>NW_026991713.1:21045000-26385000 GCF_029215605.1 Mirounga angustirostris
ACTGACATACTAGCCCCTGGGTTGAGAGTGCCACTTTTCACCCAAGTGTGATAAGATATCCTTTCTAAGGTTAATGGGAACCTTTAGCCCATTCTATAGTAATTGCTTCCTTATCTGTCTTTTCTGACTTGAGTTTCTTGATAGCATTTTATTCTCACAAAGTAGAATGATAAAGTATATACACAAAGTAGAATGACCAGATATTATCTCCATTCTACAAATCAGGAAACTGAGGCTGAAACTCAGTAATTTGTTCAAAGTTACAGTTTGTGGTAGGGCCAGGATTTAAACCTATCTGATTACAAATGTTCATTATGCCCTGATGATTCAGGTCCATCAATAAAGCATTGTTGGTCCCATTATATTTCAGCTCACTGTGAGTTGGGTACTAGAATTCAATTAAATCTATGTCCTAAATCATAGGAATATAATTTTACACCATTATTAAATAAAATACATCTCCATATACTTTGCAAACATAAGGTTGCATATATGGACACCTTGGAAATATATCCAATTCTATTTTTGGTTCATCACTGTAACTGCCTAGATATTAGGTGTCATTAATTTTTTTTCCCAATTAATGAAAATTTAAAAGACAGTCAAATAATCAAAATATAGAAAGGCAGGATGTCCACACAGCATGGAATAATTTCTAAGTGTTTCACATTTTTCATAGAAGAATTTATTCATGACATGCATTCCTTGTATTTATGAAGCACTTCTAACTTCATTCTTTTTTTTTTTTTTAAGATTTTTTTTTTTTTTTTTTTGAGAGAGAGAGAATGAGAGACAGAGAGCATGAGAGGGAGGAGGGTCAGAGGGAGAAGCAGACTCCCTGCTGAGCAGGGAGCCCGATGCGGGACTCGATTCCGGGACTCCAGGATCATGACCTGAGCCGAAGGCAGTCGCTTAACCAACTGAGCCACCCAGGCGCCCTCTAACTTCATTCTTAACTGCTTCTTTGATCCTTATAACTACCTAGAGGATCAGGTTGGGCAGACCAGCCCACTTTACTGTTGAAGCGAACAGCATGGAGAAGACCAATAACATACTTAGTTCTTTTGAGGTACCAGGAAGAATTGCACTAGAAATCATACCCATATATTCATCTACTGTTGGAGCCAAAAGCATGGAGAAGACCAATAATGTACTTAGTTCTTTTGAGGTACTGGGTAGAATTGCACTAGAAATCATACCCATATATTCATCTGCTGGCTGTCACTGGATGCCTTTAACAAATTACTTATCATTTCATCTTAGAGAATCCCATTCCCCGCAGTCCCCAGCACAAGACACATAATTATCAACTCTCAAGTCTGTTTTCTGGCTATAAATATTATAGACGAGAGAACTTATTTAACATGTGTTATTGTCTGGACACTCTTGAGTATATAATGGTTCAGACTCAGTCTGATATCCTATTTGTAAGTAATTGGGGAAATACTGGTTCATTTCATCCATGGAAACACTTTCCAGCTCGGCTTTACACACACACAATGAATGGTGACTTGAAAATAAGATTCAATAGCTTAGGTTGTGTCCAAGGCCAAAATATCCTAGAAAATCTGATAAATTAGCAAATGCAGTTGCATCATAATAAGGCAACCTGAAAATTTGAGCAGAAATCAAGATCAGAGAGGATATTTTGAAGAATTTTTCACCACCTTCACTTTAAGTTCAGATGGAACCCAGAGTGTCCACATAATTTCAATATATGGAGCAGCTAACAGGCTTCATATTTAGGGCATAAAGAATCAAGATTAAACAAACCTTTACACCTTGGACGCGTATTTCTTGTGAGGTGCTATCCTCATAAATTCAATACTAGAAGCCAAATACTCTAATCAATCTATCACAGACTGCTGGTGTTCAAACAAACATACCTGCAAAAGTGCCAATGGAGTAGACCATTAATTGGGAGACAGTGACATCTTCTGGTAGTTTATAGACTAAATACATTTATGCCAGACTTTTTTTTTCCTTGGAAACCAGCCACTGTTTTAAAGGAATAGGTTTACTTACCTATTTGGTATACCTTTATTGTACCCATAAATGCAAATTCTTAAATTTCTGAAATGAATGAAACATAAATTAGCTAAAAAAGGACATTATATAGCTCACTTGCTCCTTGCCTTGTCATCCCTGGGTTCATCTAATATGGACGGTTTTAAGCAGCCAATGTTAATTCCACTTTTCCTGGTAATCAAAGTCATTTAACCAGACTTGCCTTAATTCAAGCATTTGCATGTAATCTTCAAATTCCAAAAAACCTGCTCCCTATTCCCCTCCACAGTGTATACAGCTTAATTTGGAAAAATGTGATCCCTAAAGTAATCATTTGATAGTCTCAAAAACAATTTTAAAAGGACAGCATAAACAACTCACTGTAAGCATGTTGGGGAAAAAAAAAAAAAGGCAGCATGCAAGGCTGACCTCATGTCCCATCTCTTGAGGAAGCCTTCCACACTCCTAAGTCTAGGTTGGGCTTGTCTCCTATGTAGATCTGTCACATTACTGTCCTGTGATTGTCTGCTTACTCAGCTATCTTTATAACTACAGTGCAAATTCCTTGAGGGCAAGGCCTATATCTCATTACTATTTGTGTCCCAAAAATCTCACTTTGCCAAACCTATAACCTATTTTTGACTTCTTTTTTGAAGAATGCATTCAAACCATGCTAGGTGAGGTACCTGTTCTTCATTCAAACAGATATTATTTTAGAGGCCTATGTCCATCATTAGGAAGATGAGGATATCTATTGAACACCTACTCTGTGCCTGGAGCCTTGCCAGGTACTTCACGCACTTTAATTTCATTTAGTCCTGATAAGCCCGTAAAGCATGATCCTCATTTTATGGCTGGGAAAACTTAGTGTGGTCAGCTAGTGAAAAAGACAAGACTTAAACTCATTCATTCCATATATTTATTTATACATTTATCCCAAAATGAGAATTTCTAAAGAAATGTTATAAAACTGCAAAGGAAAAAAAAAGGAAATCAGAACAAAGGAGAAAGAGGAATTTAAAAAATCAAAACCAGAAGGTAAACACTAAACAGTGCATACTATTAACATACTATACATTTGCTACAAGTAGACTGCAAATTTGGCTTAACTTCCCAGCTGTTAATATGTGATTTGTTACATTATTCAGAGACATTCTTTTAAAGATAAGGGCAAACCAGTTACTTAGAAGCACATTTACTCCTGAACTGAAACCTGAAATTTCTCCTATGGGTCCTCAAAGAAGCTATTGTATCTTAAGAGTGAACCACTGTCATCCCTGGCATGAATTTAAGTTTCACAATACAGTCCAAAGCTAAGTGTGGTAAAGGAGCTGGATGTGTAGCCAAAGGTGCCCCAGACACAAAGGTCTCCAGAGAGGGCTTAATTTCATTCACAATTTCTAGAGAAATGGACTGATTGCTCAATTTTTTGGCCTCTTCCATACATTTCTCAAAAATGAGATTCTGAACATTGGGCAATAGAGTTAGTTAAAGGTTGTTCTCTGACAAGTACCTGGGGCGCAGGTATTATTGCTGATTAAGGGCACGTGCATAATCACTGGTGCTGGGAGAGAGAGGACATCCCTTCTGAAAGTGGAGCAGCCTAATGAGGATATTGCTTCAGGGAGAGGCCTTGCCCCCTCTTCACAAAAGTTATCTTAAGGGTACCTATTGTTACGAACCATGAGACTATGGACTCTGAGAAACAAACTGAGGGTTCTAGAGGGGAGGGGGGGTGGGGGGATGGGTTAGCCTGGTGATGGGTATTAAAGAGGGCACGTATTGCATGGAGCACTGGGTGTTCTATGCAAACAATGAATCATGGAACACTACAGCAAAAACTAATGATGTAATGTAATGGTGATTAACATAATAAAATAAAAATTTAAAAAAAAAGAGTACCTACAGCTAGAGACAAGATTTTCTTAAAAACGAGTTTGGATCTGTTTCAACACACGAACAAATGTATAAATCATGCCACCTCCATACAGCATGAATGCTATCGTTTTAGCTTGAAATTTTTTAAAAGCATACCCAAAAAACCCCAACTTTATCTGGCTCCAGTCCTATGCACTCTTATGCTTCTAGTGTCCCCTGAAAATGCCCCATATCAGACTTTCATTTGATCATTGCATTTAGAAAAACTGGCAAGCTTAAGGACAGAGACTTAGAAGAGCCCTGTATGAATGTTGATTCCTACCTTCAAACTCTAGACATTAAAGTCTCAGTCTCACTGACTCATTTAAAGGTGACTTTCCAAGCAACCTAGGCCACCAACAAAGGAACACAAAAAAAGTAGAAGGAAAAAGATAAAAATTGGAACTGCATCAAAAAGGAATAATTAAAGTAGCTAAACCATATTTCCACTATGAGCACATTTCAAAAGAACTTTTAGGAAGGAAAGTTTTCATATAGGCTAGGTATATATAATCAACCCCATTATCACTTCTGCTAGCAGCATAAATGTATATCCTATGGCCCCATTTTTAAATGGCTTAGTAATAACAGAGTTGTCAAATCATTAAGGTGTACACCTGAAACTAATGTAACATTGTGTCAACTTTATAGTTCAATAAAAAAATTAATAATATTTTAAAATTTAAAATAAAATGGCATCGTAGATTCAGGAGTCTACCAGTAAGGGTGGTCAGGAGAGAACCCACAGGTATCTGAATGGGGAAACTTAAATAATTGTTACCCAGTAGAAGGTGGTTAACTAATTAAAGGGATAAAAGAGGACTTTAACCTTTGAGTACAGAAGGAGCAGTTGCAGAAAAAAAGCAGCTACCTCGAGGCTGGGAGAAAGTGAAAAAAATTGAGGAACTAAAGACAGCTAGCTGCCTGAGGGAATGGCTGAGCTGTCACAGAAGCAGCCCACGGGAGCTGTTCTAAAGGGGGAGTAAGGTTGGGAGAGCCTCACCGGCACGGGGCTGGAACTCTCCTGCTCGGGCTGCTGAGCTCCTACGGTGAATTAAAACGGAGAACCGGGACCCAGAAGTGAAGTGTCTTCTTGCAGCTCTTCCTTTGCAGTGTCACTTTCAGGGCCCTCTATCAATGAAGCCTAACATTCTGCCAAGCTGTCGAAAGAGACAAGTTCATAGGGTCCAGCTGCAGCATCACAAAGCAGGGCAGAAAAGGATGGGTTTGGAGCTGGGAGAGAGTTAAGTTGGTAACTGCCATGGTTCACTCTTAGGGCTACTTAGCCTCTGTATACACCTACACAATGTGATACAGTTGTTACTAGCAACACGTGGCTACTGAGTCCCTGAAATGTAACTAGCCTGAATGGAGATGTGCTCAGTGTAAAACATACACTGCAGCTCAAAGACTAGGTTACCAAACAAAACGTAAAATATCTCATTAAATTTTATATCAATTCTTTGTTGAAATACTTTGGCTCTATTCAGTTAAAATATATTATCACAACTAACTTCACCTATTTTTGCTTTTTAATGAGGTTACGACAAAATTTTAAATTATGTAAATGTGGCTTGCACCGCAAGTGAGTGGCTGGAGAAACTTGGCTGCTTTGGTTATTAGTTTCTAATAACCAACAAGCTCCATTTTGGTGAAATGGTTTTTCCCACTGCACCCCCTCCTCCTCAAGGTTACGTACTTTAATTCTGCTACATGTCTGGGTACTGCAAGCACTGCTAACCCGGCTCCCCCAGCCCTCCTCCCCCACAATTCAGAGAAGCAGAGAGGCTGATTCTGACCACAAACATTTGTTTTGTCATCTCCCTCTCCTTCTTCAATGCTAATTTTTTCCAACATAAATATACTTCTGGTATCAAATGAGTACTGAACACATACTTGCTACATAGAATAGTCTCAACAACTCCAGAAGAATTCATACAATAAGCGATATAAAACATGCAACATGGTAGGGAGTATCAGATTGGAGATTAGGAAAAAAAAAAAAAATCTAGCTTCTATTCCTGGCTCTGACCTCCTTGGGTGAGGCCATGTAAGTATCTGGTCTTCTATTTCTACATCTGCTTAGAAAATGGGCTGAATTATTCCGGTTTTATTCAAACTACATCATGAAATTCTTTTGGAGATTGTAAAGATGTGTGTGTGTGTGTGTGTGTGTGTAATGAACAGGATAGAATTTTTTAAAAATTAGAATATACCACATGTATTAAAGACATTTTCTGAAATTTTTGTTTCAGGTATATATTTTACATACTGGTTTGCAGTGGAAGATATATTACTTACTAAGTGTCACAGTTACAGTTTGAAAGCCACCAACGTAAATGATCTCTTAAAATCCTATATAGTTTAAATTCTTACAGATTCATTTTGCTCAAAAATTATTTCAAGACCAGTAAATCACAAAGCATAAAATCACAACTTAATATGGAGATTTTTATCAAAGCTAAAATTTATTTGGTGCATACTCTGTGCTGCTATCAGGTATTTTCACATATACCTTTTCTTTTAATCTTGTAAAAGCAACCATGTCAGGTATTTTACAGGTCAAAAAAATAACAAAAACCTACACTTCCTCAACTTGTTCAGATGAAAAGAAGAATTATAAGCACTCCAAAATAAAAACAAAAACAAACAAAAACCAGCCAAGTACACAGTCCATTTCCATCTCCTTTTATACATCTTCTCACACATTTTAGCATTAGGAGAATAAGGAACCAACTCAAATAAAGGGAATCTTTCTTGTCATTTTTGTCTAAAGGTACTTATTAAACCCACCAACTTTCTACTCTAAGCACAAGGGCTTAATAAATGCTGTCAATATCTGAAATAATTTTAAAGTGATGTCGATATTTTGAAAATTTTGTTCACATAGAAATACAAGCCTAAAAATGGCACTATGTTTCTTTTAGATGTAATTTCCTTCTTTCTTTCTTTTTCTTTTCTTTCTTTTTCTTTCCTTCTTTCTTCCTTTTTCTTTTCTTTTTTTTTTTAAGTAAGCTGTATGCCCAATGTGGGGCTTGAACTCACAACCCTGAGATCAAGAGTTGCATGCTCTACTGACTGAGTCAGCCAGGCACCCCTCAGATGTAATTTTTCAACAGGCAATGGTAACAGTTCAACTGATGGCAATGATTTGGATAAAACATCTTCAAGAAAACAGAAAAAGTGTAGGAAAAAATTTCTAAAAATGTAGCACCATTACCTGAATGAATTAGCAAATTTCAAGATGTGAAAATTATCTAAGAATTAAATATTTCTTCAAATAATCTATCTTTATATTTAGAAGTTCAAATTATATGTTTTATATTCAGCTTTCCTTCTAATTAGGAGCTCAACACTGACATCAAGTTATTTTACAAAATAAAAAGCAAATTCCTCATAAACAGTGACTACTAAATTATTACTAAGGAAATTCTTCAACATTAGGCATTTACTCCATATGTGAACTTTTCTCAAGAGAAAATTAGTATTGTGTTACAAACAAGACAGATAATCTGGTCACGATGTGAATGTATTTGACAGAAACATTTGATCTTCCTAGTGCCTTTCATTTCTTGGATAAATTTCTTCAACATTCCTATGAATCTTTTTTCTAAAACCATATAATAACAAAATACAGCTCATACAGAAACCAGATACAAAGCTGACCTTTTATTTTTTAAAGTACCCCCTTACTGAATAATGCCAGCAATATTATCACCAAATTACATTTTATAATCAAGTAATGTATATTCCATGTATATTTTTTGTGTGTGTGTGTGTGTATATCAACGACACAACTAAACTTCATATGATTTATTTTAAATGATCGCTGGTTTCAGAGACTTAAAAACCACAAACTCTAGGGCAGCAACTATAATGCATATATAGTTCTCTGAAAGATCATTTTTAAGTTATCACATAATGGTGAAATATAATTTAAACAAAATACAAATGACATTTACAGCATAAGGCTCTGTGGTTGAACAATCAGCACATCAAAGAAAAGTATCAGAGAAAGGCTTTAAAAAATAAAGCATGTTTCCTGTTAGAAGAATTTTGTCTTTCTTTCCTAAAAATGGCTAATTGTGGACATAAAAACGTTCAAACAAGAAGTTCCTAAAATTTCTAGAAAACAATTAAACTTTAGTTGCAATAATTGATGAGGTCCAACTTTACCATGATAAGCTGAAAATTAATCTGTTGGTAGCGAGAAGATACAACTGCTCATTTTTAGAGAAGTAAAGTTTATTACATTTGAAACAATACAGCAGAAATCTCAAAAGTTTACTCATTAAATATAGTTTCTTACAAATATCCTTTTGAAAATGCAATTCATATATGCTGCAACCTCAGAAGTTTGAATTCAAAATGAAATATGAAGGCAAGAGTCAGAGAAATCATGTCAGAGGGCTTTGTCAAATATCTATACAAATCAGTACATATTCTTCTGTCTGTGATGCAGTAGGAAAGAAAGTGATTCTAAATATATCGAAGTAAATGCAGAAAAATACATTACTATTTGAGGCAGACCATGCTAAAATATAATTTACAATGATTAGTTTGCATTTAAGATGGTTAATAATGCCTTTAGTTCGAACCAATGAAATCAACGTTAAGTAAAATTTTGCAGTATTTGCTCAGTCTTTTGTACTGAACATTAGTTCATCTGAGAAGTAAATAAGATTGGAAAAAGCAAGTGACCTGATCCTTTTCATTAAGTTTATCATTATCTCACTCAGTCATACTAAATGCAAACAAATCAACAGAGCATCAAGATTTTTCACACATTAAAATGAAGACTAATGACTTGTGAAGGCAGACTGTGTACCATGTTCATATTCATTTTAACATATGAAACTTGCATTAACCAGCAACTCAATTTTTTAAATAAACCAAGATTTACAAGCTAAAATAAACATTTGATTAAAAAATTCTGCTATTCAAGATACTCAGGTGTCTTTTTCTCTTTGAGATTGGTAAGGGTTGGGTCTTTAAAAACCTGAAGAGGAGGTGGTAAGAGGAAAAAAATCCTCAATGCTTTTAAAAACTCAGCTGTTAGGAGTCCATACAACTACTATGCTGGCATGGAAACAAGGTGTTTTCTGTCACTTCCCCATAGAAGTAGTTCCTCCAAGCCAACTATATAAAGATGTAAATCAGCAAACCCATGATTAAAATTGAAGTATTTCTTCAAAAATAGAGCAAGACACCTCACCCAAAAAGATCTTTTAAATCATTGCTAGCTGAACTGCTATTGGTCATAGTAGTTGGTGGCTGTGCAAAGTTCTGTGGGTTAAAGAAAGGATTAGCCTGCATACCGAAGGCAGATTGTCCTACCATGTTCATCTGTGTTCCCATAACTGAACTGCCCATACCTGGAGACCCTTGCGGAGGTACAAATTGATTAAGCCACTGATTTGGTTTCTGTTGTGACAACTGGTTCATGCTAACTTGGGGTTTCTGAGGGCCAAAGAGATTATTAAGAGCAGACATATCTGTGGGTCTTTGTTGAGTTGGCTTTGCACCAGCAGGAGGAACACTCACAGCACTGAAGTTTGGCAAAGTGGAAGGTGTTCCCAGTGTCATCTTGGTCACTCCAGGTGTGCTTGGACTACCAAATAAGTTCTGGTTTGTATTAACCGGCATGTTGAATCCTGAAGTCTGAAAGCCCATGTTAGCATTTAAGCCGTTGGTCAAATTTCTTTTGGTATTATCAATTGGTGTAGAAAACATCATGCCAAGGCCCATGGAAGGAACAGAAGTGAAGGTACTTGAAGCAGAAATTTTAGGGGTACTAACAGATAGGCTGGTCAAAGATGACATGTTATCCATCAATGTGTCTGTCAAGTCCTTAGTCTGAAAAATATGAGGGAATTACTTTATCTCCAAGATTTCTAAATTAATTAAAGTCAGTAAATGACAAGTTAAAATTAAGCTCAACAGTCTTTACCAAGTTAGCAAACCACAGCCCACAGGCCAAATCCAGCCAGCCACATATTTTTATATGGTTTTTACAGATGAACATTGAATTGAACATGAACACTGAACATGAAACCAACCTGCAATCAATTTGATGACAGGGAACACTAAATTTGAATTCCAATTAAATAAAATGCTCCCCAAAATAGAAATGTGCTCTTCTCATTGGTAGATCTATATTGCAAAAAGGATATTCTATTACTTTTATATTTTGAATTGTATCACAATTTTGTGGAAATTTGTTTTCTCTGTTCTTATATAAGTACCTACAAAATATTTTTTATTTTGCCTCTTGGCCCACAAAGATTTTTCTCGGAAGAAGAATTTTAGTGATTAGGAGATAACAAAAAATAATTTAAAGAAAGCTTTTAAGATAAAGTTATTTCTGCAGCCAGTAAGAGTGTAAACTCTCTACAAGCAGGAACTTAAAACAGTGCCTGACATAACAGGAAATAAATATTGGTCAGGACATACAGTTAAGTATTCCTAAATCAAGTTACAGACCTGACTATAACTGAAAAGTCAAAAATTAAAAATTACTTTTTGCTCAAAAATACATAAATGCATAAACATAATATTCCTGATCATTTCAAGGTAGAGAGTTACTTAGTACCATTAAACCTAGTATTTTTTAAGAAACCCTCCTATTCATATAACTTTCTCTTTATTGGTTACAATCACTATCATAAAACACTATACACTAGGCAGGCTATTGAGGAGTTGTTGGAAAATCCTTTCTGCCCATACTTCTTAGAAACTGCATTATTTTTATATAGACACTAGTAGGCAGAATAAATTATATACTTACTTCTTCGGTACAGTATGCTTGAAATTATACAAAAGTATAACCTGAAAGTAAGTATGCTTGAAATTATGCAAAAGAAATGAATTCTGACCTGTTTGACTGGAGCAACAGGTGTGTGTACTTGGGGTTTAAGAGGCTGCTGGCTTTTCAACTTCTGTGCCTGCTCCTGTTCTTTTGCTAATTTTTGTTTTTCTTCAAGTGTAAGTGATGCCTCAAAACAAAACAAAACAAAACATCAACTGGCAACTTCATAATTCCACTTGTAAAACAGAAGATGTCTTTTTTTGTAAAGTATGTCTTGGTATGTTTGACAACACCAAGTAGTTTGCAAACTACTCCTGTATTGGTGACTGCCACAAGTAAATTATATTTGGAATTATGGTAAGATTTAACTTTAGGTAGAAACTCACAAAATCTCTGCTTAAATACTTCCAGCATAGAAAGTTACTGTTTTAAAACCATTCATCAGATTGACATTTTTCCAGGCAAGGGGAATATGATTTGGTGATTTCACTTTATAAAATTGGGAGACTTTTGTTCAACTCTAATCTATCTCGCTCCAAAAATACTTCATGTTCATACTCAACAAAAAGCTAAGGAAAACGTAAACAGCTTCTTTCACTGCTAATGTCTGAATCAAATTTGACAATTACCTTTTTCTTTTATCAACCTTGCTAAACTATAAGCTCACAGTATGTTCTTACAATTTTGTAAACCCAACGCCCAGTAGCTCCTGGCTTTGCACATACAGGTACCAGTATTTGTCAAATGAACAGAAGAAAAATTGCCCTCAGCAGAAATTCAAATTTGACATATTTATTATATGGAATACTAACCAATACTTCAACTGAAAAGTATCACTTTATAATTTATCATTCAAAATCAGAAGCAGAGAAGAGCCACATTGGAATTTATCAAGAGGTGTGACTGACAAAGTGCAGCAAAAAGGACAAAGAAGGCAGGAATCTAGAAATGTTACCACGTGGGAGGCTGAGTAATAAAGGAAATTAAAATTCTCAAGCCTATTTATTCTCAGTGTGAGTCAGGTCATGTTCCCATGATAATTTTTAAACTTCATAAAGATTATTAAAGCATGCTTCTTGTTAAGATGCTAAACAGCAGTATTTCCCAACTAAAATCTGTAGTTTACAGGAAGTCCTATAATATAAATCAGTGCACTGTAAGAACAAGTAAAGAAACTTACTCTTTTATGCTTATTCTGTAACCCATCCTCTTTATTTTCTGATTCACTGCCAGTCAGAAAGTCTGCTCCAATGTTGTTAAAGACTTTGTCAATTTGCTAAAAAAGAAAAATGTCAACCACTTGAATGACATCAAAAAATTGTGATTTTACTGCTTAAAGAGCAAAAGCCCCTCAAATGAAGCACACTGTCAATCTTTATTTACAAAAATTAAAATGATCTAAATAAACTACCCTGTGACCCAGCAATTGCACTACTAGGTATTTATCCAAAGAATGGAAAAATACTGATTCAAAGGGGTACTCGCACCCCAATGTTTATAGCAGCACTATCAACAATAGCCAAATTATGGAAAGAGCCCAAATGTCCATCAACTGATGAATGGATAAAAAAGAGGTAGTGTATTTATACAATGGAATATTGCTCAGCCATCAAAAAATATGAAATCTTGCCATTTGTGATGATGTGGATGGAACTAGAGTGCATTATGCTAAGTGAAATAAGTCAGAGAAAGACAAATACCATATGCTTTCACTCATATGTGGAATTTAAGAAACAAAACAGATGAATATAGGGGAAGGGAAGGAAAAAATAAAATAAGTAAAAACAGAGGGAGACAAACCATAAGAGACTCTTAACTATAGAGAACAAACTGAGGGTTGCGGCAGGGGGTGGGGGTGGGGTTAAATGGGTGATGGTCATTAAGGAAGGCATTTGATGTAATAAGCACTAGGTATTAATATGCAACTGATTAATCACTGAATTTTACTCTGGAAACCAATGCTACACTATATGCAGAATTTAAAGGAAATTTTGGAAGAAAATAATAAATAAATAAATAAATAAATAAATAAATAAATAAATAAATAATCTAAATATCTTACCTGAGACCCAACGTTTGTAACTTTTGTCTCCTCAGAAGCATTCATTTGATTTCCTATATCCAAAGATCTGGAGGAGAGTGGAATTATGACAAAACAATAGAAAGAAATGCTTATTTTTGAAATACTCATACAAAAATAGTTCATCCCCATGGGGCTTATTAGAATCTAAACAAACTGCAACTTTATTCTTTAAGGACAGTCATAATCTTTTTTATTATTTACTATAATTAATGTCTGCTTGCCCCAGAAAAGTAACACTGCATATACAAGTCATTTTTTTTTAATTCAGTATTTGAGATTTACTGGAGAATTTACTCAGTGTGTCATAAAACCAGGCAAGCATGATTCTTACTATCAGAGAGCTTATAGCTCACTGAGAGACAAGGTATGATATGAGGAACTTGACGTGATTAAATTCAGAATCTGATTTTCACAATAAATGCTATAATCACTATGATGAGCCAGATCTACGCCTTGAAAAATAGGTAAGATTTAGACAGGAAAAAGAAAAAAGGTTCATTTACACCTGAAGTATAAAATACTAGATATTAAAATTTTCTCTTATAAATTTTTAAAAATTATTTTTCAGGGTTCTTATGTTAATAGTCAATCCATCAAACATAAATATATACATCACAGAATATTTACAGCATACAAAGGGCTATTTCATGTCTTTCTACACCTGGTATATTTATTTCCATTAGCCTTCATCTTACACTGGGGCAGAAGCTAAAAAATTTCTATCTGGGAACCTAGTTCATAATTGGTATCAATTTTACTGATTTCTGATGTCTTTTTTTTTTTTTTTTTAGAGAGAGAGGGAGAGGGGAACAGGGAGTGAGAGAGAGGGGAAGAGGGAGTGAGAGAGAGTCTTTGTACTCTCTGTACAAAGACTGTGAGAGAGAGGAGAGGTAGAGGGAAAGGGAGAGTATTTGGTAGGCTCCATACCCAGCCCAGAGCCTGATGTGGGGCCCGATCTCACAACCATGACCTGAGCCAAAATCAAGAGTCAGATGCTTAACCGACTGAGCCACCCAGGCGCCCCTAATTTCTCTTTTTACTGATGTCTTTTGGCTCAGGATTTAATGGGCATCCTAAAATCATGTGTTTTTCTCTGGGAAACAAATATAGTGGAGATTTTATTTTAGTAAACTGGAGTTTAATAAACTCCAGTGTTTTTCACTTTTCCCTTCTTCCTTTGAATACTAGTATTTTGCAATTAACTTAGAAAATCCTCCCTAAAAAAAAAAAAAGTGGATTTGTGGTATTAAATATGAAATGAATGCTCTATAAACATTTCTGGAATCAGGGAAAAGAAAAAGGGAGAAATCAAAACACCAGGGTTTCACAGATTTGAAAAATATTTTTAAGTGGTGCTCTTAGCGACCACCCTGAATTTACACCTCTAGTAGCTA
This sequence comes from Mirounga angustirostris, assembly GCF_029215605.1. NCBI lineage: Eukaryota > Metazoa > Chordata > Mammalia > Carnivora > Phocidae > Mirounga > Mirounga angustirostris. The sequence continues at coordinate 21,059,210 of NW_026991713.1, forward strand.
ATGCTAACAAGAGACTGTCTCAGAAATAGAATTTTCCTTATATATAGAAAATGCTTAGATTATATCATACTACGCTTTTGTACTCAGAAATGACATTAGATTTTCTACAACATTCTATTTTCATTCAGTTCAAGTTAACATGTTGGAAAATTTTTAAATGTTTTACATGTGATCAAATTGAAATCTATCAATTTTTCACTATGCTGAACAAACTGATGGTCACCAGAGGGGAGGTGGGTGGAGGGATAGGTAAAAATAGGTGAAGGGGATTAATGATGAACACTGAGCAATGATGTATAGAATTGTTGAATCACTATATTGTACACCTGAAATCAATAAAACACTACACGTTAACTATACTGAAATTAAAATAATAAACTTAAAAAAAAAAAACAAAACAGAAATCCATCAATTTTTCTAGTACTTATTCCAGAAAAGCAATCATGAAGTAACTTTAATCTCACTCCGGGGCCATGTACAATTCATATGCAACCTACTTACTTCTGCTGTTCTTGCATTATATGAAGTTGTTCCAATTTAGTCTTATGTTCAGACTCCAATCTGTTAAGCATTTCTTTTATGACGGAAATGAAAGAATTGAACTGGTACAACAAGAAATTGATACAGTTATAATGTTTCAGGTTAGCAGCAAATGTAATCTAATAAAATAATTCAACAAGTTAATCATAATATTCTCTATTTTTACCGGAATATGACCCACTCATAGTAGTGATGCCACAAGAATAGTATATTTAAACTCAGCATACCAGAGCAAGCTTTTACAGTATTTCTGTATGACGGTGATAAAGTTGATGAGGATTTTAAGTTCCAGAAAATGTGTCTCAATTAGTTTTATAGCCTGAGTTCTCTAACAGCTATTATTCAGGAGTCTTATAAATTTACCCCCAGCAGTTATTACATGTTGATTTTCCTAGAATAGTCCAAAACTGACCATCTGAATTTGTACATATCTGAAAACAACCCATTTAATAATGCATAACAAAATCAGTTTATTCAGATTGTTATAAAAATGACATGTTTGGCTAAAATAAATCTTTTTTAAAGTTAGTAGGAATATTAAATGTACATAGTTTAACTTCCAAATAATTATAGTTCCTAAAGTATATCTAATACTATGTCATAATGTAGTTTAAGCTTTGGTTAAATGATGGTTCTTAGGGTATCTCAGATCATCGTGAACAATTTATTTAACAATATCATATATTACGGGTGGAATCTAGAAACTGCTTTCTTTCCCTCCCAAATCTTCTATCTTTTTGTACTGGGTGCTTATACAACTCTTCACAGTTGGTTTATTAATATTTCTATTCCATAAATGAGGAAACTATGGCTCAGGGAGAGAGAAAGCAACTTGGTAAGAGATACTAAATAACATATGGCAGCATGAGAATTCATTAATTCTGTCTCCAGAGCCTGCGCTCATTTCTACTTGACACTGCTTCTCACCATGCTCAATCATCTGTTGTCTTACCATGAGAGTAACAAAAGGCATTATCTCCTTAGCAGTTTACCTGGATGGACACTCTGATTAGTTTTTTTAACTTTGTAATGAAGCATAACATACTAACAGAAAAGTATACATATATAAGCACACATACCAAAAATTTCAAATTGAATTTAACCTGTAGTCAGATGTAGAAAAAGAACACTGGCAGCACCCCAAAAGCTTCCTTGTGCCCCCTTCTAGCTACTTCCCACCCCCTTATCCTATGAGTAAAAACTGGTCTGACTTCTGGTAGTATAGTTTTGACTGTTTTTGTACTTTATATAAATGGAATCATTCGGCAGATCTTGTGTGTCTGGTTTCACTTGCTCAACATTATGTTTGTGAGATTCATCCATACTGTTGCATGTAGTGGTTCAGAAGAATTAACACAGTGGGCCTAGACTGCTATCTTTGAAAAGGCCTGCTTGCAAGGTTGGCCCTTGGCCGGTGTCCAGGAACTCAGATTTTAGGAGAGTTCCCATCATTAACTGATGATAGTGGCTCACTAAACTGTACAAAGACTGTTTTATGCTAACATCTGCTTTCCTTCTGAAAGTCTGGAATGTGAGTACATGACAGGCAGATGGAGCTACAATACTTCACATATATTGTCACAACTCATTACCAGGGAGAGTAAGTATACTGAGGAGATGACTCTGGAAAGCTGACTCTGGTTTCCTCCAGACTTTGCCCTATAAGCCTTCTCCCTTTGCTGATTTTGCTTTATATCCTTTCGCCATAAAAAATCATAGCCATGAATACAACTATATGCTGAGGCCTGTGACTCCTTCAGTGAATCACAGAATCTGGAGGTGGTCTTTGGAACCCTCACCCAACACAAGTTGTGATATGTTTTGATTGCTACTTAGTATTTCCTGTTTTATAATCAAATGCAAAATAAAAAATGTACTTTCTTAAATCAAGTTATCGTTTTCCGTAATGCAAAATATACTTAGATTATTTTAAATCAGAATATTAAATTAGGAACCCTCTCCATGAAGTGAATAGGAAAGAAGACCACACCCATGTTAACTATTGTAAAATACCAGAAAATATGAATCCAAATATTTCTATTGATGAAAATAGGCCCCTAAAAAATCAAACCATAAAGCTGAAGAAAACTAACATCACATTTCAAATGAAATTATATATTTATAAGCATTTGGGAATATTTAAAAACATCCTAAATCATAAATTTGAGAACTAAGAACAGAAATGACCAAAAGTTGGACTTAGCTATATCATCATCCTATTTTTCCCCAATATTCACTGTTTCCCTTTTTTCCAATTGTAACTTCAACCCTGCCTCCCAAGATATGAAAAACTATCAACCAAAAACTGAAATTTAGGGACACAAACTTTCAGAGGCTTACCCTACCACTTCAAATGAAATTTGGGTCTGATTAATTTTATAAATCTAACTCCAAAACTCTATTCACTCAGCACTCTCCTCTAAGGCCAAAAGCTTTCCTGCTTAACTCCCAGCTTTCTGCTTCCTTAATTGCTCTAATTCACTTTCAGTACTTAATTCCCAATCTTGCCTGCCTATCCATTTCTGACACTCCCTGGTAAACAGGAGCCAACCAATCCCAGTCTTTTTTCCATTTTACTCCATTAAACACCAGTTCTTAAGTGAATAAAATGACTTGTCATTACTCTAACTCAAATTTTCTCTCAGTTCAATAAATATTTTTGGTTTTAGCACTGCACTAAGTGCTGTGGATATAATAAAGAATAAGATATAATAACCAGCTTTCTGGGAAAGGCAGACACATGACACCTGTGATAACTACAGTGAAAGGGCTATGCAGAGAGATAATTATATAATAATCTTTGAATACATTACCTCTTTCATCAAATGTTTACCACATCTTGAAATTTTAAATACCTAAACCAGTACACCTGAAACTAATATAACACTGTATGTTAACTATACTGGAATTAAAATAAAAAAACACAACAACAAAAAAAGCAAATACCTAAATCAGAGAGCAATTTAAGGTCTACTTATACTAGTCTCAGTTTACCTCTCTCCCATTACTCCCCTACTGTATTTATAGGTATCTCTCAGTCAAACTGGATTATTCATTTCCTATGGCAGATAGACTCTAAATTGGTTCCCAATTATCTCCTCATTCTGCTACTCAGGCCTTTGTGTAACTCCCTATCTTTGAGAGTGGGCAGGAGCTGTGACTTGCTGGTAACCAACAGAATTCAGAAAAGGTAATGGATGTCATTTCCTTGATTACACTACAGGATGCTGTAACTTCCATCTGTCTAGCAGATTCTCTTTCCCACTTTGATGAAACAAGTTGCCATGTTGGAAGGCCCATGAAGCAAACAACTGACAGTCATCCAGCTAACAGAGAGCTAGGAACTGAGGCCCTCAGTCCAACAACCTAAAAGGAACTGAATCCTGTCAACAACCACGTAAGTAGCTTAGAAGCAGATCCTTCTTTCCCCCAATTGAGACTTCAGATGAGACACCAGCCTTTGACTATAACATTGTGAAAACTCTGAACAGATAATCCATGCCCTGGCTTGGCTGATCCACAGAAACAATGAAATAACCATCTAGTTTATGGTAATTTGTTATGTAGCAATAAATAACAGATATACACCCCAGACACATTACATTGATTTTTTTCTTTGTTCATGTCAACTTCCCAGCCCCAAATTTGAAGTAGCCCAAAATCTTACATATCTTTCTATGTTCTAGTCATTTACTATCTCCCAATGAGGCCTTCAATAATCCTTCCAACTCACAGACTCCTTACTTTGAATCCACAAACTTTCTTTTTTGAACTCTTTCGCTATTTTTCCTTGTTTTAGCAACACTTAAATGTAATATATTTATATATTTAGTGCCAAGAAGACAGTAAGCTGAATAAACTGAATAAAACACAAAACTTTTCCTACCTGATTGAGATTAAGATTATTTTCAATACTCAGGGGAATCAGATGAGGCAATACTTTTCCAGCCAACTGCTCTTTGGTGATTCCCAACTTCTTATGTGTAAAAGTACATTTGTAAATACCTGATAGAAAAGAATGAGACAAATTGTATAGTTCAATGCCACAAATAAATAGACGTTACTCTATCTGCGTGAAATCTCTTGATAATTAATATAATTACAAATTTTTCCTTGTCAGCGCCTAGAATGAGGATGTTCTTACATATGGATCAGAATGATTTCAGTTTTATCACCAGTTTAGATTTAAATACCATGACATATTTATCCTGAATTCTTTTGGCTTAAGAGCACATTTACTGTTAGCATAACATTAAAAGCCTTACCACAATGCAGCAGCAAGGTTACAGAATGACCCTCTATCCTGAAAACATCTGAATATATAGTTCAGACTTCTCAAATTTGAGACATCTATTTCACAAGTGTGTGAGTATAGGTCTTAACACCTTTATTCACTTCTTTAATCAGACTGAACATGTTTGAAACTTTAATAATTGAATTCAACTCCACACAATCCTTCCCTAAAGTCTCACCTATTTACTCAAACTTCAAGACCCTGCTCATTACACCTATTCCACAAAGCCTTCATTTGATAAACTGAGCACATTTGTTTCTCATTCTCTGAATGCTTTTGTTGTGTTTTGTATATAATCCATAGCCTTAGAACACACCATATTCCATCATTTTGCTGTTAATGTACACTTCACTTAAATACTCAAAGAGTAACTTTATTGAACACCTACTAAATGTTTATTCGCTAAGCACTTAATTGCTATGCTCATTACTTTTCCCTTCCCATTTTCTCACTGAATTCTCATAAGACTCCCATAATGATGCATTTTCATCCTCATTTGTTAGATGAAGCAACTTTTCAAAGTCAGTCCAAGAACTGACACAGCCAGGATTGGAGCTAGGGCTCTTTCCACTATGTCAAACTCCTTCTCAAGAAGACTAATTTTGTTGAGCCCAAAAGTTTCATACCACATCCCATGCCTACAGAGGTCCACAGTAAATTATTTGCTGACCATTCTTACAAATATTTACTGAGAGCTTTTTCTTCAAAATTAACAGACTTTAAAATTAGTAAAAAGTAAACTTGTTAATGTTGTGATTCTACAATTATGTCTGTTTCCATGAGTATAGCAGAACCTCAGAATTTCCAGACTGGACTGTCAAAGCTTTAACTAATAATAAACAATTTCAGAGTTTCTTGACAGAGTAATTTATAATTATGCTGATAGAATAGAATGTGCTGTAAGGCTAATATGCTTTATAAGCACATCACTTAATAGTGAAACATACTTGTTAAGATTTGGACATATATAAATTAAAAACCAGCTCTACCACTTATCAGTTGTGTTATCTTGGATAACTTACTTAAATTCTGGGCCTCAATTTCCTTACTGTAAAACAGAAATAACAGTACCTATGTCATTGGAATTTGGAGAGGACAAAATGAGATAATGCAGAAAAAATACTCAGCATAGCCCCTTTTACAAACTGGGTACCACATAACCATCAAGTATTACTATTACGACTGGTATCAGCATTTCAAGTAGCTTTGTTTGCCTCTCTTATTTGGTATCATTTTACAGAGAAAACTACACGTGATCATGATATTTGTGAAGCTAGGATTCCCAAATGTCTAATTCTTTTGTAAATGTCAAGGAAGACTCTACAGTTTTTGCTAAAATTAACACAAAGAAAAGTTTTATAGTGGTATTTATCCCACCATTCCTCAATTACTGAATGCTATATACTTGAAAAAAGGATACAAAGGTTTTATAATTTGGAAGATTCATTTGCATGACTATAAAATAATAAAGCTGCATCAAATGACATTAAGTTTTCAGCTACCTAAAATTCCCATGAGGACTGCAGGTTCCTTGGATGGAATCTGTTGCAAGAAGGGCAGGATATCATCAAGTACAAACCACTTATCCAAGTATTCCAAAATCTTTCCTAAGCACACTAATGAATTTACACGAACCTATTAAAAGAGGTAAATTGCATTAGTCATTTAAAGTTTTTGCAATCTAGAACAAAATGTTTAACTACAAATTTAATCTTCATATAGATATGTTAAAATCTCAAGAATAAAAGTAGGTTTAAAAGCTCTCATCCTTTAATAATATAGGAAATCCACGTATTTACTAATTCCCCTGGACTTCTTTCAGAAAGAATTCATGATTGCTTTACCAGGACACTAGTTAGCTAAAGGTAAGGAATGACTTCAATTTTGTATCCTTCTAAATGAAGTGATTAAGATTTGAGAAGCTTTTCTATATATGTTTACTAACAATATTTCTTTGGGGACATCTGAATTATAAAAGGGACTACATTCTCCTATCAAGTGAGAGGATTTTACTAGGCTTCCAATACTTTTCTCTTACCCAGGCTTAATTCATTCTTGAATTAAATATTTCAACAACATGCAAAAACTATCTATATTTTACCCTACAAAAAGTTTCCTATTTCTAAACATATCTTTAACACAGATACTAAAACCTGATACTTAGGAGTGCTTTTATCAAAATTTTATCTATATTCGCTTGACAATTTTGATAAATATTTCACACCCTATTTTTTTTAGCTTGAATATGTTAAGATAGCATACATTCAGAAAAAGGCAAAGCAAAAAAATACAGCACACTGTTAAATACAAAAAACCGGTGGTTGCCAAAGGGGTGGTGGGTAGGGGGCTGGGTGAAATAAAGGGGATTAAGAGTATACTTATCGTGATGAGCACTGAGGAAGGTATAGAATTGTTCAATTATTATATTATACATCTGAAACTAATATAACACCGTACATTAATTATATTTCAATTTTTTAAGAAAGAATACTTTGAGTCAGGATCCTATCAATAGAACTGCAGTTTCAAAAAAAAAAAAAACTAAGCAAAGCAGAAATAATTTAGTTGGTTAAAAAAAGCATCATATTTCTACAAGAAAGATGGAAAAAATTCTCTGAAAAATAAGGTAAAATTGTTTTCTGAAATTCAAACATAAGGGATATTACAAATTCATAAAGATATCTAATTAATTTGCTCTTAGAATCAGTGCTATAAAAGGAATTGCTACATTTTTTATAAGTGTGTGTATGTGTGTCAAGAGATGCTAGAAATACTAGTTTAATTTTTTTATTTTTAATATAAAATACTAGTCATGTAAGTCATGAAGAAATAGAACTCTTGGAGCATTTTACCTACCTCTATGTAGAATTTATTTTTCTTTATTTTCAGGAAACAGTATTAAAATACAATTCTAACTCACAACTCATGTTTCACTAATTTCCCAGTTAGAATTTTTTAACCTTAGAGGTCCATGTCTATGAATGCAATTCAGAATTCACATTTACCCCTCTGAAGATAGGAACACTGTACGTGGTATTTAGAATGCAAATCCATTCCAGAATTACTGTTCTAAACACATTCATTATAACTCTTTGTAATCATGTCTTTAATGGCTCAGTTGGCAACTTAAAAAGAGATATAAACATCCCCAGGCATTAATACACATCATTTAAGTATCAGTGCTTCCCACCTCACTCTGCATAAATACTTAGAACTGAACTAGAACATGTACTTTGACAAAATGTATGCTAAAATAAATCTATGCTGCCATAAATAGAGTGTGACTTATATGATTTTTATTTTCTTTTTTTCTGAAGATTTTATTTTTTATTTTACTTTAAGTAATCTCTACACCCAAAGTGGGGCTTGAACTTAAAACTCCAAGATCAAGAGTCACATGTTCTATGACCAAGCCAGCCAGGCGCCTGCAGATTTTTAAAGGGCATTCTGAAAATGAAATTTTTAGCTGTATACTACCATCTATTTTGAAAATTCAATCATAAAATTTAGAAAATTTCAAAGAAAAGAACTGGATTTCAAATCTTTTTAATATTTATGCAAAGACTCTGAGGGGTACATTAACTTGCCCAGTGGCACAGGACAGTTAGTAGTAGAATCAGAATACGAACTCGGGTTTCTTGACTTCATTTCATACTTGTTCATTTTGGTAAACAATGATATTTTTTCCTATTTTGGTGTTGTTTTCCATCTCAGAGCCTTTATACCAAAAAAAAAAAACCCAAAAAACATGAACTAAAATGGATTGGATCACTATAAGGTAAAATCATGTCATTTAAATTGCTTTTGCCTTAAGCAAAAGCTTAAGCTACAAATGCTTATATTTATTTAAGTTTACATTTCACCTAATAAAGATGGAAGAGTTCTCCAAAGAACTATATTTACAAAATGCAAACGTAGTAACATGACCATTATCAAACATCAATATAAAGAACTGATCAGATGAATGAAGGACATTTTTTCCTCTTTTCTAAAGCTGCTGTTTGAAGAGATTATTCGATGTCACTTCTATAAAGAATTATCTGTGGAATAAATTCTTATGATCTACTGTTGGAGAAAAGGTTGGGAATATATATTTCTCCCAATATGAGATAATGAGAACTGATATTTACTGCTATTTACTAGTTCCTTGACTACCAACTGTAAGTGTTAAAATTCTGTATTCAAAGGAATCAGCTGCCTTTGGCCTAGATTTTTGAGTACAACTATTTCCCCCCACTTGTGTTCTTATTAATGTATTATTTTACTGTACCCTTATTTTTTTTTGAAAGTAGGCAAGTAAGTGGTAGATACAAAAATATAGATGACTAATAGTAAAGGCAGTTTATAAAAGGAAGCTGTTAAAAAGTTTTTAGGCTTATACACCAAGTTAAACTCTCATGATAATTTTAAAACTACAACAAAATAAATTGTGAATTCAAGCAGGAAAGTATTAAGAAAGAAAAATTACTCCAATTTTCTATTGAAGCACTCAAAGTTAGGGGATGGGAGTAAGTAATACTGCAAAAGTATGTATCAGGGAAAACTACAGCTATTGATCACTTTTATAGCACTATACACAGGTTACCTATAGCCAAGATGAAATATATGAACAAACTATAAAAGGGTTAACAATAAGGAAATAATTTAAAACAATGAGAAGTTAAAGAAAAGCAAAAATTAATATGCAATTACTTACAGCCAGGGAAGACGTTTGTAGACATGCATTTTTAATTCTTGGTATCAAAGCATTTTTCATGGATGGGTAGTCTATAAGATTTGCAAAGGTTGGAATGATGTTTAAACAGAGTTCCTATTAAGAAAATACACTGATTCAATCTTAGGGAAAGATTCTCTTCACCTTTTCTCCCACATATTAAAAAACATTTTGCATTTGCATGGTTAATTTGTCAGACAGCTTGAAATAAACTTTTATGTACGTTGTATCATTTGCTCATTTCAACAACTATTTGAAAGAAGAATACTTATCACTAGTTTTCAATTTTACACATGAGGAAACAGACCCAAAAGACCTTCCTCAAAATCATGCAAGGTCATATAACCTAGCATATGGAAACATTCCTTGGTCTCATACCTAATTTCTTTCCCTGACAACACAATTCATCATTATTATTTAAGAATGGGAACACCTAAGTTTTGCTATCTTTAACAATGAGGGAAAATCAAGTACAAAGTGACATAAAACTATTCGTCTTAAGTAAGGGATTTCTTAGCTGTTACATATATCCTTATGACAGAATATAATACAAACATTTTCCTTAATATATTTTAAAAGATTGTTTAATAATACCGGGGAGAAAATGCAGTAAGACACTATTATATAATCCCAATTTTTAAAATATGTAGGTACATGTGCCTGTCTATAGGCTTAGGGAAAAAGACATAAGGATAGATCTGGAAATGTTAATTCTGGGCATCTCTGAGAAAGGATTTTAATTTTCTTTATATTTTTAAGTACTTCCAAATTCTGAAACTTAAGCAAGTATAACTCATAGAAACAGGAAAAAGAGGGGTGCCTGAGTGGCTCAGTCGTTAAGCATCTGCCTTCGGCTCAGGTCATGGTCCCAGCGTCCTGGGATCGAGCCCCACATTGGGCTCCCTGCTTGGCGGGAGGCCTGCTTCTCCCTCTCCCACTCCCCCTGCTTGTGTTCCCTCTCTCGCTGTGTCTCTCTCAAATAAATAAATAAATAATCTTAAAAAAAAAAAAAAAAAAAAAGAAAGAAACAGGAAAAAGTTATTTAAAACACTGTTTAAAACACAACTAATGCTGGCCATAATGTAAATGACTGTAACTGGGACTCTGAATGAGGCTAACAGAGGAAAAGGGGAGATGACTAAGGAAAAGGGACCTAAATGAGTAAGGAAAAGAACAAGAAATGGCTTGAGAACTAACTGGCTGAAGAACATATATCTCAGATACCTTATAAGGGCAGAATGATCCTTGTAGCAAAGCATAGAAGGGATTATTGAAGAAAATGGAGGCATAAATATATACCAGGGAAAGAGTTAAACAATATTTGGTATACTTAAAGACATTAATTTGTAGTTAGCAGATAGAAATGAATTAACCACTAAGAATCTGTTATCAAAATAATGGCCACCTATTTTATTTGCTTTATTCCCAGATTTCCAAAAGGCAGATATGAATTATATGTTTATTTCCACTCAGAACTATAACAAATAAGTGGGTGACATAACTCGAGGATAAGAAGTACACGCTACATTCAAGGGGCCATTTTCCACAGATGGGAGAGAATAGGCAAGGGTGAGCAGTTCGTGAGACACTGCTCCTGTTACCAGAGGGTGCCTCCATAGGAAGGTCAGCATTTAATTCAAGAGAGTGAGCATGTACATGCATTGTGCTGTATAACCCAGCAGCAGGTTACAGAGTAGGTTAAATTATGTCTAAATCATATAGCTAAAGGAGGGGATGAAGAGCTCTTTCCCGAAGAGGAAATACAATTAAGAACCTAAGAACAGGACACTGAAACAAACTTGTTATTAGCTCATTCTCAGGAACTTCTACCTCTTAGTTTATACTTTATAACTGGTCATGGAGATGGGAGAATAAACATAGCTTCTATGTTTAATTTTAAAGGTAAAAATTTTTTAAATTGGTTCACAAACATATTTCTATTCATGCCTCTAAGCATCCTAACTTTAATAAACGATCTACTTTTCCAAGTATTCTTCTAAACTCTTTAGCCTCTTAAATATTTCTAATCAAACTTCACTTTAAAAATACCACTCCAAAATGAATTCCAGAAGTTACCTTCCAGCCTTCTACTTGCATGAAACATGAAAAGATTTTTGTTTCTTGCTCTTGTTCTAGTACTCTCCCAAAGCTTAGATAGTCTTTTAACTTTATCAGACTCTACCAAGCAATGCTGATACTAATTAATTGGGCTGGTGACTAAAGACTTATATTGAATGATACAAGAAATGTTGGTTTGTAAAATTCAGCAAAGTTGCACAGGTCAATCTGGATTAAATATTAACTATTTCAATAAATACTTATTGGCTGATACTTATTAGCTAAATGAACCCCCTTAGGAAAAAGACTAAAATGAGCCAAAAAAGTGAGCTTATATATGTGGTATTAGGTTCACATCACTTATTTTTAACTAATCTCTACACCCAACGTGGAGCTCAGACTCACAACCCTGCGATCAAGAGTCACATGCTCTACTGACTGAGCCAGCCAGGTGCCCCCAATATTAGGTTCACATTAGGAAAAAGAAGGTTTTGGTCAATAACTTTTAAAATTAAAATTCTAGGGATGCCTGGGTGGCTCAGTCGGTTAAGCGTTCTGCCTTTGGCTCAGGTCATGATCACAGGGTCCTGGGACTGAGTTCCGCACCGGGCTCCTTGTTCAGTGGGGAGCCAGCCTCCTTTTCTCTCTGCCTGCCACTCCCCCTGCTTGTGCTCTCTCTCTCTGCCAAATAAATAAATTCTTCTTAAAAAATTAAAATTCTGTTTTTCTTTACTAGAATTTCTATACTGGCAAAGAAACTTTAAATATAAAACCATTAAGCAGTGAGATGATCTTAACATAAGGACTTATTTTCCAAAGTAAAAAATCAAAAAAATAAATTACACTTTTAACAGTGATCCAAAATTTTTTTCTAGACAGACAGCCCTATAGAACCAAACTTTTAATAGCAAAACTAAAGAACTGAAAGTTTGGCAAAATACACGATGTTTTAACATCACCTTCGTGACACACAAGCATGACTATAAATGCATTAGGAATGGTCACACTAAATTACTGTCTGGCTTTCTATCTATTTGCTATGCAAATTAACTTCAGTATAGAAGGAACACTTAGAAGATTGAGTTATCAAGCATGAAAGAAAATTATGAGTATGGGAGTACCTACTTAATGTTTTCATAAGAAAAAGGCACATGTATCTTTGCCATTTTCATTCTTATGTTAGTTACTCATTCAGGAAGAAGATATACTGATCCTAACTACCATACCATAAATCAAATCTTCCAGGATAGAACATTTTTCATAAATAAAAGTAATGAGTAATTTTACTTCATTAATACAGGTATTTGTCAATTGATTCTTTAAGTTAGTTGGGATTAGATATATTTTAGTAATAGTATACAAACCAATTCAATGGATTAATATATATCACTATTGAGTTTTTATAGAAAAGATTTTAGAACTCAAACCCAAAATGTACTTCTTTTGCTTTAAAAATAAAAATAAATCAAAGACATTATTAAAGAAAAATAAATCAAATATTATACCTGGATCTGAATGGAAGGAGCCTCTAGAGCTCTGTAAACCATTGGTAGGACACTGTTCTTGATCTCATCAGGAGGAGTTTTGGTTAGTAGCAAATCCATTTTTTGCAAGAAAATTAACAAAATCTGTGTAAGAAAGGGGGGAACAATGCATTAAAGTCTAGAATCTTTGTAAGATTTCACATATGACAAAATTTAAAGTATCTTCATAAGAGAGGGTTCTATATTTTGACACTCACCATGTTGCTAGCCTGAAGGCATGGAAGACAAAAACATACAAATCAAGTTTCTTACATTTCCAGAAGCACAATATTTAATATCTGTTCTCAGTTTAAATATTTAAATGAAGACTAATTTCCTAACTCTCACACATCTTCAGTAATGCATCACTCACCCATAACTACCACTATCTGGAATCGACTGAATTGGAGAGAAAGAAAAAAAAAAAAAAAGCCTGAGAACAGCAAAGTCAGATATTCCAAAGCAGTGAATTCACTTGGCTTCTAAGTTTTAGAAGAAAATGTACAGAAATGAAAGGGACTCCGTTCCCCTATGATCCTTTGTTATGTTTCTTAAATTCCACATATGAGTGAAACCATATAATTGTCTTTCTCTGAATTACTTATTTCACTTAGCATTATACCCTCCAGTTCCATCCACGTCATTGCAAATGGTAAGATTTCATCTTTTTGATGGCTGAACAGTATTCCACTGTGTGTATATGTGTGTGTGTGTGTATATATATATATATACACACACACCACATTGTAATCCATTCATCTGTCGATGGACATCTGGGCTCTTTCCATAGTCTGGCTATTGTGGACATTGCTGCTATAAACACTGGGGTGCAGGTACCCCTTCGGATTACTACATTTATATCTTTGGGGTAAATACCTAGTAGTGCAATTGCTGGGTCGTAGGGTAGTTCTATTTTCAAGTTTTTGAGGGACCTCCATACTGTTTTCCAGAGTGGCTGCACCAGCTTGCATTCCCACCAACAGTATACGAGGGTTCCCCTTAGAAAGAAACATTTTCAATTGTCCCAGATCATTTGTTTTCTCACCTAGCTGCCACACATACCTACATTATAAGGAACAAACTGTCCCTTCTATTTATGCAGAATACTTAGTGAACATGTGGCTCCACCATTTTGCCTCCTAACATCTTGAAAATGTTTAGGAAACCCTGTTTCAAAGCCTATAGTTTCCTCACCTACCCTTTCTTAGCCATAGGAACTCTTGCCTTATCACCACAGTCTTCCTTTTGCTCCCATCCTTTCAAAGAAAGGACCACAAATAGCCTGTCATAAAACCATTAAGTAGTTGACGGTTTACTAACAAGCTACTGCCATATAGTGGCAGAAACATGTAATAATATTTACTGTGCCTAGAAATTTCATTTAATCTCAACTACCCTTTTTGTTTTAGAAATGAGCAAACAGAGGCTTTAAGACAGTGAAGACTTGTCCAAGTCATACTTCTAGTAAAGATGAAGATCAGATTCAAACCCAGGTGTGTAACCCTACTGCTCTTAAACCCAAGACTACCTAGAATCTGACAAGTAAATATTATAATAGAGTCTACATCAGTAACTAATTACATTTTCAATTACAATACACACATATATTACTTCTGTGATGCTGTAACCATTTCCTCTCTTCTGTTGAAACTATTTATTACCAGTAAAATAAAGAGAAACAACCGGCATAAACTTTCTACAAATTAAAGACCCTAAATAACAAAACAAAAAGCAAATGCTTAAAGGTGCAGGAGAAAAAGAAATACTTTTCCCAAACCTATAACTTTTAATAAGGCCAATAAGAATACACAGTATAACACATGCCAAATCTCATTACAATTTATTTTCTGAGATGGTAAGTTATGGAGAGCTACAGACATTTACTTGCAAAGCTTAATTATAATTTTAGGAATGGTTCACTTCAAACATATGCAAAATAACTTCTAACGGAAAAAAAATTATCTTAAACTTACCTCAATTTTTAAAAAGTCGCATATCCATTCCTTTCGTTTTTAATGATAGTCATCATTGACTAACATCATTAAATAACAGCAGATAAATAGGAAAGAGTATCTATACACATACCTGGATTGGCTCCTGCTGTTTAAAGACAGGGCCAAGTTCAGGTAGAATTAATTTGACATATTCTTCTTTGGTGCATTCTTCAGCAATCAGTAGAACATTGGGCAAAACAAAAGGTACCATATCAGGGTTTACAAATTCTGAAGTCAAACAAGGCAAAATTCTCTGCACAATGACACGCTGAAAGGCAAAATGTTTTCATAAAACTAAATTTAATTTCAGATCTTTAGTATTAATATTGAAGTTACAGTCTTAAATCTCCAATTTTCTTTGGGGAAGATGACCATATAATTTATGGTTGAAACTGGGACATTGTTGAGAGTAAAATGAGGTGCTCCTGCTAACTATGTCAGGACAAAAGAAATAACTTGGGAATGTTAGAGATAAAGGGGGACGTATGGTCACCATACCTTTAGGAAACATTGCCTCATTAATCTTAATATGTTTCTCTTCTTCATTACTTATGAGTCATACCACACAACTTAAACACTGTTCTGTACTGTAAATTGTTATTTCATGCATGTTAACTCTATCTACACATACTCTAAGAGTCTTGAGAGCAAGAACAGTATTTTGTTTCCTTTTTTATCTCCACAGCATCCAAGTAAAGGGCTAGACAAAGAGTGCATAATCAATGAGTATCTGACAGATTAAACACTGGAGGTATTTTTGTAACCAAGAATCACCAGTTTTCAACCACTGACTTCCAAGGCATTCACCAACATTTTTTAGACTATATTACACTCATGATTTAATAAGCCAGAGAGGGGAGTTAAAGGAATTAGAGAGGCTAGTATCAATATAGAGGTACCCCTTTAACTGCTGGTGAGGCAATGATCTCCACAATGACAGCTTATGGACTTCTCTTCTGACATTTAATGTCCCGGTGCTACCTTTGCATAGGTAATATTCTTCTAATTTTCTTACCTATCTAATTTATTAAATTATTTTTGGACCCTGCAAAAAAGGTTCACTAAACTTTTAGCTTCAGTATGCAGCCTTCTATAGTCATATATGCACCTAAGACAAAAGTTACATTTATTTCTCTGGAAGAGTTATTATAGTAAATAAAAATCCTGACTATAACAAAAAAACTGATCAACAACAAACCTTGGGCAGTTTTGGAAGAACTTTTGGTAGTCCTTTGAAAAATTGTGATTTCTGAAGATTATCTCTTTGGAATAAGGTATCAAAATACTGCAGCGTTACTGCACCAACATCATCAAAGAAGGGAATCTAAAAACAGGAAAATAAAATTATTTTGATAGATATTAAAATACTTCTCATACCTGAAACTGCCATAATACAGTGAAAAAATATTCAGAAACATTTAGCAAAATGCTAAAGATCACTTAATAATTCTAATCATAAAAATCAGAGTAAGGAAGTAATAACCAAATTTCTTTGCAAGTTCAAATTTTCAGTGACTACCTGTAAGTTGGCTGGGCAGTAACATTTTCTTTACCTAACTAGTAAATATTGAAAAATTAAGTAAAATATCTTGAAGGCATAATAAGTACCATTTATCTATTAAAATCCAAACTTACAAGAGTAAATTAGAGGGCCATGAATTCTTGTGTCCAGAATTTCTATACCTACATGACTGTTAAGACTCTGATTATTTGAAATCTTAATTTTATATCAGAGCAATTATATACATAAATTATTTAACTGTTTAAGATTAAAAGAAGTTGAATATTTAACACATTCAAAGATAGAGGTGCTATTTGGGGACTCTATCTGACTAAATCTTGCTTTAGAAGCACTTAACCTACTTTAACTCATTGTCCCTCCACCTAAGACAGGAATTCATGTGTACTCACCTTTGTCATTTGATCTGCATCTGGTCTTACAGTTGGAGTGACATTTAACAATAGTTTTACATGTTCACGGACTTCCTCAGGTATATTTGAAAGTGAACTAGATCCTAAACGACTCAACTATTTAAAAAAAGTGATAATATTAAATATAAATATAAAATATTCAAAAAGACAAGGCATTTGTAGTCAATCGTCTATTTAAAAAACCTTTTTGAAATTTACTCAAAAATATATGTTAGAGTGAACAAACTGCTAATTCTACTGTGGCAAGATAATTAAAACACTTATCTTCAATACCTGAAATTATTTCTATTACTGAAACAAATGCCCAGCATTTTAGATCAGATTTCAGTATTCACTCTAGTAAATAAATGCCACGATTAAAGCTGTGGTAACAAACTTTAATCCTCATTATTTACAGAATTACTTTTGTTCAGTTGATTTTATGCAAACTTAAAATATGAGACATCATCTCATTTTAGAGAATTTTCTGAACACATTTTTTAAACCAAAGAAACATTTAATACTTTTAATGTAAGCAATTATTTATATATAAGGCAAATTACCTGATCCAACTGCCTACTAAAACTCTTATAAATATCTTGCTTGTTAACTTCAAAAATGGGTTTCCCTTTATTAAATACAGCATACATGACAGTTCCTAGTGAGTACATATCACTGGCTGTTTCACAGCTCACAGAAAGTATGTATTCAGGAGCCAAATATTCAGGATTAGGAAGACACAATGATGGTAAATTTGGGTCCCATTCTTTACAAGGAAACTTAGGCTATAAGAAGACAGAAAAGAGATTATATAGATTAAATATTTCAAATTAAAGCAAAAAACACTATCAAGCAGTTAGCAACCTAGTTTTAAATCATACTCAGTCATGCAAGTAAAAATATCACTACCACCTTCAATCCTGAAATTCCCAAATTCTCAAATCTGGAAAGGGCACTAAACAAACTGAGAGATATGAATAAGAACTCCTGCAAACTGGGTGCCTGGGTGGCTCAGTCAGTTGAGCGCCTGACTCCTGATTTCAGCTCAGGTCGTGATCTCAGCGTCCTGAGATCAAGCCCCATGACGGGCTCCGTGATTCTCTCCTTCTGCCTCTGCCCTTAGCCCCCTGCTCACTCACTCTCTCTCAAAATAAATAAATAAAATATTAAAAAAAAAAAAAAAAGAATCCTTGCAACCTTCAGATTATCAAAGCTTTCTCCCAGAAGACAAAGTATCACTGTAAGATGCAGTATGAATACGAAAAGGTATAGCCTATGTTCTATGATACATAGGTTTCAAATTGTATGGACTCAGATTATTTGAAACCTTGTTCTTTCACTAACTAGCTGTGTGATTTAGTTAATAAGCTCAAAAGGCTGTTGTAAGATTAAACAAATGTATGGGAAAAAATGGACCTAACACAGTGTCTGACCCATAGTATATACTCAACCAATACTAATTCTTTCTGCTTCCCTTAAATGTATTTACTTAAATTACAAATATATCTTAGGTCAAATCATGGTGCCTTTAACAGCTACATATATATATACATATATGTATATTAAAAACTTGAAATATTGCAGTATTTTCCTAAGTATAAATAGGCAGATATCACAATCACTATGTAACAGGTACTTTGGAACCAAAGAGAACAGGTTCAAATCCTACCTCCACCACTTAACCACCTGCCTAAACTTAGGTACATTATTTTATTCTATGAGCCTAACTTACCCATCTGTATTAGTCCCATATCTCACAGATTGTGGTGAGGATTAAATAAGTAAATACATTACAAAGTGCTTTGTTAGAAAAGTACTTCAATAAATGTTAGCTCTTATTATCACTGCTACTGTTGTTATCATGCTCCCTAAAGAAGATTCTGTGGTCCGATGTTGGGAAAACACTGCTAGAGATTCACAGTGTTTGTAGTGTATTTGATAGCCTGAGGAAAAAAGCCTACTTAACCCAATAGTTCTTAAATTTGTTTAACTCTAGCATCCTTTACTCAAGTAACACTACTGTGGAATTAACAAGCTGAAGAATACTCTCAGGTAAAATGAACATTAAAAATTTTCTATAAAGCTGTACATTTAAACATACATTGTACCACATAACCTATTTCTACACATTTATCAGACTTGCAAATTCTCTAGTCCATTCCAGATGCATCACAAATTTCCACAGCTTTAAAAATATTAGAAGACTGGGACACCTGGCTGGCTCCGTCAATAGAGCACACAACTCTTGATCTCAGGGTTGTGAGTTCAAGCCCCACGTTGGCTGTAGAGATTACTTAAAATCTTAAAAAAAAAAAAAAAATACAAGACCTAAAACCTTCATTACCTCTTGTTCAGAAGGATTGGTTGATGATACACAAAAATCAAAGCCCATTATTTTCCAGGCTCCACTTTTATTCAAAATTATATTTTCAGGTGTAATATTTCCATGGACCATTTTCACACTGCTATGCAAAAATGACAATCCTTCAGAAACCTGTAAATGGGGGGAGGGGGGAGACACTTTTACATTAAATAAAACTCCTTTCAATTATAATAAAATGTCTCTTGAAAATCATAATTGCTGCTTCTCCCAATAAAAGATTTTTTTACATGTCAGGGAATAATTAAATTTCATCATAAATGCAAAAGAGTAGATATTCTCAGTTGCCACAATGATCTAAGCATTAGTGGGAAAAATCCAGTTATAAAACCAGAATACAACTCTTTATTAAATGTCCTTTCCACATGCATATAAGCAAAGTCAAAGATAATTTAAAACCACTTTTCCATCCAAATTTATTGTTTCTGTGTTTGAAATGTGAAGGAGTTACAGATAGTAAATATCAAGGGTCTCCTTGTCAATTTGATTCTAATTCTTAATATTTTAATATATTTACACTTCATACTGAAATTCAGTTTTTCTGAATCGTATTTTGCTCAGTTTTCATATATTAATTGATGTTCACTCATTCTCAAATTGGATTAGTATTTGGTAATTTTGACATGTGTACCTGAGACTACCATGGAATTTGTTAACCAAAAACGAAGACTGATTTCTGTTTCCAGGAGTCGATTCTGGCAAACTAACACTCCCTGACTTCCAGGACACCACTCTCCCAGGCTTTCCCCCAACTCCACTGGTCATTGCTTTTCAGTCTATTTATTCTGCTGGTTCCTCCTCAGTACCCCAACCTCAGTGTTTGGACAGCTGAAGTTTCCATCTACTCTTTCTCAGTGTTCTCACAACTTTCAATATCATCCAGAGGTTGACTGCTCCCAAATTATCTCCAGGCTGGGCTTCTATTCTAAAGTCCAGACTGATTATCCAACTGCCTTCTTGACTTCTCTCCCCTTGAACGTTTTATAAGCATCCCATTCTTAGAAGAATCAAAAACTGAGCTTCCCCTACAATTCAGTTCTCTCCTCCTATGGTCTTTTCCCCATATCCATTAACGGCCACTTCACTTTTCCATTTTTCAAAAACCTTTGAGTTATCCTGCACTACTCTATTTTTCCTATATAAGAAACCATCTACAAATTCCAATACTTTCACCACCAAAATATATTTTGATCCTGTCTTACCACCTTCCCGACCCTGGACCATCATCATCTCTGGCCTATACTACTAGAGCAGCCACCTACTTCACCTCGTTTCTGCTCACACCCTTCTACATAATTTAATTCTCAATAAGCAGCTACCAGATCATGTCACTTTCCTGCTCAAAGCCTTCCAAAGGCCTTTCCTTCCTCTCAGAGTAAACTTCAAAGTATTTTTCTGGCTTTTAGGGAATAAGAGGACTTAGCCACCGTTAACTCCCTGACCTTGTCTCCTACTGCTCATCTTATTAACTCTTTCCACCACTCCAGGTATTTCACTATTCCTTGAACAAGTCATGCATGATTCTGTTTCAGGGACTTTGAACCTTCTGTTCTTTCTGCCTAGACCATTCTTTCCCTAGGTATCTATATGGTTCACTTCTTTGTTTACTCAAATGTCCAATTTTCAGTTACAGATTTCCTGACTACCCCCATTCAAAAGTGCAACCTTTTCCTCCCCATCCAAACTATTCTCTCTTCCGCCTTCCCTTATTTTCTCCACATGCATTTATCATAATCTAATGCACTATATATTTACTTATTTTATTGTCCTTCTTCACCCATGAGAATATAAATTCTAAAAGGCAGGAATTTGTGTCCGTTTTTTCCCCTGGCATATCTTCAGCACCCAGAACTGTGCCAGAAATATAGCCATCCAATAAATATACACTTAATGAATGGATATGAGAATGAATTCTCTTAAAAAAAAAATCCCTTACAGTTTCAACATCAAGTTAACTCAACAGTAAAGAATGTAAAGAGTACTATTTTAGAAAATATCTGGATTCCTGTCCCAACTTCACTAATTACTAGCCTCGCAACTTTGAGCAAGTCACTGAACCTATCTAGGTCCCAGCTGGTAAATTACTTCAAACAATGGTATATTAACCTCTTAATAAATGTGGGAAATCATATTAGATTCCACACCACTCCCAATCCCATCCCCATAGTCAGTCAAAAGGGCCTATTCTAACCACATAACTTCATTCATCCCTCTAGTACTTCCTGTGATTTTTGAGCAAGACTTTTTAAATATCATTAACTATTTTTTACATGCAGGCACTATGCTAAGTACTTAAAATTTACACATTGAAAATAACCCTACATAGTAGTAATTATTTCTCATACATTTTCCCTATGCCCAAGTTCCACTCTTCTAGAATGACACTTCTAAAATGCACATCAGACCAGGTCATTTACTCTACTTAAAAAATCCTCCAGTGTTCTTTCTCTATCTTTCCAGTTTCATTTTTCACCACTCCTTGAGATGCAATCTGCTACTTCTAACTGCCTGAATATTTATCCTCAGTGACTAGTATAACAAGCATTTAGGGGCTTAATATTTCTCAAATGAACGTTCTCCAGTTCTAACACATTGGAACCTATGAAATTCATGTAAGATTTGCATTTTAAAAAATGCTTATTCCTCAAATACAATTCATAAAATATACGAAGTTTTTCAAGTCTAGAAAAGTCAAATGATTTTTGACAAAGGTACCAAGACCATTCAATGGGGAAAGGATAGAAGTTTCAACAAAGGGTACTGAAAAAATTGGATATCCATAGGCAAAACAATGAGGTTAGACCCTTATCTTAAACCATATGTAAAAATCAACTCAAATCAAAGGCCTAAACATAAGACTAAAACTATATAACTCTTAGGAGAAAACACAGAGGAAATCTTCATGACACTGGATTTGGCAAAGTCTTTTTAGATATGACACCAAATGCACAGGCAACAAAAGAAAAAATAAATTGGATATATCGAAATAAAAACTTCTATGCATCAAAAGACAAAATCAACAGAGTGAAAAGGCAACCCACAGAAAAGGAAAAAATATTTGCCAATCATATATCTGATTATATACTGAGATTAATATCTGGAATATATAATGAACATCTACAATTCAACAACAACAAAACAAACAACCTGATTAGAAAATGGGCAAAGGACTTGCATAGATATTTCTCCAAAGAAGATACACAAATGGATAATAAGTACATGAAAAGATGCTTAAATTCACTAACTCCTAAAAAAATGCAAATCAAAACCATAATGGTCTACCACATCACTCCGATTAGGATGGCCACTATCAAAAACTAGAAAATAATAAATGTTGGTGAGGACATGAAGAAATTAGGACTCTGCGCTGCATTACTGGTAGAAATATAAAATGGGATAGCCAATATGGAAAACAGTACGCTAGTTCCTCAAAAAATAAAAAAAATAGAATTACTATATCATCTAGAAATTCCACTTCTGGGTACATCCCCAAAATAACTAAAGGCAGAATCTTGAAGAGAAACTTCTACACCCATGTTCAGAGCAGTATTACTCACAACAGCCAAGATGTGGAAGCAACCCCAGTGTCCATAGACAAATGAATAAACATAATGTGGCAAATACATACAATGGATTATTCAGCTCTAAAAAGAAAGGAAATTCTGACACATGCTACAACATGGAAAAACCTCAAGAACATCATACTAAGTGCAATAAAGCACAAAAGGAAAAATCATATATGATTCCACTTACATGAGGCACCTAAAGTAGTCAAATCATAGAGAATAAAAGTAGAATGGTTGCCAGGGGCTGGCGAGTGGTAGGGATGGGTATGGAGAATTATTGTTTAGCGGATACAGCTTCAGTTTTGCAAGGTGAAAAGAGTTCTGTTATGAAACATAAATTGGTAACCTTTGTAGAAGGGTACTTATTGACTGGTTGATGTTATGTTTCATAAATTTAAAATATAATTTAAACCTAACAATAAACTGTAGAAAAACTGTAGAACATAGAAATAATTTTTAAATTACTGAGAGGATCCAAAGGTTTACATAAAGCAGTTGATATTGCTACGAAGTTTTAAATAGCCAAAAGCAATTTTGAAGGATAAAACTCTTTTCACGTGATGAATAAAAATACATACCTGAAGCAAACCATATTTAGTTTCCACATCATAAAGGTTATAATCCTTAATGTCTGGAGATACAGGGGAAGGTAGATTTTCCCAGTTACCTAAAACATTGGCTAAACTGGCAAAAACTGGTTCTGTACAAAATGCCAAGCAATCCCTGTTTTAAAAAAGAAAAAGTTATTTACCATCATTTTTTCCCCACATTATTAAAGTCAAATATACATAAAATATTAGTAGTCAACAAGAAGACAGATTTGCTTTCAGCATTAATAAAACAATTAAACCACCATTTTCAGAATACGCTCAAAGGAACCTGCAGATTTCCCAGACCCTCTGGAGCAAGAGCAGTCAGAAAGAGGCAAAGAGCACAGCTCCAGGTCCCCTGTAACTACTTCAATCAGAGCAGCTCTGATTTTACCTATTTTATATATAATTTTAAAAGGCGCCACAATTTTTAAATTTTTAAGTTACTGCTCTTTGATGTGTAAGAATATTCAGAAATTCAGAAAATGTTAGATATTAACATTCAGTAGGCCTCATGGAGTAATCATAAAGAGCTCAGGCTTTGAAGACAAATACCCAACTTCAAGTCCCAGCATCCCTATTCCCTGACTAGGTGACCTGGACACCTCGGCTCTGAGCCTCACTTTGCCCATTTGTAAAATGGTGATAAAAAACAGCCTTGAAGGGTTACTGTGAAGATCAAAGGAGATAATGAATGTAAAGTACATAGCAGAGTCACTAGCATGTAAACTTAATAAATCTTTACTACTGCTATTGTAATTACCAAGTGTTTGAGACTCAAGTCCTAACATTTTATGCCTTGGGCTTATTTAGGCTCTGGCAATGAAGAACTACATACAAGGTATTGTGTAACAAAGCTAGACCAAACGTACCCAGACTGTAACTGTTTAATGGCAAGTACACCTTTTGCTGTTTCATCTGTCCACTATACCTCTGTAATTTTTCTTTCACCTTGAACCCATTTTTCAAATGAAAGCATATGCAGAAGCTTAATATACATGAAAGATTAACACAGAGCTGCTTAGGCTGAGGGAGAGAATTATTACACCTGCTCAGTCATCAAAAAAGATGCTACCTTGTTCTTTACTCTCTCACCAAGCTCATAAACACAGTGGACACCAGATTTCCATTTGCTGAACTGTACTGGAGGAAAATTGATCAAATACTCTCAAGTCTTTTCTCCAGTTTTCTATAATTCCCATAACTCACGCATTTGAGCTACTCCTATTTGTTTCCTCTCGGTCTTGACCCCAACATCATCCTTGGCCACATCAACATCCATATGATTATTCCTCAAGCTGGAAGCCCTCTTATCTTTCATGAATATTCACTTCCATCAACATTACAGTCACATACCAGAAGGGCTATATCCTCTTCTCAAGAACCACTTTCCCAACCACAGCTATTTACTAGCCATTATCTCCTACCCCTTTACTATCTCCACCAAATCTAGCTCCCCAACACCTTTATTAACCAAATTCAAAGTATTCAGTCTTGACCATATATATTTGATTCCTTTCTTTCTCCCAACTATCACAATAAACTATCACCCAAATTACCTTTTACTGAGCAAACCCCTACTAACCCTGTAATAACCACTACAAGTTTCTTTTACTCTGTTGCTTATGTCATAAGCACCAGCAAAGAATAGAAAGCCCAAGTCTTTTTAAGTGTTAAGTCACATAGTATACTTTAACCTTGCTTTTTCAACATTCAAGAACATTCCTTTATTGTCCTCTTCCTAGCTCCTCATTCCATGGCCCCCTTTACCCACTACTCACCTATTATCCACTTTCTACTTTAAAAAAGCATAAAGTTCATCTAACATGAATGACATCATTTCCCTACACTTCACCATATTAGTGATTAAACTATCATCCCAATATTTCCTTTCAGTTCCTCCTCTGGGACTTTATTCACATAATGAAGTCTTCTCTGCTGGGCTCCTCAGTATCTATTTTCTAGCTTCCAAACCACCATCCTACTACTGATATTATTAAAGATCAGTAACAACCTCTCACTAGTCAAATGTAACAAACTCTTCTCAGTCCTTATTTTCTTTTTAAAGATTTATTTATTTATTCGAGAGAGCGAGAATGAGAGAGAGTACATGAGAGGGGGGAGGGTCAGAGGGAGAAGCAGGCTCCTCGCTGAGCAGGGAGCCCGATGTGGGACTCGATCCAGGGACTCCAGGATCATGACCTGAGCCGAAGGCAGTTGCTTAACCAACTGAGCCACCCAGGCACCCCTCAGTCCTTATTTTCTTTTTCCTCAGTGGTGCTCAGTGTTAGTGGGTCCCTTCTCCCCTCCTTTAGCTTCCATGACCTTCAGCTGCCTGTTTTTCTCCTGCCATGTAACAATGATCGCTCCTTTCTTTTCCTGGCTCTTCTTTTCCCTCTACATTTCAAGTTCTGTCCTCAGTACTCTGCTCTTTCGACTCATGCTCTTGAAAAATTCTTTTTTTCATGGTTTTAATTACTGCCTACATGTTACCCTCAAAACATATCACCAACTCCGAGCTTTCACCTGGATGACTTTACTATAGCACATTTCTTTTGGATAATTCCAGTGTTATTTCTACATTACTAACTCATAAAAAACGGGAAGTCATTTTTTCCTTCCCTAAAGTTGTCCTATTCCTATCAATTTTACAGTTTTACAACTTAACAGTGAAGATGCCTTAAAGTAATCTTAATTTTCTCTCTTAATGATCACCAATAAATCCCTAGTTCTATAATATTTATATCACTATAAAAGAAGCTGCAGGGACAGCTTCTCCCCTCACGAGTCTTAGAATGTAATGAGGAAATGTAAGATACATTGATACCAGTTAAAATAACAAAGATGGGTGGGCATTCTGATAGGTGACATGGTAGACGCTGATAGAAAACATTCCAGAGAAAACAGCATTGATTGGAATGCTCAGGACAAGTGTGGCAAACAAAACTTACCCACTTCAGGATAAAGAGTTCACAATAGTGAATGTTATGTAAGAGTCAACAACTATACTCTTCTTTTGGGTTTATTCATGAAAAGGAGAGCTATAAAAATATTATCATCATAAGAGATATATGCGCATATTTCTGGGTAGGCACACCATGATATAGTAGAATAAAAAAAACATGGGCTGAGGAATCAAGGTGTCATAACTATGTGGCTTAAGTAATGTCTCTGATCCTCATTTCTCCCATGTAACTCTGAGAACTGAATGAGTTAAACAAATGTAAAGCATTTAATACAGTTTTCATGGTAAATATTAGTTTTTTTCTTTTAGGTTGAAAGAAAGTAACTCATGCTCTTGGCGGAGAGGGATAAGTGACAGGGGGTTACTGAAGATTCCAAAGTAAGAATTATACAGAAATCCAATACGTAAAAAGATAAAAGTAAAAGTGTCCTAGCTAAAAAATTAGCTAAAATCTAATGTCATGGAAATTATAGCACCATTGTAATACTTTTCTGATATCAAACTGGAAACCTAGAACTCTGCCAGCTCTGTTTGTTCACCTATCTGTTCTTCCCCTATCCTTAAAATTCTAGGGTCCATAGAACACAAATGACAAACCACTTCGTTAAGATCTTCTGAATTAAGAGAGACGAATACAGTCTGCTAGGTAGGAAGGAAGAAAGAAGGAAATTAGGGGTTATGAGTAATGTGAGAAAAGTTTATATAGCTAGGGTATCTAATGTACTAGTAAAAGCACCACAGGCTTGAGGATCCAGTTAAGATTACACAACATAAATTTCAAATTCTTGTCATTCTCAGCAACAGTTCCCAAGCTCATCCTTGAGAAAAATAAACAGTAGAGTAACTGCAGGTTACACATATGATATGCTCAGCATATCAGGTTACATGTTTAGAAGAGTACCTGAAACACACATAAAAAGAGCCCACAAATATGTAATCAATGCAAAGGGTACAAAATATTCTATAAAATAAACAAGGAGAGCTACTTTCAGATGTGGACTATATGCTATACTTCTGTATCTTCCACTTTGACCACTGTAGTGCTGAGCATAGAGACTGATGGCACAGACTGATGGCAACTGTGAAGAAAACTTTTATTAATATTTCAAAAAGAGGCAAATACATAGCATATGCAAATAAATTTTACAGAAATAATAAATCCTTAACTCAACACTCAGTTTCTAAGAATTTTTCACTGACAGCATGCTCCACAGACAGAATTTAAACATACAATTATTAACTATTTGTTCAACAAGTCATTTATGTAAGTTTTTATAAAAATTTACCTGGATTCTTCTAAAGGATGCTGGACAGTAAGAAGTCGAGGGTGCCGTAGTCGAGTTAACTGTTGGACTCCTCGTTTTAGAGAATCAATGATTTGATCCTTTTCAAATTTTTGATATTTGTCAATCAGCTTTTTATCAAAGACAAAAACAGCCACTTCCTAATGAAAGAATTGTGCATCTAATTTTAATCAAGAATATGCAAAAGTAATAAGATTTTATTCAAGTGTCACAATAGTCTACAAATAGAAATAACTAAAATCTAATGTCATGGAAATTATAGCACCATTGTAATACTTTTCTGATATCAAAAAGTTGTTTCCTTCATTATTAGCAAATCTAAATATTTTGAAAAGTATGAGACCTAGAACCCTATCTAAGGAGAACACAGGAAAATCTCCATGTTTGAACCCTGATAGACACAAGGTGTATGTAATGTGCCGAACCCTATTTAGTTATCTCTTATTTAACCAGAATTCACATAAAAGTTAAAATGTTTAAAAATTCAAAATGTTACTCATAATGATAACCCTGGATAACCTGATAACCCTATAAAATCTTGAATCATTTTTTTGGAAGGAAAGTTGTGTATGTCAAGAAGTGCTTGTTTATACAAAAACCCATTTTGTAAGCAACTTTTACATATGAATAACCTATACTCACTCTTTCCTTCCAGCCTACCCCTGTCTTATTTTGGGCAGTTAACTGGGAATGAATGGTACCAGTACTGGAAGCTGCTCTCCCACTGTCTCTCTTTTAGATCATTCACAGCTTATTTGTACTACTAAAAGCACACATCCTCCTTAACCATCTTCTTCCTTTCATTTTCTCTGTTACCCAAGGAAAAATAGTTCCTGTCCAGTTACCCAAGCTTAACAAATCAATAAAAAAAATAGCTGTATTGACAACCGATATATTACCACTGTGTAACATGTCAGTGATGCTAGATCTCCATCATAAATGGAAAGAAAAATGATAAAGCTGGAAGCAAAATTAGCAAAGAATCAATGCTGGCTACCAAAATTCCTTGAAAGATTTTGAATGACTTTCAGAATTTTTATACAAGTATCTTTCAAAAGTCTCTAATTCAAACCTACTACTACTCAACTATCAATATCCAAGACAATATTTTTCCATTTTATTATCTCTTTTTTTTTAAGAGAATCTTTTTTTTTTTTTTAAGATTTTATTTATTTATTTGAGACAGAGAGAATGAGAGAGAGAGAGCACATGAGAGGGGGGACGGTCAGAGGGAGAAGCAGGCTCCCTGCCGAGCAGGGAGCCCGATGTGGGACTCGATCCAGGGACTCCAGGATCATGACCTGAGCCGAAAGCAGTCGCTTAACCAACTGAGCCACCCAGGCGCCCCAGACTATCGTCTTTTAATTTATGTTTTCCTTCTACTACTTCACTACCCACCCTGTTAACACATATCACTTGTGTAAAAGTCCTGTTACCGTACGCATATTACAAGCTTCTTAAAAAAAGAAACCATGCCCCCTCCCAAGAACAAAGAAACCATGACCTAAGTGTCTGTATCCACTACAGGATCTACACCTAGACGACATTCAGATGTTTATTGCCTAGCGGTCAATAAAAACAAGCAGTTACTGGAAGCTTTCCATTATCATCCCCAATTAAAACCTTTTTGACTCTTTATTATGAAAATTTTCAAATATACAGAAAAGATGAGGTAGTGCAATTACCCGAAATATCTTCCACTTAAGAGTCACCTGTTAATTCTAATTAAATTTGGAGTCTCTTTTTTTATACAAAAATTACTAAAACAAAATGTAAGAGTATTTGGCACTCTTTTGTTCTTTTATTCACTTCATAGTCTTGAAAACACATTGGCAAAGGAAGTTACCTACTAAAAAGTGTTTTTTCTCAATCGCCTATCTTTAAATAAAAATGGCTAGTCCCACAGAGCTAAGGAACCTTGAATATGTGACTAGTGCACCTAAGGAACTGAATTTAATTTTTACTAATTGAAATAGGCATATGTAGCCTGTGGTTACCATAGTGGATAGCACAGCTCTAGATTATCTATCTTCTATAATTCCCTTTTATTAAAAAATGAGATCACTGAAAAAGAATTAAAACTACAATTAAAGGAGAAATTAAAATGAGGCTTCAATGCCAAGGTGGTTAAAGACTTAGCTGTTCCTTAAGGAATTAGCCAGTAGTCCAGATACTCAGGTCAGACACCTTAGGTCTGAAAGAAGTAAAGAAAGAAGATTCAAAACTGTATCCAGAGAGAGCACAGATATATTCCAAAACTATCTTTTTCCGCAAAGCAATAAATTCGGGGGGAAAAATATAGTAGTCTCCTAAGAGAACCCAATTCTGGCACTCAGCAGTTGAGAACTGGTGTATTACTGTGCAATATCTAATCAATTACCTATTTTTTATGCCTGGTTTTCATGTTCTATGAACAGTAACAGAAGCTTCAACCTTATCAGAGAATTTCCACATATGGACTTCTGATACAAACACAACTAGAACTCTTTTGGCTAAGCGCAAAGACACTATTATGTTACATCCTTAATAAATAATGCAATATTTAGTACATTTGGTGTTCTTTCATTTTCCCCTTATATAACTGATTATAAAAGCTAGTGTTAGAGGTTGGTCATTTACATAACTTCATGGCCTCATTAATAGCTTTTTAAGCATTCAATACTCAAGAAACCACCTTTTTTTTGAGCTCTTGATGAATTGAGAGAGAAAACAATGTTCAAAAATGACAAATCAATCAGCATTTAAAATACAGATCAGCTCTGAACTTAAAGACTTTCAACCAAATGGCAATAAAAACAAGATTTACAGGTCAGATATAAACTACATACCAGCAATCTATTACAAGACCAAGATTCCTACTTCATAAAAGGATAACCAAAGCCTATTCAGTCTTTAATACACTTGCTGTTTGGGAAATAAGCTGACTTTGGAAAAGTCAAAAATAATGCATATCCACAACTGTATGACTGGGACAGAGTCACTGGAAAATATGTGTAATTAATCCCAAACGTCTTATAATCCGTATGTTTCACTTGTAGAGAAATAAAAGTACCTTTGGAAACAGTGATTTTTCTTTTTAAAGAACCTATTTCTACAGAGGTTTTAAACCTGGAGGTTTTTCAATTCTTTAACAATTCCAACAGAAAACTGTTAGTAAAATTTAACACTAACAATCCTCCACATTTCTAAGAACCATCTGTTGGTCTCTTAGGTCAAATTAAAAAAATAAAAATAAAAATACAACTCATTCAAATGACTCTACTGAAAGAACAGTTTTAAAATAACTTTGAAATCAATATATTATAAAACACATTACTATTCCATAAATTTACTCCCTTCTGATAATAAAAACTATCAAGTTAAACACAAAAGAATGTTACAGAAGTCTATTTTCCAGAAGACTATAAAATAAAAGGGCAATAAGAATGCACTAAATAAGAATGCATTTAATGCTGGAAAAATTTAATGGAGTATTTTGCCAATAGCATATTGACAAATTTGAAAAGGAACACAATTTTTATTCTAAAAGAAACACTAAAATTCTAATATGCAGGATGCGTGGGTGGCTCAGTCGGTTAAGCATCTGTCTTCGGCTCAGGTCATGATCCCAGGGTCCTGGGATTGAGTCACACTCTGGGCTCCTTGCTCAGCGGGGAGCCTGCTTCTCCCTCTGCCTGCCCCTCCCCTTGCTTGTGCTCTCTCCCTCTCACTCTCTCTGACAAATAAATAAAAATCTTTAAAAATTTTTTTAAAAATTAAATTTAAAAATTAAAAATCTAATATGCTTCTTTGCTCAACAGATACATTAATTTTTATTAAGTAAGCAAAATTAAATTACAAGATGGGATGATATATCAAACAATATATTTGTAACCAGGAGATTCAGGACATGTTTAAAAGCATTTATTTTTGTATGACTTCATTAGGTAGAAATGAGAAGTAAAGAACCATTACTTTTGACATTTCTTAACATAAAAATGCATATGCACATTATGGTACTTAATTAGCATGTGTATTTTTGCCAAATGGACTCTGAATTGAAACTTACCTGTTTTGTTGATTTTTTTGTGCCATTGAAAATCTTCCAAGCTAGCCCATTGCCACCACTGGCAATGTGTCGACCAACATCAAATTCTCTAGTGACAGGATTTCCCATTACAGCACTAGTGACATCAGCTGTTACTTTTGTAACAGTACTCTTTAACTTATTAAGCATGGACTCCATGGCTGCAATACTGAGTAGTTATAGTTACCTAGAAACACAGGGGGACACAGGGGGACAGGGAAGCACTGATCATTTGTTTTTACTTGTTTAAGCACTTAACATTCATTAATATACCCCAAACAGTGAACAAAACAATCCTACAGAGACAAAAGCTACATGTTGTTTTGTCTTCAAAGAACCCAACACACTTGAATATAAATTTAAATCTAGGAACCAAATTGTTCTTTTCAACCTCAATTATTACAGAATAGGAAAAAACATATTCACACTTGACAGTGACATGAATGTTGTTCAACTATATATAACATGGACCCTCAAGACTTTAGTGGTGTAGAGGGTCTAAATCTTTCCTCACACTAAAAACCACCATATAAAAGCTGAAAGGAGCAGTATGCCTGGGTGGCTCAGTAGGTTAAGCCTCTGCCTTTGGCTCAGATCATGATCCCAGGGTCCTGGGATCGAGTCATGCATCGGGCTACTTGCTCAGAGGGGAGCCTGCTTCTCCCTCTGCCTAGCCCTCCTCCTGCTTGGGCATGCACACTCTCTCTCTCTCTGACAAATAAATAAAATTTTATTTAAAAAAAAAAAAAAAACGTGAAAAGAGCTAATGCTATACTCAACAATAAATTTGTATTTTATAAGGGCACCTGGGTGGCTCAGTCATTAAGCGTCTGCCTTCAGCTCAGGTCATGATCCCAGGGTCCTGGGATAGAGCCCCGCATCGGGCTCCCTGCTCAGCTGCAAGCCTGCTTCTCCCTCTCCCACTCCCCATGCTTGTGATCCCTCTCTCGCTGTCTCTCTCTCTGTCAAATAAAAAAATTAAAAAAATCTAAAAAAAAAAAAAAAAAAAAGTTTGTATTTTATAAAAGTTTTATTCACCACTAAAATAACGAATAGTGAATTGATTGGGGGCACCTGGCTGGCTTAGTCAGAAGAGCATGTGACTCTTGATCTTGGGGTCTTGAGTTCGAGCCCCATGCTGCATATAGAGATTAACTTAAAAAATGGATAAACTTTAGGGTGCCTGAGTGGCTCAGTTGGTTAAGCGACTGCCTTCGGCTCAGGTCATGATCCTGGAGTCCCGGGATCGAGTCCCGCATGGGGCTCCCTGCTCAGCAGGGAGTCTGCTTCTCCCTCTGACCCTCCTCCCTCTCATGCTCTCTGTCTCTCATTCTCTCTGTCTCAAATAAATAAATAAAATCTTTAAAAAAAAAAAAAAGAATAAACTTTAAAAAAATAAAATAATAACAAATAAGTAAATAAAATAATTACTGTTGAACTATGAAATCACTTGAGAATATCTTCTAAAAGAAAAGCACTGGTGGCAAAAGAACAGTAAACCATGGACAAACAACAGGTAATAAAATATTTTTAAAATTTTACACACTTCTAGTCATGATGCAGAAACAAAGACTGAAATTTATCTTCTCACCTTGAGCAACTAGAAGCTGGACAAATATATGAAACAAATGTTTTCAGACACTGAACAGGCAGCACAGGCATATAATCCCAGTGAGAAACCAAACTAACAAGGTGAACCCTAGGATTGCCCCACCTTTCTGCCTAGAGGTACACTGCAAATGGGAGTAGAGAGGAGAATGCCAAGCAGTAGTCTACCTGAGTTAGAAGAGCTGAGGAGACAAACTGGAATTCAAGGATGCAGAGGTGGCTAGGAGTTCTGGGATAGAATTCCAAGGAGAAGAGGGAAAATCAGGGAGAGAGAGAGAGAGAACTATGCTGAAAAAGAGCCAGAAATTCGATGCTTTGTTGAACACTAAGATGCCCATACATGGTGTGAAACTCAACCAGGTCAGTTAAGGACCAACCAGAAAGCTATAAGCTGAATAGTTCAAGTTCACACTGGGCTGCAAATCACTTAATATCTCACAAGCTAGACTGGAGAGTCCTCATTGATCACTAAAGGCATTCAGCAGAAACCCCACAAGGCCCATGCCATAGTAGTAGGATAAACTGTTCTTAGAATAAAATGTACTCTAAAGCTGCCCTAACAAACTAAAAGCAAGCTCACATGATCAAACTAGTCATAAATTACTTAACTGCCTACTCGAATGAAACCCAATACTCATGAAAGACAAAAAAATTTCAGATATCTAGCAATGTAACATTCACAATGTTCAGCATGCCATTATTAGACATGCCAAGAAACAAGAATATGTGCTCATAATCAAGACCAAAATCAATCAATAAAGACTCCAAAATGAGAGATTATAGACATTAAAGACATTAGAAAGCTATCGTATATCTAAGTACTTCAAGGAAAGCATGAACATGATGAAAGAAAATGGAATACTTTTTCTAAAAATCCTAATAATTCTAGAGATGAAAAATAAAATATCTCAAATAAAAAATTCAGAGGATATGATTAACAAATTTGACAAAGTAGGAAATAAAATTAGAAAAACCATGGGGCACCTGGGTGGATCAGCTGGTTGAGAGTCCAACTCAGCTCAGGTCTTATCTCAGGTCATGAGTTCAAGTCACATGTTGAGCTCCATGCTGGGCGTGGAGCCTACTTAAAAAAAAAAATTAGTAAAACCTGAAGATAGAGTAAAAGGCTAGGGAAAAAAATGAGCAAAGTCTCTGTGACCTGTGGGATAATATCTATATAACATATATAAATGAATCCCAAAAACGAGAAGGAAAAAAGAGAAATAATATTTGAAAAAATAATGGCCAAATGTTCCTGAATTTGATGAAAACTATACAAGGTGTCAAGAAATTTGATAAACTACAAGCAGGATAAACACAAAGAAAACCATGCTTAGACATGTCATATCAAGTAGCTGAAAGTAAGTGATTAAGAGAAAAGTCTTAAAAGCAGCCAGAGAAAACAGGAAAATTACATATAGAGGGGAAAAAAGATAAGAATTTTCCCCAGACTTCTCATCAGAAACTATACAAGTCAGGCAAAGGAATGGAGGTCTCTAAAGTGCTAAAACAAAAACAAAACAAAAAACAAACAATCAAAACCTATCAACCTAGAATTCTATAAGCCATGGGAAAAAAACTTTCAAAAATAAATGTGAGCGGCGCCTGGTGGCTCAGTCAGTTAAGCTTAAGCGGCTGCTTTCATTCACTTCACATGATCCCAGAGTCCTGGGATGGAGCCCCACATCAGGTTCCCTTCTCAGCGGGGAGGGAGCCTACTTCTCCCTCTCCTGCTGCTCCCCCTGCTTGTGCTCTCTCACTCTCTCTCTCTGTCAAAAAAATAAATAAAATCTTTAAAAATAATGAAATTAAATTAAAATTAAATAAATGTGAAATATTTTTTCAGGAAAACAAAATCTAAGAGAATTTGTTGCCAGCAGGTATTCACTACAAGAGATATTAAAAGAAGTCCTTCAAACAGAAGGACAAAAATACCAGATGGAAATGTGAATCCACAAAAAGAATGTAGGACACTAGAAATAAAAATTATGCAGGTATATTTAAAAAAACTTCTCATGTTGTCTTTAGAAGATAACTGACCATCTAAAACAAAAACAAAAACATATTGACTTATGAAGAAGTAAAAAATATGACAAACAAGGACAGGAGAGGGGAAATGGAAGTATATTTTTGAAAGATTCTTATATGTTAGGTAGCATAATATCACTTGAAAATAGATTATAGCAAATTAAAGACATATAATAAATCCTAGACTAATAAGTAAAATAAGAGAGATACAACTAAAAGGTCAATAATGGAAATAAAATGGAATCCTAAAAGTAAAATGAATACAAAAAGTAGGAAAAGAGGAAGAAAGGAACAAAGAATAATTGTGACAAGTAGAAAATAGCATGATAGTAGACTTAAATCCAACCCTATAAATGATTACATTAAGTGCAAATGATTTAAAATTCAAATTAAAAGGCAGAGATTGTCAAACTAGATTAAAAAGCAAGATCCAATTATATGCTGCTTTAAAGAAATCCACTTTAAACCCACTTTACAAGATGACTTAAAACTAAAAGAATGTGAAAATATACCAAGCTAGAATGGCCATATTAATAACAAACAGAATAGGCAACATTTCATAATAACAAAGATGTCAATTCATCAAGAAAACATAAAATCCTAAATGTGTACATACTGAATAAGAGCTTTAAAATAAATACAGCAAAAAATGACTGAAAGAAACAGACAAATCTACAATTATAATTGGAGACTTCAAGGATCCTCTCTCAGTAACAGATGGACTAGACTGAGTAGACAAAAAATCAGTATGGATATAGAAGACCTAAATGACACTATCAAACAACATGACCCAAAACACCCCACTTGACAACAGCACAATGCATTTTGTTTTCACGTGTACATGGAACACTCAGTAAGACAAACTATATTCTTCCAGACCATAAAACAAATCTCAACATATTTAAAACTACTGAAATATAAAACATGTTCTTTGACCACAATGAAATTAAACTAGAAATCAGTAACAGAGAAATATCTAGGAAAAAAATGCAAATATTTGGAAATTAAACACTTCTCAATAACCCAACGGATAAAATAAATAAATCACAGAAAATTTTTAAATACTTTGAGGTGACTGAAAATGAAATATCTATGGGATGTAGGTAAAGTAGTGATTAGTGGATAAAGTACAGCTTTAAATGTTTATATGGTGGTGGGGCGGGGGGAATGCCAAAATCAGTGGTCTCACCTTCCATCTTAGGAAGCTAGGAAGAAAAAAAAAAAGAAAACTAAATGCAAAATAAGTAGAAAAAAAGGAAATAAAGAGTAGAAATCAATGAAACAGACTGAATTTAATGTAATACTCTATTTAGTAGAGAAATGAAAAAAGAAAAATCAATGAAGCCAGTGTTTTAAAAAGATAAGTCTCTAGCTACATTAAGAAAAAATTTCAAAGACACAAATGGTCAATATCAGAAATAGAGGAAATCCTACAGATTTTAATCCTATTTAAATCACATAGATTTTAAACAATAAGGTATACTATAAATGATCTCATGCCAATTAATTCAACAACTTGAATGAAATGGAAAAAAACTTTGAAAGCCAAAACTACCAAAATTGACTTAAGAAGGAACAGAAAACCAGAATAGTCCTATAAAAAAGAAATCCAATTCATAACTACAACCTTTACCACAAAAT
This sequence comes from Mirounga angustirostris, assembly GCF_029215605.1. NCBI lineage: Eukaryota > Metazoa > Chordata > Mammalia > Carnivora > Phocidae > Mirounga > Mirounga angustirostris. The sequence goes on from NW_026991713.1 coordinate 21,096,392, forward strand.
AAACTCCAGGTTCAAATGGCTTCACTGCTGAATTCTATCAAACATTTAAGGAAGAAATAATAACCAGGTCTGTACAAGCTTTTCCAGAACACAGAAGAGAACACCTTCCATGTCATGTTATATAGTCAGTATTGCCCTGACACCAACAAATGACACAAAAGAAAACTGCATACCAATATCCTTCATCGACATGTAAAAATCCTTAACAAAATACTAGTACATCAAGTCCAATAAATCCAACTCGATGACCAAGAGAGATTTATCTTAGGAATGCAAGGCTGATTTAACACTCAAAAACAAATTCATGTAATTCACCTTACTAACTGAATAATGGAGGAGGGACATACAATCATCTCAATAAAAGCAGAAAAAATTTTTGACAAAATTCAACACCCATCCACAATAAAAACTCTCAGCAAACTAAGAACAGAAAGAAACTTCCTCAGGGCTCCTAGCTGGCTCAGTAGATTGAGCATGTGACTCTTAATCTGAGTCTGTGAGTTCAAGCCCCACATTGGACATGATGCCTACAAGGAAGGAAGGAAGGAAGGAAGGAAGGAGAAGAGAGAGAAGAAAGAGGGAGGGAGGAAGAAAGAGGGAGGGAAGGGAAGGGCAGGGCAGGGCTTCCTCAACCTGATAAATGGAATCTTTGAATACCTACAGCTAATATTATATTTAAAAATAAAAAAATTGATTGCTTTTTCCCTATGTTTGGGTACAAAGTAAAAATATCTACTTTTACCACCTTAATTCAATATTCTAATGGAGGTCCTAGCCAAAGCAATTAAGAAAAATAAAATAAAAAGTATTCACATCTTGTACACAGAAAGGCAGAAGGAATCTACAAAAAAACTAGAACTAATATGAGTTTAGCATTATAGAACACAAGAACGGAACATTTTTAAAAAGACTATTTTGATATACTAGAAACAAACACTGAAATTTCAAAATACCATTTCAAGGACATGAAATACCCATGGATAAATTTAACAAGATATACAAGACTTCCACAATGAAAACAACAAAAAATTGATGAGAGAAACTGACAAAGACTTAAAGGGAAAGACTGTGTTCATGAATTGAAAGACTCAATATTGTTAAGATACCAATTTCCCCACTGATCTATGGACTCAATACAATCCAATCAGAATCCCAGAGGCTTTTGTAGAAACTGACAAGCTGATCCTAAAATATTACTCTGTGAGAAGGGGTCCACAGGCTTCACTAGACTGTGAAGGGTCCATGGCACAAAAAGAGGTCTTAAAACCCTCTCACTCTTCAAATCTTCCACTTCCATGTTTACTCCTTCCTAAAACTGATTTGTCTGACAAAGTCTGTGTCCTACAAATCTTCCTTAACCAACTCTTTCCTCACAATTTTTTCCCACTTGACCAAAGAAAAGTATTTTTCTCAGCCATCACAATCTTATTACACGCCATTTCCCTGGATATAAAAAAACTTTGAATGGGGCAAACGTAATTCAAGAATGCATTAACTGAAAGTCTCTTAAGAATAAAGCAAAAAAGAGGGGTGCCTGGGTGGCTCAGTTGGTTAAGCATCTGTCTTCAGCTCAGGTCATGATGCCAGGGTCCTGGGATGGAGTTCCATATCATGCTCCTTGCTCAGCGGGGAGCCTGCTTCTCCCTCTGCCTTTACCCCTCCCCCTGCTTGTTCTTTCACACTCACGCACACTCTCTGTCAAGTAAGTAAGTAAAACCTTTAAAAAAGTAAAATAAAGCAAAAAGAAATTTGGAAAAAATTACTGAAAGAAGCTGTGCTTTATTTCTTCCAGATATTAACAGCGAGACCCCTGCCTTATCTATCACAGAATTACAATTAAGAAATAAGATGACTGTCATATGGATGTATAAGAACAAGTTTTGTTTTTGTTTTGTTTTTTAAGTTTTTATTTATTTATTTATTGGAGAGCGAGCGAGAGAGAAACAGCATGAGAGAGGAGAGGGTCAGAGAGAGACCACCCAGGCGCCCAGAACAAGTTTATTTCAATTAATAAGCAAAAACTCCAAGGTTTTGATAAAAGTAAAACATAATCACAATATACAACAACCTAGAAATTAGATCCTTTTTAAACCCTTGACAAAAAATTTTTAGATACCATCAACTTAAAAACATGCAAAGGAGTACACTGTTTTTCAAAATTAAATTATTTAGAGAATACACAAGCAAAAATATTTGGAAGGTCACTGGACGAAGGTAGCACTAGTTTGTATCCAGTTTTCTCTGTTAATTAAATTATATTTATATAAATATGACCTACTTCTATGAAAGATTTGAACTGTCTGTAAATAGAAATAGAGACTCTCCCTTTTTAATTTAATGCTGCATTTCTGTGAGCAGTTAGAAAATGTTGCTATTGGCATTATGAAAATATTTATTGCTATGCCAAGTTGTTCTCTATGAACATCTGCTGCTGATTTTGATGGGGGAGCTGAAGGGACATAAAAACCCTATTTAAAACCTACATATCCATTCCTCTAATTCTGCCTGAGTAGCTACATATTATATGTCATGCACTAGTTATACACACTGGGAATACAGATGTAAACGGAAACATTTCTGCTCTTTAGGGACTTAATCTGTAGCCAATGGACTCAGATCTGCAAAGATTTACAGCAATTAACAGAGAGGTACATACCATGCTATAGTAGGGGAGAAAGACCATGATGTGATTTGAGAACTACAAATAGCTCAGTATGAAAACAAAGGATACTTTCAGAGGTAATATTCAAATTTGAGAAGCTCATCTGTCATCCAAACAGAGCCAACAGTAAAGCGTACACATGGTAGGAATAGACATGGAAATTCACCTGGTAAATTATTTAATATTTATTGAGAACCCACTGTGTACCTGATACTATGTAAGAAATGTGGGAGAAAGAAGGAAAAATAAGCCATGAGATCTTACCATCAAAGGGGCAAGAGACAGAGAAGTAAACCAACCATAGCATTAGCCCACAGTGATAAAACCTACAAAATATATATACAAAGTCTTACAGGAACAACAACAACAACAAAACAACAACAACAAAAAAACCAGGAACAGAGAGAAGAAGGTTTTAGCAAAACAGTAATGCTACAGATGTCTCTAAAGGTGAACAGGAATGAAGTAGAATGGGAGAAGTATAGAAGTAAAGACAAAGTAAAAACAAAGCAATTCCGATAAAAGCTGGAGGAAACAGGGAAATATGGCAAAAGAAACAGAAAAGCCAGATCACCAAGAGCAATTAGTAGTAAGCAATCAAGCCATAAGCCACAGAAGGGTTTCAAGCATGAGTAAGATCAATCACTCTATCAAGAAGAATGAAAGATATACTAGGAGTGGAAGCAGGGAATATGACAAGACTGAAGAGAACATCAATATGTAGTTCAGGGATGAGAAAGATATAGATATAGATATAATTTAGAATGTATACAAAGCAAGAAGACAAAGGAAAGGACACTTGGAATTAGAGACAGGGAAGACAGGGAAGAGATGGTGGGAAGAGGGGGTGTTTCAAAGATGTTATGTGGATATTTATTTTATAATTACATATTAAACTTTGCTATGTATTTTTATGTACTATATGTCAAATTTTAAACAAATTTTAACAGAGGGAGAGGTTGCTCAAGTAAGGTAATAGTAAGGAAGGAAAAGAAAGGAAAAAGTAAGAAACAAGTACGAATTAGAACTAAGAGAACTTAGTGACCAATTAGATAAAGGAAAGGAACACAACTAGGAATCCCAATCAGGTCTCCCATTTCAGAGTCTAGGTGGAGGGTGAAGCCATTTATCCAGGCAGGACTTAGAGGAGATAACTCTTGGTTTTGTGAGAGGAAGAATTCAGTTTTGGACATGTTGAAGTTGAGTTGCCTGAATGACATTCACATGGAGATACATCTAGTAGGTTTTTAGATATACAGGCCAAAAACTTAGAAAAAAAGTCTTGATTGAAGACAAAACTTTGGGTACCATGAGCTTATAAGCAGTACAGCAGTTAAGGCTGTAACCTTGAAAAAGATTAGCCAAGGAGACCCAAGAATATCATGAGAGTAACAGAAGGCTAAAGACAGATGAACTGGAAGAACTTTTAAAAGAAGACCTGAACTTAAATGAGATTTTGAATTATTAGCAACATAAAAGAAACCTTATATGAGTCCAAATATCTTTTCTTAAAATGATAGCTTTTCAAATTTTCACTTGATTGTTGAAGAAAAAAGCCCATCTTTTCCAAAGACAAAGCTATAAATGACAGAAATGTCCATTCATATAAGCCATTTCCCCTTGTACACCATTTAGCAGAATTTACTTGAAAGTCAATCATCTTTCCCTCCTAAATCTCAGTCAAAGTAAGATTTGGGACAACTTAATTATGATTCCAAGACTATATCTCTCTACCATCTGACTCAGCCATCACTTGGTTTTTGGTAGAACCAGAAGGTAAATCTGACGCAAACTTAATTTTACATGCACCTGCCAGAAGGTGGGTTGACTGTTACAGCACCTAATGGCAGGTAGCTGAAAGGAATTGGCAATTTCTTCAGTTCTGCCTACTCATAAACTCTAGAGATAGCAGGAATATAGTGAGTAAAATCAGATTTATGCTAAAAAAATTCCTGCATTTGTAACACAACTGCAAAGAGTCCCTTAATTCCCCAAGAATAAAATATTAAAAAGTAGAATTAGTTTGCATTTATATATTTATGTATTATGGAAATACTGTAATGCAAATAAAACAGTTACTGTAATTACATCTGATAATGAAATTATGTTTAGTACTTGTTAGTCTCATGGCCTAGCAGAAACTAGGCTTTCAATAAGCACAAAATAATACACACTGACCACTAATGAACAATACAAATAAATACCAATGAATTCAAAATAGTTTGTTTTATTCCTTAAAGAGGCACAAGTGTCTGAGATTTCTTTCTATGTAAATGCCTGAAAATAAAAGAATACCACCTTACAGTGATTTATATAGCTAAGTATTCATAAAATGAAATTTTGTGATTCAAAATAAGAATTACATTAACATGACACAAATACTTTTGGCAAAGTGATTTATAAAACTTGGGGAAAATGTCATACCTTACATTCCCATATGCAGTGCTTATCTATTTACGTCTAAAGTAAGATGATTCTGAGATATATTCTTGAAATACATTTTTGTTTCTTGTGAGAGCACTCAGAGAATACTATAAGCTTTAAAAAGATACAGTTTTCAAAAAATGGTTAACATTGGCTTTCCATCATGTTTTATCTTATTCAGATTACACCAGCCGAGTACAACCATTCTCTTTACAACTACAAAAAGTATCTAGTAATTATCAGTTGAGCTAGAACAGATTACTTACAGGAGACAAACCTATTTAAGAAAAACACAAACACTAAAGAGCCTTAGGAATGAACAGTGATACACACATGTGTTCAACAAATTACTGGTTACCTACTACATGTAAAGCACCATACTAGGTGCAGTAGGAGAAACAAGAAGTAAAACATTCCATCACTATTTACATATGCTCAAATATCAAACTAGTAATCTGAACAATAAGATCTGAGGAGAAATCACATCCAGCTCTTCTGAAGGCACTTGATGCCCACGTACTTAGCGTAGTTTTTACTACAGCAACTCACTCAGATTCTTAAAATTACCATAATTTCAAAAAAAGGTAGCATTGGGGCAGCATCTCACTATTCAGCCCCTTCAGCTGGAGAAGGGGGAGAAGGAATAACTGGGTAGGAAATTAGAATGACCACTAAGCTCACTTCCTTAGGTCTACAGTTCTTCCTTGCTTTAAGAACATACAAAATCTGAAATACAGTCAATGTGTGAAAACTGAAACTCATAAAGCACTGAACTGTTGTCTAAGGCAATGGTTTTCAAACACTGATGAACATCTAAATACATCTAGTAACATCCAAATGACTGGCCAACTTGATAATCACATAGATGCCTACCTACTATTTCAGACCTTTGGAATCAGAATCTATAAAGTGCAGTCAGGGCATTTGTATTTTGATCAGCTTCCCAGGTGTTCTGATGCACAGTGTGAGAATTAAATGTTATGTGATTAAGTACACAATCTTCAGTGGCAAGGAAACCTGATTTCAAATGCCTGTTCTAATACGTACTAGCACTGGGACCACCAACTATCTCCCTAACACTATTTCTAATCCATAAGAAGGGGGGACATGCCACCCAAATATATCAAGTGGCTGTTGGATTAAGGATGATGACACATAAAATGCTTAATATAATTTCTAGGACATTTAGTAAGCACTGAACGAATTCCTTTAACAAACATTTATTTAGCACTTACACAGTATCACATGAGAAACATCTCATTAATTTATTAAGTATTAATAAATATGGCAAGTCTGCAATGGTGTCATGTGAACATAACTATATGAATCTCTCCTAACCAGGAAAGTCTTCCCTGAACTGAACAGGCAGTAGTAACTGGATGAAAAGGAAAAGAAGTGCATTTCCAAGCAGAGGAAGTATCATAACCAAAAGCCACGTACTTGAAGCAGAACAGAAAGAACAGAGTAATTAGGGGAGAAAGGAATGCCAGCACACACTGTGGAGATGAGGTTGGAAAGGTAACCAGGGACCCAAACAGGTTAAGGATGTTAGTTTCTCTTAAAAACAATGAAAGTCACTGAAGGGCTTTACACATGAAGACAATGTGATTAGCTCTGCATTTCTGAAAAAGTCACTCAAACTGGTGTGGAAAACTACAGATCCAGCCACAGTAAATGCAAATAAGCCATAATTAGGAAGCTGGTTATACTTCAGATGAGAGAAGATGATGGTTGGAACTAGAGTACTAGTGGTGAAAAGGAAGAGTGGACATTTTCAAGAGGCAAATTAATAGACTTCAAGAAAGATGAATATGAGTCATGCAAGACAGGAAGATGTCACACTTCTACTCCTATACAAAGGGATGATGAAGCTAGTCACTTGAATTAAGCACAGTGAAAGGACCTGGGGGGGGATAAATAATGAATTTCAAAGGACCTGGGGGGGGATAAATAATGAATTTCAAAGAGTAGGTATTGTTCAGAGGTATTCTATTGTATAGAAGTACAATGTGTCTGTTTTTATTGAGTGTTTATGGATCTCAGAGACAAAAGAATAGGTAGGTTTTGGCATGTGTGTAAAAAGGATCTGAACAGAATGAAGGTCCTTACCTTTTACCTTCCACTAGGTTCCTTCCCTTTACAAAATCCTCCAAGTGTCTTTTATGACTAATACTGTCTCAAGAATTCTACTTATATACTCAGCTGATAAACCATTTTTAAGCTTTAACATTAATATTTATATTAAAGAATAAGACAGGAAGCCAAACAAAAAAAGCCCGCAAAGTCTAGAAGGAAGCTTCAAGTACCTGACTTTCAAGCCATTACCAGAAAATGATCGGGTTTTAAAGTGACAGACAGGTTTGGAGCATTCTCGTTAAACTATGTTAAATTTCCAGAATGGATAAAACTTATTATTCACAGAATCCAAAAAAAAAAAAAAAAAAAAAAAGTCATCATACAAATAATCCCTGAATTTGATCTACAAAAAACTAGTTTGCACTTACAATTTTAAGTCACTACTGACATGGCACTTTTAAGTCACTCGAGTCCAGTCTCATTGAAGACTGTTATAGGGGTTGACCTGACAGTATTGGTCTCCTTAATCAGTGATCAGAGGTACGTATTTAGTCGGATCCCAAGAAGTTTCGCAAGCTTTATCGCTCTAAACCTTCCTCCACCCTCTCTCTCCCGCTTAGAAAAACAAGAGTGCAGGAGCCACCGAGGGAGGTGTTAGTCTTCACAAAACACCTGCCCCACCCACCTCACACACAATAACCTTCCGTTCCAGAACTACAGCTGCTGTCTGAAAAGGACGCCTGGCGGTAGAGCGCTGTTGGGTAACCCAGGTAATCAGGTGCAGACCTCAGAACTGACGAGCTGTCTCACCCAGTCGCGGAGTAGTGTCCAATTTCCCAAAAGGGAACCGAGATCTCCACCGCGGAAACCCGAGCTCCAGGGCCTGAGAGAAGGGCTCTCCCTCCCGCAGATGACTCCGGCCCTGGTCTCCCGTCGCCTCAAGGCCTCTTTGGGGGACTCGGGCCTCGCGGATCTGCTCCCCGGAGCTCGCCGCTCCCCCAGCCCGGCTTCGCGCGGGCGCCCACCGTCCCGGCCCGCAGCCGGCAGGCCCGTCACCAGGCAACAGTCACCAGCTCTGAGGGCCTTGGGAAGGCCTACCTCGGGTGCGGGTCCTTCCCCATTCCCTCCTCGCTAGCCTTAAGAGCCCAGGAGGGAGTGTAGCAGGTGAAGGAGATCGCCCGGTGCCCGTGGGCGGTCACTCACCTCTTCCCCTCTTTCCCGGGAGGGGCGGTGCTGGGGCTTGTTTCCCCCGCCCCCCCCGCAAACGCTTCCTAGCTGCACCTGCTCAGCCTCAGAGCCTGGCCGCTGCCGCCGGCTTACTCCATAGCCTCCTGCATCCGAGCGGCCTCAAAGGCAGGAGGCGGAGGAGGGAAGGGAAAGGGGAGGGGAGGGACTGGGGAAGAAGAGTACGGGAGGGGGGAAAAGACCTAAAGACCGGCCGGCCTGGGCATGACGTCGCTTCCGGCAGGTTCGGAAGGGGCGGGCCTACGCGCCTTGGGCCCCGCCCCAACCTGGTGCTCGGGGGCGGGGTTACGAGTCAGGGGAGGGGCCGGAGCGCGAGTTGGTGGCGGTTTTTTCGACCCCGCGGTTCGGTAACCTTGGCAGCCAGAGCCGGCTTCCCGGGCCCGACCGAGCTGGCAGAGTTTTGTGAGCCCTAACAGTGCCTTCTGCCGGAAAAAGAGGACAGAGAGCCCTATAGATCCTAACCAAATGTGTCCTGAAGGGAAGGGCAGCCCTCGGAAGCGGGTGGTTTGGGCTTGGCCCTTTCCCAGCCTACCTGCCCTCCTTGTCCTGGGTGAAGAATCCTACTCCGCTTTTTCCCGAGCTACTCTCTCTGGGCTGTTCAGGAAGGCAGTGCTTCACAAACATTAATATGCACACGAATCATCTGAGGATTTTGTTAAAATGCACTTTGGATTCAGGAATAGGGTCTGATACTCTGCCTTTCTAATAAGTGCCCAGATGATGCCAATGCTGCTGGTCGGCAGGCTACGCTTAGAACAACAAAGCGTTAAAGGACGAGGTGGCAAGCATGAGAATCATATCCTTAACCCAGCCTACTTGTTCAATGAAGGTTAGAGACACAGATGGTCATACCCTTGTCTGCACCGATCACAGACTCAGCCTTTTCCACCCCACTCCATCCTACCCTCTTACCCACTCGCCCATCACTCCCTCGCCTCCTCCTCTAATTCCTCCCTTTTCACTCCTCACCCTCTACCCCTTACTCCTGTCTCCGCACGATTCACAGGGTCTTCGGCTAATATTTCAAGGATAAACAGATGGACAGTTTCTGTTACGAAAGACATTTGAAGGTGATGGGGCTTTTATTTCTGTCATTTTGTCGTAACATCAGAACATTATGTAAAATTGGGCATCCCCTTTCCAGTCAAAGGAGGAGAGAGCTTAAATTCTTGGATTCTAATAACAAAAGACCTAGAAACAACAGTCTAGATGTTTCAACTGATTCCCTTATTCTTAAAATTGTTTAATTAAAAATCCACTGGGGTAGAGAAGAATGAGGAGTGGCTGCTAATGTATGGGTTTCTTTTTGAAATGATGAAATTATCTGAAATTAAATAATAGTGATGGTTGCACAACTTTGTGAGTGTACTAAAAAAAACTATTGAATTCTACATTATAAAAGGGTGAATTCCGGGGTGCCTGGTTGTTAGAACAGGTGACTCCTGATCATGGGGTCATGAATTCACATGCCCCACCTTGGGCATAGAGCCTACTAAAAAAATAAAAATAATTTAAAAATAGGGACCCCTGAGTAGCTCAGTTGGTTAAGCGGCTGCCTTCGGCTCAGGTGATGATCCCAGGGTCCTGGGATCCAGTCTCACCTTGGGCTCCCTGCTCATTGGGAAGCCTGCTTCTCCCCCTCCCCATTGCTCATGCTCTTTCTCACACTCCCTCTCTCTCTCTCTCTCAAATAAATAAAAAAAATCTTTAAAAAAATAACTTAAAAATAAATTTAAAAAATAAAGGTGAATTTGTGGTATGTGAATTATATATATATCAATGAAAAAATTTTACTGTCTCCAATTAATTGAAAAAAATGTATATATGTATATTAAAAAGTTCACAAATATATATAATAAAAAGTGAACACAAAGGTTAATTGTTTGAAAGTTAGCCTTCTAGACCTTTCTTTTTATTTACATATATTTGTGTATAATTCAGGAATTCATTTTTATATAACTAAGATGATAGTATATACATTTTCTACTTGCTCTTCAGTTTTGTTTTGTTTTTCCTACTTAATGAAATCCTTCCATGCTATAAATCTCATTCTTCCAAATTGGCTGTTTAATATTCCACAGGAAGGCTATGACATAATTTATTTAAATGTTCCCAGATGATGAATATTTTTATTGTTTTCAGGTTTTCATTATTCCTCACAAACTTTTCCTTACAGAACAACTGGCAGATAAATTGATTAGTTTTGTTCAGCTCCTTGACCTAGATCTCTTTCATAAGAGCTTGCCATTGGTCAAGAAAGGCGAAAAGAAGAAAGAAAAAGCAAAAAGCCTCATGAAGCCACAATTCTTTTTTTTTTTTTTAAAGATTTTATTTATTTATTTGAGAGAGAGAGAATGAGAGACAGAGAGCATGAGAGGGAGGAGGGTTAGAGGGAGAAGCAGACTCCCTGCCGAGCAGGGAGCCCAATGCAGGACTCGAGTCAGGGACTCCAGGATCATGGCCTGAGCCGAAGGCAGTCGCTTAAACAACTGAGCCACCCAGGCGCCCCAAAGCCATAATTCTAATAATCAAGACTCCAATGTGTGCGTGCATTCCTTTTAAATATGCCCTAAAATAATATTCTTCAAGATTAAGTGTAGCTAGTAGTTAATCATGTAACACTAAGGGTGTATAAATTCACACAATAATATATTTCATATCAGTGAAGCAAGTTCCTGGGTTTACTCTGTTTTTATTGGCAGACAAAAGGTGCAGTCTTAGTAAATAGATTATGGTTTACATAAGATGAGAGGAGAAGAAACTTAAGAGAGACACTGGCAACAGATACGCCATATAAAAGCATAAGGTTGTCAAAACTGGGAAACCTACATATTTTTGTGTGATCTAAATTTGTAAGAAACATGTTTAATTTTTTTTCTTTTCAGGTTGCTCTGGTCCTTTTCAATCAGTTATGGGGTGGTATTATTCACTCCCTTCAGACTCAAGTGGAAATAAAAAGGAGACATCATTTATGAACATACAAAGACTATTTTACTGGTTCTGTTGCTGTTGATGTAGTATTAAGTCATCTTATGCAAAATACATGCCTAAGTAGTGCGATGACACCTCTCTCAAAGGAGTTTGTCTTTGCCATGTTCTAATGAATCAAAGTATTTGAACTAGTAGGAATGAAGCTATTGAAAAATGAAAAGGAATTAGAATTTGAAGATTCAAACAGTAGTCTCTACAGTTTTCTAGACAATAAATCATCTTATATTTTTTGCAAAAGAAGAAAAGGATTCTGGGAATGGGTTAACTGATGAAATAAAAGCAAAGGAATCTTTAAGGTTAGTGTTAGCCAATATACTGTAATATATTGTGTTTAGACTCTGACAGAACAGACTTCATTGAGCTCAACTTAAATATTATGCTTTCAGTTTTATTCAGAAGCCAATAAAAGAAAAGCCATGTGAAAATTAATCCATGTCTGTGTTTGCTCTAAAACCATAATGGAAGACATTACCACATAAATTTTTTTCAGAATTTATACAAGGAAGAACTTGTATCTTCTTCGATGAATTATATGCTTTATAATTTTGAAAGTGACTTAGCCAAAGTAAAAATAGCCAAGGTTATCTGGAAACTCAACAGTAAAAATTTTCTATTACATCATAGTAATCATGTTAACTTTAGAATTAGTATATATACTTTTTTTTATTTACGATCCTAATTTGTCCTCTTCTGGTGACATTCTATTATCTAATAAATTTATTACTTGTGTTTTTTATTGTAAGCTCCCTGAAATCCTTTGTGGAAATAGGGAATGTCTAAATAAGTTTTAATAAGTTAAAATGTATATTTGAAATTTGATCCCACATATAATAGGAAAGTCCACATATTATTTCTTAACAGACCAGGAGATGAAATGATTTCAAATCCTCTAGCACAAGAGATTGGTGAGGAAAGAATAGAGGAACCTATTCATACAATGAGTGGGAATATGGCTTTACCTCCAAATATCATAGTTGATAAACCTGTTCTCTCACTTTCAAAAAAAGGTAATTTCAGTTTTCATTATTTTTTCCAGAACTTTGTAAGGAAGAACTGATTTTTTAAATTATTTTTAGAACAGTTTTAGGTTCACAAAAAAATTGAGCAGAAAGTAGAGTCCCCATGTGTCCCCTGCCCCCATAGGTATCAGCATCCTGTACCAAAGTGATATATTTGTTAAAATCTGTGAACTTACTTTGCTACATCATTATCACCCAAAGCCTATAGTTTACACTAGTGTTCACTCTTCGTGTTGTATATTATACGGGTTTTGACAAATGTATAATGACATGTACCCGCCAATAGAATCATACAGAATAGTTTCATTGCCCTAAAAATCCTCTCTGCTTCACTTATCTTTTTTTCCTTCCCCCTAACTGCTGGTAACCACTGATCTCTTTACTGTCTCCAAAAATTGACTTTTCAAATATGATAAAAGTAGTGTATTTGGTGTACTGATTCTCTACACCTCTATTAGCATTTCCTTCTACATCTACATTATATCACACAAGACAGGTGAGGCAACATAGATCCAATAACATTTGTTTTTTACAATGACCATGATCAGATTAACTGAGGTGCTATAATCCATACTACCAGAAAAAAGACATGTAGACTCATTACCAGTCCTTACTATTTATAATCCACACCATCTTCTATGACCCTTCCCAAACATCTCCCTACCCTCTACCTTTCAGGACAAACTAAGCAATCTGTTGCTCTACTTCTCTTTACTATTTACTTCATCTACTTGTGGTTTTCGCCTTATGATGCCACTAAAGGTGAAAAGAAGAGCCCCATACCCAGGGCAGTTAAGAGGGATGCATACATAATTCATTAATGGTTGCATCTTTTACTGTATTTGGTCAAACCATTACAGAAGCAAGACAAGAATGATTTACACCTTGGAGGAGCAAAAGATAACAATAATTAGGAGAAGTGTGATAAGGGAAAGACAAAGTGCCCAAAGAAAGGGCAATAAGAAGAGAAGTGGGACTAGAAGAGAACTCTGAGGAATACTAATAGACACTCAGAAGAAGAGGAGCCAAGCAAAAGTGATTCTTATCTACTACAAATAAAAAAAAAAAGAAAGTTGTCCCATCATTTACCCTTGAGGATAAAGGGTACCTCTAAAAATTCTTAACTAAAGATGGGTGTAATTTATCAGTAAATATGTTAATAAAAATAGTTTCCAGTTACTGGGCCTTTCCCTTGCTAAGCAACCTATTATGCATTTTGTATGTATTATTTATAATCTAACAATAGGTCTGTAAAGTAAGGGTTAAAATTCTCATTTTATAGTAAGGGAAACTGAGACTCAGAAGGATAAATAAATACTTAAGACACAGTAGGAAAAGAAAGCTGGCATTCTGATGTACGTTTTGAAATGTTATTATTATTGAATGTGAAACATTCAAATAGTCCTCCAGGTTTTATTAATGAAAACTAGGAGCTCCCTACCCTTCTCCTCTCACTCATTTCCCCTCCCCTCCCCGAGACAATTTACAACTTGTATCTCATATTTCTAAATAGCATGCTTATAATGCCATCTCACGATCTTTCAGTTTTAGGTACATCTATTAATTTTCTACAGAGGAGAATGGTGTTTTAGGTCTCTTCCCTCCCTAATATATATCTCCCACTTTATTTTTTTTATTTTATTTATTTTAAAGAGAGCGAGAGCTCAAGTGGTGGAAGAGGCAGATGGAAAGGGAGAGAATCTCAAGCTGACTTGGCACTGAGTGCAGAGTCCACTCAATCCCACGACCCTGAGATCACTACCCGAGCCAAAACCAAGAGTCAGACGCTCAACCGACTGAGCCACCCAGGCCCTCCCAAAATACTTTAAGTGGTACATATGCTTTTATATACTCTTTTATATGTGATATATTTAACAGAAAATGTTAGATGAAATTAGGAGGAATATGTGTAGATTTAATACTATTGCATTTAGCCAGTAATTTTAAGCATTAAGTCACAAAAGAATAAACTATTAAGATTCGTCAAAATTAAGAAGAGAGTTTTTATATTAAAACAAAGATCAGCCAAGTCTGGGAACCACTGCTTTAGTTTAGACTGATTATTTTACAGATAAGGAAACAGACTTAGAGAAATTAGATAATTTGCCAAGTTTCCACACTTAACTAATGACAACAAGATTCAGACTTAGATTTCCATATTTTTATCAGTGTTTTATCATTATTGTTGCAGCAAAGTATTGTTAACATGAAACGAGAATGAGTGAAATGTATTTGGTATGTTTGCTCTTTGTCACAACTGAATGTGTCAGCCTTCAGAATAGAAAAACAAAAATTATTTTAGTTCTTTCTAACAAAAGCATAGTTTTCAGAGGAGTTTTTAATAGGTTACTAATAAGAAATCTCTTTATCTTCAAAAGCCTTTTAAATCTAGTAGTTTGGGTTTTTTTTGTTGTTGTTGTTCTTCGTTTTTGTTTGTAAAAAGGCTTGCAAAAGAGAACTAACTTTAAAATTGACTGACTGCTCTTGTATTTAATGCAAAAAAAAAAAATTCACTTGCTTAGAAGATAAATTTTCAAACCAAAATTTTTTGGAGAAAGTGCATTCGGAAGTTTCTCCAATTTCTAACAAATCAGGCATGAATGGAGTTTTCGCTGTTGTTGTTATCCACTGAAATCTGATTTTTCTGTGATCCTCAAGCACAAAACAACCCCATCAGACATATTAACAGACATAAAATTAGGAATAAAACAATATAGACACTATCTGGCTTAATAAAATTAAATAATTAGCTGGCCAACAAGAACATTTAAGCCACTTTCTATTTGGCAAAACATGACTGGTTAGAGGTCCAGACTGGCTCAGTTGGCAGAGCATGTGACTTTTTTTTTATGTTTCAAGTTTTTATTTAAATTCTAGTTAGTTAACATATAGTATATTAGTTTCAGAGAAGAATTTAGTGTTTTAACACTTGCATATAACACCCAGTGCTCATCACAATAAGTGCCCTCCTTAATATCCATCACATATTTAGCCCATCCCCCCCACCCACCTCCCCTCCAGCAACCCTCAGTTTGTTCTCTATAGTTAAGAGTCTCTCTTACGGTTTACCTCTCTTTTTTCTCTTTCCCCCACATTCATCTGTTTTGTTTCTCAAATTACACATATGAGTGAAATCATATGGTATTTGTCTTTCTCCGACTCATTTCACTTAGCATAATACTCTCTAGCTCCACCCACACTGTTGCAAATGGCAAGATTTCATTCTTTTTTTTTTTTAAAGATTTTATTTGTTTATTTGACAGAGAGAGACACAGCCAGAGAGGGAACACAAGCAGGGGGAATGGGAGAGGGAGAAGCAGGCTTCCCGCGGAGCAGGGAGCCCGATGCGGGGCTCGATCCCAGGACCCTGGGATCATGACCTGAGCTGAAGGCAGACGCTTAATGACTGAGCCACCCAGGCGCCCCAAGATTTCATTCTTTTTGATGGCTGAGTAATATTCCATTGCATCTGTATACCACCTCTTCTTTACCCATTCATTGGTCAATAGACATTTGGGCTCTTTCCATAATTTGGCTATTGTTGATAAGAGCATGTGACTCTTAGGGTGCCTGGGTGGCTCAGTTGGTTAAGCATCTGCATTTGGCTCAGGTCATGATCCTGGGGTCTTGGGATAGAGCCCCCCTCATTGGGCACCCTGCTCAGTGGGGAGTCTGCTTCTCTCTCTCCCTCTGACCCTCCCCTCCTACTCGTGCTCTCATTCACGCTCACTCTTTCAAATAAGTAAATAAATAAATAATCTAAATAAATAAATAAATAAATAAATAAATAAAGCATGTGACTCTTGATCTCAGGGTTGTAAGTTCAAGCCCCATGTTGGGTGTAGAACTTATTTAAAAAAAAAGAAATGCTGGTTAAAGCTATGCAATTGACAACGCACCTATATAAATTTCATCCAAGAAATAGAAGTATTAGTTCCTCTATTTTTGAGAAAAGCCATTTCTTAATTTCCAAATAACTATAGAAACTACTTCACTTGAGTTGAGGACTGCCAGCAGGGGTAAAGCAGTGTGATCCCTGCAGGTTTCACTGCAAATTTGCATCTGTTTGGCATGAACAGTTAAGGTGAACCACCTTTGCTGACATTTGTTTGCTTTTTACAGTTATTTGGTTTTTTACTAATAATATCATGACTAATATTTCATGTGTTGTTTTAGAAATGTTAGGGTGCAGAATAGAACCTCTCCCTCATCTCTGTGGGGTAGGTCTCAGGAATGCCTGTATCAGCTAGAGCAACTCCACTGTTAATATGTTTTACTTGACTTCCAGAATATGTTTGGACAAAGGTTTCCTCAGTGGAAACAAAGTTTGCATCCTACTGAACACACTGTACTCCTCCTACCAAAACATTTGCACACTTAATGAAATTGCCTGTTTACTTACTTGTCTTTATTCCCACTAGAGTGTGAGGTACTTAGGGACAGTCCTTTTCTTGTTCACCATTGTATCCCCATTGAATGGCACAGGGCCTAGCTGTTGGAAGGTGTGTAAATGTTTAATGGATGAATGGTGCAAGTACAGTCTCCTCATTGAATAAATATTTTCTTTTTATATATACATTCTATACATACATACCTATATGCACATATATATGTATGTATATAGGCTATCCTAAACACTGGATAGATTGTACATTCATCAAATGCAGAGTCTATCCCCCCTTGTATCCTCCACTCAGCACAATGATCACTGAGGATGACGTGCTTCATAAAGATAACCACGGTGATGGTATGTGTTGCCACAATATCCTTCTTGAGTTTGGGGGGGGGCATGGGTAGTACAGTCGGTTAAGTGGCCAACTCTTGATTTTGGCTCAGGTCATGATCTCAGGGTCCTGGGATCTAGCCCCGTGTTGGGTTCTGTCCTCAGTGGGGAGTCAGCTTGTCCTTCTCCCTCTCCATCTGCCCCTCCCCCCAAGCCCCCCTGCTCTCTCTCTCAAATAAATAAATAAATCTTTAAAAAAATATATCCATCTTGAGTTTGATTTCTCTACACAGAACTAGCTATTCTGTTTATCATCACTGCATTGGGCTAGTATGTTCTAGACATGCACATTTCTCTGCTCTGTCTCCTTCAGATCCTTGTTTAAATATCATCTTCCCAATGATAGTTCCTGCACATCTTATTTAAAATTACAATACTATCCCATCTTGCACTGCTTCTCTTCTTTTCTGCTCAATTTCTCTCCATAGAACTTACCACTAACAAACACAGTACATATTTCACTTTTTGTTTGTTTGTTTGTTTGTTTATTGTCCCCCTCCCCGCCATAGAATATAAGCTCCATTAAGGCAAGGATTTTTACCTATTTGGGTTACCATTATATCCTTGGTACCTAGAACAGTGTCAAGCACAAAATAGGTCTCAATAAATATTTGTCGAATAAATTAATGTTCTGCCTTGATGCTCTTGCTGAATACTCTTTTTTCCAGATTTGGACTTATTTATAATATATCTACTTGTATTTCTCGGTGACTTCATAAAATTTGCCTTTGCCCATTTCATAAGTGGCTATCCTAGCCTCCTTACTTATGGTATGGCTGCTGAAGGTCCACTAGTTTTTGTGTATTTTTTTCTAACACTTGTTCAGTGCCATGCCGAAAGTTTGGTACTAACAAACGTGGACTGATTGATTAGAGGCTATTTATGATCTCAAGTTTTTACTAAAAGGCTGTTAATTTGATTTATTTTTGGTCATTAACTTGAAGGTAGCAAACTGAGATGCCTTTAGGAGCCAGACAGATCAGAGATCCAGGGAGTACTTAATTATCAAACATGTAAATATATATGTACCATTGTTTTGCTTGAAATGTATGGCCTTCTCAGGCTATTTTTCCTTTTCCCACTTAACACAGAGATATAAATATGTATAGGGAAATTGATTTTTACTATAGTAAAACCAACAGGAAAGTATCAAGAAAATGGTAACTGAGACCCTGCCACACTATTAGGGGTACAATGGAGTGGCAGGGTTTGTGGTGAACTGGAAATGACATGCCAATCCAAAAGGGGTATCCACTTACTAATTCATATCAACTCTCTGTGGTCAGGCATTTGAATTCAAGCCCAATGTTTTATGAGATCTTGTGATTTTTTTATAGGGAAGCTTGAAACTCAACATTTTACATGAAATCTGTCATTTTTATACAAGTTAATTTTATTCAAAATACTTTATAACCAAACAAACCATAGCTGTGGTCCAAATTTAATGCATAGGCTACCAGCTTGGGAGCTCTGCAAGAGATTTACTATAGCTACTACTTTTATAATTTTGTTTGATTTACAGGAAAATCAAAACATCAATTATGATCTCATGATTAGGATAATGAAAAATTTCATTAACTCTTAAAATGACCAAAAACCCAAGTTAAGATTAACCTACTACTACATTTTAATTTAAAAATAAGAAATACAGTTATCTGTGCTGCTTGAATAAAATTGTAATTAGTAATCTCATGTTCTCTCAGGTACAATAATTCATAAGCTTGACTAGCAGTTTTTTGTATTTGGAATTAACCTACTGTTGGCTTTAAAAGCTAGATCAGGGGGCGCCTGGGTGGCTCAGTTGGTTAAGCGACTGCCTTCGGCTCAGGTCATGATCTCAGGGTCCTGGGATCGAGCCCCACATCGGGCTCCCTGCTCGGCGGGAAGCCTGCTTCTCTCTCTCCCACTCCCCCTGCTTGTGTTCCCTCTCTTGCTGTCTCTATCTCTGTCAAATAAAAAATAAAAATAAAAAATAAATAAAAAATAAAAGCTATATCAGGGGCATCTGGGTGGCTCAGTCAGTTAAGCAGCCAACTCCTGATCTGAGGGTTGTGAGTTCAAGCCCCATGTTTGGCTCCATGCTGGGCATGCTGCCTACTTAAGAAAAATATAAATGAATAAATAAATAAATAAAAACTAGATCATATTATTTTATAATAAAGATAATAAAATCAATACCCCTAACAGTGTGGCATCATGACTTTGATGTCTATTTAAAGGTTAATTTTGAAAAGAAAAATTGTAATTTAGTAAGTTTAAATTATCCTAGCATTAAATTCATCCATTATATCATATTAAGGTAACTTTTATATTATTTATATAAAATTTATATTATTTATATTATTTAGATATGGAAGAATTTTATAATATTGGTTGAACTTGTGTATGTTATCAATCTGATGGTTACTTACTTTTGTTTCTAAGCTGTGGAAGATGTTTGGAAACAACAGACATTTCTATATATTTTTTGACCCATTCACCTTCCATTCTTGGAAAATATTTTGAAGCCTCCTGTTAAAACACAAAATCTTCAATTAAGTGAAGAGGAGGATCTTATTCTCTCAAACACTTGTCTAGACAAAGAGGTTATTCTAAGCTTATGTTTACCTGGTAAGTGATCATTTTTTTAAAAGATTTTATTCATTTATTTGAGAGAGAGAGCTCAAGCAGGGGGATCAGGCAGAGGGAGAAACAGGCTCTCTGCTGAGCAGGGAGCCTGGTGGGGGGATCAGTCCTAGGACCCTGGGATCATGACCTGAGCCGAAGGCAGACACTTAACCGACTGAGCCACCCAGGTGCCCCTGTAAGTGATCATTTTTATTGTTAAATAATTTATAACTAAGAAATCCTTTCACATATTTTGCCCTTCATATGTTAAGTTGTAAGAACATATCCATACATATAAGCTGACATCTCTGTTTTATAAATTAATCACTGTGAATTCTCATTTGATCTAACATAGAAAATCACTGGTTATGACCTGTGAGAAGATCATTGGAAATCAGAGTGGTTTAATTCATATGAATTCAGTAATGACTTGTCAATCATCCATTCCCTGCGCCACCCTGAGTGTTTTCCAAAGTTTCATCATTTGTTTTATGACCCTAAAATAATATAACCATCAGTTTCTATCAGTTTGTTTATCCCTGCCCTAAAAGAATCTAACATCTAGTAGGAGCGATATTCATGGAACAAAACATTACAGTCCAATAAGATAAGCCCTATCATAAAATCAGCCTCATTTGTAGAGATGCTCAGGGAACCATATAACCTGAATGAGGCTCCCTTCTCCTTCCTTCCTATCTCCAAAGTATTTGTCGCTCCTGAACAAACCAGCTTCTAGGAATTCTAAGTCTAAAACCTTGGGTACTGTTCAGGGAGACCCTGATATCTGATGCCTTCTCCCACATGGGCCAAACAAGAAAAGAACATTAGACTCCAAGGCTGAGAACCAGAAAGTTTCAGATCCTGGGAGGAGTTTGGTGATCAAGGACCTGTGGACCCACTTATAAAGTCAGCTGTGGTCCTATTTGCACATGGTTGGTTTCCCTAATTCACAATAGGCCAACAAAGACCCACACAAATGACTGAGTCTTCCCTAGCCCTTGAGACAGGGAGAGTATAGGGACACCATCAGAGAAACAGGATTTCTTTAGACACCTCCGCAGGGAAGAACAGTCAGTTGGCCTCATATCAGTTGGCACTTCCAGGCAGAAAGGGTAGGCTATCTGCAAGAGAAAGGTAATTCAACTGCCATTAATCTTTTCATCTGCAACATGAGGATCTAGAAGATAATTAGTCACACCTAAGAAAATATTTGAGGAAAGATTTCAATCCGACTGCAAAGAATAGGCAAATGGAGACAGATGGAGAAGGAAGAAAACAGCGTGGGCAATGAACTTTAATCTGTGACCTCCTACTATTTTCTCTTCTCTGTGTACCCACATGCGGTATGTGTACACACACACACACACACACAGTAATTCCAAGTTGACATGGTAAGACTATGGAAGGCTGTATAAAATACAAGTGCTAAATAAGGGACCTGGTATTAAAGGAAATTAGAATAAATACCAACCTATCTGTATAAAACCTGGGTGTTCAGATAGTGGCCCATGAGAAAAAGGAGGAATTAAAGGCATCACTGAAGAGAGGGGGGAGTGAAAGGATTCTGAATTTCTTATTTTACTCATGTGGGGAGATAAAAAAAGAGAAAACAGTATGTGGTGGAATAGAAGTGCATCTTGATTGGGGAAATATTTGGTATCTTTATTTCAAATAATAATAGAACCACATGCACCTAATTATTGGAGTGGGAAAAGCAAGGGAATCACTCATGGAATTGAACAGTGCAGATGAACTCCTCTGAACAAAATCTAAGAAAACTAGAGGGGTGCCTGAGTGGCTCAGTCGTTGGGCGTCTGCCTTCGGCTCAGGTCATGATCCCAGAGTCCTGGGATCAAGCCCCACATTGGACTCCCTGCTCAACGGGAAGCCTGCTTCTCCCTCTCCCACTCCCCCTGCTTGTGTTCCCTCTCTCACTGTCTCTCTCTCTCTCTGTCAAATAAATAAATAAAATCTTTTAAAAAAGAAAACTAGAAATAATGAAAAAGTGGCAAAAATATTTTAATTCCTTGAAAATAAAGGTACACAAAGCTGTGGTGGTATTTGGTGAAGAAAAAAAGCTATTCCCTCTAATTTACTCCTGTAATCATCCAGCAAAAATTATTAAAATTATTCTCTCAAAAGTAGTCTCTTTAGATTTGGTTAAATATAAGCTAGACTTTATATTTTATCAAACAGTTTTTAGGTAGTTAAATGGAAATGTTAACTATTGATTTGTTTTGTTTTTGTTTTTACCTCTGGAGTTGACAACTGGTTTATTAATGCAGCAATTAAATGTTTGGCTATTTCCCTGACCAGTTATAGTTACAGTTATTCAGCAGTTAGTACAAAATGGAAAAGACATTGAGTATACAGAAGAAGATACTCTTTGATGTTGTAGTAAAATACTATAATCAAGAGAGAGATTGCCTATTAACTGATGAGTATTCTGATATTCAGTTAGGAATTATTGAACTTTTAGGTAAAAGAAGATATTTAAACTTTAGTTTTTTGTATAATAAAATATTTTTTAAAGATTTTTTTTATTTATTTTAGAGATAGAGCAGGGGTGGGGAAAGGAGCAGAAGGAGAAGGACAAGCAGACTCTGAGCTGAGCGTAGAGCCCGACGTGGGGCTCAATCTCATGACCCTGAGATCATGACCTGAGCTGAAACCAAGAGTTAGACCCTTAACTGTGCCACGCAGGTGTGCCTAAAATATTTTTAAAGATACAAGTTTCATGGGGCACCCGGCTGGCTCAGTCTGTGGTGCATATGAATCTTGATCTCAGGGTCATGAGTTCAAGCCCCACATTGGGCTTACTTAAAAAAACAAACAAACAACAACAACAACAAAAACAAATAGCGGAACATTTAAGAAACTGAGTACTACATTTTAATATTTTTCTTCAGTGGTGTCCAAGTGCTTCATGAAGTCTTTTTTCACTTCACTAATGTTATCTGCCATGTAAATTACACTATCAAATGTAACTAATGTAGTATAGGACATTAGATCTAAGGTAACTATATCACAGGGGCATTGTAAGAAACATATTTTAATATAGCATAGGATTAGAGAGCTGAGGTATTTGGAAATATTAATTTCTGAAGTATTAATTTGGCGATCTTTTACCAAAATAAAAATTGAGTGACATAAATCATGTCACTTTTTTAACTATGTAGGTAGCCATGTAATTTCATGTTAAAAACAAAATACTATTTGATAATGCTGGATGTAATTATGCAGGTGTTTGGTATATAGAATTATAAAGATTTATTCATTTATTATTTGAAAGAGAGAGTGTGTGGGCACGTGTGAGAGTGCAGGGTGGGGGCTGGGGGTGCAGACAGGAAGAGGGAAAGAATCCCAAGCAGACTTCTTGCCTAGCTTGAGCCGGGCAGGGGGCTCAATCCCATGACCCATGAGATCAATGACCTGAGCCGAAACCAAAAGTCAGTCACTCAACCGACAGCCACCCAGGCACCCCTGGCCAATAGAATTATAAAAATAATTTCCTGTGTGTTTGAAATATTTCACCATAAAAACTTCTTAGTGTAAAAAAGAATCCACAAACCAAATCTAGCATCATAGTGTTATAATTGACTACCAAGTATTACAATCTCCATTTTTTTGTATCCCATGAAGCAACTTAGAACATTTGAAGTAGCATACTGTATCTAAGATTGTTACATTAGAGAAATTAGAGAATTATGAGGGCTACTTACCTTTATGCCTATTGTATCAGAACCTAATACCCTCAAGTTACAGAAACAGGTGAAAAAAATTACAATAACAGTTTTACAATTCTCTGGTCTTTTTAAAAAAATCATTCAAGTTAAGGTTAATCTTTCTGTTTACAGTATGATAACAAAACAGTGGTCCTGAAAACTCTTGTCAAAGCAGTTTTGCAAACGAGATCATTATTAGAAGTATGGGCAGAACAACTAGTCTGGTTTTTACTGAAGTATCACTCTGAGATATTCAAGGTATCTCTGGCATTTTGCCTGGGCACATTTATTACTAAGCTATTTTCGTACAGCAAAAAGGCAAATCATTTGCTTAAATAAATAATTTACTGAGTGCCTGTAATGTGCAAAGTTTGAAGGAATGCTGTTTTCCCATACCCACTAAAAAGAAGGAAACAGACTTAAAACACTATCAATATTTGCAAGCATATTCATTCATTTCTTCAACCCATTTCTGGTGCATTACTATGTGCCAGATGCTGTTATAGGTGGTTAGAATACATAAGCATACAAAACACAATGATGCAGACCCTTGAGGAGCTTATATCCAAGTGAGGGACAACAGACAATAAAAAAATACACACAATAAATCAAGTCATAGTTTATAGAAGGCAATACTTGCAACAAAAAGGGGAAAAGAGCTGGTTAAGGGGATTTAGGGTGCTAGGGTGAGGGTGAGCAGGAACTTACAGTATTAGGGTGGCCAAGATTGACCTCACTAAGAAAGTAAGAGTTGAGCAAAGACTGGAAGGGGGAGAGAGAATCAACCAAATGGCTGGGAGGGTAGGATAGTGTCCTTGGGCAGAGAGAATGGTTCTTAGTGCAGAGGACCTAGGGGTGATGCATGCCTGGGTGCTGAGGAACAGCAAGAAGCGGTGAGCAGAGGGGAGAGTAGTAGGAGATGAGGTCAGAGAGGTGGGGGCCGTTATAAGTCACTGGAGAGATGTTTCTGCTTGGAATAAAATGGGGAATCACTGGAGGGTTTGAGCAGAACAGCAGCCTGATTTGACTGACATTTATAAAAATAATCCTGTCTTTTATGTTGAGAATGTGTTGTACAGCAGCAAGGGTAGAAGTGGGAACACCTTTTCGGAGGCTGCTGTAATAATCTGGGCAAGAGATACAGTGACTTGAAGCAGAAGAGTAGCAATAGAGTTAGTAAGATAGGGTCAGATCCTTGATGTCTTTTGAAATATCTTAGAAAAAGATTGTCTTTTAGCCTCGCTCTGTATTTTAGTACCAGGCAGTGACACTTTTAGTGGTGTTATGTCTCTAAAGCCTCTACAAGAATTGTTCCTTCTTCAATTTCTTTGTTTAAACAAATTCTGTTGTCACAAGAAACACATTAGCTCAAATTTTGTAGCAGTTCTGTCAACCTTAACTGAAGCTTCTTTCCCATTATTTCAGAGAAAAAGATGGTTTTAAGTATATATAATGGAAGCTGTCCCCCATTTATGAATTTTGTTGTTTTGTTTTAAGTAAATGCTATGCCCAGTGTGGGGCTCAAACTCACAACCCTGAGATCAAAAATCGCATGCTCTGCTGACTGAGCCAGTCGGGTGCCCCACCCCATTTATGAATTTTGAATGAAATATATTCTAAAAACTCATTTTTAAGTCAGTTGTTATTCTGTACCTAGTTTTTCATCAAAATAATAACAAAGGGAGGTTAGGGCCCAGGTTACATAAATCTTTAATTCTACTGTCACTAAACCAAAATTCGTGTGTATGATTTACTTGTAAAATAGCCCCCAGATTCCAACTAGGAATTTAGAATGAAATTTTCCTCTGCCTTCCTCTTCCTTATCACTTAACTTCTGCACATTCTTCTTTCTCACCCTGCCTCCTCCTCTGGGCAAATAAATTATCTTTCCTACCTATGGCCGAGAAGTACAAAAGAAGTTTTTCATTTTTTACTTCCCCGTCTTGTCAGAACTAGCAGTGTCATAGAGAAACTCACTGGTTCAAATTTTGTAACAAGCCACAAAAGAACTTGACACGGGCTGGAGGAAGTGGGGGTGGGATTCAGGAAGCAGGGGGAAGGGCTTCTGGAGACCGGGGATGGGGTATTTCAGGGAGGCTGATAGGGCTATTTATGATAGGGGCTCTCAAACATGCCAAGCTTTTCCCTGTTACATGGTTTACCTATGCTGTCTACTCTGTCTGGAACATTTTTCCCCCGAACCTTCTTATGGCTTATTCCTTCACACCTGTTAAGGCCTCTGCTTAAAATGTTACCCTCTCAGAAACACAGAAGCCTTCCCTAAAACTACCCATCTTCTTCGCTCTAGCTTTTTACCCTGCTTTATGCTTTCTTAATGGCACTTAACCCTGTCTGAAATTATAATATGTATTTGCTGATTTTTTTAAATTGTCTTTCTCTCCCAAGAGAATGTAAGTTTCATGAATTCAGAAGCTCTTCTTTTTTCTTCTTCCTTTTTTTTTTTTTTTACTTCAGAAACTTGGTCTGTTTATTCATCACCTAGGACAGTGCCTGGAATTTTCACTGAATGACAGAACGAATTAATGGGGACAGCTCCATGACTGGAAACTGGCAGTACACTTGAAGCTAATGGGTAGGTATTCCAGGGTCCAGGATAAAAGAGCTGTGTGGACATGGAGGTTCAGCATTAGTATGTCTAGAGAGTGCCCTGTATAACAATATTAGCTGATGGATTATTTACCCCAGATACATAATCTAGGATTACTTTTGTGTAACCCAAACTGGAAAAGGATATTTATCTTTTTAAGATAATAAAGTTTTAATGTATTTTAAAGCAACCATTTATATATGGACCATGTAATTACAATGTAAGATTATTTAGACCACTGTTATTATGGAAGTACAAATAATTTTCACTATTATAGGAGAGCATTACACTAAGGATTGGTTAACCTAGTTTCAGTTAAAGTACATACATGAAAGTAGAAAATAGAATTTGAAGAATTCTAAAAAAGTTTCAAGTATTTATACCCTTTATAATTCAGAGGCCTTCTGCTACCCGCCCCCTCTCCCCATCTGCAATCCTCTTCCCCTACTCATTGGTCAAAAATATTGAGAGTTTTTTTATGTTGGATTCCTGGCTAGAAAAAAATTCATATTAAATATTTGAAAATACCTGTTTTTGTGTAGAATCCAGTTACTTTATTGGATCTGGTTGTAAGAAACTTAAGAAGCTTCTACATGGAGAAGATCCAGATGCCATATCAGGTATTGATTCAGATTTTTTCCTTCTTTATCATTAGGAGACTATTATAGCCAAGTAAGTTGGAAAGGAGCCAAGGGTGAGTATGTAATAAATATATAATGTTATAAAAAGTGGTTACATGAAGGTTATTTTTTTGATCTCCAGAGCAAGTTCTTCTGTAGTTCTTTTTGAAAGCCCTTTGTCTGATTACCTTTCATCTAAAAAGGTGAAAATTTTCTCTCTCAATGCTGCTTCCATGTCTCACCTCCTTTTCTGCCTATTACCTACCTGCCTGCTTCCTTGCTCCTGGGCTCTTTCTCGTCTCTTTTTCTGACTCTCTCAGATTTTTTCTCTTCTGTGTCATTCTCTCTCTCTCTCCCCTTCCCTTCTCTTTTCTAGGAAATGACCTAGTTTTATAGAGGGACCTGACCTTCCCAGTTGAATAGATGCCATGAATTGTTTCACTTGATGTCTTGTGGCAATTGATCTAATTCCTTAGTTTAGATTTTCTTTAAACTATCAAATATTTTCAGTATAAATTTCCTAAGATTGTCATGTGAGAGACAAAATAACATAATAGATCTAACTGTGGGTGCTGGGGCCAAATTGCCCAGGGAAGTCACTTAACCTCTTTGTGCTTCAGCTTCCTCGTTGACAAAATGGGAATAATAATAGCATCTACCCCACTGGGTAATTATTAAATATTTAATATTTATACTCAATATTAATATTGTAAATTTAAAATACTACAAAAATTTAAATTGTATTATTATTTAAATATTAAATACTATTAACATTTACTATTACTTGATACTAATATTGAGCCCTACTACGTGTCAGATACTGTGCTGAGCACTAACATGGACTTATAAAATTATTTCTTCTACACAATATTTTCTGTAGGCATTATTATTATCCCATTTTATAGGTAACGTAACTGAAGCTTTAGAGAGAAGTTAATTAACTTGGCCAACTAGAAAAGTGGGTTAATATTTTTTTCCTTAAAAAAATTTTCTGAGGCATTACTAACTTTTAGAAAAGAATTTATAGAGTAGGACATAAATTTTTTTGCCTGACTTACTTGGAACTTCTCAGCTAAAGGATTTTCTCTCATTCCCTTCTTTGAACACAAAGTATATGACAACAGGTATATTGCCACATGGATCCTGTCTGTTGGATGCAGTTAAACAGTAAACTAAGTAAGTATTCTGAACTTAGCATCTGGAATCTTTTTGGATTAATTCAATCATATCTTACTAAACTTCATTTGGCTGCCATTACTACATTAGCTTTTTACATTGAATTTCTCATTACTTTTGGCTTTTGAGGGAAGTGGAGGAGTTGTAGGCATTTAATATTTATTTCTGTTCAACAACATGCTTTAAAGAGAGATAATGAATATAAGTGCTCGCACAGTGCTATGTGATGCAAGCATTTGGAAAATGAAAAATGATTTCATAGTATTTTCCCCCAAATAGCTGAACTATTTTGTCTCTTCTTGAAGTTTATCCCTTGTTGAGTAAAACTGTCAGATTATATCATTATACAATTAATTGAATTTTTTTAAAGATTTTATTTATTTGTTAGAGAGAGAGAGAGCACAAGCAGGGGGAGAGGGAGAAGCAGGCTCCCTGCCAAGCAAGGAGCCCGATGCAGGGCTCAATCCCAGGACCCCAGGATCATGACCTGAGCTGAAGGCAGATGCTTCACTGACTGAGCCACCCAGGTGTCCCTTGAATTTTTAAATTGTCTTTCTGTTTTATGTTGTATGCTCTTTTCCCTATACTTGAATTTATTACTTCAATTCATGAGTGTTGGGCGCCTGGGTGGCTCAGTTGGTTAAGCGACTGCCTTCGGCTCAGGTCATGATCCCAGGGTCCTGGGATCGAGTCCCACATCGGGCTCCCAGCTCGGCGGGGAGCCTGCTTCTCCCTCTGACCCTCTCCTCTCTCATGCTGTTTCTCTCTCGCTCGCTCTCTAATAAATAAATAAATAAAATCTAAAAAAAAAAAATTCATGAGTGTTTTTTTTTTATTTTTTAAAGATTTTATTTACTTATTTGAGAGAGAGAACACGTGGGTAGAGGGGCAGAGGGAGAAGCAGACTCCCCACTGAGCAGGGAGCCCCACATGTTGCTTGATCCCAGAAACCTGGGATCAAGACCTGATCATGACCAGATGCGTAACTGACTGAGCCACTCAGGCACCTCATGAGTGTTGTTTTAAAATGTTCCTGATATCAAATATTCATGCATCCATCTCTTCAATTTTTCACTAAACATTTTTTGAATTATCTACTATGTACCAGACTTTGTATAAGCACCAAAAAATACAAAGATGTGTAAGATAATGTCCCTGCTTGCAATAAGCTCATGTACCATTGTTTAAAGTAACTGACACATAGTAGATACTCTAGATATTTGTCAAATAAATTAATTCAGTGAAAGAATTGATGTATGAGAGAGATAACCATTATAAATCAATCACAATAAAATATAATAGGGATATGGTCAAGCCAGAGGAAATCATGGAAGACTGGAGGAGGATTACCTGATCTAGTTTGAGGGGATCAGGCTAGATTTGTGGAAGAGATAGTGCTTAGTAGGAGTCTTAAATAATTAGATGTTAATTAAACCAAAAGAGTAGAGAAGGGAAGGATATTCTGGACAATGGAACATTGTGAACAAAAATAGGTAAGTGCTAGTAACTGCAGCCAAGGGGTGGGAAGAATTGAAACTAGAGAAATAGATAGATGTCAGATATTGAAGGGTTTCATTTAGCAACCAAGAAATTCACTAGGCAGGGGCGCCTGGGTGGCTCAGTCATTAAGCGTCTGCCTTCGGCTCAGGTCATGATACCAGAGTCCTGGAATCGAGCCCCTCATTGGGCTCCCTGCTCCACGGGAAGCCTGCTTCTCCCTCTCCCACTCCCCCTGCTTGTTTTCCCTCTCTCGCTGTCTCTCTCTCTCTGTCAAATAAATAAATAAAATCTAAAAAAAAAAAAAAAAAAAAAGTTCAAAAAAAAATTGACTAGGCAGTTGGGGAGGCATTGAAACTTATTTTCTTTTTAAAGAATTCGACAGAGAGAGCACAAGCAGGGGGAGGGGCAGGCAGAGGGAGAGGGAAAGGGACAAGCATACCCCCTACTGAGCAGGGAGCCCAATGCGGGGCTTGATCCCAGGACCCTGGGATCGTAACCTGAGCTGAAGGCAGATGCTTAACCAACTGAGCCACCCAGGCGCCCCGAAACTTATTTTTAAGACAGTGACATGCTAGCGGCACTCAAGTGGCTCAGTTAGTTAAGTGTCTGACTCTTGATTTCAGCTCAGGTCATGATCTCCACATCATGATCTCACTGTCGTGAGACAGAGATCTGCAAGGGCTCTGTGCTGGGCATAGAGCCTGTTTAAGATACTCTCTCTCTCAAGGGGAACCCTCTTACACTGTTGGTGGGAATGCAAGCTGGTGTAGCCACTCTGGAAAACAGTATGGATGTTCCTCAAGAAGTTAAAAATAGAGCTACCTTATGATCCAACAATTGCACTAGTAGGTATTTACCCCAAAGATACAAATGTAATAAATCAAAGGGGCACCTGCACCCCAATGTTTATAGCAGCAATGTCCACAATAGCCGAACAATGGAAAGAGCCCAAATGTCCATCGATGGGTGAATGGATAAAGAAGATGTGGTATATATACACAATGGAATATTACTCAGCCATCAAAAGGATGAAATAGTACCATTTACATCGACATGGATGGAACTAGAGGATATTATGCTAAGCGAAATAAGTCAATCAGAGAAAGACAATTATCATATGGTTTCACTCATATGTGGAATTTAAGAAACAAAAGAGGATCATGGGGAACGGAGAGAAAAATAAAATAACATGAAATCAGAGAGGGAGACAAACCATAAGAGACTTTTAACTAGGAAACAAACTGAGGGTTGCTGGAGGGGAGGCGGGTGGGGGGATGGTGTAACTGGGTGTGGGCATTAAGGAGGGCATGTGATGTGATGAGCACTGGGTGTAATATGCAACTGATGAATTACTGAACTCTATGTCTGAAGCTCAGGATGTACTATATGTTGGCTAGTTGAAGTTAAATAAAAAAAAAAAAAAGATTTTCTCTCTCTCTCTCCCTCTGCCCTCCCCCTGCTTGTACACATGCTCTCTCTCTCTCTCTAAAAAAAAAAAAAAAAAAAAAAAAGAGTGATGGGGCTGTATTTTTTTTTTTAAGATTTTTTATTTATACATTTGACAGAGAGAGTCACAGAGAGAGAGGGAACACAAGGGAGAAGCAGGCTTCCCGCCGAGCAGGGAGCCCGACTCGAGGCTTGGTCCCAGGACCCTGGGATCATGACCTGAGCCGAAGGCAGACGCTTAACGACTGAGCCACCCAGGCACCTCTATATGGCTGGATTTGTATTTTAAATAGAGCATGCTTAGCAGCAGTATGTAGAATGGGTTGGCAATATTCTTAGGAGATATTACAGTAGTCCAAGTGAGAAATGATTTAGTCCTGTACTATGGTAGAGGCAAGAGGGATGGAGAGGATGGGACAGGTTTGAGAAATATATAGGAAGTATAATTGGCAACACTTGACTGCTTCTGGGGCTCAGGAAGAAGGGTGACTCAAAGATGACTCTCAAGCTTCCAGGTGGGGTGACTGCTGCCAATCCAGACAGAAAAACAGGAAGAGGAACGTGTTTAGGGAGATGCTTTTTTAAAGATTATGTATTTATTTATTTGACAGAGAGAGAAAGCACAAGCAGGGAGAGCTGTGGAGAGAGAGGGAGAAGCAGGCTCCCCACTGAGCAGGGAGCCCAATGTGGGGCTCCACCCAGGACCGTGGGATCATGACCCGAGCTGAAGGCAGACACTTAACCAACTGAGCCACCCAGGCACCCCCAGGGAGATGATTGAATCCGGCTTGGCCTTTTGATTTAAGATACGTGTCGTGTGGGACATCCTGGTTGAGCTTTTCAGCAGGGTAGCTGGATGTGCACCACTGCAGCTCAGGGGAGAGATAAGAGCTAAAACTAAATATCTGGGAGCACGTGGAAACTGAGGTCATTTGCAGTACATTGGGTAAAATAGGGATCCAAGAATAAAACATTAAGGAACACCAGTAGTCAAGGGGTGAGTAAAGAGGAACCTATGAATGAGACAGAGAAGCGATGTGAGGAGGGGAATGAGTGAAGTCATGCCCATAAAACCAAGGAGATGTAGCATTTTAAGGAGGAGGACTCCATGTGGCAGATTCGGACTGCACCAACTCTCTGGAGCCAATTAGTGGAGAGCTGTTTCAGCAGTTTGAGAGACAAAAACCAGGTTGCAGTGGGATGAAAGGGAATGAATGGATCAAGAAATTAAGAGTGGGTGAACGATAAGGGGAAGAGAGAAAAGTGGACAATAATTGGGGCGGTGCTGAGTCAAGCCAGAGGTTCTAGTAAACTGATCTGCTGAGAAGAGAGCAGAGGACATGTGCTCAAGGGCACGGACCACACGTGTGCCTGGCACAGGAGGAGTGATATTGGAATAAAGATGACAGTGCGTGTGGATGTAAATAAATGTGTAGGTTCAAGGTGGAAAGTTGAGAGAGATTGTCAAGTGATGCACTCATTTTCCTTGACGAAGTAGGAAGAGGAGATATTGTCTGAGGAGTTGGACCAATGAATGGATCCTGTGAGAAGAGGAGGATGGTTTGCAAAAGTCAGGGGAATGGGAAAAGCAGCTGAGAAAGGACAAGTAAATGAACTGATGAGGAATTCTAAGCACCCAGATGACGTAGATTACAAATTTTAGTGGTGCCAGTTTGTACAGTATGATTTTGTCGGCAGCACTTACTGACTTGAATGCCAGAGTGGAAAAGGCAGATTCAAGCATTGATGAAGAGCTGGGATTTTGGGTCATCGGGCGTTGCAGGATAGGAACACATGCGTTCGTGAGAAAGTGGTTCAAATGTTTGATTCTGTGTCTAACTCGGGAGAGGAAAGAAGAGGTGATGGACAAAGAAAAGTGGCACGTGAGGATTTGACATTCTGAGAATGACAACAATTGTGACAGCTCTAAAGCCAGTATATAATAGTGGGAACTAAGGTAGGGCTGATACTAGTAATACTTACACACCTAGAACTGAGGTTACTGAAGACTTAACGAGGAAAAAGTACAAAAAGTTCGGCACATGGTATACACTCATTTTAAGCTACTACTATATTGTTATTTGAAGGACAGTAGATTCTGGATAGAGAGTTGGGTGCAGGAGTTTAAATTTTCAAAGGCAGTATAATTCCAGGGTATCATCATAGGTGTGTTTAAGTAAAAGCCGTTATAGTGAAGATAGATAAAAACCCTAAAATTGATGACCTTCAGGAGTTCAAAGCCTACTCTGATTGAGAATTGCTTTGGTGTATGTCGAGGCAAAGGTGTCTTCATCTGTAGATGAGCATCAGGAGAGGCTTAGTTGTACATGCTAAGACAGCTCACAGAATAGTGAAAAAAGCACGGCTCATGTTCATGAAATTATTTGTGTTTTGATCATGCCTCTGATGGGGTTCATGACATGCCACCCCAAAATATGACACTTGGCATATTGGAAACTTTACACTGAGTCTGAGAACATGGCAGAAGCACGAAAGTTACCCTGACCTCCTCCCCCCTTGCCCATCTCCCCTGATAAAAGCCATAAAACCATCCTGTTAGAAGTGCCCTCCTTACATTCAAGGTAAGGAGCACCTTTATCTCTGAAAACAAAGAGGGACACCAAGAAGAGTTGGAACAAACAGGCTGTGCTAAGTTTTCCCCAGTTTATTACAATTATCTAATACTCAGCCTATCATATTCTTCCACAACTAGCATAAAAGTGCAGAGGACTGTTTCTTTGAGTTTTCATTTCCTTGTGGAGGTTCCTGTGGCACACAAAACTTAATTTGTATGCTTTTCTCCTCTTAATCTGTCTTCACCAGTTTACTTTTGAGACCCAGCCCAGGGACCCTAAGAGGGTCAAGGAAAACTTTTTCCTCCCATATACCTCCAATTTATTAGCCATATCACTTAAATTCCTTGTGTATTTGTCTTGAAACTGGGGTAGGAGTTCCTTGCTTCTCCTACTTTATGGAGACATTTTGAAGATCAAATGAAACAATGTATGTAAAATAAGACAGTATGTGTTTTGCTATGAAGCACTTTGTAAAGAAGCAGTTTTATTACTCTGAGGCAAAGAAGAAATAAGAAATATCATCCACCATATTCTGGAAAAAAACAAGTCCAGCATAAGGCCAGTTTGGATATGTACATCTCAGGGTTTTTGTTTTGTTTTTTTTACTTGCTTTTCCAACCTTTTTTTTTTAAGGTTTCACATTTTGCCAACACTTGACAAAGAGTTTGGAGAAAAAAGGAAAGGACAGTAAGGACAGTTCAGTATCTTCACCAATTGGCTCTTCAGATTAATAGTAACCTCAGCATCTCTTTGAAACAAGCAAAAAAAAAAAAAAAAAAAAGAAAGAAATTAATTAAGGAATTTCAAAAATACCCTCCAGAAGCTTTCAAAAACACACTCCAGAAGCTTAACATTTCTGGGGCAAGAAACTACAGTTTGTAAATACAAACAACTCTCTGGTGGTTGTCTCAAACTACTATACTTAGACTTCAGAGGCAGGGTAGCCTAAAGATTGTAAGTGTGATTATGCTTAAAATATGTTAAGGAAGGTGGACAAAAGGTATACACTTCTACTTGTATAAGTCACCAGGATATAATATACAGCATGGTGACTATAGTTAATAATACTGTATTGCACATTTGAGAGTTGCTGAGAGAGTATACCTTTAAAAAGTTAAGAAAGTTTTTAACTTTACAGAGGAATACAAATTAAGTTCATGTATGCTGATTCACTTAATTATTATGCCATTAAAATCACTCACTAAATTTGCTATTATTGGGGGGCTGGTACAGTTAATTTTCTTAAAAATTTTTTTTCCCCACAGAAAAGGATCATTTCATGCATTTGTTCTCTGAAGAAAACATGCACTTTTCCTTAGTATGTATTATTTTTAAGTTACTCTTTTAGGCTACTGTGAATCATCTAGATAGGGTAAGATTTTTTTAAGTAGAATGTTTTAAAAGTCACAAATTTAAAATTCTTCAATATTTAAAACCATGATTTTGCCTTCTCTCTCTCTTAATTCTTCATTATGAAAAGGTTTCAGAGGGCTGAAATACAGTGTACTTTTTAAAATCATGTGCAATTTTTTTGTGTATATGTGCTATGGTGTTTTTCTAGGAAGTAATCCATAGCCTCACTAGATTCTCAAAAGGTATTATGATCTAAGCACATTAAGAACCACCGAATTAGAAAATCAACACTATCGATTCTGTCTTCAGAGAATATACTAAGGGCCTTTTTGATATATATTTATATGTTTTCCAAATTTTGCTTTTGCTTTGTGGCTAAACCATTATTTTCAACGTTCAGATATTATGTTAAAATAAGGGTATTAGCTGGATGAATTCTAAGTTCCTGCCAATATAAAATAAAGCAAAAAACAAAGTAAAATAATTTCATGACACACAAGATATAACTACCCTAATCTGTGTGTGGTTCTTTTGAGTTGAGGAGGAAATTAATGTACCTCCACTAGAAGACCTGAAAGGATGGTCCTAGAGAGATCAGGAAAACACTGGAAACATGGAGCCAAATGCTCTTTATTGGAGGGGGTACAGGGGAGAGTCTCCTTATTAGGAAAGTCTCCATTTTAATGTTCTATGTGAAACAGGTGGGAGGATTGCTCACCATCACTGTGAAAGGCTGGTACTTTGAGAAATGCATGAAGGATATTACCATGTCCTCGAATCTGCTGCTCAGAGGATTATATACAACCTTAAGGAAACATCTTCCCTCTGAGCCTGTTTTGTTTTGTTTTTAATTTCTAGAATAAAAACGTACATGCATAGATTTGTATTTCTAAGATTGGAACAGAAATATCAAAGATACAAAGGCGAATGTGGTGTGTGGTATGGTAGGTAACATGAGGATGTGGGGTCTGGTGTCAGAGACTTTGATTTACTACTTGCCCTATTTGAGTTCAAAAGGGAAAATGTTAGCAAATGAGCTCCCTAGATTTGGTGAAATCCAATTTAGAATTAGAATTACTAAGAATTGTTCAGCAATGCTTGAAATGTTTTACTATTGTATAAAGTTAATGAAAATTTCTTATAACACTCCCTAATAAAACTTATTTGATCAACATATATATACTACTATTCAATTAAACTTGTTTACAAAGAAAAATTGACTTCTACTGAATGGTCTTTGGAAGTTCTGAGGCGTGAATTCCTAACCCAACAATTCCGCTCCCCCTAGTGACAGGTCCACAAATTATAGTTACCCTGCTTAAGAATTCCCAAGGGTATTATCATTCATTTTTTTTTTTTAGGTTAAACCTTTTTCCTTTTTGAGGGAGGACTTATAAACAAAGGGTTTTCTCCCCCCATAAATAAAGTTCAGCTCCAGTCATCAAAAAGATTACCTCCTGTTAGAATATTCAGTAAATTTCTGTGAAAATTAACAGTCTGATTCATTAGTGCTTAAGACTCTGCTTAAACTTCTCAGGCACATTCTCAGGTACTACCCACGTGAATTTTTTTTTTTTTTTTTTGAGGTGCCTGGTGGCTGTCGGTTAAGCATCCAACTCTTGGTTTTGACTCAGGTCATGATCTCAGGGTCGTGAGATGGATCCCATGTTGGGCTCCGTGTTGCTGAGCCTGGAGCCTGCTTGGAATTCTCTCTCTCCCTCTCCCTCTGCCCCTCCCCCAATCTCTCTCTCTCTAAAAAAAAGAAAGATTTTCTAACTGGAAGAAATAAATGTTTTGACAAAACTTTTCTCTCATAATTTATATACATAAAGAATGTTCAAGACTGAAAAGGCATTCTTGAGACCTTTTTCTCTGGCATTCTTTCTTCCCTGTACTCTCTACAAGTGTTTTTGGAAGTGTTTTTAGTATACAATTGCTTATGTGCTAAAAAGATTTTTGACCATAAAATCCAAAATGTTAGTATCACAACCCCAGCTCTTGTCACTTGACTCTGACCAGTGATACTAGGCAACTCTTTTGTTGCCGGATTTATTCATAAGTATAATAATAATTGATCTGTGCCAGCACTCTGTTTCTGGCTGGGACCCGCCATACCACATGGAACCACCTGTAAACCAGGTTTGAATTTTTTCTCTGGTTATTAGGTAACCTCCATAAGGTCACAGATGTGGGCTGAGGGAAGGTAAACAGTGTGTGCAATATAAGTGCTCTGAGCCTGAGCTCATGAAATGTACTTGTCCAGCCTGAGTCTAATCTTGTAGATACCACTTCCTCTTGACACTAACATGCTGCTGTGCATGCTTAACCTGCAGCGGGGCAGGGCAATGAGCCCAGACAGCAGAACCGAGAGCAGTCTCTCTTGTTCAGTTTGCATGAACATATGTATGGAGATGATGTCTAATGGTTTGACCAGAGGATCAGACACTCGACAACTACAAGAAACCTGGCAACTAGAAACTTTAGGAAAGAAGTATATGGATGGATGTCTCAGAGTAGTCCCCAAGTGTGAGGATATTTGTGTTTTATGTGAAAGCTCATCAAAAGGCCTCTATAGGGAAGGCTCTTGGTATCAAGGGGACAACGTAGCCTATACTGTGAATGCTGGCTAGCTTCTTGCCCCAGCCATCCTAGCGCTTGCTCAATTGTGCTACATTCTGGGAAAGTTCCCTCGGCTTTTTAGCCTTTGGTAGTGTCCATTCTGCTATTCAGCCCATCAACTAAGCATAAGTAATCCTATTTTTAAATTTCTAGGATCTGTCTTTGTTATAGTAACGTGTTGTGATAGATGCAATCGCCTCATTAGTCTTTTAGAGACTATTACAAAGTTTATTTTATTCCCTTAGGGGTTCATTCTTGTTTGTTGGATTGGTGTACATTATGGTGGTTTTTTTTTTTTTAAGATTTTATTTATTTATTTGACAGAGAAAGACACAGCGAGAGAGGGAACACAAACGGGGAGTGGGAGAGGGAGAAGCAGACTCCCCGCCGAGCAGGGAGCCCGATGCAGGACTCAATCCCGGGACTCCAGGATCATGACCTGAGCCGAAGGCAGTCGCTTAACCAACTGAGCCACCCAGGCGCCCCACCATTGTGGTGTTTTAAGTATCCCTCAAATGTTTAATGTTTGGTTGTCCTTTTTTTTTTTTCTTTTACAAATTCCTGTCTACCTGTTGAATCTAAGATCAAATTATGGTGCCTTTCCTCGGTAGGAGGACCTATGGTGCTAAGTGCCCTAGGGTCCTGCCTTGTCAGAATTCTTTCTAATGAAGCATGAGCTCTTATTTTTAGCCTGAGATCAGTGCCACAATCAGCTGTTCCCTTTAAGATTTTTTTTTTTACTCTGATGTCTTTAGTGGATATAAAACTATTTTAGATTGTTTCCCTGTCCAACCCTTACACTTCAACTCTTTCTGCTGAGCCTCAATTCCAAGAAAGTAAGGCTCAGCTGTTTCCAATTCATTCTTTTAATGGCTCGCCCATGATCTCCTATTCTCTGTATTTGTCCTAAGATTAAAATATCTCTGGAATTTTTATGTATTTAGTAGTTTTCTCCTGCTCTGATCTGGGACATGGGCTTTCTTGTTCTTGATTCTCTAACAATCTAACCTCATTTATTTTTCTTCTTTTAGAAATTCCTCCACTTTTGTTCATCAATAGCACCCTTTGTGTTTCCTAGAGTCACTTAAGGATTTACTCTTCTATCAAGATACAGTACGAACTATTTCACGCACACAGTATAGATTCTACTACGATGAACACCCATGTGCCCATCATCCAACTTGAGAAAGAATTTATCACAAATAGCACTGAAGTGTTCCCTGTGTATTCCTCCCGATCTCATTTACGTTCTTCCCTTCTCTACTAGAATTGTTTAAAGGGATTTGGGACATGAAGTAGGTGAATATGATCAGTTTGCTATTCCATGCCAAACACCACTAAATTAAAAATTTCCAAAATCAAGATAGAAAAGTGTTTGAGAGGACTGCTCTGTCTTAATCATTGATGTAAATCCGAACTATTTATTGTCTTAAGGGTTATACAATGCATGGCCAACACTGGAACATATTTCCACGTATGCAATTTACAGTTAAAAATTATGAACTCTAACGTAGCTAAGTTCTCACCCCACTTTTAATGAATTTTAAATTAGGATTTTATCAGTATCTTTCCAAAATAATTGATATCTTTAATATATCACTTCAATGTTATTATTTATAACTAATGGTAAATGTTCCCTTTAAAGTCAACTTACTGTATAATATTAAAATAAAATCCCTAGCAATAAAGTTTCTAAATTAGATAGGTATTGAAATGGATGGGAGCTTTAATGCTCTAGAGACAGAGGATAAAGGTCTATGTTCATTAATTTCAGAAATGAATTTTTTGTGTCTCAAAGATGACCACTATGAGATGCACACTGCATACAGAAATTAGTTTACTGTAGTACATGTGAACACACACACACATCATTCTCAGCAAAATGTAACAGAAGACTTCAAGGCCAGGGCATGTTCTGGGAATGCAGCTTTGAGGAATGCTTGCTCCTCGCAGGAAAAACACCTGGTTGGTGATGATTAAGTATTCTGCCTGTCCAACATGAGATCCTGCCAAGTCAAGGAAGCCCTTTAAATAGGGACCTACCTTTTTACCTCCACCACATCATCTTGAAATTCTAACAGTTACACTGAATGGCTGCAAAACCTTATTTTATACTATCAGCACCTTCTTGCTACACTGCCCACAGATTAAGTGCTAGTAACTGGGTAACACACACTTAATTTGCAACTTCCAGCCTAAGTCTAGGAAGGACTGACCAAGTCCCAACCCAACAAAATCCAAGTGAAATTGTACTTGACATCTCTTTCACTCTGATCAGCATCTGTCTCTTCACCTTAATTTTCCTTTGGGAAACTACTTGCTTTTACTCTATGCTATCTTAGTAGCACTGTCAAAGTCCCTGAAGGCATGGGGTAAATGCATGATCCTAACTAGGATAAAGAAACTGGTAGGGATTTGATTCATGAACATAATGACATTAAGATAGAAAATAGAGAAGCTATTTTGATGGCAGGTCTCTAAAAGGACTGTTTCTCAATTTCTGTAACCTAGATTCCTAAGGTTATCCTGGTTTTTTATCCTTCCTAAGGCTGTTGGTCCAGTCTTTTCTTCTAATTTTACAAAACTCTGTCCTACTGATAAATTTTGTTTTGCTTAGGATAGCCCAAATGAGTTCCTACTGTCTGCAAGCACAGAAGCCTACCTGCTCCATTCATTAACGTCATTACCAGCTGTTCCCTTAAATGGGAAATCTGTAGCTTTTAACAGCTTACTGTGTCTACTGTGAGTCATATAAGGGTTTTTTTTTTTTGCACCCCGTATAAGCATTTTTAAAACAAACCACTAACATTTGTTTCAAGAGCTTTTGACCAACCCTGAGTTAACTTCAAATTTCTTTTCATCCTAAAAAACGGTACAGTATTTTTATGAATGAAATAATACATTTCTGCCAACACAGTACTGATCAAAAAGCACTTTAATAAATTGGCTTTGGTTTCCACCCTTTCCAACTTATTCTAAATAAAAAATAAATGTAAAACACAAATAAGATTAGTCTTCCCAACTTTAGTATGTATAAATAAAAATGACAATTTTTAGATAAAATACGTAGTTATAAAAGAGAAATCATATCAGCCAGAAAACACTTTAGCCAATCCCTCCCAACTCAAAGTCACACAAAACAGCCTTCCAAGGAAAACTGACCAGTGAGACAGGTATGTTCATGCTCTCAGCTATAAGGAATTAAATTTAAAATGCATTCACTCTTTCATCTTCTAATGAAAGATAACCTACTCTCAGGAACAATGTGAGCACTGTTATGGTAGTCTAACTCCTAAATGAAAATATGAGCTGAGATACAGTTTACTGTAATAATGTAGCTAAGAAACCTTTGAAAATTAGCCAAGGATCAAAGTATTTACATAAGTTTAAGAGCTTATCTTAGGATGAAAGGTAACACAGGTCCTTAACCTACTTTAAAAAGATAATTGAAATTAAACCTTTAATTCAGAATGTTTCTTAAATATCAAATTTCTCTTCACAGATGCTATGTCCATTTTCTTCATAATCTTCTCTTGTTACTACCATATCTTCAAAATCGTCATTCTCTGATATCAATTTTCCACCTTCCCAGGCATAAGTAATAGGGCTAAAAATAAAGTTAAGATAAGTGAACCCAGATTATTTTACAGAACTGAAATGCCAGAAAACATTCATTAGTAACTAAAACGTGGCAATCTCTACCCAACTTGATTTAACAGAAAATCACTTAAAGTGTGAAAATAAGCATAAGCTTCATAGGAATAAGGTAAACTAAGAAAGAAAAGAACCTTGGTCACTAGTACAACTAAGTTCTTTTTTTCCCCCTGTGCCCTGAATTTATAGACCCTCTACTTCTAATTAAAAACAAGAATACAATAGGTCAAAAATGCATAAAAGGAAAAACACTGTCATAACTGGACCTAAATTTTGTATGTGGCAAAGATATGTCATCTATTTTGCACAACAACCCATGAAACAACTACAACCATTCTCCCATTTTACAGATTTGGAAAATGAAGTTCGGAAAGGTTAAGTGTGGGACTACGTTTTAACCCAGAACTTTTTTTAGTCTGTGCTTTTGCTGCTACACTGTTACCTCTAATAAATGAAACATTTACATGATAGGACATGGTCAGTAAAACTAGAACACATAAAACATTTAGTTTGGTTTTATCTTCAACCAAGGTTATACTTTGTGTTATGACTCAATTCTATTTCTACTGTTCCTCTCCTCCAAATCAGTTTAAAATCTGAAAAATAATGAAAAGTTAATAAATGTTTTTATTCATTGTATTTCCTAACCTTTAAATATACATTTACCTACGTACATATAACATACATACATATATAAAACAGTTGTACAATAAAAATTTGATGAATAAAAGAATAAAAATTATTTCTGTGGATCCCTTGGCCTGTAATGTATGCATGACTTGCATTTCAAATGCAGGATAAAAAGTGTGTAGGGGGGAAAAAAAAGCAAAAAAAAAAAAAAAATTCGTGGGGAATAATGAAACATGGTGGAAAAATAATAATTAAATACACAGGATAAAAATCTAGTATGCTTCATTTTCTACAAAGTATATGAACATTAATGCTGACAAATATTATTCCAGCAATTGTTTATTCTTTAATCTGATAGCTATAAATTACGTGAGCAGATGAGGGCCTTCTATTTACAGCTACTGATTTAGAAAAATTCTACTTTACTTTAAAACAAAACTCTAGGGCACTTGGGTGGCTCAGTTGGTTAAGCAACTGCCTTCGGCTCAGGTCATGATCCTGGAGTGTCTGGATTGAGTCCCGCATCGGGTTCTCTGCTCGGCAGGGAGTCTGCTTCTCCCTCTGACCCTCCCCCCTCTCATGTGTCTCTCTCTCTTTCTCTCTCTCTCAAATAAATAAATAAAATCTTAAAAAAAAAACCAAAACTCTAAAATTAAGAGTCAGGTATATGGGGCGCACCTGGGTGGCTCAGTCGGTTAAGTGTCTGACTCTTGATTTTGGCTCAGGTCATGATCTCAGGGTCAAGGGATCGAGCCCTGTGTCAGGCTTTGTGCTGGGCATGGAGCCTGCTTAAGATTCTCTCTCTCCCTCTGCCCCTCCCCACAACTTCTCCTTGTTCACTCTCTCTCTCTCTCTCTCAAAAAAAAAAAGTCAGGTATATGGAGTCTTATTTGCAACTCTGCCTGGCAACTTAAGACTGGGACAGCAGTGAGGGGGTGTTATTTAGACATATTTTTGGTAAGAGACATGTATTTGTTCCCAACTCAAGATAAAGAGAACTAGATTTTAGTCTGGTCACTGCTATTAACTTATTTTAAGGCCTATAACTTATTATAAGGCCTCTGCCAAGTCATGAGCCCTTGTTTCTTTATTTACAAGGTGAAAACGTTGAACAGGATGTGGCCCCACTAAGCTCCTTCCTCAGGAACTACACTCAGCATCTTAGCATCAAGCTGCCCACTGAAATGTCAGGTTTATTATTTTAATTTTTGAGAAAGGGAAAATAAGGATTCCAAAGGTGAAATAAACCTGCTAGAACCAGGCTTTAAACTCAAGCCTACCTATTGACCATTTTATCTACAAAATGACTTGCATGTTTTATTTCTATATCAGCCAACACTTACTTTTCAGGCAGCACAACTGAAACATCATAATCTGTTGGAGTGAGACATCGAACTTCTGAGTAAACCCGATCTCTAAATCCTGGGAAAAGGGAATTTCCTCCTGTCAAAACAATGTTCTTAAAAAAATGCGGCTGCATTTCTTTAAGAGGGAAAAAAAAGAAGAAGAAACGGCATCAGAAAACCTGTTTACTTATCTTTCGAGAAAGATAGATATGAGGGCTTAGGCAAGAGCAAACAGTTAAGAGTTACCGGTTAGGAAACCATATAACTTTTTAATAACCATAAAAATTATTTATAATTTATAAGATTTTATAATGAAGTTAAAGTTTACAAAAATTGACCCATTAAACAGAGTGAAATATGACCTCATAGATCTTTAAAAGAAAGGCTAAGGTGAAGAGGTTGAACTACTGACTACTTATATACACATGTAAGCTAATACATAAATGAGTAACATTCTAGCAGCAGAAGTTTGGTAATTATACTTGTTCTTCTCTAAAATGGAGGAGGTCTGTCTGTAGGCTGAGACTGTGAGCTAAGGTAAGGTTAAAAAGGAGGGCCTTCAAGGCATTTTAACTTGGAAGCCCAAACTTCCATGTGATCTCACTGAGACAGACCTATTTATCGTGCAACGTTACATTTGACAGTGAAAAATACTCATGATCCATAATAATAAAGGAGCTTATGTTCTACACTCAAAGTTACAAGATGGCAAACCTTATTAGGTGCTATATGGTTAGCTGGTATTAAAAGCCACCATGGGGAAATCTAAGAGGAATTAGTAAGTAATGACCACCACACCTAAGGCTTCTGTTCACAAAAGCAGCACACAGTCCACTTATACTGACAGTCTCATGGCATTAAAGCAGTGCAGTATAAAATGCTGTACAGCACCACCTACAACTTCATGTAACACACGAAATTGATGAGACATTAATACGAAAACAGTTGTGAAATAACTACATTAAGGTGATGGCATTATGTGATTTTCTTTTTCTTTTTTTTAATGGGACATTAAAAAATTGCAGGAGCTAGATTTTCTCCAATGCCTGCACTGTTCCTTATGAACTAGGAAGACACTTTCAAGATATGAAAGTTCTCTCTAGCACTCTAGAAAATTATTTAGGTGAATCCTGCTTCAGGAGAACCCACACATCACTGAGAAGCACCATACTTCAGCCTCATTAACTTCCTGTATATTAGTCCAAATAAAACTGAAAAGACAAACCAGTCCCATCAATAGCTAAAAACCATCATTTTGTTAAATCATAAATTTCTATTCCGTGTAATTTGAGTTAAATTAAAACTTTTCTAAAACAAGATACAGCACTTTAATAGTCATGAAGAGATTAATTTCTTCAAGTTTAAGCAAACCATAACTCTACCTGTATCAAATTTCTAATCTAGGACCAATAAAGAATTATTCAAATGCACTACGGGACCTGAAATCTCTGCAAATAAAACAGGCT
Organism: Mirounga angustirostris; assembly: GCF_029215605.1. Taxonomy (NCBI): domain Eukaryota; kingdom Metazoa; phylum Chordata; class Mammalia; order Carnivora; family Phocidae; genus Mirounga; species Mirounga angustirostris. The sequence continues at coordinate 21,140,918 of NW_026991713.1, forward strand.
TGCCACGTGCCTGAAATTACTTAGAAACCGCAGGTGAGGGGCGCCTGGGTGGCTCAGTTGGTTGAGCGACTGCCTTCGGCTCAGGTCATGACCTGGGAGTCCCGGGATCGAGTCCCGCATCGGGCTCCCTGCTTGGCAGGGAGTCTGCTTCTCCCTCTGACCCTCCTCCCTCTCATGCTCTCTGTCTCTCATTCTCTCTCTCTCTCAAATAAATAAATAAAATCTTTAAAAAAAAAAAAAAAGAAACCTCAGGTGATTTCTCTATAGTTCACAGAGCTTATGAGTTTTTTTAGAAATATCATTCCCATTCAATACTTTATTCATGTACCTTCAGGTACTTACCTTCAGGTAAGTTCTGAATTGAATAGACAATAGCTTCTGGAATACCCATTTCTTGAATGCCTATATCAGAAGGATTAAAGAGTATTTCTGGAACAGCAAATCTCTCATTGGCCAGACGAAGAATTTGTTCCCCAGACTTATATTTTCCACTTAACACCATCTCTTCCCTTGGCTTAAAGAAAAATAAGATAAAAAAGTTTAAGCTACATTATCTAGTCCATACGACTAATAACATTTAGTAACATGTTATTACTAATGTATTAACCATGTTCTTGGAAGTTTCAGGATTCTCAAAAGTTAGAAAAATGTGGCCTTCTCTGTTGCCTAAACCACACGAATAAATAATTGCTCATTCTAATGCAGCTGTTCTCCAAAAGATGATCTGGCCTTATTCCTTACATTTTAAAACAGAAAGAAAGGAGAACAGAGGAGAGGGAACTTCTTAACCTGCCTATAATAACAGACCAACTTCAGTTCCTAGAGAACAAAGAACATACTCCAAAAAACATGTAGTATGTCTTACATTTCTATCACTACTACCTACTTTCACTCTCCTATGTATGCATGTATGTATGTATGTATGTATGTATTTTTAAGTAAACTCTACGCCCAACATGAGGCTTGAACTCATGACCCCAAGTTCAAAAGTTGCATACTCTACAGACTGAGCTAGCCAGGCACCCCCACTCTCCTGTTCTAGATGTTTAGTGGATCTTGTGGCTGTATTCTATCAAGATATCCCCTTTCCCAGGCAAGCCCTTCAGGTCTCCTCCCTCCTTGGGAGCTTTGTACTATCACTTTGCTATTAATAAACCTTGCTTTCCTGCCCCCCCAAAAGATTTCCCTTTTCCCTTGTACAAAAAACCTAAATATTTAAATTCATTTATTCAATCTTCAGAAATCAATTTTGAAATCCATGGACTTCATCAATGCAATTTTCTTGTTATTTATATTCTGCTGAGCTGTGTTCCTGAGGGGCCAGAAAAAATAATCTTCTACAACACTCTACATCATTAAAATAATGGTCCTTCCAATTTTACTAAGAATCATCAGCTCTTCTAGGTTCAATTATAGACATTCACTTGCTATTATATATGCAATTGTCCTCCTGAAACAGCGCATAACCCAATCTTTTATATAAGTAAAAAATACTTAAAATATATAAAAATATTAATAATTACTAAAGAGTAATGTATTTAAAGAATATTACAGATCCCTTAATATAATCAGTCATCTATTCTCTGTCCAGATTTCTGCTTCCTCAAAGAGGCTTTTGCTGACTTCCAAATAAGCGGTCCCTCCATTATTCTCCACTATCACTCTATATTATCCTTCATAGTTTATACTGTTCACCATCAGATGTCTACTACCTAGCACATAATGAGTACTCAATAAATTCTTGAATAACATCATGTAAGTCAACAATGTGCCAGTCATTGTATTAGGCATTTTATCTACATTATCCCATTGAACTCTCACATAACCCCATGAGGTAGGCATATTTTCCTTTTATTAATGATGTAATTGGGTTTGGCAAGGTTACATGACTTGCTTGAGATCATTCATCTAATAATCAAAAGCACATACAATATATTCCTTCCACTACATTGCCTCTCTTAACCTGGCTATAATTCTGAATTCTATCATCTGGAATCTGGAAAGTCCAAGTTCGAAACATTATTCTTAAACAAGAATATCCAAAAATTACACAATTCTCATAATACTTAAGGAAGAGAAAGGAAAACTTTTAACCCAATAAACTACTGTTACAGTAGCAAAGAGGAAAGTATCCTCTCAGAGTATTCTTTCTTCTTGGGCAGAAAGGAAAATCTCTCCTATAAATTTATAAATTCACTTAAAAGTGATACTGGCTTGAGTTTAAAGGATATAACTCACTTTGTCAACACTCAAAATAAGTTGAAACAGATGCACACTTGGGAGAAATTCAGTTGACAAACATTAGTGATTATATAGTCCATCACCCAGATTTTACAGAAGAGGATCATGTGATTGTCCCAGGCTCAAATATCTAAACTAGGGGAAAGAGCCAGAACCAGATATCCTTGTTGAATATTGGCTCTAAAACCATTCATCAGCAATATATAATGTGGAACTACAAGCAGTTTCTGTTTTAAGAGTACAACTCCAAAAAAGATTTTTTTAGACATAGACAAAAGAAGGAATTTATAAGGGCTACTGGGTGTTGCTATGTTAGTCAATGTAGGCCATGATTACTACACAGCCTCATAAATTTGGTCCAGTACTATAAAAGAAATGATCAGTTTAAATTACAATGGCTCTGCAGAAACTGTTCCTGTAATCATTAATCATGAGCCAGATTTTCTCAATTTAAGTCCATCAAGTACATTACATTTCAGGAGGCATCCCCTTTCTGATAAGAGATAAAATTGAAATCAGTAACAATATTACAGAGCTTATTATTGTTTTTGTTACTATCATAAGTACTAGAAAATGAAGATTGTACATTTTCCCAATTATTTAAAAATATTCTTGAATAAACTACCAAAATCCAAGTTTTAACAATATCCTAAGGATAAGGGCACTCAAATAATAATTTTTTTCATTTTATGTAGTTATTGTTTTTCTAATTTCATAAACATATATCAACTTTCATCAGAGTTGTTGCATATCAGGCAAAAATGAAGTTAATGAAGTACTAAATTCAAAATAACACTTTTTTTTTACTCTTCTGAAAATTACACATTTTAGGATTAATCCTAACATATACTAAATAAAATTTTTTCTAAATCTTAAAATTATTAAGATATACACATGATTTTTTTTTGTTTGTATTTTTGGGGTTTTTTTTTCAATATACGCACGATTTAACATGTATAGGTAGTTCCTGAACATGGGTTTGAACTACATGGGTCCACTTATACACAGATTTTTTTTATAATATGGTACTGTAAATGTATTTTCTTTTTCTTATGACTTTTTTGATAACATTTTCTCTCTAGCTTACTTTATTGCAAGAATATAATATATAATGCATATAACATACAAAATATGTGTTAATCAACTTTATGTTATCAGTAAGGCTTCTAGTCACCAGTAGGCTAGTAGTAGTTAAGTTTTTTGTGGGGGTGGGAGGTGTCAAGGTATACACAGATTTTCAACTGCATGGGGGGGAGGGATGTCGGTTGGCACCTCTAACTGCCACATTATTCAAGCTCAAGGACACTGAAAAAATTATAAATTTTAACATTAATTGACAAAGTAAAGATTGAACTATTATTTTTGAAATAAAAACGCAATGTAATATTCCATCATCTGGCAAAAGTCCAGGCCAACTGACTCTCTTCATTCAACTGATAACAAGGAGTCTACACTGAGTTAATGAAGCTTAACCTATAACCAGATACTGATCACAAAGCTAAAGGCCAATAAAAGAGCTGCAAACAGTATTATGTGGCTTCTGCCCTTTTTCTCCAAAGATGATGAGTAAAACAATGGTCACTTGGAGGAATAACCACATTCCTACTGGCTATGTAAGGTACAGGTTTGAGAAAACAGGGTTTATACTTTGGCAAGGAGAAAACTGGCTGCATTTAGCCCAGTAAACTGATAAGGTGTTATTTGCAGGGCAGGAGGGAACTACATTAAAAAAAAAAAAAAATTTTTCAGACTTAGCTGACAGTACAATTATCTGGAAGAGATTTTTAAGATTAAGTTTTCAAACAAGGATTTCCAGGGACAGGAATTGAGAACATAGATACAGATTATTCTTCAAGTACCCTGGGTGAGTCCAATGATCAGTCAGGTTTGGAGAAATTGGGAATCATTGAGACTTTACTCAGGGCCCATCCCTGTGAAATACAGATTACCACCATTATCTCTACAAAATGCTGCAAATTATCCATAAGGTGTTTTATATAACCGGAGTGTTTTGATGAGCAATAATATATGAAGATGGTATTATCTATTATTTGCAGTTTTCATTGTCCTGTAAAGAAAAAATATATACTTTCGATATCTTACAGAAGACTTGGGCTTCCCGTTCATGAACAGGCAACCTGATCTCATAATCTGTCCCAACACCCACTTTTGAAACCCAACCTATGTCCTTCCACAAGTATTTGTCTCTAAGAACATTACAGAGTGATTTCAATTTTATGAGGCCTCCTCAGAATTCTGATTTGTATTTCACCTCAATAATATGTCCAAAAAATTTTTTTTTAATTTTAGGCATATAAGGAAGTATAATTAAAAGAAGTATAGAATTAAAGAAGCATAAAACCCATGTATTCATCAACTAGTTTGATACAACTTTATAAATTAACACTCCCCCTTTGAATTTGGTGTTATCACTCAACAATACAGTTTTATACCTTTACTTCATACTTTATTTCTAAGCAACATAAATTATTCCATACAGCCTGAAAATATACATATCTTCCTAAAACTTGCTTAAAGACATCATCATGTCTTAGATATTTTAGACAGGAACATGTTTTTGAGATGTATACATGATTATCATGTAGCTCCACTTCATTTTCACTACTGCTTATTTTACAATATGAATATATCAAAATTTATTTATTTTCCTCCATTAGTGGATATTTGGGCTCTTCTCAATTTTTCACTCTTTTAAAATATACCACAATGAATGATATCATAAACATTTCCTTATGGAAACATGCTTACATTTCTGACCAAAGATTTTTAACTTCCCAATAGTCCTCCAACAAGTCAGCTAAAGGGCAAACTTCACATTTACCCAAACAGAACTGACAGTTTACCTGAGCTGATCAAAGGTAAGGAGAAATTATTTTGACATCCAAGAAAAACTGCTTCTCAACACTTTGAAAGTACACTGGATTTTGCCCTTTTCAACTATAATTTGATCATATCAGACCAAACAAGTAAAATTCAGCCACGTCAGCTATGTCAATAACTTTCACAACTGGCAAATAACCAACTTCTAACTGGATTTAAACTAATTCTTAAGAAAACAGAAAAGGATTAACCATAATATGAATAATGATACTATCTATCTCCAGATTTTTCCCATGTGCTATCATTCAGCTGATGGTTCTTTCTCTAAATAACTTTAATGAGATACTGATTAATTATTTATACACTTGTGTCTGGAGAAATGGTCAGCAGAAAAGTAATTATCAACAACTCTGTTAGACTCTACCAAATCCAGCTAGATGTTTTTCAGATCTGACTGAGGTGGTCACTTCAAGCAATGTCATTTAGGATTTTTAAAATTACCTTACAAAAGCCCTTTTTAATTGTACTAAAGTCAGGCAAAACATAGTCTATCATTACTGTATTTTCTTCTCCTTTCAACCTGGAAAATAAAATAGAGACTTGTGAAATAATTAACTATGTATAGCATTACCCAAGAATCAACTTTCTAATTCTTAGATTACTATTATACATACTTTGCAATATCCATATCTCTATAAAAATCCTGAGACACATAGCACACATCTTCTTTCACTTGATTAATCACATGTGTTTCATCCATAACATGTAGCTGCCTAAACAGAAATAAAAACTGTAAAATGTGAAATGGAAAAATGTAAGTATAATTTACAATTACTTAAAATATTTTTTCTGGAGTTAAATCTTTGGGTAACTGATTTTTTAAAATATTAAATTTTTGAATGTGTAAAATATTTTCAACTTTATAGAATAATCACACTTCCACTATATTTAATCTCCACATTATCCCTCTGAGGGCAAATATTAATCCAGTTTGCAGAAAGAAATGAAAACAAAGGCTTTAAATAAGGTAACATTTATCAGAGAGCAAACTTTTTCCTCCTCCAACCATTCTGAATAGAATCTTGCTAAAATGACTTAACTCTTTGCACTTTCTTTTCTGATCATAGTAGTGAGTTAGCACACAGTACCTGACACATATTAGATGTTTAATAAATATCTGATGAGTGAACCCAAGAAACACAGGGTTAATAAGCAAAACAAAGATGCTTTTAAAAACTGTAGACAACACAAACAAATGGAAAGATATTCCATGCTCATGGCTTAGAACAATTAATGTTATTAAAATGTCCATACTACCCAAAGCAATCTACAGATTCAATGTAATCCCTATCAAAATGCCAATAGTATTTTTCAGAGAAGTAGGACAAATAATCCTAAAATTCATATGGAACAACAAAAAACTCTGAATAGCCAAAGCAATCTTGAAAAAGAACAAAGCTGAACAATGCCCACAATAGCCAAACTATGGAAAGAGCCAAGATGTCCATCGATAGATGAATGGATAAAGAAGATGTGGTGTGTATATATATAATGGAATATTATGCAGGCATCAAAAGGAATGAAATCTTGCCATTTGCAATGACATGGATGGAACTGGAGGATATTATGCTGAGTGAAATAAGTCAATCAGAGAAAGACATGTATCATATGATTTCACTGATATGAGGAATTCTTAATCCCAGGAAACTGAAGGTTGCTGGAGTGGTGGGGGGTGGGAGGGATGGGGTGGCTGGGTGATAGACATTGGGGAGGGTATGTGCTATGGTGAGTGCTGTGAATTGTGTAAGACTGTTGAAATCACAGACCTGTACCTCTGAAACAAGTAATACATTATATGTTAAAAAAATAAAGAAGAAGATAGTAGGAAGGGAAATATGAAGGGGGTGATATCGGAGGGGGAGACAAACCGTGAGAGACAATGGACTCTGAGAAACAAACTGAGAGTTCTAGAGGGGAGGGGGGTGGGGGGATGGGTTAGCCTGGTGATGGGTATTAAAGAGGGCACATACTGAATGGAGCACTGGGTGTTATACGCAAACAATGAATCATGGAACACTACAACAAAAACTAATGATGTAATGTATGGTGATTAACATAACATAATAAAATTAAATTAAAAAAAAAGAACAAAGCTGGAGGTATCATAATTCCAGATTTCAAGATATACTACAAAGCTATAGTAATCAAAACAGTATGGTACTGGCAGAAAAACAGACATATAGATCAATGGAACAACACAGAGCCCAGAAATAAACCCATGCTTATATTAATCTACAGTAAAGGAGGCAAGAATATATAACAGGGAAAAGATAGTCTCTTCAATAAACGGTGCTGGGAAAACTCACTCCATATACAAAAACAAACTCAAAATGGATTAAAGACCTAAATGTGAGATCTGAAACCATAAAACTCCTTAAAGAAAACATAGGCAGTAATCTTTTGGACATCGGCTTTAGCAACGTTTTTCTAAATATGTCTCCCCACACAAAGGAAATGAAAGCGAAAATAAACTATTGGGAGTAAACTGAAATAAAAGTCTTTCACATAGTGAAGGAAACCATTAACAAAATGAAAAGACAACCTACTGAATGGGAGAAGATATTTACAAATGATTTATCTGAAATATTTATCTGATAAGGGGTTAATCTCCAAAATACATAAATTTTAGAACACAATACCAAAAGAACAAATAATCTGATTAAAATGGGCAGAGGACCTGAATAGACATTTTACCAAAGACAACATACAGATGGCCAGCAGACACCTGAAAAGATGCTCAATGCATCTTCTCAATGCAAATCAAAACAATGAGATATCACCTCACACCTGTCAGAATGGCTGGTATCAAAAAAATAAGAAATTATAAGTGTTGGTAACAACATAGAAAAAGAGAAACTCATGTGCTGTTGGTGACAACACAAACTGGTGTAACCACCGTGGAAAACAGTATGGAGGTTCCTCAAAAAATTAAAACTAGAACTACCATATGATCCAGTAATTCCACTACTGGGTATTTACCCAAAGAAAACAAAAACACTAATTTGAAAAAATATATGCACCCCTGTTTACTGCAGCATTATTTAAAATACTCAAAATATGGAAACAACTCAAGTGTCCAATGATAGGTAAATGAATAAAGAAAATGTGGTATGTACACACACACACACACACACACAATGGAATATTAAGCAGCCATAAAAAAGAATGAGATCTTGCCATTTGTGACAACATGGATGAACCTAGAAGGCTTTATACAAAATGAAGTAAGTCAGAGAAAGACAAATACCATAGGATTTCACTTATATATGGAATCTAAAGAACAAAACGAAGCAAAAACAGACCCATACATACAGAACACTGGTGATTGCCAGAGGAGAGAGGGTAGGGGGATGGGCAAAATAGGTGAAGCGGAGTGGGAGGTATAGGCTTCTAGTTACAGAACGAGTAAGTCACAAGGATGAAAGGTAGAGCATAGAGAATATAGTCAATGTACTGTAATAGCATTTTTTGGTGACAGATGGTAGTTACATTTATAGTAGGCACAGCATAAAGTATAGAGTAGTCAAATTACTATGTTGTACACCTGAAACTAACCTAACATTGTATCAACTATACTTCAATAAAAAACATACAAAAAAAGATATAACAAAAATGTGAAGTTATTCCCTCTGAATATTTATTTCTACACATATATACTACATATACTTATTTAGACTCAATATCATCTCACATTTTCTTATGCTACCGTTCTTTAAAAATACGGTTATTTACTGCCCCATAATATTTATTAGAGGATCTATTAAAATGTATTTATTAATGTTCCTAGTGTTGGAAGTTTAGATCAGGGAGGAAAGATACTTGTGTGTTTATAAATGTGGACTTTGGTTTTGTTGTTTTTTGGTTTTTTTAGGTGGGCTCTATGCCCAACATGGGGCTTGAACTCATGAGCCTGAGATCAAGAGTCACATGTTCTACCGACTGAGCCAGCCAGGTGCCCCAGAGACTTTGGCTGAATCACAACCTAGCAACCAAGTTACTTTACCTCTTTGGGACTCAATCTCTTCAACTCTAAAACGGTAATAATAATAAGATCACCGACTTAACACATCTGTAAGAAGTAAATGATTCTAATTACACATGTAAAGTGTTTAGCATAGTCCTTATACTAAGTAAAAAACATTCTTATTACTTCCTTTTGCTTTTTGTTATCTTCATATACGCCATATTCTACCGCAAGATTCACTATTGCACCAAAGAGAAGAAAAGATGATAATTTAACTATGACAATTCTAAGGTACCAACAATTGGAAGATCCATCCCAACTAGAGATGTGAGAAAACTCAAAATTGATGCAATACAGGTATTTTTATCTGTATCTCAGACTATCTCATTATTTATTCATACTCTAGGACACAGAATTTGAAATACTGTTAGTATCTTAGTGTATTGCCAAACTGTTTACCAGAAAAGTTATTTCAAGTTATGCTCTAATCAGCAGCCAGCATCACAATCTGCAACATTATCTTTTTTTGCAACATCATCTTTTGAAAAAAATTCTATTAATTTGGATTGTAAAAGTTGTGGTATTTTAATTTGCATTTTTCTACTAGGAAGTGCCATGAAAAAAGAGAAATTCTTATTTGTTAACTCGTATATCCCAACCTCCTAAATAAATGCTTAATATTTTAACTGAATTTGTAATTAGTACAGATGTTTAACATTTTTTATGTCTGAGAATTATCCATTTATATCCTTTGACTGTATGTAATTCTAATGATTATCTATCTGTGCCACTGGCCATTTGTTTTCTGAGAATCATCCAGTAGCCACTGTATACCAAGGTAGTGCTTTTCTTGAGGATTGATAAGAGCCCTTAATATATTAAAGATTAACAACCCGGTGTCATATTTGTTTCAAACTTATTTCTCAGGTTTATATTACTTTTGTTCACGAATGCTTGAAATCAGTGGTTTTCCAGACTAGAAGAGGACAAAGAGGGATTGGAGTGCTGGTAATATTCTGCCTGAGCTGTGTTCTGGTTACTTGGGTGTATTCAGTTTTTAAAAATTCACTGAGTTGTACATTCAAGGTTTGTAAATTTTTCTGTATGTTTTACCTCAATAAAAAGTTTACTTTTTTCTTTTTTTTAATTTTATTATGTCATGTTAGTCATGATATGGTACATCATTAGTTTGGTTTTTTTTAAAGATTTTATTTATTTATTTGACAGAGAGAGACACAGCAAAAGAGGGAACACAAGCAGAGGGAGTGGGAGAGGGAGAAGCAGGCTTTCCGCAGAGCAGGGAGCCCAATGCGGGGCTCGATCCCAGGACCCTGGGATCATGACCTGAGTGGCTCAGTCATTGGACATCATTAGTTTTTGATGCAGTGTTCCATGATTCATTGTTTGCGTATAACACCCAGTGCTCCATCACCAGGCTAAAAGTTGTATGTGGGGCGCACCGGGGTGCCTTGGTTGAGCGTGTGACTCTTGGTTTCTGCTTGGGTCATGATCTCAGGGTCATGAGATCGAGCCTCGCATTGGGCTCTGTGCTCAGCACCGAGTCTGCTCGATTCTCTGCCTCTCCTCCTTCTGCCCCTCCCCACCGCTCCCACTCTCTCTCTCTCTCAAATAATAAATAAAATATTTTTTTAAAGTTTTTTTTTTATTTGAGAGAGAGAGAATGAGCAGAGGGGAGAGGCAGAGAGAGAGGGAGAAGCAGGCTCCCTCTATCCTAGGGTCCCGGGATCATGACCTGAGCCAAAGGCAGATGCTTAAACAACTGAGCCACCCAGGCACCCCTAAATAAATAAAATCTTTAAAAAAAAAAGATGTAGGAAAATTATATCCTTTATTATTGCTTCTACTATTTTTATTCTTAACAACTCAGTTAAATATTTTCTTGTTGTGGTTTTATTTTTATATTTAAGTCTTAAACCCATTTGGACTTTAGTGTATGAGGCAAAGGAAAATTTTTCTCCAAATAACCAACTTTCCCTGTACCCTTTCCTGAATAATCAATATTTATATATATATATTTTACAATGTTTGATTCAGAATTAACTATTCAGTCTGTCTGATCTATCATTTAATTCTCATCTAAGTATCACTTTAATTATTACAATTTTAAAATGCTTTATCATCCACTAGAGAAAGTCTCCTTTCACTATTATTCTTTTCCATAACTATTTTTTTATTTTATTTTTTTATTTTTTATTTTTTTTTAAGATTTTATTTATTTATTTGACAGAGAGAGACAAAGTGAGAGAAGGAACACAAGCAGGGGGAGTGAGAGAGGGAGAAGCAGGCTTCCCGTGGAGCAGGGAGCCTGATGCGGGGCTCGATCCCAGGAACCTGGGATCATGACCTGAGCCGAAGGCAGACGCTTAACGACTGAGCCCAGGCACCCTATAACTATTTTTTTTAACTTTTTATTTTTATTCTTTAAGATTTTTTTTTTTAATTTTTTTTTATTTGCGAGAGAGAGAATGAGAGACAGAGAGCATGAGAGGGAGGAGGGTCAGAGGGAGAAGCAGACTCCCTGCTGAGCAGGGAGACCGATGTGGGACTTGATCCCGGAACTCCAGGATCATGACCTGAGCCGAAGGCAGTCGCTTAACCAACTGAGCCACCCAGGTGCCCTTATTTTTATTCTTTTAGAGAGAGAGAGTGTGAGTGTGTGAGCGGTGGGGGGCGGGGGGGGGGGAGGGCAAAGGGAGAGGGAGACAGAGAATCTTAAGCAGTCTTTATGCTCAGCGCAGAGCCCGCCACAGGGCTCTACACAGGGCTTGATCTCAAGACCCTGAGATCATGACCTAAGCCAAAATCAAGAGTCAGACAGACACACTTAACCGACCTTGCCACCCAGGCGCCCCTCCCAAAACTATTTCTAAGTATTCTTGCCAGGTTGTTCTTTTCAAGTTCAACTTCAACACCTACCCTTTTTAATATACATGAATTTTTTTCAGTCAGCATGGAAGAATGAATGACTTAGTGCACAGGCTCTAGACTCAGACTGCCTGGGTTTTGGTTAACATTCTCATCTGTCTCAACTTTCTCTGCCTTTCAAATTTGCTGCTTCTAATCTGATGGGGATACAGGAACTAAATATCTAAACCTTTTAAAACCTAGCCCAATTCTGTTTGATTCTACAATGAATAACATTCATATAACCTTAACACTGTATATGCCATTTATGAGACTTCCATTTTTAGAATTAATGTATAAGCAAGGCAAGACTTAACTACAGTAAAAAATCATATGCAAATGTTATCTCAATAATTAAGAAGAAATGGTATAGCATTATGTTTAATGAAAAAAGTCACTGTCTAAAGCTTACATATGATAGGATTCTGTTTCTAGAAATAACAAAACTATAGAAGTAGAAAACAAATTAGAGATTGCTAGGGGAGAGGGACGTGGTGGGGAAGCAAATATAAAGGGGTAGCACAAAGGAGTTCCTTTGGAGTGATGGAATAGTTCTACATCTTAACTGTGGTGGTGTTTACATGAATCTATACATGGGATAAAGCTGCATAGAAATACACACAAGTGCATGTAAAAAATGGTGAAAACTGGAAACAATTATACTAGCATCAATTTTATCATTTTGATACTGTATTAGTTATATAACATGTTACTCAGGTTACACAAGGCTCTATGTACTATTCTACAACTTCCTGAGTCTGTAATTATTTCAAAATAAAAAGTTTTTTACAATGTGCTAAAGCTGGGTAGGAAGGATAAGGGGAGTGGGTCTCTCTTGGGGGTAATGAAAATGTTCTAATACACTAAAACCCATTGAAAATGTACACTTTAAATGCGTGAATTTGTGGATATGTATTATATCTCAATAGAGCTGTTCAAAAAATAATGGTACATCTGACAGAAGAAAGAAGGAAAACATGGAAGGAAAGGCAGAAGGAAATGCAGATTCACTTATTTTCTCACATGACATAGAGGGGAGCTAAGAGATACTGACGGGGTCATACCAGCCAAAGTTAATGTAGTGAAAAATTGAGATTTAAGAATTCTACTTATAAAACAAAAAATCTCACTTAAGTTTTTAAACAAAATTAAAATAATAGCATAAACAAAATTTAGGAAAGGGAGAAGAGTTGGGATGTGGCTAAGTACACTAATTCCTCATCTTTTAATGATGGATAGTCAACTAATATTGGTTAATTCACAAACAGAAATATCAATATTATTAAGGCTCATAGAGACTAAAAATATAATAGATAAATACAGTGTAAAGACCATACTTTGTGTGGAATGGAATTGACATGAGAGACAGAAAGGGGAGGTAGAGATTTATTTTCCTTTGAAACCCTGATTTCCTTAAATGCATTTTTAATTTGTTTTATAATGTATAATATTTATAACTTCTATAATTTTAAGATATTAAACATATTAAACTCCCTAGAATTCGGAAATATCCAAATTTTGGTGGACACTAGCATTTTATATGCTAGAAAGCTTTTGTTTTTTGTTTTTTTCTTTTTTTAATGAGCTCTACACCTACTGCGGCTTGGACTCACAACCCACAAATCAAGAGCTGCATGCTCCACTGACTGAGCCAGCCAGGCACCCAACTAGAAAGCTTTTCAATTTGAACTTTATTTGCATTTATATATGTGATGTGGTTTTTAAAGCAATAATATAGAATTGTTGCCTGAAGTTACAACTAATGGTTAAAGAATAATTGTAATTACTAAAAAGTTCATCAACAGCAGTCAACCCAAACCCTGCCCCCCCACCCGCAAATCAAAGCTATGTATTACCTGTAAGAGATGATCTCCTTTAGATGATTGGTTAGGAGTTTTCCTCCCACATTTATCCTAAAAAGGGAGAATTCAAATTTGGTTCAGTTTATCATATCTTTCATTCGGTTTTAACCTAAGAAAAACATGAGAATTGAATACAACTCACCGAATAATTGCTTCTTTTTTCTTTTTACTTCTACAGTAAGGAACTATATGTGTAAAGGAATATCCACTATCTACAATGATACAGCATAATTCAGAAGGATTATCTCGAAAATACCTATGTGCACTGAGAGCACCAGCTATTTAGAAAAAGATAAAAAAAAAAACTGCATTAAATAAAAGTGTACTTAATTTAAAGCAATAAAGAATGGCAACAAATTAAGGCAAGCACAAAGACAAAAACTTTCCTTTATTTCTATAGGCTAATTTAAAATAATATTCATAATTGTCACAAACTCTCTGGAGCATTTAAACTAAAACATCACATTTTTGTGGTAAATGTGATTTTAAAAATTTTGTGATCAATTTTTAAAGGTAAATATTCATGACTTAATTATTTTAACACTATAACTTAATTATGAGCATTTATTACATGCTGGGCACTATGCTAAAAACTCCACGAGTATTTGTGTTTTAATCTTCACAACAATTCCATTTTATGGATGAAGAAACTGAAGCACAGAGAAGTTAAATAATATACCCAATGTCATACGATTAGAAAGCAACAGAGCCAAGATTCAAACCTGGGCAGTGTGATTCTGGAGCCAGGCTTCTCAACCTCAAAACTACTGACATTTTGCGCCAGGTAATTCTTTGTTGCTGGAGGTTTTCCTGTTCATTTTAAGATGTTTTGTAGCATCTGTCTTCTACCCACTAGATGCCAATAGCACCCTCCCAGTTGTGACAACAAAAAATGTCTCCAGACATTGCCAATGTCCCCAAGGAGCAAAATCACCCTTGAAGAACACTGTTCTGGAGACTGTGCTCTTAACCATTGTAGTATAATATCACTCATATGGACTTAAATTATGCATGCTAAATATTTGAATACTTTCATTGTACAGTCATGTAATGTAGTTCTAGTCTTTTATAGACTTACTTCTGGATGATATTTTCAGATTGTTTTTCCACATAGTGGCAGGCTGAGCTATGAACATTATTTCAATCAATGATAATAATAATGATAGCAAACACATCAGTGGCAGAAAAGGTAACTACCTCAGAAACAATAATCTTTTAGAAATTAAAAATATGTGGCTAGTGGGGCATCTAGCTGGTTCAGTTGGTACAGCATGTGACTCTTGATCTCAGGGCTGTAAGTTTGAGCCCCACATAGAGATCACTTAAAAAAATATATATGTGGCTAGTAACTGCATTAGGGAGAAAATACTGTACTAGTATTAAGACGAAGAAAAGTCTGATTAGATAATCTCTAAGAGTCCATCTAATTTTTAAATTCCATGTTTTATTTTCTTCAAATCTAAAAGAATGTCACCCAATATTCTTGAATTTTAAGTGTTTCTCTTTACCCTATTCATATCCATATTCCCATTAATTAACTGCAATCAAAACTTTAACTCACCATTTACTCTTAAGACTGCTTGGAACTGATATTCTTCAAATAGGATTTCATTCATTGATTCTTGAATTGAAGTGAAGTTAAAGTATGGTTCTGTAATAATAATATTGGTATCTAAAAAATCAACCTATGAGAGAAAAAAATCCCACAAGTTTTATCATTTTGTAGTTGTAAAACACTTGTTTTACATATATGAACAAACTTATTAAATCCTCACAATAATCCTAGAAGACAAGTCTTATTACTAACCCCATTTAATTGGCAAACTGAGGTACAAAAGAGTTGAGTAAGTTACCACAGTTCATGTAACTAGTTAGGGTCATAGCTAGGATTTGAACCCAGAAGTCTGATTACAGAATTCATCACTTTATTATTTAATTTTAAGTCTCTTAATGATAGCATTAATAAAATGGTACTATCAGATTGTTTGAAGATCAGTATGCAAACGTAATGAACAATATAACTTCAAGCATTAGATGTTTTGTTTTCAAAGTTAAAAGGCCAGAAGCTTTAGCGTATTTAATGTTTACATAATTCTCTCCCACACTCTTAAGCAGCATTAAAAACTGAATATTCATTCACTATACCTAAAGTTATACTACAGACATTAAAAGCACAAAATTTTCACATAATATTCACAATTCAGCTATGTGGACAAAAATATTTTATTGTGAAAATAAAAACGAGATAGTGAATTGGTCTAATAGTAGACGTGAATAATCTTGAGTTTCACACAAACTCTCTTAACCTCAAATTCCACTTCTATTCATTTATACTTATTTAATATTTAAAAAAATCAAAACTAAGAACAGTATATTAGTGACTTAAATGTATACTAGAAACATATTCAAAAGTTAAAGCTAGACACCTCAATTACCTTCAACCCCAATCCCAGACTTACTCTCTGGAATCTGCCCTTGGCCTTTCCTCTCTCCTGATACTGCCTTATCTCTCACATGAAGTAATGCCACTGCCTTCTCAATGCCCTTTCTGCCTCCGTTCTCTTCTCATTCTGTCTTCTGTACTGCTAGCATAATTATCAGCAAGTATTTTTCTAAGTCAGAAATCTGATCATCCTCCCCAAACGTATCTCTCACCACAGAAGTCTTCCCTTCCATGACTTGACATTGCCTATGAAACAATGTCCATACATTTGCAATCTCATCCCCCCCTTCAACCCACCTTACAGTGTGTGCTGGTAAATGTTCAACAACCGGATCTCCGGGTGGGGGGAAAGCTCTGATTTGTAGGGCTTACCACTTTCTGTGTTATAAATACTGTCACAATTGCTGATTTCCAGCTATCCTGAAGTCAACAAACTCTGAACACAGAGTTGGGAAGAAACGCATGTAATTGGTTCTCATCAGCCAGTGTGAGCCAACTTTCAGCACAAGACTATTCAGTAGAAATTCTGAGTCTATTCACTTTCATACCATGCACTCTTCCCTACCAGATTTTAGCACAAGTAATCTCAAGCATGTACTACTTTTCATATATATGTATATTTTGGCAGTATATATAATTTTTAAAAGTTAAAAATATGACTGATATAAATACACAGTGAACATGTGCAACAGATTTATTTAAGTCATATTAAGGCATAAACTAGCTTTATATCCTATCCTGTTGGTTCTTGCATTAACATGAGTTACTAATTCTTATTGCTGTAACTTTTCATTTGAATAAGACATGGAAATAGAAATTTGAATACATACTCCAATTTGTTACCTGATACATTTCTTTTCCAAAAAGGTAATCCCAAACTTGTCTTTGAACATCCCAATTCACCAAGTAGCCCTAAAAAAATTCTTGTATAAATTATCACAAATATTTGAATAGTTTTTAAAAATCATATTAACAGAGTCTAAACCACTAATTTCTCTTTATGGTTATGTTCACTACTCAAACATTGTTTAAGGAGATGCCACTCCACACTTACTTTTTTTTTTAATGTGTTCATCTCATTTAGCTTTAACATAAAGAAGTAAAATTCAGTACCCACAATCAGTAACTAAGTCATGGTCATTTATTGCTAAGAAGACAACTTAATTTCAGTTTTTGGTTTTAATAAGATCTTATTTAAAATTTAAATAACTTTTTCTCAGAGATCTAAAAATATTTCCATACATACAAAATTCTAATTATACATTTAAAAACTGTCTTTACATTTAGGTCTACATTGCTAGAAATGACATATAACTGAATTACCTTCTGAAAAGGAAGAATGTAAAAGAGTCCAGAAGGGTCCTTTATTTCATCTATCTGGTTAGCAGTAAAAGTTTTAAGACGTGCTGTTTTTGACCTGAACTGACAGTTAGGAATTACCCTATAAACAAAGAAATAATATAATTATTCCCTAAATACTCACTTCCAAAAAATACAATTACTTAACCACCCCCCTCCATGACAAAAAATATCCACAACCAGTGTTTCCCATTTTGTCTTCGAATAATTAAAAAATGTCTTTTTTTTTTTTTTTTTTTTAAGTTCTAATATGCACTAGACTCTACACTGGACCCTTTATCTTTCTCAAGTAATCCTTAAGAAATCCTTCCAGGTGGGTATTGATCCTGCTATCACACAGATGACAGTCAGAGCTTAGGTAAAGTTCCTGGTCTTTCTGGCTTTAATGTGGAATTTTTTTTTTTTTTAAGATTTATTATTTATTTGAGAGAGAGAGGGCAAGCACACAGAGGGAGAGGGAGAAGCAGACTCTGCGCCCAGCAGGGAGCCCTGTGGGACTTGATCCCAGGACCCCAGGATCATGACCTGAGCTGAAGGCAGATGCTTAACTGACTGAGCCACCCAGACACCCCTCTAATGTGGAAATCTTAATACCACTCTGGTAAAAGATTTACAGGTTCAAAATTCTTGCCATTAAAACTAAGTCTCTAGGATGCCAAAGATTTCCAATTAGCAGATACTACAGGCTACAGAAGTAGTAGTTTTAAATATGGTTGCTGCCCACCATAGGCTTACAATCTGGTTAGGAAGACAAACTAGAGTCATCATCAACCGTACATGTGTACGTGTGTGGAGGGAAGGCGGGGGAGAGGGAGGAGGGAGGGAGGGAGGGAGAGAGAGAGAGAGGAGAGAGAAAGGGAAAGGATACTGGGATAACGTAAAAATGTTTTGTATCTGCTTATTTCATTTACTATGCTGTCATTTTCTCTATATGTTTAAATATTCTTTGAGGACATGATTTTTTCTTTAAAGATATATTTTAGAGAGAGAGAGAGTGAGAGAGTGCAAGGGCGAGGAGGGGTTGGGGCAAAGGGAAAAGAGAGAATCTCAAGCCAACTCCCCTCTGAGTGCCGACCCCAACCGGGCTCAATCCCAGACTCTGACATCATGACCTGAACCGAAATCAGGAGTCTGATGCTCAATGCACTGAGCCATCCGGCGACAGGGGGACGTGATTTTTAAAAACTGCACTGTAGTCAATCTTATGGTTATATTATAATTTTAGTCAAATTTCTATTGATTATTCAGCTTGCATTCATTTTTTTTTTTTTTACCATACACAATGCCTATAATATAGAGCATCCTGTATTTACTCTTATCAAACACTTCTAACTTATTCCTTAGGTGACTGATAACAGAATTACTGTGTCAAAGGATAAAAACAATGATACACCTTGCCAAAACATTTTCCAGAAGACTAACAATTTACATTCCTACGCGGGTTGATTGTCCTCTTTAAAAAAGAAAAAAAGGAAAGGAGGAAGGGGGGAATCCTCTGTAAACATTACAGAAGAAAAGCATCTTTTCTTCTCTCTCTATACATATATAACATATATATTTAATGAATGCCATTGCAGTAATTCTGTTAAATCAACTCTATCAACCGGGTCAGCCAATGAGCACTACGAAGGGCTTAGACACGAAGCCTTCAACGTCTCCAATCAGTAAGAACTGTTTTTAACTTTTTGGGGGTCACAGAACCCATTGAGGATATGATGAAAGCCCTAACTGCGCCCTCAAGAATATGTATATACACATAAATGTCCACGATTCCTGAGGGTTCATCAACTCTGTACGCAACCCTCCATCAGGAACCGCTTCTCTAGAAGCCTATTTTCCTGAGCTATTTCCTGTTACGAAAGGAAACGTGTGTCCCACTTCCGGCGCCGCGTAGCCTAAATTAACACCAAAGTACCAGTTCAAAGCATTACAGTCGGCCAGCTCCAACCCAAGCATCCCTCTGGCGCAGGTTAGGGCCAAATAGAGACATTTGCAGTTTACTGTGATCCTGAGATGAAGGGTAGTCTGTGAAACCGCTAGGCGTCTGTCTTGTCCTAAGGACCGAGAGAACACTTACGACACGTTTTCATGGCTGTAACCGATTTTGGCATTGTAGGCTCCGTTATCCAGCACTAAGGTCGTCATTTTAACGTGAACCAAACGGCCGGCCGCCGCCTTCTCCTCCTGACACTTCCGCTCCCGCTTTTTCCAGTACTCTATGGTTTGCGGGGCGGGGCGTAAGGGTGCTTCCGGTCTCCCTTAGCAACTGAGGACGCCGGAAGCCAGAGACCGCCCCCTCTGCCTGCGGGTCAGGGGGTTGGGCAGTTCTCAGTCTAAACGGTTTACGT
Organism: Mirounga angustirostris; assembly: GCF_029215605.1. Taxonomy (NCBI): domain Eukaryota; kingdom Metazoa; phylum Chordata; class Mammalia; order Carnivora; family Phocidae; genus Mirounga; species Mirounga angustirostris. The sequence continues at coordinate 21,160,961 of NW_026991713.1, forward strand.
CGGGGAGAGAGCCAACAAGAGTGGAAACAGCTCAGTGCTTTTTCGCCCACTGCATTGCGTATTTGTCCTCTACTTCGCATACTGACTCGCTTCTACAAGTTTCTTCTAATCTGGGCGCCTCGGTGGCTCAGTCGTTAAGCGTCTGCTTTCGGCTCAGGTCGTGGTCCCAGGGTCCTGGGATCGAGGCCCACATCGGGGTCCTGACTCCACAGGAAGCGTGCTTCTCCCTCTCCGGCTCCCCCTGCTTGTGTTCCCTCTCTGGCTGTGTCTCTCTCTGTCAAAAATAAAATCTTTAAGGGGCGCCTGGGTGGCTCAGTCAGTTAAGGGTCTGCCTTCGGCTCAGGTCATGGTCCCGCAGTCCTGGCATCAAGCCCCATGTCGGGCTCTCTGCTCAGCGGGGAGCCTGCTTCTCCCTCTCCTCCCCGCACCTGCTCTCTCTCTCTCTCTGGCTATCTCTGTCTCTCTCTCTCAAATAAATAAAATCTTTAAAAAAAAAGTTTCTTCTAATCTCCGTGGTGAACCTATAGCTTTGTGCCTGTGTGTGTGTGTGTGTGTGTGTTTTCGAGTAGTATTGTTCAGTGACATTTCCCAAGGAATAAAGTGCAAAACCATAAACAGCATGGAATTGGACATGAAGTCTCTTCAGCCTCATTCCCGCCAATGCCCATTCGACTGTAGGGTTCAGCCACCCTTAAATTACAAACATGCTGTTCCGTCAACTGCCTTGCTTTTCTACTCATTCATATTCTTCCTCTGCCTACTTGTTCTTCATAACACTGCTCCATCATTCCTATCTAAAAAGGTTTCTTGCCATCTCACACTACTTTGTTCTCACTCTTAAAATTAGGTGCTGCTATGTGTTCTTGTAATGCCCCGGGTTAACTCCTATATATAATAATGGATAAGAAAATGAATTTTTTATCAGAATCCAGACTCCACCACAAATTGGCTGTGTAACCTTGCGAGATGAAGATGGTAATGGTTAACACAAAGTGCTTAATACCTGCGAGTAAACTTTCTAAGACGTTTATACATATATTAAGTAACTTAATCTTTAAATTTATGGACTAGTATTGAAATCAAAGAGAGAGTGACTAATAGTGCAGTCATTGCATTCAAACTCCTGGGCCAAATGCTGGCTCTTACTAGATGCTGTGGCCAGGCTAGTTAATCTCTCTATGCCTTAGTTTCCTCATCTGTAAAATAGAGTAATATTAATAACACTCCCTTGCAGAATTGTTTTATGAATAGCAAATGACAAAAGTGAAGTCCCTGGTAGTAGTAATCATCATCATCATTGTCATCTTGTTGTCATATAATCATTCTCTTTTTTTAAAGATTTTATTTAAGTAATCTTTACACCCAAGGTGAGGCTGGAACTCACAACCCCTAGATCGAGAGTTGCACGTTCCACCAACTGAGCCAGCCAGGTGCCCACATATAATCAGTCTCTTAACATGCACAGATGGCAAACTCCTTGAAGTCAAGCACTCTATTCCATTGGTGTCTATCCTTTGTATTAAAAAGTCATTGAATGTCCAAAGTTAATTATGTTCAGTTTTAGTCATTGTATTTTCTCTAATTTATTTTTAAATTGATAAGATCTCTTACTACGAACATGTAAAGAGTGTTTTATAAAACTTACGTCATAGAGCTGCCATCATTTCTGTCCAGCTCTCGTCTTTTAAAATATGTTCTTTCCTTCTGGTTATCAGCCCTTTCTCCTTTAAGCTTCTCTTTTTGCTTTCCTCAACATTTACATGCTCCTTGATCAAGATCATTTTTGTTGTTGGTTTCAGCTGCCATTAAATAATGACAAATCCTAAAGCAGAATTTCCACCCCCAACTGTAACCTGAATGTTTCTATGCAGGTATCCTAAGATAACTTTAATAGCAACAAATCCAAAACTGAATTTTTTCTCCAAAACAGTTTGTTCCACCTAATTACTTATCTATATTAATGGTGTGTTCCAAACCCCAAGCTAAATACCTCAATTACCTTCAACCCCAATCCCAGACTTACTCTCTGGGATCTGCCCTTGGCCTTTCCTCTCTCCTGATACTGCCTTATCTCTCACATGAGATAATGCCACTGCCTTCTCAATGCCCTTTCTGCCTCCGTTCTCTTCTCATTCTGATCCGTCTTCTGTACTGCTAGCATAATTATCAGCAAGTATTTTTCTAAATCAGATAAAATGTCCATATATTTGCAATCTTATATCTTACAGTGTGTGCTGGTAAATGTTCAACAACCAGATCTCCGGGTGGGGGGAAAGCTCTGATTTGTAGGGCTTACCACTTTCTGTGTTATAAATACTGTCACAATTGCTGATTTCCAGCTATCCTGAAGTCACCAAATTCTGAACAGAGTTGGGAAGAGATACATGTGATTGGTTCTCATGAGCCAGTATGAGCCAACTTTCAGCACAAGACTATTCAGTAAAAATTCTGAGTCTATTCGCCTTCACACCATGCACTCTTCCCTGCCAGATTTTAGCACAAGTAATCTCAAGCATGTGTTACTTTTATTAAAATACAATTCAATTGAGTAAATTTGAAGATTTAATTGGCTTTCCTAAAAAATTTTTTTGGCTTTCTTGAAAGATTCATGAACCAGGCAATATCTAATCTAGCAACTAGAGGGGAACTCCTAGGAGAGGAGTTGTACAAAAATGGAAGTTTTTTTTTTTTTTAAACATTATTTATTTATTTAACAGAGAGGGAGAGAGAGAGAGAGAGCACAAGCAGGGGGGAGTGGCAGGCAGAGGGAGAAGCAGGCTCCCCACTCAGCAGGGAGCCCAATGTGGGGCTCAATCCCAGGACCCTGGGATCATGACCTGAGCCAAAGGCAGCCCCTTAACCAACTGAGCCACCCAGGCATCCCAAAAATGGAAGGTTTTTATAGGAAGAACGGTGGCGCAAGAAGTTATTAGCAAAGGAAAAGAGAGGATTGTTTCAGGAAAGCTCAAGTTCCCTGAAGGCGAAGGGCATGGGGTCTTATTTGGTGGATTACCTCATGTTCCTTTTGGGGGAATGGAGAGGGCCCTTATGATAGGTTACCTCACTGGTGCTGGTCAGAAAACTCCTGACCAACCAGTTAAGACTGTATTTCTGAGGGAGGTTGAAACTTTAATTAGGTTAGTTATTAAGTATCGGTTTTGTGACATGGTCTAGCATAAAGGGCTTCATTTGGGGCTAATGGTTTTCTTTTTAACACTTTTCATATACATGTATATTTTGGCAATGTATAATTGTTATGTGAAACTGGGTTTGCCTTTTGGTGGATGTTCAGCCAAATGACACAATCAAGCCAAAAAATAGGAAAAGCAAACGTTTTACTTACAAGTGAAGGAGAACCCCAGGGCTCTTTCCCAAAGCACTGTCTCTGAATAACAAAATTGGTGAATTTGTAAGCTAAGGGTACATACATATCCATGAAGGGGCTTGTGCAATGGGGAATACTGCGTTGAATTGGAGCAAAAGTTATTTTAAGGTTATAAAAAGTTATTTTAAGATTTCCAGGTCAAAGTGGGAAGGGCAGTAAGGGTCAGCATCATCAATTCTCTGGCTCTAGTTGGTCTGGTGTCCAGGTGCTCAAAGGAGCTTAAATTGTGTAAAGATAAGTGTATGAATCAGGTCAATCTTCACTTTTTAATTTAATTTAATTTTTTAAATTTTTTTTGAAGATTTTATTTATTTATTTATTTGAGAGAAAGAGAGAGAGCATGTGTAGGCAGAGGGAGAGGGAGAGAATCTCAAGCAGACTCCCAGTTGAGCATGGAGACTGATGCAGGGCTCTATCTCACGGCCCTGAGACCATTATCTGAGCCAAAATCAAGAATCAGACACTTAATCAACTGAGCCATCCAGGCACCCCTGTTTTTGTTTTGCTTAAGATTTTATTTATTTATTTGAGAGAGAGTCAGTCTTCACTTTTGAATATGGTTAGGCTATCTCCTCACCTGAAGTGGCTATTTGTTCTCACACTCTTTCAGAAGATGGCTGGGAGCCTAAAATGACTTTCTTTCTTTCTTTCTTTCTTTCTTCTTTCTTTCTTTCTTTCTTTCTTTCTTTCTTTCTTTCTTTCTTTCTTTCTTTCTTTCTTTCAAGTAGGTGGAGGTCAGTGCAGGGCTTGAACTCAAGACCCTGAGACCAAGACCTGAGCTGAGATTACGAGTCAGATGCTTAACCAACTGAGCTAACCCAGGAGTCCCCTAAAATGACTTTTCTTATGTGAAGGAAGTGATGTCTTTTTCCATGGACCCTTATCTCATTCTGCTTATATAATTTTAAAAGAGTTAAAAATATGACTCTGCTATAAGTACATAATAAACATGTGTAACAGATTTATTTAAGTCATATTAATGAGTGAACTAGCTCTATATCCTATTTGTTGGCTTTTGCATTAATATGAATTGATAAATCTTTGGTGCACATTCATTATATACCTGTATGACAGTCATGTTTTTAACTTTTTGGAAATTATACTTTGGTAATTAAATAACAATTAAGAAAAATGTAAAGGGGTGCCTGGGTGGCTCAGTTGGTTAAGCAACTGACTTTGGCCCAGGTCATGATCTCAGGGTCCTGGGATTGAGCCCTGTGACAGGCTCCCTGCTCAGTGGGGAGTCTGCTCATCTCTTTCCCTTTGCCCCTCATGCTCTCTCTTTCAAATAAGTAAATAAAATCTTAAAAAAAAAGAAAATGTAAATTAATTTAAAACACTGATTTTACAGTGGTTTTGACATATGTTCCCTCAAACCAGGGAGAGGAAAATTGAAAATGTATTTTCTCAGTAAAAAGATATTGGTAAAACCAGTAAAAACTCAGTAAAAACCACAGGCTCAAGGTAGAGTCAGCATCACAGGAAACCAAGACTTAATTGCAGTTTCAACCTCTTTGGTGTGGAATTCTAAGCCAATGAGACTGGAATTTTCTGGTCTGCACCAATGAGGTAATCTATCACATGGTCCCTCCTCATCCCAGGCCTCCTCCCCTCACCCCCCAAGAAGATAAGGCAATAGGACTCTAGGCCTTTTCCCCTAAGGGAAGGTAACCTTGCCCCTTGCCTGAAATAATCTTTTCTTTCTCTTTCTTTTCTAGATAATAACTTCCTGTAAATTCCTTCCTACAAATACCTTCCATTTTATACAACTCTCTTGGGCGCTCCCCTCTTCTTGCTATGTGGGATGATCCCCAATTCATGAATTGCTTAATAAAGCCAATTAAATTCTCAGATTTGCTCAGTTGAGTTTTTTTTTTAAACTATACTACAACTATAATTATTAAGCTATGAGATTCTTTAATACTTACTACTTTGAAAAGGAATCCATGTTTTGTTCTAGCCACATTAGGCCCCTTGCCATTTATAAGCCATGAACTTTGAAAATTCCACTTGCCTGGAACATCCTCTTGTGGCTAGTAAATTAATAATACTAGCTTCCATGCTATTGTGTCTGGCACTCTCTTAAGTCTCTTAAATACTTACTTAACCTCCATTAGCTTGGTTAATCCTCACAACAACCATCGTGGAGGCTGAGACGTTCCATACTTTTCTTATGATCACATAGCTAAAAACCTGCAGAGCTGGGTGCCTGGGTGGCTCAGTTGGTTAAGCGACTGCCTTCGGCTCAGGTCATGATCCTGGAGTCCCTGGATCGAGTCCCGCATTGGGCTCCCTGCTCGGCAGGGAGCCTGCTTCTGCCTCTGACCCTCCCCCCTCTCATGTGCGCTCTCTCTCTCTCATTCTCTCTGTCTCAAATAAATAAATAAAATCTTTAAAAAAAAAACCAAAAACCTGCAGAGCTAGGTTTTATATCCAAATCTTGGACTTCAAGGTCAGTTCTACTAACACATTAAGCTGATTTAGTCTCATCTTTGAAATAACATCACTGTAAATCTGTCTTTGACTTAAGGTGGAATGAATCACTCCTTCCTTTGTGTTCTCATAACAATTTGCATAACAATTGTTATAATTATTATTATATAATAATAGTATTTATTGGGGCACCTGGGTGGCTCAGTCGTTAAGCGTCTGCCTTCGGCTCAGGTCATGATCTCAGGGTCCTGGGATCGAGCCCCGCATCGGGCTCCCTGCTCTACGGGAGGCCTGCTTCTCCCTCTCCCACTCCCCCTGCTTGTGTTCCCTCTCTCGCTGTGTCTCTTTCTGTCAAATAAATAAATAAAATCTTTAAAAAAAATAATAGCATTTATTAAGAGCACTTTGTTGAAAACTTTATATGCATAATCTCATTTAGACCTCACAAAGTTCTGAGTTAGAAACTATTAATATTATCTCCAATAGATGAGGTACTTGAGGCTGACAGATTAAATACCTTGCCCAAGTTTACATAGCTACAAAATGGCTGAGGTAGCATTTGACTGAGTCTAGTGACAAAGCTCAAGGTCTTAGCACTAAGAGTCTACTACTTTCCTTGCTAGGCTGCTAACTCTTTGATGACAGAACAAGGTTTTTTTTGTTTGTTTGTTTTTGTTTAGGCAACCCTAGATATTTGAATAGTGCCTAATTTATAGTGCATGAAGAACGTTAAGTGAGTAGTCAAAGCACTATCAACTTTCCGTTCTACAAAAAGAGCCAGGTTGTTGGACTATATGTGAACTACCTCCTCTCCCCCACCCATAACCACATTTCTTCCTGATACATCCCTCAGAGGGAGTGTAATTTCTTTTCCTCCTTTAGACATCATTGGGTGGTCATTTTCACCTCTGAAAATGTTGGTTTGGGGCTGGGTGAGGTGAAGGTTCAGAGCTGTAATAGTTCTATTTCAAGAATTTCCTTCCTTTTTATAGAAACTTTCAAGTGAAATTTTACATTCTTATTTTCTTAGATAAAACAACCTAGAGAAGGGAGTAAAGAATACATTATTAACCTATTTTATAGACGATTAAGGCTAAAACTAAGGACATTATTTTCTCCGGGTTAAAACAGCTAGAATACAAGACAGCCAGGACTTGAGTTTGGGACTTCTAATTCCCGGGTCCTGGACTCTTTTAAGACACGTTGTCAACTTCTAGTTCCCTCTAAGGGAACTAGTTTCTAGTTCTAAACTGGAATCACGAGAGAAAACATTAGATCATAGTATGGGGCGGCGGGGAGGGTGGGGGGCAGTATATCTTAGAAAACGAAAAGAAACTGAGGCAAGAATATGAAGAAAGCTAGGTAGACCAGGTAGAGAGCAAAGCAAGCAGGGCAGTTTGTGCCCCAAATTCTGAAAAATTAAAAGTAGGATGTGGACGGAGCACTCAGTGATGGAGACCGGAACAAGACCAGAGTGGAGAGGGAGGACTATAAAGCACGAGAAGGTTCTGGGATTGGGAATCAAAGCACCCAGTAGCATCAAGGCGGCGAAGGACACGCGTCCAGGCCCGGACAAGGGTGGCTGGGCAGCGCACTGCCCGCGCGGGTCGGAGCCTGCGTTGCCCCGCCCCACGCCGAGTCCGCCCCGCCCCGCCCCGCCCCGCCCCGCCCTCCCCCAGGTCTCTTAGGTGATGCTGCAGCCAAGATGGCGCCGGCGGCGGCCACGGCGGCCTGAGAGCGATGCTCGCGGTCTTCGGCACCAGCGGCGGCGGCTGTGGCCTCGGCCGGGGCCTCTGGTCTCTCCCGGGCGTGAGCGCTCAGGCGACTCTCCCCCGGCCGGGTTAGTCCGGACAACAAGGAAGCGGCCACGAAGAGAGGAGGCAGTGAGAAACGCGGAGAGAGCGCGACGCCTCCTGCCGCGGCACCATGGCTGGGCTCATCAAGAAACAGATCCTGAAGCACCTCTCCAGGTCAGCTAGAGCCTCGGGCGTGGGAGGCCAGTCCGCCCCCGCCCTAGGCGTCTCGGGAGGCTGCTCGCAGCCTCGGGGGCGGCGGGGACTGGGAGCCGTGCGGGAGGCGACTCTTGAGCTGCCAGGTCTGGCTGGGCCAGGGGGTCGCGGCCCCGGTCTCCCGTCGCCCGCGGCGCCCGGCTCTGGCCTCAAGCGTCGGCCCCCTGGACGGGTTCTCCCCCAGCCGGCTCGCGGAGCAGCGTGGAGGGCGGCGGAGGGAGGCAGCGCGCTGAGATCGCTCCCCGACGCGGCGTCTGGGGGCGTCCGGGGGACCCGGCTTGAGCGGTCCTGCGCGGAGGCCGGGGATTTGTGTGGCAGGGTGAATCCGAGCTCCGTGCTCGCCTCCGTTCGGAGCAGAGCGCTGGCCGAGGGCGTCTGGAGCGGTTTGGACTCTTTGGGCTGAGGCTTGTTTTCTCCGTGGAGTGTTAACCTTGTTATTTTCTGAACTCACCCCGCCTCGCCGTTGCCACTCTAATGCATTAGAGGGTGTGCCTGTTTGCACAGTTAGGATTTGTTTTAGGTAAATAGCCAGAGTTCCCAGCCTTGGCAAGTTCTTTCTGGAGTCGTTTTAGTTCCACATCATTCTGGCAAAACAGTTTTTGTTTTTTTTTAAATCTGAGATCCATAAATTAAGGTAGTCAACATCTGTGGTGATAAACACAATACTTGTCATTCTTTCCATTTCATAACGCGGTTTTAGTCAGAAACATGACTCAGTAAAGCTGGCAGTTCGTTACTTCTGACTTCTCCATATTTGTCTCAAGACACAGGCTAAATGTGGGATCTTGTTTCCAGCTTGTTAACGGCGAATTCAAAGCACTTGGTTATGACCTTTTTCTCTGTTATTTGTAAGTTAATATTAGGAAAAAACTTGGGTATGGTACGTTTATATGGTAAAGACAATTCTTGATTCTCCAGATCATTGAGTACCACAGGTTGTACATTGGGGAACAAAATCAATATTTCTGTGAATCAGCAAACGTTATCTAAACTTAAAACATTAAGATATAACATTTTTTTAAAAAGTAGCAAATTATAGCAGCATTTATGAATATACATTTCTTAGTATCACTAATTGGAAAGTTTTAATATTGTACATATGGTCTGATACTGAATTATCTTATTTTGGAAAAAGGTTTTATCTTTTTAATTATTATTTAGGTAATGTCTGACTTAATCAGATGTCCTCTAGCCTTTGTCATACTCCATTCCACAAGAAAATTGAGACCTACAGAAAATGATTTGTTTTTCTTCCAAGGATGATGGTACATGCCTAGTTCCATTCCAGATGCTTGGGAAGAAAGTTAATTCAATCAATGAGTGGCTTAGGGTGTTAGTTTAATTCTCTTGTAGAACTCCAGTTGAGAAAGGCTCTTAAAAATTAATAGCAAAGGTGATGGCTTATTTCACATAGTCAGAATTGAGTCCTTAGGAGTACTTTTTAATCTGTATGATTTCTAATACCTTTGTGGTAAATAATAATGAGGATTTTTTTTTCAGAGATGAGGATTTTTGTTTTTGCACCTTTGGTCATTTCTTTTTCTACCTTTCTACCTTTCTTTCTTTCTACCTTTCTACCTTTCATCCCTGTGACTTAATCATTACATCCTGGAAACCTGTACCTCTCACTTCCCTTCACCCATTTTGCCCACCCCCAACCCTTCACTCTGCCAACCATGAGTTTGTTCTTTGTATTTATGGATCTGTTTCTGCTTTTTGTTTGTTTCCTTCTTTAGATTCCATATATAAGTGAAATCATATGGTATTTGTTTTTCTCTGTGTGACTTATTTCACTTAGCATAAAACCCTCTAAGTCCCTCCATGTTGTTGCAAATGGCAAGATCTCATTCTTTTTTATAGCTGAGTACAGAAGTGAGTTTTTGAAAACACTTGAATTCTTGGTTATTTCATATTTCAAAAAAACTCAGGTGATTGAAGAGTGTCAAATTCATATTCATATATTAATCTTACTGCTGTCATCTCCTAAGAATAATAGTTATTTATAAATGTAAAGGACGACAATAGATGAAATAAGATGGGTGTTGTGATAAATTAGTTATTCAAGTAGGGGTGAACTTTTGAAATTACCTGGGGTCAAGCTTAATTTTACAAATTATCCAGTATTAAAGATGTCTCTATATTGAAGTAATCATCTGGAGGACAATTTAATAATTTTTAACAGGAAATACTTAGAACACATTATCTTGCAGTAATAGACATTTCTTGTGGCCAGTTGATGCACTCATGGCACCTCAAAGGAGGCCTTACCTGACCACCCTTTCATCCTTCTCAGCCTATATATATATATATATATATGCTTTTTCATTGTCTTCTTCACTTGAATGTAAACTACATAATGGCAGGGATTTTCTTTTGAGTCTAGCATAATGTAGGCACTCAACTATTTTTTTAATGAATGGCACCAAAGCATTGACTTTCCTTTGCGTTTTCTTAACTGAGGTAAGACTATATGCCACCAGTATTATCTCAGATAACTGGGTATGACCAGTTTCCCTGTGGTTTTAAGAAGGTAACTGAATCATTGAATAAATGAGCCTTTGTTGTCTTGGAAAGGAAGGACTAGGAAAATGACCCTTTCTGTATGGGGTCTTCCAGTAAGGAATAAGACTTTATAGGAACCAACAGGAGAAAGAATGCTTACTCTGAGCCTTGAGATTGAAATACGGTGAAATTCTAACATTAAAACCAGTGTTAGGCAGATATAGGGGCTTGAGAATCTGGCATAGTGGAAAAGTATAAAAGAGAAATTCTTAAGAGATTAATAAATGCTTTAAGTAAATGCTGAACTATTTGAGAAGTGTAAATCTGTATACTTGTTCCCTGCCTAATTGTTGTTTAGTTTGTATCTTAAGCATCTGTTGCATTATTAATAAAAATAGTTGTGTACTTGGAACTGATCTGAAACTGAACAGAAGGGAGGGAGAGAGAGGGAGCAGAGCTGGGGGGATTGGGCACGGGGGCAGGGCAAGAGGGTGATGGGAGTGTGTGTGTGTGTGTGTGTGTTTGTGTGGTGGGGGTGGAGGTTGGACTACTTATATTTTAAGAGAAGTGAAACAGGAAAAGCCTTTGAAGAGAAATGACTCTGATCTTTCATACTATAACCAGCACAGAATGTTTCAGAGTCTTCTTCTCTAGGAGAGTATTTTTTCAAAAAGGAATGGAAAGTTCTAAAGAAAAGTTGTAACAAATGTAAGAAAGGAAATAAGAACAGGAGCTACCTTTCAAGGCCTCATGTTACTGTGCATTTGTACTTGTGTACTAGAGCAAAGAAGAGGAGGAAAATAGAAGCTGGAAGATAGAATATATTTAAGCCAGGACCTGAAAAGGAGTAAAAGATTGCGATACAAATGCTCCCTCTTCCCTTCCCCCCATGCTTTCCCTTTGGCTCGTACATACTATGCTGGGCACAAGGTTAACTGGAAGTGGGAGTTGGCAGGTCAGATGTTCACCACACCTGGGTGGAGTCTTGGTATAATTTAAAGTCCTGCTTTTCAGTCAGAGGTGATTTTGCCCCTTAGGGGACATTTGGCAATGTCTGTATACATTTCTGATTGTCACAACTTGGGGCGGGGGGGGGGGGGCGCGGATAGAGGCTAGGAATGCTACTAAACATGCTGTGTACACAGCACAGTCTGCCACAACAAATAGTTATATTGCCCAAATGTCAGTAGTTTTGAGATTGAGAAACTGGTTTGAAGTATACAAGCATGTCAGATGATTGAACTAGGGTACTGTGCTACTTAAGATTATTTTGTCTGCAAACAACAAAAATCTCTGTTTAACTTAGGTAATAGGGGAAATGTAACAGAAAGCTGTTGGGGTGGGTCACCGAGTCCGGGGAAGGGCAGACCTAACCAGCTCCTAAAACCTCATTGGACAAGATAATTCTTTGTTGTGAAGGGCTGCTCTGTGTTTGTGGGATGTTTAGCAGCATCTCTGGTCTCTACCCACTAGATGCCAGTAGCACTCCAGGCGTTGACAAATGTCCCCTTAGAGTAAAATCTCTCTTGGTTGAGAACCACTGCTTCCACCTCTCACAACTCTCAATCTGTGGTCTTTCCTGTCAAGTTTGAGATTCCTGGGAGAGAGAACCTGTTTGGCCCAGTTCTACTTACCAACATGGATCAGTTAACAATGGCAAAAGGTCATAAAGCAAGGATATGGTCATAGGTAGAACTGTTTTGAGTGTGGCTTACTGTTCCATTTGGTATCTTTAATAGGCATTGAACTAAATTAGATTTCAGAGTGCCTCATTTGCTATGTTAAAGAAATTGAACTTCATCCTGGGAGGTGACTGCTAATAAAGAATTCCAGACAAAAGAGGGACATGATCATTAAAGATGCTTAGTTATCAGTTTGGTTTTGGAATCCAGGGTTCAGGAGCAGTTGACTGTGGTGGAGATATAGAGTTTATAGAGGGTCTCTGATTAACTTAAATATAAAAGTCATGTATTGTAGGGATATCATCCCACAGGATTTATGGAAGGTTGGGGAACCATACTTGGAAAGGGATTGGATCCAGGCCAGTTCTAATGATCTAGGTAGGAGAAACCACTTGACAGTCTCAACAAGATATGTACCCTAAACTAAGAGAAGGAACAAACAGAAAGAGAGGGTGCCTTGAGAAGATTGTTGAATATTTGGAATATATGTTAGGGAGATTAGGAAAGGTTGAACTCTTGCCAGGTCTTGTGACTGAATGGCAAAGTCATAGAGACTTTAGGGTGCCTCACGGTGTATTCATGAAAGCTTACACTGTGAAAGGAAGAAAAGGGGGGAACAGCAGCTGATAGTCTGGAAAGAACCATCAAAGGATTGGAAATTTTATCTGGGTGGGAGAGCAGTTGAGAAAAACAAATGAGAGAACTGGAAGGATTGGAGGTTTTGTCTAAAAGTATTAAAGTTTAAAATTTCAGAGGAGGATTAGGCCTAATTTAGAGCAAGGTATCCATTAAGGCCATGGAACTGAATTGCTGAAGAGACGTTAAGGTGCATATAATCTTCTGGAGTGGAGTGAGAAGTGAAGTAAGTAGAGGAAGATGAGATCAAAGAGAAAACCGGGCTAGACCTTGTGGGGCCTTGTAATGACTAGGTCTATAGTCATTCCTGAATTAAACATTCTTGAAAGGAAACACAACATGATTTAGACTGTCGGAAATTATTTTTTCAAATGATAATTTTGTATAATTATTGATAGGCTCATTACATCTTTCACTTTTATGGTAAAGCTCAATAAATAATTTTGAGAGTTTATGTTTATCAGGTTCTTGAACACTGGGCATTGGAGATACAAAGATGGGTAAGACATGGTCTCAGCTCTTGGGAAACTTCAGTGATTCCTATTGTGGCATAGGAAGCATGAGTAAGATCACTAAATGTAACCTGTTTTTAGAAATATACTGCCATATGAAGTTTGTGAGATTTGATTTACTTGGATTGGGCAACTGGGAAAAAATTGAGTTAATTATTACCTTTTAGGAATAGAAATAAATTTACTTTTGTAATTTTGGGAATTTTAAAAGTAATTTTTAGTTACTTAAATTGACAGTATTCTTTTTAAAATAACCCCCAATACTGTTGATTTTGACACTAGATATATAACAGTTATTTAACAAATATTTACTGAGTGCTACTTTGTACCATGCACTAGTGCATAGTGCTGTAGCTAGAATCCCTGCTCTCAGTGGAATTTACATTTTTAATCAAAGGAGGCTGATAGTAAGAGTGAAGTACATTATATCAGTTTGTGGAAAGTGCTATTAAAAATATAACACAGGGAAAGGGGATAGAAAGTGCAGGGAGGTAAGGGTAGAGTTTGCAGTTTTAAATCTGGTGATCAGGAAGGCCTAATTGAAAAGGTGATATTTGAGAAGAGATATGAAAGGTAGTGGAAGTAAATGCAAGGATCCAGAAGTGGAAGCTTACTTATCATTTTTGAAATATATCAAGGCCACCAACATGAGTGGAGTGAGGAGTGAAGTAAGTAGAGGAAGATGCATCAAAGAGAAAACAGGGCCAGATCTTTTGGGGCCTTGTAATGACTTTAGCTTTTACCCTGAGTGAGATTGGAATCAAGGCTTTGAGCCAAGGATTACTCTGCAGCCATGTGGGAAATAAATAATAGGAGGACAAGGGCAGAAGCAGGAGACCAATTAAAAGTGTTAACTATCCAGGTGAGAAAGGTTTTGACTTGGACCTATGTCGATGCGGTGGACTTGTTGAGGTTCTAGATGTATTTCAAAGGTAGAACCACAGGATTTGCTGACAGGTAAGATGTGGATTGAGAGAGAAAGAATAGTCATGACATAGCAACTGAGAAGATGGAGTTGCTGTTAACTACGTAGAAGACTGCAGGAGAGGCAGGCTTAAGGTAGAGAGATAAAGGAGTTTGGTTTTGGATGTATTAATTTGGATGCCTGTTAGATATCTGAATGGAGATTCCTTTTATTTGTGAACTAATTTAGACTACGCATTTTAGTCGGCTGTTCTGTGATATGGAAGTATGTGCAAAGCAACCTTCAAAGGCCAAAGGAACCATGACTGAAGAAAAACACCAAGTTCAGCTTGATGAGAAATGTTTTTTTAAGGGGACTAATGGACAGAAGCATATCTTGGGGGGCTGCAAGTGGGTAGATCTCCCCAACACCACCTTTTGGGAAACCTGCTTTTATAGCTCTAGGGGCTGGGGAGTACATGCTAGGAGACCACCAGGGAGGAGCATGTTTGAGAATAGGTAAGTATCATAGTTATATCTCCAGAGCAGATACAAAATGTTATGCTCCAAGGGTGTACTTAAGGGTGCTGTTAAACAAAGGAAAGAATGGGAATGGGGGCTGTATTCAAGAAGACTTCAGGTCACGGAGCAGCCATCATGGTGTTAGTCTGGTTCACATGTCTGCAGCACCAGTATCAAGTGTTTTGCGGGTGGTTATCCTTTGGTTATGCAGAACATAATTACAGTGAAGTGAATTGTGAGATGAATTTTAATGGGTGGACTTTATAGTGTTGTATTTTGTGCTATTAAGTATACTTTGTAGAGGTATCAAGCAGGTGACCATTTCTTTGACACTAATTTCCAACTAAAACCAGATGTTGATTCTTCAGAAGCTAGTTTCAGGAGATTGATTTGTAAACTTTAGTTGAAGGGGGGCTTAGATGCTTGGTCCACTGGATGTTGTAATATTACCATTCTAGAATCAGAAGGGATTTGTTCCCGTCTCTGAGAAGGAAATTATTAAAACATTAGGATTTGTGATTTCCCCAGGGTTTGACAGGTAGTATTGAGTGGTTAAGTTACTGATCCAGTACTCTTTTAATATGATTATTCTATGCTGCCTGCTCAGGCTTTTGCTCTATTTTCAGCATTTATTTATTA
Source organism: Mirounga angustirostris (assembly GCF_029215605.1). Classification (NCBI taxonomy): domain Eukaryota; kingdom Metazoa; phylum Chordata; class Mammalia; order Carnivora; family Phocidae; genus Mirounga; species Mirounga angustirostris. Next base: position 21,176,184 of record NW_026991713.1, read on the forward strand.
TAAAATTTCAGTGTTACTACTCTTTTGTGGTATTTCACCATCCTGTTGCAGTATCCCTTAGGAGATTCTTTTATTATTTGGGAATCCTTTGACTCTGTAGTCCTTTGAAGCTTGGGAAACATAGCCTTTTGACTTAGCAATTCTGTGAAGTTGGGAAAGTACAATTTCTCCATTTCTTTATACTTGCATAATTTTTTTGCAATATTACCCTTTGCCTTAATACTTCAGTTTCCAATCTGAACATTTCCTTAGTAAGTTGATCTCTTATCAGTTATATATGTTCTAAATGCTGCACATTATTTTGTATCTATTAGGATGAATAATTTAGTATTTCTGTAAATATTGGTATTTAGTTGTTATAAGTGACTGGAGCTCAGATTGAATGTAAGTTACAGGTGTAACTTTATGACTGTTTCCATGAGTGAAATACAAGCAGTTACTACATCAAGACAAAGTTACTAAAACAAAGTTGAGATCTGCAACAAATATGATTCAGGGTATAATAGTTATTGTTTATTTTTTCAGACATTAGATTTACTGTTTGTCTGATAATTCACTTACTTATTTTGAGATGTCTCCCAGCCAAAATGAATGTTATACATAAATTTTGAATCTCTAGATTAGTCTCTTCTTTAAGACTTAATTTTAGCTATATGTATATGTACTCTTCTACCCAAAAATACCATTAAAAGAGAGCTCTCTGGCTTCTTTTTGCCACTGCTAGCATAACATCACGTGTTGTTTTCCTCTACTGTTGTTTGTAATTTTATTGTTAGGAATTAATATTTAGAGAGAAACTTAGACATACCAGAAAATTCAGTCATTTTAAAATTTGCTAAAACCATGTTTACTAAATTCAGTTCCTTTTCCAAAGTTTTCTTCTGCTGTGATGGAACTTTATATATAAATGAACTATATATAAAAAGGGGCATCATAAAATCTAAGGTTTATCTTTAAGGAGTATTTTAAGTGTGATTATTCGCATTGATAAATCATGCATTTATTCTTTCCATCAATACTTACAGAAGATCTGTAAGATATATGTGAAGTTAAGAACTATAAATGTCTTCTTAAAACAGTATGGTAGATGATTAAGTAGATACCAGGATAAAATGTAAGTCTTAAGAGATAGGCACAAAATACTATATGCAACTTTAATGGAAGTAGAGACATTGAGACAAAGGTGGTCTAAGTCCAGAGAAACTGTAAAGAAATAATGAAATAAAAATACATAAGTGGGGCGCCTGGGTGGCTCAGTCGTTAAGCGTCTGCCTTTGGTTCAGGTCTGATCCCAGGGTCCTGGGATCGAGCCCCACATCGGGCTCCCTGCTCCGCGGGAGGCCTGCTTCTCCCTCTCCCACTCCCCCTGCTTGTGTTCCCTCTCTCACTGTGTCTCTCTCTGTCAAATAAATAAATAAAATCTTAAAAAAAAATACATAAGTGACAGTTTATGTGATATAAAATGTATAGTTACTAAATCTGTTTGCTTGACAGTGGCATGCATACCAAGGGAATATTTAAAGCAGTTAGAGAAGTTAAGGATACTTTATTTTTTAAAAAAGATTTCTATATTTACCTTAGAGAGAGAGAGCGAGAGTATGCACACATGAGTGCGGGGAGGGCAGAGGGGAAGGAGAGAATCCGCAAGCAGATTCCACAAGGTCAGCAGGGGAATTGGGCTCCATCCCAGGCTCTGAGATCATGACCTGAGCTGAAACCCAGAGTCAGACGCTTAACTGACTGAGCCACCCAGTGCCTTTAGATCCTAGAAACTTGGCTGCAATTTTTTTCCACTGTTTTCCAATACTAAACCTTCTCTCCCTTTTTTGTTTTTCACCCATCTTTTGTTGTCTTATTACTGTAGCCAGATTGTTTACATTCCTTCCTGTCAGGTCATCCTCTTGGGCTTCATTTTACTTGTACATCTTAATAGGCAGCTTTAACTAGGTAGGCTAGTCTTCATTGGTCTTCATTTTTTAATTACTTTAGGTCTTAAAATATTTTATTACAACAAAAATTTCATGTTTTAGTTCTGTGGATTGTCATCTGTTTTTTTTAGTTTCTTTCTTTCTTTTTTTTAAGTAGGCTCCATGCCTAACATAAGGCTTGAGCTTATGAATGTAGGACTTGAACTCATGAGTGCCATGCTCCACCGACTGAGCCAGCCAGGTGCCCTCTACATTGTTATCTCTTTAAGGGCAGAATCACCCTGACAGACTGCATTCTGAAGGCAGTGATTATGTTTATCTTGTTTGCTGTTGTACCTTCAGCATTTGGCACAGTATTGTTATACATAGTTGTTCAGAAACATTTTCAGCTGACTAGAGAATAGATTAACTTTGGCCTTCATAGAATTTATAGGATGTGAATTGGTTGTCCTGAATACATTTTTGGCAGATGACTCATATCCAAGAAATTTAAAGACTTTTTTTTTTTTTTTTTTTTTTATAAATACTCTAGTTCTCTGACTTGCTTTTGTATGTGTAGATATAATTTATTGCTGGATCCCTCTTTGGTTTGTGGGTTAATTTTCATAGCTAACTTTACTTTTTGGTATTCTCCATAAAATGAATTGAAGATTACAGTTTTAAATCGGCTTTTTAGCAGTTAAACTAATTTGATAATTTGTATTTGTAAATTGCTTATCTTTTAGAGTGCTTGTCCTATTTGGTTTGATTTAATGTTGAATTACAGTTCAGTCTTCGTATAACTTTTGTACAACAGAGCTATTTCATTTTTAATATTTTTAATATAAAAATTTAAAAAAAATATCAGTAGTAATAATACCAGTGGTAGAGAGAATGAAGGAAATCACAAATGGTTAATTTATCCTAGAATTTAAGCAGTGTTGCCTTTAGTTTTTCCAGTGTGAAATACAACTGTATTTTTTTAAGTGCATCACAGCTAAATATTTTTATCATATCATTCCTTTCCTCTTCCTTCCCTTAAACTTGCTCCCTCCTATGTCCCCTGTGTACCCATTCCCTGCAGCGATCCCTGCTGGCTGTGGTGGAGATTGGTGTGCTGTGAATTTCATAATCAAGGAGTCTAAGAAACCCTGGCAACTGACTACTTGCTTTCACCAGGAATAGGGACCCTTTGTCTGAATTTCCTGCCCTCAGGTAATACTTCTGTTCCCCATCGTTTTCGATTTCTTTTTCTTTCTTTTTATAAATGCAAGCACTTATTTTGCCCCACATAAAGATACTTTGAGAATATTTTCTAATTCTTACTGTATTAGTCAGATACTGATTTCTTTTTTCTTTTTTTTTACTGTAGCTATAGGCTCATGCAATTCCTCTCTTAGAATGTCTTTTCTAATATACAAGGTTTGGCAATGGACTTAAAGTTATAACCAACTCTTTCTGTTGTTAAAAGAGTTTTATAACTTACAGTCAGCTATTTGGAAATAGTAATTAGTATTTGATCTACTCTTTAATGGGTAAGATTTCATAGTCTAATGTAATTAATGAGGTATGAAGCCTCTTTTGATAGAATGTTTTCATCACTTCTCATTGGAGGACTTAAGAGTTTATTTTGTGTATTTAATGTTAATTATGATCTTTATCAAAGAGTTGAAGTAATTCTTATGAACAGCAGTGAAAATAGAGTTCTTGAGGAATGTAAGGACTTGCCACCCCATTTATTACTTCCCCTCTCCCCTTACCCCTTTTAAAAATTCATTATCAGGGAAAGTAATTATGTTATAAAACCAGATTCATGGAAATGGCACTGAATTTCTTTCAAGTTGTATTTAATGAAAAACCTAGAAACTTATATCATTGAACACTTCTAGTGCTTAGGAAATTTATCCACATAACTACTTTGAACCTATTCTAAAAGTCTAGTGAGAAATTGGTAATTAAACATTAACCATGATTGGGGCACCTGGCTGGCTCAGTTGATGGAGCATGTGACTCTTGATCTGGGGTTGTGAGTTCAAGCCCCATGTTAGGTGTAGAGATTACTTTTTTTTAAGATTTTATTTATTTGAGAGAGAATGAGATAGAGAGAGAGCTCATGAGAGGGGGGAGGGTCAGAGGGAGAAGCAGACTCCCTGCTGAGCAGGGAGTCCGATGCGGGACTCGATCCTGGGACTCTAGGATCATGACCTGAGCCGAAGGCAGTCGCTTAACCAACTGAGCCACCCAGGCGCCCAGGTGTAGAGATTACTTAAAAAAAAAAAGTCCTAAAAAAAAATGATTAACCATGAGCAGAATTGTGCAACTCATTACAGAGGAGTGATGTGACATTTGATAAACTTACTGGCCATGTGTTAGCAATTGTATAGATATGATCAATTAAATATTGTTTTCCAGTATTCTTGTCTGCCTTGATTCTTTGCTATCATTTGGGTGTCTGGATCTAAACCAGAATTGCCAAGGGAAAGATGCCAAGCTTTAACCTTAGGTAGACCATTAGGGAAACCTTTGAGATTATCTTTAGGATATTGATATTTAAGGATGTTGTTTATAAAGGCATTCAAAGATCGTTCTGGTTTTGTATATACCTCTAATAAATCCTCTAGAACCTTTGCTCCTGAAGTATAGTCATAGCTATAATCCTTTGCTTTTTTTAGATTACACTTCCTTAACATCTCTTTATTTGACCTGATTTGTGCTTAGCTTACTGAAGATGAGGTGTTACAATTTTATTCTTAGTTTAAACCATAGCTATCCATTTGTTTATTCAAGTCACCTACCAAACTTAATTCCTTTTCTCTCTTTATCTTCTCATTTTAATAAATTATGATGCCTTTTTATTTAAATAACTCTTAAATTTATCTTCCTTTTCCTGAACCTAGCACATAGCCGACTTCTTGGCACCAAGTAGACATCAGTAAGACTTGAATATCCAGATTTAACTCATCATTTCTTGTGTTACTCTTGCAAATAAGCATTCTCATTTCCTTCTGGTCTCATACTTTTTTAATCCACCCTTGGCACTGTTCCTAGAGAGATCTGTTCAAAATGCTAATCTTACCATTTAATTTCTTGGTAAAAATCTTTTTTTTTTTTAATTGAAGTATAATTGACACACAGTAGCCCATTGATTCCAGGTTTACATCATAGTGATTTTTTTTTTTAAGATTTTATTTATTTTTTAGAGAGCAAGCGAGAGAGAAACAGCATGAGAGGGGAGAGGGTCAGAGGGAGAAGCAGGCTCCCCGCTGAGCCGGGAGCCCAATGTGGGACTCGATCCCAGAACCCTGGGATCATGACCCAAGCCGAAGGCAGACGCCTAACCATCTGAGCCACCCAGGCGCCCCCATAGTGATTTTTTTAAGATCTTTTATTTATTCATTTGAGAAAGAGAGTGAGCGAGAGCACGAGTAGAAGGGAGGGTCAAAGAGAGAGGGAGAAGCAGACTCCCCGGCTGAGCAGCTCAGACCTGAGCCGAAGGCAAATGCCCAACTGACTGAGCCACACAGAAGCCCCCATAGTGATGTATTTTTTAAAAGAAAGAGAGAGAATGAGAGGGAGAGAGAAACCCAAGCTCTCCTGAGTGCAGAGCCAGGATGCAGGGCTTAATCTCATGACCCTGAGATCAAGACCGGAGCTGAAATCAAGAGTTGAATGCTTAACTGACTGAGCCACCCAGGTGCCCCATCATAGTGATGTTTTTATACATTATGAAATGAACCCCACAATAAGTCTAGTTACCATCTGTCACGACACAAAATTGTTAAAATATTGCTGGCTGTAGTACCTATGCGGTACATTATATCCTCATGACTTACTTATATCCTCAGGAAATTTGTGCCTCTTAATCCCCGTCATCTATTTTGTAGAGCCCCCAATCCCTTCCCAGTCTGGTAGCCAATAGTTGCTTCTAATATCTGTGAGTCTTTTTTTGTTTTGCTTGTTCATTTGCTTCATTTTTTAGATTATACATATAAGTGAAATCATATGGTATTTGTCATTGTCTGATTTACTTCATTTAGCATAAAACTCTCTAGGTCCATCCATGCTGCAAATGGCAAGAGTTCATTCTTTTTTATGGCTGAGTAATATTCCATTGTGTATGTATGCCACGTCTTCTATATCCATTCATCTATTGGTGGATAATTAGATTGCTTCCATATCTTGGCTGTTGTAAATAGTGCTACAGTGAACCTAGGTCTTGTGCATATATCTCTTTGAATTGGTGGGGGGTTTTTTTGTTTTGTTTTTTGTTTTTTGGATATATTCCTAGAGGTGTAATTGATGGATAGTGTGGTAGTTCTAATTTTAATTTTTTGAGATGTTTTCATATTGTTTTCCATAGTGGCTGCACCACTTTACATTCCCACCAACAGTGTATGAAGGTTCCCTTTTTTCCACACCCTCACCAACACCTGTTATTTTTTGTCCTTTTGATAAAAGCCAATCTGACTGGTGTGAGGTGGTATCTCCTTGTGGTTTTGATTTGTATTTCCCTGATGATTAGTGATGTTGAGCATCTTTTCATGTGTCCATTGGCCATCTGTATGTCTTCCTTGGGACACTGTTTATTCAGATCCTCTCCTCATTTTTAAATAGTATTTTTTTATATATATTAAGTTGTGTAAGTTCATTATATATTTTGGATATTCATCTCTTATCAGGTGTATGATTTGTAAATATCTTCTTTCATTCAGTTAGGTTGCTTTTTCATTTTGTTGATGGTTTCTTCTGCTGTGCAAAAGCTTGTAGTTTGATGTAATGCCATTTATTTATTTTACCTTTGTTGCCCTTGCCTAAGAAGAGTGGTTCAAAAAAAAATATGGCTAAGACCAGTGTCAAAGAGCTTACTATCTGTTTTTTTCTTTTCTGGGAGTTTCATGGTTTCTGGCTTCACATTCAAGTCCTTAATTCATTTTGAATTTATTTTTGTATGTGGTGTAAGATAGTGACCCGGTTTCATTTTTTTTACATGTGGCCATCAGTTTTCCCAACACCATTTATTGAAGAGACCTTTTTTCCCCCATTGTATATTCTCGCCTTCTTTGTCATAGATTAATTGAACATATATATATATATATATATTTCTGGGCTCTCTTTTCTATTTCCTTGATATATGTGTCTAAGTTTTTATGCCAGTACCATACTGGTACTGATTTGGTTACTGGTACTGATTTGGTTACTAACAGTTTTGTAGTATTTGAAATCAGGAAGCATGATAACCTCCAGCTTTATTTTTTCTCATGATTGCTTTTGCTGTTCAGGGTCTTTTCGTGGATCCAGGCAGGTTTTGGGATTCTTTGTTTTAGTTCTATGAAAAATGTCATTGGTCTTTTGATGGGGATTGCATTGAATTTGTAGGTTGCTTTGGGTAGTGTGGACATTTTAACAGTATTTTTTTCATTCCATGAGCACAGAGTATCTTTCCATTTATTTGTGCTGTCCTCTGTTTCTTTTATCAGTGTCTTACAGAGTATATAGGTCTTTCACTCCCTGGTCAAATTTATTCCTAGATATTTTATTCTTTTCGGTGCAGTTGTAAATGGGATTGTTTTCTTAACTTCTGATAACTCATTATTAGTGCAACCTATTTTTGTATGTTAATTTTGTATCCTGCTACTTTATTGAATTCATTTATTCATTCTTATTAGTAGTTTTTTGGTGCAGTCTTTAGAATTTTCTATATATTGTATTATATCATCTACAAATTGACAATTTTATTTTTTCCTTTCCAATTTGGATTCCTTTTATTTCTTCTTCTTGCCTAATTGCTCTGGCTAGGACTTCCAATACTATGTTGAATTAAAGTGGTGAGAGTGAGCATCCTTGTCTTGCCCCTGATCTTGGAGGAAAATCCTTAAGCTTTTCACGGTTGAGTAGGATGTTAGCCGTGGATTCGTCTTAGGGCCTTTATTATGTTGAGGGGTACATTTCTTCAATACACACTTTGTTGAGAATTTTTATCATAAATAGATGTTGAATTTTGTTAAATGCTTTTTCTGTGTCTACTGAGATGATCATATGGTTTTTATCCTTTGCTTTGTTAATGTGTAGACGTAAAGATTGGTAAAAAATTTTTAATGGCTCATGTTCAAGCTTTTTAAAAAAATTTGTTTATAACAGTAGAATTTTTTGCCCAAAGAAATATTAAAATGAACTTAACTGAATAAGATAGGCAAAAAGTAGGGCTCCTTGTTAATGGAACAAAGACTGGCTATGCTCATAAATTTCCTTTTAGTAATTTAGTTGAATCAGTAATTAGGGCGATCAGCTATTACATCTTTTCCCTTTTTATTTCTTCTCCCAGCTATGTTGAATCATGAGTCTTCTTAGGAGCATTGTGGGAACAATGCAGATGTGTAGGATGAAACCTACATTCCTTGGCATGGGATGCAAGAGTCCTTCATGATCTGGCTTCAGTCCATCTTTCAAAGGAATTCCATTTCATTACAAACTACCTGATGCCTTGTACTTCATCCATGTCTACTGTATGTGATCCTGTAACTTTGAACATGCTATTGCCATGCCTAAAATGTCCTCTCACCTGGAAGAAACTTAACTCTTAAAAAACAGCTCAAGTTTGGCCTCCATGAAGCCTTCCCTAAACAGTATTTTTAACAAATGATCACTACTTCTCATGTACCTCCATCTTATCCTATTTTCATTTTAATTGTAATATCTGTCACACAGTGCTTGGCACATAGTAAAACTATAACGTACTGCCATGATTTGTTTATGTGCTTGTCTCTAATAATAAACTGAGGTTTTTGAAAGCAGTAATTATGTCTTATTTGTCTAAGTTACCCAAGAGCCTAATCATTGCTCAGTTTTTGCCATGAAGGATGCATGTGTAGTTGTATCAGGTGTTACAATATTTCAACAAAATTAGGAAACCCAGATTTTAATACAAGGTCTACTCATTTTAGATGTTAGCCACCCATTCAGGTTTTTTAAAACACTGTGCAGACAGACAAAACATATTTGTAGATAAAACAAAGCTCACAGGCTGCCAACTTATAACCTCTTCCATTCTTTAAAACTTTTCAGTTCTTTAAATGTGAAAAAACTGGTTAGGCAAGATTGGTTGATATCCTTTACATGTGTATTATAAAAATAACCAAGCCAAACAAACTCTGTAAATTGAGAATACTAAAAAAAAATTATTATGAGCATAACTTGATTCTTCTTCCATTAACACTAAAGTTCTTTGAAGAAAATAACATTTATGTCTTAAATATTTAATAAGCTTCAAATTGACATTGAAAGCTCCTTGAAGGTAAGAATTGCCATATATTCCTATAATGCTCAGGAAATGTTTATTAAATATTGTTGAATTGAAAATCAATCAGTATAATAATGAAATGGTAATTGATATTGAAATACCTTTTAAGTTAAAATTATACAAATTTGATTATAGTCTTGGCTCTGCCTTGGTATGACCTTAGCAGTTGACTTAAACCCTTTTGGGCTTCACATTTTTTTTTTTTTTAAAGATTTTATTTATTTATTTGACAGAGAGAGACAGAGAGAGAAGGAACACAAGCAGGGGGAGTGGGAGAGGGAGAAGCAAGCTCTCCACTGAGCAGGGAGCCCGACGCGGGGCTTGATCCCAGGACCCTGGGATCATGACCTGAGCTGAAGGCAGATGCTTAACGACTGAGCCACCCAGGAGCCCCATGGGCTTCACATTTTATATTATAAGATGGAAGACTTTGGATTAGTGGAACTTTTCAGGTGCTAAAATTATTTCATATTTTTTGATAGTATGAAGGCTGCTTATTGATCTACTCGGTTTTTAATTTTTTATTTTTTTTTAAAGATTTTTTTATCTGTTTTGAGAGAGAGAGAGATTGAGAACACGAGCGGGAGGGTCAGAAGGAGAGGGAGAGAGAATCCCAAGCAGACTCTGTGCTGAGTGATCTACTCCGTCTTTTAACTTGGTTTAAAAATTGCTTCTCATATCTTCAGATGACAAATTACGAATGGTTTTCAAAAAGCTATGGTTCAAATATCTTAAAAATTCTGATTTCCTTGTATTTTATTAAGTTAACTAGTCCATTTTCTTTTTTATTAGGAAGTATACATAGGTGTGTGTGTGAGAGAGAGAGAGAGAGAAGGTGTGCTCATAATAAATTACCTTCTTTATTGAGTGTTCTCAATTTATAGTTTGTTTAGCTTATTTTTTTAATATGCAAGTAAAGAAAATCTTGTATAAGCATTTTTTATATATGACTTAAACAGCTTTATTGAAATATCATTGATTTATATGCAGTAAACTGTAAATATTTAAGGTATACAGTTTGATGAAATTTTGACATATGCCCTTAAGTTTCCTTATGTCCTTTTGTAGTCCTCTCCTTCCTCCCCTCCTGCCTCATTCTTTATTAATATATAATCTACTTTATTTCACTTAGGTTAGTTTGTATTTTCTAAAATTTTATATAAATGATTCATATACCTTCTTTTGGCCTCTTTCCATCAGCATAATTATTTTGCAATTAATCTGTTCTGTTATATGCATTCTCTCTTATTGCTGAATATATTTCATTGTGAATATGCCATAATGTGTTTATCCATTCACCTGATGATGGTCATTTAGGTTGTTTCCAGTTTTGGACTATTACAAATAAAGCTGCTGTAAACATTCGTGTATAAGTCTTTGTGAGGACATATTCTTTTCATTTCTCTTAGGTAAATGCCTAGGAGTAGGATGATTGAGTTATACATGGGTACATACATAAGTTTTTAAGAAACTGGTAAACAGCGTTCTGAAGTGTACATTTTATGTTCTCACCAGCAAGTGTGTGAGTTCCAGTTGCTTCATATCTTCAAGAATGCTCAGTATGGGGCGCCTGGGTGGCTCAGTTGGTTAAGTGACTGCCTTTGGCTCAGGTCATGATCCTGGAGTCCCTGGATCGAGTTCCGCATTGGACTCCCTGCTCGGCAGGGAGTCTGCTTCTCCCTCTGACCCTCCCCCCCTCATGTGCTCTCTCTCTCTCTCTCATTCTCTCTCTTTCAAATAAATAAATAAAAAATCTTAAAAAAAAAAAGAATGCTCAGTATGGTCAGTCTTTGAATTTTCTCATTTAGTGGGTAAGTAGTGGTGTGGTTTTAATTTGCAGTTCCCTATTGACTGGCTATATTGTACATCTTTTCATGTGCTTATCTGCCATCTGTATGTCTTCTTTGGTTTGAGGGTCTGTTTAAATCTTTTGCTTATTTTATTAATCTGTTGTCTTATTTTTGAGTTGTAAGGGTTCTTTTTTTTTTTTTTAAAGATTTTATTTATATATTTGACAGAGAGAGAGACACAGCGAGAGAGGGAACACAAGCAGGGGGAGTGGGAGAGGGAGAAGCAGGCTTCCCGCGGAGCAGGGACCCCCGATGCGGGGCTCGATCCCAGGGCTCTAGGATCATGACCTGAGCCGAAGGCAGACGCCTAACAACTGAGCCACCCAGGCACCACTAAATAAATAAAATCTTAAAAAAAAAAAAAGACTGCATATTTTTCTCATTTAGTGCTCTGAAATCTTTGACAGGCTCAAGATCACCAAGATTTTCTCCTCTATTTTCTTACAGAGACTTTATATATTCGGTTTTTAGATTTTGGTCTGTGATCTATTTAAATATTTGTTTATGGTGTGAGATAAGTATCAAGGTTCTTTTGTTTTTTCTTCTTTTGGCCGTGGCTATACAGTTGTTCCAACACCCAACACAATTTATTGAAAATAGTATCTTTTTTTTTTTTTTTTTTTAAGCTACACGCGGGCTTGAGCTCACAACCCTGAGATCAAGACCTGAGCTGAGATCAAGACTGAGCCACTCAGGAACCCCTATCTTTTTCTCATTGATTTGCTTTTGTGCCTTTGTTGAACATCCCCTTACTATAAATTTGGTTCTATTTCAGGACTCTGTTTTGTTCCATTGTTCATGGGTCTATCTTTACACCAATCTCAAACCATCTTGAATACTGTAGTTTTTTTTGTTTGTTTGTTTGTTTGTTTTTTAAAGTAAGCACTATGCGTAACGCGGGGCTTGAACTCATGACCCTGAGATCAAGTTTGATGCTCTACCAACTGAGCCAGCCATGTGCCCCACTGTAACTTTTTTTTAAATATATTTTTTAAAGATTTTATTTAGTTATTTGAGAGAGAGAGAGAGAGAAGGAGCAGGGGAAGGGGGAGGAGCAGAGGGGAAGGGAGGAGCGGACTCTGCTGAGAAGGGAGCCTGATGCCTGGTTTGATCCCAGGACCCTGGGATCATGACCTGAGCTGAAGGCAGGTGCTTAACCGACTGAGCCACCCAGGCGCCCCCCCCACAGTAGCTTTTTAAGAAGTCTTGAAATTGGTGGTACAAGGCCTCCAACTCTGTTCATCTTTTTCAAAATTAGTTTGATGTCCACGTCTTGTATATTCGTATAAATTCCAGAATCAACCTGTTTCTGCCAAAAAGCCTGCTGGGTATTTGCTTAGGATCTATAAATCTATTTGAGGAGAAATGACATCTTAAAAAATACTGAGTCTTCTGATCTACATATGTGTTCCTCAATTTATTTATGTCTTTTAAAATTTCAGCAACATTTTTTGGTTTTCAGTATATAGGTCTTGTATAACTTTTGTCAGATTTATCCGTAAAAATTTCATACTTATGCTAGTGTAAATGGTACTTTAAAATTTTCATTTTCCAATTGTTGCTAGGATATGGAAACAATTGATATTTTTATTGCAATAGCTTTTTTAAAAAAAAAATGAAATTTACATACAACAAAATGGATAAACCTTCCATATGCAGCTCAAATGATTTTTATAAATAAGATATTTTGGGGGGGAATACTTTTAGGTTGATAGAAAGGCTGTAAGGATAGTATAAAGAGTGTTCATATATCTCACATCCCATCTCCCCTATTATGTGTGTGTGTGTGTGGTTTCCTTTATTGTAGATCTTTTTATTTTTGTAGAGGGATTACCATGTAAGGCAGTAAAACACTATTCATACATCTCATTTTACTAGGATATACTGGTCAGCTTCTCTGCTGAAAATCTTAAAATTATTTTTCTGTGGAAAAAGAAGATAGCCTTTGGATTTCTTGTTTGTATTCACTCTGTAACAATCAATGCCAGGTTGGCAGGTTTGTAAATACTTACTCTGGGTAGCAGTTTTCGAGGTAGCCATGTATTCCCCTGCACAATACTGTCTGCTAAGTTCCTAATAACAAAAATGTGGATATAAGAAATTCTGAAAAATTTTATGAATCAAGAAATAATATTGGTTGGAGACCTGTAGCAAAGATTTTTATTAGGCTTCTCATAGTCTTTTTTTTTTTTTTAAGATTTTATTTATTTATTTGAGAGAGAGAGAATGAGAGAGAGTACATGAGAGGGTGGAGGGTCAGAGGGAGAAGCAGACTCCCTGCTGAGCAGGGAGCCCAATGCGGGACTCGATCCAGGGACTCCAGGATCATGACCTGAGCCGAAGGCAGTTGCTTAACCAACTGAGCCACCCAGGCACCCTAGGCTTCTCATAGTCTTAGTAAGAATTTACTCCTGTGTTATGCTTTGGGTTTATGCTCTCAAGCAGTTTTCATGAATCACTAGAGCTTTTCATGTACCCCTTTGAAATAAGGTATGCATGACAGATTTTCTATGGTTGAGAAAAACAGATTTTAAGGATTAGCTATTCATGGACTATTTTAAAACATTGAAAAAGGACAGGATTCAGTAGTATTGGAGTCCCATCTCTTATTAATATGTTAAATAGTATGGTACATTTGTCACAATTAATGAACCTATATTTATAAATTATTGTTAACTATAGCCTATACTTTGCTCGCATTTCCTAAGTTTTTTACCTAATGTCCTTTTTTAGGTCCAGGATCTCATTGTGAATATCACATAATTTAGTCATCATTTTGTTTTAGACTCCCGACTATGACAGTTTCTCAGACTTTCCTTCTCTTTGATGATCTTGAGAGTTCAGTAGTACTGGTTAGATATTTTGTTCAGTGTCTCTCAATCAGTATTTGTATGTTTTTCTCATGATTAGAATGGGTTATGGATTTTTGGCAAGACCACAGAGTCAAATGCCATTTTTATTATGTCATATCAGAAGTACATGCTATCAACATGTCTTATTGTTGATGTTGGCCTTTGTCAGATTCTCAACTGTAAAGTTACTCTTTTGCCCACTGTCATACTGTATACTTTGGAAAGAAAAGCAGCCACACACAAAAAAGAAATGAAGGGTTATGTTCCACTTCCCTGAGGTTGGAATAGAGAAAACTTAAGTTATTTGGAACTTTTCTGTATGGGAGATTTATCTCTTCTCTCCCAGTTATTTATTCAATCATGTTTTTATATCTATGTATACTCAGGTATATTTATTTTATATTTTGAATTATAATCTAATAATTTATTTTGTTGCCCAAATTGTTCCGGCTTTAGCCATTAGGAGTGCTTTCATTTGGTTCCTGTGTCTCTTCATTCAATTAATTTTATTTCTAATATTGCTCTTATATCCTATAACCTTGCTACACTCATTTATTAGTTCTGATAGCTTTTTAGAGGATTCTGTATGGTTTTCTATACAGATGATCATGTCGTTTGGGAAAAAAGGCAGTTTTACTTCTTTTCTGAACAGAATGTCTTTTTTTTTCTTGCCTTATTGTGTTGGCTAGAACCTCCAATACAATGCTGAATAGAAGTGGTAAGAGCAGATATCCTTGTCTTGTCTCTGTCTTAGGGATAAAATGTTTTAGTCTTCCATCTTTAAGTATGATTTTAGCTGTAGGATTTTCATAGATGTCCTTTGTAGTTTGGAGGAACTTCTCTTCTGTTCCTAGTTTGTTGAGAGTTATTTTCCCATGTATGGTGTTGACTTTTTTATGTGCTTTTTTATGTCTCTATTGAGATCATCATGCGATTTTACTTTTTAATATGATGTATTACACTGGTTGATTTTTGAATGTTAAACCGATCTTCATACTTGGTCATGATGAACTTCTTACATATTTTTTGTTAAGCTGTGAGTTATAGCTTACCTTGTGAAATCTATGTGGCACCTTGTAATTGTATTTTTTTTTTTAAAGATTTTATTTATTTATTTGAGAGAGAATGAGAGAGAGCACATGAGAGGGAGGAGGGTCAGAGGGAGAAGCAGACTCTCTGCCGAGCAGGGAACCCGATGCGGGACTCGATCTGGGACTCCAGGATCATGACCTGAGCCAAAGGCAGTCGCTTAACCAACTGAGCCACCCAGGCGCCCTGTATTTTATTTTTTGAAGATTTATTTGAGAGAGAGCGAGAGAGAGTGCATGTGTGTGCATTGTTGGGGGAGGGGTAGAGGGTGAGAGAGCCTGACGCGAGGCTCGTCTCACAACCCTGAGATCATGACCTGAGTTGAAATCAAGAGTCACCTATTTAACTGACTGAGCCACCCAGGCTCCCTGGGATCACTATTTTAAAAGAATGAAATAGAATAGAAAATATCAGACTGTATTAAACTATTGTTCTATGAAATTTTCATCTTAATTGTGTGTGTGTGTCTGTATGTACTAGGCTGTAACATAAAGCATATTTCTTGACCTAACTTATATCAACATTTTTAAAATTAGCTAGTTCACTTTTTGTCCCTGAAGATAATAAGGCATAGAGTAGGGCAAGAAAGCAAGTAGCCCCAAGAGGAGAGTGCCACATTAAAAGAGGTACAATGGGGGTGAAAAAATGGGGTTAGATAATGGAGAAAATGAGGAAATACGGGTTTCTTTAGAAAAGCCTCATCCATTTATTTTTTTTTAAGATTTATTTATTTACTTGAGAGAGAGAACAAGCAGGAGGGCAGTGGGGATGGAGAGATAATCTCAAGCAGACTCCATGCTGAGTGTGGAGCCCGACGTGGGGCTCAATCCCAGGACCTGAGCCGAAATCAAGAGTCGCTCACTTAACAAATTGAGCCACCCAGGCGCCCCTGTTTCTTAGTTTTGAGTGGAGTGATGTTTACATCTGCATGATGAAACCAATGGACTATGAAAGGATGTGATTAGTTGCAGATTAGTAACTTAATGTTCCTAGCCAAAGGACTTGGTGGTCTTTCAGATTTTGGGAAGTCTCTCCAGAAACATCCTCTCTTGTACGACTTTAATGTGGTCTTAAGGTACTTTGTTCTCTTCTAGAAATACTGTTTTGAATAAAATCAAGCAAAAGTTATTAAATTTGCTTAAACAAAGATAATTCTTACATATATTCTTATAATAGCTCTTCATATACAGTGAGAATTTAATCCTCATAGGGATGTACTTACTACTCAACTTCTCTATACCTCAGTTTCATTATCTGTGAAATGGCGATAACAAAATAATACCTGCTTTCACGGGGCTGTTTTGATGATTAACTGGGTTAGAATATGTAAAATGCTAGGAACTGTCCCTAATACACAGGAAAACTCAGTGTTAGCTATTTATTACTAATACAAAGACACAGGTTAAATGGGAATATGAACACAGAGACCTGATATAACCAGTGGTAAAATTTTTCCAAAAAAAAAATTGGGGGTCTCGATAAAACACTAAGTATGCAGATCATAAATCAAAAAGCATAAATTTTATATCTAATGTTACTATAAATTTTAGTCATGATTTACTTGAACTTTCATCAGATCCATTCTATAGCTACATCATTAAAACAAAGATAATACAGTTGTTTTATTTGCTAAAGCAACCTGAAACAGATTTCTCAAATGTACCATCTCCGGGTTAAATACTTATTTGGAGGTAGAATCATAAAATCTTAGAGCTCAAAAGAATTTTAACACAGTTATAAACCCTTTTCTGACCTAGTTACCTACCTTTTTCTACACTTACCTCTTTGCATTCAAATATTAAAACCCCGGGACATTCTTTTCAAACCTCATCAGTAAATATGCATCTCTTGAGTTATTTACCTTGTCCTGAAATTGTTTATGGTTCCTGTTATTGTACATGTTATTAAAGATTCTTAATGCTCTTTTGTGAGTTTCCCTCCCTTTGTTTGCCTCGTATACACTTATAATCTGCTTTTCCTTTATCAGTTAAGTTATGAAAAGTGTGGCTGAAGAATCATTCTCCAGTTCCTGTTTTTGCAAGAAACATAATTATATTAATAAATGATTGGGGCACATTTGTGCAGAATGAAAATACATGAAAATTAAAGCCTAACATGAATAATGGAAGATAAATAATTTGATATATGCACTGTTTATCCAATGTAGGGAATAAGCTGTTTAATAGCTGTGAATGTAAGTTACCATTATATCTTCTGCTTTCTATTTAAATAGTTCAATAGATGAGCAGTATTAATATGTTTTCCAGATTAGCTCTATAACTTGACCATTTGAAGTCCTATTTGGGTAAGCATGAACTTTTGATTTTGCTTTAGTTTAAACTATAATCAATGTGTCCATAATCTAAATAAAAAAAGGGAAGGAAAAAGAGAACTCTTATTTGGATATCTGTTTTGTACCAGATGCTTTATGTATTATCTTTAATCCTTACTAAAATTGTTTGAGGTTGGTATTATTTCCCCCATTTTATAGATGAGCAAACTGAGGCACAGAGGTACCACAGTAAGTGGCTAACAGGAATTTAGACTTACTTGTCTGACTTTAAGGCCCATGCTCTTTGCAGATGTTCTCCCTTTAATAAGAACTAAATTGAAGGTAGAATTCTTGTTAATGACATGAATTTTAATCTTTCCATCTTTCACTTTTACTCTTGTCAGGCCTGTCTTTTTGGGTTTTTGATGAATTTTTGTCTTTTTTTTTTTAAGAATATTTCTTTTTTTAAAGATTTTATTTATTTATTTGACAGAGAGAGACACAGCGAGAGAGGGAACACAAGCAGGGGGAGTGGAAGAGGGAGAAGCAGGCTTCCCGCAGAGGGGAGAGCCCGATGTGGGGCTCGATCCCAGGACCCTGGGATCATGACCTGAGCCGAAGGCAGACGCTTAACGACTGAGCCACCCAGGCGCCCCGAATTTTTGTCTTTATAAAAGTGACATATGCTCCTTATTAACATAACATAAACATATAGGAAAGTATAAAGACGAAGAAGTCTAAAATCTTACCAATCGTAGGTACTCTTGATATTTGACATTTTATAATGTATTTTTTACATAATTGAAATCACAGTATGTAAGTTTAAACCTCAAATTTTCACTATAATATAAGCATTTTCTTTATATGGTTGGCAAGACATATTACTTGATATGTATGTAGCATGATATAATTAAAGAGATTATTTCCCTTTGGACATTTAAGTGCTTTCACTTTTTTCCCTTTGTAAATGTCATTGAGATGAGCATTCTTGTACATACCCGGTCAAGATGTTGCTTGATTTCTTCACTAACCCCTCCCATATGCACAGACACACACCCTTACATCCCTTCTTGCCCAGCACTAAGGATATACAGTCAAATGTTGGTTACTCCAATTAGTCTTTGCCCATCTGTCCCTCTGTCTGCCCTTCCTCTCTTCCTCTTCCCTTTAAATATGCTTATAGTGGGGCGCCTGGGTGGCTCAGTTGGTTAAGCGACTGCCTTCGGCTCAGGTCATGATCCTGGAGTCCCTGGATCGAGTCCCACATCGGGCTCCCTGCTCAGCGGGGGGTCTGCTTATCCCTCTGACCCTCTTCCCTCTCATGCTCTCTGTCTCCCATTCTCTCTCTCAGATAAATAAATAAAATCTTTAATAAATAAATAAATAAATAAATGAATAAGCTTATAGTATTTTGGAAATATAATTAGGTTGTTTCAGGTTGATTTCAGCTTTAGGTGCTTCCCCTCTTCTCGTTCTTTCTCATTTTATTTTTACATATATAGAGTATTAACATGCTTTCCAGTGTCAGAGCTATTCAAGGCCACCCCCTCCTCGTGTATACTGTATCTGCTGTCTTCTAATCATGGATTTTGCTCTAGCAGTTGTCTGTCCTTACTGTACCATCAGTAGTTTTCTTTTTTCTGCATCATTGTCACCAACATATAAGCTTGCTGAGTTCTCTTACCTTAATAAAGAAAACAAAACTCTAAAGCAACCTCGTTTCTCTCCTGCCTTACTGGTTCTTCTTTTGTAATCTCCTTTATTGGTTTCTTTCACATTTCTTGGCTTCTTAGTGGTCTCTGACCACAGTCCTTGAGCCATTTAATTTTCTGTCTCCATCTTGCAACTATAGGTACCATCTCTAACATTGGTGATCACCATATTTGTATCTGCAGCTACTGAATGAGATTTGAATATTTACGTAATTGGCATCTCTTATTGGGTATCTAATGGGCATCTCTTAATTAAACTATTCAAAGCCTAAATTCTGATCCTTAATCCCAAACTTATTTCTCCCTCTGTTTCTTAACCCTGATAAATGGTAACTCTATCCTTCCATATACTCAGACTAAAAACCTTGGAAGTCATCCTTGACGTCATTCTGTACAATCAAATCCTGTTGGCTTTACTTTCAGAATCTCTCTCGACTTTTCCCTTTCTATCACTTTTTACTCTTCCATCTTGATCCAGGGCAGCTCTTCTCTTACCTGGATTCTTGCAGTAACTTCCTATCTGGGCCGCCTGCTTCTGTCCACGTCCTCCCTTTCATATATTCTCAATGGAATGAACCTTTGAAAATTAAAGTTTCCAGGGGCACCTGTGTGGCTGAGTTGGTTGAGCATCTGCCTCTTGATTTCAGCTCAGGTCATGATATCAGGGTCTTGAGATCAAACCCTGTGTTGGGCTCCACACACAGCGTGGAGTCTGCAGAGAGAGTCTCTCTCCCTGTGCTCATGTAGACACTCACTCTCTCTCTCTCCCCCTCAAATAAAAAATGAATAAATCTTTAAAAAAAAAAAAGATTTCCTATTCTAGTCAAAACCATCTTCAGTCACTCTCGTTTTTACTCAGAGTAAAAGCCAGAGTCCTCAGAGTGGTTTTAAAGGTTCCGTGTGATCTGGCCCTTCTTATTTCTCTAACTTAACTCATTTCCTTTTACTCTTGCCTTTCTGCTCCCTTTCTCCAGCCACATTGACCTTCTTGCTATTCCTCAGACATGCCAAGCATTTTCCCACCTCAGGTTTTTACCCTTGCTTTTCCTTGGCCTAGAGCATTCTTCCTCTAGATATTTGTATAGCTACCTCCTTCACTTCCTTCAGATCTTTGCCCGAATGTCATCTTTTCACTGAGCGTTTTCCTGTCCATCCTTTTAAAAATTAAAAGGTTCTCTGCTTATTCCTGCTATCTTACTATTTTGGTGTTTTTCCCCTCCATAGTCAGAATCTGACTTACTATGTATTTAACTTATTTTTTCGTTCTCCACAGAATTCTGTCCCTTTAAGTCCCGTGAAGGCAGATTTTTTATGTTTTGTTCATTGTCATATCTCCATTGTTTGTTAATTTATAGGTATCAATTAGGATTTACTAAATGAATGATTGAATGAAATGGTCAAGGCCTTGTAGAATCAGTCCCTTTGTCCTTTCTGATCTATCTTCTACTCTCTTGGTCCTCTTGCAGTTCTATTTTATACCATGCTCCCTACAGCCTGAGAACCTTTCTTTGTGTTTTATTCCCTCTGCTTGGAATACTCTTTCTTCTGTCTCCCTTTTTTTCCTTGCCTAGTTAAGTTCTACTACTCATTCTCAAATATCATCTCAAAAGTCCCTGTTTTCAGTGAAGCTCTAGATTAAAACCCTGTACTGTATTCTCTCTTAGTCATGGTTTTTGGTGTTCTGTCTACCAACTGAACTGAGAACTGCACAAAGGCAGGGACTCCTTGAGTGTATTGCTTGTCAGTGTATGTGTCTGAATAGTGAATTCTCAGTAAGTACTTAGTGAATGCTCCCTTCTAGCTCTAATAATCTGCCTTGAGGTAGTGGCAGGTCATTCCTATATGATTAGGGGTGAAAGCCTGTCAGGAAACATCATAGTATTAAACCAAACATGATTGGTGGTCAGTATAATACAACCCAGCATCACTGGTCAAATATGGGTTAAATGTGAATTCTGTATTTCTCAGCTGACATTCTGTGAGACGATATGAATCCCGATAAAATATGGCTCAAGAAACTCTGGTGCAGAGTCAGTGGGAAGCATGAAATGAAGCATGTGTGTATTTATTGATATTCTTGTTGATGTGTAGGGCATGTGAATAACCAGTTTATTTTGTTACTTTAATAATTAGTTTCAAAAAAGGTAAAAGACTGGCTGATAACTCTTGTTAGCTGGTAGTTAATTTTTTTTTTTTTTAAGATTTTATTTATTTGACAGAGACACAGCGAGAGAGGGAACACAAGCAGGGGGAATGGGAGAGGGAGGAGCAGGCTTCCCGCTGAGCAGGGAGCCCGACGCGGGGCTCGATCCCAGGACCCTTAAGGATCCCAGACGCTTAACGACTGAGCCACTCAGGCGCCCCTAGCTGGTAGTTAATTTTGTCAGTAGTTTCATTTTTGAAAAAAGTACTTCCTGGGCAAAGTTAGCAGTTTTTCATTTTTTTTAGGGTTGTTTTATTTATTTATAGTTTTCATTTGAACAGTTTTTATTTCAAGTCATATGTAACATTACTTTATTTGTGCATCTTCTCAATTGTTTCTTTCTTATATTTACCCTTTCTTTTCCTACCTGGCAAGTTTTGGCTTTATGTTCAAGGATCTTTTTGTAGTCTTCGTCCACTTTTGGTCCAGTGATAACCACCTCGCTAGGGTGAATGGCCACATGGACAGTTGTGCTATTCACCTTCTCTCACTATATTCATTCAGTGTAGATGATGTATTTCTTCCTGTAAACCTGGACTACTTTGCCAATCTGCTGACCTTTGTAGTGTCCTTGCACAACCTGTTCTTCATTCTTCTTTTGGATTAGCATGGATTGAACATTGTACTTCTGACTCAGCTCTTTGGAAAGAGGGGAAGAAGACATAATCTTTCTGTGAACGTGGGAAGGTGCATTGAAATGTCTTTTATGGTTCTTCCTCTCATTAGAAGTCACGAAGGGATTGAACTTCATTTTGGCTGCTGTTGCTTCAGTAATGGCTGCAAAAGAGACAAACTAGGGTTGTTGTAAGGATCAAATAAAGTGATGTATATGGAAGTACTTTAATGTATATGTATAATTTATTGTTACTACTGTTATCTTTATTAGTTGTGATATTGGGCAAGTAAGTTAGTTTCTCATTATGTTTACTTATCAAATCAATGCGAATAAAAATAGTATTGACCTTAATGGTTTATTGTAGGAATTAGATGAAGTAGTAATGCTTACGTGCAAAGAACCTGGTACACAGTAAATAAACCCTTGGAAAATGTCCAGTATTGTTTTAACTATTATTGTTATTTCCAGTCTTTTTTCTTAAGTTTAAGAATTTTCATTTTTAATTCATCATAGAGAATCTGTGTTCTTTAATTAGAATTTAGGATCTAGTCTCCCATGTGACTTTTGGCACTTTTACTAAGCACTTTACTACTTCATTTATCTTAACTCCTACAGAAAGGATAAATGGTATTTGTACAGCCAATTTAGGATTATAAGTAATTGGTATTTTTAAGTCTCATGTAGAAAACACCAAAATTGGCTGCCAAGTAGAGTTGCATAATCCCTTTCCTCAGAGACCTTTTAGAAAAAGATTTGTGTACTCTAATTTATTCCTGAATGATCTGGGTCAGTTTCTGAAGCTGGGAATCTCTGGATGATTCTAAAAAGGAGTACTAATATCCTTTGATATTGTTCTTGGGATGATGAATGGGTAGCAGCTGCTATTGCTACTTCTAAAGGGTCCCCTTATTCCCTTAACCTTCCTTGTAGGTTGGTTAGTAAAATAGGAATATTCCTTTCTGTGATGTGGTCTGTAGCAAAGTGAACAACACGTGGTTATGGGATGACCTTGAGTTATTCCTACTGCCTTGCATAGTACCTGGTGAAAAGTGGATGTTACTTAAATATTCATTAATTTGAAAGACAGTAAGAACCAGAATTTTATGTATGTAGAAATATGATATTCAAATATATGCTAAAAACACTGTAGGCTTTGTATAAGAGAGCTATGCTTAAGAGAGAGATCAAAACAATAACAAAACCTCATTGAAAAACATGGATTAAAGTAGAGCCTGTCACTGAAGTTTTGTGTTTCTTTGTGCTGCTATTATTTTTAATGCTTTGTATATTTGCAAGAATGACTAGGGTACAGTAACTGACACTAAAATGAATGTCAATATATATTCTCTTTCAGATTTACTAAAAATTTATCTCCTGACAAGATAAATCTAAGTACCCTCAAAGGAGAAGGTGAACTGAAGAATTTGGAGTTGGATGAAGAGGTGCTCCAGAATATGTTGGATTTGCCAACATGGCTTGCTATCAACAAAGTTTTTTGTAATAAAGCATCTATTAGGGTGAGACTTTGATATCTGTGCAAAGCATTTTCTGTTTTCATTTTTTATTTCATTCCTATCTCTTAAAATAAATATTTTGTTTTAGTTTAGATAGTTCTATAAAAAAACATTTTCATTAACAATTTAAAAAGACAAATACCTATGTCTAAGTAATTGCATGAATATGTGCCAGATAAATTTAATTGAAGTCATATGCTAATATATTATTAATTTATAGTTTAATTTTTGTTTAAAGTTTAATTTTAACATTTAAATAAAGTATTGGTAGTTATTAATAAAATAATTGGTTAAATTTGGCATATATTCAAAGATAGTTTTTCATAAGATTTATTGTTAATAGGGACAATTTAAATTTGTAGTAAGTAAACATGATTTCAAATAAAGACATGAAAACATCAGTCCTTACCTTATTCTGTACATTGTACTTTTATTTGAAATTTTATTTCTTTTCCTCATTTGTTTCTTCCTCAAGGATTTTTAAGTTTTCTTTTATTATTATTATTCCTCCTTATTAAAATTTATTCCTGCATACCTTTGACTCTAATTGTATGTCGTATCACTTCTTGCTCTTAAAGACCAGTCTTTTTGAGAGTCTGCTCAGTAGAAATACTGCCTGAGTAATCTGTTTCATAAAATTAAAATTGGACTCCAAAGAAAAGATTGTAGAAAAGTTCCTATATTGTTCAATGGTGACCTTTAACCCAAATATCTATAAAGATGTGACTTTTTAGTGTATGTTTGAACATTATTATTTGATACTGCCTACATTTACCTGAGTGCCCTCACCTTTGTGTTTTTCTTGAATATCTACAAAAAGATTGGTCAGAATTTTATTTTATTAAAAAAATTTTTTTCTAAAGATTTTATTTTTAAGTAATCTCCACACCCAACATGGGGCTTAAAGTCATGACCTTGAGAGCAAGAGTCACATGTTCTTCCAAGACTGAGCCAGCCAGGCATCCTATGGTCAGAATTTTAGAATTTAAAAAACTGTTCAATGAATAAAAGACTGGTTATGCTCTGCTGGGAAATCTTAGTTTAAATTACAAAGTTAAAGAGGTGCCTGGCTGGCTCAACCAGAAGAGCATGTGACTCTTAATCTTAGGGTCGTGACTTCAAGCCCCACGTTGGGCATGGAGCCTACTTAAAATTAAATCAATCAATGATGAAGTTAAAATGTGTTTTAAGGTCTGGGAAAAAAGAAACTTATGAGGACCTAAAATTCTTATTTTAAAAGATAACTAAGAAAATATGATTAGTAGTCTTTTCTTATATAAAATAGGTACATCTAATTTCAAGAGTCTGAGTTGCTCAGTTTATTACTTTGCAATTTGAGAAAAAGTCATCTGATAGAATTTGGTATGTCTATCACTATATTTAGAGCACATCGGTGTTGATTGCTGTTTTAAATTATTTTTTAATGATTGATTTTAAAGAAAAAAAATTTGTTTGTTTTTTTTGTTAGATTCCATGGACAAAATTGAAAACACATCCCATCTGTTTGGTGAGTTCTGACTTGCCTCAGAAATAAACATTTATATATGCATATGATCTAACTATTCTGCTAATATTAATCTTTTGTTTCATAGAAACACGGTCTTCTGGCTTTTCTACAGATTGGCTTTCATTTTATTTGGATGGTACTTAGTTTTTTCAGCCCTTAAATGAGAAGTTTGAGTTTTAAAATGGGAGGGTCCTTTAAAATTTTTCAGATGTATTATGTTCTAAGTTGTTATATTTTTATTGTATCATTTAGCTCTTTATTGACATACTATGACAGTTTTAGTAACATTTAATTCAAACTGTGTTTCTGATTTTATTGATCTACTAAATTAAATAATATGCACCTGAATATACTTTCCTTTTTTTTTTTAAGATTTTATTATTTATTTATTTGAGAGAGAGCACACACACATACACAAGAGTGGGGTGGGAAGGGGCAGAGGGAGAGGGATAAGCCAACTCCCCGCTGAGCAGGGAGCCCAGAGGGGCTTGATCTCAGGACCCTGGGATCATGACCTGAGAGGCGAAGGCAGATGCTTAACCAACTGAGCCTCCTACTTTCCTTTTTATGGAAAATTGAAGAAAGATTGGTCATTTGGTCATTTATTGATTCATTCATTCCACATATATTTATTGAGTACCCTCCCTGTGCCCTGAGGGAACTTAATATTTTTATAGAGGAGACCAACAACAAACAAGTAAACAAGACAATTTCGGATAATAAATGCTATATTAAAATAGAGAATGAAGAATGACTGAGTTGTGTTAGTGATGACTACTAAGAACATTTGATCTTCAAGCAAAACTATTAGCTTGAAAGACATTTTTTCATTATGGCAATGTTTATTTTTTCACATTTCTTGCATATTTCATATTTTTCAGTGTTGCATGTCTTAAATCTCAAGTCTTAGATTGGGATAAGCTTTTACAGCTACTTAAATCCCATTCATTAATATATAATCTCATTTAGCAATTAATAATATCATACATTCTGGAATTAGAGATTTGGCTTCTGTAAAATCTGATGATTTCAGCAGCATATGGCTACTTGTAGTATTTTTGTCTCATACTCCTAGATGCCCACAGCTTTTTTTATCAGATGCCTTGAGAAAGGACTGAGCACATTTTCTGTTTTGGTATTTGTCTTTTTAGACTTTTAGAGAGACATTTAAAGTGACTCCGCTTACTTACTGTTTACGTTGTTCCTAAAGAAAGAGAAAATAGTGTTACATGATATTTTCATAAAATACATAAAATACCTAATTTTTAAATTTTTAATGTATTTTTATTAGTCCCTGGATAAAGTAATAATGGAAATGAGTACATGTGAAGAACCACGAAATCCTAATGGCCCATCACCAATTGCAACTGCTTCAGGACAAAGGTAAGCTATTTCCTTTAATCTGCATGACTTGTAAAGGGAGTTCTTTTCTGTAGTTAGCTCTGTTATCTGTAGTAATGGAACATAAAATAAAATTTCCTAACCTCAGACAGTTTCTATTTCAGTCACCTTTTCCCATGATATCTTGCAGTTTTGGTATTATGTTACCAAAGTTGTAGAATTGATTTTTAGCCTCTTTTATTCATCTTGCTTTCCTTGATATTAAATAGTAATGATCAACCAAAAACATCCTATAAATCAGATAATATCTTAGTCTCTGAATAGTTTCTTTGCCTCTCATTTATTCTATGCATCAGTGGAACTTTTATGACTCTTAAGGGTTAAGTTGATGTCCTAAAAAATTATAGGCCTTTTGGGTTACTCTAAAATTCATGAAATATAGAATGTTCACACTTTTTATAAATTGGATTTTCATAGATAAAATCAGGTGCTAATAAAGTAGAAGCTTGGGGGCCATTTTGCAAAGTCTTAAAAAGTTAGATGTTAAAAAAATAGATTTTTTTTTTTAAAGATTTTATTTATATATTTGAGAGAGTGAGCAAGAGGGCACAAGCAGGGGGAGGGGCAGAGGGACAAGCAGACTCCCTGCTGAGTGGGAAGCCTGATGTAGTGCTGGATCCCAGGACTCCCAAGATCATGACCTGAGGTGAAGTCAGACACTTAACCAACTGAGCCACCCAGGCGCCCCTTAAAAAATGGATCTTTAAAAAATTGCCTGTTTATTATTGCGTCCATTACATTTGGCTTTCATACTATATATCATTTTCTTAAGGCAGGATTTCTGCACTAATTTTTGTGCACCTATTCATGTAAAATGTTCACATAGATTTTAATGTGATTAGTGCCTCCTCAAGTTGTAGAACGCAGCAGCCCTGAACATTTTATAGAATTCGGGTGCTGTGTCAAACCAATGATAAAACTCTTCTTTGGAATGAACGTACATGGGGTGCCTGGCTGGCTCAGTTGGTAGAGCATGTGGCTGTTGATCTTGGAATTGTAAGTTTGAGCCCCATGTTGGGTATAGAGATTACTTAAAAATAAAATCTTTAAAAAAATAAAAAAAAAGAGAATGAATGTACACATCAGATACACAGACACACACACTCATGCATTTCCACCTTCCTCTTTCACCAAGGTTGAACTACCTTTACATTAGTGCTTTCTGTGAGAATACCTATAGCCTGATCAGTAACACTCCACATAGGAATCTGATGGTGATCCATCAGTCCACTGCTAAGAGTTGACTGAAGGCCAGGTTTATCAGGTGTACAGTTTATATTTGGCCTACAGGTAATAGTGACTGGGAAAAGAGCTTTCACATTAACTTCTTTGTAGTTTATACATCATCCAGCAATTTGAGATTTTAAAGTTTAAATTATGATTTCATGTGTGATAGAGTAGATTGGAGCAGTTGGTCATGTTGGATAGAGTCCAAAAAATTGGAGAAAAAGTAGAGGTGTTTATAAGATTATTGAAAGTGGAAAAGAAGATCAGGAAAATTGCTGTTGTTGATAATGTTCTTCTTAACTCATGTTTTTATAGTATCAATAAGCTTTATAATTTTGGCTTTGTAATCATATGATGATAATCCTTATATTTTTATGTATGGTAGTATGGTTAATCTATTTCCACATTTTCCAGACTTGCCTGATTATAGCATTCACTTAGGATGCTTATTAAATCTATATTCTTTTAGGTCCCTTTTTTTGAAATTATGATTCTTGAGGTCTAGAATGGTTATCAAGAATGTGATTATGTATTTTTAACAATTCTTTATACTTATACAACTTGGAGAAACACTGATCAATATGATTTTGTCTCTATGAGATTAAAATACAGGGAAATGAATATTTAACAGGCTGGCCTTACCTTCTGTGCCAGACCTGTGAGTTGATTGTGTTCCCATAGATTAATGATCTAGTAAATTTGTAAGTTCAGAAATTTTATCACTTCATATAGAGGAGATCTACATCTTTGTGAAGAGTAATCAAACTTAGAAGAGACTTGTTTGAATACTGGAATTTCACCTTTTTAATTTATAATGGATGACATAGCCAGAAACTTGTAGACTTTAGTCATTGATTCAGGCTTCACCCGTCTGGTGGTAAATACTCCAATTCAGTTGTAACACTTTTTTTTTTAATGCACAAGTTAGAACAGATGGGGTTGGATATTCCAAAGGGCATTGCCAGATAATAATTATAGAATAATATATTCTTTCCAACTCCAGGAATATTTCTAGCCAAGTGACCAAGTATTTGTCCTTGGGATTAAAGCAGCTTCTCCCTAGGATGCTGATGAGTTCTTCCTCTTTAGTTTTCCATAATATTGTAAATAATAGTTACATTTCATAAAGTATGAATCAAGAGATAGGCTGTTTGGTTCATATGCATTATTGCATGCAACCCACATGTAACTTGCAAAGTATTATCTGATTTAAAAGATAGGTCATCTGAGGATTAGGAAGCTTAGGTAATTTATTCAGTAAGATAGTAAATCAAGATGCTTAGCAGCAGGTATAGGAGAGGGATGTACATGATCAATAAAAATGATGGGTTCACTTTTATATATGTTGGCTTTGAAATGTATGGGAGTCAGCCTCGTGGAAATAGCTGGTGGACATTTGAATTTTAACACTCTGAAGTTCTAGGGAGAAATCTGGATAGAGATTTAGGAATAATGGTCATAGTGATAATAATTGAAGTAATGTGTTATGTGGACAAACTTTTATTACCCTTCCTGCCAAAATATATTGGTAGTCTATATTCCAGTCATACTGTACTACTCATTATTCTCGAAATATGACCTCTACTTTCCTACTTTTCTGTGCCTTTCCTTGTACTTTTCCCTAATATAAGATTTCCCTTCTTCCTATCACTCACTGTAGGAAATATATTTTTCTTTCCTAGATAGATTTCCTTAGTTATGAACAATTTCTTCCTCTACCAAGTGTAATGATGATTCCTTTTTTAAAGCACTTAATTACAGACTGCCTAATGTTTCGGTTCCTATGTTTTTCCTCTCCAAGTAACTTGCGAGCCCTAGAATACCACAACTATATTTCAGTTTTCCTTATGTCCCAGCATTGTGCACATGGTAGATGCTCAATAAATATTTGCTGATTTGGATTAGAGAATATGAACTTTTTCTGACTTTATTCCTAAATTTGAGATTATATTGTACTTATAGTCTGTAGCCTTCTTTGTGTCAGGAATTTAGCTTTCTTATTTACTTTGTAGATTCCAGTTGTTTGAACATCTGGCAACTTGAGAATAGGCAGTTTTGGATAGTGATTATATATAATAACCTAATTTGAAGAGTAACCTTTCAGGGGGGACTGGGTCGCTCAGTTGATTAAGTGTCCAACTCTTGATCTCCTCTCAGGTCATGATCTCAAGGTCATGAGATGGAGCCTCCCATCGGTCTCCTTGCTGGGTGTGACACTTGCTTAAGATTCTCTCTCCCTCTGCCCCTCCCCCTGCTCATGCACACGGACCCTCTCTCTTTTTCTCTCTCTCTCAAAAAAAATAAAGAGTAACCTTCACTCACACCTGTCAAAATGGCTTCAATCAAAACCACAAGGAACAAGTATTAGTGAGGATGTGGGGTAAAGGAACACTTGTGCACTGTTGGTGGGAATGCAAACTGGTATAGCCACTGTGGAAAACAGTATGGAGGTTCCTCAAAAAATTAGAAATAGAACTACCCCTACAATCCAGTAATTGTACTACTGAGTGCAACAACACTGAATACTACTGAATTGCACCAAAGAATGCAACAACACCAATTAGAAAGGATACATGCACCCCTATGCTTATTACGGCATTATTTATAATAGCCAAGATATGGGAGCAGCCCAAGTATCCGTCGATTGATGAATGCATAAAGAAAAAGTGGTATATATCTACAATGCAGTATTACTCAGCCATTAAAAAAGAATGAAATCTTGCCATTTGGAACAACATGATGGGTCTAGAGCGTATAGTGCTAAGCAAGATACGTCAGTCAGAGAAAGACAAATACTGTATGATTTTGGAATTTAAGAAACAAAACAAACGAGCAAAGGGAAAAAAAGAGAAACAAACCAAGAAACAGACTCCTAAGTATAGAGAACAAACTAATGGGTACCAGAGGGGAGAGGTGGGTGAAATAGATGATGGAGATCAAAGAGTACACTTCCAATGAGCACTAAATAGTGTATAGAATTGTTAGGTTACTATTGCATACCTGAAAGTAATATATTACTGTATATTAACTATACTGGAAGTAAAATAAAAAACTTACAAAATAAAGAGTAACCTTAAACTTTAAAAATCTTTTATCATTTTGAGAAGAACATTTTTATAATTTACATGTAATCAGCCTAGATTATTGTTTTAACCAAGAAATTTTTTACATAAAAATGAATAATATAATGGTCAGTTTGTGCACTTGTGTGAGAATATTAACAGATAACCTTTTAATGATTTGTTTTGGCTTCAGTGCATTATATTTTGTTTTGCTTTGTTTTTCCAGTGAATATGGCTTTGCTGAAAAAGTAGTTGAGGGAATTACTGTTTCTGTAAATTCCATTATTATCCGCATTGGAGCAAAAGCTTTCAATGCATCCTTTGAACTTTCCCAGCTAAGGATCTATAGCGTAAATGCAAACTGGGAACATGGAGATTTAAGATTTACTCGTATTCAACATCCACAGAGAGGAGAGGTAAACATTTTTCATTCTTTGTTTAAAAAAATGTTTTAGTCACTGATAAATAAAGAGGACATTTTAAAATACTTACTTCTTATAGTTACCTAGATTTACATACTACATTTACTCTTACCTTTTAACTATACTTTTCTCTGTATTTCTCTTAGTTATTTAATTAAAAATGTGCATATTTTAGTGTTTTTACTGTAATCTTTCAATTTATAGAGTTAATAAACCCCTTCTTTTAGTGAACTCCATTTTAACTTCTCAGCTACTCAGAATTGAATTTTAAATATACAAAGCTAAAATGTTATTTACATTTTTTTTGTTCACATGATTCAAAGGCTCTTTGTACTTTATATCAAAATTGAAGTATAAACAGCTTTATAAATAATATAATTGAAGATATGTTACTGAATTTGTTGTAACTATACAATTTAAAAAATAAAAGCATAGTGAATATATCTAGAATGTCATAAGAAAATTAGTAAAGACATAAAATTTTATTTAGCTTATTTGTTTAGCTTTTTGTTGTTTTTACAAATCTACATGTCTCTCAGTTCTGTTTTGCTTGAGTAACTGAAGCTATTCTCTTTGTTCTCCTTAGGTTTTGACGTTTAAAGAAATAAATTGGCAGATGATTCGAATAGAGGCAGATGCTACTCAAAGTTCACATCTTGGAATTATGTGTGCTCCTGTTCGATTAATAACCAACCAATCAAAAATCAGAGTCACACTTAAAAGAAGAGTAAGTCAGCAGGGTGACCTTTTTGGTTCGTGTGATAACTAGTGGAATTGAGAGGAAATTTTAAATAATTTTCAGGTGAAACCTTGGAATATTAAAACAAAGCAAAATAAAAGGAAATATAATGGCTCAAGTAGTACTTGAAGAAATCTAGTGTAATAATATTTTTCAATTTTCTGGATTTAACACTTAGATTTTTACTTTTGATTAATAGATTCTCCATTGCCAAGTATATATATATATATATTTAAAGATTTTATTTATTTATCTGAGAGAGAGAATGGGAGACAGAGAGCATGAGAGGGGGAGGGTCAGAGGGAGAAGCAGACTCCCCGCCGAGCAGGGAGCCCGATGTGGGACTCGATCCCAGGACTCCAGAATCATGACCTGAGCCGAAGGCAGTTGCTTAACCAACTGAGCCACCCAGGCGCCCCAATTGCCAAATATTTTTGAACATTAACTGTCTTATAATTTCATTTCTTCTATTGAATCTTACTTAGGAGTATGTAAACAGCAAAAGCCAAAACTAGCTTTTAAAAGGTTATTAAGATATGAATGCTAATTTGGATAAATAGGGAAGATAGTTACTTAAAGATATCAGAAGTTGAAAGTTCACTGTAGATTGTAATGAAATTTAATGGAGTAATGACTTTTTAAAACATGGCTCAATTAAAGTCTCAATAATATGTTTTATATCACTAGACACAAATATTCTAAATTAAATTGAAAAATTTTTTTCAGTATAATGTTTAATACAATATTGTGAAATGTGGTTAAAATAGCATTCAGTTTATAATTTTAATGCTTCTTTCTGTACTAGAATTAGCACAATTAATATAGGTAATTTTATGATTTATTAGCTATAAGTGCAGAATTAAATTACATAAGTGCGTGTACCTGCATAATGTGCATCTGTTAAGGTATAGGAATTTGTCAGTCTTTTTTACCACTCTATCTCCAATACAAGGAGATATTCCTTCTATAGTATAGGAGCACAATAAATAATTGGTGAATGAAGGAAGGATCTGTGTTTAATTTCATGCAGACATTTTAAATATTTTTAAAACATTAGTGCATTGTAAGTTTTATGTCTTGGCTTAATTTTATGAATCATTTTTTCTGACAGTTAAAGGACTGCAATGTTATTGCAACAAAGTTAGTTCTAATATTGGATGACTTATTATGGGTTTTAACGGATTCCCAGTTGAAGGCTATGGTACAATATGCAAAATCTCTTAGCGAAGCAATAGAAAAATCAACAGAACAAAGGAAGAGTATGGCTCCAGAACCTACGCAGGTATGTTTTTTTTTTGTTTTTTTTTTTTGACAGGGAGAGACACAGCGAGAGAGGGAACACAAGCAGGGGGAGTGGGAGAGGGAGAAGCAGGCTTCCCGCAGAGCAGGGAGCCCGATGCGGGGCTTGATCCCAGGACTCTGGGATCATGGCCTGAGCCGAAGGCAGACGCTTAACGACTGAGCCACCCAGGCGCCCCACGCAGGTATGCTTTTAAGAGGAAAATACTTAATATGTAAATGGTTTAAAAATCAGAATGGTTAGTTATTTTCTTTATGTGAAATAGATTGTAAGACTTTGAGTCCAAGAATCTTTTATCTAGATATCTTACTGCATCATTTTCTACACATGGAATCTATATGAAAACATATATTAAATGTGTTTCTGACTATATGATACTTATTTTGTTTGGAATTCTGTACTAGGCACTAGAGTTAACGATGACATAAAAGTATTTGATGTTATAAATACCTCTTTTCGTGCTCGCTTTGGTAGCACATATACTAAAATTGGAACGATACTGAGGAGATTAGCATGGCCCCTGTGCAAGGATGACATGCAAGTTCATGAAGCGTTCCATATTTTTGAGAGACTATGGACTCTGAGAAACAAACTGAGGGTTCTAGAGGGGAGGGAGGTGGGGGGATGGGTTAGCCTGGTGATGGGTATTAAAGAGGGCGCGTTCTGCATGGAGCACTGGGTGTTATGCACAAACAATGAATCATGGAACACTACATCAAAAACTAATGATGTACTGTATGGTGACTGACATAATAAAATAAAATAAATAAAAAATAAATACCTGTTTTCAGGAAGTAAAATACAACTTAAACTTACTAAAGTAAGGGCAAAAGGAAAAAAACTTGGGTATAGTCAAGGGAGAAATGTGAGAATTAATATTACAGAAGATGTAAAACCCTGGGAAATTGCTGAAGTTCAACACAAAACTGTTAGCATTGTATCTGTTCTTAATAAAAACAAGGGATATTGTAAAATCCTATTTCTTTGAAGCTATTTCTTTGGAAACAGAGTAATATATCTCAGATATATGGCTTATTGGTGATCTGGCTTGGTGCATGGAAGTAGCATACATTTTAAGCTTTCCTATGACTATTGAATTGGCATTAAGTACTATCTAGCTGCTATGTGATAAGGAACAGGGCTAGACACTGTAGATGTAAAAATGAATATTATCTGACCCTGTCCTCAAGGATCTCAGAGTATAATGGGAAGTCAAATATAAAACAAGTCATTGTAGTTCATCTTAAATGTTAGAGTGCAAATAAAAAGGGGAGTGAAGGAACCATAGAAGCATAGAGAAGTTGTAGTCAACTGCTTGCATAGTTTGGAAAGGTTTCACAAAGAGGATAATGAAACCAAGTCTTAAAAATGAAAAGTTTACAGGTGAGGGAAAGGATGTGTCAGATGAGGGAATGGAATCTGCACAAGTATATTGTTTTCTGTTTTTTGTTTTTTGCACAAGTATATTGTTAAAGAGCATGGTATTTCTGATAAAAATGAGTTTGGCGTTACTAGAGAAGTCTTTTTGAGAATAACATACACATGCCTCTCAGATACACACCTTTCCAGGTTTTAAGGAAATTGGGTTACACATACCCCATTTTGATGTGTTATTTCTTAAACTTGGTCTGCCAGAGAATGTGCTTATGTTAAAATGTCAGATTCTCCCTTTCCCAAACTACTCTTATCCTACTCGACAAATGAAAGGCCTTCTTCTTAATTCTTATTATTCTTAGTATGATGGATTTGTCTGAGAGGAAAAATACTAAAAAAGCTTGGGGTGTGACAAGATGGAGGTAATTTGAAATACTGTTATTCGTCTTGGAAGTCAATGACTAAATGACAAAGTTACAAGTCATGTGGTTTCTACTTCCACTTCTTTGCTTTCGACACATTTAAAAAAATTTTTTTTAAAGATTTTATTCATTTATTTGAGAGAGAGTGAGTGGGAGAGCATGTGTGGGGGAGGGTCAGAGGGAGAAGCAGACTCCCCGCTGAGTGGGGAGCCCGATGCAGGCCTTGATGCGGGGCTCGATCCCGGGACTCCAGGATCATGACCTGAGCCGAAGGCAGACGCTTAACTGATTGAGTCACCCAGGTACCCCTGTTTTCAACACATTTGAAGTAGGGTCTGTCTATACATATCAGCTATTAGATTATTAAAAATAACTTTTTAAAGTCATTTCATGAATCCTGGCATGTAATTTGAAGGAATTCAAAGAATCCTGTCATCTTGCTAAAATAAAACCATTTTCATTCCAATTTACCTATTTATATGAATAGTTCTCTAGAGCTTTTAGCCGTAAAAGTGAAATAAGGAATTGATGGTAAACCTTATATCATTCTACCAATAAATAATATTTATCCAATGAGATATCTTTATAATTCTCTGGGGGAACCTGATTTTAAAAGTTTGATGAACAGAACACTGAACTATTAACACAGAGTGGTCTTTCTGGGTGGGTAGCCCAAGTTTAGGCAGATGTATGTGGTGAATGGATGTAAGGGGCATTTGTTATATGTTGAAGAATTTGGACTTTTTCCTGTAGGCACGTGGAAGCCACTGGAAGTTTTTAGTAGGAAAGGATATCTAATAATGCTTGGTGGTATTATACTGGATGGGCTGAAGAAGAAAAAGATTGCCAGTCTAAAAAAGGGGTAGATTTGAACCTCTGGAAATGGTTTGAAAGAAGAAATCAACAAGCCAAACTGGGGAGAGATACCGGAGTCTTTCTTCAGTTGAAAATAAAGAAGAGAAAATTGAGGATTTTCAAATGATAATTGGTAGCCAGTAAGTAAAGGGAATGCAGAAGAAGGAAGCAGGTTTGATTAAGGGAAATAAGGCTAAGAAAAGGTAATAAATGAGTACCATTTTGAAGTTGAAAGAACATAATGAAATAGAAGTAATATTTTAAGTATTACCATCATAGGCATGAACACTAGTCTGTCAAGGTTTACAATGAGGATTTATGTAGCTTAGAATGTCAGTAACAGAGATGGTAATTGAAATTAAAGGCTAGTAGACAGAGTTTTGGTGTTACTGTAGGTCTTATTTAGATATGTGGATATATTTATATAGAATATAGATTAGGAAACCAGATAAAGATACAAATTAGGAAACTAGAAACAAAGATAAAGTTCTATAATCCTATCACCATAATAAAACCAGTGTCAGCATTTTGAGTTATTTCCTTACAGTCTTTTTGCCTAGGCACCTGCATTTTTCCTAGTTTTAGTATGTAGTAAGTGGATATATACAATTTTCTTCCATGTTGTTAGTCTTTGTAATTACTATTTTTTGTTGCTCCCTAATATTTCTTAGTAGACTTACTTAACCATTCACGCTACCACAGAGTTTCTTTCTTGAGTGGTAGTTGTCACATTACTACTTTAGGTATCATATAGAATGTCCTAATGATTTGAGGACCAAGAGAGTGGATAAGAGAGTGAAGTAGTTGATAGTGTTCCTTTGCTCAGCTGTACAAATTGAGAGACGTCTTCTCTCATAAATATTTGATTAGCTTCATCTTTTCCTTCTCTAAAAGGGAAGACTACACTGAAAACCAAGAAATGTTAAGATTATTCAGAAGGCAAAAGAGTTCATAATGGCCCACTTCCCCCCCACCCCCCGCAAACAGCGTATAAAAACTGAATCTACCACAACATTAAGAAAAGGGTTTGTAGAGAGATTAATGTTTATGTTTTTGTTTCTATCAGTATTTTTGTTGATGAAGAAGATAGAAACCCTGGTTAAAGAAATACAGGAGAATTTTTTCCTTCAAAATAGTACAATCATAGATATAAATAGTAGTCTGTTAAAGCTTTGAAAGTAGAAGAACATAAGTGATTTGCCTTGGGGCGCCTGGGTGGATCAGTTGGTTAAGTGTCTGACTCTTGTTCTCAGCTCAGGTCTTGATCTTAGGGTCCTGAGTTTAAGTGCTGTGTTGGGCTCCATGTGGGGCCTGGAACCTACTAAAAAAAAAAAGTAAAAATAAGTGATTTGTCTTATGGAAGTTACTTCGACAATTAGTAAAAAAAATTTTCTCAAGCCCCTAGAATTTAAGGCTTCACAATTATATTTCATCTTTACTTTTCTTTAATTACTGTGGGTCTTGATCATTTTCTTTGAGAAATTTTCATTTACTGAGTATACTTTGAAATTCGTTTACAGATAATTCTTAATAGATAATGTATAAACATGTATATATACAAAATATATATATACTTTAATTTTCCATATATCACTAACTATACTTTTATTAATGAATTGTTCTTAATTAGAAACTTTTTAATATTTTTTAATGAAAAGTTTGGTCTTCATTTTGTTAATTATTATCAAAATTTCATGTACAGTTCTTTAGCTTATGTAACAGATGATCTTACAGTATGCTTACGTATATAGAATCATTTTAGGCTGTTAAGTTCACATCAGTCTTTATACTTTAGCAGTATTCTATGCTTCTTCACTTTGGGGAGAAAAGAATTTGAATGCAGAGTCTGTTATAAATCTCTTCTGCTTTCTGGCTTCTTCAGATATCCATGTTCAAAGGATGTGCCTCATCTCTTACGAGAGGCACCAGAGCACTTACAGTGTATCACAAGGACTTCACAAAGAAGTGATTTATTTTTACAGGCTATATAATAGTGTATACAGCTGATGTATACAGGGCTCGCATTTGTTTCTCTTTTTTTAAAAAAAGATTTATTTATTTGAGAGTGGGGTGTGTGTGGGTGTGAGTGAGGCTGTTCGGGGTGGGGGAGGGGTAGAGGGAGAATCTTCAAGCCGACTGCCCGCTGAGTCCATGCCTGATGCGGGGCTCCATCTCACAACAGGTGAGATCAAAACAAGAGCTGAAACCAAGAAATGGAAATGTTAAACCAAAATAACAAAATGAGGGATCCAGGTTAAGTAATAAGCAAAAGAATAGAGAAAAGTATCTTCTAAGCTTTTTTACATTTCTCACTCTTTATATTCCCTCATAGAATAAACTGAATTATGTTATTTAAGGGGAAAACTCCTCCACTGACTGACCCACCCAGTCGCCCTTGTTCCTCTTCTAATAGGTAGAACTGATACTATTTGAATAAGCTGCCTTTAATAGTTACTAAATATATTTTCTAGAATAAGGACTATAAATATATAAATATTCAAGTATTTATTAAAATACATTGGTCTCATTCAAATTGTGTATAATTCTCCAGTTTTTAGATTTAACTTTATTCTCGTATAATTCAGAAAATATTTGGGGGGAATTGAGTTATTGATAGAAAACAAAATATATTAGCTTATTTTTCATGACTTCATTACTAAAGATATTTAAGTTTTCTTGTTTGTGGAATTTCAAATATTTAACATGAAGTGATAAGGCAGTTTTGAATCTTTTAGAGCTCTGCGGTAGCCCCATCTACCCAACAAGTGAAGACACCACAGACCTCAAATGCTCCTGATCTAAATGATGCAATTGTGAAACTATTCAATGACTTTGATGTTAAAGAAACCTCTCATCACTTGGTGATTTCTCATCTAGATCTACACATATGTGATGATATTCATGCTAAAGAAAAAGGTAATAAAAGCTGCTTATTTCAAACTATTTTGGTTTTTCTAGGATTTCTTACAAAACTGGATTGTTTATCATATGTAATACATAGTATGTCCGGTATG
The DNA here is from genome assembly GCF_029215605.1 of Mirounga angustirostris. Classification (NCBI taxonomy): domain Eukaryota; kingdom Metazoa; phylum Chordata; class Mammalia; order Carnivora; family Phocidae; genus Mirounga; species Mirounga angustirostris. The sequence continues at coordinate 21,214,819 of NW_026991713.1, forward strand.
ATAACTGGCCATAATTTTATCATTCATATGAGGTATGTAAATGAAAGTTGTAATTTTAAGCAATATATATTTGTATGAAATTTTATTTTGCTTTAGTACTTAGTATTTCAGCACAATTTTTTGTTAGCTAGTATTTCACCAGATACTACCAGTAAAATTAGGTTTTAAAAAAATCAAGGCCTAAATATTAGACTTGCCTTTGAATTAACTTTTTCATAATTTTGAAACTGTATATAAATTAAATTTGAGTCCATACTCAATTCATAATTATTTGCACACATGTTTTCCCATGGTGGTCTGTCTGCATTTTTCTGACCCCATATACATGTAAACACAGCTGTGTGGCTGTTTACCATTTCTTGTGTCTCTTCGCCAGTAATCCTCCCAAAATTTGCTTAGGAAGCTAAATTCTAGTTAGTAAGTTTTTTTTCTTTTAGCTTTTGTTTCTCTTATTTTTCCTTATTTAGTAGACACAGGTAATGGAGTAAATGGGAAGCTGCTCTTGGTCGCTTTGAAAATCTGTGGTTCCATAATGTAGGTACTAAGTAAGCATTTCTGTTTCTCCATTGGAGAGTGTTCCTGGCCCATAAGTGTTGGGAGGGCTCATCAAGTGGGCCTTCTTCTAGGACAGTAGTTCTCAGACTGTCGTGAGCTTGAGGATCAAGCTGAGGATCTCTTTAAAACCGGGATATTTGTATCTAACCATTCTACCTCAGACCTGATTCACAGTCTGTACATCTGTGAAAATTGTTGCTCTGTATTTTTAAAGCTGAAAGAGTAAATATTGAGACCGATCCTGGGTAGCAGAAGTTACCCTGCCTTCATCAGATAAGGCAGCCAGATGTCACTGACTAGATAAAAGGGTGGAACAAAAAGATGAGGAAAGTTTGGAGTTTAGAGAAGGATTTGTTCTCTTTTCTTTTGTCCATCTTTGTGTCATTTGGTTTAAAGTTGGCATCTTCTGCTTTAGTTAGGTGAAAGGAAAATGGAAAAGTTAAAATAATCCAAAATAACAAAATGAGGGGTCAAGGTTAAGTAATAAGCAAAATAATAGAAAAAAAGTGTCTTTTAAGCTTTTTTTACATTTTCACTCTTTATATTCCTTCATAGAACAGGCTGAATTATGTTATTTAAGGGGAAAACTCTACCAAAACATTTCCCTCATCATACAGATCTGTTCTAAAATCCAGAAAGGTCTGAAATGAATTATGTTCATTTGTACTTAGTTGTATCTTAATTTGTATTTTCCTTACTTCCAGTTGATTTATTCATGCTGTTTTAAAATTTGATTTTTATGTTGGAGTCACACTGAGTTGTGATCTACTTCTAATCTTCATATAGCTGTGTTAATTTGGACTAACCCAATAGGCTAAATTTCCCCTTCAGTAAGAGATAGGATGATATAATATAGAGGTTAATATTTCCTGGGTTCAAAACCAGCTCTATATTTCTTGGCTAGTATGACCTTGGTCTATTTAATTACCATCTTTGTGTCTCAGTTTACTTATCTAGAAAATGGGGATAATAATAATAGTAGTAGTAGTAGTAGTAGTAGTAGTAGTAGTATCTATCTCAAGGTTGTAAGGAAGAGCAAATGAGCAAGTATACTTAAAGTATTTAAAACATTGCTTGGCATATGTTTAGGGCTGTAAATATAAAAATTCTGCTCTTTTTGTATCCTCACTGTTTAGCTTGGTACCTTGCGAATGATAGGAGCTCAATAAACACTGATTAGATTGAATTGCATTTCCTGAAATCCTTAATGTATTATCTATGACAACAGAGAGACAGTTAATCATTGCTTGGACTGTCTGATAAATGAAGTGTTTCTGATACTTGCTTAATGTTTCTTTCTCTTTCTCTCAATTCCATTTTTTTTCTTTTTCCAGAGTCAAATAGACGTATTACTGGAGGGGCTATGCAACTGTCTTTTACACAGCTAACTATAGATTATTATCCTTATCACAAAGCAGGTATGTATAACAATTTCTTTAACAGACGTAAATCTTGCTTTAAAGTTATATAGATAGTTTATCTCATTTCCTTTTGTATTATTTGTTTTAATTTATTTCATTTTGTATTTATTTTATTTTGTTTTAATTTTTTTTTTTTTAAGATTTTATTTATTTATTTAACAGAGAGATAGCGAGAGCAGGAACACAAGCAGGGGGAGTGGGAGAGGGAGAAGCAGGCTTCCCGCCAAGCAGGGAGCCCGATGCGGGACTCGATCCCAGGACCCCGGGATCATGACCTGAGCCAAAGGCAGACGCTTAACGACTGAGCCACCCAGGCGCCCTATTTTGTTTTAATTTAATGTATGTTTATTTTTATTTTTTATTAATTCCAGTTAAGTAACATACAGTGTTACATTTGTTTCAGGTGTACAGTATAGTGATTCAACAATTGCATACATCACTCAGTACTTACCACAACACCTGCACTCTTCAGTTCCCATCACCTATTTCACCCAACCAGCATCCACCCCCCTCCCATCAGTTTGTTCTCTATAACTAAGAGTATGTTTCTTAATTTGTCCCTCTTTTTTTTTCCCCCTTTGCTCCTTTGTTTTGTTTCTTAAATACCACATGAGTAAAATCATATGGTATTTGTCTTTCTCTGATTGACTTATTTTGCTTAGCATTATACTCTCTAGCTCCATCCATGTCCTTGCAAATGACAAGATTTCATTCTTTTTGTGGCTGATAATATTCCATTGTAGATATATACCACATCTTTATCCATTCATCTATCCATGGACACTTGGGCTGCTCCCATATCTTGGCTATTGTAAATAATGCTGTAATAAATTTAGGGGTGCATATATCCCTTTGAATTAGTGTTTTTGTATTCTTTGGGTAAATATCCAGTAGTGCAATTGCTGGATCATAGCATAGTTCTATTTTTAACTTTTTGAGGAACCTCCATACTGTTTATCAGAGTGGCTGCACTAATTTAAATTCCCACCAATATTGCAAAGGATTCCCCTTTCTCCACATCCTCGCCAACACCTGTTGTTTCTTGTGTTACTGATTTTAACGATTCTGACAGGTGTGAAGTGCTATCTCATTGTAGTTTTGATTTACATTTCCCAGATGATGAGTGATATTGAACATCTTTTCATGTGTCTGTTGGCCATCTGGATGTCTTCTTTGGAAAAATATCTGCTCATGTCTTCTGCCCATTTTTAATTGGATTATTTGGTTTTTGGGTGTTGAGTTGTATCAGTTCTTTATATATTTTAGATACTAATCCTTTATTGGATATGTCATTTGCAAATATCTTCTCCCATCCTGTAAGGTTGCCTTTTAGTTTTATTGATTGTTTTCTTTGCTGTGCAAAATTTTTTATTTTGATGTAATCCCAATAGTTTATTTTGCTTTTGTTTCCCTTGCATCAGGAGATATATCTAGAAAAAAATAGCTCTGGCTGATGTCAAAGAGGTTATTGCCTCTTCTCTTAGAATTTTTGTGGTTTCAGGTCTCACATTTAGGTCTTTAATCCATTTTGAATTATTTTTGTGTTTGGTATAAGAAAGTGGTCCAGTTTGTTTCCTTTGCATGTTGCTGTCAGTTCTCTCAACACCATTTGTTTGAAGAGACTGTTCTTTTCCCATTGGATAGTTATTCCTCCTTTGTCAAAAATTAATTGACCATATACTTAATGGGTTTATTTCTGGGGGTTTTCTGTTCTCTTCTCTTGATCTATGTATTTGTTTTTGTGCCAGTACTATACTGTCTTGATGATTACAGCTTTGTAATATAACTTGAAGTCCAGAGTTGTGCTGCCTCCAGCTTTGCTTTTCTTTTTCAAGATTGCTTTGGCTATTCGAGGTCTTTTGTGGTTCCATACAAATTTTAGGATTGTTTGTTCTAGTTCTGGAAAAGAATACCTTTGGTATTTTGATAGGGATTACATTAAATGTGTAGGCTTTGGATAGTATAGACATTTTAACAATATTCTTCTAATCCATGAGCATGAAGTGTCTTTCTATTTCTTTGTGTCTTCTTCAATTTCTTTAATCAGTGTTTTATAGTTTTCAGAGTATAGTTCCTTTGTCTCTTTGGTTAGGTTTATTCCTAGGTATCTTACGGTTTTGGGGGCAATTGTAAATGGGCTTGATTCTTTGATTTCTCTTTCTGCTGCTTCATTATTGGTGTATAGAAATGCAACAGATTTCTATACATTGATATTTTATCCTGTGACTTTACTGAATTCATTTATCAGTTGTAGCAGTGTTTTGCTGGAGTCTTTCAAGTTTTCTGTATACAGCATCATGTCATCTGCAAATAGTGGAGGTTTCACATCCCCCTTGCTGATTTGGATGCTCTTTATTTCTTCTTGTTGTCTGATTGTTGTGGCTAGGACTTGCAGTACAATGTTGAATAAAAGTAGTGGAAGTGAACATCCTTGTTTTGTTCCTGACCTTAGGGGAAAAGCTCTCAGTTTTTCCCCATTAAAGATTATGTTCACTGTGGGTTTTTCATACATGAACTTTGTTATGTTGAGGTGTGTTCCCTCCAAACCTACTTTGATGAGGGCTATTATAATGAATGGATGTTGTACTTTGTCAGATGCTTTTTTTGCACCTGTTGAATGATCATATTCTTTCTCTTTTTGATGTGCTATATCACATTGATTGATTTGCAAATATTGAACCACTGTTGCAACCTAGGAATGAATCCCCACTTGTTCACGGTGAGTGATTTTTCTAATGTGTTGTTGAATTCCGTTTTCTAGTATTTTGTTGAGGATTTTTGCATCTATGTTCATCAGGGATATTGGGTTGTAGTTCTTTTTTCAGTGGTATCTTTACCTGGTTTTGGTATCAAGGTAATGCTGGCCTCATAGAATGAATTTGGAAGTTTTCTTTCCTTTTCTATTTTTTTGGAATAGTTTGGAGAACAATAGGTATTAACCCCTCTTTAAATGTTTGGTAGAATTTGCCTGTGAAACCATCTGGTCCTGGGCTTTTGTTTGTTGGGAGTTTTTTGATTACTGATTGAGTTTCTTTGCTGCTTATCAGTCTGTTCAAACTTTCTTTTCCTGTTTCAGTTTTAGTAGTTTATATGTTTCTAGGAATTTATCCATTTTTTCTAGGTTGTCTAATTTGTTGGCATTTAGTGTTTCATAATAACCTCTTATAATTGTATTTCTGTGGTCTTGGTTGTTATTTCTCCTTGCTCATTTTTTATTTTATTGGAGTCCTGTTTCATTTCTTCTTTTTTTTTAGGATTTTATTTATTTGAGAGAGAGAGAATGGGAGAGAGAGAGCACAAGAGGGGGGAGGGCCAGAGGGAGAAGCAGACACCCCGTTGAGCATCTTTTTTTCTTTAAGTCTGGCTAGAGGTTTATCAATTTTATTTTATTTTTTTCAAAGAAACAGCTCCTGGTTTCATTGATTTGTTCTATTGGTTTTTTTAGTTTCTATGTAATTTATTTCTGCTCTAATCTTTATTATGTCCTTCTACTGGTTTGGGATTTTGTTTGTTTTCTTTTTCTAGCTCCTTTAGGTGTAAGGTTAGGTGGTGTATTTGAGATTTTTCTTGCTTCTTGAGGTAGGCCTCTTTGGCTATAAATTTCCCTCTTAGAACTGCTTTTGCTGCATCCCAAAGGTTTTGGACCATTATATCTTCATTTGTTTCCATTTACTCTTTTTATTTCTTCTTTCATTTTCTGGTCAACACATTCATTGTTTAGTAGCATGTTATTTAACCTCCATATATTTGTGATCTTTCCAGATTTTTTCTTCTGGTTGACTTCTAGTTTCATAGTGTTGTGGTCAGAAAAGGTGCATGGTATGACTTCAACATTCTTGAATTTGTTGAGATTTATTTTGGAGAATATTCCATGTACACTTGAAAAGAATATGTATTCTGTCTGCTATTTTATGATGGAATGTTCTAAATGTATCTGTCAAATCCATCTGTTCCAGTTTGTCATTCAAAGCCATTGTTTTCTTAATTGGTTTTCTGTTTAGATGATCTGTCCATTGATGTTTAAGTGGGATGTTAAAGTTTCCTACTATTATTACTATCAATTAGTTCCTTTATGTTTGTTACTAACTGTTTTATGTATTTGGGTCCTCCTGTGTTGGGTGCATAAATATTTACAATTATTATATCTTCTTGTTGGATTGTCTCTTTGTGATTATATATTATCCTTCTTTGTCTCTTGTTACAGTGTTTGTTTTAAAGTCTGTTTTGCCTGATACAAATATTGCTACTCCAGCTTTTTTTTGACATCCATTTGCATGATAAATGTTTCTCCATCCCCTCACTTTCAATCAGCCAGTGTCTTTAGGTATAAAATAAGTCTTCTGAAGGCAGCATATAGATGGGCCTTGTTCTTTTTATCTATTCTCCTATCCTGTGTCTTTTGATGGGAGCATTTAGTTCACATAAATTCAAAGTAATTATTGACAGATATGTATTCATTGTCATTTTATTATTTGTTTTGTGGTCATTTCTAAAGATTTTCTCTAATCTTTGTCTCTTTTTCATGGTTTGCTGATTTTCTTTAGTGATATATTTGGATTTCTTTCTCTTTATTCTTTGCATATTTATTAGTGGTTTTTGTTATGGTTACCATTAGGTTTGTATATAACCTTTTCTGCATATAGCAATCTGTATTAACTTTGATCCCATTGTTTACTTTTCTCCTCCCCACATTTTAGATCTATGTTTTTATATTTTACATTCTTTATTTTATGAGTTCCTTGATTGATTTTTTTACAAAATATTCATTTTTACTGCTTTTGTGTTTCCTATCTTAATACTGTCACTTTTGGTCTCTCCTTTCCACTCACTGTCCCCTTTAATATGTCTTGCTGGACTGGTATAATGGTCATGAACTCTTTTCTTTTTTGTTTGTCTGGGAAACTCTTTATCTCTCCTATTCGGAATGATAGCCTTGCTGGATAGAGTATTCTTTGGTGCAGATGTTCCCCATTCAGCACTTTGAATATATCATGCCGCTATCTTCTGGCTTGGAAAATTTCTGCTGAAAAATCCTCTCATAGCCTTACGGGTTTCCCCTTGTAAGTTACTGTCTTCTTTTGTCTTCCTGCTTTTAATTTTTTTTCTTTATCACTATATTTTGGCAATTAAAATATGTCTTGGTGTGCATCTGCTTTTGTTGATTTTGATGTTAGTTCTCTGTGCCTCCTGGATCTAGATCCTGATCCTTTCCCAGGAAAGGAAACAGGTATCTAGGGAAATTTTTAGCTTTTCTTTCTTTCTTCTTTTGTTTCTTTGTTACTTTGTTTCTTTCTTTCTTTCAGGCAGCAAAGCAGAGTTTATTGAGTGATAGTAAAATTTATTAAATGATAGAGTACAAAGCTCCCGAATTGGGAGGGGGACCCGAGAGTTGCCTTCTTTTATTTCTTCAAAGGAATATTCTGCCTTCTTTTCTCTCTCTTCTTTTTCTGTGACTCCTATAATACTATGTTTGATGTTATTATGTTTGATGGAATCACTGAGTTCCCTAAGTCTATTCTCATTTTGCATAATTCTTTTCTCTCTCTTTTGTTCAGCTTGATTACTTTCCATTAATCTGTCTTCTAGGTTACTAATTTGTTCCTCTGCCTCTTCCATCCTGCTGCTCATTCCACCAGGTGTGTTTCTCATTTCATTCATTGAGCCTTTTATCTTTGCTATGTCATTCCTTATCTCTGTGTTAAGGTTCTCGCTTATGTCTTCCACTCTCGTCTCAAGTCCAATGAATATCCTTATAATCATTACTTTATATTCTGAATCAGTCATGTAACTTATATTTGTTTCACTTAGCTCTCAGGCTGTGCCCTTGTCCTGTTCTTTCACTTGAGATAAATTTCTCTGTCTTCTCATTTTGTCTAAGTCTCTGTGCCTATTTCTCTGTGTTAGGAAAATCAGCTATATCGCCTGTTCTTGAGGGTAATGGCCTTATGAAAAACAGGTCCTGGAGTACCCTGCTTTCTGGTGTTCCTGTTCACCAGGTCCTGGTGCTTCTGGGAGTGCTCTGTTGTTGTTTCCTGGTTGCTTTATCTCCCAGGCCAGTTGTCTGCAGAGGCTCTCTTTGCCTGTTGGCAGTGTTTTGTCCCTGGCCTGAATATGGAGCATTTTAGCTAGGTATGCTCTGGTCTGCTTGTGAATTGAGACCTGTTGCCACAACTGGCGGAACAGAGGCTCTTCAAAACTCCCATTTAGGGAGTTGCAGTGTGAGCAGGGATTTGGGCATGTCTTCTGGAGGAGTGGGGTCCACTGCACTGGGACTGAGGCAAGTGTGAGTGGGAGGGGCAGTTCCACTGGAGTGCGTGGAGCAAGGTTTGATGTAAGCAAGTTGGGTAGTGGATGTCCACACTAAGCTGATTCCTGCAGGTTACCCTGTGCTTATGCTGAGGGGCGGGGGAAGGAAATGGTGCTGGCCTGTTCCTTTGTTCCCAGAGGGATCTCTCCATGAATGCTTTCTCTCTGGGATGTGATCCAAGATGAGTGAATAACTTCCCTGGTGTATGCTTCAGGTGCTCTTCAGATTGCTGTTTCCATGCTACATGTTTGTGGGTTGTTTGTCTGCCCTCTTTACAAGAGCTGCTTCAGTGTCCTCCGAACTTTCCCACAGCCAGGCATGCTGACCTTCAGAACTCCAGGCTTTAAGCCTTGCTGGTTGCTAGAAGTCATGAAATTCAGTTCCTTTTGCTTTCCAAGTCAGCTGCTTATGGGGATTCATTTTCCCCATGTGTTCCCCTGTGTGTTAGCTTTTCTTTAACCCTTCTCTGTGACTCTGGCTCCCTCCCCAACACAGTAGCCACGATCTGTTTCCCAAACCCTGTCACCGCACTTCCTACCTTCTTCATTGTGGCCTCTTCTCTACCTTTAGTGTGGTGTTCTGCCAGTCTTGAGGTCAATTTCTGGGTTTTTTAGGATGACTTGATAGTAATCTAATTGTATTCGTGGGTTAAGGTGAGCCTGGAGTTCTACTCTACTGCCATCTTTCCTCTCTTTAATTTTTTAACGAAAAAAGAGACCAAGACGTTTGTTATTTTTTCCCCAGTAGTATCTTACCAAGAAGATATAAATGCCATAGAAAATATTTATGCATTTTATAGAGTTTTATGTAGATTATTAGAAAGTGTAATTGTTAGCATTTGTCAGTATTCTAAATAATTGATTTAAAACTTAAAATCAGAATGTGGAAGACATATTTTGTGCCATTTTATTTTGTTCATTGTAGCAAAAGTAAGTTATTAATATGTGTAGAATTTTAAAAGTTAGTATATTATTAGTATATTAAAAAATCAAGAAAGAATATAAAGTAAAAGGATAGCAATGATTTTAAGATTCCTGAAACTTTTTTTTTAACTTTTCTATATTTTCTAAGTTTCATTAATAGACTTTTTGCACTTGATTTTAGCCAAAAACCTGAGAAGTAATACATAATATACTTTTGAATAGTTGAATATTGATAGGCTTTTTCTCCCAAATAATAAAAACAAAAGGTATATATATTTATAGCCAAATTAAGTAATTTGACCTTATGCCAATCTCTGCATTTTGGTAATGTGTGGCTTTTTTTTTTTAATTCACAAAAATAAGAAAAAACAAGTATAATGAATTTTTCAGGACTTTAAGAAAGTGATAAAACTTTTCTGTTCATAAATTTCCATCTCCTACTCTTTGTTATTTCTGTATCTGTACCTGACAGAATTTAAAGGTTTTACTGTTTGTTTTGATTTTTGTTGGAAGGCTTTGCTATATATTCTATTCTCCTAATTTGTAAGTTACTTACATATACATAAAATATTTTTTAACTACAGAAATAATTCATATTTTGGGAGGTAAAACTCTTAGTCATTTTTCTTAACCCTTTTAAGTACATACTGCTTTTCTCAGTTTTTGCTACAGAGAAACTAATAATCCTGATTTTTTATTTTTCCTCCTGAAAAATCTATATAAGTATAGATATATCTATATCTTTATGACTGATGTCTATCTTGAGATATTTTATTGGTTTCTTTAGTGTTCTAATAATCTTACCATTTTAAGGATAGGTTTTATTAGTCACTTTATAACAAATCTTTGAGGAAAGGACTTTTTTCTGTGGTAGTATTTTCTGGGGTTCTTTGTAATGGAAGTATACCAGGTTGTTGAGCATTCAGTGAAGGTTGACCAGGAGTACTGTTTGTCATTGAAACTTTTGAGTGATGTTCTACCAATGGTGAGTCTTGATAGAAACCTTTTAGATAATTTGCTTTTGACATTCTTTCCCTGTATTCTAAATGTTTTGCTCACATTTTCCAGGCAGATTAAAAGCTCTTGTAGGTGAAGGCTGCTCCCTTGAGAAAGAGTCCCTTGGAAAATGAATAAATCTCATTAATTAGAAGCAGTGCTATAATAAGATAAATGAAAATTGTGCATTTTTCAGTGAAATACCTGTCATTCATTTTACAGGGGATAGTTGTAATCATTGGATGTATTTTAGTGATGCAACTAAAACAAAAAATGGATGGGCCAATGAGTTGTTACATGAATTTGAGTGCAACGTTGAAATGCTTAAGCAGGCTGTAAAGGATCATAATGTAGGTTCACCTCCTAAATCCCCAACACATGCCTCTCCCCAGCACACACAAACAGGTATTTTACCTATAATAACATTATGGCATTCCTCTGGTATTAAGTGTCTGTGCCTGTGTTTGTGTGTGTGTGTGATCATAATATGATATTTTCTGTGGGTAAGTATTATGTTTAATTAATATCTAAAAGTTCTGAACCTTATTCAGACCATAGGATTATGGACCAAAGCACTTTAAATTAATATGACTAATAAGCGTAATATCCAGATAGAATATTTGAGACTGTTAAATAACTAAAGGTCTCTTTTTTTACCAAGAATTTCAGGTAAAAATTATTGTACAAGAATATCTTAAATGTGATGTAAGTATGACTCACGTTTAAGGAATAATCACACACAAAAAATAGGAATCATTGTGATAACCTACGTCAGTTTATATATATTTTCACAGTTTATATTATCTTGTTTGACAAATTAAGTGTTCATGTATATTTCTAGTAGCTGTCTTAATAATAAAAAAGTGACTGTTATAAAAATAATGTTGCAATAAATTGAAAGGTTTTTTCATTTCCCACAGAGAAAGACTCAGCTCTGAAAGGGACTTCCAGAACACCTTCAGTATTATCTCAACAATCCAAAGCTAAGTTAATGTCTAGTTCTGTTGTGGTTAGACTTGCAGATTTCAATATATACCAGGTACGCTTTATTTTTTAATTAGATCTTCTGATAAACACCTTCTGCAAGCATCTCTTATAAACTCATGTCACCATTTTATTTAAAAATATCTTGACCAGGGGCACCTGGCTGGGTTAGTTGATCAAGTGTCCAACTCTTGATTTCAGCTCAGGTCTTGATCTCATGGTCATGAGTTTAAGCCTTGCATTGGGCTCCATTCTGGGTGTAGAGCCTACTTAAAAAGAAAAAAAAAAAACAAAAACCCCACATCTTGCCCAGTTTTATGAAATAGCTAAACTAGACAGGATAGAAAATGTCAATTCATTAATTTTTGTTTATATGGTTGCACAGAATTAACCAAACTGTGAGGTTAAGAGCATAGTCCTCCAGACTGCCAAATCTGCACAAGACTTCTAACACCAACTGCAAGTTCAGGAGTCTCCCCTAAACTACCTATGGATTCAAGAATTAGAAAAACTCACAAAGAATTGTGCAAGACTGTTGAATCACAGATCTGTACCTCTGAAACAAATAATGCAATATATGTTAAGAAAAAAAAAAAGAAGAAGATAGGAGGGAAGAATGAAGGGGGGGAAGTCGGAGGGGGAGACGAACCATGAGAGATGATGGACTCTGAGAAACAAACTGAGGGTTCTAGAGGGAGAGGGGGGTAGGAGGATGGGTTAGCCTGGTGATGGGTATTAAAGAGGGCACGTTCTGCATGGAGCACTGGGCGTTATGCACAAACAATGAATCATGGAACACTACATCAAAAACTAATGATGTAATGTGTGGTGATTAACATAACAATCAAAAAAGTAAAAAAAAAAAGAATAACTCACAGAACTCAAAGAAATTATACTAAGAAACACATTTATACTAAGAATTACATTTATTACAGGGAAAGGATATAAATTAGATTTAGCCATAGAGAGAGAAACTGAATTGGGCTGGGAGGGTTCCAGTTGTGAAACTTCCTGTCCTCAGGACATTTTAGCTTCCTGGCATGGATGTGTAACAATATGCATTAAGTATTCCCCTTGTAGGTGAACTCATTCTCTATGTAAATTAATACCAGGTTACCCAAAGCCCCGACCCTCTAAAGATTACTAAGACTATCAAGTCTGACCAGCCCCCCTCTTAGTCATCATCATAAGCATAAACTATCAGTTCAATTTAGAATTACCTCCCAGCAGCAGGGATAAAGGCCAGACTTCTCTTAGAAGGCCAAATTCCTTATTACACAATGCTCTTAGTGGAAGAAACAAATCCTTTTTTTTTGTCTTATTGAACTACTAAGTGTTGCCTATTTTGTGAACATAACTTCATGGCTAAGATCTCTGTCCCATTTATATTGTTCAGGCTATTATCATAAAACATGGTCTAATATTGCAATCCTTGAGACGAACAATAGAATATATAATATTCTTAAACAATTTCAGATATGTGTTCTCATCTGTGAATTGTTGTGGTTTATTTTGATAAAAAAATTTATTTTTATTTTACTCAGTGGTTTTCATCTGGGGCTGATTTTACCCCATGGGGACATTCGGCCATTTCTGGAAACAGTTTTGGTTGTCACAACCAGAGGGGATTGCTGCTGACAAATAGTGGGTAGAGACGAGTGATACTGCTAAATATTTTAACAAGGCACTGGGCATTGTTGGCAGTTGCCCACAACAAAGAATTATCTGGCCCAAAATGTCAATAGTGCCAATTTTGGGAAAACTCAGTTTTTTTTCTTATTATACAGTTGCTTCTTGTTTTACATTCTGTATCTGCTGTATCTTATTGGAAACTAACTTTAAATTATAAGATGTAAATAAATACATATAAAATTGGGGAGGGGAATCACCCATAATCCGAAGTAGTTGAGGGTGAAATACAGTAAAGAAATCCCACACATACAAATAAAACAAATAAAAATAACCGGAAGAAAATAGAATGTTTATCCAAATTTGAGTAACTTTTTTTCTGTTGAAGACAACAGGAAGTAAGTTATTATCTATTAAGGTAAGTTGATACATTGAGTTGAAAAGGATTTGTTTCCATATATGCAGAGAAGAGCTTCTTAATTAGATAATGCAAAGAACTGACTTAAATTTATAAAGACTGTACTACTATTCAAAAGGTTTATAAGCAATTTAGCCAAGATGAAACATAAACTATTGAAAAACTATTCTACTTCATATGAGAAATATACATGTTTGTTAAATGAATGAAAAAAATTAACCTTGAGATACATTGCAGGGTATATACTAAATAAGCACAAATAAATGAAATTGATAAAACTATTGGTTGAACTTTGGGGAAATTAATATATACATTTTTATGTAAATTTGCTGTTTTGCAGGGGAGAGTGAAAAAGTGTAATAAGAACCTTAAAACTAATAGTCTTTTTAGAAAAAATAAGAGATGAAACTATTTGACAGAAGCATTTCTAGTTGTATTATTTTTAAGTTAATTTTATTGTAGTAAAATATGCATAACATAAAATTTACCATTTTAGACATTTTTTAAATTGAGGTATAATTGAGAGGAGGGAGGCAAGATAGTGAAAGAGTAGGGGACCTCATTTCATCGGTGCCTTGAATTTAGCTAGATAACTATCAAATCATTCTGAACACCTATAAATTCAACCTGAGATGTAAGAAAAGAATTGCTGGAATTCTACAAATAGAGAAGCCACCACTGAGGGGATATATATCAGAAGATAAATGGCAGGGGGTTAGGGGGGAGTGGGAAGGAGGCTCCATCAGCCAGGTGCCAGAAAGTAATATAGCAGCGGAGCACAAAATCAGAACTTTTAGAGGTCTGCTCCAGTGAGACATGTCCCTGCCTGAGAGGTGCTCAGGTGGCGAAGTGGGGCAGAATCCTAGATGGGACAGTATGGTCTCAGGATCCCCGGGGTCACAGAAAGAATGGGGGTGCCTGAGCTGGTAGAGTTCCCAAGCATCGGAGCAGGAAACCGGCTACAGTCAACAAACCCCGGAATGGGCTCTCAGCTTGGTTTGCTATAAACCTTGAACAGCTGCTCAGTAGGGCGACCACTCTCCATGCCAGGGCCCTGCAAAGGGCAGAAACACGGCAACTCTCTTTCTCCCCAGAGGGGTGGCACAGGTGCACGCTCAATCTGTCGACCACTTCTGTGTAGGGGCCCTGCAAGCGACAAGCCCATTGCAACCCTCCTTTCCGGGAGGATCAGTGCAGGTGCACACCACAGGAGTCTGCAGAGATGGGCGCACACAAAAGTGAAGACTACTTTTCCCTGAGGGTTTACTAAAGAGAGGAGGCAATGATCATTGAGCTCCGGGCCTGGAGATCTGGGCACTGCCATTTTTATTTTCATCCTCTAAAGTGTCATGGAAAGCCTTCAGGGAGCAAAAGCCACATAGAGTAACCCAAAGCAGCTTAACACTGAGCCTGGCCCCCTGGGAAGGGGCGGTGCAACTCCACCCTGGCAAAGACACCTGAAAATCAACGCAGCAGGCCTCTCTACCAGAAGACCAGCTGGAACATCAGGCGAATACCAAGTTTACAGGAGCATACAGAACTACAAAACTGAGAGTGCTAGGGGAAAATAGTATATAGAATTTGAGGTTTCTACTCATGATTCTTTTATCTTTTGTATCTCATCTTTTAAAATTTTCCTTTTCAACTAGTTACTTATCAACTCTTTGTTTTTAAGTCTTTTTAACTTTCATTTTTACATTTACATTTTATAGATATATTCTTCATTTTTGACTTCCTTTCACTGTATTCAATTTTATTTTTGTAAAAAAAAAATATATATATATATGTTTTGCTTTCTTTACAATTTGGGATTTAGTGTCTTCTAACAAACAGACCAAAATATACCCAGGACCAAGCGGGTCACCCTGTTTTGTCCACCTGGGAAATTATATTCTTACTTTTTTCCCTTTTTTTTTTTTTAAGATTTTATTTATTTATTTGACAGAGAGTGAGATAGCGAGAGCAGGAACACAAGCAGGGGGAGTGGGAGAGGGAGAAGCAGGCTTCCCAGAGAGCAGGGAGCCCGATGCAGGGCTCTATCCCAGGACCCTGTGATCATGACCTGAGCCCAGATAGTTAACAACTGAGCCACCCAGGTGCCCCTTTTTCCCTTTTTCTTTTTGTTTATGGTTTCTGACCTCTTTAGATTTGTCTAGTGTGTATTTCACTTGGGCCGTGGTTGATATTTTTGATTTTGTTATCTCATTCATCCATTCTTCTCTGGGCAAAATGACTAGGAGGAGGAATTCACAACAAAGGAAAGAATGAGAGGTAATACTCTCTGCCACGGATCTAATTGATATGGATATAAGTAAAATGTCAGACCTGGAATTCAGGATAATGATTATAAAGTTACTAGCTGTGCTTGAAAAAGTATAAAAGACACTAGAGAATCTCTTAGTGCAGAAATAAAATCCAATATTATGAACAACTATATGCCATCAAATTAGGCAATCTGGAAGAAATGGATGCATTCCTAGAGACATATCAACTACCAAACCTGCAACAGGAAGAAATAGAAAACCTAAACAGACCCATAGCCAGCAAGAAAATCTCCTGACACACAAGAGTCCAGGGCCAGATGGCTTTCCAGGGGAATTCTACCAAACATTTAACGAAGAAGTAATACCTATTCTTCTGAAGCTGTTTCAAAAAATAGAAATGGAAGGAAAACTTCCCAACTCTTTCAGTGAGGCCAGCATCACCTTGATCCCCAAACCAGACAAAGACCCCACCAAAAAGGAGAATTACAGACCAGTATTCCTGATGAACATGGATGCCAAAATTCTCACCAACACACTAGCCAATACAATCCAACAGTACATTAAAAGGCTTCTTCACCACGACCAAGTGGGATTTATTCCTGGGCTGCAAGGGTGCTTCAACATCCGCAAATCAATCAATGTGATACATCACATTAATAAAAGAAAGGACAAGAACCATGTGATCCTCTCAATGGATGAGAAAAAGGATTTGACAAAGTACAACATTGTTTCTTGATTAAAACTCTTCACAGTGTAGGGATAGAGGGAACATATCTCAATATCAAAAAAGCCATCTATGAAAAGCCCACAGCGAATATCATTCTCAATGGGAAAAAGCTGAGAGGCTTTTCCCCTAAGGTCAGGAAAACGGCAGGGATGTCCATTATCACCGCTGTTGTTCAACATAGTACTAGAAGTCCTAGCCTCAGCAATCAGACAACAAAACAAAAAAAAGGCATTCATATTGGCAAAGAAGAAGTCAATCTCTCACTCTTCACAGATGACATGATACTCTGTGTGGAACCCCCAAAAGACTCCACCCCAAAATTGCTAGAACTCATACAGGAATTCAGCAAACTGGCAGGATATAAAATCAATGCACAAAATCAGTTGCATTTTTATACAGTAACAGTGAGAAGAAAGAGAAATTAAGGAGTCAATTCCATTTACAGTTGCACGCCAAACCATAAGATACCTAGGAATAAATCTAACCAAAGAGGTAAAGGATCCATAATCTAAAAACTACAGAACACTTATGAAAGAAATTGAGGAAGACACAAAGTAATGGAAAAACATTCCATGCTCATGGGTTGGAAGAAGAAATATTGTTAAAATGTTTATGCTACCCAGAGCAATGTACACATTCAATGCAATCCCTATTAAAATACCATAGACATTTTTCGCAGAGCTGGAACAAATAATCCTAAAATTTGTATGGAGCCAGAGAAGACCCCAAATTGCCAAGGGGATGTTGAAAAAGAAATCCAAAATTGGTGGCATCATAGTGCTGGACTTTAAACTATATTACAAAACTGTAATCATCAAGATAGTATGGTACTGGCACAAAAAACAGACACAGAGACTAATGGAACAGAATAGAAAACCCAGAAATGGACCCTCAACTCTGTGGTCAACTGATTTTTGACAAAGCAGGAAAGAAGATCCAATGGAAAAGAACAGTCTCTTCAATAAATGATGCTGGGAAAATTGGACAGCCACATATAGAAGAATGAAATTGGACCATTCTGTTATACCACACACAAAGATAAACACAAAATGGATGAAAGACCTCAATATGAAACAGGAGTCCGTCAAAACCCTAGAGAACACAGAATCAATCTCTTTGACCTTGGCTGCAGCAACTTCTTGGTAGACACGTCTCCAAAAGCAAGGGAAACAAAAGCAAAAATGAACTATTGGGACTTTATCAAGATAACAAGCTTTTACACAGCAAAGGAAAGTTGACAAAACCAAAAGAAAACTGACAGAATGGAGGAAGATATTTGCAAATGACATATCAGATAAAGGGCTAGTATCCAAGATCTATAAAGAACTTACCAAATTCACCACCCAGAGAACAAATAATCCAGTCAAGAAATGGGTAGAAGACATAAACAGACATTGCTCCAAAGAAGACATCAAATGGCCAACAGACACATGAGAAAATGTTCCACATCACTGGGTATCAGGGAAATACAAATCAAAATCACAATTAGATACCACCTGACACCAATCAGAATGGCTAAAATTAACAAGACAGGAAACAACAAATGTTGGCAAGGATGTGGAGAAAGGGGGAACCCTCTTAATACTGTTGGTGGGAATACAAACTGCTATAGCCACCCTGGAAAACAGTATAGAGGTTCCTCAGGAAGTTAAAAAGAGAGCTACCCTGTGACCCAGCAATTGCACTACTAGGTATGTACCCCAAAGATACAAATGTAGTGATCCGAAGGGGCACATGCACCCCAGTGTTCATAGCAGCAATGTCCACAATTGCCAAACTGTCAAAAGAGCCAAGATGTCCATCGGCAAATTAGTGGATAAAGAAGAGGTGGTGTATATATATACAATGGAATATTACTCAGCCATCAGAAAGGATGAATATTTACCATTTACATCCACGTAGATCGAACTGGAAGGTATTATGCTGAGGGAAATAAGTCAGTCAGAAAAAATTATCATATGGTTTCACTCACATGTGGAATATAAGAAATAGAGTAGAGGATCATAGAGGAAAGGAGGGAAAACTGAATGGTAAGTCATCAGAGAGGGAGACAAACCATGAGAGACTTTTAACTCTAGGAAACAAACTGGTGGTTGCTGGAAGGGATGTGGGTAGGGGGATGGGATATTAGGTGATGGGTATTAAGGAGGGCACATCACGTGATGAGCACTGGGTGTTACATGCAACTGATGAATTATTGAACTCAACATATGAAACTAATGACGTACTATGTGTTGGCTAATCAAATTTAAATTTAAAAAATGAGGTGTAATTGACATATAGCATTATATTAGTTTCAAGTGTACAACGTAATGTTTTGATAGCATTTCACTATTTTTAAGTGTCGCATTCATTGGCATTGTTTTATTTACAGAGTTGTACAGCCATTCCCATATCATCACCATTATCCATCTCCATAATTTTTTTATTATCCCAGCTTGAAACTCTGTATATAGCTAATTATTTTTCATAATGATAAATTGTGATAAAATATTACTATAAATACACACCAGGGAAGCAGTCTGTTCTTGTGGACCTGGATCTGTGTTCTGACTGTACCATTTACTTATTTCTGTTATAGAAATATTCTGATATTTTATGGCTCAAAATAATAGGTTTGCAAGGACTATTGTAAAGAGTTGTTATGATAAGCCTTTAAAGAGGTTATAGTTTTCTGAATAGTTGATTGGTATTATTAAAAATAATTTAATGTGAGCTTAAATATATAATAACGTTTTCATTGGAAATTAATAAATTATTTGAAGTAGTTTTAGGAGTTTGAAGTGATGTTGATGTGGCATAAATTGTTTGGAAAGGGCTTTATTTAGTGTTACTTCAATATGCTTAATTATTTTTTCAGGTCTCTACAGCAGAACAATGTCGTTCTTCCCCCAAGAGTATGATTTCTTGCAATAAGAAATCCCTGTATCTTCCACAGGAAATGTCAGCTGTCTATATAGAATTCACAGAATATTACTATCCAGATGGAAAGGATTTTCCAAGTAAGAGAGTTTCCTGCTTTTTTATTACTTGTTCATTACTTGGGAAGTTGTTCTGTTTCTTCCTAAGTTTTTGAGTTTTATAAACAAAATTCATTGTTCACTTGTCATTGTACTTAGTATATAACTATAGTATAGTATTTTTTTTTAAAGATTTTATTTATTTGAGCGAGAGTGAAAGAGAGAGAACACAAGCAGGGAGAGTAGCAGAGGGAGAAGCAAACTCCATGCTGAGCAGGGAGCCTAACAAGGGGCTCGATCCAAGAACCCCAGGATCATGACCTGGGCTGAAGGCAGAGGCTTAACAGACTGAGCCACCCGGGTGCCTGTATAGTATAGCGTTTTTTACATATTCTGATTATTCATGTTTTTTCTCTCACTAGCTTGTAGCATCCTTTTTTTTTTTAATCTTTTTAAAAATTATTTTATTTATTTGAGAGAGTGAGAGAGAGGGATCGCATGAGGAGGGGGAGGGGCAGAGGGAGAGGAGAGGCATACTCCCCGCTGAGCAGGGAGCCTGAGGTGAGGCACCCAGAGATCATGACCTGAGCTGAAGGCAGACGCTTAACCAACTGAGCCACCCAGGTGCCCCAGGTTGTAGCCATCCGTAATGTTGGGAATTATGTAGTAGTCATGCTTCATTTTATCCCTGAGGTTTGACTCATTTCTTTACTTAGTAGCTGTTTGTTGAATGAAAGAATTTATGAAAGTTAGGTTATTTATAGAATAAGGTCATTTTTTTCCCTTAGTAAAGCCTATTTATATTTCAGCTATATAAAACTATATTTCATTGAAAAATTAATGAGTTATTCTTTTAGCTATAGAGAAATTTTTTTGCTGTTTTTTAATGCACAAACGTATACTTTGGACAACCTTTGGCCCTTGTCTTTAGCTAGAAACATTGAGTTACATGAATTTTTGTTTGTAAGGTATTTTGGGGTCCTAAGGTTAAAATAATTATACATTTGTGTTCTTTGAATGGTAAATTTCTATACTATTGTCTCAGTTCATCCAGGAGTTGTGCAAACTAAAATTTGCCTTTGTTTATGTGTACCTTTTTGTTTAACTGTCTAACCATTTAATTCTTGTTTGTGCCAAAGTTTTGGGATCTAATTCTCACCATCTTCATGGTTTTCAGTAGTCTTTTGTTATTTCTCATTTGTTTCTCTTTTCTACCTTCCTGACTAAAACAATGAGGAAATTAAGTTAAGACATTTGCTCAGCACCTTAGTAAGATGGCACAGCTGAAACTCAAGGATGGGTCATCTATATCAAAATTCGTTGTGTGTCTTCCCTCCAGTCCCCAGCTATATTACACGCCTTCCTAGGATATTCACAACCATTTGTCTATAATTGGAGAATCCCATTGTTTCCAGCCTTCCGCACCTCTCACAAATCATTGTTTTCTTTAACTAATACATCACTGAACTAGTAATTCTTCAGAGTTAAGACTAGTTTCCAGGATTTCTGATTCCTAATCTAGGTTTATTTATTTCTATCAGTTTTGTTAACATGTGCCAAAGGAATATAATCTCATTTTACAATATATATATTTTTTCTGATAAAAATGTAAGATTCCTTCTCAGCAATTTAAACCCTAGCTCCATAGATACTTAGGGGTGGAATTGCTAGGTTACTTTTAACTGTTTTTAATTTAACTGTTCATTATCAAAAATTTCAAACATACATAAAAATAAAGAGGAGAGTGCATTGAATCCCCATGTACAAAGATCCATTTTCAGTCCTTACATTTCATCTCTTTGTTAAGCAACCCAACTTTAAAATATATCACTTTTTAAATATTGTAAATGTAATATATATTATGGGTTATTTTTTTTTAAATGCCAAAAATAATTGCTCACAAGCCTACAATTTAGAGATGACTTCTGCTAAAACATAAGTGTATGAATTTGCTAGGGCTGTCATAACAAAGTACCATAGGCTGGGTGATTCAAACAAAAGAAATGTATTTCCTCATAATTCTTGAGACTGTAAGTTCTAGATCAAGTGTCAGCAGGGTCGTTTCTTCAAAGACCTCTCCTTGGCTTGTAGATTTCTATCTTTTCATGGGGTCTTTCCTCTGTGTTTCCTAATAATGCCGATCATATTGGACTAGGGCCCACCCACATGAACTCATATTTACCATGATTGCATCTTTAAAAGTTCTTTCTCCAAATACAGTCATATTCTGAGATACCCTGAGTTAGAACTTTATTAGCATATCAATTTTGAGGGGACATGGTTCAGACCATAACCATAAGCATAGTGTTCCTAGTCCTGTTTTTAATATATGTGTTTCTATTATATGTTTTATTTACATCCTGTCCTTTCCCCTTGATGATATGAGCATATTCCAGGTTTCTACAGGTTTATTTTAAATATCTTTAATAACTGTATAATAATCTATTTCATAAGTAATCCTCTGTTAGATACTGTATAGACTTTTCTACTGCTTAGTACACCAGGTTTCTTTCTCTGTCCCAGATCTGCAGAGCCCGGGTTCTTCTTTCCTTCTGTACTGTAGCCTTGGGGACTGCATTTGCTCTCTAGTCCTCTCTGTAGCTGTCATCATCACAAAGTCTATAATTGAGAGGCCTTTCTTCCTTCCTTCTAGAGTGATGTGATCTCAGCATCTCGCTGCCTTTCTATTTTCAAATACAAGCACCTCCACATCCCAATTGGCTGTCTCTGTTGGACTTGAATTGCAATTTTTCTACCTCTGTGTCTGTCTTGAATAAAAACCTACGGACTTTTTATTACTTTTATTACTTTACACCATACACAAAATGTAGTTGGTGTTCAGTGAATCTTTGTTGAAAGAAAATGAATGAAGGAATGAATGAACAAATGAATGAATGAATGCCAAAAATGTCCTATTCAGGACATTATTATAATACTGTCTCTTTATTGATATCCTATTCCTTGGGTTTATTTTCCTAAATTATTATTGTCGAAAAGTTCTAGATATGCATGCTATTTGCTTTACTAGAAGTAAATAGGTCTGAATGTTTAGAATAAAAGATTTTTTATAAATAAAAGATACTCTGAAAATAATAATGGCTTTTATGGTATAAACAAAAGGATTACAGGAAGTGATATATACTATAATTGTGAATATTTGTTTAATATAAATTAGCACTAAAACATTTATCCAACTCCTGAGCATTCTAATATTTGGGGGGAGCTATGAAAAAGAGTATATTCCTTTTATTATTTACTAGATACTTGAGTTTTTACTTTGCACCAAGCACTATTCTAGGGTTAGGATTAAGTGGAGAATAAAAGTGTATGGCCTCTCAAGGAGATCTGCCTTGTTTACGACTTTCATAAGTCACTGTTCTCATATTTTAGAGGATTCGGATTGCATGCATGTAGTATAAGTCCTTACAGAAATATCTGATTAAGGACCACAACTGTGATGTGATACTTCATCAAGAAGGTAAGGTTTTTTGAAGTTTGCTTCTTGGTGACTATAACATTAGGAAAAGAGATCTAAATAGTACTTCCTATTCATACTGATAGTTTTAGATTAAGTAGTATATTTTCAGTTAGTGAAGCATAGAAAAATCTTGTTTTGTCTATCTAAAAGTGTTTGCTATCATCCACATGTCACTTTAATTTTGTAAATAAAATTTCAAAACCTTATTATCTTAATTTAAAAAGAATAAAAGTTGTTAAAAATGTTTTCTCTCAAGGAAGATTTAGACTATCTGTTCATTAAAAATTTTTTTCTAATTTTTTTTCTCCACAGTTCCATCTGCCAACCTTTATAGCCAACTGAATGCACTACAGTTTACTGTGGATGAAAGAAGTATTCTATGGTTAAATCAATTTCTGTTGGATTTAAAACAGAGTCTTAATCAATTTATGGCTGTATACAAGTTGAATGACCATTCAAAATCTGATGAGCATGTTGATATTCGAGTTGATGGCTTAATGCTAAAGGTACCATGTAAACAAGTGGCTGTAACAACAAAACCATATTTCTTTCCTTTTTTTATTAAAGATTTATTTATTTACTTGAGAGAGAGAGAGAGGTGGGGACAGGGGCAGAGGGAGAGTCTCAAGCTGACGCTGCACTGGGTACAGAGCCCAGTGTGGGGCTCGATCTCATGACCCTGAGGTTAGGACCTGAGCTGAAACCAAGAGTTGGATGCTTAACCGACTGTGCCACCCAGGCGCCCCAAAACTGTTTTTAGAGAAGTTAATAGCATTAGAATTTCTAGGATTTAAGATAGGTACTCAAATATAAATCAACTTTATTGTAATCTTAATTTTGATTTTGAAATTTCAGTTTTAGTTTTGATTTTTAATTTAAAAAGCTTTAAGTGACTGTTTTCCCCCCTTCTTTCTAAATTAAATCAGTATTACTAAAAGTATTACTAAAAGCTTACTATACTCTAAGTATATAAGTGCTAAGTTTGGAAAAACTTTTATTTTATCACTGCTCATCCATTTGGAGGTAAGCAGAAATAAAATTTAGTCATTTTTTTTCCTACATCTTACCAGACCAGATAAAATTTTTCTTTCAAAAGTGGTAATTAATACAACAGAACTAGTAAGTTAGATCTGTGTTTAATTTTTCAGTTACTCTGTTCCTGTTACTGATATCCAAAGATAATAGGAAGTTGATTTGTATTACAGCCAAGTAGTTGATAATCTGAATCCCATGCATATTTTAGCTCTAAAGGAGGGAAGTTTTTTTTTTTTAATAAAACAGCTACTATAGTGTAGTAAATAGAATAAGACTTGGACATGGATGAAAAATTTCAGTTTCTAGGTGTGTTGCTGGTACTCTAAGTTTCTATACCTTTAATTTCTTCTCTGTAAAATGAGGTTATGAATAAAACTCCTACATCACAAAAATGTTTTAAAGATTTCCTCGAAGATCTTACTATATTCAATATAAAAAGACACATTTTATAACAATTATTTTATTTTACAATTTTATTTACTATTATACTCTAAGACAGTTATGTAATGATCTTTACACTTTCTCAATATGTACAGTTTTAAAACCAGTCCCTTTGAACTCTTTGATGTGAATATTTTGAGGACTGAGGTTATTTCTGAAAAATTATTTTAGTAAATAGTTTGACCTGTCCTCTAAAGTTTATTTTCTTAATAGTTTTATCCCAGAAAAGTCATTCTAATGACATCTCTCCAGTCATTCCATTTACCCATCCAGTCATCCTCCAAATCTCTTGGATTTAAAATATCCTAAGAAAAAGTTCCTTTTTCCAAACTTACCACTTATATACTTAGGGTATAGTAAGCTTTTAGTAATAACTGATTTAATTTAGTTTCATTTTGTTGTTGTTTGTTTTGTTTTGTGATATGTTGTATGCAAATATGCATATATATTATGTTCACTATTCATTATTTATGGTTTTTGTAAGTTGTTTTTTTCTTAGTGGTTAATCAGTTAAGTCCCTTTTCCTTGGTTTAATAAAAATGTTTGGGGGAGAGAGTTGGTATTTTATGTCTGGGTAGGAAAGTAGTGTTCTGGGGGGAAACACCAAAAAGAAGTCCTGAGCTAAATTATGTTTCTGATTAGTTTATCTTCAGATGTATATGGATTTGTAAGTTAGATTAATGTTTTTTCTCTTGTAGTTTGTCATTCCTTCTGAAATGAAATCTGAATGTCATCAAGATCAACCACATGCAGTTTCTATTCAGAGTTCTGAAATGATTGCCACAAATACAAGGCATTGTCCAAACTGTCGACATTCTGATCTAGAAGCTTTGTTTCAAGACTTTAAAGATTGTGATTTTTTCAGTAAAGCATATACCAGCTTCCCCAAATCTGGTGACAATTTTAATCTTTTGCATCCAATCTTCCAGAGACATGCTCATGAACAAGATACTAAAATGCATGAAGTTTATAAAGGAAATATTACTCCCAAGTTGAATAAACACACTCTTAAAACTTCTGCTGCCACAGATGTTTGGGCTTTGTACTTTTCTCAATTTTGGATAGATTATGAAGGGACAAAGAGTGGGAAAGGGCGACCAATAAATTTTGTAGACTCTTTCCCTCTTTCCATCTGGATTTGCTTACCAACAAGGTATGCAGTGTCACAAAAAGAGCTACAGTCTTGTAATCAAGTATGTCTAAATACATCACGAAGTGAATCTAGTGATCTGACTGGCCGTCTCAAGCGGAAGAAGCTCTTGAAAGAGTATTACAGTACAGAATCTGAGCCCTTGACAAATGGTAGTCAGAAACCTTCAGATACATTTTTAAGATTTTCCTCTTCACCATCAGATGCAGATGTTCATGTCCTAGTTCACATTCATAAGCATGTCAGTATGCAGATCAATCACTACCAGTATCTGCTCTTGCTTTTCCTCCATGAGTCACTTATTCTGCTTTTGGAGAACTTAAGGAAAGATGTAGAAGCTGTGACTGGCACTCCTGCTAGTCAGGCATCCATTTGTATTGGAATTTTACTTAAAAGTGCAGAAGTGGCTCTTTTGCTACATCCAGTGGATCAAGGAAATACTCTTAAGTCTCCTGTTGCTGAAAGCGTGAGCCCAATGGTTCCTGATTATTTGCCTACAGAAAATGGAGAATTTTTGTCTTCCAAAAGGAAACAAGATAGTAGTGGTATAAATCAAATTAGAAGCGTAACTGTTAACCTCATGTCAGACAACAGATCTATGAGTGTTGACCTGAGCCATGTGCCTTCGAAGGATCCTTTGCTTTTTAAATCAGCTAGTGATACAAATCTGCAAAAAGGTATTTCTTTTCTGGATTGTTTATCAGATAAAAATTTAGGGAAAATAAGTGAAGATGAAAGTAGTGGAATTGTCTGCAAAAGTGGATCAGGAGAAATTGGATCAGAAACAAGTGACAAAAAGGATTCATCTTATACGGATTCAATTAGTGTCTTAAACCACAGAGAAGATTCAAATTTGCTATCCTTTGATACTGATGGTAATCAAAACATACTTTCAAATAGTTTAAGTAGTAGAGGACATGAAACCATAGAGCCAGTCTTTAAAGCTGAAGATTTGCTTCCAGAAACAGCTTCACTCTCTGAGAACCTAGAAATCAATCAAGAAGAAGCACCGACAGTTAGAACACTTACATCTCAGTCATCTTTAAGGTAACAACATACTACTGGAATTTGGGGGGGGGGGGTTGGTTTTCTGTGCATATGTTTGTGGTGGGGGCATATTTTGTTTTTGGACAGTAAACCTCATGACAAAATAAGGCATTGCTAGAGTTAACACATAGAAAAATAGGTTTAATGTGATGTTTTTCTAATAATTTTGTAAACAGTGGAAAGCCTAAGGAACGTATCCTGCCCAGTCTGGCTCCACTCTGTGTTTCTTCTAAGAACATGAAGAGAAGCTCCTCACAGACCTCACTGGATACCATTTCACTTGACAGTATGATACTGGAAGAACAGTTGTTAGAAAGTGATGGAAGTGATACTCATATATTTTTGGAAAAAGGTAAATTCATATTAAATATTCAAATCTTAGAAGTGATGTTTAAGTATTTTTAGTTTTATTCAATAATAAATTATAGCCCCCAAAAGACTTATTTTATTTACACACATACATACCTATATAATACAAAGAGCATTGTACCTAACTTTCTAATGGTTCTTCTGTTGCTTTTTTATGGCCACATACAGCAATTATTTGTATATAGTCATTTAGAGCATAAAGCAAACCACATGAATGCTATTAGCTTCTTGTCATAGAGACTCCTTTATGTGAAATTTTGGTTAGGTTGGCTTAATTTGCTTGATGAATTCTCAATTATGTTGGTCCTAAGACTGGAATTTTTCCTGACTGGATCTACTCATCTCCATAGCTAGGATTCTGTCAGGTACATGATTATGAATGATGGAACTACATGATTCCCCCATTTTACTCAGAGCCAACTAATGCCCCCAGGAGACTACTAGGAATGTATTAGAAAGTATTAAATGCATTCCCATCACTAAGACATTGGGGACTTTGTGAACAGGAATGAAAGCATGGGCCATAGCTAGAGATGAGTTGCCAGACACTGAAGTAAGTGAGACCAGACATAAATACAAATTACTTTGTGAATGAAGGATAATAAGCCTATTACTGATGATGTTGAAAACAGCTTAGGGTGAAGAAGTGCTCATAGCTTCAGAAACTGAAGCTTAGAGAAATTAGTATACAGTCAGGAAGTGAGAGGGGCAGTTTTGGAACTCAGCTAGATGGATCCAAGAGCCTAAGCTTTTAACCAACCAGTATTTTATCCTAGATCCCCAGACTTGGGAAATGATTACCACGTGTGTAGAAGAGGTACTGATATGGGTCATAGAACTCTATTCTAGATTCACAGATAGCTCTGTTGCCTAGTTCCCCAGCTCCCTTTATTGCTTAAAATCCTACCTTAGCAGATTTCTGCTTTATGATCAAACTATACTTCAAAAACAGTGTTCCTGTAGAAAATATCCCCAATTGCTCTCAGAAAGCATTAGTGATTTCCTTATTATTATTTCTAAAAATTAAATAATAAAAGTGACTTCCACTCAATATAGAAAACTTGGAAATACAGACAACTACAATTTGGAAAATAAAATAACCCAAAGGTCTCACAATTAGATACCATAATTTATTCTATGACTTTGTGTATATATTCATATATGTATGTATTTGGTGTCATTCTATATATATGTTTTTTAACCTACTTTTTATCACTTGTAATCATTTCTAACTATTTAAACTCCTTTGAAAATATTTTTAAAATCTATATTAAATTGACATGAAAATGTACCATGACTTGTTTTTAAAGATTTTATTTATTGAGAGAGAGTGCGCATGCGCAGGGGGGAGGGGCAAAAGAAGAGGGAGAGAGACAGAGAGAATCCCGAGCAGGCTCCACCCCTGGCGTGCAGACCAGCGTGGGGCTCCAGGCAGGCTCGATCCCATCACCCTGAGATCATGACCCTAGCCAAAATCAAGAGTCGGGCATCTAACCAACTGAGCCACCCAGGTGCCTCTGTACCATGACCTTTTTTAATCATTTCCCTGATAGTGAATGCTTAGATTATTTATAGTTTTCTGTGGTTATAAAAATGCTATAATTCATATCAATGTTCATAAATTTTTGTCTGCATTTCTAATTACTGACTTTGAATAGATTCCAGCAGTAGACTGTTTTTTGGATCTTGAAAATATAAGGGGATTGATTCTGTGTGTAACATTTATTTATTTATGTATGTATGTATGTAATGAATGAATGAGAGCGAAAGAACGGGGAAGGAGAGGGCGGGACAGAGAATCCTGACCAGATTCTGCCCTGAGTAAAGAGCCTGATGCGGGGCTTGATTCTACCACCCTGACTGAGATTACGACCTGACCTGAAACTAAGAGTCAGTAGCTTAACCGACTGAGCCACCCAGGCGCCCCTGTCTGTAACAGTTAAACGATATGTGACTATAAATTTCTAGTTCTCCTGAACCATAATGATTTTCTTTATGTCAGAAGAATTGATTTGCCTTAGGAAGAGACTCTTGTTTTTTGTGTCCTTTTGTTTTAATTTTACAAGAAGTATATGAATACTTTCTCGTTATAAAGAAATCAGATATTATGGAAATATGTGGAGTAAAAATTGAAAGTGTCACTTTAATACCACCCTTATTCTATCCTTGATACTATTCCCCACTCTAGAAATAACTGCCATCAACTTTTTATATATATATTTCCAGATGTTTTTCTATGTGTTTTTCTATACGTGTATGTTTATATATGTACACACCACACATATGTGTACAGATATACAGTACCTATGCATGTGTATACATATTTTTGAATATACATACTAATGAACAAACATGTAGTTGGGACTGCCATCACACCATAGGCTCCTAACCGTCTTCCCATTTCTCTTCTTGTGAATTTCCAATTCATTCTTTGTTCCATAGGCACAATACTCTTAACGACTGAGCCACCCAGGCGCCCCAGGCACAATACTCTTTTTTTTTATTATGTTATGTTAATCACCATACATTACATTATTAGTTTTTGATAATAGTGTTCCATGATTCATTGTGTGCGTATAAAAAACCCAGTGCTCCATTCAATACGTGCCTTCTTTAATACCCACCACCAGGCTAACCGATCCCCCCACACCCCTCTCCTCTAGAACCCTCAGTTTGTTTCTCAGAGTCCATAGTGTCTCATGGTTCGTCTCCCGCTCCGATTTTCCCCCCTTCATTTTTCCCTTCCTACTATATGTTTCTTTTTTTTAACATATAATGTATTATTTGTTTCAGGGGTACAGGTCTGTGATTCAACAGTCTTACACAATTCACAGTGCTCACCATAGCACATACCCTCCCCAATGTCTATCACCCAGCCACCCATCCTTCCCACCCCCACCACTCCAGCAACCCTCAGTTTGTTTCCTGAGATTAAGAATTCCTCATATCAGTGAGATCATATGATCCTTGTCTTTCTCTGATTGACTTATTTCACTCAGCATAATACCCTCCAGCTCCATCCAGGTCGTTGCAAGTGGCAAGATTTCATTCCTATTGATGGCTGTATAATATTCGATTGTGTGTGTGTATATATATATATATACACACACCACATCTTGATCCATTCATCTGTCGATGGACATCTTAGCTCTTTCCATAGTTTGGCTATTGTGGACATTGCTGTTATAAACATTGGGGTACATGTACCCCTTCGGATTCCTACATTTGTATCTTTGGGGTAAATACCCAGTAGTATAATTGCTTGGTCGTATGGTAGCTCTATTTTCAACCTTCTGAGGAACCTCCATACTGTTTTCCAGAGTGGCTTCACCAGCTTGCATTCCCACCAACGGTGTAGGAGGGTTCCCCTTTTTCCGCATCCCCGCCAACATCTGTCATTTCCTGACTTGTTAATTTTAGCCATTCTAACTGGTGTGGGGTGGTATCTCGTTGAGGTTTTGATTTGGATTTCCCTGATACCGAGCGATGTTGAGCACTTTTTCATGTGTCTGTTGGCCATTTGGATGTCTTCTTTGGAAAAATGTCTGTTCATGTCTTCTGCCCATTTCTTGATTGGATTCTTTGTTCTTTGGGTGTTGAGTTTAAGAAGTTCTTTATAGATTTTGGATACTAGCCCTTTATCTAATATGTCATTTGCAAATATCTTCTCCCATTCTTTCGGTTGTCTTTTGGTTTTGTTGACTGTTTCTTTTGCTGTGCAAAAGCTTTTTATCTTGATGAAGTCCCAATTGTTCATTTTTGCCCTTGCTTCCCTTGCCTTTGGCGATGTTTCTAGGAAGAAGTTGCTGCAGCTGAGGTCGAAGAGGTTGCTGCCTGTGTTCTCCTCTAGGATTTTGATGGACTCCTGTCTCATATTTAGGTCTTTCAACCATTTTGAGTCTATTTTGTGTGTGGTGTAAGAAAATGGTCCAGTTTCATTCTTCTGCTTGTGGCTGTCCCATTTTCCCAACACCATTTGTTGAAGAGACTGTCTTCTTTCCATTGGACATTCTTTCCTGCTTTGTCGAAGATGAGTTGACCATAGAGTTGAGGGTCCATTTCTGGGCTCTCTATTCTGTTCCATTGATCTATGTGTCTGTTTTTGGGCCAGTACTATACTGTCTTGATGATGACAGCTTTGTAATAGAGCTGGAAGTCCGGAATTGTGATGCCACCAACTTTGCTTTTCTTTTTCAACATTCCTCTGGCTATTCGGGGTCTTTTCTGGTTCCATACAAATTTTAGGATGATTTGTTCCATTTCTTTGAAAAAACTGGTATTTTGATGGGGATTGCATTGAATCTGTAGATTGCTCTAGGTAGCATTGACATCTTTACAATATTTGTTCTTCCAATCCATAAGCATGGAACGTTTTTCCATTTCTTTGTGTCTTCCTCAATTTCTTTCATGAGTATTTTATAGTTCTCTGAGGACCGATTCTTTGCCTCTTTGGTTAGATTTATTCCTAGGTATCTTATGGTTTTGGGTGCAATTGTAAATGGGATCGACTCCTTAATTTCTCTTTCTTCTGTCTTGCTGTTTGTGTATAGGAATGCCACTGATTTCTGTGCATTGATTTTATATCCTGCCACTTTACTGAATTCCTGTATAAGATCTAGCAGTTTTGGGGTGGAGTCTTTTGGGTTTTCCACATAAAGTATCATATCATCTGCAAAGAGTGAGAGTTTGACTTCTTTGCTGATTTGGATGCCTTTTATTTCTTTTTGTTATCTGACTGCTGTGGCTAGGACTTCTAATACTGTGTTGAATAGCAGTGGTGATAGTGGACATCCCTGCCGTGTTCCCAACCTTAGGGGGAAAGCTCTCAGTTTTTCCCCATTGAGAATGATATTCGCTGTGGGTTTTTCATAGATGGCTTTTATGATATTGATGTATGTGCCCTCCATCCCTATACTCTGAACAGTTTTGATCAAGAAAGGATGCTGTACTTTGTCAAATGCTTTTTCTGCATCTATTGAGAGGATCATATGGTTCTTGTTCTTTCTTTTATTAATGTATTGTATCACATTGATTGATTTGCGGATGTTGAACCAACCTTGCAGCGCAGGGATGAATCCCACTTGGTTGTGGTGAATAATCCTTTTAATGTACTGTTGGATCCTATTGGCTAGTATTTTGGTGGAATTTTTGCATCCATGTTCATCAAGGATATTGGTCTCTAATTCTCCTTTTTAATGGAGTCTTTGTCTGGTTTTGGAATTAAGGTAATGTAAGGTAATGGTGGCCTCATAAAATGAGTTGGGATGTTTTCCTTCCATTTCTATTTTTTGGAACAGTTTCAGAAGAATAGGTATTAATTCTTCTTGAAATGTTTGGTAGAATTCCCCCGGGAAGCCATGTGGCCCTGGGCTTTTGTTTGTTGGGAGATTTTTGATGACTGCTTCAATTTCCTTAGTGGTTATAGGTCTGTTCAGGTTTTCTATTTCTTCCTGGTTCAGTTTTGGTACTTGATACATCTCTAGGAATGCATCCATTTCTTCCAGATTATCTGATTTTGCTGACCTATAGTTGCTTATAATATGTTCTTATAATTGTATTTCTTTGGTGTTGGTCATGCTCTCTCCTCTTTCATTCATGATTTTATTTATTTGGGTCTTTTCTCTTTTCTTTTTGATAAGTCTGGCCAGGGGTTTATCAATCTTGTTAATTCTTTCAAAGAACCAGCTCCTAGTTTTGTTGATCTGTTCTACTGTTCTTTTGGTTTCTATTTCATTGATTTCTGCTCTGATCTTTATTATTTCTCTTCTCCTGCTGGGTTTAGGCTTTATTTGCTGTTCTTTCTCTAGCTCCTTTAGGTGTAGAGTTAAGTTGTATATTTGAGACCTTTCTTGTTTCTTGAGAAAGGCTTGTATTGCTATATAATTTCCTCTTAGGACTGCCTTTGCTGCATCCCAAAGATTTTGAACAGTTGTGTTTTCATTTTCATTGGTTTCCATGAATTTTTTTAATTCTTCTTTAATATCCTGAGTTGACCCATTCATTCTTTAGTAGGATGCTCTTTAGCCTCCATGTATTTGAGTTCTTTCCGAATTTCCTCTTGTGATTGAGTTCTAGTTTCAAAGCATTGTGGTCTGAAACTATGCAGGGAATGATCCCAATCTTCTGGTACCAGTTGAGACCTGATTTGTGACCTCGAATGTGATCTATTCTGGAGAATGTTCCATGGGCACTAGAGAAGAATGTGTATTCTGTTGCTTTGGGATGGAATGTTCTGAATATATCTGTGAAGTCCATTTGGTCCAGTGTGTCATTTAAAGTCTTTATTTCCTTGTTGATCTTTTGCTTAGATGATCTGTCCATTTCAGTGAGGGGGTGTTAAAGTCCCCTACTATTATTGTATTGTTGTTGATGTGTTTCTTTGCGCTTTTTTTTTTTTTTTTTTTTTTGCTTTTGTTATTAATTGGCTTATATAAGTGGCTGCTCCCATGTTAGGGGCATAGATATTTACAGTTGTTAGATCTTCTTGTTGGATAGACCCTTTAAGTAGGATATAGTGTCCTTCCTCATCTCCTATTATAGTCTTTGGCTTAAAATCTAATTTGTTTGATATGAGGATTGCCACCCCAGCTTTCTTTTGGTGTCCATTAGCATGGTAAATGGTTTTCCACCCCCTCACTTTCAATTTGGAGTTGTCTTTGGGTCTAAAATGAGTCTCTTGCAGACAGCATATTGATAGGTCTTGTTTTTTTATCCAATTTCATAGCCCGTGTCTTTTGATTGGGGCATTTAGCCCATTTACATTCATGGTAACTATTGAAGGATAGGAATTTAGTGCCATTGTATTGCCTGTAAGGTGACTGTTACTGTATATTGTCTGTGTGTTCCTTTCTGGTCTATGTTACTTTTAGGCTCTCTCTTTGCTTAGAGGACCCCTTTCAATATTTCTTGTAGGGCTGGTTTCGTGTTTGCAAATTCCTTTAGTTTTTGTTTGTCCTGGAAGCTTTTGATCTCTCCTTCAATTTTCAATGACAGCCTAGCTGGATATAGTATTCTTGGCTGCATATTTTTCTCATTTAGTGCTCTGACTATATCATGCCAGTCCTTTCTGGCCTGCCAGGTCTCTGTGGATAGGTCTGTTGCCAATCTAATGTTTCTACCATTGTAAGTTACAGATCTCTTGTCCCAAGCTGCTTTCAGGATTTTCTCTTTGTCTCTGAGACTCGTAAGTTTTACTATTAGATGTTGGGGTGTTGACCTATTTTTATTGATTTTGAGGAGTTTCTCTGTGCCTCCTGGATTTTGATGCCTGTTTCCTTCCCCAAATTAGGGAAGTTCTCTGCTATAATTTGCTCCTACGTATACCTTCTGCCCCTCTCTGTCTTTCTTCTTCTTCTGGGATCCCAATTATTCTAATATTGTTTCATCTTATGGTATCACTTATCACTTGAATTCTGCCCTCATGATCCAGTAGTTGTTTATCTCTCTTTTTCTCAGCTTCTTTATTTTCCATCATTTGGTCTTCTATATCACTAATTCTGTCTTCTGCCTCATTTATCCTAGCAGAGTCTCCATTTTTGATTGCACCTCATTAATAGCCTTTTTGATTTTGACTTAGTTAGATCTTAGTTCTTTTATTTCTCCAGAAAGGGTTTTCTAATATCTTCCATGCTTTTTTCAAGCCCAGCTAGTATCTTTAAAATCATCATTCTGAACTCTAGTTCCAACATCTTACTAATGTCCATATTGATTAGGTCCCTGGCAGTCGTTACTATCTCTTGTTCTTTTTTTTGAGGTGATTTTTTCCGTCTTGTCATTTTGTCCAGAGTAGAATAGATGAATGAGAGAACAAAGTGCTAACAGGGTAGGAGTGTCTGGGTGGCTCAGTCAGTTAAGCGGCTGCCTTCAGCTCGGGTCGTGATCCCAGGGTCCTGGGATTGAGTCCCGCATCAGGCTCCTTGCTCGGCGGAGAGCCTGCTTCTCCCTCTCCCTCAGCCTGCCTAGCACTCCCCGGCTTGTGTTCTCTGTCTCACTATCTCTCTCTCTGTGTCAAATAAATAAAATCTTTTTTTAAAAAATGCTAACAGTGTAACAACGACCTCAGAAAAATACACACTGAGCCAGAAGAGGCCTGAAACCAGGGGAAAAGCAAGAGAAAGAAAGGAAAAAGATTAAAAAAAAAAGCAATATGATCAAATATGATCAGGCTGGTGCATAGATCAGTGCCACACACTAGATTTTGGGCATATTTTGGTCTGTTAGAAAGAAGTGCCTCCCAAAATTTTAAAGAAAGAAAAACTTATATATGTACAAAAATAAGGGTAAATACAATGAAGGGATGGAATATGACTGTAAAGATGAAAAGTATAAAAGATTTTATTTTTTTATCTATTTTTTTAAAAAAATCTTATTTATTTATTTACTTGAGAGAGAGAGAGAGAGAAACAGCATGAGAGCAGAGAGGGTCAGAGGGAGAAGCAGGCTCCCTGCTGAGCCGGGAGCCCGATGTGGGACTCGATCCCAGGACTCCGGGATCATGACCTGAGCTGAAGGCAGTCACTTAACCAACTGAACCATCCAGGCGCCCCTTATAAAAGGTTTTATAAAAGGAATTGATAATAAGTTGTTTGAAAAAAGAAAGAAGAGGAATTAAAAAAAAGGAGAGAATGTCATCAGGCAGGAGACTAGAACAATGCCATATACTAGAGATTCAGCGTATATTTTGGTGTGTTAGAAGAAACTGTATCCCAAAATTTTAAAGAGAGAACAACTTATATATGTTCCAAAAATAAGGTTAACTACTATGAAGGGATAGAATATGACTCAAAAAATGAAAAATAAAAAAGATTTTTAAAAAAGGGATTGATAAGATGTTGGTTGAAAAAGGGAAAAAGAAAAATTAAAAAAAAAATTAGAAAAAGAAAAAGAAAATTAAAAAAATTTAACTTTGAAAGACTAAAGAATCACGGGAAAAGAAGCCATGAATTCTATGTGCTGTATCCCCTAGTGCTGGAGTTCTGCTATTCTCATTGATCGGTAAACTTGGTGTTGGCTGGCTGTTCTTACTGATCTTCTGGGGGAGGGGCCTGTTGCCGTGGTTCCCAAATGTCTTTGCCGGAGGCGGAATTGCCCCACCCTTGCCGGGTCCAGGCTAAGTAATCTGCTCCGGTTTGCTCTTGGGAGCTTTTGTTCCCTGCAAGCTTTCCATACAGCTTTGGAGGACGAGAGTCAGGCACAATACTCTTAAGAATGTTAATTATCATGGCACCTGGCTGACTTAGTCCATAGACCACGTAGACCACATGACTGTGGATCTCAGGGTCGTGAGTTCAAGCCCCACGTTGGGTGTAGAGCTTACTTCAGACAAACAAACAAAAATGTGAATAGTATCACGTTGATCCCCATTTTAATCCTGATAACTTCTCCCTGCTATAAGGTTGTTAAGTTTAAAAACCTTAACATTACTGACAGTGCTCTGTGTGATATGGCCACAACTTAACTGGTTCTGCTGTTTACCCATGTGTTGGCTATACTTCAGGTGTAATATAGAACATTTTACTCCTTCTCTAAATTCACTCTTCACAGTTTCTTCACTGTGACAAATGTTTATCTACCTCAGGGTCTTTGTACCTGTGCCTAGAATGCTTTTTCACTTTAGTTTATATATTGTTTCATCAAGGAAGCCTTCTTAACCTCTGAGAGGCCCCTGTGAAATGGGAATTGTATTTATATGTATCTTCCCTGGCCCTAAACATTGTTTCCTTTCATTCAGTAGATGATTTCTTGAGCACCAACTGTGTTTCCAGGCACTGGGTTAGAAGCTGAATATATAATAGTAAATGCAGTTGACCCTTGAACAACATGGGTTTGAACTGCACAGGTCCACTTATATGTGGATTTTTTTTTTCTGATAAATTCAGTACAATACTGTAAATGTATTTTTTTTGTGATTTTTTTTATGATGTTTTCTTTTCTCTAGCTTTTTTTATTATATGAATACAGCATATAATACATATAATATGCAAAATATGTTAATTGACTTCAGTCAATAGTAGACTATTAGTAATTAAGTTTTGGGGGAGTCAGAAGTTAATGTGGATTTTTGACTACATGGGAGGTCAGCACCCCTAGCCTTCACACTGTTCAAGGGTTAACTGTGTAATAATTTAAAAACTGAGGCTGTGTCATGACTTGGGCTTTTCTCATCCACTTTTTCTAGTAATTCATTTTTACGGTATTTTTTTGACATATTGGTCTGTGATGGGCACAGAATTTTTTTAAGATTGTCTTTGACCACAGAGTTTGAGAAATAATGAAATACAGCACACTGAGAAATTAAGGCAGGTAGGTTAAGAATGGAGGATATCACATTGGCAGTAGTGGCATTAACTTCATGTAGATATGATAATTAAAAGTTACCACAGGCTACTGACAGGGGATTTGAAGTGGTTAAACTGGGACTATTCAAAGTAGGATAGCATAGGGAGAGGCAAAAGCTGGCTGACCAGGAACCTGCTACTCCAGCACTGGACCAGCAATGAGGAAACTGTGGTCAGCATTTTAGATTTTTTTTCATACTAAGTTTAGGGCTTTAGTATCTCTAACATTTTATTGTGGACGTTATTTCTTAATATTTGCTAGCTAATTACAATTTAATTTTTCTTTGCTTATTATCTTTTAAACAAGCCTTTGCTTGAGAAAGAGTGAAGGGATGCCTCATATTGGTTAGATAAATGTAACATTGTTGGATCATGTGTAAAATTGATTTTAATTTGTTAGTTTATTTCTTTATTACTTCAGGTATTAAAAAGAACGTGACTACAAATTACCAGAGCCTTGCAGACAGTGCAAATACCAGTGCAAAGCTACAGAATTTTGGTGAAACCTCTCCAGATGCCATCAGTACAAATTCAGAGGGTGTTCAAGAAAATCAAGACCTGGTAATCATTTCAGAGAGATTCTGTGAAGAGAAATGCCAGCCACAAGGCTGTTTTACCTTTATTTCATATTTAATATGCGCACATTTTATGACATTAATATATGTAAGTGAATTGCCATAGTAGTGAGCGACTCACTTTGCTCTTGCTACTCTTGAAATTGCTTCCTTCCCTCCTATTGAATTGTTTTTCTCTGAATTTCACTCTCTAAATCTGTTTTTCTCCCACTGAGGAGGGGAGCTTCTGTCCTTTTCCATCTTTTATTTTTTTGACCTTTATCATAGTTCCACTTAAATATATTTTGAAAACAAGTTTGATGGTTGATGGTAGTCAGTCCTCATGAGGAACTTTCTACAAAAGAAGTATGTTACTGGTTTAAGCCCTTCCCACCCAGTGAAATATTCTTACAGATGACTTAGAAAATATGTTCAGCCTTCAGTGAAAATAATTTCACACAGAAATGTCATATAATTAATCTTTGTGACCTAAAAAAATTCTCTCTTGACTGAATAGGAAGAAAGGAAGCTGAAGTTTGTGACTGTAATGTATAATCATGTTTTGTTGGTCAAAAGTATATTTTTGGTTATAGGTCACAATTGTGTTTTTAGAGGTTATAGTAGTTTCCTGTGTCATTTCTTAAATTTTGTTTTGAATTACTTGGTATGCTAATATTATTTATGCAATCATTATTAGATGTCAGTTGTGGTGTTTAAAATTACTGGTGTTAATGGGGAAATTGACATCCGAGGGGAAGATATGGAAATCTGTCTTCAAGTGGACCAAGTGACACCAGATCAGTTAGGCAATATCAGTCTTCGGCATTACCTTTGTAATCGTCCAATAGGTAAGACTTTAATATGATTTAAACTTGTTTTGTTTTTTATACATATAATTCCTTAGCAGTTCTGTCTTTGGTATAAATAAATTCAAGGAAAATTACATTTGTTTATAATAATGTAAGAGATTTCTTTTAGATTACCTTATTTTCATATAGTATTTTGATTGTTAGAAATATAATGTGTTGAAGATGTATTCTCTAATTTCTTTTTGTTTTATTTGTTAAGTGCCATCTCTTTTGGTCTTCTCATTCTTTGATATAATAGGTTTAAGAAAACTGAGTTCTTTTCTATATGAAAAGAATGATAAAGTAATCCTAGAATGTCCAACTTAGTTCAATGCTGGAATAAATGTCAATTTTTATATTCCATTATCTTGCTTATAAACAAACATTTCCTGAGTCCAGCATGATACTTGGTGTTTGGAAAAATCATGTATCATGTTCTTATGGTCCTTCGTTCTAAGATGCACACATTCACTTGGACATAGAGGAATATGAACAACAAAACATGCAGTGTATGAAGAGGAAACCACATAAAACCATCCCTTTTTCAAAGTTTATATGGAGTTACCACTCATGGTTTTCAGTCATTTGAAGAAATTTATTTTTTAGAATAGTTCTACTAAGCATTTAAAATGACAGTATTCAATTTTTTAAGTCTTTAAAAAGTCACTGAGCTGTAATATTTTTTTTTGCTATATATACAGAATGCTAAATCTGATACATAACATGTTGAAATACATAGTCCTGCATGATATCAAATAAGTATGCTATCACCTCACATCCTGGGAATTTCAGGTAAATGTGCCATTTGTCTTTAAACCAGCATCATAGAAAAAAATTGTCTCCTGGCTTTTTTCTATGTATAGACCTTGCAGTTTACAATGTATCTGTTAAAAAATTTGAAGAATTTTCTATTAGAAGTATAAATCCCAATGGCATGCAAAATAGAGGAAGCTAAATATATAATTGGAAAGGTTTCATAGTGGACAAAAGAAATTTCAAAACCTAGATCCTGTTCTATTCCCAATCCAAACTGCTCTTCAAATTGTACACTCTTAAGATTATTTCCAGTTGCTTAGTTGTTTTTACTTACTTTTAATGGGTCACTTAGTACCATGTCCTATTACTTTGTTTCATGTTGTTCCTTACTGAAGAAATCATTTTGAAATGCTTAGTATATGTGGGTTGTATAGTCAGTGCTAGTGCCTTATTTTTCTCAACTGTGTCAGTTGGTTGTTTAAAGATAAACAAAAAATAAGAAGGAAGAAAACAAAGGAAAAGAAAGGAGAAAGGGGAAATGGGATAAAAGGAAAGGGAGAAAAAATAGTTTAGCTTGAACATTTCAAACAATAAGCCATACGAACAAAGATTGATCTATGATTTATATCTGCTGTCACTCTGACATGACCAATTAAAATTGCAAAGTTGTTTTTGCTTTTGTTTGTTTTTGTTTTTCTATAATGTATGGATTTTGGAGTCCTTTAATAGGAAGACCTTTACATAATAGTTTCATGGCCTAAAAGGTAGAAGAAAGGAAAGAGTTTTGACTAATGAGGATTTTGTTTGATCTCTGCTCCAAATAAATACTCTTTGTTTGAAATTATTTCTGGCTCTCAGCTCCTTAGAGTGAGTAGGTATCTCTCTCTCTCTCTCTTTCTCTCTCTTTCTCTTTCTCTCTCTCTCTGTATAGATATGTAGATAAATAGGTAAAAGGCAAAACAAAATCACATTTACCAAGTTGTTTCTAATTGCTCTTTTTTTTTTTTTAAGATTTATTTATTTATTTGACAGAGAGAGACACAGCGAGAGAGGGAACACAAGCAGGGGGAGTGGGTGAGGGAGAAGCAGACTTCCTGCTGAGCAGGGAGCCTGATGTGGGACTCAGTCCCAGGACCCCGGGATCATGACCTGAGCCGAAGGCAGACGCTTAATGACTGAGCCACCCAGGAGTCCCTCTAATTGCTCTTATTATCAAATAGACACATTAACTCTTGTTTGTCTTGATATAGGAAAGAACACTAACCATTATCAATTTGTGGCTGTTTTACCTTTTATTTAAAAAAAAATCAGTTCTTAATTCAAAAATTCTTTAGAATTTTTTTGAACTCTTCTTGTTTCTATCTTATTTATCTTGAATGTTAATCTGTAGTAGTAACATTGATTAAACATCATTCTGTACCTGAAATAAAGTTATAAAAACAACTCTCCATTATAAGTTGTGTATGGAGATCTATCCTTGGTGCATAAATATAAGTATGTTTATTTTCTTAATCCCCTTCCTTCACAAATATGTTTACATTTGACTTTTATAAGACTGAAGTATTCACATCCATGCTGAGGGAAAATAAACATCTCCCCATCATTAATTTAATTAGTAGGGTCTTCTTAAGACAACCAAGACTGATAAATTCGAGACTGATAAATTTGATACTTCAGTAACTGAAACAGTTTCACTTTTCCAGAACATTTAGTTTGTTTTTAACTCACTGGGTTCTATGAATTGTGAAACTAATCCTATTTTTCTCTTTGCTGCTAGGAAGTTCATTTTTGGTTCACCTGTGGCACAGAAAAGTAAATAATGCGTTCAGAGTTACTAATCTTACTATCCATTTCTGTTCTATCCTTTTCCATTGCTTACTTATTTTTTATATAAGTATGCTATGACCGTGTTGCCTCCTATTCTTTTTGGAGCTAGGTATTATAAAGTAAAATAGTTACCATGAGGGTCATTTCACTTAAGTGGTTGCATTGGGAACTTTTGTTTTTTTAAAATCAGATATTGTATGGGTGCTTTATTGAAATTTTAAAATTTGTTTTTGAAATCAGTATTTATCTCTGTAAGCCACCTCAAATTCTTTTTTGGAACAAGGCCAAGGCGTGTGTGTGTGTGTGTGTGTGTATGTGTATATATACATATATATGTGTGTATTATATATAAATGTGTGTGTGTATGTATATATCCTTTGCTATAATATCAGTTTTAAAATTGTCTTCTAATAGAGGCATTTTAATGAGGTCTTGTCTATTTACTTTTCTAATTATTTAAGGACCTAATTTTAATGAGGAAGGTGCAAAACTTCAGGCTTTTGTTACTTCTTGAGAAATGGCTTAAGAATCACTTTAAATGCCATGATTTTTTCTTTATCACAGTTGTCCATTATATTACAGATGTATAGATAGGTATACACTCAGATGGATTGTAAGTATCTTAGGTATGCATCATATCAGATTTATATCATGACGTATGTTTGCATGGTACCAAAGAAATAGAAAATATAGACAAGTCAACATTATTGTAATGGAAAGTCATCTATAAAAATTGAAGTTAAGGTTGTTTATGGTATATTATAAATGTACTGTAAGTATCCCTTAAAAGTAAATATTAAAACTTTAAGATATTATTTCTTCAACATTGTACAAAGTAACAATAATGTCTTAATGACAAATAATTGAGAGTGACACTTTTGAGTAGTGCTACAAGTTATAATTTTTATGTGTTCTTTTTCTGTAGGTTCAGATCATAAATCTATAATTCATTCCAAATCCACTCCTGAGATTACTCTGAGATTTGAGAGTGGGCCTGGTGCTGTAGTTCACTCTTTGCTTGCAGAAAAAAATGGATTTCTGCAATGCCATATAGAAAACTTTAGCACTGAGTTTTTTACATCTTCTCTTACTAATATTCAACATTTTTTGGAAGATGAAACTGTTGCAACAGTGATGCCAATGAAGATACAAGTTTCTAACACAAAAATTAATTTAAAAGTATGTTAATAAGTATTTTTATATTTTCATGTTGTAAATGTTCACTTTGCTTACCTAGACTTTGATTCATGTCTAAGAATATGTCATCTCTATAATATATACTCTATTAGCATTTATTGAAATGAATTTGTGGCCTTTGTGGGGGAATGACGAAGAGATCCTTCTTAGAAATTAGAAAACAAAAATAGGATGGGCAGTTTTTCACTGTATCAACTGAAGCATATAAAGATAAATTTCTAACTCATTAAAAATATTGACTGAAGTAACATTTGTTAAGGAAATGATTAATTTTATCATTTACTTTAATAACAATATGCTGATGTTGTTTCTCCTTTCTGTAGGATGACAGTCCTCGTAGTAGTACAATATCCCTTGAACCAGCTCCTGTAACTGTTCATATTGACCATCTTGTGGTGGAGAGAAATGATGATGGCTCTTTTCATATCAGAGGTATATATGAAAAACATTGTAATTGAATACCTGCTGAAATTTAAAATTAAATTATTTATATGCTGATTGTTTACTCATACTTCCTGTTTATAAATATATACGTATGTGGTAGTAAATGATTGAGGGACACTTTTAGTACTTTGCAATAAAATATCATCTGTGTATGGATCTCTTACTTCAGAAATAACTCATCCACAGTTGATTTAATACCTGTTCTACAGATGTGTTTTGAATGAAAGTGACAGAGGCTTTTCTGGTCTTACATGGCTCTTGAGCTCACTTGGGTCTCTTACTTGATCTCTTTCTTAACTTTGTTTCCCACTATTCTTTTATATATAGTCAACAAGCTTGGTATACTCCTGTAATGGAATTCTTCATGCACTTTTCCATTTCTGTGTTCTTATTTGCCTTGTTATTTCTCATTAGAATTGTATGTTTCCTTTCAAGATTATCTCAAGCTTCTTTTCAATTAACTGTTCTTATAACCTGATGTGACTTCTTATTCTTGGGTACTTATTCTCCATACATTAGTTACTAACAGTATATTGCTATGTATTTAGTTCTGCTTTAGTATCTTGATTTAAGAATTAGTATCTCCATTCTAACAAGATTTTTAAGGTCTCTAAGGGCTATATCTTACAAGGTGGAGTGGAATAGAGGAAGGAGCTTGACTTGTTATACTTAGGTAGTCTAGTCTCACTTTGTTAGTAGCTACTTGAGAGTAAAATATCAGGGACTGATCTATGCATCTATTTCATCTATCAGAACCTCATGAAATGACATGTTAAAAGAAGAATAAAGTCATAACAGTACTGCAAAAGAAAAATAAGTACCATCAGTGGGTCAGAAATCCTTAAAAGAGCACAGAGAGCAATCCAAAAAGGCAAACCAGAAAAGTCTGTAGCCATAAACCCATCTAAGAGAGAACTGTTGCTAAGGTAGGAGCAGTTTGTGGGGAAGTCCTAATCAATGAGTCTACCCTCTGGAGTTTGGGATCAATAGAGCAAACAAAGAAGTCAGACCAACACAGATAAAAATGTCAGCTTCTTTTCTGATAAAAGCTCACATGGAGCAAATAGCTTACTCTAAGAAGATAGGTTTGCTGTATGTCTCTTTCCTCCAAATACTTCAGGTCCCAAAACTGCAGGTCTGACTTGTAGAGAAAGCAGAATAGAATGCATCCTTTTTGCAGGCAAGGCTTATACCAAAGTGAGGAGAGACTGAATCACATACACAGTTCCTTTTTCTAAGCTCATCAATCAGGTAAGTCATACCTTCTCCCCTGTGAATAAGTGAGAAGGGGGGCCAAGAGAGTACAGGAGAATTTTCTCCTCAAAAACAGGAGAAATCTTCCAAACAGAATGCTGAAATTAGAATAGATCCCTGAGGCAATAAGGTGAACAATGTAGGCACTTCTTTTTGGGACCCTTTCCTATGCTTTTACCAAATAGCAGACTTTAGGGAGGTTTGCATATAGACTACAACATGGAGGGTAGATTTTACAGCTGCCAGGCCCCAGGAAGGGAATGATTGTGTTATACCTAGTTGACAAACTTGGTATCTCTCACCCCAGCAGCACAACCTCTCTCTCCCCAACCCCATCACTGGCTGTCAACTATGGCACATCGAAACAGCATCCATAGTCAAGAAAATGGGTTAAGCATACGTCCAAGAATTGTCATAAATTTGATTGATTGTAAACAGGCAGTAGTCATGATTGTAAGCAAGAAATATACTCTAGCTAATTGAGTAGAAAAGGAGTTTTATAAAGATTATTGGAATGGAATAGAATTAAGAGACCAGAAATAAACTCTTACATTTATGATTAACTGATTTTTGACAATGGTGCCAAGACAATTCAATGTGGGAAAGAATAGCCTTTCCCACAAATGGTGCTGAAACTACATGATATCCACATGAATGAAGCTAGACCTCTTCCTTATATCATCCACAAAAATGTACTCTTTGTGGATCAGAAATCTTAAAAGAGGTAAAACTATATAAAATCCTTAAAAAAAACCTTAAGAATAAATCTTAATGACCCTGGGTTAGGAAGCCTTCTCAGATGCCACACCAAAAGCATAAATGACAAAAGAAAAATGTAGATGAGTTCCGCATCTGGCTCCCGGCTTGGCGGGGAACCTGCTTCTCCCTCTGACCCTCTCCCCTCTCATGCTGTTTCTCTCTCTCGCTCTCTAATAAATAAATAAATAAAATCTTTAAAAAAAAAAAAGAAAGAAAAATGTAGATGAATATACTGTCAGGAGCATGAAAAGACAGTCCACAGGATGGAAGAAATATTTATAAGTCATATAT
This sequence comes from Mirounga angustirostris, assembly GCF_029215605.1. Taxonomy (NCBI): domain Eukaryota; kingdom Metazoa; phylum Chordata; class Mammalia; order Carnivora; family Phocidae; genus Mirounga; species Mirounga angustirostris. The sequence goes on from NW_026991713.1 coordinate 21,259,790, forward strand.
CTGGTAAGGGCCTGGTATCCGGACTGTATAAAGAACTCTTCTAACACAAAACTGAAAAAGATAGGGAGATGGCTTTGGGCACTCCGCATGCCGGGTCTCCTCCTCTTCCTGTGCTGGGTAGCTGTGGCAGCCATGAAGACTCTGAACTCCATGGCTGAGGTGGCCGGAGCCCAGGTAGCCCTGGCAGTCAACATCAGCGTGGCCCAGGGGTTGCAGGACGTGCTTATTGCTGGTGCTGCTTCGTGAAATGCAAATTCAACACCCAACAGCCTCCTCAGTAGCCAAAGTAGTAACACCCCAGGATGACATAATTGGTGGTGGTACCATTTCCATGTCCTAATCATTGGAGAGCATTTCTGAAAGAAGCAGATCTCTACGTTTCTGAAAGTCTTTGTCCCAGAATAACAGCAGAAGAATATGAAGCTGTAAAGGAAAAGGTACTTCAGTTTTTGGAAAAGTCAAAGTAAGCAAAGAAATGGACAGGGAAACACTTAAGAGATGTGGCCAGAACATCTCTACATACTAAAGTGCATGGTGAACTTGTCTTAACAGGCTGTAGTGGACTCCATTTTGGTCTTTAAAAAACAAGATGAACCTATTGGGACCTCTTCATGTTTGAGACCATGGAGGTGAAACATAAATCTGAAACCAATACAAGCTTAATCAAAGGTCTTATTTTGGACCATGGGGCATGGCATCCTGATATGAAAAAAAAGGTAGAAAATGCATACATCCTCATATGCAAAGTGTAATTAGAATATGAAAAAATAAAAGTGAATTCTGGCTTTTTTTTTTTTTACAAGTGTGCAGAAGAGAGAAACTTGTAAAAGCTGAAAGAAAATTCATTGAAGATAGAGTTAAAAAAATAACAACTGAAAAAGGAAGTCTGCATGATTCAGATAAAGGATTTGTTGTTACTAATCAAAAGGGAATTGACACCTTTTCCTTAGAAGCTATTGCAAAAGAAAGCAGAGTAGCTCTGTGTAGAGCTAAAAGGAGAAATATGGAAAGGCTGAGTCTTGCTTGCAGTGAAGTAGCTCTAAATTCTTTTAATGACCTAAATCCTGTTTGTTTGGGACATGCAGGACTTGTCTATGAGTATACTTTTGAGAAGAGAAATGTAACAATCCTTGCTCTGTCACATTGTTGGTCAAAGGGCCAAATAAGCACACACTCAAACCAAAGATGCAGTAAGAGATGGTTTGAGGGCTGTTAAAAGTGCTACTGATGATGACTGTGTAGTTCCAGGTACTGGTGCAGTGAAGTAGCAATGGCAGAAGCTTGATTAAATATAAACTCAGTATAAAGGGCAAGGCCCAACTTGGGAGTTCAAGCATTTGCCGATGCACTGCTCATTATTCCCAAGGTTCTTGTTCAGAATTCTGGTTTTGACCTTCAGGAAACACTAGTTAAAGTTCAAGCAGAACATTCAGAATAAAGTCAGCTTGTGGGTGTGTACTTGAACATAGGTGAGCCAGTGGTAGCAGCTGAAGTAGGCATATGGGATAACTATTGTGTAAAGAGACAGCTTCTTCACTCCTGCATGGTGACTGCCACCAACATTATCCTGACTGATGAGATCATGCGAGCTGGAATGTCTTCTCTAAAATGTTGAATTGAAGCTTCCCTTGTGTCATCTGAATCATGAAGACCCTACAGAGTGATCCTAAGAAAATAGCTGTGGAATTTTGTCCAAGTCCAAGTGATTTTCTTTTTATCTTCCTTCCTTCTTCCTTCCTTCCTTCCTTCCTTCCTTCCTTCCTTCCTTCCTTTTATTTAATTATTGGAGAGAGAGCACAAGTAAGGTGAGGGTCAGAGGGAGAAGCAGACTCCCTGCTGAGTGGGGAGCCCGATGCAGGGCTTGATGCGAGGCTCGATCCCGGGACTCCAGGATCATGACCTGAGCCAAAGGCAGACGCTTAACCAACTGAGCCACCCAGGTGCCTCTCAAGTGATTTTCAAAAGCATTTTCTTTTCCCATATGAAAAAAAGAGAGAATGCTGACACTCAAATTCTGAAGTTTTGAAATTATAATTAGTATGTTTTATATTGCACTGCAGTGTACACACATTAAGCAGGCCCTTTTTACCTAATAAACAGGATGTTTTGCTTTAGCTTCAGTGATAAAAAAGTACCACATTAGATAAGTATATGTTATCTACATTGTTATTAAATGTTCCTTGAAAAACAAATGAGCAAATGAACAGAAACTGAAAAAGATAAGTAACCTAATTTTAAAATAGGCAAAGATTTGAACAGATATTTCTCTGATGAATATATAAAAATGGCCGGCCAAAAGCACATGAAAAGATGCTTGACATCATTAGCCATTATAGAAATGTAAATCAAAACCACAATGAGATAACACTTCAAACCCACTAAGATGACTAATCAAAAAGACAGATGATGATAACAAGTGGTGGGAGGATGTGCAGAAATTGGAACCCTCCTACATTGCTGGGCTTGTAAAATGGTGTGGGTGCTTGGGAAATAATTTGGCAGTAACTCAGAAAGTTTTAAACCGTTACTTACGACCCAGCAATTCCACTCAAGAGAAGTAAGAACAGAGGTCCACTCAAAAACTTGTACACGAATATTGATGTTGACAAGTACAGTATTCATAATAGCCTAGAAGTGGAAACAATCCAAATATTATGCTATGAATGGACAAGGAAAATGTGATATATCCATACAATGGATTATTATTCAGCAATAAAAAAAACGAAGTACTAATACATGTTATAATATGGAAGCTTTGAAAACATTTTGCTAAATGAAGGAAGCCAGTCAGGAAAGATCACATATTATATGATTCCATTTACATGAAATGCCCAGAAGTGGCAAATCTGTAAAGACAGAAAGTAGTGGTTGCCTAGGGCTGGTGGGTGGGATGAAAGGAATGGGGAGAGACTGCTAATAGGTACAGTGGATTTTGAGGGTGATGAAAATGAGTGCCTGGGTGGCTCAGTTGGTTAAGCGTCTACCTTCGGCTCAGGTCAGGATCCCAGAGCCTGGGATCGATCCCTCTTGTCGGGATCCCGGCTCAGCGGGGAGTCTGCTTCTCCTTCTACCCCTCCCCCTGCTTCTTCACTCTCTTTTCTGTCTCTCAAATAAATAAATAAATCTTAAAAAAAAAATTCTAAAAGTGATCATGGTGATGGTGGTACCATTGGTGAGCATACTAAAAACCTATGGGTCAGGTACTCTAAATGGATAAATGGGACATGTGAATTATTTTTTTATGTGAAGTATTTTTTAACAAAGCTCTTAAATATATTTTAGAATCAAGAGAGATCTGGGGAACCAACCTCATGGTTTACCTTCCAGATCCATGAGTACAGTGTTACCTGGTGTGATGGGAAACACTGCTGCCTGACACTGGACACTTGATTTTACATTTTGCACTATTGTCACTATTGTTGAATAAATCCAGCTTTACTGCATCTGCTGCAGCCATCAGTGTTTGAGCTTTTTTATTTAGGAACTTGACCTTGCTTCTACTGTCACTGCTGTCCCCAGAAAGAGAAAGTTCTCTTCCTTTCCTTCTTTAGTATCTGAGGGAAATCTAGGGTGAGTACAATTTGATTGGCAATAGCTGGGTCACATGCATGAAAAGGAATCTGGAAATTTTGGTAGATTTTCAAACATTTATTGAAGGAAGGAGATTTTACTCTCAAAAAAACTCAAAAAGTATGAAATTCTTCAAATACAGAAAAGGATTCTGATGTTGGATGGGTGAAATAAATGACAAAATGCCTACTTCAAAAATCAGTAAGAGACATAAAACAAATGAGTAATACAGTTGATGCTAAGGAAAAGTGGAGACTTTTACAGATATATGATAGGATTTTGAGTTCATAAAATAAGAACAAGCCTTATGGAAAATAACCAGTTAAAAACCTTTGAGAATTAAGTCTTGTCTTTGAAATAGAAAATAATAGCTTACCTAAAACCCACCAGCTCTATCTTTAAGAGATAACCAGAGTTGGACCTTTTCCCACCATCTGTAACACTAGCACTTTCAAATCTGCTTGAATTATTATAATTAATTCCTAAGTTGTGTGTCTTCTGCCTTTGTTTCCATACACTATTGTTGACCCAGCAACCAGAGTGCCATTTTTAAAATGTAATTTATATCAAATAACTTCTCAGCTAACGACCCTCCACTGGCTTCCTTTCTCAAGCCAATTAAAATTACCGGGATCTTTCCAGGGGCTTAAAAAGTCTGGCATGATCTTGTTCTTTGCTTTTTTCTGTCCTTACTTCCTGCTATTCTCCCTCTTTGCACCATTCACTCCTGTCACTCTGGCCTCCTGTCAGAGACGTACTCCTATCTCAGGGTGTTTTTACTTCCTACTACTTTTGCCTGGAATTCTCTTCTCTCAGATATCCCCATGCCCCGCTTCATTACTTTCTGCAAATCTCTGGTCACATCTCCCCTTATAGAGATTTTCATGCATCCATCCTTCTGCCATCCTCAACAGCTCCTTTTCTCCCTAACCCTGCTTTATTGTTCTCAGTGAATGCTTAGAATCTTTTGATATACTATATTCTTTCTTATTTATTGAGTAGAATGTAAGTTACATGAAAGCAGGAATTCATTTGGTACATTGCTATCCCTATCTGCTAAAATACTCTCTTACCTAGAAGATCTTCAAAAAATATACTTGTTCAATGACTGGGTGAATAAAGACAGCTTAAAAACAATGGACATAGCTAAAGGTTGAATAGATTGTCTAGAACAACAATGTCCAGTATAACTTCATGCTCATGGAAATGTTCTGTAATCTATAATGAAGTGGCTATTGAGCACTTGAAATGTGGCCAGTACCACTAAGGAACTAGATTTGAATTTTATTTAATATTTAATTAATTTGAATCTTAATAGCCACATGTTGATAAATGGCTGCTGTTTGGATAGCACAGATATAGAAGACTGAACAAAGTATATTCTAAAAAGGCGGGGAAGGGGGTAAAAACAAATTTAAAAAGTATAGTGAAAACACTGAGATAACCATTAAGAAAGACAAACAATAGGGAAAGAGTAAAAGAAAAAATAGGCAAAGGAGCTCCAAGGTCTGTAGTTCTAGCAAAACACAGTTCAGTGTGCAGGGGGTATCTTAGGCCATCGGAACAGGGAAAGAAGTCTAGGGGAAAGGAATCTATAAAGATGCTGAGGTGCATGGATTGGGTGGGAGAGCATTTAGTAGGAGAAACACATCTCTCTTTTTCTTAAGATTTATTTATTTATTTGTCAGAGAGAGAGAATACAAGCAGAGAGGGAGAAGCAGGCTCCCTGCTGAGCAAGGAGCTCTTGCAGGACTTGATCCCAGGACCCTGGGACCATGACCTGAGCTGAAGGCAGACACTTAACCAACTAAGCCACTCAGGCATCCTGAAACATCTTTTTTTGACCTGTGGTGTTCAGGAGGCCACACACACACACACACACATGAAGGATAGAGCCTGAAATTCTAACATGTATCTAAAGAGTTCCAGAAAGAGAGAACAGGATAAAAAGAAATAGAAAACATCATCAAAGAAGTAATGAAATGTCCCAAATTTGAAGGAAGAAATAGGCCTTCAAACTGATAGAGCCAACTAAGTGTAGAGCAGAGTGAGTGAAAAACAACTCTTACTTAGACATATTCGTGACATTTCATAATACTGAGGATAAAGAGAAAAGTCTTAAAATCTAGAGAGAAAAAGAAAAAGGATGAAAATCAGATTTATTTGCATCAGACTCTACATTGGCAACATTGGATGCTAAAAGACAGTTAAGTAATATCTTCAAAGTTCTTGGGAATATAATTTGAACCTTTTATTTTAAAGGCAAAAGTAAGGACAATTTTTGTTTAATGGGAAGAATTGCTTAGTTAAAATGAAAAATTAATAAGGAACAGCAATAAGTAAAGAAAATGGTAAAACTCGGAGTTAAGTCTAAATATTTGTTCATGTATAAGGAAAATTGGTTTTATTGTGTAACTAAAATTCTAAATGACCTCTATGAGAGGTTGCAGTGGGGGAAAAGGAAGGGAATAGGGAAATAAAATTGTGCTATCTTTTTTGTCTTTTTTTTTTTAAGTTTTTGTCCTTTTGAGGGGAAATTACACTAGACTTTGATAGAACCATGTGTATTTAAATAATATGTGCTGATATTGTATATATAACCTTAGATGACCAAAGATAATGAATAATCTTTAAACTGTTAGGACTGGGGAAAAACCTGGATGAAAATATCCAGTTAATCTAACAAAAGGCACAGGGTGCCTGGGCGCCTCAATCAGTTGAGCATCTGCCTTCAGCTCAGGTCATGATCCCAGGGTCCTGGGATAGAGCCCCATGTTGGGCTCCCTGCTCAGAGGGGGTCTGCCTTCCCTCTCCCTCTGCCCCTCCCCCCGCTTGTGCTCTCTCTCTCGCTCACTCTCTCTCTCAAATAAATAAATCTTAAAAAAATATCTAATAAAATGCAGAAAGTTAAAAATGGAATAAAAAGGAAGTATGGTAAGTAGAAAACATTAAATTAGAATACAGCAATGAAGTCATTGTAGTAAATATGAATGGTTTAAATTCCTTTGTTAAAAGACAGAGGCACTAAGATAGTGTTAGGGGAAAAAATTACAGGTTATGTGCAGCAAGAAGATAGTCCTTCTAAATAAAATGACAAAAACACTGAAAATAGGTGATGGGAGAAAATATATACCAAAGGGTAAGAAAAAGGAAATGAGTATTAGATAACATTAAATTTAAAACTAAAAGTAGAGAATGGGACAGAGAGGTGTTTTTTTAGAGTTTACTTTTTAGAGAATTTTTAGGTTTATAGCAAAACTGAGCAGAAGGTATAGAGATTTCCCATATACCTGCTGCCCCCACAGATACAGAGCCTCCCACCTGAGTTACTTGTATTACAATTGATGAACCTACATTGACACATCATTATCACTCAAAGTCCATAGTTTACATTAGAGTCATTCTTGGTGTTACACATTCTGTCTGTAAGTTTGGACAAACATATAATGATATATATCCACCATTCTAGTAACCTACAGAGTAGTTTCACTGCCCTAAAAATCCTCTGTACTCGGGCGCCTGGGTGGCTCAGTTGGTTAAGCGACTGCCTTCGGCTCAGGTCATGATCCTGGAGTCCCGGGATCGAGTCCCGCATCGGGCTCCCTGCTCAGCAGGGAGTCTGCTTCTCCCTCTCCCGCTCCCCCCTTTTGTGCTCTTTCTCTCTCTCACTCTCTCTCTCAAATAAATAAATAACATCTTTAAAAAAAAAAAAATCCTCTGTACTCTACCTGTTTATCCTCCCTCCCCACCCCAACCCCAGTGTTACTACTGCCTCTGTAGTTTTTACCTTTTCCAGAATGTCATATAGTTGGAATCATATGGTATGTAGCCTTCCTAAATTGGCATTTTCCATTTACTAATATACATTAAAGATTCCTCCATTTTGTTTTTTCAAGGCTTCATAGCTGATTCCTTTTTAGAGCTGAGTAATATTTCACTGTATATTTATCCATTTATTTATTTATCACAGTTTATCCATTCACCTGTGCAGGAACTTTGTGGTTTCTTCCAGTTTGGGGTAGTTGTAAATAAAACTACTATACACATCCATGTGCAGGTTTTTGTGTGGACATGTTTCAACTCCTTTGTGTAAATACCAAGGAACGTGATTGCTGGGTCTTATGGTAAGACTATGTTTAGTATTGTAAGAAAGTGGCAACTCTGCCATTCACACTCCTAGAATCATTGCTGTAATGGTTCCTAACTGGGAAGGTGGGAAGATTTTTTTGATTATGAAACCTAGTGAATGGTGTAAAACCTAAACTCTGAAGAGTCTGTATGACCAGAGAAGAAAAATGAACAGAAATCTTTTATTGGAATAAACAAATAACTAGTAAAATCTATATTTAAAGTCAAATATTTATCAATACCTACTGTGGTATTATTAACGATTACTATTTGAATATTCTTACCAGACCCTTTGAGATAAGGCAAGTGTTCTTATCACCTCCATTTTGCAAATGAAGAAATTTAAGTTTAGACAGGTCAAGTGACTTCTTCAAGTTGAAAGAGCCTGTGCTAGGGAAAAAGTAGGTTACTGTAAGATGCTGCATATTTCATCTGTGGCATAGATTTGTTCATCAAAATTTGTCCTAAAAACTTGAAAGAAGCTCTTTTATTTATTTATTTATTTTTTTAATTTTTTTTTAAAGATTTTATTTATTTTTCAACAGAGAGAGAGACAGCGAGAGAGGGAACACAAGCAGGGGGAGTGGGAGAGGGAGAAGCAGGCTTCCCGCGGAGCAGGGAGCCCCATGCGGGGCTCGATCCCGGGACTCCAGGATCATGACCTGAGCCGAAAGCAGTCGCTTAACCAACTGAGCCACCCAGGCGCCCCTGAAAGAAGCTCTTTTAAAGAAATACGCCTTTCTACTATAATAGACTCCAGTCACCCCCTTCATTCACAGGTTCTCTCTTCCCATCTCTCTCCAGTCCTTCTCATCTTTACATTCTTCCTCCTTCCTTTCTTCCCATTTCCTTCCTTTTTTCCCATTTCCTTCATTTCTTCCCATTTCCTTCCTTTTTTCTCTTCCTTTTCTCTTCCTACCTCCCCCTCTCTACTTACCATCCCTCTTTAACTCCCCTTACCCCATACATCCCTCTTCCTTTCTTCCCATCCTTCCTCCCCTACCTCTTCCACTCTCTATCTCTCCCCCCTCCTTCTCTACCTCATTCCTTCTTTCCCTTTCCCCATATGTCTTCTTCTTCCCTTCTGTCCCTCTCCTTCCCATTTTTCTCATTCCATCGCCCAATGATTGAAATAAATGGGTTTCAGAATGATTTTGTGATTTTTCATTATTTTTAGTATCCCATGTAGTAGGATGTAAGCTAAATAGAATTAAGTCCTGGGTCGTCTGTTATCCTAACTATAGTCAGTGTAACTCAGCTCTTATTTTTAGTTTATATTATAAATGTTCTGGGTCATATTTCATTTGAAAGGAGTTTTGTTCCTTTAAAAGTTTGAGAATGAAAGTATGTTATAAAATTACTAAATTATTAGTTTTTTATGGTTGAAAGACTGGACAACTTGGCTTTCCCATGGTTTAGTGTTTTAGGTTTCTCTTACAGTCAATACCAAGCTGAATGGTATGCTAGTCGGAGCCAGTACAACAGTTTTTATAGTTTTTTTTTCTACTTACACTATTAAAAACATAATTGATGCAAGACAATATTATAAAAAATAGTTTCTGATTTGAGACCACTGTAAAATGAAGCCAAGAACAGACCAAAACACAACTTGATGGCACTTAACCATGTAGATAGAACTATTCCAATTTATATGTATATAGAATAGGGGTAAAATTGAGAGAATCATAAGGGAGGATAATTTGGCAATGTGAACAAAAGCTTTAAAAAAATGTTTCTGTTCTTTGACTTTAACTATCCACTTCTTGGAGTCTTTTTAAGGGGAAAATTACTGCTCCCTAGTCCACTCAATATAATTTGATTTGGCAAACTGCCGTTCTCTCATTTCATGTTATTTTGGTGGACCTGACAATCATGTGACCCTATCAAAAAAGTGGGAATAGGACACAGCTTGACAAGTCAAAAGACTTCAGCCTTTGGGACATGGTGAGGGGTACATGAGTTGACTGTGACCCAAGTGTTGAGTCTTTTTTGTGAATTGATAAGGACACTGAAAGAGAAAGGGTCACAGGCTGTAGAACTTATTTATTTGAGCCACCTTTGCCATCATATAACTGGTCCAACGCAAAGGAAAAGAAAAGTGGACTTGAGAAATAGAGAGTCAGGTTCCTAAAATGACAGTCCTGAAGACATCTTATGAATCCCAGTATCCAGCCATGACTGAAGCACCATCACTTGGACTCCCTGTTAGAGTCAAATATTTTTCCTTTTTTATTTAAAACATTATTTTATTTTATTATTATTTTTTTTAACGAAGCATAGTTGACACATAGTATTACATTAGTTTTAGGTACATTTTCTTTTTTAAAAGCAATTTTTGAGTTGGGCTTCTGTTCCCTTGCAACCTAAAGTGCTCTATGTGTAATCCAAAAAGTAAGAAAATATGTCGATGTGTGAAGATATTCCATGCCTTGTTTTTTATAATTATTTTTTAATAAAAGCATTTTTGAGATATAATTCACATACCATACCATTCACCCAATTAAAATATATAACTCAGGGCGCCTGGGTGGCTCAGTTGGTTAAGCGACTGCCTTCGGCTCAGGTCATGATCCTGGAGTCCCTGGATCGAGTCCCACATTGGGCTCCTTGCTCGGCAGGGAGTCTGCTTCTCCCTCTGACCCTCCCCCCTCTCATGCTCTCTCTATCTCATTCTCTCTCTCAAATAAATAAATAAAATCTTTAAAAAAAATAAAAATAAAAATAAAAAAATAGTAAAATAAAATATATAACTCAGTGGTATTTAGTATGCTCACAAATGGTGCAATCATCACCACAGTTTTAGAACATTTTCTTCACTCTAAAAAAACTCCCATCCCTACCAGCAGTCTCTCCCCAATCCTTCTCCAACCCTAGGCAACCATTAATTTTCTTTTTATCTCTGTAGATTTGCCTATCCTGGACATTTCATATAAGTGAAATCATACAGTATTACTGTCTTTTGTGACTTCTTTCACTTGATATTATCAAAGTTCATTAGTGTTGTTGCGTATATTATTACTTCATTCCTTTGTATGGCCAAATAATATATTTATTATATGGGGCATATACATTTTGTTTATCCATCCATTACTTGATGTACATTTGGGTTGTTTTCTACTTTTTGGTGATTATGAATTATACTACTGTAAATGTTTGTATAAGTTTTTGTTTCTCTTGGGTATATATCTGAGAATAGAATTATTGGGACATATGGTAACTATTTTTAATCATTTGAGGAACTGCCAGACTGTTTTCCAGAGTGGCTGCACCATCCTACATATTTTCCACTAGCAGTGTTTGAGGGTTCCAACTTCACTTGTTTGCCAACACTCATTATTATATGACTTTTCGATTATAGGCATCTTGTGGGTATGAAATGGTTTATCGTTATAGTTTTGGGTTTATTTATTTCATCATGATAAGTATATTCTTTAATACCCATCACCTATTTCACCTATCCCCCCACCAACCTCTCTGCTGGTAACCATCAGTTTGTTCCTCTAGTTGAGAGTCTGTTTCTTGGTTTGTCTGTCTCTCTTTTTTTCTTTGCTCATTTGTTTTGTTTCTTAAATTCCACATGTGTGAGATCGTATGGTATTTGTGTTTCTCTGACTGGCTTATTTTGCTTCACATTATACTGTCTGGCTCTATCCATGTTGTTGCAAATGGCAAGATTTCATTCTTTTTTATGGCTGATAATATTCCATTCTATATACCACATCTTCTTTATCCATTTTTCTATCCATGGACACTTGGGCTGCTTTCATAGTTTGGCTATTGTAAATAATGTTTCAATAAACATAGAAGTGCATGTATCCCTTTGAATTAGTGTTTTTGTGTTTTGGGGGGTAAATACCCAGTACTGTGATTACTGGGTCAAAGGGTAGTACTATTTTTAACTTTCTGAGAAACTTCCGTACTGTTTTCCACATTGGCTGCACCAGTTTGCATTCCCATCAACAGTGTACAACTGTTTCTTTTTCTCCATATCCTCCTCAACATTTAACTGTTTCTTATGTGTTTGATTTTAGCCATTCTGACAGGTATGAGGTGATACCTCATTGTAGTTTTGATTTGCATTTCCCTGATAATGATGAGTGATGTTGAGCATCCTTTCATGTGTCTGTTGGCCATCTGGATGTCTAGTTTGGAGAAATGTCTGTTCATGTTTTCTGCCATTTTTAAATTGGATTATTTGGATTTGGGGTGTTGAGTTGTATCAGTTCTTTATATATTTTGGATACTAACCCTTTATTGGATATGTCATTTGTAAATATCTTCTCTCAGGGGTGCCTGGATGGCACAGTTGGTTAAATGTCTGACTTTTGGTTTCAACTCAGGTCGTGATCTCAGGGTGGTGAGATCAAGCCCCACGTCTGGCTCCAAGCTCAGCGCAGAGTTTGCTTGAGATTCTCCCTCTCCCTCTGCCCCTCCCATTTATGCTCTCTCTGTCTCTCTCTCAAACAAACAAACAAACAAATAAATAAAAATATCTTCTCCCATTCCATAGGATGCCTTTTAGTTTTGTTGATTGTTTCCTTTGCTGTGCAGAAACATTTTATTTTGATGTAGTCCCAATAGTTTATTTTTGCTTTTGTTTCCCTTGCCTCAGAGGACCTATCTAGAAAAATGTTGCTATGGCTGATTTCAGAGAGACTACTGAAAACTTGTAGTTTTCTGAGCATAAGTTTTATACTTTTTTGTTAAATTTGTTTCTAAGTATTTTATTCTTTTTGATGACATTTTAAATAAATTGTTTTCTTAATTTCAGTTTTGTTAATTATAAGTGTTGAGAATAACAATTGATTTTTGTATATTGACCTTGTATCCTGCAACCTTGCTAAAATCATTTGTTAGTTCTAGGAGTTTTTTAGTGGATTCTTTAGGGTTGTTTTTGTTTTTTTTTTCTATATACAAGATCATGTCATCTGTGAATAGAGATAGTTTCATTTTATCCTTTCTAACTTGGATTCCTTTTACTTTGTTTGCCTAACTGCATTGGCTAGAACCTCTAGGACAATGTTGAGTAAAAATGGTGAGAACAAATATCTTTGTCTTATTCCTGATTTTAGTGGGAAAACGTCCAGTTTCTTACCATTAACTATGGTATTAACTGTGAGTTTTTTGTAGACACCCTTTATCAAATTGAGGAAGTTTCCTTTTGTTCCTAGTCTGCAGAGTGTTTTTATCATGGGAAAGTGTTGCTTTTATCAGAAGTTTTTTCTGCATCTATTGAAATGATCATGTGGCTTTTGTTTTATTGTATTGATGTGATTTATTACATTAATTGACTTTTGGATATTAAATCACTCTTGCATTCCTGGGATAAATTGCACTTGGCCATGGTGTATAATTATTTATATATATTGCTGGGTTCAGTTTGCTAATATTTTGTTGAGGATTTTATGTTCATATTTATAAGCATATTGATTTTACTTTTCTTGTGGTTTCTTTGTCTGGCTTCATATAATGAATTCAGAAATGCTCCTCTTCAATTTTTAGAAAAGTTTGTAAAGATTTATAATTAATATATTTAAATAATATATTTAAATGTTTGATATAATTCACCATTAAAGCCATCTGAGCGTGGACTTTTGGTTTGTGGTTAGTTTTTTTGTTTTTTTTAAATTTTTATTTATTTTTAATTTTTTAATTTTTAATTTTTAATTTTATTTGTGGTTGGTTTTTTTGATTCTTGATTCAACCTCTTTACCTGCTATATGTGTATTTGCATTGTCCATTTCTTCCGGAGTCCATTTTGGTAGTTTGTATTTTGGATAATTATTCTGTTTCATTTAAGTTATCTAATTTACTGTTTTTCATACTATTTCATAGTATTCCTTTTAATCATTTTTATTTCTGTAAGATTGATAGTAATGTCACCTTTTTAATTTCTGATTCTAGTAACTTCCTTTTTGTCAATTTAAACTTTTGTTGATTTTGTTTATCTTTTCAATGAACAAATTTTTGGTTTTATTGACTTTATTGTTTTTCTATTTAATAATAATGTCTTCATACTAATAGAGATCTATATATTTTTTAAATTAATTTTTCACAATAGAACTTAATATTTATCATGTATTTTACAATGTTATCTGAGCATTTTATTTCTTTAATCAGATTCTCAGATGCTTAACACTGGAAATGATTTGAAAAAAAAAGTCAAAAGTGATTCAGTGCTGCTTACCAGTGAGAAGTATGATCTGAAGAAACAACATAGTGTCACTCAAGCCACTCAGACGAGTCCAGAGGTTCCTTGGCCTTCTCAGTCAGTTAACTTTCCTGAGTGCTCCTTTGATTTTACTAGGGAACAGGTAATGGGAAAACTAATTTCTCATTCAGTTCTGGCAATTAAAAGAAATATACTAAAAATTCAAACATTATTTACTTATTAAATAATGTTTCTTGAGTGCTTGTTTATGAATGTTTGCCCAGGCACTGTGTTAGATGCTATGGGAATAGTGTTGAGCAAGAATGGAACATTCCCAATCTTCACAGAGGTTGAATAGTCTAATGGAAAGATAGAGGAGTAAATGTGGGCAAGTACTAGTTCCTGGAATCTAGAAAAGATTCCTTGAGGATATATTCATTTTGTTGTCTTATTGTTAAGTTTGCAAAAGTCCTATAAAAATATTTTTAAACAACTTTAATGCATTCTAACTTTCTGCAGTGCTGTCAATATATTTAAAAAATTTTTTCCTTTCAGGCTCTTTTCCATAATTTTTCAAAACAATTATTATTTTAGTATATATACTATATATTTTTTTACTTAACATGGTTTAACAGATATTTTTCCATATTGCTACATATGCTTCATATTTATTGTTAATGGCAGAGTAACATGATGTGAATATACTGTCATTTCTAATCTTTCCTCTTAATATTTGTTTACATGTTAACGTTTGAGTTGTTCTTTTTGTTATTATAATATCCAGTAGAATTTTAATTCTCTGTGGTAGAACCAAAGTCATTGATCTGTGACTAGAATGTAAAATTGAACAATATATCATCTCTTTTAAGAAACTAAAAAGTTGGGGGTGTGTAATTGAGGTTATAACATACTGTGTCAAGTGGTGTGCTAGAGATTGGAGAAATACAGGGAAATACCCAACTTGGTCTATAAGGCAAGAATTTGTAAGCTGGGACTAAAAGAAGTCTGAGAACTCTTTGAAATTAAATGTATATATATATTAATATATCTGTATAAATGTATTTTGGGGGGGAGAAAGTTCTTAGTTTTATCATTAAGTCTTCATAGGTAGGGGTTAGAGAATAGTTCCAAGAGGATAATGTACTTGAGCTGAGTCTTAATGTGGGGAGGGAGACCTATTGGCCATCTAGATGAAAAGATTTAATAAGATATTCAGAATATGGGTCTGTAGCTCAAGACGGAAGTTCGTGCTGGATTGAGTTATGTGATAGAGCCATAGGAGTAGATGAGATCATCTAAGAGTGACTCAAGTGATAAGATGACCAATTATGGAATCTAACAGCATAGTAAAATCTAATGGTTCTTAAACAGCAGAGGAAAAGAAGAAAAGTCTGTAGGTGGAAAGAGATAAACATGAAAGAGCTGAGGCATAAGAGGCGAAAGAGAGAGGCTTAGGAAGGAGGAGCAAGGTCAGCAATGTGTAAAACCACAGAGAGGTCTGGAGAAACTGAAATTAAACAAAATCACTATTAGATTTGGAAATTAGGAGTGAATTCTTGTTTTAAATTGCTGGGCCAAAACTTACGAACATTTTAAAGTGCTTCTCAAAGCAATTTCAGCTTAAGTGCACTCTCACCAGTATTGGGTATTTTTACTCTCCCAAGTTTCACACCTTTAGGTACTATATGAACAGTATGTATTTTCTGAAAATGATTAAATTCTCTTATTTTCCAAATTTATCATTTCAGCTCATGGAAGAGAATGAATCTCTTAAACAGGAATTGGCCAAAGCTAAAATGGCTCTTGCAGAGGCTCACTTGGAAAAAGATGCTCTTCTTCATCATATAAAGAAGATGACAGTTGCATAGCAGGAGTGGCAGTCAAAAATTCAAATTATAGCTCTGGAGTAGGGAGGTTATATTTATAATGTTATGTTACCAGTTAGTGGAAGACTTTCCTTTTCATGAAAAGACAATAAAATGAAATAGAATGTGATGAAGTGGTGACTGTTCCAAAGCCAGTTTAGTTTCTAAGTATTAGGTATGGCATTACAATCTTCTGGTTGTTTTGTGTTTTGGGGTTTAACCAAACTCTTAAACTGGTGTGATAGAGGGAAGTCAACACATACTGTAAAATAATCACATGTCTAATGGAAAGAAGATGTCATTTCCTAATTTTGATATCACATTATAGGCACTTTTTAAAAAGAAAAATGGAAATCTGTTGTGTTCTCACAGATTGCTGATTTTATTTATCACTATTTGTTAATAATTACTATTATTTACAAAGATTCAAATGCTTTTAGGGCTAATGTAATTTAAAATGAGGCTTACATTTTAAATGTTATTAGAATTATGTACTCAAATCTATAATTATTTAATTACTGTGGGAAAGTCCAATCAAGTTAATAAATTATATTGACTGGGTTCAAAAATTCAAAAATCATCACCCTCCTGATCTTATAAAGTAACTTGAGAATGTGAAAAAGAAATAATTAAAATGATGAATAAATTGTGTAAGTTAAAGGTATAATTTTCAGCTAAAAGGATCATACAAATGTAAAAATAAAAAGCACAAACTGTAGAAAAGCAAAACATTACAGTATATGGCCAACTGATTTAAAAAGCATTACTTGTACATTCCTTTAAACAGTTATTGTTAGAAGTAAAAGAATAATTTAACTATCCTAAATTTGGCAGCATTTGTAAGTATAAGAATTTTAATTAATACTATTTATATTATTTCTTTACCTTTATCTTTTCTCTGAGGGGAATGTTTTCAGAGAATTTTCTTTTCATATACGTAAAATAATTTCATACCATTCTTGTAGTATCATTAGGTAGATGTTTGCACATATTGTATTTATAAAGCTAGTTTTGGTTAAAGGTGTATGTGACATAAATACTATCTTCTATAATAAGAATAATTAGTAAATTTTGAATTCTATTTTCTAGGGATAGTTAAGGTTGAAACCAACATGAGAGAGAAAATCATGCATTATGAAATAAGTTTATGAGTGTTTAAGAAACAGACATTTTTAAAGATTTAAACTATATTTCTGATAGAGTTAAACTAAGTGGGGTCTATTTTAAAATTAACATTCTTAAAACATAAATATATCTAAGCTGTAACATGAAACAGCTCAGACTATTCTTTCTTTAAGATACTTGAAAATTTTAAACAACATTATGTCACTTTATGGTGCTTTGCTTGTTTGGCATGACTTATATAGCCATCCCTATATCTGAATACTTGGATGAAAAAACATGTTTCATTTACATTAAGTGTTGGAGTGATTTAGATTTCACTGAAAACAATACTGGCTTTTTTTTTTTCCTTCTGTAACATCCATTTTCAATGACATTATTTAAAAATACAGACCCGGGGCGCCTGGGTGGCTCAGTTGGTTAAGTGACTGCCTTCGGCTCAGGTCATGATCCTGGAGTCCCGGGATCGAGTCCCGCATCGGGCTCCCTGCTCGGCAGGGAGTCTGCTTCTCCCTCTGACCCTCCTCCCTCTCATGCTCTCTGTCTCTCATTCTCTCTCTCTCAAATAAATAAATAAAATCTTTAAAAATACAGACCCTGTTTTGGGAGCTAAGGATATAGCAAAGAAAAATTAAATTGTTAATTTTTTTACCTCAGAATATTTTAAAAATCACATTAAACCATATTAATCTAAAACTATATCGTAGTCTTAGATTAAAAGCAAACGTCTAGTTAAAGATTTAAAACATACAGCTTATATCCATAGTGTAGAGTACTTTTGATTTGTAGGTATGTATTCAACAAAACAGCCTCTTATAGAAAAGCAGGATTGATGGGACATTAATGTCTTCACAGCTGACAGTTTCTCAGGATTGACCTATTTGCTCCATAGAAGTTTTAAATTTATGGTGTAATCATTTAGTGTTACAGAAGCTGAATGTTTTCCTTATTCCTTTTCAGTTTACTTGGCCTTCTCAAGGAAAGTATATAAATAATGGAGATGATAATTAACATGGGTCTGGGTGTTCTTGTATGCTTTGTTGGATTTTTTTAAATTTATAGTGAGTACTATTTTTATATAGATTTAAAATTCATAAAGCACTTTGAAAAACATTATCTCATGTAATTCTCACAACAAATCTGGGAGGTAGGTATTACTCACATTTTAGAAGTTAAAAAAAACAAAACAACAAACCCAAAGGCTTAAAAAGAACAAGGGATTTGACTGACATCACAATTAATAACTTGACCTTTTGATTTAGATCCCAGTTATATGCTTTTATTTTACCTTTGTCATTAATTCACAGATTTTGCCAGAGGTAGGGAGAGGAATCCCTTATTTTCTTTTGTCTGTTTTTCTTTTAAAGATAAATATATTTTTAATGGTGTGTGTGTGATGAGTGTATATTTTTCAAACTACTTAAAAGATAGTGGGAAAATTTTTGTTTATGTTAATCCCAACCTTTTTCAGGGTGAGAAATATAGGAATAACCCTATGATAAACTTACTAGTTATTTAATGACCATAAATTAGGAAAAAAGTTGCCATAGTTTGATTTTTTTTTTTTTCTTCTAAATCTGTAGCAGAGATGTTAGTGATCAGGGAAGGAAATGGTAATCATGTTTTGCCTTTTAATTTTATGTACGTCAAAAACATTTTCTTGGTATCTTGTATTTTTTTCTTTTCTCATTTTGTCCTGGAATTTCAAAAGACCACCATGTGACATTAGTTGTGATAAAGTGTTATTTTAATTTAAGCCATGTAGGAATGGCTATGTATTATTGCACAAAAATATATGTGGAAAAATTAACCAGAAACTCCTTTCTGGATTTTTATTGTAGTTATTTGATATTTGTCACTACAGGAGTTCCACTTTAACAAGTGTTTTTTAAACCTCCACTCTAATCAAGGCATTTCCTATTTCAGTGAATGGTACCACTATCACCCTGGTTCCCAAACTAGTAACCTAGAACTATTCTTAGACACTTTGCTAACTCTTCCCACCCCCTGTCAGTTCTTTACCAGGTTCTGTCACCTCTCAAATGTGTCTGCGTCTCTCTACTCACCACCTCCCTAGCTATAATCACACCTTTTGCCTGCTTTACTGCAGTTGCCTCCTACCTGGTCTTCCTACAGCTACTCTGGCCCTCCTCTGATCTACTCTACTGCAGGCAGAATTCTCTTTGGAAGTGCAGTTTTAATCAAGGCAACCCTCCACCCCTATTCTCACCCCTAGCTTAAGACATTTTAATGGCTTTTTCTTGCTCTTAAGATGAAAACAAAAATATTTATGTGACCTATATATTAGAGCCACTATTTACTTTTTAGTATAATTCAGGGCATTAAAAGAGTTAATGTCTCAAAACATTAAAACAATGGCTGACACATAATTTTAAAAATACTCAATAGGGGCGCCTGGGTGGCTCAGTCGGTTAAGTGTCTGCCTTTCCTCAGGTCATGATCCCAGGGTCTTGGGATTGAGCCCTTCATTAGGCTCCCTGCTGAGTGGGGAGCCTGCTTCTTTCTCTCTCTCTCTCTGCCATTCCTCCCATTTGTGCTCTCTGGCTGTCTCTCTCTGTCAAATAAATAAATAAAATCTTTAAAAAAAAAAAAAAAACTCAGTAGAGGTTAGTTGTTATTACTACTGCTTAACCTCATTGCACTTGAAGTATATGGAATAAGTGAGAATTAAACTGCTTCTTCTACCATAGGAACCTTGTTCATGTTCCTTTGGCTTGAAATCCCTTCCCCTGTTCATTGCTGAGTTGAATTCTTATTTGTATTTCAGATCTTAGCTTATTTATCACTTCCTCAGGGAAGCATTCCTTAATTTCAGTCACAGAGTAAGACCCACTCTTGTATATTATCACATGAACACATACCTCTACTTAGCATTGAACATCTTTGTAATTTTATACATATTTGATTAATGTAGACTCTAGACTGTAAACTCCATGAGGACAGGAATTGTGTTTTTGTTGTCTGTGTTCAACTTTGTATTCCTTACGCCTCATATCGTGGTTGGTACATAGTAGGTGCTCAATAAATCCGTTGAAAGAATAAAATGAGTGGATAAGGTATCAAGGATATTTTCTAGGTATTACGTTTTTCCTCTCAGTTGGATTAAAAGGAGATGGAACATAGGAAGAAAGTAGGTGGTGGTAGTTATTTAAAGGGTCAGACTCTTTGAGTCCATAGTGAAAGAAAAAGGTGGGGAATGGAGAAATTTGCCATACTGTTCTCTTCAGAATTTTTAATATCTGAACTTATAGTTGATTTATCTCAAACCATCACAAAATAGAAAATTAGCACATCACTTCAAAAAATTGCTACAGTGCCAAAATGTCATCTGGCTTTGATTGTAACATATGGTGTTGTGGCTGTCAAGATCTGACAGTCCTATCAGCTAAACAAAATGGAAATAAGGCCAAGAGAGTAGTGGCTGAAATAGTTTTCAATTTTGACAAATTGACTAATACCCAAGATCAGTTATGCCTAATTCCTTAAAGTACAAATAATCTCACTTCAACTTGTGCGTAAGGATGCTAAGAAAAGTCAATTTTTTAAAAAAGATTTTATTTATTTATTTGCCAGAGAGAGAGAGAGAGGGCCTAAGGGAGCAAAGCAGGGAGAACGGCAAGTAGAGGGAGAAGCAGGCTCCCCACTGAGCAAGGAGCCCAATGGGAAACTCGATCCCAGGACCCTGGGATCATGACCTGAGCCGCAAGCAGACACTTAACCAACTGAGCCACCCAGGTGTCCCAGGAAAGTAAATTTTGAGCTATACTTAAGTTTACTTTTAGAAAATGTAAAATACTGGAAGTTGGAATTACACAGGATATAGAAACACTAAAGCAATAATTAATGTTTTTAAAACACTCATTTCTTCATTAAATTATAGTAATTGATAATTTTTTTCTGCCTTTTTAGAGAAATACAAAAGGTAGCAGGAAGCAAAAATGTAAGTGTGATAGTTTTTATCAACCATTAGATATTATCTAATGAATCATTGTATAGTGGGGGGAAATTCATGTTACTGTTACAGTATTGAAATTTAGCATATGTATTGCTAACACTATTGTATAGTTGTGTCAGGTTTGAGAATTTGAAACTTAGAAAAAAGAAATATGAAATCAACTTAATATCTTTTTTTCTATTTGTATAATAAAACATGTGCAATAATTCTTTGGTCTTAGAAGAAAACATATCACTAAATCACGAAGAATTAACTGGGTTTTAAAATATTAGAAACCATTTAGACAAAAAGGCAATACTATAATACTTATAAATTAGATTTTATTTTCAATTTGCTTGTGTCATCAAAAGTCAATTCATTCTTTACAAGTTATACTGAACTGAATGTTAAGTAAAATTTCTCATTCTTAATTCTTTACTGTGTATATGAAAAAATATGCTCATTTAGTGAAGAAATACTTGAGCGTTAGGGAGGTTAGGAGAGTACAATGAGGTGATTTAGTCTTTATCTTGCAGCCATCCGGCAGAATTGTTTTGGCTGATAAGACAGAAAACTCAGATACTGAATCACAAATGTCATCCAGAATAAATGAGAATGAAAAATAGGTATATGAAAACTTAAATAAGTAGAGACTACAAGTATCTCTGCAGGATATGAGTGAAAATATAGGGGTATGATCAAAGCCCATCATTCACAACATTTAAAATCACTCCAATAAAGTAGATAGATAGTATAATCAGAGCAGGAAATTTTGAAAGTAACCATAGTAAACAAATACAGTGTAAGGAAATTGGAGAGTAGTCCAATAATAAAGCACTTGAAAAAGATTTATGGTAAAGAATTCACTTGAATTATAACCTAAAGCAAAAAATTGATATGGAAATTCTTAATGTGCAAAAATTGGCACATGCAGAAATTCAATTCTTCAATAAACGTTATGCCCACAACTATTAAGATTCTAATTTCAACATGAAAAGTGAGGTGAGGACATTCACTACTATTGGAGACATTTTATTGGTATAGCAATAATACAGCATCTTAGCATTCTGTCCAAATTCAATATATTTACTTAATAATACTTACTAGCATTATTAGCACAGGTATGATAATCATTTGCTGCTTTCTTCACTCTGGTTATTTTTACTTCATCCCTTGCAGTTGAACAAGAGATTTTCCATATAAAACATTAGAGTTACGAAGGCAAAAGGGTCTAAAGAGGGATATGGAATAGGCATGTTAAGCAACTTTTTAATATCCCATTTCTATAAATTTCCCAAATTTAAGGCATTCCCATATTATAGTATCAATATAAAAACATGGCAAGGCCAAGTATATTAAAAGTAGTAGCATTTTGCTGCATTAGTACAGATATTTGAGAATTACTGTAAACATATATGTAAGCCTTTTCCATAATTTTAGTGGCCCACAGTTAATACTTAGCAATTTTTACATGTATCTTTAATAAGTCCCCTCCCCCTTTTTGGCCTTCAGAATTCAGTTTCTTGTAAAAGTATGTTTTGCTGAGTAGGCTTTAGCTTTGATTTTGTATCTGTCCACTTTTTGTGTAGCTTCATTAATGCCCAGAGGCCATTATAGTATGACCAATTTTAGAAACTGAAGCACAAATAATATAAGAATATACACTGGTGATTTTACATTCATTTTTCCTTCCTGCATGTACAATCAATATTGCAATATTAAGTCAAAGAATAAAACTGTGGAAGAGTTAGGAAACTTAGAAGTCCTCTAATTTGGCTTCCCACCCAAAATCAGTCCAGAGTTTCCAATGGGGAGTCACCAAATTACAGCTGAAATTCCTAATGAGAAAACCTACCCCATAAACCTTTCTGTTTTAAGTAGTTCTAATTGGCCATTTTTTTCCTATTTGTGGAATTAGAATAGCTCCCTTTTACTACATCAAGGTCCTACAGTTTTCATTCACATTACGAAAGCTGTTACATCTCTTGCCAAGTCTCTTTTCTAGGCTCAGCATCCCTAATCCTTTATTCTTTGAAAGACAATTTCCAAAGACCACCATTATTTGTCATTTGGATGTACCTCAATTTGCCAAAGTCCCTCTTAAAATTTTGTCATTTAAATGTTTGGATGCTTCTGTCTACACTTAAAAGAAAACCCACCTAAAAGTAGTGATACCCTTAAAGTTTTAAATAGAAGTAGTTTAATATTACAAAACAATACATCTGGAGATAGGGTGGTTCTGGATGCTCATTGATGTTACGAAGGATTATATTCTTTCATTTCTGTCATCCTCACTGCAGGGGATTTTAGCCTCATACTTAACCTTCTCATGGTTGCAAGGTGTCAGCAGCCATCCAAGAAAACTACACAGCCACATCCACGGGGTGGGGGAGGGGGAAGAGAGGGTGTTTTTCCTCTTTCCCTTTTAAATAAAATGTCCCAGAAATTTCTCAGCAGATGCGCCCTTTTATATCGAAATACATCGCATTCCTGCCTAAACCACCGTTGGTTAAACTTGATCACTTCCAGCGCTGCTGTGCAGATGCTTCTCTCAGTATGTAGCCACGCAGAGCTGTGAGAACCTGGTTAAAAGGGGCTCTGCCTACCAGACAGGAGGGGAAGCAGATAGATTTGAGTAGAATCAACAGTGCTAGTCACCAAAAGCAAATACTTAACACCATGGTCTGACTGATGAATATAATGGGATTTATTTATTTATTTATTATTTTAAGATTTTATTTATTTACTTAGAGAGCATGAGAGGGGAGAGGGTCAGAGGGAGAAGCAGACTCCCTGTTGGGCAGGGAGCCTGATGTGGGACTTGATCCCGGGACTCCAGGATCATGACCTGAGCCGAAGGCAGTCGCTTAACCAATTGAACCACCCAGGCGCCCTACAATGGGATTTATTAACATGAAACATGCTTAAAAACTAGTACATGACAGGCAGAGGGTCTGGTTAGGATACCAGCTACCTATTCCTGCCCACATGGATTCAATCTGGTGGGGGAGATTCACAAGTAAATTTCAGTTTCAATATGATATGTTAAGTGACATGATAAGTGCATGTAACCCAGTATTGGGAAATCACAATGCTCCCCAGAGGAAATGTCCTCTAAGCCAAAGTCTGAAAGAAGTATCTGTTGGCCAAGGAGAAGTTTTTAGCAGTGAACAGGTTGGAGATGAGTATATATATTGGAGCTTGGTTGCTTTCAGGAGAACCACACTACTAGTCCAGATGGTTCTTTTTAGGGTAGTCCAAGAGTATATTTACTTGGTTTTTAAAACGCTTCCTCCTTCCATATGTAATTTGTGCTGATTTGTAACCATCAGGACTTCTCCATTCATGTGCATTACTACTGATTCAGGTCTCCTTATCCTATATATTTGTAATTTATTTCTTAAACCTGAACATAAGTCTTTCCATTTGCCTCGTTCACGTAAGACCAATTAGTCTAGGAGTGAACAAAATTTTTTTCTGTAAAGAGCTAGATAGTATTTTTTTGCTTGAAATTCAATTAGCCAACATATAGTAGTAGTACATCATTAGTTTCAGATGTAGAGTTCAATAATTCGTCAGTTGCATATAACAACAGTGCTCATCATGTCACGTGCCCTCTTTAATGCCCATCACTCAATTACCCCATCCCCCCCACCTCCCCTCCAGCAACCCTCAATGTATTTCCTATAGTTAAGAGTCTCTCACGGGGGCACCTGGGTGGCTCAGTCGTTAAGCGTCTGCCTTCGGCTCAGGTCGTGGTACCGGGGTCCTGGGATCGAGCCCCGCATTGGGCTCCCTGCTCCGCGGGAAGCCTGCTTCTCCCTCTCCCACTCCCCTGCTTGTGTTCCCTCTCTCGCTGTGTCTCTCTCTGTCAAATAAATAAGTAAAATCTTAAAGTCTCTCATGGTTTGTCTCCCTCTCTGATTACTTCCCATTCAGTTTTCCCTCCCTTCCCTTATGATCCTCTGCACTGTTTCTTATATTCCACATATGAGTGAAATCATATGGTATTTGTCTTTCTCTGATTGACTTATTTAGCTCAGCATAATACCCTCCAGTTCCATCCCCATGGATGTAAATGGTAAGTATTCATCCTTTCTGGTGGCTGAGTAATATTCCATTGTATATAGATACAGATATATATACCACCTCTTTACCCATTCATCTGTTGGTGGACATCTGAGCTCTTTCCACATTCTGGCTATTGTGGACATTGCTGCTATAAACATCGGGGTGCAGGTGCCCCTTCGGATCACTACATTTGTATCTTTGGGGTAAATACCTAGTAGTGCAATTGCTAGCTCATAGAGTTGCTCTATTTTCAACTTTTTAAAAAACCTCCATACTGTTTTCCAGAGTGGCTGCACCAGCTTGCATTCCCACCAACAGTGTAAGAGGGTACGCCTTTCTCCTAATCCTCACCATTTATTGTTTCCTGTCTTGTTAATTTTAACCATTCTGACTGGTGTCAGGTGTATCTCATTGTGGTTTTGATTTGTATTTCCCTGATGCCAAGTGATGTGGAACATTTTTTCATGTGTCTGTTGGCCATTTGGATGTCTTCCTTGGAGAAATGTCTATTCATGTCTTCTGCCCACTTCTTGACTGGATTACTTGTTCTCTGGGTGTTGAGTTTGATAAATTCTTTATAGATCTTTATCTGATATGTCATTTGCAAATATCTTCTCCCTTTCCATCGGTTGCCTTTTGGTTTTGTTGACTGTTTTCTTTGCTGTGTAAAAGTTTTTTATCTTGAAGTCCCAATAGTTCATTTTTGCTTTTGTTTTCCTTGCCTTTGGAGATGTGTCTAGCAAGAAGCTGTTGTGGCCAAGGTTGAAGAGGTTGCTGCCTGTGTTCTCTATGATTTTGATGGATTCCTGTCTCTCATTTAGGTTTTCAGCCATTTTGAGTTTATCTTTGTCTGTGGTGTAAGAAAATGGCCTAGTTTCATTCTTTTGCATATGGCTGTCCTATTTTCCCAGCAGCATTTATTGAAGACACTGTCCTTTTTCCATTGAATCTTCTTTCCTGCTTTATCGAAGAGCAGTTGACCATAGAGTTGAGGATCCATTTCTGGGTTCTCTAGTCTGTTCCATTGATTGTATGTGTCTGTTTTTGTGCCACTGATGATTACAGCTTTGTAATATAGCTTGACGTCTGGCACTGTGATGCCCCCAGCTTTGGATTTCCTTTTCAACATTCCTTTGGCTATTCGGGGTCTTTTCTGGCTCCATACAAATTTTAGGATTGTTTGTTCCAGCTCTATGAAAAAAGTTGGTATTTTGATAGGGATTGCATTGAATGTGTAGATTGCTCTGGGTAGCATAGACATTTTAACAATATTCTTCCAATTCATGAGCATGGAGTGTTATTCCATTACTTTTGTCTTCCTCAATTTCTTTCATTAGTGTTCTGTAGTTTTTAGATTATGGATCCTTTACCTCTTTGGTTAAGTTTATTCCTAGGTATCTTATGGTTTGGGGTGCAACTGTAAATGGGATCAGTTCCTTAATTTCTCTTCTGTCTCATTGTTAGTGTATAGAAATGCAACTGATTTCTGTGCATTGATTTTATATCCTTCCATGTTGCTGAATTCCTGTAAGAGTTCTAGCAATTTTGGGGTGGAGTCTTTTGGGTTTTCCACATGGAGTATCATGTCATCTGTGAAGAGTGAGAGTTCTTTGCCAATTTGAATGCCTTTTATTTCTTTTTGTTGTCTGATTGCTTACACTAGGACTTCTAGAACTATGTTGAACAACAGTGGTGTGAACACATCCCTGCTGTGTTCCTGACCTTAGGGGAAGAGCTCTCAGCTTTTCCCCCATTGAGAATGATATTTGCTGTGGGCTTTTCGTAGATGGCTTTTAAGATATTGAGGTATGTTCCTTCTATCCCTACACTTTGCAGAGTTTTAATCAAGAAAGGATGCTGTATTTTGTCAAATGCTTTTTCTGCATTGAGAGGATTTTATGGTTCTTGTTCTTTCTTTTATTTTTTTTTAAGATTTTATTTGTTTATTTGACAGAGAGAGAGCACAAGTAGGCAGAGAGGCAGGCAGAGGGAGAGGGAGAAGCAGGCTCTCTGCTGAGCAGGGAACCTGATGTGGGGCTCGATCCCAGGACCCTGGGATCATGACCTGAGCCGAAGGCAGATGCTTAACCACCTGAGCCACCCAGACGCCCCTTGTTCTTTCTTTTATTAATGTGATGTATCACATTGATTGATTTGCAGATGTTGAAGCACCCTTGCAGCCCAGGGATAAATCCCACTTGGTCATGGTGAAGAATCCTTTTAATGTACTGTTGGATTCTATTGGCTAGTATCTTGGTGAGAATTTTGGCATCCATGTTCATCAGGGATATTGGTCTGTAATTCTTTTTGGTGGGGTCTTTGTCTGGTTTTGGGATCAAGGTGATGCTGGCCTCATAGAAAGAGCTGGGAAATTTTCCTTCCGTTTCTATTTTTTGAAAGAGCTTCAGAAAAATAAGTATTACTTCTTCTTTGAAGGTTTGGTAGAATTCCCCTGGGAAGCCATCTGGCCCTGAATTCTTGTTTGTTGGAAGATTTTTGATTATTGCTTCAATTTCCTTGCTGGTTATGGGTCTGTTCAGGTTTTCTATTTCTTCCTGTTGCAGGTTTGGTAGTTTATATGTCTCTATGAATGCATCCATTTCTTCCATATTGCCTAATTTATTGGCATATAGTTGCTCATAATATGTTCTTGAAATTGTTTTTATTTCCTTGGTGTTGGTCATGCTCTCTCCTCTTTCATTCATGATTTTATTAATTTGGGTCCTTTCTCTTTTCTTTTTGATATGGCTGGCCAGAGGTTTATCAATCTTATTAATTCTTTCAAAGAACCAGCTTCTGGTTTCGTTGATCCCTTCTACTATTCATTTGGTTTCTAGTTCATTGACTTCTGCTCTGATCTTTATTATTTCTCTTCTCCTGCTTGGTTTAAACTTTATAAGCTGTTCTTTCTCCAGCTCCTTTAGGTGTAAAGTTATCTTGTGTATTTGAGACTTTTCTAGTTTCTTGAGAAAGGCTTGCATTGCTATCTACTTCCCAAGAGCTACATAGTATTTTGTGGACTGTGTAGTCTCTGTTGCAGCTACTCAACTCTGCCCCTATAGAGTGAAAGCCCCACAGACAATATGTAAAGGAGTGGGCATGGCTATGTTCCAGTAAAGATTTATAGAGGAGGTACTTGGCCATCGTCTGTCAACCCTGATCTAAACCTAGACTACCTGTGTTATTCCAGTCCCAGGATAACTTACACACAGCACAGGAAAGTGAGATTCTATATATCTTCCTAGTCAGTCTTCCATAGAGATGCTGACCTGAGAAAGAATGTGGATCTGTAATTAAATTGTATTAACCATGCGACTTGATCAGAGTCCGTGGACAAAGCTACATGCCCAGATACTTAAGCTCACAAGTTCATTCAACATTTATATATTACACCTCCTTCCTTAGTTATCTCTCTTACTTCCACCCACATTCTCAAGCAGTGCCTTCTTGGATGGCCATACAGTTTTATCCTTTCATTATCATTATATTAGAGTGGTTTGGTGCCTTTGACAAACTGTTTTGTCCCTTTCCAACCCTTCCTTGGTGATAACTCTAATACTATTAAGTTTTCTTCCAGAGTATGCATGTTGTCTCTATGGTCAAAAACATGTGAAAACAGAGGGCACTGATGGCATTTGTTGTCTGACCTCCTATGTTCCACCCTCTGTATTAGTTTTCTGTTGCTGCCATAACAAACTACCACAGAGTTATTATTTCACAGTGCAGCAGGTCAGAAGTCTGGGTATGGTGGGGCTCAGCTGGGTCCACTTCTTAGGGTCACACAAGGCTGAAATGAAGGAGTCAGCAGAGCTGCATTCCCTTCTGGAGTCTTTGGGGTGAATCTGCTTCCAAGCACATTCAGTTTGTT
Organism: Mirounga angustirostris; assembly: GCF_029215605.1. Taxonomy (NCBI): domain Eukaryota; kingdom Metazoa; phylum Chordata; class Mammalia; order Carnivora; family Phocidae; genus Mirounga; species Mirounga angustirostris. The sequence goes on from NW_026991713.1 coordinate 21,288,520, forward strand.
GACCAAAATCAGTTCCTTGCACTTTTAGGACTGCAGTCTCATTTCCTTGCTACTGCCTTCTCTTTTTTTTTTTTTTTTAAAGATTTATTTATTTATTTGAGAGAGAGAGAATGAGAGAGAGTACATGAGAGGGGGGAGGGTCAGAGGGAGAAGCAGGCTCCTCGCTGAGCAGGGAGCCTGATGCGGGACTCGATCCCGGGACTCCAGGATCATGACCTGAGCTGAAGGCAGTTGCTTAACCAACTGAGCCACCCAGGCGCCCCTACTGCCTTTCTCATCTGAGAATTGTTCTCAGCTTCTAGAGGTCACCACGTTCTTTAGCTTGAGACACCCTTTCTCCATTTTCAGAGTCAGTAAGAGCAGGTTGGGCCCTTCTCACACTTTACATCTCTCTGACCTCTCCATTCCGTCTCATCTCTTCTCTCTCTACCTGGAGAAAGATCATCACTTATAAGGGCTCCTTTGAATAGCTTGGGCTCACTTAGATAATACAGGATAATCTCTCTGTTTAAAGGTCTGTAACCTTAATTATATCTGCAGAGTCCCTTTTGCCATGGAAAACACTGTAAAGTTCTGGGGAGGGAAGTGAATCTTTGCAGGTCATTATTTCGCTTATCACAACCTACCTCCTTCCCTCCCTCCCTCCCTCCCTTCCTTCCTTCCTTCCTTCCTTCCTTCCTTCCTTCCAAGTAAACTCTACTCCTAACATGAGGCTCAAACTCATGACCCAGAGATCAAGACTCCCATAGCTCTACCTACTGAGCCAGCCAGGCACCCCTCCACTGAGTTGTAAAATATCATCTGAGCATATTTTTAAAATGTTACTTCTCATTATTTTATTTTCCAGTTATACAAATTACTTCACATTTACATTTATGTAATCACAAAACACTTTTTGTCCTTAATAGATCATGAGCATTTCCCCCATATCACTCAGGTCTTTATAATTTTAATTATATAATACTTCATTGAATAGATATACTAAAATTTGCTTAACAATTGCTCTATGATTAATCACTTAGGTTTTCCCTAATATTTCACTATTGTAAATAACTCTATAATGAACATTTTTGTGCCCAAAGATTATCTACATGTTGAATTAATTTCTTAGGATAGGTTCTCAAAAGTAGAACTGCATTAAAGGCCATGAATTTCTTATGATAGAAACTACTTACCAAAAGGCTTAAACAGTTTGTATCCTCAGAAGCACTCTTAACTGTCATAAATGTCATCATTAAAAACGAAGCAAACAAAATTGAAATGAAAGGACATTACAAAGTAACTTACAATCATATGAAGAAATTAAAATCTCAGTAAAGGTAAATACATAGGCAATAATAAAAGCTAGTATTATTGTAACAATGGTGTGTAACTATACTTTTTGTTTTCTATAAGATTTAAGAGACTAATACATTTTTAAAAAAATAATTATTAGTCTAAAAGCTAGTATTATTGTAATTTTGGTTTGTAACTCCATTTTTTAAAAAGATTTTATTTATTTATTTGACAGAGAGACAGCGAGAGCAGGAACACAAGCAGAGGGAGTGGAGAGGGAAAAGTAGGCTTCCCCCTGAGCAGGGAGCCCGATGTGGGACTCGATCCCAGGACCCTGGGATCATGACCGGAGCTGAAGGCAGATGCTTAACGACTGAGCCACCCAGGCACCCCTCCATATTTTGTTTTCTATATAATTTAAGAGACTAATGCATTCAAAAATTACTAGTTTATATTTTTGGAGACAAAATGCATGAAGATGTAATTTTGTGTGACATCAGCAACTGAAAAGAGTAGGGACAGAACTGTTCAAAGAGCAGAAGCAGTGAGAAGTGGTTGGAACCTGAATATAATTTGATGGTGCAGCCATTGGGGATTTACCATTGGATTGGATGTGGTTAGTGAAATATGAGTCTAGGGTTGGTCTGTGGTTTCTGACCTGAGCAATTTACTGAAATGCTTAGTGGAGTGTTCGACCTCTCTGGACTTGAATCATTCATTTGTGATCACACACCCATATTCAGCAAAACAAAATTCCTGCAGATAACCCTCTTCCTTAGACAAAGTTAGGAATCATCTACTCTTCCTTGAGCACATCTCTTTGGCGGGGATGGGGGGTATTGTGGGGGAGGTTTGACGGATTTTATCTCCTTCCCTAAGTAGCTTGGGAGAATAGCAAGGAGGAAAGGAGTATAGATAAAAAGCAGAAGAGGTTTAAAAACTAAGCTCTTTGCCACTCTAGTGTTCAGAGGTTAGAGAGGTGAGGAAGAATCAGGACAGGAGACCCAGAAGCAGTGACAGTAGGAAAATCACAAGAGTGTGGGGCCCTGAAAACCAAGTGAAGAAATTGTTGAAGTGGGGAATGATTGTGTTAAATGCTCCTCAAAGGTCAAAAAGATGAGGAGTGAAAATTGACCATTAGATTTAACAATGTGGACATGGTTGCGTGGCTTTCAAAACAGCATCCACTAGAGTGGTGGAGGCAAGACTTACTTGCAATGGGGCACAGGTGAGGATAAAAGTGAGAAATTGGAGAGAATGAACATACGTAACTCTTTGAAGGAGTTTTACATTAAAACATAGGCTGCTCATATAATTTACAATCCAAACTGGACAACATTTGAAAAGAGCACCATTAATAATTAAGGCAAGTAACAATCGAGTATAAACTGGAACTGTCATGACAAATGATTAAATGTCCTTTCATGAAGGAAAGGAGAGAGAGAGGGCTATAACAAAGGGAAGGGGGATAGAAAAGTTTGGTTTGTTTTTTGTTTTGTTTTGTTTTTTAGGAAGGGAGAAATAGTAGCTAATAGGAATGATCTGATAGTGAAGGAAAGTTTTATGATGGCAAAAAAAGACATTTTTGGAGCAATGTCTTTGAGTAGGCAAGAGGGGATGGTATATGGTATGCAAGCGCAAGGGCTGGTTTTATTTATTTATTTATTTTTAAAGATTTTATTTATTTTTTAGAGAGCGAGCGCGAGAGAAACAGCATGAGAGGGGAGAGGGTCAGAGGGAGAAGCAGGCTCCCCACCGAACCAGGAGCCCGATGTGGGACTCGATCCCAGGACCCTGGGATCATGACCTGAGCCGAAGGCAGACGCTTAACCATCTGAGCCACCCAGGCGCCCCACAAGGGCTGGTTTTAGCCAGTAGCACAGACAGAGTGCAAAGAACATGGGGACAAATGCAGGTAGGTGAGGTGATGTCATGAGAGCTTGAAATTTTCGTATGTATGTTTGTATTTTCTCATTGAAATAGGTGGTGAGGTCATTAGCTAAGAGTGAGGATTAGGGATGTATGGTTGGAGGCCAAACAGCATTAGGGTCCGATTGCAGTAAATAAATTAAGTGAGACCAATGGTTGTGTATTTTACTCAAGCCAGGTTTTAGGTATAGTCATAGAGCTAAAAATTAGATTTAATCAGGGTTTACTTTTTTTTTTTTAAGATTTTATTCATTTATTCGACAGAGAGAGACACAGCGAGAGAGGGGACACAAGCAGGGGGAGTGGGAGAGGGAGAAGCAGGCTTCCCTCTGCGCCGGGAGCCCGACGTGGGACTCGATCCCAGGACCCTGGGACCATGACCTGGGCTGAAGGCAGACGCTTAACGACTGAGCCACCCAGGGACCCCAGGGTTTACTTTTTAATCAAGTGCAAAATAATAGAAACGCAAGAGAATTCAGAGTGTATGCAAGGGAATTATTTTTATCATTTGGCCATTTAATAATTTTTATCATGTGACCATATATAATTTAACCTGGTGTGTTAGTTTCATAGGGCTGCTATAACAGAGTACCACAAAATAAGTAGTTTAAAGATTTATTTATTTGACAGAGAGAGAGAGAGAGCACAAGCAGGGAAGCAACAGAGGGAGAGGGAGAAGCAGGCTGTCTGCTGAGCAGAGAGCCCTATGCAGGGTTTGATCCCAGGACCCTGGGATCATGACCTGAGCTGAAGGCAGACTCTTAACCGACTGAGGCACCGAGGCACCCCGCATGTCCAACTCTTGATCTCAGTTCAGGTCTTGATCTCAGGGCTGTGAGTTTAAGCTCCTCATTGGGCTCCCTTAAAAAAGTAAAAAATAAAGAGCAACTGGAATGATCTTAATGCAGATATGTCACTCTATTTAAAATACATCATTGATTTTCAATATACTTAAAATAAAACTGTAAATCCTTAACATGGCTCCAAGGCTTGGCACAATTTGACTCCTGCCGAACCTATCTTGTGCTTATCTCCGCTCTAGCCTTAGGAAATGCTCACATTATTGTTCCTTCTGTCTGCAATGTTCTTTTCCCAATTCTTCATTGTCTAAGCACTTCTGTTTTCAATATCATTTAACTGTTTGGTTTTCAGTATAATTTGCAGAGATACTTATTAAAAATAAATAATAAGACTTAAAATTTGTTTTACTGGATTAATTAATTACCATCAGCTCTTTCATAACATGATTTCCAACGGTGATAACACGCTCAGCCCTTTCTGAGTTGTTTTTTTATTCTTCTCTCAGTTTTCTGTAATGTTTTCAAAAAATTTTTCAGCAAGGGCATGTGGGTGGCATATTTTTTTCTAAGGATTTTTATGTCCAAGAATGTGCCCTCATTAAAAAAAAAAATGATAGTTGAGTGGGTTTTTAATTTCAAGTTACAATTTTTTTTTTCCTCTCATGGAGGAGGCACTGTTGGTTGCCTACCCAACAGCCATTTTCCCTTCTTTCTTATTAAGAGAACTCTGATTTTGTTGGGTAATCCACCCTTCTCCACCCAGCCATGCACTTTACTAAGCCAATTGCATTCCCCGTAAAAATGACTGGTTTAGGAATGGGCATGTGACACGACTCCAGCCAGTGAGATCTTTCTTCTTCTGCTTGATATGTCTACTTGTAATGCCTGGTACTGTAGGACCATCTTATGAACAAAAAGATGAGTAACTCAAGACAAGACTGATCCCCTAAGCTTGGCAAAGCAGAATTATGGGAGGAACCTAGGGTCTTTGAGCCACTAAATTAACTAACTCAGAGCCAACTTAGAAATTCTTATGTGAAATAATAAATCTGTTTTATTGTTTATACTGATCACATTGGGTTTTTTTATTTCTCCTGGTACACAACTTTTAACTTTATATATTGTTTCATTGCCCCTTCAGGGAAGTATGGGGTCAGCATGATACTTGTTTCTTTGTACACAACTTGTTTTTCTTGATTGATAGTTAGAATTATTCTAAAAAATATTTAAAATTAAAAAAAAGCCTCTACAGCATGTATAATCATTGGTTTATATTTTTCTTGGCACTTGGCTTTTTAACTTGGCAGATTCAAATCTAATACTAAAAGTTTTCTTCAATTATTTCAACAATTCTTGCTTTTTTTCCTGATACTTCTCATCTTGCATATTCTTTTTTTTTTTTTTTAAGAATTTATTTATTTATTTTTGAGAGAGACAGAGCACAAGAGGAGGAAGAGAGGCAGAGGGAGGAGCAGACTCCCCACTAAGCAGGGAGCCTGATGCAGGGCTGGATCCCAGGACCCCGGAATCATGACCTGAACTGAAGGCCGATGCTTAACTGACTGAACCAGGCAGGTGCCCTGATCTTGCTTTACATTTATTTATTTTTATTTTTTTTAAAAGATTTTATTTATTTGAGACAGAGAGAATGAGAGAGACAGAGAGCACATGAGAGGGGGGAGGGTCAGAGGGAGAAGCAAGCTCCCTGCCGAGCAGGGAGCCCGATGCGGGACTCGATCCAGGGACTCCAGGATCATGACCTGAGCCGAAGGCAGTCGCTTAACCAACTGAGCCACCCAGGCACCCTTGATTTACATTTATAACCACCGAACAACACTAGATCATCAGGGCTGCCTAGTAATCCCTCCATATTCACAGTTCTGCTCTCCCAACTATTTCATGCTTCCTCTCCTCTTTCCACAGAACTCCAAAACTCCTCTTTCCGCTGAAGCCCATGTCTTTGCTTATTATTTCACTGTGAAGATCAAAGCAATCAAAAGAGAATTCCTACATTTTCCTATTTTGTGTCACGTACCCACTCAGATCGCCCTTCAGAAAGGATGCATTGCCCAGTTGCTAGGTATGTGCTTGGCTGATAGCTTCCAGCTGTTAATGATTTCAGTGTCCACTTCAGCTTTCAACTTGAGGCCATGGGCTTTTTCAGTGGCCCCAGTCAACGACAGAGCAAGGTAGTAGGCAAGGATCTATCCGTTTCCATCCAAGGTGGGACTCCTCTAATGAGCCATCTTAACTCTAGAGCTGGTCAAAGATTGTCAGAACAGCATCACAGAAGTCTATATCATATCTGATGGCTCCCCTGACCCTTGTCTTTTCCTTTTATAGGAGTTGCTCCCCAATAATCACTTTAGGCTCCTCATTCTGTCTCAGTGTCTGCTTCCTGGAAAACCTAAACTCCCTGAAAGTCCCTAAGTCTAACCTCTAACGATGTCTGTGCCTATATACACTACCTTGCGTGAGCGAATCACACGGCCTGCCTACTTTGGCCAAATTCTCAATTTGCGCATTGAATACCATTGCTTCTAAACCATTCAAGACCTTTTTCTTTTGAAATGTTTTCCTTTTTCTCCTACATCATCAATTTTTCTTTCTCTATTATTATCATTATACAAATGTAAAATTCTTAACCTAAAAAACAAACAAAAGACTTCCCTTGGCCATACATTCCTTTAGCTTCTGCTAATTTTGTCTGCTCCTCTCTATGGAAAGACTATTCAAAGTATCATCTGTCTCTTTTTCATCCTTTCCCATTTATCTTGAACAAACTCCAATTAGGCTTTGTCCCTTCCATTCCACTGAAATTATTCTTGTCCTATCTCCACTTTGCTTCAGGTCTCAGTACTTGTCTGGTCTCTCAGAAGCATTTGACACAGTCTATCATTTCTTCCTTTATTTTATTTATTTATTTTTTAGAGAGGGAGAATGGAGAAGGAGAGTGAGAGAGAATTCCCAACAGGCTCCAGGCTCCACACCCAGCTTGGAGCTCGACCTCACAACCCTGAGATTATGACCAAAGCCAAAACCAAGAGTCATCTCTGAGCCACCCAGGCATGCCAAGATTTTCTGTTCTTTAAGTGTAGAATTGTACATATTTTTTAAATAATTTTTTTGGTTCCAGTTTTTTTTTTTTACTTCATTTCTTTCCTTTCTTTCCATTATGTGAAGTACCAGAAAAAGCTTTAGTATTTCTTTATTTTTAAAAAACAATATTTAGTATTCATTTACAATAATTCAGGATCTGTGTTAACCATTTTCAGGTGTGCAATTTAAATAATTTAGTTTGGTGTAAAACCCATTTTATTTTCTAGTGATCACTTGAAAAGTTGTGGATAAACTATATGCTTCATCTGTCCTATAATTGTTCCAGCTTTCAGTATTATGCTTATCAGCATTTAGTTTTTGGAAACTATTTTTTTATGTTTTGAAAATGGAAACATCTGTTCATCTTCAATTTCTGGCAATGCTTGTGTCTCCATTTCTCAAAATTACTGACAATGATTCTATCCTTACATTACCTAGTATTGTTTTATACCAGTAGAAGTAATTCATCTGTGGTTAAAGACTTGAACCAGTTTAAAGGAACAATCTATATTCTTACTATGCTTCAGTTGTCTCATAGTCATGTTTATTCAACCCTCTTAAATTTGAAAATTTGAAAGTTCTTCTTCTCTTTCTTTTTTTAAGTAGCCTTTATGCCCAGTGTGGAGCCCAATGCAGGGCTTGACTTCACGACTGTGAGATTGAGACCTGAGCCAAAATAAGAGGCCTAACCAACTGAGCCACCCAGGCACCCCTGAAAATTATTATTCTTTTTTTAAAGATTTTTATTTATTTATTTGAGAGAGAGAGAGAGAGCACAAACAGGGGGAGGAGCAGAGGGAGAAGCAGACTCCCCTCTGAACAGAGAGCCCAATGTGGGGCTCAATTCCAGGACCCTAGGATCATGACCTGAGCTGAAGGCAAACACTTAACTGACTGAGCCACACAGGCGCCCCTGAAAATTATTATTCTTAATGAATATAATAAGCAACACAGTTTACAACACAGCTTGAGTTTACTACCTCAAGCAATAGGCTTTTCCTTCAAATATTTTCTAGATGCAGTAAAAAAAGTCTAAAATATTCTAATTACCACTTTTGTTTTAAACTGTGTAGTAAAGAATATGTTTTGTTTTAAAGATTGAATTTATTTATTTGATAGAGAGAGGGAAAGAGCACACAAGCAGGGTGGGGGGAAAGGGGCAGAGAGAGAGGGAGAAGCAGACTGCCCACTGGGCAGGGAGCCCGATGCTGGCCTCCATCCCACGACCCCGAGATCATGACCTGAGCCGAAGGTGGACGCTTAACCACCTGAGCCACCCAGGTGCCCCATGAATATTTTTTTTTTAAGAAAGATTAATCATACTTGTTTGGCTATTATGGTATTTAAATTTTGATAAGTTGTATGCTTCAGTGGAAGATACTGAACATAATTATTTTTCCCTAAATATTATTCTGTTCTGCAGGATTAAAAATGAAAGGATTCATAAGGATAGACATATAGATCAATGGAACAGAGCTGAGAATCCGGAAATGAACCTACGCTTATGTGGTCAATTGATTTTCAGTAAAGGTGTCAAATAAATTCAACAGGAAAATAATAGTTTTTTCAAGAAATGTTTTCGGAATAACTGAGTATCCATATGGAAAAGAAATGAACTTTGATCTTTCTTTATACCATACACCTAAATTAATTCAAAGTGGATCATTGACCTAAAGGGCAAAAACACATACATCCTACAGAATAAAGTATAGGAGAAAAATCTCTGTGACCTTGGGATAAGACACAAAAAACATGAACCATAGATGAAAAAACTGATAAACAGGCTTCAAAAAATTGAAATCTTTTACTTGTCTACAGATATGATTAAGAACTTTTACAATCCAATAATAAGATAAACAGCTCAATTTTAAGAAATAGGAAAAATATCTGTACAGGTGTGTAACAAAAAGCTGCTTGACTTCATTGGGAAATAGGGAAATGCAATGAGATACTACTACACACCCATTAGAATACCTTAAATTAAAAAGACTGAGGGGTGCCTGGATGGCTCAGTAGGTTGTGTCCAACTATTGATCTCAGTTCAGGTCTTGAGCTCAGGTCTTGAGGTCAGGGTCGTGAGTTCAAGCCCCACGTTGGGCTCCATGCTAGATATGGAGGCTACTTTAAAAGAAAAAAAAAAAAAAAAAACCTGAAATGCTGAGGCACCCAGCTGTTTCAGTTGGTGGAGCATGTGACTCTTGATCTCAAGGTTGTAAGTTTGAGCCCCATATTGGGTTTACTTAAAAATAAAATCTTAAAAAAAAAAAAAAAAGACTGAAATGCCAAGTGTTGGAAAAGATATATACAACTGGAACTCTCCTACGTTGCTGGTGGAAATGCAGAGTGGTGCAGCCACTGGAAAAGTCTGTCAGTATCTTAAAAATTGAAATATACACCTACTACATGACTCAGAAATTCCATTCTTAGGTATTTACCTAAGAGAAATGAAAACATATGTCCACACGAAGATTTGTACACAAATGTTCATAGCAGCATTATTCATAATAACCAAACAATAGAAACAACTCAACTATCCATCAACTGGTTAATGTATAAAAAATAAGGCATATGTATTTGATAGAATACAATTCAGCTAATAAAAGAGTATAACTATTGGTATATAGAACAATGTGGAAGAATCTCAAAAACATAAGGGCAAGTAAAAGAAACCAGACACAAAAGACATATGAAATATGAATACAAAATTCTGGAAAATGCAGAAATATAATAGCAGAAAGCAGGTGTTTGCCTTGTGGCTGGGGATGAGGGACAGTTTGACTGCAAAGGGACATAGGAGAATTTGGGGGGTGATTAAACTGTTCTAAAATTTGATTCCAGTGGTGGTTGCACATCTTGATATATTTACCAAAAGTCATACAGCCTTACACTTATAATGGGTGAATTTTATGTTCTATAAATATGCTTCAATAATGATTTGAAGGGTGTATACATTAAATCTCAAGGTGGTTTCTTTAAAAAAAAAAAGGATTGTTATTTAGCAAATAAATTGTTGCCGATGTGCATCAATTTAAAATGCAAAACGGGGCGCCTGGGTGGCTCAGTCGGGTAAGTGACTGCCTTCGGCTCAGGTCATGATCCCAGGGTCCTGGGATCGAGTCCCACATCGGGCTCCTTGCTCTGCAGGGAGCCTGCTTCTCCCTCTCCCCCTCCCCCTGCTTGTGTTCCCTCTCTCGCTGTGTCTCTCTCTGTCAAATAAATAAAAAAATTTAAAAAAATAAATAAAAATAAAATAAATAAAATGCAAAGGAGTGCCTGGGTGGCTCAGTTGAGCCTCTGACTCTTGATCTCAGCTCAGGTCTTGATCTCAGGTCATGGGTTTGAACCCTACTTAAAAAAAAAAACCTAATAATTCATTTTCTATAAAACATAATTGTCTTTGTTCAGTACAAAATCTACAATCATATTGTAAATTTGAGAGCTATCATGATTTGAATAATAGACTAGGAATTGTGAGATTATTAATTTAAAGTAATAGTAAACATAATAAAAAATAATAGTAAAGTTTCCAGTAAAACTCGTTTATTTGAAGTTTATTTGAAGTTTAATTGTCTCTTAATCTCATACATCTCATAAATTCAGGAACGTGTAAGTAATCAAAAATATGTTTGTACAGCTAATTTTGAGATCACGTCTATACATTAAAATTATAGACATATTTTTGAGGTGTTGGTCAAGTCACTGTGAAAAACATAGTACATTATTTGCCAAAACGAATAGAATATACAAGGAATAAAAATTTATAAATGAATAAATCTATATTTAGCTGTTTATTTTCCATCAAATTTGCCACCACTGTTGTCATCTATCATTAGAATAATAATATATTTTTTATTTACTTCTGATTCTGAACCAAAACTTCTAATCATATGACTATAGGAGCAGTCCAAAAGGATGGCATTTCTGTTAACAAAGAAATGAACACATTACCAACCAATGATAATGCATTTCACAAATGGTTTTCTGGAAAAATAGTTTATCATAGTAACAGTCATTTAAGAAGAAACATAACAATCATTTAAGATTCAAAATAACAATTTCCAAGGCTATATATATTTAAAAAAAAACCCCTTTTTCCTTTTTAGATAAATATAACAGATTAATTTGCAGTTTTAAATATTATCTTCAAAATGCCATTTATTTATGAGTATTGCCTTGAAAGAAGTCATTTGCCTCTTAGATCAAAATATAAAGCAAGCTTAAAGAATTAGGGAAGATGAAATACACTCTGTAGTCCTATGCAATGGCACGTCTGCAAGATCTTTATCCATACAATGATACCTCTGCTAGAAGTTTGTTGGACAATTTATTTACGGGTATACAGACAAGAATTATTTTGCATTGCTATCAGTTATCTGCAATTTATAGAGTTGTGACATAGCTCAAAGGCAATGAAAGACGCAGAACCTTCCTATAATCGGAATCATATAACCTAGAAGAGTATGTTCTAAATGCTGCATAGTTCTCCATGAAAGCACATTTTTTCCCCTACAGTTTTAGGAAAGGGCTATTTACTCAGATGAGCAAACTTTGTTCAGCTAAATTTATTGTAACGAAGTCGCTGAGGGAAACACTGACATTTTATTGGTTCATAGAATTATCTTCCTGGGAAAGAATTTCCTGGAGTAAAAATTTAAGTCATGTTGACACAGATGACCTCAGTTCTCAGTAGTAATAGTTAAGCTATATGGGGGCAGGTGGTCTCAATTTTCTTGTTTGCCTTCCTGCAATTTTTCTATCTACCTAACCCAGGAGTATTTTTCTATACCAAGGAGGAGTTGAAGTGAGGAAAGCTGTCATCCTCGATTTCCCAGCTCTCCATATTTGAAATGCCTCATCTGTCTCCTAAGGGCCTAGTATTTTGGAAGGTAAAAACTAGAAACAAACTTTTAGGTTATTTACCAGGTGCTTCCTCTGAACAATGGGATACATGAATTTTTTGTTTTGTTTTTGTTTTTGGTGGGGAATGAAGTTACTGACAGTGAGGACAAAGGGAAAGGGAATGAGAGAGAAGATTTTTTTTTTTTTAAGATTTTATTTATTCATTTGAGAGAGAGGATAAGATAGAGAGAGCATGAGAGGGGGAGGGGTCAGAGGGAGAAGCAGACTCCCCGCTGAGCAGGGAGCCCGATGCGGGACTCGATCCCGAGACTCCAGGATCATGACCTGAGCCGAAGGCAGTCACCCAACCAACTGAGCCACCCAGGCACCCGAGAGGAGGATTTTTTTTTTTTTAAAGTTTTATCTTGCTACATTCTTACAGATGTGATATATATTTAGAGAAGAAAGTTATCCAATAGATGAGTTTTAAATATTTTACGTGAAGATGTTTTTAGTGTGCTAGTCTATTTTATAGTGTTTTAAGAAAAGTAGTTCACCAAGTCCCCACCTACCCCAGCAATCTGAATGTCTCAATATTTTCTATCCTCATCCTTTCCTCATTCCCAAGATTCATTGGAATTTTCTTTCCGCTGCCTCCATAATTATGGATACTAGAAAATAATTCCAACACCCTCCTCCCCCTTTTTTCTAATCTCTAGATATTTACAATGTCTTTCTTATCAGGCTGGGCTGTAATGGTCTACTTCGCATGTAGGTTCTGTCATCTAAAACAACATATTCCAAACAGGAAACAAATAAGTGAAATGCTTATTTCAGATTGCAGGCTCTGTAAGTGATTTAATTCTTTATCCTCTTTCATTCAAAATCTTAGATCAAATTTATTTGACTCAACTGAATAATAAATAAAATAAATTGACTCAACTCAATTTACCATATTTTTCTATTGGTAAATGTGATGCTTCATAGCTACTGAAAGTCATCAAGAACCAGGGCTGATGTTTTTTGAGAAAAGTAATCCAATGACTGGGGCATTGGGGTGGTCCTTATCTTTTCTCTTTACTGCCTACGTAGTTCCCTGCAAAAGTACTAAAATATTCACCTATTTTACGTATTAATGTAGTATCTATTGATGTATTAATGGATTTATTAATACTACCAGAGGATTTTTCTGAATTTAAAGTTTTACTGTATGCATGCATACATACATACATACATACACATTTACACACATTTTGGATTTCTGAATCAAGCAATTAAACTTAAAATTTGGGACTCTTGTTTAAAAATAAAACCTTGAATAAATTTAATTCCAATTACTGAATGTTTAAAATACTTATTATTCCCAAAAAGAAAATTTTTATGATCTTGATGGACAACATGATCACATGGATACTGAAGAGAAGTAACTTCTCCTTGATCATTGCTGAATCTCAAAGTGGGCAAAGGCATTAACTCAAGCATTTGAATTACTTTGTTACAAGATTGTAGTTGTGTATCCCTATAGAAAAATACAGGTTTCTTATTTAATGTTTACCTTCAACACCAAATGTTTCTGTATAACATTACATTAGATAACATTAGAAATAATGGGTACTTCAAAAATTACTTGTGTAGATTTAACTAGTGTTTATTGAACATCTACTTAGAAACAAATGTCTTCACCTCTTTGGTCTCATTCAATCTGATCCTCAAAACATCAATCAACCCTATTATGAACTGAATGGTGTCCTCTCTAAATTCATATATTGAAGTGCTAACCACTAGATACCTGAAAATGTGGATGCATTTGGAGAGAGGGTCCTTAAAGAAGTAACTGAGTTAAAATGAAGTTATTAGAATGGGCTCTAACCCAAAATGACTGGTGTCTTTGTAAGAAGAGATTAGGACACATGCACATAGAGGGAAGACCATGTGAAGACACCATCCAAATTATGCAAGGAAAGAGGCCTCAAAAGAAACTAACTAACCCTGCTGATACCTGGATCTCAGACTTCTAGCTCTAGAACTGTGAGGAAATAAATTTCTGTTGTTTAAGCTGCCCAATTTGTGGTACTTTGTTATGGGAACTCCAGCAAACTAATGCACCTGTAGAGGTATAAACATTTCTCCGTAGACACTAATGGCTCTAGAAGTTTCTAAGCTAAGAAGAGGTCACACCAGGATTGAAACCCAGGTCTTCTAATCACAATTCTAGTGCTTTCTCTAATACAAAACCATAATTTGTGGTTTAATGGAAAGAGTGCTTTGGAAAGCATTTAGGTACCAATGCAGAAGAAGACACATACATTAGACAGATAATGTCAGCTGCTGGGTCCAGGGAAAACCTCACAATTACTCTCCTTCTGTTCTTGGCTGCAAATCCAGCCCAGCTTGATCCCCCAATTGTCAGGCTTGGACCTCAGCTGGGTAACAAGAAGAAGCTGGCCCATGAATATGGAAGGTGGGAGGACTTTGGATTGTGGCAAATAAATAGAGAATTAGTTGCACATGTTTCTTTGTTAGTATAAGAATTAAAAAGCATATGCATGCTGCACAATTATAGTTAGAATTAACAGTTCATTTTTTCATATTCAGCTTAGCCTTGTTTTCAGGTTGTTTCATGCAACTAATACCCATTCCTATTCATTGATCCATAAAGTACACGTAGACATTTAAAAAAGTACAAGCCGTAGTTTACTTATTTTGGTTTTCTTCAATGAAGAAAGAGGAAAGCTTCTTTGAAGTGGGCAAATATCAATTTAAAAAGGAGTTAGAGGGGCGCCTGCCTGGCTCAGTCAATAGAGCATGCAACTCTTGATCTCAGGGTCATGAGTTTGAGCCCCATGTTGGGTGTGGAGCCTACTTAAAATAAACAACAACAAAAAAAGAAATTAGAGACCATATACAAGAGAAAAAGCAATTTTATTTTATTTTTAGAAAAAGTATTTGAATAATATATAATTTTGAAATTAAGAACATTCAATAACAACAACAAGCTTAAATTTCATAAGCAATGCAAACATGATTAGATGTGAGTGAATAAACCAAGGTAGAAGTGGAGGAAAAGAAAGATGGCAGGAGGTAACATGGAGATTTAGTTCTGAAACTACAATTCCCAACTGCCCTTTAAAAGGCAAACCGTAGAGATTCTCACACAGCTCTCTGCACGCAACATTCTTTCTCCACCTCCTCTTTCCCTTTGCCACTTATCTCTCAGGTCCCAGTTTGTATATCTCCTTTGGGGACTAATTAGACTTAATTAGGTGTCCCTGTTATTCACACCTATAGCCTTTAAGGCATCTTCTTTATAACAGTTGTCACATTTGTTAGTACCTGTTCCATGTCTCTTTTCTAGAATAGAATGTAAGCTCTGCTATGGCTGTGACCATATTTGCCTTGTTCACTGCTGAATCACCAGCAGCTAGCAAGCTTCCCGGCACGTGGAAGGCACTCAGTAGGTGGTGAGTGAATGAAAAGATAAGAAATTCATACTTTCTTTGTATCCTCAAGGATACTTTGTTTCTCAAAGTACTTTTTGAAGGCAAAACTAAGCTCCACAATATTCCCCATGCCTGCTTTCATGTGATAATAAATGAAATGATTACAAAAAGAAATAGAGAATGGTGTACTTTTCCTTAATTTCTGGCATTATCACTTTCTGTTTTTTTTTTTTTTTAAAGATTTATGTATTGGGCGCCTGGGTGGCTCAGATGGTTAAGCGTCTGCCTTCGGCTCAGGTCATGATCCCAGCGTCCTGGGATCGAGTCCCGCATCGGGCTCCCTGCTCCTTGGGAGCCTGCTTCTCCCTCTGCCTCTCTCTCTGTCTCTCATGAATAAATAAATAAAATCTTAAAAACAAAAAAAAGATTTATGTATTTATTTGAGAGAGAGAGAGAGAGAGCGCATGAGAGCTGGAGGAGGGGCAGAGGGAGAGGGAGAGAGAGAATCTCAAGCATACTCTCCACTGAGCAGGGGCCCAATATGGGGCTTGATATCAAGACCCTGAGATCATGACCTGAGCTAAAACCAAGAGTGGGATGCTTAACTGACTGAGCCCCCCCAGGATCCCTGGCCTTATCCCTTTCTGTTGAAGCTCCATGAAAGAGACTATGTTTTTACTCACTACTCTGTTACCTAGAGCAGTTCCAGGCATATAGCAAGTTCAATTATACAGATGCACACATATCTCTCATAACAAAAACATACTGGAGAAAACACTGCTAAATATCAATCAAAATCGAGGCAGAAATATTAAAGAGTAATGACCAGGATGCAAAAACGATCACAAATATGTCAAACTTTAATTTGACTTCGTTTTCTGGGAGCTAAAGTGGAAAGTGAGACCATTTCTCAGTTATTATTACCAGAAAAAAAGAATTCTTTAGAGGTAGCAAACCTTTCCTAGTACAGTTTGATTTCTTTGTAAATGTGGGGCTCAATATAGAATTCACTAAAGTAGGGGACAAAGTTTCCAAGAACATTCCTACATATCACAGGATAGTCAGATGTCATACGGCTGCTGATAAAAGCCACGGACATGACATTACAATGCAATTCAGTGAAAACTACTTTTTGGGTTAAGGGGCAGAATTGGTCAAATGTGCAGCCTACTGGTTGCCCAAGGTTAGAATACCTAAAGCAAGGTTCCTAAAGTTCCCTCCTGGCAGATGCTACATGAGGGGGGAAAAAAGGCTGCATTTTTAAGATGCCATTTTAGATGCATATACCTTAAGAACTTGTGAGGATTAAATAAGAAAATCCATGAAAAATATCTGGCACATATAAAACTTTCAATAAGTTTTAGCCATTATTTCCCATCGAATGATCACCTAAGGGGGGTTTTTCTGACCCAAACCCTCAATATCATTGTACATTAGTGGACTACCAGTTTCCACTTTACCACTGGCAACAGGATCATTAATGCCTCATACCTAATCAGATCAGACAACCAATTCTGAATAAACCAATGTAGGTAATCCACTTTTTAAAAAAAAAAATGTTTTATTTATTTATTCATGAGAGTCAGAGAGAGAGGGAGAGAGAGAGAGAGAGGCAGAGGCAGAGGGAGAAGCAGGGTCCCCGCCTAGCAGGGAGCCCGATGTGGGACTCGATCCCAGGACCCTGGGACCATGGTCTGAGCTGAAGGCAGACGCTTAACCATCTGAACCACCCAGGCACCCCTGTAGGTAATCCACTCTTAAGACTCTAGTCTCCTGAACACATCCAATACTAATTTCTGTATCAATTAGTCTTTAATTAGAGAAGTAGAACTATTATTAGTGATATGAAATAACAGGATTTTTAAAATAGAAATTTACCTTATATGATTTGGGGAGCTGGTAGATAAGTTTAAGTAAGGCTGTAGCCCAAAATTATTTTAAGTCAGTAGGGCCAGCAGTTGGGGAAAAGCATAAGTGGGAACTGACAGAGAGAGCAAGGACACACTGGAACCCACAAGGAAAAATGGAACCCATGAAGACAAACAGGAACTTGCATCTGTCCCTCACTTTCTCTAATGTCAGTGATGTGGGTGGCCTATAGAAGGTTCCGGCACCCTTCACCATGGAACTACACATGCATCTGGCCCAGCACTTATGGAATTTGAAAATAAAAGATATTAAAAGAGACAGTGCTGTGAATTGTGTAAGACTGTTGAATCACAGACCTGTACCTCTGAAACAAATAATACATTATATGTTAAAAAAAAAAAAAAAAAGATAGTAGGAGGGGAAAAATGAAGGGGGGGAAATCGGAGGGGGAGATGAACCATGAGAGACTATGGACTCTGAGAAACAAACAGGGTTCTAGAGGGGAAGGGGGTGGGGGGATAGGTTAGTCTGGTGATGGGTATTAAAGAGGGCATGTACTGCATGGAGCACTGGGTGTTATACGCAAACAATGAATCATGGAACACTACATCAAAAACTAATGATGTAATGTATGGTGATTAACATAACATAATAAAATTAAAAAAATGTAAATCACACAAAAAAGAGAGAGCTACTGAAGGAAGAGGCTTAGCAGCTGCCTTATACCAACAAATTGAGACAGCAGATCAATGACAAAGGGTGTGAGATTCAATAGGGCATGGCTGCCCTACACCATCCTTCAGAGTGCACTATTTTACCTCTGTCTTCCAAGTATCATGCAAATGTCTTTTGTGGCCACTCCTAAAATGGTACCATGAAGAGAAGAGAACTTTAGGAAATTTAGCTCCAGCTTTGTAATGTGACAGTACGAAAATACCACACCTATAATTGTACTTTAATTTATGAAGATATTTAAAATACTTTGGATATAGCTCTCGGCCTTAGCCCCATCTTCTTGGAAACCTCCGCTCCATGAGAGCCAAGTGGGGGAAGAAGCAAATGCGCAGGCTGAAGCCTAAAAGAAGAAAGATGAGGCAGAGGTCCAAGTAAACCGCTAGCTTGTGCACCCATGGAAGCCACAGAAGCAGAAATAAGGAAAGACAGAGGCCAGGGATGCTGGTGCAAATTGTTGAACTGCATGCCTACTTTCTAGAGCTTGATTGAACGGATCTAGAACATCCATCGCCATCTGATCACAATGATCACCTTTGAGAGACCCACCCTGCTTATACCAAACTGTCCCTTTCGGTCCTTTTTCCTGGAACTGTGACTTTCAGGACTAATTCTGATTTCATTTGTGGCTGAAGGTAACATGTGTACCATCAATCATCTCTTCTGTTGTCTTAGCTGAAGAAAAATATAAAAATTTATTTTCTAATATTTAGATCCCTATGATCAACTTTTTTTTTTGCATTATTTCTATAAATATTTTGTTCTAGACAGTTTAAGGTAATTTTACGAAGCTCTGGTTTAAGAATGAATTGGGGTTTTCTCCTACAAAAAGTAGTATAAAACTTGTCTGTGTTGCAACACACTTGCCATATGCTGGCCCATTCACCTAAATGAGCCAATTCCTTTGAATATTTTTGCGATGTTTTCCAATTATTTGTTCTGCATCCAATTTTACTCCAAACCAAATGGAAGGCATTATTTTCTGTAAAAGGTTTATAAATCAGTGGAAAGATTTGAGGTGATGATAGCAGTATCAACTCAATCATGTTATATACAGTGTTCTTTTTATTTAAAATAATCCCAAAACAAAACTCCTCCCTTGATGTTAGAATTAGTCAGAATTGATTGACAAGAAGTTTCATATTTAATTTTTTAAATCCAATAAATTATTATTAATCCTATAAATTATCAATAGTATTTTTTAATTTAAATTCAATTAACCAACATATAGTACATCATTAGTTTCAGATGTAGTGTTCAATAATTCATCAGTTGCTTATAATACCCAGTGCTCATCACATCACATGCCCTCCTTAATGCTCATCATCTACTTACCCTATCTCTCCACCCACCTTACCTTCAGCAACCCTCAGTTTGTTTCCCAGAGTCAGGAGTCTCTCATGGTTTATCTCCCTCTCTCATTTCTTCCCATTCAGTTTTCCCTCCCTTCCTTTATGATCCTCTGTGCTGTTTCTTATATTCCACATATGAGTGAAACCATATGATAACTGTCTTTCTCTAGTTCCATCCGCATCCATGTCAATGGTAGGTATTCATCCTTTCTGATGGCTGAGTAATATTCCATTATATATATGAACCACATCTTCTTTATCCATTCATCTGTTGATGGACATCTTAGCTCCTTCCACAGTTTGGCTATTGTGGACATTGCTGCTATGAACACTGGGGTGCAGGTGCCCCTTCAGATGGCTACATTTGTATCTTTGGGGTAAATACCTAGTAGTGCAGTTGCTGGGTCATAGGGTAGCTCTATTTTTAACTTTTCGAGGAACTTCCATACTGTTTTCCAGAGTGGCTGCATTCCCACCAACAGTGTAAGAGGGTTCCCCTTCAATAAATGGTGCTGGGAAAATTGCACAGCCACATGCAGAAGAATGAAATTGGACCATTTCCTTACACCATACACAAAGATATACTCAAAATGGATGAAAGACCTAAATGTGAGATAGGAATCCATCAAAATCCTAGAGGAGAACACAGGCAGCAACCTCTTTGACCTCGGCCACAGCAACTTCTTGCTAGACACGTCTCCAAAGGCAAAGGAAACAAAAGCAAAAATAAACATTGGGACTTCATCAAGATAAAAAGCTTCTGCACAACAAAGGAAGCAGTCAACAAAACTAAAAGGCAACCTCCAGAATGGGAGAAGATATTTGCAAATGACATATCAGATAAAGGGCTAGTATCCAAGATCTATAAAGAACTTATCAAACTCAACACCCAAAGAACAAATAATCCAGTCAAGAAATGGGCAGAAGACATGAACAGACATTTCTCCAAAGAAGATATCCAGATGGCCAACAGACACATGAAAAAATGCTTCACATAACTCGGCATCAGGGAAATTCAAATCAAAATCACAATGAGATACCACCTCACACCAGTCAGAATGGCTGAAATTAACAAGACAGGAAACAACAAATGTTGACAAGGATGTGGACAAAGGAGAATCCCATTATTAATGGTATTTCTTAATGAGAATCAATATATTATTTAATTTCTTAACACAATTCCCTGACATTAATTTCTTAATTCTCTGACTATATTTCCATTGTTTTCCATAACTCTGATCCTCTTTTTAGTGTAAGCAGTAGAATGGCAACTCAAAATGACAATGATATGATGTATTCAATAAGAGTTCCACTGGTAAAGCCAGATCATACATTTCCCAACCGCCACCCATTCCCTCCTTCCTCTCAGCATCTCCCAACCCTCCCACACAGCTGAATAAGTGTTGAGAAAAACAGCATAGTAAACATTTAGTTATAAAGTATTAGAAATTAATGAACATAAGTCCACTGCTTCTAACCTGCCCTCTTGTCATTTTTCTTCTGGTTTTAATTATAAGGTAGACTGGCCTTAAGTCAAACTTTGAAGAAGTAGGAAAAAAATTGCACTGACTTTAAAAAAATCATCTGATGAAATCATGATTCATTTTATTATGTAAAGGAATGTAAAATACATACAGGTAACATGTTATTTAATGTAAACACTCCATTTTAACCGTATATCCCCCATGTGTTTCATTCTACCAGCAACTGATGGCTAATAAAAATGAGATTCTGGAATAGTTTTCCACTTGCATCATTTGGAGAAAAAAATGTCTATAAGGGCTTTCTGATGTTTTTATAAACACAGCATTGATTATATATAATTGATATAACTCTAACATAATGGTTGGCAGTCCCTGACTAGCTTCTTCTGATTTCCTAACAAAATGCTTATATGGAGTCTGTATTATTAATTTCCATTTGCTATCCGTTCCACATTCACACAATACTTTCAGTAAATCTTCTAAAGTTTCAAGCAGGTGCCTGTAAGTTCCTTGTTGTAAATGCAATGAAATAATGAAAATATTACTCACCCAAATTAAGGGAGGATGTTTCCCCTTGGAAAACAGTTGGAATGTATTGGGCTACAACTGGATTGTAATTCTCGATGGGAGGGAGGGCTCTGTTGGGAAGGGAGTCAACTTCTGGATTCAGGAGCCTTTAAACTTTAAACAGTAGCAGATTGTAGCAAAGACAGCTCTGATTGAAGAGATGAATAAAAGGGTTAGCAGGTGGCTGGTGAAATTCTGTGAGAAACAATGTGTCATTCTTCAAATTTTTCAAAGAAAATAATTGGATTTTTCATGGAACCTAGTAATGGGTAGAGTTTTCCACTAAAGTAGAACAGGAGGTAGAATCCAAATGTCCATAAAATTTAGGAGTGGACAGAAGACCAGGAGCCTAAGGAGTGAGGATAGGAAATCAGGAATTCTCTGAAGTTGTAGGCAGGACTTTGGTTGTGAAATTAGAGATGAGGGAGGGAAGAGTTGGAACTAGTTTAACCTAATTTTCAAAGGGCAGTTATGCCAGTTATTTTACTGTTGTCTTTTAACTTTAAACCCATTCTCATGACTCTTGTGATGTTCTGCAAACCGCATTACTGCTTTACCCCCAGGTCTCCATTAGGATCTCTGGATAGAGGGCACCTGAGGGAGAATGCTCTTCTTCCAGCTACACTTCTTCAACCTGGTATGGCAGTTTGTTACAGAAGCAGCAGCTGAATCCAGTTTGCAGTTTCTCTAATTCGCAGAATTTATTGTTTTCCTTCAGACACATCAGCACCAACCAGCTGGTTCCCCCTCCTAAGAGGTCTGGGTCCTTGTCTGAGGTTAGAGATAACAGCATCAGCTCTCTCCTCATAGGCTGAGTTACAGTTGAGGGGAGAGTGGCCCTCCTGTAAGCTATGTGCGGTGATCATGGCAAATAAGGGCACATCCATGGAATGCAGAAAAAAAAAAAAAAAAGAAAAGAAAAAGCTTATTAATAATACCATGATAGAGATTCTGAGAATGGGTCTTTCTTGAGATATGAGAGAATCAGAGAGGACTTGCTGATGGGGAGGGTTCCTGTCTGTCCGGGCTGGGCATATTTGGCTGCCTTAGAGGGGACAATTTGATTCCCCTCTCCAAATAATCCAGCCAAGCAAAGAAGCAGTATCCCTCAAAGGGGCTTTAGAATAAATTACTCCTAAATCTGTAGGCTTATGCCTCATGGGCCAAATCCTACCCGCGGCCTTTACGGCCAGTAAACCAACAATAGTTTTTACATTGTTAAATAGCTGAAAGAAATCAAAAGAAGAGCATTTTGTGACACATGAAAATTATACAAAATTTAAAATTCAGCATCCATAAATAAAGTTTTACTGGGTCACAGCCACACTCCTTTGTTTAGATGCTACCTATGGCTACTTTCATGCTACAAGAGAAGAGATGAGTAGTGTGACAGAGACTGTGTGGTCCACAAAGCTGAAAATATTATGTGGTCCTTTACAGGAAAAGTTTGCAAGCCTTGCTGTAGGAGAAAGACTAAAGTAGAGGATGAGGTGTAAGGAGGAGACAGATTGGGATTAGCCTTTGGGGAAGATGAGTTAAGATGCCAAAAGTGGATACTGTGTTCTTGTGTCTTCTTAGCTGCCCCTCTGAGAGATTGTGTAATAGGTTTATCAGGATGCTAGCTATTTTCTTCAGAAGAAAATAAAAAGAGATGCTGAAAATTTATTGTAATTTCAGGGGAAATACTGTGAAATAACTAGTTTGAAGTGGAGACAAGACTACATTTTTCAGTGGGCTGTGTGCTGGGTCACCCTTGGGGCACACGGGTGTTCAAAAGTAGTAATAAGCATGGTGGCTCTGAGAGAGGAGGGAGTTAATGATAGAATAAACAGGATGGTGATGGAATGTTGTATGGTGTGATGATCTTGGGGGAACCCTTATTCTTCCTTATCAAATTTCCCTAACAGGGAAGAACTTTCTGCTCATCTTTCCAAGAAGGAGTTGTATTACATTGAACACTTTTGATTTCTTTCCCTTTGGTTTATTTTCCCTGAAAGTAATCCCTTTACCAGTGGCTGGGGTTACCGTGCTTTCAAAACAAGATACAGATTCAACTGTGGCTTTCTTTCTCTCTTGCCATGCCTGTCTCATGGCTCACTAAAAGGCAATGGGCTTTCCTCTGCTTCCTACCCCAAGATGGTGAGCATACTTGGATCAGGACCTATCTCAGAATGCTTTCCAAAGGCAGTCTGGAAACCTATCATTCTCTCCAGTCCTTTGACTCTAATGTGAGACAAGCTTTAGCTTGGCTGGGTATATGAAGTCGTATTTGTAAGCTAACGTTCTCCACAGACAAGTCTCAGGGTGCAATTTACAGAGAGCTAATTCCTAGTCTTATTTTCAGTCTAGTTTTAGTAGTAATCCCCACATTTTGTGGGATATTAGATACTAATTGACCCAGTAGAAGATGGGTGATTCACATTCCATGGCCTTCAACACTCATGACCATAAATTTAGAATGACTGCAAACATCATGATACGTTTGGTGTTTGGATTTCCTTAGGAAGATAAGGGGCAGAGTTTGTGCTAGGTAGGTATGAAGACAAACTTAAATGGAATGTAGAGAGCAAGAACTTGGCTTCTGTTCAGATATCTATTATCTTCATATTCTGTAAGCTGGAACTGTTGACTTCTGTCCCATAGCCCATCGTAATAGCCCGATATGCAGAGCTCAAAATGGAGAAAGTAGATATTTTCCGAACCCACTTCCTTGAATCACAGGGTTACCTTATCTTAGCTCAGTTTACTTTATGTTATAAGGACATCATCTTCCTCACTGCAAACAGACCTTGGTGCATAGTTCTAAGATTGATCTGGATTCATGTTCCTTCATTTATTTTATATTTCCAAAGTCTTTGTGTGTGTATGTGTGTATACAAATACTGTATTTGCCTTGTCTCCCTTTAAAACCTAGTCCCTTCTTTTTTTTTTTTTAAAGATTTTATTTATTTATTTGAGAGAGAGAATGAGAGACAGAGAGCATGAGAGGGAGGAGGGTCAGAGGGAGAAGCAGACTCCCTGCCAAGCAGGGAGTCCGATGCGGGACTCGATCCCGGGACTCCAGGATCATGACCTGAGCCGAAGGCAGTCGCTCAACCAACTGAGCCACCCAGGCGCCCCCCCTAGTCCCTTCTTTTATTAATCGACCTCAAGAGGAATGACTTGGAATATGTACATTGGAGCAGTAATTCTCAGCTTGCCAAAAGTTATAGAATTAGATCTGTGTATATTAGAATTTAAAATAAGGGATTCAGAGGTTCTGCAGGAATTATACTATCTACCTCACAGGATACATATCATGTACCTATAGGAAATATAATGCATATTATGTTATCATGTACTAGGAATGATACTAGATTCTTTGTCTCATTTAATCTTGACTGGTATGTGTGTATATCATATATATATAAAATGAGAAAAAGACTCTAGTATCATTCCTGGACCATAATATGCATTTACTACTATTGTCAATACTGTTCACTGAGAATAGTAAAGATAGATTTTTTTTTTATTTTTACAGATTTTATTTATTTATTTGACTGACAGAGAGAGAGAGAGAGCGCGCACCAGAGAGTACAAGCTGGGGGAATAGCAGAGGGAGTGGGAGAAGCAGGCTTGGTCCCAGGACCCTGCGATTATCACCTGAGCCAAAGGCAGACATTTCACTGACTGAGCCACCCAGGCACTCCAGTAAAGATAGATTTTTATGGAAAAGGTTTCAGTTAAAAAAATAGAGGATAGTATCTTTTTATTTTTGTAATTAAAAACAGAATAGAAATTGATCTCAAATCGATCTCCTTACTTGATTTCTAGCTTCAATTATGCATATAATTTAATGGACTAAGTCCATATTTCATCATATGCATAAATGTTAGGACTGTAAAGGCCAGTGGAGACCATCAGATACAACTTTTGAATTTTATATATGTGCAAATTGAGATGTGGCCTGTTTAAATGGTTCCCAAGATTTTCTGGCTTTTCCCACTTCTACACAGATGCAAAAATATCTTGATGAAATCTGGATGTTTAAAAAATATGCATTTTTTTTTTTTTGCTTCTTCAGATTTTTGGAAGAATGTTTTCACTTTTAATTTGCATATTAGTTTCTATTCATTCAAACCTCTGTCCTCTTTGACAAGAAGCTATGATGTAAGTAAAAACAAGGCATTCAGAGTTGAAAAGCTGACCCTGAATATATTAAACCACTAGAGTGCCTGTAACTGTGGAACTGATTCTTAATCATTACTAATGGTTTTCCCAATGGGGGTTGATTTCTGATAATAACTCACTAGCCTCTCCAACACTACATCAGCCATGATTAAATGTTGCTTGTGAAAACTTGAGGGTGATTTTTTAGCTCTGACCAACTGACTACTTACTGTATGTTCTGAGAAAGGGGTGTTTTGCTTGGGTGGTAACATTAGGAAAGTGGAAGAAAGTTCCCTAGCCATTTTCAGAATAAATCGAATAGTTCTTTACTTTGTTTCTTTAACTGGGCTGCTAGTCTCATTATGTGAAGGATCATATTATCAGCACATATAATATCATCTTAATCATTAGAACAGATTCTAAAACAAAAACAAAAAGCCACACTAGCTCAAAATCAATTTCCTTCAGTAAACCTCCTATAAATAACCATAATTTACCTACTACTTTGAACCATTCAAATGAAATCTCAAAACATGGAATTCCATAAAAATTTTTAAAAATATATGTTATTTATCTCTGAATGTGTTATAAGTTTTCCCCAGTTACTTATTTAAAATCTCTGCCTATAGCAGGCAGCTCTGGATTTGAGTCTTGATTCAGTTACTTTCTAGCTGCATATTGGGCTAATCTGTTTGCTCAGCTATAAGGATAAAAATGGTACCTGTCTCATGGAATTGTTATGAAGGTTGATATAACATATGGAAAGCATGTGGCATAGTGCCTGCTACATAGCGACCGCTCAGCAATATCTGTGATAATTACTGTCAGCCCATTTTACTTTTTCCTGGGGACTGTAAAATGTTACTGGGAAGAGCATGGACCCTGCAGAGGGTCAGTTCTGGGGTCCAGATCTGTCCAGCCACTTACTGTGTGCGGCATCTTGAGTAATTTAATTAACCCTTTGAGCCACTATTTCCTCATTTCCAAAATGGATATACTCTAGTAATACCCAGTTCACTGGGTTGTCGTGAGGAAAGTGCCTATTACGGCCCTTTTCTCACAATCGATATTCAACAAGTTAACATTTACCGTGTATTCCGAGGGCAAGGCAAAGCACAAGGTATCACAGTAAGTTTCCAAAGAAAATAAACTCGTGTTCTCTACCATGGGCAAGGAGAGAAAAAAATGGAACAAATTCAAGCCAACCATGCACAATGAATTGCTGATGATACATATGCAAATTAAAAGTGGGTCTCTAATCCATGTCCATTTATATTTTTCCCAGTGTGCGTGCGGAGGAATTTTCAATTAGAGCCTTTCCTCTGATATTTTTAGACGTCAGTAGCTCTCCAAAGCCCAGCTGAAATGTGGGGCTGATTAAAGACTAGAAAAACTGGAGCAGTCACAAACTGTACAGTGGCCAGTGCCACAGAAACTAGGATAAAACAAACCTTTCTAACCAAGAAAGGTTGCTCCCCTTCGTCTCGCGGAGGTAAGCGGAAGGGCGAAACGGCGGTCAAGTTGCCCGGACAGAAGCAACCGCAGAAGGGCCCCTTCCCAGCATCACCAGCTTCCCCATCCCCGTCATGGAGGATTTTCCTCAAGCTTCGTGACGGACCCGAGGCGTGGCGCCCGCACCGGCCCCGTGGACGAGGGGTCACGGCAGCCGGGAGAACTCCTGTCCTCACACGGTTAAACCTCTCCCAAGGGGAGGGGGGAGGGGGGAGGGGGGAGGGGGGAGGGGGGAGGGGGGAGGGGGGAGGGGGGAGGGGGGAGGGGGGAGGGGGGAGGGGGGAGGGGGGAGGGGGGAGGGGGGAGGGGGGAGGAGGGAGGAGGGAGGAGGGAGGAGGGAGGAGGGAGGAGGGAGGAGGGAGGAGGGAGGAGGGAGGAGGGAGGAGGGAGGAGGGAGGAGGGAGGAGGGAGGAGGGAGGAGGGAGGAGGGAGGAGGGAGGGTCCCCGCCCACGAAAACGAAGATAATATCTTCCCGGCGCCCCGCCCCCAATCCGGGCCGGCCCCCTCCCCCCAGCCCGACTCCGGACGGACCCACTGGCCGCACCTGCCCGCGCGCACACGCCCCCCGCACGCCGGCCGCCACGCGCGCCAGGCCTCAGAGCCGCCACAGGCGGACCCGGGCGTCCTCCCGCCCGCCCTGCCTCAGCCCCTGCGCCGCCGCCGCCGTCGCCACCGTCGCCGCCGCCCTCGGCACGCGCCCGCCGCGGCTCGCCCGCACCGCCCTGCCTCGGCGTGGACCAGGGCCACCAGAGCCGCCGCCGCCGCCGCGCTACTCTCCGTCGCGGGCCGCGGACGCCGCCGCCTGACCGCCGAGCCCGCCGGGCGCGGAAGCTCAAGAGAGCCGGACCCGGGCACGAGGGTGCGCGGGCCGCCGCCGCCGCGGTTGTTCGTTGCGCCGCGGCTCCGGCGAGGACTGCCTCCGCCTCCTCTTCCTGCGACTTCCTTAGTCCTCAGCATCCTCCTCGCTCTCTTTAAAAAGCACCCCCTCACGCCCCACCCGCGGGACGAGGCCTCAGGAATTCAGGGGAGTGGCTGTGGGGGCGCATCGCGGCTCCCCACTCGGCCAGCCCCTCTTCCTAGACATGGTCTGATCCCCATTGTAAAAGCTGCGCCCTGAAGAGGAGAGTGGTGTTCCCGGCTTGGGGCTGCAGGGATCTCTTCGTGCTGAAGCTCTTGCATTATTTTAGGGTGGGGCGGGGAGGGCCCTGGATTTTGGGGAGTGGGGGTGGGCGGGGAGGAGGACCGGGGGGGCGGGGGAAGGACTCTGAGGGAGCCGGTGAAAGACTATGGGGAAGGACCAGGAGCTGCTGGAAGCTGCCCGCACTGGAAATGTGGCTCTGGTGGAGAAACTCCTGTCTGGCAGGAAAGGAGGGATCCTGGGCGGTGGATCTGGACCCTTGCCCCTGTCTAATCTGCTAAGGTAAGGACGGGAACCAGCTCTGGGATTGCATACCTCGTTTTGCATTGTGATAGATCCATTCTCCTCCTCATGGTTATTGCACCTGGTGGCTGCCAGCGATTCATTCTTAAATTAGGCAGGAAAACACTGTGTGTGTGGAGAGGAGGCATGAGGCTCCCAGTCAGATTGATGCCTTAGATTCTTTGAGTAATTTGAAAATAGCCTTCCATCAATGCGTCAGTAGCTACTTTTTCTGAGCTGTGGTGCAGAACTTGTACATGTACTGGGGTTGCTGGAAGAAAATCGGTGTTCCACTCGCTTTTCACCAGTATTTATAATGTATTTTCAGTGTCGAACCCAGCTTTTTTTGTCTATTTGAATGAAATTGGTAGAGAAGCTATTGCGTGCATGCAGTTACCCTGCAAAAAGCAACAGCCTTTGGGTGCTGCTACCTTCTCTTGCAGAAGGCATTTGCTGTGCTGTGGGTTATGATCCCACAAATTGAAGTGAGCGAACCTTCTGATGAGAGGTCACCAGTACAGGGTGTGTGTAAAACTTGATGAGACAGGTGAGGCAGTACTTCCAGTTACCTGGACATAGAGTGAAACTTGGTTAGTAGGATGACGGATGTCAGGTCGGGATTGGGATAGTGTATATGGAATGTAGTAGAGGCCTTTTAATATGAAGATGTTGCGGGTGAGACTAATATTGCTTGGAGACTCTGAGATGACATTTAAAAAAATGTCAAGGTCTTTATTCAGCAGGCAGTACCTTAGAAATAGCTGGGTTGATTTGCATATTTGAAAAACTATGAACTTAAAAGTTGAATTGATGGACAAATTAAATAAGTTAAGAGGGAAGAAGCCTGAAGAATATTCACTAGGTAAAATGCAAGGAAAGCTCTTTAGTTCATAAAATTATGGCCATTCACTTTGCCCTGGATATTTTTGGAAGCATCAGTTATTAATATCTTCACCCTAAAATATCTCTTAAGCAACCCAACTGTACTTGTAAAAATTTTAAAAAAATCCAAGTGATTTTCTTGGCTTTTAAAAACTCTTTGGTTTTAACAAGTTTAATACAGACTGCTGGATGATAACATTGTGTCCTTTACTCAGGTTCTTATATGTTATAGTGGTCAGGCGGTACAGTTAATTACAATACTGGCTAATAAGGAAAATGAAAACATCTGTATTAGAGTGAAATGAATTTAGTTGGCAAATAGTTGATGGGATTTTAAAAAGCTCCATATGTGATCATCTATACTTGTTAATAGTGACATTTTATTGGAATGATAGTTCAGATCAATGAATTATGGGACTTTTTTTTGTTGATCTTAGAAGTGATGACTTGTGTGTACTCTCTTGTTAAGTAATTTTCACTTTAAAATGCAAATAGTGTGGACATATTTCAGATTATAGCTCTAATAATTGCCAATTTATATAAAAGCCGTTTATCTGGTTATGGCTTTAAAGTTGCAGATAAAATAAATATGTTTACTAGTTGATTGAATTAGTTATAAGAATGATTATGGCCAGAAACATATATTCTGAAAGAGGTTTCTAAGTAATCAGTTCTTTTGGAAAAACACTAAGGAATTCTTTGAGAACAGTGAGAACTTCAGTAAATTTTATTGAGATAAATGGTATTTTAAAAAGCCTATCTTTTTGATAGAAGTTAAGGTAAACATCTTTTAAACTGATAAGAACAGATGCTACACTTGATTTTAGCCAAAAGGCCGAGAAGCGATGGGGTAAACATCGTTTAAACACTTTCTCAGTTGTGCCATTTAAAAAAAGAATAGATGGCAAATTTTAGGAATTAAATAAGATAAAATTTCAAAATTGTAACCCACAACATACTTCTTGAATAAGAGGTTTTCCCTTTTGCTGTTTTTTCCAGAGGTAAGAGTGGTAGCTCTAAAACAGAAATGTGCCTAGAGAACAAAACTAAAAAACATGGGTTCATTGGAGTAGTTTGAAGTTGTAAAAGTCAAAATCAAAACCAGTAACCTTTAAACTTGAATCTGTCTCATACTGAATAAACAACTAAAGCAATGTCTTTGAAGAAAATGAGGGTTGAAATTGTATTCTTTGGGTGATCCTTTGCATAAATTGAAATTCCTAAGAAGGCACATTTAATTTAGTTGTTACTTTTTTCACAAATGATTGTCATCAGAAATTTATTTACAGAATGATGGAAATGTGACCTCTTCCTCTTCAAACATAATGATACTTGGGCATTTTTAAATACTTCGGAATGAATTACAGAATAGATTTGCCACTGCCTCCTCCCTGCCTTTATTACTTGTGTTGTGTAATAATCGTGTCAGATCCTGTGCTATTATGTATATCATCTCATTCAATTCTTATATCAGCTTTAACTGGCTGAGCCTCATTTCACGGGACTGAAGAGTTAGGAAGATTAAGGATTTGCCCAAGGTCACTTAATTAGTAATGGCAAAGATCTGAAGTTATGTGATTTAAATTTGCTTTTCCACATCTTGAGTCTTATTCATTGAATCTGTTTGATTCATGAAAATTTAAGATACTGGCTTAGCCTCTTTTTTTGCTATGAATAATTTGACTTAAAAATCCTTAATTGTTTTCCTAATTACAACAACAATAAACATCTCATGACAGCCTTTTGAGGGATCACTAGATAAGAACTTTTCTGAAGATGCTTTTGATGACATAATTGCCTACTAAGTGAGCAGTAGCTACCTGATGGGGAATCAGGTATGCTTGGGTGACACTGCATTTTCAGCAACAGTAAGAATGACCTTCAATAAATATAAAAACCTAAGCCTCACTGTCCTGTTCTATAAAATGGGAATAATAATAGTACCTATTATATAGTTGTAAGAATTAAGTGAAATAGAAATGAAAGCAAAGCATTTAGCACATTGGTGTTTATCATTAGTGTTATTATTTCTCCTGCAGCTTTAAAGCACTTGACTCTATTTCTTAAGATCTTGATTACTGAAGATTTGTTTCATATTGGACATGGAGTAAATTTCTTTAGTAGAATTTCCATTAGAATTACAGAATGTGCAAATAAAATGGGGCCTTTTATTCAACTTCTGACCTAGAGGAATTACCTGTAACACCCTTTACCAGTTAGTTATTTTAGCCTTGTAAAATCCTTAAATGACTAGATCCATTCCATTTTTTTGGACAGCTCTAATTATTAAAAAAGTTATCCTTATATCGAGTTGAAATCCTCCTCCCTGTAATTTCCAGCAGTTGGTACTAGTTGGCAATGGAGTGTAGGTGAAGTTAGATTTTCATGCTTTTCACTATTCTCTTTTTACTTCTTTGCATATTCTCAAATTCTGCAATGACTCTCGTAAAGGTGGTGAGCAGAAATGAACAAAATGCACCAAATATCAGTTGACCAGAGTAAATATACTGGGACTTGATATACTGTTGAATTAAAAAAAAAACAACAAAAAAACGGGTTACAAAATAGCATTTGTAGCATGATCCTTTTTTTTTTTTTTAAAGAAAAAATAAGTGTGTGTGAAAATTTATAATGTGCATTAAGAAGTCCGGAATGATAAACACCGAAATGTAAAAAGTAGTATTCATCTTTGAGTGGTAGAATTGTGGGTGATCTTTATTTTATTTTTGCTATCTACATTTTTCAGTATTCTAAAATGAAGATGTATTATGTAATCAAAATACCAGCTATTTAAAACATCATACAATGAAATTATTATCTTTTTATTATTGATTTAAGACATACCTTAATACAGGCCAGTTTTACTGAGGTATATAATGACATTGGCTCACACTGAGCAGATACTTAAAACTTCCAAGTATTTTTTTCAGTGACTTGTGAAGCAGTGGTTTCCCTATCATTCTTGTAAAAGTGTTGATTGAACTTAAGTTAGTCCTATTACATTATATCTTCCTTGTTTTAGCCTATATTTATAATCTATTTAGATCTTTTTGATTCTTGAGTTTATCTTCCAGCATATTAACTTTTCTTCTCTGCATCATCTGTAGATTTAATGAGCATGTTTTCTATAATTGGAATTCAACACATGATGATATAATCCCTAAAGAACCTTTCTTTAGCTTACTGTAAATTTAAAAGCAGCAAACTTTACACATGGTATTTCTACCAGCATTGAAGCCACTTAATAGAACTCTCATTCAGCTACTTCTAATATGCCTATGAGAATATTATGAGGTATTTTATCCATTGCCCTTCTGAATTCATGCTGTGTCCTGTTTATGGCATTCCTTTGATCTATTTCTAGTAGTAACTCTATAAATTCCACCCAAATCAGGCTACTTTATTATAGCTTGTTTACAGCTATATGAACTGTTGATGATGCCTAGTACTGATGCAAATTCCTTCTTCCCCCTTGAACCTAATTCTTCTGGGTCTGAATACTTACATTCATTTAAAATGTCTGTTATGATCTCTGCCTTTTTGAAATTTCAGTAATCTCCCAACATCATTTGTTTATATTTTTTGGTTTGAAAATGATTCTCACTAGAGATGATAGAAGCAAAATAGAAGTTGGGAAGAATCAAATTCTTGGCATTGTTAGATGTCACAGGAAATTCTCTTATGGTCTGTCAGAGCCTAAGGTTACATTATCTGTTATAGAAGTGAACTTTTTATACTTATCTTTTTCAAACTTCATTGAAAGGGACATTAACATTTTCCCAGGTAAATGCTTTTTGTGTTTGTCTTCAGTTATACCTCTCTCTCATCCACCCCTTTTGTCTTTAACGAAATCTGAGCTCCTTAGAGCTCACCAGAGTACTCGAATTACCTCCTTCCTTTTCTCGCTCCACACTGTATGTGAAGTTTCATTTTATTTAACATCTTTCATGAGACAGCTGCAAACCTTTTCAAGTGTCTTCCTTTGACATAACTACCTTTTAATCTAAACAAAAGTAATTCCTATTTAGAATGTATATTGAATCATTTCTTTCTTAGTGAGTCTAGATTAAGAATTATTTGTATTTTAATAAAGCAATAAAAAGTTTTATGTCTCAAATTTACTTTTCTTCATGACTCAAAGGATCACAGGTAAAGCATATTTAGTAAACTTTTGTTGAACATAAAGAATCCAGTTCTTAAGACCCCCACGTGAAAAAGTAGATTTGTAAGAAGTAGGGGAAAATAGTTTCTAGTCACCAAAGACATATAAACCAGAGAGTTTACAAATTTTTCAGATTTAGGATTCAGTTCATGAAGTTTTTGGTGATGGGTACAAGGAGATAAGAGGCACCTCGGAAGTGTAATTTTCACAACTATTTGGGTAATTGTGGTTATTGGGGCTCTGATAAGGTACTCACTTTCAGGGAAACTGCATTGGTTAAATGGAATAAATCACAAATAGAGCATTTAAACTGTAATGAAAATGTTATATCTATAAAAATAGTCAAGTTGCAAGTGGGTTATCTATTTTAGCTAGTAATGATGTTTGAAGCGGTGATTGCACCATTATGTTCAGGGAGCTGTGTCTGCCAGAGTGAACAGTGCCAGCTGCATGATGGGGAGTGAAGAGAGGAGAGGGAATTTTGTTATTGACCTCTTTCTCTACTAAGCTAGCTTTTCAGCTCCCTCTTCAAAACAGGGAGACTGATATGTAGTAGGGAATTAGGACAACCAGCCAGTGACTGTTACTCACTCTGTCCATTCCTACATTACCTAATTCCTAGTGTAGCTCAGTGGTTTCTTACAGTTGATGGAAGGGTGGAACAGATCTTCACTGACATTAATGCAGAAGCTTGCAATATTCAGCATTGCCCCTATTGACTTTAGCAGTTTAACCTCTCAGGTGACAGTAAACACAATTTGATTTGTTCAGTTGTATACTAAAATGATTTAATTATGTATTTGATGTAATTCTGGAAAATTCTTTTGAGGAGCCTATTACAGAACATTCATCCTGAGTATTTAACTGGAAATGGAAGCTGACTATAATTCAAATCAAGGGTTAGAAAAAACTAATTTAGCCTACAGAACCTGAAGTTATTTAACATTTAATGCATTTTAGTGTGTCTTTGGTTCCATTTTGAACATATTGCAGCATAGTTTTAGTTAATTAAAATATGATGAGTTTTGATTCATCATAGAATATTTTATATTTTAAAAAGCAGGAATTTACACAAAAGACTCATCTTTGTTCCATTTCTTTCTCATGTATGTGATGATATGGTCAGGTACACCATATGGCAGGCAGAGGCACAATGCCCGTTGAAAACTCAGTGAATTTTCCTGTGTAACACAGATCTAGGAATTTTTCTTAGAGTCCAGTTTTCTTCCTTTGCATCTGTAGGACGGGAAGTGAATTCTGTGTTTGTGTTAAACCTGGGTACGGCATGAAATTGTGTGAGTTTTGAGTGTGGATCAGAATATATGGTCAGAGGATAAATTTTGTTTTTGTCAGTCTCTTCTGCAGTCTCCAAAGAGTGTTCATCTCTGAATCTGTTTCTTAGAGATAGTGCTTCCTTATTTAACAGTGTGTCTTCATGAATTTGTCTGTAAAAATGGAACTTTGATTCAGTTGTGTTGTAGAGTTATTTGGCTTCTACTGTCTTGTGAGAGCAGCTTTATTTAAAGTGGTTAATTACTTCTAGTTAAGTGAACTGAGACAGTTGGCCTAGACTTGTCACCATGCTTTGATCAAATTGAATCAAATCTTGACTGATAGATGTGGGCATAAACAGCCAACCTAATTTCTTGCAGCCTGCTTGGTATTTCTGTTCCCCATACCACATTCCCTTTAACCCTTCCTACCCAGATCTCTTTTTCTTCAAAGAAAGCCTCTTCTCCATTTTAATTGCTACAAGTCAGCCTGGTTCTAGTTTTTGTGCCAGTTGTCCCTTTCCTAACGGGAAACCGATTTTATGTGAGGAGTAGAATTGGGAAGGGCTGTGTAGTGAGACATAGATTATTATTATCATTAGCCATCAGGGAAATTCACATCAAAACTATACTGAGGTACCACCTTACACCAGTTAGAATGGCAAAAATTGACAAGGCAAGAAACAACAAATGTTGGAGAGGTTGTGGGGAAAGGGGAACTCTCTTACACTGTTGGTGGGAATGCAAATTGGTACAGCCACTTTGGAAAACTGTGGAGGTGCCTCAAAAATTTAAAAATAGAGCTACCCTATGACCCAGAATTGCACTCCTGGGTATTTGCCCCAAAGACACAGATGTAGTGAAAAGAAGGGCCATATGCACCCCAATGTTCATAGCAGCAATGTCCGCAATAGCCAAACTGTGGAAAGAGCCGAGATGCCCTTCAACAGATGAATGGATAAAGAAGATGTGGTCCACATATACAATGGAATATTACTCAGCCATCAGAAAGGATGAATACCCAACTTTTACATCAACATGGATGGGCCTGAAGGAGATTATGCTAAGTGAAATAAGTCAAGCAGAGAAAGTCAATTATCATATGGTTTCACTTATTTGTGGAACATAAGGAATAGCATGGAGGACATTAGCAGAAGGAAGGAAAAAATGAAGGCGGAGAAATCGGAGGGAGAGATGAACCATGGGAGACTATAGACTCTGAGAAACAAACTGAGGGTTTTAGAGGGGAGGGCGGGGGGGGGATGGGTTTGCCTGGTGATGGGTATTAAAGAGGGCACGTACTGCATGGAGCACTGGGTATTATACACAAACAATGAATCATGGATCACTACATCAAAATCTAATGATGTATGGTGACTAACATAATAAAATAAAATTTTAAAAAAAAGGAACAAATATTGGACCTTTAAAATGAAAGAGTTTACAGAGTTTGCATTCCTCATGTCTAATTTCTTGCCTACCTCAGTGTTAATTTCTCCTCTAACTTCATGGATCAGTGCTTTTATAACTTACCTAACTTTACCCTACCTCCAAATACTACTATTTGTGGGAGTTGAAGTGTGATTGATTGGGAGAGGCTTTTAGGAAGAGGAAATTCTTTTAGTATTTTCACTTAAAGAGCAAACAAAACTTTAGGCCCAAATAGTAATGCTTTAGAGCTCTTGTTAGCAGAGCTGATGGAGTGAATTTTGCCAGATTTGCAAGAGGGGTTGGTTAAAGGTAGTCATTTATTTTTACTTCTTATGAGGCTGACGCTGTCAAAAGAGAAAGGGATTTGACTGGAGACATGAGAAATGGGATGGCATAGGGCTGGTGCTGGAAAAGCCTTTTCTTTTTGCTATTTATTTCATCCTTAGAACTTTTTATTGATATCTAGTATAGTAACACACCCGTCTTAGATATCAGCTTGTGGTATGTTGTTTGCCTATTCCAGAAGTTATTCCTTAGATGTACGTATTTATTATACAATCACAGATGACAAGTATATGGAATAGAATAGCTTTGACATCTAATGCAGTTTGAGATTTAAATTCTTTTAAATGCATTTTCTTGTTATTTAAAACTTCAGTACCTAGGTTATTCCATAAATGTTTTACTGTACAGGAAAGGCATTTGAAGTTATGACCCCAGGATCCCAATTTCATTCTTCCTCATTAAACTTTTCTTTTTTTTCTTTTCTTTTTTTGGCCTAAATTACTATTTAACCACTTTGAGTCCTTGTTTGGTACCTCTAGTTACTAATCTGCATTTAAAATGTTTTATGTACCATATAAATATGCTAAATATAGTATCTTATGTTTTGAATATACTAAAAAACTGCTACATTTACTTACAGAATTATCCCTATTTTGTATAAGTATTTTACTGTTAGTATGGGACATGGGAGTGAGTGGGAGTGTGTTTGGGAGGAGCAGCAGGAATTATGCAGAGGTGTTCTTTGGCACGGTGAATTCTAGCAGTGGGGTACTCTAGGACAGAGTTGCTTCCTGTTTATTTGCTTTGGCTAGTGACCAGAGTGATCTGTCACTCTGAAGTTTGATAGAAGCTTTGAAGACATAATCAGAGAAGGTGAAGAATTATGAAATGGTTAAAGTATTCATATAAGTTTTTCCACTGGTATGTTTTATGCTATATATTTGGGTATATTTAGACCAAGTCTTATTAATCAGTGAACCAGCCACTCTCCAACTAACCCAACAACTCAGTCAGGATTTCATAGGGAACTGACATCCAAGAACAATGATAACAAAGAATGATCTCTCATTATTTTCACAAATATTTCTTGAGTACTTACTTTGTGGATTCTAAAATTGAATGAGATCATCTCTACCTAACCCCAGGTATTTGTAGAATAATGGAACAGGTATGTCAACAAAGAGTTAAAGTACAGTGTGATATTTACTGTAATGGAAGTACCAAATAATGCAACAGGAATGTGAAGAGCAAGAAGTCTTCCTTAATTCTATCTAGGAGGAGTAGTCAAGGGAAACTTCAGAGAAGAGGTGTGTCTTGAATTTTATTGGATGAATGGGAGTTTGCCAGGCTGACCGTTTAAGGGAAGGGCTTTTCCGGAAAAGGAATAATATATTCAATAATAGTATGTGAAAATGTAGGTTATAATTTGGAGTATTATAAGTAGTTTGGTATAGAACATGGATAAGAGGCAAGTCTGGAGATTGAAGGACTTGTGTGCTATCCTAAGGAATTTTAACTTAATCCTGAAGAGCATAGTGATCCATTGACTTTTTTCCCCCCTCTAATTTTTGATATGTTACGTATTCATTTATGATGATAACATGACTCCTTCAAATAATTAGGTAAAAGATGAAAAAAATCACCCCTAATTCTATTGCTAAGACCCATTTGTTCCTATGTATGTTTAGTGTATTTTTTTTTTAATGGATCAGTTATTTAATTATGTTCTTTGTAAGAAATTTAGAACACCAGTTTGTGAGGGTAAACTCCATTTGTGAGAGAAAACAGAGCAGAGGTAGCCCTGAAGCTGAGGAATAGCTTTGATTTTTGGCAGAATTTGAGAGTCCACAACTTTCTGATCAACCTTGCGCTGCTCTGTAATCTCGTATTTCTCTTTCTCGGTGTCGAAGATCTCACCCTCCTGGTGTCTGGGCTTACACAGCTTCTTCTTGAAGTAAGCATCAGTGAGATGTTTGGGGATTTTCACACTGCTGATATCAATTTTGGTAGAAGTAGCAATGACGAATTTCTGGTGTGTTCTACACAGAGGAACTCAATTGAAGGACAGAGGTCCGGTCACAAGTAGCAAGCCACTGCTCAGTTGCTTCAGGAAAACTACCCTCTTGCCTCTGTGGCGCCCAGTGAGGATGACCAAAATGGTCCCGGGAGTGATACTAGCTTGCAGCTTTCTCACATGCTGACTGAAAGTTTTTTTGCCATGGCTCAACAGCTTTCAAGGCACATCTTCAGTAGAGTAATACCTAGGCATTTTTCGAAGTTTAACCACTCGGGTACCACCGTTCTTGTCACCACCAACTGGTTTTTGTGACAGTAGCAAGAACTTTCTCCTTCTTTTTCTTTCTTTCTTTCTTTCTTTCTTTTCTTTTTTTTTTTTTTAAAGATTTTATTTATTTATTTGACAGAGAGAGGCACAGCGAGAGAGGGAACACAAGCAGGGGGAGCGGGAGAGGGAGAGCAGGCTTCCCGCCGAGCAGGGAGCCTGATGTGGGGCTCGATCCCAGGACCCTGGGATCATGACCTGAGCCAAAGGCGGACGCTTAACAACTGAGCCACCCAGGCGGCCCTCTCCTTCTTTTTCTTTTCAACCCTGGATTTAGCTGTCAAATACTTCCTCTTGTACATGGCCTTTCTGGAATACATAGCCGATCGGGAATATCTGCTGATTCCTCTGACAAGGACAGGGTTTCGGCTGCAGTGGGGCTTCCCCTTCTTTGGCGTTTTAGCCTTGGGGTTACCCTTCTTAGCCTTGCCACCGGCATCAGCCTTCTTAGCTTCAGGTTTCTTCTTAGTATCTGGCTTCTCAGCTTTTTCACCTGCCATCTTGCAAGATGGGAAAGAGCTAGTGTAATTGTTATTAGATAAAGCATACATTTTGAATCCTGAATTTTCCACTTAATGGTATATTATAAACTTTTTCAGTGTTATTACAAAGCCTTCATAATCATATTTTTAATGGCATCATTAAAATATCCCATTTAGGTGTGCCTGGGTGGCTCAGTTGGTTAAGTGTCTGCCTTTGGCTTGGGTCATGATCTCAGGGTCCTGGGATCGAGCTCTGCATCAGGCTTCCTACTCAGCGGGGAGTCTGCTTGTTCTCTCCCTTGTCCCTCACCCCTGCTCATGTTCTGTCTCTCTCTGTCTGCTCTCTCAAATAAATAAAATCTTGAAAAATATCCCATTTAATGCAGAATTTTCATAGATCTCCTATATCAGAATCAAGCCTGTGGTTGGTTGTTAAATGTAGGAGTTTCCTGGTCTCACCTTGGACCTACTGGGTTAGAATTTCTGAGTAAAAGTTTTGGGAATATGCATTTCATAAGCTTCCCTAGGTAATTGTTATATGCACTAAAGTGTGAGAACCACTATTCTGGTGTATATTCCTTTACTTAAATATTCTTTTAATGTAGGGCGCCTGGGTGGCTCAGTTGGTTAAGCGACTGCCTTCGACTCAGGTCATGATCCTGGAGTCCCTGGATCGAGTCCTGCATCGGGCTCCCTGCTCGGCAGGGAGTCTGCTTCTCCCTCTCCCACTCCCCCTGCTTGTGTTCCCTCTCTCGCTGTGTCTTTCTCTGTCAAATAAATAAATAAAATCTTTAAAAAAAATATATATTCTTTTAATGTAGATACTTGGATGATGTTTATTGTATTTATTATTATAAGTAGTATAGTAGTATTATGATGAACATTGTCATACAAACAACCTTTTTCAAAAATTATTCTTAGGATATATTTCTAGAAGTGGAATTGCTAGTATTATTAATGTCCCAAATATTATGCCAGTTGCTTTACGTGCTTTATATCCAGTCTTCACAACAGTCCTGAAAGATATTTATTATTAGCCTCATATTTATATATGGGGTAAAAGAGCAGAAAAATTGAATAACTTACCCAAAGTCACAAAGCTAGTCAGTGACAGAATCAAGATTCAATTCAGGTCTTTCTGATCCCTAAATATCTTTTTATTGTGCCATATTGCTTCCTTGTTCCATAGGGATCAATGTTTATCCTGGGTTAAGATATGAAAATACCAATATGTTTTCAGTATGCAAATAGAAAGTACATTTTCTACAAAATTACCTAGTAACATATTTTAGTTCATACCTAATTTTCAATTATTTTTATTTGTGCTCATCATATACTTTCACATTATGGGGCAGTATTTTGTTTACATTTGTTTCTTGATAGCATATGAGTGATAAACTGGATTTAGTGTTAAAATAACTGAAGGTGTTTTAGGATATTTGTCAGTTATCATTTTCGCTTTAAAAGAGGGTAGAACTGTTTTATCCAAAATTTCTTGGGTGCATAATGGTATCTAACTTCTGTTGTCTTCATAGGTGGTTTAATAACTTGTCCATGCATGCCAAGTCTCCAGATGGGTGTGATTTATTTCTCCCCATTTCTTCCCTCCCATGAAAAGGCGGAAAATACAGTATTCACCATAGTTTTCATTTAATTTTATGATTCATCTGTTCAAGCTAATAAATCTGAGCTCTTAGTTTTAACTGATTTCATTATTAACTCAAGGATCTTGTCAAATCTAGTGTTAGGCTTTGTAGAAAAACCAGGCAACCAGGCACTTTGTCCTTAGGACCTTCTCAACCCTTGTTTTTGTTCTCCTTTGTCTCTTTGCTAAGCCCTTTTGTTCCTTTCTTGTTCTGAGACATTCTTTGTCCTTTTTTTTACCTGAAACCCAGAATTCTCATTCAGTTTTATCCTGTACAAATAAAAAGTTTTCTAAATTGCATCTTATTCCCTCATGCCATAGGTCTCCATTTTCAGGAACAGTAAATGGCATGGTAGAAAGAAGCAACAGAATGTAATGGAAGAAGTCAGAGTCTTGAGTTTGAATGAAAACTCTGCCATTGAATGGACATTTGGCCCAGGGCAAGTTATTTAACTTCTTTGGACCTCAGTCTCCTGATTTAGAAGTGAGGATGATATCTATCTTGTAGAGTTGTAAGGATTAAAGAAAATTTATATAAAATATCTAGCACATGGCTTATGACGTAGGAGGGACTCCAAATGTGTGCTTTTGTTGTTATTAGTGAGGTATTATGGCTGTGCAAGGAATACTTGTATAAATTTCATGAGTATCTTTATTTGATGTAAACTGTGGGATATTTGCATTTTAATAGGTAACTTCTTTAGGTATATTGTCTTAAGTTAAATCTTTAATGGTGTAGGCAACAAGACAGGCCACTGGGGGTGATATATTTGCTTCCTCTGATCCCAGATAGTGATTACTTTTTTCTGCCTACTTTTAGGAGTAGTACTGGTCACCAGATATTTAGCATTAGTTTGTTATCTTCTACATTTCTCACAGAGCTAATTTGAGCAGAAAGAGATTGTGTTCTGCCAGAGTTGTGCATGCTGTGCTATAATCCATAAGGTTAATGGTTTCCTAATAAGCTTATCATTGATATTTTCTTTATCTTGCTTTTTTTTTTTTTTAAAGATTTTATTTATTTGACAGAGAGAGACACAGCGAAAGAGGGAACACAAGCAGGGGGAGTGGGAGAGAGAGAAGCAGGCTTCCTGCTGAGCAGGGAACCCTCTAAAACCCTCAGTTTGTTTCTTAGAGTCCACAGTCTCCCATGGTTCGTCTCTCCCTCTGATCCCCCCCCCTTCGTTTTTCCCTTCCTACTATCTTCTTTTTTTTTAACATATAATGTATTATTTGTTTCAGAGGTACAGGTCTGTGATTCATCAGTCTTACACAATTCACGGCACTCACCATACCACATACCCTCCCCAATGTCTATCACCCAGCCACCTTATCCCTCCCACCCCCCACCACTCCAGCAACCCTGTTTGTTTCTTGAGATTAAGAATTTCTCATATCAGTGAGATCATATGATACTTGTCTTTCTCTGACTTATTTCGCTTAGCATAATACCCTCTAGTTCCATCCACGTCGTTGCAAATGGCAAGATTTCGTGTTTTTTGATGGCTGCATAATATTCCATTGTATATATATATATATTGTGTGTGTGTATATATATATATATATATAATATATATATATACATCTCCTATACACATCTTTATCCATTCATCTGTTGACGGACATCTTGGCTCTTTCCATAGTTTGGCTGTTGTGGACATTGCTGCTATAAACATCGGGGTGCACGTACCCTTTCGGATCACTATATTTGTATTGTTGGGGTAAATACCCAGTAGTGCAATTACTGTGTCATAGGGTAGCTCTATCTTCAGCTTTTTGAGGAACGTCCATACTGTTTTCCAGAGTGGCTGCACCAACTTGCATTCCCACCAACAGTGTTAGGAGGGTTCCCCTTTCTCCGCATACTCGAGGTGGCGTGTGATTTTGATTTGTACTGTTGCTTATTATGTTCACTTTAATCACTTGTTTATGATAGTGTCTGTCAGGCTTCTATTTAGATAATTACTTTTCCCCTTTGTAATAACTATTTTTTGGCGAGGTATACCTAATTATCCGAATATCCCATTCTTCATCAAACTTTATGTAAGTATGGACTCCTGGTTTGCTATTTTATTGCATGGGTTTTAATGTATTACTGTCATTGTTAATTTTTGATGCTTAAATTGTCCCAGACTTAGCCAGTTTAAGTCCTTTAAGTCTGGCTTTTCTGAGTCATTCTTTGAGCATTTCCTTGATTTTGGCATCATAAAATGTTCCAGGACTCATCTTTCTCTGCCTCAGTTCTGGATCAGCCATTTCTCTAAGAAGTCAAAGTTCTTTTTATTGGAAAATGGTAAGTAGGTGCTAACATTTGGATATTAAGTATGGTCATTAGTGAAAAAATATATTCATACACAGAAATATATGCATTTATATCTGTATCTACCTATATTTATTGAAAATCATGGGTTTACAATGATGTGTCTAACTCCAGTCCAACTCCACAGGCAGAATTCATTTTGGTTTCTTCCTTCCTGTATTTGTAACTTCTTGCTCCAATAGTGAAAAACTTGACTTCTGTTCTCTTTAGTAAATAGACTTACTTGATAAATTCCCCTGTATACAACCACTCCACCTCTCTACTGCCATACCCTCCCCTGAGTCTGTGTCTTCATTACCCAACTCAGGCTCTGCTACCCACGTTAGCCTGATCTACACTGATACCTTCTTGCCATTTACAGTCTCTGACTGTTTATGCCAGTTCACATCTACAAAGGGATACCCTTTTTATCTTGCTTGGGGTCTAACCCCCTGAACTGGGTCACCCTTGCACGTGGATGCCCTCTTCACCCTGTTTGGACTCTTGACACCCTATGTTCAGATGTTCCTCTCTGCCACCACCACATGGATACCCTTTTCACCCTACTGGGGCTCTAACCCTCTCACATCATGCACCCCTTTATAGGGATGCCCTTTCCAACTTGCTTGGTACTGACACCCCATACTCAGCTGCCCCCAATATGCATATCTCCTTCCTTGGCTTGGGCTCTGTCAGCTTCACTGTAGGCCCCTGCAACCTCCCTCTTCCTTCTGGTATG
Source organism: Mirounga angustirostris (assembly GCF_029215605.1). NCBI lineage: Eukaryota > Metazoa > Chordata > Mammalia > Carnivora > Phocidae > Mirounga > Mirounga angustirostris. The sequence continues at coordinate 21,332,525 of NW_026991713.1, forward strand.
GATGATTATTTTTTTCTGCTCTTCTTAATAGCTTTAGAGGCTGAATTATTTTTTTATTTTATTTAAAAATTTTTTTAAAACAATTTAAAGATTTTATTTATTTGACAGCGAGAGAGGGAACACAGGCATGGGGAGTGGGAGAGGGAGAAACGGGCTTCCCACAGAGCAGGGAGGCCGATGTGGGGCTCGATCCCAGGACCCTGAGATCATGACCTGAGCTGAATGCAGTCGCTTACCGACTGAGCCACCCAGGCACCCCTATTTTTTTATTTAAAAATTTTTTTTAAAAGATTTTATTTATTTGTCAGAGAGAGTATGCGCATAAGCGGGGGAGCGGCAGGCAGAGGGAGAAGTAGGCTCCCTGCTGAGAAGGGAACCTGATGCGGGACTTGATCCCCGGACCCCAGAATCATGACCTGAGCCGAAGGCAGAAGCTTAACTGACTGAGCCACCCAGGCATCCCTAGAGACTGAATTGTTCAGGAAGAGAAGGGAAATAGGAGGAAGGAAAAGAAGAAAGAGAGTGGAAGAGGAAGGGGAAGAAAAGAGTAACATACTGCTCTTCTTTTTATCTGTGATGATGATGATAATGGTAAAAAATCTCAGCAATAGCTGTTCCCTTGTGTTGGAAGAACATTGGGTTATGGGCAATTAAGAATTCTAGCTAACGTGAAGATTATGACCAAAGCTTGAGTACTGTGTGGCAGTTCTTCTGGACTCTATTTCTTCCTGCATTTTGGAGGAGAGATGATGATAGTTTGATAGGTTGGTCAGCACGTTGCATTTTTTTTTAAATGAGCTTTTTCTTTCATGTATTTTGTTATGGATATGTAGTAGGCCTCCAGATTGAGAGAAAGTCTTTACATATTTTTTGCTCTGTTTAGCTGAAAGTATCATAATTGTCAGCGAAGTGCATTCTCAAGAATTTTTGTAAAATGATGATAATGCAAAAAAAAAGTTATAAAAGCTCAGAGATAAGAACTGTCATTCACTGAGGAAGTTGAGTTTGCAGAATTTGATAAAGATTTCAGCAAGTAGGTTTTTCTTGTTATATGTTATTCCCACTATGATTTTTTTTTAAATTATATATTTGAGAGAGAGAAAGAGAGCACAGAAGGAGAGGGAGAAGCTCCTCAGTAGGGAGCCCGATGCGGGGCTCGATCCCAGGACCCTGAGATCATGACCTAAGCTGAAGACAGACGCGTAACCGACTGAGCCACCCAGGCAGCCCCCCCACTATGATTTTTAAGATGTCATAAAAATATTATGTCAGGAAATTGACCAACTGTATTTTAAAATATGGTAAATCTACATAGGTCTTATAAAAATGCTTATTGTGCCAAATGAACCAGGACAAAAGTAATTCATACTGGGGATTTCCCATACTTTAAATTATCACCAGGAATCCATAATTCCTAGAAGTAAATCTGAGCAAAGAAATTTCCAGGTAGCTCTTTAGTAAGCATTTTATATCACTGAACAGTACCCTCCCTATTTGCAAAAAGTTGGAAAAAAATAGTTTGGGAACATTGCAGAAATAATTCATTGCAGTTATATTCTGTACTTTAAAAGACCATTCGGCTTCTCATGCCAAATTCAGGAAAAAATAAGCAGCTGGCAGTATTATCAGCTGCTGCTCTCCTTTTCTAGGTCTGGGAAGACAAGCTCAATGGAATGATGATCAGAATTTTAGCTTTACTACCCAAGAAGGGAACCAAACAGGCCTGGATTTAAACAACATACTTAGTGTGCAAGATAACGTCTGGGGATCTAAAGAGATCATTGCTTATGGTTTGTTTGTTTGTTTTAACCCTCTTAACCTTTTCTTATTATCAGTAGCACGTCTAACAACGTATGACCTTTTCACAATATTTCTTTTGGTAGCTTGGCTTTTTTTTTTTTTTTCCTAAGGTTTTATTTATTTGAGAGAGAGAGAGAGAGAGAGCGCACCACCAGCATGGGTAGCGGCAGGCAGAGGCAGAAGGAGAAGCAGGCTTCCTGCGGAGCTCAGTCCCAGGACCCTGGGATCATGACCTGAGCCAAAGGCAGACACTTAACCGATTGAGCCACCCAGGCGCCCCTTGGCTTTCTGTTTTAAGGAATCCTTGGGTTTACACTTTGCAGTTTGTGGACTTCATTAGCAGAACAAGGGACCACACAGAGTATCTATTCTGCCTGTTCCTATTCCCTTCAGTCCTTCCAAAACTCTTGAATCTTGAATTGGCAGATACTATTTTCTCAGCAATATAATCCATATATTGTTTCTGTGATAGAAAGGAGTTGAGGAAAGGAGTGGTGGAAGATCCATGTCTGATGTGACGTTTCTCTGAAGTCTTGCTTCCTTGCTCTTTACACTGAAATGGGGGTTTATAGGACTATACATACATACATACGTATATATGTATACGTATGTATGTATGTATTTGTGTGTGTATATATATTTGATCAAGGAAAAGTTGAACTGCCAGGAGTTGGAAAGACCAGGAATCAAGGCAGCAGGGATCAGGGGGACAGGGTCATGTAGCATGTAATAGGAGCTGCTGAATCTCTTTGGGCTTAACCTCATGGTTGGGGGAAAGATGGGGACAAAATCTTAGGAAAGGGCATGCAGAAAAAATTTTATTACCTTGACTATTTTGTGAACTTCTTGAGAGAATACACCCAAACCAGAAATCTGTCTTCAATTTGCCTTTCTAACTTCCTCTCTGTCATGCTTCCGGTACTTCTTTAAAGAACCAGAATACTGGGGGCGCCTGGGTGGCTCAGTCGTTAAGTGTCTGCCTTTGGCTCAGGTCGTGATCCCAGGGTCCTGGGATCGAGCCCCACATTGGGCTCCCTGCTCGGCGGGAAGCCTGCTTCTCCCTCTTCCACTCCCCCTGCTTGTGTTCCCTCTCTCGCTGTGTCTCTCTCTGTCAAATAAATGAATAAAATATTTTTTAAAAAATAAATAAATAAGGCACCTGGGTGGCTCAGTCGTTAAGCGTCTGCCTTCGGCTCAGGTCATGACCCCAGGGTCCTGGGATCGAGCCCCGCCTCGGGCTCCCTGCTCGGCGGGAAGTCTGCTTCTCCCTCTCCCACTCCCCCTGCTTGTGTTCCCTCTCTCGCTGTGCCTCTCTCTGTCAAATAAATAAATAAAATCTTTAAAAAAAAAGAGCCAGAATACTGTGTGATACAATTGGGCACCTTATCCAAGGTGACAGTGGCATTGGTAGCGAGCAATGTTGTAACTGCCAGGGAGTTTCTAAATAGTAAAGCCACTCAAAATGAATGCCTACACTTTTCTTTTCCCTTGTTATTGGCTTTGGGCATTATCCAGACTCCTACTGTTACATTTTAAAAAAAAATATGTATTTATTTTAGATTAGTGAGAAGTCCATATAAAAAACCCTTGGTGACTCTTAGTCGACTGTGGGCCCTGATCTGAATTGAGAACATTAACCTAGGGTTACAAGCTTATACAGATTCAGAAGAAGTCTAAGGTTTTCCTGTTTCCTCTTTAGTTAACATTTCTAGGTTCCCTCTCTCTTTTCTCTCTGATTTCCTTCCTTAATAGTTCAGCTCTCTCCTTCAGCAACTCAGCTGTGTCACCTCTCACTGGTAAACCATGTAGCCAGAAACTAGAAAATACTCTATGACAAAAGAGGAATAGTAAGGTTAGGAAACATAAAGAAAAGAAGGTTAAGAGAAAGAGACCTGGTTTGACCATGGTTTTCTCAAGGCAATTTAAGTGGATGATTCAGGTAAAATACTTATGAGGCCAGATATCTGTATTGGAAATGTATATGGGAACTTTAACCTAGATAAATGGTCACAGACTAGAAAATAAAGGTGACACTTACCCTAGGGATTCAAGGGGCTCTACCTTTGGCTTTCAGAGCTTATTACCTTGGATGGGCTTGTGCTTTTAATCTATGTCTTAGAAGCATTATTTCCAAACATCCATAAATGTGAATCTTAATTCTTTACATTCCACATTTATATACCACACAATTTGCTAATATTTCAAGAGTTTCCTGTTCTTTTTGCAAATAAAGTGCTCATTTTGGCTGTTTTCCAAATATGACAGTTGGTGGACATGCTTCAGTAGAGAAAAGGAAATTTTCCCTGCTTATCTACTCTCTCCTGTCTGCCCAAGATAGTGTGTCTGTCAATTGTGACCTGATTTTGAAATATTTTATTAAATAAAGGGATGCATGATGTTATTTAAAATTTTGGTATGACATTGACTTTTAGTCCTTTATAATAAGCTCTTGACTAAATTCTCTGGTGAGGTTTATTGCTCCTGGGATTTTAGAAATTTCTTAACTCCTTCAGTGAATTTGGACTCTGTTCAGTGTCAAGTATGAGTAATGTTTCCTCAAGAAATTAAACCAGCTTGTTTATTCAGAAGATGAAGCATGCTGTATTTTGTTTTGCCATGAAACCATTATTTTGGAAATATATTAATTTATAGGTAAGGAAAAGGTCTTTATTAATTAGTAGATTGCTTAAAAGTCTAGAGGAATTCTATTTCTTTTAAAAAGCATATTCCTTGGTTTTAAAAATTATTACTCCCAAATATATATCCTAAATCTATATCTCTAATTTAGTCCTCTCTCCTGCACTGCAGTCACGTTTTTGCCAGTGGTTTATTAAGCATCTTCCCCTTGATGGAGTTATGAAACTTGAAATGTTCATTATTTTTACCCATTGGTTTGCTCTGCCACATGTAGGACTCCTTTGTGTTAATGGAGCTACTGTGCACTGTACGTCTGTGCTAGAAACCCTGGAGCCATCCTTGCCTCCTTCCCTTCCCACTTACATCCATTTGGTATCACTGCTTCCAGTATTAGCCCTTCTAACCCATTCATTCCTCTGCCCTTAGAGGAATTATTCTAAAACTTTTTATTCTCTGACTTACAAATCAGTGGCTCTCTAGTACATAAAGAATAAAGTCCAGACACTTTGGAATATCATTTGAAGCCTTTTATGATTTGGCTCCTTCCTACCTGCCTCATTTCCCATCAGTCCCCTGCAGCAGCATCCTCCATCCATACCTGATTCCTATACTTGGAGTTGTCAGCAGGCATCATGGGTTTTCTGCTCTTACTCTCCTTGGAATACATGTCTTTCCCTTGTGTGCTCAGTGAAGCCCTGTTCATATTCCTAGACTCAACTCCAGCATAGTCATCTCTTCTGGGAAGCCTTGCCTGATCTCTGTCTTCTCTGAATCCCTGCACTGGTACATCTCTATTTCTAGCACTTAGAATACTGCATTGTAATTATTTGCATGTTTGCCTTCCCTCTAGACCCTGAGGTCCTTCAGGCCTGAAATCGTGTCTTAGTTGTCTTTTAAAGTGCTAAACAAATGTTACTATTTTATGCCTGAACATATAAGGCATTCCAAAAATTATTTGTTGAATAACAAAATGAGTGAATAACTGGAACAGGGCATGCTATATCTTTTTGGACTGTATCTTTGAGAGGATTTGTTGACTGAGAGGTTTGATTAGTAACCTCAGGGCTGAGAAATATTTAATCATTTGTTAGAGCAACTATTGTTAGGCACTGTGCCTATTGCCATAGCTTATAGGATATTGAGGTGGTTTACAGGACATTGAGATACAGAGAAATTTAGTAACTGGGACAAGTAAGTTACTTGACTAAGTAAGCAGCATAGTTGGATTTGGAATTCAGAATTGCCTGACTTAAAAGCCGATATTCTTTCCTCAGTGCTGGAAAATTATCAGAGTAGGGATTGGGGAAGGCACTTTAAAACAAAGCAAGCAGTTTTTAGGGTAAAGGCCCATTTGGAATCATAACTTTTCTTTTTGCTATAGATTCCAGAAATGTCTGGGAGATATTTCAGGAGAGGCAGTATTAAGTTCATGCTCTTAATAACTTTGAACCTAAATGAAGATGAAGAGATAATGAAGTGGAGGGAGCTAACAAAAATTAAAACGAGGGGAAAGAGTTGTTAGATAATTTTGCTTGATAATATAACTCAAAGGGAATGCTAGTATTCACTGAACATCTAGTGTATGCTGGTCTTATAGGTTTATCATCTCCTCATCAATTCTCACAGCAAACTTAGATCGGTATTATTTTCCCCGTTTGCATGTGGTTAAAGTCCCATGGATACTTTAGATTTAAAAGAGGTTAAATATCTTGCTCAAGGTCATGTAGACAGCACCTCATGGAGCTCAGGTTCAAACCCAGTTCTATATGATTGATTCCATCTCATAAGGAATGAAGATAATCTCCTTTGTACCATCAGATATCTCAGTACAGCTGCACTATGAATCAGTTAATATAACGAATAATAAGGTGTTATACAGAGGAAAAATCAGTTCAATCAGGTGGATCCCTTATGCTGGCGAACTGGTAACTGGTATTTCTATACTTTTGGAGGGAGTATAAGATAGTTATGATGTCTTTTCTTGGGAACTCTTCCTGTTGCCTAAAATTGAGAGAATGTATCAATCAAACACGACAAACTTTAATAATCTGTAAAGCACAAATACTGACCAATTAGATGGATGCTCACTATAAACATCTGGGGAGGCTGCATTGTAGCCTAGTATCAGTCTGGTGGTCTAGATCTGTTTAGAAGCTCCATTATCTGTAAAGCTGAGAAGCAAAGATTTTTTTTTTTTATCATGTATTGTGTTATAGAATTACTGTAGTACCAGATTGATTTGTTATATATGCTAGACTAATTAGCATTTATATAGTGAGAATGACATTTAAGGAAAATAAAAGGAGATGTTGTAGAATAATGAAGGTCTCATTTACATGATATACCTACTGCCTTGTCTAAAACCCCCAAAAAGCTTTACTAGTTTGGTATTTGGTTTCTCATTTATCCATCTGCTTGTTCATTTGCTCATTTATTCACTCTGTATTCTTTTAAGACTGTCATTTCTGTCAATTCTGAGAAAGGATTTTTCTTTTTAAGCTATAGAATAGGGATAATCTGACTGTAATCAGTTTATGTATGAATTATTTATTTACATATCTGACTTCTATACTAAGCTGTAAGCTGTTTAAGGGTGGGTAGGGACCATTTTTTTTTTTTTTTTTAAATCTCTCTGCCCTCCAGTGCCTAACAGAGTACTTCACTATATACTTTGGTGACCGAATTAAAGAACTCAGAATTCAGTCAGCCTAAATGTATGTTCTTTGCAATGCAAGCCCAGGTTATGAGTTTCGTGTATTCTTTCAGTGACCATGTAATGAGCTCTTAAAACCTGTAAATGGCTGTTTTAGAGATACGCAATAGCCCCTAAGGTGACTACAGAAAGAAGAGATTAAATGCTGGGACCCCACAGACAGGAGTTCTTTTAAAGGCTGTTCTGATGTGTAGTGTCACACTATACTGTCACCCTGAGGTGTAGGGAGGAATAGATAGATGATTAAGATTGGTCAGGTTGAGTCGGGGACTAGACTCTGTAGAGGTCAAAATCCAGAAAACAAAGGATTAAAGTCTCCCTATTTTCTTTTCTTTTCTTTTCTTTTCTTTTTTTTAAAGATTTTATTTATTTATTTGACAGAGAGAACAAGTAGGCAGAGAGGCAGGCAGAGGGAGGGGGAGAAGCAGGCTCCCCGCCGAGCAGGAAGCCCGATGCGGGGCTCGATCCCAGGACCCTGGGATCATGACCTGAGCCGAAGGCAGCCGCTTAACCAACTGAGCCACCCAGGTGCCCCAAAGTCTCTCCATTTTCTGTGGTGAGAAACAAACCAGGGAGTTTTGGAACCAGATGGAGGTAACAGTGTCTTAGGTCTCTTAGGTGGATGTCAGGAGGGAATTGAGGATCTGAGGACCAGTGTATCATAGCATTTCTGGGAAAAAAGGCAACATCTCAATGGTCAAGGCAGACAAAGGGCCTGGGAGCACAGTAGGTCAGACACCAGAAGAGAGAGGAAATAGGAAAAGAAATCCTTTAATTAATAAAAATCCAGGCTTTGTTAATTTTTGGTATTTTATCCTGATCACCTGGCATCACCTACCTTACATCTGCTGAGCAGTTCTCTAGCATTGTAGTCACTATGGGGACCTAGCAGGATTCTTCCTGAAACTGGGCAATGAAGAGATGAACATGGAAGCCCAAAAGTTAGGGCCTAGTTGAAAAGAAAGTTGAGAAGAGCCTTCAGAAGAGTTTGATCAAGGAGAGATTGTCACTTTCCTTCTGTATTCCTGCCCAGGTTTCTCTTTTTCTTAAACGAGAAACTGAAAAAACCAAGAAACCTTTTCTTGACTTTACCGTATTCTGCTTGCTCATCTCAGGCTTTTTCCCTTCCTCTTCACCATCAGATAATTTGAGAAAAAGAAGAACCTATGCATACTACTTTACTAAATACTCGTTAACTTTTGCGTTCTTATGCTATTGAAACATCTATCTTAAACTTCATTGTTATCTTCCTGATAACCAAATCATATGGTACCCCCATCCTCATCTTTCCGTGTTTCTCAGCATTTGATATTTTTGACTGTCTTTTCTTTCTTAAAACCTGTTCTTCCTTGACCTCTGTGATTTAGTACCTGCTCACCATCATGGAACAGGGCCCTGTCTTACCCAATGCCATTTTTTTTTTTGCATCCAACACTGTATTGTTTTTTATTTTATTTTATTTTATTTTATTTTATTATTTTATTTTATTATTTTATTTATTTTATTTTATTTTATTTTATTTTATTTTATTTTATTTATGTTAATCACCATACGTTACATCATTAGTGTTTGATGCAGTGTTCCATGATTCACTGTTTGCGTATAACACCCAGTGCTCCATTCAATACGTGCCCTCTTTAATATCCATCACCAGGCTAACCCATTCCCCCACCCCGCTCCCCTTTAGAACCCTGTTTGTTTCTCAGAGTCCGTAGTCTCTCATGGTTCGTCTCCCCCCTCCAATTTCCCCTCCTTCATTTTTCCCTTCCTACTATCTTCTTCTTTTTTTTTAACATATAATGTATTATTTGTTTCAGAGGTACAGGTCTGTGATTCAACAGTCTTACACAATTCACAGCACTCACCATAGCACATACCCTCCCCAATGTCTATCACCCAGCCACCCCATCCCTCCCACCCCCCACCACTTCGGCAACCCTCAGTTTGTTTCCTGAGATTAAGAATTCCTCATACCAGTGAGATCATACGATACATGTCTTTCTCTGATTGGCCCAATGCCATTTTAATTCAGCTGTTGACCAGCCTACCATAAATATGCGTGTGATGCCCAGCCAGGACCAGAAAGAACTGCCTAAACAAACTGAGCCAAGATCAGCAGAGTTGCTTCGCCAACTGGTAGAGTCCAGAACAATTATAAATGGTTACTGTTTGAAGCCACTGAGTTTTAGGATGGTTTGTAATGCATCATTATTGTGGCAGCAGACAACGGATAGAGCACAAGGAAAAGGCCTGAACGGAATTATCAAAGAAATATTGTAAGAGAATTTCCTAGTACTGTAGGATACAAGTCTCTAGACTCAAAAGCCTTCCCAAGTATCCAGCATAATGAATGAGAAAAGACCACAAAGCCACATCATTCTGAAATTTAAGAACATTATGGATTAAAATAAAATTCTAAAAGTTTTGTGGAGGTTGCATAAAACAAAAGAAAAGAAAACACAAAAACAAGTCATACAGAGATGAATGGAAATCAGAATGACATCAAACTTTTAACAGCAGCACTAGATTATAGAAGACAGTGTTGCAATGCTTTCAAAATTAGGAGGAAAATCACTTTCAGCTTATGTTTCTCTGTTTAGACAAACTGTTGATTAGATAGTATAGAATAAAGAAATTCTAAGACTCAGAAGGATTAAAACATTTATGTCTTATGTGTCCTTTCATAAAAAGCTTCTGGAAGATGAACTTGCATAAAACAAGGGAGGAAATCAATAAAGAGAAAGACATAGGATGCAGAAAACAAAGGATTTGTTGCAGGAGGGCAGAGAAAAGGGTTCCTTGAAAATAGCTCTTCACTAGGCTGAGAGAGCACCCAGTCCAGATTGGAGAAAAAGAATGGAGGACTATGGGAAGGATTTGGGAGAATGAAGTGTTTGGTATGTTTGAACATTTGGAAAAAATTGACTGTTGACAAATGTGTTAGACTTGGAAAAAAACAGTAATAGGTAAATGGAAAACTAAGCAAATGAAACAAATGGTAATTATTAACTTCAGAAAGATATTTTTATAACTATAGAAACAATCATATTAGCTGGCTCAGGAATAAAGAATATTTATGTATTCATGATGGTATAAACACTGAGTACTGATTTAAACATATACTGAGAGAACAGCATGTGTAGAGGGGAGTGGGGAGGAAGGCTGATGGTGTAAGAGAGCGAAATTCTCAATTTCTATAATAGGAATTAAAATTACAATATTGGAAATTGAGCAATCAAGAAATATCCATATAAGCTTTATATTTAGATAAGAACAAACTACTAAAAGAGTCCTGTGAGGTATAAGACTAGAGCAAATGGCATATTTTTTCTGTTAAGAACTAGAGAGTAAATATTACAGGTTTTATGGGCCATACGGTTTTTGCTGTTGTAGGGTGAAAGCAGTCATTGACAATTCATGAATGACTGGACATGGCCATGTTCCAATAGAACTTTACAAAAACAGGTGGCGAGTGCTCTCTGGGTTCTGTCCTAGTTTGTGGAGACATGGCTAAATGCAGCAAAAAGTTGGAATCATCAGTAAATACAGGACCTGTTATGGTGCTTCTGTCAGGAAAATGGTGAAGAAAATTGAAATAAACCAACATGCTGAGTACACTTGGTCCTTCTGTGGCAAAACTAAGATGAAAAGATGAGCTGTGGGGATCTGACACTGTGTTTCCTGCATGAAAATGGTAGCTGGTGGTGCCTGGGCCCACAACATGTCTGCTTGCACAGTCTTCCATCAGAAGACTGAAGGAATTGAAAGACTAGTACTCCACCCTTTGAAACACTGCTTGCCTATAGTAAGTGGGTTAATTTATGTAACAACAACAACAGCAACAACACCACCATCCTTTGGTGGGTTGGATTTGGTCTGTGGGACATAGTTTGCTAGCGTTATGACTAGAGGGCAGAGGGAGCGGGATAGAGATAATTTGCCCTTCCTAATTCAAGCTCACTTTTGGACTTCCTTGCCTTTTTCCCCCCGTTAACTATAGAGTAAATATAGAGTAATTTTCCATATTGCCCCTCACATCAGTGTCCAGTTTTATATTTATTTGTAAAGAGTTTGTGTTTTAGATCATCTGAACTACTTACTGTCTCCAAATGTTGACCCATATTTCTTGCTTCTGTGTCTTATGCTCTTTCATCTGGAATTGTTCTTACTTTACCTTTCTGCTTTTCAAAATTGTATATATCTTTCTGCATTCCACCTGAAATAACTGCTTCTCTAAGAAACTGTTAACAGTTTCTACCTTACTCTAAACCCTTATTCAGGTAGCCAACCAGAGATGATTTAATCCCTCCTTTGGGAGAGAGTGAGTTTTGGGGTCAGTCAGTCCCGTATTTGAATTTATAATCTACTGTATACTTTATGACCTTGAAAAAATGTATTTAACCTTCCTGAACTTTTGTTTTTCTTATCTACAGATACTTCATATGGTTCTTTATAGAGTTAAAATGATTTAATATTGTTTTTTCCCCTTCATTTCTAACACTTAACTATTGTGCAACCTCACATTATAGTCATTTGTATACTTATCCCTCAACCCTTAGCAGCCTGCACTCAGATTGTGTCTTCTTCATCTTAAATATCCTGAAGCATTGATTTGATTGAATTGAATTAAGAAGGAAATGTCTTAGTGTTGATTCTTAGCCGAAGAATTCTGACTTTATGATAAAATTAGAGAAATTTTATATTCTACAGTTTGCCTGTTCCCTAATCTTTTTTACATGGTCTATTTTTATTAGTTCAATTCTGTTTTCTCCCACATTGCAAAGGAGGTGCAGTGTTAGAGGGGGGAATACAGTGGCTTGATTTTTCCTTTGATGGGAACTAAGCCATATGTTTGTATTGAGTCAGCTACTCCAGAGTCTGAATTCTCAATCAGATGGTCAGCAGTGTTTAATTGAATTCCCAATATGTGCAAAGCTACACTGGGTGCTGTCACTCTAGGGAGGTGTAACCATCTGGAAGAACTTTTTCAAAGAACCAAGAATATGCGAATATGTCTCTTTGTATCTAAATTAAAATGACACTAAATTTGGCAAAGTAAATAGCTGGCATAAATGGTGTCTTTTGCCTCTCGGTCTCCTCTTTTATCATTCTTTTAGTCTCCAAGAAGAGACATCCTCCTTTTTTGCTAAGGCTAGGATGGTGTATTTTTCCTTGATTCCTTCCTAATTATTGGTAATTTGTGTAATACAAGATTCTGATGTTTAAAATCCTCAAGATCTTTTAGTTTTTTGGATCTTTTTCTAACTTTAAATATGTATATATGATAGGCAGAATCCTAAAATGCCCTCCTAAGATTTCTTGCCATAATCCCTAGGACTGTGCATATGCTGGATACTTCCTTGATTTTGAGATATAATTAAGGTTACTAATCAGTTGACCTTAAGACAGAGATTATCCAAAGAGACCTAATAAAATCACATGAGCCCTTTAAAAGCAGAATGTTTTTCAGCTGGTAGTAGAAAGGGAAGCCAGAGCTTGAAAACATGAAAAAGGATCTATTGCATTGTTGCTGGCTTGAAGATGGAAGAGAATATATGCAGGGGTGGGGAGAGCAGCGTCTAGGGGTTGAGAGCAACCTCCAGCTAATATCCAGCAAGGAAATGGGACCTCAGTCTTAACAGCTGCATGGAGCTGAATTCTGCCAATAGCCCAAATTAGCAAAGAAGTGCATCCTCCCCCAGATCCTCCAGATGAGAGCTCAGCCTGGTCAACACCTGGATTTTGTCCTTGTGAGACCCTAAGCAGAGAACCCAGCTAAGCCCACATGGACTTCTGACCTACAAAACATATAATAAGTTTGTGATAATTTGTTACATAGCAATGGAAAACTAATATAGCCCAGGTCTTCCCTATTAAGAAATGAGTTCCATTTCCTGCCCGACTAGTGGTTGCCTTCTTTCTTTTTTTCATTGTTAAACTTCTAAATTAAATTATCTGAAATCACGGTCTCAGTCTACAAGCAGTTTATTCTCTTCTTAATTCCCATGTATCTGTTTCTCTAGTGTCCAAAAATGGCTTTCTGATGAACTAGCAACTTCTTCCTTACCAAACCCAAGGACTTCTTCATTTTATTGTCTTTGGTGTTTTGTACTGTACTTGATTTTCATTCTTGAAATTAATACTTTTTGTAATACTACATGATTCTGTTTTTTTCCCTCCTTTCTTCCATCTCGTCTGTTGTTTTCACAAATCTTTCTGACTAGTATTGGAATTGAATTTAGGAGCTGTTGCAAGGAACCAGCAGAGGTGAATAAAGAAACAAGAATTTCAAGAAAAAAGTTGGTGAAGTCCAAATTAATTTTCCTGATGTCTTTGTTAGCTTAAGGCTCTTCCTAAGGAGCCAGATGTGCTCCTTGGCCATTTACCTGTAGACATTGTATAGATGTTATATCAGTTACCTATAACCACAATAATGTTTCCTAACAGAGTACCCCCAGACTCATGTTTGTATGTTATATTAAGAACTATCATTTATTATCATTCATGCATCTGCTAATTTAGCCTGAGCTCAGTCAGCAGGGTGGTTAAAGCTTGGTGGCTAGGTGGCTCTGCTTCTCACTGCAGGTTGTTAAAATATGGATTGGCTGTGCTGATAAGACTTTATGTTTTTCTGTCCTCCTTGTTGGAGTGATCTAGCCATAGCATACTCTTCTCATGCCTGTGGTAGAGGTGCCAGAGGGCAAGTGGAAACATATTGAAGCTTTATAAGGCCTGGCTTTGGAGCTGGCATACAGTGTCACCTCTGCCTCATTCTGTTAGCCAGAGAAAGTCATGTGTCCAAACCAGGGGGAAGGAGAATATATGCTATTATGGACTAAATTGTGTCCCCCCTCCCACCCCAATAAATTCCTATGTTGAAGCCCTAATCCCCAATATAATGGTATTTGGAGATGGGGTCTTTGGGAGATAGATTTAGATGAGATCTGAAAGGTGTATTCTCATAATGGGTTTAATGCCCTTAAAAGAAGAGGCACCAGAGGGCTGGCTGGCTGGCATGAGTTCATTTGCACTCTCCCTCTCACTCCTCCTGACCTTGCCATGTGAAGACGCAGCAAGAAGGTGGCCATTTGCAAGCCAGGAAGAGAGCTCTTACTAGGACCTGGCATCCTGATCTTGGACTTCCAGCTTCCAGAACTGAGAAAATAAATATCCGTTATTTAAGCCACCCAATCTGTGGTATTTTGTTATGGTAGCTTAAGTTGACTAATGTATACCCCACCCCATTAGGAGCAGAAACTGCAAAGTTACATACCTGATAAAGGTCACTGATGCAGGGAAAGATGGGGAACTGTGTCAAAAAATGCCATCTGTCAAAGGCATTGAGTAGTATTTCACATTCTCTTCCCCACTCAGAGTAAGCATCTCTACTCTTTATAAAAAAATTCTGCCTATATTCTATAGTAATCGTGATAGGTTAGGTTATCGTGCCATAACAAGCAACTCCTAACTATCTCAGTAACTTAACACAGAGTTTCTCTCTTTTGCTAATTTACTGTGTCTCTGGGTTCTTCACGGTACTCCCCTCCAGGTGTTGCTTTATCATTCTGCAGTGCATTTGTCTATGACACCTCCTTGTTAACAGGCGATTACCCTGAGCAGGCAGCATCTGAGAGCCAATGACCAGTGGGAAGGGGACGTGCAGTGACTTGCTAGAGGAGGTGCTTTATAAGTCTGGTCTTGAAGGAAGACAGATCAGCGAGGCTGATAGGAAGAGATGGAAATTCTGGACTGAGCCACAGTAACAGACTTGTAGAAAGGATATTCCCAGGGCTAAGAATTTCCTTATTAAGATGGTTGTGGTTGAAGTCATAGGCACCTTTCACTTGAGTCTGGAGCATGGAGATGAAGTGAAGTCTGATGCTTCTGGGAGGGGAGCACCCTGCTGCTCCCAGACTGGGGATTCAGGGACCAGTGAAGAGAAAACCAGCTTGGGAGGAATGGGTGAAAGTTCAAGAAAGTACTACCACAGAAGGGGCATTCTTAGGTTGAAAGTTTAGAACTATGGACAGCTAAAGCCAGAAGAGTATAGAAAGGATTCAGTCCAAAGTTGTCACTGAGCATGTCCTATTTTATGCTCCATTTTTATAACAGTTTTGTGCCTATAGTGGCAATCTAATTTGTAATTAAGATGCTTTCCCTTGCAGTTATCAAAAAGCTCTACTTAAATGGCCTTAAACAAAGAAGGGGATTTATTGGATCATGTAACTTAAAGACCAAAGGAAGGATGGGTTTCAGAGGTAATTTGATCAGAGCTTCATTATTTTTCTTTGTGTTTCTCTCAGTTCTATCCTCCTTGATGTTGCCTTCATCACAAGCTGGCTTTTCTGTAGCAAAACGGCTGCTGTAGTTTAAACCTCAGCTCAGTGTATCTTTCCATTCAGAAATGTCCTTTTTTTCCATTAAATCAAAGTCCTGGTTTCGTTCTGATAGGACTAACTTGGGTTCTGTGCCCATTCCTGAATCAAACACCCTGATAAGGTAGATCATGATTTTGCTGATTTTTGAGGCTACCCAAGATTAACAATTCCTGTTGCTGGTGTTAGAGTTGATTCTATCCAGATTGCATGGCTGCTACACAGCAGAGGAGGGGTGGCATGGATGTTAGTGTGGCATTCTTCCATTTCCCCTGGAAGGACTGTTTCTTGTTCTTTAGTATATATTCTCCAGTTTCAAGTTCATGATGGACACTCAATAAGTATATATTGAGTGAATAAAGAAAATACGTATCTTTGTCTTTTTACCAGCACTTCTTTTTTCTTCTCTCTTTGTTCTTTCCTATTCTAAAGATGTTGCTTTTTTGTCCCCTGTCCTAAAAATTACTCTCCTTCTGCCATTCCCATCAAACTACTGTCCCATCATTTTTTTTTTTTTCCCCATTGTCAGACTTCCACCATTTTCTTTTTCTTCATGCTCAGACTTCAGGAGAGTGGTTTGCTCTAGCTATCTTTACTGCTTCATTATTCGATGATCCCTCAACTTCTTGGAGACAGAATTTTTCCTTATCACTCTGCCACTCTCTCAAATGTCACTAACACATTTCTTTTGTTCCCACATCCACTGGCTTCTTTTTCAGGCCTAATTTTCCAAGATTTCTTTGCTACAAGTAATACTGTTGATGGTCCCTGCCTCTGTGATTACTCTCTTTTGTCTTGGTTTGGTCTGATTTACTGGTAATGCTTCCTCTTTTTTTCTTTCCTCTTCTTCCCCCCCATCTCTAAATGTAGATAGTTTCCAAGGTTCTACCTGTAATATCCTTTCTTATCTTTGCCAGCTCTCGACTTCAGCTCTCATATTTATGCTATATGGTTCCCAAATTGTAAGACCTCACATCTGTTCTCTTTTCCAGTCTTCCGTTTGTAGCTGCCAGCTGAACATTTTCACTTGAATATTCTACACAAAGCCAATATGTCAAAAACTTCCATATCCTCTCCCCCACCCCCTTCTGCTCTTTTCTCTGATGATAACAATCCTTTTGGTCATCTGGACTAAAAACTTAGAGTCTTTGACTTCTTCTTTTCTTCATTCATATTTTCAATCAATTTTCCCTACGGGGACAACTCGGAAAAACCATCGGCTCTTTGAGATAAAGGACTGTGGCTTCTTTTTATTTCCTGTCTCCAGCACCTAGCATGGTGTCTGGTAGATACATAGTAGGTGCTCAAAAGACGCTGGTTAAGTGGATGACTGATTGCCCTATTGATTTTTCCATGTAATATCCCTGTGGTTATTATATTTTTACTTTATATTCCCACTGCTTTTATTTTAGGCTTTTTTTTTAAAGATTTTATTTATTTATTCAACAGAGTGAGAGAGAGCGAGCAGGAAGGGGGGGCAGGGGGAGAAGCAGAAGCAGGCTCCCTGCTGAGCAGGGGAGCCTTGACGGGGGCTCGATCCCAGGACCCTGAGATCATGACCTGAGCCCAAGGCAGAGGCTTAACCGACTGAGCCACCCAGGTGCCCCTGCTTTTATTTTAGTTTTAAGTCCTTGTTATCTTTGATCTGGACTCCTGTAATGATCTCGTGATTGAGATCACGAGACCTTCGTTGTCTCTTTTTTTGTGACCTACTGTATGTATTGCTTAAAGCACAGACTCAGTTATGTCACTGCACTGCTTAAAAACTTCAGTGAGTCCTTATTAACAACCGAATAAAGTAAAAATTACTCAGTTTGATTTTCAAGGTCTTCTATGATTTGGCCCTAAATACTTGTTTGATCTTCATATCTCTTTCTTCTTTTTTTCTAGGCAAATTATTACTTTCCTGCCTCTGTTATTCATTTATTTAGCAAATATTTTCTGAATGTCTGCCATGTACCAGATGTTCTGCTAGGTAGTGGAGAGACAGTTGAAAAAGTGAAAGTCTCGGCCCTTTCAGAACTTGAAGTCTAGTTGGGGAGAGAGACACCAACTAAGTAATTACACATAGAACTATTTCATTCCAGTTGTGAAGGCAAATGCTACTGCCCCCCCCCCTTTTTTTTTAATGAAGCCAACTATAATGTTATATATTCTGTGCTGTCTAGTTTTTAAAACCTAACTCAAATGCTCTTTCCTTGGGGATGCCTTTCCTTATGTCAGCTTCTGGTTCCACTTATCTGTATCTTCTCATGACTTGCCTCACTTTTTGCTTTGTATTGTTGTGTGGATATTCTTTCTCTTACAAGCTATTTTAATAATGTGGAATGTGAAACACTTTTAAGTCACTCTTGAACATCTCAGTATATTTCTCATAGTAAGTTGGATGCATTAAATAAATTTATTGTGGATCAGTTTCCTCAAGTATTTTTAAGTATCACTTTTTTTTTTTTTTCGGGGGGGGGCAAATCTAGTAGTTAGAAAATTTAGATTCCAGTTAAGCTTGCCTGTAATTATAACTTTTGGGTAATTACAGAATTTTAAATGGATGATTTTTCTGTTTTTTTTTTAATTTACTACATTATCTCAATCTCCAAATCAAGTAGCTCTGGAAATCTCTATTAATGTAGATTGCTGGAATGTGGGGAGGACAGAAGAATATGATTTAAATGTCACATATAAAAAGAAAATATGAGTAGTCTTGAGACAAAGTTCTTGAGTTTAATCAATTTGGCCAAATTTGTCTGCTAGTTTTTGCCCTCTACATTTTGAGGGCAAAATCTAATTTTAGTTTCTATATGGTATCCTGCTGATTTTACCATTTTATCAGGGAGAGTTCATTTATTTATTTAGTGATATTAACAATAATTGTGCTAATAATAATATAATATGCTTTAAATTGTCATATTTGTAACATTTATGTAATTCTGATTACATATACTGTGTCTTCTCTTTTTTTTGATTCTTGTAATAGAAGCTATCAGACTGTGGAAAGCATTGTTATGACTATGCCAGAGGACATTAGTTTCTGCATGGAACGGACTGCTTTAAGTCTGGAACCTACAACTTTGATCTCATTAGCAGTATGTTACCATTCATCTAAACTGACTACATAGATGGGCCAAATACAGTTCACATCTTCATTCTTTTACATAACTCCAGAATATTTACTTTAAGTGTTGAGTCTCAGATAATTAAAGGTAATTATATATATATGTATATTTTAAAGATTTTATTTATTTATTTGAGAGAGAGATAATGAGCATGGGAAGAGAGGGAGAGGGAGAAGCAGACTCCCTGCTGAGCAGGGGGCCCGATGTGGGACTCAGTCCCAGGACCCTGGGATCATGACATGAGCCGAAGGCAGACGCTTAACCAACTGAGCCACCCAGGCTCCCCAAGGATAGTTATATTTTAATATATGTTTATAAAATCCAAATATAAGAGATTATTTCTGTAAATTTGGTAGGGTAGCAACATAAATGAAAAAATACTATTTTTTTAAAAGATTTTATTATTTATGTGAGAGAGAGAATGAGAGAGAGAGCACAAGAGGGGGGAGGGTCAGAGGGAGAAGCAGACCCCCCACTGAGCAGGGAGCCCGATGCGGGACTCGATCCCGGTACTGCAGGATCATGACCTGAGCCGAAGGCAGTCTCCCAACCAACAGCCACCCAGGTGCCCGAAAAAATATTATTCTTAAAGGCCTGTTTACTTTCAGCTTCATTTAAGCAGTTTGTATAGTGTGTGCGCCCCTGAAGCTGGCACTAGAGCAGTCATTAGTTTATTGCTGATCCCGGCACACCTGCATTTCAGCTGTCATGGTGTTTAATGTCACCAAAGGGCAGAGGAGGTCCAGTGGGAATTTTTTCTTGCTGTTTTATGTAGGTCATCGCTCTTTTGCTGTCTGTACTATTTCTGTGCCTTAAGAATGTAAACTGGTTTGCAGGATATTTAAACAATTTTTTAAAAAGATTTTTTTTTATTTATTTGAGAGAGAGAGCAGGGAGAGACACGGAGTCGGGCGGAGGAGAGAATCTCAAGCAGACTCCACACTGAGTGTGGAGCCTGACATGGGGCTTGATTTCACGACCCTGAGATCATGACCTGAGCTGAAACCAAGAGTTGGACACCCTTAACCAACTGAGCCACCCAGGTGCCCCTTAAACAGTTTTTAATGAGGTATACCGCATAGTGAAGTACACAAATCTTGTGTACAATTCTGTGAACCCACGTTAAGATAGGGAACATTTCCAACACCCAAGAAAGCTGCCTTATACCCTTTCCCAGTCAATGGGTAGTCCTTGAGAGGTAACTGCTATTGTGACTTCATTCTTCATATTAGTTTTGATTTAGTTTGTTTTCGAAATTCATATAAATGGAATGGAATTCTAGCTAGTCTTTTGTTTAGCTTGTTTTACTCATTTTATTTCTGAGATTCATGCATGCTGTTGCAGATAGTGGTAATACTTCTTAATTGTATAGTTTTATTGTATAAACATACCATAATTTATACATTCTCCTGTTGGTGAACAATTGGGTTGTTTCTAGTTTTTGGCTATTATGAATAGTGCTCCCATGAACATTCTTGCACACATGTTTTGGGGTGTGTTTGTGTGTTTGTATACATTTGTGTATGTACATCTATATGCATTTCTGTTGGTTATAAATGTGGAAGTGGAATTTCTGGGTTATAGAGTGGGCATAATTTTAGTTTCACCAAATGTTGCTGGATAGTTTCCCAGAAAGTTTGTACAGATTTACACTTTTAACCAGCAATGTAAGAAAGTGTCAATACTCCACATTTGGTCAACACTTGATATTGTAAGCCTTTCTAATTTTATTTATTCTGGTGGGTGTGTTGTGGTATCTCATTGTGTTTTCATTTGCATTTCCCTGCTGAATGATGATGTTGAGCACTTTTTCATATGCTTATTGGCCATTTGGATACCATCTTTTATGAAGTACCTGTTATATCTGTTTCAGTTATTGTTGCTTAAGCCAAAAACAATTAATGTTTAATCCTTTTAAAATAAACTTTACTGTATTGATTCTGTGTCAGTTGTCTCACCAAAATTCCTCCTTCAGAGAGGTTTTCCCTTCCCCATTCTCCTACAGTATATTGTTTGTACCTACCTATATTACTAACCTATTCTATTCTATTTTGTTTGCTATTAGGGTTCTTTCTACTTTTTCTACCCTATGATCTTGTTATTCATTTAATACTTAGCAAAGCTATATGAATGCTTATCACGTGCACTGGGTATTGGCATCACATTGGTCAATAAGATGTGATTCCTACCTGTAGAGGATGTAGAGTCTACTGAGAGATTAATGTAAGTAAATATGTAGCATAGCCAAGTACTGTAACAGGAAAAGTAAAGAATGTTATAGGAATGCTTAGAAGGGGCCCCTACCCTATACTTGATGTTAAAAGGAATAGATTTTAGAGGAAGGGACATTTCAGCTAAGGCCACTTACTAGTTAACAACCAGGTAAATGTACTGGATCATGCAGGACCATGTAAATTATATAAAAGGAACTTGACTTTATTCTAAGAATAACAGGAAGCCACTGAAAGAGAGTGACATCATCATTATTGTTTTGCTTACTGTTGTTGTATAAGACATTATGTAAAACGTAGAAGAGTAAAATGACTATATTGCTCATGTTTTTGTAGGTCAATCATTTGTTACTGGGCAGTAGTCTCTATGCTGGGCGTGCCTCATTTAAGGCTCTGTCACTTATAGTCAGATGTCAGCTGGGGCTAAAAGCCATAAAGATTCAAGTGGGCTGGATATCTGATTTGGCTCACTCACATGGCTGGTAGTTGATGCTGGCTGTTGGTGGGCCATCAGCTTTGCTACTAACCAAAGTACCTATATGTGGCCTCTCCAGCATGCTGTTTTGGGGGTAGTCAGACTTTTTACATGGTGGCAGGCTTTGCTCAGAGCAAGTGTCTTAAGAGAATCAAGAAAAGCTTTGTGGGCTTTTCTGATCAAGATGTGGAAGTTATAATAATGTCATTTCTGCTGCATTTTATTTTTACAAGCTTGTCACTAAAACTGGGCTGGATTCAAGGGGAGTGGACATGGATCACACCTCTTGATGGGAGAAGCGTCAAAAAAAGAATTGTTTAAAAGATGCAGATAGACATGTTTTAAAACCAACCAGTCTTTCCTCTGGTCACATTATTTACAATTCTCTCAAATGCAAAATTCATTACCTTCCAAGCCCTCTTCCACTTTATTTTTTTTCTTAAATATTTTTATTTATTTGTCAGACAGAGCACAAGCAGGGGGAGCAGCTGGCAGAGGGAGAAGCTGCAGAGCAGGGAGCCCAATGCAGGGCTCGATCCCAGAACCCTGGGATCATGACCTGAGCCGAAGGCAGACACTTAACCCACTGAGCCACCCAGGCGTCCCCTCTTCCACCTTAAAGGCTTATTTGTTCTGGCATGAGCTCAGGATCCAGTTATCTAAATAAACTGTGTGCACGTGAGGCTCCTCAGATATAGATTCTCTTGATATGAAGACCTATGAACCGAAAAGATGTTATCTGCTCCCCACATAGCCACTGTACAGTAGTGATTCAGGGAAGGATAACCACAATAGACATCCCATTCTAAAATGGGAGAAATGAGAGCTACATAGCAATCATGAGACAGTTGCAGTTTTGAAATCCAGCTGGTCAGATGTTGCCAGTTTCTTGATTAGGGTCCAGTACTGCTCATTAGGAATTGTTCTCCATTGCTCCTGGTTCTGCCATTTGGGTTCTTGATTCTTCCTTCTGAATCATTCTTTCATTTCTTTAAGAAATGCTCTATATCTGCATTTGGGTAGCTTTCTGGGCCTGCTTCCTGCTTCTAGAAGTTTGGGTGTCCAAAGACTTCTTTTCTTTTTCTACTTACTCCATTTATTTAAGTTTAAGCTGGGAATACTTCTGTTCATACAGTTTCCTTGAACATTTTTTGCTCTTTTGATGGATTTTACTGGGGTTTACTCCATTAGATAAAAGTCATAACTGTAAACCTCTTCAAGCCAGGCGCATCTTTATCTTGTGTTTCTTGTGAGGCTGCTGAGGGATTTGGCCAATGCTGTATGTTTTAGATTTTTGTTACATCACTACTTACACTAAAATTTTGTTCTGGTTGCTATTGCTGTCTACCTACCAAATTACCCAAAACTTAACTATTTAAAGTAACAGTTTGTTTTGCTCACAATTCTGTGGTCAGATAGTTGCAGTCAGATGTTGGCTATGGTCATCTGTATGGTTGTGGTCATCTGAAGGCTTAGCTGGGTTAGTTGACGAAGATGGTTTACTCACATGGCTGGGTGGATGCTCAGCTGAATAGTGCTTATATGTGGTCTCTCCAATGTTGCAATGTCAGAGTACCTGGATTTCTTACGTGGCCCCAGAGAGTGTATCAAGAGACTCAGAAGCTGTATGGCTTTTTCTGACATAGCCTCAGAAACCATACAGTCTCACCTCTGCTGCATTCTCATGGTTACAAGCAACTTACTAAGGCTGACCCAGATTCAAGGGGAGGGCACGTAGATCTTACCTCTCAGTGGGAGGAATTTCAAAGAATATGCAGACGGGTTTTAAAACACATTAACTCTACAGTTACCGTAATCATATCATACATTTATTGAATGATTATAATGTATCAGGTATTTTGATAAGTATTTTACATGAATTCCCTTATTTACTTTTTACCACAACTTTATGACTTTTTAAAAACTATTTTATGGATAAGGAAATAGAAGTTGGAGAGGTTAAGTAAATTGCCCAGGGTCACACAGCTAATATTAGCAACAATCACGCCTTGGATAAACCTCATTGGCTACGATACTGCCACTGCGCAAAGCTTGTCACACAGCTAATAAATTACAGAATCTAGACTCACACTAAGTTCTCTGTGACCCACATTTCATATGCTTATCCATTGCTAAATTGGCAACTTATTGTAAGCAGAACAGAATTGTGTTTTAGGTAGCTCATTTCTGGAAGCAGGGAGACCAGTGAGGAAGCTATTGCTACCATCAAGTGCTGCTTTTATCTGTTTTTACACAAGGTAAGCAATAGAGAAGGAGTGGAAAAAAGTAGGAGAGGGAAGGGTATGCATTATTAAATATTGGCAGGAAAAATATAATATTTTTAGATCAGATAGAATTTTTATGGGTGTAATGATTTTCAATAACTGTTTGTTGTTGGTTAAAATTACTGACCATCTTTACCCTTCTTCATTTCTCATCTACCATAATGTCTTGTTTGTTCATTCAGGGAGTCCCACAGATCCCTAGGTCTGCTGTATAGCTAGTATATGATCTTGGCAATTTAAAAATAGAATAAAGGGCGCCTGGGTGGCTCAGTTGGTTAGGCGACTGCCTTCGGCTCAGGTCATGATCCTGGAGTCCCTGGATTGAGTCCCGCATCAGGCTCCCTGCTCAGCGGGGAGTCTGCTTCTCCCTCTGACCCTTCCCCCTCTCATGTGCTCTCTCTCATTCTCATTCAAATAAATAAATAAAATCTTAAAAAAAAAAAAGAATAAAAATTGTTCAGTTTTCTTCTCTTCTCAACCAAAGGGAGATTTTCAGCTATTTATTAGACTTGAGAAAAATTTGAAGTGTGGGGTCCCCTGAGAGTTCCTGTCAGGAGTTGACAAACTATGGCTTGTGGTCCAAATCTAGCCTATAGCTTGCCTTTTGTAAATAAAGTTTTCCTGGAATACAGCCATACCCATTCATTTACACATTCTCTTTTTTATTTTTTATTTGAGACAGAACGAGAGAGAGAGAGCACATGAGAGGGGGGAGGGTCAGAGGGAGAAGCAGGCTCCCTGCCGAGTAGGGAGCCTGACGCGGGACTCGATCCAGGGACTCCAGGATCATGACCCGAGCCGAAGGCAGTCGCCTAACCAACTGAGCCACCCAGGCGCCCTTACACATTCTCTAAGACTCTTTTCATGCCATGATGTTGGATAGCTCTAGCAGAGACTACGTGGTCCCATGAAGTCTAAAATATTTACTATCTGCACTTTATAGGAAAAGTTTGTAGACCCCTGTTCTATATAATGCACAACATATTTAGGTCATTCTGTTGAATATGTGAGATGCTTAGTGCAGCTTAGGGCACAGGTGGGAGACAGAATGGCCACCCATGTTATTGTATATCTTAGTAGCAGAGATAAACGATTTAAATCAATTATTGGTGCATGTCACAGGTCTCAAAAAGTAGGGGTCCAGAGCCTTCTGGGAAGGATTCCAAGAAATATGGTAGAACCATCATTTTAGGCTGAGGCCAGTTACTCCACTTGTTTTGTGCTGTGGGCTGAATTTTTGTGAGTTTGGTATACCAGGTTATTACTTATAACTTAGAAGTAGCAGGTAAAAGACCCAAATGTGACTTTTGCCCCTCACTAAGGCGAGAATAGCTGTCTATAGGTTATTCTTCATTAACCTGCCTATTTTAAATCTTTTATTTTAGAAAGCCTTAGAAATATTTTTGTTTTGGTTTGTTT
The DNA here is from genome assembly GCF_029215605.1 of Mirounga angustirostris. Taxonomy (NCBI): domain Eukaryota; kingdom Metazoa; phylum Chordata; class Mammalia; order Carnivora; family Phocidae; genus Mirounga; species Mirounga angustirostris. The sequence continues at coordinate 21,357,573 of NW_026991713.1, forward strand.
CAGGCCTCTCTATGCCGGGTTTTAACATTGTTACATTTAGTCCTTCATTATATCTAGGAGATATATTCATTTACATTATTGTGCATTTGATTTATTCTCACGCCCTATTTAGGACATTGTTGTTTAAGCCATGGGACTGACCTAGATGTTTGCAAACAGGGCATTCAGAGAAAGATACCCTGAGGCACAGTGGGAGTGTGCAGATCAAGTTAGGCTTTACACACTCATCTCTGGTTGTGCCCTGGAGCTTTACTTAGAGTAAATGTATATTCTTTCCAATTATTTTGCTTTTATTTCCTGCAATTTGGATATGTGATTATGCATTTACTAATGTTATAGGAATGGTTTTCTCAGACAACCAAGAATATTTTATCTACCTAAAGTGTCATTGGAAGTACTTCTTAACTGTTAATGGTTTGCAAAAAGCCTTTGTGTGTGTGTGTGTAATTAAAAGAGATTAAATAACTCTCTTAAATATGTAATAAAAGTTAGTTTTGTTAGCTGCCCATTTAGAAATAGATAATTGATTCACTTTTGCTTGAGAAAAATGAAATGATATAATATAGAAAAATGAAATGATATAATGTAGTGAATCTCCTTTTGTGAAGGAGAAAACTACATTACTCTAAGCATATATTTTGTCACACATTTTGTGTTTTACAACAAATAACTGACTCTTTAAAAAGTGAACGTTAAATAAGTACAGTAACAGTTGAATACTTTTCCAGTTCTCATTGCTGGATAATAAAAAAAAATAAATACTGTTAATTGTTTTTAGTTACATGTATTATCCTGATAAAATTGTATTAATATACCACTTCCACTCTTTGTGAAAATATTTGTGCTGCAATGAGCCTGTGGTGATGGGACTTCTGAAAAAGTGATGGTAAGAACCTTCAGATGGTAGTAGGCTTACTCTGGCTTATTTATAATGAATGCATGTCCCAAACAGGGCCTCACTGCATTTAAGAAAAGGTGGTTTAAAAAAGAGAGAGGTAAATATGTGAGGCAATGGATATGTAATAAGTTTGATTGTGGGAATCCTTTTACAATGTGTGCATATGTCATATCATCACATTGTGCACTTTATCTTACAATTTTATTCGTCAGTTATACCTCAATAAAACAGAAAATATAAGGAAAGGTGACTTTTAGACAAGAGGCAAAATAGCCGTATTTTACTAGGAGGTATATATTTTTACTTTGAGTAAGTAGGAATGAGAGTTTTCTTCTACACCTAAGCTGGTCATCTCTACCAGCCACTGTGGTGCCCCTTGACCCTTCAGGTTTTCCATTCATACTTAATAGGCCTGGTGGCTCCTTCTGATCATTTAGTCAGGAAATGGAAGCTTCTTGCGCTCTGAGAAGAGCTGCTGATCTTTAGTTTTTGAACTGTTAATCAGGTAACCAGCGTGGTCCTTCTGGCAATATTGGCAACAAATTGGAGCCTGCTTCTTAGAAGAGTGTGACTGTGTAACTGATTCTGCTTTTCTCTTGTGTGTAGGCTGGGGGTTTCATATTACCAGTGGTGACCTGATGTTTAGGATACTTGAATTTGCCCCTTATGATATGTGAGCAATTTGAGAAGAATGAAGGTGTATCAGGGCACCTGGGTGGCTCAGTCAGTTAAGCGTCTGCTTACATTATTGTGCATTTGATTTATTCTCACGCCCTATTTAGGACATTGTTGTTTAAGCCATGGGACTGACCTAGATGTTTGCAAACAGGGCATTCAGAGAAAGATACCCTGAGGCACAGTGGGAGTGTGCAGATCAAGTTAGGCTTTACACACTCATCTCTGGTTGTGCCTCTCAGGGTATCTCAGGGCATCTCAGGGTCCTGAGATCGAGCCCCACATCGGGCTCCCTGCTCAGTGGGAGTCTGCTTCTCCCTCTCCCTCTGCTGCTTCCCTGCTTGTGCTCTCTCGTGTGCTCTCTCTTTCAAGTAAAAAAATAAAATCTTAAAAAAAAAAGAATGAAGGTATATTTGTTTATCTTTTGCTCTGTAACAACAATATTACCATAAATTTAGTCTTAAACAACATGCATTTAGTTTCTGTGGGCCCTCTGCTGAAGATCTCACAAAACTTGAATCAAGGTGTTTGCCAAGAGGTGGTTCTCCACTGAGGCTTGACTGGGAAAGGAACAGTTTCCAGGTTTACTCAGGTTGTTGGCAGAATTTGGTTCCTTGCTGTAGGACTGAAGGCTTCAGTTTCTTGCTGGCTGTCAGCTAGAGGTCGGCTTCAGCTCCTAGAAGCCTCCTGTAGTTCCTGGTCATGAGGCATTCTGACCATGGCTGTTTGCTTCCTCAAAGCCAGCAAAGGAGAGAGTCTCCATCCAGATAGGTGCTATAATGTTTTGTAATATAATCACATACTTAAGTACAAATAATTATGTACATTTTCTGTCACCTTTAGCAAATTCTTTTGGTTACAAACAAGCCATAGGTCCTGCCCACACTCAAGGGGAGACGGTCATACAAGGACAGGAACACAGGAATTGGGGATGATAGGGATCACTTAAAGAGTCTGTCTGCTACAGAAGGGAAAGGAAAATTGGGTTGATCCTGTCCTCAGGATTTTCTTTTCACTTATAAATAACTCGAGGGCAGAATTCATATTTGATTCATCCTGTAATTTTTCTTCTCCACCATCACCCACCTACTAGACAGTGCCTTACACTTAGTGGGGACTCATTTAGTATTTGTTGGCTTAATTACCTATTATGCTATAAAAACTGCTATTAAAAAAAGCTGACTCTTGTACTTGGCCTGACAATCTGTTTGCAAATTTGAAAGCCATGTTTGTAAGCTAAGACTATTAAAATTTTAATTATCGCTAGCAATGTTTATTTTACCATTTCTACCATCAAACTAATTCTTAATAAATACCCCTTTTCTTAGAAGAAGACATAATAATGCTTTGTTTAAAATTGGAGAATACAGGGGCACCTGCCAGGCTCAGTTGATAGAGCATGCAACTCTTGATCTCAGGGTTTTGAGTTCAAGCCTTATATTGGGTGTAGAGTTTACCTAAAAAAAATAAAAAAATAAAATTGGAGAATACAGATCACCTTGTTAAATCACTATAGCAGTGGTAGTAGCTGTCTGAAGAAGATCTCAAACCTTGTGCCATGTTGTTATGAGAGACTAATAGTTATATAAGGTGGCCTTCTTTTATGGTGTTCTACTTCTTTGTCTATCAGCATATTTGTCATCTAAATCAGTAGGCAGAAGTTATGAAACCTTTTCATTTTTATCTATGAGAAAAATATAAGCTGCCAGATCAAAGAAGTATTTCTAAGTCTGAGACTTGTGTTCCTAAAGAGTCGTATTCAGCACTGTAGAAATATTAATTATGTGTATACTTAATCATCCATATGGCCCTAGAACTGACATTTTGCGGAATTTGTAATTCTTTCTTGGATAGATAAGATGGAGGCTAGAGAACCACAGAATACCTAAAATTGCTTTTGTAGCATGAACTAACATAAGACAAGAAAAATAAAAGCCAATAATAGAAGGGGAAAATGCACAACAAAGATTCTAGGTCTTTGTGGAGTGAGGGAGGTCCTTAATAAGTTCAGTATTAATCTAACAGTAACAGAGAAGCCAGCCAGGAATTACCTCATTAAGAGGTAGGAATGATTCATATTGAATTAAAGACTGTGAGAGAGAGGCAGATATTCCCAGTTAGTAAAATAGGCCATATTAGAAGTGACTACCATCAACAGTCAAAGAATAGAGTTACCAAATATGGGAAGATTCTTGGTTGCAGCTGTAATTGTATATATACATTTTACACACAGCAGCATCTTTGGGAACAGAAAAATAGGAAAACTAGTTGGATTTTGGTATAGCCCTAAAGAATTTTTATTCTCATCTTCTATTACCATCTGTGCTAGGCAGAATTCTAAGATGTTCCCGAAGATTCTTACTGTGATGTACATGTCCTGTATAATCCTCTTCTCTTGAGTGGCTTCTGTATAGTCTTCTTTGTGTGCTGGCAGAACTTGTGAGTGTGTGAATATGATGAGTTATCACACCTGTGATGAGGTTACAAATCAGTTGACGTTAATTGAAAGGTACATTATTCTTATCTGAGAATGGGAGTCAGTCTTAGCAATGCAAGGAATTAAATTCAGCCCACAACCGGTGATCCTGGAGGAGGACCCCACACTTTAGATGAAACCATAGCCCTGGCAGATACTTTGATTTGAGCCTAATGAGTACCTGAGCAGAGGACCAACCTAACATGGACTCCTCGCCACAGAAACCATAAGATGATAAATTTGTGTTGATTTAAGGCTCTAATTATATGGTAATTTGTTAGCAGCCATAGAAAAAGAATATGGCACCTTATATGTGACTTAAACTTCTGCATGAATACTTTCCTAAACATGCCCCATCCTTTCCCAACTTTGCGTCTATAGTCAAGTATTCTCCTCCCTGGGATGATTTCTCTTATATATCTATTCTACCCATCATTTAAGGCCCATCTCAAGTACCATCTCCTTGTTGACAGTTTCCTTGTTTTCATAGATGAGTCATCTTTCTGTCCTCTGAATCTCCAGTGTGCTTTGTATCTTTTTCATGTAGCTTACATATTTTACTTTCATAGACATTATTTGTATTCATGGTTTATGCTTTTTATTTTAAATTTGTTTATTGAATTGAAAATATAGTCAAATATTCCATAAGTTGAAAGAATATATAATGAAAAGTTAGTGTTCTTAGCCCAATTCACTGGTCCCCCAGTCCTTTAGTCCAGAGGCAACCATTCTTTCAGTTTTTCATGTCTTCTCTATAAAGATTTTATACATAGGCAAGCATATATGTTTATGCCCTCTCTCTCCTTTATATACACATTCTCTTCATTGTGAGATGTATGAAGAATCCATGTCTTTTCCTTCTTGTATTAATCTCCTGAGGTAACTAAGTATTTAAGACTTACTGAATTTAATCTTTTCCGCCAAACCTTTCATTGATGTTACTTATATTAACTCTAATCTCATTTTGACAGACTCTTTGATTAAAATGCTTTCCTTAGCAGAGACTCAAAAACCTTTCTGAACATTTCATTATTTAGATTGAATGCCGTATATCCCAAAATGCCAAAGGCTCATAACTGTAAAACATATTTACTGGATTAGAATCACATGGACAAATACTTCTGAATTGGATATTAGTATTAGCAGGTGCTAATCTTTATATCTTCTCTGATAATCCCTCTGCTACTCTCTTGGCAGAGTGGTTATTGTGTGAGGAATCTTAATGGGGATGGGATTGAGAATACTGCAGTAGAATAAGGGGTTTTTGATTTATATAAGGATTTGTGAAAATATAGTTCTTTGAACTGAACTTGAGATATATTTAGTACTTAGGGTGCTGTTGGGAAAATGAAGCTCATAACATTTCCTGAAATTCTATAAATTGAAAACATGGAATACCTAACCTTTCTGATCTTTCTGCTGATTATGGGGCTTTGCGTTTTGTTAAAGCTTTTAGTAACTTGTTTATCTCTCAGCATCTAGTTGTTTCACTTGCCTTATTAAAAGTATTGACTACTTCCAAGCTTGCTTTTCCTCTGTCACCCATTCTCAGGTCACCTGATTCTCTTTCCTAATGGTGAAATTAGAATGAATAAAAAAGAAGTTACATGGAACTATGATCATTAGAGGGTACAAACCCTTCATGACTAAGTTCTTAACATGTTTATTTTTGAAGTGCATATGTGTATTTCCTTCTTTGTCTTTGATTTTCTTTTTATTCACATTTGTGCTGCTTAGCACATCATTCTGGAAAATATACAGGGCTTGAGATTAGAGAAATCAGCCATTAAAACCGTTGTTAGCAACTTGATAAAATAGTAGATGGTTATAGACTTTGAATTTAATTGAATTTGAGTACTGAAGATTGTGTGTTTATTTGAATTTTAGTTAATCCAAGCCACCATCTTTCCTATTTCACAGAATAACATTGGTCTTGTTGAAGAGGAAATTTAGGGCCAGTTTATTTTTCATATGACCTGTAGACTAATAACTACTTTATAATTAAATGCTTTCTCTGTAACAGGGGTTCTATGATGTATAAGAAGATAATAAATTTCAGCTTTTATCTGACTTAGAAGAAAACACTAAATTTATAAGTACCAAGAAGATATTTATTTATTGATGTCCTCGTTTTATAAATATGCATGATTTTCCTGAAAGATTCAGAGATTGTGGAATTTTTTAGTATTTTCTGTTATGGTATTATTTTTATATATTATTTTTAATGGGACTTCATAGTGTTCGTCAGGGAACATGGAACTCATCATGGTTTCTAATTATGCTTTCTGATTTGGTAAGTCCCTTATAAATACAAGCAAAGAGAGATTCTTTTTGGGGAAATTTTGCGTTTTAAGTAGCCTCAATGTTGATGTTTTTAGGTCAAAGAGTGGACACGTTTAATTTTTTGAAAACTATCAATTCATGGAAAACAGATAATATAAAATACATGAATTCAGTTTGGTTGTGTTTAGTTTCAGGTATATAAATTTCCATAATGATTTGCACACAGTAGGGATTTACTGTGTCTCCTCTGGTTGCAGTTGACTGAAACCTAATTCAGTCCAGCTTAGGTCAAAAGGGAATTTATTGACTGCTATAACTGAGACAGAGGCAGGGTGAGGCTAAGCTTTAGGAGTCGACAGGACAGAGGAATCGGCTATTATCAGTAGGGTTCTTTTTTCAGCTCTTGCCTCTGCTTCAGTGTATTTGCTTCATGCTCTTAGAATTCTGTATTCTAATTCTAATCTAACTCTGATTTCTGTGCATGGCTGCTAGCAGAAAAGGCCTTCAATCAACTCTCTTCAGTTTCTAAATTAAAAAAAAACAACCCACAAATCTTACATCTTGTAAGGCCTCTGATTGGCCCAGCTTGGATCAGATGTTCCTTCCTTCCCCCAGCCAAACAACTGTGGCCTGGAGAGTAGGCAGTCTTTTCAAAAAGTTGTCAGCTCAACCCTACGACCCAGCAATTACACTACTGGGTAGATACAAATATAGTGATCCGAAGGGGTACATGCACCCCAATGTTTATACCAGCAGTGTCCACAATAGCCAAACTATGGAAAGAGCCAAGATGTCCATCAACAGATGAATGGATAAAGAAGATGTGGTATATATATACAATGGAATATTGTGCAGCCATCAAAAAACACGAACTCTTGGCATTTGCAATGACGTGGATGGAACTAGAGGGTATTATGCTAAGCAAAATAAATCAGTCAGAGAAAGACATGAATCATAGGACCTCACTGATATGAGGAATTCTTAATCTCAGGAAACAAACTGAGGAGTGGTGGGGGGTGGGAGGGATGGGGTGGCTGGGTGATAGACATTGGGGAGGGTATGTGCTGTGGTGAATGCTGTGAATTGTGTAAGACTGTTGAATCACAGACGTGTACCTCTGAAACAAATAATACATTATATGTTAAAAAAAAAAGAAGGGAAAAATGAAGGGGGGTAAATTGGAGGGGGGAGATGAACCATGAGAGACTATGGACTCTGAGAAACAAACTGAGGGTTTTAGAGGGGAGGGGGCCGGGGGGATGGGTTAGCCTGGTGATGGGTATTGAGGGCACGTATTGAATGGAGCACTGGGTGTTATACGCAAACAGTGAATCATGGAACACTGCATCAAAAACTAATGATGTAATGAATGGTGACTAACATAACATAATAAAATAAAATTTAAAAAATGCCAGCTCATATTCTAGCTACATAATTACAGAGATAGGGTAGGAATATTTTTTAGAAGGTAGTGGCATGGCAGGGATGGAGAAGAGGAAAAGAGGGGACAGTAAACATAATATCTTTCAAAATGGGCAAGAAAGGTCTGGAGCATGTATATATCTATAGGGAAATGTTTTAGTGGGGAGGTGGACAATAGGAGACCATTTGGGGTGTTCTCCAGAGAAACAGAACTAATAAACACACACAAACACACACACACACATACACACACACAGATTGATTTGTAATAAGGAAGTCTGACAAGTCCCAAAATCTGCAGGGTGAGTTGACAAGCTGGAGACCTAGGAGATCTGCTAGTGTAGTTTCAGTGTGAGCCAGAAGACCTGAGAACCAGGAGAGCTGATGGCATAGTTTCAGTCTGAAGGCTGGCAGGCTCAAGACCCAGGAAGAGCTGATGTTTCAGTTCAAGTCCAAAGGCAGGAAAAAAACATATCCCAGTTTGAAAGCAGTCAAGCAGAAGCAATTTTCTCCTACTTGGGGCAAGATCAACCTTTTTGGTTTTATTCAGACCTTTAACTGATTGGATAAGCCCCACCCACCTTAGGGAAGGTATTGGCTTTCCTCATCTACTGATTGATTGATTGATTGATTTATGTGACAGAGAGACATAGGGAGAGCAGGAACACAAGCAGGGGGAGTGGGAGAGGGAGAAGCAGGCTTCCCGCAGAGCAGGGAGCCCGATGTGGGACTCGATCCCAGGACCCTGGGATCATGACCTGAGCCGAAGGCAGAGGCTTAACGACTGAGCCACCCAGGCGCCCTCATCTACTGATTTAAATGTTAATCTCATTTAAAAGCATCCTCATTGAAACACCCAGAAAAATGTTTGACCAAATATCTGGGTACTCTATGGCCCAGTGAAGTTGGGACATAAAATTAACCATTATAGGGCAGTACCTGCTAGAATATGGGATGAGGTATGTTTTTCACTTCACAGTTCTAATGTAGAGGAAGTTAAAGTTAATATAGAGCAAGTCAAAATCATGGCAAGCCTGTTTTTTTTTTTTTTCCCTGAATGATTTTCATTCTTATTATAGCTAAAATGTACATAACCCTTTGTTATTCTGTAAAATGGGGGAGATTTTGGATTGTGAAATGGGGTATATAAACAACCAATCTTACGCCAAATGAAACTGGAGGTTACTAGCCTAAAAAGCTTCTTAAAAGCCATCCATGTAGATAGGAGGTTGTAAATCTTCAAAAATACATCTGTTGAGTTGAAGAAGCTGAAAATTCATTCAAATGTTAGATGTAACTAGGGAATATTTTAATATTTGAAAAATTAAGCTTGGCTTGAAGTCAGCCTTTTTTTTTTTTTTTTTTTTTTACCATGGGAAGAAAAGAATGTGTGTTAGGTGAGAATTCTGGGTATTAGCTTTCTATTGGGTTTTCAGAAACAAATCTTATATATTTTATTATATTTAATGAGAAAAATCAGTTTGTTTGAAATCATTTATCTTTTCTCAATGGGCTGACTAGCCTTGTCCCTTCAGGATACTCTTGGCAAAGCTTAACATTGAGCCATCAGGTACAAGAGAAATATTTATAGGGTACAGCTCCAATATTACAAAGTAGGACAGAGAAGGGTGGACTTGGAGCTGATAGACAATAAATTGATAACTAGCACACCCCAGAACCAATATGTATTTCAGTTTTTTGGGTTGGGATTCCTAGACCATGTAGATAGTATAAATTTAAAGCCCAAAGATTTGAGAGGAGGTCACAGTAAATAATTCTCAGGGACATCTTTTCATTTTTCCCAGGACCCAGGCTGAGGCAAGTATTTTTTCATGTTCTGGTATGACAGTGATACCCAAGCTGGTAGCCATTTGAAGTACCATCTTTCTGCAGAGATTTGGTTCTTATCTGGTCAAAAACTGTAAAAACCTATGTCCACTGATTACCTAACTGGAAAACCTCCCCAAGGTAACCATAGGTAAGCTCTCAAGCTCATTACCCTGGTTACCAATTGCACATTTGTTTTTGACCCCTAGGGATTTCAGTTACATTCTTGTGAGCTCCTAGCTCCTAGTTTTGTGTCCACACAGGGCTTTATTTATTTTCTTTGTCCTATTTTTGTTTCAGCTACCCTCCTACCTTTTGTCATGACCTTCAGTGATATTTATTCGAGGTGTTAAGGATACAATTTATGAATAAAACAGATCCCATGTTCTCATAGAGCTCATCTTTTTAAAGGGGGAAGAAAAATAATAAATCAATATATACTATATCAAGTGATAATCATGCTATGAAGGAAAGTGAGCAGGGATACGGAAATAAGGTAATGGGGGTGGTATTTCACATAAAGAGGTCAGGTTAGACCTAGCCGATAGGGTATTTGGTAGGGTAATATCAAAGATTGTAAGTATTAATGATACATTTTTGTAATGAACAACTTATCTTGGTAACCTAAGCAATGTTAACTCATAAGCTGAGCTGCGAAATAGGATATTGCTGTAATACCTCAAATATTAATGTAAGCTTTAAAAAGATAATGGGAAAATATCCTTAGGACAATTCCTTGAGTACTGTCAGCCTTTAATATTTCTTATTATAAATGCTGCCTTTGTTTAATAATAAATGAATCTATAAGATAATCACCTAGCAATGCTTCCGACATGCATTATAAACTCATTATTTTTTCCCAAGGTCTGTTGCTTCTCCTTTCTCTGTGAGTGACCCACCACTATTTGTCTTATTGCTTATGCCATTTGATTGCTTTTCCTTCTTTCAGCATGCACTTAAGTACCTGCTTGCGTTAGGCACAGAGAATCAGGGCAGGAACTAGTATGAGGTAAGTGAGGTACTTGCCTTGTGTGTAAAATTTAAGAGGGTGCCGAAAAACTCAGTAATCAAGACAAATAACATTTAAAAAAATTAAAATGTAAGTAGAAAATATCCATGATGAACGAAGTATCAAACTTTTAAAACAGGAGATTCAGCCTTGCACTGGCATGAACCCAGAAGTGAGTTCCTTACTTTTCTCATCTTAGTTCTGGCGCTGCTGACAATATAAAGTGAATAAGCCGTAATCTTTGTCCGTAATGAATTCACCATGGGGAGAGAGACATGTGAATAAGTAATGGAAATAAAAGTCTGCTAAGATAGATATAAAATAGGGGTTTAAACTAGAAGACTTTTCTGCTAGGGGGTATAGGAGTTATAGAAGAACCCAAGTCATCTTAGACATTTCTTTCTTCCTTTTTTTAAGAAAGTTTTGGCCTCCTTTCAGAATCCTTTTTGAGTATCTCCTTTCTTCTCTGTCCCCATCATGAATGCTATTTCCTTAGCTCTTTTCTCTCCTGGATTACTCTTAACTGGCTTATTGCTAGAAAGTCTTTGTTAAAACACAGATCTGATCATGAACTTCTATTTAAAATCCTTTAATAATTACTAGTCACCTTCATTATAAAAGCCTGGCATTCAGACTGTTTAATGATTCTACCTCTGCCTTTATCTTGTCATTCTCTCATGGGTTTAGACTTAACAAACTTGGTATGGTTCTCCAAATGGCTTTGCATATATGCCATCTCCTCTTCTTGGAATGGTCTTGCTTCTCTTCTTTTCCCAGCTAACTTCTATTCATACACTAGCACTCAGAACAGACCTTATCTTCCCAGGGGCTATGGTTTGCACATCTGTGTCTTTGGTGCCTAACACACACAGACAGGTATTTAATGTTTGTAAGATAGCTAGATCAGCTTTGGTGAGATAGAGTCTGTGCTTTGTTTTGTTTTTAGTCATCATGATTGATCCTTTTGTAAAATATAAAATCACACACTTGATTGCTATAAATGTTTTCAAATGTGTAGTCTCACTTTTTATATTTGTTTTTATATTTTGTTGTGGAATGATAGAAAATAGTTTGTGAACTATTTTGTTTGTGAACTACATTCTGAGTAACACTACAGTAGTTAACTCATGCATGGCGCTATAGTTTGATAGCAGTTGTCATCTTGCACCAACATATTGAGCTGATTCATCCATGAGCTTTATGGTTTTTGTAGGAGCCACTCTTTGAGAGTTTTTATTCACCTGGCTACAATGTTTTTCTGATTTATTATCTGGAACAGGGGTAAGAGGGAAGCATAATCATGGGATTCCTTTGTGCCTTTCTGTCATAACAGCTCTTATTTCACAGGTAGGAGAACCAGTGTTTGAGTTCTGGCTGTTGCTAAATGTATCCATCCCAATTACTCAGGGACCAGGAACATGGCCAGATGGTGGGCCTGCAGACCCCTTGGGCCAGGACTCCATTTATTATCTGGCCTCCCTTTGGGGTGCCCTGGTATCAGTGTCAGCTAGACCTCATATCCAATAGTTCCTGGAAGGGTTGGGTATACTCTTCACCAATGTAGAGTTGCTCTGGTAAATGGTAACACATTCCTCTGGAAAATGATTGGAGAAACACTGGCTTTTTTGCTCACGAGGACTCAGCTTCCCCTTACATTGAAGGGCTTTAGGTCTCTGAGCAGGCTTAGATCTGCAAACTACACATCAATCTTCTCTTCTTCAGTTCTTGGTATTTTTTAGCCATATGAGTCAAGAAATAGGGTCATTTGCTGCTTTTTTTGGGTGAATTGTGTCATATATTGAAGTACTAAACCCCAATACTTTATAATGTGACCTTACCTGGAAATAAGTTGCATATTGCAGATACAGTTAAGATGAGGGGATAATGAAATAGGTTGGGCCTCTAATCCAGTAGGACGGGTGTTCTTATGAAAAGGACATGGAAAACACACAGAGAATGCCCTATGAAGATGAAGACAGAGATCAGAATAATGCTTTTATAAGCCAAAGAATACCAGAGATTTCCACAAACCTCCAGAAGATAGGATAGAGGCATAGAACGGTGATATAGCAGCAGAGTGCAAAATCAGAACTTTCAGAAGTCAGCTCCAGTGAGGGACATCCTTGCCTGAAAGGTGCTCAGACAGTGAAGCGGGGGTGGAATCCTAAGTGGGACAGTGTGGTCTCAGAATCCTCCAGGTCACAGGAAAACCAGGGATGCCTGAGTGCAGCAGAGCTCCCAGGCATTAGAGAGGGGAAGCTGGCTGCAAAGAGTGAGCCCAGGAGTGGGCTCTCAGCTCGGGGTTGCTATAAACCGTGAACTGTGGCACGGTTGGGCAACTGCTCTCTGAGCAGGGGCCCAAGAAACAGCAGAACCAGTCGGACTGTCCTTCCTTCCCTGGGAGGAACGGCACAGGTGCTCCCCACAGGAGTCTGCAGGCTTTGGAGACTTGAAACGGAGTCAGTGTGCCTGAGATGGAAACACTGTCACAGGCTGAGTGAGCACAGAGTGTGGGTGGAGACCAGGGAGACAGGAGTGATTGACTGCTTCTCCTGAGGGCACACTGAGGATTCAGTCCCAAGCTTTTGGCTCCTGGTCTGGACATTGGGAAGCTGCTATTTTAATTCTCATCCTCTAAAGCTTTGGGGAAAACCTTCAGGAAACCAAAGGAACTTCGAGCAAACTGGAGCAGATTACTTGGCCTGGCCTCCTGGCAAGGGTGGTACTACAATCCCGCCTGGGGCAAAGACAATTGAGAATCAACACAACGGACCCCTCCCCCAGAAGATCAGCAAGAACATCCAGCCAAGGCCAAGTTTACTGATCATTGGGAACTGCAAAACTCCAGTGCTAGAGGAATATAGCATATAGAATTCATGATTTCCCCCCACGATTCTTTAGTCTTTCAATTTTAATTTTTTTCTCTTTCCTTTTTCAACCAATTTCTTGTTTTATCAACTCTTTTTTTTTTTTAATTTTATTATGTTATGTTAGTCACCATACAGTAGTACATCATTAGTTTTTGATGTGGTGATCCACGATCCATTGTTTTCGTATAACACCCAGTGCTCCATGCAGTATGTGCCCTCCTTAATATCCATCACCGGGCTAACCAATCCCCCCTCCCCTCTAAAACCCTGTTTGTTTCTCAGAGTCCATGGTCTCTCATGGTTCATCTCTCCCTCCAATTCCCCCCTGCCTCATTTTTCCCTTCCTTCTCCTAGTGTCCTCCATGCTATTCCTTATGTTCCACAAATAAGTGAAACCATATGATAATTGACTTTCTCTGCTTGACTTATTTCACTTAGCATAATCTCCTCCAGTCCCATCCATGTTGATGTAAAAGTGGGGTATTCATCCTTTCTGATGGCTGAGTAATATTCCATTGTATATATGGGCCACATCTTCTTTATCCATTCATCTGTTGAAGGGCATTTCCGCTCTTTCCACAGTTTGGCTGTTGCGGACATTGCTGCTATGAACATTGGGGTGCATATGGCCCTTCTTTTCACTACATCTGTGTCTTTGGGGTAAATACCCAGTAGTGCAATTGCTGGGTCATAGGGTAGCTCTATTTTTAAATTTTTGAGGCACTTCCACACTGTTTTCCAAAGTGGCTGTACCAACTTGCATTCCCACCAACAGTGTAAGAGGGTTCCCCTTTCTCCACAACCTCTCCAACATTTGTTGTTTCTTTCCCTGTCCATTTTTGCCATTCTGACTGGTGTAAGGTGGTATCTCAATGTGGTTTTGATTTGAATTTCCCTGATGGCTAATGATGATGAACATTTTTTCATGTGTCTGTTAGCCATTTGTATGTCTTCTTCACAGAGAAGTGTCTTTTTATATCTTCTGCCCACTTTTTGACTTGATTGTTTTTTGGGTGTTGAGTTTGAGAAGTTTTTTATAGATCTTGGATAGCAGCCCTTTATCTGTAGTGTCAGTTGCAAATATCTTCTCCCATTCTGTGGGTTGCCTCTTTGTTTTGTTGGCTGTTTCCTTTGCTGTGCAGAAGCTTTTTATCTTGATGAAATCCCAAAAGTTCATTTTTGCTTTTGTTTCACTAGCTTTTGGAGATGTATCATGAAAGAAGTTGCTATGGGCGATGTCAAAGAGGTTACTGCCTATGTTCTCCTCTAGGATTTGGATGGATTCCTGTCTCACATTGAGGTCTTTCATCCACTTTGAGTTTATCTTTGTGAATGGTGCTAGAGAATGGTCGAGTTTCATTCTTCTGCATGTGGCTGTCCAATTTTCCCAGCACCATTTACTGAAGAGACTGTCTTTTTTCCATTGCATGTTTTTTCCTGCTTTGTCAAAGATTATTTGACCATAGAGTTGAGGGTCCATACCTGGGTTCTCTATTCTGTTCCATTGGTCTATATGTCTGTTTTTGTGCCAGTACCATGCTGTCTTGGTGATCACAGCTTTGTAATATAGCTTGAAATCGGGCAACGTGATGCCCCCAGCTTTGTTTTTCTTTTTCAACATGTCCTTGGCAATTCGGGGTCTTTTCTGATTCCATACAAATTTTAGGATTGTTTGTTCCAGCACTTTGAAAAATGTCATTGGAATTTTGATCGGGATGGCATTGAAGGTATAGATTGCTCTGGGTAGCATAGACATATTAACAATGTTTATTCTTCCAATGCATGAGCATGGAATATTTTTCCATCTTTTTGTGTCTTCTTCAATTTCTTTCATGAGTGTTCTGTAGTTCCTAGAGTATAGATAGATCCTTTACCTCTTTGGTTAGGCTTATTCCGAGGTATCTTACAGTTTTTGGTGCTATTGTAAATGGAATCGTTTCTCTAATTTTTCTTTCTACAGTTGCGTTGTTAGTGTATAAGAAAGCAACTGATTTCTGTGCACTGATTTTGTATCCTGCCACATTACTGAATTGCTGTATGAGTTCTAGTAATTTCGGGGTGGAGTCTTTTGGGTTTTCCACATAAAGTATCATGTCATCTGCGAAAAGAGAAGAGTTTGACTTCTTCTTTGCCAATCTGAGTACCTTTTATTTCTTTTTGTTGTCTGATTGCTGTTGCTAGGACTTCTAGTACTATGTTGAACAATAGTGGCGAGAGTGGGCATCCTTCACGTGTTCCTGATCTTAAGGGAAAGGCTCTCAGCGTTTTCCCCATTGAAGATGATATTCGCTGTGGGTTTTTCATAGGTGGATTTTATGAACTTGAGGAATGTTCCCTCTATCCCTATACTCTGGAGAGTTTTAATCAGGAAAGGATGTTGTATTTTGTCAAATGCTTTTTCTGCATCAATTGAGAGGACCATATGGTTCTTCTCTCTCCTCTTATTAATGTGTTCTATCACATCAACTGATTTGCGAATGTTGAACTACCGTTGCATCCCGGGGATAAATCCCACTTCGTCGTGGTGGATGATCCTTTTAATGTATTGTTGGATCCTATGAGCTAGGATTTTGTTGAGGATTTTGGAATCCATATTCATCAGGGATATCGGTCTGAAATTCTGCTTTTTGATGGGGTCTTTGCTTGGTTTGGGGATTAAGGTAATGCTGGCCTCATAGAATGAGTTTGGAAGTTTTCCTTCTGTTTCTACTTTTCGAAACAGCTTCAGTAGAATAGGTATTATTTCTTCTTTGAATGTTTGGTAGAATTCCCCAGGGAATCCATCAGGCCCTGGACTCTTGGGAGGTTTTTAATCACTGCTTCAATCTCGTTACTGCTTATTGGCCTATTCAGGTTGTCAATTTCTTCCTGTTTCAGTCTTGGCAGCTTATAGGTTTCCAGGAAGGCCTCCATTTCATCCAGATTGCTCAGTTTATTAGCATATAGTTGTTGATAATAATTTCTAATAATTGTTTCTATTTCCTTGGTGTTAGTTGTGATCTCTCCCCCTTCATTCATAATTTTATTAATTTGGGTCCTTTCTCTTTTCTTTTGGATAAGTCTGGCCAGTGGTTTATCGATCTTATTCTTTCAAAGAACCAACTTCTAGTTTCGTTGATTTGATCTACTGTGTTTCTGGTTTCTAATTCATTGATCTCTGCTTTAATTTTAATTATTTCTCTTCTAATGCGTGGCTTAGGCATCGTTTGTTGCTTTTTCTTTAGTTCTTTAAGGTGTAGAGTTAGTTGGTGAATTTGGGATTTTTCTATTTTTTGAGTGAGGCTTGGATGGCTATGTATTTCCCCCTTAGGACTGCCTTTGCAGTATCCCATAGATTTTGGACCGGTGTGTTTTCGTTCTCATTGATTTCCATGAATTGTTTGAGTTCTTCTTTGATTTCCTGGTTGACCCAAACATTCTTGAGCGGAGTTGTCTTTAGCTTCCAAGTGTTTGAATTTCTGCCAATTTTTTTCTTGTGATTGAGTTCCAGTTTTAAAGCATTGTGGTCTGAGAATATGTAGGGAATAGTCTCAATCTTTTGGTATCGGTTGAGACCTGATTTGTGACCCAGTATGTGGTCTGTTCTGGAGAAAGTTCCATGTGCCCTTGAGAAGAATGAGTATTCTGTTATTTTAGGGTGGAATGTTCTGTAAATATCTATGAGGTCCATCTGGTCCAATGTATCATTCACAGCTCTTGTTTCCTTGTTGATTTCTGCTTAGATGATCTGTCCATTGCTCAGAGTGGAGTATTGAGGTCTCCTACAATTAACGTATTGTTATCAATATGACTCTTTATTTTGGTTAACAGTTGGCTTATGTAGATGGTTGCTGTCATGTTGGGGGCATAGATATTTACAATTGTTAGATCTTCTTGTTGGATAGATCCTTTAAGAATGATATAGTGTCCTTCTGTGTCTCTGATTACCGACTTTAGTTTAAAATCTAATTTGTCTGATAGAAGAATTGCTACCCCAGCTTTCTTTTGAGGTCCGCTGGCATGGAAGATGGATCTCCATCCCTTCACTTTCAGTCTGGATGTATCTTTAGGTTCAAAATGAGTCTCTTGTAGGGAGCATATGGATGGGTCCTGTGTTCTATCCAATCTGCAACCCTGTGCCGTTTTATGGGAGCGTTTAGGCCATTCACATCGAGAGTGATTATTGAAAGACATGAATTAATTGTCATCATGTTGCCTGTGAAGACGTTGTTTTTATAGATTGTCCCTGTAAATTTCTGTTGTATATCACTCTTGGAGTCTTTCTCCTTTTATAGAACCCCCCTTAATATTTCTTGCAGGGCCGGCTTAGTGGTCACATTCTTTCAGTTTCTGCCGGTCGTGGAAGCTCTGCATCTCTCCATCCATTCTAAATGAAAGCCTTGCCGGATAAAGTATTCTTGGCTGCATGTTCTTCTCATTTAGTACCCTGAATATGTCTTGCCAGGCCTTTCTGGCTTGCCAGGTCTCTGTGGATAGGTCTGACGTTATTCTGATGTTCCTCCCTCTGTACGTAAGGAATCTTTTCCCCCTAACTGCCCTTAAGATGGTTTCCTTGGTTCTAAGATTTGCAAGTTTTACTATTACATGCCGGGGTGTTGGCCTGTTTTCCTTGATCTTGGGAGGGGTCTTCTCTGCCTCTAGGATGCGAATGTTTGTTTCATTCCCCAGATTAGGGAAGTTCTCAGCTACAATTTGCTCAAATACATCTTCTAGTCTTCTCTCTCTCTCTCCACTCCCTCTGGGATTCCAATTATTCTGAACATTGGAATGTTTCATGGTGTCAGTTATTTCTCTGATTCTATTTTCATGGATTCTGAGTTGTTTTTCCCTGGCCTCCTCTTTTCCCTTTTTATCTATTATATTGTCTTCCAGGTCGCTTATTCGCTCTTCTGCCTCAGTTACCCTAGCTGTTAGATTATCTAGATTGGTTAGATCTCATTGATAGCATTTTTAAGTTCTGCCAATTCAGCTTTCATTTCTGCCCTTAGAGACTCTATGTTGCCATTAATTGATTTCTCCATTCTAGCCATTGTCTTCACAATTGCTAGCCTGAATTCCATCTCCGACATCTTGGTTATATCTTCATCCATTTGTAAATCTGCAGCATAAGTCATAGTCTCTGAGTCTTTTCTATTTTGGGGGCTCCTCCTCTTAGTCATTCTGTTGATGGGTGTTTGAGGGAATGTATAGAGTCCAAATTATTGACCAGAACCCAAGCAAGATGCACCTGCTCTCTTGGGACCTTAGGGTTGCTGGCCTCTTGTTTTCCCAGCCTGTCTTCTGGGGGAGGGGCCTGCCGTGCTGTACTCAGGCAACCCTTTTTGGGTGGAGTTGCCCTGCCCCCCTGTGGCGGGGGATGGGCTCCGCGGGAATCAGTTTTTGGGGCTTTTGTTCTCTGACGGCTTTTCCTGGCAGCTTTCCGCGTCTCTTCCGCGAGTCAGAGCAGAAGAGACCGTTTCCAACCCTCTGCCTCAGAGCAGAGAGACCTGCAGTCTGTTCTTCAGTGACCTCTCCAGGCCACACCGTCTCCGTTTCTGTCCGTGCTGCTATAAACTGCAGTGGCCTGGGTTGCGCACCCCTCGGCAGCGCCCCCAGTCCTGCCTCCAGGTCGGAACATGCGTCTGCCCTTTGTGCTTCTAAAACCGCCAGCCACTCCCAGTTCACCCGCGCGACCCCACCTCTCCGGGTTTCCACCCCGGGGGCTGCCCTAGATAGAGTCCTTTCCCCGCCACTATGGTCTGTGAGTCTGTGCCCCATCGGCAGCGGGCGAGGCTGTCGCTCACCGGCAGTGCAGGATCCCCAAGGCCAGGCACCCTCCCCCTGCAGTTTATCCTCCGATATCTGCCTGCGGAATCACGGCTCCCCGCTTTGTACCTCAAGACCAACTGCCTGCCGTATTCTGCTTGTAGAGATACAGATCTTCTTACATCTCAGGCTGGTTTCATGGGTCCTCAGAGTGGTCTGGTAGATATCCAGCTCAATTCTGGGGACCAGTTGAAATAGGGTCCCGTACTCCTCTGCCATCTTTCCTTTTTCTGGAATTTTATCTTATCAACAAAAACTTTTTTAGTATTAGGATTTTCCGCATATTGCATGGACCATATTTAGACTGCAAGTATTTGTTGTTTATCTGAAATGTAAATTCAGTTGGGCATCTGTATTATCATTATATTATCATTTGTTAAATCTGGCAACCCTAATAGTATTCCTTTTTTCTCTCCCCTTCTCTGTTTTATCAACTCTTTAAAAAAATTTTTTTTAAAGATTTTATTTGTGTGTATGTGTGTGTGTGTGAGAGAGAGAGAGAGGGAGAGAGCATGAGCAGGGGGAGTGGCAGGCAGAGGGAGAGCCTGACGTGGAACTTGATCCCAGGACCCTGGTATCATGACCTGAGCTGAAGGTAGACACCAACTGAGCCACCCAGGCATCCCTTTTAAATCTTTTTAAATTTTCATTTTTACAGTTACATTCTATCCTTTCATTGTATTTAATTTTATTTTTGTATATATGTTTCTTCTAACAGACCAAATACACCCAGAGTCCAATGTATGGCTCTGTTCTTTTCACGTGTCTGATCATATTTTCTCTTTTTTTTTTTTTCCTTTTTTTTTTGGTTTTGTTAAACTCTTTGTAAAATTTTCCTCTGTACTTACATTCTATGCTTTCAATGTATTTAATTTTATTTTTGTAGTTTTTCTTTCTTTACAATTTTGAGGTGTAGTTTCTTCTAACAAACCATCCAAAATACACACAGGATATAGTGTATTGCTCTGTTCTGTCCATGTGTCTGTTTATATTCCTTCTTTTTTGTTTGTTTTCTTGTTTTCTTTTTTTTTGTCTTTTAATTTTAATTTTTACAGTTATATTCTATCCTTTCATTCTGTTTTGTTTTATTTTTGTACATATTTCAGTTTTTCTTTCTTTACAATTTTGGGATCTAGTTTTCTAACAGACCAAAATACACACAGGATCCAGTGTATTGCTGTGTTCTGTTCACCTGTCTGATTATATTCTCTTTAAAACAATTTTCTTTTTTTCAATTTCGGGACTCTTCAGATTTGTTTAGTGTATATTTCCCTGGGGTCCTTGTTGCCATTTTAGTATTTTGTTCTTTCGTTCCTCTGTTATTCTCTGGACAGAATGATAAGATAGAAAACCTCACCTCAAAAAAGAGAACAAGAGGCAGTACTGACTGCCAGAGACCTAATCAGTATGGACATAAGTAAGATGTCAGAACTAGAGTTCAGAACAACGGTTATAAAGATACTAGCTGGGCTTGAAAAAAGCATAGAAGACACTAGAGAATCCCCTTCTGCAGTAATAAAAGAACTAAAATCTAATCAACTGAAATCAAAAAGGCTATTAATGAGATGCAATAAAAAATGGAGACTCTAACTGCTAGGATAAATGAGGCTGAAGAGAGAATTGGTGATATAGAACATAAGATAATGGACTTTTGAGGTGTAGTTTCTATTACTGGACTACAAGGGGAGAATTCAAGAGATAAGTGATAATATAAAGGGAAACAATATTAGAATAATTGGGATCCCAGAAGAAGAGGAAAGAGAGAGAGAGGGTAGAAGTATATTGGAGCAAATTATAGCAGAGAACTTACATAATCTGGGGAAGGAAATAGGCATCAAACTCCAGGGGGCATAGAGAACCCCCCTCACAAATCATTTCACAACATATAATAGTGAAACTTGCAAAACTCAGAACAAAGAAAGAATCATGCAAGTAGCTCAGGACAAGAGGTCCGTAAGCTACAAAGGTAGAAACATTAGACTGGCAGCACGCCTATCCACAGAGACCCGGCAGACCAGAAAGGACTGGCATGGTAATATTCAGGGTGCTAAATGGGAAAAATATGCAGCCAAGAATATTTTTTCTAGCTAGGATGTCATTCAAAATAGAAGGAGAGATAAAAAGCTTCCAGGACAAACAGAAACTAAAAGAATTTGTGATCACCAAACCAGCCCTATAAGAAATATTAAAAGGGATCCTTTAAGTGAAGAGACAGCCGAAAGAAGCATAGGCCAGAAAGGAACAGAGACAATATATGGAAACAGTGACTTTACAGGTAATACAATGGCACTAAATTCATATCTTTCAATAGTTACTCTGAATGTAAATGGACTAAATGCCTCAACCAAAAGGCACAGGCAGGGTATCAGATTGGGTAAAAAAGCAAGACCCATCCATATACTGTCTGCTGTTAGACCAAAGGACACCTCCAGATTGAGATGAGGGTGTGGAAAGCCATTTATCATTATAATGGACATCAAAAGAAAGCTGGAGTGACAATCCTTATATCAGACAAATTAGATTTTAAACCAAAGATTGTAATAAAAGATGAGGAAGGACACTGTATCATAATTAAAGGGTCTATCCAACAAGAAGATCTAACAGTTGTAGATACTTTGCTCCTAACATGGGTGCAGCCAATTGTATAAGCTGATTAATAACAAAATTAAAGAAAATGTTGATAATAATACAGTACTAGTAGGGGATTTTAACATCCCCCTCATTGTAAAGGACAGATCATCTAAACAGAAGATCAACAAAGAAGCAAGGACTTTGAATGACACACTGGATCAGATGGACTTCACAGATATATTCAGAACATTCCACCCTAAATCAGTGGAATACACATTCTTCTCAAATGCACATGGAACATTCTCCAGAATAGGTCACATCCTGGGTCACAAATCAGGTCTCAAATCAGTACCAGAAGATTGGGATCATTCCTTGCATAGTTTCAGACCACAATGCTTTGAAATTGGAACTCAGTCATAAGAGGAAATTTAGAAAGGACTCAAATACATGGAGGCTAAAGAGCATCCTACTAAAGAATGAATGGGTCAGCCAGGAAATTAAAGAAGAATTAAAAAAATTCATGGAAACAAATGAAAATGAAAACACACCTGTTCAAAAACTTTGGGATGCAGCAAAGACCATCCTAAGAGGGAAATATATAGCAATACAAGCCTTTCTCAAGAAACTAGAAAAGTCTCAAATACACAAGCTAACCCTATACCTAAAGGAGCTGGAGAAAGAACAGCTAATAAAGCCTAAATCCAGCAGGAGAAGAGAAATAATAAAGATTAGAGCAGAAATCAATGAAATAGAAAACAAAACAACAGTAGAACAAATCAACTAAAGTAGGAGCTGGTTCTTTGAAAAAATTAGTAAGATTGATAAACCTCTGGCCAGACTTATCAATAGGAAAAGAGAAAGGACCCAAATTAATAAAATCATGAATGAAAGAGGAGAAATCACAACTAACACCAAAGAAATACAATTATAAGAACATATTATGAGCAACTATATGCCAACAAATTAGGCAATCTGGAAGAAGTGTGTGCAGTCCCAGAAACATATAAACTTCCAAAACTGAACCAGGAAGAAATAGAAAACCTGAACAGACCCATAACCAGCAAGGAAATTGAAGCAGTAATCAAAAATCTCCCAACAAACAAGAGTCCAGGGCCAGATGGCTTCCCAGGGGAATTCTACCAAATATTTAAAGAAGACTTAATACATTAGTCTGAAGCTGTTTCAAAAAAATATAAATGGAAGGAAAAATTCCAAACTCTTTCTATGAGGCCAACATTACCTTGATCCCAAAACCAAAGACTCCACCAAAAAAGGAGAATTACACACCAATATCCCTGATGAACATGGATGCTAAAATTCTCACCAAGATACTAGCCAATAGGATCCAACAGTACATTAAAAGGATTCTTCACCATGACCAAGTAGGATTTATTCCTGGGCTGTAAGGGTGGCTCAACATCTGCAAATCAATCAATGTGATACACTAGATAAATAAAAGAAAGGACAAGAACCATATGATCTTCTCAATAGATACAGAAAAAGTATTTGACAAGTACAGCATTGTTTCTTGATTAAAATTCTTCACAGTGTAGGGATGGGAGGAACATACCTCAATATCATAAAAGCCCATCTACAAAAGCCCACAGCAAATATCATTCTCAATGGGGAAAAACTGAGAGCTTTCCCCCTAAGGTCAGGAACATGGTAGGGATGTCCACTCTCACCACTGCTGTTCAACACAGCACTAGAAGTCCCAGCAGCAGCAATCAGAAAACAAAAAGAAATAAAAGGCATCCAAATTGGCAAAGAAGTAGTCAAACTCTCACTCTTTACAGATGACATGATACTCTTTGTGGAAAACCCAAAAGACTCCACCCCAAAATTGCTAGAACTCATACAGGAATTCAGCAAAGTGGCACAATGCACAGTAATCAGCGTTTCTGTACACTAACAATGAAACAGAAAAAAGAGATCTTAAGGGGTTGATCCCATTTACAATTGCACCTAAAACCATAAAATAGGAATAAACCTAACCAACGAGGAAAAGGATCTGTACTCAGAAAACTGTAGCACACTCATGAAAGAAATTGAGAAAGACACAATGAAATGGAAAAACATTCCATGCTCATGGATTGGAAGAAGAAATATTATTAAAATATCTGTGCTACCCAGAGCAATCTATACATTCAGTGCAGCCCCCATCAAAATACCATTGACATTTTTCTCAGAGCTGGAACAAACAATCCTAAAATCTGTATGGTACCAGAAAAGACACCAGATAGCCAGAGGAATGTTGAAAAAGAAAACCAAAGCTGGCGGCATGACATTTCTGGACTTTAATCATCATGACAGTATGGTACTGGCACAAAAACAGACACATAGATCAATGGAACAGAATAGAGAATCCAGAAATGGACCTTCAGCTCTATGGTCAACTAATCTTCGACAAAGCAGGAAAGAATATCCAATGGAAAAAAGACAGTCTCTCCAATAAATGGTGTTGGGAAAATTGGACAACCACACGCAGAAGAATGAAACTGGACCATTTCCTTATACCACACACAAAAATAGACTAAAAATGGAGGAAAGACCTAAATGTGAGACAGGAATCCATCAAAATCCTAGAGGAGAACAGAGGCAGCAACCTCTGTGACATCAGCCACAGCAACTTCTCGCTAGACACGTGTCCAAAGGCAAGGGAAACAAAAGCAAAAATGAACTATTGGGACTTCATCAAGATAAAAAGCTTTTGCACGGCAAAGGAAACAGTCAACAAAACCAACACACAACTGACAGAATGGGAGAAGATATTTGAAATGATATATCAGATAAAGGGCTAGTATCCAAAATCTATAAAGAACTTATCAAACTCAACACCCCATGAAGCAAATAATCCAATCAAGAAATGGGCAGAAGACATGAACAGACATTTCTCCAAGAAGACGTACAAATGGCCAACAGATACATGAAAAAATGCTCCAGATCAGTCGGCATCAGGGAAATACAAATCAAAACTGCAATGAGATACCACCTCCCACCAGTCAGAATGGTTAAAATTAACCACTGAGGAAAGGAGAGATGTTGGCGAGAATGTGGAGAAAAGGGAACCCTCCTACACTGTTGGTGGGAATGCAAGCTGGTGCAGCCACTCTGGAAAACAGTATGGAGGTTCCTCAGAAGGTTGAAAATAGAGCTACCCTATAATCCAGCAGTTGCATTACTTGGTATTTACCTCAAAGATACAAATGGAGTGATCTGAAGAGGCACCTGCACCGCAATGTTTATAGCAGCAATGTCCACAATAGCCAAACTGTGGAAAGAGCACGGATGTCCATCGACAGATGAATGGATAAAGAAGATGTGGTGTGTGTTCTGTATATATGTGTGTATAAATATATATATATATATACACATATATACCTATATACATACACAATGGAATACTACTCAGCCATTAAAAAATTAAATATTGCCTTTTGCAACAATGTGGGTGGAACTAGAGATTGTTATGCTTAGTGAAATAAGTCATCAGAGAAAGACAATTGTGTGATATTGCTGGTATGTGGAAAGAAACAAAACAAAAGATAGGGTCATAGGTGAAGGAAGTTAAATAAAACAAGATGAAATCAGAGAGGGGGACAAACCATGAAAGACTCTTAAGCATAGGAAGCAAACAGGGTTGCTGTAGGGGAGAGGGTTGGGGTGATGGGGTAACTGGGTGATAGACATGAAGGAAGGCACGTGATGTAATGAGCAATGGGTGTTATATAAGACTGATGAATCACTGATTTCTACCTCTGAAACAAGTAATACATTATATGTTAATTTAAATAATAAATTAAAAAATAAAATGTATAGTAATAAAATCTACTTTTTAGGGACTTTGTAAAGATTAAATGAGATTATGTATTTTTAGAAAATAGTTGGCATTACTATGTAGTCAATGAATACTTGATCCTATCATGTTATTATTATGTCTTCATTCTATTAAGGTATGAGAAATTTTGGATTTAAAATTTCAGTGCATAAATTATTACAATTGATAATTGGGAACTCACTGTAAATCAGTATGTCTGTGTGTGTGTCTGTGTGTTTATGTGTGTGTGTATAGGCTGGCACATTAGATACCTTTTTTTTTTAATTTTTTATTTATTTGACAGAGAGAGACACAGAGAGGGAACACAAGCAGGGGGAGTGGGAGAGGGAGAAGCAGGCTTCCCACTGAGCAAGGAGTCCGATGTGGGACTCGATCCCAAGACCCTGGGACCATGACCTGAGCCTAAGGCAGATGCTTAACGACTGAGCCACCCAGGCGCCCCTTAGATACCGTTTTTAAACAGCTTTTTTTTTCTAGAGGTTTATTATCATACTTTAAATTTCTACCATTTAAAGTCTACAATTCAATGATTTTTAATAAATTCACAGAGTTGTGAGTACCTGGGTGGTTCAGTCTGTTTAGCATCTGACTCCTGAGTTCTGGCTCAGGTCATGATCTCAGGGTTTTGGGACTGAGCCCTTTGTCGGGCTTTGTGCTGGGCATGGAGTCTGCTAAAAATTATCTCCCTCTCCCTCTGCTCCTCCCGCTTCCCTTGTCTTTTTCTCCCTCTCTTAAATATGAATACGTATATATAATATTATGAAATATATATATAGTTAATTCTATATATATTTGTGAAACCATCATCACAGTCTAATTAGAATATTTTCATTACCTTCAAGATACCCCTGTATATATTAGCAGTTACTCCTCATTCCTTCCATCCCTCTAGTCCTAGACAACCACTAATCTACTTTCTGCCTATAGATTTGTCTATTGTAGTCATTTCATATAAATGGAATCATACAATATGTCCTCTTTTATGACTGTTCTGTTTCACTTAGCATAGGTTTTCATAGTTCATCACATTGTCCCGTATATTAGTACTTCATTCCTTTTTATTTCCAAATAATATTCCACTGTATGAATCTTTTTACAAGTTATAGAATATTTTACACTTTCTCATATCCCTGTTTGGGATAGAAGATGACTAAATTCAGCTTTATTCTACTTGGATGGGAGAAGTCTGTACTTTTCTCAGGGATTGTAATTGTGGTCTGAATCATCTGCTACAAAAAATAGTCACTATATACATGCATCTAACAGTATCTAGTTGTAATTTAGGATGAGAAGCATAAAGGCAGGAGAAAAGGAACGAGTGGTAGTTAAGACATGGGAAGAAAGAAAAAGGAGATGTGAAGGGAGTACAGGAGAGACTGGGTGATTATGCATTAAGGATGCTCTAGGAAATTCCTGCAGTGGGTAAGAGCTGGATATTGGCTACCTAACACCTTGAAGAATTGGACAATTCATTGAGCCATACTTTAATTAATTTGGTAATGATTACTATATTTTTTGAGCATTAGCACAGATTTTTGCCCTTGACCAAGTAGATATAGAATAAATAAAATTCTCAGGAATTTAATAAGTCTATATTGAATGGTAAAACTTACACTTCTGTCCCTTCACAAATATATTCCTTTTAAAAATGGTTTGGGGAGTACAATAGTGATATTATTCTGATTTCAACTCTCAGGGTTATGATTCTATTCCTATTTACTATATTCCTACGTTGGATACTAGATGATCAGTACCAGCAGGCCCTTGTTAACTTGAACTTTAAATGAACTATAACTCTTAAGTACATTTAGCTCTAAAATTCTGTGATTTTCTATCATATTGCTTTGCTTGTTACTCTTTTGAGTGAGGTTTAAGGCTAACATGCTGTTAACTAAACAAGGTTTAAATCCGATTAGTCATGATACCAGTATTTTTTTTTTAAAGAATTTTTATATAGAAAAGGAAAATTATTGCCAGGTGGCATTAAAAGCAAAAGGGAATGTTCTACCTGCCACCTTGTTAAAACTAAAGTCAGATGTAAGAGAATCAAAACAAAACGGGAAAACAGCAAAGAAGACCATTTTATTTATTTTTCAAAGATTACCATTTAAAAATTTTCTTAATTTTAATTTTTACCTATTTAATTTTTAAATTTTAATTCTAGTATAGTTAACATACAATGTTATATTAGTTTCAGGTGTATAATGATTCAACAATTCTATACAATACTCTGTGTTCATCACAAGTGTACTCTTTTTTTTTAACATCTTAAATGATGCTCTTTATGGTAATAGTATCATCTATAACCTAATATACATTTCACCATTGAACACAGTTTTGAACTTATGATGCAGATTTTTTTTACAGTACAGTGCTATAAATTTATTTTCTCTTATAATTTCATTTTTTAACAAATTTTAATTTCAGTGTAGTGAGTATACCGTATTGTACTTTCAGATGTACAACACAGTGATTCAACAGTTCTGTGCATTACTCAGTGGCTCATCATGATAAGTATACTCTTAATCCCCTTCACCTGTTTCACCCATCCCCCCCCATTCTCTCTGGTAACCATCAGTTTGTTCTTTATAGTTAAGAGTCTGTGTTTTAGGTTATCTCTTTTTTTCTTTGTTCATTTGTTTTATTTCTTAAATTCCACATATGAGTGAAATCATTTGGCATTTGTCTTTCTCTGGCTGACTTACTTCATACCCTCTATATCCATCCATGTTTTTGGCAAATGGCAAGATTTCATTCTTTTTTTTATGGCTGAGTATATTACATTTTGTGAGAGAGAGAGAGAGAGAGAGAGAGTGTGTGTGTGTGTGTGTATGTATGTATGTACCACATCGTCTTTATTCATCTATCAGTGGACACTTGAGTTGCTTCCATAATTTGGCTACTGTAAATAATGCTGCAATAAACAAAGGGGTGCATATATCTTTTCAGATTAGTGTTTTTGTATTCTTCAGGTAAATACAGCCTAACCAACAGTGCCACCCAGACATTATTATTTCATCATTATTATTTACACTCCTAACACTGTTTGTGCATTACAATAAATATTTGTTGGATGGAAGACAGAGATAGAATAGTAAAGTGCATGAAGGGGAAATTCCAAAAATAACATTTATTATTTTTAAAGCAGTTGTACCTGATTGTTTTCACTTTACTATGAGTCCAGTACTGTTTAACAATGTAAAGAAATATAATTTTACAGATATTATCAAAAAACTGTAAGACTAGAGAGTTATGAAAATGTATGCTAAAATAAATTTAAAAAAAGGAAAAAGAAAAACAAAATAAAAATGTATGCCAGCCTGTCTTAGACATAGCTTGAAGTAAAGGGAAAGATGGGATGAATATGTCCCAATTTTTTGAATCTATTGGAAAGAAAATCCATCCAGTAGCAAATGAATTATATTTAGATATGAAACAGATTTTCAGCCCTCCCCTGAAAAATATCTTACGTAGAAATTTCTGCTTATTGTTCATTACTTCTCTGGAAAGGCTTTGCTTGGACAGAAGTCACAAAGAGAATAATGTGGTATTAGATTGAATTTTGAGTAACAGAAAGGTTTAATGAAAAGAATGTAATGGTACACATAACTGGATTATTCACTTGAGTTCCTTCCCTCTTCTTTGCAAATCTTGATTCTCCCTCATTTCTGGCTGTCTGGGTTAATATGGCTACATATGTAGCTCTGTGTTTCTGTTAGACAGCATTGCTCTGGAATCATTGGAAATAGGGGCTCTATGCCTGTAGGTCTGCCTTTCATCTGCTTCTTTCTGAATGTCAGCCTCATTCCCTCCAATTGCAGAGGACTTTTCTCCTAGAAGCGGGAATGTGGGTTCTTACAGGGTCTCTACTAAAGAGGAAGGGCACTTCTCTTCCAGATCCTATTTTGAAAATCCTATGGGAGAATTTTAATTGGTGCAGCTGGAATCATGAACCAATCACAGTGGCTGAGAGAATGGAATAATATTATGATTGGCTGTATCTGGGCCAAGTGTCCATCCTATAGGTGGGCCAGGACACAAGATAAAGTCAGTCATTACCAGAACCACATGAGTAGACAGGGAGATTAATTTCCCAAAACGATAATAATAACTAATGTTTATTTAGTGCTTACTGTGTGCTAGGCATTATGCTAAACATTTTTACATAGATTATCTCATTTAATATGTATAACAGCTATTTTGAGGTAGTCTGATGGAATCTTAGATGTAATAAATCTTTTTTTAAAGATTTTATTTATTTATTTGACAGAGAGAGACACAGCGAGAGAGGGAATACAAGCAGGGGGAGTGGGAGAGGGAGAAGCAGGCTTCCTGCCAAGCAGGGAGCCCGATGCAGGCCTCGATCCCAGGACCTGGAATCGTGACCTGAGCCGAAGGCAGACACTTAATGACTGAGCCACCCAGGCGCCCCAGATGTAATAAATCTTGAACCCTGATATTCTCCTGATCTTTCCAATCTTAATAAGTGAACACACAAATACTTAAGCAACATAACCCAGGAATCATCCTTATCCCTGATTCATTCCCTCCTTCCCCTTGCCTGTGTTCATTTATTTATGTTAAATAATTAACTCTTCTATACCATTCTTTTACATGGCAGCCAGAATAATATTTTTTAAACATAAAGCTTAGATAAAACACTACAGGGAATGAAATCTAAACGTCCCAGCATTGTCTGGCTTCTGTTTAACTTTCCAATTCCATCTTGTGCTATACAGCTTCTCACTATGCTTCAGTTACATAGGTCTCCTTTCATGCCGAGCTCTTTTCTGTCTCTGGCCTTCCAACTTCCTGGAATGATTTTCTAGTTTTCTGAGTGGCTAGCTCATCCTTATCCTTTATATCTCAGCTTCAGTGTCACCTCCTCAGAGAGGCTTTATCCTGAACATCGTCTAGAAAGTGGATCTACAGTTACTCTTTTACTGTCTCCTCACCCTGTTCTTTTATTGTACTTATAATCTCCATTTATTTGTTTACCATATGACCCCTTTACTAATGTATAAACTCCATGATTATATCAAATTTTGCTGACTTGTTCACTCTTCTAATCCCAGCACCTGTATAATGTCTGGGAACAGGGTAGGTGTTCAGTAAATATTTGTTGAATATGTGAATGAATCTTTATTTTACACGTGAGGGAACTGAGGCTTAGAGAAGGTAAAGAACTGACTTAAGTCACTGAGTATGAAGTGATAGAAATAGGTTCCAAACCCAGGCAGCTTGATTACAGGGCCACTGCCTTTAATTGCCATGCCATAAGAAAAGAATGTTATAGTAGGTAGACAAAACAATAAATGTCTAATAGTAGAAAGCACTGGTCTTGGTATCAGGAGTCTTGTGTTCATTTCTGTCTCTATTGACTAGAGTGAGAAGACCCTATTTAGTCTACATGACTGAGAGTGGAAGAGGGATGTTATCCAAACAATAATTGGAAGCTGTACCAGAACTGGAATAATCTTGGAAAGGGGTGAGAGCAAATAGCAAATGTCTGCCATAGAATACTAATATGTTTCCACAGTACACTGAGAGGTTACCTACCCCTTTCTTACAGAGGCCGCCTCTTTTGATGCTGTCTTTTGCAGATGACTTGAAATTTTGAAATGTAATATTTTCTGGTGGATATTAAGTTTGGAATGAAATTGTGGGGACAGTTGGCAAGAAGATAATTGCCAAATGTGAAGTCTGAGAGCAAAGACTGACAGTTGTGAGAATATGATAGTATTTTCTACTTTAATAGATGCAAAGTCATGGATAGACTGGATGTTAGGGTTCTTTTCTCTCTTCTTAGTATAAATGACTCCATACATTTCAAAAGTGTGTCTAGTATATACAGTAATTGTTCTTTAGCTATAGTATAAACTAAGGTTAAAAGTTGTAGCGTTTGGTTTTCCTGAAAGAAGATATTTCTGAGAATATACATCTGTTTTTTTACTTGTGATTTTTATCTAGGAAAAAATATTAGTGATTTTATCTATCAGCTCTCTATTAGTTTATTAGTTTAAAAATAATTTACTTTTCTAGAGGAAAATTAAACTTTAGAGGGGAAAGCCTCGTTCTTTTTTTTGTGCTTTTTAAATAAATTGTATAATTTATTTATACAGAGAAATAATTTGGATTATCTATTTACAGTCTTTTTCAGTTTTGATTTCCACTGGCCAGATATAGTTCACATAGTAGTCAACATTTACTTGAACTGATCACCATTATAAACCTGCTATGACATAGGACTTTTAGTCTTTCCTTCTTAAAGGCTGTGGTCTCATTTGAACAGAAATATTTTGCAGTAAAATATTCATCAGTCTTTTTTCCCTCTTATGAATAAATCCAGCGAAATTGATCTAATATGGTCACATTTTCAACATATTTGTTTCTTTTCAAATCTATAAACCAAGGCAAATAAAATTCACTTCTCCCAAGCCTTCTACAACTTACTACACAAGTTTATCTTTTACTGTCTCCTTTCACATTCTGAAAGCCTCATTCTTTAGAAATGAAATATAATTAGAGGGGAAAAAACTTAAAAGTCATAGTTAATGGTAAAATATGGGGCCAGAATTTAGAGATTCAGCTTTTCTTTTTGATGAGATCTGATTTATTCATACATTGGACACATTCACTTGTCAAACATTAACTAAACATTTCTTTTATATGAGAAATAAACATCAAATAGTGTTGAAAGTATACAGGACCCAGGGGTTAAAAGACCAACATTCACATCCTTATTCTACCTCTTTGTAACTGTGATTATGGCAGAGACAAATAGCCTTTATGAGTAATGGTTCTTCCTTGATTTTTAAGGTGAGGATAATAGAATTTCCCCTGCTTGCCTTTGAGGATTATGGTAAAGCTTGAAAGAGTTCTGTAAATTTTAGCTTTCCCAAATACATCAAATATATTTCTTATTATTATGTGCATGGAACTGCTTCATACAGAAGATTTAAAAAATCATTCTTTTTACTATACTTTGGTTTACCAGTCCATTTCTTGGAATCATTTTTTTTCATGACTTTATATTTTTAGAGCAGTTTCATATTTACTACACAATTGAGAGGAGGGTACAGAGATTTCTCATATACTATCTGCTCCCACACATGTATAGCCTCCCTCATTATCAGCATCATTCACCAGAGCGGTACTTTTTTAAAAAAAAAAATTGATTTATTTTAGAGCGAGATAGTGTGTACAATCTGGGAGGCAAAAAGGGAGAGAGAGAGACTCTCAAGCAGACTCCCTACTGAGCACAGAGCCCTACTTGGGGCTATGTCTCACGACCCTGAGATCGTGACCTGAGCTGAAATCAAGAGTTGAATGCTTAACTGACTGAGCCACCCAGGTGCCCACCCCCCCAACTTTTTTTAAACCAAGGGTAAACACACATTGATACATCATAATCATCCAAAGTCCATAGTTTATCTTAGGGTTTACTCTTGGCGTCATACATACTGTAGATACGGAAAAATGTGTAATGACATATATCCATCATTATAATATCAAATGGTATTTTCACTGCCCTAAAAATCCTCTGTACTCTGCTTGTTCATTGCCACCCCTCCCCCACGCAATCATTCTCATAGTTTTGCCTTTTCCAGAATGTCATATAGTTGGATCTCTATTAATGTCTTTGGCCCACTTAAAAAATTTTTTTTATTATTTATTTAAAAATTTTAAAATTTAAATTCAATTAATTAACATATAA
This sequence comes from Mirounga angustirostris, assembly GCF_029215605.1. NCBI lineage: Eukaryota > Metazoa > Chordata > Mammalia > Carnivora > Phocidae > Mirounga > Mirounga angustirostris. Next base: position 21,390,964 of record NW_026991713.1, read on the forward strand.
TGTATTATTGGTTTCAGAGGTACACGCCTGTGATTCATCAGTCTTATATAATACCCAGTGCTTTTCACATCACATGCCCACCTTAGTGTCCATCACTCAGTTATCGCATCCCTTACCCCCCTCCCCTCCAGCAACCCTCTGTTTCCTGTGATTAAGAGTCTCTTATGGGGGGCGCCTGGGTGGCTCAGTCGTTAAGCGTCTGCCTTCGGCTCAGGTCATGATCCCAGGGTCCTGGGATCGAGCCCCGCGTTGGGCTTCCTGCTCAGCGCGGGAAGCCTGCTTCTCCCTCTCCCACTCCCCCTGCTTGTGTTCCCTCTCTCGCTGTGTCTCTCTCTGTCACATAAATAAATAAAATCCTAAAAAAAAAAAAAAAAAAAAAGAGTCTCTTATGGTTTGTCTCTCTCTCTGGTTTTGTCTTGTTTTATTTTTTTCCTCTCTTCCTCTGTGATCCTCTGTTTTGTTTCTTAAATTCCACATACGAGTGAGATCATAGGATAATTGTCTTTCTCTGATTGACTTATATTGCTTAGCTTAATACCCTCTAGTTCCATCCATGTCATTGCAAATGTCAAGATTTCATTTTTTGATGGCTGCGTAATATTCTTGTGTGTGTGTGTGTGTGTGTGTGTGTGCCACCTCTTCTTTATATTCATCTGTCGATGGATATCTGGGCTCTTTCCCTGGTTTGGCTATTGTGGACATTGCTGCTATAAACATTGGGGTGCAGGTGCCCCTTCGGATCACTACATTTGTATATTTGGGGTAAATGCCCATTAGTGCAATAGCTGGGTCATAGGATAGTTCTATTTTCAACTTTTTGAGGAACCTCCATACTGTTTTCCAGAGCGGCTGCACCAGCTTGCATTCCCACCAACAGTGGAGGAGGGTTCCCCTTTCTCCACATCCTCACCAATATCTGTTGTTTCCTGACTTGTTAACTTTAGCCATTCTGACTGGTGTGAGGTGGTATCACACTGCAGTTTTGATTTGTATTTCCCTGATGTTTGGCCCACTTTATAATTGGGTTGTTTGTTTTCTTATTGAGTTTAAGAGTTCCTTGTATATTTTGGATGGCAGTCTTTTATCAGATGTGTCTTTTGCAAATATTTTCTCCCAGATCAAGAGTCACATGCTCTACCAACTGAGCTAGCCAGGCGCCCTGAATGCTATTCTTTTTTTATCATTATTACTGAGATATAATTGACATATAACATTGTGTAAATTTAAGGTGTACAGTATGTTAGTTTGATACATTTATATATTGTAATATGATTACTCCCGTAGTATTAGCTAATGCCTTTGTCATGTCATCTGTTTCTTATTTCTTTTTGTATTGAGAATAGTTAAGATTTTGTCTCTTAGCAGCTTTGAAGTTTATAATACAGTAGTGTTGAGTATAATCACTATGTTGTTCATTAGCTCTCTAGAATTTATTTATCTGCTAGTTGTAAGTTTGTACCCTTAAACAACATCTTCCCAATTCTCCCACCCTCCAGCCCCTGGTAACCACCATTTTACCCTCTCTCTGTTTTTACAAGTCTGATTTTTTAAGATTTCACATATAGTGAGATCATACATTGTTTTTTGTATTTGTCTTTGTATGTATGTGTCTTTCTTTTTCTGACTTATTTCACTTATAATGCCTTCAAGGTCTATGCATATTGTCACAAATGGATTTCTTTCTTTCTCATGGCTGAATAATATTTGTGTGTGTGTATGTGTATGTATATCTCACATCTTTATCCATTCACCTATTGGCAGACACTTAGGTTGTTGTCATAACTTGGCGCTGCAATGAACATGGGTGTACAGACATCCTTTTGAGATACTGATTTCATTTCTTTTGGATATATACCCAGGAGTGGGATTGCCAGATCATATGATGGTTCAATTTTTAATTTTTTTGGGAACTGCCATACTGTCTTCCATAATGGAAGTTTGCATTCCCACCAACAGTATATAAAGGTTCTCTTTTTTCTCCATCCTCACCAACATTTATTATCTCTTGTTTTTTTGATAAAAGCTACCTCTGGAGTTTTTAACTTCCAGATTTGTCTATAATGAGCCTCCAGCACTTCCTCAGTTATACTTCAGGTTTTCCCACCTTGCACTGGTTCCTGTGGTAGTTTCCCTTTGTGAATCTCTGCTCTGGTAAGCCACAACTCACCATACCCACCTGTTTATTCTTGGGGGCAGTGCTTTGCTTTGTGTCTGAGGAATCCAAGAGTTGCTGATTTTTTTTCAGTCAGTATGTTTGGCTTTTTAGATGAGGCAGTGATTTCAAGGTTTTTACATGTGGAACTGGAAACCAGAAGTCTCTCTGGAAACATTTTAAGACTTTGTTATGATTTAAAGTACTTTGAAATCCTCTGAAGATAGATTATACATAACAAGGACATTACTGTTTACTTCTTGTGCATTCTTACTTATTTCCTAAAGTAGAAGTTTTAAGAGAAGCTAGTTTGGCTTCTCTATATTCTCTATAAATAATCCCGATTTTAGGATAGGGAAATCTTCTGTAAGAATGTAACAAAGTGGGGTACCTGGCTGGCTCAGCTGGTAGATCATGAGACTCTTGATCCTGAGATTGTGAGTTGGAGCCCCACATTGAGGGTAGAGTTTACTTAAATATATAACAAAGCAAAATGACTTTTTCTCTAGAGATGAACTATGTAATTTATAAAAATATTTTTAAATGGCTCAGATGTCATATTTATAAAATGAATATTATACTTAGTTATTATACTTAATATTATTTTATGACATATACTTGATATATACTTGAGTATACAGTTAGAGATGGATCTATAGTCCGTAACATTAGACATTTAGGGGTACCAGATACTTTAATATATTAGAAAATAAATGCAAATATGTATTTAGATTTCTATTTGAACATACATATACCTCACTAAATTTGGGAGATAGGCTTTGGAGGAAAGAACATTAGATGAGGATAGGATTCAGAAGAATTGAATTCTAATCCTAACTACAGAAAGTATGATTTAGTGATTGACTGCATAGGTTTTTGGGTCAGTTGTATTTTTTGAATCCCAGTTCTGCCCCTTTTTGCTATACAACCTTGGGTAAGTTTCCTAATCTTTTTAAAATTTAGTTTCTTTAACTTAAAAATGGAGGTGATTACAGTGCTTACCTGTTAGGGTTGCTATAAGGATTAAATGAGAAAATACACACGAAGTATTTAGCAGTTTATGATTATCATCATTGTCCTCATCACTACCACTAATGCTACTAATTAGCAACTTCCACCAAGTCATTTAATCTCTCTAGGTCTGTTAGGTTCTCTGATTTATAAATGAGAGAACTAAATTAGTTGATTTCCATGTGGTAATTATTATTGTTGTTGTTAGTTAATGTGTTTGAGAGTGCTCTCTTAAAAGCCTAAATAAACAGGAGGTATCATCATCCTCTTAGGGTTGTTTGAGCTCTGAAAATGAAAACCATCTATGACATGAATCTGTGGCTCTCCTATTTTATCTCAAAGCTGTGACTAAAGCAGAGAGAAATCTGTGTGCCAATCTCTTCACCTTTGCTTTCTTCATCATAAGCACATGAAAAGATCCTCAACACAGTCATTAGAGAAATGCAAATTAAAACCACAATGAGATACCACTACATATCTGCTATACCACACACACACACATTCAATTAAATGGCTATAATTTAAAAGATGAACAATAACAAATGTTGACAAAGATGTGGAGAACCTGGAACCTGCATTACTGGTGAGAATATAAAATGATGCAACTACTTTGGAAAACAACTTTCATAGTTCTTAAAAGTTAACCATAAACTTACTATAGTAGTTCTGTCTACCCAGGTGAAATGAAAACGTGTGTTCATTACTCATAATACTAGCATTATTCATAGTAGTCCATCCCTAGAAACAATACAAATGTCTGTCAACTGATGGGTGAATGGACCAACAAAATGAGGGATAGCTCTACAATGGGATTCTATTCAACAATAAAAAGGAACAAACTACTGATATATGCTACAACATGAATAAACTTCAAAAACATTATGTATTCACTGAAAGGAGCCAGATGCAAAAGACTACATATTGTATGATTTTACGTAAGTGTAATGTCCATAAAAGGCAAATTTATAGAAGCAGAAAGCAGATGAATGGTTTTCTATGTCAGGCATAATCTTTTTTAATCTATAGGTTTTTCCACTTTTCCTTTTGCCTTTTATTTTCCAGTGAATACTTACCTTTTTATCTTTGGCTTTTTCTTGACTCACCTAATGCTAACATCCTCTATACTGCTTTCCCTCCATAGTCACTAAACGAAGCTTCCCTATCTCTGGTCACAATATCTTCTCTTACAGCTTGCATTTTCAGCTATTTAATTTGGTTGATGTAAGTATTAAATCAGAAAATGCATGTGAATAACAGCATGATTTATGGCATGTGGTTTGCATTTAAATACATGGTATCTGTATCGAGATTTGGAATCAGGATACACACACACGGTGTAGGAGAGCTGACAGTACTGACTCCATCTTGTTCGTGTCCAGTTGATGACTTCTCTTGGTGCTACTTGTTCTATACATACCTTAGAAATGCCCTCCAAGGCCAGGATATAGGGAGGCTTGTTAGAGATAACAGTCTTTGCCCTTCCTGATGCACAGATGGTGCCACAAGATCTAATTAAAGGTTAGCTGTCAATTAGGTGCCTGTGAACCCTTTGATCTTATGACAGTGCCCTTCTGTATGACCCCTCACTCTATAAAATCCGTGGACTAAGGTTTGGATTTTGTGGATTTTGTGGAGAATAACTATGCAGTTGTCATGGATCGTTCTTCACCTGATCTCTGCCCTGTCAGTTACCCTGAATAAAACTCCGTGTATACTGGAGTTGCCTGCTTTGTTTTCTACTCTTAAAGTGCCTTCTCAATTTGGGGGATAATTTACCTTTCTTCCTTCACTTTCTAACACACGGGGGGAGAGAGAGAGAAAGCAAGACAGTCAGAGAGAGACACAACTCTTTAAAGGAATTGACACCTGAATTGTGGGGGCTGGCAAGACTGAAATCTATAGGGCAGGCAAGGCAGGCAGGCTGGAAATTCAGGTAAGAGTTGATGTTGCAGTCTTGAGTCCGAAATCTACAGAGAAGGTCAGGCAGGCTGGAAACTCAGGCAGGTTTTCTGTGTTACAGTCTAGGGGCTGAATTCCTTCCTCTGGAATCTCAGTCTTTCCACGGAAGTCGTTCAACTGTTTGGATGAAGCCTACTGACATTATGGCAGGCAAACTGCTTTACTAAAAAGCCTATTGATTTAAATGTTAATAACTTACTAAAAACTACCTTACTAGCAACATCTAGAGTGGTATTTGACCAAGCAACTGGGTACCATAGCCTAACCAAGTTGACACATAAAACTAATCATCACAGTATCTATTATTATCTCTCCATTTTAATTTTCTTTACTCAACACTGAGTTAACGGACCAGGTTTTTTAATAGCTTTTGGGGAGAAGGGCTCAAAGAAAGGACATTCAGCAGCAATCAGGCTCTGAGGAGGTAGGGCAGTAGTTCTCAACTATGGCAGTTCTCAGCCCAGAACGCACATTAGAATCATGTGGGGAGGTTTTAAAAAGAAGAGTGCGCCCTATCACACAGTGGTTGAGACCCAGATGATTTAATTGGTTTGGGCTGAAAATCTGAGCTAGACACAACTTAGTCCCTTGCTACCAAAGCATCACCTGAAGTCTTGTTAAAATGCAGTCTCAGCTCTACACAGAGTAAGAATCTGGAAGAGTCAGAGATATGCCACAGTTCCATTCAGTATTTGGGTTCCAGTTTTAGTGTCTGGTAAGCTGCTAAAATATTATAAAAAGACTGAATTTTGGTTCATTTTAGATTCAGTTAATAATTGATTTTATCAGTAGGTTTTCCTCTTTTAATACGCCATGACAGTATGAAAAAGTAAGCATAAACTTACATTGCCTTGGATTGTTTCTGAAAGGAGAAAGTGATTTCATAAGTACTCTGCCTTTAATGTGGAATTTCTCAGCTATCAGATTCATTATATGGATTTGGGGAAAATGAATATTTAAAATGTTCTGAGACCTTTCTTAGTTGACATACAATTGCATTTAGAATTTATAGTGTTAAAAAATGACAGTTGGTGATTTGGAATCTTCAAGCAAAAAGGTCTTTCTTGAAATAAGAAATACTCAAAGTCAGTGAGATAGATACAGGAGGGACTCATTTTTCTAAGCCTAACTTTTTAGAGATAAATGGTCCTGGAAAGGTAGTGCTCTGGGTCATTATGGACAAAAGTAAGGCTGCCTTACATTGGATCCTGTACTTTGACATTTACTTGCTTGCAGATTTTGGAGAAATACCTTTCCAGTGGTCAGTTTCTGTATTTTAAAGTAGGGTTACGTACCAACCTCACGTGGTTTTTCCTAAGCATGAAAATAATAACCTATTTAAATGCTTAGTACAGGGACACCTTGGTGGCTCAGTCGGTTAAGCATCTGCTTTCGGCTCAGGTAATGATCCCAGAGTCCTGGGATCAGGCTCCACATCGAGATCCCTGCTCAGCGGGGAGCCTGCTTCTCCCTCCCCCCCCACCCCCCGCTTGTGCTTTCTCTCTTGCTCTTTCAAATAAATAAAATCTTAAAAAAAATGCTTAGTACAGATATTTAGCAATGCTTCTTTAGAGTGAGAAAGAAGATATGACCAGTATGAATGTCACTTGCAATGTTTGAAACCAGCATTGAGTTCTTAGCATAGTGATTCTTGCACATAATTATAAAATAAATTACACTTTAATAAATAAATAAATTTTGCTTTACTAATCAGTCTCTAGTGTTTTTTGCCAAAGGGAGCCATTTCTCAAAGACTGAAACTTTAGAGTTAAGAAACCAGATCTTGTATTCCTGCTGAAATCACTGAGATATTTTATCAAAAGTGGTACAATTTAAAACAACTAGTCTGTGTTGATTAATTAACTACCCTACTGGTCTGGACTTCAAGCCTGTCCAGTAATACATTAGAGTGAGGAAATTCCTACCTCTATTGCCTTAGAAACCCAAATTATTTTAGTGAGTCCTAAAGACTCCCCTGCCAAAAATTGTCAAGGGACTCTGATGCAGTGAATTGTATTTGTGTTTGTGAAAAAGTCTTTAATAAATATTTATATTCTGTAGTGGTAGTTGGCAGATCATTTTTCTTTCTGCCTACATATTTCTATGTAATGGAGGGAGAACACTTAAGCATGTGTCTGGTGGTGGTGGTTTTATAAAGGAATATTTAGGGCCGCTGCCCCTTCCTGTTCCCACTTAACTATTTTCTGTTCTGGCTGTAATCAGTTTTAGGAAAGGAACTATACATTTTGAGGAAGAACCTTTTTTCACTTGAGTTATTATCTAGGGCAAGGCATACTTTGCCTTTTAAAAAATCTAACTAAAAGACACCTTTTTGTACTTTCTCTTATGAAACTGTTAAATCATTTTGGTTTCAAGGAATGGAGCCTTCATCCCATCTATCTAAAGGGGGAAAAAAAGATTTAATCTGAAGAGTCACGTGGACTGGAATTGGAAGGTGTGTGGATCTCTTTAAACTCTAGCAATTCATTACTCTCCCAGTGCCTCTCTTTTGAGTTGTATAGCACATAGTAAATGGACCATCATTAATATTTGTGAAATGAATGAATGGCTTTTTCTCTTGTTACCTTTGCTTCTCTCCCCATGTTTGCTTCATTATTCTTTTGTTACTGACTAGTCTGTGTCTATTTTTAGGATGAATTCCATAGAGAGCAAATATGACTGATTCAACAAATTATCAATGATCCTCTATTTGGGCCCTTTGTATCATCAGACTGTGCACTGGGCAGATGAAAGAGGGGTCATACTTGAGTCAAGTGTCCACCCTGGGTTAACCAGTGACCACCAGCCTATATTTGTTTTTCTAGTCGTGAGGCTTGTGTTAACCTAGACCAAGATATTGGGAATTGTAGGCACTGCGACTAATATGTCCACTATAGAAGTTTAACTCCAGCTTAAATTAATAGGGAAATGGGCTGGGAAAGAAAGAAAAGAGACATTAGTATCAAGGGGCTATTAATATAGGACACACTGTAAGATTTTTAATGTATCATTTAACGTCTTAATAGTACTATATTGTAGGTTTAATATTCTAATTTTATTTATTTTTTATTTATTTTTTTAAAGATTTTATTTATTTATTTGAGAGAGAGAATGAGATAGAGAGAGCATGAGATGGGGGAGGGTCAGAGGGAGAAGCAGACTCCCTGCTGAGCAGGGAGCCTGATGTGGGACTCGATCCCGGGACTCCAGGATCATGACCTGAGCCGAAGGCAGTCGCTTAACCAACTGAGCCACCCAGGCCCCCTTAATATTCTAATTTTAAATGTAAGAAAAGTTCATCTCAAAGATGTTAAACAGTCTCTTGCAAAGTTACTCTATAAGTATGTGGTGGAGTTATATGTATAGTGGGAAAGTCAAAGATATTAAGATTAAGAACACAATAGAAAATGTCATTAGTATTGTCTTTGCACCTTTGTTTAGAAGTATTTATAGAACATTCACCAGTGTTCTAGGCACTCTGTGGTTTCTTGGATAAACAATTCTGATAAAAACAATTCAAACAGTCCCTTTCCTCATGGAGCCTACCTACCATTTTGTGAAAGAGATAGACGTCAAATACAATTATTTAAGCATACATGTGAGAAGTGTTATGAAATAAAAGTACATTGTGTAGTGAAGGCTTTTATGAAGAAATAAACTGATAATTTTTTAATTTTATGAATATTTAAACTGAGGCCTAAAGGATAAATTGGAATTAGCCAAGCAAATGGGAAGAGAGGAAGGGAAAAAACATTTCAAGAAGAAGTAATTGTGAAAACAGGATCTTGGAAACTTTATTTAAAGAACTTAAAAAAAAGGCCAGTGAGATATAAATATTTTTCATTTTATTTTATTTAGTTATTTAAAAGATTTTATTTATTTGACAGAGAGAGACACAGTGAGAGAGGGAACACAAGCAGGGGGAGTGGGAGAGGGAGAAGCAGGCTTCCTGCCGAGCAGGGAGCCCGATGTAGGGCTCGATCCCAGGAACCTGGGACCATGACCTGAGCCAAAGGCAGATGCTTAACTGAGCCACCCAGGCGCCCAATATATTTTTCATTTTAAAAGTTGGAGAACCAAAGTTCTGTGATATTAAGTCACTTGTCTAAGATCATATGTTAAACAGTGTTGGGATCCTAAGTTGTCCTTGTCTTTGTTTGTTTGTTTGTTTGTTTTTGAGACGGGGGGAGAGGGGCAAAAGGAGAGGGAGAGGGAGAATCTTAAGAAGGCTCCACACACAGTGCAGAACTCAGCGTGGGTCTTGATCCCACAACCCTAGGATCATGACCTGAGTTGGAATCAAGAGTCTGATGCTTAACTGACTGAGCCACCCAGGTGCCCCATTTTTTCTTTGTTTTTTAAATAAGTACATTTGTTTTAAATTAAAAAAAATTAATTTACAATAAAATTTACTGGTTTTGGTGTACAGCTTTATGAGTTTGGACAAATGCATGATCATGTAGCGACTATCACAGTCAAAATATGAGTGAATTCCATCACCTCACCACAGGCCCTTATTCAGCACTTTTCCTCTCCCCAACCCTGACCCCTGGCAATTACTGATCTTTTCTCTGTTTCTGTTTTTTTTTGCTTTTTCCATAATGTCATATAAATGGAATTTTATAAAATGTAGTGTCTTTGATTTCACATAAGGCATTTATAATTCATCATATTGTTGTGTGTATCAATAATTTTTATTCGTGAATGGTATTCCTCTGTATGGGTGTTGGTACACTCGTTTATTTACCAGTTTAAGAAAATTTGCTTTTTTTCCCCTAAGGTTTTTGGTGTTTATAAATATAGCAATTATAAATATTTAAGTACAGGCTTGTGTGAAAATAAATATTTATTTCTTTTGCATAAATTTCTAAGAGTAGAATTGCTGGGTCATATGATAAGTAACTTTATGGTATGTTTAATTTTATGTATGTTTAGAAACTTTGAAGCTCTTTTTCAAACTGGCTACACTACTTTGCTTTCCCTCCAGCAATGTTTGAGAGTTTCAGTTGCTCTCTGTTCTCAATAGCTCTTAGAGGTTGTTAGTTTTTTCCCCACACTAATAGGTATGTAATGGTATCTCATTTTAGATTTATTTTCATTTGCATTTTTCTAATGACCAATGATTTTGAACATCTTTTCATGTGTTTATTTACCATCTGTGTATCTTCCTTGATGAACTTATCTCTTTAAATCTTTTGTCCATTTTTTTAAAAAAATAACTTTTTGTTTTGTTTTCTTGTTAAGTTTTGGGAGTTCTTTATATATTCTGGATACAGATTTTTGTCTAATATATGATTTGCAGATATTTTTCCCAGTCTGTGGCTTATTTTGTATTGTTTTAGTAGTGTCTTGGCAGAGCTGAAGGTTTTCATTTTGATGAAGTACAATTCATCAAAAAATTTTATGGATTATGCTTTTAGTGTATCTTGCCTAAACTAGTGTTACAAAAATTAGTTCCAATGTTTTTCCTAAAAACTGTATGTAATAGTCTTATGTTTTATATTCAGGTCTATGATACATTTTGAGTTATTTTTATATATGATATGAGGCATAGTTTGAGGTTTTTGTTTTGTTTTTTTGCTTAGAGATGTCCATTTGTTCTAGTACCTCTTATGAAGAAGACTGTCATTTCTTCATTGAACTGCCTTTGCTTCTTTGTAAAAAATCAATTGATCATATTTATGTGGGTCTATTTTTGGACTCTATGTTGAAAACTCCCATCAGACAATACTATATTTTTTGCTCTTAACTGTTAAACATGTTTTAAAGAACTCAAGGTGGAGGAATAGTCTACTATCTTTACCCAGAAATTTACCATTCTCTGTTCTGTCTTTATTTCTGATGTTTCAAGTTTTCTTCTGGTATTATCTTCTCTGTCTGAAGAACTTCTTTTTAAAATTTCTTTCAGAGAAGTCTCTTGTTTAAAAGATTCTCTTAAGTTTTTCCTCATCTAAAAATGTCTATTTCATGTTTATTCCTGAAGGATATTTTCACTAGACATATAATTCTGGTTTGAACTTTTTTTTTTCTTTCAGTGCTTTAAAAATGTGTGCCATTTTTTTTGGCTTCCAGATCTGAGAAAGATCCTGTCTTTGAAGTCATTAATATCCTATTAGCAATGCATCATTTTTCTTTGGCTACTTGCCAAAGAAATATTTTTGTCTTTAGTTTTTACAAGTTTGATTGTCATATGTCTAGGTTTGGATATTTTTGGGTTTACTCTTTTTGAGGTTCACTGAGCTTTTTGAATCTCTGGGTTTAGGTCTTTTGCTAAATTTGGAAAGGTGTTAGCCATCAGTTTTTCAAGTTTTTTTTTTTTTAATTTTTTTATAGTACACTCTCTTCTCCTTCTGGGACTGGGATAATATGAATACTAGACATTTTGGTATTGTCCTGTAGGTCCTGAGATTGTTTATTTACTTTATAAATATAATTTTCTCTCTGTTGTTTAGACTGGATAATTTATATTGACCTGTCTTCAAGTTTACTGACACTTTCCTCTGTCATCTTTTCTGTTATAGAGCCTGTTTAGTGAGTTTTAAAATTTTGGTTACCAGTTCTAAATTTGAAGATTGTTTCTTTTTTATATCTCTTATTTCCTTGCTGAAACTCCTTTTTCCATTCATTTCAAGAGTGTTTTTTTTTTTTAAAGATTTTATTTATTTATTTGACAGAGACACAGCGAGAGAGGGAACACAAGCAGGGGGAGTGGGAGAGTGAGAAGTAGGCCTCCTGCTGAGCAGGGAGCCGGACATGGGGCTGGATCCCAACACCCTGGGATCATGACCTGAGCCAAAGGTAGATGCTTAACGACTGAGCCACCCAGGCACCCCTCAAGAGTGTTTTTAATAACTACTTTAACATTTTTGTCAGGTAATTCTAACATATGTATATCTTGGCATTGATGTCTGTGAATTTTCTTTTCCCATGTAAGTTGGAATTTTCCTGTTTCTTTGTAATGCTGAGTAATTTTGTATTATATATGGATACTTTGATTATTATGCTAGGAGACTCTGGGTCTTACTTACATCCTATGAAGAATGATGATATGTTTATTTTATCAAGCAATCAACCCAGAGGGTTTAGGTTGCAAGTTTTGACCAGCACTTCTGTGGTTTGTAGTTTCAGTGTTAATTACATTTTCAAATTTGCTACAGTGCTGTTTTGATCTGTCTCATGTGTTTGTGACTAAGTGGCCAGTCTGAGATCTGGGTAGTGGTCTATAATTTAGCTCAGTTTTCTAATCTTTGCTGTGGTGTTTAGGATCCATATCTATTCATGTGCAGCTCAAGATGGGCTTATTTCCCAGCCATCTCCCTCTTTACAGTATCTCCAGTGCCTTTTGGTCCTTTAACCAGAAAAGTGAGGCTTTAGTTATCCTGTTGTGCCACACATGTCCATGGCAGCACCTCTGTTCAGGGCCAAGAGAAAAAAAGCAACAGTAGTTTACCCCTATCTCTGAGACCACAGCTCTTCCAATAGGAGAGGAATTTTCTTTTTTCTCCAAGTTTTAGGCACCTGTGAGTCTCTCCCTGCTGTCATTGTTGCTACTGTCACTGCCACAGGATTGCCTGGGGACAGAGACATGAGAGAAGAGAAAATACAAATAATAATTAAAAAAAAAGAAGACTTGGGATTTCTCTCACTCTCTGTGAATGTTAGGAATCCCTTTTTCCACTTGTTGAGCCAGAACTGGAGGGCTTCTCCAGAACTCTTTCTGTTCACATCTTGGTGTTTATTCCTGGTTTTGGTTCGCCTTGAATCCAGACTGGGGGATACTGAAGAAAAAAGAAACTCACTGTTGTTACTTTGAATTCTGGGCTGCTTCTCCAATCCACCTGCTATTATTTACTCTTTGGAGCTCTTGAGTAGCTGCTGTATGCATTATGCCCAAGTTTTATAGCTGCATTCCATGGAGAGACAAGGTAGAATGATGCTTTTTCTATCTTACCCAGAACCAGAACCCTAAGGACACATATTATTAAATTCTGGCTAATGGTTTTAATGGAGGAAAAATAATCACAAAATTATGTATTTGTGCTTCATTTTAGCTTTCACTTGTCATGACTAATTGCTTAGTTAATTAAGAATTTCTGTCTTGATAGGGCTCTTATTACTGGAAGGTGAGTTTTCACTTTTACAAATCTTTCAATTCACATAAAGAAGATAGACTTAGAAAACATTTCCAAGTGACAAAGGATATAATCATAGTGATTTGGGAGCAATAGGCTTAAAAGCTGCATGATATTTCTATGTTTTATGTTCTCTACTCATTATGGAAATGAGTATCACATGTACACAGCCTTCTTTGTAACTGCCTTGACCTAGAAGGAAGTCAAATGGAAAAATAATTTGGTTCAGATTTGATAGTGTCATTTTGGAATGTTTCTTTAAGTTTGTCATTTGTACCAAATATAATTTAATTGACATTCCATAAGATAACTAAAGAGAACCTAGGGATTCAAATTTGAATGATGCTATCCATGAGCTATATAGTATAAATTGTTAAGATCAAAGACTCTAGAATCAGATTACTTGGAATTGAATCCTGTTTATCTACCTTTGGCTGTGTGACCTTGGACAAGTTATTTAACCTATTTGTGCATGTTTCATCCTTTTAAAATTGGCCTGATAATAGTACCTACCGTATAGTGTTGTTTTTAAGATTCAGTAAGTTAATACCTTTAAAGCACTTAGAATAGTCCTTGTCACACATTACTTTAGAAAATTTGATCTGTTGGAGTTAATAATAGTACTGGTATTTATTGATTATTTAAGTGCCACATACTTTATTCACTTACTCTTTATCACCATTCTACATTTGGCAGATTATGGGATTGATATAAAGAGAATTTGTTCAAGACCACATGACTAGTGAAGTGGTAGAGACAGAATTCAAAGCTAGGCAGTTTGACCTCCGAGTTCATTCTCCTAGCTACGTTATATTGTCAGAAATGGATAATCAACAGATACTATTGTAAACTGATGGTGTATGATCACCAATACTATCTGTTATTAGTGGGTAGGAGTTTTGCTGTGGAGCATATTTCATATCTATGAATGTTTTTCAGTTTTATAAACTTATTTTTTCTTTTGATGGTGCAGGATGTTCAATTTTTGTTTTTAAGAGTGGGGAGAGGCTGAGGGAGAGGGAGAGAGAGAATCTTAAGCAGGCTCCACGACCAGACCCAGGGCTCTATCTTACGACCCTGATATCATGACCTGAGCCAAAATCAAGAACTGAACACTCAACTGACTGAGCTACTCAGGCACCCCTGTTTTTCAGTTTTAAATTCATAATTAGAGACTTACCTGTTTCAAATGGCAGAAAAAGTACTTTTGCCCCTTACCAGAAATCACTTTAAAACAATAAACAAAAAACAACAGATACACACATTCCATCTTCCATAAAACTAGGTATCTCTAATCTTCATCTACAGGATAGTGAGATAAAAAGGATGAATTGTAAATAACTCAGTAGTGAGAATGTCAAATCTAACTATCTGCAGAGAACATACCAGTGATAGGCAAACTGATTCATCCAGCAGAATCTGAGAAAGGATCAGGAATCAGAGGTGCTACTAGGTATTACAGAAGGTGGTGTGAGATTGTGGGGGAAAAGTGAGGTGGGATGCAAAAAGGATTGTTCAGAATTAACATTTCCAGATGCTAATGCTTACTGCTTCCCATTTCTGGAGCATTTTACCTAATCTATGAGAACTGAACCTGATGAGAGATGACAAAGAGGAGGGTAGATTGAGAATTAAGTGGAAGTCTGCATATTAGTGATACTGTTAGTTACCTTCCTGTGCTTTAGCTCTGAAGTATTAGCCACAAGGCTTACAACCACCTTTCTATTCTCACACCTCCTTAGACAGGAGATTGGAGGATTCATCTCTGAAATGACATACTCCAGAGAAAATCTCTATAGGTAATGACTTGTGGGCCTCCCTGATGGAAAGAAAAACCAGCTGGTCTGATATTCATACAGTCAATCTTACCACTCATCAAGCTTTGCCCACATGCACACAGCTTCCAGTTGCCTTTTTTAGTCAGATATGAACATAGAACCAATTACCAACAGTCAATTGAGGACAGACTCCACCAGAAAGAAAGAGACCAAAACAAAGAAATATGTAGAAAAAGCTTAGAAGAAAGGGAGATGGTTAGGAAAAAGAAGAAACCTTCAAACAAATATAATCAGTACCTTAAGCAAGATGAGTAGATTTGGTATCCATAAAATAACGTAATGCTATGAAAAAGAAAGAATAAGAGATTATGAACTATCGGGACTTCATCAAAATAAAAACTTCTGCATAGCAAAGGAAACAGTCAACAAAACTAAAAGGCAGCCTACGAAATGGGAGAAGATATTTGTAAGTGACCTACACAATAAAGGGTTAGTATTCAAAATATATAAAGAACCTATAAAACTCAACACCCCAAAAATGAGTAATCCAATTAAAAAATGGGCAGAAGACATGAACGGACTTTTTTCCAAATAATATATACAGCTGGCCAACAGGTACATGAAAAGATGCTCAACATTACTGATCATCAGGGAAATACAAATCAAAACTACCACAAGATATCACCTCACACCTGTCAGAATGCTAAAATCAACAACACAAGAAACAACAGGTGTTGGTGAGGATGTGGAGAAAAGGGGAATCCTCTTATACTGTTGGTGGGAATGCAAACTGGTGTAGCCACTCTGGAAAACAGTATGGATGTTCCTCAAAAAGTTAAAAATAGAGCTACCTACCCTACCATCTAATAGTTCCAGTACTGGGTATTTACCCAAAGAATACAAAAATACTAATTCAAAGTGATACATGGAATATTACTCAGCCAAAAAAAAACCCCATGATATCTTGCCATTTGCAACAACATGCATGGAGCTAGAGAGTATTATGCTAAGCGAAATAAGTCAGTCAGAGAAAGACAAATACCATATGATTTCACTCATATGTGGAATTTAAGAAGCAAATGAGTGAAGGGGGGAAAAAAGAGAGAGAAAGGCAAATCAAGAAACAGACTCTTAATTCTAGAGAACAAACTGATGGTCACCAGTGGGGAGGGTGTGGAGGGGTGGGTAAAACAGGTGATGGGGATGAAGGAGTGCACTTGTCACAGTGAGCACCAGGTGTTGTATGGAAGTGTTGAATCATTACATTGTACCCCTGAAACTAATATAACACTGTATGACTGGAATTTAAATAAAAACTGAAAAAAATGAAAGCAAAAAAGAATACCCTCAGAAATAAAATATTCAATAGAAGGGTTAACTGGAGATAAGGAAATCTCCCAGAAAATAGAATTAAGAGATAATGAGATGGGAAATAGAAGAAGAGATAGGCAATCAGTAGCAGAGGTTAACATCTGACTTCCCAAGAAAAAGAACAGAGAAGACAGAGGAGGGGATTTTCAAATAAATTAAAAAAGAATAATTGCTAGGACTGAGAATGTGTTTCAAATTTAAAGAGACTCACAGGTGTGCCTAGCACAAAGGGATTTAAAAAAGGCCCACACGGGGGTGCCTGGGTGGCTCAGTCGGTTAAGCATCTCCCTTCAGCTCAGATCCTGATCCCAGGCCTGGGATCCAGCCCCACATGGGGCTCCCTGCTCAGCAGGGAGCCTGCTTCTCCCTCTGCCCCTCCCCCTGCTCATGCTTTTTCTCTCCCTCTCTTTCTCTCTGTCTCTCAAATAAATAAAATCTTTTTAAAAAAAGAAAAAAAAAAAGGCCCACACCAAGACACATTGTGATGTAATTTTCGTACTCTGGTTTGGCTCCCTCAACCCATTTTAATCTCCTTTTACCCTTGCTTTTCTTCATTTAAGAGGCTGGAAAGATCAAAACTTGCCTATGCCAAATAGCTATGGCTAAATGTGATAAAGTGGTAGCCTATAAAATATAAAGAGAAGTCTGAAGGATTTCTGTGAAAACTTGTTCTTTGATATGAGCTCTACCTCTTTTGATAGCTGGAACTACAGTAGTCATTTTTTGACCATAAGAATTACAGAGGTCTTAGTGCTGATATGCTTAAACTACTGATTTAATGATATCAGCAACTACCCATCTCTGGATTTCTTGTCACGTTGGGGGGTGGGTGGATTCCCTATTTGGCTAACTACCGTATGTTGGATTTTCTTTTACCTGCAACTAATATAATTCTAACTCATATACTTACAGAGGATCTCCCCCCCCACCCCAGAATCGCATATAAAGGTCAGGAATAAGAATGGCATCAGATTTCTCAAAAGCAACATTAAAAACTGGAAGATAATAAATAATGACTGAATAATTCAGAAGGAAAGTAATTTTCAATCTTGAATTTTATATTTGACCAAAATATTAGGTGTGAATGACAGAGATATTCAGAATTTTAAAATATTTCCTTCCTGTGTACTCTTTCTTAGGAAGTTAGTGGAAGGTGGGCTCCACCAAAGTGAGGGTATAAACCAAGAAATAGGAAAGTATGGGTTCAATCTAGAAGCATGAGCTCTAAAAGAAGAGAGGCAAAAGGAATTCCAAGGGTAGCCCAGATGGCCAGTGCAGATTGCAACAGGGGCAGAAGATTTCTAGGGGGCCTAACCACAGAAAAAAACATTATCTGATAGATCTGACTTTAAGAAAAATTATATTTAGAATGCCTTTAGAGCTATTGGAATGTGGGAGAAGACTTACCCAGAGATTGAAAAAGAATAATAAAGTCCATGCAAATCAACTTTAGAAAAATGAAAAGATATTACTGAAATGAAATATAATCATAGTATAATGTTTTAATCAGTAAGCAATATTTACTTAGTCATTATAAAAAACAATTGTGGATATAGCCCCAAATTATGTTTCAACCACATTGGGAGTCTGTGGTTCGGGGGATAAAGTGAAAGTCCTCATATCATGTTGGATACCAATACCTCAGAATATACACATGATTTAGAACCATGGAGTTAAATGCCAGAAACAACAATTGAATGAATGTAATGTAACATCTGGGAATGGAAGAGCCTTGATGGTTGGATGACCAGGAGAGGGATTGCCACGGGACAGTTGTGTTTTAAATCTTTCAGCATTGTTTGACTATGTGCATGTATTACTTTGATAAAAGTAATTAAGAAAAAGAAAGCTCAGAAGTTGAGAAACTCTGCTATGTTTTTTTTTTAAGATTTTATTTTTCAGAGAGGGAGAGAGAAGTACTTGCGCACAAGCAGGGGGAGCGGCAGGCAGAGGGAGAAGCAGGCTCCCCGCTGAGTAGGGAGCCCGACGTGGGACTCGATCCCAGGACCCTAGGATCATGACCTGAGCTGAAGGCAGATGCTTAACTGACTGAGCCACCCAGGCGTCCCTGATATTTTTATGCTTAAAATTTCCTGAACATGTAGTGGTCTTTCACGCTGGCATTTCTTTGCGCATTTTCTTTACCCTTTCTGAAATGCTGCTGTGCCTTTTGTCTTCCTGGAAAAATCCTACTCATTTCACATGATTTAGCTTAAGTGAAGCTATCCATGATCTTGCAGAGTTAGGGTTTCCTTCTTGGTGCTACAGAATTTTGTGCAAACTTGTTTTATATCATTTATCTTTTGGTGATTATTTGCTTGTCTGCTTATCTTCCTTTCAGGAAGTTCATCTATTTCAGAGTTAGGGAGGGGTGTTTTTAATTTTTGCCTCCCCTGCAGCACTTAGCATAGCGCCTAATCATAGTAGATACTCAGTAAAAGTTGAATGAAATAATCGATCTAGGATATAGAATTAGGAAACCTGTGTTGAGGTCTAGCTTTGTTTCTCCCTTTGCCCCTCACCTTGATCAAAGCACTTGAGTTATTGCCTTAGGTTCCTCTTGGAAAAACTGGAAGTAATGAACTCCAGAGTCTCTAAGAATTTGAAAATCTGTGATTCCTTTTTATTCATAGCCCTAACATTGCAATTTAAAATCCATATATAATAAAACTATTTCCTACATTTTATTTCCTAGCTCTTACTGCAGTTTGTAATTGTTTGTGTCTTCACTGTTTTGTTTTTTATTTAAATCTATTCTCGAAGACTCTAAGCTTTCAGAAGACAAGGATATGGCTGTCCTGTTGAGCATTGTTTGCTAGTGTTTCTTAGACTTACACATGGAGACATGCAGTAAGCCTTTGCTGAATAAATACATCTTGATGGAAATTTTATGGATGCTCCATAGATCCAGTTGTTCTTTCACACATTTTAGAAAAGTATCTTTAATTCAAAATCCAATAACCAAAATTTGCATATGGTCCTTATCATTGATGTAATATCACTTCTGTCTGCATACTTGGAATGGTTTTCCATTTCCTGTGTATTCAATGCTATTTCACTCCTTTAATTACTTCATCAAAATGTCTTTCTTTCATGAGTCCTTTCTGAGTTAATCTCTTCTTCCAAGTCTCAGCAACTTAGTGTATGAGAGCTGTGGTTTATATAAGCCTTTTTTTGTGTGTGTGAGTTAAACTGTAAATAATTTGGGGCAGAGTTTTTGTGGCTTGATAAAACACTCTTATATTTTAATGAGTCAAATCTAAATGATTCAAATCTACAAGCTGGCTTTCCCTTGAATACATGCAAATAAAAAAGTCAAGGACTTGGCAAAGTTTATTTTAGATTTTGCCAAATCTGACATTTTGAAATGCAGTTTAAAAGTTAAACCAAATCCCAAACATGACTGACTGCATTTATTCCTTTCTGGCTATAAGTTGCAGATTGCCAAGAAACTAAATGAAAGTGTTTTTCTAAGCTATTAGATATCTTCTAAATAATCTGCAACCTTTAATAGTAGTCTTTTATCCCCCTTGGTGTATGTCCAAATTAAAAAGTGTTCATTGTTATTATTCCAACTCTGTGCAACAACTTCAAGTCACTTGTCTATCTACACCCGCTCCTTCCCTCTCTCCCTCCCTCCTTGTGTCTTCCTCTTTCAGTGCCAGGAATGGCTGAGTGACTTGGGTTATAGGCTGATCCAAGGGAATATGAAGCAGGGATACAGCTTAACTCTGAGCTCCTACTGTGCTTCAAATAGACACATGTCAGGTACTTGGTATGTACTAGGCATGGTGTCAGTTGCTTTACTACTGTGATATGTTTTACTTTTCCCATTTTACTGAGAAGGAAATTGACATTCTTTGAGGAATAAGCAATCTGTCCAGTTATAAAGCTCATAAGGTTAGAGGCAGCACTTGAAACCAGATCTGCCTGAAGCAGCATGCATCCTCCCTTCCTTACATATCAAATGCTCTCTGAGAACATCAATAGCAGCATATTCTTGCCAGTACTGTACTCTTTGCGTTAAGTTTCTATTTAAGGTTGATGATGTCATAGATTTTTCTTGATCTCAGCTATGTCTTTTTCAGTTTGATAAAGATTACTATTTCATTAATATGAAGCTGAGAGTGTATGTAAGTATATTGAATGAAAGAATAAGGATTCCAAAAGATTTTGACATCCTTCAATGAAAAGCTAAACTTCAAAGGATAAATTTAGTAGGAGCAAGTGTTAGGTATTTTGTGTATGCCTCAGAAAACAACTGCGCATACAGAATTGATGAGACATGGCTTGGCAACAGTTCTTATGGGAAACTCATGGGATTTTATCATGGTAAACTCAATATAAGTAGTGATGTGAGTAGCCTGCTTTTTGGCTACCTTAAAGAAACAATAGTACCTAGAATTAGTTAGGTGAAAAATCTCAGTTTATTTTATTCTGAATTCTGGTTAGACTGCATTTGAAATAGTTGATGTGGTTGAGGCAGATTTTAAAGAGTTATGTAGACATAGTGAAATTAATTTAGACTAGGAGATTCACAAAGGTGGGTAGTGTGTCCTCCTTATGTTCCTGGAAAATAACTTTATTAGCTAAAGTTCTCCAGAGAAACAAAACCAACAGAACCAGTAGAATGCATATATATGTATAGAAATTTATTTTGAGGAATTAGTGATTGTGGGGGCTTGGTAAGACCAAAATCTGCAAGATAGACTGGCATACTGGAGACTCAGGGAAGAGTTGTAATTTGTCCAAAGTTGGTTTGCTGGCGGAATTGTCTCTTCTTCCTGGGAGGTTAGTCTTTTTCTATTAAGGCCTTCAACTGATTAGATGAGGCCCTACCACATTATGGAGGGTAATCTGCTTTGCTCAGAGTCTGTTGATTTAAATGCTAATTTCATCTAAAAAATACCTCCTCAGGTATGTTTCTTTGGGGTAAGTAGTAGCAATGTCCAAATTAGCCAAACCGTGAAAGGAGCCAAGATGTCCTTCAACGGATGAATGGATAAAGAAGATGTGGTTCATATATACAATGGAATATTCAACTATCAGAAGGGATGAATATCTACCATTTACATCCACATGGATGGAACTGGAGGGTATTATGCTAAGTGAAATAAGCCAAGCAGAGAAACACAATTACAATATGGTTTCACTCATATGTGGAACATAAGGAGTAGTGCAGAGGACAATAGGGGAAGGGAGGGAAAACTGAATGGGAAGAAATCAGAGAGGGAGACAAACCATATGAGACTCTTGACTCTGGGAAACAAACCGAGGGTTGCAAAAATGGAGGTGGGTGGGGGGATGGGGTAAATGGGTGATGGGCATTAAAGAGGGCACGTGATGTGATGAGAACGGGGTGTTATACTCAACTAATGAATCACTGAACATTACATCAAAAACTAATGATGTACTATACCTTGGCTAATTGAATTTAAATAAAAAAAATAAACAGGGTTTTCTCGTCCTGTCAGAGCTCCAGTTCTGCGACATGATCTTTCCATCCTTAAGCCACTCCACTTTATATCTAAATTTTGGAGACCATCTCCTTGGCAGAGCTTGGATTATTAGTCATCTCTGTTTAAGAGGGAGGCAGGGCACATTGATTTATGGTCCCAACAAGAATGACTACAATAGAGAAGAGGGAGTTCTCTGAAATGAATGGAGTGTTGTTACCAAAAGAAGGAAGAAATGAATTACAGGCAACCAGCTCCCCACAAATATTTACTGTGTAGTCCAAGTTGAGGCATAGGTCTAAGTAAAAGAACTCCTAATTTGGTTGGAATAAAGTCCAAAAAACTCCACAAAAACCCCAGACCTTCTTTTTTGGATGGCTTCTAAGCTAGGTTCTGTCTGCCTACTTTTCCAGCTTCTGTTAAGTAGATGACTTCATAAATTTGCCTTATGTCAAGCTCCTTTTCCTCTGCTTCCTACTTTCCTTCAGAGGTATAGTTACATGTAAAAAATTTCCAAAAATTGTGACTTGCAGCTCTTACTTGGCTGCTAAGCATTCACAGCTGCCAGGATTCCCCAACTACTCTTTTCTACACTGTCTAGGATGTCTTGGCACTGACTGCTTCTGGAACTAAGACCAAGACTGGCGGACTTCTTCAAACACTGTATAAATAACCCAGTTTTACCCCTGAGGTCATTTTCCATATACAGAGTTGAATAAAGGGCAGTTAGGAGTCCAGGAGGCCAATCTATAAAGGATGCTAAAATATCATTGGGGTAGAATAGAAACATGGGCACTAGTTAGCTCAGTTTTATGTAATGTGACAAAATCTAAATTTTCCCCTTTCCCACTCAAGTAGGCAGTATCTTGGAGTAGAAAATTATTACAGTTGGGCAGTGCCCTTCCACCATGAAGTAAGCTTTGAATCTTATTTAAAGAATATAGGTTTGAAAAGGAAACCAAATTATTTGCCTGTATAAGACACTCATATAACTATATGGTTCTGTTAGCCAGTTTCTTACACTAACTGCTCATTAACACTGATGTTGCTTGCCTGAAATTGTCTGGGGATACAGTGTGATGGTGTGGGAGAGTGGAAAGATCACTAGGCAAAGAGTCAAGAGGCATAAACTGTGGGTTCAGCCTTAGTTATCTCTACAAATTCCAAATTTAGAAGAGAAGAGGAAAGCTATAGCTCTCTGTAGTAGTTCAGGATCTAGGCAGGTTAGAGCTAACTCATTAGTGTCTTGAGTGCATTCTGCTTTCGGAAATAATGATGATATCTAAGGATGGAGACTTTGCTATATGCAAGACACTGTCTCGGGCTTTTAAAAGATGTCATCTAAATCACCTGGCAGCTCTCCAAGGTAGATGATGTTATTCTCATTTCACAGGTCAGGAAGCTGTTCATGGCTTAAGAACTTGCCCAAAGTCACACGGCCAGTAATTGCAAAATTGAAATTCATACCCCAGTCCTATCCAGCTCCAAAGCCCATGCTCCTTCTTTCTTTAAGAATTTTAGAATCTGTTCTGTTACTCAGATCTGTTAAGATCTGTTATTCATTTTGTATGCTGCTGTCTAACTTAGTATCTATCACAGAGTAAGCGAGGAGGGAAGATTAGTGAATGTGAACAAAGGCACAAGATACGAATGCTCAGGTATATTCCACTTAGTAATATATAGTCCAGTGGTTTGAACAAGGAGTATGTGAAGGAGAGTGTGATGTCATTTTGAAAGTTAGATTGAGGTGGGATCATGAAATCCTTGGTTATTAGATCAAAGGATTGTAAATATTTTCAACAGTCATTGGGAAACCCCTGGAGATTTTTTTCCAAATAGAAAAAATTAAGGGATATAACTTTTTTTTCTCCAGCATCAGGAAAAATGAGTTCGGGTTTTGGGGATGTTGAGATAGAGGTTCTAAGGAGATCTTTGGCAGGGCCTGTAAATACATGATTGGGCTTTGGAGAGAGGTCAAGGATTGATAAATTTGAGGGGCGCCTGGGTGCCTCAGTCGTTAGGCGTCTGCCTTTGGCTCAGGTCATGATCTCAGGGTCCTGGGATCGAGCCCTGTGTTGGGCTTCCTGCTCCAAGGGAAGCCTGCTTCTCCCTCTCCCACTCCCCCTGCTTGTGTTCTCTCTCTTGCTGTGTCTCTGTCAAATAAATAAATAAAATCTTAAAAAAAAAAAAGAAATTTGAGAGGCACCCACATAGAAAAGCAGCAAAAAGAAAAAAAAAATCACTATTTAGAGGTTAGTCTGTATATGAATGAGTAAACGAATGGCACAGCCCACATGAAAGTGTTAGTTCCTAACAAGGTTTACCTCTCCATTCCTTGTGACATCTGCGTGTAGGGATAGAGAATTCTGTACCATACTGTTCTTTCCATCTGGTCTAGGAATACTGGGTGAACTCTCTGGAGACATCTGCTAAGGGAGATAAATCCAGTATTTCTTTCTCATGTCATCTTCTCCACCTTTACATTTTCTCTTTTTCACTCCCTTTCTCCCCTACGGGATTATATTTCTCCACACTGCTGCAATAAAAATGTTTGGTGGCATGGTATAAGAGAAAAATAGAATGGACTGTAACACTTGGATGTTGAGTGGGAAGGTGAAAGCAGTGCATGAGATTAATTTGTTATTCTGTATTAAAGATCCTAGCATATCCCTAAGCTTGAATATCCCTAAACTTTATATCTTTGATAACTGAATAGCATTCATAGTATTTAGCTGCGTTAAACAAGACATATGAACAAGCTACACTACTTAGCATTATAGAAAATATGAGACAATTTTTAGGACATATTTGCCATGGCAGAATAATAGCACCCTTGTTCAGGCGACTTAGATAAAAATAAAAATATTTTATAGCATATAAACTGGGTTCTTTAGCTGTCTTAAGTCTACCTTTGTGCTTTTTCTTAGTCGATATTATATAAATAACACAGACGTTCTGCTTTAAATATACCTTAGAAAAACAGTCTAGTGCTGATTTGACTATGGAGAGCCTTTCATGTTTTTCCACTCTGAAACTTACTCTGTGCTTTTTTTTTTTTTAATATCCTTTTACAAATACAATCCTGAAATGCTTTGTTTCCTTTTTTGATGCGTAAGAGCATGCTCATTGGAAGCATATTGTGTGTGAAGATTGTTGCTTGTTCAATTTTGTGCACTGATGGTGAGCAGAAAATCTTTTTAGCTTCTTTCTTTGGAAAAATGATTTATACAACACCACTCCAAAAATTCAGTGTTAACAGTAAAATTACTTCTAGAGCTATTACAATGAAGAATAAGAGAAAACCTATGTTAAAAATGAATAATGCATTTATTTTAATCTTTGGCTTCCCTCCTCCACCATCTTCTTACTTGGCTACTAAAAAGGATTCAGTTAAATTCCCCAAAAGTGTTAATTTTTTTTTTTCTGGAGCTGTTCCAGTGACATGTCAAAAGAATTTTGAAAAAGAACATTCACTTATGTATAACAGCTTTGGAATACATAATAGGATATATTAGTATGCTTTTAAAAGGATCATGGGTAGAGCATGAAGAATATAAAAGAAGTGTGTGAGCTCCTTTATTGTTCATGATTAAACCAAAATTGTTTGCATGTGAACAGATTTAATTGTTTACAAAATCTGCATAACACTGTCAACAGAATGAGATGATGGGGAGGGAGACATAAGAGCTTTTAGCCTGATTATGATTCATAGATGTTCATCTAATAAATTGCTTTTCCTAAATATAATCTGAAAGAAAAATAGCAATGAAAACAATTAGGTACTTATAGACAACTAAAAATAATTCTGTTGATTCTGTATTTTTAATTATAGGTTAATCTGA
The DNA here is from genome assembly GCF_029215605.1 of Mirounga angustirostris. Taxonomy (NCBI): domain Eukaryota; kingdom Metazoa; phylum Chordata; class Mammalia; order Carnivora; family Phocidae; genus Mirounga; species Mirounga angustirostris. Next base: position 21,416,665 of record NW_026991713.1, read on the forward strand.
ATCAGGAGGGTAACAAGACTTAGAAAACAAGGTGTCCTTAAATTCTTTAGGAGGGTCAGTGACAGTAACTGGATACCTCTTTTTAAAGGAATTGCTCTTCTTAACGATTTGATTTACTATACTAAGGATTTTTTTAAATATTGATTTTTCTTCCTTTATTTTAAGTGATTATGTGAAAATATGAAGAGATCAATATCATCATTCTCTCTCTAAAAATATTGTTATTTTACAATTTATAACTTAATACATCTATTTCCACTTTCTCTTACAAATTTCTCTCTACACTGGTCAGATATGAATGGGTCTTTGACAATACGTAGAGTTGTATTGTTTATGGAATGTGCCTAATGACTGTGGTAGTCTGATTGCTCTACTAATCCCGTCACACACACTTTTGAAGCCATTCTCCATGTGTCCTCCAAAGAGCTCTTTCTAACATATATTTGATCATATCAGTAGACTACTTAAGATTCTTGAGAGACTTTGATGACCCCAGCCTTTGCACAAAGTCTTCCCTATGTATGTATTACTGTCAGCAACCTTATACTTCCCTCTACTCTACCTGGAAAATAGGTTTTGATGTTTTTTTTTTTTTTTTTTGACTTTAGGACACAACTCAAGCACTGATCTCCTTTTTTTATGAAGCCTTCTCCAGACTTTTACAGGCTGATTTGTGCTGTGTTTTTTGCCTTTGTGTCTTCATTGTAGAATTTTATCATAACACCTGTAACACTTTTTTTTTTTTTTGATGTCCATGTTTGTGTTCCTCTTCTAAATTCAGAACTCTAACGAGGAAGGAAGTCCAAGTAGTGTTTTCAAATTCCCAATAAATATTAATCTTTGGGTTTCAGGAATAAGAAGTCATAATTCTTAGAAATTCTTGGGAATTCCTGAAAGCATAAGTTGTTCTTAAAATACTTAAAGCAGTCTGTATAGGCTATATTCATTATTATCAATATCTAAAATTTCATATACTATATGAGAAATACTAAGTTTAGTAGTATATATAAAGAAGTGCAGCCTCCAGTGAATATTCAAACACTAGAAAACACCAGTGAACAGTTAGTGGGTTTTTCAAATTATGTAACATTCAGACTTCTAGTAAAGCTTAATAGGCTACACAGAATCACATGGCAAATTGCTAGTGTAGGGACTTTGCTCCTAAAACTTGTTATTTCTTGAAATACTACTCATAGGATTTATATAAATTATCTTATATAAATATGTTAATATTTATTTTCAAGAGTGATTCACTCTTAGCAGCAAATAGGGCCATGAACACACACATAACCTGACAACAGCTACAAACAAGATTGACCAATTAAATTATGACCCTCTTCTATGTTTGCCTGCCATGGTTCCTAGAAATGTTGACCTTAACCTTCTACTCCTTGTGTTGTGTCAGCACTTACTGCTCTTATTGCCAGCTTGACATCTATATGTTCTTTTAACCAGTAATGTCTCCTTGCTGTTAAGCTTTAATTCTCACGGCAGAATTATAATACTTATTTTAGTTCTGATTTTCCTTATTTCTGGACTGATTTTTTTTTAGGGGGGATTTGGAATTCAAAAAATTATAGATTTTCTGAGAAATGCTGGAAACTAATTCTTATATGGAAACAGTCTCCAATGCTTAGCATATCAGACATTCAGTAAAATGTTTTCAGATATTTCTTAAGTGAATGTTCCTTTGTAGTCCTAAAGCATCTAAGATAGTGTCTGGTACTTAGAGATACTTAAAATACTTTAATGATTGAATCTGTGGGTTTTTTTGAGTCAGTGTCATGATAAAGTAGGGCATCAGAGTTTAGATTTGGTATTGCCACCAGACGTGCCAGGTTAGCTTACATTATTTTGGTGGCTTGGGAGCAGGTGTTCTTTATTTAGCTAAAATCTATGAGAAAACTCGTAAGATGGATAGAACTCACCAAAAACTCCCTGTTATTAAATGCATTTGTAGCACTCTATGCCTATCTTTTATAGTGTTTCTGTCTATGCCATTAATTAATTACTTGTCTGATTATTTGATTGATATTTGTATTCTTGACTAGGCTTCCTGAGGGTGGAGATTATTTCCCTTATATTCACAGGTGTAATCCTAGAAGGTGCTAGTTAACCACAGTACATGCATGGAATAAGCAGTTTATTAAGTATTTATTTTATGCATAAGTGAATGAAGGAATAGCAATCTGAATGAAGCAGAATAGTCCCAGAATGTGAACTTGTTTTACGTGAGATCCCTGAGAGGTTCTGAAGAACATAATTTGAAAACCACTACTATATTCCTTGACACAGGCTGCATAATTATGTTGCATAGTCTTGCAGAAGATTTTCTGTATTTAGGACTGGCAGTGAAATGTTATTACCCTAACTATACCTTTTACCCTGTTTTAGTAACATCTTTCATTCTGAGAGATAGTGCATTATTAGTATTGTCATTGTTCCTATTATTTACTTCCTTGTAACCTCTTTATTTATTTTTTTTAAAAAGCTCTTTTTTTTGTCTTATGATCATTAGTTGTGGGGAACTTGGACTAGGGTTTGTGGCTGATTTAGAGTATATTGATCTAGCTAAGAAGAATTTCCCCCATATGTATTTGCCAAAAGCAAATAAAGCCGTCAGTTTTGAACTTGACATTAACAGAATCTTCACTGAAAAAGAGCAATCAAGCAAATTTAATCTATTTATACAAAATTAACTGTCCCTTGAGTCGCTTAATGTAATTGTGGTATTTCTGCTTGGGCTTGTAAAATGCCTTCAACTATTTTGTAGGGATTAAAAAGGAAGTAAAAAATAGCTATTTTATATTTATAAAAACCTAGCATTATTGATGTGTTTTGTGTATTGAAAATTTGAGTTAGATGATAGAGAATTTGGTTTACTTTGAAGTTACACATTTAAAATAAAGGCTACAGCAAGAAGATGGGACTTTCACGTTACTAGGGACTTAAATATTAGAGAAAAGAAAGAGTTCATAAAAATAATAACTCAGACAACAAATGGACTCTTTTTTTTTAATCTATATTTTTATACTTGGGCGAGGGAGTAGAAAAGAAAGCCCCAATACTGGGCCCTATTCAGTGACAGCTTCTTGTTCCATTTAAGGAAGACTTTGAGTAAATAAAAGTTGTTTGGAAAAACCCAGGTATAGTTGCTTTGTATGTTGTGATGAGTAGAGTGATGAAGGGAAATGTGAAGGCCCCTCACACCCTCCATCTTGCCTCAGACTACGTCCTTGAACCCTGGGGCAGAGAAAGTGCTGCTTTCATTCCTGCTTCTTGGGATTGTTGACAGCCATGTAGTGATAGAGAATGACAAGCAGGAAGAGTGACATGCCCAGCTGGTTGAAGATGGCGAGCCGCATGTCTGTGACATCCTGATCAGCTGGGCTTGTTCTGATGCAGTGTGTGCACTAGCTCCAACGAGTGGACGTTTTTGAAAAATAAACCAGTGATTAAAAATATGATTAAAATCGTGTTTCAGAAGGCACGAAAAAAACACAGAGAGAAATTAGAGGAAAAAAGGTGTGTATGGTACATCCAAGGGATCTAACATTCTAGTCATAGATGTTCTAGAAAGGGAGAATAAGTAGATAGAGGAAACAGTAATAAAAGCAAAATAACATTTCCCCAAGATGAAGACAAATTTGAATCTTTCAACTGAAAGTGCAGAGAAAGTGGTAACCAAAACTATTGGAGGAAAAAGACCTGCACTTAGATATATCCTGGCAGAATTTCTGAATCCTAGGGACAAAAATCATATTACAAGAATCAAGACTGAAAAAGCAGGTACTGTTTATTTATTTTTTTTTTTAAAGATTTTATTTATTTGACAGAGAGAGACACAGTGAGAGAGGGAACACAAGCAGGGGGAGTGGGAGAGGGAAAAGCCGACTTCCCCACGGAGCAGGGAGCCCGATGCGGGGCTTGATCCCAGGACCCCGAGATCATGACCTGAGCCGAAGGCAGATGCTTAACGACTGAGCCACCCAGGTGCCCCAAGCAGGTACTATTTAAAAAGGAGAGAGAATCAAATTGACCTTGGTTTTCCTGAGTGTAACAGTGGATGCTAGAAGATAGTGGAGCAGTGTATGCAGAGTATCAAGGTAAAAAAAAATTTTGCCTTTATTATATGTATTTAGTTTATACATGTGTAGCTATTTTTTTGTAGTATCAAGGTGGATATGTAAGACAAAATTCCTCAAGTTCTTAGTATCTTAATTGATAGTAATACAATAACTGTAAGGACTTTTAACTCTCCACTTAAATCAATGGATATATCATCCAAATAATATCACAAGGAAACAGTGGCTTTAAATGACATTGGACGAGATGGATCTAACAAATATATTTAGAACATTCTATTCTAAAACAGAAGAATATACATTCTTTTCAAGTGCACATGAATATTCTCCAGAATAGATCACATGTTAGGCTACAAAACAAGCCTCAACAAATTCAAAAAGATCAAAGTCATACCATGTTATCTTTTCTGACCAAAATGCTATGAAACTAGAAATGAACCACAAGAAAAAGTCTGGAAAGAACACAGATACCTGGAGCTTGAATAACATGCTACTTAACAATGAATGGGTTGACCAAGAAATCAAAGAGGAAATAAAAAAAATATGTGGAGACAAATGAAAATGAAAACACAATGGTCCAAATGTTTGGGATGCAGCAAATGCAGTTCCCAGAGGGAATTTTAGGGCAATACAGACTTACCTCAAGAAGCAAGAAAAATCTTGAATGAACAACCTAATCTTATACCTAAAGGAGCTACAAAAAGAAGAACAAACAAATCCCCAAACCAGTAGAAGGAAGGAAATAATAAAGATTAGAGCAGAAATTAATGAAATAGACTATTAAAAACCCCAAAAGAACAGATCTATGAAAGTAGGAGCTGGTTCTTTGAAAAGAACAACAAAACTGATAAACGTTTAATGAGACTCATAAAAAAAAAAAAAAGGACTCAAACAAAATCACAAATGAAAGAGGAAAAATAACAACTGACACTGCAAAAATACAGAGGATTATAGGAGAATATTGTGAAAAATTATATGCCAACAAATTGGACAAACTAGAAAAAAATGGATTAAGTCCTAGAATTACATAACCTACCAAAACTGAAGCAGGAAGAAATGGAAAATTTGAAAAGATTGATTACTGATTATCAGCAATGAAATTGGACCAGTGATTTAAAAATTCCCAGCAAATAGGGACACCTGGGTGGCTCAGTGGGTTAAGCACCTCCCTTCAGCTCAGGTCATGATCCCAGGGTTCTGGGATCAAACCCCATGTTGGACTCCCTACTCTGTGGGAGCCTGCCTCTCCCTCTTTCTTTGCCCCTCCCCCGACTTGTGCTCGCATGCCCTCTCTCTCTCCCTCTTTCTCTCTTTCAAATAAATAAAATCTTAAAAAACAAAAACAAAAAACCAAAAAACCCAGCAAACAAAGTCCAGGGCCAGGTGGTTGGCTTCATAGGTGAATTCTACCAAACATTTATTTTTTTGTTTTTTATTTTTATTTCTTTTCTTCAAGACTTTATTTAAATTCAAGTTAGTTAACATATAGTAGAGTATTAATTTCAAAGTAGAATCTAGTGATTCATCACTTACATGTAACACCCAGTGCTCATCACAACAAATGGCCTCTTTAATGCCCATCACCCATTTAGCCCATCCCCCCACTCACCTCCCCTCCAGCAACCCTGTTTGTTCTCTATTGTTAGGAGTCTCTTATGGTTTGCCTCCCTCTCTGTCTTTATCTTACTTTATTTTTCCTTTCTTCCCCTATGTTCATCTGTTTTGTTTCTTAAATTCCACATGAGTGAAATCACATGGTATTTGTCTTTCTCTGACTTATTTCACTTAGCGCAATACACTCTAGTTCCATCCACATACTGCAAATGGCAAGATTTCATTATTTTTGATGGCTGAGTAATATTCCATTGTATGTATATGTGTATATATATGTATATACATGTGTATATATACCTCAGAGAGTATATGATGGGCATTTGGGCTCTTTCCAGACTTTGGCTATTGTTAATAGTGCTGCTATAAACTTTAGGGTGCTTGTGCCCCTTTGAATCACGATGTTTGTATCCTTTGGATAAATACCTAGTAGTACAATTGCTGGGTCGTAGGGTAGTTCTGTTTTTAACTTGTTGAGGAACCTCCATACTGTTTTCCGGATTGGCTGCACCAGTTTGCATTCCCATCAACAGTATAAGAGTCTACCAACCACTTAAGGGAGAATTAATACCTGTTCTTCTCAAACTATCCCAAAAAATAGGAGGAAGGAAAGCTTCCAAATTAATTCTATGAGGCCAGCATTACCCTGATACCAAAACCAGATAAAGACATTACAATAAAAGAGGATTATATGCCAATATCTCTGATGAACATCGATGCAACAGTGCTCAACAAAATATTAGCAAAGTGAATTCAGTAACACAGTAAAAACATTATTCACAACGATTAGCTATTCCCGGATTTATTCCCAGGATACAAGGGTGGTCCAGTACTTGCAAATCAATCAACATGATCACATCAATAAGAGAAAGGATAAAAACCCTATGATTATTTCAACAGATGCATAAAAAACATCTGACAAACTACAGCATCCATTCATGATAAAAACCCTCAACAAAGTAGGTTTAGAGGGAACATACCTCAACATATAAAGGCCATATATGAAAAACCCACAGCTAACAGCATACTCGATGGGGGAAAAACTGAGAGCTTATCCGCTAAGTTCAGGAACAAGACTAGTATGTCCACTCTCACAATGTTTATTCAATATAGTACTGGAAGTCCTAGCCATAGCAATCAGACAAAAAAATGGAATAAATAGTATGCAAATTGGTAAGGAAGAAGTAAAACTTTCACTATTTTGAGATGACACACTATGTAGAAAACCGTAAAGACTTCAAGAACCTAGTAGAACTGATAAATGAATTTGGTAAGGTCACACCATACAAAATCAATATACAGAAATCGATTGCATTTCTATACACTAATAATGAAATAGCAGAAAGAGAAATTAAGAAAACAATCCCATTAAAAAAAAAACCAAAACAAAACAAAAAAGAAAACAATCCCATTTACAATTGCACTAAAAAATAATAAGAATAAATTAACCAAGGCGGTGAAAGACCTGTACTATTTATTTATTTATTATTGTAAATTCATTTAGCTAACATATAGCACATCATTAGTTTCAGATGTAGTGTTCAATAATTCATCAGTTGCGTATAATACCCATTGCTCATCACATCATGTACCCTCCTTAAAGCCCATCACCCAATTACCCCATCCCCCCACCCACCTCCCCTCCAGCAACCCTCAGTCTGTTTCCTAGAGTTAAGAGTCTTTCATGGTTTTCTGTCCTCTCTGATGACTTCCCATTTGGTTTTCCTTCCCTTCCCCTATGATCCTCTTCCCTGTTTCTTAAGTTCCACATATGAGTGAAACCATGTGATAATTGTCTTTCTCTGATTGAAATATTTCACTCAGCATAATAACTTCCAGTTCTGTCCATGTCAGTATAAATGGTAAGTATTCATCCTTTCTGATGGCTGAATAATTACATCTTCAACAAGGTAAAAATATGCAATGGGAAAAAGACATTCTCTTCAACAAATGGTGTTGGGAAAACTGGACAGCTACATTCAAAAGAATGAAATTGGATCACTTTCTTACACCATACACAAAAATAAACTCAAAATGAATTAAAGATCTAAATGTGAGACCTGAAACCATAAAAATTCTAGAATAGAACACAAGCAGTAATTTCTCTGACATTGGCCATAGCAACATCCTTCTAGATAGGTATCCTGAGGCAAAGGAAACAAAAGGAAAAATAAACTATTAGGACCATATCAACATAAAAGCTTCTGTACAGCAAAGGAAACAGTAGAACTAAAGACAACATACTGAATGGGAAAAGATACACAAATAACTTATCGAATAAGGGGCTAGTAGCTCAAATGTATAAAGAACTACATCTACTACAACTCAACACCAAAAAAATCCCCAAAATGTCCATTTAAAAAATGGGCAGAAAACATGAACAGACATTTCTCCAAAGAAGACCTCCAGATAGCCAGCAGACACATGAAAAGATGCTTAACATCACTTATCATTAGGGAAATGCAAATCAAAACTGCAATGACAACACCTCACACATGTAATAATGGCTAAAATCAACAACACAAACAAGTGTTGGTGAGGATGTGGAGAAAAAGGAATCCTTGTGCACTGTTGGTGGGAATTGTGAACCTGTGTAGCCTTGTGGAAAACAGTACGGAAGTTCCTCAAAAAAATTAAAAATAGAAGTACCATATGATCTGGTGATTCCACTACTGGATATTTACCAAAGAATACAAAAACACAAATTTGAAAAGATATATGCACCACTGTGTTTATTGCAGCATTATTTACAATAGCCAAGTTATGGAGGCAGTGCGGATGACCATGGATAGATGAATGGATAAAGGCTGTAAAAGATATCAGACATATATTATAAAATCTTATTGAATCTGTAAGAAACCATAGTTAAAATGAAACCAGTAAACGTAAATCACTGTTGATAATATGTTGTCAGATATAACACAGTTATTAAGAAATGTTTCTGTAATGTCATAAAGAGGAAATAATGGTATAGCATTAAAATTCCACACTTTTCGATCAAGCCTTTGGGGTGAAAGTAAGAAAAGAAAAATGCAAATTACACTTTGTTAAGGATGAACATAGTTACAATTTAATTCTTGACATCAATAAGAAATACAAGTTTAATGTATTTGTAAAAGCTAAAAGACTAATAGAAATAAAATGTTTGAAAACTGAAGAGAGAGTACCAACAAGTAGGAAAGGATAATAAAGACTACATAAAATTCAGTCACAGGAATACCACCAAATGTGAACATATTAAAAGTCAGAGCTTCTCAGATTGTAAAACAAAGAAAGCCATCTGCAGTTAATGGCTGTTTTTAAGAGATGTAGCCAAGATAAAATTACAGAAATAGAAGGAAAATAAATGTATAGTCAACACTATACCAGTTAAATAGAAAACTTAGGTAGCAATGTTAATAACCAACAAAATATAATTCAAGATGAAGAATATTATATAACATTAATAATAAAATATGTAATCCATAAAGATACGTCATTCTTTTGCTTAACTGAAAAACAACAAAATGTGAAACAAATTTAGAAATACAAAGACAATTATTTTTATTTTTAAAGATTTTATTTATTTATTTGAGAGAGAGAGACAGAGACAGATAGCAAGAGAAAGCATGAGTGGGAAGGGGAGGGAGAGGCTAGGCTCCCTGCTCAGCGAGGCTCGATCCCAGGACCCTGAACCAAAGGCAGATGCTTAACCAAATGAGCCACCCAGGTGCCCCAAAGAAAATTTGATAATCACAGACTTTCTCTTCCTGTTCTCCACCATGGAGCAAGATCAGGGTGAAAAGGAGAACCCCATGCAGGAACTTTGCATCCACAAGCTCTGCCTCAACATCTGTGTGGGGGAGAGTGGAGAGAGACTGACCCAGGCAGCCAAGGTGCTGGAGCAGCTCACAGGCCAGACCCCTGTGTTCTCCAAAGCTAAATACACCGTCAGATCCTTTGGCATCAGTAGAGATGAAAAGATTGCTGTCCACTGCATAATCCATGGGGCTGAGGCAGAAGAAATCCTAGAGAAAGGTCTAAAGGTCCAGGAGTAGGAGTTAAGGAAAAATAACTTCTTGGGTTGCCTCGGTGGCTAAGCTTCTCACTTTTGATTTCAGCTCAGGTCATGATCTCAGAGTCATGAGATTAAGCCCCATGTTGGGCTCTGTGCTCAGCAGGGAGTCTGCTTGAAATTCTTTCTCTCCCTCTGCTCTCCCCACCCCCGCTCACGTGTCTGTGCTCTCTCTAAAATAAATAAATAAAGTCTTTATTTAAAAAAGGAAAAAAGGGGCATCTGGGTGGCTCAGTCGTTAAGCATCTGCCTTTGGCTCGGGTTGTGATCCCAGGGTCCTGGGATTGAGCCCTACATCAGGCTCCCTGCTCCATGGGAAGCCTGCTTCTCCCTCTCCCACTCCCTTTGCTTGTGTTTCCTCTCTCACTGTCTCTCTGTCAAATAAGTAAATAAAATCTTAAAAAAAAAAGAAAAGAAAAAAGAACTTCTTTGATATTGGAAACTTTGGTTTTGGGCCTGGAAGCACATCAATCTGGGGATCAAAAATGACTCAGTCATTGGTATCGATGGCCTGGATTTCCATGTGGTACTACTCTAAGTAGGCTCGTTTTCAGCATCACAGATAACAAGCGCAGGACAGTCTGTGTTGGGCCCAAACACGGAATCAGCAAAGACGAGATCACGTGTTGGTTCCATGATTGAATCATCTTTCCTGGCTAATAAATTACTGTTTCTGTCCAAAAGGCCAATAAAAACTTTTCAGTGAAATGTAAATAAAAAAGAAAAAAAAGTTCGATCACAGTGATAATACTGTGTATGGCAACATTTCTCAGATTTTGATGATGAAGTAGACAAGGTAGGGTTATAGATGGTATGAATTATGTAATTAGAAAGTTTTAAAAATATACATCTCACTTTTAAGAATAGAGAATATACATTTTAGTGCTCATGTAACATAAGAAAACTACATACTAGTTTTCAAAGAACATCTAAAGAAATCTGACTATAATGTGGTAAAACTAGAAATATATTATTAAAAGATAACAAATCTAAGCACTTAAAAATTTAAAAGCAAGCACTAATTTTCAGGGTAAAAGAAATCAAAACTGAATTTTATAAACTATACATGTATAATAATTGAAATGAAAACATGACTTGTCAAAACCTAGGTGATATGGACAAAATCCTACTCAGTAGAAATGTCCTAGCCTATAATGCTTTTATTTTTAAATGGGAAAGAATAAAATAAGCATTCAACTAAAGAGCTAGAAAAAAGAATATAATAAAAAGTTGTATGGTTGAATTGTTATAGTTAAGAACAGAAAATGGTAAATTGGAGTGCCTCGGTGGCTCAGTCAATTGTCTGACTCTTGATTTCAGCTCAGATCATGATCTCAGGGTTGTGAGATCAAGCCCTGCATCAGGCTCCATGTTGGGCATGGAGCCTGCCTAAGATTCTCTTTCTCCGGGGCGCCTAGGTGGCTCAGTCGTTAAGCATCTGCCTTCGGCTCAGGTCATGATCCCAGGGTCCTGGGATCAAGTCCCACATCGGGCTCCTTGCTCAGCGGGGAGCCTGCTTCTCCCTCTGCCGCTCCCTGCCACTCTGCCTACTTGTGATTCCTCTCTCTCTCTCTCTCTCTCTCTCTGTCAAATAAATAAATAAAATCTTTAAAAAAAAAAGATTCTTTCTCCCCCTTCCACTGCCCCTCCTCCCAGCCCCAGCACATTTTATCTCTTAAAAAAACAAGCAAAAAAAAAAAAAAAACCACAAAGAAAACCCCAGAAAGTAGTAAATTAGTAAGTAAACAAGTCATGAATAAATAACTCTTCTGGTAGATGTTTGATAATAAAACTAACTGGGGGCACCTGGGTGGCTCAGTCGTTAAGCGTCTGCCTTCCGCTCAGGTCATGGTCCCAGGGTCCTGGGATCTAGCCCCACATTGGGCTCCCTGCTCAGCGGGAAGCCTGCTTGCTTCTCCCTCCACCACTCCCCCTGCTTGTGTTCCCTCTCTCACTGTGTCTCTCTCTGTCAAATAAATAAAATCTTTAAAATAAAATAAAATAAAACTATCTTTGAATATGATAATAAAATAGACCCATCTAGGCAAACTCAAAGAAAAAAATAATACAGAACATTAGGAATGAAAATGGTGGTAGAATTGCAAGCGTAGAAGATAATATAAAAATACATATAGTTTTTTTTTTTTTTAAAGATTTTATTTATTTATTTGACAGAGAGAATGAGAGAGAGAGCACATGAGAGGGGGGAGGGTCAGAGGGAGAAGCAGACTCCTTGCCGAGCAGGGAGCCCGATGCGGGACTCGATCCAGGGACTCCAGGATCATGACCTGAGCCGAAGGCAGTCGCTTAACCAACTGAGCCACCCAGGCGCCCCAAAATACATATAGTTTTTAATCAATAAATTAGAAAACATAAATGGAAATAACTGACTTCCTAGAAAAGTCAATTACAGATTGATGCATGTCTAAGGTGACTGTATTGATAAATCAGTAACCATAGAACACACTGGAAATTTTTAGGATTTACTCCACAGAAGTGCTAGTCCTAGATTATTTTACATGTTTGTTCTTTCAGATTTTCAAGTAATAGATAATTTAATTTCTATGTTAGTTGATTTATTCTGGAGATTAGAAAAAGACAGAAAACTCTTCAGTTTACCTAACTCTGATACCAAAACTGAAATGAAAGCAATAAGAAAGCTGGAGACCAATTTTACATAAATAAGGATGCAAAATCTTAAATTACAAATAGCAATCCAGGATTATATTAAAAAATACATACCATGGGGAGACAAACTTACTTCTAGGATTATAAAGATGGTTCTTACCGGGAATTGAATATGTTAATGTATTAAATGGGGAAACCTATATGATCATCCTGAGTTATATCCTAAACAAATTTGACAAACCTTGTAAGAGCATTCTGGGTTACTCTTTTTATACAATGATTAGTCTCTGTCAGGTACTGATCTAACACTTTGCATGGACTGTCTAACATAATCTTCCTAATAACCCTATGAAGGAGCTAGTACTGATTTGCTTATTTTATAGATAAAGAAACTGAGTCAGGGGCGCCTGGGTGGCTCCGTCGGTTGAGCATGTGCCTTCAGCTCGGGTCATGATCCCAGGGTTCTGGGATCGAGTCCACCATTAGGCTCCCTGCTCAGCGGGGAGCCTGCTTCTCCCTCTCCCTCTGCTGCTCCCCCTGCTTGTACTCTCTCCCTCTGTCAAATAAATAAAATCTTAAAAAAAAAAAAGAAACTGAGTCACAGAGTGGTTACATAATCCTACCAAGATCATGCAGTTACAGATGGGACCAACGTTTGAACTTTGGCAGTTTGAATCCTGAGTCTGTGTTTTTTATCCATTATGGTATTCTTTATCTTTTTGTTCATTACTGAAAGAACAAATCCTTCCTTAATGTGGTAAAAAGGTATCCATGAGAATCCCAACAGCAAACATCATACTAAATGGTATAAAATTCCATTAAATTCATCAACAAGACAAGAATATCCTCTCATTATTTTAGTGGTTCTAGTCAATGCAGTTGTTTAAGAAAAAAAAAAAAAAATCCAGGATAAGGTCAGCTGATTAGCAATTCCATCTGCCACCTGAAATCCCCTTTGCCATGCAACATAACATAATCACATACCCCAAGAATTAAAGTATGGGATATCTTTGGGATACCATTATTCTGCCTACCACAGTATCTTTGGAAATACGGTTATCTAAGAAGAGAATAAGGATAAAAAGAACAATTGCCACAAAAACCAGTGTTTGCATAACAATAAGAGATTAATCTGCCTTGTCAGTTAGTTTATTTTTCGGGAATTATATCCAGGTGGAGAAGAAGAGATGAGGGCTGGGAAGAATATGTTTTATACTTTTAGCACTAGTGACAAAATTGAATCTAGGTTGAAATAAACGCTCTAGTTTTCCTCTCATGTTTTCCTAACTCTGTGGTTCTCTGCATGGTTACAAATTCTTTCTCATATTCTAAAATCCTGCCTTGTGGCATATACTATATATATATATGTATATATATATATATATATATATAAAAGATTTTAAGTTGTGTAATTATAACTAAAGGAGTTATTTCTGCTCACAGTTGGCCAGTTCTGGTTTGTTGTGTGACTATGTTATTGAAATTTGCATCAAGTGATTCAAGGTGCATATTATTCATTAGAAAATGGTTGGTTAGTGTAATTTTGGCTATGATGTTCCTTATGTAAACTCACTTATGTAAAATGTGCATTTGTAGTCTCCAGTGTGGCTGTGTACTGGGTCTATTACATAGTTTTGCTTAAAGATGAGAAGTTGTTATATTTTCTGTGACTTAATTAAATAAGCATTTATTTACCATAAAGCCAATGTTTTCAGTTACTTTTAGGAAGCATTTTAAAATAATGGGACCTTCCCTGTGTTGTACAGTAAAGTAGCCACTATCCACATGTGGTTATCAAGCACTTGTAATATCGCTAGTCTAATTGCAATGTGCTGTAAGTGTAATATCAACTATGATTTTGGAAACAGTGCAAAAAGGAATGTAAAAATACCTCAGTTTTATATTGGTTATGTGTTGAAATGGTAATATTTTGAATATACCAGATTAAATAAAATACATTAAAAGTTATTTCCCTCTTTTTACTTTTTAAATGTGGAAACATTAACTAGAACTTTTTTTAATGTGGAAACATTGATTGGAAACTTTAAATTTACATATATGGTCACATTATTCTAGACACATTTGATCCATTTGAGACCCTTCTAATGATAATAGAAACTCATAATAAAATTATATCATCACTGTAGAGATGAGAACTTAACTTACAGTGCTCAAAAGCATGTGTACGTCTGTCCAGTTCATCTAAAAATGGAAGCAAACTATTAAGATATAAACTACAAAGAAGAGGGACTTGGTTTTACATTGCTTGAAATTATCTGATGTGTCAGAAGACCATTCCTACATATTTTGACCCTGCCTGAAGCATTTGATGCACATTCTCTATGAGTCTGAATATCTGGAGCCCTGGAGTGATTTCAAGGGTCAGGAGTCAAGATGAGAATCAAGAAAAGCTGAAACAGTCTTGACTGCTAGGTGTTTACCCCAAAGATACAAATGTAGTGATCTGAAGGGGCACCTGCACCCCAGTGTTTATAGCAGCAATGTCCACAATAGCCAAACTGTGGAAAGAGCCCAGATATCCATTGACAGATGAATGGATAATGAAGATGTGGTATATACAGTGGAATACTACTTAGCCATCAAAAAAATGAAATATTGACATTTGCAATGACGTGGATGGAACTAGAGGGTATTATGCTAAGCGAAATAAGTCAATTAGAGAAAGAGAATTATCCTATGATCTCACTCATATGTGGAATTTAAGAAAACGGAGGATCATAGGGGAAGGAAAGGAAAAACAAAACGACAAAATCAGAGAGGGAGACAAACCGTAAGAGACTCTTAATCATAGGAAACAAACTGAGGGTTGCTTGGGTGGGGAGAGTGGTGGGGGGATGGGGTAACTGGGTGATGGACATTAAGGAGGTCATGTGATGTAGTAAGCACTGGGTATTATGTAAGACTGATGAATCACTGAACTCTACCTCTGAAACTAATAATATACTATATGTTAATTAATTGAATTTAAATTAAAAAAAAGCTGAAATAGTCTTATGTTGCTGGTGGATATTTCCCATAAGTTGGTAGAGGATGTAATGATCATTTTGTGGAGTAGCTGTGCCTAAATCTTGTTTACTATACTTCTGACTATTGGCCCAAGAAACTCAGGCTTACAGTTTATTTATGAATAGTCTTCTCTAATATGTGAAAACTTAGGGAATAAAACATTCTGGGCGCCTGGGTGGCTCACTCGGTTAAGCGGCTGCCTTCGGCTCGGGTCATGATCCCAGGATTCTGGGATCGAGTCCCGCATCGGGCTCCCTGCTCAGCGGGGAGTCTCTTTCTCCCTCTGCTCCTCCCCCCTTCTGTGAGAACTCTCTCTCTCTCATGATCTCTCATGTTCTTGTTCTCAAATAAATAAATAAAATCTAAAAAAAAAAAAAATTCTGACTCATGAATGTCCTGGTTATTTGAAAGTTCTGTAGAAAACCTATTTTGTTTATGTTTGTTCTAAAACATACTAATTCAGTTTGTTGCATTAGTACAAATACTTAACAAAGGAAATTAAATCTTTGGTAATTGGGGAGCTCCGATTGGCTCAGAGCATTCATCCTGGGCAAGAATTCCCACAAACAGAATTTAAAATATTGATAAGTAGGTATAGGAGATGGAATTGAGTGCATATTATACTAACACCAAAGATCTATAAATTGCCCTTTTTGGGAATATGTAATAAGCACTTAGAACTACTTAGAAACTCTTGCATTTTATAAAACATTTATGTTAATATGGGCCCTCTTTTTAAATTTGAGGATTATCATTGAGAAACAAGAGGAGCACAGTGCAGAAAGTTGGAATGAAGTAGAACATTAGTGTGAAGCTTGAGCTTTTAAACATCAAGTTTTATTTTTTAAATTAAGTTTTTAGTTGGAAGCTTCGGGTCTGGCTTATTTATAGTGTTTCAAATATGTGTGAATGTGCTGTGGGTACATGGATATGTGCCTACAGGCTCTGTCAATAGGTGCAGTCAAATATATTTACATTTATGCTAAAATTCTATGCTAAACCTCCTTGTTTAAAAAAAGATTGTATGTATCCACATCCATTCTATTTAGAAAAGCAGAATGCACTAGAGATTTTTATTCATGCTATTATAATTCTTGTTTTTTTCTGATAATGGGGAACTGAGAATGGAATGGGTAAATCAAATCTATAGACCCTGAATCTTATTTTAGTTAGAAATATCAGTATCTTCACTTATTAACTATTTATTTATTTTTAAAGATTTATTTATTTGAGAGAGTGTGCGCACGTGCATGCGAGCGAGTGTTGGGGGGTAAGGGAAGAGGAAGAGTGAGAGAGAAAATCTCACGCAGACTACTTGCTGAGCACAGAGCTCTATATGGGGCTCAATCTCATGACCCTGAGATAATGACCTGAGCTGAAAATAAGAGTTGGTTGCTTAACCCACCGAGCCATCTGTGTGCCCCTCCTCATTAACTATTTATAATGTTTCATAACATGCAGGAAATTTTAGAAATAGTTTGAGCTAATTTACAATATTTTCTAATTTCTTTTACATCCTTTGCTGGAGGTATTCCTGAGCAACATAGTGTTCTAGTTAACTTTAACTGAAACTCTGCTTTCCCCAAAAAACACCACTGCCCTTGCAGTTTTCTCTAATGGAAATATCTCATCATCCATGCATTTCATTCATGGTAGAAACTTCATTCTTTTGCTCTTATCCTATCATATGCATACCTTCTCCCATAGGTTTTATTTTAGACATATCTTTTTGAATTTCCTCCCTCTTTTCTTTCCATCACTATAACTCCATTAGTTCAGATTTCTTTGTTCCTTCCCTTGCCATATTAGCCTGACTTCCTGCCACCAATTTGTTCACTCTGTTCACCTTCCAACTGTCACAAGAACTCTCATTCTGAAACACTGATCTTAATATCTATCTTATGCTTAATATTTTTCTGATAACCCTCTTAATTCCTGGTTGCTTGCAGAATAAAGACTAAGCTTATTGACATGTTATAAGGCTCTTCACAATCTGGAGTAAACCTGTGTTTTCTCCCCTCGTATTTTATTGTCTTTTTGTTTTTCTTTGAAGGTAAATACATAATAATTTTGACTCTTCAAATAATTCAGAGGTAAATGTTGTATTTTTGCATACATTTTTCTATGTTAATGCAAATCTTATAAATGGAAATAATGTGTAGATATAAATGAGTTAATACATGTAAAACATTTAGGATATTAACACAATATTCTGCAATTTGCTTTTTTAACTTAATATGTTTGGTTAACTCTCAAGGTCTATACATAGAGATCAAACTTAATTACTTTGGTAGTTGATATTCCATGGTGTAGGTGAATCTTAATTAATTTTTCCCTTTTTGATGGGCATTCACAAGCTTTCTCTTTTGTAATATTAAAATTATATGGTAACTGGTTTTGTTACCAGTCTTCATATTAGTACTCTTATTTCATAGGCGTCTAGAGGAATTTGCAGAAAAAAATTGTGAAACAAGAAGCAATAAGAGGATCTGTGTACCACCAATTATAAATAATACTAAAAAAAAAATATTCTGGTGCCAGAATAGAGAAATCAATGAATACAAGAAAACCCCTAGAAATAGATCAGCAGTGCATATAAGAATTTACTATAAGATAAAGTTGATATTTGAAAGATGCAAGAAAAAAAATCATTCAATAAATAGTCCTGAAAAAATGTTTTAATGACTACCTCATACCATTTAGTATCCCTTCCCTCACATTTGCCTGTTATCTTGTAGTCGAGAGACCATGAGTTTTATCCATTCCAGAGAACAAATCTCCCATTCTGCTCTTCCAAGAAGAGGAGGGGATCTGTGAATCTGATTTAGATTTTCAACCAATGTTGTTGCTTATTTCAGTATTCCATTTTTTATTTTTGAGTAGTGGTACATTGTATGGATATGTCACTATCCATTCACCTGTTAATGAACATTTCAGTTATTTCAGTTTTGGAGTATTGTAAATAAAGCTTTATGAATATTTATGTATAAATCTGTGTGGACATATGCTGTCATTTCTCTTGACTGAATACCTAGAATGGAATTGCTGATTGTGTAGTAGTTATATATGTTTAACGTTTTAAGAAACTGCCAAATTGTTTCCTGAAGCGGTTGTACTATTTTATGTGCCTACCTGCAATGTGTGAGAGTTGTAGTTGGTTTAAATCCCTGTCAACATTGGTATGTGAACTCTTTTTAATCATGGCCATTTTAATAGATATGACTAGTATCTCATGCTTTCAATTTGCATTTCTCTAAAGACAAATGATGTTGAGCATCTTTTCATGTTTTTACTTGCCATCTGTATATCTTCTTTGTTGTAGTATCTGCTTCAAATCTTTTGCCCACTTTTTTTTAAATTAGGTTGTTGATTTTCTTATTAGTGTACTTTAGGATTTCTTATCTGGATTAAAAAATATATGGGAAATGTGATTTGCAAATGTTTTCTCTCAGTTCATTTCCTTTTTATTCTCTTAATGGTGTCTTTGAAGAGCAGAAACTCTTAATTTTGATGAAGTTTTAGTTTGTCTGATTTTCTTATGTAGGGCATTTTGGTGTCCTATCAAGAAATCTTTGCTTAACCTAAGGGCACAAATTTTCTCATAAATTTTCTTGTAGAAGTTCTAAGGTTTTAAGTTTTGCTTTTAAATATAGGATTCCTTTTAAAGTTAATTTTTTAAAGTTAATTTATTTTGGCCTAAGGATATCCATTTGTTTCAGCACAATTTTTTGAATTCTTTAATGTTTTGCCATTGTGCCTTTGTAACAAATCAATCACATATATGTATAGGTCTAAATGTACTCTGTTTTCCTCCATTCTGTTCCACTGATTTATCTTTAATACTGTACCATCTCTTATTTACCATAAAGCTTCATCATAGTCTTAAAATCAGGTAGTGTAAGTCTCCAACTTTGTTCTTTTTCAAAGTTGCTTTGGCTAGTTGAGGTCCTTTGTATTTCCACATGAGTTTTAAAATCAGTTTCTACAAAACAAGCTTGCTGGAATTTTGATTGAATTACATTGAATCTCAAGATCAATTTGTAAAAAATTAACATCATAACAATATTGAGTCTTCTGATTTATGAACTTGATATTACCTCATCATTTCTTTAGGTCCTCTAATTTCTCTCAGTATACATATTTACACATCTACTGTCAAATTTATTCCTGAGTATTTCATATTTTTCACGCTATTGTAAGTGGTATTTTTTTATGTTGAAAATAATCATTTGCTTGACAAATATTTATTGAATATTTAATGAGAAAAAAGAAGTGGACTGGGGGAACATTTGTTGTAACATATGTTGCTTTGCACAGCATTCTTCTACCCTTTGGGAGATAACCCTTCCACGTAAATGGTCCTAGTAAAGTCTGCTAATCAAGGAACCTCCTGTCTTGGCCATAGGGTTGGGCATACCATCCAAACCAATCCTAATCCTTCCACAAGATTTTCCAGTACTTGGGCAAGTGAGTGGTAGAAGGAAGAAGACAGTTCCTCTCCAAGCAGTGAACTGTTAGGATACACTATCCTGGACAATGCTCCATATGACTCCCAAATCTATATCTCCCGCTGTAATCTTTCCTTTATCCTCTAGAATATTTTTTTCATTTTTAAAAATTTAAATTCAGTTAATTAGCATATAATGTATTATTGGTTTCATGGGTAGAGGTCAGTGATTCATCAGTCTTATATATAATAACCAGTGCTCATGTAAATGGTATTTTTAAACAAAACTTTGATTTCTGATTGCTCTTTGCTAGCATATAGAAATACAGTTGCTATTTATCTATTGAATTGTATCTTGCAGCTTTGGTAAACACACTTCAATGTTTTTTGGAGCAAGCTTTTCTTTTTTAAAATGTTTTGTCTTGAATAATTTTATATTTATAAAAGTATTGCAAAGATAGGTCAGAGAGTTCCCTGTACTTTTCACACAATTTCCCTAATTAAACACAATTTTTAATTTTAGTAGCTTTTTTTTTGTAGGTTTCATAGGGTTTTCTATAAACATGATTGTTATTTTCAAATAGATTTTCTTCTTTCTTTACAATCTCGAGCTTTTTATTTCTTTTTCTTGTAGCTGCTTTTCTAGCCACTACTTTGGTCAGAATCTCTGGCATATTTCTTGGTGGTGTTACGGCTGCGTACAGTGTACTTAATGGTGGTACATGACATAATTAGGTTTCCTAAGTCTCTCCCCTTCTTCAGGGGGTCTGGGATGGAATCTGTTGAGGATGGGAGGTTCTCGGTGTTTGGGGGATTGAGGTGGGTCAGGGACTACTCAGCAGCAGAGGGCCTCTCTCTTTTTCTCATGTTCTTGCTGGGGCTGATGGTGCAGGGGGCACGTACTCCTAGGAGGCCATATAGACCATAAGGTCCACTGACCTGTTGCTATAGCCAAATTCATTGTCATACTAAGAAATGAACTTGACAAAGTGGTCTTTGAGTGCAGTGCCAGCCCCAGCTTTGAAGGTGGAGGAGTGGGTGTTACTGTTAAATTTACAGGAGACAACCTGGTCCTCAGTGTAACCCAGGATATCCTTTAGGGGGCTTTCCCATGCCTGCTTCACCACTTTCTTTGTGTTACCATATTTGACATTTTTTTCTAAGTAAGTCAGATTTATGACCATCACTTTGGTAGTGGGGAT
This sequence comes from Mirounga angustirostris, assembly GCF_029215605.1. Classification (NCBI taxonomy): domain Eukaryota; kingdom Metazoa; phylum Chordata; class Mammalia; order Carnivora; family Phocidae; genus Mirounga; species Mirounga angustirostris. Next base: position 21,437,719 of record NW_026991713.1, read on the forward strand.
GGAGAAGGCCATGTGCGTGAGTCTTCCATTCAGCTCAAGAATGACCTTGCCCATAGCCTTGGCAATGCCAGCAGATGCAGGGATGATGTTCTGGGCAACCCATGCTACAGTTTTGCAGAGAGGCCATCCACGGCAATGATGGCATGGACTGTAGTCGTAAGTTCCTCCATGATGCTAAAGTTGTCATGGACGACTTTGGCTAGGGGAGCCAAGTAGTTGGTGGTGCAGGTGGTGCAGTGTTGATGACAATCTTAAGGGAGTTTTATACTTCTCATGGTTCATGCCCATCCTAAACATGGGGGCATCAGCAGAAAGGACAGAGATGATGACCCTTTTGTCTCTAAGCCTTCTTGGAGTTCAGAAGGCTTTCAGTATCTTTGTTACCTTGGGTTCAATCCCAACCTTCTCCAAGGTAGAAAAGATACCAGAAGACTCCATAGTGTATTCAGCACCAGCATTATCCCATTGTGATGTTGGTGGTATCTAGTTCCTGGAAGATAAAGACTGGCTTTTCATTGATGACAAGCTTCCCAGTCTCAACCTTGATTGTGCCATTGAACTTGTCATGGGTGGAATCATACTGGAATATGTAGACCAGATATTTGAGATCAGTGAAAGGGTCAATGATGGTGACAATATTTACTTTGTCAGGGTTACAAGGATCTCTGGTGACCCGGTGCCCAATAGGGACAAATACATTTACTCTGATCATCATCGTGTCTCAGGGTTGATGCAGGAGAGGATGCAGCTGTCTATCAAATGAAGAGGAGAAGAGAGCCTTCAGTTACAATGTTGAATAGAAGTTGTGTGAACAGACATCCTTGCCTTTTCTTGATCTTAAAGGGAAAGTATTCAGTCTTTAATCATCATATGTGATGTTAGCTGTAAGTTTTTTTAGATGTCTTTTACCAGATTGATGAAGTTTTCTTTTATTCCCAGTTCAACAGTTTATTATTAGGAATTAATGTTGCATTTTGGCACTTGTTGAGTAATGTTGGATTTCTGCACTTATTGAGATAATCATAGGACTTTTCTTTTGTAGTCTGTTAATATGATATATAATGAATGTTAAAACAAACTTGCATTCCTGAGATAAACTACATTTCATCATGATATAGTATCCTTTTTATATATTGTTGGGTTCAACTTGCTAAAATTTTATTGAGGATTTTGTGTCTATGTTGATGAGTGATATATTGACCTGTAGTTCTCTTTTGTTGTGTATCTTTGTCTATTCTCACAGAATGCTAATCTCAGAATGTTAGGCATTATTTGTGTCTCTTAAATATTATTCAACCATTTTTGTAGAATTGATATTCTTAAATGGTTGGCAGAATTTCTGTTGAAGCTGTATGGACCTGGAGGTTTTGTTTTGTGGAGAATGTTTTTAACTAAAAGTTCAAATTCAATTTCTTTAATAGATGTCAGACTATTCAGGCTATTTCTTTTCGAGTGAGTTTTGGTAATTTGTGTTTTTTAAGAAACTTGTCCATTTCATCTAATTTTCTGATTTCTTGTATAAAGTCATTAATATTCTACTACATGTTTTATATCTTTAGAATATGCAGTGATGTTATCTCTTTCTGATATTGGTAATTTGTGTTTTCTAGAGCAGTTTAGCTATAGATTTATCAATTTTATAGAATTTTTTTAAAGAATCAGATTTTGATTTCATGATTTTCTCAATTACTCTGTTTTCTGTTTCCTTTGGTTTCTGCTATTCTTTAATATTTCCTTACTTAGGGCTTAATACGTTCTTTTTTTTGTTGTTTCTTAAGGTGGAAGCTAAGGTCAGCAATTTGTGACCTTTCTTCTGATCTAATATTGTCATTTTAATGTTTAAATTTTCCTTTAGGTACTGCTTTAGTTGCATCCCAAAAGTTTTGATATATTGTGTTTTTTCTTTTTGGTTCAAAATATCTCATCATCTTCCTTTTTGAGATCTTCTTTGATCTACATGTTATTTAGTTTTCAATATTTGTGGGGTTTCCAGATACTTTTCTGTTAATGATATTTAATTTAATTCCACTGGTGTGAGAGAACATATTTTGAATGATTTGAATCATTGAGATTTGTTTTATGACATACAATATGGTATATTTTGATACATGAGCTGTGTTTATTTGAAAAGAATGTGCATTCAGCAGCTATTGGGTAGAGTGTCCTATAAATGTTATTTAAGTTGGTTAATAGTATTATTGAGGCCTTACATGCCCTTATAATTTTCTTTTTACTTGCTCTATCAATTACTGAGCGAGGGGTGTTGAATCCTCAAGTATAGGTAAAGTCTATTTCTTTTTGCAGTTGTAACAGTTTTTGCTTCATGTATTTTGAAGTTCTGTTACTAGATGCAAAAAACATTTAGGATTATAATATCTTCTTAATAAATTGGGTTCTTTATCATTATGAAATGATTTTTTCTATCCCTTGTTCTGAATAATTTTTGCTCTGAAATGTAATTTATCCAATGTTAATATAGTTATTCAGCTTTCTTTTGATTATTGTCAGTATGGTTTTTCTGCCCTTTAACTTTTTATCTGTTTGTGTCTTTCTATTTAAAGTAGGGTCTTGTGGTGAGCATATAGTTAGGTCTCAGTTTTTTTTAAATCCAGTCTCACAGTTTTTCCTTTTTAACTAGGGTAATTAGATCATTTAGAGTTAATGTAATTATTGTTGTGGTTATATATAAATCTACCATCTTATCGTCTACTTTCTATTTCTTCCATCTGTTCTTTGTTCCCCTTTTCTGCTTTCTTTGCCTCTTTTGTATTATTTTTTAATGATTTCATAGGTTAATTTAAATGACTACATTGTATCTAATATTTTTGTTTCATTTATGGCTTTATTCATTAAATTATTTTATTTTATTTATTCATTAATTTTTAATTTATATAATTTAGCACACATTTACTAAACAGCTATTGTGTTGAGTGGTTAGAGAACGAATTTTACAGAAGGTGAATCTTGATCTAGGCTTTGGAGAAATGGTAAAATATGATTGGTTAGAGAATCTTACAGGTTAATAGAAGGGTGTGAATAAAGGCATATAAGGTACAAATTAATAAAGCAGGATTGGATGAGCTTAGCAAGAGGAACAGAAGTACAGATATTCTGAGAATATCCTAGGAAATTGAAATGCTTCAAGGAATTTATTCATTTATTTTTATTTATCTATTTAAAGAAGTAATCATGTGTTTTTTAAATTCTGGCTGAGGGGTTCACATTCTGCAAACAATCTTTTTTTAAATTTAAATTCAATTAATTAACATATAATGATTACTAGTTTCAGAGATAGAGATCAATGATTCATCAGTCTTAAATAATACCCAGTGCTCCTTACATCACATGCCCTCCTTAGGGTCCATAACCCAGCTACCCCATCCCCCACTCCACTCCCCTTCTGCAACCCTCAATTTGTTTCCTGTGATTAAGAGTCTCTTATGGTTTGTCTCCCTCTCTGATTTTGTCTTGTTTTTTTTCCATTGGATAATCTTTCCTGCTTTGTCTAAGATTAGTTGACCATAGACTTTTTCCTCTCTTCCCCTATGATCCTGTGTTTTGTTTCTTAAATTCCACATATAAGTGAGAATATAGGATAATTGTCTTTCTCTGATTGGCTTATTTCACTTAGCATAACGCCCTCTAGTTCCATCCACGTCATTGCAAATGGCAAGATTTCATTTTTTGATGGCTGAGTAGTATTCCATCGTATATATATATACCACGTCTTCTTTATCCATTTATCTGTCAGTGGACATCTGGGTTCTTTCCACAGTTTGGCTATTGTGGACATTGCTGCTATAAACATTGGGATGCAGGTGCCCCTTCGGATCACTACATTTGTGGTTTTGGGGTAAATGCCCAGTAGTGCAATTGCTGGGTCATAGAGTAGCTTTATTTTCAACTTTTTGAGGAACCTCTGTACTGTTTTCCAGAATGGCTGCATTAGCTTGCATTCCCACCAGCAGTGTCAGAGGGGTCCCCTTTCTCCACATTCTCGCCAACATCTCTTGTTTCCTGAGAGGTTAATTTTAGCCATTTTGACAGGTGTGAGTTGTATCTCATTGTGGTTTTGATTTGTATTTCCCTGATGCCTAGTGATGTGGAGCATTTTTTCATGTATCTGTTGGCCACTTGTATGTCTTTGGAGAAATGTCTGTTCATGTCTTCTGTCCATATCTTGATTGGATTACTTGTTCTTTGGGTGTTGAATTTGATAAGTTCTTTATAGATTTTGGATACTAGCCCTTTATCTGATAAGACATTTGCAAATATCTTCTCCCATTCTGTCGGTTGTCTTTCTGTTGTTTCCTTTGCCGTGCAAAAGCTTTTTATCTTGATGAAGTCCCAATAGTTCATTTTTGCTTTTGTTTCCCTTGCCCTTGGAGACGTGTCTAGCAAGAAGTTGCTGCAGCTGAGGTCGAAGAAGTTGCTGCCTGTGTTCTTCTCTAGGGTTCCTGTCCTGTCCTGATCGATTCCTGTCTCACATTTAGGTCTTTCGTCCAATCTGAGTCTATTTTTGTGTGTGATGTAAGGAAATGGTCCAGTTTCATTCTTTTGCGTGTGGTTGTTCAATTTTCTCAACACCATTTGTTGAAGAGACTGTCTTTTTTCCATTGGATAATCTTTCCTGCTTTGTCTAAGATTAGTTGACCATAGACTTGAGGGTCCATTTCTGGGTTCTCTATTCTGTTCCATTGATCTGTGTGTCTGTTTTTGTGCCACTAACAGACTGTCTTTGATGGTCACAGCTTTGTAATAGAGATTGAAGTCAGAGATTGTGATGCTGTCAGCTTTGGTTTTCTTTTTCAACATTCCTCTGGCTCTTTGGGGTCTTTTCTGGTTCCATACAAATTTTAGGATTATTTGTTCCAGCTCTGAGAAAAATGTTGATGGTATTTTGATAGGGCTTGCATTGAATGTATAGATTTTTCTGGGTAGCAAAGACATTTTAACAATATTTGTTCTTCCAGTCCACGAACATGGAACATTTTTTCCATTTCTTTGTGTCTTCATCAGTTTCTTTCATGAGTGTTCTATAGTTTTCAGAGTATAGATCCTTCATCTCTTTGGTTGATTTATTCCTAGGTATCTTATGGTTTTGGGTGCCATTGTAAATGGGATTGACTCCTTAATATCTCTTTCTTCTGACTCATTGTTAGTGTATAAAAATGCAACTGATTTCTGTCCACTGATTTTATATCCTGCCTCTTTGCTGAATTCCTGTATAAGTTCTAGCAATTTTGGGGTAGAATCTTTTGGGTTTTCTTTTTTTTTTAAGATTTTTTTTTTAAATTTATTTATTTGAGACAGAGAGAATGAGAGAGAGAGAGCACATGAGAGGGGGGAGGGTCAGAGGCAGAAGCAGGCTCCCTGCCGAGCAGGGAGCCCGATGCGGGACTCGATCCAGGGACTCCAGGATCATGACCTGAGCCGAAGGCAGTCGCTTAACCAACTGAGCCACCCAGGCACCCGAATCTTTTGGATTTTCCACATAAAATTTCATGTCATCTGCAAAGAGTGAGAGTTTGACTTCTTTGCTGATTTGGATGCCTTTTATTTCTTTTTGTTGTCTGATTGCTGACACTAGGATTTCTATTACTATGTTGAACAACAGTGGTGAGAGTAGACATCCTTGCTGTGTTCTGATCTTAGGGGGAAAGCTCTCAGTTTTTCTCCATTGAGAATGATATTCATTGTGGGCTTTTCATAGATGGCTTTTATGATATTGAGGTATGTTTCCTCTATCCCTACAGTGTGAAGAGTTTTAATCAAGAAATGATGCTGTACTTTGTCAAATGCTTTATCTGCATCTGTTGAGAGGATCATATGGTTCTTGTCCTTTCTTTTATTAATACAGTATGTCACATTGTTTGATTTGCAGCTGTTGAGCTACCCCTGCAGCCTGGAATAAATCCCACTTATTTGTGATTAAGAATCGTTTTATATACTGTTGGATCCTATTGGCTAGTATCTTGGTGAGAATTTTGGCATCCATGTTCATCAGGGATATCGGTCTGTAATTTTCCTTTTTGGTAGGGTCTTTGTCTGGTTTTGGGATCAAAAACAAAACAACAAAATGCTGGCCTCATAGAAAGAATTTGGAGTTTTTCCTTCCATTTATATTTTTTTGAAACAGTTTCAGAAGAGTAGGTATTAATTCTTCTTTAAATATTTGGTAGAATGCTCCTGGGAAGGCATCTGGCCCTGGACTCTTATTTGTTGGGAGATTTTTCTTACTGCTTCAATTTCCTTGCTGGTTTTGTGTCTGTTCAAGTTTTCTATTTCTTCCTGTTTAAGTTTTGGTAATTTATACATCTCTAGGAATGTATCCATTTCTTCCAGATTGCCTAATTTGTTGGCATATAGTTGCTCATAATATGTTCTATAATTGTTTGTATTTCTTCGGTGTTTGTTGTGCTCTCTCCTCTTTCATTCATGATTTTATTTATTTGGGTCCTTTCTCTTTTCTTTTTGATAGGTCTGGCCAGAGGTTTATCAGTCTTAATAATTCTTTCAGAGAACCAGCTACTAGTTTTGTCCATCTGTTCTACTGTTCATTTGGTTTCTATTTCAATTGATTTTAGCTCTAATTTTTATTAATTCTCTTCTCCTGCTGGGTTTAGGCTTTTTTTGCTTTTCTTTCTTCAGCTCCTTTAGGTGTAAGTTTAGGTTGTGTATTTGAGACCCTTCCTGTTCTTGAGAAAGACTTGTTTTGCTATCTACTTCCCTCTTAGGACTGCCTTTGCTGCATCCCAAAGGTTTTGAACATTTGTGTTTTCATTTTAAAGGATTGATTTAAAAAAAAGAATTTTAAAAGCCTAATATTCTCAATGAAGTTGTAAAGCATATGTACATTTTATCAGTTTCCTGGCTTAACTGTCACTTTTTGAGTCTCAGGAGGATAAGTACCATTAAACAAAATAAATCATTGTATGGAAATAACTTTAAGGCCAAAATAAAGTTAAAACCTGAGAATTGACTTATTATATTTGAGTTTTAGTTTCCTCAAAACCTTCTTAATTGCCAAATAAGTTGTCTAATTCTCATCTAAATTGACCTCTTCAGTTCCTTTTAGAAGTTTCCTGTTTTAAATTGTGTAATGCTTTCTCTTAGCTTTATTTCTACTCCTGGACAACTCTCAATGCCCTTTGTATAACCTTTTCTTCTGCTGGATCCTTAAATATTGTTAAATATCTATGGTTTTCTTGTCTGTCCTACATTTCTTTCATTTTTTGTTTTCTCACTAGTTGTTTTATATAGGTTCTCTGACAGTTTTAGTGAGGCCCAGAGGTTTTCAGACTTTGAGTTGCTTTATACTTGGTGCTGTCTACCCATCTCAGGTTTCATTTTTTTTTTTTAACTCAGGAATTGATAGATTTTAACTAATACCTACCTCTGAGAGAAGGTTTCAACTTTCCCCCATATACAAATTTTCTGCTTGAGGTATTTTGAGTCTAATGGCCTCCCTCTTACAGAGTCTGGTATCAGGTACTCCCATGATTTTACCTTTTACTTAATAATTTGTTTTATGAATTTGTTGGACTGTCTTCTAACTAATATAATCCATGCTGGTACTGTGTACTAGTAACTCGAGCTTTATAGGTATTGATTATTTTGATCTCACAAGAACACTATAAGGTAGTACTATTTTTTTTTTTAAAAGATTTTTATTTATTTATTTGAGAGAGAGAGAACACATGAGAGGGGATAGGGTCAGAGGACGAAGCAGACTCCCTGCTGAGCAGGGAGCCCGATGCGGGACTCAATCCCGGGACTCTAGGATCATGACCTGAGCCGAAGGCAGTCGCTTAACCAACTGAGCCACCCAGGCGCCCTATAAGGTAGTACTATTATTATCATCTTTTTTTTATGGTTGAGGAATTGAAGTTCAGAGAGGTTGAATACTTTATCCAGGGCTACTCACATCAAGTAATGGAGCCAGATTTTGAACTCAAGTAGTCTAACTTCAGAAACATGCTTCTAAATATCTATCTATCTATCTTCATAGTCTTCTGAAAGCCTTACTTGTAAGTATGTTAGGTACTTACAATTTAGTGCCTTTAAACCTGAAGTCACTGTTTTCTCTCCTTCTCCACTGTCCTCCCCCAAATATGCTCTTCTTTTTTACATCTTAGTTTTTTTTTTTTTTTCTGGTTATTTACGCTTGAAAACTGAGTCATTCTAGGTTACCGTCTCCTTCTTTCCTCATTTGGCCCCTGTATCTTACTGATTTGTCCTTTTAATTAACTATGAATAAGTGCCTTCTACTCATTTTCATTGTCCCTTCTTAGTTGAAATTTGTTATGATCTCTCATTTGGAATAGTTTTCATTCTGTGCTAGCTGGAACTGCACTTACCTTACTACTTTGTAACTGCTTATGTGTCTGTCTTCTCTATTAGACTCTCTTGTAAATGTGGACCCTGAATTATGATTTTGTACTCTCAGTTCCTAGCTTAATACGTGACATACAATTGGTATACAATACCTAATTTGTGAATACATGAATTAACTTGTCATTAGACCTTAGTTTTTTAAATTGTTTTTTATTTTAATTCCAATACAATTTATATACAGTGTTATATTAGTTTCAGGTGTACAATATAGTGTTTGAACAATTCTATGCATTACTCAGTGCTCATCATGATAATTATACTCTTAATTCCCTTCACCTATTTTCACCCATCCTCTCCCCACTCTCATCTCGTAACCATCAGTTTGTTTTCTATAGTTAAGAGTCTGTTCCTTGGTTTGTCTCTCTCTTTTTTTTTCCTTGCTCATTTGTTTTGTTTCTTAAATTCCACATATGAGTATAATCATATGGTATTTGTCTTTCTCTGGTTCATTTAGTGTGGCATTACACTCTCTAGATCCATCCATGTTATTGCCAATGGCAACGTTTTATTCTTTTTTTTATGGCTAAATAATATTCCATTATATATAGATATGGGTAGATTTAGATCGATCTATTTATGTATCTATGTATTGATGTATCTATGTATCCATCGATCTATCTATAGGCTGCTTCCATAATTTGGCTATTGTAAATAATGCTGCAATAAACATAGTTGTGTATTTATCTTTTTGAATTAGTGTTTTTGTATTCTTTAGATAAATACACAGTAGTGGAATTACTGGATCATATGGTAGTTCTGTTTTTAATTTTTTTGAGGAACCTCCATACTGTTTTCCACAGTGGCTGTACCAGTTTGCATTCCCACCAACAGTGCATGTGGGTTCCTTTTTCTCCACATCCTCACCAACACTTGTTTCTTGTATTGTTGATTATAGCCATTCTTACATGTGTGAGGTGTTTTGTCATTGCAGTTTGACTTGCATTTCTCATAATGAGTGATGTTAGGCATCTTTTCATGTATCTGTTGCCTATATCTATGTCTTCTTTGGAGAAATGTCTTCATGTTTTCTCCCCATTTTTAATTGGATTGTTTGATTTTTTGGTGTTGAGTTGTATCAGTTCTTTATATATTTGGGGTTCTAACCCTTCATCATTAGCACATATCTTCTCCCATTTCAGTATGTTGTCTTTTAGTTCTGTTGATTATTTCCTTTGTTGTGTAGAAGTTTTCTATGTTGATGTAGACCCAATTGTTTTTTTTTTTGCTTTTGTTTCCCTTGCTTTAGGAGACATATCTAGAAGGATGTTGTTATAGTCAATTTCAGAGAAATTATTGCTTGTGCTCTATTCTAGAATTTTTATGGTTTCAGATCTCAAATTTAGGCCCTTAATCTATTTCGAGTTTATTTTTGTATACAGTGTAAGAAAATGGTACATTTTCATTCTTTTGCATGTAGCTGTCCAGTTTTTCCAACACCATTTGTCGAAAAGAATGTGTTTTTCCCACTGCATATTTTTGGCTTCTTTATCTAAGAGTGACCATATAATTGTAGATTTATTTCTGGGTTTTGTATTCTGTCCCATTGATTTATGTGTCTGTTTTTGTGCCAGTACCATACTGTTTTTTTTTTTTAATTTTAATTTTAATTTTTTTTTGAGAGAGAGATCGAGCACAAGTGAGAGAGAGAGCAAAAGCAGAGGGGCAGAGGGAGAAGGAGAAGCGGGCTTCCTGCTGAGCAGGGAGCCCGATGTGGTGCTGGATCCCAGGACCCTGGAATCATGACTCGAGCTGAAGGCAGACACTTAACCAATTGAGCCACCCAGGCGCCCCAGTACCATACTGTTTTTTGATTACTACAGCTTTGTAATACAAGTTAAATTCTGTAATTGTGATTCCTTCAGGTTTTTTCTTTTTCAAGATTGCTTTGGCTATTCAGGGTCTTTTGTGGTTCCATACAAATTCTAGGATTGTTTGTTCTAGTTCTGTGAAAAATGTTGTTGGTATTGATAGGGATTGCATTTAATGTCTAGATTGCTTTGGGTAATTTAGACATTTAAACAGTATTTGTTCTTCCAATCCATGAGCATGGAATGTCTTTCCATTTCTTTGTGTCATCTTGAATTTCTTTGAAATGGTGCATTTGTAAATGGGATTATTTTCTTAATTTCTCTCTCTGCTGCTTCATTATTAGTGTATAGAAATGCAACAAATTTCTGTACATTGATTTTGTATACTGTGACTTTATGGTAGTTTTTTGGTGGAATATTTCAGGTTTTCTATGTATGGTATCATGTCACCTGTAAATATTGAAAGTTTTACTTCTTCCTTACCAATTTGGGTGCCTTTTATTTCTTTGTGTTGTCTGATTGCTGTGGTTGGGACTTCCATTACTGTGTTGAATAAGAGTGGTGAGAGCGGACATCCTTGTCTTATTCCTGACCTTAGCGGATAAGCTCTCAGTTTTTCCCCTTTGAGTATGATGTTTATTGTGGGTTTTTCATGTATGGCCTTTATGTATTGAGGTATGTTCCCTCTAAACCTGCTTTGTTAAGGGTTTTTATCATGAATGGATGTTGTAGTTTGTCAGATGTTTTTTCTGCATCCATCGAAATGATCATATGGTTTTTATCCTTTCTGTTATTGATGTGATCTGTCATGTTGATTGATTTGTGAATAGTATCAAAATATGTATACGTTATCTTCAAAATATGTTGTATTGTAAAATGATATCTTCAAAACTATGATAATCTTCTTGTGGTTTATAACAGTCCAAATCTTCAATTATATTTTCAAGTATGAAATACTGATTATCTTGGTAACATTTGAACAGCAAGAACAGTTTATATTCTTCCCATAATGCAGAAATGTCTTTTAACTTATATAAATCTCTGACATCTCAGAAGGATTGTGTTAAAATGGAGGAGGCAGGTGTCATAAATCTTTATTCTTTGGTAGAGAATATAATAGCTGAGTGTTAATTGCTTCCAATATTTAAGTATTTATATAAAGTAATAGGGAATTTTTGGATTCACTTTTAATACATGGCAGTAGTCCTACATTCACTAATAATTTCTGGAGGTGGTTATATTCCCTAATAATTTCCTTATATCAAATAAATGAAGTTATTGTTCCAAGGAGAATGCATGAAAGATGGCATTCATTTTCTACATGACTAGAATTTTCTCATGCAACATGCTGCTGGCTGTGGGACTCTGAGCCTTCTTTTTGTTTTTCAAAGCACGGTTCTGCTTAACTGTTAACTCTGCGCTTGTGCTTTATTTGCAGCATCTGGCGAGGCCCCAATGTGAACTGCACAGACAGTTCGGGTTACACTGCTTTACACCATGCAGCCTTAAATGGACATAAGTAAGTGCTATTTATTTGGACTAGAAACCTGGTGTATTTAGTTACATGTGATGAAATTCATTATGTTGATAATACCTATCTCATGTTGCCAGGAGTTTTCCTGGGCTTAGGTGAATTTGAAGAGGCACTAGGTGGCAACACTGACAATTTAAACTTGGTAAGAATGTTGCTGTGGATGATTATGTGCAGAGTATAAACCAAGAGAATTGTTCTAAAATAGTCAAATATCATGCAAGAAGAATAGAAGAAGTGACAGGACATGTTAGTTATGTGTAGTTTTCAGGGGGGGAATGGGATAAAACCAATTAGTAATGCCACCCTACCTTTTTGGGTGTCTTTATCTAACATGGGGAGTATTCACCAAGAGTAAAATCTTAATAGGTTCTTACTATGAATGTGAACCACTTCAAAATCCTTCAAATTTAGGAAATATGCTTTTTCTATGTCATTCAAGATAGTCTTTCTAAAGGTTTTAAATTTCTTTAACCTTTGGAATTATGTTTCAATAATGTGATAGCCTACAGTATGGACAGTGAAAGACTGTGTAACCATCACCATCATTTCATTTCTAGTGTTTTATCTAGGTTACCTAATGGTTTACTGACAAATTATGAGAGTCTGAATGATTCAGATGTTCTGTTCTCCCCCATCAGAAAGAAAGGGACTCTTCATGTCTCCCTTTCCTTTCTGTTTTTCCTTTGCTCTAATGATCCAAATTATTAGTCTTCCCAGACTTGGATCATTTCATTTTACTTTTACTTCAGTTTTTTAAAGATTTATTTATTTTAGAAAAAGAGAGTGTGTGTGTGCATGCACACGCCGGAGGGGCAGAGGGTCAGAATCTTCAAGCAGACTTCCCACTGAGCGTGGAGCCTGACTTGGGGCTTGATCCCATGACCCATGAAATCATGATCTGAGCTTGACCAAGAGTTGGATGCTTAAACTGACTGAGCCACCCAGGAGCCCTCATTTTACTAGAGTTTTTTTAGATATAGTAATTACTGCCTTAAAAATGCTAGTTACAAATAAAAAAAAAGAGCAAGCAAAAAAAAAAAAAGCTAGTTACCTTTTGCTTTCCCACATAACTGTTCCTTTATTTTGTGAATTGAGACACAAGATCAAGTCACACATGATTACATTTTATGGCCTTAAAGTTCTCACAAAAAAACCCCCTTTTTGTCATTTATCACTGTGACATTTTTTATTTTTAAACTTATTGCATAAATCTAATATTATCATTGTTTGGATATGGAGATATATCTGTATCTATCTACCCATATATAATTATACATATACATATAGTCATAAACATAATGTTTCATCATTTGGGTTCTTAGTATTAGAATCCCCAAACAACATTTTTCATCCACTCCCTATTCTATATTATATTTCTTATACATCTAACTTAGAACCTTTTATTGTGCTGGGTCTTTTTCAAAATATATTGCTGTCCTTCTGTAGAGTGTAAAATGTATGCAGGTACCTATAATCTGAATGTTTTAAAGGAATTACTATTTATTCTTCTTTGTACCAGGGTCATCAGGAATGAAGGCAAATTAAATCAGCCCAATAAATACAATGCTGATGGCTTCTTTGGAAATCTTAATTGTGTATTTAAGGGAATTCCGGTTAGGAAAATAATTGGAAAGACAGACTATCAGATCTAATGGACAGAAGATCTTGGGCCTGAGCACTGGAGCTATCCTACTTTTCTTGTTCTATCTTAGCTTGTCATGATAAGCACGTCTCAAAATAATGTTGTCCCAAAATGGATTAGCATTCATATCCATCTGTGGTTTTCAGTGGTTAGTAAATGTTTTTGATTTGTATGTGATGGCCTATCAAGTTCTAACCATTGAGATATGTTTCCCTTTGGTCCACTGCATAATTTTTCATTTCTATTAGCAATGTACAAAGTAAAGATAATTTAAGCGAATTGATTAGCAATCATTAAGATCATAAAGAGGGGGGATTTGACTAGATATCTTAGATATCTTTTAAGATCTCTTTAATTGCAGATATTCTCTGAGAATTATATATCTCTGCTTCTATATGAAGATCCCATCTTTTTAACACTTTCTAGAAAGATTGTACTCAGTGTCATTCTATAGGCATTGGAAAAAAGCGGGAGAATTCTAATCCCATCTTCCCATCTCTGCTAGTTATATATCTTGAGCCATTTAATTAACCCATCTAGGGCTCAGTTCAGTATAATGAATACATAAGCTGGACATTTTCCATTGCTTCTTTCAGTTATAACATTTTGTGATACACTGTTTTGGTATTTGTGGCTCAGTTATGTACTATGATGCTACAATTCTGAAGTTTGGATTTTCATCTAGAGTGTAATATCTCTTTACTTTAAATTACCCGTGGATTTTTAAAATTAGAGATGGTTTATTGAATCCTGCCCCCTCCCTTCCCTCATTTTATAGATAGAGAAATAAGCCCATTCTGGATAAATGACATACTGGTCACTTAGATATTAAGGTGGGGCTGTGTTTAGACTTTAAGTGTTTTAGTTCTAAGTGCGTGCTTTTACCATTACTCTACATTATCTTCCTTTTGTGGCTCTGTGCACATCAGTTTTCTAAACTCTTGCTGGCTTTTCTCTGTTCTGTTATCTATTTCTGGGCTGCCTCCCATTATCATCAACTAGTGTGTTCACATAGAATGCTAATTTTAATATTGGCTTAAGAAAAGATATTTGAAGGAGAAAAAAAGTCATAGTATATATCTCAGAGCCAGTTTTTTTTCTTTTCTTTGCCTCTGCTTTTCTCACTTAGCAAGGTAATGAACAATTGATTATTTTGTGTTCTTCCCAAGCAAGCCTTAGCAGTCAGCACAGAAACACATCATTTCCATGTTTGTTGCTGTTGTTGTTGTAGCCTCAGCTGTAGATTGTTTCCGAAAACATGTTTTCTAGGCTAAAGTTCATGGAATCATAGAGCTAGCAGTAATAATACAGGGTTCTGTAGTTTCGTATTTTGTTTTTAACACAGGCTTTTCTCCTACCCTCAACATACAGTCTAAGCCTTCATACTGCAAATTAAGCCTGTTTTATATCCTCTTATATTGTATGTTTTCCTGGGGGCTTTTGTTTATCAACTCAAGTTAATCCACAAGTGGAGCATCATTTTGTACCTGAAATACATTATTTCATAATGAACAATTCATCTCCACTTAGCCAAATCCGGACACAATAGAAAATGTACTTCTATTAGTGATTTCCTGGGTCATTTGTAATTGCAGATTAGAAAATTATTAACTTCGAATGATAGAAAAAAACATGGTCAATAGAACAAAATCCACTAGCAATGATTATAAGTTATTTCAATAGATAGGCAAGAGACCTATTTCTGTTTTTCTTTTTTATAATGTGAAAGATCCATTTTCTCTCTCATGTATTTCTGCTACAAATCTGGCTCTCTTAATTCTCTTCTGAATAGACATTAGCCAGCCAGCTGGCCTGCCTTTCTGCCTTTCTTCTTCCCTCTCTCCCTCCTTCCCTCACTTTTTTCCTCCCTATCTCTTTCCCTTTTCCCTTCCTTCCTCTGTCCCTTCTTCCTTCTCTTCCTCTCTCCTCTCCTTTCCTCTTTTCTTTTCCTAATCTTTTCTTTTTAATAATAATCTTACTGTTCACTATAAGGTTTTACTAAACATGTGTATTCATATTTCATTTCTCCTTCTCTTAGCAAATTATTCCTTTTCTTTTTTTCTTAAGTTTCATCTCATTAAGCTATATTGGGCACACTGTGATTCTTGGATGCTGTTTTGAGAACTGTCAGCACTAAATTATTATCATTTATAACTTTGAAATATGTATATTCTTTGTTATGTGTCAGGTTTAAGTATTTACTGATCTTGCTTTTCATTCTCTAAATATTTAATGCTTGAATCCTAGACTCCATTATCTGAAATCCAAACTGTATCTCAAATTATATCGAGAATCCAGATAGTAATTTATGTGTACTTTTGATTTACTCTTAAGTTTTCTAATGAAAGAAGAGAACTTCTTCTAAAAATTTATATAGTCTGGTCCATAAAGTTTCTCTTTGGATAACCTAGAAATAACTTTGATCTGATTGCTTCTTTCCTGGATAAGGATATTAAATAGTTAAAATTTGCTCTTATTCACTCTCTCTGGAAATCTTTGAGAGTGAATTCAGTATAAAAAGGAGCTCCAGTTAGAAAATTAGGAGTGGATTGTCCTAAGGTCTTTTGACCATGTCAAACACATTTGCAACTCTATTTCTGTTAAGGAGAAGTAAAATCTTCAAGAAAGTCTGAAATCAAAAGGGCCTTAATTAATGTGAGAATTTCATTAGTTTGTTAAATACTCTATCCATATGAAGATGATTTGCATTTATTTCAAAGTTCTTTGGACTGGTAACGAGGGAGGATGGAACAAAATAAATGTCTTTCGTTATGATTTAATTACAGGGAAATTTGCTTTTGAGGTAAAGAAATTTGAATTTTGAACCGTCCCAATTAACTTAATTTTGCTCAGAACATATCCTGAAACTTCTTAAAAGATATATGAATTAGAAGTATATTTATATCTATCAGAAAATGAAACAAATTATAGTAGCAAAAATTAATACTTTTAGAATTCCTATTTTTACCTGAACTTATATATTAGCCTCAAGCTGCAAAATGTTGCAATGATTTTTTTTTTTAAAGATTTTATTTATTTATTTGAGAGAGAGAAGGAGAGACAGTGAGAGCACAAGTGGGGAGGAGAGGGAGAAGCGGGCTCCCTACAGAGCAAGGAGCTCGATGTGGGGCTCGATCTCAGGACCCTAGGATCATGACCTGAGCCAAAGGCAGAAGCTTAACTGACTGAGCCACCCAGGTGCCCCAAAATGTTGCAGTGATTTAAATTGCATTATTATTAAATTTAATTTGATATTTTGTTTTACTCCTGGGGAATGGAATTGTTTTTTCTGTGATCTCATCGACCACATTTACTTTAGGATTTTAGAGCAGTTCTTATTTATGAAATGCTACATATAAGAAAGAATGCCACTTTATGATCAAGATATAGATGTTACTTCACTGTTTGCTATATTATGAACATTGTTCATCAGTATAACTTAATATTTCATGCCTAGTAACCAAGCGTAGTCAACATGTTCATTTGAAAGATATAAGGAACAACTTAAATAAAAATGAAAATCAATACGGTGCCTGCATGCCTCAGTTGGTTAAGCGTCTGCCTTCAGCTCAGGTCATGATCCCAGGGTCCTGGGATTGGGTCTCGCATCAGGCTCGCTGCTCAGCGGAGAGTCTGCTTCTCCCTCTACCCCTAGCCCCTGCTCATGATCTCTCTTTCATTCTTTCTCTCTCTCAAATAAATAAAATCTTTGAAAAAAAAGAAAATAATACTGATTTGGGTAGGATCCTAGTGTTAAATACCATTCTAGTTTAGATATTAGAGATAGTACCTGAAATTTAATTTATTCTTAATGAATATGGAGGAAAAGGGCCTGTTTAATACATTATTACTTGTGATATACATGGATACCTCATAAGATGTATAAATGACAGTTGGTTGATTAATATTTTATTTATGATTCAGTAAGACTGACAGGCACATTTTTATCAGAAATAGAACTTCATATTTCATAAATATGTTTTCACATTAGAAATCTGAGCCATGCCTGTTCATTAGCTGATGTCTGTGAATAAAATGAACATGTTTGGGGCCCCTGAGTGACTCAGTTGGTTAAGCATCTGACCCTTGATTTTGGCTCAGGTCATGATCTCAGGGGCATGGGGCAGAGCCCCAGGCAGGGCTCCCTGCCCAGGGGGGAGTCTGCTTCTCTCCTCCTCCCTCTCCCTCTGCCTCTTCTCTCTCTCTCAAATAAATAAGTCTTAAAAAAAATAAATTTAGTAAAATGAATTAAAAGAAAACACATAAATATAGGGCGCCTTGGTGGCTCAGTCGGTTAAGCATCTGCCTTCAGCTCGGGTCATGATCTCAGGGTCCTGGGATCGAGCCCCGATTGAGTCGGGCTCCCTGCTTAGTGGGGAGTCTGCTTCTCCCTCTCCCCACTTGCTCTCTCTGTGTGTCTCTCTCACTACCTCTTTCAAATAAATAAATAAAATCTTTAAAAAAGGTAAATAGTATTTAGTTAGTATTGTATTGTTCACTGGAGGCAATTTCATAGGCATACAGATTGTTCTTTTCAGATTTACATATTAGGTAGTGGTAATATGACACAATACAAATGTCAGTAAGTTAGTTTTTTCATTATTCCATCAATCTTCCTGATAAAGAATGGATGTATATCACATGCATTATTAGAAAATGTCAATAAGAATTGAGCCAAAGAACAAATTAAACTGAATGGATTTCATGAGAGTAAAAGAAAATAGGATTGATAAACCCATTAAACTTTCCTCTTACCCTTTGAAAGTAAATGCCTTTAGAAGTTTCAGATTATTTTTTTAATTGGTTAGGCATTGAGGAATAAAGTTAAAACTCTTCACAGAAGTATCTTTGTCTGATACATGAATTTGGAGAAGTGTGTTTTGTGACTAGTATAAATTCTACTTTTTAGATCCAGATAATTAACTGTGTCTTCTTTTGGTATCGCTTTACCTTTTATTTAAATGCTGAAGTGCGGGGCGCCTGGGTGGCTCAGTTATTAAACATCTGCCTTCGGCTTAAGTCATGATCCCAGGGTCCTGGGGTTGAGCCCCGCATTGGGCTCCCTGCTCCTCGCTCCCTGCTTGGTGGGAGGCCTGCTTCTCCCTCTCCCACTCCCCCTGCTTGTGTTCCCTCTCTTGCTGTCTGTCTCTCTGTTAAATAAATAAAATCTTAAAAAAAAATAAAAAAAATGCTGAAATGTTTCATTAAAAAAAAGAATCACTGGGATTGCTAAACATTGCTGCAGCTTACCTTGAGAAGTGTTTGTTTGCATACGATTTTACAGTCATACCTGTTTTTTATTTGATTCACACCAACCCTTTGGAGGCTGGCAGGAAGATGTAGCCTCTGAATTCTATTTTAACAATATCTGAAAGTCTGACAGAGGCTATTTGATTTGCCCAAGGTGACCAAATTAGTAAGTAGTAGAAAGTTGGAACTCTAAAGCAGGTATTCTGATTTTTAACTGCTTTTTTTTTTAATTTAAAAATAATTTATTTCAATAAGTACATATTTCTTGATTCTCAATAGGAATTTCGACCAAGAATTTATATTAGGTGTTACCAAATATTTTCAGTCTTTATCAAGAATGCTGGGTTTTTTCTACCTTTTTTTTTTAAATTTTTTTTTATTCTTACGTTAATCCCCATACATTACATCATTAGTTTTAGATGTAGTGTTCCATGATTCATTGTTTGTGCATAACACCCAGTGCTCCATGCAGAATGTGCCCTCCTCAATACCCACCACCAGGCTAACCCATCCTCCCACCCCTTCCCCTCTAGAATCCTCAGTTTGTTTTTCAGAGTCCATCGTCTCTCATGGTTCGTCTACCCCTCTGATTTCCCCCGCTTCATTCTTCCCCTCCTGCTACCTTCTTCTTTTTTTTTTTTTTAATTCATTGGTATTGAATCCTTCTTATCACATTGTAGTTATTTATCTCAGAATAGAAGACGCTATATAGTAACTTTTGCATGGCAGAGAGGTGAGGAGAAATATGTGAATTTGACAGCCTTCAAGTGTCCTTCTGATTTTCATATTTGTTTTTGCAAAGATGATTTGCTGGAAGCATTTTTATTTTTAAAGGATTTTGTTTTCACTTGGGACAAGAACTAATATTTTTGTACAGCGCTTTACTATTTATTGAGTGGCTTCTCTTCTGTGATCTCATTTAAAGCTCTTACCAGTCTTGACCAGTGGGTGTTATTATTATTACAGTATCCCCTACAGAAAAGAAAAAGACAAGACTAAGTAATTTCTCTAGGGGTCACATCATTAAGTAGTTTGTGTAGGTAGGACTCAGATCCAAATCTTCTAAGTTCAGGTTTTATAAAATACTACTGGTTCTTATAAAGAATATTAAAGTGAGATTTTATTCTTATTTTCTCTAAAATTGTATCATTAGAAAACTTATTACTCCTTGGAACATTCTAAATATTTCTACAACATATTCTTGGTTCTTTCATCATGATTTCATACATTTATCTATTAAGTCCAATGTTTCGTATGTGGGGGAGAAAGAATAATTTTCTCTTTCCCTTCTGGGTTCTTGGCTGAGGAACCCCCACTCCCCCCCATAATAAAAAGGTAGATTAACAAGAGAAAAGAAGTTTAGTAATATGTATATCTCTTGTATATACATGGGAGATACCCAGAAAAACTTAGTTAACTCTCTTTAATGGTCCCTGCCACCACCTTAAAAACCATTTCCTGCTAAACATAAAATAGATGTTTGTTGAGGGGAACTAGTTATGGGAGGTTATTAGGAAAAGCACAATAAACAAGTTGTGGGGTTGTTACTCAGATTTAAGTTTCTGCTTCCTCCCAGGATAAGAGTTTCTAAGAGATTGAGAGTCCATTATCATTTTCTGGTACAAAGAGGGAGACTCCCTTACAAATGGAGTTTTCCTTATAGATTTAAATGTCTCTTACAAAAGGGTAACTTCTATTCCGTTTTCAGAGGTTTAACAACATCTACTCTTTCTTAAAAGTAATTAGCTGAAAATAATACTTATGCCAAAGAGGTATATTTTGGGGTGGTATATTCTGCTCCCCTTTACAAGTTCAGACCACACTCTGGGCATTCATTATATTTTACCATTTACTGTAATGTTTGTATCATGTCTATTTTGTGTGTTTGTGGGGAGGTAGCTATAACTTCTTTTCAGACTTCCTCCAATTTTTCTTGTTACTTTACATTTAAAGTCTGGCTTCATGAAATATTTAAATTTAGCTCTTTGTGTTACATTTGTTCTTACTACCAGTGATTTGTTATATATGAGAAACTTTAGAATTTATTGTAACTTGTTACACACACATATGTATAATGTGTGGGATTTCATTTAGTGAGTTAATAGAATTTGCTTCATAAATGCTTTAAGTAAAAATAGAGTTTTTGTTTAGAATTACTCTTTTTGTTTGGTTGATACAAAATTCAGTTTAATGTTACCAAAAATTGGTAAGTCTTCTTTAGGTTGAGTATTGCAGTTCAGAATTTTTACTTTGAAAACTTGGTTGGGATTGAGTACAAAATGGTTATAGGTACGGTATATTGAGTATGAATTGATATTGGATCAGTGGTGGAACTTGTCTCATGAATGAATCTCCTTCTTGAATTTTTTTCTTAAGCTTGGAACAGAGAGGTGAAGGAGTGCAGATGTATGAGTAGCACATATTCAAAATATGTTGTGTGCCATGGCTGAGAAGTTATTAACCCCCCCTTTTCTACTGTGCTGCTTTCTCTTTTATATGCATCTTCAATTCCTTATTCCAAGTCTCTATAGGATGATGTATATAAATAACCTAAATGTCTCTTAGTAGTATGATGTGTGTGTGTGTGTGTGTGAGAATAAGGAATTTGCTTAACCTCTGCTTTTCCTTCACACTAAATCTCAGGTATGGGCTATTTGAGAAAAACCCCTTTTTAAAAAAAATGGGAAGAGGCATTTTTAAAAAATGTTTTATTTATTTCATTCAGTTATGAAATCAGAAACATTTTGCCCAAATGAATTCCATTGAGTGCTTTCATTGGTTGGTCAGTGCTCTGCGTGTGTATGTATGGTGGTGGTGGTTTTCCAGGTAAGTGAAATAGCCAAATGTTGAATTTTGTATCTCTTACTCTAAATTTCTAGCCAGCATCTAGTATATGTTCATAATTATCTGTTCATTGAATCTGTGTGTTTAGCATATTTTCTGTTCTGTTCTTTTTTTTTTTCCTCTCAGGGACATAGTTCTCAAACTACTTCAGTATGAGGCATCAACAAATGTAGCCGACAACAAAGGTTATTTTCCCATTCACCTGGCTGCCTGGAAAGGAGATGTAGAAATTGTGAAGATTCTTATTCATCATGGACCATCACATTCCAGAGTCAATGAACAGGTGCACTTGTCAAATATTTGCTCATGCTCTGGTTTTTCTAGAGGTTTGCAAAAGCGATGCTGCATTGAAAAATTGATTATTTCTGTCATTACCCTGCCAAAGACTTTCACTGTTAAATTCCCTAAAGGAGAAATTGAAAAACTCTTTGGCACTTGTATTAGGTACATAGGTCCTAAGTTGGGCTTTTGTAAAGATATTTGTTAACAAGAGAATACTACATAAAGAAAGTAACTAATATTTTTGCCTAACTATATAAGCGTCCATTTTGCAGTTTTTGAATATTTAAAGATAGGACAGAATTCACATTTATAATATGAATTAGAGCTTTTCTTAATAAAATTTTAAATGCTAAAACGATGATGGATTCATTTGCAGAATACTCTCCATTTACTTCCACATTTCCATAGCAAATACAGTTTTGTGAATCAAAATGCGAAATACAGTATATACCATAGATAGTCACATATTAAGTTAAAAATTTCCTGTATGTATGACCAGAGTATGTTGAATAAAACACAGCAGCAATATACTGACAGATAAAGTAAAAATATTTTCAAGTGTATAATATCCATATTACACATAACTGACATATTAAAAAAGGAATGCCATTCTCAGTATTCTAAATAAATAAGACCACAGATTTCTGAAAGTAAAATACAGGCTGCTAGTACAGTATGGTAATAAACATCTTGAGCTCTGCATGCCCCCTGCTGTTCCCATTTTGTAAAACTATATTTGAAAACCAGCATGTAGCCCAACAATTGAATTACAACCATGGCATTAAGCTGCAGGTTGGCAGTTGTCCAATATCAATGTAAGTGGTTACTCTAGGGCAAGCACATCTAATAAAGTGCAATTAGCATACTGTTCAAATGAATACAGACTTTGCAGGCCTTTGACTGAAATTCAGACTAAAGAATAAAAAGTAACACTGCCACTAGCTATAAACACCAAAGGGAAGAAAAATACATTTTTTCCCCAGAAAAATGCAGTTATAGAAATAAAGTTCCTCTGAGTAGGAAAAATGTTGTATTAATTGGAAGTGCCTTATTAATAATTATCACAAAATATCTATGTTTATAGGTTACCAAATGAAGTGTATTTTTATGCAAATACATTCATAAACTCAATCTTTAAAAAATGACAGATGCTTATCTTTATCAGCATATCATGCTAAAGGGAAATTTATGGGAATGCTGTTCTGTTTTTCAGAAAATCAAAAGTTAAAAGATCATTTGTGGGATGAGCCATCTGGTGGTTATTCTTAAAACTGTCTGAATGCCCCAAAGTGAACCTGAAATAGTAAGATGGAAAAACAATCCAAGGTTAAACAAGAGGATGTTAGTTTTTACAAGCAAAATATTTTTTAAATGACGTGAAAATAAGAAAAAACACTTAGAATTCATTTGTATTTGAAAGTTGCTTTGTCTTGTGGATTCTACTGGAAATAAATTAAAAATTTCTTGAGATTTTTAATACCATGCTGTCAGTATTTGTTATGTATATGGTACTCCTTTAGTCCTGATGTATTTCTGTCATTTAGTGTCATTTCTCCTGTTTCTGATGTGGGAATTTTATTTTTGTAAAAGTAACTTTTCATTTTAGCTTTATTTCTTATTTCCCCCCTCTGAATGGGGTAGAAATGTACTAGTTACTTATAAACCTTTATGTATTTAAGCAACAGAGGGGAGAAATGAAAATAATAAAGATATATTGAGACATGGTGCTTGACATAGCCAAATACCATGCTAAGCACTTTTACCTATAATATGTTATTTAATTAATTCTCACAACCCTTGAAGTGATAGTATCGCTCCCATTTTATAGATGAGAAATTAGGCTCAGTAAAGCTAAATAAGTCATGCAAGGCCACACATTACTGAGTGACTAAAACTCAGACTTTGAACTCTAATTCCAGAGCCCTCCACAATAGCATATTGGTATTGTCATCATAAATCCTGTCACTTATGGATTGTTTACTATATGCCAGGCAGTGTGCAAAGTACTTCATCTATTATCTTACATGCATCCTGATGAGATAGGGATTAATTATTGTTCTTATTTTATATATGGGAAGCTACCTTAGAGAGATTAAATAACCTGCCCATGATATCACAGCTACTAAGAAATGCACTACGTATTTGAATTCAGGTTTTTCTGATGCAAAACTCAAACTCCTAACCAATTATGCTCCATGTTATGATAATAAAATTATGTATAATTGTCAGGGCTTCGTTCTGATTTCTGAAAGTAGTCTTTGGTTTCTAATACAGCTTTCTTTCAAAATAATTCTGTCTTATATTTTGATATTTAACATTTACGAAGCATTTGCCTTTATGTTATTTCTTTTGATTTATAAGCTATACTCCAAGGTTTGTAGGGAGGGTAATATTCACATTTTTCTGATAAGATAGGTTCAGAGAGATCAAGTATGTGTCAGCACTTCAACATAGGTCACCATTCTATACTGCCCTAGAATTAGTGGCCAATTTAGGACAATGTAATTTTGAAAACAAAGTAGACCGTGCCCTGATTATGGTTTTCATATTTTTTATAATTGTAATTGTATAATCCTTCCTCTCTTTTGTCAACTGATTTATTATTTCCTTTTTTTGATGTTATATATGTTTGCATTTTATGTTTCTCTGTATATTCATCTCTTCCCCCCTTTACCTTCTTTTCCTCTTTTTTTTTTTTTTAAACATTAGGGCAAAAACAAGAGGAGCCCTATCTGATAAGTATATTCACTTACCATTTACTAAAATTCAAACCTAACTAATGTTAATTTCCATTAGTTTTATTTTGAAGCAAGATCTTTTGGTAAATAGCTTTTGTCAGCCAGTTTTGTTCTGCTACCCATTGTCTATAAGTAGAAGTGTCCTAATTTTTTGGAGAACACCCATTTGGTAAAAAAGAGGGAATTCAGAACTGCTCAAGAATGTTCATTGTAGACATAAGGCAGTTATTAATCAGTGCTTCTACACAGTCTGTATTTCAAATCCGATTCTTTTAGATCACTTGTTAGTACAGATACATGTATACAATCATGCCTTTTATAAAGGTACCATGGTTGTGGTCTTCCTGATCTGACAGTACAAGTATGTGTTGATCATGGGTAAACTATGAATATTTTTTCCTGAGTAAGTCTGGCATGATTGAAATAATTTTTCTTGAGATCTGAACAATCTAATTGGTGTTAATAGAGAAAGTTTCAGTTTTGCACTTATAATTTCCTATGCTAAGGCCTCTGCAAATGTAGAGATGTGTTTGAGGAGTCATTATTTTGTAATGGGCTCTTCTTTTTCTCAAAGAGGTGCTGTGTTTTAAAAATTGAGTTTCTTTCTAACCACGGGAAAATTTGCTTTGATCAGAAGGCATATTTCTATATCATATTTTTATGGTATAGGTAATAGATTGATTTTCTTATCAGGCTTATAAAACTTAGCCAGATAAGAAAAATCAGGGAATGTAGACCTGTATAGACCTGTATGTGGTCAGTCTCTATGAGGAAGTAGACTGTAGCAGCACATTCAAACTAAGAACAAGAATGACTCCTCCTAAAATGTTGGAAGAATCAGTGCCTTCAGCTGGATTCCCCGTCTATCCAATCTTAATTTCTTGTTGATTGTCTCCAAGGAGTAGGTATTTTTTCTGGGTTTGGCCTTCAAATGCACTCTTCTGATACTTTTATTTGGAAGGTAAAGTAGTAAGAAGTCTTTCAAAGTGCTCATTAAATTTTTTTTTTTTCGACTACTCTTTAAGTTTTTAAATCCTCCCTCTGCTCTTAACTCTCTACTCTCAACTTATTTGCATCCTTCAGCCAGAGCAAGTCTGAATTACTTTTGGGAACATTAAGATTTATTTGGGTTTGAACCCTGTTTGTCCTTTTATGTGGTCAAAGCAGCTATCTAAGTAGCTAGTTCCTGTTACAACTCAGTTGGTATTCTTTTGAGCAAAATCTGTAGAAATTCTGCTTTCAGCACTAATTTCCTTTTCTTCTCTGACTATATAGCAATACTTGGCAGACAGTGTGGTGTAGGGGAAATGAGACAATGTATATGGTTTTTAGAGATTCAGCAAATGACAGTAGTAACAGTTGTTATTGTGGAAGATGGTATTAAGAGCAGTGACTTTGGGGGGGGTGACAGGGTGGCTCAGTCGGTTAAGCATCTGCCTTCAGCTCAGGTCATGATCCCCAACTTCCAGACTTCTGGGATAGAGCCCTGCGTCAGGCTCCCTGCTCAGTGGGGAGTCTGCTTCTCCCTTTCCCCCTGCCCTTCCCCTGCTCCTCTCTCTCTCTCGCAAACTCTCTCAAATAAATAATATCTTTAAAAAAAAAAAAAGAGCAGTGACTTTGGGTTCAGATCCTGGCCCCAACACTAAATGGCCGTATACTTGAAGGCTAGTTATTTAATTTCTCAGTGCCTCAGTTCCTCATCTGTAAAGTGGCAATAATGATAATAATAGCAGAGTGAAGATTAGAGTACACATAAATGGAATGCAGCTGTGCCTGGTACATAGTGTTAGCTCTGATGATGACTCTGATGATGGCAGCCTCTTTCTCTCTAGAACCCTTACTCAGGATCATGGCATTTTTGTTACTAAAATTTCTTGTTTACGTTTCTCCTGACTGATCCTTCTACCTCCTGACATAGTCATATACAATCTACCTACGCCATCTGCCCAAATGGACTGAAAGGTCCATTTGCCTTGAGATGGGGTTTAGTTTTCTCTGTTGTTTTAACATTTAAAAAAATGTTTAATTCCAGTGTAGTTAACATACAGTGTTATATTCATTTCAGGTGCACAATATAGTGATTCAGCAACTCCATATATTACTCAGGGTTAATCAAGATAAGTGTACTCTTAATCCCTGTCACCTGTTTCACTCCCCCCCCCCCCCCCAGGAACCATCTGTGTTCTCTATAGTTAAGAGTCTTTTCTTGGTTTGTCTCTTTTTCTTTGTTCATTTGTTTTGTTTCTTAAATTCCACATATGAGTGAAATCATATGGTGTTTGTCTTTATCTTATTTCACTCAGCATTATACTCTCTTGATCCATCAGGTACAGTTTTTATCTTGCTAAATTTCCTGGAAAATCTTGATTTTCAACTGCAACACTTATTAGGTGCATATGTAATAATGTAATACTCCTTGTAACTTGTCTGGCAGTGGCTTTAAGTCTGCCTCTCAAACCATAATTATATTTCAAAGATATGTGGTTTAATCTTAGGGCCAGTATGTCTTCATTCTCTTTGCAAAAGAAGCAATGATTTGTACTTGTATGGAAAATAAAATGAAACTTAATTTGGGAAGTCTTTCCATAAATCTTTCATTATCAAGAATTTGCCATCTCTCTTAGGAAGCCAGTCTGTTAAAAGTGGGTTATAATTGTTATTAATCTCTCTCATTAACAAATGTCACGGAGGCATGATGCACAGTACAGATAACACTGACCATCTGGGCCCAGCAGGGCCACTGACTGACATGGCTAAATCATTTATCACTCCCGGAAATTGGAATATATAATGCAGGGGAAAATTTGATTTTCCTTATTGAAATGATTAAAAAATGTGATGTTTTGGTGCAATAAGATACTTTAACAAATATTCTATTAGGCATACTTATTAAAATAGATAAATCTTAAACTTACATTTTCAGAGTATCTCTGGTTTTAAATTACTGTTTAGATTTTGATAATGGAATTTCTGAAAACTTCAATCTTATATCTTTGTCTTAACAGAACAATGAAAATGAAACTGCCCTGCACTGTGCGGCTCAATATGGACACTCAGAAGTAGTTGCTGTTCTCCTAGAAGAGCTCACCGATCCTACCATCAGGAACAGTAAGCTAGAAACACCTTTGGATCTGGCAGCACTCTATGGGCGACTTAGGGTGGTCAAAATGATCATCAGTGCACACCCTAACTTAATGAGCTGCAACACTAGAAAGCACACGCCGCTCCACCTCGCTGCTCGCAATGGTCACAAAGCAGTCGTTCAGGTGCTGTTGGAAGCAGGAATGGATGTGAGCTGTCAAGTGAGTCTTCTTTTAGCTATGATTTAAAAGTGATGATGCTCTTGCTTTGCTTTGAGATACAGACATTAAAGCTTATATGTAGAAATCTTTTCATTTTTAATTAAATTGTTCACAAATATTTTTATAACTGTTAAATTCAAGATGCTGTGCCACACGCTGCTGGGAAATATGAAGAGATCTAAGGCATAATTTCTAACCTCATTCTAATTTTAGGGCTTTATGAATGAAAAATTATTATTAGGAGGCTGTTGTGTGTGGTATCATTAGTAATTGTTCCCTCCCAGTGTCCGGCACACAGCTTGACATACACTAGGAATCCAGTCAGAGTTGAATGAATGAAAGAATGAATCAAAATTCAATGTAATACTTTTGAGTATGTACTTAGTGTTTAATATGTTGACACATTTAGAATCCATTTTTTTTTTTTAAAGATCTAGATTCTTTTTTTTTTTTTTTTTAAAGATTTTATTTATTTATTTGAGACAGAGAGAATGAGAGACAGAGAGCATGAGAGGGAGGAGGGTCAGAGGGAGAAGCAGACTCCCCGCCGAGTAGGGAGCCCGATGCGGGACTCGATCCCGGGACTCCAGGATCATGACCTGAGCCGAAGGCAGTCGCTTAACCGACTGAGCCACCCAGGCGCCCTAGAATCCATTTTTAACAGCCCTCCTGTGGGATTAAGAGCTACTAAGTTCCAGTTAAGAGATGAGGAATCAGATTCAAAGAGTTAACAAAATTGCCTAAGGATGTATAGCTGATAAACCTAGAATATGAATTTATACTTACTGATTAAAATCCAGGCCTCTTTACATAATAGTGAACTGTCTATACATGATTAATGAAGGAAAAATCATTTTGTCTAAGGGCAGTCAGAAGGAATTTTATTGGAGAGGTGTGATTTGAGTTGAACTTTGAAGCATGGATGACATTTGGAAAGGTTTCTCCACAAGGAAAAGGGCAACCTACTTTTTTATTTTTAAGGGCAACCTACTTTTATTATCTGTTTCAAGTTAACTCCAATTCCAAGGTTAACTTTTTTTTAACCGTTTTTTCCTTTTATTACTGTTTTTTGTCTCCCAAGTCAGTGGCAACATTCTTATCTTCCAGAGACCCTTTTGGTTCCTGTCAGATTGTGTCCTTTTCCCTTAAGCTATTGCTGTGTAACAAACTATCCTGAAACTTAATGGCTTAACACAGTAATACTTATTTAGCTCATAATTCTGTGGTTGGTGATTTAGTCTGAGCCTCACTGGGTAGTTCTGTCTTGGCTAAGTTCTCTCATGTGTCTGGGGTCAATTAGAAATCAGTTGAGTGGCTCTGCTGTAGAGATTGGCTGGATTTTGCCTGGGATAATGGGTGAGGTTGCCATGTGTCTTTAATGATCCAGCAGGCCACCTTGGGCTTGTTCACATGACAGTGGTATGGTTCTATGTGCATGCATGTGTGCACACAAGAGACAGAAGGAAGGAGGGAGGGAAGAGGGTTATACAAAGTCTCTTGAGGTCTAGGCTGGGAACAAGCATCCTGTCTTTTCTGTAGTGTTTGATAAGCCAACATGTCACAAAGGCAGCCTAAATTCAAGGATTGGTAAAACAGATTTTACCTCTTAATTAGAAGAGGTTGTGAATTGTTAAAGGGGTGCAAATACCCAGAGGGAACAAATGCAGCCAGCTTTGCAACATTCCAAATGCTGTTAGTGCTCAAAACTGTGGGGTTACTTTTCCTAGGAATTGTTTAGAGGTTGGATTTTGTTTCTTCTTTGTTTTCCACCGAAATTTTAAAAATCTTAGGCCTTATAAAATAAAATAAAATAAAATAAAAATTTTAGGCCTTCTCATCCTACATTTCAGGCTGGTTCCCCGAAACAGACTTTTCGTTGGAGCTTTGCCTGTCTTATTTAGCTATTTAGGTATTTATAAAATCTTTTCTTAATTTTTTATTTATTCTACTTTTGCAGCCTTAAAAATAAACACAAGAATTTTTTCTAGTCCTCATGTTAAAAAAACCCCAATTTTCCCCTCAATTAAAATGAGATAGATACATATTTACTATTTTAAGTGACTCACAAAGTTACTATCTTAAAGTGTGTTTAATGATAAGCTAGATGTTTATTGTCTGAATGTTGAATTTCTCTAATCTAGATTTACTGCTTTCATAAAACTTCTGGAATATTTTTTTTAAAGATTTTATTTATTCATTTGAGAGAGGGAGAGAGAGCGTGCACAAGCCGGTGGGAGAGGGACAAGCAGACTTCCCACTGAGTAGGGAGCCCAAAGTGGGCTCAATCCCAGGACTCCAGGATCATGACCTGAACCAAAGGCAGACACTTAACCAACTGAGCCACCCAGGTGCCCCAGACACTTCTGGAATATTTCTAAACTTGATGGCACAGAGCACTTCATAACCAAGGACTTCACTATGACTGAGATCAATAACTCACTTCATGTCCATGGCCCAGATCTTTTTATATTTTTTACTAGATGACATGGCCAGAAGAGAAAGAGTCTGGCTTCAATTTTATGTATGTATATGGTACATCTTTTTTATATAAAATACTACTTACTATATTATTTATGTTTTTGGAGAATTAAAGATAAGTAAGATCTCTGCCCAGAATTTAGTGGAGGATACAAAAACTTGCAAGAATACCTCCTATATATGACATACTAAAATAAAGAGTAGGGCAAAATGCTATGGAGAGATCAGTGAATAAAATATAGATTGTAAGAGGGAGGAATTGAAGAGACATAGAGTAATATTTGAAGAGGAGCTTGATGGCTTTAGGACTTTGAATTTAGGTATAACTTAGCTTGCAAATATGCATTATTTGGCTAAAATAGTATTTTAAAATATTGAATTTGAATGCTTTAAGATGCGGTATATACCTTCCAAGGTCCCAACCTCTCTCTACCTCTTTCTACCATCTTCTGTCATTGCCAGATTCATTCCTTTAGGTTTTCTACTTTGCCCCAATAGCATTTGGGTTTGTTACTCATATATCAGATGAAAGGAGCAAAATATGTTTAGACCACTGTGAACCCTTAATCAGAAGCATCAGGGCTGGTACCTGAGCAGGGTGGGCAATGTTTTGTTATTTATACTCACTTTATGATTTCATCTTGAAGGTTTTCAAGAAGTAGAACTGACAACATATTCTAAAATATATCTCAATGAATTGAATCTTCTAGTATTTAGTTAGCCTTAGTTGATGTTTTGCTTTTGTTGTTATGCTTTATTTATAGAAAACATGCATTTTTTTTTGTTTGTTTCATTGCCTTTTTTGGGTCAGTGTTTAATTTTATTATGGAATTCAAATGAACTGTCACCAAGTTTGCCCATCACATTCACTGCAAAGTTGTTGGGTTTTTTTTTGTTTGTTTGTTTGTTTTGAGAGGGGGAGAGTGGGAGGGGAGGGGCAGAGGCAGGAGGAGAGAGAGAATCTCAAGCAGGTTCCAAGTGGAGCCTGATGTGGGGCTTGATCTCACTACCCTGAGATCAGGACCTGAGCCGAAATCAAGAGTCAGATACTTAACCAACTGAGCCACCCAGGTGCCCCTGCTGCAAATTTTTTTATTGTTATGTTAATCACCATACATTACATCATTAGTTTTTGATGTAGTGTTCCATGATTCATTGTTTGTGCATAACACCCAGTGCTCCATGCAGAACATGCCCTCTTTAATACCCATCACCAGGCTAACCCATCCTCCCACCCCCCTCCCCTCTAGAACCCTCAGTTTTTTTTCAGAGTCCATCGTCTCTCATGGTTCACCTCCCCCTCCGATTTCCCCCCCTTCATTCTTCCCCTCCTGCTATCTTCTTCTGTTTTTTTTTCCTTAACATATAATGTATTATTTGTTTCAGAGGTACAGATCTGTGATTCAACAGTCTTGCATACTTCACAGCGCTTACCAGAGCACATACCCTCCCCAGTGTCTATCACCCAGCCACCCCATCCCTCCCACCCCACCCCCCACTCCAGCAACCCTCAGTTTGTTTCCTGAGATTAAGAATTCCTCATATCAGTGAGGTCATATGATACATGTCTTTCTCTGATTGACTTATTTCGCTCAGCATAATACCCTCCAGTTCCATCCATGTCGTTGCAAATGGCAAGATCTCTGCCAATTTTTTTAATATTAAATTTAAAGTAGAAATTTGTTGATATTCTTACTGGGTAAGAGGGAAGAATCAGGCAGTAACCTTAAATTGTTTCAGTGGCTTTAATATTCATTAAATTGTTGTAGTTAACCAGTTGGAAATTAGCAGTATTAAAAATAATCCCATTTGGTAAATTACAGCAGTACACATTTAGACTTTAATTACATTCAAATCATTATAAATAGTTCTTTAAAATTTAGAGATGACTTTAGAAGATTGTCTTTTTTTCTTGTAATTGCAAATGTTTTAAAATGTGTAATTTATGTTTTTTCTGTATAAGTTTTGGTTTCTGCTTCATTTCTCTTTGAGCAGTTTTGAATTATAACACATATTTGAACTAATGAGAAAAACAATTTAATTACCACTTAGGTAAATTTCATATTATATTTATGTATAAACCCATTAGTCTTAAAGGATTTCTTAATAAAGAGAATCCATCATATTAAGATATTAAGAAAATGGGTTTTAATTGGCAAGATCCTCTTGAAATTAGCAATTATTTCTGTGGATTTCAAACCTGATTTGGGTAAGTAGGTAGTGATGGTGTCTTTTTATGCTAGTGCTTTAGCTGTGTTTCTTGTAAGTTTCTCTTATTAAAATTTAAAAAGTTAAAAGTACTAGCAAAACATTAAGCCAATTGGATTTTATTTGCATATTAAAGGAAATGAAAGTAAAATTATAGAAAACTAATAATGAAGAGTATAGGTTCCCATGCTAGGAGCTGTTAAGATGTAAAGCTGAGTAAGGTACCATTTTTGATCTCTAAGTGCTTCTAGTGGCAGGAGAAATATGTGCTTAAATGGATAGATTACATTTTAATAATCCATTCACTCCTTCTTCCCTAGATGATTATTTAAAATTTCTTTTTCCCAAAACTTTAACATTTTCCTCCCTGTTATCACTGTGATCATGACTTTGCTTTACTTCACTGAGGAAACAGAAGCAGTCACATATTTGTACCAACACATTTGCCAGTGGATGTGTATTTGCTTTCCTTCCTGGTGCTTTAAATGAACTTTGGTTTATTCCTAAGACTGACTCCTCCTCTACTTGTACACCTGATCCTCCCCTTAAAATACTGTACATTTTCCCCTCTCAACTGCATCACTCCCATAAGGACACAAAGATGTTATAATATTTCCCATCTTTTAAAAAAACCTCTCTCGAACCCACATTTCCCTCTAGCTCTTGTTCCCTTTCTCTAATCCCCTTCATAACAACATATTGAGAAAGAGTTGTTTTTACTCATTATATCATATTTCTTTCCCTCATTCTCTCTTGAAACCACTCCAGCTCCCTCAGTCTGTTAAAAGTCCTTGTTTTTCCCTTTGATGAAGGGGACTGATGGCTTCCATATTGTTAGAGCCAGTAGTGAATTTGATTTATCATCGGCATTGACAAAGTAGATCTTCTTCTTTGAAACACTTTTCTTTTGACATCTGAGTCACTATTCTCTCTTGCTTCTCTGCTCCTTCTTGGTCTTACTTCAGGTAGGGTAGAGTCTAAGACCCTGAATGCCTTCCATTTAGCCTTGCAGCTAGATAGATAAATCTATCAGGCCTTACAAACCTCTTATCCATAGGAGCTGCTCAAGAATTAAACCTTTCTGTTTACTGTTCTTTTTTGTTTTTGTTTTTGTTTTTTTTTTTTAAAGATTTTATTTATTTATTTGAGAAAGAGAGAATGAGAGAGAGAGCACATGAGAGGGGGGAGGGTCAGAGGGAGAAGCAGACTCCCTGCCGAGCAGGGAGCCCAATGCGGGATTCGATCCCGGGACTCCAGGATCATGACCTGAGCCGAAGGCAGTCGCTTAACCAACTGAGCCACCCAGGCGCCCTTCTGTTCTTTTTTGTAAAGTCGTACCTCCCTCTCCTGAGCCAGACTTTATTTCAGTAGATCTTTACATTGAGCTCTGTGAATTGCTGTAATAGTTAGCTCTTGCCATTGCCACGGGACTGCTGTACAACAAACACAGAAATCCCAGTGGCATACAGTAGTAAGCAACAGCATTTTTTTCCTCATTGACAGGTTTGTAGGTCATATGGGGAAGCTCTACTTCATGCTGTAAGTTTGTCTCGTCTGCTCTGCTTTGTGTATCTATTCTTTTTCTCCTGGGACTAGCTAGGGCATGGCCTAAGTAAGCCCAACCAACTAAGCACATTTTGGGCCTCTGCTTTGTATCATGTATCATGTATGTGCCATACAATGCCTAAAGGAACTTACAAAAAGCCAAGTCCCAAATCGGGGGTGGGAAATACACTCCACCCGCGTAAGTGGAAGGAACTGCAGCCAAATGACAAAGAACATATGAAAGGCAGGCAGAGTAGTGTAATCTGTCTCATCCACATTCCATGGTTAATTGTTCTCATCTTCCTTGCTTCCTAGTTGACTTCATTCAATCCTTTGACTTCAGATGACATCTTTGACAACAACAAAGTTTATTTACTCATCTTGAACCTTACCCTGAATTCTATATTCGGTACATAGTTGCCTACTGCACATATCTACTGGATGACTAGTGAGCATCCAAACATTTCCAAAACTGAACATTTAGCTTCCATAACCCCTTCTCCCCAGGTTTGCCCATCTTCCAATCTTTCCCATTTTAGCAAATGGCATTACCATCCTGCTGGTTGTTTAGTTGCCAAAACTTCAGGGTTTCTTTCATATTTTACATTTAGCCCCTCAGCAAATCCTATTGGCTTTGTGCTCTAGAATTTCACTAGTTTTCATCCCCTCCATTATTACCTTAAATTTACATTGGAACTTAGCTTAAATCCTGCACATCTCCTTCCTCCAACCTGGTTTCCCTTCTTTTTCCTTTGCCTCTGTGTTAGTCTGCTCAGGTGACCATAACAAAATCCCATAGACTGGGCAGCCTAAACAACAGACATTTATTTTCTCACAGTTCTGGAGGCTGGAAAGTCAAAGATCAAGATTCTGGCAGATTCTGTTCCTGGTGAGAGCTCTCTTCCTGGCTTGTAGATGGCTGTCTTCTTATTGTGTCCTCAAATGGCCTTCTGTGCACAAACAGAATGAGAGAGAGAGAACTCTTATAAGGATACCAATCCCATGACATAGATTCCTACCCTTATGACCTCATTTAACCTTAAATACTTCCATAAAGGCCCTATCTTCAAATACAGTCACACTGTGGGTTAGAGTTTCAACATTTGAATTTTGGGGGACACATTCAGTCCATATGGATTCCTTTCAATCTGTTTTCAACAAAGCAGCCATTAAACTAAACCAGATCATTTCACTTTTTTGCTCAAAAAACCTCTAGTGGTTTTCCATCTCACTTGGAGCAAAAGCCAGATTCCTCACAGTGGCTGACAGTTGTCTTATACCACCCAGTTCCACTGACTACTCTGCCATTTTTACTTAGCTTTAGCTATAGTGGCCTCGTTGCTCTTGCTGGAACATACTCGCTAAGCTCCTGCCTCAAGGCCTTTGCTTTACTAATCCACATGACTTCCCCCTGTGCTTTCTTCAGCTGTCTGCTCAGATGTTACCTTAGTAGGGAGGCCTTCCCTGACCTATCTCACTCCCCACCCCAGCAACTTCTTTTCCTTCCCTTGAACTGAAAACTCAGCTTCCCTATAAGGGTACCATATTCCCACCAGCCATTTCAGGCCAGGCTACCAGGCACTATGCTACATGAATAGGAAAAATATGTTCTCTGTCCTTATGGAGTGGAGTGACTGGTGGGGAAAACAAGAAATAAAAACATAAACAAAAATTACAAATTGTGATAGTGCCATAAAGGAAATACCCTGGTTGCTGTGATTTTTTTTTTTTTAAGATTTTATTTATTTATTTGAGAGAGAGAGAATGAGAGACAGAGAGCATGAGAGGGAGGAGGGTCAGAGGGAGAAGCAGACTGCCTGCCGAGCAGGGAGCCCGATGCGGGACTCAATCCTGGGACTCCAGGATCATGACCTGAGCCGAAGGCAGTCACTTAACCAACTGAGCCACCCAGGCGCCCCAGCTGTGATTTTTGAATGAAGGGACGGGGAGGTCTCTTTTAGGATGTGCCACTTAAATGGCGCTAGCCTCAGAGAAGTGAGAGATATGGCCATGGAAACATATGGGTTTATAAGAAAGAGAATATATATAGAGAAAAGAAGCTGAATAAAGAATACTCAGAATTGGGGTGCCTGGGTGGCTCAGTCGTTAAGCGTCTGCCTTCGGATCAGGTCATGATCCCAGGGTCCTGGGATCGAGCCCCACATCGGGCTCCCTGCTCAGTGGGGAGCCTGCTTCTCCCTCTCCCACTCCCCCTGCTTGTGTTCCCTCTCTCGCTGTGTCTCTCTCTGTCAAATAAATAAAATCTTAGAAAAAAAAAATACTCAGAATTTCTGGAAAAAGAGATCTATAAGAAAACAGTGGTAAGAAAGGTGCCAAGATAGTACAGTTACATGTAATCAGTTAATTCATTTACCAGGTATTTATGGAGTTCCTGCTTTGTGCCAGGCATTGCCTACTATGTGCCAGAGCATATGGTAGTAACAAAATAGAATTTTTTCCCAGAGAAGGGAAGATGACTTTATAAAGTGTGGAGTAAAGAAAAGTAAGATATAAGATAGGAGCTTGAAGTCATATCAGGTTCACATGAAATTTCTTTGGTTGGCATTTTATCGCTGGATTGTGGAAGAGTTTGTATTTTTATGGAGGGTGCAAAGATCCAGTAAAGGGACTGAAATTGAAGATGCAAGAAAAAAAATGAAGATATTTCATGAAATTCAAGAAGAAGCCAGAAGTGATAAGAGCTCGAGTAGAGGATTAGTTTTAAGGAGGAGAATGGATGCTTCCTCTGAGACAGAAGTGAAGGAAGAAAGGATAAAGACAGAGGCTGGACATCCCTAGTTGAATAGGAGGAGAGGTCTTTTGAAGAGGAGGAATGTTATTTCTGAATTATTTGAAGACATACTTATTTCTCTATGCCATTTCCCCTCCAATCTAAACTTTCTTATAACCTTCAGCTGTTCTTCACAAGAAGTTTTCCTCAGTCTTTTGTCATTTGGAACCCTCTTTTCTGGGCACATTCCAATCTGTCAATGTTCCTGTAAAAGTTGATTACCTACAGTTGAACACAATACTCCAGCTATAGGCTAGCTAATGCAGGATACAAAAGGTCATTTGCCTCCCAGCTTGTTCAGAAATCATGTATTTGTTTATAAAGGCTAGGATGTTCTTATCTTTTATCCTAAGAGATGCCCATAGGGCTAATTGGTACTAGCTAGGGTGCCTGGGGTTGTTACTGCTGAGTTAAATGCTATTCTAATAGGCTTTCTTTTTTTTTTTTTTTTTTAAAGATTTTATTTATTTATTTGACAGAGAGAGACACAGCGAGAGAGGGAACACAAGCAAGGGGAGTGTGAGAGGGAGAAGCAGGCTTCCTGCTGAGCAGGGAGCCCGATGCGGGGCTCGATCCCAGGACCCTGGGATCATGACCTGAGCTGAAGGCAGACGCTTAACGACTGAGCCACCCAGGCGCCCCCTAATTGGCTTTCTTTATCTCCACTGATGTTATCTTTATTCACTGGCTCTTGTTTCTTATAGTAGTTAGGGGTCATGATTCTCAAAGTTTTCATCTCCACTGGTACCCGTGCTCTATTTTCTCTACTGATCATCACCACAATCTTACTTTATATCTTGTCATCTTTGTTCTGTTTCCTCCTTTAATAAAGAATTGGTCTTCCTTTATCTGTTCACTCTCTTTTTCAAGTTCCGGAGGACTGTATTAGAGGTGTTAAATTCAGAAGGGGGAACCAGTGCAGGCAAGCTCTGATATTGCTACATCCCTTTTCTATCTGTTGTTTTGACAGTCTGGTGGAATACATAACCCAAGGAAACATTTTAAAACACCTTGAAATTCTGGATAAAGTATAACAATCTCTTTATATGCATGACTGAACTTCCACAGAAGCCACTGAAATACATAGGGCTAAAAACAAAAAAGGAAGTTAAAACCCAGGGCTTTAAAACAGGGTCTCCCTCTTTCCTCTCACTTGTCTTTTTTATTTTTTCCAGCTTTGATGCTACTGAGATTTGACTTTAATAGACATTTCCAATCAATAAGAGACTTTTTTTTTTGCTTTCATCAGCAATTCAACGATTAACATAATTGTGTATATCATTTCATTTCTTCTCTCTCAGCTGGTTTCATTACAGCTTGTGTTCAGAGGTGTTTTTTCCTTAGCAGTGCTGAGATGTGAGTGCTTTGCATCTCCTTACTGGGTAAATTTTGAAGGTTACTGTATTATCAGCTGTGTAACTGTTTTGTCTATCTTGGAAATGATTAATTAAAAAAATGGAGAAGTTTGATCCATGAGAAAAGCAGGACCAAAATCCTGGGGGTTGAGAGGATTTGAGTTCACCTATCTTAGTGTTACTTCTTTGTATACATTCAACTTGCTTGTTGAATATTTTGGACTAAATATTATTTCATGAGAATACAGTTTTTCAAGATTTGGCCAGTTATGGATTATGGATTTGGGGTAGAGAGCTGAGATGAACAGAAGGGTGCTAATTTGAATGAGGATAGTACGCACAGACTCAAGGTAGGGTGTAGTAAACTGGAGGATATTATGGAATTAACCTGTATTTTGATAAGGAAAAGTCCATAGATTTGACATATTTAAATTCTGTACTATTTATGATAATACTTTGATAGCAAGAAATGGGTCCTGATACCACTGTTTACCTTAAATTTATGAGAACAATCCATTCCATCCTCATGTTCTCTTACTAATAAGATAATTACATCCACCAGGCTAAAAATATGTTTATCATCTGCTAACCTTTTCTAGTTTTATTTAAGGGTTCAGTGTTTCCTTAACTACTGTATAAAAATACTAGTTCTATTTAACATTACCTTTTTTTCTTGGAATAATGTAAAGGAGATTATCTATGTATATACACACACTATACATATTTATATAGTTATAGATATATATGACTTAAAACATATATATGTTTTACATATATAAAACATTACATATGTATGTAATTTTAAAATATTAACATCATTGAGGTTTTTAAAAAATGTTTCTAATTATTTTTTTAGCGATAATGACAGTATTTTTCATCATTTTATAGGTTAATAAAATACTTTTTGAGTCTTATTTGTTGTTTATCTTGTTTAGCCCTCCCAATGACCCTACCAAGTTTTTAATATTTTCTTTATTTAGAAGGATATATGAGTTTTCAGAGATATGAAGTGATTTCCCCAAAGTTGTATAGCAACTGAAAGCCAAACTGCTACTGGGACCCAGGTCTTCTACTTCTGTTTCCTCTAGAAGAATTGTTTATTTATGATGAAGATTATATAATTTCATTTCCTAGAATAGTCCATTTCATTGTCTGAAGTGTCCACTCTTTTGTATCAGAGTATCTAGGAAACCAAATTAGTACAAAAAAGTAAACATTATTGTTATATTTTTAAATAGTGTGTTTAGACTTAGCCTTCCCTTAATCATTCTCTTTATTTAACATTAGTTCTTGCACCTCAGGTCCTTTTTCCTAAATTAAATCTTATGGGAGTTCTTTCAGTAAGGATCTGTAGTAACCACTTATTTAGTCTGTCTGAAAATTTTTTTTTTTTAATTTTTTATCATGTTAATCACCATACATTACAGCATTAGTTTTTGATGTAGTGTTCCATGATTCATTTTTGTGTATAACACCCAGTGCTCCATGCAGAACGTGCCCTCTTTAATACCCATCACCAGGCTACCCATCCTCCCACCCCTCTCTCCTCTAGAACCCTTAGTTTGTTTTTCAGAGTCTATCATCTCTCATGGTTCATCTCCCCCTCTGACTTCCCTCCCCTTCATTCTTCCCCTCCTGCTATCTTCTTCTTCTTCTTTTTTTAAACATATATTGTATTATTTGTTTCAGAGGTACAGATCTGTGATTCAGCAGTCTTGCACAATTCACAGTGCTCACCATAGCACATACCCTCCCCAGTGTCTATCCCTCCCACCCCATCCCTCCCACCCCCCACCACTCCAGCAACCCTCAGTTGGTATACACACACACACACACACACACACACACACACACACACTGGAATATTATGCAGCCATCAAAAGGAATGAGATCTTGCCATTTGCAACGACATGGATGGAACTGGAGGGTGTTATGCTGAGTGAAATAAGTCAGAGAAAGACATGTACCATATGACGTCACTGATATGAGGAATTCTTAATGTCTGAAAATGTTTTTATTTTGCTTTCATTCTTAGAGGATAGTTTGCCTGGATATAGAATGCTAGATTGGTGTTATTTTCTTTTGACACATGAAGGTACTTTCTTCTGGCTTTATTGTTTTTGTTGAGAAGTCAGCTGTTGATCTAATAATTATTTTAAGATAATTAGTTTTTTCTCTTGGGATGTTTTTAAGATATTCTCTTTATCTTAGGTTTTCTCTAGTTTCACTGTAATATGTTCACAGTGTGTTCTTCTCACTTACCTTGCTTGGTATTCCTAGAATTGAGTATTAGTATCTCATCAGTCCTGGAAAGTTTTTAGCCATTGAATTACTTATCCCCATCCTCTCCTAGAACTCTGATTAGACATATGTTGAGTCTTATTCTGTCCTGTCTTTCACATTTTCAATCTTTTGTTTCTTTAAATTGCATTATGTACTTAAAAAAAAAAATCCACCATCCAGTTCAATACTTGTTTTTCCAGCTCTGTCTTACCTGTTATTAAGCCTTTCCATTTAAAACATTATGTTTTCCATTTCTAGAAGTGCTGTCTAGTTCATTTTCAAATCTGGCCAATTTTGATTCTCCTCTTCTTTAGTTACATTTGATATCCTATTTTAGTTCTTTCATCTTATGATCATATGTATTTTATATTCTGTAGCTGATCAGATGATGTGAAGTTTTAATAGGTTTTATTCTTTTTTTGTTTCTATGAATTCTTTCTCATGGCTTGTTTTCTTTCATGTTCAGTGATTTCTGATTTTAAATTTGTGTTTCTTAGAGCTTGATCTGTTGGAATTCTCAGAGGCCCAAGTTTAAAGTGTATTTTTTTCACAGGGATTTAGATTTGCTTCTGCTAAACATTTGTATTTGCCTTGGTACCATACAAACCCAGGATCACTTTTTTCTACATTTTTGGCTCAAGATCGGAGGGTTGGGGGAGTACAGAGAGTGTGTAATTTTGGCCCCAAGTCCATGTGAGGGCAGAACTGTGGTTAGAAATTTTAAGGGGGATTGTTATTTTTGCTGCTCTACTCCACTTAGAACTAAGATCGAGATAGACATTTTTAATTTCTCCCTCTCTGCAACACATTTAATTTTTTTATTTAATTAATTAGTTTATTTTTTAGTTTTTATTGTTACTATTTTTTTTTAAAGATTTTATTTATTTATTTGAGAGAGAGAGAATGAGAGAGAGCACATGAGAGGGGGGAGGGGCAGAGGGAGAAGCAGACTCCCTGCTGAGCAGGGAGCCCGATGCGGGACTCGATCCCGGAACTCCAGGATCATGACCTGAGCTGAAGGCAGTCGCTTAACCAACTGAGCCACCCAGGTGCCCAATTGTTACTATTTTTTACTGGGGATGTTGTTCTTTGGGAGTTTTAGATTTTTTTTTTTTTTTTTGAAGTAATCTCTACACCTATCATAGGGCTAGAACTCATGACCCTAAGATCAAGAGTTGCATGCTGTACCTACTGAGTCAGCCAGGTGCCCCTGGGAGTTTTAGATTTTTGCAGGTGTCCTTGATCTACCTTCTCAGCTTGCTTGGGTTTCTTTGTCTCCTTCCCTCCTTCCACTTTCTCCTTGAGTAGCTGGCTAAAGCCCAGGTATTAGTCTGCCAGGATTGGCAGATTCCCTGGAACAGTTTTCTGTTCCAGTACTAAAACCCTCGGTTCATCATAGTTTCTGTCCCCACTTCCCTCCCCCAGGCTCTGAGGAATTCTATTATTTTTCCTTTTCATCCCTGTATTTAAAACATTGTTTAGTTTTTCAGAATATTTAAGGTATGCTATCCCAAGAAGAGTTTTTCTAACATATAGTCCAAAATTTTTTAAGAATGGAAGGAAATCAAATTAGTAATCAGAAAGTTGGTTGAAAAACACAGTGAGAGTAAAAAGAATTATATTATTTCAAGGGATATTTTTCAGAGAATAAAAGAAAAATAAAGTATTTGTGCCCCATAATGAGATTATTTTTTTAAGGAGCTGAATAAATTTCCACAGTTTATTTTCCCTTCTGCACACTGCTATATATTTCTAAATTAATATTTTTATTTCCATTTTTTAAAAAAAATTTATCCATCTGTTCTAGTGAGGGGGATAGTGACAGAGGGAGAGAGAATCTCAAGCAGACTCTGCATGGAGTATGGAGTCCAATGCAGGGCTGGATTTCATAACCCTGAGATTACCACCTGAGCTGAAACCGAGAGTCCAGTGCTCAACCGACTGCGCCACCCAGGTGTCCCTCATTTCCACTTTTATTAATGTCTATACATATTATGACAGTCGAAATTTAAGTCAAATACATTTCAGTCATGCCTTCTTTGAAAATAAATTTAGATCACATTGATCCTCAGTCTCCTTAATAATGCATTTATAAGCCATTTTAGATTGGGTTAATTCTACAATAGAATTTTACTTGATTAACAAAGTTTTTACATTACATATTATTTTATGTTATTTTTACTTTGAATTTAGATTAGAATCCCACAGTAGAGTTCAGTTTTAGTACAAGGGGACAGAATTGCTGTAATGACACTATTCAGTTTAACACACATATGCACACATGCTGAGGACCTAGACATTTATTAAATTCTTGAGAGAAAAAGAAGAAAGTGAAAGAAAACACCTAGTGTTTGTAGATCTCAGAAACCTGCTTCTTTGAAATTTTCCTTCATCTTTTTCAAGGCAGGAACCAATCTCTCCCTGCATTACTCACAAAATCTTCCTTTCCATGCAGTTTTTCCTCCCCATTTACCTTTTGCCTTCAAAACAATTCTTAAATGTCTACATTTTCAAGGTACTTTAGTAGGCATTAGGGATACAGTGATGAAAAAAAAGAGATGTGGTCTACATTTACACTAAACTTATAGTTTAAGAGAAATAGACAATCAGATGACATAATGTAGTGTAAGTGCTATGATGAGGAAAAAATAGATTGATGTGGAATATACAGGAAAAGCACTAGACCTGGGGGCTAGCAATATCTTATTAAATGAAATTATATTCAAGCTGAGCTTTGACATATAGTTCAGTGGTTCTCAAAGTGTACTCCTAGACCCACAGTATCACCTGGGAATTTGTTAGAAATGGTAAGTCTTGGGCCTATCCCAGGCTGCAGAATCAGAAACTGAGAGTAGGGCCCAGAAATCTGGCTTGTCGACTTTTGACAAGCTCTCTAAGGAATTCCAATTCATGCTGAAGATTGAGAACTAGTGGGTGGGTGATAGTGAGTTAGAGGGCTCAGGTTGGATCCCACCAGGCAGAGGGACTTCTGAGATCTCTAGCAACTGAGACTAATGTGAAAAAGTTCAGTATGCCTGAAAGCATAGGGTATAAGATCTGGAGGAGAGTTGGGGTGGACATGAGAAAGTGTGGACGGGAGAGCAGGGAGAAGATCGTGTGGGTTTTGTAAACCATATTAAATTGTTTAGATTTCATTTATCATAAATATTACTTTGTACGTCTGCTTCCTCAAATAGAATGTGAATATCAAGGGTCAGCATCATATTTCTATGCCTCAGAACACCCCTCAACTATTGTTGGCATATAATTGGTGTCTAATAAATGCATGCAA
The DNA here is from genome assembly GCF_029215605.1 of Mirounga angustirostris. Classification (NCBI taxonomy): domain Eukaryota; kingdom Metazoa; phylum Chordata; class Mammalia; order Carnivora; family Phocidae; genus Mirounga; species Mirounga angustirostris. Next base: position 21,481,468 of record NW_026991713.1, read on the forward strand.
TGTATGAATTGGGTGAAGTCAATGGATACTCACAAAACCTCATGAGGCAGGCATTACTGCCTGTTTTATGCTTGAGAACAACCGAGGCTAAGAGAAGGTGAGTGACTTATCAACATAACAAGGTCAAATGGCTATTCAGAAGCAGAGGTGTTTTACAAATCCAAGCATTTGGATTTTGTTCTTAGAATCTCTTCTTTATTCCATAGTAGCTTTCTGTCAGGGAGTGCTGAGATTACAGAGAATATGTACGGATATATAAAATCACAATTTTTTTTTTAACTTGTAAGCATTCCTAATGCAACTGTGCTTCTTTCTCTTTTCTCTTTTTCTTTTTTCTTTTCTTCTTTTTTTTTTTCCAGACAGAAAAGGGGAGTGCACTTCATGAAGCAGCTTTATTTGGAAAGGTGGATGTTGTGAGAGTTCTGTTAGAAACAGGTAACTATCCTGATTCTCCATGGAGCTTATTCTGCCAAATAAAATTTCTATTTCAGGAGTAGACAAAGGGAAATGGCACTTTTTTTTTTTCCATAATCACCCTTTTTATCTTTACTTCACATTGCAAATTTTATTCATATCATGTAGAATTGAGCCTCAGTGTTTAGATAAAATTGATATAAATATGCACCTTCCTTTACTCCATAGATGTGTCAGTAAAAAGCTCTTAGAAATTACAGTTGTATACATTTAAATCGCATTGAACTATATTAGAGACACTACCAGAAGGAAAAGGAATTCTCTGCCTTGTATAAGAGGGAGGAACTGATCCTTATGAAGTTATGACAATTGCTTGGTTTATGAAAGAACATAATATTTCCCTAGGTTATTATATTGGGAACTATGGTAAACAGAAATTAGAGTTCTGTATCCTTAAGGTAAATTCACCTTGTTACTTCATCAACTGAGTAGCTGTTGTTTGTAAGCAGCAGTGATTTAAAGGGAATCTTTTAGAGGGAATGCTTTGAAGGAACAACAAAGTAGGCTTATTTGTCTTCATATGTATATTCTGAATGAAATGAAATAAAATTGAAACTGAGATTGGATTTTTTAGGATCAAAAAGTATGAGTACAAATTCATACTTGGAAACAATTGATGTGAATCTTTTATATTATGGACTACATTTAGTGTATTTATTTTCCGCTGTAAAAAAATGAAAAACATTGGCAGACTATTGCATATACAAAGTTAAAATTTCGTGTACATTTAATTTTGACATGTAACAGCAGTATACTGTCTTATAGGCACTAATTACATAAGTGCTGGTCACACATTTCTATACAAATTTAAGCAAATACTTAATTACCTTATTACAATGAACTAAGGTTTGAGGCCAGAATCTGAAAACTGGCTTTATTTGCAGGTAGATGTTTGGAAAGTTTATAAACTTTTTTGGGGCAGTGAAAGCTATTTGCTACATTGAAATAAGTTCTTTAGTACATTAAGTATTTTTAGAATTAAAATAATTCCAAAGATGTTTTCATTTACAAACTTCAAGAAGTGTGCTCACCAGGTAGATGATTAAGTATTGTTTACATTGAATATAATCTTGCATAAGTAAATATGAGATATTTGACTTTGTAGCTGGACAAATAATATTTGGACAGTAGTTCAGAATAATCATCCTTTTTCAACTTTTGTGAATACTCCAGTGTTTTAAGAGTGATACATTATTATTTAAATTTTTTTACCATATTTTACAGAATATATATATCACAGAACCATTATTATACTTTGGGAATTGATATCCTAAAACAATAATATTTTTCAGCTTGGTAGTGTATCATTTAACTAGCTATAACCCAAATTATAAAAAACAATCTTAATGATTGGGTCAGTGCCCTTGAAAAATTAATTCATTATCAAGAATGTTCCTAATATTTGGTAGCAGTAGACCCCCACCTTCTTTCTTACTAAAATCCTGTGTGTGTGTGTGTGTGTGTGAACTTAATTTTTTAAAAAATCATTTTCAGTGCTTGGTCTGTATATGTTTGATATTAGAGTGTTATATATTGACAGTATCTGACACTTCAGTGGTGTACATTTAATGGGTTTTTCTTTTTCTTTCAGGAATTGATGCCAACATAAAGGATAGCTTAGGTAGAACTGTCTTAGACATTCTGAAAGAACATCCATCTCAGAAATCTCTCCAGATTGCAACACTCTTACAAGGTAAACAATATTGAATGATGGATGAGTTTGTCTTAAAGTTAAGATTAAATTAAATCTACCATTGTTTTCTCTTGAGTTTTGAGTTAATGTTTACTTTGGGTGAACTTATTATTTACATTTTTTTTCTGGTACACTTAAACTGAATAATAATTTTTAATATTTCATTTCTATTTTCAACTAATGAGTATTTTCACTTGATATTAAAAAATCTTTTAAATCTATATAGTAAATATGTAGTTATGAACTTGAAGGTAATAAGGCTATAAAGTGATGATGATCTTACATTTGAATAATTCTTAAAGGGTTTTCAGGAATTTTCTCTTATTTTGTTTGATTTCTATAACTTCATGAGGTAGGTAAATCTGATATCATTATTCTCCTTTTTGCACATGAGGGAAACTGAAGCTCTGAGAGGCTGACTTGCTCAAACTCATATATCCTATTTTAAGTGGTAGACCTGGTACATAAATACTGGTTTAACAACAACAAAAAAATTGTACTTAGCTAGAAGAATACAGATTATTTCTTCCTTAATCCAGTAGTACAAGATAATTCAGTCTTGCAAGCCTTTGTTTTTTGGTAAAGGTCACTTAAGTACCTGTGTAATTAGGTGCAGGCATTTAGGTCTACTGAAGGTTTGGGAACCATTTAGGTACTAATTTTTCATTTGCAGGATTATATATTTCCCTGTTCGATCTAAAAATTTTAATGAAGGGGCGCCTGGGTGGCTCAGTCAGTTAAGCAGCTGCCTTCGGCTCAGGTCATGATCCCAGGGTCCTGGGATCGAGCCCCACATCGGGCTCCCTGCTCGGCAGGAAGCCTGCTTCTCCCTCTCCCACTCCCCCTGCTTGTGTTCCCTCTCTCGCTGCATCTCTCTCTGTCAAATAAATAAATAAAATCTTTAAAAAAATAATAAAAAATAAAAAAAAATAAAAATTTTAATGAAAATTTAGATTTAAATACTTTCCCTTTTTGCTTCATGATTAGGCCTGACATGTAGTATGTTCCCTTAAAAATCCAGACATTCATTCTCTCCTTTCCAGGTAGCTTCTACACTGGTCAGCAGTGATTATCCCCTGATTATTGCAGATGGGTGGCAAGTGTAATAGGGAAGGGAGGTGGGATGGTTTCCTTGGTTATTAGTTGGGAAGCTGAAGAACAGCTTTGTCCTGCAGGAGATAAATGAATTAAAACCAAGTCGGTCAGGTGATGCATAGATACAGGAGTCAACAAAAACCAAAGAGGGGTAAAAAGAATAGATGAGCTACAAGAGGTCATTCATGCTCTCTTCTCTCTTTATTTTCAAAACTTCTCAGGGAACACGAAGTTCAGTCCCCTACAATTATCTTGTTAATAAGTTAATTGCAGTCAAGTGCATATAGAGCTAGAGAATACAAGAGTGGCTCTTCACATTCAAATTAAAATCAAGTTGAATGAAAGCTAAAAAGGAAAAGAGTGGTATACAACATTTTTGTCTTCTCCCTGTAGGCACTTTATATTTTATATTGAACTTTTATCTCTAACTGAACTTTAAAAAAACAGAGGCTTGTGAATACTGTCTTTTGAGAAAAGCAAAATAAATGTCATCACTAAAAAGAGGGCATGGCATGATTGCATACATTCACTGTATTGATTTGACTGAGATGAAATTGTTATATAGGAGTTAACTATGTTCTCTTAAATGGTTAAGGTTCATTAGGTATGTCACCTTGTGATAGGGTATATGGGACATCTTTGAATTTTTTAGATTGTTGGCAGATTTTAGAATGTGAACGTGTTATCTGTATTCTTTGCATTCCTGGGTCATAAGTCAGTGGTACATTTTAAGTTTTATGAAAAGGTTATTTCACTAAAACCAATTTAGAGTAGATAAAATTACTATTTGTGTCCTGGAGGAAGAATTCACTTTACGTAATGACTGTATTTGGGTCAAAAATTTTAAGGATAGACTTCCATAGGTTGCTTTCTTTGCCTAGTAGAATTGCCCTTAGGTAGAAACTGGGTGGTATGAAGACACAGTTGGTTGGCATGAGAGCACAGACTTTCTTAGCTAGATTTTAAGAAAAAGATTCCTTCTGAATAAAGACATGTAAGTTAAAGATCCCTCTGAGGGAGAGATCAATTGATATAATCCTTTAGGTGGAGACTACAAACTAGCGAATGCTTTTGGCAGACAGCAGATTTATTTTGTTTAGATTACATATTTTAGGCCTGCACTGTGTTTCCATAAACATTGAATTAGCTTTCAACATTTAAAAATCTTAGGATTTCAGCTAAAATTTCAGAGTTTTGGTTTCTCAAAAAATGTAGGCTTTTATTTTACTTTACTGTTGAACTTTAGGTGGGGCATCTACTCTCTGGTTAATCATGCTCCACATGCTTTCTGTTTTCTCTATGATATTGAGGCTGAATATTCGTTGACATTTATCCCTGCATTCAGATGCCGTTTTCCTTATGCTTAAGAGAAAAGTGAGATGTTTTCTTATACCATGTCTATCTGGCTGTGCCACTTATTAGCTGTATGAGTATGGTCAACTTAAAATCTTTCTCTTTGAGTTGTCATCTTTGAAACTGAGATTGTAATAGTGACTGTGTCATAGTTTTGTGAGGATCAAGTGAGTTAACTTATTTTATTTTTAAGATTTTATTTATTTATTTGACAGACAGAGACACAGTGAGAGAGGAACACAAGCAGGGGGAGTGGAAGAGGGAGAAGCAGGCTTCCCGCCAAGCAGGGAGCCCGATGCGGGGCTCGATCCCAGGACGCTGGGATCATGACCTGAGCTGAAGGCAGGCGCTTAACGAATGAGCCACCCAGGCGCCCCAAGTTAACTTATTTTAAATACTTAGAACACTTCTGGGTGCATAGTAAGCCATATTTAAGTTTTAGCTGCTATTACTATAACTATGTCTTCATCAAAATTGGAGAAATGAGAGATAGGCTGCGCGGAACATTACTTCAAGAAAGAGAATGAACATTATTTCTCTGTGGAAATAAAGTTTAATATGCAATTATGCTTATATTACAAGAGTAAACACCATTATAACATAAATTTCACTCATTTATGTTACCTGACTGGTTGTTGAATTTGATATCCCTGTTTAGGTATCAAGTCTATTCAAAGCATCTTTCAGAGGGTTTTAAATCCTCAGGTAAAATATATTTAAGGAAGTTAAGGATGTTATTATGTCTTTAACAGATGAATTTATTTTTAAGGAAAGAATGTGACCAGTTTAATTTTCATAAAAAGGGTTTATGAGTCTCTTCTTAAGTATTTTTTATGTTTTAATTAAAAAGATTTAATAGTTCATCATGAAATTATTTCAGTTTGTTTGGTTTTTTGAAGTTCTTTTAAAAACTTAGGATATATTTAGGATTTGAGGAAATAAATGAAAAACTGATCACCAGAAATAAAACATAAAGTTTAGTTATTGATTTTAAAGTAAATGAATTTGACTATGTAATTTCAAAAACTTGTATACACAGAATATTTGGAAGGTGTGGGAAGATCAGCAGTCCCTGAAGAGCATGTACAAGAAGATACAACACAAGAAATACATATTTCATCTCCTGTTGAGTCTCCTTCCCAAAAGACTAAGAGTGAGTAGTTAATTATAAAGACCTTGAAATAGTACTAGACATTTATGTACAAATTTGTCCTATATGTACAAAAAGGCTAACACTTGTAAAAATTTCAGGTCTAATAAGTTGTATCTTATACTGTATATTTTATCCATTTATTCAGCCAGCATTTTTCTTTTAAGAGAGGGAGACGGTGGGGGCAGGAAGAGAGAATCTTAAGCAGGCTCCATACCCAGCGAAGAGCCAACACGGGAGTTTGACAGTCATCATAGGGCTCAGTCTCACAACCCTAAAGCCATGACCTGAGCCGAAATGAAGATTCGGACACTTAACTGACTGAGCCACCTAGGCACCCATTCAGTCAGCATTTATTGAGCTCTTCTATTTGCCAGACCCTTCTCTTGGCCCTACCATTGTAGTGAGCAAAATTAGCAATCCCTGCTGTCATGAAGTTTACATGGAGTGGATATTTCACAGTAGATTTTTTTTCCCCTAAAATTAATTAATTTACTTATTTGAGAGTATGAGAGCATGTGTGAGTGGAGGGAGGGGCAGAGGGAGAGAGAATCTCAAGCAGACTCCCCACAGAGTGCAGAGCCCAGCATGGGGGCTTAATGCTCATCACAGGACTCCATGCCAGGACGCTGAGAACATGACCTGAGCTGAAATCAAGAGTCAGGCAACTGAGACATCCAGGTGCCCCTTTCTAAAATGTATTTTTAATGCAGAATAAAAATATTGATATTTGGATTATAACTGCTGGAGTTTTATTTTTTCCCCAGAAGAAATTACAGGTATAAGGTACCTTTCTGAAAATGATTAGAAAAATGCGTATTTGCATGCAGCCTACAAAATACTCATATTTTGACAGATGATGCATATTATTTATCTGTTCTTCAGTGTTCTTCCTTTATGTCACATAGCACAATTCTAATTTATTACGTACGTAATTATTTTTCAAAATACATTCTACTATTTCTTTTTATTGAACCTAGGAAGTAGGCTTCCAGTACCATTTAAAATTTGTTAATGAGTTGTTGAATGAATTCTGTCCGTGAACTATAATGCCGGTGAAAGATTGTTGAAGATTAAATGTTACAATGGATGAAGGCTTAGGAATTGTAATTCCAGATGCTTTTATGTACTACCTATCTATAAACCTTCAATACTTATTTCTATTTTGAATAAGAGTAATAATAGGCAAAATTGGGATTTCTCCTTGTCTTTTAATATTCTTGAACTTATTATAGTTTAGTACCTTGCTTTTAACAGAATATTTTCTGACTTACTAAATCTTGTTTGTCATAGTCTGACTTCTGTTACCATACTAGTCATATTTTTATTAGTTAATAGGAAGTTTTAGCAATAGCCTTTCTTGAAACTTTGAAAAAAATTACTGTCTTACTCTCTTACAGGTGAAACTGTGACTGGAGAATTATCAAAACTCTTGGATGAAATAAAACTCTGTCAAGAAAAGGATTATTCTTTTGAAGATTTGTGCCACACAATATCAGACCACTACTTAGATAATTTGAGCAAGATTTCAGAGGAAGAACTTGGGAAAAATGGAAGCCAGAGTGTAGTAAGTAAGGGGGGAAGGAAGACAGTGCGTCTGTCTTTGCCAACTCAATGTGTATCTGAGAGGCATGGGATTTGTGCATTATCCTATCTTCAGATTCTTCCAGTGTCAAATGTCAGATTCCCTATTGCTCTTTTTCTGATGTTCATTGGTGTTTTACTCTCACTGCATGTGTAGGGGAAGGAATGCTTTGATAAATCACTTATAGTTTGTGATGATCTTGCTACTGTTGATTTGCCTAAGAAATCATAATTTCTTTGATTATGTTCTTTTAGTTTTACTGGGCATGATGATACTGGTTTCCAAAGGAAGAAAAAAAAAATCTTCCTTTTGTCTTTGTTTCCCCTTTTTCTCTATGGACTGAGTCTACCCCATCTTAAAGAAAGATGGAGCTGGGCTATGTGTGTATGTTCCCCAGTCACTTTGTATGTTATGGTAGGGGAGAGACATTGTAGAAAGTTTGACCTCCATATTTTTATAATGTTATGCAAATCCCTTAGGCAACCTACAAGCTCAGAATCTAAATCATGAGTTAGAGATTCTTGCTCATTTAGATTTTTATATTAACACAATAGCAAAACAAAAACAAAAACAAAAAAACACAAAAAACCAAAACCTGTAAAGAATCAATCAGTTTAAAATTAGTATTTGTATATCTCTTTTATGTCAGGTAGAGGTAGGATTTATAGGGTGCACTGGTATTAAAGGAAATGCAGTATTATAACATGAAATCTTTACTCACTTTTAGAACTTAATTTGTTATAGAAACATGCTTTCTTCAAAAGCTAATAAGAGTGGATTGTGTTAAGTATGTCATATTATTTATGAAAACTAAAAAGTAATTGCCAAGTATAGTGACTATTATGAGAATGTTTACTTCATTTAGTTCCTTAATGTGCAACTTGTTTCCCAGGATAGTGCTTGCTAGTCTAGCTCCATGGCTAGTCTTACTCCCTAGGCTGTCTTTGTTATTTTTTTTATTTTTATTTTTGCTGCAATATCTTTTTTAAAGCATCATATTATTGGCCCCAATAAAAGCTCTTTATGAATAATTATGATTAATTATATATACATATGAGTTTTAACCAAATGAAATTTTTATATTAATGAAATATTTACTGTAATGACTTTAATATCAGAACAAAATTTCCTGTTTAAAAATCTTAAACAGTTTTATGTCATCTCCAAATTACAAACCAATTACAATTCAACATTTCCTTGAAGGTTGGTTACAAATCAAAACATATTTATCCTACATAAATAATACATGGTGTTTAGATTTTTAGGTCTGTCCCTAAAGATTTCTCTAAACTGACGGCTTCTGGCCCTCTACTTCTAAGCCCACAGATTTTCTGAAAGCCCTAATTTTCTAGACCAGTGGTTTATAAACTTTTTTTGTTGTGTGTAGCATAGTAAACAAATTTTAAGCAAACATCCTAAGTGCATGTGTTTATAAATTACATATATCTACTATTCTAAGAATGTATGATGTAAATTAGGTACATACTACAAGAGACATTCAAATAAGAAGGATAAAGAATAAGTGTAAATAGAAGCTCTATCTTTTTTTTCCTTTTAGTCAGTGGGTATCTTGTGCACTTTGTTTGGGGTCTGCACACTTTACTTGGCGACTGTGCTTACTCAAGCTTACAGATTTCAGGTAGTGATAGCAGAGGTTTTTTATATTATGAGGGTGACATAATTTGGGGGAAATGATGGCCAAAGGTTGTTTCTTTATAAGTCAAAGACTGTATTGTGATAGTAGCAAGAGAGAAATTAATGTTCATAAATTGAACTGAATTTCTTAAAATTCAAGCTTATCCTTTCATAAAATCAGTCTTTGTTCCTGTGACAAATTTTATATTGTGTTCCTTGAAAATATTGTCATATTAAATAATAAAGGTTATATGAGGCAGAAAAGCAGAGGGTACATATAAGTAAGGACAGGTAGTTCAATTTTTCTGGAATAATAGAGTTTATAAAGCAGAAAGATTATGAAATAAAATTAGAAGAATAGGTTGAGGTCAGGCCATGGATGATTTTGAATGTCAGGATAAGAGTTTTAGTATTTATTTTTTAGAAAATGAGAAAAATCTAAAGGATTTTGAGGAGATAAAAGACATCATTGGAAGTGCCCTTTCAGAAGATTAATAGAAACTTGTTATTGAATGTTTAAAAAGTAATCGAATTACTTTGATCCTTCTCTGTAGCCTGTGTTTTATTTGGGTTCATTCGCTTTTGTTGACTATTTCTGTTCATCAAAAATGTTCCTTCAGAGTTTTGTTATGAATTATACTCTCAAGTTAGGCAAAAATTTAATCAAGTACTTATAGATCACCTAATATAGATGTTTGTTACCATGTTGTAAATCACAGGATTTATAATAGCAGTTCCTGACTTGAAAGAGTTCAAAATTCTTATTAGAAGAAGGCTTTAGTCACAGTGTACAGACAAGACTAACATATAAAACAACAGATACATAAGAGCTGACATTTATTAGTTGCTTGCTATTCTAATGCTTTATATGATTTAAGCTGCTTAATCTTCATAGTAATCCTACGAGTGGATTTATAGACTTGGGAAATGACTCAGCTGGCAAGTGGCAGATCTAGGATTCAAACTCAGAGCCAATGTCCTTAATTCCCAGCTACATTTCTCATAATAAATTACCTGGTGGCCAAAGGAATTTTTAAAAAGGGAGAGATTAGTGAAGACTCATTGGTATTCATTGAAGGCTTCATGGAGGTAGGGAGAGACTAAACTGGGCCGTGAGGGGAGAAGGAGATGTCCCTTGTATTTGTTTTAGAATAAATGGATGAATGAATGAATGAATGAGTGAATGGGAGAGGATTCCAGCTTGTAGAAACAGTATGTGCAAAAGCACAGAGGTGAGACATAGCGTATAATTTGAGAATAATGGTTTATCATGAGAGTTGATCTTGGAGAGTAGTGGGAAACAAATTTGGGTAAGTAACGATAATACCTAACACTTATGGAGCACTTTGTTTATATTAACTGATTTAATCTTCACAATAACCCTGACTAGGTGGTATTATTCCCCGTTTTACAGATGAGAAAATGGAGGCACAGAGAACTTTTATGATTTTCCCACATTTATGCGGTAATTGCCAGAGCCAGGATCTGAACACATGTAGTCTCGGGCTGGTGCCGTATTCATTACCACTCAGCTATTTTGTTAAGGGCAGATAATTAGATTTGGGAACCTAGTCAGAAGTTTAATATTGATGGTGAGGAGAATAAACTCTTGAGGAGGGGAGTTCTGTCTTGAAGGTGACATTTTGGGAAGATAAAAATGGTAACTGTAGTCAGATGTTCTGGAAGAGCTTTTTGATTCTTAGCAATGGTAATATGTTAGACATATTTGGAGAGGCTTCAAAAAATACTGATACCTACAGGTACCATGTCCTGACCAACTAGACGAACTAAATCAGAATTGTTTGGGGTGGCCCTGAGCCTCATTCTTTTAGAAAGCTAATATGCACACGGTTGGTCTAGAGGACTAAAAATCTGCCAGGGCGGGACGCCTGGGTGGCTCAGTCGGTTGAGCGTCTGCCTTCGGCTCAGGTCATGATCCCAGGGTCCTGGGATCGAGTCCCACATCGGGCTCCCTGCTCCGCGGGGAGCCTGCTTCTCCCTCTGCCTCTGTCTCTCTCTCTGTCTCTCATGAATAAATAAGTAAAATCTTTAAAAAAAAAAAAATCTGCTAGGGCCTTACTGAGGTAATGTAGACCTGAGATGCTGAGTCAGAACTGAAGTCTTGATAACACCACAAAATTACACAATTTTAGAGCTAGAATAAATCTCCTAATGGGTCTTCGAGTATCCAGCCTAATTCTCCCACTCCCGTGTAAGAGTGTCTAAAAAAAATCTCTTGAGTTAGAGACATTTTCAGTTTATCATCAAAGAAAATTCCCAGTGTAGTCCTAAATTAAAATTATTTCTATATTACATTGGAATATTAAATGTGGAGTAATATTTTTGCTTATTCACATTATTGGCTGAAGGATGGGCATTTGGGTTTGGTTGAAATACCCATCTTGTTCATCATAATATGACAAATAATTCCAAAAGTAATTTAGAAGAAATCAAAATGTAAGGAAAATATGTTTTGTAGATTTATGTTATTAATAAATGTATTTTCCATATTAATGATGTGCCTTGAATTTTGGGGGTATTTTAACTATTCTTAGTTCCGTTTAGCTTTCATTGCCTTTTTTCTTCCAATAGAGGGCACTCTAATTCAGTAATTTAAAATACAAAATCAGCTGTCTTATGTAAGAACTTTTACTTTTGAATTAGAGGTTTCTGGTTTTATTAAAATATTAGCCTTAGGTAGTAGCTTGAACAATTTTACTAATATAAGTGAATTAAAAATTAAATTCTTATTATGATTGAATGTATTCTATTGGAGTTTTTACATTTAATGTGAAGGCTAGCTCCAGTTAAAATTACATTTTCCCTTGCATAAATTTTAATTCAAAAGTTAGTCTAAGTGCTTTTATAATATGCATATGGAGCCATTTTCTAAGTTGAATTAGGACATTATATAATCTAGAATGTAAATTTTGAAGAAATATAAATATCTTTACATTCTTTAGCAACCCATGAAATTTAGAATTTTGAAAGAATATAAAATAATCTGAAAAAATGTTCTGTTCTCTTAATTTATTTTCCCAGGTCATATATTCAGTTTCTTCCTCCATGTGTATAAACAATGTGCAAAACTCTGCAATGTGAATACATATACCATAGGGAAATTTGATTATAACATCAAGATTATTAGAGCAGACTTCAGAATCTAGGTTTCAGGAAAGCTTTTTTTTTAAAGATATGAAGTAGAAAAAGCATTATTGCCTCATTAGCTTATGTCTCTAAGAAATAAATAGGAGGCTTCAGGTATGAAATGCGTTATATGTTTCTTCTCCTAAGGGAAACCTGGATATAAGTAGTATATAAGACTTACTGTTTGAAAGGGATTGTGTTGGCAGGTTTTGTGCAATTTTAAATCAACCAGTATACTCTTTTCTATTATTTTACTTTCTTTTCCAATGCAAAATCTTTAATTACATGTAAACCTTCTGAATATGAGATATTTTACTTTAATATATCGAGATTTTTAAGATTCAACATCTCAGTTTTTATACTAAGCTTCTATAACCTGCTTGAGAACACTGTTGGAGGAGTGTGTTGGGGGCGTCTCCATAGGAAAATATACTTAATTTGATGCCAGAATTCATCAAGTGTTAAAGGTCAGTAGAATCAGATTAGGTTGTCTAGAATACAAATGGTGTTTATAAAACAATGTTTACTTTCAAAAATATAATTTCTAGAGCTTAATATCAGGAATGTACCAACTTCAGAATTGTGAGAGACTTGGGCGGCAATCTCATCCAATTCCTATCATATTCACAGCACTTCAGGAAGTGAATTATCTGAAACATAAAATAAAGAGTTCTTACAGGATTATAACTGATTCTTTAGCACATAATGAGTTGTGTTTTTTTTATAGTGGAACTGAATCTTAAGCAGTGGAACTATTACCTTATTGGGAATATAGTATTCAGAATATTTCTAACTTAAATAATTCGTATCTTATATAGTTGAACAAATTTTTTGGCAGTGGTGACTCAAGGTTGCTGTGTACTAAGTCTGGGCTTGGATTGTCCTAGCAGATTTTCCAGGATATTTAGGGAATACATAGATTCTGTTGACCTATGTTAATATTTTGAAGCTAATAGCATATTTATGTACCATATGTACCTACAAAGAAAAATCCAGAATCAAAATGGTAAGATTTTTGTCCCTCGTCTCATTCCAGGAAGAACTTGTATCTGAAGTGAATCTAGGAAGATCTTTGAGATATCCTTGGCTTCTAGAATAGAGGGGTCATTCTTCTGAACTTCCAACACAATTGCTTTTCCCTTTCATGATGCATCTCTTTGTTCTGCTTTGTCTTGTAGGTGTACACATTTTTATATTATTTCTTATAGACTTCTTAATGGGTAGATCTATATTTGATTGATCTCTGTAATCACATCCTGCCTAGCACAGTACCTTGCATGTAGTCTCTCAGTGAAAGTTTATTGAATGTTAAGTGCATGAAAAGGCAGAGACACTGCATAGAGGAGTACATATAAAGCCATGTTGTAAATAAACAATTTTTTATTGAAAAACATGTTTAATTATTTGGAAATGAATTACAGAGTCCAAGGACAGGTTTTTCCTGTTCTGCCACTTACTAGCAGGGTGACCTTTGGAAGTGCTGGAAATTTAAAAAAAGTTTAATATGGCCTTCTGTCAGTTACAGGAAAAGAGCTACTCTCTTTGTGCTGCTGAAGACATGCCATTTTGATTTTTATGTTTTATAGATTTTGTCCCAACTTTGTCCAGATTTTCAAATAACCACTCAATATGAACCCAAAAGGGATTTCTCTAGTGAGGTGCTAAATGTTTTATTCTTGGATTGGTGTTAGTCAGTATTTGCCATGGAAAAAAAGCCCCAGTCATCCATCATAATCACGTCTGCAGATGTTAAGGAGGAATAGCAAACATGGCAAATAATTGAACTTATATGAAAAATTACCTCAATAAACAGATTCTTGCTTCAAAGTAAAAACAGAATTCAGTGGGAGTTACAATAAAATAAAATCCTATAATTAGAGTCCTAAAAATTCAGTGATTTAAGTATAAGATTGGAGAGATTTAATTGGGGAAGATGTGCATTCAAAAAGTTCTAGGGTATATAAATGACCACAACTACAGTATGAACGAACAGTGAGAAGTGGCTGCTAAAAAATCAAATACTTGCCAAGCTCTGATCTCTGCATATAATTATAATACTAGAAGCTAGTATTTATATTGTACTAAGTTTTAACTATGTACTCAGACATTGTGGTAAGCATGTTAAAATCATTCTTTTTTATTCCTCACAATAATGCCGTGAGGTAGGTTTTATTATCCTCAGTGTGGAAATCAAGAGTAAAATAACTTGTCCAGGGTTATACAGCTACCAAAAAGTAAAACTGGGATCTAAATTTAGGTCTGATGTCTTCCAAGGTCATGACCCTAACTTACTGGATAGTCATGATAGTTATGTCATTAATGGTTATTAGTGACAGTCATTTTGTCTGCCATTAATATCTTCCACCTTGACCCATCCTCACCTTTTCATCATTCTTGCCATTTTGCAGGTGCAGACTCTCATTACCTCTTACTGAGTTATTTAAAGAGTTTTTTTATTCTGCCCATGTGTTTCTAGTGTCTCCTTGTTATTTGCTCCAGTTTTTTCTTAATACTACTGCTAAATCAGTATGCCTTAAGTGCAGTTCTGATCATGTCACCCTTCTTCTCAAAGCTAGACCTGGTCCTCACTGTAAAAATTAAATATAGACTTTTAACTTTGGCACTCAAGTCTCCATCTTCCAGCTTCATTATATATTTTTCAGCTTTCTCCCATTAATGTCTTAGATAAATAGGATGTTTTGGTAAAATGGGTTACTCTCAAGCATGTCTGTCTTTCCTTATCTCTGTCCGTGTTCACAGTGTTTCATTCATACATAATTCTTTTCTCTATCTTCTACATATTGAAAACCATCCTTCACAAAACCTGTTATTAAATATATTACAAGACCTTTTTTGATCTTTCTGTTAAAAGCCAACTATTTGGATTGGATATCATTACATTTTATTTATAAATGTGTAAAGTAAATTTCATAGTCTGCTTTATATTACTTATACATGAATCTGTTTTGGCTTTGCTTATAAACCTCTTGCTGACAGGGGAAATACTTATCTCTGTATGTGTGAGGAATTTAGCATAGTTCTTCACTCACATGCTTAATAAACATTTGTTGAGTTGATATGATAGGCCATGGACATCAGAAAGTCTGTTTGATAACTGAATGTAGGTGCAGACCTATGGATAAAGCTCTAAGATGGTGTCTTTCTAATCTCAGAAGAACTTCCTCTGTTGGTTGATGTCTCAAATAATGAATGCCTCACCATTTATTTTGAGAATGACATGAAATACCTGGTCGAACTATATTATAAACTTCCTTATGACATAAAAACACCAACATCTTATGCCAAGTCGTATCTTTCTTGTATAGTAATGTCTCTTTCATTGACAAGAAGGAAATCTTACATTATAAATACCATGTTTGGTTCCTGATAACATATATAATGGAAATCTGCTATAAGAATATACGAACATCTCATTTATATTTTAATTTTCAAATTCTTCAGTATTCTGTGATAAGCATTTTAAAAATTCATCCCTGTTATTCTTTCTGTGTGAGTTGAGATGGGCTATTTTTGAAGCAGTTTTTTTCCTATTAATCATAAAGAAAACAGGTTTAAGCAAACACCCTGTTTTTTTTCCTAATTATCGATGACTCTTGCTGATTATGATGTGCCTAACTAATGCATGGTATTATTATGTGCACGTCTTAAGTGTGTTTGATACCAGAATACCTCTCAGTATTACAAGCATTCTGTTAAAGTATCCCAAGGCAATAAACTCCCTTTCTAGAGAATTGTAAACTTTATATATTTGAAATTTATGAAGCTTGTGAAGTTATTTTGTCTACTTTGCAGCTACATGTCAGTTTTTATTTTGATACTTTCATTCTCTCTGATCTCTTTCTAATGTCCAACTTGAATTTATTCTTCCTCATAGAACATAGCTATTATGATTTCCCTGAGAATCTATACTCAGGAGATAATTGTAATGTTTTCTTGAAATTTTAATAATAACTTGACTTTCTTCTAACCTCACTTTCTGGATAATGATGATGTTAACTTTTGACAACTTTCAGCCACATGTTACAGTTAACCTCGTTCATTTATCATGTAATGCACTTAATGTGTAATTCTCTTTCAAGGTACACATTTGAGAATTGTTGATTCTCTTTTGGAGTAAAGGCCTTGGACAGCTTGCCATTGTAGAAGAATCCCATTTTGCTTGCTAATGCCAAATGAAATCAATCTTAGAGTCTGAGCTTAAAGAGACATGTCAGTGGTGATAATCACTTATCTCTGTGTTCAGGGAAAAGTTTTTCACCTTGAAAAGCAAAGTAATTCTGATGAAATAGTGGACTGGCGACCCAGAAAAAAATTACTGAAAGTGCTCACACTTCTAACATTTTATTATGAGACCATTTGAGTCATGACTACTGAATATTGGAATTGATTCAACCTCAAACAGCTGAAGAATTAAGATTCTACATTATGTAATCAAAGTCAATAGAAGGAAGAGATACTCTGTGGCCTGCTTTAATCTCAGGCCTAGATTTTTAAAAGTGTCTCATGTTATTTTCACTTTCCTTTGCCAGAATTTTTATTTCAACCATCTATGCTTTTTATTTTATCTTTTTTAAAGATTTTTTTTTTTTTTTTTTTTTTGAATGAGAATCTTCCATGCAGACTCACTACTGAGCAAAGGAGCCCAATGCGGGGCTTGATCCCACAACCCATGAGATCATGACTTGAGCTGAAACCAAGAGTTGGAGGCTTAACTGACTGAGCCACCCAGGTATCCAGGTGTCCCAAGCATCTATGCTTTTTAAAGCTCAAATGTTTTGGTAGCTTACAGTTTCACAACAGTTCTATTTATTTGATAGCTGCCTAAGCTATCAAATAACTAACAATGAGAAACAAAGTCTTAATTTGGAGAAAGAATGAGGTAGTCAAGCAGTTGAATTTGACAGGATATTTGAAAACTCTAAAATGAACAAAGATAATGAACCCAGTGAGAATTGTATCAGTAAAGTGGACATTGCTTGCCCCCAAAATGAGACAACACTGACATGTTATATCTTTTCCTGTAATCATCCTTTCTGTGTTGCTGAAATAAATCTATTCTTGAAGGCTTATAGAATATTCCCTTTTAGCCTTTAATCCTTCTCTTACTTAGTTTGGTGCCAGTTTCCTGAACATTGAAAGTATCTGTATTGTCATAGTTACTATTATCATTGTTGCTAACTTACTGAGAACCCTGTATTAAAGAATTATACTAATTTATTCAATAATAGGTTATTTGTAGCTTGGAGTGACATTACGGTGTAGACAACAAGAGTTTTGAACTCAGACAGACTTGTATTTGAATTGAAATTCTACTTAGATAAATATTACCCTGATCATTATATTTGTCACCTGAATAGCAATGTTTCGATAGTCTTTCTCACCTCAATCTACTGAATCGGAATGCCTGGAAGTGGATTATTATTAATATTTTTAAAAGATTTTATCTATTTATTTAGAAAGAGAGCAAGGGGAGGGGCAGTGGGAGAGGGAAATCTCAAGGAGACTCAGCACTCCTATAGTCTGTATAACTTTTAATTAATTCTTTTATACTTTAACTGACAATGTTGTCAAAATACCACATAAAGTAGTATTTAAAAGAATATATTATCATCCTTCTCTTACACTCATTTTCAGTTCTTCAAACTTACAGACTACATTCATTGTTGCTCTCTTGTTCTTTATAATTCTGTCTTCTCCCTCACAATCTGTCCCCCAATACCTCCTTCTCCCTACCATCTTCATTTAAGTAAAATTCTATAAGAATGAAATTGTAAATCCAGGCCAGTGTTTTATTTTTTATTGTCTAGCCCAAGTGCCCATTATCATTCTTAGCATATAGGAAGTGCTCAGTAAATGGTTTTTTTGGGTCATTGAACTACTTTTAAAAAATTTGATATTACCAGTTTCTTCCTTCTCACTTATTCTATTATACCTAATCAGAACTCATTTTATCCCTGTATAACTATGACTTCTGAGGTTCTGGGTTACATAAATTAAGTTGAGGTCATTTCACCAACATAATCTTACAAGATTGTATTGGCTCAGTAGCGTCCTTCATGAGAGTTAAGCAAAGTGCCAGATAAGGCCTCACTCAGATGATATTCTCAGGGATTGTGTTTCATGTATATAACACTTATTAATATCTTTATACTGGTGTTATCACCTTTCTGATAGACTATATAACCAACACCCCATACAGGACAGAAGTGTGTGTGCCTGTGTGTGTATGTGTGTGTGAAGAGGAGGATGGAGAAAAGAAGGGAGAATGGAAGAGGAGGAGAAAGAGATCATAATATTATCAGTAGGGACTTTTGTCTTTGCCCTTTGATTTATGAGTTCCCTAATTTTATCTTATCCTTTGGAGCAAGTGGCATTTTATGATTTTGAGAATCTAACCATAAACACTGAAGAATCTGATTTTTTTTCTGGATATAGTAATGTCAGAGTCCAAAGCATAAAAATTCTGTATTCATCGATCACATATGTGAAGGTGTACTTCATATTTTTGTCTTGTCTATAACCTAATTTTAAGAGATGCTTTGATTGTTCATAAGCCTGGAGGCATATTTACTTAACCAAGATATTCTGACTCATGCTTAGCAATGAGAGTAACTGGGAGTGGGGTGTGGTGGTTTACATATAGTGGTTGGCGGAGGAGAGATAAACCGTAATCTGAAAGAGGAGAAGGATGCAGTCACATAAATACCAAGGAAAGAAAATTTGGAATAAAAGGAAATACTGTTTCCTGAGGCGGGAAAGAGCTTAGTATGTTTAAGTACCAGAAAAGAGGCCACTGGTGTAGACTGAAATATAGTGAACTGGGTAGAGAATAAAATGGAATGAAGTTGGAAATCCAGATTAGACAGGGTCTTGTAGGTCATGGAAAATGGTTTGATTTTTTTTTTTAATCAAAAATTTTTAAGCTGGGAAGTGATATAATTATGGCAGCAAAGTTGGAAAGTCTGGCTCTTCTAAATTCACTGATAGTTCTATTTTAATATCAGATGTCTGTATGATATTTATAGCATAATACATTAAAAATATGATCAGTGGTTATTTATCCTGGATCTGCTGTGTGGTAGGTTCTGTACTGGGCTCTGAGATATGTGTAGCAGTCAGTAAGATTGATAGTGTCATTACTATCACTGAACTTCGGTTTAGCAGCAGGTACAGAAATGGACATAGGCAATTATGTGATAGTGTAATGCGTGTTGTAACAGGGAAAATACAAGGTAGTAATTAAACACATGGAAAATATATTGGACTCAGATTTGGGTGATTAGGGCAGACTTTCCAAATTTGATTCTCTTCTCCTTGATTCTTCTTGTATCAACCAGGTAACTACTTTCCTAATTGTTTGTGTTCTCCTTAGCTGATCTTCTTTCTTTTCACAGACCCTGGCTTTCTATTCTTTCTATTCTTTCTTAGGCATTGTCTTCCACAGAGAACTGCTCTTTGAGTTCAGGTAGTAACTAAATACTATTTATTTCCAAATCTATAATTCTACCTTAAAGTTCTCACTACTTTCCAGTTCTTTGCTCAAACAGCCCACTGTTATTTCAAACCAAACCTGTAAAAATACAAATAAATCGTCTTCCCACCCAAATCTATGCCTGTACCCATTTTCCATCTTTCATCCTTCCAGGACAGATACTTTCATATTATGTTTGATTCTTTCCTGTTTCTTTCATTCTCCTGGTCTACTAGAGAGTTCCCCTTTGTTTATTCTCATCATCCCTGCTGGACCGCACTTCACATTCCAGGAACTGCCTCATTTCTTTATTCATTTCTTTTTTATTATTATGTTATGTTAATCACCATACATTACATCATTAGTTTTTGATGTAGTGTTCCATGATTCATTGTTTGCATATAACACCCAGTGCTCCATGCAAAACGTGCCCTCTTTAATACCCATCACCAGGCTAACCCATCCCCCACCCCCTCCCCTCTAGAACCCTCAGTTTGTTTCTCAGAGTCCATCATCTCTCATGGTTCGTCTCCCCCTCCAACTTCCCCCCCTTCATTCTTCCTCTCCTACTATCTTCTTTTTTTTTTTCTTAACATATATTGCATTATTTATTTCAGAGGTACAGATCTGTGATTCAACAGTCTTGCACAATTCACAGCACTCACCATAGCACATACCCTCCCCAACGTCTATCACCCAGCCACCCCATCCCTCCCTCCCCCCACCACTCCAGCAACCCTCGGTTTGTTTCCTGAGATTAAGAATTCCTCATATCAGTGAGGTTATATGATACATGTCTTTCTCTGATTGACTTATTTCGCTTAGCATAATACCCTCTAGTTCCATCCACGTCACTGCAAATGGCAAGATTTTGTGGGGTTTTTTTTTGATGGCTGCATAATATTCCATTGTATATATATACCACATCTTCTTGATCCATTCATCTATCGATGGACATCTTGACTCTTTCCATAGTTTGGCTGTTGTGGACATTGCTGCTATAAACATTGGGGTGCATGTACCCCTTCGGATCCCTACATTTGTATCTTTGGGGTAAATACCCAGTAGTGCAATTGCTGGGTCGTATGGTAGCTCTATTTTCAACTTTTTGAGGAACCTCCACACTGTTTATTCATTTTTACACTAAAATTTTGGAAGAATGTTTTTTCTTTTTCCCATGTCTCTCCTCCATTTTCTCTTAAAGCCAGTTTAATCAGGCTTTCTCCTTCACCAGGTCCCAGAACTGCCTTATTGAGGTCTCTACTGACTTCATTGCGAATTCCAATAGACATTTCTTAGTCCTTTTCTTACTTGATCTTTGAGGAGCATTTGCCCACGTTGACCATGCTCTCCTCTTTCACATGCATACTTAGTTCACTTGACTTCCTAGACACCACACTTTCCTGATTTTCTTCCTTCTTGGCTGGCTACCCCCTTTCAGTCTCCTTTGCTGGTTCCTCCTTATATTTCTGACCACTTAACACTAAAGTGCCATAGGGCTCATTCCCTGGACTTCTCTTCTTTATCTGTACTGACTGTTTTGGCCCAGCATGCTGAACAGTCTCACAGCTTTAAATACCTACTATGGACCAGCATATCCCATGTTTACAGCTACAGCTTAGATGCTCTCCTGAACTCCATATTCTTGTACTTAATTGTCTGACATTTCCACTCATGTCTAATATCCTTCTCAAACTTAACATGGGTAAACTGAGCTTCTGCATTTCCCCCTCAGACCTCCTGGACCCTCATTTTTCCCATTTCAGTAAATAGCAACTCTGTCCATCCAACCTCTGTCCTCCAAAACCTTGGAGTGGTCCCATACTCCTCTCTTTTCTCATGCCCCACAAGCAGTTGGTTTTGTAATCCTACAAACTCTTCCTTCAAAATATGTCTAGGATCCAGCCATTTCTTACCAGCCCTACTACTGCCATTCTGGTCTAAGCCACTGCCATCCTTTGCCTGGATTATTCAGTTGGTATCCCTGTTACCACCATTGCCCCTCCCTATAGTGTATTCTCCCTCTTTCCCCCAGAACTGTGAAAGATTTATTAAGGGGATATCAGGAGAGACAAAGCACAGGCAACAGGATGGGCAGGGAAAACATTCAGACCATTAGGCAGATCAGACACCTTTTCTAAATATATACTCTTCACAGCCTGGTTGTTTCTGCTCTGGGAGGTCTTCAGATTTCAAGCTGTGGTGTAGGTGTGGGTGAAGTGTGAGGACACAGAGGCCACTGGGTGGGCAGAGGAAGATGTGTCCCAGGGCCCCAGGAAGGTAATGAAGGGGACCTAGGGGATATGGTGTCCACAGGGGACCCGGTACAGAAGGAAGTCCTCTTGTGTCCACAGGGGTCTGGTCCTTTCCTGGGACCTTCTTGGGCATAGTGCCGCTGTTGTTCCCTTGAGCACCATAGGCTTCTGAATGGGACCTAAGCTCACGTGGTGGAGGTACTAGGAATGGGTATTGTGGGGTATGAAAAAGGGAGTGGACATGAATGGTGATAAAGAAGGACCTGGAAATGAGGAAGCCCCCATGCATCCATACTGACCTTAGCCATCTCTGGGTCCTTTTTAGGGATGGTGCTGCTGTTTAATCAGGGAACTGCTCTAGATTCTGGATCTCTCTGTGGAGTGTTCTGCATCTCAAGTCTTCCCGGCATGGGTTCCTGCCTGTATCCCTCAGGCAGTGTCTTTCCTTCCATTATGTCCAGTCTGTATTTCAAGTAGGTGTTCTCCCTGCTCTCTTCTGCCACCTCCCTCTCCCAAATCCAAGCCTTGATCCAGTTGTCTTGAGCATTCTTCTCATGAACATGGATCTGGTGTTTGAAGGTGAACTCTGCCTCCTGCAGCTGTTCTTGCATTTGTTCAATTTGTTGCTTGTGCTTGTGTGTTTCTTCTGTAGCTACTTTCAGATTTTCCTCTGAAGCTCACAGCTGATTCTTCTTTGCCACCAGTTTATAGTGTGTCATTTCCAGCTTCTCTTTTGCAGCTACTTTTCTTTGTTCATAGAATTCACCAAGATCTCTGCTTTCTTCTTCAGCTGTTTCAATTCTGTTTCCTTGGTTATTTTCACAGATCCTCAATGCATTGCACTGGTCTTCCAGGACCTTTTTACTTTGTTCCAGTTCACATATCTTGGACCTCAAGGCTCTCAGCCCTGGATCCTTGAATTCATCTTGTGACTTCAATTTAAGAGCTTCATCAGAGAGAAACTTATTTTCTCTCTTAGTTTCTTAAAGACCTTTCTTTGCTTCATTGATCTTCTGCTCCCAAATGGTTATTTCTTCAGCAAGTTCTCTGTTTTCTTTTTTAAACCGATGGATCTTCTTAGTTATTGCTGTAAATTAAGTTGATATTCTCAAGACTCTATAGCAAGGGCAGTTCTCCAGAGGTAAATTAGAAATGCACAAATTTCCAAGGAGGCAGTAATAATGGTAAGCTTCCACAGAATTCCAACAACATCAGAGCCAAGAGGGAAATGGTCAGGCAAAATATGGACAAACTTCCTCGGGTACTTATACAGGGTTGTCACTGACTTTACATGCTGCTGCAGCTCCTTAGCAAGCTGATCTCAGTCATGGGTGAGGAATTCCAGGGTCAGGACAATAAATGCCTTCATCACCTTGGGCTTTGGTTCCAGCAGGACTCGGAAAGTGGGACCACAGCTCATTCTTCTAGAAGGTCCTGAGAGTCAGCAGTTCGTGTATTCATGTCTCAACTGAATGAGACTCCTGTTCCCTCAATTTGGGCCAGGATTTCTCCCCAGAAATAAGCCTGCATCTCAACATGTGCCAAATTGCTACAAAGCCCCCAGGATCTCTCCAGGGTGGGTGGCGGAACCTGCTGGAAACGCAGGTCTGGCTCTCTGTCCCATGGCAGCAGCAGCCTCACATGGTCCTCTGGTGGCAATGGAAACCCTTCCTCCCTACACTGTATTTTTAAAAGAGTTGCCAAAGAGATCCTTTTAAAATGTAAGTTAAATTATGTCACTTTTTTACTCAGAACGCTTCTGTGATTTCTGATCTTGCCCTGACGAAAAGACATAGTCTTTATAGTGGCTCAAAAGGCCCTACCCAGGGGTACCTGGGTGGCTCAGTTGGTTAAGGGTCTGCCTTCGGTTCAGGTCATGATCCCAGGGTCCTGGGATTGAGCCCCACATCAGGCTCCCTGCTCCATGGGGAGCCTGCTTCTCCCTCTGCCTCTGCCTGCTGCTCCCCCTGCTTGTGTGCTCTCTCTCTCTCTGTCAAATAAATAAATAATTTTTTTTTTTTTTTTAAAAGGCCCTACCTGTCCTGCATACCCACCCTTAGCCCATCACTACCTCTCACACCTCATTTTCACCACTCTGTTCCCTACTCACACTGTTCTAACCACATACGGTTCATTGCCGTTCCTGGAAAACACCAGGTACACGCCTACCTCAAGATTCTTGCCCTTCATGTTCTTTCTTTCTGGAATGATCTTTTCCAGATATCTTTGTGGCTTATTCTCTCAGGTTTTTAATCAAACATCAGCTTCTTAGTGTGGCCTTGCCTGATCATCCTATTCAAAATTAGCCACCCTGACAATTCCTATCCCCCTTTTCTACTTTATTTTTCTCCATATCACTGTCATCGTCTAACATACCATTCATTTTACTTATTGTATTTGTTTGGCTTCCTTGGTTAAAATGTAGGCTTTACTGGGAGCAGAGGCTATTTTTATTTTTGTTGTTGACTGCTTTTATCCAGAGCTTAAAATGGTATCTACACAGATAGTAGACAGATAATATACTATAGGCCCTCAACCCTCTACATTTGGATTATATAGTTTCTTGACCTGGTCATCTGTATAGCATAAAAAGCATATGTTTTGGAGTTGTACAGATCAGCATTTATATTTTGATGTTTCCATTTTCTAGCTATATGCTTGGTTAGTTGCTTCCTTTCTCTGAGTTTCAGTTTCCACTTCTATAAAGTGAGCATAGTAATCCCTGCCCTAAAGTCAGGAAGACTAACATGTGAGAATGTGTACAAGTGTTGTGACCCATGCCTGTGTAACACGCTGCCAGCTGAACCTTCCTGAAATGAGGTTTTCATTCCATGACCTCTGTGATAGAAAAAAATAGTTGAGAACCTTCTTTTGACTACTATAGCGGCAAATTCCTCTTCTAGGATTTCAAGAATGTCAAGATCTTCCCATTTGTTCCTCTCCCTCCTTATGACATTTTTTTTTCTATTCTTTCCCCCTCCCACCAATATACCCTGTTCTTTTGTCATTTACCTAAACATATAATAGGCATTTCTTCCTTGATGTCTTTGCTCATTCTCTTTCATTCTCCTATCTTACCTGTTTGTTTAAATGCTTTTATTTTTCTGAGATAGAGTTCAAGTCTTTCTCTATATAGTAACCTCCTCACATTCCAGCTCAGAGCAATTTTTGTTTGAACAGGTGGAAAATCTCAGAAGAAAAATGGGAACTATTAAAAATTAAATGGGAATTCCAGAATTGAAAAGTATAAGTATCTTACATGAAAAAACCCCACTGAACTTCAGATGAATTTATAATCTGTATACTGTACAATCACACAATTTAATAACTAATTGGTCTTCATTTTAAAGTAGATTATGGGGGCACCTGGGTGGTTCAGTCGTTAAGTGTCTGCCTTCGGCTCAGGTCCTGAGATCGGCCCCACATCAGGCTCTCTTTCAGTGGGAAGCCTGCTTCTCCCTCTCCCAGTCCCCCTGCTTGTGTTCCCTCTCTCGCTGTGTCTCTCTCTGTCAAATAAATAAATAAAATCTTTAAAAATAAATAAATAAAGTAGATTATGAAATTGGATGTTGAGTGAAATTGTTCTTTTGCCACAAGATCTGACTAGGATTTAAAATTAAAAACAAAAAGAAGTTAATACAATGTGGAAGGGACATTAAAAGGATATTAAAAGGTGACCTTAAAATGACAGTGATCAGGGGCGCCTGGGTGGCTCAGATGGTTGGGCGTCTGCCTTCGGCTCAGGTCATGATCCCAGGGTCCTGGGATCGGGTCCCGCATCGGGCTCTCTGCTCCTTGGGAGCCTGCTTCTCCCTCTGCCTCTCTCTCTGTCTCTCATGAATAAATAAATAAAAATCTTAAAAAAAAAAAAAATGACAGTGATCATTTGGTTATGAAATAAGGAAACTGGGGATATGTCATGAACTGACTTCTACTTTCCTCACTAACTAGTACTTCTGTGAATTTTCCATACTCTTTTCACCTGTCTTTACATTCTTGAAGTTCTCACACTCTCCTCCACCCCACACCCAATTTTGCCATTTTTAAATTCCCATCCATCAAACCTTGACTCTGATGTGACCCCCTTCCAATCTTAGCCCATCCTTAAAATCTCTCCTTGGTCTGGACTCGGGGCTTCTCCAGTGCTTCCAGTGATCTGTAAATAGTACTTACCTGTGATTGTAATTTTAGTAAGTAATTTAAATTTTGTTGGTTTCTTGTTCTTGAAAATACTAGACTATGAACTCCTCAAGGGCATTATATGTATCTCTCACCTTTATTTTAGCAGATTCTAATACAGTGCCTGCCAGAAAAGGAGACTAATACATATTTATTGAATAAGTGAACAAAAGGATGGATGGATGGATGGATGGATGGATGGATGGATAAATGTTAGAGTACAAATGCTTGACTGAAAATTGCAAAAAAAGTACTATTTCAAAATCTTGTCTAGGAATGGTTTCATTTTATTTTCATCTGTTTTTTTCTGAATGACTACACATTCACCAAATGAGAGATATGCTGGTGAGACCAAAACTTCTTTTAAAGTTATTCTAAAATTATTTTCTGGCTGTTTTCTTGAAACATTTTGTTACTTTTGAGATGCTTTATAGGAATGTGGTAAAACTGATGACTGGTTTTTATTTTTATTTTTTAATTTTGTAAAGGAGATTACATTATCCTGGTAAAACATAAATCTTTTGGCCAAAGATTCAGTTGATCACTAAAGCCATTAATAAGGATTGTGTTGTTAATTAAATGTTAAAGAAAGATTAGGATCTGTTAGGATGAGGCAAAAAAAATAAACTTAAAAAATTTTTACTTAAAATATAGACTACATATGGGGCGCCTGGGTGGCTCAGTCATTTAGGTGGCCTAACTCCTGGTTTCAGCTCAGGTCATGATCTCAGGGTCCTGGGATCAAACCCCACGTTAGGCTCCATGCCCAGTGGGGAGTCTGCTTGAAGATTCTGTCTTTCCCTCTCCCCCTGCCCCTCCCCCCTCATGCTCTCTCTCCCCCCCCTAAAATAAATAAAACCTTAAAAATAAAATGTAGACTACTTATGAACATTAAATATTTCTCAGCTTGAAGTTAATGTATTTGGTTGAGATTTTGGGATATTAAAAATTTTTAATTAGTAGAGTAACAAAATAAGTCATGAATATTCATGGCCATATATTAGCGATATAATAATAAGCTATATGAGTTAAGATAATCTAGCTGCTTAAGAAAATAAGAAAATTGGCAAATCATATAATAGCTCAAATGTAATGGAAGTTTAATTCTCACTAATTTTTTTTTTTTTTTAAGATTTTATTTATTTATTTGACAGAGAAAGACAGTGAGAGAGAGAACACAAGGAGGGGGAGTGGGAGAGGGAGAGGCAGGCTTCCCGCCAAGCAGGGAGTCTGATGCGGGGCTCGATCCCAGAACCCTGGGATCGTGACCTGAGCCGAAGGCAGACGCTTAATGACTGAGCCACCCAGGCGCCCCACTTCTCACTAATTTAAAGTCCATAATAAGTGTTCCTGATCAGGAGGTTGCTCTCCTCCATGTAGAAATTGAGGAACCAAGACTCCATTTATCTAGTGGCTCTGCCATCTTGATCACAGGCTTCTAAGGTCACCTGACACATCTGTAAATGATGGCAAAGTGTAAACAAGATGGATACAGGTAGGAAGTTTTAGGGGATGGGTCTGCAAACACCAATCACTTTTTATATTCCATTAACTAGTATTCAGTCATATAGTCACATGGCCATTCCAATCTGCAAAGGAGCCGAAGCGTTGGTGGTATAGTGGTTAGCATAGCTGCCTTCCAATCTGCAAAGGAAGCTAAGAAATATAGTCTAGCTATGTGCCCAAGAAGTAGAGAAAATAGGTTGATAATCACTTAACCAGAATTGGCTCCATAATGGTTTTTTATAATTTAAATAATTTTTCTCCATATACATACTGATTTTTATAGTTCTCATTCATAGAAACTTTTCATATAGTTATAGGTAGTCCCACATTTAAGCATGCATTTATTTATTAAAGTCATCCCAGTTAAAATTGTGGAGTATCTTTTATATAATAAAAATTAGGTCTTTATAGCAAGACAATTTCAAGTTCTAATTTCTTCCAAAAGAAAATTATAGTTATTTCTCAGCATTGGCTTATTATATAGATAATAGGTCCTTTACTTATTTTAGAGTGATTATTATGAACATGTATACATAATTTTTGATGCATTTACTTACATATCAAGTTGTAAATATGTGCTTCATTCATTAATTTACACATTTGAATAAATAAAATCAGCAATTTTAATGTGTTTGAGAAAGAATTTGAGATCTTACTTTCCAAAAAATTAATGAAAATGACTTGTTTCTTTTTGACATTAAGAAATCCCACCATGAAATAGAATGTTAATGATATTTGGCCTGGTAGACAAGTCAATAATTAAACAATCATAGTTAAAAGTTGGATTATACATTTGTGTATGTGATAGCATACCCTGATCTGCTATTTTGGGGTTCTTTCCTTGTAGTGAACTGTATTTGCTTTCATTTGATTGGCTTTAGAATTCCTATTACTCTGGATACTCCCAAAGTAGTATTTTTCATCCATCTTGCTGTCAAGGTCTTTAAATACTGAGAGACAATTTCTGCAACACTAGCTTCTGATGGTCACAAATATAGCCTTGGACCTCATTTTGTTTATATTGACTTCCTTAAGGAGGATTAGTTTGCATTACTTTGAAATGGTCCTGTGCTCACACTTTAGGTTCAAGGTAAAGTTTTGTCTGCTTCCATTGAAGATAAGTGTCAAGCAGAAGACTGTGTACCCATTCCCAGTGCTAGGGTAGGACTCCCAACTCCATGGAGGATAGCAGAGATCATCACTATGCCAGCCATCAGGGATAGAAGTCAAACACTTCTGCCCATTGCATCTTGATATTGGAGTTGCCAAGGAAAACACATTGTAGTTAAGTGCTGGGTAGAACAACACTTTTACTTATATAGAGAAGAGAGAGAGCAAGATCAGCTCCAATAGTATGTCAGCCCCCGATGGCCAGCAGGTCCCCCTCCTGGCAGCCAAGGCAGAGCACATGGCCTGCACACACCCCTCTTGTGCAGTAGAACCTTGACCCCTCCTCTGTTGAGTTCGAAATACTGAAAGCTGGGGGTGTGCCTGAGGGCCATTGATACACAAATTTGGTAGAACAAAGGAACACTCTCTGAGCCTGAAATAGGGAAAGCTATTCCCACATAAGTCCATAGCTGGGCAGTGTTCCAGAGGGACCATTCTTACATGACTGAATGGGGCAAGACCGTGCATATGAGATTACCTTTCCCAACAAGGTGACACCCATATATAGATTATAATAGGTCACTGTTGGAAATAGGAGGACAAAATTTTTTAAATTTCCACAATATTTTATTTCTGAATTTTCCATGTATCTCTTTAAAACCAATTCAAATTGACTTAAGCAAAAAAGGAATGTATTAGCACATATAAATGAAAAATCAGGCTTTTATGTTGGCTGGATGCAAGTACTCCAACACTGTAATGTGTTATTTGTCCCTTTCCATCGCTCAGATCGGTTTTCCTCTATTTTACAGAGTGTACTCTATACTCTGTACCACACATTCTCAAGCAAGCTTTCCCCACAGAGTGGCAAAGAATGCAAGTAGCCCACCCATCTATTTTTTAAGTTTTTTGCTCAAAACCCCAGCCAGAAAGTCTTCTTTCCCCAAGTTTCAGCAAAAATTTCTAACTTTGGTCACATTTTGACCCTGACTCAATCTCAGTGTTCAAAGAGACGGATCATGGATTAGTCAGGTCTGGATTATGTGCCCACATCAGAATTTGGGTGATAAGATCATCCTTCCTTGAACAGAAATGTTCAGTTACATATCAGTGGTTCTTTTTGAGCTGTAACCAGCAGACTTGATAATGGGCTTGTATTTTGCACATGGTCAAAACAAAGCATGTTATTATAAATATAAATATTTAAAGTAACTAATAGTAAAATATTCAATTTCAAATCCAATTAAAGGAAATCAAATCAGTGAAGCATTCACTTCAGGCTGCTTTTACTTTCATCTGGTCACACACATTACCCTTGGTATTCATAGTAAGATTTCAGGGTTGCAGTTGATGGCACCCAAATAAAATGAAGTTATCTAGTCCATATGGACATTGAAACTTTAATACCATGATGCTTTCTCTAGTAAGATGTAAGGTAGCTAGTCACAATAATAAGAAATGCATTATCAACCTTTAAGGGCTATAGAGGAAATAGAATTAAGTTTCTACCTCTAAGAATAGAAAATGAACACATGGTGGCAAAAGTGCTTTGAATATAGAAGGAAAAAGAAATGTGCATTTATATATCATTATTCTTTACTTTGAGACTCCTAGTGTGCCCATGTTTCTTTTTGATGGATTGTTTAGGAGTTTAGACATTGTTTCTTGGCAAGGATTGCTAGAAAATTTTACACAGACTTGAGATAGCAATGCAGTCTTGAAAGGCAGGGCTAAGTTAAATGTAAAGAGGAGAGAGCATTCATTCTGGGCCAGTGGAACTTTGTGAGCAACATCATATAAGTGGGACTGCATACTATGTTTGCAGTAATATGACTGAATTGGATGGCTGATGGATAGAGAGGGTTATAGAGACAGGGATCTAATGAGAATTTTGAATACATGGATAAGTAGTGTGAAAGATATTTTTAAAATAGTGGGGAGCTGTCAACATCTAGTGCGTTGGGGTCCCTGGGTAAGGGTCTACGAAATCACCAGGACACAGGGGATGCAGAGCAAAGGCAGCACTTGCAACTGCATACTGCCGTTTATTTCTCACGTAGCTATATACTTGCAGAGATCAGATAAACATAACAATGTATACTTAAAGTATCAAGCCAACATCCGGGAAGTGAAATATACACGAAATGCAATAAGAACAAAATACATCCTGCTTATGCTTGCAGAATAAAGAATTCTCTTAGCCATCCTTCCTTT
This sequence comes from Mirounga angustirostris, assembly GCF_029215605.1. Lineage (NCBI taxonomy): Eukaryota > Metazoa > Chordata > Mammalia > Carnivora > Phocidae > Mirounga > Mirounga angustirostris. The sequence continues at coordinate 21,512,356 of NW_026991713.1, forward strand.
GGAGACCACATGTTCTTTGTCTTTAGAAAGAACACTTCTGATTAGAAAGACACACTTTAAGCGAGGCAAGAGCCACTTCCTGCTGATCCAGGCATTTAGGACTTGCAACATGAGATAAGGGGAAGAGAACATTTTCTCCTCCTGGCCCAGGCCTGCCTGGCCGTCCTTAACCTCAGTGCAGTCCTCAAATGATCTGGGCCTGCAAGGGGCTTACAAGCCTATACCATCTCAATTCCTTCTTTTTTCTTTTGTTTTAATAAAAGTGCCCTCCAAAGGATGGCCATAGAATTCTGGGAAGGCTTTAGATAGCAAAAATGCAACAGCATAAAGCATAAGATAACAATCAACAATACAAATCCCATTCCTCCAGCAGTGTGCCCCAAACTCTGAATAATACCTTTTGGATCTAGTCCCTTAAGTTGCTTAAGAAGTAAATTGGCCAACGTAGCGGCATCTGATACAGTAAGCAAGGCACACATAGCCAAAAATAAATTTTTCAGGCGTACAAGCCTTCCCTGTTCGCTGCAGGATTTTTTGCCCCTCCCCACTAAGCTTTTTAATTTGCCCCCAAGTCGGCAAAGCAGTAGCAAATATCTGCCGACGGCGACGTCGTCCTCCCAAATTCAGATGTGCCATGGCCTGTAACGGAAGTTCATCTTGGTCTGGATTCCCCATCCGTCGCCTGGTGGGATATGGTGCCGTTTGAATTGGCCCTCGACCGGATCCATCGCGCGGGGAGCCAGGAACAGGTCCGTCCATCCTCTGTGGAGACATAAGCATAACCCTTCCCTCTATAAAGCAATAGCCCCGGTTGCCATTCTGCATCTGCGGTTGGTCTAAACCATATATGTTCATTTAATGGAGGGGGAGCGACCTCTCCCTCTATGAACTGTTTCTCTGCACTGGAGAGGATATCTCCCTGCGGAAGATTCAAGAAATTTAATGTGAACAGAGCTTGTTGCAAAATGGAACGTGCATTTGATTGAGTGAATGCTAAGATATGATCCTTTTTCCTCCTTTTTAATTTTTTAATTTGTAACTTTAAGGTATTATGTGCACGTTCTACAATAGCTTGCCCTTGAGGATTATACTCAATGCCTGTTTTGTGCATTATACCATATTGTTTACAGAAAGTTTGAAATTTTTTACTGCTATATGCAGGTCCATTATCTGTTTTAATAACAGATGGTAAACCCATCACAGCAAAAGTTTCTAGAAGATGGGAGATGACATGCTGTGTGGTTTCACCACTTTGTGCTGTGGCCCAAATGAATTGGGAATAGGTATCTATGACCACATGGACATAAGACAAGCGACCAAATTGGGCCACATGAGTAACATCCATTTGCCACAATTCATTGGCATATGTCCCTCGGGGGTTTACCCCAGCTTTAACAGTACGTAAATGTAGAGGTCTACAAATTGGGCATTGTTTTATAATATTTTTTGCTTGGCGAAATGGGATCTTATATTGCACATGTAGTCTACCAGCATTGGTGTGTAATAAGTTATGCTCTTCTTCCGCAGAGGCGAATGATACTAAAGCATCTACTTGGGCATTGCCATATGCCAAGGAACCAGGAAGGTTAGTATGGGATCGAATATGTGTTACATAAATACGGGCATTCCGATTCCTTAGCAAGGTTTGCAAGAGCAAGAACAGATTGAGTAAGCTGGATTTTTGAGAAAATATGACAGCAGTGTATATATTTTTAAGAACTCCTACGGCATAAGCAGAATCAGCAAGAATATTTACAGTAGAGGAAAAAATCTTTCAACACCTGAACTATGGCAAATAATTCATTCTGCTGAATCGAATTAAAATCTGTATATTGAACCCAATATTTAGTAGGAGTCCAATAAGCACTTTTTGTTTTTGAACCATCGGTAAAAACTGTGGGTGCATTAATTAAAGGTTGGTTACTAATGATATCCTGAATTACAAACTCTTGTCTACAAAAATAATCCCATAATTTCCCTTTGGGAAAGTGGTAACTAATTCGACCGACATATCCCACAAGAGCAATTTGTAGTTCTTCCATATTATGTAACAGAAAGGAAAATTGATCCTTGGATAGGGGAATAATAATGTCCATAACATCATAGCCAGTTATGGTTACAGCTCTATCTCGAGCTTGTTCTACCAAATATGCTATTTGAATACCATATGGGGTAATGTTTTTTGAAAAATGATGTTTAGTAAAAATCAATTCAATGGGTAGCTCATTCTGGCCTAATATAGCTGTAGGATATTGCCATGTATTGAGGACATATAATTTTAGAGGCAAAGAGGGATCAATTCGGGTTAAGAAAGCAGATTTGATTTTTTCTTCTTCTAACTGCAATTCAGTTTCGGCTTCAGAAGTAAGCTGCCTGGGACTATTAATATCAGGGTCCCCTTGTAATGTTTCAAATAGATTATGTAATTGATATGTGGGAATGCCTAAAGTAGGCCGCAGCCAATTAATGTCCCCTAAAAGTTTTTGAAAATCATTCAGTGTTTTTAGGTTGTCCCTACGAATAGCTATCTTCTGAGGTCTAATTGTATTCCTTTCTGTCACATATCCTAAGTAATTGACAATATCTCCTTTTTGAATTTTTTCTGGTGCAATTACTAGCCCAAAAGGAGCAAAATATTCAGGTAATAGCTGCAAGATATCATCGAGCTCATCTGGATAAGGACTAGCAAACAAGATGTCATCCATATGAGATATATATACATGTGACCACCTTTGTCGCACAGGGCGTAAGGCAGTGTCTACATAAAGCTGACACATAGTGGGGGAGTTCATCATGCCCTGAGGTAGAACTTTCCATTGAAACTGCTGGTGAGGTCCTTGTCTGTTAATAGGGGGAAGTGAAAAGGCAAAACGCTTTCTATCATCCATATGAATGGGGAATAGTGAAAAAACAATCTTGTAAATCAATAACCATAGTATGCCAAGTTTTTGGCAAAGCGGCTGGGGAAGGTATACCAGGTTGAAGGGCTCCCATGGGAAACATGGAGTTGTTTACCCCACGTAAATCAGTAAGCAAACGCCATTTACCTGATGTCTTCTTTATAACAAAAATTGGGGAATTCCACGGAGAAGTGGAATGTTCAATACGTTGTTTTTGTAACTGTTCTTGAACCAATTGATGGGCAGCAGCAAGTTTTTCTTTAGTTAATGGCCATTGTTCAATCCACAAAGGATCTTCAGATTTCCATAAAATTTTGATAGGTTCCATCTATAATTAAAGTTCCAGGTGAGCTCCCCATTGTTCTAAAACATCACGGCCTAGAATATTTAAGGGAACATCTAAAATATATGGTTTGAGGACAGCCATCTGGCCATCTTGAGAAATAAATGTCACGAATTGAGTAGCCAGGCCGATGCTTTGAACAGGTGCCTTGCCAACCCCTTTTATTTGACAAGGTATTATATTATAGGGGAGCCCCTCAGGCCAATTGGCAGTCTTAATAATGGTGATATCTGACCCTGTGTCCAATAAAACAGTAATGTCTTTAGTATTTAACTTAATCTTTATTAAGGGTTGCATAGGAGTTATTTGTGTGGCCCAAAAAACACCCTTTGTGTCCGTGCTGCCGAATCCCCCATGTCTAATAGCGGTAGATCGACCAATGGGAAGATAAGGTAATAATAACAATTGGGCGATCCGTTCTCCTACTTCAAAGGATATATCAACTAGAGAGGACATAAGAATCTGAATTTCCCCAATATAATCAGCATCAATTATACCTAGATGAACAGTTACTCCTTTTAATGTCAGGCTTGAGCGGCCTGTTAATAAAGCAAAGGTACCGGATGGCAAAGGTCCATAAATTCCAGTAGGTATTCTTTGAGGTCTATCTCCTCCTTTTAGGGTAAATGATCTTATGGCTGGTATGTCCACTGCGGCGCTATGTTGGGTGGCTGGGCTAAGGGAAAATATGGTTGGCTTCCCCTGTTCATTTGTCCTGGGCCCGGGGCAGGGCCCGAAGTCAAGTTTCCCTGTTGTTGTCCTGCAAAATTAGCATTTAATTTAGTACGACACTCTCGAGCCCAATGCTTTCCCTTCTTACACCGTGGACAAATTCCAGGTCCGCGCCCTTTGTCAGGCCTTTTTCCTTTACAATTCTTTTTTAAGTGTCCTACTTGACCGCAACCAAAACATTTCATGTTATCCAATTGCTTAGATTGTAAGGAGTGCCAAGTAGTGGTCATGGTTTCAGGGAACAATTGCATTTTTCGACTTTCTGATGTGATATCCTTACAGGCCTTCATAAAGGTATTAACGTCTCCTGTATCCTTAATGGGTAATATTACTCTCTTACAATCCTCGTTAGCATTTTCATATGCCAACAGCTTTAACAGTTGCTGTCTAGCCTCTTCTCCAATAACAGTTCTTTCTAAGGTTAATTTCAAACGTGATAAAAATTCAACATATGGCTCATTGGTCTTCTGAATAACTTTAGTCCATGATCCATAGTGTTCCCCTGCTGGTCGGATACGTTCCCAAGCTTCTAAACCAATCTCCCGTAACTGCTCATGAATTTCTTCAGGAGTATTCACCTGAGCAGCAATGTCAGAATACTGGCCTATGCCTGCTAACATATGATAAGTTATAGCCTGTACCCGAGGATTAGGGCTAAGAGCATTCTGACGAGCCTGATCCATACAGAGCTCGGAGAACCACATCTGCCACTGCAGATATTCAGGCTCCTTTAAAAGAGCCCGACAGAGGACCCTCCAGTCCTCAGGAGAAAAATTGCTATAATGTCGAGCTAGACTATTAACTAGCTCCTTAACATAATGTGATTGAGGTCCATATAAAGACACTGCCTTTTTCAAGCGACCAATATCTTCTATACCTATTCCTTCATAATATGGTGCTTGTGCCACCCCCTGGACTGGGGGAGGCCTGATAACAGGAAAAGCAAAGACAGAATTACCTGCGCCAGCCTCATCATCGCTATCCTCTAGCGCATCAAGCTCAGCTAAAGCAGCAGAAAGGAAAGGATTTTTAGAAGAAAGAGCTGGTACAGACAGCAAAGGCGGAGCAGAGGGCTTCCTAGAGGGTTTCTTAGACTCCTCCGTCATAGCCATAACCTGCTGAAAAACCTTCCACACACGCTCCACCTCGGGATCCGACTTTACTTTCGGTTTTGGTTCTTCATTACCACACTCACTAGGCTCACGGGATGGTGTAAGCTTAAAGGTATCTTTCTCTACCGCCCTTTTCTCATCCGTATCTAAAGGGAGGTCTTGTATTGAAGGAGCCATCTCCTTATGGAAGTCTTCGACCGTGCGGTCGTCCTCCATTGCTTTAAGCACTGTAAAAATAATCGACCAAATAGACCAAAACTGCACGGGAATTTTTTCTCCCTGTCTCATTGCCTTCTCGACATTATGTCGAACTCGCCGCCAATTATCCAAATCTAAAGTTCCTTCCTCTGGAAACCAAGGATTCCATTCTCGAACCACCTTCAAACACAGCTCAATATCATTAGAAGCGACAGTAATACCATAGACAGCAAGAGAATGCTTCAGCATTCGAACATAAGGAGTATAAGTTTCTTGTCCCATAACCCTGTACTTAATTAAGTTACTCACCCTTCCTGTACGTCCTTCAGGGTCCCTGTTCGGGCGCCAATTGTCAACGTCTAGTGCGTTGGGGTCCCTGGGTAAGGGTCTACGAAATCACCAGGACACAGGGGATGCAGAGCAAAGGCAGCACTTGCAACTGCATACTGCCGTTTATTTCTCACGTAGCTATATACTTGCAGAGATCAGATAAACATAACAATGTATACTTAAAGTATCAAGCCAACATCCGGGAAGTGAAATATACACGAAATGCAATAAGAACAAAATACATCCTGTTTATGCTTGCAGAATAAAGAATTCTCTTAGCCATCCTTCCTTTGGAGACCACATGTTCTTTGTCTTTAGAAAGAACACTTCTGATTAGAAAGACACACTTTAAGCGAGGCAAGAGCCACTTCCTGCTGATCCAGGCATTTAGGACTTGCAACATGAGATAAGGGGAAGAGAACATTTTCTCCTCCTGGCCCAGGCCTGCCTGGCCGTCCTTAACCTCAGTGCAGTCCTCAAATGATCTGGGCCTGCAAGGGGCTTACAAGCCTATACCATCTCAGGGAGCCAGTAAAAATTTTTGAAGAAGTTTAAGTATGAAATAATTTGAGGAGAGGGAGAGGGAGATAGAGTTTGCATAGAAACCAATTAAGTAACAATTGCATTTCTCTGGGAAAGAGGGTCTAGGTGAGAGTGGAGAGTTGTCAAGAAAGAGAGAAATGACTTTATTTCCCTGGTGGCTATAGGATGTAGGAGAAAGGGGGAAGAGAGGAGTCAGGGATCACTATCTTTTGCAGCTCAGAAGACTACTGACCTTAGTTGTGTGTGTGTGTGTGTTTGTGTGTGTTTTTAAGATTTATCCATTTGAGAGAGAGAGAGAGACAGGGAACATGGGGCAGGAAGCAGAGGGAAAGGGAAAGAGAAACCCAAGCAGACTACACGCTGAGCACAGAGCCCGATGTGGGACTCAATCTCATCACCCCTGAGATCATGACCTGAGCGAACAAAACCAAGAGTTGGATGCTCAACTGACTGTGCTACCCAGGTACTCCACTGACCTTAGTTTTTTATAGTTTTCTTTATAATTCTAAAAGTAAAGTGCATATATCCAAGGAAATGAATAGTTTTGCTCTATTTTTCTTCAGAAAATCTGAAGTTATCAGACGTAAATATTATAATATATAGTCATAGAGGGTGCCATGTTAAGGACTCTTTAACAATATTAAAAGAAATATAGAAAATAAAGGAAACACAAATTCCATCACTCTAACACTGCTATTTTTTTGTTTTTATTTTGTGATAAGCCCTGTGTCTCCGGGCATTTGTATTCATACACAATTGGAGTAATCATTTATCTAACATTTTCTTATTGTTCTCTTTATTTATTTAATTAGATATTAGAATAGTTTTTTTTTTAAAGATTTTATTTATTTATTTGACAGAGAGGACAGCAAGAGCAGGAACACAAGCAGGGGGAGTGGGAGAGGGAGAAGCAGGCTTCCCGCTGAGAGGGGAGCCCGATGCGGGGCTTGATCCCAGGACCCTGGGATCATGACCTGAGCTGAAGGCAGACACTTAACGACTGAGCCACCCAGGTGCCCTAGAATAGTTATTAATACTTTGAAGGATTTAAAAAAATGTTTAAGTCTTTGAAAATCCTGACTCTGCAAAGACCCCCTTAGTAAACAATTGTGTCTTTTCTTTAAGAGGGCTTTTTGGGTTCTCAGAGATGGCTTTTAAAGCATTTTCTTAACTTGTTTTATTTATAATCTTTTTTGTTTTCTATTTGGGAGTTTCTAATCCTTCAAGGATAGAGCATCTACTTGGAATGTTAAGACAGTTCTATAGCTTTAATTATAGAAGTGAAGAAAGAGGAACTAAGCAGAGTAAAAAACGAGCATCAGTAGCTGTAGTGTTGTATTTGTTGATTTCAAGATTCCCTTAAGAAGTGAGTCAAAATGTAGAAGGGGAGAAGAGAGCATAGGGATTTCAGGAGGGCAGTGTGAAGAATGCTTCATTTTGTGTTCTTTCTTGGGGTCACAGTTGTAAGTGAAACTTTTAATGATGATCTTATTATATTTTAAGTCAGGAACTTCTATTGATCAAGCCCTGGGATTTTACCTTATATCAAATTCTGAACTATTAGTACATGTTGAGCAATATTCCATTGACGGTATCAAATGATTGACTCTCAAAAAGGAGAAATTAACCAATTCATAGGAATATTTTTAAGTAAACATTTATCCATTTGAAACTTCCTCCCCCTTCTCCCTCCTTTATCATTCCCAATGTCTCTTATTTTATTTTCCAGACATTTTAGAATTTTTCCAGTATTACGATTTTTCTCATTAGGACTGTTAATGAAATACTATTCAGAATCAACACAGGTGAAGCTAGAAAAGTTGTCAAGATGTATGAGGTTTTAACAAGACCCATTATTTAAGGATGTATTGCAGCTTCAGACCTCTCTAAGACAGAGTTCAGTATGGAGAAATTAACTAATTAATTAGTTGAAATTAATACTATTTACTAATGACTGTCATTCTGGGAATTGTCCATGAAATACATCTGTTAGATATCAGTTTAGTTTTTGTGGTGTTATTACTTTAGTTAATCATTTTTATAGTTGGTGACAAATAGTTCACCGGCTGTCAAGAGTCTCACTGGGTAGAAAATTACAGAATAAAGTCACAAGAAACTTCAAAATTATTCAGCAGATGCAGCCAAATACAGATTGCCATTTCTACTGGAATAAGATTACTTTATTAGACCTCTTTTCCACTCCATTCCATAGAAGGTTAAAGTTATTTTTTGAATTGTTTGCTGAGAGAAAAGATCACTTTCTTTACAAAAAAGATGTTTTAGAAGTAGACTTACATATTTTATTCATAATGAAGATAGATATTATCCTTAGAAATCACTTTAAAAAGAGTGAGCACCTAAATTGGGATAATGGCATATTGCATATATGTTACAGTTAATGGAACAGTATCCATAGGCACTTGGAGATATTTTTCTCTATCTTTTTAGGTGAACCTTTATCTTTTTTTGTACTTGGGACCAAAGTCTTTTCCCATATCTGTAGGCTTACAATAATAGAAATCCATTTTGTAGAGAGACTCTGATAATCATTACTTAATATAATTAAGTACCTGCTTAGAGAGGTTACTTAAATCAGACACTATATGAATAATTAAGGCAGAGTTTCTGCCAGCTAGGTTATACAGTAGGGAAGCACTTAGCAGAAGCTGATAATAGTGTCATGTGGCTTCCTAGCCAGTTTAAAGAAAGGAAGACATTGATAGCCATTGCCTGGAAAAATACAGGAATATGAAGATATGCTTGAAAATAGCTTCTAATATCCATAGTTGAAAAAAAAATTCAGAGAATAAGAACTTAAACACTAGTGTGCATTTTAATGTATATTTTCCTGGTTCGCTTTTTACTAATTTAGTAAACAGCAACATGCTTAGATTTTTTTTTTTATTATGTGCCCTTCATACCATAGACCTTGTCCTATTGTTTCCTAAGTTGAATTATAAAATGTAGTTCTTAATGTACTCAGCCTGTTTTGACACTTTTTTCCCCCTAAACCCACATGAAAATCTATGGTTTGTCTTCTCAATTATCAAATCTGTAATAAAATGCATATAAATTCTCATGACATAAAAAAAAATTCTCATCACAGTTGGTAGAATCTTGGCTTTCTGATATTTAACAATTGTTTTTTAAATGTGCTCAAGTATCTGTTTAGAAAATACACAGTTTGTTCAGTATTTAAAACTTCAACTTGATCAGTTACTTTTTCAAATAGAATATAAAGAATAGGTTCAAAAGTAAATAGATTTCAAAAATATTTTGTTTTTTACTTGCCATTTAATTTCTAGTTTCTCTAACTTCGAGATAAAAGCTTAAGAAATTCATCACTTTTGTGACTTTATTACCTCATTAAACACTTTTCTCTGCAAAGATATGAGTACATGTTAGACAGTCTGGGAAGGCAAACATATGTAAGATATAGTTTCTGAGAACTTGAATTCTCAGCACAAGTAATGACATATATTCAAGTAAATATTTTGTGGCCATATTTGTTAGTTCCAGAATCTATTTCCAAGTAGCTTTAGTTTTTGGGAGATCATCAGGTTTTAAGAGAGACTGGGGCATTTAATGGTTCATTGACTATTTCTGTAATTTTTTTTAAGATTTTATTTATTTATTTGACAGAGAGACAGCGAGAGAGGGAACACAAGCAAGGGGAGTGGGAGAGGGAGAAGCAGGCTTCCCGCGGAGCAGGGAGCCCGATGTGGGGCTTGATCCCTGGACCCTGGGATCATGACCTGAGCTGAAGGCAGACGCTTAACGACTGAGCCACCCAGGTGCCCCTCTGTAAATATTTATATATAAAAACTTTCAGTAGTGGCTCCCTCTGGCAAAGGAACACATTTCCTTGCATATAGTTTTAAAAATTCATAATCTTTAAAGAAAAATTAGTTTAAATAAGAAAGAAGAAGAAATTGTATTAAGGCAGCATTAGGTACTGCCTGAATCAGCATGGTGAAAAGATGGTGCTGGTGGCACATGATATATGCTCAGCTCTTCAGCTTTTGCATATGCATCCATGTGCTCATGCTAACTCAGTAGCTACACATGCCCAGCCTTGTATCTGTAGCTCCTACTGTATTCTACAGTATGTTAACAAAGCATGTCTAGACCACTCATGTTTAAATGTTCTGTAATATTTTCATGATTCTCTCTAAACTTTAAGGAAAATTTAGATACACTATTTATTGTTACCTTTAGTTGCTGTTTATTCTCCCTTCTTTCAGTACATGTGTCTATATTGAGATTGAGGTTTGAGAGTTGAGGATACATCATCCCCAAGACACTCTTTCCATCTACATGGAACAAAATTGCCCCCTAGAAAAGTTGGAGCCAAGAAGTATGGTTATTGGAGGAAAGTATTTGAACTGGGTCTTGAAGAATGGACATAAATAACTGGAGAATATTGAGGGAGATGGGTCAGGGTGGTCCATTTAGGGGAATGACCAGAGAAAAAGAACAAGTTGTATCTGGATAATGATCAGTGGTTTTCCTGTAACAGAGGATAAATATAGGGAAATATAGAAAGTAGGACCTCTCTAGCTCTTATCTAACTGTACTAAGTTTTATTCTTGTTCATTTTTGAAGGTATTTTCTTTGGAAACATTTGCTCCCTTGTTATCTGTATCACCGCAGTTTTTTCTCTTTTATCAAACTACTACTTTCTTGAATTATCCTCTAAACTTAGATGTGATCTAAGACTTACTAATCCCTCTATGCTCATGACTTAGATTATCACTTACATAGCAGAGACCCCCAGTGCTACTCATCAGCCATAGCCTTCTCTTGAGCTCCACTTGTACTTCCAAGTTCACCCTGGACATGCTTACCTGAATGGTTTTCAGGCATCCAGAGTTCAGCATTTCCTTTTTTTTTTTTTTTTAAAGATTTTATTTATTTATTTGACAGAGAGAGACACAGCGAGAGAGGGAACACAAGCAGGGGGAGTGGGAGAGGGAGAAGCAGGCTCCCCGCGGAGCAGGGAGCCCAATGAGGGGCTCGATCCCGGGACCCTAGGATCATGACCTGAGCTGAAGGCAGTCGCTTAACCAACTGAGCCACCCAGGCGCCCGAGAGTTCAGCATTTCTAAAACTTAACTCAATCTGTCCTGCTTTTCCTCACTTATCTCTAATTCAGATAGTGTTATCACAATGTACACAGTTGTACAAGCTAGAAATCTTACAGTAAGTCTGTATTTTCCCTTTTCCCATATATAATCACTTTGCTAAGTCTTATTGATTTTAAAACAGTATTATACTTCACTTATTTGGTTTTCTTTGGCAGAAGTCTGATTTTTGTTCTTTACCTGTGATTCATATGTGATAATCATCCTTTTGTCAAAATTCAGTCTTTCTTTCTTCCCATTCATTATTGCTTATGTTTGTTTCACTAAAAAGGTTTTCTCTTTAATCTGGCTTAGAGCACATTATGTGTTCAAATGTTTTCTCCTATTTCTTGAATTAACTTGACTTTATGGGGTTATATTTATCTTACCTCACATTGATCCTCTTCTTGTGAATTATAGTGTGCTTTCTTATTACCTAGTGGTTTGCTTGCCTGACACACCCTTTTGTCTGGTGTGCTATGTGCAGGCCAGGAACAGTACTGCTCCTGGACCTGATTCCTGGAATATTTCACAGAGGTGCTACAGTTTAGTATTATAATAACAGCCAGGGCGCCTGGGTGGCTAAGTCAGTTAAGCGTCTGCCTTCGGCTCAGGTCATGATTCCAGGGTCCTGAGCTCGAACCGGCATCGGGCTTTCTGCTCAGCAGGGAACCTGCTTCTCCCTCTCCCTCTGCCTGCCGCTCTACCTACTTGTGCTCTCTCTCTCTGTCAAATAAATAAATAAAATCTTTAAAAAAAAATAACAGCCAATATTTATGGATAATGTTCTTCATGGAACTTACAGTTAAGTGGGAGAAGAGAGAAAATAAGGAAAATGTGAAAATAGTATGAGAAGATGGTAAGTACTATGGGGAAAAATAAAGTATAGAAGGGGTTGAGGTAGAATGAGGGGTTTAAGTTAAACTGGATGACCAGAGAAGGTCACACTGAGAAGGTAATATCTGAACAAACACCTGAAGGAGATGGAGCAGTTGGTCACCTATCCGAGGGATGAATATTTCAGGTAGAAGGAAAAGCAACAGCATACATCTTGAAATAAAACAGGGCCTGGCTTGATGAGGGAGACAGTAGTGAGAGAGGACAAGGTCAAAGAGATGTGGAAGAGGCAGTTCTTTTAGGGCTTTGAGGGCCACTATAAGTATTTTTAGTTTTTATATAATCATCGCATTTAATCCTTACAATAATCCTATGAAAACCTATCATTATTCTCATATCTAATCTCTAATCTCACTGAGAGATTAGAAAACTGAAGCTTAAAATGCTTATATTACTTCCAAAACCCACACAACTAGTAGTTGTGGATCAGGATCTGAATCATCCAGTCTAACTTCAGATGGTATTTAAAGTTAAAAGGATTTTGGAGAATTTTAATTTTACCTTTGTGTAATAAGTGCCTTTTGTTTTGTTTTTGCTTTTTGGGGCCAAAAACAAAAACAAATGAAAACATTACCCACAGTAATAAAGTGTTAGATATTAAAATGTAAGTTTCTTTGGGAACTCCAAGATAATAGATGCTATACTTCATAGTGAGGTTGAAGTCCACAATGATTTAGAATTATAAAGAAGTTAGTGTGTAATTGGTTAGACAGCATTTACCTCCCTAAATCACATGAAGGGTATAAAAAGTCCAGGAGACTGGGGGAGAAATTTTGGAAAGAGATACTAGAGTATGTAAATACCCTCTTCAAATTGGATGAGGGAAATAGTCCCTTTCCTTTGCCTGAAGTCAAGGAAGTGGTGGCCTTAGACCCCCCAGAGAACTTAATATCTGAGACCCTTAATAGCGTGGAAGACACAGGGAATTAGTATATCTTAAATCCCAGCTTCAGTACCTTCTAACTATATGACATTGGGCAAATTAAGTAAATTCCATGTCTCTGTTCATTCTGAAAGTAAATGATTGTCTTTATTATGTTGTTGAAATGCTTAAATGAGAACACATGTATTAATGGGTATGTATTCTGATATGCATCTAGTACAATCGCTGGCATGTAGCAGTTTTTCAATAAATGAGTTATAATTATTGAGAGCACTAGAATGTCTGTGGGACTTCAGTTTAAGTTAGAAGTTGGGGTTTGTAGATTATGGAAATTATTGGTCAATAACTATTAATTGGAGGCAGTGAGGTAGATTGAAGGGATGAGATTGTCCAGGGTAATTGAATTGGTAGAACTAGAAGAGAAGAAAAAACACTTGAGAAAATGAAAGGGGTTCTACAGAAAGGGGGAAAATAGTAAAGGGTGATGTTAGAGGAACCAAGTGTCATGTAAAACTGAAGAGTGCCTTGATTAGGATGATAACAGAGAGGATACCATTGACTTGGCCAGTTTGGAAACTATCTTTTGATAAAAAGTGTCTTTTGAGAGAATTTTGGTAAAGTTTATAGAAGGGGAAGCCAAGTTGTAGTGTTTCATTAAAGAATGCATTAAAGGTGAAAAAGTGAAGGTAGCTGATACTGACTGCTTTGTCAAGAAGTTTGATAGTGAAAGCAAGGAGAGATATGTGTTGGTAGTTCATGAGGGAATCCGGTTTATGGGAAGGTTGGTTCAAGATGTGGGAGGAATGAGTTCTTTGGTTTCCCAATAGAAAAAGATGTTAAATGGATACAACAAAGTAGAGGTAGGAAGAAAGAGAAACAATAATATGGGGATGGGATTAGTCATCTGAAACATGAGAGTGAGCGGTAATGAGGGGTGAAGATGGGTTTAAGGCTGAGAGGAAAAAAGTTAATAAATTTAGTGCCTCATGAAAGATTCTTTGTGAAATTGGAAGCAGGTCCTCTGCAAGTGAGGGGTGATACCGAAGTTAGGGCTTACATTAGTGATTAAAGTTAGGAAGGTATTGTGTGTGGGGCATGAAAAAGGGAGTGGACATGAATAAGTACCATATGTGCAAAGCAATATGGAAGGCCCCGTCGGCATTCTGAATAACACTGTGAAGAAGTTGAGGCAGTTTTTGCAGCCACAGACAGCCGAGGAGCCAGGCTAGAGTAAACAGATGGTGGTTCAGACACCGCTATAGAAAAGATTGGCAGGTCAGGCAGAGGAGAAGGAACGAGTATGTGGGAATTGAAGAGTGTTATTAACCATTAAGGGGAAGGATAGAGTTTTTGAAACCAACTGGGTCTTGATAATCCATGCATTCACTGTAGTCTGATAGTAAGCTGTTTTCTTACATATGGAAAATGAGTAAAATTTTCGAATTACTGATAACCCCCACTCTGCTGCTACATTTTGGGCACTGATTAAATATTCCATCTAACTAATGGAGCACAGTGAATAAGAGAATGAGTACTAGAGTTATAACATCCTGGGTTTAAATCCTATCCTGCTTGGTCGCTTACGAGCTCTGAGATTTGGATAATGCAATTTTCTTCTTTGTGCTACCGTTTTATCATGTGTTAAAAAAAGACAATTAAAAATATTCTCTCTTACACAGACATTGTGATGATTAAATGGATAGTACATGTGAAGTGTTTAGCTCGGTACTTAGAACACAGTAAATTTTCCACAAATGTTAGCTATTGCGTTAGTCGACTATTGCCGCAGTAATATTGTGTAACAAACTTCTGCCAAATTCATTATCATACCAAGGCACACTTTTAATTTTCTTACTCATAAGTGGCTCTGCTTTAGGCTATGGTTTTTTCTAGGCTTTGAGGCAAGTTTAGGTTTGTTCCTTATGCCTCATTGTGAAGTCTAGTTTAAAGGGGCATATTGTACTTTGGTTGTATTCATATGTGATGTATGAGTTCAAGAGCAAGCCAAACTCTGCAAGCTTATATAAAACTCTCTGAATATCCTGCATGCTTATATTCCAGTGGCCAAACCAAGTCATATGGCCAAAGATGAAGGAATGGGGGTGGGAAGTATACTCTGTAAAGAAGAGAGGAAATGAATATCTGCTCAGTAAAACCCCAGCTTAACTATGACATCTCAGTACTTTTTTTTAATTAGCAAGAAAAAATAACACCCAGCTGAAATATTATTCTTTAATTTAATTTAATTTTATTATCATGTTTTATTTGAAGTATAGTTGACATACAATTTTACATTAGTTTTAGGTGTACCACATAGTGATTTGACAATATATGATTATTAGTATTTTTTTAATATATGATCATTTTTAAACCTGATTTTCACAAATTTGGTTTAAGGAAAATGTTGGTTTTATAAGTGAAAGAAAATTACTAACAAGAAAATTTCACTTGATATCTGCAAACATATTTTGAGAATCTTTGATAGTCAGTATGTCAGTTTATTTAATATATGAGGACTGAGTGTCTCAATCTCTCTGATCTTGTCCTACTATTAAGCTATTTAATATTTTCCTCCTGTTGCTCTTTAAAAAAAATAATGCGATATAATTTGCATGCAGTAAAATTCACCGACTTTAAGGGTAGAGTTAGATGAGTTTGACAGATATCTAATAATGTAACTAGAACTACAATAATGATATAGAATATTTCCATCATCCCCCAAAAGATCCCTCATTTCCCTTTGCACTCAATTTTTACCCAACAGTCTCACTCCTGGGTGGCCACCAGTTTGCTTCCTATCACTATAATTTTGTTTGTTCTAGAATTTCATATAAATATAATTGTATAGTCTTTTGTGCCTGGCTTTTTTCACTTATATATTCATTATTCCTTTTTATTGCTGAGTAGTATTCCATTGTATAGATATACCATAATATGTTTATTCATTCACCTGTTGATGGACATTTGGCTATAATGGCTATAATGAATAAAGCTGTGAACATTTGCATGCAAGTCTTCGTGTTTTTATTTCTCTTGTAGGAGTGGTAAACCTGTAAGTGTGGGATTATTGCATTGTATTTTACAAATACATTTAACATTTAAAGAACTTTACAAAATGGCTGTGCCTTGTTACCTTTCTACCAGTAATGTATAAATATTCCAGTTGCTCCTCCCCTGTGCCATGAATAGTTACCATCAATCTTTCTAATTTTTGCCATTCTAATAGTATATAGTGGTCTCTTATTGTGGTTTTAGTTTGCATTTCTCTGGAGACTAATAATATTGAGCATCATTTCATTTGCTTATTTGCCATTCACGTATCTTCTTTGGTGAAGTATCTGTTCAAACTTTTGCCCATTTTTAAATTGTTTATGTTCTTAATATTGATTTGAAGTTGTTTATATATTTTGAAAACAAGTCCCTTATCAGATTTATGGTTTGCAAAGTTATTTTCACAGTCTTTGGCTTGCCTTTCCATTTGTCTAACAGTGTCTTTTGAAGGACAAGCTTTAATAAATTTTGATGAAGTCCAATTTTACATTTTTTGTGTATGATTCATGCTTTTTATATTCTAGTTAAGAACCTTTGCTTTTCCAAAGTCACAGTCACAAGGAGTTTCTCCTCTGTTTTACTCTAGGGCTTTATAGTTTTACATTTTGAGATATGATTCATTTCAAATTATTTTGTATATTGTATGAGGAAGGTTGAGTTTAATTTTTTTTCCATATCCATTGTCCAGCACCATTTTTTTGAAAAAGACTCTAGTTTCCTTCCGCATTGAATTGCTACCTTGCCACTCTTGTTAATCAGTAGACCAGAGGGGCTTCTGACTTAGCTGCATGAGGAATTCAGTGGACCCAATCCCCAGCAAAACTGGTGAAAAAAAGAAAAAAAAAAAAAAACACTTAATATCTCTGGAAATGGTCCTAAGGATATACAGTAAATGAAGAAATGTTTATTCAAGAAAATATGTATTTTGATAAGAGTGAGACTCTATGGTATCTGAACTGAGACCCACTCCCCTCAACCCCCATCCCAACTCATCAAGATAGAAATTCCACTTAGACTGGTGCAACCCAAAACACAGGGCTCCCTCTTCCCACAGCTTCCAGTCATAGGGTTGTCTAAAGGCAAGGGCAGGATTTTTCATCCTTCCTCAGCTACATGTTGCTGAGGCTAAATTCTGAGTGAGTGTGGCCAAGAAATGAGGCCCCCTTCCTCTGCTCATTCATGGGATAAAGTCTCTGTCTTGGGTGTGGCACTGCTGAGAATTACGGGGGGGGGGAGGGGAGGTGGTCCTGATCACATTTGCTCTGACCTGTAAGGTGTGTGTATAGCTTTATTCTGGATGAGGTAACTCAAGAAGATTGGAGGCGACTGTCCACCATCTCCTCTCTTTGTCCCCCAGTGAGTGTGAGTACTCAGCTCTTAACGTGGAAGTGCCACTTAGAAAGAAGTGTGTCATTGTCTCCACCCCTACATCCAGAGCTTACACTCAGAGATTTTGCCTGGGAGGAGAAGCAGAGAACTTGGGAAAGAGATGGTTTGTAGAAGCCTGCAGGTGTCAGAACAAACCTTAAACACCGGCTTTGGGAATTACTCCTTCAAAGGAGCCTGAATCTGACTGGAGCTTTCAAAGAGATCCACAAGTGGAGTAGTCTATAGAGCAATTTAGGCACCAGGGCATTGTTGAAAACAGCTGGGTGTTTTCAGAGAAAAGATAGTCAAAGACCTGCCAAAACCAATGTCAAACCAGAGAGACTGTGGGCATACATAATGCAAAGCTGCCCCTCCTTGAGGGGCAACATCAGAGTTCTGCTGCAGGGGTGAAATGGACTTCACTAAAATAATTCAGCCAATCACTAAACAAACATGAAAATAACAATAAAAGGGCCCAGGGCAGGGAGTGGTGGTGGTGGAGAAGCACCTAGTTTCTACAATATATTACCTAAAATGTCCAGTTTCCAATGAGAAATTACAAGACATACAAAGAGGCAGGAAAACATGAATCATATACTGTGAATAAAGTAAACTGCCCATGAGAGAGATTATATGGACATATTAACAGACAAAGGCTTCAAAATACACATTATAAATATGTTCAAAGAACAAAGTGAAACTATTAAAGAATTGAAGGTATGATGACAATTTCACATCAAATAAAGAGTATCAATAAAGAGAAATGGTAAACAATGGAAATTCTGGAGTTGAAAAGTACAAAAGTACAAAAGCTGAAATGAAAAAAATCACTAGAAAAATTTACTAGAGGGGTTAGAGAGTAGATGTGAATGAACAGAAGAAAGAACTAGCAAACTTGAAGATAGATTGATAGAGATTATGCAATCTGAAGAGCAGAGAGAAAAGGAATGAAGAAAAATGAATGAACCCTCAGAGAAATGTGGGATAACACACAGCAATGTCATGTGTGATGGGAATACCGAAGTAGAGGAAAGAAAAGAGCAGAAAAATACTTGAAGACTTAATGGCTGAAGCCCCCCAGATGTATTGAAAAGTAATCTACACATCCAGAAAGCTCAACAACTCCAAGTAGTATAAACACAAAGAGATCCCAAACAGACATACCGTAGTAAAAATGCTGAGAGCCAAAGGCAAGGAGAAAATCTTGAAAGCAGCAAGAGAAAAATGACACTTATAAGGGAATACCAGTAAGATTACAGCTGTTGTCTTATCAAAAACTTTGGAGGCTAGAAGTAAGTGAGATAATCATATTGAAAGTGTGTCCCATAAAAACAAAAACTCCAAAAAAAAAAAAAGTTCAGTCAAGAATCCTATATCCAGGAAAGCTCTCTTTCAAAAATGAAGGTAAAATAGAAACAATTCATGATAAATAGAAAGTGAAAGAATTTGTTGGTAGCCGACCTGCCTTACAAGAAATGCTAAAGGAAATTCTTCAGCCTGAAAGTAAGTGATCTCGGATGGTAGATTCAATCCACATGAAAAACAAAGAGCACTGTTATAAAGGTAATCATGTAATTATAAAAGACAGTGTAGGGCGCCTGGGTGGCTCAGTCGGTTAAGCGACTGCCTTCGGCTCAGGTCATGATCCTGGAGTCCTGGGATCGAGTCCCGCATCGGGCTCCCTGCTCGGCAGGGAGTCTGCTTCTCCCTCTGACCCTCCCCCCTCTCATGTGCTCTCTCTCATTCTCTCTCTCACAAATAAATAAATAAAATCTTAAAAAAAAAAAAGTGTAATTGCATATTTTTTCTCATTTTTACTCTTGACGGATTTAAAAAGCAATTTTATAAAACAATGTGTATATAATACATTGTTGGGCGTATAGAAATATATTTGCCAATAACACCAGAAGATGTGGGTGGGAGCAAAGCTGTATTGATCTAAGGAAATTTCTTCAGATGTTAACTAGAATCCATAGGAACAAATGAGGAGAGCCAGAAATAGGGAGGTTAATATAACAAATATAACAAAAAGTATAAATATATACTTGATCTTTTTTCTTCTTTTAGTTTCTCTAAAAGGCATAAAATTATATAAAGTCATAATTACAACAATGTATTGATGGATTTGTAACAATATTGATTTTAAATGGAGGGACAGGAAAAAGTATCGTTTTTATATGAGTTAACATTTTTATATCTCACTGGAATTAAGTTAGTATAAATTTATTTATTTATTTATTTATTTATTTATTTATATAAAGGTTAGTATAAATTTAAAGCTGATTTTGATAAGATGTTTATGGTAAGCCCTAGAGCAACTACTAAAAAAATAATTTTAAAAATATAGTGAAAAATTATTAAAGACATTAAAATGCCACATTAGAAAATCTTAATGCAAAAGAAAATCATAAAGGCAGAATAAAGGTACAACAACAAAACATAAGTTACATAGAAAATAGAAGTAAAATGGTTGTCACAAATACACTTGCAATGAAGATTTGGAAAATGAAATTAAAAAAATAATTTCATTAACAATAGCTTCAAAAGAATAAAATACATAGGAATAAAATTTTGAGATTTAGATCTACAAATTCACTTTTATAGATATAGGGTTATACATTTTCTATTCAAGTGAGATTTGGAAATTTATATTTTTCAGGGAATTTATACTTTTCATCAAATTTGTTGAATTTATTGGTATAAAATTGTTTTATAGACATTTTATTAATATCTAGAAGATATATATTGATGACCTGTCATTCCTGATATTACTAATTGGTGTCTTCTGTCTTCTTTGTCAGTCTGGTTTGACATTTATCAATTTTCTTCATCTTTCAAAGAAACAGTTTTTTATTTCATTGATTTTTCTCTATGGGGTTTCTGTTTTCTATTTTATTGTTTCATGTTCTTTACTTTCTTTTTAAACTGCCTTAGTTTTACTTTGCTTTTCTTCTAGTTTCTTCATTTGAAGCTTAGAATAGTGATTTAAGATATGTCTTCTTTCTAATAATATAAGCATATAATAATGTAAGTTCCCCATGGTCACTGCCTAAGCTGCAACCCCAGATTTTTATGCACTGTTTTTATTTTCATTCAGTACATAATCATTTAATTTTTTCTCTAAACAATGGGTTATTTAAAAGCATGTTGTTTCATCTCCATGTGTTTTATGACTTCTCAAATAGTCTTTATCTTTAACTAAAAGAATCTTCTTAGATTATTTTATGTTGTGGTCAGAGAGCATACTCTTTTAAATTTGAGATCTGCTTTATTGAATTACTGTATGTCTACCATGGTGAATATTACATGAGCACTTAACAGAATGCATATTCTGCATTTGTTGGCTAGAGTGCTGTGTAAATAGTATAACATATATAATTCATGTGCTAGTGGGGTGGGGAGCAAAAATAACATTTGAAGAAATAATGACCAAAAATTTCCAAATCTGATAAAAATTATAAATCTATAGATTCAAGAAGTTCAATAAACCCTAAGCAGAAGAATTAAGAAAAATAAGAAACATATTCAATTTATTGAAAATCACTGATATAGTGAGAAACTTACATGCAAAGACAAATGAATATATTAGTCACAGAGAAATGAAGGTAAGAATTATAGTGGACTTCTCATCACAAACTATGCAAATCAGAAGACCATAGACTATCTTTAAAGTGCTAAAAAGTAGCTGTTGATCTAGAATTTTGTGTTCAGAAAAAAGTCAAGTACAAAGGCAAAATAAAAACTTCGTAATAAAAAATATGTGAGGGATTTCTTCATATTCCCTCCCTCCCCCAGGAAGTTCCATGTCTTAAGAGAGTATGTTACCTTATATAGCAAAAGGGACTTCACAGATGTGATTAAGTTTTGAGATGAGGAAATTATTCTGGATTATCTGGGTAGACCCAATGTAATAACAAGGGTCCTTATGAGAAGGAGGCAGGCGGGGTGGTGTCAGAAAAGGGGATGTGATGACAGAATCAGAGATCTGAGTGATGCAGCCATGAGCCATGATATGTGGTCAGCTTTTTGAAGCGGGAAAAAGCAAGGGATAGATTCTCTCCTGCCACATCCAGAAGGAATATCTTCTAACACCTTGATTTTAACCCTGTAAGACTCATGAATGTCATTATATTTCAAAGTTCATTTTGGATTTCTGATCTCTGGAACAGTGAGATAAATTTTCATTGTTTAAGGCAAGTTTGTGGTAATTTATTATAGCACAAATAGGAAACTAATATAGATTTTGGTATCTGGAAGTGAGGTGCTACTCTAACAAATGCTTAAAAATGTGGAAGTGATTTTGGAATTGGGTAGTGGGTAGAGGCTGGAAGAATTTTGAGGACCATGACAGGAAAAGCCTAGATTTCCTTGAACAGACTGTTAGTAGAAATATAGATATTAAAGACTCTGCCAGTGAAGGCTCAGAAGGAAGTGAGGAACATGGTAGAGAAAACCTATATTGTTTTAGAGAATACTCAAGTAATTATAAACAAACTGTTGGTAAAATTATAGATGTTAAAGAACTGCTTATGAGAGCTCAAAAGTAAGTGAGGATCTCCTTGTTATTTAGTGACAGAAAGCTTCATGGAATTTTGTCATATGGTTATGTAGGAAACAACTTGTAAGGTGTGAATTTGGGTATTTACCTGAGATTTCTAAGCCAAGTGTGAAAGGTGTGGCCTGGTTTCGTCTTGCTACTTATAGTAAAATGTGAGAGGAAAGAGATAGATGGAGGGAAGAACTGTTAAAAAGAAACCAGGACTTGATGATCCGGGAAATTCTCAGTCTATCCAGCTTTTAAAAGATGCTAAAATTAGAAGATTTAATGTCAGAAGAGTATGCTTTGGTGAGAAAGCCAAAGGTGTGGCTAAGCAGTCTTTCACTAGTGCCCTGGAAGTCCTTTAGATAAAGGTCAAAGTTTTAATCACAAAGAGGGCTGTTTGAAGAAACTAATCATGTGACTAATGGATCCCTTCACACATCTCAGCAGAAACCAGGAATGAAGATAGGATCATACAGGAAGTATTTAAAATCTTCTTGTTTAATGGAGTGAATCCCTGTGAATCCCTATGATCCACAAGGTTCATAAGAATGTTGTATCAGCAGAAACACTGTCAGTGTGGACTGTAGGGACAGAGAAAGAACAAAATGAAAAAAGGCTGTTGGGCTTCCAAAATTCTACAGGCAGGAAACAGGCTAATAAAACTACTCAGCAGCAAACACATTCTATCCCTCATGAGAAAGGATGACTCAGGTCAGAACTGGGGGCCCATAGGGCTGAGCCATGGGCCCAGAAAGTGGAACTTCCAGCCACAGAAGATTAGTCTTAGGCCTTGAAAACCTAATGGAGTTTGCCTGGTTGGATTTTGAAATTGTTTGGAACCAGTAAGCCCCCATTTCCTTCTATTTTGTCCCTCTCTGAATAGAAATGTGTATATTGGTTATTTCCAGATCCACAGAGGGAGAAGTATTTTGCCCTAGGATGGATTATATCCAAAGCTACACTCATAGGTTGATTCAGATGATGAAATTTGGGACTTTTGAGCTGATAAGATTTAGGTGAGATTTAGGACTTGAGTTGGGGCTGTAATGCATTGAGGCTATTGGGTCCCTTGCCTTCTTCTCATCACCTTCTTTGACTGACCCTCCTGCTTCCCTTTTACAAGGATCCTTGTGATTGCATTGGGCCTATCCATATAATCAAGAATAATCTCCCAATCTCAAGATCCTTACCTTAATCATACCTGAAAAGACCCTTTAGCCATGCAAGGCAACTCACAGGTTCTGGAGATCAGGATGTGGACTGAAATTTTCAGAGGACTGTTATTCAGCCTATCATAAACTCCAAACTGGAAACAACCCAGATGTCTATCAACAGATGAATGAATAAGCAAGTTGTGATGTTCTACTCAGCATATAAAAGGAATGAAACATTTCACACGTAACAACATGGATGAACCTCAAAATGTTTTTTTATTTTCAAAACAAGACAAAATGGAGCCATGCTTTATAATTCCATTTATATAAAATTCTAAAAAATGGAAACTAATCTATAGTGACATAACAAATCAGTGGGACTGGGAGGTGGGAGAGGAGTTGGGAGGGAGAGGGACTGATTACAAAAGGGCATGAGGAAACTTTGGGGACAATTGTTATGTTTATCATGTTGATGATAGTTTTGGTTTGTATACATTGTATACATGTGTCAAAACTTATCAAATTAAATACTTTGCACATGTGCAATTTTTTGTATGTCAATTATGCCACAGTAAAACTATTAATAATAGGGAAAGAAACACAATATATAAGTAATTTATTGGCTAGCTTTAGCCTAGAGAATTTGGCATTCTCTTATCTCTGGTTAGATAATATACATAAATATACATGTTATGGCTAAATTTCACATCACACAGTAGTATCATGTATGGCAGATACCATTTAATTACTCTATTCTCTGATTTAACCTTTTAAACGAGCTTTTTTTAAAAAATAACGTCTTTGGGGTGCCTGGGTGGCACAGTTGGTTAAGTGTCTGATTCTTGGTTTCGGCTCTGGTCATGATCTGGGGGTCGTGGGATCCATCCTTGAGTCGGGCTCCACACTCAGCTTGGAGTCTGTTTAGGATTCTCTCTTCCTCTGTCCCTCCCCCTCGCTCTCTCATGCTCTGTCTCTCGAATAAATAAATAAATCTTAAAAAAAAAAAGTCTTTACTAAATACAGATAGAATTGAATCTTACATTTTATCTCTATTTCCAAAGTCTTATATTGAGGAAGTCAATAAATACTTTTCAAGTAAATATAAAAATAATGTAGCATAGTGTATTTAGGTTTATAAGGTTATTTCATTATGCCAATGTTAGCTCTTTTCTTAGTTGACCCCCTTTGGCTTTATTATAGATAGAAATCCAGCCAGACCTGGGAAAGTAGAGTAAGGAAGTTGGATGTAGATTCTGTTGGACTAGTCATTGGTTGTGGGACTTGAAGGAGAAGGGCTTTGTTGATTCCTAGATTTTTCAGCTTGGGTGGTTTGGGCAGTGGTAATTTCAATTCAAAGAGAAGGAATTGGGAGGTTATAAAAATAGCAATTAACATAAAGCAAACTGAATTATAATTGATTGTGGTATACCCCTGAGGGGTATTGATATGAGTGACATTTATCTCAGGTTGCTTTTGGTCTGTTTGGGTCTAAAAGTGTACATGAAAATAAACTGAAACACAAACAGAGTTTTGGGAAACAGTTCTTGCATTGTGTTTTCAGCTCTTATTAGATGTTGACTGAAAGGACCAAAGATGTATTATTCCTTATGACTGTGTAGGATATGAAAGAACCCCTGTTTATGAGGGAAGTGACTTTTGCTATTGGAGCATGATAAAGAAAAGTTGGTTCTCAATTCTTTTCATGACATGCCTTTCTTAACTGATTCCTAACAAAACACACATATACACAGATACATAGATTTGAGATCTCAGTCAAGGCTTGGCCTGGATTTGTCATTTGAATTTCTCTCTTTTATCCAGTGAAGTTTAGATTAGTTAAGCAGAATAGAATTCAAACAGTCATTTCTTTAAGTGTCCCTGGAACGATGGCCCCTAAAGCTTTGGTCGCACTGAGGAATTATCTGTTATCTTGATGATTCTTTCTTCAGATTTCTTCCAATTAGTGAGTTGCAAATATCCCATCATTGACAAAGAATGATGGTCTAAAGTCAAAGGGCAGTGTGGTGAAATGACAATTATGATGAGGCCTTGCCTTCTTGATGGTACAGTGTCAACATGATAGTAAAATGCTTTCTCATTGTGGTATTGTCTCAGATTCCTGTGGGATCCGTTTTTAGCAGTCATCTCTATAGTTGCCTGAACTGGAATTAGATCTCAGTTGAATCAGCTTTAGAAAGTACATATATTATAATAGGGGAAAAAGTTCATGAGCTTCACTATGGAAAATCCATGCAGTTAATCTCAGTTCAATTAAAGATATAAGGCTATGCTGTATGAGATGAAGTGAGAAAGTAGGCTGGGTTGTAGAGCCCATTTTATGGGGAGAGATGATTTCACGAATTCTCTGTGCATAGGCAAGAGAGGGAGGATCAGAACAGTGAAATGAGAACCCAGAAGTATAAAGCATTGTTTATTTAGAACTGTATATTGTGATGTCATCAGTGCAAGGAGTCCAACACATGGTTATTAGCCATTATGACTACTGCTATTGTCAGATCATGATTGTATGATGATATTTCTTAAGTTCCTCTTATCCTTTTTGGGGGTGGGTGGTGAGGGAGCTCTTCTGAAAGAACCATTGTTTTTGTCTTGACTCTTGACTTCTTCTGTATCTGTTACAGTGTACTGAAAGGCCCATTATGGGTTTTTAGATTTCAGCTAATGCGGGTTGGAATTTTAGCTGTACCATTTGCTACCTGGCAAACTTGGAGAAGCTACCTCATTCTCTCTGGGTATTATTTGCCTTTTCTTTGAATATCTACATCATCCGCTGTTGTAAGCCTTAATTGAATTAACATTAAAATTTGTAAAATCTGTAGCTTTGTGCCTGAGACATAGTACCACTTAATAAAGTCCTTCTCTCCGCATCCCATACACCTTTAAACATTGTTACACCCTTAGGTGTCTGAGCAACTGCGGCTTCAAAACCTGCTCTAAGTCTTTTAGTTTAAAGTTGCCTGATGCTTCCTGATGTAATTCTAGCACCTATAGTTGTTATTTTACCATTAATCATCCCATGCCTACAGTTTACAGGGATTGTTGGAATCCTTCACGCATTCACCTCTAGTATGCTTTTATGCAGTACTCATGAGATCTCCATAATAATTTGCTCGTTTAGTTTTTCTTTTCACATCGCACTTACCAACAGGAATGAATCAGAAATTTTCCAGAACAATTACTGAAGAGTTTAGGAACCAAAATAATATTGATTTACAATCTCCAGTCAGTTCAAATTTATTGTATTTTGGATGGTTTTGGATGTGAGTAATAGCTACCTTACCATGGACAAATTAGCTTTATATTAAGACATTTATGAGATAGAACCTATGCTAAGCTGAATATTGGCTCTCAAAGATTCTAATTCCTGGAAACTGTGAATGTTACCTTATATGGCAAAAGGGGTTTGCAGATGTGATTTCAGTTAAGGATATTAATATGTGGAGATTATGCTGTATTATCTGGATAGGCCTTAAATGTGATCACAACTGTCCTTATAAGAGGGAGGCAGAGAGAGAGTAGACTATAGAAGAAGGCAATGTGATGATGGGAATAAGATGCTACTCTGCTGTCTTTGAAGATGATGGGAGGTACCAAGAGCCACAGACAGCAAGGAATTCCAATAGCCTCTAGAGGCTGTAAGAGGCAAGGAACCAGATTCTCCTCTGGAGCCTCCAGGGAAAGCGGCCCTGCCAACACTTTAACGTTAGCCCAATGAGACTGATTCCGGATTTCTGGCCTCCAGAACTGTAAGGAATAAATTTGCATTGTTTTAAGCCACCAAGTTCGTGGTTATTTATTATAGCAGCAAAGTAAAGACAGGACCTAAATGGCACCTGCTGGGAATAATGTAAGCCTGGATTAGCCCTCAGCACAGTGTTAAACACGAAGAATACGTGTTTAGTTATTTCCTCTTTATGCTCTTTCATGTTATGAGGTCATTAAAGAGAGACTTCCACACTCTCTTTTCTGTCATTTCCAACCCCTTGTCACCAGTTTTATTATGCAACCATCTAGGCAGCTGCTGTTGTCAAATTTCAGATTTTTCTTATGAGTCCCACTCAGTTGAATCTGGCTTGTGAGCATTATTTTATGATGGAGAGAGCTTGCCCAGTTGTGAGAGCTGCAAGAAACTGACAGATTCAGACCCCCACACTAACCTTCACATCACTTCCAGGAGTTTTGATGAGTGGATAGTCTGTCTCGGCAATTGCCCATTCAGGTCATTGTTCTTCAGGTGAATGATTCACAGCTGTATGTAGATTCTCTTTTGAAAGTTTCCCCACACATACACACAATTTCTGAGTCAGTGTGATAAGGACATCTAAACAACAAATAGCTACAGTTTTTCTTTAACAGTGTTGTTATGATGACTCTAAAGCTTGGAGGTTTATGAGAGCTGGTAGGTGGAGAGTTAGATGGCTGTGCTGCCTCCCTGGTTGTCACACCATTTTTTCCTGCTTCTGCAGTTCTAGTTCCCTGCTGCCCTTTCTTCCTGTACAATAATGTATGTTCTGTAAACTTCACCATTTTGCCACCTACACATCACCTTTTATTCTAGATTAAAAGCAAAGGAAATTTCCTTTCCATTTACCCAGAATCCAGGTTTGGATTTAAAATCCAAATTTAAATGTTAAATATTTAATGTGTTAGAATTAGAGTGTATACTTTTTAGAGGGTCAAAACATTGATTTTTTTTTTAACCGTAACATTTTATTAAATAGAAGGTTTCTATCAGTGTTATCTCTTATGGCTTTTTCCTCTAAAATACTGAAGTGAATATTACTTTACCATTTAGATGACATCTGATTGACACTGCTAAAAATAGTAACTTGTTTAAATTCTTTAGTATTTGGAAGATAATTTTGTGGCTTTCTGGTGATGGGATGATGTAGCCCAGAATGAAGTCAACTGAGGTTGTAGTGCTGACCCTGGGGTGTGGTAGTATCAACCTAGGAGACTGGCTGATATAAATAGCCAGAGGTTGGGCCTTTATGGTAAGGTTTTGTACTTCTGTGACAAGCAGAAGTCAACAATCTTTGTTTTATAACCCTCAGGATTTGTTGAGGTGCTGAAGTTATGGTTTCTTCTGGTTAGGTCCTGTATTAATCTATTGCTAACAATATTACCACAAATTTAGTGGCTTAAAGCAAAAAATTTATTATCTTACTGTTTTTGTGTCTCAGGAATCCAAGCATGGTTTGGGTCCTCTGCTTTAGGGAAGGTCTCTCACAAGGCTGTAATTGAGTATCAGCCAGTATCAGTCTTGGCTTGACTGGGGAAGGATCCATTTCCAAGCACACACATTTGTTGTCAGGATTCATTTCCTTGTGGTTTGTCAGCGGAGAGTCTGCATTCCTTGCTGGCTTCCCTTAGTTCCTTGACTAAGGGGCTCAATTTGGAGGGTTCCCTTAGTTTCTGGCGACATGGACCTGTCCATATGACAGTTTACTTCATCAAAGCCAGAAAGGGAGTCAACAGAAAGAATCTGACAGCAAAATGAAAGTTACAATCTTATGTAACATAACTGTGGAGGTGATACCCGATCACCTTTGCCATATTCTGTTGGTTAGAAGCAAATCTCAGGGGGATGGGATTACATAATGGCATGAATACCACGAGGCAGGAGTAACTGGGGGTCATTTTAGAGTCTGTCTACTGTAAGTTCCTAACACAGAAGGAAGTTATAAGGGATTAATAAACATTCTATTTTTTAGCTTACCCATGAGTATTCAT
The DNA here is from genome assembly GCF_029215605.1 of Mirounga angustirostris. Lineage (NCBI taxonomy): Eukaryota > Metazoa > Chordata > Mammalia > Carnivora > Phocidae > Mirounga > Mirounga angustirostris. Next base: position 21,541,287 of record NW_026991713.1, read on the forward strand.
AAGTAAGAACTGACACTTTAACTTTAGGCAAATTATATAATGTCATATCAAAAGGAATAATAATCTTAACCATGCCCAATACGTGGTAGGGACTCAGATATTTGAGGACTAAAATTTATGTTTGCAAATACACTTATACATAAAGAGCATTCACTGACATTATTTCATTTTTTCCCTTGCAACAGCTCTGTGAGGGAGGTAAGGCAGGCAGTCTCATGTTGGAGAAGTAGAAAATCATGGTAACAAAACTTAGACCCCTAAGACTGGGGTCCAAATTTAGTACCCTTTTATTTATTTTATTTTATTTTTTTAAGATTTTATTTATTTATTTGACAGAGAGAGACACAGCGAGAGAGGGAACACAAGCAGAGGGAGTGGGAGAGGGAGAAGCAGGCTTCCCACCAAGCAGGGAGCCCGATGCAGGGCTCAATCCCTGGACCCTGGGATCATGACCTGAGCCGAAGGCAGACACTTAACAACTGAGATACCCAGGCACTGCTTTAGTACCCTTTTAATCATAATTTTTCCTTTGGGTTCTTTGGAGATGTGAGGAGGCTGCCATGCAGTTCCAGGGGACCCAAACCAGGCTGGATTTCTCAAGCCCTTCCTTCCACAGCAGTTATAGAATACTTTCGTCTTCTAGTTTAAGTCAAAATGACATGACTTTAAGTGTCAAATATTTCTATACAGTTTATTGTTATTAAAAACAGCAGTTTCCTGTCCATCTTCCTCTCATCTCCCCATTACTTTCATTTGATAATCTCAGTAGTTCTCCTTTATGTTCTAACCTGTGTATTTTGCTACTTTTCAGTTTTAGGTATTATCTTTTGACTTCCCACTATGGAATATGAGGATTCATTTCCCTCCCTACACATAATACAAGCACATAAGTATATACATATCTTTCCAATGTAATAACTGTGTAATTTGAGTTAGATTCTTTTCCTTTTACTTTATTATGTTTGTTGAAAATTATAATATTTCTATATACTAAGCTCTGATTCCTTTTTCTTTATAATTTTTTGTTTTCTCTAGAGTTAATAATTGTCTTTTTTTCATTGTGATTAGTTTTTTTACATATATATAGTCAATACAATTCCAAGCTCATATCTTCTCAAGATATTCAGATCCATCAGGTATTCTATACACTTTATATCTCTGAAGAATGCCAACAAAACCTTTGTATTTGCTGAAACCTGGACTGGCCACCTTCTATTCCTTCTACCTCAGAGCTCTCTTCATCGTTCAGGGATTCCTATCGCCTCTCTCCTATGTTGGATTCCTGCTTTCTCTATCCTGTGCCTTTTCTTGTCTTGATAGAGCATGTCTTCCAGTAATTTCCTGAAAATATCTTTCCAATCTCACCCCTGATTGTTAAACTGGGTATACAATTCTAGAGTGAGAAAAAAATTTCCCTGAGAAATTTAAAGCAGTTATCATATTATCTTCTAGATACCATTGTAACTGTGAGCTCTGCTTTAGGTTGATTCAACTGAGCTGTTTTGTTGGGGAAACTTTGATGTTAGTATCTTTATCTTTTCTCTTGAGCTAGACATATATGCTAGGAGGTTGCTTTCAAGCATCTAATGGGAAGTTCTTAGGGCCAGTTAGGGAAAGAGGACTCGGGGAGGACTGCACTCAATATGTCTGTGTTTTCTCAATCAACCTATTTTTGGTATGTTACCCTACCTGAAACTGTGACTGGTTTTAGACAATTATTTTACTCTCCCCAGAGAATGAACTTTCAGTCTTTTACAAGATTGAGGGGAGAGATAGTTATCAGGCTATAAGGAGAGGGGAGGGCATATGGGAATCTGACTGCTGTTTAAATATACTCAAATAGGGCGCCTGGGTGGCTCAGTTGGTTAAGCGACTGCCTTCAGCTCAGGTCATGATCCTGGAGTCCCGGGATCGAGTCCTGGATCGGGCTCCCTGCTCGGCAGAGAGTCTGCTTCGTCCTCTGACCCTATCCCCTCTCATGTGTTCTCTCTCTCTCATTCTCTCTCTCTCAAATAAATAAATAAAATCTTTAAAAAAATAAATAAATAAATAAATAAATAAATAAATAAATAAATAAATAAACTCAAATAGTTTTTTAGTTTTTTCCCTTTCTCTTCACCTCTGCTTCTAGACATACCTGGTATGAAATTCATGAGATTTTTTTCATATCATTCGGTTGATTTTTAGTTTTTCCTATAGCCTGCTTTGTATTTTTCTCAAGTCTGCCTAATCCTGTGTCATGTATCTACAGCTTCCAGAATTTTGTTACTGTAATTTCCTCTCCTGTTCTTCTTGTCTTTATGTGTCTGTGCCATTATAAACACATTTCTGTCATTTTAATGGCATTTTGAGAGGAAGGGAAAGTAGCTCTGTGCGTGTATGTTTATGTGTGTGTGTTCGATCTGCCATTTTTTCCTACCAAGTCTTGGAAACTTCCTTTAATTTAAAGAACTATCAGAGATGTATTACCCCTCTAGAGATTTAGCTGGGGAACTATCAGACAGCTTATTAGCTCCCAGGTTCTTGGTCTGACTTAGGAATGCCAGTACTAACCTGGAGAACCTCATTTCCTAATGAGGCAGAATTGAAATCTGATTTAACTTTATATAGAAATTGGCACAGTTTCCATTAGAAAGTATATATACATATATAACATTTATAAAGTATATATATTTAACATATTATTTATGCTTATATTTGTGTATTATATATTAGTACCTACTGTGTGCACAGTAATAGGGTAATTAGTCTAGAAATGTTGAAGTGTCTTGGTTTGTGTAAGTTAGTTCTCCCTGGGGATACTCATCTCATTCTATTTTGTAACCTAAGCCAAATACTATGCTTTTTCCACACGAACATCCCAATCATCCATCCTCATTGCATTCTCAGAAACTATGCAGAGGAAAAATGCCTCCATCTGCCTGTGGAGAGAAGAAGCCAAATTATCCCTCCCACGTTAGCCCATAGAGGACTTTCCTTACTGTTTTATGCATCCCTGCCTCCAGCCCACCTGTCAGAGAATTGGGTTGGTTATGTTCATACTTTCTGTTCTTATTTACACTTCTATTTTGATGTTATTTAACTTCTATTTAGGAACAAGTTATAAACTTTGGGCTTACAGCAAAGTCAAGCTTGAAATTAACTTCTTTAAAGAAATTGTGTTACTGATTTTAGCAATCATAATCTTCTTATTGATCCACTATCTTTTGTAATTTAAATGTTAATACAGTTGAACCTTGAACAACACAGAACTGAGAGGCATGGAGCGCCACCCCCCCACGCACACAGTTGAAAATCCATGTATAAATTTTGACTCCCCCCAAACTTAACTATAATAGCTTATTGTTCACCAGAAGCCCTTCTGATGGCATAAACAGTTGATTAACACATATTTCGTATGTTATATGTATATACTGTGTTCTTACAATAAATTAAGATAGAAAAAGGAAAATGGTATTAAGAAAATCATAAGGAAGACAAAATACATTTACAGTGCTGTCTATTGGAAAAAATCTGCAAATAAGTGGACCTGCACAGTTCAAACCCATGTTGTTCAAGGGTCGGCTGCATAAATATGCCATAGGCAACAGCTATTATTTTTAGACTGACAACAGAAATAATATTACTTAATGCCTTATATTCAAACCAAATTATAAAAATATTCTCATTTTAGATTTCTTACTCAGTTTATCAAACTTCCGTGATGCACTCACAGTATGCCTGGCTTTGTTAGTTACTGGGAATACAAAGATTTGGCTTCATGGACCTTATGGGATGGTGAGGAGACACATTTGTAACGAAATTATTGTAAGACAGGATTATGTGATAAATATAGAAACATATCCTGGGAATAGAATACTAAATAGGGAATCTCCCAGGGGAGGAGAGCCGGGTTCAGAATGACTTCACAAAAGTGGTGACTGAACTGAGTTTAAATGAAGAAGAGGATTATGACATGTGAATAAGGAGGGAGGGGTGAGAACAGCATATGTGAAGACATGAGGCATGAAACAGGATTGTGTGTTTTGGGAATTCTGAAGTGTAAAGGGAGAGACCCATACACATGGTAGATACCTGTCAAAATATAGAAACATTTTGAGAAGAATAAGGAAAGCTAGTTAGTTAATTCAGTTTCTTTTTAAAAGATTCTAAGTACTCTGAACACATTAGACATGTTACATTTACTATTACAAATAATCAACTATAATCTTATTCTGTTAGCTTTTGTTGTGCAACATACCATCCTAAATTTAGCAGCTTAATACAACAACCGTTTTTAAGCCGAACACCTGCAATTTGTCTGTTTAGGCTGGGATCAGCTGGGTGGTTCTGTCATGGGCTAGCTCAGCTGATCGTGGCTAGCTCCATCTATGTGACTGTCGCCAACTGGTGTGTCAGCTGAGGCTGCCAAATTAATGATGGCTTCAGCTGAGTATGAATGCCTAGGGTCACTCTTGTATGGTCTTGTGCCCTCCAGCAGGCTAGCCAGAAATGGCTCATATTGTGGTCTCTGGTCTTGAGAGAGTGGGGGTGTGTCAAAGCCTTCAAGAGGCCCAGGCTTAAAGCTCATACAATATTGCTTTCACCACAGCTTCTGGTCAGAACATGCCCCAGTGTGAACCCACACTCAAGGGGTAGAGAAATAGACTCCACTTCTTGATAAAAGTAGCTCCAAAGAGCTGTAGCCACTTTGTAATCTATCACAGTTCATCAGTAAATTATTAGATTAGTGGACACCTATGACCTTGTCTGTATAATCGTGGGAACTGCTCACTACCCTGCCTCCCACTCCCTTATAAACAGATATCAGCCTCCCTGCATGACCTAGGATGACCAATCATCCTGGTTTGCCCTGGACTATTCAGATTTTATCACTGAAACTTCTGCATTTAAGAAACTCCTTAGTTCTTCTTTTTTTTTTTTTAATTTTATTATGTTATGTTAGTCACCATACATTACATCATTAGTTTTTGATGTAGTGTTCCATGATTCATTGCGTATAACACCCAGTGCTCCTTAGTTCTAAGTAAACCAGAATAATTGGTCACCTTATACCTTTTCAATGATAGTATATTTCAGATTGGCCTAATTCAGCTCAGGCCAGTCAGAACTATTTTCAGAAATTTTAAGACTGGAATTGAGAGAAAAAGAGTTAGTGTTTCTTTCTGATGCCTGAAGAAACTTCCAGATATAGAACTTATGTTTGTTGGTTATGTTTCTTACCTTGTGGAAAAAGAAAGTATATAATAAGAGAGAATAAATCTAAACTGCAAAAAGAAGCAGGAGCATATCTTGTCGATTCATTTTTATTGAGGCTCATCAGCATTTTATTGTTTAATCCTTCCCTGGATTCTAAGAGATAATAAGTTGCAGTTTATGATTAAGCCAGTTCAAATTAGATTTCTGTCAGTTGCAAACCCCAAAGTGTCTCTGTTGGTATCTGGAAGTGGGTGTGTAACTGACAAATTCTAAAATATGGAATAAGCAAACTGAATCAGGAGCAGGGTTAGGATCCCTATGTCCCAGCTTGAAAAACTAGTTCTTGATAACATGGTTAAACTGCAACACTATTTCTTGGGACTTGACATGCCCCCCAAAGCTCAACTTTGTAGGAAATATTCAGAATAGCAGAGTTTGTAGGCTTCTTGCATTCCCCATAATATATTGTAAGTAAGAGATAAGCACCTGCTCAGCAGATAGGGAAGGGAAGACTGCTCTGTAGTCATTAAGCAAAACCCTTTCTGCTTCAAGCCAATGATCTGAGGCTGTCAAGGACAGGTTTTACTGAATGGCAGAAGATAAATTCTCTAGCATACTCTGAAGTTAGTTTCTGATTAGGAACTGTGGATCCTGGCAATTAGAATGGCAATATCTCAGAAATGAGAGGAATATCATGGCTTTTGAATTCCCTAAGTTCATTCCAAGCACCTTGCTGAGCATGACCTGCTTTTGTGAAATGTCCCTCTTGGAGGAAGGACAACACAACAGAAAAATTACAGCATTAAAAAAATCAAGCATTAAATATTTTAACATTTAAAATATTCTGTAAAACTTTGGTAAGCTCATAATACATTTAAAAATTAAACATGAGTTATTTTGTCAGAAGGTTTAACCCTTTAAGCTCAAAATAATTCTATTACATCAATTTCTTATTTCCTAAAGACTGGGGGGGGGGGTTGGAAATCTGCTTTAGTTTTCATTTTAAGGCAGCTGGATTTATAATCCATATTTAAAAGATGCTTTCAGGGTTACAATAATTATATGCAGGAAAATGCATACAGCTTATTTTAAATATGCTTGGAGGAGAAGATTTCACTGAATTAAATCTTCAGGTTCAATTTATCAGCGCTGGCACCTGTTTGTTGAAATTAAAATGCAATAACTCTATCAAAATTCTTTTATTTTACAGTTCTGGTTCATTTACTTGCATTGATGAAGATACACTTTCCCCCAAAGTGTAAAATCTTGAGCAAGTCCTACCAATTATTTAAATTTTACATCTTTTAGCAAGTAAAGGGATTTGACCAGAAGTTGTAGGATACTTAAAACTGCAATACAAGAAGGCCCCATCCTTCAACATTTTTCAAGGATATTATTTCTGTTCTGCCAGTCAACATTATTGTGCATCCACTGTGCATAATGCTGCAGTATTATCCTCATCAAGTATTACTAAAAGCCTTCTCGATTACTAGGCTAAGGACTCAGGGGATGAAAAGGCATTTTTTACTCTCTAGGATTTTATGGTTTAAGAAAGGCAATACTGAAGAGGCAAAGATGAGCAAAATTGGATGAATACATGAGTTAAATAAGTATTTAAAATATTTATCAAAAGAATCAGTTGTTTGAGAGGTAGATTCATGGGTGCTGCAGCTTTAGAACAGCACACATGGGAAAGATGGTTATCTCTCTTCTGTTAATTAGAGAAGAATTTATGGAAGGAGTAGAATTTGAAGATTTTATATATGTGTTGTCTATGTGTTGTCTATGTGTATGCATGCACGTGTGTGGCCATGGAGAAGGAGGAACACTGATGTATTTCCAAGTATAGGATGAAACTTGGGAGAATCATAACACATTTCCTGTGTTGTTGAATGAATTTGAATGAATGAACAAATGAATGCATGAATAAATTTTGAGGGATAAGCAAGTCTGTTTGAGATGATAAAAAGAGCAAAGACAGTAGGAAAAAAAGACAAGCTATATACGTAATCTGTGGGGCAATTCTTTGAGAAACTGTATGAATATCCTACTCCACAGTGGTTTTAGCATTCATTGATGGTTACCTGTATCAATTATAAAATGGGAAAAGTTTATAAATGGCAATATAAACTTGCCATTTTGTATTTTTGTTTCTATTTATTAATATTATTTACATTTCTATTTATTCTCCTTTGGCTATCTCTTCTCCCTCCTTTATTTATTTGGACTCATGGACTCTCTTCTGAATCAGTGTAATACAATCAGTTCCTGTAATCATTCATTTCGATGTTCAGATTGTCACTAATTCTGGCCAATGAGAGCCTACTGGAGTTGGCTTCTGTATCCTTTGACATGCCTCTATCAGTTTTGATCATCTCCTTTATGGAATAACAAAATGTTTCAGAGTCTCCTTGAGCTTCTGCTGTCTCAGCCCTGACATCATCCTTTTGTCTAAGGAGATTATTATTATCCTTTATGTGGAAAGTAATATTTAGAAATTTAAGGAACTAAAGAAACTAGAAATTTAAGAAACTAAAACCTGGGCCCTAAGTATACATATTACTTGATGTAGGTTGTTATTGCTCTATGCCCTTTCATGAGAGAGCTAGAAAACATATATATGTAGAGAGAGAGAGAGAGAGAGAGATAGATATATGCTTGAATATACATATATAATATGTATACATTACAATGTATACATATACATTGTAATATATATGTGACATATAATATACACATATTAATATATATATATTTTAATCATGAGTTCATATTGATAACTCAAATTCCAATCTAATACTAAAAAGTTCTTCCTCCTCATCATTTGTTCTATATTTGTATTTCCTTTCTCTCATAGTTGAGAATTCTGGTTCCCAACAGCATCAGTATAACTGCCCACTCACTCAGTTCTAACACGCACATGCACTTATATGTACACACACACACACACACACACTTAGAATTACTACACTAATACCACCAACACCATCAGATCTAACAAGTAAAATTCAAGATTTCTTTGCAGTTATTTTTGTCCTGAGGGTAGAAACAGTATTGTGTTTAAAAATTTGTTATAAACTATATAAAACTTCTTCTTTATCCATTCATCTATCAATGGTCACTTGGGTTGCTTCCATAGTTTGGCTATTGTAAATAATGCTGCAATAAACATTAGGGTGAATATATCTTTTCAAATTAGTGTTTTTGTATTCTTTGGGTAAATACCCAGTAGTGTAATTACTGGATCATATGATAATCCCGTTTTTTAAATTTTTTGTGGAACCACCATACTGTTTTCCATAATGGATGTATCAGTTTGCATTCCTACCAACAGTGCATGGTGGGTTCCTTTTTCTCCACATCCTCACCAACACTTGTTCATATATCTTTTTGAATTACTGTTTTTTATTTCCTCAGATAAATACCCAGAAGTAGAATTGCTGGATCATATGGTTGTTCTATTGAGGAACCTCCATTCTCCTTTCCATAGTGGCTATACCAATTCATATTCCCCCCACAGAACACAACGTTCGCTTTTCTCCATATACTTGCCAGCACTTGTTATTTCTTGCTTTTTGATAATAGCCATTTTAACAGGTGTGAGGCAATACCTCATTATGGTTTTAATTAGCATTTTCATGATGATTCGTGATATTGATATTAGTGATCTTTTCATGTGCCTGTTGGCCATCTGTATGTCTTCTTTGGAAAAATGTCTACTCAGATCCTCTGCCCATTTTTTAATCAGATTTTTTGGTTTATTTTGCTATTCAGTTTTATGAATTCTTTATATATTTTGGATAGTAGCCCTTTATTTGATATATGATTTACAAATATTTTCTCCCATTCAGTAGATTGCATTTTCATTTTGTTGATGGTTTCCTTTGCTGTGCAGAAGCTTTTTAGTTTAATGTAGTCCCCCTTGTTTATTTTTGCTTTTGTTTGCTTTTGGAGTCAGGTCCAAAAAATCATCACCAAGACCAATATCAAAGAGCTTACCACCTATGTTTATTTGTAAAGAGTTTTATGGTTTCAGATCTTACATTCAAAACTATAATCCATTTTGGGTTAATTTTTGTGTATGGTTTACGATAGTGATATATTTTCATTCTTTTTTTTAAACTTTGAGTATAGTTGACACACAATGTTTAGAATTTATTTTTTAGAGCAATCTTAGGTTTACAGAATAATTTAGCAGAAAGTATAGCAAATTCCCTTATATGCTGTCCTTCCCCATTTTCCCTTTTAATAATATCTTGAATTAATGTGGTATATTTATTAAAATTGGTGAACAAATAGTGATATATTATCATTAACCAATGTCCATTGTTTACATTAGGGTTCAGTGTTTGTGTTGTACTGCTATATGGGTTTTGACAAATACATAACATTATGAATCCACCACCACAGTATCATACAGAAGAGTTTCATTGCTGTAAAAATCTCCTCAGCTTCACATATTCATCCCTCTCCCCTTCACCTCTAACACCTGGCAACCAGTGAATCTCTGTAGTTCTGCCTCTTCCAGAATCTCATTTGGTTGGAATCATACAGTATGATTACATGGCCTTTTCAGAGTGGCTTCTTTCACTTAGCAACATGCATTTAAGCTTCCTTCATGTATTTTCATGTCTCGATAGCTTCTTTCTTTTTAGTACTGAATAATATTCCATTGTATAGATGTACCACAGTTTGTTTATCCATTCATCTATTCAAGGACATCTTGGTTGTTTCTATGTTTTAGCAGTCATGACTAAACCTTCTTTAAACATTTTTGTGCAAGTTTTTATGTGGATATGTCTTCAGTTCATTTGGATAAATGCCAATAAGTGTGACTGCTAGATTGTATGGTGAGACTATGCTTAGAAACTAAGAAACTTCCAAACTGGCTGCACCATTTTGCATTCCCACCAGCAATGAGAGTTCCTGTTACTCTATATTCTTATCAGCATTTGGTGTTATCACTTTCCTGGGTTTAGGCCATTTTACAAGAGGTGTTGGGGTATGTCATTATTGTTTTAATTTGCAATTCTCTAATGACATATGATGTTAATATCTTTTCACATACTTATTTGCTGTCTGTATATCTTCTTTGGTGAAGTATCCATTCAGATCTTTTGCCCATTTAAAAAATTGAGTTATTTGTTTTCTTATTGTTACATTTAAAAAGTTTTTTTGTATATTTTTGGATGCCAGTCTTTATAATATACATTTTACAGAGATTTTTCTCCCAGTCTGTAACTGTCTTTTCATTCTTTTAAGAGCATCTGTCTCAGAGCAGGAGTTTTTACTTTTCATGAAGTCCAGTTTATCAATTTTTTTTTCCTTTAATGGATCATGCTTTTGGCACTGTATCTAAAATGTCATCACTAAGCCCATAGTCACTTAGACTTTCTCTTATTATCTTCTAAAAGTTTTATAGTTTTATGTTTTACATTTAGATTTATAATCCATTTGAGTTAGTTCGTGAAAGGTGTAAGGCTTGTGTCTAAATTAATTTTTTTGCACGTGTATGTCCAGATGTTTTAGCACTATTTGTTGAAGGATTATCCTTTCTCCATTGAATTGCCTTCGCCATCTTGTCAAAGATCTGTTGACTCTATTTGTGTGGGTCTATTTTTGAGCTTTCTGTTCTATTTCACTAATTTATTTGTCTCTTCTTTCACCAGTACCACACTTTCTTCATTACTCTAGGTTTATAGTAAATCTTAAATTTGAGTAGACATGAAGCTTTTTTTCACTTAACAATATATCCTGGAAATCACTTCATACCACTTTATGGGGCTCTTCTTCATGAAATTTGAGTTTTCTAAGTAATTTTATTATGTATGAACAATGAACCACATATTCATTCATTTATAAATCATGAAATTTATGAAACTTACTTTTAAATGGCTTATCTTACTGAGTCTGTGTAGATCTTTTAAAATGTAGCTGAATTCATAATTAACGAGTCACCGTCCATTTGTTATCTCACAGTTTCTGTGAGTCAGGAGTTTAGGCATGGCTTAACTGAGTCTGCTGTTCATGATCTCACAAGGCTGCAATCAAAATGTTAGCTAGGACTGTAGTCTCATCTGAAACTCAGATGTTCTTTTCCAAGCTCATGTGTTGTTGTTAGGATTCATTTCTTTACTGTTGTAGGACTGAGGTCTCTGTTTTTTTATGATCTGTTAGACTGGAGTTGCTCTCAACGTCTAGAGGCTAGTCTCAGATTCTAACCACATGACCTTCTCACAACGTGGAAGCTTAGTTTTTCAAAGCAGGTAAATCCTTCTGATTTGAGGAACAGCCCCAGTCACTAACTTAATTAGGTTTGCCCCAACTAAGATAGTGTCCCTTTTGCTTAACTCAGAATCTACTGATTAGAGAGCCTAGTTATAACTATGAAATCATTTTTGCCATATAACGTAATCACAGGAGTGATATCTCACTCACAGATTGGGCCCATACCTGAGGGGAGGGGATTATACAGGATGTATTAAACAGGAGGTAGAAATCTTGGGGGCCATCTTAGAATTCTGCCTACCACACACACAAAGCTTAGTCCTGTTTTCTCCTTTGCTTTATGTGTCCTTCTGCCTGGTTCTTAATCTCCATGTGGCTAATTGTTAAGTTGGTTTCATTTTAAAAAGAGCTTCTTAGAGAGTTGTGTCCTAATAATACAATCTAAAGAAGCCATGCAGTCATTTTGAGTTTGAGTTCTCTGCATGAACTTTAATTATCTGATAGTTTCTTATTTATTTGCTGGTTTATTTGCCAATTGTCATACTTTTCTCCTTCTCACAACTAGAGTGTAAACTATGTTAAAATTAAGTGAAGCCTCTGTGTTATTTATTGATTTATATTACCTGAAACAAATGAATGAATAAATGAATGACTTAGTATGGAGCTTATTTTCATGGTAGGAATTATTTATTTTAATTTCTCTGTAAATAACTTACTTTTAAAAAAAGTGCACTTAGCTTCAGAGAGGGAAGATGGAGGAGCAGGAGGAGACCTTAATTTTGTCTGGTCCCAGGAATTCAGCTAGATAGCTATCAAATAATTCTGAATATCTGCGAACTCAACCGGAGATCTAAGAAAAGAATTGCTGCAATTCTACAAATAGAAAAGCGACCACTTTCTGCAAGGTAGGAGGTGCAGAGAAGTGAATACGAGGTGATATATGGGAAGATAAACTGCGTGGGGAGGGAGTCTCCATAAGCCAGCTACCAGAAAGTGATATAGCAGTGGAGCACAAAATTGGAACTTTTAGAAGTCTGCTCCAGTGAGGGATGTCCCTGTGTGAAAGGCACTCAGGTGGTGAAGCAGGGATGAATCCTAGGTGGGACAGTGTGGTCTGAGGATCCCCAGAGTCACAGAAAGGATGGGGGTGCTTGAGTGCAGCAGAGTTCTCAAGTATCAGAGCTGAAAAGCCAGCTGCAATCAGTGAGCCCAGGAGTGGGCTTTCAGCTCAGTGTTGCCATAAACTCCAAACCATGGCATGGTCTGGCAACCTCTCTCTGAGCAGGGGCCAGCAAGCCACAGAACCGCAATGAGACTCCCTTCCCTCCCCTGGAAGGAGCGACGCAGATGCACACCACAGGAATCTGCAAAGTTTGGAGACTCAAATGGGGTCATGTGCCTGAGATAAAAATGCTCGGTCACAAGCTGGTGAACACAGAGTGCGGATGGAAACCAGGGAGACAAGAGTGATTGACTGCTTTTCTGTGAAGGCTTATTGAAGAGTGGGGCGTGCAAACTTTCAGCTCCAGGGGTGGAGATCAGGAGGCTGCCGTTTTCATTCTCATCCTCTGAAGTGGTGCAGAAAGCCTTTAGGGAACAAAAGCCACATAGAGCAATCTGGAGTTGCTTACACTGAGTCCGGCCCGCTGACAAGAGCAGTGCAATTCCGCCCACGCAAAGACACCTGAGAATCAGCACAACAGGCCCCTCCTCCAGAAGATCAGCAAGAACATCCTGCTAATACCAAGTTTACCAATCACACAGAACTGCAAAATTCCAGTGCTAGAGGAAAATAGTAGATAGAATTCATGTTTTTTTCTCATGATTCTTTAGTCTTTTAATTTCAATTTTTTTTTTCTTTTCAACCAATTTCTTATTTTATCAACTTTTTTAAACTCTTTTTTATTTACATTTTTACACTTACATTGTCCTTTCATTGTATTTACTTTATATATATATATATATATATAAAGTATATATTTCCAATTTGGGGACATAGTTTCTTCTAACAAACAGACCAAAATCCATCCAGAATCTAGTGTATTGCTCTGTTCTGTTCACCTGTCTGATTATATTCTCTCTCTCTCTTTTTTAAAAAGAGATTTTATTTATTTATTTGCCAGAGAGAGAGAGAAAGAGCACAAGCTGGGGGAATGGCAGGCAGAGGGAGAAGCAGGTTCCACACCGAGCAGGGAGCCCAATGTGGGGCTCGATCCCAGGACCCTGGGATCATGACCTGAGCTGAAGGCAGATGCTTAACTGACTGAACAACCCAGGCATCCCTCTCTTTTTTCTTAAAGTCTTTTTAAATTTTTATCTTTACAGTTACATTCTATCCTTTCAATGTGTTTAATTTGCGTTTTGTATATATATATGTTTTTCTTTCTTTAAAAATTTTGGAACACAGTTTCTTCTAACAGACCAAAATACACCCCAAATCTAGTGTATTTCTTTTATTTTTGTATATATGTTTTCTTTCTTTACAGTTTTGGAATCTAGTTTTCTAACAAAAGTTCAAAGTACAACCAGGATCTAGTGTATTACTCTGTTCTGTTCACCTGTCTGATTATATTCTCTCTTTTTAAAATTTTATTTTTGTTTTTGGGTCTCTTCTGATATGTTTAGTTTATATTTCCCTGGGTTGTTGCTATTTTAGTATTTTGTTCTCTCATTCATCTGTTCTTCTCTGGAAAAAATGAAAAGATGGAAAAACACCTATCCAACAAGAAGATCTAATAATTGTAAATATTTATGCCCCTAACATGGGAACAGCCAATTATATAAACCAGTTAATAACAAAATGAAAGAAACACATTGATAATAATACAATAATAGTAGGGGACTTCAACACCCCCTTCACTGCAATGGACAAATCATCTAAGCAGAAGAGCAACACAGAAACATGGGCTTTGAATGACACACTGGATCAGATGGACTTCAAAGATATACTAAGATCATTCCATCCTAAAGCAACACATTCTTCTTGAGTACACATGTAACATTCTTCAAAATAGATCACATACTGGGTCACAATTCAGGTCTCAACCAGTACCAAAGATTGGGATCATTTCCTGCATATTTTCAGACTGCAATGCTTTGAAACTAGAACTCAAGAGGAAATTTGGAAAGAACTCAAATACATAGAGATTAAAGAGCATTCTACTAAAGAATGAATGGGTCAACCAGGAAATTAAAGAAGAATTTAAAAAATTCATGGAACAAAATGAAAAAGAAAACACAACTGTTCAAAACCTTTGGGATACAGCAAAGACGGTCCTAACAGGGACGTATATAGCAATACAGGCCTTCCTCAAGAAACAAGAAAGTTCTCAAATAAACAACATAACCTTACACCTAAAGGAGCTGGAGAAAGAACAGCTAATAAAGCCTAAACCCATCAGGAGAAGAGAAATAATAAAGATTAGAGCAGAAATCAATGAAATAGAAACCAAAAGAACAGAACAGCTCAACGAAACTAGGAGCTGGTTCTTTGAAAAAATTAGTAAGATTGATAAACCTCTGGCCAAACTTATCAATAGGAAAAGAGAAAGGACCCAAATTAATAGAACCATGAATGAAAGAGGAGAGATCACAACAAACACCGAAGAAATACAAACAATTATAAGAACATAATTATGAGCAACTATATGCCAACAAATTAGGCAATTTGAAAGAAATGGATGCATTCCTAGAAACATATAAACTACCAAAACTGAACTAGGAAGAAGTAGAAAACCTGAACAGACCCATAACCAGCAAGAAAATTGAAGCAGTAATTAAAAATCTCCCAACAAACAAGAGTCCAGGGCCAGACGGCTTCCCAGGGGAATTCTACCAAATATTTAAAGAAGACTTGAAAACCTATTCTTCTGAAGCTGTTTCAAAAGAATATAAATGGAAGGAAAAATTCCAAACTCTTTCTATGAGGCCACCCTTACCTTGATCCCAAAACCAGACAAAGACCCCACCAAAAAGGAGAATTACACACCAATATCCCCAATGAACATGGATGCCAAAATTCTCACCAAGATACTAGCCAATAGAATCCAACAGTACATTAAGAGGGTTCTTCATGACCAAGTGGGATTAATTCCTGGGCTGCAAGGGTGGCTCAACATCCACAAATCAATCAGTGTGATACACTACATAAATAAAAGAAAGGACAAGAACCATATATCTTCTCAATAGATGCAGAAAAAGTATTTGACAAAGTACAGCATCATTTCTTGATTAAAACTCTTCACGGTGTAGGGATAGAGGGAACATACCTCAATATAAAAGCCATCTACGAAAAGCCCACAGTGAATATCATTCGCAATGGGGAAAAAACTGAGAGCTTTCCCCCTAAGGTCAGGAACACGGCAGGGATGTCCACTCTCACCACAGCTATTCAACATAGTACTAGAAGTCCTAGCGTCAGCAATCAGACAACAAAAAGAAACAAATGGCATCCGAATTGGCAAAGAAGTAGTCAAACTCTCACTCTTTACAGATGACATGATACCCTAAGTGGAAAACCCAAAAGACTCCATCCCCAAGGTGCTAGAACTCATAAAGGAATTTGGCAGGATATAAAATCAATGCACAGAAATCAGCTGCATTTCTATACACTAACAATGAGACAGAAAAAGAGAAATTAAGGCATTGATCCCATTTACAATTGCACCAAAAACTGTAAGATATCTAGGAATAAGCCTAACCAAAGAGGCAAAGGATCTGTGCTCTGAAACCTATAGCACACTCATGAAAGAAATTGAGGAAGACACAAAGAAATGGAAAAACATTCCATGATCATGGATTGGATGAAGAAATGTTGTTAAAAAATGTCTGTGCTGGGGTGTCTGGGTGGCTCAGTCGGTTAAGCATCTGCCTTCAGCTCAGGTCATGATCCCAGAGTTCTGGGATGGAGCCCCACATCGGGCTCTCTGGTCAGCAGTAAGCCTGCTTCTCCCTCCCTCTGCCTCCAGCTCCCCTTGCTTGTGTTCTCTCTCTCTCTGTCAAATAAATAAATAAAATAAAATAAAATGTCTATGCTACCCAGATAAATCTATACAGTCAATGCAATCCCTATCAAAATACCATTGACATTTTTCTCAGAGCTGGAACAAACAATCCTAAAATTTGTATGGAACCCGAAAAGACCCTGAATAGCCAAAGGAATGTCCAAAAAGAAAACCAAACCTGGCAGCATCACATTTCTGGACTTCAAGCTATATTACAAAGCTGTAATCATCAAGACAGTATGGTACTGGCACAAAAACAGACACAAAGATCAATGGAACAGAATAGAGAGCCCAGAAATGGATCCTCAACTCTGTGGTCAGCTAATATTTGACAAAACATGAAAGAATATACTCAACAAATGGTGTTGGGAGAGTTGGACAGCCACATGCAGAAGAACGAAACTGGACCATTATCTTACACCCTACACAAAAATAGACTCAGAATGGATGAAAGACCTAAATGTGAGACAGGAATCCACCAAAATCCTAGAGAAGAAAACAGGCAGCAACCTCGTTAACCTCGGCCACAGCAACTTTCCGCTAGACACGTCTCCAAAGGCAAGAAGAACAAAGGCAAAAATGAACTATTGGGACTTCATCAAGGTAAAAAGCATTAGCACAGCAAAGGAAACAGTTAACAAAGCCCAAAGACACCCAACAGGATGGGAGAAGATATTTGTAAATATCTTAACTGATAAAAGGCTAGTATCCAAAATTTATAAAGAACTTAGGAAACTCAATACCCAAAGAACAAATAACCCAATAAAAAAAAATGAGCAGAAGTCATGAACAGACATTTCTCCAAGGAAGATATATACAGATGGTCACAGACACATGAAAAAATGCTCCACATCACTCTTGACATCAGGGAAATCCAAATCAAAACCACCATGAGATACCACCTCACACCAGTCAGAATGGCTAATATTAACAAGTCAGAAAACGACAGATGTTGGTGAAGTTGTGGAGAAAGGGGAACCCTTTTACACTGTTGGTGGGAATACAAGCTGGTGCAGCCACTCTGGAAGACAGTATAGACGTTCTTCAAAAAGTTTGAAAATAGAACTACCCTATCACCCAGCAATTGTGCTAATGGGTATTGACCCCAAGGATACAAATGTAGTGATCCGAATGGGTACCTGCACCCCAATGTTTATAGCAGCCATGTCCATAATAGCCAAACCATGGAAAGAGCCCAGATGTCCACTGATAGATGAATGGATAATGGAGATGTGTGTGTGTGTGTGTGTATATATACACACACACACATACATATATACCATGGAGTATTACTCAGTCATCAAAGAGATGAAATATTGCCATTTGCAGTGATGTGGATGGAACTAGAGGGTATTATGCTCAGTGAAATAAGTCAGCCAGAGAGAGGCAATTATATGATTTCACTAATATGTATAATTTAAGAAAACAGGATCATAGGGGAAGGGAGGGAAAAATAAAATGAGGAAATCAGAGAGGGAGACAAACCATAAGAAATTCTTTTTAATTTGTTTCAGAGGTACAGGTCTGTGATTTGATTAAATACATTATATCCTTAAAAAAAAAGAAGAAGAAGAAGATAATAGGAAGGGAAAAATGAAAGGGGGGAATGGGAGGGGGAGACGAACCATGAGAGACTATGAACTCTGAGAAACAAACTGAGGGTTCTAGAAGGGAGGGGGGTGGGGGGATGGGTTAGCCTGGTGGTGGGTATTAAAGAGGGCATGTATTGAATGGAGCACTGGGTGTTATATGCAAACAATGAATCATGGAACACTACATCAAAAACTAATGATGTAATGTATGTTGATTAACATAACATAATAAATAAAAAGTTCAAAAAAAGAAATTCTTTCTAAAAAAATATTTTATTTATTTATTTGAGATAGATAGATAGAGAGCACAAGCAGGGGGGAAGGGCAGAGTTGTAGAAGCAGACTTCCCACTGAGCAGGGAGCCTGATGTGGGTCTTGATCCTAGGACTCTGGAATCACAACCTGAGCCGAAGGCAGATGCTTAACTGCCTGAGCCTTCCAGGTGCCCAAGAGACTCTTAATCATAGGAAACAAACTAAGGGTTGCTGTAGGGGAAGGGGGAGTGGGGATAGGATAATTGGGTGATGGACATTAACCTCATGGGCACATGATATAATGAGCACTGGGTGTTATACAAGACTGATGAATCACTGAACTCTACCTCTGAAAGTAATAGTATGCTATATGTTAATTAGTTGAATTTGAATAAAAAAGAACAATTATAACAAAAGAAATCGAATAAAAAATGTAATAAACAAAAAATAAATAAAGTGCACTTATTTAGAGTCTAAATAAGTAACTTTCAGTTTTCAGGTATGTTTTGTTTAATGAAAAGGGGAAAATCACAATTTATTTCAGTATTAAGAATTTGTAAATTCACAAAAATTTCAGTTGTATTCTTCTTCAAAGTTAATATTAACTTTGTGTTCTTTTTGTGTTCTCACTTTTTGTTGTTATTTATGTCATTTTCCATTTGCACTCATATTTTATATAGGTTCATAATAATCATACAGTTTTATGTCATGCTTTTTTATCTAACATTTTATAGGTTTTACATGTTGTTACATAGTTTTACTAATTATCATCAATAATATTTGAATCAGAAGAAATACTTTTCTAAGGAGGCAAGAATGATATAGTAAAAAGAACACTGAATTTTTAAATCAAACAGACTTTTACTGAATCTCATTTTGTCATTTATTGTATGGCATAAGTTAAATTATTTAGCTTTTCAATGCCCAGTTTCCTTTTCTGTAAAGTGACATTAATACGTAACCCTGATAGAGCTTTCATGATAATTTAAGGAGTTATGAAAAATGCCCAGGGTATCATAGCTGCTTACTAGACATTAGTTGCTTTTCCTTTACTTGCCTTTGTTTCTTTATTGATGCATATCAATATTTATATATATCAATATTTATATCAACTATGATTGATAAAGATATAATTTATGCAATAGTAATAACTTTCCATTCTTGAGTGCTTGCTATATATTAGGGAACTATACTTCACACTTTAAATAATCTTATTTCATTAAATCTTGTGACAACCCTATAAGAGAGGTGTTATTATCCTTATTTTACAGTGACAAACTAAGAACTTAAGAAACTGGCTTAAGGTAAGTGGTGAGTCAAAATTGAAACACAAATGTATAAGTTTCACCTTCTTTTGTGTATTTTTTTAGTTTTAATTAAGTATATTTATCAGGGTTCTCCAGAGAAACAGAACCAATAGAATGTGTGTGTTACAGCCCATAAATTCTGTCAAGAATTGATGTTGCAGTCGGAGTCTGAAAATAATCTGGAGGCAGAATTCCTTCCTTTTGGAGAACCTCAGTCTTTTCTCTGAAGGTCTTCAACTGATTGGATGAGGCTCACACATGTTATGGAGGGTAATCTACTTTACTCAAAGTTTACTGATTCAAGTTAATCATACCTTAAAAGAGAAAAACCTTCACAGCAACATCTAGACTCTTTGACCAAACAGTTGGGCACCATGGCCTAAAACACACAAAATTAGCTATCACAATAAGTATAGTATATCAGTTTTTAAAAAGCTTCATACTCAGAAAGAATTGGTTCAAATCTTAGCTTTCTAAAAAGTATACTAAATTCTACTGCCACCACCAGATTTTGAGTATTATTACCATAATCTCACCAGTATGTATGCATGTTTATGTATATATACATTTATAATGCCATATATATATATTATTAAAATTTGGGAGGAAAGTAATATTATAAAGATTAAATGGTACTTGATTATTTTAACTTCTATTCATTTGACTATTAGCAAGCTTAGACATATTTCAATATGTATGTATAACCATTCTATTTTTTGTGTGATATGTTTGTTTCTGTTTTTTGTCCATTTATCCACTGGGGATATTAATATTTCCCTTATTGTGTGTAAATTTTATATAAAAGAAAGGTAATGGGCAGCTTATGATATCTGCTGAAACTTTTTTTAGTTTCATACTAAATATAGTGATTCCAGATTTGTATACATTGCAATTCTATTTATCCAGCAAGTATTTACCACTTACTGGGTGTCATACTGGACCATACACTAATGGCATGAAGAAAGTAGCTTAGTTTTCACAACTCACAGTAGTGCAAATGATTTACAGTATGGTAATATGGGAGCAGGCCTCCCTTAATTCATCCTTGGAGAGGTTGGAGATGAGAAATTTGGACTAAATAACTGGCCCAAGATAACTGGGTAAGATTTTTTTTTATACATTGAACCATTACATATTTTATATTGTTCCTAGGAAACTTATAACTTTTATAATTTTTTCTTTAGATTGATAGTTTGCAAAAATAATCATTGTTTCACCAAGAGGGATTAATTGTTCTGGAAATTACCTTCCCACCGTACAGAACTAGAATAATGGGCACAATATATAAAACAGCTGTTTTCAGTTGTTGGCTGTTAGGCAGCACAGGTCTGTGATCCCTAAAGAAGAGAAACAAATGAGATGAACCATAACCTCTTCCTACTCTCTGTAGGCATTTTATGGACAATAGCAGGGAGAGGAAACCTAAACAGAGCTCAATGTTCTCCATGAGTGGAGAAGATAGAGTTCAGACTTCTGGTAGGTCAAGGTTGCTGGGATTTGTAGGACAGTGTACTGTGAAGGTGGGAGATGCATACAGTGAGACCTGAATGTCTGCAGAAGGGTTCCATCAGTTCTGGTTGAGTACTGATCTGCACATTCAAGAATGTGGAGGAAGAACAAGAAAGCAATTCTCTTGATTCCAGGAACTCACACAGAATTGGAAACAGTTTGTATTCCTACTAGCCAGAAAGAAAGATCTAACTTCTAAGATACAGGCCACTCAATAGAGTACTCAGAAGAGTCTCACTTTAATAATGGTGATAAAGTAGACTTAGAATAAATATTGTTCTGGAACCATCCTAACAAAGCTTGAAAGAAAGACTTGAAATAAAGTGATCTGCAAGTAAATTATATGTCAGTAAAAAAGGAATATAACAAAATCCAATACATAACAATGTAAAATTCACAATGTTTGCCAAAGAATAAAAAATTATTTGCATGCAAAGAAGTCATAACTCAGAGAAGGAAAATGAATCAATCAATCAGATGGAGAAATGACAGAGATGATGGACTTACCAACCATGGGCATTAATACAGCTATTACAATGCTCTAAATGTGCTTAAGCATGTAAAGGGTATTCATGAGCATGATAAAGAGAAAAAAGACTCAAATGGAACTTCTAGAGATAACAAATATGACAGTTGAGTTGAAAAGTACACTGGATGGGATCAATATTAAGTAGGAATGAAGCAGAAAAGATCAAGAACTTAAAAATACAGCAATAGAAACTAAAAGCACATGGAAAAAAAAAAAAAGATTGGCAAAAACATGACCAGAGTATTAGTGAGCTGTGGGACAACCTCCAGCACCTAAGATACAAGTACTTGATCTCTAAGAAAGGGGTCGAGAGATAGAAAAATTAGCAGAGAAAAATAATGTGTGAATTTTTCAAAATTTGATGAAAACTATAAACTCACAGATCCAAGAAGCCCAACAAACCATTAGTAAACTTAAAGAAAATCACACCAAGGTGTATTAAAATAAAATTACTGAAGGTTCTCCTGGGTGGCTCAGTCTATTGTTTTGGCTCAGTCATAATCTCATGGTTGTGAGGTTGAGCCCCGCATCAGGGGAGAGTCTGCTTCAGATTCTCTCTCTCCCTCTGCCCCTCCCCCCCATTCTCTCTCTCTCTCAAATAAGTAAATAAATCTATAAAATAAAATAAAATAAAACTACTGAAAACCAGTGATGAAAACAAAAATCCTAAAGGCAACCAGAGAAAAAAGGCACATTATTCACAGAGGTACAGATAAGAATGAAAACAGACTTCTCACAAAGTATGTGACAAGATTGATATTTGAGGAGTATCAAGTGATGAAATGATAAAATGACATCTTTAAAGCACTAAGAGAAAAAGCTGTTAACCTAAATTTTTACTCTCAGTGAACATATTTTTCAGAAATGAAGGTGGAATGAAAACTTTTCAAAAACATACAAAGAAAATCACTGTCAACACCTCTCTCTTTAATCTAGAGATTAAAGGAAGTTTTTTAGGAAGAAGGCAAAATGGTATCCAATGGAAATTTGATCCACCAAAAAATGAAAAGCTCCAGAATGATAAATGTATGGGTAAATGTAAAAGACGGTTTGTTTATTTTTTATTCTCCTTGAAATATAATTATTTAAAACAGAGATAATAACAATATATTGTGAGGTTTATAGCATATGTAGAATTAAAATAGTGCTAATTTTGTTCTTTTTTCTTTGTCAGTAACATGCTTTTTTTTTTTCTTTTACAAAGTGGTAAAATTTTCTGTTTAATCTCAGAGTCCAGGGCGCCTGGGTGGCTCAGTTGGTTAAGCGACTGCCTTCGGCTCAGGTCATGATCCTGGAGTCCTGGGATCGAGTCCCACATCGGGCTCCCTGCTCAGCAGGGAGTCTGCTTCTCCCTCTGACCCTCCTCCCTCTCATGCTCTCTGTCTCTCATTCTCTCTGTCTCAAATAAATAAATAAAATCTTAAAAAAAAAAAAAGTTAATCTCAGAGTCCAAAATTTTGTCATGTTACCTTTAAATATGTGTTATTTATTTATTTGTTTGTTTGTTTACTTATTTAATACGTGTCATTTTTAAATTAATCCTTCTTAGGAACTAGTAAACTCTTTTAATCTGAACATAACTTTGGAACAGGAAAGTTTTTTTCTGTTATTTCTTTATTATTACATCTTCGTTTGTTCTTATTCCATTATTTATAAACTTACAAATGCTAAGCTTATATTTGATGACTTTAATAAACTTTTCTACTTTTTTATTCTGCATTGTTTCCATTTGATTTTCTAGAACACTAAATTGCTTTTCTTCAATGACCTTTTCTTTATCATTTTCTTGACTGAAAATTCAACTACCCTTTATTTTAGTTCTGGAGACTCTTTTTACATAGTCTAATTTTGTATCCCTAGAGGATCACAATAGATTTTTCTTCATTTTTCCCCCTGTGTCTTCCATTATTTTTGCTTCCACTATCTTGTTGATCATCTAAGTTTACTCCTTTTTAGTTGCTATGTCAGCTTAAATGGCTTATTGATCCTTCTCTGCCTATTCATATAATTGGGTATGGGATTCTTCTATACCTGTACTGATCAGGCTTTGGAATCTCTTGAAAAGTGGTAATTAAAAAATGAGAGGGCAGGATTTACGCCCAGAGTGCTTTTAGTGGAAAAGCTTATTTAGCTTATAAAGGGAGATCTGTATTTTTCAGTGCAATCAGGGATGCATTGAACTTAGCCCAATACTATAATTCCTCTCCAGTGAAAAGTAACATCTGGCCTTTAATTTTAAATGAACAAGCAGAAGTTTCTCTCCTAACTCAGGGATATCCATGGATCTGTGACATTTGGTGAGAGAGGATAACCTAGAAGAGGCTATACTCTGACTCCTCCCCAGTAAATGTCAGGCCAGAACTGTATTTTCTTTCATAGGACTTGAGATACAAGGTGATTCTAGGTTCTTCTCTCGCCTCCAGAGTAGACATCCATTCTTTTTAAGCTTGAGTGACCCCTCCAGGGACTGAGGAGAGAGAAGGCATGGAGAGTATTGACACAGCCTATCATCTTCCCAGAGTCCTATTCCTCAACTCTCCAGTGGAAATTATGTTCTATCTTATTTGGTTGTCTGGTAAGATATATCACAGAATAATTATAGAACATACTAAAAATGCCCCCTTTTTAGAAGTGTTGTAATTTCTGCCGAGAGAGTTGTTTTATTGTGTAATTTTTAAGTGAACTTTTTTCCTTTTATAAAAAAATGGAGAATTTATTCAGAGGAACAGAAGCAGCTGGAGGTTTGACTGGGTCATTTTGATTCCTGGTAGGAGTTAACGGTAATTCAACAGTGTTCTCAGCAGCAGACTTTCTTTTACTTCAAAGTCCTAGCACTTTCGGAAGAGACTCTAATTATAAGATATTTTGTGGAAAACATTTGGAAATTATTTCCCACTGGTGCAGTTTTAAATACAGTAATCATAGTCCTTCCCTACCCCCACCTCCCCAAAAGTCCCCACTAAATTATGTATTTTTTTTAGGCTATATTACTTGCTATTTTCTTGAACAGCCTTCAGGGTGAAAAATATTTTAGGGGAGAAACTGATACTGCAGTTAAGACCTTACTCACACCAGTTTTGTCACAGTGCATGCCTGTCCTTCTGATCTCATGTCTGTTGAGCAGGGCCTGGAGACAGAGATGAGGCTGAAAACTAGAAATAAGATATAGGCCAAGAAAGATGGAGGAGAGGAAAGATTTTTGGCAGAAGGTGTCTTTAGAAGAAAACTAAAGATTCACTTTTATAAGTTCTTTTAAGCATTTTGGAATCTTGTTAAAGAATGTGTTAACATTATTTTTGGGTTGATGTTATTAATCTGGACATATGCAGTATTGAGTTTGCTTTGATTCATTTGGCATATATGTTATCAAGATTTACACCTCAGTTCTTCCTGTGTCTCAACACATTTTCCTTCTCCCTTATACTCCCTCTTTTTTTTTTTAAGTCAAATTGTGTCATTTTATAATTTACATTTATAGAACAATACTCCTTGCCAACAGTAAGGATTACATTTTCTCATTTGTTTTCCAGATTTTGCCTTCAGAGTAGCTAGATGGCACTTTGAAGTGGAAGTATATTTAGTAATCATGTTATTTTAGTATTTCCAGAAGTGAAAGACCTAAAAAGAAATGAGAACCAAGAGTATATTTTTTAAGCTCAAGTTAGAAAGAATCATCATTATTTGAATACTTCAAAATAACACAATTTGCTTGGTTTCTCTTAATAAACATAATGAAATTAAATCTTATTTTTATAAATTTTTAGAAATTATTTGTAAAATAGAAAATGTGAAGATAAGGTATGATACTAATATCATTACTGGAATCACAAAAAGAGTAATAAATAGCCTCTCATTTTTCTTTAAAAAAGACATTCTGGTTACAGAAAATTTGGAAAATAGAAAATGTATGAAAAATAAAATGAAAATTTACCTGTCATACAGAGATATATTTTCTCTTGTTTTTTTTCATATATAGATGACTATTTATTTATTTACTTATAATATTCCATATATGGAGGTAGCATAATTTTATTTATTATTTTTTATTATTTTATTTATTATTATTTTATTATTTCCTATGGTTAGGCATTTAGGTTGCTCAGAAATTTATTTGATCATAAATAATACTAAGAAAAATATTCTGGAATAAAAAAATGTTTGTGTATATATACTTTTTTTGTGATTAGATTGATAGAGTTGAAATAAATTTGTTAAAGCATATAGTCAATAATATTTGTTGGCTTATAAAAGTATTCCAAGTTGATTGTAGAAAATGCAAAATTCAGAAGAGGGTAAAGAAAAAATTTGAATTGGCCATTATTTCACTATTTAGAGACAACTTCGATTAAAATTTTAAAAACCAAATTAATGTGCCCAGGGTTTGTTTTTCTGTTTAAAAAATGAATTAAAATGAAAATTGTCCATAATAATTTCTGAGAATATGATTTGTAAAGACCTTTAAATATTTCATCATATGCATATAACCTAATTTATTTAATATGTCTGGTTCTTTCAATTATATAATCATTTAGCTTAAATATCACATTTTTCCTCTAGTATAGATACCTAGAAGTGGAATTTTTTTAAAAGTGATGAAAGAGAAGGCACCTGGGTGGCTCAGTCAGTTAAGCATTTGCCTTTGGTTCGTGTGGTGATCTCATTGTCCTGGGATTGGAGCCCTATGTTGGGCTCTCTTTTCCCCCAGTTCATGCTCCCTCACTCTCAAATAAATAAATAAAATCTAAAAAAAAAAAAAAAAAGTGATGAAAGAGAATAAATTCTTTTTTAGGTTCTTTATGCACACTGTCAACTTATTTTTCGGTGTGCCTGGTTGGCTCAGTCGGTTAGGAGTCTGCCTTCAGCTTAGGTCATGATCCCAGGGTGCTGGGATCGAGTCTCAGATCCGTCTCTCTGCTCCATGGGGAGCCTGCTTCTCCCTCTGCCTCTGCCTCCCCCCACCATGAATAAATAAATAAAATCTTTAAAACAAAACAAAAAAACAACCCTTATTTTTCAAAAGATTTAATCAATTTATATTCCCAATTCTAAGTCCCTTATCAACATTACATATTATACTTGAAAAGAGTGCCAGTTTGATCAGTGAAAGCTAGCACTTTGCTATTTAAATTTCTGTTTCTCTGAGTGCTAATAAACACTTTTTATATGATCATTGGCCAGTTACATTACTTTTAAAATGATCTTTTCAAGCCTTTTATATGTTTTAAAATTACCATGCTATTTTACTTATGGATTTGTGGGGTCTTTGCATATAAGGATATTATTACTTTGTTGCATTTATTGTAAATTATTTTCCACGCATGTAATTTATTTTTGAATTTTATTAAGAATGTTGTTCAAATAAAGGGTTTAATTTTTTATGAAATGATATCTCTAAATCATTTCTTTTATATGTTTACTAGTATTTTTATTAGATAGTCCTTTCAAAGAAAGTGCTTTTTTTTTCTCCACAAAAGACTTGAATTCACATGGTTTCATTTGCTATGGTATGTAAAAAGAAGCTCAAGGGTTTTTTTTCCTCCCAGACATTTTAAACTTATTTCCCATCATAGTCCATTGAGTAATCTTCTCATTTTCCATAGATTTTCAATGCTTCCTTTCTCATGTACTAGGTATTTGCATAACAAAGATTATATATTAAGATCCGAACTAGTACTATTTCTTCTATCATTCTTGCACAAGTACTATAGTGTTTTACCTTTTATAGTACTTTTCTTCTTTTTCATAATTTCCTTAGCTTTTTTTCTCTTTATTCTGGTGAATTTTTCATTCATTTTGCTACCTTTCCCCTCAGGTCCAACAAGGATCAACTTATTATTTTAAACATTCATTAAAAAGTATTTATTGTTCAAATATGATGTGTTATGTACCGTTCTAGTCTCATGTAATTATATATGATACAACTTCAGTCCTCAATTTACTTATAAATTATAGGAAGAGTTTATAGAAATTTTATTGTAATTACAAGTAACATGCCTTTATTTGAGGGTGATGTACCATCTTTGGAACATTCAGCCTTCTCAATCAAGATTATGGTATTTCTCTATTTGAACTAGTTTTCCTTTGTCTCTCAGCCATGTATTTTTATGTTTTATAATCTCACAGCTTTATTTATCTAAGCCCCCCACATCTCTCATTAAGGTTATTGTTAGCTGTTTTGATTGTGAATTTCAACTTTTTTGAATCATATCTTTTTTCTATTATATGTTCTAGGAAGTTTTTCTTTTCTTTTTTTTTTTTTTAAGATTTTATTTATTTATTTGACAGAGAGGGACACAGTGAGAGAGGGAACACAAGCAGGGGGAGTGGGAGAGGGAGAAGCAGGCTTCCTGCTGAGCAGGGAGCCCGATGTGGGGCTCAATCCCAGGACTCTGGGATCATGACCTGAGCCGAAGGCAGACGCTTAACGACTGAGCCACCCAGGCGCCCCGGAACTTTTTCTTATATATAGGAAGACTGTTAATTGTTATGTCTATTTTATAACCAGTAGTCATATTATACCCTCCTAAACTATAATAATTTTTAGCTGTTCTTCTTAAGTTTTATAAGTATATAGTTGTTTCACCTGAAAATAATGTGATAGTTTCATAATTATACATCTATCATTAAGGATATAATTTTATGATATCTTTTTCTTGACTTTTGCATTGGCAAGAACTTTTATGACATTAGATAATAATGACAGTGATGGAAATGGTTATTTTCCCAATAATTTTAATGTTATGTACTGTTGATTCTTGTTTTAAGTATTCTTTTTTCCATAGTTTACTAGATGTCTTTAGGGAGAAGTGGTTTTGTTTTGTTTTTAATTTATTAAATAATTTTTTGATATATAATTGAGGCAATTTACATTTTATTTGATCTATAGAATTCCCAGTTTAAATCTATATTGTATTATTATTTAAATATGCTATTGGATTTTTCATGTTGTTATTTTATCTAGGATTTTTAGATGTAAAGTCATTTCATTCCTTTTTAATAGCAAAGATGTTTGTTTTGACATATATTTATCATTGAGCTTTTCTTTGCAGTTTATTATAGGTTTTAACATACCAACTTCTGTTTTTATCCGTAAACAATATTTAATTATTGTCTGTTTTATCCCTTCTCTTTAGCCCTACAGTTATCATTTAAGTATTTAAAAGAATGTTTTGAAATCTGTAGTAGTTAGGCTTTTTTTCCCCCCAGCTTAATATTTATTAATAATTTATAGAGATTTTCTTTTGTTTGTTTTGCTTTGACATCATAATGAGAGGAAATAAAAGTTATCCTCTTAAGGAGTGGGGTTTTTTTATGATATATTCCAAGATAAATTTTTGTAAACATTCCATAAATGTTTACTAAGAGGCTTTTGTTTTTCTTTCCAGCTATACCTTTTTATACACATGCTGTTAATTTTCATTATTAATTTTGTTATTCAATCACTGTTTTATTTTATTTGCTTTCTCTATCTTTCATAGATGTACAGTAGAGTTGCAAATTCTCTCATTATAATTATTTACCTGTTACCTTTATACTTTCACAATTTTGCTTTATACTTTGATGCTGTTGTTTGATTAAAATCACAGTTTTTACGGTTAGAACTTACCACATGTCATACACATGTTAATCACACAATAATGGTAGTTTTTGGAGCCTAATGTTCAGGATTGTTTTTTATACTTTTTAAGTTTGGCATACAATAATTAGGCCTACTCTATTTTTTTTATTATTTTTTTATTATGTTATGTTAGTCACCATACATTACATCATTAGTTTTTGATGTAGTGTTCCATGATTCATTGTTTGTGTATAACACCCAGTGCTAAATTCAGTATGTGCCCTCTTTAATACTCATCACCAGGCTAACCCATCCCCCCAAAACCCTCCCCTCTAGAACCCTCAGTTTGTTTCTCAGAATCCATAGTCTCTCATGGTTCGTCTCCCACTCTGACTTCCCTCCCTTCATTTTTCCCTTCCTGCTATCTTCTTCTTCTTTTTTTTTTTTTTAAACATGTAATGTATTATTTGTTTCGGAGGTACGTCTGTGATTCAACAGTCTTACACATTTCAATCGCTCACCATAGCACATACCCTCCCCAATGTCTATCACCCATTCATCCCATCCCTCCCACCCCCCCACCACTCCAGCAACCCTCAGTTTGTTTCCTGAGATTAAGAATTCCTCATATCAGTGAGGTCATATGATACATGTCTTTCTCTGATTGACTTATT
The DNA here is from genome assembly GCF_029215605.1 of Mirounga angustirostris. Classification (NCBI taxonomy): domain Eukaryota; kingdom Metazoa; phylum Chordata; class Mammalia; order Carnivora; family Phocidae; genus Mirounga; species Mirounga angustirostris. Next base: position 21,571,140 of record NW_026991713.1, read on the forward strand.
TCGCTAGCATAATACCCTCCGTTCTATCCATGATGTTGCAAATGGCAAGATTTCAGTTTTTTTGATGGCTGCATAATATTCCATTGTATATATATACCACATCTTCTTCATTCATCTGTTGATGGACATCTTGGCTCTTTCCATAGTTTGGCTATTGTGGACATTGCTGCTATAAACATTGGGGTGCATGTACCCCTTCAGATCCCTACATTTGTATCTTTGGGGTAAATACCCAGTAGTGCAATTGCTGGATCATATGGTAGCTCTATTTTCAACTTTTTGAGGAACTTCCATACTGTTTTCCAGAGTGGCCGCACCAGCTTGCATTCCCACCAACAGTGTAGGAGGGTTTCCCTTTCTTTGCATCCCCGCCAACATCTGTGGTTTCCTGACTTCTTAATTTTAGCCATTCTGACTTGTGTGAGGTGGTATCTCATTGAGGTTTTGATTTGGATTTCCCTGATGCCGAGCGATGTTGAGCACTTTTTCATGTGTCTGTTGGCCATTTGGATGTCTTCTTTGGAAAAATGTCTGTTCATGTATTCTGCCCATTTCTTGATTGGATCGTTTGTTCTTTGGGTGTTGAGTTTAAGTTCTTTTATAGATTTTGGATACTAGCCCTTTATCTGATATGTCATTTGTAAATATCTTCTCTCATTCTCTCAGTTGTCTTTTGGCTTTGTTGACTGTTTCTTTTGCTGGGCAAAAGCTTTTTATCTTGATGAAGTCCCAATAGTTCATTTTTTAGGCCTACTCTATTTAAATGTTTTTAAAACCTGGTATTTCAACTGTATTTATAATTAATATTTCACAACTTTATTTTTGTTGTTTTGGTTTCTTATATATGTTCTGTGTTTTATTGATAGTTTTTTTTGTTTGTTTGTTTTGTTTTTTTGCCTTTCATTACATAGGCCACATTTTATTTTGCTTTTATAGTGAGTTGGAATATAGAAATTCTTATTTACTTTTAATATGGCTTAAAGTTTACCCAATACTTTCTTTAAAACATATATTTCCAGTTATCAAGTTTAAGAACAAAACTACAAATTTCAGTATGATGAGAAATTTAGCTTCCTTCAACTTGCTTATTTGCCATCCCAAGATACTGTTAATTAAATCTGAAACTCCAATGCTTTTAATATAAAAGTTATTTTAATCTTGTAAACCTTATTTTGGCTTTTACTTTCAATTTTATAACCATATTAGCAAACAATATTATACTTAGAATTTTTATTTGAGTTAAATATTTGCTAATTATCCTTTATATTGCATTGTTGCATGGTTTAGATTCTTTAATTTGTCTCTTGATAGGATAGAATTTATCTTCAGATGGGATAAATTTGTTATCCCAAGAATTGTTCATGAGAGCTGAATTTCCTAAGTTTTGCTTTCAACTGATAACTTTGGTAGGTATAAAATTCTTGAGTTATAGCTCTGCACCTTGAAAAATCTGTTGACATTTTCTATCATGTGATGCTTTTAATATTGCAAATATTGCAAAAATATAAGGTCAGCATGATATTTTCCCTTGGTAGATATGGTGGACATTGGATTAAAAAAATTTTTTTTTTCCTGAGTACTTAGGATGTGAAAACCTTCCTATTGGCAAAAATCTCCAAATTGCTTACTACAGTTACAATGGAGTTGAGATTCCAGTGGTTTCTTCTCAGGGCCTGAATTTTTAGGCTTCTTTTTGATTCTGAGAGCTACCCAATACTTACATAAATGTATTTCCTGCTTCATTTAGCCAGTGTCAGTTTCTTTTATTTGTATCCAAGAATTCTCACTAGTATAGGGACAACCTGAATGCTCATTCTAAAAGCTTGAAGAGCTTATTCTTTTTTCTTAGAATTAAAAGATTTTGCCAAAATATGTCTGGACACAATTCTTTTCCATTAATTTTCCCAGGCATTTGTTGTAGACCTGATCTTTTTTGATTCTAGAAAGTTTTCTTCTATTCTATTTTTTATGATTTCCTCTGTATCCATTGCTGAGGCTTATTCATCCAGGATTATCTGTTCTTACACTAGCTCAGTGTTCTTGATTTTTTTGATGGACCAGATTTTCTGACATATTTTTATCCTTTTTCTGTGGATTTGGACCAGCTTCTTTAATTTGGTGATCAAAACACTAAATGACATTTTGTAACATCAGTTTGGCTCTTAGAGACTTCCAAAAAGAGTTTTACAATCCATTCTTTTCTTGTTTCAACCAGTTTTATTTGTATCTTTGTCTCAACCTGAGCCTTTTCTTTTCTTGTCGTTCCCTACCTATGTTTTTGTCATTTGCTAATTTTTTTTTTTTTTTTAAGAGAAAGCGAGTAAGCATGTGAATGAGAGGGGCAGTGGGAGAGAGAGAATCTTAAGCAGGCTCTATGCCCAGCACAGAGCCTGCTGCAAGTCTCAATCTCATGACCCTGAGATCATGACCTGAGCTGAAATCAAGAGCCGGTTACTTAACTTACTGAGCCACCTGGACACCCTGCCATTTACTCATTTTTAAATGAAGTAAAAGCTTTTTAGACCTTTTATTTCCAACTGATCATTGATGTTATTAATCCCATCTTTCTTTTGGGTCTAATAAGTTTCCATTCTCACATCTAAACTTTAAGGATATGTTGATATGAACACTCAATTTGTGATGTCTAGTAAGCATCTATTTAGAGAAATATTTTCTAGAATGAAGTTAAGCTCTTACTCTAACTTTTGTTAGAATTAGCTAGGGAGGGGCGCCTGGGTGGCTCAGTTGGTTAAGCGACTGCCTTCGGCTCAGGTCATGATCCTGGAGTTCCGGGATCGAGTCCCGCATCAGGCTCCCTGCTCGGCGGGGAGCCTGCTTCTCCCTCTGACCCTCCCCCTTCTCATGTGCTCTCTCATTCTCTCTCTCTCAAATAAATAAATAAAATCTTTAAAAAAAAAAAAGAATTAGCTAGGGAATCAAATATAGTTTTCTGTCCTTTGAAAAATGTTGTACCTTAAATAATACATACTTTGGTGTGAAAAGCTCTAGCTCTTCAATCTGCCTTTCAGTAATTGACCGAACTTTCCAAGATTCAACACCATTCATTGCTTTCTGCTTTCAACCATGGCACATGCTTGGATATAAAAGGTATTATTTTAGTCTGGGTCACATTAGGAGACAGATAACACATAGCAATTCAAACAGACAAAGCTTAACAAAAGATTATAGGACTGGTAGGAGAGTAACTAAAAGATGTAAAACAAAAATATAAAGGTATTCTATGGCTGAGGGAAAGTACCAAGGAAAGACAAACTTGGAAGAGAAGTCCTTTCCACAAGATTGTGATTCAGATCTCATTGGAGAAAGTAGAGGTGCAGCCCACTGGATGGTCCCTTCAGGCTTGACCAACATCACAGGGAGCTCTGAAGCTAGAATGGCCCTTCAGAGTTGTCCTAGGTTGGGAAAAGATGACTGGTCTTCATTGGCCATTATTAGATACAGGCTGCTCTAGGAAGATACTTTGACTTTAGGTAATGATAGGATGGCACTGTCTGTTGATGTAAGTGACAGATTTAATGGTATAGGGTCAGATCTGTTCGATGAAGTTCTGTTTGGCCAGATCTGTGTGTCCTTGAAAGGGTTTGTCAGATGATGGAAATCCATAGCTGGAACAGAACAATTCTTTTCTTGTAGGTGAAATTAGTTCTCAATTAGGGTGATTATGGTGGAGCATTGGGGAATGAATCCACAGTAGCATTTGGTAAATCAGAAATTGCTGATGTCTTTGATTGTCATGAGTATCTCCCACTTAGTATCTCAGACAAATGACTTATCCAGCATGGGTTTAATGCCAGGGCTAGAGAGAATGTGGCTCAGCCATTTCAATTCAGGTGTTTGATCTTGGATCTGGGAGATTTCATTAAATGCTGGCAGATGGCAAGAACGCTGCACAGGTTGAAGGATATTGCCATGTATTTTTAGCTTGTCCTGGTGCCTCTGGAAAGTTCTCTTTTACTTAAAAAATTATCTCAAGAAAGAGAAAGGCTTTTTAAAACACTCAAGTATTGTTAACCTGATTATTAATTAAAGGTAGTTTGTCAGGGAGAAAACATTAGTTTTGAGTTTCTTTGCTAGTGTAAATTAGTGAAATATTTCAATCAAAGAACATTAATTGGGTGCTGTCAAGCATATAAAAGAAGCATATTAAATTCAGCGTTCAAATACCCACTCTGTGCCATATACTACTCCAGATACTAAGAGTACAAACCTAAGTTAAGATATAGACGTCCCTCTTTACCAGCTGTTACCCCTGGGAAAGGATCCTATTTTAGATAGTATGTTTATGACTTTAAACCAAGGAGGTCCAGTACACACACACACATGAGCATATGCATATTTCCATACACACTAGCACATTAGCATTTCTATATTATATGGGCCTTGAGGTGAAAAATTAACTTGAAGGGTTTGCTTCTCAAGATTTCATTCAAACCCTTTCTTTTCCCTACTATGCACACTCTCCTGTTCACTGTGGCAGGTGAAATTGAGGAAAATGCTCTTAAGATTAGAAAATAACCTAAATCTAAAGTTATTCTGAGCATGAGTTTATTATAAGCCAAGAATACAGGCCTACAAAATTTCTATCAGGACACATGGCTTTTAAAAACTTAATAAACAGTTTAAAGTCTCTGCACTGGAAAACAAACTCACCAGGTATATTTAATACACACACACACACACACACACCTTGCAACAAAACACCTTCGGTGGAGATGTAATTTCTTATATTACATTGTTGTATGTTTTCTAAAAGAAACTTCAAATCTTTTTTTAATGAGTCAGGGTATTTTTAAATATTTAAAACACCTTTAAAATATATTTTTTTTGCTGCTAATTGTTATCTCCTCAGTAACAATGTGACCAAACTGTGATCTAGATTCCAGTTTTTTATACATCTTTCACCTTTACATACATACCTCACCTTATGGATTAGCATGATCTGTCTTTGTGTATAAACTGGAAAAAAAGGAAATCATATTTATTCCTGAAAATGTTTTGAGATTTATTTTTCTAATGTTTGAAAAACCTATGAAGATTCTGTAGATTGTGTCCTGATTGGCAAAGGATTATTTGGACATATGTCATTGATGTAACTCTATTTTTTATAAAGAAAATTTGATTTGTTCTTTTATAATAATTTGAATTTCAATTTTCATAGATTTTTATGCAAATTGACACATTAGGTCTAAAATTGTGTAAGTAAAAGTATTGTTAAGTTAAAGTGTTTTATTATTAGAACCCAAAATACCATACAATAGTAACATCAATTCAGAGCAGTTAGTAACACATGCATCTCATCAGAGGTATTATGATTTTATTTCATTATGTTAATAAATATTTAGTAATTGTTAATGAAAGCACTTGCAAATAAGCATTTTAAAAACATCCTAATCGGGTGCATTTAAAAGATTCTATATCAGCTGTTCTTTTGACCACCTATAGTTTTCCTTTGTTATGTTCTCCATGCATTTTTTAACTTCCTAGGTTTTTTTTTCTCCCCAGGATTTTGTCTGTTGTTGTTAAAAGTATGTTTTGATCCTGCGATTGAATTTGGAAACACTAACATGTCTAACATCTTTTGTATTTTTAAAACGTGATTTAATATTTTAGTCTTACTTTCTGTGGCTTTGTTTTTCATGGGCCCAAACTAATTATATTAGTCTTTTATTTCCATTCTCCTGTGAGATGATAAAAGTTAAGAAATTATATTCTCCTGCAGTTAAATATATTTTCTCATTTTAAAAATAAATTGAAGACCATTGCTTATTGTATAATTTCCTCCAACCAATAATGTGAATCATGGAAGTTACCCAATAGTATCAAATCATTAGTCTAAACCATCTGGTCCACATCTCTTAGCAGTGATGCGTCCTTAATCTACCCTTGGCAATATTAATATTAACAGACTGTGAAAAATCCCTGATTTCTACTCCTATTTTATTTATCCTATTTTGATTAGTGTCATTATGACCTAGAGTTGATTAATTTTCTGCTCATCTGACAAACTTAGTATCTAATTTGTATTCATTTACTTTTCAATGTAAAATGCTTCAGTTGTAAGTTTTGTTACTTTATGATGGCTTAATTAATATATTTTCAATCACATTCTTTGCTTTTCTAAAATTTTATTTTCATATAACTGAACAACTGCTTCCCCATAAAAATGGATGAAAATACAGTATAATAAAGAGAATAATATATATAATATAAATGTGAGAAATGGCAAGTAATATGCTATTACATATTGAATATTGCTATTTAAGAGTGAACAATTTTTATCTTTTGATTGTGAGGTTATTAAAAATCTTTTGGGGCGCCTGGGTGGCTCAGTTGGTTGAACGACTGCCTTCGGCTCAGGTCATGATCCTGGAGTCCTGGGATCGAGTCCCACATCGGGCTCCCTGCTCGGCAGGGAGTCTGCTTCTCCCTCTGACCCTCCCCCCTCTCATGCTCTCTCTATCTCAGTCTCTCTCTCAAATAAATAAATAAAATCTTTAAAAAAAAAAACTTTTTGGACCTGTTTTCCTGATCAAACATACTTTTTATTTTCTGTTTTTTAGTCCATTACACACACACACACACACACACACAAGCATATACATATTTCCATACACACTAGCACATTAGCATTTCTATATTATATTTGTTTAAAGAACATTTCTATTTACAATTGTTTAAAGAAGACATAAAAAATGAGAAAGGACCAGAGTTGTCAAGTCAAAGGTATATGCATATAACGTTACCAGAACTGTGCTAGTCATTTTTCAGGTTACATAAATAATAGAAAATATTGGCCCCATAATCATAAAGATAAGATATACTTTATGTAACATCTAGCAGATTGTTCAAAACAGTAGACTGAGTTGTCAGGACCATCTGTACTGTGGAATTCAGGGAAGAGAATAGTCTCCGAATCCTTGTGCCTAGCCACATAGGGGCTTCCTGGTTTATCCTCATCATAGCATTAGTTGCACAAAATTGTGCCTTAGCAAATGTTGAACTTATTTTAAACTATCCATTTTCTGCAATGTAGCTTCAGTTTATTTTTTCTCTCTCATCACCTCACTATGCCCTTACTCATACCTGGTTTCCCAAACATGGAAAGCACTTTTGCACTGCCATGGTCTGCAACCGCTCTGCATTCTCATTCCCCTCTTCCCCTCTTGTCAGAATTTTTATCTCATGAGGTACTGTTGCTTAAGTGCAAGCAGTTTTCTGAATTCTTTCTTCTTTCTGAATTCTTTTTTCTTCCTTATGTTCTCCTAATACTTTGTTTCTGTATCTCTGTGATGCTCATATTTTGGACTAGCTTTATTGCCTGGTTACTGACATACGTATCTCTTTATACTTTGAGTTTTGAGTTACTGACATATTTGTCTTTCTCTTTCCTCACCCTCAAGTTTGGTCTTGTAAACAGTAGTTGTTGAGCAACAGATATTTAAAAAATTTTAATGAACATATTTGAAATGGTGGATATAAGCAATATAATTTGAATTAAATTAAGAGGTAATTAATAAAATTATATACTTATGTAATATAATGTACACTTTATATAATTATATTAATTAAAATTTACCCACAAGGAAACGTCAGGCTCAGATGGTTCACTGGTGAAAGACCTTTTAGACTTTTAGAAAATAAAAGATTAGGGCTGTTCCCAAGTTGTTATATGAGGTCAACATTACTGCAAACCTGGAGACATTTCACAAGAAGAAAACTTTACATCAATATCACTCATGAACGCAGCATCAAAAATCCTTAACAAAATAGTAATAAATAAGTAATCTATTAAAAAGATTATACATCATGACCAAATGAATTATATGTCAGAAAGGCAGAGTTATTTTAACAATCTAAAATCAATTGATGTGGTTTACCATATTAATAGAATAAAGTAGAAAAATATGTGATTATATAAATAGTATAGAAAAAGCATCTATTCGTGACACAGACTCTCAGTAAGCTGAAAATAGAAGGAACTTCCTCACTTTATAAAAGGCCTCTACAAAACTGCTGTGGCCAACATACTTCATAATGCTGAAAGACTGAATACTTTTGACTTAAGATTGGAAACAGGACAAAGATGTTTGCTCTTACCATTCTATTCAATATTGTATTGGACATTAGGGGCAATTCAATAAGTCAAGGACAAGAAATAAAAAACATACAAATTTTAAAGGAAGAAGTAAAACTCTTTATTCACAGATTACATGATTGTTTACATAAGAAATTCTTTAAAAATATGCAAAAAAGCAGTCAGAACTAAAATGTTTACTTAGCAGGATTCAAGGTCAGTAAACAAAATCAACTCTAATTTTTACATGAACAATTGAAATTGAAATTTAATGCCATTAGGGCGCCTGGGTGGCTCAGTTGGTTAAGCGACTGCCTTCGGCTCAGGTCATGATCCTGGAGTCCCTGGATCGAGTCCCGCATCGGGCTCCCTGCTCAGCGGGGAGTCTGCTTCTCCCTCTGACCCTCCCCCCTCTCATGTGCTCTCTCTCTCTCAGTCTCTCTCTCTCAAATAAATAAATAAAATCTTTAAAAAAAATTAAAAAAAGAAAAATTTAATGCCACTAAAAATATTTTCCAAAAACATGAAATACATGTTTATCCCTATGGATTTAAAAAAGTGTGTACAAGATTAGTACACTGAAGACTATAAAAACATTGTTGATGGAAATTTAAAAAGACTTAATATATGGAGAGGTATTCTGTATTCACAAGTCAGAAGACTAAATATTGTCTAGATATCTCTCCTCCTCAATTTGTACTGTGGCAGTGCAATTCCAAACAAAACCCAAGCAGACATTTTTTTTCCCCAGATATTGACAAGTGTATGCTAAAATATTTTTGCAAAGTCAGAGGTTCTATAATAGTTAAAACAATTTTGAGAAAGATCAAATTTGGAGGACTCTGATTCCATACTTACTATAAAGCTATATTAAATCAGTGTGGTATTGGCATGAGGAGAGAATCAGTAGAACAGAATAGAGAATGTTCAGAAATAGACCCACACATATATGGTCAATTGATTTTCAAAAAGTTTCAGGGTACTTTAATGGGGAAGGATAATCTTTTCAACTAGTGGGGCTAGGAAAACTTATATGCATAGTAAAAAAATGAACATCAAACCTTACTTCATACTGTACATGGATATTTACTCAATGTGGATCAAAGACCAAAATGTAAAAAAAAAATAACATATAGGAGAATATCTTTGTGACTTCTGGATAAGAAAAGATGTCTTAAATATTAAGTAAACAGCACAAAGAATGTATAGCCAGAATATAGAATATTAAAAAGAAAGTTTACATCTCTGGATATTCACATGCAAAAAAATGAATCTAGACAGAGATCTTACACTCTTCATAAAAATTAACTCAAAATGGACCACAGACCTAAATGTTAAACACAAAACTATAAAATTCCTAGATGAAAACCTGGGAGAAAATCTAGATGACCTTGGGTATAGTGATGACTTTTTAGAATTCAACACTAAAGGCAGGATCCAAGAAATAATTGGTAATAATTGATAACCTGGACCTTATTAAATTTAAAAACTTTTGCTCTCAATGTCAAGAGAATGAGAGGATAAGCCACCGATAAGGAGAAAATATTTGTAAATCATATATCTGATAAAGGAATAATATAAAAAATTCTTAAAACTGGACAATAAGAAAACAAACAATAGACTAAAATTGAGCCAAGGACTTTCACAGACACCTCACCAATGAAGATATCTAGATGGCAATTAAGCATATACAAAGATGCTCCACATGTCATCAGGAAAATGAAAATTAAAACCACCACTATGGTCAAAACCCAGAAGATTGACAAGGCCAAATGCTGAGGATGTAGATCAAGAGGAATGGGGGGATGGGTTACCTTGATGATGGGTATTAAAGAGGGCACGTACTGCATGGAGCACTGGGTGTTATACACAAACAATGAATCATTGAACATTACATCAAAAAAAGATATTGTGGGGCACCTGGGTGGCTCAGTCGTTAAGCGTCTGCCTTTGGCTCAGGTCATGATCCCACGGTCCTGGGATCGAGCCCCACATTAGGCTCCTTGCTCAGCAGGAAGCCTGCTTCTCCCTCTCCCACTCCCTCTGCTTGTGTTCCCTCTCTTGCTGTGTCTCTCTCTGTCAAATAAATAAAATCTTAAAAAAAAGAGATATTGTATGTCAACTACACTTCAATTAAAAATAATTTTTAGAAGGTTAAAAATAAAAGGAACTCTCATTCACTGATGGTGGGAATGCAAAATGGTACAGCCTCTTTGGAAGATAGTTTGGCAGTTTCTTACAAAATAAAACATACTTTTACTATGTGATCCAGCATTCTCACACCTTGGTATTTACCCAAGTAATTGAAAACTTATGTCCACACAAAAACCTGCACACAGATGTTTATAGTAGCTTTATTAATAATTGCCAAAACTTGGAAGAAGCCAAGATGTTCTTTAGTAGGTGAATGAATAAATAAATTGTGGTACATCAAGACAATGGAATATTATTCAGCACTAAAAAGAAATGAGTTATCAAGCCATGAAAAGACATGAAAGAACCTTAAATGTGGGTTGCTACATGAAAAAGGCCAACCTGAAAAGGCTGTTTATATAATTCCAACTATATGACATTCTAGAAAGGACAAAACTATGGCGACAGTAAAAAAACAAAAAACCAAACCAAACCAAACCAAAACAAAACAAAAAAGCAGTGGCTGTGTTAGAGGGATGAATAGGTGGAACATAGAGGAGCTTTAGGGCAGTGAAAATACTTTGTATGATAACATAATGATGGATATATGTCATTATCAAAACTGTAGTGTAAACTATGGACTTAGGGTGATTATGTTGTGTCAATGTAGGTTCACCATCTGTAACAGATGTACCACTCTGGTGGGAAATATTGATAATGACAGAAGCTATGCATGTGTGGAGCTAGGGGTTATACAAAATCTCTGTTCTTTTCAGTTTTGCTGTGAACCATAAACTGCTCTAAGAAAAAAAAAAAAAAAAGGACCTCTTGCAATGCAAAAATAAGAAGTCAGATTAACCCAATAAAAAATAGGCAAAGGATTTGAAAGGATATTTCACACACACACACACACACACACACACACACACACACACACACAAAATGTGTATGGCCTCCAAGCGCAAGAGAAGATACTTAACACATTAGTAATCACTGAAATGGAAGCTAAAAGCATTATGTGATATTCCTCCACACCCATTACAATGGCTAAAATTAAGTGTTGCTAATAATGTGGAGACACTTGAACACTCATACACAGCTAATGGGAATGTAAAATGGTACAAACACTTTGGAAAACATTTTGACAATTTCTTAAAAAGTTTAAGATAGACCACGTGACTTGCATTTTAGGTATTTACTCAAGAGAAACAAAAGCTTATGTACACAGATAGACTTTTATATGAATGTTCATGCCTACTTTATACATAATGGCCCCAAACTGGAAGCAACCTAAATGTCTATCAACAGATGAATGTATAAATCAACTTTTGACATATCCCTACTGTGGAATACTACTTTGCATTAAAAGGGAATAAACTACAGATACACAAAAAATAGAGATAAATCTCAAAAATGTTATGCTGAGTGAAAGAAGTCAGACATACAGTGTATGCTTACAATCCCATTTCTGTGAAGTTCTAGAAAAGCCATGTCTAATACAGTAATAGAAAAAAAGTTTCTAGAGCCAAGGGTAGGTGATTATTGACAAAGAAGGAGCACAAGCATTTGTGGTGATGGAAATGTTCTGTATCTTAATTGCAGTGGTGATTACTCAGTTGTATACATTTATTAAAAGTTGTCAAACTGTACATTTAAAATGAGTCCATATTATGTAATACTTTAATAAAAATTGATTTTTTAAAATTTTATTTTATTATGTTATGTTAATCACCATACATTACATCATTAGTTTTTGATGTAGTGTTCCATGATTCATTGTTTGAGCATAACACCCAGTGCTCCATGCAATACGTGCCCTCTTTATTCTTTTTTATTTTTTTTAAAGATTTTATTTATTTATTTGAGAGAGAGAGAATGAGAGAGAGAGAGAGAGAGCATGAGGGGGAGGGTCAGAGGGAGAAGCAGACTCCTCGCTGAGCAAGGAGCCTGATGCGGGACTCGATCCCGGGACTCCAGGATCATGACCTGAGCCGAAGGCAGTCGCTTAACCAACTGAGCCACCCAGGCGCCCACTTGCCCTCTTTAATACCCATCACCAGGCTAACCCATCCCCCCACCTCCCTCCCCTCTAGAACCCTCAGTTTTTTCTCAGAGTCCATAGGCTCTCATGGTTCATCTCCCCCTCCGATTTACCCCCCTTCATTTTTCCGTCCTACTATCTTTTTCTTTTTTTTTTTAACATATAATGTATTATTTGTTTCAGAGGTATAGGTCTGTGATTCAACAGTCTTACACAATTCACAGCACTCACCATAGCACACACCCTCCCCCATGTCTATCATCCAGCCACCCCATCCCTCCCACCCCCCACCACTCCAGCAACCCTCAGTTTGTTTCCTGAGATTAAGAATTCCTCATATCAGTGAGGTCATATGATACAAGTCTTTCTCTGATTGACTTATTTTGCTTAGCATAATACCCTCCAGTTCCATCCACGTTGTTGCAAATGGCAAGATTTTGGTTTTTCTGATGACTGCATAATATTCCATTGTGTATATATACCACATCTTCTTTATCCATACATCTGTCGATGGACATCTTGGCTCTTTCCACAGTTTGGCTATTGTGGACATTGCTGCTATAAACATCGGGGTGCATGTACCCCTTCAGATCCCTACATTTGTATCTTTGGGGTAAATACCCAGTAGTGCAATTGCTGGATCATATGGTAACTCTGTTTTGAGGAACCTCCATACTGTTTCCCAGAGTGGCCGCACCAGCTTGCATTCCCACCAACAGTGTAGGAGGGTTCCCCTTTCTCCGCATCCCCGCCAACATCTGTCATTTCCTGACTTGTTAATTTGAGCTATTCTGACTGGTGTGAGGTGGTATCTCATTGAGGTTTTGATTTGGATTTCCCTGATGCCGAGTGATGTTGAGCACTTTTTCATGTGTCTGTTGGCCATTTGGATGTCTTCTTTGGAAAAATGTCTGTTCATGTCTTCTGCCCATTTCTTGATTGGATTCTTGGTTCTTTGGGTGTTGAGTTTGATAAGTTCTTTATAGATTTTGGATACTAGCCCTTTATCTGATATGCCATTTGGAAATATCTCCCATTCTGTCGGTTGTTTTTTGGTTTTGTTGATTGTTTCTTTTGCTGTGCAAAAGCTTTTTATCTTGATGAAGTCCCAATAGTTCATTTTTGCCCTTGCTTCCCTTGCCTTTGGCGATATTTCTAGGAAGAAGTTGCTGCAGCTGAGGTCAAAGAGGTTGCTGCCTGTATTCTCCTTTAGGATTTGGATGGACTCCTGTCTCACATTGAGGTCTTTCAACCATTTGGAGTCTATTTCTGTGTGTGGTGTAGGGAAATGGTCCAGTTTCATTCTTCTGCATGTGGCTGTCCAATTCTCCCAACACCATTTGTTGAAGAGACTGTCTTTTTTCCATTGGACATTCTTTCCTGCTTTGTCAAAGATGAGTTGACCATAGAGTTGAGGGTCCATTTCTGGGCTCTCTATTCTGTTCCATTGATCTATGTGTCTGTTTTTGGGCCAGTACCGTACTGTCTTGATGATGACAGCTTTGTAATAGAGCTGGAAGTCCGGAATTGTGATGCCGCCAGCTTTGCTTTTCTTTTTCAACATTCCTCTGGCTATTCCGGGTCTTTTCTGGTGCCATACAAATTTTAGGATTATTTGTTCCATTTCTTTGAAAAAAGTGGATGGTATTTTGATGGGGATTGCATTGAATGTGTAGATTGCTCTAGGTAGCATTGACATCTTCACAATATTTGTTCTTCCAATCCATGAGCATGGAACGTTTTTCCATTTCTTTGTGTCTTCCTCAATTTCTTTCATGAGTATTTTATAGTTTTCTGAGTACAGATCCTTTGCCTCTTTGGTTAGATTTATTCCTAGGTATCTTATGGTTTTGGGTGCAATTGTAAATGGGATCGACTCCTTAATTTCTCTTTCTTCTGTCTTGCTGTTTGTGTATAGGAATGCCACTGATTTCTGTGCATTGATTTTATATCCTGCCACTTTACTGAATTCCTGTATAAGATCTAGCAGTTTTGGGGTGGAGTCTTTTGGGTTTTCCACATAAAGTATCATATCATCTGCAAAGAGTGAGAGTTTGACTTCTTTGCTGATTTGGATGCCTTTTATTTCTTTTTGTTGTCTGACTGCTGTGGCTAGGACTTCTAATACTGTGTTGAATAGCAGTGGTGATAGTGGACATCCCTGCCGTGTTCCCAACCTTAGGGGGAAAGCTCTCAGTTTTTCCCCATTGAGAATGATATTCGCTGTGGGTTTTTCATAGATGGCTTTTATGATATTGATGTATGTGCCCTCCATCCCCATACTCTGAAGAGTTTTGATCAAGAAAGGATGCTGTACTTTGTCAAATGCTTTTTCTGCATCTATTGAGAGGATCGTATGATTCTTGTTCTTTCTTTTGTTAATGTATTGTATCACGTTGATTGATTTGCAGATGTTGAACCAACCTTGCAGCTCAGGGATAAATCCCACTTGGTCGTGGTGAATAATCCTTTTAATGTACTGTTGGATCCTATTGGCTAGTATTTTGGTGAGAATTTTTGCATCCATGTTCATCAGGGATATTGGTCTGTAATTCTCCTTTTTGATGGGGTTTTTGTCTGGTTTTGGGATCAAGGTAATGCTGGCCTCATAAAATGAGTTTGGAAGTTTTCCTTCCATTTCTATTTTTTGGAACAGTTTCAGAGAATGGGTATTAATTCTTCTTTAAATGTTTGGTAGAATTCCCCTGGGAAGCCATCTGGACCTGGGCTTTTGTTTGTTGGGAGATTTTTGATGACTGCTTCAATTTCCTTAGTGGTTATAGGTCTGTTCAGGTTTTCTATTTCTTCCTGGTTCAGTTTTGGTAGTTGATACATATCTAGGAATGCATGCATTTCTTCCAGATTATCTAATTTGCTGGCATAGAGTTGCACATAATATGTTCTTATAATTGTTTGTATTTCTTTGGTGTTGGTTGTGATCTCTCCTCTTTCATTCATGATTTTGTTGATTTGGGTCATTTCCCTTCTCTTTTTGATAAGTCTGACCAGGGGTTTATAAATCTTGTTAATTCTTTCAAAGAACCAGCTCCTAATTTTGTTGATCTGTTCCACTGTTCTTTTAGTTTCTATTTCATTGATTTCTGCTCTGATCTTTATTATTTCTCTTCTCCTGCTGGGTTTAGGCTTTATTTGCTGTTCTTTCTCCAGCTCTTTTAGGTGTAGGATTAGGTTGTGTACTTGAGACCTTTCTTGTTTTTTGAGAAAGGCTTGTATTGCTATGTACTTTCCTCTTAGGACTGCCTTTGCTGCATCTGAAAGATTTTGAACAGTTGTGTTTTCATTTTCATTGGTTTCCATGAATTTTTAAAATTCTTTAATTTCCTGGTTGACCCATTCATTCTTTAGTAGGATGCTCTTTAGCCTCCATGTGTTTGAGTTCTTTCTGACTTTCCTCTTGTGATTGAGTTCTAGTTTCAAAGCATTGTGGTCTGAAAATAGGCAGGGAATGATCCCAATCTTTTGGTACTGGTTGAGACCTGATTTATGACCTAGGATGTGATCGAATCTGGAGAATGTTCCATGGGCACTAGGGAAGAATGTGTATTCCGTTGCTTTGGGATGGAATGTTCTGAATATGTCTGTGAAGTCCATTTGGTCCAGTGTGTCATTTAAAGTCTTTATTTCCTTGTTGATCTTTTGCTTAGATGATCTGTCCATTTCAGTGGGGGTGGTGTTGAAGTACCCCACTATTATTGTATTGTTGTCGATGTGTTTCTTTGCTTTTGTTATTAATTGGCTTATATAATTGGCTGCTCCCATGTTAGGGGCATAGATATTTACAATTGTTAGATCTTCTTGTTGGATAGACCCTTTAAGTAGGATATAGTGTCCTTCCTCATCTCTTATTACAGTCTTTGGTTTAAAATCTAATTGGTCTTATATGAGGATGGCCACCCCAGCTTTCTTTTGGTGTCCATTAGCATAGTAAATTGTTTTCCACCCCCTCACTTTCAATCTGGGGGTGTCTTTGGGTCTAAAATGAGTCTCTTGCAGACAGCATATCGATGGGTCTTGTTTTTTAATCCAATCTGATAGCCTGTGTCTTTTGATTGGGGCATCTAGCCCATTTACATTCAGGGTAACTATTGAAAGATAGGAATTTAGTGCCATTGTATTGCCTGTAAGGTGACTGTTACTGTATATTGTCTGTGTTCCTTTCTGTTCTATGTTGCTTTTAGGCTCTGTCTTTGCTTAGAGGACCCCTTTCAATATTTCTTGTAGGGCTGGTTTTTTGTTTGCAAATTCCTTTAGTTTTTGTTTGTCCTGGAAGCTTTTTATCTCTCCTTCTATTTTCAATGAGAGCCTAACTGGATATAGTATTCTTGGCTGCATATTTTTCTCATTTAGTGCTCTGAATATATCCTGCCAGTCCTTTCTGGCCTGCCAGGTCTCTGTGGATAGGTCTGTTGCCAATCTAATGTTTCTACCATTGTAGGTTACATATCTCTTGTCCTGAGCCGCTTTCAGGATTTTCTCTTTGTCTCTGAGACTCATAAGTTTTACTATTAGATGTCGGGGTGTTGACCTATTTTTATTGATTTTGAGAGGGGTTCTCTGTGTTCCCTGGATTTTGATGCCTGTTTCCTTCCCCAAATTAGGGAAGTTCTCTGCTATAATGTGCTCCAATATACCTTCTGCCCCTCTTTCTCTTCTTCTTCTGGGATCCCAATTATTCTAATGTTGTTTTGTCTTATGGTATCGCTTATCTCTCGAATTCTGCCCTCGTGATCCAGTAGTTGTTTATCTCTCTTTTTCTCAGCTTCTTTATTTTCCATCATTTGGTCTTCTATATCACTGATTCTCTCTTCTGCCTCATTTATCCTAGCAGTTAGCGCCTCTATATTTGATTGCACCTCATTAATAGCCTTTTTAATTTCAACTTGGTTAGATTTTAGTTCTTTTATTTCTCCAGAAAGGGTTTCTCTAATAACTTCCATACTTTTTTCAAGCCCAGCTAGTATCTTTAAAGTGATGATTCTGAACTCTAGATCCGACATCATACTAATGTCCATATTGAGTAGGTCCCTGGCAGTCGGTACTACCTCTTGTTCTTTTTGTTGAGGTGATTTTTTCTGCCTTGTCATTTTGTCCAGAGGAGAATAAATTAATGAGAGAACAAAATGCTAACAGGGTAACAACATTCCCAGAAAATATACTCTAAACAAATCAGAAAAGACCTGAAGCAGGGGGAAAAGAAAGGGAAAGAGAGAGAAAAGAAAAAGAAGAAAAAAGAAAAAGAAAAAAAAGAAAAAGAAAAAGATAACGATAAAAACAAACAAAAACAGAACAAAACAAGAAAAACCAGAATATGATCAAATATGATCAGGCTGGTACATAGATCAGTGCCACACACTAGATTTTGCATGTATTTTGTTCTGTTAGAAGGAAGTGCCTCCCAAAATTTTAAAGAAAGAAAAACTTATATATGTACAAAAAATAAGGGTTGCTATGATGAAGGGATGGAATATGACTGTAAAGATGAAAATTATAAAAAATTTTATAAAAGGAATTGATAAGAAGTTGTTTGAAAAAAGAAAGAAGAGGATTACAAAAAAGAAAAAAGAAGAGAGAGAATGTGATCAGGCAGGAGAGTAGAAAAAAACCATACACTAGAGATTTAGGGTATATTTTGATCTATTAGAAGAAACTATCTCAAAATTTTAAAGAGAGAACAACTTATATATATATGCCAAAAATACGGGTAACTACTATGAAGGGATAGAATATGACTCTAAAAATGAAAAATAAAATTTTTTTTAAAAAAGGGATTGATAAGATGTTGGTTGAAAAAGGGAAAAAGAAAAATTCAAAAAAAAAAGACAGTTAAGAAAAATTAACTTTGAAAGACTAAAGAATCGTAAAAAAGCCATGAATCCTATGTGTAGTATTCCCCTAGCGCTGGAGTTCTGCCATTCTCATTGATGGGTAAACTTGGTCTTGGCTGGCTGTTCTCGCTGATCTTCTGGGGGAGGGGCCTGTTGCCGTGGTTCCCAAATGTCTTTGCCGGAGGTGGAATTGCCCTGCCCTTGCTCGGTCCGTGCTTGGTAATCTGCTCAGGTTTGCTCTCCGGAGCTTTTGTTCCCTGCAAGCTTTCCCTACAGCTTTGGAGGCCGAGAGTGAAAATGGCGGCCTCCCAATCTCTGTCCCGGAGGAGCCGAGAAAAGCAGTCAGTCACTCCCATCTCCCCAGTCTCCGGCCGCACTCGGTGTTCACCCGGCCTGTGACCGAGCGTTTCTATCTCTGGCACCTGACCCCGTCTGGAGTCTCCAAACCCAGCAGATCCCTGCAGTGCGCTCCCGCGCTGCTCCTCCCCAGGGAGTAAGGGGACTCTCCCCGGATCTGCCGCTTGTTGGGTCCCTGCTGGAGGGGCAGGGGCCCGACTGTGCCACAGATCACGGTTTATGGCAACTCCGAGCTGAGAGCCTGTGTCTCGGCTCCGTCTCTGCAGCCAGCTTCCCTGCTCTGATCCCTGGGAGCTCTGCCACACTCAGGCACCCCCGGTCTTTCTGTGACCCCGAGGGTCCTGAGACCACACTGTCCTGCGAGGGTTCCACCCCCAGCGTAGCCACTGTAGCGACATCCCTCAGCGGAGCCGACTTCTAAAAGTTCCGATTTTGTGCTCTGCTGCTCTATCACTTGCCAGAAGCGGCCGACAGAGTCCCCTTCCCCCGCCGTCTATCCTCCCGAATATCGCCTGGGATTCACTTCTCTGCACTTCCTACCTTCCAGAAAGTGGTCGCTTTTCTGTTCAGAGAGTTGTTGCTATTCTTTTCTTTGATCTCCTGTTGAGTGAATAGGTGTTCAGAATGGTTTGATCCCTATCCAGCTGAATTCCTGAGACCAGACGAGATCCAGGTCTCCTACTCCTCCGCCATCTTGCTCTGCCCCTAAAATTATATTTTGATAATTGCTATTAAAAAAGCAGGATGCTGTGAAAATGTGTAGAAAAGGGAACTAATTTTGACTGTGGCATCAAGAAAGTCTACCAAAGGAAGGGAATTAAGTTCACACCTAAAGCACAAATAAGATTAATCCTGATGAAGACAAGAGAAGAGAATGTTGCCACAATTTATTTGTTAGGATTTGGTACAATAGCAAGGAACAGAAAATCCAAGATAGCTTTAAAAGAATTTTATTTCACTCCTACTTGCAACGCTTAGACTAAGGCAGTCTAAGGCTGGTAGAACTCACCAGCAAGAGGAATCCAGGAATATTATTCTATTTTATTGTTCCACTGTGTATGTTCTCTAGTTCCAAGGATGCCTCATGGTTCAAGATGATTGATCCAGCTTCAGCCATTTCATTAGCATTCCCATCAGCAGAAAAAGGATGGGGAGGAAGAAGGGCATGTTTCGTCACCCTAAGAACACTTCTTATACCCAAAGGGTCTAACGAGGGTTGGGAAATGTCTTTATTTAAAGCAGGCATATGCCCAACTAAAAGGGTTTGTTTTTATAACTATAGAAAAAGAGGCCTAGGTGTTCTGATTCTAAAGACAACTGGGAGAGGAGAGAATGTATATTGGGAGACAACAGTCTCTGCTGGAGAAAATCGTATGTGAAGTTCTAGGTAGGAGGAAGCTTGATATATTCCAGGAGAGAGACAGTGTAATGTGTTTAAATGTTACGAGCAAAGGGGAGGAAGAAGGGTGGTGGTGGGAAAAACTAGAGAGGCAGGTAAGGACAAGTCATATCCTGCCTTTTGGATCATGAAGAATTTTGAATTTTACTTAAAGAATGCTAAAACTTGAATGCTTTTAAGGAAGAGGATAACATGTTCATTTTCTCATATTAAAAATTTTTTCTGGTCACTGTGTGGAGAGTAAGTTAGAGACAACATTGGCAGTGTATATGAAGTTTAAAATGGTTGTGCTTTTTGGCATACAATTGCATATTTATGAATTTATCCTAATAAAATCATCAGACAAGTACAAAATCTAGAAAGACATGCACTGAATGCTTACAGTGGGAATGAGTTTAGAAAAGCTTCACTTTCTCCTTTAATAACTTTTAATTTTGAATGATTTGTTTTACAATAAGCATGTATTACTTTAAATTTCATTAAAAATCAATAAACCAGTTTCATCTTTTGAAAAACAAAGACAAAACCACTTGGGACTTAGCCACACAGTTGTCCAGATTGCTGACTCCCATTCCAAATGGTCTTCCTTTGTTTGGATCTCCATTTCTAATGGTTGCCAACCTCCTGGAGTCTGCCTTTCTGTGTGGTCCCTTTGTATTGAGAGTCCAATTAGATGGTTGTCCTACTTTTCATTTTGGTTTTTGTGTTGCTGGTAGGAAGAGCAACATTCTTGTCTATTCCATCATCCCATTTCCCCACCCACACATTTCTCTCCTATATTCTGGCTAAGTCCAGTGCCCCAGGTTTCCTCCAGCGACATTTGGACAGGACATGGATAGCCTCTATCTTTGCTCCACCATGTTTATAAAGAAATGCTTTAGGGAGTTGACTGGTGAGGATGTAAAGGGGTTCTGTGGGATCATAAGTGGCCCTTAATCCTTAACTGCATGGACTTTAGAATTTTAGAGTTAAAGAGTAAAGGCCTTCAATTATAAACTGTCACAGAAAAAAAAATTTCTTTGTGGATATTCTGAACATTTTGAGTATCTATCGTCAGGAGTTTGGTTCCATGGTGTGGAAGAAAGATGATAGCACCTAGTCAGAAGACTTGGATCATAATTTAGTCTCATTTGTAGGATGATCTTGCAAATTTAATAATTTGCAAGAAGATCAGCTTCTTCACTTGTCAAACAGGAGTAATCCCAACCCTACTTTATTGGGCTGTTCTATGTCTGAAATCATTTTTTTTTAACTTTCCATTTATTCACATTTCATAGATTATTACACTTCCTCAAAAACTAATTATTACAAACTGAGATTGCATTGTCTGACAATTCAAGTATTTTAGTTTTAGAAAACAATTTCCTATGTAAAATAGAAAGCAAACAACTTATCTGGTTGCTAAGAAGTCTTAGATCTGTTATGATCCCATCTGCGTCAAGCAGAATGTAGTCCCAATCATGATTGCCTCTGGCCAAGAATGCCCAGGTGCTTAGAGCAGGACTGGACGCGCTCCTCACGGTCCCCTACTGGAACACCAGTTTCTACTACAGATTCTCACTTGCAGAGTGAGAACGAATACCCAGGAGTTTGAGAATGAGCCATTGGGTTTGCAAAGCCTTCATAATGCACAGTGCTTGCATTCTGACTTTGGAAATCAAAGAACTGACAGATGCTCAAAAGCAGACGTGTTTAACTTCAAAATGAAACCAAAAAAAGTCTTTCTCAGTGATAACTTGTTCTGCCCTCGGATAGTAAGATGGTTTTTTCTTTTCCTCTCCCCCAGAACAGGTAGATCCTTTCTGGCATGCAGCATATCAAAAATATAATTTAGAACTGAAATAGTAAAGCTATAATCCTTTTCAAGAAAATTCATAAATGGTCAGACTTGTCCTTCCCTGGAAAACACAATTTTAAACTGCCTTAAAAACTGGACACATTTCTAGCCTGTAATTCTAAAAATGAAAGCAGCACAATGCTCATTTTTTTTGCTTACTGGGGAACGCTGAAAAGGAGAAGGACACACACCAGTTTAAAAAAGGCCACTGGGACACTCAGTATTTGTCAAGATGCAACATTACTGATTTCGGATTAAAGGTTAAAAAACACCTCCCTTCAGGCCACACAGATGATATACTTCATAGATCCTCCAACTAAATACAAAAATTTCCATCATTTTTTTAAGCTATAAAGCACCATTATAGATATTTATTACATTATCATGTTTACGCCATGATGAAAAATATGAGGAGATACCTGGATAGATAGATAAATAGATAGATAGATATAGATGTATCTACATATATATATCACCTCACAAGGAAATCACATTTCTTTAATGCTAGACTGATGTAATTATTTTAGAAGTATTTTTCTTTGAGCTCAAATTTGTCTCCCCATGGTATTTATGATCTTAGGATTTAGTCCTTTGTGACAGTGTAAAACTGGTCCAATCTTTCATCCACATAATTACTATGTATTAACCAAGAAAGATAATAGGCTCAAACCATGACAATTTTGGTCTATATTCTATCGAAGAATTCCTGGAACTTTAGGAACACAGTTGGGTCTCCAATAAAAAGTTTCAAACACGTTTGGAATAAAGGAAACTCCAAGTTTAAGTGTGTTCATGTGGCTTGCTTTTCATAAATAATTGAAGATTATATTTAGTTTGATAAAAATCTTTCCCAGGCATTTTTAATTGTAAAGCAGCAAGTGGAAAATTGTTTTTTTATGCAGCTAATTTATATACTGTCTTTAGGGGGCAGTACTAAACCACTGATAAATCTTGTTATTTCTGCTAATGTTCCTACTAATGGTTAGTATAAAGTAAAACTAAAATAATTATAATGAGATTTGCGATGCAATTATATATACCTCTTAATATTAGTAAAATTTCCTAGGTAGTTAAATGAAAATGATAGTTTGAGGTTCATTGATAATTCATTCAATAAATAATTGTTAAATTCTATTATGCATACACATTGTAAGAGATACAAATGTGAATAAGGCAACGTTTGCTTTCAAATAACTTACAATTAACTGCGATAAATAAGTTGTGTTTTGTGTGTGTATGTGTATACAGCTCTTTCAGGATAAAGATAATAATAAAAATACCAGTATGTATTCATTATTTTTTACGTGCCAGTCACTGTCATGCAATTAATTTTATCCTCATATAGCCCTATCAAATAGGAATTATTATTTTACCTACTTTTCAGATAAGGAAACTAGGATTAATAAGATTATGTGATTTGCTCAAAGTAACACAGCTTGGAAATGGCAGAGATGCGATTTAAATGTATATCTATTTAACTTCACAGCTACTTCTCTTTGCCACGATGCCATCTATCATCTCAAGGTATATGTGAAATATCATAATACACAAACCCACACAAAGAGCTATAGACGTTTAGAAGAGAGCCATATCATTTCTGTTTGTGGGAAATCTGGAAAGAAGAAATCTGAACTGTATTTTCAGGAAACCAGTGGGATCATAAGAGAATAATAGCTAAAATGGTAGTTAATCTGTATTGAAATCTTATTATGTGCCAGGCACTTTATATTCATTACCTTATTTAATTATCAGGAAAAAAATTCTGAGGGAGGTTCTACTATATTTTTTCCCATTGAGTAGATAAGGCAAGTGAGGCTGACAATGGTTATATTTGTCCAATTTGTAATATCTGACAAAAATCATGCTAATAAGTAGGCTAATAAGTAGGCAAGCTTAAACTCTTAACCAGTACAATATGCTGCATGGAGAAGTAAGATGGAAGGCATAAATAAATGCATTGAACATTATTAAGGAAGGGTAAACAATTCCACTTGGTTATAGTCTGGAGGAGTATAGTAGAGGAAGTAAAAGTGTTGTCATATAGTTTGACCATAGAACCTTGAGGAATTTGGATATTATTTACTGTACAATGGGAAATAATTTATGAGATTTATGAGCAACGAAGAGACATAAACAGGGTTTTTCTCTGGAGAGAAGAAAGAGGAATTTCCTGTAAGATCGGATCAAATAATTGTAGTACCATTAACATAAGTACAAAAGAACTGATTAATCTGTGAGATGTTGATAATTCTTACCAAGTATGTAATGATTTATGGTGTCATGCCATGTCAACATTGATGGTCAACCAACAACTGATCATGAGTTGGTGAAGGAGATGCATATTTGGTTATTTTATTCTATTTTGTAGACAGCATTGATCATACACATAGATGCTCTTGCTAGATTTAAGTTTTAGATGCCCCAAGATTTTCTCACCAGGATGTCTGTAGGATGAAAAATCCCTGTGATAATCTTATTTATTACTGATTTTAGAAATGTGTTTTTATGAAAGAATGGGCAGCTATGTACAAAATTACAGACATATTAGTTGTCACAGATAGCAAATTGCTTTCGGGAGTGTCATCATGTAGCAGAAATATATTAACAAATACACTTTTTTAAAATTTAAATTGCAATTATATCAGCTTGGTTATTCAATATATTACCTTTTACAGGATATTGTTTTGAATGAGAAGCCATGTAACAGAGTGGTCAAGGGGGTCCGCTTTAGAGTCAGGCAGTCTGGATTGGAATCCTTTTTCTGCCACTTACCAGCTCTATGACCTTGGTTTTACTTGACCTCTCTGTGCCTTAGTTTGTGTGAATTAAAGTAATGAATAAGAATCCTATGACACTACAGTGTCACATAGTAAATGCTCAATAGATTATAGCTATTATTATTATTGTATCTTACAGGCTGTAACTGCTTATGGGGCTTTTTAAGTTTATGACTTCTCAGTTTTTGAAAATTGATGAAGGGAAATTTAAGATGTGAATGTAGAAAAACAAAGTCTTTTATTTTTTTAAAAGATTTATTTATTTAGAGATAGAGAGCACGAGCACGGGGACGGGGGAGGAGCAGAAGGAGAGGGAGAGAGAGAATCTTCAGCAGACTCCCCACTGAGCAAGAAGCCTGGAATGGGGCTCAATCCCGTGACCCTGAGATCATGACCTGAGCTGAAATCAAGAGATGAATGCTTAACTGGCTGAGCCACTCAGGCACCCTAAAGTCTTATATTTTAAAGTCACAATTTTTGGGGAGGTCAAGTGGGTACCATTTATAATTTAATATATAGAGTATTTTTACTAACTTCAATAATCATGATCTATCAGTGTGTGTCTAACACTACCTTCTGAAGACTTTTACCTTTCTTTAAAACAAAAAAAATCAATTTACTGAGCATTCATCATGCTCTTTGAATATGGAATTTTCATTAGTTTTGGCAAAATTCCTTGCATTTGATTTCCTCCTGTCTCTACATGGACCTCTTAATTTGATCCCTGATTTCTTAACTTTTAATTTCTCCTCATCTTTTGTTCTGTCTTCTGGGAAATTTCCTCAGACTTATTTTCCACCTTCTATTGGGTTTTAGGTATTTGTTTTATAGCATTCTGTTCTTGTTTCATGGATGCAAATATCATCTATTTCTTTGTGGATGTTATCTACAACTTTTTTCTGTATATTTATTTTGGTCTCTGTTAAAGGCTTCCTTCAAATGTGTGGTGATGCTTGGATTCTTGTTCATATTTACCTAAAACTTTATCTGGGTGGAGATTTTATGAGCAGTGGGCTTTACAGTAAGAGTTAAGGCATAGGCCCCCATAATTTTACTAGGTACTTATAGATCTTTTTTTCTTGGGAGGTCAATTTCTGCAGAGGGGAATATATTCTCATCTCCTACCTGGGGGATATAAACCTAGCTGCCATGTTCTCTAGGGCAAATGTGGGCAGGCACTGGGGCGGGTTGGGAATCTACAACTACCAGATATCAATTAATTTCTATAATCCCTTTGTTTCAATCCCACCAGAAAATAAACCTCCCATTTTTTGTCAGAGGTGAAGGTTTAGTTTCTTGGGTAGTTGAGAACATGGGCCTAAGGGTCTAACTCTTCCAAATATAGTTTCTATCCTGTTGCAGCTCCACCTGCACATATATCTTCATGGGTAGTCAGTCTCTATGATTCTTAAGGCCTTTTGATGGTGCTGAGTCATAAAGAGACATGCTGCTGATTCTTCCCCCTTATAGACATTTTGTTTTCAGTTTTCTCAAGTTTGCTAGATCAGGCAATACCTACCCGTTTGTTTATCAGTATCTTAAAATTTTCTTTCATATGCTAATCTGTTTATCCATTTGTTTACCATTATCTTAAAATTTTCTTGTTGTTGCTCATCTGTTAACCTCTCTTCTGTTGTCCTTGTCCTTATGCACGTTAGACCATTTTTACAAATCCATTTTCATTTTAATGGTATTTGGCAAGTAGCAAAAGTAAATATGCAGGTTCAACATGGAAGTCCCATTGTTAATCTTTTTTTTTTTTGACATTTTTTTTTATTCTTATATTAATCCCCATACATTACATCATTAGTTTTAGATGAAGTGTTCCATGATTCATTGTTTGTGCATAACACCCAGTGCTCCATGCAGAATGTGCCCTCCTCAATACCCACCACCAGGCTAACCCATCCTTCCACCCCCCTCCCCTCTAGAACCCTGTTTGTTTTTCAGAGTCCATCATCTCTCATGGTTCGTCTACCCCTCCGATTTCCCCCGCTTCATTCTTCCCCTCCCGCTACCTTCTTCTTCTTCTTTTTTTTTTCTCAACATATATTGCATTATTTGTTTCAGAGGTACAGATCTGATATTCAACAGTCTTGCACAATTCACAGCGCTTACCAGAGCACATACCGTCCCCAGTGTCTATCACCCAGTCACCCCATCCCTCCCACCTCACCCCCCACTCCAACAACACTCAGTTTGTTTCCTGAGATTAAGAATTCCTCATATCAGTGAGATCATATGATACATGTCTTTCTCTGTTTGACTTATTTCACTCAACATATTACCCTCCAGTTCCATCCACGTCGTTGCAAATGGCAAGATCTCATTCCTTTTGATGGCTGCATAATATTCCATTGTATATATATACCACATCTTCTTTATCCATTCATCTGTCGATGGACATCTTGGCTCTTTCCACAGTTTGGCTATTGTGCACATTGCTGCTATCCATTGTTAATCTTAAAAGTATTACCCCTGTTACACGTATAAGTATAATATAAAATTTTATGAAGTTCATTTTTTTGAAAAGGAGACATTGTAAAAAAATGTGCTTTTTAGCAATTCCTATTTCAATAAAGTATTTTCTTGCTATTCCTCTGACTGCATTTAGAAATGATAAGATTTCTCTAATTTGTTGCTACTGAGATATTTTCTTAGGTCATTTTCATGTCTATTTTTCATTATGAACTTTGTATCCTAATAGTCTTTCTCACCCAGTTTTTTCACTTTCAATTTTTTTAAACATTCAACTTAAATTGAATTATACAAGTTTTTTGTCTTAGTCCCATGCCACAGCCACAGAACTATGGTGAATATTAAGCTGATTTTGCTTGCTAACATACAGTGTAAGAAAATAATATAATTTAATTGATGTTAAGATATCTGAATACCATTGATATAATATATTGGTATAATATAAATTTAATTTCAGAGAACTTCATCTACAATAAATTTGTCACCAGGAGAAGTGGAAGAAGAAGAAGATGATGAAAACACTTGTGGGCCTTCAGGACTCTGGGAAGCATTAACTCCTTGTAATGGATGTAGGAACCTTGGCTTCCCCATTCTTGCACAGGTAACAGTTTGCTTTTCTTAAAATGTAATAAAACATAAAAATACTTGCCTATGTTTTTAAGGAAATATTTTTTCTCTCTTCCTGAAAATCCAATTAATATCTTACTCATTTTGTAATTTTTCTTCAGTTAAAGGTCAGTAAAATGTTCATCTAACTTGCTGTACATGTGTGTATATGCAAACATATACTTTACATCATTTTATGTAGTTGTGTTATTTTGATCATAATGCTAGTTCCTGAAAAATTGAGTTGGTTTTGAGATTTTTAATATTTATGATCTAGAAATAGTTCATTTAAAGAGTGCTCTTTCAAATTAAATTACAATTTATAATAAAATAATAGAAAATGATTTACAAGGAAACACACAAGGGCTCCTTAAAAGCATTGTCACTGATTTTTTTTTTATTTTTTAGCACAATGGAACATTGTAGAATAATGTTCACCATTGAAAATTATGTAGGACAATCCAAAAATGAGACCAAAACTCTAATATATTGACTATAGTTTTGAAACCATCTCATTATTTGTTAAGTCAATTTTATTCTATTGCATTACCTTCAAATTGCTGTTGTGTATTTTGGACGACAAGCTTATGGAGGAGTTTCAGAAATAAGTAAAATTATCCAGAGCTAGGAAATTTGAAGCCAAAATGAAAATATGAAAAAAACACTTAATACAAAAAACAATGTAATGGCAAAGATATGTATGTGTAACTACTTAGTGGAAAAATAGTCTTGGACAGAAAATAATTTGCGGTAATTGTCTAGAATAGTGTTAGGGTGCCTGGGTGGCTCAGTTGGTTAAGCGACTGCCTTCGGCTCAGGTCATGATCCTGGAGTCCCTGGATCGAGTCCCGCATCGGGCTCCCTGCTCGGCAGGGAGTCTGCTTCTCCCTCTGACCCTCCCCCATCTCGTGCTCTCTCTCTCTGTCTCATTCTCTCTCTCAAATAAATAAATAAAAAATCTTAAAAAAAATAGAATAGTGTTACATCTCAAAAATATTATTTTCTGTTTTGCCTCAAGTATGAAGCGATTATGTCTAAGAAAAAAATCACATTTTTAATGTCTTATGTCACAAGCTGGTCATAGCCACTCAAATTCCAATATTAATTTATTGTAGAGAAAATCAAACCAGCATATAGTACTTAAAAAATCTCTTCACCTTAACATGAACTATTTTTAGGACTTTAAGACCCTATCCTAATCATTACAGAATTGTTATCAATATATACTGGACCATGAGTTCCATAAAGGTAGAGACTATATATTGTATTACATCTATTTCTAAGACCAATGTAGTTCCTAGTATATTGTCAGTAGTAAGTAGTAGTTGAGTGGAACAATGAACAAATGTGTATATTTGGCTGTTTCGTTTCCTCACTTAAAAAGAGTTTTACCTCATATCTGTAAGGAAATAGAAAGGAATGAAAGAAACATAGATTTTATTTTATTACTATAACCTCATCTGCTCAACAATTTACTAGTAATTGAATGCTTTTATCTATTTTGCTTTTATCTATTTTACTTGTTTCATAAGATAAAGTCTTAGGGCTCTTAGCCATCAATAATATATGACTATAATTTGCTTCTCTATCACCTTCCTAAACATTTATTTTTTTCATTTTATTAGGCTTGGTAGTAGGCTTGGTAGTAACTTGATTTTGGTTTATAATTTTTTAATACTAGATATTTTTCTTTGGCCATTTTCCTGTGAAGATTGGCACGTAATAATATTTTAGTAGTTATATTTACCACAAAATGTTTCCCAGTCTGCAGCTTTCCCCCTTAATTTGTATATGTGAGTGTATTTTCTGTAGTTTTTTAAATTATCAATTTCTTTAAACTTCACCTTTTTTTTTGTTTGTTTAATTCACCTCATCTAGAGATAATTCCCATTTCTCTCATTATATTGCATCCTGTTTGGCTTGGATTTTCCTCTGAATCTCTCATTTCTGTTGTCCTGTTTTTAAAACTACATGACTCAATTTTGATATTTTACATATAATGCAGGAGAAATCATGATTGCTTTAATTAGCTGACATGATTGCCTGCTGTTAAAAATTTATATTATATAAAAGTATCCTTATTGGGATTTTAATTGTTACTGCATTACATCTATAAATTTACTTGAGATGTAGTATCCTTTTTTTTTTTTTACTCTATTTAATGTAATGAATGAAGAGTAGAATTCTTTTATTAATATTCTTATCTGGACTTCTACTAATATTTTCAATTTGCTGATGGACTCTCCTTTAACATATATCTGTGTATCTAGAAAAAAATTTAATACATTTGTTGTGACATTGGAGACATCATATCAAGTGTAAATTTGTCCTACAACTTGCAATAGCTTTGAACTCAGGACTTTCTGGGCCAGCTTCAAAATAAAAGTTTTCTTAAAATTTCATGAATAACAGGATTTTATTTTGAAGTTTTTTTTTTAGACCTGAAATAAAAATCATTAAGCCAACCACTGTGTATGTAAGGTCTCATGAACAACCACTACCTTACAGTTTGGTATAGGAGCCTTTGGGATCAGTGGAATTAGAATAGTGCTATGCAAATTTCTGTATACTCAGATTTGTTGGATTCAACTAAAATACATTTATTTCACATTTATAACCCTTAATTTAATTGGAATCAGCACATATGTATCAAATATCTTCTATATTCAAAGCATAGTGCTAGGCTTCAGAAACATGAGGATTATGGAAATGCAGACTTAATTAAAACTATGTGATGTATTACTTTTAGAATCTTAGATTTTTTACTTGCAAAATTAGAACACTGGTTGATCCTGTAGATCTTACACTTCTAAGATTAGCTAATCTCTAGTTTTTGTCTAGATTTTGAATTGATCCTATATTCAAGTTTTAGCCAATTGTTCTGTTTTTCTAGTTTTAATATGCATTTTATTCTTCCATTGTGATGAGATGTTATTTAAATTCTAAATTTCTTTGTGAAAATTTAGAATTTAAATAACATCAGAGAATTAAAATTAAGATTTATAGAATATGTTGGGTACTTTAGTATAATTCCAAAGCAGTTAAATAATATTTAGGTTGGGTAAAAAACAAGAACAAAGAGACTGAGGAAATGAAGCCCTTTCTAGAAAGTATAATTAGTTTTTCAACATTCCTGACAATAATATTTTTATAATAAATAATTTTTACCATTTGCTTCTGTCCCTGGTTATATATTTTGGGGATTTTAGAATTTTTTTTGGTTAATACATGTAGATGAAAAATGGATGAGGGTCTTCGAGAGTAATCTTTAGCATTTTATTCTGTCATCTGTGCATTGAATCACAAATATCAAGTTAAGGGAAAGTTAAAGATAGGTCAGAGCCTGATCAGAAATTGCCATTTGTTTTTATTGCTACCCTTCCCTGTTAATAGAGCATATGTTATTAGAGCAGAGAATTTGAGTCGAATTGTATTAGGGTGGATGATATTGCTTTCCTCCACAGTCCTATACGATATACCCACCTCTGCACCATGTGCAGTACAGGGCTCTGAAACTCTTTCCTAAAAAGTCAGTCCTGCTGGGTGGAGACCTCTGGCTTCCGTCCTGGTCACTCATGTAGGCGTCACTCTGCAAGGTTGTAATGAGGGGTCCCAATACTGAGCTGTTAGCTGTTTTTGCAGTGGGCTTGCCAGTAGTTTCTGCTCTTGGAATCACCATATTTATGCTGCCCTCTGGGAAGAGGCCAGTAACTCCTACTGATGTGCTGGAAATAACCTCTGAGTAGAAGAAGGGCTTGCAGCCCTTGCTAACAACAATGTAAGACATGTCGAATGCTCCCACTATGGCCATTCTAACTGTGCTTCTTCTGGATCTGTGAAGGCTGCTCCTGTCACCATCCCTGCCCTTTTATCTGATACTGTAGGCTTTGTGACTGCAGAAGTGTGTGAACTCTTGAAAGCAGTATGTGTGGGGGCATAATGAATTCATTCCTCCCTAGCATAACCATAAGAGGTGGCCCCAAACAATTCAGGGTTCATGTGAAGACTCCTGATGTCAACTTGATCTTGATCCCTTCCAAAGAAATGAATGACACTTGCCTATGGAAGAGACAAACAAGTGAAATAAGGTGAGACCTTTTATTCCTATAGCTAAGCAATAAGAGCTTATAATAATTTTGAGTTCTCAAGTCCAATCTCCCATTTGTTGCAGGAATCCTCCTCTTCAGTATCTGCTAGAACATTATTGTAATTCACCAGCGAATATCCTCATATACTTTTTTTTATACACTTACGTTAGTATTTCTGCTGGCTAAGTGGCATGCACTTTAATATTCTGGTAGCTACTAACAGTGCTTACAAGCACAGCCCTCTGCCAACGATCTATACAAAATCAGTACATGGTGATCATGGGGAGACGTGGGGGGAGGAAGTGTCAGGATGCCACAGATCGCAATACAATATTGGACATGAAAATAAGAGTTGCTGACAGCTGAGGAAGCTCTGAAATACAGCATTGGGGAACACTTTGGAACACCTAGAACCTCCCCAGTGTGACATGACCTCCAAATGGAGGCTCTTTTGGCCCTGAACCCATTGAAATGTAATGAATTTTCTAGGTGAGCCTCGGTACCAAAGGCTCTGCAGGACTTTTAGCTGTTCTCCCACAGCACCCTGGCCCCATCTTTTAGAGTCTCTGTGAAGACTTACCGCTGGGCTCTTGTCCTCCTCTTCAAACCCACTTATGTCCAGTGTGTCTCCAACTGGGATGGCCTGGGAACCACTGTAAGCCTCTACTGGTGGTCTCAAAATGTAAACAAGGTTTTCCCAATAAACAAAAAGATCTTTTGTATTAGAAGGGGGACACAGCTGAAGGTAAAAAGAGCGGCCAGTGGCAAGCTTCAGGCGGAGCTGTTGTTTTTTACCATTATGGATGGATATTGTTACAAACTTCAAGGGAAACAGTCTGGTTAGCTCTAAGATCTGTGTAGACTTGTAATTTTTTCCCTGGGTGGCAGGGCCATATCTGTTATAGTCATCACAGATAGCAGCTGGTCGGGCCAGCAGCATGACATCAGGTAGTGTGAGGTGGGGGCTAGTGCGAACGATGCCCACGGTCACCATTTGGGCACGGTTGTGCACGTCAATCACTTCTCCTTTTTTACTGACCTGTATAAAGTCACTCTCAAACATTGGGGCATATTTGAATATAGTATACTCCCCCTTATACAGTTGTTGCTGCAGTTTCCCCATGGAGGTATTAAACATACCCATTGCAGGGCTGCTTTGGGCTGTGTAAAGTGGTAACTTATATTGGTTGTTCATGGCTATCTTTTATCAGGACTCCAAGGGGTCCTCCACACTTTACCACACTTTACAGGGTGTCCTATTTCCCTGGTTTCTCTAGCAGGTGGGTTAGCAGTGGTCTTTTGCAGGCTTTTTTTTTTTTTTGATCTCTGAGCAACTGAGAACAGGGTGGGGGTACTGATTACCAATTGCTCAGTGCTAGAGACAAT
Source organism: Mirounga angustirostris (assembly GCF_029215605.1). NCBI lineage: Eukaryota > Metazoa > Chordata > Mammalia > Carnivora > Phocidae > Mirounga > Mirounga angustirostris. The sequence continues at coordinate 21,604,183 of NW_026991713.1, forward strand.
TGCACCTGCACCAGACTGTGCTCTGCCTAGAGCATGGAGATATCGGGGTGCACAATGTTAGGGACCCAGTAGATGACAGGGTGCTCAGATGTTGAGTGCAGAAATCGGGGCCCCAGTAGATATTACCATGTGCAGATGTTGAGGACCAGAGGTCAGGGCCCCAATAGATGTCAAGGTGCATAGATGTTGGGGCCCCAGTAGATGTCAGGGTGCACAAATGTGGAGGCCCACAGAGGTCGGGCCCCAGTAGATGTTATGGTATGCAGATGTGGAGGAGCGAGAGATCCGGGCCTCAGTAGATGTCAGGGAGTGCAGATGTTGAGGTGCTCAGATGTTGGGGTCCCAATAGATGTCAGAGTGTGCAGATGTTGAGGCGTGTAGATGTTGGTGTTCACTTGGAGTGGGGAGGGGCCTCCTCTTGAATCTGACACATTGGTTCACAATAGCCTCTGTTCTTTTGGCTTCCACAACCTCACTGCCAATTGTATTCGTACTGCTCCTCTCCTCCCAAACTGAAGCCTCCCCCTAGGCTTAAACCACCCCACAGGACCCCTTTTATCCTCTCCTGCCCATTGTGACCTGTGCCCACCACACACTTTGTTGCCCAACAGCCCCTCCCTCAGAGCAGGGACACTGTCCTCTCCACCTCACCCCACCCATCCTTACTATGCCACGCTGCCTGCCATAGCTCAGCACAACCCCCTGCCCCAAGGACCCATTGAAGGATCTTAATACATACTTGCAAATTGCTTTCAAAAAGGTTTAGGCAAAATTTCTGTTAGGTATGAGTTTAAAATATACACACTCTCTTATCCAGTACTTTTAGTTGTAGCCAATTAGAAGTAATTGTAGACAATTTATCTTGAAGAGAGAATTGGACAGGTTGGTAAATAGGTTAGTACAGGGTGTTTATTAAGCTTTATTGTAGCAAAAAAAGATAATAAATAAGATTAATATCTTACAATCAGGGTTTGGTTAAATAAATTATGGAACATTCTATGATACAATACTCTGCAGTCATAAAAATCATTATGTAGTTCCCTATTTGACATGAAAAGATATTCCTGATTTTTTTTCTTAAAGATAAAGAGCAAAGCAAAAAGATTTCAAACAAGTGTTATATGTGTGGTCCAATTTATATAAGATCATCTGTGTGTATGTTTGTGTATGAAAGTATGTTCAGTGAAATGTTTAAAGGGCTTATCTCCAGATGGTGTAACTTTTATTTTCTTTATACTTTCTATTTTTATTAGGATAATTTCTATTAATGGGAAAAATAAAACTTTTTATTAGTAATTTTTTTTACAGCCATGATACATTTTATGTTTTGATACACCTTCACATTGCTGATGAGATTTTAAGCTTTTTCCTAGACATCTCTATGCTGACTATACAGTGAAAAGAGCCTTAAACATTCTTAAACATTCTATTCTTACTGCTATCATATTGTAATATATATATAAAAAGTCTGAGAAGTTTTGCCAACTATTATAAATGTTATCAATGCAATAAGATTAAGATATCTTTATTGGTATAATGGTATACATAACACACACATACACACACATATGTAAAGCCATAGTTCTTGAGTCTTTAGTTTGTTCTATAGGTCAAAACAAACATTTTTATTCCCTTCATATTGAAATATCTGGTTATTTCTGATAATATGAGTATTTTTCCTTTTTTATTAAGAAGCCTCTTAACATACCAATGGCAATTTTTACTGGTCTGTTTAAAGTCCTTGTATCTTAATTTCTACTTTATGTCTCTATTACTTATGTTACAATTAGAAAAAACAGTAAGCCTAATATACATTTAGTAATCAAACTAACATTTTAAAAGTATCTCAGTGGTTTTGGTGTTTTTTGAAAAGAATAGCATTGGACACAATAATTTAATTTAGGTGCTTTTAAAAAAATAAAGTGAAAATACATCTGTTTTCTTTATTTTTTAAATTTTTTTATTTTACTTTTATTTTATTTTTTTAAAGATTTTATTTATTTTTCAACAGAGAGAGAGAGACAGCGAGAGAGGGAACACAAGCAGGGAGAGTGGGCTTCCCGCGGAGCAGGGAGCCCGCTGCGGGACTCGATCCCAGGACCCTGGGATCATGACCTGAGCCTAAGGCAGACGCCCAACGACTGGGCCACCCAGGCGCCCAATACATCTGTTTTCTTAAAAGTACTTTTATGCCATGCACATATATTACAAAATATTTATCTTAGGGTTCCATTAGAGCATGAGATAATTGTGTTGTCTCCAGGGAAATCAGACACTGCAATACTTGTAGGGCCTATGGACTTTCAGAAAATTTTCCAGACCATTCATTAGACCAACAACAGTAGAACTACTATTATTGGCCTGATAATCATCATGTGTAGCATTCTGGAAAATATATCTCTATTTTCATTAATCTGGTATAGTTTGTTTTGAACTCCGCTAGCCATTTAGAAAACTACCTTATTAATATTTGCCTCAAAACTTAAGAAGTTCAAATGGCTAAATAAAAATCTACCTGAACCTGAGATTAAGGAATTCTTTTTTTTTTTTTGGCAGTTATTTATTTATTTATCTATTTATTTATTTTGTTTTGTTTTTTGTTTTGTTTTTGTGGGGTTTCTTTGTTTTTTTGTTGTTGTTTTAATTTTATTATGTTATGTTAGTCACCATATAATACATCATTGGTTTTTGATGTGGTGATCCACAATCCATTGTTTTCGTATAACACCCAGTGCTCCATGCAGTACATGCCCTCCTTAATACCCATCACCGGGCTAACCAATCCCTCCTCCCCCCTCCCCTCTAAAATCCTGTTTGTTTCTCAGAGTCCATAGTCTCTCACGGTTCATTCTCCCTGCAATCCGCCCCCCACTGCCATTTTTCCCTTCCTTCTCCTAATGTCCTCCATGCTATTCCTTATGTTCCACAAATAAGTGAAACCATATGATAATTGACTTTCTCTGCTTGACTTATTTCACTTAGCATAATCTCCTCCAGTCCCATCCATGTTGATGTAAAAGTTGGGTATTCATCTTTTGTGATGGCTGAGTAATATTACATTGTACATATGGACCACATCTTCTTTATCCCTTCATCTGTTGAAGGGCATCTCGGCTCTTTCCACAGTTTGGCTATTGCGGACATTGCTGCTATGAACATTGGGGTGCATATGGCCCTTCTTTTCACTACATCTGTGTCTTTGGGGTAAATACCCAGGAGTGCAATTGCTGGGTCATAGGGTAGCTCTATTTTTAAATTTTTGAGGCACCTCCACACTGTTTTCCAAAGTGGCTGTACCAACTTGCATTCCCACCAACAGTGTAAGAGGGTTCCCCTTTCTCCACAACCTCTCCAACATCTGTTGTTTCTTGTCCTGTCCATTTTTGCCATTCTAACTGGTGTAAGGTGGTATCTCAATGTGGTTTTGATTTGAATTTCCCTGATGGCTAATGATGATGAACATTTTTTCATGTGTCTGTTAGCCATTTGTATGTCTTCTTCAGAGAAGTGTCTTTTTATATCTTCTGCTCATTTTTTGACTTGATTATTTGTTTTTTGGGTGTTGAGTTTGAGAAGTTCTTTATAGATCTTGGATATCAGCCCTTTATCTGTAGTGTCATTTGCAAATATCTTCTCCCATTCTGTGGGTTGCCTCTTTGTTTTGTTGACTGTTTCCTTTGCTGTGCAGAAGCTTTTTATCTTGATGAAGTCCCAAAAGTTCATTTTTGCTTTTGTTTCACTAGCTTTTGGAGACGTATCTTGAAAGAAGTTGCTGTGGACGATGTCAAAGAGGTTACTGCCTATGTTCTCCTCTAGGATTTGGATGGATTCCTGTCTCACATTGAGGTCTTTCATCCACTTTGGGTTTATCTTTGTGAATGGTGTTAGAGAATGGTCGAGTTTCATTCTTCTGCATGTGGCTGTCCAATTTCCCCAGCACCATTTATTGAAGAGACTGTCTTTTTTCCATTGCATGTTTTTTCCTGCTTTGTCAAAGATTATTTGATCATAGAGTTGAGGGTCCATATCTGGGTTCTCTATTCTGTTCCATTGGTCTATATGTCTGTTTTTGTGCCAGTACCATGCTGTCTTGGTGATCACAGCTTTGTAATATAGCTTGAAATCGGGCAACGTGATGCCCCCAGCTTTGTTTTTCTTTTTCAACATGTCCTTGGCAATTTGGGGTCTTTTCTGATTCCATACAAATTTTAGGATTGTTTGTTCCAGCACTTTGAAAAATGTCATTGGAATTTTGATCGGGATGGCACTGAAGGTATAGATTGCTCTGGGTAGCATAGACATTTTAACAATGTTTATTCTTCCGATCCATGAGCATGGAATATTTTTCCATCTTTTTGTATCTTCTTCAATTTCTTTCATGAGTGTTTTGTAGTTCCTAGAGTATAGATCCTTTACCTCTTTGGTTAGGTTTATTCCGAGGTATCTTACGGTTTTTGGTGCTATTGTAAATGGAATCGATTCTCTAATTTCTCTTTCTACAGTTGCGTTGTTAGTGTATAAGAAAGCAACTGATTTCTGTGCATTGATTTTGTATCCTGCCACATTACTGAATTGCTGTATGAGTTCTAGTAATTAAGGAAATCTTTTTATGAGAATGTAGAAGCTTTCTGTATGCTTTCTCTTAGAACAGATTTCCATAGTTAGGCATTAGATATTATTAAAATAAATTTATGCTCCCTGTCCTCTACATTAGAGTTGTGTCATTGAGTAAATCATTTAATTTCCCTGGGTCTTATTTTTCTCATCCTTGAAATTGAGATGACTCATTAGGTATCTTTCACCTTCAGAATAGTTATTATTTTTATGATAGAGATTTAACTTTTTCTCCCCATAATGAAACTACTATGTCCTTTGGAAATGCTCCAAACAATAATAATGAGTCAAGGAATTATTCAGATTTCAACAGCCCTGGGAACTGTGTGATTCAATATATAGTGTTATTCTATTGCTGAACTTCTTGCTGAAACTTTTAGAAGAACCAACATTCAAAATGTTAGGTTAGTAATTTGGGCAGTGAATGAGGGGAGTGCTTAAAACAATGTAACTGAAAATATGGGTTAAACATTTTAGACAATTTAATTAATAATGAACATGAATGTGGTAGGAAGATTAGTTCCCCAAAAGATGTCCACATCTTGATCTTTACAAGTTGACTCCATGACATTACATGTTAAAGAGACTTTGCAGATGTGGTTAAACTAAGGATCTTGAGATGGGGAGATATCCTGGATTCCCCAGGTGGGTCCAGTGTAATCACAATTGTCTTTATAAAATAACGGCAAAAGGTTCAGAGTCAGAGGGATAAGTGATGATGGAAGCAGAGGTTGAACTGATGATGACCATGAACCAATGAATGCAGGTGGTCAAAAAGCAGGAAGTGGATCCTCCCCTGGAGCCTCCAGAAAGAACCAGCTCTGCCAACATCTTGATTTTAGCCCAGTGAGAATCATTTTGGACTTTTGACATCCAGAACTGTAAAAGAATAAGTTTGTGTTGCTTTAAGCTACTAAGTGTGTGGTAATTTGTTATGGCAGCCCTGGGAAGCTAGTGTCTTGAAAAATACCTACATTGTCACAGTGTTTGTAGAAAGATGGATGTTAAAGGCACTACTGGTGAGGGTAAATGAGAATGATAGAGAAAACCTATACCATCTTAGAGAATACCCAAATCATCATAGATAGAATGTTGGTAGACATATGAATATTGTTGAAAGTGCTTCTGATAAAGACTGAGAAGTAAATGAGGAATAGGTTATTGAAAACTGGAAGAAAAGTGGTGTTATACAGTAGCAGGAAGCCTAGCAGAATTGTGTTATATAGAAAGCAAAGTAGTAAGTGATAAATTTGGATATTTAACTGAGGAGATTTCCAAGCATGGTGCAGAATGTACAGCCTGGTTTCTTCTTGCTACCTATAGCAAAAAAGATAAATTGAGTGAATAACAATTTCTTTTTCAACAAGAGCATTCTTTACTTGAGGCATACTTCAGAATACATGGTTTTAAAAGATACATATGAAACGTTCTGTCCAAGAAAAATAGAATACACATTTTCTTCAAGTATACACAGAAGAATCCCCTGGTTAAATCACATTAAAAAGACATAACAAATATTACAAATTTAAGAAGACTGAAATCATACCAAGCATATTTTCTAACCATAATGTTACAAAACTAAAGGTCAATAATAAAACAAAGCTGGAAAATCTAACTTTTAAGCAAAAAGAAACCAGGATGTGATGATTTGAGATATTCTTAGCCTGTCCAGATTGAAAAAGAGGCTAAAATTTGTAGATCCACTCTCAAGAAAGTGTGTCCTGGGGAGAAAGCTAAAAGTGACTAGATAAGTTTTTTTAGTGCCCACGGGATCAAAAAATCAGAGTATTTCATCACACACAGGGCTCTTTGAAGAGATTAGGTATGTATCTCATAGATCTCCTCAGCCTACTCAGCACAATCTAGAGATGGGATTATTGAGGAAAGATCTGTGGAGGAGGCTTTTGTTTAATGGAATGAATCCCTGTGACATACGTAAGATACCCACAGAGTCTGTGAGAATGGTATATTAGCAGAGACACTGCCAGTTAGGACTGAAAGGGACAAAGAGAAGACAAAATAAAAGAAGGTTGTTGGATTTGTAAAGGAATGTATTCTTACAGAAGAAACAGGCTTATAAAACTATGCAGTTGCAAATATATGTTAACTTTTATTAAATCGGAAGTAAGACTCATAGGACAGGGCTGAGGATGGAGCTGAGAACTACAAAGGATTATTCCTAGTCCTTGAAACCTAGTGGACTTGGCCTAGTTGGTTTTCTGACTTGCTTATAACTGTTTACTCCCCCTTTTGCCCCTTTTGTTTCTCCCTCTTTGAATGGGTATATCTATAATTGTTATTCTATGCCCATCCTACCATTGTGCTTTGGGAGCAAATAACTTGTTTTCTAGTTTCAAAGATTCACAGAGGAAGAGGAATTTTGCTTCAAGATGGATTATATTCAGGGGCGCCTGGGTGGCTCAGATGGTTAAGTGTCTGCCTTCGGCTCAGGTCATGGTCCCAGAGTCCTGGGATCGAGTCCCGCATTGGGCTCCCTGCTCCTTGGGAGCCTGCTTCTCCCTCTGCTTCTCTCTCTCTCTCTCTGTCTCTCATGAATAAATAAATAAAATCTTTAAAAAAAAAAGATGGATTATATTCAGAATCTCTTCCATACCTGATTTAGATGTTGAGATTTGGGACTTTTGAGCTGATAAGATTTAGATGAGGTTCTGAATTTAAATTGATGTTGTAATGGGTTGCGCCTTGGGAGAATGTTGAGATATGGGGGTGAGCGGATTTTATAGGTGGATAGATATGATTCTTTGGGTCCCAGAGGGTGGAATATAATAAACAATATTGTCTTCCTCCCTTTATAAATGTCCAGGTTCTAAACTGTGAATATGTTAATTTATATGTCAGAAGGGACTTTGCAGATGTGATTAAGTTAAAGATCTTAAAATGGGGAGGTTAACCTGGATTGCCTATATGGACCCATTGTAATCATAAGGGTCCTTATAATAGGGAAGATGATATGATGAAGAAAGAGAGAAAAAAATTAAATGTTATATTGCTAGTTTCAAAGATAGAGGAAGAAGCTATGAGCCAAGGAATGTAGGTGGCCTCTTGAAAAATGAAAAAAGTGGAGAACAAATTCTGTCCTAGAGACTCCAGAAGTAACAAGACCTGCTGACACCTTGATTTTACCCCTGTAAAACTCCTTTCAGACTTCGGATCTCAATAACTGTCTGAGAATAAATTAATATTGTTTTAAGCTACTAAGTTTGTGGTTAGTTGTTACAGTGACTAAAGGAAACTAATATGATGACTGTGGAAATTTAGTCAGTAGACATTTCATCTGTTATATACTCATTCAAGGAACAGATGCTTGTTGTCTGTGTCTAGGCAGAAGGTAGGAGTTGCAGGCATTTCCAGAGAAATGTATTTTAGCTTTACTATCAGCATTCATTTGATCTAGGTTTTTATGATTTTATGTAGTCATTTTAATAACTTTTAAAATAATTGGACTAAAATTTGACCATTGGTAAGTCTCCGTTTTGTATATTTTTTTGGAAACTATTATAATGATGATGATAGTAGTAATGTTAAAAATAATATTTAGCATTTATTGAGTGCCTACCCCATGCCAGGTATGGTGATAGACACTCTACATTCCTTATATCACTTAAATTTCACCACAATTCTATGAAATATTTTCACTTGACCTTGAGAAAATTGAGTTTCAAGAGATTAAGTAACTTTCCCAAGTTTGCTTATCTATAATGTTTGATCTAAAACCCATGTGAATACTTCTCTATGAAATTAAAAAAAATTTTCTAAAGGGCCCAGTTTCTCACAGTAAGTAAATCTGTATATTGTTTATTATTCAGTATTTTTCATTGTAGCATTTCTCTGTTAAAGAGGATATCAGTAATTACTGATGTCATTCTTGTTTAGTGTATATTCAATTGATATGTCATTTTACATTATGTTTCCAGGGTGGTTGAGCTGCTAAATATATTTATTATTTATTCTACAGATTAAAAAAATTAATGGCTTGATAGGAATCTCAGTTCATTCAGAATCCCTCCACATTTCTCTATTCTTTTATGCATTCATCCATCTATTTGTTTCACAAATGTGTATTGACCATTTGTTACATGCAGGGTATAGAACACTAAACAATATAAACATGCATCATGCCTCATGTTGTTTTAAATTTTGTGCCAACTACTGTGAATGATATAAAATAAAGATTACATATGGTGTCTGCCCTCATGAACCTTAAAGTTTAGTTCAAGTAATTATCCTGACTGCTATTTATTGGTATAATCATGGACAAGTAACTTACCCTCTGCTTCCTATTCTTTAAAATGAGGAGGCTGTTTTCCTGTTTATAGGATTATTATAAAGATCTTAAAATATAAACGCAAGTTTCTGTATAAATTCCTTCCTATACAAGTGCAAATTGATCTTTTTCTATTCAGTTCTGGGCCTCTGAAAATAACACTCTGGCAATTTTGGTAGGATTTGCAGGTTAAAGAACAGTATGTATAATGCAAACTAACCTCATAATAAGTGCATTAAGATAAGTGTAATATTTATTTGTGCTTAGAAAGTCTGGCAGTACAAGACTATGGACTCTAAAAAACAAACTGAGGGTTCTAGAGGGGAGGGGGGTGGGGGGATGGGTTAGCCTGGTGATGGGTATTATAGAGGGCACGTTTTGCATGGAGCACTGGGTGTTATACTCAAACAATGAATCATGGAACACTACAGGAGCTCAAGAAGGCTGTGATGTGCCTTCTAAGAAAATATGTATCGGATAAGCTTCATTCAGGCATGAGTTATGGTGCTGTGAATTCCACGTTAATGAATCAATATATATATATTGAAAAAGTTATCTTTAAATAAGAATACATATAAAACAAATTATATATTGATCAATTGATGAAAATGCTGTGACCAGGGACTTACAGGAACCTAACCCTGTATTTTCCCTAAGAGCAATGATTCAGTATTTAATTCAGTGCTCATGGTGACTATAAAATGAAACTACCACAAAAGTGAGAATTCACTGTATATTCTAGGTATCAAACTTTGTGAAAAATATTTCAAAAAAATGTTTCTCCACTTCTTTGCTTGCTCTTTAACTTTGTTTATATTTCTTTTTTTTTGTGGGGCAGAAGTTTTAATCTTTATAAAGCCAAAATTTTAAAATATATTTATTTAATACTTCTGGATTTTGTGTTTTGCCTAGGCTGACCTTGACCAAATCCATAATTATAAAAATAGCTTACCATATCTTCTTCATATGTATGTATTTTATGTATGTATATATATATGTGTGTGTGTGTGTATACATACATACAGTAGTCTCTCTTTACCTGTGGTTTTGCTTCTTGTGGTTTCAGTTACCCACCATCAATCACAGTCCAAAAGCAGATGAACCTCCTTCTGATGTATTTGTCACAAGGTCAATAGGAGCCTAACACTATATCACAATGCCTGTATCATTCACCTCATCTTATTTCATCATGTAGGCATTTTATCTTTTCACATCATCACAAGAAGAAGAAGGACGAGTACAGTACAATAAGGTATTTTGAGAGGAAGACCCACATTCATGTAACTTTTATTATGGTATGTTGTTATAATATTCTATTTTATTACTGTTGTTAATCTTTCATTGTGCCCAATTTATAAATTAAACTTTATCATTGATTGGTATGTGTGTGTAGGAAAAAACATAGTATATATAGGGTTTGGTACTAGTCACAGTTCCACTGGGGGTCTTGGAACATATCCCCCATGGATAAAAGGGGACTATTGTTTGTATATATGTATAATTAATTAGCAGGTGAGGAGGAACCCAAGATAAATTACAGAATTAAAATACATATGTGTGTATAAATAAATACAGTGTATAAATAATATATAATATAAATATATAACTAATTGTATAGTAAACAAATTTATCTGTATAAATGGATTTTCCATATTTTAGCATGTGTCAAAATTTCCTTCTTTTTAAAAACTGCATAATATTCCTTTGCCTTTGTATATCACATTTTGTTTATCCATTCATTCATCAATGGACACTTGGGTTGCTTCTACCTTTTGGCTCTTGCAAATAATGCTGCTGTGAATATGGATGTGCAAATACCTCTTTGAGACTCTGCTTTCAATTATTTTGGATATACACTCTGAAGTGAAATTGCTGGATCATATGGTAATTTTATTTAAAAATTTTTTATGAACTGACATGCTATTTCCCATAATGGCTGTAGCATTTTACATTTCTACCAACAGTACACAAGGGTTCCAATTTTTCCACCTCTATATCAACACTTGTTTGCTGTTGTTTTTTTTATAGTACCCATCCTAATAGGTGCCAGGTGACATTTCACTGTGGTTTTGATTTGCATTTCTCTAATGAATAAGTGATGTTGAGCATGTTTTTATGTGCTTGTTAGCTCTTGTGTATCTTCTTCAGAGAAATGTTTATTTAAATTATCTATTTTAAATTGGATTATTTGTTTCTTTGTTGCTAAGTTGTAGGAGTTCTTTATATAGTCTGGATATTAATGCCTTGTCAGGTATGTGATTTGTGAATATTTTGTCCCAGTTCGTAGGTTGCCTTTTTCACTCTGTTCATTATATCCTTTGATGCATGTAAGTTTTAAATTTTGATTTAGTACAGTTTATCTATTTTTGCTTTTGTTGCCTATACATTTGGTTTCATATCCAAGAAATTATTGTCAAATCAAATGTCATGAAGATTTACCCCATTTTTTCTAAGAGTTTTATAGTTTTAGATCTTATGTACAGATCTTTGATAGGGACAATGTCAAATTTAGAGATTAATGAGAGAGAATTAGACTTTTTATAATACTGAATCTTCCCACTCAGGAGAATGATATTAATTTCTATGTTTTCAAGTCCCTTTTTATGTTGTTAAGTAGCTGTATAGTTTTTTTACATATGGTTTTCTACATTTAGTGGATTTTTTATGTTATCTCATATTTGTTTCTATTGTGAGTGAATATTTTTCTAGCTGGTTGCTGCTGGTAGAAAGGAGAGCTGTTAAATTTTCTATCTTTATTCTGTACCTTGTCATCTTAGGAATCACACTGTGGTTTGTATAATATTAAATTAAATATAAATATTTAAATTGATTTTCTAGTTAAGAAATTATATAATCTGCAAATAAGAGTAACCACGTCTCTGAATCTTCAATCTTTATAATCATTTGATTTTTTTCTCTTATTGAATTGATTGGACTCACCATTACACCATTAGATAATGGTAGTGTGGACTGAGCAATCTGGAAACTAAAGTCTTCCATACGTGTTTAAATAGGGTCTCTAATATGACTCTTAAGTTCTCTTCCATCTCTATTCTTTCTCCTGGAGTTTTGGTTTTGGGCATAGGTTTTAGGATCTCAATTTTATTTTATGTATACTATATGTTAGTTTCTGTGATAACAAAGGGCTTTAACATTATTACTAAAATATCACGTAAATTATGTTAATTTTCTGTTATATAACTATTTCCATATTAAAGTTTCATAGTTAACTATAAATATTTGATACCTATCACAATACCTGCTTCATAGCAAGCATTCAGTAAATATTGAATGTGCTGTGTCACACACCAAAGTGAATCTCAAGCTTACCATATTTTTAAATACATATATCTCTATTACTGACTTATCAGCTTTAAATGGTGTATCTTATTTCTCTGAGAGTAAAAATTTTAGCTCGCTTATATTATCTCTATGTCCAATCCTTCTCCAAATGTTTATTATTTTTTATGATAAATTCTAGGGGTTTTGGGGGGTTAGTTGGATGACTTCAAATAATATTATACTTAAATAAGTTTAAATAGTGGCTACTGGGTGGCTCAGTTGGTTAAGCGTCCGACTCTTTATTTTGACTCAGGTCATGATCTCAGGGTTGTGAGATGCAGCCCTGCATCAGGCTCCATGCTCTCTCTCCCTTTTTCTCTGTCCCTCCCCACCCCCACTGCTCTCTCCCTCTCTCCAAAAAAAAAAGTTTAAATAATACTTTTATATTTCCATGTTATATTTCATCAATTTTAGGTAGTATTTCTTGACTTCCTATTTTGGAAAGTGAAGATATTAGCTCCTGTGTTCTTTTTTTCATTTTTTCCTCCCCTTCTTCACCTGCTACCTTTTAGTTATACTTCTGCTTATAAACTGTCATGCTTATACACATTTATGCTTTATCCTGTGACACTGGCCAAGTTTCCCATATTTTGTTCATAGGCTCACACTGCAAAATTTTAGCCAGTGAATCACATTTACATATTTATGTTTACAAATGGCATGCTGAAATTAATTTTTCTAAACTTTTAAGCTCTAAAGCACGATTTCACAGAGATCATTTTAGATGTTCAGCTTAAACACATTTCTCAGCAACTGAAACTAGATTAGAGTTGGTATGGAACCACTGTGGATTTATAGAAACTAATTTTTAAATGAGATGTATGCCCTCTCTGGTATATGCAATGGGTATTGCTTCCAAATGTTAGGGAGCACTAGTTGCTACAAAACTGTTAATTCTATAGGCTTTAAAGTCCAACTTAAATGCTACTTACTTCCTTAAGTCTTAATCCTCTCCTGCCAGAAACAATATCATTTCTCTTAATATTCAACTAATATATTTTTGACAACTGTGAATTTCTCCCTTTCATTATAGTTATTTACATAGTTATCTGATATCTATTCTTTTAGGTTGTGAGCTTCCTGAAGGCAGTGTCTGTGTCTGACAAATGTTGTTTTCCAGCACACTCTGCTTTATGCCTTGCATGCTGTAGGCACTCAAGCTATGCTTGTTGTCTTCTGAATTTTTCTTTCAGGGCCTTTGTAGGGAAATATGTTGGAATGGTATAAAAAGCATTCTCTCTGACAATCTGAGTTCTAATTCTGACTTGATCACTTGCTAACAATATATCCAACTTCTCTGAATCAGCCTCTGTTTCCTCATCTGTAAAATAAGGATAATTCCAATGCTGCATTATTTTGTGAAGATTAAATGAGGTGACAAATATCAAGTGCCTAATAGCAAACCTAGCACATTAAACATTAGCCTTTGTTATATCTGAAGGATGTACTAAATCGCTTTTTGTTTTATCTGTTACATTATTATATAAATGTTCTAAAAATGACTAGTTAATAACACATTAATAAGTAAATGTCAAGAATGTGAAAAAGGCAAAAATTCACCTCTCTGTTGAGGGTGAATTAATGAAATGTTACGTTGTTTTCTGCATCTGTCAACAAATATTTTATCCATTGTTCTTTTTACAGTTACCATAGTAGCAAAAATAAAGCTGTATTTAATTTGAATGAGCTCTGAGAAGAAATTCTATTTCTTGTTTTGATTCTGTGGCCAAATTGAGACTTCTTTCTGCTTATTAGGCTCCTGCCTTCCGAAAACAGGTAAAATTAATGGCAATATTAAGGGAACTTGTAGAAAAGAGAAAGTAGTGTCCATTATCTTTTTTTTTAAAGATTTTATTTATTTGACAGAGAGAGACACAGTGAGAGAGGGAACACAAGCAGGGGGAGCGGGAGAGGGAGAAGCAGGCTTCCCGCGGAGCAAGGAGACCGATGCGGGGCTCGATCCCAGGACCCTGGGATCATGACCTGAGCCGAAGGCAGACGCTTAATGACTGAGCCACCCAGGCGCCCCTGTCCATTATCTTTTTATAGTCTATTAAAGACTAGTACATATTTTACACTGAAAAGGAGAAACAACCTTAAAGAGATGAAAGATAATCACCAACCTTGTTCTTTTCTTTATTTCTGGCATGTTTATGTGTATAGGTATGATAATGAACCACAACATTTCTGTGAGACCCTGTAATCCAGCACTGCTCAGGCTTAAGAATTTTATTTTTATATTAATGTTTCAACATGAATTGTATAATTTCCTAAGTCTAACTTGTTTTCACAGTTCTTTTTTTATACTTACAGTCACTTTAAAATATATTCTTATATATTTTGTTTTTCTTCACTTTTAAAATGATTTTTTTTTCACTAATTTTAAACACCTCCATAATACCTTGATATTGGGGCACATGATAAGATTAATTCTGGGGCATTGATCATTGTCTAGCATCCCAAAGGACCTGAATTTTGTGGACCATAAGAAACAAGTAACATCATTATGCTTCCTTTTTCATATTGCTCTGCTTAATAACATGCTGATATAGAAGAAAACAGATCATAATATAGCCAATATAACAATTTGATAGACCATAAAGAAAGAATCCTTTGACTGAAGACATTAAATGCCCTAATTTCAGCCATTTCTCTGGAGGCTTGAGTAAGAAGCTGCCTTGCATGTGGCAGACCAGATCATGGAACCAAGTATCCACCCTCTGCAAGGAGACTTTCTGAACTAATCTCATTATGCCTCAGCTACCACTAGAAGTCAGTTCTCTCAGGTCATCTATCATTACCCAAACTCTTATCCTTTTATTGCTGTCGTCGAACTCATTTCTCATCCCTTCCCTTACTCCCTACTGTCTGTGATAAATAAAACCCTTATATTCTCATCCTCTCCTTGTGAATGTTTCTTCATTTCTCGGCTTTACTTAGTACTTACATTTATTTGCATATATATTAATTTATATTGGCTGCATTGTTACCGTGATATCAGTTAAAACTGGAATCCAACTGTGTATGTTTATATAAAGGGCCCTAAACCAAAATTTGTGCCATGGACAGCTACTATTCTCATCATTCCCTTTCTTCAGTAATCATCCCTTCAACATGTATTTATTGTTTTCTTGCTATATATCAGATATTGTTTTAAGTAAGGAGGATACAATGGTGAAAATTTTGCATTCTAATAAGGGAGTCAAATAATAGCAAGTAAAGAAATAAACAAGAACTTTTGATAGTGATAAATGAAAAAAATTTAAAGGCGATGGAAATGAGTGATAGGGACAAGAAATAGATGGCAAATTAAATTGTGTAGTCATGGAAGGCCTCCTTGGGAGGGTGACATTTGAGTTGAAACCTAATGTCAGGAAGTGACCAGCTGCATGAAGAACTCTGTGTTGGGCAGGGTGAAGCACAAGTCAAAGGGCAGAGGGGCTGCCCTAGAGTGATTTAGGGGAAGTGTCAGAGATTGAGGTCAAAGTTAGGGCCAAATTTTACTGGGCTTTGTAGATCTGGGTAAAGAGTTTTGGCTTTATTCTTATTCAAATGGGAAGTTGTTAGAAGGTTTTAAGCAAGAGTTTATGTGACTTAATTTAAATTTAAAAAAAATCACTCAGTATATGCCTACCTGATTATATTAAATATGTATCTGTGTTCATATGTATTTGTAAAGAAAAATACCCAAGCAGAACACTAAATTGTCAGGAATTTTTGGTTGGCTATAGGGCTAGATTCAGAGAAATCTTAGTACCTTGAAAGAAAGTGAGATTTTGTTCCCTGGCTTGTAAGTTAGTAGCCTACATGGTAAATGTTCTGTTTTTTATTATTAAAAGTATTATGTGATTTTTCAGAAAAGCAGGAAAATGAGGAAAAGTATAAAAAAGAAAAAATTGATAATCATACTGTTCAAACAAAACAATTTTGATGAATTTCTTGATTTTTTTTTCTATGCAAGTGTGTATATGCAAATACACATACATATATAATTGTCATCATATTGTATATACTCTTTGAAGTTCTGCCTTTTTTATTTGGCAAACATTTTCCATATGTTCATTGTCTATATTTTATTTATTTTTTTTAAGATTTATTTATTTATTTATTTGACAGAGAGAGACACAGTGAGAGAGGGAACACAAGCAGGGGGAGTGGGAAAGGAAGAAGCAGGCTTCCCGTGGAGCAGGGAGCCCGATGCGGGGCTCGATCCCAGGAGCCTGGGATCATGACCTGAGCTGAAGGCAGACTCTTAACGACTGAGCCACCCAGGCACCCCTGTTCATTGTTTTTATAAGCATTATTTTTAGGAGACAGTATATCACTAAGAGTTGGAAACATTGCTGAAGAAGTAATTTTCAAGATGGAGTGCAAGGATAGATAAGAATTCTTCCTTTTCATTGAAGATTCTTTAGATTCTTTGATATTCATTTTCTAGTAAACTGGGGAAGACCAAAACATAGCAGCATTTTATTTTTCCTGAGGAAGAATTAATTCAGAGAGCCAAAAGGAATATTTTCAGTCTCTTTGAATTATGGAAAGCCTGGGAATATTACTACTGATTTGAGATGAAGAGATAAATAATGAGACATGAGTGAAACACGATAGAAAACCATAAATATGATCACTCCAGAACATGTTTCAGTGTAAACAAACACAGTAGAGAGATCTGATAGGAGAGATCCCACAAATGTGCTACATATATAAAAAAAATCAACTTTCAAAAAAATTGAAGGAACCCATATGTAGGAATAGTTACCTGTGAATATAAAGAAAGTGGAAATCCTCTACCAAGAATGGCTTCTTTACTCAGAAATGGAGAATTAATTTGATTAGCTTCACTGAAAAGGAAGCGACTAATTCTACTTAGGAAAAGCAGGTGGTAATGCTACAGAGAAGTTTCTTCAGTTTCAAGGATGCCATGCTTTACTGCAGACACTTGAGTTAAGCAGAGGATAAACACCCTTAATACACTGACCTGGGCTCTGAGCTATCACTGGACAGAACTTGTTAATCCATCTCTTGTAGGGCCCCTCTGCTTTTCCTTCTTTTGCAGCCTCCCTCTTTGAGTGAACTGCATTTCTGAGGTACCTCTTTTTCTTATCTGCTTTACTTCCCACAGGGGCTTAAACCATGACAGGCCAGAGAAGTAGGAAGTGGGCAGCTTTTTCACACTTAAATACTATGCGATATAGAGAATAATGCCCTAACAACTTTTATTTTATTTTTTTAAAGATTCTATTTATTTATTTGAGAGAGAGAGAATGAGAGAGAGAGAGCACATGAGACGGGGGAGGGTCAGAGGGAGAAGCAGACTCCCTGCTGAGCAGGGAGCTCGATGCGGGACTCGATCCTGGGACTCCAGGATCATGACCTGAGCCGAAGGCAGTCGCTTAACCAACTGAGCCACCCAGGGGCCCTCCTAACAACTTTTCAAATGGAACACAGTTGGTTTTAAGTACATTACAGATTTATTGGTAAATTCAGGAATGTAGCCACATATCTTGCAAATGTGTAAACAAAAGAGAAATTTACAGTTGATTTTATCCTAAAAATAAACTTAAATCAGCATATTGAAATAGGGTAAGACAAACAGAATGAAGCGTAGTGCTAGGCATATCATAAGTGCTCAAACATTACAGACTCTGGAGCTAGACTTCTAGGATTCAAATCCCATCTATATTTGTTTCTTATTGGCTGTGTGACTTTGGGCAAGTTACCAAAACTCTCTATGTCTTGGTTTTAATATCTGTAAAGTGAGGTAATCATAGTACTATCTCGTAGGGCTGTTCTGAGAATTAAATGAGTGACTATATGGAAATTATTTAGAGCTGTACCTGGCACACAATGAGTCTTTGATGTGTTAGCTACTGTTTTGTAGTGGTAGTTGTTATTGAAGAAGTCATGCATCATTTCTGTGACACAAAAGAAAATAAAATGAACACTATGTCAAAAAGAAATATAGCAGAAATCTTTTAGCTTCATTAAAATGAATGTTATTCCAAGGGGGGCCTGGCTGGCTCAGTCGGTAGAGCATGCGACTCCTGATCTTAGGTTTATGAGTTCAAGCCCCATATTGGATGTACAGCTTAAATAAATAAATAAATAAATAAATAAATAAATAAAATGAAAGTTATTCTTATTTAATAAGAATTTTGAATTTCTGGGGTTTTTTTTGAATACATACATTTTATGGCTTTACATTATTTTAGGCTTAAGAAAAGGATCTGTTTGATTTCAGATCATGTTCCCCAAATCCAGCTAAATACCACTGGCAGTTTTTTCAAACTGACAAATTTGTTCTAATCATCTTGTTTAAATGAATATCATGAATACTAAATATATAGAATATTTTTCACGCTACTGAAATACAATTAGTTTAGACATTCAGAACATTTAAATGAGAACTTCTCATATGTGAAAAATTAAGTTACTGATGATAGGAATATCAGTTAAGTTATGAAATGAATTTCTTGTAGAATTTCACAGACTGATACTTCACTAATCTTGCTTTAAATAATAAATTCCTGGGACATACATTAAGTATGATGCATACCTTCTCCAATCATAGAAACTGTCCTTCTGAATTATTTTTTTCTGTGTATTACCAAATCAAATATTCTGCTTCTAATGCCTTCATTAAAGCTGATTCTATCACTGTTTTTTAAAATCTCAAACTGGGATCAAAAATGATTTTATAGGAACTTTGTTGTGGTACAATTCATCTGAGATTTTATCTGAGACCAGCATATCTCAGACCTAGTATCAGGGGCTGCTGGTGTTGTTCGACCGATCACAAAGACCCCAGGTTATTTGCTATCAGAGTCAACCTTTTTAATTTTATAAACGAGACAGTTAAAGAAATTTAGGCAGGGTAGTAGATCAGCTCTGGATATGCTTGAAATACATATGAGTGTGTGCTTTTTAAAAACTGGCATTTTAGCCATGTTGGAGAAACTTTGAATTGCAAAGTGATGGTTATATTAAATGTGTTATATATATATATCGAATGAGGCATGGAGGAGGGGTGAGATTAAGAGACCTGATTTTGGGTCAGCTCTGTTGCTCTCCATAGTGTCTCACCTCAACAGCTATTTAACTGCTATGACTTTCATTTTTAAAAAATCTGCAAATTAAAGTATTATACTAGATCAGCATTTCTTAAATGGTGTGATTACCAGTTCTGATTCCCAGTCTGTTAGTGGGCATTACTGGCATAAATGTTCCATAGCCCTACGAGATAGTACTATGATTACCTCACTTTACAGATATTAAAACCAAGACATAGAGAGTTTTGGTAACTTGCCCAAAGTCACACAGCCAATAAGAAACAAATATAGATGGGATTTGAATCCTAGAAGTCTAGCTCCAGAGTCTGTAATGTTTGAGCACTTATGATATGCCTATTTCTGAAATTGAAGAGGTTTCTTTCCTGCTGAACTTCTTGGAGTTGATGTGTATGATATGCATCTCCAAGAGGGGGCAGAGAACAAGCAGATTTTCCTGAGCTTAGGTAACTACAGAACCTGTTTTGTAGTGACACTATTTTTGGAATACCATTTGTGAACTCCTGAGCTAGATTATTTTATAGATACCTTCCGATTCTGATTCTATTGCATTTGTTAATATAACTTTAGTTAAGTTGTGGAATATAAAGGCATAATCATTAATATTCTTGACTTCTTTGATAAGAGTTCTATAATAAAAATTTCTGTTTTGTGTTTTCATTCATTGTCACAAGCCTGTGCCCAGCTGGCATCTCTGATATAAAAAGACTGAATCTTATAAATTAACTTTTCAAATTAGGATGCATTATTTTTTGTGTAAAACAAATTGTACTTGTAAAATACCACAAAAAGCAATCTCCTAGTTACTTTTCTGCTTTTCCTAAATGCATTAATATAATGAGATACTGTGAAAATTAAGCTAAAGGTACAATCTTATTCTGGAAAATGATTTTTTTTTCCAGACAGTGTTAAAATTTGAGAGATAGAGTAGTTATTAAAGGAAATACAGCAAGGAAGTCTCATTTATGAAAATAAAACTGTATTGGTAAGAAAGAGGTGGAGATTTTAATTGGAAAAGTTTACATAGAATAAAAAGTTTGATAAAAAGATCACAGGCTAGAATAAAGGGCTGAAATATATTTTGGAATCTGCCTATAGATGATCTTTATCATTCTCATCTATTGAGATCTATCGGACACTGGAACTACAATAAGATATTGTATGCTGACTCCATCCAAAATGGCTTTTAATCTAGTTAGAGGCATAGAACAGATACAAAAAAGAAATGTTAGGACATCATTTGCTGAATTCTAAATTTTATAGTTATGGCGGAAATATTGAAGAGGCATTATGACTGATAGCTGACATGTTCCTAGCAAATTTCCAAGAATTAAGGATAACCTAAGCAGAAGACTGAACTTTGAATACAGAGAGGGAGGAAGACATTTCAGGTAGAGGGTGGGATGTGAGAAGGTAAGAAGGAATTTCTTATATCTTACAGGGAACAATTCATAAACCATTTCCATTGTGACAAAGGATTTTGTACTTGAAAAATAGAAGTGATAAAAATAGGGCTGGAGGTGTAGGTAGGGAATTTGGAGGGAGTCAGAATTCCTTCAATTTTCTTAAGCTTTAATTTAGATTAGATTAAGAAAACTTACTTAGAAACAGTTTTTGACCCCATTAAGTTTCGAAATCCTTCTGAGCTCACTGTGTGTCTTTTTTTTTTTTAAAGATTTTATTTATTTATTTATTAGAGAGCGAGCAAGAGAGAAACAGCATGAGAGGGGGGAGGGTCAGAGGGAGAAGCAGGCTCCCCGCCGAGCTGGGAGCCGGACATGGGGCTTGATCCCAGGACTCCGGGATCATGACCCAAGCCGAAGGCAGTCGCTCAACCGACTGAGCCACCCAGGCGCCCCTCACTGTGTGTCTTGACATGAGTGACTGATGTCTCCTGGGGCAAATGGCTGAGATATTGTATCTCAGAACAGGAATCTCTGGCCCAGAACAACACATTTATGAGTAGTGATTTGTTGACCACAGAACCACCTGCTTGTCAAATCCTCAGAATCCAGTCTGCCTGTAGCTTTTTTGTTGTCTGTCTCTGCTTGGTGCTCCTTTTTCAACAACATTTATTGAGTGTGCCCTGTGCTTTCATAAAGATGATCATCTCTTTATTCCCTTCCCAGCAGCACAAAAATACTACAGTAATGTGATTCAGTTTTGTAAGAGAAATGATGTAGGGCTCCAGCATTCATGGGATAGAAAAATTTTAGGAACCACTGGGCTAGGGTAATTTTTCATCATCCATTCCCTAGAGGATTCATATAAGTAATCATTTTTTCATTTCCAAAGCCTTTTAGGATTGGTAGTTCTTTCAGCATTTATAAGGTCTCTAGCACCAGGACCCTAACTACATATTATCAGTCATAAATAGAACACTAAATGTTCTGTTTTCTCTGATGTAGACTTTAATAATTTTCCAAAATGGTACAGAGTCTAAAGAAAATTAGCTAATTAGATACAGACTACGTAGCCAAAATTCAACAATGACCAAGTTGAAACATTTGTGATAGCATAAAAATTATGAAGGAATTGCCTTGAAACACATTGGACTAGCAATCAAAGTAGTTTCTACTAAAATCGAGTTATTGACAATTTGATGAGGCCAATGATTCCTAATTCTAATTTCTAATTTCTAAATGTAGATATACACAACTAAATTTTGAAATCCTTCTCTTGTACTCCAGGCTTATTATCCAGTTGTCTACTGGTATCTCAATTTGGATGTCACACACATGTCTAAATCAGCATGTCCAAAGCCAAGCTTCCTGCCCCTCTGCACCTCCTCCAGCATTCCCTATCCTCAGTTACCTTCCATACCATCTACCCTCTGGCCAAAACTGGAAGTTTAGGAGTTACCCTAAATTACCCCCTTGTGTTTTTTCTGCATTCAGTCAATAATAGTCATATTTGTATCTTATCCATCCCTTCCTTTTCTCCCTGAGTAATTGTTAAAAGTCCTTTTTTTTCTTTTTCCAAATTTTTATTTTTTTAAAAGATTTCATTTAAATTCCAGTTAGTTAACATATAGTGTAATATTAGTTTCAGTAGTAGAATTTTGTGATTCATCATTTACATACAATACCTAGTGCCCATCACAAGTGCCCTCCTTAATACCCATCACTCACCTAGCTCATCCCCCCACCCACCTTCCCTCCAGCAACCCTCAATTTGTTCTTTATAGTTAAGTGTCTCTTATGTTTTGCTTCCCCCTAAGAGTCTGTTTCTTAGTTTGCCTCACTCTCTCTCTCTTTTTTCCCTGTGCTCATTTGTTTTGTTTCTTAAGTTCCACATATGAATGAAATCATATGGTATTTGTCTTTCTCTGACTGACTTATTTTGCTTAGCATTATACTCTATAGATCAATCCATGTTGTTGCAAGTGGCAAGATTTTTTTCTTTTGATCTGTGTGTCTGTTTTTGTGCCAGTACCAAACTGTTTTGATTACTACAGCTTTGTGGTATATCTTGAAATCTGGAATTGTGATATCTCCAACCCTGTTAATTTTTTTCAAGATTGCTTTTGTTATTTGGTGTCTTTTGTGGTTCCATACAAATTTTAGTATTATTTGTTCTAGTTCTGTGAAACGGATAATGAAGATATATACCACATCTTCTTTATCCATTCTTCTATTGAAGGACACTTGAGCTGCTTCCATAATTTGGCCATTGTAAGTAATGCTGCATTAAACATAGGGGTGCACATATCTTTTCAAATTAGTGTTTTATATTCTTTGGGTAGATACCCAGTAGTGGGATTACTGGATCATATGGTAGTTCTGTTTAATTTTTTGAGGAACCTCCATACTGTTTTCTACAGTGGATGCCCCAGTTTGCATTCCCACCAACAGTGCATGAGTGTTCTTTTTTTTTTTTTTAAGATTTTATTTATTTATTTGACAGAGAGATTGATAGCGAGAGCAGGAACACAAGCAGGGGGAGTGGGAGAGGGAGAAGCAGGCTTCCCGCGGAGCAGGGAGCCCAATGCGGGACTCGATCCCAGGACCCTGGGATCATGACCTGAGCTGAAGGCAGACGCTTAACGACTGAGCCACCCAGGCGCCCGAGTGTTCTTTTTTCTCTCCATATCCTCACCAGCACTTATATCTTGTGTTGTTGATTTTAGCCCTTCTGGCAGGTGTGAGATGCTATCTCATTGTAGTTTTGATTTTCATTTCCCTGATGATGAGTGATGTTGAGTATCTTTTCATGTGTCTGTTGGCCATCCATATGTCTTCTTTGGAGGAATGTCTATTCATGTCTTCTGCCCATTCTTAATCAGATTTTTTGTTTTGGGATGTTAGGTTCTATCAGTTCTTTGTACATTTTGGATACTAACTTTTTATTGGATATGTCATTTGCAAATATCTTCTCCCATCCCCTAGACTGTCTTTTAGTTTTGTTGATTGTTCCCGTTGCTGTGCAAAAACTTTTTATTTTGATGTAGTCTCAATAGTTTATTTTTGCTTTTGTTTCCCTGGCCTCAGGAGACGTATCTAGAAGGATGTTGCTATAGCTGATGTCAGAGAAATTACTGCCTGGGCTCTCTTCTAGGATTTGTATGGCTTGAGGTCTCACATTTAGGTCTTTCATCCATTTTGAGTTTGTTTTTTATATGGTGTAAGAAAGTAGTCCAGTTTCATTCTTTTGCATGTTGCTGTTCACTTTTCCCAACATCATTTGTTGAAGAGACTTTTCCCCATTGCATATTCTTGCCTCCTATCATTTACTGCAGTAATATCATGGGTTTATTTCTGGCCTCTCTATTTGTTCCATTGATCTGTGTGTCTGTTTTTGTGCCAGTACCATACTGTTTTGATTACTACAGCTTTGTAGTATATCTTGAAATCTGGAATTGTGATATCTCCAACCCTGTTAATTTTTTTCAAGATTGCTTTGGTTATTTGGTGTCTTTTGTGGTTCCATACAAATTTTAGTATTATTTGTTCTAGTTCTGTGAAAAGTGCTGTTGGTACTTTGATAAGAATTACATTAAATCTGTAGATTGCTTTGGGTAGTGTAGACATTTTAACAATATTGTTCTTACAATCCATGAGCATGGAATGCCTTTCCATTTCTTTATGCTGTCTTCAATTTCTTTCATCCATGTTTTATAGTTTTCAAAGTACAAGTCTTTCACCTACTTGGTTAAGTTTATTCCAGGTATTGTATTATTTTTGGTGCAATTGTAAATAGGATTGTTTTCTTAATTTCTCTTTCTGCTACTTCTTTATTAGTGTATAGAAATGCAATGGATATTTGTATATTGATTTTGTGTTCCACAACTTTACTGAACTCATTGATCAGTTTTAGTAGTTTTCTGATGGAGTTTTCGGGGTTTTCTATATATAGTATCATGTCATCTGCAGATATGGACAGTTTTACTTCTTTACCACTTTGGATGTCTTGTCTGATCACTGTGGCTGGGACCTTTCAGTACTATGTAAAATAAAAGTGGTGAGAGTGGACATCCCCCTTTTGTTCCTGATCTTAGAGGAAAAGCTCTGTTTTTGTTTTTGTTTTTTTACCATGAGTATGATGTTAGTTGTGGGTTTTTCATATGTGGTCTTTATTATGTTGAGGTATATTTCCTCTAAACCTACTTGTTGAAGGTTCTTATCATGAATCGATATTGCACTATGTCAACTGCTTTTTCTGCATCTATTGAAATGATCATATGGTTTTTATCCTTATTGCATCATACATCAACATGATGTATCATGTTGATTGATTTGCAAATATTGAAGCACCCTTGCATTCCAGGAATGAATCCCACTTGATCGTGGTGGGTGATTTTTTTAATGTATTGTTGGGTTCACTTTGCTAATATTTTGTTGACAATTTTTGCGTCAATGTTCACCAGAGATAATGTCCTGTTGTTCTTGTTTTTTCGTAGTGTCCTTAGCTGGTTTTGATATCAGGGTAATTCTGGCCTCAGAGAATGAATTTGGAAGTTTTCCTTCCTCTTTTATTTTTTGGAATAGTTTGAGAAGAATAGGTATTAACTCTCTCCTTAAATGTTTGGTAGAATTCACCTATGAAGTCACCTGGCCTGGGGCTTTTTTGTTTGTTGGGGGTTTTTTGATTACTGATTCAATTTCATTGCTGGTAATCAGTCTGTTCAAAGTTTCTATTTTTTCCTGATTCAATTTTGGGCAGTTATATATTTCTCAGAATTTATTCATTTCTTGTAGGTTGTCCAGTCTGTTGGCATATAATTTTTTAATAATATTCTTTTATAATCATTTGGATTTCTGTGGCGTTGGTCGTTATTTCTCCTCTTACATTTCTGATCTTGTTTGAATTCTCTCAGTTTTTGTTTTTTTAAGTGATTCTGGCTAAAGGTTTATCAATTTTTTATCTTTTCCAAGATCCAGATCCTGTTTTCATTGATCTGATACTTTTCTAGTTTTTATTTTGTTTATTTATGCTTTAATCTTTATTATTTACTTCCTTCTACTGGTTTTGGGTTTTGTTTGTTCTTTTTCAAGCTTCTTTAGATACGAGGTTAGGTTGTTTATTTGAGATTTTTCTTGCTTCTTGAGGTAGGCCTGTATTGCTATAAACTTCCCTTAGAGCTGCTTTTGCTGCATCCCAAAGATTTTGGACCATTGTATTTTCATTTGTCTCCATGTTTTGTTTTGGTTTTTTTTTTGGTTTCCTCTTTATTTTCTTGGTTGACCCATTGATTGTTTAGTGGCATGTTATTTAACTTCTATGTATCTATGTTCTTTCCATATTTTTTCTTATGGTTGATTTCTAGTTTCATAGCATTGTAGTCAGAAAAGATGTATGACATGACCTTGATATTTTTGAATTTCTTGAGACTTGTTTTGTGGCCTAACATATAATCTATTCTGGAGAATGTTCTATGTGCCATTGAAAAGAATGTATATTCTGCTGTTTAAGGATGGAATGTTTTGAATATATCTGTTAGAACGATTTGTTCCAATGTATCATTCAAAGCAACTATTTCCTTATTGATTTTGTGTTTGGACGACCTGTCCACTGATCTAAGTGGGGTGTTAAAGTCCCTTACTATTATTGTATTATTATTGATTACTTTCTTTATGTTTGTTATTAGGTGCTTTAATGTATTTGGGTACTCTCGTGTTGGGTGCATAAATATTTTGTTATATCTTGTGATTGGATTCCCTTTATGATTAGATAATGTTCTTTGTCTCTTTTTACAGTTTTTATTTTAAAATCTGTTTTGTCCGGTGTAAGTATTGCTACCCTGCCTCTCTTTAGACATCCATTTCCATGATAAATGCTTTTTCCATCCCCTCACTTTCAATCTGCATGTGTCTTTTGATGTGAAACAAGTCTCTAGTCGACAGCACATAGATGGATCTTTTTTAAAAAATATTTTTAATTTTTAGAGAGGGAGTTGGGGAGGGGCAGAGAGAGAGGGACAGAGAATCGTAAGCAGGCTCCACACCCAGCATGGAGCCCAATGTGGGGCTTGATCTAACAACACTGAGATCATGTCCTGAGCCGAAATCAAGAGTCAAAATCTTAGCTGACTGAGCCACCCTGGTGCCCTTAGATGGGTCTTTTTTATCCATTCCATCACCTGATGTCTTTTGATTAGAGCATTTAGTCCATTTATATTCAAAGTAATTTTTGATAGCTATGTGTTTATTGTCATTTCATTACTTGTTTTATGGTTGTTTTGTAGTTCTCTGTTCCTTTCTTCTCTTGCTCTCTTCTCTCATGGCTTGCTGGTTTTCTTTAGCGATATACTTGGATTTCTTTCTCTTTATTTTTTACATATCTATTACTGGTTTTTGATTTGTGGTTACCATTAGGTTTATATATGACATCTTCTGCTTATAGCAGTCTATATTAAGTTGATGGTCACGTAAGTTTGGACCCATTCTTTACTCCTCTCCCCCCACATTTTAGGTAATAGTGTCATATTTTACATTCTTTTCTTTTGTGAATCCTTTGATTGATTTTTATAGATATACTTGATTTTACTGCTCTTATGCTTCCTACTTTTCTTACTCCTTTTTATGGTCTTTCCTTTGCACTCAAAGAGTCACATTTAACATTTCTTGTAGGGCTGGTTTAGTGGTCATGAATTCCTTTAACTTTTGTTTGTCTGGGAAACTCTATGTCTCCTTATTTTCTGAATGATTTCCTTGATGATTAGAGTATTCTTGATTGCAGGTTTTTTTCTTTCAGCACTTTGAATATATCATGCTACTTTCTTCTGGCTTGGATGCTGAAAAATCAGCTAATAAATTTATGCAACTATTTTCTTTTCTCTTGCTACTTTTAAAATTCTCTGTTTATTAGTACTTTTTGCCCTTTTAATTACTATGTGTCTTGGTGTGGACCTCCTTGGGTTGATATTGTTGGGGCCTCTCTCTACCTCCTGGATCTGGATTTCTGTTTCTTAGCCCAGATTTGAGAAGTGTTCAGCTATTATTTCTTCAAGTAAATTTTTTGCCCCTTTTCTCTCTTTTCTCCTTCTGAGATCCCTGTAATGCAATGTTATTGCACTGGATGGTGTTGCTGAGTTCCCTAAGTCTATTTTCATTTATTATTATTATTTTCCTCTCTTTTGTTCAGCTTGTTTTCCATTACTCTGTCGTCCAGGTTGCTGATCCATTCTCCTGCTTCCTCTAGTCTACTACTTATTCCATCCAAAATTCCATCCAAATTTTAAATTTCAGTTCCTGAGTTCTTCATCTCTGGTTCTTTTTTATGTTTTCTATCTCTTTGTTAAGGGTCTCACTGAGGTCCTCCACTATTCTGACATCCAGTGATTATGTTTATGACCATTACTTTAAATTCTCTATTGGGCATATTATTTATCTTTGTTTTGTTTAGCTCTCTTGTTTTGATTTTGTCCTGTTCTTTGATTTGGGACATATTCCTCTGTCTCCTCATTTTGTCTAACTCTGTGTCTGTTTTTATGTGTTAGGAAAGTCAGTTATGTCCTGTCCTTGAAAGTAGTGGCCTTATGAAGAAGAGGTTCTGTAGTGCCCTGTGGTTCAGTGTCTCATGTTTGTCAGAACCTGGTGCTTCAGTGTTGTCTCCTATGTGTGTTGCATGTACCCTCATGTTGTGGCTGACCCACTTTTGCCATCATCCCAGTTGTCTCTAATGGCTCTCTTTGCCTATTGTAAACAGGGTTTGGTCCCAGTATTGTTAGTGGGCCAGTCTGGGGCTGCCTTGGGCTTCAGTTGAGTCAGACCAGGCATTTTCCAGAGATGCAGGAGCATGGAATTGCAGGGCACTTTCCTTGTGTTTTCCCCTGAGAAGCTTTTATTGGTGGGTGGGAACTGCAGTCAAATCCAATGTCTGCCCCCTGCCCACTGCTGGGGCCACAGTCAACTGGTGTATGTGTGTGGTTATCTCCCCTCACCCTAGGGCAGGAGTCACTTTGGAATGGTGATGGCCCTTGTTGTGGCTGCTTCCATGGATGGGCTCTGGCCAAGGGAGGTGGGGTGTGGTGTTAGCAAGGTTTCTGCAGGTCCGCTGTGAGAGAGGACCTGGAGTCACTTTAGAAAACTGCCACAGAGCTAAAGGGTATGGATCCACAGAAGTGCACTCTTAGCAAGGCAGGTGGAGAGGGTTTACACCATTCCCAGGTATCCATGTATCTGAGCTGGCTGGCAAAGGAGGAAAATGGCACCTGCCACCTCTTTTTTTCCTGGAGAAGTCTCCCAATGAGTAGTCTTCCAGCCCCTCCATCACATGATGTGAGATTAGTAAACAAATTTCCTTCCCTATACCCCAGAGATCTTTTCAAACTGCTGCTTCTATGCCGTATCTCCACAGGTACTATTTCTTGTGCTGTGTCTTTAAGGGTGGGGAGTTAGTTTCCTCTCACCCTTTAGCTCTCCCAGAGCTGAGCCCACTGATTTTTAAAATTCCAGGTGTTAAACTCTGCTCATTGTAAGAACTCAAGAAATTAGGCCCCTCTGGTTTTCAAAGCCAAATGTCATGGGGATTCATCTTCCCCATGCAGGTTCCCTATGCCTCGGTGCCTGTTGTGAGGGTCTATTTCTTTGCCCTCTTTGAGCCTGCATCATCCTTCCCTCCTGTGGATGGTCCCGTGGGCCCCTTTAGCTCCCAATCATTTCTCCACCCTCCCTATCCTCTTATGTGTGGCTTCTTCTTTGCACTTAGCTGTGGAGAGTCTGTTCTGCCAGTCTTCAGGTCATTTTCTGGGTTATTTACACTGATTTGGTTGTTATCTAGGTGTATCTGTGGACAGGTGAGCTTAGGATCCTCCTACTCTGCCATTTTCCCTGGTTTTCAGAATGGAGAGTTATTTTTATACTAAGTGCCTGGCCAATACTTTGATTAGTACTTAGTGGATAAATGAATAAAATGTGTCTTTTACCATAAATCTTGCTATTAAATAATTTTTCTCTTACTTGGAACTCTCCACGTACCAAGGATTGTTTTCCTTCATTCTCTAAAGATGTGACACTATAGTTTTTATCTATAGAAAGTGGCAGCATATTAGCTTTGATTTCTATTATGGAGTTCTTATGGATATAAAACTCAGATTATAATTGTATTATAATTCTATAATCTATAATTGATTATAATTCTTGGTAGGAACATTAACTATGTCTTCCAACTTTGTATATAATTCAAGAGATTCACATTTCCTTGCCCCTATTTCACTTTATATTGGGTTCAGAGGTAGGCCATATGAGAGAATTAAAAGAAAAGTAATTTAACATTTAGTTAAAACTTATTGATGTGTGCAGCTCATTTGTATGGCTTTGAAATCAGAGGCCAAGAAGTATAGAATTATTCAGTTTTATTTAACAGATGTGTTCTATCATCTGCCTCAATCTCCATTTTATAGGGCCCATTTGACATTTTTAAAGGTCTAGCCAAAATGATTGATACCGTTCACCAGAGAAATCTATTATTGTAGAAATCATCTTTTTGGAAATTCTCTTAAAATAATAATGGTCATTTTTCCCTTAGTAAACTTAAATGAATTATTACTTTGTACTCCATACTATTGCATGTGCCTTTTAAAGAAAATGAAATATTTGAGAGAATGTCTTACATGATTGCTTTAAAGATCAGAAATATATAGAAGAAATACTTGACAGGCTGATGACTGGAATATAATCTTAAGCTTTGTTTAGTCAAGTCTCCAGAAAACTCTTTGTTTTTAAGGGAGTATGTTCAAGTTTCCTTAAACTATTTAGTAAAAAAATATGATGTAATGGTGTGTGTTCATTTAATGTACTATGTTGTAATTATCTCTTTACTTCTCTCTCTTGTTCTGTCTGACATTAAATGCTTTAAGGGCAGAGATTATGCATTGTTTACTTTTTTATACCTACTACTTAGCAGACTCTCTGGTACATCATAAGTCATTGGGGAATACAATAAAAAAGACAACACTAACTGTTAACAAGATTATGGAGAAACTGGAACACTCATGCATTGTTGGTAGGAATATACAATTGCACAGAGAGTTCTGTAAAATAGTTTGGTGGTTTTTTAAAAAGTTAAACATAAATTTACCATATGATCCAGCAATTCTATTCCTGGGATTTTGCTCAAGAAGAATGATCCCACTCTTTTCTCTACAGTATCCTCTCTTGGTTTGTCCCTTGTCCTTCACTCCCAACAAGATAGATGCCTTCCTACTTCTCTTTTTTGCCCTGTCCTGAGGTCAAAGTAATCTAGCTAAATTAAAGATCTACATGGGTAGAGTCTAAAAGCATGAGCAGGAAGTGGCATTTTTATATATAAGAATAACATTTGCTAATACACATTTTATCTATGAGAAAATTTTGAGAAAATATCTAATGTACATTTTTGCGCTAGACATAGTTTCATTTGTTTGATCTCACAATCTTACAGCTGAATCATACTTTAAAGACTAAAATTACATAAAATATAATTTAAAGACAAACTTACATAAAATATAAAGCTACTATACTGAGTTGAATAGCATTCCCCAAAATTTGTGTCTACTGTAATCTCCAGAATGTGACTTTGCTTGGAAATAGGTCTTTGTAGATGTAATCTTAGTGAATGTGAAGTTGTACTGAAGGAAGATGGGTCCTAAAGGCAATATGAATTGTGTTTTTGTAACAAGGGGAAAGGACATAGACAAGGAAAAAGGTTCAGTGATGACAGAGTCAGAGATTGAGGCAATGCCAATGCGAGCCAGTGAACACCAAAGATTGCTGATATCATGAGAAGTTAGGACTAAGCAAAGAAGAATCTTTCCCTAAAGCTTTTAGAGGGAGCATGGTTCTTTGACACCTTGACTTCATAACTGTGAGAGGATAAATTTCTGTTGTTTTAAGCCACCCAATTTGTGGTACTTTGTTATGGCATGCTAAGAAGCAAATATACCCACATTTATTAAAAAATAACTATGCATTTTTATTCATATCAAAGAGTCCATTAAATGACTTGTTTTGGCAAGGAAGTTTCTGGCTCTAAAATTATTTCATAGCTAGACTTGGAGCTCAGCAACTTGTATTACAGAGATGCCATGCATCTATTTAAATTGATGTCATAAACATCTACCAAAGACTCAAACTGGGTTGATCATTGACACTTGAAAAAATTTATGCTGTAATTTAGAAATTGGTGAGAATGTTTTCTAGGATTAAGTTACTGGTAGAATTGAAAGATTACATGTTTATGACTTTCAACACAATAAAAGATGTATGCCATGTATATTACGCACAAAGCATATGTGTTTTATCTTAAAAGTGTTAAAAGGTGTCACATAAGGACATTTTCTAATCCAGGTAGATTTACTTGAAACCTTGTCCTTTAATGTGAGTTAATGAGTGGGATCATATAGTGTAGGGAAGATCATTTTTTAGCTTATGTTTTAAAGGCTCTTTCTTCCAGCTGATCTAAGAATTAAATTGACATCAGACAGATAAACAGGAGAAAATAAACTTTAATTTAATATGCATGAGAACCCCACATACATGAAAGGTTCAAAAACAGAAAGGTAAAATGAGGTATATATACCATCCTAAGCTAAGGAATGAGATAGGGGCTTGGGGCTCCAAAGGGGAGGATGACAATTCACAGTACACTAAGAGTAGATGTTGGGTAATTAGCTATTTGCCCTGACATACAGATGTGTCATTCAGATAAAATTTATCTCTGGTAATAACTCTAATTCTGGGAAAGACCCCCAATTTGGTTTCTGCTAAGTAGTTAAGGGAGAGGTAAAAAGTTTCTCTTGAGCCTGCAGGGTCTCAATTACCTTCAGCTCAAAAGTTGTACATTTTGGGGAGACTTGCTCTGAACCCCTTCAATAATTAAACAATCTTGGAATGCTTAGCTAGACTATGGCAGTGCTAATTTGTTAAATTGAACATAATTAGTTTTGTATTTTCTAAAATAACTTGATACATAATAATATTGATAGGCTTTCTCATTTTTTGGAAAAATTGTTTTGCATATTTCAGCATTTAAAATGAGATATTTATCTCATTAATTTTTGTTTTTTGCTAGGAAAAGAATTTTTAAAATACACCAGCAGTTATACTGTTTCTATACAATTTTCTAATAAGACCAGAGTAGATGCTCATTAGAGTTTCTCAAAAACAGTTGTATGTATTGCAATAGGGAACAAACCTGTTAAGGTCCTTCCAATTATATGTCCTATGTTGTATTGGCAACTGTAACCTCATAGGTTTTGGGACCTCTTAATTTAAAATATTTACAACAAAGCCAAATATTTCAAAGAATCAATTTTCAGTTTATAAACTCCTTTCATCTAGATTTCATTGAGATATCTCATTTAATCCTCACATGACTATATGAGTTAGGTATTAATGTCTCTACTTCACAGGTAAGTAGAATTGAGGCTAATTGTTATGTGACTTGCCCAAGTGGTGGAACTCTTATTTGAGCCCAAGTTTGCACCAAAATCTATGTTCTTTCCAGAATAACATATTACATTACCTAATTTGAATTTGCTTAAGGCTAGCATAAAATCACTGGACTTTATATAAAAGATAAGAATTTGAATCTTAACTCTTCTGTTTATTAACTGTGTAGCATTAGGCCTGTTCTCAACCTCAATTTTACCTATAGTAATCATAGTAACTCCATTACTTACTATGTGCCACTTGTTCTAAGCACTTCACAGTTATTGATTCATTTAATTTTTATAACAACCCTATGAAACAAATAAAACCCCATTTTACACATGAGGAAAATGAGATTAAGAGAGTTTAAATAACTTGCTCAGTCACAAACTACTTGGTG
The DNA here is from genome assembly GCF_029215605.1 of Mirounga angustirostris. Lineage (NCBI taxonomy): Eukaryota > Metazoa > Chordata > Mammalia > Carnivora > Phocidae > Mirounga > Mirounga angustirostris. The sequence continues at coordinate 21,637,741 of NW_026991713.1, forward strand.
ACCAAGCATCAAAGCCTGTGTGCTGTGCTGCCTGTGAAGACAGAGATAAATACCCATCATGCAGCTGGTTGTTAGCATAAATGATGTTATGTATGTAGGCACTTTGCAAACTGGAAAGGACTAAAAAAAGAGTAGATATTATGTATAAGAATGCTTTATTTTTAACTGCAGAAAAATGTCAGGGTAGGCAGTTTCCTCATAATAAGGTTTTATGGAATTTAAATGCTATCATCAAATCCTAATCCAAGTGCTATATTTCTTGAAATATTCTTTGAAGCAATGTATGCATTTTGCTTCATTTAACAAATAAAACTAAATGTAAAAGTTGTCTGCTACTAGTTTAGCAATTCATGTTTTATAATTCTTCTTGATTATTTGAGTTGCTTTAAGGATCGTTTGTTGAAGTCAGTTAGTGTTTTTTTATTAATGCGCTAGTATTTGCATGAGAAGACTTCTTAAGTATTTTTTTATATATATTTTTTATTCTTATGTTAATCCCCATAAATTACATCATTAGTTTTAGATGTAGTGTTCCATGATTCATTGTTTGTGCATAACACCCAGTGCTCCATGCAGAATGTGCCCTCCTCAATACCCACCACCAGGCTAACCCATCCTCCCACCCCCCTCCCCTCTAGAACCCTCAGTTTGTTTTTCAGAGTCCATCATCTCTCATGATTCCTCTACCCCTCCGATTTCACCTGCTTCATTCTTCCCCTCCTGCTACCTTCTTCTTCTTCTTCTTTTTTTTTCTTAACATATATTGCATTATTTGTATCAGAGGTACAGATCTGAGATTCAAGTCTTGCACAATTCACAGCGCTTACCAGAGCACATACCCTCCCCAGTGTCTATCACCCAGTCACCCCATCCCTCCCACCCCACCCCCCACTCCAGCAACCCTCAGTTTGTTTCCTGCGATTAAGAATTGCTCATATCAGTGAGATCATATGATACATGTCTTTCTCTGTTTGACTTATTTCGCTCAACATAATACCCTCCAGTTCCATCCATGTTGTTGCAAATGGAAAGATCACATTCCTTTTGATGGCTGCATAATACTCCATTGTATATATATACCACATCTTCTTTATCCATTCATCTGTCGATGGACATCTTGGCTCTTTCCACAGTTTGGCTATTGTGGACATTGCTGCTATAAACATCGGGGTGCACGTACGCTTTCAGATCCCTACATTTGTATTTTGGGGTAAATACCCAGTAGTGCAGTTGCTGGGTCATATGGTAGCTCTATTTTCAACTTTTTGAGGAACGTCCATACTGTTTTCCAGAGTGGCTGCACCAGCTTGCATTCCCACCAACAGTGTAGGAGGGTTCCCCTTTCTCCGCATCCCCGCCAACATCTGTCGTTTCCTGACTTGTTAATTTTAGTCATTCTGACTGGTGTGAGGTGGTATCTCATTGAGGTTTTGATTTGGATTTCCCTGATGCCGAGCGATATTGAGCACTTTTTCATGTGTCTGTTGGCCATTTGGATGTCTTTTTAAAAAATGTCTGTTCATGTCTTCTGCCCATTTCTTGATTGCATTCTTTGTTCTTTGGGTGTTGAGTTTGATGAGTTCTTTATAGATTTTGGATACTAGCCCTTTATCTGATATGTCATTTGCAAATATCTTCTCCCATTCCGTCGGTTGTCTTTTGGTTTTGTTGACTGTTTCCTTTGCTTTGCAAAAGCTTTTTATTTTGATGAAGTCCCAATAGTTCATTTTTGCCCTTGCTTCCCTTGCCTTTGGCGATGTTTCTAGGAAGAAGTTGCTTCAGCTGAGGTCAAAGAGGTTGCTGCCTGTGTTCTCCTTTAGGATTTGGATGGACTCCTGTCTCACATTGAGGTCTTTCAACCATTTGGAGTCTATTTTTGTGTGTGGTATAAGGAAATGGTCCAGTTTCATTCTTCTGCACGTGGCTGTCCAATTTTCCCAACACCATTTGTTGAAGAGACTGTCTTTTTTCCATTGGACATTCTTTCCTGCTTTGTCGAAGATTAGTTGACCATAGAGTTGAGGGTCCATTTCTGGGCTCTCTATTCTGTTCCATTGATCTATGTGTCTGTTATTATGCCAGTACCATGCTGTCTTGATGATGACAGCTTTGTAATAGAGCTGGAAGTCCGGAATTGTGATGCCACCAGCTTTGCTTTTCTTTTTCAACATTCCTCTGGCTATTCGCGGTCTTTTCTGGTTCCATACAAATTTTAGGATTATTTGTTCCATTTCTTTGAAAAAAGTGGATGGTATTTTGATGGGGATTGCATTGAATGTGTAGATTGCTCTAGGTAGCATTGACATCTTCACAATATTTGTTCTTCCAATCCATGAGCATGGAATGTTTTTCCATTTCTTTGTGTCTTCCTCAATTTCTTTCATGAGTATTTTATAGTTTTCTGAGTACAGATCCTTTGCCTCTTTGGTTAGATTTATTCCTAGGATTCTTAAGGTTTTGGGTGCAATTGTACATGGGATCGACTCCTTAATTTCTCTTTTTTCTGTCTTGTTGTTGTTGTATAGGAATGCCACTGATTTCTGTGCATTGATTTTATATCCTGCCACTTGACTGAATTCCTGTATGAGTTCTAGCAGTTTTGGGGTGGAGTTTTTGGGTTTTCCACATAAAGTATCATATCATCTGCAAAGAGTGAGAGTTTGACTTCTTCTTTGCCAATTTGGATGCCTTTTATTTCTTTTTGTTGTCTGATTGCTGTGGCTAGGACTTCCAATACTATGTTGAATAGCAGTGGTGATAGGGGACATCCATGCTGCGTTCCTGACCTTAGGGGGAAAGCTCTCAGTTTTTCCCCATTGAGAATGATATTCGCTGTAGGTTTTTCATAGATGGCTTTTATGATATTGAGGTATGTACCCTCTATGCCTATACTCTGAAGAGTTTTGATCAAGAAAGGATGCTGTACTTTGTCAAAAGCTTTTTCTGCATCTATTGAGAGGATCATATGATTCTTTTTCTTTCTTTTGTTAATGTATTGTATCACATTGACTGATTTGCGGATGTTGAACCAACCTTGCAGCCCTGGGATAAATCCCACTTGGTCGTGGTGAATAATCCTTTTAATGTACTGTTGGATCCTATTGGCTAGTATTTTGGTGAGAATTTTTGCATCCATGTTCATCAGGGATATTGATCTGTAACTCTCCTTTTTGATGGGGTCTTTGTCTGGTTTTGGGATCAAGGTAATGATGGCCTCATAAAATGAGTTTGGAAGTTTTCCTTCCATTTCTATTTTTTGGAACAGTTTCAGAAGAATGGGTATTAATTCTTCTTTAAATGTTTGGTAGAATTCCCCTGGGAAGCCATCTGGACCTGGGCTTTTGTTTGTTGGGAGATTTTTGATGACTGCTTCAATTTCCTTAGTGGTTATAGGTCTGTTCAGGTTTTCTATTTCTTCCTGGTTCAGTTTTGGTAGTTGATATATCTCTAGGAATGCATGCATTTCTTCCAGATTATCTAATTTGCTGGCATAGAGTTGCACATAATATGTTCTTATAATTGTTTGTATTTCTTTGGTGTTGGTTGTGATCTCTCCTCTTTCATTCATGATTTTGTTGATTTGGGTCATTTCTCTTTTCTTTTTGATAAGTCTGGCCAAGGGTTTATAAATCTTGTTAATTCTTTCAAAGAACCAGCTCCTAGTTTTGTTGATCTGTTCCACTGTTCTTTTGGTTTCTATTTCATTGATTTCTGCTCTGATCTTTATTATTTCTCTTCTCCTGCTGGGTTTAGGCTTTATTTGCTGTTCTTTTTCCAGCTCCTTTAGGTGTAGGGTTAGGTTTTGTACTTGAGACCTTTCTTGTTTCTTGAGAAAGGCTTGTATTGCTATATACTTGCCTCTTAGGACTGCCTTTGCTGCATCCCAAATATTTTAAATAGTTGTGTTTTCATTTTCATTGGTTTCCATGTATTTTTTTAATTCTTCTTTAATTTCCTGGTTGACCCATTCATTCTTCAGTAGGATGCTCTGTAGCCTCCATGTATTTGAGTTCTTTCTGACATTCCTCTTGTGATTGAGTTCTAGTTTCAAAGCATTGTGGTCTGAAAATAGGCAGGGAATGATCCCAATCTTTTGGTACCAGTTGAGACCTGATTTATGACCTAGGAGGTGATCGATTCTGGAGAATGTTCCATGGGCACTAGAGAAGAATGTGTATTCCATTGCTTTGGGATGGAATGTTCTGAATATGTTTGTGAAGTCCATTTGGTCCAGTGTGTCATTTAAAGCCTTTATTTTCTTGTTGATCTTTTGCTTAGATGATCTGTCCATTTCAGTGAGCGTGGTGTTAAAGTCCCCCACTATTATTGTATTGTTGTCGATGTGTTTCTTTGCTTTTGTTATTAATTGCCTTATATAATTGGCTGCTCCCATGTTAGAGACATGTTGTTAGATAATTACAATTGTTAGATCTTCTTGTTGGATAGACCCTTTAAGTAGGATATAGTGTCCTTCCTCATCTCTTATTATAGTCTTTGGTTTAAAATCTAATTGGTCTGATATGAGGATTGCCAGCCCAGTTTTCTTTTGGTGTCCATTAGCATGGTAAATGGTTTTCCACCCCCTCACTTTCAATCTGGGGATGTCTTTGGTTCTAAATGAGTCTCTTGCAGACAGCATATTGATGGGTCTTGTTTTTTAATCTAATCTGATAGCCTGTGTCTTTTGATTGGGGCATTTAGCCCATTTACGTTCAGGGTAACGATTGAAGGATAGGAATTTAGTGCCATTGTATTGCCTGTAAGGTGACTGTTACCGTATATTGTCTGTGTTCCTTTCTGGTCTATGTTGCTTTTAGGGTCTCTCTTTGCTTAGAGGACCCCTTTCAAGATTTCTTGTAGGGCTGGTTTTGTGTTTGCAAATTCCTTTAGTTTTTGTTTGTCCTGCAAGCTTTTTATCTCTCCTTCTATTTTCAATGAGAGCCTAACTGGATATAGTATTCTTGGCTGCATATTTTTCTCATTTAGTGCTCTGAATATATCCTGCCAGTCCTTTCTGGCCTGCCAGGTCTCTATGGATAGGTCTGTTGCCAATCTAATGTTTCTACCATTGTAGGTTACATATCTCTTGTCCTGAGATGCTTTCAGGATCTTTTCTTTGTCTCTGAGACTTGTAAGTTTTACTATTAGATGTCGGGGTGTTGACCTATTTTTATTGATTTTGAGAGGGGTTCTCTGTGCTTCCTGGATTTTGACGCCTGTTTCCTTGCCCAAATTAGGGAAGTTCTCTGGTATAATTTGCTCCAATATACCTTCTGCCCCTCTCTCTTTCTTCTTCTTCTGGGATCCCAATTATTCTAATGTTGTTTCATCTTATGGTATCACTTATCTCTCGAATTCTGCCCTCATGATCCAGTAGTTGTTTATCTCTCTTTTTCTCAGCTTCTTTATTTTCCATCATTTGGTCTTCTATATTACTGATTCTCTCTTCTGCCTCATTTATCCTAGCAGTTAGCGCCTCCATTTTTGATTGCACCTCATTAATAGCCTTTTTGATTTCTACTTGGTTAGATTTTAGTTCTTTTACTTCTCCAGAAAGGGTTTCTCTAATAACTCCCATGCTTTTTTCAAGCCCAGCTAGTATCTTTAAAGTGATGATTCTGAACTCTAGATCTGACATCGTACTAATGTCCATATTGAGTAGGTCCCTGGCAGTCGGTACTACCTCTTGTTCTTTTTTTTGAGGTGATTTTTTCCATCTTGTCATTTTGTGCAGAGGAGAATAGATTAATGAGAGAACAAAGTGCTAGCAGAGTAACAATGTCCCCAGAAAATATACTCTAAACAAATCAGAAAAGACCTGAAGCAGTGGAAAAAGAAATGGAAAGAGAGAAAAAAAGAAAAAGAAAAAGATAAAAACAAACAAAAACAAACAAAACAAAACAAGAACAAAAAAAACCAGATTATGATCAAATATGATCAGGCTGGTATATAGATCAGTGCCACACACTAGATTTGGGGTGTATTTTGGTCTTTTAGAAGAAAGTGCCTCCCAAAATTTTAAAGAAAGAAAAACTTATATATGTACAAAAAATAAGGGTTGATATGATGAAGGGATAGAATATGACTGTAAAGATGGAAAGTATAAAAAATTTTATAAAAGGAATTGATAAGAAGTTGTTTGAAAAAAGAAAAGAGGATTTAAAAAAAGAAAAAAGAAAAAAAAGGGAGAGAATGTAGTCAGGCAGGGGAGTAGAAAAAACCATATACTAGAGATTTAGGGTATATTTTAATCTGTTAGAAGAAACTATCTCAAAATTTTAAAGAGAGAACAACTTATATATATATATATGCCAAAAATACGGGTAACTACTATGAAGGGATAGAATATGACTCTAAAAATGAAAAATAAAAATGTTTTTTAAAAAAAGGGATTGATAAGATGTTGGTTGAGAAAGGGAAAAAGAAAAATTCAAAAAAAAAAAAAAAGAAAAAAAACAGTTAAAAAAAATTAACTTTGAAAGACTAAAGAATCATGGTAAAAAAGCCATGGATTCTATGTGCAGTATTCCCCTAGCGCTGGAGTCCTGCCGTTCTCATTGATCAGTAAACTTGGTCTTGGCTGGCTGTTCTCGCTGATCTTCTGGGGGAGGGACCTGTTGCAGTGGTTTACAAATGTCTTTGCTGGAGGCGGAATTGCCCTGCTCTTGCCCCCTCCCGGCTAAGTAATCTGCTTGGGTTTGGTCTCCGGAGCTTTTGTTCCCTGAGAGCTTTCCGTACAGTTTTGGAGGCGGAGAGTGAAAATTGCGGCCTCCCAATCTCTGCCCCGGAGGAGCCGAGAACTCGGGGTCCCGCTCCTCAGTGAGCCCCCAGAGAAAAGCCATCAGTCACTCCCATCTCCCCGGTCTCCGGCCGCACTCCGTGCTCACCCGGCCTGTGACTGCGCCTTTCTATCTCTGGCGCCCGACCCCATGTGGAGTCTCCAAACCCAGCAGATCCCTGCGGTGCACTCCTGTGCGGCTCCTCCCAAGGGAGGAAGGTGAGTCTCCCCAGATCTGCCGCTTGTTGGGTCCCTGCTGGAGGAGCAGGGGCCCGACTGTGCCGCAGATCACGGTTTATGGCAACCCCGAGCTGAGAGCCCGCGCCTGGGCTCCGCCTCTGCAGCCAGCTTCCCTGCTCCGTTACCTGGGAGCTCTGCCGCACTCAGGCACCCCCGGTCTTTCTGTGACCCCGAGGGCCCTGAGACCACACTGTCCCAGAGGGTTCCACCCCCCGCTTAGCCACCAGAGTGACGTCCCTCAGCGGAGCAGACTTCTAAAAGTTCCGACTTTGTGCTCCGTGATTCTATCACTTGCCAGAAGCGGCCGACGGAGGCCCCTCCCCTGCCGTCTATCCTCCCGAATATCGCCTCGGATTCACTTCTCCGCACGTCCTACCTTCCAGAAAGTGGTCGCTTTTCTGTTCAGAGAGTTGTTGCTCTTCTTTTCTTCGATCTCCTGTTGAGTTTGTAGGTGTTCAGAATGGTTTGATCCCTATCCAGCTGAATTCCTGAGAGGAGACGATATCCAGGTCTCCTACTCCTCCGCCATCTTGCTCCGCCCCCCCGACTTCTTAAGTATTTTAAGAGTTAATTATTTGCTACAGTGTGGTATTTATTGCAGAGAACATCTGTTTCTTTTTGATGCTTAACTATTTCATTAATGAGATGATTTTAGGTATTCTTCATAAATTGTCTTACTGGACTTCTGAATTTCAAACATTTTTCAATAAGCCTAAAACTCTGAATTGCAAAATTCTGGCTCCTGTTGTCTATATTTGGTCTCTAACAACCACAGTTAATATTTTCTTTGATTATTATAATGCCACTTCACTTCCTGAGGACTTGCATAATCTACTATCCTTTTTCTTCTTCATTATCATCATCTTCATCTTTTTTTCCCCCTTCTCTTCCTCCCAGCCCCCTCCTTGTCTTCTTCAGTTCAAGCTTTTGATAACCTATCTTACAAAAGCTCTTTCCTAATTTCTGGCCAAGGATAAAAAGAAAAATAAAAAAATTTTCACTTCTTTTTCATTTCTGATCTCTGTTCAGACACTAGATCAAATACCCCCGTTGAGTTGTGGGGTAGACAGCAGAATGAAATTCCCTCACATTCAGTAGTGAGTTAATAGTTTCCCTCCATTTCGTGCTTTGTCATGACAGTATCATTCACTTCAAACTCTAATACTTTTAGAAATCATAGTCACATGTTTCTAGTTGTTATAATAAAGACTATTTTCTTTGCTTTAGATCATTCACTAAGGTAGTTCTAATCATACAGTCTTGCTAAAATGAACAAAGCTAAGATCTCCCAGATAGGAAAAATCTTGTTCCTAGTAATAAAGCCACCATTATATTAGTATGAACAGAGGGCCAGTCTTAAAGTATAATAACATGCTCTACTTATTCACACAGGTTATTTTGGAAATGTGAATCCATTTGCAATCCATTTGAGTGTTAGTTCAAATAACTATACACATTATTTGTTCTATTTATGAAACGTCATCATAAATATGAGGATCTGTATTTCATTTGTGTGGGGGAGCAAGACTTACTGGCTTTGACTGAGACTGCACGATGCCTCCTTCTCCTTGACAATCCCTGTCAAATTGGTACTACCCTACTGATCTGGGCATGGAATAGTAAAGCTAAAAATTATTCCTTACCCTTGTGAATGGCCAGAACAAGGTTAAGTCACTTATGATCTTAATATGACTTAATATGGACTAAAAGTATTTAGCAATCCTAAATGTTTTGGAGGCAGGACACTTTCACTCCCTTAAGAGTTCTCCACACCATGGAAAAATAGTAACTCCGTGAAGGTACTTGTTGGATTGATGAATAATTTTAAGCATTTTGTTGCAGTATAAAAGGAAGATTCACCAAAAAAGATTTTATATATAAGAATAGATTATTTTTTTAACCAACTACAAAATGTATGAAAATAACACTTATGTGTCTCAAAACTGTAGTCATGGTTAATTTGACCGTCAGAATATTTTTTTCCTCCTTTTTATCCTGGAAAGAAATCGTGTGTGTTTCTGAGATTTTAAGGCAATAAATAACATTAAGTTTTTTTTATTATGTTATGTTAATCGCCATACATTACATCATTAGTTTTTGATGTAGTGTTCCATGATTCATTATTTGCATATACACCCAGTGCTCCATGCAGAACGTGCCCTCTTTAATACCCATCACCAGACTAACCCATCCTCCCACCACCCTCCCCTCTAGAACCCTCAGTTTCTTTTTCAGAGTCCATCGTCTCTCATGGTTCATCTCCCCCTCCAATTTCCCCTCCTGCTATCTTCTTCTTCTTTTTTTTTAACATATAATGTATTATTTGTTTCAGAGGTACAGATCTGTGATTCAACAGTCTTGCACAATTCACAGCACTCACCATAGCACATAACCTCCCCATTGTCTATCACCCAGCCGCCCTATCCCTCCCACCCCCACCACTCCAGCAACCCTCAGTTTGTTTCCTGAGATTAAGAATTCCTCATATCAGTGAGGTCCTATGATACATGTCTTTCTCTGATTGACTTATTTTGCTCAGCATAACACTCTCCAGTTTCATCCACGTCGTTGCAAGTGGCAAGATCTTATTCCTTTTGATGGCTGCATAATATTCCATTGTATATATATATATACCACCTCTTCTTTATCCATTCATCTGTCAATGGACATCTTGGCTCTTTCCACAGTTTGGCTATTGTGGACATTGCTGCTATAAACATTGGGGTGCATGTACCCCTTCAGATCCCTACATTTGTATCTTTGGGGTAAATACCCAGTAGTGCAATTGCTGCATCATACGGTAGCTCTATTTTCAACTTTTTGAAGAACCTCTATACTGTTTTCCAGAGTGGCTGCACCAGCTTGCATTCCCACTAACAGTGTAGGAGGGTTCCCCTTTCTCCACATCCCCGCCAACATCTGTCATTTCCTGACTTGTTAATTTTAGCCATTCTGACTGGTGTGAGGTAATATCTCATTGAGGTATTGATTTGGATTTCCCTGATGCCGAGCGATATTGAGCACTTTTTCATGTGTCTGTTGGCCATTTGGATGTCTTCTTTGGAAGAATGTCTGTTCGTGTCTTCTGCCCATTTCTTGATTGGATTCTTTGTTCTTTGGGTGTTGAGTTTGATGAGTTCTTTATAGATTTTGGATACTAGCCCTTTATCTGATATGTCATTTGCAAATATCTTCTCCCATTCTATCAGTTGTCTTTTGGTTTTGTTGACTGTTTCTTTTGCTGTGCAAAAGCTTTTTATCTTGATGAAGTCCCAATAGTTCATTTTTGCCCTTGCTTCCCTTGCCTTTGGCAATGTTTCTAGGAAGAGTTGCTGCGGCTGAGGATGAAGAGGTTGCTGCCTGTGTTCTCCTTTAGGATTTGGATGGACTTCTGTCTCACATTGAGGTCTTTCAACCATTTGGAGTCTATTTTTGTGTGTGGTATAAGGAAATGGTCCAGTTTCATTCTTCTGCACGTGGCCATCCAATTTTCCCAACACCATTTGTTGAAGAGACTGTCTTTTTTCCATTGGACATTCTTTCCTGCTTTGTCGAAGATTAGTTGACTATAGAGTTGAGGGTCCATTTCTGGGCTCTCTATTCTGTTCCATTGATCTATGTGTCTGTTTTTGTGCCAGTACCATACTGTCTTGATGATGACAGCTTTGTAATAGAGCTGGAAGTCCGGAATTGTGATGCCGCCGGCTTTGCTTTTCTTTTTCAACATTCCTCTGGCTATTCGCGGTCTTTTCTGGTTCCATACAAATTTTAGGATTATTTGTTCCATTTCTTTGAAAAAAGTGGATGGTATTTTTTTTTTTAAATTTATTTATTCATGAAAGTCAGAGAGAGAGAGAGAGGCAGAGGTAGAGGGAGAGAAGCAGGCTCCCCGCGTAGCAGGGAGCCCAATGCGGGCTCGATCCCAGGACCCTGGGATCATGACCCAAGCCGAAGGCAGACGCTTAACCGTCTGAGCCACCCAGGCGCCCCAAGTGGATGGTATTTTGATGGGGATTGCATTGAATGTGTAGATTGCTCTAGGTAGCATTGGCATCTTCACAATATTTGTTCTTCCAATCCATGAGCATGGAACGTTTTTCTACTTCTTTGTGTCTTCTTCCATTTCTTTCATGAGTATTCTATAGTTCTCTGAGTACAGATCCTTTGCCTCTTTGGTTAGATTTATTCCTAGGAATCTTATGGTTTTGGGTGCAATTGTACATGGGATCAACTCCTTAATTTCTCTTTCTTCTGTGGTGTATAGGAATGCCACTGATTTCTGTGCATTGATTTTATATCCTGCCACTTGACTGAATTCCTGTATGAGTTCTAGCAGTTTTGGGGTGGAGTCTTTGGGTTTTCCACATAAAGTATCATATCATCTGCAAAGAGTGAGGGTTTGAATTCTTTGCCAATTTGGATGCCTTTATTTCTTTTTGTTGTCTGATTGCTGTGGCTAGGACTTCTAATACTATGTTGAATAGCAGTGGTGATAGTGGACATCCCTGCCATCTTCCTGACCTTAGGGGGAAAGCTCTCCGTTTTCCCCATTGAGAATGATATTCGCTGTAGGTTTTTCATAGATGGCTTTTATGATATTAAGGTATGTACCCTCTATCCCTATATTCTGAAGAGTTTTGATCAAGAAAGGATGCTGTACTTTGTCAAATGCATTTTTTGCATCTATTGAGAGGATCATATGGTTTTTGTTCTCTCTTTTATTGATGTCTCACATTGATTGATTTGTGGATGTTGAACCAACCCTGCAACCTAGGGATAAATCCTACTTGGTTGTGGTGAATAATCCTTTTAATGCACTGTTGGATCCCATTGGCTAGTATTTTGGTTAGAATTTTTGCATCCATGTTCATCAAGGATATTGGTCTGTAATTCTCCTTTTTGATGGGGTCTTTGTCTGGTTTCGGGATCAAGGTAATTGTGGCCTCATAAAATGAGTTTGGAAGTTTTCCTTCCATTTCTATTTTTTGGAACAGTTTCAGAAGAATGGGTATTAATTCTTCTTTAAATGTTTGGTAGAATTCCCCTGGGAAGCCATCTGGACCTGGGCTTTTGTTTGTTGGGAGATTTTTGATGACTGCTTCAATTTCCTTAGTGGTTATAGGTCTGTTCAGGTTTTCTATTTCTTCCTGGTTCAGTTTTGGTAGTTGATACATCTCTAGGAATGCATCCATTTCTTTCAGATTATCTAATTTGTTGGCATAGAGCTGCTCATAATATGCTCTTATAATTGTATTTCTTTGGTGTTGGTTGTGATCTCTCCTCTTTCATTCATGATTTTATTTATTTGGGTCATTTCTCTTTTCTTTTTGATAGGTCTGGCCAGGGGTTTATCAATCTTGTTAATTCCTTCAAAGAACCAGCTCCTAGTTTCATTGATCTGTTCTACTGTTCTTTTGGTTTCTATTTCATTGATTTCTTTTTTTTTTTTAAGATTTTATTTATTTGAGAGAGAGAATGAGAGACAGAGAGCACGAGAGGGAAGAGGGTCAGAGGGCGAAGCAGACCCCCCGCTGAGCAGGGAGCCCAATGTGGGACTCGAACACAGGACTCCAGGATCATGACTTGAGCCGAAGGCAGTCGTCTAACAAACTGAGCCACCCAGGCGCCCCTATTTCATTGATTTCTGCTCTGATCTTTATTATTTCTCTTCTCCTGCTGGGTTTAGCCTTTATTTGCTGTTCTTTCTCCAGTTCCTTTGGGTGTAGGGTTAGGTTGTGTATTTGAGACCTTTCTTGTTTCTTGAGAAAGGCTTGTATTGCTATATACTTTCTTCTTAGGACTGCCTTTGCTGTATCCCTAAGATCCCAAAACAGTTGTGTTTTCATTTTCATTGGTTTCCATGAATTTTTAAAATTCTTCTTTAATTTCCTGGTTGACCCATTCATTCTTTAGTAGGATGCTCTTTAGCCTCCATGTGTTTGAGTTCTTTCTGACTTTCCTCTTGTGATTGAGTTCTAGTTTCAAAGCATTGTGGTCTGAAAATAGGCAGGGAATGATCTCAGTCTTTTGTACCAGTTGAGACCTGATTTGTAACCTAGGATATGATCTATTCTGGAGAACGTTCCATGGGCACTAGAGAAGAATGTGTATTCTGTTGCTTTGGGATGGAATGTTCTGAATATGTCTGTGAAGTCCATCTGGTCCAGTGTGTCATTTAAAGTCTTTATTTCCTTTTGATCTTTTGCTTAGATGATCTGTCCATTTCAGTAGGGGCGTGTTAAAATCCCCCACTATTATTGTATTGTTGTCAATGTGTTTCTTTGCTTTTGTTATTAACTGCCTTATATAATTGGCTGCTCCCATGTTAGGGACATGTTGTTAGATAATTACAATTGTTAGATCTTCTTGTTGGATAGACCCTTTAAGTAGGATATAGTGTCCTTCCTCATCTCTTATTACAGTCTTTGGTTTAAAATCTAATTGGTCTGATATGAGGATGGCCACCCCAGCTTTCTTTTGGTGTTCATTAGCATGGTAAATGGTTTTCCACCCCCTCACTTTCAATCTGGGGGTGTCTTTGGGTCTAAAATGAGTCTCTTGCAGACAGCATATCGATGGGTCTTGTTTTTTAATCCAATCTGATAGCCTGTGTCTTTTTATGGGGCATTTAGCCCATTTACTTTCAGGGTAACTATTGAAAGATAGGAACTTAGTGCCATTGTATTGCCCGTAAGGTGACTGTTACCGTATATTGTCTGTGTTCCTTTCTGGTCTATGTTGCTTTTAGGGTCTCTCTTTGCTTAGAGGACCCCTTTCAAGATTTCTTGTAGGGCTGGTTTTGTGTTTGCAAATTCCTTTAGTTTTTGTTTGTCCTGCAAGCTTTTTATCTCTCCTTCAATTTTCAATGACAGCCTAGCTGGATATAGTATTCTTGGCTGCATATTTTTCTCATTTAGTCCTCTGAATATATCCTGCCAGTCCTTTCTGGCCTGCCAGGTCTCTGTGGATAGGTCTGTTGCCAATCTAATGTTTCTACCATTGTAGGTTACATATCTCTTGTCCCAAGCTGCTTTCAGGATTTTCTCTTTGTCTATGAGACTAATAGTAAGTTTTACTATTAGATGTCGGGGTGTTGACCTATTTTTATTGATTTTGAGGGGGGTTCTCTGTGCCTCCTGGAATTTCATACCTGTTTCCTTGCCCAAATTAGGGAAGTTCTCTGCTATAATTTGCTCCAATATACCTTCTGCCCCTCTCTCTCTTTCTTCTTCTTCTGGGATCCCAATTATTCTAATGTTGTTTCATCTTATGGTATCACTTATCTCTCGAATTCTGCCCTCTTGATCCAGTAGTTGTTTATCTCTTTTTCTCAGCTTCTTTATTTTCCATCATTTGGTCTTCTATATCCCTGATTCTCTCTTCTGCCTCATTTATCCTAGCAGTTAGAGCCTCCATTTTTTATTGCAACTCATTAATAGCCTTTTTGATTTCGACTTGGTTAGATTTTAGTTCTTTTATTTCTCCAGAAAGGGTTTTTCTAATAATTTCCATGTTTTTTTCAAGCCCAGCTAGTATCTTTAAAATCATCGTTCTGAACTCTAGATCTGACATCGTACTAATGTCCATACTGATTAGGTCCCTGGCAGTCAGTACTGCCTCTTGTTCTTTTTTTTGCATGATTTTTTCCATCTTGTCATTTTGTCCAGAGGAGAAAAGGTGAATAAGAGAACAAACTGCTAACAGGGTAACAATGTCCCCAGAAAATATACACAAAACAAATCAGAAAAGACCTGAAACCAGGGGAAAAGAAAGGGAAAGAAAGGAAAAAGAAAGAGAAAAAAATAGAAAAAAAAAGAAAGAAAGAAAAAAAGAAAAAAATAAAAACAAACAAAAACAAAACAAAACAAAACAGAATATGATCAAATATGATCAGGCTGGGGCATAGATCGGTGCCTCACACTAGATTTTGGGCATATTTTGGTCTGTTAGGAGAAAGTGCCTCCCAAAATTTTAAAGAAAAAAAAACTTACATATGTACAAAATAAGGGTAATACGATGGAAGGGTTGGAATATGACTGAAAAGATGAAAATTATAAAATATTTTATAAACGGAATTGATACGAAGTTGGTTGAAAAAAGAAAGAAGAGGATAAAAAAAAAAGGGAGAGAATGTGATCAGGCAGGAGTGTAGAACAAAGCCGTACACTAGAGATTTAGGGTATATTTTGATCTGTTAGAAGAAACTGTATCTCAAAATTTTAAAGAGAGTACAGCATATACCCTATATATACATGTATATATATACATACATATATATATGTATATATATACCCAAAATAAGGGTAAGTACTATGAAGGGATAGAATATGGCTCTTAAAATGAAAAATAAAAAATATTCTTTTAAAAAAGGGATTGATAAGATGTTGGTTGAAAAAGGGAAAAAGAAAAATTAAAAAAAAAAAGACAGTTAAAAAAAACTAATTTTGAAAGACTAAAGAATCATGGTAAAAAAGCCATGAATTCTATGTGCAGTATTCCCCTAGTGCTGGTGTTCTGCCATTCTCATTGATTTGTAAACTTGGTCTTGGTTGGCTGTTCTTGCCAATCTTCTGGGGGAGGGGCCTGTTGCCATGGTTCCCAAATGTCTGCCAGAGGCGGAATTGCCCTGCCCTTTCCAGGTCCAGGCTAAGTAATCTGCTCGGGTTTCCTCTCAGGAGCTTTTGTTCCCTGCAAGCTTTTGGTACAGCTTTGGAGGACGAGAGTGAAAATGGTAGCCTCCCAATCTCTGCCCCAGAGGAACTGAGAACTCGGTGTCCTGCTCCTCAGTGCGCCCCCAGAGAAAAGCAGTTAGTCACTCCTGTCTCCCCAGTCTCTGGCCCCACTCCATGCTCACCCGGCCTGTGACTGAGTGTTTCTGTCTCTGGTACCCAACTCCGTGTGGAGTCTCCAAACCCAGCAGATTCCTGCGGTGAGCTCCTGCACCGCTCCTCCCCGGGGAGGAAGGGGAGTCTCCCCAGATCTGCCGCTTGTTGGGTCCCTGCTGGAGGAGCAGTGGCCCGACTGTGCCGTGGACCACAGTTTATGGCAATCCCAAGCTGAGAGCCCACTCCTCAGCACTGTCTCTGCAGCCAGTTTCTCTGCTCTGATACCTGGGAGCTCTGCTGCACTCAGGCACCCCCGGTCTTTCTGTGACCCCAAGCGTCCTGACACCACACTGTCCCAGAGAGGGTTTCACCCTCTGCTTAGCCACTGGAGCAATGTCCCTCAGCGGAGTAGACTTCTAAAAGTTCCAATTTTGTGCTCCGCTGCTCTATCACTTGCCAGAAGCAGTGGATGGAGGCCCCCCCCCCGCCATCTATCCTCCTGAATATCACCTCAGATTCACTTCTCCACACGTCCTACCTTCCAGAAAGTGGTCGCTTTTCTGTTCAGAGAGTTGTTGCTGTTCTTTTCTTTGATCTCCTGTTGAGTGAGTAGGTGTTCAGAATGCTTTGATCCCTATCCAGCTGAATTCCTGGGACCAGACAAAATTCAGGTCTCCTACTCCTCTGCCATCTTGCTCCACCCCCCAAGAGTCCAATAACATTAAGTTTTGTTCCAATTCAACAATAAAGTATTGTTGATCTTAAAAAAAAAAAAAGCCAGCTATTTTACCAATAAAAGGAGTTTATTAGGGCATAGCAGAGGAATTGCAATTCAGGACAAGCAAACTATGGCAAATCATAGGAAGCTCAGAGAACACAGAGGGGCTTGCTTTTATGGAGGAAAGGAGGAAGTTGGGAGAGGCTCTTTAGAAGAGTTCATGTTGGTGATGGCTTCTCATTAGCTAAGTGTGGTGGTTTCTCATTGGATGGGCTATTGTGGGATAAGGAGAAATTTTTTCTTCCTTCTGCTGAGGTGTGTAAAATTAGGTTCTTCCCACTGGGCAATGCCAAGTATGCTTTTTATAGGGAGTGGTAGTGTGTGAGGGTTTCCTGAAGGGTTCCCTGACTCCGTTTTATTTTTTATTTTATTTTTTATTTTTTTTCAATTTAAACTGTTATTACTTATTTTGCCTATACCTTTTTTTTTTTTAATTATGTTCAGTTAACCAGCATATAGTACATCATAAGTTTTTGATGTAGTGTTCAACGACTCATTAGTTGCATATAACAGCCAGTGCTCATTTAAATGAGGGTTTCCTTATTTATTTTCACAGTATTGATATCAAATGAGATTTCTTCAGCAATGATATCTAAAAGGAAATTTAATAGTTCTCTTTGATCCCTCTGGGACTAGTTCTGGAAAGTCATTGGAATAGTAACTAACCATTAGATCATGGTAAAAAAGCCATGAATTCTATGTGCAGTATTCCCCTAGTGCTGGTGTTCTGCCATTCTCATTGATTTGTAAACTTGGTCTTGGCTGGCTTTGGGAAATCAGGATTATGGGATTTGTGGGTTCTATTACTATTCATATCTATCTGTAAATTTTTTAACCAGCTTTTAAATACATATTGGGTACACAATATAGTACCAGTGCTATGGAAGATATAAAATAAAGGAAAGAAAAATTATAATTGACCTAAAGGAGTTAAAGTCTAGGAGGAAATATAAGATATTCCTAGAGCACAACATTGAATTTGCAATAATTTGTTCAGTATTGTATGTTAAGTGCAGAGAAAATTCAAAGTGAGAGTCAAGGTGATCTCCAAGAAGTCAGAGATTTTAAATCTCTTTGTTCAGAATATTGTTTCTCTGATTACCACAAAAATACATGCTTATTGAACAAAATTTGAAAAAGAAATTGGCTATAAACATTTACCCAAAATAACTAGTTTACCCCTATGAATTCATCTAACAATTTTCCTTTTACCTATAGCCATTTTCTACCTGGAACAGTTTTCCCAGCTCTGTTCACCTGGCTAATTTTTACTCATCTTTCAGGCCTTATTTTAAATGACACTTGCCCTCAAAAAAGTTTTCAAACTTCTTATATTATTTAATATTCTTCTGTTTAGTATCTGGGCTTCCTCTACATGCATGAAATGTTTATGCTCCTGGACTCTGTAGTGGATGCTGGGAATACAGTGATAAACAGAATAAACAGGATTTCTACCACAATGGAGTTGGCTATTATAATGGAGACAGATAAGAAACAAGCAAACAAAAATGAATATATATAACATTTTGTTCCAATTACATGTAAATTTACTTTTCTCATTAGACCATCAACTCCATACAGTAAGGAATATATAACTTTAAAGAAGTTAGATAGTAAATAAATGTGTGTGTGTATGTCTTTGTTTGAAATTAATGATTACTGAAGGAATGAACGACTAAGTTAATATTTCTGTGCATTTTTTCTTATCAGTCATGTACATAAACAATTTTCATATATATTCAAAATTGTATTCTTATTAAATACATACTATACATTTTTCACTTAACATTATATCTTGAACATATTCCTGTGTGAGTAAATATTTTAATGGTTGCATAATATTTCATTATAAGAATGTACCTGGATGATTATATAACCCTCCCCTATTGAGATTCTTATTTTCATTCTTTTCCTGACTCAGAACCACACATTCATTTAGATTGTTTCCAGTAGTTTACTGTTACAAATTTTGTACTGATGAACACTTTTATGTATAAGTCATTATATCTTTGATTATATTTACTCAGAAATATTTGAATCGCTGGACAGAGGTTATCTTTTTTAAGGCTTTTGTATAAATCACCAAGTTGTATTACAGAAAGGTAAATTATACTTAATTGAGGGATAACTTAGGTAATTTCATTAGGTTTTGAAACTAGCAATGGATATGACCTAATCAAAAGGATGCTGGCTGGCAGGAGCAAGGGCACAGAAGTGAGAAGTAGTAACAATTAAAGAGACAAGATATATGTGTGTTATGTTGTGTAGTGAAGAGGGATGGAGTTGGAAATCTTGGGACAGGTGAATGCTAGATGAGAAGTTTTCAAACTTTTAAAAATATGTTGTTGGAGCTACTGTAAGATCTTGCAAAGGAGAAGGATAACATCGTCTCTGGGGTTAAATGTATCTTAACTCAAATTAATAACTTGGAGACTTTAAGCCCTTGTTTCACTAACTCTTAAATTTAAATTGTATTTCATTCACCTTTCAAATGGCTTTAGGAGTCTGGATACCTTTCTGGTTCTCCATGCTATCCCACTACAACTGTGGGAAATTTGTGAGAGCTATTCTGTCTTCTCTACTCAGATCCCTCTCTGAACATTTTTACATAGCTTTTCTTTTCTTCTTTTCTTTTTTCTCTTCTCTTGGTTAAATTTATATTTATTAATAGCATGCATGATTTTGTGAAAAACAAGTATGAACCCTGGTCATTCTGACTCCCAAGGTCAAGTGCGTTCTGAGGACAACTGCCTGAAGATCTGTCTCTTAAACTCCACTGTGTGATGGACACTGGTGGCATGTCATCTGACCCTTCCCTCTCAAAGGGGAACAGACTGGGGTTAACAGACTGGGATTCTGCTTGATGGCTTTCACATGGAGCTCCTAGGACATGGGTCACAGGTCCCACAGAGCTTCCTGCGGGAACTCAAACATGGACCTGATGGCATCCTTCTCCATCTTGTGCTCTTGCTGCTTGTACCAGGACCACTTTTTCAGAAGCAGAGCTCTTCTCTGGCTCTTCTCAAAAGGGAGCTCTACCTGAGGCTGCTGTCTTACTTTATCTAAGAACCTCACTGGGATAATAAAATCTTCAGTGGAAATTAGCTCTTGGCCAGCCTTTTTCAGCCAATAGATCTTCTTTTTCAAGTGATACTTCACTGCTTAGTCTTTTTTAGGACTTACCTTCTTCTTTTGCAGAGTTTCTGATCTCATGGGAATGAGTTCCCAGAAAGTCAGCAATGAAGCTCACTAGGTGGGTGTTCCTGATCAGTGCCTGTTAAGTTCCCAGAGTGACCATAGCCCCTCTGGCGGTTGATGGGTGCAGAGGTCCTGACCTAGCATTTCGTTAAGGAGAGTTTGAAATGTTTTTAGTTTGTGCCCATGAAGATGAAGAATCAGCTTCACTGGTCCAGATATTTCTCTAATCTTATCTGACAGACTATATAATAAAATATATAGGGAAATGTAAGGCATAATAATTTGGGGAAATGGAAACATACATTGTTTTAATATTTCCAAAATATTGTCTCTGTTATATTACTATTAGATATGGCATTTAAGAAGTTTATCATGGCCAGAAGAAGGGAAGTAATAAAGATTAGAGCAGAAATAAATGATATAGAAACAAACAAACAAAAACAAAACAGTAGAACAGATCAATAAAACTCAGAGCTGGTTCTTGGAGATAATTAATAAAATTGATAAACCCCTAGCCAGACTTATCAAAAAGAAAAGAAAAAGGTCCCAAATAAATAAAATCATGAATGAAAGAGGAGAAATCACAACCAATGCCATAGAAATACAAATAATCATAAGAGAATATTATGAAAAACTATGTGCCAACAAACTGGGGAATCTGGAAGAAATGGACAAACTCCTAGAAACATACAGACTACTAAAACTGAAACAGGAAGAAATAGAAAGTTTGAACAGACCCATAATCAGCAAAGAAATTGAATCAGTAATCAAAAATTTCCCAAGAAACAAAAGTCCAGGGCCAGATGGCTTTTAGGGGAATTCTACCAGACATTTAAAAAAGAGTTAATACCTATCCTTTTGAAACTATTCCAAAAAAATAGAAATGGAACAAAAACTTCCAAACTTCTATGAGGCCAGCATTACCTTGATTCTAAAACCAGACAAAGACCCCACCAGAAAGTAGAATTACAGACCAATATCCCTGATGAACATGGATGCAAAAATTCTCAAAATACTAGCAAATCGAATTCAACAGTACTTTAAAAGAATTATTCACCATGATCAAGTGGGATTTATTCCTGGGCTGCAGGGCTGGTTCAATATTCACAAATCAGTCAATGTGATACACCACATTAACAAAAGAAAGGATAAGAATCATATGATCCTCTCAATAGATGCAGAAAAATTATTTGACAAAATGCAGCATCCATTCTTTTTAAAAATTTTTTTTATTATGTTATGTTAATCACCATACATTACATCATTAGTTTTTTAAATTGTTATTTGAATCCCCAAATTACATCATTAGTTTTTGATGTAGTGTTCCACTATTCATTGCTTGCGTATAGTACCCAGTGCTCCATTCAATATGTGCCCTCTTTAATACCCATCACCAGGCTAACCTATCCCCCAACTCCCCTCCCCTCTAGAACCCTCAGTTTGTTTTTCAGAGTCCATAGTCTCTCATGGTTCGTCTCCCCCTCTGATTTACCCCCTTTCATTTTTCCCTTCCTACTATTTTTTTTTTAACATATAATGTATTATTTGTTTCAGAGGTACAGGTCCGTGATTCAACAGTCTTACACAATTCACAGCGCTCACCATAGCACATACCCTCCCCAATGTCTATCATCCAGCCACCTCATCCCTCCCACCCCCCACCACTCCAGCAACCCTCAGTTTCCTGAGATTAAGAATTCCTCATATCAGTGAGATCATATGATACATGTCTTTCTCTGACTGACTTATTTTGCTTAGCATAATACCCTCTAGTTCCATCCATGTTGTTGCAAATGGCAAGATTTCGTGTTTTTTGATGGCTGCATAATATTCCATTGTATATATATATACCACATCTTCTTTATCCATTCATCTGTTGACGGACCTCTTGGCTCTTTCCATAGTTTGGCTACTGTGGACATTGCTGCTATAAACATTGGGGTGCACATACCCCTTTGGATCACTACATTTGTATCTTTGGGGTAAATACCCAGTAATGCAATTGCTGGGTCATAGGGTGGCTCTACTTTCAACTTTTTGAGGGCCCTCCATACTGTTTTCCAGAGTGGTTGTACCAGCTTAATGCAGCATCCATTCTTGATGAAAACCCTCAACGAAGTAGGGATAGATGGAACATACTTCAACATCATAAAGGCCATATACAAAAGACCCACAGCTAATATCATCCTCAATGAGGAAAAACTGAGAGCTTTTCCTCTACAGTCAGGAACAAGACAGGGATGTCCACTGTCACAATTACTTTTTAACATAGTACTGGAAGTCTTGCCTCAGCAATCGGACAACAAAAAGAAATAAAAGGCATTCAAATTAGCAAGGAAGAAGTTAAACTTCCACTATTTGCAGAAAACATGATACTCTATATAGAAAACCTGAAGGACTCCACCCAAAAGTTGCTAGAACTCATACACGAATTCAGCAAAATCTCAGGATATAAAATCATGTACAGAAATCTGTCATATTTCTCTACACCAATAATGAAGCAGCAGAAAAAGAAATCAAGGAATTGATTCCATTTACAGTTGCACCAAAAACCATAGAATACCTAGGAATGAACCTAAACAAAGAGGTAAAAGATCTGTTCTATGAAAACTGTAGAACACTTATGAAGGAAATTGAGGAAGACACAAAGAGATGGAAGGACATTCCATGCTCATGGATTGGAAGAACAAACATTATTGAAATGTCTATACTACCCAAAGCAATCTACACATTTAATGAAATCCCTATCAAAATACCACCAGCATTTTTCACAGAGCTAGAACAAATAATCCTAAAATTTGTATGGAACCACAAAAGACCCTGAATAGTCAGAGCAATCCTGAAAAAGAAAAGCAAAGTGGGAGGCATCATAATTCTGGACTTCAAGCTATATTACAGAGCTGAAGTTATCAAGACATTATGGTACTGGCACAAAAACAGGTGCATAGATCAATGGAACAGAATACAGAATCTAGAAATGGCCCCTCAACTCTATGGTCAACTAATCTTCAACAAATCAAGAAAGAATATCCAATGGAGGGCGCCTGGGTGGCTCAGTTGGTTAAGCGACTGCCTTTGGCTCAGGTCATGATCCTGGAGTCCCGGGATCGAGTCCCGCATCGGGCTCCCTGCTCGGCAGGGAGTCTGCTTCTCCCTCTGACCCTCCTCCCTCTCATGCTCTCTGTCTCTCATTCTCTCTGTCTCAAATAAATAAATAAAATCTTTAAAAAAAAAAAAAAGAATATCCAATGGAAAAAGGACAGTCTCTTCAAAAAGTGGTGTTGGGAAAATTGGACAGCCACATGTAGAAGAATGAAACTGGACCATTTTCTTACACATACACAAAGATAAACTCTAAATGGATGAAATACTTAAATGTGAGAGAGGAAATCATCAAAATCCTAGAGGAGAAAACAGACAGCAACCTCTTTGACCATGGTCATAGCAACTTCTTACTAGACATGTCTCTGGATGAAAGGAGATCAAAAGCAAAAATGAACTATTGGGACTTCATCAAGATAACAATGTTATCTGCTCAGTGAAAGAAGCAATCAACAAATCTAGAAGGCAGCCTAGGGAATAGGAAAAGATATTTGCAAAAATGACATATCTGAAAGAGGGTTAGTATCCAAAATATATAAAGAACTTATCCAACCACCATCCAAAAAACAAATAATCCAATCAATAAATGGGCAGAAGTCATGAACATTTTTCCAAAGAAGACATCCAGGTGGCTAATAGACACATGAAAAGATGCTCAACATCACTCATCATCAGGGACATATAAATCAAAACCTCAATGAGATACCACCTCACACCTGTTGGAATGGCTAAAATTAACAGCACAGGGAAGAACACATGTTGGCGAGGATGTGGAGAAAGTGGAATACTTTTGCACTGTTTGTGGGGATGCAAACTGGTACAGCCACTCTGGAAAACAGTATGGAGGTTCCTCAAAAAGTTAAAAATAGAACTACGCTATGATCCAGCAATTGCACTACTAGGTGTTTACCCAAAGGATACAAAAATACAGATTCAAAGGGATACATGCACCCCAATGTTCATAGCACCATTATCAACAATAGCCAAACTATTGCAAGAGCCCAAATATCCATCGACTGATGAATGGATAAAGATGTGGTATATATACACAATAGAGTATTACTCAGCCATCAAAAAGAATGAAATTTTGCCATTTACAGCAATGTGTATGGAGCTAAGTGAAATAGTCAGAAAAAGACAAATATCATATGATTTTTCATTCATATGTGAAATTTAAGAAACAATACAGATGAATATATGGGGGGGGGGGGAAGAGAGAGAAGGAAAAAACCATAAGAGACTCCTAAAGATAGAGAATGAATTGAGGGTTGATGGAGAGAGGTGGGTGGGGGATGGGCTAGATGGGTGATGGATATTAAGTAGGACACTTGTGTTGAGCACTGGGTGTTGTATGTAAGTGATGAATCACTGAATTCTACTCCTGAAACCAGTATTGCGCTATATATTAACTAACTAGAATTTAAATAAAAATTTGAAGAAGAAAAAAAAAGTTTATCATGGCACTAAACTCAAGGTGAGCTGAGAGTGTAGAGAGCCTAGATGCAGACCACATACACTGTGCTTACCTCCAGCTAAACGTTTAATTAGAGTATGAAATACTTCATGTAGGAAGGTTCTCAAAAATTCAATATAACTTGTAATTTCTCTGGCAAAAAACAACTCAAAATATATTTTTTACTGAGAGTTGGCCTGAAGTATCTTTACATATAAAAGATTAATTTTTTTCTCTGAACACAAATTTCAGGAGCCCTCTATTAATCATCATCTGTTCTTCCATTGATGCTATACTGTCTTCTTTACTGTAACTTTATAGTGATTCTTAACGCTGGGTAATATCAGTCCTCCAACTTTGTTCTTCTCTTTCAATATTGTGTTAATTATTCTGGGTCTTTTGCTTTTCTATTTAAACTGTAGAATCAGTTTGTTGATATCCACAAGATAGTTTGATGGAATTTTGATTTGAATTATGTTAAATCTGTAGATCAAGTTAGGAAGAACTGACATCTTGATCATATTGAGTCTTCCTGTCCATGAACATAGAATATTTCTCTTTTATTTAGTTTTTCTTCAATTTTTTTCATCAGTTTTGCATTTTTTCTCATATAGTCTTGTACATATTTTATTAGATTGTTATATCTGAGTATTTCATTTTGGGGGATGCTAATGTAAATGGTATATGTGATTTTACTTTCAAAATCCACTGTTTATTGCTGGTATATAGGAAAGCAGTTAACTTTTATATATTAGCCTTGTATCCTGCAACCTTGCCATAATCATTATCAGTTCTAGAAGTTTTTTGTGAGTTCTTTTGGATTTTCCACATAGATAATCATGCCATTTTCAAACAAGGGCAGTTTTGATTCTTTCTTCTTAATCTATGTACCTTTTATTTCCTTTTCTTGCCTATTTGCATTAGCAAGGACTTCTAGTATGATGTTGAAAAGCAGTGATATGAAGGTCATTCTTGCCTTGTTTATTATCTTAGCGGGCAAATTTTGAGTTTCTCACCATTAAGTGTGTTAGCTGTAGGTTTTTTGTAACTATTCCTTATCAAGCTGGGAAGTTTTCCTCCATCTCTCGTTTTTTAGAGTTTTTATCATTAGTGGAAGTTGGCTTTTATTAAATATTTTTTCTGCATCTATTGATACACTCATTTTTCTTCGTTAGCCTATTAATGTGATGGATCACATTAGTTGATTTTTGAATGTTGAACTGGCCTTGCCTGGGATAAATCCCACTTGGTTATGGTGTATAATTCTTTTTATACTTTTTTGCATTTGATTTGCTAATATTTTGTTGAGGATTTTTGTAACTATGTTCATGACATTATTGGTCTTTAGTTTTTTTGTTCTGTTTTTGTCTGGTTTTGGTGTCAGAACAATGCTGGTCTCATAGAATGAGTAAGATGTATTCTCTCTTCTTCTGTCTTCTAAAAGAAACTGTAGAAAATTAGTATGATTTCTTCCTAAATATTTGGGAGAATTCACCAATGAACCTATCTGAGCCTAGTCCTTTCTGTTTTGGAAGACTATTATCAATTCAATTTCTTTAATAAATATGTCTATTCCAATAGTTTATTTTTTGGTGAGTTTTGGCTAGTTGTGTCTTTTGAAGAATTGGTCCATTTTATCTAGCTTATCAAATTTGTGGGCAGAGAGTTGTTCATAGTATTTCTTGTTTATCCTTTTAATGTTTGTGGGATCTGTAGTGATGTCACCTTTCATATATGATATTAGTAATTTTTGTTCTTTTAAAAAATCTTGTTAGCCTCACCAGAAGCTATCAGTTTTATTGATTTTTTTCAAAGAGCCAACTTTTAATTTTGTTGATTTTTCTATAGATTTCCTCTTTTAATATCCATTGGTTTCTATACCAATCTTTATTGTATCTTTTCTTTTGCTTATTTGGCTTTCACTTGCTCTTCTTTTTCTAGTTTTCTAAGATGGAAGCTCAGATGATTTATTTTAGATCTTTCTTCTTTTCTAACGTGTGTATTCAATGGTATAATTTACCCACTGCTTTCACTGAATCCTTCAAATTTTGATAAGTTGTATTTTCATTTACATTTAGTTCAAAGTATTTTGAAATGTCTCAAGATTTCATCTTTGATCTATAGGTTATTTAGAAGTGTGTTGTTTAATCTCCAAATATTTGGGGGATTTTCCAGCTATTTTTTCTGTTATTGATTTCTAGTTTGGTACCATTTTGATCTGAGAGCAGACATTTGTGATTTTTATTCTCTTAAATTTGTTAAAGTTTGTTTTATGGCTTAGAATATGTGGCCTATTTTGGTGAATGCCCATGTGAGCTGGAGAAAAATGTGTTTTTGTTGTTGTTGCATGAAGTTGTTTGTAGATGTCTGGTATATCCAGTTGATTGAGAGTATTGTTGAGTTTAACTGTCTCCTTACTGATTTGCTACCTTTTGGATCTGTCCATTTGTGATAGAGAGTGTTGTGAAGTCTCCATCTGTAATAGTGGATTCATCTATTTCTCCCTGTAGTTCTATCAGTTTTTACCTCATATATTTTAACTCTGTATTTTTAGATGCATACACAATAAAGATTGTTAGGTCTCTTCGGAGAATTGACCCCTTTATCATTATGTAATGCTCTTCTTTATCCCTGATAATTTTGCTTGCTCTGAAGAGGTTTTCTTTTTATTTTATTTTCTCAGTGAAATAATAAACATGGCTATTTATTGAGACTGATATGGGAAATGGTGTGCTGGAGGAGAAAGAAGACAATCTGAAAGAGTCACCTTGGAGAGTGGAAAATAATTTTTCTCCCAACCATGTTAAGCTGCTTTGTTTGGTTTTAGTCAGAGAGTTAGATTTAGCCAGGATAGGGATTTTTCAGGTAAGTACAATAAAGAAAAAAGAGAATGATTGTGACAAGTGAACATCACTATAAGTTATAGATTCTAAATTATTCCTGGCTATAGGAAAATATAAAGTTTTATTTTATGAGACTAATATAATGCTGACATCTAAACCCAATTAATATTGTGCCAAAATTTAAAAAAAAATGAACTCTTTCACATGAATACATATGTCTAGATACAATATTACATAAGAGAATACAGCAGTTTTATCAAAGGATAATGCCTATAACCTGAGTAGAATCTATTCTAGGAATAGAAGGGTAGTTAAATATCAGAAAATCAATCAACATAATTCATTGCATCAATAAATTAAGTCTCAAAAAAGCTATATTAGTATACCAATAGATAATGAAAATATATTTGAGTCTAAATATATTTTCAATATCTATTATGATTTACTAAGATTCCACTCTCTTAAAAAAATTTTTATTTGAGTACAGTTCACATACAATGTTACATGAGTTTCAGGTGTACAACACACTGATTTAACATCTCTCTATATACATTATGCTATGCTTACCACAAGTGTGGCTACCATCTGTCATAATACACTATTATAATACCACTGACTATATTCCCCATGCTGAACCTTTTATTCTCCTGATTTGCTTATTCCATAACTGGAAACCTATAACTCCCACTCCTGTTCACCCATTTTGCCCATCTCCCCACCCTCCTTCCTTTTGGCAACCATCAGTTTGGTCTCTACATTTACAGGTCTGATTCTGCTTTTTGTTTGTTTGTTTATTCTTTGTTTTGTTTTATAGAGTCCATGTATAAGTAAAATCATATGGTATTTGTCTTTCTAAGTTTGACTTATTTCACTTAGCATAATGTCTTCTAGGTCCATCCGTGTTGTTGCAGTTGGCAAGATCTCATCCTTTTTTATGGCTGAGTAATATTCCATTGTGTGTATGTATGTGTGTGTGTGTGTGTATGCTACACGCTATATCTTTATCCATTCATCTATCAGTAGACACTTGGGTTGCTTCCCTATCTTGGCTATTGTGAATAATTCTGTATTAAACATAAGAATGCATATGTTTTTTTGTATTAGTATTTTCATTTTCTTTGGGTCAATACCCAGTAGTAGAATTACTGGATCATATGATATTTCTATTTTTAGTTTCTTGAGAAACATTTATATTGTTTTTCACAGTGTTTTTCACATTCCCACCAACAGTGCATAAGGATTCCTTTTTCTCCATATCCTCACCAATACTTATTATTCTTTGTCTTTTTTATTCCAGCCATTCTGACAGGTGTAGGGTGATATA
The DNA here is from genome assembly GCF_029215605.1 of Mirounga angustirostris. Taxonomy (NCBI): domain Eukaryota; kingdom Metazoa; phylum Chordata; class Mammalia; order Carnivora; family Phocidae; genus Mirounga; species Mirounga angustirostris. The sequence goes on from NW_026991713.1 coordinate 21,666,282, forward strand.
TCATTGTGGTTTTAATTTGCATTTCCCTGATGATGATTCAGCATCTTTTCATGTCTCTGTCATCTGTATGTCTTCTTCAGAAAAATGTCTATTCAGCCCTCTGCTCATTTTTTTTTTAAATAGGATATTTGTTTTTTTGGTGTTGAGTGGTATAAGTTCTTTTTATCTTTTGGATGTTAACCCCTTGTTGGCATATTATTTATAAATATCTTCTCCCCTTCAGTAGGTTGTCTTTTCATTTTGTTGATTGCCAAGAATGGCCAATAATCCCTGTACCAACAGATGAATGATTACTCCAAAATTGCTGTGAAAGAGAGGAGAAGGCAAGGGGCTCAACGTTCAGAGATGAAGACCCTTTGCTCTTTGCTCCCACTTTTATTGGTCCTTCAGGATAATCACAAATCCTTATCATTGTTTCTCAAGCACATGATGTGTGACAAGGGGTCTTACTGAAACTAGGAGGATCTGTTTATGGGAAAGATACGATATGCTAATCTGTGTGTTCTATGAGTTCTGCTAAACATAGCCTAAGGGACAATGAATACATCTCTTAGATCACAGGGCGGCTGTTTGGGCTAAGAAAGCTTAGGCGAAGGCAACTCCCCTCAGCACTCCAATGGCAGAGTGGTCATGCAGGCCTCAGCATTCCAAAGGCCTACCCCTTTTCCAAAACCTTCCCTCACAGCGGCCTCTGTATTACAGCATTAAATTTTAGCAAACCAGGTATTATGGCTGATTTCATGCTCTACATTAACCCCAACAGTTGATGGTTTCCTTTGCTGTGCAAAAGCTTTTTATTTTGATGTAGTCCCAATAGTTTATTTTTGTTTTTGTTACCTTTGCCTCAGGACACATATTTAGAGAAATGTTGCTATGGCTAATGTCAGAGAAGTTACTAGCTGTGTTCTCTTCTAGACTTTTATGGTTTCAGGTTCAACATTTAGGTCCTTAGCCCATTTTGAGTTTGTTTTTGTGTATGGTGTAAGAAAGTGGTCCAGGTTTATTCTTCTGCATGTAGCTGTCCAGTTTACCCAGCACCATTTATTGAAGATATTGTCTTTTTCGCATTATATATTCTTGTCTCCTTTTTCATAGATTAATTGACCATATAAGTGTGGGTTTATTTCTGACCTCTCTGTTCTGTTTCATTGATCTCTGTGTCTGTGTTTGTGTCAGTACCATACTATTTTGATTACTACAGCTTTGTAGTATATCCTGAGATCTGGAATTGTAATACCTCCAATCTTGTTAATTTTTTTCAAGATGGCTTTGGCTATTTGGTGTGTTTTCTAATTCCATACAAATTTAATACTATTTGTTCTAGTTATGTGAAAAATGCTGTTGGTATTTTGATAGAGATTGCATTGAATCTGTAGATTGCTTTGGGTACTATGGACATTTTAACAGTATTAATTCTTCTAATCCATGAGCATGGAATATCTTTCCATTTGTTTGTGTCACCTTCAATTTCTTTCATCAGTGTTATATACTTTTCAGAGTATAGATCTTTCATCTCCTTGGTTAAATTTATTCCTTGGTACTTTATTCTTTTTGGTGCAATTGTAAATGGGATTGTTTTCTGTTGTTTCTGTAAATGGGATTTCTCTTTCTGTTGCTTTGTTCTTAGTGTATAGAAACACTACTGGTTTCTGGGCATTAATTTAGTAGCCTGCAACTTTACTGAATTCATTTATCATTTCTAATAGTTTTTTTGGTGGAGTTTTTAGGTTTTCTATATATATATTACCATGTCATCTGCAAATAGTGACAGTTTAACTTCATCCTTCCCAGTATGGATGCCTCTTATTTCTTCTTCTTATGTGATTGCTGTGGTGAAGATTTCTAATACTATATTGAATAAAAGTGGAGAGAGTGGACATCCTTGTCTTGTTCTTGATTTTAGAGGAAAAACTCTTCAGTTTTTTACCATTGAATATGATGTTAGCTGTGGGTTTTCATATATGGACTTTATTATATTGAAGTTTATTACCTCTAAACCCACTTTGTTGAAAGGTTTTATCATGAATGGATGTTGAATTTTGTAAGACTTCTCTTATGGGAATTTTAACAAGTAGCCTTGATTTGCTTAGTACCATGTTCTCTCTCTCTCTATTTAAGGAAACCTATTTGCTGTCTAAAAAGTTTTATCTGATCAATTTCCTTATCGATAAAATGGAGATTGTAATAATGAGTGGAGATAATATGCCTAATTTATGTTGTTATGACTTCAATGATATAGTATGTTCAAAATATGCTGTAAGAATTAAAGTATGATACATAATATATATTTGATATATTAAAATGTAATTATTTGTATAAATTAAAATTTTATACAAGTCTATAATTCCTATTATTATCATAGATATGAGAATTATTATAATGGATAAAAATAATTATATATCTATATTTATCTGGGATGTATAGTCTTACCACCTGAATTTTACCAATTTAATGTTACCTCAAAATCATATTACAGTATGAAATTTTATGTTTATTTTACTAGCCTGAAGTAGTTTCCTTGTTTGAATAAGCCTACAAGTACCTAGAATGCAGCACTTCAAACTTTGTACACTGTGGTTAAAACTGAAATTTTTAAGCATTAGAGATTTTAACTATTGAATTTAACTTAATTATGCATTAGAATTATAAAATTGATTTGAATTATAAAATTGTGTAATGTATTTGAATTATCAAGGTTTTCTTTAGGGCCGATCTGCAGAGTGCCCACTGAATTGCCTGTTATAAGGTCAATCTCATGTCGTTTCAGAAAATTTTAGAAAAATGTAGTATGGAAGACAGAACATATATATTTGGAAACTTCAGCTCTTATGTAATAAGTAGCATTTATTTTCAACTTTTAGTAAAATTCCATTAACATTTTTTGATTTTTATTCGATTATTTTAATCCAATTGCTGAAAATTTTTATGATTGATTATTAATATTGAAAATAAGAATACTTGTGGGGCACCTGGGTGGCACAGTGGGTTGACTGTCTGACTCGGTGTCAGCTTAGGTTGTGATCCCATGGTTGTGGGATAGATCCCTGAGGCCTCTGTGCTCAGTGTGGAGTCTGCTTAAGATTCTCTCTCTCTATCCCTCTGTCCCTTCAGCTTGTGCCCTCTCTCTCTGTGAAATAAATAAATAAATCTTTAAAAAAATTGTAATACTTTAGAATATAATAACTTAGAATATAAAAACTGTAAGGGGCCTTTTACAGAGAGAGAAACTGAGATCCAGAGAGGTTAAAGTGCTCAGTGCATAGAGCTAGTTAGTGGCAAATCTAATATTAGAATCTAATTTTCCTGATTGTCATTTCATTTCATTCTATTTTACTTTACACCACATTCTTCTCAAATTCATCTTGTTCCCTAAGGACTGGGCTCCACATGAATATTATGCATATTTGGATTTTATTTGCTCGTTTCTTTATTTGGGGATGGTCCAGAGAGCGAGATAAATGCTGTGAAAATTCAGCTTTCACAGGCTATTAGACTAACTCCTAATTCACACCACTAATGTGTTTGTCCTTAGAATGCTCCATTCCCTTCTTTTTGTTTCAGGTCCATCAAGTCTTATTTATATAAGAATATTTGGATACAATAATAACCTAGCTATAGAAAGCCCTTAGGGATGCTTTATAATTATTGAAATGATCACGTTCCTTTGAAAAAATCATTTTCTCAGTGATGGTATTCCCCAATGGTGGATCAAATCACTTCAGATAAATGAGACCTCAAAATTCAAGAAGACCTTCAAATGTATACAAAGATATGAAACATGCTTGTGTAGTATATTTGGTCCCTTCTGTGTTTCCTCATCACAGCATCCTCATCCCCCCATCCTGGGGTGGGTTAGCCCAGTGAAGGGTATTAAGGAGGGCACGTATTGCATGGAGCAGTGAGCGTTATTCGAAAACAATGAATCGTGGAACACTACATAAAAAAACTAATAATGTACTGTATGGTGACTAACATAACATAATAAAATAAAATAAAATAAAATAAAAATAAAATAGATCAGTAAAGTATTATGCATTATATGTACTTTTATAATGTACATGCATGTATTTTTATAAAGCATATTAATATTCAATTTTGTTATTGAAAGTTCAAACATATACAGAAGTAGAGAATAATGAACTTTCATGTACAAATCACCCAGCTTCATCAGTGATCAACATTTTGCCAATCTTGTTTGATTTATCCTTTTTCTTTTTTTGAAGCAAACCCCAGACAATATTAATAATTACTAATTAATATCATTTATTTTATGACTCATATTAAAATTTCCTTAATTGTGAGATAAGCAACATTTTTAATACAATAGGCTGAATCTTTATTTGATCAGGTGAGCGAAAGATATTCAGAAAAGGGAAAATAGATCTGGGGCAGAGGGCTCATACCATTTCTGGTTCCTTGATAGACAACAGCAGAAATAATGTTCAAGGTTTAATAATCCTTACTTTGTAATCCCTGCAAAAGCAATCTAACAAAGGGTGTGTGTGTCATGTGTATTTGTGTCCTAACAGGGAATGATGATGGTAATGTCCTTATGAGAGGTTGAGCAACACACCCTGCAACATTGTTGCTGGATGGGGTTCCCTGGGAAACCAACTCCCAACAATGACTAGGGTATGGGAGGCTTAAACAGAGTACTGTTGAGATCAGCACCTGTGGAAGTGAAGTGAAAGAAAGGAGGCAGGATTGGACAGAGGGAGAAGTTGAGATGGTAAACTGTCTTAACAGAGACCTCAGTCAACCCTCTGGAATATTCTAATCAGGGATGATGGACCTTTTGATCAGTCAATCACTGGGGGCTAGTCACCCTGGAATGGGATGGACAGTGGGTGAGAAGGCTCTCTTCAGCCAAGGCAGTCCCCACAGGGGCTAACAACAAATAGCTTTCCATCAGCAACACTGTCAACAGCTTGGAGAATAGATCCTTCCTCCCTGAAGTGGAATCTGGGCAGCATATCAGAGCATCCACTCCAAACATTTTTAGCAGGAAAATCTGTTCCCATATTTTAGGTTTTTCCTGAATAGGAAGTTATTAAATGCTTATATATACCAGGTATTTTACATACATTATCTTTAATCGTTACATCAACACTGTAAGATAGCTATTATTATTTTCAAGATAAGTAATCCGAGAAGGGAGGTAGCTTCTCCAAGGTTACACAGCTGGTAGACATGGAAGAATTGAGATTTCAACCAAATTCTGACTCCCAGCTCTTTCCACCAGGCAGCACAGCTGCTGGCGGTACAACTCTGTAGGTGTACCTATAATTAAAGCCCGCAGGCAGCACAGCCATTATCCCTTTACTTTTTGCTTTTATCTACCAGTTAGGTTAGCAATGTATGTTTTTAAAATTTAAAGTCATGTTTATTTAAGACCTTCCAAACCTATTTAAAATTCAAGTGAAACAACTCAAGGTTGAGTAGATTTCCTGAACATGTTGGAACATGTTCCCTCTACTTCTTTAGAGCTTTATTGAAACCAGGAGATAAAAACAAACAAATAAAACCCTCCAAAAAACCAACCAAAGACATACTAATGTCTCTACGATGATGATTTTTCTTTTGGATTTGTGCTGCTTTGGAGAAGAGACGCTAGATAATCAGTATGAATCATTGTAACCATTATTTCTAGCCTTTCAAGCTACTGAATGGGAGTAGGAGAAGCTGAGTTCTATTCACGAATCCTCCAGTATTGCTCCCTGAATGATCTAAGGAGAGCCACTTAATCCATTGTATGTTTTGGTTTTCTTACTTGAAAATGACTGTAATGAGATCTACCTTTCCCTTACCTTATTTATTTATTTTTCTGCTAAAGACATTTGCTTGTTTAATAATAAGTAATAATTAAAAAATATGAAAGTATAAGTGTGTGTAGTCTTCCCCTCTCCCTGCTTTTTTTTTCAATTACAGTGTAGTTAACATACAATGTTCTATAGTTTCAGGTGTATAGTATAGTGATTCAACAATTCTATATATTACTCAGTGCTCATTTAAGTAATTCCCTTACTTTAAATGACAATTATATGAATAGATTAGATGCTTTATGAACGCTTTGAAGCAACTCCTTAAGAACATGATGTTTCTTAACACTTTCTGTTAGATTTCTATAAAAATCTATAGAAATATATTGCAAATAAAACTTTATAAGCAAACTCACTAATATTACTGAACATTTTGTCAGAAGCCAAATGAACTGAGTGAGTTTAAATATTAGAAAGGCATTAGGAAGGTATGGTAAATAGAATAACGGCCCTCAAAGATGTCCATATCTTAATTCTCAAAACCCATGAAATATTGCCTTACGTGACAAAAAAGGGCTTTCTAGATATGATTAAGCTAAGGATTTTGAGATGGGAAAATCCTGGCTTATCTAGGTGGGCCCAGTGTAATCACAAATATCCTTATAAGATGGAGATAGGAATATCAGAATTCGAGAGAGATTTGAGAATGCTATGCTGATGGGTTTGAAGGTAGAGGAATGGACTGTGAGCCAAGGGGTGCAGTTCATTTTTAGAAGCTGGAAAGGCAAGACAATAGATTCTTCTGGAGGCTGCAGAAGGAATGCAGCACTAATAACACTTTGAATTTGGTCCAGTGAGACTTCTGACTTTTAGAACTATAAATAATAAATTTGTGTTTTTTAAAGCCAATAAATTGTGGTAAGTTGTCACAGCAGCAGTAGGAAAGTAAGTCAACAGGACTGTCATTTCATTTAACCTGTGGATCTTGGTCTATATGAAATAGATTGTTCTTGTTGTCAAGATTAAGAACCACAACTGGAAGGTGGGGAGCTAGGGTGTGTGTGCCTCAGGTTGCCTTTAAAGTCTTCTGTCCTTTTCCAGATTAGGGGAAATCTCAGCTGATAAGCTCTTTCCTAGAAGGTTTGTCTGATTACCATTTCTTGATGAGTTAAAGTGTAGGAATGAGCAGTTATGTTCCTCTAATAATTACTTGGGAAAGCCTTCCCATTGAGGTTTCTGTTCCACTAAGACATCAAGATGATTAGCTCTCTTTAGTGTGTCATCGTCTCGGTCCTGATGCCTTTGTCTATCCTGAGTATATGATGGAGACCTCTCTTCCTCTTCTGAATGTCTACTATTGCTTCATATTGAGAATCCTTTAGAAACCTCTTTATCCTCTTTCTTTGGATCAGTTCTACTACCAACATTCTCTGCTGCTAAACCAAGGCTGTTTAGCATCACATGGAAAAGTCATACAACCATAAAGATGTATTTAAGGAAAACTTTATGGTCTATAAGTAGATATGTGTTTGTGTATATATGTATATGCATGTCATGATGGGGGAGTAGGGAGTGACATAATAATTTTCTTCCTAACTCAAAGGGATATATGTACATATAAAGTGATTTTCAGTTATAACTAAGGTCCCTAATCAATTGACTTTAAGTTAATCAAGGAAGATTTTACTGGATGAGCTTGACCTAACCACATGAGCTCTTTAAAGAGAGGTGTTCTCCTGCTGGCCTAGAAGAAAGCAAAGACTCATGTTGCAAATTGCCTATGACTAGGAGAGAGGCATCTGTAGAAACTGAGAGCCTCAGTCCTAGAGTTGCAAGAAACCAAATTCTTCCGTTACCTGAACGAGCTTAGAAAAGAACCCTAAGCTCTAGATGAGAATCATGGAACTATAGCCCAGCCGATACTTTGAATGCAGTATTGGAGGGGCAGTGCAGAGGACTGATCTAAGCCATGCCCAGACTCCTGAGTTACAAAAACTGGAAGAAAATAAATGAGTGTTGTTTTAAGGCATGAAGTTTGTTGTAATTTGTTACGCAGTAATAGAAAAGTAGTATAGATTTTTTTTTTAAAGATTTTATTTATTTATTTGACAGAGAGAGACACAGCGAGAGAGGGAACACAAGCAGGGGGAGTGGGAGAGGGAGGAGCAGGCTTCCCACCGAGCAGGGAGCCCGATGCAGGGCTCGATCCCAGGACCCTGGGATCATGACCTGAGCCGAAGGCAGACGCTTAACAACTGAGCCACCCAGGCACCCCAGAAAAGTAGTATAGATTTTGGTACCAAAAGAGGTGCACTGCTATAACATATACCTAAAATGTAGGAGTGGCTTTGGGACTGGGCAATAGAGATAACCTATTGGAAAAAAAAAATTGAGGAACATAATAGAGAAAGTATGAATCACTGTGAACACTCTTAGAAACCTGGACTTTGAGAACACTGCCTTGAAGGGCTCAGAAGTGAGGAGCATGAAATTAGAAACTGGAGGAAGAGGGATCCTTGTTATGTGCTGGCAGAAATATTAATGAAATTGTATAAGATGTGAAATATTGTGAAATATGAATTTGCATATATAGCTGAGGAGATTTCCAAGCAAAATTTCAAAGATGCCGCCTGATTTCCTCTTGTTGCTTATAATAACATGTAAGCGGAGAGAGATAAATTGAAGGAAGAAATGTTAAACAAAAGTGAACTTGGACTGAATGATTTTGAAAATTCTCAGCCTCTCCAGATGGCAAAGATGCTAAAATTCAGAAATGGCTGCCAAAAGTATGGCATTGAGAAATAGTTGAGTGTGTGACCATACAGTTTTTTGCTAAAACCTCAGAAAGATCAAAATGTCAGAGTGTTGAGTCACACAAAGACCTCTTTCAAGAGATTAAGGGTGTTTCTCACTGATCTTTGAGATCAAACCTGAGGACCTCTAGAGTCTTAAGGGCGTTCTCTGTCTTTCAGCCATCTCTGCAGGAGGCCAAGACATAGAAAAGGAATAATCTTTTTTTTAAAGATTTTATTTATTTGAGAGAATGAGCGAGCAAGCGGGTGAGAGAGCACAAGCAGGGGGAGCAGCAGATGGTGAAGGAGAAGCAGGCTCTTCGCTGAGCAGGGAGCCCCACTTGAGGCTTGATCCCAAGATCCTGGGATCATGACCTGAGCTGAAGGCAGATGCTTAACCAACTGAGCCATTCAGGTGCCCCGAAAAGGAATAATCTTGAAAATATTTGTGGGTATGGCTTTTCTCTACTGGAGTAAAGCCCTGTGAAATCCATGGAAGACTCACAAAGATCTTTAGAAATTTATATCAGCAAGAACATTGCTAGCTTAGTCTGAAAGGGACAGAGAGGCTGTTGAATCCCCAAAATTCTACTGGCAGGAAGCAGGCTGATAAAACTATGGGGCAACAAACGTGCTACCTTTCATAAAAAAGGAAACATGACTGAGAGGCTGAACCAAGGATAGAGACTTCAGAGAATGGAGAGGAGAGCCAAGGAGGATTATTCACCTAATCAAGAAACCTGAAACCTAATCAAGAAACTGAAACCTAATCAAGAAACTCCCATTTGTCCACTGGATTTCAGAACTGCTTTGGGACAGTGACTCCTTTTTACCTTACATTCCACTCGCCAAACACCCCCCACCCTTTTGAACTGCAATGTTGATAGCTGTTACCCTATACCTATCCTACCATTATTTGTTGGGAGGGTGGGTTGAAGATAACTTGTCTCTTTAGTTCCACAGGTCCATAGAGGAAGAAGAATTGTGCTCTAGGAGGTGAAAATAATGGATTATCCCCAGAAGCCTCATTCCCTACCTGATTCAGATGATATGGTTCTGTACTTAGAGCTGATGAGATTTTGGACTTTCAGCTGATCTGCCTTATTTACCATAATGTGCTCAATTCCTTACACAGAGTGGCTGGTGAATAGCAGCTTATGAAATATGTAAAATTCTTTCTGAGCATTATTAGCTTGAATCAGTACCTCTCATTCTGACCAATTTTGGAACAATAGAGTGATTAATTTTTATGATTCTTTAAGAATTAGAGTCTGAATACTAGATAATGGTTAATTCACCCGAGTAAATGCCAACCTAAGGAAACTTGATTGGGCTTTCACATATATTTCTCCAGGAGATACAACTCTTCTGTTTTGCTGCACACCTTCTTTAAACTTCTACAGTTATATTTTCTTTACCTGAATTCCCACAATTGATCTAGAAGATAATTAGAGCCCAACCTGAGAGAGTTACTGTGGTAGTATCAGAAGGGTTCTTGGCAAAAGCAGTATTAGGAAATGTAATTAATTTTAAATTTGAGAAAACTCAAATCATGGCAAGAAGGAGATTGCAGTAGTCTAGATAAGCATAGATTCTGGCTGGTTGTGCTAAAAATAGAAATGAGTTAGGAATTATGGCAAGAAGTGGTTCATGTAAGGAATTTTAGTGGTCAGATAATAACAGTGTACCATTGTCAGGATAAGAATTAATTGTGCTTATATTTTTATTCTGGTTATAGGTATAGATTAAAATAATGTATATCTAGCACTACAGAAATAGAAAATAGAGAAAAATGCCAGTCCATCTTATATATCATGGATAACAACTAACATGAATTCCTTCAATTGTCCTCTGGTTTTCTTTTTTTATATACACATATATATAGTGAATTTTATTATTTATTTGCATAAAATTGAGATAATTTTAGATATAGTTTTGTAACTTGATTTTTATTCACTAAGCAATCAATTTGGGACATCTTTTTGTATCCGTATATATATATATCTATCCCATTCTCTTTAATTACATAGCATACATATATTAAAATGTATATGTCCATTCTGCTATTAATGGGTGCAATTTGACTATTCTCAATTTTTGGCTTTGTAAGAGTACTGCAGCAAATATTTCTGTGTGTGCATTTTGGCATTATTTTGTGAACTCAGCAATTCCACATGTAGGTATGAATTTTAGAGAAACTTTAATTGCAGCACTGTAATAGTAAAAAAAAAAAAAACCAAACTTACAACAATCCAAATTTCCATTTTTAGGGAACTGGATGAATACATGATGAAATAGCAATATCTAGAGAACTGTAAAACATATAAATGTAATAAATCAAGAAACCTCAGTTATTCTACCTAGAAAGTGAACATATCTTTCAAACATGATATTGAGTGACAAAAATAAATGACAGAATGGTAAGTACATTCTGACACCACTTATGTAATTTTAAAAGCACATACAACAGTACAGTATTGTACAGTACTGTATTGTTTATGTACAAATATACAGTAAAAGTATAAAAATATGGGTAGAAAAGATATACAATGACTTTATTTTAAAGGTCAGAAGGAGGCAGAGAAATGGGACCTAGGTAAGTTTCTAAAGAGACTGCACCCGATTAGGGGACTTTCTTTTCTTAAGAAATCACAGAAAGCTGTGCTTTACTTTGAAGGAGAATGTGTAACTATGTGAAAAGAAAAGCATGTCTATAGAAGCAGTGTTATAGGAAACATGTTCAGACATTCCACTTAAACAGTGCTACACTGTGCTTGGAGATTTTTGGAAATTAATATCTTAGAAACAAGAAAATAAGCAAGCAGAACTCATAGTACCTCCACAGTCAATTAGAGATCAACCGCTTTTCCAGAAACAATGTATTAAACATGAAGCCATCTTCCAGCCTGTAGGAGCAACCAAATTAGGCAGATATGTCTCAGCTTTGAATTCTTTTTTAGTATTTTTATAAGGTATTTTCTTTAAATATTTTTGTAGCCTATATTGTTCCCTCCTTTTCTAAACTACTGAAAAATTTAATTGAGCTTTACATCATATGCTCTTTCCTTTTACAGTTACCTTGAGTCTTGCATTTAATTCTCAAATTAGATTTAAAGTCCTCTAAGGATGGAGATTTTATTTTATACCTTTTGATGTTACTATTGAGCTTAAGAACCTCTATATGATTTTTATTTCAAAACTTAAGCAACAGTGTTTATCTTTAACCACCCACTGAGATTTTCTCTTTGTTTTCAGTGATGGTAGGCATCTCAGTATTATAAAAAGATCTCAGACTTTTGTTATTAATTATGTTATTTGAACAGGTTACTTATCTTGCAGAACCTATTTCTTCTTTTGAAAGCAAGGATAATAAAATCCACCTTATTGTTTAAGTGCTAAGCAAGAAAATAGCTATAAATCACTAAGCTGATATAGTGCCTATAACACTGTAGGCTTTCAACAAATGCTAGTTCTCATTTCCTTTCCCCCTCAGTTTCCCAAAACTGAAAATAATGACACTAATTCTACATGATTGTTATAACAAATTATTTATACATAAGTACTTTAGGTGGGTACTAACGGTCATCTACTTACCTGGTTGAGAGAAGAGGGGAGGTCCAGAACAAGTATTTGAGACAAGCATTGTTTTAATGTGCAGAAAGTAAGTTCTAGAATATGGTACAAAACCAGCCCTAAGTTAAAAATCTAAGCCTTCAAACTTTACTTAGCAGGAATCTCAGTCAAGATGAAAACAAAGATGACAATTGCAATCTTGAATCAAAATGACCTGACATGCTTACCCCTTTAAGGTTCTGAGTTTTTTTCTTCATGGATTATGGATGGGGTCATTACAATAAAGACCAGTAAACTCTATTCTTGAATAGGTGCCCTATCCCTTAATTTAAAGCCTTTAGTAGATTACAGGCAAACCCTACTTTTGGAGATTATGTATATTATTATTTGTTCATTCAAGATGATTTAGTTAATGACTCTACTTCCCATATTTTGCCCTTACCCTCCTGTTCGTGGAACTATTTGCTGATTCTGTAATTACATACCCTTTGGACAATAATATGGGGAAAAACTCTTTCAACATTTGATGGTTTAAAAAAAAATCCCACCTCCTATTCAATCTGTGATTACTTATCCTTCCTCACTCTCCCAGTCCCTCTGGACTGGTTCAAAAATATAACTACACCTTTTAAAGTATCTCAGACTTCTAATTCAGGTTAAGGCTGCTCTGTGATATTTATAGATTTGAATTTGGGTCTCTTTCTGTTGTACTTCATACAAGCCTAGATGTATCTTCAGGTATAGCTGGATCCAGGGACTCAGATGAGGCCACCTAGACTTGGTCTCTTTCCCTCTCTCTTTCCATATTATGGCTTTGCTTTCTTTTGTATTGGTATTATTCACAGGCACACGGTTCTACCAGCGTATACAGGGTTATCCTAGCTTAACATTTCCACCAGAAAAAAGAGTTTATCTTTCTCAATTGTTCAAAAAATTCCAGGATTGAGACACAGTGAACCACTGTAATTTACTTATTTAGCTGTAATTTACTTATTTAGCTTGGAACCAATCACTGCAGCTAAGGGAAAGAAATATTCTAATTGGTCTGTCCTGGATTACATGACTGACCTTGGAGTTCTGGGGCTGGAGTCAACTCCACTCTAAGTACATAGGCTGGGAGTAGAGGTGAGATGTATTCCCAAATAAAATAAAAATCAGGGTGCCTTTACCAAACAAAGCAGCTGTGGATGCTGGGCAGTTAAAATAGCAATTGTCTACTTAACAGCAGTCTGCAAACTATAATCTGCAGACTAATTCTGCCAGCCCTAGTTTTTTTTTTTTAAATAAAGTTTTGTTGGAACACAGCCACATCTATTCAGTTATAAATGATGACTACTTTTCTGCTATATCAGCAGAGTTGAGTAATTGCAGCAGAGACCATATGGCCAGCAAAGTCTAAAATATTTACCTTCTGACCCTTGACCTAATATTCCTGATTTACCACAAAAGAATTCAAAGGGCATAGGGAAAAAGCACTGGTTAACAACAGTGTTAGATAATGGTGAGTCCAGTCTTCCAAATCCTCTCAACTAAGGTCTTAATGAAACCTTTAAATATTTGGATGCTGCATTGAATAATAGCAACTTTAAGGAGCTGGTTTAGTGATGAAGATCATCCTAATCTTTTTTTTTTTTAAGATTTTTATTTATCTGAGAGAGAGAGAGAGAGAGAGAGAGGTGGGGGAGAGAGGTAGTGGGAGGAGGAGAGGAAAAAAGAATCTCAAGCAGATTCCCCTGCTGAGCACAGAGCCCACGCGCAGGTCTCGATCCCATGACCCCTGAGATCATGATCTGAGCCTAAATCAAGAGTCCAACACTTAACCAACAGAGCCACCCAGGTTCCCCTAATTTTTCTTAAAAGAGCTTATGAACCCTATGAATTCTTGCTAAATTTCTGTTGAATATTTTCATACCTAGAACATTTGTTTTAGCTAGCAAAAATTTATAATAGAGTTTGATTTTATGTGCTATGTGAAGGCTTTTACATTGGGGCTACAATACATATTTATGTTTATTGGACACGGAGCCTATTTTTTATATCTTTAAATGATGACTGTTTACAGCTCTTGAAGCTAATTATATATTATTATTCATATATATGATTTTGTTGATATTTGATCATTATTCTGTAACTCATTTCCCAGATATAATATAACTTTAGGAAAATACAGTATCTTTTATGATAGAGCATTTAGCAATGCATTGGAAGGACCTAGTGAGATGTCATATTCATTCAGTCCATCATTTATCCATTGCTTTGCAGCTCTTTAGTGAGACTTTTATTATATGCCAGACACTGTGCTAGACAATGGGAATAAAGTGATGAATAAGACAAACATGGAACCAGCCTTCATTTTGCTTAAAATCTAATTGGAATTAAAGAGCTTCATTCATTAATTTTTATTTGTTCATTACATTAACAGATATTTATTGATCACTTTTTATGTGCTAGACACTATAATAGATGTTGAGGGAGTCATGGAAAAGACTGATGCCTTGCTCTTTGGAGTTTGTAATCTCTTTAGAAGACAAGAATTTCACAGATGGTTATTTCATTATAACTGTGATAAAAACAGGGTGGTGAGAGAGTATATGCTAGGTGACCTGACTTAGTTATTGCCAAGAAAATTATGTAAAAACTGAATTCTATAGAAACTATTGATATAGAAACAGTCCAGAAGGAACACTAGGCATTTTTCAAGGAAAAATAAGAGGAAAGGTACTCATGGTGTAAAGGTCCAGAGAAAAAAGAAAATCATGGCATGTGCCAGGAACTGTAAATGTATGGTTAGAATACAGCATTCCTGTGGAGGAGAGCTGACTATTGAGTCAGAAGAGGTAAGCAGTAGCCAGATTATGATTAACCTTGCAATTTACAAGAGGCAAGACATACTCCAATTTTCATTTTAGTAAGATTGCCTAGGCTAAATTGTGGAAAATGGCTAGGATACAGAAAATATTGAATGTAGTAAGACTTATTATATGAATTGAGATCATCATTCAGGCCTAAGGTTTTTGTGGTTTGAAAAATATTACTGGCTATTGTGATGGGAAGGAATATCTGCCCTCACACTTAGGTTGCTCCACCCCTCCCAAGATCTATCTCAAATGCCATTACTTTTCTGAAATATTTCCTGCCTTTTCCAGACACTTCCAGCTGTGAGGTGAGTTCCTACAGCATCCATCCATCCATCCATCCATCCATCCATCCATCCATCCATCCAACTCATAATAAGCGTATCCTAGGAATCTGACACTGTGCTAGGTTATGGGGATACTCATAAACATAGTT
This sequence comes from Mirounga angustirostris, assembly GCF_029215605.1. Lineage (NCBI taxonomy): Eukaryota > Metazoa > Chordata > Mammalia > Carnivora > Phocidae > Mirounga > Mirounga angustirostris. The sequence continues at coordinate 21,681,697 of NW_026991713.1, forward strand.
TCTTGCCATTATAGAGTTTACCTTTTAGTGGAGATCAGAGTTCAGTGTGAAAAGTGCTCTGATGGAGACAGAGGGCATCAAAGAAGCACAGATAGAAATTAAACAGGGGTGTAGAGAAGGGAATTACAGTTTTCAGCAAAGATTTATTAGATAATATGATGTTGTTGAACATAATGATGCATTTGAAGAACTGCAAATTATTTTAAGTGCCTGAAATGAATAATAGAGGTTGGGGTAGAAATGGTGAGAATAAAGGTAGTCCAAAACAAGGTGTTTTAGGTGTCTGTTTACAACACTGAAGGTGGTATCACAATTATCAACTTCCATGTCTATTGTCTAGACGTGCACAGAGGCTGGGATACACAGGTTAGGGTATTTTGGAGTCTAGTGGAACTTGAAGTAGAATGCTGTGTGTGTGTGTGTGTGTACAAAAAAAAAAAAAAATAGCCCTTAGGGCAGAAGGGGACCTTCTAAACAAAAAATAATATATCAGGGCATAGCACTTAAAGTAATAATCAAATAAAGGAACACAGCAGAGGAGGTTAATCAAGGACAAGTAGCAAGATGAAAGGCGAATATAGGGCAAAGAAAAGTCCCTGAATCTTTGAGAAATTTTAGCACTTTTCTAACAGATGCTTTTCTGTTGATGTTTGTTTTTTTGAGTTGGGTTCCTATGCACAAATGGTTAGTGACTGGAGGTAGGGAACATGTCTGGAAGGTGAGGATTCTCAGATCTTAGTGTGCAAAAGAATTAATGAGAGACACTGTTAAAAACACAGTTTCCTACCAAGTAAATCTGGGGAGCAGCTGGGAGTATGATTTTGAGCAAGTATCCTGGGTGATCTCATGCAAGTGCTTGTAATCCTTCCACTGTTTTATATAACTGGTATGTCTATAAATGATTCCTATAATTTTATCAAGACTAATGTCTTGATAAAGAAGTGTTACACAGGGGAGCACCTGGGTGGCTCAGTTGGTTAAGCGTCTGCCTTCGGCCCGGGTCATGATCCTAGGGTACTGGGATTGAGTCCCTTGTGTGATCGAGCCCCTCTCTGGGATCAAACCCTTCATCCAGCTCCCTGCTTGGCAGGGAGTCTGCTTCTCCCTCTTCCTCTGCCTCCTCCCCGCTGCTCATGCTCTGTCTCTGTCTCTCACTCTCTCTGTAAAATAAATAAATAAAATCTTAAAAAAAAAAAAGAAGTGGTGTTACACAGGAAGCTTAATGGACAGAGCACCATGGAAACCATTAGAGATCACCTTTATCTTTCATTAACTAGTGAATGCATGTTCTTCAGGCAAATTTGTTTTATTTAATTGCTATTACTAAACTCAATTTCTTCATCTTGTATACAGAATTCTTTGTCAGATACTTTGGTTTAGCAAACATCTTGCTTTGTCAAACATTCTGTGTAAAGTATCCCTAGAGGTGTCAGACAAATACTTTTTGAGTTCAGAAATAAAAGAAGATAAGAAAGAATGAAGGGAGGGAAGAAAAAGGAAATAAATATCATAGCAAACTTCCTTTGGTTTAACCTAATTAAGCAAATTCCATTGGTTTTCATGGATACCTGTTTATTTACTAAGACCTCAAAATCCATCTGCTTAGCTCAACAAATGTTGGCAGGAACCGATCTCAGACTTCCTACTCTTTGCCTCAAACTCTATTTTAAAAAACGGAATAAAAATTCGCCCATCTCTAGTCTTCTTTTAGCTATCACATTCACTGTGATTTCAGAAGAATTACAGAAGATACTCAAAACAATCAGTATATGTAAGTTCTTTTAGTGCCCTGAGATATAATACATGTGGGCTGGAGACTTGGATTCCATTTATGTGGGTTGATGCTCTCTATTTTATGATCTGTCTTGAGTATCAATTTCTTCTTTATATTAAATGATATTCTATTTCCAGTTTGAAGGTCATTCTTCTTCAAATAGGCAGAAGCAAAATAGGATATGGTTAATTCTGCCTGCTGGCTGTCATTTGCTGAAATCAAATTATTTTGTCCAAGCAGTTAGCATAGTTAACTGTAAGCCTTTCCCATTCTTATAGCTATGGCTCTAACAAGAATAACAATGGCAAAGACTTTTTGTCACACATATTATTTTTATATCAGTTATGTAAATGATAAAGAGGTTTCAAATTCTTGAGGAAAATAGTCAAGTTTGGAAAACAGACACAACCTATGAATTATGTTTTCAGGATATTTTATAAAACAACCTTAAATTAGCTCTGTTTCACTTCCTAATAGTAGTTCTACAAAAAGCATTTGTTAACATAATGATTTTTGCACTAAATAAATTGCTGAAAATTTACATACAGTTTTTCTTGAAAAAGTCATATTGAACTATGTGATAGTATCTTTTTTAAAAAAGTTATTATTGAAGTATAGTTGACATGCGATGTTGTATTAGTTTCAGGTATGCAACATAGTGATTCAACAATTCTCTACATTACACAATATTCACCACAATAATTGTAGTTTCATCTATCAGAATACAATGTTATTACAATATTATTCACTATATTCTCTATGCTGCACTTTTCATCCCTATGACTTATTTATTTTATAATTGGAAGTTTGTACCTTTTAATCCCCTTTACCTTTTTGCCCATCCCCCTACACCCCTCCCCTCTGGCAACCACCAATTCTCTGTATTTATGAGTCTATTTCTGTTTTTCTGTCTGTTTGTTCATCTGTTTTGTTTCTTAGATTCCACATATAAATGAAATAATATGATATTTGTCTTTCTCTGTCTAACTTATTTCACTTAGCATAATACCCTCTAGGTCCATCCACGTTGTTATAAATGGCAAGATTTCATTCTTTTTGTATGGCCTTTTTTTATTTCATTCTTTTATATGGGGTTGCTTCCATATCTTGGCTAGCATAAATGATGCTGCAATAAACATAGGGGTGCATATATCTTTTTAAACTAGTGTTTTTATTTTCTTTGGGTAAATACCCAGTAGTAGAATTACTGGATCATATGGTATTTCTATTTTTAATTTTTTGAGGAAAGTTCATACTGTTTTCCATAATGTCTGCACAAATTTACATTACGTTCCCTTTCCTCCACATCCTTGCCAATGCTTGTTATTTCTTGTCTTTTTGATAATAGCCATTCTGACTGGTGTGAGGTGATAGCTCATTGTGGTTTTGATTTGCATTTCCCTGATGATTAGTGATGTTGAGCATCTTCTCAGGTGTCTGTGGCCATCTGTATGTTTTCTTTGGAGAAATGTCTATTCAGGTCCTCTGCCCATCTTTTAAACAGGTTGTTTGTTTTTTGGTGTTGAGTTCTATATGTTCTTTATATATTGTGGATATTAACTCTGTACAGATATATCATTTATAACTCTCTTCTCCCATTCAACAGGTTGCCTTTTCATTTTGTTGAAAGTCTCTTTTGCTGTGATGTGATGTATCTTTTTATTGAACGATTTTTTTTCTAAGTAAGAATTTCCTTTTAAAATGGCTAACAAATCTAGATTTTATATGTTTAAAATTTATTTCTATATATTTTTATTTTATGTATTATATCAGTTTGGACATGGGCAATCTTATAAGCTATTGTGTAAACTGAAAATTTAGTTACAAACGGGGCAAAAGGAGAAAAAAAAATGGTTGGTTGGGGATGGAGAGCATTTTAAGCAATGATTGAAGAATTTAAGTTGATAGACATGATACAGTTATGAACAATATCTGTTAAGAAAGATACAGGTAAATCGCTACCTATTAATGATTTTCTCTAAGCTCCACCCCCACCTCCACTTTCCCACTATTATCTCTATGTTCCCATGTCAGTTCTCCATTATTACATTCATCAGTTGGAATTATTTATTTAGTGTTTACAATCTTGTTCCCTACACTGACTCACCTGGCATATAGTAGGAATCAATAGTATTTGTAGAAAGTATTTTTCTAAATTCTAATAATCAGATGTCTGTATCCCTAGTTTATATGGTAGCTAATTATTGTTGAATAGTTGACCAAAGGAATAAGTTTAGCAAACACAGAGGAAAAGAGCAATATCTTTCCCAGATATTCCTTTTGTGCATTACTTTTCTCTTTGCATATCTACTAGTGTCTCTTATTTTGGCTCTGAACTTTTTTTTCTTTGGAGATAAATGATGAGTAAATTGCTTTACTAAAGTTCATCCTCCAAGAATATGTAAAAGAATACATCATTAATGATAGAATTCCATGCACTTATCAGAGATGGGAAGGGTATTTAGTGGAATGGAGTGGGGTTCCTATTGTCCCTAAGAAATACATTCATAGCCCTGCCTCTCCCGCTCTTTCTTCCTTTATTTCCACAGATATTTTTTGAGCATCTAATGTGCTAAACTGTTGGGGACTAGAAAGCAAAGTGATTTAAAAATGATGTGAGGGAAAGAGGAGGGTCATTTGTTGGAGAACCTTCCAAGTTTGGGCAGAGGAATATGGACTTGATATTCCATGCCAAGGAGATACTGACCTCTTCAGTAGAGGGAAGGTGAAAGCAAAATTCCTAGAAGTTATTTAGCCAGTCAGTGGAACAAATTCTCATGGTATGCTTTTATATATTTCATGCTTACCTTTTAGAAGAAAAAGCAAAAATTAGGGAAAGATAAATGAATTGTTTTAGCTAAATAATAGAAAATTCAATATTGTTCCGCAATGGATAGTATAATCAGTCTGATATTTTTATTTGATTATTTAAGGCAAACTTTGTTGCTGTTACAGGTTTATAATTCATATCATGTAACTATGATTTTTGTTTTAGTTCTTTGCTGCATAGGAGAACATCAGAGAAGGGCATGAAATCATAACTTAAAAACAAACCCAAACTCTCCTACAAACAGTTTTGCAATTTGCAATTCCTTAATTTATTTTGCATGAAGTTATCGACTATACTATATAGAGAGTAACCTCTTATATCATCTACTTTTAAGGCCTGCTTTTCTGGAATGTGATTCTGAGCAATACAAATGTTAAGTGAAAAGGAAAAAAGTACTTGGTATTTTAGAATATTTGAACAATGTATTTTTAATAGATGTTTTTATGTACATGGGACTTGAGGATAATTCATTTATTTAGTAATACTTGGTTCAGTTCAATACAGATTTAGGAGTGAAGTGTTAGTATGTTGAATATCAAAGGCATTTTGCCACTTAATAGAGTAGCTCATATTCTGTACCATAAGGTATAGAATACTTTCAGAGTTACCCATTGCCCAATATAGAGCTTTGAGCAGATTAGGAAAGGACATCCCCTAGGATGTCCTAGGCAGCTAGGGAAAGTTGCCCCCTAGGTCTGGTGCCTCGTGATCATACACAGTGCCACTGGATGTTTAAGTTCTTATGTTCTCTTGGTTCTTTTTTTATGAACTGGGCATTGGGTCCTCTCTCCTGTGTAGAAAGATAAACTTCTTAAGGTAAGACCTTATATTTTATATCAAAATAAAAGAAAATAAAAGGTAGAATGGATGACTGAACAGTACCAGGCATTTCTCATGTGTTATCTCATATAACCCTCACAAGAGTCCTTTGATTGTATGTGTTATTATACAAAGTATAGTGATTAAGAAAATGATGTGTAGTGGTTAGGTGATTTGCCTAAAGCAAAAGAGCTAGAAAGCAAATGGACAACTCAGATGCAAGATACCTGCCTTAGGTTTAGTTCTGTCATCAAACAGCAAACAGTCTTCAATAGTCCACTTATCCCTTTGTTCCCAAATAGTAAAATCACCTAAACCAGCAACCCAAACCCATCCAAACTCCCAAGGGGCACACCAAGTGGCATAGTGAGAGAAGGGCTTGAATAATTCAAAGGAGTATTTTCTATATTTCATTTCTCTTTTTAGGTTGTTTATATCCTTAAGGGAAAAATTCAAGAAATTAAAAAAAGGAAAAGTTCTGGGCTTGCTTTAGTCTCTTATGAAATAAGGAATTGATAAATGTTGGTTGAATGTTGAATACATATGTTATACTCCATCAGAACTTAGGTATGTGATATAATGCGTTAACTTGGGGGAGAGAAAAGAAAAACAAGTCCAGTTGTTTTTTTAGATGTAGCAATAGAGCTAGTCCACAGGTGCCTGGAGTGGCCTATTTTTGTCTTTTCAAGAAGAAAGGATCAAATAATTAAAATATCCTTTGCAATTAACAGTATCTTGGGAGTACATCAGTGGCCCTGTGAATTATGGTAACCTTCCCTCTCACTTCCATTAAGTTCACTTGATGATAAATGGAGCCACATAACCAAAGAGACAGATAATCTAGCTAAGGCTCAAAAGAGAGCTACAAGAATAAACAAATAATTAGAAAGTATTTTGCAGAGGAAGGGTTAAAATAGCAGGCTTTTTCAGCCTGAGGAAGAAAACAGAGGACTTTTTAAAGAGTATTTTTGAAAACTATAAAAGACTTCATGCAGTAGAAAGGTTACCAGCATGTGCCTATAATGCATCAAAATGAGATGTGGAGTTTTCCAAAAATACAGATGCTCAGATTCCACTTCACCCCAGAACTACTGAATTAGAATTCCAGTGGGGATAGGGAGTGGGAGGGGCTCAGAACTCTATGGTTTTTAAAAGCTTCCCTGATGTTCCAGACTCACAGCCAGGGTTGGGAACAATTACTCTTGTTACTTAGTCTCTCATCACGACTAACTAAATATGTGGGTGCTTGTAGACTCCTTATATTGCAGGGTCTCTTGTCATGAAATGCTTGGTATAGCTCATAGGCAGTGGTAATGGAATGTTCCTAAAAGGAAGCTCATACCGTGTTCCAGGAAGTGATATTAGAATTTTATTTCATTTTTCAAAACAACCTTATGGAAAGATATTATCATTTGCTTTTTATAAATGAAGAAAAGGAGCTCATAGAGCTTTCATGACTTGCCACACATAATAAAGTACAGTAAACAGGATTTTGATCCAGGGCTATTGGATTTCAAAACCTCCTCCAGAAAATGGATGTGAAAATCTAAGGCACATTGAAATAAAAAACTTAACCGATTATTACTGATATCAGATTTAAGGGGAGAGAATTGAAATTATTGATAACAGATATAACTTATTGATTTCAGTATTTGTTCATGGCAACAAACTATATGCTCATTCACACATTATCCATACTTATTCAGATACTACCATGCAATTGGTGGCACAATTTAAACACAAAGTGTTTGGTGGAAGAATTTCCTTTTTTTTTTTTTTTTTTTCTTTCTCAGACCTTCTTGAATTTCATAGTCATTCCTTTTTCTTTTCTTTTTTAAACATAGTAGCAGCATCTTCAAATTCAATTTCCAAATCTTGGTTTCCATTTAAATTCTGATTTTACTTTTCTTTTTGTGTCATTTGATCTTGGTCTTGCTAATGCCACAGTGTCCCCCTATGCTTACTAGACTAATAATTTAATTTTAGTATATGTTGTTAGCTTTGGTGTCCCAGCATGATCCTCCTTTTTTTCTACCAAGAGATTGGCATATGCCTTTAGATTGTCAGGAAAGAGTGAATTCATGCCCAGAGACTTTTTTTTTAATGTTCAATTAGCCAACATATAGTACATCATTAGTTTTTGATGTAGTGTTCAATGATTCATTTGCTGCATATAACATCCAGTGCTCATCACTATACATGCCCTCCTTAAAACCATCTCCCGGTTGCCTCATCCCCTCCCTTCCTTCTGTAACCCTGTTTGTTTCCCAGAGTCCAGAATCTCTCATGGTTTGTCTCCCTCTCTGATTTCTTCCCTTTCACTTTTCCCTCTCCTACTCTATGGTTCTTTGCACTATTCCTTATATTCCACATATGAGTGAAACCATATGATAATTGACTTTCTCTGCTTGACTTATTTCACTTAGCATAATACCCTCCAGTTCCATCCATGTTGATGCAAATGGTGGGTATTCATCCCTTCTGATGGCTGAGTAGTATTCCATTGTATATATGAACCATATCTTCTTTATCTATTCATCTGTTGAAGGACATCTCGGCTCCTTCCACAGTTTGGCTATTGTGGACATTGCTGCTATGAATATTGGGGTGCATGTGCCCCTTCTTTTCACTACATCTGTATCTTTGGGGTAAATACCTAGCAGTGAAATTCCTGGGTCATAGAGTAGCTCTATTTTTAACGTCTTGAAGAACCTCCATACTGTTTTCCAGAGTGGCTGTACCAACTTGCATTCCCACCAACAGTGAGAAAGGGGAACCCAGAGACTTTTTTTGACCTGACTGCCATGTCCACTGCAGTCACCATTAGCCAGTTTTTAATTACTCACATACACACACATCTACATAAATATACTGAGGAATAATCACCTATATAATACTTTTGACTAATTAACTCCATCTTTTGCAATTTTCTTGGGACTGAGCCTATACATTATAACTGCTGCTGGAAATACAGTTCAGTGATGAATTTATCCTATCAGTGCCATGCTTTTTCTTGTTGGAGTAACTGCTTTTTATATTCTTTTCTATTAGTGAACTATTGAAGGCCATACTATTTAGGTAGGGGAATTTGGCAGTAAGTTTGCTTTTATGTTACCAGTGATAGTATTTAACTCTGTGACTATTAGTCCCATGTTCTTAGTTTTTGATAGTTTTACTCTTTTAATTTTTATAAAATTCAGCCTGAGGCACATAATATAGATTTTTTGAGGAATACATTTATAGTATCTGAGCTCTAAGAATAACTTCTTAGTTATTTCACAGAGATTCTTAACTGAATTTTTAAGTATCTTTTTTTTTATTATCATAAAGCCAAAACTGAGTTCGGTTATCATTTATATAGCTAAACTGTCCATGAGTAGCTTAGAAAATAAATGTCTCTGTGTCCATAAGTCTTGAAATTGTAAGTTGTTGAAAAACTGTTTGTTATAGATTCATAAACAGAAGTAGTTGCTGGTTTTCTCTGCCCAATTGAAAACGACCTTTGGAAAGGAAATCAGGCATTTTTGGATAATATGATTCTGTGATTTTCTTGCATACATAAGTGAGGCTCAGGTCACTGTTCCAGAGACAATCAGAACAGTTCAGAGATTCTAAGTATTGTGAGAAAAAAGTAAATTCTTCACACAACAACTTGGGAGTTCTAAAATTACTCTCCTTAATAAATTATGTGATTTTATATAGATATATTATTTTCTGTTATGAATACAGTTATAATTCTTAGTGTCTAAACTTCATTCTAATACTTCTTCCTTTCATGGTTTGGGGGGAGAAAAACACATTTTGCTCATCTTAGGTTTATATAATACATTAAATTCCTCTAATACCCAGTTATGCCAGTCTACACTGTTTCTATGACTTTGGTGTTTTTAGATTCCACATATAAGTAAGATCATACAGTATTTGTCTTTCTCTGCCCAATTTCACTTAGCATGATGCTCTCAAGATTTATCCATGTTGTTGGAAATGGAAGAATTTTCTTTTTTATGGCTAAATAATATTCCATGATATATATTTATTTAAATTAATTACACAAGGAGGTCATTAGACTGAGGTAGCTCTAATGCCATGGCAACCTTTGTAAGCAAACCAAAATCTAAGCCTATAAATGCCTCAAGGATATGAAATTGATACCTAAGGACAACCAATGACCAATAGCAAACTAGACTTTAAGCTATAGTTAGTCAATAATTCCCTTACTTTTCTTCTGCTCTTCTCTATAAAAGTCTCCCCAAGTTTTGCTCAGTAGAGCACTTTAAACAACTTCTGGTTTGGTGCTACCTGGTTAGAAGGGATTTTTGCTCAAATAAACCTCTAAAATGTTTAAAATATGTCAGTTTATCTTTTAACTCTATCTCTTCCTATATACCTCACATTTTCTTCTTTTTTTAAAGATTTATTTATTTATTTATTTGGGAGGGCAGGAAAGGCAGAGGAGAGGGAGAGAAAATCCCAAACAGTCTCTCTGCTGAGTGCAGAGCCCCAGGTGGGGCTCAATCTCATGACCCTGAGTTCATGACCTGAGTCAAAATCAAGAGTCAGACAGTTAACTGACTGAGCCACCCAAGCGCCCCTCACATTTTCTTTATCTATTCATCTGTCCACAGACACTTAGATTTTTCCATATCTTGACTATTATAAATAATATTGCAACAAACATGGGGTGCAGATATCTTTTGAGATAGTGATTTTGTTTTCTCTAGAAAAATACCCAGAAATGATATTACTGGGTCATATGGTAGTTCTATTTTTCTAATTTTTTTGAGGAACCTCCATATTGTTTTACATAGTGGCTGAACCAATTTATATTCCTACTAACACTGCACAAGGGTTCCCTTTCCTCCAAATCGTCTCTAACCTTGATAATAGCCATTCTAACAGGTGTGAGGTGCTATCTTATTATGGTTTTGATTTGTATTTTCATGATGATTGGTGATGTTGAGCACCTTTTCATGTACCTGTTGGCCATTTGTGCATATTCTTGGAAAAATGTTTATTCAGGTCCTTTGCTCGTTTTTAGATTGGGTATTTGTTTTTTTGCTACTGAGTTGTATGAGGTTTTTGGGTTTTTTTTTTTTTGTATATTTTGGATATTAACCTTTTATCAGATGTATGGTTTGAAAATATTTTCTTCTATTCCATGGGTTGCTTTTTCATTTTGCGGATTGCTCCTTTTAGTACTTTGAAAAAGAGTTTGTGAAGAAACGGTATTAACTCTTCTTTAAATGTTTGGTAGAATTCACCATGAAAGCCATCTTGAACTGACCTTATATTTATGGCAATTTTGAAAATTACTAATTATATCTCTTTACTAGTTACCGATCTACTCACATTTTCTATTTCTTCTTTAGTCAATTATGGTAGTATCTTTCTACGAATTTGTTCATTTCATCTAGGTTACTTAATTTGTTGTCGTAGAGTTCTTATATTATTCTCATGTAAGCCTTTTTATTTCTGTGAGGTTGATATTGCTCTTTTCTCTTTCAGTCCTGATTTTAGTAATTTGAGTCTTGTCTCTTTTATGTTGGTCAGTCTAGCTAAAGTATTGTCAATTTTGTTGATCTTCTCAAAGATCCAGCTTTTGGTTTTATTGATTTTCTCTATTGTTTTTCTATTCTCTATTTTCATTTCATCTAGTCTTTGTTATCTCATTACTTTTGCCTGTTTTGGGTCCCCCCCTTTTTTTTCTGGTTTCTGTACTCTGAAGATTATGTTATTGATTTGAGATCTTTCTTTTTTTAATTATAAGTTTACAACTATGAATTTCCCTCTAAGAACTACTTTATCTGCATTTTGAGGATGTTGTGGGAATTTTTCTTATTTATCTGGAAGTATTTTCTAATTTCCCTTGTGATTTATTCTTTGGCTCACTTGTTATTTAGAAATGTGTTTTTTAATTCCCACTTTTGTGAGTTTTCCAATTTCCTTCCTTTATTGATTTCTAATTTCATTCTTTCATGGTCCAAGAACATATTTTGTATCATTTCAGTCCTTTAAAATTTATAGAGACTTATTTTATGGTCTAACATAAAGTCTATCCTGGAGAGTGTTCCATGTGCACTTGAGAAGAATGTGTATTCTGTTGTTTGGTAGAATGTCCTATAGATGTTTGTCAGATTTATTTGGTTTATGGTGCTATTCAAGTCTTTTATTTGCTTGTTGATCTGCTGCAAAATTCTTCTATGCATTATTGAAAGTGGAGTATTGAATTCTCCAACTATTATTATTGAACTGTTTATTTCTCCCTTTAATTCCATCAGTGTTTACTTCATGTGTTTTGGGCTTTGTTGTGAGGTGTATATATGTTTATATATGTTGTGTCTTCCTGATTGACCATTTTATCTTTACAAATGTATAAAATGTCCTTTTAAAAAATCTCTAGTAACAATATCTGTCTGAAAGTTTCTTTTGTTCAATATTAGTACAGTTGACCTCGAACACCATGGGTTTGAACTGCATGGGTTCACTCATATATGGATTTTTTACAATACAATACTGTAAATGTATTTTCTTTGTGATTTTCTTAATAACATTTTCTTTTCACTAGCTTGCTTTGTTGTAAGAATACAGTGTATGATACATATAACATACAAAATGTGTGTTAATTGACTATGTTATTAGTAAGGCTTTTGGTCAAGAGTAGACTATTAGTAGTTAAGTTTTGGGGAAGTCAAAAGTTACATGCGGATTTTTGACTGAACAAGGGGTCAGTTTCCCTAACCCCCATATTGTTCAGGGTCAACTGTATAGCCACTTTGGCTTTTTTGCTTACTGTTTGCATGGTGTATCTTTTTCCAGCTTTTTACTTTAAGCCTATTTGTGTCCTTGAATATAAAAGTATGTCTCTTGTAGATAGTATATATAATTGGATTATTTTTAAAAAGTCTATTCTGCCCATATCTGCCTTTTTTTGGAGTACTAAATCCATTTACATTTAATTACCAATAAAGTAGGACTTATGTCTGCCATTTTACTATTTGCTTTCTATATGCCACATCTTTTTTGTTTTTCTTTTCCTCATTTACTGCCTTCCTTTGTGTTAAATAGATATTTTCAGTTTACCATCTTAATTCTCTTCATGTTTCTTATACTTTTGTTTTTTGTTATTTTGGGGGGTATTCTATAATTACAATTGACCTTACAATTCTATAATTACAATTAATTAAATGGGCCTTTTTCAAAAGGGCTGCTGAACATGTTAAGTCTTGAGAATTCTCTTTGGATGTGAGGATGTTTGTAGTGCTTTGAACACATTCAGCTCCCCTCTCCTCCCTGCCGATGGCTTCTAGGCTGCTGGCTTTAAGATTTACTATTATTATGAGACTGCTAGTTTTCTCACTATAGAACTGGGGAAAGGGAGATATGAATGGAATAAGTTAAAATGTCACAATGCTCATTGTACAAAGATTCTACTCATTTTCTGGAATAAATTCCAGATTTATTTGTAACATAGATTGTTGTAAGTTTTTAATTTCCAGAGTTCTAAAAAAGTTGATTTTGACAAGTTTTTGTGAGTATTTTTATTGCTTTTATGGAGGAGTGGATTTTTAGAGATCGTTACTTCTTCCAGAAGTGCTTCTTCACTGGCCTTTAAAAGAGGAGAGGAGTAACTCATGTTCAAATTCAGTGTTAAGATGAATTAATAAGCAGATGAACTCAGAAGAGTGCTGGCATAGAGTTGATGGAAGGTGCAGTAAGTAGATGAAATTGGTGAGTTGAAGACTAAGCTGAGAGTTTTGTTTTGAATAAAAAGCGTTTGGGAGGTACTTAGTTTTTGGGTCTTGAATAATGGGAGGATAATGATGTTTGAAGATTATTCTAATGGTTGTGCATAGAATGAAATGAAGCTATACAAAAAGAGAAATGAGTTCAGAGACAGTGGCAATAATTGACACTGTGTGGTGTTGAGGCCTGGCTTAACATGACAGCTATGGACATAGAACTACAAGGGTGACTCATGCAACTTGGTAATGATGGATGGGTCTGAGGAGCAAGGGAGTAAAGGAGCTTCAAAAGATATAAATGTTGCCACTCTGCTTTTGTGGAGATGCTGGTAGAGTAATAGTAATGAAGATGGTTGAAAAGCAGACAAGTGGCAAATTTTTATTTTGACATCTTATAGATCCCATCATTTAACTAACAGTCTCTTAAGCTTCTTGCAGAATGATGATCATAAATATTAAATGAATAGGTGTTGGTTATTAAAGCCAGGGTATTAAGGAGGGCACATACTGCATGGAGAACTGGGTGTTATATGAAAACAATGAATCATGGAACACTACATCAAAAACTAATGATGTAATGTATGGTGACTAACATAACATAATAAAATAAAATTAAATTAAATTAAAAAGCCAGGGTTTTAGGCTATCAAAGCTAAATATCAAGAGGCCTCTTAAATCACATTACTTAGAAAAAGAAGGAAAGGTTTTTTTGGTTTTGTTTTGTTTTTTTTAGTCTAAAGATATTCCAAAATGTTTATTATGTTAACTTACTTTTCTAACATGTAATTCTCTGGGAGAGCAGATGTAAGAATTCTAAGGTTTTGTATTAATGGAGTTTAATTATGGTGTGTAGAAATGATAGTTTCACAGCTTTGAATGTGTATTAATAGTGCATATTTATAAATAAGAGAGTCCTGGGTTCAAGCACTACTTGTACTTAGAACACAAAGCTTTTTTTGTCAGCATGTGGATCATCATTATTTTCCAAATGATTTCCCTCCTTTATTTTTCCATAGTCCTTGAGGAGAGAAAGCAATAAATAAAAAATGAGATGATTATTAATGAAATGACCACTTTATATAATTGAGAAATATTAATTCCTATGTGAGATCAAAGTCAGCTTTCTGGAGTCTTTAATAACCTATTTCTTATTCAGTTGTTCACTTCTGTATATACTTCTAACAAGGCTGAACCTAGAGATAGCAGTACCTATTTCCATATTGCTGTTGTACCATAGTCTTCAGTATTTTAAATAATTATATTACTCATCAATATTTGTGCTCTTCTAGATTTTTTAAAGCATTAAGTCACAGATTTGTATCACTTACCTTCATTTGGAAGCTAAAATAACAAAAATAAATTATGATGTTACTTTTGGAAGTTAAAATAACATAAATGATGATGTTATTTTACTTGTCTCTGTGAGTAGAGAAGTAAATGATTGCAAAAACATTTTCTTATAATTAAAGTTTCTGTTAAAATAACACAGAGATGGGAAAGCTTTGGGAGGCCATTCAAGTTGTCCACTGTATTCTTAAGACTTAATTTTTCTTAATATTGTTTATTTATGTTATTTATTTATTCATTCTTTTTTTTAAATTGATTGATTCAATCATTTAATATATTTTTAAAAATTTCTGAGAATCTACTCCGTGCAAGAATTGTGCTGTATTGAGTTCTATGAAACATACAAAAAAAGCACTATATGGAATTACTTGCTTTCTGGGAAGAAAGAATTTAGAAGTAGCTAACAACATAAATACCAAGTCTGAATATAGAATCTGAAAATCTAGTGTGTCATGAGATACTCAATTATCTATACAGAGTATTACTATTGTTTTTAGATTCACAGAAGAAAGAAAGCCAAATAGGCAGGGGTAATCTTGAAATGCTTCATGGACTAAGTAGAATTTTATGATTGGTTGTGACAGTAAAGAATCTCTATGGGTCTAGAAGAGCTCCCTAGTCCTTAGAAGGAATGGCAGTAACAAGCAAAAAGGCTGAAGCAGGAATGTGACATTCAGAATGAGAGCTACTGCCTACATCAGCCTGTAGGGAGCACAGAGTTTGTGTTGAAAGGTATTTTTGGGGAGGCATTGGAAGCTTTAAAAAATAGAATAATTCTTGGGGCTCCTGGTTGGCACAGTTGGTTAAGTGTCCGACTCTTGGTTTTGACTCAGGTTGTGATCTCAGGGTCGTGATCTCCGGGTCATGATCTCAGAGTCCTGAGATCAAGCTCCATGTCAGGCTCCGCACTCAGCAGGAGTCTGCTTGAGATTCTCTTCCTCTGACCCTCCCGCTCATGCTCTCTCTCTAAAAGTAAATAAATAAATCTTTTTTAAAAAAGGAATAATTCTTATAAAATTCATATTTTTATTCAACAAATATTTATTGGATGATTATTATTGTCTTCTAATAATATTATTATCTGGGGCTATAATATCTACTTTTTAGGAATGATATGAAGCTATAGATCTCAAACTGGATCATTCTATGGAGGTACTATAAAAGGCTTGTAATATCATACAGGCACCAAGCCTTGTTTGTAGATTACATAAATAATAGATATTACATTTCCATATCTATATTTATTATTATTAAATGCACAGTTTTGCTGTGATTAATAAAATGGAAATTTATTGCTGCATTTTGCTCATGTATTTTTTTCAAACAACAAATCCTAAAAATATAACTTACCTCTTGGAGTTGGGCAGAGAATGAGGGTTCCTTTCTTTTTGCTTCATATTTTCAGGTGGGGAGACTTTGATTAGTTTAACTGGGCTTTTATCTACTCCTACTTACTCCTCAGGGGAGTTAATTGATTTATAAATTTGGGAGCAGAAACTGAGCACGTGTAACTAATTCTTTTTGTGATCTTCTTGCCTGCAGATAGGATGTGAAGTTAAGCTTAGTAGCTATTCAGGCTTAGGAGACCTGATGCTAGTCTATCTAATTTTGGAATATAGTAATAGGAAGCCTATATTGCCTTGCACTTAAGCCACATTTTCTAGTATCTGCTATGTCACTAACCTAGTTGATATTTTAATCCATTTGCGTGAGTCCTTTGTTTTATTCACAGGTTGGCTAGCTGTGGTCTTTGGGCCAAATTTGACCCACTGTAGGCCAAATCTGGACAGCTCTTCCAATTACATATTGTGTGTGTTTGTTTTACTGCTACCACGGTAGCACTGAGTAGTCATAACAGAGATCATACGGCCTGAAAAGCTTAAAATATTTACTCTTTGGCCCTTTACAGAAAAGATTTGTCATCCCTGGGACTCTTATCTATAATTTGGTCAGGAAATGAGGAAGTCATTTGTTGTACTCCCTAAATTACTAAATTAATCCTATTATCATAAAGGGGTTTGTAAAAATTTTTACATTTAAAAACGTATTATTATTCAAAATGGTAAAAATCCCTTTGCTTTGTGTAAAAATGGAGTGGAGTCAGGAATGGGAGTCTGGGGGCTATTCAAGTAAATGCTCCAAGCCTAGTTAACAGTAGTTACCCAGGACCCCTCAGCATTACCAGACCAACCAACATTAACACATGGCTGTGCAATTTCATCATCAAATCCAGCATTTTGTTCTTAGGAATCTGGTGATGTCTTTTGTCTTCCCAATATTTAAGTTAAGTCTCAGTTATTTTTCTAACAGCTTGACATAGTTTGTCTCTAGCTGTGAACCTGTTCATTTACTTATGCTTGAATATTCAGTTTTTTAGTTCATCTATTCAGTGTTTATCTATTTTTCTAATAACTTGCTTTCTGCCTCTTTCCAAAAAAATATGAGGCTTTGGACTCCTCACATTGTAAAGAAAATTTTTTATATAAATAATTTTGGTTTCTTTATTTTATTTTTTTCTTCCCTTTTTTGACTATAAGTAATGCTTCATGGACAATGTACTTAGTATTTTAGCTTCAGGGTTTCTTCACATGATGCACTTTTCTCTTTGTTCATCTTGTTTTGGTGAAATACATTCTATTTCTTTTGACTTCTTATGTAGATTATCCGGGTCTTTTACTGAGGCTTCATACAGAGCTCATCCCTATTTAGTTTTGCTTGGCATTTGGTGTGTTTTCAGTTGCATTTGTTGATTTATTAAGGAGATTATTCCTGAGATTTCACCATCTTCAATTTCACCTGGGATATGCAAATTTCTACATAATAGCACCAGAAATAAAAATTAAAGTTCATTTATATTTGAAGTGGTATCATCACCTTCCTCAGGTGGTATTTAGACTCACAGAACTTCTTTTTCCTGAAAATAGCATGTATATATAGTTTTTAAAAAGATCAAGCAAAACAAAAGAGAATATGGTCTTCCTCCCCAGTGTTGATCACCAAGTTTTAAATCATTCCTTCCAGAAATATTCCACACAAATATATGTGTACATACTTTCTTTTTGCACAATGTGAACATACATTATATATTTTTTCCTTTGTTTTAACTGAAAATATCAGTACCTACACATTTATCTCATTTTTTGAATGACTGAATAGTAATAATGGCTACAATTATTGAGCTTTTAGGCACTATACTAAGGCATTTTATTAAGCACTTTATAAAATTCATTTCATTTTATTTCAAATTTATTTCAATAATTTTATCATCTCATTCATAGTCACCAACAACCCTTTTAAGTAGTTCCTGTTAGTATTCTAATCTTTGCCAAAACAACTTTGCTGAAAATGACAGAGCTGGAATTTTGTTTCCACGGTCTTTAACTATTTTTCCAGTGTTTTTAAAGTATATTTCACCAACCAATTGCATCAATATGACCAGGGAAGCTTGTAAAACATAGACTTCCAGCTCACTGTCAGAGATTGATTTAGTAAAAATTTGGGGGAGAGTAACAAGTCTGAATTATTAACAAATTGTTCACGTGGATTTTATGTAGTCTAAGATCTGTGGACCTCTGCATTATACTACATTGCCTCCTTGTATGAATGATATTTATTAAACAGTCTTTTAATGATAATCTAAAAATAATTTCTACTCCTTTAATATTCTAAACAATGCTTCAGGATACATCCTTATATGTACATTTTTATTTGTATTCATAGGTTTAATTATAGGAAAGATTTCTAGAAGTAGAATTCCTGTGTCAAAGAGCATGTGCATTTAAAATTTTTATACACTTTTGGGAATTTTATCAAGAACAGAGATAATCCTCTTTTCCTTGCTTGTTCTTAGTTAATCAGTAGTTATTTTCCAAGGAGTAAAAATTTTAGAACACTAAAAAAGATGTTAGAAGTTTTTTTTTTTTTCTTTCAAACAGTTCCTTTTATATATTCTTTTAAACCCTTGTATTAGTTTGCTAGGGCTGCCATAACAAAGTATCACAAACTGCATGGCTTAAACAACAGAAACCCATTTTCTTGCAGTTCTAGAGGCTAGAAGTCCAAAATCAAGATTATCAGTAGGGTTGGTTCCTTCTTAGTGCTGTGAGAGAGAAACTGTTCCATGCCATTCCCCTTGCTTCTGGTGGTCTGATGGCAGTCTTCAGCATCCCTTGGATTGTGGCAACATAGCTCCAGTCTTCACATGGTATCCTCTCTCTGTATGTGTCTGTCTCTTAATTTCCCTTCTTTATAGGGACACCAGTTACTGGATTAGGGGCTCACCCTAGTGACTTCATCTTAATTTAACTAATTACATCTGTATCACCTTATTTCCAAATATGATCATATTCTGAGGTAGTGGGGGTTAGGACTTTGATCCATGAATTTGGGGGAGACATAACACAACCAATAGTATACCCAAAGTGACATTGTTAGGTAGCACCCACACTGGTTTCTCAACACTTTCCTGTTGACATTTCTGCTGTGGTTTCAAGTCTTAATTGACACCTCCAACTTTGAAGTAACTGATCAAGAGAAGCTCAACTAAGAGTCAAGATCCATGGACATTAATTGGTAACACTTTCTAAAGGGGAAGAATATCCTGACAACCATTTACAACTTAAATGATCAATACTCATTACAACTTTTTTCATTCATGAGAGAGGCTTCATAAGAGGCAAGCTTCCCTCTACGTCACCCCCCCCACACACACAAACATTTCATTATTTGATACAAGGATTAAAAGTAGCAAGTGCATATAATTTTTTAGAAAGTATGAGTGGCGATTATGCAATTCATATAAATAGTGCCCTACAGTACCATGATATGTTAGGAATAATAATGGTGGTTTATCAATCCCATCTGTTCTCAGGCAAAGGAAGAAAAATTTTAATGTGGCAAAAGTCCAAAAACTGATGCTATCTAAAGATCTGCTTTCTATAGGTCTCTTGTAACAATTGACAAATTAGCTGGAGAGAGGTTTGATACCAATGCACACTTCAAAAATGGTACCCATTTTTTGAAACCCTCATTAACACTGTGTATTATCTATAGCAATTTGATCAAGAATGGTATATCATGTGTTACTTTAATTTATGTATACATTTAATTATAAGTGAGATCAAACATCTTTTCATATAAGAAATTTTTAGCTGTTTCTTATCAACTACTCCTATCCTTTGTCCACTTTTCCCCTTAGGTTGATGATCTCTTTCATCTCAATTTGTAATTCTCTTTAAATAATAAAGATATTAGTTCTTTGTCATATGTGTCAAAGAATTTTCCTAAATCTGTCATTTGTCCCTTATTTTTTTATATTTTAGTGGTTTGATAAAAAGTTAATATTTGTATGTACTCAAATTCATCAATCTTGTTCTCTACAGCTCTGGTTATATATGTCTGGTTATAGCTCCTGTTCAAAGTTCATTACTATTTTAAGATTATTCTTCTAAGGGTATTTAATTATTATTTAAATATCTGTAATTTATTTTGGTATAAGGAATGAAATATTCACCCAGCTTTATTATTTCTTTCCAAGTGAATAGTCAGTATCTCACTGGCAATTATATAACTCATTGTTTTCTTGCTGATTTGAAATACCACCTTATAATACAATAAATTTCTACAAGTATTGGAGCTTTGTTTTTTAAAATTCTCTCTTCTCTTGCCTTTCAATTATTGCACCAGGACCATTTACAATTTATTTAAATATCCACTAAAGGCTGATCTCCACCCCCTCCATTACTTTTCTCTTTTCAAATTGATACCTGGCTATTGTCACACATTTATTTTTCCAGATGTACTTTATGATTACTTGTCAAGATCCAAGATGCAGTAGGAGGGAAACTCTATTGCAATATTATTGCATTAAATGTAAGACTAAGTGAAAGTGAAAGAATCACTATTTTTAAAATATTGAATCATATCATAATGTAACAAGGTATATTTTTCCATTGGAGTTTAATTTTAATGTCCATCTCTCAGTCCTTAATAGTTTCTGTTGCCTCCCTTTGTGATGCCTTCTGCCGGGTTATTGTGTCAGTTTTCCATTACTGCAGGAACCAATTACCACAAACTTAGTGGCTTAAAAAAACACAAATACATTATTTTACAGTTCTGGTAGTTCAAAATGGGTCCCGCTGGGCTAAATTCAAGGCGTTGGTAAGGCTGTGTTTCTTTCTAGAGACTCTAGGGGAGAATCTATTTTCTTGCCTTTTCTAGTTTCTATGAGCTGTGCCCATTCCTTGGCTCATGCTGCCTTTCACCTTCAAAGCCAGCAATGGCTAGTCAATCTCTCACATTGTATCTATCACCCTAACACTGACTCTTCTCTCTTTCACTTACAATGACCATAATAATCCAGGATGATCTCCCCATCTCAAGATTCTTAACTTAATCATATCTGCAAAGTCCCTTTTGCCAGGTAACATATATTCACAGGTTCTGGGGATTAGAATGTGGACATCTTTGAGAGGCCATTGTAGTGCCTACCACCATCATCAACGTTTCTTTCCCTAGGGATGTCTTGCTGTCACTCCTTCTTCCCTCCCACCAAAGTCTCTCATTATTATTCTTTTATTATTCTATATTTATAGTGTATCCTTTCATATTTGAATGTCATTGTAAGTCTTTAGGGGATAATTTTCTTGATATTGTGAGACACCAGAGCAATAAGGCCACTTCCAGAAGCTTTTACCTACTTTGAGTCATTTGGAATGGTGAATCATCTCTAACTTTGAAAGAGCCATAAACCCACACTCTCTTGTGTTAGTATTACTGCTCCCATTGTTAGAAAAAGGATTCAGGAAGCAGTTAAAGTATGCAGGTAGCTTATCATAGTACTAAGCCAACACTTCTATTCTCCTTGTCTTATTTACCTAATGTCTTAAAACTCATCTAAGTCAAATCACCATCTTCTATTCTTAAGAGATGCCTTGTGTTGATCAGACTAGGCTTAAAGACTTCCAGTGGCTTAGAACCTGCTACGTGCTAGGCAGCCAATTTCATCATACTGCAGTGCTCTAATTGTTAGGAAGCTCATTCTGAGCTGAAATTTGTCTCCTTGTTACCATCTCTCCATCTACACTCTTTCTACCCTCTTAGCCATGGAGAATAATTCTAATCACTCTTCTACTTTTCAAATACTTGTGATAAATGTTTCCCTATACCTTTTCCTCTTTTATCTTTTCTCATATGACATGAGTTTGATACTCAAACTTTTCTTATCCATGTCCGGAGGAAACAGTCCATTTCATCTTTGCACCTTTTCTAATGGAGGCCTCAGTACCAGGTTGAGGGGACTAGGTATGGTCTCACTGCAGGATTGGTTAAGCTGCTTCCATTTCCCCCATGTGGTTAAGAATAGAGCTATGTTTTTTTGTTTGTTTTTTGTTTTTTTAAGATTTTATTTATTTATTTGACAGAGAGATAGAGAGAGAGTACAAGTAGGCAGAGAGGCAGGCAGAGGGAGAGGGGGAAGCAGGCACTCTGCTGAGCAGGGAGCCAGACGTGGGGCTCGATCCCAGGACCCCAGGATCATGACCTGAGCTGAAAGCAGCCGCTTAACCAACTGAGTCACCCAGGTGCCCTGAACAGAGCTATGTTAAGAGGCATGTTCACAAAGATGCTCTAGTAATCTAGAAAAGCCTGTAAGGTAGCCTTATTTCTGATAAAGAGTCACATCATTGCTACATTTGAGAAAAAATCGTGCCCATACCCTGGGCCCCTGGTTGTTGCCAACGTTCTTTGTAAGTCAGAAGGCCAAGTATCCTTTGGTCCTTTTGTTGAATAAAATCTTGTACCACCTTATAAGGACGGTCAACATGATACAGTTAGCCTATCTTTTATGTGATTACTAAACTGGATAATTCCCAATTCTAATTAGCACAGAAGGGAGAGCTGTCACATTTGGTAGTCTAAATATCATACTTGTGTTGAATCAGCCAATGTTACATTATGTTTTTAGTATATTATACTGTCACTCATACTGTCAGCTGTACTCCTAATTCTTTTTTCATGGTATTGCTAATCTATATACCCTCATGCTGAATTTTGATAACTAATTTCTGTGCTAAACCATAGGGCCTCATATTTAATCACTAATAAAGTTTGAATTGTTAGATTTAGCCTACCACTGGTGATTTTAAACTTTTATAGGAGCTAGTGTAAATAACATATGAAAGCATGTTATGTAGATGTCTTATTACTTCTGTTTGTTTTTCTTTGGGGGGGGCATATGTCCTATTAATTTATTCAATGCTCTTAGTATGCATCTTTTTGAAGAAGTATTGTTTTGTCCACACATTGCACAATTAACTATAGCAGGTAGGATGAAGCTGACTAAGTAAGTCTAAGCATCAAAGCCAGACATTCCCTCAGGAGCTGTGAAGTTAGGCATTTAGGGCCTTAGGGGTCTGTTCAGGATTCAGGGACAGGACATCATTAGGACATTATCTCTCCTCAGAAGAGAACTGGCAAAGACCAAGACAGAGAACGCAGTCGTAGGTATGTTGTTGTTATTATTATTATTTTTAAAGATTTTATTTATTTATTTGACAGAGAGACAGAGAGAGCCAGAGAACACAAGCAGGGGGAGTGGCAGAGGGAGGAGAAGCAGGCTCCCCGCTGAGCAGGGAGCCCAGTGCAGGGCTAGATCCCAGGACCCTGGGATCATGACCTGAGCTGAAGACAGTAGCTTAACCGACTGAGCCACCCAGGTGCCCAGTATGTTACTATTATTAAAATATCGAGAACAGAAACAAGTCTGGGATCCATTAGCCAGGCATTTGAATAAAGGTAGAGGCTAAATATCAAGAAAAAAACAAAGACTGCTAACCAAATTGGAGCCCAGTTTTGCTAGACTAGCTACAATGAAGCCTTGAAGGTGAGTCACAAATTGTTGGGCCAGTTCTTTTAATCCCTCTGGTCCATTACCAGGATTTATCATCAAAAGTATGTTGGCAATTAACCTGTATACCAAAATCCAGGTTTCCCACCATAAGTAAGAGGGCTTGCAAAGGTTAGGAAGTTGGCAGGGTTATATATTACCTGATAACGTATGGAGATTTTTCTTTCCCTTAGTTCTGACAATGAAGATCTTGTCATAGTCCCTTCATATCTGATACAATAGTATAAACACTAGATTAGCTGTCACAAGACCTCAGTGGGAGTCCTGAAAACTTCCATTACCAGATACTTAATATTGGACAAGTCACTAAAGAATTCCAAGCCTTAGTTTCTGGATGGAGATAATAATAACATTGATAGGTTGTTTGCGAGGGCTAAAAAAGAATCATCTGGGTTAATGAAATACTATTCACTTTGCAGACTATAAAACACCTCACAAGTATAAGTTGTTCTTCTTACAGTGATTTGAATCTGTGCTAGTTTTTGAATGACATTTTTTTCAGACTTCATTCATTTGACAAATATTTATTAAGTGCATACTATATGAAAAAGATAGTCATGGTCCTTGCCTCTGTGGCTCTTGAATTCTAGTGGAGGATACAAGCCTTAAAATACTAACTGAAATACTATTTTATGTATTTATTTTTAGCATATATTGATAGAGTCCTACTATGAACATGGCACTTTGCTAGGTGCTAGACAAGCATGTCTTTAGAAATTAACTGGATTTATCTTATAGATTAATGGGATTATGTTTAACCTCTGGTTTATTCTTTCTGATCTTGATGGACATCTGGGCTGGATCATTAATACATCTAATGAAATCACTCAATATAGAAACTCTGAGATATCATGAGAGACCATGTTAAATGTTTAAAAAGAATCATCATGTACTATGAATAGAACCTTTTATGATTCTTTCTCAAAATTATGATGAAAATAAATGAGTTGATTTTTACATGACTTACTCTTAGTAACCTCATGCTAGTGTTTGAAAGTGAATTAGTTGGGAGAAGAGCAGGAGTGGAGGCAAAGAGACTAGTTACGAAGTTGTTCTAGCAGTTCAAGTGAGCTACAGTAGTGACCTGGACTAGGGTGGTAGCAGGAGTGGAGAGAAATGAATGTGTTTGAAGTATAATTCAATGATGAAGTAAGGGACTTGGAGATTGACTGTGTATGGCTTTGAGGAAAAATGAGAATCTTTTAAAAAATAAACAGGAGGTTAATCATGAATGCTTTGACAGAGATGAACATGAGGAGAGACTTATCCTACCAGATAGTAAAATTTATTTTAAGGTTTTAGTAAGCAAAACAATGTGATTCTGGTACTAGAATAGATTGACATATGGAAGCAATTAGTCCAGAAACAGATTCAATTAAATGTAAGTGTATGGTATATACCTGTTGTCACAGGAATTCTGTTTCTTTTTTTTTAATTTAAATTCAATTAATTAACATATAGTGTATCATTAGTTTCAGAGGTAGAGTTTAGTGATTTATCAGTTGCATATAACACCCAGTGCTCATTACATCAAGTGCCCTCCTTAATGCTCACCACCCAGTTACCCCAACCCTCACCCACCTCCCCTCCAGCAACCCTCAGTTTGTTTCCTATAGTTAAGAGTCTCTTATCGTTTACCTCCCTCTCTGATTTTGTCTCATTTTATTTTTCCCTCCCTTGTCCTATGATCCTGTCTTGTTTCTAAATTCCATATATCAGTGAGATCACATGATAGTTGTCTTTCTCTGATTGACTTATTTTGCTTAGCATAATACCCTCTAGTTCTATCCACATGGTTGCAAATAGTAATATTTCATCTTTTTGATGGCTGAATAATATTCCATTGTGTATGTGTATATATATGTACACACACACAACACATTTTCTTTATCCATTCATCTGTTGATGGACATCTGGGCTCTTTCCATATTTTGGCTATTATGGACATTGCTGCTATAAACATTGGGGTGTAGGTGCCCCTTCAGATCACTATGTTTGTATCCTTTGGGTAAATACCTAGTAGTGCAATTGCTGGATTGTAGATTAGCTCTATTTTTAACTTTTTGAGGAACCTCCATACTGCTTTCCAGAGTGATGCAGGAAAAGCATTTGACAAAATACAGCATTCTTTCTTGATTAAAACTCTCTGCAGTGTAGGGATAGAGGGAACATACTTCAATATCATAAAAGCCATATATGAAAAGCCCACAGCAAATATCATTCTCAATGGGGAAGAACTGAGAGCTTTCCCCTAAGGTCAGGAACACAAGAAGGATGTCTACTCTCATCACTGTTGTTCAACATAGTACTAGAAGTCCTAGCCTCAGCAATCAGACAACAAAGAGAGATAAAAGGCATCCAAATTGGCAAAGAAGAAGTCAAACTTTCACTCTTCGCAGATGGACTCCACCCCAAAATTGCTAGAACTCGTACAGGAATTCAGCAATGTGGCAGGATATAAAATCAATGCAGAGAAATCAGTTGCATTTCTGTACACTAACAATTAAGGAATCGATCCCATTTACAATTGCACCAAAAGTCATGATACCTAAGAATAAACCTAACCAAAGAGGTAAAGGATCTGTACTCTGAAAACTATAGAACATGTATGAAAGAAATTGAGGAGGATACAAAGAAATGGAAAAACATTCCATGCTCATGGATTGGAAGAACAAATATTGTTAAAATGTCTATGCTACCCAAAGCAATATACACGTTCAATGCAATCCCTATCAAAATACCAGGAATTCTATTTCAAAAGAAATAGTTGAACATGTAAACAGAGGTACATGCACAAGAATTTTCCCTTAAAAGGAAAACATTGAAATTTCAATATGATTGGATTAACTAAATAAATCAGGACCGTGTGTATACTGAGACTTAACCTTAGATTTATCATGTAGATACATATTTGTAATTGAAACTTATTTGCCATGCATTATTAGAAGTAAATCTATATCAGATTATAAAGCATTACATATAATACATATACATATTTATATATAACATCTTCATATAGGATTTATAGAAAAATCTCTTCATCCCACTTTGGGTGGGAAAATGCAATGTCCTCCTCAAGATTTCTATAGAACCTACGGGATATCCAGCCTTGGTTCTCATGATCACCTCTTGCTGCAAACTCCTGTATCTGTAGAACTTTTTATTTCATTCATTTTTCTCACTTTGTGTCTATTCTTGACTCTCTGTCCCATGTCTACTAGGATAAGTTACATACCCTGGTTACTTGTACCAAAAGACATGTTCAGAAATGTTACTAGCAAATTGTCTTAATAACACAATACCTAGGAAATGTTTAAAAGTCCATTGTCAGGAAAATCTGTAATGAATTATTGTATACCTATACAGTGAACTCCTATACCACACTGAAATAAATGAAACTCAGAAACATAATAGTGATTGAAAAAATCGTAGAAGAGCCATAATATTTTATACTATCTTATGAAATTCAAAAGCATATAGTATGAAACAATTCTTTATTGATACTTACATATATAGTTAAATTTCAATAACAATCCAAGGAATTATAAACATGAAGTTCAGAACAGGAGTTAGCCCTGGTTAGGGACGGAGGGAGAGGGACTGGAAAGGGGGACACAGGTGGGAAGGGGTGGGTTTCAAAGTAATGTTCTAATGTTCTAAACTGAGTAGTGCACATGCACTGATTCATTTTATTATTTTATTCTATCACATATCCATCCTCTTTTGAGGGATACTAATCAGATATTTTGTTAAGTGTACCTTTTTTTTCAACAATATGAAATAGTTGAATAAGAAAGCACTGTTTGCTATCTTTGTTTCACCATCTTCCCTTGGGACTCTCACTTTCCATAAGGAAACTGTGTACTGTAGACTTTGATTAGAAGTAATGGCACTTTCTTCGGAAGCAGAAGAGGGTGCACTTCACTGTTGTTTAAAATATTTTTTTTTCTTTCCTTTACACACCCCCGCATGTCCACACATACACACATTTACAGAGGGAAGCAGTCTGGGAGGATATACACCAAAATGTTACTATTAATTATCTGAGCATGCTGCATTTTCATGTGATTTTTTTCTCTTTCTTTATATTTTCTAATATTTCTGTAATAAACAATATACTTCACTTTTAAGGGGACAGCAAAGTAATTCATCTTGTGTGGTTAAATTTCAGAGTATTTTTTCAAGGCCATTAAGTCTTTGTATTTCTTTACAAACAGACTACAATTTCAATCTAACCAAATCCATGAAGAATGGGTTGTTCTGATTAACAGGTTGTTCTAACTTTAGGATGAACTAGGGTTTAAACTAGAGACTTTTTTCATGACTCTTTATAATCTTATTTTCATAATCTCAGGTTTTTCACTTTTGATATGCAAAACAGAAAGCAATAACAGTAAACAGTAATAATAACCAAACTAAAAAGCAAAGTATTTATATCTGAACAAGGAATAATAATTTCCCTAGCTGGTAGTTAGAATTTGTTAAAAAGGGCATTAGAGAATATTCAGTTGATCAGTAAGTATTTATTGAACACCTACTATGTGGTAGGACTTGTACTAGATTCTGGGGACAGAGTGGTGATCAAAACAAATTCCAGCCTTCATGGAATTTATAGTCATCTGATATATTCACTTTACAATGTGTGGGATTTTTTTTTTAAGATTTATTTACTTACTTATTTGAGAGAGTTAGAGAGAGATCATGAGCGGGGGTGGGGGGAGGGGAGTGTGTAGAGGGAGAGTCAGGCTCCCTGCTGAGCAGGGAGCCCAATGAGGGACTTGATCCAAGGACCCAAGGATCATGACCTGAGCCTAAGGCAGATGCTTAACTGACTGAGCCACCCAGGCGCCCCGACAATGTGTTTTATAGATAATTTTATCAATAGATCATTCTACTGAAAGAGTTCCAGTAATTAGGAGTTTCTTCTGTTGCTTTATAGTGTATTTTTCAGCTACTGTTAAATTAGTGCATTTTTATTTAAAAGGTAAACCAATATTATTCATAGAACATTGTTTTTTTTATTGATTCAAATTTGCCCCTTTTGACTTACAAACATTGGTCGTTGTTCTGCCTTTAAGAACTTCGGAATAAATCTACCACAGCAGCTTTTCCCCTTTCTCTGCTTTGTGGGATAGCTCTTTAGAGATAGCTGTTCAAATATGTTGAGAAAACTATTATGCTGCTGTAAGGCTTCTCCAGGATAGAACATTGCAGGTCCTTTCATCATTTCATCTGTGACATGGTTTTAAATCATACACCATCTTGATTGCTTTCCTCCGGATGCTTTCTACTTTGTCACCCTTTGTTGTTAAAAATAAATTACTCCCAATTTCCTGCTTTCAATAGGATAGAGTGAACATAATTGACTCTCTGGTGTGTGAGGGTCTGGTATGGCCTGAAAGCAATTACACTGACCTTGAATACTTACTCTACAGTACTGTAAATATCACTATAGAAAAAATAGGAGCTTATACTAAATCTTTACTAATACTTGGATATATCTTGGAAGATTTTTTGAAAATGAATTTATTTTTTAATTTATCTTTTTCTTTTGATAATTATGCTTTGTAAAGGTAAAAAACACCAAAAAGCATGATTAATTGTGAAATTCATTATGTAGATATCTGTTTTCTTCTCTAGTAAACTGTGGGCTTTCTTAGGGCAAAGGTTATATCTTATTAGTTTTTAAAAATCTCTATCACTTAGCATAGTTCTAAGTATATATGACAGATGCCCAATAAATATTTGTTGACAAATTAATACCTTGTATAAGAAATTAAGATTTTGTGAAATGAAATGAATTCCTACTTTTAGAATACATCAAATAATCAGTAGTATAGAATTGGACCTTAGTTTTATCCCAACCTGAGAAGAGAAACTTTAGTATATTAGTTAGCAGGATTCACAAAGAAAAAATACTAGTGTGTTATATGGGAATACTTTTACTTCTAAATGACAAAAAACCCTATTAGCAATGGCTCAAACAATATAAGAACGTTTGTACTTAAGAAGCCTGGAGTAACTAACTAGTCCTGGGGCTCTTTCAGTAACTCAGTGATATCATCAATGTCCCAGGCTCTTTTTATCCTTCTGTTGCATTCTTAACCTGTTATCTTTTTGATCTTAAGCTTATTGCCTTATGGTCACAACATGCCTGTCTGACCTCCAGACATCCAAACTGCATCCAGAGAGAGGAAACTGAGGATGGCCAAGCTCTACAAAAGCCCCACTGCATGTCTTTCCTCTGGGGAAAAAATATTTTCCCAGAAGTCTCCCTTTCATCCAACTGGCCAAAACTGAGTTACATGTCTCTGGCTATCTCTAGGAAGCAGGGAAGGGAGTAGAGTCTTGGGAATGAATATTGATTAGTTAAGCAACAATTTATGCCACAACTAGAAAATTGCCATATACTACAAAAAGAGATCATGACAAGAGATCATGAACTTTACTATGTCAGTAATAAATTCAGGGGAACCGAACTGTCAGGACCCTTCTAGAAAGATCACTGATGATATTGGGGTTACATGATGGCATAACTTATTCAAACAGATGAATCAGCACCTCTTAATCACTTTTGGAAGAACCAATGAATCTGATTATCTTTTCTAGTTTTTATAAATCAAACAAGCTGTGTCTTTATCACAAAGCTATTTTTATTTTTTCTCCTTCCTTTCAGGAGTCCTATCCAAAGAAGAGGAATTACACTATGGAAATTGTACCATCTGCTTCTCTGGATACATTTCCTTCAGAAAATGAGAACTTTCTATGTGATCTCACGGACATAGCCGTTACAAAAAAACCATGCTCCTTAGAAATTGCAAGGGCCCCTTCTCCAAGAACTGGTAATATTTCTTTAAAAATTAAAAAAAAATTTTTTAGAACTGGTAATATCTCTTACTCACAATTGGGCCAATTCAATTTTCATGCTTGCATATGTGAAGATGTATCATTAATATTTTGATTTTCCACAATATTTTAAACATGAAGGTACCCCAATATAGTCAACCTAATCTTTTTATTTTATTTTATTTTTGCATTTTGAAGTGAGTCCAGGTAGGTCAGAGTTTTTGGTATAATGTCTCTTAACTTCCTGACAAGAGCTCTCAAGGAGTGGTACTACCTTGGTGAAGGCACTTTGAAACCTTGCAATAGTGAAAAACCTCTAGGTCAGACACAAAGCTTGGGGTCCTTTAGAACTTAATAGCAGATTTAGTAGCAAGAGTCTTTTAATATACTTTTCTGCATCCTGTTTTCAGGTTACTGAAACATACTCAGGTATTTTGTATATTTTATATATTTTATGGTATTTTCAGATCCATTATTTTATTTATCTGCATTATAAATTAGTGCACGAGGCAAGTAAATATTATGCCCATTTTACTGATAAGGAAACTGGAGCTAAATGTCTTATTTAAGATCAGTTCATGAGGGGGCCTTTCTTAAACATGAATGTTTGACTATCATCATATCTGCTTTCTGTTCAGCATTGCGTCTAAGAAAGAATGCAGGCTATTAACATGAAATCTAATGATGGAGGAACGTTTCAAGTGGGTAGTCAACATATTCAGTGCTACAAAGGAGTTGTAAGAGAAACTCTAAAGAAAGACATTTTAGGTTTGACAATCTAATTGCTGCTTACTTTTGAAAAGTAAGTTTTAGTAGCAATGAGATAAAACCAGATTTCTGGAAGTTAATAGTGAGACACTAGAAAATGGGAATGGAGAGTACAGATTACCCATTCAAGAAGATTAGAAGAGTTATGATAGTAACATGAGAAGAAAGAGGTTGAAGGGAGAATTAGCTAGTTTATTTTAGGTTAAGTAAGCCTCGGCCAAGTTTAGAGGTTAGAGGAATTTGCTGGTGGAGACCAAGAGCTTAAAGATAAAAAATAAGAAGAAAGAATAAAATGGGTAGAGAAGACTGAGCTAGTCTAAGAAAACACAGACATTGTTTCCCCCAGAAAGAGGAGAAGATAGAGCATGGTTATGAATATAGAGAAATTCTGAAATATGTATTTCCAAATGGATTAAATTTCTGGGTTAAGATAAAAAGTCAATGGATGAAAAGAAGGGGCAGATCTTGAGAAGGGTTAAAGTAAAATTCAGAAATGCCATTTTAGATAATAAGCTGAGAAATTTTATAGAAGTGGACAAATAGGTTTTTGAGCAGCATTGAGATTAGGCTGTTGTATGAATCATAAGCATGCAGAAGGAAAATTTTTTGGATGAGGTAAGAGCATAATAAAACAGTTAAAATTTATTGAGCATTTACTAAGTGCCAGATACTGTTAAGGTAATAATATCATTATTACCATTTGACAGATGAAAAAACTGTGACACTGAAATATTAAGTAACTTCCCACAGTTCTGTGTTAATAAGGGGTAGGCTTGCACTTGGGTTGTCTGCTCTGTACTCTTAAATTCTCCATTATACTGAAATATATTGGGGGATGAAGTATAGTTGAAATCGTGAACTACATAGTGAAATTCTCAAGAAATGTGGAGGTATGACTGGAAGTCCGCATATGGTAGCAATAAAACCAGAAAAAGAATGTTATAATAGAATAGCATAATCTTTGGAAAAGCAGCAGATTTTGGATAAAGGCAGAATAGTGGGTGATCAGAAGCAGTCACGGAGAGTGAAGACAGTGCTGATCCCAAACTATGATAAGAATGAAAACTCTTCCATAGGAGAAGTAACCAGGAAATACTGCAGAAGTCGGGGGAAAGCTCAGCTGGTATGGGAAAATGGAAGGCACACATGAATGAAAATGTAAAAGAACTTTAATTAGGGCATAGAGAGTAGGGGTGTATTGGGGCTGGTGAAGGCAGGAATGAAAGAGTCAAAGAAGACACGGATTTATTTATTAAACAATCA
Organism: Mirounga angustirostris; assembly: GCF_029215605.1. Lineage (NCBI taxonomy): Eukaryota > Metazoa > Chordata > Mammalia > Carnivora > Phocidae > Mirounga > Mirounga angustirostris. Next base: position 21,713,991 of record NW_026991713.1, read on the forward strand.
AAAACGAATGGTGTTCCTTCATGTGCCAAGCAGTGTTCTGTATGCTGAGGATACAGGGATAAAAAAGACATGCACCAGGGTAACAAGGCTGATTAGGCTTCTCCTGCTGAAAATAAATAAATATTCTGGCTAAAAATACAGAAAAGAAAACCTGAAAAATATTAAAAAGGTGAGAAGAAAATTATATAAATTGAATAACATTTAAATTAGGAATCTTTTGGGGGTCAATAGGTTAGTAGATATAATCAGGCTAAAACATTGGTGAGGGTGGGAAACCAGTGGATTTCTAAAGCCACTTTTGTCCTGAGGGAATTTTCTGAACTTGCTGTTGAACCCTGGTGCTTAAGGCCTCATAAATCTCAAGGTTTATGTGCAGAAAAAAATCTCTGTGTCTGTCCAGCATGGAGACTTTAATAGGAAATTCTTCCTCCATAGAGCTGGAACTCCAGGGGCTACACTTTACAGTAATCAGAAATAATTCTGCCCCCTAACCCTCACCCCAAGGAAAGGTGATTTGTCATGAGAAGAACAAGGAGGGAAATTCCTGAGGTGTTATTACCACAAATCGGTCCTCAAATTTCTATCACCTAAATGGTACAAAAAATGTCAACCCATGAGTTTAGTTTAAATACCCTCAGACTTCAAGCAGAAGCAAATGTAATCCCTCTAGAGAGGAATATTCTCTTTTTCCAGGTCCCAAATAATTTCTATAAATACTTTTCTGATTAAAATTAGCAGTGTACCATAATTAAGTCTATAAGGAAAGAAACCCTGAAACCAGAATCACAGAAACAAGAAAGAACAGATCCACACATGAAAAAACTTCAAATATTGGAATTGTCAGATGCAGGCTAAAAAAATGACCATACTATTACAAACACACACTTACACCCAGAGAAAAAACTACCTCAAATTTAAAACTCAGTGGATAAGTATAACAGCAGATTATATTCAGCTGAAGACAGATTTAGTGAGCTGGAAATTAGGGCAGAAGAAGTTTTACAGAATGTGGCATAGAGAGAGATGAAAAATATGAAAGCAAAGCTAAGAGACTTGGAGGATACACAGAGAAATTCTAACTTGTCTATTTAAAGCTTCAGAGAGAGAGGAGAGAGAGAATGAGGCAAAAGTAATATATTTGAGGAGCTAATTTTCCAAAAGGAATAGGCTTGTTCTTGCACTCACATGGAGATGGACAAGTGAATAGTTAATTTCAAGAGTATAATAAGTGTTGGGAGGCGGAGAGTGAAAATGGCGGCCTCCCAATCTCCGCCCCGGAGGAGCCGAGAACTTGGGCCCCACTTCTCAGTGAGCCCCCAGAGAAAAGCCATCAGTCACTCCCGTCTCCCCGGTCTCCGGCCGCACTCCGTGCTCACCTGGCCTGTGACCGGGCGCCTCTATCTCTGGCACCTGACCCCGGGTGGAGTCTCCAAACCCAGCAGATCCCTGTGGTGCACTCCCGCGCGGCTCCTCCCGGCAGAGGAAGCCTTCGGAAAATCTTAACTCTGCAAAAAAGATCCTACTTTTCTCTCTACTATTTATCTTCTGAGGCAGAATTTGGATTCATGAAAGAAAATATCCATTTCAAAACGACTTCAAAGGCTGCGGTTGGCAGTACATATGGTCATACACCTGTGAGGAGGAAGATGCTACTGAAGAGTATGGCATCCCCTTGTGGACCGGGAGGTGGGCTGGACCACAGGAGGCCGGAAGGGGACAGTCTCTAGAGTCAGCCCAGTGGCTGACACACGTGTCTTATTATTCTTGTTGCTTTAATTATCTTTGTCTTTTGTTGCTTTCCAATGGGTTAGGCTAGTCTAGTAACTAAGTTGTTTTTCTTTTTAGAGTTTTATGGGAATTTGTTTTGGTTAACCATAAAAATTATCCCCTGCCTTCTCTGGATTTTGAAGTCAGGAAATAATATTTGCTTCTCAGGATACAGTTCTTATTAAGTAATATAATGTTTACTTTATAACATTATTATTATTATTGTAACATTATTATTATTATTATAACATTCCCTAAATGTATTTTTTTCTCAATATGCGATATTTCAAATTTAATAATGACTTGAGTTCTATGAGTTTATCTTAAAGGGAACAGCCGATATCCAATATTCACCATTTATTCCTTTAAACAAAGTGTCCCCCAACTTACATTAACTCCCATGTGTTCAACCTGTAAGCAAATAGAACAGCTCTTTTCTGTGGGGTGGGTCCCTGTAACAAATATATCTCGAGGAATGTGTCTGGTGAAGAATAGAAGACTCTTCTAGGAAAAAAATTCTTCACAAGGCAAGAGAGAGGGTGACGTATTTTGTTTGAAGATGGTGGATCTTCCGACGTGATGGGCACCTTGGAATGTGAGGTGTCGTCCTCAGACTGAGTCCTACAGGCAAACAGGCTGTGTTTATGACGTTTAACCAGAAGTCCTATAAAACCCGCAAGAGCAGAACAGCGGTGTCCTGACCCCACCCTGCACACAGCCCCAGCAGCAGGTAGAAGGGCAGGATGCTCTGAAGTTCAGGAGGAAATGGGTGTCAGTGAGCACGGGAACACATAGGCAGATGCGCAGTACAGTTCAGCAAGTGGTGGCACACCGCTGCATCCATGATGGGAAGAACAGCCTTGCTGAAGGAGCAGGTGCTCCTGCCTGGCTTCAGATATCACATGGTGAGGTCTGAAGGGAGAGGAGCCAACTGCAGGATGCTACTTGAGGCCAGATAGTTGCCTGTGGGCACAGAGAGGACACACCCGGGTAAGCTCAGACATCTGGGGCGAGGGGAGCTTGGAAAGGAAGTTAATTTCCAGTGATTTTAATTTTGGAACTCCAGTGAGAGATGGACTGGATGTTAGCGTCAATTGTCACCTACACTTTCCATCACAAGTTCTGAGGGAAAATGTGAGCCTAGAAGTTGACCACAGGCCAAATCATCGGTCAATAAGGTATTTGAAGATATGCATGGGATGAGACACTCTCATGCGTCACTTCCAAGAAAAGTATTTAGTGTTCTCTCAGCAAACAAAAGGATGAAAAAACATTTGGAATTCCCAGGACCATTGAAAAAAAGGCCATGGATGATTGTTGTGCATTGAAATATAATGAACCGGATGATTTAGGCATTGGGTCTAAGAAGGTCTCCAAGCACTCCAATGACATTAAACAGAGAGAGATACCTGTGATATCCTGAATTAAACACGGTTCGTCTTCCAGGTACAACAAATGGTGTGGACGCCTCGCAGTTACGATCTAAAGAGGAAAGAAAACATAAGAAAAACTGAGTCCGTATGAGCAGCAAACTAAAGTGGGCACAGTTTTGAGCCAATGATGTATTTTAAGATACTAGGGACATTTTTCCTGGAGTTTACAAGTTTCCTGCAGAGAGTTCATGGGAAAAGAAATGATGGGGGTAGAACAGAACTTGACCCCCACACTGGAAAATAGTTACGTAATTACAAGAATGTAACAAACTTACAAGTTTTTGTCTTTTAGAATTAAACAATGTATAAAATACATAAGATATAAAAGTGAATATGGAAATGAATATAAATATTATATTTGACAATACAAAGGCAAAATTATAGCTGTCAGAAAATAAGAAGTATTTAACAAAAACTGAAATAATAACCAACTCAGACTGAGAGAAAAAGGCTAGGGGTATGGCATAACTGATTTGTTATCCTTGTGTTTTGTGGCAGGATCTCTATAAACATTGGCATAATGTGATAGATCTAAAAAAAAAAAAGAGTATAATAAGTGTTAAGGCAGTGTTATACAAAGTGCTTTGGGAATAGAAAAAAGGATCATTTAACTTCACCTGGGAGCTTGGGAAAGACTTCATGAAGGAGATGATGTCTGTGTCCATTATCTATTGTTATTTAACAAGCCACCCCAAAACTTACTGTCTTAGAGGAACATCAGTCATTTAGTTTGTTCACAAATCTACAAGTTTGGCAGAGTTATTTGACAGGGGTAGCCTGTCTGTGCCATGTGGTATGAGCTGAGGCTGCTCAACTAAGGGAGAAAGGACCCATTTTCAAGATGGCCCACTACATGGCTGGCAAGTTGGTGAGAGCTTACAGATTGGCTGGGTTTATGGGCTGGGGACCATTTTTCCTCTCCATGGACTGCTTGGGTTTCCTCATGACATACTGGCTAGATTCTGAGAGCAAGCATCTGAAAAGGACCAGGTGGAAGCTGTACCATTTTTATTATCTAGGCTTCAAAGTCACAGACCATCACTTCTACTACAGTTCCATATCTACTCAGATTCAAGGGGAGAGAACATGAACCCCACTTCCTAATGGAAGGAATGTCAAAGTTACTTCATAATAAGAAGATATATGATGGGAGATACCTTTGTTGTCAGTTTTAGAAAATACAGTTTTCCACCAACTGTCCTTTGGGCACAATAATTTATATTCTTTGCCTATGCAAATTATACTTGTTTATACCTTCAGGACTTCCCATCATCAGCCTATTACAGCATGAGCTCCAAGTCTAGGTTCAGGTGTGCATGAATCTCCCTGGTGTAATTCTGTTGGTGCAGGATCTTGACTGCTTTTGCTCTTGGCAGTGATGACCTATGAACTAGACAAGTTATCAGTCTCCTCTCCTAAACACCCAACATATAATGGTGAATCAGACATAGGAGAACCACAACTGACACGCTCATCTAAACACAGGGAAAACAAGGTACACGGTGATCCCTAGTCTGTGGCAATTCTGAATCTAACCAGACACAGTTCCTTGATTAAGACTCAGTCTTATGGCATAGGAATTGTTCTCTGTGGCACTTGGTTCCTCTGTCTGAATCATTATTTTCCATAAAAAGCATCCTGTGTTTATAGCTGAGTATCTTTCTTCCTTGCTTTTAGTCTGTTAAAGATTAGGGATCAAAAGGGCTCTTTTCATTTTATATTGCTGTTCCTTCCAGTTTGGGCTGATATAATTTCTTTTAAAACTTTGTGGACTTGGGGCACCTGGGTGGCTCAGTCGTTGGGTATCTGCCTTCAGCTCAGGTCACGATTCCAGGGTCCTGGGGTCGAGCCCCACGTCGGGCTTTCTGGTCAGCGAGAAGCCTGCTTCTCCCTCTCCCACTCCCCCTGCTTGTGTTCCCTCTCTCACTGTCTCTCTCTGTCAAAATAAATAAATAAAATCTTTAAAACAAAACCAAAAACAAAAAAAAACTTTGTGGACTTGTTGTGTTCCAGTTTATATTCCACTTCATTAGACAAAAGCTTATCTGCAGATAAACTCCTTCTCTGCTTTGGGCTCCTTATGAGACTTCTCTGAGATAATGTCCTTGAGATTCTTAGAAACTCTATTGTTGAACAGGGAGCATCTGTGAGTCAGGCCCTTAAAAATGCTTAGAGGGTCTTTTGTCTGGCTTAAAGATTCTATACAGCACCACCTGAGAGATTTCTTAGGCCTTAACAAGTGATGTTGTATCCCACCCAGATTTGGTCATTGGCCTTCTTAATTTCAAAATTGTTTGCCAGTTGGAACACCTGCAAATAATAAACCAGTTTTGTTTTGGTACCCAGAAATTCCTGGCTCCTTTGTATTTATTTGGTAGGTCATTCTTCAGTTCTCTCTTGGCTTTTGCATGTTATCACAGGCAGCCAGATGAAGCTGGGTTGCTCTTTAAATATTCTTCCTGGAAACATCCTTAGATCATAGAGTTCATTTGGTTCATTTTCTATTTTCCATGTTACTGCAGATGTCAATGTTGCCAAACTTTCCATTACTACAACACAAATGATGCTTTGCTTTTAGCTTCTGATTACATTTGCTCTCCTTTAAGCCTTTACCAACAGCTTTCTCATAGTTCTGTGGGCTTCCAAGAGTCCTCTCTTTGGCCCTTATGGCTTCTGCAGTCACTCACTTGGAGACCCTTCCAGCTTCTGTCTGTTGCCCAGTCACAAATTTCATGCCACATGTTTTAGATTTTTGTTATGGCAACACCCCATTTCCAAATATCAGAATCTATTCTGGTCATTGATGGATGCATAACAAACTACCTCAATACTTAGTGTGTTAAAAAAAATAGTCATTTATTTTGTTTATAAATCTGTAATTTGGGGAGAGCTCTGTAGGGATAGCTTCTTTCTGTCTCAAGTGATATCAGCTGGAACAGCTTCAAGGGGGGCTGAAAGATCCATTCTCAATATCGATTCTTACTCATATGGCTGGCATGGCCAACTTAGACTTCCTCATGGTAAGTGATGGCGTTCCAAGAGCAAACATCCTAGGAGAAGTGAGGCCGAAGCTGTATTGCTTTTTATAACTTAACTCAGAAGGCAACATCACTTCTGTGGTAGTCAAGAGCCTACCAATATTTAAGTAAAGGGGCTTTAATCACTTCTCCCCTTTATAGGGAGGGTTACTAAAGTCATGTTGTAAGAAGATATTCTTGTAGCCTTTCTTGGAAAATACAAACTCCCATAATACCTGAATTGTTTATTGCTGTTATTCTTTTTCAAGTGGGATAAGAGTTAATTTGCATGGATATATGATTTTCCCTGATTGTGTTCAATCATCTGGATTCCATATAAAAGAAGCCAGCTTGCTCCATTGACCTAGGCTTAATTCATGATGATTGGTAGTCTGCACTTTTGACCATGATTGTGAATTCTAGGGGTGAGGGAGTCCAGAACATAAGTGGAAGAATTTTTCTTTTTAATGATATGAATAGGGATGAATACAAGTCAGAGCAGTTTCTGTTCTAATTCTAGATGTCACTTTATCAAGTGAACCTCACAGAATTCTCCTCCATAATCAACCTAGCAGGTGGAAGAGAATATCAGCATCACTGTTTGTCTTCTGTCTGGATGAGGATGAGGTCTGTGTCATTTTCCTTTGTTGATTCTATTAACCCATAGATTTTGCATGGATCCAATTACTTCCAGGTCTCAGTCTGCTATGCCTGATCCCTTGTGACTCCTGCCTAGCTTTGCCTTTTCCTCTCAGGGCCAACTAACTAAGCTGATGAACTCAAGGAAGTTACTGCCCTCTGTTGAGGCTACTGATGTTTTCCCTATGTTACCAAGTCCTTTACTGACTAAACATAGGAATTCCAGATGTGGAAACATCTCTTGATGTACATGAGTCTTTTAGAGGCCCTCAGATCGAACTGGGTGGGTAGCTACCCTATAGTTCCTCATCCACTTAATAAAAACTTATTGGGTACTTATGGTGTTTTAGGCATTGTGCTAAATGTGTAGCAATGTGTAGAAACAGTGTAAGTCCTGATATTTAGAAACTTAGAATGTGTTAAAATTAAGGGTAGTAAGTGCAATGAGAGAGGTGAGCATAAGGTGTTCCAGGAGGGTAGAAAGGGAGGGATTGAGTAAAAGCTTACTGGAGAGGGTGCTGCCTGATCTGAGCCTCAAAGAAGGAGAATTAGATGCATGAACGGGAGGTGTATGGTGTGTGGATGAATGAGAGGTGTGTGTAGGGATCCAGAGGCATGGAAGAACATAGAGCATTCAGAGACTATGACCAACTTAGCATGGTTAAAGCATAGAATGCTACTAAGGAAAAATGCATAAAAGAACAAGAGGTGACATGCAGAAGTTTGGATTTCACCTGACAACAGAAATGAATCATTGATAGACTTTAAGCAGGGACATGATGTGATAGGTTTTTGTTTTAGAACAGTCTCTCTGGAAGCAATATGAAGAATAGATTGGACAGAGATGAGGCTTGAGACAGGACAATTAATCAGGAGATCAGTGTTCAGTCTCAGCAAAAAAAAAAAAAAAAAAAAGATGGTGGCCAGTACAAAGGCAATGCCAGCAAAGAGAGGAAGGAGGAACAAAGAGGAGAGGTATAAAGGAGTGGAGGTATCCCTTCTCCTTTTGAAAATTCTGCCATTTAGGAAATAAGTAGACAAGGAAACTAAATAGTTATATTTTAGAGAATGCATTTTATAGTTTTCGGTTAACTGTGCTGTATAAACATCACTTAGGTTTACAGACAAAAAGGATTTCTATACACACAGGAATTGCATTCTGAAGCTTTCCTGGAGAGATTGAGAGAGAGGCGATAGAGGGATGACTAGGTCTTTACAGGGATTGTTATGTGTTGAATTGTGCTCCACCCCCTTTTTTTTTGAACTTTTAATCACTAGTACATCAGAATGTGACCTTACTTGGAGAATTTGGAGATAGAGTCTATAGAGGTAATCAAGTTAAAATGAAGTCATTAGGTGGGCCCTAATCCAGTGTGACTGGTGTCCTTATAAGAAGGGGGAAATTTAGACATAGAGAGAGATATGCAAAGAGGGAAGATGATGTGAAGAGACACAAGAAGATGATGGCCATCCACAAGCCAGAAAGACCCAGAATAGATCCTTCCCTCATGGCCCACAGAAGAAACCAACCTTAATTTCAGACTTCTAGCCTCCAGACTGTGAGACAATACATTTCTGTTGTATAGGACACCCAGGTAGTATTGCTTTGTTACAACAGCCCTAAGGAGTGATTGCAGGGACCGTAACTGAGTCTACAAATTCAATCATAGAAGGGAGGGGTGAAGGAGGATCCTGGGCCCCTGAGGGCAGACCTTGCCTGTCTTGCTCATTTCAGAGGCTAAGCACTTGAGAGTCTTGGTTGTGACTGGCAGTGTCATTCATGGATACAGAATATGCATTTTCACATAAAATCCCAGTTAAGTATGCATATTAGTTCCCTGTCTGTGGTCTTTCCTATTTATTAACTAGTTAAGCCAGTACAAAGTAGATCTCATCCTGAAAAAAAATTCTATCATATTCACTGGTTTAATTTAAATATGAAAGCAACTTATTAGTAAACCTATATTCAACAAGATTTTACAGTTCAACCAGAAAATAAGTGATACTCTTTGTAAGGAGCATTTTACTAATCCCTCAATGACTACAGATTTCATATGGAATAAAGAATGCTCTAGTACTAGGCTCATTAAATAAAGATCAGTAGAAGTCCAGTAATTGTTTGGTAAATTCACTAAGACTCATGCTCATGCAGTCAATATTGACTCATGTTTGTTTCCCTTACTGCATCAAGCAAAAGATCTTACATAGTCGTAGTGGGGACTCAATTGCATAAATGAACAAATAATTAAGTGAGTGAATGAATGAATGACTATTACCTTTAAGAGAAAATGGCTGTAATGACAAAAAAAGCCCTATGAAATCGTTAGATGCAGTCAAAGATAATGTTTTCTTATCTGTCTTTCATTTAATTTTAACCTTCACAGGGGAATTTTTCCATTTTATGGTAACTAGGCAACCTGTTATTTTGAATCACTTAGTGCAGGCTTTGCACACTATGGATGCTCAATAAATCCATTTTGATTAATGAGCAATTTATAACACCACCAGTGAAGACTGTTTCCAATCCCTGATAGAAGAGAATAGATGATCTCTGATAAAAAGAACACAGTATTTTCATGCCAAGATAGTGTGGGTCTTGCTCACCTCTATTCAATTTGCTAACATGCTTACTGGACTGTTGTCAACCTGAAATGAGAATGTCCTCTGGTGAATAATCCTCCACAACCCACGACACCTCCCCCAACATCCTGAAATAGGTAGTAGCGTGAGGGTGAGTCTGTAACTTATTTATACCAAAATATTTTTTGAAATAGTGGAGCTTCCTTAATTCTAATGCCAAAATTTTGAAATTAAAATAATTCAGACTGGACTAGGGCTAATGTTTATCTTTGCTAAGCAAGTGGGTAGTGTCAACATGATTTCTGTGGGTATGTTTAACTCATTTAAGAGAGCAAACTATTTTTAAGCCCCTTGGAAGCATTCTTTTACATACAAATACTGGCCTTGCTGATAAGAACCTTTTTTATCAAACAGCAATTATTTATTTGGCATTTGCTCTGTGTTCAGTGCTGTCTTAGCCATTTATTAAAGTAGTAAATTGTAAATTTGTGACCCAGTGTTGGTTTATAGAGGGGGCAAAGAGAGAAAACTAGGGCAGCAGTACCTGCAGAGAAATCCTGGTAAATTGACTGCTTCCTTCATCCATATGGGCAGCTTACCAATTTGAAAATGTAATCATCTCAGTTGGCTCAAATTGGTGGAAGTTAGCTATATTTGGGAAACAGCATTCTAAACAAAAAGAAAATTATACTTTTTCCATCAAATCAGTTTTACCTGTACTGTGTATGAATAACATGAACTGTAGAATAATAAGATATTTAAAAATATAATAAATTCTTATGAAGTGGATATAATTATGGATATAATAAATTCTTATGAAGGGGTATAGGCTTTCTGTGACGTCATTTATGGTATCCTATAGAACAATGTCAGAACATGTACAAAAAGGAGGTAAACGTTCATATATTCATGTTCACCAGGGTGCCTTGGTGGCTCAGCCAAAGTATTGGACTCCTGATTTTGGCTCAGGTGATGATTTCAGGGTCATGGGATCAAGCCTCAAATCAGGCTCCACACTGGGTGTGGAGCCTCGTTAGTTTTCTCTCTCTTCCTCTCCCTCCCCCACTCCTCCCACTCTCTCCCTCTCAGGAAAAAAATACATACATACATACATAAATAAAAATAAAAAATAAATTCATGCTAACCAAATTCAAGTGGGGCCTCCACACTTTGTCACATTCCACTCTCACTCTACTGTACTCTCCTCAAAGCTCAGATACTTTTTCCTACCTTGTGTCTCACTCTCAGCAGATGGTCTTGTATCCTAATTAATAATGAAAATTGAGCCATCAGACGGAACTGTGTTGACGTCCTCCACCAAGTTTACAAATGCAACTCCCCTGTACCCTTCTCTTGCTTATACCTCCTGTTAAAGTGGAGGGGTTTTCCTTCTATCAAGTCTCCTTTCCTGTGTCTTCTCAGGAGTGTGACCCTTTTAGTCCTTCACTCTTTCCCCTGATTTTTAAATTGTCCTTCCACTGGATCATACACATTAACATTTAAATCTACTTAAGCCTTTTTCATATGAAAAATAGAAACAACAATAACAGCTATCAATGAAAGCAACAAATAAGTACTAACTAAAAAGTCTCCTGACTCCCTTTAACTCCTCAGCTTCTATCCAACCCTTCGCATTCTCAGTATGTTCGTTTTTTCCCTTTCCTTCCACGTCTCTGCCTACTTTAGTCCAGTATCCCTTCCTCACTGCTCTTTCCAAATGTACTTCCTAAAGGTACCAATGACCTTAATATCACAAAATTGAGAGGACATTTCTCAGCAGCATTCCACAAGTTAGTGATACCTCCATCTTGATACCTTTTCTTCCCTTTGCTGTCTAAGGATAATTTTCATCTTATTACACTGTTCCCTCTCTATGCTGACCGCTGACATTTTTCTGTATGGCTTTAAAAGTTGGGGGTTTCTCAGGTTCTGACAAAGTCCTCCCTATTCTTTTTACTTTTTTTCTCTTCCTAAATCATTCCATCCATAGTATGGTTTCTGTTATTATCAACATGACTCCCAAATTTTTCCCTCCAATCCATACCACTTCTCTCAACTCCAGCCTCATCCATTTTTCCATCCATCCATCCATCCATCCATCCATCCATCCATCCATCCATCCATCCCCTGAATATCTCCACCTGTATGTCTCAAAGGTGCCTTAACCCTAACATAGTCAAGATTAAACTCCTATCTTTATCTCCAAACTTGTTCTTCCTGCAGAGTTCCTTATCTCAGTGAGTGAGTTAATCATTCATCTGACTGCAGAAACCTGGGTGTCATTCTCACCATCTCTGTTTCCATTGACTCTTATACTCAATCAGTCACCAGGTCTTGTGATTTTTAACAGCCATAGGTGTTAAGGTGAAGTTAATTCTATAACTTACGCTCTATCCCTAATTAAGCCTCCAATCTCCCTGTTTCTCTACTATTACCAACAACTCTTAGAGATTATTTTAATAATAAAATATTGTCTTATTTTCCTGCCTTGAATTTTTTGTTTATGTTGCAGCCAAAATAAGCTTAGAAATCACAAATCTGATTGCATCACTTCTCTGGTTAAAACCTTTTAGTGACTTGTCATTGTTCTTAGAAAAATGACCCAAATCCCTAATAAGGTTCAAAATGCCCTGAATGATGTCCTCTCTACCTTTCTTCCTTCCTTTCTTCCTTTCTCTTTTTTTTTTCTTTTCTTTCTCTCTCTCCCTCTCCCGTCCGTCCTTCCTTCCTTCCTTCCTTCCTTCCTTCCTTCCTTCCTTCCTTCCTTCCTTCCTTCCTTCCTTCCTTCCTTCCTTCCAGCTTTCCATTTCAGCCTCATCTTTCAGCAGTTTCTACCTTCCCACACTGGCCATCTTTAGTTCCTTTTAATTCTTTAATGGGGGCAAGCTTCTTCCTACCTGTGGGCTTCACGTGCCTAAACCAATGTCTGCTCCTACTGTCTCTTTTCCTTCTGTTTCCCCCAAGTAGACAACATGTATTCTTCCTCAGGGAAAATCCTTTTGTGAGCACCCACACACACCCATGCCCCAGACTAACTATATGGAGGCCTCTGTTTTCTTCTCTTTAGCACCTTCTAATTTTACTTTCTTCTATAGTCCTTACTTTGATTACAATCACATAGTTATTTTGAGGTTATTTATTTTAATATCTGTTTAGGTTGTTTATCTGATAAAGTTCAAAATCTTGCCTATCTGTTTACCATTGTAATCAGAGCTTCTAGCAAAATCACTGCCACATAAAAGATACTCAATAAATATTAATGAAAAAAAAATAATAGCTAATGTTATTGAATACTTTGTGCATCTTAATTTGTTTAATCTTAAGCAAATATATATGCAGTAGCTAGTATTATCATTCCCATTTACAGATAAGGGAAACAAGTCCAGAAAAGTTTAGAATTCTCTAGAAAATGGCAGCTCTGGAATTTGAATACAGGAGATTCAGCTCTGGAGACCATATTCTTAACCACATCCACAGTTAATGAATTAATTAATTAATCATGCAATTTTGATATTCTTTTGAATTTGCCAGAATAAATCTTGAATTTTTCCTTTCAAACAAAATAGGCAGAGTTGGAAACTTGTTTAGTGTTTTGTGATAAATCTATATGATGCCCATTTGTGAAGTAGTACTAGAGGATGTTCTAATCAATTTAAAATAAGTGGATGTATTAGAGACAACCAAAAGTGAAAACAAGTGAAAAATTAATAATGATAAATTCAAAGAATAGACTCATCTATAATCATTAATGTTTTCAAATAATATCTAATTGAAATTATTGAAAAATCATTGAAATCACTACTGAATAGTCATCTAGTGTCTTCTGTGTCTCTTTCCTGTGAATAGAGGAAATGAAAAGAGAATAATAGAATGCTAAAAACTGTGCTATAAACAAGTCAAGAGCAGTGAAACAGCTAGCATTTCTTTCCTTAGAAAATTTAAAAGTAAGCAGACATTAAATCATAGGCAAGTATGAGGATCCTGGATCATCATTTCAACAGAAGCATACTTTGATTACTCTAACCAAAGGTGGAAAGGAGTGATTTGTTTAAATTCTGAAGCATAGCAATACAAAAGTCTTTCTGAACCTATGAACTCATTTTAAATCTTTTGTTTCCCTTAGGAAAACCTGTTATATTGGTGTTCTTATTTTTTAGTACAGAATAATAATTTTTAATATTGCTACTAATATAATGCTTGTTTTTTCTTCTAGTATCCTTTTAAAAATAAGTTTATCACTATGTACTTACATTGAACTTACTATAATAAGTTCTCATTATAAAATTGAATAAATTATTTTGTTAATTTTGTTCAAATATGTAAAAAGTAAAATAAGTAAAAGTAAAAAGTAAAAAAAAAAAATTACTGAATCTTACCTATCAGGGTAACTAATGCTAACATTCTGGTTTATTTCTTTCCTGGTTTTTTTTTTTTTTCTGTGCATAGCTTTTATACAAATGTGAATGAACATTTGGTATATATAGACTTGTATTGTTTTGATTTTTTAAATCAGTTACATTTTTCTGATTATGAAAGTATAACATGACCTGTCAACTCAGCAAGGTCTGTCAGGTTTATTTTAAAGTGACCCTTCCCCTCTTCTCCAGTGCATCAAAAACAATGATGAGGGATAAAATATAAAATGAGAAAATTATAAATTCTAGCTGTGCTGGAAAAAAAAAAATATCCTATCCTCAGTTGGATGAGAAACACAAAATAGAAATTGGAACCTAAATGGCAGTCCATCTGGTGACTAGACCCAGGAATGGGCAGGATCCATAGGAAGACTGCATCCTTCAGGGTAATGGAATCTAAAAGAGCCCCACTTCAAATGGGAGCCAAAGGTCAGGCCTATTGCTAAAAATGTACAGCTGGGGGTGTTAAATTTCCAGACAATAAAAGCAAGGAAGATAGAAGTTTATGATCAGAGAGTAAGTGAAGTGGGCTGAAAAACTAGAGAGACAAAGACACCTAATGACTTTTGATTTTTTTTGTTACAAATGTTTCTAATAAAAATTTTAAGAGAAACCAGTAAAAATTAGAAGAACAATTTATTCTTCCAAACTAGTAATGGAAAATAAAAGAATAAAGAAATCTTTATTAATTAAAATGTCCTTAAATCTGGAAAAAAAAAAGTGAAACCAACAGTAAGTATGGCAAACCAAAACTACAAAATAGAAAATAATTAATAAAAGACAAAGATGATCATATTGGATGCAATTTTTAAAAATCGTGCTATACGCTTTTTCCAGGAGTCAAATGTAAATAAAAATGACACTATGGGGTTAAAAAACAAAAGATCAAGTGAAACCAACCTAAAGAAAGGCATTAAAGCAATAGCATCAGTCAAAATATAATTGAAAGTTAAAAACAGGGCGCCTGGGTGGCTCAGTTGGTTGGGCGACTGACTTCGGCTCAGGTCATGATCCTGGAGTCCCTGGATCGAGTCCCGCATTGGGCTCCCTGCTCAGCGGGGAGTCTGCTTCTCCCTCTCACCCTCCCCCCTCTCATGCTCTCTCTATCTCAGTCTCTCTCTCAAATAAATAAATAAAATCTTAAAAAAAAAAGTTAAAAACGTTAAAAGAGGTAAAGAGGGATACTATAAGACAAAGACTAAAACACAATATAGCAAAAAGTATAAAGTCACAAAATTTGTCACACATTTTTCACATACAACATTGTCTTGAAATATTAAAAGCCAAAACTGATAGGAGTTCAAAAACAAACTAAAATCCACAATTTGTGCAAGATTTTAAAATACCATATTTCACTGAAAATGAAATTAAAGAAACATAAGAATATACTTTGAAAATGAAGAAAAATTAAGAAACTTAGTATAAGAACATACTGTTGAATAATATAACTAACAATCATGATTTAATAGACATATCTAGAACTATGTACCCATCAATAGAGAATACATATATTCTTTTCACACATACATAAAGCACTTAGAAAAACTAACTACTTACTGGATCACAGAGGCAGTCTTGATGTATCAGATAATCAGGTCCCAATCTCAGGTTATAATGTAATAAATTATGAATTAATAATAAATAATACATCATACTATATTTGAAAAAAATTTTCTATATTGAGAGGCTTACAAATGACAAATATATGTGTGTGTAGTTCTGAATTAAAACCTATAATACAATGCATAATTTTATAAGGGATTTTATAATTTTATAAGGGGAATACTAATCATTTCCCCCATTTCGCCCAACCCAATTGTGCCTACTTCTTCACCCACCTTCATTTAAACAATACTAACAGCTCAGTATATATCCTTTAGCATACAAGCAAAGAAAAGCATGTATATGTATATACATATGGGTTTTATTTCCTTTTACCAAAATAGAATCATGCCATACCTATTAGTTTGCAACTTTATTTTTTTCTTTCATTGTATCCATTCATAGGGATTATGGTTGTCTGTGAGCAAGACTGTCCTTTTTGCTGTTGTTAATTAACTGGAGAAACTTGCAGGTCTTCCCCATGCAGTTGCACAGCTTTAGAGGACCAGCCAGCATGTGTAAGTTTCGGTGGACCAAGGAAGGGCTGGGATTTTCCTAAAATTACCAGGGTTACCTCATCTCCTTTACCACCTTGCACACAATGACTGAAACAGTAAAGAAAAAAAGGAGAGATTGTAATATGGTATATGACAAGTTTCATGATGATGCTAATTGCAATTTACAATGGGTGCAGAGCAAACTGAAAAAGATGTTTATTGTCTAAAAATTTTTTTTAAAGACAATAAAGTGGAAAATAATAGGTACATTCATCAACTGCATAGTAAATTTGATAAGTTTGTTCTCAACAGTGCAAAGAGAATCAATGAAAATTATTTGCTTAAAATTAGAATTAAATTTAAATATCCCACAAAACATTTTAAAACATTTTTTAGCAGGATCCAAACTTATAATTTAAATTTATGCAATACCCTTTGACTTTTCTATTAATAATACTGAGTCAGGGAACTTACTTGGGTAGACATAATTTTGAAGCTGAAATTATTGTATGTCAAAATTAAATCAATTCTTCTAAAAGCAATGAAACAATTTCATCAATGTAGATGCAAACACTAAAGGAAAATAATTTTTTTTCAGTTATTTGAAAACTTTTATGTTTAGAACAACTTTGTTTACAGTTGAATCTACTTTTCCAACTGTAATTTTACAAAATTTTAATTTTGGAAACATGATCTATATTTCCAATGAAATATAGATCACATAGATCACTGCCTGAATTCACATGCTGAAAGTGTAAATTACACTTCAGATTATGAAGACTTAGTACACAAAAAGGAATGTAAAATATTTTATTAGTAATTGAAATGATAATATTTTAGATAAATTGAGTTAAATGGTATTAAAATTTTATTTATTTTAAAATTTTTTTTAAATGTGGCTACTCGCAAATTTAAAATTACATATGTGGCTCACATTATATTTCTCTTAGATAATGCTAGTGTAGATATTAGTGTTTTTTTTAATTAGTTTGTAGAAAATTTCCTTTCAGCTTCATAATCTCTTGTTGGTACTGCCATACTAATTTTTAGGATTGTTGTCAAATTTGATAAAACCCCTCTTTCATATCTAAGCTATAAGATTTGGAAGAACTTTCCATGTACTAACTTCTGTACATATCAAATATTTCTGGCACACAAATATTTCTAGGTCACACTCATATCACAGTATCACTCATATTGTAGTAGTGCTCTAAGCCTTATAGTCACACACCAGGTGAGTTGGCACAAGAAGTGGTAGGGGAATTTCTAGAAACCATTTTAACATCTGGACTATACAAGGAAGTAACTTCAACCTTGCAAATATGTCCTACTAAACCCAAACTAAATGTATCCAAAACTCATCCTCTCCTTAGCCAGATTCCAAAAATGTCTGCAGCCATTTTAGTACTACCAAAACCAAAGAGAACTATGATAGCAAGGAAATTGGAGTTGGAAGAAATTTGAAGAGATCTTACTGCAATTAAAATATTTTTACTTTTTACAAAATTTACAAAGACATTTCAGGGACCCTCCCAGCACCTTGGAACAGGCCCATGAAAGTTCAGGATCGTGAAGTTAAAACTTCCCTATTTGCCTTTTCCTATGTATTATTTTTCTCATTCAACAGTATTTCAAAGGACTTCCTTCAAGTCAGTTGGTATCACTATAATTCATTCTTTTAAAGGTTGCATAATATTTGATGGTATTATGCATTCTTTTAAAGGTTGCATAATATTTGATGGTATCATGATTTATTCCACCTCTATTGATGAGTGTTCACTTCATTTTGCATTATTTTTCCACTATTAACAAAAGAGCAACAAACATCTTTGTGCACTTGTCTTATATGGAGGTGCTTTTATTTCTATGATATAAATTTCAATGTGAATCACATGTAAGGATCATACATCCTACTTTCCCTGAATATTCCCTTGTATGCTTGTTGACCTGGCATAATTGTTACTAGCACTCCCTTTCACTGTCACAAGTGTCCTGGTTTGGACAATAATTGTGTGCATACCCTAGTGAAAGGATATGTATATTTTAATATATTTAATATCACTGGGCACTTTTTATGTGCCATACATTGCTTTAAGCACTTTACGTGTATTATCTCATTTAGTTTCCACAAATATGCTATTATTATTTTTATTTTTACAGATAAGGAAACTGAGGCACAGTGAAAATAAGTAACTTAACCCAAGTTCACATTGCTAGTAAGTGTGGAGTCATGATTTAAAGCCCACAGCCTAGCTCCAGAGTAGGGTGACTAACCAAGCCCCAGGACTAAAGGGGTTCCCAGGATGTAGGACTTCCAGGTTTAAAACTGAGAAAGAACCTAGCAAACCAAGGTAAGTTGTCTGTGCTATCAAGAGGCACTGATCTTAATGATGTTCTTTCCAAAATGGCTGTATCCATTTCTGTTGCCATCAGTAGACTGAGAGGAGCTTTTCCCAGCACAACTGTGATATTAAGTCTCTAAGATAACTCCCAGTTATCCCACCTCCTAGTATCTATGCCCTGGTGTAATCCCTTCCCCTTGTACGTGGACTGGACCTAGTGACTTGCTTCTAGTGAAAGGAATATGGCAAAAATAATAGGTGTCATTTCCAAGATCAGGCTACAAAAAAGCTCTGGCTTCCATCTTGCTAGCTTTCTTTTGCTCTCTGGCTTACTCACTCCGATAGAAGCCACTGTCCCATTGTGAGCCTCTGTAGAGAGACCCACATGGCAAAGAACCGAGGGAAGCTTCTAGTCAATAGCCAGTGAGATACTAAGGCCCTCAGTCCAACAGTTCATGAAAATCCAATGCTGCCAACAACCATGAGAATGAAGCCGACTCCTCCCAGTCAAACCTTAGATGAAACCACAGACCCAGCTGACATCTTAATTATAGTCATCTCTGTTTTTGTTGAGGGGTACTTCTTTATATATTTAGTGTAACAACTGATACTGATAAGTTGTATGTCAGTTCTACTTTAATTTAAAAATTTATGTCAGGATTTCAGGTTAGGTTTGTCTGATTTCAAAGCTCAGGTTTGTTGTTTGTGATCCCTCCATTTCTTGGTATTTCCTCCATGAATATCCTATTCAAACTGAACTCTTTATTCCACAAATGTGCCTAATTCTTTTCCATCTCTCTACCTTTTGCTGATCATACCTCCAACTCTTGGAATGCCCTTCCCACTTATTTCTTCATGTATGAATTTTACTAATCTGTCAGAGACTTGCTTAGTCATCACCTCTGCCATGACACTTTTATTGAGTCCCCAGCCCCAGAAGTAATCTCAGTTCTATTTGTCAGCTACATAGCAAATAGCATGGTCTCTGGTGCACTTCAGCTGCTCCGTACATACTAGTGAGTGATGTTAAAATTCTACTCTGTAACATTGCATATGAATTATTTGCATTCATAGAATGCTTTTAAAAGTTCAAGTAAGCCAGAAGATTTTTTTCTTAGCTTGTTATTTTAGAGGAAATGGACAATCATAATGCATAATCTAATGTGTAGTAAGAGAAGCTCAATGGAAGATAAGTCTCATTTCAATCTGAAATTGCAAGTATATTTAGTAATTTTCTCTAAACAGTTTTTACACACCTCATTTCCTTTTTCATCAGCAATTGTTTTGTAGCTGCAGGTGTAAAATGTAGGTTGACCATGTAAAACTGTCTTGAACACAGGCTTTCATTTTGCAAATTCCACTGGATAATTGGTTTTTTTATAAATAATATAATAAAGGATATTTAAAATGTGCTTCTCATTTGGATTTTCTCCAAAAGAGACCATAGAATTACAAAAACCAGATCACCTTTCTCCATGTCATTAAGGGCTTTTTGATGGTTGCCACTGACATACAGGTTTTGCTTTATTCACTTTATTTCATTTAATATTTTTAAAGGCATTGAGCTAAGAGCTATGGAGGGGATAAGGGAATATAAGTGTCTGCAAAAATATAACCTAGTCTGGAAGAAATAATGAACAATGCAAGGTAGTACAAAATCAAATTATCAGTGTAATGGTACAGATCATGGATTTAGAAGATGGAGACAGTTATAATATTTTCTAAATATTTTAGTACTTGATTACCCACTGTCTTGTACTATGTATTAAATTACATATAAGAAACATTCAAAAAGCTTTTGCCTTACAGTCTGCATAAGTACCCCTTCTGACTTTGATGCAAATGTAGTCAACAGGCTACCTTGCAGTCAATCATTCCTCAAGGAATCATCTCTTATTCCTAGAATTAAATTCTGTCTCTACCAATTGGTGTTAATAGCTAAAAGATACTGGTTTCAAATTCTACCCAAGTACGCACAGTCTTTATTCTAGATGTATCACCTGCAAAGCGTTGTTTATTTTTTTTGCTTTTCCCTCTGGATTTTCTTTCCTCTTCTGTGTTTTATTTTAATTCTTAGGATATTTGGTTTGATAGGGGAAAATAAAACCCATATTATGTGCCTGATAACATGCTAGATATTTTTCATATATATTCTCTCATTTTATCTGCACACATAAACAATAACTTTCTTCTAGATAGTTATTAATCATTCTCATTTTTAAAGTTAAGAAAACTGATGTCCAGAGAGGTTAAATAAATTGTCTAACATTGAACAGGCAAGTTTTCCACAGACTTCAGCGTCTGGTATTAGAATGTAAGTTTGGATGCTTTTTTGAATTAACATTTACTAAAAGACAAAGAATTAAATTTAATGTTGTATATCTTGTGTTAATAAAAGCTGAGTAATAAGTAGCACAGAACTGAAGAGAAAGGTAATGGAACAAAATACCATGATTGAGAGTCAGAGACACAGAAGCAGATCCATGAAGACTTCAGATATTGGAATTATTAGGCACAGATAAAAAAAAAAAAACTGTGCTTGCTATTTTCTACTAAATAAAAGCAAGCTTGAAATCGCTAACTGAAAAATGCCAAATGGTGACATTGTATATTTGAAAAAGAACCAAATAGAAATTTTAGAAATGTGAAGTATAAGTCAAATTATGAAAATGATTTGATAGTAGACTAGACACTGCTGAAGAAAGCCAATAAACTGGAAAATGAGTATAAAAAACTATTCAGAATGCAACACAGAGAGACAACAATGAAAACTACAAAAGAGAGAATAAATAATGAGAGCAAAGTCTCTAACGTTATTTCACTGGAGTTCAAAAAACATTAGCTATTATTATTATTATGTCACTTCTTGCTTAAATATCTTCAATATTTCCCATTGCCTATAGAATTAAATATAAACTTATATAATAATAAAACCTCCTTGTAATTATTTAAACTTATCTCCAACTTTTTCCTAACATAACATAACAGCTTTGTCTATGCTCTTTTCCTCTCCATGCCCTTCCTTAAGTTTTATGTTCCATCCCAGCTTTCTTGCCTGAAAACAGAAGGCTTTCACGGCCCTCTTCTTTCCTAGGCACAGTCTGATGATTGCTCCTCCTCTTGCTGTTTCATCATGCTTCCTTTATCTGTTTTCAAATCTCAAATTATATTACATTATACTTTGTCTACATGTCTGATGTCACATTTGAGTGTATAACTCTTAAGGGCTTGGATTTTTAAAAATTTTATTAAACTTTATTTTTTAAAGCAGCTTTAGGTTCCCAGAAAAATCAAGCAGAAGGTATAGAGATTTCTTTTGTACCCTGACCCCACATAGGCACAGCTTCCCCCACTATCAACATTACCCACCGTGGTGGTACATTTGTTACAGTCAGTGAACCTACATTGACCCACCATTATCATCCAGTCTCCACATACACGATGCTAGGGCTCACTCTTGATGCTGTACATTCTGTGGTTTGGACACGTGTATAATGACATGTATCCACCACTGTTGTATCACACAGAATAGTTTTACTGCCCTACAAATCCTCTGTGCCCCACCTACTCATCCTTCCCTACCCTCTACCCTCTGCCTAGACATTCTTTTTAATTTATCCTTAGAACATAACATAATACCTGACATATAGTTGTCCCCAAATAAATGTTTTTAGATGTATGGTTGAATGAATGAAAGGGAGAGACAAATTGGAAAGAATCGGTGCTTCTTTTCATTGTCTTGCTGACTGATATTTTATCTCTGTTTTAATAATTACTCGTACCAATTCTATTCTAGTCAGAAGACCACCCCTACATTACTGTCTTTCAGAACTCTGGGTATTCTTTAGATGCTGATTCAGATCTCACCTAATCCATTAAACCTGAGTCAAGAGTAAGCTCTAGATACTTTTAAGACTTATTTAATAAATGATCTATTTAATTCAATATGTCACATTTGTATTTTTTTTTTAAAGATTTATTTATTTATTTGAGAGAGCGAGAGAATACATGAGAGGGGGGAGGGCTAGAGGGAGAAGCAGGCTCCTCGCCAAGCAGGGAGCCCGATGCGGGACTCGATCCCGGGACTCCAGGATCATGACCTGAGCCGAAGGCAGTCGCTCAACCAACTGAGCCACCCAGGTGCCCCACATTTGTATTTTTTTGTTTCACGAACCTATGTCTGGACTCCCCAGTGTAACTGAATTATGTTTTTATATGATGGGTAGAGTTTTCATCCCCTCACTTTTTATAAGCAAGAGGTGTCTTCATAAATTATTACTTTGGGATTGTAGACAATGGCTGTGGAACAGAGAAATTTGCTGATCTATAAAGAATTCACAGTCTCAATCTCTTTTGTACCAATTCAACTGTCTAGGATAGAAAATTATTGGGAACTAATTAAAAACAAGGAATTTTTTTTTTTTTTAGATTTGAGTTTGCAATGGTTTCCATACAAAGCTGTAGAAGATTGCCAAATTGTTATTAAAATAATATAACCTTTATGTGCTAGCAAGAGTTATTTTTACAACTCTTCCATCCTTTTCCAAGTATATTAAACATTTTTAAACTGCATCTTTTTTTGTTATTTTGTCTTGATAAAAATTTAAGAAGAAAGTTATATGCATGTTGCTGATTTTAAAGTCATCATTTTATTCCTCCTCCGACCCTCAATACTAAACATAAGGGAGAGATTTTTGAAATTTCATTCAATTAGTTTGACTATATAAGAAGATGTGTTTATCTGGGTGCGATGGTTTTGTGTCAGTCTACATTGTAAAACTATTGTGCACAAATGTCAATTTTTCCTCAGGTTAATTCACTGGGATGCCTCTCAATAGTTTGAGCGATTTCTGGGAAAAGTGCCTTGAGGAGGCTTGAATTTGGGTTTTATGACTCAGGGAGTTACAAAACTTCCACTTTAATAAAGATCAATACCCATTTGAAAGATTATGGGGAAAACAGCCCATTCATATAAAAAATCATATTCTTTTTAGTTAAGCTGCAGTTTTGGCCATTTGTATAATAATGGCAGTCTTAATAGCTGTGTTGGGTGATCTATCATTATGAATTGTATAATAATACTCTTCCTTCTTGGAATAATACTACAGGGTATGATATTTACCATTCCAAAGGAAAGCAAAACATTCAATAAACATTATCTTTAAAATATACTGCTGTGTATATTCCTTATTATGATCTTGTAATTGATACCAGTTTTAAGTTGAAAACTCAATTCATGTTCACTAATTTCAAGTCTTAAAAGGTAAACTGAGTGATTAGGTTTATGGCTGTTCTATTTTTATTCACAGATAATGCTTCTGAGGTAGCAATTACTGCTCCAGGAAGTAGTAACCATAGAAACAGCTCGACAGGGCCAACACCTGACTGCTCACCTCCATCCCCTGACACTGCCCTCAAAAATATTGTAAAAGTTATTCGACCCCAGGTAAGTGCCCAGAATGACATCATCTGCAGTAGCATATATATTTTTTTTAATCATTGTATGTATACTACTTATAATGCAATGCCTGGACTATTTTATGATATGCAAATACATTTTTAGATTAAAAGAAGGGACTTGGAGGAGGATGTTTCCTTCCTTGGAGTTAATGATACACATTGAAATCTGTATTATTTTTGGAATAATGAATTTGTAAATTACATGAAAAAAACAAGTGAAACTTAGAAAAATGGCTATTTCACATCATTTTCCTCTCACATTTTAATAATTATGCTCCAATTACTGAGCTATTACATGTTTTCTGGGTTTTCCTGATTCTTTTGTCTTCATTTCTCTGGACATGCCGCATTATTTGTGATCACTTCTCTATCTTCCAACCTAAGTTGTTTTGATAATTTTCTTTAAATTCTCTATTCCTTATGGTTTCCAACTAATTTTGTCTGTGTTTAATATTGCACCTCTCATTGCTCCTTATTTTTCTCCAGTGCTCACTTTCCTCTAGCTTGTCTCCCTCTACCTTTTGTTCTTTTTTTCAATTTCTGTCATTTGCATGTATGGGTTTCTTTCTCTTCCTTCTCTTTCAGTTGGATTTCCCAGTAGGCGGTTTGCAGGCAAGCTTTAGAAATATCATTGGGACAAGCTGTTCTGTGATATTTCATTGAAAATAGCACTTATAAAGCTGTTTGCATTACATTTTTGCCAACAGATGGACTCAGAACATGGAATTGGTGGTGTTCTCAACCTGGCTCATTCTGAATGGGCCTCATAAAATCCAAGTGAGGAGGACTTTGGATCCAATCAATGCCATTCACCATCTACTTAGATATTTAGTATGAACAAATCCTTGGAGCCAATTTTGTAAGACAAATGTCTCTTTTTAAGACTGTTTTGGCCTAAATGAGCAATGATTCACTTAATATCTACCTTCTTCAATATGATTTATTTTAGTTTATTTTCATTATAACCATCCTCATGAATAAAATGGCATTTTAACTTCACATATTCACTGTAGTTTAGAGAACACTTTCACATAAACTGTTTCATTTAACCTTCATTAATTTCAAGGGAATGTAATACTGTAGCGCTATAGATAAGGATATTGACACTCCAAAGAGGCTAAATTGTGCAACTGCTTCAAAGTTCCTTTTCTTGTTTTCTTAATGTAATAGTTGTCTCCTCCAGTCCTGCTCAGAGGTTAGAAAAATCTTCTTGAGGTTGTACAATATCTTTATGAGAATGGAACTTACAGGTTCATTTAGGCAAGATAACATTTCACACAGTGTCCAACTATGTGGAGGAGGAAATGTCTTCAAAGATCCCTTCTTTCTTTTCAGAAAAATTTGATCTAATTCATTTGCTTCAAGAAATAAACCTCACTAAAGCCAGATTTAGATGCTAAATGTCACATTTATCTTCACTGGTTCTCTCGTTATATGAAGATGTTTCTGGTGTTATTTTGCAGCCATTACATTTTCAGCATTTTTAATTAGGTAGGAGATTATCTTATATATAAGTTAAAGACATCCATTACTGAAGACATTTATTTTTATATCAACATAAATTATCTAATATAAATGAATTTGGTCATTAAATGGATTTTAAAAAGCAGATTTTCTTTCTACATATTTGTAATCTAATCAGCTCTAAGGGATCTTACTCCATGAATCCTTCTTTGCATTCTCTATTCTATTTTATTTTAGTTTATTTTGGTAAATTGAAAAAAAGTAGTAGTAGCCAGAAATTCCATTTTGACTCAATTCCTTGGTTCTGTCTGTTATTAAATATTTATAAAGGCAACTGATTCCACCTTCCTTTCTTAGATGTTATAATGATGATTTAGGAAGGAAAAAAATGAAGTGAGAAAGTCAGGAAACTAAGGTGATGGCATTTAAATTTGAGCCAATGCAGCCTGAAGTATGTATGTAATAGAACAGTAGCAGCTAGGGTGTATAGTTGGAAAAGAATATAACCTCAGGTGGATTACTGTTCCTTTTGCCTCAGAGACTTTGGTGCTTTACCTATTTCTTCTTATGAGTTCTGATCTTCTGGTCTCCATATTCATTGGAAAGGGCAGGGAATAGAAAGTATTCTAGTGGAAGTGGAAGTAATTACAAGGGAATATAAGTAGGATATGTGATTTCAGGAAAGGGGTTGGAGACTAGAGGGTGTGGATGGGGGACAGGTAGGTGGATAAAATAGTGGACTCCCTCGTGTGTTCTGACAAGTCACAAGTGTGTCAGGGATGAAACATTGTCAAGAGCTAACTGTTCCAAAGAAAAGATAATTATTGGTTAGCTTCTATAAGAGCCCATATTTTGATCACAGGTTTAATCCTCTAAAGTGTCTGCTAATTCTGGCTTTATGTGTGGAAATGCAAGAAATGTGAAGTTAGATTGACTTGTGGTATTCAAACACTTCTTTTTTTCATTTACTAATTAGACATTAATAACCTGGTTGAAATGATCGTTTTACTCTTAAAACTGGGGATAAGCCTTGGAAATAACAACTTTTTTTTTTTAATATTATTTATTTATTTATTTGAGAGAGAGAATGAGAGAGAGAGCATGAAAAGGGGGGAGGGTCAGAGGAGAAGCAGACTCCCTGCCGAGCAGGGAGCCGGATGGGGGACTCGATCCCGGGACTCCAGGATCATGACCTGAGCCGAAGGCAGTTGCTTAACCAACTGAGCCACCCAGGCATCCCGGAAATAACAACTCTTATCCATGAATTTACATTTATGTGCCCAGGTATTAGCAGATGTGTTCAGTCTTATTGTGAGAAGAATGATCTAGAACAGATGAGAGATGAAACAGAATTTTCATCTCATTCACTGCAGATAGAGACTGCTTAGATAGAACAAGTTAGGTTACTTCCCCTTTGCCTCATGCATGCCTTTGCCCAATTTACTTTCCATAACTCTACCTGTAAATGGAGAATATCCATTGTAACCAAGGAGTCCTTGCTGTCACAGTGAGGTAGGCCTGATTACACATTGCGTGTGTTTCTGATTAGTGTGTTAATTACTGGAAAGCTACCAACTTGTGGTGCTTTGTTAAGTTTGATTTTATTCAGCATATTTATTAACTCACTAAGTCACAGCTGTTAGTTCTGCATCTTGTGTTTGATCTTTTTACCTTTGCTTCTTGGGGCTCTTTCATGTCTTAAAATTTTCCAGATTGTGAAGCATTCTATTTTCTATTCACAGAGACAGAAATATTTATACACTACTGGTTACTCTTTGTTTCTCTCCAGTATACTGATCCACAAGGCTGAGTTTCTCTCTTTAGATGAATTCACAAGGCTGGGTTTATTTACTTATACTTGAAAATAAAATTATTTTGACACTTGAAAAAGTACTTCAAAATACTTGAAAAAATATTGCTGTTGAAAAAAATTTTAGGTGGGGCGCCTGGGTGGCTCAGTTGTTAAGTGTCTGCCTTCGGCTCAGGTCATGATCCCAGGGTCCTGGGATCGAGCTCCACATTGGGCTCCCTGCTTGGCAGGAAGCCTGCTTCTCCCTCTCCCACTGCCCCTGCTTGTGTTCCCTCTCTCGCTGTGTCTCTGTCAAATAAATGAAATCTTAAAAAAAAAAATTTAGGTAAGTCTATTGATACACTTCTTTCTACTAATTATATGCTCCTTGCAATAAGCTTTTTTTTTTTTTAATGTTTTCCTGGTGAAACATCTTTTTTTCTCCCTAACTGAAGAATAAAACACAATTTGATGAATTTTGACCATTTGTGTATGTAAGTGTAACCACCACTCAAAGCAAGATATTAAAACATTGTCATCATCCCAGGAAGTTGCTTCATGCCTCTTTCCAATCAACTATACCCAGTCCCGCCTTAAAAGCAACTTCTGATTATTAAATCACCATAGATTACAATTGTCTATTCTTGGACTCTGTATACATGGAATCCTACAGTGTGTGTGTGTTTTATGTATGTCAGTGTCTGACTTCTTTCACTCAACATAATGTTTTTGGGATTCGCTCATATTGTTCCTTTATTGCTGAGTAGTATTCTCTTGGGTTAATATAGTACAATTTGTTTATCCATTTTCCTATTGATTGATACTTCTGTTGTTTTCCTGCTGTTTGTTATTTTGAATGAATATGCTGTGAATACTTACATTTGCATCTTTTTATGAACATATATTTTCATATAGATACCAAAGAGTGGAATTGTTGGGTCATAGGTAGATGAGTAAATACTTTATAAGAAACTTCCCAAGAATTTTCCTGAGTAGTTGTTCCACTTTATAATTCCTAACAGAAATGTGTGAGAATTTTAGTTTCTCTATATTCCCTCAAACACTTGGTGTATTAGACTTTTAAATTTTTATATTTTAGCCATTCTTATGGGTGTGAAAATATTTCTCATTATGGTTTTAATTTGCATTTTTCTGGTGACTAATAATGTTGTGCACCTTTTCCTATGGTTATTGCCCATTCTTAGATCTTTTGAGGAGTGCCTATGCAAGTCCTTTAATGGGCTTAATTTCCTACTTATTGATTTGTAGTCATTCTTTATAATTTGTCCTGTAGTTCCTAGAGATATGGGTCCTTTGTCAGGTTTATGTACTGCAAATATTTTTCTTCAGTCTGTGATTTGACTAAATATTTTTAATGGTGACTTTGGTGACCAGAATGTTTTAATTTTGGTGATATCCAATTTATTAATTGTTTTTCTTTCATGGTTAGTGCTTTCTGTGTCTTGTTCAGGTTTTGAATATATGTACCCATATATTTTTTTAATAAAAGCTTTCTGGTTCTTGCTTTTATATTTAGTTCTATGATCCATCTCAAATTGTTGTTGTATGGTGTGAGGTAGGAGTTGAGATTCATTTTTTTTCCTACATGGAAAAAAACTTTCCTGTCCTCATTGAGTTGAGTTAATCCTTTAGTATTGTTTATTATTTTCACTTTCCAGTTGTTTATAGTTAGTATATAGAAATGCAATTGAATTTTATATTATCCTGTATCCTGCCACCTGGATAATTTCATTTAAAAGTGATAGTAGTTTTTGTTTTTAAATAAGTTTCTTAGAGTTCTGTCATTTAGAATAATAATGGTTTTATTTCTTTTCTAGTCTTTATACCTTTTATTTCTTTTTCTTACTGCTGTGACTGCAGTGCAATGGTGTATAGAAGTAGTAAAACCAAAACTCCTTGCCTTATTCTCTATCTTTGAGGGAAAACATTCAGTATTAAGCATAATATCAATTATAAGTTTTTTGTATATACCCTTCTCCTCCTAGTTTGCTGAGTTTTTAGCATAAAAGGGTGTTGATGTTTTTTGATTTTTTCCGTATATATTTAGATAATCATATCATTTTTTTCATCTTTTGTTCTGTTGATGTGAAAAGATACATTGTTTTATTTATAAATGTTAATTCAACTTTGCATTTCTGTGGTAAATACCACTTGGTTATGATGTTTTTCCTTTTCCTGTAGTATTTGATGCAAAAGACAATTTGGATAAAGCATTAGTGTGTGGTGAAATGGATTAGATCTAAGGGAGTCAAAGATGACTGATGATTTGAGCACAGTTGGCTGGGATTTTGAAATATTTATAGATATAGGAAAGCCTTGAGTGGAAGTTCATTTTGGTGAGTGATAAACATGATAATTTTGGTTTCATAAACATATTGAGTATGGGGCATGATATGCAAATTGGATTTTGAGAGAGGAGGAGCCTAAGGTGAAGATTTTATAGTCATTTATAGAATTTGATGGTGAAGAGAGATAATATCAAAGATAGAATGCTGGGAAATATTTACACTTAAGGAATATAATATTTGTTGAACACCTAATATAGTTTAGTTTTCATAATATTTTGGAATTGATATTATTTTAATTTTATAGATGAAAAAATTGAGAACAAGGAAATTTAAGTAACTTCTTCACATATACTTCAGGAAGAAGACCTTAGCAAAAGAGAGAAGGAGCATTGAGAGATATAAAAGAGAAAAGGAAAAACATTACCATGAATATAAAGGGAGAAAAGAAAGTTGAAGAAGAGATTAGTGAATATCGTCAAAATTTATGGGGTGAAGAGGTAAAAGGGAAATCAAAATGTGATGGTGATTTTGAGGTCAAAGGCCTTCAAGAATGCAATTTCCCCCAAGCAGAGAAGGTAGAAGCTTAAGATAGAGAGAGTTGAAGAGTTGGAGAAAAGCAATGCATTGATGCAGATTAATCTTTTGAATAGTTTGGTGGTAAAAGGAAAGAAAGTAGTATGGCAGTGTGTTGAAAGAAAGGCAAAGTTGAGGAAATAGTTTTTCTTCTATTTTGGATGTAGGAAATTAAACTTCGTTGTGGAGAACGGGAAAGATGAAACTAAAAATTGATTGGAGAGACATGAGTGATGGGGATTGTAATGTTAAATTTTACAGTAGGAAGAGTGACTAAATGTAATTAGCTTCAAAGTTCAAACACTCTTGGCATTACTGGATGCAGGAGATACTTTGGATAAAGCATTAGCTAGCTGTTAAAGCACTGGACTCTTGAGCTGTGCCCTTGGTGGTGGTTTTAGCCAGATGAGTTTTTCTAGTTCTTTCTCCTATGTTATGACACACATCAAGTGTAAAATAACAGAAAAAGGTGTTTGAGAAGTGGCCCTAGGTGAAGACAGAGAAAGAGACTATTGTTAGCACAATATTACAGAAATCATCCAAACATGTACTTAATATTGAACATTATAATAACATTTTAATGAACACAGGTAGATGCTAACAGGAAGTCAACCTGAAAAATATGAAAGTTCTGATACTCTTGAGGTGTTCCTGGTACTGTCCAGATCCTACCACATACTTTAAATCCCACCTTAAGTAGAATTCAACAGAATGAAATGACTCCAGGCTGCATTCTTTTGCAGCTAAGGAGGGACCCTATCAAAAAGAAGCAAACAGGCCATAGGCGTAAAGAAAAGAAAGAGAAAAATCAAGGGGCCAGTTCTCTGAAGAGTCTAAGGAATATAGATAATTTGAAAAAAGATGAACTGCTCCTGAATTCCTGCCCATGGTGGACTCTGTTTAGATCAGGTGATAACTCAACCTGAAGAAAATAATTATTTTGAATATTCTTCTGGATTTTGTGTGTGCTTAATGAGCTAATAATAAATTAAGTTGATTAATAAACCATACTATCTCTCCCTTCCATTATTGGGTTACATAAAATTCTTGCCAAATCTAGAATAACATTTTACTGGGCACTGTAGGGTTATAGAATACATATGCTAAATTTTAAAATTAGAATGAGAGTGGGTATGTAAAAAGCAGAGGCATGTAACTCAGAAAGAGTACAAAACATTGTATTGGGTTGCCACAAAAATAGATAAGGAATAAAAAGACCTTCAAAGAGATAATCTTTAAAAAATATTTTTTTTATTATTGAGTATCAAGACATTTATTTTTATTATTGAGTGTGTATTCATTTATTTCTTATAAAAACCCTGCAAGGTAGGTACTATTTTCTTTATTTTACTGACTGGGGCTGAGATGTAGAAGGACGAATAATTCCCAGTATTACACAGCCACCGACTGAATGAGCTCTGGTCTCCTCACTCCAGTAGTCTATTAATGTTAATTAGGATACTGGGGAGAAAATAATCAAGGTGCAATATTGATATTCCAAAGGGTTGATGAAGTTTAGGAGGAGAATAATAGATTGGAAAAAGGAAGAAGAGCAGAAACATAGATGGCAACAGTTTGTACTGCAAACTTGGGAAACAAAGAAGACTGTATTCAGTAATTTGGAGTTTTGCCACCAAAGCTTAGTGAAAAAAGGTTAAAAACACAAAGATAAGAAAATTTAGAGAATAATCTTAGATGAAACAAAGAACAATTTGGAAAGGGAAAAAAAAAAATGAGAGAGGAATCATTGGCCCCAACAATTGACCAGTAGTCCTTGACAAATTAGAATTTCCTGGGAAGCTTTTTATAAAAAAAAATGTCTGGGCCTAACCCCAGAATCAATATCTCTAAAGGCAAGTATTTTTAATACGGTATTCTTGGATAGGTGGTCTATGAAACTCATGGAATCATATGCAAAATTTTATTTGTAGGTGACTTTTTCTGGGAATTAAAATCTAATCATTCCTCTGTCACATACCTACGCTCTGTGTAACCTTTATGACCCTCAGTTTGTCAGTAAAGTGAGGGTGGTATTTGCCTCACATGATTACCTAGTAAAACTCAAATCAGATAAAATATGCCATAGGGTAGTGTAAAGTGTAAAGCCATATATAGTGACCCATCTTGTTATCATAGTGGTGATTAAGTCATGTTTGCCCACATTTGAAATACAGTCTTTGAGAGGTAATATTCTTACTCTTATGGTCTCATCCACAAGTGGGTCTGATGATAGCAACTTCGGATTTTAGCACATATATGTGGGAGCCTTTTAAAGTTTCCCAAATCGTTTGAGTCTACTTAGGATGATGCTGGCTAAATAAGAGGTGATCACTACCTCCAGCATTTCATTCCTTAGAGTTTTGCATAAGAGAGCCATAAGAAGTATAAATCCCTGAAATCTGGGGTGTGAGAGAAGCCAATGAAGATAAATTGGCACACTGGGGTGCCTGGTTGACTCAGTCAGTTAAGTATCTGCCTTCAGCTCAGGTCATGATCCCAAAGTCCCAGGATCGAGTCCCCCATTGTGCTCCCTGCTCAGCAGGGAGTCTGCTTCTCCCTCTGACCCTTACCCCTCTTGTGCTTTCTCACTCTCTCAAATAAATAAATAAAATCTTAAAAAAAGAAAAGATAAATTAGCACAGTGTTAGGTCAGCCTGACTTAATGCAGGGGAGGAAAAAGCCAGAATCCAGAAAGTGTGTCCACTATAAGCTGCATTTCCTATTAATGACTGAAATCACCATAATTCTGTATGGATGTCACACCAATCATATGCCAGTGAAATATTATTCATCTTCATTTCTCTTCTTTTGGTGAACTCCTTCATTTTATCTACCAGGAAAACAAAGAATTATTTGTCACTGAAACTTCCTACATGTAAATTTATTTTCATCGCTTTGCTAAGCATGAAATATACTTTTTTAATAGATTTTATTTATTAATCTATTAAGAGAGAGAGTGAATGGGGGAAGGAGCAGAGGGGAGGGAGAAAGAATCTCAAGCAGACTCCCCGCTGAGCACAGAGCCTGACACAGGGCTCCATACCATGACCCTGAGATCATGGCCCTAGCCAAAACCAAGAGTCAGACGCTCAACCAACTGAGCCACCCAGGCACTCCAAGCGTGAAATATAATTTTGAATTTTGTGCCCACAATGCTATTGACAGCAGCAGACTTTATTAAAATGGGTTTTTTTTTTTCATGATGTTCAGGTTTTTTTCTTCCACATACATAAAAATCTCAGTGGACGCCATTCTTTGACATGTCTTTCTCTAAGCATCTCTAGGCAGTCTGAATAAGAATGCATAGGTGAAATATTCTTGGGGAAAATTTCCTTAAAAAATAAAATATCCAGAAAATAGAGTTGGTATTAATGCCTTAGATGTCTTAAGTGGCAGACTAAAATTTGAAATCTACTCTCATCCCTCCTATTAGGTCACTTGTTATTGACTTGCACTGGGTAAAGTTAAAAGCCCCCAATTCCTTCTGCCTCTAAATTCATGGAAACCTATTGAACCACATGGTGAATAGTATACTTAATGTATACATCTGAAGCTAATCATTTCAATTTCCTAACCTGTTCTTTTCTAATATTGTGGAATTTAGCTATGAAATTACCACAGAGTACTTGTTACTTTATTTATTTATTAATTTAATAAATATAGTTGAGTGTTTACTGTATGCTGGGTGTCATAAGAGGAGATTTGAATATGAAAATGACCTAAAGGAACGGTTAATCAACTGAGGGAGACTGTGTTCTAAACAGATAATGTTTGGAATTGCACTGATGGAATTCATTGATTGAATGCCCCAGGGCTCATTCTCAGACAACTTCTCTTTTCAGTCTACACCCACTCCCTATGTACTCACATCCCATTCCAGAACTTTAAATGTTATCTATATGCTGATTACACCTAAATTTGTATCTCTAGACTCAACCACTTTCCTGAACTCCGGGCCCATATCCAGCCAGCTACTCTCTAAATCTTAATTGATTGTCTAAGGAGCATTTTAAGCTTAACATGTGTAGCACTAAACTTTGCATTTCAGTTAATGGCGGCCCAGGCTAAAAGACTTGACCCCACCCTTGATTCTTTTATCTCACAACCCCACATCCAAGTCATCAGAAAACCCTTTAGGCCAGCAATTCCCAAGGTGTGGTTCAGGACCCCCTGGCAGTTTCCAAGACCCTTTCAGAAGTGTTAGGAGGTCAAAATGATCTTCATAATAATACAAAGGCATTTTGCCTTTTTCACTCTTATTTGTACATAAGTGCTCCACAGAGTTTCCCATTGTTGCACTATGACATGCAGTGGCATCATGGCTCTGATGGCTGATGAAATGTGCACTTGTATATTCATATGTTTTAAAAGTATCTCAGTTTTAGTTTTTAATATATTAAATATTTACAGATATGACCCTCATGAACAAAAACTTTTTAGTATTCTCAATAATTTTTAAGGGTGCGAAAAGGTCCTGAGATCAAAAAGTGTAAAAATTGTCCTCTAGTTTTCCTTTCAGAATATTTCTTGACTCAGGACCCTCTTAACATCTCTGTTCTGTCACTATTCTATAAGCCATTAACATCTCTTGCCTGAACTTTTGAAAAAGCCTCTTACCCTGTTCCTGGCATTGACTGTTATACCCTTATTGTCCTTTTGCAAATTGGCAGGTAGACTTTTGTAAATTAGATCATGTTAATTAACCTGGCCAACCTTCCAGTGTTTTCCCCTCTCACTCAGTGTAAAGGCATACAGTGCCCTAAATAATTTGACTCTATTTAATCTCCTGATCTATCTCCTACCATTCTCTACCTACTTCGTTTTATGCTACCAATGCCATCTTGCCTGCATTACCTCAGATAAGCCAAACAGTTCCTGCCTTAGGACTTTTGTACTCATCATTCACTTGTCTGGAATGTGTTTCTCCTGGAGACTTCATGGTACATTATCCTTCTTTCTTCAGGTCATTCAGATGACATCTTATAAGAAAGGCCTTCTTTGACCACCAAATATAAAATAGCCATCACTTTACTTTCTATCTCCCTTATAGCAGTTTTCACTCCTGAATTAGTATTTGTGTGTTGGTTTGTTCAGTGTCTTTCTTCCTCATTTGAATGGATTTTCCATGTTGTTGTATTATGATGATGATGATGATGAAATATAGATATACAGTCCCCAGATAAGGATAGGAGGAGCAAGGCGTTTAGAATTTTTTGACTTAATACTATGCCAAATTCACCAGAATATTCTAATAAATCAAGAAGTCCTCACCAGATATTCTACCCTCTTACCCACAATCATCATTTCCTAGGGCGCGTGGGTGGCTCAGTTGGTTAAGCGTCTGCCTTCAGCTCAGGTCATTATCCTGGAGTACCAGGATCAAGTCCAGCACTGGGCTCCCTGCTCAGCAGGGAGTCTGCTTCTCTCTCTGCCTTTCACCCCACTTGTGCTCTCTCTCTCTCTCAAGTAAATAAAGTCTAAAAAAAAAATTATGTCCTAATCTCTATGGAGTACTCATTCTGAATAATAATCTTGGGGAAAAAAGAGCTTTCTATGGGCAAATATGTTGGGGAAGTACAGGGTTAAATACTTTTCTTCACTGAAGGATTCTTTATAGCTTTCCCCCACTACCACCCCTGGAAACCCATTAATATTTTTCACAACTAGTGATGCACAAAACACAATTTGGGAAACGTTATCTAGGTCATTGGATGTACTTCTTTATAACTGACCCTAGCAATTCTATTCTGGTTTGATTTTTCCACTCATTCTGCACAAATTCATACTGTTGAGAGAGGGAGCCTGCTGACTCAGCCATAAATATGTGTTCATTTAGCATGTTCAGAGTGGTGTCTATACACTCTCTACTTAATCGTCTGAGCAACCATGTGAGACAGTAGGACCAGTGTGATTCCTATTTCATGTATGAGGAAAAGTAAAGTAAGTATACTGTATATTAAAGTAAAATAAGTATACTGTATATTTTTCACTATATTTTTCATCTCTTTTTTCAATATAGAAGGATCTATATTTTAATTCTTAATATAATACAGTATTATTTTAACATCATTCTAATTTACATTGAATTCAATTCAATGTCTGTTTCAATCATTATACTAAGCGCTATGAGGTATAAAAAAGTTTACATAGTAGGTTTCAGGAGACAAATTAACTATACTTCTTTCTTTCTCTCCCACATTCAGAACCAAGTGAGAGATGATTGCAGAAGTTGGACAAATTAAAATCAAATGTCACAACTTTCTATTATTACTGATAGAACTGCTTGGACAGTGTGATTCTAGATAAGTGGCCGAGTGTGCTTGCCATAACTTTGCTCCTAAATTAAACACACATCTACCCCATCACTGGCAATCTACAAGGTGAT
The DNA here is from genome assembly GCF_029215605.1 of Mirounga angustirostris. Lineage (NCBI taxonomy): Eukaryota > Metazoa > Chordata > Mammalia > Carnivora > Phocidae > Mirounga > Mirounga angustirostris. Next base: position 21,750,263 of record NW_026991713.1, read on the forward strand.
TTTGCCATGAAAGAGCAGAGAATGTATACATTATGCTGACATATTAGGGGAAAATGCTCTGAGATGAAGCTGGGGAAGATGGGGAACCAAGTAGATCTTTGTAACAATTATAGATTTTACTCCAAATGCAACTAGAGGCCTATGAAGAACTTTAAGCAAGAATGTGACATGATTTGATTTATATTTTAAAAAGATCACTCTGGCTAGAGAATACTTTATGGAGAGCAGTCGAAAGAAGGGGAAATAAGTAGGGTTTTGTGGTTGCTCAGGAGAGAGATTGCAGTTGTTTGGATCAGGGTGGTGAAGAGGAGGTATAGAGAAGTGGATGGTTTTGAGACACATTTTCAAAGTAGAACCCAAAAGATTTACTGTTGAGTTGAATTCAGGGGATATGGGATATGAATCAAGCATGTCTAGGTTTATGGCTTTGAGCCACTATAAAAATTATGATATTTACTGAAATAGTGAGATCTAGTTGGAATCAAGGGGTTTTTGTATATTTTGTTATGGTGTTGCTGGGGATGGGGAGCAAGGGTCAAACTTGTGTTTTGGCTACATAAAGTTTGAGATACCTTCTAGAGGTGAAGTAGATGGTTAGATGTAAGCATTTCTAGCCCTTCCATGATGTTCCTTAAGCATTGTGTGTATACTTCTATATTATTTCTATATGGATATTGTAAAAATCTATGCATCAAAAAAATGAGAAAATTTTATGGAAAGCATAATAATTGTATTATTCTTTATAAAAGTAGAAATTGAAAATGATCCCCAACTAGTCTATAAAATTCCTCTTCTTTGCATCTTGATGTTTAGTAAAGAACTTGACAATAACTATTTGTTATGTGGACACAGGAATAACTAATGTTATTTGACATGACTTCTTAGGAACGTTGTATGAAAGAGCAGGACATAAATACTGAATTGAATTGAGTCAGGTACCCAACCATACTGCTATGTTATTTGTGATTATTTTTCTATCAAATGTCTCTTGAATATCAGAAAGACACTCTAAAACTGTCTTGCATCTTTCATTGTATTCCATAACAAATGAAACAAAAATACCAACAAAAAAGGAATAATTACAATTATAAATGAAATAATAGTTTAAGAGCATGATTAAGTTAGTGAAAACATATGAGAGAAAAGACTATTTTAAATAAGTTAAATTATATAAACAAACATTAGTCAATGTACTCTAACAAAATGTTGACAGTGATTAATTACTCTAAGGAGATATTTTCTATCTTCTCATCCTTACTCTTCCTTTTCTCTTTCCTGTCAGAACAGTTACAAATGATTAGCTCAGCTGTCATTTCCTTATTAACTAACAAAACGTTTGAAATGATAGAGATACCAGCTGTCAATATTTCAAACTTAATTTTAGAGACACTAGCATTTACTTAACATAAAAGCTGTGAAAGTAATCCCAAAGGAAAAGATAAATAGCCTTGACTACATAAAAATTGAAAGCCACACTGCATCAAAAAATCCCAATTAAAATAGAAAGCAAGTAACAAATGAGATAGAGGTATTTATAATAAATACAAATAGTCAAACATTATAATATGCAAAGAGGTCTTGCAAGGCCATAAAGAAGGCTAATATGTCCATGGGGGGGGAAACAGGCAAAAAATAGGGATAGATGATTCAAGAAAGAAAAAAAATGAATAATAAACAAGAGGAGAAATATTTAGCAGCCCTGTATATCAAAGAAATTCAAAATAATATAACATTTTGGCTTAAGAAATGATTAAAACTTAAAAAAGATCTTCTTGGTAAGTGTATGATAAAGGCATGGTGATACAGGCATTCAATAGACTGAAGGTGGAAATATTTTTATAAATCTTTCTGGTGATGTGAATCAAGAGCCATAAGAAATTTATCCTATTATAAGTCTAGTAATTTCTTATCCATACCAATGAAATGCTCAGAGAGAGGAAAAAATCTGTAAAATATGTTTATTCCAGTGCTATTTTTTAAACTTTTTTTATTGAAGTATAGATGACATACAATGTCATATTAGTTTCAAGTGTACAACATGGTGATTTGACAATTCTATGCTTTATACCATGTTCACCATAACCATAGTTACTGTCAGTCATCATATAGCATTATTACAATGGTATTGACTATATTTCTTATGGTATACTTTTTATTCCCATCCTTATTTATTTTATAACTGGAAGTGTGCACCTCTTAATCCCCTTCACTTATTTTGCTTATCCCCTCACACCCCTCCCTTCTGGAAACCCCCTGCTTATTCTCTGTATTTATGAGTCTGTTTCTGTTTCTTATTTATTTATTCATTTCTTTTTGTTATTCCACATATAAGTAAAATGAAATGATATTTGTCTTTCTCTTTCTGACTTATTTCACTTAGCATAATACCCTCTAAGTCCATCCATGTGTTGTAAATGGCAAGATTTCATTCTTTTTCATGGCTGAATAATATTACATTATGTATATAGACATATTTTTTATCAGTTTATCAACAGATGGGCACTTAGGTTGTCTTCATATCCTGGCTATGGTAAACAATGCTACAATGAACATAGGGGTGCATATATCCATTTGAATTGGTGTTTTCATTTTCTTTGGATAAATACTCTGAAATAGAATTGCTGGATTATATGATAGTTTTATTTTTAATATTTTGAGGGATTTCTGTACTGTTTACCATAGTAGTTGCACCAACTGACATTTCCACCAATAGTGCACAAGAGTTCTCTTTTCTCCATATCTTCACAATGCTTGTTATTTTTTGTCTTTTTGGTAATAGCCATTCTGACAGGTGTGAGGTGATATCTCATGGTGGTTTTGATTTGTATTTCCCTGATGATTAGTGATTTTGAGCATCTTCTCAGGTGTCTGTTGGCCATCTGTATGTCTTCTTTAGAAAAATGTCTGTTGAAGACCTCTACCCATTTTTTAAAGCAGGTTTTTTGTTTTTTTTGGCAATAAGTTTTATAAGTTCTTTGTATATTTTGGATACTAACGCTTTTTAACAATATTAATTCTTCTGATCCATGTGCATGGTATATCTTTCCATTTATTTGTGTTATCTTTGATTTCTTTTATCAATATATTTTAGTTTTAGTTTTCACAGTACAGGTCTTTCACCTCCTTGGTCAAATTTACTCTTAGTTATTTTTCTTTGATGCAATTATAAATGAGATTATTTTAATTTCTCTTTTTGGTAGGTCAATATTAGTGTATAGACAGGCAACCAGAGGGGTGGAGAGTTAAGATGGCAGAGGAGTAGGGGACCCTAATTTTGTCTGTTCCCTAGAATTCAGCTAGATATTAAATCATTCTGAAAATCTGCAAAATCAAACAGATCAGAGAAAAGAATAGCTAAAATTCTACAATTTTAGCAATCAATTTCGCAAGGTAAGACATGCACAGAAATGAATCCTAGGCAATATATCAGAAGGTAAACTGCATGGGGATGGAGTCTCCAGAAGCTGGATACCAGAAAGTGTTATAAACAGCAGAGCTCAAAATTGGAACTTTTAGAGGTCTGTTCTGGTGGGGGACATCCCTGCCTGAAAGGCACTCAGGAGGCAAAGCAGGACAGAATCCCAGGTGGGACGTGGTCTCAGGATCCCTGGAGTCACAGAAAGAATGGGGGTGGCTGAGTGTGGCAGAGTTCCCAAGCATTGGAGTGGGGAAGCCCAGGCACCAGCTTTCTGATAGGTGTTGCCATAAACTATGAACTGCTGCATGGTCTGGTGACCACTCTTTAAGCAGGGGCCCAGGAAGAGGCAGAACTGTGGCAAGACCTTCCCTCCCACCCCTGGGAGGAGAGGTGTGAGTGTGCACCACTCGAGTCTATAAAGTTTGGAGACTCAAAACAGGGTTATGTGCCTGAGATAAAAATGCTTGGTCACAGGCTGGGGGAACACAGAGTTCAGACAGAAAACAGGAAGACAAGAGTGATTAACTGCTTTTCTTTTTCTTTTTTTTAAATTTTATTTTATTATGTTATGTTAATCACCATACATTACATCATTAGTTTTTGATGTAGTGTTCCATGATTCATTGTTTGCGTATAACACCCAGTGTTCCATTCCATACATGCCCTCTTTTCTGTGAGGCCTCACTGAAGAGTTGGGGGTGCAAACATTCAGCTCCGGGGATAGAGATGGTGGCACCACCATTTTCATCCCCCACATCTGCTCCAGAGCCACTTACACTGAGCCCAGCCCCCTGGTAAAGGTGGTGCAATTCCACCTGAGCAAACACACCTGAGAATCAGCACAACAGGCCCCTCCCCAAGAAAACCAGCAGGAACTTCCTTCTATACCAAGTTTACTAATCATACAGAACTGCAAAACTCCAGCTCTTGGAGAAAGAGATTTATAGCATTGGTGGTTTTTTCTTATGATTCTTAAGTCTTTCAGTTTTATATTTTATTTTCCTTTTCAGCTATTTTATTTTATCAATTTTTAAACTTCTTTTTTAATTTTAATTTTTTAAAAGATTTTATTTATTTATTTGAGAGAGAGAGAATGAGAGAGAGTGAGCACATGAGATGGGAGAGGGTCAGAAGGAGAAGCAGACTCCCTGCCGAGCAGGGAGCCCGATGCGGGACTCGATCCAGGGACTCCAGAATCATGACCTGAGCCAAAGGCAGTCGCTTAACCAACTGAGCCACCCAGGTGCCCTTAATTTTAATTTTTATATTTACATTTTATATATATTTTCATTTTTAGCTACCTTTCATTGTATTCAACTGTATTTTTGTATATATGTAAGTTTTTCTTTCTTTCCTATTTTGGGATCTAGTTTCTTCTAACAAAAAGACCAAAATACACCCAGGAGCTAGTTTATTGTTCTGTTCTGTTCAAGTTGTTTGATTTTACTATCATTTCTTTTTTCTTTTCTTTTTGGTTTCTGTTCTCTTCAGATTTGTGTGGCATATATTTTTCTGGTGTCATTGTTGCTATTTTTGTATTTTCTCTCTTTCATCTTTTCTTTTCTGGACATAATGACAAGATGGAAGGATTCACCCCCAAAAAGAGAACAAGAGGCAGAACTCACTGCCAGAGATTTAATCAATATGGATATAAGTAAGATGTCAGAACTAGAATTCAAAACAATGACTATAACGTTACTAGCTGGGCTTGAAAAAAGCATAGAAGACACTAGAGAATCCCTTACTGGTGAAATAAAAGAACTAAAATCTAATCAGGTCAACATCAAAAAGGCTGTTAATGAGATGCAATAAAAAAATGGAGGCTCTAACTGCTAAGATAAACGATGCAGAAGAGAAAGTCAGTGAATTAGAAGACAGAATGATGGAGAATAAGGAAGCTGAGAAAAAGAGAAATAAACCATTACTAGATCACAAGGGGGAGGATTTAAGATATCAGTAATACCATAAAGTGAAACAATATTAGAATAATTGGGGTCCCAGAGGAAGAGGAAAAAGAGAGAGGCAGAAGGTTTATTTGAACAAATTATAGCTGAGAACTTCCCTAATCTAGGGAAGGAAACAGGCATTCAAGTTCAAGGACCACAGAGAACCCCCCCTCAAAATCAATAAAAATAGGTCAACACCATGACATATAATAGTGAAGCTTGCAAATTTCAGAGATAAAGAGAAAATCCTGAAAGCATCTCAGGACCAGAGGTCCATAACCTACAAGGGTAGAAACATAAGGCTGACAGCAGACCTATCCACAGAGACCTGGCAGACAGGAAAGCACTGGCATGATAAATTAAAGGTGCTAAATGAGAAAAATATGCAGCCAGGAATACTTTATCTAGCAAGATTGTCATTCAGAATAGAAGGAGAGATACAGAGCTTCCAGGACAAACAGAAATTGAAAGAATTTGTGATCACTAAATTAGCCCTGCAAGAAATATTAAAGGGGATCCATTAAGTGAAAAGAGAGTCCAAAAGTAACAAAGACCAGAAAGGAACAGAGACAACAGAGAAACAGTGACTTTATAGGTAATACAATGGCATTAAATTCATATATTTCAGTAATTACTCTGAATGTAAATGGGCTAAATGCTCCAATCAAAACAGGGTATCAGGTTGGCTAAAACAAAACAAAACAAAACAAAATCCAAGACCCATTCATATGCTGTCTACCAGAGACTCATTTTAGACCCAAAGATATCTCCAGATTGAAAGTGAGGGGATGGAGAAAAATTTATCATGCTAATCAACATCAAAAGAAAGCTGGGGTAGCAATCCTTGCATCAGACAAATTAAACATTAAACCAAAGACTGTAATAAGAGATGAAGAAGGACACTATATCATAATAAAAAGGTCTATCCAACAAGAAGATCAAACAATTTTAATTATTTATGCCCCTAACTTGGGAGCAGTCAATTGGCTTATATGCCAAATAATAATAAAATTAAAGTAACTCATTGATAATAATACAATAATAGTAGGGGACTTTGACACCCCACTCACAGCAATGGACAGATAATTTAAGCAGAAGATCAACAAGGACACAGGGCTTTGAGTGACACAATGGACCAATGGACATCACAGATCTATTCAGAGCATTTCATCTTAAAGTAAGAGAATACACATTCTTCTCAAATGCACATAGAACACTCTCCAGAATAGATCACATACTGGGTTGCAAATCAGGTCTCAAACAGTACCAAAAGATTGGGATTATTCCCTGCATATTTTCAGACCACAATGTTTTAAAACAAATTCAGCCACAAGAGAAAATTTGGAAGGAACACAAATACATGGAGGTTAAAGATCATCCTACTAAAGAAAGAATGAGTCAACCAAGAAATTAAAAAGAATTTTAAAAATTCATGGAAACAAATGAAAATGGAAACATGACAGTTTAAAACCTTTGGGATGCAGCAAAGGTGGTCCTAAGAGGGAAGTATATAGCAATACAAGCCTTTCTCAAGAAACAAGAAAAGTCTCAAATACACAACCTAACATTACACCTAAAGGAGCTGGAGAACGAAAAGCAAATAAAACCTAAATCCAGCAGAAGAAGAGAAACAATAAAGATTAGAGCAGAAATCAATGAAATAGAAAACAAAAGAACAGTAGAACAGATAAACGAAATCAGAAGCTGGTTCCTTGAAAGAATTAATAAGATTGATAAACCCCTGGCCAGACTTATCAAAAAGAAAAGAGAAAGGACCCAAATAAATAAAATCATGAATGAAAGAGGAGTGATCACAACAAACACCAAAGAAATACAATTGTAAGAGAGTATTATGAACAATTATATGCCAAAAAATTAGGCAATTAGGAAGAAATGGATGCATTCCTAGAAACATGTGAACTACCAAAACTGACTAGGAAGAAATAAAAAACCCGAACAGACCCATAACCAGCAAAGAAATTGAAGCAGTAATCAAAAATCTCCCAACAAACAAGAGTCCAGGACTGGATGGCTTCCTAGGGGAATTCTTCCAAATACTTAAAGAAGAATTAATACATATTCTCCTGAAGCTATTTCAAAAAATAGAAATGGAAGGAAAACTTCCAAACTCTTTCTATGAGGCCATCATTACCTTGATCCCAAAACCCCCACCAAAAAGGAGAATTACAGACCAATATCCCTGATGAACATGGATGCAAAAATTCTCGCCAAGATATTAGCCAATAGGATCCAACAGTATATTAAAAGGATTCTTCACCATGACCAAGTGGGATTTATTCCTGGGCTGCAAGGGTGGTTCAACATCCACAAATCAATCAATCAATCAATGTGTTACAGTACATTAATAAAAGAAAAGACAAGAATCATATGATCCTCTCAATAGATGCAGGAAAAGCATTTGACAGAGTACAGCATCCTTTCTTGATAAAAACTCTCCATAGCATAGGGATAGAGGGAACAGACCTTAATATCATAAAAGCCATGTACAAAAAGCCCACAGTGAATATCATTTTCAATGGGGAGAAACTGAGAGCTTTTCTCCTGAGGTCAGGAACACGACAGCAATGTCCACTCTCACCACTGTTGTTCAACATATTACTAGAAGTCCTAGCCTCAGCAATCAGACAACAAAAAGGAATAAAAGGCGTCTGAATCAGCAAAGAAGTCAAATTTTCACTCTTCACAGATGCCATGATACTCTGTTGGGAAAACCCAAAAGACTCCACCCCAAAATTGCTAGAACTCATGCAGGAATACAGCAAAGTGGCAGGATATAAAATCAATGCACAGAAATCAGTTGCATTTCTATACACTAACAAAGAGACAAAAGAAAGAGAAATCAAGGAATTGATCACATTTACAATTTCACCGAAAACCATAAGATACCTAGGAATAAGCCTAACCAAAGAGGCAAAGGATCTATACTCTGAAAACTATAGAACACTTATGAAAATAATTGAGGAAGACACAAAGAAATGGAAAAACATCCATGTTCATGGATTGGAAGAACAAATATTGTTAAAATGTCTATGCTATCCAAAGCAATCTACACATTCAATGCAATCCCTATCAAAATACCATCAACATTTTTCACAGAGCTAGAACAATCCTAAAATTTGTATGGAAAAGACCCTGAGTAGCCAAAGGAATGTTGAAAAAAGAAAACCAAAGCTGGAGCCATCACTTCAAGCTGTATTACAAAGCTATAATCATCAAGACAGTATGGTACTGGCACAAAAACAGACACATAGATCAATAGAACAGAATAGAGAACCCAGAAATGGACCCTCAGCTCTATGGTCAACTAATCTTTGACAAAACAGGAAAGAATATCCAATGGAGAAAAAAGAGTCTCTTCAACAAATGGTGTTGGGAAAACTGGACAGCCACATGCAGAATGAACCTGGACTGCTTTCTTATACCATACACAAAAATAAACTCAGAATGGATGAAAGACCTAAATGTGAGACAGGAATCCCTCAAAATCCTAGAGGACAACATAGGCAGCAACCTCTTTGACCTAGGCCACCGTGACTTCTTGCTAGACACGTCTCCAAAGGCAAGAGAAACAAAAGCAGAAATGAACTATTGGGACTTCATCAAGATAAAAAGCTTTTGCAAAGCAAAGGAAATAGGCAGCCTATGAATGGGAGAAGATATTTGCAAATGTCTTTTCAAATAAAGGGCTAGTAATCAAAATCTATAAAGAACTTACCAAACCAACACCCAAAAAACAAATAATCCAGTCAAGAAATGGGCAGAAGACATACACAGACATTTCTCTAAAGAAGACAGACAAATGGCCAACACACACATGAAAAAATGCTCCACATCACTTGGCATCAGGGAAATACAAATCAAAACTGCAAGGAGATACCACCTGACACGAGTAAGAATGGCTAAAATTAACAAGTCAGGAAATGACAGATGTTGATGAGGGTGTGGAGAAAGGGGAAACCTCTTATGCTGTTGGTAGGAATGCAAGCTGGTACAGCCACTCTGGAAATCAATATGGAGGTTCCTCAAAAAGTTAAAAATATAGCCACTCTATTATCCAGCAATTGCACTACTAGGTAATTACCCAAAGGATACAAACAGTTATCCAAAGGGGCACATGCACCCCAATGCTTATAGTAGCAATGTCCACAACAGCCAAACTGTGGAAAGAGCCCAGATGTCCATCAACAGATGAATGGATAAAGAAATGTGTATATATTTATATATGTACACACAATGGAATATTAGCCATCAAAAAGTGAAATCTTAAGATTTGCAATGATGGGGATAGAAATAGAGGTTATTATGCTTAGCGAAATAAGTCAATCAGAGAAAGAGAATTATTATGTGATTTCTCTCATATGTCGAATTTAAGAACCAAAACAGAGGATCATAGGGAAAGGAGGGAAAAATAAAATAAGGTGAAATCAGAGAGGGAGACAAACCATAAGAGACTCTTAACTATAGGAAATAAACTGAGGGTGCTGGAGGGGAGATGGATGGGGGGATGGGCATTAAGGAGGGCACTTGATGCACTGGGTGTTATATGCAGCTGATAAATCACTAAACTCTACCTCTGAAACTAATAATACACTATATGTTAATTGATGAATTTAAATAAAATAAAATAAAAACAAATAAAATAAAATGAAAACAAACTACTGAACCACAAAAAAATGCAACCAATCTCTGCATATTAATTTTTTATCCTGCAACTTTACTGAATTGATTTATTAGTTCACATAGTGTTTTGGTGTCATCTTTAGGGTCATATGCAAATAATGATGATTTCACTTCCTTATCAATTTGGATGCCTTTTATTTCTTTTTCTTGCCAAATTGCTGTGGCTAGGATTTCTAATACTATGTTGAATAATAGTGGTGCTTATCTTATTCCTGATCTTAGAGGAAAAGCTCTTACCTTTTCACCATTGAGTGGGTTTATTTCTGGGCTCTCTATTTTATTCCATTGATCTCTGTGTCTATTTTTTGTGCCAGTGCCATACTGTTTTAATTTATATATGTTGCAATACCTGATAGCACTACTTTAAAGAGATTTTTTTAAATTTGTTTATTTGAGAGAAAGAGAGAATGAGTGCACAAATGGGGGGGTGGCAAAAAGAGAGGGAGAAGCAGACTCCCTGCTGAGCAGGGAGCCTGACCAAGGGCTTGATTCCAGGACCCTGAGATCATGACCTTAAGTTGAAGGTAGATATTAACCAACTAAGCCACCTAGTGCCCTAGCACTATTTTAATACTGAAAATTGGAATGGAAATTTTTTATTTGGAAGATAGAAAATTGAAAAGATTAAATTATTTTTGAAAACTAAATCAGATGAGAAACTCTAAACTATATGATAGCTTTAAAAATATTAATTTTTAAAATAAACAAGAGTCTGGATATATTAATTATTTGCAAATGTGTAATACATAGGTGTGTATGGATGTGTATATATGTGTGTATGTGTATCAAATGGGTGATTTAATTTTTTTTTCTGTTTGTTCATGTGCATGTGTGTGTGTGTGTTGTCTAAATCTGCTTCTGCTACCTCTACAGGAAACAAAATTTATTCAAATCAAATAGAAAATGTAAAACCCAAACTGTTTCTGTAAATGCTGTATCATTTTTTCTAAGCCTGTTCTTTCACGATTTAGCTTTAAAATCCTTAAAACAGGTTTGATCTCTATTGCCTCATCAAACTTAATGCCATCAAACATACTAGGCCTTATGACTAGGTTTCAGTCTATTTTTATAGTGACATCTTGAGTCTTTCTCTTCTCCTCTTCTGTATACACCCACGCCCCTATCCCAATTCTAAATTCATTTTATTTTCTCCAAAGCACCATGCCCTTTCCAAATATATGTCAATGTTTCTCCTCCAAAATTTGTCCATACTCCATTTCTCACTCCTTGGTCTGGGTACCTTGGTCCGGGTACCATCCTTCAGGATTCCACTTTATTTTTTTTTAAGATTTTATTTATTTATTTGAGAGAGAGAGAGAGCACAGAAAGAGAGTGAGAAGGAGAAGAAGACTCCCCCCCCGCCCCGAGCAGAGAGCCCGATGTGGGGCTCGATCCCTCTATCCTGAGATCATGACCTGAGCCAAAGGCAGACGCTTAACCGACAGCCAGCCAGGCACCCCTGGACTCTACTTTAAATATCACTTCCTCAAGGAGGCCTTCTCTGATGTCTCCAAACTGTGAATACAATGTCCACAGTTATCTCCCCATTCCTACCCAAGAAAAGTACTTCACAATTTTCTTAGAAAGAATGAGTAAAGAAATTGTCATAAAAAAGTTTTGTGAGCTTAAGGATTTTTAAAAATATTCAATAAAAAGGTTAAAGAGGTGGAAAAATGCAAAGACTATAAATGTGACAATACCCCTTAAAGTTTCCTTTAAACAGTTTTAAATGTAATTTAATGCCTGTGCCTTTACTGTCTTCTATTACTATGATACTTTTTCCTGAATTAATCTTTCACAGATACTGGACTGTTTCTCATGATACTTTATGAGGTTTTAAGAATGAACAACTTCTCCAAATGCCACCCCAAAAACTAGAAGCAGTTTATTTTTATTCCTTTTTTCACCTGACACTGAAATTGAAGGTTTGATTTCTTTAAAAAAATGTAATTTTTTATCCATTTAATCTATTTTGTTTTGCCCTCTGCCTTAATTTATTTTGGAATATATATGTGTTGAGTGTGTGTACATCTATTACCAGGATAACTAATAACTCCAATTTCACCACTTATTTGTTGCCCATATTTTAAAACTCTTCTGACAAGAGAGCTCCACCAAAATCAAGCAATAGTTATCAAGTTACAGAAGAAAATTTTTTGTGAAAATCTAATTTTCACTAGACAAATAGTCTAAGAAAATTAATTTGATGAATAGCTTGCAACTAAAAATATTCAGTGTGATATGATGGAAAGGATAATAATATTTAGAAACACATAAAGAAAAAAATCACCCCTCAGTTATAATCATCATTAACAATTAGACTTGTTCCATACACATATATAAATTTTAAAAATATATTGTGTGTATATTGCTTTGTAACTTATTTTTCCACCTAAAGAATATATTCTCAGATTTTCTCATGATATGAAATATTCTCATATGATATTTTTAATGCCTGCTTATGTGTCCATGATTGATTGATTCACTAAAATATTTTAATCTTATGTCAGGAAAGAAATATTCTTTTCTTTGTTTTCTTTGCCAGATATAGTAGTCTATAGTGGACAGTACCAATGATAGATAACTCTCTAAATCCCTTTCCTTCTTAAGGAAGTCTTGGTTAGAAATTGTGAAAGATGGGAAATTTTCACTAAATTGAGAAATAAAAATGGGGAGAGACTCCATTGAACCTAAGGATCTCTCCTTCTCTGGTGTTTTTGCTGAGGTTAGGTGGTTCAGAACCACATGGTTTCTGAAGCCAAATTCATTGCCATATCAGGAAATAGTTTAAATAGTGGTCTTTGAACACAATGTTAGCCCCAGAATCTGAGGCAAAAGAGAGGATATTATTGAAGTCATGTCACAGGAGACAAATTGGTCTTTAGTGTAGCCCAGGATGTCCCATAAGGGGTCCCACTGACAGTGCTTTACCAGCTTCTTGATGTTATCATATTTGGCAACTTTCTCCAGGTCAGATCCATAACAAACATGTTGACCTTGGGGATTTGGAAGGCCATGCCAGTGGACTTTTAGCTCAGGGATCAGCTTACACATAGCTTTGGCAACGTCAGTGATCAGTGGATGCAGTGATGATATTTTGAGCAGCACTCTGACCATCATAACACAGTTGGCCATCCATGTTCTTCTATGAGTGGTGATGGCATGCTCTGTGGTCATTGGTACCTCCACAGTGCTAAAGTTGTCATGGATGAGCTTGGTGGAGGAGGCAGGCAAAGCAGTTAGTGATGCAGAAAGCATTGCTATCAATCCTGAAGTAGTTTTCATAGTCCTCTTAGTTCATTATAATCACAAGCATGGGGACATCTGTAGAGGGACAGAGATGATGACACTTTTGACTATTCTTTAGGTGAACCTTAGTCTTCTCTTGGGTGTTGAAGGTAGCAGTGAACACCACTATATATTCAGCATAAGCATGATAGTATTTGCTGTTGTTGGGAGCTTGCTGCTAGAAGGAGATGGGTTTCCCATTTGTCACACACATTTTGTTCTTAGCTTGCTCATGCCCTTCTATTTGCATGAAGGAATCATGCTGGGAAATAAAATTATGTAGATGAAGTTAAAAAGTCACAGGTGGTGACAATATCCATGGAACATTATAGATATACAGTTTCTAATGTATTTTCCAAATATCCTTAAGTTTATGCTTAATGCCAGTGTTTAATGATATGGGGAAGCTTAAGGCCACTATTAATAGCAAAATAATAAGGATAGCCAAATCATTTAGAAAAGAAGAAAAGGAGGAAGGGAAGGAGAGGGGAAAGAGAAGGAGGAGGAAGAAAATAAAAGTAAAAAGCAAAACAAAACAAAAAATAATCATTATAAAATAAGAAGACAGAAGTAAGATTAAACAGGGCAGTTATCACTATAAATGTAAATGAGTTAATCTCATTTTGAAAAGAGATTTTTGTATCAAAATGCAAACTCTAACTGAATGATGTTTGCAAGTGACACATATTTTAAAAAGTGAAAGAAAAATGCTGAAAACTTAATGTAGAAAAGTGTTTATGGGTAAAAAAATGCAGTTATCAAAAAAAATTTAAACAAAGTAGAATCCTAGATAAAATGCATTAGTACAGGGCATTTGGGTGGTTCAGTCAGTTGAGTGTCCAACTCTTAATTAGCTCAGGTCATGATCTCAGGATCCTGGGATCAAGCCCTGTGTCAGCCTCTGCACTCAGTGTAGAGTCTACATGGGATTCTCTCTCCCTCTCCCTCTGCCCCTCTCTGTGCTCACTCTTTCTGTCTCTAAAACGTATGAATAAAATCTTTTTTTTTTTAAAGATTTTATTTATTTATTTGACAGAGAGAGAGGCAGGGAGAGAGGGAATACAAGCAAGGGGAGCAGCAGAGGGAGAAGCAGGCCTCCTATGGAGCAGGGAGCCCGATGCGGGGCTCGATCCCAGGACCCTGGGATCATGACCTGAGCTGAAGGCAGGCGCTTAATGACTGAGCCACCCAGGTGGCACCTGAATAAAATCTTTAAAAAAAGCATTAGTACAAAAATACTGATTTGAAGGGATACATGCACCCCATGTTTATTGCAGTACTATGAACAATAGCCAAATTATGGAAAGAGCCCAGATGTCCATCAACTGATAAACGGATAAAGAAGAGGTGGTATACATATGTAATGGAATATTACTCAGCCATCAAAAAAAATGAAATCTTGCCATTTGCAACAACATGGATGGAGCTAGAGAGTATTATGCTAAGTGAAGTAAGTCAGAGAAAGACAAATACCATATGATTTCACTCATGTGGAACTTAAGAAACAATAAATAAACACAGGGGGAAAAAAAGAAGCAAACCAGAAAACAGACACATAACTATAGAAAACAAACCAAGGGTTACTGGAGGGGAGGTGGACCAGGGGGGATGGATTAAATGGGTGATGGGTATTAAGGAGGGTACTTGTTGTGATGAGCACTGGGTGTTATATGTAAGTGATGAATCACTAAATTCTACTCCTAAAACTAATATTATACCATATGTTAACTAACTACATTTTAAATAAAAACTTGAAAAAATGAGGAAAAATGCATTAGGAATGAACATGATTTTTTATACTGATAAAGTACATAGTTCATAATAAACATTTAGCAGTTACAAACCTATTTCCCTGCTTATTATATTACACTGAAGAAAATATAACAGCAATAGTTCATTTATATATACTGTTAACCTTAAAAAGTAAAACTGTCTATTTTACCAGGAAAAAATGGGTTTATTCAGGAATATCAGAGACTTACAATTTGGGACATGCAAGCTACATCAAAACTATTGGCAAATCTGGAGAACAAAGGAGAGGAATGCTTTTCTTATAGAGGAAAGGCAGAGTTGAGAGTGGCTCTTATAAGTAAAAAGTCTACTGGAGTAAACTAAGGGTTCTAAGTATAGTGTCTTTTCATTGGCAGAGTTGTGACAGTCTCTCATTGGCAGGGCTATTACCAAGGAAGGAGAAAACCTTTAGTATCAACTTGCAAGGTCCCTCTCTTCCTGTTATTTCAGTAATTGAGGAAGAGTGGTAAGGTATGAGAATTCCCTCTGCTGACCTCCCAACTCCATTTTAAATGAGGTTTCCCTTTGTTAATTTTCACTCTATATATAATAAAATAAGTGAATAAAATATAAGAGTAAATATTGAGAGAGTAACAAACCATTTTCATTTATTTTCAGATAAAATAGAAAAAGAGAAAAAGAGAAATTAAATAAATCAATACATAATCTTAATTTACCATTATAAATTCATGGCTCTCAGTTTCACTTGGGCCCTTCACAATATCCAGCAGACCTAAATATCTCCAGGCAATTTTCAGGCAAACCTTCCCAGAGACTTTTGAGTTCTACTCTCTCGGATGCCCAATTTTCCTCCTAGATGGCATCACCCTCACTCCATAGAGAAATTAGAAGTCATCAATGAGGTATTACTTCAACATTTTGCCAAAAACTTTTTAAAACCTTCCTGAACTCACCATTTCCTCCCCTATCTTATTAAAATGGAGGTATCCCTATATCTCTCTGAAACCAAAGTTCCCACATGTTTTCAAAATTATACCCCTTGTCTCCCCAGGAAACTTGCACTCTCAATTCCTTTCGGTCTCTGACTCTCTAACATCTCTCTTTTTATTACCTCTTCTGCATCAGCTGGAATCAATGCCATCATAAAAATGTCTCCTTTAGCCCTGGAATTACACCAATTTTCTTCCATTTTACAAACTCCTGAGAAGAGGTGCCCTCACTTACTCTGCCTCCCCACCTTTTTTGTCTTCTAAACAGACCACCCACCTTCTCATTTTTTATATGTGCTGTCTCTAATTTTTTCCTGTTTCAGGATCAGGGCATATTTATGATGTTCTCTCTGACTTGGACACTTCATTTCAACCCCATTCATCCCATTTTTACTTAGCTAATTTCTACATCTCCTTCAGGTAGCAGCACTTCTTAGGTTAGGTACCTTATTTTATGTCTTCCTAGCTCCCTCTGCTTCATCATAGTATTTTTCACTTCTCCACTCCATGTCTCTCTTTTTCACAAGAATATGACGTCTATGGGGGAAGGAACTGTCTGTCTTTTAGTGATTATTAATTAGTACTCTTTAACTTGGTAAGTGGAGATGACAGAACCACGCATGAGCAACCCTACCAGAGAAATGATTTTCTGCTAATTCTTCTGTTTGGTAGGCCAGTACACAAGGGAACAATGTTTTGTTTGGGTTCAAAATATATCTAGTGACTGGCTTTTTTCTCCAAAACTGCTATCTGGTGCCAGCTATTCAAACGTTTAACAACTTCCTAATTTTCTGCTTTGATAATGTCATCACAGAGGCTCCTGGACTTCTGGATGTTGTGCTTTCTAAAATTGTTTATTCACAATGGAGAAATAGAGATTATTTGGAGTGCATGTTCTCTTCTTTCTCCCCAGCACTGTGGTTCATCATTTCCTTGAGTCCTCATACCTCCAAATCAGAGATGGACGGATATTTAGAGAGGTTCTACCAGAGTCTTTGCCCCTTATTTCCCATCAGGGACTCCCCTGGTAGTGCTCTGCTGGAGGCAATCATTAAAATTTTCAGGGCTGCTGTTTTAAATACTGGTGAAATAAGTCCTTTTGCTGTATTTTCTTCCAAACCTACTGATTCCCCCTTTCCCTTCAACTCTCACCTCTGCAAATTATAATGTATCAGTGGGATCCTGTCACTGTCTTCTGCATTTAATTTGGTGATTCTGCCAGTGATTTGAAGAGCTGTGTTGTGACTTATCAATGCATTCTTTTGGTCAGGTTCTACTATCTCGCAGTAAAGAACAAATATTAATCAATTATTTAGTCTGAAGTAGGCATTATCCTAGTGCTTCACTTACATTATCTCAATCCAGATAACGATTCTACAAAGCAGGTTGTATTATCCCCATTTATAGGGGCAAATACTGAGCTGTAAATACTGGCACTAGGATTTGAATCCAGTTCTGTCTTGTTCCAAATCCCATTCTGACTCATAAATACATGTCAATAAATTTTATCCATAGGAACTAGCAGAAAGCTTATAGATACATTAGAATTTGGGACACCAATGAATTGAATGCTCAATTGCTCATTGATATGAAGATGAAGAAAGACATTTTAGAATTTCAGAATGTTACAGAATTTGCTGATTTTGTTTCTTCAAGGGAACTCTAAGCAAAGTTAATATGTAAGTCAAACCAATTTTTGATTGTTTAAAAATTACTCAGTTTATGTTTTTTTAAAAATATTTGCTTTATATCCATATAACCCTTTCTGTTGCCTTTTGAGCATTTCCTTTGTCAGAGATGTGACAAGGAAAAAAGAAAAACTTTTATCAATGTGCATTTTGATAAATGTTTTAGGAAAACACTTAGTGGAAAAAGGAGTTGAAATTGTTAGCCAAAATTAATTTGAATACTTACCTTCATTAAAAAAAAATCTCCATCATCCTATGACTAAAATTCCTGTGACACTGATTGCATTTTGTTCCACGGGAAGTTCCATGTACTTTTTCTTAAAACTTTATGTCATCTTAAATTCATCCATGTAAGTACTTGTATTGTCACATCTTGCTGGTTTAAACCATAACTTCTTTCTTCTGTCTACTATTTATTTACTTTGTGCTGGTAAACTCTTTAGAAATTGCTTTTATAGATTCCCTGGGGAAAATGTACTTTTAAATTTTCATTTTCTTACCAACCGAACAAAAAAAGCACCATTATTTTTATCATATAGAAAGACATTTTGGATAATTATAGAGAAAAGGCAGCATGGTGCAATGACAAGTGTGTGCATTGTTTTGAAATGTTGAGAGAGTTAGATTCTAAAACTGTCTTTGAAAGTTACTTGAGTATCCTTTGAGAAGTTTTATTTTTCCTATCTGTAAAATATGGTATTCACTTTTGCAGAGTTGTTGTGGTATTTATATGAAAAAAGTATATATGTGGGATACCTAGCACATCATGTATTTAATGAGAGCTATTGTTAGTAAAGCAATGATATAAGTTAAGAATTAAGAAAGTTCAATGACTTCTGATCAGTTAAAAAACAATACATACTTCACCTTTATTTGTAAAAAATTTCTCATACACACAGTGATATATGCTTCCTATTTTTGCTGATCAGAACATATCTCTGTAAATTATTATATAATTACTTCCTGCTGTTCTTAAACCGAAACTGAAAAAAAGAAAGAAAGATACAAATTACCTACATCAGGATCAAGCTGAGAATATCACTACAGACTCTGTAGACATCAGAAGGAATATTACAAACCACTCTCCCCACATACATTTGACAATTAAACTTAAATGAACACCCAAGTCTTCTTAAAACACCAACTACCACAATTCACCCAATATGAAAAAGATAATGTGAATAGTCCTATAACTATTTTTTATTATGTTATGTTGGTCACCATACAGTACATCATTAGTTTTTGATGTAGTGTTCAATGATTCATTATTTGCGTATAACACCCAGTGCTCATTACAAAATGTGTCCTCCTTAATACCCATCACTGGGCTGTCCTGTAACTATTAAGGCAATTTAATTAATAATTTAAAATTTTTCAAAAAAAAAAAAACAACCTCCAAGCCTACATGGTTTTGTTGGAGAAATATAACAAGCATTTAAAGAAGGGTAAGTACCACCACACACAAAAATAGACTCAAAATGGATGAAAGACCTAAATGTGAGACAGGAATCCATCAAAATCCTAGAGGAGAACACAGGCAGCAACCTCTTCGTCCTCAGCCGCAGCAACTTCTTCCTAGAAACATTGCCAAAGGCAAGGGAAGCAAGGGCAAAAATGAACAATTGGGACTTCATCAAGATAAAAAGCTTTTGCACAGCAAAGGAAACAGTCAACAAAACCAAAAGACAACTGACAGAATGGGAGAAGATATTTGCAAATGAAATATCAGATAAAGGACTAGTATCCAAAATCTATAAAGAACTTATCAAACTCAACACCCAAAGAACAAATAATCCAATCAAGAAATGGGCAGAAGATATGAACAGACATTTTTCCAAAGAAGACATCCAAATGGCCAACAGACACATGAAAAAGTGCTCAACATCACTCAGGATCAGGAAAATCCAAATCAAAACCTCAATGAGATACCACCTCACACCAGTCAGAATGGCTAAAATTAACAAGTCAGGAAACGACAGATGTTGGCGAGGATGCAGAGAAAGGGGAACCCTCCTACTCTGTTGGGAATGCAAGCTAGTGCAGCCACTCTGGAAAACAGTATGGAGGTTCCTCAAAAAGTTGAAAATAGAGCTACCCTATGACCCAGCAATTGCACTACTGGGTATTTACCACAAAGATACAAATGTAGTGATCCGAAGGGGTACGTGCACCCCGATGTTTATAGCAGCAATGTCCACAATAGCCAAACTATGGAAAGAGCCAAGATGTCCATCAACAGATGAATAGATAAAGAAGATGTGGTATATCTATCTATCTATCTATCTATCTATCTATCTATCTATCTATCTATCTACACAATGGAACATTATGCACCCATCAAAAAAGAAACGAAATCTTTCTATTTGTAACAATGTGGATGGAACTAGAAGGTATTATGCTAAGCGAAATAAGTCAATCAGAGAAAGACAAGTATCATATGATCTCACTGATATGAGGAATTTTTACTCAGGAAACAAACAGGATTGCTGGAGATGTGGGGGGGTGGGAGGGATGGGATAGCTGGGTGATGGACATTGGGGAGGGTATGTGCTACGGTGAGCACTGTGAATTGTCTAAGACTGATGAATCACAGACATGTACCTCTGAAACAAATAATACATTATATGTTTAAAAAAAGAGAGAGAGAAGATAGTAGGAAGGGAAAAATGAAGGGGGGGAAATTGGAGGGGAAGATGAACCATGAGAGACTATGGACTCTGAGAAACAAACTGAGGGTTTTAGAGGGGAGGGGGGGTAGGGGGATGGATTAGCCTGGTGATGGGTATTAAGGGGGCACGTAATCATTGGAGCACTGGGTGTTATATGTAAACAATGAATCATGGAACACTACATCAAAAACTAATGATGTAATGTATGGTGACTAACATAACATAATAAAATAAAATTTAAAACAAAATGTAAAATTAAAAAAAAAAAGAAGGGTAAGTCCAATTGTAAATAAACTTTTTTTTGAAACAGAAGAGTAAGGAATAGTTTCCAATTCATCTTATGAAGCTAGCTAGTATTCTCCTGATATCAGAACCAGACAATACAAAACCAATCAAACAACCAAACAAAAAAAACCTAACAACTAAAAGCAAAAACTACAGAGCAAGATCAACTCATGAATTAGACACAAAATTCCTTGACAAAATATTAGTAAATGGAATTCAGCAATATATACAAAGAATTATATGCCATGACCAAGCGGAATTTATTCCAGAGATACAAGACTGGTTTAATGTCTGAAATATAATAAAGAGGACAAAACCAAATGATCATATCAATTGAAGCAGAAACAAAATTCAACAAGATTTAAGATCCATTCATGATTAAAAAGAAAAGAATAGAAATAGAGGAGAGCTTCCTCAACTTGATAAAGAGCATCTACAAAAATCTGCAACTGACATTATAGTTATTGCTGAAAATTTGAATGCTTTCTTCCTAAGATTGGAAACAGGATAAAGATGTCTGATCTCTTCACCACTGTTATTCAGCATAGTGCCAGAAGTTCTAGCATATGCAATAAGGAAAAATAAAAAAGGAAATACAAGTATACAGATTGGAAAGGAAGAAATAAAACTGTTTGTAGATGATACGATAGTCTATGTAGAAAATCCCAAGGGATATACAACAAAACAAAACAAAACTTCCTATAAATAATGAGTAAATTCAGCAAGGTCACAGGATGAAAATAAACGATTAAAAAAGCATTGCATTTCTTTTTTTTTTCCTTTTTCAAGTTTCTATTTAAATTCCAGTTAGTTAACATATAGTGTAATGTTAGTTTCAATAGTAAAACTTTGTGATTCATCACTTACATACTAACACCCAGTGCTCATCACAGCAAGTGCCTTCCTTAATACCTACACCCATTTAACTGTAACAGTATTTCTATGAACTAGCAATAAACATGTAGACACTGAAATTAAAAATACAATACCACTTATAATCACACACAATAAACAAAAAGAAATACTTAGATGTAAATCTTACAGAACATGTAAAGGACTTGAATACTGAAAAGTGCAAAATAGTGGTGAGAGAAATCTTTTTAAAATGTAAGTAAGTGGAAAGACAGTATTCATGAGTTAGAAGACTCAATATAGTAAAGATGTAAATTCTCCCCAAATTGATATACAAGTTTAATATAATTCCTATCAAAATCCAAGCAAGACTTTCCCCCCATATTTTTAATTAGTTTCAGAGGTAGAATTTAGTGATTCATCAGTTGCATATAACACCCAGTGCTCACTACATCAAATGCCCTCCTTAATAACTATTACCCAATTACCCCTTCCCCCCACCTACCTCCCCTACAGCAACCCTCAGTTTGTTTCCTGGAGTTCAGCATCTCTTATGGTTTGCCTCCCTCTCAATTTTCATCTTATTTTTTCTTTCCCTTCCCCTATGTTCATTTATTTTGTTTCTTAAATTCCACATATGAGTGAATTCATGTGGTATTTGTCTTTCTCTGACTTATTTCATTTAGCATAATACCCTCCAGTTCCATCCATGTTGTTGCAAATAGCAAGATTTTATTTTATTTATTTTTTTGATGGCTGAGTAATATCTCATTGTATATATATACACCACATCTTCTTTATCCATTCATCTGTTGATGGACATCTGGGCTCTTTCCATAATTTGGCTATTGCTGATAATGCTGCTATAAACACTGGGGTGCATGTTCCCCTTTGAATCACTATGTTTGTATCCTTTGGATAAATACCTAGTAGGGCAATTGCTGGGTCATAGGGTAGCTCTATTTTTAACTTTTTGAGGAAACTTCATACTGTTTTCCAGAGGGGCTGTGCCAGTAAAATCCAAGCAAGATTTTTTGAAGACATGTAAGGTTATTCTAGAATATACATGGAAATATAATGGAAGTAGGCTAACTAAAACAATTTTGGAAGAGAAGAATAAACTGGGAAGAATTAGTATACCTAATTTTAAGATTTATAGTTATAGTACTCAAGACTGTATGGTATTATTAGCAGAGGGATAGACACATAGATCAATGGAACAGAAGAGAGAACCCAGAAATAGACTCATATAAATATACTCAGCTGATGTTTGACAAAGGTGCAAAAGCAATTCAATGGAGGGAAAAGATAGCCTTTTCAGCAAATGGTGCTGGAGCAATTAGACATACATAGGCAAAAAATGGAAATTTGGCCTAATTCTCATAGCTTTTATAAAAATTATCTCAAATGGATAACTGACTTGAATGTAAAATTTAAACTATAAAACTTTTAGAAAAAAACATAGAAGAAAATCTTTAGGGTCTAGAGCTAGACCAAGAGTTCTTATACTTGATACCAGAGCCATGATCTATAAAAGGAAAAATTGATAAATTGTACTTAATCAAAATTAAAAATGTTTGCTCTGTGAAAAATTCTGTTAAGAGATAAAAAGACAAATATAGACCAAAGAAAATATTTGTAAGCCACATACCTGATAAAGAACGAATATCTAGAACATTCTAAACAGAATAAAAACAAACAATCCAGTTAGAAAATAGGCAAAAGACATGAAGTGACATTTCACTGCCAAGGATATACAAATGGCAAATAAGCACATGAAAATATTTTTGATATTATTAACAATTAGGGAAATGCAAATGAAAGCTATAATGAGATATTACTACACATCTATCAGAATGGCTAAAATAAAAAGTAGTGATGACATCAAATGCTAGTGGGGATACAGAGAAGCTCATACATTGCTGGTAGAAATGTAAAATGGTACAGCAAATCTGAAAACAGTTGGCAGTTTCTTAAAACATTAAACACTTTACTACCATATCACTCAGCATTTGTACTCCTGAGAATTTATCCCAGCTAAATGAAAACTTAAGTTCACCCAAAAACCTGTACACAAATATTCATAGCAGCATTATTTATAGCTGAGAAATGGAGACAACTGGATGTCCTTTAATGGGTGAATGGTTAAACAAACTGTGCTACATTCATACAATTGAATACTACCCAGCAGGAAAAGGAACAAAATTTTGATACACACAATAGCTTGGATGCATCTCCAGAGAACTATGCTGAGAAAAGCCAATTCCAAAAGTTTATATACTGTATGATTCTATTTATCATACATCTATTTATCTATATATGATTTTTTGACATGACAAATTATAGAAATAAGAGAACAGATTAGTGGTTGACAAGAGTTCAGGAAGAAGTGGGGGCAGGAGAGAAGTAGGTGTAGCTGTAAAAGGGTGATGAGGCAATGAGAGGGATCCCTGTGGGATGGAACTGTTGTTCTTTGGCTGTATCAGTGTCAGTATCCTGGTTGTGATGTTCAAGATATATCAATGGAGAAAACTATGAAAAGAGTACATGAGATTTCTCTGTATTATTTTTATAGCTGCATGGGAATCAACAATTATTTCCAAACAAAAAATATAATTAAAAATGTTAAGTTGTAAAAAAAAAAAAAGGTGATGTGCACCTTTATTTGTAAAAATTTCTTTCTTTCATCCACACAGTGATACGAGCTTCCTATTTTGGCTGCTCAGAACATATCTTCTGTAATCCTTTGTATAATTACTTCCTGCTTCTCTTAAACTGAAACAAATCATTTAATTTTTTTAAAGAACCTAAATGTGGGAAATAAAGCTGGTCTTGTTTTTAATTTTATACACATCTGCATTTGACTTGAGGATCTTTGAAATATTAATGCATAAATATTTGTAATGCCTAATTTAAAAAATATTGTTTTATAAGATAGTCATGAGTATTTTAATGGTAGGAGAAAGATCTATAAGAACAAACTTCATAGTTTGGAAGTCAAGGGCTCTCCAATTCTTCCATATCTATGTTGAGTCCAGAACTACTTAACACTTTTATCAAATAAAACTATATGTAGTCTTTCCAGTTCATGTGTGAATAACTTATATGCAGAAACTATTTCATAAGGAGAAATATGGATTTTCCATTTTAAAAACTTTATACTCATTCC
This sequence comes from Mirounga angustirostris, assembly GCF_029215605.1. Taxonomy (NCBI): domain Eukaryota; kingdom Metazoa; phylum Chordata; class Mammalia; order Carnivora; family Phocidae; genus Mirounga; species Mirounga angustirostris. The sequence goes on from NW_026991713.1 coordinate 21,775,020, forward strand.
AATATATACTAGCTACTAGGAATATACTAAGAGTTTTATAATTTTGTGTCTTTTAGTAGAAGATGACTATATATGTTAATCCTTTGGCAAATATCTCCATATAAAAATGATATAAATTGAAGTGCTAGAAGTAGAAAATATAAAGATTTTTAAAAATTTCTTCCTTTCTTTTAATTTAACATCTAGTAACTGTAAGAGTTTAATATGTAGCAAAATTAGATTCTATTTGTTCCTATTTTCCACCCATTGAATTTTCTTCAATACTCCATAAAATGATGATTGTTTAAAAAAAAATCAGTACTGCCAATGGCCTGAGAATAGGAAAATGCGCATTGATGTAAAGATGAGAAACTAAAGAGCTATTAGGCTCTTGGCTTCACCTGTAACTTTATGCTTCTTCTTGCTTTATTTCTAGTGTAATGTCCTAGGGGAAAATGTAATCAATTTGAAATTTAATAGATTGTGTTTTAATTTCAGTTCTCCCATGTAAGTGTGAGACTATCTCTAAATCTCAAGTACGTTGTAAAATGGAAAGAGTAATAGCTACTTCTAATACCAACTTATAGGCTTAAATGAGATAAATCAAGTTCCTAGAAGAGGGTGTACTCCTCTTAAGCATCTGATACTTACTCACACCCACTTTAACTTCCTTGTAGTGGTCATACTTTTTTTTTCCTATCTATGTTTGTCTATAACTCTACAGCAAAGGAATGGTATTTTGCTTACCCAAAGCCCAAAGCCAAAGATAGGAAGTTCTACATCTTTAGAATAAGTCTTAAACAGATTAACTATTATATTCATGAAAAAAAAATGTACCTCATTTAAATTTTTTTTCTTTCATTGAAAAGAAAAAAAATAGAAATTGTTTTCAATTTTTATGATATCTGTAATAAAATGTTTAATAATTTCTACCCCTACTGAGTTGTCATCTGGACTCCTGCAGATCCTTTCTTTATACTGTTTTAAAAGTGATCAATGCACAGAAGTATGAGAATCTAACTCAAGAAGGTGAACTGATCCCAACTTTTTACATCCTCTCCCTCTGTATGTACAATTAAAATTGTAAAATAAATATAAAAATAAAGATAAATCCATAGCAGTGATGAACAGTGAGTACTACTAGGAGAAGCATTTGGGAACTTCTGAAAGATAAAGACAAATGGCATTGGATTTAGACAGAGATTAATCAGGACAACTAAAGAACCTCAGCGTCTTATACATGGAGCAATTGGCTTTGTTTTCTTACCAGATGGTAATAACTATCCCAGTAAGGGGAAGAGTCTGCTGAAGCCTCTACTGTGGGAATTGAAGCAAGAGAGAGATGGGCAGTGTCCTAGGTAATTAAAAATGGTTGACCAAAAACACCAGATGTTTGAGGAAAATTAACAATTAAAAAGAGAGGAACAAAGATCAACAAACAAAGTAAATGACCTTTGAGAAAACAGAATTAATGACAGAAAAAGATTGTAATCAATATCCTTAGATTTGAGAGGGTTATTGAACTCATAATGTTAAGAACAGATTATTTTTTTTAAATGGAATATTTGGAAAACAAGAAAAGTTATTGAAAATTAAAAATATGGGGTGCCTGGGTGGCTCAGTCGGTTAAGCATCTGCTCTTGGCTCAGGTCATGATCCCAGGGTCCTGGGATCGAGTCCCACATTGGGCTCCCTGCTCAGGGGGGCGCCTGCTTTTCCCTCTCCTTCCCACTCGTGCCCTCTCTTGATATCTCTGTCTCTCACTCTCAAATAAATAAATAAAATCTTTAAAAAAAAAAATTAAAATTAAAATATGATCATTACACCTAAAGTCATGATAATGTGGCTAAAAGTTTTGTGCCTTATCTTATTTGTTCACTGATATATCTCCAGAGCCTAGAACAGTATCTAACACATGGCTAATGCTCAGTAGTATTTTTTTTAACAAATTGATGAAAGTGCTTTAGGATACCAAATTGTAGAATAATACCAGAATATAAAACAAGGAGGATCAAAGAGATCCAATGTCTGTTGACTAGGAGCTCTAGAAGTAGGGGGAGGAGCCATAACAGTGATTAAGAGAGTATAGTATTAGCACAGGAATAGACAAGTAGATTAACAAGAACATAGTTCAGTCAAAAAATGTAAATGCAATTTATATTTGGAAATTTAGTGTATGATAAAGGTGAGATTTCAAATCAGTGAGGGAATGATGGTATTGGGCAGTAAGCTATTATTCTGGGAAAAAATGCTTAGAACTAAATTTTTTTCACCATCTACACAAGATATTCCAGGTGGATTAAAGTTCTGAAAGAAAATACTACTGATCTAGCTTCCCATTTTTATGACCCACCTCATCCTCATTTTAAAAAGTATTTAAGAAAGCATCTGATTTTATTACCATTGGCTTGATGGGACTTTGCTTCATATTGATATAGTTTATCAGTGGGCTAATGTTTGGAAAGTCTGTCATTTCCACATATTTCTATGGATGTCACTAGCTAATTTTCTGACATTCAGCTGTCTTTAGGAACTCATTTTGAAGGTTGCTTTTTCTTGGAGATTTAATATCACCCTGTCTTTTGCTAGTGCTTTTTCTTTGTACTGACACCAAAGCATCCCTCTAGTCCTATTTGACATTTTATTAGGAGGTTGATGAGGTCCCTTTATAATTAAGTTAATTCAAATGATTTAAAATCCACTTAAATCTAAGTAAGTGGATTTTTAAAATGTCCAGTAGTTTAAATAACTTGAAAATAATAGAAAATGAAGCATAAAAGTGGATATTTGAAACTTAGATTCTAATTCAGAGAATATTTGGAAGTAAATGTACCCCTATGTTACCTAAATCTCATCCCAGTCAGGAATTATGTGTTCTCATTTTATTTGTATGTGAATCATATCTAACTGGTTTGCAGAAATGCCATGAAATTTTTTAAAGTCGTATCAGAATATGTTATATTTCATTTATATCTTTACAGAACATAAAGATAATTCTTAAAATAATAGGCTCTGATTAAGAGAAACTACAATAAGTATAGGAAATGCATGTCATCCTGTACATTATACCAGTGAATTTACACATTAGTCCCTTTTAGGGACTAAGATGGCACTGGCTTCGTGGATGTGGGAACCAGTGCAGTCTCGTTGGGCCCCACACAAAGAAGGGCCCCATGCTTGGGGTTTAATGCTCTTAGGTTGCTGTCTAAAATTCTTACTGTTTTTTATCTCTGAGTTTGTGTTTTGTAAGTGAAGTCTGTGGGAAAACGGAGCTTGGGCCCATCTGTGGTCCCACCTCCTACATCTCCCCACCTTCCTGGGAGGATTTCTTGGCCACTTGCTCCTATAATTGCAGTGCTTCTGGCCAAGCCAGCAACTGCTGATGCAGGAGTGAGAGCCTGAGTGTGGGGAGGATGAAGGTTGGGTGCATGCACGCATTTCCAGGGCAGAGCCACCTGTGTACCTATGAGGATGTTCTCTCACCCTGTGAGTGTCCCCATGCCCAAGGGAATAAGATATTAAGTAGCAAATAAGACCATGGAAGACAGGAAAATGTTGTGGTTTTTGTCCTGCTTTTAGGACAAAGTGCCCCACGTTTTCATGTTGCCACTGGTTCCAGCAACTCTATGGAGCTGCCTCTGACTATTTCAGTCATTCACATAGCTGTTCCATTTTAGCTCCTCAGAGACATTTCCTAATCAATCTATAGGGTCACCAACTTTTTCTGTAAAAGACCAGAGAATAAAATAATTCAGCCTTTGTGGGTCATATGGTCTCTGTTATAACTACTCAGCTCTGCTATGGTAGTGTGAAAACAGTCATAGACCACATGCAAATGAATGGGTATGTGTATGTTCCAGTAAAACTTTATTTATGGACACTGAAATTTGAGCTTCATATAATTTTCACCTGTCACTAATGTTATTTTTATTTTTTTCTTTAACCATTAAAAATGTAAAAACCATCCTTAGCTCACAGGCTTTATAAGAATTAAAGCCTGGATTTGGCCCATGATCTATAGTTTGCTGACTCTGTTAAGTAAATATATGTGGGAGCAAGTCCTTTGGAAAGTAGAGAGATATGAGTGTTGGGCCACAAGGGAGGGAGATGTTTTAGAGTAGCCACAGTGGACACAGGTGCAACTCATTTTACACATTGAAACTTGGAAATTTTATTTGTAATTTCAGTGAATTTGTGAAAACACTTTCTTTCTTGTACTGTATGGCTTAGCAAGATTCCATCACAATAGTTAGAAAAATGGAATGTATTAAAATCAAAGTTTGAGTGAATATTCCAGACTCATCTTCTCTAATCTCCATTTTTAATATTGTTACCATCTCTTTATTCTTTTTTCCCATTGTTGTTATTTCATTTCTCCACATAGCTACCTTTTTTTAATCCCACCTCTGTCCGTGCTTTGAGGCACCATCCACTTGTCTCTAGATTTGAACACATGAACCTTTCTTCTAATCTAAGCCCTTCTGCTAACTATGTAATCTTGAGTAAATTCTTTAATCTCTCTAATCCACTGCATTGTGCTAGTTAGGGTAAGTTATGCTAGCTGCCACAACAGACAAACCCAGAATCTCAGCAGTTTAACATAAAGGAGGTTTACTTCAACTTCTCACAAAGCCCATTTTGGGTTGAATGACCCTCCTTCATCCTACAACTACATCTTCTGGAGAGTAAGTGGGGCATAGGGACTGACGAACAGTCATTTGGTCAGGATTAGTCACACATCCCCAACCTAAATGCACATAGGCTAGGAAATAAATGGGAACCTCTATTTATGATTTTGTTGAGCACTAAAATGATGTGCAAAGTGATCCCTTAGAACAGGGGTTTGTCAATGAATGTTTTCTCTACAGGACAGACAGTAAATATTTTAAGGGTTGTGAATACTATGGCCTTTGTCACAACTTCTCAACACTGACACTGTACCATGAGAACAACCATAGATAATAAATAAATGAATGGACATAGCTGTGTCCCAGTAAAACTTATTTTCAGAAACAAGAGGCAGATCAGATTTGGGCCACAGATATGGCCACAGGCCATAGTTTGCTGATCCCTTTCTTAAAGCATGACTAACATATAATGATTCTTCATCTTCTCAGATACTCAGAGAGCTTTGGGCAATAACTCCCCCATCAAAGTTCCTGGCTAATAATAAACAGACAGTTCTGAAGAAGCAAATAAGAATGCGGTTGGATGATCACTGATCCATGGTTTCTTCTGTTGGAATTTCCATTAGCCTGTCTCCCTTCCTCCAGTTATTTTATTTGAAGCCATGTTACAGTGAGATCATAGCACTCTGCTCAAAGAAAGAAAGGGAAATACCACATAGATTTGCATAACCATGAATTAAGCAGTCTATACTGAATCCCAGGAGCATATGAGCATACATCTTGTATACTTCTGGTATAGGAATGCATACATTTCTGTTTTTCACCACAAAACAAAACAAAACAAAACAAAACTTATCTTCTGGCATCTACCCAAGCAAAAATCTGTGAGTCACCCTAGACTCCTTCCTTAAAATCAACCTTCACATCCAATCAGATGCCAAGACCTGAAGAGCTAACCTTATTAACATCTCCTAAAAACATCTGCTATCTCCAACCCTGTTGCCACTGCTTTACCTCAGAACCTCACTGTGTCTTGGTTGGAACTCTTTAACATCTTCCTAATTGGTCTCCCTTCCTTTAATCCAGCCTTGACCAATCCATTCTCTAAACTGTTAAAATGAGCTTATTAAAATGCACACCCAACCATGAAATCCTCTTGCTTGGAAATCATTCTGGGATTCCTTAAAATATTTAGGTTAAAGACAAACTGCTTAACCTTGGCATTAGAACCTTTTATGATTTGGACCCCTGCAACTTGTAATATCTCATGGCTTAAAACCACCACTCCCTCACATTCTCTGCACTACAGCTATTATGAACTATTTGTAGTTTGTACTTTTCTTCTCCCCAACCTCTTTTGTCTGTCTACCATCTCTGCTTCACTGAGATTCAACTCAGCCATCAATCACCTGCTTGTGGAAGCCTTTCCTGATCCCCTCCCTAAAGTAGAGGCTCACCTTTTATATTTTGTGCCTCCACTTATCATAGACCTTATCACTGTATAATACTGCAGTAATGCATAATCCTTGGATTGCTTGTTTCTTCCTTCATGCACCATCCCTTCTCCCACTTCAAGTCTATAATAACCTGGAGAACAGGGACAATGTCTTATTAGTCTTATTCCTATCACACTGCTTATCAAGGTATCTGCAATTTAGTATACACTAAGCAAATATTTTTAGAATGAATCAATACAACAACAACAACAAAATAGCCTGTTTGCTTTCATGATTGCATAACAAATTGTGATTTCAACATACTTAGAGCTTTGGATAGTCAAGTTCAGAAATATGTGTTTAAGAAACGGAAGTAGCCTGGGTGGCTCAGTCGGTAAACCGTTTGCCTTCTGCTTGGGTCATGGTCCCAGGATCCTGGGTTCAAGTCCGGTGTAGGGCTCCCTGCTCAGTGGGGAGTCTGCTTCTCCCTCTCCCTCTGCCCCTCCCCCCACTCATGCTCCCTCTCTCTTTCTTCCTGCTCTCTCTCATAAATAAATAAATAAATAAATAAATAAATAAATAAATAAATAAATAAAATCTTTAAATAAAGAAACAGAAGTAAATGAGGGTTACAGAAGGGAGGGGGTTGAGGGGATGGGGTAACTGGGTAATGGGTATTGAGGGCACGTGTTCTGATGAGCACTGGCTGTTATACACAACTAATGAATCATTGAACACTACATCAAAAACTAATGATGTACTACACGTTGGTTAACTGAACATAATAAAAAAAATTAAATTAAAAATTTAAAAAGTAAAATTAAACACCAAAAAATGTATCTTCAAGGCTAAACTCTAAGCACAAAGAAATTACTTTAGGTCTAGTGAATTTTTTCTAATTTCCATTTATTTATAACTTTTTCTTTACCTTCACATCCAACTTATTAGAAGAATTGTTCATTAAAAAAAGAAACAGAAGTAAAGGAGTCATATGTATCAGTTGGCTTGATCTTTATAAAGTTTATGAGAAGGAACATTATACAAATTTTGTCCATTGCTTATATATGAAGTGAAACAAAATCATAACATAATATGATAAAACAAAATGAAGATGATGGACGTACTTGTGTTTCCATTGGAGCCGGTGTCATATTTCATGCCTTTTAATTACTGTTATATCATCTATTAGAAAGAACATGAATGTGAAATTGAGATTCATTAGCCCCAAGGACAGACATTTGATGAGAAACTAAGCCTGACATTACACCCCAATCTTTCATACTTCAAAATCAACTGAATCCTATGCAGGTACTAATTTGAATTCTACTACCGAGTTGATATGTCATAATGATAAATGACTTGCTTATATAGCAATGCCCCTAAACCTCTTTCATAAAAATATGGTAATAGTGAAATAGTAAAGCATAGTGTGATGATTTGCACCCTTTATATAAAAAAACCCCAATAAAATAGAGACCTTTTCATTATCATTGTATATATTAGATTATAGACTAAATGATATCTACTTAAAAAAAAACGTGATAAACTGGAAGAGAGAGGGTAACCTGAATATTTTGCAGAAAAATAATCTATGGAGTATAGTGGTTAAATTATCAGGTATTTGAGAGCAGTGAAAATGTTAGTAAGCCAAAAGTTTATTGTACTTTGGGGATAGTAAAATACAGTAAATTTTATTTATTTTTATTGTTTTTTAGTTTTATTATGTTATGTTAGTCACCATTCATTACATCATTAATTTTTGATGTTGTGTTCCATGATTCATTGTTTGCATATAACACCCAATGCTCCATTCAATATATACCCTCCTTAATACCCAAAACTAGGCTAACCCATTCCCCCACCCCCTCCCCTCTAAAACCTTCAGTTTTTTTCTCAGAGTCCATAGTCTCTCATGGTTCATTTCCCCCTCCAATTTCCCCCACTTCATTTTTCCCTTCCTACTAGTTCTTCTTCTTCTTCTTTTTTTAACATATAATGTATTATTTGTTTCAGAGGTACATGTCTGTGATTCATCAGTCTTCCATAATTCAGAATGCTCACCATAGCACATACCCTCCCCAATGTCTATTACCCAGCCACCCCATCCCTCCCAAACCCCACCACTCCAGCAAAACTCAGTTTGTTTCCTGAGAATTCCTCATATCAGTGAGATCATATGATACTTGTCTTTCTCAGATTGACTTATTTCGCTTAGCATAATACACTCTAGTTTCATCCACGTCATTGCAAATGGCAAGATTTTGGTTTTTTGGTTTTTTTTTTTTTGATGGCTGCATAATATTACATTGTATATATACATAACACATCTTTTTTATCCATGCATCTGTTGATGGACATCTTGGCTCTTTCCATAGTTTGGCTATTGTGGACATTGCTGCTATAAACATCGGGGTGCACATACCCCTTCGGATCACTACATTTGTATCTTTGTGGTAAATACCCAGTAGTGCAATTGCTGGGTCATAGAGTTGCTCTATTTTCAACTTTTGAAGAACCACCATACTGTTTTCCAGAGTGGCCGCACCAGCTTACATTCGAACAGTGTAGGAGGGTTCCCCTTTCTCCGCATCCTCGCCAACATCTGTCATTTCCTGACTTGTTAATTTGAGCTATTCTGACTGGTGTGGAGTGGTATCTCATTGAGGTTTTGATTTGGATTTCCCTAATGCTGAGTGATGTTGAGCACTTTTTCATGTGTCTGTTGGCCATGTGGATGTCTTCTTTGGAAAAATGTCTGTTCATGTCTTGTGCCCATTTCTTGATTGGATTATTTGTTCTTTGGGTGTTGAGTTTGATAAGTTCTTTATAGATTTTGGATACTAGCCCTTTATCATATATGTCATTTGAAAATATCTTCTCCCATTCTGTCAGTTGTTTTTTGGTTTTGTTGACTGTTTCTTTTGCTGTGCAAAAGCTTTTTATCTTGATGAAGTCCCAATTGTTCATTTTTGCCCTTGCTTCCCTTGCCTTTGGCGATGTTTCTAGGAAGAAGTTGCTGCGGCTGAGGATGAAGAGGTTGCTGCCTGTGTTCTCCTCTAGGATTTTGATGGACTCCTGTCTCACATTTACGTCTTTCAACCATTTTGAGTCTATTTTTGTGTGTGGTGTAAGGAAATGGTCCAGTTTCATTCTTCTGCACGTGGCTGTCCAATTTTCCCAACACCATTTGTTGAAGAGACTGTCTTTTTTCCATTGGACATTCTTTCCTGCTTTGTCAAAGATGAGTTGACCATAGAGTTGAGGGTCCATTTCTGGGCTCTCTATTCTGCTCCATTGATCTATGTGTCTGTTTTTGTGCCAGTACCATACTGTCTTGATGATGACAGCTTTGTAATAGAGCTAGAAGTCCAGAATTGTAATGCCACCAGCTTTACTTTTCTTTTTCAACATTCCTCTGGCTATTTGGGGTCTTTTCTAGTTCTATACAAATTTTAGGATTATTTGTTCCATTTCTTTGAAAAAAGATGATTGTATTTTGATAGGGATTGCATTGAATGTGTAGATTGCTCTAGGTAGCATTGACATTTTCATATTGGTTCTTCCAATCCATGAGCGTGGAATGTTTTTCCATTTCTTTGTGTCTTCCTCAATTTCTTTCATGAGTATTTTATAGTTCTCTGAGGACCGATTCTTTGCCTCTTTGGTTAGATTTATTCCTAGGTATCTTACAGTTTTGGGTGCAATTGTAAATGGGATCGACTCCTTAATTTCTCTTTCTTCTGTGTTGTTGTTGGTGTATAGGAATGCCACTGATTTCTGTGCATTGATTTTATATCCTGCCACTTGACTGAATTCCTGTATGACTTCTAGCAGTTTTGGGGTGGAGTCTTTTGGGTTTTCCACATAAAGTATCATATCATCTGCAAAGAGTGAAAGTTTTACTTCTTCTTTGCTGATTCAGATGCCTTTGATTTCTTTTTCTGGTCTGATTGCTGTGGCTAGGACTTCTAATACTATGTTGAATAGCAGTGGTGATAGTGGACATCTCTGCTGGGTCCCTGACCTTAGGGGAAAATTTCTCAATTTTTCCCCATTGAGAATGATATTCACTGTGGGCTTTTTGTACATGGCTTTTATGATATTGAGGGCTTTTCCCTCTATCCCTACACTGTGGAGAGTTTTTATCAAGAAATGATGCTGTACTTTGTCAAATGCTTTTTCTGCATCAATTGAGAGGATCATATGGTTCTTGGTCTTTTTTTTATTAATGTATCACATTGATTAATTTGCAGATGTTAAACCAACCTTGCAGTCCTGGAATAAATCCCACTTGGTCATGGTGAATAATCCTTTTAATGTACTGTTGGATCCTATTGGCTAGTATTTTGGTGAGAATTTTTGCATCCATGTTCATCAGGGATATTGGTCTGTAGTTCTACTTTTTGATGGGGTCTTTGTCTGATTTTGGGATCACAGTAATGCTGGCCTCATAAAATGAGTTTGGAAGTTTTCCTTCCATTTCTATTTTTTGGAACAGTTTCAGGAGAATAGGTATTAATTCTTTAAATGTTTGGTAGAATTCCCCTGGGAAGCCATCTGACCCTGGGCTCTTGTTTGTTGGGAGATTTTTGATGACTGCTTCAATTTCCTTAGTGGTTATGGGTCTGTTCAGGTTTTCTACTTCTTCTTGGCTCAGTTTTGGTAGTTCATACATCTCTAGGAATGCATCCATTTCTTCTAGATTATCTAATTTGCTGGCTTATAGTTGCTCATAATATGTTCTTATAATTGTTTGTATTTCTTTGGTGTTGGTTTTGATCTCTCCTCTTTCATTCATGATTTTATTTATTTAGGTCTTTTCTCTTTTCTTTTTGATAAGTCTGGCCAGGGGCTTATCAATCTTGTTAATGCTTTCAAAGAACCAGCTCCTAGTTTTGTTGATCTGTTCTATTGTTCTTTTGCTTTCTATTTCATTGATTTCTGCTCTGATCTTTATTATTTCTCTTCTCCTGCTGGGTTTAGGCTTTATTTGCTGTTCTTTCTCCAGCTCCTTTGGGTGTAGGGTTAGGTTGTGTATTTGAGACCTTTCTTGTTTCTTGAGAAAGGCTTGTATTGCTATATACTTTCCTCTTAGGACCGCCTTTGCTGCATTCCAAAGATTTTGGACAGTTGTCATTTCATTTTCATTTGTTTCCATGAATTTTTTTAAATTCTTCTTTAATTTCCTGGTTGACCCATTCATTCTTTAGTAGGATGCTCTTTAGCCTCCATGTGTTTGAGTTCTTTCCGACTTTCCTCTTGTGACTGAGTTCTACTTTCAAAGCATTTTGGTCTGAAAATAGGCAGGGAATGATCCCAATCTTTTGGTACCAGTTGAGACCTGATTTGTGACCTAGGATGTGATCTATTCTGGAGAATGTTCCATGGGCACTAGAGAAGAATGTGTATTCTGTTGCTTTGGGATGGAATGTTCTGAATATATCTGTGAAGTCCATTTGGTCCAGTGTGTCATTTAAAGCCTTTACTTCCTTGTTGATCTTTTGCTTAGATGATCTGTCCATTTCAGTGGGGGTGGTGTTGAAGTCCCCTACTATTATTGTATTGTTATCGATGTGTTTCTTTGCTTTTGTTATTAATTGCCTTATATAATTGGCTGCTCCCATATAGCAGCATAGATATTTACAATTGTTAGATCTTCTTGTTGGATAGACCCTTTAAGTAGGATATAGTGTCCTTCCTCATCTCTTATTATAGTCTTTGGCTTAAAATCTAATTTGTCAGATATAAGGATTGCCACCCCAGCTTTCTTTTGGTGTCCATTAGCATGGTAAATGGTTTTCCACCCCCTCACTTTCAATGTGGAGGTGTCTTTGGGTCTAAAATGAGTCTCTTGCAGGCAGCATATTGATGGGTCTTGATTTTTTATCCAATCTGTGTCTTTTGATTGGGGCATGTAGCCCATTTACATTAAGGGTAACTATTGAAAGATATGAATTTAGTGCCATTGTATTGCCTGTAAGGTGACTGTTACCGTATATTGTCTGTGTTCCTTTCTGTTCTATGTTACTTTTAGGCTCTCTCTTTGCTTAGAGGACCTCTTTCAATATTTCTTGTAGGGTTGGTCTGGTGTTTGCAAACTCTTTTAGTTTTTGTTTGTCCTGCAAGCTTTTTATCTCTCCTTCAATTTTCAATGACAGCCTAGCTGGATAGAGTATTCTTGGCTGCATATTTTTCTCATTTAGTGCTCTGAATATATCCTGCCAGTCCTTTCTGGCCTCCCAGATATCTGTGGATAGGTCTGCTGCCAATCTAATGTTTCTACCATTATAGGTTACAGACCTCTTCTCCTGAGCTGCTTTCAGGATTTTCTCTTTGTCTCTGGGACTCGTAAATTTTACTATTAGATGTCGGGGTGTTGACCTATTTTTATTGATTTTGAGAGGGGTTCTCTGTGCCTCCTGGAATTTGATACCTGTTTCCTTGCCCAAATTAAGGAAGTTCTCTGCTATAATTTGCTCCAATATACCTTCTGCCTCTCTCTCTCTTTCTTCTTCTTCTGGGATCCCAATTATTCTAATATTGTTTTGTTATGGTATCAATTATCTCTTGAATTCTGCCCTCATGATCCAGTAGTTGTTTATCTCTCTTTTTCTCAGCTTCTTTATTTTCCATCACTTGGTCTTCTCTATCACTAATTCTCTCTTCTGCCTCATTTATCCTAGCAGTTAGAGCCTCCATTTTTGATGGCACCTCATTAATAGCCTTTTTTATTTCAACTTGGTTAGATTTTAGTTCTTTTATTTCTACAGAAAGTGTTTCTCTAGTATCTTCCATGCTTTTTTCAAGCCCAGCTAGTATCTTTATAATCATCATTCTGAACTCTAGTTCTGACATCTTACTACTGTCTGTATTGATTAGGTCCCTGGCAGTCGGTACTGCCTCTTGTTCTTTTTTTTGAGGTGAGTGTTCCCATCTTGTCATTTTGTCCAGAGGAGAACAGATCAATGAGAGAAGAAATTGCTAACAGGGTAACAATGACCCCAGAAACATATACACTAAACAAATCAGAAGAGACCCAAAACCGGGGGAAAAAGAAAGGGAAAGAAAGGAAAAAAAAAAAAGAATAGGATCAAATATGATCAGGCTGGTGAATAGATCAGTGCCACACAGTAGATTTTGGGCATATTCTGGTCTGTTAGAAGACTCTGTCTCCCAAAGTTTTAAAGAAAGAAAAACTTATATATGTACAAAAATAAGGGTAAATACGATGAAGGTATGGAATATGACTGTAAAGATGAAAATTATAAAAGATTTTATAAAAGGAATTGATAAGAAGTTCATTGAAAAAAGAGAGAAGAGAAATTAAAAAAAAAAAGGGAGAGAATGTGATTAGGCAGGAGACTAGAACAAAGCCATACACTAGAGATTTAGAGCATATTTTGGTCTGTTAGAAGAAACTGTATCCCAAAATTTTAAAGTGAGAACAACATATATATATATATATATACAAAAAATAAGGTTAACTACAATGAAGGGATAGAATATGACTCTAAAAGTGAAAAATAAAAAAGATTTTTAAAAAGGGGATTGATAACGATGTTGGTTGAAAAGGGGAAAAAGAAAAATTTTAAAAAAATAGAAAAAGAAAATTTTAAAAATCAACTTTGAACGACTAAAGAATCAGGGGGAAAAAGCCATGAATTCTATGTGCAGTATTCCCCTAGCGCTGGAGTTCTGCCATTCTCATTGATCAGTAAACTTGGTCTTGGCAGGCTGTTCTTGCTGATCTTCTGGTGGAGGGGCCTGTTGCTGTGGTTCCCAAATGTCTTTGCCAGAGGCGGAATTGCCCCGCCCTTGTCGGTCCGGGCTAAGTAATCTGCTCGGGTTTGCTCTCAGGAGCTTTTGTTCCCTGCAAGCTTTCGGTACAGCTTTGGAGGATGAGAATGAAAATGGCAGCCTCCCAATCTCCACCCGGAGGAGCCAAGAACTCAGGGCCCCACTGCTCAGTGCACCCCCAGAGAAAAGAAGTCAATCATTCCCATCTCCCCGGTCTTCTTCCGCACTCCATGCTCACCTGGCCTGTGATCAAGCATTTCTGTCTCCAGAACATGACCCCGTTTGGAGTCTCCAAACCAAGGGAGATTCCTGTGGTGCGCTCCCACACGCTGCTCCTCCCAGGGGAGGAAGGGGAGTCTCCCCAGATCTGCCACTTGTTGGGTCCCTGCTGGAAGAGCAGTGGCCCGACCGTGCCACAGATCACGGTTTATGGAACCCCGAGCTGAGAGCCCACTCCTTGGCTCCATCTTTGCAGCTGGCTTCCCCGCTCTGATACCTGGGAGCTCTGCCGCACTCAGGCACCCCTGGTCTTCCTGTGACCCCGAGGGTCCTGAGACCACACTGTCCCAGCGAGTGTTCCATGCCCCGCTTAGCCACTGGAGTGACGTCCCTCAGCAGAGCAGACTTCTAAAAGTTCCGATTTTGTGGTCTGCTGCTCTATCACTTGCCAGTAGTGCCTGACGGAAGCCCCCTCCCCCGCCGTCTATCTTTCCAAATATCACCTCAGATTCACTTCTCCACACGTCTTACCTTCCAGAAAGTGGTCACTTTTCTGTTCAGAGAGTTGCTGCTATTCTTTTCTTCGATCTCCTGTTGAGTTTGTAGGTGTTCAGAATGGTTTGATCCCTATCTAGGTGAATTCCTGGGACCAGATGAAATTTAGGTCTCCTACTCCTCTGCCATCTTGTTCCTCCCCCGTGTGGTAAATTTTATTGTAAAGAAATTGCAGTTAATGTCTTGTTAATTATTATAGGAGATTGTTAATATTTCAGTAATGTGAGCAAAAATAAGAAGTAAGAAAACTTGGATTGATTCTTAGGAAATGCACACAATTCTGAGAGCCAAAAAGACCACAGTTTTAAAGGACATTGTTAGAAGTTCTGCTAGGCAGGAAGAAAAGTGTATATAATTAAAACTATGGGGGAAAAAACCCAGAAAACTGCTATATGGAACAATCCATTACTGGTAAAGTATATAGATTATATCTGCTATTGCTCCATGATTTTAACTTTTATGTTTAAATTGGCTTTTCTTGCTCTTTGGAGATTAATTAAAATCCTTAAAAAAGGAAATCAAAGTTCACAACAAATACCATGTAGATTCTTAAGTGCTGGGAAATGTTCTATGTAACTTTACTTAATTCTAATTATCAAATTCCAGCATATGATACTTGGGGTCAATATCTAATGCTATCAATTTTTTGGACTATATAGAGATCAAAAAACAGAACTGCTTTAATTATGCTTTCAATGTTGCAAGAGCTCTTTTATTATTAGAGTCTATATCCTCAGGGTCTGGCAAATGTCATATGCTTAATAAATGTTAGTTAAATGAAAGGTGACTTAGAATTGCAACTTTCCGAATTGATTATTAAGAGAAATTCTATGTACTGTATTTGTACAGTCTTCTGGGGAAATCTAACAAAAAAGTCTAAGTTATTTTATCCACTATGCCAGAATATTTTTTCATTAAATAATTTTTTTCATTATTTAATTCATCAAGGGATTATTTAGTGTCTCTCTTTAAAGCACAATATGTATTTTAAGTATAAAAGCCAGATAGATTAACTGAAAAAATCATCAGTTATATTAAATCAATTGGGAGACTGGGCTGAAGATGAACATGATCATATTAATACTCTCATCATGCTCATTTATTTTAGCCTAAACAACGAACATCTATTGTGTCTTCTCTGGATTTTCATCGAATGAATCACAACCAAGAATATTTTGAAATCAACACATCTGCAGGGTGTGCAAGCTTTACTTCCAGCCCTCCTGTTAGTCCACTCACCTCTTCTGTGGCAACCACAGAAGTCAAGAACAAGGGAACAGGCCATTCAGGTAAAACAGTTCACTTTATGCAGCTATATTTTTGAACTTTTAAACCTAAAGCCTTAATGAGATAGAGGGATTAAGAGGAATCTTCATCTAAATTGCAGGTTGTTTTTTTTTCACCTACATGTATAGCAATGTAGGGCATTATAATTTTTGTCAGAGTGTGGATATAATATTCTTTTTGAATACATTAATGGCTTTTCAGGTATTACATATTAAAGATGATGAGTTAATGCTATTATGGTAGTGAAATAACCAGAGACCTGGAAATGCTCTTCTTCCACCACTATTTACCCCTCTCCACACAGTGGTATCAACTCATCAATATACAACTTTATTAATAGCTGCTTTGAGGCTACTGAACCTGTATCAACCTGGTAAGATTGAGTTGGATGGTATGGCCTAAGTGGGCTTTCAATCTACTCAAACCAAGGTGAACTTGGAGAAGAGAGGTGTGAGGAAATAGTGTGGGGGGTAAGGGGAAGATTAAGGAAAGTAACCACACACTAGTAATACATGCCACCCAATCAGATTTGCAATGTTACCTTTCTTGAAGGGCAAGAAGCTAATAACTGGTAAGGCCAAATGACAGAAATATGAGAAGTGAGGCCTAAAGAATCTCCTCCCCTTATATTAATTTAAAGTAAGTGAACTATTCTACTACTTTCCTTTAAAGAGATATGATTTTAAAATCCACTAGATATGATTAATATGAATTTTAGAATCAGAAGGTATCATTTATATGGGTATTCCATGTAACCTTTGTTCAAAATGAGTGTATGACGGTATAAACATATACACCGTTCTTACGTCCTTTATGCTGATTTTACTTTTAAGAGCACTGATACAAACGTTCCAAAAATACAGGAAGAAAATTATTTTCCCCCAGGAAAACTAAGATTTTAAAAATAATGGAAGTGGTGACATTGATATTCTATAGAAGCTATTATCTAACCTTTTCATGGCAACCAGAATGATATTTATAAAATGCAAATCAAAGTATGTCATTATCATGCCTAAAATAATCAGTGGCTTCTCACTGAACTTTGAATAAAATCCAACTCCTCACTATGGCCAATGAAGCCCAGTATAACCTAGCTCTGACCAGCTCTTTAAAAAAAAAGATTTTATTTATTTATTTATTTGAGCGAGAGCGCACGCACAGATGGGGGAGCGGCAGTCAGAGGGAGAGGGAGAAGCAGGCTCCCTGCTGACCAGGGAGCCGGATCTGGGACTTGATCCCAGGACCCTGAGATCATGACCTGAACCACAGGGAGACACTTAACTGACTGAGCCACCAGGCATCCCTCTGATCAGCTCTTTAATCTAAACTTGAGCAAACTCATCCGGGCCCACCCTGGCCTTCTTTTCTAGGCATTCTAGCCCTGCTGCCTGGAATCTGTCTTCAAATTTTTATGTGGCTAAGTGTCATTTGGGTTTTGGTGCAAATACACTTTCTCATAGAGGCCTGCCCAGATCACCTTATCTTGAGTAAGGCCCTCAATATGATGACAATTATAATAACAAAGATGCAAAAAGAACAATCATAAATATAACCAATAAGTTTTAAGCAAAAACTTTAATACTATACATCATATACTATTTTAGGCATTTTATGTATATTAACCTATTTAAATCTCATAACTGATATATGAATTAGGTGTTATTATTTGTAGACAAGGAAACACAGGAAGAGGATAAACCATGTTTCAACATTGCTCTTGTCATTTCTGTCAAATTATCCTGTTCTCCTTTTTCCATATCCTTATTTACTATGTAAAATTACACTGTTCATTTGTTTCCTTATTTATTATCTTCTCTCCTTTTTCTAGAACTGTAAGAGAATGGATGGATCTCTGACACTTTGTAGGCACTGAAGTCAGGCTACCTAAGTTTGTTTACTAACTATGGGACTGAACTTCTTACCAGCTAGCTAAGACTTAACCTCTTTATGCTATTATTTTCTTAGCTATAGAATTAAACTAAAAATTAATTAATTATATTAACTTATATTAGCTTCTCCTATAGAGTGAGAATGTATGCAAAGTAATTAGCACTGTGTCTGTCACATAGTTAGTGCTCAATAAATGTTAGTAACTGTTAGTGGGAGTTATTATAATATTCATGAAGCCTTGCACTAGTTCACTGAGTATGAGCATTTATTGTATGTCTGCCATGCACCAGATTCATTATGAGAGGAGGGAATGGGATATGATTTGTGAATATAAATGATGTATAGACCCCAGAAAAGGTTCTGCATATATGATTATTACTCAATTAATACTTACTTGAATGACTAGTTCCAGATTTAAAATTCTAAAATGGGAGGAATGAAAAGTCCTCTAATACTTGCTTTAGGAAAATCTGAGATTCATTTTAGTTGGTACACTAAGTGGTTTTTTTGGATGATTAATTTTTGAATTTTTTCAACTGTCCTTTGAGGTAGGTAGAAATTTTATTTATTTATACAAAAATTAAGAGTGAAAGAAGCGATGGGTCTTTTCCCAAATCTCTTACCACTAGGGGGAGAGGATAGAAACACACATTTTACTGCTGTCAGAACTTCAGTGGTACCGTCCAAAACGTGTGAAGAAATTGTAATTTGCCACACATCCCAAAATTGGTATTTTCAGATCTGACCTTTGAATAGAACCAAAATCTAACCTTTTTATGGTTGAAATAGTTTCAAACAGCATGTTACTATGGCTTCCTAATGTAATATGTCACCTCCATGTTACATCAAAAATTTTAGAATAGATTGATATTTAGTAATAGTGTGGAAGGACAATGCTGATTTGTTTTACATTAAAAACTAAAATTTTTAATTTTATAAATAAAACTTTTAAGGTAGGCATTTATCAACTTGAAAAGTAGCATTCATTATTTTATATATAGATGGTTTATTATACTTTGTATTTAAAAACCTGCACATATGGGACTCCTGGGTGGCTCAGTCAGTTAAGCAACTGACTCTTGATTTCAGCTCAGGTCATGATCTCAGGGTCATGAGATTGAGCCCTGTGTAGGCGTGGAGCCTGCTTTAGATTCTCTCTCCCTCTCCCTCTGCCCTCCCCCACCTCTCTAAAATAAAATTAAATAAATAAATAAAAACCTGCACATACAGGCACTACCTCATGGTATACATTGAAAGAGTATGAATTCCAGAGTTAGTTCTATCACTGACTGGCTGGATATTTTTCATCAAATCACTTATCTTCTCTGAACTCCAATTTGTTCCTCTGAAAAAGGGAAATAATATCTACTCTTTGAGTACTTTTAGTAATAAATGAGCTTATTTATGTGAATATATTTTGTAGGCTATGGAAACTAATATTCTCCTTTAATATTTTCATTATTGTTTAATATTATTTTTTTCTTATTTAATATTATTATTTAAAATCTACAGTAATCTTAAGATGGAAATAGCCTAGATATGTACATAGTAGCTGACCTTTTCTTAAATTAAAAATATAATCTAAATTATTAGATAAATCTACAGTTCATTTTATAAATGATTACATGCACAAAAGAATTAATCTTGAGAAAAGTCTATTTATAGAACAAAGACTAATATATCCTCGAAGATGAATTATAGGGGAACCTGGGTGGCTCAGTCGTTAAGTCTGCCTTTGGTTTGGGTTGTGATCCCGGGGTCCTGGGATTGAGCCCCTCATCGGGCAAACTGTTTGGTGGGAGGCCTGCTTCTCCCTCTCCCACTCCCCCTGCTTGTGTTCCTGCTCTCGTTATCTCTCTCTGTCAAATAAATAAATAAAATCTTTTAAAAAATGAATTATGTACTGTAAAACACTTTGAGTAAGTGACCCAATGATTTTATCATAACAGACATTTCAAAAGTAGCCTGAATTATAATAAAGCTTGCTAGTTGTAAGACACTGTCTTATATATTCCAAGTATCAATTTATGAATCATCAAAAAAGTTGGTTAGTGACAGATATGTGGAGTTGGACACACTATGGAGTGATATGAATAGATTTGCACTTAACTAGGAAGATCACTCTGGTGTTAAAATGTAGTAGATAGATATGAGATGAGGTTAAATTGGAGGTGGGTTGAAACAATGTCATCAGCAATGGAAAGATGTAAATGGATTTGAGAGACACAAGGAAACCATCAACAGGTTATGATAACTGATTGGATGTATGATGGTAAAGGGGAAAAGTTCAAGGAACCCTCTAAAGTCTCTGGTTTAAGTAGATTCGTCAAATCAGACTGCCATTCCCTGAAATATGGAATATTTGTAAGTAAGAAGAGGGGTGCAGATAGATCATATAGGAAATAATAGGCCATTATAAGGAGTTTGGGTTTTACTCAGGTGAAATGAGGAGTAAGTTCAGGTCTTTGAGAAGAAGAGTGACATGATCTAACTTCTGTTTATGAGGATTATTCTCTTGTGTTGTGAGTGGACTGAAGAAGGGGAACAGAGTGGAAGCAGGAAGGCCAGTTAAGAGGTTATTATAGTACTGCAGTAAGATGAGAGATGAAGACAGCTCAGATCAAAGGTGAAACAGTAGAGGTATAGGGAAATGGATGGATATTAGACATATTTTTAAGGTAGAGCTAGTAGGATTTCATGGTGGAGTAGATGTAATATATGAGAGAAAAAGAAATAAGGAAAACTGCAAGATTTTTGTCCTAAACAACTGTCAGAATGGATTTATTATGATCTGACATCTGAGAGGTTGTCAGAAGAGCAGGTTTGGTGAACAGGGAGAAATACCAGGATGAGAAGCCTACTTGGTATCTGAATAGATGTGTCAAGCAGCAGCTGAAGGTCCAGTCTGAAGACACAAATGTGAACACCATCACTATTTAGATGATATGGCATGAGTGTAGATAGAAGACCAAAAACTGAGCTCAGTGAAAGAGGGGATAAAAGGCAATACCAGCAAAGGAGATTGAGAAGGAAAAACCTGTTAGGTAGGACGAAGTCTTCTGGTGAGCATTGTGTTCTGAATTCAGATGAAGAAAGTTATTAAGAGGGAAAGTGTCATCAACTCTGTCAAATGTAGCTAACAAGTTGAGTAGGATGAGGACTGAGTCAGAATTGACTAGTGGATTTAACAATGTGGAGGTTACTGTTGACCATGACAAGAGCAATTTGGTTGAAAATGATGGGGCAAAAGCCCAACATAATGGGTTTAAGAAAGAATGGGAGGAGAGGACTTAAAACAAATATAAACTACCTTTTCAAGAAATATCTTCCAAGGAGAATTATAAAATTGCAATGAAGGAGGAGAGAGAATGGGTTCTATTAACCAAGAAGAGAGATTGGCTTTAGACAGGATCATGAGAAACAGGCAAGAAAGATGTTTCCACTGTGGGTACAAATGCTGGAAAGGGGTCCATGTGGTGAGAATCTGAGGAATATCTGTTCTGATAATTTCTGTTTTCTCTATTAAGGAGAAAGCAGCAGTATCAGTTGAGATGAAAGAGGGAAAAGGAGATGTGGAGGTTGAGGAAAGAGAAGAAGGAATGAGAGTTGTTTAGTAGAAAGAGACAGTGAATGGAAAAGGGAGATATGATAATTGCCTGGCAGCATTAAGAGCCCATTTGAGGTTCATGTTCATGAACTTAAAGTTGGATTAGCCACTGTGGTTCTATTTTTCTCCAGCTCAGTTCAGATGGAGGAACACAAGTGCATAGTTTTCAGAGAGTTGAATTTTACATTGTGTTTTTGTCAAATGGGTATATTGAAGAGCAAGGAACACAAGAGAATGAGAGTAATGTTTGACCGTAAAATTCAAGATGGAGAAATAGGAAAAAGAGAATAACAAGGGAACAAGTAACAGTGAAAAATCAAAAGGATCATTGGATTGGAGATTCCAGTTGGGTCAAAGAATTGCTGAAGTCAAGGTACTAAAGAAGTGGGGTGGAATGATAAGAGGTGGTTCAGAGAGGAGGATGCACAAGAAACCAAGAAAAATTATAATTAGAACTCTGAAGGTGAGCCGCTGAGTTAGCTTCTCCCTCCACAAAATAGCCTTACATACTGTGGTTAAATCAGCGCAATTTTTTAGAAGAAATATTCGGTATAAAGAACCATGTTTATTTCTACATTGATCTCCCTTCAAAATATTTAAAGTAGTCTTTCCATTTATTTAACGAATTATGAAATAAGTGAACTTTATCTAAGTTAATTTCTTCTGTACTTTGTCCCACTCTTACCTGAGATGCTAAGACCTCTTTTGTTGTCCCCTGGCTGCCTAGGGCCCCCTGAGAGTGGTGATCCATGGAGGATCGCTCCTTTAGGGAGCTTGTTTTCCTCTTGACCACCATGCATCTCCATCTCATATGAAACTTTTGAATGACCAGAGAGCCCTTCTGATAAGATATTTCAGTCATTGGGGTACCCCTAATTGTTGCCAATGTGTTCTTTTTGCTCAGGTAGCAGGTTTTTAAAGATAGAAGCAGTGAGAGGTGGTAGAATTCTGCATCTTTTTTCATCTTTTTTTTAGAGAGATATAGAGAGCATGAACAAGGGGAGGTGCAAAGGAAGAAGGAGAGAGGGAGAATCTTAAGCAGGATCCATGCCCAATATGGAGCCCCATGCAGAGCTGGATCTCACAACCTTGAGATCATGACCTGAGCCAATATAAAGTCAGATGCTTAACTAACTGAGCCACCCAGGCACCCCTAGAATTCTGCATCTATTTTTTAAAGATTTACTTATTTATTATAGAGAGAGAGAGCATGAGCAGGAAGGGCACAGGGAGAGAGAGAGAGAACCTCAAGCAGACTCCACGCTGAGCACAGAGTCTGATGCCAGGCTCAATCTCACAACCCTGAGATCACGACCTGAGCTGAAACCAAGAGTTGGCCACTTAACTGACTGTACCACCCAGGCACCCCTTCTGCATCTATTTTAAAAAAATAAAGTAGAGGGAACATATTTTTTTGGATGGATCGGATATAGAGTGGGAGAAAATGAAAGAGACCAAACGTGTGACTCAAGGATTTTTGGGCCCTTCTGACTGGAAGAATGAAGTTTATATTAATTGAGATGAGGAAGCTCAGTTTAGGACATTTAAATTTGAAACACTATTGGATATCCAAGTAGATAGTTGAGACAGTGGGGTAGGGCAGGGTGGGAGGAAGCTACATGATAATTTTAATTTTAGCAAAAGTAAAGGATATCAGTTTTAAAAGATTGAGAAACAGTGCCTTACCCAAAATGAGTGACCTGTGAGATCTGAATTCCTCAATGAAGATATCCTGGACAGGTGTGTTGTGAATTACTGGGGAAAAGGAAGCTGAGAATCACCAATTGTAAAGATGTTTCCACTTTATGAAAAATTGTATCCAGAAAGCTCTACATATGAAGAATTTTGTGGGCTAGCCCCTTTGGGGACTTGCTAAGGAAGTTAACTACCCTAGGTAACTATCTCCAGTTTTGTTAGTAGTTTCAACCCATCACCTCCTGCTGAAGAAAACTGATGGGAGGAGAATATCTAAAAAGTGTAGGGTAGAAAAGTGCTTCTTCCCAAATGGAAGAAATAACAAAAACAAAAGCTTCTAAGTGCTTAGCAGCATAGGATGCTTTTCTGCAAGGGAGAAGAAACATTAAAGGAGAACTAAAATTAGAATAGAGAGGGTGGCATGGACCTTTCACGCTGCTTGGGGATTGCCAGAAAGACAAACGAAGGCCTTCCTTTTAATTAGTTCACACAGACCGAAAATAGTCCTCCTGAAGCTGAGACAGTGTTATTCCAGCAGCCACTGGACATGGGCATCTGAGTGGGTCTTTGAACTCCAGTTGGCATGAAGACCAAAGCCAGGCTGCTGAGGGGATCATTAAGCTCCCTGTGAGATTTAGGGTGAGCCAATACAGAGGAAGTTAATGGCTAGTGAGAACGATGTGTAATTATATCTTCAAAGTTTATTTCCTTAAAAATATGCATTTACAAATTATCTGAAGTATTGATTTGTTAAATGCAGTGCTTTCAATAGACCACAATTTTAGGTAGCCAAAAGGAAAGATTTTATCTCAAATATTATATATGTAATAGCACAAATATATTCTTTTTTTAAGTTATTTTATTTATTTGAGAGAGAGTGAGGGGGAAGGGCATAGGAAGAGGAAGAGAGAGAAACACAAGCAGACTCCGTGCTGAATGTGGAGCCCGATGTGGGGCTTGATCTCATGACCCTGAGATCAGACCTGAGCTGAAAGCAAGAGTCAGATGCTCAAATGACTGTGCCACCCAGGTGCCCCTGTAATTGCAAAAAAATATTCTTACCAGTTCTTGATAAATCATAAAATGCCACTTCTATACTTTCTCTTTTTCTGTTTCCTTTTGGGATCTCATGACTTTTCTCCACTGCCTTTCTGCACATATTGCATGTCATATAGAAGGCAAGATATAGGTTAGTAGATGCTTGACAAAAAAAGAAAGAAAAAGAAAGAAAGAAAGAAAGAAAGAAAGAAAGAAAGAAAGAAAGAAAGAAAGATAGAGAAAGAAAGGAAGAATATTGACTATATTTAAGTACTTAAAAATATGAAAATATTTTACATAGTTAGATGTTGGGATAATATGGCTTAGTGCAAACAATCAGGTGAGAACTTATTATTCTCAGTGAAATTAGTTGAAATAAGACTATTGATTTATTTGGGTAGCATAAAATAGATATATTAACTCAAAGTGTGGCTGTGAGACTATCTGAATGGCTGATATCATGCAGGGGTCTGCAGAGCTTTGCCAGGAAGAGTTGGGCTCTGAGAGTCAAAGAGGAATGGTTCTAGGCCAAGTGGGGTGGGAAGATTATACTCCAAAGAAGGACTAGCATATTGAAGAAAAAAAAATCCCTGTTGTAGAAATTAACATGAAACTACAGGTTCCAGAGAAAGGGGAGAAATGGCAGGAGCTGAGTCCATAGAGGAAATAAAGGGCCAATCATGCAGGGCCTTGCAAGCCATGTTTAGGATTTACGTCTTTATCCTAAGACCAAAGAGACCTAGGAACAATGACAAGTCATTGATAGGCTGGTAAGCAAGGAGAAATTATCTAATTTACATTTTATTGTCTGATGGCTCCTATTTTCTCTATGAACTAGATGCAGTCATCCTTGGTGAGGAATCAATGAGGGCAAAGACTGAGGAGAGTGGAGAAAGTTTAAATTATCTTTTTGTCCAAATTCCTAACAAATGGTTAGTATGTGGGCCCTGAGGGCAACATAGGAGGGATAGTAGGGTGTGGGTAGCCTTCCCAGTGTACCTACAGCTTGTGGGTGATATATTTAAGTCAAGATCATTACCAGCAGGTCCTGCTCTTTTTGACTGCTTACCTCAGCTCATCTCTCACTGGTAAGGTGGACCAGCTACACAGCCATGTCTGTCATCTGTTCACTCTGTCCTCTGTTGCAGTCACTTCTTTCCTTGCCAAGCTGGCCCCATGGCAGCCTACTTGACTTTCAGCCCAGATGCCTCTGAGACCCCCTTTTGGAGGCCACTGGAACCTCTGGGCCTCATTCATAAGGACAATAAGCAGGGCTCAGAAAAATTTATCAAGACTTTGCCAGTTCATACTATGCAGAACTACCAAGTTTAGTCAGAAGTGGCCATGCCCAGAATATAGATGGGATTTGGAGCTAGGTCCCTCTTTCCTTATGTTCTCCCAATACCTATTATATTACAGGCTTTCCAGATAAAGTTTGGAAAGAAAAGTTTAGGACACACATGTAGAACTATTTTTCTATACCCCCATCTCATTTCAGCCTTTTCCTTCTTAAAATTTCTGAGGCTTATATGTCCTTCCTTTTCTAGGCATTAAGTCTCCAGTTTAGGCCTGGGGGAAGAGAGGTTCCCAATGAACAAAATTTAAGAATGGAAATATATCAATATCTTCTTTGAAAAATACTATCCCTATTACATTGAGCCAGTGCCACTAAATGAAAAATACGTGAATGTAACACACACTTAATTAATGTAGCTTCATAAATGCATAGTAACCATGACCATTATTATTATTGGTACTGATGTCATTACTGTAGGTTTAGGCAACAAACAGAGCCCAGACTCTAAGAATTCAGTACAAATGCAGAGCACCCAGGTGCTAGGAACCCAGCCAGGCAATCAGAATCTTAAATCCACAAAGTTGCTTGGAACCGGCAGGTCAATCTGCTGATGAGCAGAGTTAGAATTTGTTTTTATGTTTTACGTGTTCTGGGGTGTGAGGGCAGCAAAAGCTGGAGTTGTGTTACTGCTGGGGAAAACCAGACTTCTACAAGTACTAATCTATCCAAAATTAGAGCAAAAACAAGAGAGAAATTGTTCCGGAGAGTTTTTGTGTTGAAAAATTTTTTTGTCATTTGCAAATATCTTCTCCCATTCTGTCGGTTGTCTTTTGGTTTTGCTGACTGTTTCTTTTGCTGTGCAAAAGCTTTTTATCTTGATGAAGTCCCAATAGTTCATTTTTGCTTTTGTTTTCCTTGCCTTTGGCGATGCTTCTAGGAAGAAGTTGCTGCGGCTGAGGTCAGAGAGGTTGCTGCCTGTGTTCTCCTTTAGGATTTTGATGGACTCCTGTCTCACATTGAGGTCTTTCAACCATTTGGAGTCTATTTTTGTGTGTGGTGTAAGGAAATGGTCCAGTTTCATTCTTCTGCACGTGGCTGTCCAATTTTCCCAACACCATTTGTTGAAGAGACTGTCTTTTTTCCATTGGACATTCTTTCCTGCTTTGTCAAAGATGAGTTGACCATAGAGTTGAGGGTCCATTTCTGGGCTCTCTATTCTGCTCCATTGATCTATGTGTCTGTTTTGTGCCAGTACCATACTGCCTTGATGATGACAGCTTTGTAATAGAGCTGGAAGTCCGGAATTTGATGCCACCAGCTTTGCTTTTCTTTTTCAACATTCCTCTGGCTATTTGGGGTCTTTTCTGGTTCTATACAAATTTTAGGATTATTTGTCCCATTTCTTTGAAAAAAGTGGATGGTATTTTGATGGGGATTGCATTGAATGTGTAGATTGCTCTAGGTAGCCTTGACATCTTCACAATATTTGTTCTTCCAATCCATGAGCATGGAACGTTTTTCCATTTCTTTGTGTCTTCCTCAATTTCTTTCATGACTATTTTATAGTTTTCTGAGTACAGATTCTTTGCCTCTTTGGTTAGATTTATTCCTAGGTATCTTATAGTTTTGGGTGCAATTGTAAATGGGATCAACTCCTTAATTTCTCTTTCTTCTGTCTTGTTGTTGGTGTATAGGAATGCCACTGATTTCTGTGCATTGATTTTATATCCTGCCACTTTACTGAATTCCTGTAAGAGTTCTAGCAGTTTTGGGGTGGAGTCTTTGGGTTTTCCACATAAAGTATCATATCATCTGCAAAGAGTGAGAGTTTGACTTCTTCTTTGCCGATTTGGATGCCTTTGATTTCTTTTTCTGGTCTGATTGCTGTGGCTAGGACTTCTAATACTGCGTTGAATAGCAGTGGTGATAATGGACATCCCTGCTGTGTTCCTGACCTTAGAGGGAAAGCTCTCAGTTTTTCCCCATTGAGAATGATATTCACTCTAGGTTTTTCATAGATGGTTTTTATGATATTGAGGTATGTACCCTCTATCCCTATATTCTGAAGAGTTTTGATCAAGAAATGATGCTGTACTTTGTCAAATGCTTTTTCTGCATCTATTGAGAAGATCATATGGTTCTTGTTCTTTCTTTTATTGATGTATTATATCACATTGATTGATTTATGGATGTTGAACCAACCTTGCAGCCCAGGGATAAATCCCACTTGGTCGTGGTGAATAATCCTTTTAATGTACTGTTGGATCCTTTTGGCTAGTATTTTGGTGAGAATTTTTGCATCCATGTTCATCAGGGATATTGGTCTGTAATTCTCCTTTTTGATGGGGTCTTTGTCTGGTTTTGGGATCAAGGTAACGGTGGCCTCATAAAACGAGTTTGGAAGTTTTCCTTCCATTTCTATTTTTTGGAACAGTTTCAGAAGAATTGATGTTAATTCTTCTTTAAATGTTTGGTAGAATTCTCCTGGGAAGCCATCTGGTCCTGGGCTTTTGTTTGTTGGGAGATTTTTGATGACTGCTTCAATTTCCTTAGTGGTTATAGGTCTGTTCAGGTTTTCTATTTCTTCCTGGTTCAGTTTTGATAGTTGATACATTTCTAGGAATACATCCATTTCTTTTGGATTATCTAATTTGCTGGCATAGAGCTGCTCATAATATGCTTTTATGATTGTATTTCTTTGATGTTGGTTTTGATCTCTCCTCTTTCATTCATGATTTTATTTATTTGGGTCATTTCTCTTTTCTTTTTGATAAGTCTGGCCAGGGGTTTACCAATCTTGTTAATTCTTTCAAAGAACCAGCTCCTAGTTTCGTTGATCTGTTCTATTGTTCTTTTGGTTTCTATTTCATTGATTTCTGCTCTGATCTTTATTATTTCTCTTCTCCTGCTGGGTTTAGGCTTTATTTGCTGTTCTTTCTCCAGCTCCTTTGGGTGTAGGGTTAGGTTGTGTATTTGAGACCTTTCTTGTTTCTTGAGAAAGGCTTGTATTGCTATATACTTTCTTCTTAGGACTGCCTTTGCTGCATCCCAAAGATTTTGAACAGTTGTGTTTTCATTTTCATTTGTTTCCATGCATTTTTTTAATTCTTCTTTAATTTCCTTGTTGACCCATTCATTCTTTAGTAGGATGCTCTTTAGTCTCCATGTATTTGACTTCTTTCTGACATTCCTCTTGTGATTGAGTTCTAGTTCAAAGCATTGTGGTCTGAAAATAGGCAGGGAATGATCTCAGTCTTTTGGTACCAGTTGAGACCTGATTTGTAACCTAGGATATGATCTATTCTGGAGAATGTTCCATGGGTACTAGGGAAGAATGTGTATTCCGTTGCTTTGAGATGGAATGTTCTGAATATGTCTGTGAAGTCCATCTGGTCCAGTGTGTCATTTAAAGCCTTTTTTTCCTTGTTGATCTTTTGCTTAGATGATCTGTCCATTTCAGTAGGGGGGTGTTAAAATCCCCCACTATTATTGTATTGTTGTCGATGTGTTTCTTTGCTTTTGTTATTAATTGCCTTATATAATTGGCTGCTCCCATGTTAGGGGCATAGATATTTACAATTGTTAGATCTTCTTGTTGGATAGACCCTTTAAGTAGGATATAGTGTCCTTCCTCATCTCTTATTACAGTCTTTGGTTTAAAATCTAATTTGTCTGATAGGAGGATTGCCATCCCAGCGTTCTTTTGGTGTCCATTAGCATGGTAAATGGTTTTCTACCCCTTCACTTTCAATCTGGGGGTGTCTATGGGTCTAAAATGAGTCTCTTGCAGACAGCATATCGATGGGTCTTGTTTTTTTCTCCAGTCTGATAGCCTGTGTCTTTTTATTGGGGCATTTAGCCCATTTACATTCAGGGTAACTATTGAAAGATAGGAACTTAGTGCCATTGTATTGCCTATAAGGTGACTGTTACTGTATATTGTCTGTGTTCCTTTCTGGTCTGTGTTGCTCTTAGGCTCTCTCTTTGCTTAGAGGACCCCTTTCAAGATTTCTTGTAGGGCTGGTTTTGTGTTTGCAAATTCCTTTAGTTTTTGTTTGTCCTGGAAGCTTTTTATCTCTCCTTCAATTTTCAATGACAGCCTAGCTGGATATAGTATTCTTGGCTGCATATTTTTCTCATTTAGTGCTCTGAATATATCCTGCCAGTCCTTTCTGGCCTGCCAGGTCTCTGTGGATAGGTCTGTTGCCAATCTAATGTTTCTACCATTGTAGGTTACATATCTCTTGTCCCGAGCTGCTTTCAGGATTTTCTCTTTGTCTATGAGACTAATAGTAAGTTTTACTATTAGATGTCGGGGTGTTGACCTATTTTTATTGATTTTGAGAGGGGTTCTCTGTGCTTCCTGGATTTTAATGCCTGTTTCCTTCCCCAAATTAGGGAAGTTCTCTGCTATAATTTGCTCCAATATACCTTCTGCCCCTCTTTCTCTTTCTTCTTCTTCTGGGATCCCAATTATTCTAAAGTTGTTTCATCTTATGGTATCGCTTATCTCTCGAATTCTGCCCTCGTGATCCGGTAGTTGTTTGTCTCTCTTTTTCTCAGCTTCTTTATTTTCCATCATTTGGTCTTCTATATCACTGATTCTCTCTTCTGCCTCATTTATCCTAGCAGTTAGTGCCCCCATTTTTGATTGCACCTCATTAATAGCCTTTTTTATTTCAACTTGGTTAGATTTTAGTTCTTTTATTTCTCCAGAAAGGGTTTCTCTAATAACTTCCATGCTTTTTTCAAGCCCAGCTAGTATCTTTAAAGTGATGATTCTGAAATCTAGATCCCACATCGTACTAATGTCCATATTGAGTAGGTCCCTGGCAGTCGGTACTACCTCTTGTTCTTTTTGTTGAGGTGATTTTTTCCGCCTTGTCATTTTGTCCAGAGGAGAATAGATGAATGAGAGAACAAAATGCTAACAGGGTAACAATGTCCCCAGAAAATATACTCTAAACAAATCAGAAAAGATCTGAAGCCAGGGGAAAAGAAAGGAAAGAAAGAAAAAAAAAAGGAAAAGATAAAAACAAACAAAA
This sequence comes from Mirounga angustirostris, assembly GCF_029215605.1. Classification (NCBI taxonomy): domain Eukaryota; kingdom Metazoa; phylum Chordata; class Mammalia; order Carnivora; family Phocidae; genus Mirounga; species Mirounga angustirostris. Next base: position 21,805,493 of record NW_026991713.1, read on the forward strand.
ACAGAACAAAACAAAAAAAAAACAGAATATGATCAAATATGATCAGGCTGTTGCATAGATCAGTGCCACACACTAGATTTTGGGTGCATTTTGGTCTGTTAGAAGAAAGTGCCTCCCAAAATTTTAAAGACAGAAAAACTTATATATGTACAAAAATAAGGGTTGATATGATGAAGGGATGGAATATGACTGTAAAGATAAAATTATAAAAAATTTTATAAAAGGAATTGATAAGAAGTTGTTTGAAAAAGAAAGAAGAGGATTTAAAAAAAAAAAAGAAAAAAAGGGAGAGAATGTGATCAGGCAGGAGACTAGAACAAAACCATACACTAGAGATTTAGGGTATATTTTAATCTGTTAGAAGAAACTATCTCAAAATTTTAAAGAGAGAACAACTTATATATATATGCCAAAAATACGGGTAACTACTATGAAGGGATAGAATATGATTCTAAAAATGAAAAATAAAAATGTTTTTAAAAAAGGGATTGATAAGATGTTGGTTGAAAAAGGGAAAAAGAAAAATTCAAAAAAAAAAAAGTTAAAAAAAATTAACTTTGAAAGACTAAAGAATCATGGGAAAAAAGCCATGAATTCTATGTGATGTATTCCCCTAGTTCTGGAGTTCTGCCATTCTCATTGATCTGTAAACTTGGTCTTGGTGGGCTGTTCTTGCTGATCTTCTGGGGGAGGGGCTTGTTGCCGTGCTTCCCAAATATCTTTGCCGGAGGCGGAATTGCCCCGCCCTTGCCCCCTCCTGGCTAAGTAATCTGCTCGGGTTTGCTCTCGGGAACTTTTGTTCCCTGCAAGTTTTTGGTACAACTTTGGAGGATGAGAGTGAATATGTTGGCCTCCCAATCTCCGCCCTGGAGGAGCCGAGAACTCAGGGCCCCGCTCCTCAGTGAGCACCCAGAGAAAAGCAGTCAGTCACTCCTGTCTCCCCAGTCTCCGGCCGCACTCTGTGCTCACCCGGCCTGTGACTGAGTGTTTCTATCTCTGACACCTGACTCAGTGTGAAGTCCCCCAACCCAGCAGATCCCTGCAGTGTACTCCCATGCCGCTCCTCCCAGGGGAGGAAGGAGAGTCTCCCCAGATCTGCCACTTGTTGGGTCCGTGCTGGAGGAGCAGTGGCCCAACTGTGCCGCGGATCACGGTTTATGACAACCCCGAGCTGAAAGCCTGCACCTCGGCTCCGTCTCTGCAGCTGGCTTCCCCGCTCCAATACCTGGGAGCTCTGCTGCACTCAGGCACCCCCAGTCTTTCTGTGACCCCGAGGGTCCTGAGACCACACTGTCGCACAAGGGTTCCACCCCCTGCTTAGCCACTGGAGCAACGCCCCTCAGCGGAGCCGACTTCTAAATGTTCTGATTTTGTGCTCTGTTGCTCTATCACTTGCTAGAAGTGGCCGTCGGAGGCCCCCTCCCCTGCCGTCTATCCTCCCGAATATTGCCTCAGATTCACTTCTCCGCACGTCCTACCTTCCAGAAAGTGGTTGCTTTTCTGTTCAGAGAGTTGTTGCTGTTCTTTTCTTCGATCTCCTGTTGAGTTTGTAGGTGTTCAGAATGGTTTGATCCCTATCCAGCTGAATTCCTGAGACCAGGCGAAATCCAGGTCTCCTTCTCCTCTGCCATCTTGCTCCACCCCCTCATTATACACTATCTTAGCAACCTCAAGCATATGAGCAATTATGGTTGAGGCCTTAATTATTGGTTGTTTATATATAAAATGTAAAATTACATATAAACACCCAACAAAAATTAGTTTTATTATCAAATTTATGAATAATACTAGATAAAGTTCATTTACTCATTTAACAAATACTCATTTAGCACTTACAACTTACTAATGCCCAGTCAAGATACTGGGTATAAAACAGTGGAAAGATATGGTCTCTTCTCTGAAAACCTTTATGGTATGCAAGTAACTAAAGTATAATGTTATTATATTAATATAATATAATATAAACTTAGGAGCACATAAATCTGCCTAAGACTGTTAGAGATGGTTTCACAGAATGCATAATACTTATCTTATGACTTGAAGAATTTATCAAATGGATTTTGAAGGAACATGGTGAAGAAGGAAAGGAATAAAGAAAGAGGTAGAGAAAGCAGAATATTTAGAACCAGAGAAATTTGGACCTAGATCCTTGTTTTGCCACTTTCTATGATCTTTAGGCAAATGATAACCTTTCAGAGGTTCATATTATTTCTTTTGGGATAATATAGATGACCATACTTAGCATAGGACTTTGCACATGATAGGGACTCAATAAATATTGTCCCTTTGCACCTACTATGAACTTCTTGTAGGTAGATAGTATTAACATTTTAAAGATGAGGAAAGTAGGTTCACAATGGTTAAGGAAACTTGCTTAAGATCACACAACTAAGTAAGTTAGTGGCAGAGCCAGGATTAGAACCTGTATCTTCTGACAAAACTTTTCCCACTATGCTGCAAGAAGGATTCCAGGCTTTTCCCATGCATTTAACTATTTATTTGGCCAGTAAACATTTCTTAAGTGTCTATTAAGTGTCAGGCATGTTACTATACCCAGATGAATCAGTGGGGAACAAATAGACAAAGTCTGCCTTCATTGAGCTGAGATTCCATCAGAGAAGGCAGACTTTATACCAGCAATTTCAATAAATCCTAATGAATGTAATGTTGATCACATTTAGGTGCTCAGGGAAAGTGTGTGGCAAGAAGACTTATTCTAATTGAGGTAGTTTGGGAAGTCCTATAAAGGGGGAGTAGTATTTCTGTCAGGACCTAAAAATGATCAGGAGTTATCTGGAAAGGCGGGAGGGATTTTTTCCAAACAGTGGAAGATTTGGCAAAGATTAAATGAGAATATGGTATGTTCAAGGAATTGAAACTGATCCAGGATAGCAGGATCAGAGAGCATGAATAAAAGAGTGGCAAGAGGTGACTCTACAGAGATTGACAGAAACAAAGTTGTAGAGGGCTGTACAAGCCATCTTAAAGAGCCTAGATTTTATTCTAAGGGTAAAAGGTGTTGTGATATCTACACTGCATAAAAGGCCTGACCAGAGGAGAAAATTGGGTCTAAAATCTGACACTGCTTATCCCAGAGAGGGAATGGTTATCTTTTTCTTTTTAAAATTCATCACAAAGGCCCATACAGGTTTGCTGTGGCCATAGTGGGAAACCACCCAAGGTTTTAAGCAGCAGAATGATATCTGATTTGCATTTTTCCTTGCTCATTCTAGCTGTGCTGAGGCTTCTCTTAGAGGGAGCAAGACAGGATAAGTGGGACTTGGCATAGGTGAGTCAGTGGCAGCTTAGATCAGAGCTGTAGCTCTGGGGAAGAAGAGAAGTGAGAGATGTTTAAGACAGAATTTACAGGACTTATGATTGACTATGGATCTAGAAGGCAAGGAGACAGGAGGAGACAGGGATGTTCCTCACTCTCCTGGCTTGAGTGGAAAACCATAGGAACCTCAGGTACAATATCTAAGACTTCAGTGTTGAGAAAAAGCTATTGGAATTAATCAGTGGTGGGAAGGTGCCCAAATCAACTGAAATAGAGGACACAATAAAAACATTTAAAAGTCCTTTGGGGCCAGGAGGCATGGCATTACACTTAAAGTAATGTTTCTTTTTCTTTCTTTGTTGGAAAACCTGCATCCCTTTGATACTTTCATTTACTTCCTAGACCGTTGTATATTTCCATCTGGCTAAATTTGTTCTACAGGGACATTAACTGCTACCTGACTTTAGTTTTAATTTAAAAGGGGAAAAAACTGTAATTATGAAGAAGATTGGGCATGTGGGCACCTGATTCATTTCCCTGGGTGGCATCATGACTCACCCTCATTAAAGTAGTTTTGCAGTGCAATGCCTGATGCCTTACCAGTTTTGAATTCTCTCTGCCCTGTATGAACAATAAGATAAGTTTCTCTCATGGGTCATTCAGTGCTCTTCATCTCTACTATGAGTCAGATGTTTTGCGTTTCAAAACATTATCCTGCCTACAATTTCCCTCTTTATAAATTATGCAGAAAACTTCTACCAACAACAGATTCTCATTTACTGACATTTTAGATTTGTATCTATAAAAACATGTTCTAGTTGTTAAGCTATAACTTAGTGAGCAGTTTTATGGTCAACAGTAAGGTACCATTCTATTTGTTTTATCATCACTGTCTAAATATTAAGATGCCTCATTAGATCAAAACACAAGCATCTGTAAGTAAACTCAAATACTGATGATTAAGTCACATGAAAAGCCTTGCCTTCATCCTGTGTCTTCATCTAGTTACAGAAGATTTCCTCTCTTTCACATTTGACCTCTCAGAAAGAGTTGTCTACACTTCCTGGACTCACTTTCTCATCTCTCAGTGAGTCTTCAAACACTGCTCCACTTTTGCACTGAAATCTGTTAGGTCCCCCAGGATTGTCTCTTCCTATATATAATGGACAACCTTTATCTTATTTGACCAATCTGCTTCACTTAGCTTGTGAAACACTCTCTGCATGTTACTCTGTGATACCACACTCTCCTGGTCTTCCTTCTACTGCTCTAGTTTCCATCTTGCTCTCCCTTTGTAAGTACCCCTATCTCCACCCACTCATACAATACTATTCTTCAGGGTTCTAGATTAGTTTCTCTTTCCTTATTCTACAGACTGCCTCTGGATGATCTCAGCCACTTACATGGCTTTATTGCTCAATCATATGCTGATGTTCCTCATAGTTTTATCTCCAGCCCAAACTTGAGTTCCAAACCTCTAAATTCATCTTTCTCCTTGACCCCTGCACTTAAATGTTCCACAGATACTTCAAAGTCAACCTGTCTGTGTTAGTTTCCCAGGGCTGCAGCAAAACAGCATCACAAACTGGGTGGCTTAAAACAATAGAACTTTATTTTCTCATGGTTCTGAATGCTAGAGGTTTGAAATGAAGTTGTTGGCAGGGTCATGCTACCTCTGAAGGCTCTAAGGAAGATCCTTCATTTCCTCTGCAGCTTCCAGGTGTTGCTTGGCTTGTGGGAGCATGACGCGTCTCTGTCCTCATCTCCTCATGGCCTTGCCTGTGTCTACGCCTTTTCCTCTTCTTGTGAACACACCAGTCATTGAATTGGGGGCCTACCCTAAGTGTCTTTATTTATTTGTTTTGTTTGTATTGTATCATAAGCTTCATGATTACAGAAATTATGCCTTTCCACTGTAATCTCTGGTACCTAGTACAGTGTCAGTAAATGAATTTTTGCCTAATAAATATTTATTAAAGAGTAGTGTGAAGGAAAGAGGTAAAGCAATTAATCAACAATTAATCAGCAAGAACTAATCCAATAAGAATATAAGCAAGCCAAAATAAGTTTAGGTGTGAATTTTTAAAATGTTCCAAATGTAATTTTTTCTAGTCAATGTACTAACAAATACATTAAGAATTAGTCAAACCTTATTTTAAGCTCACTCAAAACCTTCTTCTATAGTCTAGCAAAAATCCTGTGGTTCCCACAGATGCTGGAAAATACAATTATATTTCCCATTGCCTGTTTTTATAACTGAATCCTTTCACCCTTCTTTATTAATGAAAAACTATCATAGGATGTGATATTGTTTCCTAAATATTTCTTGAACACATCTCCAAGAAGGACAAGGTTAGGCAATCACTAGCAGTCTAATTATTAAAAAAAGGAAAATTAAAAGAAAGACAAAAACTATTTATATCTTAACAAAATGTCTCCAGACATCAGCCTGAAAGAATGAAAGAAAGCACTATTTGTAATTTATATCTGCTTACTTTTAAAACATTTAGGCCTCCATACGTATATAACTAGTATAAGCACTGACTGAATATTTAGGCAACCTAGAAGTTGAAAGGGGTCAGACATGCAGGGTTATATCTACTTTGCCTACATTAATAAATTTTCTCCCATGGGAGAATCTGTGGTAGACCCCCGTGCTTGCTTGTAATTATTGAAAATGCCCTAGGTTCAACTAAATCAGACTATGTCATATAGATATTGATGAGAAGAAAAATGGGAAGTGCCTCACTCTTCCACAACATTCATTATGTAGGCAAATAAGGATTACTCTAGGGAGTTAATTGTATTCTTTACAAGAAGGCAAGTCCTCAAAAGAAATTCTGTCTTGGTATTTTGCTATACTTTGCTTTAGTGCTACTTGATGTTATTAAATTCACACAACTTTCAGAGCACATAATTATAATATTCACTAATTAAACAGAACAAGTCAACCAAATGAGATTTAGTTAGGAAAATGTCTTGGCATAACCCAGTGGGTCTGCTTAGATTTATTGTCACCAAATTATCCTAAGTAGACACTAGCATTCACAGCTTAGTATTTATTATTCTTCTTCTATTTTTACTTCATTTTGACAAATTCAAAGCAGAGGATTCTAGATTTACCGTATTATGTGGGGGCCTCTAGCTACACTTATGTAACCACTTCTAAGGCCTTATGTAGCAACTTTCTTCACTCAACAAGATTCATTTTTGAATTCTGAGTAATTTTAGAGTAGTTAAAATGGTTTCCTTCATTTTAACAATAAAAGTTGTCATTTTCAATTAGATTTTTATAGGTAAAATGATCACTATTATTACTAAGAAATGTTCTATATATTTTGCATATATTAACTATTTAATCCTTAAACCAGTAGTATCTAGGTAGATACTATTGTCACCTGTGATTTACAGATGGGGAACTAAAGCACAGAGCCTTTAACTGACTTGCCTACATTTATATAGCTAGAAAAGAGTGGAGCAAGGATTTGCTTCCATACATTCTGACTCAGGGTTTTTACTCTTGACCACCATGTTATCCTGCCTATCAATAATCTTATTATGTCATATTTGTAATATACTTTAAAAAATACATACTACTTTTGCTAATTATAATTGTTATTAATTCATGTAAACTAGATCCCTTATTTCAGCATTCTTGAGAGTTTAAGGAGACCTAGAGAAACAGACCTTTTCTTTCAGAGTACCCCAATGCTGGCAGTATTTGACTATATTTACGAAGGAGCAGCTAGTTACAGAACTACTTTTTTCCTTTATTCAGTCAGTATTTATGGAGCACTCCTTTTGCTTTAGTCACTGTTAGGCACTAGGATACAGACATAAAAGTCTTAGTCCTTACCTAAAGGGAATTCAAAGTCCAAGAAGTTTTGCTTAATGGAGAGATAAAATAGTATCTTTCAGCTTGTTGCTGACAGAGTGAAGGGAAGAAATGTCTGGTACTTTAAAGAAAGGGATAAGATAATATGGCAGCTCTCTGATGAAATGCCATTGATCTATGCATCTCCCTACATTGCATATACCATCTTGATGACATGTGTCTTTTGCTTAGAGCTATCTTAATGGATTGTCACCAAGTAGACCCTAGAACTGATTCAGGTAGTTATGTGTCAGACACCATGTAGGGGTCTTTCCCATGTATTAACTCATTTAATTTAATCTATATGCTAATTCTCTCTTATAGGTGTTATCAACAATTAGTAGATGGAAAAGCAAAAAGATTAAGTGACTTTCTCTGGTCCATGGTAATGAATGATAATAATAAAAAAGGATTCAAACCTATTTTGACCAGAAATTTAGAGCTCCTGAGGGCAGACAGCTAATTTTTTTTTGATCTTATATACAGGCTCAAACAAACCTGCATAATGAAGGTCCAGAATCTACAAGTCTGTTCTCTTATTTAAAAAAAAGTGAGGGGTGCTTGGATGGCTCAGTTGGTTGATATCTGACTCTTGATTTCGGCTGAGGTCATGATCTCAGGTCATGAAATTGAGTGGAGCATCGGCCTCCCACTGGGCATGGAGCCTGTTTGAGATTCTCTCTCTCCCTCTCCCTCTGCCCCTCCCCCTGTTCACACTCTCTCTCTAGAATAAATAAGTAAATCTTTTTAAAAAATGAAATTAAACTTAACATCTTTTTAATTTAGAAGAGGTATTTCAGTTACCATTGCTGTTTAACAAATCACCCCAAAACTAAATAGATTAAAACTACAGGAACTATTATATTACAGTTTCAGGACAGGCTTCTCTGGTTGGTATTATTTCAGAGTTCTTATGCAGTTGTAGTCAGAGGGTAACTGGAGCTAACAGTGTGGGGCTGGAGAAGCTGGAAACTGGCCATGTATCTCTCTCTTTTAGGTAGTCCTTGGGCTTCTCCATGAGGTCTCCCTGCATAGGCTAGCTTGAGTTTCCACAAGGCATGTTGGTCTCAGGGCAGTTGGACTACTTAAATGGTGATGCAGGGTTCCATTGCTTGTGTTCCAGATGCAAGGTGGAGGTATTATTGCCTTTCTGATTTAACCTCAGAAGTCATACAGCATCACTTCCATCACATTCTGTTGGTTACAAGTGAGGCTCAAATCTACCCAGATTCTTTGGGAGGGGAATTAGATTCTACTTCATGGTGGGGGAGTGGCAAGATTCTAGATGAACATGTGAGGTAGGGGATATAGCTATGGTTATCTCTATAAAATACAGTCTTCCACAGTCTACCCTCTAACTCAACAATTCACACCCCTCCCACAGGCAAAAAATGCTCAACTCTTCCCAAGATCCCTCAAAAGTTGCATCCCATTGAGCATTAGTCTCAGGCTGAGGTTTATCATCTAAATTAGGTCTGGACACAGTTGAGTCTCCTTAGGTAAGATATCTTAAACGGAGCACTTAAGTACCATTCCTCTTGGTCAGAAGTCCTGTGACCTAAAGAGACAGATTATCTGCCACCCACATATCTATCATATAATGACCACACAAACACAGATTAACCACAATAAACACTTCCATTTAAAAAAGATGGAAAAGTCATCAGTCCATAGAAATACTGAATTCCAGCCAGGGACATGTTGCCTGTTCTGTGAATAGGGTTCAGTTCTGCTCCCTGAGAGTTATGGCTCCTGGCTCTGCCCTCTGGGTTCTTATCCCCTCTAAGTCATTCTTTCTTTTTATAATAAGTGACCTCTGTATAAAACTAAATAATCTTCTTAATTTGATTCTTGCCTATACTAGTTCTAGGGGCCAAAGGCTTCTTACATTTTGTATAGTCCCTGTTCTTTTTATTTTTAAAATGACAATGGGTATCTGAAAAGAAATACATTTTTACTTCCATGAGACTGTTGTCAGTCTTTAGGTACTTGTAGAAACACAAAGGGAAAATGTCAATGGCAATCTACTTTATTGACCACTTTAGTTTATTAGTTTACTAGTTAGAATAACTATGCAATACCAACAGAGAAATATGTCCTTTTTTAAGGTTGTATGAAATTTTCAAGGGTAGTCTTTTAGGAATTTCAGGGCAATTATTATCATGGTACATTAAGAGGTGAGTTTTCTGTCAAATAAGTACTTGTAACTGACGTACATGAGAGCAGACTTTTCTGATTGCTTTAAAAACTCTGTAAAAAGAAATGAAGCAGGTGTTTTAAAACTTACTCTTTTATGAAAAGGTCATAATGTTCATACTCAAACCTTCTGTGGTTTTTAAAAAAGTCCAGTATTTAATCAACATGCTAATATTATTCCAAATAAAAAATTACTTATTGCAAATACTTTTTAAAATTGTGATCAGGCCTAATAAGCTTTATTATAGAGAAAGTGACTTGGTTTGCCCAGGATTTTCTTGGTTTCAAACTGAAAATTCTGTGTTCTTGGAATGTCACCCCAGTCACAGGTCACTTAAATACATGTTGCCATAAATACACAAAACACAAAACAAAACCAAAAATAAGACTATGAATATGACTCATAAAATTTCAAATTTAAGTTAAAGGGGCAAGAATTGAATTAATTATACTGGTTATAAGAGTATAGTGTTTGTACAAAGTCTCTTTAAAAGAAAAAATTCAGTGCTGCTTAATAATATTTTGATATAAAAATAATCAAAATTTACCTTAATAATAAAGATACTTCTGTAAAAATTCTTCATAGCCATATATACTTAGAAGATGATCTCTAGGGAATAACTAGTCATTTGTACAAAAATATAGAATTTATGCAGTTAGATTATTTTATTGAACTCACCTGTTCTTACCAGGGTGAGTAGGGTAATATAAAGTCCTGAAAGGAGGGAATGTAAATAAATATGATAATACATAAATAGACAGGCACAAATTACACATATATTTACATTTGTATTGATGTTAAAACAGTGTTCTCAAACTTTAATATATATACAAGTCACTTGAGTATCTTATTAAAAAATATTCTGACTTATTCAGTCGGGACTGGGCCTGAGACTGCATTTATAACAATCTTCTGGGTGATGCTGATACTGATGGTCCATAGTTCACATTTCAAGTGGCAAGATATTAGATGCCAGGGATATTAATGACCTAATAATTTAACCTAGGAGAAATGGATAAATTCCTAAAAACACAATCTTCCAAAATGAAATCAGGAAGAAATAGGAAATTAGGAAAGACCGATTACCAGTAATGAAATTGAATTGGTAATCAAAAAAACTCCCAACAAACAAAAGTCTTGGACCAGATGGCTTCACAGGTGAAGGTAAACCAAATATTTAAAAAAGAATTAATACTGAAGCACCTGGGTGGCTCAGTTGGTTAAGCATCCGACTTTTAATTTCAGCTCAGGTCATGATCTCAGGATCATGAGCTCGAGCTCCAGCAACAGGCTCTGCTCTGGTTGAGGAGCCTGCTTGGGATTCTCTCTCTCCCTCTGCCCCTCTTCCCTGCCAGTCATACTCTTTCTTTCTGTAAAGAAAGAAAAAGAGAGAGAGAGAGAAAAGGAAGGAAGGAAGGAAGGAAGGAAGGAAGGAAGGAAGGAAGGAAGGAAGGAAGGAAGGAAGGAAGGAAAGGGATGGGATGGGAAGGGATAGGAAGGGAAGGGAAGGAGGGAGGAGGGAGGGAGGGAGGAGGGAGGAAGAAAGAAAGTTAATACTAAGCCAGAACTGCCAGTGCTCCAAGTCTCTAGTATAGGAAGAGGCATCCAACTCTCTGCTTTTTGAGAGAGTCCTGCAAAAAAAAGTTTGCCAGTGGGAATTGCTCAGCAAGCAGTAAGTAGGAATTGCTCAGGGGTAGAGTAAATGACCATGGATGCCCCCATCATCTCTGTGACCCTTCGCCTGGCAGGAGGCTATGTCACCACCATTGGAACAAAGTTCTGTGCTTTTAACTAGGAAGATCAGTCAACAGTTGTCCTAGCTACAGTAGATAAAGACAAGAAAAACAATCGGTTCAATAATGGGAAGGTGGATCCCACTGGGAGATACTTTGCTGGAGCCATGGCTAAGGAAATGGCCCCAGCAGTTCTGGAGTGGCACCAGGGGTCCCTGTGCTCTCTTTTCCTGACCACCACATGGAAAAGTATTTTGACCAGGTAGACACCTACAATGGTTTGGATTGATCCCTAGACCACAAAGTCTTCTTTTATATTGACAGCCTGTCCTATTCTGTGGATGCCTTTAATTATGACCTGCAAACAGGAAGGATCTCCAACTGCAGAAGTGTTTACAAGCTGGAGAAAGAAAAATAAATTCCAGATGGAATGTGTATTGATGCTGAGGGGGTGCTCTGGGTGGCCTATTATAATGGAGGAAGAGTGATTCTTTTAGTTTCTAAGACAAGGAAAAGACTCCAGACTGTGAAGTTGCCTGTTGATAAAACAACTTCATGCTGCTTCACATGGAAGAACTACTCTGAAATGTATGTGACTGTGGGTTGAATGGACCCAAAGGGTATTCTGCAGCAGCCTGAAGCTGGTGGAATTTTCAAGATAACTGGCCTGGGGGTCAAAGGAATTCCTCCCTATCCCTATGCAGGATGAGTGGCCTTCTTTCCTACTGGAGGAACTTTTGAAGACATGTAGAAAATTCTAGAGTTGAAATTTCAGTCTAGTTACAAAAAATTGAAGAAATTATATTATTAACAGGGTTAAATTTTTATTTACAATTTTTGAAAGGTAGAGCATTTTAGTAAGGGGGTGCAGGTTGCTTTGATAACACACTACAAGGTCTTCTGCAAAGGTAGTATAGAAATGTAAAGAATTGTTCAGTCGGCCTATTTTTTAAATTATTTTTATTATTTCTATTTTATTATGTTTTGTTAGTCACCATACAGTACATCATTAGTTTTTGATGTAGTGTTCCATGATTCATTGTTTGCATACAACACCCAGTGCTCCATGCAATATGTGCCCTCCTTAATACTCATCACCAGGCTAACCCATCAACCCAACCCCTCCCCTCTAAAACCCTCAGTTTGTTTCTCAGAGTCTATAGTCTCTCATGGTTCATCTCCCCCTCTGTTTTCCAACCCCCTTCATTTTTCCCTTCCTTCTCCTAATGTCCTCCATGCTATTCCTTATGTTCCACAAATAGTTGAAACCATATGATAATTGACTTTCTCTGCTTGACTTATTTCACTTAGCATAATCTCCTCCAATCCCCTCCATTTGATATAAAAGTTGGGTATTCATCCTTTCTGGTGGCTGAATAATATTCCATTGTATATATGGACCACATCTTCTTTAACCGTTAATCTGTTGAAGGGCATCGTGGCTCTTTCCTGTTTGGCTATTGTGGACATTGCTGCTATGAACATTGGGGTGCATATGGCCCTTCTTTTCACTACATCTTTGTCTTTGGGGTAAATACCCAGGAGTGCAATTGCTGTATCATAGGGTAGCTCTATTTTTAATTTTTGAGGAACCTCCACGTTTTCCAAAGTGGCTGTACCAACTTGCATTCCCACCAACAGTGTAAGAGGGTTCCCCTTTCTCCACATTCTTGCCAACACTTGTTGTTTCCTGTCTTGTTAATTTTTTGCCATTCTAACTGGTTTAAGGTGGTATCTCAATGTGGTTTTGGTTTGAATTTCCCTGATGGTTAATGATGATGAACATTTTTTCATGTGTCTGTTAGCCATTTGTATGTCTTCTTTGGAGAAGTATCTGTTCATGTCTTCTGCCCATTTTTTGACTTGACTATTTGTTTTTTGGGTGTTGAGTTTGAGAAGTTCTTTATAGCTCTTGAATATCAGCCCTTTGTTTGTAGTGTCATTTTCAAAAATCTTATCCCATTCCGTGGGTTGCCCCTTTGGTTTTTTTTGAGTGTTTCATTTGCTGTGCAGAAAATTTTTATCTTGACTAAGTCCCAAAAATTCATTTTTGCTTTTTCTTTGCTTGTCTTTGGGGACATGTCTTGAAAGAATTTGCTGTGGACGATGTCAAAGAGGTTACTGCCTATGTTCTCCTCTAGGATTTGGATGGATTCCTGTCTCACATTGAGGTCTTTCAACCATTTTGAGTTTATCTTTGTGTATGGTGTTAGAGAATGGTGAAGTTCCGTTCTGTATATAGCTGTCCAATTTTCCCAGTACCATTTATTGGAGAGACTGTCTTTTTTCTATTGCATATTTTTTCCTGCTTTGTTGAAGATTAGTTGACCATAGAATTGAGGGTCCATTTCTGGGCTCTCTATTCTGTTCCATTGGTCTATGTATCTGTTTTTGTGCCAGTACCATGCTGTCTTGGTGATCATGGCTTTGTAATAGAGCTTGAAATCAGGCAACATGATGCCCCCAGCTTTGTTTTTCTTTTTCAACATTTCCTTGGCGATTCGGGGTCTTTTCTGATTCCATACAAATTTTAGGATTGTTTGTTCCAGCACTTTGAAAAATGCCATTGGTATTTTGATCAGGATGGTGTTGAAGATATAGATTGCTCTGAGCAGCATAGACATTTTAACAATGTTTATTCTTCCAATCCATGAGCATGGAATGTTTTTCCATCTTTTTGTGTCTTCTTCAATTTCTTTCATGAGTATTCTGTAGTTCCTAGAGTATAGATCCTTTACCTCTTTGGTTAGGTTTATTCCGAGGTATCTTATGGTTTTTGGTGCTATTATAAATGGAATCGATTCTCTATTTCTCTTTCTACAGTTACATTGTTAGTGTATAAGAAAGCAACTGATTTCGGGGCACCTGGGTGGCTCAGTCATTAAGCGTCTGCCTTCGGCTCAGGTCATGATCCCAGGGTCCTGGGATCGAGCCCCACATCGGGCTCCTTGCTCAGCGGGAAGCCTGCTTCTCCCTCTCCCACTCCCCCTGCTTGTGTTCCCTCTCTCGCTGTCTCTCTCTCTGTCAAAAAATAAATAAAATCTTAAAAAAAAAAAAAAGAAAGCAACTGATTTCTGTGCATTGATTTGTATCCTGCCACATTACTGAATTTCTGTATGAGTTCTAGTAATTTAGGGGTGGGGTGTTTGGGATTTTCCACATAAAGTATCATGTCTGCTGAGAGAGAGTTTGACTTCTTCTTTGCCAATTTGAATACATTTATTTCTTTTTGTTGTCTGATTGCTGTTGCTAGGACTTCTAGTACTTTGTTGAACAATAGTGGTGAGAGTGGGCATGCTTGACATGTTTCTGATCTTAAGGGAAAGGCTCTCATCTTTTCCCCACTGAGGATGATATTCGCTGTGGGTTTTTCATAGATGGATTGTATGAGATTGAGGAATGTTCCCTCTATCCCTATATTTTGAGGAGTTTTAATCAGGAAAGGTTGCTGTATTTTGTCAAATGCTTTTTCTGCATCAATTGAGAGGACCATATGGTTCTTCTCTCTCCTCTTATTAATGTGTTCTATCACATTAATTGATTTGTGAATATTGAAGCACCTTGCATCCCGGGGAATAAATCCCACTTGGTCGTGGTGGATGATCCTTTTTAATGTATTGTTGGATCCTATGAGCTAGGATTTTGGAATCCATATTCATCAGGGATATTGGTCTGAAATTCTCCTTTTTGATGGGGTCTTTGCCTGGTTTGGGGGTTAAGGTAATGCTGGCCTCATAGAATGAGTCTGGAAGCTTTCCTTCTGTTTCTATTTTTTGAAACAGCTTCAGGAGAGTAGGTCTTATTTCTTTCTTGAATGTTTAGTAGAATTCCCCAGGGAATCCATCAGACCCTGGACTCTTATTTTTTGGGGAGGTTTTTGATCACTGCTTCAATCTCATTACTGGTTATTGGCCTATTCAGGTTGTCAATTTCTTCCTGTTTCAGTCTTGGTGGTTTATAGTTTCCAGGAAGGCATCCATTTCTTCCAGCTTGCTTAAGTTATTGGCAATATAGTTGTTGATAATAAGTTCTAATAATTGTTTCTATTTCCTTGGTGTTAGTCATGATCGCTCCCCTTTCATTCATTATTTTATTAATTTGGGTCCTTTCTCTTTTCTTTTGGATAAGTCTGGCCAGTGGTTTATTGATCTTATAATTCTTTCAAAGAACCAGCTTCTAGTTTCATTGATCTGATCTACTGTGTTTCTGGTTTCTAATTCATTGATCTCTGTTCTAATCTTAATTATTTCTCTTCTAATGTGTGGCTTAGGCATCATTTGTTGCTTTTTCTCTAGTTCTTTAAAGTATAAAGTTAGTTGGTGAATTTGGGATTTTTCTATTTTTTTGAGTGAGGCTTGGATGGCTATGTATTTCCCCCTTAGGACCACCTTTGCAGTATCCCATAGGTTTTGGACCAATGTGTTTTCATTCTCATTGGTTTCCATGAATTGTTTAAGTTCTTCTTTGATTTCCTGGTTGACCCAAACATTCTTGAGCAGAGTGGTCTTTAGCTTCCAAGTATTTGAATTTCTGCCAAACTTTTTCTTGTGATTGAGTTCCAGTTTTAAAGCATTATGGTCAGAGAATATGCAGGGAATAATCTCAATCTTTTGGTATCGGTTGAGACCTGATTTGTGACCCAGTATGTGGTCTATTCTGGAGAAAGTTCCATGTGCACTCGAGAAGAATGAGTATTCTGTTGTTTTAGTGTGGAATGTTCTATATATATCTATGAGGTCCATCTGGTCCAGTGTGTCATTCAAAGCTCTTGTTTCTTTGTTGATTTTCTGTTTAGACGACCTGTCTATTGCTGAGAATGGAGTATTGAGGTCTCCTACAATTAATGTATTATTATCAATATGACTCTTTATTTTGATTAACAGTTGGCTTATGTAGTTGGCTGCTCCCATGTTGGGGGCATAGATATTTACAATTGTTAGATCTTCTTGTTGGATAGACCCTTTAAGAATTATATGGTGTCCTTCTCTGTCTCTAACTACAGTCTTTAGCTTAAAATCTAATTTGTCTGATATAAGAATTGCTACCCCAGCTTTCTTTTGAGGTCCATTGGCATGGAAGATGGTTCTCCAGACTTTCAGTCTGGATGTATCTTTAGGTTCAAAATGAGTCTGTTGTAAACAGCATATGGATGGGTCCTGTCTTTTTATCCAGTCTGCAACCCTGTGCCATTTTATGGGAGCATTTAGGCCATTCACATTGACACTGATTATTGAAAGATATGAATTTATTTTCATCATGTTGCCTGTGAAGTCCTTGTTTCTTTAGATTGTCAATATAAATTTCTGTTCTATATTACTTGGAGTCTTTCTCCTTTTATAGAACCCCCCTTAATATTACTGGCAGGGGGCGCCTGGGCGGCTCAGTTGGTTGAGCGACTGCCTTTGGCTCAGGTCATGATCCTGGAGTCCCAGGATTGAGTCCTGCATCGGGCTCCCTGCTCGGCAGGAGGTCTATTTCTCCCTCTGACCCTCCCCCCTCTCCTGCTCTCTCTCTCTCATTCTCTCTCTCAAATAAATAAATAAAATCTTTAAAAAAAAATATTACTGGCAGGGCCGGCATAGTGGTCACATATTCTTTCAGTTTCTGCCAGTCATGGAAGCTCTGCATCTCTCCATCCTTTCTAAATGACAGCCTTACCAGATAAAGTATTCTTGGCTGCATGTTCTTCTCATTTAGTACCCTGAATATGTCTTGCCAGGCCTTTCTGGCTTACCATGTCTCTGTGGATAGGTCTGACGTTATTCTGATGTTCCTCCCTCTGCACATAAGCAATCTCTTCCCCCTAACTGCTCTTAAGATGGTTTCCTTGGTTCTAAGATTTGAGAGTTTTACTATTACATGCCAGGGTGTTGGTCTGTTCTCCTTGATCTTGGGAGGGGTCCTCTCTGCCTCTAGGACACAAATGTTTGTTTCATTGCCCAGATAAGGGAAGTTCTCAGCTATGATTTGCTCAAATATATCTTCTAGTCCTCTCTCTCTCTCTCCACCCCCTCAGGGATCCAAATAATTCTGATATTGGAACGTTTCATAGTGTCACTTATTTCTCTAATTATGTTTTTGTGGATTTTAAGCTGTTTCTCCCAAGCCTCCTCATTTTCGCTCTTTTTTATCAATTTGTCTTCTAAATCACTAATTCGTTCTTCCGCCTCATTTACCCTAGCTGTTAGAGTATCTAGATTAGGTTGGATCTCATTGATAGCATTTTTTTTTTATATTTTAGGAATGATATTTATTTATTTATTTATATTTATTTATTTATTTAACGATTTTTATTTATTTGTCAGAGATCATTGATAGCATTTTTAAGTTCTGCCAGTTCAGCTCTCATTTCTGCCCTTAGAGACTCTATTTGGCCATTAATCAATTTCTCCATTCTAGCTATCATCTTCATAACTGTTTTCCTAAAGTATATTTCTGACATCTTGCTTATATCTATATCTATTTGTAAATCTGTGGCAGAAGTCATTTCTCTGAGTCTTTCCTATTTTGGGGGTTCCTCCTCTTAGTTATTCTGTTGAGAGGTGGTTGAGGGAATTTACAGAGTCCAAATTACTGGCCACAACCCAAGCAAGATGCACCTTTTTATAGGGACCTTAGGGTTGTCTGCCTCTTGTTCTCCCAGCCTGTCTTCTAGGGGAGGGGCCTGCTGCACTGTTACTCAGGCAACCCTGTTTGGGCAGAGTTGCCCTGCCCCCTGTGGGGGGGGTATGGGCTCAGTGAAACCAGTTTTTTGGGGCTTTTGTTCTCTGGCAGTTTTCCCTGGTGGCTTTCCATGTCTATTCCGAGAGTCAAAGCAGAAGAGACCATTTCCAACCCTCTGCCTCAGAACAGTGAGATCGCAGTCTGTTCTTCAGTGAGCTCTCCAGGCCACACTGTCTCCATTTCTGTCTGTGCTGCTAAAACCATAGCATCCTGAGTTGTATGCCCCACAGTAGCTCTCCCAGCCCTTGCTTCCAGGTCCAGGCACGTCTCTGCCCTTTGTGCTTCTAAAACTGCCAGCTGCCCCCAGTTTGCACACACGCCCCCCGCAGTTTCAGGTTTCCATCCAGGGGTCTGCCCTAAAGTCCTTTCCCTGCTGCTACTGGTCTGTGAGCCTGTGCCCCATCCCAAGCACAGGAGGCTTTTGCACTCCTTTGTTATTTCACCTTCCTGGTGCCAGCGCTTATAGCAGCTCCCTCCCCCTTCTATTTATCTTCTGCTATCTGCCCACAGAATCAGGGCTCCTTGCTTCATAACTTGAAACCAACCACCAGCAATATTCTGTTTGTAGAGATCCAGGTATATCTTCTTACATCTCAGGCTGATTTCGTGGGTGTTCAGAGTGGTCTAGTAGATATCCAGCTCAATTCAGGGGACCAGTTGGAATAGGGTCCCCTACTCCTCTGCCATCTTTGCCCCAATCCTCCTCAATCAGCCTCTTGACTCTTTGCAAATTGCTAGAAAGGGAAGGGTGGGGACCATATCTGTTCAGCATTCCATACTTTTCATACCTAAAGCATCAAGAAACCTAATAAATAATGACCTAGTACTGAAAAAATAATTAAAAAATTAGAAAGAGCTAATACCTATTCTTCTCAAATTACTCCAAAAATTAGAAGAGGAAGGAAAACTTCCAAGTGCATTCTATGAGGCCAGCATTATCCTAATACCAAAACCAGAAAAACATTACAAAAAATAAAACTGCAGGCCAGTATCTCTGATGAACACTGATGCACAAATTCTCAACAAAATATTAGCAACCAAATTCAGCAATACTTAATAAAATCATTCACCAAGATGAAGTGGAATTTCTTCCAGGGATGCAAAGGTGGTTCAGTATTTGCAAATCAATCAGTGTGATACATCACATTACAAAGAGGAAGGATAAAAACCATATGATCACCCCAACAGATGCAGAGAAAGCATTTGACAAAATACAATATCCATTCGTGATAAAAACTTTCAACAAAGTTGGTTTAGAGAGAACATACCTCAACATAACAAAGGCCATATATAGAAAACCCACAACTAACATTATCCTTAATAGTGAAAAACTGAGAGCTTTTCCTCTAAGATCAGGAACAAGACAAGGGTGTTCACTCTCAGTACTTTTATGCAACATAGTACTAGAAATCCCAGCTGTAGCAATCTGACAAGAAAAAAGTAATAAAAGGCATCCAAATTGGTAAGGAAGAAGTAAAACTGAATATTAAAGGAGATCCTTTGAGCAGACAGAAAGCCCAAAGATAACAAAGGCCAGAAAGGAACAGAGACAATCTATAGGAACAGTGATTTTTACAGATAATACAATGGCACTAACTTCAAATCTTTCAAAACTACTCTGAATGTAAATGTACTAAATGTGCAAATCAAAAGACAATAGGGTAAAAGAATGGATAAAAAAAAACAAGACCGATCAATATGCTGCTTACAAGAGACTCATTTTAGACACAAAGACACCTCCACATTGAAAGTGAGGGGGTGGAGAACAATTTATCATGACAATGGACATCAAAAGAAAGCTGGAGTAGCCATCCTTATATCAGAAAAACTAGATTTTAAACCAAGTAAAGAAGAAGAGATGAAGAAGGACACTATATCATAATAAAAGGGTCTATCCAACAAGAAGATCTAACAATTATAAATATTTATGCCCCTAACTTAGGAGCAGCCAATTATATAAACCCATTAATAACAAAATGAAACAAACTCATTGATAATAATACAAAATAGTAGGGGACTTTAACACCCCATTCACAGCAGTGGACAGATCATCCAAGCAGAAGATCAACAAGAACGAGGGCTTTGAATGACACACTGGACCAAATGGACTTCACAGATATATTCAGAACATTTCATCCTAAAGCAGCAAAATGCACATGGAGCATTATCCAGAATAGATCACATCACAAATCAGGTCTCAACTGGTACAAAAAGATTCAGATTATACCATGCATATTTTCAGACCACAATGCTTTAAAACTTGGTTAACTACAAGAAAAAATTTGGAAGGATGACAAATACATGAAGGTTAAAGAGTATCCTACTAAAGAGTGAATTGGTCAACCAGGAAATTACAGAAGAATTTTAAGAAAGACATGGAAGCAAATGAAAATGAAAACATGACAGTTCAGAACTTTTGGGATGCAGCAAAGATGGCCCTAAGAGGGAAGTATATAGCAATACAGGCCTTTCTCAAGAAACAAAAATATCTCAGTGCCTGAGTGGCTCAATCAGTTAAGCATCTGCCTTCGGCTCAGGTCATGATCCCAGGCTCCTGGGATAGAACCCCATATCAGGCTCCATGCTCAGCGGGGAGCCTGCCTCTCCCTCTCCCTCTGTCCCTCGTGCTTTCTCTCACTTTCTCTCAAATAAATAAATAAATAAATAAATAAATAAATAAATAAAATCTTAAAAAAAAGAGTGTACCAGTTTGTATTCCCACCAACAGTGTAAGAGGGTTCCCCTTTCTCCACATCCTCACCAACATTTGTTGTTTCCTATCTTGTTAATTTTTGCCATTCTAACTGGTGTAAGGTGGTATCTCGTTGTGGTTTTGATTTGTATTTACCTGATGGCTAGTGATGTTGAATATTTTTTCATGTGTCTGTTAGCCATTTGTATGGAAAAAAAAGAAAGAAAGAAAGAAACAGGAAAGTCCCAAATACACAACCTAACATTACACCTAAAGGAGCTGGAAAAGGAACAACAAATAAAGCCTCAATTCAACAGGGGAAGAGAAATAATAAAGATTAGAGCAGAAATCAATGAAATAGAAATAAAACAAATAGATCAACGAAACTAGGAGCTGGTTCCTCAAAAGAATTAATAACATTGATAAATCCCTAGCCAGACTTATCTAAAAGAAAAGAGAAAGGACCCAAATAAATAAAATTATGAATGAAAGAGTAGAGATCACAACAAACACCAAAGAAATACAAACAATTATAAGATATAGTAACAATTATATGCCAACAAATTAGGCAATCTGGAAGAAATGGATGAGTTCCTAGAAACATATAAACTACCAAAATTGAAAAAGGAAGAAATAGAAAACCTGACAGACCCAGAATCAGCAAAGAAATTGAATCAGTAATAAAAAACCTCCCAACAAACAAGAGTCCAGGGTTAGATGGCTTCCCAGGGGAATTCTACCAAACATTTTTTTTTTAAGTTTTTTTAGCAATTTTTTTTTAAGATTTTATTTATTTATTTGAGAGAGAGAATGAGAGACAGCACAGAGGGAAGAGGGTCAGAGGGAGAAGCAGACCCCCCGCTGAGCAGGGAGCCCGATGCGGGACTCGATCCTGGGACTCCAGGATCATGACCTGAGCCAAAGGCAGTCGCTTAACCAACTGAGCCACCCAGGCGCCCCTACCAAACATTTAAAGAAGAATTAATATCAATTCTTCTGAAACTGTTTCAAAAAATGGAAATGAAAGGAAAACTTCCAAACTCTTTCTATGAGGCCAGCATGACCTTGATCCCAAAACCAGACAAAGACCCCACCAAAAAGGAGAATTACAGACCACTATCTCTGATGAACATGGATATAAAACTTCTCAGCAAGGTACTAACTAATAGGATCCAACAGTATATTAAAAGGATTCTTCACCATGACCAAGTGGGATTTATTCCTGGGCTGCAAGGGTGCTTCAGTATCTGTGAATCAGTGTATTACATCACATTAATAAAAGAACAGACAGAAACCATATGATACTCTCAATAAATGTAGAAAAAGCATTTGACAAAATACAGCATCCTTTCTTGATAAAAACTCTTCTTAGTGTAGGGATAGAGGGAACAGACCTCAATATAATAAAAGCCATGTATGAAAAGCCCACAGTGAATATCATTTTCAAGGGGAAAAACTGAGAGTTTTTCTCCCTAGGTCAGGAACATGACAGGAATGTCCACTCTCACCACTGTTGTTCAACATTGTACTAGAAGTCGTAGCCTCAGCAATCAGACAACAAAAAGATATAAAGGGCATCTGAATCAGCAAAGAAGAAGTCAAATTTTCACTCTTCACAGATGCCATGATACTCTGTGTGGAAAACCCAAAAGACTCCACCCCAAAATTGCTAGAACTCATGCAGGAATTCAGCAAAGTGGCAGGATATAAAATCGATGCACAGAAATAAGTTGCATTTCTATACAATAACAAAGAGACTAAAGAAAGAGAAATCAAAGAATGGATCACATTTACAATTGCACCCAAAACCATAAGATACCTAGGAATAAGTCTAACCAAAGAGGCAAAGGATCTATACTCTGAAAACTATAGAACACTTATGAAAATAATTGAGGAAGACACAAAGAAATGGAAAAACATCCATGTTCATGGATTGGAAGAACAAATATTGTTAAAATGTCTATGCTACCCAAAACAATCTACACAATCAATGCAATCCCTATCAAAATGCCATCAACATTTTGGTATTAAAGAGGGCACGTTCTGCATGGAGCACTGGGTGTTATACACAAACAATGAATCATGGAACACTACATCAAAAACTAATGATGGAATGTATGGTGATTAACATAACATAATAATAAAAAAAATTAAAAAAATAAAAATACCATCAGCATTTTTCACAGAGCTAGAACAAACAATCCTAAAATTTGTATGGAAAAGACCCTGAGTAGCCAAAGGAATGTTGAAAAAAGAAAACCAAAGCTGGAGTCATCACTTCAAGCTGTGTTACAAAGCTATAATCATCAAGACAGTATGGTACTGGCAGAAAAAGACACATAGATCAATGGAACAGAATAGAGAACCCAGAAATGGACCCTCAGCTCTATGGTCAACTAATCTTCGACAAAGCAGGAAAGAATATCCAATGGAGAAAAGACAGTCTCTTCAACAAATGGTGCTGGGAAAATTGGACAGCCACATTCAGAATGAACCTGGACCACTTTTTTATACCATACACAAAAATACTCAGAATGAATGAAAGACCTAAATGTGAGACAAGAATCCCTCAAAATCCTAGAGGACAACATAGGCAGCAACCTCTTTGACCTAGGCCACCGTGACTTCTCACTAGACACGTCTCCAAAGGCAAGAGAAACAAAAGCAAAAATGAACTATTGGGACTTCATCAAGATAAAAAGCTTTTGCACAGCAAAGGAAATAGGCAGCCTATGAATGGGAGAAGATATTTGCAAATGTCTTTTCAGATAAAGGGCTAGTAATCAAAACCTATAAAGAACTCAAACCAACACCCAAAAAACAAATAATCCAGTCAAGAAATGGGCAGAAGACATACACAGACATTTCTCTAAAGAAGACAGACAAATGGCCAACAGATACATGAAAAAATGCTCCATGTCACATCAGGGAAATACAAATCAAAACCAAAGGAGACACCACCTGACACCAGTCAGAATGGCTAAAATTAACAACTCAGGAAACAACAGATGTTGGGGTGGATGCAGAGAAATGGGAACCCTCTTATGCTGTTGGTAGGAATGAAAACTGGTAGATCCACTCTGGAAAGCAGTATGGCGTTCCTCAAAAAGTTAAAAATAGAGCTACCTTATGACCCAGCAATTGCACTACTAGGTATTTATCCAAAGGAAACACACATTGTGATTCAAAGGGTCACATGCACCCCAATGTTTATAGCAGCAATGTCCACAACAACCAAAATATGGAAATAGGCCAGATGTCCATCAACAGATGAATGGATAAAGAAGATGTGGTAATATTCCATATATATCACATATATATAATGGAATATTACTCATCCATCAAAAAGAATGAAATTTTGCCATTTGCAATGACATTGATGGAACTAGAGGGTATTATGCTAAGTGAAATAAGTCAGTCAAAGAAAAATACCATATGAGTTCATTCATGTGTGGAATTTAAGAAACAAAGAAGATAAACATAGGGGAAAGGAAGGAAAAATAAAATAGCAGGAAAACAGAGAGGAAGGCAAACCGTAAGAGACTCTTAACTATGGAAAACAAACCTGAGGGTTGCTGGAGGGGAGATGGGTAGGGGGATGGGGTAATTGAGTGATGGGCATTAACAAGGGCACTTGAAGTAATGAGCCCTGGGTGTTGTATGCAACTGATGAATCACTAAATTCTACCTCTGAAACTTGTAATACAGTATATGTTAATTAAATTAAATTTTAATTTTAAAAAAATGTCAAAAAAATTAAAAATTTTAAAAAGTAGTAAAACTGTCACTATTTGCAGCTGACATGATACTATATATGGAAAAGCCCAAATACTCCAACAAGAAACTCTTAGAACTGATAATTGAATTAAGTAAATTTGCAGGATATTAAATTAATATACAGAAATCTGTTATGTTTCTATGCACTAATAACAAAGTTGCAGAAATAGAAATTAAGAAAGCAATCCCATTTACGATTATACCAAAAAGAATAAAATACCTAGGAATAAACTCAGTAAAATGAAAAACCTGTACTCTGAAAAGTATAAGACACTGAAGAAAGAAATTGAAGATGACACAAAGGTGAAGGTATTCCATGCTCATGGATGGAAGAAATAATATCATTAAAATGTCCATACTACACAGAGCAATCTATGGGTTCAGTGCAATTCCTATCAAAATACCAACAACATTTTTCACAGAACTAGAACAAAATAATCCTAAATATGTATGGAATCACACAAGACCTTGATTAGCCAAAGTAATCTTGAGAAAGAAGAACAAACCTGGAGGTATCATAATCTCAGATTTCAATATATACTATAAAAAAATTTATATAACTCAACATCAAAACAAATAACCTGATTAAAATGGGCAGAGAACTTGAATACATATTTTCCAAGAAGACATATAGATGGCAGACACATGACAAGGTGTTCCACATCACTAATCATCAGTGAAATGCAAATCAAACTCACAATGAAATATCACTATACACCAGGTAGTATCAAAAAGATAAGAAAAAACAAGTGTTGGCTAGGATGTAGAGAAAAGAGAATTGTCATGCACTGTTGGTGGGAATGTAAATTGGTGCAGCCACTGTGGAAAACATTATGGAATCTCCTCAAAAAGTTAAAAATAGAAATATATGATTCAGTAATTCCACTACTGGGTATTTACCTAAAGAAAACAAAACATTAATTCAAAAAGGTATCTTCACCCTTATGTTTATTGCAGCATTATTTTCAAGATATGGTAGCAATCCCAGTGTCTATCAGTAGATGAATGAAGAAGACGTGATGCACGTGCATCCGCATGCACCCGCGCGCACGCACACACACACACAGACACACACAGAGGAATATTACTCAGCCATAAAAAAATGAGATCTTACCATTTGCTACAACATGGATGTATCTAGAGGATATAATGCTAAGGGAAAAAAGTCAGACAGAGAAAGACAAATACCATATGATTTCACTTATATGTGAAATCTAAAAAACAAAACAAATGAACAAAAAACCAAACGTACTCTTAAATACAGAGAACAAACTAATGGTTGCCAGAGGGAAGGTGGGTGGAAAGGAGGGTAAAATAGATAAAGGGGATTAAAGGCTATAAACCTCCAGTTATAAAATAAATTAGTCATGGAGATGAAAAGTACAGTATAGGGCATATTGTCAATAATATTGTAATAATGCTGTATGGTGACAAATGGTGAATGCCCTTATTGTGGTGAGCATTGTCAAATCAGTGTTGTATACCTGAAACTAATAGAATACTGTACACCAAT
The DNA here is from genome assembly GCF_029215605.1 of Mirounga angustirostris. Lineage (NCBI taxonomy): Eukaryota > Metazoa > Chordata > Mammalia > Carnivora > Phocidae > Mirounga > Mirounga angustirostris. Next base: position 21,831,279 of record NW_026991713.1, read on the forward strand.
TATACTTCAATTTAAAAAAGAATGATATCATAAAGAACAATGACCAAGTGCTTAAACCATTTGACACTTCAGCTAATTGAAAAGTTAAATATCACTAAATTGCACACCTGAAACTAATGTAACATTGTGTGTCAACTATAATCAAATTTTTAAAAAGTTAAATATATATGTGTAGATTGTATATGTGAGGTGAGGGATGTCTTTTTCCATCAAAACAGTCAATGTGTCCATGATTTAATCACCTAACCCAGAGCTGGAGTCGGGTACAGGAGTGTGTTTTCTAGACAAACTCTGAAATTAACTAGCTGTGTGACTTCTTTAAAGCTTTTGCAACTCATTTTAATTTGCTGAATTGAGGAGAGATGGGACTGTCATCAAGAATTGTTTGTTGAGGGGCGCCTGGGTGGCTCAGTTCGTTAAGCGACTGCCTTCGGCTCAGGTCATGATCCTGGAGTCCCGGGATCGAGTCCTGCATTGGGCTCCCTGCTCGGCAGGGAGTCTGCTTCTCCCTCTGACCCTCCCCCCTCTCATGTGCTCTCTCTCATTCTCTCTCTCTCAAATAAATAAATAAAATCTTAAAAAAAAAAAAAAGAATTGTTTGTTGAATATCTTCTATTTATAAGGATCCTTGTGTAATTTAGTGTTTTAATGTAAAGCAATTTTAATCATGGCATAACTCGTAGTAGGAGAGTAACACATTACTTGGACCATGTAATTTACTTTCATAGAGAATATTTCTAAGATTACTCACTATGATCTGAAGTCTCAGGTGACTTCTTTATGAGAGGCCCTATTATTGGTATACTTGCAAGTACAAGGCAACAATTCAGATTCCTCTTCTCAGCAGAACCTTCTAACAAAATATTTAAGCTTTTCATATCTTACCCTTTCCACAGACTCCCAAGCAAAAGCACTATCTGAACATCCCCAGACAAAGTGAACTTGGAATTAAAAAGGCTACACAACCACCCCTTCAGAATAATCATTTGTGTATGGTTAACAGATGCATTCACCTGAGTGTGCACCAGAATCTAGGAGGAAAGTATATAAAATTCCAAGATTGTTGAATTTTATGGTAAGGGATTTAAATTGCATTTTAAATGTCATTCTACTGGGGATTTTTTTCCCCACAGCCTCAAATCTTGGCATGGAATTGTGTTTTCATGTGCGTTAAATTCTGGTGAATATCTGAGGTCATAATTGAGAAGAAAGAAAGGATTTTCTTCTATTAAGCAAAACACTAAAGTTCAGAAGTTTATTTTTTTACAGCAAGTGGTTTGACAGTCCATGGATTCATCTGTCATTTCTCTAATTCTGTGGTTGAGAGCATTTGAGATGTACATGTATAAAATTTCTTCATTTAAATTTTGTCTTTGGTTCTACTTATGTTAGTTCCATGTGACAATATTCTATGTTCTGATTCTTCATTTTCTTGGTATCTTTCACCACTAACACTTAAGGGTTTAGAGGAAGAGGGAGGAAGTCAAGGTTTTCTTCTTAGGTCCTAGAGCTTTGGTTCTATAACACTTAATTCAGTTTTCTCTCTTCTAGCTATGCTTTCCCTCAGCAGTCATGTATGGAAAGCAACATTACTCCAGTCATTTCTCTGGAAATGGTTTCTTTTTCTTTCCTTTTTTTAACTCACTACCCTGAGATCAAGACCTGAGCTGAGATCAAGAGTCAGACACTTAACCGACTGAGCCACCCAGGCACCACAATGGAAATGGTTTCAAGTTCGAAGAGTTAATTACAAAGAGGGTTGCCTGTGTCCTGTTTAGGAATTAATTATATTTAGTGCTTAGTTTACTTATATTAGAGTTTTATTTGATTATACCTTTATAAAAACAACACAACTAGAAATGTGATTAGTCATTCTTTTGCAGATTTGAGTCAGGGAATTTGAGTTTAGGATTAGGAATTATGATACAGTTACTATTAACAAAAATGATTATTTTTATTGAGTTTTTATTATGGGTGAATCACCAAGCTAAGTGCATTGCCTTATTTCATCTCTCTAAGAATCCTAGGAGGTGGCCATATCACAATCAACGTTTCACAAATATGGAAAATTAGTAATTTCCCAGGTAAACAGTGAATGAGTAGCAAACCTGAGAGTGGAGCTCAGATCTGTCAGGTTTTAAAACCAAAGTCCCTAACCACCAGTGGTTCTCAACTGGGGGTGATTTTTTCCTCTCCCCCCAGGGAACATTTGGGAACTGAGGGGGTTGCTACTGGCATCTAGTGGGTACAGGACCAGGGATGCTGAAAAACATTCTATAATGCACAAGACAGCCACTCATAGCTAAGAATTATCCAGCTCCCAAAGTCAGTAGTGCCAAGGTTGAGAAACCCTCATATACCCAAACAATTTTCTAAGTCAACTAATGGATTATCCTCAAACTTTGACTTTGCTTACCATGTAGCATTCAAGGTAAAACCTATCTAAATTTATAGGATCCAGGTGAATTTGAATTCTTTGATTCTGGCAAACAGAGTATGTTCCATTGTGAAGTAGCCATCTTTATTGTTTGACAACAGAAAATACACTTTTAAATGCTTATAAACATATGAGCTGCAATTTAATCAAGGACAAGAATCCAAGTCAAATTTTTATTAAATTTATATTCAAAACCCATAAAAAACAAAACTGAAAATAGCAAAAAAGACAAAGAAGGTATGTGAACTTAGATCTTTTAAGATGAAGTTAGGAAAGTTTCTATTGCTATGATTTTTTCAACTAGGAAATTGCTTCCGCCCCCCCCATTGATTTATATATTTTCCAAGATTATTATGTAAATCATATGATTAGTTCTAGGTATTCCAACAAATTTCTCAACAGCACATTCTTTGGATTAAAAGAACAGAGTCTAGATCAGAATTACTTGAGCGGAGAAGATAGAAGGAACTGGCAGCATAATGTAAACCCAAACGCCTCACTAAGCATAGTCTGTGCAGCTGGCCTGCGACATTCTCAAAGAAGGAAGCAGAGCATTGACTTACATTCTGGCTTAGTTTTCTTATCTCAGGTGGACTAGAGGTCTAGTTCATTTCTGGACAAAGTCCTTCTCTACCAATTTAGTGGAAGTCCCCATTCTTTAATTTAGTCCACCCTTTATCAAAGTTAAAGTTTTCTTTCTAACTTCTCCAAATCACTAAAGAGAATTAGTTCCTTGGTCTGGATGTATCAGTTGGAGTTGTAACACGCAAAAGGCATCAGTAGGATCAAAAAATAAGGCTTCAGAAAGAACTGTAACTAGAGGAACAAGGGATATCTAGGGAGCAGACACTAATGAGAAAGTCTCTTCAAAATACCATTGTTGAGGGGCGCCTGGGTGGCTCAGTCGGTTGGGCCTTTGGCTCAGGTCGTGGTCCCGGGGTCCTGGGATTGAACCCCCTGTCAGGCTCCCTGCTCGGCGGGAGGCCTGCTTCTCCCTCTCCCACTCCCCTTGCTTGTGTTCCCTCTCAAAAAAAAAAAAAAAATACCATTGTTGAGATAAATCAGCTTGAAAAATCTTCCTTCTTTGTGTCCCTCAGTTAAAGATTCACATCCCATGAAGAATCTGATTTGCCTGGGTTGCACCAAATCTGTACTCTTTGCCGGGGAGGACAGGGCACTGTAATTGAGACCCTCACACATTTCATAGTGAAGGGGTAGTTTCTCAGTGAAAAATCATGATATTGTTACTACATGAAGAAGGACTCTAGTCAAGCAAAAATAGTAGCTATTCATTATATTAGCATTCCTTTTTCCTCTCCTGATTATCCTGAAACTCTGAGAAATATATTTCTGCATCTTCCAATTTTCATACTACACTTCTTGATGCTTCTACCAATCCTTTCCTATCACGTGCACATAGTGATCTACTCCTGCCCTCTCCTTATATTACCCCATGGTTCCTCCTTTTTTCCCACTAGTGAAAAAGCCCAGAACCACCACCTCTGTGGAAATCTAAGGATAGAAACTGGGTATATGTTGGGGTGCCTGGGTGACTCGGTTAAGCATTTGCCTTTGGCTCAGGTCATGATCTCGGGGTCCTGGGATTGAGCCCCACATAGGGCTCTCCACTCAGCAGAGAGTCTGCTTCTCCCTCTCCCTTTGCCCCACTCCACTCTCTCCCCGCTTGTGCTTTCTGCTCTCTCTCTCTCTCAAATAAATAAATAAAATCTTAAAAAAAAAAAGAGAGATTGGGTATATGTAAAACTTATAAGATAAGGGTGAAACTATATCTGAAATTTAATAATTGTCTTTCCAGATATTTGAGAAGGTGTTTTTCAGACCATGTTTCATGGTACTTCAAAATTCCATGCCAGATATACTAGAAGGATTATATTTGATTTTAATACAGATCCTAACTGTGATATCCATGTCTGATTCCAGTATCACCCAGAAGTTAGAGAATTAAAGCAGGAAAAAGAGTGCATCCCCAAGTAATATAAAAGGCACACATCATGCGGGAATGCAGGCATTTAAATATTCTGCTGAGACGTGATCCATAACTTCAAAATAACCACTAAAATGAGAAAACTAAAGGAAGCAATAGCGCACCTGAAACCCTGGCCATGGTACCAAAGTAGATGTAAAAAGCTGAGGAAACCTGAGGCAGTGTACTTTTGCAGTAACATCTTATAAAGAGACAGAAATTGTATATAAAACTAATGTGATAAATGCTGTGTATGCATGTATGGAACTAGGGGAGGAAGTAGGGAAGAAAACTAATAGGGAGCAATTTTTCTATGTATGATAAAACCCCATTTAACAACCTTGTTTAAGATTTGAAATTATGGAAAAACATATTGTAAAATACCATTTACAAAGAAAGAAATTTCAAAAAGCAAAGATAATGAAACATTTTCTCTATATAAACATGTTATTCCTCTATATAAAAATCACAAACAGCTGCAGCATATTCTGACTAATTACAACTGAATCATAAGGAGCACAGCATGAGAAGAATCCTAAATGGTATCAGTATGGTGCAAGTTGATTTTAAACCCTGAAGTTCTTTGTAATTCAGGTTCTAGTCATACTTGGGTCATCAGTTTTAAAGGAATAATACTGATTTTAATTTGGGTCATTTGCTAATGTAGCTAAATGTCTTTAGCACTGTGGAATATTTTAACAAAGGGTAAGGCACTATTAAGATGCTACTTCATAAGAATTTATGGTTATTATATACAGGCAGGGTTTACCTTTACATTATCAGTGGAAATGGAAAAAAATTTTCAGAGAAATGCTTGTTTCCTTAATAATGAGGGCTATTTTCAAGTGCCAGTTTAGCAGCAAAGATCTGTTCTTTACGTATGAAAGTATAAAACTGAAGAATTTGCAGGGTCCTTACAGATGAGAAAGCATACCAAGAGGGTAAATGTACTTATCTAATAAATAGACTAGTTACTAATTTATTTGATCCATAATCCTTGCCTTTGCAAATACACCTCTTTTCATGAATCTTATCTCTTAAATTATGAATTTACAGGAATCTCTAATGTTCAGGGACTAGGAAACATTTATTCCTGCTCTCCCCTATTCATCAGGCTATCACCAAGACTCCAGAACTTCCTATGAGCCCAATCTTGTGATGAAATGTATAGACAACACACAGTACAATATGTTACCCTGAACACATATGGTACCAGACGAAGACAACCAGTTAAATCCTGGAAAACAATCCAAAGCCCTATATAACTAAGAGGTAAAGTAGGACAGACAGACTCCAAATGCCATAAAGAGCCAGCTACTCTGAAAAAGAAGCCAGGGTAATTTCACAAAGAACAATTTCATCTACCTTCAGATTTTCCCTAGGATCCAAAACCAGAAACTAGACTGCAAAACGTGAAGACAGGAGAGAATTTTGAAGCTCAGTTCATTCTTATCACTTAAACAGAACCTTCCTTTCCACCTAAACTTCAATAGTGCTCATCTAAGTGCTTTTAAGTCTCTTTTTCAACCTTAGAATTAGTTATATTCCAATACTTATGTTATTTCAATACAGTTTTCCATCAATATTCTGATAGATTATGGTCATTTTTAAAAAGCACTAAAATATTAAGAGATTGTGATATCTTACCTACAGTTCTAACAGGTAATTAAATTTCAGACGTGAAATTTTCAACTAGTCAATTAAAGTAATATTTCCTTTCACCCTGAAACTAGTATGTGATGAGGCCAGGTACTTATTAACAAACCATTGCTTTTTACCCAGAGGGGGAAAACCACCTGGGACTAGGAAAGTGAAGTATAACTTTATAATTTTAAATGAATTTATTGCCTGTCTTTGAAAGAGATTCTTAGAACTTATCTGGCTCTATCAGCCTTCCTAGGTTTCTATGTAGTTCATTTATACCCTTTGTTTAAATCTCAGCTTAAATCCCTCCTATGGGTCTCCCCAATGACATTTGCTCCCCTTTGGATTTCTCAGTGTTGTCCCTATCACTATGTTCCATAAACCATAACAATCGTAGCTGAGGTAGACTCTCCCGTGCCAACATCACCACTTACTACTACCTGTTTTTGTAAGTCATTACCAGATGCTCTAGATCCATAGATACCTGTCGAATCGGCTTCATTGTCAGCACAAACAGCTGAGACAGCTCCTCAGTGCCTTTGTGGCTCTAGGAGCTGAATCTAGTGCCATCCTAGCATCTCTGTACCATGAGCTGTCTCAGACTAAGTAATGTTTTATGCCTCTTTAAATAGTCTAAGGATAGAATAATTGTGTCCCACTAATCCCCAACACATTTGAGCCTTCTTTATGTTTAGCCGTATCTCATCCTATATTTGAGCAATGTTTTTAGCCATATTTTTATTACAAAAATTTTTAAACAGCAAAGCTAAAAAAATAGTGCAATGAACATATGCCCACCATCCAACAACCTATATCCAACAATTAACGTTTGCCATATTTGCTTTATCTATCATCTATCTATCATCTATCAGTCTATATCTTACTGAATCATTTGAAAATAAACTTCAGAGATAATGTTACTCCTAAATATTTCAGCATGTGTATAGAAGAGGGGAATTTTCCTACATAGCCATAATACTATTTAACACATAAGATAATTAGTAATAATTTATTAATCCACTGATATCTAATCAGTTTATCTAATCTACCAATCTATCTAATTTAACCAATTTCCCCCAAAATACCCTTGCAACTGCTTTTTTAAACCAGGAGTCAGTCACAATTCACATATTTCATTTGGCATCACTAGTTTCTTTCAGTCTAAAACAATTCCCCAACATTATTTTTTTCATATTTTGACTTTTTCATGAGATGAGGCCAATTGCCTTATAAAATATCTCACACTCTACACCTGTCTGATTGTTTTCCTTTTGGATTTTTAACTTTTCCTTTACACTCTTTATTTCTTATAACTTGTCAGTTAGATCTAAAGTCTCGGTTGTATTCAGGTTAAGCATTTTTTTCAAAAATACTTTCTAGGTGATCCTGAGCACTTATATTGCATCACATCGGGAAGCATATAATGTCAGGTTTCCCTTCTATTGGTTATAAAAAATTGATTACTTTTGAGTGGCTACCACCAGATCTTTCCATTGCTAAGATCTACTTTTCCCTTTGTAATTAGCAAGTAAATTGTGGGGCTGAATGCACTGTTGAAAACACCACCATGTATTTCCCAATGACATCTCGCATTTATCATTCTTTGATGATCCTATATTAGAACAGTCATTTCATTGGGATTGCAAAATTGTGGTTCTCTTACAATATTATTTTTTCTACATTTATTGGCAATTCGTCTTCCATAATAAAGTGAGCATGGTAGTTGTGTACCAGGAACTATTGTAACATTGTATGTCAACTATGCTCAAAAAAATTCTGTCTCTTTCACTCTCTTGGGCCTCCCTGAGATACAATAATATTGAAATTAAGCCAATTAACAACCCTGGTGGCCTTTAAGTATTTAAGCAAAAGGAAGAAACCTACATCTCACTTTAAATCAAAAGCTAGACATGATTAAACTTAGTGAGGAAAAATATGGCAAAAGCCAACACAGGTCAAAAACCAGGCCTCTTGTTTCAAACAGTTAGCCAAGTTGTGAATGCAAAGGAAAAGTTCTTAAAGAACATTTAAAGTGCTACACCAGTGAATACATGAATGATAAGTAGGCAAAACAGCCTTATTGCTGATATGGAGAAAGTCTTAGTGTTCTGGATAGAAGATCAAACCAGCCACAACATTCCCTCAAGCCAAAGCCTAACCCAGAGCAAGGCCTTAACTCTCCAATTTTATGAAGGCTGAGAGAGGTGAGGAAGCAAAGTTTGAAGCTAACAGAGAGGTTGGTTTATGGAGTTTAAGGAAAGAAGTTGTCCCTACAACATAAAAGTACAAGGTGAATAAGCAAGTGCTGATATAAAAGCTGCAACAAGTTATCCAGAAGATCTAGCTAAGATACTTAATGAAGGTAGCTACACTAAACAACAGATTTTCAACAAAGATGAAACAGCCTTTTATTGGGAAAAGGTGCCATCTAGGACTTTCATAGCTAGAGAGAAATCAATGTCTGGCTTCAAAGCTTCAAAAGACAGGCTGACTCTCTTGTTAGGGGCTAATGCAGTTGGTGACTTTAAGTAGAAACCAATACTCGTCTACTATTACAAAACTCCTAGAATCTTACAAATTATGCTAAATCTATTCTCCCTGTGCTCTATCAGTGGAATAACAAGGCCAGGATGACAGTATATCTGTTTGCAACATGGCTTGCTGAATATTTTAAGCCCACTGTTGAGACCTACTGCTCAGAAAAAGGGATCCCTTTCAAATTATTACTGCTCATTGATAATACACCTGGTCACCCAAGAGTTCTGACAGAGATGGGCGAGATTAATGCTGTTGTCATGCCTGTTAACACAACATCCATTCTGCAGCCCATGGATCGAGAAACGGTTTTGACTTTTAGGTCTTATTATTTAAGAAATACATTTTGTAAAGCTGTAGCTGCCATAAATAGAATTCCTCTGACGGATCTGCACAGAGTAAATTAAAAAACCTTCTGCAAAGGATTCACCATCTAGATGCCTTTAAGAATATGCATGATTCATGGGAAGAGGTGAAAAAATCAGCATTAACAGAAGTTTGAAAGAAGTTAATTCCAACCCTTATGGATAACTTTGAGGGGTTCAAGACTTTAGTGGAGGAAGTAACTACAGATGTGGTGGAAATAGCAAGAGAACTAGAATTAGAAGTGGTGCCTGAAGATGTAACTGAATTGCTGCAATTTCATGGTAAAACTTTAATGGATGAGGAGTTGCTTCTTATGAATGAGCAAAGAAAATAGTTTCTTGAGATAAAATCCATTCCTGGTGATGATGTAAAGTTTGTTGAAATGACAACAAAAGATTTTAGCATATTACATAAACTTAGTTGATAAAGCAGTGGCAGGGTTTGAGAAGATTGACTCCAATTTTGAAAGTTCTGCTGGGGGTTATAAAGGTTTTAAACAGCATTGCATGCTACACAGAAATTGTTCCTGAAAGGAAGAGTCAGTCAATGTGCCAAACTTCAGTGTTGTCTTATTTTAAGAAATTGCCACAGCCTGGTCAGTCAGCAGCCCTCACGTACAGCAATCGCCACTCTGGTCAGTAAGCAGCCATCAACATCAAGGCAAAACCCCCACCAGCAAAAAGATTATGATTCACTGAAAGCCCAGATAATGGTTTGCATTTTTTATCAATAGAGCTTGTTTGTTTGTTTGTTTGTTTTGAGAGAGAGTGAGGGGGGCAGAGGGAGAGAGAGAATGTTAAGCAGGCTCCATGCCCAGCATGGAACTGATTGCAGGGCTCCATCTCACGACACTGAGACCATGACCCTTTTCATGACCTGAGCTGAGATCAAGAGTCAGGGGCTTAACAGACTGAGCCACCCAGGTGCCCCAGCAATTGAGTATTTTTTTAAACAAGTTATGTACATAGTTTTTTAGACATAATGCTATTGCACACTTAATAGACCATAGTATAGGGCAAACATAAGTTTTGTGCACACTGAGAAACCAAAAATTCAGTTGAATTGCTTTCTTGCAATATTTGTTTTATTGCCGTGGTCTGAGATGAAATCCACAGTATCTCCAAGGTATACTTGTACTGTGTCAAAGGTCACTTGAAATGATTTTTCTCTCTGAATTATATCACTAATTTAAAATAGAGCTACATGTATTTATTTTGGTTTCTCTCCAATTTCAGGGTTTAGCTTTTCCAGTTTTTTTAAATCTTTTAATATATTTGATATTTATGTAGTTCAAAATTTGAAAAATTATATAAAAAGAAAGATGTACTTAATAAATTCTTGCTTCCTTCCATCTACTCCTACTTCATTCTTCCCATTCATCTTCTAGAGGTCACCATTTTTAAAAGTTTTAGTTTTGCAACACAACACACACACTATTCTGCGCCTTGTTTTTTCCACTTAACAATACATCCTGAACATTATTCCAAATCAATACATAGAGATAGTCTTTATTTCCTTTAAGGTCTGCAGAGTACTTCATTGGGTGTATGTGTCATAGTTTATACCACCACCCCTGTGGATGAACATCTGAATTATTTTTAACCTTCTGATGTTACAAGAAAGCATCAGTAAATAACCTTGTGCATGTGTTGTTTTGTATTTGTGGAGCTATATCTCTTTGGAGATTTCTGGAAGTGAGGTTCTTGGGTCAAAGGAAAATGTGGAGATAATTTTGTTAGATATTGTTAACTTTTTCAGAGGGGTTATGCTGTTTTGCACTCCCATTAGTAATGTATGCCTCATTGAGTTGTTTCCAGTGTTTGGATAAATGCCAATCTGATAGGTAAGAAATATCTCAGTGTAGTTTTAATTTGCATTTTTCTTATTACGAATGAGATTAAGTATCCTTTCGGGTGCTCAAGAGCCTTTTGTCTCTTTTTATCAATTGTCTATGTCTTTTGTCCAATTTTCTATTAGGGTTTTGGACATTTCCTTCACTATTTTAAGATCTTTTTATATATTAGAACAGAGTAGTGATTCTCAACTGGAAATTATTTGCTTCCTTCTCTGCTCCCCTCCCCCAGGATATTTGGCAATGTCTGGAAGTATGTTTGGTTGTTACACCTGAGGAAGGGGTACTATTGGCATCCACAAGGTAGAGTCCAAAGATGCAGCTAAACATTCTACAATGCACAGGACACCCCCACAATAAAGAATTATCTAGCCCCCAAATGTCAAAAGTGCTGAGGTTGAGAAACACTGGGTTAGATCCTTGTGATATAAATTGCAAATATTTCCTCTTGACTTGTCCTCTGATTTTGCTTCTAATAGCATGTTTTGTCCTTTTTTTTAAGTAGTTTATTTTCTCATTCTTTTCTCTTTCTGCTTCTGTATTTTAAGTCAATAGTTAGAAAGACTTCCCCAACTCTTGGGTAATAATAGAATTCACTGTTTTCTTCTTGAACTTGTATAATTTTATATTTTATATTTATGTAAAATTAATCTTGGAATTAATCTTCAGATAACATGTGAAGTAGGATTCAATTGTTTTTGCTTTTTTTAAAAATGGCTCTTAACTTGTACCAATACCATTTGTTCTAAAGATCATCTTTTTCTGCAGTGATTTGAGATGACAACTTTATCATATACCCAATTTCCATATATACCTGAGTTTATTTCTGGACTTTTCATTTGTTTCATTGTCCTGTCTACTCATGGAGCAATACCACACTGTTTTAATTATAGAGGCTTTACAACAGAGGGAATATGAAGCAGAGGATTTTACAGATGATGGAAGAGTGGAAAAGCCAAACAGGGGGCAGTGAGGTGACCTAGAGACTAGAACAAGCAGGAAGCCATTAGCATCCCTAGGCTGAGACACAAAAGGAGATGGTGGTGTTATCAGAGCCCTGGGACCAACAAAACCAAGGATGTAGTAATGGAACCTTGGAAAAGAAACAGTCCTAATGGAGATGCTTCCCAAGACAGAAAGAGAGGGAGAGAAATACTCCTGGCTTCTCCCTTCCTAACCTTTCCAGTCTCTCATAAGAGCTCCCATTGGCTGTTCAAGGTCACCCAGAAACCAGCTGAATTGGAATTCTGGGAAAGACAGCCCACAGGGATCTGCCTCATGTAATACAGAACAGAAGAGCAAATGCAGGTATATCCAGGCCCAGCAATACTGGCTTTCTTAGTTCAGAGGCTACTTCTGTGGATATGTGAAAGATTTTTCCTCATCTGTTTTGTTTTTCTTTTATTGATTTTTCTGATCATCCTTTGTTAATTTTTTGCCAATTTTTGTTTCAGTATGCCCCTTATTTTAAGCTTTTCTTTGTCCCCCTTTATAACCAAACCTTCAAGGAACACCTGAACTATCCAGAGTGCCACCTTCTCCATCAGAAGTACCTGTTAGAGACCACTTCCAATCTTGTCCCCTAAGTTCCTTTCTTCTAATGCCCCAGTATTCAGTACTCTGATCTACCAGATCTCAGGATTGTTCTGAATATTTCACTTAGAATTGGACACCTACCAACCTTAAACTCAGGGAGGTGTGGCTCTTGTCTCAGGCCCTTTGCCTTTAGGGTTCCCAAGCTTTGGAGTACCTTCTTCAAAAATTTTCTAAGGCCCTTCTCAGTGCCTTGGACTGACCAGGGCTGACAGTGCCTCCATTGCCATCTGGCCATGGCTCCCTGAACCCAGACCAGGATCCATGTAAGCCCTGGTCCCCATTGCTTGCCTTTGAGGCATTCTATAACTCTCTACTCTGCACATGGAATCATCAGATGCCCCCAAGGAGCTCTGGAACTGACACATTTCTGTGGCCAATCCCGGTACTAGAAGGGTAGCCTGGTGAGTGGACCATTGCTACTGGCCACCACAGTAGTTCTTTTGTGAGGTCACATGAAACTGATTCACCAAAATAGTGCTGACATGCTGATTTGGATGACTGTCACTCACATCAGACACTGGACAAGTTTTAGGCTCTAGCTACCCTTGGGCATGAGCTGTGGGTCTGTGTATCAGCTATCACTGGTCTGTATCTGACCATTGTGCTGCCTCCAGTCTGTAGCACTTGAGGGTAGGAGGGACTGCAGGAGGCATCCTTGATCCTAGGTGGTTCCAACCACTCATACCCAGGATGCTTACCTCAACTCTGAAGGCTCCATGCCTCATGTCAGGTAGTCCTCTGGGGTTGGTCTTGGGACAAGGTGTCCCTCAAGACCTTTCCAGATTTCCATGGGCCCTTCTGACCAATGTTCTCCAGTTGATGCAGTGATGCTCTCTTCAGGGGCAAGTCTATGCCATGCTGAGTGAAGGATGGACATTCCTTTTGCACAAATAGAACTTCTCTTCTCACACTGTCCATAGGCCTCTTGCCTATCTTCCCCACTGGTGGCAGTTTGTGGAAGGTGAGAATATAGACAATATTGAAATACAAATTTAAGGAATGCAGTGATGTTAGCCTAAACAGTTCAAGAGAAGCATTGTTGGAAGATACATTGAGTTTATGCTATAAAATTGCAGTCAGTAAGTTAAATATGACTGGAGAACAAACTATCATTCTTATTTTCTGGAATACTCTGGGAATAGCTTGTATTCATAGTCATCATCAATGAATCACAGTAACAACTTTGAGAGAGTCACTGGAGTCAGAATTCACAGGTAGCATGATAAATGATGCAGTGTAATGAGTGATGGTGTAACCCACATCAAGTAAATGGTATTAGAACTGCATGTGCAAAAGGATATGTGTTGTTTACATATACACAGGCTCTAAAGAGCCATTAACAGTAACAAGCATATTGTTACCTTTTTCTCATGGTGGGAGATATGAAATTGGCTAGGAATGGCACATATAGCAATAAGGAACATGAAGAAATGGTTCCTGGATCTGAACAGGAAGAGTTCACAGGTAGTGCCCAGACCCTTCATGTGCACTAATTGTACAATAAACAAGGATGTAAGTACCTCTTCTCTATCCATCATTCTAAATCTTCATTGATAAATCACTGTACCTTACATGGATCCATGCATTTTGTAATACATTTAAATTAAATGCTTTATATAGACAGGAGTTTTCAAGTCCAAAACATTTGCCTGGGATCTTGCATACCTTGTGGATGATCCTGGTTGGACCTTCTTTTGGGGGAAATGCTTGTTGGTCCCTTGTATTTTACTATTATGGGAAATCTTTCTTACTTCCCTTTTGTATGTGAAAATTCCCACTTGGTTTCAGATGGTTATTTCTCCCACGTATATGTAAGTTGACTCTGTGTCCAAATCATGCTCTTGCATGAGTTATGGTGATTTTATTTACTCTCCTTGGTTTGATCTAAAAGATTTGTTGAGTAACAGTGGAGTGATTCAGTTAGGCAGCTTATATTATCCTTTGAGAATCGAAACTCAAGAGTAAATTCAGATTGTGTGAGGACTGGAACTTTTATAATTTTGGAGATCCTCTTTAAGAAGAAAAATATATAAGGAACTCAGTATAGGGCTCTGGCAGGTTTTGGTATAAATCAGAGGCTCTGAAGCTTAAGCATCATGAGCTTCACAGTAAATCTGCCTTTGCTGGAATGACAATTTTTTAAAATTCTCAATCAGTGCAAAATGTTATCTATCTCTTTGAAATTTCATCTTGTTAAATTTCTACCTCTTGAAATCCTGTATCTGTTATACACTATATTTTTTATTCCTCTTGGTTTCATGTCATTTGTAAACTAGCATTCCATCTGTGATTTCATCTAAGTCACTGTAAAATAATAAGTCAGTTGAAGGTTTTACTAAATAAACTTTATTGAAATATTTGTTACTAAGGGAAAGAATTTCTTCCTTTTTTTCCTACACAGTTTTTATTTTCTCCTTTAACATTGACTTTCCTACCCTACTATACTCATCTTTTTTACTAAAAGTAGAAATTGGGAAGTCTGCTAAAGATTTATTTATAAGCAAATTAAAGGAATGTGTCTTTTATCTGCAATGGCCATAGGGAGGGGAGGGAAAATTCACTTAATCTTTATAAAAGATTTGGTGATTTCAGAGGAGATCTGTAACAATTTTCCAGGTCCCAATAATTCTGACATTATTGAGATGTACAATTTGACTCTAGTGGGATGCATAATTATTTAATCTGAGATCAACTTAACTTTGGGCATGTATCTCACAATTCCCTTAATTTAAAAATCAAATATGAGTAAAATAACAAAGACATCTTAATAGTTCATTATTTTCATACTCTTAGGTCCCTACTGAGATAAAATGTATCTTTTAGAGGTTACTGAACTCTTTAGAGGATAAATTATATAAATTAACAGATAAATTGATTGACTCTATTAAGGTATGTGACTATAAAAATTATCTGAAGCCTGGTAGATAAAATACATATTTGGCAATAAACTTGCAAGAACTTTATAGAAGATATTTTCATAAATATGTGATATAATGTGTTAGCAGACCTTAGGTGGGGGGAACCCTTATGTTCTTGTTTATTTCTGCTTCTAATTACCTGTGTAATTTTGGATATGATAGTTAGTAGTTCTGAATTTTAGGCTATGACCTTAAAGGACATTTTTATTTCTTCCATTCATTAGGATGTACTTTAACATGAAGAGTTTGAATTCTGAAATTATATTTCCTCCTCTACAGCCACTTACCTTGGGCAAAGTATTTTATGTCTCTAAGCTTCAGTTGCCTTATCTGTGAAGTAAGGATCTACTTCATAGATATTTTTTGTGCAGATTAGATGAGATAATATATGTATTTAGCAGAGATACTGGAAAATAATTGAAGATCATCCAATGTTGCTAATTATAATAAGGTTTTATTGTGTCAGGTTATTTCCTAGGCATCGATAAAATTGCTAAGGCTATAACTGCCATAAAATGTTCTCTACTTTTGAATATGCTAATAGATTTTAGCAGTATGCCATTTCATTTCACTGAGCTATACAGTCAATATCTGTGATGCTTTAGGATATTGTCTACAGTGATGTTGAATATTAGGATTTTCCTTATAATTATTTCAGATTTATAACATTCTTAGAAAATGTCTAATTATTATCTTCCCTACATAGTATGTGTTTTGTTTCACCTTTTTTTCCCCCTGGCATTTGCAATTTATATAGAAGCTTTCATGTATTGACATAGGTACTTAGTCATCTCCTTGGTTACATATGCAAATATAAAGCAAACGTGAAGATAAAATATAGAACACACAATTTAAAATTAATTTTATTGAAATTAAGTAAAGTCAAATGCTTAGCATTTCTCTTACTTGCAATGCTGTTATGAAGAATAAATAGATCACCAGTTCTCACAAAGATTATATAATTTTATATATAATTATATATATATATAAAATTATATATTATATAATTTTAGAGGTTTTAATAATGAACTTCATCCAATTGATTAGAAAACACCATATATTCAAATTTGACCATTCAGACAGACAAATTTCACTAAACTATATTAAAGCTAATTTGCCAACCAAATCATATTGGCCGTATATTGCTAATAGTGCTAGATTATTGATCCCAAACTTTCCATTTGTACCATTAACACATAAATTTTTAAACACTTAATTCTAAGAAATAGTTTCAGATACATCTGTTAACTTTCTTACAAGTATACCTTCCTTCCCTTCTTTCGTATGTCTTATTTTAGCTGATACAGTACAATACCAGGCATCAAGGAAGGAACAAAAGCCCTGATAATAAGGAGTTGCTTAATAAAGTGTTAGGAATGAGACTTTCAGAAATAGTTTCTTTTTATTAGTTTAATAAAAAGTACACAAACCATAAAATCTTGACTTAAAACAATGAAGATTTATTTCTTGCTCACAGGTTTGCAAGTTGTCTGGACTCATTGGGCAAGGCTAGGTTCAGATGGGTTTGGGTCAGTTGTTCTATTCCATGTGTCTTTTGACTCAGGGACCTAGGCTCAAGAAGCAACCACTGTTTGGGACATGGTTGGCTTATAGCAGAGGGCATAATCTTAAGAGAGTGAAGAGAGGCATGTAGTCCTTCTTAAAGCCTCTCCTTGGATCACTAGAGTGGCCCTTCCAACACACCCCATGGGTCAAAGCAATCACATGGATGAGCCCAAAGTCAGTGGTGCAGAGAATTATGCTTTGTCCACAGGGAAGCTATGCTGAAGGGGGAGATAAGTAATTGTGAGCAAATAATGCAATCTTCTATAGTACCTATATTATTTCATGTAAGACATTTGGTCTAGATTCAAACTTGAATCATTAGGTCTTTTTATGTATAAGGTAGGGCATAGAATTATAACATTTTGGAGGCAAAGGGACTTGAAGAGTATAATCCTATTGCTTCATTTTATAGATAAAATAGTTGACCTGGAGATGTTAAAAGACTTTTGTCCATGATTAGATTCTGTTCATGATAAAGATGGATGTGAAACCCAGCTTACCATTATTCACAGTTAATGCATTATGCTGCCAGTTGGTTAATTATTTAGTCTAGACCTAAGTACTCTTGGAGAAGTGAAAAAGAGTGAAAATTCAAATTCAGAATAGAAAAGCTAAGAGTTTACCAGAGTTCTCTTCTCAGGCTAGCAAGATTTAATAATTCAATTTCAGTTCTGCTAAAATTAATTGACCACTCAGAGTGAGCGGGATTCAGCACAAAGCTCTACTAGTCAAAAAATATAATAAAACATTAATACTTCAAAACTACTGTAAGAAGAGAAAGATAAGACAGGATAAAGTACAATTGATATTTATATGACTATTGGGGTTATAAAATAAAAAAATAATTAAAAGTTGTTTACACTAAGATTAACTATTATACTGCTTGAAATAAATACATAAAAAGCAGAGTCTATTAAATCTTGACTGATACCTGAAGAATTAATTTTCTTTGGGAACATTTGGTCAGAGTAGTAAAAACATCATGTTGTACATTCCCGTTACATAAAATGAGTGGTACCTCTGTGGAAGCAAACAATTTTCAAAGGTACTAGAAAATTGATTATATATAAGGAAAAGATTCATTTATAAACCTTTTTAATCTCTAATAGTAAGAAGTCATTTTCATAGCCTCAGAATTTCTATAGCAATAATAATCATATCATTCTGATTGGCTTAATTTTCATGCTCCCGGCACACTTGATTACAAATATTTTTTCCATCTTGTAAAAAATTATTATCTGTGATTTCACCCAAGTCACATGGGAAGCAAGCAATAGACTCTGGAGAATAGTGAGGAGTGCTAGATTGCCTACCTGAATAGTGCTCTAGGTCAAGTACAGCAAGAGAAAGGTAGAGAAAGTGGAGCAAGCATGTAGATGCCATACATAGAAGTAGTAGATGAGTTCACTCCAAGTGCCTGAATTGTAGAAGGAATGATAAAGTTGGATAACAGAGGGATATTTCATTCTTAGCCTCCAAAACAAAATAAGAAACTGGATCATCAAAGCATCTTGAACGAATGAATGAATGGATGAATATATTTAAGGAAAGTTTTTAAAAGAACAGAGGAGTGGAAAGATCAGCTTCATTTTACTAATGTTGACATTTTGGCAGGCTAATTCCTCTTCACACTTTACACCCTTTTGATTTTAGTTGTAATTTCATTTCTTTGGTAAGCTTTTCTTTCTCCCCCAAGTCTGGACCAGTGGCTGCTCATAGCACCCTATACTTGCCCTTTATGATGACCTATAATTGCCCACTTGTTTGTCTAGTCTCATACCTACATTCTTTTAGCTCCATAGAGAAGAGACCATGTTAATTTTATCAGCTCTTTTATTTATGGCATTTTGCACAATTCCTAGCTACATATAAGGTATCCCAATGCATTTGCTGAATGAATGAAGTGTGATGGAGTGGAACTCTGCATGTGTGTGCGCACACATGTGCACACACTGGCAGGTGCACAAATGCATACAAACATGAATGATGGGAGTTAGGGAATTTCGTACAAGATATTAGAATGAATCAAACTTACCACATTAAAAACTATGGTAGTAGTAGAATCTAGAAATCTGTGGAATTTAATGGAATTCAAAAATCCTACTAAATATAAAAATATAATGAATTACACTTACCACTTTGAAAATTATGGTACCAGTAGATTGTAGAAATCCATGAAACTTAACAGATAGACTCCAAAGACCTTATTAAATATAAAACATGATATTTTATAAGGAAAATGTCAACATGCCATGAGAAGGATGAATTACTATACAAATAATATTCAGAATAGTCACAAGTTAAAGGATTAAAATTGTATTGGCTCAAAGATTTATGTTCAAAACAACATTGAATTAAGTGTGGATGATGTTTTTGACTTTTTTTTTTTAAAGATTTTATTTATTTATTTGAGACAGAGAGAATGAGAGACAGAGAGCATGAGAGGGAGGAGGGTCAGAGGGAGAAGCAGACTCCCCACCGAGCAGGGAGCCCGATGCGGAACTCGATCCCGGGACTCCAGGATCATGACCTGAGCCGAAGGCAGTCGCTTAACCAACTGAGCCACCCAGGCGCCCCTGATGTTTTTGACTTTTACATGGGGAAGAATTTCTCATAACAAAAGCAGTGGAGTTGATCACAAATAAAGTGATCAATATGTTAACGACTACAAAAACAAGATCATCTGAATACCACAATGTATCAGATGAAAGTAAAGAGGCAATTGTTTACACTATAAAAAATTTTAACAAATGGTTACTATCTTAATAAAAGGAGTTCTTAAAAATTGTAAGAAGAAATACCCATATATTAGTAGGAAATTAGATTTAAAAAATAGACAATTCAAAGACTATATTCAGTTGGACAAACATATTCCACTTCACTAGTAATTAAATAATTAATAAATACAAATTAACATAGGAATATAATATAACATTTAAAATTAGAGGGGCGCCTGGATGGCTCAGTCGGTTAACAATCTGCCCTTGGCTCAGGTCATGGTCCTGGAGTCCCAGTATGGAGCCCCACATCAGACTCACTGCTCAGCGGGGAGTCTGCTTCTCCCTCTCCCCCTGCTCATGTTCTCTCTCTCTCACTTTCTCTCACTCTCTCTAATAAATAAATAAAATCTTTAAATAAATAAATAAATACAATCAGAACAATTTTTAAATTATAATAATGCTACAAGATGAAACCAGAGAGGGAGACAAACCATAAGAGACTCTGAATCTCAGGAAACAAATTGAGGGTTGCTGGAGTAGAGGGGGAGGGGAGGGGTGGAGGGGCTGGGCAGTGGACATTGGGAAGGGTTTGTGCTATGGTGAGCGATGTGAATTGTGTAAGACTCATGAATCACAGACCTGTACCCCTGAAATAAATTATACACTATATGTTAATAAAAAGAAAAATAAATAAATTATAATAATGCTGATAAGAGCAGGCTAAGGATTGTATTCTTTTCATGTACTGCAGTTGGAATAGGAATTGATACTTTTCTGTAATATAATTTAGCAAATGTCAAGATTCTTAAAAATGTTCATACCCTTTGAACTAGCAATTCCACTTTTAGGAATTCATCCTATCATAACCTAAGATGAGGTTCATAAATGGAAAGTTTTTTTAAATGTAATTTCTTAGATAAGTATTTTTTAAATTCCAGTATGGATGGGACACTATGTTAGATGTTGGGGATATAATGGTAAACAGAACAAAGCACTTGCATCTCGGGGGACATCCAGACACATAAACAGATGATAAGTATAACAGCTAATATTTAAATAGGTGAAGTTAATAAATAGTTAAATAGGGACTGTTGTAGGTGCTTTTAATATAGTAACTATTTTATCTTCACAACAACCTGACAAGCAGGTACTATTATAATCTTACTGAAGACAGAGGGATTAAGTGATTTTTTTCAAGGTCACTCTGCTCATGTTGGCGATAGGTATTTAAACCCAGGAATGTCATTAAACCCACACTGTTAACCACTATGCAGGGACGGATATAATGCAGAGTCCATTATTTAAAATGCTATGAAGTTATCCATCAATAGAAAAAAAAAGTTAAAGAAATTAATCTATATTTAAATAACATAATTTTATTCAGTCATGGTAAAAAATGACTTTCCAAAATCTTTTAGTGACAGGAGAAATATTTAAAATATAATATTAAATAAAGTTGGATACAAATCAACATAAATACAATGAATCCAATTTTATTATTAAGAAGTATTATACATACATGTATGTATTATACATATTTATATGTTCATAAATAACATTTCTGTATACATATTCATTTAACATTTGTTTTCCACACTAGATTCTGAGTTGATAAGATTAGGTGCTTTTTGGTTGGTTAACCACTGTATACCTAACAATTACCACTGTGCCTGGAACTAATAAATAATGAATAAATTTTCATTGAATGAATGAATGGCAAAAAAAAAAGCCTACAAGAATATCCACCTTAAAATGCTAGTAGTAATTCTTTCTGAATTCTGAAATTGTGGGTTATTATATTTTTCTTTGTTATAGTTTTTAGTGTAAGTTTACAAATTAGTATAAATTTAGTATAAAATAAAAACCAGTGAACATGTATAGATTTAACTGATCTAGGTTTTTAGAGCAAAACAGGTTCTAAAGGAACTTGTATTTAAACAGAATTAACAACCATCGGTCTTAGATGGCTTAGGCATCAATCTGCTAGAAGATAGGAGATTGAACTAGATGATCCTCTGAGATTTCTGATAGATACAGGTTGCCTGGTATGCCAGGCATTAATTTATCATCTCTTAGCTGCAAATTTATATCCCATTGTCTGCTCTGCAAAAATGGAGATAAGCCCTTTAAATATTTTTTTCTTTGCCAGCATGCACAATGTTAAGCTTTGTCTGTTGAGGATACTAGAGACAGATAATAGGAGAAAGGGGAGTTCTGGTTTTGTAGTGCTTGCTGAGCAGGCTCCTGCAGTATGATGATGCTCCAGCATTAGGTTCCTGCGGTGCATGGTAGTCAGCAGCACCCAAAAGCCTAGAGTTTATTCCAGCACCCACCTTGGGCAGTTTCACCAAGATACCTTCCTATGAACAGTTTTGCCTGGCATCCTAGAGAGCAGATTTCCAACAAGTGCTGGAGCATAGATCTTCAGCAACTTACTCTGGCATGGCACCCTATTCAGTGCCTGTTATGCAGTGAGCCATGGCTGTGCCCTTCCTGACCAGTCTGGATCAGCCTTGGCTATGGGGGGCATCTTCCTTGGGCACTCCATCTCAGCCCTAGATTAATGGCTGCTCCTTATATCTGCTATTCCTATATTCTTTAGAGTTCCCTTACTCTTTACTAGCCAGTCCTTCAATGTGCCAATCTCCTGTTATAGTTCTTTATCTATTAAACTTTTCCTGTGTAGTTTCTGCCTCCTGATTGGACCATGACTGATACACCTGCATTTTGTGAATTTTGATAATCTTATTATAATTTTCATTTTCCTCTCTTCACTGAAAAATAGGTAAAGGATATCAATAAAATATTGCAAGGGGTATGTTTATCACAGATGTAAAGAACCATAATTATTAAAATATAGAAAAGGAGATATAAAGAAGTCTCCTCAAAGTATATAAAATTCCAAATATGCAGGTACATGATGAAGCTGGGTAAATATCTCTTAAGCAGGGAAGGAGGAAATATAACGTATTAAGGAAAATATTCCCTTCTGCAATGGTAAACAGCATGAAAGCAGAGCTATTAGCAAACAAGGTATTAAAGGGAAAAAACTATCAGAAGACAAAATGATATACGCAAATAAGAAAATCTGAATCTCCATATAGAGGCCACCAAATCAGAATGCCAAACAAACAAAAGTGAGCTCCTTTTTTGCAGGGCAGTGGTGCTTATCTAATTCTGAATATGATTCTCTCAAATTAGTATTGCTCACCTTTTATTTAGAGGACAACTAAAAAAGAACAGAATGAACCTGAATGTTCGTTAAGGAATAAATTTGCCACAGGAGAAATAAATAAATAAAATTGCAAATGCAGATCTGATGTAATTATTGAAATGAATTACACAGAGAAATTTGCATAAAAACTAAAGAAATAATTCTAGCACTATCCTAATCTGTGGTTACCAATTATGAAACCTGAAGGACATTTACCTTATTTCAGGGGAATTATGGGTTAATGCAGAAATTCCACTGGATTAGGCCTTCTATGGCCTGGGTTTAAAATTGGGATTCAAAGAAATGATTATTTACAAAGATTTTGAGACAAAATGTTTATCAATTAAAGGAAATATATGTGAAACAGTTAACATGTTACATTGCATGAAATGTGCACACAATAATATTAAATATCATACTGGTGGCTACTAATGGTAATAGAGCCAAAGGTCATATTGACCTTTTATTGGCATCACACATTATTATTTATTTGTTCAAAAGCCTTTGAGGTTTTTTTCTATACAGAAACTACTATACGAGGAGTGGTGATTGATTTGCAAATATTGGACCATGCTTGCATCCTGTAATAGATCCCTCTTGATCAGGGTGAATGATTTTTCTAATGTACTGTTGACTTCAATTTGCTAGTATTTTGTTGAGGACTTTTGCATCTATGCTCATAAGGGATATTGGTCTGTAGTTCTCCTTTTTAGTGGAGTCTTTATCTGGTTTCCCCCCAACTTCTTAATTCTCTATCCCAGGTTGTTTGAATCATACACTTACCTTTCATTCAATTTGAAGTCAACAAAAACACAAGATCTTGGGTATTTTTCTGTCAACTGTTGTTACCTCACAGGTCCCCTGTCTCCTACTTGTGTAATTAACTTTGTAACCAAAATACACTGAATAATCTTATCCATGTTAATATTGTGGGCGTTCGGCCCAATGATCCAGGACTTAAGGCCATTTTGGCATTTGTTGCATTAGCTCTCCTTCCCAATGTTGTGACAACCATGAATTTGATAAGCATTTCTTTTGAGAATTCATCCAGATTAGAGATGAGTAGTTCCTATTTGATAAGGACCTTTTATATGCCAGACACTATACGTATATTACCTTACTTAATGTTCACCATGAAGACATATTGAGGCTCAGAGAGGTTTGACATCACATAGAAAGAAAGAGACAAACTTAGAGTCTAGATCTTTGATTTTGAAGTACATGTTTTCACTGTTATATTTATGTTTTAGTACATAAGAAATCACATGAGAAACAATTACATGTTTCCTAGGCTTTACCCAAGAGTGTCTGATTCATTAGGTCTTCTAGGTAGAACCCAGGAATCTGCATTTGCGAATTACTGTATTACTTCATGATATCGCTAATGAACAGGAAAGGGTCTGTGGCTCACATCAGACCCCTGCGGGATCGTACTAAAGGTTTCCTTCCTGGCTGTTTAGGTCCATTTATTAATACACTCCTGATGGAATACATCACATTATGCTATTATATAACTTATATTTACTATTCAGTTCATAACATTTTGAGGATACTTCTTTTATATTGCATGAAGCAGAGGAGAAACCCATGTGTCAATAAGGAGCTTAGCTGAAATCAAGATAATTTACATAAACATAAATTCATCCTTTCATTGGACTATAATCATAGTAACCTCAACAGAAAAGAAAATTATTTTGGTATTCAACTAGTGGTCTCCTAGTTGATGGATGCCTCAAGTAGTATGATTACACAGAAAGAAGAGCAGGCTTTGGTAAGGAAAATGAGAGTACATTACAGACAAGTGCCATCCTTTCCCAGTTCCTTTGAGAGCTGGCCCTGGGAGCTAGAGAAGAAAGCAGCAGACTAGTGTCATCAAGGGACTGTTCTATGGAGGAAACGGATGGGACTAGAGCTGAAACCTTAAGGAATAGGCAGGTCCTGGCATAAGGATGGAGGACGTAGCAAGAAAAGTGAAGGGAAAAAACAAGGACAACATCCAGGAATTGATATGCTGAATGAAAGAGATCAAAAGGAAACTAGGCTGACCAGAGTATGGTTTATGCTCTGGAATCCTGGGAGAGAAGATGAAATTGGGCCAGAATATAGAAAGCATTAAAAGCACAATAGAAGAGATTAGATTTAATTTTATATGGCCAGAGGGACTCATAGGTTTTCAAGTATGAAGTGACATGAGAAAGCAGTGTAATATAAGGTGATAATAGTAACAGTCACTACCATTTACTGTGTGCCTGCCATATGCCAGGATTTTTATAGGCAATGCATGCATTTACTCTCCATAAATTTATGAGGCTGGTATTATCTCAATTTTGCAGATAAGGAAACAGACTTAAGGGAGATAGATTCATCTAAGAGTTCACAGTAAAATGGAGTGAAATCAGCACTTCACCCATATATATCTGACTCTAAAGACTATATCACTCTGTGCTGCTTCTAATGAGATTGGTCTGAGGTCCTTGTAAGATTTATACCGGGGGGAAACAAAGATTCCAGTTAAGAGAAGGTAACCTAGGCTTGGGTATTGTGATTTCATTTTGTATACATTGGGCTTGAGAGGTTAAGACCACTGTTTGGGAGTGGGAGTCAATTTAAGATTGAATTATAATAGAAAGCAAATTACAGGGTCAAATTTACCCTTCATATGAATGTATCAGAAAGTAAGTTTTTAAGAATTATTGGGAATCTTTTACTATAGCTATAATACTCTATAAATTATTTAGAAAGAAATCTAGATTCTTAAGAGAAATAGACCTCATGTATATCAGGAAAAGTTTAGGGGACCAATATACAAAAAAAAAATTGCCATTGATAGTTGAGGTACTCAAATAATCTCTAGGTGCTTAATCTTTTAAGTGAATAATTAATGGACTTGTGAGATCTCTCTAAGGTTGTTATAGTGTGATTTTTATTTCTAGATGAGTCTTTTGCCTGATGGGAGTGGCATCTCAAGATACCTTGATTTCTTTCTTTCTTTTTTTTTTTTTAAAGATTTTATTTATTTACTTGACAGAGAGAGAGACAGTGAGAGAAAGAACACAAGCAGGGGGAGTGGGAGAGGGAGAAGCCGGCTTCCCGCAGAGCAGGGAGCCCAACCTGGGATTCGACCCCAGGACCCTGGGATCATGACGCTTAACAAATGAGCCACCCAGGCACCCCAAGATATCTTGAGTTCTTGATAATTTATCCTTTTATATTACATGCAACACAGATTATAGGAGATAATGGAAATAAAAAAGTGAGTCTCATCATGTTCATTAAAGACAAAGCAGAATTATTAGTGCCTGCAAGAAAGTACTTATGGCAGGACTCAGTCTGTGTGGTTTTCTGAAGTCTTTCAGTATTTCACAGTCTGGGTAAAGATTTTCTCCTTTCAGATGTTCACCAGAATGTTTGATGTTTATTTCATTCTTATTTATGCTTTTGTTTTAAGCACTACTTCTCATGACTTCATGAAGCCATTTCCACCCAGTGATTCAGACAGGTGTGAAGTAATTTAAAAGCAAGCATGAGCTAATTTTACGAAGGTTATCCATACACAAAAAGAAATTTCACAAAGCACATTTTTCTGACCTAACCTGGGTACTAACTGTAGCATTTGGTTCAGCTCTGCAGGTAATGCCAGTTGTTTTTTTAAAAGGTCTGCATACCCTTTTAAAGGATTTGCGTTTTTGGATCAGAATGAAAAGAGACCCACTTCCTTTCTTCCCGTATATGTTCTTCCTCATCCCCACCATAGGAACCCACAGACACTATTTTCACTAACTCTCTGTGCACCCTGGTCAAGTGATTTAACCTTTTTAAAGGTCACTTTCCTCCTCTTTAAAATGAAAGAGTTGAGCTAAAATGCTATCTCTTTAAAGTCTTTTTTACTCTTCAAGTTCCATGATTCCTTCTGACACTTTGGAATCTTTATATTCTTCTATTCCCTTTATATATATTTAGCAACTTGAACCTCCTAACTGTACTAACATCACTTTCCATTGTTCCACCAAGCTATTTCTTGCATTACAACCCACTTGCTAAACTGTTTTGTCTCCCTTCCAATTAATATGACCTCTTCTAAAAGAAGTAGCCTACATTTCCTCCTGTGTCCAGCTTAGAGAAGGCTGGGGTTGAAGAAAGGAGTTATTCCTCAGGTCCCTAGATTTTACCCATCTGACTCTTTAGACTGCTTTGTTGACCCATTGATAGAGTAACAATTTGATAATACCCCACCCAGTGTTACTGGCCAGTACCTTTGAGAGAAGATGAATTAAGATCATCTTATCTGACACCTAAAAGTGGTTCCATTTTTAGATACTTCTAAAGTTATTAAAATTATTTGTTCTTAACACAGAAGTTTCCAGGTTGTCTTTTTCAGAAATGGAAAGGACATGGTCCATAGCCAACTAATGTCAAAATAAGCAGTTTTACCTTTTCTAAGAATTAGCTTAAATGCTTTTCTTCTTTTTAAGCCATTTGAAAACAGCAGTGATTACAATGAGAAAAGTGCTGCCTATTTAAGAGGTAATTATAAGGATATGAAATTGACAACAAAATTAGTGTTCTTAGTTGTTTTTTAAAATCATATTAGCACTTCCAGAGCAGACTAGATAAATTTCTTTTCTATTGCTTATAGCTAATTAAAATATTAATACATTTGGAGGGCGCCTGGGTGGCTCAGTCGTTAAGCGTCTGCCTTCGGTTCAGGTCATGATCCCAGGGTCCTGGGATCGAGCCCCGCATCGGGCTCTCTGCTCAGCGGGGAGCCTGCTTCTCCCTCTCCTACTCTACCTGCTTGTGTTCCCTCTCTCACTGTCTCTCTCTGTCAAATAAATAAATAAAATCTTTAAAAATAAATAATAAAATATTAATACATTTGGAATACAAAAAATGTGACTGATCATATGCAAATATTATTTTGTGCATAGAAAATCACCTCTAAGAAAATTAGATACAAAGGATATATAATCATGTGGTTGTTGCCCAAATTAATCTTTAAAACCAGTGGTAGGTAAGAGTTTATTTTTTAGAAAGTTATACATCTTAAATACCTAGGGTTTAAGGAAAATAAAATATAAAACCACAAATGTTTTTTTTCTTTGCCAGAATCTAATGTTCATATAAAATTTCATTTATGGGTCCAGTATTTATCATTTGAACCTTGTTTAACAAAGCATACCTGCAATTCTTATAATTCCTATATTCTACAAACCTGAGAGCCTCTTATCAAGTAGCAGACAATGCTATAGGCAGTGAGAACACAGCTGAAAATACATGGTGTCTGCCCTCAAAACGTTCACCTAAGAATGGAAAACAATTATGATACAATGTTATGAGTGCTACAACAGAGGGATGTCTTAGCTCAGGCTGCTATAAAAATATAAGTTGAGAGGGCTTATAAACAAATGTTTTTTTCTCACAGTGCTGGAGGCTGAGAAGTCCAAGATCAAGACGCCAACAGATTTTGTGTCTGGTGAGGGTCCTTTTCCTGGTTCATAGATGGCAGTCTTTTTTTTTTTTTTTTAAGATTTTATTTATGTATTTATTTATTTATTTGAGAGAGAGAAAGAGAGAGCATGAGCAGGGGGAAGGGCAGGAGGGAAGGGAGAGGGAGAGAATCTCAAACTGACTCCATGCTGAGTGCAGAGCCAGACCAGGGCTCAATCCCATGACCTGAGATCATGACTTGAGCTGAAACCAAGAGTCGGAAGCTCAACTGACCAAGCCACTGAGGCGCCCCTAGATGGCAGTATCCGTACTGTGTCCTCACATGGCAGAAGGGGTGAAGGAGCTCTCTGGGATCTTTATTATAAGGGCACTAATTTTACTCATGAAGATTCCACCCTCATGACTTAAACACCTCCCAAAGGCTCTACCTCCAAATATTGGGGGAATAGGTTTCAATATATGAATTTTGGGGAGACATAAACAGTTAGTTAATCCATAACAGGGGTATATGAGGTGTAGTGGGAATAAGTATGTTTGTCAGGAACAGGGAAACTTTCTCAGATGCTATAAGTAAGGCTAAAAGGATAAGTGTGTCAACAGATAATATGGAGAAAGGAATTAAAAATAGCATGGGCAATAGCATACACACATATATGCATGTAAAGTGTTTTGTGTAGCTGGGGCATTGAGTTCATAGGGAGAATGATGACAATTGAGGCTAGTCAGGGAGACCAGATCAGGAATAGCTAATAATAATCATACATTTGTCAGGGTAAATAATGCTAGGTGCTATAACAGTTCATAAATCCTAGTGGCTTAATACAACATAAGTTTATTTCTTGCACACACAATAGTTCGATTGAGTGTAAGGTGGATACCCTTCCATGTGGTGAGTCTGGGAACCTGGCTTGTTCCTTCTGGTGCCATCAGCTTCTGAAAGCTGGTTAATAGTATTAAATGCTGCCTAGAGGTCAACCCCAAAAGACCTGGAAAGTGCCCACTAGGTATGGCAACAAAGAGGTCACTGGTGATACTTTCAGGGGCAGTTCCATTGGAACATAGGAGCAGAAGCCACAGTGCATTTGAGGGATGCCAGTAAACAGCAACTGATCTTTAAAAATCTTGGATGTGAAGGAAAAGAGAAAACAAGGATTATAGATCAAGGGAGACATATTTGAGGAGCTATTTTATTATTTGCTTTTGTCTATTTTTACCATGAGAGAGAATTGAACATGATTATATGCTGAGACCTATGTTCTTTTGAACTAGGTTAGAGGAAAAGGTTGTAGATGCTGAGAAGAGAATGATAAAATTGAGTAAGTGAAATCCAGAATGGGCAGAAGGCAATGAGATTCAGAGGACAGATAAAGGGATTAACCTTACAACTAGAGGCCTTATGCCTTGTTCATTGACCTGGAAGAGAAGCAGATGAGAAAAGGAAGAGTAACTTTAAGGCTTTTTCATAAATGTCAAGGACACTGTTCAAGGTTCGAGTATCTGTCTATGATAACAAACTTCAAATAATAGAGAAATAAACCATCCATTTTAAAGCAATTATGAATGAAGAGGAGAAGAAAGAAACTATCTGCTTCATTTTATTTAACTAAATTATTCTGTTAGTTTTACCATTTCACTTTCAGGTATTAGATAATTGGGTCCATTCCACTTTTCTCCTTGTAGAATCCACAGCATCCACAAAAGTGATTAATTCTAAAGTGTTAAGGTGGACTATCAGTATATTCTAATAAGTTTAGGGCAGTTTACCACTCTAGCTTCACTTTTCCTTTTCTAAAAATGCAGAGATTTACTGACTCTTGTGGAATCATAGAATGTCAGTGTAAAAAGTAAACTTAGAAAGCTTCACAGATACCCCCAATGGTACATGCACACATTCATTCATTCAGTGAACATTTAATGAGTTCCTGTCCCTTTAGACTTATCCCAAGTCAGTCTCTTCCTTATTGTCTATATTTCAGGCATACTGGCCTTCTTTCAATACCCTAACCTCCTTTCAACCTCAAAGGCTTCTCATACTGTATTTATTCCATGTGTTTACAGTACTCTCTGCCCCAACCTTTCCTTACTCTGACTGATACCTACCCATCTTACAAGTCTCTATAATTCAAGCCATTTCCTTAGAGAAAATTTTTTTTTTCTCATTAAACTTTTGTTCTAATGGGTCTCAAAATTCTGTGACAGATTTTTGGTCAAGTTGTTTCCATTAAAAAGTACTGATTTTAAAAACGAATAACTTAAAACTGCCACACACACACACACACACACACACACACACAAATGGTCCACAAAACATTCTCCTTTCCTTCTGAAGGTTTTATGATGCATTGTTATCATTAACCAGTCCTTTACTATTAAACTTAAATGGTCAATTGACACAAACAGTTCTGAGACCATTCTTCCACCACTGATTAAGACTGGGGTGGCAGGTATTGGGGATAATATTCATTTAGACTCTGAGCTTTCTGGGCAGACTTGGTGACCTTGCCAGCTCCAGCTACCTTCTTGTCCACTGCTTTGATGACACCCCCAGCAACGTCTGTCTCATGTCACAAACAGCAAAACAGCCCAGAGGAGGATAGTCAGAGAAGCTCTCACCACACATAGGCTTGCCAGGAACCATATCAACAATGGCAGCATCACCAGATTTCAGGAACTTGGGACCATCTTCCAGCTTTTTTCCAGAACGACGATATATCTTCTCCTTCAGCTCAGCAAACTTGCAAGCAATGTGAGCTGTGTGAAATCCAGCACAGGTTCATATCCAGCACTGATTTGGCCTGGATGGTTCAGGATAATCACCTGAGCCGTGAATCTAGCTGCTTCCATTGGTGGGTCATTTTTGCTGTCACCAGCCACATTGCCCTGATGAACATCTTTGACAGAAACATTCTTGACATTGAAGCCCACATTGTCCCCAGGATGAGCCTCACTCAAAGCTTCCTGGTGCATTTCAACAGACTTTACTTCAGTTGTAACATTGACTGGAGAGCAAAGGTGACCACCATGCCAGGTTTAAGAATACCAGTCTCCACTCAGCCCACAGGGACAGTACCAATACCACCAATTTTGTAGATGTCCTGGAGAGGCAGACAAAAGGGCTTGTCAGTTGGACAAGTTGGTGGCAGACTGCAATCCAGAGCTTCAAGCAGTGTGTTTCCACTGGCATTCCCATCTTTACAGGTGACTTTCCATCTCTTGAACCAAGGCATGTTAGCACTTGGCTCCAGCATGTTGTCACCATTCCAACCAGAAATTGGCACAAATACTACCATGTCAAGGTTGTAGCCAATTTTCTTAATGTAGGTGCTAACTTCCTTAACGATTTCCTCATATCTCTTCTGGCTGTAGAGTGGCTCAGTGGAATCCGTTTTGTTAACACCAACAATTAATTGTTTTACACCTAGTGTGTAAGCCAGAAGGGCATGCTCACGGGTCTGCCAATTCTTGGAGATACTGGCTTCAAAGTCACCAACACCAGCAGCAACAATCAGGACAGCACAGTCAGCCTGAGATGTGCCTGTAATCATGTTTTTGATAAAGTCTCTGTGTCCTGGGGCATCAACGATGGTCACATAATACTTGCTGGTCTCAAATTTCCAAAGGGAGATATCAGTGGTGATACCACATTCACGTTCAGCTTTGTTTATCCAAGACCCAGGCATACTTGAAGGAGCCCTTTCCCATCTCAGGAGCCTCCTTCTCAAATTTTTCGATAGTTCTTTTGTCAATCCCACTACATTTTAGATCAGATGACCAGTAGATGACCAGACCAGTAGTAGACTTGCCCGAATCTATGTGTCCAATGATGACAATGTTGATGTGAGTCTTTTCCTTTCGCATTTTGGTTTAGGTTGAGTGGTGGTTTTCATGACACCTGTCTTCTGGTGGCAAACCCATTGTGAAAAAGTAGAGAAAACTTTCTTTGTCTGACTTCCAAATTTAGCTTAAATTCCCCCATTTAAACATTCTCTTATTTTCACATATCTTTCTGTCATATTACATGTAATTTAAGTTGTGTTTAATTACTGTGTAATTTTTTTATCTAATGACTCTGTCCTACTAAACACTCTTCCTGAGTTCAGGAACCATACCTGTTTTGCTCACCCCATGTTCCTAAGTCCCTAGAAGAGTGCCTAGAACATAGTAGCTATTCAATAAGAAGTTGTTGAATGACTGAAGGAATAATGACACCCAGTGTTTGACTCTGAAAAATACTGAGTCAGAAAGAATCCTTGTTCCTCAGGAACTCATACCTTATTAGGGAAGAAGTCATGTAAACATGTAATTATTAAACATCATAGTGGCTAGGAAAGCATATGTTGGATCAGAATGCTGAAGTTGAAAACTCCTGGCCTTCCTTCCATACAAACTGTTTATCATTAAGCAAAGAACATAATCTACCTAAGGCTCAATTTCCTCATCTATAAAATGGGGGAAATTATAGTACCAATCTGTGGCAGATAGTGTAGTTGGCTTTACTCCTTACCAATTCCAGTTCCATTATATCTTACCTTCCTACCATAGAGCCTGAAAAACCCAAAACACAAAAAACTTCATTTCTAGATCTCCTTGAAGATAAGTTCCACTTGGAACTTGGGTCCATGGAGAATGTTAGAGGCAGAAGGGAGATGAGAAGGCAGTGGCCACATGTGACAAGTGTGGTGGTAGAGACATATGGTTCTTCTGGGACAGTTCCAGTGGAATGTCTTAAATCTAGGTTAGGTGCTGATCCTCATGGGTGACACCAATGAGCAGGTCTTCTAGGATGGCCAAGTAGTGTGAATAGTGGGTATTTCTTCTGTTGGCTTTAACCCTGGGTGCCTTGTTTCTGATTGTGAAACTCCAAGCTTGATTCTCTAGCCCACAAAGATTCTATGAGTTACTTAATTCCTACAATAAATTCATTTCTGTTTCAAATAGCTAAATGGGATTTTGTAGTCTACTATAATGAAATCTGGAAGATCTAGTCAAACTAATAGTTTGTTGAAAAGGTTAAATATAAATGGAAGCTTTGTCCTTGGAATCTGAATATAAAGAATCAAACTAAGTCAATCCAATACTACATTAATATTACTTTCTCTGATTTGGTATCAATACCCTTCCCCAAATTCCTTGAGGAGTGAGTTTCTTGATTGGTTACATGTATATATGGGTGTAGGTAAAATTTGACAAGCACTTAATTAAGTTGCTACTTTAAAAATATAAATATAGATAGAAATAAATCTGGGAGAATACACAGCTCAGTTGTGTTATTTTTTCTTCATATTCATCCATATTTTATGATTTCTCAGAAATAAACACATATTACTTACATATCTTTAAAAAGACAAGTCTTTTAGCTATTAATCTGTCTACATTTGTACTGTCCTTTCATTTTTAAAAAAAGTTCTCTAGAGGTGCCTGGGTGGCTCAGTCATTGGCCATCTGCCTTCGGCTCAGGTCATGATCCTGGGGTCCTGGGACTGAGCCCCACATCGGGCTCTCTGCTCATCGGGAAGCCTGCTTCTCCCTCTCCCACTCCCCCTGCTTGTGTTCCCTCTCTTGCTGTCTCTCTGTCAAAATAAATAGGTGAAATCTTTAAAACAAAACAAAAAGTTCTCTATATGGTCAACTAATCATCAACAAAACAGGAAACAATATCTAATGGAAAAAAGTCTCTTCTCAAATGGTGCTGGGAAAACTGGACAGCAACATGCAGAATAATGAAACTGGACCACTTTCTTACACCATACACAAAAATAAATTCACAATGGATGAAAGACCTGAATATGAGATAGGAAACCATCAAAATCCTAGGGGAGAACACAGGCAGAAATCTCTTTGACCTTGGCCATAGCAACTTCTTATTAGCCACATTGCCAGAGGCAAGGGAAACAAAAGCAAAAATGAACTATTGGGACTTCATCAAGATAAAAAGCTTCTGCACAGGAAAGGAAACAATAAAACTAAAAGCAGCCTATGGAATAGGAAAAGATATTTACAAATGACATATCTGATAAAGGGTTAGTATCCAAAATCTATAAAGAAATTACCAAACTCAACACCCCAAAAATGAATAATCCAGTCAAGAAATGGGCATACGACATGAATAGACACTTTACCAAAGAAGACATACAGATGGCTAACAGACACATGAAAAGATGCTCAACATCACTCATCTCAGGAACATACAAATCAAAACCATGATGAGATACCACCTCACACCTGTTGGAATGGCTAAAATTAACAACACAAGGAAGAATAGATGTTGGCGAGGATGTGGAGTAAGGGGAACCCTCTTGCACTGTTGGGAATGCAAAGTGGTGCAGCCACTCTGAAGAACATTTTGGAGGTTCCTCAAAAAGTTAAAAATAGAACTACCCTACAATCCAGCAATTGCACTACTAGGTATTTATCCAAAGGATACAAAAATACAGATTCAAAGGGGTACATGCACCCCGATGTTTATAGCAACATTATCAACAATAGCCAAACTATGGAGAGAACCCAAATGTCCATGAATGGATAAAGAAGATGAGGTATATATATCCAATGAAATATTATTCAACCATCAAAAAGAATAAAATCTTGCCATTTACAACAACATGGAGAGAGCTAGAGTGTATTATGCTAAGTGACATAAGTCAGAGAAAGACAAATACCATACGATCTCACTCATATGTGGAATTTAAGAAAGAAAACAGATGAACATATGGGAAGGGGGAAAGAAAAAAAAGAAGAGAGGGAAACAAGCCATAAGTGACTCTTAATGATTGAGAACAAACTGAGGATTGACAGAGGGAGGAAGGTGGGGAATGGGCTAGATGGATGATGGGTATTAAGGAGGGAACTTGTGATGAGCACTGGGTGTTGTATGTAAGTGATGAATCACTGAATTCTACTCCAGAAACCAATATTGCACTATATGTTATCTAACGAAATAAAAAAAAAAGTTCTCATATGCACTAATCTCATGACAACCTTGTTAGGTATTTAGTAATTTTGCCATTATACAATATGCAAATGAAAGGCAAGAGATACTAATAATTGGCCTAGTCAGAATTTGAATGTAGGTCTTCTGACTCTAAGTCATGTGCTTTCTTGCTTTACCCTAGCTGGTCAGCAGTTCATTGAGAGCAGCTCTCTCTAAAATGAAATAAATTTTTATTATCAGCACCAAATGAAAGACTTGAATTGCAGGCCAGATGGTACCACTGGTTAGGTTTGCCATTTGGGGTGAGGTAATAAGTCTTTATTAGTTCACTTCTATGTATAAAATGATAATACCACAAACTTCTTGTCAAGATGGCCCCGTAAGTTCACAGTACATACCAATGAGTAATAAAGTATACGACTAAATATCAAAAAGACAAGGCCAAGTTCAAAAACCAGGTAAACATTTCAGTGAACCATAAATGGAATAGAAATCCAAGTAGTACACAGACTTTAGGACTGGGGACTCTGACTCCGATCTAGTTTCTGTATGGCAGAGGGATGAAAAGTGTTCTGTGCAAAACTGGAGATGAGATCCAATCTTACTCTTAAAAGTCAGGGTTTGGGGAAAAACAGGGAGCAGGAGAATGGGTGCCTGAAAACCAAAATTCAAAAGTAAACAAAAAAATCACATAAAACTAAGAAGTACAGCCAACAAAAACCACCCAATTCTGATTCATTTCAGATAAATTAATGTCATGGAACACATTCTAACAGATTTTTATTTTATTTTATTTATTTTATTTTTATTTTTTATTTTTTTTAAAGATTTTATTTATTTATTTGACAGAGAAAGACACAGCGAGAGAGGGAACACAAGCAGGGGGAGTGGGAGAGGGAGAAGCAGACTCCCTGCCAAGCAGGAAGCCCGATGCGGGACTCGATCCAGGGACTCCAGGATCATGACCTGAGCCGAAGGCAGTTGCTTAACCAACTGAGCCACCCAGGCGCCCCTATTTTATTTTATTTTATTTTATTTTATTTTATTTATTTGACAGAGAGAGACACAGCAAGAGAGGGAACACAAGCAGGGGAAGTGAGAGAGGGAGAAGCAGGCTTCCCGCTGAGCAGGGAGCCTGATGCGGGGCTCAATCCCAGGACCCTAAGATCATGACCTGAGCCAAGACAGACGCTTAACGACTGAGCCATCCAGGCACCTCCTAAGATATATTTTTAAAAGCTTGAAGAGATTTAAAAATTCATTTAGAAAAAGCAAGAAATTATTAATAAGAAACAACACAACTATAAGAGGTAAAGAGTAAAAAGGAAGTGAAAAATAACATTTAGTGAAATGGGTGTAACAATATGTACTCTCTTAGCTTATAAAATTACAAGACTATTGTGAGGACTGCACAGGAATATGCGAGCTTCTTTTTTGTAAATTAAACTTTTCATACTTTGGGATGGGGAATGGCAAGAATAGTCTGGGAGATCTCTGCGAGGGAGGTCATGAGCTATGGAGCTGGCAAGGAATCGGGGTAACTTTAAGAAAAGGAAAGACTATCATAAAAGAGAAAATACATTGACAAATTCCACTTTATTCTAGAATTTGCCTAAAGAACCAGTCTTCTGGGACACTAACTATGATCTATATGTTAAGGAAAAAAGAATTTATGCTTTTTTAAAGTTTCCCATAAAACAGCACACTTCTATTTCTTGTAGAGAAAGGAGAATGGAAAAAAGTACTACATAAATTAAGGCTATCATTATCTTTCCCTTTTAGGGAAAAAAAATGCCATCTGGGGAGGAAAATGTCTGGACATTGAGAATTTATGCTTTTTCTAATGTGCATTTCTATGGGAATATACATTTGAAATTGGGCATGCAAACCTGAATTTGTGTATGGTACATTTTCATGCAAATGTGCACATGCGTATCGTAATGCTTGTTCTGTTCCACTCAAAAGTGGGTGGAGATATGAATATTATTGAGCAAGTATAATTTTCATACAAGTATTGTGTGGGCAGCTTCCATTCTGGCAAAGCATCTTAGCAAAAATGAAAAGCTCAGATAAGAACAGTGGGATTTTGTAAGTGTTAATATTACAGTATGAATGTTTCTAATCATTCTCTAAGCCTGTTTGGTCTTGAATTAAAAAGAATAGAACCATCACGCCAGAGGGCAAATTGTCACATGGAGAAAATTGATAGATGGGAAATAGAATATAGTACTTCATCCTATCTTTTTAAAAAATATATATTTTTTTAAGGGAGAAAGTGGCCATTTGAAATTCTATATTTTGGAAGTCAGGCCAAGCATGACGTTTGACCTAGGTTTTAAATATTCTATACTGTGAAACTGAGATACTTGTAAAAACTTTCTGAAGGAATTCAGAGTATCTAACACCAGCAAAAAGCTCCATAGCCCCAAATCATATAAAAACTAAGTCTGGCAGTGGTTGGGGTTTATTAAGTATGATCGAGTTGTACCCTCCCCACAACTCATACTGTTTTAAAGAAGCTGGGAACTGGAAAGGTGATTTTGATCTCTCTGTAGTCTAGTGGAATCAGTGATTCTGAGGTGTAAAATAAAACAGTGGGAGTAGAAAGGGGCTGGAACTTAGACGAGGGAAGGACATTTTCTTGACAGTGAATAAGGAATAACCAAGAAGCCTCCCCAGAAACATAATCAGGTCTGGGAAACAACAAAAAGAAGCAAATAGGGAACAGTTCTGTAACAAGATTTCAGTTCTGAGTTTGGGTGACTTTGGAGTGTGCAATTCCCATTTAGAGCTGAACTATGGACCTAGGACCTAGAGCTTAGACAACAAGAGCTTTTTGATTGGTGACCCAAAGAACTTTCAAAGCATCTCACCCAGTGATCAGTGCAAAAGTAAAGGCTATATTAGGATGCAAAAATGGAGACATATTAAAGATCTGATTTATGTATAAAATTGTGCCATCCTAAAATGAGTAATGAAACTGTGCTTGTAATTATGCACCTGCTTCTGTTTCTATTCTTGGAATCAACAGATTCTTATTACCTCTTGCCTCAATTATTGCAGTAACCTTCTAACTGGCCTTTAGCCTTCAGTCTGTTCCCTATCTAAAGCATTCTACCACTTAGAACAGTTCAGTGGCTCCCTGCTGCCTTTTAAGCGCAAAATATGGCAGTCATATTTTCTGTGATCTGGAGCCAAACTTACCTGTCCAGCCTTGTCTGCCATTACTTTTCCCCATGTACTTTTTTAAAATTTAAATTCAATTTAATTAACATATAGTATATTATTAGTTTCCAAGGTAGAATTTAGTGACTCATCAGTTACATATAACATCCAGTGCTCCTTCCATCAAGTGCCCTCCTTAATGCCCATTGCCCAGTTACCCCATCTCCCCTACACCCCTCCCTTCCAGCAACCCTCAGTTTGTTTCCTAGAGTTAAGAGCCTCCATGTACTTTATGCTACAACCAACATGTCTAATCCATCATTCTCCAAACATCCTCCAGAGTGGTGTTTCTAAAAACACCAGCATGATCCTGTTACTACGTAACTGAAAACCCTTCAGTGACTTTCTATAGAGCTGCTTTGTAGGATCAACTTTAATGTTATTAGTCTATAGGACCCTCTAAATCTGGCTCATGTCAAGCTCTCCAGCCTTTCCTCTGACCACCAGACCCTAATTTATCCTGTTCCAAACCTATAACCCAGTCGTATGGAGCTACTTAAAACTGAATAGGCCAACCTCTTTCTTGCCCTGAAGCCTTTGTTAAAGTTGTTCCTTCTGCCTTGTACACTCTTCCTACTCCTACCATCCTCCTGCCTTCAGTGCCCCATGGTCCACCTGGAAAAAAGAAAAGAAAAAAAAAACCCTTATTATTTTTTCCAAGATTCAGCTCAAGCTCATCTTCTTTGTAAAAAGCCTTTACATTTCTATAAAACTTAATTACCACCTTCCTCACAGACACCCACTACTCTTTCTCCTGTAACCCCAGTGCCAAGTGCCTATTATTATCATTAAAACCGTAGTATGTCTTTTTCATTAACCATTTCCTAACATGTCTACCACCTCATTAAGGGCAGGGACAGCGTCCTATTTACTTTTGCAACCCTAGGACAGCACACAATGCCGAGAACCGAATAGAGTTCAACAAATAGCAGCAAAGTGCTAACTCCTTGAGAATAGGGCCCTGTGGTATGCCCATTGTGCTTTATGAATATCTGTTGAGCAAATAAATAATGGATATTTATAATCTTTATGCCATCTTTACAGGCAATAATAAAGTCTCTCTTGCAAAAACAGCACACTGTGTATATTATAGAGCAGTGCTCCTCAAACTTCAATATGCTTACAAATCACTTCCAGATCTTGGAAAAAATGGTACTCTGTTTCAGTAGATCTGAGTTGGGGGACCACGATTCTACATTTCTAAGGCAGAATCCATTAGGAGATGCCAGTGCTGCTGGTCCTCAGATCACACTTTGAATAACAAAACTATAGATGACACCAGGGGGAGGGATTTCACATGAGAGGTTCAGGGGAGGGACAAGTAGCAGAAAGAACTCAACGAAGGGAAAACTACTTAGTGGTGCCACAGGGTTTACCCAGCTGTGAACATATCCAGGAAGACTTTTTGGGAGGTTGTGCTAAAGCCTGGGGTTTTATCTTTATTTTCTTTATTTCTCTATCACTGTATCTCTGAGAGTCAGGCTTTTCCTTCATTCATTCCCCCACTATGATTCAGCTTGCATGATTTTCTCTGTATAAGATCTCCCCAGGCTCCATTTTTAAACTAACCTGAAGCTGTTCTCCTATTTGCTTTTCATAAACTTAAGTTCTCTCTGCTTCATTGTCCAAACCCTGGAAATCCAATCTTTTCAGTTTTCAGAAGGCCCTCCAGCTGCCTGAATTGTTTTGCCGCCATTTTAATCAGAAACAGCTTTTCCTTTCCCAGTATATGAACCAACTTCACCTCTGCAGAAGCCAATTTCCCAGGTGTGGCTGCTTTGATTGATAAGCACAGATCTCATTCTGAAAGACTTGCTGCTCTCCCCACCCCACCATCAGAAGAACATGAAGTAGTCAGGATTTTAAACTGTAGGGTGGCTTAGGAGAACACCAGAATTCTTACTGTTGACTGATCAAAGTAAATGTCATAAAGGAAAAGCAAATGTGGAGAGAAACTGGAGGTTTGGCTGGCAGTTGCAGGAGCTTGTGAATGCATGTAATATCATGAAAACCGCCAATGCTTTGCTAGTGTCAATTTATAATTAGAGATGCCATTTTAAGGTGAATTTTGACATTTACTGCTACTAGTTGACTTTTTCAGTAATATCTAGCTCCATATGATAGCATTGTCTCTTTCTTTGAGAAATTAAATAAATCCAGAGGTTTCAGATTCTATTCAGGAAACCATGAACATCTTATAAAACCATTTTACACCTTAAATTATAAGCCATTATTGTCAGAAACACACACAAACACAAGCATATATGTGATTATAGTTTAGTTTAATTGTAGAATTTATAAATGTGAGATTATAAAATTTTATTATTTGGAAGAAAGTTAAATGATTACAAACTTCCCCCCCCCCAAAAAATCCAGTGGATCCATCAATACCTTGTTTACATAATCACATTCAAATTCATAAGAATAATGTATTTGAAATCTAAGTCATACACTTTAACATTCCCCTTAATCTAGGAAATATAACCTAGATCCTAAATTAATACTAAGTTAATGCTAGTTAGTACTGAGCAATATAAAGTTAAATGGCTGATGTGCCATTTAAAAATAGACTTGTTTGATTAATTTTGCACTGATGGGATGAAAATTGGCCTGATTTTTCTATTGGTATTAAGCTAGCACATGCTTTAGCTGAGTTTAGAACTTCCACTGACTTCAAAGGAGGCATAGGTTTCTTTTTAGCATCTTGAAGCATGAAAGACCAGATTCACCATATGACATGCTGGAAACTTGTAAATATGCATTTACTTGCTGGAGATTTCAAACTCAGCGATCGGCACAATGTATCTTTAACATTTGTAAAACATCTGCAGCCATTAAAAATTGACCCCTCCTCACTCCCAGCCTTTCTAAAATAGATACACACAATCTCAGAAGATAATTCTTTGGGGGAAAATGCTATCTTGAAAACAATCATAAGTTGTAGAATTTCAGAGCTGAAATGAATTCTAAAGCTCATTGAGTTGGCTCCCGTTTTATAGCTGGAGAGGAAGTGGAGTTCTGGAAGGTGAGAGAGCCACATCGAAACTGCGTTTCCTGGCATTCAGGCCAGAAACCTTTCCATTACCATTGTTTACTGTATATGGGTATTGAATAAATCTAACAGAATTTAATTAGATCTCCAATAGACATATTTTAGAAATAAAGCATTAACTTTTACAAGAATAGGTACAAGTGTAACTGATAGGTCTCCGTGTGAAGGAAAATTCCCTTCCATTCAGCCATACCACAGGTTTTCCCCTAGTAGTTAGCCATTAGATTGAATCTTAACTACATTTAATTCTCTTATGAGGCGAAAGACATTTCCTAGATAAGGTAAGCTGAGAGGTTAAATAGAGCAGGATTCTCTTATAAATGAAAGGAATGCACCTTGATTCTTAGGTTATTCTACAACCAAAATACCAATACCAGTTTAAAGGAGAAGTAAGCATAAGCTTAGGACTTATGAACAATGATAAATGTGAAAGCATTTTGTAAAGATTTTATTTATTTGAGAGAGAGCGAGGAAGCACAAGCAAGGGGAGGGGCAGAGGGAGGAGAAGCAGAGTCCCCACTGAGCAGGGAGCCCAACTGCAGGGCTCCATCCCAGAACCATGGGATC
Organism: Mirounga angustirostris; assembly: GCF_029215605.1. Lineage (NCBI taxonomy): Eukaryota > Metazoa > Chordata > Mammalia > Carnivora > Phocidae > Mirounga > Mirounga angustirostris. The sequence goes on from NW_026991713.1 coordinate 21,873,334, forward strand.
AGGACCTGAGCCCAAGGCAGAGGTTTAACTGACCGAGCCACCCACAGGCCCTAATGTGGGTGATAACTAAGGTGATAACTTTGGAAATTATGTGAAGTATAAATGGAGGCTTAGACAAATATTTGAAAAATGTTCATCACAAATATGATAAAGGGTTATATCCTTAACATATAAAGAGTTCATACAAACTGATCTAAGAAAAACACTTAAAACTAATAGAAAAATTGCCAAAGACATGAACTAGCTTTTACTATGAACATGAAACATATTTAAACTATTAACAGTACTAGAAATGCAGATTTTAAAGGGCTTATATTCTTTACCTATAAAAGTAACTAAATTTCTCTCACTTTTTTCATTGATACCTTTTTTCTCTTATAATGTCATCTACTGGCTATAATGTGGTAAATATACTATAATTTAAAATATATATACTATATTTATAATCTTTCTGAAAAACTGCTTTAAAGTATATATTAAGAACCTGAAATGTAGGGGCGCCTGGGTAGCTCAGTCGTTAAGTGCCTTCGGCTCAGGTCATGATCCCGGGGTCCTGGGATTGGCCCCACATCAGGCTCTCTTTCAGTGGGAAGCCTGCTTCTCCCTCTCCCACACCCCTGCTTGTGTTCCCTCTCTTGCTGTGTCTCTCTCTGTCAAATAAATAAATAAAATCTTAAAAAAAAAAAAAGAACCTAAAATGTATGCAGAGCCTTTTATCAAGTGAATCCACTTTAGAGAATGTATATCAAGGATCAGATGCAAATCAATATTTGTGGAGAAAAAGGCTAAATATATCATCATTTATAATAATGAAAAATTACAATAAATAAAAATGTGCAAACAAAATTAAAGGACTAGATAAATCATAAAATATCCACAGGAGGGAATATTTTATAATTTTTAAGAACCATGTTTTCACATGATATGTAGGAACCAAGAAAAATTTTGGCAACATAATGTTACATAAAAAATAAGAATAGTTTTCGGGTGCCTGGGTGGCTCAGTTGGTTAAGCGACTGCCTTCGGCTCAGGTCATGATCCTGGAGTCCTGGGATCGAGTCCCGCATCGGGCTCCCTGCTCGACAGGGAGTCTGCTTTGCCCTCCAACCCTATCCCCTCTCATGTGTTCTCTCTCATTCTCTCTCTCTCAAATAAATAAATAAAATCTTTAAAAAAAAAAAAAAAAAAAAAAAATAAGAATAGTTTTCATCAAATTTGGAAAAAATTTAGCCATTATTTCTTCAGATATTTATTCTGTCCTTTCTGTGTTTTATTTTGGGTAGTTTCAATTCCTATGTCTTCAAGTTTACTAGTATTTTCTTCTGCAATGTCTATTTTTCCCTATACCCTATCTAATGTATTTTTCATCTCAGACTTTGAGTTCTATCTCTAGAAGTTTGAAGGGGTGTGTGTGTGTGTGTGTGTGTGTGAGTGTATACACATCTTTCAGGTCTCTACTTAATTTTTTAAATATATGGAATGGAGTTCATATAGGATGTTTTAATATTTTAATCTTCTCATGTGCTAGTTCTGACATCTGTCAGTTTTGGGGTCAGTTTTGATTGATTAATTTATCTCCTCATAAGGTCATATTTCCTGCTCATTTTAATGCCTGGTAATTTTTTTTATCAGGTGCCAGACATTGTGAATCTTTCCTTGTTTGATGCTGGATGATTTTCTATTCCAAAAATATTCTTAAGCTTTTTCTGGGTGCAGTTAAATTACTTGGAAACAGTTTGATCCTTTTGGATATTACTTTTTGATTATACTAAGTCAGAACATAGCAGTACTACATCTAAGGCTAATTATTCTCTACTACTAAGCAAGATCCTTCTGTTTGCTCTACCTAATTTTAATCTGACTGTTGGAAACAGACATTATTCTTGCGCCCTGTGAGCACTGGTTACTCTTACCACTAATTCTTTCAAGTAGTTTTTTCCCCAGCATTAGGTTGTTTCCACATACACCTGTGCTGTTATTCAGATGAATAATCAAAGTAGTCCCTCTAGAAATCTTTGGTATTTTGTCTCTGTGCAACTCTCTCCTTTACATCCTCTGCCCTGACAACTCTGGTCATCATTGTCTTCCCACACTCTCAGCTTCATCTCTTCCTACCCTGGAGTCTACCACTTTGCCTAGATTCCCTTTTCTTGTGCCACAGCCTGGAAATCCTCTCAACGCAGTAAACTGGGCAATCATAGGATTTTTCTTGTTTGTTTGCTATGTCTCAGAGATTTCTATCCTTCATGCCTCCTGTCTAATGTCTTATAAACAATCATTTCATATATTCTACCTTTTTTTTCTTCTTCTTTTAGACAGGAGGTCAAATGTGGTCTCTTGTCTGGAAGTGGAAGCCCTTATTTTGTTGTCCTTTTTTCCAAAATACTGTTGAAATCAATTTATCTGTATATCGTAGAGTATAAGGAGAAATCTCACTACATACAGAAAATCTGAGAGTACAAATAATCCCCAAGTTAGTTTAAAACAAGTATATGCCAGTATTTGACAAAATTCAACATCTGTTCATGACAAAAAAACTCTTAACAAAGTGGGTTTAAAGGGAACATGACTCAACATAATAAATGATAAAGGCACAAGCCCATATCTCACAAACCCACATCTCACATCATCACCAAAAAACTATTAGTACTGATAAACGAATTCAGTAAAGTTGAAGGATACAAAATTAATGCACAGAAATCAGTTGTATTTCTATACACTAATAACAAAGTAGCACAAAAAAAAATTAAGAAAGCAATCCCTTTTATGATTCACTAAAAAATAAAATACCTAGGAATAAACTTAACCAAGGAGGTGAAAGATCTATACTCTGAAAACTATAAAACACTGATGAAAGTAATTTAAGATGACACAAACAAATGGAAAGATATTCCATGTTCATGGATTGGAAGAATTAATATCATTAAAATGTCATTCTACCCAAAGCAATTTATAGATTCAATGCAATCTCTACCAGAATACCAACAACATTTTTCACAAAACTAGAACAAATAAAACTAAAATTTGTATGGAATCACAAAAGATCCCAAATAGCCAAGGAAATCATGAGAAAGAACAAAGCTGGAAGTATCACAATTCCAGATTTAAAATAGACTATATACTGTGTAATTAAAACAGTATGGTACTACCACAAAAATAGACACATAGATCAATAGAACAGAATAGAGAGCCCAGAAATAAATCCATGCTTATGTGGTCAGTTAATCTATGATAAAGGAGGCAAGAATGTACAACAGAAAAAGAAAATCTCTTCAAATGGGTGCTGGGAAAACTGGACAACTACATGCAAAAAATGAAACTGAACCACTCTTTTACTCCGTATACAAAAATAAACTTAAAATGCATTAAAGATCTATATGTGAGACCTGAAACATAAAACTCCTAAAAGAAAACATAGGCAGTAATTTTATATATATATAGGCTGTAGCAACATTTTTCTAAATACATCTCCTTAAGGCAGGGGAAATTAGAGCAAAAATAAACCATTGGGACTATACCAAAATAAAAAAAAAACTTTTGTACAGCAAAGGAAACTATAAACAAAACAAAAAGACAACCTACAGAATGGGAGAAGATATTTGCAAATGGCATATCCAATAAAGGGTTAGTATCCAAAATATATAGAGAACTTATACAACTCCATGCCAAAAAACCCACAAATAATCTGATTAAAAATGGGCAGAAGAGGGGTGCCTGGATGGCTCAGTTGGCGTAGGCTTTTGGCTCAGGCCATGATCCCAGGGTCCTTGGATTGAGCCCTGCATCGGGTTCCCTGCTCTGCGGGAAGCCTGCTTCTCCCTCTCCCACTCCCCCTGCTTGTGTTCCCTCTCTCCCTGTGTCTCTCTCTGTCAAATAAATAAATAAAAATCTTTTTAAAAAATGGGCAGAGGACCTGAATAGGCATTTTTCCAAAGAAGATGTATAGATGGCCAATGGACATATGAAAAGGTGTTCAACATCACTAATCATCAGGAAAATGCAAATCAAAATCACAATGAGATATTACCTGACATCTGCCAGAATGGCTAAAAAAAAAAAACAAAAAAACAAGAAATAACAAGTGTTGGTGAGGATATGGAGACAAAGGAACCCTCATGCCCTGTTGATGGGAATGTAATTTGGCACAGCCACTGTAGAAAACAATATGGAGATTCCTCAAAAAATTAAAAACAGAAATACAGTATGATCCAGTAATCCACTATTGGGAATTACCCAAGGGAAATGAAAATGCTAATTTGAAAAGATACATGAACCTTTATGTTTATTGCAGAATTATTTACAATAGCCAATATATGGAAGTAACCCTAGTGTCCACTGATAGATGAATGGATAAAGAAGAGTGGGAGGATGGGTTAGCCTGGTGATGGGTATTAAAGAGGGCATGTTCTGCATGGAGCACTGGTTGTTATGCACAAACAATGAATCATGGAACACTACATCAAAAACTAATGATATAATGTATGGTGATTAACATAACAAAAAAAAATTTTTTTTTAATTTTACTCAAAGCCTATGTCAACCAACCAAAGCATGATAATAATAAAATGGCTTAAAAACTTAAAAAAAAAAAAAGATATGGTATGTATATGTATACAATGAAATATTGTTCAGCCATAAAAAAGAATGAGTTGTTGCTATCTGCAACAGCATGGACAGACCTACAGTGTATTATGCTAAGTGAAATAAATCAGAGAAAGACAAATACTGTGTGATTTCACTTATGTGTGAAATCTAAAAAACAAAAATGAGTAAACAAACAAAAAGTATAAACAGACCCATAAACGCAGAGAACAAACTAATGGTTGCCAGAGGGACACAGTTTGGGGCATGGGCAAAAAAGGGTGGAGGGGAGTGCGAGATACAGGCTTCCAGTTATGGAATGAATAAGTCATTGGAATAAAAGTTGCAGCATAGTAAATGCAATCAGTAGTATTGTAGTAGGTTTACATGGTGACAGATGGTAGCCGCACTTGTAGTGAGCAGAGCAAAAGATATAAACTTGTCCAGTTACTATGTTGTACATTGAAACTAATGTAACATTGTGTGCCAACCATATTTCAATAAGATAATAAATAATTAAAGAGAGAAATATATGCAAAAAAACTAGCACATGCTCATACATTCACATTAAGAGAAGAAAATAATATCAAAATATTAGCAACAGTACTGATCCCAGGGATTGTGTCTGATTTATATTCATTTTCATACATTTTTAATTGTCTTCAAGTATTAAAATATATAAATTTTACTAAAAATGAATGTTACATATAATGTAGGTATATATAACCTTTGGTAAAAGAAATCAAACTTGTATTTTGAAAAAAAATAACACTAAAATCAGTGAGTGGCATATATATATATATGATGAAGACCTATCTGATTTCATGAAGGGAATGGGGTCTACTTACCAGTGAATGAAAGCACACAATGATGTAGATCCTGGGTTCTGCTACTAGAAACCTTTCACCAAAAGCTTCATGTCCAGCATTCAGTGAGGCTGGGAAAGGATATATCACTGCTTGATTTTGGGATCAGATAATATCTAAGCTCTTTTCAACTGGGAATTTTTGTGCTTGCTCTTGTTTTTGAGAATATCTAAATGGTGGTCAAATTTCAAGGACAGACTGATTCTCTTGGAAAGAGGCCACCTTATACAGCCTTTACATAGTCAAAAATGAATGTTCCTAGGGAAATGTTAAATAAAATGATTTCTGGGAGTGCAATTAAATCTGACTTTCACATTTGTTCATAACTGGCTAAGTGAGCAATTTTAACTAATTGTGAAGAGATAAAAGACAGTAAAAAGGCTAAAAATCAAATACAGTCTAAGATAGAGTGTATTTGAAAGAAACTTATTAAGCTAAGTAGATACATAAGTACACTCTTAAGAATTCAGAAGATTGTGCTCCAGAAAAAAAAGAAAAAAAGAAGCAAAGCAGAGAGGCATAGTGTTGGAAAGGACCATAGATGTCTTCCAGTCCGTCATTTTCCAAGTGTGGCTGGAGACTGCTTGGGTTGAATCCTGACTCTGCCATTTACAAGCTGCGTGACTTTGAGCAAGTTATTAACTCCTCTGTACCACAACTTCCCTTCTGTAAAGTCAGAATTACAGTAAGTGTTGTGAAGATTATATCAGTTAATGTAAATATAGAGCTTAGAATACCTGGCACACATTAAACTATAAACAAATATTAGCTGTTATTATTCTACGTGTATATGGAAGGATTTTAAAAACATCAATGTCCTGGGGTGCCTGGGTGGCTCAGTCGTTAAGTGTCTGCCTTCGGCTTAGGTCATGATCCCAGGGTCCTGGGACAGAGCCCTGGATCCGGCTCCCTGCGCAGCAAGAAGCCTGCTTCCTCCTCTCCCTCTACCTGCCACTTCCCTGCTTGTGCTTTCTGTCTCTGTTAAATAAATAAATAAAAACTTTTTTAAAAAATTAATGTCCATGCACTTAATGGGCATTCAAAAATATATCTCATTGAATCTGAAATTGTATAGATAGTATTCCTTGAGGTCACTTATGGTATGACATAAAGTTAAAAGTATTAATTTTTTTCAGGCTCTAAACACTTAAATTTTTCTTTTTATTATGTTATGTTAGTCACCATACAATACATCATTAGTTTTTGATGTGGTGATCCATGATCCATTGTTTTCGTATAACACCCAGTGCTCCATGCTGTACATGCCCTCCTTAATACCCATCACCAGGCTAAACAATCCCCCCCCCCAAAACCCTGTTTGTTTCTCAGAGTCTATAATCTCTCATGGTTCGTCTCTCCCTCCAATTCCCCCTCCCCATTTTTCCCTTCCTTCTCCTAATGTCCTCCATACTATTCCTTATGTTCCACAAATAAGTGAAACCATATGATAATTGACTTTCTCTGCTTGACTTATTTCACTTAGCATAATCTCCTCTAGTCCCATCCATGTTGATGTAAAAGTTGGGTATTCATCTTTTCTGATGGCTGAGTAATATTCCATTGTACATATGGACCACATCTTCTTTATCCCTTCATCTGTTGAAGGGCATCTCGGCTCTTTCCACAGTTTGGCTATTGCGGACATTGCTGCTATGAACATTGGGGTGCATATGGCCCTTCTTTTCACTACATCTGTGTCTTTGGGGTAAATACCCAGGAGTGCAATTCTGGGTCATAGGGTAGCTCTATTTTTAAATTTTTGAGGCACCTCCACACTGTTTTCCAAAGTGGCTGTACCAACTTGCATTCCCACCAACAGTGTAAGAGGGTTCCCCTTTCTCCACAACCTCTCCAACATTTGTTGTTTCTTTCCCTGTCCATTTTTGCCATTCTGACTGGTGTAAGGTGGTATCTCAATGTGGTTTTGATTTGGATTTCCCTGATGGCTAATGATGATGAACATTTTTTCATGTGTCTGTTAGCCATTTGTATGTCTTCTTCAGAGAAGTGTCTTTTCATCTCTTCTGCCCACTTTTTGACTTGATTATTTGTTTTTTGGGTGTTGAGTTTGAGAAGTTCTTTATAGATCTTGGATACCAGCCCTTTATCTGTAGTGTCAGTTGCAAATATCTTCTCCCATTCTGTGGTTTGCCTCTTTGTTTTGTTGACTGTTTCCTTTGCTGTGCAAAGCTTTTTATCTTGATGAAGTCCCAAAAGTTCATTTTTGCTTCTGTTTCACTAGCTTTTGGAGATGTATCTTGAAAGAAGTTGCTGTGGGCAATGTCAAAGAGGTTACTGCCTATGTTCTCTAGGATTTGGATGGATTCCTGTCTCACACTGAGGTCTTTCAACCATTTTGAGTTTATCTTTGTGAATGGTGTTAGAGAATGGTCGAGTTTCATTCTTCTGCATGTGGCTGTCCAATTTTCCCAGCACCATTTATTGAAGAGACTGTCTTTTTTGCATTGCATGTTTTTTCCTGCTTTGTCAAAGATTGTTTGACCATAGAGTTGAGAGTCCATATCTGGGTTCTCTATTCTGTTCCATTGGTCTATATGTCTGTTTTTGTGCCAGTACCATGCTGTCTTGGTGATCACAGCTTTGTAATATAGCTTGAAATCAGGCAATGTGATGCCCCGAGCTTTGTTTTTCTTTTTCAACATGTCCTTGGTGATTCGGGGTCTTTTCTGATTCCATACAAATTTTAGGATTGTTTGTTCCAGCACTTTGAAAAATGTCATTGGAATTTTGATCGGGATGGCACTGAAGGTATAGATTGCTCTGGGTAGCATAGACATTTTAACAATGTTTATTCTTCCAATCCATGAGCATGGAATATTTTTCCATCTTTTTGTGTCTTCTTCAATTTCTTTCATGAGTGTTCTGTAGTTCCTAGAGTATAGATCCTTTACCTCTTTGGTTAGGTTTATTCCGAGGTGTCTTATGGTTTTTGGTGCTATTGTAAATGGAATCATTTCTCTAATTTCTCTTTCTACAGTTGCGTTGTTACTGTATAAGAAAGCAACTGATTTCTGTGCATTGATTTTGTATCCTGCCACATTACTGAATTGCTGTATGAGTTCTAGTAATTTTGGGGTGGAGTCTTTTGGGTTTTCCACATAAAGTATCATGTCATCTGCGAAAAGAGAGAGTTTACTTCTTCTTTGCCAATCTGAATACCTTTTATTTCTTTTTGTTGTCTGATTGCTGTTGCTAGGACTTCTAGTACTATGTTGAACAATAGTGGCGAGAGTGGGCATCCTTGACGTGTTCCTGAGCTTAAGGGAAAGGCTCTCAGCTTTTCCCATTGAGGATGATATTCGTTGTGGGTTTTTCATAGATGGATTTTATGAACTTGAGGAATGTTCCCTCTATCCCTATACTCTGAAGAGTTTTAATCAGGAAAGGATGTTGTATTTTGTCAAATGCTTTTTCTGCATCAATTGAGAGGACCATATGGTTCTTCTCCCTCCTCTTATTAATGTGTTCTATCACATTGATTGATTTGTAAATGTTGAACCACCCTTGCATCCCGGGGATAAATCCCACTTGGTCGTGGTGGATGATCCTTTTAATGTATTGTTGGATCCTATGAGCCAGGATTTTGTTGAGGATTTTGGAATCCATATTCATCAGGGATATCGGTCTGAAATTCTCCTTTTTGATGGGGTCTTTGCCTGGTTTGGGGATTAAGGTAATGCTGGCCTCATAGAATGAGTTTGAAAGTTTTCCTTCTGTTTCTATTTTTTAAAACAGCTTCAGTAGAATACGTATTATTATCCTTTTTGAATGTTTGGTAGAATTCCCCAGGGAATCCATCAGGCCCTGGACTCTTGTTTTTTGGGAGGTTTTTGATCACTGCTTCAATCTCGTTACTGGTTATTGGCCTATTCAGGTTGTCAATTTCTTCCTGTTTCAGTCTTGGCAGCTTATAGGTTTCCAGAAAGGCCTCTATTTCATCCAGATTGCTCAGTTTATTAGCATATAGTTGTTGATAATAATTTCTAATAATTGTTTTTATTTCCTTGGTGTTAGTCGTGATCTCTCCCCTTTCATTCATAATTTTATTAATTTGGGTCCTTTCTCTTTTCTTTTGGATAAGTCTGGCCAGTGGTTTATCAATCGTATTAATTCTTTCAAAGAACCAACTTCTAGTTTCATTGATTTGATCTACTGTGTTTCTGGTTTCTAATTCATTGATCTCTGCTATAATTTTAATTATTTCTCTTCTAATGAGTGGCTTAGGCATCGTTTGTTGCTTTTTCTCTAGTTCTTTAATGTGTAGAGTTAGTTGATGAATTCGGGATTTTTCTTTTTTTTTGAGTGAGGCTTGGATGGCTATGTATTTCCCCCTTAGGACCACCTTTGCAGTATCCCATAGGTTTTGGACCAATGTGTTTTCATTCTCATTGATTTCCATGAATTGTTTGAGTTCTTCTTTGATTTCCTGGTTGACCCAAACATTCTTGAGCAGAGTGGTTTTTAGCTTCCAAGTGTTTGAATTTCTACCAAACTTTTTCTTCTGATTGAGTTCCAGTTTTAGAGCATTGTGGTCTGAGAATATGCAGGGAATAATCTCAGTCTTTTGGTATCGATTGAGACCTGATTTGTGACCCAGTATATGGTCTATTGTGGAGAAAGTTCCATGTGCGCTCGAGAAGAATGAGTATTCTGTTGTTTTAGGGTGGAATGTTCTATAAATATCTATGAGGTCCGTCTGGTCCAATGTATCATTCAAAGCTCTTGTTTCCTTGTTGATTTTCTGCTTAGATGATCTGTCCATTGCTGAGAGTGGAGTATTGAGGTCTCCTACAATTAACGTATATTGTTATCAATATGACTCTTTATTTTGGTTAACAGTTCATTTATGTAGATGGCTGCTCCCATGTTGGGGGCATAGATATTCACAATGGTTAGATATTCTTGTTGGATAGACCCTTTAAGAATGATATAGTGTCCTTCTGTGTCTCTTATTACAGACTTTAGTTTAAAATCTAATTTGTCTGATACAAGAATTGCTACCCCAGCTTTCTTTTGAGGTCCGCTGGCATGGAAGATGGATCTCCATCCCTTCACTTTCAGTCTGGATGTATCTTTAGGTTCAAAATGAGTCTCTTGTAGGGAGCATATGGATGGGTCCTGTCTTTTTATCCAATCTGCAACCCTGTGCCATTTTATGGGAGCGTTTAGGCCATTCACGTTGAGAGTGATTATTGAAAGATATGAATTAATTGCCATCATGTTGCCTGTGAAGACGCTGTTTTTATAGATTGTCCCTGTAAATTTCTGTTGTATATCACTCTTGGGGTCTTTCTCCTTTTATAGAACCCCGCTTAATATTTCTTGCAGGGCCGGCTTAGTGGTCACATATTCTTTCAGTTTCTGCCGGTCGTGGAAGCTCTGCATCTCTCCATCCATTCTAAATGACAGTCTTTCCAGATAAAGTATTCTTGGCTGCATGTTCTTCTCATTTAGTACCCTGAATATGTCTTGCCAGGCCTTTCTGGCTTGCCAGGTCTCTGTGGATAGGTCTGACATTATTCTGATGTTCCTCCCTCTGTACGTAAGCAATCTCTTCTCCCTAACTGCCCTTAAGATGGTTTCCTTGGCTCTAAGATTTGCAAGTTTTACTATTACATGCCGGGGTGTTGGCCTGTTTTCCTTGATCTTGGGAGGGGTCCTCTCTGCCTCTAGGACCTGAATGTTTGTTTCATTCCCCAGATTAGGGAAGTTCTCAGCTACGATTTGCTCAAAGACATCTTCTAGCCCTCTCTCTCTCTCCACTCCCTCCGGGATTCCAATTATTCTGACATTGGAACGCTTCATGGTGTCACTTAGTTCTCTGATTCCATTTTCATGGATTCTGAGTTGTTTTTCCCTGGCCTCCTCTTTTCCCTTTTTATCTATTATATTGTCTTCCAGGTTGCTTATTTGTTCTTATGCCTCAGTTACCCTAGCTGTTAGATTATCTAGATTGGATTGGATCTCATTGATAGCATTTTTAAGTTCTGCCAATTCAGCTTTCATTTCTGCCCTTAGAGACTCTATGTTGCCATTAATTGATTTCTCCATTCTAGCCATTGTCTTCACAATTGCTAGCCTGAATTTCATCTCCGACATCTTGGTTGTATCTGCATCCATTTGTAAATCTGCAGCATAAGTCATAGTCTCTGAGTCTTTTCTATTTTGGGGGCTCCTCCTCCTAGTCATTCTGTTGATGGGTGTTTGAGGGAATGTACAGAGTCCAAATTATTGACCAGAACCCAAGCAAGATGCACCTGCTCTCTTGGGACCTTAGGGTTGCTGGCCTCTTGTTTTCCCAGCCTGTCTTCTGGGGGAGGGGCCTGCTGCGCTGTTACTCAGGCAACCCTGCTTGGGCGGAGTTGCCCTGCCCCCTGTGGCGGGGGATGGGCTCAGCGGGAATCAGTTTTGGGGGCTTTTGTTCTCTGACAGCTTTTCCTGGTGGCTTTCTGCATCTCTTCCACAAGTCAGAGCAGAAGAGACCGTTTCCAACCCTCTGCCTCAGAGCAGAGAGACCGCAGTCTGTTCTTCAGTGAGCTCTCCAGGCCACACTGTCTCCGTTTCTGTCCGTGCTGCTATAAACTGCAGCGGCCTGGATTGTGCACCCCTCTGCAGGGCTCCCAGTCCTGCCTCCAGGTTGGGGCTCATCTCTGCCCTTTGTGCTTCTAAAACCACCAGCCACTCCCAGTTCACCTGCGTGACCCCGCCGCTCTGGGCGCTGCCCTAAAGTCCTTTCCCAGCTGCTACCAGTCTGCCAGTCGGTACCCGCCCACAGCACGCAAGGGTGTCGCTCACCAGGGGTGCAGGATCCCCACGGACAGGCTCCCTCCCGCTGCCATTTATCCTCTGATATCTGCCCACGGAATCACGGCTCCCCGCTTCATACCTCAAAACCAACTGCCTGCAATATTCTGTTTGTAGAGATCCAGATCTTCTTACATCTCAGGCTGGTTTCATGGGTGCTCAGAGTGGTCTGGTAGATATCCAGCTCAATTCCAGGGACCAGTTAAAATAGGGTCCCCTACTCCTCCACCATCTTTCCTTCTCCTAAACACTTAAATTTAATTATGACAGTTAGAAAGAAAATGCTCTATTAAGTTCTTCCTCATCAAACATTTTGAGAAGCAAATGCATGTGAAATAATTGTGTAAGATACACTATTCGTTCGCATCCAGCTTTTGAAAAAAGGACTAAGATTATTTGTACAATCAAGAGAAACCCTCTGTTAGAGTGACTATGGAACAATATGCAGAGTTAAGAAATTTGAATTCTGTCATTTATACTAAAAACATTAATTTTTAATTAAGCAAATACTTGTTTGCTTGTGTAGTTGCAGGTGCATATTGCAAAAATCATACTGGTGGTACACAAAAGACTTAGGTTAATCATCTCACTTAACAAATGAGGAAAATGAGGCTCAAAGAGGAAAAAAAATGATTATACAGGAAGTTAGAGGCAAAGAAGGTGAGGATCTAAATCAGTTGATTCCCATTTCACTGCTTTTGCAACCTATTCTTCTAAGCTTTCATTCCCCTTCTTATCCACACTTTGACTTTAACATTCATACAAACACAGTCAATAGCTCACTTTCTTCAGAGCTCCCTTTCTCCCCATTCCATGTCACTCATGCTATAAAGAAAATTTACAGGGTGCCTGGGTGGCTCAGTCATTAAGCATCTGCCTTCGGCTCAGGTCATGGTCCCAGGGTCCTGGGATCGAGCCCCACATCGGGCTCCTTGCTCAGCAGGGAAGCCTGCTTCTCCCTCTCCCACTCCCCCTGCTTGTGTTCCCTCTCTCACTGTCTCTCTCTCTCTCTCAAAAATAAATAAATAAAAATCTTAAAAAAGAAGAGAAGAGAAAATTTACTTGCATGGCTTTCATAACAAGCCCTAAGCTTTAACTCTGGCAGACAAAATGAAATAATTTATTTAGTCCAAAGGTGACAAATTAGGCAAGTGTCATTCATTAAAGCCTAAAAATAGAGCAAGTAGTATGTTTAAGTAAAACATGAAGGCAAGAAATAACTCTACTCAAACATTTCATGCATGAGAAGCATTCAAGTCAATGCTGGATCTGAGCCTCTGTTGGGGATAGGAAGAAATCATGTCAGGAATTTATGCTGGTTAAAGGAGTAGAGCTGCAAGAAATGAAAATCCTTGGCCATTAAACTCAGCTCTGGATAGTGAAATGATAGAAAAGAAATATGGCTACATGAATGTCATGCAAAGATTAATGATTCATAAAGGTTATATATTTTTCATTCAAGGAGCTACTATCTAGTGGAGGTAAATAAATACAGTACAGTGAGGAGGTAAATAAATAATTACATTATAGTGATATTGATATAATAGAAATAGTTAAGGCTCAAGGAGATAATTAACTTTGTCCAGAGGTTAATAGAGGTTGTATAGGTGAGCTAACACTCGAGTTGAATAGGATAAGTAACATCTTCTTGGTGGATAACCTAAAGAAAGAGCAACCTAATTGAGGGGAGTCACATAGTACAGTTTTCTTTGAGGGAAAAATAATGCTTTAAAATTTGTACCCACCAGGAGGGAATCATTCATTTTCTTTGGAGAAATGTCTGTTCATGTCTTCTGCCCATTTTTTAATTGGATTATTTGTTTTTATGTTGTTGAGTTGTATAAGTTCTTTATATGTTTTGGATAGTAACCACTTATCAGTTATGTCATCTGTAAATATCTTCCCCCATTCTGTAGGTTCTCTTTTAGTTTTGTTGGTTGTTTCTTTTGCTGTGCAGAACCTTTTTATTTTGATGTAGTCCCAATAGTTTATTTTTGTTTTTGTTTTCTTCTGCCTCAGGAGACATCTAGAAAAATGTTGCTATGGCCGATGTCAGAGAATTTTTTTTTTTTTTTTAAGATTTTATCTATTTATTTGACAGAGAGAGACACAGCGAGAGAGGGAACACCAGCAGGGGGAGGGGGAGAAGGAGAAGCAGGCTCCCTGCAGAGCGGGGAGCCCGAAGTGGGACTTGATCCCAGGACCCTGTGATCATGACCTGAGCCGAAGGCAGTCGCTTAACCGACTGAGCCACCCAGGCGCCCGATGTCAGAGAAATTACTGCCTTTGCTCTTTTCTAGGACTTTTATGATTTCTGGTCTCATATTTAGATCTTTAATTTATTTTGGGTTTATTTTGTGTGTAATAAGAAAATGGTCCAGATATATGTAGTGTCTTTATCTGGTTTTGGTACCAGGGTAATACTGGCCGCATAGAATGAATTTGGAAGCATTACTTCCTCTTCTATTTTTTGGAATAGTTTGAGAATAGATATTATCTCTTCTGTAAATGTTTGGTAGCATTCACCCGTGAAGCTGTATGGCCCTGGACTTTGTTTTTTTTTAATAACTGCTTTAATTTCATTGCTGGTAATCAGTCTCTTCAAATTTTCTAATTCTTCCTGTTTCAGTTTTGGGAGGTTATCTGTCTCTAGGGTTTAATCAGCTTCTTCTAGGTTGTCCAGTTTGTTGGCATATAATTTTTCATAATATTTTTTTATGATCCTTTGTATTTCTGTGGTGTCAGTTATTACTTTTCTTTCATTTCTGAATTTGTCTATTTGAATCTTCTCTCTCTCTCTTTCTCTATTTTATGAGTCTGGCTAAAGGTTTATCAAATTTGATTTTTTTTAACATTTTACTGTTATTTACTTATCAAATTGGCAAAGATTTAAAATGACGAACACATTCAGAGTTGGCAACATGCATAGTGACAGGCATTTTCATACATTGGTAATGGGAGTGTAATCTTTTTTTTCAATCTTTATACATAATCTGGCAATTAAAATCAAGACTCTTGATATTACATGTACACACCTTTTAACCCACTATTTCTACTTTTATATTAGAGTCATAATTAATGCGCAAAGAGTCCTTTACAAAGATTATGCTGCAGCCAGTTAGTTAAAAGTAGTTCACTTGAATTAAATAAGGATATGTTGTATCTACTAAACACCAAGTTTTCAAAAATGAGTTTGCATTTCAGAAACCGCTCACAGTACATTATTAAGTGAATAAAATATACAACTGCAAGTTTATCATTAAGTGTGTAACACATACGAACATGAAGAGGTTTGCTCTGTAGTTCTTGTTGGGCTAGTTAAGGAGAATTTTATTCTATGCTTTTTTTCACTATTTTTATAGTATTTTATAATGACCATGCAGTAATTTTATAATCATAATTATATTCTTAAGAGAATAAACCAAGATTCACTGTCTGTAAGGCTACGATCTTTAAAAAAAAAAAAAATAGAGCTCCTGGTTTCATTGATCTGTTCTATTGTTTTTTCAGTTTCTATTTAATTTATTTCTGCTATAATCTTTATTATTTCCTTCCTTCTGCTGGTTTGGGTTTTTTTGTTGTTCCTCTTTTTCTAGTTCCTTTGGAAGAAGAAACAAAAACAAAAATAAACTATTGGGACTACATCAAAATAAAAAGCTTCTGCACAGCAAAAGAAACAGCCAACAAAACTAAAAGAGAACCTACAGAATGGGGGAAGATATTTACAGATGATATAACTGATAAGTGGTTACTATCCAAAACATATAAAGAACTTATACAACTCAACAACATAAAAACAAATAATCCAATAAAAAAATGGGCAGAAGACATGAACAGACACTTATAATGTTAGGTTGTTTGAGATTTTTGTTTCTTGAGTTAGGCCTATAATGCTATAAACTTCCATTTTAGAATAGCTTTTTTTTTTTTTTTTTACATGAATTTTTTTTTATTCTTATGTTAATCCCCATACATTACACATTAGGTTTAGATGTAGTGTTCCATGATTCATTGTTTGTGCATAACATCCAGTGCTCCATGCAGAATGTGCCCTCCTCAATACCCACCACCAGGCTAACCCATCCTCCCACCCCCATCCCCTCCAGAACCCTCAGTTTGTTTGTTTTCTTGTTTGTTTTATTCTTATGTTAATCCCCATACATTATATCATTAGTTTTAGATGAAGTGTTCCATGATTCATTGTTTGTGCATAACACCCAGTGCTCCATGCAGAATGTCCCCTCCTCAATACCCACCACCAGGCTAACCCATCCTCCCACACCCGTCCCCTCCAGAACCCTCAGTTTGTTTGTTTTCTTGTTTGTTTTATTCTTATGTTAATCCCCATACATTATATCATCAGTTTTAGATGAAGTGTTCCATGATTCATTGTTTGTGCATAACACCCAGTGCTCCATGCAGAATGTCCCCTCCTCAATACCCACCACCAGGCTAACCCATCCTCCCACACCCCTCCCCTCTAGAACCCTGTTTGTTTTTCAGAGTCCATCGTCTCTCATGGTTTGTCTACCCCTCCGATTTCCCCTGCTTCATTCTTCCCCTCCTGCTACCTTCTTCTTTTTTGCTTAACATATATTGCATTATTTGTTTCAGAGGTACAGATCTGAGAGTCAACAGTCTTGCACAATTCACAGCGCTTACCAGAGCACATACCCTCCTCAGTGTCTATCACCCAGTCACCCCATCCCTCCCACCCCACCCCCCACTCCAGCAACCCTCAGTTGTTTTCCTGCGATTAAGAATTCCTCATATCAGTGAGGTCACATGATACATGTCTTTCTCTTTTTGACTTATTTCGCTCAGCATAATACTCTCCAGTTCCATCCACGTCGTTGCAAATGGCAAGATCTCATTCCTTTTGATGGCTGCATAATATTCCATTGTGTATATATACCACATCTTCTTTATCCATTCATCTGTCGATGGACATCTTGGCTCTTTCCACAGTTTGGCTATTGTGGACATTGCTGCTATAAACATCGGGGTGCACGTACCCTTTCAGATCCCTACTTTTGTATCTTTGGGGTAAATACCCAGTAGTGCAATTGCTGGATCGTACGGTAGCTCTATTTTCAACTTTTTGAGGAATCTCCATACTGTTTTCCAGAGTGGCTGCACTAGCTTGCATTCCCACCAACAGTGTAGGAGGGTTCCCCTTTCTCCGCATCCCTGCCAACAACTGTCGTTTCCTGACTTGTTAATTTTAGCCATTCTGACTGGTGTGAGGTGGTATCTCATTGAGGTTTTGATTTGGATTTCCCTGATGCCGAGCGATGTTGAGCACTTTTTCATGTGTCTGTTGGCCATTTGGATGTCTTCTTTGGAAAAATGTCTGTTCATGTCTTCTGCCCATTTCTTGATTGGATTCTTTGTTCTTTGGGTGTTGAGTTTGATGAGTTCTTTATAGATTTTGGATACTCGTCCTTTATCTGATATTTCATTTGCAAATATCTTCTCCCATTCTGTCGGTTGTCTTTTGGTTTTGTTGACTGTTTCCTTTGCTTTGCAAAAGCTTTTTATCTTGATGAAATCCCAATAGTTCATTTTTGCCCTTGCTTCCCTTGCCTTTGGCGATGTTTCTAGGAAGAAGTTGCTTTGGCTGAGGTCAAAGAGGTTGCTGCCTGTGTTCTCCTTTAGGATTTTGATGGACTCCTGTCTCCCATTGAGGTCTTTCAACCATTTGGAGTCTGTTTTTGTGTGTGGTGTAAGGAAATGGTCCATTTTCATTCTTCTGCACGGGGCTGTCCAATTTTCCCAACACCATTTGTTGAAGAGACTGTCTTTTTTCCATTGGACATTCTTTCCTGCTTTGTCGAAGATTAGTTGACCATAGAGTTGAGGGTCCATTTCTGGGCTCTCTATTCTGTTCCATTGATCTATGTGTCTGCTTTGTGCCAGTACCATACTGTCTTGATGATGACAGCTTTGTAATAGAGCTGGAAGTCCGGAATTTGATGCCACCAGCTTTGCTTTTCTTCTTCAACATTCCTCTGGCTATGTGGGGTCTTTTCTGGTTCCATACAAATTTTAGGATTATTTGTCCCATTTCTTTGAAAAAAGTGGATGGTATTTTGATGGGGATTGCATTAAATGTGTAGATTGCTCTAGGTAGCCTTGACATCTTCACAATATTTGTTCTTCCAATCCATGAGCATGGAACGTTTTTCCATTTCTTTGTGTCTTCCTCAATTTCTTTCATGAGTATTTTATAGTTTTCTGAGTACAGATCCTTTGACTCTTTGGTTAGATTTATTCCTAGGTATCTTACAGTTTTGGGTGCAATTGTAAATGGGATCGACTCCTTAATTTCTCTTTCTTCTGTCTTGTTGTTGGTGTATAGGAATGCCACTGATTTCTGTGCATTGATTTTATATCCTGCCACTTGACTGAATTCCTGTATGAGTTCTAGCAGTTTTGGGGTGGAGTCTTTGGGGTTTTGCACATAAAGTATCATATCATCTGCAAAGAGTGAGAGTTTGACTTCTTCTTTGCCAATTTGGATACCTTTTATTTCTTTTTGTTGTCTGATTGCTGTGGCTAGGACTTCCAATACTGTGTTGAAAAGCAGTGGTGATAGTGGACATTCCTGCCGCGTTCCTGACCTTAGGGGGAAAGCTCTCAGTTTTTCCCCATTGAGAATGATATTCGCTGTGGGTTTTTCATAGATGGCTTTTATGATATTGAGGTATGTACCCTCTATGCCTATACTCTGAAGAGTTTTGATCAAGAAAGGATGCTGTACTTTGTCAAATGCTTTTTCTGCATCTATTGAGAAGATCATATGATTCTTGTTCTTTCTTTTGTTAATGTATTGTATCACATTGATTGATTTGCAGATGTTGAACCAACCTTGCAGCCCAGGGATAAATCCCACTTGGTTGTGGTGAATAATCCTTTTAATGTACTGTTGGATCCTATTGGCTAATACTTTGGTGAGAATTTTTGCATCCATGTTCATCAAGGATATTGGTCTGTAATTCTCCTTTTTGATGGGGTCTTTGGTTTTGGGATCAAGGTAATGCTGGCCTCATAAAATGAGTTTGGAAGTTTTCCTTCCATTTCAATTTTTTGGAACAGTTTCAGAAGAATGGGTATTAATTCTTCTTGAAATGTTTGGTAGAATTCCCCTGGGAAGCCATCTGGACCTGGGCTTTTGTTTTTTGGGAGATTTTTGATGTCTGCTTCAATTTCCTTAGTGGTTATAGGTCTGTTCAGGTTTTCTATTTCTTCCTGGTTCAGTTTTGGTAGTTGATACATCTCTAGGAATGCATCCATTTCTTCCAGATTATCTAATTTGCTGGCATAGAGTTGCTCATAATATGTTCTTATAATTGTTTGTATTTCTTTGGTGTTGGTTGTGATCTCTCCTCTTTCATTCATGATTTTGTTGATTTGGGTCCTTTCTCTTTTCTTTTTGATAAGTCTGGCCAGGGGTTTATCAATCTTGTTAATTCTTTCAAAGAACCAGCTCCTAGTTTCGTTGATCTGTTCTACTGTTCTTTTAGTTTCTATTTCATTGATTTCTCCTCTGATCTTTATTATTTCTCTTCTCCTGCTGGGTTTAGGCTTTATTTGCTGTTCTTTCTCCAGCTCCTTTAGGTGTAGGGTTAGATTGTGTACTTGAGACCTTTCTTGTTTCTTGAGAAAGGCTGATATTGCTATATACTTTCCTCTTAGGACTGCCTTTGCTGCATCCCAAAGATTTTGAATAGTTGTGTTTTCATTTTCATTGGTTTCCATGAAATTTTTTAATTCTTCTTTAATTTCCTGGTTGACCCATTCATTCTTCAGTAGGATGCTCTTTAGCCTTCATGTATTTGAGTTCTTTCTGACTTTCCTCTTGTGATTGAGTTCTAGTTTCAAAACATTGTGGTCTGAAAATAGGCAGGGAATGATCCCAATCTTTTGGTACCAGTTGAGACCTGATTTATGACCTAGGATGTGATGTATTCTGGAGAATGTTCCATGGGGACTAGAGAAGAATGTGTATTCCACTGCTTTGGAATGGAATGTTCTGAATATGTCTGTGAAGTCCATTTGGTCCAGTGTGTCATTTAAAGTCCTTATTTCCTTGTTGATCTTTTGCTTATACGATCTGTCCATTTCAGTGAGGGTGGTGTTAAAGTCCCCCACTATTATTGTATTGTTGTCAATGTGTTTCTTTGCTTTTGTTATTAACTGCCTTATATAATTGGCTGCTCCCATGTTAGGAGCATAGATATTTACAATTGTTAGATCTTCTTGTTGGATAGACCCTTTAAGTAGGATATAATGTCCTTCCTCATCTCTTATTACAGTCTTTGGTTTAAAATCTAATTTGTCTGATATGAGGATTGCCATCCCAGCTTTCTTTTGTTGTCCATTAGCATGGTAAATGGTTTTCCATCCCCTCACTTTCAATCTGGGGGTGTCTTTGGTTCTAAAATGAGTCTCTTGCAGACAGCATATCGATGGGTCTTGTTTTTTAATCCAGTCTGATAGCCTGTGTCTTTTGATTGGGGCATTTAGCCCATTTACATTCAGGGTAACTATTGAAAGATAGGAATTTAGTGCCATTGTATTGCCTGTAAGGTGACTGTTACCGTATATTGTCTGTGTTCCTTTCTGGTCTGTGTTGCTCTTAGGCTCTCTCTTTGCTTAGACGACCCCTTTCAAGATTTCTTGTAGGGTTGGTTTTGTGTTTGCAAATTCCTTTAGTTTTTGTTTGTCCTGCAAGCTTTTTATCTCTCCTTCAATTTTCAATGACAGCCTAGCTGGATAGAGTATTCTTGGCTGCATATTTTTCTCATTTAGTGCTCTGAATATATCCTGCCAGTCCTTTCTGGCCTGCCAGGTCTCTGTGGATAGGTCTGTTGCCAATCTAATGTTTCTACCATTGTAGGTTACATATCTCTTCTCCCGAGCTGCTCTCAGGATTTTCTCTTTGTCTCTGAGACTCGTAAGTTTTACTATTAGATGTCAGGGTGTTGACCTATTTTTATTGATTTTGAGAGGGGTTCTCTGTGCTTCCTAGATTTTGATGCCTGTTTCCTTCCCTAAATTAGGGAAGTTCTCTGCTATAATTTGCTCCATTATACCTTCTGCCCCTCTGTCTCTTTCTTCTTCTTCTGGGATCCCAATTATTCTAATGTTTCATCTTATGGTATCGCTTATCTCTCAAATTCTGCCCTCGTGATCCAGTAGTTGTTTATCTCTCTTTTTCTCAGCTTCTTTATTTTCCATCATTTGGTCTTCTATATTACTGATTCTCTCTTCTGCCTCATTTATCCTAGCAGTTAGTGCCCCCATTTTTGGTTGCACCCCATTAATAGCCTTTTTGATTTCTACTTGGTTAGATTTTAGCTCTTTTACTTCTCCAGAAAGGGTTTCTCTAATAACTTCCATATTTTTTTCAAGCCCAGCTAGTATCTTTAAAGTGATGATTCTGAACTCTAGATCTGACATCGTACTAATGTCCGTATTGAGTAGGTCCCTGGCAGTCGGTACTACCTCTTGTTCTTTTTGTTGAGGTGATTTTTTCCGTCTTGTCCTTTTGTGCAGAGGAGAATAGATTAATGATAGAACAAAATGCTAGCAGAGTAACCACGTCCCCAGAAAATATACTCTAAACAAATCAGAAAAGACCTGAAGCAGTGGAAAAAGAAACGGAAAGAGAGAAAAAAGAAAAAGAAAAAGATAAAAACAAACAAAAACAAAACAACAACAAAAAAAACAGATTATGATCAAATATGATCAGGCTGGTATACAGATCAGTGCCACACACTAGATTTGGGGTGTATTTTGGTCTTTTAGAAGAAAGTGCCTCCCAAAATTTTAAAGAAAGAAAAACTTATATATGTACAAAAATAAGGGTTGATATGATGAAGGGATGGAATATGACTGTAAAGATGGAAAGTATAAAAAATTTTATAAAAGGAATTGATAAGAACTTGTTTGAAAAAAGAAAGAAGAGGATTTAAAAAAAAAAAAAGAAAAAAAAAGGAGAGAATGTGATCAGGCAGGGAAGTAGAAAAAACCATATACTAGAGATTTAGGGTATATTTTAATCTATTAGAAGAAACTATCTCAAAATTTTAAAGAGAGAACAACTTATATATATATATATACGCCAAAAATACGGTTAACTACTATGAAGGGATAGAATATGACTCTAAAAATGAAAAATAAAAATGTTTTTTTAAAAAAAGGGATTGATGAGATGTTGGTTGAAAAAGGGAAAAAGAAAAATTCAAAAAAAAAAAAAAACCAGTTAAAAAAAATTAACTTTGAAAGACTAAAGAATCATGGTAAAAAAGCCATGAATTCTATGTGCAGTATTCCCCTAGCGCTGGAGTTCTGCCGTTCTCATTGATCGGTAAACTTGGTCTTGGCTGGCTGTTCTCGCTGATCTTCTGGGGAGGGGCCTGTTGCCGTGGTTTCCAAATGTCTCTGCCAGAGGCGGAATTGCCCCGCCCTTGCCCCCTCCTGGCTAAGTAATCTGCTCGGGTTTGCTCTCCGGGGCTTTTGTTCCCTGCGAGCTTTCCGTACAGCTTTGGAAGCGGAGAGTGAAAATGGCGGCCTCCCAATCTCCGCCCCGGAGGAACCGAGAACTCGGGCCCCGCTCCTCAGTGAGCACCCAGAGAAAAGCCGTCAGTCACTCCCGTCTCCCCGGTCTCCGGCCGCACTCCGTGCTCACCCGGCCTGTGACTGCGCGTTTCTATCTCTGGCACCCGACCCCGGGTGGAGTCTCCAAACCCAGCAGATCCCTGCGGTGCACTCTCGCGCGGCTACTCCCGGGGGAGGAAGGTGAGTCTCCCCGGATCTGCCGCTTGTTGGGTCCCTGCTGGAGGAGCAGGGGCCCGACTGTGCCGCGGATCCCGGTTTATTCCAACCCCGAGCTGAGAGCCCGCGCCTGGGCTCCGTCTCTGCAGCCGGCTTCCCCGCTCTGATACCTGGGAGCTCTGCCACTCTCAGGCACCCCCGGTCTTTCTGTGACCCCGAGGGCCCTGAGACCACACTGCCCCGGAGGGTTCCACCCCCCGCTTAGCCACCAGAGTGACGTCCCTCAGCGGAGCAGACTTTTAAAAGTTCCGATTTTGTGCTCCGCGGCTCTATCACTTGCCAGAAGCGGCCGACGGAGGCCCCTCCCCCGCCGTCTATCCTCCCGAATATCGCCTCGGATTCACTTCTCCGCACGTCCTACCTTCCAGAAAGTGGTCGCTTTTCTGATGAGAGAGTTGTTGCTCTTCTTTTCTTCGATCTCCTGTTGAGTTCGTAGGTGTTCAGGTGGTTTGATCCCTATCCAGCTGAATTCCTGAGAGGAGACGAAATCCAGGTCTCCTACTCCTCCGCCATCTTGCTCCGCCCCCATTTTAGAATAGCTTTTGCTGCATCTGAAAGATTTTGGACTGTTGTGTTTTCATTTTCACTTCTCTCCATGTATTTACTTTTTTACTTCCTCTTTGATTTCTTTCTTTCTTTCTTTCTTTTTTTTTTTTCTTCTCTTCAGTTTCTTGGTTGACCCGTTCTTTGTTTAGTAGCATGTTCCTTAAACTCCATGTATTTGTGTTCTTTCCAGCTTTTTTCTTGTGGTTCATTTCTAGTTTCATGGTGTGTGGTCAGAAAAGATGCATGGTATGACTTTGATGTTTTTTAATTTCTTGAGACTTGTTTTGTGGCCTAACATGTCAGCTATTCTGGAGAATGTTCTATGTACACTTGAAAAGAATGTGTATGCAGCTGTTTTAGGATGGAATATTCCGAATATATCTGTTAGATCCATCTGTTCCAATGTGTCATTCAAAGCAACTGTTTCCTTGTTGATTTTCTGTTTGGATGACCTATCCATTAATGTAAGTGGGGTGTTAAAGTCCTCTATTATTATTGTATTACTATCAATTACTTCCTTTATGTTTGTTATTAGGTGCTTTATGCATTAAGGTACTCCGTAATTGGGTCCATAAATACTAGCAATTGTTAAATATTGTGATTGGATCATTCCCATTATGATTAGACAGTGTTGTCTCTTTCTACAGTCTTTGTTTTAAAGTCTATTTTGTCAGATATAAATATTGCTATCCTGGCTTTCTTTTCACTTCCATTTGCCTGATGAATGCTTTTTCCATCCCTTCATTTTCAATCTACATGTGTCTTTAGGTCTGAAATGAGTCTCCTACAGGCAGCATATACATGGATCTTGCTTTTTTATCCATTTTACCACCCTGTGACTTTTGATTGTTTAGTTTATTTACATTTAAAGTAATTATTGATAGGTAGATATTTATTGCCATTTTGTTACTAGTTTTATGGTTGTTTTGGTAGTTCTTCTCTGTCCCTTTCTTTTCTTGCTCTCTTCTCTAATGGTTTGCTGGCTTTCCTTAGTGGTATACTTGGATTCCTTTCTCTTTATTTTGCATATCTATTACTGGTTTTTGGTGTGTGGTTACCATTAGGTTTATATGTAACATCTTATGCATAATATCAGCCTATATTCAGTTGATGGTCACTTAAATTTGAACCCATTCTAAAAACACAGCTTTTAAAATTCTCCCTTTATCACCTCTTTTTGCCATTTTAATTACTATGTGTCTTGGTGTGGACCTCCTTGGGTTGATTTTTGTTGGGGGCTCTCTATGTCTCCTGGATCTGAGTTTCTGTTTCTTTCCCCAGATTCAGAAAGTTTTCAGCTATATTATTTCTTCAAATACATTTTCTGCCTCCTTTTCTCTCTCTTCTCCTTCTGGGATCCCTATAATGTTAATGTTATTACACTTGATCGTGTCACTGAGTTCCCTAAGTCTATTTTCATTTTTTGTTATTATTTCTTCTCTCTTTTGTTCAGTTTGATTGCTTTCCATTACTCTTTCTTCTAGGTCACTGATTTATTTTTCTGCCTTCTCTAGTCTACTATTTATTCCATCCAAGGTGATTTAATTTCAGTTATTGGGTTCTTTATCCATGATTGGTTCTTTTTTATGTTTTCTATCTCTTTGTTAAGGGTCTCACTGAGATCCTCCACTATTTTCTCAAGTCCAAGGAGTATCTTTATGACCGTTACTTTAAATTCTCTATAAGGCATACCATCTCTGTTTTGTTTAGATCTCTTGCTGTGTTTTCGTCCTGTTATTTCATTTGCAACATATCCCTCTGTCTCCTCATTTTGTCTAACTCTGTATGTTTGTTTCTATGTGTTAAGAAAGGCAGCTGTGTCTCCTGCTCTTGAAAGTGGTGGCCTTATGAAGAAGAGGTTCTGTAGTGCCCTGTGGTGCAATTTCCCCTGTTCATCAGAACCTGGTGCTTAAGAGATGTCTCCTGTGTGTGTTGCATGCACCCTCGTGTTGTGGCTGAGCCACTTTTGCCTTCAGTCCAGTTGTCTGCAGTGGCTCTCTTTGTCTGTTGTGGGCAAGGTTTGGTCCCCGTGTTGTTAGTAGGCCAATCTGGGGTTGCCTTGCATTTGAGTTTAGTCAGATCAGGCATTTACCAGAGATTCAGTAGCATAGAATTGCAGGGCACATTCCCTGTGTTGCCCTGAGAAGCTTTCACTGGTGAGTGGGGTCTGCAGTTAGACCCAGTTTCTGTCCCCTGCCCACTGCTGAGGCCACAGCCCAACTTGTGTGTATGGTTATCTTCCCCTCTCTTCAGGGCAGGAGTCACTTTGGAGTGGTGATGGCCCTTATCAGGGCTGCTTGCACACTGCTAGGCTTGTGGCACCACTTTAGATGGACTCCTGTTAAGGACATGTTGGATAAGGGGTTGTCCATAGGAGAATGTGGGAGTGGGCACATGGAGCCAGGAAGGTCCAGTATGGTCCACTGCAGGAGGGGACCTGTTGCCTCCTAGGAAAACTTCTGCCCAGGCAGAAATGTAGGGGCGGGTCCACAAAAGAGTGCTGGGGCAGGGTTGCTGTTAGTAAGCTAGGTGAAAAGTGTTCATGCTGCACTGGTTCCCACAGTTTTCCTTGTATCTACACTTGGGGGGCGGGGGATGGTTCCCATCAGCTCTTTTGTTCTTAGAGAAGTCTCTCAAAGATCTCTGACCCTCCAATACCTGCTCTGAGATTAGTAAATAAATCATCCCGTATATTCCAGGCATTTTTGAACTGCAGCTTCCATGCTGTATCTTAGTGAGGGTGTTTCCTGTGTTGTCTCTTTAAGGGTGGAGACTCCGTTTCTTACCACCCTCACAGCTCTCCCAGAGCTAGCCCTGCTTATTTTTAAAGTTCCAGGTGTTAAGCCCTACTGATTGTAAGAACTCAGCCCCGCTGGTTTGCAAAGCCAAATCTTATGGAGATTCATCTTACCAGTGAGGGCCCCCTAAGCCTGGGGTGCCTAGTCTGGGGTCTGCTCCTCTCCCCTCTTTGTGCCTGCGGCATCACTCCCTCCTGTAGACAGTCCTGCAGGTCCATTTAGCTCCCTCCTAACTGCATCTCCACCCTTTCTACCCTCTTCAGTGTGGCCTCTTCTTTATATTTAGCTGTGGAGAGTCTGTTCTGCCAGTTTTCAGGTCATTTTCTGGGTTATTTACACTGACGTGGGTGTTATCTAAGTGTATCCATGGGATACAGTGGCCTTAGGATCTTCCAACTCTGCCATCTTCCCCCACTTCTGAACATTTTTTGACCATTCAAAAATTCCTAGCTATTTTTTAAAATGTGGGCAGATTATTAATCCTGTACCTTGAGCACTTTCAAGTTTGAATAATTAAAACCTATCTACCTAGGTTCCTCTGAGGATTTTCAATTTGCACGCAGAACTGTTCTTCATTTCCAGTTCTAAATTCTGGTGATATTTACTTCCATGCTGATACCTGACTATGACATTAGTCTCTCTGCATACCCAGCAGTTTTTATGAAGCTGAGGACTATAATATATACTTTATACCCTCATATGTAAACCCTTTCTAAAACATACAAACACATTTAAGAGGCATATCCAGTGGCCTATTTACAATGGTTCCCCCTTCTTTTTAACTCCATAGATGCCCCCACTTACCCACAGACTCTACATTTGTTTCTTGCATTTTATATTTATAGTTTTCAACTTGCTAGATTGCTGGCAATGTTATATGAAACCCATTTAGCAGGATGTTATAAATTCCTCACTGGGCTATCTATCTCTAGATTAACATTGGCAAGAATATATTTGCTTTAGAAGTAGTAAGAGCACAAGAAAGAATGGAATTTGTGATGATGCTACCTAAAAACACATTCTTTAATTTAAAAAAAATGATAACAGGGGTGCTTGGATGGCTCATTTGGTTACGTTTCTGACTCTTGGTTTTGGTTCAGGTCATGATCTCAGATTCTGAGATCGAGCCCCATGTTGGGCTTTGTGCTCAGTGGAGAATCTGCTTGGGATTTTCTCTCTCTCCCTCTGTCCCTCCTCCCTGCTAAAATAAATAGATAAAATCTTTTTAAAGAGTAACTACCATAACCACAACACAATTAGTAGATAATGTTCATTGAATGCTTACTATGGGGTCAGGCATTCTTCTAAGTGTCTTAAATGTAAAAACTCATTTCATTCTCACAAAGTCCCATTAAGTAGATGCTACTGTTTTTCCTTTTTTAAAGATGAGTGCACTTATTTTGATGAGTGTTGAGAAATGTATAGAATTGTTGAATCATTATATTGTACACCTGAAACTAATATAACACTGTATGTTAATTATACTTGAATAAAAAAATAAAGATGAGGAAACTGAGGCACATAGATTTTAAGGAAATTGCTGAGAGTCACATAGGAAGTAAGCAGTATAGCTATGATTCAAACCTAAGTAATCTGGCTATAGAGTTTGTCCTTGTATTAGTTAGGGTTCTCCAGAAAAACCTGAGAAAAGGAGAGAAGGCAAGAGGGTGGAGGGCGGGGAGGGGGGCGAAAGTGTTATAATTAATTGGCCCATAGAATTATGGAGGTGGACAAGTCCCAAGACCAGCAGGGTGAGTTGGCAAGATAGAGACCCAGGAGAATGAATGTCTTAGTTCTAGTTTAAGTCTGAAAGCCTGAGAACTAGAAGAGCCAATAGTGCAGTTCCCATCTAAAGGCTGGCAGGCTCAAGACCCAAGAAGAACCAATGTTTCAGTTGCAGTCTGAAGGCAGGAAAAGAGCTAATGTCCCAATCTGAAGGTGTTCAAGCAGAAATAATTCTCCCTACCAGAGGAAGGGTCAGCCTTTTTTTTTTTTTCCTGTTCAAACCTTCAGTTGATTGGATGAGGCCTATCCACGTTAGGGAGGGCAGTCTGCTTTACTCAGTTAATCAATTTAAATGTTAATCTCATCCAAAAACAAGTTTACAGAAACACTTTGAAAAATGTTTGACCAAATATCTGTGCAACCTATGGCTCAGTCAAGTTGATACATAAAATTAACCATCACAATACTCTTAACCACTATTCTGATATTTAATAGTTATGTGGTATCCCAATAATGAAAGCTAATAGATTATATGTTATCCCATTTCAAAGCATTAGTTGAAAACATGTAATTATTTATTTAGAGATAGTTGATCATAAAACAAGTATCCAAATATTTTGAAGCCCGTTCATCTCCAAACTATCTTAAATCAGATTCCTGACATAAAAATCATGGCCAAAAGCAATAAGAAGTTTGGTTTTGTAGGTTTTCAGATGCTAAGAATCCATGTTCCCTAGCAACACTATTTAGATCCACATAAAGAAACTTTCCAATACCATTTATAGCAAGTTTTTTTCCCTTACTCCTTTACTCTAAACTCATGATTACTAAAGAAAGAATGAGCTTTAAAATTTTAAGTAATGTTCCTAAGAGGACATCATGATGTTCAGCCAAAATGAATGTTCATAATATTGCTTAGACTTATTTAAAATTCTGTAGAGCCTCACTTAATTTTTCTCGCACTGCTACACTGATTATATATATGGTTATTATAAATGGTTATTAGAATTCAATGTTACTAACAGTGAGAACTTTAGTGATTTTCTTGAAATAAAATGAACAAAATATAAGTCCCTTTATATTCTACTCTATGTGTGTGTAAATATGTAGGTACATATTTGTTTATATTAAGTGACTAGATACATATATATATGTGTTTATATAAATTTGTATGTATATAAATATGAAAATATACACATACATTAGGATGTACTACTTGATCCCTAACAGCAAGATTCATACTTTGTAGTTTCTACTTTGAAAATCCTGTCCCAAGCAAGACTTTCAGCTAATATCAGATTTCATAGTGCCATAAAGATTAATGGGTTGTTATCATAGGAATGCATGACTGTTTCAATATGTGGAAAACTCTTAATGTCAACAGAATAAAGGAGAAAGCCTATAATTATCCTAATAGGTGCTTAAGGTGCATTTGATAAAATTCCACACTCATGAGATTAAAAAGTAAACCTTCAACAAACTATGAATAGAAGATAGTGTCTTTAAACTGATACAAATTTGTCTAAAACATACAGCAAATATGTGTCACTGCTTCTATTAAAAAATACTAGGTTCTGACCAAAGCAATAAGATAAGAAGAAAAAATAAGAGGCATAATGTTTGAAAAGGAAGATACAAACTGACATTGGATGTGGTCTATAAGGTTATATTCATAGAAAATCCAAAAGAAACTACAAACTGTTAATTTCAGCAAAGTTGCTAGATATAAGATTGATACACAAAAACCAATGGCATTCTTTTTTTTTTTTTTTTTTTTAAATTTTATTTATTTATTTGAGAGAGAGAGAATGAGAGACAGAGAGCAAGAGAGGGAGGAGGGTCAGAGGGAGAAGCAGACTCCCTGCTGAGCAGGGAGCCCGATGCGGGACTCGATCCCGGGACTCCAGGATCATGACCTGAGCCGAAGGCAGTCGCCCAACCAACTGAGCCACCCAGGCGCCCGACCAAAAGCATTCTTATGTACCATCTCACATATATGAAATACCCTTCTTTCACAATAGTAACAAATCTATAAATTACCTAGGCATAAATCTAATAAAAGATGTGCAAGACCTTTGTGGAAAAAAAACTAGAACACATATTTTAATATAAAAATATTTAAGAAGTTAATCTAAAAATGAGTTAAACAGTCACCTTCAAGTGCAAATATGGTTAAACACACCATAACCATTCAATCATTTGTTTAATGAATTGCCAGCAGAAGGTAGACTAAGTTGATAAAGAGCAGGGGTTAGTTGATGCTGAACTGTCTGAAATACTAATCTTGGAATTCTTCCATAGGAAAAAGTACTGAACCAGTGATTGAGAGGCATGGGTTCTCCTGTCTCAACTCTTCAGTAAGCTGGCTATGTGACCTGGAGCAAGAATTAGCCTCTTGAGAACTTGCCTTCCATTAGAGTTAAATAGAAAGGTTGGGCTAGATCATCTTTGAGGTAGGAACCCCAATTGCACTTGAGATTGTTGAGGAGCAGTACACAAGAAATAACAGCACAGTGAAAATTAAAGAACCACTTTATCAACAGCTCCACATGAACACCCAGTAACTTTTGGTGAAGAACTTCAGGAAATTCTGTACTGGAGTGCAAGACTAAGACCTCTTGCTCTTCCTGCTTTGCCCCCACAGTGCCCTCCAAAAATCTGAATTATGGGTCTAAAAATCTAAATTATAGCTCCAGGAAATCCTTGTGTGTAGTCAAAATGTTCCATAAAAATAGAATCCCCTAAAGTATGGTTCAATTTAAGTTATGGAAATAGAAGCTAAAGAGAAATAGATTTTAACCTGACAAGGGAGGGTGTTTTACCAGCTATGTAGGCTTTCATTAAAAGAATTCACTTCTTTTGGAAGACATGCGTTCTCCATTACTGGAGTCTGAATATTGTATGGCAAGGAAATTGCCCAGTGATTTGTCTTTAATGGAGAATTGGACTAGTGATTTTTAAGATCCCTTCCTACTCTAGGCTTCTTGATTCTAGGAAACTTGTCTTGATTTTTCAAACTTTCTACAGTACTGCTATATGTAGAGAGAATCCCCTAAGATAGAGATGTAACTTTTTATTTTAGCTTTAGAATATCACTTAGCTTCCCAAGAAATATTTTGATAAACAAGAATTCCCTTTTGTGTTTGTATTTCTAAGGACGCTAAGAGTCTGAACCTCTATATTACATCTCTTTCTCTCTAGAAATTTGAAAGGAGTTTTTCTCTGCCCTTATGACTGCAAGGAACTATTTCTTCTAAATATAAGATATTCCCACAGGACTTCATCCTATTGGTAGGAGGCACCACCATCCTAGGTAAACAGAGACTGTTACGTCATCCAAAGCTTTTGCAATCAATCTAGTGGTAATCCTTGTTACATGAGTCAAGGAATTAGAAATAATTCAATTTCATTTAAATTAATATCATCATAAAATATACAATATGTAAGGTAGATACATTCATCTTTTTTATTAATTCAAGAGAGTTTGAAACTACAAATTCACTGCTAAAGATTCAAGATGACTTCCTAGCAAATTTAGAGATGAACAAATTAAAACATACTACTAAACCATAATATTTCATGTATTATAAGTGACCAGTGCCAGACATATCCCCAAAATCTATGACAGACTGAGATCACTCAGAAAATCAGGCAACTCTCAATTATCTATTGATATATGAGCTCAAGGTAGCATAGAAAAATTATATTGTAGAATCCAAGAATATCTCATTTTATCCATTCTTGTCACTCTGTTTTTGAACCAAACCTCTGTCAGCAATAACAACATTGTCACATTGAAGTTTCACCTCCTATCTCACTCTTTCTGAGAGGCAAAAATGAGTAAAAATAATAGCAAGAGGGAGAGAGAAGAGCCAAGAATCAGCACTGCACAGGAAGTGCTCACAAGAACAAGAAAGAACCTTCTGCTCAGATGAAACCTACCCACCTAAGAAGGCCTTCCCTGGATCCTGTATTTACAGTAGTCTCTGTCTCCTCCTACTTTGCTTTATTTTTCTTCATAAAACTTATCAATACTGCAATTATTTGTTTGAATACTTTTGTATTGTCTATTTACCTCTCTAAACTGAGTACAGGCACCTGTGTGATTCATTACTGGAACCCCAGGGTTTAAAACAATGTTAGCATGTAGCGTATCCTTAATAAATATTGTTTTAGAGAGGTAGATATAGATCATAGGTGATATAGGTAATAGGTGATCAAAGCCCCAGTAGGAAGTTGATTAAGAAAATATTTAGAATAGGTTGTTTTTCTTCCTGAAACCAAAAACTCATCTGCGATAAACGGTCAAACTGACAGAACCCACATTTCATCTATGATGGATTTTCTAAATTTAGGTTTTTAAGGCAAGTTCACAACTTCCAGTAATATACATGGCTTCCCCATGTAACAAGTGTAATGTTTTAGATAAACTGTAACTGAAATATACATTGTCAATGGTGTGGCTGGCTTGGAGGTTGCTCTGTTGCCACATATAAGTATTATGTGACTTTTTTTCAGGCATGACTATGCTGACCAGTGTGTGCATTAGCAAAAATTGCTTAATAACCAGGTGGCCTTTCCGCATATTTCTCAGAAACAAACATTTGAATCCAATTAGTTAAAGAATAAGCTTTCCTTTACCTCTCATGGCACTAGATTTTAAGCTTTTAATGTCATATCTACTTTCAGCATTATTTGGATTATATAAAATGTGTTTTATTGATTAGATGACTGACAAGAAGGAAGGCCAAACCAAATCAGTTTGTATCCACAACTTTATAATTTGTGTAAGAGAAGAAAAGCCAAATCTATGTTGCCAAATTTGACTCTTTGAGTTACTTAACAAAGTGGCCCTTTTTATTTGAAATATTTGTTAGGTGACATTAGAAAAGCCATGGAATGGAAGGGAATTAAAAAGATTCTTAGATGAAATTATTTTCTTTCAAGCCACTATAGTAATTCATATGCCTGGCACATTAATGAAAAAGTCATACTTATTCTTCACTCAATCCCTGTCTAAAAATCTATATACAGCCCCCATTGACCTCTGAAGACTGTTTTCAGGGAGAACCAGAAAATACTTACTTTAATTGTGCTTTCTTGACATTGATAGTTAAATAACGTGAAATGGTAGGGCTGCTATTGTCTTATTGAAAAGCAAATGGATATATTCTGGTGTATTATATATGTGTTCCCAGGAGAAGAGTGTATAAAACACATTTTAGAAAATAGTTTTATGTTTTTAATACATAAAGGGAGTTTACTTAAATAACACTGTGGCAAATTTCCCGGTAAAGCAAACAATTCTTTTGTTATGCAAATAACCAGCACTACATTTGTTCTAAAAAATCTGATTTTTACATACGAAGTCTCTTCACAGTGGAATAAATCTGGATTGTTGTCCCATTAGGAAGAGAATCTCTGCATCAATAAATACCATGTGACTCTCTTTTTGTGTATAGAAACTGACACAGAGTTAAATACTAATGACATTCCTTACAACTGTTCTCTGTGTCTGCCAAAAAACTCGCTTTCATTGCACACGTTTCTCAGACGCAAAACTGGCCTGCCTGATATACTCTCCCAATTCCACTTGAACGGATTCTGCCTTTTCCCAACTTTTATTTTATTTATTTTATTTTTATTTTTATTTAAGAGCAAGAAGGAGTGGGGGAGGGACAGAGGGAGAGGGAGAGAGAATCACAAGCAGGCTCCATGTTCAGTGTGGAGCCCAATGCAGGGCTCAATCTCACGACCCTGAGATCATGACCTGAATGGAAACCAAGAGTCAGAGACTTAACCGCCTGAGCCACCCAGGTGTCCCTTTTCCCATTTTTTAAGTTCAATCTCTTACTTGGCCTCCTCAAACTAACTTCATTTGATTCTGGTCTTTCCAATGCCTTGCCGTTGGTTTTATCTTTTTCACATACAACAGTAAACACTTTATTCAAGTACTATTGAACAGTTGTCATTATTTTTATGGATTTTGGTATTTCCTGTTGACTGTAATGGTTATATTTTCTTTTTGTATTTATTTTTTCCCAAGAACTTATCTTTTTCTCTATCCGATTTAAAACTCCATCAGGGTGAAATCAAGTCTCTTCAGTTCACTCAGTGCCTAGCTCATACTATATACTAAATGTATTTGAATAAACCAATGAATGAGTAAATATATTATGTACATTTAATACATAAATGTATTTTGTTTTTTAAAAGACTTATTTATTTATTTTAGAGAGAGAAAGAGAGAACACATGGAGGGAGGAGCAGAGAGAGAGAGTCTCAAATATACTCCCCACTGAGCAGGGAGCCTGTCACAGGGCTTGATCTCGTGACCCCGAGATCATGACCTGAGCCGAAATCAAGAGTTGGATGCTCAACTGACTGAGCCACCCAGGTGCCCAATAAATGTATTTTAATAAATAAATAGTAAAATCTCTCTTATCACAGGATTTCCCATGACTCTGTTTCCATGATTCTAAAATGGTACACCAAATGCATTACAATACATAATTTCTGGTCAGTATCCTTTTGTTTCTATATTGTGTGAGTGGTGATTCTACCCATGCATTGAGAAGATAACTCAGCTTTTCACTGATTTTTTTATCTGGTTGCCAAGAACACTTACTTTTTCATTTTTTCCAGTCTTAACATCCATATCAAATTCTCAACTAAACTACATAACTAAACTATACATCTAAACTTTTACACTTGTGCATTAACCCAGACCAAGACTCACTCATAGAAAGAACAAGCAAATGTAAAGCTATGTCATTTTATCTCCTTCCTACACCTACTGAGTTTTTTTCCTGCTGAGTTTTAAAGCAATGTTTTAGTTACTAAAATTCTCCAGAACAGGTGGGTATGAGACTTTGTATTTGTCTCTAGCTTCCTTTTAATGGGAAAGTGATTTCTAAATGTGTAAACAAAACAAAATTGTATTGCAACCAAATGTAGATGTTTCAAGGAGTTCATTATATTAGGCTTTGATCTATGGTGGGTTTTTTTTTCATTTGCAAATCTGAATTTCTGTGATGTTCTAATTTCAGTAGATGTTCAATAAGTGGAGAAAACAAAAGGCCTTGTGTCATCCACATCACATTTAGTATTGGAATGATAGTTTACCTATAATTATTTATAATTTGTATCCTTTTAAAACAACAATGAGCTGTGTTTATTGTATTTAGCAACCACTCATTAGATGGAGCTGTAGGTCTGTATGAAATCATTTGGGCATCTTATAGGGGTCCTTTGCTCAGGTCTAATACTTCTGAGATTTTAATAC
The DNA here is from genome assembly GCF_029215605.1 of Mirounga angustirostris. NCBI lineage: Eukaryota > Metazoa > Chordata > Mammalia > Carnivora > Phocidae > Mirounga > Mirounga angustirostris. The sequence continues at coordinate 21,908,802 of NW_026991713.1, forward strand.
TCTTGATTAGATTTTTAATTTTATTCCTTTTAATATAGATTTCTTTCCCTCCTAGTAAATTAACTAAGACATTTTTATTTTCCTAAAGCATACCAATTGACTGTCTATTGCATAGATTTCATCATCTGTTATGCTGAATCATTCAAATCAGGCTTTCAGCATTCAATATGGGTTGTCTCAAAATTGATTTGATTAAGGCCATCTGTATTGACCATAAAGACAAACTCAATAAACAGATTGGGGGAACTGTGATTTGCTCACCAAGGATGGGAACAGCAATATGTTCAGATCATTCATTGTCCCTTTCTAGGATAAACAAGAAATCAATAAAGCAAGTGCTCATCACTGGAACTATGTAGCCAGGGGGGATGTCAACATCTAATATCCAAAGAATAATACAATGTGCTTAACAAAAAAAGGGGAGGGGGAGAAAAGAGATTTTTAAAACTTACTTAAGATAACTTGTTTTATTAGTTGATTAATCCTCTTTTCCTGAATATGGGCATGCATATAGATATGTCCTAAATACAATTGTCAGAGTCTAATCTTTGGGAAATTGAGCAACTGTTTACTCTGAAAGTTAGATACTTAAAGTTAAGTTTATATAGTTAACAACAACAACAAACAATTATTCAAAAGTAATAGGGTAGAAGCTTAGGACTAAGAAACATTGAAAAGTAATTACAGTTTTCATTTTTATTAGTTTGAAAGGAAAAGAGTAACATAATATATAGAATGGTTGCTATGAAAATTGTGCCTTTATTTCATATGTTACTGACATTTTTATGTTTTATGCTAACTCATAAGCTTTCCTTCTCACTCTTCAGAAGCTATATCTATGAAATAGAATAAATGGCCTATGGTCAAAATTGCAAAAATAACTGAAAGGTCAGCTATAGCCTTGTGTTTCCAGATCCACAGAGGCGAATATTTTCTACTAACAACTTGTTTTAAAAAACAAAAATGTCTATGAAGACAGAAAACAAGCAATTGTATTCTCATTGCCTGGTTATTAAAGCCTAGAAAATGGACTTGCAAAGGATATAGAAACCATTCTTAGTTTTTAATACTAGTATTTTCTAACCTTAAAATATACCTTCAAGTTAATATAGTGACTGACTATATAGGTTGGGACTAGACAGACAGGGTTAAATTAAAATCCTATTCTGTACTTGGTATTGTAATCTAGGTGAAATTTTTCATCTTATCTGAGCCAGTTTGATAAAATGGAAAAATAAGAGTCCTGACCCCACAGGATTAATGCAAAAATAAAATGAGAACAAGCATGTTGCCCAGTGCCCTATACATAAGAAACATTCAATAAATGTTAGCTGCTATAATTAGTTATGAGTTGTTATACAAACATGCCATTAGCTCCCATCCTGACAACTTTAACTCTAGAACATCTGGAAGGTGCAGGGGAAGTATGGGGGGAGGGGAAGACCACCAAGAAGAGCCAAAGGTCTTTCCTCAGAGAGTCCTGTCTAACATTTTTGTGTAAAAGGACACAGACTCTCTTTCTTTCTTTCTCTCTCTCTCTCTCTCTCTCTCTCTCACACACACACACACATCTTACCTATTACAGTAACTTGGGATCATAAAAATGTGGATTAATAATAATAATAATAATAATAATAAAAGCAGAGTCTCTGAGCCACAGGGAAACTTGCTTAAAAATCTGGAGATTTAGATTGATCATAGACAGTTATATTTGAACATGATTACCATGTTGCCAGTGGGAAGTGCTTCTTAGAATAATCAGATTTGAGAAGGCTAATAATAGAACACTAGATCTGTAATTGCCTCTGAGTCACTTGGCTGAGGAAGGGGAAAGCTAAGCCCACCATGAGACATAAGTATTGAATGAAGGCCACTTAAGGAGCACAGTGGAAAGAAATCTCCATTTTTATGATTTCCAGTCTTTTCAGTTGTGGTTTTTTTTCCTTCAAGCAATCAAAATTATAAAATCTGTGACTTCTTGAAGATTTAGGACTCTGTTTTATTATCACCATTGCTCAGCACAGTTCCTTGGACATAGTTGGTGCTTAGTATAAGTTTAGTGGATTAAATGAATGATGGTTCTGAGTGAGAGAAATAGTAAAGTGAGGAAAATTCAATGTTTAAACTACCACAAGAGATCTTGAGAAAGCTTTATGTTTTATACTCATGCTGTATGAGCTTCCTAAGGATAGAATCCTGTTCATATATTTGAAACATGGATAGGATTCAGTAAATATATTTTGTTGTGTGTTACTTTAAAAAAATCAAGCCCATTAGTAAAATGCTTTCTAATTGCTTTTTCTATTGTATCAAAATTGTGGCTAGTGTCTTTTTTTAAAATCAAATATTACTTTGGAAATACCTATAATTTTTCATGGACCTGAAACTTTCTACTCTTTATCTGTATAATGTTTGGGGAAAGATTTTATTTTTTCAAGTGTATTCATTTTCCTAAAATCATGTGCACTTTAGCTCCCTCATATGAGATCTCTTTTAAACTCTACTAAAAAAGCTAATGAGCCAAATTAAAGTGTGGCTTAAAAAAAAAATCTGTATTTCTGAAATGCCATAATCTAGCCCAAAAAACACAACTGGCAACCTTAAAAAGAACTAAAGCTTTAAGTAGCATTCAAGTCCCCATAATCTGCCCAGAGAAACATTTCATAAATAAGTTAATATTATGATATTTCCATACTAGTTGAATCTTTACTTAGAGGCACATTTGTCAAATAGTCAATCACTCATTTGACAAATATTTAGTGTCTGCTTGTCAAAGACACTTTTCAGCTTTAGGGATACAAACTGAATAAGACAAGCAAGGTCTCTACTCCTAAAATGTATATTCCAAATTTGTATAGTCAGATAATAAGCAACTAAATAAACAAATGGATGAGATTAATTTCAGCTGGTAATTACTGTTGTGAAAATTTATAAAACAGAATGCTTTGATATAAAGAGATGAGGGGTATTTATCTAAATTGAGTAGTCAGGGAAAATTATCTCTGAGGATATTACTTTTGAGCTGAAACCTGAGTGGTGCAAAGGACCCAGCCATGGGGAAATCTGTGTAAAAAGAAAACAACAACAACAACAAAAATGTAAAGGTCTTAAAGTGAAAATAACCTTAATTTTCAAAGACCAGAAAGATGCCACTTTAATCAGAAACCCAGCAGGCTCTTTTTTGTGACATTGGCAGACTGATCTTCAAATTCATATGTGAATGTAAAGGATGTAGAATAGTCCAAAACAACTTTGAAAAAAGTTAAGAGTTGCAAGACTCATACTAATTTCAAGACTTATTATAAAATCACAATCTGTAATGTTGGTGCCAGTCTAAAGTTAAATAAATAGATCAGTGGAACAGAATACAGAATACAGAAATAGATCCACATTTATGTGGCCAATTGATTTTTATCAAAGATACAATTTACTGAAGAAAGTCTTTTCAACAAATATTCCTGGTAATATTGGATGTCATTAAAAAAAAAACATTAATCCATACCTTATTCTATATAAAAATTAAATGAATTATAAACACAAATGTAAAGCCTAAAACTCTAAAATTTCTAGAAGAAAACATAAGAGAAAATTTTTGTGACCTTGGGTCAGGCAAAGATGTGTCTAAAAATGACACCATGAGTATAGTCCATAAATGAAAAATTGGATAAATTTGGACTTGATCAAAATTAAGAACTTCCGTTTTCAGAAAGACATTGCTAAGAGAATGATAAGACAAACCACAAACTGGGAGAGTATATTTCCAAATATTATATATGCTAAAGGACTAGATCCAAAATATATAAAGAATTCTCAAGTCCCTTAATGAGGAAACAAATGGCTCAGTTTAAAAAATGAGAAAAAAATTTCAACAGACTCTCCACAGAAGATATATAGACATAAGGATGTCAAATAAGCATATGAAAAGATACTCAATGTCATTAACATTAGTCTAATACATACCTATTATAAAGTCTGATCATAACCAAATGTTGGTGAGAATGTGGAACAACCGGAACTCTCATCCGTTGCTGATGGGAATGTAAAATGGTATAACCCCTTTGGAAAGGAGTTTGGCAGTTTTATAAAAAGTTAAACATATACCTAACCATGTGGCCTAGCCATTTATTCATAGATATTTACCCAAGAGAAATGAAAGCATATGTATACACAAAAACCTATAATGAATGTTCATAGCAGCTTTATTTCTAACAGCCAGAACTGGAAATAACCCAAATGTTCACCAAAGGTGAATGGATAAAACAAATGTAAAAACTTATCAAATAAATATCCATACATTGGAATATTATGAAAGCAATGTACATGTGGTACATTGTGGTACATGTACAGGGGCTCAGGGCAGGCCATCCCAAAATGTGCCAGATTGGCATACCGATTATTGTTTTTTAATTTGTTATGTTAATCCCCATACCTTACATCATTAGTTTTGGATGTGGTGTTCCATGATTCATTGTTTGCGTATAACGCCCAGTGCTCCATTCAACATGTCCCTTCCTTAATACCCATCACCTGGCCAACCCATCCCCCCAACCCCCTCCCCTCTAAAACCCTCGGTTTGTTGCTCAGAGTCCATCGTCTCTCATGGTTTGTCTCCCCCTCCGATATCCCCCCCTTCGTATTTCCCTTCCTACTATTTTCTTCTTTATTTATTTTTTATTTTTTAATTTTTTTTAAATTTTTTTATTCTTATATTATCCCCATACATTACATCATTAGTTTAGATGTAGTGTTCCATGATTCATTGTTTGTGCATAACACCCAGTGCTCCATGATACGTGCCCTCTTTAATACCCATCACCAGGCTAACCCATCCCCCCACCCCCTCCCCTCTAGAACCCTCAGTTTGTTTCTCAGAGTCCATAGTCTCTCATGGTTTGTCTCCCCCTCCGATATCTCCCCCTTCGTATTTCCCTTCCTACTATTTTCTTCTTTATTTTTTTAACATATAATGTATTACTTGTTTCAGAGGTACCGGTCTGTGATTCAACAATCTTACACATTTCACAGCGCTCACCATAGCACATACCCTCCCCAATGTCTATCACCCAGCCACCCCATCCCTCCCACCCCCCACCACTCCAGCAACCCTCAGTTTGTTTCCTGAGGTTAAGAATTCCTCATATCAGTGAGGTCATATGATACATGTCTTTCCCTGATTGACTTATTTCGCTCAGCATAATACCCTCCAGTTCCATCCATGTCACTGCAAATGGCAAGATTTCATCCCTTTTGATGGCTGCATAAATAGCATACTGATTATTTTGATTTGAAGCTACCTGGGAAGCAGCCAGTGCAAAGACACTCAGACCATCCTCTGTTTCCCTGAAAGCAGGAAATAAATCTCCTGTATGAAAGGTACCCTCTCTATAGTTAGAAATAAAAACACATCCTTCTCACCAGAGTTCAGGACTTTAAAACCAGAGACTGGGACTTTAAAACCAAGAAATCTGTAGAAACAGATGTTACTTTTTGTTTATCTACTACCTCAGCCCAAATTCTGCTTAGAATTCCTTACTAATTAAAGCTCCTGTCACTTCCTCATGAATTTATTGTCTCTGTCTAAAATATATAAGATACCTGCCATGGTCATTTTTTTGGGCTCTCAATTCCATTATTAGGCCTCCATGTGCACATAATAAACTTTGTATTTTTCTCCTGTCAATCTGTTTCATGTCAACTTAATTCCTAAACCAGCTGGAAGAGTGTTGGATGTAAGAAGTAAATTTTTCTCTCCCCTACAGATAATAACAACATTGGTGAATCTCAAAATGATTATGCTGAATAAAAGAAGCTAGACAAAAGAGGACACACTGTATTATTTCATTACATAAAATTATAGAAAGAGTAAACCTATCTATGTTGACAGAAAGCAATTCATTTGATGCCTGGGGGGTTAGAGGACAAGAAGGGGCATGAATGAGAAACTACAAAAAGGCAAAAGAAAACTGGGGATGATAGACATATCTATTATCTTGATTGTGACTATAGTTTCATACATTCATAAAAATGTTAAAACTTATCAAATTGTACACTTTAAAAGTGTTCAGTCTATTATATGCTAATTATATCTTTTTTTATGTTCAATTAGCCAACATATAATACATCATTAGTTTTTGATGTAGTGTTCAGTGATTCATTAGTTGTGTATAACACCCAGTGATCATCACCACATGTGCCCTCCTTAATACCCATCACCTCATTACCCCATCCCTGCCCCCCTCTATAAACCTCAGTTTGGTTCCTGGATTCCAAAGTCTCTCATGGTTTGTCTCCCTCTCTGATTTCTTCCCATTCAGTTTTCCCCCCCTTCCCCTGTGGCCCTCTGAACTATTCCTTATGTTCCACATATGAGTGAGACCATATGGTAATTGTCTTTCTCTGTTTGACTTATTTCACTTAGCATAATTCCCTCCAGTTCCATCCATGTCAATATAAACAGTAGGTATTCATCCTTTCTAATGGCTGAGTAATATTCCATTGCATATATGGACCACATATTCTTTTTTTTAAAGATTTTTATTTATTTATTTGACAAAGAGATAGAGAGCAAGTAGGCAGAGCAGCAGGCAGAGGGAGAGGGAGAAGCAATCTCTCTGCTGAGCAGGGAGCCTGACATGGGGCTCGATCCCAGCACCCTGGGATGATGACCTGAGCCAAAGGCAGCCACTTAACTGACTGAGCCACCCAGGTGCCCCTGGACCACATATTCCTTATCCATTCATCTGTTGAAGGGCATCTCAGCTCCTTCCATAGTTTGGCTATTTGGACATCACTTTTATGAACATTGGGGTGCATGTGCCCCTTCTTTTCACTATACCTGTATCTTTGGGGTAAATACCTAGTAGTGCAATTGCTGGGTCGTAAAGTAGCTCTATTTTTAACATCTTGAGGCACCTCCATACTGTTTTCCAGAGTGGCTGTACCAGGTTGCATTCCCACCAACAGTGTAATAGGATTCCCTTTCTCCACATCCTCGCCAATACTTGTTTATTCCTGTCTTGTTAATTTTTCCATTCTAACTGGTTTAAGGTGGTATCTCATTGTGGTTTTGATTTGTATTTCCCTGATGGCTAGTGATGTTGAACATTTTTTCATTTATGTCTTCTTTGGAGAAATGTCTGTCCATGTCTTCTGCCCATTTATTGACTGGATTATTTGTTTTTTGGGTGTTGAGTTTGAGAAGTTCTTTATAGATCTTGAATATCAGCCCTTTATCTGAAATGTCATTTGCAAATATCTTCTCCCATTCCGTGGGTTGCCTCTTAGTTTTGTTGACTGTTTCCTTTGCTGTGCAAAAGCTTTTTATCTTGATGAAGTCCCAAAAGTTCATTTTTGCTTTTGTTTCCCTTGCCTTTAGAGATATGTCTTGAAAGAAGTCACTATGGCCAATGTCGAAGAGGTTACTGCCTATGTTCTCCTTTAGGATTTTGCTGGATTCCTGTCTCAATTTAGGTCTTTCAGCCATTCTGAGTTTATCTTTGTGTATGGTGTAAGAGAATGGTCCAGCTTCATTCTTCTGTATGTGGCTGTCCAATTTTCCCAGCACCAATTATTGAAGAGACTGTCTTTTTTCCATTGGATATTCTTTTCTGCTTTGTAAAAGATTAGTTGACCATAGAGTTGGGGGTCCATTTCTGGGCTCTCTATTCTATTCCATTGATCTATGTATCTGTTTTTGTGCCAATACCATGCTGTCTTGATGATCACAGCTTTGCAATGTAGCGTGAAGTCAGGCATTGTGATGCCCCCAGCTTTGTTTTTCTTTTTCAACAATCCCCTGGCAATTCAAGGTCTTTTCTGTTTCCATACAAATTTTAGGATTGTTTGTTCCAGCTCTGTGAAAAATGTCAATGGTATTTTCATAGGAATTGCTTTGAAAGTGTAGATTGCTCTGGGCAGCTTAGACATTTTCACAATGTTTATTCTTCCAATCCATGAGCATGGAATGTTTTTCAATCTCTTTGTGTCTTCATAAGTGTTCTGCAGTTTCTAGAGTATAGATCCTTTACCTCTTTGGTTAGATTTATTCCTAGGTATCTGATGGTTTTTGGTGCTATTTTAAATGGAATCGGTTCCTTAATTTCTCTTTCTTCAGTGACATTGTTAGTGTATAGATATGCAACTGATTTCTGTGCATTGATTTTGTATCCTGCCACATTGCTGAACTGCTGTATGAGTTCTAGTAATTTGGGAGTGGAGTCTTTTGGGTTTTCCACATAAAGTATCATGTCATCTGTGAAGAAAGAGTTTGACTTCTTCTTTGCCAATTTGAATGCGTTTTATTTCTTTTTGTTGTCTGATTGCTGAGGCTAGGACGTTTAGCACTATCTTGAACAAAAGTGGTGGGAGTGGGCATCCTTGTAGTGTTCCTGACCTTAAGGGAAAAGCTCTCAGTTTTTCCCCATTGAGAATGATATTCACTGTGGGCTTTTCATACATGGCTTTTAAGATATTGAGGGCTTTTTCCTCTATCCCTATATTTTGAAGAGTTTTAATCAGGAAAGGATGCTATGTTTTGTCAAATACATTTTCTGCATCTATTGAGAAGATCATATGATTCTTGTCTCTTCTTTTCTTAATGTAATCTGTCACGTTAATTGATTTGCAAATGTTGAACCACTCTTGCATTCCATGAATAAATCCCACTTGGTCGTGGTGAATAATCCTTTTAATGTACTGCTGGATCCTATTGGCTAGGATCTTGTTGAGTATTTTGGCATCCATGTTCATCAGGGATACTGGTCTGTAATTCTCCTTTTTGATGGGGTCTTTGTCTGGTTTTGGGATCAGGGTAATGCTGGCCTCATAGGATGAGTTTGGATGTTTTCCTTCCATTTCTATTTTTTGGAACAGCTTCAGTAGAATAGGTATGATTTCCTCTTTAAATGTTTGGTAGAATTCCCCTGTGAAGCCATCTGGCCCTGGACTCTTGTTTTTTTGGAGGATTTTGATTACTCTTTCACAGGTTATTGTTCTGTTCAGATTGTCTCTTTCTTCCTGTTTCAGCCCTGGTAATTTATGTGTCCAGGAATGCATCCATTTCTTCCAGATTACCTAGTTTGTTGGCATATAGCTGCTGATAATAAGTTCTAATAATTGTCTCTATTTCCTTGGTATTGGTTGTGATTTCTCCCCTTTCATTCATGATTTTATTAATTTGGGTCCTTTCTCTTTTCTTTTGGATAAGTCTGGCCAGAGGTTTATCAATCTTATTAATTCTTTCAGAGAACCAGCTTCTAGTTTCATTGATCTGTTCTACTGTTCTTCTAGTTTCTATTTCATTGATTTCTGCTCTAATCTTTATAATTTCTCTTCTCCTGCTTGGTTTAGGCTTTATTTGCTGTTCTTTCTCTAGATCCTTTAGGTGTAAGGTTAGCTTGTACATTTGGGATTTTTCTAACTTTTTGAGAGAGGCTTGGATGGCTATATACTTCCCTCTAAGGATTGCCTTTGCAGTATTCCTTAGGTTCTGAACTGATGTGTTTTCATTTTCATTTGTTTGCATGAACTGTTATTATATGCTAATTATATCTTAAGGATACATATATATGTTACATAACTGGAGAAGTAGTGAAGGGGAGAATGGCCCCAGAGGAAGTCAGAGAGGTGGCAGGGGCTGGATCACATAGAAACTTAAAGACCATGGGGAGGAATTTGGACTTCATTTCAAGTACCATGGGGAACCATGGGAAGATTTTAAATGTGTGTATGTGTGTTGGGGGTGGGGATGATTTGATTTGATTAATATTTTAGAAGGGTCATTCTGGGACACCTGGGTGGCTCAGTCAGTTAAGTATCTGCCTTTAGCTCAGGTCATGATCCTGGGGTCCTGAGATCGAGCTCCACATTGGGCTCCCTGCTCAGGGGGGAATCTGCTTCTCCCTCTGCCCCTCCCCCTGCTTGTGCTCTCTCACTCTCTCTCAAATAAATACATAAAATCTTTTTTTAAAAAAAGAATGATCATTCCAACTGATACATGAAGAATGAATTCTAGGTGGGCAGCAAAGAGCCTAGTAAAAAAGGCTTTGCAATAGTCCTGGCAAGAGAAAATAATGGTTTGAACTAAGGTGGCAGGTGGGGAAACGAAGAGAAAGACATAGAGAAATATAAAATCTTACTAATATGAGTGGCTTTTTGGATTTCTAAAATTTTAAGGATGTACAGTTTGGAGTACTCTTCAAAAGCACTGTTATAGTCTGAGCCTCAGCTTACCTGACACATCAGTTCCATTGTCCTATAGCCCATCTTACTAGCCTATTTTCTAGTTGCTCTACATTGGGTACTCATGTATTAACACTGGGTTAAAGCACGCAGGCCTTACTTTTCTCTTTATGCCTACCCTGTCCTCCCTCCCAAAGAGGCTATATACAATTTGAATCTGATCCTGGGGGGGGTGAAGGGAGAGAATAAAGATAGGAACTTTAAAAAGAATCTGTTTAACCATGATGCTGGGATCAGAGGGTGCCCTGAGATGTTTTACAGACTACTTACTACCATACTCAATAAATTTTGGTGTTACTCTGGGTTTTGGGTTTTTTTTTTTTCTTTTCTTTTCTTTATGAAAGGTATCTCTACTTAGGGATTCTTGTTGTGAAGGATAGATACCAGGGTAACACAGAACTTGCCTATAATTATTCAGGAGGATTCTGACAAGAGAAAAACAGAAAATCTATTCATATATGAATTAACTAATTCATTTAGCTTTCCCATTCATTCTTTCAATCAGCATTTAGTGGTATATGTTGAAAGCAGAGAAATGAAATAAAAAGTAAGAGATTGTGGCTGAGTATTATTTCAGCTACCCCTGATTTATTCAGTAAACACTATCTTTACTCATCCTAAGTAAAGCTTATTTTTTCAGAGCTAAAAGAACCCACGTTTGCATCAAAGAAAGCATAGACTTTCTTCAAAGACAGATGATCTTGAATCACTACAAGGTGTCTAGCTACAACAATAGGTTTTAACAGCTGCAGCAAAAGGTCTACTTAACCCAGCTATTTATATACAGATAGTTCTTCAATAGCACTGAAAAAAACCCTCTGAAATTATTTGGTGAGCAGTTAAATGTTGAAGTAATGGTACACTAATTCCAGCTGATAAAGAACCTGTCACCATTTCCATTCCCTGAAACCACTCCTCCCCCATTCTAGTGATCACAACCTTCTTTAACCCTAAATCCACTTATAAAACAAAAGAAGAGAGAGAAAAGCAACAACAAGTATCTAATAATAGTGAGCTCTGTGATTGAAAAATTTGTAATGAATAATTGAAGAATAATGAAGCTCTTGTTTCCATGGCCAACACTGTTGAACTACAGGATTCGTATTTGAGGATCTTACTGCAAGGCAAAAAATGGAGGGAAACATGAGAAATCTGGCATTTATCCAGAATTTCACCAAAGGTCAGGAACAACCTAGGTCTTATATATGTTTTTCCTTGCTTCCTCTTTTCAGTCTTTGGCAATCCTATGACATAGGGGTTATTATCTGCATTTTTTTACTAGTGAAACTGAAACTTGAAGGTTCCATAAGACTGGAGACTTGCATTCAAAACAATATGGTTCACCCACTACCTCACCAGCTGTTTCTACCTCTAAACATCAGAGTGTCCAAGGCTTAGTTCTTGACTGTCTTCTCTCTTTCTCTAAATTGCAATCAGCCTGTAAAGTTTATTGTCTTATACATGCTGAGGACTTCAAAGTTTGTATCTCTAATCTGGCTCTCTCTCTACTTTTGGTATTCAGTTGCCTACCTGGCATTTCTACTTGAATGTCTAATAGGTATCTCAACATTTTACATGTCCAGAACTAGACTCCTAATTCTCACAAGTCCCTAAAACCTGTCCCGCCTACAGTTTTTCCCATCTCAGTTAATGACAACTCCATTCTTTTCACTTGCTCATAACATCCTTGGAACTTCTTTTTCTTTCAACCTCCTCATCTAATACATTAGCAAACCTTGTTATTTCCATCTTCATAATATAACAAAATCTAACCACTTCTCAGAAGCTGCACAGTTAATATCCTAGACCAAGCCACAAGTTTCTCCCACCTGGATTATGGTAATAGCCTTTTAACTGGTCTCCTGCTTCCACCTTCTCTTTCCTATAGTCTGTTCTCAATTGAGTAGCCAGAGTGATTGTTTGAAAACAGATTTCCCCTCTCTCCGCAAATGTCTCCAAGGTTTTTCATCTCATATATCAATGAAAACCAAAGTCCTTATAAAGTAGTACAATGTTTACATAGGCTGGCCCTACTACCTTGCTGACCTCTCTCTTGCCACTCTTTCCTTTGCCCACTTTTCTCTAGTCACACTGGCCTTGTTGTCTCTTAAACATACGAAAGATATTTATGCCCCAGGGACTTTGTACCTATTTCTTCTGTTTAGAATATTCCTCTGTCTGGTAGCTATATGGTTTAATCTCACTTCCTATAGTTTTCTACTGAAATATTACTTTATCAAAGATTCTTTCCTTGACCACCATAAAGTAGCAACTTCCTCCCAACACCCCCATCCTTCTTATCTTATTTTTCTCTATTGCATTTATACTAGACATAACTATATATTGACTTGTTTTCTTTCTCTCTTACCACTAAAGAATAAGCTCCATGAGAATGAGGACTTTGTTTTATTCTTACTGAATGCCTAGCACATAATTGTGTCTGGCATGTATTAGGTTAAATCATATGAAACCATAATTTTTCATTGTTCAATTAGGGTTAAATATTGGTATTTTCATAGTGTAATTTAAACATTAGGTTCTCAATAAAGACTTGTTTAATTGATGAATGGATTAAACCTATGATGGCCTAAATCCAAAGCTCATCTTCTGCCTAGTATAAAATTCTTCTTCTCTGTTACTGAGGTTGCTTTATGACAAAATATTTCCTATTTTTCAGAAGTTCTTTTCCTTATTCAAAGTCATGATGTTTGACACATTAGTTATAGGCATTTGTATAGCTAGAAAAAAATAATAGAGGTATTTTTATGCTTGATAATTGTTGACCTACCAACAGATATGGTTTGTTCTTTGTCTCTTAAGAAAAGCCAGACTAGATGAGTCAGGTCTGAACTCCAAGCAGTGCCCCTGAATCCATCTGCTTGGGCTAATCTCATGCCCTTCATGTGAGCCCGTAATTGGCCATGGCAAAGAACTCCTCTACTATCAGTTTAGGACTCAGATTTTCCTCATGTAGTAACTTTGAAAATGCACAAACAAAAAAAGTATTCTTTAAAATGAGATAGTTAATTTTTAGTTACACTTAGACTTAGAATGGATTTGCCTTCGGTTCCATAAAAATCTAGCATGCAGTATGTGCTACGGTGAATAATGCTAGCTGATATAACAGATAAACTCCTGAATCTCAAGGGATCAGCACTAGAAATATTTACTTTTCATTCATGTTGCCGTACAGTGCAGGCTGCTTGATTTGCTCTCCTCTCATTCTGTATTCAGGGATGCAGACACTGTCCATTTTGGGGCCCTACATTCCCCTAGGTCCTTAGAATCCTCTCCATTCATTTAGTAGATGAAAGAAGAGAGCAAGGATCCTCTGTGGGAGGTGGTATTTCTGGGCCAATGTATTAGTCTGGATTCTCCAGAAAAAATAGAACCAATAGGATAAAGGTATATATATATATATCCTCTCTCATATATATATATGAGAGAGGATAGGATAGGAGAAAGGAGAGGATGTACAAAGAGATTCATTATAAGGAATTGGTTCTTGAGATTATGGAGGCTAACAAGTTCCCAAGGTCTGCAGTTGGCAACTATATATTGGAGAGCCAGTGTATAGTTCCCTTCTGAAAGCAGGAAGGCTTGAGACCCAGGAAGAGCTGATATTTCAGTTGAGTCCAAAGGCAAGAGAAAAAAACCAGTGTGCCAACTCAAGGCAGTCAGGTCCCAGGAGTTCCCTCTTACTTAGCCTTTTTGTTCTATTCAGTCCTTCAACTGTTTGGATGAGGCTCACCACATTAGGGTAAGTAGATTGTATGTAGATTGTATCTCAATAGTCTTTTTTCTTATTATAGAGCTAATCTAGTTCACTTAACTTATCTTGCTGATAAAACCTTTGAGATTACCTCTTAAACTATCAGTTAGCCAGTCACCTAGACAGCAAGTCAGTCAATAGATATCGACTGAGGGCCTACACTATTTCAAGAACCTGCTGGGGCTGGAAATAGAAATACAAATAAAGCCACAGTCTCTGTCTTCAGGACGTTCACAATCTAGTGAAGGAGTCAGATTTGTTTGACGCACAATGTGCTACGTTTTAGATGCTATAATTTAGGTTAATATAAGGTAATATAAAGCAGAAGAAAAGCTGATAATACATAAGTATTTTTTAATATTTAGGACAATTGCACTTTCCACAACTGGTAGAACTTTTTACTTCCTTAATTTCAAGACAGCTTACACTTTCCACATTTGTGTTTAAGTCAAAGTATTTCTATTTATCCACTTATTTCATTAATTTATGTATTAATTCAACAAATATATGCCAGTTAAGTTGTTAGGTATTCTGAGATGGTCACATACACAGAGGATTATAGCCCATCACATGAAGTCCATATTTAAGTCTCAAAGACTTCTTAATGGAGTGGTACCTCTCCTTAGACTTGAAGGGTAAGTAATAATCAAATAAAGGAGTAAAGGGCAGAAGAGAGTGCACAAAACTATAAGGAAACAAACTATATTTGGAAAACTTCCTTCTTTCTATGCCTCCTTCCATATTAGTTAAGATACACAGTAGCTGTGGGAACAGATATACCCCCCAAATTTAGTGGCTTAACATAACCACAATTTTTTTCTTGCTCATGTAAAGTCCAAATAATAGTGCCTAGATGCAGGGCTTTATTCAGAGACTTTGCAATATTCAACATATAGCTGCCAAGGTCACCCTGGGTGTTGATATCCATTCAATAGATAGGAAAAAAGAATGGAGGTTTACCTGGACCATGTCTGGATATAGTCTGCATCACTTCTGCCTGCCTACTCTTGGCCATATCTCAATTGCTTGGTCCCATCTAAATGCATAGGGGCTGAGTAAATGTAAATTCTGGATATAGGAAGCTGCTTCCTAGCAAGATAACCACTCTATTCCGTGGAAGAAAATAGAAATCTTTGGAGGACAGCTTGATTTTTGACATTCTCACTTGAATAGTTTTATCTTTTATGTCACAAAGTGTACAGTTACATCAATGGGTTATTATTACTCTCTTCAGTATGCTTGAGGATCAAATGAATTTGTTGAGAATGACCCACAAAGCATGTTTAGGCTATCTCTTGAGTAAAAAAGACAAATATCCACTTGTGCAGGCTACTAGATGAGACCTGTCTGGAAGTAGTTTCTAAGGAAAAACTTCACAATGGTATATTCCATTCCATAAAATTTGTACAGTGTTACAGTGATCCAGAACTCACTTCTTTATCCATCTGAGTTCATACAAGACCCAGCACCAGTAAGTGACAAGCCGATTTTAAGTCTCTTAGTGTCATGAACTAGATCTTGCTTGTCTATGGTCCAGTTATGCTTTGCAAGCAAGCTTTTGAACAACACTGAGAACTCAAGGATCTTCTGTATAACCTGATGACTTCAAAAGTAAAGGGAAGAAACTCATTACTAAGCTGTAAGTGAATCTTTGGTTCTATCTCCCATGTTCAATGTATGCATGTAGCATTAGACACCCCCATTTTATTACCTTATATTTCTCTCCAATAAACAATATTTTTAAAATTTCTTCAGGCTTTTTTCTGCTGGTAAAATTAGTATTTCCTTGGATTCTCAGCTGCCATTTTGTTCAGTGGCATCAAAATTGCTTTAATGAAATTCTTATGTGGTCTGTCGAAGAATCCAGTGATTCTGGTTTTGTTTTTGCTTTTGTGTTTAATTCTTATCAGAGGAAGGGTAAGTAGGAGTGAACTTTCTTTCATTGGGTGTTCTTATGGGAAATAAACAGAATCCAATTTCAAATAAGATTTCGTCATTTACCAAGAACCACATGGCAGTTAGGAATGAATGAGAGGGCGTGCTCAGACAGAGCCTGGAGATCATCACACCCCTATTTCTTAACACACCAAAATTATAGGTTCTTTTTTTATATATGAATATATCTCAAGACCCCTCCCAAGAATTGCCTGTGGTCATCAAGGGAGGAAGGTCTTCATGACAAGATGGGGAGAAGGGACCTAATAATATTCATCAGGGGAGGGGAATAGACATAAGCTAACCAACTTCAAAAAGGAATCATGGTGTTTATCAATAAAACATGAAAGAATTGTAAAGAGATCACCTAACTGATAAGAGAAGTAAAGCATTCAAGAACTGTAAAAGGGTCTCAGTATTTGTTGAGACTTCAACTTTATTTCTCTAATTACAGATATGTAGCACAATCTTATCAGGCATTATTTGATGTTTTATAAATGTCTAATTCAATCATCAGAGCAACCCTATGAAGTAAGTATTATCCTCATGTTAAAGATGGTGTATCAGTTTGCTAGGGCTACCATAACAAAATACTACAGACTGGGTGCCTTAAACAACAGAATTAGTTTTCTCACAGTTCTGGAAGCAGAAGTCCAAGATCAGGATGCTGGCAGGGTTGCTTTCTTCTAAGGCCTCTATGGTTGATAAAGAGATGCAGATGGCAACCCTCTTACTGTCTCTTCATCTGGTCATCCCTGTGTGTATGTGTGCCCCTGATGTCACTTAGTGTGTCACAGTTTCCTTTTCTTATAAGAGCAGCAATCAGATTGGATTAATTTAAATCATATTAGATCCTAATAGCTTCATTTTTATGCAATCACCTTTATAAAGGTCCTAACTCCAGATATAGTCAACAGGACTTAGGTACTGGGAGTTAGGACTTCAACATACAAATTTGTGGGGAATAGGGGTGCCTGGGTGGCTCAGTGGTTAAGCATCTGCCTTCGGCTCAGGTCATGATCTCAGGATCCTGAGATCGGCTGTGTCCTGCTCCCTGCTTAGCAAGGAGTCTGCTTCTCCCTCTGCCTCTCTCTCTCTCTCTCAAATAAATAAATAAATAATCTTAAAAAAAAACCCTCTGAATTTGGGGGAAATATAACTCAGCCCATAACTGATGAGGAAACTGAAGTTCGGATAAATTAGTTTTCTTACCTATGGGTAATAACTTATAAATGGCAGAACTGAGATTCCAGCTCAAGTACATTTGTTCTTCAGGCTTCTTTCCACTCTACTGCTCACAGTATGGAGTATTATATCCAGTATGGAGATAGGTGATTTAATGCCCCAAACCTCCTAATGACATTAAATATTCACTCTGAGCTTCTCTAACCTTCATCTTTTGTCTACCAAGTAAGGACCCACTGTGATCTAATAGGGCAAGCATGCTACATAATTATGGCATAGAGAGCAGGCATTATCTTTAAAGATTTATTTATTTATTTATTTATTTATTTACTTATTTATTTATTTATTTGAGAGAGAGAGAACAGGGGGAGGAACAGAGGGAGAGGGACAAGTAGACTCCACACTGAGTGTGGAACTGGATGCAGGGCTTGATCATGGGGCTTACTCTCACGACCCTGAGATCATGACCTGAGCCGAAATCAAGAGTCGGTGGCTTAACTGACTGAGCCACCCAGGCGCCTTGCCAATAAGAGCAAGCATTATTTGTATTCTTGTTTTGGATCCAGGACAGATTAATCTCTTTAAAAGTGTACTTCTTAATAAACTGGTTCTAGCACTTGAGAAAGCATTATCAAATTCATTGTCATTTTTAAAATGTGTTATTGACATAGGATTCAATGTCACCCAAAATGATTTCTTTTCTTGTCATGAAAAATTGAAATTAAAGATGAATTTAGCAAGTTAGCCATGCCAGCCTGTGACAGATTGTATTTTATTTTATTTTATTTTATTTTATTTTATTTTATTGTGACAGATTGTATTTTAGATGACCACAATGAATCTTTTCATCTATATACTCTTCTCACAATGTGATATTGACATTTCTCCCATCAAGAGATGGGATTTATATTTCATATATTTGAATATGGTATGGCTGTTGCCGATAGCAGAGGTGACTCTTAAGTGACCTTCAAGGCTAGGTCATAAGATGCAGTGTAAATTCTTCCTGGTTCCTTGGGAGGCTCACTCTTAGGACCCAGCCACCATGCTGTGAGGAAGCCAAAAAACCATGTGGACAAGTCACATGTAGTATTCTAGCTGACAGCCCAACTGAATTTCCAGTTGGACACCAGCATCACCACTAGACATGAGAGTGAAAAAAACTTCTGAAATGACTCTAGTCCTACCCACTGTCCTACAGGACTTTAAAGATATTATTTTATATACCGTACATAACTAGAAAAGTTTTTAGTACCTGGAAATATGGTGCTATCATCACAAAATCCTAAAATATATAGCATTAGCCTTTGAACTAACTAGCAAGCAGAAACTGGAAGAGTATTGAAAAACGTGAAAGGCTGAAGGGCTTCTGGAAAAATGACTGAAAGTCTAAAAGGACAAGTGTTAGCAGAAGTCTGAAACACCTTGATAGGCTGTCGATGGGAGTTTAAGGGAAAGTAAAAGAAATGTGATTGTAAGCTGGCAGAAAGGAGACCTTTGTAATATAGTGGAAGAATATCTGGCAACACTGTTGCCTGCAGTAACATGAAAACCAATAAGTGTACCCGATGATGATTTTACTAAGATTTCCAGATAGAATATTAAAAGTGTCACCAGGCTTCTTATTGCTATCTATGATAAAATGCAGAAAGACAGAGATAAGTGAAAGAATGAACTGTTAAATATAAAGGAGGCAGGACTTTCTATGGTAAAAAATAAAACTGGTTTTCATTCTCAGTCTCTCCAGATGTCAAATGAATCTAAATTTAATAAATGGCTTCTGGGAAGAGTTCAAATCCAGAGCACAATTAAGGTAGTATAGGAAGGATGAATCCCAGGGTGTGATTATAAAACCCTTTATTAAGTCCTCCAATAGATCAAAGACAGTGCCTCATAGAAATTTTCAGACAAGAGGCCAGGATCTCAAGGGCATGCCTTGAGGCTCCTCCCCACTAAATAGTAGTATTTCTGAGAATCTGAAGGGCATCACAGGGAGTCGCACGGCAGCCTCACAAGGAAGAGAAGAGAAAGGCTATTTCGAAGAGATTTGTGGATATGGATTTTATCTAATGGTGTGGGTTGCAAATTGGTAAACGCAAACTCCACAATTTTTTGAGATAATTATTCTGGTGGAAGCATCACTACCTTGAACTAAATAAAAGAGAGAGAATACAAATGTAAGGGGCCTTTGGGCCCCTAAGCTTTTATGGACTTAGTCATAAAAAAGTCATAAGAAGTTTTCTTATGTGAAAAGAAGGATCATTCAGAGGGAGGTGCCAGACCCCAGAGAGCAGAACCAAGAGCAACAGTGAATAAGTCCAATGCAATAAGACTGAGCCCTAATAAAGAAATTGGCAACCTCTATCTGGCTGAATTTTCCATGGACCAGAAACTGCTATGCACCTTCCATTTTCCCTCTTTTTGAATGTAAGTGTCGATAGTGGTTATCCTACACCTGTGTAAAGATAAACATTTTCATAGGATATTAAGACAGCAAAAAGTATTTAATTAAGACTGAGAAAGGGGAAACAAAGTCAAGTTTAATGAAGTTGGTGACCCATGAACTAAGTCATAAGTATGAGAGGAGTTACCCAGGTGGAGTAGAAGGGAGCAAACCAAGGGCATTCCAGCCCAGGAGACAGGTGAGTTAAAGGCAAAGAGGCAATAAATAGTGTAATGGGGGAAAGTGGTGGATATTATGCCAGAGGAGTAAGCAGGTTTGAAATGACAGCAGGTCTTTAGATCAGAATATTCAAAACTCATTTGAGGACACATTTATTGTTTTGTCCATGTCTGTAAATGGATTTGTACTTTTTCTTTTTTTTTTTCTCTCATCTTTAGTAATAATATCTGTGAAGTCATGAGCTTGATATACTATTTAATTGGTTTGTTGGAATTCACATTAAAATAAATTTTTAAAAAATATTAAATTTGGGCGCCTGGGTGGCTCAGTTGGTTAAGCGACTGCCTTCGGCTCAGTTCATGATCCTGGAGTCCCAGGATCGAGTCCCGCGTCGGGCTCCCTGCTCTGCGGGGAGTCTGCTCCTCCCTCTGACCCTCCCCCCTCTCATGTGCTCTCTCTCTCATTCTCTCTCAAATAAATAAATAAAATCTTTAAAAAAATAAAATAAAAAAATAAAAAATATATTAAATTTAAGTGTTCTTTTATGAACTACTTAAAATGATACCACATACCACTCACTCTATGTTTTGGGGACACTCATCTGGATAATGAGGAATCACCAAAGAGCTTTGAGTAGTGGAGTGATAGGATTAGATTTGCATTATAGAGAACAACCCAGCAATAGTGCAGAAAATGGATTTAAAGATGAGGCTGATGTCAAGGAGATCAGTTAGGGAACTGCAGTTACTCAGGCAAGATAGTATAAGGGTCTGAATTAGGACATCCAAAGTAGGTGTTATTTCAAGTACTTGTCAGATACCGTATGAATCTAGGTACTAGGAATTCAACAGTTGACGTGGTTGACAAAGTCTCTGCCCCCATAAAGCTTGTGTTCTAGTCAAGGGAGTGGGAGGAGACAATTAGCAAGAAAACAAAGGTAAGTAATCTCAAGGAAACAAAACAGGAAGATGATGCATTGGAGAGTAGCTGACTGGAGGAGGTGGGGGGCATTGAGGGAGGGTAGGATAAGGGCTGGGGAGTTTGGTTATTTTAAATTAGAGACCAGAATTGGCCTTTCTGAGAAGGTGACATTTGGGCTGAGATCTTAATAATGCAAAGGAGCCAACCATGAGTAGGAGAGAGTGAGACTATTGGACTTTACAAATATTTAGGAGATAAAGTCAGATAGGCTATGATACCAACTAGGTAAGAGAGAAAGAGGAGTCAAGGATTACCTAATTTTAAAGTTATATTATTTATCAGAACTCTGTTGATTGACATATTTGGGGCTTTTTCTAAGTTCTATATTGCTTTACCTTACTTTCACTCCAATTCTCCATTAATCAACTTGATAATCTGTTACATATTGGAATATTGAAGCTATCTTTTTAAAAAATTTTGCTATTCATCACACTTTGGTTTAATGCCAAAAATTCTTATTGGAAATGTGGTCATATTTTTATCTCACATGAAACAATGGCCCATTCGGTTATCAAGCTCACCCTGGTACCAACCGTAAAAAATATGCTTTTAAAAACCACAAACAAAGCTTTTGAATTGGTGAATTTAAATGAAAACTTTTGACCAAAAACAAATCTGCAAATTTCATTCCAAATAAATTAATAAAATCCCCAAGGTTTTGTTTAATGCAATTTTATGCTAAATATATTCAATATTATGTTGGAGTGATGGCTTTCTTTAGCAGTGTTGGAGCCTGCATACAAAAAGCATTTAATTATGAATGCTGTAATTTACTCAATTGATGCCTCTCTTTTATCTGTAAACCATAGATAATTTTCCCTAAACAAATGCAACCATGAAAATAATATTTAAACAGGAAAATAAAAATGTATTTGCTTGTTATAAACCAGACACTGTAGAGGCAAAATTAACTGCCCTAGGGGCAAATAAACATCTTGTAAGTTCAAATTGCAAAGGTATCATCTGTTCATTTAGGAGCTATTTCCTAGATAAGAATTAGAGGATGTGTTTTTATAAATAACTTGGGGATTTTATTTTCAATGTGAAGCTGATTTTAAAGTCATATTAAAATTCTACTCATCTGTGTATTTTTAATACTTTTCAGCAAGCCTTTACATAACAACCAATGGTACCTGATTTTATGCACCATAAATTAATAATGAGTATAACTTTCATTCTCCTCCCCAAGCTGGGTTTTATTCCAAAGACAGAGCTCATTGTCTCAAAAGGAGCTCCCCAATGGAAAAGATAATTAAAGTGGAGAAAATTTGAAAATTTCAATCCTCCCTTCTTCTTGTCTTGAATTAATCCAAACCCTTGACTCTCCTAATTGTTGAAGTTTGCACTTCTGAATTTTTCTACTAGTTATACCAGCTATAGCATAAAACTGGAAACCTTTTTTTTTACTTAGAATAAAAAAATGGATGTTTTTCTATTACATTCTCACTTTATACCACTACTATATTGGCCATTTTATGACCGTCATCTTTGCCTCCACCTCTTCAAAGGTCTGCATCAGGCATTGAATACCAATAGGTCACACACCACGAGGGGGCAAACTCTGTGTAATGGCCATCACAAAAGAGGCCAAGGTGGCACAGACAAAGCAGCTAAACCAATTGCTTGCCTTAAACATGAAAAGAACTGAAAATGAATGTGGTTTGACTTTCACTCAACCGAGATTCCCATTTCTGCCCACAATAAAGTAAACAAGATATATCTCAGGATAAGCAACTGCTTAAGAACTCAGGGCTTCCTGGCCCTCTTGTCAAAGCTCAAAACACATACCTAGTGGTTCTGCTCTGAATTCTAATAACGTTCAGAAAAACTAGTTACTTTTGATATGACATCTACTGAGATTGCTGTCTATAGAAATTCTCCAACAGTTGCCTTAGAATATACACCTTTCTAGTTCTTAAGTGAAAGATTTACATAGGCAGGTTTCAAAAGCAAGTCAAGAGTTATTTTCGTATCTCCTATAGCTATTATTGTTCAAGCTTATTGAGGTATCCTGTATTAATAAATTTGGAATATAATACCAGGAAGTTAACTGGAAATGAGAGAAAGACCTCAAAACTTAGAGTAAAAGAACCTGGGATTGAGTCCCATTACTGCTGTTCCTTTGGTTAGATTACTTACACCCCATAGGGTGGCTGGGTGGCTCAGTCAGTTAAGCATCTGCCTTTGGCTCAGGTCATGATCCCAGAGTCCTGGGATTGAGCCCCATGTTGGGCTCCTTGCTCAGCAGGGAGCCTGCTTCTTCCTCTCCCTCTGCCTGCTGCTCCCCCTGCTTGTACACTCTCCCTCCCTCTCTCTGGCAAATAAATAAAATCTTTTAAAGAGAAAAAAAGATTACTTACACCCACAAACATTTCAACCTACCATTGCACCGTATTTTCCACCTTTTCCTCCAGGTACTTTCCCAGCAATACAAGGAGAATTATTCAGTTTTCCCATGCCATCTCGACTTTCTCTGTATCTTTGCTTATGCATGTTTCCTCTGCTTTGCAGTATCTATCACTCATTTCTACATATCTAAGTTCTACCCATTCTCCAAGACTCAAATCTTTTCTAAAAATAATTTATTTCTTCTTCCCTCAAATCCCACAATATTTCTTTAATAGTACATATGTTATAATATATCTGGTTACATGTTTCCTGACTAAAATCTTTTCAGTGGAATGGACCTTATTTGATTATTTTTTTAATCACAAAGTATCTTTAGTGCCTTGCTGTGATATACGTATTTGTTGAAAGATCGAATGAATGAATGAATGAATGGTCGAAGAAATCTTTATTTTCTTATTGGTAAAATGGGAGAAATAGTACCTACCTCACAGATTATCCTGAATATTATACTTATTTAGACACTGTAAATTAATATCTTCTTTAAACAATAATGTGCTACAAAAATGTAAGATATTTTAATACTATCTTGTAAAAGGAACTAAAGTAGAACTAACTGATCCTAACAGAGTCAATAGAGGAAATAAATATTAGGAATAAAATTATTCCTCTGTGTCATGAGTGGGACTTTGGTAAATATCCCTTTGATCATCATGACTATGGGAAGGTGCATTGTATGGAAAATTCACTGCTTGGTCAATTGAAAGCAGCTTTTCTCCCTGTGAATCCATTCATATCAAACTGGTCTGGATAGTAAGGGTTGACACTTGTCCTTACTAGTGATGTACATATCTAAATGTCACTAATTTGAAGACGAAGTTCTCTGTTTTAAATTTGGCACTGTGAAGCCATAGATATCCTCATAGGTATCCTCAAAATGTCTATTTGTTTCAAATACTCTGATGATAAAAGTGCTAGTGGCTTTGAGTAAATCCATCAACGGTAGCAGTAACAAAGTCAGGAGGGCAGGAGAATTTAGTCGTAGGCTGGCAATTCCCGAGTCTTTTTTCAGGGGCTATTGCTCAGCAACCTAGCAAATATCAGAAACATAGCACCTGGCACAGCAGCATGCAACAGATTATGCAATAAATACTCAGAATGAATGGAACGTAGAAGTCAGGACTCATATCACTTTGGGGATTCTAATCAAAATAGAAAATAAGCAAAAGATTAAAATTACAGCAGATTATGTGTTTCTGCCTATTAACTACTAATCACGTGATTCTGAACTTGGTAGTGGTGTAGAAGATAAATAATAAAACATCTCACTGTGTGATAAATGATAATATAAAGAACCTTCCTGAAAACGTAGTACTCTTTACACTGCCCATGCCATTTGATTAGTCTCCAGGCTAAGAAAACAGTGTAGCATAGCCCATAAGAGCGCACAGACTCTAACGTCAGACCAGGGCCTAAAAATGGATAATTTTACTGATTGGTTGTATAAGTTGAACAAGTAATTTAACCTCCCTAGGCTTACCTATTATCTGTAAAGTGGAAATCATAATAGCGTAGATCTCATAAGGTTGTCATCAGGCTTAAATAAGGTAGTGGATATGAAGCACTTAATATAACACTTGGTCCATAATAAAGATCCAATGTTAGCCATCATTTTCTGCATAAGTAGATACTCTACCCATTCTTCTTGTATAGATCATTGAAATCATCTAAGCCTGTTTCTTTGTCTGTAAAATAAGAATAATAAACCCACACCAAAGGAATGTTTTGGGGATTAAATGAGATGATACATTTGAGTGAGCACTGTAGAATTATACGAAAAAGTGAGGTATCAAGAGGGATACAGGGGACTTCTTTGAAAAGTGGGAGCTTAAATGCACTTTTCTGGTTCACTTCCTTTCGTATCCCCTCAGAAATGACCAACAGATATAAAAATAAGAAGGAATAAACCTATATCAGCAAGGGAAACTAGTAATGGGTGACATTTACATGTCAGTACTTCAAGAGTTTCTCAAGATAGAAGGCAAAGTGAACAAGATTGAAGACATATAATATATACATGCTTCCTCATATGTGAAGAAACAACTCACTAAGGTAGTAAAAGGAGAAGACTTATGAAATTAAGGGTAAGAATAAAAAACATATATGAGGAGGTATCACTGGATCCTACCAAGTGTCCCTGGGAGCCCACTAACTGCCAAAAATCAACAAGCAAGGATCAGATGACAGGCTCACTCCAGACTTACACTTAGGGGAGATATTGTCACAGTTGGTTCCTAATGAGGACAACTGTGACAGGTAAAGAACAAGGACACTGCCCCAGTTAATTCCTGGCTGCTAACCTCAAATACAGAAAAGAAACACTGGAACAAAGAGAAACTCCCTGGTTTGACTCCTATTAATTCTGATTCTCTCCTAACTCATGATCTGTAGACCAATGGTTCTTAATTCTTAATGTGCATCAGAATCACATGGAGGGTTTGTTAAAACAGACTGGTAAGCCCCATCCCCAAGATGTTTTAGAACAGAGCCTGAAAATTTGAATTTCTAATAAGTTACCAGGAGATGTTAATATTGCTGATCTGGGGACCACACTTTGAAAACCACTGTTCTAGACCTGCTTTGCCCTTAATAGCCACTACCACATGTGACTGTTAAAGTTAAATTTAGGGGCACATCGGTGGCTCAGTCAGTTAATCATCTGCCTTCGGCTCAGGTCATTATCTCTGGGTCCTGGGAGTCTGCTTCTCCCTCTGCCTTTTCCTCCGGCTCACACACACTCTCTCCCCCCACCTCTCTCTCTCAAATGAATAAATAAAATCTTTTTTAAAAAATAAAATTATATTTAAATTAATAAAATTAAATGAAATTGAAAATTCAATTCCTAATTTTCATCAGCTACATTTCAAATGCATAATAACTCTATGTAGCTATTAGCTACCATATTGGACAGGACAAACATAATATTTCTATCATGGGAAATTCTACTGGATAGCCCTACTCTAGATTAAAAAGTAAAACTTAGTGAACAGGGCCACCAACATGCACAACTGCAGGAGGCATATTTGCGCTATGTGAATGGTGGTCCCAGGGTTGTGCCATATGGCAGACCTGGAAGTTTATCTAAGATTTTCCATCCTCCCTTCATCTGGATCCTAAAGATGTGAAGCAGGACTCCCTCAAACTCTGACAAAACTCATCTCAGTTCTCCAAAATAGACAAGTCAAGACTTTCTTCTGCTAGAGTGAGCAAATAGAAAAATAACTAGATATATTAAATGATACCTCAAAAAAGGAAGCTAGTTCTGAAGAATCAAAACAATGCCATCCTATAAAATAAAATTACTCTTAAGAAAAAGTTTTCCAAACTACTAATGTCAAAATGGGCCTCAACATTATTCAGCAGACTAATGCTATGTGAAACCAAAATAAACAGTTATGTATGATGAGTCAAAATTATAAAAACATAAAGGCTTTAGTAAAATAATACTCTTGTCAAAACTGTAATGGAAATAAAAATACATGGATCATGGGAAACCTAACTCAGTGGAAAAGAATAACTCATGATATTCAGTAGATACAAACATTTATAGAGAAATAAAAATTATAAGAAAAAAAGAAAAATTATAAAAGACAAAACATAGAAGAAAAATCCAAGAGATCCAATATGCATAGATATGTATAGAGATTTCAGAAAAGCATAACAATAAAAAGGCATCAATAAAAAAAAACAGAAGAAAACTTTCCTGAGCTAAAGAAACTTGAATATTAAATTTCAGATTTAATGAATAGAGTTAAAATTTCTGAAAACAAATTTATACTGGGAAATTTTGAAATTTTGTAATTTTAAGGATAAGGGAAAATTCCTAGAAGAATCTAGATAGACATTACCAAAACAAAGCAGGCTACCTACAAAGGAATAAAACTTAATCTGATATCAGACATTCTTCAACTCTAAGCATCCAGAAGACATTAGAAAAGTATCTATAGAGTTTTTAGAGAAATGGGTTAGGACTCTAGATTTAAGAATTATGTGCCTAGCCAAGGTGTGCAAGATCATAGGAGGTAAGTCATTTTCAGATATGTATTTAGAAAACACCCTATCCTCTTGAAATAATTGCTCACAGATATACTGTAGTTGGTTAAGAACTGAATAATACAAATCTCATTAATGAGCAAGGAAAATCAGTATAAAAAAATTCTGGGATATAAAATGAAACTTGGAAGATGTAGAATATATTTTCAAATAATGATTCTCAAAATGATTTTAAAACAATATAAATGTTAAAATTTTTGAAAAAAGAAAGATATAAAATATAAAAAAATAAAGTGTAGACATTTTATCTAAAACCCCAGATTATTTTAATATAAATTGGGAAGGCAGAGAGTTTGGAAAAGTGAGATAAGTATGCTAATTTTCTTATTTTAGGGATGCAAAATGGCATAGGAGTCACGAGCATAATTATCTGGTTCATATGCTGCTTCACCAATTAGTGATTGTGTAACCTTAGGAAGTTATTTAACATTTCTAAATATTAGGCTCCTCACCTATAAAATGGGAATACCATAATACCCCAGAGTTGTGTGGCAGTGAAATCAGATAACACATGTAATGTACTTAGCACCTATAAACACTCAGTGAATATTAGCTATTAACTGAAAAAGAAAAAAATCAAAAGATATTCTTGATAAATGGAGGAAATAGATCTGAAGATAAGTTTTGTAACATTAAAAGCAATAACTAAAAGAACACACACATACACCCTCCAAACCATTATAAAAGACCAAATGTACCCTATCAAAATAAACAAGATCAAATATATTATTTGTTTGACTATTTCAAGGATTAGTATTATAGGACCATTAAAATAAACATGTTCTCATTGTTTAGGTGATATTTAACTTTAAAAAAAATTATAAAAAATACACAGAGTGATCATGGTTTTGTTGGGGGAAAATATATAAGCATAGAAAAAAAGACTGAAAATCTATGTATATATGCACATAAATGTTAATAATGATCATTGCCAAGTTTTGGAATTATAGGTGTCTTTTTCTTCTCTCTTTTCTTTATTTTCACTAATATCTATAATGAATATTTATCATTTTTATAAAAAGATTATTTTTTTTAAAGATTTTATTTATTTGAGAGAGAGAATGAGAGAGAGAGAGCACATGAGGGGGGGAGGGTCAGAGGGAGAAGCAGACCCCCTGCTGAGCAAGGAGCCTGATATGGGACTCGATCCCGGGACTCCAGGATCATGACCTGAGCCTAAGGCAGTCACTTAACTAACTGAGCCACCCAGGTGCCCAAAAGAAGATTATTTTTAAATAGTTTTATTATTAACCACTATTTTTTTTATGATTTTTTTATTCTTATGTTAATCCCCATACATTACATCATTAGTTTTAGATGAAGTGTTCCATAATTCATTGTTTGTGCATAACACCCAGTGCTCCATGCAGAATGTGCCCTCCTCAATACCCACCACCAGGCTAACCCATCCTCCCACCCCCTCCCCTCTAGAACCCTGTTTGTTTTTCAGAGTCCATCGTCTCTCATGTATTAACCACTATTTTTAAAAAGATTTATTCATTTGAGGGGGGAGGGGCAGAGGGAGAAGGAGAGAAATCCTCAAGTAGACTCCCCACTGAATGCAGAGCCTGATGCAGGGCTCAGCCCTAGGACCCTGAGATCATGACCTGAGCTGAAACCAAGAGTCGGACACTTAACCAACTGAGCCACCCAGGTGCCCCTATTATTAACCACTATTAACACTGAGGTGAATATTACTCTAGGATTGTTCTTCACATGCAAATATACATATATATATTTAATTCATTAATTCATTCAGAGAATATTTATTGATTATCTACTATGTTCTAATCTTTGTTCTAGCCTCTGGATACAGCAGTTAAAAAAAAAGAAGAAGAATCTCTGTCCTCCTGGAGTTTGGTTGGGGGAGAGCAGCATAAATAAGTAAAATACCTATTTTTGATATTGATAGGTGGCATGAAGAAAGTATAAAGCAGGGGATGGGATAAGGATAAGTTACCATTTTAAATAGAGTGATCTATGGAGGCCTCACTGAGAAGATAATGAAGGAAGGCCTCATTAGTGATAGACACTTGAAGAGGGTGTTAGAGGGGGCCATGTGGCTTCCTAAGGGAAGACAATCCCAGGCAGAGGGAACTATGACAAGTACAAAGACAGTGACACAGAAGAATGCCTAATATGTTGAAGTAATAGAAGGGAAACAAGATGGCTAGTTGTAAGTAAGTGAAAAAGAGAATACTAGGAGCTTAGGTTACAGAATTGGGGTGGGATCATATGTGGCCTCATAGACTATTGTTAAGTGTTTTGGCTCTTATTCAGAGTGAATTGAGGTTCCAGTGGAGAGTTTTGAGCAGAGGGGTTTTGAGCTGACTTGGTTTTACTAGGATTACTCTGACTTCTGTGTTGAGAATTGTCTGAAGAGGTACAAGTATGGAACCTGGGAAGCCAGCTAGGGGACTACTGCAGCAACCCAGGGTAAAGATGAGTGAAAAATAGAAAGGTTACAGGTATACTTTAAAGGTAGAGCCACCAGGATTCACCATATAATTGGGTGTGGGGTGTGAGAGAAAATGAGGCATGAGAATGACTCTAAAGCATCTGGATATTCAAGTCTGGAGTTAAGGGGAGAAATCAGGTTGAAAATACAAATGTAGGAGTTGTCCTTGTTTACGTGAAATTTTAAACCATGAAACTAGCAAGGGAATAAATGTACACAGAGGGGAAGAGGGTCAACTGCACCATGCCCTGGGACACTTCAGTGCTTAGACACTGGGGAGATGAGGAGGAATGAGCAAAGGGAATGAGAAGGAGCAGTCTGTGAGGTAGGATGAAAACCAGAAGAGTATGGCATCTTAAGAGCTAAATGAAACTGTTTCATACAGGAAGGGTGATTATCTGTATTAATTGTATAGCTGGCAGATCGAGTAGGATGAGGATTATGAAATGTTCATTTTAGCAATGTGGAGATTTTGCTGACATTGATAAGGGACGTTGCAGTGGAGGAATATGGAACAAAAGCCTATTTGGAATGGATTTAAGAGGCTAGGAGGAGAGAAATTAGAATTGCCTTCTTTTCTGCAGAGCTGGAAAATTGCTTTCCATATTTTCTTACTTTAATATTTTTTTTATTTTTTTTTTAAGATTTTATTTATTTATTTGACAGAGAGAGACACAGTGAGAGAGGGAACACAAGCAGGGGGAGCGGGAGAGGGAGAAGCAGGCTTCCCACTGAGCAGAGAGCCCGACGTGGGGCTCAATCCCACGACCCTGGGATCATGACCTGAGCCGAAGGCAGACGCTTAATGACGGAGTCACCCAGGCACCCCTACTTTAAGTTAATATTTCCCTTTCTGTGTTTAAGTGGTAGAAGTTGCAATTTGATGGCATTTCATTTTCCCTATTTGTGG
Source organism: Mirounga angustirostris (assembly GCF_029215605.1). Lineage (NCBI taxonomy): Eukaryota > Metazoa > Chordata > Mammalia > Carnivora > Phocidae > Mirounga > Mirounga angustirostris. The sequence goes on from NW_026991713.1 coordinate 21,939,364, forward strand.
AAAATTACATGATGCCCCCAACCTGAAAACTGTGAGATGTTTTGCTATTGAATATGCCATTTACCAACACTTCAACTATAGTGGAACTCTCCAGCTTCCATGACCGTAAGAAACTCAAAAAAACATAGATCCTTTGTTTAGGCTCTCTGCTATTCTTTCAATGTCTTCTTTAGTCAGTTGTGGAATCATGTGAAAAATAGCAATAAATGATCGATTTTCTAGGCCGCTTTACATGCATTTGATGCACATCGAGTTCCTCTGTCTGAGTCAGACAGAAACATTAGCAGAGTTGAGCAGTACTGCAGTCATTGTCCCATCGTTGCCATGGCTGTAGCCCCAAACCCTTATAGAGGATTTTTACTTTACACGAAATATTTCTTGCCATAGCAACAGCAGTGTTGATTTAAAACATAACTTGCTAGATATAATTTATGTTTAACATTTCTGTATATTTTCTATGGTGTGTCTTGTTAATAGGATTACACTTTTGATGACTTTCCTGCTCTTTTGAAATGAGACATCTCTTGGGATGCATGTGAGAAAAATCTAGGATGCTCATTGCTTGCAGGAATAGAAAACTCACAGGATACATTTGAATGCATTACATTCCAGAGCTTTTACTGAGGGTGTTTGGGTGACTTTGAGCTCAAATTCAGGATAGGGCTTTTGAAAATCGAATCAGAGTGATTATTCATTTTAGAGCAATTAAAAATAATGTCCATGCTTTTTATATTACGAAATTGCTTTTCTAATTTAAAGATTACAGAGCTACTTTTTTTGTTTGATTTCTCCAGGGCAGTTCTTTGTTTCGCTTTCACAACCAGTTGGGAGAGTATAAAAACAGAAATCATTTTCAAAATAAGTTAAAACCAGGACCTACACACTTCAAAACAATAGACTTGGGTTAAAGGGGTTCTTTCCTCTCTTCCCTCAATACAGTCTCTTCTGTTTAGGAAAATACATGGTTACAGTGACTTCAGTATTACAAAGAAATACATTTTGGTAAGAGAGAAACAAAACCTCTTGGTTCCAAATGTAGTTATTCACTATAAGCCATTTATTCATCTGGCTCTAGGCTATGGGAATTACTCCTAGCACAGAACTCCCTTTGAAATCCCTGACTCCCTAGGGGGTCAGAGATAGATGAGAAACTGCCCTGTGAACTTGGTTTATACACGGGAAACAAAGAAGTTAGTGGTTGAGGGTAACAGAGGAAAGGCGTGTGGGAAGGGTGAATGTAGCTAGCTTCCTTTGCTTGCAACAGGAGCTTCTTTCAATGCAAAGCGCATGCCAAGACAGATCAGGCACTCTACCAAAAAGATACAATAATTTAGTAATACAGTCTGCCCAGGCAGCTTAGCAGCTGGAAACGAGGAAGCCTTGGGATTTGCTATAAACGGTGGGGAAATTGGCTGATAGCCTCTCTCCTATATTGAGCACAGGGAGCAAGAGAAAAGATTATAAATGTTTGAAATCAGAGCCAAACAGCCTGGTCTGTTCTGGTCCAGGAGCTGCCAGAACTCCAGCAGCCTCTGGCTTCTGCTTTAAAAACTGAATTTGGCAGAGTATGGGGCTAAGAAGCCAGGAAAGAACAGCGCTTACCTGGATACATTTTCAGAAAGGCAGCTGCTGATCTTAAGTTCTTTAGAGGAGGGAATTTTATTGCATGCTGGATCTGATGCCATATAGTATTTAAGCATAGCAATGATCTTTGGGCTAATTTTGCAATCAGAATAAATACCCAAAGATCACTGCTGATACCTGAAGAGGGAACCACTGGGTGGTTTTCTAAATCCAATAATACTAATAGGACAGTGTTACCAGACCCCCAAAACCAGGTTCTTGAGTCTCAATGTTATAGAAACAAACACTGAATTCAAGAGAAAGAAACCAGGTGGACTTTATTAGAGATAGCTTGTATACAAGGGAGCTGACAAGGAAGGAATGTCACTCCCTGAAGGGCTAGCATGCAAGGCTATAAAGGCACTTTTCCAAAGGGTGAGGGGCAGGGAGTGGGGAAGAGTCCTTCAGTCCCATGGTCATTATCTTATGGTCATTAATAATGGACACAGTCACAGGATGCCTTTTTTCATGGTCAACATTCTTTTAGAGCTCCTGGAAAATAGAAATACCTGCGCAAGCAGGCTTTAAATTGTTACTTCCAATTTTGCCCAGACAACCATTACTCCCTGATGGCTATTATCTCTCATTTGTTCTCTTTCCCGGAAGGAGGTGTATGTCTCTGAGTATAGAAACTTTTAACCCTTGCCTGAGACCAGTGGTTTTATAGGAGTTAAGCCCCTCTTGCTTTCCCTATCCTGTCTCAATAGGACACGTGTTGATGCCGTAGGAAATTCTTGGGTAAAACATAAGCACAAAACCTTGTAATGGAACGGAAAGAGGCAGGTTTTAGACTAGCCAGATTTATATCCTATACTGTCTTTTCTATTTACTAGCTATTCCTTATCAGTTTAAGGGTGATAATAATACCTACTTCAAAGATTTGTGTGGGGATTGACCTAATGAGATCAAATGACTGTGAACATAGAAGAGGCATAATAAATGTTGGTTCCCCTTACCTAGTGTGGAATCTTAATCTTAGGCCTTTGTAATTTTTGAAATAAGCGTGGAATTGGTATTTATTTAAATTAATTTCACATATCTTTGGAAACTTCAATTGATTTTTAAACTTGGGTAATTAAGAGAATATGAACTCTATATAGCTGTCTCTGTGGCTCATTATTATTTGTTTGATTCATACTTGTGTCTTAGTATATATGTAACCTGAGAAGACATTCTTAATATTTGGATATAAATGAACATACTAGCCAAAGCGTGTGAGTTCTATGACTAAGAAAACAAGGCAGATAAATAAACTACCACATGGTTCGTATAATTACAATATAAATGAATAAAAAATAACATTTCTCCTAAATATTTCTGATAAGACCCACTACCCTTTTAAAAGCTTGTTGAGCCATGTTGACCACATATATTACCAAAGTTTAGCTCCTTGTTCTCTTTAGGTGATCTAGGATTTAAATACAAAACACACTCTATGGTTATTTTGCATGGTTATCATTTTTACTGAATATCATAGAGTAATTGGAATGCTTAAAAATTACCAAAACTCCATGAATTTCTTTTGTGTTCTTTATAAATATACATTTTAGGGGAATTTTATTTTAAAAAGGATTTGCTTTATTTGAGCTCATAATTATAGTAAGCTTGTTCTTCATTTATTTAATACTCAAGATTACTTATTGATTTATATATTATGTCACATATTACAAAGTACTAACATGCATGGCAAGGCAATTTATTATTAACTCTACCTATTTAGTAGGGTAAAATCATTTAGTCAAAATAAGCTGGATTTTTTATTTATTTTATTTTTATTTTATTTTTTGAGAGAGAGCGCATACCCAAGTGGGGGTGTCAGTGGTGAGGGAAAGGGGCAGAGAGAGAGAATCTTAAGCAGACTCCATGCTGATTTTTTTTAAAAACTGGATTTTTTTAATTGAAATCTTTATGAACACATTTTTATAATAAAAACATTTTGCTACAAAGTATTATGGCAGATTAAAGTGCTCTGAGATAATCTTTCTGCAGCAGAACAAATATATTCTGAATAGGACACATTCTTTTAGATGTTGCTTGCTCTAACAAGCTGTGCTCTCTGAAATGTGTATTAGAAGAAAGAAAGTCAATGTTTCTCTGAGTGCAGATGTCAATAATAGCACTGCTATTTGAACACTGTGCCCTGGTTCAGTGGTTAAAGTTAGGAGGCTGAGTCAAGACTATTAAGGGAAGCTGAAGGCAAATATAAAGTCTCTCTGGAGGGAACTGACAGGCTTCCATAGATTAAGATCAAGTAATGAGGTAACAATAAATGATTTCTATTCACCTTAAAAAGCAAATCAGAATAAGTAGGTGTCATCAAAAATAGCAAATACATATGTAGTCCCCAGTGACTATAGGTATTGTTACTGAAAATAGGAAATAAAACAATAATAAATTTAAAAAGTTATAATACATTTAAAGAATTAAATGCCCAATCATGAAGATGAGTAAAAACAAGGACAATCAGTAAATAGCAGGCAAATTTGAAAAATAAATGACATTTCTAGATATGAAAAATATAACACTTGAAATTATTTTTAAAATTCTAAAAGAGGGACACCTGGGTGGATCAGTCAGTTAAGCATCTGCCTTCAGCTCAGGTCATGATCCCAGGGTCCTGGGATCAAGTCCCATATTGGGCTTTTTGCTCAGCTTGGAGCCTGCTTCTCCCTCTGCCCTTCCCCCTGCTCATGTTCTCTCTCTCTCTCTCTTTCTCTCTCTCTTTCTCTCTGAAAAATAAATAAACAAAATCTTTTAAAAAATTCTACATGAACAGAATTTCAGAATAGCAGGTTAGGCGGAGATGAAGAGAGAATTGGTAAATTGGAAAAGAAATTTGAAGAAATTACCCAAAGTGTAGCAGAGAGGGCAAAGAGGCAAAAAAATATAGAAGACATGAAAAGATATGAAGGATGGGATAAGAAGGGTAACATGCACTTAATCAGACATTCAGGATGAAATAATAAAGAGTATATAGAAGAGGAAGCTTTTTGATGGATAATGACTGAATTTTTTTCCACAACTGATGAAACATGGAATCATAGGTCCAGGAAACACACTGTATTCCAAACAGGATAAACAAAGAGAAATCCACAATAAGATACATTATTATGAAATTAAAAAATACAAAAGAGATTTTCAAAGCAGGTGAAGAAATGATGGATCACCTGCAGCAAAAGCATAGGTATAATGATGGCCACCTTATCAAGGATATGATAGAAGCCAAAAAGAATACAATAATATCTTCAAGGTGTGAGAGAAAATAATCATCAATCTAAAATTGTGAACTTTAAAAACCTTATTTTTAATAAATGAAAGTGTAATATAAAGTCATTTAGTTGAAAAACTGAAAGCAGGGCACCTGGGTGGGTCAGTCGTTAAGCGTCTGCCTTCAGCTCAGGTCATGATCCCGGGTCTTGGCATCGAGTCCCACATCGGGCTCCCTGCTCTGTGGGAAGCCTGCTTCTCCCTCTCCCACTCCCCCTGCTTGTGTTCCTGCTCTCGCTATGTCTCTCTCTGTCAAAAAAATAAATAAAATCTTTAAAAAAAAAAACTGAAAGCATTTACCACCAACACATTTTTTCTTTCTCGAAAGAAAATGATCTCAGGACATTCTGAGGAAGTAATAGTGAATAAATAAGATGGTAAACATATGTGCAAATTCAAATAAAAATAGTCTGAATAAAATAATAACATGATCTGGAAAAGTTTGCAAACAGAATTAAAACACTGATAACAGCATTTATTAGAGAACAAGTAAATTTCAAGTGATTTAAAATCTTAAAATTGTTGAGGAAGTGAGTGGATAAGGTACTGTTCAACTTTAGACTTTGTTAAATTAAAAATGCATGGTAAGGGCATGGTAAGGGTGGCTCAGTTGTTAAGCGTTTGCCTTCGGCTCAGGTCATGATCCCAGACTCCTGGGATTGAGCCCCACATCGGGCTCCCTGCTCAGCGGGAAGCCTGCTTCTCCCTCTCCCACTCCCCCTGCTTGTGTTCCTGCTCTTGCTGTCTCTGTCTCTGTCAAATAAATAAATAAAATCTTAAAAAAAAAAATCTTAAAAAAAAATGAATGGTAAAATTATAAGTGTACCAAAAGAATAAAAATAAACTATATAAATTCCAAGACATAGAAAAAAATAGTAATGAGAAAAAAATAACAAAAAAGGGAATAGACATAAAAAAGAATATGAAAGATAAATGGATGTCAAAATGTAAAGTAGTAGAACAAAATCGAAATATGTAACCACCAAAATCAACATAAATTTGCTAATTTCACCATTTAAAAAGAAGAGGTTGTTTAGATGGTAGGAAAACAAAATCCAGATTTATCTTCTTTAAAATAGACACATCTATAGCTAAGGGCACACCCGCCGCCCCCCCCCACACACACAGAAGGTAAAGATGAAAGAAGTTATACCCAAGAAATATTAGCTCAAAGAAAGTTGGGTAGCTATATCAGTTTCAAGCCAAGTAGACTTTAACACTAAAGGTTTTTCCAGGATATAAAAAGTCACTATGGAATATTATAATGTTCAATTCACCAGGAAAATATAAAAATTCTAAATATGTGTGCACTTAAAAATTATGCATATGATATACATCATATATATATTTAATAGAAGTAGAAGGAAAAATCATAAGTCCACTAAAACTGGGAGATTTCAACATACCTCAATTGATGAAATATTTTCACAGCTCAATTAATAAACTTAATCTGGTAAAATACATAGAGCTTGGTACCCAACAACTAGAGAATACATGTTATTGTCATGGAACATTGATAAAAATTTATCTTAACTTGGCTATAAGCAAGTTTCAATACATATCAAAGACTCAGATTCATATATACTCCATTTTCTGACAAGAACTCAATTATGTTAAAGACTCCCATATATATCCCCATAAAAATGTGAATTTAAATACACACTTCTAAATGACTCATGAAAAATGAGTTGAGACACCAAATTCTAACTTAAAAATGTTTATATTTCAACAAAAATGTAAATATAAATATCAACCATGGTGAAAGCAGTGTAAGTGGAGCTTAGAAATTTTAAATCCTTATATTAGAAAAGACGAAATGCTGAAGACTAACGAGCTAAATGCAAATTTAAGAAATTTTATAAGAAATAATAGAAAAAAACCCAGAAAAGTAGGAAAAAGGAAGTGGTAAAGAACAGAAATAGAAACTAATATATAAAATCAGAAGCAGAATATTTTATACACTTAAAAGTAGATGTAATTTCTAGTAAGAACAGTAAAGAAGAAAGGGAGACTGTACCAACAAACTATATTAGGAATGAGAAGGACTGTAACTACAGTTACATAGATTCAAAAGATACTAAGAAAAAATTATGAACAACTTTGTGCCAACAAATTTTGAAACTGAGAGAGATGGATAAATTCTAGATAATTATAACCTGCCAAAACTTCAAAAAGATATAGAAACCCCAAATAGTCCTACAGCTATTAAAGAAATTGAATGAAGAATTAAAAATCTTTCCACAAAGAGTATGTTGAGTCAAGATTATTTTAAAGGTAAATTAAATATAACTGTTAAGAAACAGACCATTGCAATCTTGTACAAAATGCTGTAGAGAATTGAAGAAGTGAGAATTTTCTCCAACTGGTTCTTATGACACTAGTAAGATTCATATCAAAACTAGACAGTATAAGAAGGAAAGATTAAAGTCCTGTTTCATTCATGAACATAGATGCAAAAATCCTAAACAAAGTACTAGCAAACCAAATCTAGTGGGACATCAAAAGGAAAATTCATTATGGCCAGTTCATCCCATTAATATCCAGTGTGTTTAACATAAAAAAAATATGTTATTTACACTAGCAGATTAAAGGAGAAAGACTACATAATCAACTCAATAGGTGAAGAAAACCATTTGATATAAACTCAATATTCAATCATAATTAAAATTCTCAGCGAAGTTGGAATACAAAAGAACATACTTAATAAATGCTATCTATCCAAAAATTAGAGAAAGCATCAATTTAAAAAGGGAAACATTAAAAGTATTCTGTGGTAGATGTGATTGCTGCTCTCAATTCTTCACTCCCTCTTCTGCCATGTGACACTGTAGTGCAGTACAGCAGGTGGCCTTTACATCCCCACTCCATTTACTTTAGGTTTAGACACATGACTTTTTCTCTCTGTGGATGTGAGAAGTGATAGTGTGCCAATTCCTACAGTGAGACCTGAAGAGTCATCACCCATTTTCACTATGGAAAGATACATCATGTAGCCTCTGAACAACTCCTCTGCACACTCATGAGATAATGAGAGTGAAAAGGGCAAATAAATGTCTTAGTATTAGTATGAAAATTGTTTTGATCTCATGGGACCCCTGAGAAGATCTTGGGGACCCCATGCATTCCTGGACAACACAGAAAAATACTACTTCATCATGGCATGTCCTGTGCCACTCTAGAATGTACTTGTTTGTAGGAAACAACCACACAACCACAATGGAACCAAATCAGAAAATACATTGCTACCATCTATTCCTCAGACCTCACTCACATTTTCCTACTTTCCTCAATAATAATTTCCATGATAAAAAGAATCTAGCTGAGGATCCCATGTTGCATTTGGTTGTAATGTCTCTTTAGTCTCTTTCCATCTGAATAGTTCCTCTCACTTTCCTTGACATTCATTACCTTGACACTTTTGAAGATTACAGGCAGTTATTTTGTAGACTATCTCACAAATTAGGTTTATCTGATATTTCTGCATGAGTATATTTAGGTTATGCATCTTTGGCAGGAAAATCCAGAAGTGATTCTGTGTTTTTCTCATTGCATCCTATCAGGTGGGCCAAGATTTTTATTTGCCTTACTACTGGTGATGTTCACCTTCATCGTTTGATTAAGATAGCACCTCCCTGAACTCTTCACCACAGAGTTACTCTTTTTCACTTTGTAATTAATAAGTATTTTATGGGGAGGTCATTTGAAATTATTTAAATTTCCCATTCCTAATCAAACTTTTAAATCATTCATTTATTTATATATTTTTATGGGCTCATGTGTTCCTATTTTATTTAATAGGTTATAACCCATTAACTGTCAATATTTATTTTGTTCCTAATATTGTCCGCAGTTTAAACAGTTGGAGCCCAGTCAAACTGGCTTCTCTACCCTCCTAACATATCTCATCACTCTGAGGACTTCTTTGCTTTCTGGCACAAGGTGTTCCAGATTCATCTTGCACCTTCCCTGCACTGGCCCTGATATCTATCAGTAATTTCTCAATGGATCATTGCTGATTTGAGTTAAAAATATATCTAGAAGCCAAAATGTAGGCCTTACTTACTACCAGGGGGATTTCAATTTCCCACACCTTCTTAGTTGACAGAGGTAAGTAATATATATGTGTAAATACATACATACACAAATACATATTTACATCTGTCTTTATCTATATATCTTGGAAACATTGGTATCTTCAATTCCAATCCAACATCACAAAGTTCATTCTAGTTTTCTTCCTCTTCATATTTAAAAATTCTCCCTTAAACAGTTTAATGTGAAATCTGGTTCCCATTATCCTTAATGTAGTTGCTTATTCGATCAACCCCTTGTAAGTAACCAATTTCCCAGATCCACTTCCTCACCACTCAGATTTCTTTCTACCCTTGACTGAAATTTGATTCTCTATGCCAGTTTATCTCTCTGTGTAAACACCCTGCTCATCCTCCTGAGGCTGCACCTTATAGCAGGCCATTGCCAGACATGCTCCTTTCTCTGATTGGGCTTTGACATCCCATGCCAGGCAACTCCATGCACAAACACTTTTCTCTTCTGAACGGGGACACTTTCCTTGCCCTGTTTGGGTTTTGACACCCCAGACCACCCCTCTGCAGGGATATCCCCCTTGCTTTGCTGACTCCTACTAGGCCACTCCCCCTCCATAGGTTCCTCCCTACCCCCACCTGGACCCTGACACTCCATACTGGACTACTCCACATGTGGACACCCTCCTAACCCTGCATGGACTCCAACATGCCATTCTGGGTTGCCCCAAACATGGACACCACAATTACCCTGCTTGAGCCCTGATTCTCAACTCTGGGTCACTACAAATCCCCATTCTCCACTGAAGGTATAGATGCCACTTTTCCTCATCTAATGACTTTAAGACTGAATTGTATGGAGTGAATGGGAAAGAGAAAAGGAAATGACCAGACATCTCATATCTGAGCTCCTCTACTATGGTATAGGTTGTTCTTCAGATCTTAGATGATTTTCTTAATTTTTAAAAAATACTTTTCAATTTTAGGTTGCAGTTTTCAAATTCCATGGGGCCATATTTTTTGTTTGTTTTCATTGGCTCTTCATTCATTTTCATTTATTTTTCTTGCAATGTCTTTAAATGGGCTTCTATTAAAATCCTTTTTTATTTCCCATGTTTAATGAGAAGAGATGTCCTGGATTATTCATTCAGAAGAGGTTGCTATATGAGAATAGGCATGAGCCATACCATATGAGAATAACTTTACCCATTTCACTGCTCAAGGACTTTTTCCTTTGTTGTTACCATGAAGTATTAAGAAACAGGGGAGCTTCTCTGCTTGATTCAGAAAGACTTCTTGCCATTACTTCAGAGTTCTCCAGAGCTCCATTTACTTTGCTTTCCAAAGTAGTAGTCTCACAGTTGAACACTGTATTTTGCTACTATTATGTCCAAGGTCTCCCTCCTCTGGACCGTCGCTTCCCATGCCACTACCATTTCCCCATTATATAAAATGTTTTTTCTCCTTGACGTCTCTGGTGTTTTCACTCTGCTGAATTTGGATTCTGCTCCTGAAAGTTTTTCTTCAGATTAAGTCTCTAGCCCTACTAAAATCATGTCTTTATTGGATATTCCTAAGATTCTCAAGGGCTTAAGCTGCTTCCTATTGTCTTTTTGCAGAATTTTTTCTAGTTCTTCAAGTTGTTCTCAGATTCCATTGCTCAGCATCCTGCTTAGTGCTGGGCCCTCTCCTTTGATTAATCAGAATCTAAAGGCAATTTCATGGCTTGCAAGGTCCATCCAATTTCATTTTCTTTTCACGACTACAGCTGCACAGCTGCAGATCCAGTTCTGGATCTTGTTGCTGTCACCTGATTCAGTTTTGCCCATCCATTTTCCAGGGCCACAGGGATTCCTTGATACCTGCTTTATTAAAGTTATTACCCATAGTTGGTTTTTGTTTGTTGCTATCGTGTGCTCATTTTATTCTTTCATTATTACACGTTTTTTAAAAAGCTGTTTATTTATTTGAGGGAGAGAGAGAGCAGGGGGAAGGGCAGAGGGGGAGGGAGAGAAAATCTCAAGCAGACTCCCCACTAAGCATGGAGACTGACAAGAGGCTCAATCCCACAACCCTGAGATTGTGACCTGAGATTGACAAGAGTCCAATGCTTAACTGACTAAACCAGCCAGGTGCCCACCCCATTAATATATGTTTTTTTTTTTATTCCAGTTAGCATACAATATAATATTAGCATCAGGTATACAATATAGTGAATCAACACTTCCATACAACACCCAGTGTTCATCACAAGTGCACTCCTTAATCCCCATCACCTATTTAACCCATCCCCCACCCTCCTCCCATCTGATAACCATCAAGTTGTTCTCTATAGTGAAGAGTCTGTTTCTTGGTTTTCCTCTCTCTCTTCTTCCCCCCCTCCTTGCTCATTTGTTTTGTTTCTTAAATTCCACATGAATGAAATCATATGGTATTTGTCTTTCTCTGACTGACTTATTCCACTTAGTGTAATACTCTCTAGCTCCATCCATGTCATTGCAAATGGCAAGATTTCATTCTTTATTATGACTGAAAAATATTCCAATATTCCATTCCATTCCAATAAGATTCCATTTATGGCTGAATAATATTCCATTCCATAATATACCACATCTTCTTCATACATTCATCAATCAATGGACACTTGGGCTGTTTCCATAATTTGGCTATTATAGATAATCTGCTATAAACATTGGGGTGCATGTATCCCTTTGAATTAGTACTTTTGTATTCTTTGAGTAAATATCTATCATAGGGTAGTTCTTATTTTTAACTTTATGAGGAACCTCCATACTGTTTTCCACAGTGCCTGCACCAGTTTGCATTCCCACCAACAGTACAAGAGGGTTTTTTTTTCTCCACATCCTCACCAACACCTGTTGTTTCTTATGTTGTTGATTTTAGCCATTTTGACAGGTGTGAGGTGATATCTTATTGTAGTTTTGATTTGTATTTCCCTGATGATCAGTGATGTTGAGTATCTTTTCATGGGTCTGTTGGCCATCTGTATGTCTTCTTTGGAAAAATGTCTATTCATGTCTTCTGCCCATTTTTTAGTTGGATTTTTCGTTTTTGGGGTGTTGGGTTTTATAAGTTCTTTATATACTTTGGATACTAAACTTTTATTGGATATATCATTTGCAAATATTTTCTCCCATTTTGTAGGTTGCCTTTTAGTTTTGTTGATTGTTGCCTTCACTGTGCTTTTTATTTTGATTTAGTTTGATTTAGTCCCAATAGTTATTTTTGCTTTTGTTTCCCTTGCTTCAGGAGACATATCTAGAAAGAAGTTACTATGGCCAATGTCAAAGAGGTTACTGCCTGTATTCTTCTCTAGGATTTTTATGGTTTCAGGTCTCACATGTAGATCTTTCATTCATTGTGAATTTATTTTTGGTCTGGTATAAGAAAGTGGTCCAGTTTCATTCTTTTGCATGTTTTTGTCCAGTTTTCCTAATATCATTTGTTGAAGAGACTGTTTCCCACTGCATATTTTTACCCTCTAAGTGAATGCCTTTATTATTTTACTTCTACATTAAGAAAACTGCCATGATGTTCCATGAACAAACTTCTCAACTCAAAATTTAAGAACCTTGTTAACCAAACTCCAGTCAACATTTGTTCTGTCAGTTATCAGCAAAGTCACATGGGTTAAGTTAAAAACAAGCAAACAACTGATTTTTTCATGTATGATTATAACAATAGTAACACAAACACAGAAAGTACCAAACAAGAACCATCTTATGGAATTTTGGAGACTAATGATATCAACAGCAGCTACGTCTAAAGGCACTGTAATAAAATCTTGCATTGGGGCACCTGGGTGGCTCAGCCATTAAGCATCTGCCTTTGGCTCAGGTCATGATCCCAGGGTCCTGGGATTAAGCCCCGCATTGGGCTTCCTGCTCTGCGGGAAGCCTGCTTCTCCCTCTCCCACCCCCCCTGCTTGTGTTCCCTCTCTCACTGTCTCTCTCTCTGTCAAAAATATAAAATCTTAAAAAAAAAAAAATCTTGCGTTTATTATCTCTAGTGTATCAGAATGGCTAAAGATGAGGACTTTGGGGTCAACAATACTTCTGATCCATCCTGGCTTTGCTAATTTTTGCTTGTATGATTTGGGTCAAGTGATTCGACTTGCTTATCAATTTTATCATCTGCACAAAGGGAATAATATGCACCTTGAGGGTTGCTGTAAGGATTAAATGAGACAATGTAAATAACCTGAACATGGTACCTAGCACAATACGAGATATGATTATTACTATTGAAGAAATAAGACATTTTTAGGAGATATAATTATCACCATTTACATGTAAGGAAACTGAGGCCCAGATAATTAAACAACTATCTTAGATATACAGAAATTGAGAAATATAATTGGGACTCAAATCCTCTGACTCCAAAGACCATGATTAACTCCAAGAGGGTGGGATAGGAGCAGGGGAAGAGGATAGAAACAGGGGGAGAGAATAGCACTGGTGCAGTCCTTAGCATGTAGCTGTTAGTTTCCTTCTCTTTTCTTTTTTTTTTTATTTTCATTTTTACACCCCCTGTATATTCTTTCTTGCTTTGTTGAAGATTAATTGGCCATATAGTTGTGGGTTCATTTCTGGGTTTTCTATTTTGTTCTGTTGATCTATGTGTCTACTTTTGTGCCAGTACCATACTGTTTTGATGACTATAGCTTTGTAATATAACTTGAAGTCTAGAACTGTGATGCCTCTAGCTTTGCTTTTCTTTTTCATGAATGACACATTAGACCAGATGGACTTAATACATATACTTAGAACATTCCATCCTAAAACAGAAGAATATACATTCTTTTCAAGTACACATGGATCATTCTCCAGAATAGATCACGTATAAGGTCACAAAACAGGACTCAACAAATACAAAGAGATCGAAGTTATACCATGCATCTTTTCTGACCACAATGCTATGAAACTAGAAGTCAACCACAGGAAAAAATTTGGAAAGACCATAGATATATGGAGGTCAAACAATATGCTACTAAACAATGAATGGGTCAACCAGGAAATCAAAGAAATAAAAAAATACATGGAAACAAATGAAAATGAAAACACAATGGTCCAAATCCTTTGGGATGTAGCAAAAGTAGTCCTAAGAGGGAAGTATATAGCAATACATGCCTACCTCAAGAAGCGAGAAAAATTTCAAATAAAAACCTAACCTTACATCAAAAGAAGCTAGAAAAAAAGAACAACAAATTAAGCCTAAAGCCAGCAGAAGGAAGGAAATAATAAAGATTAGAGCAGAAATCAATGGTATAGAAACTAAAAAAACAATAGATCAATGAAACCAGGAGCTGGTTCTTTGAAAAAAATTAATAAAATTGATAAATCTCCAGCCTGACTTATCAAAAAGAAAAAAGACCCAAATAAATAAAATCACAAGTGAGAGAGGAAAAATAACAACCAACACCACAGAATTTCTACTAATATCAATATCAGCACTCAAATCCCTGGAAACAGAGAAATTTTTTATTTTCTAAAGAGGAATAAAATGACCCAGTAGACAAAAGTTATGATTTATAATACAAGAAGAAATCATTCATTTTCCATAATTTGTTTTTATCTTGACATGAAATTTGGGGTTTTATTGTTATTCAGGTATTTATATGATAAAGATCAGGGGCAAAGATGGGTAAAAAGAGATTGAAATGCTTACTTATTGGATACTTTCTCTGACATTTCTTTGAAATGCTAATGATGCTTTGAGTAACTATCAGATTGGAATTCACACATATTTAGTTCTGTACCTTGGCATGAAACATCCACTTATCAAAAGAGAAGTGTGAAATTAAATGAGACAAATTGTGAAAACAGTTTAATCTATATACTTTACCTCAGCTACATATAAAAAAATAGTAAGAAAGTGCAAAAATTCTTTCCAAAGTATATTTTAAAAATATATAAGCAGAAACAAAGGAGTAAATTCCATGTATTTCCTGTGTCAAAATAACAGTCTTTATTGAATATCTAATACAATCACTATTGAATATCTAATACAATACATTTGTAAAAATGAAATCCTTTTAAATTAAAAATTGTTGTAATAGCAGAAACATATTTAATGTGTTCTGTGCCACTGGCATTGTTCTGCTTTACTTCTATTATTTTATTAAGTCTTCACAACACTTATAGGTGTATACTATATCTTTGTTTGCAGAAGTGAAAATATAAACATTGCCAGAATGTATTTTGAACAATGTATTAATTCTTCTTTGAAAACTGGGGTACAGGCTGAACCATTTATCTATCATGGTATATCAACCACTCCAAAACTTAATGGCTTAAAATAATAGCCATTTATATAGCTCATGATTCTGGTGTTTTCTTCTGGTCTGGGCCAGCCTCAGCTAATCTTGGCTAGGTTTTTTCATTCATGGGTGGTCAGCTGGCATATTGGCCTGGGATTGGTAGGTCATGGATGACCTCACTCAATTGTCAGAAAGTTGGCTGACTATTGTCTAAGGTGACAGAGATGGCTGGGCTATCAACCATGCCTTTTTACTTTAGGTTTGTTTTGTTTTGTTTTGTTCATTCTTTAACATCTTGGGACCTTTTTGACCCTGGAGGAACTGCCCCTCCCAGGGCTAGCTAAATCTTAGCGATAGTAAACATGCCTTTCATATGCAAATCAACCAATCCAGAGCCATACCCCAACCACACTCTGGGCCACTTTTCACCTGGCCTAATCACACCAGGGCCAGGTATCAAACAACTAGGGATAATCCCTATGCTCCAGAAGCTGCTGAAATGATTCAAACTAGCCAACCCTAAACCTGATTATCCTGTTTCACCCATTCCTTCACAGAGAAATCACAATAAAGGCTCTGGCCCACCTTTTCCCTCACTCATTCTGCCTCCTAACTAACTTTGGTGTTTCCCCATGTCCCCCACCCAGGGCATGGCATCCTCCCTCCTCTTGGAATCTATAACAGTTTATCTTTTCGATGGCAATTGTCTCCTGATCTGTTAGCCTCATCATACTTGAAAAACAATAAAGCCTATAATTTCAAACAGCTGGGTAATGTATTTCATCATCTCTCAGGCGAGTCTGGGCTTGTTCACCTGGCAGCAAGCTTGCAAGAGCAGCCAGAGAGCAAGCCCCAGTGCACAAGTGCCTTTCAAGTCTCTGCTTCTGTTGTGTTGGCTCTTGCCCCATTGGCCAAAGCAAGGCACACGGTCATGCCCAGAGTCACGTGGGAGGAATGGATCCAGAGTAGGGTGTGGCTACAGGGAGCTGTTGCATAGTGGGGCCATACCTGCCATCAATCCACCAAATTAGCATTTCAGGAGCTTTTATATCGACTTCTTATTCTCTTTGATTTGAGTAATCTTTAGAGTTTGGCCATTGAAATAAGCAAGTAGTAGTTGCCTTTTGACAACTCTTAACAAAAATGTTACCAACTATCATGATGCTAAGAACTATTATTCAAAAGACAACGCTTATATGCCAATACCTAAATTTCCTTTTACTTAGGGAAGTGATTGCTTATCACTAGAGGACTTGGACAATATAAAGCATTTTGAGGTGATTATAGTCATTTTGGTAAAACCACAGAGGGGATGATAACCTAATAATAATATTCACAGAAAACTTTAGATAAAATTATGCCCCTAAAACTCTCATTTATCATGATTATGGTCAAAAACCTCTTGACTGAGATTTACAGAATCTTTTTCCCACAATAGGCTGATTATTGTCAATTTTCTTTTCATAATCAAACACTTGGCCTTCTTTAGCAACTTTCAAAATAAAATTCTAAACTTCCTTATTTCTGAATTCCTCCTTCCTTTTACATTACTTACCCATTACTGTCATCCATACCAACCTGTTACATTGTAAAGCACTATGGACCCAAGTAGCATAGGAACAAAAAGGAGAAAATACATTGGAACAGAATGCCAGGTTTTATTTCCTTTTGGTATTATCTTGCTTCCATGAGAATGAAAAAAAACTTTTTTAGTTCACTTATCCCAAATTCCAGGAATAATCATAAACAGGAGAAGTACATCTCCTCCCACAAAGAGTCTACTTGCTTGCCTTTGAACCCTAGATTGTTCTTTTATCTAAATAGTAATATATTTTCCAGGCCAGTGGATATGGGAATCTGATAGATCTTAGTTTGAATCTCAGCTTAACCTTTTACTAGCTAGGGAAACTTCAGTAACTTGTTTAAGTGTTCATTTTTACTTCCAAAAAATGGATATAATAGGCCATAAACGCTAGCTTTCAAGAGAGTTCGGAGCTGTCTTCACTCACTCTCCACTCACTATTCTACCCCAGGAAGGGTCTCTGTCTTGAGGGAAGGACTAAAGGAGTTATTATCAAGGACATACTTTTGCTACATTGGAAAGGGATGCAGTTTTTGTGGGAAGACAGAGAGATTATTATAGTACTGGGTGGGCACAGAGTGCTCCTCCTTTAAATTGTTGTCTTTTGGACCTCTCTTCCTAGCACTCTTCTCTCTTCCATCTCAGGATATCATTGTGACAAGGTTAGAGCAGGGGGACACCTTCTACTTGGAAAGCCAAACAGGAACCAGGGTTAGGTATGGGGATATGCAAGGTCAGGAACAAACCTGCCTCAATCAGCAACTAGGGAGAGAACGTGTAGGGACTTGGGACCAAACTGTAATAAAGAAAGTTGGTTTGTCTGTAGCATCCTCTGGGCAAATACCTATTGAGACTTATTATGGTTGCCAATTTGTTTAAATATGTGAATGCAGTATTCTGGCTATATCTCTATCAGATAATCATAATTATTATTAATCATTCATTTCACAGGACTGTTATGCAGATCAAATGTAAATATAACTCCTAATTCAGTGCCTATTAAATAGCACATACCTGTTAATTTATGAAAACTTTGGTGTTTGGAGTTTATAGTAATAACTAATGTACTTAAAATGCAAGTCAGCAAGTCAACTTTGGATTTGTTATTATCCACCACATTGGCTATTTTTGACTCTTTCACAAGATTGGGTTATGAGCTTATCAGGTAATTTAACTTTTGATTGTGGCAAATATTCAGCTATATGAACTAAAATGACCAATCAAAAAAATATACTGACTTCCATTGCTAAGTTCTTTGGCCAGGGTTTTACAGTATATATTTAAAAGACAAATTAGGTCATAAAAATGCATGGTATATTTTAAGTCCCAGAGAACATTTATGTTTTATCTTAAAACATTTGTGTTTTATCTAGAAAAAATTACAAAGCAGTAAATATTTCTTTTTTCTTTTCTGCATTACACTTTCAAAGATCTGAAGAAATTAAAAATAACTAATGCTATTTCAGAGAAGAAAGAAAAAGATAGGGGCGCCTGGATGGCTCAGTCATTAAGCGTCTGCCTTCAGCTCAGTTCATGATCCCAGAGTGCTGGGATGGAGCCCCGCATCCGGCTCCCTGCTCAGTGGAGGGCCTGCTTCTCCCTCTCCCACTCCCCCTGCTTGTGTTCCCTCTCTCACTGTCTCTCTCTCTCTCTGTCAAATAAATAAATAAATAATCTTTAAAAAAAAGAAAGAAAAATATAGATTTGTGTTAATAGCTCAACATCAGTTTCTTGTAAAAGAGTCTCACTTTTTAGTGATATTATGGTTTGCATTGTTTGCCTATGTTAAGCCTGAACAAATCCTTTTTGTCTAAAGTATATAACTTATAGAATTATTCTTAATTTTATATTTTATATATATATATTTTTTTATTCTTATGTTAATCCCCATACATTACATCATTAATTTTAGATGAAGTGTTCCATGATTCATTGTTTGTGCATAACACCCAGTGCTCCATGCAGAATGTGCCCTCCTCAATACCCACCACCAGGCTAACCCATCCTCCCACCCCCCTCCCCTCTAGAACCCTGTTTGTTTTTCAGAGTCCATCGTCTCTCATGGTTCGTCTACCCCTCAGAGTATATATATATATATTTTTAAGATTTTATTTATTTATTTGAGAGAGAAAATGAGATAGAGAGCATGGGAGGGGGGAGGGTCAGAGAGAGAGGCAGACTCCCTGCCAAGCAGGGAGCCCAAAGCGGGACTCGATCCCGGGGCTCCAGGATCATGACCTGAGCCGAAGGCAGCCGCCTAACCAACCGAGCCACCCAGGCGCCCCTATATTTTATATTTAAAGTAATATTCTCAGTATTATTAAATTACTTCTTAATTTAAACCTTAAATTACTTCTAATTATACTTCTTTCAAAGATTTTGTTTCTGAATTTATTTTCTGGGAGAAGGGCAAAGGGATGTCATTATGTATGATCTTGATTTACCTGCCTGATGTCCTTCTGCACAATGATTCATTTATTGTGAAGGTTTGGACATGGGTGTTTCACTTTAAGAAAACTCAGTTTTGTTATTCAATATAAAGTATATGCTCTGGGGACAAGGAAGAACAATATAAAATTACTCAATTAGTACTCAATTCATATCTTTGAAATGCACCCTAAGGTATGTCAGGAAGATGTGGTTCATACACACACACACACACACACACACACACACAAATTCATTTTATACATGGTACTATAGGGTCATGAGTGTTTCATAAAGTGAGGATATCATTGTACCAACAAATAAAATGTCTGGGTATTGCACAAGTTTGAAAAGGCAGTGCTATTGTATCATCTTTTGGAGTCCTTATAAACAACCATCCTGATGTTCTTCCTCTCTTTTGCAGATGGCCCTTCTCAGCAGGAGGACAGCGATCCTCCAAAAGAATATGATCCTGGGCAATTTGCAGGCCTTCTCCATGGATCTTCTCCAGCCTGTGAGTCCCCTGAAAATCCATTTCATCTCTATGGGAAAAGAGATGAATGTGAAGAAGGAAAAGATGAAGTCAGTTTGGCAAATAGTCCTTTGCCTTTCAGGAAGTCTCCAATAGCAAATAACTCAGAAACTTCGGTAAAGAAAATTAAACCCAAAGTGGTCAGTCGAACAATTTTTCACAAAAAAAGCAACCAACTTGAAAACCATACCATTGTTGGCACAAGAACAACTAGAAGTGGATCCCGGAATGGGGACCAGTGGATTATGAACACAGGAGGATTTGTGGAGAGAGCCTGTACCTTGGGGAGAATAAGGTCATTGCCAAAAGCCCTGATTGACATGCATTTATCAAAAAATGTCTCTAAATCAGATTCTGATCTCATTGCATACCCTTCAAATGAGAAAACATCAAGAGTTAACTGGAGTGAATCTTCAACTGCCGAACATAGTTCTAAAGGGAATTCTGAAAGAACACCGTCCTTCACTTCTGAATGGGAAGAAGTAAGACTTGTTCTTCTTGTTCTTTATATAAGACTTTGGAGCAAGGGAAGTTTGGGGGAAGAGTTTTCAGTTTTTTGAGTCTTTCAGAGGCAAAAAACAAAAACAAAAACCAAAAAAATTAACAGACACATACAGTTCCAAGTGGAAGGGCAAGATTCTAGGGGTAATACATGATAATTTCGCAGCTAGTGTAAAAACAAACACAATTCCACACATGTGGAGAAATCTATTGTTTCCATAGAAATGATATCAAGCAGAAGTAATAACTAGCTATGAGGTACAAGAGAATGTTCACATTATGTCCTACCAAGCACTGCAGCTGACAAATTGAGAAAAAATCTTTGTATTCCTGCAGCTCTGTATCATTCTGCTAGTTGCTAAATTCTTTGTTGGCTCGTCCCCCCTTTAAAGTATCTTATATTTTCAGAAAAGCTCCTTATAATCTTAACCTTAATGGTAAACAGAATAGTCCTGGCTTGGGTTGCCTAGGTGGCTCAATTGTTTAAATGTCCAACTCTTGATTTTGGCTCAGGTCATGATCTCAGGGTTGTGAGATTGTGCCCCATGTCATGCTCTGCACTGGGCATGGAGCCTGCTTAAGATTTTCTCTCTCTGCCCCTCACCCACCACTCATGCTCTCTCTCTCTAAAAAAAAAAAAAGAAGGAAGGAAGGAAGGAAGGGAGGGAGGAAGGAAGGAAGGAAGGAAGGAAGGAAGGAAGGAAGGAAGGAAGGAAAGAAGGAAGGAAGGATAGGAAGGAAGGAAGGAAGGAAGGAAAGGAAGGAAGGAAGGAAAGGAAGGAAGGAAGGAAGGAAGGAAGGAAGGAAGGAAGAAGGAAAGAAAGAGAATAGTCCTGGATCTTCTCCAAGTGCCATACAATAAACCCAAATTACTTAATATTTCCCTTTTACAATTATCAGAGAGACATTAAAGAAAAATATGTTGACGTCATGTATCACCAATTTAAGCTCTACTTAAAGACAAAGTCTTTCATTTTATAGAATTAGTTAGAAAGTAAGTGCCATTGCAAGGTTATGAAATATCATCCTTGGTCCCTAAGGAGGACTACGTCATAAAATAACTAAGTTCCTTGCCTTTTCTTGAATTTCTTCAAAAAACGGACCGCACTCTCCCTTAGCATTTCATTCTAACACGTCACATTTTCTCCCTCAGAAAACTGTGCCAGGTGGATTGGGTTTTGAAGCACAATAGGTCACTATAGTATTCTGAGAACTAGAAATGTCTGATACTGACATTCTGAATTGAGCTATTTGGGAAAATCACTTAATCTCTCTGCATCTGTTTCAGGGTGAGCAAAATGGGACATTTAAGTAATGCTTATTGTCCTCTCTGAAACCTGCTGTCTTACTCAGGTTGCTAGGATGATGATGAGGGGATTAAACCATAAATGGCTAAAGCTTAGATAGTCATATCTTCCTATAAATACTGTACTACTAGATTGATAGTCTATTCAAATCTCTCCATTTCTTATATTTATTAACTCTGTGAATAACATCCAAAATCTTTTTGGAATGCAGCAGGATTAATTAACATTTAGCCTATCTCTTAGAATTAAGGTGTTTCCCCATGCCTGGATTCTTGCGATTATGTGTCACAAATCAGCTTGTGGCTAGTCAAGCCATTTAGTAAGAACTAGGTTCCAATGGCCACACCCACAGACTGAAACCCACCCCTTCCCCAGTCAGAGAGATGCATGCTCTGAGAACGGGAAGAATGCCTGAGAATGGACATGTTCACATGAATTTATCCTCAGCCCATCCCTTTCTGAGTTTAAAGAATACACAATTCCTAACTTACTGACCCATGTAGGTCCAAACAAAGTTCATTTTAAGAAATATAAAGAGAAGATCTGATTTTGAATATTTAAGAAAGGGAAACATAATTCATATTTTAAAAAGCAATTCAAAAGATGTCTGCTTCCTTTTAAACCTTTCTCAGTCTCTTAATTGTGATATTGCAGTAGTAATATCAAGAATATAGGATGCTGGCATTTGAAAATTATATTAAAATGCAATGCTAAAAGTGAATTAATAATTTATTTATATGGCTTTTGTTTCTCACAGATTGACAAAATAATGAATTCCATAGATGTTGGAATTAACAGTGAACTTAAAGAAATGAATGGTGAGATCACAAGTAAGGAAACCTTTCTTTTATGTTGTAATTAATAAATGTGCTCAAGAACTAGCTAGAAAATTATAGGAGGCTTTAGATAATTTCATGTTTTTATCATAATAACAGCAGCTATAAATTATTTCCTTCCACTCATATCAAACAACCATGACCTCTAAATATCAATTTTAAGTACATCAATTCAGCACATTGAGAGATTTTTTTCCCCACGTGCTATGCCAGTTAGCATTAATGGAGTTTCAACTTTTGTAGAGCTAAGTATGAAGCACTTCAGTGTGTTGTGGAATATTATGACCTGATACACTACGATTTCCCATTCAGTGAAATGTCCCTATCATCCTGGCCAGAGTGATTAACAACTTACCCCCAGGTTATAAGCTCCAGTATGGCAAGAACTATGTGTTACTCATCTTCATGTATCTCAGAATGCCTAGCAGAGTGTCTCACAAATAGTTGATTTTGCAATCACTATTTAATATATTACCCTTATGAAGTATTATTTTTTTCTCTATAATTAAAGCTCAGAGTGGAATTCCATTTGCAACTTTCTTTGAAGACTTTTTGCTTCATACTAATGGGTGATGTCAAATACCAGATAGCTAAACCTAAAAATAACAGTCCAGTGCATGCTAGAGAAACTACTATTCTGGAAAGAATCAAAAGATCTGTCTACATTTCTACCCAGCCACTAAGTAGTGGTATAACCATAGATTATTACATAGATCTATACAATTTGGAGTTAAAACAAGTGATTGCTAAGCTCTCTGAAGAACTCATGTTTAAGTTAGTAGTGATAGTTGATGGTTTTGTAGAGATGATAAGATTAAGGTCTGTGAGAGAGAAGTCTAAATATATCACAGCTATGGGATTTTGTGGCCCTTTGACTAGTCACCGGGGCTTTTTATACAGCACCCCATGTGACTCTTAAGCACGGAAAAGTTAGAAAATGGCTCTCTTATGATGCACTGGGCCTGGGTGGATAAGAAGTGACATGGAAATCTGGGGTTGCAGTCACTGAAGGGGATATTCAGGCCTAAATGAACACCTCACTCATTTCTCCTATACTGGGACAGGTAAGGAATTACTCTAATATGACTGGACCCCATTTTAATTAAATGATAATTGTTTAAAAGGTTACATAATTTTTTTCTGAAATGCATATTTATTTTAGATTTTTAAAACTGAAAAATTATCCAAAAAAGTACCAAAATTGTGTGCATATGTCTAATGACACAAATAAGACATTAGCTCTGTGATAACATGTATAGCCAGGTCTCTCATACAGAAATGCTGATAAACATTGAGGATTTTTCTAGTATTCAGAGAACTAGCCTAGGAATGTATGTTGCTACATAGTTCTTCCAGACATGCTTACAGAATAATTTCAAGAAAGTGTAGGAATGCACATTTTTAACTGATACAAAGGTAAGCTTTTATATTTTTTTCGTCAATAGAAAATTCCCTGACACTGAGAATGTTCAGGCAGGGACATAGAGCTTCTCTACTGGAAGACTTAGGTGATATTGAGCATTAATGCTCTAAAATTCTTTAAACAGATAATACCACAGAATTATAAAAAATATAAATATGACTGTAATGAAAGGGTAATGTTATAATAAGGGTAAATGTTAAAAATGCCAATCAGGAAAAGCTGCCTTTGAAGGGCACTTTAGTAGTAAACAAATCCACAGATTATCTCCCCTAATTCTCCTCTTTCTGCCATTTATACTGCCATCCTACCCCCGCCTTTATTTACTATTTTTCTACAGTGATAATGAAAATGAAAGTAGAGACTCAGCCCTCACAGATTCATTACTATTAATAATGTCTGGTTCTGTATGTCCCTTAATTTTTGCCTCTTCATTGTATATTAATTATACACTAAGTGATTGACCATGCCGTGTGGCATTCCAGTTGGCCTTTAGGTCATTGTGGATTACAACTTTACTGGGCTGCAGGCTTTTCCCTCTTGTGGCTAGATGGACTAGAGAGGTGATAACCCCATGCAAATTCCACAAATATTACTGGGTACCACGTGTGGTTGGGAAATCACATGGTGAAATAAAAAGTCTGACAGACATGAATTCAAATCTCAGTTCTGCTATTTACTAGGCTCTTGACCTTAGGCAACTCATTCAATTTCCTGATCAACAGAAATGAGTATATTGATATACGATCATTGTAGAGACATGTCCAATGGCATATAGGTGGGGTCAGACTTACGTAGATATGTATTAAATTTCAGCTCCCCACCTTGCCCTACCACAAGGGAGATGTGGTGTTTGACACTGTGGATATACACATGTGGAGATAAACACACATTAGCCCTTTCTTTAAGAACTTCATGATGTCAGTTAGTCTCATAGTCTTCATGTTACATTTGCTGTGCTCCCTGGAATAGTGGTGTGTCAATTGTGATACAGGTAGTAACTGGCCCAACAGTCAGCTGATACCAGAGAAGAGTAATTACTAAAAGAGATCATTAAACTCCAAGATACCCTGGCAAAGAAAAGAGAAAAATCTAGACTGTATTGATTTAAAGGGCCTAAATTATTTTTATGAAATATGGATGTTCTTTTTTTGCTTGACAATGGGGAAGAGAGGTGCAATGAAATTAACAGGAGGTAAATTTAGAATGGGTGAAAGGAAATACTGCTTTACCTAGTATGTGTTGACAGTGTCTAGAATTTTGCTTTGAAAGGCCACTGAACCAAGCACTAGGCCTGGCTTTAACAGAGCTGCACAGCTTTATGAGTGTTTGTGATGTTTGTTGCTAAAAACCTCAGAAGACGATTTTTGGGAGAATAAAATCAGAAGCAATGGAGATACATGATGGATCAAGGATGAGCATTACATTTTCCATGCTCTTTCCCATTTTGTTTCAGTGTTTTTGTTTGCCCTCCCTACTACCTGCACATTTGCAATTTCAGGTATTTTGTAAACAAAATATTTATTGGACTGGTAAAGGATTTGAAAATCTCTCCTCTTCACTCCTAAAAATAGGAACCAGCTCAAAGTTTGAGCAGTCTCTATGAATCATCAAACTAGTTCTACTCGTAGAAAACCATTTCCTCTTTTTTTTTTTTAATTTCCTCAACAACTCTATAGTAATTTGAAACTTACCCAGCAACATCAACTATCCAGGACTAAGGTAGAAATAGCAGTAAATAAAATTTACTGAATCTATATTAAGTTCTCACTCAGAATAATATTAATAGACAATTTTCACAAACATAAACTTCTGGTTTCCCACTTGAAGTCAGATTCAAATGTCAAACAAATTGGCACTGGTAGTAGGATTCAACTGTACTGAATACCTCATATTGTATAGAACATCCTGTTCTTTGGTGATGCTGGATATGTGATGTGATAGTACATTCTACATAGTTATATACTGCCATGTATAGGATTTTTTCAGAGAACCGGTTTTGAAGTTAGATGGACTCAGCTTCAAATCCCAGGATTGCAGTTCACTGGCTCTGTGACCTATTTGATCTCAGTTTCCTCCCCTATAAATTCAGATTTTTAACAACTACCTCCTAAGACCTCTGCAAGATTAAATTATACACTTGTACTACTATAGCCTAGAATATAACAGGTGATCAATAAATGTAATTCTTTTGCCTTCTTATCAAAATATGCATGACTTATTTTTCTAATTAGAGTGTATGCCACACAGGAAGATACTTAGGAAATCTTTCTTATCATTTTGATCAGTAAAGATTTTAGTTAAAATATACTCATATTCTAAGTTGCTTTTATGAGGAGTCTTTCTTGAAGTCACATTTCTTTTTTTTTTTTTTAAGATTTTATTTATTTATTTGAGACAGAGAGAATGAGAGAGACAGAGAGCACATGAGAGGGGGGAGGGTCAGAGGGAGAAGCAGGCTCCCTGCCGAGCAGGGAGCCCGATGCGGGACTCGATCCTGGGACTCCAGGATCATGACCTGAGCCGAAGGCAGTCGCTTAACCAACTGAGCCACCCAGGCGCCCTTGAAGTCACATTTCTTAACCATTGTCCTTTTATCACAAGGAAGCACTTTCAAATTAGGAAATTTACTATGTTCATTGTAACTACCTCAAAATTGTCACACTTGCTAAGAATCAGGTTGATGATCTTCTTCATGAGATTGAGGAAAACTTAAGTGGAGGCAATAATTGGCTCCATAGGACTTGCTTATCATTACACATATACAGCAAATATTCCAAATAATTAAGTGCCCAGACTTTATAATACAGGGGTGGTAGATAATCTTATGAACACCCTCCTACTTCTAAACTAGCTTCAATAATCTGCTGCCACACTAGACAGACTACAGGTGTATGGACTGTATTGGAATCATTTCAGGTACATGAATATAAAAAGTAGCATTTAGTTAAAAGGTATTTTTTAAGGCTGGGGTTTTTTTTCTTATACTTAACGTTAAATTATATTCAAAGAGAAATATTCTAGAGTCTTATCTTTTAAAAACCTACTTTCACCAAGATATCAATTCCATCTAAATTTTAATTGTAAATGAAAGCTATTAAAATGAATTTGTAAAAGATTTTATCATAGAATACACTATATTGGATACATAAAGCATAACTCAAGCTATTTGCTGGAGAGCTCATAGCTCTGAAAACAGTCACTAACATTAATCTGCAACTCCACTTTCTAAGCTTTTGCTCGTCTTCCTCTAAGAGTGTGAGGGCCAAGTTACAGTTCAGAGTCCCTCATAGCTGTAGAGATCCTCCATGGAGAGTTTCTAGGAACCTAGGAACTCACTAAGACAGAATAAGTGTTCTCTCTTCTGATCTAAGCTCCACCTTCGCCCAAGTCTGCAAGAACAGAGAGTGCTCACTCGGCCCTTTCCACAAAGAGGGTCTCTTTCTGGGTGGTCTGGACAGACATCTCCACAGCCCCAGAAGCTGCTCCTCCCTGATGTTTTGGCTGCTTTCAGGCCTTTGGTATTTGCTCACATACCTCTAGATAAGCATCAAGAGGTACTTTGCCAACGATGCAGCTGATAGCTGTTTTTCTGCTGAAGTTGTTGGGAATATCATTCCTTAAACTCTAGGAGAACACATTAAAAAAATAGTATTTACAGTTTTCCAGAGTTGTCCTATTATGGAAATGACAAAGAGGAAAAAAGCTGAAATGTATTCCTTTCTTACTGTGTGTCAAATACTGTGCACTTTTCTCCTGTGAACATTTTTCATTCAATTCTCAAAATAACTGGGTGAGGTGTTATTATACCCATTTTACAGATGAAGAAAGGCTCAGAAAAAATAGGTAATTTGTCGAAGTCAACTGCTTCAAAATTAGGTTTGTTTCTTCCTGAAATCCACTAAGCTTTCAATCAAATACACTACCTACACAAAACAACAGAAGCCAGCCCTTTGCTTCTTTCTCTTTAGCTCAAATCATACCCATATGCACTAAAGGGAGCCAACTGAGAGTGGTTAAGGGTAGAACCCTTAACCTAGGGTTAACCCCTAACCTTAAGCCTAACTACTGGTATATAGAAAGCTTTAGCTCCAACTCCAAAGCCCTCCCAAAGTATTTGGTCACATGATCATCTATTTAAATGAGTCACAGCTCTGAATATCTCCTATGTCCCAAAGTGAATGCATAAATGCTGATAATGACCTGGGTTTCACTTATTTTCAGAGGAAGACTTTTCCTTGCCTCCAGCAATATTCCTTTTTCCATGAACTGTTAAATTGCACATTAAAAACCTCTCTGTGAGATGTTTTGCAACGGGCATAATTTATTTTTGATTTTTATTTCTTTTTACAGCACTATTTTTAATAGAACCAACTGGGGAAGGTGGGTAGTAGAATATGTTAGCATACAAGCACCCTATTTTGTCCAAATTAAGAGAAGACTTATTTTTATTATATTTTATATAACATTTCACTGAGTAACTTTTTTTCAGATAGATTAAATCTAAGAAATCCCTTAATAATAGAATAGCTATGTAAAAATGTGAATTACAGTAATTGTTAGGCTACCGTGAGTTAATCTTTATCAAGAGATAGTGTTTAATCAACCAAACAATTGTGTTCTTAGCACAATAGCCACTAAAATTTATTTAACACCATTCATTCCAAATAGTCATTAAAAACTAAAATAACCTACACAATATAGATTTTGATCATTAGAATAGGGCTGAGATTTTTCTGGTTTTGAAATTATAAGTAATATTCACATGTGAAATTAGGTCTCTCTTAAAAATGAAATAGTTGAGTATTACTCTGTGGCCTAATATTTGCTTATGATGTATCAATAGTTAGAATTGGTACATTGTTTTCAATTCAACAAAATACTTAAGCTTTCTAGAAGAGGCCTAGAGCAGTGAGCAAGTACAGTCTCTCAGTTGTACTGGAATACTTGGAATACTTTTCATAACATCTTTCACATATAATCAACCAACATCTGCTCCAATACGACCCACGATGATAAGCTCACTACTTTCAGAGACAATATATTCTATCACTAGGAAGCTCAAATTGTTAACAAACTTTATTTTTTGACATAGGTTTGGATATGCACTCTAACAATTACTCATATTGTGACCTTGAGAAAATCATTTCATCAGCCTAAACCTCACTTCTTCATACAGAAAACAACTATAACAAATAATGTCTACCTTCCCTCATCATCATTGGAAAAATCTAATGAATTACTACATGAGAAAGTAGTTAGCTACATTCCTAGTTCATAGTAGACTATACTGGACGACATCTACCCTCTTTGATTGCTCTTTTCCCTTCTATTTTCTCTTAAAATTTTTTTTTCCAAATAAACAAAGGGTGGATAGTGGCCCATTATTTATTTCTAATACATATAAGTACCTTCAAGATATGGATGATATTTTTGATAGGCTATACTTCTTACACATTCACCATAAAGCTGGAAAGCAGCTGCCAAAAATCTTCTTTGTAAGATACTTTCAAAATACTAGTTGAACAACTTCTATGTAAATATCAGTGCATTTTTAATATACATTTTTATTTTACTTTATTTTTTTAAATTTAGTTTTATTTTATTATGTTATGTTAATCACCATACATTATATCATTAGTTTTTGATGTAGTATTCCATGATTCATTGTTTGCGTATAACACCCAGTGCTCCATGCAGAACGTGCCCTCTTTAATACCCATCACCAGGCTAACCCATCCCCCCCACCCCCCTCCCCTCTAGAAACCTCAGTTTGTTTCTCAGAGTCCATAGTCTAAAATATCAGTGCATTTTATAAAGTTTACCATTAGCAATTCATACTGGGAAAGAAAAATTCTTCCTCTGCCCTTTAAGGTTTTCCAACTGGACTAAGAATTAAATTTGATTAAGACAGATTAATAGGAAAAAAATCGAAGTTTTCCTACATATGCATGGAGGCTCAAAACTGAAATTGAGACCTAAGGAAATTACCAAGGCAGGCGGTTTTTATACTTTTTAGACAGAGACAATAAATTTGTGAAGAACTGACAGGATAAAGAAAACAGATGTTTGGGAGCTTTAATTAGTAAGGAATTTTAAGCAGAATTTTGGCTGAGGTAGTTGATTAGTAAAAAAGTAATAAGGTTTGTTTCTACAGTTTTTCTTGGCTTTGAAGTTCCTATCTCTGGTGATAAGGATATTTTTTTACTTCTTAGTACAGGGTGGAGTACCTTCCATGTGGGAGATTTATTTCTTGCTTTCAGGGGGACAGGGGATGGTCTGAGTGTTCTTGTACCAGCTGTTTCCTAAGTAGCTTCAATTCAAAATAATCAGCATGCCATTGTGGCACATTTTGGGCAGCCTGCCCTGGGCCCCTACAGAGGTAAAAGTAATTAAGACTAATTGGAAATATAGCTAATAGACCTTCATAAGTTATGGATCCTCATAATGATTGCTTTTAAATACAAATTTGTCTTCCTAAAATATAATGAAGAATTAACTGACAAACATGGGTCACTTAGGGCGCCTGGGTGGTTCAGTTGGTTAAGCGACTGCCTTCAGCTCAGGTCATGATCCCAGGGTCCTGGGATCGAGTCCCACATCAGGCTCCCGGCTCAGCGGGGAGCCTGCTTCTCCCTCTGACCCTCTCCCCTCTCATGCTGTTTCTCTCCTGCTCACTCTCTAATAAATAAATAAATAAATAATCTTTTAAAAACATGGGTCACTTAACCATGAAAAAAATTTTATAGTTTATACTGGTTGTTCCTATGATACACTGTCCTGAAAAAAAGACTTCTCATCTACTTGTATTTTTGGTACTCAAATATTAACTTCTAGAGAATTAGGAAATGAAATGTTTTGTAAGTTTAAGAACAATGGTACCCAACACTATCACTTATAGGAATGTATCCTAAGGAAGCAATAGGACAAGGGCAAAGTAAGTGTACATAAAGATGTTCATCTCAGCATTTTTTATGATCCTTCAAAAAATAAAATCAAACCAAATGACCATTTATAGAAAATTTATAAAATGAGTTACTGTAATTCTCTATGATCAAATATTAAATATCTAATTAAAAATGACATTAGTCTATATTTATTACCATGGAAATATAGCCATAATTTATTACTAAGTGAAAAGAGTAGATAATGAAGTAAATTATAATCCCATTTTTGAATATACATGCATGAAAAAGATCTGGAGGATGGATGCAAAAAGTTAACTGAATATCTCTGGGTAAACTTATCAGTGATTATTATTTTCTTCTCTCCTAAATTTTCTGAAGTTTTTACAGTGAATATACATTACTCTTATGTTTATTGTCTACACCTTTCAATTAAAAGTATATGTCAATTTAGTAAACATGATAAATTATAATTTATATATAATAGACACATATAATCACATATATATAAACATTTATATGGGAAACATAAAATGTTATAGCTATTAATGTAATGATAAAAGATTTGCCAAGTAAATACTATTAATGAATACATGATTAAGTCTTTTTGTCAGTTTTGAGTTAAAATAAGTGTGTTTCAGTGGTTTTCATTTATTTTATGTTTCTGCAAAAATTATTTGACTACACAAATTTTTTAAATCTTACTAAACCAATCCCTGATCAAAATGATTATTTTTTAATGTCCATTGTTGGTCTGTGTGCATATTCTAGTGACACTCCAGTCCTTGTCTATGTGCACACTCAGTTTCTACATATTAAAAATAATTACATAGGTAGAATTTTGCAATCCTCATTTTCACGTATTTCACAAAATTTTATTTTTCTTACACTTTTTTCTTACCTCTTGCTTTATCCCTCCTGTGAATATCCAATGTTAGCATGCTGTATATGCGTCTACTCTTTTCTCCACTTTCATGCAATCACAAACAGATAAGTGATTGATAGATAGATGACAGATGGTAGATAGATGATAGATAGATAGATGATAGATATAGACAGATAGGTGATATAGGTAGATAGATGATAGATAGATAGCTGTTGCTTGTGTTTTAAAAAAAGAAATTACGCTATATACATTTCTCTGCAACCTATTCTCATTCAACAATAAATCATTGCTTTACCTTACTTTTATTTATTTTTTTATTATTATTATGTTATGTTAATCACCATACATTACATCATTAGTTTTTGAGGTAGTGTTCCATGGAACACCCAGTGCTCCATGCAGTACGTGCCCTCTTTAATACCATTCACGAGGCTAACCCATCCCCCCACCCCCCTCCCCTCTAGAACCCTCAGTTTGTTTCTCAGAGTCCATAGTCTCTCATTGTTCATCTCCCCCTCCAATTTCCCCCTCTTCATTCTTCCCTTCCTGCTATCTTCTTCTTCTTTTTTTTTTTTCACATATAATGTATTATTTGTTTCAGAGGTATAGGTCCATGATTCAACAGTCTTACACAATTCACAGCGCTCACCATAGCACATACCCTCCCCAATGTCTATCACCCAGCCACCTCATCCCTCCCAGCACCCACCACTCCAGCAACCCTCAGTTTGTTTCCTGAGATTAAGAATTCCTCATATCAGTGAAGTCCTATGATACGTGTCTTTCTCTGATTGACTTATTTCGCTCAGCATAATACCCTCCAGTTCCATCCACGTCGTTGCAAATGGCAAGATCTCATTCCTTTTGATGGCTGCATAATACTCCATTGTATATATATACCACATCTTCTTTATCCATTCATCTGTCGATGGACATCTTGGCTCTTTCCACAGTTTGGCTATTGTGGACATTGCTGCTATAAACATCGGGGTGCACGTACCCCTTCGGATCCCTACATTTGTATCTTTGGGGTAAATACCCAGTAGTGCAATTGCTGGATCGTATGATAGCTCTATTTTCAACTTTTTGAGGAACCTCCATACTGTTTTCCAGAGTGGCTGTACCAGCTTGCATTCCCACCAACAGTGTAGGAGGGTTCCCCTTTCTCCGCATCCTCGCCAACATCTGTCATTTCCTGACTTGTTAATTTTAGCCATTCTGACTGGTGTGAGGTGGTATCTCATTGAGGTTTTGATTTGGATTTCTCTGATGCCGAGCGATGTTGATCATCAAGACAGTATGGTACTGGCACAAAAACAGACACATAGATCAAGGGAACAGAATAGAGAGCCCAGAAATGGACCCTCAACTCTATGGTCAACTCATCTTTGACAAAGCAGGAAAGAATGTCCAATGGAAAAAAGACAGTCTCTTCAACAAATGGTGTTGGGAAAATTGGACAGCCACGTGCAGAAGAATGAAACTGGACCACTTCCTTACACCACACACAAAAATAGACTCCAAATGGCTGAAAGACCTCAATGTGAGACAGGAGTCCATCAAAATCCTAAAGGAGAACACAGGCAGCAACCTCTTCGACCTCAGCTGCAGCAACTTCTTCCTAGAAACATTGCCAAAGGCAGGGGAAGCAAGGGCAAAAATGAAGTATTGGGACTTCATCAAGATAAAAAGCTTTTGCACAGCAAAAGAAACAGTCAACAAAACCAAAAGACAACTGACAGAATGGGAGAAGATATTTGCAAATGACATATCAGATAAAGGGTTAGTATCCAAAATCTATAAAGAATTTATTAAGCTCAACACCCAAAGAACAAATGATCCAATCAAGAAATGGGCAGAAGACATGAACAGACATTTTTCCTAAGAAGACATCCAAATGGCCAACAGACACATGAAAAAGTGCTTTACCTTACTTTTATAATCAGTGAAGTGTATAACCTGTGAAACAATGTTGCACTCGTAAAGTTCCCCCTCGGAGAGGAAAATTGCTCTGATCCAGCTGCTGCTCCAGGCTCTGCACTCACTTGCTCTGCGACTTGGAAAACAACACCTCACCCTGAGCCTCAGTTTCCTAATTTGAAAATTAAAAGGTAGAACTAGATCTTTTCCAACTCAATAATTCCATGACTCATACTGTCATCCCCCGTTTTATGGGTTGTGCTTTGGCAGCCTGTCCTTCTTTAATAAAGCTTTCCACTTCCTAATTTCTTAAGGACAAATGACCAATAAATCTCAAATATGTGTATTTCAACTAGGTTCTTCGAAATGTTGCCAGATCCTCATTTTATACTCCTTTTTAAATATATTGACATAATAAATGGGGCGCCTGGGTGGCTCAGTTGGTTAAGCGACTGCCTTCGGCTCAGGTCATGATCCTGGAGTCCTGGGATCGAATCCCGCATCGGGCTCCCTGCTCGGCAGGGAGTCTGCTTCTCCCTCTGACCCTCCTCCCTCTCATGCTCTCTGTCTCTCATTCTCTCTCTCTCAAATAAATAAATAAAAACAAAATCTTAAAAAAAAATAAATATATTGACATAATAAATGAATAATTTAATTGATATAGGTGTGCAAGATATTTAAGTTCTTTGTTTTTTTGTGCAAAAGTGATTTTCTCCTAAGCATCTCAGCTCTTTTAAAAATCATGCGTACATTAGTGATGCAAATGGAAATAAATGCAGTATTTCTGATACTATACTTTGCTTGCTTCTTGAATCCACTAAGCTTCTTATAAGAATTTTTATGGCAAAAAAAGTAGTTAGCATTTCAATAGTGTATACTTTTCATTAGGGTGCAGATACTGACCAAGTCCTCACAATGGCCTATTACTTACCCACTGACTTGGCCTGATCAAACTGTAGTTGAGCATCTCCCTTCCCCACAGGGTCCTGAACTTTGGCTTGCCCCCAAATCTAAGCAAGCACTAAAATGCAGGACATCTTTCTTTAAGAGTTCATTCAGAATCAACTGACAACAGAGAGAAACATTTCCTGTTATACCACTCTGTTCATACCCTCTGCTCAGCTCACCAGCTTGCTTCATTTCACCTCAAAATTCCTATAGTCTTGCTTTACCCCTCCCTATTGAAAAAATAAAAAAGCTTTTTCTGTTTGATTTTGAGATGCCTGAAATCCTGAGGAAGGAGAATTCTCCCTGTTGTAATAATCTTTTTAAGTTTCTCCTTGCCTAAGTCTGGATTTGTTTTTATTTGACAGTACTAAAAATTTCTTAGGTCTTTCTGGTTCACTTTGTACCTTCTCAGCCAGTTTTCTTTTCCTCTATTGGTATTAATCAGACCATAAAGGGTGTTTCCCCAGTTTTGATCCTTAGGGACTATATACTAACTGATTTTCTCTGTGTAGCCATTGTTTTGAAAAATGTGTGCATGCTTCTATGTGTGTACATGTGTAGGACATGTGGATTATACCTACAATAATCAGAATTGTATACGTGACATAATTATAGATGTGAGATATATACAGATTGATTTCTTTATCAATTTCTGTATCAACCAGGAATTTTCTAAGAAAATTATCTCTTATCTATTCATATCATACCATGTGTTCGTAATCATAAAACATAAGTGAAATACTGAGGTTTTTTTATTTTTATTTATTTTTTTACTAAGGTTTCTTTAAATAAAAGTGCAACATACAATAGCAAATACCTTATCATTTACTGTTGCTAACATATGAAAGGCTCATTATAGTGACATTGAACCTTTATTATAAAAATAAAAGAAAGATTGTCTTCCCTTTTTTAAAGATTGAATGATATTCCATTCTAGTTATATACCATGTTTTCTTTATCCATTGATCCACTGAGATGGACATTTAGGTTGTTTCCATAGTGTGGCTGTTGTGAGTAATCCTGCAATGAATATGAGAGGGCAGATATCTCATTGAGATCCTGATTTCAATTCTTTTGAATAAATATGCAGAAGTGGGATTGCTGGATCACATGGTGGTCCTATTTTTAATTTTTTGAGGCAATTCCATACCGTTTTCCAGAGTGGCTGCCCCACTTTACATTCCCACCAACA
Source organism: Mirounga angustirostris (assembly GCF_029215605.1). Classification (NCBI taxonomy): domain Eukaryota; kingdom Metazoa; phylum Chordata; class Mammalia; order Carnivora; family Phocidae; genus Mirounga; species Mirounga angustirostris. Next base: position 21,975,033 of record NW_026991713.1, read on the forward strand.
ATGCACAAGGTTGCCCTTTTCTTTTTTTTTTTTATTCATGAGAGACAGAGCGAGAGAGAAAGGCAGAGGGAGAAGCAGGCTCCCAAGGAGCAGGGAGCCCGATGCGGGACTCGATCCCAGGACCCTGAAATCATGACCTGAGCCGAAGGCAGACGCTTAACCATCTGAGCCACCCAGGTGCCCAAGGTTGCTCTTTTCTGACCTCCTTGCCAACACTTGTTATCTTTTTTTATATATATAATAGCCATCCTAACAAGTGTGAGATGATACTTCATTGTAATTTTGATTTGCATTTTCCTGATGATAAGTGATCTTGAGCATCTTTTCATATACCTCTTTGCCTGGAAGACATGATGCTAAGTGAAATAAGCCGGACACAGAAGGACAAATACTGCATGATTCCACTTATATATCTTAGTCCATTCAGGCTGCTCTAATAGAGTACCACAGACTGGGTAGCTTATAAACAACAATTTATTTCTCACAGTTGTGGAGGCTGGAAAGTCCAAGATCAAGGAGCTGACAAATTTGTGAGTGAATTCGTGGTGAGAGCCCACTTCCTAGTTCATGCAACCATCTCTTCACTGTGTCCTCACATGATGAAAGGGGACAAGGGAGCTCTCTGGGGTCTCTTGTAAGGGCACTGATCCCATTCATGAGGGCTCACTTCCCAAAGTTTCCACCTCCAAATACCATCACACTAGGGATTCGATTTCAACAATTTTGGAGGGCACAAACATTCAGTCTATAGCATATGAGGTATCTAAAACAGTCAAACTCATAGAAACAGAGGATGGGGGGGAAAGATGGCAGAGGAGTAGGGGACCCTATTTCAACCGGTCCCTGGAATTGAGCTGGATATCTACCAGACCACTCTGAGCACCCACGAAACCAGCCTGAGATGTAAGAAGATCTGGATCTCTACAAACAGAATAGCAGAGGTGGTTGGTCTTGAGGTAGGAAGCAGGGAGCCCTGATTCTGCGGGCAGATATTGTAGGATAAACGGCAGTGGGAGGGTGCCTGGCCGTGGGGATCCTACGCCGCCAGTGAGTGACAGCCTCGCGTGCTGCAGACGGGGCACAGACTCGCAGACTGGTAGCGGCGGGGAAAGGACTTTAGGGCAGCCCCCGGGGTGGAAACCTGGAGCGGCGGAGTCACGCCAGTGAACTGCAGCCCCCTGGACGGAAACCTGGAGCGGCGGGGTCACGTGCGCACAAACTGGGAGCGGCTGGCAGTTTTAGAAGCACAAAGGGCAGAGACTTGCCCCGACCTGGAGGCAGGACTGGGAGCACTGCAGAGGGGCGCACAACCCAGGACGGTGCAGTTTATAGCAGTACGGATGGAAACGGAGACAGTGTGGCCTGGAGAGTTCACTGAAGAACAGACTGTGATCTCTCTACTCTGAGGCAGAGGGTTGGAAACAGTCTCTTCTGCTCTGACTCACGGAAGAGACGCGGAAAGCCGCCAGGGAAAGCCACCAGAGAATAAAAGCCCCCAAAACTGATTCCCACTGAGCCCATCCCCCACCACAGGGGCGCAGGGCAACTCCGCCCATGCAGGGTTGCCTGAGTAACAGCGCAGCAGGCCCCTCCCCCAGAAGACAGGCTGGGAAAACAAGAGGCCAGCAACCCTAAGGTCCCAAGAGAGCAGGTACATCTTGCTTGGGTTCTGGTCAATAATTTGGACTCTATACATTCCCTCAAACACCCATCAACAGAATGACTAGGAGGAGGAGCCCCCAAAATAGAAAAGACTCAGAGACTATGACTTATGCTGCAGATTTATAAATGGATGAAGATATAACCAAGATGTCGGAGATGGAATTCAGGCTAGCAATTGTGAAGACAATGGCTAAGATGGAGAAATCAATTAATGGCAACATAGAGTCTCTAAGGGCAGAAATGAAAGCTGAATTGGCAGAACTTAAAAATGCTATCAATGAGATCCAATCCTATCTAGATAATCTAACAGCTAGGGTAACTGAGGCAGAAGAGCGAATAAGTGACCTGGAAGACAATATAATAGATAAAAAGAGAAAAGAGGAGGCCAGGGAAAAACAACTCAGAATCCATGAAAATAGAATCAGAGAACTAAGTGACACCATGAAGCGTTCCAATGTCAGAATAATTGGAATCCCGGAGGGAGTGGAGAGAGAGAGAGGGCTAGAAGATGTCTTTGAGCAAATCGTAGCTGAGAACTTCCCTAATCTGGGGAATGAAACAAACATTCGAGTCCTAGAGGCAGAGAGGACCCCTCCCAAGATCAAGGAAAACAGGCCAACATCCCGGCATGTAATAGTAAAACTTGCAAATCTTAGAACCAAGGAAACCATCTTAAGGGCAGTTAGGGGGAAAAGATTCCTTACGTACAGAGGGAGGAACATCAGAATAACGTCAGACCTATCCACAGAGACCTGGCAAGCCAGAAAGGGCTGGCAAGACATATTCAGGGTACTAAATGAGAAGAACATGCAGCCAAGAATACTTTATCTGGAAAGACTGTCATTTAGAATGGATGGAGAGATGCAGAGCTTCCACGACTGGCAGAAATTGAAAGAATGTGACCACTAAGCCGGGCCTGCAAGAAATATTAAGGGGGGTTCTATAAAAGGAGAAAGACTCCAAGAGTGATATACAACAGAAATTTACAGGGACAATCTATAAAAACAACGTCTTCACAGGCAACATGATGACAATTAATTCATGTCTTTCAATAATCACTCTCAATGTGAATGGCCTAAACGCTCCCATAAAACGGCACAGGGTTGCAGATTGGATAGAAAGACAGGACCCATCCATATGCTGTCTACAAGAGACTCATTTTGAACCTAAAGATATATCCAGACTGAAAGTGAAGGGATGGAGATCCATCTTCCATGCCAGCGGACCTCAAAAGAAAGCTGGGGTAGCAATTCTTGTATCAGACAAATTAGATTTTAAACTAAAGTCTGTAATAAGAGACACAGAAGGACACTATATCATTCTTAAAGGGTCTATCCAACAAGAAGATCTAACAATTGTAAATATCTATGCCCCCAACATGGGAGCAGCCGTCTACATAAGCCAACTGTTAACCAAAATAAAGAGTCATATTGATAACAACACGTTAATTGTAGGAGACCTCAATACTCCACTCTCAGCAATGGACAGATCATCTAAGCAGAAAATCAACAAGGAAACAAGAGCTTTGAATGATACATTGGACCAGATGGACCTCATAGATATTTATAGAACATTCCACCCTAAAACAACAGAATACTCATTCTTCTCGAGCGCACATGGAACTTTCTCTAGAATAGACCATATACTGGGTCACAAATCAGGTCTCAATCGATACCAAAAGACTGAGATTATTCCCTGCATATTCTCAGACCACAATGCTCTAAAGCTGGAACTCAATCACAAGAAAAAGTTTGGCAGAAATTCAAACACTTGGAAGCTAAAGACCACTCTGGTCAAGAATGTTTGGGTCAACCAGGAAATCAAAGAAAAACTTAAACAATTCATGGAAACCAATGAGAATGAAAACACATCAGTCCAAAACCTATGGGATACTGCAAAGGCAGTCCTAAGAGGGAAATACGTAGCCATCCAAGCCTCACTCAAAAAATAGAAAAATCCCGAATTCACCAACTAACTCTACACCTTAAAGAACTAGAGAAAAAGGAACAAACGATGCCTAAGCCACGCACTAGAAGAGAAATAATTAAAATTAGAGCAGAAATCAATGAATTAGAAACCAGAAACACAGTAGATCAGATCAACGAACCTAGAAGTTGGTTCTTTGAAAGAATTAATAAGATCGATAAACCACTGGCCAGACTTATCCAAAAGAAAAGAGAAAGGACCCAAATTAATAAAATTATGAATGAAAGGGGAGAGATCACGACTAACACCAAGGAAATAGAAACAATTATTAGAAATTAATATCAACAACTATATGCCAATAAACTGAGCAATCTGGATGAAATGGAGGCCTTCCTGGAAACCTCTAAGCTGCCAAGACTGAAACAGGAAGAAATTGACAACCTGAATAGGCCAATAACCAGTAACGAGATTGAAGCAGTGATCAAAAACCTCCCAAAAAACAAGAGTCCAGGGCCTGATGGATTCCCTGGGGAATTCTCCCAAACATTCAAAGAAGAAATAATACCTATTCTACTGAAGCTGTTTCAAAAAATAGAAACAGAAGGAAAACTTCCAAACTCATTCTATGAGGCCAGCATTACCTTAATCCCCAAACCAGGCAAAAACCCCATCAAAAAGGAGAATTTCAGACCGATATCCCTGATGAATATGGATTCCAAAATCCTCAACAAAATCGTAGCTCACAGGATCCAACAATAAATTAAAAGGATCATCCACCACGACCAAGTGGGATTTATCCCCAGAATGCAAGGGAAACATTCACAAATCAATCAATGTGATAGAACACATTAATAAGAGGAGGGAGAAGAACCATATGGTCCTCTCAATTGATGCAGAAAAAGCATTTGACAAAATACAACATCCTTTCCTGATTAAAACTCTTCAGAGTATAGGGATAGAGGGAACATTCCTCAAGTTCATAAAATCCATCTGTGAAAAACCCACAGCGAATATCATCCTCAATGGGGAAAAGCTGAGAGCCTTTCCCTTAAGATCAGGAACACGTCAAGGATGCCCACTCTCGCCACTATTGTTCAACATAGTACTAGAAGTCCTAGCAACAGCAATCAGACAACAAAAAGAAATAAAAGGTATTCAGATTGGCAAAAAAGAAGTCAAACTCTTCTCTTTTCGCAGACAACATGATACTTTATGTGGAAAACCCAAAAGACTCCACCCCCAAATTACTAGAACTCATCCAGCAATTCAGTAGTGTGGCAGGATACAAAATCAATGCACACAAATCAGTTGCTTTCTTATACACTAACAACACAACTGTAGAAAGAGAAATTAGAGAAACAATTCCATTTACAATAGCACCAAAAACCTTAAGACACCTCGGAATAAATCTAACCAAAGAGGTAAAGGATCTATACTCTAGGAACTACAAAACACTCATGAAAGAAATTGAAGAAGACACAAAAAGATGGAAAAATATTCTGTGCTCATGGATTGGAAGAATAAACATTGTTAAAATGTCTATGCTACCCAGAGCAATCTATACCTTCAGTGCCATCCCGATCAAAATTCCAATGACATTTTTCAAAGTGCTGGAACAAACAATCCTAAAATTTGTATGGAATCAGAAAAGACCGCGAATCGCCAAGGACATGTTGAAAAAGAAAAACAAAGCTGGGGGCATCACGTTGCCCGATTTCAAGCTATATTACAAAGCTGTGATCACCAAGACAGCATGGTACTGGCACAAAAACAGACATATAGACCAATGGAACAGAATAGAGAACTCAGGTATGGACCCTCAACTCTATGGTCAAACAATCTTTGACGAAGCAAGAAAAAACATGCAATGGAAAAAAAGACAGTCTCTTCAATAAATGGTGCTGGGAAAATTGGACAGCCACATGCAGAAGAATGAAACTCGACCATTCTCTAACACCATTCACAAAGATAAACTCAAAGTGGATGAAAGACCTCAATGTGAGACAGGAATCCATCCAAATCCTAGAGGAGAACATAGGCAGTAACACCTCTTTGACATCGGCCACAGCAACTTCTTTCAAGATACATCTCCAAAAGCTAGTGAAACAGAAGCAAAAATGAACTTTTGGGACTTCATCAAGATAAAAAGCTTTGCACAGCAAAGGAAACAGTCAACAAAACAAAGAGGCAAACCACAGAATGGGAGAAGATATTTGCAACTGACACTACAGATAAAGGGCTGGTATCCAAGATCTATAAAGAACTTCTCAAACTCAACACTCAAAAAACAAATAATCAAGTCAAAAAGTGGGCAGAAGAGATGAAAAGACACTTCTCTGAAGAAGACATACAAATGGCTAACAGACACATGAAAAAATGTTCATCATCATTAGCCATCAGGGAAATCCAAATCAAAACCACATTGAGATACCACCTTACACCAGTTAGAATGGCAAAAATAGACAGGGAAAGAAACAACAAATGTTGGGGAGGTTGTGGAGAAAGGGGAACCCTCTTACACTGTTGGTGGGAATGCAAGTTGGTACAGCCACTTTGGAAAACAGTGTGGAGGTGCCTCAAAAATTTAAAAATAGAGCTACCCTATGACCCAGAATTGCACTCCTGGGTATTTGCCCCAAAGACACAGATGTAGTGAAAAGAAGGGCCATATGCACCCCAATGTTCATAGCAGCAATGTCCGCAATAGCCAAACTGTGGAAAGAGCCGAGATGCCCTTCAACAGATGAATGGATAAAGAAGATGTGGTCCATATGTACAATGGAATATTACTCAGCCATCAGAAAAGATGAATACCCAACTTTTACATCAACATGGATGGGACTGGAGGAGATTATGCTAAGTGAAATAAGTCAAGCAGAGAAAGTCAATTATCATATGGTTTCACTTATTTGTGGAACATAAGGAATAACATGGAAGACATTAGGAGAAGGAAGGGAAAAATGGGGAGGGGTAATTGGAGGGAGAGACGAACCATGAGAGACTATGGACTCTGAGAAACAAACAGGGTTTTAGAGGGGAGGGGGGAGGGGGATTGGTTAGCCCGGTGATGGGTATTAAGGAGGGCACGTACTGCATATTTTGTATAGCACTGGGTGTTATAAGAAAACAATGGATCGTGGATCACCACATCAAAAACCAATGATGTATTGTATGGTGACTAACATAACATAATAAAATTAAAAAAAAAAAAAAAGGTACAGAGGATAGAGTGGTGCTTGCCAGGAGCTTTGGGAACGGGGAATGGGGAGTTGCTATTCAACACGTATAAAATTTTAGTTTGCAAGATGCAAAAGTTCTAGAGATCTGCTGTGCAACATAGTGCTCTATAGTTAACAATACTGTATTGTGCACTTAAAAATTTGTTAAGAGGGCATAGATCTCATGTTAAATGTTCTTAGGACATTAAAAAAAAAAAGAATAAAGGAAAGAAAATAAGACTCCATTACCCTTATTACCCTGTGCATTCACAACACGAATGTCTTCTGCCTGAGCTTCTCAAGCATTTAAATAAACCATTTGTACCTGGTATACTTTTGTTTTTTTTTTTCAATGGAGTAAGTGCTCATATTCTTACTAGTGTTACTTAGAGTGTATATTTATATTCTGCCTGTCTTCAAAAAAGACTTGAAAAGGCTTACAATAAAGGATATAATTACAGTAAAATAAGACCCCATTAAAGCAATAGTAAAAGATACGAACCAGAGAGTTTAAAAGAAAAATTTTAGATGAGAGATAAAGGAAAGAAAATATTCCAGAAAACCTAAGGAGAATGATTGCAACTAAGCATACAACTTGGCTCTAAGTTTCTTGGCAAGCCAAAATAAAAGTGGGCTACAGAGCTGTCATTATAAAGAAAATATTATCAAGGTACATAGAGAAAGGAACTCTTTCCTAGCTTGAAACTCTGGAAGGAATTTCCCCCATGGGTCATTTTGTAAAAGATAGCTAACTAGGTTAGGAACAACCCTATCACTGGGGGAAAGGGGAGTATTCTACCTGTGACTTATACATAGCCAGCTGTGCAGTGATAAGGTAGTGCCTCTGTGAAGACCTTTCTACAGGGGACTTCTAGCTTTCTCCATGATATAAACAAGCACTAGAATGTTGTTTCCTTACCCTTTCAATATCAATGTTGTTTTTCCTTACCCTTTCAAAAAAGGCCCTCTTTATTTAACCTGTTCTGTGGGTCAGTGACTTGAGTACCAGGATTTCAGGGGTACTTAATAAAATTACATCACTAAAATTTCACATGACAGGTTGGGAAGCTATTAATCATATGTGGAAGAATATGAAATACGGTGTCAGAAAATGTAAGTTAGGGTCACAGTTCCCATTTCTTACTGGCTGCATGACCTTGGACAAGTTACTTCATCATTTGAAGCCTTCATTTCCTTATTCTTTACAGTGAGAATAATAGATTTCTTCTTATTATAATTAAATGGGATAATTTGTATGAAAGCACTTATAAACTGCAAAGGTCTGTTAGTTATTATTATGTTACCTCTCCAGAAGTCTCTTTACCTTAAAATTAGAGGTCATTGTGGTCATTTTTCTCTCCAGGCAATTCAATGCAGTTTATAAGCACTCGGTAAGATAGTTGCTTTGTATTCATGCATAGACCATTCATCTTCTGGAAGGTTTCTGAAAACAAAACAAAGCAAAAATTTAAAAAAAACCAACAACAACCAAAAAAAATTTCTTTTTTACTTTTCTTCTTGAAGAAGTGACCAGTAAGATAGATTTTCTAGTTCATTTTTATATATTAAAGAAAAATTTGTTTACCCTATGGCACAAAACAGTAAGGCCATTTTCCCCACTAATAAAAACAGGAATAGAGAGGAATTCCAGGACAATGAACAAAGACCAAGTGTGTAAGCACATGCATGCTTGCAACACAATCGTTAAGTTTGACTGCGGTTCAACTTGTAGTACCGCCAGTCCCTCCTCAACAAATTTGATAAAGTAGTCAGTAAATTATTTTGTAAAAGATTATGCTAACAACCAGTTGGTTGTGTGTAGTTGGGAGCTTAGAGAGCTTAAAGGCAGACAGGTGACTATGGGGCTGTCACAGTCATCCAGACCCAAGGGAAAGTGACAACCCAAGCTTAACAGTAGTAGCTGTAGGAAAAGGGAGAGGGTAGTCTGTGAGAGATGTCTGTTATTTACTAATATTTAACCCTTTCTGAGTCATCAATTGCTTGGAAAGTCTCCTGGAAACTGTGAGGCCTCTTGCAGGAAAAATGCAAATACACTTTAAAAGAAAGTAATTTCCAATCCCTCCCACAGACATATGTGTATATATGTATAGATTCATGTGTGCACACACGTACACACACACATCCATCTTGAGAGAGGAAAAATGCTTGTAGACAAAGGAAACACAGCATTAATGAAGAATTACCAATTTCTAAAAGAGTTTCCAAATTCCTGAGAGTACCCCAGACGCTGGATTTCTGGAGTTGAAAGTTTTCATACCTATGATCAGCGCTAAAAATATCACCAAAGTCAAACGCAAACAATGAATCATGGAACACTACATCAAAAACTAATGATGTTATGTATGGTGATTAACGTAACATAATAATAAAAAAAATATATCACCAAAGTCTATCAGAGAATGATGTAGAGTCTCTCTTCCATTTGGGAAGATCTGAGCATGAGATCAACAACAGTTCATACCTTAAATAAGTATCAGCCATAGTAGATTTGGGAAAGGATTAAATGAAACATTTCAAATTATAAGATGTCAAGTAAGAGAGTTTTAGTGTGTACAGGTGTGGGATCTCTAATATAAATTTAATATATATTTTATCTGCTCACATATTCCTGAAGCACAGATAGTTTTGTGCACATTTTTTGATACAGCGATAGATACACAGGACATGGGCATATGCGAGGCTGACCCTGTATACTAACAGTGATGTCCAGAAGCCTGTGTGTCTCTTAGATCTTGAATTTCTTTATTGGCCACATATATTCTCAGCTATAAAATTCTAAGCTGGAGAAAACGAAAAATGTTCATCATTTTCTACTTTTATTTTTTTAATGCCGAGAAATTTTCTCCATAAAGATTTAATTTGTTGTTTTAGTAGATAATGTATTTGATTCATGATTTACAAATAAGAAAGTGTAAATAATTGTATAATATTCAGTGAAGAAAATCTCTCTATAGTACCTATGACCTCAGGTTCCCACTTCTTTTCATATGCAACCATGGTGTCAGGTATATCCTTTCAGGGCTATTTAATCAAAATACAAGCAAATATGAATATATCTTCTTTTTCCCCTTTACTTCTCCCTTTTAAGCTAATTAACAAATAGTACCATACTCTACACTCTGTTCTTCATCTTGCTTTTTTAGTCTATTAATTTAAATTAATGAATATCTTTCCATAACAGAAAATAGAGCACTACCTGGTATTTAATTGTATGAATGTACCATAATTTATTTCACTATCTCCTATATTGCTTCTGGTATGTTGTTACTATAAGCAATGCTATAATGAATAACCTTGTTTATATTTTAGATGTGCAGGCATATATCTGATGGATACATTCCCAAAAGTTAAATCACTATTCAGGGCATATGTATATTTGTCCTTTTGATAAGTATTGCCAAGTTGCCCTCCTTAGAGGTTATAATTATTTACCCCATCACCGGCAATATACAAGAAAGTTTTATGTCCTGACCAATAAAACATGTTACCAAACTTTTGGACCTTTGCTTATTTGGCAGGTGAAAAATAGTATCTCTGTGCCATTTCTTGTGTTCTGAGTGAACTTGAGCTTCTTTTCATATGCTTACTTTCCATTCGTATTTTCTCTCTAAACTACCCGTTCATACCCTCTGCCCATTTTGGGGATGTTATTGGCCTATTTTTATTGATTTAAAGAAGTTCTTTATCATTAGGCACACAGCCCTATGTATGTATTATGAGTTACAATGATCTTCCCCAATTTTGCATTTGTTTGTTGGCTGGCTGACAGGGAGGAAAAGGGGCTTCTTTTATTCATTTCCACTTTTGTATCATCACCATTCCTTATACCTAGAAACATCTGCTTCATGGTTGGGTTCTACCTGCGGATTGTCGCGTCAAAGAAAAATTGCACTGGATGGGGTTAAGGAAGACTTTATTCAAGACTGTGGCAATCGGAGTAAGAGATTGAATTTAACTCCCCTGAAACAAAAGTGGAAGAGTTTTTAAGTGGTAGGGTGAGCTATTGGAAAAGTACTGAAGGACAGTTATGGGGGGAGATTGGTCAATGTAATTAGGCCATCTGTGTTTGCTAATTGATGCTTATTGAAATTAGGCTCCTACCTTCCCCCAAGCCTGGGAGTGAGGGGCGATATCAGTCTTTTTTCTTTATATTAAAGTTATTTATTTTATTTTATTATGTTATGTTAATCACCATACATTACATCATTAGTTTTTGACGTAGTGTTCCATGATTCATTGTTTGCATATAACACCCAGTGCTCCATGCAGAACGTTCCCTCTTTAATACCCATCACCAGGCTAACCCATCCCCCCACCCCCCTCCCCTTTAGAACCTTCAGTTTGTTTCTCAGAGTCCATAGTCTCTCATGGTTCGTCTCCCCCCTCCAATTTACCCCCCTTCATTTTTCCCTTCCTACTATCGTCGTCTTTTTTTTTTTTTAACATATAATGTATTATTTGTTTCAGAGGTACAGGTCTGTGATTCAACAGTCTTAGACAATTCACAGCGCTCACCATAGCACATACCCTCCCCAATGTCTCTCACCCAGCCACCCCATCCCTCCCACCCCCCACCACTCCAGCAACCCTCAGTTTGTTTCCTGAGATTAAGAATTCCTCATAGCAGTGAGATCAGGGTGATATCATTCTGAAGGCTGCATTTCAAAAGGATGGCTTTCAGGCCCTTGGGAAGATTTTCCTTGGTTGTAAAACCAGCAAGAGCCTGGAAGAAGATTTACATCTCAAGGAAACAGAGAAATAATTTACAGTTGTAAATTTTCTAAAGTAAATGATCTAAGAAAATGGAGGTCAGGGGCCTATGGTGAGGAAGAAATCTGTCTAAAGTTTAGTCAAGCTGAGGGGACATTAACCCACAGCTAATCTATTCTCTAATAACTCTTTCTGTCTGTAACTATCAGATCTCTAATGGAGATTCCCCCTCTTCCTTGAGAGAGTCATCTGATCACTCAGGACACTCTATTTGTCAATCAAACTGAGTTAGAGGAATCACACTGCTAAATGCAGTGGTTTCATATGATTTCATGTTTATGAGTGTTTACATACATAGGCCAGAAAACACCTACGTGGTGCAGGTACTCACAGAACCCTTCACATGCTAGAGTATTTTATACCATGTTTCATAGGACTCTTAATTATAAGAGTAATAGGGGTGCCTGGGTGGCTCAGCCGGTTAGGTGTCTGCCTTTGGCTCAGGTCATGGTCCCAGGGTCATGGGATCGAGCCCCACATCGGGCTCCCTGCTCAGCGGGGAGTCTGCTTCTCCCTCTACCCTTCCCCCTTGCTCATGATCTCTCTCTTTCACTCTCCCTGTCTCTCTCTTCAATAAATAAATAAAATCTTTAAAAATAATTATAAGAGTAATAATTAACTTTTTAGGAGGCACTTAGTATAAGCCAGGTGCTGTTGTATGCTCCTTGTATTAATTCATGTAATCCTGACAAATACTCTATGTATTCTCCCACTTTACAGACTATAAAACAGAGGAACAGAAATTAAGAAACTTGCCCAAGCTCATTTAAACAGGAGCAATGGGATTTAAATCCACTCTGATTCCAGAACCCAAGATTTTAATTTCTATGTTAATCTGCCTTGCTTTCTAATCTTTCAAGAGTTTTGCCAGGGAGCCGGGGAGATATTTTCTTTTAAGAATTGTTCGGGAGGTGATATAATGGGGTAAACTGAAAGATCTTGGAGCTTAGCTGGCCTCCTTACTTCTGAGCCTATGGGCAGCAGGTCAGAACCAGTGACTGCAGAGGCTCCCCAGCCAGAACACCACTGTGGCAGCCACTTACCAGAGAATCCCTTAATAATCTGTTCTATGAATTAGTAATCAGATATTTTCCATAAAGCACTGTGAAAGAATTCAATAAAGACACCTAGGGAAATTAAAATAAGCCATTTTACTCCATAAGAATTCAGAGGACTTAGGGAGAAACATCTGTCAAGGCCAGGGAAATAGAAGAATGCTGGGGGTGGAAAGGTGAGAAAAAAGATTTTTTTTTTTAATCCAAAAAGCAGAAGTTAGAAGGAGAGCATCCTTTTTTTTTTTTTTTTTTCTGAGCAGCTTTGAAATGTTAATCTTTGCATCCTGGTGTTAAAGTGGACCCTAGAGCAGGGTGCTGGAGAGACCCTTCACTCTCTGGAGTCTGTGTACCTTTGCCAAGATGCCATCACTGTAGATTCCCTTTTCTTTCTTCCTTTTTTTTTTTTTTTTTGTCAAGCCCTCACCTTTGGACCCTTGTCTTGTCACTGGGCTGGGGCAATAATGTGTATAGAGGGAAAAATATAGACTGGATTTTAATCGAAGATCCATTACTTATTAGGTGAGGCATCTGTGCAAAATACTTATCCACTCTGAGTCTGTTTTCTCATCTGTATAATCGGCATACCTCTTTAGAGTTGTAAAAATTAGAGATAATGTCTAAAAAGTGCTACTTATGCAATAGTCACTCAACAATTTATGAATATTAATATGCTTCAGCAAGCTTTCAGTCATCAGCTGAAAAGCTCAGAGCAAAGAGCAAAGCAGGATGAGATTGAAACCAGGGACCAGGTCTCTTTCCAGGGGGCTATTGAAAGAGTTGTCTGACCTTGTGGTGGTAAATGATGAACAAAAAGGATCACATAGGCAAGGAAAGGAAAAGACAGCCCATGGTTATAGTCAGTATCAAGTCCAACTTAAAGATGTCAAAGATCTTAAGAGGAGATAGGAAGCATAATAGAAAATTAGGGTAGTCAGAACCAACATAAACCAGATTTTGAGAAACAATTTCCATATAAAGCAAGACTAGCGGGAAAGAGGACTAGCAGCTGCAAGACAACTAGATTTCAAGATTTAGTAGGTCCTCAGAATAGGAGCACAGGGATATAGATCAAATGAACCCCTTTATAAGATTGACACACGGGGGTAAAAAGTCTCAGGGAAAGAGGAGAATGAGAGGGACAGGGCCTTGAAAGTAAAAAGGTTAGCATAACATTTTTGGCTGCTGTAACCAAGAGACTCAACATAATAGTGGCTTAAACAAGATAAAAATTTACTTCTCTCACGTTGAAGTTTGGATCAGTGGTCTAAGGTGATACGGCAAAAATCATCAAAAAGCATCAGGGACCATGTTCTTTCTGTCTTGTTGTTCTGCCACCTTTAATAGCTTCCATCTCTGATTCAAAATAATGTCCTCAGCTTTCACCATCCCTTCCACTTTCCAAATAATGGCAGGTAAAAGAGGACTACGTTTTCCATTTTAAGGACACAACCCAAGGTTGCACACCTCATTTCTCCTCACACACTGTTGGCCAGGACGTAGTCACACAGCCACACCAGACTGCAAAGGAAACTGGATGTAGTCTTTGGTGGGGCAGCCAACAAAACTTCTGTTACTATTAATTAAAATTACTAAACTTTTATCTATACCGTGGACATCAAAACAGAAGTTCAATTATGGAATCCCAGGACCCATGATGTTGTGTCAAACCATGCCTTCTTAAAGGAGGTAAGTCGGAGCCTTGCCAGACACCATGTTTCCACTCGTATTTAGAGGAAACCTACAGGTCTCAAGACTTTGGGCTCTACCAAACCTCCTGGACTGTCGTTTTATTCCTATTCTATTAAGTGACAGCAAAATTAATTTGTAAAATACACATTACCAGCAAAGAAAGCTATGGATTTTTTAAAGAAATGTGTATTTTTTACTTTCTAGTAAAAAAAAAAAAAAGCTAAAACTAAATGTTTACAAAGTCTTGTAAAATGAAAGAAATGACAATAAAGCTTGCAGAATACCAAATGATTCACCACATTTATGAATTTTACTCTGTCTGTGAGACCTAGTAATATGCCCAGAGTCCCAGTGCTAGTAAGTGGTAAAACCAGAATTTAAACCCAGCCCTATCTAATGCAAAAGTAAAGTTTTTCCCATGTATACTTAAACATTTTTATAAGCTGCATGGGAGAAAAACATCAATTTGACTATGACACACACTATTTTATCACTTAGAATTTTTATTTTATATTAAAAGAGCTCTAATATATTTAGGCATTTTTAAAATCACATATCATTCTTGGGCATACATAAAAAGGAAAATATAAGCAAGTTAAATTGTTTCAGATTTTTCTAAAACTTCCTCAGCGTCCAAATCTGACTCTTCTGAATAGGCTCAGTTTTGACTCAGTCACTGGGGTCCATGTTTTTCCATACAATATTATCTTCTGTGCCACCAAGAACTTTGGTGATGAAGCATTTCCTAAAATAAACTATAAAAGAACTAAAAACTTGGGCTCTTAAGTTGGCTTTGCAATCATATAGAGCTAGTCTACCTTTCTTACCCATTTTGGAAAATTTTGATGCTGGTGCATTTGATGACCACACAGGTAAAGACAAGGACAACTATGCTGACCACTGTCTGGCCAACAATGGCTATACAATATCAATTTTAAGCCACATTACAATTACTGAGTGTTCCAATGTTAAAAAAAAAAAAAAAGTGCAAAGTGCACCTTAGAATTTATGAAACAATACTTCCATTTGGTTCTTTAACTTTATTCAAGGGAATGCTTTGGTACTTACAAACAGTTCTGCTCACTTACTTTAGAGTCCCTCTCCCAATCTGCCTATGATGGATCTCAAGCCCCCGAA
Source organism: Mirounga angustirostris (assembly GCF_029215605.1). Taxonomy (NCBI): domain Eukaryota; kingdom Metazoa; phylum Chordata; class Mammalia; order Carnivora; family Phocidae; genus Mirounga; species Mirounga angustirostris. The sequence goes on from NW_026991713.1 coordinate 21,990,511, forward strand.
GACCATGTCTTCCGAGGTGGTTCCAAGGTAATCTTCATTAGGTGAGTCTCAGTGGAATTTCCCCACAGCCCAATTAGTAAGCCTGATGACAAGGTTTCTACTCTTCCCTGATGCCTTGAGAGTGCCACAGTTGTGACTTGCAGGCCTCTGAGATAGGCTGAGAGGAGGCAAAAAGGGAATTGAGGGCAGGTAAGTGATGTATCGCAGAAAGGTTTGAAATAAGCAGTTTGGGCTGAGAGTGTGGCAGCTGAGATGACCTGCGGCCAGACCTGCCGGTGCCTCCTGGGACCTCATCTCTGGGCAGAGAGAAGCAGATGCTGAAATGGCGCCGGAGCCATTGGAATCCTATTAGAGGAAACAGGTCACTGGCAGGCGTAATTGGCCTTTTGTGAAGCTGCAGGAGTGGGAAACGAACCTCAGAAAAGTGACAGAAAAATAGCAGAAACTTCCATAGAACCTGCTGTGCAGTTCAAAGACAGAACATAGGGTGATGGGCAGAAAAAGTTCGATCTGGAGCCAGACAGACCTGGGTGGGAATCCTGGTTCTGGCACTCACTCTCAATACAGTTGTGCATAGGCATGCTGATCTCTGAGCACAGTTCCTTTACCTTCTCGAAAAATGAGATAGCCATCATCAGTATGTCACCAGGATGACCAGAGGTGAGAATGGAAGTAATGTAGCGCTGAGCAGGCATGCAGGAAATCCAGCACTTTTCAGTGTCATATACCTGTCACAGAGAGTCTCGAGGTCCCCGAGTGCAGCACTAGGCCCTGAAAGCATTGAGGGGAGTCTCTCATTCCTCGAAAACTGGGAATTATCTTTAACCCTTGAAAATGATACGTTTGTGTAAATTTTATATTTGGTTTCCAAAGCAACCATCAGTGCAAAGGCCACATAAGTAGAAGTCCATATTTGTTCAACAAACATTTACCAAATGCCGATTATGTGCTAGGCACTGGACTAAGTTTTGCAGATTGAGCAAGCATGAGCCAGACAAGAAAAAATACCAATGCCATGGGCAAACCAGTGTTAGCAGAAGGAGGAAATATTTCTGCCAACATGAATGGTCAGAGTAGCTTTGTACAGGGGGGCAAGTGAGCTGCTGGAATCTGAAGCTTAACTAGGCTTTTCACTTACAAATGAAGATATATGTGCACATATAAAGGCATGGAAAAGTGTAGAATAAACAGAGGAGAGTGTTGGTTGGAATTTGAAATAATAGGAACAAGAGATGAAAATATAGGCTGGAGCCTAACTGTGGCAAACCTTTCATTCCCAGGTTTGCCTTTTTCGGGAGGCAGACCGCTGCAGGTTTCATCATGAGAGCAATGTTTGGGAAGAATTAATCTGGCAGCAGCATGGAAGAACTGTGGTCGCCCATGTGTGCAAATGCCACATTAGACAAAATCAGTATGCAGAATGGACTTTTTTTCTTTTCTGCTTGCTTATTTTTCCCTGTAGCATGAGGCTCTGAATTGTACTTTATGGCAGATTAGATTGCCTGGGAACTACGGAGAAAGCCAGCCCTTTACCTTAGGTCTTCTTGGGAAGATGCACATTGGGGTGAATATTTCTTGTCACTTCACCAAGAGGTTTGGGGTTTGCCTGGCAGGAAAAAAACTGTCTGCCTGGGTTGCTAATCCCTCAGGAAAAGATGAATAACAAGGCAGAAGAGCTCCAGGTCTGCTCTGACCCAAGGCAGTAATTCTGCCTCATTACCACTTCAATGGGCCAGTCAACAAAATTAGCACGGCTTGCCCTCCACTGGATGTTGTCTGTTCCACTTTGTTCTTGTGTTTCATACAGCTACAGAATCCAAAGATGAGAATCATCAACTAGCAGGCAGAACTGTGGGATCCTTCCTGGTTAAAATAAGATAATTATCTCTCCTTTGAGGTGAACTTAATCCAGAGGAGAATCATTTCAACACAAATATTTCTAAGAACTTACTGTATGCAAAGAATCATAAAGGGCAGAAGAAATCTAAGAGGACTTTTCTGTTCTCAGGAAGATTAAGGCTTAATTTAGGAAAAAAACTTGTACTGGAATAACAATGACACAAGATAGTGTTTGACAAATTCTCATGGGTTGCACAGAATGGAGCTTTAGGAGTTCAGAGGAGCCAGATTTCACTTATTGATGGTGCTCAGTCCAGAAAGAGGAAAAGTATGGAGGAGATAAAATTTTAAACTGTGACTAGTCATAGGAAGCAGTACAATCAACTTTACAGTTAGAATGACCTGGATATAGCTTTCTGCTAACATTGCTACTAGCAGTGTGAGCCTGGAAAATCATTTAGTTTCTCTGTCCTTCATCTATAAAACAATGATAGCAATCATCTATTTCATAGACTTCATGTGAGGATTCCAAAAAATAATACATGTAGTGTGCTTACTTATGAAGAGCTTGACTTGTAGTAAATTGACATTAATAGTTGCAGTGTTCTTTTGTTATTGTTGGATAAAGTTCCACAAATAAGAGCAATTTATTCTATAAACTAGAATCACAGACATATCAACTACCTAAGTGGTCCTTGGAAGCCCTGAGGGACCCAGATGGTCCTGGGGGACCCAGATACCGATGGATCTCCTGAGACTAATAGGATCTAACATCCAGAGGTTATCCTCTGCCTACTAGAAGTTTCCACCACTAAACAGCTATATAGCCTCAGTCAAATCACACACACACAGTCTGTCATGGCAGTCTGTCAGTTACTTCTCTCTTAAAATGAGGAGAATAGGCCTTTATTTGGAACCACATAGAACCACAAAGGACCCTGCATAGCCAAAAGCATTTTAAGAAAGAACAAAGCTGGAGGTATTATGCTCCCTGATTTCAAATTATACTACAAAGTATACTAATAAAAACAGTATGATATTGTCATAAAAATAGACACACAGATTAATGAAACAGAATAGAGCCCAGAAATAAATTCATGCATATATGGTCAATTAATTAGGACAAAGGAGCCAATATTATGCAATGGGGAAAGAACAATCTCTTTAATAAATGGTGCTGGGAAAACTGGACAGCTATGTGCAAAAGAATGAAACTGGACTAGAATCTTACACCTTATACAAAAATGAACTCAAAATTGGGGCTCCTGGGTGGCTCAGTCAGTTAAGTGTCTGACACTTGATTTTATGCTCAGGTCATGATCTCAGGGTTGTGAGATCGAGCCCCCATGTTAGGCTCTGCCCTGGGTGAAGAGCCTGCTTGGGATTCTCTCTCTCTCCCTCTCCTTGTGCCCCTCCCCCCCCCCAAATTAACTCTGCCCCCCCCAATTAACTCAAAATGGATTAAAGACTTGAATATAAGATCTGGAACCATAAAACTCCTAGAAGAAACCATAGACAGTAACTTGACATTGGTCTTAGTGATATTTTTTTGGACCTGACTCCAGAGGCAAAAGAAGCAAAAGCAAATATAAACAAATGGGACTACAGCAGACTAGAAAGCTTCTGTACAACCAAGGAAACCATCAACAAAATGAAAAGGCAACCTACTGAATGGGAGAAGATATTTGCAAATCATATATCCAATAAGAAGTTAATACCCAAAATATATAAAGAACTCTTATAACTCAATAACAAAAAAAAAATCTGTTTAAAAGATGGCAGCATCACAATTCCAGACTTCAAGCTCTATTACAAAGCTGTAATCATCAAGACAGTATGGTACTGGCACAAAAACAGACACATAAATCAAGGGAACAGAATAGAGAGCCCAGAAATGGACCCTGAACTCTATGGTCAACTAATCTTCAAAAAAGCAGGAAAGAATGTCCAATGGAAAAAAGACAGTCTCTTCAACAAATGGTGTTGGGAAAATTGGACAGCCACATGCAGAAGAATGAAACTGGACCATTTCCTTACACCACACACAAAAATAGACTCAAAATGGTGGAAAGACCTAAATGTGTGTGAGACAGGAGTCCATCAAAATCCTAAAGGAGAACACAGGCAGCAACCTCTTCCACCTCAGCTGCAGCAACTTCTTCCTAGAAACATTGCTGAAGGCAAGGGAAGCAAGGGCAAAAATGAAGTATTGGGACTTCATCAAGATAAAAAGCTTTTGCATAGCAAAAGAAACAGTCAACAAAACCAAAAGACAGCTGACAGAATGGGAGAAGATATTTGCAAATGACATATCAGATAAAGGGGTAGTATCCAGAATCTATAAAGGACTTATTAAACTCAACACCCAAAGAACAAATGATCCAATCAAGAAATGGGCAGAAGACATGAACAGACATTTTTCCAAAGAAGACATCCAAATGAGGGTGCCTGTGTGGCTCAGTCGGTTAAGCATCTGCCTTCAGCTCAGGTCATGATCCCAGGGTCGTGGGATCGAGCCCTACATTGGGCTCCCTGCTCAGTGGGGAGCCTGTGCTTTCCTCTTCCTCTGCCTCTCCCCTGCTCATGCTCACGCTCTTTCTCTCGTGTGCACACTCTCTCTAATAAATAAATAAAATCTTTAAAAAAAAAAAAAAGAAGACATCCAAATGGCCAACACACATGAAAAAGTGCTCAATATCGCTCGGCATCACGGAAATCCAAATCAAAACCTCAATGAGAAAAAAAAAAAAAAACCTCAATGAGATACCACCTTACACCAGTCAGAATGGCTAAAATTAACAAGTCAGGAAATGACAGATGTTGGCGGGGATGCAGAGAAAGGGGAACCCTCCTACACCGTTGGTGGGAATGCAAGCTGGTGCGGCCACTCTGGAAAACAGTATGGAGGTTCCTCAAAAAGTTGAAAATAGAGCTACCGTATGATGCAGCAATTGCACTACTGGGTATTTACCCCAAAGATACAAATGTAGGGATCCGAAGAGGTACGTGCACCCCAATGTTTATAGCAGCAATGTCCACAATAGCCAAACTATGGAAAGAGCCTAGATGTCCATCAACAGATGAATGGATAAAGAAGATGTGATATACATATACAATGGAATATTATGCAGCCATCAAAAGGAATGAAATCTTGCCATTTGCAACGACATGGATGGAACTGGAGGGTATTATGCTGAGCGAAATAAGTCAATCAAAGAAAGACATGTATCATATGACCTCACTGATATGAGGAATTCTGAACCTCAGGAAACAAACTGAGGATTGCTGGAGTGGTGTGGGTGGGAGGGATGGGGTGGCTGGGTGATAGACATTGGGAAGGGTATGTGCTATGGTGAGCACTGTGAATTGTGTAAGACTGTTGAATCACAGACCTGTACCTCTGAAATAAATAATACATTGTATGTTAAAAAAAAAAAAAAAGAGCTAGCAGGAAGGGAAGAATGAAGGGGGGAAAATCGGAGGGGGAGACGAACCGTGAGAGACTATGAACTCTGAGAAACAAACTGAGGGTTCTAGAGGGGAGGGGGGTGGGGAAGGGTTAGCCTGGTGATGGATATTATAGAGGGCACATTCTGCATGGAGCACTGGGTGCTATACTCAAACAATGAATCATGGAACACTACATCAAAAAAAAAGAAAGAAAGAAAGAAAAGAAATAACAATACCAATGCAATATTATACTCATGTGAAGGGAAAGTACAGGGAGCATCTGGTTTTTCTTTAATATCTTATGTTTACCTAGCAAAAAAAAAAAAAAAATTGGTAGAAGACCTGAATAGACATTATTCCAAAGAAGACCTACAGATGGCCAACATATACATGAAAAGATGCTCAACATCACCAATCATCAGGGAAATACAAATCAAAACCACAATGAGATAGCACCTTACACCTGTCAGAATAGCTAGTTTCAAAAAGATAAGAAATAACAAGTGTTGGCAAGGATGTGGAGAAAAGGGAACCTTCATACACTGTTAATGAGAATTTAAAACAGTATGGGGGTTCCTCAAAAAATTAAAAATAGAACTATCATATGATCCAGCAATTCCACTACTAGGTATCTATCTGAAGAACACTAATTCAAAAAGATGCATGCACCCCTATGTTCATTTCAGCATTATTTACAATAGCCAAGATAATGGAATCAACCCAAGTGTCCTTTGATCTATGAATGGATAAAAAAGATATCGTATATATACAATGGAATATTATTCAGCCATAAAAAAGAATGAAATCTTATCATGTGTGACAACATGGATGGACCTTGAGGGTATTATGCTAAGCAAAATAAATCAGGGAAAGACAAATACCGTATGACTCTATGTATATGTGGAATCTAAAAAACAAAACAGGGTGCCTGGGTGGCTCAGTTGTTAAGCGTCTGCCTTCGGCTCAGGTCATGATCCCGGGGTCCTGGGATCGAGTTCCGCATCGGGCTCCCTCCTCAAGGGGAAGCCTGCTTCTCCCTCCCCCACACCCCCGCTTGTGTTCCTGCTCTCGCTATCTCTGTCTCTGTCAAATAAATAAATAAAATCTTTAAAAAAAATAAAATAAAATAAAAAATAAAAAACAAAACAAAACTCAGACTCAGACTCACAGATACAGAGAACAGATTGGTGGTTATTGGATAGGAGGGAGCTAGGGTGGGGAGAGGGGCAAAATAGGTGAAGGAGATCAAGAAGTACAAACTTCCAGTTACAAAATAAGTCATGGAAATGTAAATGTACAGCATGGGAAATATAGTCAATAATACTGATTAACTTTGTATGGTGACAGGTGGTAATTAGACATGTAGTAACCATTTTGCAACGTAAAAAAATGTCAAATTACTATGTTGTACACCTAAAACTCATATAATATTGTATGTCACTTATACCTCAATAATAAAGAGATCACAGTCTCTCAAGACTTCAGTTACACATCTCTTAAAATGGGGGAAAGTAGGCCCTAAGAGTCATAGGGGAGACTGTTACAGCTGGAAAGGCTTTAGATCATCTATCCAACCTTTTTATTTGATAGATGAGGAAACTAAAAGCCAGATAATTTAAGCAATTAGTCTGTGATTTCCTGATTCCTAATTCAATTTTTTGTACATTACTTCAGGTGGGGCTATTGAGGGGCCAGACTTCATCTAGTCAAAATTATCAGCCAGAAACTACCAATAACCCAAGTTGAAAGCATGATTTAAAATAATAAAGTTCTAGAGGCACCTGGGTGGCTCAGTTGGTTAAGTATCTGCCTTTGGCTCAGGTCTGATCCCAGGGTCCTGGGATCGAGCCCTGTATCTGGCTCCTTGCTCAACGGGAAGCCTGCTTCTCCCTCTGCCTGCCATTCCCCCTGCTTGTGCTCACTCTCTCTCTATCAAATAAATAAAGTCTTTAAAAAATTTTTAATTAAATAAATAAATAAAATAGGGGTTCCATTGTAATATGGGAATATATTTAAAAAATAATAATAATAAAGTTCTAAAGCATTCCTCAGTTATAGATGTCCCAGGGCCATGGATTGTGGAAAATCGAATATTCTTAGAGGAAGGAACAGTGGACATCTAGGAGGCTTTTTTTTTTCCTCTCCAGTGGTATTTTATCAGTGAGGAATCATAAATCCATAGAGGTCAGGTAATTTGTCCAGAATCACACAGCTAAGAAGTTGCAGAGCCACACTTAGAACCCAGTTCTTCTGCCTTCTAATCAAGAGTTCTTGCCATTATATCCCTTCCTCTTAGAACAACTGATTCTAAAAACAGGAAAAAGATGGTAGCTGTAGAATATGTTTATGACATTTCATTGCCTTGGCAACGGCATATCAAATTCAAGCACTGTGAGTCACCTGGTAATCCAAACCCCTGCAGTGTCTCTGCTTTTAGGTTTTAGAAGGGGAAATGGTCAAATACAGGCATACAGCTTACCAGGAAGTACTTAAAAGGAAGGGAGGCCAGTAAATGCAGGCATGCACTTGAGTGGCTCCCTGTTGCTATTATACTTATTTAGGGCTTTCAGGTGGCTGAAATCATTGTGCATAAATCATTTGCCATATAACATAAAACTAAAAGCTTGATCTATGGGAATGCAATGTAGTTTTCGAATGAAGACTGCATTTCACTCACCTCAAAATAACTCCCAGTGTTTGCCTCCGAGACCCATTGATTTATGTTATCTCTTGCTCTGTAACAATTTGGATTTGTCACACTTAGCAAAGTAATTTGGTTTCCTACAGGTTTTATTCTGTTTTTTAGAAGCAAGAGAACAGTTTTGTGTTTGGTAGCATGAACACATATCTAAAAATTTTAGCCAGCATCTTTAGAAGAGTATGGATTTATTTTTAGCCATATGCCCCCACCTGAAAAGTTTATGCTGTTAAACACTGATATTACTTGAAAAGTTATGCCCAAGGCATATTGCTTCTTCTTTCCTAGCTAGAAATTGAAATGCTTATAAAGCTTACTGAAAATTTACCAGGTCACTGCAATCAGAGTATATATCTCTTATGCAGAAACTAAGAGAAATAGATTTATTTATACAATCAACCATACAATTTTATTAAGCCACTAATATGTGCATTGTATTATTCAAGATGATTTGGTGACATTGGATTGCACAAGATACACTCCTATGGTTCCAATTCTGTTTTAACACAGTGTTACTGGGTACTTACAGAATGACAGAAAACACATGAATAAGACTCAACATCTACCTTCAGGTTGTTCAGAGTCTATCTGGGGAAATACTCATGAAACAAATTCCCAGACATTTTAATATGGTCTGATTAATATTTAACAATATGGTAAGTTCTAGAAGTTCAGAAGCAAGGACCTAATAGAACCTGAGAGCATAAGGCAGGGCTCCCTGAAGGAGGGAAAGCCTGAGCTCGAGTTTGAGGAAGGAGAGGTTTTGTCAGATGCAAAAAGAAAGGGAAAGCTCTCCCAGATAAAGGGACTAGGATGATTAAAGGTGGTTTCCGGAAATTAAGTATTGTTGGAACCACAAAGTGCATAAGATAGGACCCTGATCATCAAGAAGTAGTAACCCTTTGCCTTGCTAAGGAGCTCACACCTACTTACATCCTAACGTTCTCTTTCAACCTGAGTGTATAGTACAGGTTTACAGATCACTCAACTCAAGGTAGTTGTAGTTGTTATATTAGAGGCCTCCACTGAACTATGCCTTTGAGTATTCACACCCCAGTGTGGTTCCCTCACCTTGAATCTGGGTTGGCCCTAGGGCTCTCGTTCACCAACAGAATGTGGTAGAGGTGATGTGTTTTAGTTCTGGGGCTAAGCCCTAGTAAGTCCTAGGACTCGCGAGAGCTCTGAGGTGCTGTATAGAGAAAGAAAGCCATCTCACCTGCAGAGAGACAATGTAGCGAGGACACAGGACACGAGAGAGAGAAGCCTAAGACCCCATGAAAACACAGGAAGCACAATGTCCCAGTGATCCCGTGGCACGAGCAGCTGAGTACATCCACAGCAGTGACCTCCAGTAAGACCAGTAGAAGAACTGCTTGGCTGAGCCCAGCCCATATTGTAATATGGTGATGAAATAAAATGCTTTTTGTTTTAATCCTGTAAGATTTGGGACTGTGACATAGTAATAGATGACCAAAAACAAAATGTATTTTAAAAGTCATACAAATACTATACACATTTAGTAGTATAAGAGCTGTCTGTGGGCTAGAGAAATTATTACCCTCCCAATTATCATTTTATTCTACCATTTTGTTAACAAGAATTTTTACCAGTTAAGGATTTAGTATAGAATGGAATGCTTCCAAATTGCAAAGCAAGAGTGAACTAATTGCCTGATGTTCGAGTCCTGAGTTGAGAGTTAATCTTCATTTTAGTCACATGTACTTTCTCTATTAACGAGAGATAGGACTTTCCATTAAATAGCCAGTGGGTGCACACATCCAAAGAACCACAAAGGGATTATGGATGGTAAATCACTGAAGTGAGTTCTGCAGCACTCCCAGAGGATGAGCAGAAGGAGACTGATGGTGGTCATCTAAACTGACCATGAGAATTAGGCACTTGTCCAGTTGGATTGTCATTTGCTGTAGCCAGTTACATTTATAGTCTTACTGTTTTCAAGCAAAGTCAAAGCAGAGAGGGAGAAGAGTAAATCCAAAGAGAGGGTAGGGATTAACAGTCTATTGCTCAGTTGTCATAACTGTGAAGAAATATGCTGACCCCATTTTTTTATTTAGAATTAGAAGAAGCCACAGTTACTCTGTTGAGTTCTTACTACACTATTAATTCTTTGTAGTTGAAATTAAAACTTTTTCTTCTGTGTTTGGCTCCTAGCACAGTACCTGGTACACATGGTACTTGCGTGATAGATATTAGTTGATTTGAATGAATGAATGAATGAATGAATGATAAATAAATGAATGAATAAGGTTCAAACTCTCACAACCTTCCTATTCCAATTGGCAGTGTTTATTTTACTTTATGCTTGTTAATAAGTACCTGTTTACTGAGTAATTGGAAATAGCCAGCCAAGTTATTTCCTTCAGATAAAAAATTTTGGCATAAACTATAGATAAAAGTCTTTATCATCCTCTCTTTATCACCAACCTCATGTGATTTGACTGTTGTAAATATTTGTTTTCCTTTGTTAAACCCTTTATGAGAAAGAATATTTATTACTTGGCTTCTTTTTCAGCAAAAGAGAAAGGAATATATACATGCAGAATTTATTATACAAATTTTCTGCACACCTGAAAGATCACCTAAGTGAAAATACCTAAGTAGTGGCATAACACTAAAATAACTTTATTTCTAAGGGCTAGGTCTCTGGTAAATATAATAAATTTATTCAACTTCTCCAGAAATAAGAAGCTTTCTTTAAAGTACTAAATCAATACTCATCATGATAGCTTGAATAATAACACAGTATGTTCCTTAATAATCATTTTCAAACACATCCACCTACTAGTGAGTTAAGAGTATTTATTCAGTGCTCATGGGACACTTGACTGTATCTTCAGAGTTCCTAGTTTTTCTTTTCTACCCAAGAAATAACATGTTTCAAAGATAGCCTGTTGCTCTCATGGATTGGGAATACTTATTCTGGCTCTCTGACTACATTCTTTAATCAATAACATCTTATCATAATCAGAATATGATAAAATTCTTACAATAACCTACAAGACTCTGCATGATCTGGCGCCCAGCTACCTTCCCTATCTGTTTCCTACTATTCTCCCTTTCTTTACTCTGCCCCACAACAAAGGCCTTCTTACTGTCTTCAAACACACGAAGCACCCTGCCACATCAGGTCCTTAATATGCTATTCCCACTGCCTACAACAACACTTTCTCCAGGCAGCCCCATGGCTCAACTTCCCTTCAGATGTTTTTTCAAATGGCACTTTGGGAGAGGCTGTCTCCTTCTAACTTTCTTTGTTAAGCCATAGCTCTTAGCATTTTATGGGTTATAGATTCTTTTCGAGAATCTGATGAAAGCTAAGAAATCTCAGAAAAATGTGTGATTGCACACAAAAGTTTGCATATCATTTTGGAAGCTTTACTGACCACCTGAAGCCCTTCCATGTACCTCTTTAGGATCTGTAGATCTAAGATTAAAACCCTAATCTAGAGGTAATACCAATTAAGTGTTCTGGTGCCACGAAGTTCAAAACCCAGCCCAGAACAGGAACCAAGTAGCAATTCCCTGAGCTGTTGAGAGTCCTGACTTCTATAGATGCCATTTCTTCGCCTATTTTCTTCTGAGTATTTCCTGGCACCTTCATATATTTAACAAATGCTTATTGAATGCATAGGTGCCTTGGCTTGATCAAGAAAGAAAAAGAACAAAGATTTCTGCGCTTACGGAGCTTATATTTATTGCTGATCCCAAAGACTGCCTAGAATCTTCACTCTGTTGTAAAATTACACCTCTTTTATTCTCCAGTGACTTCCTTGAATTTAAACAAGCTGAGGATATAACACTAGGTCTTGGCTATACCCCCATTACCATCCCAGCAAAGGTCAGTAACTTCCCCACCTACGCATAGAACAAAGGAAAAAAATTACTTCTGATAGACACTTATAAAATTACAGTAGTAATGACATGATGACAAAAAAAAAAATAAGAATTTGAAACCAGTTTGCCATTCCTGCTTAGAAAGACTGAAATCTACTACAAAGCTCTACTATTAAATTTCAGGATACTAAAGACAACCATCTAGCCATTCTATTGAAACAATTTTATAGCAAGGCTACAAAAATTCTCTAATTGACTTGGGAACAATGATAGCAGTGAACCTGAAGGTAAGTATTTAGATTCATGTGAAAAAGTTTGTCAGAATCATAAACATTTTATCTAATTCAAAATTAACCATATAACAGGAAGCATTTCAGCTATAATGTGTTACCTACTCAGAACTGAATAAATTAAACTAGAATGCAAGTCTTTTTCTACTGTTTGTGCCCCAATCTTGCCCTCCTGCAGAAACAACTCTCTTTAGAATCAAAGCGTTTCATTGAATTTGTCTTCTTTAGGGCATTAACCAGAGTGCCTCTGTGTTAATCCAACAGCCAAGGGACACTTCTGGTCTGTGCCTGAACCAGTTCATAGCTTTCTGTTTCCACAGTTAGGCCTGTGCCTGAACCAGTTCATAGCTTTCTGTTTCCACAGTTAGGCCTGTGCTGTTCTTCCTTTGACCTTCTTCATCACTCTCTTTCTCCTACCTCCTCCTCCTCCCTGCCTAACATATCCTCTCTGATGCTTTAGATGAGATGACATCAAGGCACTTGTTCTGTGATAGTCACACTTAGAGCAGCAATCACTGAGACACACTGGGTATGTGTCTGTCCACAGACTCTTTAAAATAGGAAAAATAGGATGAGCCACAGGAAGATCAGACCGGAAAGATGGCAGGTAGCTTTTATGCCTTCTCATTTTATTTTTTTCAGGAAAATAGAAAAGCCCAAAAGTTCTATTTCTCCCCTGAACCTTTTTTTTTTTTTAAAGATTTTATTTATTTGGGGCGCCTGGGTGGCTCAGTTGGTTAAGCGACTGCCTTCAGCTCAGGTCATGATCCTGGAGTCCCTGGATCGAGTCCCACATCGGGCTCCCTGCTCAGCGGGGAGTCTGCTTCTCCCTCTGACCCTCCCCCCCTCTCATGTGCTCTCTCTCATTCTCTCTCTCTCTAATAAATAAATAAAATCTTTTTTTTTAAAGATTTGACAGACAGAGCACAAGCAGAGGGAGAGAGAGGGAGAAGCAGGCTCCCTGCTGAGCAAGCAGGGAGCCCGATTTGGGACTCGATCCCGGGACCCTGGGATCATGACCCGGGCCGAAGGCAGCTCCTTAACCGACTGAGCCACCCAGGCATCCCTCCCCTGAATCTTATCAAGAGAAAGACTGACTGTGTGTTGTGTCTTTCTCATTTTCTGCAGTCACATTACAAATTTCACCATCCATATGAGTCAGATTTCTCCAGAGAAACAGAACCAGTAAGATAGACACACACACATACACATACACACACACATAGATAGATATGTATTATATATTATTTTATTATTATTATATTTTATAACATGTAGCATATATAATATACATTCTCAATATATCATATACATACAGTTGACCCTTGAATAACACGGGTTTGAACTACAAGGGTCCACTTTTATGCAAGGTTTTTTCCCATAGATACAGTGCATTGCTGTAAATGTGTCATCTCTTTCTTATGATTTTCTTAAAAACATTTTATTTTCTCTAGCTTATTTTATTGTAAGAATACAGTATGTAATACATATAACCTACAAAATACATGCTCATAAACTCTTTATGTTATTGGTAAGGCTTCTAGTCAATAGTAGGCTATTAGCAGTTAAGTTTTTGAGGAATCAAAAGTTGTATGTGGATTTTTGACTGCCTGTGGGATCAACAACCCATGTTCTTCAAAGGGTATACATGTATAAATAACCCTAACCTAACCTAACCTAACCCTCATGTTCTTCAAAGGGTTTACGTATGTATATGTGTGTGTATATACAATACATACACTCCACTAGGGGGCGCCAGGTTGGCTCAGTCAGTTAAGCATCTGACTCTTGATTTCAGCTCAGGTCATGATCTCAGGGTTGTGAGATCGAGCCCTGGGTCGGACTGTGCCTGAGTGTAGAGCCTGCTTATGATTCTCTCTCTTCCTCTCCCTCTGGCCCCCTCCACCCGCCATCTAAAATGTATATAAGATAGATGATAGATAGATAGATAGATAGATAGATAGATAGATAGATAGATAGATAGATAGCTTTATTATAAGGAAGGAATTGACTCACACAATTATGGAGACTAACAAGTCAGCAGTAGTTGACAAGTGAGAGACCCAGAAGAGCTGATGTATAGTTTCAATATGAGTCCAAAAGCCAGCAGGTTCGAGACCCAAAAAGAGCCAATGTTTCACTCTGAATCCGAGGGTCATAAAAGACCAGTGTCCCAGTTCAACAGTCAGGTAGGAGTTCCCTCAGCCTTTTTGTCTTTGCTTTATTCAGGTCTTCAGTTGATTGGATAAGGCCCACCCACATTAGGAAGGGAAACCTGCTTTATTCAGTCTACCCATTCAAATATTGATCTCACCCAGAAATATCCTCACAGACACACCCAGAATAATGTTTGGTCTGAATAATGCCTGGGCACCTTGTGGCCATGTCAAGCTGACACATAAAATTAACCATCACACCATCCAACTTTACATGCTTCAATGACAGAAAAGAATCTGGAGACAAGAGAGGATATAATCAGTTCTTGCCACTGATTGCCGATCACTGAGAGCTGGCAGTGGAGTGTCAAGACTGGCACTTTTTTTTTGTATAAAATCCAAAAGAAGCAGATGTGCCCTGTTATCTTTCTTCTGCTCTGAGACTGTTCAGTTTAATGGTTTGGAAGGCTAAGGCTGACAGTAAAAGGATAATAACTTTTTTTTTTTTAATCTCTAGCTAACAATATAAGGAAGTGCTTTATGGAAGCTTTTGTCTTTATATTCTGTATCGCAAGTGGTATAGTAGTTCCCTATCGCTGCATAACAAACTATCCCAAAACGTAATGGCTTAAAACAGTAGATTTCTATTATCTTTTGCAGCTTCTGTGAGTTAGGAATTGTAGAGCAGCTTAGCTGAGTAATCCTTGTTCAAGATCTCTCATGAGGTTGCAGTCAAGAAGTTGGCCCGGAAGTCAATCAGAGAAAGACATACGTCATATGATCTCGCTGATAGGAGGAATTCTTAATCTCAGGAAAGAAACTGAGGGTTGCTGGAGTGGTGGGGAGTGGGAGGGATGGGGTGGCTGGGTGATAGACATTGGACAGGGTATGTGCTATGGTGAGCACTAATGAAGGGGGGGAAATTGGAGGGGGAGACGAACCATGAGAGACTATGGACTCTGAGAAACAAACTGAGGGTTTTAGAGGGGAGGGGGTGGGGGGATGGGTTAGTCCGGTGGTGGGTATTAAGGAGGGCACGTACTGCATGGAGCACTGGGTGTTATATGCAAACAATGAATCATGGAACACCACATCAGAAACTAATGATGTAATGTATGGTGATTAACATAACATAATAAAATAAAATTAAAAAAAAAAGAAAAAGAAATTGGCCCGGGATGCAGTCATCTGAGAGTCTGACTGGCTTAGGGATCTGCCAAACAGCTGGCATTTTGGTGCCAGTTGCTGCTGGGAGGTCTCAATTCTTCCGTAACTGGCTCCTGCATGGGGCTGGACCATCCTCATGACATAAAGCTCTTTCCCAAAAATGAGAAATTCAAGAGTAAGGTGGACGCAGGAATGTCATTTATGATCTAGCCTCAGAAGTCCTACGTTGTCACTTTCACAGTCCTTTTGTCACATGGGTTAGCCCTATTTAGTATTAGAGGGGAGTACCCAAGGGAGTGAGTTGCAGGAGGCAAGAATCATTTGGGGGCCATCTTGCAGGCTAGCTCTACGTAAATGTATTGGTCAGATTCTAGGTGATAACATTAGATATTATTAATTAATGCCATTAGAGAAAAGACCACATTTTCCAAATTCATTGATGTGTATAGGATCCTAGCCAAAGCTTTGCTACCTCAAAAAAGATTAATTATGATCAATTTCTTACTCCCAAATTTATTAGGTCAGCCACTGACATAGGAGGAGATTATATTAAGTAAATTAAGACAAAATTTTCTTGTAATAAAAATATGCCTGCTATCTTCAATGTATTTGAAAATTTTCCTAGTATTGATTGATTTCCAGCATGTTTATGGTGATGGATGTTAAATCTAGAATGCCATATTCATTTTCTCTTTTTACAATATGTTGGACATTTTCCAATTTCCAACTCTTTTGCATTCCTATGTAAATTTCAAAGTAAGTAATCAATGCGATGACTTTTCATGCATTCACCAACAATTATTAAAATGTACTATGTGTCCAACATTGTTTGACCTGTGGTATACATTGAGGAATAGGTTAAAGTCCCTGGCCTAAAAGAAATTTACAGTCCCATAGAAGAGATGTACCTATTCTAAGACAATTTCAGTACAATATGTTAAATATTATAGTAAATGAATGCACAGAGTACTGTGTGGCCACAGGGAAGAACTACTCATATCTTTCCAGAGGCTGATAATAAGGAACGCTTCAGAGAGGGGATAACACCTGAGTTATATTTTGAACAATGGTAGGAGTTCACCAAGTAGACTGGGATTGAGTGGGATGGGTCAGTAGGGAATGTGAAAAGGCCAGAATATGCAAAATAAGAAAGTGATGGGGTTCAGGACATGCTATTCCAAAATATGGTGCCTTGGTTTATTGAGTATTTTAAGCTGAAGGAGTTTGAGAAAACAACAGAAGTAGGAAGGTCACTGACCTTATCTCCCCTTACCTTTCTTCTCTGAAACAGGTCATATGCCTTCTGGGTATAAGGAGCATCCTAATCTCTGAAGACAAAGGGATATCTTAAAGAATCCTAACCAAAAAAAAAAAAAAAAAAAAAAATCCTAAAAAACAGGCCTTGCTAAATTTCTCCCAGGTGACTACAATTACTTCATACTTTTTTTTTTAAAGAAGATTTTATTTATTTATTTATATGAGAGAGAGAGAGAGCATGAGCTGGGGGAGAGGCAGAGGCAGAGGCAGACTCCCGCTCAGCAGGGAACTTGATGAAGGACTCGATCCCAGGACCGAGCCAAAGGCAGACACTTAACTGACAGAGCCACCCAGATGCCCTACTTCATACTTCTTAACCTATCATATTCCTCCACAACTGCACACAGGTCTGTTTCTTTGGGTCTTCATTTCCTTATGAAGGCTCCTGTGTCATATAAAATGTATGTTAAATAAACTTTTATGCTTTTCTCCTATTAATTTTCTCTTTTGCCAATTTTCAGACCCTGAGAGGGTCAAAGAAAACTTTTTCCTCCTCTACAAAAGCATGAAATAGCATGGCTTATGTATTAGTTTTCTATTATTCCTGTAACAAATTACCATAGACATGGTGGCTTAAACAATATAAATCTATTCTCTTTCAATTCTGGAATAGGTCCAAAGTCTGACACAAGTCTCACTGGGCTAAATCAGAATGTCAGGACTACATTAGTTTCTGGAAGCTCTAGGGAAGAGTCCATTTCCCTGTATTTTCCAGTATCTTCCCACATTCTTTAGTTTGTGGCCCTCTCCCCCATCTTCAAAGCTAGCAATGGTAGGTCAAGTCTTTCCCACACTGCCATCTCTCTGTTTCTCTGATCTGGGCAAAGTTCTCTGCTTTTCAGGACTCATATGATTAGATTGGGCCAACCTGGATAATGCAGGATAATCTCCCCATCTCAAGGTCCTGAACCCTAATCATATCTGCAGTATACCTTTTATCTTATAAGGTAACATATTCACAGATTTCAAGGATTATTAGGGTGTAGATATCTTTGGGGGCCACTATTCTACCTCGCACAGCCTATTCAGAAAAGAGCCAAATAGACTGTTGAGTTCTTGGGAGTAAATGGCAAAAGATTAGGTTAGAAAAGTAGGCAGTAGCCAATGCAAGAAAATCCAAGAGTGCTAGGCTAAGGGAACTAAATATTACCTTATATTACTTTGTATAGAGGGTATTTGTGTTTCCATTTGCCCAACATTCCTCACCCCTTTCTTTTAATAGTGTCCCTGTTTTCCTTTGTAGAACTTCCCCTTAGGCATTCCACATACAATGGTTTTGATCAGGCTGCCAATCATAATATATTACCCCCCTCTACCACAGGATTAGACGTGGGACTCAGGCCTGCCTTCTTGGCCTTTGTAATTAGTCCAGTGTGTAGACATATTAAACCAGACTTTGCCTTGGATTTCAGATACTGGGAGAGCAGGTTGCTAACTGGGATGGTATAAAAGCCTGCAATTATCTGTGGCCTTGCCCTCTCATCCCAATCACTGAGAGGAAGCTCATCTGCTTGTAAGAGATGCAACTACCTAAGAGACAACAGAAGCAAGAAATAGAGATCTGAGGACTGATTTAAATTCCTGGACCTGAAACTGTCCTTTTCTTTTCAATGGGTCACCTGCAACTAAGAGTCCTGAGTAACTTACCTTACATGCTGTGAGAAACCTGTAAGGATGAAAGCAATGGAGTGATGTGGCCAGGTTTGCAATGAACAGAATGGCTTGTGGTAAAGACAGACAGCCATTGCAGTCTTCTAGGTGACAGCTGATATGTGGTTCAGTCAGAACAGACAAGCCACGGGAGCAGAGAATGCTAGTATGGGGTGGTCAACAATCTCAAATGTTTCAGAGAACAAAAGCAAAAAGCAACCATTTGATTTGGCAATTGAGTGGCAATTATTGGTATCCTTAACAAGAGTTACTTAAATGGGCTAGTCGGAGTTGAACTGTAGGAGATTGAGGAGCATTGTTTAATGCTTTAAACAATATTTTTGTCATATTTGATTATAAAAGTAAATAATTTTCATTGTAGAGTATCCAACAAATGTATAAATAAAGAAAATAAAAATCACCAATAACCTCATTAACAATAACTACTGTCGATTTGATCATTCCCTTCCAGACAATAATATGATTCTTCATTTATCACTTATTATATTGTTAACAATTCCTCTTGTCATTAAATATCCTTGAAAACGTGACTTCTATTGGCTGCACGTTATGTTATGCCATCATATGTGGATGGTCAATTCTATAGATATCTTTAAATATAAATTACAAGATCATAATAGTAAATTATGTTAGAATAACTTTAAAAAACGATTGCCCCTTTTTGTGCCTTAAATTTGTACCGCCCCCATTAATGCACTAGTAATTCAAGTTCATCTTTATTTTAAGGAGGATTTTTTCAAATTACCAATTGCATGTGCATTTTTACTATCATGAGCAATTGGCTTTCCCTCTCCCTCTACTGAAGGAGCAAAGTGTGTCATTTAGCTTTCTTTTGTTCCTGAAATAGTAAAAGAATTCTTTTTTTCTGTTTCCTTTTATGTCTCTTAGATGTGGCATCCTGTTTCCTACTGAGCTTTTTTGACCCAACTCCTACAAGCTTTTGCTATTTCTTTGTGATCTCCTCAGGAATTTGCCCTACATTCCACTTTCTATGGCATTTCCATTTGTGCTTCATCTCCCTGTTAAGTTCTTTCTTAAGTAACTTTTATAATCCTTGCCAATTTTTTCTCATTGCAAATATAACAGATTGTGCTGCTGCACTTTTGGAAGTGTTTTGCTTGATCCAGTCAAAACCAGCATTTTTTACCACATCAACATTTGACACTATGACATTCAGTTATGACAAGTTCATGTTTAAAATCACCAAAAAGGTAGATGCTCAGGAGAGATTTGTATATACAAGGAAACTAATATTTTTTATCATGCTATTAGAGTTCTGGACCTTATCTGACTAAACGCTATATCTACTAGAAGCATACAATTAATAAAATTAGTAAAATATAAAATTCTTGGCAAATTACAGGTCATGATTCCACACTTTAATGTTTCCTTAGATAACTAGGAATTCAATTAATATAGTAAAGATTTAAATAAAATACAGCAATTAAAGCATTTAGGGAACAAAGTATGACAGCATTTTATTTCATGCCTGTTTTTCCCTAAAACGTCAAAAATTCACACATCTTCAAAGCTTCTCCTATAGCTTTACCAACATGACTTTTTAAAAACTTTTCTTTGTGGAAAACTTCAAATATACAAAAGTAAAGAGAATACTATTATGAACACTCATGTACCTATCACCTAGCTTAAAGGCCTATCAATACATGACCAATCTTGTTTTCCTCTATATCAACCATTCACTCCCTATACATACCCGGAATCATTTTGAGAAAATTTCAGACATTATACCATCTTATCTGCTAATACATTGTATATACATCTGAAAGAAGACTTAAAATATGAAAATGCCATTATCACACCTAAAGAAAAATTAAACAATAATTCCTTAATATAATTCAAGATCCACTTGATGTTTAAATGTCCCCAGTTGTCTTAATTTACTTTGTAATCTTTTGTTTGTTTGTTTGTTGGAATCGGGTTGCTGAGAATGTAAATATATTACAAGTGGTTGATAGGTCTCTTAAGACTCTTTTAATGTATAAGTTCACTACATTTCTTTTTATTTTGTTCCTTGAAATTTATTTGTTGATAAATAAAAGGCATATCTCAATATACAACTCCATTTTTAAAATAATTAATTCCCTGTTTAAACTAAGGGCAGTGCCATACAATAGAATGTGTGAAGGAAAGGGTGGAAATTGTCTTCGCTACTGAAATCCTAGCGTCTAGCATCCTGATGAGCCCTTTGAGGTCATCAGAAAATGTCTAAACTCATTCCAGTTGAGTATAAAATTCACTCACTCATTCATTCATTAAACAATATTTATTGAAGACTTGCTTTATGTTAGACAAACATATGTATCTATATGTTTATGCAATACAGTCATCAGTTTCAAATGTAGCTTAGGTCTTCAAGAGGTTATAAATAAGAAATATTTCCATGAATAGATGTATTCTGGTTACTCTTATCTTAAAAAATTATTATATCATATACAGAGTCTGAAATAAATAATAAATGGAAAGTCTGTCTTCTTACATTGGTTCTCCAGAGATTCAGTGGCTGAATAGAGAAAACTGAAAGAAAGTCAGAGGAGTAATTCATCTACTATGTGCTAAGTATCTATAATTATTATGTACAAGGATTAAACATATTGAAGATATTTATAATTTATTCCAAGTGTAAGATAAGCAACAAAAACCAAAGGAAAAGTAAAATCTGAAGAACTAGGAAAACACATCTGAATTGATGACAAGTTGTCTGAAAGATAAAAGATAGGAAGAGTAAGGGTTAATTCAAAATTTCTAGCTTTCAATACTAGAAGAGTGAAGTAGTATATGCAATTATTATGTAAAGTAACACATAAAAACCTTTCAAAATATTTCACCCCAATCCATTTATTATATTGAATAATAAAAATAAGACAGAAAACTTTTTAATGATTTTTAAGAATAGAACTATTAGAATAATTTGGTCATCTTTTATGTAATAGTCACTATAATCTGTAGCCATAGAATTTAAGCAGCTGCAATTTTATAGACAGATGGTTTATGTCACACTTTAGTTTGGGTAAAATATATTTAAATACATTTTCCAATTATTTAAAATGTGATATTACAAGAACTCCTTTCTAGCATGCCTTGTGCAGTGGTTAATCTTTTGTTATTGGAAATGAGCCCATTTATATTTGTAAAATGCTAAAGAAAGAAATAATTATGCACCCAACTCTGGTTTTTAGGAACAGATTTTATAACTTTAATAATGTATTGAATAAGACTGAACTTATCGGGCGCCTGGGTGGCTCAGTTGGTTAAGCGACTGCCTTCGGCTCAGGTCATGATCCTGGAGTCCCAGGATCAAGTCCCGCATCGGGCTACCTGCTCAGCAGGGAGTCTGCTTCTCCCTCTCCCACTCCCCCCTCTTGTGCTCTTTCTCTCTCTCACTCTCTGTCTCAAATAAATAAATAAATAAAAAATCTTAAAAAAAAAAAAAGACTGAACTTATCTTCCAGATAATACAAATTTGTTAATTAGAATGAGTCGTAAATAAATAAATTGATGTGTTGCCAACAGCTTAATGCCTGGAGAAATAAATAGACTCTCACTAGATAATCTATATATCTTTTTGATTTATTGAACCCCCCCCTTCAAAATATTTCAGAGATAGTAGGAAAATCACAGAAGGAAAATTTCAAGTGATTTTAGCATTTTTAACCATAAAATGCCTATCAAAGTTGATGGATCATCCTCAGAATCACCGAGTACCATCTCAAATATCTACTGTTGCTATGATCTTATTACATAACATTCCCTTTGCTCCCAATAGAACATGAGCCAATTTTAAAATGCATAAAACAATTAATATTATCAATATCATCACCACTGAACTATATCATCTTTGTGATAAAAGATCAAAGTTTTAGTTCATTATATTCATTTCTTCAAGGCTTAACATATACTGGAGAGCCTTTTACATATTGTTTTTGAGCTCTGTTTTTATTATACATTAAAAAAATTGGGGAGGGGTACACCTGGGTGGCTCAGTCAGTTAAGCATCTGCCTTCAGCTCAGGTCACCATCCCGGGGTCCTGGGATTGAGCCCCGAAAGTCAAGAGTCGGGACTCCCTGCTCAGTGGGAACCTGCTTCTCCCTCTGCCTGCTGTTCCCCCTGCTTGTGCACTCTCTCTCTCTCTGTCAAATAAATAAATAAAATCTTCAAGAAAAAAATGAAAAAATAGGAAATTCAGAGATAGTTTGTCCTGGTTTACATTCTCTGGGTAGCTCTCCCACCCACGATCCTCTCAAGGCAAGGATAGTTGTGGGGTTGTGAGGAGAAGAGAATGAGTTTAGAAGTAGACTGAGGATTGAGATTAGCTTTACAAATGGAAAGTCTTGATTTGGCAATCCCTCTGCCTGCCATTCCTGTTGCTTGTGTGCTTGTGTGCATGCTCTCTCTCTCTGTCAAATAAATAAAATCTAAAAAATCTTTAAAAATCTAAAAAATTAAAAAATAAAAATAATTTTTTTATCATTTGACTGTAGTTGACACACAATGTTACATTAGTTTTAGGTGTAAAACATAGTGATTCAACTTCTCTATATGTCATGTGAGGCTCACCACAAGTGTAGCTGCCATCTGTCACCATACAAAGCCATTACATTATTGTACATATTTTAAAATGGCATAATAACCTAGGGCCCTTATGAAGAATCAGTCAATGGCCTCATTCTTTCTAAACGCACAGTCTTAGTGATGCACTCTGTGTCACTGATCTCATTCTTATGTGATTGTTGGACCAAACACGTCAGGTCACAACTAATTGTTGGACATACTGTTACTCCTTCTCTTCTATTTGATGGTTTTTATTATAAATACAATCACTGTACTTTAGATCTGCTGAACACTCTTCAGCTGTCCAATTTATAAAATATATTATTAAAAAGTATGTACCAACTACTAAGCATAGTAGTTATATGAATTATCTCCATTTAACTATAGAATAATCCTGTGACATAAGCATAATTTTTAAACTTTATATCCAAGAAAAGGAACCCAAGGCTCACGATGGCTAAGTAATTTGACTAAAATCACAAGCTAGTAAGTGGCAGAAGAGATTCAGGTTTGTCTAACTTTATTCTTCCAGTCATTCTCTTATAAGATAAATGTTTATTGAGGATACACTGTTTATAATGCTTTGCACTATGTCTTGATGGAATTAGAGATGAAATCTTGGAACCCTGAATCTTAATACCATTATCTGCTGTCTACAGATGTTCCTCCTAATAATACTTTAAAATAGACAAAATAGGGCACCTGGGTGGCTCAGTTGGTTAAGCGACTGCCTTCGGCTCAGGTCATGATCCTGGAGTCCCTGGATCGAGTCCCGCATCAGGCTCCCTGCTCGGCGGGGAGCCTGCTTCTCCCTCTGACCCTCCCCCCTCTCATGTGCTCTCTCTGTCTCAAATAAATAAAATCTTTAAAAAAAAAAAAAAATAAAAAATAAAAAATAAAAAAAAATAAAAATAAAATAGACAAAATAGACATCACTTTCCATAATCTATAGACCAGAAAGCATAATGTCACATAGCAAATGACTTTTAGAACTGGGACTAGAATCTGGAACTCTAATTCCAGGTCCAGGAAACTTTTCTACTCTGAACTTGGGGCTCTAAATTGTTTGTTCTGGACATATTCTATGCTTGAGCTCAAATAGAGCTAAACTATAAATCCAATCTAATCCCCTA
This sequence comes from Mirounga angustirostris, assembly GCF_029215605.1. Lineage (NCBI taxonomy): Eukaryota > Metazoa > Chordata > Mammalia > Carnivora > Phocidae > Mirounga > Mirounga angustirostris. Next base: position 22,014,657 of record NW_026991713.1, read on the forward strand.
GGCCAAACTCAAGTCTCACATCCTCCATGAAACCTTTCCCTCTCTCCTATATCATCTTCCATTTCTTTAATCTTCAATGGTTTGATAAGGCATTGATGTAGATTCTTAACATATTTCCTAACTGTTTTGCCACCTAATGTATATTTAGAGCCCTCATGAAATTATAATCTAAATTGGAAGATACACTTACTTGTGTCTTTTATTTATCATGATGTTGAACACAGTGTTTACTACAAAGGTAAAAATGGAGTACTTGTTTAATGAATGATCAGACTCTAAACAACAGGTGAATTAATACTCAAATGATTGAAAACTATTCTCTATTCTTTAGAAAAACACCCATTTGAAATGATAAGGCCCATTTTATTTCAAGACTATGCCTTTTAGATTTGATATTATAAATAGAATGTATGTTTACAAGCACTGCATTTTGATATGTTTAATTTTCTATTGACTGTTGCCATTAACTTCCCTTGGATAATGTCAGAGATAAATTTCCCAAAATGTGCTTTATGGATCATTAGTCCTTCAAGGTGCTCTGATAAAGAAAAGTGGAGAATAACTTTTGGCCATATAAGGTCTGGAGACATCAGTGCTATATGCCCATTCTTGGAGACTGATGATGCAAACCAGTATTTCAAGGTCTCATAGAATATCTTATTATTATCTCAACTATATTAAAGTAACCTGTTTAACTTTGTTTATTCCTGTTTTTCCCAAGTTACTTGACCACTGGATCCTTTTTTATATTACTCCTTTTATTATCTCATAGAACTTTAAAAACTTTGACAAACCTTGTGTTAACCCCTATCCACTGGTCAAGTATTACCTACAATACAGTTTCTTTTATGTGCCCAACATCTAGATCATCCATAATAGCAGAATGAATGAGGTTCATCATGTCATCACTGTCTCTAAATCCTTCAATTCTTTTTTTTTTAAAGATTTTATTTATTTATTTGAGAGAGAGAGAATGAGAGAGAGCACATGACAGGGGGGAGGGTCAGAGGGAGAAGCAGACTCCCCGCCGAGCAGGGAGCCCGATGCGGGACTCGATCCAGGGACTCCAGGATCGTGACCTGAGCCGAAGGCAGTCGCTTAACCACCTGAGCCACCCAGGCGCCCTCCTTCAATTCTTTTTATTCTTTCCAAATATTTCATGTAATTAATAACTAAAACTTTCTCTTGAGAAAAAGTCTTTCCTTCCCTCACTAGAAAAGTTAAATTTGTTTGGATCTGCAAATTTCAAATTAGTCAATATCATTCTAGAAAGGAATGTTTTCTCTTTTGAAGGCCACCTTGATTTCTTTATACATTAAAGTTAAAACCAAAGGAAAATACTTCTGTTCATTAACCTGCTGTTTACAGTCTTTCACATGAAGGCTGTGAAAGCCAGTTCTGTTTGATCATTCATTGTCCATATGAAAGCTGAAATCTCCTAAAACAATAAGCCTGAAGAAAGAAAACATAGATTTCAAGTTCAGTGGATGGTTGGAGCTGTGGAAAGACAATACACAGTCTGAAAAATGATAAAGTTTTGTTCCAAGAGCAGGACATTGGGAATCAAAAAAGTCAAGGCTTCTTTCAACTCAGAAACTCTTATTCCACATTGCTTTCAATTCCATTCAAATCAAGAAACACTCACTATACCTAAGTGATAGAAAGATGGGGAGAACATTCTTTCCCTCAAAGAACCTTCCCCACCACCACTACCACCAATTTCAGGTATTAGCTCTGGTCTTGGGAAAATTAAAGGCATCCAGTGACCAGCTTTGGCTGTCTAAGAAATAAACCTCCAGCAATGAGTCTGTATACATTCAACTATTGGGAAAAGTACTGTTTAGACCTTTTGTTTAGAAAAATTTTTCTAATGAAACTAAAATTATATATCTGATTCCCATAATCATTTATTCATTGAAAAATATGTGTTTGAATAAAACAAAAATATATAGCCCACTTTGTGCAAGGCACTCCATTAGGCACTACTGGGACAAAGATGATTAAGACATGACTTCCATCATTCCAGGTGTTTAGAGCCTGATGAAAGATTTATTATACATAAATGCTACACAGTATCAAAAGTGAAAAGTACCATGTAAGGGTGCCTGGGTGGCTCAATTGGTTAAGCGACTGCCTTCGGCTCAGGTCATGATCCCGGAGTCCCGGGATCAAGTCCTGCATTGGGCTCCCTGCTTGGCAGGGAGTCTGCTTCTCCCTCTGACCCTACCCCCTCTTGTGCTCTCTCTCTCTCTCAAATAAATAAATAAAATAAAATCTTTTTTTAAAAAATGTACCATGTAAGAGGCACAAATAATGTACTGTGGGAGTTTATAGGAAGAAGAAATTATTCCTACTATAGTGTCCCAGAAGGCCTTACAGAAGACATGGAAGAATTTTAAAGGACCAATAGAAAAAAACCATGAGGAAATTGGAAATGAGGATGCAGGTAGCCACAGGATACAACAGGTAGAGAGGATAGCATCAGGAAAAAAAGGGGCACAGGAAGGTATTCTCTTAACAGGGATAGAAGGGAATATGAATGAAGTTGGGGTAAATTAAGCCCAAATAATAGAGAGCCTTGAAAGCCATATAATGATGATAATGCTAATAATAAATAACAATAGTCATAGTAGTAATATACTAGCACATGGATTTACCATATGCCAAGCACAATTCTAAGTATTACTTAATCTCTCAATAATCCTATAGGATAAGTACTCATTTTTTAGATTCTTCTAGTTTTGTAGGTGAGGAATTGGACCTACAGAGAGGTTTGCCTCATAGTCACATAGGAGTTTGCTCTTTACTTCTTAAACTTACAAAAATTGCTAGAGGTCAATGTTTCATGGCCCTAAAGCACCCTCTAATTACAAAATGCTATTGAAATCGAGGGCAGAAAGAATGCACAGTTTCATTCTAGAATATATACCAAGTTAAAATAGATAATTCTACTGAGATTAGTCATATATTCTTACTAAACTCATTTCTTGTGATCACATTTAGTTAATCCATAACATGCATTTGATTTAGAGGATCACTGTGGTTCATACAAATGAACAGTACAATCTAAGGCTTATTGTATTATTGCTAACCTCTTTTCTTATATTATCTTTGTATTGAGTATTTTTTCATCATGCTAAAACATTATTTTTATTATCCTGGTATGAAGTTCATAATTGATAGGTCAGAGGATTGGGAATGAATTGAAGAGATATCTGGTTTGGGATATACAATTGAGCTAGCATTTGGCCTTGACAGGATTTCATTAACTTTTTGTTCCTATTTTACTCAAAGCACATTGAAAACTACAAAAATGTTGTTGTCATTGTTTTATTACATGAATGGTCCTAAGTTACTTATCTGTGACCCATTAGGTAAACTATGAGTACACAGTTATTCTCAATTAAACCATGTTTGATATAGTCCACAGCAGAAGGCCACCTTTGTCAAAACCAATAGAGAAGAAAATAGAAACTCAAGATAAAATACTATAATCTATCCATGAAAGAAACAGAAATCCGTGAAATAAAACATACATATTGAGATTAAAAACATAGATACATTCATGTAAAACTTCAAGCTCTGAACGTAAAAACAGGAAAGACAGGAATATTTTCACATATTAATACCACTGCAGTAGAATCTGGGCAGACTTTGCTAAATATTCATGGGAACTTAAAGATGTTATTTGACTGCTAGAAGAATCCAACATAGAACAAATTGTACACTTCTACTATGTACACTTTGTTCTATGTACACAGTGTACACAGTAGAAAGCACATGTTGGAAATTTTATCTGTATATTATTTTTTAAAACAAAAGAAATGGTGACTATAATGAAGCAGTATCACAAAACAGTGTTGTTTTTTTCTAATATCAGCTGGCTACATAAATGCTACTGGGATGACTTTGTATTTTGTTTTTAAAAATTTGTTTTAGAATCCAGAGGTATTGAGAAAAAGGCTTCCTTCACTGGCCACCAATTTTCTTAGATCTATCAACTATTAATTGCTGTTTTATACAGAGAGTAAAATATTGTTCACAAGACCAAAAACAAGAAATGAAACTATTATTTTATGATGTATCTTGGATCTTAGAGCTCAGCTTGGCTTAGGCAAAAGTATATTTTCAAAATATAAAACTTATTTTACATTTGCAAAACATATAGGGGATACACCCAAAAATCCAAGAGAAATTCAAGTTTTAGGTGCAGCTGGATCTGAGGTCTCAGAAGAGTTTATTAGAACCCAGCCCCTTTCCCTTTGCTCAGCTCTGTTCTCCTCTATTTTGGCTCCTTTCTTAGGTTCCAAAGTGGTATGAATAAGACTGCCAACACAACCAACTCTACATCTTCACAATTTTATGCCAGGGGGAAGGTGGATTAACACACTTGTCTTGTTTTGAGTTTAATTTTATTGTCCTGAATTGGGTCATGTGCTCAACCCTAAGTGAAATACTCTGACAGGGGGAGCATAAGTGGCCAGATGTATTAGTCATCTATTGCTGCATAACAAACCACCACAAAATTTAGCAGCTTAAAACAACACACTTTTTTTTTTTTAATCTGAAGTTTCTGTGGTGAGGAGTCTGGGCATGGCTTAACTGGGTTCTTCTTCATACTTTCTCACAAAGCTTCAACCTAATATGTTGACCAGAGCTGGGAATTCAACTGAAGAAGGATACACTTTCAAGCTCACTGACATGATTATTGGCAAGATTCAGTTCCTTTTGGGCTGTTGGTGAGGGCCTCAGTTCCTAGCTGGCTGGTGGGCAGCAGTTTTCCTCAGTTCCTTGCCATAGGCCTCAACATAGCAACTTGCTTCATTAAAGCCATCAAGGGAGGTTTCCTAGTAAGGTGGAAGTCAGAATTTTTGTAATCTAACCATAGAAGTGACATCACCACAATGTTGAGGTATTCTGTTGGTTAGAAGCAAGTTATTCAAAGGGACGATCAATAAAGCCATTAATACCAGGAAAAAATAATCAATGGGGCCAGACTACAAGCCACCTACCACAACATGTGGTCATCCCTGAAGATAGTGTGCAAGAAACTGGGAGTGAGTGAGGTGGTAAGAGCCCCAGGGAAAATTGGGGTCATTGTTAGAAGGCAATGGATGGTACATGGTGAATATAGCTGTCCATGACAGATCCCCTGGTTTGGCTCTGAGTTGTATAGAAAACAGAAGAGAAAGCTCTTTTTCTACCTCCATGACTTTGAATCATTACGAATCTCAATGTTTATTTTAAATTACCTAATTATATGTTTGCGTTATGGGATAAAGATGTTTTGGTCTGTTAATTCAACATTTCTAGGCCAGTTCTACTCCTTTTTTATTTTGGATTTATATTATAATTTTCAGCCAATGCCTCTATATGAAATAGATTAAAATTTTTGTATGTGAGGTTGCTGAGATTGTCTTATATGTGAAGGATTAAACACAGGCTAGAGGTGCAAATTCTCTCAAAACCCATCTCACTTTACCTAAAGAAACATTTTACGGTTGCTGGGGAAAAAAACAAGTCTTTAGCCCTGAATTTTCAGGATTTTAGTAGAAAATGGAAATAAATATTAACCTTGAGGTTAAAAATATTTGGGGGGAGAGGGCTTCTGTTTTATAGAAATCATAGATTTAAGAGTTGACTTTATCAAGAAGTAAACAGATCTCCTTCACAAAAGGTATTTACCCTACCCATGAGATTTCAGAATAGTTAAAATTGTCAGGTTAAGAAGAATAGATGAATTCAGTGTCTCATCTGTTTTCATATTTAATCATAATGCATTTGTTAAAGAGTAATGGGCATTAAATCTGACCCAGAGTTTGAGAATTATTTCAAAATCATGGATTTTGTAGATTTTAGACAGCGCTTGACTGATTCAGCAAGTTGATTTTTTATTTGTTTATGACTGGATTGTCAATTATTGTTAATAATATCATATGTATTATGTTTATTGTAGATAAATACATATTATAGCTAATAATATATAGCTAATATGTATTGTTATAGCAAATGTTTTTATTATTATTTTCACTAATATTTGTTCAGTTCATGCTATATGTCAATTACCATTCTAAGCACTTTTCATAATTATCAATTCTTTTAATCTTCAGGGCAATCACCTTTTTTTAAAAAAATCATGTATTCATTTCCTTTTCACCACTTTATAATGCATGCACAGAACACTTGGAATTTGGGTATGTCTTTCTGGCAATCAAAGAGTTTATTTGCCATGACTATCAATTAGATGAAGTCTTCTCTGTGGGAAGAATCAACCCCATATCTAACTTCTGCAGTTGAGCGATGACCCTTTCACAAGAAATTCACTCAGCCATTGAACCAGGGCTTACTTTGAAAGTTTCTAAGAGATTGGGGATATTTGGAATCCCCTCTACTTAGAGACTGTCCCTTAAAATATTTACTTGGGTCATTTTGTCTATTTTCTCTATAAGAGGAAGAGCCTAACAGGTTTCCTGTGTCTCCCTATTCCAGTTTCCTCCCTGCATTATTCTATCTCTCACATCCTCCCAGATGATGTTTGTGCAATAAAATTTTGATCATATCTCTCTGTTCTTGAGAAAGAAAATAATTACTCTTTTTTTTGGCAAACAAATTCCCTGATTACCTGTCTCCTGTCTATCTATCTTGCCCTATATCCTGTGTCATTCCCCTCCTTAGGCATGCATGTATAACTTTTGAATTCCAACAATAATGAATCATTTTAATCACTTTTTATTCAAACATACTTTTCTCTCATGCTATTTCCTCTGCCTGGAATGCCATTGTATTAGGATTCTTCAGAGAAACAGAATTAATAGGATAGATAGATAGATGATAGATAAATAGATGATAGATAGATAGATAGATAGATAGATGATAGATAGATAGACATAGATACATACAAAAAAGGAGATTTATTATAGGAATTGGGTCACATGATTATGGAAACTGAAAAATTCTACAATCTGCCATCTGTAAATTGGAGAACCAGGAAAACTCATGTGTAATTCAGTTCTAGTCCAAAGGCCCAGGACTCTCAGGGACTGTCAGTATAAGTCCTGGTCCAAGTCCAAAGGCCGAAGAACCCCAAGTACTAACGTCAGAGTGCAGGAGGAGAGAGATGTCCCAGTTCAAGTAAATCTACCCTTCTTCTGACTTTTTGTTCAAATAGATCCTCAACAAATTGGGATGATGCCCACACATGTTGGTGAGGGTGATCTTCTTTATTCAGTCTACAGATTCAAATACTGATCTCCTCCAGAAACACTCTGACAGACATACCCAGAAATAATCATTTCACCAGCTCCCTGAGCATCACTTAGCCCAGTCAAATTGACACACAAAAATTAACCATCAGAACCATCTTCCTTTTATTTGCCGCTCAAACTCCTGCTAAATCTTCAAATCACAAATCAGATGAACTCTTCTGTAAGCTCTCTACCTAAGCCAAATTAAGCATCCTTCCTTTCCTTCTACATTTTATATATCTGGTACACATCCATTGTGGCATTCATCATCTGCATGGCAGTTTTCTCCCCACCAGCTTCTAAAGTCTTTGAGAACAGTACAGTCTCCCTTTCCTCCCTGGGCCTAATACAATGACTGGCACATGGGAGACCTCAATGACTTAATGCTGTAATTAGCTTCTTCTCAAAGAAGATTCAAACATTTGCCAGAAGCCTTAAAAGAAGGAAAAAAGAGAATGAAATCAACGGAATTACTGTTTTTTTTTTTTCCGATCAGGTATGGCCTATATATATGTATTTTTTGTTGTCTGCCAGAAGATTTTAGCATTTTAAGCTTAAATTTCACTTCCTATTTTAGATCATACCCCAGCGCATAAGTTGTCAGATCTGTTTTGTAAAGGCTGGTATTTCTTAAGTGCTTCAAGAAGTTTTTAGTTCAAAATAAAATTTAAGGCCTTAGGGAAAATTTAATCTGAGCTCCTGACTTCCCTTAGCATTTAAACACCAAAGCATGGTCTTGGAGTATTTTCCTATTTAAATCTTGGCTTTATGATCCAGACTCTGTTGACCCACAACATTCCATAATTCCTGAAATGACTAATCCCTTTCCTTCTTCTGTTGTCTGCCACCTTTGCTTTGCATTTCTATCTTTGTATTTCAGAATGGTTGTCATTTTATCAGCGGAAGAAGCATTGTTCTTATTGCATTGTCTCTGTTCCTGCTAATTTTCATTGTCAATTTTTCTCCATAAAGAAATAGATAAGTAGTTGGGCGCCTGGGTGGCTCAGTTGGTTAAGTGACTGCCTTCGGCTCAGGTCATGATCCTGGAGTCCTGGGATCGAGTCCCACATCAGGCTCCCTGCTCAGCAGGGAGTCTGCTTCTCCCCCTGACCCTCCCCACTCTCATGCTCTCTCTATCTCATTCTCTCTCTCAAATAAATAAATAAAATCTTTAAAAAAAAATAGATAAGTAGTTTATGATTCTCAGCTCAGAGGACATTTAGGATTCGAAAAATGAGATACTGATAATTCTTAGTTAAAAACAGAATTATTTGTCAGGATCCTTCTTATACTATCCTACAGGAATGAGCACTGTTCACTCCTAGCTTCCTACACCTGTATTACAAGATATAAATACAAGGAAGCAGCCTCATACAGACTCCAACACTACAGTTATTAGTTGAATATGCAATTTCTCTTCCAAATGTGGGCAGAGTTTTCTTCAGAAGTTCAGTGGGGCTTTTTTACCAGTCTCTTCAAAAATGGCCAACTTTTATGTGACATATGTTGGAATAAATAACTAATAGTGCCTTTGTTAATTACAAAGCTGGGAATCAGAATTATCCTTTCTTGCCATTCCTTGCTCTACCTTTCTTCTCTTTTCACCTTTCAATGCACGTGAAGACCTAGCTGTTGGTGCACGTTAGATAAGACAAAGGCCCTAATGACATCATGGGCTTGGGGAATCTGATCACCTTACAGTGCAATGGGCTTTCTTCTGTTATTTGGCCAGAATGCCCATCCCCAGAACAAAGAGAACTATGTGAGGAAAAACACTGATGGCTTAGGACCAGTCCCTTTGATTGAGAGACTGAATGAACAACACACATATATTCTACTGACAGTATTGATATCCCTACCATTTCATTAGCTCTTTATAGTTCACACTGATTTTTCACATATGTCATTTCATTTCTGCTTCAAACAAAGCCATAAAATAGGTGGGGTGAAATGTCACTCTCGCTTTCCCGATGAAGAACTAAGCCCCAGAAACTTGCCCAAGCAGAACAGCACTCTCTTTATTGTTCCACGTCCCATCTCAAAAATAGAAACAACAAATACTTACACAATGGAGAGGAGACAAGACACAAACCCAGGCCAACTGGCTCCAGGATCGGGGCTCATCATGGCCCCACTACACTCTTGCTTATTGAGGCAGCGTCTTCCTGGACACACAGCACAAGCATCCATGCTTTGCAGAACGGACAGGCCGAGCCCCCACGGTGGAAACAACACTGAAGCTGCCGTCCCTTAGAATCGCAGAAAAGCCCTTTTTTAGAGTGAAATAAAAATATCCAAGTGTAGGACTTACCCTTCTTTCACCTTTCATTATTCCCTCCTACTTTTTCTCATTGCTTTACATTTTAGAAGCTAAAAATAATGAATGCAAGATGAAGGGTGGAAAGGAGAATAAACAGGGAAAACCTGGGAAACCCTTTTAAAACAAACTTGCTGGGATGGGAATGGGTGAATATTCTCCCTCCTGAAAAGGGCAAGTTTCCAATGGCATCTGGAAGAGAGAAGCAGGATAGAATAGCAGCTAAGAGCTTAGGCTCTGGAGGCAGGCTACCAAAGTTCTAGTCTAATTGGGCAACTTTGAAAACGTATGACTTTTCGGTATCTTATTTTCCTTCCCTGTAAGAGGAGATGATAACCAAAGTAGTTCCTGGGGTTGTCATGCGAATAATATGAGCCAATATGTGTAGAACCTTTAGAACCTGACCACAGTAAATGTGTTTGCTCTATTTTATATAGTGAGATATTTCAAAGGCCTGACACATCGCAGGTACTCAAATATTAGCTCCCTCCTTAGACTGCTGGAAAGACTCACAATCTTTGAAAAGTATGTGCCATATGTCAGTTACCTTGGTACTGGATAAACAGGTATTTATTACATTTTTAGGGGGTTCTCTCTTTCTTTCTTTCTTTTTTTCTTTCTTTCTTTCTCTCTCTCTCTCTCTCTCTCTCTCTCTCTCTCTTTCTTTCTTTCTTTCTTTCTTTCTTTCTTTCTTTCTTTCTTTCTTTCTTTCTTTCTTCTTTCTTAACTGTTGTCAGGAGACTCCTTTATCCCTTCCTAAATGCCATTTTCCTACTTAACAAATTTGGTAACTGCTGCCTCTGCCTAATCCTTTTACCCACCTTATTTGTCTCATCATTTCCACTGCATAACACCTATTCAAGCAGATAGTATGTTAGGTTTTTCTTTTGCTCATGGAAACTGTAGTCACTTAAGGGATTTTTTCTAATTCATTTCTCCTCTCTTTATAGTCACAATAAGAAGTCATGTTTCTAAGTTTTAATTCTTCTCATATCAAATGACATATTCTAAGTGGTAAATTAGTTTCTCCACTAGCCTATAAATTGCCTAAGTGCAGGGATGTTCAAAGCTATATCCCCATTGCCTAGCAAAATGCTTGGAACAAGAGGTACTTTATAATATTTGTGGAAGAAATCAGTCAATGCTGAAGGAATGAATAAAGTATAGAATGAAGTATCCTCCTCCCCAATTAACTAGAACCTAATTAAGAGATGTCTGAAATTAATCAGAATATCAATTGCCTTCTACTTTGAAAGAGAAAATTAACATCAGAAACCCAAACTGATATCATGTATTAATTTAATACTATATCCTGGAGTAAGCACACATTCATCTCAATCTCCTAGGCCTTTCATGGCTATGCAATATGCAGTGAGAACAGTTAAGAACATGTCAAAATTAAGCTAATACTCCACCCTCCCAGTATCACTCTGCCATTACAATATAGATGATATCAGCCTTTAAGCTTACTGCCTCAAATTCTCTTTTACTAGATGTCAGACTGTCTCATTCCCTCACTACCTTCCAGTCTGTGTCCAAATTTCACCTTTTCAGAGAGGCATTCTCTGACAGTTCTATCTATAAGTAACTTCCCTCCCCATTATTCTTTATTTCCTTTCCCTACGTTATTAGTTTAACTTTTTAAGCCAAATTTATTCAGGTATATCCTACCTACAACAAACTGCACAAATTTAAAGTGTACAGTTTGATGTATGACAAGTGGTTGTACATTGAAACCATCACCACAATCAAGAAAATAAATATCTGTCATCTCCAAAAATTTCCTTTCACTTTTTAATCCCTCCCATTCCCCCTTTTCCCCTTCCCAGGTAGCCACTGATCTGTTTTCTATCACTAGACATAAGTCTGCATTCTCTAGAATTGTATATAAATGGAATCATACAGAACGTAGCCTTTTTGGGGGGAGTCTGGTTTCTTTTACTCTGCAAAATTATTTTGATATTCATCCATGTGTTGCATTCATCAATGTGTTCCATTCTATTGCTGAGTAATATTCTATTGTATGAATATACAACAATTTCTTTATTTATTCACTTGATGAATATTTAGGCTGCTTTGTGTTGTTGGTTATTAGAAATAAAGCTGCTACGAACATTCTTGTACATTCGTGTACAAGTCTCTATAGCATATGTCTTCATTTCTCTTGGGTAAATACCCAGTAGTGGAAAGGCTGGGCCATATAGTAGATGCATATTTTACTTTTTGAGAAATTATCAAACTATTTTCCAAAGACGTTGTACCATTTTATATTCTCACCAACAGTGTCTGAGTGTCCCACTGATCCACATCATTGTCAACATTTGGTGTGGTCAGCCTTAATTTTAGACATTCCAATAAGTGGTAGTGCATTATGGTTTTTCATTTCCATTTTCTTAATGTCTAATGATATTGAACATCTTTCTATGTGCTTATTTGACATCTGTATATCTTCTCTGGTGAAGTGTCTGTTCAAATCTTTTGCCCATTTAAAAAAAATGATTTTTTATTAGTGAATTTTGAGAGTTCTTTATATATTTAGAATATAGTCTGTTATCAGATATGATTTATAAATGTTTTCTTCCAGTCCACATTTTGTCTTTTCATTCTCTTAACTATGCCTTTCAAAGAGCAGAATTTTAAAATTTTGATTAACTTTAATGATCTTTTCTCTTTTAGAATTGTGCTTTTGGTACCTAACCCAAGTTCAAGACTTTTCCTAATTTTTTTTTTTTTTGTATTTTTTTCTTCTAGAAGTTTCATGACTTTACATTTAGGCCTATGATACATTTTGAGCTAGTTTTTATACATGGTGTGAAATATGGATTGAAATCCATTTTTTTGTATATATGGATTCCCAGTTATTCCAGCATCATTCATTAAAAAGTCTCTCCTTTCTCCACAGAATTGCCTTTTACTTTTATCAAGTCAATTGGTTCTCTATGTGTTAGTCTGTTTCTAAACCATCTATTCTGTTCTACTGATCTGTTTATCTATCTTAACACTAATACACCACAGTCCTGATAACCATAGCTTTATGATAAGTAAAGTCAAGTAGTATACCTCTCCAACTTTGTTCTTCTTCAAAGTTATTTTGGTTATTCTTGGTCCTTTTTGTTTCCATATGAATTTTAAGAGAAGCTTGACAATTTACACACACACACACACACAAACCTGGGATTTTGATTGGGATTACATTAAATCTATAGATAAATTTGGGAAGAACTGACATGTTAACAATGTTGAGTCCTCCAATCCATGAATACAGTGTATCTTTCCATTTATTTAGGTCTTATATGATGTCTTCCAGCAGTGCTCTGTAATTTTAAGTATACAAGTCCAGAACATCTTTTGACAGATTTGTTCCTTAATATGATTTTTTTAAAATTTCAAGTTCCATATGTTTGTAGATGGTATATACAAATAAAATTGATTTTTGTACTTTGTTTTCTGCGACCTTGATAAACTCACTTATTCTGGTAGCTTTTGTGTAGATCTCATAAGATTTTGTACATAGATAATCATATCATATGTGAACAGAAACGTCTTCCTCTCTAATCTGTATGGATTGTATTTCTTTTTCCAGATTTATTGTGCTGGTTAGAACCTCCAGTACAATATTAGATGGAAGAGGTGATAGTGGACTTCCCTGCCTTGTTTCCTGATCTTAGCAGGAAAGCATCTGTCTTTTACAATTAAGTGCAATGCTAGCTGTAGGTTGTTTATAGATGCCTTTTATCAGGTTTGAGAAATTCTCATTTGTTGAGTTTTTATGAGAATAGTTGTTAGCTTTTGTCAAATGGTTTTTAATGCATCTATTAAGATGATCATGTGACTTTTATTTACTAGTTAATATAGTGAGGTACACTAATTGATTTTTTAATATTAAAAAGACGTAGTATGGGAATAAATCCAACTTGGTCATGTTGCATGATCTCTTATGTATTATTGAATATTATTTCCCAAGATTTTATTAAGAATGTCTAAATCTATATCCATGACAAACATTGGTCTATAGTTTTCTTTTCTCAAAATGTCATTGTCTGACTTTGGTATCAGAGTAATTATGACCTCATAAAATGGGTTGGCAAGTATTCTCTTCAATTTTCTGGAAGAGTTTGTGTAGAATTTTTATTATTTCTTCCTCATATATTTGGCAGAATTCACCATTGAAGCCATTGATGAGGCCTAGAGTTTTCTTTGTGAAAGGTTTTAACTATAAATACAATTACTTTAGTAGGTAAGAGATATTTGGTTATGAAGTTCTTCAGGAGTGAGCTTTGATAGTTTGTGTCTTTCAATAAATTTATCTATTTCATCTTAGCTTCTGTACTTATTGGCATAAAGTTATTAGCAATATTTTATTATCTTTTTAGTATCTGTAGACTTTGTAGGACTGTGATTTCTCTCATTATTGATATTGGTAAATTGTGTATTCTCCTCTTTTTTTCCTGATTTTCCTGATTAGTTGTCTTATCAATGATTATCACAAATAAAAGCTTTTAGTTTCATTGATTTTTCTGTTTTCTATTTCATTCATTTCTTCTCTAATCTTTATTTCCTTCTTTCTGCTTACTTTTGGTTTTATTTTTTTCTCTTTTTCACATTTCTTAAGGTGGATGCTGAGCTTATTGATTTGAAGTTTTCTTTTTTCTAATATAGACATTTAATACTTTAAATTTCTAAGTACCACTTTACCTACATCTCATAGATTTTGATATGATGTACTTTTTTTATTCAGTTCAAAATATTTTCTGAGTATATGAGAAAATATTTTAACAAAACCACAAAGTAAGAGAAAAATCTCAAGATGGAAACGGTTATGAGGATATGGAACAGTGGTGACCAGTGAATCTTTACAATAATTAAATCCAAATTGATATGGGTAGACACATTGAAAGTATTCAACATAAATATTCAATAAGAGCTCATTATACAGAACAAATATGCTATAAGGAAAATTCTAATAATAGTCTAGAACAAAATTTTCTAAATGATTAACAACAAAATGTAAGAATTAGTTGGGAATAGGACATATTGATAATGGTAAAGAATTCTATAGATTATAACATGTGGTTGTAGGAAAGGAAGAATAGAGAAAAGAAGATATTATGAAACCTTATCTTACTGGAGTAGGAGGGGAAAAAAAGTTATGGAAAGTGAAAGAGTTGATATCTTATTTTTAAGTAATCCTAGAAAAGTGTATCTGATAGAGCAGGGAAAGATATAGTAACTATCAATAAAGAAGTATCACAGAATCGGGATGCCTGGGTGGCTCAGTCCGTTAAGCCTCTGTCTTCAGAAGTATCACAGAATCTAGAAGTTAAAAAGAGAAAAATAGAATGAATAGAAATGTCACCAGATCAACAAAAATTTAAAAAAAGAAAATGAGGAAACAACAATGTACATAAATATAAATAGAAAATAAGATAGAATGATTAAAATCAAGCATGACTGTCACTATCCTAAATTGTACTTGTCCATTAAAATGCAAACCACGGGGGTGCCTGGATGACTCAGTTGGTTAAATGTCCAGCTCTTGATTTTGGCTCAGGTCAAGATCTCAGGGTCTTGGAATTGAGCCTGTCTGGGGCTCCGAGCTCCGTGGGGAGTCTGCTTCAGGATTCTCTCTCTCCCTCTGCCCTTCCCCCCCCCCACTTGCTTGCTCTCTCTCTCTCTCTCTAAAATAAATAAATCTTTTAAAAAAATGCAAACCACTGGACTATAGTTTTTTAAATTCCAGATTAAAACATAACTGTAGTTATAGGCTATTTATAACAGACACATTTTTTAAGATGATCATTTTAAAAGTTAAAAATAAAGGGTAGACACCAAAAACATGATTCATAAAAGTAAAAATTGGCAAATTGGACTTCATCAAAATTAAAAACTTCAGCTTTTTAGGAAACTCTGGAGGAAAAGACAAACTACAGATTAGGAGAAAATATTTACAAATCAAAAATACAACAAATGCCTTCATCTAGAATATATAAAGGACTTTCAAAACTCAACAGTACAAAACCAACCAATCCAATTCAAAAATAGACAACACACATGAGCAAACATTTTACCAAAAAGGATATACAGATGGCAAATAAGCACATAAAACTATGTCTAACCTAATTAGCCATGAGGGAAATGCAAATTAAAAACACAATGTAGTATCACTATGCACCTATCATAATGGCTAAAATTTTACAAAATAGTGATAACACCAAATTCTGGTGAAATGTGAAGCAACTGGATCTCTTGTGTGTTGCTAGTGGGAATATAAAATAATACAATCACTTTGGAAAATAATATGACAATTTATTATAAAACTAGACCGTACTTACCAGAGGAGCCAGTAATTACACTCTTGAATATTTATCCCAGAGCAATGGAAACTTACATTTGCACAAAAACCCATACTCAATGTTTATAACAGCTTTATTTGTAGCAGCTAAGAGGTAGAAACAGCTTAAAAGCCCTTCAGTGGGTGAATCATTAAGCAAACTGTGGTATATCCATATCATGGAATGCTACTCTGAAATAAAAAGAAATGAGCTATTGATACACAGAGTAACTTGTATGGATTTCAAGAAAATTATGCCAAATGAAAAAAAGCCAGTCCCAAAGGTTACATATTCTATGATTCCATGTATATAACATTCTTGAAATGACAAATTGGTAGAGATGGAGAACAGATTAGTAGTTGCCAGAGGTTAAGGAGCAAGGGAGGGAGAGAGAGGGCTATGGCTATGAAAGGATTGCAGGAGGGATCCTTATGATTGTACAGTCTTTATTTTGACTGTGGTGATGATCACACAATCTACATATGTGATAAAATTGTGTAGAACTAAACACATAGTCACACACTTCCCCTTTGGCAGAATCTTTAAGCCACTGTGCGTGTAAAACTGGTGAAATCTGAATAAGATCAGTGGATTTTATAAATGCCAATTGCCTGCTGGTGATAAGATTGGGGAAAATTGAGTAAAGCCTATACAGAATCTCTCTTTCTTAATAGTTTTTATAACTGCATGTGTATCTATGATTATCTCAAAATAAAAAGTTTTAAAAAAGAAAATGGAGGGATATCTAGAGATATGAGACAGAGAACTGAATAAAGAATGGTATATCCACATTGGAGTGGACTATTATGTAGCTATTTACAAGAATAAATTACAGCTTATCATTTACTTGGTGGAATTTCCATAAGACTTTGTTGAATGAGAAAAGTAAGGTTTAGAAAAGTAAGAGTAATATGATTCTATTTTTATGAAACAAGGCCTACAAATATGTGTGTGTATATTTGTATGTGTGTGTGTGATAGAGAGATTTGACAATGGATAATTGTATGTGAAGATACACACTAGTTTGTTAACATGAATTACCTTGAGGGAAGGATGGATGATACAGATGGTATAGAGGAACTAGGGGAAGGCAAAACCAAGGAAAATGGAAAAAGAAGAAAAAATAGAGCACTAAAATACCAAAATATAAGACAATAATAAATTACATGTGTACATAATTGTGTTTTGTGTTCTTAAAATTTTTTAAGAATTATTTTTTATTTTGTTATTCAATAATTGAAAATTTATTGAGACATAATTTACATATTATTCAATCCACCCATTTAAAGTGTACAATTCAATGGTTTTTAGTATATTCACAGAGTTGTGCAACTATCCCCAGTCAATTTTAAAACATTTTTATCACACTAAAAAGAAATGTCACATCCATTAACAGTCACTCCTCTTTTTCACCCAATACTCCTTCTTTAGCCCTAGGCAACCACTAATCTACTTTCTGTCTCTATAAATTTGTCTATTCTAGATATTGCATATAAATGGAATCATATAGTTTATGGTATTTTTTGACTGGCTACTTTCATTTAGCATAATATTTTCAAGGTTTAGCTATGATTTAGCATCTATGAGCACTTCATTTCTCTTTATTGCTAAATAATATCCCATTTTATGGATATATCTCATGGTCTTTATCCACTAAAGTGTACAGCCTTGCCCATTTGCAGTCGTCCTGGTATGACAGTGGTTATGAGAGTTTTCTGTTTCTCTTTCCCTAATCTTTCTGTTAAGCTCTCTGCCTCATTTGGTCTCACACCCGGATATTAGGCTCTGCTAATTGCCAGCTTATTACTCTCTTGTTTTTGACAGTTCTCTAAGATAGGAGTTGCTCCAGAGTGTGGTCCAATTAAATTTGGTTAGGAGTACTTCTAGAGGTCAGTCTTTGAAGTTCGTTCTGACCTCAGAAGGGCATTTCTTAACTGTCTCTTCCTGGTTCTCTAAAACTAGCTGCCCTACTGTTCAGCCTGCGGTCCTAGTCTCCTTCTAGTTGCTTACCACAAAAATCTCCATTGTTTTTAACAATGCCCTTAGGCTTGAACTTCCTCATACTGTTTCAAATAAAGTCAGTTTCTTGGAGAGAGCTTTAGAGCTCTCTGCACTTAAGGACTGACCTATTTATTGAGTGACATATTATGACTAGCTTCCCTTTGGCAGAATCTTAGAGCCACTGTCTGGGCAATGGACAAGGATGGTAGCCTCTGGTCTTCTCATCCTCTCAGCTTGCCTTTCTGGGCTGGGCACGGAACCTCAGTTCTTATAAGTAAGCTGGGTTGAGGGCAATCAGGACCCCAATATTCCTACCCTGTCACAACTGTGATGGAACATATAAAATGGGGGCTGGGTAGATAAAAGGAGCCCATGACCTCTCAGCCAACTCACCAGGAATTTAACCTCTGAGCCTTGAAATCAGACGGAATTAGAATGCTGGCAGGGTTGCCTGGGTGGCTTAGTCGGTTAAGTGTCCGACCCTTTTGATAAGGTATCATATCCTTTGGATGGGAGCTGAGAGGGAGCCTCATCTCTTGGGCACAGCCACTCAGATTGGAGTTTCAGGTTGAGCTGGCGAGAGAGAGGAGAGAAGGAACACGTTATGGCTCAAGTGCCACAGACTCTCTGTTCTTACCAAGTTTCAGTAGATTTTCTTGAATAAATATTTTTTTCATCCTCTGTAGATTCTTAGAACAATTTGCTGAGACTTTAAAAGGTTGTTTTATTATAACAATATTCAGCATTATGTCTGTTTTGCTGAGGATCAGGTCCACGGAACTTTTCACATTTGCCATTCAGAAAGTGGCACCCCCAGATTATTTTTTTAAAAGACTGTGCCAAAGAAAATTCCTGGTTTAATCACATACTCTGAGCTTTAGTTTCCTTATCTGAAATGGGGCTCATAATCCATATCACACTGCCTAGAACATAGTATCTCTGAATAACGATTAATTTATGTTTTCCCTCCATTTATCTCACTCTGTGGACTTAGAGAAGTTCCAGTTGAATAAAGGTGACTGCCCAGTAATGTATTGTTATGCTTGAAAAATTTTAAGACTCCAAGAAAGTATTTCAAGTCATATTTGAGGTGAGAAATACACTTAACCACTATAAAAAAGTGATCTTCAACTTGAACCAGCATTCTTTTAGAGGTTTGGCTCATCAGAAAATACTTTAACAAGATTGCAAAGAATGACTCAAGATCTCTTTCTTCTTCCTCCCTCTCCCTCACCACCTCGCCCTACCCAACTCTCCCTACTCAATTTCCCTCCTGCATTATAGCTTTTCACCGACACATGAGAATTACTGAATAGAAACTGAATGACTGAATAAAGAATAAAATTTAATCTATACAAAGATTTGTTAAGTGATTGGTAACTAGTATTGTCTCCAACCTATATTTGTTTTTTAAAAATTGAAGTATAGTGACAAACAGTGTTACATTAATTTCAGGTGCACAACATAGTTATTTGACAACTCTATAAGTTATGCTATGCTCACAAGTGACTCACAAGTGTCATCATATGACACTATGACAATACCATTGACTCTATTCCCTATGCTGTACCAAAAGCCTGTTATCTCCCACGCCCCTTCACCCATTTTGCCCCTCCCCTCTGACATCAATTTGTTCTCTGTATTTATGGGACTGTTTCTGCTTTTTATTTGTTTGTTTTGTTTTTTAGATTCCACACATAAGTGGAATCATATGGTATTTGTCTTTCTCTGACTTATTTCACTTCACATAATACCCTCTAGGTCCATTCATGTTGTCACAAATGGCAAGATCTCATTCCTCCTTATGGGTGGGTAATATTCCATTGCACATCTTCTTTATCCATTCATCCACCAGTGGACACTGGTGTTGCTTTCATATCTTGGCCATTGTAAATAATGCTGCAGTAAACACAGCAGTGCATGTATCTTTTTAAATTAATGTATTTGTTTTCTTTGGGTACATACCCAGTAGTGGAATTACTGGATCATATGGTAATTCTATTTTTAATTTTCTGAGACATCTCTGTATTGTTTTTCACAGGGGCTGTACCAATTTACATTCCCACAGTGTATGAGGGTTCCTTTTCCTCTATATCCTTGCCAATATTTGTTACTTCTTGTCTTTTTGATACTAGCCATTCTGAAAGGTATGAGGTGATACCCATTGTGGTTTTAATTTGCATTTTCCTGATGATTAGTGATGTTAAGCATCTTTTTATGTGTCTATGGCCATCTGTATGTCTTCTTTGGAAAAATGTCTATTCAGGTCCTCTGCATATTTTTTAAATAGATTGTTTTCTTAGTGTTGAATTGTTTAAGTTCTTTATATATTTTGTATATTAACCCTTATGAATATATCATTTGCAAATATCTTCTCTCATTCACTAGGTTGCCTTTTTGTTTTGTGTATAGTTTCCTTTGCTGTGCAAAATCTTTTTATTTTGGCATAGTCCCAATGGTTTATTTTTGTTTTTGTTTCACTTCCCTAAGGAGACATATCTAGAAAAACTTTGCTAAGGCAAATGACAAAGAGATTACTGACTATGTTTTCTTCTAGGAGTTTTATGCTTTCATGTCTCAAATTTAGGTCTTTAATCCATTTAAAGTTTATTTTGTGTATGGTATAGTAAAGTGATCCAGTTTCATTCTTTTGCATGTAATGTCCAGTTTTCCCAGCACCCATTTGTTGAAGAGACTGTCTTTTCCCCACTGTATATTCTTACCTTCTTTGTTGTAGGTTAATTGGCCATATATTCGTGGGTTTATTTCTGAGCTTTCTATTCTGTTCCACTGATCCATGTGTCTATTTTTGTGCCAGTCCCACACTGCTTTGATTATTATAACTTTATAGTATATCTTGAAATCTGGGATTGTAATACCTCCAGTTTTGTTCTTCTTTTTCAAGATTGCTTTGGCTACTCATGTCTTTTGTGGCTCCATACAAATTTTTGTATTATTTGTTCTAGTTCTGTGAAAACTGTTATTGGCATTTTGATTGCATTAAATCTGTAGATTGCTTTGAGTAGTATGCACATTTTAACAATTTTAATTCTAATCCATGAGCATGGAATATCTTTCCATTTGTTTGTGTCATCTTCAATTTCTTTCATCAGTGTTTCATAGTGTTCAGGGTATAGATCTTTCACCTCCTTGATTAAGTTTATTCCTAGGGGGGCTCCTGGGTGGCTCAGTCGTTAAGCGTCTGTCTTTGGCTCAGGTCATGATCCCAGCGTCTCGGTTTTTCACAATTGAGTATGATGTTAGCTGTGGGTTTGTCATATATGGACTTTATGTTGAGCTATATGTTCCTTCTAACCCCACTTTGTTGAGAGGTTTTTTTTAAATCATGAATAGATGTTGTATTTTGCCAAATGCATTTTCTGCATCTATTGAGATGATCATATGGTTTTTACCTTAATTTTGTTAATGTGGTATATCATGTTTATTGATTTATGGATATTGAACCATCCTTGTGTCCCAGAATAAATCCCACTTGATCGTGGTAAATGATCCTTTTAATATATTGTTGAATTCAGTTTTCTGATATTTTGTTGAGGATGTGTGCATCTATACTCATCAGGATATTGGCCTGCATGCAAGCTATGTTTTATACTCATCAGGATATTGGCCTGCATGCAAGCTTGAAATAACTCTTCTCTCTCTCTCAAGAAATGAAAACCCTATGAAAGCCATTTCCAATGCCACTGATTTATTCATTTAACAAGATGATTTAATACCTAGGCTGTGTGTGTGTGGCACTCTTCTAGGTACTTGGTCCCAGATATGCATCTTAAGAGATGAGATAGGATTTTAGGATTTTAGCATATGCCTTACAAAGCCAAAACATTATTATTATGTCTGCACAATCTTTTTGTAGCCTATCTACCTGCTCATAGTTTAAAATGATCAGGAGTAACAGTGTGGATGTGACCCTAGGAGAGGCTGTAATTAATATTTACCCTTAATCCCATCTCATACCAGCTTTAGAGACAAATAGTGTCTTGTTTTCAACTCCTCATACAAGTAATGTTGAGCAACCAGAGCCCCTCAAAACTGATTCCTAAACTGCTGCAAAGTTTTTGACCTTCTTAAAAGATCTAGGACCAATCAGAAATAAATTATAATCAGGTGAAAAAGAGGATGAGGATGTTAAAAATCCAGACCTGAAAACTCTATTTAAAAACCTACCGATCAAAAATAAATAAATAAATGAAAATAAAAACATCCCCATTGTCTTTTAAATAAAGAATTCAGAGTCTTGGGATAGAATTTTTTTAATGAAATGTTAAATCTGAAACTAGAGGGCGCCTGGGTGGCTCAGTTGGTTAAGCGACTGCCTTCGGCTCAGGTCATGATCCTGCAGTCCCTGGATCGAGTCCCGCATCGGGCTCCCTGCTCGGCAGGGAGTCTGCTTCGTCCTCTGACCCTATCCCCTCTCATGTGTTCTCTCTCTCTCATTCTCTCTCTCTCAGACAGATAAATAAAATCTTAAAAAAAAATCTGAAACTAGAATTTTATGTAGTTTGGATTATGAAATGAAAATTATATTATTTGGTTTAGCAGGTGCATACTGAATCCTTACTACAAGCTGTATTGGCAAGACATAGTTCTACATTGGAGAAATAAGTCTTATACCCAAATAACTATAATATTAGACAGAAAATATTTGTTCTAATAGAGGGTCTAAAAATGCCATTTAAAACAGATAAAGAAAGCACTTATTCCTGTTAGGAGGGTTATAAAAGATTAAAGGAAATGTCTCATCCAAAGCCAGTGAAGGGGCAGAAATGTCGGGACATAACAAAACCAACCCAAGTGTGTTACAGGCTGCCTTTAGAGACCAGCTAGAAACCCCACCTGACGGGAGTACTGGGGAAAAAGAAATAAATGTAGATGATTTGTAGCAGATCATGGAGACCCCAAAATGTCATTAAAGGAGCAGGGAATTTATTTTGAAGCCAACTAAAAACCATGGAGGGCTTTTGAAACAAGGCATAACAATCAAAACTATCCTAGGGAGATTAATCTGACACCCATGTATAAATAGATTTTAAAATATCAGAGATAGGAAAACCAATACAGACACTATTGTTGCATCAGGTCACGTGAACCTAGACAACTTATAGCAGAATCAAAGTAGATGGCCATTCCACAAACATGAAAAAGGACATAGAATCCAGGGAATGGATGCAAAACACCTTGGTGAGGAATGACTAGAACTTGGGGATGCATGTGAGGCAGTGAAAGAGGGAGTCCCAAGATGTTTTGAAGTTCAATGTCTGTGTGCCAGGGAGGCTGACAAAGTTCTTAAAAAGAGAAAGATAAGGTTTGGAGAAAGAAGAAAAATAATGTTAATATTTATTAAATAATAAATATTTATTGAGCACTTACTATGTGCCAGGCACTGTTCTGGGGGGTTGAGTGTTATCTTTGATTTTTAAAACACTTTATGTAGAAAAGGCACTGTTCCCAGTCTGTGTAACCCCAAAGGCAGAGCTGGAACCAGTAAGTAGGAGTCAGGTAGGAAGTAAAATACCTGATAAGTGGAGACTTCCTGATAAGTAGTAAGAGCTCCGTTCTAGGCAGTATTCAAACATAAATTGGATAATAATCTTCTGGGCACCCTGTGACAAGGGATTTCTGCCTTAAGAGAGAGGTTAGACTAACCCTTCTTCAAGTTCTCTCCCAACCTTAAGTAAGAGTCTATTCTTTCCTATGATTTAGTCCTATGGGTTCTATTATTTTTTCCTTTGGGTTCTATTATTAATCTCTGGTTTCTCTCAATTATTAAATAAATTACCCAATCTGTCTGCCATTCAGTAAAACTCACACATTTGCATCTGTTATTCTTGAATTATTTTTGGTTAGGGCTCTTCTTCTTTATTAAAAATCTCTACCCAGTAATGTTACCTTTATAGCAATTTAGAATGCTAACCCTGGTAGACTGGGTTATAAATATCAGAGGGGAAAAGGAATTCTTGTGCCTAATAATATTTTTGTTTGGAAGAAGCCCTGCAAATGAGAAATGAATTATCTTGACTTCAGTATTGCGATGCAGTTTCTGTATTTTGCAGTAATTCAGAAGAGAAAAAAATATTTCAGAGAGGTTCATTTTGATACAGCATGTTAAAGAGAATAATTATTCTCCAAACCCTGCAAAGCTTTAGATAGGAAACATTTAGCTGTTTTGCGGTTAGAAAAGATGAAAGGAAAGAGAAGAAAAGGAGAGGAGAAAGGAAACCTGTAGTGAGCTCCAGCTATAAGCTATAGTTAAAGCTTTGCATTTCCTGGTGTCTTTTGAAACGTAAAATTCCACAACAAATAGCCCTGTAACGTATAACCAGTATGAAGATTCAATTCAGATTTAAGCACTTCGGTTTGCTTTTGAATCTTGCTATTTTCTGCATTTGTTTTGACTGCTCTCATCATTCAGGATTGACGCTTGGATGGGTGTGTAGGAGGAAGCAGCAGCGGCAGGCTTACAGCTTGCAGACAAAAAAAAATCTGCCTTATCTGATGGCTATTATTGAAAATGCGAGGTGTAGCCTGGGCTGGGTAATGAAGGGGAGCGAGCGAGGGGGAGCAAGGAGCATGGAGCTGCATACTGATGAGTGTAGGAGTACTTGATAAAAAGAATTCTGGCTGCTGGCCGTGCATTGCTCATTGTGGAGTACTCCAACAATCACATAGAACGCAGACCAGCTTAAGCTGACAGCTTGATATGCCTTCTTCTGCTGCCTGGTTTTGGGGGCTGTATGACGTACTGGTCGGTAGTAAAGATTAATATGTAAGAAATGTGGAGCTAGGATCAAGTCATACTCCACAGCCTGCCTGGCAAACTATGTTTTACTTCTGACTTTGCTCTCTCGCTGAGAACATTAATCTGTCAAGCTGGCGGGCTCCTTTGATAGCAACTTTCCCAGGAGCATGATGTGGCAATGCCACCTCTCAGCCCAGGACTACCGCTATTACCCAGTGGACGGCTACTCCCTGCTTAAACGCTTCCCTCTTCATCCTCTTACAGGACCCAGATGCCCCGTCCAAACAGTGGGACAATGGTTGGAAAGCATTGGGCTACCTCAGTACGAGAACCACCTGATGGCTAATGGATTTGACAATGTACAGTTTATGGTAAGACGCTCTCTGTGTCCACGGAGCTGCCTTTTGTCTGTCTTTGCTTCTTATGTGTCTTACACGGCTCAGAGGCAGCCTGATTTGCACCAAAACCGGTCAATTTATATATGTAACTGCATCAGAAAAATCGGATGCCCTTAGGACGGAACTTACTGTGTACATATAGACACTTGCCGAAAAATGAGGTCTATAGGCATCCATATACATATGTGTTATGTGAATGAACCGGTGAGAGTACTATTTATAGGCAGTGAAGGAAGATTAACATTTATGTTCTCCCTGTCATTCTTTGTGATTTTTATAAATTTGTCATCTCAGAATACCCAGTTAGATTATAGCACTCTTCAGTTAATTCTAAATTCCTAAAACATGTTCTTTCATGTGAGCATCAGCATTTAGTGATTAATTAGACAATTTGTTATGTTTACGGTGTGAAGATTATTTTTTCCTGGTAATTGTTCAATAAGCAGTTTAAATTATGTGGACGACCTTTAGTTTGCTAGCCAGCTGTTTCAGATGGTCAGTTATGGAGAACATTCACTTACTTACACATGCTGATAGAAGAGCACTGAAGTGTTATTTATTACTTTAGATAAAAAAAAACAAACACTTCCATCAACTACCTGTCAGTATTTAGAAAGAGAGGCTGATGGACTAAGTACATTCATGTATTCTGAGTACTGGTCTGCATGCAGTCTAGACCCGGTGTGTGCAAACTTCTCACTGTGATGAATATAGGTGAGGAAGGAGGGTGGGGAAATGTGCAGACCCATAATACAGCTTTCTAATCATTCATATACCTCCCCCGGTGCTCATCAGTTTCCCTTGTTAAGCTACGTCACAGTCCTTATTACCTTTCCTTGCTTTTAAGTTCTCATCACACGTATTACTGATCCCTAAATTTAGAGAGAGCTGCATAATATAAGCATGGAGCACACAAATGGCTTGC
Organism: Mirounga angustirostris; assembly: GCF_029215605.1. NCBI lineage: Eukaryota > Metazoa > Chordata > Mammalia > Carnivora > Phocidae > Mirounga > Mirounga angustirostris. Next base: position 22,040,634 of record NW_026991713.1, read on the forward strand.
AGAAATAATTAATAGCTATTTCTAAATAAAATGCTGGGGCAGACACCTGAAGCTTATTAATGCCAGAATTGATAACAAAATATGAGGGCTAGTTAGGTTTTTTAAATTTCTATTTGAGATTATTTTTCTCCAAGCTTAACTTGACTATTATGATTTTTAAAATCAGTAAAATTGTTAAACTTCTGCCTCTTTTCCTAAAAAGTGTATGCTCCGTGAGCTTTTGTAAAAAGCTACATAAATGTAGTAAGACATATGAGCCCTAAGTAACTGTATACATAGAACTCTTTATGGACCTGTTTTTTATAATGGGATATGCAGCTACTGTTATTTATCTCAGGTTGAAGAGAACTGTCACTGATTAGACAGACCAGATATCATGGGTATTGAAATAGGGAAAAAGTGAAATTTCTTCGGTTGCTATGACAGTGTTAGGACACTAAGCAGATTTAGGACAGACTTAGGACACTAAACAGAGAACACTATGAATTCGGGGAACTATCAAACAGAATGAAAGTCTTTTCATAGTTATTTATATTTACTGCACATTTTGATGTCTTTATTCTTTCTCTCTGTCTCTGCCTGAGATAAGACTTTCTCATTCCCACTCCTCAAGCCCTTGTCCAAATTTATTCTGGCCCCATGAGAAGCTAGGTAGGTCTCTGGATTCTCTAGATTATTTGGCTACTTCCAAATATTTTAATTCAGCATAATTTTCCTCTGAATATTGGACACAATTGAGCAAATAGAACCCCTTTTTGAAAGCCCGAAACTGAAAGGTTAATCAAACAGTTTTCAAATAAACTGAGGTCGTAAAGCAACATTCAGGAATGAATTATGTATAAGTACTTCAAAATGTATCTGGGGGGCAAAAATCCTGGGTATATGTGACAAAACCAAGGTCTGACTTTCTCCATAGGCTATCGTCTTTATTTTTGCAATTCTAAGTTGCATATGTAATTTTCCAGAAAATGAGAAAACATAGTTAATTCAGATGAGTCAATCAAATACTTTCTTCATGAGACAGAATTAATTAAAAAAGAAAAAAACTTTGATCATTTAGAGAGGTAATTATGAAAATTGAACAAACCATAAAATAGTATCATCAATTATTGCTTTATATGCTACTACACACTATTTATTTGCTACTAGTATCATGAAAATTAGTTTTTACCTTTATAAAAATTATTTATTGATTTCCATAATCTGATTTATTTAATTATGAATTTAGTTAAAGTATACTAATATGATCAGCCCACTTTAAGAAACAGGTTTCATTAATGGGGTGAAAAATCTTTTAGACCTGCTTAGTCTCCACTCAGTGTCATATTCTAGCTTTTATTTTTCTTTTTTTTAAAGATTTTATTTATTTATTCATGAGAGACAGAGAGAGAGGCAGAGGGAGAAGCAGGCTCCCTGCTGAGCAGAGAGCCCGATGCGGGACTCGATCCCAGGACCCTGGGATCATGACCCAAGCCGAAGGCAGACGCTCAACCGTCTGAGCCACCCAGGCGCCCTCGCTTTTATTTTTCTTGAAGCACATTCTGACCTGCATTTATTCATCCTGTTGCCGAAGCAACAAGCACCACATTCCCATTAACTGTGATGTAGTGCAGGTCATGTATGTAGTGCAGGTCTTGTGATGTAGCTGAAGGTCAGAGTGATGCTTTTTAGAACACGACAGTAGAGACATCAAAAGGATATAATTAATGTTGCTTGAAACTTCATTGTACATCCATGCATAGATATACTTTATTTAGGAAACATTCTCAAGAGTTAACTTTTCATTTAATCGATATTCCATTAATGAATGTTTTAAAGGATCCATATAAGTGACTTTCAAAGTATTTATTGAAAGCTTTAAAAAAATTTTACTAACTCTGTTCTACATACTCTCACACATAAATACAATATATGGATGATTTATTCACAGGGCTTTGATTAACTTTAATAAAGATTTCTTACATCAGTTCCTAGACATAGTTAGAAAAGTAGGACCTCCATTTATTTTTGTGTATCTATCAATTATTGCTTCCCCTTTGGGCTCTTAATGTTTATCCTTGATTTTACTGCTGTGTGAATTTTTTTTCAGTACCTGAAAATCAGAATTCCAAACTTTTTCTTTATGTACCTGGTCCTGGTTTGCTGATATTTGTGCACACGGTTCTGACTTTCCTGTATCCTTAAATATATAAAATAAGTGGAAATTGATAAAATTTAAAGAATAACTACAAAACTACATCAGGTCACCTAAGACCTTGGGAGAGTTTGATCTATGTTGCAAACAAAAGCTCCTTCAACATGGAATCCTTCCTCAGGAGACTTAACCAAGCCCTACTTACCTGTTCATCCCCTCTAAGTCATATATGGTCAGCTCCCTCCTAGTGAAGCATGTGCTACTCACTAGCCTCTGGGAATGCTGCTGGGTTCTAAAATATGTCTATGTTTCAACATTTTTTTTTAAATCAAGGAGTTTAGGTATGAAGTGTTTAGTATACAAAACGTACATGCTTCTTTACTTCTTATTATATATATTTCTATCATCATCTCTTTTTTCCAAGTCTGATGACTGCTTCCTAAATTTTAAGTCTCAAACTATCTATTCTTCTCTTGATGACTGCTCATTTGTAGTCTCCTCTCCCCATCCTGGACAGCTATTTCCTTTCCTTTCCCTCCTTTTTTTTTTTTTTTTCATCCTCAAATGTCTAACTCAATTCCTGCCTTGTTTATGTAGCTTTCCTTAATGACTCTAGTCCCCTGGAGCCTCTCTTTTCTCTGCACTCATATAGTGGTTGTATTTGGTATGAAAAATTACATTTGGCATGCCATTATTCACTCTCTAGAATTAGAAGTTAAGTTTTCGCTCATATATATCTTGTCTCTCCCACTAGACTAGAAACTCTTCAAGTCCACATTCTGTGTATTCAATTCTCTGGTCTTTCTCACAACTCTTAATAATTCCGTGTACATAGACACCACCTCATAACAACTGGATGCACAGCAGACTGTTGTAGATGGATTTCCAGCCTCGTTTTTTAAATTGGGAGCCTTGTGGGGCACCAGGGTGTCTCAGTTGGTTAAGCGACTGCCTTCAGCTCAGGTCATGATCCCAGGGTCCTGGGGTCGAGCCCCACATCAGGCTCCCTGCTCGGCAGGAAGCCTGCTTCTCCCTCTTCCACTCCCCCTGCTTGTGATCCCTCTCTTGCTGTCTCTCTCTCTCTCTCTGTGTCAATTAAATAAATAAACAAAATCTTAAAAAAAAAATAAATCGGAAGCCTTGTTTTGCCAGTGGAACATGGAACATTAGTACCCTTCATTCATTCATGCAGCAGACTCTCCTTAAACATTTCATATGTGCTGGGAATGGTGCTAATTACTGAGAATGTAACAGTGAACAATCCATGATCCTTGACCTCTAACAGGTTACAGTGTTGCTCTCAGACCTATCAGATTATTTGCATGCACATTAGACACTCTTTCCTTCATGTGCTCCCACAAACAGGTACATACATAACATTCTATCACAGGGATCTTGCCCCTCATCCTTTTATATAATCACCATCCCTCAGCATATTCCTTACTAAAAATTGTTTTTTCAGCAGCAAATTACAGTAGGCAATGGAAGAGATAAAATCTATCATAGCAGGGCGTAAAGATAGATAAAGATACTGATACTGTTCACAACAAAACACTGACAGTGTTAATGGTAGATTTATGGTCCAAAAACTGAATTAAGAAGTTTGTATTATTGGAGGAGGACTGACTCATAGCCTCACCAGGATAACTAGCTGACAGTTATATTTGTAAACTCTAATCAAAAAGGGGGAAGAATGAAATTATACCAACTCATTTTTTTTTTTTTTTTTTTTTTTTAGCATTTCCTGTGTTTCTAGCAGTTGCCATCTAGGTTGGCTTAGGATGCTTTGACCATTATTAAGATGTCCAAAATGCAGCCTTTACAGAGTAAAAAATAAAATAATTCCAGGAGCCCTATGTGATTTGGCATTTTTATACACTTGGGTGGGTAGCATTCATAAAGGACTTGCTGAAGGTCAGAGTGATGCTGAAGAGTGGAGCCACAGAGCTCTTGGAAGTCATCCATTTGGACAAAAGATTTAAGGAAGATTGATCTTATAAGTATTTAGCTGAAATTTTCTTTTCCATTTTTGCGGTGCATTTTACATGCTAATGTACTTACTTCTCTTTTCCTCTTTTATATAACTTTTCTGTAATAAGAGCACCATTTGCAGTTGACCTGATAAAGTGACCTTTTAAGTGTCTTAGCAGCATATCATGATCCAAGAAAGAAGTTAAACTTGTGAAGTAGAAAAATAAATTGTCCCTAAAGGGTAAGCCTAATAACACCCAAGATGATTTCTTGTTTCAAACATTGCTTAAGAAAATTTTATAAAGTTACTGAGATTTAAAGGTCCAAGAGAAAAAAATACCTGCCACACTCCCCACACCATCCCATTCCTGAAACAGTCTAGGCTCTGAAGTGGGTGGCTTTACGGTGAATGTGCAGCTATCATTTTACAAACTCAGTCTAGTCGTTACGCATGCACTTCTGCAACAACAAAAATATATATATTTTTTTCAATTATGGGCATTTAATATCTGTTGGCATCCAAAAGTCAATGCCAGGAGGGAGTCATTCTTTATCTGGACAACAGCTTAATTACAAATGTAATAGGCAACAGCCTCACAGTAGTGTGAGAGAGAACTCAAGTAAGACTTCTCATTTCCACTGTCTTGCTTCTCTATGATTCGGTTTACTCATCTGTAAAATCAATCTAATGAGGGATCTAGGAGAAATGTTCTTTGGACTTGTTATTTAATATTTTGAGCTCTTTAAAGTTACAGGGTACAATATTGGTGGTGGCAGAGCTGTTAATTGTTCTTGTAGATCTCATTAGCCTTGGAAGGACACTGATTGCTCGTGCAGTGGAAAGTCAGAAATGAGGGCATGTTCAGGGATGACCGTCTTAGAAGAATGGCTCTCAGAAAAAAACATTAGCTGCAGTTCTAATCTGGTGATAGTGAGGAGGCCTTTTCTTCCATCTGGAAGTTACTCCAGTTACATTTTTAAGCATTAAAATAAGCTGCCCCATTTTCTAATAATGCAGTACTACAACTCCCATTACTAACTCATGCTCACATGAATTGGTCTTTAATTTAGTCATGCAGCACATTTGCATAATTTCATCTCCAGTATTGCTTTAAATGACCAGATATTTGGGAAGAGGAATTTACTTCATGAATCAGAAAACTTATTCAAACTGCCGAATTATGGACTACTTTTAAGAAATCCAGCCACAATCAAATTTTTTGCTTCTTTAAAAAGATGGATCTCTCAAACAAGTGTTCACAGGCAATGACCTCCATTTTCTCACTTCTAGTCACCTCCTTAACCCCTGTAATCCTGTCTGCTTCCCAGCTCTTCTGCTAAAATTGTTCTTTTTGAAATCAGCTGTGACCTGCTTCTTGCCAAATCCCAGCCCCCTTTCTTCTCATTGCATTTCTCTCGCCCTCTTTACCATGTCTTATTTTCACCCCTCACTCCTTATTGATATTCACTCCCTTATTGATAATTATTGGGTTCTGTGACATTACACTGTCCTTCCAGTCATCCCTGTTCTCTGATTCTCCTCCTGCCTCTAAATGTGCATGGTGCTCTACCTGTTCATCCATTGGAGAGACTGTAGTTCTCATGGGTCCATAGCTGTCCTACTCTCCCTCTTTCTACCTGGCTTCCAGTGCGGCCCCACTACTCAATAAACATTTCCATATACATCTATGCATGCAAAGCATTCAGCACAGACTTGGCAAAGAACAAATGCCCAACAAATGTTAAGTATTACTGCAGCTAGAGTGCTCTTTCTAAAGCACACGTTTGCTTTAGCACTACCCTGCTTAAAATAATTCAGTGATTCTCAATTACCTATGGGAGATTATGTTTCCAAAATCCTTAATATGGCTTTCATATTCAGGATCCTTTATGACCTGCCCAGCCCCAATTTATTTTTCAGCCTCTTCTGTTACCATTTTCCCTCTTTACAGTTCTAGAGAACTGTGTATTTATCTTTCATTGCCTGGCCTTTTGCACATGCTGCTCTCTGCCAAGAATGACCTTCCTTCTCCTCTTAACTCCTCTTTATCCTTTGTTCTCAGCCTAATTGTCACTTCTTTTAGCTGTCACTTTTTCCCTGGCCCTCCAAGTATGGGTCAAGAACGCTTTTTCTGGAGTTCCCTTTCTTACTACTTATTTTACTGTGCCATATTACCTATTTACTTGCCCACCCACCCCTACCACTTCTCCCACACACAAATTGTAGAACAGGGGTCAGCAAACTTGCTCTCTCAAGGGCCAGATAGTAAATGTTTTTAGGCTTTGAAAGTGGTCTCTGTTGCAACTATTCAACATGCTGTTGTAGTATAAAAGTGGCCATAGACAATATGTAAATAATGGATGTGGCTGTGTTCCAATCAAACTTTATTTACAAAAGCAGGCAGATTTGGTCGAAAAGCCATAGTCTGCTGTCCACACACTTGATTATTTTTAACTCCTTGAGAATTAGAAATATGTTTTGACCCCTTGTATCTCCAGGGACAAGTCATGGCTTACACACGTAGACACAGTAAGTGTTTGATGAAAGGAGGAAGGAAGAAAGCAAATAAGGATGAAGGAAAGGAAGAAAAGAAAAAAGGAAAGAGAAAGGGAGTGAAGGAATCTGGCAGGTGGCTACGACAAGGTTTCTGAAGGCCTGTTCAGTTTAAAGAGAACCTGGTCAATAGCTAAGGATATTCAGAGCAAGAGCCAGCCTTCAGGAGTCTCCTAAGAGCTGGAGAGGGTGTTTTTGCTCGAACCAATCAGACGGGAGTATATTTTCAGCAAGAGCCCTGCACAGGCATAGGAACTAGAAAAACACAGCTGCAAAGGGAGCCTGTTGTTCACTCTCTTTGGAATTCCTTTCTCCTCCTTCTTCACCTAATTATGCAGCATTGTTCATGATTCAACTTAAGCATCACTTCCTCCAGGAAGTATTTCCTTATACCACCCTGTCATCTGGCTGGCGTAATCACTCTGTCTCTGGGCTCCCCTGGCACCCTGCCCTTAGCCCTGTGCTAATCTCTATTTTATTGCATTGCAATTATATGTTCAGATGTCTGCCTCCCACCCTAGAAAGTGAGTTCCTTTAGAAGCAGAGATCAGGTCTTATTTATCTCTGTATTCCTAAAACTTGGTGCAGTGCCTGGCATATAGTAGCTTCTGATAAACACTGATTAGATAGATTTAAAGTTCAATTCAGTTTCATATAAATTATCCCATGTAATTCTTACCATATCACTGTCAATAAGTATTGGTATCCCCATATTTATAAATAAAGAGAATTATTATTATATTATTATTATATAGCCTGGGTAACTCTTACTTCAAAAGCCTCAGCTCAGAAGTTCCTTCTGGGGAGTCTTTTACAAATTCTGTTGTGGTATTACTCAACTGTCCTTCACTGGCCTCCCATGGCCCCTTATACACACCTTTAATGGAGCAGTCTTATCATACAAGGCTGAATTATCTGCTTCTTTACCTTACTCCTTCCCCTGAGAAAAAGAGCAGTGTTTTGTTCAGTACCATTTTCCTAGCACATAATAGGTCCTTGTATAGTTTGCTAGGACTGCCATAACAAAATGCCACAAACTGTGTGGTGTAAGCAACAAAAATTTATTGTCACAGTTCTGGAGGCCAGAAATCCAAGATCGAGGTGTTGGCAAGACTGGTTCCTCTGAGGCATGTGAGGGGAGGATCTGTTCTAGGCCTTCACTTGCCAACAGTCTTCTCCCTGTATTTTCACATCATCTTCTCTGTGTGTGTCTGTGTCTAAATTTCCTCTTCTTATAAGGACACCAGTCATATTGGATTAGGGTCCACCCTAATGACCTCATTTTAACTCGATTACCTGTGTAAAGACCTTATCTCCAAATAAAGTCACATTCTGAGGTACTGGGGGTCAGGACTTCAACATATGAATTTAGGAGGAACACAATTCAGCCCATAGCAGTCCTTAATAAATGTGTGTACAGGAGTATCCTTTACTATCCCTCCTATTGCCAAGTACAGTCCATAATGGTCACACAATAAATATTTGATTAATTGAATTAAACTCAATCTACTTGAGGTTTACATGAGATTTAAAATGTTCAAAGAATCTGATGTTATTCTTTCATCAATGATAAATGCAGTTGCCCTGATCACTTACAGTTTCTCACACATGGGTAATTGTATATAAGGTCATGCTGCTAGTTAATATGAGAAACACCAAGGCCAGAACTGAGAGCTTCCTACCTCTCTAGCCTTACAGTCTTTCCATTTTACTTTGCAGCTCTGCTGGCCCCTAAATAAATCACATTTACAGGAAATATTTATTTGTTTGCCATCCTTATGGTTGGTAACTATTTGGTAGCAAAGCCCAATATAACCAATTTAATAAAATAACTACTGTTTAACAAAAACTTGTTATATATATTTTTACATACATTGTATTTACCTCTCCCACAAATATTACAAAGTATGTATTACTATTCCAGTTTTACCAATTACAAAACTTAGAGAGAGACCAAATATCTGGCCCAATGCACTCAAGCTTCAAACCCAGGTCAATCTGAGTCCAAAGGGAAAAAAATTTTTCAATAAGTTTTGCTTGGGCAACATAATGTAGGTGAGCTGAGACAGGTATTGGCTCTGAACAAACAAAAGTAGCATAAGCATTCCTTGTTCTTGGAGGGATGATTCAGAGTACCAAGAAGAGAGATGAGAGAGAAGAAAAACCTTGCCTCATGCAGAGATTAGGAAGTCAGACTAAGGAAACTTCCCACTATACACAGGGTTATAAAAAAACATGCACCTCCAAGTCAAGTCTGTCCTCAGACTATGAGACCATCTAAGTGGGAGTCATTCTATGCACACAGGAGATACCTCATCAAACAAGAATAGTGTTAATGGAAGACATGACTTACCCTTCCGTATAATCTTTTTTGAAGTGTAATGAGTTGTCATTGTGAGTTGCTACGTATTATTATCCTCCAGAAAACTCAAGCTAAAGAGACACAGAAATAATACCTTCCAGGTCATTGCATACTTGTTGCTGACTTCATCCCAGACTTCCTAATCTGAGAATGTACCATGCACATCATAAACATTGGAAACTATCCATTCATTTAAGAGCATATGATCTAAAAGGGTATTGAGAAACAAGAGCCCTTATGACTCTACTTAGAAGTTATAGAGGCATATTAGGAGAAAAGAAAAATACAATGAATAATTAATCTAGGCCTCTGAATATCAGGCCATTGATTTCTGCCCCTTGAGTCCACAGAATTAAATTTCAGATTGTTAAACTTTTACCTTCTGTCAGACTGAACAAAGATGATTAGGATTCATATCCAAAGCATTGTGGAACATCTTGCATTTATAAGCCAATGTCTGTTTAAATGGTTGGCAAGAAGAATTAGATTTCTCCTTCCAGAGTTTTGAAGGAGATCTGGGAGTAACAGGCCTAGAATCTAGAGTTTCTCATGTTTATTTGACAGGAGTTATATTATACACTCTTTTATCAGGAAGGAATAATCCTGTAAAGAAGGAGCTGCAAATTTTGTATTCATCAGACCTATAACTATGTAACCCATCCAGTTATCTGCAAGCTCAGAACAAGAGAACTGAAAATACAGGCTGGCCAACATTGACTCCAGAAATCCGCCAATCTTAAAAAAAAAAAAAAAAAAAAGCAAGCAGAAGATCATTCATATCAATTCAATAATTTAAGAACTGCTGGATAAATAGTAATGAGGTTCTTTGGGGGGGGGGAATGGAATGGAGGGTATGTTATACAGTCAAAAAAATGTAACCCACTTACTTCCTGGTAATTAATTATGATGTACTAGAAATGAGAATACCATATTAAGTTCCTACTGCACTTTATAGTCTTTAAACTATTATACATACATTATCTCAATTAATCCAGGAGACTAAATAAATTCTATTCTCAGTTCTAGCATAAATGGTGTGACATTGGGTAAGCCTTCTTTTCTGCAATCTCTGAACAAGTTCAGCTATAACTTAATTTTTTTCAAAACCTGCCGTTAATCCTATGTCTATTCTGGATTCTCTTCTTCCCTTCAAAACCAAGCTTCTCCAAAGAAATGTCTACACTTGCTGGCTTACTCTTCAATTCAATACAGTCAGGCCTTGATACAATTAGCCTTTGTCAACATCCTGAAGTTATTTATAAATGGTGACTAATGAACTCTTAATTCTCCAAAGTACACTATAGTCTTTCTAGTCCTTATTTACTTCATCTTTCTGTGATCTTTGTTTCTGTTGACCACTTGTTTCCTCCTTGGCTTCTGTATCCATGGCATCTCCTGTTCTAGTAGCCACCTCTTCTCTGGCTCCTTTGTAGACTTCCCTGTCTCTCCATGTCCCCTAGGGTTTAGCCCTTTTCATCTCTTCTCTCTCACTCCACACATTCACCTTAGGCGACCTCACTCACACTCAACAAAGGCAAAAATTTTCTACTTCTGTATTGTATCGACACCTCAAATTCAAAGTGTATAAAAGAGGAAAGATCTTTCCCCAAAACTTTTTCCATGAGAAAGTGATCAGTTGAATAGAATGGTGATGAGAGATCAAGTAAAGTGAGTCTAGAGAAAGAGCCACCAATTTGGCAATATAGAGACCACTGGAGAACTTGACAAGAGCACATTCACATAAGGGGTACAGAAGCCATAATGCATTGGGTTAAAGAAGTTAGAGTAGACAACTTTTGAAGGAAGTTTTGCTGAGAATGAGAACACAGAAATAAGCAAGTAGCTAAGGGTGATTTGGAGGTCAAAGGAAGATTTTTTTTTTTTTTTAAACAGGAAAAACTGGAGTCATGTTTGGCTACTAAAAGGAATGATCAGATAGAAATGGAGATACTGATATTGGAGAAGAAAGAAGGATTGAATGAATGAATAAAGGTGAGAGGAGTTGGAATCCAGAGATAAGTAGAGGAATTGTCTTTGATGGGGATGTTCCTATTATAATAGTAAGGTAGACAGAGGACGGGTACTATAATGATTTTTATAGAGAGTGATGAGAATATGAAGGTATATTTGCTCTAGTGGTTTCTATTTTCTAGTGATTTATGAGACAAGAATGTGGAAGATTTGAAGATAGAGGAGATATAGATTCATTTCAGAAAGTGGGCAAGAGAATTTAATAGGAAAATTGAGTAGAACTACAGGACCATGTCAAGGGTTTATTTGAGATTATGCTCAGTAGGAATTGCAAAGACTACTGCACTTTAAGGTACAGGATTGCTTTCATAGTCTGGCTCCTTCTAGTCTGTGTGAGATCACGGGCTGGTCACTTAACCTCCATGAGCATCAGTTTCCTAAGTGCAAATAAGAGACAGTACTACCTACTTCACAAGGTAGTGAACCAGTGGTGAGAACCAGATTAAGGCTAGCTGTGTGCTTTCAATAGGTAATGAATCATGATGGTGACAAGCGTGCTTGTTCCATTTAGCTGGCAAGCCACTTTGGAATTACTGACAGCACAATGATATACAGAAATTGCCAAAAGGCTTCATTGCTCTTGCCTTCATAATACACTGGATACAAGGAAAATGCCTACATGAATTATGCTAGAAACAGCAAAATACTTATAACCCACCTATTTCATGACCTTATATCAAATAACTCTGAAGGATGTTAGAAAGTTATGTCACCTTAATTCACTCTTACTCACCACAGACCCTGATTAATCGACAGTACATACACTCAAAGAACTTAGCGGCCATGCAGTAGTGCATGCTGTTGGCAGAGTACTGTGGGACTTCAGGAGGAGCAAGATGGCGGAGGAGTAGGAGAGTACTGTGGGACTTCCAAGGAACTAGATTGCATTTAGCACTTTCCCTAAGAAACATACTCAAGGACGCCCACCTGCTCACAGCAATAAGATGTTCCCTTAATTAAGGTTGATCAAATTGTGATAATTAATTTTTAGGAGTATATTTAAATATTCAAGAGCCTGGTAGCTTTGTCCTCAAGTATCCCTAACCTATACTTGCATCTAGACTATAAAGTATATGAACAAATACTATGAAGTATATTAACAAACACAGATTATGAAGACTATAGCATTTTAAAATATAAATCTATTTTTAAACCTGCATCTTTCATCCTTTAACATGTGTTAATAATCTAAAGTAGAAAGTAGGTAAGCATTTATGAGGGGGCTCCCAGGAAAATCTTTTTGAATGGATTTCCTGGGAGACTTATCCATTCATTCCTAAGGAAATACCTATTGTATACCTACTGTACTCATCAAACTGCCAATTGTGACAGAGACTACAAAGAGGCATAATACAGGCTCTTGTTAAAGATCCTACAGTCTACTCAGGTAGCTGAGACTGGCATAAGTATGTTAATAGCAGTACACACTCAAATAGCGATAAAGGACAACAGTGTAAGTGTTTTCACAGCATAGAACATAACCATGGGAGAAATAAATGTTAGAATCTATGAATTTCTATGAGTCCTGAAAAGGAGAGAGATGTCTGTGAGCCAGAATGGTCAGGGAAGCTCTCTGAAGGAAATGGGCTTGGATAGGATTTGTGTAAACAGAGAAGAATGGGACCAATGACATAAGATTGAATGAAATCATAAACAAACGTGGTGAGATTGCAAAATGCATGTAGTGTTTGAACAAAAGAAATACTGATCTGGCACAATCCTCGGGATCATGTAATGCCTCTGTGAATGAAAGTGCTACTTACCTGTGAAATCATGGTTCAGATGCTACTCATGCACCAAATGGAAAAACAGCTTAATGATCCATCCTATCTGTGCCCAGATAGGCTCACCCAGATGGCAGCACACACAAGCACATCGCACATACAGACAGCAAAGAAGGATGAGCATAGAAACATCTGTCTGACTGATTGGCCTTCTATTTCCAGGTAATTGTGAAGAAAACAGAGTTACTTGAGTTACATTAACTATTTCTCCAAACAAGCCCATCTTCTGAGGGCTAGTAGGCTCTCAAAGCCAACAGCAATCTGTGTTCAGTAGTTTCATATCATCTGGAATACCCTCCTATCCTCCTAAACTAAATTTATTCACCTGTTAGATCCTTTGCTTCTTCAAAGGTATTCCCGTCTTTATGTTACCAATATCTAAAGAAGTCATCCTCACTTTGGAACCATGACCACTACCAAAACACCTACCAACCTCCTCATCTCTAAAACTCAGCTTGTTTGATTTAAGTTCCAATAATTCAAATGAAGAATCATTTGCTTAGCCGCCACTTTCACGTGCCAGACCTTATGCTGGAGCTCCTAAACGCAAAGACTGATGATAATAATGATGATAATAATAATGATAATAATTATAAATGATTATATAATGCTTATATTCTAAGTACTGTTCTAAGTATCTTACATATATTAACTATTTTAATTCTTTTGGAATGAATAATATACCTAGCCTCTTTTCTCTTGAAGCTTACAATCTACTGGAGAAACAAACATGAAAACAGATTACTTCAGCACAGTAACTGATTGGTACTATAATTCAGAGTAGAGTGGAAGCATCAAAATGAGTGGTTCAGGCAAGGCTCCACAGAAGGGGTCAGATTTACACTAACTCTTGATGGATTGGGAAAACTCGCAGCCTGACAAAGGCTGAGTGATAGAGCAGCCTCTCAGGTAAATGAAACAGCATGTAATTAGCATGGAGGTACATAACAGGACATCCAGTGGTTTGGGTCCGGTTGGGATACAGGGGGCAAAAACAAAAAAAGGCAATACATAAAACCGGCCAGATCAGGGAGAGTCCATTTTTATTCCAGTCCAACTTAGATCTCCAGGGCCCTGTCTGTGTAACCAAGAATATGTTTATTTCTGTCTTTTGATATGTATGAACCTCTGCTTTTCTTCCCTTCTGTGCACCCTCAGCTCCTTTTAGTTTGATGTGCCTTGAGGAAAGGTCACTGCAGGGTCTTCTCTTCCCTTGTCACCCCGACAGAACCTCCCAGTGAGCACACAATGTCAGTTGACTGACTGGCTAATCATCGGCATATGGTTGTAGGTGATTATCTTTGCTGCCTGGCAAGGCCAGGTCTGGAGATAGTAATTACATTGGCGTCAGTGGCAACTTCTGGTGTCAGAAATCTTGTTAGAAATCATTTTATTGATACTAATTCAGAAGATTGTTCTCCAGCTCAGGGAAAACAGTGCACATTAAAAAGCTGTAATCAGAGCTTACCATTTCAATAGCAGTCTTCAGAGCCAAAGTCTAGATGCAGAAAATTAAGGTTCCTCAGCTTCCTGTTACCCCACAACTAAGACAATCACAGTACTAAATAGGGTCTTCCTCGTGTCCTAGAGAGCACTCTTGGAAATGAGAAAGGAAGAGGCTTGGCAAAGTGATGAGTGGATGCCCATGACTGGTTAATTATTTGATTATTACCTCACCCTCTTCCAAGAAGGTGACTTACACTAGACACAAGAACAATTTAAACAACTCCATTGTAGCAAGGGAATTTGGACAGATGGATTGACAGAAAAGGACACACTTTTAAAAATTTTATATATATATATATATGACATCAAAACAAATGTACAAATAAAACTTAAATGCAAACAATGTCCTGTATCTTCTCCCCACTCCTAACCTCACTTTCCAGAAACAAATACCTTAAACATTTCTGTGCTTAAATATGTTAAGGAAAAAAAAAGAAGAAGAAGAAGAAGATAGCAGGAGGGGAAGAATGAAGGGGGGGAAATCGGAGGGGGAGATGAACCATAAGAGACGATGGACTCTGAAAAACAAACTGAGGGTTCTGGAGGGGGGAGGACGGGTTAGCCTGGTGATAGGTATTAAAGAGGGCACGTTCTGCATGTGCATCTTTGTTATGCACAAACAATGAATCATGGAATACTACATCAAAAACTAATGATGTAATGTATGGTGATTAACATAACAATAAAAAATTTTTTTAAATTTCTGTGCTTAGTGCTTCTGGAAATTATCTCCATATGAGATGCATATGTCCTTAGTTCTCACTCTAGACATCATTTATTGACAGAGTAAATGACATGGGAGGTGAGGATTTAGCTCATTTATACCATCATTTTTTCTCTTTCCTACCTGCCTCCATCCCCAGTAGAGTTGATTGAATCTTGGCCCACAAAGTCAGGTGCTATGAAATACCACTTTTTAATGTATTAAATCAACTTAGTTTTGTCTTCATGCTACAGCTAGTATAAAATTCCACTGCCATCAATATTGGCTTCTGATATCTTCCCATCACACTAGAGACCCGAGTGTTGCCAGGCAAATAGGGAAACTGTGCTTTGTGGTGGTCCCTGCAGAAGTCTTCATTGTCCAAGCTTGCACTGGTACCATGAAGTACACTGTTTCTCTGCCTCCATGCCCCCTATGGGTTATGGGAATGTTTATCAGGGATGAAAACCCCATTCCTAGGCTCCTACCCCCACCCTGATGAGGGTGGGCATCAATGATCGAGGCCACACACCATTCACATGGTGAATGAAACATGAGAATTATCCTAGAACTTACCTTTTATTTATTTTTAATGTTTGTTTTCTTTTTCCTGTCATTTCTGATTACTTTTCCTTTCTCTTTCATTTCTGCCTTTATTTGTCCTTAGGTTTTTACAGTCTCCATCATACTATCTATTTTTTCTGACCTACTTTTTCTTAGGGACCCCTTTCCCCAGTCTTCCTGTCCTGAGCTGCACCTATTCTCTGGGACTGCCTCATAGTCATCATTCTGGAACTTTCTTCCTTGCACTCTTAATTGAATCCATTGTTTCTTGGATGTTTTCCTCTCTCTTGATTTGATTTTCTCATACTACTGAAACATACACTGAAACAACTTTTATTTTTTTTTAAAAAAAGATTTATTTATTTATTTGAGAGAACGAGAATGACAGAGAGAGAGAGAGTACATGAGAGGGGGGAGGGTTAGAGGGAGAAGCAGGCTCCTCGCTGAGCAGGGAGCCCGATGCGGGACTCGATCCAGGGACTCCAGGATCATGACCTGAGCCGAAGGCAGTCGCTTAACCGACTGAGCCACCCAGGTGCCCCCTCAAACAACTTAAAAAAAATAACTGAAAAATACATGACAGGTGAATTTCTAAGCCTTGTGAATCTAAAAATGCCTGTATTCTGATTAATATTGTGGTTTAGTGTGTAATTCCAGGCTGCATCTAATTTTTCTCAGAGCTTAGAAGACATTACTCCTTTGTCTTATTGCATTTGATGTGGTTGTGAAAAAGTCTGATGTTGATTCCTTGATAGGTGACCTTTTTCCCTCTCAGAAGTTTTTAGGATCTTCTCTTTATCCTTGGTATCCTGATGTGTCACTAACTTGTGACTAAGTGGGTGTCTTTTTCATCCTGTTTCACACTTGTTAGGTATTTTAAATATAAAGATACATTCTGGGAAATTCTCTTCAATTATTTCTTTGGTCATTTCTATCCTTTCATTTCCTCTGTTGCCTTTTTGCAGACTTTTACTAGCCAGATATTAGACCTCCTCAGCTGTTTCCGAGTGTCACTTATCCTTTCTCTAACATTTACCATCTCTTTCTATTTTATCTTATACTCTAAGAGATTTTCAATCTCTAAATTGATTTTTTTTTTTTTTTACTTTGGCCATAATACGTTTAAGTTCCCAAAGCCCTGTCTTCTCTATTCCTTTTTCATGGCACCCTTTTCTTTTTCCTCACATGTAACATTGCTTTGAATCTGTCAAGGGATACCAGTTAGAGGATGGTCATTTTTATTTTGAAATTCTCTCCTTTGAATTATCTATAGAGTTAGTCTTTCTGTTGTGCTTTGTTTTTAGCTTAATCTTTCTCAGTCATACCACAGGCTATCCTTCAGTGACTGGTAGTTTGTGGTTTTCTGTTCATATTTCAGGAAGAAGCAGAGGAAAGGCTCACTGGAAGCTCTGTGCACATAGGCACATTTTTTTTTAACTTCCAGGCTTCACTTTGTAGTGAGCAGAGTGCCCTTGTAATGATCAGGGTGTCCCAAATACCACCACACTAACTGTTCTTGTTCTCTGAAGAAAGGTTTTTCAGAAATCTTTAGAGAATAAGCATCTATTTTCTTCTTGGCCTGAGGAGAGAGAAAAATGCCTGGTGGGGGGAGGAGGTAGACAATGAGTGTTGGGGGGAGGGAGGCAACTGTTCTGTACACATGTCGCTATTAATTTGTCCCCATTTTCTGTCCACTTTTCACTCTACCCTCCCTTCTCTCAGGCTGAAACGTCTGGGGTTCCAATGGGCAACCTGGGTTCCTTTTTTCATTCAGGAAACACCCCAGGCTGAAGCTACCTGCACTTCAGTGTACCATTCAATGCTTTTCCATTCTCTTTCTGACTTCTGGATACTTATTGAAACCTCTCATACTCCTATAGCTTTTCTCTAGTTGTCTTCATTGTTGTGAGATCATGAGGTTTTTATTCCTTTTCAGATTTTTACTGGGACCTAAGAGGGGGAAAAAAGAAATAAATCAATGGGCTCAGTACACATTTTGAAATAGAAGTCAGGGGCATAGTCACACATTCTCACTTTATTCATTAAAGGACACCAAGTGAGGAAAAAACAGTTGCCTCTAAAAAGCAGTAATAATAACATGAAACCACAGTTCCTAACGGAGCCCAGACATTTCTTCCATGGAGAAAGAGCAGAGTGCCTTGATGAAAAGGATAGACTCTGCCTAGATTCCAAGCCCAGCCCTGAGACTTACCAGTCATGTGATCGCGGGTAACTTTCCTATTGGCTCTGTCCTTCAGTTTCCACATGTGGAAACAGGTATGACAGTAACTGCATATTAATCCCATTTGATTATCCTTCAGGTGAGGTTTATTAGTCTGTCCATGAACAGCAAGCTCAAGTGTTAGTCATCATCATCACTATTATCATCCCAATGTCAGGACGAGGAGGCAGAGAAGTAGAGCTGCTGCAGTAATATCATATCCTTCTAAGCACAGTCAGCCTGGTGTAAACCAACTTTTGGGCATCTCTAGTTCAGTCACAAGTTTTCTAGCTTTTCTTGCCCTGGAATCCTGATGGAAGTGATGGCACAGACACTCATTCAAAAAATGTCAGTGGGCCACTATAAACATGATTGTGGACACGGACTATTACCTTTGCAGCAACCTCTTGAATTAAGGAGACGAGAAATGAGAGGTTATGAGGCCAACAGCACTGTGGCTGTATAGCAGAGGAAATAAGCAAATATCATAGGAAGCTTTCTTGAAGGCTCAGATGAAGTTGTTTGAAGGAAAGGGATGGTTCCCACTTTTGTGATGTACTCAGGTTTGTGTGACCATGGTAACTTCTGGAAAATTGAAATAAATACACAAAGAAACCATATAACAATACATGATTTGCCATGAATTTTGGCTAAAATTTCCAGCCCTGAGTCCTCTTCGAAATACCATTCCTCAAACTCAAACAATGGTAAAAAACGAAACAAACCAAAACTACCTTACCTCCTATGAGTGGCCATTCGGCTTTATTGTACTTGATCCCCACAACTTTTTGAAGTAGATAATAATAATTCTCTTTTAATAGATGAGCAAACACAGGAGCAAACTCAGGTTCAGAGAAGATAAGTAACCCATGACTGATAAGTAGAGGCACCCATTTACAAGCCCGGGTGCATTATCATTGCTTTTATTTTTTTAATATATATATTTTTAATACTATTCAGCTGTAACACCTCCTTTTTTTTGCATTATACTTATTGCCTTCCATTACTCACCTTTGAAATAAAAATCATATTCCCAGTTTTATACCTAATCTAACCCCTCAATCATTCACTATATTTAGAATTCTGCATTACTTTTTCTAAGTCTTTCCTCCCATTTCTTCCTCCTAGCTCATGTTTTTAACCAATGTGATTTCCACTTGCCAATGCACCTTCCCGTTGAGCCTTCCTGTCCTTCTGTCCTCTGAGGGCTCCTCATCTGGCTTCTTTTTCCCCAGCTTTCACCTGGGTGCTCCCCTTTCCCTCATTCTGCAGCCTCCAGAGAGGCCCACATTTCACCTCCTCCTCTCAGCCCCAACACTAGTTGCAGTTCAGCATTTTTGCTTCCCACCAACATTTTCTGTTGCTATGGAAACCAAGAGGCAGTTCTGGAAGGAGGGGGAGTCTTGGAGCGCAGTCACTGCTGGCCTTGGTGTAGGAGGGAGATGGTAGGCAGCTGGGGTAGGGGGAGGAGAAGAGGAGAGTCTAGAGAACTCAGGATCTGAACCCAACCAGTTCCTGATGGAGAAAGGGACTTCTCCACTCCCTCGATGAGATAAAGAGAAGGCAGGGGGAGAGCAGCCCAGTGCTGGGGCTGGCTTAGCAGCTGCATCTTTCGGATGGTTGAACAGAAGGAGGCTGAGTGGGCGGCCCCCCGTGGTGACAGAGCCTGGTTCCCAGGCTGCTTGTAATCTGTCCTTAATTTGCCACTGAGGAAGTTAACTTTATGTAGGTAGCTAAGAAAAAGGAAGGCTCAGGGGAGCCATCATCACAGAAAATAAATATGCTCCCATTATTAATGAAGTAACAGGATAATATACAATCTCAGAAGATGATGAGACGGGGAGAAATGGCCTGTATCTAATGAAAAGTTTAAGCTAAAAATTAGGAGAAAGAGCTTTACAGAAATGGTTGTTCTGCAAAAACAACTGAGACAAAGTAGAGAGCATTTTCACTGGCACATAATTTAGTCCATGGCTTTAAGAAGTATATTATTTGAGCTTGGCAGAAGACCTGGGACTCTCAGACTTTGTCATATAATTTGAAGACTAGGATTTCAGTATATACTGTGCAATCAGCTCTGTGCCAAAGGGGAGAAATGACTGAGAACTGGAATCAAAAAGTCGGTAAGGTGGACCTGGAAGTGAATTTACCTGAGTAAGCATTCAGTTAGTTAAAAAAGCAAAACTTAAAGGACTCATGAAATCCCATATAAACATATCACTCATTCTTGAAACCAGCAAGTGTTTTGGGGCATTTATTGTGTGTCTGGGACCATACTAGACCTGGAGATTGGAAGAGCAGGTGGAGAAGCAGGACGGATAAAACATAGATGAATATATAATGGCCACTAGTTTTTCTGGAGCTCCTGGCTGAGTGGAAGAGACAGACTCATCATAAACAAAATCTTACAGTACAGTATAGCTAGTTTTCCACACAGGTGCCTTCCAAATGCTGTGGAGCATCATGAAGGTCTTGCTTACCTCTGACTGGGGGAAGGAGGGAAGATTTCATAGAAGTGGGTCTCCGAACCAGTCCTTAATGGATGCGTTGAAGGGGTCAGCTGGCTTGGGGCAGAGGAAACAGCATGTAGCAAGGGCCAAGAAGATATGACTGTGCAGAGCATGTTGAGAAATATAGGGATGTTGCTGGAGGCTCAGTGGGGGGGGGGGGGGGGGTCGGAATGGGAGAGGCAGGAAAGGAGGTTAAAGAGATAAATTGGGACCAGACCACCAGCCCCTCAAATACCATCGATGGGGTTTAAACTTAATTATGTAAAAAATGCTAGGAGTAGCACAGTGTCCTGATAAGATTTGTGTGTTACTACTCTGACTTGGGTGGCAATATCAAGGATGGATGGAGGGAAAAGAAGGACTTTAAGCAGGAGAGCTGTTAGGGGATGTGAAAAGTCACTGCCTATAGTGACGGACAGAAGGAGACAGATCAGATTCCAGGATATTGTGGCAAAAGAATGGTGGAACATGGTAAAATTTGACTTTGGAAGGGAGAGAGAAGAATCAAGGATGACTGAGGCCTGTAAGTATAAATTCAGCCTCAGCAAGTAAAATTCCTTTTGCAAAAATATGTATGCCACCACCTAATCTGGGTTCACATCCTATTTCTTCAAGAGCTGCAGGGGAAAAAAATCAATTAAATTTTACTCTACCAGCTTCCCTACCACATGGTTCCTAAATATAAGATTTATCTTTTGTGTTTCACAAAGCAAAATCACATGCTAAGATACAAAAGTAGAACAAATTGCTGAAGATTATTTTTAAAGTTCGTAGGCAAGTGACAACCATCAGTCTACCTTGATGTGCCATTTAGACACATGATACTGTGGCAAATGGCAGAGGACATACACTAACATGGGTAAAACTACACAATGGATTGACAAAATTGATATAGCTGGCCAGAAGATTTTTTTTAAAGGATTATCATGTCCTTCTAAAATTAACCATGACTAAAATCCAAAATTGGATAGTAGGTATTCCTTGTGATTTACTCAAATAATAAACACAGGAATAAATCTTGGGTGAGCAGTCATCCTGTTCATGTGCACCTAGAGTTCAAAGTTTTTGCATTTTTCATTTTTGATGCAGTCATCACTTCAAATCCAAGTGTTATACCAACATCTTTTGAAATGCTGAAGAGATGAATGATGACAGATATCTTAAGTGGTATGATCAACACCATTTGAAGGCTTCTTCCCCTATTTAACCAGGCAGTATTACCTTGTTTATCTCATATGCAAGTTAGGCAGATGCACTTAAACCAGTTTTAAACCAGTTTTTGAATCTCAGTTTTTGAGACTGACAGCAAGATAGAGCATGAGAAGGAGAGAGAACTACCTCCCAGGTTGTCTGCTTGCCATTTGGGTTCTAAATTTGAGCATACCTCCTCCTCACCACAGGTGGAATCACCACCCCTCCATCTCAAGACCGAGCCTTGCCCCTCCACCCACTCTCAAGTTCAAGCCATACTTAAAGCTGCAGATAACTAAACTCTAACCCACTTTACATCACTGCACATCAAACAATTCTTGCTGCTAAGCTAGCCTTGTTGCACGGCCCCTGCTTTCATCACTGCAGTAGCCCTGTCTCATTTGTCTCATTCCTGAGCCTCAATCTGAGGCTCCCTCCTTGGGTTTTGCTCCGTCCTCCATGTCACATGGCCCATTTCTTCTTATCAAAGGTTTTAACTAATGGTTTGCTTTGAGCTAAATGACTGAGACCCTGCCACCCATTGACAGACTTATGCCCTTCTGCCTGGAACTAATTGTTCCTGCCTAATGCAGAATCCCCTATGCCACTGCAGGGGGAACACCATCCACATGCATGCCCTCGAATGCTTCTTTATCTTGGGCTGCCAATTGGAACTATCTGCCTGAACTGTGTTCTGCTACTGGTATACTCCACTGGGCACCATGCTCTACCCTCAGACTCAACCTCCTGCATCTACAACTACAACTGAATCAGTTCCTTGGCCCTTGTTCTGTCCCAGGAGGATAAAGGCTACCTTTACTGGCCCTGACACAGTCCTACTTGCCCCATCGTGCTGTAGTACCTAATTGTGCCCCGAAAAATCCAGACATAGGGCATTCTGCTCTTTAACCATCCTCCCAGCTCCCAGCCAAAGAGTGGCTCTATTCTCTGGGACATTCCATCTTTTGGCTTTCTTAGTCACCTCTAACTCCATTTCTCCAGATTGCTACCCCACAATGCCACTTCTCCTAGGACTCAGAACTTTTCTTGTCTTTTTGGATCCTACCTCTGTCCTCTCACTTCCTTCTACTGCAAACAGTGGCAGGATTGGATTACTTCCACCCAACAGACTGGAAAATTTCTCATAATGCCAAACCACACGCTGATACTGAGTGTCTGAGAACCAGGTCAGAAAATCAAGTGTTGAAGATTTATTTCAGCCAATTTAAGAGGAATGTACAGATGAACAGGCCAGTTCCTGTTTATTGACTGGAATCTCAGGAGCCATTCAAACAGGTTCACATAAGCTGTCAGTTGAGCCTAAGGGCTTCACCACAATTCTAAGTGTGCATAACCGCATTCTAATAGGAAATAATGAGCTCTTAGATAAAGGCTTCCTTTCCTATTGCCTGGTTGTCTGAATCAGGATTTTAGACAACCTCATTCATGGTCTGTGTCCTAATTTCACCAACCATGTGGTTGAGACAGGACACTAATGATGCTGTCTCTTCATATGGCAAGCTACAATACTATTTATAGAATGTTGGCGTTTGAACTAGGCTTTTTCAGAATCCATTACAGTATGCAGCTACTGTGTGGTTTTTAACTAATTAGTACCATGAGGCAAGAAAGTATTATGAACATTTTATAGTTGAAGAAATAGATTCAGAGAGGTTAAATGACTTGCCCAAGATCATTCAACCAACCAGTGGAAAGAACTTAGAATTTCTTTGTAGGTGGTGTTAATTTCTCGTTTTCAATGTATGTTTCCGACATGGCATCTTTTTACAATATATTTTATAAGGGTCTTTTCAAATAAGTTGTGTTCATCCTTATCTCAGCAAAAGAAGATTCAGTTTCATAAAAGGAATTGTAATCTGTGAAGGGAAATTGTAGCATAGTCAAAAAAAAAGCCTTCTCAGCCCTCTGCTGAGAGACGTATGGCATAGACTGTGGCACCTGGAAGGCTGCAGACATCCATGTAAGCGATCGCCAGGTCTTCAAGATTCCTAAAGAGAACGTAAGGCTGCCTAAGTGTTTCCAAGACCGCATGGCCCTTTGTGCAGCCTGGTTTATTGATTGGGCATTGCCAATGAATTCCCTTCAGAGAGGCAAATGATTCCTCATTGGAGGCAAAGTTTTCAGAGTGCTGTTATGTTGAAAGGGAACACCATACTTTCATAAGTCTTCACTGGATAAAGCATCATGTACCCTTTACTTTTCTGATTCTAGGGATTATCTCTCTAGAAACTCATAGCTAACTGTTTTCTTTTTTGTGAATGCTGATAAATGATGAGCATCTATTTGGATCATTGTTAACACCCCAGAATCAGAAAGTACCAGCATTATTGCTGTCAAACTTAAAAAAAAAAAAAAGTGAGGTGAGTAAGAGAAGTACTTGAGAATGGGATGGTGCTAAATAGTGGACTAAGATGTCATTTTGCCATTGCCACCTCTGTGAGCATCTCGAGTGCAAGCCCTCTCCTACGTGAACCTTTCTCCCATCATATTCAGCATACCAATCTCAATATGATATTTTACAGGCAAATTATTCAGTCTGCTGAGGTGGGAGTTTGCCTGTGGGCTCGCTTAGGGTGCCTTGGAGGATTTATATCTTTCAGCAGAAAGTTGCAATTCCACTTCTCAAGAAATAACCTCCTCTTATAGCACATGTCAAGTATATGGATGCTATGCTATAATCATCTCCCAAGGTTAGGGTTTTTTTTATTCAGTTTCATTATGACCCAAGCCTTAGCTGAATGTTTATTTTTCCCCCAAATTTTTATTGGATCTACTAATATACCTACAATGTTGTCATCCACTTACCCTGTTTACATTTTGTTTAGACCAAAAGGGGCTAGAATCTTAGTCTCTTAGAAGGGAATTTGGAGATGATATAGAATAATTCCCTTATAAATTTCCTTATACATAAGGAAACCAAGGCACAGAGTGTGATTTTCCAAAAGTCACACAGCTACTCCAAACTCCTATTGGAAATAGAAGTGTATAAATAAAATTAAAAATAAATGCAGAACTGTGATAGAAAACCCCGGGCATCCTGAAACTTTGTTCAGTATTTTTTCCGCTTCCCCTGGGCTTCTCCATGTGCTCTAGGGTCATGGCAGGATGCAAGGACATAAGCAAAGTCATTAGACAAATCGTGACCTATCTGTCCAGTGCATCAGTTTTGCTCAGTGACTTGAAGCAGGGTAAGCAAGGTGGGAGAAGGAGTGGAATCTATTGTTTTTGTATAAAGGAAAATGGATACTTTATGGAATTCAATATAAAATTTAAGTGTTAAAATGCCATACTTTAAGGAAATTTCGTGTTTGCAGGTTACACCCGCAGACATCCCCTTTCCTCATCTGCCATCCAGGGGTGCTCATTCTCCTCCCTCTGGCAGTGGGAGCACCTGAGTAGGAAAATTTAAAAGCACTTTGTGGTACCATGAAGCTTATTGCTTAGCAGAATTAACTGAAAATAGGTGGCTAGGTCATCCATGTTCTCTTCTCCCAAAATTCCAAGACTACTCGCAATGTTTTCATAGGGCCCATGAAGTCTGGGGCCACCATGAACCACAACCAGATGTTCCAATTAACTTTGATTGAATTTCTCGAGCTATTCTATGAAAAAATAAAGACCTCAATTCAGGAGCACTTTTGTGTGTGTGTGTGTGTCTTTTATATGGTGTCAAAAAGTATTCTAGAATCTTTCCTGTCTTCTAGTTTTCTTTTGTTGTTTGTGATATTATATAGAGAGCAAGTCTATTCTTTTTCTCTTTATAGACAGAAATATCTGGCTCTTTTTAAAGCTTTTTGAAAGTATCAGGTAGACATTAAATTTCTTTTTAAAGAAAAGATCCCAGATTTCTTCTTCTCATCCATCACATGCTACATTTTAAATAATTTGTTTCCTAGCAGCCCCACCTCCAGGATCCTGAGAAACTGGACACTACCCTTGATTCCCTCTTCTTTACCTTACTCCAGATCAGTCAGTCACCAAGTATGCTTGATTTTTACCTCTGAACATTTCTCATATCTGTGACCATTCACTTTATCTGTGCAGCCACAGAACCAAATCGTGCTCAGAACTCTTGCCTGGATCCAATCAGTAGTTCAATCAAGGACATGTCAATGCATTAGAGGAATGAAGGTCTTTAATTTAACTTATAGTTACCTGGTAGGCCAAGCGTCAGCAAGCCATGATGGAAAGGGCCCAGAACAGAGCCCTGGGTACATTTCTCAGACATTACCTTTGCTACATTAAGTGTGAATGATTGGATTATAAAACTACTTCTTCCCTCTCTCAAGAAAATGACCTCCTCGATAACAGAAACCACATTTTATTCCTTTCTGTGTCCTCAGTACTTAGCTGTATATCTAGTACATGATAGATGTTCATTTAATTTTTTTGAATGGGTGAATGAAATCTATCATATTTAGGTGGCCCCTCTTGCCTATTCAAAGGTTTCATTGTTCCCCCTCTGTCCTGAATCATCATATTTTCCCTCTCTGTTGATTATGCCCATCAGCAGGCAAACACATCTTACTTAATAGGCCCTAACTTGAATTTTAAAAGTCTTTTTACCATACAGTGCCTCAGATACTGCCCCATTTTTCAGCTCCCTTTATAGCAAAAATCCCTCAAAAGATCTGTCAGTGGTCACTACCTCCCCTTCTGTTCTCTCTTGCACAAGAGATGTTTCTCCTTGTCACACTACCAAAACTGCTCTAAAAACAGTCTACAATGACTTGTTTCATTGCCAATTCTTGGTCCTCATTTAATATGGCTTATCAGTAGTATTGACTCAGCTGATAAGTTCTTCCATTTTGAAATAATTTTCTTCTAATATCCAGTTATCTCTTGCTTTTTCTACTTTGCTAGCCATTTCTCCTCATTCTTTCTTGTTGAACGTTCCTCATCTTTCCCACCTCTAACATTGGAGTTGTCTAAGGCTCAGTCCTTTGTCTTCTTTTCTCTATCCATGTTCACTCCATAGGTGATCTCATTGAGTGCCATGGCCCTATATTCCATCTGTATACTGATGACTCTCAAAATTATATTTTCAGACACCAAACTTCTCCTCTGAACTGTGAAATCTATGAAGGATTTTTTTTTTATATATCTAATTGCCTGCTTGACATATTTACTTAGATGTCTCACAGAAAATCTCAAAATTAATATGCCAAGAAGTTCATTCTAGGTTCAACTTTACACACACACACACACACACACATGCACACCCACACATAGATGCTGTGCTTGCTTTTATTTTTAGTCTTTCCTGAAAAAAAATATTATCTTTACTTTTCTAGCACTCAAGATAAAAACCTTGGAGTCATCCTTTAATTCACTCTTTTTTTCCTACCTCATGTGTATTCCATCGGCAATTCCCACTGGCTTTACCTCCAAAATACATCTAGAGTCTGCTGACTTCTCACCATTTGCCCCCTGCTCTAGGCCATCATCATCTCCCGTTTGTATTATTGCAATAGCCTCCTTGCTGGTCTCCCTCCCATCTTGATTTCCTGTAGTCTCTTTTCCACACAGGACCCAAAGTGTTCTTTCCTAAAACATAGATCAAATCTTGTTACTCCTCTGCTCATAATTCTACATGGGTTTCCCATCTCAGAATACAATCTAAAATCCTTAGAATGGCTTCCAAGACCCTGTGTGAATAGGTTCTCTCTTCATTTTCTGATTTCATCACCTAACATTCTTTCCCTGAGCACTCCACTCCAGCCACCCAGGCCTCCTTGCTGGTCCAAATCCAGCCAAGCACACTCCCACTCAGGGCCTGTGCACTTGCTATCCTTCTTATTGAAATGGTCTTCCACAAGTTATCAACAGCTTTTACTCGATTTGTCCAAATCTTTCCTCAGATGTCACCACAACAAGAGGCCTAATGTAGCACTTCTCCCTTGTCTGGCTTTCTTTGTCTTCATGGTCCATATTACCATACCTGTATCCCCACACGTATATTTATTGTTGCTTGTTTAGTGTAGGTCACCTCCTTACCCCTCACACCTGACTGCAATCACTTTTCATTATTTGTATTTGTTTTGTTGTTCTTGTTTTACTGCTTTATTTTATCCCTTACACCTAGAGCAGTCTGGTGTATGACAGTCATTCAATAAATATTTTTGAATGAATGAACAGGTTTCCTTGGAAGAGAACCCATGGATGGAATTTTGTTGCTACTGTAAACTTTTAATCCCCTACCTTGGCTTTATTAGTACCATGCTTTAAACGACTGAGCTAACAGGCCCGGACTAGGTAATAATATTTCTCAGTAAAAAAATAAATAAATAAATAAATCTCAGAATGCAGAGTGCCAAGGCTGCTCAGAGGACTCCTGGTTGTTATAGCAACTCTTAAAATCAGGCAAGTTGGCAGGCAGCATGCATTTACAAAAATGTATTTACAGAGCCTCCTAAACATTTTTCTAAGTTGGTTAGACATGCGTTTTGTTTGTTGTCTCATATTAGGAGTTATCCATGTTGCATACACAGTAAGTTAGGGTACCCTGCAGTATACCCTATAAAGAGATTTTATTAGTTATTCTGAGTACTCACATCTCTGCATCATCTGACTAAAAACTGAATGGAAGATAGGAGAAAACCTACTGATTAAAAATCCTTGAAGAGTCATGTAAAAATAAGAAAATGTCTCAGAGCTGTAACAAACTAAGCAAATGAATAACCCCAATAAAATTTTATGTTTCGTTTCTTAAGGAATTTCCTCCCATTTTCCCTGGAATGATTTTCCTTTTCCAAAGTCCTCTATTCAACATATTCTTGATGAATATTTTGATATAATCTCAAATATGGAAGGGAACTTACATTTATTGTATATCTATTAAGTCTCAAGCAATGAGTTTTCTATAGATTATTTTGTGACATTTTCACAATGTTATCCCCATTTCACCTAAGGCTTAATTAAAGAGACTAAATAATTTTCTCAGGATCACAGAATTGTAGTAATGGCACTCAAACTCTGGTCTGTCTGACTCCAAAGAGTATATTTCCACTGTTTCACACTGCCTCACAAGTTTTAAAATATTCCAGAAATCATTCCAGTTACCTAGAGAACCTGGGGTGTCTTTGCTAGGATAGTCCTAAGACCTCACCAACTTTTGGTCAAGTCTGAAAATGATGTTAAGAACTCCAGGATCAAAGGAACAATGCCCACCACCCACATCAGCTTCTTAGTGACCTTGGGAAGCAAATCACCAAGTAAAACTGTTGGTTACCCTTACACTTGGTGGTTCATTGAGTTAAACATGCTTCATTTGTCAGCATCTCCATAAAGGGAATGAAGGGATAATTCTTTTCATTCACTTCTTGCCGGCCCTTAGCAACATGCTCAGTGAGCAGCGCCATCCGTCCCGTGGAGATACTTATTATTAACTTTCCTCTCAACTGCCAGGGTACGGCACTGCACGTCCCACTGATCCTGCTTCCGTAAAGTTCTTAGGAAATAAAGTGGGTCATGCCATACACCGAATTTTTTCTCATGACATGTCACTTTTCTCTCTTTCCACGTTATACAAAATGCAAGGCCTTTAATGCAGAAATAAACATTCAAAGCTGTGCCTTCGATACCAATTTTATTTAGTACATCTGGGACTTATTCCAGGACCTCAATACCTCTTATCCTAGATCATCACATTAACCTTCCAAATAAACTCCTCACCTTCAGACTTTTTTCTCCAGCATCCATCCTCACACTACTGTGGGTTCACTCCATAAAGCATAGCTATGATCCTATCAGTCCCCTAATCAAAACACCTATTACTCATTACTTCTGAAAAGAAGTCTAAACTTTGAGTATGGCATTTAAGGCCATCCTGATTGGACAGACTTTTTCAGTTGATATATCAGACTCCTTTATCCAAATTGGTTTAGTCATCCTTCCCGTGATAAGACTGTACAGGCTTTATGAGCCTGTATATTGCATACAATGTCCAGGGACAACCAGTTCCATTCCTAAGACTTTAATGACCACCAATGTCCAGATAATTACCAAATCTGTAACTTCATACTAGATCTGTCTTCACACCAGATCCATTTTTCCACATGGATGTTCTTACAGGTACCTCAAACCCATTACTCCTCCAAAATGTGCTTCTTCTCCTGCAGTTTCCATGTCAGTGAATGGCACCACTATTTTTTTCAGTCATCCAAGCCAGAAATCTGAATGTCAACCTTGTCTTCATTCTCTCCTCATGGCATATTCACACTCTGCTTTTTACTATCTGTGAATCGATATTATTTCTTTCTATCGCAACAAAAATCTGAAGTGAGACCAGGAAATGTGTCTTGTTTACCATTAAACCTCTAGGGCCTAAATCAAGCCTTACACATACAGGTTCTTAAAATTTTGCAGGTAAAAAGAAACGATAAACCCATAAATCCATTTCTTGTGTATTTATTATGTTCACAGATATTGCTATTTTTAATTATTAGTAAATTAAGAATGTATGAGTGAATGAAATTAAACAAGAAACATTGAAATAACAGCATTTGTATTGCTACATTTAAAAAATTTACTTAGGGAAAAACAAGGCATCTACGTCAGACTTTGACTCACTGTACCTACGTGTCAATTCCAACTTATAAGTAGGTAGGGCTGACAATGGAAGAGATTTTACAAAACTGTCAGCAAGTGATGCTTAACATTGGAAGGATGCTTTAATAGCTCTATTCTCACCTACAGCAGCCCCCACAGAACAAAAAAAAAAAAAAATCAAGAGTTTGGGAGTCTGGTGAAGGAATATTAGCAGTATTCTGATATTAACTCTGTGGTTGGATCCTTAAAACTTGTTAGTTTCTTGCGGCTGCTGTAACACGTTACCACAAACCGGGGAACTTAAAACAGAAACAATTTATTCACTTAAAGTACTGGAAGTCAGGAGTCTGAAATCAGTATCACTGTGCCAAAATCAAGGTGTGGACAGGGCTTCTCTCCCCTTGGAGGCTCTAGAAGAGAATCTGTTCTTATCTCTTCTAGCTTCTGGTTCCTGTTGGCATCCCTTGACTTGTGGCTGCATCACTCCAACTTCTGCCTCTATGGCCACATTGCCTCCTACTCTACAAATATATGTCTGTAAAATATCTTTCTGCCTATACAAGGATACATATGATTGTATGTACAGCCCAACCAGATAATCCAGGATAATCCCCTTATCCCAAAATCCTTAATTTAATCACATCTACAACATCCTTTTTCCAAATAAGGTAGTATTTACAGGTTCCAGGGATTAGGACCTGATACCTTTGAGGGTCCTTGTTCAGCCTACTGCAGAAGCTGAAGCTTTATGTAAATGCTGGCTTAAAGTAAATGCCCAGTGAATGAATGGTGGTTGCTGTTATTTTTGTTGTTCTTGTTGCTGCTACTGTTGTTATCCTGAGACCAAAAATTTGGATCCAGATCTTCTGGACAAACCATGAGAATCCCAGGAAATTCTTCAGTCCTGCCAGCCCTTGACTCCTAATTGTAAAAAATAAAAAGTGAATTCCAAATTGAATATTTGTCCAGAATGTCTGATTCTGTAGTGTTAAAATTGCCTGTGACCATTTCTAGCTGCTCATTCATTTTCTTCTATCCTTTCTTTGTGTGTATGTGCAGTTACTTTTGATAGTGAACTAGAAATATGCATAGTACTTAATCTAAGCATATGAATAGCAGCTCATCAGCAGTCTGATGGGTGGGTGGGCACACAACGTTGAAACACATAATATTATATTTTAATTTTCTAAGTAGAATATTAACTTCATTTCTGAAATCTCTTTATGAAAGTGAAAAGACTTGAGTTAGCTACTGAATTTAGCACTAGGCACTGTATAGTCACTCTTTCAGGGAAGGGTGCTATATAAAGCTGCATAATGAAAAAAATTTACTGCATTAAGATGTTCTCATATGCAGTATAACCAACTTCATTCCTTACTGAGATATGCCAACTTACAGAAGAAAATTCTCAAACTTTTTAGTGTTATAAAGTCATCTAAATACTTTTGCTTCCCTTTTGGACAAGATAACAGAAATTTTATAAGCTAAACCTAACCTAGTATATGTTATATGCATATCATATGCATTCATATTTTCCAGACAACCACTAGATCTATATTGTATAATAATTACAATAGACACTGTAAAAGATAGCTTTTCCTAGAATTTAATGCTTTTGTATTTGAATCCTAATACATATCAACTTAGAATTTGGGGTTTTCTCGATAAAGATTAAGTTATATTTTTCTACTTAAATCATGTTTGGTTAGCTTGGTGATGGGTATTAAAGAGGGCACGTTCTACATGGAGCACTGGGTGTTATATGCAAACAATGAATCATGGAACACTACTCAAAAACTAATGATGTAATGTATGGTGATTAACATAACATAAAAAAAATCCCTATATCTGAATGTTTATTTTATTTTTAAAACTCCACTGTGTAGAAAAAATAAAGATAGGAGTAAAGATAACCAAAAAAAGACAGATTCTAACCAGAAGAAATTCAAAATATCATGGGTGAAATATTTATATGAGTAATAGCAATAGTAGCTAAATTTTAGTGAGCACTTGCACTATTCCATGTACTAAGGGCCTTATTGCACTAATAATATAATCACCACAACTGTTTTACGTAAATACTATTACCTTGGAAAAATTGACTTAGAAAAATTGAGTGACTGGTCCTAATAAAAGTCCATCCTTAAAAAAAAAAAAAAAAGTCCATCCTGAGCCAATACTTTGGAGCAACTATGTCCATGACATAGAAGATACAAACAAGGTGCACCTGGAGTACCAAGGAAGAAGCAATTAATTTTGCTCCTTGAAACCAGGGATACTCCAAAAAAGAAGTTATTATGATGTATCTTTGAGGCTACCAACAGCAACAACATTTATGAATATTTATTATCTGTGAAATATTATTCTAAGACTTCATACTTATTCAACTCACTCAACCCTTAGGGCAATTCTGTGCAATAGAGACTATTGGTACCCCCATTACAATAATGAGTAAATTGAAGGACAAAGAGATCAAATAACTTATCCAAAGCCTAAAGCTAGGAAATAGTACAGCCAGGATTCCCACCAAGGCAGTTTGGCTTCAGAGCCCCGTCATTATTAGCCTTGGTGCTAAAGAGCTGAACGAATGTTGAATGTTATTTTAAATATTTTGATTTAGTTATTCTATTGTTCAACCATTATCACAGACAAAAATATTTTCCAACATAATTCTTATAAAGGTTATGATGAATCATTTTACCACTCTGATTTTTAATCTCCTAATCAGTAAAATGAAATGTTATCTACCTGCCATAGGATTATTATGATGTTTCAATATATACATAAGTGAGTTCTTTACAAACTGCAAAGCATGTGCAAAGTATTACAGAACTATTATCATCCCACTAACTAGGCATGAAGGCAAAAACTTTAGAAATCCAAAAGCGTGTTTAGGGAATTGGAATGCTTAAAACTCAAGAGTCTATGAAGGGGGATGGTTATAAATGGAACTGAAGGTCACCTCTTGAAGGATCTCAACTGCCATGCTAAAAAGTTTCTTAATTAGAATATAAGAATGAATCCAAAATTTCTGACCAGAAGAGATGTACATTCTTATTTATGTTTGAAAAATAACAGTTCGGGCAATGATTTGGAATCTGAGAGCATGGAAAGAGGGAAGTGCAGTCAAGAACCTCCTACAAAAGTCTAGTTGAGAAAGGGTGGGGCTGGAACAAGGCATGGCATTGGATGGAAAGAAAGGAACATGTCCAGGATGTTACAGATGTAAGATACACCTGACTCCATGGTGTGGAGATTGAGGAAAGAGAAGTAAAGATGTTCAGAAGTTTTGTCTTGGCAATTGAGTGTGTTTCAGGAAAAGAATCATATTTATTTAGCCCACTCATTCATTTAACAAATATTTATTGAGTACCTCCTAATGCTAGCAGTGTTCCAGGTGTCAATATTATGTTATACTTTTTCATCCTCATTGACAACTTTTTCACTAATCCATTCTATTAGGAGGTATTTTGAGCACTGTGTTTTGTGTCAGGTACAAATAAAAACATACTTGGAGAGTGTAAATAACTAACCAAATTGACATATCACATAGAGTCAGGAGAGTCAGGAGTCTAACTTATTCATCTGTCTCTTTCTACTACAGCCCAGTTGTGTAGGGCAGATACTAGGTTTCATTTAAGACATGATAAATTTGGGGATTTTGTGGGAAGTTGGAAATGGTGATTTCACACTCGAGAAAAAAAATCAAGACACAGATTTAGTACTTGATCTTATATTCATGATGGCTTAAGGCTTGTC
Source organism: Mirounga angustirostris (assembly GCF_029215605.1). Classification (NCBI taxonomy): domain Eukaryota; kingdom Metazoa; phylum Chordata; class Mammalia; order Carnivora; family Phocidae; genus Mirounga; species Mirounga angustirostris. The sequence continues at coordinate 22,074,495 of NW_026991713.1, forward strand.
TGTTTCTAAAACCTTGTATTAAAGGGGGGAATTGAAATATATTCTGGAGACATGTTTTTAAGGGGCCAACTAAATTGGGAAATAATCTAATACAGACTCAGGGTTTCATGTAAGGTTTTATTTTACCTACTTATCCAGGCAGAAAGTTATCTGTGGTATCTGTGAGTCCTGTGATGGTGAGAACTATGTCTTACTTGTTTTTGTATCCCAGCATCTATAACAGGGTTTGATATATAAGGTGCAACCAACAGATGTTTGGTGAATGAATGAAAGACTGAGTGAAGAAATAAATGAAGGAATAAAGCAAACAGGATGATGTGAAAAGAGCCCATGGCTGGGGTGGGAGAATTGATTTCCTATGATTATATCTGTGACCCCTATTTACTCATTCTTAAAATGGTTGATCGTAATACCTGCTGTATCTACCTCCTGGGGTTGTGTGAGAGTCAGATGAGCTAACTTTAACAAGTAAGCATTTGTGGTGCATCTTTTATGTATCAGATAGTACACCAGCAACAGGGACCTTCCAAGAATGAATAATTTGATTCCTGCCTTCAAGGAAATCACAATGGGAAAATAAATGCAACTAATAATAATTTTTAAAAAACAAGGCTATGGTCAGTGGGCAAAGGGAAGGAGAAGCATCTATTTATGTATATTGTATTAGGGAAGCCTTAAAAGAGAAGGTTGCCATGGGAGATGTAAAAAGTATGAAGCATCACCCAAATGTAAAATAGTTGTATTTTCAAACTACATGTAGTTGTTATCATACACACATTTTAACTATTTTAATTGAGACATTCCAGGGTCTAACAAGTGCACCTAAGAACATTTTCCTAAGACCCATCAATTCTCAACATGGACATAAGGAAAAAGTTGTGATTCCGATGCCAGAAGCCCCAGGTTGAAGTTTTAGCTCTATTATAGAGTTGCTTTGCTACCTTGCACAAGCATATTGCGTGAGCCTCAATTTCCTCTTCTATAAAATGGGGTTAATAATAGCTATTCTGCTTAATGAAAATCAAAGTAGATACACTGTATGAAAGCACTTAACAAATTTTAGAATGCCATATAATATAAGATGTCATGTAGGGGAAAATGCTAACCTTTGCAAACATACTTTTATCACCAATTTAGGGCTGTAATTGCTCAATATTTCTAGTAAATCAATCAAATGCTAATAAATCCTAAATCTATAACTAAACTTATTGTCAAAATTATCCCAAAGCATGATCATCTGATGCTATTGACACAAGGCACATGAGATCATATTACTGCCACCATCATCTTGTTGCCATGGTAACCATAGCAGGCTGGCAAGAAAGCTCCCTGACAGTTGAATTGGAAAGAACAAGAAAATTCAGCCCACTTCCTGCATTAAATGAATTACAAGTACGTGTAAAGAAAGAAAAGAAAATTGCTAACCCTTAATCAACTGCTTTTATTTTTTTAGACTTCTAAGGAATACAGAGCAAGTAGGGGACCTCACTTTCCCACACACTGGGTTCCAGCACTTTCATAAGGTTGGAAGGTGGCATTTAGGTACTGGCTATTAAAAAAAAAAAAAAAAAAACCTTAAAATACACATTAGCTTATATAATAGTCTTCTCTCTCAAGTTTGTGCAGTATTAAGCGGCAGCTGAGTCAAGCCTCTTTCATGTCTCTGGATTCAGAGCCAAAATAGAAAGCTATGAGGACACTAGCAAAAGTATCCTTCCAGCCTGAGAAATAGAAATGATACTTTAAAGAAATACCTTTTAATATTATATAAGCCAAATAGTGAAGACCTGGAAAATAAGACTTGCTTGTTCTTTTTTTTTTTTTCTTCTTTTGATTTAAAAAAAAATTATTACTGAAGTATAGTTGACATGAAACTGACTTTTTCATATACAAGTCTTTGATGCCATTAGAAAATAACATTTTTAATATGCTCAATACACTTAAAACAATGAATTTTAGGCACGTGGAGAGAGTATTTCTATACTCAGGTTGTCATTTTAAAACTCAGTGTTGTTCAGTCAACATTTTCCTAGCTCTGGCCATAAGCCAAGTGCTGAGGACATCAGGTGAATATAAGACATGATTCTTGTCCTGATCATCTTCTGCGGGCACAGATGTGCAAGCAGATATCTTTTGTGCAGTGTGCTGTGGGCAGTGATGGATGGCAGTGTGTGCAGAGTGCTCCTAGAGCACAGAGGAAGGACATCTCAATTCTAGTGGAGAGTCAAAAAAGGCCACCTGCAGAAGGAGATGCCTGAGTCAAATCTGGAAAGAAGCCATAATGTGGTCATTGGTACAGTGAAGTAATGGCAATTTTCATTGTCTTTATCTTTTTTTCCCCTCTTGAAATGTTTGAATTGCAAAAAGCTACCCTCCCCAAAAAGTAAAAATTCATAACCTACTCAGGTAAATCTAACATCCTTATTAATGACAAAACTCATATTTCTGGAAGAACATTTTAGTGTTCTCATGTTTCTCAGAAGTGCTACTATTTTTCAAACCAAAAAAACAGAGATGCTTCCTTCTTTATATTAACATATAAAAACAAAATGAATTTTTATTCTTTACTTTTAAGCTCGACCCAGTGGCACAAAAGAAATGAGCATTAAAAGGGTAAATGAATAAATGGCCTAGAATGATGATAAATATTTTAGAACTCTTCATAATATAATTCTCCAATCAGTGCTCCCACTTCTGTCTCTACAGCAGAAAATGTCAGTTTTCATCCAAGAAACTCTTGGCATGGTTTCTTGGCTGCCTTTGATATCAGGCAGGATATATTTCTATGATAGAATTTATTCCCAACTGCAGTAGGCTTATCTGATTTTATAGTGGCAATTTTACACCTTCTTAAAAATCCAGTTTGTTTTAACCTGGGCTAATAACACCACTCAGTGAGAGATAATTGACCAGTACCCCTGCGGTAAGGAGTTCAAATCTACTCAGGAACTCATGCCTTCACTTTCAGTTTCTCATCCATCTAACGATACCTGGCCAGGTTTCAGCTTTGCTATCAGGGAACTTTAAAAGCAGTGCAAAAAGACCACCTGCATAAACAGTAATGATGTGGGCACCTACCCTGGACTCAGGGCTGACTCTCTTTCTTATGTTTACATTAACGGTTGTAAATCCTGCATGTGACTTCAAGTTCTGCCACTGATTAGTTATTTGGGTTTTGGCCAATGAGTTACCTTCTCTGGGCTTAATTTTCCCCACCTTAGAATAAGGATCATACTACCACATAGGGTGGCTGTGAGGGGTAAATGAGATTAGTATCAAAGTGTTTCACCACTGTGAGGGGCTTTATATGGTCATGGTCATGTCACTGTACATGGAAGCATCAGTCCACCTGGATGATTTAGTGTGTTGGTTAAGAACATGAAGACAATTGCCTGGACTTAAATGTTAGCTCTGGAACTTCCCAAATGTGTGAATTTGGTCATGCCAACTTACTTCTCTGTGCCTCGACTTTTCCTTTTTAAAAGGGGGATAACGTGAGGAAGAATGAAGGGGGGGAAATCAGAAGGGGAGACGAACCATGAGAGACTATGGACTCTGAGAAACAAACTGAGGGTTCTAGAGGGGAGGGGGGTGGGAGGATGGGTTAGCCTGGTGATGGGTATTAAAGAGGGAACGTTCTGCACTGTTACATTTTTCTTTGTCTTTTTGTAGAAACAGGTGTCCTGAGAGAATAAGATAGAGGCTGGGAAAATTCTGATGGTTGAAAAATGTAACCCTGGGTGTTATATGCAAACAATGAATCATGGAACACTACATCAAAAACTAATGATGTAATGTATGGTGATTAACATAACATAATAAAAAATGGAAAAAAAAGGGGGGATACGTGGATCAAGAAATGAATAAATGGTAAATAGCATTATTAACATTTACACATATTTTGAACCTTAAAAACATCCCTGCAAAGTAGGCAGCATTATCTCTGCTTCACAAAGGATGAATCTAAGGACGAAGAATCATTTCCTTACAAATAAAGGATCGGATAAAGAATTCAAGGTCCAGAGAGGAGAGGACAACTTCCCCAGGTACATAGGCAGGAAACTGTGGATTGCACCTCTGTCTTTGGTGTGCCTGTCTCTAAAGTCCATGGGCTCCCTTACCATGTTCTTTTTTTTTTTTTTTTGACATGACATAACTTTATTTGGCTAGAAAACAAGTAATAGAAGTGAAGTCAGTGATTAAAATTCCAGTTTTCTTACTTTTGAAAGTTATATTCTTTTTATAAAATGAGGCCTATTTTCTATGACTTAGTATTACTACTTTTTTTTAATTTAAATTCAATTAGCCAACATATAGTACATCATTAGCTTCAGATATAGTGTTCAACAATTCATCAGTTACGTATACCACCCAGTGCTCATCACATCACGTGCCCTCCTCAATGCCCATCACCCAGTTGCCCCATCCCCCCCACCGACCTCCCCTTCCAGACCTCCCTTACCATATTCTGCTACATCTAGCTCAGGGCACACAAGGAATTCCATCTATTCACTTTGGTAATTGCACTGCACTAGCTAGGCAAGGTAACCTTGAAGCTAGCTAAGCCTGCAATAGGAATTACTTAACTTGAACCAGTTAGCTTTCTTTGTCTTTTTGTAGAAACAGGTGTCCTGAGAGAATAAGATAGAGGCTGGGAAAATTCTGATGGTTGAAAAATGTAACATCCAGAGTTTGGGAAAATTCTACAGCCTGGCCAACCAGGTGGCAGCCCTGAGAGCAGGTATCAAAGTGAGAGGAAGAAGCTAAAGACAGACCATTAGTTCACAGTTTGGCCTTGATTTCTACATACATGACAGGAGGAGTTTCTTGCTTGATGACAGGAATGTCCTTTATGAAACCATTTTCTTCCCTTCTTCTTTCCCTATGACTAATCAATGCCATGTATCTCACACTCGCATCCCTTTTGTCCATTCCATGACTCCAGTTTTTCCCCTATGTTCTCTCAGCTTCTGAAATTCCTTAGATAAGTGCCCACAGAATGTCCTACTAAGAAATGATTCTTTGCTCTTTTCTTCTCATTTCCCTGTCAAATATCCTTTCAATTCCCCCCTTATTCTTTCCAATGTTTATTTATTTTTATTTATTCATTTATTTATTTAAAGAGAGGGGAGTGGAGGAGGAGAGGGAGAGAGAAACCCAAGTAGATTCTGTGCTGAGTGTGAAGCCTGATGTGAGGCTCGATCTTACAACCCTGAGATCACACCTGAACCAAGAGTCAAATGCTCAACAAACTGCGCCACCCAGGTGCCCCGTTTTTGATGTTTTAAACTCAGCTTCCTGCTTTTTCTCATCAACAGTTCCTCCACTCACCTACTTTCTTACCTGTTCTCTTTTTAGCTCAAATCCTATTGCAATGTTCATACATAAAATTGTAAATTTTAGAACACAAACAAACAAAAAATGAACACTGCTTCCTGTTTCTATTTATATTCAGTCTGACTGTCTCAGATTTATTTTATTTTTCCAATATTAGTACCCAACTCAATGACCGTGATCATTCACCATTTTTCTGTATTCTTTTGCATGCACTTCACTCTTTTTCTCAGAGCCCAATTCCCAAAAGCAATTTTTCCAGATTAGATCATGCTTTCAGACACTCATTTATTCATTCTTCAATGTTTATTGACTATCTACTATATGTTAGTTACTGTGCTAACCACTGGGCATATTAGATAGACTAAGACAGTTTCTATCCCCAAGGCACACAACCTAGTTGGAGAGATAGAAACCTGGACCACTGGCTAAAATGCAATGACCAGGGCATGGAAGCTTGCACAAAGTGCATTTTCTGTCATAGTGGGTTATCTTCACAAGCTGAATCTACTGGAGCTATTTCAGAATCATCATCTATCATGATAGTGCAATGGAAAAAAAAATATTGGACTATAAGTCATAGGGGTTATAAATGCTGCTCTGCAGTTAAGGACTATGCAGTTAATGACCTTGCTGAGCCTCATATCTCATCTATAAGGGAATGAACCAATTCTTTATTCTCTCTATTCTTTGCGGGAGGCCTGGAAATAGTGTCAGTGAGATAGAGATACAGAGATAGAAATATCCTGGATCTTAAAGGACGGATTAAGTTTAATATCTTTATAGTTAAACAATATATATATTTTGAAGTCACTGTGTGTTTTCATTTTTCTTCCTCTAGCTTCTGTAATCTAGATATCTGTTGTTTATCTACTCAGACCTCGCTGTGCCTTTCTGGAAGTACTTTCTTACAGGAATTTATTTTTTTTATTGTGGTCTCAGAGAAGAAGAACCTGATTGCCAGGACAATGATGGCTAACCTGAAAGTGAGGCAGTGTTAGAACTCACTCAAGTGTTCCAGTCTACAAGCCAGGCCTGGCAGGCTCAGTCTTCTTTTTTTTTTTTTTTTTTTTTTTTTTAACATATAATGTATTATTTGTTTCAGGGGTACAGGTCTGTGATTCAACAGTCTTACACAATTCACAGCACTCACCATAGTACATACCCTCCCCAATGTCTATCACTCAACCACCCCATCCTTCCCACTCCCCTCCACTCCAGCAACCCTCAAGTTGTTTCCTGAGAGTAAGAGTCTCTTATGGTTTATCTTCCTCTCTGGTTTTGTCTTGTTTCATTTTTCACTTCCTTCCCCTATGATCCTCTGTCTTTCTCTGATTGACTTATTTCACTTAGCATAATACCCGCTAGTTCCATCCACACCGTTGAAATGCCAAGATTTCATTTTTTTGATGGCTGCATAATATTCCATTATATATATATACCACATCTTCTTTATCCATTCATCAGTTGATGGACATCTAGGCTCTTTCCATAGTTTGGCTATTGTGGTCATTGCTGCTATAAGCATTGGGGTTCATGTGCCCCTTTGGATCACTACATTTATATCTTTGGGGTAAATACCCAGTAGTGCAATTGCTAGGTCGTAAGGTAGCTCTATTTTCAACTTTTTGAGGAACCTCCATACTGTTTTCCAGAGTGGCTGCACCAGCTTGCATTCCCACCAACAGTGTAGGAGGGTTCCCCTTTCTCTGCATCCTCACCAACATCTGTCATTTCGTGCCTTGTTAATTTTAGCCATCTGACTGGTGTGTGGTGGTATCTAATTGAGGTTTTGATTTGTATTTCCCTGATGCCTAGTGATGTTGAGCACTTTTTCATGTGTCTTTTGGCCATTTGGATGTCTTCTTTGCAGAAATGTCTGTTCATGTCTTCTGCCCATTTCTTGATTGGATTATTTGTTCCTTGGGTGTTGAGTTTGATAAGTTCTTTATGTATTTTGGATACTACCCCTTTATCTGATATGTCATTTGCAAATATCTTCTCCCATTCTGTCAGTTGTCTTTTGGTTTTGTTGACTGTTTCCTTTGCTGTGCAAAAGCTTTTTATCTTTTTTTTTTTAATTTTTTTTGTTAATGTTAATCACCATACATTACATCATTAGTTTTTGATGTAGTGTTCCATGATTCATTGTTTACGTATAACACCCAGTGCTCCATTCAGTACCTGCCCTCTTTAATACCCATCACCAGGCTAACTCATCCCCCCACCCCCCTCCCCTCTAGAACCCTCAGTTTGTTTCTCAGAGTCCATAGTCTCTCATGGTTCATCTCCCCCTGATTTCCCCCCTTCATTCTTCCCTTCCTGCTATCTTCTTCTTCTTCTTCTTTTTTTTAACATATAATGTATTATTTGTTTCAGAGGTACAGGGTGTGATTCAACAGTCTTACACAATTCACAGCGCTCACCATAGCATGTGCTATGGAAAAGCTTTTTATCTTGATGAAATCCCAATAGTTCATTTTTGCCCTTACTTCCCTTACCTTTGGTGATGTGTCTAGGAAGTAGTTTCTGCGACTGAGGTCGAAGAGGTTGCTGCCTGTTCTCCTCAAGGATTTTGATGGATTCCTGTCTCACATTTAGGTCTTTCATCCATTTTGAGTCTATTTTTGTGTGTGGTGTAAGGAAATGGTCCAGTTTCATTCTTCTGCATGTGGCTGTCCAGTTCTCCCAACACCATTTGTTGAAGAGACTTTTTTCCATTGGACATTCTTTCCTGCTTTGTCGAAGATGAGTTGACCATAGAGTTGAGGGTCCATTTCTGGGCTCTCTGTTCTGTTCCATTGATCTATGTGTCTGTTTTTGTGCCAGTAACCATACTGTCTTGATGATTACAGCTTTGTAATAGAGCTTGAAGTCTGGAATTGTGATGCCACCAACTTTGCTTTTCTTTTTCAACATTCCTCTGGCTATTTGGGGTCTTTTCTGGTTCCATACAAATTTTAGGATTATTTGTTCCATTTCTTTGAAAAAAGTGGATGGTATTTTGATAGGGATTGCATTAAATGTGTAGATTGGTCTATGTGGTGTAGACATTTTCACAATATTTGGTCTTCCAATCCATGAGCATGGAACATTTTTCCATTTTTTTGTTTCTTCCTCAATTTCTTTCATGAGTATTCTGTAGTTTTCTGAGTACAGATTGTTTGCCTCTTTGGTTAGATTTATTCCTAGGTATCTTATGGTTTTGGGTGAATTGTAAATGGGATTGACTCCTTCATTTCTCTTTCTTCTGTCTTATTGTTGGTGTATAGAAATGCAAGTGATATTTGTGCATTGATTTTATATCCTGCCACTTTACTGAATTCCTGTATGACTTCTAGCAGTTTTGGGGTGGAGTCTTTTGGGTTTTCCATGTAAAGTATCATATCATCTGCAAAGAGTGAGAATTTGACTTCTTCTTTGCCAATTTGGATGCCTTTTATTTCTTTTTGTTGTCTGATTGCTGAGACTAGGACTTCTAGTACTATGTTGAACAGCAGTGATGATAGTGGACATCCCTGCCATGTTCCTGACCTTAGGGGAAAAGCTCTCAGTTTTTCCCCCTTGAGTATGATATTTGCTGTGGGTTTTTCATAGATGGCTTTTATGATTTTGAGGTATGTACCCTCTCTCCCTACACTCTGAAGAGTTTTAATCAAGAAAGGATGCTGTACTTTATCAAATGCTTTTTCTGCATCTATTGAGAGGATCATATGGTTCTTGTTCTTTTTTTTATTAATGTATTGTATCACATTGATTGATTTGCGGATGTTGAACCAACCTTGCAGCCCAGGAATAAATCCCACTTGGTCTTGGTGAATAATCCTTTTAATGTACTGTTGGATCCTATTGGCTAGTATTTTGGTGAGAATTTTTGCATCCATGTTCATCAGGGATATTGGTCTGTAGTTCTCCTTTTGGTTGGGGTCTTTGTCTGGTTTTGGGATCAAGGGAATGCTGGCCTCTTAAAATGAGTTTGGATATTTTCCTTCCATTTCTATTTTTTGGAACAGTTTCAGAAGAATAGGTATTAATTCTTCTTGAAATGTTTGGTAGAATTCCCCTGGGAAGCCATCTGGCCCTGGGCTCTTGTTTGGGAGATTTTTGATTACTGCTTCAATTTCCTTACTGGTTATGGGTCTGTTCAGGCTTTCTATTTCTTCCTGGTTCAGTTTTGGTAGTTTATATATCTCTAGGAATGCATCCATTTCTTCCAGATTATCTAATTTGCTGGCATAGAGTTGCTCATAATATGTTCTTATAATTGTTTGTATTTCTTTGGTGTTGGTTGTGATCTCTCCTCTTTCATTCATGATTTTGTTGATTTGGGTCCTTTCTCTTTTCTTTTTGATAAGTCTGGCCAGGGGTTTATCAATCTTATTAATTCTTTCAAAGAACCAGCTCCTAGTTTCGTTGATCTGTTCTACTGTTCTTTTGGTTTCTATTTCATTGATTTCTGCTCTGATATTTATTATTTCTCTTCTCCTGTTGGGTTTAGACTTTATTTGCTGTTCTTTCTCTAGCTCCTCTAGGTGTAAGGTTAGGTTGTGTATTTGAGACCTTTCTTGTTTCTTGAGAAAGGCTTGTATTGCTATGTACTTTCCTCTTAGGACTGCCTTTGCTGCATCCCAAAGATTTTGAACAGTTGTGTTTTCATTTTCATTGGTTTCCATGAATTTTTTTAATTCTTCTTTAATTTCCTGGTTGACCCATTCATTCTTTAGTAGGATGCTCTTTAGCCTCCATGTATTTGAGTTCTTTCCAACTTTCCTCTTGTGATTGAGTTCTAGTTTCAAAGCATTGTGGTCTGAAAATAGGCAGGGAATGATCCCAATCTTTTGGTACCCAGTTGAGACCTGATTTGTGACCCAGGATGTGATCTATTCTGAAGAATGTTCCATGGGCACTAGAGAAGAATGTGTATTCTGTGCTTTGGGATGGAATGTTCTGAATATATCTGTGAAGTCTATGTGGTCTAGTGGGTCATTTAAAGCCTTTATTTCCTTGTTGATCTTTTGCTTAGATGATCTGTCCATTTCAGTGAGAGGGTGTTAAAGTCCCTTACTATTATTGTATTATTGTTGATGTGTTTCTTTGATTTTGTCATTAATTGGCTTCTCCCATGTTAGGGGCATAGATATTTAAAATTGTTAGATCTTGGGGCGCCTGGGTGGCTCAGTTGGTTAAGCGACTGCCTTCAGCTTAGGTCATGATCCCAGGGTCCTGGGATCGAGTCCCGCATCAGGCTCCCTGCTCTGCGGGGAGCCTGCTTCTCCCTCTCCCACTCCCCCTGCTTGTGTTCCCTCTCTCGCTGTGTCTCTCTCTGTCAAATAAATAAATAAAATCCTTAAAAAATAAAATAAAATAAAAAATAAAATTGTTAGATCTTCTTGTTGAATAGACCCTTTAAGTATGATGTAGTGTCCTTCCTCATCTCTTATTATAGTCTTTGGTTTAAAATCTAATTTGTCTGATATAAGGATTGCCACCCCAGCTTTCTTTTGATGTCCATTAGCATGGTAAATTGTTTTCCACCCCTCACTTTCAATCTGGAGGTGTCTTTGAGTCTAAAATGAGTCTCTTGCAGACAGCATATTGATGGGTCTTGTTGTTGTTTTTTTTTATCCAATCTGATACCCTGTGTCTTTTTGTTGGGCCACTTGGCCCATTTACATTCAGTGTAACTATTGAAAGATATGAATTTAGTGCCATTGTATTGCCTGTAAGGTGACTGTTACTGTATATTGTCTGTGTTCCTTTCTTGTCTATGTTACTTTTAGGCTCTTTCTTTGCCTAGAGGACCCCTTTCAGTATTTCTTGTAGGCCTGGTTTGGTGTTCCAAAATTCTTTTAGTTTTTGAAGCTTTTTATCTCTCCTTCTATTTTCAATGACAGCCTAACTGGATATAGTATTCTTGGCTGCATATTTTTCTCATTTAGTGCTCTGAATATATCATGCCAGTCCTTTCTGGCCCTGGCAGGCTCAGTCTTGGTGCAAGGCTAATCTTATTAGTTACTAGCTTCAACTGAACCCTCTGAGTATAAAGATGATTAACATTGCAAAAGGCATTTCTGTTTTCATTATCCCATTCTTTGGTCTAATATTACAAAAAGGAATGCCAGATGTTCTCTCCATAGAAATAGATAACCCCAAAGACAGAGCTTGTGAAGTTAGGGGATGTCAAGTACATCTAACCAACATTTTAATTTTTGCTTCATTTATAAGTCTGAAGCAACATGGTTAAGTTTCCTAACTTATTGTTAGGTATTCCCATTGCAGGAGTATGCCAGTTTCCCATTCATATCATTCTTATGGGAAATCATTACTCAGATAGTTAGGGTATAGCTGCTACCCCTCAAAAATAAGAAATGGCTCCCGAGAAACAATGGGATTACTATTCATTGTATTTTCCAACATGTTAATTTATTTTGATATCCTGAGTTTAACTTTTTTAGCTACAGTGTCCATCATTATGAGGTAGCAGAGGTGGAGGGAACACTACAGCAAGAGCAGTTATCTGGATCACCATTCTTGCTCTCAGAGTTATTCTTAAGATAGTCAGGGCCAAGCCAGTCAACTTATCAGTCTTTGCTTTCCACTGAAATAATACAACTGAAAGCTGGATTGAAAAATGCTCTGCAGCGTACAAGTTATGATTTTGACCATTATTGTCAATGAGTCATTAAGTTTTAACAATGCAGAGACACCTTTGGAAACCAACAACAACTTTAAAGGCACTTTTACCCAGCCCTACTGCACATACTATTTCTGTTATCTAATTACATGGGCTCAGCACTTTTAAGATATCGTCTGTTAAGACATGACCCAAAATGTGATTTAGGAGCATACACTGCCTTAGGCCATGCAAATGTAGGAGGATGAGAATCCTCTAACCCTTGTCCCAATCTTGGATTTTAACAATGAACCCGTAACCTGTCAGTGCCCTCCCCAGTTAGCCTTTGGAGCACACAGTGGGGTCTAAGCTATGAGTACGTTTAATGCATTCCTTTTTAGAGATTCCAGGATGTTTTATCTTCCATTACACCATCATGGTGGCTGATGATGCTAAAGAAGACATAGTGGACTTTGGCTGTGGAGAAACTAGAGTAAAGGGAAATTTCTTTATCTGGGAAATAAGGCTACCAGTAGTAATTGATCCCCTTGCAGTGCCTGTTGGGAAAATAACAAGAAGCATCTGTACTGAAGTAAAGATCTGAGCTCTTGCAAAGACTCCCTGGTAATGGATTTGTGAGAGAGAATTCCTCACCCCAAGTCATGGCCTATCTCAGGGTTATGAATATGTTTATACAGAGCTATATTCTCGGAAACCACTCACCTTATTGAGGACCAATTTCAAAGCTGGGTCTTGATCTGAGCCAACCTCTTCAAAATGAGGTCACCACCAATTCTTTCATTCCTAGACACTAAGTTCTATGAGAACAAGACCCATGCCTGATTTTCTTAACACCTCTGTCTCTAGGGCCGAAAATGGGACCAGGCAGTAGAGACTGAAATTTTATGGTATGACTAAAATAAATGCCCCAGAGCAAAGGATCGTATTGCCTGTGATCTTGAGTTATCTGTAGAACACTAGAGCTATACCTCTTAAGGCTTTCTAAAATGGAATCTAGCTTTCTGATTTCTTTGTATTTTGATGTCACATTTGTTTTCTAATGTTTCCTGCCCCCAGAGGAACTTACAAACTAAAGATGATAGTGTGTATACATGAGAAAGTAGGCAACCAAGCAGATATTTTGTATGCTCCTGGGGAGCAGTATAGAGAGATGACCCTTGAGCTGTCTTAGTGTTTTCCCTCCAGAACTCTAATTGCATAGAGGTCCTCAAAAATATAATAATATCTACTTCAATTTCTACTTACTTAATTTAAGAGCATAAAGAATAAAAATACTTTTTTAGATGGTCTCCCATTACTTTTTTGTGTGATGAATCTAGGGCTTTGCATCCAACTATTTAAAGATTCAAATTTCAAAGAGAGAGATAAACCAGAGACTCTGGACTCTGAAAAACAAATTGAGGATTGCATAAGGGAGGGGGGTGGAGGGGTGGGGTAACCAGGTGATAAGCATTAAGGAGGGCACATGATCTGAAGAGCACTGGGTGTTATAAACAACTAATGAATCATTGAACACTACATCAAAAAATAATCATGTGCTACTATATGTTGGCTAATTGAACTTAATTTTAAAAAAGTAGAATCAAAAGTAAACCCTCCCCCCAAAAGATTCAGATTTCAAAGTGTTCAGATTTACAAATAAAACCACAAAAAGCCATGTTTATTTAACAAATACTCACTGAGCAGTCACTGTATGCCAGGCACTGTGCTCAAGCTGGGATAAAATAATGAGGAAATCACCAGAAGATGCTCTGCCATTATGGAGCTAACAGGGAGACAAATAAGTTAGTAGATAATGCCACTTTGCAAAAGTATTTAAGCCAGTGGAAGCAAATCAATCAAGAAATCCTAGAAGAAGTAATGAAAAGGAACTACTTAAGCAAATAGGTAAAGATAGTAGCGAGAGGATGAAGAGAAAGGGAGAAAGCTTCCAGGCACAGAGAGCAGCATTGCAGGGCCAAGGAGAGCAAGGACATCCAACCTTCAGTAAACCCCATGTAATACCATTTAATTCAATATAGCAACTATTTATTTGGTATCCACTATTTGCCTAACCCTCTGCCAAGTACCATGAAAAGTATAAAAGATGCATACTAATATGTATCTTTCCCTAGAGGATACATGAGCTCATTGGGTGCTCAAAACTGAAGATCTGAAATATTAAGAAAAAAACACTTGATCATATAGGGCAAATTGCCAAAATCAGGCCTAGAGGAAAATACTTGGTGAAGAAGAGATAATAATATGGTCTGGGGCTGATTCTAGAGAAATGTGTTACAGAATATCCAATAAATTATATTCATTATTGCTGTTTGCCATTTAATGTCTTATAAAAAGTAAGATCAACAAATAATTCCTGGGCACTTACTTTACCTTGCTCACTACCTCCTCCCATCAACACACACACACACACACACACACTCATATTTAATCTGTAACCAAATTGCCCTTGTTTGACCTTTATCATCTCTCACCTAAACTATCTATCACAAACCTCCAGTTATAAAATAAAAAGTCATGGAGATGTTAAGGTTCAGCAATGGTGACTATAGTTAATAAGACTGTATTGCATATTTGGAAGTTGCTAAGAGAGTAGATCTTAAAAGTTCTCATCACAAGAAAAAAAATTTTTTTTGAAACTATGTATGGTGACTGATGTTAACTAGACTTATGATGGTGATCATTTTGCAATATATACAATTATTAAATCATTATGTTGTACACCTGAAACTAATATAATGTTATTTGTCAATTTTACCTCAAGGGGGGAAAAAAGCTTTTTCATAGATCTATCAACCTCAAATATTCTTTTCAAATTCACCCTCAATCCTGCTGTCAGTAATCTTTTAAAAAACCATATTTAATAATCTTCTCTGCCTAAACACCTTTGAGAGCCCCCAGGTTTCTTATAGAGTAAATGCAGTGTCATCAACGTTTCATTCAAGCTCTCTCATTCTCTGGTTCTAGACTGTGTTTCCAGCTTCGTCCGCTGCCTGTTTCACCCTGTTTTCAGGCCATGGTCTGCCACAGTGGTCTTCTGCCTGTTAAAATCCTATTCACACTAAAAGTCTGTTCCTAAGATTTATTAGTGTTTATATACATATTAGAATGCCTTACTGGATTTTGCATCCTTAGAGGACAGAGACTGTTTTATCTTTATTAACTCCTGATGGCTAGTAAGTGTCTAATAAGTATTGGATTAAATTGATGTACTTTAGAAAATATAAATATATATCTGCATATGCACATGTATATCTATCTATG
Source organism: Mirounga angustirostris (assembly GCF_029215605.1). Lineage (NCBI taxonomy): Eukaryota > Metazoa > Chordata > Mammalia > Carnivora > Phocidae > Mirounga > Mirounga angustirostris. The sequence goes on from NW_026991713.1 coordinate 22,089,727, forward strand.
TATCTGTCTATCTATCTATCTATCTATCTATCTATCTATCTATCCTCCAGGAACTTACAATCCATTAATTGTAGTAGGTAGCTATTATTTATGGTATATTGTCACTGCTAGAACAGTTGCAAAAAAAAAAAAATCACCTGCCCTTCAGGGATTTAATAGCTTAGTAGAAGAATGATATGAATGAGTCAAAGATATTTATATTTATATAAAGATTATTATATATTTATAATATATAAATATATAATAATATATAAATAGTATATATAATATATAAAACTATTATATATAATATATAAAACTTATACAAAGTTTCATAAAAAGTTTTATAAAAAGGCATCAGGGCAATTGGTTGGTTGATTGATCCCTTTCTTGTTCTAAAAAGTATTTAAAATAGCTTATAAAAGACATCAAATAACTTAAAAATATATATGTAGGATGAAAGTAAAGCAGAAATATGGGCTATCACATGAGTTGGACCTTGAAAGATCAATAGAATTTTGAATATTGCAAGAAAAAAATTAAGGTGAAGGTGAGGACATAAGAAATTGAGAAAGGAGAGATGCTGCAGGCATTCATGATGGATAAGCTCAGACCACTCACAAGAGGGGGTGTTCTTGTAAGACTGAGGGATATAAAGGTAAGATTGGAGACTTGGAGGATCCTCATCAAGGAATTTTTATAGGAACCTCCAAGAGAAAGAATTGCCACTTGAGAGCAGTCTATCAGTAGTTAAATGATGTGAATCCGTAGAAAATTTGTTCAGCACAGTTGCCTAACTTTTCCCACCAGTTTTGCAGCTCAGCTTGAGGAGTAGAAACAGCCTGAGGAATTGACATGCATGGCAGAAGTACAGGCCTTGTAGGCCTGCAGGGTCCTTGCCGCACACACACCCCCCCCCACCCCCTGCAGCCCACCCCTCCCTCCAGGTGCAGAGGATGCACTGTCTTACTCAAGGCCTGCCCCGCTCCCTCCATGAGTTTTCCCCTTCCTCTCCTGCATCTCGAACTTTCCCTCTCCACTAGTATTCTCTTCCTTTTGCCTGGAAACTTGCTTAAGTGTCTCCTGTTCTTAGGCAAAAAAAGAAAGAAAATAAAGCAACTCTCCCTTGATCTTGCTCCTTTTCCGGCTGTGCCCCAAATTTTCTCCTCCCTTACTTGTTCAGCCTTCTCAAAAGAGTAGTCTATATTCACTGTCTCCGCTTTTCCTACTTCACAATCCTCTCAGATCCGGCTTTTGTTCCCACAGTTCTCCCCAAAAGACTCCTCCTGTGATCCCTCATTGGCTGCTCTATATTACTAAATCAAAGGAACTTTTCCACTTCCTTTAGGATCTCTCTGCCATATTTAACAGCTGGTTCACGTCCTCATTTGTGAAACTCTTTACCCTTTTTGTTTCCATGGCAACATACTCTCTTTCTCCTCATTACCTTTGTCTTCTCCTTCCCTCTTTCAGGGTGTCTACCCTGGGTGCTTTCCTCTGTCTCATAGTTACCACCTAGAGACTCCGGTCACCTCCAAATCTACAACTCAACCCAAACCTCTCCCCAAACTTCAGCCTCACCTAACTGCCTGCAGACACCTCCACCTACCAGTTCCATAGCCCTTTCTTCCCCATTCCACCTCCAAAGTCTTTACCTCCTTCTGAAGTCATTTCACACCTGGGTCCTTAACCATCAGTTACCCCAAACAAGAGACCTGACAATCATCCTTGCTCCTTCCTTCCACTCACTCCTACATTTAATCAATAATCAAGCCCAACCAGTTTTAACTCCTCAGTATTTCTTTAATTCAAAGCCTTCCTTGCTACTGCTGCCCTAGTTGAGACCTTCGTTGTCTCTTGTATTATTGCTACAAAAGCTTTTTAAACAGGCTCCAGCTTCTCATCTCCAGTTTTATCCCTTCAAATCCACACTTCAAATAGCCACTGGTGTATTTTTTCTAAATTGTAAATCCAGTCATCTCATTTCTAGGTATAAAAACACCATTCAGGGGCGCCTGGGTGACTCACTTGGTTAAGCATCCAACTCTTGGTTTTGGCTCAGGTCATGACCCCATCAGTCATGACCTTGAGCCCTGCATGGGGCTCCCCACTCAGGAGGAGCCTGCTTGGATATTTTCTCCCTCTGTCCCTTTACCCACTCGTGCTCTCTTTCTCTCTCTCTCTCTCAAATAAATAAAATCTTTAAAAAAATAAAACAAAAACATTTATTCACAAATTGTCCAGAGCTATAGGATGAAGGCCACTTAGTATCCTAGTTGACAAAGCTAGCTACTTGGTCTTTCCCTGATTAATAGTAAACTACTTGCTGTTTTTCACTCTCACTACACTGTTTGTTGTCTCAGTGCCTTTGTTCATGCTATAACCCATCCATGCAATGCCTTCTCCTCCCTGCCTCTGCCATTTTTCTATATCCTGGCTAACTTTTACTAATCACTTAGTAGGAAACAGAGATGTCACCTGCCCCAAAATGTCTTCCTTGATTTGTGCCTATGCCTTCAGAAATGTTTTTTACTGTATAGCCATAATTATTGCACTTGCTGTCACAAAAAATAATTACCTATTTATGTGCTGTCTTCCTCCCAGCTCCCACCCTTACTGACTGTATTCCTTTAGGAGAGAGAGCATCTTAATCACTTTTGAATTCTCAATGCCTAACAAAGTATGTGCAGCATGATAAACACTCAGTACGTTATGAAAAACAGTATAAATAAATGTGAGAATAAGAGAATAAGTGAATGAATGAATGAATGAATAAAAGAGCCCCAGAAGACCATGCAAATTACAATTTCATAATTTTAAGCCAATTTCTAGAACTACAAATGGAATTTATATCTAGTTAATGTCTAGTGAAGCATCATCCTTGGTAAGGTTAAATGACCTCTGTAGTTTCAAAGAGGATGGTCCCCATTTCTTCTTTTCTACCTTCTTAGAAAGATAAAGATAAAGCCACAGATAACTGGATAGAGAGTAAGCTGTTCATGGGTCAGTCCAACCATTCTTCCTAACTTGAGCTTACAGATACTCCAGAGTTTACAGATACCTGTGGAGTGATGCAGGGACCAGGTGATTTTGCAGAACTTACACCCTGGGAGCATGTCCAACTACATAGTTTGTGGGACCCAGTGCAAAATGAAAATGTAGGACCCCTCATTAAAAAGGTGGGAGTAAAAGTGCCATCAAAATTACATAAAGGTTTTTTCCTTTCTTCCTTGTGTTTTTCCAAGCTTGTTATGGTGTTTTTAAATTTACTATTTATTTAGTATTCTGAGTAAGGAAAAATGAAAATTTTTTCTTATTAGCATGAATTTGGCCATTTGTTTTTATATTGTGAAATGCCAATTTTATTTTTTTTTAAAGATTTCATTTATTTATTTGACAGAGAGAGAACACAAGCAGGGGGAGTGGCAAGCAGAGGGAGAGGGAGAAACAGGCTCCCTGCAGAGCAGGAGAAGCCCAATATGGGACTCGATCCCAGGACCCTGGGATCATGACCTGAGCCGAAGGCAGTCACTTAACCAACTGAGCCACCCAGGTGCCCGAGATGCCAATTTTAAAACACAAATATCCAAGTATTTAATTTGTATGTAGAATCACCAAAATCACACAACTTTTATTTCATAGCTTTAATCCAAAGGGTGCCTTGAGCTGGCCAAAAGAGACGAATACAAACCAAATTGGGAAGGTTGAAAGTTGGAAGGAAGGAAGAAGGTTTCCAGGCAAGGTAGTGCTCCCAGGCACAAGATACTTGCAGGGAGTGCAGACTCTCACAGGCACCTAGGACCCTGCCTCCTAATACAGACACAAGTGCCTCACTGCAGAGCCTGATATCTGCTGAGCCCCACCTTCCAACAGCCCTCTGACCATGCCCAGCACCTTGAACTGGGCAGGGTCTGGGGAAGTCAAGCTAGGCATCTCCTTTTCCTAGGGGCCCATGATTTGAACCTATGGGAGACAGGGGACCTCCAACGATTTTTAAATCTCTGCGTCAGGACATGTTTGGTACCTGAATCAAGGGTAGACTTTGGTTCACTACCCACCAGACATGCCATGGTGCTGCCAGCCAGTGGGGGAATAAGACATTATACCTCACGCTGAGGTGCCATAGAGTATGAATGCCTAATCTCAACCCATCCTGTGCCAGTGCCCACAACCCTGCTGGAGGTGGAGAGCAGGGCATCAGCAGTTTTAGGACCAGGTAGAAAGGGGGCCAGGCAGGGCCTAGGGCCAGTCAGCCTAGGAAGCAGTGAAGAGTTTTTCAGTAGAACCCATCACTGAGTCATGGTGAGAAACCCCAACACATACTCTATTGTCCTATCAGTCTTCACTTACAAAATACAAAGCCAAAGAAAAAATGCTGAAGAATTTCAAGACAGCAACCACAGAGCATTAAAACCCCAAGCACAGGGCCCTTCTGAGCCTGGGGCCCAGTGGGATGCCCAATTAAGCGACTTGCCCATGGCCAAAAAGCTAAGTAAATGGCAGAGCTAGGAATAAAATCTACATTTTTTTTTCCACCACACATGCTGCCTCTTTCAGAATAGACTATTTCTGGCAAAAACAACATGAAACTAGAAGATTTACAGCTCTATGTTCCTAACAAAAAAAATGAGAAAAAAAGTAGTTCCTAGCAGGCACGCTTTATTTTTAGCAATATTACTTTATAGTTTATGAAGCAATTCCATAAACATTATGTACCACGTCCCTAAAAGGTAGGCGTCATTGGTATCTCCATTTTAAGACGAAGAAAGGAAGCTTACTTGCCCAGAGTCCCTCAGCTCTTAAAAAGCAAAACTGCAATGTGAACCCAGGAGCTCCAAATTCCATCCTCTTTATTAATCTCCAGTTCCTCAGTAGAGATAATGGGAAAGAGAGCTGATGCAGACCACGGGGCTTGTAAGGAGAAACTCCCCCCATCTGATCTTTGTGAGGCAATTCCATGTGGAAGACACTTGTCTGGAAACTATGGGATGTGGGGGCATCTAGTTATCTGCTCCTATCATCCCCTTTATTGCCACCTCAGTTGTCACAGCAGCCCTACCACTTCCTGTGTGATCTCAGCCAAGTGTCTAGTTATCTCTCAACTTTAGTTTTCTCACCTGTAAAATGTGAGTATTAATAATAATATCTATTTCATAGAATTTTTCTGAATATTTAAGCAGTGTCCAGCCCACAGTCAACACCCAATGAATGTTGCCAGTCATTATTATTATTACTACTGTTATTATTATTAATTCAGTGGGTGCAGTTGGCTGAACCCAACCAAGTCTCTGTCCTCTCTCATCATTATATAAATGTCTATTAATACTTAACACTCATTTAAAGAAAATAACTTCCCCCATATAAGGAGAACTATTCTTCAAACAATATGAGTGTATGAGTAGTTACTCCCAGCTAGAACCTCCAGAACAGATGCTGTGTTAAAAAGGAACATCTGGCCCACTTTTATTATTGTTCAGTTGAGAAAATGAAGTCCCAAGGAACTTAAAAGACTTTTCCAGGTTTACACAGTTAATTAGTGATAAGTCAGGACTCCTAATTCAGTGCTCATTTCCAATGAATGTTGCTTCCATAAGACTAAACATAACTACATTGCTATCATTGCCTTGAAATATACCTCTGCTTTTTCATAATGCAACATGCTTATGAGAACTATATATTCTTCTTATTTTATTCATTGTAATTGACCCTGATAATCATTATAATGATTATTATACCATAGATAATGGTTTAAATTCATTTGTGCTCCTTGAACACATAAACCAAAAGCTATACCAGTATTATTTTCACAGTGTGTTCTCTTTTTCCCTGTCGGAAAGGAAATATTTTTGAGCCATATGGGATCCTAATTCTCTGAATGCTTTTAGATTATCAGATGTCTCAACTGACAGTCCTGGATGAAAATCAAATCATGAGAATTTGCAAAACTGAAAAAAATTAAGAACATTTTGGTGTTATCGTGTACCGGAAATTCCATCTTTATCCTTTCTTCAATTAGGAAAAAAAATCAGACATCCTAAATATTAGAATTTTCAGCTCAAACTTTTCAACCCTTTTGCTGCAAACTTACTTGGTGATCCTTAGACTGGATATTTTTATAAACTTATGGTTCATGTTTTTTTACTTAGTATTCATTCTTTCAAGCTTTTATTTTATTCAAAATTTCAGCAAAATCTAGGTAATAGGGAAGATGCAAAGATGCTTAAGTCATGATCATTTCTCCCAAGAATTTTGCTATCCAATGAAGAGTATAAGACATATAACACCAAGTAGAAAGAAATAAGAAATTCTATGGCCTATTTAGCATCTGCTTTAACTTAGACAAGAGGTGTCCATTTTTAATAATGCTCAAATTAATATGAAGGAATTTATGATGGGTTTGGTACCAGTGAACTTCTCTCTTTAATTAGAAAAAATAGACAAGGGGACATTTAATAATATTCATCGTGAGAAAAGGTGTCTCCCTTTCTCCTATATCTTGTTCTTGTTTAGTGAAGAAAATGATAGGAGGAAATGAGGAAAGAGTATCCATAAGTATAGATGCCATACAGAGAACATGGGTGTTTGTGTGCCTTGGCACAAATTTTCCCTTTGTATTCAACCCAAGGCCAAATGATGGAGCCACACAACTCTATAACAGCCCAAAGGACTCTTCTGAGTTGTGATTTCACTCAGCATTCTTCAACCCCTTGGTTGGGTTAGCCTCCTGCCTGTGTAACCCACAGTGACCATTTCCTCATACTTAATTCCAGTGTTGTATTTTGTCTTAGTCCATGCAGGGTGCTATAACAAAATACCATAGACTGCTTGGCTTAAAAACAGTAGCAACTTATTTCTCACAGTTCTGGAGGCTACAAGTCCAAGATGAAGGCACCAGCAGATTTGGTGACTGATAGGGGACCACCTCCTAGTTCATAGATGGCCATGTTTTCCCTGTGTCCTCACATGGCAGAAGGAGCAAGGGTGCTCTCTGAAGCCTCTTTTATACAGCACTAATTCCATTCAGGAGGGCTCTACCCTCAAGACCTGACCACCTCCCAAAGGCCCCACTTCAAATATCATCACACTGGGAATTAGGTTTCAACATATGAATTTGGAGGGGACACAAACATACAGTGAGTTTCCCCAACACCACATTTTTTATATAAAGCAAGCCAAAACAAAGTTTTCATGGGGGAAAAAATGTTTTCTACTGAAGACATTTCAAGAAAAATGTCTTCAAGACCAAAACTAAAACCAAAATAAATGTGGAGAAAAGTCAAGAATATTCTGGTCAACTGTTTCAATAGGGTAATCACCATTCACTGCCCACCAAAGGCATTCCAAGTTACTAAGGACCTAACCACAAACTTTTTGACATCTCAAGATTTTGGGGAAGTCACACACCCAGGCCAACCTAACAAACCCCCCAAATGTTCTCACTGTTTCTGCTCTGTTAAGATTATAATGTGTTCAAATTTTAAGTGTAAAAATTCTTTCCTATAAAAACTCAAATTTATGTAAAAATGTGCTTCCTTTAGAACCACGATGACTATACAATCTCTGGATGCCTGTCATCTTCAATTAGAAGCTAAAAGCCACTCCCAGATTTAAAATCTGTTAACTCCATCAACACTGGTAATTTCACAACCAGCAAATGTGAACAGAAGCCAAAATCCATAGGAAATAAATTACTTCAGTAATTATTTCTGTGAGATTTCATAATTTGAAGTCAAAATAGAACAAACAAATCTATAGATGGACACGCACACACCCTCCCAATTTTGTTCTGATAACTTTCATTCTTTCTAATATCTTCTTTGTGGTTATCGCACCCAGGTCTGTCTAAGGTAAATTGTGAATACCCCTTATGACCTCTATTACATGCCATAATCCACATCCTCGTCATTATTTTCACTAACAGATCAGCACTGGCCAGAGCCACTTGTATGCAAAATATGGAGACAGCTTTAAATAACTTTTCTTATTTAGGGACTAACTCTCCCATAACTCGTACTTGCCTGCTTACAGATATCCAATAGGGTTATTTGTTTTTGGTGGTTCACCAACTGTGAACCCATCTCTGTCACTTTATATGAACAATTGACCAAACTCATCAGGGGAAAGTCCACAGCCACTTTCTTAGGGACATACAAGGATACCAGGTTAATTTCTCCCTTTTAATCAGAAAAGCAAAAGTTTTTCCAGAAGTTCCCCACTGAGCAAATTTTGTCACATGTCCACCCATAGCTTCAAGGGAGGTTGAAACAATTTCTCCACCCTCCATAGTAGAAGATAGCAAGGGAGAAGTGGATCAGACTACCAACAATGTCTACAACTTAGAAATAGAAATACTGAGTCCAAGGAGTATGGATGTTTATATTTTAACAAGTATTATTCAATCTCTATCCATAGTTGTATCAATTTAGACACTATATCAAAGACCATTCTGACTTTCATCTTTGCCATCTGGCTTTTCTTTCTGATTCAAATGAAAGATTATATTTAGCTTGGAAATTTGACTCCCCAGTGAAGCCAATTCCTGTGGTTCTCCAACAGGTCATATTTCATCCCATTTTCCTCAGATTTCAGTGTCTCCAGGCTATCGTTTCAATTCAGGCTGTTGAGCTCAAGTTCCATGTCACCCAATTCCTCCATCCATTCTTCACACCATAGCCAGATATAGTAAAAAATATAAGTCAGTTTATGTCCTTCAGTGTTTTCCATTGCACTTAGAATAAAATCAAAGCCCTTATCAGGATCCCCGTTATGTACGCCCTGTTTCCCCTCCAATGTCCTCTTCCCTCTCAGTCACTATATTTAGTCTTATTAACCTTCTGTCTACTCCTAGACTATATCTGGCTGTTTCCCATCTCAGTGCCTTTGTACCTACTCTTCCTTCTACAATGCCCTTCTAATGGCTCTTTCTGTGGTTTGGTTGCTCCTTTTAATCCCTCATGTCTCAATTTACATATCACTTTCTCAGAGAGGCTTTCTTGACCATTCTTTCTAGCATAAATCTCCTTTGTATTTTTTTTTTTTTTACCACAGCACTGTATTAATTTTCCTTAGAGCAATTTTTACTAGACATGTGAACTTGGACAAATTATTAACTTCTCTGTGTCTTCAATTCCTATTTGTAAATAAGGGTAATAACTGTACCAACCTCAGGGGTTTCTGTAAACCATAAACAAAGTAAAGCTCTTAATATTTCTTGGCCTATATAAAACTTTGCTAAATAATAATTACTTGCATTATTTTTTGTTTGGTTATTTTCCTGTTTTCCCCACTAGACTATAAACTCTAAAAGCAGAGGGACCTTGTCTGCTCTTTTCTCAGTGTGTCTCAGAACCCAGCCTAGTACCTGGCACATAGTAAGTGCTCACAAAATATTAGGTGAACAAATACATGTTGAATAAATGAATTAGTGGCAAGTCCTACCTCAGTGGAAGCTCTGATTGTGGATTGGACTCTGCAAGTTCATTTTCAGTGTTCAGTAGCCTCTTCTGTAAGGCTTCCAGATTAAGCAAATAAAAATATACAATCCTGGGTAAATTGGAATTTCTGTGTTTTATCTGGCAACCCTACTTTCCTCACTACCACCTTCACCCTTAATAAGCAATACTTTCTCTCATTCTCTCTCTCCCTGCTTTCTCTTCCTCTTTGCTCTTTTCTTCCTACATTTATTTGACTATTTCTGAATATAGTTCAGTATCAGGTAACCTCATCATCCTTAAATCTGTAGATATCCACTCCTTGAGGACAACCATCTCTTTGATGGATTAATGAGTCGCCTTTATGACCGGTCTCCCAATTCCCACAGGACTAAATTATCCACCTTCACCGTGACAGGCTCCTTTAGCCAGGATAGCCTTCTCAGGGGACTGCACTGACTCTTTTCTCTGGATTCAGACTATATTAAGTTAGGGACACAAATGTCCTTGATACATTCCCAGGCATTTTCTACCTTACTGGATAATTTTCCAACATCCTGGCCTTGAAAGAGACCTAAAGAAAAGAAATCCAATATGTCCTTTCCCAGTTGACCAGACAGATAGTTTGACAAGGGCTCTACAGAAGAGCTGAGAAGTGCCAAGTTGATGCCATGCTATTATTTTCCACCTCGCAGCACAGTCCTGGCTCAGCATGAGAAGTTACTTGGTGCTTTAGCCAGACTCTGTCACTTATATTAACATGCTCTAGATTGCGCTAAGGCAGTTGGAAGAACTAACCGCTTAACCTTTCAGAATAATTTATTTGAAATAAAATGTGTTGGAGAAACCATGGCAGTCACTTCCAGTGGTCTGTCAATATATATGAAAGGCTGTGGTGAAAATAGCATCACAGGAGTTACTTCTTGGCAGGGTTACACATCCATTGACTGGAATCTCCATCCAGAAAATGTCCTCTACTGAACATTTGGTTCCTTTACTGTAGCAAAGGAAACATGGGTGTCACAGTCTAAAAGAGTAAAACATTGATCCCAGATCCATTGTATTTCAACTGTGTGAACTAGCTAGATGGTTTCATAGCTCTGGGACTCAGTTTCCTTGTCTGTGATATGAAGGTATTGCCTCATATCTTATAACCCTGTAGTAAGGTTTCTAAATAAGGTAGACAAAGTACCAGGTACTCAGTGAGTGCTCAGTGGCTGCTAGTTAACATTAATCATTTTAGGCACTTTTTTTCTGCATCAGAGTATGTGGCTGTGTTGGTTATACTCGGGAGCAAATTGTCTTTGTTTCTCCAGAGAGGAGCTTCCTTTTAGAGCTCTGTATCACCAGTGAGAGACCACTTGCAAGAGGAGCCTGTTGTAAACACAAAGGTGCCATGTTCCTCTTCTGTTAAGGGCAAGGTGTCCAAACTAACCTAATTGCTGCTTATTTTTCTCTTGTAAGGTAGTGGGGAATGTTCAGCATATTAGATAGAAGAACAAAACTCAGATACATGCCAAGATTATGTACAGCCTACCCAAGGAAAAAAATTTTTTTCAACTTCACAGCTTGTGATTGGAAAAGGACACAGGACAGCTGCTAACTCTTTTCATCTCCACTTTTGGCATGTTCTTCTAATAGCTCTCCTGTCACAGTCTGCAGCTCAGTGGAAACTAAACGAGTAGGATTGAGGTGTCTCCCCCAGCCCCATCCCCACCCCCTGCTCAGATTCAGCTATTGGGAAAGACCATTTAAAGAATTTAATATCCGCCCTACCCCTTTGGGAATGGTGTAACTCAGCTAGACACCACGCTTCAAAAGAGAGAGGGAAGTTAAAGCTTTGCAGTTAGTTAGGGAACGTTTAGACAAGAACCCCCCCCCCCCCCAGGTCCCTGCCAGCCCTGATTCCATGATTCAGTGAACAGAGAGGACTGGAGCAGAGGAGGGAAGAATAGGTCAGACAACTTTCCAAATTCTGTTCTATAAAGAAAGATTCATTGTTGCTCAAACGTTGTGAAATCAAACATAAAATATGTTGGAACACTTGCTTTCAAATGTGAATTTCATATGGCTCTAAAGCAAAATGCAAATGGCTTAGGTCTTGCCACATTTTTTTGCTGAAACTTTTCTCTCCTACGCTAACCCCACTGGAGGCAGTGTCAGGTGATAGTTATGAGAAAGGCTACTATTAGCTAAGGGAGCACATTAAGTACCTACCTTAGAGAGCTATGGTGAGATTAAATAAGATAATATGTCTAAGGCATTTCGAACAGTGCCTGATGGGGCACCTGGGTGGCTCAGTTGGTCAAGTGTCTGCTTTCAGCTCAGGTCATAACCTCAGGGTTCTGAGATCGAGCCCCACATCAGGCTCCCTGCTCAGCAGTGAGTCTGCTTTTTCCTCTCTCGCTCTCACTCTCTCTCAAATAAATAAATAAAAATCTTAAAAAAAAAAAAAAAAAAAAAAACAGGGCCTGGCACAGAATAAGAACTCAGTAAGTGTGTAATTTACTTTATGTTTACACCAACTGCGATTGGTATGAAAATTGAAAGAAGACAGTAGGTGTTCATAAGCCTCAGATTTTCATATGCATGTATCTGGAAAAAAGTAAAAACATACAAATAAGTTTTGTTCACAACCTCGTTTCTTCTTGTGAGACTGGTGGATTAACATCCTTAAAAATGAATAGGCTTCCTCTTGCATCTGTTAAACTTGACCAAGACAGTACAAGTTACTGTATAAATGACTTTGAAATCTTATACATAATTCTAAAATCTACATGAACACATGAACACACTCAAATGAATTAGAATTGTAACTTATGAAATCATCAAACCTTGCTCATTAACAAATAAATACCTGATTACTTAAATTCCTTTTCTCTCTCTCTCCATAGCTTCAGAACAGATGTTTCAAAGGGGAAATAGCCTTGAAAAGTAAGAGGGAATAACTGGTAGTATAAAACTCATTATAATCATGTGAGGTATAAATACTAATCTTAAAAAAATAATTCTAAGATATAGATTATTTATTAAAATATATACTCTACATATATAAGATGCTCTCTAACTTATTGCTCAATAATGTGACATTTATTTAAATCAATAATCCAAATGGTCTAAAGAATCTAAGAAACTCTTCATAAGCTAAGAATGTGAAAATCTAGTCAAGTTGTGAACAAGAAATTCCATTGCAATAGACAGAGTATTTTCAAATGGAGGGCTAAGGTAGAGAGGTAAAAAAGTATACTGTTTTCTTCCACTGTCATTTCATTTGTGTAAGAAAGGGAATTAAAATTGGAAGAAACACACACACAAAAAAAATTTTTTTAATTTAAAAAAATAAAATAAAATTAGAAAAAGCACATCATCCATTATCTGATTACTTATGGTAACCCATGTTTCCATCTGATAAACAAAATAAAGCTTTCCAACACTGATAGGGAAATTATAAATCTGGGACTTATCCCAATAGTTACCATCCTAATCATGCAGAAAAGATGCATTCGGTTTACTTGTAGGTTGATATCAAATTGACTCAAAGCCTTTATAGAAGCTAAGAGGTACATATTCCAAGAATATTATATATAGTTTTATGCCACCACATCATTTATGCTGTAAAAATATTAAAAATAAACTAAAATATGTGTTTCTCCATGTGTGAGTTTGCAAGATCTTGCTATCATTTTATTATACAAATATTCTATTTTAAATATTCCAGGCCACACAAATTGTGGAGAAGAATCTAGTTTGGTTAGTTATAGAGCAAAAGAAATTTTCTCCAAATTGACAGAATCCTCTCCATTTTTTCAGTCTTGAACTGAAGAGAGAGAATAAATAACATCCAACTTAAGCTTATATTAAAAAGAAACAAGTTCCCGGGCTCCTGGGTGGCTCAGTCGTTAACCGTCTGCCTTCGGCTCAGGTCATGATCCCAGGATCCTGGGATCGAGTCCCACATCGGGCTCCCTGCTCGGCAGGAAGCCTGCTTCTCCCTCTCCCACTCCCCCTGCTTGTGTTCCTGCTCTCGCTATCTCTCTCTCTGTCAAATAAATAAATAAAAATCTATAAAAAGAAACAAGTTCCCTATGGTCCTTAAACATGTTTCCCTAGCATCTGTAGGGATTTATAATATATAATATGCAACTTGAAGGAAAGTTTGCTAAATGAATATGATATGGAATTGAGGTTATAAAAATAAGAGGACTTTTCAAGCTGGAGTTCTGAGAGACAGAAGTGATCAGTTTAGATATATTTGAGAGATTATTTCAATAAATAGCTGTTATATTTCTCATGGAGCATTAAGTACAAAACACTACTTTTTATTCTATTTGGTCATCTTGTTAGTATATCACAGCTGAAAAAAAAATCCAATAATATAAAATATTCTCCCCAGGGTCAGAGAAACTTCGGTTTTCAGCTCTCAGAGCATAAAATATGTTATTTTTCCTCATTCCATGATTTAAGAAAGCAATAAGGACCCCCCTGGATTAGATATTTCTTGTCAGTAAAAGAACAGCTATTCTAAAAATACTGTCTTGGGCCTTTCATCCTTCCAGTAAGTCATTAACTAAGCAACTTCATCTACTGATTATTATTCCCTAAGTGCCTTATGCAATGTGCCTGGTAGTGTGCTAAGAAAATAAGAAATTACTCCTTGATTTGATTTGTCATTTTGATAGCATAGATTTCTAGTCCCATAAGAAACACTAATGAAAATAGAACTACTACTAATTTGTTTTAATGACTGAAAATTTTGAAGAAAATTTGCTAAACATCCTCAATTTTATGTTCATGAACTTTGACGAAGAAGCACATCAATTATATCCTAAGGAAGACTCTTGAGTATTTCTGACTCCCTGTTCTGATTCCCTATCAGTCCCCATTTTTTTTCCTCCTATCTGTGTGATTCAACTACAGTTTCAATGTCTTTAATTGTGGAGAAGTGCTGTCTAATAGAATTTTCTTTGATGACAGAAATATTCTCTATTTGTGCTGTCCAGTAGTGTAGCCACCAGCCACACGGGGCCAATGCATTTTTTGAAATCCAGTTTGAAAAGAATCAACTAGATATGGCAACTGAGAAGTCTTCCTCAACATTTGGCAGAGAAACTCTATGGAGTTAGTGGGGGTAAAAGCATATTGCAGTGGGTTGAGAAGTAAATGGGAGATAAGGAAGTAGAGGCAGTATGCGTACTGGGGATGAGGAGGTAGAGAGTGAATGCAGTGTAGTAGTTGATTAAGCAGAAAACACACATAATGGAGCTCTACTCCAAAAATCTTTGATCTGCCAGTCATGTGAAAAATGAATGGAGCAGGGAGAAAGCTAGAGTTTACATTCAGCTATTATTGGGGGCAGGGGGAAGGATAAGCTGAGATTTTCTAACATTTAGTGAAGGCAAGTCATAACATGAGAATAAATTTCAACTCCCCCGGAAGAATGGACATGTTTATTGTCTTTGATGGCACATCTGTTACCCAAGTGCAAATGAAATGGTTAGTTGTAAGATTTGAAATATTTAATTTTTCTCTGAAAAGCTGGAAAATCCATGATATTACAGAATTAAGGTATTCTGTCATTTCTTTTAATAATAAATGTTATAAGTTCCTACCTAATACTGAGATTAATTTGTCCCAAAAAAGTGCATTCTTGTATTTCTCTATAATTACAGTTGACCCTTGAACAATGCAGGGGTTTAGGGTGCTGACCACCCCCCTCACCCTGGTTGCCCCATGCAGCCAAACATCTGCATATAATTTTTACCTCCCCCAAAATTTAACTACTAATAGCCTACTGTTAACAGGAAGCCTTACTAATACATAAACAGTTGATTAACACATATTTTGTATGTTATGAATATGATATACTGTATTCTTACAATAAAGTAAAATAGAGAAAAGAAAATGTTATTAAGAAAGTCATAGGAAGAGAGAATAGATTTGCAGTACTGTACTGTATTTATTGAAAAAAATCAAGGTTTAAGTGGACCCACACAGTTCAAACCCATGTTGTTCAAGGGTCAACCATACTTCTTAAAGCTAACTTTAGGTTGCAAGTTCTGAAACACTAAAATGTAGTTGCAATGTAAATGTAACTTCAAATTATACAATCTATATTTACATATAAGGATACTAATCAAAAGTTAGAAATGACTGAAATCATAGCATTTTAGAACTTAATGAGTATTCATTGAACTGCATTTTACGGGTGAGGACCATGAGACCTAGAAATAATATATGACTTAGCTAAGTTTACCCAAACAAGATTCGGACCCAGATCTTTAGACTCCAAGCCTGGTGGTGTTTCAAAAAAGAGTGGCTAGATGATGCACCAGGATATTTTTGGTATCTCTATATATTGCAATAAGAGAGAAAATAGAAAATTTCTAACAGCATGCCTCATTGGGGACAGTGAATCCTTTTCTTTACATTTCCACAATTAGTACCATTTCCCCTTGGGCACATTCTCACCATTTGCACTGTGCTTCCCAAATTTTCACTCATTTTTCAAAAGTGTTTGGTAATTATTCCATATGCTATGAAATTTGACCCAAAGAGAAGATGTCTAACTTCCCTACAGTTTTTCAAAAAGGTTCCTCCTACTGAAGGTAAGAGAAGATGGTATATTGGTAGTTTAGAGGAAGAACAGTGGTTTTAAGGATTTAATCCTTCATATCATTTCAGTATTCAAATACTGAAATCAAATTTTCAGGATTACCTATAGATAGTAGGTATCTATAATTACTGAAGCAGAAGACACACTGACAGAAGACAAACGCAGACACACCAAAGAATGTATGTGAGCTAATGTTGTGGGCTGCTAATTTAGCCCATGGAAAACCTGGTAATGGTCTAACACATAGATGGACAAAGTTTTTTGTTTCTTGTTGTGGTTTTTTTTTTCTGTTTTTGTTTTTTAAGATCCTTTTAACTCCTTTTGGAAACCCTTTAAAGACTAAAAGTCAAATACAGAATGGTATGATATATCCTACTCAGGACATACTGGTCCATTTCTGGAAATAATAACGCTTTCTCAAAATGAAGCCATTTATATTCTTAGCCATGCTCTATTGTGTGCACAGAGTAATTTCTTGAGAGCAATGTTTCCTGTGGCATTTTGCCAAGACTGGCTTTATTTGTTTTTCATTAGGCTTTTCATTATCATGCTGCTATATACCTGGATCATTCTGCCTCCTCTGAGAAGGCCAGGGTAGCTTAAGCATAGGAATGATATCATGAGTAGGTGGAATGTTTTTGCCCAGTGAATGCCCATTTTAAATCTCTAGCTATGGTACCATTTTTATGGCTTTAATCTTTCTAAGAACAATCAATTATCCATTTATAATGTATTCTGGTATTAAATTGTTTATATTCGTCTATTCTGTCCCTGTACAGGGAAAAATATTGGTCTCACTTTGTACCATATAGATAGGCCCATCCTCCTTTATTACCTCAGGAAAAGACATCATGATTCACCCCCATTGTCCAAGCCTGGAACTATTGTGTGTTCTGCATTTCTCCATCATTACATGCATTCAGTCACTGAGTCAAACTTCTTGATAGTTTCAAACCCACCCATATCTTTCTATCTCCCATGACCACCACTACCTCAGTCTAAGCCCACATTGTCTCTAGAACAACTGCGGTAGCTCCTAATGGTCTCCATGCTCCCAGGATTGCCCTTTCGAATTCATTCTCTTTTGCTTTAAATATCTGTCAGTACCCATTGCTCTCCATAAATATGTGCTCTGTAATTTCTACTCAGTGTTTTTGTTACACATTAATAAGACAGTTTGATTTGTCCAGAAAAGGAGTGATCTGAATTCTGAACTTCTCTACAGACCCCTCAATTTAAAGAGAAACACTAGCTTACAAGCTACAAAAGACTAAAATTTAGGGACAAAATAAATAATCTATAAATTTCTGTATTAGAATATTAATCAGAGGCCTAAAAAATCATTGAAATCAAAGAATTTCAGGACTAGACTGGTCCTTGGAGATCGTGTGGCTCAACTTTGTCATGTTATAGGTAAGGAAACTGAGGCCCAGCCACTAAATTGATCTTTATAAATTTAGAATCTCATATGTAACTCCTGTTTTTACCATCTATCCATGGCTCCCCGTTATGGTCAGGATGAAGTCTGAATTCCTCAGCCTGGCATACAATGTGCGTATAGTCTGGCTTCGGCTTACCTTGCCAGCCTTACCTTTTGTTCCTCTCTCCAACTCATCCAAGAACCCAGTGCTTCCGAATATGCTATGTTCTTTCTCACCCACAGGACACTGTACATAATTTTTCTTGTGTCCTCCCTCTGTTGAGTGCTGAGTCCTAACCATGCTTCAGATATCCGATCAGACATCATCTCTGCTGAAAACACCCCCCAGATCCCCTTGGGGTTCCCAAGCATGTGTCACCATCATAGCATATTCACAGCATTCTACCTGCCTTTGAAAATCTGTTTCCATCCCTGGACTAGAATGAATAAAGACAGTTATGGGCAGGGACCTGCAAATTATTCATTGCTATATCCCCATTATCTTGATCAGATGTCTGGCATTCAGTATTTTAAGATTAATTATTAATTCCCAATTTTAACTAGCCTAGTATATTTCAATTTTTTAATCAGTCCTCCTCTCACAATCTGTTTTCAAGGGAAGAAAAAACTGATTCATTCATGTCAACGTATAGGTAAATCACTGAAGATCCTAAAGGGCAACTCTTCTCAGAAGCATTTACATTTTTAGGGGAACAGAGTTTTAGGTCACAGGAACGAATCCCCAATGCAGATAACCCAACCATAAATAGTGAGCCATAAGAGCATTTCTGAGAGGAAGGAAGCTTTCCCAGAACCTTCAACTCAGTCACATAGGTGACCTCCTACTTGCCCTCACCCTCATAGAAGAATGACTCTGTTTTTGTTTGTAAAAATCAGCTCACTTGTTGGTTATTTTTCTCTGCATTAAATAAATCATTATTTACCCATAGTAAAAATACCTAATTTAACTTGTAACATTTCTGGGTTTGTTTCAGGGAAGCAATGTTATGGAAGATCAGGATTTGTTGGAAATTGGAATCCTTAATTCTGGGCACAGACAAAGAATTCTACAGGCAATCCAGCTTCTTCCAAAGGTAAGCAATGCTTTCCTAGCCTGGCCCTATGTACAGCAGTCTTCAGTCCAGATGTGAAAGGGCTGTTAGTACTTAGGACACCATCTCTACATATTGTTTAAACTCCCCAAAGCAGTTCTTCTTAGGTCCAATGAAATGTTCAGACTCACAAGACTACTGTGGGCCAAACTTGGCTTTAGGTGGATGAGAAGGATGTCATACAGGAAACACCACTGACCAGCAGGGCGCCTTCAGGGGTTCCCTTCAGTGTGAGTCCTTATATTGGTACAAACATCAGTCCACGCCCCTCAGGTGAGAGCTCAGGTACAAGAAGACAAGATCAATATTGGGTGGGTGTGGGAATGTTCCTGAATTAGAAGCCTCATGCCCCCTGAGAGGCATTATCTCTTGTACAACTCCATAGACTTAGGAATCTGCCTAATTACAAGAGTTATCACTCAAGGAAGACCAAAGTATCACATCCCCATCAGGTATTTATAGTTAATGTATAAATCCTCCCAGTCTAGATGCAGTTTGCCAACCAACGTGTCCTTTTAACTGTAAGCACTATGTTACCTAGCAACAGAGTTGATCTTCTGTTTCCAGATAAGATTTCATAGGAGCCTAAAGCAAGAGGTAGGATCTGAGCACTGGTCTTCAAGATAATGTAGGACTTTAACTGATAAGGAAAAGGAAAGCATTTCAGGGATCAGCAGAAATCATATAAATATAAATATAGATTGCCGAAAGTATTAGGGGAATAGTGATACTGTGTGATTTAAAATGCAATGAGATTTGCCCAACAATGTGAATGTCCTTAATCATTGCCACTAAATTATACACTTAAAAATGGTTAAGGTAGTAAATTTTATGTTTTGTTATTTTGTCACAGTTTTTTAAATAATTTTTTAAAAAAAGAAAAAAAAATCCAGTGTGATTAAACAATTAGAGAGTATAGTCAGAGATAAAGCAGAAAAAGTAGGTTGGGTTGGTCTATGTCAGGCTAAGGAATTTGAAATTTGTTCTATAGGCTCTGGGGAACAGACATGACTGGACTGCTTTAGGCCAGTCAATTTTGGAGGCAGTATACAATAGGCATGAGAAGGAGGGAAAGTTGAAGTAGGGTCAACCAGCTGGGAAAAGATTCAGTGGGCAAGACTGAAAGCAGATGAACAGTTAGACTTGCACCTAAATGTATGAACTTACCATATATTTTGTATTCTCCTCTGCTCTTTTCCTTTCTAATGAGGCTATAATTTCTCCTTAGAACGAGAAAGATAAATATTAACCACTATTTCTAAGGAAGTGATCTGATGAAATTTGCCAACTGACAGTGAACTGAGTGTCTGCTGATAGAAGCTTAACACTTTTGCAAATTCAAGGAGAGTTACGCATACAAAGGAGTTTGATCATACAATTTTCTACAGTAAAAGGAAAAGAATAAAGTGGCCTTAGAACTAATTCCAGAAGTAATTCTTATACGCGTATTGTTCACCTCACTACTTTTGTATCTTAAAATATTATTTCCTCAGCAAGTTTGCTCCTCGTTGTCTGCAAGGACTTCTACACTGCTGTACCCCCAACACCGAGCTCAGTGTGCAGCCCATGGTAGACACTCAATAAATCAATAAGTGACTACCCCCGTGTCACAAGCCTGCCTGTCAAGTTCAGCTCAAATAGTTCCATATCACTTCCTTTATGAAACTTCCCCTAAATGGAACCACTTCTCTCACCTTGGTAATTATCACCCTAGTCCAAACCAACCACCATTAACTGGACTGCCACAATAGGTTCTACTATCATCTCTAGGTTAGACTACTGGAGTCAATTTCTCATTGGTTCTCTCTAGCTTGGATAATTCATAGATGCCTAATCTCTGTCCTAGTTACCTTTCTTATCACTCTACATTTGAATTTCACACAGCATCCAGAATGATCCTTCTCAAATGTAAATCAGATCACGCACACTCTGTTCAAAATCTCCAATGGAGGGTGCCTGGGTGGCTCAGATGGTTGGGCATCTGCCTTCAGTTCAGGTTATGATCCCGGGGTCCTGGAATTGAGACCCGCATTCGGGCTCCCTGCTCAGCGGGGAGCCTGCTTCTCCCTCTGCCTCTCTCTCTCCATCTCTCATGAATAAATAAATAAATAATCTTAAAGAAAATAAAAATAAAATAAAATAAAATCTCCAATGGATTCCCTTCTCACTTAGAATAAAATCTTTATCACAGCCTACAGAAGTCAATAGGCTCTGGCCCCTTCCCACCTTCATGGCCTCATCTCTCACTCTCCCATTTTCCTCAACTCTAGTTATATGGTTTCTTTTTGTTCCAGAATATACCAAGCTCATTTTTGCCTCAAGGTCTTTCCATACTGGTCTCTTTGCCTAGAAAGTCTTTTATTCAAATTTTCATACCCTTGTTCCTATACATCATCAAATCTCTACTCAGCTGCTGTCTCCTCATCCAGGCCTTGGTGACCTCAAAGTCACACGCACATACTATCACTGTCCTTCATATTGCCCCACTTTAGTTTCTCCGTGGCACTTATGGCTACCTGAAGTTAGATTATTTATGTGTTTGTTTTTTCCTTATTTTTCACCTCTCCCCCAAGATGCAGGGTCCATAAGTTCAGGGACCTTGACTATCTTGTTCCTTCCTATATACCCAGCCCCTACAGCAGTGCCAGTCACATCATAGGTGGTCAAAAATGTTTGTAGAAGGCAATAATACACTGCTGTCTCTTTCCTCTGAGATTTGATAGCTCTGCCTATTCTGAAGGTACTAATAATGCTCTACCACTCTTGCCTTAGAAACATCCTGAAGGCAGAGACAGTGTCACATCCATCCTTGAATTTCCCAATGTGCTTAGCTCAATACATGCACATTTAAAGAATAAAAGAATGAGCAACTGAATGAATATTTTCCTCTCGTTATTCAAATTTACATTTTTTTTCAAATCGAAGAGTGCCTCAATCTTAAGATATATCCGTAATTGTGTATATGCCATTTGATAACGAGAACAAAAGAACCTGAACTCGGAATTATTTGGAGAACAAATGGAGTGTTTATTTTTAAGACAGAATATCATTCCCATTAGAGAAAACAATATAACAGAAACAATACAAAATTAAGCTTTTATCAAGAGGCTGATGCGAAAGTGCTTACTATGCACCCAAATGAGTAGAGAATATGTAAAAACATCCAAACACGTGTTCATCAGCACAAACAGAATGTTATAATGCTACAAATTGATGCTTTGCCTTCTTAGGTAATGAGCCCAATCTTCAGATGGTTAATAGTGTAATTTTACTGCCAGCACATTCATTTGCATTCACTCTAACTTTGCAGTGCCGCAAAAGGGACACCGTGTCTCTTTGTTTTGTTTATGCAATTTTAGTCTTCAAAATATCTGTGTTCTTCATCTGTCATGAAAAATATTCCATGATTGCTACCTGAAATCCTTTAATTAACATATTGTGTTTTGGAATTCCTGAGATTGTTCCTAAACAGAGAAAAGGTGGTTTGCTAAATGCAATCTTGATCTGTTAGCACACTTCAAAGCATGTTTTTCATGCTTTATTTGTATTTGTTGTTTCAAGTTTCAAAGACAAAAGTTTATTCCTTTGGTAAGAATAGTTCTTCTGTAATATGCCCTTTATAATATTGAAATATTCACCAATGCAAAGGTCTGTATGTTCTCAAGTACATTTGATACATCAAACTCGTGGAATGTATTGTATTTTTTTATACTTTTTTATTGTTATGTTAATCACCATACATTACATCATTAGTTTTTGATGTAGTGTTCCATGATTCATTGTTTGTGCATAACACCCAGTGCTCCATGCAGAACGTGCCCTCTTTAATACCCATCACCAGGCTATCCATCCTCCTACCCCCCTCTCCTCTAGAACCCTCAGTTTGTTTTTAAGAGTCCATCGTCTCTCATGGTTCGCCTCCCCCTCCGATTCCCCCCTTCATTCTTCCCCTCCTGCTATCTTTTTTTTTTCTTAACATATATTGCATTATTTGTTTCAGAGGTACAGATCTGTGATTCAACAGTCTTGCACAATTCACAGCACTCACCATAGCATATACCTTCCCCAGTGTCTATCATCCAGCCACCTCCTCCCTCCCACCCCACCTCCCACTCCAGCAACCCTCATTTTGTTTCCTGAGATTAAGAATTCCTCATATCAGTGAGGTCATATGATACATGTCTTTCTCTGATTGACTTATTTCGCTCAGCATGATACCCTCCAGTTCCATCCACGTCGTTGCAAATGGCAAGATCTCATTCCTTTTGATGGCTGCATAATATTCCATTGTATATATATACCACCTCTTCTTTATCCATTCATCTGTCGATGGACATCTTGGCTCTTTCCACAGTTTAGCTATTGTGGACATTGCTGCTATAAACATCAGGGTGCACGTACCCTTTCGGATCCCTACATTTATATCTTTGGGGTAAATACCCAGTAGTGCAATTGCTGGATCGTATGGTAGCTCTATTTTCAACTTTTTCAGGAACCTCCATACTGTTTTCCAGAGTGGCCGCACCAGCTTGCATTCCCACCAACAGTGTAGGAGGGTTCCCCTTTCTCCACATCCTCGCCAACATCTGTCATTTCCTGACTTGTTAATTTTAGCCATTCTGACTGGTGTGAGGTGGTATCTCATTGAGGTTTTGATTTGGATTTCCCTGATGCCATGCGATGTTGAGCACTTTTTCATGTGTCTGTTGGCCATTTGTATGTCTTCTTTGGAAAAACGTCTGTTCATGTCTTCTGCCCATTTCTTGATTGGATTATTTGTTCTTTGGGTGTTGAGTTTGATAAGTTCTTTATAGATTTTGGATACTAGCCCTTTATCTGATACGTCATTTGCAAATATCTTCTCCCATTCTGTCGGTTGTCTTTTGGTTTTGTTGACTGTTTCTTTTGCTGTGCAAAAGCTTTTTATCTTGATGAAGTCCCAATAATTCATTTTTGCCCTTCCTTCCCTTACCTCTGGCGATGTTTCTAGGAAGAAGTTGCTGTGGCTGAGGTCGAAGAGGTTGTTGCCTGTGTTCTCCTTTAGGATATTGATGGACTCCTGTCTCACATTTACGTCTTTCAACCATTTTGAGTCTATTTTTGTGTGTGGTGTAAGGAAATGGTCCAGTTTCATTCTTCTGCATGTGGCTGTCCAATTCTCCCAACACCATTTGTTGAAGAGACTGTCTTTTTTCCATTGGACATTCTTTCCTGCTTTGTCAAAGATGAGTTGACCATAGAGTTGAGGGTCCATTTCTGGGCTCTCTGTTCTGTTCCCTTGATCTATGTGTCTGTTTTTTTGCCAGTACCATACTGTCTTGATGATGACAGCTTTGTAATAGAGCTGGAAGTCCAGAATTGTGATGCTGCCAGCTTTGCTTTTCTTTTTCAACATTCCTCTGACTATTCGGGGTCTTTTCTGGTTCCATACAAATTTTAGGATTATTTGTTCCACTTCTTTGAAAAAAGTGGATGGTATTTTGATAGGGATTGCATTGAATGTGTAGATTGCTCTAGGTAGCATTGACGTCTTCACAATATTTGTTCTTCCAATCCATGAGCATGGAATGTTTTTCCATTTCTTTGTGTCTTCCTCAATTTCTTTCGTGAGTATTTTATAGTTTTCTGAGTACAGATCCTTTGTCTCTTTGTTTTGATTTATTCCTAGGTATCTTATGGTTTTGAGTGCAATTGTAAATGGGATCAACTCCTTAATTTCTCTTTCTTCTGTCTTGTTGTTGGTGGTGTATAGGAATGCCACTGATTTCTGTGCATTGATTTTACATCCTGCCACTTTACTGAATTCCTGTATGACTTCTAGCAGTTTTGGGGTGGAGTCTTTTGGGTTTTCCACATAAAGTATCATATCATCTGGAAAGAGTGAGAGTTTGACTTCTTTGCTGATTTGGATGCCTTTTATTTCTTTTTGTTGTCTGATTGCTGTGGCTAGGACTTCTAGTACCATGTTGAATAGCAGTGGTGATAATGGACATCCCTGCCACATTCCTGACCTTAGGGGGAAAGCTCTCAGTTTTTCCCCATTGAGAATGATATTCGCTGTAGGTTTTTCATAGATGGCTTTTATGATATTGAGGTATGTAACCTCTATCCCTATACTCTGAAGAGTTTTGATCAAGAAAGGATGCTGTACTTTGTCAAATGGTTTTTCTGCATCTATTGAGAGGATCATATGGTTCTTGTTCTTTCTCTTGTTAATGTATTGTATCACGTTGATTGATTTGCGGATGTTGAACCCTTGCAGCCCGGGATAAATCCCACTTGGTTGTGGTGAATAATCTTTTAATGTACTGTTGGATCCTATTGGCTAGTATTTTGGTGAGAATTTTTGCATCCATCTTCATCAAGGATATTGGACTGTAATTCTCCTTTTTGATGAGTCTTTGTCTGGTTGGGGATCAAGGTAATGCTGGCCTCATAAAATGAGTTTGGAAGTTTTCCTTCCATTTCCATTTTTTGGAACAGTTTCAGAAGAATAGGTATTAATTCTTCTTTAAATGTTTGGTAGAATTCCCCTGGGAAGCCATCTGGCCCTGGGCTTTTGTTTGTTGGGAGATTTTTGATGACTGCTTCAATTTCCTTAGTGGTTATAGGTCTGTTCAGGTTTTCTATTTCTTCCTGGTTCAAGTTTTGGTAGTTGATACATCTCTAGGAATGCATCCATTTCTTCCAGATTATCTAATTTGCTGGCATAGAGTTGCACATAATATGTTCTTATAATTGTTTGTATTTCTTTGTTGTTGGTTGTGATCTCTCCTCTTTCATTCATGATTTTGTTGATTTGGGTCCTTTCTCTTTTCTTTTTGATACGTCTGGCCAGGGGTTTATCAACCTTATTAATCCTTTCAAAGAACCAGCTCCTAGTTTTGTTGATCTGTTCCACTGTTCTTTTGGTTTCTATTTCATTGATTTCTGCTCTGATCTTTATTATTTCTCTTCTCCGGCTGGGTTTAGGCTTTATTTGCTGTTCTTTCTCCAGCTCCTTTAGGTGTAGGGTTAGATTGTGTATTTGAGACCTCCCTTGTTTCTTGAGAAAGGCTTGTATTGCTATATACTTTCCTCTTAGGACTGCCTTTGCTGCATCCCAAAGATTTTGAACAGTTGTGTTTTCATTTTCATTGGTTTCCATGAATTTTTAAAATTCTTTAATTTCCTGGTTGACCCATTCATTCTTTAGTAGAATGCTCTTTAGCCTCCATGTATTTGAGTTCTTTCCGACTTTCCTCTTGTGATTGAGTTCTAGTTTCAAAGCATTGTGGTCTGAAAATAGGCAGGGAATGATCCCAATCTTTTGGTACTGGTTGAGACCTGATTTGTGACCTAGGATGTGATCGATTCTGGACATGTTCCATGGGCACTAGAGAAGAATGTGTATTCTGTTGCTTTTGGTTGGAATGTTCTGAATGTGTCTGTGAAGTCCATCTGGTCCAGTGTGTCATTTAAAGTCTTTATTTCCTTGTTGATCTTTTGCATAGATGATCTGTCCATTTCAGTGAGGGGGGTGTTAAAGTCCGCCACCATTATTGTATTGTATTGTACTGTATTGTTCTCAATTTGCTTTTGTTATTAATTGGCTTATATAAATGGCTGCTCCCATGTTAGAGGTATAGATATTTACAATTGTTAGATCTTCTTGTTGGATAGACCCTTTAAGTATGATATAGTGTCCTTCCTCATTTCTCATTACAGTCTTTGGTTTAAAATCTAATTTGTCTGATATAAGAATTGCCACCCCAGCTTTCTTTTGGTGTCCATTAGCATGGTAAATGGTTTTCCACCCCCTCACTTTCAATCTGGGTGTGTCTTTGGGTCTAAAATGAGTCTCTTGCAGACAGCATATCGATGAGTCTTGTTTTTTAATCCAATCTGATAGCCTGTGTCTTTTGATTGGGGCATTTAGCCCATTTACATTCAGGGTAACTATTGAAAGATAGGAACTTAGTGCCATTGTATTGCCTGAAAGGTGACTGTTACTGTATATTGTCTGTGTTCCTTTCTGGTCTATGTTGCTTTTAGGCTCTCTCTTTGCTTAGAGGACCCCTTTCCATATTTCTTTTAGGGCTGGTTTCGTGTTTGCAAATTCCTTTAGTTTTTGTTTGTCCTGGAAGCTTTTTATCTCTCCTTCTATTTTCAATGACAGCCTAGCTGGATATAGTATTCTTGGCTGCATATTTTTCTCGTTTAGTGCTCTAAAGATATCATGCCAGTCCTTTCTGGCCTGCCAGGTCTCTGTGGATAGGTCTGTTGCCAATCTAATGTTTCTACCATTGTAGGTTACAGATCTCTTCTCCCGAGCTGCTTTCAGGATTTTCTCTTTGTCTCTGAGACTTGTAAGTTTTACTATTAGATGTCGGGGTGTTGACCTATTTTTATTGATTTTGAGAGGGGCTCTCTGTGCCTCCTGGAGTTTGATGCCTGTTTCCTTCCCCAAATTAGGGAAGTTCTCTGCTATAATTTGCTCCAATATACCTTTTGCCCTCCCTCTCTTTCTTTTTCTTCTGGGATCCCAATTATTCTAATGTTGTTTCATCTTATGGTATCACTTATCTCTCGATTTCTGCCCGCATGATCCAGTAGTTGTTTGTCTCTCTTTTTCTCAGCTTCTTTATTTTCCATCATTATGTCTTCTATATCACTGATTCTCTCTTCTGCCTCATTTATCCTAGCAGTTAGCACCCCCATATTTGATTGCACCTCATTAATAGCCTTTTTGATTTTGACTTGGTTAGATTTTAGTTCTTTTATTTCTCCAGAAATGGTTTCTCTAATAACTTCCATACTTTTTTCAAGCCCAGCTAGTATCTTTAAAGTGATGATTCTGAACTCTAGATCTGACATCATATTAATGTCCGTATTGAGTAGGTCCCTAGCAGTCGGTACTACCTCTTGTTCTTTTGGTTGAGGTCATTTTTTCCATCTTGTCATGTTAGTCCAGAGGAGAATAGATGAATGAGAACAAAATGCTAACAGGGTAACAATGTCCCCAGAAAATATACTCTAAACAAATCAGAAAAGACCTGAAACTGAGGGAAAAGAAAGGGAAAGAAAGAAAAAAGAAAAAGAAAGAAAAAGATAAAAACAAACAAAAACAGAACAAAACAAAACAAAACAGAATATGATCAAATATGATCAGGCTGGTGCATAGATCAGTGCCACACACTAGATTTTGGGTGTATTTTGGTCTGTTAGAAGAAAGTGCCTCCCAAAATTTTAAAGACAGAAAAACTTATATATGTACAAAAATAAGGGTTGATATGATGAAGGGATGGAATATGACTGTAAAGATGAAAATTATAAAAAATTTTATAAAAGGAATTGATAAGAAGTTGTTTGAAAAAAGAAAGAAGAGGATTTAAAAAAAAAGAAAAAAAAAGGGAGAGAATGTGATCAGGCAGGAGAGTAGAACAAAACCATACACTAGAGATTTAGGGTATATTTTGATCTGATAGAATAAACTATCTCAAAATTTTAAAGAGAGAACAACTTATATATATATGCCAAAAATAAGGGTAACTACTATGAAGGGATAGAATATGACTCTAAAAATGAAAAATAAAAATGTTTTTTAAAAAAGGGATTGATAAGATGTTGGTTGAAAAAGGGAAAAAGAAAAATTAAAAAAAAAGACAATTAAAAAAAATTAACTTTGAAAGACTAAAGAATCATGGTAAAAAAGCCATGGATTCTATGTGCATTATTCCCCTAGCGCTGGAGTTCTGCCGTTCTCATTGATCAGTAAACTTGGTCTTGGCTGGCTGTTCTTGCTGATCTTCTGGGGGAAGGGCCTGTTGCCATGGTTTCAAAATGTCTTTGCCGGAGGCGGAATTGCCCGCCTTTGCCGAGTCTGGGCTAAGTAATCTGCTCGGGTTTGCTCTTGGGAGCTTTTGTTCCCTGCAAGCTTTCCCTACAGCTTTGAAGGCCTAGAGTGAAAATGGCGGCCTCCCAGTCTCTGCCCTGGAGGAGCCAAGAACTCAGGGCCCCGCTCCTCAGTGCACCCCCAGAGAAAAGCAATCAATCACTCCCGTCCCCCCATCTCTGGCCACACTCTAGGCCACACTCCGTGCTCATCTGGCCTGTGACCGAGCGTTTCTATCTCTGGCACCCAACTCGGTGTGGAGTCTCCAAACCCAGTAGATCCCTGTGGTGCGCTCCTGCGCCACTCCTCCCGGGGGAGAAAGGGGAGTCTCCCCAGATCTGCCACTTGTTTGGTCCCTGCTGGAGGAGCAGAGCCCCGACTGTGCCACAGATCATGGTTTATGGCAACTCCGAGCTGAGAGCCCGCACCACGGCTCTGTCTCTGCAGCTGGCTTCCCTGCTCCAATACCTGGGAGCTCTGCCACACTCAGGCATCCCCAGTCTTTCTGTGACCCCGAGGGTCCTGAGAACACACTGTCGCACAAGGGTTCCACCCCCTGCTTAGCCACTGGAGCGACGTCCCTCAGCGGAGTAGACTTCTAAAAGTTCCGATTTTGTGTTCCGCTGCTCTATCACTTGCCAGAAGTGGCCAACGGAGGCCCCCTCCCCCGCCGTCTACCCTCCCAAATATCACCTCGGATTCACTTCTCTGCATGTCCTATACCTTCCAGAAAGTGGTCGCTTTTCTGTTCAGAGAGTTGTTGCTATTCTTTTCTTTGATCTCCTGTTGAGTTTGTAGGTGTGCAGAATGGTTCAATCCCTATCCAGCTGAACTCCTGAGACCAGACAAAATCCAAGTCTCCTACTCCTCCGCCATCTTGCTCCGCCCCTATTCCATGTATTCTAAGCATAGACATAGTTAGAACAGTAAGCACATTAATTCCTCTCTTCCACTCATAATTTCCCTCTGTCTTTTGTAATGCTTGACCTTTAGTAGCAAAGCTCAATTATCCATTTTCACCCAGTTTCCACTTTCCTCACCAACCCCAGCTCAGTCTTTTCTTAGGTCTAAAAGTTTCCCAGAACTTCTGAAGATCAAATTTTACCCTTTTCTCTTTTTAAGAAAGGAAACATACCAAAAGTTTCATGAGAAGGTGGCTTGTTTTTTACTCCCCTAGAAACTGTAAGCATATTGGGCTTTTTCTGTCCCCTAGACTTGGGGAAATAATCTGATTACTTATTTGCAACACATAATTTACCTTTTTCCAGGTAAAAATTCCATATGACCAAGTATTTGGATAATCCTCTAAAATCCTTTTTAAAAGGCATAATGTCTTTTGTCTTTTGACAATATGATTTGTCTTATGACAAATTTCTTTGGAAGTCAGAAATTCAGAGCATTTTCATTTTAAAGGTTTGTAAGACTTGGGTCAAAGCCCGTGTGTCTTCTCTCTTAATCTCTCTCACCCTGAAGATATTTCGGCACACCAGCAAATTTTACGTCACATGCTCACTTCTTTTTCAATATTTTCTTTCCAAATAATTTTTTTTTAATCTTTGGAATTTTTGAGTAGTGGTTTATACTCACTATCCCCTTTACTCTGCTCCTACTGATCCTTCAGCCTACTTGGGTCTAACTAGTTCCTGTGTTATACCACCCCACACAACCAGTGCTAAGGTTATCAGTAACCAGGAGGGAAGAAAGTCCATATGCCCCTTTCCACCTTCACCCCACTTCAGCTTTAGTAGGTTCCTATACTCATGTCAACTGTCAGTATTATCTTATTTTGGCCTCCTCATTACCTGGCTATCTTCCTACCTCTCTGATGCTCTCTCTCCTCCCCTGCTGATTTTCCTCAGTTAAATGTTGGAATTCTCTAAAACTCAAACTCAACAATATTTGATGTCCAGTAAGTGTTGTTATCACAGGACTCTTGATCATAGTACAGTTTCTGGTGTTCATAGTTTTACTCATCATTGCTAGCCTACTTCTGCTTTACTGCATAATGAACATTTACATTTCAGCTGCTCATTATTTCTAAGTTCAATTCAATTTAACCAGTATTCGTTGGGCTACATACTTTCAATTATTTTTTTCACTGAATGACACTGAACACCTCTGGTTGGATTAAATCATCCCCTTTCCTATCTTCAGTTTGAGATTTTGGTAAAACAAAAAACAAACAAAATGAAATAAAACAGAGTTATCTGTTATTCCAATAGAAAAACAAGATTCTGTGTTAGCTACCTATTGTTATATAGCAAATTACCCTAAACCTTAGTGGCATATAAAAACAACATTTATCATCTCATAGTTTCTGTGGGCCAAGAATCCAGGAGCAGCTTAGCTGGGTCCTTGGTTCTAGGTCTCTGGCAGGGCTACAGTCATCTCAAGACCCAAGTGGAAAGAACCCACTGCCTCGCTCACTCACGTGGTTGTTTGTAGGAAGGATTCTGTTCTTCAGAGGTTTTTGGACTGAGGCCTCAGTGCTCCATAAGCTGTTGGCTGAAGGCTTTCTTTAATTCCTTGTCATGTGGACCTCACCATAAAGTATCTCACAACAGGCATCTGGCTTCAACAGCACAGCAAGTGAGAGGACAAGAAAGGGCTAGGGAGTTGGAAGTCACAGTCTTTGGTAACATGCCCTCCTTTTGCCATATTCTATTCATGAGAATCAAGTCACTAGATTAAGATCACATACAAGAGGAGGTGTTTACAGATGCAGTAAATAGCTGGAGGTGGGATCACTGGGGGATCACCTCGGAAGTCTGCTCACTGCAAATACACTTTATAATGGTCCACTTTAGAGTCTAGTTTCCAGGTCCACATTTGTGGTTAAAGTGGAATAACCTATCAGCAATAACAACAAAAAGGGCTTCTTTTATTCAATGGGCCATCTTCATGGAACTATGATATTCACAATTAAATGACTTAGAAGCCACATTTGCAATTGCCACTCAAAAAAGAGGTACATGTCTCTGGTCTGAAGAGTTAGGTATGAAATAGCATGATATGATACAATGATACACAAATTAGAGACCCCAGAGATGTGCCAGTTGCACATAAAGACTTCATGATCTAAACGCCACTGATGTAAGTGATACACACAAATCAGCAATCCCATAAAACATTATAAATTTTTAAAACATGTTCAGAACAAATAGATAAAAGCAACAGTTGACCAAAAAAAAAAAAAAGCTTGTAAGCAGGGATGTAGAGAGAACCTGACAGGGATTGAGAACTCAAATACTATTAAAGACAAGACAATATGGAGTGGTGGAAACTGGCAAACTGGAGAATACAAACCCTGTCCCTCCAAAAATACTAGTTTTGTTTCCAAACACTTTATTAATAAAACAAATCACAGAGGACCAGAGTTAGTTATAGCTGTTACAATGGGATCATGGATTATTTCAGAGCTCAAAAGGAGTACTATGGAAGTGCCATTACCCCAATTTGGCTTCCTGTCTAAAACCATGCTCTTAAAGATGCTAGTTCTTTCAAGTTCCTTAAAGTTCAGATGTGTGTTAATTCTAGTCTTGATGATTGATGAAGATGCATATAAGCTTTAGGGAAAAAGTGTTTAACCAATGTAATTTCTTTAAAGTCTAGAAAGGAAGGTTCAGTCTTACTTCCCTATCACTTAGAAAAATGATAGAAGCTCATTCCTGTTTCTTCTGCTATTTTTCAGAAGGGCAATGACAAAATGTAGGCTGCAGGCACAGAAGCTCTCAAGATACATTTGACAGGGTAACTCATCATTCCCCTATGCCGTCACTCACTCTCCATCTACCCTCATTCTTTTACTTACATTTCTTTGTTTTTGCCAGCTGATGTCTTAAACTTTGTGCCACCCAATGTTGGCCTACCACCTTATGAACATCCAGTTAAAGAAAGACTCTTAAACAAAATCCCACACACATACATGCACCATTAGCATTAGGGGCCCTGTCTTAAAGTTAATAGACGATTGGACCCATAGTCTAACCCAAAGCATAGGGTATTCTATTTCCTTTAGGTCTGGTCCTTGGTGAGACAAACTGTGGTGTCTGAGAGTCCTTTCAAGTTCCATTCAGTTCTGCAAGTGTTTTATGATTCTGTGACAAGCAGATATGCTCACTTAGATCAGTCAGGTCAGTGTAAAAGCTTACTTATTTCTCAGGAGAAATTCTTATCTCCAACAGTTGGTGCTGTTGGAGAATAGGGAGGGCGGACAGACTAACTGACCTTAAAGTGAAAAACTTAGGCAATTTGTAGTATATAAATCTTAAAGTGACAGCAAATCATTCAGATCTTTTCTATTATTTCTTAGCCTAGCAACCCTGACAGCCTGCATTTTCCTAGAGTGACCTCTTCCCCCTATGCTTCAATGCTTTCTGTTTACACGTGGAGACCAATAACTAGTCTGTTGTTCAGGAGTACATTGGGAGAAGGAATGGCTGGTGTTTATAAAGTTCTCTGGGCCCTCTGAAATGACAGAGCCCAGTACATACAGAGTACGAAATAGTTATAGCTGATTGGGCTGCATAGATATCCCAAGAACTGCTGGGTGTGAGAGGAGTGCAGACCTAGCATACTTACCGATGCTCTGTTCCAAGATTTTTCTGCAGTTTCAGAAAGCAAGATGACTGCTATGTTCCTCCTAAGCTAAAGGGGGAAGGTCTTTTAATGTTTTCTTTTAAATGAATTTATCTTGGAAGAGTTTATTATGTAGACCAGAGAGCTGAAATATCATTTTTACTTGTAATCCCCCCTGATATTTACAGAGAAATAGAGGAGGAATTCTGCAAATAAATAGGTTTTGATTTATTGCCATCCCCAGCAGCTGTCATCCTTCAGTTTTGAGGAGTTCACCCCCATTTAATAAAGAACAATGGCTCCCTTGGAGTGAGACTGCAATCAGTAGTAATAGTAGAGGAACTTTGATATCTGGGCACTTTCCCTTCCTTACATAATTCTTCCAAGAAGATCACAATTTAGAGCTGCAAAAGACCTTACATCCAGCTCAATATCTCTCCTGAGTCTTTCACAGGTGAGGAAACCAAGTCTAGGTCATATTAAATGACTTGCCCTGAGGCAGATTGTTTCTTAGCGACAGAAGTGAAACTAAATCCCAAGTGGCTGTGCTCATGACAAATGCCTCCCAGGAGAATACTGTGCTGTATCAGAGACCCAAGGCTCTGAGGACGCCGGTGTATTTGTGAGACAAACTGTAAAAAGGACAGGAAAGGACGAAATGACTAAACATAAGAAAAAGAATTGTTTATAATATTGGGCCTTTTTTTAAGTTTCAGGCTTAAAAGGTAGTTTTTGCAACCTGCATACATCACTGAACTTGCCTTTCAAGGCTGGAAGGGAAGGATTGTGCCAGGGATCCAGAAGTTCTAGAAAAGTAGGAAGGAGACAGGGAAAAGAAGAAAGGCAGACACAGACCATGTCAGTTGTCCAGTGGCCCACTGGGAGTCAAACCACTTGTTTACCCTCGAAGGTGGCCTTAGAAAAGCTTTACTAACAGTAGCCATTGCTGTTTCAAAGAAGGAAAAGCATAATGGAATAAAATAAAATAATTGAAATAATCTTATTTATTTTCCTCTTTAATCTGGGTAGAGAGGAAGGAAAGATGGGCAAGAGAGAAGGGCACTCTCTAGGAGAGAATGAAGACACATCTTTCAAGCATTAAGCTCCATGGAGATGACATTTTTAGAAGAATCAGCTAGGGAGCAGCATGGTATAATGGTTGGGAACATGGCCAGATTCCCTGAGTCTGATTTTACCTACTTCATAGGGGTGTTGTGAGACTTAAATGAGTCAATTTTTGTAAAGTACTTAAAATGGAGCCTGGCATATCCTATGTACTATATTTATGTTTACTAAATAAATTTTTTAAAAAATTGAAGGTGAACCAAGGCAAAAGTGAGGTTCCCTCATCCCATTAAAAATTACTACTCTAGGGGACGCCTGGGTGGCTCAGTCGGTTAAGCGTCTGCCTTCAGCTCAGGTCATGATCCCAGGGTCCTGGGATCGAGTCCCGCATCGGGCTCCCTGCTCCGCGGGGAGCCTGCTTCTCCCTCTGCCTCTGCCTCTCTCTCTCTCTATCTCTCATGAATAAATTAAAAAAAAAAAATCTTTAAAAAAAAAAAATTACTACTCTAGGCATACACAGTAAGCAAAGTAAACCTCCTTTTATACATTCGATAGATCTATTATGAAATACCTACTGCATGCCAGGTCCTCTTCTAGGTGTTGAGGATTTGATGTTAGGAAACAAAACCTACAAAGTCACCGTCCTCTTACAGCTTACATCCTACAGGGGCATGCAGACCAAAAGAAGTAAACATATGTAATTTCAAGTAATGATAAGTGTTATAGAAAAATTAATTAAACAGGGAGTAGACAGAGTGAAAAGGATGTATAAATGCATTTCAATTTTAGATGGGCAAACTAGGATTCACACCCAGGCAGTTAACCTGAGGTTCTTTACCACCTCTCTGTGTTGTCTAAACACTACATTTCAAAGCACACTAAGGGTACTAAGGGGATATTGAGATGACTAAGCTAAATACTCCAAGTAAGGCACCTTCAAAGAACTTGGATTTTGGCAAAAATGAACTCTTGTGAGCTGTTAAATTAACCTAATTTAATCCTCGTTTAGCCACCTACCACTTGCGTCACTTGGGCAAGTTGTTAAATTCTGTAGTCCTCAGTTTCCTCATCAATGAGAAGGAGATGGTAGTAGAACCTACCGTGTTAGGTTATGGTGAGTTCTAAGTTTAAAAATCCCTAGGAAGTGCCTGGCATTTAGAAGCACTAAATTAATAGTAGGAATGACCACTTGTAATTGTTCAGTAATGCTCATTAAATTAGCAAAACTCAATGAATTTTTGCCATTGCTCTTGCCTGGAGCCACACAGTAACAAAAATGGACTTACTTCCTAATATAAGTCTCTGGCTAAAAATGCCCATGACTGCATTGTACGGTGAGCTTTCCATTCTTACTTGTGGATTTCTCACAGAACAAATTATTCATTCTCTAGATAAAGAAGAGGGCAAAACTGTTGAATCTGATTGTCATCCACTAAATTAATCATTTTTTTTTTACTACATTTAGGATTATTGTTGAACCCATTAGGAGCTAGAAGAAAAGGTGTTTAAAATCATAACTAGGGCCTTCCTATCTAAGAAATTAAATGAATAAACATAATACTGAGAGGGCATCCTGCCTGCATCTCTTAGAGGGTAATGTAATCAGTTCCATACACTAAGTGGCAAGTGGCAGAGAAGTGGATACAGAGTGTACTTTGAACAGCAAGGGCTCAATAAAGATATGCGGCATAGGATGGCATAGAAGTGAACCGAGAAGCTGAGTGGGCAGACCTTAACAGTGCAGTTCCAGTAAATTGCTAAAGGCATTGTGATTTCATAGAAAAGCAAAACTATGTAAATTTACAGAAGAGATCTAAAAGAACATACCTGGGACGCCTGGGTGGCTCAGTCGGTGAGGCATCCAACTCTTGATTTTGACTGGGGTCGTGATCTGAGAGTCATGGAATAGAGCCCTGGATGGGGCTCCACACTCAGTGCAGAGTCTGCTTGAGTTTCTCTCCCTCTACCCCTCCCTCTGCTCTGCTCTCTCTCTCTCTGTGTCTCTCAAATAAAACTTTAAAATAAATAAATAAAAGAACATATCCACCATTCTGAATGTGCCATCCCCCCCTTTACCATATAATTGAATTAAGTGCTAACTTAATAGTTGAATATAATTTGGCTGTATTTCTTATTTTTGATCAATAGCACTCAAGTGAGAAGTCTGTGTTCGATTATGTGTACAAATACATTGAGCATCTACTTATGTTTCAGACACAATGCAAGGAGAAAAAAAGATGAAATTACACAGTATCTGCCTTTAAAGAGATTACAGTCTAGCAAAGGAGGTTGAATCAATATCCAAGTGATTTTAATACAAAGCAGAGCATGCACGAGCTATAATAAAAGTAAAAATACAAGCTCTGGATGTTAAATGTAAGGGAAGGTCTCTTATGTACAGGAAATCAGGAGAGGGTTCCTGGAGAAGGAGGCAGACGAATCAAAAAGCTATTCCTTAGGGGTGGGGGTGGGCGGATGGGTTAGCCCGGTGATGGGTATTAAGGAGGGCACATACTGAATGGAGCACTGGGTGTTATATGCAAACAGTGAATCATGGAACACTACATCAAAAATTAGTGATATAATGTATGGTGATTAACATAACAATAAAAAAGTTTAAAAAGCCCTAATGATGTAATGTATGGTGATTTGGTGATTAACATACATATTTTTTTTAAAAAAAGCTATTCCTATACACCTTAAAAACTTCTTTGCTGTGGGGAATTTTGAGATAGCTCATGATACTCTGAGCAGAAAGTGACCCAAAACATTTGCTTACTTGTTCACATGGATAGATATGCTGTTTGTTTCTCATTTGTAATAACCATCCTCTGAAATACAGCCCATGCCACTAATCCAGCTATGAATTTCATCCATCACTTTGCCTTTCAATCTATAGTAAGTCAAATACTTTGAACCCTAGCAAGATACCCATATTCAGCTTCAATGGAGCAGGCTAAACTAGCAACAGAGTTAATAGTCTCCTACCCTAAGCTAAGCACTTTTTCATTACCTGGTATTTTTTTCTGATAATTTTCTTTGTTGGTGATTAATGAGATCTCAGATTTCCATCTTTTGACTCTGGGTTCTAATCTGATGGTCTATCTGTAGACCCATAGTGAATACACTAGAACTACATAAGAATCCACATTGCCCAGGATGTTCCTGAGCATGCTCAGAAAGACACTGTAGGCAAACACCTGTGTTAACAGCCAACACTTAGAAATTTTCTGTGTGCCAGGCACTTTTGTAGGTACTATTAGGCTAACTCCACAGTTACTCATTTAAATCTTAAAATTAATTAGTTCTCTCTCTTACAGATGAAGAAACTAAGGCACAGAAAAGTTAAGTAACATTCCTAAGATCACACAGTTAGGAAGTGGCTGAGTCTGAATTGGAACGAGGCAGCCTGGCTCCAGGGTCTGTGCTCTCAGCTGCTTTCTACTGCCTCAATCACCAGAGCATCACATGTCTTTGCTCTGTGGATAGCCTGTCAACGCCTCCACCTTTAGACAAATGACTGGCTATTGTCTTCCACAGATCTAGCATCTTCTATTTTAATAAGTTCAGCTTTTTTTTTTTTTTTAAATTAGCAGATAACTACTGTGCTTATCAGAGAAAATGAGTACTCAGGAAACTGCCAGATTCCTTCCTTCTTGTCTTCCAGAGAAAATACATTTTAGCTTTACTTGTTATATGAATTTGTGATGGCATAGTGCTAAATAGATACCCTCTAGATGATCTTTAAGGTTATTATTTATGAACCCCAGAGTCCCAATAGGTTAAAAGCTTTTTCTTCAATGCATCGCCGGTTTTAACCCTCAGTTGCTTCTTTACTTAGAGACCACTGCTTGTTGGGAAAGGGTTGTGTTTACAGAGGGATTTCAGCAAGGTTTAGAATACACAGAGAATTGTATTACTTTTAGAATTGTATTACTCTTAATACTAAGAGGTAAATGTATTGTAGAAATTTTTGAATGTGAAATTTTCTCCACAAATGTACAAGAGATTACTGCATAGATGTAGAGAAGATTGATTTCCCTGCCTTTCACCTCTGGGACTCAATTACATCATCATCTGTAAACATTGCTGGTGTCCACTTTTGACAGAGTACTTTTTTAAGTGCTACTGATGTAGACACAAAGTAACAATTGACCTGGCATCCCAAGACCTTAGTGTCCGCGGTAGGATTGGAACCAGATGAAGGAATAGGGCAACTCCAGACACATAATGTCTGCAAACACCCACATGCCCAGAGTTCATCAGTGAATCTATGATTCGCACAACCATTCAATCAGACAGTTCGTTTTGGCCCTCTGCTAGCTTCAGAGATGAGGATGCAGAACTGGATAACATTTGGTCCCTGCCTCAAGGAGTTCTACCTACATTTTGGACACAAATATGTCAAAAACTAATCTACTATGTGGGGGAAAAAAAACTTGCTACAGAGGAGGGAAAGGCTAAGTACATGAGGGTCAAGGAAGGTTTTCAGGATAGGTAGATGATGCTTGAGCTGCATCTCAAAGAATTAGTAAGTATTTTTCACTAAATAGAGCATTGAGGAAGTCACTCCAGACAGAGGACACTGCCTGTGTTCCTGCTAGATCTAGAGACAGTAAGGAGAAATGGATGCCTGTATTCATCCATTTTCTGTCTGTCTCTGTCTGTCTCTTGTGCATGCACACTCATTTTCACACACAGAGAGAGAGAGAGAGAGAGAGAGAGGAGAGATTCACTTCCTTTCCCATATATTAACCCCAAGAGAAACTATAGAAGAGGCTCTTCCCAAATTTCTCCAATCCACTCAAGTTTCTTTTCTTTTCTGGAGCTTATAAAAACATTGGCACTTAATTATTTCCTTATATTCAAATATATACCCAAGGAAATTACATGTTCCTGGAAGGAGAAAACCTTAGGCCCTTTTATATTTTGATAATGCCTAGGATGATGTGACATATATATTTTGTGCATTAAATTTATTGTTGAATTAAATAAATAATAACTACTAAAAGTGTTGTTAAGAGCTCTCTACTGAGGATTCACATGAGTACAGCTGAAAATTTTAAGCCACTCCAATGTCTGGGTAATTAAAAACTCTGAACTGGGCGCCTGGGTGGCTCAGTTCGTTAAGCGACTGCTTTCGGCTCAGGTCATGATTCTGGAGTCCCTGAATCGAGTCCCGCATCGGGCTCCCTGCTCGGCAGGGAGTCTGCTTCTCCCTCTGACCCTCCCCCTTTCATGTGCTCTCTCTCTCTCATTCTCTCTGTCTCAAATAAATAAATAAAATCTTAAAAAAAAAAAAAAAAAAAAAACAAACTCTGAACTGATCAAAAAAATCTAAGACTATGAGGCTAGAAACATTTTCATAAGGGCCAAGATATTGTTTATTGTAACTGCCAATGGTAGTGAAATAGTTCTTAGGTTAGTCCCTCACTATAAAAATAAAAGGGTTCTCAGCAACTCCAGCCAGAGTTTCAAAATGGGGTTACAATTCTCTGTATTCTAAACCTTGCTGAAATCCCACCTAATGATTTGTTCTGGGTGTGTCACATCACACGTGCTCCATTAACCAGACCACTCACTGACCATGTGACATCTGCTCTTTTCTGCCTCTCTTGCTCTTGCTTATCACCAGAGCTTGAAGCAAGGCCACCAGGACTTACCAAAAGTGCTCTCAGTGCTGTCAGTACCTGCTGAGGGTGCCAAATCTGCTATTAACGACTGCCAAAGCCCGCTTCATAGCTGCAGGTGCCCAGCATGTCAAAGGTACCGATGCTTGTGCTGCTGGCTGCAATGCCCAGTATCTTCCCATCCAAAGCACCTTAACCAGTGCCAACAGAATGTTCTGCCAGTGCCACTGAAGCCTGCCAATGTGGGCACCATCACCAAGCGCTGGTGCCCAATGTTGAGGGCACCAATGTCTAAAATATAGCATCATCTCTGCTGGCTGATGAAGTGGCCAGTGCCAATTATGCTGACTCCTTTTGTTCCCAATGTCCCAAAAATGTTTCATGAGGCAACTTTTTTACTGAGGCTTCTTCTTCTTAAGGCTAATCCATGGGAGCTGGGCCAGGGCCTAGTCAGAGCGCCCGATCCTGAAATCCACTCAGAATCGAACATTCCCTATGACACTTGTCTACTGTCCTTTGAATCAAATACATATGCATTGGCTGCCTTCTTTGAGCAGAAGAGTCTTTTGAGGACTCTGAATTCCTCATTGAAAACAGACCCATGCCACACCAACCCTGCCAGTTAACCATACATTCCCACACATGACAGGTGAATATGGTTCTATGCAAGTTGAAATCCTTGCCACACAGCAATAGCCATCAAGCTGACAGATTCCCAGTCTGTGTTAGAGAACAAGGAACAGTTTATTGTGTGTTTCAGAAAATCATCCAGAATCTGACCCCTTCTCACCACCTCTACTACTCCAGCACCCTGTCCAACCCATTAGCCCTTTCTCCTGGATTATTACTTCTGCAGCCTCTGCGCAGGTCTCCTTCCTCCTAACTCTTGCCTCCTCCCTAGGAGCTATTCTGCAGTGACGCCACTGCGACGTAAGCTAAACCGTGTCACGCTTCTGCTCAAATTCTCACACCAGCTCCCTGTTTCTCTCCAAATGAAAGCCAAAGCCTTCCAAGACCTTCAGAGCTTTACCTTCTCTGGCCCCTGACTACCTCTCTGACCTGCTCCCCCCCCCTCTCTTCCTGCACATGCTGCTCTAACCCCTTTGGTTTCCTTGTTATTCCTTGAGGACACACCAGGGTCACTCCTTCCTGAGGGCCTTTGCCTCTCCTGGTCCTGCTCCTTGGTTAGAATCTTCTCCCCCAGATTGCCAAGATTGCCGGCACAGTACTTTACTGCCCATAAGTCTCCGTTCAAATCTTGCCTTGTGAATGAAGCTTCCCCTAACCACCCTGTTTGCCCTGCGCAGACCCAGCTACTCCACAGACATTCTCTAGTACGTCCACTTTCATGCTCTACTTTCTCCTTTTTTCACAACATGTCACTTTCTGACATAATTTCCTTATTTACTATGTGTGTTAATTACTATCTGTCTCCCCCACTAGAAGGTAAGCTCCTTAAGGACTGGCACTTTTACATGTTTTTTGACTGATGCATCCAGAAGAGTACATAGAATATAGTAGGCATGCTGTAAGTATTTGAGCGAATAAATGAATGAGTAGATGTGTGGATGGATGGATGGAGGGATGGACGGATAGATGAATATGTGGTAGGTCTCCAATTTTGTAATTCCTATACTAATTTTTGGCCACCATCTGAATGATATCCTTTGTCCTTCCCTACCCGGGCAGAACGTAAGTTACTCATTTGTATACTGCTAACTTTGGTTTTATGGTACATTTATCTGTTTGAAGTACTTCAGTGGGTGATGTTGATTATGCACATGCCTGGAGGCTCTGAGAAAGGACATGGTTTTTAAATATCAAATAAATGGAATTTGCATTCAGAACATTCATTATTTTCTGAAGACTCAAGTTTGGGGAATTTTTTTGTTGGGACTAATAACATGCAAACTATTTTCCTGACTGATAGTAGCATTTAAAATGTCTGTTTTAAGTGTGCTACATAACCATTGAATGTCCACATGAATGTCAGCAGATAGGTACTATCAGTGGGAAAAAGAAAAGTGATTCTGTATCTTTTTCTAAGTATAATTCATATCACTGGTAGAGCTTGAAAATGTGAATGATGGTGAGCATTGTTCAACACCTTATTCTAGTTGCAGTAAATCCCCTTCATCTTTAATCTGAGCTCGTGTTTTGTGAAAGAGCTTTGCAGCAAGGAACCACATCAAAATAAATAGTGGTATTTAACAAAAGGATCTAGGGTCAACATTATCGCAACAAGGATTTTACAAGTGAAAAGATGGTAAAAACATGTCCTTTTACTGAATTAAAAGAAAAATGTTTCGCCAAAAACTTCAGAGTGAAGTACAACAAAACCATTCAATAATATCATTCGACTCCAGTGACCATGTTCACGTGTGTACTGAACAGTGGTTCTCCTGATCTCTTTACCACGACCCCATAGGTCTTATCTGGCAGGTAACTGCCCGGTTTTCGGTGACGCTGTTAATGGCAGTCACTCTGTGTGTGCCTAAGAGGAAGCTGAAAAGACCCGGGTCTGACTGGCGGTCCACTCACACTGCTTGCAAAGCGATAAAGAGACGGCTGGGTCGTTGTTGCCATTGTTGTCATTTTTTTTTTCCTACCATGATTTTTAGAGCTTGTCTGTCTTGGCAGCTTCACTCCTTTAACTTGTGGTCAGTCCAGTGCCTTTGATCAAAAGGGGTGCCCCCTAACCCTGATGGCTGGAGGCTGGACTAGTCTGGCTAGTGCTTCTACTTGGTTCACCAGCCTGCTCTTCTGTGCTCCTGGAAGGCAATCGCCCCTGTGTCTTGAAAACATTACTTATTTATGCACCCTTTGTTGTCCATTGCTTCACTTGCAGTTTACTCCATGGTTTAAGGCTTGTCAAAAGAAGGGAAACATCAGGGCCTCTCTGGGCTAGACTTCAGTTTGTCTCTTTTATTCATGAAATAGGAATCACAGGGCATTAAGAGACGGTGCCCAGTCCAAAGCACTTTACCTTTATTCCCCCAAAATGTAGTACAGAGTAATATCTAGCTATGACTCCCTCCCTGCTCCTGCCCTATGCCTAAAGCTGTTCAGTGTCTGAACACTCAAGAGACCCCCTGTCGGCAAGGTTCAGTTGCTGGCGGGGAAAAAATACAGACGTTACCATTATCTGCAATTGTACGTCCATAATGACATCCAAACACAATTCACTTAGGAAGCTTTGAGGGTTTAAGTTTCTTCCTATTCTTTTATAGAAATTGTATCCATAACAGAGTATGATTGTAAACAAAGGGACTTCGAACAAGCGATCTGTACATGTGCATGTCTCCCTCCCCTGCCTCATATGTACTACCAGAGACCTATCACACCTCATTTCCTAACAATAGTCACAGTGTATCAATCCCTTCAGTTCCCACAGAAGGAATCTCATTACATGGGGTACCCAGAATCTCAGGCTCTGTAAAGGGTATTTTCCCGAAGATCACCTAAAACCCCTCACAAATGAGATAATGCATGTGAGATCACTTTGGGATCTTCACAGTCTCATGTGATTGTTAGGTGACATTCTTATCATTAATAGTCCTATCCTTTCTGTAGACGGGTCTCTCCCAGCCAAGTTGCACTACAATAGCACTTAGATGGTGGTGGATAGACTTTTCTCCGGGGCCCCATGGTCAGTGGATCTACCTTTCTCTTTCATGTTCAGTCAGTCTTTTAAGAGCCACTGATGAAACAGCACAGTGATGTCTAAGCCCAGGTCTCAAAGCCTATAGGAGATCTGATCCTCACACTACTCGATAGACCTGCATTTGGACTTGGCAGAACACTGCCTGCCAGCACTGCTTGCCCTGGTTTATTTTCAGGGCTGCTATTAGTCCGAGTCTTGGGTAGCCGCAGGACAGAGCGGAAGAGGCTAGAACAAGGAGCAGGAATAGAGGGAGGCACCCGATGATATCAGCCGTCTGTATTACAAAAGTCGTATCAGGGAGTCTGAGAGTACAAAGTACATCCAGTGGGAAGAGAGAAGCCACGGTCCATCGCAGGTTCATAGGCAAGTTTAAGTCTCTGAGCCCGGTGCATTCGGGCTGTTGCAATCAGTAGGTTTACATAAATGATAGTCAGGTTTGTGTGTTTATACCCAGGGATAGCTGCCCTTGCCCACATGAGGACCCTCACCAGTACTTCACATACGAGGATCCAGCTCTCACTGAGTCCGAGGCAGGTAGCTTCTAGACCCTTACAACTGTCTTAACACAAAGATTATCAACCACAAAGTTACTCCAACTATGCCTCTCATGCTATAATTTCCAAGAAAGGCCAGCAAAATCCCAACACAAAAGGCAAAACCCTCTACCTCATCTCAATCTCCATAGCACCCTTGGACTCTTTTATTTATTTATTTATTTATTTATTTTGTTAAAGATCCTAT
The DNA here is from genome assembly GCF_029215605.1 of Mirounga angustirostris. NCBI lineage: Eukaryota > Metazoa > Chordata > Mammalia > Carnivora > Phocidae > Mirounga > Mirounga angustirostris. The sequence continues at coordinate 22,133,834 of NW_026991713.1, forward strand.
TCATCCATTTGGCAGAAAGAGACATAGCGAGAGAGGAAACACAAGCAGGGGGAGTGGGAGAGGGAGAAGCAGGCTTCCCGAGGAGCAGGGAGCCAGATGTGGGGCTGAATCCCAGGACCCTGGGATTATGACCCGAGCCCAAGGCAGACACCCAATGACTGAGTGGTGCCCCACACCCTTGGACTCTTATTCCCTTATATTTCAGACCTTCCTCAGACCTGAGTCCTCAGTTCTCACTCCTCCCCATGCCTTTTCCTTATACTTTCTAAAACCTTCCATCTCCCTCCTCCTCTTCCCATGCAGACTCCTTAAAAGAATAGCTCTGATCGCAATTTCTGCTTTCTCATCTCTAACTTACACCTCAACCCAGGGCAGCCTTGCCTCCAGGCTCTTTTTCATAAAATCCTGGTGACCTGTCTGCCAGATCCCATGAACGCTTCTCCTTCCTCATCTTAATAGACCTCTCTGCAACATTCCATCACTGCTAACTACACCCTCTTTGAAGATAAGTTTCCCCCACTTCCCTTCTTGTCTTGGTCTCCCAGGTATGATTCTTATCTTTCACTTTGAAAGTGTTGGTTTGTCCTCACACCACTTCTCTTCCCGCGGTGCATAACCTCCGCAGTCTCATCCATGCATGATTTCAGCTCCCACTGACGATAAAAATAACTAAGATTTATTGAGTGCTTCTGTGTGCCAAGTACTATGCATTGTTTCACTGCGTGCCTACAGGTTCCCCCAGAGGTAGACATTCTTATCGCTCACATGACTAACCAGAAGATGGACGCTGAGGAAGACTGAGTAGCTTACTCAAGGTCATACAGCTGATAAGTGGAGGAGCCAAGACTCCCACCTGTCCTGCGAATGATGCCCAAGTTTACATGTCTCCTCGGATTTCTCCCCCAAATTTAAAGTGCAGTTCCACAGCATCTTTAATTTCTCATGTGTCAAAATTATTCGTGTCCTCTCGGTCTATGTTCTCTTCTTTCTCCACTAGTAACACCACCATGTACCTGGGTACAAGGACTCAAAGCCAGAAACTTGAGGTTTTCCCACGATTTCCCCCTCTTACATCTTGTGTAGTTACCACAAAGGGATGCTAGTGTGATTGACAGAAAGATGCCAACAAACGCAGTTAAAGGAAATGAGGTTTCTTTGAATGGCAAGGGCTATGAAAATTAATGACTTCACAAAACAAGAGACAATGTGACGTACTGTCAAGTGGAAGCATAGGCTTCCTTAAATGTTATGTATGAAATTACCTTATTTTCAATTCTGTTTGTATTAGAGGAAAGGCGAAGCTGCTAGAATAGAAACCTCCATAATGTAGTGGTTTAAAGAATAGAACATGTACTTCTCCCACGTAACAGTCTTGAAGTACGCAGTCCAGGTTTACAAATTGGCTCTGCTCTCTGCGATTCTGGAAGGACCCGGGACCCTCCATCTGTCGCTCTGTCATCCTCTAACGCACTGCTACTCAAAGCATGGTCCACGGACTGACAGCATTAGCATTACCAGGAAGCTTGTTAGAAATGCAGAATCTCAAATTCTCCCTCCAGCCTATTGAATTAGAACCTGCATGTTAACTAGATTTCCCATGTGATTCTTTTGTACATTCAGGTTTGAGAAGCATTTCCCAAACTCTAGGTTATTATTTTGCCAGTGTAGTCAAGCTGGGCTGCAGGCACTGATGTTCCAGCTCATGAGGATGAAAAAAAAAAAACAAAACAAAACAGAATTGCTTCTAGAGCAAGGAACCTATCTTTTAGGTTGAAGGTGACCTGGAGGTTACATGCATCACTTTCACTAGCTTCCCACAGGCTCAAATATATTCTCATAGAAACAACCAGAAGCAAAGCTGGTGGTTTTTTTTTTTTTTTTGGATATTTATTTACTCATTTGGTGTATCTTGTCTGTAGTAAGCCTCATTACTGTGGAAGAGGAGGGAACAGATTTTAGTGGACAACAAGGGATCTCTGTTTCAATTTGGTAACAATTTTCAGACATAGAAATATCTAATTTGTTATTGACTTCCGGGCTTCCTTATTCTCTTGATCTAATTACCATGCCAATATCATAATGCTGACTTAACAACTTATTGTATTCAGGACTATTTTTTTAGAGAGTGGGGAGGGGCAGTGGGAGTGGGAGAGAATCTTAAGCAGGCTCCATTCCCAGCACCAAGCCCAATGCAGGGCTTAATCTCACCACCCTGAGATCATGACCTGAGCCAACGAAATCAAGTCAGATGCTTAACTGAGCCATCTCAGCACCCCAGAAATTTTTATGTAATCCCAAATCTATTATAATACATTATCTTTCCCTCTTTTTATTTCCTTTTCCTATTTTTATTGCCTTCTTGCTACAGCTTTCATCCTGTGGCTCCATCAGTTTGTAAAATACTATCCTTGTCTGAACAGACAAAGCTGGTTTCAGGCAAAGAGGAGAAATCACAGGCAACACATATGTGTCCATAGAAATATGACAAATCCAGAATATTTCATATAAAACTAAGAAATTAAGAGGAAATAGAACTGTAGTGGTGGTGTAATCTTACAAAAATCTTCTAAATCAATGGTTTTCAAACATTTCTTTTTAAAGCAGAGAGAGCTCTTCTTCCTCTTCTTACCTGTGTAAAACACTTAAAATATGGGTTACCCTGACAGAGGTAGACTAGGCCGTCCCAGAGCCTCACCTGTTCAGCTGACCCCTAACTGGCTCCCTTAACACCCAGATTCCACAGAGCACACTGCCCTGGGTCAATAATCTCTGCACACTAGGTAGCCTGTGATGTTATCAGTGTGCCCTCTCTGAGGCCAGATTTGCTTTAAGAGGCTCCTAGAGGAAAGTCAGTGCAGAATAACATATGCATTTGGGCAGAATAACAAAACACCAAGAGCAACAAGGAAGGTATTTAGTAAAACGTATCAACGTATCCCAATTTTTTTGAGACTAAAGCTTCTTTCACTGCTAACTCCAATTTCTGTCCCAGCTTGGGTTTTCCCCACACTTTGGGATTCAACAAGTTGAATCAGATCAACTTGTTGTGAAGCTCTGTTAGGAATGCCTAATGCCTGCCCACCGCTCTGCCTCTCAGACTACAGACTGTGCCTGACTCCCATTCATGCTCGGTGGTACTGCAGGCCTGGCAGCCCCTGCTACTCTCTGTCTAGCTCTGTTCTGCAGGTGTTCCTACTGGAAAAGAGTCTCAGCGTTGGTAATTGGAGAAAGCAGTCGCAGTGCTCCTTGTGGATGCTGCTGACAACTCATGAAAGAAGTGTGGATGCCATCTGAACTTCAGCCTAAATGTCCTTGTTGTCCTTTTTTTTTTTTTTTTAAGTTTTGCCTTTGGGCTTCTTTTTTCTTTACTGGATAAGTAAATCTGACACTAATTTGATATTAACTTACAAAAGATAGAATTGCAAGATGTAGGAATTATGAAGCAACTTTGAGATCATTGGCCCAACACCATCATTTTACAGATGAGAACACTGAAACTTGGAGAGGTGAGGTAACTTGCCCATCGTTACACAGCTTGTTAACAGTAGAGCCAAGATGCTGGTTTATAGAAACAAAGCCCGGTGCATTTCATAACACAGCATACTACCTGGAATTGGTTCTTGGTATGTAATCATTTTAAATAGTTGTACAACATTAATATTAGATATAAAAATAGGCTTCATCTTCATAAGATGTAGCACAAAATACAAATGTCCTTTATAAGTGGACACCATGCCACTGAATTTGTCACTTTATCTTCATGTGTTCATTAAATCACTTAATTTAATAAACATTTGGCAAATGCCTGCAATGTATGGGATCCTTCACTGGGACCTAAGAGACAAAGATGGCTAAGACCTTGTTTCTTCACTAAAATGGTGAGAGTCTAATGAAGAAGACAGATACTCACATCTTTAGCTATAACAGAATTATATGCAAATTACCACAAAAATCTAGGAGAAGGTATGATTAATTTTGACTTGGAAGTAAGGGTAGCATTGGAGAAGGCTTCACAGAATAGGCAATATTTAAAAAGGGCCTTTTAAGAAAGGATAGAATTTCAACAAGAGAACAGAGGAAAAACAGTATTCTTGGCAGAGGGAATGGCAGGAGCAAAGGTACGGAGTTATACTAGTTATAAAATGGATATGCCCTCCAAAATTATACTTCTAAAATAAAGAATTACTTAGTTTAGGGTTAGCAAGGATGTAGGACATAGGTGTTTACTAGATAACAGCCAGAAAGCTTGGGAAGGATGTTGATGTTAGCTTAGCTCAGCATCCCTAGTCTTCCTCAGTCTCATGGAGATGACTTTGGACTCATAAAGAGTTTGGGCTATTTTATGTGTCAACCTGGCTAGGCCATAATACCCAGATATTCTGTCAAACTCCAGTCTAGGATGTCACCATGAAGGTATTTTTTTAGATGAAATTAACATTTAAATCAGCAACCTCTGAGTAAAGCAGACTGAGTAAAGCAGTAAAGCCCTCCATTATATGGATGGACTCCATCCAATCAGTTGAGGGCCTTATAAGAACAAGACTGAGGTCCTCCACGAATAAGGGGGAATTCTGCTTCCAGACCGCTCTCAGGCTTGAGCTGCAACATCAGCTTTTTCCTGCATCTCCAGCCAGCCAGCCTGCCCTGAAGATTTTGGACTTGCAAGATTTCAGACTTGTGTATGTGTGTATACACATCCCATTAGCTCTATTTCTCTGGAGAACCCTAACTAATATAAATACCAAGGGTTTTGAAATAAAGAGTGACTGTATTAGTCAGTTTTCCCCTATATGTCAAAATTTCAGTAGTTCATAGCAACAAAAAATATACATATTTATTCTTCTTACTCATGGGTTTGTGGGACAGCTGTAGTTCATCTAACTTAAGCTGGACTTGCCCAAATTCCACTGAGCCAGGGTAGACTCCAAGGTTTTACATTTAGGTTTGCTCCACAAGTCTTCATCTTTCTCCTGGGACCAGCAGTTGTGTGATGATTCAGCCACTTGTTATTCTTGTAATAGAGCATAAGAACACAAAGGATGAGTAGATCACAGGAGTGGAGAGGCCTCATCTATAAATTGCCACACTGACACTTCTACCTGTACCATAGGCCAAGCAAGTACATGGCCAACATCAATGGGATGGAGAAGTAACTCAATCACAGTGGCATACAATGCAGATCCCTTGGCAAAGAGCACAGAAGCATAATTCTAATACAGGAATAAAGTGAAGAGTTGGAAACAATTCAATCTACTTGAGTGACCTTGTTAGATATATTTCTGAAAAGTAGCTGTCAGCTGGGGTGGGGGTGGTATAAATAAGTTAACAGACATAAACCCTTTTTAAAATAAGATGGAAAAGGAAGGAAGTGAGGGAAAGAGAAAGGGACGAAAGAGGAAAGAAGAATCTTGATTGGAAGTTGAAAAGATTAGCAGCCAAAGGACTCAATATTATGCAATTTCTAAATAAGCATGGGCAAAACAAACAAACAAACAAATAAGAATAAATAAGCATGAGCCTAATTTAGAGCAGTGACGAGGGAAGAAAACTAAGAGTTATTAAAGACCTGTTATATTCAAAGTCCTGTGCTAGGCAATCATATAATGTGTACACTTGGGGTAGATACTATTGTCAGATTCCAAAGTCCACTTTGGAAGCAAGGAACTGAAAACAAATTTATGAGACTTGTTGGCCTAATTAAACATGACAGAAAAACAGAAAGAGGAAAGTAAGATGACTTATCAAGTAAGCATCTACTTGGGCAATAGCGGGACGCTTCCCCACTAACTGAGATCGGAAACACAGAAGGAGGGCCAGTTTGTGAGCTGAAGGAGATAAAGTTTTGACTCGTGTTGTGTGATAGCTATATGGGCCATCTTTGTGAGGTGTCCTACAAATGTTTGGAAATTTGTATCTTAAAGTTCAAGAAGAGAAGCTAATCCTGGAAAAACACTACAGAAATAAAGGCAAAAGCTTTAGAAGCATGGACAATAATATGAGCAAAGATACAATAGTGTGTTGCACACACAATTCATGTTCATGGCATGGCTAGCAGCTTAACAGACTGTTTAGACATGCACCTGTGTCTAATTGTATGTCCTAGGGTACACATGGCAGAGTAGTAGAGGGTGAAGTTGGAAAGATAAGTTTATACCTGATCTCAATTGCCCTAGAATTCTCGAATAGGCCATTTTCATTTTTTTTTTCACTTTTATCAAGAAGGAGTCACTATAGGGACGCCTGGGTGGCTCAGTCGTTAAACATCTGCCTTCGGCTCAGGTCGTGATCCCAGAGTCCTGGGATCGAGCCCCACATCGGGCTCCCTGCTCCGCGGGAAGCCTGCTTCTCCCTCTCCCACTCCCCCTGCTTGTGTTCCGTCTCTCGCTGTGTCTCTGTCAAATAAATAAAATCTTTAAAAAAAAAAAAAAAGAAGGAGTCACTATAGGTTTTTGTGCCAGTGTTGACTTAAAAGCCTGGCTTTCGGGAATACTGATGCAGCAGCATCATAGAAGCTGGACCAAAGGTGGGAGGCCAAGTGGAAGGCTATTGCATTAGTTTCCGTAAGCACTAACAAGAACCCGAAGAGGGCAGTGGCAGTAAGAACAGACATGAAGGAACAGATGGAAGAATTGCTTCAAAAGAAATTACTGTGCAGCACAGAAACCATTCTGCATATCATTAAATACGTGTAAGTTAATTTTGTAACTTCATTTGGCTCTAGCGCTTTCCTCTCCTCAGGTATGCAGAGCCTTCATAATTTATTGGTCATCTGTTTGCATAGTTCTTAATTAAGAGTTATAATTTCCTTGAGGAAGAGACTCAGACTGTTTTGTTCTGTACTGCTCCACAACATTCAGAACAGGCACTGACCAAATATTTATTGAGTGAGTGGCTGGATGAACCCTCCCCGGCACACGTCAGTGTGTTCATTTCCAGGTTCTCTCCACTCTTGCTGTCTACCTTGTCCCCATCTCTCATCCTCCCACCAAATATGTTCCTCCCACTCACCTCCTCAAGGTTGTTCACGAAGAACTTGCCTCACAGGAGGAACCACATTACTGAGAGTCTGCATTCAGTCAGATACTGATGTGCCTTTTTTCCGATCCTGCCTTCAACCAAGCTCAACTGCTTCTCTCTTTAGTATTTTTAATGTCATTCAGACATAGCCAATAACTTTCCAGTCATGTAAAATATTGAAAACTCACTTCCAATCCATGTAAGCCTCTAATTTTATTCACTTCATCCCTCCCCCACCACCGCTCCCCAAGTTTAGGCTTCCCCCAAGGGACTGGCATCTCTCTTTTCTGATTCCAAATTTCCCGCCACTGGAGGAAGAAGAAGGGGTTGGAAGGAAAAACAAACTTTTTTCTACTAATTGGGTTTGCTTTGCAGAGTTCTGGTTGGTGTCCCCATCCCTGCTCATCACTGGCTAACTGGGACCATCAGCCAACATCTGTATGGCAGGTGGCCAGGGATTGCTCTCTGTGTGTGTGTGCGTGTGCGCTTTGGTTGACCTCTGGGGACCCCAGTGCAGAGTTCTCTGGTAGGGGACATCTGACTCTACCCCAGATTGATTCAAGGCTCCCTAAGCTCATCCCCAGGATCTGCCGCTGGGGTGGTCAGGTTCTGGAGGGCTAACAGTAAAACCTTGCCGAGCTGTTAATTTCAACTCCAGTGAGCTTCTCTTCCTTCCTTCTTGCCCTTTCTCCCATTATTTCTTTCTGTCAGCTGAGGCAGTCAAGGAGTTTCCAGGGCTGCAGGGATTAGTCAGGATAGTAGCATTGGTTCAACCATCTCTTCATAAGTCCCGGAGAAAGTCCCTAGCCCCGATATTTTTATAACTCTATGGTATATGTAGGTACTTAGTACCTTTGTGCCTCTGCTTTGGATCCTAATCTCCAATTTTATGCAAACAACATTCAGTTATTTGCAACTGCCACTAAACTTCATTTTACAAACTCTGAGTTGGCGTTCACATTTGTAGCTATTGCAGAATAAATATTGTGTTAACTGTTACTGAACAAATGTTCAGTGAGTAGCTAAAATGGGTCAGTCCAAGTACAAGTGACATACAAAAGTTTGATGCTGTTCAGACTCTGATGCAAATGATGAATTATACTGTAACTCCCAATAGAAGACATTTAAACCTCAAAGTGTAAAATAGATTGGGGAGTGGAACAACAGGAAAGAGGAGAGGAGGAAAGGTAATTTAAAAATGAAGGAGTAAATATAATCCCAGAAGAAGAAAAGGGAGATAAAAGGGCAGAAGAAATACTTAAAAATATAATTGCCTTGGGCGCCTAGGTGGCTCATTTGGTTAAGCGACTGCCTTCGGCTCAGGTCATGATCCTGGAGTCCCGGGATCGAGTCCCACATCGGGCTCCCTGCTCAGCAGAGGCTCTGCTTCTCCCTCTGCCCTCTTCCCTCTCTTGCTCTCTGTCTCTCATTCTCTCTCTCTCAAATAAATAAATAAAATCTTTAAAATATATATATATATATATAAAATTGCCTTGACCTTTGATTAAGCCTGTCCAGGAGGGGAGCAAAAAAAAAAAAAAAAAAACAGCTACAAATTCTATTTTGGGGACATGTGGGGAATTTACATATGGACTGTATATCAGGTAATATAATTGGATCAATGTTAGATTTATTGAGTGTACTGTTTCTGTGACTATGTAGGAGAATGTCGTTGCTCTTAGAAGATGCATGCTGAAACACCAAGGGGTGAAGTTTCATCATGTCTGCTAAAGGTTCAGGGGAAAAAACTGTCTTCCCAGTGGTTCACCTAAAATAAAACGTGTGTTGCGTGCATGTGAATGAGGAAGTGGGTATAGAGAAAAAGGTAGAAACCCAATGTGGCCAAATGTTAACCTTGGGTGAATCTGGGTCCAGGGTCTTCTGGAACACATGGACATGCTCCTCCCAGCTCTCTCTTCAAGGAAGGAGAGTGAGTAGTCAGCAGACAGCCTCCAGCTGTCAGCACCTTTAGAATCTGCCTCCGCTGCGGGGGGCGGCCCCACTAGAGTCCTGCTTTTCCCATGGCAGCCGCATCCAGTGACGGAGAGCGTGGGGCACAAAGGGCCAGTCATGCTGCCAGCAGGGGACCTCTAGGAGCATGACCTGTGCTAGGGCTCCCCACTGGGTTCACAGAGGCTTCGTCAGGACCCATCACAGCCCGACTCCTCTTCTCTCCGACCCTCCTTCTCGTCCCTCCTTGCGTAGGTGTTGATCCCTAACGAACAGCTCAAATGCAAAACAAACAAACAAACAAACAAATGCAAGAGTAAGAAGAACCTCCAAAATGAGAATGCTGCATAGTGACAGAAAGCCTACCATGGTTAGGATTAAAATCTGAATCCCTGACAGCCAGACTAATCTTTTCTCCTCACAATTCAGAGTCATCTAGATTTCCATTAATATTTATCTTCTTGAATCTGAAGGAAGAGGGAAACCTATGTATTTTGCCCAGTTTTGCTTTTCCCATCCTGAATTGCAACATCAGGTTGGTGAGGTGCCAGTTGTCCGTAACGACGGAAGTATTAGATCCGCGGTGTGGCATGCAGAGCAACGCAAGTCCTCGAAGTGACTTACTTCAAAAGCCAAGAACCAGAAATTCAACCAAAATTTCAAATAAAAGCTAAAAAGACTAGAATAATCACACAAAATTTTAAACCCAGAAGTTTCTCTTGCTTAAATTACTTTCACACTCCAATTTAAACTCAGAAACGTTATGCTGCTGTCACACTTCTTTGTTCTCCCAAAGAAAAAAAAAAATCTGTATATAGCTGACAAAAAATAGGAACCTGTCTGCCAGCAAGTTCTCTATTCATGTCTAACATACTGTAGAGTCTATGCAGAACACATGGTCTTTAAACACCAAAAAGCCTCTTCTTTTCCTGGCTTAACACTGCAGTATGTTTCTCCGGCATGTTTGCACTACCTACATGTCTTGCATAAGCATGCATTCCTTTGGATGTTTGAGTCATGCAGTATTTTCACATGCTTTGATGTTGCACATATGAGAATTATCATCTACATTTTGGAAGTACAGTTCCTTGTGCCTTCAGCATGGAATTTTATACTGCTCAACTGCCATGATTTTAAGTTTCATCCAACAGAATGTCAATAATGTCTATGAACAGAAGTTTGACATATTTCGTTTTCTCAAATATGGAGTTGGTGCAGCAGCTAAGTTAGAAATTTCTGGGTGCACTTTTGAAAACTAATTCAGCGTGAAAATTATTAGTGACTTAGAATTGTGCATAAAGTATTTTGGTTTTCCTTATTTTCTTATCCACAAAGATCTGTTGCTTCAGATCGGATAAGTTTCCAAGTGGCAAGATCCATCTTGTTTGTCGGAACTCAAAGTAATCCTCATCCTAATGTGGTGTTCTTTATTACAGATGAGACCCATTGGCCACGACGGCTATCATCCCACTTCTGTCGCTGAGTGGCTGGATTCCATTGAGCTAGGTGACTACACCAAAGCCTTTCTAATTAATGGCTACACATCGATGGACCTGTTGAAAAAAATCTGGGAAGTTGAACTTATTAACGTAAGTTGGTCTCTTAAAGATACCTTACCCGTTCAACCTTTGATAAATGAAATTCCTGTTGTAGGTAGGTAATATTTTCTTTCTTTGTTACTATTTGGACATCCATCAGGAATTTACAGATATGCCTTCTGCTTTAAATATAAGTCTGTCTTGTTTCCAGTCAAGCTCCACAGTCATTGTCTTTTAAAGTTTGGATGCGGGAAACTATGAGGACTCTCAGGGTGTTTTGCGTTACCGAGAAAAACTTCCCAAGCATTTTGAGGCTTTCCATTTTAGAAAATTTAGTCAGCTCAGGATATGGACATGATAACAAATAGGCTCCCATCCTGATCTTGCTCATATTCACTGTTAAAGATTAGAGTTCTCAGTTTTAGTTTCCTATCTCTATTATGTTTCCCTGTCTCTATTCCTTGGCTGCATATATAAATCCCATTCTTGAAGACACTGCATTTGTTTTATTAAGTAGGCTGCTATAATATCAAAATTTTATTATCCAGAGTTTATATCTAATCTTAAGTTGTCTCTGTTTTATTTATATACTTGGCATAGATTTTCTATAAAAACTGGCCAACTTATGTTGCCATGTATTCAGGCCCAAAGAGATCAACTAGATCTACATAAATGGTATTAATACTGATACTTTACTTATTTCATTTTTACTGCTCGTTTATATCCAATGGCATCAAGGAATGAAAGAATGAAGAGGTAACATGTAATTATCATGCCTTCACCTTATATTTGGCATCCTGAACATTTCTTTTCCAAAATGAGTGAAAAATCATTTAATCTTTTAGAGAGTTTCTTAGATTTGAATTTTATATTCTAAAACTTTAAGAAACACTCATAACCTGAAAGATAAAGCAAATAAATTTCTGCCGGTTCAAAAGAGATTCATTCTACTCTCTATGCCACTTTCTCTCCACAAGTCCAGTCGCTGCATATTGCATGCCATTAATTATTTTAAATTATTTTTATTAGTAGTAACTAATTATTCTTTGCTTTTAAAGGTCTGTCTTAAAAATAATATCTTTTCTAGAACATCTCATAAAAACTATCCTTCGATCTAAAAATCACGGTAAATGGACTAATTCTTGGCCCCTTCTTCTAATTTGCTGGCCCCTTCTTCTAATTTGCTTTCTGTCCTTACTCCCTCACAAAAGCTATCATTATTTCAGCAGAAACTCACTGTCTGACTGAAAGCCTCTGATTAATTTTGTTCTTAGCCTATATGGCAACATAGCAGAACTCACAGAGAGTGTGTTGCATTCTGGTTGCATCCAGAGATTTCAGATCTCCACCAAGAATCCAGGACTCATCCGATGGCTACGGTTAGCCATTTGTTAAAGGGGGACCTTCCATAGATCAAACAAACATGTTTCCAATTAAGTGACATTCTAGTCAATTATACAACTTGACAAATATCTCTGCATAAAGTTTTCCAAATAATATTGTTCCCCACTGAAGAACAAATACTTAGACAGCATGAGTCACTCACTTAATGGGCATTAGCAGTAATCCCTCATTGAAAAAGAAGGGATGCCAATAGAGCTCTATGATAAAATGTTTTCTTTGAAGCAAGGCTCATCAAAGCAGGACTAGAAGTCTCTCAAAATCCAAATGCTGGGGCTAACGTTGAAGGTGTAAGCTTGGGCCCATACTCTTCCCAGTGCTGGGGGGACCAGCAGCCTAGGAATCCCTGTTCAGTCACTGTGTCCCTTGTGGATGACTGCATTAACTTCAGCCGGGGAGACTCTGAGGCCCTAGGTTTAATGCCAGGGCTCAGGGACTGATCTACCACCACCCACAGACCAACTAGGCTTGAGTTGGGACAGAAGAATAGCCTTTTCCACCCATACAGACTCGAAGCATTTTCCCTTTAGTTCCATGTGCTGTAATACAATCTGTCTTCAGTCCTGTGAGAAGTAGCTTGTCACAAGCATTGTTATCAGAACTAGAAAACAGTCACTGTGTCTGAGATCTTGAGGCCAATTCCTCTGGGCGGAGTACATCTGCATCTAATATCAACCCAGTATATTTTCCTTAAGCTGATAGAATTTAAAGTTTGTGACATCTTTATGGGCAAGTTCACACTCTTGAGGAGGCTTTTCGAGTCATTTAATTCCATAGGTTTATTTATTATAAACAAAAATCGATCTGTATCCTTAGACTTGGAAATCAGAGAACAAAATTTTTATGCCCACCAGAACTCTGCTACAAGGGTGATGCCTTTGATGGGTTGTTGGTTTTAAAATGAAAGAAAGGCACAAATGTGTGCCTTCTGGCTTACAAAGCTTTAGGCTAGTCTCAAATTCAAGGCTTTAATTCATCCCAACTAATGAGAGAAGACGTCCAAATATGAAATAATCTCATATATAATATATGGGCCCAGCAATTCTATATTAAGTACCCATAATTTGTTGTTTTCTGGCCTGAAGGGAATGTGCAGTCACTTTGATTTAGAGCAAAGCTTTTTAGAGAAATTCACATCCTGAATCTTTGTAATGAGTGGCTCATTTTAAGGAAGCCGTTTGGCTTCAGTAACTGTTGTTCTATGTAAAGTGAAGAGAAAAGTGCAAGGGGGGGGCTGTCTTTGATACTGGGGGCTGCTGGTGGAGGGGAGGAGAGCAGAGGGTGAGGAGGCTGGCTGTTGCTGTAATTACAAATACGTTTAGCATCACTAAATAGTATTGAGTAAGCCTCTAATTTCACATGGTATTTTGCTTGATATTTGAAAATAGTAACACATTCTCATTGGGTATAAGTTTAATCAAAGTATTTTCATGAAGAAATGAAAACTATACAAAATTGTGATTTGAAAAGTACAGATACATCTGAAATTATAATCTTTCAAAAATACCTCAAAGATTTTTTTGTGTGTGTGTGAAGTGCATTGTTACCTTTGAAAAACAAGGTTATTTGAATAACCTAATGAAGATTTTGGTCACAAAACTACCCAAAGTATAGTATAGGGATGAGGGAGATTAATAGAAATCTCATTTCTTAATATCAGCATTCTCAGCAGTGGAAATCAAGCAGAAAAGAAACTTTTAAGACATAGGTTTTACAGGCCCATGTGTGTCTAGACTTAAAGAATTTAGATGCCAATAATTGTTCCTTTTATTCCCTAATCCATGCTTCATATGCAGAAGCTCTTTTATTAATAGCTTTGTTTTGCCTGTGTCTGCTACTATCATTAATAACATCATTAATACTATTCTTACTTTTGTATTGATATTTTAGTGTTATGTGAATATATTGAGAGAGATTGTCGGGCAAATTGTTCCCTGTGCAGATGCTAGCTGGATAAACCTCTCGCTTGAATTATAGTCCTCTCCAAAGGCTTGTTGAGAGAGCTAAAGACTAGTTAACAGTGCATTAGTACATGAATTTTCTTTACTCATAAGTTTACTCAGGCCTTGTACAAGGTATTACCAAGTTTACAGAGCAGTTCCTACTGCTATTGATAACCTCCAGCAAAAAAGTATGGCAATTAATAATTATTATTAATATTTAATAATTTATTTTACCACTGAGTACCTACCAAGGGGATTTTGGTTAGATGAGATAAATTTGAACACTGTCCAGTTTCTTAATGTGTAAATCTTAGTGCAGAATATGTCATAAATTTCTTCCCAGTGGCTTTACCATTATTTACTAAGGAAAAAATTCTAGCCAATGCTTATGATATCCTACAATACTGATAATGATAAAAGTACCCACCAAGGTGTGCCTGGGTGGTGTAGTCAGTTAAGCATCTGACTCTCGTTTCGGCTCAGATTGTGATCTCAGAGTTGTGAGATCTAGCCCCATGTAGGGCTCCATGATCAATGCAGAATCTGCTTAAGACTCTCTCTCCCTCACCCTCTCTCTCTGCTCCTCCCCACCGCCACCCCACCCCCACCCCACCCACCCCACTCTCTCTCTCTCTTTCTCTAAAATAAATAAATCTTAAAAAAGAAAAGTACCGGGCGCCTGGGTGGCTCAGTTGGTTAAGCGACTGCCTTCGGCTCAGGTCATGATCCTGGAGTCCCTGGATCGAGTCCCATATCGGGCTCCTTGCTCAGCAGGGGGTCTGCTTCTCCCTCTGACCCTCCCCCCTCTCATGTGCTCTCTCTCTCTCATTCTCTCTCTCAAATAAATAAAATCTTTAAAAAAAAAAGAAAGAAAAGTACCCACCGAAAGAACAAAATAAAAATCAGTTTTAGTGCGTTCTTAATTCTCTGTTCATAAGTGCAAGAATAGCTTTAAAAATCTAACTACAGTGATTGGCTGTGTTTTAAATACCTTCGGATAGAAATAAAATAATTAAGGTAGAAATACCCATATGTGTCCCATGAAAATCATTTGACTTATTTTTTTCTTTTTTTTTCTTTTTTTTATTATGTTATGTTAATCACCATACATTACATCATTAGTTTTTGATGTAGTGTTCCATGATTCATTGTTTGCATGTAACATCCAGTGCTCCATTCAATACATGCCCTCTCTAATACCCATCACCCATTTGACTTATTTTTGCAGCAGAAAATTGATTAGAAGATCATTTGCTTCTTGCCTAACAGCTGCTGAAACTATACTTACATTACTCTTTCATTTAGGACTTTCAGATTTTTCTGGTTTCGGTTTTTTGCTTGGTTTGGGGTTTTTTTTCAATGTTGATTTAATTTCTACCTTTCCAGGGAAATTTTGTGATAATCTAATCACTTGGAGATGTACTAAGAAAATTTCAAATTTAACATTCTAATTTTATGTTAAATCTTTAATTATGCGACTTTATTTGCTTTAAGTGCTATAGAAATACAGTCCCATCAGTATCAGGTTTAGACTCAATACTTGCTTTGATGTTTTATTTCATGATCAGCATTATAAACTCTCACTCCTTTCTACCGTACCCTTCCTGCTTGTAACTGCAATTAAATTTACTCCCTAAAAGTCTTTTTTGCGTCGTGCATGTGAATATGTGTGTCCGCGTCTGTGTACACGCATCGGATAAAGGCAAATGGTAACTCATACTCCCAACCAAGAAGAATAACCAAATTCACAAATTGCGGGGGATGTAAGGGAAGGATGAATGTTATAATTCGATTTCCAAGCCAATTATTTTAAGTGAAAGGTTATGCCTTCACTATAGGACATTAATAAATGAGAAAAACATTCATATTTCCACATCAGGGAGGCTATATCGTTCAACACTTCAAATGATAACAACTTTAATCAAAGCCAAAGGCTTTATCTAAATAACTGGATATGAGTAATCAAGTGTAGAACAAACTATAAATTCTCTGTGGATGTAAGCCTCCGCATACGGTACAGCCGGATCTACAGAAGACTTGGGGACCGCCAGGTACAGCCTCTGAGCTTCGGACTCGCTCAGGTCCGTATCAAGCAAAGCCCCCGGCCTCCATCCCCCTCACTCACTGCATCTGAACTGCAAGCTCTTGCAGGGATTCTCTGGAAGCTTCCCTCATTTGGCTCAAGTTGTGGGAAAACCACCCTTCTCCCTTCCTTACGTGAGATGAACAATCACCCCCAAACAAATACTCACTTTCCAGTGATTTTTAGCCCTTTCCTATCTGGCCTGGGGAGTGGTGATGGCTACCCTGGTGCTTTGGCTCCACTGTCTTTCAGCATATTTTGCATATCCGCACCTACCATGTTCCTTTCGACTTTGGAGCCTTGACCTACACTGAAATCGAATTATACTACCTAGAATACACTGAAACATGAGAACTTCACTGGAAGCAATATAGCTTTTCCTTTGCATCCAAAGTAAATTTGCATATTTGCAGTGCCTCGGGATCAGTATGATGGAATAGGCATTATTGAAGCGTTGATGCCAGAATTAGGACGCACATGCAAGCGCGTGCGCATACACACGCACACGCACACACTGAAACTAAACAAGGTATTTGGACTTTAAGAGAGCACTCAGCAACAAATGAATTTCATGAAGAACTAACACCCTCTGATTATAGCCATTTATGAACCACTTCTGTGCAAAAAGGAAAATCAGGTTCTATCTAGAAATGTCTACCTTAAAAAAAGTTATTTGAGTGGACAACTGTTTGTTTTCTTCCCCGCCCCCACCAGATATCATTCACTCTTCTCCTGATTAAAAATCAAAGCATTCCTAATTTCCTCTGAAGAAGTCTCCTATAGTCTTCCATGCCTGAACATATGACCTAAGCCAAGCTCAGCATCCCAGCCTTCTCCCCCACTCTCATGGGCTGCACAGGAGTCTTCATTAGGACGATTCTTAATTCTTCATAATTGGAGGGTCCCATGGAAAATGAAAATAGGGGACCCTTTGTTCAAAAATTATTAAAAGATTTTAAAACAATGACAGCAGAGCATTAAGCCAAGCACAGATTCCTTCAAAGGGCAGGTCCTCGTGTAACCTCATAGGCCACACAACCCACGAAGCTATCCCTGCTCTTCATTCTTCCATGTGTAACTGTATTTCCATCTGCCGTCATTCTCCTGTTCTAGCCCTTCCTTTAACATTTTTTAAAGTGTGGGCTACTGGTAAAAAGACTTTATTTTCCAAAGCTGTTTTTGCTGAGTATAGAATTCTTGTGTAACTATTTCAGAGATGTGGATCCACCATCCTCTCTCCTGTATTCTTTTCTTTATATATATATATTTTATTTATTTATTTGAAAGAGAGAGAGACAGAACACAACCAGGGGGAGAGGCAGAGGGAGAGGGAGAAGCAGGCTTCCCACCGAGCAGAGAGCCCAACATGGGGCTCGATCCCAGAACCCTGGGATCATGGCCTGAGCCGAAGGCACTTAACCATCTGAGCCACCCAGGTGCCCCACTCCTGCATTATTTCTGAGGAGACATCTTCTGTTATCCTTTCTTTTTTTGGTTT
Source organism: Mirounga angustirostris (assembly GCF_029215605.1). Lineage (NCBI taxonomy): Eukaryota > Metazoa > Chordata > Mammalia > Carnivora > Phocidae > Mirounga > Mirounga angustirostris. The sequence continues at coordinate 22,151,264 of NW_026991713.1, forward strand.
TGTTGTTGTTGCTCTTCCTCTGTATATAACATGTCTTTTTTTTTTTTTTTCCTCTAACTGCACATAAGAGCGTTCTTTTTATTACTGGTTTTGAACAATTTGATTATGATGAAACTTGATGTTGTTTTCCTCATGTTTCTTGTGTATAAATGATTTTTTGAGCTTGTAAGATATGAGGTCTATAGCTTTCATTAACTTTGGAAATTTTTTGGTCATTCTCTTTTTTATTTTTTTGGTTTCCCAGTAAATTCTTATATTTCTCCTTTTTCCTTCAACTTTCCAAAACTTTTTTTTATGGAAGTATAAACACAAAAATCCATATAAATCAGAAGCGTATTGCTTAATGAATTTTCACCAAAAAGTTACACACCTGTAACTAGAGCCCAGAACAAGAAATGGAAAATTGCCAGCACCAAAAGTCCCCTTCCACAGCCCCCTAAAGTAACTACCATCCTACTTTAACAGCAGAGTTCAGTGCGCTCGTTCGTTTGCATCACATTGCATGTAGTTTTAGGATGATGCATTGTCTTCTTATTGCTGTGTGACATCCTGAACTTGTTTTAATGGTTTTATTGAGATATAATTCACAATTTGCTCACTTTTAGTGCACAATTTGGTCATTTTTAGTATAGTCACAGTTATGCAAGCATCACCACAATCATTTTTATTGTAGTCAAAAATACATAAAATTGGCCATGCGTTTTTAAGTGTAAGTACAGTGGTGTTTGTGCACACTGTTGTGCAACAGATCTCTAGAGCTATTCATCTTGCAAAACTGAATCTATGTCCATTGAACAATTCCCCTCTCTCCCCTCTCCCCACTCCTTGTAACCACCATTCTGTCTTCTGTTTCTAAGAGTTTGACTGCTGCTCTAGATGCCTCACATAAGTGGTATTGTGCAGTATTTGTCTTTTTGTGATGAGCTTATTTCCCTTAGCATAATGTCCTCAAAGTTCATCTGTCTTATGGCATATGGTAGTATTTCCTTCTTTTTAAGGCTGAATAATATCCATTGTATGTATATACCACATTTTCTTTATCCATTCATCTGTTGGTAGACATTTAGGTTGCTCCCACCTTTTGAATATTATGGACAATGCCACAGTGAACATCGGTGTGCAAATATCTCCTCGAGATACTGGTTCCAATTCTTTTGGATATATACCTAGAAGTTGGATTACTGGGCCATATGGTAATTCTGTTGTTAAATTTTGTAGAATATCCATACCGTTTTCAATAGGGGCTGCTCCATGAACATTTCTTAATATATTATTTTCTGTCCCACATTTCTCTCTCCTCTGCTTTGGAAACTCCAATCATATGTATATTAGGCTATTTGAAGTTGGGCCACAGCTCACCCACGTTCTGTTCATTTCTTTCAATATCTTTTCTCTCTGTGATTCATTTGGATGGTTCCTATTGTATGACTTCACGTTCACTAATCTTTTCTTCTTATAATATCTAATCTGCCATTATTAACACCCAGTGTATTTTTTATCTCAGTGATTATAGTTTTAATCTTCAGAAGTTAGACATGAGTCTTTTTTATATTTTTTCATATCTCTATTTAACATGCTCAGTCTTTCCTCTAACTTATTGAATATATGGAGTGCAGTTATAATAACTTTTAATGCCCTCGTCTTCTAATTCCAATATCTGTGTCAGTTTTGGATTGGTTTCAGTTGATTGATTTTTCTCCTCATTGTTCTTGGCATGCCTGGTAATTTTTATTGCATGCCAGACATTATTAATTTTACTTTGTTGGGTGCTAGATATTTTTGGGTTCCTGTAAATACTTTTGGGCTTTGTTCTGGGACATAGAAAAGCTCCTTGTATATACTCTGATCCTTTCAGGTCTTGCTTTGAAGGTTTGTCAAGCGAGCCCAGAGCATCATTTAGTCTATGGCTAATACTTCCACTGCTGAGGCAAAATGCCTCTGAGTATTCCAACAACACCCTGTGAGTTTCCAGACTTCCCAGTCTGAATAGTGCAAACTATTACCAACCCCACTTGAACTCTGTGTCTTATTCCCACTAATCTTTTGAGGTAGTTGTTGTTGTTTAATCTGGCCTCAGACAGTTTCCTCACCTGCCTGTGCTGATCAGTACTTTCTCCTCTCTACTACTCTGCCCAGAACACTGCCACCCCTTCAGTCTCCATCCTCTCAATTCAAAGAATCTTCCAGGCTCCCTGGGCCCCACCTCCCGCACCATGGCCTAGGAGTTCTCTCAAGGTGGTTAACTGGGGTCAACTGGGGCAACTGCAGGCCTCAGTTTGTTTCTCATCTCTCAGGGATCCGTGTCCTTCATTGCTTCATTCCAATGCCTTAAAAATCAATGTTTCATATACTGTGTCGGGATTTTTAGTTGTTTCAGGTGAAAGCAGGGTGGGGATAGATCCAATCCCTGTTAATCCATCTTGGCCAGAAGCCCAAACCCCTGCTACTTTTGGTAATGCCCATCCACGGGCTAGGGTCCACAGCTAAACGATTGGCAATGGCATCTGGGCACGGGGAGTTTCTTAAAAGCTCCCCAGGTGATCTTAATGTGCCACCTGGGTTGAAGACCACTGCTGTCCTCAGTGGGGAGCCATTTAAAGGATTTTAATCAGGAGAGTGACGTGATCAGAAGAGTAGGTAGGGGCCGGAAGGCAACACACTCAAGAAGGAAGAGCTGACTGGGAGGCAAGGAGCTGAGCCAGCCAATTCTGCCGTGCAGCTAGTGGAGCCACAAATGTTTTAGGCATGACGGCAATAAAACCCATGGGTCACTGTAGAACCTGGGAGTATCCCTCAGCTGGGAGTACATGGATATAGAGTCGATTTTCACTGTTATATCCCTACCTATCAAGAAGAGGATAAATTATAGTCAGTACTCAAAGGAGCTTAGGACAAATATAATACATTTCAGAAATGCTTTTCAATAGTGGCTAAAACTTTTCAGTTTGACCCTAAGCCCTGGTTATGTAAAAAAAAGAAAAAAAGTACTTACTGTTTATAAAGTAAAGGTAGGACATTATGGTACGTGTCAGTGTTTCAAATGCGCCCTCTCTTCTTTCATCTGTACCTTGAAATCAGGTCACTCAACTTGGAATCCTATATCTGCCACTCAGTATGGGACCTTCCATCACTTAGACCTCTGGGCCTCAGTTTCTCATTGGTAAATAGAAGATAACAGTATCCACCCCACTGGCTTTATAGGTTTTCTGTGAGACTCAAAATCACATGAGAGCTTTTTCTTACCCAGCCCTTTCTCTTCCCTCTCTACTTTATTGTTCTTTTGCCTCTCTCCCTCTTTCTTTCTTCCCTCCCCAGCTTTGTCTCCTAGAGTTAGGCTGGGAGCTGGCCAGCTCCCTTGGAGCCTGCTCTCACAGCTTAGGTGCCTTTTGCTTCTCACTCTCAGGACTCAACTGCTGGAACCTAGAAAGCCCTGTTGAATGTGCAAAATCTGGTCTCTAGGAATCACTGCTCAGCCTCTCTCTTGCCCCCTTCCCAACTTCAACCCCTTTCTGCTATGCTGGCCTCTCAACCTCCCCTCTCCCATCAGGTATCAGCTTTCCCTACCAGCCCTGCCCAAACCCTCACTGCTTAGTGCTGCTCAAAATCTGCACTCCTGGAGTGGGCGAATGTCAGGTGGAATGACTCTCTCAGCTCCTGTAGCAACTGTCAGGATAAAGCTGCTGAGGATCTTCCCCCACCTTTTTTTTTCCTGACAACGCTTAGATACAGAACTGCTAGTTTCTTTTTTTTTTATTCCCCCAGCTACACAGCACTGACCTTTGACCCTCAGCCACACACTCCTCTTTATTCTTGAAACAGAACACCTTAGGGCAGAGCAGGGGAGTGGCTCAGAGGTTAGGGATGTACTCATTCTCAATTTATCCTCCCTAATCTTATACCCTTAAACCCTGTTGCAAAGTTTCAGCTTGATGATCCGTAAGAGTGGGAACTTCTGACTGCTTTTTGAACTAGTTGATATTTTCTTTACATTGAAATTGCTTATAATGAAGTCAGTTAACTTTTTATTCTGCATTTTGCTCAGATTTCTAACATGGTTTGAGGACTTTTGTTTCTTTAAGAACTCTTTGGAGATATTTAGGGCAGAGCCTGTTGCTAAGGAGATTCGTGTATGTTGCAGTTAAATAGATACAGTAAACTGGCTCTGCACTTCTAGGAGCTTTGAGAGGGGAAAAATTCTAATGGATTATTCCTGTAGTGCAGAAAATAAAAAGGTTGGGGCGCCTGGGTGGCTCAGTTGGTTAAGCGTCTGCCTTTGGCTCAGGTCATGATCTCAGGGTCCTAGGATCAAGTCCCATGTCGGGCTCCCTGCTTGGCAGGGAGCCTGCTTCTCCCTCTCCCTCTGCCTCCAGCTCCCCCTGCCTGTGCTCTCTCCCTCTCTCTCTCTCTGTCAAATAAATAAATAAAATCTTTAAAAAAAAGAAAGAAAGAAAGAATATAAAAAGGACAAAATCCTCCATAAAATGCAAATATACTTTTCGTGCTATCCTGATGGAGAAATGCTTTGGGTCTTCCTTGGGAAGAGATCTGAGATCATATTGAAAAGATAGACCTCTGTCTTCTTAGAGGAAATGGAAGCCAAAGAGGTATTTTTGTTAAAAGAAAATTATTAGGAATTTTGAAACCTGACATATGAGCTGTGATGGAAGAGATTGACAATAAATAAAAACTCAGAGTAAATCATAAAGATTAACATTTTTACTAAAGTATGTATATAAGATTAGTGTTAGAATCAGCCCACTATGAAAATAATTTAAAAAGCTGGGAAGGAGAGAGTTTAGGTGGGTGATTTTGTAGCTTGAGATTTATATCTGCTTTAAAGATGTTTAAGGTTGATTTAGAGTTTAAGTCTAGCTGTTTTTCTACAGAGATGTATTATGTTAAGTTGAATATCTGTGGTCTCAAATTGTTTTTGAACTCAAGCAAAAAGCTATTACCTTGAACCTCAGAAAGCATGTAAATTCTTTACTGTACAAACCTTATGCCTGTCACCCTGCCGCCACCTGGTGGCAGCATACCTAAAGTACATGGCAAGTGACTAAATCATAAAATAATTTTTTTTTTAAAGATTTTATTTATTTATTTGAGAGAGAGAGAATGAGAGAGAGCACATGAGAGGGGGGAGGGTCAGAGGGAGAAGCAGACTCCCTGCTGAGCAGGGAGCCCGATGTGGGACTCGATCCAGGGACTCCAGGATCATGACCTGAGCCGAAGGCAGTCGCTTAACCAACTGAGCCACCCAGGCGCCCTCATAAAATAATTTCTTAAACGCAGAAACTAATTGCAAATTCAGTGCCAGTTTTATATCAATCTGTGTTTATAATATTAATATAATAAAACATGAAACAGGAGAATTTTAATTTTGTAGACATCAAGCACCAAATTCAAACACCGTATGCCTAAAACGGTATAAATGGGAAAAACCCTCTACTGTGCATTCCACCAATTAGATTAATTTGGGATAACAGTGCCCTTTTAAATATGTGTGTGTGTGCATGTGTTTAACATATAAATACATATATATTCTCTAGGAGAGTCTTACTTTGGTATAAACTGCTTTTGGGGGATAATTAGATTTCCTAAAACTTAAATAGGATCATTACTTTTTTTAAAAATTCTATTTCATGGTAGCTGTGGGAGAAAGTACAATAAGTATTTTATAGACTTCCAGACTAATAGGGAAGATGGCCATTTACACTAGATATAAGAAAGAAAGTAGTATTAAGGGGTGCCTGGGCGGCTCAGTTGTTAAGCGTCTGCCTTCAGCTCGGGTCATTATCCCAGGGTCCTGGGATCGAGCCCCACATTGGGCTTCCTGCTCCGCTCCCCCTGCTTGTGTTCCCTTTCACACTGTTTCACCCTCTGTCAAATAAATAAATAAAATCTTTAAAAAAAAAAAGTAGTATTAAGGGGAACTAAATATAAAAGTGGTCTCTGCATCCCAAACTGGAACACAGGGTCTTCCGCTGAAGGGGGTGGAGGTGGGCAGGAGAAAAGGTGAGATGGGGGACCAAGAAAGTAAGCAATAAGCATCAATAGTAAAAGCACAGAGGCTCTAAAAGCAGTCTTCCTCGGTTTAGCTGCCCATTTTATTTCTGATCATTTAGCTACCTTGCACAAGTCACTTAACCTTCTCTAAGCTTACCTCTAAAATATCCTTGCCTCTAAAATTTAAATAATAATAGTATCTATCTTCTAGGTAATCTTGTTTTCAGGATTAACTAAAATAACCTAGTAGAGCATTTTGCGCGATGCTTTGCAAATAGGAAGCACTTGATCTTAGTTTCATGGCAGCCAAATGGAGGGGCAGCTTCCAAGTTCCCCAGATTTATGGGACACATTATCAGTTTTTCATTGCCACAGCAATGCTATGCAACAATCTGTCTGAAAAGGCAGGGGCTTAAAGCGATAAGCATTTGTTTAGTCTGTGGGTCAGTAATTTAGGCTGGACTTGGCTCAAAATTTCTTCTTCTTTTTTTTTAAATTTTATTATGTTATGTTAATCACCATACATTACATCATTAGTTTTTGATGTAGTGTTCCATGATTCATTGTTTGTGTATAACACCCAGTGCTCCATGCAGAACATGCCCTCTTTAATACCCATCACCAGGCTAACCCATCCCCCCACCCTCCTCCCCTCTAGAACCCTCAGTTTGTTTCTCAGAGTCCATAGTCTCTCATGGTTCGGATCTCACATCTGGCAGTTGGCTCTGGTCTGCTGATCTGGGTGGTGTCAGCTGAGACAATGGGGGCAACCTGGCTCTACTCCGGGTGCCCCATCCTCTAACACGCTCTCCTAGGCATGTCCTAGGGCAAAGACAGAAAGAAACAAAAATGTGCAAGCCCATTTTCAAGCTTCTGCTTACATCATATCTGCTCATGTTTGGCCAAAGGTAGTTACATGACCAACTCAGAAATAAGTTGAGAGGGGAGACTAGAGTTCACCTCTTGACAAGATGAGCTGAAAATGCATTGTAAATGGCTTGGATGCAGGTCAGAATGAAAAATTGAGACTATTAGTGCAGTCAATCCACCACAAAGAGAAGTTTTGATTAGAGAAAAGAGAGAATTTTAGAAGTATGGATGCTCTTATCATTGTTTCTAAGCCTCCAATCAGAATACATGAAATCAAAACAATCTCGGAAAATCTAAACTGATTAGTGGTGCTAAAGTGTGGGGGCCCACAGGAAAAAAAAATGGATAGGGTACTATACTAATGGACACAGGGCTTAAATGTATGGAAAAGTTGGGGACAGGACCCCTCCCCAACATTTAACAAGTAGAGGATAGTAACATGGATGGTAAATATGCTGTATAATAGTGGATTTGCTAATCTATAAAAAGATGAAAAATTGGTGAATTAATTGGCCATGAAACTAAATTATTTTAGAAAATTAAATCCTAAACTGTTTGCCTAATGGAAAATCATTCTCAGGCCTTGCTCAAGTATTTGTTGCATACCAACTCTTTGCTCAGAGTTGAGTATGCAACCAATATTTTGGAGGAGGGAGAAAATTATATATTTAATTTTAAAAAGTGCCTCCAGAATGTATAAAGAACTGTCGAATTCAATAATAAAAGATAGCCAAATAAAATAATGAATTTATGAACACACCCTAGAGTGGTTCCTAATAAGTCGTATCCTTGTCTAATCACCTCCCTTTGAGTGCAGGTAGAACTTACGACTTAACGTTTAACCAATAGAATATGCAAAGGTGATGGGCTGTCAGTTCTGTGATTACCTTAACAACAAATTTTTTTAATTGAATATAGTCCCTTTAGTTGCCTCCTCTAGACACAAGAGTAATAGCAATAATAACAATTATACAGTAAGAGGAGTTTCAGTACCTTGTCCTCCATCTTCCCCTTTATTAAATGTCACTCTTGCTCAAGATTTTGTCCTCAGATCTCCTCTCTTCAATGCTAAGATAATATCACCTATGGAAAGACTTCAACTGGCACCTTCAAGTTGATGGCTGCCAAGCACACATCTATGGCTTTATTCCTGATGTCCAGCCTCTCAGTTCATACAACATCTCAAGTTTCTTATTCACCTTCTCTCTCAGTGAATAGGAGGTGCTATGGAGTCACAGAGGAGACAGTGGGCTCTGGTGCTAGACTCGACAACAAGATCTTCATCCTGGCTCTGCCTTATTGTTAACCACCACAAGCTCCATCAGATTGTAGATGTATTTTGTTTACTCCTGTAACCCCAGCTCTTAGAACAGGGCCTAGCACACTGTAGGTGACAAATAAATATTTGCCGACTAACCCAAGGATGCTTATGTATGAAGCAAGTTTCTAACCACTGACATATGCTGACACATTTCATCCCACCTTAATCCTATGAGATGCACACTGTTACCACTCCCATTTAATAGATTGCAGTGTACTGAATGTTTGCGTCCCCCTGCCCCCCACCAAATTTATACGTTGAGACCCTAATCCCAAAATCATGGTATTTGGCAGTAGAGCCTTTGGGAGGCCATTAGGTCTGAGGGTGGAGCCCTCGTGAATGGGATTAGTGCCCTTATAAGAAGAAACCAGGGAGCTAGCTCACTTTTTCCACCACGTAAGGATGCAATAGGAAGCTGGCAGTCTACAACCCAGAAGAGGGCCCTCACCAGAACCCCACCATGCTGCACTCTGATTTCAGCCTTCCAGCCTCCAGAACGGCAAGAAATAAATTTCTGTTGTTTATGCCATTCACTTTATGGTAATTTGTTATAACAGCCTCAGCTGACCCAGATGAAGTAAGGTGAAAGGAACTGTTTGAGTTTTAATGAGAAATGCCATTAGTCCTTTCTGTTTTATATCCACAAATGTCTTGTACCCAGACTATGCTGGTCTTGAAACAGAGACACATCTAACAACAGAGTAAATACCCACAATCTTTTCCCTCATGTTCTCAGCCTTACAGAGCAATTTTTCAACAATGTTAGCCTCGATGGCTGCCTGAGGGAGCTCCATTTCTTCTCCATGGTGGCCATTGCATTACACATGTCGCTCAAGATGAACACGGGTGCAATGTCTGAGGTACCATAAATGATCCCGTATCACCACCACACACACATGTGCACACACATACAGAGAGAGAGAGGGAGAGGCTCTCTAAGACTGCCTAACCTCCCAAATGCCAAAACTGAAATACCCACTGCCCTTCAGAAATCGTACTAAAGAAAATTCCATGCCCAGCCTACTCCATGCATTGGTCCCTGAAAGCCTGGAGAGTTGGGACAAGATGGAAAGGCTCAAAGTAAATAAGCAGACCCCACGTATTACCCTTTCCTCCACAGTCTCCTCCAAAAGCAGGTAAAGAGACCATCCCTCACACACGTCTCCTTGAGACTGGCACAGCAGAGAAGAGCAAGCAAATAATGCCAATGCCACCTGAGAGAACTGAATCTATAGTCATCCTCACTTCCTGTGGACTAACCAGATAATCAGCTGACCTAGAACTTCGCCAAGAAGGGCAGGATTGAAGGGCTTTGGATTGAGAGAAAGGGAGTAGAGAGTTGTAGAGCAAATTTAGAAATGCGGAGAAGCAGCAGAGGCAACGAAGACTTGGGTGGCAGGGTGAAAAAGAGGCTGGACTCAGAGTGATGTGGGCCAAATTCAAGTGCTCGTTCCTTACTTCCTCTGGGGCACGACACTTAACCTTATAAGCGCTGTGAATTGTGCAAGACTGTTGAATATCAGATCTGCACCTCTGAAACAAATAATGCAATATATGTTAAGAAAAAAAAAAGAAGAAGAAGAAGGTAGCGGGAGGGGAAGAATGAAGCGGGGGAAATCGGAGGGGTAGACGAACCATGAGAGATGATGGACTCTGAAAAACAAACAGGGTTCTAGAGGGGAGGGGGGTGGGAGGATGGGTTAGCCTGGTGGTGGGTATTGAGGAGGGCACATTCTGCATAGAGCACTGGGTGTTATGCACAAACAATGAATCATGGAACACTTCATCTAGAACTAATGATGTAATGTATGGGGATTAACATAAGAATAAAAAAAAAAGACACTTAACCTTATAATAGCCCTTTTATTTATTTGGGTTCGTCCTTATCACCCCCCCCCCCCCCCGCCAGACACCAAACTCTTTGAGGACCTGTAGGCTCAGCTGTATATCTACTTATATTTAGGAGGAAAAATTGGGGAGGAGACAGCAAGAGTTCTGTCCAACATGGTTAAGTTTGAACTACCTACCGCACATTCCAAGTAGAAATGTCTAGAAGCCATTTTACAGTTATATATAAAATATTTAAATACATAAGTTATACATTTATTTCTTTATTTGTAGGAGTATGTAACAGTTCTTCAGCTCTTCTTTGCATTTGAAATAAATATTTATGATCTATGCCTGAGAAAACCCGAAGTGTGGCCAAAACTCATTTCTGCGCTCTGTACCCTACACAGGGCCACACTCTCATGCAGAAGTTTTTTCTCCTGAGAACCTGCTAGTACAACAAACAGGAAGCCTGGGGTTCAGGGCTGAGAGGTGTGCAGTCCCTCCATACCACATGCCAGGTGGCACGTCCTCAGCTACTGACCTCCTATCCGTCAAGAAACTTGACTACCTCTTTAAGATGGTATCCTTGAGTAGGAATAAGGGAATGACTGTGGACTCAAAAAAAAAAAAAAAAATCAGCACTGACTTCACACTCAGTGATTGACAATCTGCCCACAGCAGGGCTGTGAATTGTTTGCTAGCTTTCCAGCTGACTTTCCTCCCAATCTGTCTTTTCACACTGATCTGAGAGCACCTTTCAGAAAAAAAAAAAAAACCTCAAGGCCTTTAGCCCTGACTTTTCAAATCAGACGTAAAAACACAATGACCTTCTTAAATTGAATTTTATTTTTTAATTTTTTTTAAATGATGGCCTTAGCTAAGTTATCTTATTTTTCATTAAAGCTATTTACTTCACAGTCATCGGTCCACCAAGGTGAGCAAGTTGCCCTGAGAATGTTTTGCTCAGTCTACCATAGGCTTGAGATGCAATGGTGAGTTACAAGTTTTCAAGCAGACACATCTTTGCTAACATGTAAATGGGCTGCAGAGACACTTTGAATGTAATGAGATAAATGGGATCTGGTGTTTGCACAGTACTCAACATCTCAAGATAAAAACATCTGCTCTGTTCTTTTTTTTTTTTTTTTAAAGATTTTATTTATTTATTTGACAGAGAGAGAGATAGCGAGAGCAGGAACACAAGCGGGGGAATGGGAGAGGGAGAAGCAGGCTTCCTGCCGAGCAGGAAGCCCGATGTGGGACTCGATCCCAGGACTCTGGGATCATGACCTGAGCCGAAGGCAGACGCTTAACGACTGAGCCACCCAGGTGCCCCTGCTCTGTTCTAAATAATCTAAAATGCCACTTATTATGAGATACACGATTATTTCATGTGTCCTTAAGAAAGAAAAATAATGCTGATAATCGAACTAAGACACGGTGCCTTATGGTGATTCCGTCCAACACATACCCCCCCCCCGGCAACAGCCTTGTACAGCTTTGACATTTCGTTCATTTAGAGGGTTTTGTCAGTTTCTCCTGACTGTTAAGTTCCCTGGCATGTAATAGGTCATTTTCTTCCGGTAGCGCAATAACAAAGCAAAACACGACTCCATGTGTTTATAGATATCTTCCTTTCTTCAGCTCCATAATGCACATGGTTACTGCTTTTAAAGAAAATATGTAATTGCTTCTTCTCTAGTGAAGATATTTGCTTCACAAATATCAAATTACCCTCTTTCTTCTCTATTAGTACCTTTCTAAGTACCAAATAACTGTTCTATTAGTCCCAAAATATAGTATGATTTTTTAAAAAAAAAAAAAGATTTTATTTATTTGACAGAGAGAGACACAGCGAGAGAGGGAACACAAGCAGGGGGAGTGGGAGAGGGAGAAGCAGGCTTCCCGCCGAGCAGGGAGCCCGACGTGGGGTTCGATCCCAGGACCCTGGGATCATGACCTGAGCCGAAGGCGGACACTCAACGACTGAGCCACCCAGGCGCCCCAAGTGTGATCTTTTTAAACACAGCTTAAATGCTCATTATTCTCACCGTGTTTCGCTATAACAATGCAAGTGGACTCAGTGGACAATATGAATAGTATGACCAAGCATGCGTGCACACGTGATGGCAGTCATACCACAGCAATTATGAGGCACCCCTGATTGTAAGATGCTTTACCAGTTCAGAGATGGCAAAATGAGGGACACGTGTGTGTCTTAAAAATTAGTGAAGTACGGTATAAGCAAGGCATTGTGGGAAGAGTGCATAAAAAGAAAAAGTGTGAGGTCTTAACTTAATATTTTTCTTTGCTTAGGAAAAGCTCCCATTCTTTTCCATTTCCATAGATATAGGATGATATTGTGTTCATCTACCAAGAAAGACCTCAGATTCTGTCAGGATGTGGCAGTGTAAATGAAGTCACTTCGGGAATCTTTTTTGGTCATGATAGTTGTCAGGGATTGACATCACTGACTTATGCCGCTACCTTTCCTCATGTATCACCAGCTTTAAAATCACTGTGCACGTAGTGAAACTATCCAGACCACCCTTAGGGAGTGGAGGTGCAGGCCTTGTGTGACTGGAATCCTCAAAGCAAGGCAAGTGCAAAGCCAACGCGGTCCCTCATTACAGCCGGGAGGATAGGATTGCTGCTGTCAGAGCTGACAGGCTGTCTGTATCAGGACAGCCCTGAGCAGCTTACCCAGAGGGACCTCAGTCTCTTTCAGACCAGAACGGAAAGACCTGCAGCCTGATCTTTCCAGAAGCCCAGCTACTCCCTCATCATCAAACCCAGTTGCTTTTTCTTCTTCTTCCTGACATGCCCTTGCTCTGATTCCAGACTGGATATCATCTGATTCTTCGCGAACTCCAAATGTGTTCTGACCTCATGGCCATTACTGTTGCCAGTCCGTCTGCCTGGACCCTTTACGTACATCTTCTTCCTCCTTCTGCATTATCTCAACTCAATGTCACCTCCTAGGGTCAACGCCTTCTTTGACCACTCAAACTCGTGTCTCCCCACCCTCCATCAGTTTCCTTAACAATATCCAAAATGTTTGTTTGTTTGTTTTTAGAGTCCTGAATCTCTTCATTTTTCTATTTGCTAATGGCCCAGTTCCATTACTGGAACATATGTTCACCTCTGCATCCCCAACACCTGGAACACATAGAAAATGCTCAATAAATATTTGATTAATGTACAGTTGAATAAACCCAACTTGAATAAACTCAGTTGAATAAACTCAACTCATCGATAGTTGGGTTTTGGGGGGGGGTATTTGCCTTAATATCTTGCTCTCCTCCAGGTGCACCCCTTCTTCCTATATTTCATTGACAAGACCTCACACTTACGTGCCACTGTGACTCCTTGGATTACACTGTTTAGTTCTTTCCTGAAAGCTGACCCACAGCCGTAGGCTCCAGATCTACTCTGGTCTCTGCCCTCACCTTCTTGTGTTCAGGGCCTTCCTGACAAACATCTTCTCTCTTCCTCTTGCTGCGTTGTGTGACTGCACAGCTCGGGTGGCCGTTGTTACTGAGGTGTCTGTGAGTGTCTACATGAGCAACAGCAGCAGAGTCTAACATGCGCTCCAACAAAGCAGTTGCCAACGGGCTGCCAGATCCTGCCCCCATCGCCCACCGCCATTCCTTTTCATGCCCACCAGCAGGGACTTAGCACCCCAAGGTTCTTCCCGAGTACCTGGAGGCTGGAGGCATTTCCAGTCCGTAGCACTTCGCTAGGGCATACACAGCTATACGACTGAAGCTTTTCCTACTAATAGGAATCACTACTAGTACCGATTTTTTCAAGTTTATATGATGTCTACTCTGTGGAAGGGGAATCGAAGATACATTAAAAGCTCCTGACTTTACAGAGGTTATAGCTGATGACAGTCAAGCATTGGAGGCTTTTCTTGCTCTGTTACTAGCAGCCTGTGTATGTGCAGGGGGGTTAAAGCAATAAGGATACAAGCGACTTTTTTTAAGGGATTTGCATTTTTTAGAGTGATCAGGAAATACATTTTCTACAGACATTTGGCCCCTATACCATGGAGTATAAATGGCATATTACACTTAAAATAGCACACACCATGACTACTTAACTATAAACCCGCAGATAAGAAGCATGTCTTATATATCCTTGTATCTTCCACAAAGACTTAACGCATTCGAAAGTGCATGATTACTTGATTGAATAAATGAATAGTGTTGAAGAAGGCCGGCCATTAGCAAGAATCTAGGTCAGTTTTTAATCTTCCCTATGCATAAGAACCACTTTGGGGGCTCTTTAAAACTATGGATGTCCAGGCCCATCCACAGATATTTGTATTCAGCTGGTTGAAGTGGGACCTACATATACATTTTTTAAAGGTCCCTGAATGATTATAATGTATAAGCAGGGTTAAAATACACTGATCTAGGTATAAAGCAATTCATGCCCTAAAAGTAATAATGGTAATCCAGTCTTTGTTAAAGATTGTGGTTAATAAATCACAGATGTTTTGCCTGGGTGATATTAAATCTGGTAAATACTTTACTGCCATGATGTACTTACCTATCTCAAGCCATCTATTTTTTACTTTAATGTGAGAAATAAAGCCTAGGATGTAATAATACAATTCTTTACTTTAAAAATATGAAATTCAACACACATTTTGAGAACAACCTTAAATTCTAATCCGAGATTTAAAACATAAACATTTTTTCTCATGAGTTAGAAAAATGAGACCCAACAAAGAAAAACAAGACAAATGGAATAATATTTCTAGAGTAGGAAGGAAGATAATTACAGTGTGTTGAGTGGTCGCTCCCCAAAAGATATGTCCACCCGGAACCTGTGAATGTGACCATATGTGGAAAAAAGAGTCTTTGTGGATACAATTAAGGTAAAGACTCAAGATAGTCCTGGATTATCTGAGTGGGTTCTAATCACATAAGTGTCCTCATAAGAAGTAAAGACAGAGACAGAAAAGAAGAAACAGAGGAGAGGGCGCCTGGGTGGCTCAGTCAGTTGAGCGACTGCCTTCGGCTCAGGTCATGATCCCGGAGTCCCAGGATCGAGTCCCGCATCGGGCTCCCTGCTCGGCGGGGAGTCTGCTTCTCCCTCTGACCCTCCCCCCTCTCGTATGCTCTCTCTCTCTCATTCTCTCTGTCAAATAATAAATAAAATCTTTAAAAAAAAAAAAAAGAAGAAGAAACAGAGGAGAAAAACCATGTGCAGATGAGACAAAGATGCCGCCACAAGTCAAGGAACACCCAGAGACACCAAAAGCTGGAAGAGGAAAAGAAACATCCTCCCCCTACAGCCTTCCAGGGAGCATGGCCCTGCTGACACCTTGATTTCTGGCTCCTGACCTCCAGAACTGAGAGATAATAAATTTCTGTTTTAAGCCACCCAGTTTGTGGTCATTTGTATAGCAGACTCAGGAGGTGAATACAATAATGTTCTTGAAACAGTAGCTGGAGTATCAGTTTTAAATGTTACAACCCAGAATTTGCTAAAGGAACTGCAAGTTCCAGTAGAGCATATGTTAAAGGGAGACTGTCCTCAGTCAGCTGAAATCGTGATCCCTGTGACAGATGGTACATGACCTCTCCCCCTCCACCACATTGCTAGGTTGAAGTACAAATGTGGACTTCAAAGGAATTGGAGCCAGATGCAGAGAAGGGCATACCTGATTGTGAGAAATATTTAAGATTAAATTTGGTAACTAGGTCTGCTTTTGAATGATACCATAGGAAACCAAGCTCAGTTTCATTAGTAGGACAATGTTCTTATTTGTGGTTTGAATCAGTTAGGAATGTTTTCAGCTTCAAGTAACTGAAACCTGACCAGTAGTGGTTTAAATAATTCTAACTTGTATTGTGCCAGTCAGTAAGAGGCCTGGAAGTGGGCACTTGCCAAGTCCTTCCTGTCTGTCTTTTTGCTCTACTTTCCTTAGTGTGATGGTGCTTTGTCCCCATGCTTTCCTGTTTTTCACCTCGTGGCTGCAAGGTGGCTACAGCAGCTCCAGGCATTACACCTGCACACACAGATGGATAAAGAGGAAAGGGAGCAATGATAGACATATGTGTTCCTTTTATAAGAAAATCAGAAGCTTTTCCAGAAACTTCCCAGCAGACTCAGGTTTATACCTCGATGGCCAGACTGTGTCTGTGTCACTGCCCAAATTTAAAGAAACTGAGAAAGTATTTCCAGCCTCTGTAAGGGAAAGCAGGCAAGGGAGAGAAAATTGAAATGGATTTTGTCCAGCATCTGCCACAGAGCTAAAGAAACCACTCTCAGAAAACAGTGGGTACTCTGGAAAAGTCTAATACTATTTATCAGTAGTATTGAATGAAAAATTCTCAAATCCTGAATGCCTGAGTAAATGATGTAGAACTAAAGAAGAAAAACAAATTTCTTTAATTAGTTTGACTTGGACTATTTCTAAAAGGCATGAAATGATTTCCAAACTTATCCTATATCCCCATCAAACTTTTATAACTATCCAAATCTTTTCTCCATGTAGACTTTTAGGCATTTTAGATTAAGAGCACCAGAAAAAGAGTAAAATCTTGCAATTCCTTTTGAAAGCCAAAACAGAAGAGAAATGAAAAAACAAAGAAGGAATACTTTAATTTCTGATTGATTTTGTGCCACTTTCATCCTACTGATTTTATTCTCCTCTTGGTCCTTCTTGTAGACACATGGGTGATCTAGGGTAGAAGGATACAGAAAGAGACAAGCCAGAAAGCTGGAGAGAGATGTTTGTCTTGCTTACATTGTGGCCTCAACACAAATGCCCCTTCTTTGCATGCATATGTCTATTAAGTCAATGAGAGTCGGCAGAGGAGAAAGGGTCTGATAAGTCCACTTCATAGTCTTTTACCATTAAGCACGATGCTGAGTGCTGGAGAGACACTGGTGAGTAAGCCTCACTCCCAAGGTCTTCCCTTTGAAGAGTTCACATGGTGGTGAGATGAGAAAGTACAACACTATACAGAAAGTGCCATGTTCAAGGTCTGCATAGGAAACACATGTAATATGGATGTAAAAACAAGCCGAGGGCAGGACAGAGGTCAGGAATGTTTTCCTGGAGGAGGTATACAGTATTAGAAGGCAGAAAGGAGGTTTCCGCTCGGTTGGGAAGAAGCTGCAGCTGGGTTGGATGCTGAGATAGGAATTTAATTTCCTCGTCTGAAGACAGGGGAGGGAAAGGAGCTGGGAGAAGACCCCAGGGTAGACAGGGGAGAAAGGGAGGGCAGTGGGTTGTTGACCTGATGCACCTGAAGGACCCAGAAATGGAGCATCAGAAGTAGGATGTGTGGAAGCCCCAGCTGCCCCACCATCACCATGACGAGAGCAGCATGGGGTAACACAAGGTTGCACCAGCTTCTCCTGGACCCTGCCTTCCTGACGACTGCAGCCATAGAGATGACACGGTATCTTTGGAGTGTGCCCAGGCTGACAGCCACAGTCACCCAACACCCAACCTCAAAAACAGGAGTGAGCCAATCATTGTGAGACCCAGAGAAAAGCCCCTGCAGTTGAGCCTGAGGGAAGAAAACGTAAGAACTGGGAACAACTTTCAGTTCCTTGACTGTTCCCTGAGGCAGGAAGTGAGGATAGATCCCTGTTACTTTCCAGAAACATTTTAATAGTGCTTTATAGCTGACAAAGCTTTCACACATTTCAGATGGCTGTTTCCTCATAACAGTCCAGTGAGGTAGACATTTTACTTCAGAGGAAGGGGAGGTGCAGGGGACACCAAGGAGCATTCACACGTTTAGAAGGTGGTAGAGCTAGAATCAAGCTGGGCCCGTCTGCGGCCAAGTCTCTTTCCATAAAGGACCCAGGGTCCTATAGTTAATCTTCTTTTCAACTTAACTGCATCATGTTCAAAGCTGCCTTCTCCCAGAACTTCTGTTAGACATAAGTACACCTCACGTTTCTGGGTTTCTTGCCAAAGAATTCAAAGAATATCCTTCTTATGCATTGTTAGTTTTCTGTTGAAAAGCCTTCCTCTGCTCCATGTTTTCTTATTCTACCTGCTGTAGGCAGTAATCGCCTTCCCCGCCACTTACCCTGGCATGTGCTTCGCTGTGGATTGTGTTGTTGAAGGAGTGCATGGGGAGAAAGGAAATGGAGTGCAAAGCATGAGCAATTTACCTTATTGCCTAGGTAACCAGTCCTGGCCACTTGCTCTGCATGATCACCACCTCCCCCTTCTCCCAGTGATCAAGTGGGTGGTAATACTCTTCCCCAGTGGAAACAAAGTTGAGGACTTAATTTAATATAAAGATGGCTCAAGATGGGAACAAATGAAAAAGTGGTTTTATGGGTTATTTCCCATGTCAACAGTGGATTTCTGTCTTGTACTCTCTGTACCTTGCTAGGAAAATGGGGGTTTTATCTTTCAATTTGGATAATCCCACCTCAGAATAGAAGTGGCATGAGTCAGTATACAGCCTACTTTAATGTAATTTTTAGTATAATTACCTACCATTGGTTAAGCCTAGCAAAATGCTTAATTTCTTTTTTATTAAAAAGTAATTATGCATATTTACAAGTAGACTTGATTTACTGAGCACAGACAATAATTATAACTCCCAGTTTAGATTTTCTCTGATTTCTTTATATTGTTTTTTCCTGTCTGCCGCATGAAAATTTTTATTTTAATGAGCTTGGTTGCAATCACAGGTACCCAGAGTCCCTTTTAAAGATAAAATATCATTTAGTGCTTATTAAAGGAGTTATAAAGATCCCAAAGCTGCACCTCTTCTAATTGTTCTTTCTTTTATTTTTTTGTTATATTTTATTTTTTATTTATTTTATTTTATTATGTTATGTTAGTCACCATACAATACATCATTAGTTTCTGATGTAGTGATCCACAATTCATTGTTTTCGTATAACACCCAGTGCTCCATGCAGTTCTTCCGTTTAAAAACAATTGAGGTTCATATTGAAACACCTGTATAACATACAAGAGTTGCTGTCCTGACCATGGACAGGGATCTATTTACCCACTTCTGAGCTGCCCTGCAAAATAAGCAGTTTGCAGAATATAGGTAAATTTTTGTGCATGATTTAAATTGTTTTCCTTTTGTACAGATATGGTTACTGTCTTCCTCATCCAATGATTCTTTTTATTGAAGTAAAATAACCTTCATAGGTGACCATATTCTGAAATCCAAGAAGGAAATAGCTCAGTAGGAGAAGGCTTATAATTTTCAATTTAATGACAAAATTTTCTCTCTAACCTTTGGTTTCATCATCTCCCTGACCTCTGGATCCATAAACAGAATAACGGCCACAGGATGTCTCAGGATTTTTATAATAGAAGCTAAATGAGAATAAATGCATAATACATAGTACATTTAAAAAAACACATTGTCTTTTGAAGCTATAGCAGTTGTTATAAACAATGCTTGACAAATACATTTACTCCCTAAAGCAATACCCTGTTCTTCCCAGTAAGCAAAAACAATGCTTATCTTTGTTATTTCAAACAATAGAGAATGAAATTCAGAGTCTAGAAAATTACATTCAACTTTCACAATTGAGGGGAGAATAAAAAATTATGAGGATATAAATAACAAGAATGACAAATGTTTATCAAACTTTTTTATTATGTGCAAATCATAAAAAAACACTTTTTTAATTGTAGTTGACACACAACGTTACATTAGTTTCAGATGTACAACATAGCGATTTCGACAGCTCTATATGTTATGCTAGCTCAAGTGTAGCTGCCATCTGTCACCATACAGCACTATTACAGTACCATTGACTAGATTCCCTATGCTGCACCTTTCATCCCCACTACACTCATTTCATAACCACAAGCCTATTCCTCCCACTCCCCTTCACCCATTTTGCCGCTCTCCCCACCTGCTCCCCTCTGGCAACCATCAATTTGTTCTCTGTATTTATGGGTCTGTTTCATTTATTGAAAAATCTTTTTAAAAATAAGTGTTGTGTCTAGATTTTTCATCATTGCTTCTGAAAAGGTGATTAACAAACTATCCCTTGATTATTCTGCAAAAATATTTGTGAAGTCCATAAATCTTTTGATCTGTACATATTGTAGAGTGGCTATAGCAATAATTATAACAACTGGCATATTAAAAGCACCTTGAGGGTGCCTGGGTGGCTCAGTTGGTTAAGCGACTGCCTTCGGCTCAGGTCATGATCCTGGAGTCCCGGGATCGAGTCCCGCATTGGGCTCCCTGCTCGGCAGGGAGTCTGCTTCTCCCTCTGACCCTCCTCCCTCTCGTGCTCTCTGTCTCTCATTCTCTCTCTCACAAATAAATAAAATCTTAAAAAAAAAAAGCACCTTGAAGATTATACAGTAAAGTACATCTCTTATATAATCATATTCATTTCTAACAATACCCTTTCAGGAAGACAAGATGAGTATTAGTTTTCTGCTTTGCATATGGAAAACTCTAATACTATTTATCAGCAGTATTGAATGAAAAATTCTCAAACCCTGAATTCCTGAGTAAATGATGTAGAACTAAAGAAGAAAAACAAATTTCTTTAATTAGTTTGACTTGGACTATTTCTAAAAGGTATGAAATAATTTCCAAACTGTGGCTCAGGGGAAGTTAAAGAAATTGCCTACGGTCACTGCAAGCAGTGCAGACACAAGCCCATCTGATTCCATGTCTCTATGTTCTGCATCATGCTACAACTCAGCCTACCATCCTACAGGGGTGAGTCATGGTTCTTCGGCATAAATTTTTCATCCATGGAGTTGTAAACCTCTTTAATTTAGTGAAATATTTATACTCCATTGAAGAAAGCAATGAAATATGCTGAAAAGAGTCCTGGACCTGAAGTCCCTAAGCAGCCATGAAACCTCACTAGGTTGCTCATCTGGAAAATGAAGGGTTTGGATGCATGACATCTAAGGACTTCTGACTGATCAGCATATAGAAGCCCTCAGATAATTCTATAGTAGATTCCACTGTGTTATTTCTGACTTCTTTCTTACTGCCACCTTGGCTACTAATAATAAAGCTGAAGAAAGAGGGAATTGAAGCTGGAGAGATGTCCAAGCTGGTGTTGAAGGTCAAATAGGAGTCTCCAAGATGAACAAGGAAGAGAAGAGTAATCCAGGTAGAGTGAACAATTAGCAGTACAGAAGTATAAAACAGTGTGGGGCATTGAGGGAACACTAAGCTTTCAATTTTGCTAAAATGTAAAGTACAAAGGAGCTGGTGCTAAGTCCTGAGAGTGAAGGAAAGAGAGGAGATCCCATCTACATTCACCTCCCATGACTAGAGGCTCCTCCTTGCAAGGCTCCAAGATGGAAAGAGGAGAAGTCTCAACTTTAAATCAAGATTGGAGTTCTTTTTTGTTACATGAGATGAATATTCATGATTATTAAACTGAAATTGTGTTTTCCTATCTAAAGTAACCACAGTATAGTTTCTTAACCTAAGAGCAAATAAGACTGCCCAAGTTTTTATCCAGCAGCAGGTAACAACTAGCCCCACTGAAAAAAGTGTTAAGTAATAGTTGGGGAGAAAAGTTGCCTTGTGATTACAACCATGAATCCTATCTGTTCACTGTACTTGTTTTATATCCATATATATGAGTCAACCACATAATAAGTAGACTGAAAATCAACCACATAATAAGTAGACTAACACTGAATTAAATCTTTTTTTATCTATAATGGATGGAATGGTAGTACCTCAAGGTCACTGTTCTATTTGCCTAGCATTGTAAGTGCAGGAGTTTGGGATATATGAAGCCTCACTTCAGAGCATTTTCAAAAGCAGATTTTAGAATAAATGTCTGAGGTGAACTTTTAAAATGACTTTTCTCTCTTTTAAAAAAGAATTTGCTTCTGTAACCCAGTCCTTTATTCCCCTTCCCCAATGCCAGTTCGTTGAGAGTTCTGATTAAGTGGGTTTGAGTAATTGAGGTTTGACTCTATTAGTGATTCTTAACTCTGGCTACACATTAGAAACCCAATGCAAGGCTGTACCCACGAATAATTAGATCAAAATCTCTGCAGCAGGATTCAGGCACCAATATTTTTTGAAAGCTCCCCTGGTGATTCCAAAGTACAGCCAAGCCTGAGAACCAAGAGATCTATTTTTTTTAAGATTTATTTATTCATTTTTAGAGAGAGAGAGACCACAGGCAGGGGGAGGGGCAGAGGGAGAGGGAGAGTGAGAACCTCAAGCAGACTCCCCACTGAGCATGGAGTCCAACGGAGGCTAGATCTCACGACCCTGAGATCATGACCTGAGCCAAAATCGAGAGTTGGATGCTTAACTGACTGAGCCACCCAGGAGCCCCTCAGAGCTATATTTTTTTAACCAGGCAAGCATTAGTATAAAATTAGCTGCCTGTTTTCCCTAGAACTTGTATGCTATCCTATTAAATATATAAATAAATATATATCCTATTAAATAAATATATAAATATATATAAAAAAGAGAGAAATCATGCACAAGCTGGGGTGGGGGGTGGTGTGGGGAAAGGCAGAGGGAGAGGAAGAGAGAGAATCTTAAGTAGGCTCCACACCCAGTGCAGAGCCTAACATGGGGCTCGATCTCACCACCCTGAGATCATGACTTGAGCCAAAATCAATAGTCAGATGCATAACCGAGTCACCCAGGCACCCCAGCCCTATTAAAATATTTAATGATGTATCAAACTAAAACTCTGAAGACAATGAGATGAGCTCTGCAATCATCATATTCAATTTAGATGAAAGTGGAAAATTATTTCATTTTTTTCAGTGTTTATAGTACAGGTTTTCCAGTAAATAGTGAAGGAAATCCATGTACAAACAACCTAGTAACATTTAGTACTCACGATTATTAATTCAATAAATAATGTTAAACACAGTGAATTAGCAATTATGTTACTGGTCAAGACATCTTTTACTGTGTGTTTAAATTATATCAAGAGAAATCAATCATGTGGGAAATATGTCTTCAACATATTTCGAATAGCAAAATCCATGGGAAATTATTTAGAAGTACACATATTAAACATTTGAAGTAACTTATGATTCCATTCTTTAAATATGCAGGTTGTTTTGATCATTTGATGTTAATATAGAAAAAACATGCTCAGGAGAGTTGAACCTGAACTTGCTATATAAATGATTTTTTTGAGTTCTCTATTATTAAAGCCAAAGGAGAAAATCCAGATACACAGTGACCCAAACTTACAAACTTATAGAGAGTGATCATTTACCTTACAAAAAGGATTTTTGCTTTACAAAAGAATTTATCTTAGCATTTCTTTAACCACAAGCCAGATAGCTTTATGCAATACACATTCTCCTAAATGCTCTAAATATACTGTGAGATCCTAGCTATTTTAAATAGTCTTATGCGAATCCTTTTGTTTTGTAAATCAATCCCCTTATCGATCTGTTTGTAGATTTATAATTTTTCTCCTGTAAATATGAATTTGCTTAAAGCATCCTTTACTTATAAAAAAGCTCTTCTGCATTTAAATTTTTGGTTACAAAACAAAAGATTTCCTATTCACGGGACATGGCAGAATAGTTAGCCTGAAAATGTCTATTAAAAAAACATATTTTAAAAATCTAGATAAAATAAAATAAATATATATGTATTTTTTAATACACTGCAGAGGCCAGAGACTAGGAGAGAACTGAAACTGAGAGCAGTAAAGCCCAGATCTGACCCTGCCCTCTAGGTAATCTAGAGGCTTGCACTGAGGGTGAGGAGACAAGGCCAGCTGGTCCCTTTGAGGTAGGGAGTTGGAACTGAGAGTACCCACATAGTCTGGACCCTAGAAGAGCTCCACTCTTAATAAAAATATAAATATGGATCAAAAACCATCTGCCTGTTGGCATAGGGAGATAACAAGGTAGCCTGAAGTCTTCTCAACCTGGGTTCAGAGTAGGGGAATGGAGTCTTCCTTGAGAACCCAGAACCATGGACAAGTACTCATTTTAAATTTGAATTATTGATCTAGAAAGCTCTAAGCTGAAAAAAAAGTACATAAAAATTGGTCCCAGGCCAGAGATGCTAAGAGACGTAAACAAACCATCTCTGAAGTTTCATACATTCAACCAAAGTAGCATAGTATTAGTGGATTTATACCAAGTCAACCTAGGTAAGTTGGAACTACATTTCTCAGAATTCCTTTCCTATTATGTTTTTGGGTTGGAGTCAACCACAAAGAAAATGAGCTTGAGAAATAAAAGGCACAAATGAAGGAGCAGCCATTACACTCTGAAAGTCAGTATAAGACACCAAGCATTGGCAATTTGCACATGTTGTTGCTAATATGTTATCTCACCTTATTGGTGTTGAGGACCACCTGGGCCCAGAGTTCTTCAGTTCCCACTGGATTTCCTTCTTTGGCTTCCCTGAGTCTGGGTTGAGTGTGGGCAACTCTATGGTGAAGGGTGCAGGCTTTTGCAAGTCACTAGCATCATTGAAGTTGGAGATGGTGAGAGATAGTGTCAAGTTCCAATTTGTCCTCATGGGTTCTAATCTGACCTTGTGGATTCCAGTTTGTCCTTGCTCTATTTTACTTCAAATATAAGTTCTCCTTCCTGATTGCCTGCCTAGCTGACATACAAAGGCAATAGCCTTTCAAAGACTTTTTAACCAGCTCCCTCATTGCACAAGGCATAATATTACTTATAAATCCATTACTCAATTTCATTTATAATGATCTGTTCCCAGATCAACTCCTGACTGATACACATGGGATGCCTTCAGATGAGCTCAAAACTAATTATTAACTCACAATCTAAAATTACAAAGCACACAAGGAATAAGTTCTGTCTTATCTTTTTTCAAAGGGTCATGGTATTCTCATTTGCTTTGCTTTGCTTCCTCATTCTCTCCATCTATTTTCCTCAATTAACCAATTTCCTTAATCATTTAGGTTTTTAAAATACTCTATTAGATGCAGATAAAGAGAATATATGAACTGAAAGATACATAAAATAAATTACCCCAAAGTTAGCAAAAGATACGAAATATAAGAGGGAAAGGCATAAGCAAAAATATACCTAATGACCAGTCAATCCCATTCCTAGGTATATGTCCCAGAGAAATTCTCAGATGGATCTATAAAAATCTATAAAAACATGTAAAAATATGCTTATTTGAACATTGTAAAGTGGGAAGTTAGAATTTCCAAAACTGAAGAACAGATAAGTGAAATATACTGATGTATATTATCGATTAGGTTGTAGCAATTAGAAGCAGTGAACCCAAAACAACAACAACAACAATAAAAAGCAGTGAACCAGATGAACACACAGCAGTATATATATAGATCTTAAAAATAGAATGCTGAATATAAGAAGTGAGAAATAGAATAAGCTACAGCATAATAACAGTTATGTAAATTAAAATATATACACACAAAACTACATTATATATGAGAGATGGGTGGGGGGATGGGTGAAATAGCTGATGGGGATCAAGTACACTTGTCATGATGAGCACTAGGTGATGTGTGGAATTGTTGAATCATTATATTATACATCTGAAACTAATATAACACTGTATGTTAACTATACTGCAATTTAAAAAAAAAAACTACACTTCATATATTTTAAAGTACCTAACAAATGTATTAAGTAGATTCCTATGGGAGAAGAGAAATGTGAATGGGGAATGAGAAGTTAGGGAAATAATTAAACAAAAAACCAAGGGAAAAACTGTACATCCACTGATACAGATAGTGTGCCATGAACTAAGGAACATTATTACCTCAATTCTCAGCCCTTCAAATAAAAACTAAACAAACAAAAACTAAAAAAATATAGACACACATATACATCTATATGAATAAACACATTATATGTATATATGTATATATTATATGTGTGAATATAGTTATGTGGACATAGATATGTCAAAAAGAGAGACTTAGAGTTATAGAGTTAAGACAACCTATATCTAATAAGAGTTTCATAAAAAGAATATTAAAAGAACGGGGGGAAATATGTTTTAATAGGTAATAACTGGAAGACCTGATTAAAGGCAAGAATCCTAAGCATGGTAAATCAGAAGAAACTCACAGCTAGACACATTACACAATATCTTTAGTGAAACACAGAGTATCAAAGACAAAGAGAAGACCTAAAGAAGAACCAAAGATAAAGACATTACCAAGGAGGAGGAAGAGAAGGAGGAAGAGGAAGAGAAGAAAGAGAAGGAGGAAGAGAAGGAGGAGAAGAAGAAAACAGATATTTCAGTAGAAATGTTACAGGATTTCTATCCCTCAGTGCCCACAGTTCTTGGTCATGCCACTTCAAAGAATGATGAGGTAGATGACGAAGAGTGGTGGACAACAAGGCAAAGTTTATTGAGCGATAGTACAAAGCTCCCGGAGAGGGAGAGGACCTGAGAGGGTTGCTGTTCTGGCGTTTAAATCTAGGGGTTCTTATGAGCTCTTTTGTGGAACTATCCTAAGCATCTTGAGTGTGGGCCCCTTGTAGATTGGCTGCTAAAGTGTGCCAATCAGGGCTTTGATCACACACCCATCTACTTTATTGGATTATTGTTCATATGCTGATGGTCTTTTGGGCTGACATTTGGAGACTAATTGCCTCAATTTGTGATAGTGTCCAACGTTTTATGGTTAATTGTTTTGTCTCGGGATGTTTTGCAGAAGTACCTCTGCAGAAGCTGCTAGACAGGATGCTATTGTGGTCTTGTCTAAGCTGAAAAACAGGATGCTAGTGCAGTTTTGTCTTAGCTGTCCTGCTCCCTGTTTTCTTGTTGGGGACCCTGGCCCTGACTACCTAAGTGTTCAATTAACTCCTAACAGAAACAATATAAGCCAGAATAGAATACAATAACGTCAAAGAATTTTATAACCAGCTGTCTAAAATTCAAGAATACAAATGAAATAAAGACATTTCTTTATTGGATCTGTTACTAGCTGACACTTTTTAAAAATATTTTATTTATTTATTTGAGAGAGAGAGCAAGAAAGAGCAGACCAGTGGAGAGGGGTCAAGGGAGAAGCAGGCTCCCCATTGAGTAGGGAGCCCGACACAGGGTTTGATCCCAGAATCCTGGGATCATGACCTGAGCCGAAGGCAGAGGCTTAACTGACTGAGCCACCCAGGCACCCCTAGTTAACAATTTTTGAAAGAATTGTTGAGGAATGTAATTCATAAATAAGAAAATTGAAGTCAAAGGAAAAATGAGACAAAAAGGAGTCGTGAGTAAAGAAATTGGTACACATGTAAGTAAAACTAAATAAGTTTTGGCTATATAAATCAACAATAAAAATAATGACCAATTATGGTGGTATAAAAATATACCAAATATTGTTATACTGGCACACTCTTATGTAAAATACCAGACAACAATAATATGTAAAACAGGGGAGATTGATCAAAGGACTGTATGATGGTTTAACATTAGAAAAATCTATTATATGATTCATTATATTAACAGATCAAAGGTCAAAAAATATATCACTAGAAGCTGATGAACATTTGACAAATTTCAATACAGATTCAAAGAAAAGTACTCTGAATAAATTAGAAATTGAAGGACAATGTCTTAGCCTAATTAACTTTATCTATGAAAGACATACTTAATGGAAAACTTCAACATATCCTTGAAATTCACGAAGACAGGGATGGCCACTATCAAAATTATATTCAACATTGAACACAGAATTCTTAAGTGGCACAATAAGAAAATAAAAAGAAATAAACAGTATTAATGTAAAAGGAAGAATCAGAATAGCCATTATTCACAAATGATGTATTAGTGTGTTTGTTAATGGTTACATGAGCTGCTGTGGCAGATAAACCGCAAATACTCACTGTTTTAACTCAGTAAGTTTCTCACTCAAATTACAATCCGATGTGGGAGCTCCTCGTTGGGCACCCTTTCACGGGATTACTCAGGAACCCAGGGTCCTTTCCATTTTGTATCTGTGACCTCCTGTAGGACCTCAGGGTCCCCTCCAATCAGCTGGCAAATAGTAAAAGAAAATGAATATTGGTATGTGGGAAGTTTTGTGGACGAGTTATAGCACCATTTCTGTCCACATCACGTTTTCTAGAATTCAGTCACATGACAAGACAACTGCAAAAGAGACAGGTTAACGTGGTACAGCTATGTGCCTGGGAAGAAAAGGAAATGAGTTTCCTCAGCATCTCTGTCTCTGCCATGCTTTCTCTGCAGAAAGTTCAAGAGAATCTGCACACAAACTTTCACATTTATTAGAAGACTTCAGCAAAATTGGATATTATAGAGGGAATATTTGCATAATGTATGAAATTTCAGTTCACAGAAGACTCAAATGATAAACATATGAAAAAGTGCTTAACGGTCGCGAGTCATTACAACGGTAAATTAAAACAACAGTATGAGATGATTTCATACTCTTCAGATTATGAAAAATTTAAAAGGTTGATAATACCAAGTCAGAATGTGCCAAAACAGGAACTATCTATCATGTTACCTTTGATTGACACATTATTTATTTTGATATATTCATATGTGCAATCAAACTACAGCTATTTTGTCTCTTTAAAGAAACTTTTTATACTTCACTCTGCTCTATTTTGGTTGATTATAAAATATCACCCTTATTGGGCAATTTCATTTTCTTTGTTTCAAAGTTCTTCTGGGGGCTGAGAGCAGTGATACCTTATTTTGACTCGTATGATTTGACTACCCCTATGCAGCATGCAGTACCTCCAGGTTGTTTTTCTTGTGAAAGAAGACCCTTACTTTACCAGAAGTTGCCAATGCTTGTAGGAAGCTTCTAAATAAGAAACAATCCTAGGTGTTTCTTACCATCACCTGAAAACCAGCTTCCACAATGTGAAAATTGCTCGCAAGATTCCTGTTTTTCTGGAATTTAATTTTCTTACTTTTTATAAATATTTTGGACTCTGTTCTCAAAACAAATGCTTTGTAAACTTCTGGTGGCAATAAGATCAGCATATAAATTTTTTTGAGATTGTAGTTTTTTATTTTTTGATAAAAATTATGTATTTAAGGCATACAACATGATTTGATATACATATACATATACTAGAGTTGAGCTAACCCTCACATAGTTACCATTTTTTGTGTGTAATGAAAGCATCATCTCTCTTAGCAAATTTCCAACATTCAATAAAGTATTATTAATATAGTCATCATTCTGTACATTAAAATTAAAACTCTAGACTTATTAATCCTCCATAAATGCAACATTGTACCTTTTGACCAACATCTGCCCATTTCTTTCAGATATTGTACTTTTAAGGCAAAAAAGATAAAAACATTCAGAGTCAATACAATACATGCTAACAATTTGGCATAATGGAAAAAACATGAGCTGTGAAACATCTAGACTTGCAATTCTCTGATATTAGTTTTGCAACCTGGGCAAATTTCTTAACATCTCAGACCTTTAGTTTTGACACTGCAAAAAATGGAAATATTATATACTTGAGAGAGTTGTCATAAGGATTAAATGCAGGGCACCTGGGTGGCTCTGTCAGGGGCAATCCTGGAGTGTTAGGGGAAGAACACAGAATCGGGAGTCAGAAGACCTCAGTTCAATCTGACCTGACTACTTACTAGCTTTGTGTCTGTAGTTCCATTTCCTCTTGGTTACCTCCCAATTTCATGCTGTTGTTGTAGGAGTCACATGAAATAATGGACAGCCAATTCTACTATAACACTTGTTTCAAAGACAAGCTTTTCCAAAATGATATATTATTAGAGAACAATTAGCATAACATGAATTTCCGTTTGCTTATGCACTATTTAGTCCAGGAGAAACACAAGGTGAACCCAGTTGCACCCAGCTGAACCCAGCCACATAGGAATACACAAAACAGGGCGCCTGGGTGGCTCAGTTGGTTAAGCGACTGCCTTCGGCTCAGGTCATGATCCCGGAGTCCTGGGATCGAGTCCCGCATCGGGCTCCTGGCTCAGCGGGGAGCCTGCTTCTCCCTCTGACCCTATCCCCTCTCATGCTGTTTCTCTCTCTCTCTAAAATAAATAAATAAAATCTTTAAAAAAAATTTTTAAAAAAAGGAATACACAAAACAGACCTGCACATACCTCAAACATTTTCTGTCTACCTCAGTTCACCACCTGTGTTATAAACCACACCCCTCCACACCTGGTGATACAACTTTCCCTTTGATTTCAGATCACTTTTCTTCCAGCACTTCACAAAAACTCACCATCCGCAGCCCTTCCAACATCCACATCCACAAGTAAACTTAAGGTCTTTTTCAAAGGGAACTGTCATAATGATTGCAGTATTCATATATTATGTGTGTGTGTGTCTGTATCTCTTAATCATTTGGCATGTGTAAAACTGTGCTATCCTTTTTCTTATCAGCTCATCTTTTTTTAGTGTATCACTGACAAAGTTTTGAGTATCATGTCCCTAGCCCCAGCTTTCCCAGAACCTGTGATTTTTATTGCTTTATTTCTATAACACAGTAACTTTTTTGAAATATATATGTTGCATCATAACAGAAATATCTGCATGTGAAAGTGCTTTGTAATTTCTCATATGATCTTTTGACTATGATAGTACAATGAAAGTATCTATTATTTCAAGAGAAAGAAAAAAAATACCACTTTTTTAAATAGAGTTTCAGCTTTTCCTACACTTACAGGAACTGTTTTGACACCCTGCAATCGATTGTTATGTCCATAATCTTAGCACTCCTTCAACTAGTGAGTATTTGAGTAGTGGATCTCCAAATAGCTACTCTGAGATTATTTCAATCACACCTGATTTTTCATGTGAAACCCCAGATCTTCCACCTCAAATATACATTTATACTTTCACTTATGCAACCAAGTTTTAACAATTCAGGACTGTTTAATAATTATTTAATAATTCAGGATCTGACTACTTTGTGTTTTAGTTTTTATTGTTGTGTAACAAATTGCTACAAATTTAGTATCTTAAAACAACATAAACTTATTTCTCAGTTTTTGTGGGTCCACATCCTCTGTGAGTTTAGGCGCAACTTAGCTGGGTTCTCTGCTCAGGCTCGTAGGCTACAGTCAAGGCATCCTCTGGGGCTGAGATCTCACTGAGGCTCAGAGCCTTCTTCCAGGCTCAGATGGTTGTTGGGAGAATTCAGTTCCTTATGGTTATAAGGCAGAGGCCCTCAGCTCCCAGAGAGCCCTCTCCATAGACAGTTCACAACATAGATGTCTGTTTCTTCTTCTAGACCTTTAGAATAATCTCTCTAATGCCTCATTTTCTTTAAAGGGTTCACCTGGTTAGGTCAGACCCACCCAAGATAATCTCCCTTTAAATTAACTCAAAGTCAACTGAATAAGGATCTTAATTACATCTGCAAATTCCTCTTTGTCGTGTAACCTAATCAAGAGAGACAGTCCCATCATAACCACAGATCCTGCCACACCCAAAGAGAAGGGGATTATGTAAGCAGTGTATACCAAGGGCAGGAATCTTAGAGGCTATCTTAGAATTCTGCCTACCACAGTAATTAAATTATCCAGGCTCTTTGTCTCTCCTCCAAATTTTTGTATATTTATTATTATTAGCATCCATGGCATGAAGGTACAGTGAGGAAACACTTTGAAACCCAATCATGTTGGTTTTAAGACTCTGAACTCTTTTAAGCATTTAATTACTTTTGTAAACGAAATCTATGTGCTAGGGAGAGTGGTTTGATAAAGCAGCCTCACCTACTGGCTACTCACTGAATTTCTTCCAGTTAAATAATGGAGGAAAGTTGCCTCCTTGTGTGCATCCAGCTGGAAATTCAGCTCCAAACACACACGTCTCTTTTCACTATATGGTTTACATTTGTGATCATCTTTACATTTACACAATGGATAGGACTGCTTTCTTCCCTTTTGCTGTGTTTCATATAGTGTTCAGTTAATGTGTGTGTGTGTGTGTGCGTGCACACATGTATAAACGTTCTGAACTAAAAGTCTGCTGTCTACAGAGACATTACACTATAGTGAGGGAGGGAGGAATGTGAGCACTGAGTCAGGAAGATGAGGGTTAGGAGTATACTGTAAGATTTAGTGCCAGATCGTTTTCATCAGTCTATACCATTTGCGTGCATTATTATTTCCAAAGAGAACTGTGTAAATTGTGACATGGGATACCATAGCCAACTTTATCAGTTTTTTTAGCTCTATGACCTTGGGCCAGAGTCTCACCCTCTCTGAGACTCAGTTCTCTCACCTGCAAAGTAGGGGCAATATCTGCTTCATAAACATGTGAGGCTTAAATGAAATATTTTATATACAGTATCTGAAGCATGGATACTCAGGATATAGTGGTCCTTACTCCTGCCCTGGTGGCTCCTAGGAGTACCTTTAAGTACCTTTGTGAGACAGAAAAATACTAAGAACAGCTAACATTTACCCTATGCCATGTACTATTCTAAATACTTCATATGTGTTAACTCATTTAATCCTTACAACAACCTTATGATGCAGGGACCTATATTATCCTTGCTTTATACATGAAAAAAACTGGGTCACAGAGGGATTATACCTACCTACCTTGAGGTTCCCAAGGTAGGATGGGGCAGAGCCAAGTTGTAGCCTTTATGAATCCAGCAGGCTAGCTGTAAAGCCCATGCTCTTAATCGTTTTACTGCTCTCCCTCTCACAAGAATAACCGTGAACACCAAATAATGGGCCAGGACCCCAGTGAGCTTCTAAATAGGTAAAGATTGCTGTTGGGGTTCTCCTGCCTCTCTTTAGTTCCTTCCCCTATTCCTGGCCCCTGCTTACTGTCTCTTCTGCTCTTACCTCCAGCACCTTATTTCTCCTACACACATTCCCAGAGAGCTTTACTGTAATTGAAAAGGCACACTATTATTGCTCTTGAGGCAGTAGCTAATAAAGATTTCTGGCTTTAGTTCACGCAGTATTTCCTTTGCATAGATGACTCAACTATTAAACAAAAAAGTGATATAATCCTTTAAGAATCAGGGGGCTAATTATCTAAGGGTAGAATAACATGAGGGAGGAAATTTTGACAGGAGTTTCCCCAGCACCATCCAATTGTCTTCACTTATTTCAAGTTCTGCCTAGCATCCCTGACTTTCTGAATGCAAGGCCCACCGTGCCCTATGAAGAGCTAGAGTTCTGCAGGGTTAGAAGCTAGGGAAAGGATTACTAATGCCTGACCACAGGAGACACTGAACTGGAGAGCTACATACAATAGATAGTATGCTTGCCCTCTCCAAAAGAGGGGATTCAATGGATAAGGGAGAATCACAGTAGGTGCTGAGTCTGGGAGGGACCAAAACCAAAAAAGGAAGTTTGGGGGACATAGAACCAGGAGTTCAGAATCAGTTCCCCATCCTGACCCTCTTCTTTTGAACTCTTTCTTATGTCTAGTCACTTTGCTCTGTTTGCTCATCCATACAGAGATTCCAGGATTTGCAATAGATTCTACTAGGATGTTTTGTTCAAAACTCTTAGGTCCAAATAAAAGAAGACACTTAGATTTACTTTAATTTTTCTCTTTTGAGTGATCTAGATGCCTATATGAAAGAGGTAACTGCACACTGAGGCAGCTGAACAAGTTGTCTCAAACAGATTATTTTCTTTGCGTTTCATGGCAGCCTGAAGTAAGCTCAATAACTCCTCAGTAAGGAATGGCCGTTAGCATCAATTTTGACCATGTCCTCCACCATTTCTTGATGCACCATCCTTGACAAATGTAAACCACAACTGAACTAACAGTATTTCCCAATCCAGGCTAGCTCCAACATTCTGTGTAATACTTGGGAGTCCAACTGGTATAAATATTTTTCACTGCCATCTTCCCTGAAGCTAACGCTCATCTTCAACCCTGCCACCCTGAGCTTAAGAGCACTGGTGGTTTTCCCATGCAGTCTCTCTTTTCTCAATGATGAGATGATGATAGGGCAAGCTGGCCCTGGCTTCACACCATCTCCTCTAGCATGAAATCTTGCAAGAATTCTTTGATGTTTCTAGCATGTGAACAACACCCTTCCCTAGTTTCTATAAATTTTTCTTTTATATTTTTGGAGCATTTCAATAGCAGTTTGTGAGGAGGAGGATGTGAGTTCAGCATGTCTATTCCAATTACACTCCTGGACCAGTAATCAAGCGTTCAGAACTGGAAGGCTCAGATCCAGATATAAGCAGGTTGAGCTCAGAGGGTGACCTAGTGGCTGACCTCAATGTCAGCTGGGTTGTAGGAGGCTTCC
Source organism: Mirounga angustirostris (assembly GCF_029215605.1). Classification (NCBI taxonomy): domain Eukaryota; kingdom Metazoa; phylum Chordata; class Mammalia; order Carnivora; family Phocidae; genus Mirounga; species Mirounga angustirostris. Next base: position 22,185,481 of record NW_026991713.1, read on the forward strand.
CAGGCATGGAAAAATACAGTCCCAGATTGGGGCAGGTAGAAATGTTACCGAAATTCTCGGGAAACTAAAATTGTTTCCTATCTTCTAATATTCCAAATTCCTCTGCTCTGTTAAAGTTCTGTCATTGACATTAAGATGATAATGATTTCCTAGGCTTTTCTGTCCCTCATATTTTAGTTTATATGGTTGTTGTTTGGAGGAAGGAGGGAAGGAGGGGCGGTGGGGAGAAGGGAAGGTAGGAGAAGGGAAGATGGGAAGGAAAGGAAGAGGGGAAAAAGGGGAAGGAAGAGGGAAGGAGGGAGAGGAGAGAAATTTCTTGATGCTTTTTTATCCCAAGGCCTTGATCAAAGTTTATTATTATAATAGGATATAAAAGAGAATTTTCCTTTTGTCTGAGAATTGGTGCCTAGGGCCCAAAACTAGAGAAAGGGCACTAAGTAGTTCACATTACAGAGTGCCTACCAGATACCTTCTTCAGGGATCACTAAGAAGTAGCAAAACTCTTCCTACAATAACAATGCTTCTCCTCCTACTAGCCAACCCACATGCCAGTAAGATGCCCACCAGGCAGGAAAACGCAGGCCGTGCAGTGATAGCTGATGGTGGCTGAGGTAGCTGATGGGGGCTGGACAGGTTTGAGCCAGAGCCATATCTCTGATGTGAGGGACCCCGAAGAACCCACATACGTCCAATGCTGACACCTAGACTCATGCCCCACAGAGAGTCTCAACAGTCACTGATGTAATCCAGAGAAGCAACAAAAACCGTGGAGGGAGCAAAGAGCTGTTAACCCATCCCATTCTCTCTCCCAGTCTCCAAAAGGAAAGGAATTGGGTCTTGCAGGAGGAGGAGGGGGGAGGTATCCTAGAACCAAAGAAGGCCCATGCTGTGAAAAAATCATCCCAAGCACCCCCACAGCAGCCCCTTGAGTCACAAGTCTAACCATCGATGGAGTAGTGGGACATCTTGACCTGGATATGAGGTTGGAATATCCAACTGGACTGGATAGAACTTTCAGTGACTAGGTGCCTTCCCAACATGTCAGTAAGTGGTGCTCATCAAGAAGAGGTGGGAGATTCAAGACAGCAATTAGGAACAGGGACTAGAGAGAAGAACGTGCCTCTAGCTCTCCCCTCATCATGGTCAGACTCCCCCAATAAACAGGCTGTACAGGTGTAAAAAAAAACAAATCTGCTCCTGTCTTCATGAAAAGTCTAAGGGGCCTAGTATTCGCTGAATCTTTGCATCTGTTTCCATAGAGACATCCCTCCTGCCTACATATTTTCTAACTCACCAGGTCTATGATTTCTCAAGTACTTTGGTGCCAGATGAAATAATAGGATTCTTTCATAACCAGTTCCTGATCATCTTCCTTTGAAAACAGCTGGTGGGTAGACAGCTCCTACATCACATCCTTAAGGTGACTAGGGATTAAAGAATGGGGCTTATTTGGAAAAAAACAAAAAGAGTGAAGCAAAAGCAAGAGAAAATCCCTAACTTATTTTTATGCCTTATTATACCACCTCAATGTTTTAGATTTTAATTGCAGAATATATCTGTTTCATATAGTTTTTGGCAGAATGATTGAGAAGTGGAATAGCTTACTAGTTAAGAATTTATGTGGCCTCTGGGGTTCACTTGCCTTATAGATGAGCAGTTAAAGTTGAGTGGTTTTAACTCAGTGCCTCGGTTTCCTCATCTGAACAATGAGGGTACTAGTAGTGTTTCTACTAAGTGACAGAGGAATGAATGAAATAAGACATTTAAAGTGCTTAGAACAGTTCCTGGCCCATAAGAACACAATATTAGCTTTTCACGTTAACTGATATCACTATCATCATGGTTATCAAAATCAACAAGCAGATTTCAAAGCATATTTGAGATTCTTAGTCTCCACTCATTTCTGGGATTTCAGAAGGAGTTTGGTGCTGAGCCTACAAACAGCAGGAGTTGCAGCAAAACGGAGGGGGCCTGTTTCTGGTCCTGAGTCCTTGGTTTATTGAATCAGACTGTCACCGTTTAACTTGCTTTGCCTCATGGCTTTGCACCAGCATAGTCCACATACAGATGGGCCCCCGGGAAATGTTTGCAGGAATGAGGAGGGGGGAGTAAACCTCTTGTACATGCCCACCTGTGGGGCTCTACTGCTCTTCTAAGAAGGAGTCAACTCTGAATTGTTCTGGTTACCACGAGTCCCTCATGGGCAGGGACTGTATCCCTTTTGTTCGTGTTAGGCACTCAGTAAATATCTGAGGAATGAATGAGCCAGTAAACTTCTCAAAGCTCTGGTGCTATAGGAAGGAGTAAGCTACAGCTGGGGGAAACCAGGCATCAGTAGACAGTCTTACGACAAGTTAAGGAGATAAGGCTTTTGTTAAAACTCTATGGTTCTGAAGGTTTGTGCTTTCCCTCCACAGCCCCAGGTAATCTGTCTTAAAGTGTTTCTGAGTTGTTATACAACCCAAGTTATGGGGTCTGACCTAGAAGACCATGTGATGCTCTAATTTAGAAGACCCTCGTTTTATAGGGCTCAATCACAGAGCTTTGTTTGGAGAGGGTAGAAGAGATGCTGGTTTCTTTCTATGTCTTCAGTCATTGGAAGAAGGCCTGCAGCATCGTGGTTCATCCCGGCTCTGTTTATTCCCATGAAGAGTTACTATGCCAAACCCTCCAGCTGCACGAGTAGGCTCACTGTGTGGAATGCCAGCAGCAAGTCGAGTTCATCAGCATGTGTTTTTGACTCACATCTTCTTTGAGTGGTGTGGTGTGTGTGTGCGCGGGCGCGGGCGTGCGTGTGTGTATGTCCCATCTGTATTAGGGTTTTACTTTATGAGTCTCGTCCTTATAGAGCCCAAGGGCAAATACACATCCCTAAACTGAAAGCATGTCCATTCACTATTCAAATGGGATCTTGCTTTCTGTTCGCTTACCACATTCAGAACTGCAGGCAAAACTCAAGCCCAAGTCCTCTCCGGAGGGAGAAGGAGAGATGAAAATAGAGGATGGGTCGGGGGGGGGGGGGGGGAGGCTAGATTTGAGGCATTCACGTCAAGTTGTGATGCAAATAGTGCTCAGAAACACGGCCATCAAAGTTAATCCTTCCTGTGGAGGCGTCCACTTTAAAATCCCATGACTAAGCCTTTTATACGTTTCAGATTCCCACTGCTTTCCACACATGTATTCAGGAAGGATTAGAAGGGCACTGAGCCTCCTCGGAGCAGGCCCGGGTGAATGTAGATGCCGAGGAGCTGTTGGTACAGGCTGATTCTAACAAGCGGCCTGGCTGTCCCATGGGACCGCAGCGAGGACACCGGGCTCTGACGGTCGGAGCCGCTCGCAGCCACGCTCTCGCATTTGTTCCTTGCTTAACGGACAGCCGGCTCCTCGTGGGAAACTTTCGAGATATGTGCCTATTAGGAGGTATCTGCTTCTCTTCTGTAGGCTCTCCTTTTCATTTTCTCATTTGTTACAGCAAGGGGCTTTTTATGACAACAGAATACTTTAATCTGTGGGAAATCTGTTCCTTCTGCTTCTGCTTCTGCCCCCACCGGATGTTCTTATCTGCTCCTTGCGAGGGCACAGGCAATTATAGAGCAATACATCTTCACCCACATAATTTCAGGCAAATATTGTAAAAGGCGTGCAGATGGCACTGGAGAAAAACCTTCTGTCGCTTCTCTCTCTTCAGTTTAAAGGAAGAGATAGCAATTTCTTTTTTAGTGAACACCCTAACAGTTCATTCATTTATTCAGTGAGCCAACAAATGTTTATTCAATGTCTACTTGATGCTGGTATGCGTGGGCCTTGCATCTGATACTTAGCACCAACACACCAACCACCCGCCATGGGAGATGTTTCATGCCATCTCACACCCACACAGCACCCACCTGGCTTCTCTTTGGCTCTCCCTCATTTGCCCCCTCCCTTTCCCCCTGTTCTTATTTTTCTCAAGCAGAAAAAAAAAAAAAAATGAGTCATCATATTGCTTCTTGGGTTCAAGCCATAACCCCTTGGGTCTGACTTTCTATTCTACTCATGCACTCATTTGACCAAGATTTATTGAGAACCCATCATCAAGCTGGTAATAAAAATAACAATTTACCCTTACGTGGTACTTACTTTGTATATATTATTATATATATTATTTCATTTATGTGTTATTTCATTTAATCTTTATGACAATCCTATTAGGAAGGTATTGCTATAATCCCTTTTTGCAAATGAGGATATTGAAACAGAGTAAAGTAACTTGCTCCAAGTCACACAACCATTATAACAGGCATGCTTTTGTGTAAGAGTAACAGAAAGCCCAACTCACAGTGACTGAAACAACTAGACATTATTTTTCTCACATCATAATAATCTGGGAGGTCATTTGCTCCCACTATTGGTTCTGTGGCCCACAGATGTCAGGTCTAGCATCTCCGAGAACTGCCTGACCTTTCCCCTCACGAGCACACATGGCTGCCCTGTATACAAGAACCGCATCCACATTTATGTGAAGAAGAGAGAAAGGCAGTGCCATCAGCCCTTGTCCCTTTCAGCAGGAAGTCAGAGCCTTTCCAGAATCCCTAATCACTTTCTCCTCACCTCTCAGTGGTCCGGTCTTGTCTTTGGCCACCCCCAGCAGCAAGAGACCTGGGAAAATAAATTTCAAGTTTTCTTTCTTTCTTTTTTTTTTTTTTTTTCCAAGCTTCTAGAATAGAAGACAGCAAGGCAAACAGGATCTTAGGATGTTTGTTAGGTCAGCCAATTGGCAGGATATATGCCGTAGGGAGTGAGGGTTGAAGCAGTGTGACAGCCCAGGAAGTCTGTGCCCCAGAGCACACAGCTCTGACCAGCAGACTCTCCTGCACAATAATGGTGCTGGTTATTCCACAGATGGTCCTGCCTTTCTGGACCCATGAAACAAGAAGCACACAGGTAACTTGACAATTACAAATTCCTGTAAGTGCTAAGAGATAGGATAACAGGCTTTTCAGCATATTAAAAACAGCTAGTAATCTCATTATTATCCTCATGGACCCTGCAAAGCCCAGCAGCCTGTCTTGGGAAATGAAGCTCTTTATGTTGAAGCCCTTCACTTTGACTTCTCTGAAATCCTATCTTCCCCTCTCTCTACACTCCATTCTGTCTATTATTGTTGGTATTATAATTATTCATGTACATCATCTTTTCTGCCCTGCCTGTTTTTTCTTCATCTTTTACTCTCTTCTCTCTTCCTCTTCTTTTCTCTTCTTCTCCTCACACATTTCTTAACATGTTATTAGGTAGTCCAACAAGAAAAGAAATTGGGCTTTATTCTTGTGAACTGAAATTGTTCCTACCTTAGCTTCTAAAGTGTTAGGAAGAGATCATCACTCTTGTAAAAAACCACAGTCTGAAATTTCAATCCTCAGGGAGTGTCCACCTAGCCTCCTTCACACTGTAAGGGAGAAGAGAATCAAATGGGGATTGTTAGTAGACTAGAAGAGCAGCAGTTTCAGCCACTGCCAATGTCTTCTGCCCGTGACCAGCCCCAGCCATGAAGCCTTGGGAGAGCCCAGCCCATCCACGTGCCCTTCACATGTGGTGCCTGCCTGAAAAGCACCCCCTCATAGCCTGAAGCCTGCCATCTGCTGAACAAACTACCCACTCACAGGTTAAAATTGCATCGAATTTCCCATTCCCCTTACATCCTGCTGTGCTTCTTTTCCTTTTGATGCATAATAAATTATGACATTTGATTAACCTTTGACTCAGCATCAGAATTTACTAAAATTTGACATTTGATAACCCTTTGCATTTCACCAAAGTATCTTTTCCCAGAATATTTGTTATTTCTCTGACCTATCTTCCCAAATTCCAGTATGAAATATGAAACATCTGTCACCACCACCAAGATGCAGAGGCCCAGTGGGCTCTGTCATGGGATACAGAATGGTCAGATCACACTGTAACCGTATGTGCTACTTTGCTCCAGAAACAAAACTGATTATAAACTCCAGCTTGTGTATCCACAAATTTATATAAAGGTCAAGCTGCTAGTGTAACTTCTTGGCTATGCCCTGTAGGTGTCCCTACTCTTATTTGTCAAAAAGATGACTCTACCATGAATGCAGACGATTTTCCACAGGTTACCCTGCTCATCAGTTTTCACAAAATATGTAAAGATCCAGGTGCACTTTGTATCTCAGCAGCCAAATGCTTAACTCTGACGATGCTTCTAAATACAGCAGTAGGCTAGTTGGTGAGCATTTGGTGGGCAGGGACTTCTCTTCAACTATTCAGGGACAGCTTTTATATAGAAGATTAACAATTACTATTCCTATTAGAAACCACAAAGAGACCATAACCACTGATTTCACTTTAGGGCTTATCTCAGCAATTACAGTTTAGCAATTCTAAAGCATAAGGATTGTGCGCTAAATGAAAAATCCACTAGGTGGTTCTGGTGTTCTTCTAACCAGAAGCGAAAGATCTTTCTCCAGCGCTTTATATTCCAAAAGTAAAGCAAAATATGAAAGTGAAAATGTTTTGTTGTTGTTATTTTACATTCGTTCTAGATTATATGTGAATGGATTAGTATTTGTGGTGCTTGATCAGAGACTAAGCCTCTAGTGTTCAAGGTTTTTGTCTCTATTTTACATAGACACATGGAGGCTACATTTTAATCTTTTAACTTTATTTTTATGATTAATAAAACATATTAATTTACCCACCTATGCTCTTATGACATAGATACCACCATTTTCTCACCACTCACTTGGCAATGTCTCTCATATAAAGACACGAATTCGAAAGGATACAATGTATTGATATTTGCTTCCAAAGGATACAATGTATTGATATTCATATATGCAGCTTTCCTTCAACTCATTTTCATTCTTGTTTTTAACATTCGTTTTTTACATTTTGGTGACTGTTTTCATTATTATTTTCAGTGACCTTATCTAAGCATGATCCAGGTTTACAAGTTCCTCTTAGAATCCTTATTAGAAAACCTTCTCTTATGTTTTAGAATATAATAATAAATAAAGCTAACTTAAAATATGCTTAAATCAGCCTGGCTCCAAAAATCATCTCAAATTCTTAATTCTCTGTCAGATTTCCCTTTAACTCTTCCAGTTCCTTCTTTCCAGTGTCTTTCTAGTTTCCAGTTATGATTATCATGAAATGTCACCTGTCTTCCCCCAAAGCAGCCGAGGTAAATTCCCACAGTGCCAGGCTCTCTGCTGAATCCTCAGGGCAGATGACCGCTGTTCTTTCCTCCAGCACACTGGAAAAATGGCACAGGGACAAGTTTCACACAGAACAGCAGACAGCTATCCATTCACCTTCGAGAAGGTTCCAAACCGGAGGAAGGCCAAGGCGCTATGCATGAACGTTATCAGCGGTAGTTAAAATAATAGATATTTCTTTCACTTTAAGAGAAGAGAAATGTGGCCAAATCTAAAATGAATGCAAATTCCAAAGAACTTTGAAATGAACCTTTTTAACAAAAGAAATTAGGGAAATTTCAGTAATAATTTTATGAATTCATTGAAAGGCATTTAAATATCAAAAGATAGAATGTAGTTTTCTGAGATGGTTAAACACTAAGCATACACTAAGCATTTTCTAAGTGTTTTTTGGCTACTTACTATGCCACTTATATGTTTAAAAAATGTGACCAAGGGACGCCTGGGTGGCTCAGTATCTGTTAAGCGTCTGCCTTTGCCTCGGGTCATGGTCCCAGGGTCCTGGAATCGAGTCCCACATCGGGCTCCTTGCTCAGCGGGGAGCTTGCTTCTCCCTCTCCCTCTGTCTCTCCCCCTGCTTGTACTCTCGCTCACTCTCTCTCGCCCTCTAGCAAATAAATAAAATCTTTAAAAAATAAAAAAAAAATATTTTTTAATGTGACCAATAAGGAGATTATGATTTTTAATATTTGGTGTCATTTTCAATGACAAAAGTAATAATTTTTACCTCAATTAATTTAAACAACACAGAAATGTATGAAATACAAAGTAAAAAGATCTTCTTGCCATTTTTTAGTCCCTCTATCTGCCCAATCCCAGTCCCCAGAGAAAGAGGGTAACATCTGTTAAAAATAGTTTGGTATATCGCCTTCTAGTAATTTAAAATGGCAATTAGCATACAATGATGTGTGGTAAATTTTAAATATATTAATGGTTATATTTTTAGGTATGTTTTTAGCATATTTTTGGTATGTTTCTTTTTAAAAAATAATTGAAATATACTATGTATATTGTTCTAGTCCTATATTTACACACTTTTTAATCAAAGAGTATGCCATTATTGCATTAATTATCTCCAATATACATTCCTTTTCAAAAATTGTTTTTGGCTTTAAAAAGCTATAAATTAATGTATAAAACTTGATGAGTTCAGAGATAAAGTCTACAGTCATGAAACTATCACCACAATCTATGCCATAAACCTAAACGTCATCTCTAAAAGTTCCCTCCCACCCTCATGTTTATTATTATTGTTATTATTTTGCAATAAGAACATGCTATATAAGATCTACCCTCTTACCAAATTTTTAAGTATAGAATCCAGGACTGTTAAGGATACACACTGTGCTGTACAGTAGATCTCTAGGACTTACTCTTCTAGTGTAACTGAAACTTTGTACCCTTTTATTAGTAAAAGTACCTCCCTGTTTCCTCCTCCGCCAAGCCTTGGTGACTACCATTCCATTCTGCTTCTATGAGTTTATTTTAGATTCATCATGTAAGTAATATCATGTAGTATCTGTCCTTTTGTGTCTGGCTTATTTCACTTAGAATCATGTCCTAGGTTATCCTAGGTTATCCATACTGTCACAAATGGCAAGGTTTCCTTCTTTTTGAGTCTGAATAATATTCCATTGTATTTATATACCATATTTTCTTTATCCATTCATCTGTGGATGAACATTTAGGTTTCTTCCATGTCTTGGCTATTGTGAGTAATGAACACAGGTGTCCAGATATCATTTTGGGATCCTACTTTCAATTCCTTTGAATATATACCCAGGAGTAGGATTGCTGGATCCAATGATAGTTCTATTTTTAATTTTCTGAGGAACCTGCAAATAATTGTGGCTTCACCAATTTATAATCTTACAAATAAGATCATGTCATTTGCAAACAGATAATTTTATTTCTTCCTTTCCAATCCGGATGCCTTTTATTTCTTTTTCTTGCCCCATTACTCATACTGTGTTGACTAGAAGTGGCAAGAGTGAGCATCCTTGCCTTGTTCCAGATCTTAGAGGAAAAGCTCTCAGTTTTTCACCATTGAGTATGATGTTAGCTGTAGGCTTTTCATATATGGCCTTTATTGTGTTGAGGTAAGTCCCTTATATACCTAATTTGTTGAGAGTTTTTATCATGAAAGGGTGTTGAATTTTGTCAGATGTTTTTTATGCATCTATTGAAATGATCATGTGATTTTTAGTCTTCATTCTGTTAATGTGGTGTATCACAATGATTCGTGGGTATTGAACCATTCTTAAAGCCTAAGGATAAATCCCACTTGGTCATGGTGTATGATCCTTTTAATTTGCTGTTGAATTTGGTTTGCTAATATTTTGTTGAAGGTTTTTTGCATCTATGTTCACTAGGAATATTGGCCTGTAGTGTTCTTTTCTTGTGGTGTCTTTAGCTTTGGGTGATGCTGACCTCCTAAAATAAGTTTGGAAGGGATCTCTCTTCTATTTTCTGGAAGACTTGAAGGATTACTATCATTCTTTAAATGTTTGGTAGAATTTAAATTCTTAATTTTTAATAAACATCTGTCCATTTAGTAAATCTATAACCTTAAAGTTATGACCAATGTAGCCCAACCTTAAAGTGGTGTGGTAGGTAAATAAATACTACATAGCAACCAAACTGTAATTCCAAAATATCTCAAGATCTTTACTTCAGTTATCAAACACTTTGAAGAGCATACATCATTCACACAGTATTTCTTAACATCCCCTTTCTGAACCAGTCTGGTTCACTTGAAGATGTGGGGCTGGGAAGAAACTAAGTTGGCAGTCTCTTCAGTGTGTCTAATGAGGGGAAAGGCTGGGGGCACTTAGACCCTAATATTTTTAGTCCTGCCACATGTATCAGATTGGAAATTTTAATTCTGTACACTAAAAGTAAATCCCTTTATATTACCATGATCACCGAAAGTCCTTGCATAGCCTCTGATTAAGATCCAGAGTTCCTTCATGAAGATGACAATAAATCGTAAATGTTTCTTCTCTTCTCTGTGATCTTCAATTTCCTAAAGTTTTCTTACCTCATCCCCATTCTATAGGATTGAAAAAAATCAGGTTCTAATGTCTATTTTTTACCTTTAAAAAGCTGCTCCTTATGTTAATTTTGAAATAACAGTCATAATACTGAATCTTTCTATATGAAAACATCATCCTGTATTTACAGTAGATGAAACCTTTAAAATTTGCTACACAGCAAAATTCTGACCACTTCTGGTAAAGTTTCACACTTCTTATATTTAAAGATCCTTTCAGAGATGAATCTTAGTCTAATAAAATGGCTCTTGAACTCTAGCACATGTCAGCATCATAGGGAGGGCTTGTTAAAACACATATTCCTGGGCTCCACCCCCAAATTTTCTGATTTAGTGAATGTTGGGTGAATCCCAAGAATCTGAATTTCTAACAAATTCCTAAGTGATGTTCATGTTACTGATCTGGAGAATTCCATACTTTGAGCTTTTTGGATCTGTAGACTTAGAGTTTTCAGCAGATTTGGAAATTTTTTGGCCACCTATTTCTCCAAATATTTTTTTTCTGTTCCCACCTCTCTGTCATCTCCCTCAAGTTACACACATATTAGGCCATATGAAATTGTTCCACAGCTCATTAATGCTCTGTTCATTTTTTTTAGTCTTTGATTTCACTGTTTCATTTCAGTTTCTACTATTATGTCCTCAAGTTCATTGGTCTTTTCTTTGGAAATGCCTAATCTGCTATTGGTCCCACTCAGTGTAGTTTTCATCTCAAACACTGTACCTTCCTTCTTTAAATATTCAATTTGAGTTTTTTATATCTTCCATGTCTCTACTCAACATGGTCAGTCTTTACTCTAGCTTCTTGAACATATGGAATGCACAGTTACTATAACTGTATGTCCTTGACTATTGGTTCTATCATCTGCATCATTGCTGGATCAATTTCATTTGATTGTTTTTTATTCCTAATTAAGGGTTATATTTTCCTGCATGCCTGAAAATTTTTTATTGGATGCTACATGTGGTGATTTTACCATTTTGAATGCTGGATAGTTTTGAATTCCTATAAATATTCTCAAATCTTGTTCTAGGATGCAGTTAAGTTACTTGGAAACAGTTTGGCCTTTTTGGGTCTTGCTTTTTTTTTAAGATTTTTTTTAAAGTAATCTCTGCACCTAACATGGGGCTCAAACTCACAACCCCTAGATCAAGAGTCAAACACTCCACTGCCTGAGCCAGCCAGGCACCCCTTGGGTCTTGCTTCTAAAGTTTATAAAGTGAAACTACAGCAGCATTTAGTCCAAAGCTAGTTTTGCCTACTACTGACTCAAAGCCCTTCTGAATATTCTACCCAATGCCCCATGTTATGCTTTTGGGAACAGGAACTATTCCCAGTCCCAAGAGAGTTCCAGCAATTGTTCCCTGTAGTCCTCTGGTGGATCTTTCCTCAGCCATAGGTATTTTCTTCACATGTATGCAAGAATCAGTGTCCATTTGATGATTCAAGGGGACCATCTGCATGTCTGTGAAGTGTGTGCTGGCTCTTTCTCTCTCTCTCTCTCTCTCTCTCTCTCTCTCTCAGCAGCTCTCTTCTGTATTCTTCCTGCAAAGAGCAATTCTATACTCTTCCCTGCAAACTCGAATTGCATTGGTTTCCTTGGGCTCCCAGTTCTGTCTCCTAAGCTCCAAGAGACTGCAGGTTCCATGTAGGTACCCTTTTCCTGAACTTCAATCTGGGAACTCTCTCCAGATAGTAAGATGGGGCAATCATATGGTTCCTGACTCTCAGGGATCACTATCCTTCCTTGAGTGAAATCCAGTGTCTTACAATCCATTGTTTAATATATATAGATAAGCTAAGTGTTTTAGTTGTTCCAAATTGGGGAGTAAATCCGGTCCCTGTTACTCTATTTTGGCCAGAAACTGAGGACTACTCATTGACAACCATTGACCTACTGATTAAAAGCATGCATTCCAGAGCTTGGCCACCTGGGTTTCCTTCCAGTTCTACTATCTAATAGCTATATAACATTGGGCAAGTCATTTAGCTTCTATTTTAGTTATTTGCATTCAGTTTTCTCCCTTTTAAAATGAGAGTAATAATAGTATTCCATAGAGTTATTGTGATAAATTAATAGGAGATGTGCTTAGAACAGTCTGGCACCAATATATGTTAGGTATTGTTATTATTATAAAAATAATAAAGGTTATCAAGTTATTAAAAAATTAGATAAATAAGAAATTTTATTCAAGATACAAACCATATGTGGTGAGAAACAATTTTCTTGGCTAAAATAGCACTTACTATTTCAGGTAACCTCTTTAATTTATTCCCTCAGAAAGTTTAAAACAAATTATATATTAAATACTGTTCTTTTTTGGGATGCCCGGTTTTCAGTCAGTTAAGTGTCTGCCTTCGGCTCGGGTCATGATCCCAGGGTCCTAGGATTGTGTCTCACATTGGGCTCCTTGCTCAGTGGGGAGCCTTCTTCTCCCTCTGCCTGCCATTCCCCCTGCTTGTGTTTTTTCTATCTCTCTCTCTCTCTCTCTGACAAGTAAATAAATAAAACCTTTTTAAAAATTGAAAATAAAAATAAATAAATAAATACTGTTCTTTTCATATTCTACACAAGTGTTATGAATTGAATTGTACCCCCCCAAATTCAAATGTTGAATTCTTAACCCCCAGGACCTCAGAATATGACTGTATTTAAAGATAGGGTAGTTAAAGAGGTAATTAATTTAAAATGAGGTCCTTAAGGTGGGACCTAACCCATTACCACCAGAGTCTTTATAAGAAAAGAAAAGGAAATTACTACACAGACATGTACAGAGGGAAGACCATGTGAACACAGAGTGAGAAGAAACCATCTACAAGCCAGGGAGAGAGTCCTCAGAAGAAACCAGCCCTGCTGACACTTATTTCAGACATCTAATTTGAAGAAATGTGAAAAAATAAATTTCTGTTGTTTAAGCTACCCAGTCCATGATACTTTGCTATGGCAGCCCCAGGAAACTAATACAAGCATCCCTAGTAATTAAAACTTGATATTAATAAGGCCACAAACTGGGGCGCCTGGGTGGCTCAGTCAATTAAGTGTCTGCCTACAGCTCAGGTCATGATCTCCAGATCCTGGGATTGAGCCCCACAGCAGGCTCCTTGCTCAGGGGGGGTCTGCTTATCCCTCTCCCTCTGCCTCTGAACCTCCCTCTCTCAAATAAATAAACAAAATCTTTTTTAAAAAGTAATAAGACCACAAATTATGATCTTCATGATCTCTATCATTGTGTTATAAGGCACATTTTTAAACCTCACTGAAATAGATATATAGCTAATAAACATAGATATAAATTTATATAGATATAGATATATATCAGTGGGTAAATAATTTTATATATTATATATGTCAATTATATATACTCTTTAAAAACAGAAGCATGTGTAAAAGTAAGATATTATGGGTATTTATGATATTTAATAGATAGTTTTGTATAAAAAATTATTTAATAATTGAAAACCAATATTATTTCAATTATAATTTACTTTGACATTTCAAATAACATATCTACAAATAGGGCTAAAATGAACATGGTAGACCTCCAGTAAGAAGACTAAATATCATTTTACTTGTAATTAGTAATGTATTTATTTCACAGGGCAAATTAATAAAGTAAAATTAATGTTAATCAGATTTTTAAACAGTTTAAAGTATTCTATAATTCACAGCTTTACCCTGCACAATATTCATCACTTTGCTCTTAGCACTTAACCAAAGAAATGACTCCTCTTTAATTACCAAAATATATCATAAATGAAGAATAAAATCTTTCCTGCAGCTCACTGTTTCTTTGAAGTATTTCAGCAATCCATCTGTGTTCATCTGTTCGTAAGAACCAAAGAATTCATCCAGTTAAGTTCCAAGCAGGAAGAAAAGCCTGTGATGGCTGATAAATATTTGGAAAGATGAGTGCAAAGGAAATGCCATCAGCATGACCTACAAAGTAGAGGGATATATCAAAAGAAACCAACTACAAAGAACAGCCTTTTCTATTACTCATTGATAACTCCCAAGGGTGATGACAAATCAAAAAACCTTCCGAACCACGTTTCTTCCATATTTTGAAGATGTGAGGGGAAGAAACAAACACTTAAAAATATCTTTTGTGCAAATAAATTGGGCCAAGGATGTCAAAATAGGTCAAAGAGAGACATTCCCTCATAGCTCTACAAAGATTTTGTAGATGAAGAAGAAACTTCAGAAACTATTTGAGGGAGGGGGGGGGAAAAGACAAGTACAAGACAAACAAGATCCTTGTTTGTGGAGCTTTCATTCTGGTAAAAAACAATAAAAACAGGTAAATAGACAAGATAATTTCAGATAGGGATATGTGTCAGGAATCAAATAAACAGTCTAGTGGACTGCAGCAAGGCTAGAACAGTATTTCAGGTTGGGTTGTTAGGGAAATTCTCTTTAAGGAGAGTGCATGTGATCTGAGTTCAGAATGCTAACAAAGAAGTCAGCCTTGCCCAAGATTTGGAGGAAGAGCACTCTGGGCAGAGGGCACAGCAATGTAAAATCCGTGAGATAGGAACAAACATGACATTTTGAATCACAAAAGGAAAATCAATGTAGCTAGAGTTTCATGGATGTCAGGGACATAAGTACAGAGTGGTGGGTAGGAGCCAGGTTATAAAGTAGGTCTCATCCATCAGTTTGAGACCATCTGTCTTGTAACCTCCTCCTAGCCCATGCTCCATGACCTCTGTGGCTTGATTTGATTATGCCATTCATCTGTCCCTTCATATGTACCCTCTCCTATTGTTATCTTTTTACGTGTAAATATTCTATTTTCCCGAACAAATTATAAGTTCTTTAAGAGCAAGACTGAATGTTCTTATCCATAGATCCCACAGTGCTTTGTTTATAAGTTTTGTTTATGTATGTGTGTGTGTGAGAGAGAGAGAGAGAGAATATATACTATGTACACAGAATTTACTAGCGGTTTAGAATTTAAGCTCTAAAACCAAACTGCCTAGAATCAACTGGATTTTATTACTTACTAGCTATGTGACTTCAACAAGTTAACTTCCCAGTGGTTTGGTTTTCTCATCAACAAATGGGAGAACTGTATGTACCTCGCTCACACGGGGGTTGTGAGGATTACATAGGTTACTAGATTGTATAGCATGTAGAACATTTAAAGATGAAAGGTACAGTGATGAGATTAGAAACCAGCAACTGACTGAGAACCAGCAATTCAATACCTATGTATATAATCTGATTACATCTTGCACATATGCACCAGGAATTGTATAAGAATTTTCATGACAGTATAAAACTGAAATTCCATGGAGCGCCTGTGTGTCTCAGTCGATTAAGTGTCTGCCTTTGCCTCAGGTCATGATCCTGGGGTCCCGGAATCGAGTCCCGTGTCGGGCTCCCTGCTCAGCGGGGAGCCAGCTTCTCCCTCTGCCTCTCCCTCTGCCCCCTGCTCATTCTCTCTCTATCTCTCAAATAAATAAATAAATAAATAATCTTTAAAAAACAAAATAAAAAAATAAAATGGAAATTCCAAAGTCCATCAACAGTAAGTAGATAAATTGTGAATAGCCATAAAAAAGAATTTTATACAGCAGTTTAAATGAACAAACTAAGGTAACGCACACAATATGAACTAACCTCAGGAATATAATGTGGTGCAAAAAAATTGCAAAAGAATATATACAAATTATTCCATTTATATTAGTTTCTCACATTCAAAAATATACAAAACCTAACAATATATATTTAGAGAGACAAGCATATGTGATAGACTATCAAGAAAAACAAAAGGATAATAAAAACAAAACCAGGTGAGTAGTTACCTTGAAGAGAGAGGGAAGGATATGGGATCAGAGAAGGGCACACAGAAGACATCAGGGATAATGATAATGTCCTTTTTCTTTTTTTATTTTTTTTTTAAAGATTTTTATTTATTTATTTGACGGAGACAGCGAGAGAGGGAATACAAGCAGGGGGAGTGGGAGAGGGAGAAGCAGGCTTCCCGCGGAGCAGGGAGCCCGACGTGGGGCTCGATCCCAGGACTCTGGGATCATGACCCGAGCCGAAGGCAGACGCTTAACGACTGAGCCACCCAGGTGCCCCGATAATGTCCTTTTTCTTACACCAGTGTTGGGTACACAAGTGATCACTGATTTATCAGTACTGCTTTTCAAAGGATAGTCTGCAGATCAGAGAACATTGGCATCACCTGGGATTTTTGTTAGCCCTGCAGAAACAGGTCCCACCCAGACTGCCTGAATCAGAATCTTCCTTTTAACAAGAACCCAGGTAATTTGCACATTAAAGTTTGAGAATCACTACTTTAAAATTTACATGAATTTTGTAAGTCTTTTTTTTGTATTTAATAATTATTTAATAAAAACTACTTTAAGTTATTGATTCATGTTTGATATCAAATTCTAGTTATCTCAGCATCTAGATCTTGGAAATATCCAATTTCTTCTTGTAATTAGCCCATACACTTCTCTATCAAAAATGAGTACAAGGATGACTGCAGCAAAGCACTGCTCTAGCCCAGTTCAGTACCTGTCACAAAACAACTATTTAATTAATGATTGATCACTGATGATTAACTGTTATTTCGTCTCAAATGTCCCTTCCTTTGGGGTACTCATTTCAATATCTCAGCAGATTGAAGTAGCCTCTGCAAACATATTATCAAAATCAACTTACTTAGATTATATTACATTCAACATTACCTGGATAAGAGTTTTCTTTAAGAATTATGACACAATCATTTCTACTCTCATGTTGTCTGTAGGAATTGTTTGGTCTACGAGTATCTAAAACAGACTTGGAACTTAATGTTTCTGACCATAATGGGGTATCCAGGTCTGGACAACCACCCATTATAAACTGGATAAAATATATGAAGCACCTGTGTTCAGATATTGGACTATAGGCAGTGTAGGACTATGATCTCTGAAAGCAAGGAAACATATGAAGTGACTTCTACAATTGCCCCAGATTTCTGCCTGGAGGCAGTTATGGACTATGAGGAGAGGGAAGGGTAACCCAAAAGAGCTTGGCTTCCTTGCTGACTCAGAAGCCAGAGATCAGTTTGGGGAAGCTGAGGCTAGAGGTTGAAGGACAGAGATATAGAAAGTAAAGGGCTGTACAGAAAAAAAAGAGCTTCAAAAACCTGCCTAGTACATGCTAAGTATTAGGCCTTACATGAGTAGAGTTAAATTCCACAAGCCAGACAAAGAAAAACCAGAGATCTGTAAGAAGAACAATTCCCAGAATTTGTGTAGGGTGGGAAGACACTGGATCTCTGACCAGTCAGTCTGGAGAGTCCTCTAGATTACCTGGGGCATTAAGTGGAGACCCCAAAGAGCTCGCACCTGAATAGCAAGGCTGACCCATACTAGAGAGAAGACTTCTCTCACCCCACTCTGGCAGAGCTTTAAAAGGGTTTTGAAGTAATTAAAGTGATTAACAAATAATTTAGCTGCCTGCCAAAACAAAAAATAACGTTTTTAAAGGAAGTCAAAACCTAGGTAATGAGCACTGTAGCATTTTTAATCTTCGGCATTCTATCAAAAATTACTAGACAAGCCAAGAGGCAAGGAAATTTGCCAAATTACAACCAGGAGAAAAAAGTCATCCAATTGAAACAGACCCAGAAATGACAGAAATGGTGGAACTAGCATACAGGGATGTTAGAATACCTATTATCACTACATGCAAATATTTAAAGAAAAACATAACAGGAGAAGAAAAATAGAAGGTATTTTTTAAAAACCCAAATAGAATTTTAGAGATGAAAAAATACACCCAACATGAAAAATTCACCATATAGGATTAAGAGCAAATTAGATACTGCAAAAGAAAAAAGTCCATGTACTTGAAGATATAACAAGAGAGTTATCAAAAATCAAGAATATAGATAAAGAACGGTAAAAAAAAAAAAAATAATAGACTAGTGGAATAATATTAAGCAGTCTAATATATGTATAACATATATATGTATTTTTACAGTTATATATATGTTTTAGAATGAGGGTGAGATATTGAAGAAATACTGGCCATCAAATTTTCTAAATTTGATGAGAGCTATAAACCCATAAAACCCCAAACAGGATAAACACACACACACACGCACGCACACACACACCACCACCACCACCACCACCATCACTGACACCACCACCACCACCAGGACAGCATAATCAAATCATTAAAAAAATCTAAAAGCATCCAGAGGAAAAAAAAACCACATTTCAGGCACAGGAACAAAGATAAAAAATTCTGCAGTCTTCTTGTCATAAATCATACAAACCATGGGAGAATGGAACAAATATCTTTAAAGTTCTGAGTCAATAAAACTGTAAATTTAGATGCTATATCCAGTAAATAAACCCTTCAAAAATAAAAGTGAAATAAATTTTTTTAGGCAAACAAAATCTGAGATAATTCATTTCCAGCAGACTACACTGTTAGAAATGTTACAGATGTTTCCATTCTGTTAGAAAGAAAATGATACCATAGATAATCAAACCTACACAAAACAATAAAAAACTTTTTCTCATTTTAAAAATTTACAAAAGAGATACTTGACTGTTTAAAGCAAAATAATAACAATGTATCATAAGGTTTAACATACATAAAAGTAAAATATACGATAATAATAGCATGAAGGATGGGGGAATGGAATTATAACTATTATAAAGATCATGTTATACTTCAAGTGGTATACAATTTGAAGATAAACTGTAATAAGCTAAAAATGTGTATTGTAAACCTCAGGGCAACAACTAAAAATAAATAAACCAAACAAAGTGGTTTAGTTAATAAGTCAGTAGTGGAGATAAAATGGAATACTAAAACATATACTCCATTAATCCACCGTAAGGCAGAAACTGAGGGGGAAAGGAACAAGAATAGAATAAATAGAAAACAAATAGCAAGATAATAGATTTAAATTCAGCTCTACCTATGGACTCCGAGAAACAAACTGAAGGTTTTAGAGGGGAGGGGAGTTGGGGGATGGGTTAGCCCAGTGATGGGTATTAAGGAGGGCACGTATTGCATGGAGCACTGGGTGTTATACGAAAACAATGAATCATGGAACACTACATCAAAAACTAATGATGTATTGTATGGTGACTAACATAACATAATAAAATAAAACAACTAATAAATAACAAATAATAAAAAGGGAAAAATAAAAAGTAAAAATAAAAAGAAATAATAAATTCAACTCTATCAATAAATACATTAAATGTAAATTAAAAGACAAAGACAGGATTAAAACATTTTTAAAAAACAAGACCCAACTCTATCCTGTCTATGAAAAAAATCTAAGTATAAAGACATAGATAGAACAAAATAAATTGGACTATACTTTTCCTTGTATGGAAATTTAAGGAGATTTCTCTCCCATGTATCATAATGTATCCTAATATGATAAACTCATCAATTATAAAATCTCAAATATTATTGAATCTACATCTATCAGTCTATCATCACTCACCAAGTTCTTTCTTAAGCTACCAATAATGTCTATTGACTACATGCACATGAAGTTTAAACTGTTATTTCTGATAATTGAATTTTAGAGTGACATAAAATATTTTATTCCTATACTTAGATTCTACAATCTCCACTGGCCTAGGATATCCATCAAGAATAATATATTACTGGGGCACCTGGGTGGCTCAGTTGTTAAGCGTCTGCCTTCGGCTCGGGTCATGGTCCCAGGGTCCTGGGATCGAGCCCCGCATCGGGCTCCCTGCTCCTCGGGAAGCCTGCTTCTCCCTCTCCCACTCCCCCTGCTGGTGTTCCCTCTCTCGCTATATCTGTCTCTGTCAAATAAATAAATAAAATCTTTAAAAAAAAAAAAAAAGAAGAATATATTACTTTCCTCAAAGCAGAAGAGATTTTGTTCTTCTATGACAACCATTTTTTTGGTATCAAATATGACTATCTCAGCCTCTTTTTTATTTGACTTCTAAATGTGAAATCAGATTGGTGATCACATTTCAGAGTTTCCATTATAATATGTGGCATTTAAACACACTGAAAGTGAAGCTTGCGTTTTCATGTTATACATGAATGGATAAATGCCTTCAGTTTTTTACAACTAAATTTAAACTTTCTGGAATCTTTGCCTTTAGAATGTGCTAATCATATACCACAAAATGGCTCTGACTTCTACAGAAAATAACTCCGCTAAAGATGCTATGTTCCATCTTTGCAGTGAAATGCAAATTTCTCAAAAGATTGAATAGTATTTTCTTAATAAAATATTTTTAAATTTTACACTTAGGGCACAGAAAGCATACTAAAAATATTCTCTGAGCTGCTGGAATTCTCAAATATTAGGACTGATAACTTTCATTCACCTTAAATCTCTGCCTCTCAGAATTTTGTTGTACAACAGTGAATACATTCTATGAATAGCCGATGATGTTCTTTTCCTTACATTATTTATTTTCATTGTATTATCACCAGCTAAAGATGCTCATAAATTTTGACACATTTTCATTGATTGCTTCTTTGAGAAATGTCGATATTTTCCTTTAACTTCTTTGTTCACTTCCTTTCCATCCAACCTTGTCTTGACTTTGAAGCCATTGTATACCTGACATGAAAAGAAAATACTTTAGCAGATCTAATAGCTATTACTTCAAAGCAAAACATAAAGTAAATAAATAAATAAATAGCCTTTAAATCCCAAACTACAAATGAACAATTTTTCCAACTGAGAAACTTTATTGGTTCAGACTCTGGTATTGTTCATCAAAATGAATATAATTTCATATGTGCCTTTATGTACTCCATTTTGATAAGTGTTTTCCTAAGCTGTGTGCATTTTTTAAAGTTTTCATTTAAATTCAATCCAGTTAGTTAACATACAGTGTAATATTAGTTTCAGGTGTACAGTATAGTGATTCCACATTTCCCCTCATCACCTGGTGCTCATCACAACAAATGCACTCCTTAATCCCCATCACCTATTCAACCCATCCCCCCAAACCACCTTCCTTCTGGTAACCATCGGTTGGTTCTCTATAGTTAAAAGTCTGTTTCTTGGTTTGCCTCTCTCTCTCTCTTTTCTTTTCCTTTGCTTGTTTGTTTTGTTTCTTAAATTCCACAAATGAATGAAATCATATTATTTCTTTCTCTGGCTGACTTATTTCATTTAGCATTATATTCTTTAGGTCCATCCATGTCATTGCAAATGTCAAGATTTCATTCTTTTTATGGCTGAGTAATATTCCATTACATATTTATATATAATTTTTATTATATATTTTATTTTATTTATATATATTTTATTTATATATATTAAATTTTATTATATATATTTTATATATATATGTATATAGATATATATATCACATCTTTTTATCCATTCATCAGCCAACGGACACTTGGGCTGTTTCCATAATTTGGCTACTGTATATAATGCTGCTATAAATACTGGGGTGCATGTATCCCTTTGAATTAGTAATTTTGTATTCTTTGGTAAATTCCTAGTAGTCCAATTGCTGGATCATAGGGTAGTTCTATTTTTAACTTTTTGAGGCACCTCCATACTGTTTTCCACAGTGCCTGCACCAGTTTGCATTCCCATCAAAGTGCAAGAAGCTTCCACTTTCTCCACATCATTGCCAACACCTATTGTTTCCTGTGCGGTTGGTTTTAGCCATTCTGACAGGTGTGAAGTGATAACTCATTGTAGTTTTCATTTGCCTTTCCCTGATGATAAGTGATGTTGAGCATCTTTTCATGTGTCTGTTGGCCATCTGGATGTCTTCTCTGGAAAAATTCATGTCTTCTGCCCATTTTTTCACTGGATTATTCATTTTTGGGGTGTTGAGTTTTATAAGTTCTTTATATATTTTGGATACTAACCCTTTATCAGATAGGTAATTTGCAAATATCTTCTCCCATTCCGTTGGTTGTCTTTTAGTTTTGTTGATTGTGTCCTTAGCTGTGCATATAAGTAGCTGTAGTCCCAATAGCTTATTTTTGCTTTTATTTCTCTTGCCTCAGGAGACATATCTAGAAAGAAGCTGCTACAGCTGATGTCAAAGAAGTTACTGCCTCTGTTCTCTTCTAAAATTTTTATAGTTTCAGATCTCACATTTAGGGCTTTGATCCATTTTGAATTTATTTTTGTGTATGGTATAAGGAAGTGGGCCAATTTCATTCTTTTGCATGTTGCTGTCCAGTTTTTCTAACACCATTTGTTGAAGAGACAGTCTTTTTCCCATTGGATATTCTTGCCTGCTTTGTTGAAGATTAACTGACCATATAATTGTGGGTTCATATCTGGGTTTTCTCTTTTGTTCTATTGATCTATAGGTCTATTTTTGTACTAGTACCATACTGTTTTGATTACTACAGCTTTGTAATATAACTTGAAGTCTGGAATTGCGACACCTCCAAAAGTTGTGTGTATTTTTTAACTAGTGAAATTTTGTGGCACTTATATGAAGTATGTTCTCCAATCTTTATTTAATAGAAATATGTCTGCTTGACTATGAGTTTCTTTATATAAGACTTTGTCACTGTGGCTTCTCCTCTCCTAACACCTACAATTTGGTGGATATATTCAATCAACATCTTTGTAATTACAAAAGAAAAATGGCACCTAGCCAGGCTCAATTTTAGTTTATTTCATATATGCTCTTCTTTGACTCAAAACCCTTGCCTAGACAAGATCCTTAAGGTAATCTTTCACTAAAAGTGTTAGCGTAGGCATCATCCCTTTGTTGCATCTTCTGAAATAATGTGAAAAAAATCAAGGAGACTCAAGTAACTCTTTTCCCAATGACCTCCAGAAGTATCGAGACTGGTCTCCGTATGCTTCTGGGAAGTGCCTGAATGCATTCCTGCCCTGCCACACCCTCACACCCCGCCCCGCCCCCCCCATATCCCACAGGCTGCTGCTTTAGGAATAAGTTCCTCAGCTTGAGTTAAACAGCACCCAGTCATGTAATATGTTTAACATGTTACTAACATGATATGAATATCAGGTATTTGGAGCATGTCAAACCTATTTCCTTCTTTTTTCTTGTAGAGCTTCAATTGTTTTTTCACTTTAGGCACATAGAAGCTGGCTAATATATATTCTTTTTTAAAGTATCTATCCTTCATTTATTTCTACAAAAAAGCAATTGTCAGTGACATACTTTGGAAGTGGGGTAGACTACTTGCATGACCCCAAGTACACATAGTTGGTGGACTTCCCTATTGTTTGTGAAGCTTCCCTAGTTTACACCATGCCTCAGTCTACAGGTAGTAGGTGATCTGACCCCTGTCTACACTCCCTGCTCTCTCTGCTCTAACCGTACGGACCTTCTTGCTATTCTGAAAATCACATTCAGCTTTCCCATGATAGGTTTGGGTTTGCTTCGCTTTCACCTCAGTCTGGAATATTCTTTCTCCAGGCAATGATTGTTGATTCTTTCACTTCATTCAGGCCTCTGCTCAAAGGCCACCTCCTCAGAGAGGCACCCCTGATCACCCTACCTTAAAAAAATAGCACCCCCTATGACTTTATACCCCCTCATAGCCCTTTTCACTATATTACATATGTGTGTTTTTGTTCATCATCCATCTCCCCCACCAGAAAGTAAGTTCCATGAGGATAGAGACTTCATTTTGTGTACATTATACCAGGCCTGGTACACACTAGTCACTCAGAAAACATCTGGTAAATGGAAAGCAGGAAAGAAAGCAGGCAGGAAGGCAAGGAGGGAGGGAGGAAGAGAGGGAGCAGGGAAGAAAATGTATTATCCTTGTTCAGGTTGGAATATTCTCTTTAGTTCCTAGCACAGTCTGCCAGGGTTGCTGCTGGCTTCCTGAGCTACTCCATTTGGAATCAGTTGGAAAATTCAGGTTCACCCTGAATTCACATGAATTCCTAGGTGCTGAGTCTCTATGGAATTTACTCTGTCAGTTGTGTGCCGTCCCTTACCATCTCTACAGGGGGCTACTTCATGAAGCTCTTAACCACTCCTGAAGCTTCTATGGTGGGCCTGGGACTTGGGAGACAAGGTGAGAATAGTAACACTTAATACTTATTAAGTATTTATTATAGGGCAAGCACTGACTTAAGCACTTTGCAGTATTAACTCATTTAATTAATTCTATGAAGTACTATTATTTATATTGCAGTTGAATAAACAGATTGAGAGAGGTTGGGTAACTTTCCCCAATCATCCAGAATTTGACCATGGGTAATGTAGCTCTAAGGCCCATGTTCTTAGCTATTATCCCTACTGATGTAACACAGACAGCACTGAGCTGGGATTTAGAAGACATAGATGCTTGCCCTTCCTCTGTGAGCTTACACTATATTCTTAATTTTTTTGAGTTAATAACTCAGAGTTAAGGTATACTCTCCTCACCTATTAAATCAAAAGGTTGCACTACATTATCTATAAATGCCCTCCATCTCCAACATTTCATAACTGGTTTACAGTGAGTTTACAGAGAGTTGTTTCAACTAACAGGTAACTTTTGGGTACATTCTACACTGCTCTTATCACTTTCTGTGGCTCTTATCATCTATGTGGCAACATCATAAAATGAAAAAAACATGATCTAGGATCAACTCTTAGCTTTGCCACATCTCAACTGTGCAGCTTTCAGTATCTTATTTGATCTTCTGAATCTTTTTTTAATTTGTTTGCTTTTTGTTTTTTCTAAAATGAATCTAATATTACCCAACTTACAGGATTTTCTAAGGAATTTAAAAAGATAAAGTATGTAAACATGACTGGTAAACCTTAGGTAACCAATAAAAGTTCATTTCCCCCTCACTTTTGCTCTATACAAGTCTTGGGTGTTTTACACAGATGTCCATGTTATCAGACAAAAGAAATGAGTGTCAAGAAATGTTGAGATCTGTTTTAAACTTTTATTTGTGGCCAGATATTTGCTTTATAAAATAAAACAAGAAAATTCAGGTTCCCCATAATTTTCAATTTTGCTCTGTTTACTGTAGATGCAGAAAATGACCTAAACTTCATTAGGATCACCAGAGCAGGTTACAAGAAGCACCTAGGTTGCATTTTAAGAGCAGATGATATTAAGAGACACCTGTATCGGGCTAAATACCAGCCTTCCTATTACGTAGCATTAAAGGCATTTCTTGGCAAGTTCAGACTTCCATTTCTAATAATACTGTCTTTAATATTTGTTTTGATCTCCTTCTGCTGCCAGAATGCCATTTTTAAAATACCATTCTGTTACACTAATGCACAGCCTAGTAAAATGTAATAGAAAGTGGACTCAGAAGCCCTGGGTTTGCTTCTTAGCTTCACAATTACCAACGATGTGCAGTTGGGCAATGTTCTCAACTTGGTAACTTCTCTGAGCCTCTGATTCTTTATTTGATAAATAAAAATCACGATACAGTCAACCTTACCACATTGTTATGAAGCTTAAATGAGATAATGTATGGGCCTGACACAGAGTAGTCACTTGATGAAAATCGCTCAAATCTGATTGAGGAACACAAATAGGATCATTCATTCTCCAGCCCAATTAAATAAACACATCTCAAAACCATAAAAGATTTTGAGAAAAAAAATCAAATGCAACGAATAAGATTACTATTGCAATGTAAGCAAAACTAATTCCTATCACTTGTCACTTAACAGTGTAATGCAATAAAACAGCTAATACCTGAGCCATAGATCTGTTCCTAACTACCATGAAATGACTCAAAAGAGCCAGGCAGTCCTTCTCTGTGTTGAGTCATAGAATCATTCCCTGTCTGGAAAAGGACAGCAGCTAGGTCTCCTGTGTTCCATGATGGCTTGTTCTTCAGCAATTGTTCAGGCAGAGGGACAACCATAATTAACATAGAACACTGTTTCCTGCTGGATCCTAGTGAAATGGGCGTCCTGTGTATCTAGGAGTAGATGATGCAGGAGTAGATTCTGTCAATAAAGTCCGGAGGACTCACAAGACCCTTCATTTGAATGTTAGGTAAGTCTAGTTATCCATTCCCTGTCAGAAGACTCACTGGAATCTCCTTTATCCATATTTATCCAAACTTACAACAGTTTATACCTTCTCTTTCCCCCAAATTTTGGAGTTTTTTATAATAACAATAACAAACATATTTTTAATTTAAACATTCCTTAATCAGACAAAGAGGAATTTCTAGGATGGCTTTTTCTTCTTGGTTGTTTGTCTTTTTTGTTTTTGCTTTAACGAATATTTCTTGAGTGCCCACTCTACACCAGGTACTTTCCCATGGAGTATCTCATTTAATGACAACAGGACAGTAGTTGTCAAAAACATGGGCTTTAGAGAGAGAAAGATTTGGGTTCAAGTTCACGTTCCACTGCTATGTCTAGAGATTTGTCATTATCATCCCCAAAAGAAATGGAAGCTAAGGCAGATTTTAAAACTTAATTGAGATCACCCAGCCAGCAAGGGGCAGAGCTGAAATTTCAACCCAAGTCGGCCTGACCAGTTTCTGTTTGTCAGGATTTCCTAGTTGTTTCTTCAGTGCAGAGACACTTGTCACACTGTGGTTCTGAAAATGTTGGATCACACTCTCCTTTGAGAATATTAAAAAATCTGTGGGCTTTCTCCCCAGAAACATAAAATATATGTTTATTATATGCACATATTACATAGCACCTATAATTTCAGGAGGTTAACAGACCTTTTGAAACCCAGCCCCTAGAGGTCTATGGAGTTTAAATTAACCCTTGCTGTTAAGCTGTGGCAGTTGTCATAGTGTCCAGAAGTGGTGTCTTTTCAGTAATGGGTAACCTTTCGGGAAGTGGTGACAGATCATGAGTCACACATAAAAGGTAACTCATTCTTAGTCATTCCATGTATATATTTATTGGGCACCCCCTCTGTGCCGGGCACTGTTAGAATCACTAAGCAAATAGCAGAGGATGAAACTGATGAAAACATCTGCTCCCACAGAAGCTTATATCCTAACTGGTGATTTTTTATGTGCTCACTCCCCACCCATAAATGGAGTTCCCAAGTTTCGTACCCCTCATGTTAAAATCTGGGCACACCTACTCCCTACTGTAGTATATACACTCAGTTTTGTTCTACATGAACCAGATTTTTTTCAATCAGTATAGTTAAATTGAAGGAACTTACCCCAACACAATAAAGGTCATAGATGAAAAGCACACAGCTAGCATTTTTACTCAATGAAAAATAAAGGTTTTCCTCTAAGATCTGGAACAAGGCCAGGATGCCCATTCTTGCCACTTCTATCCAACATAATACTGGAAGTTCTAGCCAGGACAATTAAGCAAGAAAAGGAAATGAAAGGCATCCAAATCATAAAGGAAGAGGTAAAATTATCTGTGTTTGCAGATGACATGATTTTATATGTAGAAAACCCGAAAAATTCACACAAAAAATTATTAAATCAATAAATTCAACAAATTTGCAGGATACAAAATCAAGATATGAAAATCAGTTACATTTATTTTTTTTTAGATTTTGTTTATTTATTTATTTTAGATAGAAAGCACAAGTAGGGGGATGAGCAGAGGGAGAGGGAGAGAGAGAACCTCAAGCAGACTCCATGCTGAGCGTGGAGCCCAACACGGGGCTCGATCCCACAACCCTGAGATCATGACCTGAGCTGAAATCAAGAGTCAGTCGCTTAACTGACTGAGCCACCCAGGCACCCTTAAAAAGGGAAGTTTTTTAAAATCCCATTTACGGTGACATCAAAAAGAATAAAATACTTAAGAATAAACTTAATCAAAGAGGTGAAAGTTTTGTACACTGAAAACTATAAAACACTGTGTTTTGTGCCAGGCTCAACCTACTGATAGTTATGCCATTGGCTAGAAATGGCTGGGTGCATTCACCTAAGCTCCAGTGAGCTTCCCACAGACATCTCCCCTTTCTAAACCAATGTTACAACTAGATCAACCCTTGTGGTCCTTTCTATGATTGCAGGATGCCCTTCAGCAATAACCATTAGGAAACTTTGAAGAAAAAAATTGATTGATTATTTACAAGCCCTGGAGCACACGAGGCACTCTGGAGGCACCAAATGAGATCTCCAATAGAGAGAGAGACACAGAGACAGAGAGCAGGGACCTGTGATTCTGCTTTTATTGGGATGGAAGGCGAGGGCCTACGATTTCTTGAGCTCACTCTTTATTGGCCAATTCAAAACATAAAGCAGGAACTTGAAGTTCAGGAAGAGAAGAAAAAAAAAACCAAGCGGCCCAAATGGTCAGTTATCAAAATCAACTAAGATCTCTAAAACAGGGACCTCAGAGTGGGAAGGCAGCCTGGTTCTTTATCTACAGTGTGCCTGGCATGTGTTTATTCGAGATAGCCTTTGTTGAAGCAGAGACCCCTGTGAAGTGGATGCCTGGGCAATCAAGGCTTAAGTCAAGCACTTGCATTTCAAAAAGAAAAGCCAACTTTCAGGGCTTATCCTGCACATGGAGGAAAGAAATTAAATCGGATACAAAAAAATGGAAGGACATCTGTGTTCATGGATTGGAAGAATTAATATTGTTAAAATGTCCATACTACCCAAAGCAGTCTACAGAGTCAATCCGTATCAAAATCCAAATGGCCTTTTTTTTTTCACAGAAATTAAAAATATATATATTTCATATGGAACCACAGAAGGCACCAAATAGCCAAAGCAGTTGTGAGCAAGAATAACCAAGCTGGAGACCTCACACTTCCTGACTTCAAAATATAATACAAAGCTATAGAAATCAAAACAGCATTATATGGGCAGAAGAAGAGACATAGAAACAATGGAGCAGAATAGAGAGCTCAGAAATAAATCCATGCAAATACAGTCAACTGATCTTCAGCAAAGGTGCCAAGAATACACGCTGGAGAAAAGATGGTCTCTTCAATAAATGGTATGGGGAACCCTGGATACCCCCATGCAAAAGAATGAAATAGGACTCATCTTATACGATACACAAAAATCAACTCTTGGATTAAAGACTTAAATAGAAGACCTGAAGCCGGGCGCCTGGGTGGCTCAGTTGGTTAAGCGACTGCCTTCGGCTCAGGTCATGATCCTGGAGTCCCGGGATCGAGTCCCACGTCGGGCTCCCTGCTCGGCGGGGAGTCTGCTTCTCCCTCTGACCTTCCTCCTTCTCATGCTCTCTGTCTCTCATTCTCTCTCTCGCAAATAAATAAAATCTTAAAAAAAAAAAATTAAAAAAAAAAAAAGAAGAAGACCTGAAGCCATAAAGCTCCTAGATGAAAATACAGGGGGAACTTTTCATGACGTTCACCTTGGCAATAATTTCTTAGATATGACACCAAAAGCACAGGCGAAAAGAAACCTATAAAAATAGACATCAAACTAAAAAGTTTCTGCACAGCAAAGGAAGCAATTAACAAAATGAAAAGACAACTTACAGAATAGAAGAAAATACTTGCAAACCATATATCTGATAAAGGGTTAATCTCCAAAAAATATAAGGAACTCTTGCAACCTACTTGCAAAAAACCAAATAACCCAATTTTTAAAATGAGCTAAGGACTTGAATAGACATTTCTAATCTAGTAGACATACAGAAGACATATAAATGGCCAGGAGGTATATGGAAAAAAACTCAAAATCACTAATTATCAGGAAAATGAAACCACAATGAGATATCACCTCACACCTGTCAGAATGGCTATTAACAATTAAAAAAAAAAAAAAAGGACAAGTCACGGCAAGGATGTGGAGAAGTTGGAACATCTTATACACTATTGGTGGGAATGCAAATGGTGCAGCTTCTACAGAAAACAGTTTGGAGTTTCCTCAAAATATTAAAAATAAAGCCTCCATATGATCCAGCAATACCACCTCTGGATATTTAGCCAAAAGTAATGAAATCAGGATCTTGAGAGATATTAGCACTCCCATGCCCATAGCACACCAATCACAATAGCCAAAATGTAGAAACAACCTATATATCCACCAACAGATGAACTAATGAAGAAATGTGGTATATACATACAGTGGAATATTATACAGCCTTAAAAAGAAGGAAGTCCTGCCATTTGCAACAACACGGATGAACCTGGAGGACAATTATGCCAAGTGAAATAAGCCAGACACAAAGAAAAAATACTGCATGATGCCACTTACATGATGACTCTAAAATAGTCAAACTCATAGAAGTGGAGATTAGAACAGTGGTTGCCTGGGGCTGCAGGGAGGGGGGACATAGGGAGGTACTAATTAAAGGATACAAAATTTTAATTATACAGGATGAATAAGACCTATACATCTACCATACAGCATAGTGTCTCTAGTTAATACTATGTTGTATACCTAAAAATTTGCTAAGAGCCTGGATCTTTTGTTGTGTTTTTATCACAAAAAAATAATACGAAGGTAGGAGGAAAGTTTTGGATGTTATGGCACAGATTGTGGTGATGGTTTCACAGTGGGTACTTATCTCCACACTTGCCAAGTTGTATACATTAAATATGTACAGTTTTTTGGATGTCAGTCATACCTCAATAAAGTGGTTTAGCAAAAAAAGTTGACACACATTTGAAGGGATGGAATTACTAGTTTACAATTTTGCTTAAGCTTGTAGCAAAAAGGGGCGCCTGGGTGGCTCAGTTGGTTAAGCGACCTACTCTTGGTTTCAGCTCATTTCATGATCTCAGTGTCCTGAGATTGATCCCCGAGTCCATCTCCACGCTTAGCGTGGAGTCTGCGTGAGATTCTCTCTCCCTCTCCCTCTGCCCCTCCTGCTCATGCTCTCTCTCTCTCAAATAAATAAATAAATCTTTTAAAAAAATGGTTGTAGCAAAAAAGAAAACAAAAGGTGTCATTTCTATCTTCATTTATCCAGGCAGTCACTGAACAGATATGGATTGAGCGCCTCCCATGTGCCAAACCAGGCTGACATCAGCAAGTTTCCATGGCCCTTTGTATGCCACAGTTGTTTGTATAAATACAAAAGGAAGGTAGGAAATCTAAGAGCATTCTAAAGAATAACATTAAGGGTAGGAGAGGTGTCATGAAGGAAAACAAGGACCAGAGTAAAAACATGAAAATAAAACTAACAAAGAAAGTGATTAAAAGAAAAATATAGTGACAAAGAAAATGATGGAACTCATATGAGGAAATGAAAAAACTAAATATATATTGAAAAGAGTCGTCACCAGTCTTGAAAGCAAACCTCCGTTAGGGAAACACAGGACAGTAATTGAACATAGTGACTGGACTGAACAGAGCAATGAACAGAAGAGTACCTGGGAAGCTTTCAGAGGCTGGAATAAGACTGAACAAAGGAAGAGATGTAAAGATCAGATGGTCTGAATACCAATTTCAAATTGCTAGTTAGGTGCCTGTGTGAATGACTCATTGTTTCTCATTTTCTTTCCCCAAATCTCATCTTTTGTAAATCCAGAAAAGCTGGCTATATAATTAGATAAAATGAGCCTGGGTCATTGAAAAGCTTCAGTTTAATAACAAGTACAGTGAATAGGATTCCATTTCTCTCTCCAAACCCAGTGAAGTCCATCTTATAAAGCACTGGAAGCATGTCTCTGCACAGTAATTCCCAGAAATGCATTTCACAGCCTTTAGTCGAATGAAATTAGTAGCTTATTTACATCCCCAGAAGGTTTACCAGGCACTTCCTCTTAAATGCAATTTGTGTTTAAAATAATGATCCCATGAGGTACTTTTTTCATCAAATGAACTTAAAAGTAAGCAAAAAAGATATTCCTGTTCCACAAAATCAATCATCTGGGATTTGGTGGAGGTTCTTTGCTTATTTATATAATATGATTCATCTATAATGGTTCATTTGGTTTACTTTGATTATTGGTTGGTGAAGGCACTATATTTGTGGAGAATATGAGGATGGGGAAGAAAAGACAATTAAAATAACCAAAACATGAGTACAAAGGGTTTAGCCCACATCTGGTAATTAAACTTCTCAGTGTTTCAGCTTAAATTTCATTCTGCCCATTTACCAGGAGGTGACACTATGAGCCCGTCAGTTTTCTTTTCCCTGCTAGGCTCTGACACCTGGCCCTCTTCCCAGTCCTGTGCAGATCACTTCGACATTTCACTTCATCTGGGTGGTTTCTGTTGTTTTCTGCTTGAGAAAATTGAAGGCCAGAGAAGCTAAGTGACTTCCCAACACTCCAGGTGAAGTCAGCAACAGAGCCAGGCTACAAGTCACAAGCCGATCCTTCCCCATCCAGGCAGCAGTGGCTCAGATTCTCAGCTCTGTTCCAGGTTGATTCACTCGGACAGGAGAGTGTGGGTGCTGCTGGAGAATGTTCTGGGGGTTGGATGTTACTGTGAGAAAGCCAACGCATCATTAGAACATGTTCTTATGCAGTTCTCATCTCGTTCTGAAAACCTAGTACAAGGGACATTGTTCAATTTTATTAACATATCAGTGCTGTGCCCCCCTCCCAAAAAAACCACACACACACACACACACAAAAACCACACACACAAACATTGCTTTCATGAAGTAAAAGGAAAAAGTAAAGCAAAGTTCAGTTTCAATGATTTTCTTTTCTTTTTATTTTTAGCTATTCTTTCCTGGCCCAGAAAGCCCTTATCCTTCCCATTCACTTCCCCCTCCGCCCCAGGTACAAGGGCCAACTGCGTTTTCTGGTAGGCAGACAGCTTTCCATCATTAGTCTCTGCATTTTATTTAAAGTCATATGACCCAGTGGGAACCAAGAGGTCTGTGATTCTTTCCTAGGAGGTTTGAGGGAGAGAAAGCTGCAACGTTAGATCTCCTCCCTTTTCAGAGGCTCCATGGGAATGAGGAATATGTTTTTAATTCTTTTCTATAAGTACAAAAGGGAACCACAGTGGGCCTCCAATCTCAGCCATTCCAGCCTAACTGCCCTCCTGATTTTTTTGTCTGACATGACTTATCCAGAACAGTGGTTCTCAAACTTGAGTGAGCACAGAATCACCCTAGAGGGCTTATTAAAACACAGATTGCTGAGTTTCACCCCCAGGGTTTCTGATGCAGCAGGTCTGGGGTGGAGCCTGATAATTTGCATTTCTACAAATGCCCAAGTGATAATAGTCTGGGAACCATGAGAAGTCCTGGCCTTTAGGCAATGTTTTTCACCTCTGGTTACATTAGAATTATCTAGGGAAGCTTTTTTTTTTTTTTTTTTAAAGAGCAATGCTAGATCACAGCCCCAAAGATACTCATTTAGTTGGTTTGGATTCATTTTCATCACTTTTCTAGGTGATTCTTCCAACCGTGATCCAAACCCCATGAGACCCTGTTAAGTGTCAGGTTTCCTTTTATAATCAACTTCCCTCCTTGAATGTCTTCGGAATGCAGCTTGAGTGGCGATTCCTGTGCTTTCCACCATAAGCTCTCTGGTGCCACCTCCTGTTTTCGCAAAAATGTCCTCCTAAATAGCCTTCAGAGCTCACCCCACCCTTAGTCTCCGGGGCGCAGAGTGTGGCGATGCCCCTCCACCCCTATCTTTCAGATGAGTCCACCTACTAACACAGGAAAACAAATCAGTGCTCCCTGGGACCCCTTGGTGTAGGCCAGTAACCAATCTCCAGCCTGGACAGTTTCCAGGTATTTTGATAAAAGAGTACACGGTGGAGGTGATCAGTTTAAGGCCTTCATTTCAACACTTGACAGTGCCTTATAGTTTTGACCCAACTAACTCAATTATTAGGGAGCATCACACAGTTCAATAGTTAATTAGATTTTTATAACCACACAGGTTCTCTTGTCCTTTCTCAGATTCTTTCAATGGCAAGATGAAATGAAACCTCTTCTAACATAAGGAAGACTCTACTCTTTTTTTTTTTTTTTTAAAGATTTTATTTATTTATTTGACAGAGAGAGAGAGCACAAGCAGGGTGAGTGGCAGGCAGAGGCAGAGGGAGGAGCAGGCTTCCCTCCGAGCAGGGAGCCCGATGCGGGACTCGATCCCGGGACCCTGGGATCATGACCTGAGCCGAAGGCAGTCGCTTAACCGACTGAGCCACCCAGGCGCCCCTGGAAGACTCTACTCTTTAAAATTCCCTGGCCCAAGGCCTTTAATACTACTTCTTAACATTTAAACAAAATATTGTCTTGAATTTTTTTTCTTTCCCTTTTTGTGTCTCATACAGGGTGTACAGAGCTCTTAGAGAAATTGTCTCCTATTCTTACTTTCAGCACCCTGAAGGAAAGGAGCTTGGATATTCATTTCCTGTGTGTGTTTTCTGAAAGGCAAAACCTTATTAGGAAGACAGTAATAATATTCCCATTGTCTCACGGCCATTACCGTATTGTAAGTGATGCTCAGACTAGACTAAAAAGCATAGAGTCAGAGTCATTTCAAATAATAGATCACATTCACCACCAATTAATATGTGGCAGGAATAAGGGAAAAAGTCACTCGACTTTTTCAACAGTAAAAATACCTGACTATTGCGAGGTGCCAGGCACCATGTTGGGTGCTTTATCTGAGTCTGGTACAAATTAGGAGATTGAAATTCAGAGAGTAAGACATCTTGCCCAGTGTTAACAGGTAGAGCCAGGATTTGAACCTAAGCTATCTTTACCATTGAAGTCCCCAAAGGCAGGATCACTAATGCATTCCTAGCACCTCAAATTCTGCCTGGCGTGCAGGCGCTCAATAAAATACCTTTCGAATAACAGAATGAATAAATGAATCTGACTCCTAAGCCCATGTTATCATCCACTAGATATTACTGTGCAGACGACTGGCCTTGGAGCAGATATCTAAATCTTGGCTAAGGGGCTGTGGAACAGAGGCACATGCTACCCAGACTCTACCAGATAACAGGCTGGAGCCCCCTCTTTAGCTTGGCACATGCCTGAAACACTTACACGTGTCTGTGGCTCAGCTTTCTGAGCAGGGAAGAATTTTGCAATCTCAATATAAGTCAAAGTCCTCAGTGTTGAGCTCTTAGTGTGCCCTTGGTACTCTGGCATTTAACCTGTCTATCATACCCAGCCGGCAAAATCACTAACATGCAAGAATAGAAACTGAAAACCATGCAAACATAGCAAGGAATTTTCATACATCAGATCAATAGGAATCTAATTTAAAGCTTCAGGATTGACAGGTTTCTTTTGTCCATTTACTACATACCCTTCTTTCCCATACAATTAAATGTGCAATTTTTGTTATGAAGTGTAACCACGAGAGTCATTGAGTCATTATAATTATTAAGCAAAGCCCTCATAATCATCACCTAATCATAAGCCTTCATAATCAAGACAGTCCCCTTACTTGACATGATTTTAATTTATAAAGTGTTTCATTGATAAATTTAAATGTTGTGACAAATTAGTAAATAATCAGCTACATGCAGATGTAACTATATTTTAAGTAATAACAGAACAGGCTTCTCTTTAAATAAATTAAAAAATATTAACAGTGACTGTGCTAGCCATTCTGCACAGCAAATTGGTGTACTTCATAAATTATTTAAAGTGTAGCTTATAAATATATTCATATGATTTTATAACTCTGATTGACAATCACTGATGAAATACTATCTTTAAATGTTTGGTACAATACAGAAAGAAAAAACGAATCTGTTTACAATGTTTAGATGTGTGTATTTGTGTGGGCAAATATGTGTAAGCAAACATGGGCTAGCAGTCATCACAGAAGGCTCACCCTACTGTACCAATATGGGGGCTATGGTTTTTATCATAGCCACAGTGAGGTTATACTATTCTTTAAAATGCTTCAACAGTGATACCTTGGTTGTGGACTACCTAATCACAGTAGAGATAAGGCAAGAAAGTATCAGATATTCACTTTTAAAACCCCATTATAATATACCACCATGTGCAGCCTTACAGGTAAGTCAAAAAGGAGATAACAAAGAGCTTTTTAAGCTCTTTTACTGGAATACTTCGTTTTAGTGCTATTGCATATTGATAAAATATAGTTATTCCCCAATGGAGCTTTCTAAAATCATCTAAATGTATCTGTGTGTACATTCAGAGAGAGGTGGGGAGATGGAGAAACAGAGAAGGAGAGAAAGAAGAGAGAAGAGACATAGATAGAGGTTGGGGGCAGAGTTTCTAGGATTTCTTAGCCTGAGCAGAATGTTCACTTCCATACTAAAGCACCTCTTAAGTGATGGGTACAAACAAATGAGGAAAGTTTTTACTTTTCTTGGTACTCATCTTCATTATCTACCCCCCCATCTATTTATGCATTTCTGAATCCCTATGTATTTTCATTTCCAAGCCATGTCCCTTCTGTAGGAGCTACCAAGAAGATCAGATCAGGAAGTATGGGCAGCTGTATATAAGGCAGTCATGCTGCCATGTTTCTGTAGAGTGGTAACACTGAGGGACAGCTTAAAAGAGCCTTTAACCCCCATCTGTATCAGTCCCCACCAAGCTACTACAAATATATGTATTAATTTAAGTAAAAATTGTGAGCTTCCATGCAAGCTCAGCTTTAAGACAAGTTCCCCAACACCTTTACCAGGGAGATCACCACCCCTATACAAAAAATTCTGGAGCAGCCACTGCATGTGCCATCCAATGCACTTGGGATTCAGTCACTCTGCGGCAAGTTAACAAGTACTTAACCCATTTGGGGAGCCCAAGAACAGAAGGACAAATCCAGAAAAAGGAAGCTTTTCTGCCTCCTAGAATCAGGAAGAAAATCCTATTCCTTGAGCTGTAATCTCCTAGTATAATATAAAATACTCTGAACTGAACCTGGGATGTATTTAGAGATAGCCTTATTTCCAGAGCTATTAAGTTATTCAATACCTTTTGAGGAAGGAAACATTTTTAGAAGAAAGCATGAGGTTAGGAAAAGTGCTAATACGAGGAAATGACGTGAGCTGAATCTAAAAGGTAAGTTGGTGTTCTCTGAGTGGCAGTCAGGTACAGGGAGGGGAAAGTAGTGATAAACTCAAGGCAGAGGGGGGGCACCTGGGTGGCTCAGTCCGGTTAAGCGGCTGCCTTCGGCTCAGGTCATGATCCCAGGGTCCTGGGATCGAGCCCCACGTCAGGCTCCCTGCTCCGTGGAGAGCCTGCTTCTTCCTCTCCCTCTCCCTGCTGTTCTGCCTACTTGTGCTCTCTCTCTCTGTCAAATAAATAAAATCCTTAAAAAAAAAAAAAAAAAAAACTCAAGGCAGAGGGGTCAAAGTGCAAAGGCATGGGCATGGAGAAGGTATGGCTCCATGAAAGCGGGAACTAAGTCAGCCACATCCAGCATTGCATCCCCAGAGCTTAGCACAGTTGTTTGTAACGTAGTTGTTTATAACATAGGAAGCACTCTCCGTATATTTGAACATTGAATGAACACATCAATTAACTATAGGTAGTACAGTGTAGCTAATGGATAGGAGTGCTGTGTGTGTGAAACACAATAAATCTGAGAGAGAAACGGGGCCAGATTACGATAATTCCTGTAGGTCAAACTCTGAATTTTCGGCTTTATAGAGAGAAGGAGACGTTTAAGAAATTTTTAA
This sequence comes from Mirounga angustirostris, assembly GCF_029215605.1. Taxonomy (NCBI): domain Eukaryota; kingdom Metazoa; phylum Chordata; class Mammalia; order Carnivora; family Phocidae; genus Mirounga; species Mirounga angustirostris. The sequence continues at coordinate 22,223,191 of NW_026991713.1, forward strand.
GTGGACAAGTGACATGACAACATTTGCATTTTACAAAATCACTGTGAGAGCTATGTAAAGGATGAATTAGAGACCGGGAAACCAAGTAGGAACAGATTGACATAATCCAGGTAGAGATGATGAAAACCTGATTTTAAAAAGCAACAGTGAAGATAGAAGGGAGAGATGGATTCTAGAGACAGCGTGAAGGCAGGATTGATAAGGTTTGGTGACCAGCAGACATGGGCATGAGGAAATGGAAGAGATGCTTGCATGTTTGATGGTACCGTTCACTACATTCACAAAGAGGGAGACCAGGTTTGGGAGAAAGAAAATGAGTTTCATTTTAGACATGTTGAGGGTCTAGGGAACATCAAAGGGGAGATGGTCAGCAGGTGGTCAGGAATTCAGGCAAGTATGGTAGGGGAAAATGTTGATTTTTGTCTAAGAGAGAATTAACCACTTGATTAAGATCCTGCTTATTCATTCACTCCACAAATATTCAACTGCCTCTTCAACATCTTCACTTGTCTAAAAGATATGTCAAACTCAACATGGCTCAAACTAAATTCCTAATATTCCCTGAAAAACTTCACTGGCAGCCAAACCCCTGTCTCATTTGATGGAAACTGCATCTTCCTAGTTGCTCAGGCCAAAATTCATGAATGCCTGGGTCCTGGATGCCTCTCTGCCTCTCATAACTCCAATTTCAATTAGCAGCAAATCCTGTTGGATCTACCCTCAGAATATATTCAGGAATGTGGCCACTCCTCACCTCTTCCACTGCTTCCTCTCTGATACAATCCACCATTATCTCTTGTCTGTATTACTGCAGCGGCCTCTTAATTGGTCCTCTGCCTCCACCCTTACGCCCTCAGGCTTTTCTCAGTATAGCAGCCAGAGATCCTATTAATGTTAGATCTGACCTCATCTCTCCTGTTATGCTCCCCCAAACTCCTTGTATTCCAAACCCAACAAATCTTTCCCACTGTTCCCAGTTCATACCAGCGCTCGCCTACCTCTTGCCCCTTGCACTTGCTATTCCATGCTCAAGGATGCTCCTTCTCAAGGTCCTTCTGCTCATCCTTCCATAAATCTCACTTTCTTACAGGGAGTCTTCTTTAATTCCTTATTTAAAAGTATACCTCCCCCAACATCTTTCTCTAATTTTTTCCCTACAACACATATTGTTATTTAATTATGTATTTCATTTATTTTATTTATTGTCTTTTTGCTCCACTAGAATGCAAGTTCCATGAAGAGAAGGAGTTTAGTTTTGATGAGTGTTTTTTTTCCCTAGCATATATGATAGCCCTCAAATAGGATATTCTATTCTGTTGGTAGAGTATCTCAATATTCCATCTCAGTCATTCAATAAATTGTTGCTGGAGGGAAGGAAGGATAGACTGAAGCTGTATGTGCTGAGCATTATCAATTATGAACAGAATTATAAAATACATGTCCCTCCTTGCAGTCTTTTGGCAGAAATAAGACACATTCCCATGCAAAAAGTTAAGGAACTATACAAATGCATGCTGGAGTCATCTATAACACTAATGTGTTCTTTGGGCTTTTATGAACTTAGGTCTGTGGAAGACTATAGTGACACTCTCTGTACTCAGATTTCTCTTTGCTTCACTGATGGATGATATTAGCCACAAAGCAGACATTTCTTTACTAAGTTCAGCAAAACTTCATATGTTTTTCAGATATAAAACAAAACTGTGAAACAGCATGTACCATCAAGCTACGTAACACCACATCTTTGTTCTATAGTCATTTACCTTACGACTCCTTTTTGTTTGATGAACTTGTTAGAGGAGAACACTTTGTCAGGTGAATATTGAGACATTTATAATTGAAAAGTTCTTTTTATTTGGGTCTCCCTTTAAGTCATTGTCAGTGAGTGTAATAGACTTTTCACATAAGATCCTTGCCTTTCTTGCTTGCTTCTACTTTCAGCCTTTGTATTTCTCCTTGTCAGTCCTCAAAAATTGAAATATGGTGGCAGTGGAGTGAAAACAAAGAAGCATAACTCTGGTTTGGAGAGTCTGTCAGTTTATCTGTTGTATAAAGTATGGTGATAAATGTACATTCTTTATGTACACTGTAGTAAGTAACTATATAGTAAATGTATACCCATAGTAAGAAACATCCAGCAGCAGCCTAGATTTAATCCCTATAATGTATTCATGTAACAAGTTATTCATTCATTTATTAATTCAAATCAGTAAACATTCATTGACTATGTGACACTGATGGGCAAGGGTGCTATTGATGAATGAGTGGCAAAGACAGAGCTACCTGTCTAGGTGGCAAGAAAGACATTGCACAGCTGTAATGCAAAGAGAAAGGTGTTTCGATGGGGGGTGCCCAAGGTGCTACACGGGTACAAAGAGATCATCACATGAGAGACCTGTCATTGTTTTCTTTGCCAACTGTAGGTGGAATCAACTGAACTTCTCTTCTTGGAAACAATAGCCAAAGCTTATATTGACTTTCTAGGAGTCTTGGGTTTTGTTTTTTGGGTTTTTTTCCCCTTTAACAAGACAATTAAGGAAAGGACGTTGAAATTTATTTATTAAGCACCTACTTTGCCATGAAATTATGTTTGAGAGAGATGCAAAAGAAAACAGGTTTCTGGATTTCAAGGGTCTTGAGGAGTACAGATAAGTATATAAATCAATGTATAATTAAGTTTTACTTACATATCTAAGTGGAGTAGACCAGGGTTTCTCAACCTTCATGAATCCCTTCAGGCGTCTTGCTAAAATACAGATTCGAATTCAGCATGTCTGAGGTGGGACCCTGAGTTTCTATAGTTCCATCCAGCTCCCAGATGGTGCCAATGCTGCTCATCATTTGAGAACATACCGAGTGACAAAGATATAAACAATAAGGCCCAACAACTTTGGAGATGTGGATTTCAATATTTAGGAAAAACCATATCAAAAAGATGAGACAGGAGACAGGAGTTGGGCCTTGAATGAAAAGGATCAGACTGGAGAAAAATAAAGAAGTAAACTGAGTACCAGAGCGAAGCAGTGGAAGATACATTCTGGGAGAGTGAACAGGAGACTTTTCCTGGGGCAAAGAATTACTGCTGTGGGAGAGTATTAGACAACACAAATCGAATGATTGGTTGGGTCATACTGTGGGAGGTTTGGTATGCCAAGCTGAAGACTAAGGGTTTTATCTTATGATCAAATGGACACCAACAGAATTTGGAGGTGGGGAGAAGTAACAGTTCAGTTTATATTTTAGGAACATTGATCAGGCAAATATTATTATTACTCTAGTTTAAGGATGAGGCAGCAGATGTCTGGCTTAGAAATGCAGTGATGGAAATAGAAAAGAATGTGTGCAAGGTGAGAGGCTCTAAAGACAGAAGCAATCTTTGCCAAAAAAAAGCCTCTAGATCCTCAAATGGACAAGGTAAACATTTTAAAGGAAGAACTGATAAGATTCAATGAATAAACTATGAAGAATGAAGATGTTAAAGATAACAATGACTCAAACTTCAATAATTAGAATGGTCATTAAACAAATGTAGATTGAGAAGCGGGTAAGTTTGGATGTAGATATCAGGAGTTTAAAGTGATGGCAGAACTCCACATGGAAACTTCCAGCAAACTGCAGTTGCCGTGAGGTGGAGACCAGGGGAGGGGTCATCACTCAGACAAAGACGTTAGAAAAGTCAGAGGGTGGTGATCATTAAAATCTTGAGGCAGGGGTAGGTCTAGAGGAAGATCCTGGAGAGGGCTGAAAGCAGAGGGCCAAGGACTAGACTCACAGGTATGCCTTTATTTGAAGAACAGAAAGACAAATGAGCCAGCAATGCCAAAATCGACTGGTAAAAAAAATTTTTTTCAGTAGTCCATTATCTGTAGTATCTACACTGAACCAAACTTTTGACCCATAGGACTGTTGACTTAGGCAATGTGTGAACACATTTGTATTCCATTCTTTGCACAGTCAACACCAAGCTTTTCCTGATGTGTCTTCAGAAGGCCTGGGTTCCAGCCCATTTTGTCTCCTACCCGCTCTGTGGCCTCGTCATCAGTCACAAGGGATAAAAATACTACATTACTGCAAGCCTCACAGGTGTTATGAAAAATGACATTAAAAATTTCTTCAAATCATAAATTTCAACGAAGCCTTTTCTAACTCATCAAGAATAAATGTAATTTACATGCCATACTCAAGCTATTGCTCAACTTAGATTACCAGGAGAAGAGATAAACAGACTTATTTTCCTAAATTAAAACAGCCAGATCGAGGTTTCTAAATGTATTCACCAGATTTTACCGAGGGCTTGTGGTATGCTGGGCACTGTGATGGCAGTAGCATACCGGATACAGAGTTCAAATCAGCACAGGGCCCGCTTTGGCAGGACTCAGACTCTGGCAAGGAAGACAACAAACAGGAGTCATGAATGATAAGACATGAATCAATACATTACAAATGCCATAAGACCTATATGAACCGAGTCCAACGGATGTTCAGAGAAGAGGAAATTTCTGGCAAAGGGAGAGAGGAAGAAGGCCCTGAATAAGGGTAAAACTGTGACAGATGGAGAGGAAAGGGAGGGCATTCTGTCCAGGCCCAGAGGGAAGAGGGCACAGACAGGGCTTGGGCAATGGCGAGGAGCACAGTTAGCCAGGAACATGGAACAATTAGGGGAGCAGCGGGAGATAGTCAGATTGTAAAGGGCACAGATGCCAGGCCAAGGAGTCAGGACTTTGTTCTGTGGACAGTGGAGCATGTTGAGGGCAACAAAGGACCTAGAGCAGCAAAGTAACATAATTATATCCATACTTAAGGGGGTTCAGCAAAAAGGGTGGGCTTTGGGGGGGGGGAGGAGAATTACCAAAATGCATGGATGTTTTTAAGTTGCTCATTAAAGTAGGGGACAGCAGTATTCTATGAAAACTGCTGCAAGCATATCCTTCCCCCCAAAATTAATTTCAATAGGAACATGGAATTCACCCCCCTCTTTTCCCAATAATCTGTGTTTTATAGTTGAATGTGAAGTTCTAAAATAGATACACTCTCCACTGAAGCCAGGAAGACTGGCCAGGGCAAGAAGCCATGTACCAGCTCCAGTGAGTCGGGGCAGAAAGGTGGTGGGTAGAACAGCTGAAGCAGAGGTTCTAAACCTTTTGGGGGCCATAGATTCCTTTGAGACCGCACATAGTTCATATATATGTGAAATTCTGCATACAATTTCAGGGGGTTCATGGGCCCCCTGAGCCCTATACATCGAGCACCAGACACTCCTATTAAGAACCTCTGAGCTGGAAAAGACAAAAATAAGGATGCCCCAGAAGCACCGTAAGAAGTAGCACGTAAAAACCCACAATTACAGAAGTCGGGATTACCTACACCAGATGTTTCCAATGAGGCTCCCTACCAGAATTACCTGGGGTTATTCCCAGGGCACAATCAGACTTTTTGGAGGCAGGCAGGACTCAAAAATCTGAATTTTTAATTAACTGAGGTCATTGTGGTATGAAAGCAGGTTTTGAAATCTCTAATCTAGTTTCTTTGGGACAACAGCTATAAATCCTTCCTAGGCAGATGGGACACTCTGCTATTTCTAAAGATCTTAGTAGAGATCCTTCGATGTGTTGCTATGGGGCTGAACCACTTAAACCTGACCTTAAGGTCTCAGCGCAGCTTCATTCGCTCCTTTCATTTCATCCCTCACTCAGCATGGTTGCCATGCCCTCATGGAAGACACCCTTTCCTTCCTTCATCCTTTTGCAATCCCAACCTTCCCCACTGTGCTTTAGTTATAGTTCCTGGCCCATCATCATCATCATGGCTCTTGACTTCTCAGGGCTCAATGCTAATCTCAGGTTCTAGAGGCTATCCCTTGAGAATGAGGCGTACTGGAGTTCCTACTAGATATCCTCCTGCAATTCCAGGGTGACTCATTCAGAAAGTCCCACGGATCAGGAAATAGGTAGAGTCCCTTAACTGACCCTTGACCTCCATACTATTTCCTGACCCCGATTCTCCGGCCTGTCTCTGCAGAAGCAATGGAAATAGCTAAAGACCAAAGGACTAGAGAATAAGAAGGCAGTCATTTAATGTATGCCTCTGATGTCCAGTGTTCCTGGTTATTTCAGGAAGAGAACCTATTGTAGAGTCAGGCTCTCTTACCCACCAGCCAAACTGAGCCACTTTGGAGCACCGTGGACCAGGGAGGCTCACCACAACCTCAAAGAGTCAAAACTGAACATTTGAGCATCGAGCAAGTTCCCTGACTTCGAACCTCCTAGCTAGCTTTGAGTTTTCTTGGGTGGGTGGGTTGGGCTGGGCGACAGTGGTTAGCCAGGGCAGAAGAACGCAGGTCCCTGCACAGACCTGGGAAGCGGCAGACACCGTGAAGCACGGTCTCCAACGCCGTCTTCACATGGTTCCAAACACGTTAGGTTTCTGAACCACTTAGAAGTAGCTCATGCTTGCACCTCAGCCTTTCAGAATATTATTATTTTGTTCCTGATGTAGCAGAAAGGGAAAGGATGGGAAGTCAGGGAGATCAGGTAGTTATTTACTGTGTGCTTTTGGGCCTCTTGCTTAATCTCCCAAGAGCTTCAATATTTCTTTTTTTTTTTTTCTTCTTTTTTTTTTTGTGGGGTTTTTTTTGTTTGTTTGTTTGTTTTTTGGTGAAATGGGCATAATTACTCCTACCTTACCGGGTTGTTGTGGATGTTAATGTGGTCCATGACACACATCTGATATTAATGTGGCTCAGAAGAAGCACTCAGTGTCCCTTCCCTCCCCATCCCCAGCTCCATCATCCAGATTGTTGGTTAGTCAGCTTACATTGCAAGGTGCTAGGACTCGGAATCTATCCCTGAACACATCCCTACCTTCTATTCCAGAGCATAACCCAACAATAAGAAGCTAGGTGATCAAGAGCAAATTCACTTAACCACTTAAAAAACCTCAGTTTCTTCATTCTTAAAATGATGGGTTTGTATGAACAATCTCCCTCCAGCTCTTTCCCTCACTGATCCTGCATGAGAGGTAAACCAACCCTCTCTGTTATTAGCATGCAACAAGTGTGACTGCAGCCATGTCCTGGGCTGTAACCAAAGAAAATAGCCCACTGAGATTCAGAACAGAGGGGAAAGTATTTAAGGATGAACAGTAGGAGACCTAAACCATTATAGCCAGGTAGAAAGATACAGAGAAGAGAGATAATGTTAAATTACAGTTGAAGTGAAGGTGGAAATCACAGCAACAAAAGCAAAAGCAGTCCCAGCCCTAGAATCTAACAGCAGAGTCTGCGACATGAGATAAAACGTCATTTCCAAAGGTTTTTAACAATTGTGCTTCTGCAAGAAGATTTGTAATTACAAACACGAACAATCCTCGGCATATATCATTTCTAAAGATAGAGGCTGTTACTCTGTTCCAGATGAAGAGCTAAAGAATATCTCACACCGGTTGGTACATGACAAGGCAGTAACAACCAGACAATTAGGATGATGCATCAGCAGAACTGGAGTCACAATATGCCATATACAGATGCTGATTCCATTGACAAGGAAGGGACGTCACCATCACATCAGCAGCGGAAGTCTCTAGATAAAGGGAAACCGTATCACACAAAGGAGGAGGACACTCTACAGGGTAGAACAGTACCACTTTGGCCCTACCTGAATAAGCTCTCAAAGGCAATGAAGGATAATTTTATTTTTATAAAAGGCAGCCAAGAAAAATATTTTTAAGTGACGGAGTTGGTGGATAGAAAATGTAGGGGCGCCTGGGTGACTCAGTCGGTTAAATGTCTGCCTCTGGCTCAGGTCACGATCTTAGGGTCCTGGGATGGAGTCCTGCATCAGGCTCCTGGCTCAGTGGGGAGTCTGCTTCTCTCTCTGCTCCCCGCCCCCCGCTGCCGCCGGCTCATGCTCGCTCACTTGCTCTCTCTCTCTCAAATAAATAAATAAAATATTTAAAAAAAATTTTTTAAATGTAAGTCCCTTAATATTGAGTTATTGGTTTGCCTGTGAACCCTATGTTTTGTTGGGCTTTTCTAGGGTTTGTAACATTCACTGCTTATAGTAAATGATAGGCAAGCCAGGTAAATTTAAGAGACAACGAGTTAGGGACGCCTGGGTGGCTCAGTTGGTTAGGCGACTGCCTTCGGCTCAGGTCATGACCCCATCGAGCCCTGCATCAGGCTCCCTGCTCAGCTGGAAGCCTGCTTCTCCCTCTTCCACTTCCCCTGCTTGTGTTCCCTCTCATGCTGTTTCTCTTTCTCTCTCTCTCTCTGTCAATTAAATAAATAAATAAAATCTTTAAAAAAAGAGAGACAATGAGTTAGATGGCTCTCAAGTGGAGTCATCCTTGCACCTGCTTTCTTTCTCTCACATCCCACGTATACTTTGTCCGGAAATCTGTTGACCCCGCCTTCAAAGCACATCCAGAATGGAAACCACTTCTCACCACCATCACCACCACCTAGAATTAGGACTGCGGGCTCCCTGCACCTCCCTTTACCCCTCCAAAGTCTGTTGCCTAACATGGCAGCCAGATTGATGGTTTCCACTCTTAGGCTCAAAACCCTTCAGTGGCTCCCCATTTCACTCAGAGCAAAAGCCAAAATCCTTCTTCACTGGCCTAGAAGGCCCATGGGGCTCCCTGTTAACCTCTGCCCTCCTTTTCTTCACTGCCAGCACTTCAGTCTCCTTTCTTCTCCCACACTCCAGGGAAGCTCCCAACTTAGGGGATTTGCATTGGCCATTGCCTCTGCCTAGAAGTGTCTTCTCCAAATATCCACCACACATGCTCACTTCACTTGAGAGTTTACTCACATTGCACCTTTTAATGAAGTGAAACCTGGCCACCCTTAAAGTTATAGTTGGCTACTCCCATCCTTTATCTGCTGCTCCTGTCACTCCCTAGTTCCTTCATCTTTCTCTCCTTACCACTTTCTAACATCATTATTGAGTTTCCTGACTTATTATATTTATCATTTTCCTTTTTATCTCTTCATACTAGAGGGCAGGGACCTTTGTTTTGCTCTCTGATATAACCCAAATGCCTAGAACAGTGTCTGGTACACAGTAGATATTTATAATTATTTGTGGAACAAATGAGTAAATATAACAGAAAATCCAACTCAAATTGGCTTAAACCAAAAGGAAATACTGTCCCATATAACTGGAAGTTGAGAGGTGTGTGGGGATATCAGGAGGAAGCTCTGCTTCCCTATGATTCTTCTAGGTCAATTACTTCATCAGGCTGATAACAAGATGGTTGCAAAAGTTCTAAGATGAATTTGGGGCAGCCCAGGCTGGGGCAGGCAGGGGGGATGGAGGATGACTCTTTGAAACTCTCTTTTAAGAGTGAGGACACTTTAGCTGGAAGCCCCAGCAAACTTCTGCTAGCATCTCATTGGCTCAAATTGAACCAGTCTTTGTTGCCAGGGGAATGATGTGCAGTGCTTTGCCTCACTGGGAAGAGTGATGGAAAAAAGCAGAATGGATTTAGCTAAGATTAATCAAAACCCACCTCAACCCCATAGTCACCTCACAATAGGGGAGGAGTGGGATAGATAGTTAAACCTAGTGTCCACTTCTCAAAGTTAACCAGATCAGACAGACAGGTAGACAGAAGGCTTGGGGGAAAGAAAGGATTTGGTCAAAATAGAGATGCTGGAAAACTGAACATTCTGAAAGATCGCACTTGATTTTCCTGGTGGTGATGCTCTGAATTCAGTAGCATATGAGCTTTATGACTTACTGGACTTGCTCAGGAGTATTGGAAGCATTTATGTGGACTGCACAGAAGCCCTACTCACATGTGACAGTCTCACACCATCCCTGCTGATCCAGATTCACACAGCAAATATGGTTAGCAGTGAATATGAAACAAAGTTGTTATTGATTCTGGTCTCACTGAAAACCAAATATAACAAATATTTCACACTCTTGCAGTTTGTAGATGGGTAAAAGGTGACTGAAATATGGAATACTCTTTATTTGTTAAATTCATGACGTGGGACGAGATGGAGACATATGGGACATGGAATCTGAGATTTCTGCAGTGTTTTGCTTCTGCATAAACCATACAGAAGAGCTTATCACTCCTGCTGATTTCTAGTCAATGATCATTCCTCCTGGGATTTGGCAAGAGCCCATCTCTGCTATCTGTTGAAAAAAGCCGTGGGGAATGGGAAAACCTTGTCTAATCAAATTAGAAAGCTCAACAAAATTTCTGAGAGAGGAATGATTAAGAAGAAAAAGTTTTAGACACAGTTTGTATGCACAATTTCAGGCAAACAGTGGGCAGATTATAACAGGATTATATCTATTCATACTGTGAGTGGGACTTCCTGGAAATAATTTATTAGCAGTTAGGTTCCTAGACATAAACTCCCACACAAGTGATACGGTGGAGATCATAATCTCTTAAATCCATGTAGCAAAAGAAAAATTTGAAATTTTTAACTCCAAGATTATTTCATTCTATGCTTTGACTCTCTGGATCATTTAGGAGTAGTTTTTTGTTTTGTTTTAATTTTTTCTTTTCTTCTTTTTTTTTTTTTTTTTTATCAGTCAGGGGGAACAGAGTTGGGATAGGGACACAGTTTTCAAAATGACTTACTATATTTCCTAGATTGCAGGTACATATAATTGTATAGTTATGGCAGACAAAATAATGGCCCCCAAAGATCATATGTCCTAATCCTGTAACCTATAAGTACATTAAGTAACATGGCAAAGATGTATTAAAGTTGTAGATGGAAATAAATCTGTTAAACAGTTTACTTTAAAATAAGGAGATTATTGGGGTGCCTGGGTGGCTCAGTTGATTAAGCATTTGCCTTTGGCTCAGGTCATGATCCCAGGGTCCTGGGCTCCATGAACCGCCCCCACACTCCAGGGAAGACCCCTCCCCCGCCAGCTCAGGCTCCCTGCTCAGCAGGGAATCTGTTTCTCCCTCTCCCTCTGCCCCTCCACCTGCTCATGCATGTGCTTTCTCTCTCAAATAAATTAATTTTTTAAAAAAATAAATAAATAAAATAAGGGGATTATTTTGGATTATCCCAGTGGGCCCAAAGTAATCACAAGGGTCCTTGGAAGTAAAAGAGAGCATGGAAGAGGGAACCAGAGAGAAGGCACCATCAGCCTGATTTTGGTAGCTTCGAAGATGAAGGAAGATGGAGATGAGCCCTGGAAATCGAGCAGTCTCTAAAGATGGAAAATGCAAGGGAATGTATGTATTCCTCCCTAGAGCCTCCAGAATAGAATGCACCTTGCTGACACCTTGATCTTTGCCCAGTGAAATCCATGTCAGACTTCTGAACTGAAGAACTGTTAGAAAATAAATTTGTGTTGTTTTAAGCCATTAGTTTTGTAGTAACTTGTTACAGCAGCCATAGAAAGCTAATACAGCTATCATTTTGTAAAACCACATATTGCAAATAGAAAGGTACTGAAATAGCCTTGAGTTTGGAACATTCTCAGATGCTTAATGAAATAGATTAAAGTCTGAACAAGATCCAGTCCAATCCACCTTATCAAACGGGAGCACGTTTCAGGAATTGAGCTCTGCTCTCTGTGTTTATGGACACTTCAAGAAATAGCAGTGTACTCCCCACTAATCACAAACCAGAAGACTGCTGAACAGAATGTACAATTGTAAGGATGTAGAAGGAAACACGAATTTTATTTGCTTTTCATACAGAGGCAGATTCTTATTTCCATGATCTTTATTTGCCTGAATATAAGAAATCTTTTCCTTTTTTTAAAAACTATGAAATTTCCTCACTTGAATTCCAGCATGTTTGGATGAGTTTTGGTGTTGTTTCTGACATGGACTTTCATATTTAAAGATAAGTGACAGGAATCACTATCTATTGGGGTGCTTGATGCATAATCATTCCATGTATATTGGAATAAAATACTTACTTGTTCACATTCAAAGCACTGCCCTAGGCAGCAGGGTACAGTGGTCAATAATCTCCATTCAGCTCTTGCCTTCCCAGAACTTAAAGTCTAGTTGGGAAAGCAGACACCTATGAAGGTCATCACAACACAGTGTGGGTTAGTGCTATAATGGACGGGCACTTTGCTGAAGGGCACCTAACCCAGTCTTGACAGAGAGTAGGGGGTTTTTAGAGGAAGCAGTCCCTCTGGCACTGCCTTCATTAGGTGGCTGATTTATGTCTGCTGAGCTGGGTCTCGTTCCTCAGTCTCTTTCTCCTGGTCAGTTTGAATTCCTTGCTCAGGGACTCACCCTGTTCCTGGCCGTTGAATGGCCACTCAACACATGTTGTAAGGAAGAATTCAAAACATTCTTCAAAATTATGGCTCAGTATGTTTTTTAAGCCACTACACAGGTATAGCTTTGGCTTTTCACTTCAAAACTTGCCATGCCACAGCTGGCCAAAAATCTTTAGTTATCCTTTCCCTGTATGTATCTTGCCCATCACATTTTGCTAACTCCCAATGCAAGAAAAATCGTATTTATTTTTAGGTACAATATTTTATTTTTCTAGCTATAAAATAATACAAGTTCATTTTAGGAATCTGGGAAATTGCAGAAAAGAATAAAGAAAAAAGTATTTGTCACCATACTTCTGTTACCCTGAGTGTATCTGCCCTCAGTTTTTTATACAGTCAATCCTCTTATTCAGATTCCATATTTGTGAATTCACCTAATCACTAAAAATTAATTGTAACCCCCAAACCGATACTCTCAGTGCCTTCTCAGTCAGTCAGGGGCCCGGGCCTGCGCAGAACAGCAAAAATGTTGAGACCTGCCCCACGCCTTCCCAGCTGAGGGCACTGAGGTTTGGGCAGGGCGATGCTCTGCCTTCTTGTGTCAGCTCGCTGGCTGTAAACAAGTGTCCTTTTTGGGGTTTTTTGGGTTTTTTTAAAAGCTTCCAGGATTTTTTTTAAAGTTTTATTTGTTTGACAGAGAGAGACACACAGCGAGAGAGGGAACACAAGCAGGGGGAGTGGGAGAGGGAGAAGCAGGCTTCCCGCGGAGCAGGGAGCCCGATGCGGGGCTCGATCCCAGGACCCTGGGATCATGACCTGAGCCGAAGGCAGTCGCTTACCGACTGAGCCACCCAGGTGCCCAACAAGTTTGTAGTTGACTTTAGTGCCGTATGTTTTCACATTTTTGTGCTTTTTGTTGGTGATTTAATTGTTTAAAATGACCCCCCAGCAGAGGGCTGAAGTGCTCTCTTGTGCCCTAAGCACATGGAGAAAATACATGTGTTAAACACGTTTTGCTGACACGTAAGTTACAGTGCTGTTGGCCTTGAGCCCAGTGTTAATGAATCAACAAGAATCAACAATGTATATAAAATAAGTTGTCTTCAAAGGTAAACCCACATAAAACAATGTTCTATATTGATCAGTCGGCAAAATCATGGGACCAGAGGTCATCTTTTCCCTAGGAGCACTGATTCAGTGTTGACTAACTCTGTATTCATAGTTACAGAACATAACGACCATCAATATTAAGAATCTACTGCATTTTCTTTATGCCAAAATAGAAAAGAGAAATCATACCGTGTCGGGTTTGGTCAGCAAACCCTGAGACGGCGAATGAAAAGATGACTCCAGACACCTTAGTAGGAGAAAGGAGAGGTCTGGGGACCAGATGTTCTAATGGCAAGCGGCCTCGAACCGAACTTTATCGGGGTCTTATCAATACACCAAGTACAAGCACAAAACAAGGAGGCAAGAAGTTTGTGAAGTACGTGACCACCACAGATGCCTGTTTTTCTTCAAAATTTAAACATTTACTCCCTAGAGGAGAACCTTGAGCCACAGTAGGAATCCGGCCTCTTTCAGCCAAGGAACTTCAAAGGAGGCTCAGCGTTCCGGGCACTCCTCCTTTGCTTTTCAATGAGTCCCATCCAGGGAGGCACATACAAGTCAGATTTTGTCTATCCAGGCACTGTGAATTCCCACATTACCATTTGTTAATTTCTGTATCCCACCTTTTTTTTTTCATTTAACCTACATTCTGAACACTTTCAATGTTATTACATATTTTTAAATATGATTTTATTTTTTTAAGATTTTATTTGTTTATTTGAGAGAGAGAGCACAAGCAGGGGGCAGAGGCAGATGGAGAGGGAGAAGCAAACTCTCCGCTGAGCAGGAAGCCCATGTGGGACTTGATCCCAGGACCCCAAGATCATGACCCCAGCCAAAGGCAGACGCTCAACCAACTGAGCCACCCAGGTGCCCCTAAATATGATTTTAATGATGTATTTGACCAAATGGATCTCCTTGATTTATTAGTTTCCCTCTTGCTAGATGTTAGGTTATTTCCAAAGATCATTCTTATAGATACATTTTATGTTTTTCTTTCATTCATTCATTCAACAAATATTTATTGAGTTCCAACTATATTCCAGGCCTCATGCATAAGGATACAAAAACAAACAGGATGGATATTTATTCTCAGGAGTCTCTGTCCTCCAGAGGTTTGTAATCAACTGAGAAGGACAGATAATAAGCATTTACACAAATAATTCATTAGAATAGTAATAAATGCTAGCAGGGACAAGGACAGGAAGCTACAAAAGCACACAAGAAAGCCTGATCTTAATGAGGGAGTAGTTCCCTGATGAGTGACATTTTCAGCTGAGCCCTGAAAGAACTCAGGACCAGAATGTACTAGGCTCCTATATATTAGAGGTAGAGGGAAAGGATTTTTCTTCTCTCTTCTTCTCTCCCTCCTCACCCTCCCACAGCACAAGCCAATGGTGCATCAGTAGGTTTCACCTTCATGGGCATGTGACCACAGGGTCCGGCTCCTGTCTTGGCTGCCTGCCCACACCCAGTACCACCCATTCTTCCACCCCTAGAGGGTAGGGGGGCTATCAGGCTAGGCTAAAAGATGTGTCTTCCTGGATGGGATCCAGCACATAACAGCCAGCAGACCCCACAGGACCCAGCTGGCAGAAAAGAGGGGTCAGATGCAGCTGCAGGCCTGTCCAGAGTAGGGCCTGGGCTCAGCCTTGGGGTAAGGCAAACAGACCTACTGCAGCTTGGCACTGGCTGCGGCCACCACAAATACAGTCCAGACCCCCTCCCCGTGCCCTTTCTTC
Source organism: Mirounga angustirostris (assembly GCF_029215605.1). Lineage (NCBI taxonomy): Eukaryota > Metazoa > Chordata > Mammalia > Carnivora > Phocidae > Mirounga > Mirounga angustirostris. The sequence goes on from NW_026991713.1 coordinate 22,238,270, forward strand.
CAGTAGAGCAGGTGCTCAAAATCATCGCTTGCTGTTGTTTGAAAGATCAAATTCAGAGTGCAAGTGGCCATTCAGGGATGTAGGTATATAATAGGTGAACAAGTCAGTAGTATTCAAGTCAAGAACCAGTTAAAACCATCAGCTGACCTCATTCCACACCTTAAGGACCGCATTACTTTAAGAGGTCCAAGTGTCCACTTTGCCAGAAAACCTTTGAAACCATTTTCTTTGAGACTATTTCTCCACGAAATATGTCCACAGAACTTGAGACAAGTGAACATCAAGGAATTGGGATGTGCAAAGCTTAATTATTTGGGAATATTGGGGGGAGTATCAGTCTGAATTATATCAAGCAGAATTTAAAAGAAATGCAATTTGTACTTTCTGAAGTGTTAGCGCTAAGTCTTAACTGCTAACTAGCCATTGCCACTAGAGGTCCCGCCTGCCTGACTTCACCAAACAGATAAGCATTCTTTGTAACTAACTAGTTCCCTGAGTGGTGTGATTTGTAACACATCACTAGTGCTTGGAAATACTTATTCTCTTAAAAAAAGATTAACTGCAGTAATCTTTGGCATGCCACAAATTTGCTTAGCAAATTCTCTCAGCACAAATGAAACTTCAGCTGGTTATAGGCTAAATTGTTATCAATTCCAAAGCAGCAATACCCAAATTAGTATGCAATGCAAAAAGTTAACTTCTATCCTGAAGCCCTTGACATCCAGGATGCAAATTAATAGTGACTTATTTACCAGCCATACACCGTGATTCTCTAAAAAACACTATGATGACAACATATATATTAACCCTAATAAAGTTTCTCCAAAGCATCTTTACAGAAACTTCAAATTCCATACCCTCTGGGCTTGTATTAGCTGCTGCTTACCTCAAGTTTTCACCCAGAGAGGCAGTTTGAAGCTGATTTGGCACCTCACCCAGCTTTCTAACAGTCCCCAGGTGAAAAAGAGGAGAAGAAAATTGTTAGTTACAAAATCAGGATCAGAGTTCATAAACTTTTGCCTTTGCTTTCTATGTAGCCTAGTTGAGATTCACTCTTTCCCAGAGCGTATGTTAGAAAGAGCCCCCTTCCCCCACCTTCTCACCAAGGTCTTTTCCATTCATTGCTAATAGCAAGCACATCTCCACTTTGCTCAACCCTCAGGGGCTCCATGCTCCCTGACCTCACAAAAAGTTCATGCCCTGCTCTGCCTTTGTCAATACCCTCAGCCGTTCCTTCCAAGACATTGTTCAGCTTCTGTGACATGATCTATTCTTAGTGAACCCATGCTGGGAAGTCTTAAACTTTCACATTTTCATCAAAGTGACTTCATAGTTTGGTCTCAGTATAAATAACTGCAGTTTGTATGTGTTTTCCCCCACCAAGGATGGATTTTAACCTTCAAAGCCAGGATATTAAAGACTCTTTAAGAACTGCGATTGCATTTGTAGGAGAAGCACTCATTCTGTCTCAGGTTTTCCTGTGTCCCTTAATTTTTCTATCCATGACTCTTGAAACAGTGGTTCTCAGCCCTAGTTGCACATGAAAATCATCTGGGGAGCTTTTAAAAAGCACAGATGCTTGGACTTCATCCCATATCAATTGAATCAAAATTCCTGTGAGTAAAGCATTGGTATTTTTTATAGCTCCCAGGTGAAAGGTGCAGCCAGGGTTGAGAACCAGCGCCTGTAAGTGTCAATTAGGATTGTTTTGCTCACATCACCTGATCAAGATTTTTAAGAAAGATATCCCATTGAAATCCATGGGAATTTAATATATGTTAACAATAATGGCGCTTTGTATTTTCCCTGGAGATTTTAACATTTTATAGTACTCTCACAACTCATTTGCTGCATAATCAGTCAATATTTATGAAATACATATCAAGGACCATACTAGGTGCTAGAACAAAAATGATGGAGAAGACATGACCCTTGCCCTTCAGAGACATACAAACGAGTCAGTGAAATTAAACAGATACACTTCCAGACAAATTTCAGGTACTATATATAGAATAAGATGGAAGTCCAAGGAAGGAGTCATTTGATATACATGGGAGGTTTGGGAAAGGACTCATGCAGGCAGTTACTCCTTTGCTGAGTCTTGAGAGATGAGTAGGGGGTCTCCAAGTGGCAGGTAGGGGGCTGAGAGAGATTTCAGGAATTTTAGGCAAAGGGAGTGGAATAAGCAATGAAGCTATGGAAATACTGGCATGTTTGGTTAATTAGGTAGGAGGAGAGGCACGGGCAAGAAATGGGTATAGAGAGTTCACAGGGGGCTTAATTCTGCAGTAAAGAGTTTGGACTTTATCCTGGAGGCCACTGGACCTCCAACATTTTTTATCACACATCCCTATCAGTAAAAAATGTTAGCAAAACTTCCAACGTATATTTATTTATTTATAATTTACCTAAGTGTAATGCTATGTTAATTACAAAACATATGCCAAAGACAGACATTTTTTAAAAGGCCAAGATTAAAAATAACTATAACTGGAAGTTCTGATATTGTCCTCCTTTGCTCCAGTGAATCACCTTGCACATCCCTGGAGTATATATTCCCCGCTTTAAGATCACCACGACAGACATGGAGAGTAAGCAACATGATTTGATCTATACTTCACAGAACCTGTGAGGTAGGTAGGGCAAAAATAGGAAAACTAAGCCTCAGAGATATAGAGTGACTTGTGAAAGTCACGCAGCTAGTTACATCATAGAAAGGACTAGGACTCACACCGAAGACCCAGACCAATATTCCTCCTACAACCTCACATTATCTATCCTGAGCTGTACTCCTCACCACAATTTCTGTGAAGTCAAGAGCCTTTGGACAAGATACAGCTGTATATTCAATTATGTGATCCTTCCTTGTCTTACCAGAATATGAGAGAGATTCTGACAAAGGAACCATAAAACATCATCGGGATGAGACTGCATTAGTACCATTGTATTGAGATCTAAGAAGGGAGTCATTTAACTGAATGAATGAGGAATAGGATGGTCTCAGTAGACAAAGAGCTACCATGTACATGTAAGAATAAATGATCAACATTTAAAGAAGGCAATATGGCATGACATTAGAGAGAACACTGGCTTTGGAGTCAGGGGTCTGAGATCTAATCCTAACTCTGCTACTTAATATGCCTGGCATGAGCTTGGGCAACTTGCTTAAGCTTACTCACCACTGAGGGGCTGAATAATTTCTATCCCCTAAGACTGATGTGAATATTAAATAAACTTTCAATAGATGTTCTTTTTCCTCCCCTTCCTCAACAAACAGAATACCATAATTGGGCTAACCACTAAAATTGGACTGAACATTGAATATAATTCGATCCAGCTTGGGTCATGCAGAAGGCATTTTAGGATCTTCTATTAAATTTTATTATTGTAAATTAAAGAAATGCTTGCTTCTTGTTAGAAAGACTGTTGACTCAACTAGTTTTTTTGTATACAGAGTAATAGCTACCATTTATTGAAGGCCTACTTGGTGCCAGGATTTCTTTGGCTAGTCTACATATAATACTTAATTTTCACAGCACAACTTGCAGCAAGTATTATTGTCTTCATTTTATAAATGAAGTTAATTGGTAGAGGGCCCACAACTAGAATCCAGTCCTATTTGTTCAAAATCTTCTCCATTAACTATTACGTTAGGTTAAAGAGTATGAATCTAAAACCTCACTTCACAAACTCTTTCACAGAACACTAGCTTCTTGAAATATAAATATTCATTCCAGAGTGAAGACTGTTTACCATAGCTGCATCTGAGACGTTCACAAAAACACTTTGTATTATTAAAGATTCCGTGAAGCTCTGCATGAAGGAAACCAATTTATTTTTATTTAACCCTAATTTCTCAAATGTATTTGACCATGGAAACCTTTCTGGTTTCCAGGATTACATATTAAGATCACCCAGGAACAAATATTCAATAACCACTAGTTTGGAAAATGCTTATCCAAAGAAACCATAAGACAACTTCCATTTGATATGTTGATATTATCAGAAAGCCAAAGACCGATGAAACATTGTTTTCCTAACCCTTTGGAAGATTTAGTAGGTATAGAACAGGGAAGATTATATGGCTCTTTTTCTATAACAACAATTCCACACAGATAAGCCTTTAGTCTCCACTGCTTGCCACTCATCAAGCTTGGTCCCTTTCACAAATATGAAATGTGTTTTAGAAAGACAAAACTAAAGGTATTAGGGTTCTGAACATCCTGGAATTATACTACCCTATTCAGGTGAGCTTTTCAGAACAGAAGGAATGACTGCACTGCATATCAAACAACTCATGAGAGAAAACATCTCTTCTTACACAAGTGACTATGACTAAAGAAATCTTGCTCCTTATAAAGAATTCTCGATGGTAGAGCTGCAGGGCTGATTGATGAGTGCTGCCTACCACAGTAGGGAAATTGCAAAGAGAAACTGCACACACAACCGAGAGAAGCACATTGTGCTAATATGCAATTCCCCATGGTCCCCTGCTGAGGTCTGGAGGCTGTAGAGGAAGGACATGACAATGGAGAGAAATCAGAGACAGATAGGAGGGGGTTGTCGCCAGTGAAAGCCAGGAGGGCTGAGGTTGGTGCATTTATGCCTCTATTGCCCTGAACTCTGTCGAGCAGCCGCTGAACAACACAATATAGATTTAGAGCTTGTTAAGATCAGATGCACAGGTGTGTCCCTTCCCAGTAATCCACAGAGGCTTTGAGAAAGTACAATCAGGGTCATCAATTTCTATCTGGGAAAAGTACCAACATACAGTTTCCTTAAAGAAATGGGAATTTTGGTTTAGAATGTTGAAATACCAATCCGAAAATGGAGGTTAAGCTTTAGGGGATAGATGAAATGATGGACAGTATTAATTGAGAAAGCAGCTATGAATGGCTTTCCCTTCCTATCACATACAAAACTGTATAGGAAATATTTGACAACATAATAAGCTGAGTTTGCGTTCTCTTTTTTCCTTAGAGACAAAAAAAAACATTGCAACAAGATATCAATATAAATTTAAAAATGGTAATACAGTGTGTGCTATCTCAAATTTTAAAGACTTCACCTATCTCTGAAGTATACAGAGCCACTATTTGATGAAGATATGCTATCCCCAAATATAATCCCAATAGAAAAAAGGAGAAAGGGGTCTCTATTAACTTGCTGCTTTGAATTTACCCAGAATCTCAAATTTGGTTATTTTGTCTTCCCTTTATTCTCCTATAAAGAAGTCATTTTCTTTAAATACTAGATAAATTCCTAGGGCATAAGAAATGAATTTTCCCCTTTGGCCAGTAACCAGAGGACCTCAAGGTCCTCTAATTTTAAAGTTTTACTTAGGTCATGTTCAAAATAGACTGAGTTTGAAACATATTTTTGATTAGGCTCCATATTTAAAGTATAACAGGGATCGAGGAACATACTAAAACCCACTCCATTGTACCCCATAAAAGATTAAATTTAATGGTATGTGAATTATATCTTAATAAAGTTATTATGAAAAGTGATGTGGTGTACATTTGGGCACTTGTAGTTTTCTTTTTTGCTAGTGGGGCAATTCAGAAGTTTAAGTAACTTAAGTTACTTAAGTTTAAGTAATTCAGAAGTTTACCATGTTGGCATCTCTGGTAGAAAATGATGGTGACAGCAACTGACATTTCAGGAATGGCTTTTAAGGCACCAGGAGCAATAGCCCGAGGATAATCAGAATTGTTAGGCTATTCTCCCACCATGGCAAGTGAAATCAACCTGATTCTGTCCATCATGGACACTGGTGACTTGAGTTGTTGATAAATGCACCGTGAAGTTTAACATCCCCTGTACCCATTAACAGTCACTCTCTATTCCTCTTTCCATCCCATAGACTGGGCATTTCGAGGAACAGAGGAACAAAAAGACACAAGACATATAGGAAACAAATAGCAAAATGACAGATATAAATCCAATCTTACCAGAAATTACAGTAATTGTGAGGGCTTTACACTCCAAACAGAAGGCAGAAAGTGGCAGAATAGGTTTAAAAAAAAAACATAATCCAACTATATGCTGTCTCCAGGAGACATACTTTGATTCAAAGATTCAAATAAGTAGAAAGTAAAAGAACAGAAAAAGATGCACCATCGAAGCAATAACCAAAAGAGACCTAGAATGGCTATATTTCTATCAGACAAAACAGATTTTTGGACAAAATAGTTACAATTTTGAGACAAAGGTGGAAATTTTATAATGATACAAGGGTCAGTCCATGAGAAAGATAGTAATTATAAATATGCATGGGTTTAACAAGAGAGTCATAAAATACATGAAGCAAAAGAATGGCAGAATTGAAGGGAGAAATAGATAATTCAATAGTGATCATACAATTTGTAAAGGGAAATCATTTTACTTCTTCCTTTCAATCTAGATGCATTTTTTTGCCTAATTACCCTGACTAGAACCTCCAATACAATGTTGAATAGAAGTGACAAGAGCATACATCCTTGTCTTGTTCTTAATCTTAGAGGGAGAGCATGCAACCTTTCACCAGTAAGTATGAATTTAGCTATACTGTTTTTGTATATGGCTGTCCTTTATCAGGATGACAGGATGTCCTTATCTAGTTTGTCAAAATATTTTACTGTGAAGGAGTGTTGGGCTTTGTCAAATGCTTTTTATGTATCTATTGAGAGAATCATGTCATTTTTGTCCTTGTTCATGGTGTATGCATTCTACTTGTTCATGGTGTATAATCCTCTTAATATGTTGCTGGACTAAGTTTGTAGTGTTTTCTTAAGAATTTTTATATCTGGGGCGCCTGGGTGGCTGAGTTGGTTAAGCCACTGCCTTCAGCTCAGGTCATGATCCTGGAGTCCCTGAATCGAGTCCCGCATCGGGCTCCCTGCTTGGCAGGGAGTCTGCTTCTCCCTCTGACCCTCCCCCCTCTCATGCTCTCTCTATCTCATTCTCTCTCTCAAATAAATAAATAAAATCTTAAAAAAAAAAAAAAGAATTTTTATGTCTGTATTCATAAGAGTTATTGGTCTATAGTGTTCTTTTCTTGTGATGCCTTTGTCTCCTTTTGGTAACAGGGTAGTATTGGTCTCATAGAAATAGTATGAAAATATTCCCTTCTCTTCTGTTTTTTTGGAAGAGTTTATGAGAATTGGTGTTAATTCTTTTTTAAGCATTTGGTAGAATTCAACAGTGAGGTCATTTTTACCTGGGCTTTTCTTTGTGGGAAGTATTTTTATTACTCATCTAATCTCTACACTTGCTATGTTCAAATTTTCTATTCTTTAAGTCATTTCAACAGTTTGTAGCTTCTAAGAATTTGTCCATTTCATCTAGATTATCTAATCTATTGGCATACAATTGTTCATAGGTTTCACTTATAATGAGTTTTATTTCTGTAAGGTCAGTGTCCTCTCTTTCATTTCTAATTTGGTAATTTCAGTCTTCTTTCTGTTTCTCTTGCTCAGTCCAGATAAATATTTGTCAATTTTCTTGATCTTTTCAAAGAATGAACTTTTGATTTTGTTGACTTTCTATTGTTTTACTATTCTTTGTATCATTTACTTCTACTTAATATTTTTTATTTCTTTTATTCTTCTTGCATTGGGTTTAATTTGCTCTTCTCTTTCTGGTATCTTAGGGTGGAAGTTTAGGTTATTGATTTGATATCTTTCTCCTTATTTAATATAGGCATTTATAGCTATGAATTTCCCTCTAATGACTATTTTAGCCATATTCCATAAGCTTTGGTATGATTTATCTTCCTTTTCACCATCTCAAAGTATTCTAATTTCCCTTATGATTTTTTCTTTGACCCTTTGGTTATTTATGAGTGTACTATTTAATGTACCTATATTTTTCAAATTTCCCCAAAATCCTGTGACTAATTTCTAGTTTTGTTCCATATGGTCAGAGAATATACTTGACATGATTTTGATCTTTTAAAACTTTTTTTTTTTTAATATTTTATTTTTAAAATAAAGGGAGAGAGAGAGAGTGAGCACAAGCAGGGAGAGCAGCAGACAGAGGGAGAGGAGAAGCAGGCTCCACACTGAGCAGGGAGCCCAATGTGGGGCTTGATCCCAGGACTCTGGGATCATGACCTGAGCCAAAGGCAGACACTTAACGATTGAGCCACCCAGGTGCCCCAATCTTCTTAAATTTATTAAGGCTTGTTTCATGGCCTAATGTATGGTCTATCCTGGATAATGTCCCATTTTCAATTGACAGTAATATACATTCTGCTGTTGGAGTGTTCTATAGATGTTGGTATATCTAGTTGGTTTGTAGTGTTGTTCAAGTCTTCTAATTCCTTGTTGATCTTGCCTGTTTATTCTTTTCATTATTGAAAGTAGGGTATTGAAGTTCCCAACTATCACTATTGAATTATCTATTTCTCCCTTCAATTCTGCCATTCTTTTGCTTCATGTATTTTATGACTCTCTTGTTAAACCCATGCATATTTATAATTACTATCTTTCTCATGGACTGACCCTTGTATCATTATAAAATTTCCACCTTTGTCTCAAAATTGTAACTATTTTGTCCAAAAATCTGTTTTGTCTGATAGAAATATAGCCATTCTAGGTCTCTTTTGGTTATTGCTTCGATGGTGCATCTTTTTCTGTTCTTTTACTTTCTACTTATTTGAATCTTTGAATCAAAGTATGTCTCCTGGAGACAGCATATAGTTGGATTATGTTTTTTTTTTTAAACCTATTCTGCCACTTTCTGCCTTCTGTTTGGAGTGTAAAGCCCTCACAATTACTGTAATTTCTGGTAAGATTGGATTTATATCTGTCATTTTGCTATTTGTTTCCTATATGTCTTGTGTCTTTTTGTTCCTCTGTTCCTCGATCCCTGACTTTTTTGTGTTAAATAGATATTTTCTAGTGTACCATTTTGATTCCCTTGTTGCTTTTTTACTATTTTTTAAAATTTGAACCCTAGGGATTACAATTAACATCTTAAAACAATTGGATAAATACCAATTTACTTTCAATGATATATAAAACACTGCACCAATATAGCTCCATTCCTCTCCTTCTCCTTTGTGTTTTGTCATACAACTTACATCTTCATAGTTATAAGTCCATCAACACCATTTTATAATTATTCCTTTATGCAATTGTCTTTTAAATTAGATAGAAGAAGAAAACAGTTACAAGCAAAACATACATTTAGACTGTCTTTTATTTTTATAAATGTAGTTACCTTTACTGGTGCTCTTTCGTCATGTGCAGTTAAGTTACCATCTAGTGTCCTTTCATTTTATCCAAAAGGTCTCCCTTTACTATTTGCTGTAGGGCAGGTCTGTCAGTAATGAATTCTCTCAGTTTATCTGAGAATTTCTTAATTTCTCCTTTGTTTTTTGAAGGATAGTTTTGCTGGATATAAAATTGTTGGATGACAGTGTTTTCCTTTCAGCATTTTGAATAGCTCATTCCATTGTCTTTGAGACACTATGTTTTGGGTTTTGTTTTGTTTTGTTTTTTGTGAGAGTCAGCTACTAATCTTATTGAGGATACCTTGAACCTGATGAATCACTTATCTCTTGCTATTTTCAAGATTTCTTTTTTTTTTTTTTTTTCTTTTTTTGTCTTTGTCTTTGGACAGTTTGACTATGGTGTATCAAGGTGTGGATCCCTTTGAGTTTGTCCTACTTGGATTTTTTGAGGTTCTTGGATGTGCATAGTAATGTTTTTCATCAAATTTGGGAAGTTTCCATTATTTTTTCAAATATTTTCTATGCTCCTTGTTCTTTCTCCTCTCTTCTGAGACTCTCATTGTCCTGAGACTCTGGGTGTGTATTGGACCATGTCTTTAATGCTCTAGGAGGCAGTTTAAAACTCTGCCTTAGCCTGCACATCCTGCTTGCACAGAACCTTAAGGATAGCCAGAGAAGAGATTAGGGCCCTCTCAGATCTTTCCTGGGCATGTAAACAGCTCTGCATGTGTTCACAGACCTCTTTATCAGGAACATGTTGGAGCTTTTCAAAATCCCCTATGGACACCTTATTCTCCAATTTTTCCACAAAATTTTTGGTAATCCTCTATTTAGCCCTAAGTTGTATCATTACTTCTGGCAGCTTCAATGTTAAACAATTGCTGCTGATTGCTCCAACAAATGCCTTGGGAGTGTGGTATTTATTATAATAAACATAATAACAAATTTTGATGGGACAAGTGAGTTCAGGGTAAGGTGTCTGAGGAAATGCTATAAGAGCTGGGCATGACTTACGGGCTGTAATTTGCTGCACAGAGAAGGAGGCAGGCAACCAGGCAAAGACAGCATCTCTAAAGCCCATAAAGTGTTGGGACCTAGTCATGCAGGGTGACTAATGCCCAGGAAGAAGTTTTGGCTGGAGAGGGAACATGAAGTAAGATAGTGAGGGACTTTGGTTATGGAAGACTAAGAAGTTTAAACTTTAGCTCTTTAGGTTATGGAAAATCATAGAAAGTTCTTGAATAGAGAAATCATTCAATTATTAATTTATTCAACAAATATTTATTGTCTATTGTGTCAGGCACTGTTGTATTCACTGAGGATGCAGCAGTGAACAGGACAATGGTCCTGACCTCATAAAGCTTACATTCTTGGGGGGTAGAAATACAATGAGGAGAAAATACTAAATATTAAATATATAATATAGATTTAGATTGGGTTGAGTACTATGAGTTAAAGCAAGGGAAAACAAGGCAAGGTTGGAGAGAGCTTTGGAGCCTGGAAAATAGGAGGTAGCTTTGTAGGGGTAGTCAAGGGAACCATCTCTGTGGACGGGAAAATCACTGAAATAAGAGCAAATTATTCAAAGCTTTGAGGAGCAGTAAATCCAGGGAGGAGCAGTGGTAAGTTTGAATAACCTGAGGCAAGAACAGAACTGCATTTTCAAAGAAACACAAAAAAACTTGGGAGTAAAGTAAGGGAGAGAGTGATAAGAAATGAGGTCTAACAAAAAAGCATGAATCAGATAATGGCCTTGTAGACCAGGGTAAGGAGTTTTAGTTTTATTGTAAGTAAGGGTAGGGAAGCATTGGAGGAAATTAAGCAGGGAAGTGACATGATCTGACTTACATTTTTCTAAAGGTTATTGTTTGCCTGTGTGAAAAATGGACAGTAGAAGGACAAGAGTAGAAGAAAAGGGACCAATTCATTTGAGAGATACAGTGGCCTGAATGATGGGGTATTAGTGGAGCTGGTGTGCTTGGATTTAAGATATATTTTAAAGGTAAAGCAACAGAACTTACTGAGTGATTGTTAAGAGAAAGGAAAAAATCAAGGCTGATTCCTAGGTAGTGAGCTTAAGCAACCAAGTAAATGGTAGCCAATAATGGAGAAGAGGAAGAGGGACAGAAGGAAAATCAGGGGTTTGGTCTGGGGCATATTAAATTTGAGATGTTAATTAGCTCTATTACTGTAGGTGTCAAGTGGGCAGCTGGATATTTGAGTCTAGTACTTAGGAGAGAAGTCGGAACTGGGTATAAAAATTTGAGAGTATCAAGCTTAGAGATGGGATTTGATGAGTCACTTAGGAGATGTTCACTACAGTGAACAAATTTATCATTTATGAATAGAATATCAAGATTAAGTTATATTTTAAGCATCATTTTTATATAGCCTGAATATAGATTTTTATTTTCCCTTTATATACTCCAATCTCACCATCAGTATTTTCTGCTGCTTCATTATAAACCAATTAGCTTCATATTGTTACTATTAACAGTAATAGCCATTAAGTGCCTCCTCAAGGCAACCATTGGATGTAGAACTGCTTAAGAAATGTTCTTCCTGTTCTTATGCAGAAAGCTTATCAGCTGTGGAGTTCTACATTATGCCATTCTGCTGTAGTTCATTATTCTTAACAAAGAAAGTGTCAGTTGCACATAATGGAATCATATTTTGTGTGTTATAGGTCACTTTGGTTTGGAAAAATTTTAAGCAATCACTTTTTTGTCTCCCTGTTCCGTCTGGACTCTGAATATTACATTTTTTGCAACAGGCTCAGCATTTACATTAGCAAATAATGTACTTTGCCTTCCTACTCATTTAACTATGGAAATTAGTCTGCATTATTATTTGATAATATGTTTCAAAATACTATCTCAGTTTGGGGGTGGGGAGAATAATTTCCCTATGTGATGGAAGCTCTTTAGTGAACTGATTAAGAAATAAAAGGAACCAGCCTTGATTCTGAATTCCCTTCTAAAAGTCCTGAAAGCCTTCTTATAGAAAGAAATTTTCTTCTAACATCATCAGACATCCGAAGATTTAGCATAGGTTTGCATGACCTCAAAATAAAACTATACCATTTTGTATTTGTGTCCCTAAGGCAATGCATCTTCAGATTGGTGACATATAAGAACAAGGTAAAATTGGCCTATGGGGAACAAAATAGAAAGGAAGGACAGAGGGTGGCTTGGGAGAAGCTACTCGGTTTTCCCAAAGTCAAATACACAAGACGCACTTGGAGTTAATATGTATGTTCAAAAACAGATATGGGGACACCTGGGTGGCTCAGTCGGTGAAGCACCCAACTCTTGATTCCAGCTCAGGTCATGATCTCAGGGTTGTGAGATCGAGCTCCCCACCGGGTTCCACACTGGGCATGAAGCCTGCCTAAGATTCTCTCTCCCCCTCTCCCTCTACCCCTCTCCCCCTGCTTGGGTGCATGTGCACACTCTCTATCTCAAAACAAAACAAAACAAAAAAAGAAAAGTAGATATAGCCTTTTTGTATACAAGGGAATAGAAAGGGAAAGAAAAATAGAGTCCTGTGAGGAAAAGATTATATTCTTAAAACCCATATTATCTACCTTATTGAGCATAGCAATAAATATCAATAAAATGACACTTCTTTTAGACACTAGAAGGTTATTCTCTGGTAATGTGTGAAAAATAGCAACATGGAGGGATTATTGGTGCATTTAATCTTGAAATTATGTTGCAGGCCTTTCTGTGAAGTTGGGAGCCGAATGCCGCCTCAGCACTGTGGTGGTGGCTCCCTGCTTTAATTAGAACACTGCTGCCGACTTTTCTCCCATTCTGAGGGATGACTGGGAGAAACAGGGAGAGTCCAGGTATACGTGGTCACATCTGAGTCTGTTTTCTGCATTCTCCACTTGCTTGCCTGACTCCACTTGCTTTCATGTCTGTTGTTTACTTGCAGCCCAAGTGGGATTGGAATAAGAAGACAAAGCATAAACCTATTTTTAATGAATGCAGAAATAAATGACTCATTTGGTGTCCCCCAAAGATACGAAGAGCAAAAACAGACAAGGAGAGGGGAGGCATTAGAAGAAAATAAACAACCCTGATAAAAGTAGGGAAGATGAGAAACGAAAAAATGGCTCTTAGTAGGGAACTGAATGATAACGCTGTCAGGCTTTGCTTCCTCTTGATGCTGCAACATAGTGCTACTTCTTCTCCCACTGTCAAAGGTAGGTGGGGGATTTTTTTCTCGTCTCTATTTTTTTTTTTTTTTTTTAGAGACAGTGCAAGCGGGGGAGAGGGGCAGAGGGAGAGGGAGAGAGAGAGAATCTCAGGCCGACTCCAGGCTGAGCATGGAGCCTGACATGGGACTCAATCTCACCATCTTGAGATCATGACCTGAGCTGAAATTGAGAGTCCAACACTCAACTGTCTGAGCCACCCAGATGCCCCCTCTCTTCTCTTAACTACTGGTTGGTGGCTACAAACAGTGATGAAGTGATCGGCTACTGGTCGATCAGTTATCCAAAGTGGTTTCTACAAATTCACTCTGCAGTTATAGTACGCCTCCTCTATTCAGGTAGGAAGTAAATTTTTTGCATTTGTGCATGAATTATAGAACAGAAGTCATTAGAAACTAAACCTTTTAGAAATGTTGGGTTTATCGACTAAAATTGTGTTATAACAGGCAAACCAAAGCCTCCCTTCACACATCAGCAGATCAACTTTTGGTATTGAAGCTCTTCTTGGATGCTGAGGAACAAAACTCTCAGGGAATCAACTATGATTCATAATACTATTATGTGTGTTTTTCCAGGAGTTCCTAAGAAAATTTTATTTTTATACAAAAGTCCACAAATGAGTCAGAACTTAAGTGTGTAAGTGCAACATTTATGTTAAGATCTCAAGACAGAGGTATATCAATTTAATTCCTTTTTTTAGGAAGTGACATATTTACACTTACCTTTCTGATGAAGTAATTAGAATCAGTATACAAGGAGCAGGGATTTATGTTGTCAACAGAAAGTCCAAATGACTAGCAAAAAACCCTTGCTAGAAAGCATATAGATTCCATTATATTCAGACTGTTAGAGGAATAAAAGTTAAAGTTATAAAAAGGGACAACATGCATATATTTGAAAGTTCACAAAGATGCCTCTCAGGGTATGATATTATTAAATATTAACGTCACAAAATAAAATTACAGAAAACTCTAAATAATTAAAAATACAGTTCTCAAGCAGAGGTGCCACTTGAGGGTAGATACACCAGTACCAAGCAATTGCAGAGTAATTCTGAATGTGCAAAAGGAAAGGTCTAACTGAATCATCGTTTCCTTGTTGATGTCTTAAAGTAATAAAAATTCCCAGAGCAGAGAGCTCTCTGCTCGAGGTTATAGGAGGAAAATATTTTTGTTCTGCAGATGTTTTTCCTTTCAGATCCATTCTGAAAGGTATGGAAATTTGATTAAGACTGTGGAATTTATTAAAATCTGGGACTTTAAGCCCACCAAGAGAAAGTTTCTATACTAAATGTCAAAAAAAGCCCTTCAAATTAATTCTTACAGTTACCATCTTTATAGATGGAAATACCCTTCATTTATAATCACTTTCCTCAAATTAATTTCCTCAGTGAACATATTCATTAAATAGAGTCAACCAAAGCAGACCAAAGCCGGTAAACAGATGAGAGCAGTGGGCCATCTAGCGACTCTTAAGTCACCCCCACCCTCTCTGCTTTCTGTGTCGGAGGGTAGAAAATGTAGGCAGAGCACAATGGGAGTCAGGTGATGTTCCTTTCAGAATGAAAAGCCTCCTAAATTTCAAGGATTTGCTCTAAAACCACATTTAGAACACAACTACAGAAAACACACTGAGCTACTTGAAGAAGCAGTATAACATTATAATATGGCTATTAAGATGAATCCCAGGTGGAAAAACAGTGGCAATTGCAAAGAGGGAAAATCATAGAATGCATTCAAGAGATCTGAACCCTATATCCTCGAGAGAGCACTACAGGTCTCCCCCTCAGGTAATTTTGGTTCTGTCAGACCTTGGTGAGTCTGTTGAGGGCAGGAACTATATTGTCTCAGTATGTAGGGGTACATGATGGCATACGATGTAAACTCTGCCATGTGTTAAAGTCTCCTTAAATGTTTGTTGAGTCAACAGAAAGCATGAAGGGAGAGAAGAAATCAGGAAAGAAGGAGGGAAGCTGGGAGAGAGGAGAATTTAAGAAGGAAAGAGAGAAGAATGAATGGCAGGGGGAGGAAGAAAGAAATACTTTAGTAATTGGTTTTTTGTTTTGTTTTGTTTTTTTATCTCCCTGGAATAGCCAGTATATTATATAAATGTACTAGATCGTCTCTGAAAATTGAAGTTTGTGTTAACTTGCTGCTCTCCACAGCTTCTACCAGGGGATGCAATTGCTCTCCACTCTTGTGGAATTTAATTTACTCAGCGCTTAGTAAAGCCGCAGACTTTCAGGTTTAAGGTATGCATTGAGATCGATGGTTTGAAGATAACTCTAAGGAGAGTTCACTGCAAGTCAGCCAACTGTTCCTGGCTGCATGCAGTTGATAAGTGGACCAGGACTTGCTAAGTGTTCTGTGTGCTCAGTAATACTCACGGCTTTTTGGAGTAGGCATATCTCCACATTCACCCTCAAACAACAACCCCAACTGCCGGCAGAGTTTTATCCAGATCTAGAGGCCTGGTCTTTGAAACACATCTGAAAGTGTTTTCTTCAAACAATCTGAGCAACCTGTGTGGTTTCAGTCCCTGCTCTTCAAGATGTGAAATTTGTACGGAAGCTAAAACAGAGTAGGTAGACACGGGCATGATATATCTCACTATGTTACCCAGTATGTATCATAGTATGACTTTCATTTGTCTATCTAGCACTTGGGCCAAGTTACTGCATGTGTCAGGAAACATTACAAGGAACTCACAGACCACAGAGCATCAAACAGGAAGAAACAAGCTGTATAAAAAAAAGTTTGATTAGAGGCAAAGCAGATGCTATGAAATCTCTATCCCTGTCCCTGAGAATCCTCTGGAAACAGAACCCATTCAGTAAGTGTGAATTGCTTTGGCCATACATTGCCTTAAGCCTAGGAATCAAGTATACAGAACTGAGTTTGAGTCAGGCTCTATATGGATTAGCTGTGTTACCTTGAAAGAGTTCCTTAGCTCCCCAAGATTTAGTCACCTTATCTGTGAAGTGGTAGTAATAATAGAAGTATAATCTTTCAGTGCATTTATTTAACAACTATTTGCTGTGCACATATTTAGAAAGCATCTCACTGTGTAAACTATAAAAACAAGGGCTTGGTTTTGATCACCATATATCCTCAGTGCCTTGAATAGTGTCTGGCATGTGGGAAGTCTTCAAAAAATATTTCTGAATGATATTATATAACATAGTAGGAAAAACAGGCTTCCTTGGTTTGAAATCCACCTCCTCCACTTAGCTGCATCACCTCAGAGCAAATTACCCCACCTCTCTGTGCAACAGTTTTCTCACCTTTGAAACAGGATGCTGATAATAGAATCTACTTCACTGGGTTGTGTGAGGATTAAATGAGATACCATATATTAAGTACTTAGAATAGTGTCTGGCACTGTGCTCAGAAATTCCAGTTGCTTTACGGGGTGCCTGAGAGACACGGCTGAGTGACCAACTCTTGGTTTCTGCTTGGGTCCTGATCTTGGGGTAGAGAGATAGAGCCCCACCTCAGGCTCCACACAGCATGGAGTCTGCATGGGTTCCTCTCTCCCTCTCTCTCTGCCCCTCCCTGCTGCACACGCTCTCTCTGTCTCTTTCTCTAAAATAAATAAATAAACCTTTTTAAAATTCCAGTTATTATTTAAAAATAATAACTATTATTATTAGTTATGGCACCTATCCTCAATGAGTTTGCCTACTGGAGGATCCAACTAGTAAGTAAAACTGTCAATTATAATACAGATATAATATCAGTGCAATAACGGGTGACTATGGACGTACAAGCAGGTGCTTCACAGCACAATTAGTGGAATCAGTGAGTACTCTTTAGAGAAACTGGCATATGCATCCTACATTCAGTCTCTAAAACTAAGTCCTCTCACCTAATGGAAAAGAGACCTGCATGTGGTCATCAAAAATCATTGTCTGCTACAATGTCCAGGTGAATCACAGGACAAGTGTACCAGCATTGTTCCTTTTCTCTTCCTATGCTTCTTACATTATGATATCAGGTAGGACTGCCTGGTAAGGTGCCCTCATTCCTCTATAGACCAAGCTCTAATACAGTGGCTTTCAAAATGTGTTCAATGAACCCTGGGATTCTGCAGACATTACCTGGGCAGAACCCCCTCTAAATCACAGGAAAACCAGATTAAGAAAGGATCTCCAGAACCTCTACTCTGCACTACCCGTAGATCTAGAAATTTGTGTCTGATTTCTTTGGAAAATATCACTCCACTGTGAAAGGTAATAATTTTTAAAAGTTTAAAATGCACCTCCTTAGAGATTCTTCTAAGAAACCCTTATCACGGGGCACCTGGGTGGCTCAGTCGTTAAGCGTCTGCCTTCGGCTCAGGTCATGATCCCAGCGTTCTGGGATCGAGCCCCGCATCAGGCTCCCCGCTCGGCGGGAAGCCTGCTTCTCCCTCTCCCACTCCCCCTGCTTGTGTTCCTGCTCTCACTATCTCTCTCTCTGTCAAATAAATAAATAAAATCTTTAAAAAAAAAAAAAAGAAAGAAAGAAACCCTTATCAGGCAGAACAAGATGCCCTGCTCTCAGGAAATGCAAATGCTTGGCAAAAGGAAATTTTGAAAGACTTCTAAACAGGGAGTTTTCTCCTTGGCATATTTCCCATGGAGAATCAAGCAAGATATTTCTTTTTAATGCAATATTGTAGGAAACATGGTTCAGTGAATAGAACATCAAATTTACTGAACAGTGAAATATTACAAATCCCCTTGAAGTATTGATTCATGATCTTTTACTTGGTTTCACAGTGGATCACCTATTCCAAAAAAGAAACATAAATTCATATAAACAAATTATAGCTATAGTTTCATCTATATTAAGAAAAAGACATGGATCAATCCATTGAGTCTACTCCATTTGTAATCATTCTGCATGTGCAGGCTATTTTTTATATGTTTGGAAGTTTAGAGAGTCATTAAGTGATGAAGGGTACCAGAAGTTTCCAACTTCTCTACAACAGCAAAAAACAAAACGAAAATGAAAACAAAAAACAAATCTGAAATATTTTAAAAGCTTGCCAAATTTAAATAGTTATATCATAAACATAGAAATACATCCTATCAATAAAAACCATTTAATGAAAATACAGTGCTTCCATTACTTTTTGTTTAAAAGATTTTATTTCTTTATTTGAGAAAGAGAACATGAGAGGGGGGAGGGTCAGAGGGAGAAGCAGACTCCCCACTGAGCAGGGGGCCTGATGCCAGGCTCTGTCCTGGGACCCTGGGATCATGACCAGAGCCAAAGGCAGACCTTTAACCGACTGACCCACCCAGACGCCCAGTAATTCCCTTGTTTTTTAATTTCATTTGTTGATACTTAGGTTAGCACTATTATCCCTACACTATTATCCCTCAGATTATTCTAATAATTCAAGCATGTGTAAGGAAAAAGAAATAACACATGTTGAATATGTACTATATACTGGGCATTTAACATGAAGCTGACTGCTTAGTGTACAGTCATTTGGTGGATCAATAAATAAATCCTTCCCATAATTTAGTTCTTTTTTTACAGTTGAGAAAACAGATTCAGGGAGATTTCCCAAAGTTTCAGATCTAGTAAGAGCCAGAATTGAAACTCAGTTTGTCTTCTGAGATGCTCATATTCTACCCAATACATCAGAGTAACGAGTACAATAATTATTGTACTGCCCATCTCTTATGGGTTGAATTGTGCGCGCCCCTCCTCCATTCCTATGTTGAAATCCTAACCCCTAGCACCTCAAAATGTGATCTTATTTGGAGATAGGGTCTTCACATATGTAAGTGAGTTAAAATGAGATAATTGAGGTGGGCCCTACTCCAATATGACCAGTGTCCTTATAAAAAGGAGAAATTTAGAGACAGACATGCACAGAGGGAAAATACCATGTGAAGACAAAGGCAGAGATCAGGGAACACTTCTACAAACCAAGGAATGCCAAAGATTACCAGCAAACCATCAGAAGCTAGGCAAAAGTATGGTGCAGAATTTCACTTTCAGCCCTCAGAAGGAACCAACCCTGCCAAACACATCCTCTTGGACTTCTGGCCTCCAGAACTGTGAGACAATGAATTTCTGTTGTTTGAGCCGCCCAGCTAGTAGTACTTGGTTATGGCAGCTGTAGTAAACTAATACACCATTACTTCAGAGAACTGGGTGTTGAGCTGGTGGACTTTTCCCACTTGCTGAAATTTCCCATTGTTGAAATGGAAAATCCATAGTGTGGTCACTCTTTAGAGTGTTTTCCTACCTTTTACTCTCTTCTGGAACTTGCTATTATGTTAAATACACTCATAATTGCATATTTTTAAAAATATAGCCAACTACTTCACCAATCAGCTTCCATCCAATCATCACACTTTGAAAAAGACCCTCAGCCCTAAATTTATTGCAGCATTACTTACAATAGCCAATAGCCAAGATACAGGAGCAACCCAAGTGTCCATCAATAGATGAATGGATAAAGTATATATATATATATAGTGGAATATTATTCAGCCATAAAAAAGAATAAGATCTTGCCATTTGCAACAATGTGGGTGGACCTAGTGGGAATAATGTTAAGTGAAATAAATCAGAAGAGAAAGCAAATACCATATGATTTCACTTACATGTGGAATTTAAAAAACAAAACAAAAAAACAAAAAAAAATAGACTTTTAATTACAGAGAACAAACAGGAGGTTGTCAGAGGAGAGGTGGGTAGAGGTGGGTGGAAGGGAGATAAAGGGGATTAAGAGGTACAAACTTCCAGTTATGGAATAAATAAGTCAGGGAGATGAAAGGTACAGCATAGGAATATAGTCAATGGTTTTGTAATAGTGTTGTATGGTGACAGATGACAGCTACATTTGTGGGGAGCACAGCATAATGTATTGAGTTGTCCAATCACTGCTGTACACCTGAAACTAATGTAACATCCTGTGTCAACTATCCTTCAATTAAAAAGAAAGAAAAAGACCCTGGGAAAAAATAAGTTGAAGTTGCCCTGGGTACCAAATAAATACAAACTAAAAAAGAAAAGAAACATTTCTCCCGAATGACAAAGTGTTCTCTTTTTAAAGAAGTCTAATTAGATAGTTTTGAAAGACAAGCAATTGGAAAGTGGGTGTCGGGGTCCAGGAGGTACAGTGTATGCAAGTGTCCCATTGTAAATCAGTACAGATGCAGCTTAAGAATTGAGGGTTTCTGACTCTTTATAAGAGTTAAAGTAGGTTGAATTATTCTTATCCAGTAGGTTCTGTACAGAGCACACAAATGATGACATCCTCCCCCTTGGATCATATACTCCCTCATTATGTGCTTAAATGGGTCATTGTGTGCTCAACTCATTGCATTGGCTACTGAAATTCATTCACGGTTGACTCTACTAGAGAACAAGCATGAACACAACGGAGATCTTTCTGGAATGGGATGATACAATTCTATTTTTTATTCTGTTTAAAAATGTTCCTTCATAAAAATTCAGATACACCAAAATAAATTCTAAATGAACAAAAGAGTTGTATGCAAAAACAAAAACATTTTTTGAAACTAGGAGGGGAAAAAAACAGAGCCAAGTATTTTCCTGATCTGGAAAGGAGAAAACTATTTTTTTGGAAAGAAAGAAAGAGAGAGAGAGAGAAGGAAGGAAGGAAGGGAAAGGAAAGGAAAGAAAGGAAAGGAAGGAAAGGAAGGAAAGGAAAGGAAAGGAAAGGAAAGGAAAGGAAAGGAAAGGAAAGGAAAGGAAAGGAAAGGAGGAAGGAAGAAATGAATTTGACTATATTTGAAAAATATGGACTTCTGTGCCTCAAATAAAAATTAAAAGGCAAAGAGCAAAGTATGGGGAAACACTTGCAAAATATGTCAGTGAGCATTGGTCTTGTTATCTGAAGAGTTCTTATAAGTCAATAAGGAAAACATAAATGTCCCAATAGACAAAATGGACAAAAGACACGAACAAGCTTGATTCACAAAAGAAGAAATAAAAATGCCCCTTAACATATGAAAAATATACAAATACTTGAGAAAATAAAAATTGGGGTGGTTAATTGACCAAGACTCAGTATTGGTAGAGTGTGCTAAGATAGAACCTTCCATTTATTACTGAAGAGAGTGGAAAATCAGTACTAACTTTCTGTGAAAAAGGATTCCTACTGTCATTACAGCTATAAAATGTGTGTAGCCTTTGATCTGAGAAAGTATTATAGGAAATGATCAGAAATGCTACAATTATTGGTGTACAGGGATATTCATCATAGATTCCTTGTAATACAGAGTAAATGAAAATGGTCTAACATTAGGTGGATGGTTAAAGCAACCGTGGTACATATATCACGGTGTACTCTGCTTCCATGCATTCTCTTTCTGCTACCAGCTAGCTTCCTCATGCACTCATCCATGCTTTGTATGCCTTGCAGCTTCTGTTTACTCTTAGCTTCTGCCTACCTATGACTTCTGCTTGCCCCTAGTCCCACCTGGCCTCCTTCTCCTTTACTTTGGACTCCTTCTTGATCCTCTTCTTAGTTTCTATCACTACAGCTGAATCTCTGACTTCTGTGTCTGCTTCCAAATGTAAACTCCTAAGGGAGAGATTCTGACTCATCTAGCCAATTTACCACCTTCTCTGTAAAGAGCTGGGGAGAACAGCAGAGAGGAGCAGTGGTAGTATTACTGAGCCAAGAACACAGCTGCCCTGTCAGGAAAGAGTCCTTTGTGAAGGGACCATAAACATGGCCAGTACCATCTTGGCCCGTTTACCATAGTTTCACTGTCTGGGTATACTCACACCAAAATAATGTCACACTGAACTCAAATAACTGCTCTGCTTGTTTTCTTTCTTCATTTTCTGTAGAAGGGCAGGGGCCATGATTTATTCAATTTAGTAATCCCAGCACAATGCCGGGGCCTGGCACCCAATAAGTGTTTGTTGATGACTGAGTTGTTATAAGAATTAATGGAGGGGCGCCTGGGTGGCTCAGTTGGTTAAGCGACTGCCTTCGTCTCAGGTCATGATCCTGGAGTCCCGGGATCGAGTCCCGCATCGGGCTCCCTGCTCAGCAGGGAGTCTGCTTCTCCCTCATCCTCCCCCATCTCATTCTCTCTCTCTCTGTCTCATTCTCTCTCTCAAATAAATAAATAAAATCTTTAAAAAAAAAAAAAGAATTAATGGAAATAATGAGGGGGCCAAGCACCTAGTGTGAAGCCTGGCATGAGGTAGCTGCTCAACAAACTCTCCTTCTCTCCCTTCTCCCCTCCTCATTCTCCCAAATCCCATTCCTCTTTGTTCATGCTGGATTTGCTCCACTAAGTGGTCCCCAGATGATAGCTACTCACTAATCTCAGAGCTGGAAGATGTTTATGTTACCATGAGATTCATTAACTGGGATAAATAACTCTTCGTCCCGAATTCTTAGAGTAGTTCAGCTGGTACCAAATAAAAAACAAAACAAAAACTTCCCAAACTTGTGACCTTACCTCTTGTATTAATTTGTTGTTTTTTTTTTGTTTTTTTTTTTTTTACTGTCTTCATGCATATTGGGGCTAAGCAGATATAGAAATAAGGGCTAAATTACTGAGCTCCAGACAGTATGTACAGTGCACTTTCCTTTAACTGAGACTTTAAGTCAGCAAAACTTTGGATTTGCAGGAACACTGGCTTTCTGGACTATAGAGGGGGAGGGAAGAGCCCTGACATTTATGAGTGTAGTGTTGGGGAGACCCAAAGACCCAATCTTGCTACTTATTAACTGTGTGACATTGGAAAAGTTGCTTAACCTCTCTATACATCAGTTTCTCCATCTGTAAAATGGTAATAATAATAGTTGAATCTTAGGGTTGTTGTAAGGGTTAATTAAATTAGCATTTGCCAATACCTGGTATATAATAAGGATGTGTGAATATTTGCTATTATTATTGAAGACTTGATATGTCCCAAACATTTTCACAAACATACTCTTTTAATCTTTGTAACAACACTGAGAAATGTTCTTCATCACTCTGTGATAAAGAAACTAAACTGAGGTCTAGAGAGGTTAAGAGCATCTGTGCCATTCTAACCGAGTGAGTTTCACCAAGGACGATGTTCAGCTACCATGTACTGATAAGGCTTTGCTGGCCATTGATGGCCTATGCTGTCTATATTTTGTTAAATATTTTTAATATCATACCCAATGGCCCTCATCAGTTTTTCATGCCCAATGTCAAACTGTAATTCCATTCTGAAAAGAAAACACTGTTCTTGACCTGGGGTTGAGTGTCCTGACCTGTTGGGTTGAGAGTCCAAACACGTTTGACCTCTTTCAGAATGTTTCTATGTGACTATATGCATTTACTCTGTAGCAATTTGAAGTCATTTCTTCCTCCGTGGAGTATGTTGGATAGATTGCTGCCTCCCGCCACCTCCTTTTATTTCCTCTCCTTAAATGTGGCCGTCGGAGTGGAGAGCAGCTCTTCGTGGATGTGGAAAAGTGCTCAGCAGCAAGCTGATTTAATTGACATGCTCTTTTGGATCAGCCCACTGAGGTGTTTGTATATTCCATCGTGACACCATCGTGACTTATCTTAGCTGATTGTCTCCTCTAAACCTTGGATTGCTCCCTGTGGCTCAGTGGCTCAGCAGTGAATCATTCTTTTTTCCCATATTTTATGACTATATCTTTTGTTACCTCCTGAATAATGGAAGAATCAAGCGCAAGGTTTTCCTCTGAGAGGAAATCAGAACACTTAGCAAACACATCAATAATTGTCCCTCCATGACTTAACCAGGTTATGTGATGATGGAGGGGGTGTTAAGTTGGAAAGCAGAAAAGAAGAGACATAAGACATGATGAGAGAACTCCAGAGATCTCCTTCCGCCTCAGCACAGTATTATTCGATATGGCTGACAGACCAAAGTTGCAAAGTTGCACCAAGATGTGGTGGCTGAGAGCTAGGTGGGGAGGTAAGAAAGCTGGATTTTGGTTCTGCCAGTTTATTACTGTGTGTTCCTGGCAAGTTACTTACCCTCACCGGGCTTCAGTTTTTTTCAGTGGAAAAATTAAGTCACTTGTTTATTCATCAAGGGAGTGAGAGTAGATGGAGAGAAGGAACAGGCCAAGGGCTACACCTTGGACAATCAACATTTAGAGGACAAGGGTATGAGGAGGAATTAGGGGAGGCAGAGAAAGAGAGGCCAGAGAAGTAGGAGAAAAACCAGGAGAGTATTTTCCTGAAAATCAAGGAGGGGGGGTGTCAGGTCAGTCCTGGCAACCAAATTTAGCAGCATGGAGGCCGCCGTTCATCTTGACATATCAGTGAATGTGACACCTGATTGGAACAAGTTAATGAGAGAATTGGAGACCCTAAGTACAGACTTGAGGAGTTTTACTATAAAGGGGGACAAAACTGGGTTGAATTGCAATCTGATATTTCATACTAAAATGCCTTGAAGCGTGAAGTGGATGATATAAATAAACGAAGTGGTATATTATGATAAGATATAATGCAGAAGGTGGAGAAATAAAGAGGAAATGTCCTGCCTAAAGGTGTTCTAATAAAAATAGAAACAAATAATAATAAGTGTCAAATAAAACATATCTCGAGGTCACCAATTTGCAATGCCTGGACTAAATGATCTCCAAGGGCCCTTCCAGTCTAAAGTTCTACAAATCTAAGCTGTGAGGAAAAATTAAGTCCAGGTCATGTAATGTTGAGCCCCTGAGCTATAAATAGTCTCGCTTCCTTCTGAACTGGATAAGTATTTGTCGTGATTCCCCCAGGATTTGTGATAGAATCCTTTTTGTTCTTAATCTGCCTATAAAAGCCGGAAACCAGTTGCAAGATGGAGCCTTCTCAGCATAAGGGCCCATCCATCGAACAGACACATATTTATGAAGCAGTAGTTCTATGGCAGGCACTGTGTTATTTACTATAGCGTCTCAAACCATCTCTGCCTTCAAAGAGTTTATGGATCAATGGAGAAAAAAAGCAAGTAAACAGACACGTGGCATTGTGCTCTAGCACAGAGAAGCACGGTGTGGACGGTGGAGGATGCACCTCACCCGAGCTGGGGGAGCAGGATCAGGAAGGCTTAAGGGAAAAAAAAGAAAATGATTCCTGGGCTGAGTGTGGAGGATTAATTGGAGTTTGAGAACACAGAAAGAGGGGAGGGTTGTAAACATAACTGCAGTGCTAGGCAGTTAGTTCTCTGGTGGCATGTGCTGGGGCTACTGTGGCAAGCGCTCAGGACCCCTCTATTCGGAAGAGTGCTGAAGGACAGACGCTCAGGGGCCTGGCTGCCTTGGTTCAGAATCTCAGTGCTGCCACTTACCAGTGACCTTGAATAAATATCTTAACCTCTCTGCCTTTAAGCTTCTCTGTCTCTAAGATGGAGATTATAAGAGTACCTACTTAGTAGGACTCTGGTGAGAATTAAATGTGTTTAGTAAAGCATTTAAAAGTATACCTGGTACCAAGTAAGTGTGATGTGTTTGCTGTTATTATCAGGGAAAGCTTTCAGGAGGAGGTAATACATAAAGGAAGAACAGTTTTCCAGGTAAGGAACTGGCAGAAGATGTTAGAGGCAGAGAGAGTTCCACAGGCAAAAGCACCCCAGACCCTAGAGATGCATCAAAGGGTTTAAGATGCCGGGCGCCTGGGTGGCTCAGTTGGTTAAGCGACTGCCTTCGGCTCAGGTCATGATCCTGGAGTCCCGGGATCGAGTCCCACATCGGGCTCCCTGCTCGGTGGGGAGCCTGCTTCTCCCTCTGACCCTCCCCCATCTCGTGCTCTCTCTCTCTGTCTCATTCTCTCTCTCAAGTAAATAAATAAAATCTTTAAAAAAAAAAAAAGGGTTCAAGATGCCATTCTTTAGGCTGGAGAGGTAGATACAGCCAGGATCAGAGGCTTCTTTCTACCTTTGCTGGTAAGAAATGTCTTAGACAAGAAGAACTTGAGGGTTAGCTCTGATCAAACGATAGGGAGACTGTATGTAGCAGTGGGTAGGAGGTAGGGGAGTCGCTTTTCTAAGGCAATAACCGGGACCAACCATAGAACAGACTCGTGACCTCATGTGCTTCACACACACAAGACTGTAGGAAGCATGATGGAGAATTCTCATTTGGCATGAATCCAGTAGCTCATCGACCCTGGATAAACTGCTGTCTTCTGTTTAAAAGACCACAATCCTGAAATTGATTATGGTCCAGGGTAGTGCATTAATTTCTTACAGCAAAAGTAATCCAGCTCATGCCCCTGGTTTTCCTAAGGAACCATTCGCTACGTTTTTACTCAGTAAATATTTGGGGAGATTTGTTCTCACAATCTCAACATGTAGATTAGCTACTTAGGGCAGTATAGTTTACATTATAGTCCGTACATCCAAACCTCCTCGGGCAGTGCAATGCTTTCTCTAGGTTCCTGAAGACTCTGGAATCATCTCAGGATCATTATCTTGACTCTTTGATTCTACAAATACAGCAACAGCTGTTCTTCACAAAGGCATACATCCATTTTTTAACCCTAGAATCAGGCAGTAAATAGTTTTATAGTAAGTAATCCAAGGGAACTTTGGCTAGGATCTTGTCATTAATATAAAGCTCCTCAGTGAGATATCACAGTTAAAAGAAAATCTACTGCAGGATTTTTATCTCCAGATGGTGATGATGGGGGTGTCATTGAAATCCCGTAGCCCTTCCTCAGTGCTCCATATGTTGACAGAGAGCTCGTGCAGACATCTCCATAAATGTTACCTCTGTGTTTTAAGACTTCTGACAGTGTTCTGCCTTACCATTCTGTATGATTTTCAGATTTGGCTACTTCAAGGACTAAGATGCTTCTTTGTTATTTCATATCTCCAAATCATATACTGGCACTGCTCCCCTGGTGATTGTTAGACCCATAATCAACAAAACCACTCTAAAGTCAGAAAGATTGAACTGATTGGTGGTAGAATGCTTCTCTTATGTCAATGAAGACATTTGGAAGGGTTGTGCCTTCATTGATGGTTACTGTTTTATGTACAACCATCACACCAAAACTAATTTTAAATGCACTATTTATAATAAGTTTCTCCAAATTTATTAAAATTACCTGGATTATTTCCTCTGCTGATTTACACATTGCTTTACGGTTTGCGGTGACACTATTTAATTAAACTAAGTTTTCTGTTTTTCTGAACATTCAACATGTTCTCTGTATTTCCCACTGAAGCTAATTCTTTTTCTTCTGTTCTTTTGGGATCCCCATGATCAAATGCATTTCAGGTACCAACAAGCTGTATCTTTTGCTCCTTTGCAATTCTGTCCCATTTCCTCCTTTTTTATATTCTTTATGTTTTAAATATTATTATCAATAAGAGCAAACATTTATTGAAAGTCCATTCTGCGGTGATGATGCTATGCTAAGTAAAATGAAGATTCATAAAATGGGAAAAATCACTCTATATACACTGTGTGCGTGTGTGTGTGTGTGTGTGAAAGTTCACCCTTTGTTTTGTTAGTCTCTCATTTAAAGCAAACCTATATTTCCTTTTAGCCTCACTCCTTTTGAATTCTAAATGGTGTGCGTGTGTGTGTGTGTGGTGTTGCTGATAGTACTTTGTGATCATATTTTGTTCAAAAAAGCAGAGATAGGCACAGAGTCTGTCAGGAAAAGTTAAAAAACCTCTACCTTCCCAGCTAACCGTGGCCCACAGGCTGCTAATTAGCTTGATGGATCAGCACCTGGTCTGGTTATGAAAGCCCAGAAGCCCATTGGCTGCTGGCAGCTGATGCCTGACTCCCTGAGGTTTGGAGATGTATCAACCCGAGCAGAGAGAACTGGCACTTGCTTAAAGGGTAAATGTAGCCAATTATTCACGGGCTCCTTTGGACTTGACTTGGCTGGAGAAAGAACCATGCTTTCAGACACATTTGAGGCAGGCTTTTCTTGCACAAATGTTGCTTCTACCTGGCACATTTTTCCTTTTTGGTGTCATTACAGTACAATGAGTAATGTCAGTACAACCCTGCAATTATCTAAGGGATAACTAAGTTATGCCATGTGTTTTTTTTTCTTATGTTCTTGTTCTTCCTCCCCTTTTCTACTTTTTATTTGTTAAGAATGTTTTTAAAATCAATTCATCTTCTTCTTCTGATTTCAGTGGGGTTTTAAAATATATACAATGTGTAATATTTGGTTTATATGACACTGAAACTCTAGATAGTCTGCTAAGGTTTCATTGACCAGAGGCTTGGAATTGTATCTTGGCTTTGCCACTTCGTAGTTGTAGTTTCTTGGCCTCTCTGAGCCTCAGATACCTCATCTGTAAACTGCAAAGACCAATTCCTACATCAAAAGCCTGTTGAAATGATTACACTAGGTCCTATTAGTTTCTTTCCCTTAGTAGTTACTACTCACATTGATCAGCCCTCAACATTTGAATGTCTACTGTGTGCGCAGCCTGGTGGTGGAGCTCATGGGAAAATATAAACTAAACGAAATATACATAGCTACTGTTATGCTCCCCCCTCCAAAGTACATGGCCTGAACAAAAAGTGAAATCATCCAGAGGAAACAATCAAAGAATAATGTTATAACCCAGCACTAGCTCTATACTCATCTGGCAAATGTGTCCACACATGCTATTTTCATTTGTGCCAACATGGATGCGAACCTCAATACCTCTTTGAGACCCTCTCCCTGTTAATCTAATCACACACAAAAGCATTAGTCAGTTACTTAGCCCTTACTGAAGATTTCAGATGATGGGAAGGTGGGGGTGTTTACAGCATAAACCCAACACAAACAATTTGTTTAAAGCCTCATTCAGTATTCCCAATCTCTGAATGGCATATTGTCACTCTTCCCCAACAAAGCCTTTGCCCTCAGTGACTCCTCTTTCTTTACCACCTTTCTCCTGAGAACAATGCAAATTCCTCTCCTTATCATTAAGTGCAGAAATTAAGCAACCTTCTTGAGTTACCTGAGTATGTCTGTGGAGAGGTTTCACCCTTTTTCCTCACAGAGCTTATCAACTTTTTCTTCCAAACAAATGCAGTGCTAGAGTAATACAGGCGAATACAATTTTCTCCATATATCTCTCTATACACACACCATCTTATTTCCATTCTCAAAATATCCTTGTGAAGGTAGTATTGTATAGTTTTACGATGAGAAAACTAAAACTGAGAAGTTGAGGACCACCCCAATGTATAAGCCCTCTGCCTCATACATTTGTTGTGAGGACTAAATAAGGTAGCATACTGTTAAGTGCTTGCCCCAGCGCAAGTCACAGAGAAGGAATGGTGGCCTCCAGTAACAGAAGTAATAATGGCAGTAGACACAATATAGCAACACCCTTGTCCTATCTAGCTTGATGGTAGCATAATGAACGTTAACGACAGGTTTAGCTGCATATTTTGCAGGACCCCGTACAAAAGCAAAATGTGAAGCCTGGCTACGGGTAGGGAAGTCAGCCTCTGCATTCCACAGGCCCACCACCCCAACCTATGGCAGTTGAGTGACTCCCCCCCCGCCCCAGCCAAGGGATAACAGTCTCTAGGCTAGTGTGTGCTTGATATTTGAGTTGGATGTGAGTGAGAGGCCCCTGCTGAGTCACCCACCATGTTGCCCACCAAACACACCATGAATTGCAGCTCAAGGCAGGGATGGCTGTTGCCTTGCCTCTCCCAAATGCCGCAGGGTCGGTGACCCTCCATACCAAGACTACCCACCACCGCTAGGGGGAGAAGAAGGGTAAGGGCTGAAAGCAGGCCAGCCCCCTCCCTAGCCCCATCAATGCCACCTGATTCCTACCCACCCCCACCCCCCCACCCCCGCCCCGGGCAAAGAGCAATGGTGGTTGTGGGGTGAGCCAGAGAGGGAATCAGCAGGCAGCACCCTAGGCAGAAGGAGGTAGGGAGCAGCCAGCCAAAAACTCATCCCAGGAAGGCAGGACCTCATGTAAGCTGAGGTTCTAAGCCCTACAACACATGGTCCATAGTCCTATCAGACTTCACTTACAAAACACAAATTCGAAGTTAAAAGTATCTGAAATGACAAGACCGCCACTGCAGAGCATTCAACCAACTGCAGTGGCCTTCTAAGAGCCAGGCCCTGTGCGATAGCATTAGTCACATGTCCGTGAGGCCAGCCCTGATCAACAATGAATATGCAAGTGCTTTAAAAACTTCTAATGCTCTATAAATGTAAAGTATCATTGCTGTAATAACTACTACGCAAAAATAGTATTAGGTCCTAGCAATTCTGTTGGACATTTACTTAGTAACCCAGATTTGTAAGAGCAAAAGTGAGCCCTAATACATTTGTTTTTCTCCCAGGGAGGAAGAAATGTTTCCGGATCCTTCTGAGTGATAGGGTGAAACAGTTTCCAGGGAACATCCTTGCACTCCCCAGAAATCTCCCTTGTAATAGATGTGTCAAGGCAGAGACCCCGATTCCTCCACAGATCAGAATTATGGATCCTCCCCTAAGTAGGAAAAAGGAACTCCTACCCTGGAACTCCCCTCAGCATCTGCTTCCCGCCACCCACCACCCCAGGCCTGACATGGGGTTCTCTGTCACACACTTTCCATTAATTCAGAATTTCAAACTCAGGGATGTCCCACTGCCTTGGTCACTCCTTGGTTTTATGGGTACTGGGCTGCAGACCTGACACTCTCACTCCTTACGCGTAGATTTGGTTCCATATGTTTCAATATAGCAGATCTGCAGGGGCATTTTTGATATTTAGAAAAGCATCCAATGATTCAGAATAAAGCAGTTATTAAACAGCTTCTTGGTCTACATCATAATTAGAAAAAGCAGCTGAGAGAAAGCGGAGAAAACGCCAATTAGAACATTCTTATCCTCCATACCCACCAGGGACCCATTTAGAGCAAAGTAGTGATTTACCAAATGATAGCCTAACGTCCTGAAAGAGTTTATGTGGCTTCCCACATTACTTTTACCCATACAGCAGTTTCTGCCCCAGGGGTATGCTGACTCATCCCATAGGTCCTGAAGTGTGGCTTTTCCCAGCACAGCACTACAGACCCCGCCCCAGTGCTCAATAGAAAAGAGTGACTAAAGGTTCTCCCTGCCCCCATCAGAAACTTCAGGGAGCCTGTGTTCTTTCTTTCCCGGGGTCTTTCTCTTGTGAGCCAGTGAGGGGGGCAGCAGACACCACCACCAAGTGTCAGGCTGGGCATTGGTCTGCAAGGGAGAATGTCTTAGAGCAAAGCTGCTATCAGTCACTGTTGTGACAAAGCTCTCCTTCATAGCAGCTTGCCTGATGCAGCAGCTGTAGTGTCATAGGAGAATACATGAGACTGGGGGGTAGGAATTTTGAATCCTAGCCATGGTTATGCTACTTACTAGCTGTGTGACCTTGACCAAGTCATTGGACCTCTCAGGGACTCCGCTGCCTCATCTATCAAATAAAAGCAATATTAGCAATACCAGCCTCTGGGTTATTGTTCCAAGGATTAATTAAAGTAGCATGTAAATATATTTTGTCAACTAAAAAATATCTTGGGGCACCTGGGTGGCTCAGCTGTTAAGCGTCTGACTCTTGATTTTGGCTCAGGCCCTGATCTCAGGGTCATGGGATCGAGCCCTCATTGGGCTCCCCACTGGGTGTGGTCTGCTTAAGATTGTTTCTCTCCCTCTCCCCTCCACCTCTCTCAAATAGATAAATAAATATTAAAAAAAATTCTTACACCTGTTAATTAAGGAAACATCATGGCATAATGAAAAATCATGGATCTCAGAGCCATACATTCTGGATTTAATTCTAGTGCTGTTTGATCTTGGAAAAATTACTTAGTCTCTCAGAGCCTTCACAATTTCTTCATCTGGAGAAAAGATGGTACTAAAGTAATAACAAAGACCCTCCAGCATTGTTGAGGTAGTGCATATAAAGGTGAGGTGCTTGGTAGGTACACAAGATCGGGCACCTGGCTGGCTCAGCCAATAGAGCATTGTACTCTTGATCTCAGGCTTGTGAGTTTGAGCCTCACATTGGATGTAAAGATTACTTAAAAAAATATATATATATATTATATACTTAATATATAATTATACATAAAATAATTATATATAAATAAATAATATATAAATAAATATATACTTAATATATAATTATATATAAATAAGTATATAATATTATATACTTAAAATATATATAAATATTATATATATATATATGGTTATATAGATATCTACATATCTATATAACCAGAGTAGGGACACAAGAAATATGCTTTCTCCCTTCATGTCTCTTTCGTATTCCCAGAAACATCTTCCACAGATATGCACTTCTTTTTGGATCCTGGACCTCAAAGTCAGAATCCTGTCCCCCGAGGCTCAGGCAAACTCTGCTGCATCCTCATGCTGAGTTCTCTGGCTCCCTTCCTCTGCCTCCCAGGGTGTTGGCAGGAGAAGACAAGAGAGAAACCAATCTTGAGGGCTGAACATAAGCATGTTATTCTGACATGCACTCATGTGATAAAAGATTATGCAAAAAATTGCACATACTTTTAAAATATTTGCTTTTGTTGTGCATCAAATTCTGTTCTTTAAACCTGATTCCATTAAAATATTTTAAAAAGTATAGAACTATCATGTGCCCCCTGTCATTGACCCCATTGTTTTATTGCACCTGTTGAGACAACTAGCAGAACCTTCATCTTTTCCCACCCACGTTGTCCTCCCCATTTTTTCACCATCTATCTAATTTCTGGAGTTCATCCGAGACTCCATTTTCTTTCTTGCCTTCAACCTCCATTCAATCACCAAGTCACGGAGATGCTACATCTTTTTATCTCTGGTCCATCCTCATCCTCTTTATCCCCACCTCCACAGCCTTTACTTTATTCAGTCCAATATCATTTCTCATCTGGGTTTCTGCAGTGGCTTTCAAAATAATTTTTATATCATAATGTTGTTTTGAGAATTAAATAAGATAATAAATTTGCATTTATTAGCATAACATAGCACATGGCCTCTGGCCCCTGGTGGGTACAAAATAAATGGTAAGACACAAAACTGTCAGAAAAGAAGATTTGGCTCAGTGTAAGAAAGTCTTTTGTAGTAGTAAAAGCCCCAAAGATGGGATACGCTTCTTCAGCTGGTAATGAACTCCCTAGCACTGGAAGAGTCCAAGTCTTTGTTGAGTGACTCTTCATTAGCAGTTGTAGAGGAGATTGAAACAGCATTAATTGCATTTAAGTTCCCTTCTGAGTAAGTCAGGACACTTTCAGTTACAAGTGCCAGAAAACAAACTCAAAATGCCTGAAGCAAAACAAGGAATTTAGTGGCTCATATTGATAAAATGGAGAGGTTTCATTTAGGCAGAACTGAAGGAGCCTTGAAAGCTATCCCTGGAATCACTCAGTCTTTCACTCCATGTCGCTGCTCTGCTTTCCTCTACACTGGCTTTACCCTTAGGCAGACCCTCTCCACGGGATGGCCCTTGGCAGCTGCAGGCATTAAGCCCAGCACTCTGGCAAGGTCAGTGTCCCCAACTTAGAAACCTCAATGAAAACAGAGCTTCTCTTTCCCAGTATTCCAGCAGAATCCTGGTCCTAAACTTCCCTGAAAGATCCCCTGTGACTGAGTGACAAAATCCTTTGACTGGCCAGTGGATCGTGGGTCCACTCTGTGGTCAGCTCTTCTAGGATTTTCTAGGATTTCATGGCTGAGGGCTGAAGGAGTGGGTCTCCAGTGAAAAATCAATTGCTAACAGAAATAGAAGGGACTGGGTGTCAAGCAAGAAAAACAGTGGGCATCAACCACACCTTCCTATCCTGAGATTCAGTTATTCCAATCCAAAATTATTTTCAATATTTATATGTAATTCTTTCTCCCTTTGCCCCTCTAGTGTATGTTAACAGCCTTAATGGACACTGCTGGAGAATTAGCATAATGATATACATAATTACCATCGAATGATAGGCTATCATGTCCTACATAAAATCCTGTGGAGGAAAAAAAAACCTCTTTTATATGAGTCTACATTAGAAAAAGTTTCTGTCCACTCCCAGGGGCATGAGCTGTTCCTCACTTACACAGCTGATAAGCAGACTAGAAGCTACGATAGGAAGGAGTTTTGTTACTTAGTTGAGTTGGTAAGTTGGAGTAGCCTCTTGATTCTAAAGACCTATGAATTAATCCTAGGGTGAACTTAATTCTCTGGTTGAATAATTATAGCGTAACAGGTAGCATGCTAGATTTTTACATGGGTGCACTCATTTAACCCCTAAAACACAATTATCCGTATTTCACAGAGGCAGAAACTGAAGTGCAGCAAGATTAAGTAACTTTTCAAGGTCTACAGCTAGTAAATGATAGAGTCAGATTTGAACCAAGGTCTGAGCCTACAGCCTTTTTCTATACATTCTATACATTACACTACCTCCTTGAGGACCCAGTGTGCTATAATCTCCAATGTGCTATAAACCATATTCTTCTGAATCAAAATTTGAATCAAAAATCAAAATTCTGAATCAAAATGGTCTGTCTGACTCACTTAAAGAGGGTCGCCCTGGGAAGTCTGGAATATATGCCTACTTAGTAAAACAGACATCCGGATCAGGTTACTGGAGCATTGCCCTCTCGTGGCTCACCTTGCTGCAAGTGTTGAGCACAGCTGCTCTGTTGGTTAAAGGTGTTAGAGGGATGAAGTATTTAACCCCTGTATTATGAGGCTAGAACTGATTCCCAGGGGCTGGTTGTAAGCAAAAGATGCAAGCTAATGTCTTAGCTATGGCTCAGTGGAGCTGTGTGTGGCTCAGGCCTTGAATGTAGTTAACATCCAAAAGAAGTCCCTAGGTCTTAATTCAGAAGACTGGGGCAGAACATTCCTGGCAGATGGGCCTCTGTGTTTACATTCATTCCCCCTGGATTCCAAGCCTGCTTGCCTTCAGGAAAAAGTGTAAATCCCTTCTGCTCATTCTGGGTTGTGTTAGCTTGGTAGTAAATATACCCACGGTTAATAGGCAGTCTATAAATTGTTTTAAATTTGCTATCCAACTAAAGGAATTTTTCCACAGCAAAAGTATGATCATGCAATAAAAATAATACAATCTATGAGTGGTGGAAGTCAACCTATACCTTATTTATCTCATTAATGTCAAGCACACCCTGAGTATAAGGGAGAATTGTCCTGCTTCTATGGTAGACATACCCCACCAATAGCCACACACACCCGTTCACTACTCTGAGCCTTCCCTGATGCCTACCTCTTATAGAACTCCATGATCCTGTTTCTTCCCCAGTACACAGGGTCTGTCTCTCTGGCTTATGTCCCATGCTCTCTATCTACACACACCAACTTTGGTTTTTCAAAATTCAATACCCTGCTTTCTACATGTTGAAAGGTAAGGTTCTACCATATCATGATTATAAGTCCATATTCATATCTTTTACATAGCTTAGTTCTGAAGTGTCTTTTTATTAGAAACTTGTTCACATGATTAAAAAGATTTATTTGAGTGTGGAGTTTTCTAAAATTTTTCTAGCCTAGCAATGGGTCATGCTTCATCCCAGAGTATAAACTGGAAAATGTGGGTGCTGTCTAAAGTTCTTTGATAATTCTACATGTAGTTCTAGTTGATGGCATCCCACTCCCAAGCCTTCTAACTATCAGGAAATCAGCAGATAGCAAATCCATAGCTCTTGTCCTCACCTCTCTCCTGAGCTTCAGATTTATATTCCTTTTGCTTTCTGCATGTGTCTATGTGGAGAACAACTAAAATTCGACATGTCCCAAGCTTTCTTTCACTTGTTTGACAAATATTTTCCTAATGCCTATTTGGCATCAGAAGGTAAACATAAATAAAGGATCATATAAGAAGGGTCCCTGACTTCATGCAGTCTTATAGGGAGATCCATAACTAAATAAGTAATTACCAAAAAGAATAATAATAAATGCTATATTAGGGAAAGCAAAGTTACTGTGAGAGCAAAAGAATTTTGCCTGGGCCAGTGCAGAGATGTATAAAAATTTTTCTGGAATAAGTTACATATTAGTTGAAATCCATAAGGATAAACTGGAGTTACTCAGAAAAAGGGTTCCACAAAGTTAGAGTCCATCGGTAATCTACCTTGCTATCCCTCAGCTCCCAAGTCAAGTTTGACATCACAGGCATTCACTAAATCTTGATATAATGAGCAGAAGTATTTTTATGTCACTACAAAAAAAATCATTAATGTGGTATAAAGGATCATGGGACAGCTCTGTCTAGTGAATACACACACAAATACAAGACTTAAAACAAGCATTTTCTAAATGGAATCTGAATTATCAGAGCTTTGATTGAAAGTCAAAAGGTTCTCCCTCTCTCTTACTATCTCATCACCTCTTAATCCTATTTATATCCGAGAATTCCTCCCTGGACTTTGTTTACTGACCTGAGATATTTCCAGCTTTAAGTTTTGTATGCCTGACATTATAATTCTGAAGGACAGAGGCAGCTTCTGTGTAAGTAGGTTTGTGCCATGCCTGCTTTTAAATAATTTTAAAGTATTTTTTCTTTGCTCAGAAATGCTCAAAACAAATTAAAAGCTGTGAGATAAATAATGTAGGATATTAAGCTAACATTGAAACAAGAAAGATCTTTTCCTTTAATATTTTTAAGTATGAGAGGATTTCTGCCTCCAAGAATCTCAAGGCAGTTCTCTTAAATATATAATTCTAGTTGTCTTAAGACCAACAGTCATAAATAAATTTGTATTATATCATGGAATTACATGTTGATCCATGAAAACTGATCTTCCTAATTTCAGATGTTAAATCCATCTGGATCTATTGAGAGAGGAGAGCCTACCTTTTTATTCATTGTCTTCCTAACTCAGGAAGCGGCCATCATACTAGATTTGCATGATTCCACTACATAGCTCCAGATAAAAAAAATCAACACTGGTTGGCTCATTTCCCTTGTTTTCCTGGAAATTTTACTAAAATATTGAATCCTTTCCTGGTTGAGGTTGCTATCATTGAAGGCAATAGGCATCTCTCTCTATTTCAGAACTCTTAGACATTTTTATCAAGGTGCATACCTTGATACTGTGAATGTGGCAGGTATACAATAAAGGTTTTGCTAAAAACATTTGAGCTAACATTGGCGGGGGGGGGGGGGGGTCATTATGTACCAGATACTACAGTTAGTACTTTACAAAGTGTGTAAGTTAGGGCTCAATTAGAGAAATAGAACCATGGTAGATATGCACCAGGATATTTATTGCAGGAAATTGGCCTGTGTAATTGTGGGAACTGGCTAAGTAGTCTGAAATCTGTAGGGCAGGCCATCAGGAAGGGCAGGCTGAAACTCTAAGGCAGGGGCTGAATTTGCCATTCACAGACAGAGCTGCTTTTTCTTCAGGGAAGCCTCATCTCTGCTCCTAAGGCCTTTTAACTGATTGAATCAATCAGATTATCTAGAATAATCTCTCTTAAAGTCAACTGATTACGGACTTTAATCACATCTACAAAATACTTTCACAGCAACACCTAGATTGTGTTTGATTAAGTAAATGGGAACTATAACCTAGGCAAACTGGCACATCAAAAAGAGCACCACACATGTGTAATCTCCTTTCCTCCTAACTACAGGTCTATGAAGTAATTTCCATTATTATCATAAACCAATATCTAATATATTATCATATATCACATTATCCAATATAACATATATGTTATATTACCATATAACAGTTTTGCAAGGTGGAAAGATAAGGCTCAAAAAACTTAAGTAACATACTCAAGATTACAAAGCTATTAAGTGAAATAGCCATTACTTGAACCCATAGGTCTGATTCCAAAATTAGGAGCTTAATTAACTACTGCAAAATACTACATCAAAACAAATTCTATTCCTGTAAATTTATATAAAGGGACTCATATTAGTGTTTCACATATCTCTTAGAACTTACCGTCATCTTTAGACTTTGTGAGACTAAAATATTCAACATAGTCTTCTGGATAATTTTTTTTAATGCAAAGAAAGAATACAGGAGATTGGGGAATTCCAAATGTTAGTCCCTTCTGATATCAAATTGCTGTTCTTAAATAAGTAGTTTATGTTAGAGAAGGTTGCATTCTTGATGACTTGGAATGGATGCTTTACTTTTCACTGGGATATAGGGAAGTTGGGAGTTGGTGCTATAAGAGTTTTTTCTAAATTGTTTCATGTTTCAAGGGACAGTATATTACTTAATATAACCAGTGTATTAAAAACAAAATGTGGAGGGCGCCTGGGTGGCTCAGTTGGTTAAGCGACTGCCTTCGGCTCAGGTCATGATCCTGGAGTCCCTGGATCGAGTCCCGCATCGGGCTCCCTGCTCGGCGGGGAGTCTGCTTCTGCCTCTGACCCTCCCCCCTCTCATGTGCTCTCTCTCATTCTCTCTCTCTCAAATAAATAAATAAAATCTTTAAAAATAAATAAATAAATAAAAAATAAAAACAAAATGTGGATTCCCCCAAGTAAATGAACATGAGGCTATAGTTCATTTTAAATAATATAAATTAGAAATTAACTGACTTTTAGCAAAAATATAAAATTACTGAAGGAAGAAATAAGTCTGGCATTGAATATCCTGGGGCACCATAATATCATGCTAAGTGTCTGACCAAGTGGCAAGAATTCATGGTTTTGCTCCTGTCTCTAGTTAGGGTAGGTCATTAGGCAGGTGACTTAACCATTCTTGGCATCAATTTCCTTTTCTACAATATGAGAGTGTTTCAGAAGATGATCTCTTATATTCTTTATGCTGTCCTAGAGCATTAAAATGTCTAAAATTTCAACTGTAAGTAGCGGCTATTTTAGTGCCAGAGAGTAAAAAGTCATTCTTCTGTGGATTAATGTTTTTACCCAAACCAGTAGGAGACTACACTGATAAAGCCTTTATGTTTTAATATGCATACCTGGAGGTTACTGCCAAATTCCATTAGTGCTGGGATGAAGTTAATTTCCAGGTCTTTAGTACTTAATATATGAGCTGATTATGCTGAATGGAGCATCAGCACCAGCTACCATGGACAGCAACTCTTCCTCCCGGCTCCCTCAGGTTTTCACTAGCCAAGCACGAATGCTGACAGAGAATTCGATTTCCATCATTCTCTAGAGGTGGCACAGACACAAAAAGGCCTATAGGTCCCAAATGACTCTGGAGTGCAGAAGACTTGATGATACAAAAATGAGAGCATGCCTCCTTTCTAAAGAGCCTGTAGTTCCTTGCTAACAAAGGGCATCTTTTGGACGAGCCCAATATTGTTGCTGGAGAACAATATCCAGAAGAGAGTGATGCCCTGGGGAATGTCATTCTTCAGTCATTCACAGGATCGGAAAACCAAGAAAACACCTATCCCACCCCAAGTCTCATGTGTTTGACTCCTAAACCCATTGAAAGCTTGCTGATCTCAAAAAAAAACAGAGAGATGCAAACATGCCCCAGTCAAGAAGGCAGATCATGTCCAATCTGTTTCTCTTTCTATATATGTAAGATGTAAAATCAAAAAGCTTCATGAACTCCTTCTGTAAAGGAGAAATTATTTGTATACGATTAAGTGCTCGCACTCTGGGGCCTCACAGGCCTGGGCTTATATCCCAGCCCTGGCTCTTGCTAAAGGGGTGGCTTCAGAATATACTATTAACTTGAATCTCACAAAAACACACAATGACATGAAAATAGACAAAACAGTGGACATTTCATGTTTCTTGTTTAAGGAAATGAATGCTGTCCCATAACTACGAGCTGCAGATCTAAGCCTTTTATTTTTCATCTGTAAAGTGGGGATAATAATAAAACTTACCTCCTAGGGTTCTGAGAATTAAATGAGATAATTTACAGATGCCTGGCAAATTATAAGTGCTCAGTAAATGTTGCATAGTATTTAAAAACTGATTCACATTTCTATTTTAGTGCCTGACGTTTGCAGTTGATCAAAATCTTTGTTTTCTTTGGTCTTAAAACAATAAATGTGCACTCTTAAAGTTTAGAAACTGAAAGTACCCTGAGAAACAGACTGATTAGTACTGTTGGAGTTCATCGGAATGTTGTACATTTCCTTAAATATTTGAAGTATCTCATTCCAAACTATTTTTCACGGACAGGTTGGGTGCTGTTACCTTGTTTTCAGACGATGGGTATCCTTTGTGGGAATCTGCGGTTCTTATCCCAGACTAAGTGGGCAACTCACTCTTTTGGACGGAACGTTGAAACACCAAAGAACTAAAGTGCGTGGGTTGCCAGATATGTTCATTCAAACGGTATGGAAGTAAGCAGTCTGTAAACCACACATTATTTTTATTTATCCATGGCAAGGAAGAACTATTGGGATTTTTAAGAATGGGTGAAAGGCCTTGTCGTTTGCGGTCAGGTGTCCCTCATTTAATTGGCATGATTTTGAAGAGAATAAATTTATACAACTGTTCGTAGTAGTACAATGGTAACTTTGGCGGAAACCGGGGGCAGGGATGAAGGGTGTGTTTGAACCGTACCAAAATCTTAACTAAAAATGTTAACCTAACCGTGGCCCTCTGGGTCTCCTGGGGGCTGATCGTTGCGCTCAGAGAACCGCTGGAACGCTAGTCGCTCGGGTGGTGCCACCAGTCCACACAAGTGGAGGATGGAGGTGGCCTCTCCAGCGTCGTGAACTCGCAGCAGCTCGGTTG
Organism: Mirounga angustirostris; assembly: GCF_029215605.1. Lineage (NCBI taxonomy): Eukaryota > Metazoa > Chordata > Mammalia > Carnivora > Phocidae > Mirounga > Mirounga angustirostris. The sequence continues at coordinate 22,279,324 of NW_026991713.1, forward strand.
GTGGGAGCAAACCTAGGTGGCCTCGGGAGTAAAGCGGGACCTTTTTTCTCCCCCTCTTCCCCCTCCCCTCTCCCCCGGCGGCTGCGACGGCAGTGACGGCGGCGGTGGCGGCTGCCGCTACCGCTGCTGCCGCTGCCGAGCTGGTCACCTGGGCGCCTGCGGAGCTGCCTGGCTGCCGCCGCTGCGGCGGCCTCAGAGCGCGAGGAGGAGGCGGCGAAGAGCGAGAATATCCATAGTAACACAGGATGCGCCGGGCGCCGAGCAGGAGCGAGGGCGGGAGGAGGAAGCCCCCGCGCGCCAGCAGCCCGCGGTGCTAGGCGCTCTGCAGCCCCCGCGCGCCGCGCCCGGGCCCGCGTCGCTCTCGCAGTTAGGGTCCGGCTGAGTGGTAAGCCCTCCCCGACAACTAAGCCGACACCTCCCACCGCCCCAGCCGCCCACCCCCGGGAAGCCGCGGCAGAACAATGGAGAGCGCCGCCAGCAGCCCTGGAGACGGCGCTCGGGGGAGGACGCGCCGCCGGGGCTGGCGCGCGCCGCGGGGGGCCGGGCGCGTGCGAGGGCGCGCGGCGGGGTGGGGGGCGCGGCGGGGGGCGCGCGCGCGCGGGCCCGGGGAACCGGCGGGGAGAGCCCGGCGCTCGGCGCAGCGCGGCGCGGCGCGGCGCGGCCAGGCTCGGCGCCTCTCCCGCCCCTCCTCGGCGCGCTCGCCCTCGCCTCGCCGCTCGCTTTCGCTGGGGGCGCCCAGAAAGATGCTCAGAGGCAACGGCTAGGGAGCGGAGGTTCCAGCCACATGTCCGCGTCCACGGGGGCCGGAGCCCGCCAGCCCTCGCGGATCCCGGCTCGCAGGCAGCCCGCGGCCCCTGCCGTCGCTAGTGCCGACCTGCTCGGGTGAGTAGCGGGGTGGCCGCGGGCGGCGCGGGGCACGGGGCACGGCTTCCCCCCGCTGCCCACGGCCCCTGCTCGCCAAGATGCGGTTGCGAGAAGTGGGGCGGCAGCTGGGGCAGGAAAGGAAAAAGGAAGCTGGGTCGGAAAATCCGGGAAGGCTGCGGGAAGGGTTTGCCGGGGCATTTGTTGCAGCCCAGGCTAGCGGTCTCTACACTGTGGGCCTTTTTTTTTAAACGTGGTTTGCTTATTGGTTTCCCCCACCTCCCACCCTCCGGGTTGGGCACATTTTCCCTTTCCTCATCTTCGCGGTTGCGAGGAGTTTGAAGCGGTAAATTACTGGAGCTCTCAACAAATGATTTGACTTTCACGAGTATATATTTTCCAAAGGTCATCTGTTTTCAAAATTAAAAAGCCAGGACAACCCATGTAATTTCCAGGTGCGCTTTGAATCACCTTTGAGGAGTAGCAGGAAGAATAGACCCTGGAAGGGTTGGTTTTGAGCGTGCCCTCTCTCCTCGTGTTTTTTATACATCGATTAATCGGAGGGGGACGTGGACGTGGACCTTCCAATGGAACGCCTTGGAGAGCAGTAACAGAGCAGCAGAGACTGCAATTTGCTGCTTTCATGAAGGTCGGGTCAGCATTTCTATTGAAACCCCAATTTCCGTGGTTGTAACTTGGACGTAATTTTACTCCAGGCTGAAACTTGCCAAAGCGAAACAAGGACTTGTTTTTGTAAGGATACTGCCCCTGCCGCGTGTTGTTTTTTTGTTTTGTTTTGTTTGTTTTGTTTTGTTTTGGTTGGTTGGTTGGTTGGTTGGTTAGTTGTTTCTTTTCTCTCCAAGAATACCAGCTGTCTGCAAACATAAGCCCCTAAAACAAATAGGCAGCTCAGGAAGGCTTTGCATTTTCGGAGATTGACCAGGAAGGCTAGTACTCACTGCGGTTACCATTTCTCCTCTCCGAGTGACTGAGATGTTAGTTTTAGAAGACTAAAAATTCAGTCCCCGTGCTGCATATATATATGCCCAATATGTTGTATCTGTAGAATGGATGCGTAAGAACTTTGAGGTCTTTAATGACTCTTAGATACTTATATTAGTATACTTGCTATAGGGGCTCTTGCAGCTGGAAAGACAGAATTAGAAGAAATAGTGTTGGAAGGGCTACATAAGGAATTTAGGTACAACTGAAGACTTTTCTGAACGTTGACCCAAACTACTAAGGGAGTCTGCAATTCTCTTCTGAGAGTCTTTACAATAGGGTAGATTCCTGTTGAAGTTTGGAGCCAGAAGGGAAAGAGGAAAGAAAATTAGCAAACGTCTCAGAGGTTGCTTCGAAACCTGTGTGTTCTTTGTACTCCGCAAATGAGCTTAGGCAAGGAGATGCCAGTGGTATCTGGGTTATTTGAGTCCATACTGTTGATGGCTCTGTGACAAAATAGGCTGTAATGACTTGTGCTGGTTTTATTCCACCGTAAAGCCTTCTTCAGAAGTGTTCCGTTCTGTTGTTCTGTCAGTCGTGAGTAACGCTTGGTGTGTTGATGGCAGTGATCCTCCTGGACTCAGATGGTAGAGAAAGGAGTAACTGGTATAAATGAAATTAAAACAGTTGCGTGCTACCTAGGAGACTTAGTGACAGTGATATACAAAAAATTGTTACAAAGACTTTTTGAAAGCTTCAGAATGCAAAGGGAGATACGATTTTGGGGAAAAGCAGTGAAGAATTAGAGCTCCTTGTTCAAGGATGGGAACTTTGTCCTGCAGTTGCTAATTGCCAAACTCAATTTTACTGCATTGGAATTACTTTGCTTGATGCGCTTTGGCACTTTTAGTAGAAGCAATATTTTTTCCTTGATCAGTGATAGTAGGGTAACTATACATCCTTGTATCAGGAATGAGAAACCTTATATATTGTTACAGTTCTACTAAGGGGAACCAGAGACAGAGAACAAAGTGTTTTGCCTCTACTGGGAGATCAAATCTCCATTAAAATAATTTTGAAATATAGCATGGTGCAGTATTAAGTAAGATACTTTGGGGTAATGAATTTTTAACAGAACTGTATCAATGCATTTATTTGTCAGCAATTTAAAGTGACAATCGCTGAGCAGTTGCTAACAATCTAAAAGTTTGCAGGTGTAACCAATTCTGTATATGTGTATTGAATTCTGATACATTTCTTCCTAATAATTTACTGCAAATGGTACAGTAGGTATGAAATGTTAGGGAATTGCTTTCTTTAAAATAGTAGTATTTGTTTAAAGTCACTCTACATGTTCCAAATAGAGTATAAGCTCGTAGACAGTACATTATGCAGGAAAGGCATTCCCAATAATCATTTGTGATGTTATTATCCTCTTGTAAATGTTGGCAGATATTTTCCAGCTTATTATGAAGTCATTCACATTGCATCATTCATTGAGTAAGCATTTTTGAGTACCATGGGTTTTAAAGCAGGCTTATCCTTTCTCTAAATGTAAGGCAGACATGTTCTCCAAATGTTTTATTGAAATAAATGCTTCAGTATCATCAGTGTTTATAGCACTGGCAGAGTCTGTAGAGATACCGGGTAGAGTTTATCGATGTCCCTATTTCTGACCAGATGCTGGTGTCAACATATGTCCCAGGAATATCCATCAAGCCAGTTAATGTCCCGGGAGGAATGAACAATTAGCAAAATTAATTTGGAGTTCTGCTTGATTAAAGTCATTAATGGTCATGCGTAAAACATTTGTATTTCCATAGATATGTTTGATTTTTACATATTTTAGACTTAGAGCAGTAACTCAGATTTAGGATTTCCAAGTGCCAATACCAGTAATCAAAGTACTAGGTCTTTCACAGGCCATGAGTGTCAGCATTTCTCCATGACAATGGAAGTGTGAACAGAATCCAGATTTACCAGTTGGCTACCTATTTTTTTCCTTCCATGGACAGTAGACAGGAACAAAGCATAAATGTTTACCATTGACTTTAATAACAATGTATATCAATAAGCCTTAGAAAAAAATTGTTTCATACATATTTCTTTGAGTTAAAGATTACATTAGCTATGATGTCTTTACACTTATATTGATATTTGATTTCTTTAAAGTGATTGTTTTCAAAGTACAGTACTGTCAATATATTTAATAATTTGCTTGAGAAAGAACATTTACATGAGTGCATTTATCTTCCCACAGAACTGTCAATAATGCATTGTTCCAGCAATCTATTTTTATGTAGATGTAATTTTCATGTAAAAATTAACCTTTCTTATAATTCTAGTGTGAGACGAAAACTATTCTTGTTCATCTGATTTCTGCTTTCTCCTCATGCAATCATGAGATGGTTTTTTTTGGAGTCAAATATGATTAAGCTGAGTCATTTTTTTTCCTTTAAAAAATTGTGAGGATAGATTAGCTTGTTTAGATTAATTCCCTAAAAATTTGTGTCTTTAGCACATATCTCCTAGTTGTGGTTTTTACAGAGCAAAGACTTAGGTACTGTTTACTGGTGGTTTTCTCACATGAGAACAGGAGGAAATGCAGAGAAGACCAAAGCAAAACTTGAACTGGAAGAAGCAAAAATGCATGTTCTGATCCCCCTTGGTTACCAAATACCTGATAGTACAGTTTTAGGTAAATCTCAAAACAAAGTTGTTCTATAAATGACTTTTATGGATACATCTCTTTGGGGTTTGGAATAAATGTAACTGAATGGAAACTACTGACCTCACAGGACCAACCACAAGGACACACTCTGGAAGATCAAGGATTGCGTTGAGATCTTCCTGGATGCCCACATTTGCATGCTCTGGCCCCTCTGTCACCACAGACAGCTGCCTTTGCAGAGCATGGGAGGACTGGTAGAACCAGTGAGTGCCCCGAGCATTATCTGACTGCCCCTTGGGCATATGTTTAAATGGTACTCGAGTTAACATTGGTCAGGGTTAGGTTTTTGTGGCCATTTTAAAACCAAGACTCTTGGCAAGAGAAAAATTGTATATTAAGACTCTTTGAGCATCCTCTCATTTTAACACATATCAATTAGAATAATTTTTTGGTAACTGTAAGTTTTGTGGTCGATTTTGGTTTTAATTAAGGCTTCAGAGTGACTCGCATAGAGTTGTAGCTGCAACAGGTTGTATGTTTTGTGTTGTGTGATGTTCATAAAAGTCTCATTTCCCTGTGTTTAGAAATCACGACCATGTTGTAGTTATTTTTCTAGAAATATAAGATGTAACTGTAAAAATAAGCTGCTTCTCTTTATCTCCATGATTCACTTCTCCAGAAAAGACTTGCCGACCATATGCAGTATCTCTTGGCTCTTAATGCATTTGTTTTTTCTGTCCTAACTGTCAACTTAGTATAAAAATAATTGGTTCCAATTGTTTTCTTGGAGTATAGCTTTCCCTCCAGAATGGAAGGTCTGGCATTGCCTCCCAAACATCTCCCAGGGGTTGGTTGATACTCCTGATATGAATGATGCTATTTATTTCACCCTACTGGTAGATTAGTCATAAAAACTCATGCCAAACCAAATTTGGGACAAAGCTTCAAATTAAAAATATATAGTCCCTCCCAAGTTTCAACATTGTTTACACACTGGCTCTTCCTTCTTTTACCCACCCTAAAGTACTCTGGTCAGGAAAGCTGTCTTGGAATATGAAATTTCCTCATAGCTAGTGGGAGAACCTCTTCTCCTCCATCATCTCCTGACCACTCACTACTGACTTTTTCTCTCCTCTCATTCATTGCTCTTAGGTCAGGTAGCTTTCAGATCACACACACTCCTTAATCTCTTGCCTTAGTCCCCTCTCCTAATGCCTCCAGAATACCACTCTAGTTTTTCCTGTTTTACATTTTTGATACAAACAGTGACCCACCTCATGAGCATTCAGGGTGGTACCAGTGACTAATGATATGTCTGTTATCAAAGGAGCCAAAAGCTCTACATTTTTAAGTGAGCTTATATGCAATAAAAAACCAGGACCAGAAAGCTCTCCAGCCCTTGAAAATGCTCTGAAGTCCCCTTCAGAATACCCACAAGTGTCTCCACCCTCATGAAAGATAAATAATAGTTGTCATTTGTCCATATTTAAATAAGTTAAAATATTTCTTTTTAATTGTATATTATGCCAATGATAATTCATGGTGTTGATTTTCTTGTATTTTTGTTGCACATACACAGAATTTTATTCCACTGTGGGTCCAGTAGACTTTTGTGGGCTTTGATATTTAATTATCATTTATACTGTAGCTTATTTGAAGGAACATGCATTCTGAATTCTAAGCAACTGACTTAAAAGACAGCTTTGCAAATTCAACCCTTCCTTTAAAGCTGAGAAACAATCTCTGTGTGTATTCATTCACTTGAGAAATATTTATTGGATGTCTGCTATCTTCTAGAAATATTTATTGAATGTCTGCCTGCTTAGGGCAGGAGATATACTAGTGAACAAAATAGACAAGGTTCTTGTTTTCTAGAGCAGATAGTTGGGAAGGAGTGACACAAAACAAATAAGTCAATAAATAAATGGAGAAGATAATCTCAGCTAGTGATAAGTGCTGTGAAGACCGTACTGCAGGTGAAGTGCTTGAGAGTTTCATGGAGGGGAAGGATGCTACCTGAAAACATTTGCTCAGAGAAGGTATCACGGATACGGTGCCTCTCAGAGACCCGGATGGTGAGCAGCAACCTGCCACGCAGAGATGCTGGGGAAAGAGCGTTCCAGGCAAAGGGAACAGCATGTGGAAAAGCCTTTGGGGGAACAAGAGCAGTGTGTTCGGGCAGCAGAGAGTAGTACAGGGCGGTTGCAGGTCAGCCTTCCCAGGCATGGCAAAGAGTTTGTGTTTTATTCTAAAAACAGTGTGGAGCAAATGGAGAATGGAAAGCAGCGGTGTGATTGTTGTACCTTTGAAAAGAATCCACTGGCTGTTTTAGGAAGGCTGGATAATACTAGGGCAGGAATTGACACAGAAAGACCATGTAGAAGACCACTAAAGTAGATCAGGGGAGGGGCGCCTGGGTGGCTCGGTTGGCTAAGCATCTGCCTTCGGCTCAGGTCATGATCTCGAGGTCCTGGGATCGAGCCCCACATCAGGCTCCCTGCTCAGCAGAGAGCCTCCTTCTCTCTATCCCTCTCCTGCTCCCCCTGCTTGTGCTCTCTCTCTCTCTGTGTCTTTCTTTGTGTCAAATAAATAAATCTTCATAAATAAATAAATAAATAAATAAATAAATAAATAAATAAATAAAGTAGTCCAGGGGAGAAATGACACTGATTTGGACTGGGCTGTGGCCGTAAACAAAGAAGAGATATGTGGAAAGAGTCATGATATCATAGTGGGAAAAGCTTTTTGAAATTCTACAAATATAGGAAAATACAAAGAAGAAAATAACAATTCTCCATAGCTCACCCCACCCAAAGTAACATCTGTTAATATCTTGGCATTTTTAAGGAAAATAATCACTGTATTGTTTTTGATATTTTGATATGTGACCATAATTAGGCAGTGCACACAAAGCAAATACTAAACTCTTCAGATTACCCTAAACCCCACCACCCGGAAATAACCATTTATAGCATTAGACTGAAGATCATTGCAAGCATCTTTCTATGCATATATGCAAAGGGAATGATAAATGGGTGCATGAATAGAAAGAAATACTTTTATAACTATGGCAACAATGGAATCATACTGGAAATGCTCTTTTAAAATAAAAAGCATTAAAATTTAATTTCTTTATATTTAACAGCAGAAAAAATGGAGGTAAGAAGAAGTAAATAATTGTTAAACTTTAAGCAGAGGTCTCTTTACTACAAGAATTATTTCCTAAAAGTTCTCCCCTTATGCTTAAGAGAAATGGTTATGGAAAATGCTAAGCGGTTTGAGCAGCTTTTCCATCTTAAATCAGACTCTAGGATATATTTTGGAGATAGAACATAAATGTCTTACTGATGAATTGAGATTTTGTGGGACTTGAGAATCGAGAATTTGGGACTCCTTTTTAAGAAAATGGAGTATCATTCAATGGAATATTACACAGCCATAGGAAGGATGAACTCTTGTCATTTGCAACAGCGTGGATAGATCTAGAACGTATGCTAAGTAAAGTAAGTTGGACTGAAAAGATATTTCACTCATGTGGAATCTAAAAAACAAAACAAATGAATAAACAAAAAGCAGAATCAGACCTATAAATACAGAGAATAAACTGAGGGTTACCAGAGAGAAGGGGGTTGAGAATGGGTGGGGGTGGGGAAGATACAGGCTTCCAGTTACAGAATGAGTAGGTCCCGGGAATAAAGGCACAACACAGGGAAAACAGTGAATGATACTGTAATAGTGTTGTATGGTGACAGATGGTAGCTACACTTGTGGTGAGCCCAGCATAAGGTATAGAGAAGTTCATTCACTATGTTGTATCCTGAAACTAACGTGACGTTGTGTGTCAGCTATACTCAAATATAGAAAACTAAAAAACAAACAGAACAAAGTCACTGGTAGTGCTAATACCACTTTGGTTTGTTACCAAAGTCATGATTTTAGGAGTTATTAAACTTAAATAAATTTAAAAAATAAAAATTTCAAAAAGGAAATAAAGTATATTTTACAAATTGTACAAAAGCTTTATGAAAGCTTTGCTGTGGAAACCGGCACCCCGCCCCCCCATACACATACCCCGTGGCCTGGGAAAAAGCAAATCACCCAAGTAGGTGAAGGGTCTTGGAACTCAAGCCTCGGTAGCTTTACTGTAAACCCAACCTCACACTTGGAATCATTATGTTTTTTAAACTACATGTTACAATTTTAAATATGTTAAATTGATTCTGCGTATTGGCATTCAGTGTCTCAGTATATTGAGTATAACATTCTTGTGTTATGCTTTCTCTCCCTTATAATTTTGGTTTACTAGCATTCACAGCTGCAGTGCAGTCTGAGACCACCCTTTGTAGATGCTTTGCTTTTCCTGCCTGAACCGCTAAAAATTCTTTCTTTCTCTACATAGCTCAGTAGCACAGCTAGGATATATCCAGGTGTTGAATGTTCTGTGTCAAATTTTTCTGCATTACAGTGTGCTCTTTAAATTTGCTGATCTTTGTCCTATCTTTGAATATACTTGCTGTTCTATTTGTATTGTTACCTACTTCAGGGGCATCAGTTATCCTTGTTTTGGATCATCTTGGTCTCTCTTCCACATTTATTATTTCTTTATAATGTAATCTTTTTTTATTTTCATCTGCATTCACAGTGAGTATGAAATTCCCTTCTTCTGTGTCAGTAATTCTATTTTCAGAAGTGTCTCCTCTGTTTCCTGATGTTTCTCATTTATTGATTGATTCTGAAATGATGCTCTTTGTTCCCTGTTTGTTTCCTTCAGTCCACAGTCTCTTTTCATCCCATTCAGTTGTTTCATCATTCTGTCAGTAAGCTTCAATTTTTACTGAAACTATTCTTCTGGAGTAGAAAGTTTATGTGAGGATTTCCTTCTTTTTCTTTAAATAAAGTTTTTCTAGATTTAGTTCCTTAAGCTGTGACCCTTACATTTTATTTTCTTCCCTTCCTCGCTCCCTCCCTCCTTCTTTTCATCCTCTCTTCAACTACTCTTTCCTCCTTCCGTGCATATTAACCATGCTATTTTTCTTCATCTTGCTGGTGTTTGGGGAGCTCTGTCCAGACATGGTGTAAGTAACTTCTTAAATCACTTCCCAGCTCTCTTGAGACCAGTTTGCTTCTTTCTTACCTTCTTCCTTCCTTCTTTACTGCCTGGGTCTCTTCACTTTTCTGAAGTCTGAAGAGATTGCAGCGTGGGGTAGAAATTGTAGAGAGAGGTAGCTCAAGCCGTATGCAATCTTAGTTTAAGATTTCCTGGGCTGTGCTTTCTCATATTTTGCTGAATGTCCCCATTATCAGTCTTCTTTTCACTAAACTGGGAGGGAGAGAGTGGGAAATACCAAGGACACCCTTTTTTTTGGCGGGGGGGGGTTCCTCAACTAAAGGGTTCCAGTTGAGCTAGTAGCTACCCTGGAGATAACCTGCAATGTGGCGGGTTTCCTCCTTTCTGTGGGCAGCCCTGGAGTCTTCATTTCCATAGAGTCAGCCCTTTGCTCCCATTCTCCCATTTCACACGTTTCCATTAGTAGAGAGAAGAAACAGATAAGGATATTCACTGACTGTGCTTTTCTCTAAATTTAGGATTACTAGTGAGAACTTTCAGAATTTTATTGACTCACCTCCCTGGGTAGTGAGAACAGGATTAAAAGCCAAGCAACACTGTGCCTTTTTTTTAATCCTGCTCCAGAATCTTCTATTTCTTTCCTTGGCTACTGGTTTTGAAATTTGTTGATCTGTACGTGCCTTTCCTTGATTGATTACTGTTGGGGTTTTTTGTTTTGTTTTGTTTCCTAATGTTCACCGTTTTCTTCACATTTTGTTAGGTATTTATTTAGGAAGTGAAGTTCTGTAAAGCAATTTAAATTTTCCATCTTAAATCAGACTCTAGGATATATTTTGGAGATAGAACATAAATATCTTACTGATGATTTAATTTGAAAGATGAAGGAAGGGAAGGAGCTATGAATGAGTCCTAAATTTCTGGTCTTAGCAACTGGGTAGGTGAGGAGCAGATTAGGCTAGCATGGGGGCAGGAATCAAGAATTCTGTTGTAAGCTTTTTAAGTTTGAGAAACTTGACATCCGGGTGGAAATGTCAAGCAGGTGGTTGGATCTACTGGTCTGAAACTCAGGGGAGAGATGCTCAGCATATAGGTAGTATCTAAATCACCTAGAGAGAGAGAATATAAACATGGGGGATCATATAATGAATATGCACTAATCCAGATGTGTTCATGTATGAACTCTTTAGGCTTAGTGGGAACTGTTCCTAACATAACAAACGTCTGAAATCTTTCAGTATAAACCTATCAGGTTAATGATTGGTATGAATTAGTGAGAAATGTAGATCTGAGAACATTTTAAAGATGGGAAATTTTATACTTCTGGATCTACACAGTAACTAGTAACTGAAGTGTTGCCTTTCAGAGATCATTGAAACTTGCTTTTAGCTATTATCACTTCCAATTATATATAATTGTTTCCTATAATTAGTTATAAAGGCTCAATTTTTTGTTTTCAGAGTGACTCTATATATACATTTTTATTTAATCAGTTTTATAATTAAAATACAGCTTTTGTTCTTAGAAGATGTATATTGTAAAGAATTGCTGTATTTTGAAGTAACATGCTTAGTGAAAAGAACACTATTCCAGAAATTAGGAAACAGATTCCAGATCCAACTCTTCTTTTTTTTTTTTTTAAGATTTATTTATTTATTTATTTGAGAGAGAGAGAATGAGAGACAGAGAGCATGAGAGGGAGGAGGGTCAGAGGGAGAAGCAGACTCCCCGCCGAGCAGGGAGCCCGATGCGGGACTCGATCCCGGGACTCCAGGATCATGACCTGAGCCGAAGGCAGTCGCTTAACCAACTGAGCCACCCAGGCGCCCCTCCAGATCCAACTCTTGCAGTAATAATTACAATAATAAAAAAAATAACAATATCAAACACACATAATCCTTTCATGTGACATGCACTGTTCTAAGCACTTTGCATATATTTACTTTTTTAAGAAGTTGTAGTCACACGGCTTCCAGCTGCTCAAATCTCTCCGGACTTCAGGCTCCTCATTTGTAAAGCCAATCTTCCCTCTAGCTCTAAAATTCAGCATAATGTATCTTAAATTGTACAATTTATATCATGAAACATAAAAATGTTTTAATAATCTTATTAACCAAAGCAAATGGAAATAGACTCTTTTTATAGGGAGGGGAGGATGAACCATTATATAACAAAGGTTAACCAGCATAAGGAGTAAATTATGGAGATTTTGGTTGACTAAGACCCCATCACCACAAACATTTTCCCTCTTGCTTTTGCTCATGCTGTTTCAGATCCTTCCCTTTGTTCCAGGTCATGTTTGGCCCTCTCTCCTTGCGGCCTGTCAATTAGAAATAATCCAGCCTTTCTCTGAACTCCCAGTTTTTTGTGCCTTGTTTTTGGGTATTTGCATACGTGTGTCCTATTCCCTATGAGCATCTCAGCTATTTGAGGGCAGGGACAATAATCTTTATGACATCTATTCATCACTTTTTAAATTCAGTTGTCTCTCTATGGAGAGAGTACATAGAGCGAATGAAATTCAGGCTTATTCTCTATGAAGTGAAATAATTTTATTCAAACTAAAAGCATAATATGTTATGATAGATGTTGATCTGGGAATCAAGACATGAATCCCAGCTCTGTTGCTGACCAGCTTCTGTGGCCTTCAGATGGGTCACTCTCTTAGCTTCGGTTCCCATGAGTCAAATGGCAATACAGGTATGTCTGTTCCCTATGTTACAGAGCCATGAGCATTGAATGAGATGATATATGTGAAGTAAGTGTGGAAAAGAAAAGCACTGGAACCTGATAAAACACTTCCATGCTTCTCAAGCAAGACGTGGGGCACATAACCAGTTATCTTCAACCAATTCTCTGAAACATTAGGGTTTGTGAACTGCTGCCTTCCCCCAAAAACCCACACCCCAAACTCAGATCGTTTTCTGCTTTCCTATTGATTTTGAGTAAATATGATTTATTTAGCACACTTAATGCAGATTACTTCTCAAATCGAAGAAGATGAGTTTCCTAGTAATGTGAGAATGAGTAAAATCCAATGAAAAGAGTGTAGTGGATTTCACTACCAAGTACTTAATTTCTAACTTCATTCTGTTTTTAATTATGCTTCTTTATATTAATTCCATGTAATCATTTGAAGAGTTTTTCATTGTGTCTCTGTCTGCACAACTATAAATGAAAGCATAACATACTCTGTCAACACAGGAGTGCAGCGTAAGCAATGGACTTGAAGTACTGTGAAGACCTTGGCAGTCACCACCATGTCTGCCCAGAGAACATTCTCTGCTTGTTGCAGAGCCCCTGGCACAGTTTCTTCTCTCTCCCATGACCACCAGCATGCAGGCCACGGCCAGCCACGTGCATTGCACACCAGAGGGAACAGCTTTCACTCTGGGCCTTGAAGACTGGCCCTGTGCTGTATTTTAGAGACCTAAGAAGTCAGATGATATAACTGTCACAATCATCCAGTGCTCTTACAGAGAGATTTTGTGTACAGACAGCCCAGGAATACAGATTTTTAGCCAAATTAAAACAGAACTTCGATTAGCTGGCACGCCAGACTCCCCCAAATGATAGAAATTTAATGCATTAAGCTGTTATACGAAATGCAAGAATAATTGGGATCCCTGACAGTGAACTAATTACTCAGAACAGTTTTATTATATTTTAAACAAGCAAGCATCACCCATTCAATGAATAGAAATCTATACATAGAGCTTGTTGGAAATCCTGTATCTGTGAAACAGTACAAATAAAAAATTAGTGATGTATGGTGATTCTTAAAAAAAAAACAAAAGCAAAAACTGTGCAGGGCGTTGTTGTTCATGACCAGTTCAAATAATAGATCTAAATACTGACCATTTTCATTACTGCATCGTATTTCAAAACGTAAGCCGTGGATGTCTCTAATATTTAGCAGTGGTACCTTAAGATATACTTTGACCTTATCAGCATCTTTATGTGGAGTCTTCTGAACATCCTTTCTACCTAAAAAATGAGGATTTTTTTTTTGCAGTATGGCAGTTACTTGCTCAGTTGCTAGGTAACAAGGCAGATCTCTATAGCTTTATCTGAACATGCAGCGCATGATTTTTTAGTGACAATTATTTATATCTAATATATTAAAGTATGCTGTATTGATAATGATTAGATAAACTGTTGATTTAGCTCCTGTGCATTTGCAAGAAAGTGTGCAGTAATTCGCAAAGCTAGTTTTGTTCTAACCTTTTTTTAAAAGTGCTTATTAATATTCACTCCTAAGAATGATCAGTTTTCTTGCAAAACAGCAATAGCTAGATTGTTGATTTGATAATCCTTCCAACTGGCTGATCACAATCAAAAGCATTACCACACCTTTCTGACTAATTACACTGCACATCATCTGGGAAGGGGTGTTTTGTTCTTCAAGGCTGTCCGTTCAAAGGTTATAAAGTTTGAATTTTGTGAAAATTGTTATTATATTTTTATTTATTTAATATTTTATTATATATTTTTTATAATATATTGCTTTATATTGCTTGTCATTCCTCATACTGTAATCGTCAGGAGATCTAGCTCTATCTACACTGAGAGGTAACAGTTGATTTAGAAGGTATTATTTTAAAAAATTAACATTTATTGTTTTATTTTTTTATCTTGTGGCATGGAGCTGAGAAACCACAGCAGCATATCATCAATGTTACATAATCAACAGTGGTGTCTTGTTAGAGATCTTTCAACAAAAGTTACCATTAAAGAAAAGATCTGCAATTTAGAATTATAACCTATGAATTTCCATAGTAAGGAAAGGAAAAAATAATCCCTTTATGGGATTATTTATAGGTTTTGCCCATAATAATTGCCTTTCATCGAATGGATTCATTTGCTCAAATACTTCTTCATATATGCCAGGAACCATGAGAAGTAGATGTTTATTCCAAATTCATTTCCTCCTGTCATTTGTGTTGGTAAATTTAAATCATTATTAGATAGAATGCATGCATTGAATTAATAGCTATTTGTCACAGTCTTTTTCAAATAAAGTCAAAATGCTCTTCTATACTGTAGAGGGAAAAAAGTATCTGTTGAACTTTGCACTTTTGTGATAGAATGGCTGTAATTAGTCCATCAACCATGGGATAATTAGAAGTTATGGTGCGGTTTCCTTTATAGCATAAGAAATGTCACAATAGGTAATGTTGGTATTCAAGTTAGTTTTAAAATATTTAGTTTATGTATTCAGCCGTAAAAAAGAATGAAATCTTGCCATTTGCAACAACATGGATGGAGCTAGACAGTAGCAAAATAAGTCAGTCAGAGAAAGACAAATATCATATGAACTCACTCATACGTGGAATTTAAGAAACAAAACAAACAAGCAAAGGGGAAAAAGAGAGAGAGAGACAAACCAAAAAACAGACTCTTAATTGTAGAGAACACACTGATGGTTACCAGAGGGGGAAGTAGGTAGGGGGTGGGGGAAATAGGTGATGGGGATTAAAGAGTACACTTACCATGATGAAAAAAATAAAATAAAATAATTAAAAAATTTAGTTCATAGGACAGTAACATAAGAAAAATCTTGGAGAATATTTGTTCAGAAATTATTTTTTGATGACAGCAGAAAGAATGCATTCTCCTGTAGAATCAGAAAACACAGAGACAAAAATGCGTTATTACCTGTATGTTGTGTGAACTGAAGATAACCTGTCTTTACAAGTCAGCATTCCAGGAAGCTAGTTTATATAGACAATAGTTTAATATGGAAAATTGCACTTTACTAATACCTACTAATTAAATGCATGCATTCAGCAAAATTCAGCCCTCACTACCTGGAAAGCTATAAAAGCCAAATGGAATGATTGATTACTCTGAATTTCTGTAGTCTTGAGTAAACCACAGGCAAGATATATATTTTATTGACTATGGACTGAAGGCCTAAGCAATTTACAAGGCAATTTAACAATAATTTATTTGACTCTTTGCACTACACTGTTCAGTTATCACTGTGGCATTTAAATACCAAAAGTAAAATGGAAATCAACCCTCTGGTTTCTTCTCCACTTTCCATATTCACAGTTGACATACAGGTTTGCCTAGTTTTTAGAAAACGTGCTGTTATATAAATCATCATTTATTATAAAAATTATTTAATCATTTCTGTCAGGGAGTCAAAGCAGATGTCTGTTTGCCATATAACAATATTTCTCTCTGGGGCACCTTGGTGGCTCAGTTGGTTAAGCGTCTGCCTTCGGCTCAGGTCATGATCCCAGGGTACTGGGATCGAGCCCCGCATCGGGCTCCCTGCTTCTCCCTCTGATCCCCCCCCCATGCTCTCTCTCTCTCATTCTCTCTCAAATAAATAAATAAAATCTTAAAAACAAAAAAACCCACAATATTTCTCTCCTTAAAAAGGGATTTACTGGAAGATTTCAATAATTTCTTTCTCTCTCTCTCTCTCTCCATAATTAAAGGGGGAAAAACTGTATTTATACAGAAATTTTTAGGAACCTATCCATCCTGTGAAGCTAGGTATACTTGTGAATTCCAGTTAGGGTTGATTTACTTTATATTTCTTATTTCCAGTTGGCATATTGCTGTGGAAACGCAGCTCCATGTGACTGTTCCCTCGCTTTGTGTCTTATTTTAAATGCTTATTATTTAAGTGGATTTTCATCATCATGGGTGTCTTTTGTGGTTGTTGTTGCTAAATCATTTTAAATGATTCTAATGGAAATCTTTTTTTTTTTTTCCTTCTTGATACCTGAGCCAGGCTCCTGTAGAGAAAGTAGGTAATCCTCAGTATGAACTATTATTGTCTCACTAGTCTAAAAAAAAGTCTCTATGGCCATAGAAAATAAAACTTACAGATTTGTCAGAAGGCCAGCATCCCAGGATGTGAAGGCTACATTCTGCAAAGCAATGGAGATGGTTTTGTTTTGTATTGTTAACATATATTTTATACTTTTAATCATTATTTATCATACTGTGCACAAAAGAAAAAAGCCAAAGAATCTCAGCATTCAACTCCCTTTTTGTTTATCCAGGCATTGTGGAAATCTTGGCTGAGGGTGAGAAGAGTATTGAATAATCATTTCAAAAGCAAATGTCATTTCTGATGGGAAACAAATGATCCTCTGTGTGTGTGTGTGTGTGTGTGTGTGTGTGAGAGTATGAAGATCCCAAGAAAATTTATTTTGTCCAATATTCAGCATTCCTGAAAGCCTAAATATATTTATCCATATTATGCAGAATAAAAATTCTTTTTTTAAGTATTTAAAGATTATTTTATGGCACTTTTTCTCATAAGACCTGAAGACACTGTTTAAAGAATTTCCACCTATGGTTTGTCAAAGGCCGCAAAAACATAGGAAGGATAGGAATTGAAATTGGGGACCGTGGTCGGGAGAGAAAAGAAGCAGGAGAAATACAGAAAGTAAAATCAGGAAGAGCAAAAAGGTCACATTTGTATAACATTTCAACAGAATTCCTGGTGCATTTCTCCAGAGGAGTGGGGAGGAGAGGGATTGCTGGCCAGACTTCTAGTTGCATCTTAACTCCACCACCCATGAGCTTGGAGTGCTTTGGGGAAAATCACCAATCTGAACTTTCCGAGCCTTGTTTTCCTCATCTGTAAAACAGTGATGATGTCCACCCTGCACAGGTTTTCTGAGGACTACACTTAGACAGGGAGACACAGAGCCCCTCTGATGCACACTAGGAGCTGAATCAACACTAGCTCCTCCTTTTTTTGTGTGTGTGAAGTTTCCTCTACTCATTACAGACCTTTTTCTTTCATCCTCAGCCCCCAGATATCAATACATCACCAAAGTTAGGACCACTAACAATGCTTTCAAACCAACAGATCTGAAAATTATAGCCAGGGCGGGAACTGAGAGCCCGAAGCAAAGCTGGAGTGGCTGACTTTAGCCTCTGCACAGTGCCTGGGGCTTCCACTCACACAGACAAGATGTGCACTATCACGCCTCATTTATGAGATCTTTGATAAGTCTCTGCTTTTCTTTCAGTTTTTTTTAAAAACGTTTATTTGAGAGGAAGGAGAGAGAGAGGGAGCATGAAGGGGAGGGGCAGAGGGAGAAGCAGACCGATGCAGGACTCGATCCCAGGATCCCAGGACCACCACCTGAGCTTCACCGCTTCACCGACTGAGCCACCCAGGCACCCTTAGTCTCTGCCTTTGAAGAAACATAAAAATCAAGGCATGAAAAATTTTTGTTGTTGTTCTAAAACTACCTAGATTTTGAAAGTCCCCTTGTATCAAAGAGGGTGTAAAACAACCTGCTTGCAGATTTATTGGCTAAGCCATCATCTCTCAAGGGGGTGCTCTGGCCAACAGCAGAGTTGATTGAGCAATGAAAAATATTTGTCGTCATATCAATTATGTCATCTTCATGCTTCCAATCTGTTTAGTTGATTTTGTTTCACCAAATGATTATAGTAATTGTTTCAATAAAAGCATCAGAAACGTTTGCCTCCAGCTTTTCCCCCTCTCTGCCTACTCTCCTGTCATTGGGTCTTCTTCCCCACATATTGATCCTGTATCTGTGATGTGCCTCAGTCCATATTAGGCATTAGTTCTAACAACAAACAACACAAGGTCCCTGCCCTCAAGGAGCTTCCTCACCACTGGGGGGTAAACAGATAAGTAGGCAGGCAGTTATAATAGACTTTGTCATCAGCACAACCCTCTGTTGGCCTTTCCACAGGTTAGACAGTGGGGCTTTGGAAGTGTCCACAAGCAGGACAAGATATAGAGCTACCCAAACTGGGATTTTTATTTCTCAACTTTTATAAAATACTTTTTCCCCCTTTTTACGCAAGTAATACATCGTCATTATAGAAAAAAATGAGAAAATACAGAGAAGCAAAAAAAAAAATAATTTGCTGTCCCTCTACCAGAGAACATTTTAATAGCATGTATCTTTCCAGATTTTTATATATATAATTCTAATTAAAACATTACAATATACTGTATATACTCAAACCATTTTGATGTAGAAGATAAAGATTGGGTGACAGATTTGGTTCTTCCAGTAGGCTGTATGTAAGCTGCTTAAAGACAGGTACTGAATCTCGGCACCCTTCATGTTCTATATTTATGGTCAGTCAATATGTGTGGGATACGTCATGTTGGGGATCGAGGGATGGGTTTGTAAATAGCTAGATTGCTTTATTTTTCACTTAAAATTTTAAGATTAAAAAATGTCACATTAGCATGTGTGATATTCATTGGATTCTTCTTGATAACAGTAAGGGTAATTTGACAATTCTTAAAGGATGCCTTCCTGCTCTTAGCTTGAAAACTTTGGAATGTTTCCATATTTTAAACAAGCAAACAAGACCAAAACCACACCCCCAAAACAAAACACAACAATAATAATAATAAAAAAAGATATAACATTAAAAAAGAGATAACATTTTTTGTTTGTGGCCTTAATTCCCTCAAGCTTGCCACATGTAAATCATTGAAGAAGGAGGAAGAAAGCAAATTTGGACTTCCTTGGTCACTAGTTTTCACTTACTAAATATTCCATCTGTTGGTGTTACCTGAGTGAAGGGACAGGAAATATTTCCTCAAGTTGCTTAAAAATAAGCTTTCATTAATGTTGCTTTCCTGTTAATTCTAGTCATGGAAAGTCAACCTGATAATGTTGACAGCAGTGTTTGGAGAGATTCCCTGTCTCATGAGGAGTTTGGGATATTAAAAATCAAGATGACTCCTCAGCTCCTTCTTGGGCAGAATTTCTAGGTAATCTGCCCTATTTGAGACGTTTCTTTCCATTATCTCTCCAGTCACAGGAGGGATTCATTAAGCTATAGGTAGACCACAACTCAGTATCCTTGTAGTTGCCTATCACTTAACTACATAATGTTCTTATGAGTCACTCAGACCCAAATTGGCCCCATTAGATTGGCTGTGTTCTTATTCTGGTTAATTGCATGTCATCTAATTGCATAATTTATGCTATATATGCACTTGGCCTCCGGGTCACTATGCATGATTTACTACATATGCATAGTGACCCGAAGGCCAAATGCCTTTCTTTATTGTATACTAAAGTCACAGTGAAGGGCGCCTGGGTGGCTCAGTTGGTTAAGCGACTGCCTTCGGCTCAGGTCATGATCCTGTAGTCCCTGGATGAGTCCTGCACTGGGCTCCCTGCTCGGCAGGGAGTCTGCTTCTCCCTCTGACCCTCCCCTCTCTCATGTGCTCTCTCTCTCATTCTCTCTGTCAAATAAATAAATAAAATCTTAAAAAAAAAAAAAAGTCACAGTGAAAATAGGACTTACATACCCGTTGTAAAATACCACTTCTAAAAGGCTGTTTTTGGCTCTTACAATGCTTTGATGCATTTTTAAAGAAAGCAACCTAAAAATGTCACGTGATTTCTACATGCACCCTAAAGCCTTTAAATAATTATTTTCTGTGATTGCTCTTGTCTTCAATTTAATTAACTAAAAAAATTGGTATTCCCATAGTTTCTGGTTGTGAAGGTCTTTCTGCACATTCTTGATCATTTTAGTTCATTCTAATGATGTTCTCTATTGTCAAGTGAAACAAAAAAGATTAACCACCTTAGCTTTTCAGGCTTTAGTTTTTTTTTTAAGATTTTATTTATTTACGAGAGAGAGAGAGCATGAGCAGGGGGAGAGGGAGAAGCAAACTCCCTGCTGAGCACAGAGCCCAATACCGAGCTCGATCCCAGGACCCTGAGATCATGACCTGAGCCAAAGGCAGATGCTTAACCGATTGACCCACCCAGGTGCTCCTTCCCAGGCTTTAGATAAGTGTTCTCTTCCACGTGAATTCAATAGATTCAATTCATCATGTAATCTATTGAGTTCTGGGATGGGTATTATGCTAGAATCCTAGAATACAAAGATGTGTGAGGCCTGCCATGTGGGGAAGGAAGAAGCACGTCAATAGACAATCTGTTCAGTGACAGGTGCGTTGGAGTCACTAAGGTGGCATACTCAGCTCTACCTAGAGAGGGTCGTGGAGGACTTCTCAGAAGCAGTGACAATTGAGATGAGATGTTAAGAATGGTGAGGAGCTCCCCAAGAAAAGCTGAGTGGCAGAGTCGGTTGAGCATCCAACTCTTGGTTGTGGCTCAGGCCCTGATCTCAGGGTTGTGAGATCGAGCCCTGTGTCTGGCTCCGTGCTCAGCGTGGAGTTGGCTTGAGACAGTCTCCCTCTCCCTTTGCCCCTCTCCCCCATTCTCCCTCCCTCCCCCCCCCTCAAATAAGTAAATCTTAAAAAAAAAAAAAAAAAAGCCAAGAAGAGAAGGAGAGGAAAGGGCACATTCAGTAGAGAAAAGGGCACGTGCAGAGGTCAGAGAGACATGCACCATGTGGCCCCTGGTGGGAACCGCTAGTAATGCAGTATGGGTGGGGGTCAGGAGGAGAAGGAGACCCAGGGGCACTGTTAGACTTCAGCCTTCCAGTGAAGAGAAGCCACCGAAGGGATCTTGAGCAGAGGTGTGGTATGATTATATTTGTAGTTGGGGGAGGTCAGGTGGTGCCATGTGCATACCTCATCCCCTACCCTGTTGTTTATATTTAAAGACCATCCCATTCTTCAGTTTTCATTGTCATTCCCGCAGGGCTTGATCCAAACTATCATGTTTTCTAGGCCAGTGAGCTGAGGAAGGCTGAGTTTAAGGGCCACAGGCCAACAGGTGGCCTACCCCGGTTACCTCCTGGCTTGTCACAGCCAGGTTGAGGTGGCGTCCTGTCGTCCTTCTGTGGGGCACTTCTTCCTCCTGCACACGGCTCACAAAACCAGTGAGCTGCTGGTCACAAGCCTAGACTTGCCGTGACAAAGGATGCAGTCCCTGAGTATGTGGATGGTCTGGGTCCCTTCACTGAGACACCTGACGGCCCGCTGTGTGCCCGGGCTGGCATCACAGGGGAGCGAGACATGCCTGCCACCATTTGCAGACACGTAAACAATTCTGATCGAGTACAGTGAATGTCACAGGAGAGAAACGAAAGGAACAGAAAGGAGGGGAGAGAGACCAGGAAGCCCTCCTGCAGGAGATGGCCTCTGTACCTCCCAAAGGAGGAAGCAAGTAAGGGCAGAAAGGGATGTCCAAGTGCAAGGCAGACAGACAAGCTGTTAAGAGCTGGAAGTGTTTCAGGCCCAAGGTGGAGAAGGAAGAGAGAACTTATAAGGAACCAAAGAGATCACAGGGGTCCTGAGCCTCCAGGGCCTGCATGCCATGCCACCAGAGGGTTTGGAACAGGGAGAGTTAACACAGCCAGCTTTGCAGACTGTCATGAAAGCAGAGAAAGTGTGTTGGTGAGAGGGTCAAGATGGAGATGTGGAAGCTGCCTCTGTTTCCCACTGTTCCTGAGCTCTGACAGGGATGCTGGCAGGGAATGAGGAGCCCTGTAGCAGAGTTAGCGTCTGTGGTTCCGAGAGACACAGATGGGTCTGAAAGAGGCAAGGAGGCAAAATTGAAGGAGGTTAGAGATTCAGTGGATGTAGAGATGTATAAGAGGGC
This sequence comes from Mirounga angustirostris, assembly GCF_029215605.1. Lineage (NCBI taxonomy): Eukaryota > Metazoa > Chordata > Mammalia > Carnivora > Phocidae > Mirounga > Mirounga angustirostris. The sequence goes on from NW_026991713.1 coordinate 22,301,369, forward strand.
AAAGTCAAGGATGAAGAAAGATGGGCCATCGTCCACAGATGACAGTGTTTCAGGGCATGCCACTGTTGTGAAACGGGGTCACACTTCTGGCTGGATTTGAATGCCACACTGCAATCATACCCTTCATGTGCCTCTGGTCCTTGCCTCATTTTTATATCTGATCAAAAAATGAAACTATTTTTGGGGGCACCTGGGTGGCTTAGTCAGTTAAGCATTCAACTCTTAAATTTGGCTCAGGTCATGATCTCTGGGTTGTGAGATGGAGCCCCAAGGCAGGCTCCGGGCTCAGTGAGGGATCTGCTTGAGATTCTCGCTCTTCCTCTCCCTCTGCCCCTCTCCCCCATGCATGCTCTCCACTCTCTCTCTCAAATAAATAAATCTTTAAAAAAAAATGAAACTCCTTTTATAAGTCCTGTGGAGCCCTGCAAATTGTTTTCACCTCTTTTTTTTTCCTCCAAAACCTATGAGGAAGTTTAGACAAGTGGCTATATTCTCATTTTGTAGATACAAATCAGTTGTGTGCAAAACACATAGCTAGTGTGGCAGAGTAAATCTTCACCCCATTTCTTGCTTCTAGACTGCATTGTCTGCTTTGAAGATATGTCATTAGATTATGCAGTCCTAGCAAAATGGAATTCCTTTTTTATTTTTCAACAAGCAGCCATTGATGAGCATCTTCAGACAAACATGAAGGTTTTCTCTGAAGCTTATGTCTTTTGAATGTTTATCTGCTCACAGTGAGTCTATTTTGGAATAGCTCACATTTATGGAAGGTTCACTGTGTGCTTCACATAGTATTAATTCATTTAACCATTCAATTCTGTGAGGTAGATACTAGTATTATCCCCTTGTTAGATGAGTAAACTAAGGCACTGAAATAGTCAGTAACTTGTCCAAGGTCACCCAGCCACCCAAGGTCATCCAGCCACAGGCATTTGGGCCAGAGTTTGAACCTAAGCATAATGGCTTCAGCGCTTCTCACTTAGCTTATAGCAAATACATGACGAGTGCACAAGTCTAGGACATGATGATTGTTTTTCGGAAACTGCTCAGGAGCATTTGCTTAAAGGATTTTTTTTTTTTTAAGATTTTATTTATTTATTTGACAGAGAGAGACAAAGCGAGAGAGGGAACACAAGCAGGGGGAGTGGAGAGGGAGAAGCAGGCTTCCCGCGGAGCAGGGACCTCGACATAGGGCTCGATACCAGGATCCTGGGATCATGACCTGAGCCGAAGGCAGATGCTTAACGACTGAGCTACCCAGGCACCCCTTTCTTTTTTAACTTTGAAAAGAGATTTCTGAAAGCAGCAACACCAAACCTTCACAGTGGCATTCTGGATCCTTCCAGAACTGATCATAACTGCACTAGAAAAGGTTCATTTACCCAGAAATAGTTGCAGCCATGCTGGACCTCATTGAGGAACAGATTAAAAGCAAGACAGCCTCTCAGAAACTGGATGAGTTGTCTCTACACCAGAATAGTTCATTTAAATTGTTTTAGTAGTTTTATTACTAAACTTGAGGGTTAAGATTCATAATGGCAAAACCCAAAGATGAGTAAAAATCAGCCCTTTTGCACCTAAAATAATATTTTGAGGCAATGTCCGTAATGTCTCTTCATTATGACATGGTATATAAGTCATTAAAATCTCTGTTTTGTATCTGTATTACAGTCCAAATATACAGCAAAGAACTTCTAGGTATTTTTCAGTGTTACTAATTTCTAGATTCTTTCTCCTTTTATGTGTATATTTTCACAAACATTTTTCCAAATATATTTACTTTTTTAAGTGTATAAAAATATTTATTAGCCTTTATTTTTCTCTGTGTTCAGATCATTTTAACCAAGTTTCTCACCCCTTTGTCCAGTAAATCTCCATGTATCCTGTCTGCCACTCTGATCCTTCCTTTTTCACACATCATTAAAAAGAATATTCTATCTACCCTAAAAAGCGGGCGCCCTTGTGTCACCTCTTAAACACCTTCTTCCTAATGAGATTGATTGCGATGTATTGTTACCCTTCATTTATTATCTCCTCAGTCCACGTTCAAGCCAAAGCCACTTAGTTTTGTGAAGGAAATTGTGTGAGACGTTCTTCCAAATGCTCTAATAAAATTCAAATATATCACATCTGCTCCATTCCCTTAAACTAGTAATCTTGTAATTCCATCAGAAAAGCAATCAAATTTGGCATGCCTTTTTTTTTTCCTTCATAAAGCTCAGCTTCTTATTACTTTTGGGTTTATTTCCTCTAGATGTTAACAGATTTTTTATTACTCTCACAATATTGCAAACTTGCCAAATTACAATTTCCAGGGTCACTTTCATCGTTTGAAAATCAGGGCTCTCTTTTCCTTTTGCCTCATTTTGTGGCGCCTAAATATTTGGATTCCTGTTGATTCCCCACGTCTTACCTTACCCAGATACAGTACTTCTAGGGGATGGTGGTCCAAGGGAGGAGGAGTGGGCAGAGGATGACCTCCCTGCTGCTGGCTATCAGAAGCCACCTTCCCACACCATTTCCAAGTCATCCTGGCGTCATCTCCTTCTTACTAGCCAACAGGTCTTGGCTCCATTCCTGGATTCTGTGATCTGTAACCTGCTTCTCCTTTTACATGTTCTATTCACATTAGCTCATCTGCTTTTGCTGTCCTTTATTTTTTTCTGATTAACATATAATGTATTGTTAATTTCAGGGGTACAGGTCTGTGATTCATCAGTCTTACACAATTCACAGCACTCACCATGGCACATACCTTCCCCAGTATCCATCACCCAGCCACCCCATCCCTCCCAGCCCCCTCCACTCCAGCAACCCTCAGTTTGTTTCCTAAGATTAAGAGTCTCTTATGGTTTGTCTCCCTCTCTGGTTTCGTCTTGTTTCATTTTTCCCTCCCTTCCCCTCTGGTCCTCTGTCTTGTTTCTCAAATTCCTCATATCAGTGAGATCATATGATACTTGTCTTTCTCTGATTGACTTATTTCACATAGCATAATACCCTCTAGTTCCATCCACATCATTGCAAATGGCAAGATTTCAATTTTTTGAAGGCTGCCTAATATTCCATTGTGTGTATATACATCACATCTTCTTTATCCATTCATCTGTTGAGGGACATCTAGGCTCTTTCCACAGTTTGGCTATTGTGGACATCGCTGCTATAAACATTGGGGTGCATGTGCCCCTTTGGATCACTACATTTGTATCTGTGGGGTAAATACTCAGTAGTTTTTGCTGCTCTTTAGAAGAGAACTCATACAGAGTTCATTTTTATCTGCTTGTGTTCCATTCTTTCATGTCTCTGTTTATTGGCAAGTAAAGTTATTTTTACTTCCAGGCCTATGACTGTCCTTCATGGAATATTGTTTGAATGTTTGCTTTCTTATACATCATTATGAGGGCATTGTTTTTAGGTTGGATGCTCTAGAGCCTGGCTCAGAACAACTGCCCCTCTGATTCCAGGTCTAACCAAGGCTACACCCCAGTGTAGCCCTGTTAGATTGTATTGTTCTGTCCTAAGGTCTCTGCTTCTCTTTTTCCATTTGCTCATGCTTAATTACTTTTGTCACCGTTAATAAATTCATCGATAGGTACTTTCTTTCTATAGATTTTATTACTTTATTTTTTAGCTATGTAACAGTTAAATACTTTTCTTCCCTAAACAAACAAATATAACTATATTTCAAACTGTGTTGGGGACTTAATTATTCCATACTTATTCCTGGAGGCATGGAGATCTTTTTATTTCATTTATTCATTCATTGATTCATTTATTAAACCAGCATTTAATGAGTACCTCCTAGCTGTCAAATACTGGGCTACAAAGATGATACCTCCTTTCCAAACATTCACAAGGTCGTGAAGGTGTGGGCAATGGAAACAGTCCTAACACGGTGTGATGGGTGCTGTGATGGACGTGGATTTATAAGGTCTGGTAGGGGGTCCAGCCTGAGGAGATGAAGGCTCTGAAGAAAAAGAGTCTAATTGTAGGTCTGGGGGAATCAGGATGAGTTTCATTGGCAGACAGAGGAGAAGGGAGATGGTGTTTCATGGGAAGATATAGTCTTACAAGATGGGCACTCTCAACTTATCCTGATTCTTCCTTCCAGATCCACCCATCTTTGTATTATTGGCAGATCAAGAAGAAACTAAGTCTGTGGGAAATGCAGGCACAGAGACTGGAGGGGGAAAATAAGTACTAGGTTTGTGTATTCGTTTATAAGGGCTGCTGTAACAAAATACCAAGGACGGGGTGACTTAAACAACAGAAATATATTTTCTCACAATTCTGGATGCTCAAGATCAAGGTGACAGAAAGTTTGGTTTCTTGTGGGGCTCTCTCCTTGACTTGCAAAAAGCCACCTTCTTGCTGTGTTCTCACATGGCCATTTCTCTGTCTATGATGTTTATGTCATAGTCCCTTCTTTGTATAAGGACAAGAGTCATACTGGATTAGGACCACCCTGACAACCCCACTTTAATTTACTTAATTACCTCTTTAAAGGCCCTGTCTCCAAATACAGTCACATTCAGAGGTACTGAGGATTAGGGCTTCAGCACAGGAATTTGGTGAGGGTTTGGGGAGGAGACACAATTCAGCCCATAACAGTTTGTATTTAGGCTTTGGTAGTATTTGAACCAATGGCATAACTGGTTTTCAGAATCACTTGACTTAACTAAAAGAATATATGATGAGCTGTTATCTGCTGAGCAAAGCTATTTAAATGTTTTAAATTTATTCTAAATGTTACTATAAATATCCTAGACTTCCCATGTAGCTCCATTTAGAATTAAAATATTACAGAAGGCATACCTCATTAAATACTAAACTTTGTCCCTAAAGGCCCAAGACACATGACAGTGTATGAACCCTTTCAAGACTGCAGTGGAAGCCACATCACATGTATAATCTCTGATAAAATGATTAAGCTCTAAATTGCTTAATTTCCAGTAATTTGTTCCCGCTGTAGAGATAAATTCATTTATCTTGATTTAGATGGATCATTGTATAGAATTTCAACGTAGATAAGAATATAGTTTAAGAAAGAACAGCTCCTCGGGGCGCCTGGGTGGCTCAGTTGGTTAAGCGACTGCCTTCGGCTCAGGTCATGATCCTGGAGTCCCAGGATCGAGTCCCGCATCGGGCTCCCTGCTCGGCAGGGAGTCTGCTTCTCCCTCTGACCCTCCTCCCTCTCATGTTCTCTGTCTCTCATTCTGTCTCTCTCAAATAAATAAATAAAATCTTTAAAAAAAAAAAAAAAGAAAGAACAGCTCCTCAAAAAATGTAACTGCTTCTTGGCTCTCCTTTATGGGAAAAAATACATATTTTGTGAGATATGAAAGAATTTGAAATGTCTTTGCATTTTCAGACATTCATAATTTTTCTAGTGTTGCCTTGGTGGTCTGACAGGAAAAGCTGTGTAATGATCAGAAGATGTCAATTCTAATTTTAACTGGGACACTCACTCCTTCATGATTTGTGCAAGGCATTTAATTTTCCTGAGCTTTTGTTTTCTCCTTGGTCAAAAGCAGATGATTAAATATGTATATATGGCTTCTTTTTTTTTTTAAAGATTTTATTTATTTATTTGTCAGAGATGGAGAGAGAGAGCACAAGCAGGGGGAGTGGCAGGCAGAGGGAGAAGCAGGATCCGCACTGAGCAGGGAGCCCGATGCAGGACTCGATCCCAGGACCCTTGGATCATGACCTGAGCCAAAAGTAGATGCTTAACCGACTGAGCCACCCAGGCGCCTCTATATCAAGCTTATTTCATCTTTTACATTCTTGTGCATTTTTCCAGTGTAGGAATTATGTTATTAAATTAATATGCAAGACAATACTTAGATTTTAAATATCAGGGCTTATTTTTAAACATTAATATAAATTATGTGTTAACCGTGGAAGAGAGAAAATTGTGGATGATAGTATTTATATGGGCAGAAAGTAATAATGCCTTGCCAAGAGGGAAGTGACTTAGAGAAAAAATTTTGAAATTCAAAAGGTGTAAGATATAAGAAACTTTACAGGTCACTTACATTACATGAAGAAACGGTTAAAAAATTCAACCATTAGGGCACCTGGGTGGCTCAGTTGGTTGAGCGACTGCCTTCGGCTCAGGTCATGATCCCGGGGTCCTGGGATCGAGTCCCCCATCGGGCTCCCCCTGCTCTGTGGGGAGCCTGCTTCTGCCTCTGCCTGCCGCTCACCCTGCTTGTGCTCTCTCTGTCAAATAAATAAATAAAATCTTAAAAAAAAAAAAAACAACTTGAAAGTATTAAAAAAATAAAACACTTAAAAAAAAAATTCAACCATTAAAGTCATCCTTAAGGTAAAATGAAAAAGATGTCTTTGAGGCAAATTTTAAAAGGGGAAAAGACCTGGGCCCAGTTCAAAGAGGTGGAAGGAAATTTATTTATTATTTATTTATTTATTTATTTATTTATTTATTATTTATTTATTTTGACAGAGAGACAGCGAGAAAGGGAACACAAGCAGGGGGAGTGGGAGAGGGAGAAGCAGGCTCCCCGCTGAGCAGGGAGCCCGATGCGGGGCTCGATCCCAGGACCCTGAGATCATGACTTGAGCCGAAGGCAGGCGCTTAACCAAGTGAGCCACCCAGGCGCCCCCCGACTACCTCTTTTTTTTTTTTTAAGTATTTTATTTATTTATTTGACAGAGAGAGGCACAGCCAGAGAGGGAACACAAGCAGGAGGAGTGGGAGAGGAAGCCAGCTTCCCGCGGAGCAGGGAGCCCTATGCGGGGCTCGATCCCAGGACCCCGGGATCACGACCTGAGCCCAAGGCAGATGCCTAACGACAGAGCCACCCAGGCGCCCCGAGGTGGGAGGAAATTTAGATCCATTGAGAAAGGGAGAAATGGCAACACCTTGACCGCCCCTCCTCAAGGCTGGGTCATCAAAGGAAGGACACAGGCAGGCATAGGGGAAGTCCCCTCTTATAAAATCTCCCAAAGGGACCCTTGCTGTCATTGTCCCACACCAGTGGTGTGGCACAGCCTTGAGCACAGCACTGAGGAGGTGGTGGTCCTGGTCCTGCGTCCTGGGTACCAACACCCATGCACAAGCATATGACAGATGTCCGGGCTGGCGGACGCTGACAGCCGAGCCCTGTTAGTTGGGGGCAGTGGAACTTGGTTAGGGGCCCCCCACTTCATTTCTAGTCAACTGGGGAAGATTGAGTGGATGGGGTCGAATAGCAGGGCCTCAGCCTGGTTCCTCATCATCTCACGGCTGGACTCCCAGCTGCCCTGACGTCTCCTCCCAGGCAGTCCTGAGTTCTGTGGCTTACTTAAATAGGAAAGGGAAAACAAAAAAGGAAGGAAGGATGGGAGGGAGGGAGGGAGAAAAAGGAAATAACACATTCTCCGAAAAGCTCTTCTATTTGGTTCCTTTCTGTCTGGCAAAATGACTTCTGGGACAACCACCCTTTGTTGGATTGTGGGCCTGGATCTGCCCACCCTTCAGCCCTGCCTCCTCCCGAGGACAGAGGCCAACAGTCCTTTCTGCTACTCAGGAAGCATGTAACTGGCCAGAATCGACATCTGTGTGCTGATCCTGAATGCAAGCAATAATAACAGCTCACATTTTTTTTTTAAGTATTTTTCACATGCTGGGCCTCTTTGAAGTGCTTCAGATGGGTTCTCATTGAATCTTCCTACCACCTCTAGAGGCTGTGTACATCAAAGAAACCAAGGCACCAGCTCTCCTAACCTCCCTTGAGAGCACAGGAGGTCCGGCTCGGGCCGGGGCCCGGAGTGTCCCTCTTAGTTATGTACCCACAAAATGAAAACGATAGATAAGCAAAGCCCTGCTGCTGATAAGACTACTTTCTGGTTTTCTGGGTATTTTAACATATTCCATCATGAGCTCTTCGTATGAAGCAGAAGGTCATATTATCCCGATTTTACAGAAGGGAGTGATGCTCAAAGGAGTTAAGTGGCAGTGAGTGGCTAAATAGCTGGACTATTAGACCAACAGTAATGGGCAAGGTTTCTTTTTGTTTTAAAACTCAAATTTCCCACAGAAGACAAATGTTGGCAAATACATATATGTGTGTGTTTGTGTATGTGTGTGTGTGTGTGCACGTGTGTGTTACTTGGTGCTATTTGTAGCTCAGAATCAGAATATTGTGAAACTTTAATTAGACTGATGGTTTTTAAACCTATTAGAGATGGTTGTCACAATTCTGGAGACACCTAGAAATCTGGGATTTTAGTTATTTTAATTTTTGTCAGAACCGGGGATTAAACACTGAACGACGGGCCCGCAGACATAGCTTCAACACGTCACCACAAGCAGAGTCTCACAACTCCTCCATCCTCTGGGCTGACACAAGTCTCATCCTGACTCAGTCTTTCGATTCCCCAGTCACAAACTTCTCCCCAGGGATGCTTGGGGTCGTGCCCAGCCCTCTTAAAGGAAGACCTCCCTCTCACCTGGATGAAAAGTGCTGCTGGAGTCAGAAATCTCCTCCCCAGACTCCGAGTCTAGTCATTTCTCAGTAAATATTTATGGAACACCAAGCACGTGCCACGCACCATGGAAGACACTGGGGGTATAACCAACAGTGACGAGACACATGAAAATTCCGGTCCTTGTGGGGCATGTGCTCTGAGTGTCTCTGGGGACATGACACGGGAGAAGCAGAAAGTGCCAGCGGTACTGTGCCAAGGAACAAGCCACGGGCACCTCTGTGTTGTGTACCTGAAAGTAATGGAACATCAACTATGCTTCAGTTAAAAGAGAGAGAGAGAGAGAGAACAAGCCACTCTGGGACAGGTTGAGTGGGGCTCCTGACCAATCGTCTTTGTGCCCTTGGACACACTTAGTCTCTCCAGAGCCTGTGTGTTTTCCTTCTATGAAACAGGTATACAGTATGTCTCTGAAAGACCGTCGGAGATAAGAGCACAGCACACAAGCTGACAGAGCGCCTGAGGCATACAAGGTGTGGGGTCCAGGTTAGGGCTCTTGCACGAAGAGAACGTTTTTGTTAGGCCTTTCCTATCACAGTGCTCCGCTCATAGGAGATTGGATAAATAGCAATAAATCATCAGAATAATTGCCCCCGTTCGTCAAGCATTGATCATTCGGGACCGGGCCACACGCCGCGTGTCGGCTCTGTCATCCATTCTGCAGATTTACCTTTGGGAACTTTGGCTCCGCTTGGGTTCTTCTCTTCCTTCCCAGAGATAACCAGCACATTCAGGGAAGTATGTTTTCCACGTAGTTGGTATTTTTTTTCCCCAAGGGACAATTAGTCGTGTCCTCAGGATTTGAGATCATGGGGGACACACCTTGTCTACACAGCCAAAGATTAATACCAGAATCCTCTATGCTTATTTAAAGCCAAGCCATCAGGGGGTTTTAGGGGGTTGTTTTGTGAGGACTTCTTTCCTGACATGTGCACCATGCAAAGGATTTTGAAACGATGTCTCTGCAATATGCACCATCCATGGATTCATCCACCTCCAGACAGCTGGATTCCTAGTCTGTAACATGAGGCGAGCCACTCCTGGGACGTTCCAAGCAGCCCACACCTAACACCAGTGTTCCCGTTCCATGCGCAGCCCACACTTGGCGCCTCTCCTCCAGCCCCCTCAGGCCCAGGGTGTGCTCTGCCATGAATTACAGTTTTATTTATCTGAGCCTGAGCCTTTTTCCCTCTAGACTCAGAGCACCCAGAGCTGCTGAAACATCAATGCAGGATGCATTTTAATCAGTGGTGTGAATGGAGACAAAAGGAGAAGGCTGTCAAACTGAGGCGTCAGGGGAAGGTGTTCTGCTAAGAGAAGGTGGGCTCTCGGGAATAAGACACCCAAGTGGGACTCAGAGGCCGCTTCTCACTCGGGGGATGCAGAGAATGCTTGCTTTGCCTCCCGTAAATGGCAGAGGCATTAAGAAGTAATATCCGGAAAGAAAACTGACTTACAGTCCAGGAGACGTAATTTGCTTTAAGAAGTTTATGAAAGGAATGAAGATGACATCTGCCTTTTTCCTACTGGTGGTTGCTGATTGCATTTGGCCGTATTTCATTTTGATTCCGCTCTTTCCTGTCTGTATGATACTACCGTTACATTTTTATGCCGTTTCAGATTTTCTTTTGTTGTCACGTGTAGAAAATGGATTACATTCTTCTTGTCTGTGCAACCAAAGAGATTGTTTTGCTCGGAGATGATCTCACACTGTGTGGACTGAAGAGTACAAAAGAGATCAGGTGCCAGAGAAGTCTCTGCTTGAGATGAGGCTTATTGTAATGGCTCTAAGAGGGATCAGGGTAACCCATATGACCCGAAAGCTCATCCTAACCCATGACGGAAGCAGCACAAAACATTACCCCGCTTCTCTAGTTGGCTGCCCCGTGGCTACAGCCCCTGCTTCTGTAAGAAATCCCTTGGAGAGGAGGTTAGATGCAGTCTCTACATGTATTGTTTCCCTATCTAATCCACCTCTATGACCTCAGCTTTCCACACGGGGATTATTCATTAATTCAACACACATTTATGTCGCTCCTCCTATCTGTCAAGCCAGGTGCGAGGTGCTGTAATATATGTGGAGGGAAAAAAAAAAGCACAATCCCCACCTTTGTTTAAAACCTACTGGGGAGACGAAATCAAGAGACCACGGAGCCACAGTATGACATTGCGGCAGGCGCTATGCCCCAGCTCTGGTGGAAGCGGGGCGGAGGGGCACCTCAACCAGAGAGAGGACGGTCAGGAGAAACTTCCTGCAGGAAGGGACACGTAGGCAGAAAGCGAGATGAGGCTGAGCTGACCAGGTCGTGCTTCTTCCCTAGTGGTGAAGGACAGGTGTTCCAGGCAGAGGAAGCAGCCACACAAAGGCACAGGGGCCAGAGAGAACACTGTGTTCAGTGAAGCTCATGGCGGGTCACGTGGCCAAGCCCCAAGCGTAGGTGTGACACCTGAGACCTGGCAAGAAATTACTCTGGAGCAGTGGGCTGGAGCCGGGTGGGAGAGGGTCCCTAAAGCATGCTTGAGGACTGCCCGCACCAGCCCAGAGGCAGTGGGGAGCCATGGAAGAATTCTAGGCTGGCAACATCTGCAGTTTTGAAAGCTCACTGCAGTTGCAGGGGAGGAGATAACTGGGGTTAGGGTAAGGCTGGACATAAGAAAGCCATCTGGAAAACTGTCATGTTAACATCGGTGGGAAAAGGGGCGCCTGGGTGGCTCAGTTGGTTAAGCGACTGCCTTCGGCTCAGGTCATGATCCTGGAGTCCCGGGATCGAGTCCCGCATCGGGCTCCCTGCTCAGCAGGGAGTCTGCTTCTCCCTCTGACCTTCCTCCCTCTCATGCTCTCTGTCTCTCATTCTCTCTCTCAAATAAGTAAATAAAATCTTTAAAAAAACAAAAACAAAAACAAAAAACATCGGTGGGAAAGGACCAGGGCCTGGCCTGACATAGCAATGAGATGGGCAGATTGGGGTTCATTCAAGTGCTGTAAATGAAGGAGCATGGGGACTCTGCTTGAGCCACACTGGCCTTTTGGCTCCTCTCAGACACTCCCGGGACGTTCCTGTTTCGGCCTTTACGCTAGCTGTTTTCTCAGCCTGAAGCGATTTGCCTCCAGATATCTGTGTGGTTCTCTCCTCATCGCCTCAAATCTTGGTTCCAATACCACCTTCTCCTTTTTTTTTTTTTTAAGGTTTTATATATTTATTTGAGAGAGAGAGAGAACACGAGCAGGGTGAGGGACAGAGGGAGAAGCAGACTCCCCGCTGAGCAAGGAGCCCGATGCAGGGCTCCATCCCAGGACCCTGAGATCACGACCTGAGCCGAAGGCAGCCACTTAACCAACTGAGCCACCCAGGCATCCCCTCAATGCCACCTTCTCCTCGAAGCCTACCCTGACCACTCTGTTTAAAACTGCACCTCGTCTCCCCCCCGACACACCTGAATTGATGTCACGCTGCTTCTCCCTGTGTCATTTATTCCCCTCCTGGTACCCTCTGTAAGTTTAATCATTTTTATGCTCATTGTTTATGATCTTTCTCCCCTGCTAGCTATACGCTCCGTAAGGGCAGAGTGCTTTTCTCTTGTTTTGTTTTGTCAGTCTGCTCTTCCATCCCAAGCTCTAGAACAATGTCACGTACGTAGTAGGTGCTCAACTAACATTTGTTGAATGCATAATTGGATGGATGTCAGGACTGAAGAAGGGAGAAGAGGCATGGATAGTGCCCAGTTTTCTTCTGGTTCAGGCAGATGAGGGGGGAGAGTAGGTAGAGAACTCATCAAAATGGGGGAAAGAGAAGAGGAACCGGAAATGGGGATGATGATGGGTTCCTCTTGAGCCATTTGCCAGGTGCTAAGACCAGGCACCTCGAGGTAGAGATGGAAGAGGACCTGAGGAAGAGCAGGGAAGGTTTGGGGTAGAGGCTGGGGGCTGACTGAAGACCACGAGAGGTGCTCCGCATGGTCTGAAGGCCCAGCCCCAGCTAGCCGTCATGAATGTGTAGTGGCTGCTGGTGGGACCTTCCCCCCAGCTGAAGGCAGCACCGTGAGCGTAGAGAAGACGCTTGATTTGGTTACAGGCCCAGCGCTTGCAGGCCAGAGCAGACAAGGGAAGTAGTAAGTTGGAAATGTAAGCGGCCTTGTGGAGTTTATCCTAGATAAGGAAGGAAGGGAAATCATGAATGGGATAAATGACAAGGAAGAAAAGGAGGAACTGACGGAATGAAGGTCCAGACGAAGTCTAGCAGCCCATGTACTGAGAACCAGCGTGAGCAGTGGAGGGATGGAAGAAAGTGGCCAGTCATTTTCAGTCATCAGTCAAGAGATTTTTACTGGGCACTCTATTAGTAGAGTGCTCCAGAGAAACAAAAACCAATAGACTGTCAATATATAGAGATTTATCTTAAGGAATTGGCTCACATGATTATGGAGGCTGACAAGTCCAAAATCTGCCATCCAAATCCTAGGGCCATCAGGCTGGAGGCCCAGGGAATCGTCCATGTTTCAGTTCATGTGCAAAGGTCATCTGCTAACAGACTTGCCTCTTGCTGGAGGTCAGTCTTTTGTTTTATCCAGGCCTTCAGTTGATTGGCTGAGCACCCCCCACACACCTTATGGAGGGTAATCTGCTTTACCGAAGTCCACTGATTTACATGTCAATTTCATCCACAACACCTCCCAGAAACATCCAGAATCATGTTTGACCACCTCTCTGGGCACTGACTAGGAACCTCTTGTCTGAGAATCCATGGATGGCACATCTTGCAGAGACATAGTCTCAGAATCTTTTGTAGGATGCACATGTTAGGAAAGAAGTCCTTAAAACACCACCACCACCACCTCTGCACGGAGCAGCCAGATAGTAACCTCTGACTGTGTAGACAAGGTGTTGCCCACATTATCTCACATATTGATGGCATGACTAATTTTCCCTTGGGAAAAAAAAAACCCAAATACCTGAAAAACAGACTTCCCTAAATATCCTAGTTATCTTTGGGAAGGAAGAGAAGAACCCTAGCAGAGCTGACACTTAATATTACTCAGATAACACTGAAACTCAGGGGCACCTACTGCCAAAAGAGCTGTCACACGAGAAGGATAGGATGGTTGCTTCCTCTGAGCGACGTAGAGTCTGTGGGGAGGGAGGTACTGGCTTTTGTGGCTACGGAAGTGAATGACAGCACGGGCATGCAACTCAGCACACTCCCAGGCCGCCTCTGAGAACATAGACTCCTTTTTGTGTTTAAGATAAATATCGCGCAACTCATGCACTAGGTCGGTAACGCAAATATTCACAGATACTTATCCAGCGATTTTGTGTCATCCACATTGCAGTGAACTTTCTGTCAAGATGACCATTGAAAGAGAATTCATTAATATATATGGACTATTTCCCTACCCCAAGAATTTCGTCAGGTACACTTTAAAATTTATTCCTCACTTGCTAATGTCCCACTTTATTTTTGTTCTAGTTAGTTGTCACTGGTCCCTAGTTGATATGAGAAAACAACATAGTTGGTTTATCTATCAATCAAGTTGATGTAAAGAATAACAGACTTTATTTATATAGAAGAATGCCCTTTTCCCCTCCTCCTACCACTGAGCCTATACGACCAGCATGCTTTGTTCAATCCCTCTTATAGAAAAACATTAACAAATAGTGTTCATGCACCCCAGAAGGGGATTAAAAGTGTGTGCCATAGGGGCACCTGGGTGGCTCAGTCAGTTAAGTGTCTGGCTTTGGCTCAGGTCATGATCTCGGGGTCCTGGGATTGAGCCCCGCATCGAGGTCCCTGCTCAGCCAGGAGTCTGCTTGTCCCTCCCCCTCTGGCTCTCTCCCTGCTTGCTCTCTCCATCTCTCTCTCAAATAAATAAATAAAATCTTAAATAAGAAAAGTGTGTTGCCATAATCAGACTAACCAGGATCGCCACCTAACCAGGCGTGGGGGGCTAGAAATGCCTCACTTGGCCCATATTCAGAGCCATTAGGGATTTGCAGCCTGTAAGGAACATCAGTACTCTAATTTGCATGCTTGGTGCCTCCTGTACATTGCCTGTGGAGAGCCTGTTAGCAGCAGAGGTCACAGAGGCTGGGGTCCTGCAGAGCTGCAGGAAAACCCAGCTGTTTTGTTCTTCTCAGGTGAGAGAAGACAGAACCTCTTTATCATGGTTATTATGGTTAATAAGCATTTACTAATAGGATGAGGGGTGAACTGCACTCACAGACCATAAAAACTTCATTACACAGGGCAAGACTGGAATGGCTTATATCCCCGAAAGGATCTAAAAAAGCCTGTCTTTGTGATGAGGGTCTCACAGACACAGATAAGTCAAGGACCTAAGAGTTGGTGAAAACCCCCAGTGACATGAATGGGTTTCAGACTGCGTGGTGTACTGCAAATGTGTTGGGCTGGAGGTCACGTTGAATGATCTGTCGGTTTTCATGTAGGGACTATATTGGGTCATTAAATGCAACTGTCTGTGGTCAAGGTTTATTATTTTATACTGTGGCCAAAGAAAGTTCTTTGGGAACATATTCTTATCAAAATGCTCACTTTGCACATCACATTTCAGAACAAGATTCTAAATGAATCTTGAGTATGAATTACTGTATATAAGATGTAAAGCACAGTTCTGAACAATTTTTGGATGGGGAGAGGGAGAGAAGGGCATGTGCATTATTGATTAATGCTTGAGAGTGAGAGCCTATACTCTTGGGTTTTTTTTTTAATAAACAGGTTTTCAGACTGCCACATTTGTTCCTATTAATCCATTTCCCCAATATCTACAAGTCAGTCATTGCTAAGTGACATTATTCGAGCAAATGATTTTGTGTAAAAGTGTCTATTCAGTTTTAATGATGAAATTTCACATTCTCATAGTTGTGAGGCTGAGTTTCCACTACTAAAATAAACAACAATGGTATAAAATTATTTGTCAAGTTTTCTTTTCTAACAACAGTAATGAGAGCAGCTGCTAGTTGGGTTGAGTACTTAATCTGTGCTAGTCCCATTAGCATGCTTTGCAAGGATCAGCTCATTTGATTCTCATGCAAACAGTCCTTTAGGATAGGATTTATTATTATTCCAACTTTACAGATGAGCAAACTGAAATGCAGAGGGTTCTAGCAACTCTCCCACACGAAAACTGCTAGGAAGTGGTAGCACGGGGTCCGAACTCAGCCCAACTGACCCGAGTCTGGGCTCTTACACCATGTCAAGGTCAAGTCATCAATTGGTTTTACTTTACAAAAAGTAAACTTAACATCAGTGTAACCACACCAAAATCTTATTACGCTGAGGAATGACTCAAACAATTTAGAATGAAAGAGAATTGACACAAACTCTTAACCTTTAGAAACGGATACAGCAAATTTGTCTCTCAAAAATCATTACTGAATTTTAAAAAGAAAAAAAAGAAAGTGAGATTTAAAATATTAATAGCATTTTAAACATGTGGGAACGGGAAGGTCAAGATTTTTTTTTAATCATCTGGCACAAGAGAAAGGTAACCCCCAGATGACAGTGTTACTTCATGTCATTCTTTTTCAAAGTGCAAATCTCAGACGCTGTGATTTGCAGCAAAAAAAGCGGCATATCAGAACTCAGAAGCCCCAAGATTCACTCCTGGCTTTTCTGTTAACTCTGGGTGACCTTGAACACTTCACTCAGCCCCTGAGTCTCAGTTTCCACAAAGTTAAAATCTTTTTCTTCTAGTAATCACCAGAGTTTGTGCCAGCTCTAATATTTTATGAGTATCTTCAGACTAGAAATTACTGTAGAACTTTTATATCCTGTCTTAGAATCAAAACTAATTACACTCTTTTCTAAGATGATTATTGTGGGGTTATTTTTTTCCCCCTGATGAGATCAACAGCTGGGCAGACATTTTTTTCAAACACTGTTAATTGGTCACATGAACTCCACCATCACAGTGGATCTTTGGTCATTTGCTGAAGATGGGGAGGTGTTCTCATCCTCCTCCAGAAGATACGGTCAGATCCTGCACACAGTACAGAGCCATATGGGAACCATTAGAACAACAAGCAAGGAGGATGATCTAGTAAAAAAGCAACACCCTCTCTTCCTTTCTTCCTCCTTTTTTAAATTTTTTCCAGAGATACTAAATCGGTTTCCCTTTATATCAAAAATTAGGCTCCAAGAAGGTCCTCCCAGAAAATGGATAAGAGAAATGCCAAAATCAAGATATGGAGCCTGATCCAACTATATTAACAACATCTTCACTAAGAGCTGGAAATTATGAAATAGCATAAACTCTGAAAGAGAAGCTGTCTTGAGGTCCCTGAGACTTTAGCGTAGCTCTAGGAATTTAATGAGACTCTAGTGTGAAGATACAAGGTCCCTCCCACCTAACCTGACCCTGGAGATGAGAGGGGTTGGGAACGGATAAACAGTGAAGTGAGTCAGGTTTCCAAAGATCTGTCAATAACCCTTTTATGGACTTCAAACCACTCTGTTCCATCACCCCTTCACCTCTGAAAAATAAAATCAAAACAAGTAAATAAGTAAACTGATGTCAACGAAAGGGAAATGAGAGAGCAGTTTTCGTTTTTAGGGCCTTTAGTGGAAAAGCAGTTTGAGGAAGTCTTTGTCCCTGCACCATCCACAGCGTGACTCTCTTCTCCCTTTGAAAGGCCTGCAACATCCTGCTCTTTTTCTCCCCTTCTAATTTTGTGCATATTTTTTATTATTAATTTTATTATGTTATGTTAGTCACCATACCTTACATCATTAGTTTTTGATGTAGTGTTCCATGATATTTTGTGCATATTTTAAGTGAGGGCTGTAGTGTGCTTCTTGATCAAGGTTTAATTAAGACATTAGTATTCATTCAGGAAGCACAATGTGTGCGTGTATCTCTGAGGAGCAGAGATAGACAACAAAGGGTCAGACTTACTGCATAAAAGTATGGCATCTTTTCTTGCAATTCAGAGGCCCCGAGTTTGGCATTTATGTGAAGAGGTACCACAGGACAGCCTCGGCATACAATGAGAAATCCACCGCCCCTTGCAAATTCCTTTGTTCATAGAATATATTTCAGTGTGTGCACCATCCAGGTGCATTAGGATACTCAGGACTGTAAAAACTCATAGGTTTTTAAATCTTCAAGACTGCAGAAATTGCATGCATACATTAACAGGGCACAGGTTTTCAAAATCATCTTGGAATGAGGGGAAACGTGAGTAGCCTACGAGAAACATATGGTACGAACTGTTCATTCCATTTGCATTTGTTTCTGAGAGCTGTACTTATTGCAGCTTATAAAATCAATTCAATTTAGCTTTTGCTTCTCTGTGCAATAAATTATTTTCTGTGTAATAAAGAAAATATGAGCCAGAAATGTGGATCTGAAAATGGTTTTGTCACAAATCAAGGTGTCAGTCTGTTGACCCCAACGTAAGCAAGACCGAAAGTCTCCCTACAGAAAATCCAAAATATTAGGGAGCTTTTTCCATTTTGCTTACACTGATTTTAAGAAAAATTGAATATATAAATGTCAGTTGTTGAGAAGACCACACAGCGTATAACTTTCACATCTCCTGGGCTATACTGATCCAAATGTTGCCTCATACATTTATCAATTTTGAATTCGATCAACTACAATGCACTGCATAAAAGATTTATTTTCCCTGTTGTTGCCACCGAAAACATTGAATCAACATCCAATTTATACTTTTCTACTAAAATTCTTAATCTAACAAGTCCTTTCTGTTTGTTGTCATTCATAGCTTTACTTCTGATTCATTATTAATCACAGCTCATGTGTTCAATTGCTATAAACTGTTCATAATGGCTTCTTTGTAGCTCTTAGATTTCTCTAATCTCCCCACAGTGAATTACAGTAGAACTCAATTCATTTGTTGGCATTATTAAATAGTTGATTAATGCCCAGGTTTTAAATTGTTAGTCTTGTCTTATTTTTATAAAGAACTAAAATCAGGATTTGCTGTTCTTGCCAGAAACCAGTGAGAATTTTCAAAATATTTCTCTTTGAAGTCTTGGGCTCTGATACCCTCACATATGTGAATGTTCTATTAAAGTCGTTTTGGTAGCTTGAGCTCCCATTACTGTCTGTTCTTACTTGCCAGGTTAGAAGTCCTGGCATTAGACCCCAAAGCTCTTCTAGAATCCAGCCATTATTTTCCTCAGGAACCAAATCAGTTCATGAGAATGAGAATGTCTTCAGCAAAATGTATCACAACAAACTAGACCCAACATTTTTAGCAAATAGAAAGTCCATGAAAATAAGCATTTACTCACTTGCTGGAGATCCCAGAAAGAGATAATAACTCTAAAAGAAGCTGGAAGTCCTCTTAATATAATTGGATAATATATGTTCCTCTCTTATCCCACGGGAACCAGATGTCTCACAAGACTCGCTTCCAGAAGGAAAACTGGGAGACGTGCTAAGGCTGTGTGTGTAGTTAGATCTGCCAGAGAGCCCAGGTCAGACATCACAGTTTGAAGCAGTGCAAAAGAAATTTCTCATCCTTGTTTCATGGCTCCTTCCTTCCCTGGCGGAGTGAGGGTCGGATCCCCTAGCAAAGCATTAAGACACAGAGTCCAGCCCCAAACTGTTCTTCCAGCCTCACTTCTCAAAGCGCCTCTAAAAGGTGCTTCCTGTCTTCCATCCAACTGGACAGCTTTTCCTCCAAACACAGCGTATACAATCCGGCCACTCTCTCCTATTCTGAACTGTGCTTTTTCGTTGATTCCGGAGCTTTCTTTCTCAGGCCTTGGGGATGGGGTGGGGGGAGCACATTGAATTACTAAAACTGCCCAAATCTGTCTGTGCACCAAACACTATCAGGAATCTGAATACAACTAAAAATGTAACTATTGTCACATAGGCGGGTTTTGGTATTTTTTAACATTAAGAGGGGAAAGCACCATAGCGTATTCTACAAAACGTAGCTGTACACATGTTTACGCACGTCTCCCTTTGAGCGATCTTATTTTATCAACCATTCTTCAAACTTCCTGTTTTTAAAATAGGTATGATGTCCTTAAACGTGTCCTCAACTGACTTGCAAATACCTTGCAATCAGAAGCCTTGCCTTCATTCATTTCATGTTTACTGGTCCCATAAATAGCTCTTCAGCCCTTACTTTACGCTTGTTGACCCACTATGCTGGTCCCCTTCATTCACCCAGTCAATGGCATTGCCTCTCACCACACCAAGAGCAGGAAGGGAACCAGACATGTTCTGTCAGAACTTACTGCCAGAGGGTGGGAAGAAACTTGGGGAGGTGATGGACAGGTGTATAGCATAGATTGTGGGGAATGGTTTCACAGGTGTGTACTTCTCTCCCAGGTCATCAAGTTATATACATTAAATAAGGACAGCCTTTTGTATGTCGATCATGCTTCAATAAAGTGGTTTAAAAAGAAAGAACTTACTGTTCCTCCAGCTCTAGACATACCCATGTGACACGTAGACTTACCTGCTCGGAGAAACATGTGTCCCTCCTTCTCTCCAAAGCCAACCATTCTGTCTGTGCTCCGGGTCCATCCCCCTTCCCCCTCTCCGAAATCCATCTGTTCCTGTCTCCTCCTTTTAGCCTCGGGCTCCCTGCAGTGTCACCCCATCTCCCCACTGCTGAGATCACTCTGCTTCAGCAATGTCGGAGCGTCTGCAGTTCCCTCAGCCTCGCTCACACCATATCCCCTTTCTAACTTGTGCAGGTGCATCAGCCTGCAGCACGCATCCCTTCTCCCCGTGGACATCCTACTTCTCCTCCAGGACCTAGCTTACACTATCCTTACCTCCTTGAAAAACGTCCTTGGTCCTCTCAGAAAACAACTTTCTATTCTGTGCTCCCATGGCACGTTGTCTTTTAATATAGGACTAATCACAGCCTGACAGGGTAATTTCCAATGTACATACATGCTTCCCCATTAGATTGAGAACTCACTGCACGCAGGGGTTGTGTCTCCTGACTCAGTGTCTCGCCATCGTCTGGGTTTCTCGTATTGTTGATATTTTGACAAATGTTTGTGGAATAATTGTGCTTTCTTTCATCTCACCAGTAAATACTCGTGTCATATCATGTCATGTGTGTTCTCAAGTAGAATTTTTCTTTGATAATTTGCCTTCCTAATGATTCTTCTAGACGTAGAAAAAACTATACTTTAATAGTTGTTTTGGTTTTTTCCTCTTTGTCCCTACCTAGTTGCAATCATCTGTCCTCCTAGGCTCCCAGAGATTATTCAGGATCTGCCTGTGGCCACCCTCCCCCTTGTCCTCATTTTCTGTGACCCAACCCCATGTAACCTCTAGAGTGAAGAAGCAAATGAGTGCACTGGCCACTGTCCTCACGTCATATTAATTAATAAAGCATAAGGAAAGGACACTATTTATTAATCCTTCATCGAACGCATGCACACGTGTGCATGTACACACACAGACAAATCATCTCATTTTGTTAACATAGCAGTTTATAACATGTAGTCAATACACTAAATGCTTTCAGTAGATCTATGAAGGAGGTATTATCATCTTGTCCATTTCACAGATCCAGAAACAGAGGCTGGGAACGGTGAGTACCTTCCCTGAGATCCAGCCTCTGAATGCTGGAGCTAGGAATCAAACTTGGGGCTGCCTCGCATCGAAGCTGAGGCATTCTGTTACTCAAACTGCTTTAAAAATAGGGAGAATCGATTTACATTACGATTGTATGGCTTGTATGTGTGACTGCGGTAGATTATTCATAGCTACACTGTGTATACATCATAAAAATATAAATTATTTATTAAGCCATGATGGATCAGGCTTCATTTATGTTCCTAACTGCTAATATATGCATCTCACAGAAAAATAGTGTTCACTGAGGAATTATTTATGTTTGCAGCCTTCCTCTTGAAGGACACTCCATAATTCAGATAAGAAAATCAAGACCCAGAGAAGAGCAGACCCTCCCCAAAGGTCAGAATGCTAGAGGCCCAGAGCATAACCCCATCCTGGACTTTAGAGTATCGGTCAGACTATATGTACTTTCTGAGAAACACAGTGCATCCATCAGTTTGTCTTGAAGGAGCAAAGTTGACACTCCCCATACCTAAGGATCCCAAACAAGAGACTAACTTGGAAGGGACACCAGGTTCACATGACAATGCCAGTTATAAAGAGGAGATGGAAAGACAGCAAAGGCATTTTGCAGTTCAAAAATATTTGAAGACCTTTAGTCTCTAAAAAGTCATGGGCTAGGAGCCTGTTTTAAATTCCACATCCCCCTTTCCCAGACTCTTCATACTGATTATATATTTATGTAAGCAGTCCCAGCTTTTAAGCCAATGGAATGCTAGAAATTTTATATGGGTAGGATTATGAAAAAAAAATGTATTATTTTAGACTTCACTTATTTTCTTCATGTAGTTATATACCAGGTATTTCATATTGTTTGGGCGAAGAGCCAGAAGTGATCATTTTCAACACCAGAAAATTAAATGTGTTCCAAAATATGCTTCTTCTTTCAAAAATTGATGAATCAGCACATTAAGCAGCAATAAATGACATGTGGGGATATTTAAGGCAGTGAAGCCCTTCGGGATGAGCAGATCAGCAAAATGCAACACCAGAAGAACAGGTTAGGGTACCATAAATATGGCTACTGTGCATTTCACCTCTCCTGACGACTGTAGCAAGGTTGTAGAATTCATGTACCTATCTTTAGAATTGTCAGAGAAGGTATTTACTGAAAAATAAGTATTTTGCAAGGAGGGAGTTTGTAAAGAGATCGTCTCTCAAAGACAAGAACTCTTTAGTAGGATTAAAATCATTCAGTGGGGGATAGGCGAAATCTTCAATGACTGCCATTTTCGTTAACCCTGGGGAAGGAAAACCACCATTCCCCTAATTCCATTTCCAAATGGAAAATGCATCCCACCACTTGGAAGCCACCATTTTTGCAAAGCTCTTATGCCATCAGAAATGTATTCCTGGTATCTAAAAGGTGCATCAGAAAAATGTCAGAAAAGCCACTGCAATGTGGACCTTGGAATTCTAGTCTAAACAGTCACCTGGCTTTGGCTCCATGGTAAAGAAAGACTCAGTTGCTTGCATAACCTCCCTAAACCTGTTTCCTCATTTGTAAAATAGGGGATAATATTACTTTCCATCCAGGTTGTAGGGATCTGATGCGATAAATTATGCATAAAACCTGGCCTGTAGACTAGTTTCATAGGGCTTTCCAGCCATATCACTCTAATCATCTACTCGTTGGAAGCCTTTACGGTTTATTTCAGTGGTAGACATGCAGGGGAACAATGCAATTAAAGCACCTCTCGTACCCTAAAATATGTAAATTGTTTCCTATGGTACCATTTCCTGGAGTAGTTTCTCTTCCCACCCCTGGCGCATTGCTGACCCCCCCTGGCAGTCACACCACCCACGGAATGGTTCAAACACTCTCCCGGTCTACTTTGAGCAACTGTGAGCCCTTCTGTCTGCACAATTATTTTTATATGCCATACATATTTAATTAGGAGAGCAAGAAAACTACTCCAAGGTTGAGGAATAGTGATGTGTGTGTGCTTCTCCTCGGGGGCTCGTGTGTGGACCAGGTTGGTTGGCATGTCTTGCTGATGGGACTGGAGAGGTGGCCTCAGTCCACATGTGAGCACACCCATGGCTTCATTCCTGGCCCCGGATCCTAACTCAGCGTAACTGTGGGACACGGTCCCCTGGGGGTGCCGAGCAGCCCTCTGTCTGCCTGTCACTAGTCTTACCATCTCCAGGCTAGCATCATTTGTTCGTTAGAACAACGCATAGCTTCTAACGGCCTACAACATGCCAAGCCCATGCGAAGTGCTGGGCTGAATCAAGTCATCATGATCCCTGCCCTCATGGGGCCTATATCCTAGTTTGAGAGGGAGACAACAGATAAGCAGACAAGTAAATATAAATTCTAAAAAGAACCATGTGAGAAATAAGAGTGCAGTGACTAGGAGTAGAGGAAGGAACTACTTAAAGAGGGTGGCCATGAAAGGCCCCTCTGATTGGGCAGCATCCGAGCTCAGACCTGAGTGGGGAGAAGGAGCCAGCCCTTTGAAGCGTGTAAACACTCTAAGTTTCAGTGACCTACAGTGGGCCCCTCATGCTGGATGCTGTGGCTACGAGAACATGGCCTCTGCTCAGCCTGTGCCCATGGTGATAAGACCAAGAGACACGTTACTGTCCTCTCTGTGGGTCCTTGCTGGTATCGAGAAGCTTTGCCCAGCACAAGGAGAAAGCGCATCCTGCCCAGTGGCTGCTTGCTCCCCATCCAGCGACCACACCACCCAGTCCCCAAGGGGATTTCGCAGACACAGGTGGTATGAATTTAGGCTTATTCAAGAACCACGCGTCTTTGAAAAAGGATTGAAAGCAGTAAAGCTCAGCTTTGTGACTTTGGAAGACAAAATTCATTCTTTTCCCGTACTTCAAATCCAGATTTTCATGTTTTAGGAAAACGGACCCATACAGACAGAAACACAGCTCGACAAGCTCTCTGATCCATGGGTGAGAAGATGCCTTTGCCGGTCAGACGGTCCTGACACAGCATCCACCTCGCATCGCCTCTTGCACTTTTCTAGAATTCTTTAACAAGAATCTGAACATACTTTCCTCTTGGTTGTTTTTTTTTTAAGATTTTATTTATTCATTTGACAGAGAGAGAGAATGAGCACAAGCAGGGAGAGCGGCAGGCAGAGGGAGAGGGAGAAGCAGGCTCCCCGTGAGCAGGGAGCCCGATGTGGGACTCGATCCCAGGACCCTGAGATCATGACCTGAGCCGAAGGCAGACAGACGCTTCACTGACTGAGCCACCCAGGAGCCCCCCTCCTCTAGTTTTTTTTATTATATCCCCTTGTTTTTGTAGGATGGTTTATATTTTTCAGAAGATTTTCACATCTTTTTTGGTTCTTCATGATAACTCTGTGAATATTAATGAGGCAAAAAGTTAACAGAACTTATGCTTTGGTTTCTTTGCAAAGTATTTCCCCTCCCCAGCCATGAGTATTCTGTGGAATATGGAATATACCTTTCTTTTCATGTGGAATGTATCTTATTTCAAATGTTCATTTTAACAGGGGAGGCAATACGACAGAGTGCTGAAAGCATGGGCTTTGTGACAGAAAGGCGTACGCATTTGTGTGTGTGTGTGTTTAATCAGGGCACTGCCCTCTAGTTAATCTGCCATCCTAAGCCTCAGTTTCCCCCACTCTCACCCTCCACTCACACCCCCGTAAACAGGGATAGCAACACCAAACTCACAGAGGGTGTGCGGGCAGTAAACCAGGTAATGAGGGAAGCACCAAGTGCAGGGCCTGTGTGAGGGTCCTGTGCCCTCCCTGGGCCGCTCTTTCTCAACACTCAGGAGAGGCTGAGCGCAGCAGCTGCGTAAAGAGTAGTACTCACAGAGCCTTGCCTTCCCCGCCAAATCCGTCCTCCTCCTTTCTGCAACACCATTCTCCCAAGCCCAGTTTTCTGGAGTCATCCTTAAAAAACCGTCCTCTCCTTTACCACCTACATCCGATCCTCGCCATCCCTGCCCTTTCTGCCGCCCAGATAATTCTCAGATCTGCTCCCTCCTCTCATTGCCATTCATTTATTCATTCAGTGACTGTTTGTTGAGTACCTACTACATGCAGCCACGACTCTGGACTCTGGGAATAGAGTAGTGAACAAGCCTTAATTCCTGGCACTCGTCCTCACTCAAATTATTTCAGTATACTCGCCTACAGACAGTTATCTCCTTACTCCAGTCCATTCTCAGTATTGACATAAAAATTATTGTTATAAGACTGAGCTCCGATCTCATCAATTCTGATCTCATCCTCTTCCCTTCTTTAAAACCTTGAATGGTTTCCCAAAGATCTCAACAGAATAAAAACAGCCCATATTTACTGAGCATGCACTGTGTGCTGGGCATTGTTTTAAGCCCTTTATATGTATTGTCTAATAAAGTTGGAAGACCACATGCCTTTAGAATACCCTTAGATCTGGCTGCAGCCTACCTTCACAACTTCCTGCCCGGCCACTCACACATGAATCCTTCCTGGCCAAACATAAATCAGATTTTAAAACCATAAACAGACATGTCATGTTCTTAGGTCCTTGCACACACACCTCTGCTCTCTTGCATCATCTTTCCTCTGCCTGGAATTCCCTTCCCTTCATTTTCTACCTGGAAAACTCCAACTCATCCCTGAAAGCCTTTCTCCCACACCAGCAAAACATCTGCAGCTCCCCCAGGCGCAGGGGGTCACGCCTGACCCTGCACTTTAAGAACATCGTGTGTGCCCTCCACAGCCTAGCGTCACTGACACAGTCCACCCCGCGTGTGCATTTCCTGATGAATGACTGCGTACTGCGGGCTGCTGCATGGTGGGGTCCTACACCATGACGGGACTCTCAGAGCAGAACCTGCAGGCAGGGACCTAGAACTGTGGGACTCTAACGGTTCTGTCAAGGGCACAGCACCAACTTCTAAAAAACAAGCTTTCTTCCTTTCGTGTTTTGCACTTTAAGGAGCAAAAGTAGTAGAACTCCGTGCTTGGTTAACTTTGTTCCCTTGTTCCATGTAAGGTTGGGTCTTGGCTGGGCTAGGTGCTGTGAAATGGAAGTATCGGCTGGCTGGGCAGAGGGAGTTGGAGAGCATCTTTGTTTTTCCTCTAAAATGTTGCCTCTTTGGTGTCCATTAACTCCCATTTTGTGGAAAATAACTTACGAGCCTCCAGAGGAAACCTTCTGCCTAATTTTTTTTTTTTTTTAAGTAGGCTCCATGCCCAGTGTGGAGCCCAATGCGGGGCTCAAACTCATGACCCTGAGATCAAGACCTGAGCTGAAATCAAGAGTCGGACACTTAACTGACTGAGCCACCCAGGTGCCCCTGCCTAAATTTTAATCAGAGATCAAACTGAACACTTGGAAAAGGAGTATTTGCGAAAGGAACCAGGCACTTATAATTTCTGATGTTTAATACCCAATTATCCATCTTCCCAAAAATCTCCAATTGTGGGGAATATGACAGTAGATCAGGAAGTATGGCAACAAGAAGCTTTTCTACTTCCTGAGATGTAATTCAGCAAAGACCTAAGCAACAAAGAATGCTTAATGCTGACCTTTTGGAAATTGATTTTTTTTTTCCATTTAAGTAAGATAGGGTTCTAAATAGTAAGTATGTCATGGAATGTCTGTCTGTCTCATTTGGAAGTCCAGTAAATTTTCTGCAGACATGAAGATTTAATCATCAAGTAAACTGAACGATTAGACAAAGCCCATCCGTTCTGTTTTCTTCATGATAATTCAGATTCCCCAGCTTCCTAATAAATTGCTTGGCAGTCAATCCAAATTAACCAGAGATATACATCTACTTGATCTTGCATATAGACAAGATATTAGCCATGAGGCCATTGTAAGGAATAAATTCAAATTCTAACTTTAAACACTCTTGAATTTAAGCCTTTTTACATTGAGATGAATAGTTTATAAAACCTTTTCTCCCTACAAAAATCCTCATAAAGGAGTGCAGTGTTACTATTTTAAAATTAAGCCTGTCTTTTTCAGCTTCTACATGACTAGAGCTTTTGCAAATAGCCATGTAAATGATTACAAAATAGAAAAAAAAAAAAGCGTTTGAAAAGTTGCATTTTATTAAATTCCTAGCTAGATGCAAATTTTTTTCCCTCTCAAATTCACAATTTAAATTATTCAGTTTTTGGTTTGCCCAAATGCAGTCTTTTTTTAGGAAACAAAAAATAAGCCTTACTTATGTAAGATTCAAGTGCTTCATAAAACAACCATGTTAATAATACTTGTTTTTTAAATGTTGTGTTTGGAAAGGTAGCATCTTTTTTTCTCCCAGCCTCCTTAATTAGCATTTCTCATATGTGACATTTTCCTAAGAGACACTGCAGTTAAGGAGCTAAGGATCCTGCAATGACTTTTACCTCTGCTCAGAGTTTCCCTCAGGGAGCCTTCAACATGTTCTGTCCATGTTCATGAGATATAAATCCCATTCTTTATGAATCTTGGTAAGAGAAGAGATTAAACCTAAATAAAAACAAGAAATACTGGGGAAAGGAAGCCACTTTCATCTCAAAGAATTAAAATACGAGATTTCAACAGTTGAGACATTTTGCCTGAAATAATGTTGGTAAATTCCTTTAAAAGTTGAGATTAGAAAACTTCTGTGGCAATCGTTTTTCATATATTGGAAGTGAACTTTGGCGTTTAAATTCTTCATCAAAAATCCCAACTACTTGAATCCTGTAAAGACTGAACCAAGGATTTCGATAGGAAGATTTAATTTAAGCTTGGGTGGGAAAAAAACGATGTAATCAATAGGTATGATAATAACATTTTCATCATTAATTATGCATTTTATGGATGTCAAGTATCTACTATGTGAATAACATTAATTAATTAATGACATGCTCTATAATCTCATCATTCTAGGGCAGTGTAAGAATAAATTACCAGTTTTTCATCATATATAGTTTTTGTGTCCAGCTTAATGTTACAATTATCTTGAAGGAAAAAATGAGTAATTCCTCACTGCATGAATGACATTACATGTAGGTAATGAGTTCAGTGACAATTGTATATTAAACTCCATTTTCTACCAAATACTAAATCACTGTTTATTACTTGATTTTCACTGGAGGCTTGTAAATTGTAATGAATTATATTGGCAAGTGGGGATATTACTTTTCTATTTGATAGTTCAACATCTATTTTTTAGAAAGCATTGTTGTTCTTTTTTGCTTTTTTGTCTTGAGCTCATAAATTTAATCAACAAGCTTACAAGCCTTACCCAAAATAAATATACTGTGCTTCATTTTTTATATAGTATACTAAGTAGATATTTTTTCTTGGAGCATAACTAATTTGATATTGTCATTCAAAGGTCTGTGACTATTATTTGTTTTGAGATTTCTCTGTCTGGGTCTAGTTTGGTTTAGTTTTTGAGCCACCTTCTAATATACTACATGCTAGGAATACAAAGAGAATAAGGCTTATTTCTGCCTTCAAGAAGAAAGATTTTGGCCTCAAGGAAACATGTAAACACCTAGCTATACTCAGTACGATAGGTGACAGGGATGGATGACAGGGATGTTGGTAGAAGTTTCATCTTTCACAAAAGGAATATTTGAACTTGGTCTTGAAATATTGAAAGATGTGTAGGGGTTCACCAGATAGAGGAGGTGACATTCAAAAAGAAGGTGCAACTCGTATGCCTTAAAAACCTAAAGGAAGTGCCCCACTGTATCACAGATTAAGTGCTCTAATCCCCAAACACTCCTCCATCCCCAGAAATACCACTTGTTTACATGTCTTTATAAGGCAGGTTACAGCAGAGGTTCTCCGCTTATCCATGGCGCAGTCAACCTGAGCACTCACTGGCGAGGGCCATCCCTCGCCTTACAGTCAGGGAGGACAGGACCGGCACCGTCAGAAGCCAATGACTCCATCGTTTTAATGACCCTACTCTCCAGCTTTGTCAATCATGGCGACCCAGAGAAAATTGAAAGGAGTTCACCACCCCACAAAGGATTATTTTTTACAGTAAGCCTCCATTAACTAGAGCCTTTAGACAGCTGATGTTGTCAGCCCTTGCTTTCAGTGCAAAGAAACAATGACAAACAATGGCTCCTAAGTACTTATTAAAAAGAGCAAAACCTTCTGGGGTGTTGCTGCGGCCAGTGTGCATTTCTTGTCATCCATCTTCTGTGGCAGCACTGTGGCCCAGTGACAAGTGGTCTTCACAGAATATGACTCAGACATCATGCAGTATTCCAAATATCCAGAAAAAATTGAAGGACAGTAAGCAAACCACACTTAGGCAAGGGAGGAAAAAAATGTGTTTGTGTATGTATTAGGCATATATAGATTCTATATATATATTATGCCTAATATATATTATATTCAATATTTAGAATTATTCCTAAATATTTTTATATACTATATATATTAGGTGTATATAGTACATGCATATACTATATACACACACACATAATATATTTAAGAAGAGTATGTATTGTATATTATATAAAATTTGGAATTCCAAGTATTATATAACGAATATAAAGCATAGTATCTGTGTGTGTGTGTGTGTATATTTAAGAATTCCAATTCCAACTTAATCATAAGTTACACTAATTTAAAAAATTAAATTAAGTGAAAATTTTGTATATTCTATGTGTGTATCATTATACTAAGGTTACTTAACACACCATCTCATTATGTAAAGGTAATTGAGGTTTTATCATGTAAATATGCAACATTGAACCACTAATGCAGCCCTTGAAAATTACCTTAATTAAAAAAAAAAATGTTTTCGTTATCTGGGAATCATTATTGGCTGAGGGAGGTTTCAGATTGCCCTCAAATTTCCCACTACCTTTTCCTGACCAGGGCTTCCTCTTCTGGCATTAAGGGTTTGGGAACAATGGTGAGAGTGAAAGGAATGGAAGAAAAAGTGATAGAATCATTCCTGTGGTAGTTATATTAATGAATAAACTTGAAAAGACTTAGCTAAACTGCAGGGCTCATACATATATAATAAATAAAATACCAGTCATGCCCTCAACCTTACAGTTAAATGAGTATCTGGGAAAAGATCAACAACTTGTGGGCCAAGCACCGTGCTAGGTACTTCTATTAAAATGGCCTCACTTGGGCCTTATGGCAACACTGAAAGTGAATATAAGGAGCATGAATTTCAGAAGTCAGAACTGGACTGAGATCCTGGCTTTGTCACCTACTTTGGCAAGTTCCTAAAATTCCTTAGTCTCAGTTTATTCATTTCTAAAATGAATAGTTATCAACCTTGTAAGACTGAAATGATAAGGTAAATCGGCTGATCTGCATTCTCCGTGTGTTCTCAGACCCTCAGTCTTGTGTTTTCTACCAAACCTCCTCTTGTGTTCAACTGAGAACTCAGATATTTCTTTGCACTGTGAAAAAGTGATCTCCTTCCCCATCTTGAAACGTGCACAATTGACTTCTTTTGGAACCTTAGTGAAGAACATTACATTTGTCCCTGTCGAATTGAATCTTTCTGGTGTCAGCGTGGCCTTTCAGCCTATTGAGGGAATTTTGAATTTTGCATTGGCCTATTACCGTATTAAATATCCTTCAAAGCTTTATGGCATTGAGAAATCTGATAAACATTCCTCTTATGTCTACTTTGATGCCATTAATAAAAATACTGAATAGAGCAGAATCTGGAGGCAGAGACCTGTAGCATCCAATCAGTGGTCCCCCCACAGACTGTGACAAAGTCATTCATCATGTCTCTTGGGTATAGACGTACAACCAGCTGTGAATCCAGTTAGTTTTTCTCTCATAGAGCCCACCATCTTACAGATAATGAAAGACTTCATCGAGTGCTTTATCGAAACCAAAGCCACTAGATCTGTGGCATTCTCCTGGTCTGTCACCCTCATCCTAATAACCCTGTCAAAAAGGGGAAATTAATATAGTGTGACAAAACCTTGTTTTTAATGAGACCACTGAAGTTTGGAAAGAAGAGCAGAGCAGCTGGATGGCACAGAGGTTGTTCCCAGAGGAAAGGCACCTGGCCAGTTGCTGAGAGCTTCTGGCTGTGGCGTTGCACGGATGAACGGACCAAGTCCAGGGAGAGGGCTCGGCCCTTCTGCTTCAGAAACCAGACTTAATCAAACACCAAAGTTATCATTTATTGAGATTCATTTTATGCCAGGCACTGTGCTAAATGCTTTCCATGTATCTCATTTAATTCCTATATTAAGAGGTAACTACTACTTTTAACATTATTTTGATGAGTTAGGTGAAGCTGAAGATGTTCAACAGTTGACCCAAAGTTATAGATAGTAAGTGCCGGAATCAAGGCTCACACGTGTGTCACTTTGACACCAAGCTCCGCCCTTAATCGCTGTGCCCTCTTGAGCAGATCCTTGTGCCTCGGTGGTGGTGATTTAATTGACGAGAGAACAGCGTATGGACAAGGTTTCTGATCTATTCACCTATGGTGGGAAGAAGTCTCATTGTGGTCGGAGGCTCCCCACCACCCACCTTCAACACTTCCTTTCCTGGTATCTGGGCATTGAGAAACCTGATGACGTGATTGTGCTTCCCAGTGCCCGTGGTATTGGAGGAAAGGGAGCTCTTTACCAGGCCTGATGGAACAGCCTCCACCCAGTGGCAGAGAATACCTCTTCTGTAATCAAGGAGCTTCCGTCTCCAGATTCAAGCCCCCTCTCC
Source organism: Mirounga angustirostris (assembly GCF_029215605.1). Taxonomy (NCBI): domain Eukaryota; kingdom Metazoa; phylum Chordata; class Mammalia; order Carnivora; family Phocidae; genus Mirounga; species Mirounga angustirostris. The sequence goes on from NW_026991713.1 coordinate 22,333,103, forward strand.
CAACAGTGCTGCCAAGGCCGGGCTTTCTGGGTATCTTTTATCCATTGTTTCACTGTTTGGATCTGCCCTCCACGCTTGCTTCCGTGCCCACCCTACTCTGACACACACCTTCTTTGTTTAGCCGGGTGTCAGTATCAAAGATTAAACGATAGTCAGATTGCCAGTGTATTCCATTGGCTCTTCCCGGGCCAGAAAGCCATTCTGTCTCCATGCACGCTGTGGATGTGATTAATTTAGTGCTTAGAATGCAGCCCTGTTCCCGAGTGCTTGAGGGAATCTCATTATCACCACCTGTTAGCCCTACAGAATCTATTGGGGCTCCTAGTGATCACTACCTTCTCTTCAGACATGCACAAACTATTGCAGGAGCCATTTAGAAAGCATAAGCATTCACCCCAAAAATTCTTACCCTGTCTGACTAGGAGAATTAAGACAGTTAAAAGATACATATGGTAAGTTGTAAGTCCTAGTGCACTATACACCTGTAACAAAGAGTATCCTATTCGCCCAGTAGCCTAGAGGTAAACAGCATGAGCACCCAGAGCAAAGCTGCCCTCTTGGTCACATTTCCTTTGAAATACACTGGACACCCTGCAGTTTATCGGTTGCCCACACTTCAGCTGGTTACTGGTACCTTCCAGGAGGACAGTGGTTTCTGTCTGACACAATCTGAATTACAGCCTTCAGGAATGGCCTGATTTATATACTATGCCTACTGATACTGAGTGCCTTCTCCCAGAGTTTTTCAGTTTTTTTTAAGATTTAAAAAATTTTTTTACTTATTTGAGAGAGAGTGAGCACGGGCAAGGGGGAGCAGCAGAGGGAGAGGTAGAAGCAGGCTCCGCGCTGAGCAGGGAGCCCGACTCAGGGCTTGATCCCAGAATCCTGGGATCATGACCTGAGCCAAAGGCAGACGCTTAACCAACCGAGCCACCCAGGCGTCCCACGTTTTTCTTTTTTTTTTTTTTAACAGCTTTATTGCAATATAATTACAGATCATAAAAGTCACCCATTTTAAGTATACAGTGAGATTTAGTAAATTTGTACAATTGTCCAACCATCAATGCAATCCAGTTTTAGCATACCTTCATCACCCTAGAAGTTTCCTTCATGGCCACTGCAGTCATCCCCACTCCCGTTCCTATCCTAGGCAACCACTGATCTGCTTTCTCTAGAAATATTATACAAATGGAGTCATACCACATGTATGGCCTCTCGCACCTAGCATACTGTCTTTGAGGTTCACCCATGCTGTGGCATTATCTTTCGTCTTTTCCTTTATGTTATTGAGTAGTATTCCACTGCATGAATATATAGATTTTACTTATCTGTTTGCCAGTTGGTGGGACATTTGGATTGTTTCCAGTTTTTAACTATGATGAATAATGCTGTTTAAAAATTCATTTACAAATCTTTGTGTGTACATGTGTTTTCCTTTCGCTTGGGTTGCTACCTAGGAGTGGACTTACTGGGTCCTATGGTAAGAAACTGGGTCATAATGTGAGATACTGGTAGTTGTCCAAAAAGTAGATGTGCCACTTTACATCTCTGCTAGCAAGATGGGGGTTCCAGTTTCTCCACATCCTCACCATCACTTGGTGTTGTCAGTTTTTTGTTGTTGTTGTTGTTTTTAATTTTAGCCATTCTAGTGGGTATACAGTGATTCCCAGTTTTATTGCTATGGGATTCTCCAGGAGATGAGGAAGCAGATGGAGGTGAGGGTAACAATGGAAGTAAGGGATTATTAAAAATCTGTCCCTCAGTATCATCCTGCGTTCTCATCTTGAGCCTGTCCTCGGGACCCACAACATCTACTTTCCCTAGAAATACTTTATTAAACCCCTAACATTCTTTTTTCCTCCACACATGGGCTGAAATAAGGTGAACACCTGATTCTAAAGTACAGTAGTAGCAAGCCAGGCTAAGTAAAATCCATGGATGCACTTTTTAAACCTTCATTTTAGTTAGTTTTAGGTAGATTTTTTTACCTCCTCCCACACCAAATTCTTTTATCAGAACTACTGACAAGAAACAGAATTGACTGGCTTGAATTCATTGCATCTTTCACTATTCTACCCACTGATGGAGGGTGTTATGTCATTAAAGTAGCTACACAGCAGTTCGAAGGAGGCAGCAAAAGAGCAGAAAAGAAGACCATTTATAATCCAAAAAATGAATAACCTTCACTTACCTAGGATTGTCTCTTGAGGTGCAATTTGTCAAAACCTCTTTTTACAAATATGTATAGTCATGTATTTTACATATTTAGTTTAACGTATAATATGCAGGCATCTGTTAATAATGAATTTTGTTAAATATAATATCATTACAATACTGAGACCATGGGTCATACAATATTATAGATGATAAGTTTTACGATCTCAAAAATGGAACGAAAATCAGTTGAAAAATACCCTCAATAGCCATAAATTTCCCTCATAGTTAGCAAAATATAAGCCAGACTGTGGCCTCTCTACTTCTTAAGATGCAGAGCATTTTTATGTATTAATAATACTGCAAAGAGATTTGCAGTTTTCAAATGCTTTTAGCTCATGATCACATCTCCAAGAATAACTTCAGATGTGGGATATAGCACGTATTTCCCATTTTCTTTTGCAACGAATTTTTCCCTCAGTAATCCCAACGATTGGGTTATTGAGCAATGCAAACCAGATTTCTCCTATGAAAACCTAATTTGCAGCAAGCTGTACTTAAAAGTAACTTACAGGGAAATCAGTTAGGAACTGATTGGTTGGTTGGTTTGTTTGTTTTTTTAATCTTCTGGAGCAATGTTTATGTGAAAATATAATCAGAAAATTAGTACCTTCATCAAGAGGTAATTCAGAGAGCTTTACAAATAAACCTAAGATTCTCATTGATTACAAAAGAAGGCTTTCTACCTCCAGAACCCTTAAATGCTCAGAGGCAATTATGCCATTAACGTCTCTCTTTCCATGCAAAGATTATCTCATTTCCTCATAATTAGCATTTCCTGTTTATTGAGACAGACTGTATTCGGAAAACGTACGTTTCCCCCGCCCCCCCCTTCACTCTCTCTGTCCTTTGCGCTCTCTGGGGCTCTATAACTTGGAACCTCTTTTCCTCCCCGTAGGTTGGCACAGTCGTATTTTGATGACATCTATTATACAAACTGCTATGTGCTGATTATTTAGTAGCAGTTGCTATGAAAAGTATTAGCAGAAGGACAAGAAAATCTGGAAAATCTAGTCAGAGGGATTTTTTTTTTTTTTTAATGAAGTGTTAGAGGTAAAGCGAAGGAGTTCCAGATGATAGGAAGTAAGTCAGATTTCCATCACTCGTGGCAAGACTGTGTAAAGGAATTAGGTGCTAAAGCTCAGAAAGAATAGAAAATGAGAGTAGAAAGGAAAAAGCAATAGGACACGGATATTCTCTTCTTTTCCTCTTTGTCTTTCAGAGAGGGCTCCCCTACTTCATTGTCTATGGCAAAAGGGATCAGATTTGAGATTTTAGGGACACCCCGCTAAGAGGTACTTGTGTGCTAGGTGCTCTGAGGGACTCCAGGATCCAGTGATGCCGTATCTGACTTTGAACGGTTAAGACACAGACATGTAAAAAGGGCTAGCAGCACAAGCCAGGATATACCCAGTGTCAGCAGCCCGCAAATACTAGAGCAAATCAGAGAGAGAGGTTGCAGTAATCCAAGGGGAGCAAGGAAAGCTTCAGGTGGATCTTGACTTCATCCTTGCAAGATTCTAATGAAAAGGAGAGCATGATATTCATAACCGTATTCATAGAATATGCGGAAGTGTTATATTTAAGCTAAAGAAATGTACATGGCACAGCTGGGGACCTGGAGGAGATGTGGCTGGAGTTAAAGAAATTTTAGATTAACAAGAGAGAGGGCTGGGGAAGTGAAAGGTATGGTTCTTGATCTAAAATCTACCAAGATATATCTATAATAACACACTTAAATAACAAAGATAATACTAAAAATTCTGCTGATAGGTTTATTCAAGAATAGGGTAAAAAAAAGTTTTAAGTTTCTGTTATACTTAAAGGAGAAATCATGCCTTGGGTCAATGGTTTATGATTTCTGAAACTTCCTAGTCATTCCCATTCAATCCACAGAAATCCCTTTTAGTCTTGGCATGCTGTATAGACACATATATTTAGATAGATGGATGCGTGATAGATATGTAGGTAGATGGGTGAAGGAAGGGATGGAAAGATGGATGGGTACATGGATACATACACATACAGATAACAGACAGGAAGATATACACACCCATTTTTAAAATATTTTTTCCATCTACCAGATTGAGAGCCCTAGAGGACTGAATATTTTTTCTTCTTTGTGGCTTACAAATTGTGTAACATGGTCGTTATATGTGAAAGACATCCAATAAATCCTTTTTGCATAAGATTATTGTCCCTTTAATCTCACTCAACTTTAATATCAACTCAAAGATGTTAAAGATCACCTAGCTGGAAGAAGAATCAGGGGAAGAACAAAATGTCATGATGTTCTGCTTCAGAGCTCCTTCTATCCACCATATTATAGCAGACATGGATTATCACAGCCCAAGAAACAGGTGAGAAAATGTCACAGTCAAAAATCAAATGCAAGTTCAAACGAGGATTTCTGGTATTGTGGGAGTTGAAATTGGATGACACACAGGCACTTTTGCCTCGATGCTTTCAGGTGGAAAGTGTTTAGAAATTTTTACCGGGGAAGGTGGGGGGGGGGGTGGGAACTTTTCACATTTAATTGCAATTTTAGTTCTGCAGATGAGAACAAAGCAGGTAAACTTCCGCCTCAACTTCCATTCCGGGCACTGACGAACACCAGAATTCCTCGCAACACTTGCAGTTTTGTTAGGAGAGGCCACTCTGAAGCCAGATACGCGCTCTGGTCTTGCTTAGTTGGAAAACATCTAGAAAAGGCAAAGGGGCATTATCTACCCTGTTAAAAGAGAAGGAGGGTTCCAAATGTAGCATAAAGCTGTTTCGCCCTAAATGCCATTTCAATAAAAAAATAATCCCCCTCTAAATAAAAAACTGGAAATAAAAAGGAGGCAGTCCTCTGGCGGTGCTAAGATGAGTCGCTCTTGTGCTCCGAGTTGCTGCATGTGTAATCCCCAGAGCATGCAGCTACATGTGTTAGTTCATGTCTGTCAGTGAAATCTGAACTCCAAACTATAACAAACGCAAAATGTGACACCGAGGAACATTATGTGGATTTGTGATTTTCCCTGGAGGACTTGGTCCAGCCGGCAATAAATGGATTGAGATTTCGTGCGGAACGTGGAGACAGACCGTCGCTACATGACTTTTCTTCGTGACTCATGCGCATTGTCGCCGTTTTCTTCGGTGTTTTTTATATTGTGTCTATGCAAACATGGCAATGAAAATGGAAATGATAGGATGATAGTTTTGTTTTGTTTTTTTTTTAGTACATGGAATGTTTGCTATCCAGAAAAGAAGCACAATCTAAATTTCCAACAAGGAGAATGGTTAATAAATTATACCATGCTTCTCTAAAGCAATAACCTGGTAATATGGAGTTACTTAAAATGTCTACTGACAGTTGGATATGTAGGAAAGTTTTTTAGCATTAATATTGAGTGAAAAAATGAAGGTGAAAATGGTCCTTACGTTATGGCCATAAAATATAATCATGGGGACAAAATGAAAAGGAAGTATATCTGTATGTTCATAGCCTATGGAGAACTTGTTCCCTTATTCAGTTTTCTGTATTTTCTGTCTTTACAGTGGGAAAGCAGTATTTTAATTATAATCAGAACATTGTTTAATTTTTTTATGAGACTTCTTAAAAAATTTATTATTGTTATGTTAATCCCCATACATTACATCATTAGTTTTTGATGAAGCGTTCCATGATTCATTGTTTGTGCATAACACCCAGTGCTCCATGCAGAACATGCCCTCTTTAATACCCATCACCGGGCTAACCAATCCCCCCACCTCTCTCCCCTCTAGAACCCTGTTTGTTTTTCAGAGTCCATCGTCTCTCATGGTTCGTCTCCCCCTCCGATTTCCCCCCCTTGATTCCTCCCCTCCTGCTATCTTCTTCTTTTTTTTTTTTTCTTAACATATATTGCATTATTTGTTTCAGAGGTACAGATGTGTGATTCAACAGTCTTGCACAATTCACAGCGCTCACCATAGCACGTACCCTCCCCAGTGTCTATCACCCAGCCGCCCCATCCCTCCCACACCAGCCCCAGAACATTGTTTAATTTTTAAAAGCAGAGAAAGAAAAAACATGTTTCACTTACATCACGTTAAATTCACATCCAATTTATGTCGTATTAAATTTAAAAAGAAGGAAAGAGAAGTGTCAGTGTGCTGACTCTCACAGGCGCCGTGACATAGATTCTGATGTGAGCCTGTTCGGTGTGAGGGTAAAGGCATGCTGTTGCCTAGCAGGATTCCTACAGCTAGACCCAGAAACGTAAAAGACGTGACATTACGCCTTGTCACTGCGCACGGTTACTCTGTTGCCGGGATTCGCCACGGGGTTTCTGAAGATGTCCCGTGTAACTGATGATACCGGAGAAAGCTCCTAGAGGCGGCTTCTGCTCTGATGAATGGGTGCCAATATGAGGCAGGTCCGTGTTGGTGCAACAATACTCCTTGCCTTCGGCCCGCATTTCTCATGATAGTTGTAATAAAAACCATTAAGAAAACATGCAGTCACTTTTATTCCTTATCTGTTAGAGTTCAGCAGCTGGAACCACATTCTTATGCTCGTGTGTATGATAATTTTTTCTTAGTTAATGGTTTGACTGTGTAGTTACTCATGTCCGGTTTCTCTGAGTTTCCTCTGTGTATTGCCAAATAATCCATGGCAGAAACTCAATATTGGTTTTTGAATTGAACTGAATTGGCTCAATACCTTAGAATAACTAAATCCCCACTATATTACCAGTACTTTACCCCATTGTCCCCAATGGGTTCCTTTGACAAGCAGTTCACTTACACCCGAGCAGTAATGAAAACCATACAGAAATCTTCTCTACCACAGTAATCATTGCTCTGGCTTTTTGAAAACCAAAGGTTGGCAAACTGACTGGTCATCAGTTATGGTGCCTGGGGTGATAGGATTCCATTACTACCCTGTCTGCTTACAACGATGATCGGATATTAAGTTGTTCTCATGCAAGGCAGACCCAATTGCCTTGGGACTTGACTTTTCCATAATGACTATCTTTGGAATAGTCTCTCTGTTATTGTCTTGCCAATCAGATCTCTTATTGTCAACTTGGGAGATTTGTAGTCAAATGTCACCCTCCCTAGCACTCTAATCCTAGCCAACTTGGATCGAATCTTGGGTTGATGAAGACTTCCTGTCCTTTGTCTGTGTCTGCATTTCACAAGGAATTCTGTAAGGTACCCACCTGAGCTCTTTTGGCCTGGAGCTTTAACATTTCTATGAGCCTAGTCCAGAACTGAAGCTATATTATTTTAATGGTTTCAGATGATCAAAACACAATATTAAATGCTTTCAACATGATAATTCAAAATAAAAAAAAAAAAGGCACCATTTTAAGAAGCCTCATAACATGGGACCAATAGCGTAGCTAAGGCCAAACGGTGTAGAGGCTGATGGCAAGAAGAGCGTGGTGAGTGGTAAAGAGCAGGTTAAGAGTCAGGGACACATCCCAGCCATCCTCCCGTTAGCTGTGTGATCTCAGTGTTTCTGTCTCAGGTTGTATCTCTAGACTAAGAATGATAATATTATTGGAAGGAGTAAATGAGATATTTGCACATATGTAATGCACTTGGCACAGTTTCTAGCACAACTAGAACATAGCAAATGTTCAGTAAATGGTAATCATCGCTATCTTCAGTAATATGGGATCATTTCTAATAAATAAGGAGTTACTCAGATGTTTTTGACATGAATCATCACTGTGTTAATTTGTTCATTCTGTGAATCTGTCTGTTTACCGGATGTAGTTTTGAATGTAGGTGAGGTCTGGAGCCGAAGGCCAAGAAAGAATTCATGAGATGTCTTTGGTGCAAAAAGGTGGTTTTATTAAAGCACAGAGCATGGGGACAGGACCCATGGGCAGGAAAAACTGCCCTGGGGTCATGAAGAGCGGCCCCCTAGATACTTGCAAGTTGGGAGGGGGTTAGGGATGGTGTAAGCCTCCCAGGTATTTTGGAAACAAGGTTTTCAGGATCCTGAGGGGGCTAGCGATTGTTGGGAAAGGTCATTTATTATTGTTTAGCAAACCCTCAGTCATGAGACCCTTCAGATGTCTATCGGTGGGTCATATGCTTGGAGGATGATTGCCAAGACGTATCTGGGGGGTAGAGATAAAGGAAGTTTCCAAAGGAATATGTTAGACTTATAGGATCCTGGGGGTGGGCTAAGATTGCCTTTTGCCCTTAGCAAAGTATTAACATCGAGGCAGCTGAGTCCCTAGAGGAAGGTCACTCTGCCTGTTCCGAGGACTTGTCAGTGGGCTGTAGGTAGTAAGGAAATGTAATAATTTTTCTTTTTGTTTTCATACCCTCTTCCAGGTAGTTCTGTGAAAGAGGAAGCAGTGGAGCTGCAGTATAGAGGAGTGCCTCAGCTTACCTCCTAGTGGGGATTAAATAGTATGCATGGGAGAATAGCATACATTCTTTTAGATTAGGTCCTAGTATTAAACTAATAGCTAGAAACCAGACCCATTCCTACCAGTACGTGTCACTTCAGTGGGAGTTTTTCCAAGGTTAGCCAAATCTCTGCCTGCAAAACACCAGCGGACTTGTGTGACGTGATTAACTTTCTGAAAATCACCAAGTCCCTGTCTTTGTGGGTCAGGATTTCTGTGCATCCTTAGAGTCCAGCCCACCGTGCAGGTCGCATCTCCTCTGTGCCAGGCCCTGTGCTGGTTATTCTCACAGTTTCACTCTTCATCTTCCCAACAACGCTGGGATTCCCAAAAGCATTAACTTCCTCACTTTATAGGTGCGAAAACTGAGATCAGAAGAGTCAGGTCACGTGCCCCAAATGGAGTTGTTGGAGAGTAATTATTGGAGAAGCAGCAGTGGGGGGGTTACTCCAGCTCCTTCTTACCACAGTTATTTGTTATTTTGTGTCAGTTATTTGTCAGAGTAATTTTGAATGTCCTTATTAGTATAAAAACATCTCTTAGCAGGACCCAGGGGCCCAAGATAGCAGCGTGAGCATCAGGGCCAACTAGCTACTGGGAGTAAGACAGTGGGGATTTTACGTGAGGAATTTATATTTGATAGAAGCCTTTTGGCAAAGTAATTGAGAATACGAATAAAAGGGAACGAGAAAATGTAGTGTTTTTTAGACTTGCAAATACATTTGAAAAGGTTAATGTTGTGTTTTTCTGAAATGGAGGAATTCTTCGATCTTGAGGTTTTTTTTTTTTAAAAAAATAAACAATGCAAAAATATCAGGGCATCTCTCTGGATTGTCTAAACAGTGTGATGGGCACTGCAAGTCATCAGCACTGCGACCACACTTACTTTAGCATATTTATAAATCATCTGAGGAGTATATGGTGAAGTTCCAGATTTGTGAAAACCACTAAACTCCAGGTAGTGAAATACCAAGCCAGCTAATATAAATGCAGAAAGACAACACAGGGTTACGCAAGTAGGCCAAATTCTGGACAGCAGATGGGCTTCTACATGGACAACTGTAGGGCAAGGAATTTAGGGAGAAGTAATACAAACCATCCTTCCAAGATTAAAGGGCTTTGAACTTCAGCTATAACGAAGTCAGTGTATATTTTTGTCCCTAGTTATGCCTACTGCAGCTAAAAAGCCAGCCAGAAATCAGGAGTGCTTGGAAAGGGACATTTAAAGGGGGCCATTAAAAGCAAAAACTAGTATCTGGCTGAAATGTGAAGCCATGGATCGCTTATACCTGGAATGTTATGAGTCTTTTGTTCCACAAGCCTTAAGCAGCTCTGACAGGGCAGGAGAAGGTGCAGAGATGGACTCGGATGAACTGTGGGGAAGAGGAGCTGTTTTATGGAGGCCAACTGCAAAGATCAGGGGGAAGGTTCACAAAATCATAGGGATACGGTACATGTGGATGCTCACCTTGATTAACAGTTGCCATCCCCATCATCGGTAGACATGGGTCAGAGAGTAGATATGAAAGGAATAGAGCATACTGCTGGTTTAAAATCTGAATCAGTTTAGGCAGAAAGGCCAATAGGCTAACTGACAAAGAGGCACATAAAAATTCAAGGTAGCATGGAATGAATGCCAAAGAAATGCCTACCTCTCCCCTTTAAAACTCGAGAAGAGAGATTTTTTTTTTAGATCACTTACACTAGGGGTAGTATACTTTAGGAACTAGTAACCCAAATAGTCCCAGTTCTGTCCTAAAACTATAGATTGGCAGAGAAGAGGTAAATGCATTTCTTACGAATGGATTTATAATACCCTGTTTTAAAAAGTCAGTAATATTTGGAGATGTGCCCACACTTTGCAGTTTACCTTGGAATAAAACAAGTTTTGGAATCCGGCAAACCTGTTTCAAATCCCAAAGCCACCGTGTACTGGCCCTTAGATAGGTTACTTAACCACTCTGAACTTTAGTCTCCTCTTCTGGAAAGCAAGAAGAACCCCTTCCTGAGAAGGATTTTGGGATGGTGAAAGGGGTAGCATTTGTAAAGCTCCAGGAGGGGATGGGGACTGAGGCTGTCTGCAAGTCTTGGTTCCCTTTGTCAGCTCTTCCACAGTGTGCCCTTTGTAGCACCATCAGACTCTGGGGCGCCTCTGAGTCTTCCCCCAGGTGGGCAGTGCTTGATTCTCACCCTACTCTGCAACTTTCATCGACATTAACATTCATTGTGTCATATTCATTGAGCCCCTATTATTTCAAGCATTGCTTCAGGCATTTGGGAAATCATACTGATAAAGATAGACCAGGGCCCTGCTTGCAGGAAGTTTACCTGGGGGAGATGGGGTACACACACACACACACACACACACACACTGAACCTCTAAACAAAGTCATTTCAGAGAATGTTAAAAAGAGGATCATAGGGTAGAGTGGGACAGGGGTTGAGGACATGGTTCTTTTAATGAGAGGAGGGAAAAGGCTTTTGTGAGGAGACAACACTTGAGCTCCAGAGAGATGAGAAGGTGTCATCTGAAAATCTTGAGATGAGAGTTCCAGGTAGTTGGACAAAAGGGATAGAGGTCCCAAGGTGAGAATGAGTACGGAATGTTCAAGGAGCCGAGAAAACCAGTGTGAGGCAGAGGGCAACCAGCCCTATTGGGCTTTGGAGCCAGGTCAGGACTCAGATTTTATTTTAAGAGCAATAGAGGGGTACCTGGCTGGCTCGGTCAGTTAAGCATCTGCCTTCAGCTCAGGTCATGATCCCGGGGTCCTGGGATCGAGTCTCCTGCATCAGGCTCCCTGCTCAGCGGGAAGCCTGCTTCTCCCTCTCCCTCTGTGAGCTCTCTCTCTCTCTCCCTTAAATAAATAAATAAAATCTTTTAAAAAAATAAGAGCAATAGAAAGCTATTGGAGAGTTTTCCGCTGGTAAGGGAAAAGACTCGACTTACCCTTTAGAAAGCGCTGTGGTTGCTGAGCGGAGACCTGGACTCTAGGGCAGCTCGAGCGAAAGGAGCGGTGTCCCTGCTCTCGTTTCCTGCCCCCAGGCCACTGCCACCCTGGCCTCTGCCCATGCTGTTCCCATCATTCCAGACTCGAGGGCCCACTCTGACTTCACACCGCACCTCTCAGGGGGCAGAGGTAACAGCGCACAGCCCTTCACTCTTTCCTCTTTTAAGACATGTAAAATATTTTTTCTCAAATGAAATATTTAACCCAAATATATGTCGTTTCAGGTTTTAAAAATCAATTTGATTGGCCACAGGAAACGTATTTTGGCATCTCTGGGAGACAGGCTGCACGACGATCCACCCCAGAAGCCCCCTCGGTCCATCACCCTCAGGGTAAGTGCCCAGCTTGTTCATTTTGTTCTCCACTCTTATCCTCAAAAATTATCTTGTGTAATAAAATAAAATGACCGAAGCAACGGATCGGGAAGTTCAGGCTGTTTTCCATGTAGCTTACCTTATTTGTATAAAAAACAATCTCACTTTTGATTGTATTTTGTAAGATGAGATTTCTTTTTTCTCAATTGGTTAAATATCTATTTTTGAGATTTTTAGATGTACGTCTGACAAACCACCACCTTTAAAGAACCGCTCCCTCTCCTCCCTTCCCACACTCCCATCTGCACCAAGTGAGAGGAAATGAGTTTTCTGTCAAACTCCTCAAACCCACAGAAAAGAAATCAATCGAGGAAGGAAGGATCAATTTAAAGTTCATCTTAGGGTCTCCTGGTTTTCAGGCAGTGCAAGCTTGTCAGCTTTAGCCACTTCAAAAATTAAGAATAAAGAATCTAGAGAACTTTAAGAAACTATTTCAGCTACGTTTCAGGATTATGGGGCAGAAAAACTAGAGAGAGAAACCACAGAAGGGAGAGAAAACTGAAGTGGAAGGAGAAGGAAGGCAGGAAGGGAAGAGGAGAGAGAACAAGAAAACGAGAGCTGATCGCCAGCAAGATAGCTGAGGGAAGGGGCCGCCAGTAGGCATGGGTGTTCTGTGAGGCCTATTGGAACTTTTCAAAAACTCTGGATCTCCAGAGTGGCCGCTTGGAGAGTTCCAGCTCTGTTCTCTTCAGTTAGTCCTGCACTTGCTTCTCATCCTTTTTCTGCACGTGTCAGCAAAGGTGGGGATAGCAAACAGTGCACAGGGGCCCGGCACTTAGGCGGAAGCCCCAGCCATGAAATGCCGTAGAAAGCCTCATCAGTGAGCTCTAGCAAACAGCCTCCCGGCTTTACCGCCAGCACAGCGGAGGGCCGGGCAGAGAGGGGCTGTTAAGATTTTGAGTCTGATTCCGTTTTTAAAGGAGAAGAAGATGCACAAGGATGTCAGGGAATGCAGGGGATGTGGCTGGAGGAGGGAACCAGGAGGGACATACTGGGCGAATTGGGACACACTGGGACATTTGGAGACTAGTTGGGGGTTTTGGGAGCAATGCAAGTAGAAATAGGACCTACTTATCTTTCTAGTAAGGGAAGCCTCAAATAAGTCAGGAGGGAAATAAGGCTAGAAAGGGATATGTCTCACCTTCATTTCGCTGCACGAAAGGAAGGAAAGATGTCAGTGCCATCAGCGCAAACATCCTAAAATGCCTCTTTAAACAAGCAACTCCTCCTACTTATGCTGCTCGCTTTCCTTCCCCTCCTGAACCTCTCCCTCTGTTTCCCTGGAAGAGATTTAGGAGAACAACAAACAGATCAAAGACAGAGGTTTCCCCAGAAAGAGTGCAGCATCTTAATCTGTCAAAGGAGGCCCAGAACATCTGGGGGAGAAGTGGCCTGGAGACCCAGCACAATCCAACCCTCCTCTGACTTGCAGACACTGGAGCCCAGCCTTCTGCCGCCCCTTGTCTTCCTTCCGACCAGTTTCCCTCAGCTTGAGTCATCTTTGCTGTTGACACGCATCCTCTGTCATTATATGCATTGCTCTGCAGTCCGCGTGTGACATGCTGTGTCTCCATGCTGTGTCCTCTTCCCTGCCCCATTGCCACATCACCTTTTGATGGCGAATCAAGACCCATTAGGTCCCACCGGGGCTCTCTGTTCATGTGTCTATCACAGTGAGGACACTCCGTCCACATGAAAACGTACTTCCTTCCTGCGTCCACACACGGTGGTAACATCAGGGGTGCCCGACCTATGTCTGTCTCGCTCCTGAACTCCTCCGTAGCACTGGGTGCGAGAAAACAGAGCCTGATTGAGTATCCTTGAAGCTTTTGACCTGAAATACTTAGGGGGACAAGTGTTGCCTAGATCACGCCATCAATAAAATGGCGGGACGTCATCCATTCCTTGGCAGTTGATTCAGAAATGACTCCCCCACCCCCGCAATTTGTCTTGTCAGTATTTCACAATTGTGAAAGCAAAGGTTAGCCACAAGAACATGGTATTTATTTCATGATGTATTTCCATTCAGGATCCCAGTGGTAATCACACTCCTCCTCAGTTGTCTCCATCACTTAGCCAAAGCACTTACACCACTGGTGGCTCCCTAGACGTTCCTCACATTATCATGCAGGGCGATGCAAGGAGGAGAAGAAATGAAAACTACTTTGATGATATTCCCCGATCAAAACTGGAGAGGCAGATGGCCCAGGTAAGGTGTTAAAAGCCTCTGTGATGTTTTTGCCTTTCCCCCATATCAAGTAATGCGTTCCGATATTGAACACTAGCTCACAGTGAGCGGATGCCTGTTGTCCACCCAACTGGGATTTTACCATTTTATGCTCTGGCTTTCATTCCTTACTCAACTTGAACCAGACCGAAGCAGACCTTCCCGGGAATGGAATGTATACACAGATCCTTGTTATCCATTCTTACGGGAGAAATTGTCTGATCTCGTTGCACCCAGAAAGTCTTTGGGCCACAGGGAGTCATACCACGTACGAATCGACTCAAAATGAAAATGAAAAATAAAAGTCTGGGTTATAAAATGTAAATCGGTTAGATGACAGAGCAGAAGTCGGAGGGAAATATTAGTGCCTCGTGATGTTGTTAACTTCCTTCTGAGTTAACATACTTGTACAGAATTGCGTCGTCTCGTATTGTCACCTTGAGGAGTTGAAGGTGATGATGCTGCCTGACACAAAGAACTGAAAAAAGAAACCTTTCCTGTTCGGAGCTTTCCATGGTTTTGGTAGAGATGTCCTTGTCTAGCCTGCCCTCAGACTGCTGCTCAGAAACCTGAGTCAGCCATGAGCAAACGGCCGAGCTGTTCCTAACATCCATTCAGAGGGACAGCTAGCTCTAGAGTTTCTCTGAGAATTCAAGATTTGGATTTGTTCACAACGACTGGCAGAATCAACTCTTTCATCCTCCTCCTAGGTTCAGGCTGGTGTGTTAAGAGGCTTCTCTCTGCCTCCCACACCTAGGATGAGAATCTTAAGGTGAAAATTCAACTGTAATTGCTTTGCTTTGCTTGTTAAATATTTTTCTGACCTGTTTGGTGAGATTCTGTTTTGAAAAGCCTTTGGTAAACATTCTGTGCTGCCACTCATGAAAGAAAAATGTGAAGAGAATGTTCTGGAAACCATGGATATTCTGCCTGCAAATGCCCTGGAGAGAGAGGGTTTGGTATACTGCAACTCCTTTCAGCTCTCTCAGTATTGAATTGTTCTCTGGGTTCTTTGAGCAGGGAATGGCAATGTTAGGATTATGGACAATCTTATATTGAAGAGAGATGAAAATGTACGAGATACAAGAAATGAATAATTTTCCCTTTCTCTCTTGTTAAGTATTAGCTTTTAATCCTTATTTCTGTTTTCACTGATGTTCTTTTAAGGAACAGCTTTTTCCCCAAGCTGTTCAGGTATTTCCTGCTCCTTGTTAGTATTTGTGGATCACATATCTGGTTAAATTTCTCTAATGACAGCATTTCAGAGACATGGTTTGTTTTAACTTTGAGCCATGCCGTCTTTATGTGTGAGTACAAACTGGGTCTTTTCTGAACCTTTCCCTTCCCTGGGTAAAGGAGGATCCTTCGCTAAAGACCATTAGCTACTAGTGACTCTCCCAACTTCAAAAGCAGAATCACCTATCTGAGATCCTCATATAATCTATGAAATTTCTGCACGTAGTACAGTTTTTTCAAAGAGGAAATGAATTCCTCCTCTGCCTGCATGTGAACACTCACGGGTAACCTAGCAAGATTGCCTCCTTACCTTCTCTTCTTCATGAGATCCATAAGCTAGGGCCAGTATTGAATAGCCCAGATGTTTTTCCTGTCACTCCAGTCAGAAGGCATCCCTTTGAGGAATGGTCTCACCCTCGAGAAAGTTGAATGAACTTGTATCTGGCCAGGTGAGAAAGGTCCAGAAGCAGAAAGGGGCTGAGATAAGTGGGTGGATGGACGTGGTGAGCCACGGAGGGTCTGTGTGGACATGCTTCTTTTCCTCACGGGTATGCTTGCTGTGATCGAATGACTGGCGTGGACATAGGCCACCTTTGGCAGCCAGGAGCATATCAGACCTTTCTGAAATCCTGCCGCTCAATACAGCACTTTGGCTGCAGAGAAAATAGGAGATGGCACTGCAGGAATCTGATCAATAAGAAAAAAGGATTCTGGGATCACAACTCTTTCAGTTGTGTTAATTGCAGTTTTTTATTTGTTTCTCTTGAGAATGTTTCCTAGTCTAGAAATGCCAAAAATTGTGGAGAAATGAATTTGTACCTTTTAAAAATAGTTTCAAAACTTTAACCTGTCAAAATACCAAATACTCAGTGATTTTGTTGTTGAACGGTTTTATTTAAGTGCTTTTCTACCACTCAGCCACTCAACTGATGCTTTTTCTTATCCTTCCTTTTCTGGTCATTTGCTATATGGTTTTTTAAATCCATTTGCTTTTTTAACAACCTGTCATATCCACTCTAGACCACATTCTTCCCTGAGGTTATGTGCTTAGCCAATAAAATTGAGTCTTCCTAAAGACTTGAACTAGAAATTAAAATTTCAGTAAGCAAGCAGCTAGTTATACCTCTCTCTAACCAGGAGCTCGGTCCCTGAAGTTCCTTCCCAGAGACTTTCTCCCAAGAGGCTTACGTAGCATTGATACAAGGCTTTCCTAGCCCATCTGTTTCCCCCTAAATGATAGAAGTCCATTTTCAGGCTTTCTTACTTAAAGGAAAGGAAAATGCAATTAATAGAAAATCACCAGGCCAGATCCATGTTCTCAGAAACCCCTCTACTTCAAGTAGCAGAGTGATCTGGAATTCTAGTCATAGGCCAGAAACCTTAAGTTCTTGGTGGTGGCAGCAATTCAGAGGAGTGTTGCCTTCTTGAGGTCTGCTCAGTAGATGTTTGGAAGTGCTTTGCTTCACTTGGAAAACCAATGCTTGAAGTTAAATTGAGATGAATTCAGTGTCCCCTCCACTATTAAATTTGTTCATTGGCAAATGATTTTCGAAAGTAACACTAGGGTGATGTTTAATTACTTGTGTTCAACTTGAACGAATATGAAAAATACCTGTCTTGGAATGCAAAAGATTTTAACTATTGTGGCTGTTGCTTGCCTTTATTCTGATATAAGCAATATTCTGGCATCAAATCATCTTAAATAAATATGTGAGAGACAGAATTGAGTTCAGTACCAAGAACATTTTTTAACTCACTGAACGAAATGATATAATCACATCTAAACAATGGGTTTCCATCATGCTGAAAACATTGCTTTTCTAAAGTTCTAAATTGGACTCATTAGCTCAGAAGCTCTGCAATGCTCCCACATTGGCATACCTCTAATAAATGAATGTTGCACTCACATTTGTATAATAACAACTTAGAGCTTTTAAATTTTCCAAGTGCTTTCACATCTGTTATCTCATTTTAGTACAAACGAACTATCCCACACAACTACTCATGTGCATATTGCACAGAGCAGATGAGTTTCTCAGTCCAAGTTCTGTAGAGATGAAAAAGCAAGTGAAAATATGGAAAATAGAACAGAAGGGGGACAAATATTTCCAGTATTTAGGGCCAACTCACAATCTTTGGAAATTTTCTTGAGTGATATTTAGAAGTCAGAATACTCTTTTGGGTGCCTGTGTGGCTCAGTCGGTTAAGTGTCTGCCTTCGGCTCGGGTTGTGATCCCAGGGTCCTGGGATCAAGCCCCACATCGGGCTCCTTGCTCAGCGGGGAGCCTGCTTCTCCCTCTGCCTCTGCCATGCGCTCTCTCTCTTTGTTTCTCATGAATAAATAAATTAAATATTAAAAAAGAATACTCTTAAAATGAATAATAAAGGAAAGTAATGGAGCTAATAAAGACTAGAGACCACATTCTGCAAAGTTACAAAGAAAGGAAAAGGGTTTCCCAATATGAAACTTATCACCACTTATAGGCCTTCATTTACAAAAAATACTTATGGAAAAATATAACAATGCTTCTATTTTCACAAAATAAAAAGGGCTCCTAAGTAGTAAGAGAAATACATATCTTTGCACAAATTTTTGCTTGATATTAATGAAGAAAATCCATCATGTAGAAGTCCTTGTGTTTGGAAGGCTCTCATCTAAATAAAAAGGTCAGTATTGGGGGGCAGTTACCTTATCTGATGCACACAAACCTGAGAAATAGACATTATCCACATTTTGAAGACAAGGAGACTGCGAAACCACATGACTTGCTTGCTTGGGGTCACACAGACAGAAAGAAGTCAAATCAGAACTTGCCTGGGGGATCATGTAAGGCACTGCAAAGGCTTTGGGTGAATTGCTCCTCAGTCAGTAGAAAGTTGATTCAGTTGGAAGTCTAGTGTTTCTTGATCCAAGCAGTATTACTTAATAAGTACAAGCGACCAGTTACTTCTTTATTTGAAAGCATTTTACATATTATATGAGTTCTACAAATGTCCGTTCTTTTGATACCGTTAAAAGAAGAGAAATGGAAACAGGGCCAGATAGAAGCCCTGTTGTGACCAAATGCGTGCCTGGGAGTCCATGTGCTTTATCTTATCTAATCCTCACAATGGCATATCCTGTGCTCAAGCAAACCCAGGTGGGTGAGAGGTTTGCCACACGGCTGGCGTGTGGCAGAGCTGGGACTCACGCTCTGCCTACCTGACCATATCCTGGTTCCTCTATGGCTCTTGATACCCTGTGGTAGCTGTCTTAAATGATATAAATATTTTTACATGATATAAAACATGTTAATAACAGTTCAACAAATACAAATTTCCCCTATGCTAGGATAGATTACACTTACGTAGGCACAGCAAGCAGAATGAGAATAAAATCACTAGCAGTTTAGTGGAAACTTATTGAATCCGCTTTTTTATGTATCACCATAAAACCCTTTAATGCAAAAGTATAATGGTTATTTGTTGAGCCTTTTAGTGGAGACCCCTCTCTGCACATCTTGGCAGAGCTCTGCCCTTCACGCATGTTTGTGAAAGCTTTGCACGGAGGTATGGGGCTTACAGCGCATACAGAGACGTCCTTGGGTGTGTTTTCTGCAAACAGTGAGACACTGTTTCCTTAGCGGTCTCTTCAGTCGGAGTTCTCATTTGCTTTCTTTCTGGCTGTGCGACCGTACCAAGTCATGTGGTTTCTCTGAACTTCAACTTTCTTTCTTTCTTTTTTTTTTTTTAAGATTTTATTTATTTATTTGATAGAGAGACACAGTGAGAGAGGGAACACAAGCAGGGGGAGAGGGAGAGGGAGAAACAGGCTTCCCACGGAGCAGGGAGCCCGATGATGCGGGGCTCCATCCCAGGACCGTGGGATCATGACCTGAGCCGAAGGCAGACGCTTAACGGCTGAGCAACCCAGGCGCCCTTTCAGCTTTCTTTAAAATGTGGATAAAGCCTGCCTCTGGGATTTGTGTGTACCAGATAATTTATGTGAAAGCATATTCTAAACTGTAAGTCACTGTGTTATTAATATGTAGATGATAATGACTCTCAATTCAGGTATATCACCTGTCAGTCCCTAATTCGAAGGTCCCTGGTTCATCATAGGGCCAGTCAGTGCTAAAGATATTAGAAAGGTAAGTGCTCACTCAGATGGTTTAGCATTCTAAAAGACAGTCTTTTTGTTCCAGCATTATCCATGCTTAGAATATATATGGACAGTGGAATTGGAATTTTGCTCTTTATTATTTTAGTTGCATAAATGTGAAGGCTGCCGAGAAGCATCTCTCATGATGGAGAAGGGGGTCTGTGCGGTGATCACAAAGCCAGGAGAGGCAGAGGATAGTTGGAATAGTTCTCTACAAATTCAGGCTACAAAAGTATGTAGCACTCCTTAGTCCCCATCACCTGTTTAACCCATCACCTCACCCCCTCCCCTTGCGAGGAGCACCAGGTGATGGATGGAAGTGTCGAATCACTACATTGCACACCTGAAACTAAAATGTTAACTAACTGGAATTTAAATAAAAACTTTTTTTAAAGTATGTAGCAAAGAATATACTAATGGCATGTTATAGTATTTTAACATGGTGAGGTAAAACATTAAGTGAGAAAGAGCGATTATTTTTCCTTAAATGAAATTTAGAACTTGCTTGAAATACACAGTCCGCAAAATTAGCTACAGAGGCATGGCTATCCCAAGCCATGAGGCAAATGCTTGCCGTCTTTGGGAAAGAAGGAAGATGGTAATTTATTTTTTCACACTTTCCCCGGGGAAGTCTATTGTTTCTAGAAATTCTACCCACTTCTCTGGCATTATGGGAATTTACAGAATCAGCCTTCAGAAGATAGCATGACTATGCTCAAGAGACAGCATTTTACAAAGCGATTTCCCCCCCCCAAACTAACAAGTTTTCTTATTACTGTGTTAACATCAGATTTTTTTTTTAATGCTCCTAGGTTTATGGCTAGCTTTTAGTTTAGATTTTTATCACCTAACCACTACTCAGAAAGGCTCAGCCTGTCCATGACTTCAAAATTTTCTTCCATGAACATCTAAAGAGCAACTTCTAATACTTACGTACAGACAGATAACATATAACCAAAAAAAGGTTAAGAATAAACTCAGAAAGCTCTTCCATCAGAAACTTCCAGTTTGACAGCTTGTCAGGTTGACAGGCTGACACGCCAGCTTCAGAGATAACTTGGGATGTTGATGGTATCTGTGCCCTGTGTCAAGCCAAGAACTCTGGACCACCAGCCATCGATTCCCAAAAGCATCACACCAAGCAGAAGTGGAAAACGTTGCTTTCATAATTGGAATTTAAATCTGATGTGTGTATACGTTGTTTATTAATGTGGACAGTTAATTGCCTCTTCTTAAAATATATACACTGGTCTCTCCCTGTGACAACTTTGGGGTGGGAAATTCCAATGTGATTAGTGTCTTTGGGAAACACTGAAGTGTCACTGTCTATCCTGTGCATCAGGTTTAAAAAAATCACTCAGAGGGATTTGTTTTTAGATTTTGATACTCATCTTACAAGTCTGGATTATTTCATTCTCTGTCAAGTCCATCAGCGAGGCAAATTAGACGACCAGGAGTTTGTCCTGACAGATGCCAGTCAGACCTAAACACCTCCATTCATTTTGCTAGAGAAGCTTTGATGTCTCCACCTTCCCTCAGTGTCCTGGTCCTTAACCAAAGTGAATGTTTCCCATTAAAAACAGACCATGGATTTTTTTTAAAAAATCAGTATAAAACATCCTATTTTCAACTGAATAAATAAGAAATCTGACAATATATAAAAACCCTATTTCGGTAGAATTGACCTCCTGATACTTAGTGGTGCCTTAGGCTTGCTGACAGTGAGCAGCTTATTCACATAGAGGCACACCGGGCTATTTTTCCACTTGTTAAATCTTTGGAATGTTTCTCATTATATTCAGTCCAGTTCTTGGGTCTGCAGGTCAGAGTTTTGGCTGTTATAATCTGACCTTGATAAATTTTCAAGGGTAGGAGAATTCTCTTATTCTCCCTCTCCCTCTTCCTTTTCTTTTTCCAATGTAAAAAAAAAAAAAAAATGAAGACAAGGTTTTTTTAATGTCTAGAGGAAATAGGGCTGACTATGCGGTCCTTTCTCAGTTAATTCCATTTGTAGATGACTGAAGTAATATACCAGTAGGGACTCTTCTAGATACATGCAAGTAACAAAAATCCACCTCAGGGTGTCTTTAAGTTAAAAAGGGCATGTGTTTGAATCATTTCACTGTGAAGTCCAGGTAAACCTGGATCCGGGTGCTCCTATGATGTCTTGCTCTTTGGCTCTTCATGTCTCAACTCTGCTCCCCTCTGGGTTGGCTCTTCTCCCAAACAGGCTCTCTCTATGAGGGAGTTTCAAATCCAGTTTCTATTCAACTTGAAACTACAAGAAAGATGGCTTATCTTTCCAGGAGTTCTCCCCAAAAAGTCCCAGGATTGAGTCCCATTTGTTCAGATCAGCCTGTTCTGGTTCACTTACCTGTCCAGAGCTAATTATAAAAGAGGGTGTGTGTGTGTGTGTGTGTGTGTGTGTGTGTGTGTGCGCGCGCCCGCGCGTTATTTTTTGTGAGGCACAAGTAAAGGAGTAGTTATCAAAGTATTTTACAAACTCTAAAGTTATATGTTTGGGTTGTTTTATTAGAAAGTATCATTATTTTGAGAAAACTTCTACAGTATGCTTTTTCAATTAACAACTGGGAATAAATGCAATGCAAAGTAAAGCTCATAATATTTAACTGTGTTTTACAAAACTATTTCTGTTTTCCAGCTCCTAAGCCCAAACTAATACCTCTCCACTGATATGGAAACGATAGTTCTTAGGAGTTCGAATACTCCAAGGAGTTCCTATCTGTGTTGTAACCCAGTTAGCATTGGAGCTCTTTGGAAAGGACTTACGGATGAAACCCCTATTTAAATACTTTTAAATACTTTATGAGTTAGCATACATCAAAATCTATCATTATATTTTACATTTAAACAAATTTTTTTCTCTTACAGTGAAGTGTATGTTGGCTATGTAGTAACAAGGCCTGACTCTTCCTTCATCATCTTAAAATTCCCTGTAATAAGGACTCTGTAAATACTTGTTGACCAGATTACTTTACACAAGGTTATAGGCACCACAAAGCCACAGGTTTCTAGGACCCCAGATTAGACACAAATTGGGATGGTCTCAAATCTTCTAGAAAAACTATCTGGAACAGAAGCATATCCCCTGCCCAGTAGATCTGGTAAGTTAGCTCAACACCATTATTGTCAGAGGCAGCACTGATTAATATGACTTATAGTACAACTTATAATGTATAATTAATACAACCCTCAAAGCATGGAGAATTTATGTTGCTTACCCAAGACCACACAGGTTGTAAGAAGTCGAGGCAGGGTTTGGACCCAAGCAGTCAAGCTTCCCACCCTGTGTTTTAACCATGTGTTGATACACCTGCACTGTCTCTATCCAAACGGGGTCCCGGCAGACACAACACATTCTACAATTCTAGAACCCCAAAAGTCTTTAGTGCAATGTTTTGAGTCCTGTGACAAACTATTAATAATATCTAACGTTTTATGAAAAGGCAAGATTAGAGAATTGAACCTCCAAGGTAGCATGGATAAACTTTGTCAAGAAAATCCTTTGCTCTTGACATCCATTTTCTCATTCTTTACAAATCAGGAGCAGCAAACAATTGCTTCGTGTAAACAATTATGAAATGGCGTGACCCCTTTTCTATAGGGGTCTCCAATGAGGTTTGAATGCAGCATCACAAAAATTTGCAGTAACTTTTGTTAATGACTAGAAGATTCTTCTGTGCTTCTGCTAAAGAAAAGCAGAGAATCTTAGGATGGGAAGGGCCCAGAAAATGTATCTAGTCCTGTGACTTAATGCAGCACTGCTTCTAATACATCCTTAATAGACAGCTACAAGTTTCTGCCTACCTTTGTCACTGGGAAGGTGACCCCAACTTTGTGAAGCAGTCCCATCACCGTTGGAAAAGTTCTAACTGATAGGACTGTTGCCTTATGCTGAATTGATATAAGCCTTCCTAAAACTACTACATAGTTAGTTTGGAAAACATGAAGAATAAAACTGCTCCCTTTTACTGAGAATAGTTCTTTAAGACTAAAGAGAATTTGATGCCTTCCCCTCACTCCTTGCCAATATCATTCTGAGAAGTGGGATGTGGACCCCACAGCATCCTCATTCCCCAGCTCTGGGCACATCTGCTTTGTTGATGCTCATGCTTAACATCAGTAACATCTTGTTAACTCCTACTGAGCTTTTCTTCATGAAAATGTCCCAGCCTTTACCAATGGCCATGGGCCATGCCTCCCTCCTCAGCCCTCAGCCTTGGGGTGTGTGTGTGTGTGTGTGTGTGTGTGTGTGTGTGTGTTTAACCTTAATGCAGGATCTTACATTTACATTATTCCTTTCCAGCTTTCCAGCAAAAACAGTTTTATCAAGTTGTTTACCCAATAATCCCAGTCTATCAATGTCTTGTTAAAGCTTGGTCAACACTCAGTTTATCAGTGATCCTCCCCAATTATGTCATGTGCTAATTTAAAACGCTTATTCAAACAAGCATGTCTTTCAAGTAATTTCTCCAATGTGGTGATTTCAGTGTTGAACAGACAGAAATGAGGAAGAAACTGCAGTCTTCTGCCAGAGACCTCTTGGGTTGGCATCATTTAAGATCATCATTCAACTAGACCTCATTTTTCCATATTTTCCACACTCATAATATGGGGAAATAATGGGGTCTCAACATCGGTGAATGAATGGCCTTGTCCAATACCCTTTTTTTACCAGAGGCAGGAAGCAATGTTGAGCATCTAGCTAATAAATGGGTTTAAATAAAGAAAATGACAGCTTCAGTTTGCAAGAAAGGAACATAATGTATAAAAAGATGTTAAAGGCAAAGAGCAGTATTACTCTGCAAAATCCGGTTCCTTTGCAACAATTCGTGATAAAAAAGCTGATCGCTGCTTTTCTGAATGAGTTATTAATATTTCTGCTTCTTAGGTGTTCTGAAAAATGTATCAGTAATGGTGGCATCCAAAGTTTGAGGTAGAACAAGTAAAACAGCCCCTATTGCAATAAATAGCATGATCCCAATTGACTTAAATTCCCTGCAAGACGCAGGGAAACTGGGGAGCTGTACATTACGATCTCAATTGCACAGTGTTCCTTTTTTCTCTCTGCTTTCCTTTTTCTGAAGAGATCTCATAAATAATTGTGTATTGTCATTTAGGGCTACAACTATCATATTAGGGAATGCAGGTTATATATGATCTCTGCAAATGAATAACAGAAATCACCTAGCCTGTACGTTCTCTCCTACCTTGGTAGCTGAGGGCTTATTTTATGTGCTGTCATTACCAGAATCAGTTGGGAGGGAGGAAGGCAGGAAGGAGGGAGGGAAAGAGAGAAACCTGTAAATTTGGGCAAGCAACAGGAATTTATCATCAGTATCTGTATCATGCCAATGGACTTAGGATGGGACCAATAGTGGTATTTAGTTCTTCCCACTTTTGCTAGATTAATGAATGCTGATGCCATCAACAGTGGGTCACACAGAGAGAACTGTTGGCCTGACTCTTCACTTCCAGGGGAAGGTCACAATCACAAAGGTTTGATAGGACTGCTCTTCAGGGAGGTGGAGAAATGACAGGAAACAGCATCTTCTTGAGTCCAGCATTCCCTGCAAATGAAATAGTCTGAAACTTTTCTTAAAAGGGTCAGTGGCAAACATATAAATAAATAAAAATTTAAACAAAAACCAAAAACCCTGAACTTGAGACAATCTAGTGTAGTTGAAAAGAAGAATCCCATACAGTTGTTTGAGGGCTGTGTGCAAATCGCAGAGCTCACAGGAGGGGAGAGGAGGATCATTCCTGAATCCATGGCAGGGAGATGGCAGTGATCCTAGGCTGGCCCGCAGCTTCTGGGCAACTCAGGAGAAACCAAGGGTTTTGATCTTCTGATTTCCAGGCAGTATTTCTGTGAGTGCCCATGGAAGAAGAGGCTGTCACTGCTGGAAGAAAAGATGCAGAGGTGTTGGGTGCATTAATCCTTGCCTGAACCGAGTCTCTTTGACTCCCATCTTTTGACAGATCTCATTTTAGTCTCTGCTCAAGGAGCCGCTGAGTCCGCTGGCTGCTGACCAAGCCTTCCTTTGTTAGGGTGCCCTTTCTTCTTTTGCTTTTGAAGCTGTTTTGTTCACTCTTCAAGTTTGTTTTTGTTTTATTTTAGAAGCGCTGTCATCCAAGAGAAGGAATGGATTTCATTATACCTTTAGCATTCAACCCTGAACCTTTCCTGTTTCTTGTTGGATTCTTTCTGGTCAATTTTCGAACACCCCGAAGTGTGAAAAAATTTTGACAATATAAGGGAGAAACGGAGAAAAAGACAATTTTTTTTCAGGGCTAGAACAAGGCAGAAAATTTCATCTTGGTAGAATCTGACCGGGGGACTCTATTCATATATGTTTCTTTATTAAACTAGCTACACAGTGTTGGCAGACTCCTGGAAGGTTTTCAGAGCCTAATTGGTGTTAGTGAGTAGATGGAGCTCTTGTCAGCTTGCTCCATTCCAAGACCCACCATCAGCCTCTGAATCCCAGTTTACTACTGGTCCTGATGGTGGAAAAGGGATTGTGTCCGTAGCAACGTGCATTCCATAGACAGCCACTCTGTGACCCATGCCTTGTGCTCAAAAGATGCAGTAACTATCTTGAAATGATGTCATGGTGCCAGGGAGACAGATTCCTATGTTCTAAACCTTTTTTAAATATTCAACTTCTGCTTAAAAGAATAATCCTTTTACAGTGTGGAAAATATAGACTGAATTTGGACATAATATGCTGGATGTTCAGGGAGGGCTTCTCTGAGATGGTGACATTGGAGTAGAGCCTGCAGGAAATGGGGGAGCTAGTCCCGCAGTAGCTGGAGGAAGAACATTTCAGGCAGAAGGGGAGACAAATGCAGAGGCTTGAAGCGGGAATGTCCAGAACCAAGTAAGCAAGAAGAATAGTAGGAGAGGAGGGCAGAGAGATGAGGCTGGGGCTGGGTGCCAGAGGATGGAGATGCTCGCAGGCCATCGTCAGGACTCTGGATCTTCCTGTGGGTTCAGTGGAACAGAGTGGCATGATGCAGCTTTCATTTCAAACAGATCATGTTGGCTGTTGTATTGAGAATAAGCACTAAGGGGACAAGGTTGAAAGCAGCGAGACCAGTTTGCAAGCTAATGGAATAATCCACGTGAGAAAAGGTAGTGGCTTGGACCAGGCAGTGATAGGAGGGTGAGAAGACTTTAGAAGTAGACTCAGCAGGATTTGCTGCTAGATTGGATGAGAAATGTGAGCAAAAGGATGTGGCTGGAAGAAGGGGTTGCTGTTCACTGAGACAAAAAGTCTTATGGGGAAGGTGAGGTAAACAGGAGTTTGGTTTGGGCATTTAATTTAAGGTTAAGATGCCTATTAATCATCAAAGTAGGGCAGCATCAAGAGGACAGCTGGGCATCCGAGTGTGAAGCTCAGGGGAGAGGTCTAGACTGGAGATACAAATCTGAGAGTCAGAACTGGGTGACACCACCTAATGTAGCCAGAGAAGGGAAAGGAATCGAGGACTGATGCTCCAGGGATCAGAAGATGACCACTTATAGGAACCAGCAAAGGAGGCCAAGAAATGGAAGGAGTGATCAAGTGTCAGAGGTCAAGGAAAATGAAGCGTCAGATTTGGCAGAGTGAAGGGTATAGAGAAAAGCAGTTTCTGTAGAATGGGCTCAAGTGAGGACAGGAAAAGAGAACATGGAGAAAGCACAGGCACCTCTTGGGGCATTTTGCTTCTTAAAGAAGAACAGAAATTGAGTAGGAGCTCAAGAAGGATGTTGGGTCAAGGGAAGGAATCCATTTGCTTTTTTTCTTTTTTAATTTTTTTTTAATTATGTTATGTTAATCACCATACATTACATCATTACTTTTTGATGTAGTGTTCCATGATTCATTGTTTGCATATAACACCCAGTGCTCCATACAGAACGTGCCCTCTTTAATGCTTTTAGCAGAAGATGTTATAGCACTGTTTGAGAATGCTCCAGTAAAGAGGGGGAAAATGGATGAGGAAGAAGAGAGAATATATCATAAACTACTGGAATGCTACCAGTTGAGCAGAAAAGAAGCCTACCTTTAGAAAGAAAACCTTGAAGATATAAGTACTATGCTTTACATTTTGTCATTAGATTGGAATGCAGATGTGTTGTATTTTCTGAACTGAATTCCTGGTAACCTGAGGTACATGATGGTGACAAGAACGAGACGTGTGTTGTATTTTAAGAAAACATTTCCAGAGTCAGGAGAGAGGTCTGAACTAAAGATAACATGATATGCCTTTGCTTCATCAAAGAAATCCACATTCAATTATTGACTATATCTTGGTTATAAAACTATATCTTTCCTTAATCCCCATTTATTTGGATTTCATGGTAATTCAGGTTCAGATAAACTAAGTTAGCCTGAGAAATAAGCAAATGAAATTTGCAGAGGGATATTTAACATCCTTTTATAGAATTGTTTCCAGGCTCTGTACAAGGAGCCCTTTAACGCATAGGTATACTAATTACAAATGTTCCTTCTCTCTTCAACAAAGTGAGCAGCCCTTTGTCAACCTTTATCAGGAAAAAATGAGAACCATTCTAACAAGAAGTCTGCAAGGTTAGTTTCTGGTGCCTTTACCAGAAATGTGTCAGCAGTGACATCACTGACTAAAAGCACACGTGGCGATAACAAAGCAGACCAACTACAAATGATAATGAATAGTAGTAATTAATGTTCCTGTCGTGCTTTACTCTTTGTCAAGAAACTTTGAACACATTCTACTGTTCCATTGATTCAGCAAACATGCTTGATGGCCTTTTGTGTTCGAGGTGCTAGAAGTTTAGCTGTGAAAAAGTTCCCTCTCTTATGAAGCTTAACATGAGCTGCAGAACAACCTGACAAAATAAGTAGGTCAAGTACTATTATTATTCTTTACAGATGAGGACATTCTAAAGCTTAATTAAAACTTAGATTTAAATCACTACCATTCTAGGAATTTGGGGTCCCGATGAAATCTTATCACCAGTATTTTCTTTCTCAGAACTGTTCAGAACTCAGCACTTCAATACAAGTTGTACCGTGAAATATTATCTTCATAAATATAATGAAATTCTGTGATGGAAACTCTTTTGCATTAAAAAAAAAACCTCATTCCAGTACTCAGTCTAATAACCATGTGTCTAGAAGAGCCATTTTATCTTATGAAAACACCAGTTACAGCTAATCCACCTAGAGTAACTGCTCTTTGAGCCTGATAAATTATTTACTGCCAAAAGAATTACTGTGGTATCTGAAATGTATCAGCATTTTCTTCAACAACCTCCACAACTAAAACACAACTGCCTTTATTTTCAACTCTTTTTTAAAAATCTGACTTTTTACCCTTTGCGTTGAGTCAATTAATTGTTGGAATTTATAGAAGTGTTATTGTTTTCTAAGTTTAAGACACACCTTATAAATGAAAATAGTTATTGTAACATCTTTCAAATGTATATAAGCCAAATACAAACTCTCTTCAGTGTATGTGACTAGAGGTAGAGTTTTTTTCTTCATTGAGAAAAATTTTATGAGATTTAAAAAAATAAACTAAGTGATGTACGAGACCCTCTCTTCCCTCCTTAACTCTCTGGTAACTTTCTCTGACTGTTGGAAGATAAGATTCGTGTAACAAGACATTAAGTGGGAAATTTCCTGTAGGAACTAAGTACAGAGTATTCTCAAGAGAAAGTTGCCAATAATGGAGTCAGCTACCCTGTTCAGGATTGACCAGGAGGTGGTGAAACCAGGCGCCATCAGCTGCCTGTGTGGACAGGCAGAAGACTGGTGTTGGGGAAGGGCAGAGAACTGTCTGAGCCACTGAGGAGAGCACATGGGAGAAGAGAGAGGTGTCCCCATGCACTTAGAGCCTACTCTGGAAGAGCTCTAAGAGGAAGTCTCATGCAGAGTGGGGGAACCTGCCAGAAGGGGAAACGGGCATCTCATTCCACAGTCAGACTTCTGATAGGCAGATGCACCAACCTGAGCTGAAGAAGAGAGAACTGGAGGGACATGTCCTGGCAGAGAGGGGAGTGGTCACAGAGCAGCCTACCCTGCAGAGCCAGGCTGTATGTATGTGTGATGTGGGCGGGTGTGCAGGAGGAGTCTGGGTTATACCCTCTCCCCTGTGTCCCGTACAACGGGTGAGCATGGGCTCTAGGAGGGCTGAGTAGAGGTTGGAGGAAGTCAGGCTTGGGACATATTTCTCACATCAGGAACTGTGCAGTGGGGACTCCATCCATCCCTACAGAGCCCTCCAAAGATCTCACACAGAAACGCAGTAGAACCTGTGTGGGGCAGGATGGTTGCACCCCCTACAAGAGGACACCGGAGGCCATTACTCCGGTGGAGCATTACTCTAGGAAGCAGTGCAAGCTGTCAGAGAATTCAGCCATAGCCGGATAAGAAAAGACCCCTTTGTCCTTCTCCTGTACTCCCCTCTCCAACAAAGGGCATGAAGGAGGTAGAGCTTGGGGTGGGGGATATCCACGATTGACCATACCACCCCACTCCTCCCTACTCCTAGTGGAAGAAGGAAGGCGAAGAGGACCGAGTACAAATCAAGCGTCTTGTAACCACCATGGGATTTTTAAGCCTCAAGCCTGGCTTGTGGGGAGGGAGGGCAAGGTCTGAATCAGATGATACTGGGGTTTTTTTACAAGATGGATTCTTAGTGACTCAGAGTGACCAGGAAGTTACGAGGTCTGCCCCAAGTGTCAAGTGGCCTGGTGCCCATCAGGGAGGGGAGATGGGGCTGGCCCTTTTGGGAGTAATGAGTGGAAAACAATAAACCTTTCGGGTATTTGACGCCTAGTGGAGTTGAGACTGTTCCTTGAACTTACCACTTACATGTACACTTGTTCCAGGGTCGGTAAAACCAGTTCCATGTAACTGGAGCCTGCCTTTGCCTCCTTTGCCTTCCCGTGAGGTCAGTACCGTGCTGACACCCCTTCCCAGCCATCCCAGCAGGCCGACACGTGTGACACTCTCGTGTCACCTGAGCAAGCCACTTACCCTTTCTGAATGTCAGTGTCTTCATCTGTCAAATGACAAGTGGTTCCTGGGTTACTTCTAGCATTAAGAGTCTGTGGAAGTTGGGGCTCCTAGGTGGCTCAGTCGCTTAAGTGGCCGACTCTCGATTTCGGCTCAGGTCGTGGTCTCAGGCTGGTGAGATCGAGCCCCACATCAGGCTCTGCAGTCAGTGGGGAGTCTGCTTGAGATTTTCATTCCCTCTCCCACTGCCCCCCCACTCTCCCTCTCTCTGTCTCTCTCAGATAAATAAATAATTTTTTTTTTTTTAAGTCTGTGAAAATTGTGAAAGAATGAGCTCAGAAATGTGGATGAGAGTACTGGAAATATGAAAGGTATCCTCCTGCTTGTCTGTTTGTGCCAGTTAAGATGGTCATCCCACCAAAGCATGGAGTTGGTATATTTAAATCAGGTGGCAGCTATTGTAGACAAGGCTGGAGGTTTAATGGGCACAAGACTTAACTTGCTAGAGATTGAGTTTTTGAAAGGTAGGAAGAGGAAGATCCCCTGTGGAGAGAATACCAGGAAGTCTAGGGAGGGAACTGAGAGTAGCAGAGCCGGTTTAAGTGGGAGGTGGTTGCAGTTGCCTTCGGCCAGACCCCAAGGATCTTACTTCCTTAAGGGAATGCCAGTTACCTAACAATCTGTCCCCAGCAAGCCATCCAGATGACAGAAGGGATGGAAAGCAAAGATGTCTGGGGGAGAGGGGGGAATGCCACCGTCACTGGACAGAGAGATGTTAAATTTCTGGTGAGCGTTTCTGGGAGGGTGAAGGTAGGGAAAACATTTAGCCAGGGATAAGTTTCTTTTCCATAATTCATTTGCTGATGCAATTGTTCTTTGCCGGGCTTCTAAACCATATTGTGGTTATGTTCTTATCTCCTTCCTGCATGATCTTTGTACGGCCTGCTTGTGAATTCTGGGGATGTTCACAGTGCTTACTGAGTAAGTTTAGGCATGCTGCCATTTTCTGTGATTCAATTTCATGATGTCTTTTAGAATGATGGAATTCAGGAAAAGAACTCTATAAAGATCAAGCCAGGAACCTCTTCGGTTTATTTGGTGGTTTCTGCTGTAACTCCTAGGAGGGGGGATTAGCTTGGCATTTGGTTCTAAGCAAGCAAACATTATTGCCTTTTAATAATTGTTAATTCTTAGCTTGTTAATGGTGTGGTGGAGAGTCAGGATGATGGAGCTGAGCTGACTCATTATAGGCTCCCCACTGCTATTCCCCAAAGTGTCTGCTTCAGTAACAGACCCTGGCTTCCTGACCCCAACCCCTCCCTGCCCTAGTTTCCTTCCTGCCACCTCCCCCGCCACTCCCTTCCACTGCCGAGTGGCCAAATGATGCTTCCCCCCTTGTCAACCACAGTTCTGCCCTTGAGAACTCTGGAGGGAGAAGGATCTTCTAGGTTTATCAAATGGAGGAATGACTAAGTCAGGAAAGTCATTTTATTGCATTGTTTGCTTTTGGTCATTGAAGATAAGAAAACAAAAATATGTATTCTGCACTAAAGGCTTTTTCCCATCTCTCTTGAACTCCATGAAAATATTTATCCTCTGAAATGAACGATGTGAAGAGGGAAGGTATTTCCGTTGTCTTTGGCAAATGTAAAACACAGTTTGCTTTTTCCAAGATGTGAATTTATTGGTAATCTCCCTTGATATAAAACTAATGTCTAAATGGTCTTTTTTCTTTCCCAGCCAACCCAAAATGCTTTTAAGCAAAAGAATGAGTTGGAAGCCAATTATTAAACCTGGGCATCCTGAAACATTTTTTGAGTGTGTGTGTGTGTGTGTGTGTTTAAGAAATGTGATTCTTTGCTTTTTATTATTTCCCTCCTTCCCCTCCTTGATGCTACCTTGGTAGCTGCCATGTTCTAAATATTGACAAGATGAGATAGTTTTCTGTTTATATCAGCAGTCGTCTGTCTGTGAGATATGGACGAATCAGAACGCTGGATTTCCTTTCTCAGCCATCCATCAGGTTCATAATGTAAGGTTACAAATGGTTATTTTCTTTCCTGAACTTGCGCTATGTAATGTGTTGCAAAGTGTTGTCAGTAGCTGCAGGTACTGTGTCCTGGCAATGCAGACGATCTGTGATGTCTAATGACTCCTGAGATCTTGTCTCTGATACTTCATTCACTGTGCCTTGTGACCAGTTGACGTGCAAACATTGTCCTAAAATGAGAAACATACCTGGTTTTTAAAGTCTGCAGTTAAAATCTGTTTCATGTGAGTTTTGGCTTTCATCCCAGGTGTCTGTGTTAACTTGCTTTTACAGGAAGAAGGAAAAGGGTAAATTGATATATATATATATACACATGTATATATCAGTGTTATTCTTCCCCATCTTGTACTTCCCCATGTCCATGGGCTAGTCAACCCATCCTGTCCAAAAGTTCTCAAAGGTTCATGTGCTTCATTCACTTGTGAGAAATATTTGAGTCTGATTTGCATGGTAGTCTGTATCCATTTTACGCGAGCGTGGGAGTGGTATGGCCGGAAGCGGCATCGTTACAGCTACAGAGTGGTTCTCAGCCTTTTTCCACTGGACAATACTGAATTGATCTTTGGAATGTGCGTGAAATCGTGACCCATTTTACTCTGAGCTGTGTAATATTCAAATGTTCACAGCTTACCTCTGCACACTTAAAAAAAAAAAAAATTTGTTTGGGAAGTAGACATTTTAATGTTTGGTCTTTTCTGTTTTGTATTTTAAATACAATCCTATTTTCATATCCTGTTAAATTTTTCCCATCGGATAGCCTGCTGCCTGAGAGGTTGAGGCATTTGGTTGAGAATCACTAAGGAGAGCTCTCGGGGCGGCATGTGAAGGGCCTACTTTCAGGGTGCCACGTCAGGCACACCCCTCCTGTGCATGGGACTTCTGGCTCTTGGGCTCGTGGGGTCTGTACATTGCCTGGTACTGATGCTCTAGTGACCCAGCAGTCCCTCCTGAACCCGTAAATGCTAACCAGTGCTTTTTCATGTTCAGAAGTGGCCATCTCTGCTCTTTATCATCCAAAGGAACAAATTTAGTATAACCAGCTGCATTTGACCAAACTAGCATTCTTGATTCTGGAAGATTTTTTAAAGACCTGCTGTAGCATCCTGCTTCCGTGTGTATGTGAATGTTTGTAGGAGGCCCTTCCTTACATTCACACCCAAACCCATGCCTACATATTTATAAGCGTAGAGCTCTATGGAGCATTCTTCAAAGCCTCAGAGATAACAGAAGATAAATGTAATCACATACATCTTATGGAAGTTTGGGTAGCTCATCTCTGATCGATATTTGTCAGAATTCTTGAAAGTGAAGCCTTAACCTAACAATCGTCATTTAAAATCATTTTCGTTTTTCATTAAGTGTTCTGAAGAAATAGAGAATAATGTTTATTAATATTCAGATCTAAATTTATAAGCAGGTAGGTGGAAACAGTTCCTAGTAGAAAAGATTTAAAAGCTGCTATTTAAAAAAATCAATTAAATCCTAATTTTAAAAAAATCTAAAGAATTAATACAAGGCTTGGAAAATACCATACCTTTCTGTTCATGTTAGGAAGCTAAGTCATAATTCTGGCTTTTAATTATTTACTGACATCCTTAGGAAATGTTTTTCTCAAGAAGAAAATAAGGATATAGACGATGTTCCCTTCATATGCACAGAGAGCATAGAGAATATGTAGTATCTTCAATTTCCATGTTTGGAGGAGAGAACTCTGCAATACGATGTTTTTGCATTTGCCTTATGTATCTGGTGCATATGAATGAAAAGTCACGCAGCTTTAGCACCTTTTGGAATAAAGGAAAGCTGCATTTTAGGCTCTGCCATCCAGTAAAAACCTATCTGTAGACTTTTGTGAATTTTTTCCTGGGCTATAACTAAATTCAGTTAGTGGTTTTATACTTTTCAGCTGGTGGGATAAAAGACATTTGATTTAATTGCATCATATTAAGTATGGCCCCACCGTAGCCCTTCACACTCGGCCACACTGTGCATGCCGAGTTGGCAGTTGGTAAATACCTATTCAACAGAATCAATTTTCCATTTAAAGCTCTAATCTCAAATTATATTATTTCTTTATATTCAAAGTTTAATTTTTATTTGAGCTGGAAAGGGTACTTAATGATGTCCATTTTCCTTTGTTTCATTGATAATATCCTAAAGGAAATACATACATACATACCGCATAAATGAGGTTTTAAGCCATGACCAAATTCTTGGAATATTAAAATCACTCAATACATGAACATAAAGAAAATGTTTAAGTATTTTAAGTGCTCTAAAAAAGTAGCCTGAAGACATTTAGTAAGAGTGCCTTGAATCATTGAATTTCTCTTCTATAATTACTTAAGCATTTTAAAGAGTACTGCCAGTCAGTAATAGTTTAAAATAGAATTTTACCCCAACCTTTTCCTGTTTTGTTATTCTATTTAAATATAATTGCATCACTGTTACCTATGTTTAGATCTACTGTTTATTAAGGATAAGGTTTAACTATAAACCATTCTTTGAGGCAAAAGACTTTTTAGGTCTGTTTGATTTTTTCATATTTAACAAAATTTTTTTAAACTGGTAAATTATTAAATTAACTTTGTTAATTTACCTGGAGAACTAATTTTATTAATTTGCCTGAGGAAATACAGGTACCATCTCGATAAGAGTGTACTATTTTACAAGACCTAACGATGGGCCTCCCAGTTTGGAGTTATTTTATAGCTAAGATAGAAACCCCAATTTACCTTTTGGTTTCTCTCACCAGTCCCTGCAGTGTACTGCCCTACCCACTTCCTCCGTAGTTCCTTCCTGCTGCAGTCCAGCCTCCAGGATGGGTGAGCCCTAAGGCACCCTTATTCTCTCAACTCTTGTTTTTACTGTTGGTGGACCAGTTGAAGCTATAACCCACCCTAAGACCTAGGCCATACCTCCCCCTGGCAGAAGGGTGTCACCAAATCTGTCCATTCTCATAAAACTAACTCCAGAGAGAGGACTCAACACCTGCAGGTGGAGTCATATAAATATTCTTTGGTCTAAAGTTAAACACAATAAGAATAAGCTGATGAATTTCTAGGAAGCAAATACATTTATTTTTTTATAACTTCAATCTTAAGAACACTTTGCCCTCCTTTGAAAATGAACGTCTGGAAATGGGCCCTAAATATGACAAAACTCAGTTCCTATTTCCAGAAAGATAGATTCAGTCCCTATCTAGAGAATTTAAAAATGTTTGGACCGGAGCCATGTTTCAAGGCCACAAAGAACATAAAGGAAGGATTGTACTTCTCTTCCCTATACTTTCCTCCCCTCCCACCTAGCGCGTAGGGGAGGCCCAGTGCGATCACTGAATTCAAAGCAGGAGGCTTGTGATTTCTGGACAGAGTGGAGTCCTAGAAGAGCAGATGATGGCGCTGCCTAAACTGAGTTAAATGGATGTGCCACGCGTTTCTTCAAGTGGTTATCAAATAAGAGGCCGGGATGATTTCCAGACCAAGGTGGTATGTGCTGGGGCTTGTTCTTCCCAAAATGGCTGCTACAACTTATGGGGATGATGTGAATATTTGAATCAGCATTTGGCTGTAGTTCTGCTTTACATCTATGGAACTCACATTGAAGTTTAATTATAAAAGTGCCTGAGTTAATTCAACAATTAGGGAATGAGTTTGCATATGATTTGCATGCTTAATGTACTGACCCCCTGAAATGTCCCCATAACCCCAGCTTCATCCCACTCACGCCCACCCCCAGCCCTACCCCCAGCCTTTGCACCGCAACCCAGGGTGCCCCCAGCTCCTGCCATGTCTGTTCAGGCTGCTGTGAGAGCTGCCTGTTGAGCTTGGCCCAGAGATACCTCAGCTAAACTAAGACAGGGCTAACGCGAAGCTCTGACGCTTGGTCTCAGTTGTCACCTCAGCAAACACTGGATCGAAAGGTCTTTTAACGTCAAACAACTCCTCCTTTTGTATCATCCCACGGAGTTGCGTGCAAACATCTGTTGTCCTGTTAACAGTGTCACCCGTGACTTAAATGTACAACACCTGTTTGCTGTGTTGTTGTTGCTTTATCGAGGGAGGGGAAGAAGGTGAATGGGGCGGACTAGAGGATTTGCTGGATTTGGGGAGAGCTTTTTAATTAAGAACTCCTAGCTGCATGTTTTCAGAGTTTTAACTGTAGGTATTATCACTTAAATTACATTCAGCTTAAATTACATTCAGCTTCAAAATAGTACTGAAATCCACATTTTCTACATTTTCAATTTCATACAATTTTTTTTTTAAGAGCAAATCACAGCCAGTTGAATTAAAAGACTGAGAGATGATACAGACCAGGTGTTTGAAAGAGAAGGAAAAGAAAAGATCATAATAGGCAGCCAGAGGAAAACTTTCTCCTAAAATTAATTGCAGACAGTCTTTTTTTTTTTTTTTTACAAAATAAAAGTTATAAAGAGAAAACTCAAGAATGAGTCAGGGATGGGTCATAAGACAGACAAAAATGCTAAAGTAATTATTCCAGGTAAAGTCTTACCAATTTCAACAGACAGGAGATAAGAGAACCAAACCATATGCAAGTAAATTAGCAACTAGAACAAAACTAACACAGAGAGTGGCTTAGACTAGGGCGTGAGGAGCTCGAGGGACTCTGGTAGGTCACGTGCTCCAGTGAGAAGCTAATGAGCTCGCAAGATACTAATTGCGCTACCTGAGTCTGGGAGTGACTCATCTCGAGAAGAGCTTCAGGTTCTCTGCCTCAGTGAAAAGGCCCGTGCAGTCCTGAGGGGCTCTATAGAGTTTTCCTCTAGTTTTTCAAAGACAGAAACTTCAGAAAGCAAAGCCTATGCCCAACACTTCCCAGCGTTAGCAGCCGCGGCATGTGCCACCTAATGTAAGTCCAGACTGCACAGAGAGAATTGGAACGCTAGTCCTCTTCCCCAGAACACATGTCCCGTTGAAGCTCTTCCTGGAGACTTGCGGTTTTTAAGCTGTTGGAGTTTCTGATCCTTTCAAAGAATTTAATGAAAGCTGTAGACTTTTTTCTCCCCCAAAACATACACCTACATCCAAAATTTTGCTTTCTTATCCTAGATTCCTTGAAAATCCTCCTTAAGAAACCCTACAGTATCAACCCATTTGCTAGTACTTCTGTAGAACTTGGTCTCTGACCAAGGTTTTACTTGGTTTGGGAGCTCGTGAGACCTATTTATATTCTTCCAACTCCTGAGAAAGGTAATTCGTTAATTCTGCAAGAGCAGCCAAATCCAGATTAAAAGAGAGTGGCTTTGGAAATCTGCCTGTTGTCTAGTTTTTGTTAATGTCCATTTGAGAACAAAGAACTGAATTTCGAGAAATTAGAACCTTTTCCAGGGAAAAGAGTGAGAAATCACCCGTGTATAATATCTAAATCGGACCAGAACCCAGAAAAGACCTGCCAGCACCGGCCTTTGACTTTATAGATGCTCACACTAAGCCATTATAGTAATAAAACTAGTCGAGGCTAACCTCATGGAAAATGATAGATGGAAGGATGGGATGTCCTTCTGTCTCAGGTCTGTCTTAGTGGGCGTATGCATTAAATGATAGGCCATCATATGTGCATGTGCTTGTATTTGTGAATTAAGATCCTCAAGTACATGCATATTGCACGTATGACCAAACTTGGTATTTAAATGTTTATTATTCATTTGTGCTTAAGGTTTCCTGAGAAAGGTAGCTGAACACATCCAAGACCGTCATGTGGCATTTTATCAATACAAGTGAATTCAGATGAGGGAAACTAGCCACCCATTCGTAAATTTTTCTTCAAAAATTTTGTTTAGAATCACACTTACACTGTCTTTTCTCCAGAGATCTAAAATCATCCCAAGTACATGGTACATGTCATATTTGGAAACTGAAATTCATGGAACTGTGTATTCTGAATGTAAAAGCAATTCAGACTAAAAAGTTCAAATAACTAAGCTTAAGAACAGAAGTCTTTCAAAGGTCATATGTTCTTTTTCTGTTGTAACAGAAAATCATGAATTAGTGCATCATTTATGAATATCTCCATGTTTTATTTTAAAATCACTTAGTTTAGGGTGTCCTTCTAAAAATGGAATAACTTCTTTCACGCCCCAGAAATTAACTCAGCTTTGGGAAATATGATGCTACCACATATGTAAAACCGTAATAACCAGTAGAAGTATTTCTACACATATAATACACCCAAATGCATTTGCCCATTCCAGCACCCATGTATAAGATGAACTCAGGCTAGCTGTAGGAAATGAGCTTTGCCGACTGCTCATATTACCTCTAGAATAAATGTCGTTTTCAGACAGGAGACTGGGGAGAACCTTCCATTACCTTGCGACCTCCAAATGAAGCCACAGCCTCAACCCCAGTACAATACTGGCAACACCACCCAGAAAAGCTCATCTTCCAATCGTGTGATTACAAAGCTTTTGTAAGTTACCATAAATTCAGTATTTGGGTACCAGTGGGGATGGAGGGTGTATTTCTGGTCTGTTCACTTTTATATTGAAAATAGGCCAAAATGTCCTCGCTGAAGCTCTTAAAGTGTTCCCTTCTCTTTTTCTTAAAGTAACCTTTTCTATACAGAGAAAGTCCAAGTAAAAAGAGCTT
Source organism: Mirounga angustirostris (assembly GCF_029215605.1). Taxonomy (NCBI): domain Eukaryota; kingdom Metazoa; phylum Chordata; class Mammalia; order Carnivora; family Phocidae; genus Mirounga; species Mirounga angustirostris. Next base: position 22,372,374 of record NW_026991713.1, read on the forward strand.
AATAATCCCTTTTTTTTTTAAGATTTTACTTATTTATTTGAGAGAGAGAGACTGAGAGAGAGAGAGCACATGAGAGCGGGGAGGGTTGGGAGGGTCAGAGCCGAGCAGGGAGCCTGATGCGGGACTCGATTCAGGGACTCCAGGATCATGACCTGAGCCGAAGGCAGTCGCTTAACCAACTGAGCCACCCAGGCGCCCTTAATAATCCCTTTTAATCTTGTGAATTTAAGGTCTATTTTGCCTTCTTCTTATACAGTTGTATGTTTTAAATGAAATGTGATAAAGCCCAATCTTAAAATGGAAATGAATATAAATATAACACGTAGACATCAACACTCACTCACCAATGATCTCAAAACACTGGGTCTACTACCAGATTTTTTTCATTAGGATTATATTACTGGGTACTTTTTTCTAATAGGAGAGAGAATCAGGCTTAGCTGAGAATCGCAAGAAACATGAACAGGTGAATGTTGAAAAAATACCATAGGTTTGGGGACAGGTGGTTGTCATGACTACAGCAGGAAAAGTAAAATCACCTCATTTAAAAAGAAATGTTTCAATTCGGACAAACTTCCCCAATAACTGAGAAGGCAAGGATTTCTCCGAGATCATTTTCCTTAATTTGATTAAGACGTGCGCGTTCTGGTTGTCGCATAGCAATTTCGACCCTTTTTTCATTTTGTTATCCATCCCTCTTTTACTGCCTGCTTATAGTGGAGCATTGGATTTATTTCAGCAGTAAGCTCCCCCACACTGTGGGACTGAAAGGCCTCCTTCCTGCAAAGCTCAAACGCCACACGAACCCCTGAGCCTTTCGGAACGCGCGTTGCCTCGGGCCCTTCGCCACGCCCTCTGCTCCCTGCAGGGCACGCCCCTCTTCGCGTCGGGCATTCCTGGGCTGCGCGCCGGATTCCCAGTCCTGGTTTTGCAGCGTGCCATGTCAGGAAAATAATTATTTTGCGGGTTTTTTGTTTTGCTTAGTTTTTAAGACACATAGAACTCTTATTTTGTGTGTGTGTTTTTTAAAGACACATAGAGCTCTCTCGCTTTCTCTTTTTTTTGGAAGGAGATTAGGGAGGGAAAAAATGACAAAAGAAAGAAATCCTATTGAAGCTTCAAAAAGTTGAAGAGGAGTCAACTGATGGAAAGGCAAAACAGACATTTTGCTACAAACTCTTTGTCCCCCCCATCTCCCAGCCAGAACTTGGAGAGTGAGTGGCGTTTTGTACCAAGACAGTATTGGATTAGATCATCTAACAGCAAAAAGATTGGTAATTCTTGGGAGGAGACGTTCTCATCTCCCTCCTACCCCATTCAGCGCCCGCGCACCGCCCCCCCCCCCGCATGTCGGTTTGCACCAGGAACTGGGCTCTCTCACTTCTGGAACAACCGAGATGCCATTCCCTCTCCCCGCAGGCTTCCATCTCCTGCGCATCCCATTCTCAGGTGGATCAGCCACTGGGCGTGCAGCTGTGAATGAAAAGACCCCAAACTGCATCTCCGCCTGAGAGCGGCCTAATGTTAATTACCTACGCAGCCAACTCAGCCCAAATTGGGTGCATGTCGCTGAGCTTCTCAGCTGTCTCATACAACCCTGTAATTACGTAGAGAGTAGCGTGATTTATTTTTGCAGACATTGCTGCCTCAAAAAAAAAAAAGGGAAAACATTTTTAGATGCCCCCATTTTGCAGTTAAATATGATTTGAAAGATGGCATCTTTAGAAAATGCTGCAGTTTTATTATAAAGAGCAATTTACAGCTCTCAACTCTAGTTAATTCTACAGCATTCTCTCTCTAAAAGCATTTATTTGTTAGGATTAGTTACTGTTAGTTTTTAAAAGTTATTCAACAACTTTCAGCCAGGAAGCCAAGCCAGTAGAACTTCCACAGTTTGGTTTTAAATTGCAACTCATATTTATATCCTTTTTTTCATAAATCATTGAATTGTTTTGCATTTTAGTATTTAGGTTCTATGCTGATAAAAGAGCTCAGAGGGACAGAATCAACCCAAGATGCCTGTGCAAAAATGCGGGTAAGTTTGCCAAACATTTTTATTTCTAGTTGCTGAAATACTAAATACCGGGTATGGTTACAAATTGCCACTTTTCAAATGACTATTTTCTTCATCTGCTGGTCTGCTGAATCACATTGCCTTTACATAAAAAAGGTGTTTGGGCTTTGTTCGTGTTTATACTTGAGCTTAGCTCACTGTAGTGTGAGTTGATGTCTGTTGGACGTATGGATGTATTTATGCCACGTTGCATTTACTCTTATTTTTAAAGATTTAAAGTTAATTGTATGTACATTGGTCATTCTCCAGATTAAGAGAAAAATGGTCTTTAGTTTATTGCAAGAAAACGGTTTAAGCACCTACCTGCCGGTCTGAGAATATTTACTGTAAAGACCACCAATTAACTAAAAAATTATCAAATGCTCAAGTATTGAGAGCTTATTATATAAAGCTAATATTCCTTATGAGACTTCTCAATTCTGGGGTTTTTTTAGTATAAGAAAAAAACATTCAACTCTGAGTAAATCATGAAAGGGCAGTAAAAGTTGACAAAAATGGCAGTTGTAAATGTCTGTGATCATTGGCCGCTGGATTCCTAGGAGTCTGTATTAGCCAAACCGAATCTTACTCATACTGCACATCCACTGTAGTTTTTTTTTTTTAATGTGTCCCTTATCTTTGCTTCCTCCATTACAGATGTACAGAGGCTGTGGCCATACCTGACAGTACAGATTAAGAATAGTAGACTCATTCCATATAGCAACTAACCAGAGTCAAATTTAAGATTGTTAGCAAGTGAACCCTAACTCTGATTTGTGGCCAGTATACGTTGTTTTATTTTACATGAGCAGTGTCGGGTGGGAAATATTTAAAAATTAAAACAGTTATGAAGGCAAATATGTAATATCGACTGCTCATAGAAAGCCAAGTATGTGTGAATCTTCATGAAATTGAGACCTCCGAATGTGATCGCTGATTTAATATTTGGATCTGTTCAATAGCAGGAAGACTGAAATTAGTTATCCTTCTTTTGATGTAGAGTTATATTGTCAGTGCCAATGAATCTTTTATCCCAGGTACTGTATTTAGATGAAAAAAGCTGTGATATGTGTCAAGAACTCTGTGTTCTGGTTTTGTTGCTGCTTACATTGCTTTGGAAGTCACTCTTAGTCATCATGATAATGACTGCTAATATTTACTGAGTAGTTAAAATATACCAGTCTTCTGTGCTAAGCTGAATGCTTTGCATGTTTATCTCATTTAATCCTACCACAAACCTGGAGTTTAGGGCAGTCCTTATCCCCGTTCTACACGTGAAGAGACTGAGGCTTGGAGAGGTTAGATAACTTTCCCAAGGTCACATAGTGAAGAACTTGCCAATCTGGAACTGGAACACAGGTCTGTCTGACTCCAGAGCCCAAGCGTTTAACTACTCCCCTCCTTCTCCCGGGCCTCATTTTGTCACTTAGAAAATGAGGACATTGGACTAGATGCCCCTTAGGGGTCCTCCTTCGTGGTTTTATAATTCCGGGAATCTTGTATTCTAAATGTATATCTGATCTTAATTATGTCACCAATGAACAAGAAGAAAATGGGAACATTTTTCATTCGTCAAGGCTCATAATAATTTTAGAGCTATTTATGAACACGTCTAAGAAATTAATTTGGCATCTCTGATTTAATACTATTAACTCCGTTATCTGGGTCCAGCTACTTCAATGCTGTAATCAGCATAAATAGTGCATAGAGTACAGAACACCATTTAAAACCAGATTTGTGATTTGAATTTCAGTCAATTTCATGAAATTAAGTGGATCTGAAATTCCATTCTGGTAACAACAGGAAAGCCATTTTAATAGTGTCGGTGGAGAATAATTTAAATACTTGTTGCTGAAAATGAAACAGAAAAGGTCGTCTGTTTAGAAGCCATTCTTCTGTTCTTTGGGGAGTTTTTCTGGTTTGCTGCCCTTGGTGTTTACTTGGGGTCGTTTACATGAAAATAGGAACTTTATTGCTTCTTAGGATATCACCAACTCTTATTTCCCATCCTGATTAAGTATCAGTCTTTGGTACAGTAGCTAAAGTTGCACTCACTGCACGCACTAGAGCCTTTCCTGACTAGAAGCGCAGGCTTGCTGTTATCCGGGACTATTGTGAATTAGAACTCTCAGCAACTGAAAATGGTGTGGCTCTCAACTTGCAATTAATTTTCAGTTTGAACCTCAAGTTGCTATTTTCTCTGTTTTCAATATGGTGGCCTTGAAGGCCAAAGTCCCAGAATCAAGTCCACCCAGGGGAAATACTTTAGGACACAAATGATCTTAAAAGTTGATATATAGTAATATTAGGCCAAAGTACTGTAGATTAACAGCTTGACCTGGTTTACTCTTTCGGTGGGGGAAAAAAGACCTTTTCAATCCAATGGTATGCGTTTTAATTGAAATTAAAATGTCTTTCCCAGTAAGAAGTAAATCAGTATGGTTCTTTATTCTGAGAAATATTTCCTTAGTGTACTTTGTTAACAAAGATGCCTAAGATTTGGCTCCTGCTCTCACTGACTTCAGTTCGGTGGAGGAGTCTAACATGTTAACATTTTAGTTCCCCCAGAGAAGTATCACTGTAGAGGGGTCTTCATGTGGCCCGTAGCCTGCAGGAGCATCCTAGATGATCCCCAAAATGACCTGCAGGCAGGGTCTCTTAAAGTCAGTTTATTAGTACCAATAACAGTTAACACTTGAGAGCCATATAGTGGGCCTTGCACACATAATTATGTGCCTTTATTCACTTAATCATGAGGTAAGTATTGCTATTGTCCCCACTTTTCATATGAGGGAACCAGGGCCAATGAAAGTTAAGTAACTTACCCAAGGTTACCTGGCCAGCAAGTGGTGCATCCAGTGTTTGAACCGGGGTGATTTACCTTTACCACCAAACTCCAAACCCTAGGCTGTACCACCCCTCTAATGAGCCAGTGGAACATTTATTGTCCTGAGTTTTAAAACAGCTGAAAATGTGGATCATTTATATTGATAAAGAACTTTAAGAACCCTCAAAGACTCTGTAAAATTAGCCAAATTAAACCATTTAGGTACAGACATATGTAGTAATTTGGAGTACATTCCAATCTATTAACCTAAATAAAAATTTCAGGAGTGTTTTTATTGCATCCTAAGCAACTATATTTTTTTCCACAATACTTACTTAAACACATGTACTTTGCCCCAGCACAAACCAAACACAATTTTCCCTCTTTGGAAACATTTGGAGTGTTTGGTAGTCACAATCGGCTAATTTCTAAGTTTATCTAAACCTGTTTATTCATCTCTAAGTTCCCCTCCTGTTCTGAAGCAAAGATAATTCTACACTGATGTCCTGGTGTTTAATTAGACACATATTATTTCAATCAAATAGGCCATCGTAAGCTAAGGTGTGTGAGATGATAGGAATTCACATCATTCTACAATATGGAATCACAGGTTAACCAGCCTTTTCCCTCTTTAACCTGTCTTACGATTTTTCTAATAGACTTGACCTGTTAGAGCAATTTTAGGTTAAGAGAAAAACTGAGCATAAAGCACAGAGTTCTTGAATATATCCTCCGTCCACCACGACCACCCTCACAGTTGCCCTTATTAGTAACACTTGCATTGGCGTAGTAGCTTTGTCACGGTTATGAACCAGCATTGTTACGTTCTTGACTAAAGTCTGTGGTTTACATTAGAGTTCATTCTTTGTTGTATACAGTGTTTCGGGTTTTGACAAATGCATAATGTCATGTATCTCCCCTAACAGTACCACAAAGAATTGGTTCATGCCCTAAACCTCCCCTCTGCTCCACCTGTTCATCTCCTCTCCCCTGCCCCCGCAGCCCCTGACAACCACTGACCTTTTTATTGTCTCTATAGTTTTGCCTTTTCCAGAATGTCATATAGTGGAATCATACAGTATGTACCCTTTCCAGACTGGCTTCTTTCATTTAGCAATATGCTTTTAAGCTTCCTTCTTCTACGTCTTTTGTCCCCCCATCTCCTAGCCAGACGTACCACAGTTTGTTCATCCGTTTATCTGTTGAAGGCCACCTTGGTTGCCTCTAGGTCTTGCAGTTATGAATAGAGCCGCTATCAACATTTGTATGCAGGTTTTTGTCTTAAGATTTTTTTTCTCCTGGATTCAAACCCTCTTAAAATTATCTTCTGAATTGTGTTTAGTGAAGAAGAATCAATAGGAACTGACATTAAACCCTGATAATTTTTTTTTTAAGATTTTATTTATTATTTGACAGAGAGAGACACAGCGAGAGAGGGAACACAAGCAGGGGGAGTGGGAGAGGGAGAAGCAGGCTTCCCGCAGAGCAGGGAGCCCGATGTGGGGCTCGATCCCAGGACCCTGGGATCATGACCTGAGCTGAAGGCAGACGTTTAACGACTGAGCCACCCAGTTGCCCCAAACCCTGATAATTTTTTTAAGCAAAACTGCAATTTTTGTCTTATCTTTCAGAGTTTTCTGCAGTAAAACCCTAAGAGATTAGATATGTCTTGATATTGAGGCACACTTTTAGGAAGATTGAGTTCTGTGAATTATTTTGCTCTTCAGCTTGGCTGCTTATTTCTTTTACTGTGACAGCTTTATAGACCTTTCTAGTTAAAATTAAAATCTAAAAACATATTAGTAATGTGTGAGGAGTTTTAAGAGATGTCTGTTTAATCTGAACATACTCATTTAGTACTGCCTTTTATGTTACTGGTTGGGTTTTCCAGCTAACTCTGTGCTCAGAGACAGTCTTCATTTTTGAAAGGACTCCTGAGGGTAAGCATTAGTTCTAAGATCCAGAATACGATGCCCCCAAAGGTGTTCCCCATGGAACACAGAACCTTCCTTCTGTCACCCCTCATGTCACACTGGACAAGCTCCTGGCTCCTCATGCCCCCTGCCCCTTAGAGGGCAAGAACCATGTGTATTGTATCCCCACGGCCTGCCGCAGCATAGCTTCCTTTTAAGGTGGTTTTGATGGTTCAATAAAGTAATGCCTATAGAGAGTCTGCTAGTTCAGTAAAACCTCAAAAACACATTGACCTCTTCCTCCAAACGTTTGAAAAACAAGTAAGTTGATGGATAGGTTTGCTTTGGATTATTTCATTTGTTTTCCCTCAACTATAATGCCGGTGTCCCAGTCATTTCCCTGGTTTTCTGTGTTCACAAATATGTAAGAGAGTATTCAAAAACTTGGGCATCCTGCACTCTTATTTCCAGTTTTTAAAGGCCATCACCAAAAGGGAGAGAAAACAATGGGAAACTGTAGATAAGATGGTAAATGTAATTTTGCAGTTTTATATTTTGGGAAGGTAACTTGTTCCTCAGTTGACTGGGAGATAGCTTGCCTCTTTTAAATAATGTGTCCACAGGACTGAACTTTACAAAGCAATAAAGACGTTGCTTTGGCCTTTTGGTGTTCTCTTTGGTATAAGTAACTCCCACTTCAAAGATTCTAAAATGTACAGTGGTTGGTGAAAGGCCAGATGAGGCTCTAGTCCTTTTTGCCTCCCCAGACTTACACATACCCCATCCCCCAGCCCTAAATTTTGCCTCAGGGTATGATTATCACTAATACACAGTAGTCAGTCACTTCTCTAATTAGATATACCATTAATAAAACATGTGCTGTACGAGGCGGGCCATTATATTCAATTTAATACTCTGAAATCTGACTTTCTCTAATCCCACAGTTGTTGATTAGTATTGTTCACAGGTGTCTGTGCTCAAGGAAATTTCTCTTTCAAAAAAAAGAAAAATATCTGTTTTCAACTACAATCAGGTAGAAATCTGCCTTCTTGATGCAAGATAAGAAGTATTTTAAACTTATTTTTAAAGTCAGGAATAAGCAGATCTTCTGGCAAATATAGGTTGGGGAATCTTTATTTCCCAAAGGGCTTTGATAGTTCAGATACCACAGTTCAGGTTTCTTGGTGAGTCTGTCCCCTTCACTTGTCTCATTTTTAAACTTTCAATCTAGAGGCAATTCTAAAGTTGAATTTTCAGATATATAGACTTCCAAATAATTGTGCCTTGGTTGAAGTGTGAAAGCTGTCTTTTTTCTGTGCTTGTAAGGAAACAAATTAATGTTGGAGAATGGATTGGAAAGCTGGGAAAAAAGATTTTAGAATTAGATGGAAATGTTAAGAAGCCTCTTTGATCTTAGAAGAGACTCCTGAAACACCCTCACTACTTCACAGCACCAGAAGATGTCATGGGCCGCCTCTGCCTTTAAGTCCCACTTGTCTAAGGTCGTCTTTGGTTCCTTCTACAACTCCCGTCTATGAGGAATTGTCGTTCCCAGAAATCATCTCAGGGCCTACTACTTAGGAACCAGGCTGGGGGAAAAAAAAAAAAAAAAAAAAACTTGTAAACAGCTGTTTTTTTGGTTGGTTGTTTGTTTTTAAAGATTTTTATTTATTTATTTAACAGAGAGAGAGAGAGAGAGAGAGCACAAGTAGGCAGAGCGGCAGACAGAGGGAGAGGGAGAAGCATGCTCCCCACTGAGCAGGGAGCCGATGCAGGGCTTGATCCCAGGACTCTGGGATCATGACCTGAGCCGAAGGCAGACGCTTAACCGACTGAGCCACCCAGGCGCCCCTAAACTTATACTTTTCTATACATCCTCCTCGCTCTCCTGCCTACACTAGTATATGTACTCATATCGAATGTATTCAATATCGAATTTGTTAATGGTATCTTGTTTCTTTTTTTAAAAAGATTTTATTTATTTTTTGACAGAGAGAGACACAGCGAGAGAGGGAACACAAGCAGGGGGAGTGGGAGAGGGAGAAGCAGGCTCCCTGCTGAGCAGGGAGCCCGATGCGGGACTCGATCCCAGGACCCTGGGATCATGACCTGAGCCGAAGGCAGTTGCTCAACCGACTGAGCCACCCAGGCGTCCCTCCTCAGTGTATCTTTAATGCCTACTCTGATATAGCTATAGTAGAAGAGGCATTTAATTAAGGCTGATCATTTTTTTAAAATTTTATTTATTTATTTGAGAGAGAGCAGCGAGAGAGAGAGAGAGCACAGAGAGAGAGGAAGAAGCTGACTACCTGCTGAGCAGGGAGCCCGATGCGGGGCTCAATCCCAAGACCCGGGGATCATGACCTGAGCCGAAGGCAGCTGCTTAATGACTGAGCCACTCAGGCGCCCCAGCTGTTTTTTTTGTTTTTTTTTTTTACAAGTCTCCATTTGCCCAAATTTGCCCATTTGATTCTTCAGGGGAGAATCAAATATTTCCTCTTTCGTTCCCTCCCAAGTACTGCCCAAGCCAGGTCAGTACAGGTCTAAGCCCACAGATGTGAGCGTGTATTAAAATGACAATACACACAAAGAAACAGCATTTCTAACTGCCTGCTGCTGAGCTTTGCTTTGTGAGTGTTTTCCGGGAGGTCCTCCCAAAGGAGGACTCAACGGTCCCAATCCTTTCATCCCATATCGGCTTCATATCCAAGTTCTCTTACTTTTTTGTTTGTTTGTTCCTGTTGCTCTTGTTACTAGCTCTTTTCCCATGCAACACCCTCACTACTCCACAGATTTCATGGGCCGCCTCCGTCTTTAATTCCCACTTTGTCTTAAGCTCTCTTTCTAAACGAATTGAGTCCATTGTCCTCAGTCCAGACGTGTGGCTCTGCTGAACGCTCCCTGTTGCGGCCGCCATTTCACCGCCTTGCTAGTAAGCAGCCCCGAGGGGATTCCATATGCTCACCCATCTTGATTTCACTTCTCTCTTTTGCTAGTGGGATGCCGTACTTTGGAAAGCAGCTAAGTGAAAGCATCCATCCTCAGAGTAAGAGTAATAGCTAAAATCTATTGGTGCCCACTACATGCTGGGCACCGAACTGTGTAATCCTCACAGCTCTCCAAAGTAGATGATGTATTAACATACCCATTTTACAGACGAAATAATGAAGACATAGAAGTTAAATACCTTTACACACAGTGGAGCCAAGACAGGAATCCAAACGTGCCCTTCTGTGCTCTTGTTCGCTGTAGTGCAGTAGCTTCTGGAGGAAGGAACCTAGGGTGGGTCCCCTCATGAATTTAAGATGAACACATACACATACACACACACACACACACACTTACACTCTGCAGTTGTACTTATGAGCGATGGATTAAACAGGTTGGTGTGTTTTTTCACATGTTTACATTTGGCTTTTTAACTAAAGATTAAACATTTTTAAAACTTTACATTTTATTATTACAGAAGCAATACACATTCATTGTTACCCAGTTTTAAAATAAAGCTACAAAAAGGAGAAATAAAAGCAATTGTAATTTTGTCACACAGACATGGTAAACACCTCTCTGTTAACACCTTGTTCATATGTAAGCCTCCAGACTGATTTGTCATGCATTCATAGGCATCCCTTTCCTACAAAGAAATAGAAATATTCAGTGCCTACTGTTTTCTAATCTATTTTTAACATAACAATATATTTGAAAATGTTTATTCCAGTATATATTCATCTGCAGTATTACTCATAGTGGTTGAACAATATTCCAATCCGTAACTGAACAAAACTTACTGGGGCGGCTGGGTGGCTCGGATGGTTAAGCGTCTGCCTTCGGCTCAGGTCATGATCCCAGGGTCCTGGGATCAAGTCCTGCATCGGGCTCCCTGCTAGGCGGGGAGTCTGCTTCTCCCTCTGCCTCTGCCTCTCTCTCTCTCTCTCTCTCTTTGACTCTCATGAATAAATAAATAAAACATTTAAAAAAGAAAAAAAATTACTTAACCAGTTCCCCTTATTGGTCATTAGGTCCTTTTGAATCTTTTCAAATTATAACCAGTACTGTGGGCAACATCCCTATACCTAAATCTTTTGCAGCTGGTCTGATTATTTCCTTAGAATGAGCCACTAAATGTAGAGTGGCTAGGTCAAAAGTATACACATCCTAGAAACTCTGGTAAAGTATTGCCAAATTGCCTTCCAAAATATTTGTTCCAGTTTACACTCCCAGAAGCAGTGCACAAAAATGTGTTGATGTTTGCTTGTCACATCTCTCAAGGGCATGTACTTAATATCTTGGATGTGCTCCTAGTTGAGGGAGAACTGGGGAACTTTTATGAGAAACCATACATCTTCAGCATGACCCTGGGGCTTATCAGCTCTGTCCGATCAACATCTATTCTAGATGTAACTCCAGAATCTATCTTTATGACCTGAACTCTTTATTTTATGTGAAGAATGTTTTATACTTTCACAGCCCCTGAAAAACTATGGAAGATTAAATAATTCTTGTTATTTGCTGTAAAGACCAAGAGCTGTAACTAAGTGCTAACTAAGGATTTTTGGAAATCACTTGTCAAGTGGAGGATAGTGTGTTTTGATAAATTAACTGCTCTCTGAATTAATGTAGGATGCAGTACAACTGAGTTTACATGCATAGCAGCGGAGAATAGTTCTGACAATGACTTTCAATAAAAAATCAACTGTATTTTTAGAGCAGAGGTTCTCAAACTATGGTAGCAGCCGCATCTGGAAATTTGTCATAAATGCAAAATCTTTGCCCCTACCTCACTTACTGTCTTAGTTTGTTCAGGCTGCTGTAATAAAAATACCAGATTACAGGGAGAAATTTATTTCTCGTGGTTCTGAAGGCTGGGAACTCCCAAGGTCAAGGCGCTGGTAGATTTGGTGTCGGGTGACGGCCCTCTTCCTGGCTCATTGAGGGTCATCTTCACTGTGCCCTCTCACGGTAGAAGAGGCCTCTCTTATAAGCCCACTAATGCCATTCAGAGCTCTATTCTCACAACCCGAGCACCTCCCAAAGGCCCCACCTGCTAAGACGTTGGGCATTAGGACTCAACATAAGAAGTTTGGGAGATCATAGACCTTCAGTTCATCGCACTTACTGAATCAGAAACTCTAGGGGTGGAGCCCAGCGATCTGTTATTTAACAAGCCTTCCACAAGATTCGAACGCTCACAAAAGTTTGAGACCCACTGCCTTGGTGCACTGGGCGTTCCGGTTAGGCCTGCTGGGTGGACAGGCTGTCCTGGTACAGTCATCGCGCCATGGTGCCTGGCAACCAGCCAGGGCCCGAGGAGTAGAGATGGAGGGCAGCGCCGTGCGCTGTGCTAGATTCGGCCAGGGTGTGGGAGTTACACTTGGCAGTGCAGTAGCCGTGTCCTGTGCCCGAGGACTCGTTTGAGTGGCTGCCTGCCCACCGTCTGCTCTTGTCACGTGGTCTCAGCGAGGTTCTGTATTCACCCAGCCCTCGTGTCCAGTTATGATGACAAGAAAAGCCCTTGAGAGATCATTTAGCCTTATTCCCCCACCAAATGAGACTTACCCCTAAGTCATTAGTGACAAATGAGAGTCCAAACTATTTTTAAAGACATCCAGAGGGAAAAACTTCCCAGCTGCCCCTAATAATCCTCCTGCCCTCCCAACAAGTCTTTCCTTCTCATCTCCATGCTTGCAATTTGAACCAGTTTCCTATTACAAAAATGAACACTTAGGCTTTCTCTCCTTGAGGCTGACAAATCACAGAAGTCTGTGAAGCTTTCCCATCCCATAGGAGTCTCCTGGCATATCTCTGATCACATTTGTGGTTCTGCAAGTTCTTCCAAGGCCTTCATGCCTGGCTCTGGGCACCAGGGCTCTCTGAAAAGTTTACTGGCTCTTCGTGCGTTGAGAAGCTGGTACTGTGGTTCTTTCTTATAAAGCTGGGTTTGTGCTCATTACCATACCTTAATTCATTTGCTCGTTCTCTTAATAATCATGGACTTCAGCAGCTGTTAGATTGAACCCTATGAAATTGCTGATATGGCTATGTCATAGGGTTCAACCTAAGACCATGTGCTAGTCATTATGGGGGAGACAAGAAACAAATCAAGAAAGGTGTGGGCCATCCTCAAGGAACCCCCCCCCCATAGAGTGAGGAAAACAACCCTAGGACCAGGGCAGTGAACCCCAAGGGAGAGCAGCAGAGGGTCCCAGGGCAGGCCTTCAGAACAAGAGACAGCCATCCTGTCAGGCTGGGAGGCCACACGAGGCTTTCCCAGGAAATGACCTTGAGACTGAGTTCCAAAGGGTAAAAGTGCATTTCAAATGGCTGATCTGTGGTCTGCTCTCTGCCTCTTACAGTCTCTGCAACATAACTAGTTTTGCTGAATACAAAATACGATACTGCTGGTTTTGTGCATTTTTTAAGTCGTTTAAAAGTCACTTAGGGCTACCAAACATAATTGTTTGATCCTATTTTAATTTACTTGCTGAAACTGAATACAATAATTAAGCTTTGAAACGAACTAAAGAAAATATTATGTGGCCAAATTAACAGTTATGACTCAGCACTTGAATATCTAACTAGAAAGCATTCTCAGGGTAGCCATGTGTGGGTTAAAAATATAAGTTGGATGGCAGTAGCCCATCCGGAGATCTATTCCCCAGTCTGTGTTTAAAATACACTGGAAATGAGCAGAGTATTGTAAGAATGAAGGGTCGGTGACATCCTCCCCATGGACTGCCTCACTCTGTTCCCTCTTTGTACTGATTATGGGGCACAAATGATTCTCATTAGGAACATAAACATCACTCCAGACTCAAACGCAACATTACAGCTCACAACTGAAGTGCTCCCTGTCGTAAACCTCTTTGCTCTCACTCACACTTATGAAAGTCATGCTCTGAGACCAGAGCATCCCTGCAGTCTCAAAAGGATATTCCCATACTGTTGATTCTGCGTTAGAAAATGAGAAACTGTTTCTTTTCAGGGCATGCTCTAAGGATAAAATAAAAGCACCAGTGGCAATTTCTGACTTGATACAGAGATTCCAAGCAGTTCATAGTTTATAGTTTAATTTTTTTTTTTTTTAAGATTTATTTGACAGAGACAGCGAGAGAGGGAACACAAGCAGGAGGAGTTGGAGAGGGAGAAGCAGGCTTCCCGCTGAGCAGGAGCCCGATGCAGGGCTCGATCCCAGGACCCTGGGATCATGATCTGAGCTGAAGGCAGATGCTTAACAACTGAGCCACCCAGGCGCCCCCATAGTTTATAATTTAAAAGGAAAAGACAAAAGATGGTATTGCTTTCTTGGGTGAATCCAAAAATCCCTCTTTAAAAAAAAAATGTTCTAAGAGTGTTCAATTACTTTGCCTGTTAAGAACAGTATCTCAGGTGCCCACCTCCAGATACAAGGGATATACAATCCCTATTCCGTGTAATGCTTACAGATAATACAAACCCAAGCACTAAATATAAAGCTGGCTTTGTATTTAAGATTCAAAAGTTGCATTTTAGTTTAGGTTTCAGAAATGTAGCATCCCTTTATAACTAAATATTGTTTCTCTTGGAGTAATAAAAGGATGATAATCTTATTCTGGGAAATTGTGAACAAAATACAATTGACTATCACTGTAATGCTTTTTCAGCAGAAGAGCAAGATGCTATAAAGGTTAAGTTAATGGGCGCCTGGGTGGCTCAGTTGGTTGGGCGACTGCCTTCGGCTCAGGTCATGATCCTGAAGTCCCGGGATCGAGTCCCACATCGGGCTCCCTGCTCAGCGGGGAGTCTGCTTCTCCATCTGACCCTCCCCCCCTCATGTGCTCTCTCTCTCAAATAAATAAATAAAATCTTTAAAAAAAAAAAAGTTAAGTTAATTTGGGGCATTACCCACTAGTGTTCAGCTGCTAAGGTATCTGGAGGTCCTCATTACAAATCAGTCTCTCCTGTAAAACTGGCATTGAAGGGGAGGGAATTTGAGAACTGGGGAAAGCCTCAGAAATTCCACAAAGAGGGCGCCTGGGTGGCTCAGTCATTAAGCGTCTGCCTTCGGCTCAGGTCATGATCCCAGGGTCCTGGAATCGAGTCCCACATCGGACTCCCTGCTCTGCGGGAAGCATGCTTCTCCCTATCCCGCTCCCCCTGCTTGTGTGCCCTCTCTCACTGTGTCTCTTGCTCTGTCAAATAAATAAAATCTTAAAAAAAAAAAAAAAATCCCACAAAGAGTGTGGCACAGAAAACAACTAGAAACAAAAGAGAACCATCACATAAGGTTTGCCCTGAGCATTTTACTGAAGAAGAGAATTCTGTTTATACAAATAAATAAGGCTTGACTGCTTTAACATATGTACATATATGGGAGCATTAACTATCCAGATAGATCACAGAGACTGCCGTGGCCCCGGGGGCAAGCACTTTGTAACTTGAGCAGTGGTCCAGCCTAGGGTGCCTCCGTCCCTGGGAAGGAGGAGAAAACCGGCATTGCATTGCAACTCGTAAGAGCAAATGGAGACAGTGGGACGCGGGCGGTCCGTGATTGGACTGAGGCCCTGCTCACTTTTCTTCGTTATCTATAGAGCCTTCATAAAATGAAGTAGGCCCTTATTGGATTTCTTGCCTCCTTGATTATTCTCCCTGAAGACTCAGGATATTTGCTTTCTTTGTATGTGTTTTCATCTTTCGTTAAAATAACCTATGAAAAGACCTCTTTGAAGGCTCGGTCAGAGTACACCCAACAGAAAATCCCCTGAAAGAGGCTGGATTTTTATCTCTCATAGAATTATAGATGCCTTAAAGGAGGAGCATGACATTGAAGGCCCGCCAGAGCGCCTCTGCTGTCAGCCAGGGTCCCGCAGCTTCTTGTCAAGGCGCTGAGCAGGAGAGAAGTAGGTGTGGACTCCCGCGGGGGCCTGGTGGCCCCCCCAGCGCCGCCCTCCGCAGGTGGCACAGACCGCGCACAGCCAGCTGCAGGGGCCACGCCAGGATGGCCTCCAGTCAGGAAAGCAGGGATCCCACGAAAGAAAAAGAAATGACCAGGCTTTTATGCTTCCTTCTTTGTTCAGCTTGGCTGAGCGTACGATGTAGAATCTTCGTATCCGGACCCAAACCACCACTGATGCCTTCATTTCAGCCTAAGAGCCGGTGTCCCGGCCTGTCTGTTCCTCTCCGCTCCCTCTCGCTCACATTCAGTGCACAGATCACTGGTCTTTGCTCTGCGGCCACCATTCTCCTCAAGCTGCTCTTAATAACATCAGCAACACATTTCTCTAGTTGCTAAAGCCAGCGATGTCACCCGGAAGACCCAATAGAAATAGCAGCCGCGGGCGCCTGGGTGGCTCAGTCGGTTAAGCGACTGCCTTCGGCTCAGGTCATGATCCCGGAGTCCCGGGATCGAGTCCCGCATCGGGCTCCCTGCTCGGCGGGGAGCCTGCTTCTCCCTCTGACCCTCCCCCCTCTCATGTGCTCGCTCTCTCTCATTCTCTGTCTCAGATAAATAAATAAAATCTTTAAAAAAAAAAAATAGCAGCCGCTACGTGTGCCAGCGACGGTGCTGGGCTTTGATTTTTCGGCCCCTTTTCGGTCCTCGGGGCCCCGGGCGCCACCCCCACCTTCTAAGGAATCTGCTGCTTGACCTCGGCGACATGGCGCTCAGCCTTCCTCCAGCTCTGTTTCAGCCGCAGTGACTGAGACAGGGGCTTCCTCGCCCTCTTGTTCACTCCTTGAGCCCCCTCATCTGCTCCCATCTCCTCAGGCACCCCCCTCGATACGGATGGATTCCCAGATCAGATTCTTATTTCGCATTTCCCGCTGGACATCGCCACCTGATTGTCGAGCTGAGCATGCGCGGGAGGATTTCATGCCGAAGCCTGTTCCCCTGTAGTGTCCGCTCATCTCCGGAATGGCCTCTTCAGCCGTGAGTCCTCTCGCTCACTCATCTTCCGTGGCACATGGGTTAGCAGAGCCACTTGAGTCTCCCTCGTCGAGTTACGGCTCCCTCTCCCCTGATTGTGCCTCTGCCGCAGCCCTGGGGCTTAGGGTCTCCCTTCAGCCTCAGCTGTCCCAGTGCTTCCAGTCACCAGCATTGTCTTTCTGCCACCCATGCTCTACTTAAAAACCTCCAGGGGATTCTAGCTTGGCAGAGTAAGTCACAATCTTCCAAACCTACTGTACCAGCCTCATCTTCCACCAATTACCCAAACCCACCATATTATTTCTCATTTCGTGTATATGTTGATTCTTCTGCTAACACAGCCTCTTCTGTCCTCTTTTGGCACCTGGAAAATCCCTGTTCTTCCTTCAAGAGCCAGCTCAGTCAGCCCCAGCAGGCAGACAGTGCTTGGTGAGTGAGTAATGAAGGCTTGCCCCACTCTCTCCTGCGGAGTGAGGCTCTCTCTGCTCAGTACTCTGGAGGCCTTCTGTTCCTATCACTGGTGCATTTATCAGCGTGTCGTAGCTTCTCTTTGTGGTGTGTAGCTCCTGTGCTGTCCCTTCCTCTCCCTGCCCCACACACACATCGTTCCCAACCCTCTTTCCCACTGAGCCCAGGTACGAGGCTCAGAGTCTTCTCAACACAGCCCTTGGGACAGCCGCTTTCCATAGACTGTAGTTTGCACACAACCTGAGGTCTGTTTGACATGCCCTGAAGTAGACTCAGAGTTTTCCCAATACAGTGGGCTGCCTGCTATCACCACTCAATTGCTGAATGGATAACAAAGGGTTTTACTATCTCTTTTTTTGGATTTTTCTTAATACTAAATGAAATGTTGATATTTTAATCTTATGTTAGCTATATATTGTTTCATGGGATGGATAGATCCTTCTGATAGAATGTATTCGTGCCAGGAAATGAGCGAGGTAATTTGTTGAAATCCATTGTTACTCTTTACAAAGAATTCCTCACACACATTCAGTTCACCAGGCCACTGCCCATGCCGGCCGTGGCCCGCTCTCTGTACGGAGCTCAGTCCAGGATTTTGCCTTAAAGTCCATATACTGAGTGTTGTTTTTTCTAGCTTTACCTTTGATTCATCTTGCACACTTTTTTTAAAAAAGATATTTATTTGAGAGAGAAAGATGGAGCAAGCGGAGTGGCAGAGGGAGAGGGAGAAGCAGACTCCCTGCTGAGTAGGGAGCCCAACTCAGGGCTCGATTCCGGGACCCTGGGATCATGACTGGAGCAGAAGGCAGACGCTTAACCGACTGAGCCACCCAGGCGCCCCTGTTTTGTACATTTTTAAGGGTTGCTTGGATAATGCATTAAAAAGATAAAAGTATCTAAATTTCTTTGGCAGGGCACCTGGGTGTCTCAGTCGGTTAAGTGTCTGCCTTTGGCTCAGGTCATGATCCCAGGGTCCTGGGATCGAGTCCCGCATCGGGCTCCCTGCTCAGTGGGAAGCCTGCTTCTCTCTCTGCCCCTCCCCCTGCACTCATGCTCTCTCTCTCTCTCTCTCTCTCTCTCTCACAAAAATAAATAAAAATCTTTAAAATAAATAAATAAATCTCTGTCAATCACGAAAGAAAACTAGCAAGTCCGGGTAATTTAAAACTAGTTAAAAAGCACTTCAGGAGAGCAGCTATTTTCTATACTGTATGAAACATTTAATAAATACTAAATAATAACACTCTTACTGATCCATCCTCTCTACCTTTGAAATAGGTGTAGTAGCTATCCAAAAGATGTGTCAAAACAATCAGGAGAACATGAAACACCTTATCCATGGCTCAAGTGAAAGATGTAACATAATTATTATTTTTAAGTTCAGTGAGTTTCATTCACCCTATCCAACTAAAAGCCTTCTTTAATTCAGGTCACATTTCGGAATTTAAAAATGGAAAATTGGGTAATATTTCCCCCCAATTCCCTTACTAGCCATAAGACAGGTGGTTTTGGGACACCCGCAGTGGAAGGTTCTGGTGTGTCAGGCATGAGGCAGTGTGGCGCGGCGAACAGTGATGAGGGGACAGGAAGGGAGAGACAGGGTCTGAAAAGCCCACAGCTGTGCCTACAAGAGCAGTTGCGCTGCATCCGCGTTTACCTGTAAAGCCCGTTCTCCATGTACCGCCTCAGGACTCTGTGCTCTTGGTGAATTATTGAAATGGTTTCCTCACCTTTTTATGTGTTTTCTCTCCCCTTTTGTTCCCACCTGTCTTCTCTGGAAAATCCATCAGGCTAACTGTCAGGTAGGTTCTTCTCGATGCTTAATGTGATTATTAGGAGGAACCGTGGTGGGAAATGAAGTACACAGACTAGGGTGACCCGTGATGAATGATCAAACTGAACAGAAAAGGCACGTCCTCAACTGTGGACAAACTTTCTGCAGATGCATAAAACTCCCGAGGCTGCAGACTCGCAGCACATGAAGCCGGAGGGAACACGTATCATACATACATAAGAGCTTAGCCTAAGGAAATCTGGCGGCTCTAAATGGTTAAGTAGGTCACCTGGACTGTCCGGTTTTGCTCTGGCTCAACACCCGGGCTGTTCTGGAGGGCTTCATTGTGGCAGGGTGGTATTCTGTCCTGCGTAGTCACCAGCGGTGGTGCTGCAAATACGTCAGCCCGTAGGGATTTGGCCAGGCTCAAGAAAAATTCACAATGATGTGTTTAAGTCCCTATTTTAACTACATGATTCAGACCTACATCGTGCCTTGAAGAAAGAGTGACTGGGAGAAAGGGGGAGTGGTGGCGTGTGTTTTGTTAATGCCAAACTCACCCTTGGCGTTAACTCTGACATGGTTTAACTCCAGTCAAAGAACGGTTGCTTGCAATCGCAGTAGGAGACAGAGCTGTTCATGTCTCCCTTTGGTGTCAGCGAAAAGGAGTATTCCTTCACCCACAGGAAGCGGCAGAACAAGCTCTTTTTAGATTCTCAAGTGCAAGACAGACACTTTAGAAGCCCAAACCGTAGCCGAGCCCAAGAGAAGAGAGACCTACATTTAAATTAGTGTGTTTGGGGTGTGTGTGTGTGTGTGTGGTTTTTAAGTTGGGCTCATTTTTATCTTTCAAGAGGAGAAATTATGTGCTTCTGTTGCCATGCGACACAAACTGCTCTCACAGCTTTCTGATTTTAATTTCAGAAGTCTACAGAGCAAATGAAGAAGGTCCCCACTATTATTCTTTCGGTCTCTTATAAAGGAGTCAAATTTATTGATGCAACAAATAAGGTGAGTACTGCACTTCTCTTTGGTTTAGACGCCAGATACACTCCTGGGCATATGATCTAAAATCCTTTGCTCCCATCATGCCCAGCATCTCCCCTTTTATTCACGTCCTGCCCCCACCTTTCTGCTCCCTGAACACAACTGTAGGTGCGTGTCACAAACACTCTCTCTCTCTCTCTCTCTCTCGCTTTCTCTCTCTCACTCATACACAGAAGGGCACATCGCATCTGGGGGTTTCATCTAGGATTCCTACACATGTTTTGCTTTTTCTGTGGTGCTTTCTCTAATAGACTGTGGCCACTTAGTACCTGGCATTTCCCTTTGGATCTGGAGAACATTACAACAGGAAAAAAAAAAAGTCATATATGTAG
Source organism: Mirounga angustirostris (assembly GCF_029215605.1). Classification (NCBI taxonomy): domain Eukaryota; kingdom Metazoa; phylum Chordata; class Mammalia; order Carnivora; family Phocidae; genus Mirounga; species Mirounga angustirostris. The sequence goes on from NW_026991713.1 coordinate 22,392,689, forward strand.
AGAAAATGCAGCAATGTCATTGTTCCTCCATCAGAGGAAAATGTTACTGGCCAAAGGACTAGGACATTTGTCTTCCCATTTCTCTAGAGATATATACGTCCTTTCTTTGGATACATGTAGTGAACACCCAACGCAAGGAACACATTCTCTGACTTTCATATTTTATAATTGCGTTTATTCTCAGCTGTTGAGATGGAGGAGAAGATTTCAACTGTATTGTTTTCTTAAGAGGCACAATCAGAAAAGAGGCTCAAGCCACGTTATGACTCTGCTGTGACTTTGTATTCACAGTGGAAACAGTTCGTGAGCTTGGAGGTCAAGTGGGAATTACTGGGTTGCATTTTACTTAAGTGTTCTAGAGTTCCTTTCCTGATGAAGATGATCGAGCGCCAGGGCGAGACTAGAACACTTGGGTGTGACCACTAGTCACTCTCCATAAACAACCAAACCTGACCGGCTCCTCCTCACAGAACCCCCAGATGTCCATGTGTTTTATTCCTATATCCTCCCAACTGATAAACTGTAGAAAGATCCCCATTGGTGAATACCATTTATTTTCTGGACCCCCTACCCGGTTCCCCTACTTGTACTCCATTTTGGAAAAAGGGCATCAAAGTCATGAAACAGGTGAACTGTTTAGTAGTAACTTAGGGCCGGGGCAACCAGATTTAGAGACCAGGGGGGAGTCCCATGAGCAGTGACTCTTGGGAGGCTATAATAACCCTGAGCATCTGAATCAACCAATTTGGAGGTTTCCTGATTTGTCTAGTAGAACAAAGAAGATTGCTGTAAGAGCAGTCAGACAAGCCCAGGCTCCCCGGATCTACTTAGGAGAACAACCTCCCAGTTTTAGAAATAGTTCTGAAACCCGAGCAGAAAGCTTATAACCCTGCACGATTATGCAGCCTGATGATCTCCAAAGCACAGAGTCAGATGCCTTATGTGAAAAGATTGTTTCAAGCCAGCAATATGGTATTGACCTTTACTGTTGTGGAATTACAACTGTGGAGATTCTCATCAGAAAAATCCCGATTGATTTGCTTTTTTATAGTTGGAAGCAACTTTTAGTTACTGGTGCACAAACTTTTCTTTATCCTTAAATTATAGTCAGTTGGTTTTTAAAGTTTCAGAACCTAATGGAACTCTCATCGACAGCACCGTGGCTGTCACTGTTTTCTAAGGTTCAAGAAAGGCTTTGGCATTTGGGTGTTTTCCCTAACCCGGAGCAACTCTGTATCCATTTGCATTTGAAAACCATGAATAGCAATATATTTCTAGCAGAAGAGTTTGACACTCCCTTAGATTAACAACCTCAGCAGTCTTGGATTCTGACAATTTCTAAACAAGTGGTATTTGCCCTGAAAAGTTCCCAGAGTCGTAAGGCTGTCATTCTGCGAAGCTGGTGGTGTGACTGGATGCATCTGTATTATTAGCATCCTCTCAAATCCACTCTCCACGATCGGAGGAATGAGAGAGCTCTGTCCGTCCTTTGCATTTGGCTTACAGACACATCAAGGGCTGTAGAACCTGATCCTCCCATACCTTGAGGAGACACTTCTGCTTCAGTCGCCAATAATTAGATGAGTTATCCATGAATGCCTACTCACCCATGACTGTTCTATGGAAGTATGAGCACTGAAAAATACACAAAGGTAATCCTGTGTGAATAAAAACACTAAAGAAGGACAGCATATCTCTCAAGTTCTTGGAGTGTGGTCCTCAGCGAATTTTCAGAACCTAGAGCAAAGGCAAAGTGCCACCCTCCCTCTGGCAACATGTGCCTGGCGGCTTTTTCGGGAATCTGGGGACATTGACTTCCACACCAACAAGTGTACAGTGTCCCCATCCCCGTGTCCTGCAATGTGGCCGATCGAGCCCGATCAAACAGTGCGTAGGGAGGGCGTGGGTGACTCAGGGCCACAGTCTGGCCGTTGGTGTGTGAGAAGCCAAGGCAGAGACTGGATTAGAGCAGTAGAAGAAAGAGTGTCGGGCCGCACTGGTGGGGTTTGACGGCAGAAGGCTGAGAAGCTCCACCACCAGCCAGGGCTGAAGGACTGGTTCCAAAAGGCCTCGAGGAGGCACTGTTGAAGGGCCATTCTCAGGCCCCGTTGGGAGGGGAGCTGCGCTCAGACAACTAGGCCCCCGCAGTGTCCGCCGTGCACCTTCAAGGCCCGCCTGGTTTGTAGCAAAGGCCGACCCCGGATTGGTGCTCGCCCCCCCGGGAGAGGAGCTCAGAGGTAACCTCCAGAGCCCTGCTTTCGGTTTGCCCCACGGACCTCTCCCCTGGGAGGTGCTGTCTTGGTGGGCCACTTCTGCGGGAAGGACTTGTGAGGCGGACACCTATTTGAAGACCTCACAAGGTGAGGTGCTAGAGGCCACGAAGCCTGGGATGAGGCACAGCCAAAAGTCACACCTTCGTATCCATATCTGATGCTTTCACTGCGATTTCCTCCTCAGCAGCCCTCTCCCAGCCACTGCGCGGCTCGCTCGCTCTCCAGCTGGAGAGCTGGAGGAGTTTGTTCGGCCCGCAGGGCGTGGAGGGGGCGCAGAAACAGAAGGCCTCGGGCCTCTGCTAAGTGACTGCCCTGCAGTCCTGCAGCCAGCTGGTCGCGGGGACGGGCTGAACCTTGACCTGACCTTCCCAGCCCCTAACCTAACTCATCTGCTGTCCCTCCATGGCCAGTGCCACTGGTTAGCAGGCAGGGTGCTGTTCTAGCATTTCTCTGGCCCCCACTAGCCCGGGGAGGATGAGCCCTCCAGCAAAGCACTGCTTTCCTTTCCCTCTGTGAATACGGGACATCGGCTGCTCCATGGGGAAGGGTTAGGTGCCTGGATAGAAACTTGTGAACCTCTCGCCCACAAACTTAGGAAACAAATCGAACCACTAATCCTGTTTTAAGAAGGGAGAGCCGAAAATAGTCTTGAATTAAAAATGGAACTTGGAATAGACCTGCTCCTAAAATGTTGTCGATAAAGCACATCACCTTTCTGTAGATCCACAGCCCAGAGAGAACTCTAGTGAGGCATTCGGCCCAGAGGTCTCTGACAGTTTGGTTACGGCCCTGTTTTCAGACCAGCGGGGTCTTGCAAGAGGTGACACAGTCCCCACATCCAGTGCTTGGCTGAGAGTAGGTTGCGTTTTACCTTCCCGCCCTGACCCCCTCCTCAGTCTTCCCATCCAGCTAAATTAGGAACAGTGCAGTGCTGGGGTTTGGTTTTTGTTTGTTTGCTTTTTGAATGCCAACTTCAAACAGGGCTTATGCTGTTTTTTTAAGCACAAAATAATTCAGAACATTTGCTTAAACAAGTGTTTTTTGTTTTTTGTTTTTTTTTAATAGCTCATACTTCTCCTTCCAAAAAGCTCAGAGTCAAATTAAGAGCCCATTAAGCATGTATGCTGTTCTCATCTGCATCAGCCTCTCTACGGGTCACCTCCTGGCAGCCCTCAGCTGGGGCTGTTGCCTCTGTTTCGGACACTTTCTCTGAAGGGGCACTGCACTCTCCCGGAGAAGGTCTGGCCTGAGGAGGAGACTCAGGAGAAGGGCCCTGCCTGTCGGAGCCAGGAGTGAGGGAAACGGGGAGAGGCTGACTCCTAGGCCCCATCACTTCTCATCACACACCCTTCTGAGAACCTTTCTATTAACTGGCCGGACCAAACACTTCTGTTCTGCACCACCAGCCAGGCACCTGTTTAGCTGTTTCTCAACATGATGAAAGGCAACAGACAGGAAAAAACAGTCTCTCCCTATTGCAGAGTACCGAGCTGCCAAACTTTCTATCCCAAAGAAGGGGCAGCGTGAGTCCCTCCTCACTCTTCCTTTTGAGCCTTTAAAAAGCTCTAGTCTCCTTAGAACATGGTTAGATGTGGAGGCTGAGCAACAGAAGGGGGGTCCATTTTAAATGGAGATGCATCACCAGTACCTTATGTTGACATCCACTGTTAATTTATGGAGGAGCCACTAACTGATGTGTGGCAAGGGGTAGAAAGAATGTGTCCCTCCTTGACATCTTCTCCAAGGAGGAAACCAACCATCCGGTCTCCAGCCGTAGTGTCCTTGGTCTCGGGTGCACCTTCCGAATGGAGAGCTGGCCTCACTGTTCTGTAAACATAGACAGTGCGGAGTGATGGCAGCGTTTCAATAGTGCGACCTTGGGGCTTCACCACATTCCAGCCCCACGGATAGATCAAGAAGCTCTGTTCAAAAATACCTCCCTACATAAGCTATCAATATGAATTCACTTAACAGCATATTTTTAAAGTGCCGGGTAGGATGATTAAACATCATTTATTCTTAATATAGAGTATATTTGTAGCCTGCCTTCCCTCTAGACCAGGCGACAGAGGAATACAAGTTTCAATAGTGGGAGAGGAGGCTGATTTGGAAATGTGGGGCAACACAGAGGAGGGCAGGCCTTGGTAAGCAGCTAAAAGAAGCCCTGGGCTCCTGGAGAATAGAGAAGTGGGAGGTTCCAGAAAATTGGGGGAAGGGCAAGAAAGACAGGAAGAATGTCTTAGTCCGTTTTGGGCTACTCATAACAAATTACCAGACTGGGTGGCTTAAATAATAAGCATTTATTTCTCACAGTTCTGGAGGCTGGGAAGTCCAAGATCAAGTCACCAACAGATTCAGTGTCTGATGAGAGCCCATTCCTGGGCTCATAGATGGCATCTTCCTGCTGTGAGAGCTTCCTAGGTCTCCCTTCTCTTGTAAGAGCACTAATTCCATCATGAGGGCCCCACGCTCAGGACCTGATCACCTCCCAAAGGCCCCACCTCCAAATACTATCACATCAGGGCTTAGGATTTCGGGCTTCCTAAGATTTCAAGATATGAATTTGGGGAGGACACAGACATGCAGTCCATAATAAAGAGAGATCTCCAAAGATATACTTTGCCTACTTTATAGTTTTGCCCAGGACCATGATGCTGTCACATGCCACTGAAGATCGCTGAGAAGTGGCATCTTGTGAATTGGCAAGACTCAGGGAATTCAGTGCAATAAAAATCACAGGGCATTTTCCACTGCAATACTTTCCCAAGAAGTTGATCTTCCAATCTACTGTATGCTAGTAAAAGATCTCAGGAACACAAAATGCCAATTTAGTTAAAAAAAAAAAAAAATTGGAGCCAATGCTCTATTTCTGATAACAGCGGATCTTGGGTACATGACACCAAAGCCACACTCCCAGAGGTAACGGCAGCTCCCAATTAACATGACGGCGGAGGCTCTCAGCACCTGCTAACATCATCCCTGTGAAGACCGTAGATTCTTAAGTTCATTTTAAGACTCACTCGTTCCTAATTTAGTTTTCTACTTGAAGAAATGCTATCTGAATGCCAGAAGAAGATCATGACCTTCTATTTTGAAACTGCATCTTGCAATAGAATGTTATTTGTTTATGGGATTCCAGTTTCAAATTGAGTTATTTTTGACAGTGTGCTGCATGTCATGTCAAAATACAGGGCCACAGTGAAGAATGTCTTAATTTAATTTTCTTTTATGTGTTAATTCTGTAATTGCTTCCCAACCACACAGCTCAGTAGAGCAAGGGACATGAAGTACTTGCTGGGGTGCTGGCAGGGAAGGACATTTTGTAAGCATTTTTAGGCATTGATGGGCATACATGGAACATTTTATGGCCAACAGGTTATTTAAGACTGTGCAATTAAAAAGTAATTAGCATAACTAACATACTGAAGGTTTTAGATCTCTGACAACTGCAAAAAAACGTAAATGGGATCCTCTAAGATAAAAAACGATTGCACAATTATGTGAATTTTTTTTTCTTTTTAAAAACATCTGTGTATCAAAAGAAATTTCTAGCAGGGTTTGCAGCCAACACGATGCTCCTTGGTTATTTTGTGCTTCAGAATCATGGTACTTAAACCTTTCTTCACTTACCTCCCACCAGTTACTCTTAGAGGCACATTGGGATGAGGGGGCTGGCAGTGAGATGGCATGAAGAAATGCTAGAGAGAAAAAAATGAAATTATGTTAAACCAGCGAGAGGGAGGTGGGGATGAGGGGCCCTGCAGTGTATGAAAGAGCCTGAGCTCCAGAGTCTGACAGCCTTACATTTTAGTCCTGGCTCTGCCACCTGCCCTGCATAAAGCCCTTACACTGAGTACCATTTTCCCCACCTGTAAGATGATAATGATAACCACAGCACCCACTCATAATTCTACATGGTGGGTGTAGCTAGTGAGGTGTTGCCATCCACGGGGCCCTGCATCAAGCCAGGCATCCAAGACCTGAATAATGCAGAGTGGTTTTCTTCCTCATACCACCTCTACACCTCAGCCTCCGCAGAGTCTTTAAGAGAGAGCACCTTGAACTGTTGGTGAGGAGGCAAACTGGTGCAAAACAGTATGGAGGTTCCTCAGAAAATTAAAAAATAGAACTACCATATGATCCACTAATTCCACTACTGGGTATTTAGCCAAAGAAAACAAAAACACTAATTCAAAGGGATACATGTACCCCTATGTTTACTGCAGCATTATTTACAATAGCCAAGATATGGAAGCAGCCTAAGCATCAATCAACAGATGAATAGATAAGGAAGATGCTTGTGTACACACACACACACACACACACACACACACCCCTACAATGGAATGTTGTTACACAGCCATAAAAAGGATGAGATCTTGTCATTTGCAACAACACAGATGGACCTAAAGGGTATTATGCTAAGTGAAGTAAGATCAAAAAGGACAAATACCATAGGATTTCACTCATATGGAACTTAAAAAATAAATGAATAAACAAAAAGCAGAATCAGACCTACAAATAGAACAAACTGAGGGTTACCAGAGGAAGGGGATGGGAGGATGGACAAAACAGGCGAAGGGGAGTGAGAGATACAGGCTTCCAGTTATGGAATGAGTAGGTCATGGGAATAACAGGCGCAGCATAGGGAATGTAGTCAATGACACTGTAATAGCGTTGTATGGTGACAGATGGTAGCTACGCTTGTGGGGAGCAGAGCAGAACATACAGAGAAGTTGAACCACTGTATTGTACACCTGAAACTAATGTAACATTAAATGTCAACTATCCTTTAAAAAATGTCTTAAAGAGAGAGCGCCTTGATGCGTCAACCTGCCCACTTCCTTCTATACTTGCCTTTGATCCAGGGCAATGGGGGGTTGGGGGGAGCACAGAAGTGAGCAGCAAGATGGGGAAGGGTTTAGAGAGCTTCTTGGGACAGTTTCTCCCAGCATGCAGAATGTGGCAGGTGATGCTTTCCAGACAGAATTAGCGGGAGGCAGCACTGCCTATCTATAGGTGTATATGGGGAATGAAAACCATAAAATGCTTAGTAACTACTATGTTTTTAAAAAGCGTGTCTGCCACCCGGAGTCCTTCTGCTCACAGCACCTGGTGAGAACCACTGCTGCAGGATATGACAACATTAGGTTGTTTTTAATTAAATGAAAAATTCCTTCCAGACCTGGTGCACATTTGCCCACAGATCGTTCACTCTGAATGTTGCTGGTCTAGAACATTCTAGAAAGAGGGGAAGGCAGCTGATTCCCAAGTCATTTGCCTTGATTCTAAAATATGCTGGTTTGCAAAGGAAAACAATTGTCACTTACTTCATTTATTCCAGAACATAATTGCTGAGCATGAAATTCGTAATATCTCCTGTGCTGCCCAGGACCCAGAAGACCTCTCAACATTTGCTTATATCACAAAAGATTTGAAGTCCAATCACCACTACTGTCACGTGTTTACTGCCTTTGATGTGGTGAGTACTGTCTTTAAAGTATTTCCCCAAACGTACCTGCAGTTTGTTGAAAACTCAATTTGCAGTTAAGATACTTGGCTTGTTTATCAAGTGTTAAGGTATGCCTAATGTGTAGGATATTTTGCAGACTCCGTTTTTCTGAGCTTTGCCTATACTGTCACTCATCCATTAAATTTAGAACTCCGCTTCCGCTTGGTATCCAAACTGCTGTTGCTCAACTACTAACTTCACTTTTCAGATTTGACAAATCCCTTTCTTTCTTTGGTACCAAAGTATGGTAATGCCTGTTGGTTTCTCTGGTGGCCACTTCTAAATAGTAGGGCATAGTCGTCTAGGTTTGTTGGGAAGAAAAATAATTTCAGTGCCTCATACGTTATTTGTGGTCTTCTGTATTGAAAAGTAGTCAAACAAATTAGACACCTACAGGTAATAATTGGGAACACCAAGGTTTGATCTCTTTGCTTATTCAGAAGTTAGTCTTACAATGACGTACTTATGGTATTATACCACTTATGGTCCTGTCATTAGTCTAAATATTAGCCCTTTATTACAGACTTGAGAAATGAAAGCAATTCTAGAGAACAAGTGTTCCTTGAAGATAGATACATAGATATCCTCAATGTGGTACAAATTCTTGAGGATATCTCTAATACAGTACCTTGGGCATTCTGTATTTGAAGCAGAACAGATATGGCTGCAACCATGAAATAATGTGTAATCAGAAGAATTATTAAAATGTCCCTTTAATTTGACAGTACTGCTCTGTCCAGGGTGTTTGAAATGTACATATTTAAAGGATTACACAGTAAGTGCACTATAATGTATTCTTGGAAGGGCAGCCCACGGTTCAGTGTCATGGGCGAAACTTGTTGGAGTAGTCTTGGTCAGCTCTGGCTAACACCCAAGGACCAAAGACTCCCATAGTCCAAAGTACACACCATTCTACGGTACATTAGGCTCATGCCCAGAGCATTTGCATCAGGCTACAGGTGGCTCATCTCTTCCAGTTTTTGGAGAATGAAAACAGGAAAGAACATTCATGTGCCTTTAAAAAAATCCCTTCTATTTTGGGAGGTATGTGGAAAATAATAGAAAAGTGGTATGTGGTAACAGTAAGAACTACAAAGCAAAGCCCTCGAAGGCTGCTCCATATACCTGGTTGTGTGGGATTGCATGAGATTGATGGTGCTGATTAAAGGCATTTCAGCGTTAGGTTTCTGGTGCCTTACACATAACTCACCATTCTTGTGAAATGCCGTTGTTTCTGTAAACGGCAAAATTCCATTCTCTCCACGCGCATTTTGGTTTGCACGAAGCACCTTGCACTGAGGCAGTTGGCTTAGTGTCATAGAGAGAACAGGCAGATGAGAGTTAGCACCCCAGCTCTGCTTCCTGCGCCCAGGTCTTACACAAGTTGCAGGACTTCTCCGAGTCTTGACTTCCTTTGTCTATAAACCAGGTACAGGGATGTGTGCCTCACGGGTTTTCACCAGGATTGACATGAAGGGACATATGGAGACTGCCTCACCAATAACAGGTGTTCCATGTTAGCTCCTTTCCCACCCCTTGCCTACCAACATCACAATTGACAGCCCGGTCCCCTTCCTGCTAAAAGACATAAAATAGATCTGCCACAAGTGTGTTTATGATCCCGAGTTTTCCCACTGATCTTGCAAAGAACTGAAAAAAAAAATTGAAGCAATAAATAAATAAAATAGAAACAAGAGAAAGAAAATATTGACTCTGCAGGCCTTAGAATGGTATATTGCCTCCGTACTGTGTTTGCACTGAATGTCAGCATTAATATTGTGATCGCCTTCAGGATGAAGTCCAGCCTTTCAGTGACTACTGCAGCCTTTCTTTCTAAACTGGTTTTTAAAGTAATATATAACTGGCCTTTATGATCGTACCCCAAACATTGTCCTGTATTCAAACTGAAAATGATTCCTATGGGCCATCGGCCCCCTTGAGTTTTGAGCAGTGTGTGTGTGATGGCAGAATACCGAGGCAAAATGTGGGGTGTAGAAATAGTCAACTATTTAGTTTTAGGATCAACATGATGTCCCTGATACATTTGGAAGCGTGTAGAGAATTGCCTCATCTTTTATCTTTTCACTCAGATGTTTGATTTACTGTAGACCTTCACAGGCCTGGTATAAGCTCCAGAGGATTTTCATCATATACCACAAATCCGCCATTTTAATCCTCTCTAGGTGAACACGGTGTGTCTAACTTCAAAAATAGTAACAAAGGCCACCAGCCTTGACCTGGGCCTTTGAGCAATTTCGAGATGCAACAAGCTTTGCTTACACACACACACACACACACACACACACAGCCTTTTTGAGCATGAATTTAGTATCTTTATATAGGACAGTTCAAGATTCAGTCCAGTCTTGAAGCCTTAAAATTTTTGTGATATGAGTCATTCTCCTAGGCTGCCCAAATGGTAAAAAAAAAAAAAAAAAAGGAAAGAAGAAATAAGAATGCCTTAAGTATACACTTTGTCTTTTAGCTGATCTGTATGCATACATATACATTTTTTATTGCAAAGTTATTGCTGCTTTGACCCTGTAAAGCTTTTACAGTTCAAAGAAACGTTTTTATGAATATCTACTATCATTGAGAAAAGTCAATGATGTCTAGAACGCTTCCAGGTTATGGAGAGTTAGGTTTGAAATTCAGAGTATTTTCCCATAGAAATCCTGTGGTCTGGGAAGGGAGGCCCAAGTCCCCCCACAAATCTACCATGTGAGTTTAACACAGTTCAGTTACTAAGGGACATTGCTGAGCTTTTAATATGCTCAGATGCCGAGAGGGGGTGGAGTGCGCCATGTCTCCCAAGTTCATCTGGCTGTTGAGCCCTTTTCGGAGAGCACCTTGCAGGGGTGGCATTCTACAGAACATACTTTAGGAAATGTTATACTTTAGGATCTCTAAGCCTGTTTCCATTACTTAGGATCTATGCTAAATTCAGCTTGTGATAGTTTCAGTTTTAGATGACAGGTAGATGAAAATAAGAAGACTAGAGCAAAAGCAGAATTAGGGGGCAGGTTCCCATGAAAAAAGCTAGTATGTACCTACTGGCAAGCACCTGACCTCCTTGCATTCTAGACTCTTGCTGTCATGACAGCAAGAACACATCTCATCCACTGCAGAACAGAAGGCTTCCCAAACCCCACCTTCCAGGCAGTGAAAACTTAGGGAAGAGGGAACAGCAGGACTGGGTAGAAAAGAAGGATGTGTCATGATCTCAGGTGGCCGAAGGGCTATCATGCAGCTAGAATTGCCAAGGCGGGGGGAAGGGGGGATGAGTGTTTTGGTGGCCACCAGATTTCAAAGCTGCAGTGATCATCCTTAGAAGGACACTATGAGTAAGAAACAGATATAACCAAGGTAACTTGGAAACTGTCATCTTCTATATACTGTTCACTCAATCTAGATTTCTAATAGAATGAAATAGGTCAGAAAGATTTTAATGCATGGTCTGTGGGACTATCAGATTTATTGCAAAAATCTAGAAAGGACCTCATTCAGTAGTTTTAAAGTATGAATTTTTTTTTAAATAGCATTAAAAGCCATGACTGTTGCTAGACCTTTGCTAATTCTCATTTCTCTTTAAAGAATATGTTTGCAGTCTTCGATATTTTTAACCATGCTCAGTTTTCTCTTACGTGCAACTCCCAAATTCTGTCATCTTCAGTGTGCAGCACGTGGTATGGCTCAGACGGGCTCAGGAATATGCAGGGAATGTTGAAGTCATGCTGCTGGTGGGTGGTGGATGTGGGAGACAAAGCTCCGTCTTTCCTGTGCTTTCTTGGCTGAATGTGGGCCATGAAAGGAACTAAACTGGAGAAGCAGAAATGACGAAATGCAGGCAGACATGTTTGGCGGACTGTGTGACAGCATCTGATAGTACTCTGCCATCAGGACGTACCAGCAAGCCAAAGCAGAGACGGAAAAGAACAGTGGAGTCAACCACACTGTCCTGACCACTGAGACCTACGCCATCTTCTGACTTTGCCTCTGCTACGAGTTTCTTTCTCAGTTTTCTCATCTGTTTAATGAATTTAAAATTCCTGAGCCCCCCTCCTTTTTTTTTTCTTTCCAGTTTTAGTGAGATATAATTAGCAGATGACATTGTATTCGTTTTAGGTACACGACATAATGATTTATGTATATATTGTGACGTGGTCACTACAATAGCTTTAGTTAATATCCATCAGCCTCACAGTTAAACAGTTTTTTCCCTCGTGATGGGAACTTTAAGATCTACTCTCTCAGCAACTTTCAAATACACAGTATGGTATTATGAACTGTAGGCACCGTGCCATGCATGACATCCCTAGAACTTGTAACTGCAAGTTTGTGCCTTTTGACCCCCTTCACCCGTCATGCCCATGTGCAAACTGAGAATATATATGCAGGGTAGCTCGAAGTCCCTGACGAGAAGTATTTATGACCGATGCTGCCAAGGTTGTCCGACAAAGTGGGAACTTAGTGCAGAAAACGGCTGCTATTGTTGTTGACGCTAGCCGGCCTAGCGTAATACTGTACAGCAGCTGGGTGGTAGCTTTCGTTCTCTTTCTCATTTCCTCCACCTGAAAGTGGCCCTTGATCTCTTTGATTCCGAGACTGTGGAAGGGCATGACCATGGAAGAAAATGTTAAAGTGCATAGAGCCCGGAGGACGGACCTGTGTCACTTCCCCTGGCCTGTCTGCCATGTGTAATAACACCCGGCAGCAAAACCCAAGCTGTTCCCTGGCCCCTGAAATGCCTCAGCAAGCCAGTGTCAGGAAGGATCCTGCTCCCAAGAGCAGTGAGGGGCTCTAATTGAATAAAAAAAAAGCAACATTGGCAGCCCAGCGGTTCTTACACATCACCACCTGTTCCCTCACCGAAAACAGGAATAAATTAACACTGTCAGGGTGCATTTATCTGTATCTTTCAACTCCACTGGCATAAATCATTGAGAATTAACCGAGTCACAAAGTCAAAGGTGGGTGGATATTCAAGGAATATTACTCCTTTTTTTTTTTCTCTCATCCCTATTTTTTGTGGGTGAGGGAAGGAAGGATGTTATTAGTGCCTTAACTCAATCCCAGTTTTTGTGAAATTAAAACAAAAGGGCATTCTGGCCTATTTTTTTTTTTTTTTCACAGATTGCCTGGCAGCATTTATACATGTGTTCATATAATATAGCCTCTTTCCGAATGACTAAAAATCACATGCCATGTTTAGAGGTGTGGCCTTTAGAATCAGGTCAGCACCTCTTAGCTTTATAGTTTGGCCAAGAACTAATCCTCAGTTTCCTCATCTGTAAAACAGAGATGAACAACAGTACCCAGCACCTACAGCTCTTCTTAGAATTAAACGCGATACTGTGTGTCCATTTCCAGCCCAGGGTGTTCAGTCATTCTCAGCTGCTGAGGACAGGAGATGGGTAGTAGCAGTTGTTCAGTAGTTGTGGTGGTTGTATTCTTTCTTGTCCTCAGAACCTGTATGAGGATTTATGTCCCAGGTTTTCGTATATAGCGTGTGTTTGCTGCAGCAACATTCCACACTTGGAGGGAAAAAGTCAAAGGCCATTTAAATACATTTATTGAGTGCCTACTATGAGTCAGGCACAGGTCCCTGCTCTCCAGGAGCTCTTAGTTCCGTAGAAGAAGTAAGGACATAACAAATAGTTGCAATAAAATCCCACCCATGCTATCCTGGAGCTGAGCCAGCACCTAGCAGGGCTGGGGCTGCTCCCAGAGGAGGCGTGCTCCCTGCTTCGGCTGGAAGCTGAACGCTTAGTTTGTGTGAACATGTGATAAGTTTGGAGGCGTGACAACTCATTAATTCACTTTGCAATGGCGAGCTCAGGGCATTAGATGCACATCTGCGATAAGCAAGGAAAAAGTCATTTGTATTTACTGTGTTTATTAAGCCAAGGAAATGGACTTTTTCATTTGAGAAAGATTTTCAATGAGAAGGTTTAAAGTAAGAAGGGTTTTGAATTTGGTAAGTGCCCCTTTTCAAAGGCGTAACAAGTTAGTGACAGGGGTACTGTAGCTTCCACTAGGAGCTTTGACTTTGAAGAGTGGGGAGAGGTTGAAACCTAGCAAATCTCTCTTTTGACACCCTTTCTCCAAATCCCTGCCAAGTAACAGGGAAAAGACCAGCTGTGTTTCCCTTCTGCCCTGGCAAGCCAGTCCTGCAGCATGGCTGCCCGAGGCCTGCCATCCAGCCAACTGGGTCTGTGGTTCCATGTGGACAGGTGCATGGGTGCATGATCTCCATGGTGGACCTGGATGCATGATCTCCATGGTGGACCTGGAATGCTACAAGAAAGCAAGTCCTGACTTAGGGAGGAGGGACCAGCCTCCTTGTTAGGCCTTTGCTAAGCCAGTGCACACTCATGTACTCAGGGTGAGGCATGAAGTTAAACTTTAGCAGGTAATGGTGGAATGCTCTGCCACCTTTAAAAATCTGGTTTTTGAAGAACATTTAGCAGCAGGAAAAAGCCATTCATGATTTAATGTTGCATGAAAAAGCAAGTTATGAAACCACACATCAAGTATGATTTTAATTTTGTTTTAAATTCACATACCTAAGTATTCATATCAAAGTATTTGTGTATATATATGAATGTAAAAAGAAAATAAGCCAAAATGCAGTATTGGCTCTGTTCCAGCAATAGAATTTTACAGGTGGTTTTCTATTTTCTTTATATATTTTCAGAATTGTCTACGTGTACCCCTGTTATAGTTACGGGAAAATATTAATTTCATGATTCTTTTAGTGAGCTGAAATCAGCCCTAAAGAGGCTATCGGCACATTGACCAGTCGACATGTCAGCCGTGGACCAGATGCCTAATATAAGACCTGTGATGGGCAGTATTTATTTCTACAAATATAATCTATCAAGATTAATTTCTGACTTGTACTTGAGAGAACTAACTATAGGTAGAGTTAAGGAGATGTCAATGAATTCTGTGAATATGCCCAGAATATTCTCAGAGTTATTTTTACCTCAAGACGTGGGTGAAGCAACTTGTAGATGAAGCTTACCCGAGGACTTAAAAAACAAGAAGTACAAGCAAAATACAGCCAAAAGAGAAATGTGGCTTCTTTCTGGAGACCCCACTGAGGACCCAGATTGAAAACCACTTTCCTTTGTCTTCAGGCCCCGTGGCATTGCCTGCACTTCTGGGGCATCCGTGCCCCCAGGTCTACCTGCGGCAGAGAAGAGAGATGGCAAGAATTGGCTCTGGCCATCCGTATTCACCCTTATCTAATCCTTAAGTGCAAGTCCTTTGATCTTAGGGACCTACCAGGCAGCTTCCTTTTTTCAGTTCTTCCAGCAAACATTTGTTAAGCACCTAATGTACCCTAAGCCCTAAAGACACAAAGTCAGATGAAACTAGAGCCTTCAAGGAGCTCCATCAACTGAGAAGGTTGACCCTATGAAGAGAAAACACTAGTAAATACCACGCAGTGTAAGTAGAGCCGTGTCAAGGTGCTGCAGGGCTGCCTGAGGAGGGCCACCTGGCTGAACCTGGGGGTCAGGAAAGGGGACTAAGAGAGGACTCCTAGAAGATAGAATGCCCCAGGTGAATCTTCAAGGACGAGCGGTAACTCACCAGCCAGAGGTGAGAGATGGGAAAAGGTGTTTTGCCAAAAGCAAAAGCCATTTTATAATAGACAGAAGACTTGGCCATTTGGAATCATTTCTGGGGTGACTGATGCCATGAGAACATCCTCTCAGATGAAGGCCAGCCCCTTGGTCACTGCATCTCTAAGCACTGGCTGGTAGATTGTCGAGCCCTGCAGTCTGGCTTTTGCACAATATGCTGCGATTTAACATGGTGTCAACTATGTGTACATCTCTGGACTGAATCCATAGTTGGCTAGGTAAGACACATCAGCTTCTAACCATACAATCCTGGATCTCCCAGGGTAGAAAGGGACCTCAGGGTCACCTGGACCAGTCCCCATCCCCAGTGCCATCTCAGTGCCAGTGACGGCTTCCATAGGTAGGTAGCCCATGGCAGAGCTGGCCCATGCAGGTGATCTAGGCATGGTCGTGATTCAGCAGTGCTGGTGTAGCAAACCTGAGGCTCCTCAGAGTGCCCTTGGCTCTTCCGCTCTGTCCAGGGCTTCCAGGCACAGACACAGCCCATCCCTTGAATGTCTGTGTTTGCATCCTCTTCAGGTGTGGGTGGCCTCTGCTGACCCCCAGAGGCCAAATAGCCAAATGAGGGCCTGTAGTTTTCTGGGGCTATGGAACTAACATGTTCCTTCAATGGCAGTTACTGAAATGTGGTGGTGGTTTTTTAATGCTAATGGAAAGTGCCAGTAGGTAGGTCAGAATGGTCTACTTGGAAACAGCAGCTTCCCAGCCTGGGTCAAAAAGGCCCTCTCTCCCCATGGCACCCCGTCCCCTCTAGGCTTGCTCACTTATTGTCACGTTCAGCAGGTGAGGAGAAGGCCGCATCGGATGTACCTTATCAGCCATTTTGGCAGTAACAGGTTAAACAAAGTGAGCTCTCAAACAAATGTTTACGTGAAGAAATGGATACCACTTATACCTCTTTCCATAAAGAATTTAAGGCAACCTCCATAAATAGGTAAGCTAGATCTGAAAATATAGGTACACACAGATCTGAACTAGGGAAAAGACCTACTAAAAGGAAGATCAACGCCAAGGGAAAAGTTTTAACGTCAATATGCAGACCACAGAGTTGTACGTAGTTATTAGAGCCGAGCTACAAATTTGGCTCTGAGCTTCCTGGAGGTCAAGGGAAATAGGGAGACACATGCTTCTTTGAAAGAAGAGTAGAACCCATCCTCTCAGAAAACAAAACTTCAGTGAGACTGAAGTCTGAAAGGACTCTTTGTCCTGGGTCTCTATGACAGAATATTGTGTGATAGTATCTTACTAACATTCATGCAGTGAATCTCCCAAACACAAGATGCTTCCTTCGAGGCGCCCTCAGTGAAAGTAGAACACCAGCAGACTCATGAAAGCAGTAAGGCAGGAAGTCCAGTGGCACAAAATACTGGCTCATCTGAGGTCAGATCTGGGTTTGAATCCTGGCTCTGCCCCTCACTAGCAGTTTGAACTTGGCCAAGTTAATCTCACTAATCCTGAGCTTCTCACACATAAAATTGGGGGTGACAGTTCTCCCTTTATCAGGTAGCTGTGAGGGTTAGATTATCTACATCAGGCACTTAGCAGGTCCCTGGGATGGAGTGAGCAGTGTCATGTGGTAGTTGCTGCCAGCACTGCTTTATCGTCCCTGTGAGACAAAACAGAATATGGTTCAGATTCACAGGTGGTCCAGAGCTTGGTGCAGGCATAAAGCCTAGCACAGCTGCAAGAGTGGGCTGAGTGCATGTCTGTAAGCTAATGTCCACACACAACAGTTTTCAGCTGAGCTTGATAGAAATTGGACAGCAGAAGGTTCTACTCTTTGTACTGAGGGTAGAGGTCTTGGGGCTCCAGGTTAAAGAAAGAGCTAAGCATTCTAAAATTCAACTGAGCAGATGTTAGAATTGACATCCAGTGTGAAAACTGAAGAGCCTAAAAGAGATTCTTGGCCAAATGGATGGCCAGCCCCTCTGGTACATGGAGGCGAGCCAGAGTGACACCTGCAAATAGGGCCTGGGTTGTCTTGGAACTGTTTCCAGCCCTCTCTGCCAAAGAATGAAAAGGCACCTAGAACCCCAAGGTGATGGGTAAAGAGTAAGCTGTTTTTGAGCTAGAATATTTTCTCTTGTTTTTAATTATCAAAATGGAAAAGCTTATTTTTTACGACTGTAAAATTATTCATCTTCATTTGAATAAAGTTCAAAACATACAAAGAAAAAGAGAAAAATTATCCACAATCTCAACACTCAGTGATGACCATTAGTAACATTTTAATATATATCCCTGTTTTCTATGCACATAGACAGATACCATCTATGTCTGTATTTATCCATATATTTTTACTTAGTCTTTTAACCAGTTTTTTAAAACGACTCAGTTTTCATTTTAATTGGCTGCACTGTGTGAATCTATGTAGTATACTTAATTAGTCCTCTATTTATGAAAAATTTTAAACATGATAATGAATATTCTTGCAAATATGCCACTGAACCCTTCAGCCTAAAAAATGTTAAAGCCCCTATTTTATCAAAAATGCTTGTTTTTGTTTTTTTTTAATTCTAAAAATGAAAGAATGCTTTTGTTTCCAGTCCCATCCTGGGCCACCTCCATAGTTGTCCCTCCAGGCCCAGCAGTGGCCTGGCTCTTGAGGATGCAGATAGAGCTGATTGCTAGGACAGAATCAGAAGGCACCCCCAGAACAGGGCACCCCAAAAAGAATCCCAGACTGGATGGACACAGGAGGACACAGTGGACTCCCAGGGGCAAGCAAAGTCAAGAACTGTGCTCTCCCCAAATTTGTTTGGAGGTTTCCAACAAGTTTGGAAGGAGTTTCCAAACTCCTCGCAGGAGGGATGGGATGCAGCCTGGGGCTGCCGTCACTGGGATGGTCACTGTAGATTCCACCTGCCTATGTTCTGTACCTGTGGTAAGAGCTTATTTACCGTACAATGTGCCGCAACATTTCTAAGTTTCGTGAGCTGGTTCTTCCTTTATAAGCTGACGATTCAACATATTCATTTCTTCCTTTATTATAATGATCATTACCAGGTTTTGGAAATGCTAAGTATTAATCTTTAAAATAAAACACGGAAGTATAAAGCAGGAAAAAAAAAAATCATAAAAGAATCCCAGTGATACATCAGTTAATACCTGAGTGACCAGAATTTTTCCTAGAGGACAGATTGCCCACATCTATGCTGCGGTTTTTCTAACACCAAACTGATGAATGTGCTGGGTACAGCCTCAGTGACTAGGAGGCAGAAGGACAAGGAGGGACATTTCTTTGTCTCTCCAAGAGCTTCCCCTCCCCCACATCATTCAGTGAGCACTTCCTGGACACTTGCCATAGGCCAGGCACCGGCCAGGCATTAGGGACTCAGCCTGACACATGGAAGTAGCTCAGTAAGTAGCCAACGTGGTCAACTGCAGTCCTGACTGCCTTGAGCTCCTAGTAAATGCAAGCTTGCCTACACATCTCCAGTTTGCATAAGAAAAACAAGTTTGTGTCCCTTGATTACTATTAAGATCTCTCCTTAAAATATGATGGCTCTGCAAATTCCTCTAATGTAGCAATTCTTAATTCGAAGAACAGAATCCCTAGGGGAGAAGGGAAGGGCTTTAGAGATGGTGATGGTCCCCCTGGGGCGGTTGTCCCCATTGACTTGGGATTCCCTGCCTTCATCCTAAAGAGTCTCTGCTGGAAAGGGAGTGTTGCCTGGCATCCCTCATCATGTAAGGGGCACATCCAATGGTTGAGAATCCTTGTGATGATGGATCATGTTAAATCACGAAGGACACCCTTTGCCTGGAGGCTGAGACCCAAGCAAATTGTGTACCGTTAGGTATCCTCACCCCAGCCAAGATGCACTTACCACCCAGTAGTTTCTGTATTTAATGTTTTTAAGCTTTTTTTTTTTTTTTTAACAGTTTGCAGAAGTCATTTATCTTAACTATAGTTCTAAGTTCAAGAGCAGGGCCTACCAACACCTGGATTCAAATCCTAGCTCTGCTGTGCTGGCTTCATGACCAAGTTATTTAACCATTCTGAGCTGAATTCTCTCACATGTGAAATACGAATAATAGCCCCACTGTTATAACCCCTACAGGGTGGTGGTTGTTGTTAGGATTCAATGAGAGAGTCCATGTGAAGCATGTCCTATGGTACATGGCACACAGAAAATAATGTTGGCTGAAATTGTCATTGGTTAAGTGTAATCATGAGTGATTCTCAAAACAATCCAGTGAAGTCACTACTGCATGTTATCATCCCCATTTTTAAATTAAGAAAAATGAGGCTCAGAGCATGCTGTCCCCAGTCATCATCCCCCACGCCTGTACCAAACATGCATGCACACACACAGGCTACCCGCTTTCATTGATGGTCTTTGTAAGGTAGAAAATGCTCAAGACCAATTGCCATAATAAATGTGATTCTAGAAAGAGACTCATGCTGGAAAAGCCAAGGCAGGTATTTTCCAATAAGCCAGGAGGGGCAGAAAGAGCCACGGTCAGAGACAGGCCAGGTTAACGTAGTGAACGTAAAGCTGAAAGGGTTTGAATTTATGCTCAAGGGAGGTAGTGACTAGAGATGAGAACATGGTTGTGCCAACTTAGAAGGACATTCCAGCTCTGTGGTTTGGGCTAATATGTGTGAAGGGACACCCTAGTGCTTACTGTGATGCTGTGACCAGGATGGGTCACAGGAGGCATCTAGCTTCCCCACAGCCAGGGCTGAGGGTGGGGTGGTTCCAGGAGTGACTCCCCACGACTACATACTGTTCATCCCAGCTCAGAGGCTGGCAGTTCTCTTCCTGCTACCGGAACGAGGAGCCAGCCAGCCTTCTTCAGCACTGAATGGTGTTCCAGTTATCTGTTGCTGCTTAACAAGCCACTCCAAAACTTAGTGACACAGAAGAACATCCATTTCATTATGATTCTGTGAATGAGGGATTTGGGCAGAATATGGCAGCTCTGCTCTTTTCTGCTCAGCGATACCTGGGGCCTCCGCTGAGGTGGCTCAGATGGCTGCTGATGTTGGGACAGCTCTACTAGGGCCATCTCTCTGGGGTCTTGCGTCCTCCCCGTGTGGTGTCTCCTAGAGACTGAATGTCCAGGATGACTCCTTCGCTGGGATGACTGCAACTGCTGTTTCTTTCCAGGCAGCCTCTGCCATTTGGCTAGCTTGGACATTTGCGTAGCATGGTAACCTCGGGGTGGTCAAATGTTTACACATGGCTGGCTTCCCTCAGAGTGTTTCAAGAGGCCTGGATGGAAGCTACAAGACTCCTTACAACCAAATCTCAGAGGTCCCAGCATGTCACTTCTGCAATACTCTGCTAATTGGGAAAGTCAGGAAAGCCAATCCAGATTCAAGGAGGTGGAGAAACAGACTCACCCTCTTCGTAGAAGGTCATGGCGTAGACACAGGGCAGTGGAATGGATGGCAGCCGTCTTGGAGACAAGCTACCACATGTGGGTAGGGGTAAGAACATGGGCTTTGAGTCACAAATACTGGTTCATATCACAGCTCTGTAACTTTCTAGCTCTGTGATGTCAGGTAAGTTACTTAGTCTCTCTGAGCCTCATCTATAAAATAAGGATAAAGAGATTTTGCAGATAACTGTGATAATACTTAAATGAGATAAATCTAGTGCATACTCAATTCCTAATACCTGTGAAGTCCTTACTTAATGGTAGCTATGCTACCTACAGTAATAACTCTATATAGTATAACTGTAGTAGTGCTATTTCTCTCATTTGTCCTTTGCCTATTCATTCATTCATTTAGCATGCATTTACTGAGTGCCTACGGTGTGTCAGGCATAGTCTCAGGCACTGACCTCCCCACAGTTGCAAAGATAATAATACATTGAAAACAGAGAGTAATTGGGCCTTCAGGTTTTTGAGGCATCTCTAGCTCTTCAATGCCAGCCAGCATCACTGGGGTCAGCAAGCCTGGCTCAAAGAAGGTAGCAAGGCTTGTCACCTAAGCCTCTCTGATACTGCAGTATTAATTTTTGGTCTCGTCCTAGTTGAGACTCCTACCCTCACAGTAACCGTCCTCCCATTTAAATAGTGGGACTGTTACTAAGGAGAGGCAAGAGAAACGAATCTTCCTCCCCATCTAGACATGTGTCAGCAGGTCCAACCTGATGAGTGTTCCCCTCAGGGGCCCTGGTATGTCAGTAGTACAGCGCTCAGCATTTAGAAGCCCCATCAGAACCAGCTGCTCCTCATGCCCATGGGCCCTCCCTGGCTTCCAGAATCAATACCTCAAACATTGAGGCAACATAAGAGATAGGAAAGGTAACCGTATCCAACTCTACATAATCATAAGAAAAAACAACTCTGTAAAGCATTCAAAAATAAAGCGAGAAGCAAGACATCAAGAAGAACACAAGCCAAACCAGGAGAGGGCATTTGGCACAGTCTGGTCTCAGTGTCTTATTTGAGCAGTTTCCTAACACCAAGAACTAATTAAAAATGAAAAAGCAGGGCTTCTAACCCACTACCCTTCAAAACCTTTAGGCTTCCCATAATAGTCATGTGAAAAATCTCACTTGCTCAAATGAGCATCTTTGACTTTCTTTTGAAGACACTGGAGCTTTAAGTAAATCTCACTTTCAGGAATTTGTTTTTAGGTTAATGATAAAGAATTCACACTCATTAAGCTCCACTGTTCTAGTATATAAAAGCTGAACATTATATAATTGCTGAATCTGCCGTCTTTCCCTTCATCCATTTGCCCACCTAGAGCATGAATATCTGCTACATAGCCCTGACGGATGGACATCAACCATCTCCAGAGTCATGCTGAACAAGACCAAGAGCCCATGACTTCACATGGAGACTACAGAAGTCAAAAGCCCCAGTCTGCCTTTCAGAGGCGTCCCCTATGCACACTAGGAGGCAAAGCTGACGATGACGTGATGCCAAGTGTAGGCAGTCGAAGGGTTCAGCCCTCTTTGTGCAGTGATGGCCGGAGCTATCTGCCAGCCCTCCTCCACTATCATTTGTCTGTGCACTGCTAATTTACTAGTCTGACTCATGCTTGGAGGCAAACACAGGATCAGTGCTCATTGCAGGAAGTGCTCAGTTGGCTGTGCAAGGTTCAGTGTCTCCAGCAAGCACACGTCTGTCTTGTGGGGCCATCATTTCTTAACATGTCACTCAAAGAAGACCCCTCCTCTGTCAAAACAGATTTCAAGCTCAGAGGCATTTTCCCTCCTTGGGTCTAAGACCACAGTAGTCTGGCATTGATCTGAAGTCTGGTTGGTCCAGAAACCCATGGACTTCTTCCACTTGGGCCTCCAAAGGCCATCCTGTATCTCCTTCACTGTCTTCTTCATTTCTGTTCTGAAAAACCATGAATAGACATTCTAGGGACACTGATCAGAATGAAAACTTGAGACAGACCATGCCTGCTCTCTGCTGGTGCAATGATTTTAAGAAAGCTCTCTGTTGTGACTGATAGATAAGGCATCTACCTCTTTGGTGTGCTGTGACCTCAGGGGCATTGTCAAGACCCTGCCTCTCTGGGGTCAGACAACATCATGTTTTCTCAGTGAGAGAAGACCAGGTGGAGCTGTGCTGGGAAGAGAAGGCAGAAATCAAGGATTCATATCTAGAGAAGAGAAAAGAAAGCTAGAAGTCATCTTGAAGGGAGTGACTGAAGGTCCGAAGAAAAGAACCTTTCTCCCAGTCACTGCTTGGCATGGCATTTGGGCCTGACAGACTCTCCTGTCTCTTGCTGATTTGATGATAAAATATGGAAGTGGACCCACAGGGAGAGCAAGCGCCTCAAGAAATAGATGGATAATTGGCTCTGTTTGCATGCTGGCTGCTGGAACTGTGAGACACCACACCAGCATGACTAATGCCTCTCCCCTCCGCCTAAATTAGATTTTGATTGTGCTTTAGAGATGTTCACTGAATCACAGATGTTTGAGGTAAAAAGACCCAAACTTCTCAGGAACACCTCCTGTAGAGTGTGTGGGCTCGTTCTTACAAGCACAGCTGAGGCACTCCCAGAACTCAGATGAAGGACCATAGTAACCCCTTATCTTCCAAGGCCTGGGAGCCAACCAGCTGCCCACGAGGGAGGCTCTGAATGGAATAGGCTCCTGGGGCCAGGGGGTGTGGGCCTGCTCCCCGTAGGGTGAAGTTGGGGGTCAGCTCCTTAGCGTGGTCGTAAGCCAGTGCATCGCATTGCTGACTAATGCCTCATGTAGACTCTAAATTGGACCTGGGGTTTCCTGTTCTTCACAGATTTCCACTGACTCACTGCCACACCAGGTGGACTAGTTCAAGGTCCTTGCTAGTTCACCTCCCACAGTGTTCCTCAGCTACTCAACTTGGCCAACCTGCAGTATGCCACAGTAAATGCTTTTCTCTTTTCTCTTGCAGAATTTAGCCTACGAAATCATCCTAACACTGGGTCAGGCATTTGAAGTTGCTTACCAACTTGCACTACAAGCAAGAAAAGGGGGGCATTCCTCTACACTTCCAGAAAGCTTTGAAAACAAACCCTCCAAACCTATCCCCAAGCCTCGTGTCAGCATTCGCAAGTCGGTGGTAAGTAGAAAGAATACAGATGTTCTGAAAATCTTGAGCTGGAGGGAGAGGAAGCTGTTAAGCAGGTCCCAAGTGATGTGGGGGCCTGCCTTTCTATGTCTCCTTTGGCCTCCTCCTCCTGGCATGCATCCTTCACCCTCCCAGCCTGATTCCTGCAAAGTCTCAGGGGACCATCTGTCTGAACCTACAGGATCCCAAGAAAATTCCACTTTCTCTGTCACCTGTGGCAGCTCTGTGAGAGGGGGACTGGGTGCCGCTGCTTCCTTGATGAATCTTTTCTGAAGGTTCAGGCAAGCTTGGGAACAATGTTCCCTAAGGCTTCACTGCCATCCCACCAGGGGCCAAAACCTCTTGCAAGTCACAGGCCGTTGGAGATGTTGGCAGAGGTTCACAGCAAGGCATCCCAGGTACTCTGCTAGAGGAAGCTAGCTAGGTGCACAGGCTCTGTGCACGTCTTGGGTCCGAGCAGAGCGGTCCTCTCCCCCTTGGCCAGAGGCTTAGATGCCAGCTTTCGGCAGGCTTTCTCCCAGCATCTGAGGCTTCCTGCAGAGCGGGGACTCTTCAGATGCTGCAGCCCCTCCTTCCTCCTTGTCATCTGCCTTCCTCCAGGAATTTCCTCCCCTTCCCTCCCATGAGCTCTGTAGACGTCCTGTCCTAACAGACTTTCATGACTTCAAAGCGGCCTCCTCTGGTAGTAGCAATACCCAAAAGCTGGAGCGTTCCCAACCAGCCTCCCATCTGGCTTCTGCTCCGGCTGCCGTATGGCATCCTAGGAACTCTGGGGCTCGGGACAGACAGGCACCCCCAGATGCCTTGCTCTCACACCCACATATCTTTCTATCTCTAGCGCGCTCCTCTCCACCATCCCCGGCTTGTGGGGTCATGGGGGAAGTGTAGGATCTTTACTGTTTGTCAAGAAGCACCTCCGTTTGTGAGCATGTGGCTTCTTGTCTACAGTCTTCTTTTGGGCCTCTACTCCTGCCACCATTCTTGGCAACTTCGCTCCCTGGGGACAGTCCCTCCAGCATCTGGCCTCTGCTCCTTGACTACTCACTTCCACCCCACTTTAGCCATTTGCTCCCACGCTCGTCCCTCATCTCTGAGCATCACCATTAACTGCATGTCCTCTGAAAATCTTCCTTCAGACACCATGGTCCCTTCACCTCTGCACCTACCCAGCCCCACTGGTTCCCAATCCTGATGCACTCCCACAAAGCCAGACTTGTATGTTCAATTGCTTCTTTAATATCTAACAGACATCTGAGATGTAGAACAGAACAGAATTCTATTCATTTTAATTCCAGTATAATTGATACACAGTGTTATATCAGTGTCAGGTGTATAATAGAGTGATTCAACAGTTCTGTACACTACTCAGTGCTCATCTAGACAAGTGATCTTAATCCCCTTCACCTATTTCCCCCATCCCCCCTTCCACTGCCCCTCTGCTATCAGCTCTCTATAGTTAAGAGTCTGGTTTTATTCTTTGTTCATTTCTTAAATTTCACATAGGAGTGAAATGTATGGTATTTGTCTTTCTCGGACTTACTTCACTTAGCTTTATACCCTGTAGATCTATCTGCGTTATTGCAAATGGCAAGATTTCATTTTTTATGGCTGAGTAATATTCCATTGTGTGCGTGCGTGCGTGTGTGTGTGTACACACACACCACTTTTTCTTTTTTTTAATTTTATTTTATGTTAGTCACCATTCATTACATCATTACTTTTTGATGTAGCGTTCCATGATTCATTATAACACCCAGTGCTCCGTGCAGAACGTGCCCTCTTTAATACCCATCACCAGGCTAACCCAACCCCCCACCCCCCTCCCCTCTAAAACCCTCAGTTTTTTTCTCAGAGTCCATAGTCTCTCATGGTTTGTCTCCCCCTCCGATTTCACCCCCTTCATTTTTCCCTTCCTACTACACACTTTTTCTTTATCCATTCATCTATCAGTGGACACTGGGATTGCTTCCATAATTTGGCTATTATAAATAATGTTGCAATAAACATAGGGGTGCATATATCTTTCCAAGTTAATGTTTTCAGATTCTTTGGGTAAATATCCAGTAGCGTGATTTCTGGGTCATATTGTTAGTTCTATTTTTAATTTTTTGAGGAACTTCCATACTGTTTTCCACAGTGGCTATACCAGTTTGTAATCCCACCTACAGTGCATGAGTGTTCCTTCTTCTCCATATCCTCACCAACACTTGTTTCTTATGGTTTTGATTTTAGCCATTCTGACAGGTGTGAGGTGATATCTCACTGTGGTTTCGATTTGCATTTCCCTGATGATGAGGATGTTGAGCATCTTTTCATGTGTCTGTTGGCCATTTTGTGTATCTTTTCTGGAGAAATGTCTTTCATTCTTCTACCCATTTTTAATTGGATTATTGGGGGTTTTTGGTGTTGAGTTATAAAAGTTCTTTATATATTTTGGATACTAACCTTTTATCAGATATGTCATTTGCAAATATCTTTTCCCATTCAGTAGGTTGTCTTTTAATTTTGTTGATTGTTTCCCTTGCTGTGCAGCTTTTTACGCTGATGTAGTCCCAGTAGCTTATTTTTTTGCTTTTGTTTCCATTGCCTCAGGAGATGTATCTAGAAAAATGTTGCTATGGCTGATGTCAGAGACATTACTGCCTGTGCTCTCTTCTAGGATTTTTATGGTTTCAGGTCTCACATTTAGGTCCTTAATCCATTTTGAGTTTATTTTTGTGTATGGGTAAGAAAGTGGGCCACTTTCATTCTTTTGCACGTAGCTGTCTAGTTTTCCCAGCAACATTTGTTGAGGAGACTCTTTCCCACTGCATATTCTTGCCTCCTTTACTGAAGATTAATAGATCATATCATGGGTTGATTTCTGGTCTCTCTCTCTTCTGTTCCATTGATCTATGTGTCTGTTTTTGTGCCAGTACCATACTGATTTGATTACTACAGCTTTGTAGTGTAACTTGAAATCTGGGATTGTGATACCTCCAGTTTTGTTCTTCTTTTTCAAGATTGCTTTGGCTATTCAGGGTCTTTTGTGGTTCTATATAAATTTTAGGATTGTTTGTTCTAGTACTGTGAAAAATGTTGTTGGTATTTTGATAGGGATTGCATTAAATCTGTAGATTGCTTTGGGTAGTATGGACATTTTAACAATATTTGTTCTCCCAATCTTGAGCATGGAATATCTTGCCATTTGTTTGTGTCATCTTCAATTTCTTTCATGAGTGTTTTATAGTTTTCAGACTTTAGATCTTTCACCTACTTGGTTTAAGTTTATTCCTAGGTATTTTATTATTTTTGGTGAAATTGTAAGTGGGATTGTTTTGTTAATTTCTCTTTCTGCTGCCTCATTATTAGTGTATAGGAATGCAGTGGTTTTCTGTATATTGATTTTGTATCATGCGACCTTACTGAATTCATTTATCAGTTCTAGTAGTTTTCTGTTGGAGTCTTTAGGGTTCTCTATACATAGTATTATGTCATCTACAAATAATGAAAGTTTTACTTCTTCCTTACCAATTTGGATGCTTTTCACTTCTTTTTCTTGTCTGATTGCCCAGGCTAGGATTTCCAGTACTGTGTTGAATAAAAGTGAGAGTGGACATCCTTGTCTTGTTTCTGATCTCAGGGGAACAAATCTGTTTTTCACTGTTGAGTATGATGTTAGCTGTGGGTTTTTCATATGTGGCCTTTATTATGTTGAGTTATGTTCCCTCTAAACCTACATTGTTGAGGGTTTTTGTCATGAATGGATATTGCACTTGGTCAAATGCTTTTTCTGCTTCTTTTGAAATGATCATATGGTTTTTATCCTTTCTCTTATTGATGTGATGTAGCATATTGATTTGCAAATGTGAACCACCCTTGTATTCCGGGAATAAATCCCATTTGATCGTGGTGAGTGATTTTTTTTAATGTATTGTTGAATTTGGTTTGCCAGTGTTTTGTTGTGGATTTTTGCATGAATGTTCATCAGGGATATTGGCCTGTAGTTCTCTTTTTTCATAGTGTCTTTATCTGATTTTGATATCAGGGTAATGAGGGCTTCAGAGAATGAATTTGGAAGCTTTCATTCCTCCTCTATTCTTTGGGAAAGTTTGAGAATAGATATTAGCTCTTCTTTAAATGTTCAGTAGAATTCACCTGTGAAGCTGTCTGGTCCTGGACTTTTGTTTGTTGGGAGTTTTTTTGATTACGGATTCAATTTTGTTGCTGGTAATTGGTCAGTTCAAATTTTCTATTTCTTCCTCATTCAGTTTTGGGAGGTTATATGTTTCTAGGAATTTATCTAATTTCTTCTAGGTTGTCCCACATGTTGGCATATAATTTTTCATAATATTCTCTTATAATTCTTTTTTATTTTTGTGGTGTCAGTTGTTATTTCTCCTCTTTCATTTTTGAGTTTGAGTCCTCTCTTTTTTATTTTTGCTGTGTCTGGCTAGAGGTTTATCAATTGGGTTGATCTTTTCAAAGAACCATCTCCTGATCTGTTGGTTTTTTAATTTTCTATTTCATTTATTTCTGCTCTAATCTTTATTATTTCCTTCTTTCTGCTGGTTTTGGTTTTGTTTGGTTTTTTTCTAGCTCCCGTAGGTGTAAAGTTACATTGTTTGCAATTTTTCTTGCTTCTTGAGGCAGGCCTGTATTGCTATAAACTTCCTCTTAGAATAGCTTTTGGTACATCCCAAAGATTTAGGACCATTGGGTTTTCATTTTCATTTGTCTCCATGTATTTTTTTTTCTTTCCTCTTTGATTTCTTGGTTGACCCATTCATTGTTTAGTATGTTACTTAACCTCCATGTATTTGTGTTCTTTCCAGACTTTTTTCTTGTGGTTGGTTTCTAGTTTCATAGTGTTGTGGTCAGAAAAGATGCATGGTATGACTTCAGTATTTTTGAATTTGTTGAGACTTATTTTGTGGCCTCACATGATCTGTTTTGGAGAATGGTCCATGTGCACTTGAAAAGAAGGTGTATTTTGTTTTAAGATGGAATATTCTGATTATATCTGTTAAATCCATCTGGTCCAGTGTGTCATTCAAAGCAACTGTTTCTTTATTGATTTTCTGTTTGGATGATCCATTGATGTAAGTGGGGTATTAAAGTCCCCTACTACTATTGTATTACTATTGATTACTTCCTTTATATTTGTTATGAGCTGCTTTATGTATTTGGGTGCTCCCATGTTGGCTGCATAAATATTTACAATTGTTGTTATCTTCTTGTTGGATTGTTCTCTTTATGATTAGGTAGTGTCCTTCTTTGTCTCTTGGTACAGTCTGTTTTGAAGTCTGTTTTGCCTGAAATAAATATTGCTAGCCTGGCTTTCTTTTCACTTCCATTTGCATGATAAATGCTTTTCTATCCTTTCATTTTCTTTTCAATCTGTATGTGTCTTTAGGTCTGAGTCTCTTGTAGGCAGCATATACATGAGTCTTGCTTTTTTATTCATTCCATCACCCTAGGTCATTTGATTTACATTCATAGTAATTATTGACAGGTATGTAGGTATTGCTATTTTGTTACTTGTTTTGTAGTTCTCTCTTCTTCTCCTGCTCTCTTCCTTCACGGTTTGCTGGCTTTCTTTAGTAATAAAGTTGGATTCCTTTCTCTTTATTTTGTGTATCTATTACTGTTTTTGTTGTGTGGTTACCATAAGTTTTGTATATGACATCTTATGCATATGGCAGTGAGTATTAAGTTGATGGTCACTTAAGTTTGAACCCATTCTAAAAGCACTAAATTTTTACTCCTCTCTCCCCCACATTTTTAAGATTTTATTTATTTATTTGAGAGAGAGAGCATGAGAGGGGGAGGGCCAGAGGGAGAAGCAGACTCCCTGCTAAGCAGGGAGCCCAATGCGGGACTCGATCCTGGGACTCCAGGATCATGACCTGAGGCAAAGGCAGACGTTTAACCAACTGAGCCACCCAGCGCCCTCCCCCACATTTTAGGTGTCCATATTTACATCCTTTTATTTTGTGAATCCCTTAACTGATTTTTATAGATATACTTAATTTTACTGCTTTTGTGCTTCCTACTTTTCTTACTCCTTGCTTATGGTCTTTCCTTTCCACTCAAAGAGTCCCCTTCAGCATTTCTTGTAGAGCAGGTTTAGTGGTCATGAATTCCTTTAACTTTTGTCTGGGAAACTCTTTCTCTCTCCTATTCTGAATGATAGCCTTGCTGGTTAGAAGTTTTTTCTTATGGCACTTTGAATATATCATGCCGCTTTCTTCTGGTCTGCAAAATTTCTGCTGAAAAATCAGCTGATAGCCTTATGGGGCTGCCTTTGGATGTAACTGTTTTCTTTTTTCTTGCTGCTTTAAAAATTCTCTCTCACTACTTTTTGCCATTTTAATTACAATGTGTTTTGGTGTGGACCTCTTTGGGTTGATTTTGTTGGGGGCTCTCTATGCCTCCTGGATCTGGACTTCCATTTCCTTCCCAAAATTAGGTAAGTTTTAAGCTATTATTTCTTCAAATAAATTTTCTGCCCCCTTTTCTCTCTCTTCTCCTTCTAGGATCCCTGTAATGCAGTGTTATTATACTGAATGGTGTCACTCAGTTCCCTTAATCTAGTCTCATTTTTTGTTAATCTTTTTTCTTTCTCCTTTTCAGCTTGATTTCTTTCCATTACTCTGTCCCCCACATCACTGATCCATTCTTCTACTTCCTTTAGTCTGTTTATTCCCTCTAGTATATTTTTAATTTGTTATTGGGTTCTTCATCTCTGATTGGTTCTTTTTTATGTTTTCTATCTCTTTGTTGAGGGTCTCACTGAGGTCCTGTTCTCTTTTCTCAAGTCCAGTAAGTACCTTTATGACCTTTACTTTAAATTATGTATCAGGCATATTATCTCCGTTACTTATCTCCAAGAGTTTAGCTGTCTTGCTGTGATTTTGTCCTGTTCTTTCATTTGGGACATATCCCTCTGTTTCCTCATTTTGTCTAACCCCCTGTGTCTGTTTCTATGTGTTAGGAAAGTTAGCTATGTCTCTTGCTCTTGAAACTAGAGGCCTTATAAAGAAGAGGTCCTATAGTGCCCTGCAGTGCAATGTCCCTCTATCAGAACCTGGCACTTACTGGGTATCACCTATGGGCATTGTGTGCACCTTACTGTTGTGGCTGAGCTGCTTTTGCCTTCAGTCCAGTTGTCTTCTATGGCTCTCTTTACCTGTTGCAGGCAGGGTTTGGTTCCCTGTGTTGTTAGTGAGCCAGTCTGGGGCAGCCTTGGGCTTGAGTTGGGTTAGGCCAGGTATTTTCCAGAACTGCAGAAGCACAGCACTGCAGGGCACTCTCCCTGTGTTGTCCCATGAGAAGTTTTTGTTGGTGAGTGGGGCCTGTAGTCAGACCAGATATCTGCCCCCAGTCCACTCCTCGGGCCATAAGATTGCTTGTGTGGTTTTATTCTCCTTTCCCCAGGGCAGGAGTCCCTCTGAGGTGGTGCTGACCCGTCAGGGCTGCTTGTATACTGCTATGCTTGTGGCGTTGCTTTGGATGGAATCGCCAAGGCCAGGTTGGGGGGTGGGGACCACAGGAGAGTGTGAGGGCAGGGCATGCTGCTAGCAAGGTAGGTGGAGAGTGTTCTTGCTGCAGTGGTTCACACAGGTGTACCTGTATCTAGGCTGGGGAGTGGGAGAGGGAAATGGTGCCTGCCAGTTCTCTTGTTCTTGAAGAAGTCTCCCAAAGATCTCTGCCCCTCCAGCACATGCTCTCAGATTAGTAAACAAATCTCCCTCCCTCCTGTATACCCCAGGTGTTTTTCAAACTGCTGCTTCTCTGCTGTATCTTGGTGGGGCTGTTTGTTATGCTATCTCTTTAAGGGCAGGGACTCAGTTTCCTATCACTCTCTGGCTCACTGATTTTTCAAAGTTCCAGGTGTTAAGCCCCACTGATTGTAAGAACTCACGATGTTAACTCTTTGGTTTTCAAAGCCAAATGATAAGGGAATTCATCTTCCCAGTGGTTTTCAAAGCCAAATGATAAGGGAATTCATCTTCCCAGTGCAGGTCCTCTGTGCCTGAGGTGCCTGGTGTAGGGTCTGCTCCTCTCCCCTCTGCACCCACAGCAGTCCTCCCTTAGGTCCTGCAGGTGTTTGGCTCCCAACTACATCTCTGCTGTTTCTACCCTCTTCAATGTGGCCTCTTTTCTACATTTAGCTGTGAAAGGTCTTTTCTGCCAATCTATAGGTCATTTTTCTGGGTTATTTTCACTGATGTGGGTGTTATCTAGGTGTATCCATGGGATGAGGTGAGCCTAGGATTCTCTTCCTCTGCCATCTTCCCTGGAAGTTCCCAGAACAGAATTCTTGATTTTTCCCTCAAAACTATTTATATTCTGTCTTTCTGAGCTCAGTAAATGGCATAACCATTCACCATGTTGCTCAAGGCACAAATCCAGAGGTCGTCCTTACTTCCTGTCTTCCTCTAACCACTGTGTACAACACATGAGCGGATTCCATCTACTCAACCCCTAAAACATGTCTCAGATCCACCCATTCCTCTCTATTTCCTCACTCTTCTCGTCCAGGCTACCACCACTACTCCAGAACTATTGCAGTACATGTCCTAATAGTCTTCCTTCTTCCTTATGCAACCAAAGTGATCCTAAAACACAAACCAGTTCATGGCACCACTGCCCCAAGTACCTAAACCTAATTTCCCACAATGCTTCTCTCTGATGCTCAGGCCTTCCTATTCCTGGAACAGACCAAACTCACTCCTACCTGAGGCCTTTGTGTCACCTGCTCCTTCCACCTATCATGGTATCCCCCATATTTCTGCACAGCTGACTTCCACTTGTCATTCAAGTCTCAGCTACATGAAGAGGCTTTTCCTGGGCCATCCATTCTGAGATAGATACCTAGTCACACTCAAGTGTATACCCAGTTTTAATTCTGTATAGCATTTATTGATGGAGAGTTGTTCATTATTTATCTCGTTCCCCCCCCCAAAAAAAACCTGTAAGTTAAATGTATAGGAATTTTCAGAATATTTTTGGATTACCTCTTAGACTATTATATTCTTTCTCATATGGCCTGGATAAATCTGTTCATGGCAGGTGCCTCCATCTGACTTTACTCTGGTCTCCATAAACTTCCAGAAGAGCACAACTAGGTTGGGTGCCATGAGGGCTTGTTAAATATTCATTGAAAAGCCTTCACTGAGAAATATGAAAATATATAGTGAATAATATTGATGTCCTTTAACTGCCTCAACATCCCATCCCTCTCAACTGGTGTCCATGTTCCATTTCCCTCAGGTCCAGTTGTTTATTGTTGAGAAATATTCCATGATCCTAAGAATATGTGAAGTCCTTCCCACAGCTTTGTGGAGATACAATCAGTTCATGTTGGAAGGTAGCCATAGGGCATGGATCCCATAGCCTTTCATCAGGCTCCAAAGCTCACAGCACAAGAGAAATAAGAGAGACCTTCCCAGGCTTCCTTGCCCCAGCATTCCTGAGCAGAGCAGGTGGCCAGGGCCAGGGCAGATGTGGAAACACTAAAAGATGAGGCAGCAGTGTGGTGAAAAACTCCCTCCAAGGCCCCTCCTGAGAGCTCACAGCTCAAGCATTACCCAGGAATGGCCTGTTTGACTTTGTGTGCACAGGGGCTAAAATGTGGTTTTAACCATTTTATAGCTCAGCTCAGTCTGGTTCAAGGCTCAGCTTGACCTGGCCCTGCTCACCTTTTCACCCTCCCATCTCCACTCTGTGAACTAACTAACTGCAAGTTCTCAACCTGCCACTTCTCTTTACCACAGGAGCTTTGCACATGCTGTTCCCTCTCTCCTTGCCCCCTCACCAGGCAAACTCTAGCTCGTCCTCCAGCTGTTTAGACATTACCTCATTCTCTTATAATATCTATTCAGTAAGTATTTATTGTGTACCTACTATTATTTACTGGGTTGCCAGGAGGTTTTCTAAGTTTGGGGGAAACAGTGAAGAGAACAAAACCGTACACTGCAGTGGAGGATGAAGGAATAAATATGATGTATGTGGCATAGGATTATAAAGACTAGAGCTGAAGAGGAGAGCAGAAAAGTTAGGATGCTATTTTGTATTGGGTGAATAGGTGAGGAGATGATGTAGGCATGCAGGTGTCTGGGGAAAGGCATTCCCGCAGAGCAAAGGGTGTGGTCTTGGCATGCAGGTAGAAGCAAAGTCAGTGTGGCTAGACTTCACCTTGAGGAATTCAGGTTTATTCTGTAACAGAAACTACTGTAGGCTTGAGAGCTGGAGAGTGACATAACCTGGTTCACCTCTTCTAGGAAGTCCCCTGGCTCCCTAACCGCAGAGCAGCCTCCCTCCATCCATCCCCCTTCTCAGTATCAAAGTGCTTCTGTGTTTGCTCCCCATCTGTGTGCCTTCAAGAGCAAGGGCCAGGACTCATTCACCACCCACCCTTTGAATGCCTTGCATACAGTCCTTATGCAATAAACATGTATGAGAAGGACAAACACACAATTCTCACATACCTGTTGGTCTGTGACAGGACTGCAGTCCTGTAAAGGCCTAGTGTTGGTTTCCAAGAAGTGTTAGGAAGCATGTTTACACCCCGGTACAGGTATCCTATAACAGGCATCAGCCTTTCTGTTTTAAAGCAGATCGACCCATCTGAGCAAAAGACTCTGGCCAATCTGCCGTGGATTGTGGAGCCGGGACAAGAAGCCAAGAGAGGAATTAATACCAAGTATGAAACCACAATTTTCTGATACTCACCATCCTCCTGTCCTCGCGGTGCCTTGCACGCTGAGCAGTCCCGGAGCAGGCTTCCCTTCGCGCCTCAGTTTCCACCCAGCCCAGGAGGAAGACTGCTCTGTTTGTGTGGCCTTGTCACAGGCGAAAGGCCGCTGGCCATTCCTGGGGACGTTCTTTCTGCACCAGTATGCAACCAAGACTTTCCAGCTGTAACCCCTGAGAGGCATGAGTTGAGATTTTTCGCTGACTCTCCCGACTCCCCTCCCTGCCACCACCCAAGGTATTTCTAATGACTCTGCCCCCAACACTGCTTTGCTGAATTTGGGGATAATACCTTTAAAAAAAACAAAAGGTACAGGGGATCTCTAATACTGCCTAACAGTATAAAAAATCTTGGATTTTTCACAGTCAGCAGTTTTAAAGGTAGAATCAGAACAGAACTACCCCCATAAAACATCTGTAAAATTGTATCACTGAGCATCATTTCATGCATAAGGACAAAAACCACCCCTATAATTGCCAGGAAATCTTGTTTCCCAATTTCTATATTTGTGGATTTTATATGTAATCAACCATGTCAGATAAAGAAAACATTTACATCTATGGATTGATTAAAAATTTAAGAATAATTCAAAACAGAGGAATTTATTATGCACAGAAAAATGTGTCTTGTATTAAATATTTTTATTAAAAGAATGTTTCATTAATGCACTGATAAGAAAACTAGGTTAGTTGTGAGGGATGTTTCTGGTTTCATTTCAAGTAACTAAATTTTTACTGCTACCACCAAGAGGACTGGCTTGGGTGTGGCAAAGTGCTGATGACACTCCCCAGAGCAGGAGATTAGGGCAAGCAGACTGGCATCCAACCGAAAGTGCTGACGCAGCCATAAGCTGCAAAGATTGTTTTTTTTTTTTAACTTTCACAGTGTTTTAAAGAAAACGTTAAAAAAAAAAAAAACTAGGGCTCCTGCTGTCAAGATTTCTGTCATGGAAACCTTGTTTGAGAAAGGTGTTAGTAAAATTCTATTGCAAAAATTTTTTTCTAGAAAAAAATACAAAAAAAAAAAAAAAAGAGAGATTCCAAAGTAATAAAACTCTTTTCTTGAAACAAATAAATGTTTGCTTACTATTTGATTAAATAAAATTTACTTACATTTCTTTAAGGTATTTTAATTTTTTTAATGTCTCTGTGGAGTATTTGTATGATTCCATAATGTATATTTATGTAGAATCAAATTATATAAACAGTACCAATATCATTATAGAAAAAATAACATTTTAACATATATTGTTCTAACTGATCATATTGTGAATCATTTTGAAGTTCATTATAGCGATACTGATAAATTGTGGGATTGTCTTAATGTTTTTTTATTAACCAATATTATTTCAAACCTGAGGATTATTAGTTATTCATCAGTTGGTGAGTTTTAAAGAAAGATAAATTTTATTTCAAACTGACAAATGTATATGGATTTAGTTCAGTGTTGAAGAATTTTAATACAATATTAAATTACTTGACCTGAACAGTTCCTTGTATATATTTTGCCTATTCACTGTTGATATGTATGTAGTAAATGGAGAGTAAAAATAACAAACACTGAAATATGGTACCAAAAGGTAATTGTATAGGAGCAAAGTAAATAGTAGCTTTGCTGAAACAGAAACATATGTGTAAATATGCTTGGGCTTCCAGTTATAAATTTTGTAATTTTTGTCATTATTTATATCCTATTAAAAAAAGCACACAAAATAAAATGGAAATTGTACAGCCACCGGTGCTTGGCATCATTCTGTGAGCACCTTCCAACTTCCATTTAGGAAAAAACCAAAGGCCCAGCCTCCTCAACATCTATAGCTAAAAGGCTTTTTTAATTGGCAAATTGAGAAAATTTACTCATTTCTAAGTTCAACCAGTCTGAGAAAGATACATGGGCCTTTTATTAAAGCTTAAGTTTCAGCCAAAAAATTTCCAATGTCTTTAAATATTACAGTAGGCTACAAGGAGAAATTCCCAAACAAATTTCTAAAAGAGCAAGGACCACCCAAATAGATCATTTGTCTGGGACAATACAAATAGCTTGTTTGGAAAAACATCTACACTTTTGTGTCAGGTTGGGCTGCTAAACGAAATATCAGACTGTGTGGCTTAAACAACAAATCTATTTCTCACAGTTCTGAGGGCTGGAAAGTCCAAGATCAAGATGCTGGCGGATCAGGGTTTCTCTCTGAGAGCTCTTCTCTTGGTTTGTAGGCATCTACCATCTTGCTGTGTGGTCATATGACCTCTTTGTGTGTGTATGTGTGTGCACGAGCATGCATGCACAGAGAGTGGGGGAGCAGCAAGCTTTCTGGTGTCTCTTCTTATAAGGGCACTAATCCCCTTCTGAGGGCCCCACCATCAGGACCCTATCTAGCCTAATTATCTCCCAAAGGCCTATCTCCAAATACCATCACATTGGAGGATTAAGCTTCAACATATGAATTTTGGTAGGGGCTGAAACATAACACAACAACATCAATCCTTCCATTTTTCTAAAATACATGTGCCAGCTGCAAGTCAAGTGATATAATAGGGCCATGTTAGAGATACTGGAAAGATCAACGTTTCACATTCCATGTCCTGTGACTTTCAGGAGATCTCCCCTGCACTGCTGGATCTAAGTCTGTTACTCTTTGAAACACACACCAAAACAAACAGGATGCTACCAGCCTGACATGCGCAGACACATAGCTTTGAAAACATAAAACCAACCTGAGAGGGGACCACATCCACAGAGGCAGAAAGGGCAGGCTTCCTGAAGAAAGGTTTGGGCTGGGATTTTAGATGCTAATGCTTCAACTGGGCTAATTAGGCCCCTTTCTATCTTTGGTAACCACCAAGAGGTCAGCAGTCCTCTTCTCTCTGTGGATCAAATGCTTATTTGTATCAGTTATGGTCCCAGCATGAAGCAGATGGCACATTCCAATCGGGATATTTTAAGAGTTTAATAAATAGAATACTTACATAGGTGTTGGCAGCATGTAGGGAAACAGACGGGTGGAACAGTGTCCCTGGGATGGTAATTGCCTGAGGGAGAATGGGAAAGGAGAAGGCTGTGTGGAGGGGGCTGCCAGACAGGCTGAGGGACATGGCCAGCTGTAGTGGCCCTCAGGGAGGGAGCCAGGGATTAAAATACCCTGATCTCACTCTCCACCCCACATTACCTGAACCCACTGAAAGCCAGAGGATGAGGAGCCCATTGATATGGTCTACACAGGGCAGGGAAGAGGTAGGAGAGGTCTGAGGGGCAAATAGAAGAGAGCCAGCCCACATAATGAAGAAGGGATATGCAGCTGATATCTTGAAGGGGAAGTCTGACACATTAGTAACTGCAGTATCCATGGGGGATGGGGATCCTTGAATGCTAATATTATTCCAAAAAAGAACTTTAATTCAATTACTCTATTTTTTTCTTACATTATATTCTATGGTAAGTTTGGGTGAATGAACCCTATGAAAATTATGCCCAGTTAATTCATTAATAAGTCATGGCAGTGGTTTTTCTCAGGACATACCAGATTTTCTGTTAGAATAGTTAGGAATATTATTGGGGTATATAATACTTGGATATGATGGGCTAGAAAACAGGCTTAGATAATGAACACATGGATAAATTCTCAAAAATAAAAATTCACACTTGGACCCCAAGTAACATTGCTCCTAAGCTACTTCTGAAAAGAAAGGAAAATGTGATAAGTGGGCTAGCCTCCAGAGTTCATTCTTCTCCCACAGAACTGGAATATAATGACCATGTTCAGAAGTCCATATGGAATAAAGCCTTTTTTTAAGACATTAAGTTTTTCAGTTCTCTTTTTATATAAGGTATTCACTATGTTTCTTAGCAAAATCAAGCAATCTGACAGTAATAAACACATTTTCTTAAAATATAATTGGGGAACCAGCCAACACAGGCCAGCAGAGTCTACCTGCACCGAGGCTGCATCAACCTGCCCCCTACTCCATTCCTGTCCCTCCTACACCTAGGCCACCCCACGCCCATTTACTGCTCTCTGTGCAAATGTACAAATGAACCCAGCATCTGGTGCCCCAGCAACAGAGTCCTGCTTCCCACAGAAACCAGATCCAAAGCAGGCAGAGAATTACCTTAGGCTCATTGCCCAATCACTATCCTGCATACTGTGGAATTCCATTAGTACCCATGAGCCAGGTCTTATTTTTGTGGGAGAATTAACCCGAAGAACTTGGTACAGACCTAGGAATACCAATTCCACTTAACTGTTTCTTCTCTCCATCCCAGGCCAGTCTACTCACTGAGAACTTGCTGTGTTCATCGTGGCACCATTCTATTTAGAATTGCTAATGCAAAGATGATCATTCCTGACCCAACACATTGCACACTGTGTATAACTCATAAAGAATTACAGCTACAAATTATTTATCATCGAAATAGTTTTTGTTTTACTCTCTAAAACCCCAGAGACCTAGGTTTGTAAAAGCTGCATAGGCATTTAACTTTCCAAGAGTAGTTAATGACCAAGGATGTAGACTTATGTCAGACTGAAACAGAGACTCTGCACTGAACAGCTCCATTAGGGTCACCCCAACAGCTGAGGTTTTCTCAGGGGTTCAGACAGCTGAGGAACATGCATGTCACAGAACAGACTTCACAAGCACAGCAGAGCTAATGCGCATCTTCCAAGTCCTGCCATTCAGGAAACATCTAAGTTATGTGTCAGAGGACAGTACGAGCAAGCTGAGATGGAGTTGTTCTTACTCACGACATGGTAATAAAAGCTGTTCAAAGCAATCCATATTCAATACTCAATTGTCCTCTGGATGTCTCAGTGCCTCAGTCAAGCATCCCAACAGCTGCTCCCTGAGGAGCCTGCAGCTCGCCCTCTTACTGCCTCTCCTCAATAAGACATGTGAGAAGGGAAGTCAAGACGCCTCCAAGTAAGAAGCAACATCAGCTGTTTTCTGACATTTGAGAGGCTGATTTCTCTCCACTTATCAAAAGTGCAGGCTCAGTTTTCTGAGAGAAAAACAAAAACAAAAACAAAAACCCCAATGTGCTAAGTGTTGAGTCAAGGGAGACTGGGAAGAAAGGCACAGGAAATTGAGGAATACCATTTGAGCAGGCCATTTCTGGGGTGTGTGCCTGGGTAGGGAGGTGGAAAGTTGCAAACTCATATGGCTTCAGAGCCACACAGGTGACATGAGTGAGGGGGGCTGTGATGATCCACAGAGCACCTGCCTCATCTCAGGGGGCACGTGCTACTTACTTTCAGCTGACTGTTGCCAGGCAGAAATGAAGACCCTGGGTCAACAGATTTTCTAAGAAATCAGTATTTATGCAAAATCACCAGTTTTCAAATGCTGGCAACAAATTCAGCATTTAAGTGTGGGCCAAATAAAACTCATCTGTGGGCTGGGCGTGATCCATGCATCACTTCTTTGTGACTTTCTGAAATTCCACCAAGCTTCAACAGCCTCACAGCTAGCTAGATGTCCAGTTACTTATCAGAGGAGGAACAGTGTGTTTGTGGCTAGAGTGAGGGGGTGGAGGAAGCAGAGATGCAGAGTCACTGACATTTGTTGGACTGCTCTTAGACACCAGGTTGGTTATTCAGTATCAGAAGCTGAATTTAGGGACTAGTAGCAAAGACCAGAAATAACAGTGTCTTAAACATGGAAGGGTTGAATTTTTTCTCATGTAACATGAACTTCAGAAATATTACAGGGCTGGAATGGGAGGTCTACAAGCTCCTTCTACATTCCTATTCTGTCATCCTTAGCATATGGCATCTGTAAGGTCACCTCATGGTCAAAAAATGGCTGCTGGAGCATTATCCAGCGCATCCACATTCCAGACAATAAAAAGAATGATAATGACCTAAGGTCTCCTGCCTCCCAACTGAGTAAGGCAATCTTTTAGGAGCTTTCCTGGAAGCTTCAAGCCACAACTCTTTGCCACCCCTACATAGGCAGCTGGACAATGTAGCTGTTGATTTTAGCTGAGCACAATGCAGCCTCCTAAAAATTTAGAGGAGTTGTCAGTGAGGAAAAGGGAGTCTGCCATGATGGGAATAATCATGGCACTAGGTAAAAAGTGAAAGCAAGTACACACCAGTGAGACACCTGGATAGAGAAAGCCGCGACCAGAGGAGGAATTGATGGTAATAACCCTAAAAGCGTTGCTCTATAAATTAGCCATCAAATCCAAGCAGGAAAGATCCCCACATCTGTGTTAATACAACAGGCATGCCAAATGTCTGTGCTACCCAGCAACACTCCTGAGGCTGTCATGATGGAGCAGGTACTGGAGCACACTGTAGAAGCAGTCATCAAAGTGTAGCTGGCAGCTGGACAGAAGAACTGGCAATGGCCTGGCCATCAAGGGCGACAGAACAACCTCCACTGCACTCTGGAATCACCTGGGGAACTTTAAAATAATACAGATGCCTGGGTCCCATCTCCAGAGATTCTGAATTAATTGGCCCGGGATGAGGTCCAGGTTTAGGGAGGTTTTTAAGTTTCCCAGATAATTTTGGGGCAACAAAGTGTAAGAAGCTTCACCCCTGGATGGATGAGGACCCCTCCTGATTCTCTGAGAAGTTGGGCAGCACATATAAGTCTCCATACCAGGGGCGCCCTGGGAAGCAGGTCCTTGAGATTAAAACATTTGCTGAAGGTCACACAGCTAGGACATTAGTGCAGCCAGGATTTGAACTTGGATGCACTTGACAGCCAAAGCCAGAGTTCTACCATACTCCCAAGTGCCAGCCCAAGCAGTAAGCCCAAGGTCTTTTCTCCATTCTCAATCCCAATCCTCCATTACTCATGGGTGCATGCATATCCCAAAGAGAGGAAAGTTTCAGACGGCTCAAAAGAAAGCAGATGACAGCTTTCCTGCTGAACAAAGTCTGACTCCTGGGAGCTAATAGCCAAGAAGATAGATCTACCATAAGGTAGAAAAGGATGCCCGGAAAAAGCAAAAGTCACAGGTTCCCACTTTGTAAACCATGGAAACATGGGCAGCAAAGGAATGGAAGTTTATAACTGAAACAAAAGATAATAATGCTATTGAGCCTGTATCGGATGCTTGACATCTTTCAAGCCTCATAAAAAACTGCAATCAAGTGTTGTGATCCCTATTTGACAAACAAGGAAACTGAGGCTCTGTGAGGTTACACCATTTCAAATGGAAGGAAAAGGAGAAAAGGATATGAAATCAGGTGGCAGAAGAAGGCACGTGGATCCATTAACCCCAGGGCTGCCGCCAATCTCAAATGAACCCCCTAAGAGTTTCAAAGGAGAAATAAGCATCTCCAGGGGGCAGGCCATAAGGCTGCCACCTTCCCTGCTCAATGCTTGAATCATCTGAGACTTGAGACCAGGCTGGGTAGTAGCTGTTTTGGGTAGTAGCCAAGTGCTGGCAAACCCAAAACATCCCCCAACCTCTGCCATCCATTTGGCTATCAGAATGGACCGTGCTGCTTTCTTCAAAGAACAATCCCTACAGGCACAGAGATGGGCTAACCAGAATACCAAAAGTAGAAGCTCTTCAAGAGCAGGGACCACCTCTGACAGCTCAGGACTTAGGATCAGTCATGACACATGATGTGAATGAATGAAATGAATAACGAATTAAAGTGCGTAACTGAAATGATGCTCTTGGATCCTCTCACCCAGGGCCTTTAGTGAGGCAGCCAACTGCATGGACCAAAACCCCAGCTCCATCACTTTGCTGTGGGGCTCTGGTGACTTAACCTGTCTGCACCAGTTTCCACATCTAGACAACAGAGATAATACCTTGCAGCCTTGTTGTGAGGATTCAATTAAATAACTAAAAACTAATAGCTCCTCCTTCCTTCCTCCTAAAAAGGATTTGTTACATCTCAGAAAGTTATTTGGCAGAGTGGGGCAAATAAACACAAGGTGAGGGGTTTAGAATCACTGCTAATTGAAGATGAATCAGAGATGAGAAACATAGATCTCCAAAATCTTCCCCAGCTGTTGAAACCCAAGCCTTGACCCCTAGACTGGTGTTCATCTGCCATAAACCCAGGAGGATTCCACTTCCAATTGAAACTGACATTCAACTTGTAGCCCAATGGGTCTGGTCTCTCTATAAAGAAAAGAAAATCAGATTTGGACTGTGGCACTGGCTTTCTCACCGATTAACTGCCTGGGGTGTAGTTCTTCCTCTCTAAGCTAGGACTGCAAAGTCTGTAAATCCACTCAAGTACTGTGAAGACAGAATAAGGACTGGGCAGTCCCGAGTGGGGAGGCAATGAAGATTTGAATGGATGGTGAGGTGAGCTCCCGCTCCTCACAAGAGCCACCTTGTACTAAGCAGGAGGCTTCATTCAGCTACTGGGTGTTCTCCAGTTTGATCAGTTGCTCAGAACCACCCCACCCAAACTTGGGCCTGGCATGCTCTCTCTAGTTACTTGCTCTAGCCCTGGGTGATGGGAAATTACAGAGGCACATTTTCTGTTTGCTTCTCTGTGAAAAGCAGTATTCCCAGTTCTGAAGGCCTGACCTCATAAATGAATTTACAATGAACACCAGCAGCTCATTTTCCTGAATCATAATTTAAATGAAAATTTCCCAAGTTTTGGTCTTCTTATATCATCTGACTTAGAAATAATATGCTGTTGATGCCAAATAACTTCAAAGACATGGTCTCTGATGAGTCCCACGTTTGATGCACATTTTTCTGCCCCTTCCCCGTGAATATACACAACTACACAATAATTCTATGGTTAAACTCACAGCAGCTGATACTCTAATTCAGGCATTTAATAACTGTATAGTATCTCCATAGTTTTAAGGGGAGGGGTTATGAGCAAGGAAATCTATTCAAGGGACAATCTTCAGAGACCAAGAATTATTCGAAAATCATTTCCTCCTCTAAAGGTCGGTAAGTAAATTATAATAACATAATGTTGAATAATAGATTGCCGTACTTGACAACTTAAACACTTCAGGGACATGTTTATTCATTTCATATAATCTAGAAGCAAATCTTTTTATTCAAGTGAAGTTTTACCTTCCTCTAATGATGCTTCACAGTAAAATGCCAAACTAAAACAGAAAGATAAAGAAAATGCTGGTGATGTGCTACTTCTTAATTAGCCTACTGATATCCTAGTGCAGAGGGAGAACAGAGAATGCGCTATGGGCATGCAAGCATACATACAAGAATTTCAGTCATTCAACAAATATTTATTGAGACTCTAACTGGAGCCAGCCTTATGTTAGACTGTGGTGTAAAAGACATAGACCTGGCTTCAGGGAGCTTCCGATCTAATGAGCGACTCCAGTAAGTAAACAATACAGGGCGCTGAAAGTCATGGCAGAGAAAAGAGGGCACTATGAAAGGACTAGGCAGACCTTCAGCAGAAGGGTTATCTCAAAGAATATATGAAGGATAAAAAGGAATCAGGGGAAAAAATTAGGCAGGAGATGGGCAGTATAGAAGACAGAAGAGCGTATACAAAGACACAGAAGCAAGAGAGCACACAGCAGGTCCAGGGTTTTAAAGAGAAATGATAAGATTAAGATGAGCACTTTGGAAAGATTAAGCAGAGGGACACAACTGGTGGCAGAGACAGCAGTCAGGGAACTGTTGCCAGGCCAAAGGTGACGGGACCCAAATTACACCAAGGAATGTTCACTGAGCACTTTCTCGGCCCAAGCACTGAGGTAAGTACTTCATGAGCATTATCTTATTAAATCTTTACAACAACCATGAGAAGAACGGATACCCATTTTACAGATAACAATTGCTGATATTTTCTTGTTTTCTTACTATCTACTGTTCTCTCCCCACAACTAAAATGTATGTATTGCCCTGGCTGCTACTTAAAATAGTGCTTGGCACTATGCAGATATGCAAGCCATATGGGAAAGACAGGCAGGTGGCTGAACAAACAAACCAATAAATTTTGCCCCAAATCACATCGAGTTAAGAGACCCACGCCCACTGCATTCACTATAACTTACCACACCACGCTGCACTTCTTATTCTTTGTGGTCCTTCT
Source organism: Mirounga angustirostris (assembly GCF_029215605.1). Classification (NCBI taxonomy): domain Eukaryota; kingdom Metazoa; phylum Chordata; class Mammalia; order Carnivora; family Phocidae; genus Mirounga; species Mirounga angustirostris. Next base: position 22,437,420 of record NW_026991713.1, read on the forward strand.
CAGTCTCCTGTGCTGCTTCCTCATCTCCCAACCTGAGACTGCCCTGGACTCTGTAGGACTCCAACCTTGACTATCAACACCTGTTTCACTGCTGATCTCCTCTGATCCTGTGGTTTAAATACATTTAATTCACTAATGATTCTCAGATATTTATCTCCATCGCAGATTTTTCCCATGAACTCCAGACCCTTTTATCCAACCACCTACTCAACATCCCCACTTGGATGTCTAGTGGCCATCTCAAACTTACTATGTCCAAAACCCTGCTCCTTTCATAACCATCTTCATCTCAGTTAATGGCAACTCTAATCTTCCAGGAGCTCAAGCCAAAGAGGCCAAAACCTTGGTATCATTCTTAACTTGTCACTCTCACAACATTTATCTAATCCACCTGCAAATCCTACTAACTCTTATCATTAAAATATATCCAGAATCCGGGGCGCCTGGGTGACTCAGTCAGTTAAGCGTCTGCCTTCGGCTCAGGTCATGATCCCAGGGTCCTGGGATCGAGCCCCACATCAGGCTCCCTGCTCCGCAGGAAGCCTGCTTCTCCCTCTCCTCCCAGCTTGTGCTCTCTCTCGCTAGCTCTGTCACTATCTGTCTCTCTCAAATAAATAAATAAAATCTAAAATATATATATACATATATATATCCAGAATCCAACTGTCACAACCCCTACTGCTGCCATCCTAATCTGGTTGCCTTCATTTTGCCCAGATTATTACAAAAGCTTCTTACTGGTACCCCTGCTTCCCCCCTTGCCTGTCCCCCTTTTCAACTGATTTTCAATTTCCCACTGCCAGAGGAACCAATTAAAGCTTAAGTCAGATCACTCCACTGCCCAAACTCCTCCAGTATCTCCTATCTCAGAGTAAAAGTCCACACAGTAGCCTAGGAGGCCCTGCATGGTGATGCACCTCTTGTCAACATTCCCCCCCACCCACCTCCAGCCACATCCCAGCCTCCTTGCCAGCTCTGTAACAGAGCAACCCACCCACTGTCCCGTCTTGGCGCTCACTGCGCTCTCCCTTGGGAATCTCTCCAGATACCTGGATGACTCACTCCCTCACCTTTCAGGTCTGTACTCAAGTGTCACCTTCTCAGTGAGCAACTCCATCTAAAACTGTACACGCTTCTCCCCTCACCTCCCCACTTAAACATACCAACTAATATGCTATAGATTCTACTTACTTATTTTCTGCCTCTCCTTGGCCCTAAACTGCAGTAGGAAAAAGACTGTTTGGCTCACTTTTCTATCCCCAATTCCTACAAAAATGCCAGGCACATGGTAGATCTCAATAAATATTTACTGAATGAAAGAATAAATAAATGAATTCTCTTCTTTACAGGTTCTTCACCATGCCAGTCACACCAGGTAGCAATCATCAGAGAGAAACTGAGGAGAAAAAATTTTGATAAAATTGAATTAGACATGGTTGATAAAGCATTAATAGAAAGGATGACAGCTTTTAGTTTGAAGAATCTTTCACATTTGTTTTCTAATCAACAAAGGACAAGCAAGGAGTCTGAAACAATCGAAAATGTTTTTCAAAAATATTTTAGAAATTTTATTTTTTATAAATTTTTTATTTCATGTGTTAAAATGTATACCAAAGCAAAAAACAAAAAACAAAAACATGTGACCTGTATCATAAATACAAAACAGTTTTCAAAACATACAAGACACACACAATGTAAAAAAAACCTTTACATATATAAAATGCAATGTAATTTCCATTACAAAAAATAAAGCAAGGGAAAATGCTTGAAAAATGCTCATCTGCAAGTATAAAACAAAACCCTCCCCCCTTGACTGACCACTTGAGCTGCCTTGAAACATGCAGCGCCATTATGCTACGCTTCTCTTCTTACTTCAAGTTACCTTGTTTTTTACCTTGCCTTTTTGTCATGTTACCTTTTCTTCCCATTTTTCATTTTAAAGACAAGGGCCAATCAAGGTTTTTTAAAAGCCGATGTTTGTTCTACACTTTAACAGTCAAGTGGCTTTTAATTCCAAAAGTTAATACTTTATACTCTGAGTTATAAATGAGTTCCTAAACACTGTATGCAAATCAAAATTATGATTTGGATACTCTAAGCACAATATATCATTTACAGAAATTTTTTCATAAAATTAAGATTTTCACATCACATTTGCTTAAATCACAGTAAGCCTATAAACTAGTTCCTCAACCCATCATAAAAAAAACAAAAGCCAAACCTCCTTAATAATTTTATTTATGGCTCCCTTAAATACTAAATAGTATATTTAATCTAAAATACATCTGGAGTGGTCTAGGCCCCCCTACCTACACCACATCTAATACACACCAACAACAGAAACTGGCTCACTACTTACCTACTATTAACACTAATACTCATTTGATTTAGTTCCTATTGCAGCAGCAAAATTTTTGAATTTTGGTTATTTTCTTATATGAACCACATCTATTATTAAATTATTGCCATTTCCCTTAACAATATATTGTCAGGGGAAATGGAGATTTAAACTGCAATTAAAGTTCCTAATCAGAAGGTTAAAAAAAAAAGCTAGTTACTGATGTTGATGTACTTTTTCCCTGTCAAGAGCTATCTTTCCTGATTAACCTTGGAGGGAAGAAGGGAGGAAGGGATAGGAAGGAGAGAAGGAGGGAAAAGGAGAAGGAAAATAGAACAGCTGGTAGGTTAAAAGTGACATCTTCCAGAGTCACGATAACTCTTCTGTTACTGCATAGAAAACCATAGAGAATTCTCTTGAAATTCACTGAGAACAGCACTGACAATGCCATTCATCTAAGTAAACAGACTTAGAAGAAAATGGATTTTTTTACTATATTTCTTAGAAAAATCCTGTTCAAACTTTAATGAAAACTGGCTCCTCCCCAATTACTCTAATTTACAAAAATTCAACTGCAGGACAATTGCTTAAGGAAAAAAAAAAGAAGAAGAAGAAAATGAGGATTTAAAAAGGTCAAGTTCAGTCAAGTAACAAATCTGGTACATAAAAAACCAGAGCGAGCAGGACAGCACCCAACTCAGAGACTGACTACTAGAGTCCCACTGCAGCACAGAGCTGCCATCAGCTAATGAGGAAAAGGTAAACCAATAAAATTTACTCTCTTCAACACGTATAATTTTTGATTCACAAGAACTTTTGCTTCAAACAACTTTTGAAATCCAACACTCACTTACTGAGTGAATTAAAAGAAACATTGCAGGCAGACATAATATTTTTAAAACAAATTTAAGGGGTACAAATAAGCCCCAAGATTGTAATTGGGAGAACTATGCCCTTTGGGGTAAATGTGGTTCAGAAAGCAGGTCTGCTATCCTGAGGCACAGCCTGCCTAATAATAGCATTAAAATACATATTTCCTCCGAATTATTCTCATTAATTATGTCAACCAATTTGAATGCATCATGAGAGAATTTTACCAACAGTATAATAAGGTACGTATTTACATTTTCATTTGCACCTTAAGGACAAACTGTTAACAAGAATGATGATGATTATGAAAAACAAGATTAAAGGTGCGTTCATTTAGGAAAAAGCTACATTAACATTATTCATCCAACCACAAACACTTTTGTAATGAATGCAATAACTGCAAAACAATTCACAGCTTTACAAAAAGTCGAAATACAGAGTTTCACTAGAATTTTTTCCAATTCAAAATTAAAAAGTTCAACTTACATTAATCCTTAACTACTTTATTCTAACATCTGTAAAATATATAATATACCAAGATTATCAACAGTCACATATGTTTTGAAGTCAGGGGACACGTGTATTTTCTTAAGATAGGTTCCATTTGTGTAGAAGGTCTGTGAGGACTCCCCAGTGACAACATTCCACCACTGTTCAGAGAAAAATAAAATTCTCATTAGACTAGTAATTACTCTGTGTGACAACTGTATGTGCCAGCCGAATCCTTCACCCTATCACCTCCCCACTCCCAAACTTCAGCAAAAGCAGGGAAAAAAGTCTAAGGTTTAATGCTGAATATAGTATAATCAACCTGGTCAGCCCTTCCTGATTAATCCTGGTGACTGCCTCATAGCTACCGAACACCTAGCCCCACCACAAGGCATGCTGAGAAATTGTGCAGCCTATTGAAAGCTACAGACACAAGGCTGCACAAGTCCACTCTAGCCATGACTGCACTGAACTCTGCTGCCTGCATGTCTTTCTCATTGGGATGGATAGAATAATGCCCCTCTTTTCTTTAAAAACGTCCCTTTACAGACACAAACTGGTATTTTTGTTGTTGTTGTTAAGATTTTATTTATTTGACAGAGAGAGAGCACAAGCAGGGGGAACAGCAGAGTGAGAGGGAGAAGCAGGCTCCCCACTGAGCAAGGAGCCCGACGTGGGGCTCGATCCCAGGACCCTGGGATCATGACGTGAGCTGAAGGCAGCCACTTTACCGACTGAGCCACTGAGGTGCCCACAGACTGGTATTCTGATAGACAGAGACTATTTTCTATTATAGGCTACCAGATAGAATGTTCTCTCTACTGAATCTTCCTTTTCACCAGGAATGATTCAAGAGCCGTTGACCAAGTTTCTCTACAAAACAGTCTATAGGGCGCCTGGGTGGCTCAGTTGGTTAAGCGACTGCCTTCGGCTTAGGTCATGATCCTGGAGTCCCAGGATCGAGTCCCGCATCGGGCTCCTTGCTCAGCGAGGAGTCTGCTTCTCCCTCTGACCCTCCCCCCCTCATGCTCTCTCTCTCTCTCATTCTCTCTCTCTCAAATAAATAAATAAAATCTTTAAAAAAAAAAACAGTCTATAGATTTATTTGCTAAATAAATATCGAACATCTCAAATTAGGCAGGTGCTCTGGCCAATCCTTTCCTTTCTCCTCCCGATAACTGAATTAGCTAAGATTACAACAGTGTTCATAGTCATTTATAAAATGGAGATCATAAAGCTTACCCATGTATCTCACAGCTAAAATAAGGGCAAAAGAGACAATGTACATGACCACCTTTTGAAAACGCACATCGAGATTCAGAGTATTATGAACAAAATAATGGTGTCACTCACTTTGGTATCTGGGGCAGTGCCTACCATTCTAGCAGTTGACTGGGTCAGCTATTTGTGTTCACTCAGTAATAGTAACTGATAAAAGTATACCCCATGGACTTCAGTAAACTTCACTGAAGCAACTTGTACTAACTTGAAATTTTTCAGAACTGACAATTTTGCTTTATAAAATAGCAATGTAAACAAGACTGCAGAGGACACATTCCACCTACTTAAGAGAAGACTCATTAGTTTTTAGTCACTAAGAGCATATCATAGAGATAGTAAGGCCTTTAGAGATCATCTAGTTCAACTGTCTCATTTTACAAATAAGGAAACCAGGGTTCTGAGAGAAGAAAGGCCTCGTCGCCCAAGATGATACTGCTAGCAGGTGGCAGAGGTGGAACAGTTTCTGGTACCTAATCTAGTGCTCCCACTACCTTTCCCTCTATTCAAACAAACCACTCGGAAACACTATACCAGCCACTAACTTGAATATGGACTAAAAAACAATGACATTAAAAATAGCAGCTAATACAGGGAATTTTTAGGGCAATGAAACTACTCTGTATGATACTACAATGGTGGACACATATCATTATACATTTGTCAAAATTCACAGAATGGGGGTGCCTGGACGGCTCAGTCCATTACACGTCCAACTCCTGATTTTGGCTCAGGTCATGATCTCAGAGTCATGGGATTGAGCCCCATGTCAGGCTCCACAGTCATCAGGGAGTCGCTTGAGATTCTTTCTCTCACTCTCCCTCTGCCCCTCCTAACCCACTCATGCACACGTGCTCTCTTTTTCAAATAAATAAATAAATCTTAAAAAGAAAAATCCACAGAAGGAACAATACCAAGAGTGAACCCTAATGTAAACTATGAATTTAAGGTGCTAATGATGCGCCAATTGAAGTTCATCAATTCTAACAAATGTACCACTCTATTGATACTCTGGTGACAATGGGGGAGGCTGTGCGTGTGTCAGGGCAGGAGATATATGGGAACTCTATACTATTTGCTCAATTTTGCTGTGAACCTAAAACTGCTCTAAGAAATAAAGTGAATTAAAATAGTTAACATTTACTCCTATGTGACACTATTTATGGGTGCTGTATTAACTCCTTTAACACTATGTATATTAACATGTATTAACTCCTTTAACCCTCCCAACTCTGAGATAGATGTTATTATTATACCCATTTTACAGATGAGAAAATCAAGGCATAGAGAGATTAAATAATCTTGTGTAAAATCACAAAGCTAATGAGGGGCAGAGCCAGGCTTCGACCTTAGGCAATCTGCCCAAGACTCACTCTCCTGACCATTACATTCTGTTGCCTCTAAGTAATGGGACACCTGCATTTATCACCATGTATTCCATATTTCAAATCAGACTTTCTTCTCATAAGTATGGTTTAATGTGTTTGTCATTCTAACAGTATGTACTCCATGGCACAACACAAGTAAACAGCGAAATTATATTACTTTTTAACTTTATAGATAGAAATAACTTTGAAAGTTAAGAGCTTTTTAGCTACTGGATATCTACTTTACCTTACTGATATTCAATTTATACAGCTTAGATTCCTTAGTAAACAGACTCAAAAGGCCCATTTCTTTGGATACTACAGCAGCTGTTCCTTATTACTTTTAATTTGTTCTGTGCTTTTGATAGTCTCATTAACATGCTGGGTAGATGCAGGCTGGGCTATATCATAATCAGTTTAACCATGCTAGTAATCAAACCAGAGGGAAGAAAGCCTGTCACTTAAACATACAGACTGAAGTATAGGCTATAGGTTCTTACACCTTTAAGATATAAACCCATACAATACAGATACCTATTCTGCTGCTTATTTCAAGGTTCTCCAAGAACTCTGGAAATCTGGTCACTGATGGCTATCACATCTTGTAAGCCAGATTCATAATTATGTGATAGACTTCTATGGGGCCCAGGGCATCAAATAACATTGTCTCTAGAAGCTCAGTGTCAAAGCTGAGCAGTTAAGTTTTTCAGCAGTTAATGAAGCTCAAGACTCCCTGCTTTCAACCGAAAGACCGCAATCCTGCTCCTCTAAGCATCATCCTCAGAGCAGTCTAAGAGTCATGGTTTATCTTTACACTAAAGGAAAACAAATGGTGATAGTTTCACGATCTCCCCGCCCATAATTAAATAAAAGTGTGCCCAAAAAGGTATAGCTCAATGCAACATTTTATAAAAAGCATTGTATTCTCAATGCAAACTCTTTGGAAAGGGTTCATAACAAACATCCCCTCATAGAGCTAAAAATTGACCTTTTTTTAAAAAAAAAGATTTTATTTTATTTATTTGCCAGAGAGAGAGATAGCAAGAGCAGGAACACAAGCAGGAGGAATGGGAGAGGGAGAAGCAGGCTTCTTGCAGAGCAGGGAGCCCGATGTGGGACTTGATCCCAGGATCCTGGGATCATGACCTGAGCCAAAGGCAGACGCTTAACGACTGAGCCACCCAGGCGCCCTGTCCTCTTTTTTATAAGCTAGATTTTTATGCTGACTAAAACCGCAATTATGTGGGTCTCATATAACCAGAAACTTCATTCATTCAAATATTTTTGAATATCTATCCTGTGTTAAATAATTAATCAGAATCATTTCCTACACTTGAATGTTTTCAGGAAGAAATAAAAGTACTGGGGCGCCTGGGTGGCTCAGTCGTTAAGTGTCTGCCTTTGGCTCAGGTCATGATCCCGGAGTCCTGGGATCGAGCCCCGCATCGGGCTCCCTGTTCAGTGGGAAGCCTGCTTCTCCCTCTCTCACTCCCCCTGCTTGTGTTCCTTCTCTCACTGTGTCTCTCTCTATCAAATAAATAAAATCTTTTTTTTTTAAAGATTTTATTTATTTATTTGAGACAGAATGAGAGAGAGAGAGCACATGAGAGGGAGTAGGGTCAGAGGGAGAAGCAGGCTCCCTGCCGAGCAGAGAGCCCGATGCGGGACTCGATCCAGGGACTCCAGGATCATGACCTGAGCCGAAGGCAGTCGCTTAACCAACTGAGCCACCCAGGCGCCCCTCAAATAAATAAAATCTTAAAAAAAAAAAAAAAAGAGGGCGCCTGGGTGGCTCAGTCAGTTAAGCGACTGCCTTCGGCTCAGGTCATGATCCTGGAGTCCCGGGATCGAGTCCCACATCGGGCTCCCTGCTCAGCGGGGAGTCTGCTTCTCCCTCTGACCCTCCTCCCTCTCGTGCTCTCTGTCTTTCATTCTCTCTCGCAAATAAATAAATAAAATCTTTAAAAAAGAAAAAAAAAAGAAAGAAAGAAAGAAAGAAAAGTACTGTAAGATCTAATTTATTAGGGATCTATTTTAAGTGGTCAGTACAATATATAGTATCTTCGGGGGGTGGGGGGATGGGTTAGCCTGGTGATGGGTATTAAAGAGGGCATGTATTGAATGGAGCACTGGGTGTTATATGCAAACAATGAATCATGGAACACTACACCAAATAAATAAATAAATAATACTTATTTAGCTAGATGCACAGTCTTTCATAGACTAATCTTGTCCCTATACCTAATGCTATTTATCTGTACTCACTTTTAGGTATATTGACTTAATTTCTCTTTTGTTTTCTGGCTTTCTCATTTATTCTTCATATCCATAGCTTTTAGTATTTTGCCTTGCAGTCTTTATAACTGGCAGAGTCTTAAGCATGTAGGACTAATTTCCTGACCACCAATAGCACTCCTTCTTTCAGCTGGAGTTTTTGTCACTTAACACTTTATTAATAAATTTGGTGTATTGCTCCATAAAAAAAAAAATATATATATATATATATATAGTATCTTCGATCCCTTTTACCACCATTCAAAACACTCTACCTCAAGCGTCCCCATCCCTAAGAAGCCTCTGCTAACTCCATTATCTTTATGCAGACATGTCCCAGAACCCTCCTATACTTTAAAGACTATTTACTGTCTGCTTCCCCCAGACTGTAAGCCACTGGAAGGCAAAAACCAAGTCTTAACACTGCCATACAGCAGTGTCTTAGCACACGGTGGGCACTTCACACATTCTGATTGAGTGGATGGATAAATAGATGCAAGCACCAAAAAATGACCCTGAGGCACCACAACACATTCAATCCTTAGCCTCTGTGTTCTCTAACAATAAGTTTACACAAGCCACCTTACTACCTTACTATGTAACTTTAGGAAACTCACAACCGCCATGAACATCAGTTTCCTCATCTATAAACCACGGATAATGAAATTTAAGCTTCACAAAGCTGGCTAATGAGACGACGTAAGGAAAGCATTTTGTAGGCTATAAAATAAAGCAATATGTTGCTGCTGCTACTACTACTTAAGAAAGGAAATTTCATGAATAAATTTTTTTCCACAAATACATTTTTAAAGACTTTCAACCAAGAGTTAACAATCAGTGATGTGGAAAATAAAATTAAGTTAAACACCCAACTTCCTAGTCATTCTGATCATCTAAGTAAGGGGCAGTATGAGAACTCTGGACAGAGAACATTCCTAACACTGCCATCAGAACTTCCAAGAGAGCGGAGGAAAGCAGCCTTCAAGACCTCAGTCTCATCGCTGCCAGATGAGCGGAACAGTAACTGCCCTTCCGCTCTGCTGGGTTGTAGCAGGCCCAACTGAGAAACAGGAAGCGAAAATAGCTTGGAAAGTAGGATATAGGCTGCTCTTTTCTTTCACAGTCTTTGAGGAACTCTTACCTTAAGATATCCTCCAGCAGAGACAAGCATTTTGCTATCTGGAGAAAAGCAAAGGTCAGTCACCCAGCCTCCGTGGGTAGCAGCTCCTTCTTCTACTGAAATCGGAGCGCACAAATGAAGCAGCTCACCATTTGAGACATTCCATATCTGTACAAACAGGATATACAATGCATTAACAGGGTCACCCAGAAGTTTTATATATCTATCCATCTCTTCTGGAACATATTTGGAAATCTTTCTTAAAAATATAATTACAATTCAGTGATACCTTAGGAATTTAGACTGCATTCTCTCCTGTCCAAATTTAAAAAAAACACTAATTATAATAAAAATGCATTACTAAAAAATATTTATCATTAACCATACTCCAAAAAATAAGAGAACTTAAAACTGGTCAGAATATTGTGACTTTTTTCACTTAATAAAAAGAAAATAATGGGAAAAGCAAGGAATAAACAAACAAACAAAGGCCTAACAAACTCCCTAAAAAAAAAAAAAAAAAACATAGAATTCTAGTCCAGTATCTACCACTAAGAATTCTGACAGAGATCATTCAAATACCTAAAGTCATTCAAACATATTTTAAACAATAAGTCCCTACAGGGTTTTATATATATAATCTATACCCAATTACTTACAGATGCTAATGCTTCCATTTATTTCCAGTGATAATTAATATATGAATAGTACTCTAATTTCTCAAATAAATGCCCATCAGAATAGGAAAAAGAAATACAGAGGCAAAATAACCAAAATCATCATTTATAAATGTTTCTCTAGAAAATCCAAGAGAATCAAATGGAGAAACTCATTAGAAAGAATTCAGTAAGATAGCTAGATATAAGCTAGATACATATATACACACACATATATACAGCTTTCCTACATTTTGATCAGGTAGAAAAAATTTTTGTTTAATGTGTTAAAAAAAATTTTAAATAACATGCATTTAAAGAAAGAGAATTTATTTCCCCAGGGGTTTCTGAAAAATGAAATACTCCTTCATAGCCAGTAAAGGAGCATTCTCATCCAAGATGAGAACTCAGAGCAAAACCAAAAGCAGTCCACTTCAGTTAACATGCATTTTTTAGTACAGAGAAGGTTGGTAACTTAGTCCTCAAGCATGAGAATCTTAATTGTCCTGGAAAGCCTATCTGATAATGCCTCCATTCCTGCAAACTGCATACTCTCTCATGAATTTTAAATCTTCCTTTGTAAAAAAGAAAAAACAAAAAAACAAGATGCTCCTCAAATATGCTGGTTACTAACGCAGCCATCCCAATGCCCAAATTTTTCCCATCAACTGCAGAATCCTTCTAATGCAACCAGAGGCAGGCAGTCCCATGAGGACAGCAATAGGCCACACTGTAAATGTGGACTATCTAATGAATATGGTTTCATTAAGAGATCTTTTCTTTCAGTGCTGAAAACAGCAGAATTTGCTGTTTATTCATTTATAACCTAGTTGACGATTTGTAAAATTATTTTCCTCAAATTCTGCCCCTATAAACAACCTTTGGTTCAGGTCCAAGAATTCCGATGAATCATTCTCAAGCTAAGAGCAGACAACCAACTGCAAATAGCTTGGGCATTTGCCCCATCGCATGCACAGACTCTAACTCATACACTTCACTCTAACTAAAATGAATTCTTTTCTGCAAAGGAGTGCAGCTGTGAATAAAACGTGCACAGGAAACAAAGCAAATGATGCCTCATCCAACCAGAACCCCAGGGCCTGTGCTTCCCAGTCACATTAACAAAGGTCCCCAATGTGAAACAAAGCATTAGCCAAAGCTACAGAAAGAGCAGTGCTTTCATGTCAGCAAACCTCCTACCCGGATTTCTCCATTGTCATCTCCAGTCGCCAACAGGGTACTGTCCACAGAGAAGACAGAGCAGCGCACACAACCTTTGTGGCCCCTCAATTCACAAAGAGGGGAAAGAAGGTCAAAACTCCAAATCTGGAAGGCAATTAGGATTGTTTAGGAATAGGAAATACACTGAAAATAAGCACCTGCAAACCCCGCCCTGAGGGCTAGTAAGCCATAAATTCAATCACATAGAAATTCTAACATTCAACAGTTCATAAATTTTCATTAGAGGCCCAAGTTCCAACTTGCAACACTGTTTTTTTCTGACTTTCCCTTTAATTACTCAAGTTAACTTCAGCTCAAGGACCAAAATCACAGCTTCTTTAACTTTAGACTTACAAGAAAGAATAGCAAATCAGTTAAGAGCAGTCTACAGAGTGAAGCCAACTTGAGTGTGAGTCCTGGCTCCCCTACACTGCCTAGTTCCTTGTGGCCTAGCACAACCCACATAAGCTTCTCTAGCTTCAGTCTCTGCACTTGTACAATGGGACAACAGTACCTGAGGTGTGAAGATTAAATGAGATAATAGTGAAATTCCTAGCACAGGGCCTAATACACAGCCAGTGTTTTTAAAGGTTAGTCACTATACTATCCTACTATCTCAGCAGCCGTTTTTTGTTTCCACTATGTTTGGAATGCAGTTGTTTTTCTTTCCAATATTCTCCCTTGTGGTTCTGTCATCACCATCTAACAAGAATTTACTGAAATTACCATGTTCCACTCATCGTGAACTAGGAACTGATAGTACAAAGATGAATTGGATACAGTCCCTGTCCTTGAAAACTTTAATCAGGAATACAGACTTATGAATTGTTAAGTGAATAGTTATATGAAATAAATGTCTAAGAAACATGAGTAATATGTAATGGAACACTAAAGGTAGAGCAGCTCACCCTGCCTGAGGGCTAGGAAAGGGTTCACTGAAGAGCTGACATCAAATCTAGGTCTGGAAGAATGAGTCATAACGCTTCGAGGTAAAAAAGGAGAAGCTTGTGTCAAGCCAAAACACATGCACAGATGATGGAGGTAAAAGTAGCCTGGCACAGAGGGAACAATGCAGCAAAAGAGATGGTCATGGGCAAAGGAGTCTGGCTTATAAACCACCAGGTCACAGAGGTGTTTCAAATGGAGACTCAGACCACGGTAGGAAAGATAAAACTGAGGAGGCACAGACCAGAGGTGGGTCCACCAATGAAGGGGGAGAGTCTAATCTTCTGGGTGGGGACAAGGAGGAGGAGAATGAGCCAAAAAACACTGAGGAGTAATCAAGAGAGCATGAAAGACAGGATAGAGTCCCACACAATTCCAAGGTTTATAGTTTGGAAAGATGGGTAGATAATGAGGTCATTAACAAAGAGAAAAAAGAAGAGAATGGAGTAGTCAATGTCCCTAACCAGGCAGCATCATTTCACTGGAATGTGATTTTCAGAAGTATCAACTTATACCAATTACATAAACATTTACTGTGGATGTGCAATTAAATGTAAATCCTTTTCAGTGCTTTTTATCACCTATAATATGTAATATGTAATAGAAACTACATTTTATTAGTAATAGACAAAAAGTCATAAGGCAGAACAAAAGCCCTCGCGTTATTCATTTATCTATTCGACACAAACTAAATGCCAATGCCATCCTCCAAAAACTCACAAAATATGAGACAGACATGTAGACAGAAACTATTTTATACATCATTTGGACTCATAATACATAACCAATACCAAACTTTTATATGCATGCACATTTCAACTAACTGAACTACCTTTGCAGTCTTATCAGCAGATGTAGATGAAAACTTGGAAGCATCAGGAGAAATATCACAAGAAAGTACTGTATCCTGGTGACAGACAAAGTCTTTTTCTATTCTTCCAGTAATAATACTCCATACCTTCAAAAAAAATTCAGAAGTTGACACTTTTAAGAATATTTTGTATTACTGAGCATAATCATCTAGAATACATATCTATAAAACAAGAGCTTTAGCACACTGGTTGTTCTGACCTCTTTAAGTGCCCTTTAGTACAGATGCTCATAAATACACAGGAGACGTAGGTGACAGCAGTAAAAAGAAAACAGGCATGAGAAAACAAATCTAAAAATTTGAGTAGTCACTTACCATCCATCTTCTTTCAGCTTTCAAAATATAATCATTACAATATTAGAATACTTATTTAAAAAGGCAACCCGTGCTTCAGATTACCTTCACTGTTCCATCAAATGACCAGGAAAGCAGTTTTGAATTTTTCAAGAGCTTAAAGTCTTTCACTGTTTCCTGGTGGGCTTGTAGAAAGACATATTCTTCTGACTGCCAATTCCATACCTGAATATCAAAGAAATAAGTCTGTTATAACCCTCTCCTCATGATATCCTATTGGAGGAGTGTGGTAGTATGTGCTCAACTGCCTAACATCTTTTGCCCTCATGGCATTTCGGTAAAACAAAGAAGAGCACCAAGAAAGAATACAGTATTCCCATTTTATAAAGAGAAGAAAAGCTGGGATTAATTACCTTGACCAGGAGTAAAATAAAATACTTTTCCTCCTAAATAAAATTCATTTTCTTCACTTGCTTGGAGAGCAGTTAATGATAATAGAAGATAGAGAAAAGCCACAATATGCTAGTGAGCTCACCATCTGATTAAATTTTCCAGAGAAAATTATCCCTATTACATATTCAATTTCCTAAGCCCCACAAGCTAGGCCAAGACTGAAGATTCTAGTTCCACTGAAACCATTGAATCGTACTGGCCCTCCTGCCAGGGAAGGTCAGGGTGACCAGAGCAGCTTCAAACCAAGTCATGGAATTTCTAAGTTTCAGAGATCTTAGCTATTAGCTATTCCCTAATGCAATCCTCAAATTGACAAAAGAAGTGATATAGTACATTGTTTTTCACATGAAGCTCCAGGAAGAATTCCTCAGGCACAGGGGAGGAGAAGAAATTGAAATGATGGAGACAGTACATTCAAAGTAGACTTGAGGTATGGGCTGGAAGTATGATTCACAACCTGAGAAGGGCATTTCAAATAAAGGAAATGAATGCTTGAGTTAAAGCACAGCAACAGGAAAACATGTCAAGATTATGGGGACTGGTTCATAGTTCAATCTGGCTGAAATACAGGATATGTAAAAGAAACCCAGGGAAAAAAGTTTGGGAAGATATTAAAAAAAAAAAAAAAAAAAAAGCCCAGTGGGCCTGATGAAGCTGAGTTTCTGAGCTGTGGGAAATCAGGCAGACTGGAACAGAATTTTCTTCTACTTTTTAACATCAGGAATAAAAAGATAAAGAAAAATCAGCAACCACCACAGGTATGCACATTAGTGATATTCTGGGTCAAGTCTTTGACTGGTGAAGGTTCAACATTAGAAATGTTTTTAAGCAAACTGTAAAAGAAATGACACTTCTCTTATCCCCTTTCTTTACTCCTTTATGCTCCACACTTAGCAGCCACCCTCCCCACTGAGCCCTGGCTCTCAGATCTCTCTCTCTGTCTCCAAGTGCTCATTCACAGAAGTGGGATATTAGGAGCAGGGTATCTGTATGAGGACAAGGGGATCCTAGAAAAGGAGCTGGAAGTGAGAGGAGCTTTAAAGAGAATGAATTAGGAATTTCAGCATTTTAAGAACTCAAAGAGACATGCTGGGGGAAGGGGAAGAAACAGAGGCTTTCTGCCTCCCCATATCATATCAGAAAGGAAAGGCACTCAGTGTGACTAAACATAAAATACCCTACACCATTTCCTCTAGGAACTTTCTGGCTCTCTCCTACTTTCTGGCTTTACTGGACTAGAGAATCAGTGGCTACTATTAACAGCTCTTCCTGAGTGACCAGCACTGTCATTCCCAGCTGTGTCTGATTCAGTGTTCAATCCTGACTTAGGTTCTTACTGCTGCCCTTCACATCAAGAAGCCAGGGAGCGTTCCTGAGTCGATGGAATACAAAATTTAACAATCACTACGGGAAGATTAAGAGTAGCCTTAACAGTTTTTGTTGCAGAAGCTTTCTGATAAGGCAGTGATGACAGGACTCAAACACACTGTACTAGTGGAATCACCTTACATAACAGCTGAACTTTCACCAGCATTAGCCAAATGTATTAAGGTTGAGTTTGGGGATGTTTCTACCATTAGCTATAATTTTTGCAATATATATGCACTATGGAATTTTTTCAGCGGTATAAACAGCAAAATTTAAATTTTAAAAATCCTGAAGAATCTTCTTATACCTGCGAGAGTCAATATATTCTCATACATTGGCTCAGGTGAACACGGCTATTACTTGGGCTTTATTTATCTCAAGAGAAAGGATCAAAAACTACCAAAAGTAGACCTCAATTTTCACAACTCTAGGTGCTATAAGCAGGTGAGTTGATTTTACAAATCTTGGCATTAACTTTAGTTCAGCTCAACAGATTTACTGAACTCCTATTAAATTCCAGCCAGGCATGCTGGAGATACAAAGATGAGTAAAATAAACCTCCAAAATGGTAACTATGTGACATAAGTGTAGATTTGTTAATTAACTTAATCACTGTAATTATTTCACAATGTGTACCTATCATATCAAATCATCATGTACATCTAAAACATATATACATTTTTGTCACACCTCAAAGCTGTGGGGGGGCAGGGCGGAGACAAATTTCCAATTAATTATTTACTAAAAAATTAAAACAAAAACCCAACCAGTCAATTCTTGGAAATACCCACCAAGAGTTTTTTTGTTTGTTTTTTTTTTAAGATTTTATTTATTTATTTGAGAGAGAGAATGAGAGAGAGAGAGCACACGAGAGGGGGCAGGGTCAGAGGGAGAAGCAGACTCCCTGCTGAGCAGGGAGCCCGATGCAGGACTCAATCCCAGGACTCCAGGATCATGACCTGAGCTGAAGGCAGTCGCTTAACCAACTGAGCCACCCAGGTGCCCCCCCACCAAGAGTTTTATTACATGAATTATAGTCATTAAAACATTTTAAATGTAAGAAGTATTCTGGGTATAGCAGAAAAAAAGAATGAAACACCACTTAACTCATATTTCTAAAAATAATCTAACTCCGATCCTAAAAATATTCCTAGAAATTATTCTCCCCCTGGCTGAGAATATTTGATGTTCAAGCAGGTCATTAAACCTACGAATTTAGCTTCTGACAGAAAAACTATACAGTATACAATGTCTCAGCAGAATTCCATCAGATGTAGTTTAGTTTTACCCATTTCAAAGCCATCTGGAGAGGAAGAAAGGTGAAAATCAAGCTGAGTTTCATAGCTAATACACCAGTATCATGGGAGTCTGCACTGAAACCAAATTTCATTCCAATCATACAGAACTCACAAAGATATAACATAAAAAGATTTTTTCAAAATAGTTTTTTTTTTAACATTTATTTAAGTAATCTCTCCCCTCAATGTGGGGCCTGAATTCATAACCCCAAGATCAAGAGTTGCATGCTCTTCTGAGTCAGCCAGGTGCCCTGTCTAAACAGTTTTTAATACTATAAATATTGCTACGATAGGAAATACACAGACACACAGATATATTAAATAAAAGAACACACATTAACTTCTGTTGAACATATGCATTTATATCTCCTTCACTTCTAAAACCCTACTACAATGACAAAGTCAAGAGAATGGGAATGAAGACAACAAAATGTTGAAGCCTGGGACACCTGGCTGGCTCAGTCAGTTAAGCATCTGCCTTCAGCTCAGGTCATGATCCCAGGGTCCTGGGATCGAGTCCCGCATCAGGCTCCCTGCTCAGCGGGGAGCCTGCTTCTCCCCCTCTGCCAGCCATGCCCCCTGCTTGTGTTTGTGTGCACCTGTGTGTTCTCTGACAAGTAAATAAATAAAATCCTTAAAAACAAAAAAATGCTGGAGTCCAAAAAGCAGAATGGTAAATGACTTAACAGACCAAGAAAATAGAATCCTAAAAGCATTACAGAAAGACAAAAGCAACAAAACTGACACTAGAGAACTCACTAAATGCTCAGAAACTGAGGTCACTGAGGACATCAGAGGTGGGAGTGAGGGTGAGGCGAGGACTGGAACTATTAGGAATTATGGGAAGATGGCAACCATGCAGGCATAGTTTTTTTTAATTTCCCTGAAGCCTCTATTAAAAGCAGACAAAGAAATTAAAATAGCAAAACCAAAAACGCAGAGACAACAAGACCATGTTGTTGATACTGATGAAGTATCCCCACAAACCCCAAGATACAACTGAGTAGGGACAAACTGAGAGCTGCAAGACTTGCATCCCAGTATCTATATGGGAAGAAGCAGAGAACAGCATGGAGAGTCTGACAGAACTAAAAACAAGAGAATTCCAAAACAGCCAAGTGACATTCACTGGGAAGTGCGGTGGACCAACGGGAGAGCAGCAACAGACTCGGAGTCAAAGCAACTACAGTACAGTCTGGAAGGGCTAGACCAGTCTGGGACCTATGAACTCTCAAAATTAACCAGAACAATCCTGTAATAATGAGCAGAAACTGCTGGGAATAAAATCCAAATTGAGTAGAACAGGCTAATGGCAGCAAAGGAAAGAGAAGGTCTAAATAAAAATAAAAGAAGGAAACAGGGCAAAGCAATATCATAAGAACAAGGCCGTATTTTAATGCTCTCTGAAAACAGAAGGAGGAACTGGAGAGCTACAAAGCTAGAAATGTTGGCCTTTCCCACTCCAAGGAGTTCAAGAAAACTAATATTGTGTGAAAAAGGAAAGACCAGTCAATGAATACAAAGTTACTATGAGAAAAGAGTAAAGTGCAGAAAATGTTCCTCCAAACAATGAGAGCAAACCAGAAAGAAGACTGAATTAAAGGGCACCAACACAACTGAGGAAAGAATTACAGTTTTGAGAATAGGGGGTCAAATGAAGGTTTACACACTAAAAAAGGAGACACTGGGGCACCTGGGTGGTTCAGCCATTTAGCCTCTGCCTTCGGCTCAGGTCATGACCCCAGGATCCTGGGATCGAGCCCCGCATCGGGCTCCTTGCTCAGCGGGTGAAACCGGCTTCTCCCTCTCCCACTTTCCCTGCTTGTGTTCCCTCTCTTGCTGTGTCTCTGTCAAATAAATAAAATCTTTAAAAAAATAAAAAATAAAATTAAAAAATAAAATAAATAAATAAGGAGACACTACACCTATCCTTAGTTCTCTTCCCCACTTAGCTCTAAGAACCTGTCAGCCAGATTTATAACCTCCTGGCAGAAAGACCAGAAGATTCCTCTCTAGGAATCTGACAAGACCAGGACAAAAGACCTAAAGATACTGACAGCAAAGATTCCCCATCCAGATCGTTTTCCAGAAAAGGTCTCAGTAAACACACAGAGCTTTCAATCAGCCTTCTAGTGTCCACACTAAAAGTGATCACCACACAGCTGAGGAAGACCTTTAAAACAAGAGGCCAAAACAACCACACAGAAAAAAACACCTTGGAAGAAATAGCAACTATGCATGAAAATTACATTTTGAGGAAAAAATTATTTATATATAATTTATATATTATTTTTATATCCATCCATTCTCAGAGAAGATATCACATCCATGAAACAAGAACACAATGTTCTTCAAAAGGAATAAGAATGGGGGGGCACCTGGGTGGCTCAGTCGTTAAGCGTCTGCCTTTGGCTCAGGTCATGATCCCCGCATCTGGTTCTCTGCTCAGCGGGAAGCCTGCTTCTCTCTCTCCCACTCCCCCGCTTGTGTTCCTGCTCTCGCTATCTCTCTCTCTGTCAAATGAATAAATAAAAATCTTAAAAAAAAAAAAAAAAGGAATATGAATGGACTCTTCAGCATTAAAAATAGTAGAAATGAGGGCCGCCCGGGTGTCTCAGTTGGTTAAGTGTCCAACCCTTGATTTTGACTGAGGTCATGATCTCAGGATTGTGGGATTGAGCCCTGTGTCGGGCTCTGCACTGAGTGTGGAGCCTGCTTAAAATTCTCTCTCTCCCTCTCCTTCTGCAGTTTGCGTACTCTCTCAATAAATACATACATACATATATACATAAATAAATGGTAGAATGAAAAGCTCCATGAAAGGGCTGGAAGAGAAAGCTGAAGAAAACTCCCAGAAAATAGAGCACAGCTTAAAATGATGAAATGTTGGAGCGCCTGGGTGGCTCAGCTGTTAAGTGTCTGCCTTTGGCTCAGGTCATGGTTCCAGGGTCCTGGGATCAAGCCCCACATCAGGCTCCCTGCTCGGCGGGAAGCCTGCTTCTCCCTCTTCCACTCCCCCTGCTTGTGTTCCCTCTCTCGCTGTCTCTCTCTCTGTCAAATAAATAAATAAAATCTTTAAAAATATATAAATAAATAAATAAAAATAAAATTATGAAATGTAGAAAAAGGAAATTACATGAAAAGTCCAGGAGATCCAATATCTGAATAATGGTTTTTACAGAAAAAGAAAGCATACTGGGATGGAGAGGGAGCAAAGAAAAAAATTCAAGTTTATTTGAATTGAAAAATGTTATGTTTCCAAACTGAGAAGGGATCATGAATGTCTAAAACAATGGATAAAACAAATACACACCAAGATACAACATCATGAAATTTCAAAATTCTAGGAATAAAGAGAAGATCCTAAAATCTTCCAGAGAAAAAGATTAGGAATCAGAATGGCTTCAGACTTCTCAATATGAGCTTTGGAACCCTGGGAGAAAATGGAACAAAGTCTTCAAAGTTTTAGGGTAAAATAATTGCAAACCACATCCAGTCAAGGGTAGAACTGTCCTAAACTGCATTAAGGCAGAAAACACATTCATAGTATACTTAGTCTACTTAGTTATAATGACACTAATGACCTCAACAAAATTTTATTATAATTGTATTAGGATAATGGGATTGATAAAAGGGTGTGTGCATATGTCAAAGGTAACACAGGTGGGAAAAGAAAAAAAGCTAAATTTTCATCTTAATATGTTCATCTTAATTTTTAGTAAATTTTCAAACATAGAAATTAGTAACATTATAAGCATGGGATATGGGGGCATGAAGGTAAATATCAAAAGAAATATCTAGAAGCTAAAAGAGGTGCTTCTGGAGAATGAGTAATGGGGGGGGTCTATTTTCCATAATGAGCTTTGTAATACTACCTAAGTTTTAAAAGTATGTGCATTGGAACTTTGATAAAAACAAAGTTAATTTTTCAAGAACATATAGTAGGCTTAATGCCTCTATATCCATAATCCTTCATTATGACAAACTATTCTTTTTTCACAGATTTCATCCCTATAATTAACATCTTATCCTTAAAAGAATAAAATTATTTCAATCAGCGGGGCCCCTGGGTGTCTCAGTCGGTTAAGCATCCGACTCTTGATTTTGGCTCAGGTCATGATCTCAGGATCATGAGATCAAGCACTGAGATGGGCTCTGTGCTCAGTGTGGAGCCTGCTTGGGATTCTCTCTCTCCCACCCCTTTTGCCCCTCCCCTGCTAGCATGCATGCACTCTCGCTCTCTCTTAAAAAAAAAAAAAATTATTTCAATCAGATTTTACTACTATCAAGAAAAGTAAAGAGAAATCATATAAATTTGGCAAAAAAAGTATATTTACTGATACAAATCCAAATACCAAGGCAGGCAGGGGAACTCAAATGATTCCTTGATCTTCAAAATAAACAACCTTCCAGTAGAGGGTTTGTTCACAAGTCAAATTGTCTGCCTCACCCACAGAAAAATATGAAACATGTATGGGTTTCATCTAAATCTATGTGCATAATCTGAATGTATGGCCAAAGTAATAGGATCTTAAAGAAATGTTTAAAATGCACACCAGATTTGAGCCACAACCAAAGTGTTCCTTGCTAGAGTCAGCATTACAGATGTTGGAAGTTAATCCTTCCCCTCACCTGAATTGAAGAATCATCAGAGCTTGAAATAAGAGTCTTCCCATCATCTGTGAACTGGATGTGCCGCACAGTTTTCTTGTGCCCAATCCTGGATTGGAAGATTCTGTTGTTTAGGAGCTCTAAAATCTTCAAAATAGAAAAGCACAGAAAATTAGTACCAAGAAATTCAGCAACACCCAGGCATTACACCCCAAAGACATTAAATTAAAATTAGACTACAGAAGGGTATAAAATTTTCATCTCATAGTGCTTTCATTTTAATTAAAGACACACAAATGAATGGTACATACATACACACAAGTGTATGCACACACACACACATACACACGCTAAAATAAAACACTCACTGGAATGACCAGATAGCAGTAGGAACCAGTGGTCCTTCTGAGAACTCAACTACCCAATTCATCAAACAAGTGGCAGCCTGGACTCAGCCTCCAAAAAGGAAATGACATTTAAGATGGATTAGAGAGAAGAAAGAAAAAAATTCTGGATGAGAGACAAGGCAAGCTCTTTATAAAACAACACAGACAAGGAAAGATAGGGGGTAATGAGGGAAACAGGTAACAGAAAAGAAGATATGAATAGGCTGGGGAGGTACACTGAGAATACTTATAAGGGCTAAAGACTAATATGCCAGGGGGGCGGAGTGCCTGGGTGGCTCAGTCGTTAAGCATCTGCCTTCAGCTCAGATCATGATCCCAGGGTCCTGGGATCAAGCCCCACATCGGGCTCCCTGCTCCGCAGGAAGCCTGTTTCTCCCTCTCCCCCCTCCCCCTGCTTGTGTTCCCTCTCTCGCCGTGTCTCTTTCTGTCAAATACGTACATATATTAATTAATTAATTAATTAATTAAATAAAGACTAATATGCCAAATGCAGAGATTAAGAAAGTGGTAACAGAACTCAAAAACTAATGACTATGTCAAAAAGGCTTTCAAGTGAACTCACCAAAACAAAACAAAAAAAGTTCTTTTGCCCAAATTAAATGTACTCAAGGAAGCCTAAGGAAAATACAAATGATGCTAAAATAGGACATTGTAGAAATTCAAACCTAACCTGCATGTCTAATAAAAGGCCCTTTAGAAAGCAAAGGGAAATGAGTGAGAGCCTTCCCCATTGAGCAGGACAATCTTACAACTGCTACAGGGCAAAGGCAGGCTAGCATCCTAGTTGAGCACAGTGGCTCAGAGACCCAGGGTTTGATTTGTAGCTCTGCCACTTACTGACTTAATGAAAGTTGTGGAAACTAGGAGTTTAGACATCTGTAAAACAGGAGTAACAACATCTAACATCCAGGGTGTTAAAATAATTCCATGAGAGAAACTGATAAACACCCAAAAATGGTAGCTGTCATTATTTGATACGAGGCCCAACCACATGAAAATGCCATTTTACAGATTATACAGAGTCAAATACTGGTAATCTCATATGATTCATTTATATAGTATTTATATCATTTGATGACTTTGAGGAGGACAGGGATATGGATGAGGCACATGTGTGTTTTGTGAATTATTTCCTTAAACTATCTGTATGGCCCATTTCAAAACAGTAAAAACAAAAAGAATGTAGACCTGTTTTGGCAACAAGGTAAAAAGAAAAGGGGGAAGCAAAGATCCTGTAAGAATCAATAATAATATACACCAGTTTGAGAGGTGAGATTGAGAGGGAAGACTAAGGTTCACTCGTAAATGTATAACCATCCCTTGCTTTAAAAAATCCACAATATACTTTTCTTCAGAACAGCACCCAACTTCACAATTTTTCACAATGAAAATAACAAAAAACACAAAACCTTAACTCTGAACCCATGCCACAACGCCCAAATATATAATAACATTGACATCACCTTCTAAATGCTTCCTTCTTCACTTTGTGTATAAACATATAGTCTCCTCTTTGTGGAGCAATATAGACTAGAGAATATTTGTGTATTTCCTTGTAAAGTAAATGTGGCTAGTGCCACAATTAATAAATTAAGAAATAATTCCAAAAAGTTTGGGTGAGAAAAAGTGAGAGAAGGAACCAACGTTCTTTGAAAAACTATTGTACAGCTAAAAACAAAGTGCTTTTGTGATAAAATCATTTTTATTACATTGTTAACATTTATTTGGTCTTCTTTAATAAGTTAAGGATTTCAAGTGGTAAAAAGGTATACTTCTAATACCAAAAGTAGAACAGAAAGGGTTGGTGAAACAGGTAAGCATAAGGCAATCCTGCACAGACATTCCCAATGAACCTTATCAGTACCAAAATGGAAACTTACACCAAAGGCTAGGGAGAGAAAATAGTGCTCTTTGCACAGATAGCTAAATCTCTGAGAGTGTTTGATACACTTGGAGAACAGCAAAACAACTAGGTAGAGAATAAGAACACAAAAAGACAAAAAGTCTGAGCAACAGTAGTAAAGGCAATTTGAAAAATATACCACCAACAGGACTGTAAGATTAATTTTAGTCTAACAGAAGAATGACTAATATACCACAGAAAGATTTCTTTAGTATAAGCTAAAATACCAGACAACATAATTAATTTTAAATAAATAACTCTTCTGCACAGAAGGACTCTGAAGACTAGAATGGAATACCTCAATGGCTCCATCTTCACCTCCAAATGCAATGTACTGAAGATGTGGACTTAGGCAACAGCAACTAACTTGAGCTTCAGTCAGATAATCAATCTGACCTGTTTTGCCATTAATGAGCTAATGAAAAATAAGGCACAATCAGTTATTAGGCTACAAGAGCAATTTCTGTTCTTTAGAACAGACTTCAATTGAAAAAATGAAATGAAACAGAAAATAACCAACAAGAGCTCCCAGGGGAACAACAAAGCCCTATCTTAGTCTCAGAGCTGCATTTAGCACTTCACGCCTTCATTTCATTTCACTTTTGTAGTTCAAATACATTTTCATAAAATAAAATGAGCTTTAAAAGGTTTAAAAAGCAGCTACTGTGCCCACCACCTGAGACACATCTGTCTGATTTATAATCCCACAGCTAGCTCCGCACCCAGTTTTCCATTTCTTCACAAAGCCCATTTTAATAGGGCTATCGTTTGTTAAAGTACACTTTTCGGATATTTTTCAAGGGGGCTAGTGAAACGGGACTGAGGATACATAAAAAGCCATATTCAAATAAAAATGGGTTTTATATCCTCTAAATCGCTCACAAAACAGTATAAATTAAAATTCTTTATCTTTTTGAGTGGGGGAGAAGGGAGTTCTGGGGAAGAACCCATAAGCATAATTTGGGTGACTGGACTTATAATGCTTAAACTAAGATTACCTAATTTCATAATATGTACCAATGCTAATAATTATTTTTTTACGTTTCATTAGTAAAGTTGTCTCATCACCCGATTAAAACATGTGACCCAGGAAACTACATCTCAAGCTTAAATCAATTGTCAGCTACCTCTCTCTGTTACAATCTAAAAGTCTTAAATCATTTTTCAACATCAAATAAGAAGTCATATCTGTTTCAGGTACAAAGATTATAGGGTATCAATCAAGGTACGCTTTATTTTACAATATCTTACCCAGCAGATTCTTATCTATTAGACATTCAAAATGAAGACTGAACTGCTAAAAGCGGAATTTATCTTCTTTCTCTCAAAAATCAATTTCCATATTTTCCTAAGTAGTGACTAAAAAATGTTTTGTTCACTTAAATGGAACTATTGTCAAGTTTATAACTATCCCCTAAACTCTCCCACAATCATTGATATAGAATGACACTTTTATAGTCAGAAGACTTCTTTTTGAAGTCTCACAGTTACAACAACTATTAAAGAAAGGTTGCACAAATTTAATAAAGGTAATACAAGCATGAGGACACTGAACTTGACAAGAAAGCTGCAATGAAAAATATCCCAAGTCTGCTAAAAATCAGTAACAAGGCATTAACATTCAATTCCATATCCCAATTCATCCCAGAAACACAGGGCATTAGGAGCTCGACATCAACATACTAAAGACGATAGTACAACGTGTAAAATACAGAACAAGGGGTGTCTCACACCTTGACTCTGACCCCTGACAGTAGACAAGGAGAAATAACCACATGCCATAGACCGTTTACTTCCACATATCTGTCTCCAGAATTTGGATTCCACCTTCACCCTATAACCAGGTCAGACTGCTGAACATAGAAAGGACCTTACAGGTGAAGAAAGTGAGGCTCAGAGAAGTGTACAATTTACTCAAACATCATATAAAACGAGCTGACAGTAAAACTTAAGCTGTACCTGTACCTCCTGAGTGAACAGACACTGTTCTTTCCACCACATCAAGCTGAGCTTTACAGCTTTAGAGCTTGTTAAGCTTTGTCCTGCCCTCAGTCTGTCTCAAGTTCTCCTCCTGGACTCTATGCAAATCAAGGAATGTGATCATAGATACCAACAGGAGAGGAATGAAGTGAGACAAGGTATCACTTTTTTTTACTTCTAAATACAAGCATATTTGGACCTCAGCTCAAAACCCACATATTTATTCAACTGATGCCTACTGAGCACCTGTTAGATACTACACAATTATGCCTGATCCCAAGTTCAAAACCAAACAAGAAAAATGTGAATGGTGAGTTCAATCAAAACAATTTTTCCCATTGTTTTCTAAAAAATACTCACCTGCAGACGTTTTATATTGTCAACTGCAAGAACCGTCACTTCATTTTCTTGAAACACAACATCTATTTCTTGCTTTAACACAATAGCAGAATTCTTACATACTTTTTTTGTCTCCCAGAGCTAATTAAGAGATTAAAAAAACTAAAATAAGATAACCATATCCTGAAATATGTAAAGAGAAGGCTTAGAGTCTTAAAGCAAGATACAAAACATGCTTCATACTCAAAATACCTATGATGCTAAAAATTTTCAATTATTAGATTATAATTCAACAACAAATATTTGTTAATTACATGCTATAATGAGTAGTAGTTAGTATTAAGAGTAATGGGTGCTAGAGCCAAAATGCCCAAGTATGAACTCTAGTTCCACCTAAAGTTGTGACTTTGGGCAGGTTACTTAACCCAGTGTTATTCAAAGTAAGAACTCCTACTAGTCCTCAAACTGTCTGATGCCAAGATAAGGAGTCTGTACCAGAATGTAAATCAACTATATCACTAACAAACTATAAGCCGTATGCTTAGTGATATGATTCATCTTTTTTTAACAAGACTTTCTTGATGAAGGAAGCAGTGAGATGAATTACATTCTGGTTCATTTATTGAGACTGGCACTTTAAGCAGAAGTGACATAACCTTCCTGTGACTGTTTCCTCAGCTGACAAAAGGACTGCTGTGAGAATTAGAAAACATAAGTACAGTACTTCACACAATGTCTAGCATACAGTAAACACTAAAAAAAACTGTAGTTACATTGTGTATAAAACACTATATTAGATGCCACAGGGATAAACTCGGGTCCCTGGCCTCACAGACCTTACAATTGAAGACATGTGAACAAGCTGGAGGAGCAGTGGAGTACTGAAGGTGAGAAGTAAAGAAATCTGTACTTAAATTCAAAGTAGAATTTGGTAAGTACCATAAGAAAAGGACACAGAGTTATATGACATTAAAGAAGAAAGACATTCCCCCAAATGGAATATTAGGAAGAGCTTTGCAGAAGACTTGGGGGAACTTGTAGGATTGTTAACATTTCAACAAGAAGAGAGACAGGGAAACAGGGTATTCCAAACATAAGAGACCACATAAGCAAAAGAAGCAGGGAACTACAGGGTATTGGGAAAATGTGAGCAGTCCATTGTAGGCTACCTGTAGGAATAAACCAAAAGAAAGACTGAAGCCAGAATGAGGCCATACTGTGGAGAAGTTCAGTGTAAATTTAGGAGTACCTACTTATTTTTAGTAGACAAGGGAACCCTATCTGTTTTTGAGCAAAAACGACATGACTATATTGTACACGAAGACAATATCTTAGAAGCAGCATGTAGAAAACCAAAAAAGAAAAGACTGTGGCAAAGACTAATACATTAAGAGAGGGAACATGCTGAGGTGCCTAGCTGGCTTAGTCAGTACAGTGTGTGGCTCTGGATCTCTGGACTGTGAGTTCGAGCCCCATGTTGGGCGCAGAGATTACTTAAAAATAATAAAATCTTAAAAAAAAGAGAGAGAGAGGCAACATGTAATGAGCACCTAAACTTGAAATGAAAAAGTAGAAATAGGGGCACCTGGTGGCTCAGTTGGTTAAGTGTCTGACTCTTGATTTCAGCTCAGGTCATGCTCTCAGGGTTGTGAGATGGGCTTGCAATGGACTTGCACTGGGCGTGGAGGCTGCTTAAGAGTCTCTCTCTTCCTCTCCCTCTTTTCTTCCCCGCCCCCTACCTCTCTCTCTCTACCCCCTCTTAAATAAATAAATAAATAAATAAATAGTAGAAATAAATGACAGAAAATGGAAAGGCAGAATCCATTACAATTGGCAAGTAATTAGATATGGAAATTTAAAGTGGAGAAAAGAGTCAAAAATTAAGTCAATATATTACCTAGTAAATATTTAAATTAACCAAAATACAGTTTAATCATTGTACTTCTCTAGCACCTGGCTCGTGGTAATACTCAGTGAACATGTATGGGATGAATGAGACTGTTACAGTCCATATAACAGCACTTTTCAAGGATAAATATTAATCTAGTAGTTTCTTGTTTTAATTCCCCCAATACTGCTCATCAATTTCTTAGTTTGTTAGATGTAGACATCAACAAATGTCTAAATGAAAATCTTAATATTTCTCACCCTGATTGTCTGGTCATCAGAAGATGTCAAAAATGATGATCCATCAGGAGAAAACATCACACAATGAACCCAACTTAAATGTCCTCTGCAATCAGCCACTTTTAAATACGAATCCATATTCCACAACTACAGAATAAACATAGCATACAGGAAATCACATTCTTAAGCATTTTGAACATATCAAGAATATTAAAAATAGCAAAAGTAAACCAGTAATTTCACTTCTATGAATATAGGCCAAAAACAAGCTAGCAAAAATACAGAATGACTTGTGCAAAAGATTATTCATTGCATCTTATCTTTAATATCAAAAGAACTAGAAACAACCCAAATGACCATCAACAGGGAACTGACTGAATAAACTACATAATGGAATATTATATAACTGTAAAAACACCCAGATAATGACTAGTCACTGGGATATATTGTTTACAGAAAATAAGCAAAGAGCATATATATTTCTACAGAAGAGTATAAAAGGGCGCCTGGGTGGCTCAGCCGGTTAAGCATCTACCTTGGCTAAGGTCATGATCCCAGGGTCCTGGGATCGAGTCCCGCATCAGGCTTCCTGCTCAGCAGACAGCCTGCTTCTCCTTCTGCCTACCGCTCCCCCTGCTTGTGCTGTCTCTGTCTCTCTCTCTGACAAATAAAAAAAAAATCTTAAAAAAATAAAAATAAAACTTTTTTAAAAAAAGCTTTGATTTAGAATCATGCAAACATTTAATTTTTTTAAATAAAAAAAATAGACTATTTTCCACTGTCATCTAATCCTTGTTTCAACAAATGGCAAAACCCTACAATAAATGAATATGCTAATTGTACAGGTACACATTTCTGTTATTCATGCTTATTACGAATTGTCAATGTCTGCCACCCTGGCTGTATTTTGTCCCTGCTGTAAATTACTCAAATATATTCCAGTCTAATGAAGTACCATATGTGCCTGAGTTCCTCTCATTACACTCTGAATGACAGACCTACTTTATGATTTCAGAACAAGCATGGAGAAAACAAGTACTTCATCACATGCCCAGTGGTTTTCAATCAGTGAGTTCTATGGTTATAAATTAATTGTATGACATTTTCTTTGCCTTATTGCTAGAGTCCAAGTTCCTGTGGACACATAGAGCTAAAAGCCAGAAACGAAAGTGGTTCTATAACTAAAAAATCTCCCTTGAAAATCCTTCCCTTTTTCCTTCTTGTTCTTTCCCATCATTTCTCAGAGCCCCCAAAACCAGGTCCCTATTTTAAGAAAAAAGACAATGTTTCCTGGAGCTTTCTAATAGCATAGGGTCGGGATTGTAGAAGTGACAGGAAAGGCTGAAAGAAGAGTTCTTCCTCCACTAGGAGGAGCACTAGGGGAGAAGCAACACTCCTTAAAATCCTGACAAAAACCCAGAAAGAGGAAATTTCCAACATCTGCCTTGAGGATCTATAGATAAGATCTCCTACCACATCTGAAACTTTCAAATCAAGGACTCCCCTGAAGAGAACACTGCCCACAGCACTCTACTTCTTCCCACCATTTCAAACAGGACTGGAGCTTGTTCACACTTAATGCCTATGCTTCCGATGGGTAGATTCTTGGCAGGGAAGTTCTTCAGTGTTAGTTGCACTGTACTTGCTTCTGTACTTGTAATTGAGTAGAGATTACAGAGCACACCCACTCTCATCTTATCTCCATGCTGACGGACTACAGCTCAGAAACTCTCCCCCAACAGCTCTGCAGTAAGGAACAAAGTTGTCAAACTCGCTAAAAATTGCTGAAATAAGCACGGAACACTAAAGAAGTGCTTGCAGTAGTCAAGCTTCCTTTGAGGAGAGCCTGTGAACCAAGTTGATTTCTCTATTTTCCAGATAAAGGCCATACCCACCTTCTTGGACTGTCACCACAAGGAACTTCAAACTACCTGATGGTAAGACCCACTCAAGGAATAAGTAGTAATAAAGCTTGGAAAAACTAATCCATCTTTGGAAAAAAAAACCCATCAGTTCACTGCTTTTTGAAAAAACTTAATATAGCCATTCACTGGGTGAAATTCTTCCAGGACCAGTCAGGTATAGATTCTGAATATAAAATCTATCAGGTAAGTACAAAATTATAAATATTAACAGGCAATTTTTAAGAGTCATTTTACTCATTAGTGCTCACCAATGAACATCCTAGGTTAACCAATTCTAAATTAACTTTTGTCTTCTTCTCAGTGATCTAAGAAATCTGAACTGGACTCATCTCTCATCCTTTCTTTTATAGAAGATCCTGTCTTTCATATTGTTTAAGAGATGCCATGTTTCTGCCTAGGAAACCAGTGTTCATTCCACTGTTTCCCCAGACCTTGGCACATGCTAGGCATTCAACAAATACTTGCTGAATGATACTGTCATTCCCTGTCATACTATCAAATCAAATCTTCAATCACTGCTAAAGTAATAAGGCTGGCTATATAGTTTAATATCCTAAAGCTATAGGTCATTATGCTGTGAAGAAAATGCTCTACTATTTCTCAAACATTCTCAGTAGTTAATGGTTTAAGTAGCCCATTCTTGGCAGAGGTACAACCTCACAGAGTAAGTGAACTACTCACCTCCACACAGCACTGGGACAAAGCCACCACTGCCAAATGATTTTGCGGGGAGAAGTCACAATACTGGATGGTGCTGTGATGGCCTGTAGGGATTTCTGCCAATAAGCCACTGGTATGAATGTCAAAAAGCTGTCAACATAAAATAGGTATCTATGAAAGTAAAATACTTTTAAAAATAAGCTATACTCAAAATGCATCTAAATTTTTTAAGTCCTGAAAAAATACAATTACTGATAACTGGCATAACTATTGACAGTCATAAATAAGATATAAATCAATATACACATACTTTTAAAATATTGCTCATCTTGAAACATGTTTCCTATAAAGAAAAATTTATCACGGATGATCTCTCAAGCTGGCCTAGGAAGAAATAAAACCTTTGTGAATAAATGAATGGACTAGCCAAATTAACATACAGAGCAGTTCTCCTGAATGCTTGTTTATTCAAAAGAGGAAAATGGATATTCATAAATGAAGATAATCAAAATAATACAGAGCAGAGGCTTGCTAAAATGAAATTAGCTCAACTATTTCTATTTCTCTTCAGAGCTATCAAATTACTCCATTATGATCATTTTCCCATTTTTGAACCAAAAAAAGCTATTTTCGAATAATGCAAGCTTCATTTCAACTTTTGAAAGATTTTTAAATGTTGAATATATTCTTCTGAAGTTTTTGCCAAATGATAAAAACATATATGTAGCATTGTGATTTAAGACCAAGGCATCGTACAAGATAAAAAAACAAAGCTTCCAGTGGAAGCCATGAACATGTATTGTGAATGCAGAGCCCTTCAAGCACACAGATGGTAAGCAGCACAGCATCAGGAGCCAAGAACAAAAGACAGGAAACCATAGTTACAATGCTTCCCAGGACAGGTCATTCTTAAAAATTAATGGTGGAGAGTGACAGAGGAAATTAGCAAGTACGGAATAGGCAGCTGTCTTAATTATTGGGTGGTAAAAAGTAAAGACCTAACAATTAGAGTAGGCTAACAGAAAAGAGTTCAAAAGAAATAAAGAGGAGGAGAATGCAGAGACCAAAGACTAAAAAATTGGGATCTATGTGTAGTGAAGGGTGATTTTAGGGTAGCTTTATTTTAGCAGGTAAAATAAAGATCTAGTCTAGATTTTTCAAACAAAGAGGCATTTCATGTAATATTAAGCTGTCTTCCTCTCTCACTGGAAAAGATCTTTTAAAATGTTCAAATTCAAATGTAAATCAAACCACAATGAGATGCCACTTCACACCTAATAAGATGGTTGTAATTTTTTGAAAAATGGAAAATAACAAGTGTTGGCAAGGAGAAAGTGGAACTCCTGTACACTACTAGTGGGAATATAAAATGGTACAGACAGAAAAGCAACCACTTTCTGGATGGTAGGACATGCGTCCGGAGAAGTGAATCCGAGGCGATATTCAGGAGGATAGACAGCGCGGAAGGGGGCCTTTGTTCACCGTTTCTGGCAAGTGATAGAGCAGCAGAGCAAAAAATCAGAACTTTTAGAAGTCTGCTCCGCTGAGAGACATCGCTTCAGTGGCTAAGCTGGGGGGGCGGGGTGAAACCCTCGCTGGGACAGTGTGGTCTCAGGACCCTCGGGGTAACAGGAAGACCGGGGGTGCCTGAGTGTGGCAGAGCTCTCAGGCATCGGAGTGAGAAAGCCGGCTGCAGAGACAGAGCCGAGATGTGGGCTCTCAGCTCGGGGTTGCCATAAACTGTGATCCACAGCACAGTCAGGCCACTGCTCTTCCAGCAGGGACCCAACAAGCGGCAGATCCGGGGAGACTCCCCTTCCTCCCCCAGGAGGAGCAGTGCGGGAGCTCACCACAGGAATCGGCTGGGTCTGGAGACTCCACACGGGGTCTGGTGCCAGAGATAGAAACACTGGGTCACAGGCCAAGTGAGCACGGAGCGCGGCTGGAGACCGGGGAGATGGGAGTGACTGACTGCTTTGCTCTGGAGGCTCACTGAGGAGTGGGGCCCCAAGTTCTCAGCTCCTCCAGGGCAGAGATTGGGAGGCCGCCATTTTCACTCTAGTCCTCCAAAGCTGTACCGAAAGCTTGCAGGGAACAAAAGCTCTGGAGAGCAAACCAGAGCAGATTACTCAGCCCGGACCGGCAAGGGCAGGGCAATTCCGCCTCTGGCAAAGACATTTGGGAACCATGGCAACAGGCCCCTGCCCCAGAAGATCAGCAAGAACAGCCAGCCAAGACCAAGTTTACCCACCAATGAGAACAGCAGAACTCCAGCACTAGGGGAATACTGCACATAGAATTCATGGCTTTTTTCCCATGATTCTTTACAGTCTTTGAAAGTTAATTTTTTTTAACTTTTTTTTTTTTTGAATTTTTCTTTTTCGCTTTTTCAACCAACATCTTATCAATCCCTTTTTTAAAAAAATCTTTTTTATTTTTCATTTTTAGAGTCATATTGTACCCCTTCATAGTAGTTACCCTTATTTTTGGTATAAATATTTAAGTTGTTATCTCTTTAAAATTTTGGAATACAGTATCTTCTAACAGATCAAAATATACCCTAAATCTCCAGTGTATGGCTTTGTTGTAATCTCCTGCCTGATCACATTCTCTCCCTTTTTTTTTTTTAAATCCTCTTCTTTCTTTTTTCAACCAACTTTTTTTTTTTTCCTAACATTCTATTTATTTATTTGACAGTGACACGTGAGAGAGGGAACACAAGCAGGGGGAATGGGAGAGGGAGAAGCAGGCTTCCCACCGAACAGGGAGCATGATGCGGGCTCAATCCCAGGACGCTGGAACCATGACCTGAGCTGAAGGCAGACACTCAACGACTGAACCACCGAGGCGCCCCAACCAGCTTCTTATCTTATCAATTCCTTTTATACAATCTTTTATAATTTTCATCCTTACAGTCATATTCCATCCCTTCATCATATTAACCCTTATTTTTGTCTTTTTTTTTATATTGGGAGGCACTTTCTTCTAACAGACCAAAATATGCCCAAAATCTAGTATGTGGCACTGATCTATGCACCAGCCTGATCATATTTGATCATATTCTGTTTTGTTTTGTTTGTTTGTATCTTTTTCTTTTTTTCTTTTCTTCTTCTTTTTTCTTCCTTACCCTTTCTTTTCCCCAGGTTTCAGGTCTTTTCTGATTTGTTTAGTGTATATTTTCTGGGGCCATTGTTACCCTGTTAGCATTTTGTTCTCTCATTCATCTATTCCTCTGGACAAAATGACAAGATGGAAAAAATCACCTCAACAAAAAGAACAAGAGGTAGTACCGACTGCCAGGGACCTAATCAATACGGACATTAGTAAGATGTCGGAACTAGAGTTCAGAATGATGATTTTAAAGATACTAGCTGGGCTTGAAAAATACATGGAAGTTATCAGAGAAACCCTTTCTGGAGAAATAAAAGAACTAAAATCTAACCAAGTCAAAATCAAAAAGGCTCTTAATGAGGTGCAATCAAAAGTGGAGGCTCTAACTGCTAGGATAAATGAGGCAGAAGAGAGAATTAGTGATATAGAAGACCAAATGATGGAAAATAAAGAAGCTGAGGAAAAAAGATAAACAACTACTGGATCGGGCGCCTGGGTGGCTCAGTTGGTTAAGCGACTGCCTTCGGCTCAGGTCATGATCCTGGAGTCCCTGGATCGAGTCCCGCATCGGGCTCCCTGCTCGGCAGGGAGCCTGCTTCTCCCTCTGACCCTCCCCCCTCTCATGTGCTCTCTCTCTCTCATTCTCTCTCTCTCAAATAAATAAATAAAATCTTTAAAAAAATAAAAATAAAATAAAATAAAATAAAAAAAACAACTACTGGATCACGAGGGCAGAATTCGAGAGATAAGCAATACCGTAAGACGAAACAACATTAGAATAATTGGGATCCCAGAAGAAGAAGAAAGAGAGAGAGGGGCAGAAGGTATATTGGAGCAAATTATAGCAGAGAACTTCCTTAATTTGGGGAAGGAAACAGGCATCAAAATCCAGGAGGCACAGAGAACCCCTCACAAAATCAATAAAAATAGGTCAACACCCCAACATCTAATAGTAAAACTTACGAGTCTCAGAGACAAAGAGAAAATCCTGAAAGCAGCTCAGGAGAAGAGATCTGTAAACTACAATGGTAGAAACATTAGATTGGCAACAGAGCCAATCCACAGAGACCTGGCAGGCCAGAAAGGACTGGCATGATATATTCAGAGCACTAAACGAAAAAAATATGCAGCCAAGAATACTATATCCAGCTAGGCTGTCATTGAAAATAGGTGAGATAAAAAGCTTCCAGGACAGGGGCGCCTGGGGGGCTCAGTTGGTTAAGTGACTGCCTTCGGCTCAGGTCATGATTCTGGAGTCCCGGGATCGAGTCCCGCATCGGGCTCCCTGCTCAGCGGGGGGTCTGCTTCTCCCTCTGACCCTCTTCCCTCTCGTGCTCTCTGTCTCTCATTCTCTCTCTCAAATAAATAAATAAAATCTTTAAAAAAAAAAAAAAGCTTCCAGGACAAACAAAAAATAAAGGAATCTGCAAACATGAAAACAGCCCTACAAGAAATATTGAAAGGTGTCCTCTCAGCAAAGAGAGAGCCTAAAAGTAACAGAGACCAGAAAGGAACACAGACAATATACAGTAACAGTCACCTTACAGGCAATACAATGGCACTAAATTCCTATCTTTCAATAGTTACCCTGAATGTAAATGGGCTAAATGCCCCAATCAAAAGACACAGGCTATCAGATTGGATTAAAAAACAAGACCCATCGATACGCTGTCTGCAAGAGACTCATTTTAGACCCAAAGACACCCCCAGATTGAAAGTGAGGGGGTGGAAAACCATTTACCATGCTAATGGACACCAAAAGAAAGCTGGGGTGGCAATTCTCATATCAGACAAATTAGATTTTAAACCAAAGACTGTAATAAGAAATGAGGAAGGACACTATATCATACTTAAAGGGTCTATCCAACAAGAAGTTCTAACAATTATAAATATCTATGCCCCTAACATGGGAGCAGTCACTTATATAAGCCAATTAATAACAAAAGCAAAGAAACACATCGACAATACAATAATGGTGGGGGGCTTTAACAGCCCCCTCACTGAAATGGACAGATCATCTAAGCAAAAGATCAACAAGGAAATAAAGACTTTAAATGACACACTGGACCAAATGGACTTCACAGATATATTCAGAAAATTCAATCCCAAAGCAACAGAATACACATTCTTCTCTAGTGCCCATGGAACATTCTCGAGAATAGATCACATCCTAGGTCACAAATCAGGTTCAACCAGTACCAAAAGATTGGGGTCATTCCCTGCAAATTTTCAGATCACAATGCTTTGAAACTAGAACTCAATCACAAGAGGGAAGTCGGAAAGAACTCAAGCACACATCCTACTAAAAAATGAATGGGTCAACCAGGAAATTAAAGAAGAATTTAAAAAAATTCATGGAAACAAAGGAAAATGAAAATGCAACTGTTCAAAATCTTTGGGATGCAGCAAAGGCAGTCCTAAGAGGAAAGTATATAGCAATACAAGCCTTTCTCAAGAAACAAGAGAGGTCTCAAATACACGACCTAACCCTACACCTAAAGGAGCAGGAGAAAGAACAGCAAATAAAGCCTAAACCCAGCCGGAGAAGAGAAATAATAAAGATCAGAGCAGAAATCAATGAAATAGAAACCAAAAGAACAGTGGAACAGATCAACAAAACTAGGAGCTGGTTCTTTGAAAGAATTAACAAGATTGATAAAACCCTGGCCAGACGTATCAAAAAGAAAAGAGAAATGACCCAAATCAACAAAATCATCAATGAAAGAGGAGAGATCGCAAACAACACCAAAGAAATACAAACAATTATAAGAACATATTATGAGCAGCTCTATGCCAGCAAATTAGATAATCTGGAAGAAATGCATGCATTCCTAGAGATGTATCAACTACCAAAACTGAACCAGGAAGAAATAGAAAACCTGAACAGACCTATAACAGCTAAGGAAATTGAAGCAGTCATCAAAAATCTCCCAAAAAACAAAAGCCCAGGGCCAGATGGCTTCCCAGGGGAATTCTACCAAACATTTCAAGAAGAATTAATACCTATTCTTCTGAAACTGTTCCAAAAAATAGAAATGGAAGGAAAACTTCCAAACTCCTTTTATGAGGCCAGCATTACCTTGATCCCCAAACCAGACAAAGACCCCATCAAAAAGGAGAATTACAGACCAATATCCCTGATGAACATGGATGCAAAAATTCTCACCAAAATACTAGCCAATAGGATCCAACAGTACATTAAAAGGATTATTCACCAAGACCAAGTGGGATTTATCCCTGGGCTGCAAGGTTGGTTCAACATCCGCAAATCAATGTGATACAATACATTAATAAAAGAAAGAACAAGAACCATATGATCCTCTCAATAGATGCAGAAAAAGCATTTGACAAAGTACAGCATCCTTTCTTGATCAAAACTCTTCCGAGTATAGGCATAGAGGGTACATACCTCAATATCATAAAAGCCATCTATGAAAAACCCACAGCGAATATCATTCTCAATGGGGAAAAACTGAGAGCTTTGCCCCTAAGGTCAGGAACACAGCAGGGATGTTCACTATCACCACTGCTATTCAACATAGTACTAGATGTCCTAGCCACAGCAATCAGAAAACAAAAAGATAAATAAAAGGCATCCAAATCAGCAAAGAAGTCAAACTCTCACTCTTTGCAGATGATATGATACTTTATGTGGAAAACCCAAAAGACTTCACCCCAAAACTCCTAGAACTCATACAGGAATTCAGTAAAGTGGCAGGATATAAAATCAATGCACAGAAATCAGTGGCATTTCTATACACCAACAACAAGACAGAAGAAAGAGAAATTAAGGAGTCAATCCCATTTACAATTGCACCCAAAACTATAAGATACCTAGGAATAAATCTAACCAAAGAGGCAAAGAATCTGTACTCAGAAAACTATAAAATACTCATGAAAGAAATTGGAAGACATGAAGAAATGGAAAAACATTCCATTCTCATGGATTGAAAGAACAAATATTGTGAAGATGTCAATGCTACCTAGAGCAATCTACACATTCAATGCAATCCCCATCAAAATACCATCCACTTTTTTCAAAGAAATGGAACAAATAATCCTAAAATTTGTATGGAACCAGAAAAGACCCCGAATAGCCAGAGGAATGTTGAAAAAGAAAAGCAAAGCTGGCAGCATCACAATTTCGGACTTCCAGCTCTATTACAAAGCTGTCATCATCAAGACAGTATGGTACTGGCACAAAAACAGACACATAGATCAATGGAACAGAATAGAGAGCCCAGAAATGGACCCTCAACTCTATGGTCAACTCATCTTCGACAAAGCAGGAAAGAATGTCCAATGGAAAAAACACAGTCTCTTCAACAAATGGTGTTGGGAAAATTGGACAGCCACATGCAGAAGAATGAAACTGGACCATTTCCTTACACCACACACAAAAATAGACTCCAAATGGCTGAAAGACCTAAATGTGAGACAGGAGTCCATCAAAATCCTAGAGGAGAACACAGGCAGCAACCTCTTCGACCTCAGCCACAGCGACTTCTTCCTAGAAACGTCGCCAAAGGCAAGGGAAGCAAGGGCAAAAATGAACTCTTGGGACCTTATCAAGATAAAAAGCTTTTGCACAGCAAAAGAAACAGTCAACAAAACCAAAAGACAACTGACAGAATGGGAGAAGATATTTGCAAATGACATCTCAGATAAAGGGCTAGTATCCAAAAGCTATAAAGAACTTCTTAAACTCAACACCCAAAGAACAAATGATCCAATCAAGAAATGGGCAGAAGACATGAACAGACATTTTTCCAAAGAAGACATCCAAATGGAACAGACACATGAAAAAGTGCTCAGCATCACTCGGTATCAGGGAAATCCAAATCAAAACTTCAATGAGATATCACCTCACACCAGTCAGAATGGCTAAAATTAACAAGTCAGGAAATGAGAGATGTTGGTGGGGATGCAGAGAAAGCGGAACCCTCCTACACTGTTGGTGGGAATGCAAGCTGGTGCAGCCACTCTGGAAAACAGTATGCAGGTTCCTCAAAAAGTTGAAAATAGAGCTACCATACGATCCAGCAATTGCACTACTGAGTATTTACCCCCAAGATACAAATGTAGGGATCCAAAGGGGTACGTGCACCCCAATGTTTATAGCAGCAATGTCCACAATAGCCAAACTGTGGAAAGAGCCAAGATGTCCATCAACAGATGAATGGATAAAGAAGATGTGGTATATATATACAATGGAATATTATGCAGCCATCAAAAGGAATGAGATCTTGCCATTTGCAACAACGTGGACAGAACTGGAAGGTGTTACGCTGAGTGAAATAAGTCAATCAGAGAAAGACATGTATCATATGACCTCACTGATATGAGGATTCTTAATCTCAGGAAACAAACTGAGGGTTGCTGGAGTGGTGGGGGGTGGGAGGGATGAGGTGGCTGGGTGATAGACATTGGGGAGGGTATGCGCTATGGTGAGCGCTGTGAATTGTGCATGACTGTTGAATCACAGATCTGTACCTCTGAAACAAGTAATACATTACATGTTAAAAAAAAAAAGAAAAAGAAGATAGCAGATGGGGAAGAATGAAGGGGGGGAAATCGGAGGGGGAGATGAACCATGAGAGACGGCGGACTCTGAAAAACAAACTGAGGGTTCTAGAGGGGAGGGGTGGGAGGATGGGTTAGCCTGGTGATGGGTATTAAAGAGGGCACGTGTTGAATGGAGCACTGTGTGTCATACACAAACAATGAATCATGGAACACTACATCAAAAACCAATGATGTAATTTATGGTGATTAACATCACATAATTTAAAAAATAAAATAAAATAAAATGGTACAGATGGTTTGGTGGTTCCTCAAAAAAGCTAAATTTAGAATTACCATACGACCCAACAATTCTACCACTTGGTGTGTACACAGAAGATCTGAAAGCAGGAACTCAAACAGATTCCTATACACCATGATCACTATATCATTATTCACAGCAGCCAAAAGGTGAAAACACCCAAGTGTCCATCAACAGATGAATGCATAAAAAAAAGTGTTATATCCATATAATGGAATATTATTCGGCCATAAAAAGGAATGAAGTTTTGTACATGCTACAACATGGATGAACCTTGAAAATATTAGGCTAAATGAAATGAGCCAGATACAAAAGGACCAATATTATATGATTCCACATATATGAAATATCTAGAATAGACAAATTCATAGATTAAAGGTTATTGGGGGGGAGCAGCGCCTGGTGGCTCAGGTCATGATCTCAGGGTCTTGGGGATCGAGTCCCACCTCTAGCTCCCTGCTCAGCAGAGTCTGCTTCTCCCTCTCCCTCTGCCCCTTCCCAACCCTGCTCATGTTCTCTCTCTCAAATAATCTTTTTTTGTTTAATAAATAAAGAAATAATTAAAAAATAAAGATTACCAAGGGCTAGAGGCAGAGAGGAATGGGTAGTTATTAGTTTCTGGTTACAGAGTTTCTCTGTGGGGTGATGAAAAGTTTTGCAAATAGCGGTGATAGCTGCACAGCATTACGAATATCATTAACATCACTGAATTATACATTTCAAAATAGTTAAAATGATGGGACTCCTGGGTGGCTTAGTCAGTCAAGCATCTGCCTTCGGCTCAGGTCATGATCCTAGGGTCCTGGGATTGAGTCCCATATCGGGCTCCTTGCTCAGCGGGGAGCCTGCTTCTCCCTCTGCCTGCTCTACGTGCTGCTCTCCCTGCTTGCGCTCTCTCTCTGACAAATAAATAAATAATATCTTAAAATAAAAGAGTCCTTATCTTTAAAAAGAATAGTTAAAATGGCAAATTTTACATAGATATATTTTACAACAGAAAAAATTTATTCTTCAAATCTTACAAATTCAATGATTCCTTTTCTGTTCCTACAAATTTTAACAAATTTAAGACAAAAGGAGATATTTTTAATTTCATGCTAAAGGTATAAACCCATAAGCACCCAAGATCAAAGGGTCACAGCAACTAGATCAATAACAATATAAACGGCTCCTCAGTGAGTTTTATATAACTATATGGTATAATTCAGTCTTTAAAATTGTACTATCGGGTGGCCCAGTCGGTTAAGCGGACAACTTCATCTCAGCTCGAGTCGTAAACTCAGGGTCGTGAGTTCAAGCCGTGCATTGGGCACCATGCTCTATGCTAGGCATGGAACCTACTTTAAAAGAAAAAAAATACACACACACACACACACACACACACACGATCTCAGGGGATTTAAAGAGCTCTCAAGAGACTCAGGCCTCTTCCTAGGCCAGTGCTCTCACCAAGGAGAAGGCCATGTTCAGTTCAAGCACAAAGACAATGAAGCCCAATGGCAAGAAGCCGGATGAGTTTGAATCCGGCATCTCCCAGGCTCTCCTTGAGCTGGAGATGAACTCAGACCTCAAAGCCCAGCTATGGGTGCTGAATATAACAGCAACCAAGGAAACTGAAGTGGGTGGTGGTCAGAGAGCTATTATCATCTTTGTTCCTATTTCTCAACTGAAATTTTTCAGGAAATCCAAGTCTGGCTAGTCCAAGAATTGGAGAAAAAGTTGAGTGGGAAGCCCATTGTCTTTACAGCTCAGAGGAGAATTCTACCTAAGCCAACTCGAAAAAGCCATACAAAAAATAAGTAAAAGTGCCCCAGGAGCCACACTTTGACAACCCATTGCATGACGCAATCCTGGAGGACTTGGTTTTCCCAAGCAAAATTGTGGGCAAGAGAATCCATGTGAAACTGGATGGCAGCTGACTCATAAAAGTTCACTTGGGTAAAGCATAGCAGAACAACATGGAGCATAAGGATGAAACTTCTCTGGTGCCCATAAGAAGCTCACAGGCAAGGATGCTAACTTTGAGTTCCCAGAGTTTCAGTTGTAAACAAAAATGATTAAATAAAACATTCATGGCGTGCCTGGGTGGCTCAGTCATTAAGCGTCTGCCTTCAGCTCAGGTCATGATCCCAGGATCCTGGGATGGAGCCCCAGGTCAGGCT
Organism: Mirounga angustirostris; assembly: GCF_029215605.1. NCBI lineage: Eukaryota > Metazoa > Chordata > Mammalia > Carnivora > Phocidae > Mirounga > Mirounga angustirostris. The sequence goes on from NW_026991713.1 coordinate 22,479,311, forward strand.
CCCTGCTCTGGGGGAAGACTGCTTCTCCCTCTCCCACTCCCCCTGCTTGTGTCCCCTCTCTGGCTGTCTCTCTCTCTCTGTCAAATAAATAATATCTTAAATAAATAAATAAATAAACATTCACAGTAAAAAATAAATAAATAAAATAAATAAAATTGTACTATTTTGGGTGTGGAGAATAGGAAGAGGTTGGTAAAAAGATACGAACTTTCAGTTAGAAGGTGAATGAGGTCTGAGGATCTAACATATAACATGGTGACTATAGTTGATAATACTGTATTGTATAAGTGAAATTAAGAGAGTACAAATTAAATATTCTCACAAAAAAGATAAGTACGTGAGGTGACAAATGTGTTATTTAACTCCATATGGGGGGAATGCTTTCACAATGCATACAAATATTAATTCATCACGTTGTATACTTTAAACATCTTAAACAATTTTGTCAACTGTACCTCAATAAAGCTGAAAATAAAACTGTAATATCTCTTATTCAAGTCTTTTAAAATTACTATTTGAATGGAATGTCACCGAGTCATAGAATACCTACCTTTCCAAATCCATGTTATAATGTGGGACAAATTATTTGGCTGCTCTGAACCTCAGTTGCCTCATTATTAGCAGAGGGCTATTGCAATCTGCTGTGTCCCTTGGATAGTTATATTAAAAGAAATAATATGTGAGAGCACTCTGAATACTACAAATATAAGCTATTATTAGATTTGAAAAAAAAAGGAAAGCATTTTTTTGTCATTCACTATTTTTACATATTGTCTTCCTACAGAATTCTTACAATAGTCTCCAGTTGTTGACAAATATTTCTATCACAGTCACAAAATCCTAATAAATTTCAGGGGTAAGAAAGCACTTTGAAAATCATCTAAACCAATGTATTCAAAATTGTAAAAAAAAAAAGCGATGTAGAAAATAGTCCATGTTTTCAATAAATCTGAGAAACACCGGATTAACCAACATAAATTATTTCTGTATTACAGAACTTCTGGAGGCCTTAAGTATGTTAGTATACACTGAGTAACTCTAATGGGGGAAAGCAATACATAACATTTCCCAAACCTACGTGACCACAGAGACTTTTCCTCACAAAGCCTATTGCCATCCCTGGAACACAGTTCTGAGAACTATGAAGTTAGGGAGTCTGGCCCAAATCACACAGCTATACTTTCATTATATCAATAAACAATAAAATTATATCAATTTTACAATGCAAAATCAGTTGACATTTTCATTTTCTTTAAATCAGGCTAATTTTGGCTTGTTAAAATACTGATACTTACAAAGATTTTATTTTTTGCTGCCACCATTATCCTAGCACCATCAGCAGACCATGAACAGCATTTCACGATCACTTCCATATCCTCTTGAGGCTCCTCTGAATTTAGGAAGAACTGCTTCACATTAATGCTTTTCCTCTCGTTTGCTGATTTCACATCCCAAAGCTTCAGATTGAAAAATTTTAAAAATGTTTGTTTTAATCTCAAATCACACCTCTAGAATTCCACCTGGATTAAATGCAAATATTCACTTTTTCTAATGAACTGTTTTCACTTATGCATGACTTTAAAAATTAAGTACTCCAGCTTCATTCAGCACCTTCCTAAAGAGAAAAAAAAAAAACTAGAAGCACTGCCTGAAATGCAAAATGCAGAATGTGAAACTAAATAAAATGTTAAAAACTCCTTGCATGGTGTGGAGTATGCTAAAGATTAGGTGTTGACAGTAAGATGAGACTAGAAGAAAGGTGAGAAGGCTCACAACTTGCATCTGCTGCCCTCTGCCGTGCCAGGCATGAAGTTCCCATCTACTATATGCACAGCCCGGACAACACACAGGGCCCAGGCTAAGCCGAGTTAAACACAGCAGAGCATCCAGGGACATAAGGAAGTCTCTGAAAATAGAAAACAAAGAATATACTGAAAGGAAGCAAGACACCTTGTGTGTTTGGTGGGGCCAGACAGAGCTCTAAAACAACTGGATCCTGAGGAATGGGATACAAAAGACTCTAAACCTCACTTACTAGGAGAGCCACCCGAACAGCACAAAAGAAACAGGCCTTCAAGAAGACCCATCTTCACTCCCCTGGGCCTTGAGCAGCATCCCAGCTTCAAAGAGTGATAATGGCTGCCATGCTCAGACCAAGGGTTGGCCAACGACATGGACAAAAAAAAAAGAAAGAAAAAGAAAGAAAGAGAAAAGGAAAGGAAAAAAAAAGCTGCTTCTTAGGTTTTAACTCAGCTTCCAAAGCACAGTTCCAACGTAAAACCAGATTTCTGACCAGGCACATTTTTTTTTTTTTAAAGATTTTATTTATTTATTTGACAGACAGAGACATAGCGAGAGCAGGAACACAAGCAGGGGGAGTGGGAGAGGAAGAAGCAGGCTTCCCGCAGAGCAGGAAGCCTGATGTGGGACTCGATCCCAGGACCCTGGGATCATGACCTGAGCCGAAGGCAGATGCTTAACAACTGAGCCACCCAGGCGCCCAACCAGGCAAATTTTTAAATCTCTCTCAAGTTTAGAGACATATTACATACACTAAGGAATACAGCCAATACCAAAACCTTTCCCCTTGCAACAAAACTGGATGAAGCAAGAGATATCAGATACTAAAACAGCCTTTCTTGATACTTAAAGAGAGAGGGAAAAAACCCTACATATAAATGCCAGAAGCTTCAGTCACATCAACTAAACATGAAAAATCATACTGTTTCTCTCTTAATATAAAAAACAAAGAAACCACTGTCTAGATTTAAGAAAGAAAAAAAAAAAAAAAACTAACACAACCCAATTTCATTACATCTGTCTAAACTACATTTCTGCATCTGGACCTGACTTCAGCTCCTATCCAATGAGTGATGAAATTCCATGTATCAAGGGACCAAGTAAATACAACATTTGATTTTGAGTAAGTCACTACACTGTATCAAGGCCCATGGGCACCCTGGCCCTTGTGTGTTTAAATGGCAATTTTTAAATAAAACTCACATTTTGAAATGGTTTATCAACAGGGCCTGAAAAACATGCTGATCAACATGATACCCTGCAAAATGCTTAGAAGATTACAGAGCCATTTGGGGCAGGAAATAATTTTACAGTTCTTCATCCTCTCAGAAGGCAAAAGCTTTAGAAGACTTTGACCTTGAAATGCTGTTATCCAACCTCATTTTGCAGGACCTCTGCTTACTACCTTTCAGTGTATCAGCACGAACCAGCTAATGATACTGGCTTAACAGCACTGTGGGAAAGCCGCCACAAAAATGGCAGTTCTCACCAAGAGTGCACTACTGTCTCCCCCCTGCTGCCAGTGCTCTGTGCTCTACAACCACATTTTGCTACTCACACATGAAGTCAAAATCCTGTCCCTGAAGACTTTTTAACATTTTTTTCTTTTGAGTTTGGAGAAGTCTTAATCTGATTTGAAGGGGCACAGCAAAGGTTTATCATCTTGAACACATTAACAACTATACTAGTCACTTTGAGACTATATAAATAAATCAGGTATAGATAGCTCTCTCAAAGAGTTTACAGGTCAATAAAGGAGGTAAGACAAGCCATAAGTGACCCTAAGACAAGGTACATCAGATGTGTCATATGAGAGGGCTGATCTTCATGGTGTCCACCTCTGCAAAAACTGTTCTCTCAAGCCCACAGCAAAATGAGGTTGGATAAGAGCCTACTGTACACCAACTTAGGACAACAGAATTTCAACACTAGAAAGACAAAGGGAACACCCTATAGCCTAGATTCTAGGCTAAAAGGTCGGCATAAGCTAAAGTACAAAAGGAGAAAGCAAAGACAATAAAAAGGGAGAAGAGGCTGCAGTTTGGGTGCAGCATCAGGTGCCTGCCTGAACACATCCTGGACACAGCCCTCACCTGTTCTAAGAGCACCCTTTTACCATGTCCATAGCCTCTCTCTCCAACTGGATTCTGAACAACTTCAGGCCAGGAATTAATTGTTTGGTGTTTTGTTTTGTTTTAGTATTTAAAACCCAAATGCCAGTGTCTGGCACATAGTAAGTATTTAATAAATAATCAAAAAACACATTTATAATACATTTATTAAATGTATTAAAATTCAAATGTATTAAATTACATTTTAAATGAAAAGACATTTATGATGGAAAACTCCTAATGTCAGACTCTTCTCATGTTTCAAGCACAGGTGAGTAGAAACAAAGTGTTACTGAAGGAAATAGGGTTCAGGTTCAAGATGCAGATAGAACGCACAAACATTCATCTTCACACCCTCCCAAAATCCATGTAAAAAGCAAGAGTAAAGAGAATTCTCCATACGCGTAGTTCACAAGGCAAAGGAGAAAGGAGGAAGAGATAACAACAACAAAACTGTAAAGGCTAAAAAAAGCAGAAAGATAAGCAATAAGGAGACTCCTAAAAACTGCATCCTGAGTCCACCAGGGGGAAAGCCAAGCAGCAGCCCAATTCATAATAAAACTCCTAAAAGGCTAAGGAAGTGTTGCACCAGGTACCCTCTGATAAGGGCGGGGAAATCCATTGAAATCCCCTTCCCATCTATGTAATCCAGGTTGGTGTATCCCTACTCTAGCTGAAGAATAGAGGGTTTTTCTACACCCGGCACAGTTGAGAGCAGAGTCACCATTCTGAAAATAGGGAAATTAAGAGAGAGTCTATATCCCAAATGTTGAGATCTCTACCTAAACATCTTCTTGCCAAACAGACTTATACCCTACAGGTAGGAACCTGAAGATTTTTCTCTGAATATCCAACAAGATCAAGACAAAAGATCTAAGGAGTCTGGCATTAGGAGTTTACTATCAAAAATGGCAAGCAGATAACCCCACAGAGAAACTCACAATAAGCAAGCTCACAATTCCCTATCAGCTTTTTGGTGCTGCACTCTTAAATATGAGCAGGATATATATCTAATACATATACAGATCTTCCTCAACTTACCATAGGGCCCAATAACCCCATCATAAGTTGAAAATGTATTTAATAACGTTACCTACGGAACATCATAGCTTAGTCTTAGCTACCTTAAACGTGCTCGGAACACTTACATTAGCCTATAGCTGGGCAACATCATCTAACAAAGCCTATTTTATAATAAAGTGTTGAATATCTCATGTAATTTATTAAATACTGTACAAAAAGTGAAAAACAGAATGGTACTATAGATACAAACAGGTTGCAAGTGTATCGGTTGTTCACCCTCCTGACTGCATAGCTGACTGGGGGCTACAGCTCACTGCCACTGCCCAATATCACAAGTGAGGATCATACTACATATCACTATCCAGGGGAAAGATTAAAATTCAAAATCTGAAGTACAGTTTCTACTGAATGTGTATCACTTTTGCACCATCATAAAGTTGAAAACTCCTAAGTCAAACCATTTTAAGTCAGAAACCATCTGTAGATATATCCAAGATCAGATAGCTAAGCTCTATCTTTAAAATGCAGACAGAAACCAAAACCAACAGAGAAAACAGCAATTATACATATGAATTTTTTTAAAAGAAACTATTAACATTCACAAAAAGATAAAAGATATTAAATCCATGAAACAAAAACAGGAAAAAAGGAAAAAGGAAACTGATCATAATGGGTACTTAAAAACATGACAACAGAAGGATTAGAAAGTAAAGCTAGAAAATAAAGCTAAAGAAATCTTCCAGAAAAGAGGGCAAATGAACAAAGAGAAGGAGGCAAAATAATAACCAAAAAAACAAACAGAAATTCAAGAAAGAAAAGGTAGAGAAGAATAAATAAAAAAATTAAAGGAAGCCTATAGAACTGAAGTATTTGAATTTCCAAATTGAAAGAAGCCACCGAGGGGCAACTGGGTGGCTCAGTCAGTTGAACGTCCAACTCTTGGTTTTGGCTCAGTTCATGATCTTGCGGTTGTGGGATCGAGCCCCAAGTCGGACTCTGTGCTCAGTGCAGAATCGGCTTCAGATTCTCTCTCCCTCTCACTCACTCTGTCTCAAATAAAGAAAGAAAAGGAAGAAAAGAAAGAAAAGAGAAGAGAAAAAGAGAGAGAGGGAAGGAAAGAAGCAGGAAGGCAAGCAAGCAGGCACCAAGTGCCAAGCACAGTAAATGAAGACAAACCCACACCAAGGCACATTATCATGAAATTTTTAAAAAGAAAAAATACTGGAGATAAAGAGAAGATCTTAACCTGAGCTGCTTTCAGGATTTTCTCTTTGTCTCTGAGACTCGTAAGTTTTACTATTAGATGTCGGGGTGTTGACCTATTTTTATTGATTTTGAGAGGGGTTCTCTGTGCCTCCTGGATTTTGATGCCTGTTTCCTTCCCCAAATTAAGGAAGTTCTCTGCTATAATTTGCTCCAATATACCTTCTGCCCCTCTCTCTCTTTCTTCTTCTTCTGGGATCCCAATTATTCTAATGTTGTTTCGTCTTACGGTATTGCTTATCTCTCGAATTCTGCCCTCGTGATCCAGTAGTTGTTTATCTCTTTTCCTCAGCTTCTTTATTTTCCATCATTTGGTCTTCTATATCACTAATTCTCTCTTCTGCCTCATTTATCCTAGCAGTTAGAGCCTCCACTTTTGATTGCACCTCATTAAGAGCCTTTTTGATTTTGACTTGGTTAGATTTTAGTTCTTTTATTTCTCCAGAAAGGGTTTCTCTGATAACTTCCATGTATTTTTCAAGCCCAGCTAGTATCTTTAAAATCATCATTCTGAACTCTAGTTCCGACATCTTACTAATGTCCGTATTGATTAGGTCCCTGGCAGTCGGTACTACCTCTTGTTCTTTTTGTTGAGGTGATTTTTTCCATCTTGTCATTTTGTCCAGAGGAATAGATGAATGAGAGAACAAAATGCTAACAGGGTAACAATGGCCCCAGAAAATATACACTAAACAAATCAGAAAAGACCTGAAACCTGGGGAAAAGAAAGGGTAAGGAAGAAAAAAGAAGAAAAGAAAAAAAAAAAGAAAAAGAGAAACAAACAAACAAAAACAAAATAAAACAAAACAGAATATGATCTAATATCATCAGGCCAGTGCATAGATCAGTGCCACACACTAGATTTGGGGCATATTTTGATCTGCTAGAAGAAAGTGCCTCCCAAAATTTTAGAGAAAGAAAAACTTATATATGTACAAAAATAAGGGTTAATACAATGAAGGGATGGAATATGACTGTAAAGATGAAAATTATAAAAGATTTTATAAAAGGAATTGCTAAGAAGTTGGTTGAAAAAAGAAACAAATAATACATTATATGTTAAAAAAAAAAAAGAAGATAGCAGGAGGGGAAGAATGAAGGGGGGGAAATCAGAGGGGGAGACGAACCATGAGAGACTATGGACTCTGAGAAACAAACTGAGAGTTCTAGAGGGGATGGGCGTGGGAGGATGGGTTAGCCTGGTGATGGGTATTAAAGAGGGCACATTCTGCATGGAGCACTGGGTGTTACACGCAAACAATGAATCATAGAACACTACATCAAAAACTAATGATGTGATGTATGGTGATTAACATAATAATAAAAAATAATAATTAAAAAAAAGAGAAGATCCTAAAAGTTTCAGTCAAAAAACAGATCACATATGAATCAGAATGGCTTCAAACTTTTCAAGAGGAACTTTAGAAGACAGAAGATAAGGGCACAATGTCCCCAAAAGTCCCAGGAAACATTATTTACAACCCAGAATTCTGTAAGCAGTCAAAAATACCAATTAAATATGAAGTTAGACACTTTTAGACAGACAATGTTTCAAAAATTTACCTCCCAAAGTTTCTTTCTTAGGAAGCTAGAGGAGATTCTCCACCAATGGGAGAAAAAAACAAGAAAGAAGAACAAGAAATCTAAGAAACAGGGTTTCAAGTCAAGAGAAAAGCAAAAGGAATCCCCAGAATAATAAAGGGAGATCCCCAGTTGGACACCGGAAGTAGTTTCACCAGTCAGAATGGAGCAAGACAGAACCCTCCAAGAAAGTTATTTCCAAGAAAAGAAAATTTATCAAACATTCTGATAAGTTTGAATAATGTAAGAAGCAATTTAGACAAGGGATAGTTTGAAGATGAATTAGTGATGAGCACATTAAAAAAAATAAGCATAATGTGTTAAAAGACAAAATTACAATGGCAAATGTACAACACATTTAATCCCAAGGAAAACAAGAAGCTGTATGAGAAAGGAAAAAACATACTACATGACTCAACTGTGACCAGTTACAATGACATAAATCCTGGACACTGATCTAATCAAAATCATAAAACATACAGGAAGCACAAAAGGGGGTCAAGTTTGGGAGGAAAATATAGTTCAGTGTGGAGCACGGTAAGTTTGAGGCACAGTGTATTATCTAAGTGATGACAACTAGCAGGTGATTAGAGATGCAGGACCCAAGCACACAAGAGAAATGAGGGCTGGAGGTAACACTGCTGAAAGTCACTCACTGAAAAGATGAGAGTTCAAGCCATGGGACTGATGAACTGGGATGGAAGAAAGGTAACAAAACTGGTATTCAAGGTTAGATGCTTGAGGAACAGCTATATTTAAGTGGCCAGGTAGAAAAGATAAAGAAGGGGTTAGAGAGATAAAAGGAAAAAGTAGAAAACACTGATGTCAGAAGAGGAGTTTCAAAAAGTAAATATAGGTGGTTGATGAGGGAAGAAGAGCTGAATACTGGTAATACAACAAAAAGAGTAAGTCTTGGATAAAGAAAAATATCAGATTTCACACTAATCCAAAGAGCATTAACCTTTACAACAAAAAGAACAGAGGCTGAAAATAAAACTAGATTTTACATGCTTCAAAGGACTACAAGAAAGATGGGACCAGGCTTAACAAGTTTTAAATATTGAGTGAATAGTCAGGAAATGGAGGCAAGTACAGGTGGCTTAAGAAGTCTAGCAATAAAGGGAAAAACAGAATGACTATTTCAGAGGATAACATAATCCATGGAGAATCAAAGGTTTTTCACTTTTTGGTTTTAGAAAGGCCCAAGAACACGTGTAGGCTGTGGGAAAGGATCCCAAAGAGAAGAAAAGCGAAAGATACAAAAAGAAAGAAAAAATAATCAGTGAAGCAAAGTGTGCAGGGGAAGAAGAAAAAAAGGAACAGTGGGCATAAGTAGAGAACTTTCTGGGAACTGAGATGAGAAAAAAGAAAGGAAATTGGGATTTTTATGGCAATTTTTGAGGAGACTTACAGAAGAGAACTCTTAATGGGTGGTGTCAACCCTCTGAATAAGTAGGTATGAGGTAAGGTAATCTCCAGAGAATGAAACGGATTCAGTGACAAGATTGGCGGCTTAAGAACAACAGCATAAGTCTGGAATTGGAACTATGATGAATACAGCAAATCAATTAGGAATGAACGGACCATAACTTGGCAGCAAGGAAAGCCAGTTGAACTGCACACCTTAAATTTATAAAATGGATAAACAGTCTGGTTTCACAAATGTCTTGAACATTAAGCAACCTAATAATAATGGAATAATGCTAAGGAAAATGGAATTTTGCCAGAACTTGGAATTAGCAACAGTTGTAAGATGGAAAAACTTGACTTGAGATATAAAATGCCTTCTTCTGAAGTCATTCACTTAATAGAAAAGAAGAAATAATAGGTTCATATAACTGAAAGATTGTCTCATAAAAGGGTTGTCTTAACCCATCCAAGGGTATTCTGAAAAGCCTCCTCTGATATGGATTGTCCTAAAGGAAGAGAAGGTTATTTAGTATTTGCAGATAACATGTCATAGAAGTCAAAATCTGTTTACCTGAATATTCTACCTAAGAATGCTCCCAACATCTACTAACAGCTAGAAAATTCTTTAAGTAGAATTCTACCCAGAAAGGATTACTAGATGCCCTGAAGTAATTTATACAAAAACAAGTTATCTTCAGTCAGCAAAGAGAAATCAAAGATTCAACCAGAGGATCAGCATCAGAGATTTCACCTTCCTGTAACTGAGGAGTTACCTATCAACATTAACAAATCACCTTCTCTAGTGATTCTAACAAACAAAATAGTGCCTGGGAGGGTTCAAGTATTTCCCTGGAAAAAATATATGTCAAGAAAATTTATTGAGGGGCGCCTGGGTGGCTCAGTCGTTAAGCATCTGCCTTCGGCTCAGGTCATGATCCCAGGATACTGGGATCGAGCTCCACATTGGGCTCCCTGCTTCACAGGAAGCCTGCTTCTCCCTCTCCCACTCCCCGTTTGTGTTCCTGCTCTCCCTCTCTGTCAAATAAATAAATATTAAAAAAAAAAATTTATTGAGTACATGTTTTGAGAAGAATTCTGTAGTATGAACCTGAGAGTACAGGAAGATGCAAGGTCTCTGCATATCATAAATCTATATTCAATCTTATCAAAGAAAAGAAGACATGAAAATGACTGAACTGAACAGCACATTCACAAGTGGAAATGAGAAGATAAACTGAACAGTTTCTATCAATATATAGAGATATAGATAGAAGGAGGGATGTATTCAGAACCAGATAGATGGATGTGGTAAGAGAACACTTTCTGAAGAAGGCTTTGCATAAAGGTTTGAGGGTCATTAAAAAATACAGGCAAGCAAATTGGAGGCCAAAAATCCCAATAAAGACTAATGAAGTATATACAGGAACAGTAGCTGACAAATTATCTTGCCTAGAATAAACAGTACTAAGGGGGCTAGAAGAAACAAACCGGACAGGAACTGAGGGGTAGCAGAATGATGGAAGGTAAAGAGCCTTACAGCTGTACCTGATGAGCCTGGGTTTATCACAATTTATAATGTGGTACTTTTGTGTCCCAGCTGAAAGTGGCAAGATGAAAATAGAGGTAGAGAGTTATTCTAGCAGTTCTGTACCAGGATTAGGAGAGATGAAGAACACATCTTAGAAAGCTGCTATCAAACATAAGGATATGACAGCATGAACCACAGTAAATACTATGGAATGGGAGGGGAAAAGGTAGACCGAAAGACTAGGTCAAAGATGGATTAGACTTAAGACCAAAGAAAGAAAGGAGAATCAATGAAGAGGAGACTAGAATGATGGTAGAGAAAGGAATAATAAAGAAAGTAGGATTAGGATTTTATTTGAGAAGGTGAAAATTTAAAGAATTTAGTTTTTTTAGGACTATAAATTTCAGGCGCCTGAATATACTTTATTTCCTAGTTCTGAGTTTTTCCTGCACAGGACATCAGGAGAAACAGGAAAATATAAAATAAATGTAAGAATAAAGAATAAATAAAAGCAGGGCCTTTAAAATTTGACCCCACAAATCTCAAAATTTTATGGAGCCATAAATACATGCTTAAAAATTAAGAATTCAAACTATATGAACTTTAAAGCATAAGGCAGTAAACCATTCATAAACAAGCATTATAACAAGCAATTACAGTTATATTAAATATGCTCCTGGAAGTTGAAAGAAAAAGCTCTTCCTGTAGAAATGAGAAGAGAAACCTATTTCTATAACCACATCATAAAACCACAAAATTACAACCAATTTAAATAAACAAAAGTGTACCTTTAATGTTCCATCAGCTGAACAACTAGCCAAAAGCTTATCATCTGGTGAAAATCTGCAGTGATTGACTGAATTTGTGTGGCCAAACATGGTATTTCGACATTCTTTTTGATTCAAATCCCAGAGCTATTTGAGAAAGATAAAAAGATAACTAAAAAACTAGTACTGAATACGGAAAAGTTAGAAATCTCGTAACATTCTTCCTTCACTCCATTTAAGCTTTTTCAATTACAGAAAAATGTTCAATCATATTAATGAAAAGGTGTCAAACACAAAGGGGAACTTGTGATTACCAAGTAATGGGGCAGCCCTTAGATCAACACCTAATCTATTAAGGGACAAAAAGCTTACCTAGGCTTTTAGTCTGAGCACTAAGTAACTAAATAATTACTGCTTATTTTTTTTTAAAGATTTTATTTATTTATTTATTAGAGAGAGAGAGAGAGAAACAGCATGAGAGGGGAGAGGGTCAGAGGGAGAAGCAGGCTCCCCGCTGAGCCGGGAGCCCGATGTGGGACTCGATCGCAGGACTCCGGGACCATGACCTGAGCCGAAGGCAGTCGCTTAACCAACTGAGCCACCCAGGCGCCCCAATTACTGCTTATTTTAACAAAGTAGTTTGGAATCATTATCATTTTATTCAGCTCTCCAATAAGTAAATGCTCCCAAATTTTTTAGATGCTAGGTTACCCAGTCATTTCTAAGATTTCCCAATGCAAATCTTGAGTCTAGTTACTAAGCTAAAAATCTATTAATGCTCTAAAAAGTGACTTGAAAAATACAAAGATAGCAAGGATAGATATAAATACATTTGACAGGAAATATAAGAGGCTTGAAGAGCAAGTTAACACCTCTAGGAAGCAACTAACCAAATCCAGAATCCACAGGACAAATGACTCAATTTCTCTAAGGAATCAAAAGAGGCAGAGGGGAAGGAGAACTTCTCCAGAATAAAAGACATTTAAGAGACGTAACAACCAAATGTCACCTGAAATTTGTATTCTGTTTCCAACAAATCTATGGTAGAAAGTTATGGTTTTTTGGGGGGCACCTAGGGGCTCAGTTGTTTAAGCGTCTGCCTTTGGCTCATGTCATGATCCCAGGGTCTTGGGATTGAGCCCCACCATCATGCTCCCTGATCAGTGGGGAGACTGCTTCTCTCTCGCACTCTGCCCTGCCCCCTGCTTGTGCTCTCTCGCATGCTCTCTCAAATAAATAAAATAAAAAATCTTAAAAAAAAAAAAGATATGTTTTTTTAAGAATGATGGGGAAGGGGAACCTGGCTAGGTCAGTCAGAGGAGTGTGTGACTCTTGTTCTTGGGGTCGCAAGTTCAAGCCCCATGTTAGGTATAGAGATTACTAAAAATAAATAAACTTAAGAACAATGGGGAAAAGTGAACATGGACCAGATAGATCACAAAACTATTATTTATTATGTTAGGTGTGATAATGGCATGGTACTTAGGTTTAAGACCTCAAATATGCAAGCTGAAGTATTTTGGGCGCAATGACATGATATCTGCGATTTGTGCCAACATGCTCCAGCCAAAAAAAAAAGGGAGGGGGAGAATAAAATAAGATTGGCAAAATATTAATAATAGTGAGAGCTAGACAATGGATACCACAAGGGTTTATTACTGTACTCTCTCCTTTTGGGTATGTTTGAAAAGTGAATAAAATATAAATAAAAAGGGCTATAGTCCTCTCTGGGGATTTATGCTAACTATATTAAACACGGAAGGAGAAATCATCCATCCCCAAAATTAATATTGACAAAAATCCTTTGGAAATGACCAGTGAGGTAAGTCCTATTCTTCATGTCCATCTCCATCTTCGACTTCTTTATCCTAGTCCTAGGTAAATTCAGTTTTTCAGATAAGGCAAGTCACATGGGGGCAACTTCAGATTTTCGTATTTTCATTGCCTTCTCTCAGTTCAAGAGTCACAAGAAGTGAATTCTAATTGTCCTCATGGTAATACAGGTGTGGTATGGCAGATTTTAAAGTAAAACTTGTCCTCAGTTAAAACTGTTGACTAAACAATAGAACCCATAGATCTCTCTTTGGTCTTATATCCTAGAGCTTTTTGTCTATAATTAAAATGAGGAAACATAAACTTCTTCACCCTACAAAATGTTAAAAAGAAACATCAAAAATTAATCATAAAATAATACAGAAGTCTTAGTTTTTTAGAGGTGGATTTATTCAATAAGGTAAAGCATATCTGAGTAAAAATGAGCTATGATTATAAGACTACATTAGTCTGTTATTTTAATCCAATCCAGTGTTTTCAAATTGTGCTATGCAGGCCCCTAAGGATTCCAAAACATGTCTGAAAGGGACTACTGGGGGAAATAAGAGAGGGAACAAGAGTAGAAAAGCAAGCTCAAGGGCGCCTGGGTGGCTTAGTCAGTTAAGTGTCTGACATCCGCTAAGGTCATGATCTCAGGGTCCTGGGACAAAACCCCACATCGGGCTCCTCACTCAGCAGCTGAGCTTCTCCCTCTTCCTCTGTCCTCCCTCCCACCCCCGCTCAAGCGCGCACACCCACACACACTCTCTCTTTCAAATAAATAAATAACGTCTTCAAAAAAAAAACAAAAACGCAAGACTTCAACCAGAGCAATGAGCTTTGTCTGTTACACACTGAGCTTCTATGTAAGTTTTCTTTTGGAGGAAAAAAAAAAAAAAGTTTCAGCTTCTTGAACTGAAGGGGAGAGGGGAGACAATTTTCAATATTTTCTGAAGTTTTTAAAAATACTGTATTTAAAAAAAAATACTGTATTTAAATGTCAAACACAGAGTCTATGAGGTTTTCCAAACTGAAATGGTTTGCCCAAACCTCCCAAAAATATAATGTCCCTTTGCAAAGATGGTGTGACATTAAAAAAGACAGGGTAGAAACCAAACCAAAAAACAATCCAAAGGAAGTTAGTGAATCTTTCTGGACCCCCAGAAAATTTAATCTAGCTATCTTCAATATGCCATTTAAGAGGAAAAAAAGATAAAATCCTTTATAATTTGTAACTATAAAGCATTATCAAATATATATAAAATGCACATCTGCTTTTAGTTTCTTTTTTTTTCTATCAGCACCTTTTTTCCTTCCTCCTTCTAATAACAACCTCTCTTCTGAATCAAGCCCCACTTATAATTCAAATAGAGCTGACCTCACTTCATTTGTCCCATTTCTACATGGCTGAACTTGTAATCTTTAACCAATTCAAGGATTCCATATCCTATTGGACCACTAGGGTTATTTAACAATGAGCATATAAGCCAAACCAGGTCAAATAGTCTTCTTTAAAATTAAATCTATGGGACCTAGGAAAGAGTAAGTTTCTCTTCCTCTGTGACTATAAGCTGTAAGACCCACGTAAGCCTGTAACTGAGAACAGCCATATCTCCTGCCACACAGAAAGAACACGCCTGAACCAACAAAGAGAGAAACAAAATCTAAAAATGGAGGGGGGATTAGACTCCAAGAATGTAATTTAAGCATCTGGAATCAGTTATGCCTAAAGCCATGGTCCCGTTAGACTTTTCAGTTACATGAACCAGTAATTTCTTTTTTTTTGTTTTTTTTTGGCTTAGCTAGTATGGAAGTTCCTATCACTGCAACCAAAAGAGCCCTGAACAATACAAGAGAAAATCAAAAAAGATGTTCTGATGCACCTATCAAATTTGTGCACGTAATTCTCATTATCCACACTTACTTTGAGGAAGCAGTCACTTGACGCAGTGGCTAAGAGAAGGTAATGACTGTTGTTGGTAAAGTGGCAGCAGTTGACTTGCTCTGAGTGCTCATCATAGATATGTATTAGTTCCCCCGTCAGAGAATTCCAGATCTAAAGAGAATAGAGAAAATAAAATTTACAACTACCCCTTACTTTCAAAGGGAGAACAGAAGAGCAAACAAATGTGAGCTGTTTTGTGGCAGATTTTCCTAGTCAGACATAATACCCCCCTTCTCTAAAACATGTCTGTATTTTTCCAGGATGTCTTTTTAAAAATTACAAGTCTACACGTGTGCCTTTCTATAGCACAATTAGAATCCCAAGAAAACATTACATTCTTCAAGGGCAAGACTGCACATGTTCACACGAATGACAGTAGGCAGAGAAGTGCTATAAAAGGAATGGAATAATGGACTTTAGATCAGGAGGATTAAGTCCAAGACCTGGCTCTACCATTTATAATTTGTGTGTCCATCATCAAGTCTTTAATTTATCTGCATCATAGTTCCCTCCTCTGTAAAATGAGGATACTTATACCTGCCCTGTGTACACAATTCAAATGAGATAAAGGACATGTGCTGCTGACTTCAAGGTATCAATAAAAAGTAAAGGCAGATGGATCAGTGAAAAAAATTAAGGCTTTAGATTCTGAGGGAAACCTAGCTTTGAACCCTGGCTCCATTAGTTATCCGTTAATGTGAGCTTGGGCAAATGACTTCATCTCTGTACCTATTTTCTCATCTGCAAAATGGGATCAATACTTACTCTGCAAGTTGTAGTGAGAAATTGATAATGTAATATAACAAAGTGTGTAGTATAAAGCCTCACAGTGTTAAATTCCCAAGCAGAAGTAATCATCATTCTAGTTACTATGTAAGACAACAAAGCAGTGTATTCTAACAATAAACAAAAGAAATAAATTACCTAGTCTTCACTGGGCTCTGAACTTTTTAGAGGTATTAATGTCCCTCTCATAGCATTTTCTTTTTTTTTTTTTTAATTTTTAAGTAAGCTCTATTCCCATTATGGGGCTCAAACTCATGACCCCAAGATGAAGCATCATATGCTCTACCATCTGAGCCAGCCAGGTGTCCCGCATTTTTTGTCTTATCAAAGCACACACCAGAGGTCCAAAGAGTTTAAGTTCTTTAATAGACATTTGTTCTATATTTTGAGTACTTAGAATAGTACTCTTGTTCTATATTTTGAGTACTTAGAAAACAGAAACTCAGAGTTATCTCCTTTTATTCCACATAGCTCTTGACTTTGGAACTGTGCAAGACTGGCGAACTCCAAGCCTGACTCAGTAGTGGCTATGGAATTAATTAACTGGTTGGTTGTAAAGCCACCTAGACAGTCCAATCTATCAAGAAGTAGACTTTTCCAAGGTCTTACTTTGTCTGGACACTCCAAAGTCTTCTTCAAGTGAGTGCAGACCCCAGGAAACTTCCAAGCCAATTTTCTTGCTCCCAGGTCCACTAAGACCCACCCCATCTAGCCAGTTTCAACAGTCCGTCTGTCCGTCCGTCCTTCCTTTCTTCCTCCCTCCCTCTTTCCTTTCTCCCTTTCTTCCCCTCTCCCTTTCTTTCTTCCCCTCTCCCTCTCCTCTCTATTTATCTATCTACCCACCTACCTACCTATCTACCTATCTACCTATCTATTTATTTGCAGTACTCCCACCAAGTCAGGATCCATCTCTTTTTAAAAAGCCTGAAGCGAGAGGCACCTGGCTGGTTCAGTCTGTTGGGCATCCAACTCTTTGATTTCGGCTCAAGTTATGGTCCCAGGGTCATGAGATTGAGGCCGGTGTCCTCACCCAGTGTGGAGCCTGCTTGGGATTCTCTGTCTCCCTTTCCTTTCTCCCCGCCACCCCGCTCCCACATGTGCACACTCTCTTAAAAAAAAAAAAAAAAAAAAAAAAAAAGCCTAAAGTGAGGTGTTTGGGGTGCCTGAGTGGCTCAGTTGGTTAAGCGTCCAACTCTTGATTTCAGCTCAGGATCATGAGATGAACACGGTGGCATCAGGCTCCACACTGTGTGAAGCCTGCTTAAGATTCTCTCTCTCCCTCTGCCCCTCCCCCACCCAACCCTCCCCACTCCGCACTCCCTCTCTAAAAGAAAAAAATCTGGGGTGCACACTTCACAAATTATGTATTTTACAACAGGAATCCAATCTCAGTAATTTTGTGCAGCAACACTTCCAATCACATTGCCCTCAAAGATTCCAACTGATATTTTATCACACAGACTTATCAATAATAAACAGGAGGCAAATTCATTAATTTGTAATTGTTTCTCCCAGCTGTCTGGTAAATATCTCAGGCTGAGAAACCTAGGCATTTTTGCTGGTGCTTAAAAATAGACAGTGTTAATTTGCAAGTGGATAAAAACTGGTTTGCCTCAAGTCTGTAGATTAACAGGCAAGAGTCCTTTACCCCTACTTACCCTAGTCCCTCCACTATGGAAAAAGAAAATGAATTCTATGGTAATTACAACTCAAGAGAAAAATATTTCCCTACCTTCACTTTTTTATCCACTGAGCAGGTTGCTATTAATCTGTCATCTGCAGAGAATGTACAACAAAGCACTTCATCCTCATGAGCCTTGATTTCTAGCAGTTTCTCTCCTGTTTCAGCTTTGAACACCTGCACAAGCAACAATAAAATCTTTTTACCATAAACCAATGGCCACCATTCAATAAAAATCTTTCTTTAAAAGACCTTAATCCATAGTATTTTGCAATAGTAATGAACCTTGGCAAAACCACTCTAAAAAGCAGAATATCTGTCAGAGTTTATATGTCTTAACACAGAGAACTATCCCTTATTAAATGACTGTAATATCAATAAAAAGAGCTGGCAGAGTACAGCTTCAGTTCTTGAGATTAGTTTGGCAAATTCTTTTTTTCTTCTTTTTTTTTTTTTTTTAGTTTGGCAAATTCTCAGAAAACATTTCATTCAATATGTTTTCTTTCTTTCTTTCTTTCTGGGGCTCAAAACCCAAAATTAATAAAATTAGTAATAAAGCACACATATAAAAATAAGGTTTACAGTCATAATTTTGCAAAGACTAAACCTAATCTAAATATCAGTTTTAACTAATCTGATCCCGTTTCCTTCAAAATCAAAAAGCAGAGCACAAATTTAAAGAAAAGCACTCAGGGCGCCTGGGTGGCTCAGTTGGTTAAGCGACTGCCTTCGGCTCAGGTCATGATCCCAGGGTCCTGGGATCGAGTCCCACATCGGGCTCCCGGCTCAGCAGGAAGCCTGCTTCTCCCTCTCCCACTCCCCCTGCTTGTGTTCCTGCTCTCGCTGTCTCTGTCTCTGTCAAATAAATGAATAAAATCTTTAAAAAAAAAAAAAAAAAAAAAAAAAAAAAAGAAAAGCACTCATTCATGTATCCCAAAAACAAATGAGAACTTAAATTCCTTCAAGCACCTTAGGAAATAATCTAGTCTGATTCCTGTTTATAGTCAGAATCTGTGTCTGAACCTGTGATAAGGTAGGTATTTTACCTAATCACTGTTTTCTAATCAGAGCCCTGTGCACTGTGATATGGAGTCCTTATGTCTTTTAACAATTTGCATTTCCTCATTACTCTTAGAGGGCTCATGGATGACAGTAACGGATTTGCTAAGGTAAAAGGTACTTTTATGTCACTTGGCAACTTTAAAATTATGAAAACACACAACCATGTCTTCTAAATTTCCAGAGACAGCTTTTATAAAATGTTCAAGAGATTTGGATTTCTCTAATTCTAATGTGCAATTTTCTTCAATTCTAGGATTTAAATATATTCTAATATGTACAGTATTCGGTACATGCCTCTTTCAATTTTTCTCAAGAGATATGTTTTACCTGTAGGGTTTTATCAACTCCACAAGAAGCTATTCTTTGACCATCCTCAGAAAAGCAAGCATGGTAAACAGCATCTGTATGGGGGCGGACAACTAAGCGGGAAAGATTCTTGATGTTTTTTTTGTTTCTACATACAAGGAGAAAATGAACAGAAACCCAGTAAGTAATTTTTTTTTCAGTAATAAAGTAAACTGTCTGTTAACACTGTTGTGTTGCCAAAAATACAAAATTCTTAAAATTAAGTTACCAGCATGTAAATGACAGCATAGATCTCCTGAAGGAAAAAAGTATTACGAAAGTGGCTTTTAAGAGAAATGCTACCCTATATAAAGCAACCTGTCAGGTGCTGCAAATGTCAGAGTTGGGAGAAATCTAATTAATCAAACACATGTTGCTTTCTATTTTCCTTTGATATATTAATGATAACATATGCAGAGAAATCATTATGTAAGGATACCCTCAAAAAAATCTCCATTGTTTTTAAAGGGAAAGAAGCCAGGGCACCTGAGTGGCTCAATCAGTTAAGCAACCCGACCCTTGACTTCAGCTCAGGTCATGATCTCAGGGTTGTGAGACTGAACCCAGCATAGGGCTCCACGCTGGCCATGGAGTCTGCTTGAGATTCTCTCTCTCCTTCTGCCCCTCCTCTCTCTCTCTAAAAAAATTAAAAATTTTAAAAAATAAATAAAAGGAAAGAAGCCATAGCAAAATGAAGCTCATTTCCTAACTAAAGTATGACACTACACCCACCATTAACAATGATGTACTTTTTTTTTTTTTTAAGATATTATTTATTTGAGGAGCGCCTGGGTGGCACAGTCGTTAAGCATCTGCCTTCAGCTCAGGTCATAGTCCCAGGGTCCTGATATCGAGCCCCACATTGGGCTCCCTGCTCAGCGGGAGTCCTGTTTCTCCCTCTCCACTCCCTCTGCTTGTGTTCCCCCTCTCACTGTGTCTCTCTCTGTCAAATAAAATAAATAAAATCTTAAAAAAAAAAAGAGAGAGAAGTACCAGTCTTCTGCATTAAAAAAAAAAAAAAGATATTATTTATTTGAGAGAAAGAGAAAGAAGGAGAGAGCGAACGAGCACACGAGCAGGGAGGGGGCAGATGGAGAGGGAGAAGTAGGCTCCCCACTGAGCAGGGAGCCTGAGGCAATTCAAGGCTCGATCCCAGGACCCTGGGATCATGACCTGAGCTGAAGGCAGACGCTTAACCAACTGAACCACCTAGGTGCCCCACGATGATGTACTTTAAATTTGCTCTTCTCTAACCACAATTATTCATAGAGGAGAAAAAGAAAGCAATATCATTTTCTTTGTAACTATTCCACTAGTGCAGTTAATATATTATTTCTTATGGGTTAAAGGGGTAAAGTATTGGAACAGTGTCAGAATTTCATATACAGACACCCCAGTCACTTTGAGTACAAATAAATATGTTAAATGGCATTGTACTTATTTTAGGAGTCAGATAAAGAGCAAACCTACTTCTACTACTTATTAGGTGTGTAAACTTAGGCAAATTATTGAACCTAATAAGTTTCCATTTCCTCATATGTACAACAGGAGTAATGATACCTGCTCTAAACACTGCCTGGCACATAAGGATGCCACTGTTACTATTCTTTAAAAAAATTAACCACACATCTACTCCTGAAACCAGTATTACACTATATGTTAACTAACTAGAATTTTTTTTAAAAGATTTTATTTATTTATTTGACAGAGAGAGACACAGCGAGAGAGGAAACACAAGCAGGGGAGTGGGAGAGGGAGAAGCAGCCCTCCCGCTGAGCAGGGAGCCCCATGCGGGGCTCGATCCCAGGACCTTGGGATCACGAGCCAAAGACAGACACCTAACGACTGAGCCACCCAGGTGCCCCTAACTAACTAGAATTTAAATAAAAACTTTAAAAAAATTAACCACACACAAGATGGACCAAATGAAAAAAGGGAACATAAAAGGTAAATCAGACTTAGATCTTGCCTAGAAAGTATTATAATTTATTAGAAGCAAAGAAACAAACACTATATGAACTAAGGTGATGAGAACCTAGAAGAAAACCAGGTAAATTACTAGCAAAGATTAGAAGATTAGGCTAAAAAAATACTTTCTTTCCCTTTGTTCTAACTACTCAATTCCCCAAAGGTCAGAAAGTGACTGTTGCAAAGATGGGCATATAACAGACGGCCAAAAAGTATTAAAGAAATAACAAATGAATGTATGAACACAAAATTTCTTTGAAAGCTAAAATTCAGTTAAATTTAAGCTTATACCAATCTAAACATTTCTATAGGAAAAAAAAATCTTTCTAGTACTAAAGTAAAGCATTCTTTGAATATGACCTGGTCAAACCCAGTTAAAAGATTCAGCTCACAGAATGACTAAACATTCTGTGAGAGAACATCACAGGCTGAAACGCAGCTGATGCAATGGGAAGAAAAAAAAAAGCAAGAAAAAGTGAAAAATCAAATTCAACAAGTCATAAGAGAACAAGAACTAAACCTATACCCATCTGATAATCAGATTAACTCTATTTCAACCACTAACCAAAACATCAATTCAGTTGGATCTTCCACAAATTTCTTTTGCATACCAACTATATGGACCAGGAAAAACGCTAAATGCTATTCTTAATAACTAATATTTATTGAGGACCTTCTGTGAACTAGGTACTGTTCTAAGCACTCTATGTGTGTGTGTATATGTTTGTATACACACATACTTATTTAATCTCAATAATGCTATGAAAGAGCACTATTAGGTGAGAGAAGTTGAATAACTTTCCCTGGTTATAAATAACCAATAAAGCAGAGCTGGGTTTCAAGTCCAGGCAGTCTAGAGCCAAAGTCTATTAATTTTAACCTCCAAACTATTCTAAACTACAGAATGTATAGACTAGTAACAGAAAAATAGGCCATCACCATAAAGTGAAACAAATGTTACAATATAAAGTGAGCAAGTATTCTAGAATACAGACAGGTTTACCTTAGCTTCAAGGAATTTGGGAAATCACCTACGGCAACCTATTTGGAAAGAGGGCCCGGGACTAATAAATATTGCAGATATCAACCTAGAGTTCAATTCAGATATAAATTACACATATGAAAAGACAACCACTCATGTTCATTATTTCCAGTTGTAAGAGAAGCATGGCATATAGAAGGCACACGGAACATCAAGCTCAACAGACCCAGGAGTTAAATTCCAGTCAACAAGCTACATAAGCTTAGTCAAGTCTCAACATCTCTGTGCCTCAATTTTTTCATTTGTAAAATAGAGCAAATAATATTTACCTTCTAAGGTTTGAAGGTAAAATGAGTAATGTGCGCATATCGTATATAACAGACATTAAAAAGATGAGTTAACCCTCTTTTTCTAATTGATAAGATTAAGACAAGAGCAAAACTGAATAGACTCTTTTAGGAGTTAGAACAATCAAAATTCAGTGGAAGTTTAATGAGGGCTATCTGAAAGGCGAAGGGCTAATCACTATATATCCAATATCTCATTTCAATCTTCATAAAAATAATATACCTCAAAGAATTGCTATCTCTATTTTATATACGAAAAAAAGAGCAACCTGTAATTTGTTCAAAATCACAGAACTATCAGGTTTCAGAAATGAGACTTAAGGGCGCCTGGGTGGCTCAGTCGGTTAAGCCACTGCCTCCGGCTCAGGTCATGATCCTGGAGTCCCTGGATCGAGTCCCGCATCGGGCTCCCTGCTCGGCGGGGAGTCTGCTTCTCCCTCTGACCCTCCCCCCCTCATGCTCTCTCTCTCATTCTCTAATAAATAAATAAAATCTTAAAAAAAAAAAAAAGAAATGAGACTTAAATCAATGTTTGTGGCTTCAAAGCCCATGTTCTTTGCTAGTAAACTATGTTACAATAAGTAAACCACTTGGTATTATTTAGTATGACTGGTCAAAATGCCTACAGGCAAGCATCTATTTCTATGGACTCTTTGAAAATATGTATTTCTCCTATGCTCACTTCTCCAGAACTTTTCAATAAGTAAGAATGCTTATTAAAAGTTCCAGCCCTTTACAAAGTAGTTAAATCTTCCTGGAGTGAACTTATTCACTACCTGAAAAATAATGACACAGTTAGCACTCCACTCCCTTTGGTTTCTTTCCTAATCTACTTACATCCACTCCAGGTACAGAACTCCATGATCGACCTCCTGCTTGGCCTGCAGCTTAGCTTGCTGATAAACTTCTGAAGTTTCTGGTTCACAGAGACCCAGCTGTACAATATTAGGAAATGGCTGTCGTCCAAGAAGATGTCCATTTAAAGATAAAAATTCCTGGAAATTTTCACAGACTGCACAATCCTATGAACAAACTGAAATCTCTTAGAAATATAACTAGACTCAAGATCTGGCATTTTTCTGTTTCTGTGATCTTGTCACTTTAAAGGCTTAAATGAGATATTCTCTACATGAGCTAAAATTAAACAGCCAACCATTAGGTAACAAATATATGGTGACCCTCTCCAGATTTTTAAACATAGTGTAAAAATCTCATTATCCAAGTATTACTTTCTTAATACATTTTTGTGTAAAAAACAAAAAACAAAACAAAAAAACCCAGTGGACACTTTACTTCCTCAACTTTCAAACCTCAATCCCATCTACATTCCCAGTAGGCTAGGAAGCAAAATAATTAGAATAATCAAGGGTCAAAATGAGGAAATTATCTCTCTTTGTCCCTTTTATTCTGCTCATCCCCACTATTAAACCTAGAATTAAATGACAATAAGATGCCCTTTAAGAACTTATTTTTCATACTAAGCGTACCTTTTCATCCAATATATGCCTGTATTCCACAAATTCATGAATCAGATGAGCAGGGCCTACGAGTTCAGTTTTTGCTTTAATCCAATCCAGGGAAAACATTAAAGTACAAAGTTCCTTTAAAAAAAAAAAAGTAAGATGAGGATACTGTTAAAGACATCAAAGAATTTTAACTCTACCATCCTTATCTTTTTTTTTTAAATAAAGATTTTATTTATTTGAAAGAGAGAGTGATCGAGAGAGAGAGAGAGAAAGAGCACAAGCCAGGGAGTGGGGCAGAGGGAGAAGCAGACTCAGCAGGGAGCCTGACATGGGGCTCAATCCCAGAACCGTGGGATCATGACCTGAGCCAAAGGCAGACACTTAACCGACTGAGCCACCCAGGAGCCCCTACCATCCTTATCCTAACACCACTGAAAGAAACGTAGCAGATAACTTAGAATTTAAGGACAGAAAGGAAGCTATTTTAAAAGGAACCAAATAAACATAAAATGGACCACACAACTTAAATCAAAATAAATTTTAGCTGGATTAAACACTTAAATATAAAATAGAAAACCTCAAAAAATTCTATAGGATACAGGCAAATATTTTTGTAACCCTAGGATGAAGGAAATGTTTGTAAACATGACACCAAAAGTACAAAAAAAAAAAAAAAAGAGAGAGAGAGAAATGTGAACTTAACTACCTAAAAACTCAAAAACCTTCAATATAGTTGAAAACAATATAAATAAAACTTGACAAAAAATAAAAATATTTATTTACAACACATATGATAGATGAGGGCTTAATATTCTTTTTTTTATAGAAAAATTCTAATAAGGGGCGCCTGGGTGGCTCAGTCGGTTGAGCAGCTGCCTTCGGTTCAAGTCATGATCTCAGGGTCCTGGGATTTAGTCCCACATCGAGCTCCCTGCTTCTCCCTCTACCTCTGCTGCTCCCCCTGCTTGTGTTTTCTCTCTCTCTGTCAAATAAATAAATAAAATCTTTAAAAAAAAAAAAAGAGTACTGCAGAGGAAGCCATGTTTTCAAAAACAAAAAAAAAGAAAATTCTAATAAAATAAGAGAAACACCTCAACAAAAAAAATAGGTAAAAGCAATGTAGGAGACTCAATGCCAGAATAAAAGGTATAAATGGCCAAAAACCTCACCAGTAATCTAAATGAAACAACAAAGATTCAGCATGTTTTAATATCAGATTTCTAGGGACACCTGGCTGGCTCAGTCGGTTAAGCGTCTGCCTTCGACTCAGGTCATGATCCCAGAGTCCTAGGATCAAGTCCCACATCGGGCTCCTTGCTCAGCAGAAAACCTGCTTCTCCCTCTGCCTGCCACTCCCCCTGCTTGTGCGAACTCTCTCTCTCTGACAAAGTAAATAAAATCTTAAAAAAAAAAAATCAGATTTTTAAAGACTAAAAGCAGTAATAAGAATATTAGCTGGAGGGGCGCCTGGGTGGCTCAGTCGTTAAGCGTCTGCCTTCGGCTCAGGTCATGATCCCAGGGTCCTGGGATCGAGTCCCACATCAGGCTCCCTGCTCTGCAAGAAGCCTGCTTCTCCCTCTCCCATTCCCCCTGCTTGTGTTCCCGCTCTCGCTGTGTCTCTCTCTGTCAAATAAATAAATAAAAATCTTTAAAAAAAAAAAAAAAAGAATATTAGCTGGAGTCAGAGGAAATGAACACTCTCACATACTGTTGATAGTGCTGTAACTCAAGAGCACCTTTCTGGAGGACAGTCTGGTAATCTGTATTAAAATTCTAACTACACATACCATTTGACCCAGAAATTACACTTAAAAAATGTGTCCTAAGAAAATAATCAGACAAGTGTGCTGAAGCAATCTAACTGCCCATAAGCCTCAATATACAATGAAATAGTAATGCAGCTTCAAAAATTTTTTCACTCTATATAAACTGACATAAAAAGAGGACCATGAAATACAGTTAACTGGGGGAGAAAAAGGATATAAGACTATTTCTATTATGATCCTATTTTGGGCTTAAAGAACAAGTATGTGGGGGTGCCTGGGTGGCTCAGTCAGTTCAGTCTCTGACTCCTGATTTCGGCTGAGGTATTGATTTCGGGGTTGTGGGATCGAGCCCTACATCGGGCTCTGCACTGGGCATGGAGCCTGCTTGGGATTCTCTCCCTCTGAGCCTCCCCCTGCTCACACATGCACTCTCTCCCTAAAAAAATTAAAATTAAGAAAAAAAAAAGGATAAGTATATGTATCTGAGCAGCAAAACAACTTGGAAAGCTATACACAAAAGCATTAGCAATAATGTCATTTTCACTTTCTTTTTAGTTTTTTGCCTATATTTTTCCAATGAAAAACCTTTAAAAATTAGAAATTATCTTTAAAAATCAGAAAAAAAGGCTAAAAAGGTAAGAATAAACTGAATCCTGTCACACTATCATACATACCAAGTTTTAAAAAGATGCACTGACCCAATAATCGCACTTCAAAAAATTTTCAAAGGAAATAATGTAGGTGCAAAGACAACATTGTTCATTACAGCATCATAAAGGCAAAAAACTGAAAACCTAAATGTGCAACAATTACAGTTTAAGTAAATTTGGCACAAGTATTTATTGGAATACCTTCATTCCAAAGTGTATATTATTAAATGTAAACTATATTTTGCTAGGTGAAAAAAACAGGATACAACAATACACCATTTTTTTTTAACCAAGAGATAACATACCTAAGCATAGATAAATTACTCAAAGTACATATGGTTTTCCAAAATGTTAACATTTTGAATAGTTGGTACTCATGATTTCAAATATCATCTATGTGGTGATGATTCCCAAATTTTATTTTTAGTCCATAATGTTCCCCCAGAAATCCAGATTCATATATCCAACTATATACCCTTTATTTACAGTCAGATGTCTTAATACGTATGAGACAGTATATTCAAAATGATTTCCTAACCTTCCCTTTACCCCTGAAAAATACCCAATCTGCCCACAGACTTCCCAATCTCAGTTCAGGGCAACTCCATTCTTTCTGTTGTGCAAGCTTGGAGTCATCTTATAATGCACACCAAATCCATCATAAATCATGATGATGCTATATCATCACTTTCTCCTTCCATGCTGAGCACTTACTACTCCCAACATAGTATAAATTTACTTGTCCACTGGTAGTATAAATTTACTTGTCTCCCCACAGAATGTAAATTCAATGAGAGCAGGGACTTTGTGCCTATGGTAGATCCTCACAATGAAGAATAATATACCAGTACCTAACAGGCACTCAATAAATATTTGCTGAATGAATGAATATAATTTCCCATTCTCCATTTCCTCTCAAAGCCTAAAAACACAAATCCATACTGCCCAAAAAGGAAAGCTACTAGTAAGAAGAGAGTGAATTTTTAGGTGGTTCATTTACTACAGTTACTAAGGTACCTTTCTAAATCACTGTAGGTAAAAAGTGTAACAAAAACAAAAATACTTACATAGGCTATAATCCTATTTTTACTAATAAAAGAAAATTCTAAACATAGGAGGAAATAGAAGTGAGATAAAAATAATTTTTAGGGCACCTAGGTGGCTCAGTCAGTTAAGCGTCTGCCTTCACCTCAGGTCATGATCCCAGGATCCTGAGATCGAGTCCCACATCAGGTTCCCTGCTCTGCAGGGAGTCTGCTTCGCCCTCTGCCCCTCCCCCACTCGTTTTCTCTAAGAAATAAAT
Organism: Mirounga angustirostris; assembly: GCF_029215605.1. Lineage (NCBI taxonomy): Eukaryota > Metazoa > Chordata > Mammalia > Carnivora > Phocidae > Mirounga > Mirounga angustirostris. Next base: position 22,506,907 of record NW_026991713.1, read on the forward strand.
AAATAGATCTTAAAAAATAATAATAATAATTTTTAAATGGGTCACCTTACTTTGTGCATATTGGCACTAGCCATGTGGTAGGCCAGAAAATTGTACCAATACATGCAGTCCTCCTGATCCGGTGAAAGAGTATGTGGCTGGTAATGTTTCTGGAACTGAGTGATTATCTTCTTATGTAAATCCTGAAACCCAAATGAAACATTTTAGAAGACAGAAATAATTTCATAACCTAAGCATCACAGTAACTACAGCTTACAAAGCTATTTAAAAATGTACAGAGAATCTACCCACAAAATACTTACTACAAAAGGAAAAAATTAGTAGCTTTACAGTGGAGAAACTAGCAGGTACCACTTTAACCAAGTGATCAACTTAACATCACTGACAACAAGACATATCAACACCCTGATATGATGCACTGAGGACACAACATGACTTCTGTAGTATTCTTGCCAAAAATATATAACCTTAATCTAGTCATGAGAAACCATCAGACAAACCCAAACTAAGGGACGTTATACAAAATAACTGGCTAGTACTCTTCAAAAGTGACCATGAAAGATAAAGAAAGCAAAGAATTTTCATACATTTGAGGAAACTAAGGAAACATGACAATTATATGCAATATGGGATCTTGATCTGAACCACAAAAAAGGCACTGGGGGAAAGCTAGCAAAATCTAAATAAAATCTGTGGGTTAGTTAACAGTATTCTATCATTGTTAATTTTCTAGATTTGATAACTGTATTATAGTTATATAAGATGTTAACATTGGGGGAAGCTAGATGAAGGTACATGCATAAAACGCTCTATGCTGTTTTGCAACTTTTCTATAAGCCTAAAATTATTTCAAAATAAAAAAATTTTAAAAATGTACAGAGATGCAGTACCTGAAGTTGGTTGCGATTCTTCTCTATAAGGAAATCTACTTGAAGATCATGTAAATAATAACAAAATGATTTTCCATTCCGATCACAGAATAAGAGAGACTTATTAACAAACTCCTGCAGTATGTCTTCAACTTCTTCAGTTTCCATGTCCCAGAGAATACATAACACCTAGAAATCATTTTAAGCATTTAATATACCACAAAACTACAATTACCAGGATTGTAGATAAGGTGTTAACACACACACACACACAAATCATATCTTAAAGCCCTGAATAACAGGGCTTTATTTCTCTTCCATTTCATATGAAAAAGCTCAACTATTCGTCAAGATAGAAAAGAGAAGAAGTCAGATGCTTCTCCAGCCTCACTAGAACTGAGAATAGGAAATAATCTGAGTTCAACACCAAGCCCATGATGGAGACTAAGAGCAGTGGGATTTTTACAGCCCCCCACATACACCTCAGTGACATGGGTCTTAACCTTCCAATATCCTCTCTAACAACATCCTTGGTACTGTATCAAAAGTTACATGCCATAAATATCCAAGGACAAGGATTGTTGGTCCTTCTATTACCTTTGTAGGCACCTTAACATCCTTCTGAAGGATAGAAAGATCTGCGTAATAATCTGTGATGTCCTCTCTGAGCATTTCAACACTTATAGACATGGCTTCATCCAGAGCCTCATAATCGTAGGATGAAGATTTCCTTATTCTCTTAAATTGCTTATTCTGAAGTTGCCTGAGGTAGTAATCCCAACGGTTGGGAAAATCACGTAAAAGTGCACCAATTAAAGACACTACAAGAGGAGAACCTAAAAACAAAACAAAACGAAACAAAAGTCACTGTATTAATACTGTCTCATTTCAAAATTACCACTAAGAGTCCCTTTATTCTTAAAAAAAAAAAAAAATTCTGCTGCATGTTATCTAAAGCCTTAAAATATCTATCACTCTTGGATTCTCTTTAGATATTTATTCTAAGGAAGCCACTAGAAATAAGAAATACTTCCTCTAAGGATATTCATCACAGCATTATTTAAAATAGTGAAAAATCTTAATAACAAATGATTGAATAAATTGAAGTTACCACAGTATTATGCCATTGGTAATTTTTTCAAAAGATACTTAATGACACAAGCAAACGTTCAAGATTTGCTATATGAAAAGGGAAGATTCAAATTGTGTATACCACTGTAATCTCAATATTTTTTTCAAAGTTTTATATGTCTTAAAAGACTGAAAGAAATACTCTTATGGTGCTAATTACCAAATTATGGGTAATTTCTTTTTTTTTTATCGTTTTACACATTTTTTAAATGTTTCAAAAATGGACATGCATCACCTTTATAATGAATACAAACAAAGTATTCTTTTCTAACATATTTCTTAAGTCAGTTAACTCATTTGGAGTGCCTGGGTGGCTCAGTCGGTTAAGTATCCAACTCTTGATTTCTGCTGAGGTCATGATCTCAGGATCTTGAGATCAAGCCCTTGGTGTGGCTCCCCACTGAGTGGGGAGTCGGCTTCCCCCCTCCCTCTCCATTTGCCCCTACCCCCTTGTGCACATGTGCACGCACTCTCTCTCTAATAATCTTTTTTTAAGAAAAGTCAGTTAACTCGGGGCACCTGGGTGGCTCAGTCGTTAAGTGTCTGCCTTCGGCTCAGGTCATGATCCAGGATCCTGGGATCGAGCCCCACATCGGGCTCCCTGCTCAGGCAGGAAGCCTGCTTCTCCCTCTCCCACTCCCCCTGCTTGTGTTCCTGCTTTCACTATCTCTCTCTGTGTCAAATAAATAAAAATCTTTAAAAAAAAAAAAAAAGTCAATTAAATCAAAACCAAGTATCTATTTGATGGCAGAAAGAAGCAACAAGGTCTATTGAAGTATTAACAATAATGGAAGAAGTAATATTAAGAGCTGATAGATGTAACTATATAAAATTTTAAATTTCTGTATGTCAAATAAATACTACAAAAGAAATTAAAAAGCAGACAAAAAACTAGGGGAAAGTATTTGCAAAAATATGGCAAAGAGCTAATAGCTTCAATAGTTAGAATGACTAAAAATCAATTAAAAATACTAATATCAAAGAAAAACTGAGTCAAGGATAATTTCTTAAAATGCAAATATTCAATAAACCAGTAAAAAGTTTAACTTCACTAATAAAAAATGCAAATTAAGAGGATAACACCAGAGGTGCCTGGGTGGCTCAGCTGGTTAAGTGACTGCCTTCGGCTCAGGTCATGATCTCAGGGTCCTGGGATGGAGCCCCACATCGGGCTCCCTGCTCGGCAGGAAGCCTGCTTCTCCCTTTCCCACTCCCCCTGCTTGTGTTCCCTCTCTCGTTGTCTCTCTCTCTGTCAAATAAATAAATAAAATCTTTAAAAAAAGAGGATAACACCAGTTTTTACCTATCAAATTAGAATACTATTTTTATAAAATTCCAACCAAAAAAATGTAAAACTCTGATTCTCACTATATTTTTTATCCTTTGGCAGAAGTCATGTCTTCATCTAACCCTTCCCACTAACATATTATGTGTGTTCATTAAATATTATTTTAATGAATAAATGAATACCAAAATATTATTATCTACTTAGGGTGTCAGAGAAGAACCTAAAATACTAAATATTCTAGTAAAGTTTCTGGATGTTCATGTGCTAAATTATCATATTCAGTAGCTTAATTTACAAAAGGGCAAAATTAGTATCTCTATAATTCCTTCATACACAAAATAACCACACCTTTACATTCTTTTATAATACTGTGAGCTTGCTCTGGCAAATCTGCTTTCTTCATATTAACAAAAAGGGATAAAATTTCAAGTCCTTTTTCTTTTCCTAAGCCACTCTCCACAGAGACTACGTATTTAGGACCTGCAACAAAATCACAAGATATAATCAGTAATTTGGTTTAAGTATATTTAAATCTAATTGAATTAAAACATAAGGGAAGTAAAAAGTAAATTAATCCTTACCCATTACTGAATCTGTAACACTCTTGTCTCTGGTTGTAAGGAGAATTTGACACTGATTGTCAAAAGCTTTTAATACCCAAGGATCCCAAACATCATCCAAGATCAACAGAGACCTGATTTAAAAAAACAAAACAAAACTGTATTGAATCACTAATGACATTTATTATTTTAAGCCTCTTTTAAAGAAGGATAATGTGGGCACCTGGGTGGCTCAGTTGTTAAGCATCTGCCTTCAGCTCAGGTCATGATCCCAGAGTCCTGGGATCGAGTCCCATATCGGGCTCCCTGCTCGGCGGGAAGCCGGCTTCTCCCTCTCCCACTCCCCCTGCTTGTGTTCCCTCTCTTGCTGTGTCTCTCTCTGTCAAATAAATAAATAAAATCTTTAAAAAAATAAAAATAAAAAAGGATGATGTCACCAATGTCTTAAAATTTACAAAATAAAGATGTCTATTCATGGCTCTTCCTCTTTGCTATATTTCTTTCACAATATACTGAATCAAATAAAGAAAAAAAAAATTAGAGACTTTCCTCTCTTCCCACCCCAAAACAATGAATGCATTTTAAAGTTAGGGAACCTATAAAAAGTAAACTGTGTGTACCATGCAGGTGTTAAAAATTGGTTGCCGAAACTTAAAAAAAGTATCAAGTAATGAGATTTTTCTAATTCAGTTTTAAAGCACCAAAACTAAATGAGAACTGGGCTCAGGTTAGCTAAAATCAATCATATAAAAATAATATTTGAGAGATTCCTGGGTGGCTCAGTAGGTTAAGTGTCTGCCTTCAGCTCAGGTCATGATCCCAGGGTCCTGGGATCGAGTCCCGTATCGGGCTCCCTGCTCAGTGGAGAGCCTGCTTCTCCCTCTGCCTGCCGTTCCCCCTGCTTATGCTCTCTCTCTCTGTCAAATAAATAAATAAAATCTTTAAAAAAAATTTAAAAATAAAAACGATATTTGACCATTTTTTACCTACAAAACTAACAATTTCATATGTCCCAACCTGATATAATGCACTAGCAAGAATATTACCCTTCATTTGGTACACTAGCGGGGTTTTTCCCATCCATAAATCAGTTTATTTATTCCTAATGACAAAGAACCTCTGTGCCAATTCTTGATTGGTTTCTCCAAAAACTTTTTTGAACTCAGCAGAACAGATGGAGAAAAAATACAACTAAAAGCTAATAGCATAATTATACACTAGCATTTTTATCCTAGTGGCACACTACTTCTGTGCACTATAAAAAAAAAGATTCTGGGTACACATACAGACTGGAAAATTGCAAAAGTATAAACCAAAATGCTGCTCTGAGAGAAACAAAAAGGATGACTTCATTAGCCATGGTCTGATACATCTGATAGCATTTACAATATTTTCCTAAATAGTAATCACTTTTATTTTCGTAGAGAAGGGAAGCAGGACTAGGGAAAAGTTACTGCACTAGAAAAGAGGTAATATTTAGTGGTTTGAGGCCCCTGGGGGGTTCAGTCAGTTAAGCGCCTCTTGATTTCAGCTCAGGTCATGATCTCAAGGTCGTGAGATCGAGCACCGAGTCAGGCTCCATGCTGGGTGTGGAGCCTGCTTGAGATGCTTTCTCTCTTTCTCTCTCCCTCTGCTCCTTCCCCAGCCCTATCTAACAAAGCAAAACAAAACAAAACATAGTGGTCTAAATCCCATTTCCTCCAGGAAAATCAGTACCAGTGCCTACCAAGCGGAGGGAGCAATAACAGAAGGATTTGGAAGAGAAAGAAGCCAGAGAGAAAAGAGCTTGTCCTCTGTAGAATCACCTAAGAGGCTTTTCCCAAATTACTACTCTCACCGAATATTCTGATATTAATCCCCTTACCAATTTAAGAATCACTCAACCACTGCTACATATGAAAATGTAGTGCATTATCAGCTGCACCAAGGAATTAAAAAAAAACATTGAGAGCCATTACCTAACTCTTACCAGATTTACTGTTGAACACCCAAGGAAGGCTTTATTCATCTTTGTACTTGCAGCACTTGACCCAGAACCTGGCACAACACTCAATGTTGGTTAAATGAACCAATGAAAGAATGGCTGTTAAATCAGGGAGATCAAAATGTTGATTGAATCCCAGGTGATTAACTACTGATGGTTACACTGTTAACAGAAGCAACAACTAATCTACCATCTCCCTTCTGGCTACTGAAAACCGTGAAACAATTGATAACAGTGCCTGGCACATAATTATAATATTTATTGAATGAATTAAAATAAACCCTTGAAGTTCACAGAAGAGTTTTTTATATACATATACATACATATATATATATACACATACACACACACACACCTCCCAAAACTAAGAACACAACAGAAGGGTTCCATTAAATAAATAATCCTTTTACCAGGTGCCTACATTTATTCTGTCTCTTGTTCAATGTTATCCATTAGAAATAACAGATTCAAGGTAAGAAGCCTGCATTTTCTAGCAAAGACCCCTCACTAACTCACCTACTTAAGAAATACTTCTTGAGCACTTCAGTGGTATATAAGAGACAACATGGTAGGTGCAAAGAAAAGTAGCAATTTCAGGCCAGTGGCAGCCATTTTTTAATATAAGACAAAGAAGAACAGAAAAGCAATGCTTCACTCCTAGATCTCTACTGAAGAGCAAGAAAAGATATGATGTTCTTGAAATGTCAGTAGTTAAATCTCATTGGGACTTCATGCACCAACTAAATTTGATTATCTGTACCTTGGGTGTTTGCGCAACATCAGAATGCGAAGACGGTCTTTAGCCTCTTCAATGTTGAGTGGAAGCCTCTGAGAGAAACTCTCATCTTGATCCAACCGTGAGCAAAGATTCTGCAATTTCATCAGAAGTCCAGATTTGTCTTGTTTCCCAACTGAAACCCAGTGCACACCCCCTGGGAAACAACCTAGTGAAGAAAATAGTAATAAACTTAAGGCCTTTGAACAAGAGTCCTCCTTTGAAAGATTTTAGTGATAAGTAGCAGATTTGTTTCAATTTTCAATCTTATCTTCAATTTCTCTTGATTCAGGGTATACATTTTGCTTATGGAGTATTGTTGAACTTTATAACCTGAATCTAAGAAAAGCTGAAGATGTGAAGAAACTGAAGTTTGAAATAAATCTGCTATTTATCAGTAAAATCTTACCAAACAAAAATTTAGTCTTAGTCCTATGTCATCAATGATCGCTGTACAACATAGTTTCTCAGCCTTAGTACTCTTGACATTTTGGGCCAGATAATTCTTTGTTGTAAGGAACTTCCCTATGCACCGCAGGATGTTTAACAGTAGTCTCCCTGGCTTCTACCCACCAGATGCTAATAGCACTCCCCCACTCTGGTTATGACAACCAAAGATATCTCCAAACATTGTCAAAATGTCCCTTTTGGGGCAAAATCACCCCTGACTGAGAACCACTGATATCCAGGAACACATAACTCATTCATTATGGTTCTCATACAGTAACTTAAAGTAAGAAGTTAGGTTCAAGTCTGGCTCTACTGCTTACTAGCTATGCAATCTTTAGCAAATTACTTACCCTCACGTTCACTTATTATACCAGAATACGATTGTTTACCTTACCAATTTCAGAGTTACTGTGAGAAATTAATGATATAACACATGTGAATTTGCTACGTCAACTGTAAGGGTTTATAATAGACAGGATTATTAGTGATATGGATCTGACAGCACCTTGCAAATATTAAGCTCTGAACGAGTAGGCACCATATGAGGATGGACATTATTACCATCAACTGTTATCATCATTATCATTGTTAATTAAGCCACAGTATATCGTAAAATACATATTTTTACTTACATAGGTATCAAGAGCCAAAATCTTAGGCCTTCAAAAACTATACTTCATCAGTTCCCCGCATAAATACAAAAAAATGCTAGAGGGGTCCCTATGTGTAAAATTCGGTGAGCAGTAGCATTATTAGAACATACCAGTGTCATTAACCATAAATATTTATACCATGTGATTGTAAATAGTATAAGAAAAAGCAAAAACTAAATAAAAGATAAATGAGTTATAATATACCAAAGGGCAATTTATTTACTGGTATTCACAAATAATTAACTACAAAAATCACTATTTTAAAAGTTTAATCATCCAAAAGAAAGATTTGTGTATATGCAAAGACTTATTTATGACATATTTATTGAGCACTATTCTAAGAGTTTTACATATTAATCTTTATTTAATCCACATATTAAACTATCAAGCAGACACTATTTTTTATTTTTTAAGTAGGCTCTACGCCCAGCAGGGAGCCCAATGTGGGGCTCAAACTCACAACCCTGAGATCAAGACCTGAGCTGAGATCAAGAGACAGACACTTAACTGACTGAGCCACCGAAGTGCCCCACAAGCAGACACTATTATTATCCCCATTCTACAGAGGAAACTGAGGTATAGGAAGGTTGAGTAATTTGTCCAAAGTTACAAAGATAATAAAGCAGAGCTGGGATTCAAACTCCAGCCCAATGCTCAACTTCTAAACTATTCTGCCTCCTCAAGGATATTCACTGCAGCATTGTTTGCAACAGGAAAAAGCTGGAAACAACTTATAATGTCCATCTTAACCACTTCTTCCCAAGCCTGAGGCAGGCCCAACTGAGGAAGGAGAAAACCTTATACATAAATGAGGTTTGGAGTATTAAATAGGACTTGACATTTTAATTACTGAAATGAAGATTGTTGGAATGCAAACTGGTACAGTCACTGTGGAAAACAGTATGGAGATTCCTCAAAAAGTTAAAAATAGAACTACCCTGTGGCGCCTGGGTGGCTCAGTAGGTTAATCGTCTGCCTTCAGCTTGGGTCATGATCCTGGGGTCCTGGGATTGAGCCCCACATCGGGCTCCCTGCTCAGTGGGGAGTCTGCTTCTCCCTCTCCCTTTGCCCCCCCCATGCTCGCTCTCTCCCTCCCTCTCTCTCAAATAAATAAAATCTTTAAAAAAAGACATAGAACAAGGGGCGCCTGGGTGACTCAGTCGTTGAGCATCTGCCTTCGGCTCAGGTCATGGTCCTGGGGTCCTGGGATCGGGCCCTGCATTGGGCTCCCTGCTCCGCGGGAGGCCTGCTTCTCCCTCTCCCACTCCCCCTGCTTGCATTCCCTCTCTCACTGTGTCTCTCTCTGTCAAATGAATAAATAAATAAAATATTAAAAAAAAAAAAAATAGAACAACCCTATGATCCAGCATGGCACTACTGGGTATTAACCCAAAGAATACAAAAACAGTAATTCAAAGGGATACATACACACCTATGTTTATAGCAGCATTATTTATAATAGCCAAGATACGGAAGCAGCCCAAGTGTCTATTGATTAACGAATGGATAAAGATGTGGTATATATACACAATGGAATATTATTCAGCCATAAAAAAGAAATCTTATCATTTGCAATGACATGGATGGAGCTAGAAAATATAACACTAAGCGAAATAAATCTGAGAAAGAAAAATACCATAGGATTTCATTCATATGTGGAATTTAAGAAACAAAACAAATAAGCAAAGGGAAAAAAAAAAAGAGCAAGACAAACAAAGAAACTGACTCTTAACTACAGAAAACAAACTGATGATTACCAGAGGGGAGGAGGAGAGGGGATGAGTTAAATAGGTAATGGGGATTAAGGAGTGCACTTGTCCTGGATGATGTATGGACTTATTGAATCACTCTATTGTACACCTGAAACTAACATAACCCTGTAAAAAATAAAGTCACACAACGAAAAAAAGTAAATAAAAAGATAAGTGTGGGGGTGCCTGGGTGGCTCAGTAAGCTAAGCACCTGCTTTCGGCTCAGGTCATGATACCAGGGTCCTGGGACTGAGCCCCACATCAGGCTCCCTGCTCAGCAGGAAGCCTACTTCTCTCTCTCCCACTCCCCCATTTGTGTTCCCTCTCTCACTGTCTCTCTCTCCATCAAATAAATAAATAAAATCTTTAAAAAGAAAAGGGGAATAAATAAATAAAGTCTTAAAAAAAAGTTAAGTGCACTTGTAATGAGCACCAGGTGATGTACAGAATTGTTGAATAACTGTATCATACATATGAAACTAATATAACATTGTATGTTACCTAACTCGAATTAAAATGAAAACCTTAGGGAAAAAAAAGAAATTAGGGGCACCTGGGTGGCTCAGGCAATTTAGCGTCCAACTCTTGATTTAGGCTCAGGTCATGATCTCAGGGTCCCGGGATCAAGCCCCCACATCAGGTTCTGCACTCAGTGCAGAGTCTGCTTGAGATTCTCTCCCTACTCCTTCCCCCACTCGCACATATGTGCATGCTCTCTCTCTCTCTCTAAAATAAATAAATAAATCTTCCCCCCCCCCCCCCCCCCAATTAGATTGTTTTTAAAACCTGAAATGACCTGGGGACTCTGAACCTGTACAAGGCCGGGAGAAGAATCAGTGCCAGGGAAGTTTTAAACAGGCAATAAGGGAAAAAAGTTTTTTCCGATTACACCCTACAAACCTCAATGCAATGGTTATACATCCAGTAACTAAACCTAATAAAATTGTCAAGGTTTATGATTATGAATTTAAATTGGAATTCAGCTGGGTGATTTTCTCCAGCAAAGAGGAAGCAAGTAACTGTCCAGATGAAGCAATGGGGAGTAAGTGAGTAACTGTCTGGATAAAGCAATGGGGAGTAAGCAATTAGATTCCATCTCCTAGCATAGAGAAGGAAGCAGCATTTACCCAAGTAAGGAGAAACTGAAGAACCAAGAGCATGTGCAACGAAGCAACCGAACAATGGGTGATAAAAACCTAGGCCTGAGCCTAAGAGGGGGCTGATGAGAAAAACAGGATATTATAGAATCAACAGGTAAGTCTTGATAGGTGAGAAAACTGTAGTAGTGAACTTGAACAGAATAGGTGGAGATGGGCAAAGAGTAGAAGACTCTAACATTGAGATTTCAAAAGTGGTATCATTTCTGGTATTGAGAACGACAAGGGTCCAGTCTGTGATCAGGAAGTATACGGATAAAGGGAAGTAAAGAAAATGGTTACTGCAGATAAAGACATCAAGAAACTGAGAGGCCAAGGTTTTGGATGACTCATCTACAGAAATATGGATATCTTACTAAGAGTGTCAACAGAAGAACTTAAATTTATAACTAAGAGCTTCAATCAACAATGAATGAGAGCAATACCATAACTGGGAAAGATCAGAGAACTCAACCTCAAAGGACAGACTTTAGCTGGAGAAGGGAGTATTAATGGTCTGGATGAGGCAACGGAAAAGCATGGACAACATCCACCCATTTCCTTGAGCTGAAATATGTGGGATGTAAAGGAAAAAAAGTTGCCATACCACGGAGGACAGCTACGGAGAATGTGGTATCCTCTGAGAATTGTCCAATTTCAGATAAGGAAGGAGATAAACGTTCCAAGAACAGGTTGATAAGATAGAGGAGTACCTTGATCACAGAGAAGGAAATCTAGAGGGTAAGACAGAAAAGTTTGGGAATGAGAGGAAGAAACCTAGATCACAACTGACAATGTACTGAGTACTAACTGCATAACAATCTAAAAAATAACAAATGACCAGGAAACAGAGAACTCTGCAGGAACTAAGGTAAAGATAGTGCTGTGAAGCATGGTTTGATTATCACTGAAAGCTTCTGGAAGTTCCCTTAGACTTCCTTCAGTGTAAGTCAACATTTATGAAATAGTAAATCCCTTAGGTTTCCCGTAGTGTTATACCTGTGTGCTTTGTGTGCACAGGTTTGTAAATGCAAAGGAAAAAAGCTTGGAAAAATTCACTCTAAACTGTTAACCATGATTACTTGGATTTAGAATTTAGGAGAAAAGGAAGAAAGGCAGGTGAAAAGAATTTTTACTTCTTTCTAAATGAAAATACATTTGTAATTTTTTTTAAGATTTTATTTTTAAGTAATCTCTACACCCAATATGGGGTGCGAATTTACAACCCCAAGTTCAAGAGCTGCATGCTCTACAGACTGAGCAGGCAAGGCACCCCTACTTTTGTGATATTTAAAACTATTTTAAACTACCTGTTGCTCCTAAGGTTTTATGGGTTTTTTTTTAATGTGTCCATTCTATTTAAAATTTCTTAAAAAATCTGGGGCACCTGGGTGGCTCAGTCATTAAGTGTCTGCCTTCAGCTCAGGTCATGATCCCAGGGTCCTGGGATTGAGCCCCGCATCGGGCTCCCTGCTCGGCGGGAAGCCTGCTCCTTCCTCTCCCACTCCCCCTGCTTGTTGTTCCTGCTCTTGCTGTCTGTCTGTCTGTCAAATAAATAAATAAAATCTTTAAAAAAATAAAATAAAATTTCTTAAAAATCAGGGCACATGGGTGGCTCAGTCAGTTAAGTGTCCAAATCTTGACCTCAGCTCAGGTCTTGATCTCAGAGTCATGAGTTCAAGCCCCACGTCAGGCTCCATGCTGGGCATGGAGCCTACTTAAAAAAAATCTATCTTGCAAATCATCCCAGAGTTAAAGACAAGGGAAAGAAAATACCTGATGTACCAAGCTAGTGATTTAAATTTATGTACCTATCACCTAGACCAAAGGTCTCTCTCTCCTAAAAACAAATACCATATGATTTCACTTAAATGTAGAATCTAAAACACAAATAAGCAAAAAAAAAAAAAAAAAAGGGAGAAACAAACCCATAAATACGAAGAACAAACTGACGGTTGCTAGAATGGGGGGAATAAGGGGGAATGGGCATAATGGGTGAAGGGGAGTGGGAGGTACAGACTTCCAGTTATGGAATGAATAAGTCAAGGGGATGAAAGGTACAGCATAGGGAATATATCGAATGGTATTATAATGGTACTGTATGGTAACAGATGATAGCTATACTTGTGGTGAGCACTGCATAACATGTAGAGTTCTCAAATCACTATGTTGTGTACCTGAAACTAATGTAACATTGTGTGTCAACTATACTTAAATTAAAAACAAAATTAAAAAAAAATAAAAGCACAATAATATGTTCAAAAGCAAAAAAAAAGTCTCTCCTAAATTTAAAACTAAAAAATTAGGGCATTAGAAAAATGCAAGGGGCACCTGGCTTGCTCAGTCATTAGAGCATGCAACTCTTGATCTCAGGGTCATATGAGTTCAAGCCCCACACTGGGTGTAGAATTTACTTTAAGGAAAAAAAAAAAAAAAAAACCTATGCAAGAAAAAATGAAACACTGCTAGCTTTACAATGAAAGATAGAGACCAAATGACCAACTGATCTGCAAATCTCCTACTGTCAAGTACGATAGTTAAATACTGAAGTATTAATTCCACATTTCAGAAAGAATGTAAAAATCTTGACTATGGGCACAAGAGGGAGCAATTTAGCCTTGAATGAGGCTTGTATCTGTGATTCATTCAGAGAAACTTATTCACAGAAAAACTACCTTTAATCAAAGAAAATTAACCCCATTTTACTTTCACATGTGACTTACCTGGTAGCAATTAAAAATCTAATAGAATCTGGGGTACCTGGGTGGCTTAGTTGGTTAACCGTCCGCCTTCAGCTCAGGTCATGATCCCAGGTTCCTGGGACTGGCTCAGGTCATGATCCCAGAGTCCTAGGATCGAGTCCCACATCAGACTCCCTGCTCAGTGTGGAGTCTGCTTCTCCCTCTGCCTCCCCCAGCTTGTGCTTATGCTCTTTCTTTCTCTCTCTTTCTCAAATAAATATTTTAAAAAAAAAAGAAAAAAAGAAAAAGAAATCTTGGGAAGGACAGAACAGGTAGACAGCCTCTGAAGAAAGCTTCCAAGCTTTAAAAACAGCATATAAAGACAACAGTGTCAATGGTTTAAAATATATGAACTCTTCACAATTTCCCTACCCCCCAAAAAATAAAGGTTTGAACATTCAAAAGGAAACTGGCTAACTTAAAAATGTATAGGCATAAATAATTAAGAACTTAATATTCTTTAATTTTTACCAAATACCACCCCAAGATAACAAAAATTCTATAGGAACTACAGTTTTAATGAAGTTTGTAAACTTTATAGTTATCTACACTTTCAAAAGAAAAAGGTTTTATACTAAAATTAAATTGCAAAAATCCTATATTTTAAAATGGAAGTAAACTCCAGAGATTAAAATTTATATTTAGAATAAAGTATCTACTTGGAGCACCTGGGTGGCTTAGTCAGTTAAGCGTCTGCCTTCAGCTCAGGTCATGATCCCAGGGTTCTGGAATCGGGCCCCACATAGGGCTCTCTGCTCAGCGGGGAGGCTACTTCTCCCTCCCCCTCTGCCTGCAGCCCCCCGTTTGTGTGCTCTCTCTGACAAATAAATAAAATCAATCTTTAAAAAAAAAAAGTATCTACTCTTGAACTAGTAGATATATTAAAGCAGACTCCAAAAACATTAATGAATATGAATGGTAAGACTATAATAGGGCTACTTAAGCAAAATTCAAGAAGCACAAATCAGAAGACACAAAACTGTGTTAATTTAACTATATTGGAATTAAAGATTTGTTAAAGACATCCAGCATAAAGTTAATACAGACAAATAAAAAGATATTTATACAGACTAAAACCAACAAGACCTAGTATCTAGAATATAAAAGAAACTCCTAAAAAGCAATGAGAAAAAGATGGAAATCTCAATGGAAAAACAGACAAATGATACAAACAAATTTTATTAAAAAAGGAAACCCAAAAAGCTAAAAAGCTTATGAATAGTCAAACTCAAGTTATCAGAGAAATGCAAATTAAAAGATACCACTTTACACTTGCTGGCCTGGCAAAAATTATAAAGCTAGATGATACCTAGTGTCAGTAAGGAAGTGAGGACATAGGAGCCCTCATACACTACTGGTGGAAATAAACAGACTGGAGAGCAAATTTGATATTAGTATTTCCTATAATTTAGTGATTCTGCTTCCAGATACATAAACTCAAAAAACTCTCATTTCTGTAAAAGTTCAACCCAGCTTTGCTGGGGCAGCAAAGAGTTGGAGACAGTCTGTATATCTATTAGCTAGGGGAATGAACAATAAAATGTGCTGGATGCACCCCATGTAGGGCAGCAATCAGGTATAACAAATAAGATATACAGCCAGCAAGGATAAATCTTAAAAATAACATCAAGATATGGACTCTGAGAAACAAACTGAGGGTTTTAGAGGGGATGGGTTAGCCCGGTGATGGGGTGATGGGTATTAAGGAGGGCACATATTGAATGAAGCACTGGGTGTTATACGCAAACAATGAATCATGGAACACTATGTCAAAAACTAAAAAAAAAAAAAAAAAACCGTCAAGAGAGCTAGGAAATAGAATAAAATAATTAACACTATAACATTTATGCAAATTTACAATATCTGCCTACAAACAAACATTTTACAAGAAAACATACATTACACATACACTTACAAAGAACACACATTAAACATATTGGAAGGGGGTGCCTGGATGGCTCAGTTGGTTAAGCGCCTGCCTTCAGCTTGGGTCATGATCCCAGGGTCCTGGGATCGAGTCTCGCATTGGGCTCCCTGCTCAGCTGAGAGCGTGCTTCTCCCTCTCCCTCTGTTACTCCCCCATTTGTGCTCTCTCTCTCTCTGTCAAATAAATAAAATCTTTATAAATAAATAAATAAATAAATAAATAACTTGGAAGGATCACCTATGGGGAGGTATAATATTGTGATCAATATATTTGGTCTTCATCCCTGTTTCTGGCACACAGCTATAAACCCTTTGTAATTTCTTAAATAAGAGCCATAGGGGTACCTTTTATAATATTTAGTTTTGTACCTAGTTCCTGAAATAGTTCCAGAGCTATAAAAGTGAAATTATTCATGTAACAAGCCCCTTTTAACCACACCTGAGCTTGTTAATGAAGTTATTTTTGGAAAGCCTCCATATAAGCTAAGGATGGGGACTGTTGCCCGAGGAACCAACCATATAAATGGTTGGAACTTTCAGCCCCACACTCCAGATCTCTCAGACCTCTGGGGCGGGAAGAGAGGCTAGAGATTGAACTCAATCACCAATGGCCAATGATCAATTGTGTCTCTGTAATGAAGCCTCCCAAAACCAGGGTACAGAGAGCTTCTGGATTGAAGGTGTGGAGAGAATGGTATACCAGAGAGGGCATGGAAGCTCTGCACCCCTTCCCATTTACTTAGCTTTTTTTTTTTAAGATTTTATTTATTTATTTGACAGATAGAGACATAGCTAGAGAGGGAACACAAGCAGAGCGAGTGGGAGAGGGAGAAGCAGGGTTCCCGCTGAGCAGGGAGCCTGATGCGGGGCTCGATCCCAGGACCCTGGGACCATGACCTGAGCCAAAGGCAGACGCTTAATGACTGAGCCACCCAGGTGCCCCATTTACTTTGTCTTATGCATCTCTCCCATCTGGCTGTTCCTGAATTATATCCTTTTATAATAAACCAGTAATGTCATAATGTTTTCCTGAGAAAGCTGCTCTAGCAAATTAATCAAATCCAAGAACACGGAACCTCCAATCTATAGCCATTTGGTCAGATGCAGAGGTAACCTGGACTTGTGATTGGTTATCTGAAGGGTGGCAGGTGGGGCAGAAGAGTAGTCTTGCAAGACTGAACCCTTAACCTGTGGGCTCTGTCACTATCTCCATGTACATAGTGTCAGAATTGAATTAAATTGTAGGACACCCAGCTGGTCTTGAAGAATTACTGGATGTGTGGAAAATGCACAATCTACTGTCAGAAATGAAGCAGTGCTGTAGTTGTGCAGAGGAGACACAATGGAAAAGTGTGTTTTTCCTTAAAGGAAGGAACGGAAAATGAGGATGGGAAATTTTTAAAAGGAAACAAACACAGGAAGAAGCTAAAGCTTATACAGACCCAATACGATAGTGGGTGTGAACTAAGGAATGATTAACTCAATCCTCTATACATGAGATCTCACAGAAGTATATGAGAGATATTAAGCTCACTACGTACCGGACAGTTGCTAGTATCTCTGATATCTTCTCAAAACAAAGTGGTTAAAAGTCTATTCTGAGACCACAATTTATACAATATGATCCCTGGGTAATTATTCCATAAGTTGTTGGTCATTTTAACCCCTAAAATTGAAAACTCACCCCAATAATCTAGAGTGATTTAAACTGAGTTGAGGAGCACACTTTTAATCTTTAAATTAGTATGTTATAAATATATTTTTTAGGGCGCCTGGGTGGCTCAGTTGGTTAGGCGACTGCCTTCGGCTCAGGTCACGATCCTGGAGTCCCGGGATCGAGTCCCGCATCGGGCTCCCTGCTCGGCAGGGAGTCTGCTTCTCCCTCTGACCCTCCCCCCTCTCATGTGCTCTCTCTCATTCTCTTTCAAATAAATAAATAAAATCTATAAAAAAATAAAAAAATAAAAATAAATAAATATATTTTTTAAAGGAAATTCATCATAATATTAAAAGGAAAATCCATTTCTTCACACTAAAAGAACTTAAACCAGTTTTTATCCTGAAACACCCCTGGTGATCAACTTTGCAGAATAACTGAGTGAGTGAACAAATAAGCATTCAAATGAATCCTTAGCCGTAAGAGTTGCATGGAACTGAATCCCACAAAACCTAACGACAAAAGGGAAAAAACAAGGAATTGGGCATATTTCTGACAAAAGTAGGATCAACACTGCTGATAAAGGCTGTGAAGTACAAACTAAAGCCGAGGTGAGTACAACAGATGTGCCCTAACCACCACCTTTCTAAACCTCTTAGAGACTTCTGACTTATTCCAACATTTTGTCATCTCATCACAAACTCTCTTAACTGCCTATTATGACAAAAAAGTTATTAACAACTAGAAGTCAGGAACAATTTTTAATTCCCCTTCAAGTCACTAATGAATGGAGGCAACCAAAGACTGCTGGAATTGTGTAACTATTCCCAGTGAATACCCTGGGAACCCACCAGATTCACTAAGGTCAGCAGTACACCTGCCAGATGTCCTAAATCCTCTTCTGCACAGTATGCCCTTCCCCATTCCAGTAACTATCCAATACCTTCCCACCTCCCCTACTCTCCCATCCCTACCTAGTGCACCTGGCAAACTTCTATTATTCCTCCAAACTCCAGTTAAAATGTCATGTCATTCAGGAAGCCTGTCCTGTCCATCTTCTTCCCCCAGAGAGATAACACTTCCTTCCTTTGCTGTAAAACTGTACCACATACTTGTTTCTACTGCTCAATTTATCACATATAATTTGTTTACATGTCTGTCTCCCCTCCTCTTTTTTTTTAAATGAAGCATGCCCTTTCCAGGGAGAATTTCTTTTTTTTTTTAATTTTATTTATTTATTTGTCAGAGAGAGAGCGAGCGAGCACGAGCGGGGGAAGGGGCAGAGGGAGAAGCAGGCTCTGTGCTGAGCAAGGAGCGCGCTGTGAGACTCGATCCCGGGACCCTAGGATTATGACTTGAGCTGAAGGCAGATTCCTAACCGACTGAGCCACCCAGCTGTCCCGTCTCCCCTACTTGACTGTGAACAAATTTCTTAGATGCACAGACCGGGCCTTCTTTTTTTGCCAAGCTCCATAGTAGGCTCTCAAATATTTACTGAATACATGCATACCTGAAGCAAGAAAAGACAGTCATTAGATGTCGAATGAATCTATAAAGCCTATCGGCAGGAGTGCCTGGCTGGCTCAATCTGTAGAGCATGGGACTCTTGATCTCGGGGTTGTCAGTTTGAGCCCCATACTGAGCGTAGAGATTACTAAATAAATACCTATCCTCAAAAACCCACTGGTTGCTATAGTCATCTCCCACTTTTTTTTCTTTTTCTTGGGGATTACACATTAGACAAGTTACTAAAGATTTTTATTTTTTTTTTTAAGAGATTTTTTTTTTTTAAGATTTTTTTTTTATTTTTTATTTATTTATTTGAGACAGAGAGAATGAGAGACAGCATAAGAGGGAGGAGAGTCAGAGGGAGAAGCAGACTCCCTGCCGAGCAGGGAGCCCGATGCGGGACTCGATCCCGGGACTCCAGGATCATGACCTGAGCCGAAGGCAGTCGCTTAACCAACTGAGCCACCCAGGCGCCCTAAAGATTTTTATTTTTAAAGGTAAACACCCGATAGAACTAATTACAGAAATGGAATTAATAGTTTAATACAAGCCAAATACATGGGAGAATCACTCACTAGGAGAATCATTAATGGAACTGAGTTTCCGGGGCACCTGGGTGGCTCAGTCCTTAAGTGTCTGCCTTCAGCTCAGGTCATGATCCCAGGGTCTGCAGGGGGCCTGCTTCTCCCTCTCCCACCCCCCTGCTTTATGTTCCCTCTCTGGCTCTCTGTCAAATAAATAAAATCTTAAAAAAAAAAAAAAAATGGAACTGAGTTTCCAAAAATCTCCTTCTCTATAGCACTCAGCCAACAGGAGGGTGTTAAGTCTAGTACTTCCTAAAAGGAAGGGATATAAGCTAGACAACCTTTGAAGATCCTTTTTCAACTCTACAATCCCCTCCAATTATTAAGACATAAGGGACTAGCTTCAATCCAGTGATAATAAGTACCATCTGATAATATATGAATTTATTAGCCTGGTTAGCCAAGCCTCCTTGTGACAAGCTAGGTACAAAATAAATTCCAAATTTAATCACACCTGTGGTAGGTAGAATGAGAATAACAGCCCCTGGAAGATGTTCACATCCTAATCCACAGAACTTGTAATTATGTTACCTTACATGGCAAAAAAAGACTTTGCAGATACAATTAAATAAAGGATTTGGGGGTGAGATTATCCTGGATCATCCAAGGGCCCCTAGAAGAGAGACGCAAAAAGGTGAGAGTCAGAGAAAGAGATGTGATGACAGAAGCATAGATCAGAAAGAGCAAAAAAGATCTGACAATGCTATTATGCACCGCCAGCTTGAAAATGGAAGGAACCATAAGTCCAGGAATGCAGGCCACCTCTAGAAGCTGGAGAATACAAGAAAAAGGATTTTCCCTAGAGCCTCCAAAAGAACTCAGTCCTGCTGACACCTCGACTTTAGCCCAGTAAGAACTACTTTGGACTTCTGACTTCCAGAATTGTGCCAATGATAAATTTGTGTTGTTATGCCACCAAATTTCTGGTAATTTGCTACAGCAGCAATAGGAAACTAATATCATGCCTAAAGAATATCTCTTTAGGCAGCAACACATGGTAATCAAACTTACCATCTAAGAAAAAATGATCTCGAACAGCTTCTGCAGCTAAAACAGACTTCCCACAACCTGCCATTCCATATATGACGACCCATCCTGGTTCACCATTTAGTATGAATAGGTTCTGCCGAATTGCATTCACCAGCTTCTTCCTGGTAACAAAAACAACTGGCCTCTGTGGCACTCCACCTTCACAAAGGACTGTCTTTACTGAAATCCAAAACAAAACAAGCATGAACGAATTGAACTTTGAAATGGTTACTCAAGTCATACCATAAAAACCAAAAGAAAGCAAGGCTGAGGCTTACCCTCAGAACTTCCAAAGGAAGAAAATGTGGCTGGCATACTAACCTCAACATTCTTATTTCTCAGAACATAACAAAAACATATACTTTTCAAGATGACTACTGACAATGCAAAGCTCCATCTATATCTGCCCTTATACACCCTATTCCTCCCTGACTCTCCAATCTCTTTTTCTCATATTGAAGACTAGAAAGGAGGGTGTAAAGGAAAGAATATGGAATTCCTTTCAAGAATATAGATTTCTAAAGACTCTTATTCTTTCCTATGCATGAACTCAATAAATAAACACAGAATTGGAGAAGAGCTTAAAGGCCTAAACACTGTCTTTTTAATCTCTAAAAATGCCCAGTAGACAGCTCACTAGGCATGAAGAAAATGTGCAAGTTAACACAGGTGCAAATAAAAACGTAAACTGAAAAACAGAACTATAATTTTTCTCACTGCATTTTCAGTGAACTAATCATAATCAATCTCTTCAACAGACTCCATTTACAATAAGACAAAACTGCAGCAATGTAGCCATTGTGATAGCAATGTGATAGAAGATATCATGGATACAAACCATATGAAGTTATTCCACCAACTGAATCTTTGCCACCATTGGAAGAAGAGATGACAGGAATGCCACTATGGAGAAGGGCAGCAAGATCTTTATACCCTTCATGTATTAAAGCATTGTAGAATGATATGTAGGAATAATTATCTTTTTTAAGTATCATTTTAATTAACAGAGCTGCTCGCTGCTGTTGAGTGGGCTAAAAAATAAATAAATAAGTAGTTTAGTATACTACAAAGAATACGTTTGCAACATCAATTAGTGGAGACCAGTGCAAGTTCTGAAATAAATGTAAGAAAATTTTTTAAACTCAAATAATTATATCAAACATTTTTAAATAAAAATTAGAAAGAAAAAAAATTTTATAGCACAGACTTACGCAGAGGGATTTACCTCATTTTTTACTTTTTCCTCCTCCAGTACTGTTAAAACTCCATCATTAATCATACAATCCATGATGTAGGACGTTTTGATGTCCTTTTCCAGGGCTTCTCTATGTTGAAGCAAACAGTTTCGAGCTTTTGCGTCCATCTTCCCTCAAATTTTTTGTTCTCTGAGCTGTCAACCATGAGCTATGGGCAAAATATCACAATATTTGTCAGGGCAATAAAGATATAAAAAGATGTGTAACCTCACTGGTAATCAAGAAATAAAATAAGATTTTTTTGCAAAGATTTTTAAAAACGGACAAAACTGAAGGCTTTCAAAAGTGTGAGAAAATAAGTATTCATATGCACTACTTGAGAAGACTACAAAAATGGTTACAACTTTTCTGAAAGGCAATATGATAAGATATAAAAGCATTTAAAGTGAGTATTCTCTCCAACCCAGAAATCCCACTTCTAGAAATTTACCTCAAGGAGACATTCACTTATGTATGCAAAAATATCCACAAAAAGAGTTAACAGGGGTGCCTGGGCGGCTCAGTCGGTAGGGCATGTGACTTGATCTCAGGGTCGTGAGTTCAAACCCCACACTGGGCATGGAGCCTACTTTAACAAAAAAAAAAAAAAGAGTTAACAGAGAATGTTTAGGGGAGGAAAAAAAAGATGAAAACAAAAATTAAAAAAAAAAAAGATGAAAACAACCTAAATGCCCACCTTGCTGAGTATGGATTAAAAAAATTAGAGTATGTATATAAAATTATAAGATGTACAGAGTATGTGTATTATATTATAAGATTAGTACACAGCCATTTAAAATAAGACACTTCGGGCACCTGGGTGGCTCAGTAGGTTAAGCGACTGCCTTCGGCTCAGGTCATGATCCTGGAGTCCCAGGATTGAGTCCCGCATCGGGCTCCCTGCTCAGCGGGAAGTCTGCTTCTCCCTCTCCCGCTCCCCCCTCTTGTGCTCTCTCTCTCTCTCTCTCAAATAAATAAAATCTTAAAAAAAAAAAATAATAATAAGACACTTCTCCATGTACTGACATGGAAAGATGTTCACTACACACTAATTAAAAAAATTAGAAATATGATCCCATATACAGCACAAAATATATGTTGGTATCATATAAATACACAGGAAGATGTTAGGAAGTCTATTCAACCTAATATACTTGGGGTTACTTCTAAGTAGCAAGATTTGGGGGTTCCCCCTTTTCTTTTTTGTACTTTTCTATATAGTCTTAATTTTTTCAATATACATTATATTTTTATAATTTAAAAAACTTTAAGATTTTTATAAATAGCGATCTTACTGAAATCCTAATGTTTAGAAACTTGTCTTTATCCAACATAAGATTAAACAGAGCATTGTTTTCACGCAAGGTGTTAGCTCTAGGTCTTCATCTGTAAACACATTTCTCACATGCTTACCCCACTGTTCCAGCTGAGCTGCTAAGTATGACAAAGCAGCAGAAAATACCCACTGGTGTCATTCTTCAGATTAAGAGGACACAAAGAGGGACGCCTGGGGGCACTGAGTCAGTTGCGCATCTGACTCTTGATTTTGGCTCAGGTCATGATCTCAGGGTTGTTAGATGGATGGAGCCCTGCATCAAGCTCTGTGCTGAGCATGGAGCCTGCTTTAAGATTCTCTCTCCCCCTCGGGGCACCTGGGTGACCCAGTCGGTTAAGCATCTGCCTCAGGTCCTGATCGCAGGGTTGTGAGATCCAGTCCCAGGTCAGGCTCCACACTCGCGGAGTTTGCTTAAGTTTCTCTCTCCTTCTGTTCCTCCCCCCAGACGGTATCTCTCTTTCTCTCTCTCTGTCTCAAATAAAAAAAATAAATCTTTTTTTTTTTTTTTTTTATAAAGATTTTATTTATTTGAGAGAGAATGAGATAGAGAGAGAGCATGAGAGGGGGGAGGGTCAGAGGGAGAAGCAGGCTCTTCGCCGAGCAGGGAGCCCGATGCGGGACTCGATCCCGGGACTCCAGGATCATGACCTGAGCCGAAGGCAGTCGCTTAACCGACTGAGCCACCCAGGCGCCCCTAAAAAAAATAAATCTTAAAAAAGTTTTCCCTCTCCCTCTGCCCCTCCCTCCCACCTCCCTGATGCTCTCTAAAAAATAAATTTAAAAAATTAATATTCTTTACAGCATAATACTCTAAGTTTCTACCAGCTTTATTTCAAATACAATGCAGATTTTTCCATGGTTATAAAACCCAGATCCAAATATTTGCAGGTTTTTAAAACATTAACAGAACTCCACCCAATGTAGTAGAGTATCTAAATGTGTTCAATAATTTATCCATTCAATAAACATTTGAGCCCCTCCTATGTGCCAGGCCCTGAAGTCTACAAAGAAGATTAATCATAACCCTGAAAGAATTCATAATCTAGTGGGAGAGAAAAATTTTAAAGAGATAATTAGAATGTGATGCCGTAAGGGCAAAAATACAGATAAGCACAAATAATATAGAGTGCACAAAAGAGGACGGATAATCATTTTCAACAATGACTATATACTTGTGGCACTTGCAAACATAGGGAAATAGAGCACTTGCCTATACTTGTCAAGGTTCACCAAATGCCCAGTACTAGCATGAAACTGAAGGATAAAAGAAAAAGTTATGATCAGAATCAAGGCTATGGTATCCTTTAAACGTTACTACCGTTTTACGATCTCAATTAAAACAAAACATTCCTTAATTTTTAGTTAATTTTTCAGGATATGTCGAATTGCTAAACAGACACCTCTGACAACCTGAAACTAATTTCCAACTTTCCCTGGCCCTATTAAAACGAAATATGTAAATTTTAAATACATTGTTAAACTCTGCACAAATCGTAATATTATGAACAAATTCTCAGCGTCCCACCTTCTGTAACCACATCAAAATGTAAAATCAAACTCTTCAAAGATGTGAAATAGAGAGTAAAGAGCAATTTCATCCAGGAAAACCGTAATAGTTGGCTGCTTCCTCTTTGGTAATTTCTCTTCCTGGTACAGGAGCAGGACGGTTAGCAATTATTCCTTGTGTCAGAATTCTGAGTCCCTGAAATTGGCTACTGAACCTCCAGAGAACCCAGCTCGGGCAGAAAAGCGGGGCGCAAACTTACCCAAACCTGTGCAAAAGGTCTTATTGGGAAAGGCAGCCCTGCAGGGACAGACTGGGAAGTCCAGGTGGGGGTGGGGGTGGGGGTGGGGCTGGGGAGGTAAGCAATGGGGGCTCCCTAAAGGGAATGTAGGGATCCGCGCGCGGCCCCAGGACAAGTCCGGGCCTCACAGGTGCACCTCCAGGGCCTCCGCAGTCCGGGGCGCCTCAGGACCCCCAGAGGCCTCGGGCCCGCGGAGAGACAGACGTCACCCCCGCAGGCAGACCACACAGTCCCGGACCGCCGAGGTGAGGCCGGGTCTGAGGCCCGCCCTCTCGTGTACCCCACCCCAGACACAAAGGGAGGAGGGCCCGCTCGAGCTGTCGCTCTTTCCCTCCAGAGGCAGCTGCACCCGGCCGGAGTCCGGCACCACTCCGAACGCAGCCGCGACTTCAAGTCCTCGCGGGTCGCTGACGACCCAGACTCCTCACCTTCGGCTCCCTCGTCCCTTCAGCCCGGGAATAAAAGAACCAGCGTCCACTTGAAACCTCCTCCTTTCCGCCTCAGAGCCTCGGAGCAGTCAAAACCCGCTGGGCCCGCCCAGCCCGGACAGCGCGCGCCCGCGCACGCAAATACACACACCCGGAGTCCCCGAGGAGCGGCCGCTGCCCCGCGCGCCCCAGCCGCGGCGAGCGCCCGCGCGCGCCTAAAAAAGCGCCCTCCGCCCCACCCCACGGCGGGGCGGGGCTAAGCCACGGCGGCGCGCCTCTTTCCGAGGACAGAGGACCCAGGCGGCGGCGCGCTCCACGTGGCGCGCGCTACCCTTCCCCGCCCCCTCGCTGCCCGGCGGTCCGCGCGCGCCGGGAAGCCACGATTTCCTCAAGTTTGCGGCTTTAATGGAAAGGGAAAGGAGGTTCGCCAGGTGCCTCTGCTGGAGGAACTAGAGGGCGGGTGGCTGGGGGACGCTCTGAAGCAGAGAGAACGGCCGGGAGAAGAGGGGGCGAGTTTGTGGGCGGTGCCAAGTCCAGGAGGGGGCGCGGTCACCGCTGAGGCGTCCCGCGGAGGCTGAGGAGGCCCAGTCCCGACCCCCCAGGGTGAAGAAGGCGCCCGGGGCTTGTCGCGTCCTCAGACATGTCGGAGGTGAAGAGCCGGAAGAAGTCGGGACCCAAGGGAGCCCCCTCGGAGCCGGGGAAGCGGAGCGACGGCGGGAAGAGCCCCGAGGCCCGGGGCGGTGGAGGCGGGGGCTGGGCGGACCCCCGGACCGGCGTGAGCCTGCTGTCGCTGGGGACGTGCCTGGGCCTGGCCTGGTAAGTGGACGCGAGGCCGCCCGGGCCCTGTGTCCGGCCTCCCGCGGTCGCCCCACTCTTCTCCGGGCCTCGCCCGGCTCGGCATCCCGCTAACCTCCCAACCCCAGACCTGCGGCTTCTGTTCCTCTGCCTTGACCCCAAAAAAGGGACAGCCCTTTTTTTTTTTCGCTCTTTCTTACAACTCATTTTTCTTTTGTATTAGTAGTGTGCCCCGATCACTCAACTGGAGTTGAGACTCAGGTCTGGGAACGAGTCAGCCATTTCTTGAGATGCGGATTTGACCAAACTTTATTAAGCGCCTGCTACACGTCCGAAGCTTTTCCGTTTTCGTAACCCATTTCCTGTCCGCTGCACATTTGCCTTGGACACAGTTGCCCCACCCTCACCCCATAAATGCCTAATGGCAACGTTGGCGGTCTTTAAATCATTCGGTATGATCTCAGGGCATATCTCAGTATGACAATATCAGAGTTTGAGGATTTCTCATATTTCCATCCTCGTTCATGCGTTATGAATTTAAAGTGTCTTCCTAAGTTACAGATTGAATTTTAGTACTGTAAAATGACAAAAGTGTAGCATTTGTGTTCACCTGAAACTGAACATCCATAGTTTTTAAACCAAATTTTAAACCAAGCAAATAGCAATACATTGTTGTTATAGAAAAAAAAATTAGTATTAGAAATAACCTTAAGGGGTGCCTGGTGCCTCAGTCAGTCAAGCGTCTGCCTTCGGCTCAGGTCATGATCCTGGGGTCCTGGGATGGAGGCCTGCGTGGGCTCCCCGGTCCATCGCCCCGGTTGTGCTTTCGCTCGCGGGCGCTCTCTCTCTCAAAAATAAAATCTTTGAAAAAAGAAAGAAAGAAAAAACCTTAAAACCAACTTAGTAATTTTATTTTCCCCAATCATTTTCTTTAGGAATAACCTATTTCATCTTAATAACAAGACTCGTGCTTTAAATTAGAATTTCCCTCCACTTTTCACCGATTTTTAAAGTATTTAGAAGATAGTTATTCATCTTCAAGAGTAATAGAGGAGGGACCCTGGACTTCCTTTAGTGTAGACCATTTTTGATTGTAATAAATTTTGAATTATACTCTACTGGTAACTCATCCTGAGTTGAAATTAATAAAACATTTGTTACAATAAAGTAGATGTTATTAAATGTTCTCTTCAAGGGATGCCTGGGTGGCTCAGTTGTTAGGGATCTGCCTTCGGCTCAGGTCATGATCCCAGGGTTCTGGGATCGAGCCCCACATCAGGCTTCCTCCTCAGCTGGGAGCCTGCTTCTCCTTCTCCCTCTGCCTGCTGCTCCCCCCGCTTGTGCTCTCTCTCTCTGTCAAATAAATAAAAATCTTTAAAAAATAAATAAATGTTCTCTTCAAAAAAAGGATGTTCATGTTAGTAATATGGCATTTTGTTTATGTAATATTTTGATTTTGATCTTAAAAGAATGAATTTACCCTTTTTAATAAATTTACTCTTGTAAATAAACTGCTCTTATGTCTTAAAATGCATGACCTTCGTTAGGGAAATAAAAACCCTTTTATACTGAGAAAGTTACTCAGTAATAGAGCTAATAGGCTAAAAGATACAGATCTTCCTTGACTTAGGATGGGGTTACTTCCCAGTAAACCCATTGTAAGCTGAAAATATCATAAGTCAAAAATGCATTTAATACACCTCATCTACCAAACATCATAGCTTAGCCTAACCTATCTTAAATGTGTTCAGAACACTTAACATTAGCAGACAGTTGAGCGAAGTCATCTGACAAGCCTATTTTACAAGAAAGTATTGAATATCTTACGTAATTTACTGAATACTGTACTGAAAGTAAAAAAACAGAATGCTTGTATAGGTACAGATTGGTTATAAGTGAATCATGGTCACTTAATCACAGGGAGCTGCTGCTGCAGGCACTGCCCAGCATCAGGGGAGAGGATCCGACCAAGAAGAGGATCAGGATCTCACTGCTACTCTAGGAAAAGGTCAAAATTCAAAGTACAGTTTCTACTGAGCTCCTATCACTTACATACCATCATAAAGTCAAAAATCTAAGTCAAACCATTATAAGTTGAAGATCGTCTGTATATGTTGCTTCTCTCTGGAACGTAGTAAACTGGTTTTAGTTATTAAATTTACTAATTCTCAATTATCCAAAGATTGATATTCATAAGAGATAAATTACATCACAGAATGTTCAGCTTTTCAATAATTTAGTTACTGTTCTGGGAAAACACTAATACAAATCTATGGGGGCGCCTGGGTGGTTGTCAGTTAAGCGTCCAACTCTTGATTTCAGCTTATGTCATGATCTCAGGGTTGTGGGATCAAGCCCCAGGTTGGGCTCTGAACTGTAAGTGGTCTAATCTGTCCATTCCATCCTTGATTTGCTATAAGCTCAACACTGGTTTCAAAGGTGGACAGGCCTGGGGCTTCCATCAGGTGTAAGCAGGAGGAAAACCTGATCCTTTATACCACTATAGGTTTGGAACGAACTATAGAGGGATGGAAAAGCAGCTGCACAAAGCAGTCTGAAAGAAATGGCCAAGGTACTTAAAAAGAGTAACTGATGTGTGGTACCCTAACTGCATAAATTTGAACCTATTTAATCTCTACAACAACCCTATGAAGTATTATTATTATTCCCACTTTACAGATGAGGAAACTATAGCAAAGATAAATAACTTGCCCAAGATGATTATACAGCTAGTAAATGGCAAAGCCAAAGTTGCTCAGTTCCGTACTCTTACCCAGTATGATATGCTACCTCCATCTGATACTAATCTAAGAGGCCAAAACCCTAGAAATAAAAATCCCTAGTCCAGAACTATTTATAGTCCTTTTCTAACTAGAAGCTATAGCTCTTAGCAGACCCTGTCTGTCTCATCTAAACTGAGGAAGACAGGGAATAAGGGGGCCTTTAACTTCTTGTTAGAATATGCCTCTGATTGGTTAAACATCTAACTTTTTTATTTTTAGATTTTATTCACTTATTTGTCAGAGAGAGGGAACACAAGCAGGGGGAACAGCAGGCAGAGAGAGAAGCAGGCTCCCCACTGAGCAATGAGCCTGATGCGGGACTTGATCCCAGGATGCTGGGATCATGACCTGAGCTGAAGGCAGATGCTTAACCGACTGAGCCACCGGGGCACCCCACATCTGACTTTTAATCTCAGCTCCGGTCTCAATCTCAGAGTTGTGAGTTTAGGCCCCATGTTGGGCTCCATGCTGGTGTGGAACCTACTTAAAAAAAATGTATATATATATATACCTCTGACTCATAAAAAGGGAACAAAGCACTTTGGACACTAACCTGGATGCCAATTTCAAAAAATTTAGTTTTTCAGGAATGAAGTTACCTTCTGTCAACATTGACTTCTAGAAAATCATCCTCTTCCTTAATGTTAACAGAGTTAATATTTACAAATCATTTTAGAATGGTGCCTGGCACATCTAAGTGAAAAATAAAATGGGGCGCCTGGGTGGCTCAGTCGTTAAGCGTCTGCCTTCGGCTCAGGTCATGATCCCAGAGTCCTGGGATCAAGTCCCGCATCGGGCTCCCTGCTCCGCGGGGCCCTGCTTCTCCCTCTCCCACTCCCCCTGCTTGTGTTCCCTCTCTCGCTGTGTCTCTCTCTCTCAAACAAATAAATAAAATCTTTAAAAAAAAAAGAAAAAGAAAATGAATGTGTTTGAATTCAGCACATACAAACTGCTTTTCATTTTTTTCATTACTAGCAGAGTCAACTTTATGCTTGTTTTTTCTTTTTTTTTTTTAAGATTTTATTTATTTATTTGACAGAGAGAGTGAGCACAAGCAGGCAGAGAGAGAGGGAGAGGGAAGGGGAGAAGCAGGCTCCCCACTGAGCAGAGAGCCTGACCACGTAGGGCTCTATCTCAGGACCCTGGGATCATGACCTGAGCCGAAGGCAGACGCTTAACCAACTGAGCCACCCAGGCACCTCTATGCTTGTTTTTTCTTATATATTTTTCTTATTATTCATATGTAGTAATGGTGAATCTTTTTTTTTATTTTGTTGAGAAGCTAACCATGAAAAAAACCTACAAATTATCATCAGAGATGATATTTGCACTAGCATGACATAGTTTTCTTCAAGGTCAAGGTTTTGCTTAACTATTTGAATTTTGAAGAGAAGTCCAGAAATAGACATTAAAATATTTAATAAAATGGAAAGTGCTATAATGTGTTATAGTAGTGGATCAACCTTTACAAAAAGATTCTTATAATAACAGTTTTATTCTGAATAAACATTCTGATCTACAGGATAAATCCCAGAGGTAACACTGGAGTAATGAGTGATAAAACTAATCTCTGAAATTAGACTTCTTTCTTTAGGGTGTTCGACATCCTTGGTTTCTGTCTGATGATCTCAGATAAGCCTATACTCTGAAAAGAATCTCTTAAAATCCAAGAATGAAACAGCCAATATAAAAAAGAATTAAGTCTACACATTCATCTTTGAAAATTAGAATAATGGCATTTTCTAATAACCAGAAATGTTATTTAAAAGTCATATTAGCACATAGGAGAAAAGTCAGTCTATGCTAGTTATGTAACCTGGGCTTACTTAATTCACTGTTATCTCATAGGACAGACACTAGCCATCATCAAAAGAAGCTTATTTTATGGGCCGCCTGGCTCAGTCGTTTAGGCGTCTGATTCTTGATTTCGGCTCAGGTCATGATCTTAGGGTCATGGGATCAAGCCCCATGTTGGGCTTTGCGCTCAGCTAGGAGTCTGCTTCTCCCTGTCTCTCTGATCCTTCCCCCCACTCAGGCTCTCTATCTCTAAAATAAATACATAAAATATTTTTTAAAAAAACTTATATTATCCGGGGCGCCTGGGTGGTTCAGACGGTTGGGCATCTGCCTTCAGCTCGGGTCATGATCCCGGGGTCCTGGGGTCAAGCCCCACATCGGGCTCCTGCTCGGCGGGGAGCCTGCTTCTCCCTCTCCCTCTGCCTGCTGCTTCCCCTGCTTGTACACTCTCTCTCTGTCAAAAATAAAATCTTTAAAAAAAAAAAAAAACTTATTTTATCCAATATTGTAAACATTGTTCAAAAAGCAAAAAGTCCTTTTTAGTTTTGGACAGTTTTATAGCAAGTTAGCCTAATAACATTTATGAATTTGAAGCATCATTTGCAGTGATACACAAAGCTTAGAAGTCTTTCATTTCTCCTTTGAGTTTTGCGATCTTTAAATGTTTGTCTTTCAGTGGAAGTCAGTTTCATAAAACACTATCAATTAGTGCTTCTCAGCTTGACTGAGTACTCAGATAATCTGCGGAGCTTTTAAGATTTCCAGTATCCAAATCACAGCCTAAACCACATAAGTCAGAATTTCTGTGGGTGGGACCTAGGCACTAGACTTTATTTTAAAAGCAGACAAGTGACTCCAATATGCAGCAAAGCTTTTGAACCACTGGTCTATGTACTATGATTTAAGCACTCTCTTCTTAGGGTTCTGCCCCACCACTTTTTGATGACTCAATAAATACAAGAAGAATTTCAACTGCTGCTTTTTCTGAGCCCAAAGAATTGAGTCAAAAGTACATGAACCAGGGCGCCTGGGTGGCTCAGTTGGTTAAGTGACTGCCTTCGGCTCAGGTCATGATCCTGGAGTCCCGGGATCGAGTCCCGCATCGGGCTCCCTGCTCGGCGGGGAGTCTGCTTCTTCCTCTGACCCTCTCCCCTCTCATGTGCTCTCTCTCTCTCATTCTCTCTGTCTCAAATAAATAAATAAAATCTTTAAAAAAAAAAAAAAAAAGTACATGAACCAGGCGCCTGGGTGGCTCAGTCGGTTAAGCATCTGCCTTCGGCTCAGGTCATGATCTCAGGGTCCTGGGATCGAGTCCAGCATCGGGCTCCCCGCTCAGCGGGGAGTCTGCTTCTCCCTCTGCCTGCCGCTCCCCCTGCTTGTGCTCTCTCTCTGTGTGTCAAATAAATAAATAAAATCTTAAAAAAAAAAAAAGAAGTAGATGAACCAAGGGGCACCTGGGTGGCTCAGTTAAGCATCTGCCTTCAGCTTGGGTCATGATCCCAGGGTCCTGGGATGGAGCCCCATGTCAGGCTCCTGGCTCAGCAGGGAGTCTGCTTCTCCCTCTGCCTCTGCTTCTCCCTCTGCCTCTGCCTCTGCCTCTGCCTCTCTCCCCTGCTCATGCTCTCTCTGTCTCTCTCCCAAATAAATAAATTTTTTTTAAAAAGTAGATGAACCAAAATCATTAGATCCAAAGCATTTCTTTTGCATTTGCTTATTTCGTCCTATACAAACGAAAGTCTATTTATTGTTTTTAAGATTGGGATAACTTTTTTATGCTTCTACAACCTTTACTACTTATCGGATGAAGAATATACTCCAATTTTAGAGTGGCATCTAAAGTACACCTATATGAAAAAAATAAAGTACACCCATATGACTCGTATATTGAGTATAACCAATTGTAGAGATTATACAGCCAGCATTGCATGTGTGTTCTGTTGCTACTTTGACAATGACTCCTGTTTTCGTAGTTTTGACTTGTTATTTTTCAACTTCTAGTCCTCATCTCTCTCTTCCATTCCACTGCTTTATTTCTCTCCTACATTTTAATTTAAAAATACTTTTTTATATGGGTAACTCTTGCCTTCTACATTTCAGTATGAAAACACTTATTTTCTAGATATTGCCCAAATATGGCCTTGAGAAAAATAGTAGAGATCCCATATCTTATTCTAGATAACTCGTCATTTCTTCCTCCAAAATATTTCTTGTGCATACAACTATCATACCATCTCACTCACTGGACTGGGACTTGAACAGGATAGAGTTTCACTTTCTATTAATTTGTTGAAATAAACTACTAAAAGCTGTCACTACTCATACCAGAATTTATGTTGTCCTTATCAGAATTATAAAATGTTCCTTTACAATTCAAACTTAAATGGATATGAATTAGGAGGTAGTGATTTTTTTTTTCTTTCCAGGTTTGTATTTCAGCAGTCGGAAAAGTTTGCAAAGGTGGAAAGCCAATACCAGTTACTGAAAATAGAAACGAACAAGTTCCAAGGACTTCAAAGTAAAATCAGTTTAATTTCAGAAAAGGTAATTAATTATTAATTGACTTATTTGGGTAGATTTCCCCATTTTTCTTCCCTTCTACCACCCTTCTATCCCAGTTTATAACTTACTTTTTCCTGCCTGTTAGACGATTACTGTTTTAACTCTCAGTGGTTTTGTACATTTCTCCCTTCAATCCAATTTAGACTCAGATTATTTTGAAACGACAGGGTTGTTTTAATATAGCAAAT
The DNA here is from genome assembly GCF_029215605.1 of Mirounga angustirostris. Taxonomy (NCBI): domain Eukaryota; kingdom Metazoa; phylum Chordata; class Mammalia; order Carnivora; family Phocidae; genus Mirounga; species Mirounga angustirostris. The sequence goes on from NW_026991713.1 coordinate 22,539,876, forward strand.
GTTACTGTTTATAATGATATGACTCCAATTTTATATTTAAATATCAAATGTCTAGAGCACTGAAAATATGATTGGTCTTTACGTATAAAATTAGAATAGGAACAGCACTTGCTAGGCAAAGACTATCAGGTTTTTTTTCTTTACTTTCTAGTTGGTAAATTTGTATACTTCTGCATATAAGAATGACTAACCTAAAAATAAATATTGATTTTGTAGCCAAATGAAAATTAAAATCCATGTGTATGTTGTGTTTCTTCAAGCTGCAAATGCAGATGCATTATTACTGGAATTCTTAGAAATGTGAGACATAACAAATTTTTAACTACCATGCTTCTGCAATCAATAAGGCATCATGCAGGAATTGTCTGGCTACCAGGAACCAAGCTATCATTGGGAAACATGCCTCCTTTGTTCATTTATTCATTCACTAAACATTTACTCATGTCATAAGGTAGACAAGGATTTGTGCTCGGCACCAAGGTGAGCAGGGATTTTCAAAAACAGGAAAATTAAATAGAGGGTCTGAGTTCCTGTGGCCTCATGCAGAGAATTAGTATATAATCAATCCCCCAGAAGAGAAAAACCATAGATGAAAATTATGCATTCCTCACACGTGCCAGGGGATTCCACAGAGGGTGAGCCCAGGGGCCTTGGGAAGAAGCTACATAATGCTGCATAATGGTATTTTGACATAGGGCTCAAGTTGGAATCTGGTTATACTTGTTAGGGGCTCCTCTAATCAGAGGGAACAGAGTTGTAGAAAAATAAATCCCAGGAGATAGAAACTCCACATACTTAAAAGCTGTTGAAAACAAATTTTGAAGAAAGACGTCCTTTTTAAATGAAAAATTTGGTGGCAATTAAAATGTTTTTTGAGGCAGATTTTTAAAATATCATCATTATCCAAGAAATATTTAGTCTTTGCAAAGCTCTTTCTCTCCCAGTCTTCCCTCGGACTAATTCAACAATAGCTGCCCTTTCGCAAAGCTGGTCCTAAAGGCCAGCATAATCAGTAGGAGGGGAAAACAACTAGATGTGGGCTCTCATCACACCTGTGTGAACTTGAAAAAATAACTTCTCTTAGCCTCTATTTCATCATTTATTAAGTGAGAATAACAAGATTTTTATAAGGCTCAGATGTGATACAATATATATGCAAACTTTTTGAAAACTTTGAACAGAAATAAATTTATGGTATGAAGCTCTTTTTAAAAAAAAATGAAAAAACTTAGGATATATTGACAGCCCTTAAATGCAAATTATTGTAGCATACTAGTCACTGTATATTTTCAGATTCAATCTTGAGACCTTTACTATTTTGAAAAGTTGATCTGATCTTATATTTGGGGTCTCCTGGGGTATACTGCCTCCAGATTACAGTGATGCTCTGGTGAACAGCCTAAACAGGAAATTACCTTAGATGAAGATAAGCTTACCTCTTCAAAAAGCTGATAATAAGACAATTAAACTTAACAGTATTACTGATGTCCAAATATTTCTCAGAACTGATTTCTAAAGGATCTTGTATAATAGCTACATGTGTACATTAAAGATAATTTTTTTAAAGATTTTATTTTTAAGTAATCTCTACACCCAGTGTGGGGCTTAAACTTACAGCCCCAAAGATCAAGAGTTGCATGCTCTATCGACTGAGCCAGCCAGGTACCCCTAAAAATAATTTTTAAGTAAGGTTTCACAGTGGCTTATTATATTAGTACTGTTACACATTGTTTCTATCACCTGGGATTGCTTCAGGTCTTGGTTGGGGTGGGCCCAGAAGATTAAGGCCATTCTTCTTCCTAAATGTCAACAAACATGTTTTTTATACCCTAAGATATGGGAGCTACAAAAGGCATAAGACATGGTCTCTTCCCCTAAGGAATTTAGAATCTCTCATATCCTCACCTGACTAGTAACATCAGTCTGTTCAAGAGTCAGATTTCAGAGTCACTTCTAAGCCTTTCCTCATTCTGCTCCAGACTACTGATCTCTCCTCAGAGCATCCATTCTCTGCATACTAATTCTATCATGACACAAATAGTAAATTTGTGAGTTTTTGTTGTTATTAATTTGCCTCCTTTTCTGCTCTTTAAGCAAACATTCTGTCTTTATATCCTTAGTGCCTAATAATGGAACAGAGGATAATCAATAAATCTTAGTGGGACTCCAGAATATGTAATGTAAAAGATCCAAAATGCTGTCTCCTTTGTCAAATTATGAAGCCAGGAACTATATTATGTCCCTATTTTCATATCTAGTGGCTAGCACAAGGTCAAAACTTCTCTAATTTTGTGTGCTGAGTGCCAAATAGGTGTCAAATACACAACACGATAGGTGCTCCAGGAGTTTGGGCTATGGAAGAATGCTGCACTGAGGAGCTGAGATCTGCTCTGAGCCTTGAAGGAAAGACAGAACTGAGCTAAGCAACGAGGAAAAAATAGCATGTAAAGAGATAAATTTGGGACTTCATCCTAGAAGTATTAGGAAACATCGTGGGTTTTTTAATGTCGTACCATGATGTGCATAGCAGTTTTTAAAAGCTTCATCTGGCTGTAGTGTGGTAGGATGATTTAGAAAAGAAGCTAACTAGAAGCAGATATTAGATAATACTTCTAGAATATTTTCCTTGATCCTTGAAGTCTGGTTTGGGTGCCCCATGTAAGTGCTTCCATAGCTCTTCCCCATCATAACACATGTAGACTTGGCTTTCTCCCCAGTTAAACTAAGCTGCTTAAGGGCAGAACCATGTCTTGTACAGTATTATGCCTTCAACACAATGCTGCAAACATTTAATAAGTTAACGATCATTCTAGGGCTTCCTGTAGTCTCTGAGGCTGTTATCTGTGTGTGAGTATAAGCTAAAAGAGGTCCACAGCCTCCTGTATTCTGGACATATATGAGGAAATGTCAGGAGCTTACCACAATTTACAGATATTTAGCACATGTTACTATTTGATGTGAGTTACCTCACTAAACTGGACTTTTATTCATTTCTGCCTTTGTTATATCTTTAAGATCTGATTCTGGTACCTTACCTGTAAGAGGTCAGTCAAGAAATTTTCAGGCAGAAACTCTTCCAGAATCAGATAATTTAGGAAACTTAACAAATTTTATTAACTCAGTTATAGTTTCTACAAAAGCCAGATAACTATAAGAATGACAACTAAGTTGCTTTCCATTGGAGTAAGAAAAGAAGGAAATGTGATATACTTCAGACTTCTTCAACATTTCTCTCTTGAATGTCCCTCCATGAAAATGTACAAATATTTAGGTTTATAAATTCAGGTGTGTGTTTTTCTCCCATAGTGCTAATCTATTATATTTGTTTTTAAATCTGTTAAAACAACTACTAAAGTCATGAATGTTTTTGTCATTATGGTTCTGATATACTTGGATATTTTAGACATCTTCAGAATTTGAACTGGGCCTGTGCTTATTAAAGTGTATTTCCCTAATATAAAAGTTATTAAGGGTGGTTCAGTTGGTTAAGTGTCCGACTCTTGATTTTGGCTCAGGTCATGATCTCAGGGTCATGAGATCAAGCCCCATGTCAGGCTCCACGCCCAGTATGGACTCTCTCTCTCCCTCTCCCTTTGCCCCTCTCCCCTTGCTCGCTCATGCTCTCTCTCTCTCTTAAAAAAAAAAACTTATTAAGTAGCCTTGGGAATTGTTTTGTGTTACAAATGCAGCTTGAGTCTACTGAAAGTATCCTGCAGGAAGCTACATCATCCATGTCTTTGGTGACCCAGTTTGAGCAAGAAGTATCCAGCCTCCAAAGTATCATGCGTGACATCCAAAATAGTGAAGAGTTGCTCACCCAAAAGATGCAAAGTCTTAATGAGAAATTCCAGAATGTTTCAGATTTCTGGAAAAGAAGCCTAGAAGAAATGAATGTTAATACAGACATTTTCAAATCAGAATCAAAACACATACATTCTCAAGTTACTGTCCAAATTAACTCAGCTGAACAAGAAATAAAATTGCTCACTGAAAGGCTAAAAGATTTGGAAGAAAGCACACTAAGAAATATTAGAACAGTAAAAAGACAAGAAGAAGAGGATCTTCTACGAGTAGAGGAGCAGCTTGGCGCTGATACAAAAGCAGTGGAAAAGCTGGAAGAAGAACAGCATGCTCTCTTTGCCAGAGATGAAGACCTGGCTAATAAACTTTCCAGCTATGAACCCAAAGTTGAAGAATGCAAGACACATTTGCCAACAATTGAGAGTGCTATTCGTTCTGTTCTCAGAGTCTCTCAGGATCTGATAGGGACAGAAAAAAAAATGGAAGACTTAACTACTCAGATGTTTAATATGGAAGATGATATGCTGAAAGCAGTATCTGAAATAATGGAGATGCAGAAAACCCTTGAAGGAATTCAGTATGATAATAGCATATTAAAGATGCAAAATGAACTGGATGTTCTGAAAGGAAAAGTTCATGATTTTATGGTATATTCAAGTACAAGAGAAAAGGGCACTTTAGAAGAATATAATCTAGAAAGTAAAGGAACTGATAGTGACTTTTAAATGCACCACATTTATTCTGATGACCATATTGTTATATATAAACTTATTAGTTCCATGTTTTTGTGTTATTTTGATATGCCTCACTTTATCCTACATTACTGGCAAGTAAGTGACATATCCACACACATGGATTATCCAGATAATGAAAGCTTATCTGTTTAAGCAATAAAATTTATTTCATTTTAGGCATTTTAAATAGAAATATTTCCAAAATATATCCCCACCTTTTTAAAGCAATATACTTAATATTTTAAATGTTTTTTCTGATAAGTAATGGACATTATTATGAATTTCACCTATTATATTGGACCCAAACATGTTAACACCTCTAGAAGCTATTGAGGAGGGTTTCCCTTCTCACAAAACGACCTAGTTTGCTATTTTTTCAAAACTTATGTCTATTTCTTAGACGTTTTCTGTCACCTAAAGATGTGACCTATTGGCCCATTACTGTCAGGTTGGTTGGGAGGTACTGTGCCTGCCTAACCAGTTCTGCACTTACTTTGTAATTTACTGCAGGCTAAGATCCAGACCACCAAGTTCATAGGAATTTTGTCTAAAATGAAAAATAACATTACCAAAGGAAAGCATGAGGTGCTTTGCTGTGAATCAATACGTACTTTTTGAAAACTGTGGAGCCTGGCAAACATTTTTACTTTTTATTAAGGTTCTAAAGTGTATTACAGATACTTGTAAGAATTTTTAAATATGAGTAAATATGGGTGTGCCTGACTCTTGATTTCGCAGTCATGAGTTTGAGCCCCATGTTGAGCATAGAGATTACTTTAAACATTTTTTTAATTAAAAAAAAGGACTAAATATGTTCTTATTGAAAGTTTTACCTATGAATTGTGTATGAAGTATGGACTTTTGGAGTATCTTTGTATACCTGGGCTTTTTTTTTTTAAGGTTCTAACTGTGTTACAAACTCTTGAGTTTGCTAGACACATGATCCCTAGATAAATTATTCTATCTACAGTAAAAAAATACCAATACACCTGTGGCCTATTTCAAAGAGGAAAAAGCAGCATATTGAAAAATTATGATAACTGTGGTAATTAAACATATGTCATTGTTTTAAAGAGTTCCCAAACTAATTACCCAGACAAATTTGTTTTACATGATGATTTGATTTTACTCTAAATCATATAATGAAGTCATAAGGAATAAGATGTGGACATACTGAGATGTGATTAAGGGGAGATCTAGTCAGATTTTTCCAATAATGATAATTGGAAATGTGCAGGGTCGGGAAACACATAAAACTTTTATTGGTAACTGATGTATCAAGAGTGTCCAAACTTGGTGTTGAAAACTGAGTCAACCGCATATGGAAGTACTGTTCCTACTTGTGTCTTCTTGCCAATAACCAACTGTAGTCCCAGTTTTATAATGTAATATCAGTGGAATTAAACACAAAGAACTTGAAAGCAGTCAATTGTAGACAGGTAGTTTTATTATGTAAATTTGCACATTTTTTGAAAAATCCCAAACAAGTTCTACTTTTGGGTTAGGAGGGCCTCTGGTAGACAGCCATGGGTAATAAAAATAAGCCTGAAAGAATGCTACTATTAAAGAGCATATCATTAATATCTGGAATCTTAACATTAAATTCCTTGACGTCTGAATGTCTAAGTTCTTGTCTGTGTGCACTGACAAAATTGTATTTGTTTGTCTTTGTTTTAATGCCAATAAAATAGATTCTAAAGTCCACTAGAACTTTGTTGTTTCAACCTCCATCCCGTCATGGCAGATGTGATCTCTCGTAGTTTGTTTGGCCTATCACCAGATTTGATACAACATTATTATTAACTTGTATATACCATAGTAGTCGCTACAGAAAATAAATGGAAACCAGGTGACCACTGTGTTCTATAGTGACAGTTACAAGGGAAACAAAAACTACCCTTCTACAAGTATTCCATGAGAAAACTATTGTGTATATGTATATACATATTATGTACATGCGTATATTTTCCTTTACTCAGAGGTTTTCCTATGAAAAATTGTCAGTAGACAGATTTAGATGTACCTAATTTGTCTTCCTCTCTTTCTTACATTCATTTATATAACACAGATACTTGAAATTTCAAAAACTTCCCTGTGTATCAAATATTAAATTACATTGTTAGTCTTTCCTTTAAGGAAGATTACCGTATTCTAAGACACATTTTTGTATCTTTGTAATTGATAATATATCAATTATTTTCTGATAGAGTACTACTGGCTCCATATTTTAAATTTAGTATAAATAAATCACTTTTACAAAATAAACACCTAATTTTTTTTAACTTTTGGATGCAAAGTTTAAAAATATATTTATAGTAATATTTCCTTAAATTTTGCCTAATGATTAGAAGCTGTTGACTAAGTGTATTTTTATATTTTATAATAAAAAATGTTGATTTATTAGCCTTATGGTTTCATAGAAAACTGGTAAGATACAAAGTTAATGGCATTATTTTTAATCTCAACCTGATTACAGACCTTTCTATGAATCTATAATCTTGATCAAAGCTTAATATGTCATTAATGATGATTATAAAAAAAATTTCAAAAAATGATGCTGCAAATTCACCAAGCACATGAAAAAAGATTCATTTCTCTATATACTTAGGTGCACAGTTGGCAAAAGCTCTGCAAATTTACCCAGCATCTGTTTTTTTCAGTTCAGCTATGAACTATTAACTTAATACAAATCGAAATGCTCCATCCCAGCTTTCACAGCAGGGGAGGAGAGAATTAGCATTGGAGCCTATTATGTGTGAAACATTGCTAGGAAGTCTGCATTCATCATCATCACAGTAACAGCTCTGTGTATTGAGTACCTACAATGACCTGTAGTATCCCTGCTTCACACTACAACTTTGCTAGCCATGACACCCATTTTAAAAATGAGGAAATTGAGGGGCGCCTGGATGGCTCAGTCGTTAAGTGTCTGCCTTCAGCTCAGGTCATGATCCCAGGGCCTTGGGATCGAGCCCCGCATCGGGCTCCCTGCTCAGCGGGAAGCCTGCTTCTCCCTCTCCCACTCCCCCTGCTTATGTTCCCTCTGTCAAAGTAAATAAATAAAATTTAAAAAAAAAAAAAAAAAAGGAAGAACTTAAAGCCTGACCCCCGCCCCTCCCCCTTAAAAAAAAAGAGGAAATTGAGGCTTAGCAAGGTTAGGAAACTTGCAATCACACTGCTATGTCTGTCCAACTCCAGAGGCCACTGACCTCCCACTATACAATGCAATCTGCTACTATTCAACTAGGGGGAGAAAATCACAAGAAATCCACCATCAATAGAACCATCTTGAGAATTAAAAAAACTGTAATTCAGCCAAATGTGTCCACTACCATGTTACCATTAAACGAGACTGTAAGTCACCCAAAAGTTCTAACTATGACCTAAAATTATTTGGGGCTTGGGCATAAGAAGGAACCAATAAATGTTTAGGGAATGGTGGGAAAGCAATGGTGGAGAAAGAGCCTTAGACCAGAATCTTCTAATCTAGGCTTTGCCACTGTGTGTTCTTGAACATTTTATCTTGGGGCTCAGTTTTTTAATTTGTAAAATGAGGAAATGGTATCAAAAACTCTCTAAGACCCCTTCTGGCTTTATATGGTTTTTAATTTCAGAGATTAATAAAATTTCCAGGTCCTTTAGTTACAAAGATCAAAGAACCTTTAGCAAAGTTTTTGGAAAGCCAGTTGGATCCAGAAATCATTCCCTTGAACCATGTTGTTCTACTTGTAGACCCAGCAATATTTAATATTATAGGACAGCATCTAGCTTAGTACCTTGTATAAATGATAGGAATTTAGTAAAAATCTTTTGAGCTATGGGTGGACTCTCCAACACTTCTGTCCATTCTAGGCAAATAGTTTAAACAAGCCCTAAGTAATTTTTAAAAATAATTCCGTGAGGGGCGCCTGGGTGGCTCAGTCAGTTAAACATCTGCCTTTGGCTCAGGTCATGATCCCAGGGTCCTGAGACTGAGCCCCACTTTGGGCTCCCTTCTCAGCAGGGAGCTTGCTTGCTTCTCCCTCTCCCTCTGCTGCTCCCCCTGCTTGTGCTCTCTCTCTGTGTCAAATAAATAAAATCTTTTTTAGGGGTGCCTGGGTGCCTCAGTCGTTAAGCATCTGCCTTCGGGTTGTGTCATGAGAGCCCCACATCCGGCTCCCTGCTCGGTGGGAAGCTTGCTTCTCCGTCTCCCACTCCCCCTGCTTGTGTTCCTGCTCTCTCTCTCTCAAATAAATAAATAAAATTTTAAAAAATAAAATAAAATCTTTTTTAAAAAATAGTATTTCGTGAAACAATTTCAAGACTATTCCTACACTATATTCATAAATATTTTAGTAAATATCAATACAAGTTCATGATAAATTGCTTTTAAGCTACCAAGTGAAACAGAGAGCCTTACTAGCTGTTTCTTAATGATCTGATCCTTTTAAGAATAAAGTAAGTTCTTTCTGAGGAGTCTTAACTGTGTAATACTGTTAGGCTACATTTACTCTACCAGAGTAGATACATTAATAAACAATAACCTAATAGTGAATTAGATGAAATAAGCCATCTACTTCCTTCACCCTTTGGAGTCTCTGTTTCAACAAATACACTTGCAAAACCTTTCCCTTAAAAATAAAACATGCTTTTGAAATCACTACTTGATTTCCTTCCTGTTTGTGGTTACCCTTTTTTTTCTATTTATTATTGCGTGCGTGCTAGTGGGGGAGGGGTAGAGAAAGAGGGATAAGCAGACTTCCCGCTGAGCGGGTAGCCCTGCTGTAGGGCTTGATCCCAGGACCCATGACCTGACCTGATCCAAAGTCAGAAACTTAACCAAGTGAGCCACCCAGGCACCCCTGTGGTTACTCTTTAATGTCATACCCATAATAACATTTTAACAGTCTAACTTCTCTACCAAAAAACATTTGGGGCTACCTCCCCCCACCAATAATTAATGTAGCATAAACCTGAGAAGAAAAATCCTAAAATATATTTTGGAATCAAACATATATAATGGGGAAAGAGAAGGAATTACTACTTTGAGATAACTGTTCTGCTTCATTTCAGCTTGTCATTTTTTTGCAGCTATATTGTTACTCCTTTTTTAAGCTGTCATTAAAATAATATTCTGAACACATTAAATTTTTATTTGCATTATATAAAACCATGTTAATGTTATCAAAATAATCTCAAAAGATTAGCTCAATAAACCAGGCAAATGCAATTTTATAACGGTAATTCATAAAAAACATTGAAATACACAATTATTTTAGAAATAAAACTTGATGTCTTTAGATGAAATTGTAGATCTTATTTTGTAAAACTGGTTTTCAGCCTGCATATTAATTCCTTGTTTTCTGATTTTATTTATTTATTTTTTAAGATTTATTTATTTGAGAGAGAGTATGAGTGGGGGGAGGGGCAAAGGGAAAAGGAGAAAGCATCCTCAAGCAGACTCCCCACTGAGCACAGAGCCCAACTTTGGGGCTCAATCCCAGGACCCAGAGACCATGACCTGAGCCAAAATCAAGAGTCAGACGCTTAACTGACTGAGCCACCCAGGCACCCATTTGTTTTCTTATTTCAAATAATGTATTTATTCCCAAACTAAACTACAAACTCCTTAAAAGCAGAGACTGTTCTTGATCATACTAGCACATACAGGCCCAGTAAACATTGTTGGATCCAATTAGTTGCTTAGGGTTTTCTAAAAACAAAATTTTGGTTTTTTTAATTCATATATAATTAACACACCGTGTTGTATTAGTTTCAGGTGTACAATATAATGATGCAACAGTTCTATGCATTATTCAGTGCTCATCATGATTAATCCCCTTCACCTGTTTCACCCATCCCCACCCACCCACCTCCCCTCTGGCAACCACCAGTTTGTTCTCTATATTTAAGAGTTTGGTTCTTTGTCTCTCTTTTTTTCTCTTTGTCTTGTTTCTTAAATTCCACATATGAGTGAAATCATATGGTATTTGTCTTTCTCTGACTTATTTCACTTAGTTTTATATCCTCTTGATATATCCTTATAAACGGAGGATCCAACTAGTTTTGATTATTAGTACACAGTTATAGACAATCTCCACTTTAAAACAATGCTTTCCAGGGTTCCTGGGTGACATAGTTGGTTAAACATCTGACTCTTGGTTTTCAGCTCAGGTCGTGATCTCAGGGGCGTGGGATCAAGCCCTGCTTCCCGCTCTGCACTCAGTGGAGTCTGCTTAAGACTCTTTCTTTCTATGAAGGGGGGGAAATTGGAGGGGGAGACGAACCATGAGAGATGATGGACTCTGAAAAACAAACTGAGGGTTCTAGAGGGGAGGGGGTGGGAGGATGGGTTAGCCTGGTGATGGGTATTAAAGAGGCCACGTATTGCATGGAGCACTGGGTGTTATGCACAATGAATCATGGAACACTACATCAAAAACTAATGATGTAATATATGGTGATTAAACATAACAATAAAAAAATTTTTTTTTAAAGACTTTTTCTTCCTCTCCCTCTGCCCTCCTCCCCCCTCTAAAATAAATAAATAGGGGCACCTTGGTGGCTCAGATGGTTAAGCATCTGCCTTCAGCTCAGGTCCTGATCCCAGGGTCCTGGGATCAAGCCCTGCATCTGGCTTCTGGCTCAGCGGGTAGCCTGCTTCTCCCTCTCTCTCTGTCTCTCCCCCTGCTCATGCTCTCTCTCTGTATCTGTGTCTCAAATGAATAAATAAAATCTTAAAGGAAAAAATAAATAAATAAAATCTTTAAAATAAATAAGTAAATAAATAAATAATAAAACAATGCTTTCCTGAAAAATGAGTTGAAAGTTAAATGTGTGAAAGTCATATGACTGACTTACACATTATGAAGCAGACCCCCTCTTTCAGTGTAATCACTATGTATATCTGTCTTTCGACATAGGCTTTGACAATATATTTTACATATGTCCTTTAATTTTTTTTCCTCCGTAGCTGAGCTGAATCCATAGTCTTCAGTTAATCTTCTGATTGAAGTTTACTAGTTTTACCTGACAATTCCTGTTATAATTTTCAGTTTTGTATTATGAGATTATATCTCATATATATATACTATTATCACTATAATCCACACTTTAATTTTTTTCCTTTCCCTCTTAATTTTATTAACTGATGACACAATGCAATAAAAGTTCAAATATTTGGGAGGAGGAATTAAGATAGTGGAGTAGTAGGGGGACCCTATGCTTACCTCATCCCTGGAACACAGCCAGATAAATATCAAATCATTCTGAACGCTGAGAGAACAAACTGCACATCTAGAGGGAGGAAAATGGCCACGTTGTGAAAGGTTAACTAACTAGAATTTAAATAAAAACTTGCAAAAAATTTTAAATATTCAAAAACAACAAAATATTCAACTTCTCTGACACTGCTATTTAAACACAGACACACACATGTGCACACAAACATTACCACAAACAATGAAAATAACTTGAAATACCGTCAGGTAGTTGTGTGGCTCAAAATGTTCATCAACTAGGGGTTGGATGGGAAGAGGAAAAAAAATGTTCATCAACTAATGTATAGAGGTTAAACCAAAATGACAATTTACAGGTGGATGGTAAGGAAGGAGGATGGCATGGAAATATACAAAAGTTGAGAACCACTTGTATTTGGAATCATAAGATTTTAGAATTTTGAAGATAAGTTTTTTTGTTGATTGCTTTGTTTTTTACATATCTGTCTTCTCTACTAAACTACTAAACTGAGTTGAGGTCACAACCCAAGCTGTACTCATCTTTATATCCCTCACACTTGGTATGCCTAACATAGTAGGAACTTAAGAATCAGTTAATTGAATTATTCAGGGTCTCATGGAGAAATACACAGGGGCACCTGGCTGGCTCAGTCGGTAGAGCATGCGACTCTTGATCTCTGGGTTATAAATTCAAATCCCACATTAGGTGTGGAGGTTACTTAAAGATAAAATCTTTAAAAGTAATAGGACAATAAAGCATATACACATGGAGTCTTGAACATTGGTCCCTTCATTCTAGCACTAGAAATAGCTACAAACAAACTTGTGTTTCAAAAATTATGTTGCCTTGTTTGACCCCCACAAATCTACCAAAGCTCATCTAGAGGAGGCTCCCTCCTCTCTTCTCCAGCAAGAAAAAATACCTCACTGTCTCTCATTTAGCTCATTTTGCCCCTGTACAGAGGACTGATAATATAAAAATAGCTGAAAAATGCTCTTTCCAGTGACATTTTATGAAATGTCCTTCATGTTTTCCTTCTTAATCATTAGTCACTTGATACATCTTTTACCATGTTTTCCAGAATGGTAAAGTTATAGTTCAAAATTCAACTTGAATTTTATATATTAAGCTCTTAATCAATTTAATTATTATGGTGTTATATTTTCTTATAGTGTCAGAAGTCTGAAGCTATCATGGAACAGTGGAAGTCTTTTCAAATAATTGCTCATCTAAAGCGTCTACAGGAGGAAATTTATGAGGTGAAAACTTGGTCCAACAGGATAATTGAAAAACAGAATATATTGAACAACAATTTGACAACTCTTTCTCAAGATGTGACAAAAGTAGATCAAAGTACAACTTCTATGGCAAAAGATGTTAGTCTCAAGATTACAACTGTAAAAACAGATATACGACGTATTTCAGGTTTAGTAACTGATGTAACATCATTGACAGATTCTGCGCAAGAATTAGAAAATAAAATAGAAAAAGTAGAAAAAGATACAGTAAAAAACATAGGTGATCTTCTCTCGAGTAGCATTGACCGAACAGCAGTGCTCCGAAAGACAGCGTCTGAAAATTCACAAAGAATTATCTCTGTTAAGAAGATACTTTCAGAGCTAAAGAATGATTTCAACAAGCACACAGATAGGTTTTTAAGCTTAGAAAGTGACAGAGCTAAAGTTATGAAGACAGTGACTTTTGCAAATGATCTAAAACCAAAGGTGTATAATCTAAAGAAGGACTTCTCCCGTTTGGAACCATTGGTAAATGATTTAACACTACGCATTGGGAGATTGGTTGCTGACTTACTACAAAGAGAGAAAGAAATTGCTTTCTTAAATGAAAAAATATCTAATTTAACAATAGTCCGAGCTGAGATTAAGGATATGAAAGATGAAATAACACACATTTCAGATATGAATTAGTTTGAAATTATTTAGATGAGACTGAAATAACTTTTTTAATAACATGACCTCTGTCATGTTATAAAAAGACTGACAACTCTGGCGCCTGGGTGGCTCAGTTGGTTAAGCGACTGCCTTCCGCTCAGGTCATGATCCTGGAGTCCCGGGATCGAGTTCCGCATTGGGCTCCTTGCTCGGCAGGGAGTCTGCTTCTCCCTCTGACCTTCCTCCTTCTCATGCTCTCTGTCTCTCATTCTCTCTCTCTCAAATAAATAAATGAAATCTTAAAAAAAAAAAAAAAAAAAAGACTGACAACTCAGAAATAATGAAATTTTGGAGCAAATATCATTTTGTATTCGGTTTGTGAAACTGAGTAAAGGAAACCTCATTTAAATGGAGTTGCAAGGCCAGAAGGGGGAGTTCTCATGCCATGCCACTCTTTGCAGCCCAGCCCTGGGCCAAATAGGAGGAAGCCTATGCTTTACTAGCGAAGCAGGGGGAGGATTTTCTCCTAGACACGGCAGCCCAGCCAGTGAGACACTGTCACAACTCAATCAATGAGAAGCCACCACACTGCAAACTCCCAGTTCACTCCAATGGACTTTTTGTTTATAACAGCCCCTCCCAACTGCTCCCTTTCCTCTACGAAAAAGCATTCCTCTCCTTTGTTCTCTGGGCTTGCCTACGGTTTTGCTGTAGCTTGCATGTCCTGAATTGCGATTCTCTGTTATTACTGAATAAACCCATGTTGCTGGTGAAATAACTGGCTGTTTTATTTTTAAGGTTAACAGATTCTACTCTGAACAGTAAAAACAAAATATTTTAAGGGGTTGAGCCGTTGATTTTTCAAAAAAATATGCTAAAACATATACTTGCAATTTTATATAGCAAGAACCCTATGCATTCCCGATACACACTCTCTTACACACACACGCGCGCGCACACATTCAGACAAGTGGGGAAAAGCAGGATCCGCCAGTCTACCACTGGGAAACCTATATGGGGCAGGATCTGAACCCCACTTGCCCTTGTGGACTGCCAGGGAGCATAGTACATATGGTTGGAGCCCAAACTAGAGAACTGCCCATCAGGATCAGGGCTGTAGCGTTCATTTAGAGGAAAGGAAACTAGAAAGGTCACAGCCAGGGAGCTGCAGGAAAAGAATAATATAAGACTTCCTGGGTCTTTCATGGCCTTAGGAAACAGGTAAAGATAACCTAAAATAGAGTAGGGAAGTGGTAGCCAGAGCAAGGTTTGAGGGAGAGGCATCATAAATTGCAGGGGGCTTGCCAAGCCTCAGATGGAGACTGCCCTAAAGCAACACAGCTCATGTGTGGTGATGATGTGACCAGAGCAGCCTAAGAAGAGAAGGAAGTTCTAACATTTATTTTTTTTTTTTAAGATTTTATTTATTTATTTG
Organism: Mirounga angustirostris; assembly: GCF_029215605.1. Lineage (NCBI taxonomy): Eukaryota > Metazoa > Chordata > Mammalia > Carnivora > Phocidae > Mirounga > Mirounga angustirostris. The sequence goes on from NW_026991713.1 coordinate 22,554,956, forward strand.
ACAGAGAGAGACACAGCGAGAGAGGGAACACAAGCAGGGGGAGTGGGAGAGGGAGAAGCAGGCTTTCCGCTGAGCAGAGAGCCCGATGTGGGGCTCAATCCCAGGACTCTGGGATCATGACCTGAGCCGAAGGCGGACGCTTAACGACTGAGCCACCCAGGTACCCCGGAAGCTCTAACATTTAAAACAGCATTATATAATTCTACGTATATGAAATTCTAGAAAATGCAAACTATAAAGGCAGAAAATAGATCAGTGGTTGCCTAGGGATGGCAAGAGGAGCAGATTATGAAGAGGCACAAAGAAATCTCGAGGGGTGAAGGGTATTTATTATCTTATGATGGTGGTTTCACATGTATCAAAATTCTCTGAATGTGTATAATTTATTCCACATCAAATATTCCTCAATAAAGTTGTAAAATTAAGTACAATGATCCTAAAAAAAACCATGCAGCATTAGTCCCAGTTTCCTATGCCTAGCATGAAGGGTATCCAGTCAGAGTATGTAGCTAACTTCCATGACAAAAAGCCCAAGGCTCCGGGATGAGCCATTCCAGAACACTTTGAAGTGACTAGCTCTATTTGATTCATGTCTGATTTAATATAGTAGGAACAACATGAGATTTTGAAATCAGAGCTATCGGATCTAATCCTGGCTCTGTCACCACAGATTTCTGTGGCCTCAGAAAATTTAGTGCATATGAACTTTAATTTCTTCATCTGTAAGTAAGGACAATAATATCTGCCTTACAAGAAGGACTGCTGTGAATATTACCATTAACATATCCAAAGTGTCTTTGCACATAAAGGACAAAGCCATTAACTAATATAACAAAAGTTACATAGTATGGGACTGTGTTTTTGTAAATAGCTCTATACCCCACAGGGGAAGTATCACCATAGCACATCCTAATAGGGTATCTGATGTTCATAATGATGTCAAATTAAATGTAAATTATGTTCCATGTAATCTTTTTAATAAGACAGTATTTTAGACATGAAAAATATTTAAAAAGAAATTTTTCAGCACTTCAAAATATAAATTCAGCTATCTGAAAATTCATTTATGAGTAATGTTTCTATCCTATCAGTGCCAAATAAATGAAGCACTTATTTGGTGCTAGTTCTATTATTATTGAAATGACAACTCACCAATCTGTAATTTGGGAGCCAGACTGAGCAGGACTTTCTTGAAGGAGGCTTGAAATCAATCTGGAATGTCACTAGGCTTACAGTCATGTTCTTGTCTTCGGGTCAGATAGCTTTTGTGGCAAATACAGGAGAATGGAAAGCTTTGTTCTGTTTCCTAACAGAAGACATAACCACTTCAATAATAGGCATGGTTTCTTTTTTTTTTTTTTAATTTTTTAAAGATTTTATTTATTTGAGAGAGAGCGAGCGAGCACATGAGAGGGGGGAGGGTCAGAGGGAGAAGCAGACTCCCCGCTGAGCAGGAATAGGCATGGTTTCTTATGGGTAAGTCATCTTAAGCTTTCTGTGGAATTTCCCTGCTTTAATATCATTTAAAGACTAAGCACTGGGGGTGCCTGGGTGGCTCAGTCAGTTAAGCATTTGCCTTTGGCTCAGATCATGATCCCAGGGTCCTGGGATGGAGCCCCACAACGGGCTCTCTGCTTAGCGGGGAGCCTGCTTCTCCCTCTCCCACTCCCCCTGCTTGTGCTTTCTCTCACAAATAAATACAATCTTTTAAAAAATAAAGTCTAACTACTTCACAGTCAATAGAATCAGTGTTTATCCACAAGTAATAACATTGGGCACATCAAATGTTCAGATGTTAATGATTTCTTAGAAGTAGTTTTTTTTTTTTTTTTAAAGATTTTATTTATTTATTTGAGAGAGAGAGAATGAGAGAGAACACATGAGAGGGGATAGGGTCAGAGGACGAAGCAGACTCCCTGCCAAGCAGGGAGCCCGATGCGGGACTCGATTCCGGGACTCCAGGATCATGACCTGAGCCGAAGGCAGTCGCTCAACCAACTGAGCCACCCAGGCGCCCCTTCTTAGTAGTTTTAATCTTGATTCATATAGCCCTCTGTGTGGAGATCATGGCTTGAAATAATGGAAACTGCTCCTTGAATGAATTATCCTTCATCTTCCTATCTTGCACATGCTGCATTCCACAAAGCAAGCTAGCTGACTTGCACATTGAATCACAGTATTAGGTGGGAATTATACCTTGTGTAGGAGACATATCCCCTAGACTTTCATTCAGTATAGCTAACCTTTAAGTGACTGTTGCATGCATGGCACACATGCAAACTTTAGTTTTTTTTCTAGGAAACTCATCATATTTTAATAACCAAAAGATTCATAAACTGTATCAATGCTGAGGTTAACATCACACACACTCCTATGAACACTTCTGAAAATGTGAAGTCGGGGCTGCCTTGTAAGATAAAGGATTCAATAGATAATATCGGAGGTTAAGAATTGCTAGGAGTAGCTGACTTATTAAGGTACCACAACATTCTTTGATAGATCAGGAGCAGCGCAGCATTCAACTATGACCCACAGTTTCCTTGAAGTTTTAGATTAGTTTGTTTCTTAACCATGTGGTATCTGAGATTAACAAGTATTTTGTGATTTATCTCATAAATGATAAAAATTGTATAAACAATGTGATTACAGTTGACCCTTGAACAACATATTTGAACTGTGCAGGTCCACTTATACACAAACTGTCTTCGAGACAGTGTAGTACTGTAAATGTATTTTCTCTTCCTTATGTTTTTAGTAATTTTCTCTAGCTTACTTTATTGTGAGAATACAGCATATAATACATATAACATACAAAATATGTGTTAATCGACTGTTATCAGTAAGACATCCTGTCAGGGTACTAGTTTTCAGGGAGTCAAAGTTGTACATTTATATTTGGTTGTGTGGGGGAGGGGAGGAATCGGCACCCCTAACTGCCACCCCCCACCCCAAGTTGTTCAACAGTCAACTGTATCTAATTTCTTATGCTAAAGAAACAGCGTGTAGCTCCTAATTTAGCAGCAAGACTATGTACCAAGCTTCATGAACATTGTGGACATTTTTCTATCATCTATCCCAAAAACGGTATCACAAAAATGTTAACTCATTTTAAAACATTGTCAAAACTTTTCAAGCTTTCATAGAGCTGTTAGTTCTTCTGTCCAATTTTGTTGTGTATGTCATAAGGTATTTATAATTTAGTAAAACTCAGGCTTTCTCAGAGTTTTAATTGTTCTTAAAGACAATTTGAATCATATTTGACTCTCCTGGAAACTACTATTGCACTTCTATCACGTCTTACTGTTACAACATAATTAAACTACTAATCACATATACTCATTCCACTGGGTTCTGCTTTATGGAATTGACATTTTCTTCAACCAAATGTGAAAAAAGTGTTATTAAAACGACTTTAGAATCTTTTAGTATGAATAAATTTTAAAATGTAAGATTTTTAAATTTTAAGTGGGCATTTTCCTTGAATTTCTAGTCTGAAATGGTTTTCTCTCAGAAATAGCTTTGAAATTACCTCTAACTAGATAGCAAGCGACTCTCGACAATGAACACAGTATACTTATCAATACCCACAAATAAAACCTATCATCTTTCTTGAAAATAAAACTCGCATCCAAAGTTGGCAGTGGAAATCTTATAGTGAAAGCTGGCTGAACTGTGTATCATGGTTTTCAAATCCAGTCCACCTTTGGATTGGCTCAATATACATGTATTATCATTCCTACACGTTCTTCTTACATGACTGACGCTCCTCCCAGCAGAATTATCTGTTCATTTTACCTCAAGCTGGGATTGAGTCTTCTGAGACTTCTGATGTTGTGACAGAGTATAGTGGAAGTGATGCTATGACTTCCACATCTGTGTCCTAAAAAGGATTCAGCTTGCCTGGCTCTGCCTCAAAGCCCTGAAATAAACCGAACTGCCCTGAAGCCACCGTGCTGTAGATGTCAAGAAGACTGAGCCACTAACAGGGAGATGCTTCGTTTCTCTCTAGCCCAGAGGAGTGAAAGCCTTTTTTTTAAAGCAAGCTCTATATCCAATGTGGGCCTTGAACTCACAACCCTATCAAGTGTTGCATGCTCTACCAACTGAGCCAGCCAGGTGCCCAGTGTTAAAGCCTTAAAAAGGAGCTCAGAGCTATCTGACTGTAACTTCATGAGACCCAGAGCCAAGATCCAGCAGAGATGCTCCTGAATTCCTGACCTGAGATTATGTCTCAAGCCATTAGATCTGTTGATTTGTTACACAGCAATGCTAATGCACACTGGTGATGCCAATTACCATAGCCATCACTTATGTGGGCTCATACCTTTTTAAGTGTGGACTAATTGCACCCACAACCCTTCCTTTCTCTCTGCAATACACCTAAGTTTGTAATCTTAAGAACAAGTGATGATAGAAGTTAACATGCAACTAAATATGATTCCTCAATTTAGTTCACCGGCCTTACAACATGGGTTTGTTTCATTTCTCTCCCTTAAGACTCCTCGAAAATTTTTTTCCTTAAGGCCCCATCTATATACTTTATACAGGGACTGCCAACCCAATCCAGATACTTGAAGACCTCAAGGTAAAATGTGATCAGATTTGAAAAATAATTGTATTAGATTCGGCTTTCGTATTTCTTAACCAAACGTAAGAGAAAACTCAACAGTAGCTTACTTTCTAGGTGATTTTATGCTACATTTTTTGTAATTTATAAAGTCAGATTTGTTTGAAGATAATTGTTAACCTTAAGTGGTTTTAGCTATCAAGTGCTTTGGTTCTTTTAAAAACTATCATTCTAGGGGCACCTGGCTGGCTCAGTCAGTAGAGTATGTGACTCTTGATCTTGGGGTTAAATTCAAGTGCCCCATTAGTTGTAGATTACTTAAAAAAAAACTTTAAATAAATAAAATAGCTATCACTAGAATGTTAGAACTACCATTCTAACAATCAGCCTAATTTAGCTTACTTTTTTCAATTTAATTTTTGAAATTTAAGTAATCTCTACACCCAACATAGGGCTCCAACAGATAACCCTGAGATCAAGAGTTGCAGATTCCTCCAACTGAGCCAGCCAGACACCCCTAGATCTTCTTTTACAAATGAGGATTAGCAAACTCATTAGGATTTTTAAAAGTATAGTACATGTTGCAAAAATTTGATTATATGCTGAAATTTACTTGTCAAAATATAACCACAAATACTTATCCATATTTCAATTTAACTACAGCTAAATCAAATTTTTGAAAATTTGGGTGTATTTCCTTTATTTTTAGGAGCATAGGAACTCTTGTGTGACAAAACTTGAAACATGACAATTTATCAGTGGGGATCAGAGTACTGAACCAACAATGATTAGTTTGCTTTTTTCCTTGAGGTTTTAACTTACACTTAATTCCTTCCATTTTAGGGTTACATCTTTAAAAACTGCTTTTAAAAATAACCACCGGGGGCGCCTGGGTGGCTCAGTCGTTAAGCATCTGCCTTCGGCTCAGGTCATGATCCAGGGTCCTGAGATCGAGCCCCACATGGGGCTCCCTGCTCATGGGAAGCCTGCTTCTCCCTCCCCCACTCCCCCTGCTTGTGTTCCTTCTTTCGCTGTGTCTCTGTCAAATAAATAAATAAAATCTTTAAAAAAAAAAAAAATACTGAATCACAGACAAATCATGAATAATTAGGTTTATTTCAACAGTGGGTTTGAAACCCTCGCCTTAGGCAAGAGACTACAGTAATTATACCAGGAATAGACAATTTCCTACACTGTCAAATATATAAAAGTTCCTCTTGCACTTTCCTCAATACTGATCAACAAGCAGATTAAGTCCACATTTGCTTTGATCATTCTACTGAGTTAACCCAAGCTTCTTCTTCAGAGACTCTGGCATTTCAGGTGGAGGAGGGCGAGGGAGCCTGAAGTAGACCTTCACAGAGTCATAGATGAACCACTGTAGTGCAGTCAGAGTGCCAATCATGATGATACGGGCAAAGAGTCCTTTCCATACACCTGGTTGAAATATGAAACATGAATGAAAAATGAAATAATACCCAAGTGTTACTCTTTGTTTGGGGCTCTGTGTGGGGGGGAGAATCCTACCTTTAAATCCAAGTCTCTGAAGAACTTGAGAAGCACTGCTACCTTTCTCCTTATTCAACACAGATACCACGGAATCAGCAGGGTGAGAAACAACTGCACAGAAGACTCCAGCTGAAAAAAGTCAAGATAAATAATCCAACATGGGATTAATTTAAAAAAATTCACATCACAACCAACAGTCTTTACCTAATTTTTAGTTCTTAAAAAATCAGATTTAGAGACTAACAAAGTTATACAGCACTCTACCCTATGTAAAACAGAACAATCCTTCAAGTTTTTATATTCACATTTTAATCAACTTTACTTTGTGTAAAAATGTGTTCTTGAAAAACTAGACCAAAAAAATGGCACAGCAGTGAAATCAATATATTCCCCAAACTTAATCAAGACATGCACATCTGAAAGTAATTCTTTCAGAAACTCATCAATAAGTATTTATGAATCCTAAAATGGCACAGAAAATGCTACGGGAAAATAAAGCTTCTTTGGAATATTTTTTTTTTCTCACAAAAAGAGGCCAATAATGGAAATAATTACTGGTCCTTAATTTCATAAACATGTTGTAAGTAACTCATACCTATGTAACCTGCCACAAACGTTACAACCAGCTGCTCTGCCTTTGAACATTCACTTCGGGGCTTAGGAACCACAAACTTGTACAATGCTTCAACAGTACGTTCAAAGCAGGCAAATTTCATCATGGTGTAGGGTATCTGTCTCATCCAGAGAGGAGCAACTCCCTTGTAGAATCTAGGGAAACCAGGAGACTTATTTTACTCAGTTGTATTTATTCCTTTAGCAGAGATTTTCATCAGTAACAGAAGTGTCCGCACACCAGTCGAGTCCTGATAGCAAAATATGGCAGCACAATTGCATGTCATTTCTATCAGAACCTAAGACTAACATGCAGGTGTATTTATCTCACATGCCAATGACTCAAGCACCTTTGACTATACAACCAAAAAAAGTTGCTGGATGTTTCTCTAGCTGGAACTACAAGAAACAAGAAGTTTACAAGTAGAACTCAGTTCAAGATTGGCATCCACAAAGGTGGATCTAAGGAAGCATGTTGTAGCCAGACTATATGCAAATTCTTAGCTGTGAACACAGATGACAAGAATTCTAAAAAGCCCTTCCCAAAAGTTAACAATTAATGTCAAATATCAAGGCATATGCAGATTGATAAACGTTCTTACTTTAGAAAAACATCTTTAATTCAGGGCTTAAGCCATGCATCAACTTATCCCTGCCCCTGGAGTTTATGTTCTATGTAAAAGGTAAATAGACATTAACATAAGAGCTTAAAAAAAAGTCTGGTAGGTTTAATGCTAACAAATGGAGTTCATTTAATTGAGTTATTTTTATACTGTAACTCTAGACAAATGTTCACTTACGCTTTTAAGCCTTCTTCCTTATACATTTTGGGAGCTGCATCCCTCAAAGTGTTGGCATAACCTGGTTGGGTTTGAATTCGAACCTTAGCAGCTTCCATAGGAGCCAGGGCAATGTCAGCGAAGAATTCAGCACTGGCAGAAGCAGCCAAATATAGTGATGTGCGCCAGAGATAGGTGTTCTCCTAATTGAAAAACGTAAGAAGGAACATGTACCGCTATTGCATTGGCTGTTTTCAATTTCAATTAAGGAACAGTTCTAGGAAACAGTTACATTTCAGACAACCTAACAGTGTTTCTTTATATGGTCCACAAATAACACACATGAGACTGAATGTATATTCTCTCCCATAACCTTATCAACCACAGTACAATGTGAATTTTTTTTTTGAACATCTAGGTGCCACGTACAGTTAGCCGTGGAACTACACAGAGGAATCCCAGATCCCTTCTCTTTAAAAAACTCAAAATCCAACTTACTTGGAAAGCAGGACAGTATAGTAATACAGACCAAAAAAAGATCCTTTTTGGTCTTAAAAGTTAAAATTACATACCTCCCCAAGCATGTTGCTATACAAGACTTTGAAAACTTCATAAAAGCCAAACTTGCAGAGCCCTTGCATAGAGTAGCCAATGAAAGTCGGAGCCCATCCTTTAGCCAAACCACGAACACCATCCTCTTTAAGTGTAACTGAGAATCCATTAAATATGCCCTTGTACTTCTGGGGGTCCACCTTTATTTAAAACAAGAAGAAAAAAATTAATTAAATGTACCAAAGAGCTATCACTTCTCATAAATATTTAATTTCACTGTTAGTTTTTCCTTTGGTTCTAAAATAAACTTCAGTCTAACTATACAAAAGGTGGGTAAACACAAATTCACTGCATATCAACTTAATATCTATAATCAACTTCATAAATTTAACTTGATACATTAAGATCTTTCTTTCAGTCAGACTTAAGTCTTGGAGGATTAGTTAAGATGGCAGAATTCCTAGAAAAATACATGATAAAACTGACTCAAAAGTTTTCACCATCCAACTCTACCACTTTTAAAAAACTAGTTTTCGGGGCACCTGGGTGGCTCAGTCGTTGGGCGTCTGCCGTCGGCTCAGGTCATGATCCCAGGGTCCTGGGATCGAGCTCCGCATTGGGCTCCCTGCTCGGCCAGGAGCCTGCTTCTCCCTCTCCCACTCCCCCTGCTTGTGTTCCCTCTCTAGCTGTCTCTCTGTGTCAAATAAATAAACCTTAAAAAAAAAACAAAACTAGTTTTCAAGCTACTGCCTAAGTAAGAGGTAAGTCTATATTCCTGATACATGCTAGTCCATTAAGAAGTTTATGTTATAGGGCGCCTGGGTGGCTCAGTCGTTAAGCATCTGCCTTCGGCTCAGGTCATGATCCCAGCGTCCTGGGATCGAGTCCCACATCGGGCTCCCTGCTCGGCAGGAAGCCTGCTTCTCCCTCTCCCACTCCCCCTGCTTGTGTTCCTGCTCTCGCTATCTCTCTCTGTCAAATAAATAAATAAAAATCTTTAAAAAAAAAAAAAAAGAAGTTTATGTTATAGAGTTTTATGAACTTAAGGCAAATTAAATACAAGTTAAAAAGGTAAATCAACATAATGAGAATCTGTCTTTTGACTTAAATTCACTTCAAGAGACATGCATACATTTCAGTGAAGGTATATTCACATCCATTCTATTAACTAATGGGAAAAGAAAAAAAATCTTAATTTCACTCTATCTGCCAGTACTACGAGGGCTGGTATACGTCACCTTCCTCTCCCTGCTAACACTTCACCTTCCTTTATTTCACCTTCCTCTCTCTTTTAGGTAAGTAGACTTCTAATCCTGTTTGGGACAAATAAATTTTTGACGTTTGATTATTTTTGTTTCAATAATCCTAATTAAGATATTCTAATCATAAAAAACTGTTATGTAATATACAAAAAGCTATGCCCACAAAATTTTAATACTAAAATAATGAAGAGTATTTTTTCTAATCTACATAATGTTCTGTGCTGATCTTACTCAGTAAATAAGAGAAATGAAGTTACTTCAAAAATACACTAAGGAAGGGCCACCTGGGTGGCTCAGTCGGTTAAGCGTCTGCCTTCGGCTCAGGTCATCATCTCCAGGTCCTGGGATGGACCCCCAGGTCACGCTCTGTACTCAGCAAGGAGTCAGCTTGTCCCTCCCCCTGCTCACTCTCTCTCTCAAATAAATAAAATCTTAAAAAAAAAAAACCTAAGGAGGATTATCTACTCTAATATGTAACTGCTTGTAAAATGACTATTTGGGAGCATAAAGAACCAGTAGGCCTTGAAGAGGAACGCTTGTCAGAACTGAGCACAGCACCAAAATAGCATTTATAGCCAGGGTTTGAGATCCAAAAATCTGCCTACAATCTTATTTTTAAAAGAGGCATTTCTTCAATTTAAAACACTAATTAAAATAAAGATCATGAGTTAAGAACACTTGGGTTTGGTTTCCTACAAAAGTTTCTAGCAGTTGTGATGTCTTCAAATTTTCTTGTTTGTGAAGTCCTTTTAAAGTTATTTGGAATTAAGTCACACATGAAAGATACATTCAATGTTGCCATCTCAGTACAAACCTGCATACGGCACTTCACTAAATCCAGAGGAACAACAGCAGTGTGTGTCAGACCACAACTTAAGACCCCACCAAAGCCACACAGTGCATAAAACTTCATGGAGCCATATTCGCAACTGTACTCTGTAGTAAGACAAGACACACCATGCATTTTAATATAAAACTCACGTTACTGGTTATCAACTTACCTCTCGGATAATTAGGTTTCCACACAGCTTGTTAGTAGAGGTCTATGTTGTACAACTTAAAAGCCATGCTTCAACAATATGCTTTTAATCCAACATGCAAAACAAACCTGCATTCTGCATTTAACCAGATCTAGAGGAACCAATGCTGTATGTGTTGTGCCACAGCTAATAATTCCTCCAAGTCCACAGAGGATAAAGAATCTGCCAGATCCATAGTCACAGCTATACTGCTCTGTTTGATTGAAAAAAAAAATCAAGTAAGTATTTCTTCAGAGATGACTAAGGCCATGGGACTGAGAGAGAACTAGGATTCCCTGTGAAATAGTGCTATCACAACTAAACAGCCTTGGCCACTGGTTACAATTAAGCTGAAAGATGATTTTCCACCTAGTGTTAAGTAACAAGACACTTACTGCCAAAATCAAAGAATCATTTAGATTATGAAGGTTCTGTGAGACACTAGTTCTTATTTTGCCACACTAAAAATAAAAAGTCTCTGACAACATTAATAGCTACTCGAATAAAAATCAAACTTCCACTTATCTACTGCTGATAAAAACACACTTGAGAATACAAACCAAACTCAGGAAGAGCACTAGACTTAAGTAAAAACTTTCAAACTTCTAATCAATACTATCCCCACTTATGGATTCATGTTAAGCATAAAATTAGATAAAGTCCTAAAGTAAAATACATTTACTACACAACAGTGCAATGATTTTTTTTACGCACACTGAAGACATAAAACACATAAATGATTCAAAAACTTTAGATTTTACAGGCACACAATGTAGATTACATTTACAGAATTCCTACAATTTGGTTTTCAGGTTTCTCTGCCCATACACTCCACTGGGATTTAAAACGTTAACAATTAAGTTCAAGGTGAGTCTAACCGAAAAGATTCCTGAGAGAGAAGACTAAAGGGATCCCTACCAACTATTTATCTCCTTTTTATAGGTTATCTGGGGCTTCTGTCCCCTCCTTTACCAATTACATTAAAACAAGAAACCCAATTATCTCATATACCGCGTGTCAACAAATATTAGACTTCGGGAATGCTTGAGGAGGAGTATTTTTAAGAAAATTAATGCCAGATCAAGGAACAGATAATACAGATAGAACTGCAGGTGGCCAGTGGCTAGGAAGGAGACTTTACCCAACACTCAGTCTACTGACCAAGAGGGCTCACGGCGGAGAAGATAAGGAGCTAGTCACGGCCTCTATACTCTCCCGAGGACGTGGAGGTCACAGAGGGAACGGTGCCTGGGCCCTTCCACGCCCTTGAGGGAGGGCCAAGGATCCGACACACCGCCTAGGGCGAAAAGGGCTGACAGCCTAGGGCAAGCAACTAGGCGCCGTCCTGTGGTGCAGGAGGCCGGGGGCGTACTTCTTTTCTGTCCTCCAGGCCGCTAAGGCCGAGTGGACCACAGGGCACAAAACGACCGTATCGGGGCAGGGTCTAAGCTCACCTTCCACAGCGGCTGCTGCCAGATTGCGGGAACGGCGGGGCGGGCCCGGGGGCCCCGCGGGGCTGCTGCGGGGGCCCGCGAGGCCATCGTGGACCAGCTGCAGGTGGGGCGCGTTGAACGGATTCGCCCGCGCCAGATGCGCCACGGACGAGAACATCTTCCTAAGGGAAGAGGGAGCAGCGGTCAGAGGAAAGGCAAAGGGGCCCCTCAGGCCACCCAAATCACCGGCACCCTAGGACCCCGACACGGGCCGTCCTTCTTCCAGCCTCCGCGCCCTTGAAGAGGTCTTGGCGGCCTCCCCCAAGGAGATCGACAAGGCCTACAGCCTAAGCAACTCCTCAGAGGGGCTCCGTTCCCCGCACCCACCGGGAGCAAGGCCCGGCACACTCACTTCCTAAGATGGCGAACACACAACCGCTCCCTCGAAAAGGCTGCGGCTCACAGAGGCCGAACGTCCTCCCGACCCTTAGATCTGTGCCCTTCGGGCGTCGTCGGCGTGACGCACATTACGTGTCACCGCAGCAGGCGGCACCCATTGGCGGAGAAGAGCGCCGAGGCCGTAGCGTCATCGCGTTCTCCTAGCAACCCTATCCCCGCCCCCGCCCGCCCCGGCCCGCCCGACCCCGGCCTCTGCGCGGGAGGATTCGTTCTGCGCATGCGCGCATTCCAAGGCCGGGTGTTTGAGTGGCGTGGGGTTGTGCTCGTGACCTCCTCTTTTTGTCCCTTCACGTTCAAGCGTCTTTCCTTGACGCGGGGGCTTCAGTTTTCTTTACGTTTAATTGAGTCCAAGCTGGTAGTAGTCACTTAAACAAAAAGAGGAAAAAACCCAAATGTGTGATGATACTCTATTTCGGTGTTGCAGTTAGAATGTTACCGCAGTATTTTGTGTTACAACGCCTGCCATTAAGGTACTTTTTTTTTTTAATTAAGTTCCATGCATTGACATCACACATAGACATGTCTGCATTTTCCGTTAGACTACAGGAGAGTATTTTAAAAGAAAATGTGCAGCAAGAACTCTTTGGGGGTTCATCAAAATAGTTTATACGACATATTAAAACATTCAGTAAATGCATTTTAAGACTACCTGGGGGTACATGGTTGAACTAGAGTGAAAGTGAGTGGCAGCAGATTTTGTGTGCGTTCAGTAAATTAGAAAAATCTTCATTAGATTCAGTTCAACACAAAAGGGCCTCGTTTAATTGGGGAGAGTTTAGTAGGGGTCAAATCCCTATTACAATTCTGGCTCTGATACAGTCCTGGCTCTTGCCAAAGTAACCTTGGGAATTCGCTTGATCTCTATGAACCTGTTTCTTAAATGTTAAGATGGAAGCAAGGGGTGGCCCCACGGGCTTGTACAGTTATATAGGGCCTGTGCTAGATTCAATGCTATGTTGTCACCATTTTGGAATTCTTAATAATTTATGAACAAGAGGCCTTGCATTTTTCATTTTGCACTGAAATTACAAATTACATAGCTGGCCCTGGATGGGAGTAACATCTATCTTGCAAAGTGTATGAAAACTCAATGAGACAATGTCTAAATGTGGGGATTTTAGTCAAGCAGAGTTGGGGAGAGGGTCAGTGGTCAGTAAGTTACTAAGAGGTTAGGGTAATTCTTGCTAACTTGACCTAAAAGAATTCTTGCTGAAGACAGTCCAAGGTAATCAGATATTACTTGGGGAATGAGGAATTTGATAAGGTATTGAGGGTAATCAGATATCAAGGCTGTGTAGGGTGCCTGGCTGGCTCAGTTGAAGGAGCATGTGACACTTGATTTCAGGGTTGTGAGTTTAATCCCCATGTTGGGTGTAGAGATTACTAAAAGAATAAGTAAATAAAATAGATATCAAGGGGCGCATGGTGGCTCAGTCGGTTAAGTGTCTGCCTTCGGCTCAGGTCATGATCCCAGGGTTCTGGGATGAGCCCTGCATTGGGCTCCCCGCTCAGTGGGGAGTCTGCTTCTCCCGCTCCCTCTGCCCCTCCCCCCTGCTCGTGCATGCACTCTCTCTATCTCAAATTTTAAAAAAATAGATATCGAGGTGAGGTTTTTTGTTAAGCTAAGTTGATAGAATTTTTTTTCCATTTTATTGTTATTTTTTTGCATCATGATAAGTGTACAAGGCAACTAACTATCCCAGGAGAGGCCAATACAGATTTTACAGGTAAGGAGAGACTAAGTTCCTCAGGCAAGGGAGGAAAGGCAAAAGATGCTCAGCAGAATTTAGAAGTTCATGATTCCAGTCTCATCAATCTGCCCATAGATTCCCATTCCCATGCCAATATTCAGGATCTCACTGCTGCTCAAAAACAAAAACAAAAATTAATTTTAACATGAGATCTTCAAGTTGGAAATTCAACTGCATTGTAAGTCAGGATTAGATTTTGGATTTGATTTTTAGAAAGTACAGCCTTGCAGATATAGGAAGACAATCACATAAGATTTCTGATCCTTTATCTTGAACTGAACGTTCAAAGCCCTAAGCTCATCATTTCCTTTCCCCCAGTTATCCAACATAATTAGGAGAAACCAACCAACTCCATTATACTCCTTATTTTTGTTTATTTTACGGAAGTATCCATGTGGTTACCCAAAGCCTTGCCTTCTTTAGGCACTTGATTACAGGTATCCATAGGTGATGATTTAAGAAACTGTTTTTTGCTAATGCATGCCATGGACAACCAGTGTCACCTTTGTCATTGACAACTGGTTGTCAGTGCCTTTAAATCCAATCAGATCAGATAACCTGGAACAAATTCATAGATCCCATTCTTAAGTTTTAGTTCTGGAATTACTTCCAGTACCATTGTCTGGATCAGAATTTGACCAGAGAAGCATAAGCTACTGTGAGTCATATAAATAAGAGGTTTATTTTAGGGACTAGGTCTTAAACAACTGTGGGAGCTGGAGAAGAGGTTGCCTCTGTGTCTGGGGTTGGACCTGAAATTTCTGTAAATCGATAGAGCTTAGAGTCAGGAAAGCTGGACATGAAGTGAAGATGAGCAGGGACAAAGCAGAATCCACAAAGAACTGCTGGATCCCATGAGGATAAACTAGACTGTGCAAACTGTGCATCTGTCTCTGACACCTACAATCTCAATAATGCAGTTGCCCGCAGGAGCCATGCTGCAAGTGCTCGTAGGAGCCAAGCACATGCATCTGGCCCAGGACTCAGAGAAACTGAAGAAGGTCCTAGAGTTGCTGAGAGAGCTCCACATGTGGCCACTGCCCCACTCCCAGGTATGCCAACAGATCAGCATCCACGTGCATGAGCTGCCCCAGTGCTTCACATCTCACACTGACCTTCAGAGCATAAGGGATTCACTTCTGCCTTTGAAATCTTGCACAAATTTCCCCTGTGGCCAGTCTTAACACAGAAGCATATCTGAGACATAAAGAGAATTTGAGATGCTAGCCAGAGATAGGACATTCAAGTGGAACTTTCCTACAGGCCCTTGTAAACCTAGAGCCAGAGGTCAAGGTAGCACTGATAGATTTGAGGATCATGCCTGTCATGGGGGAATCACAGAACACCCTTAAATAATTCCTACTACTCCCATCTAATAGAGGGATATAACAAATTATGCAAGTAAACTAAAACTCCTTTTCATATCTTCCTTGAGAAAAAAAGGGTAGCACCCTCTAGCACCTTAGTTATTGTCTTTTTTGATTAGAAATCATGTTTGTTTGTTTTCGTGTCTCTGTAAAGAGATTAGGGAGAAATTTGTCTTTTTCTATCTGAAATAAAATAAAATGGACTTCACCATGGGGCTGTAATTTCTATTCTGAAAAAAGTTTTAAAAGGTCAAACCATCCCCATCCTTCTTGGAAGGGTATCTTAGGTGGAGCCTAGAGTACCTTGACTGTAAGACTAGGGGTAATCCCTTTACTGAGGTGGACCCCAAGAGCACAAAGTGCACCCTAAGTGCACCCCAAGAGCTCTGGGACCCAGGTTCAAACTCTTGAAGTCACGCATCTTTGTGCAGGGGGATGAAAACTGTCTAAGTTAGATCTGCATATTTAGGGATATTGTATTTTATAGGAAATAAGGCAGGTGAGTACTTTTACCCAGGATATCTCTTGATATTTTGAAATTTCCTTCTTTCTGCAATTAAAAGCATAAAATATGGTTTGGCTCAGAGGAGAGGCATACCTAGATATGGCAGGCCCCAAAATAGTTCACATAGAAGGTGCACACATAGATAGCGACTTTAGTCACTCCTTGGCTATTATCCACCACTCGGACACTTTTAAGTGAGTCCCAGTCATCACAAATTAGAAGTTCCCAAATATGGTTTCTCATCAAAGCACTTGGGGAGCTTTTTAGACACAGATGTTCTCAGGCCTCAAAAGATTCTGCTTACTAAGTTTGATGAGGAGTCCTGGAATCTGCCATTTTTTAAAGATCCCTGGGTGATTACTATAAACAGGTTTAGGAATCAGTGATCCAAGGAATTCAAAGCATGAGCCCGTAGAATGAGTCTGACACAAGTTTTCCTATCTGTAAAATGAGACAACATCCTGAATTGCCTGGTTTGCCATGGATGTGAAGTGCTCACTTACTAGAACGGAATCCCGGCTGATCTGGTTTGCTTCCAGCTGACTGTTCACATTGTTACTGCACCTGCAAGAGCAAGGTGCAAGCCTGTGGTGTGTGCCATCCCTACGCCATATAAAATGGGGCAACTGCTTAAGTATAAAGGGGGACCGGAGGGGTGCCTGGGTGGCTCAGATGATTAAGCGTCTGCCTTCGGCTCAGGTCGTGATCCCGGGGTCTTGGGATCGAGACTTGGGGTCCTGGGATCGAGACCCGGGGTCCTGCGATCGAGCCCCGCATCAGGCTCCCTGTTTGGCGGGGAGCCTGCCTCTCTCTCTCCCTTTACCCCTCTCCCTGCTTGTGCTCTGTAGAATAAATAAATAAAATCTTTTATAAAGGGGGGTGGGGACGGGCATATCAGCTGCTCAAAGATGGACATACCCACAGACTTGGTAACAATACAGGAAGTTTTAGGGAGAAATATATACACCCAAAAAACAGCAAATATGAGAAGTAATGAATATAAAATGAAGGGATTAGGCTTTACTAAAAGGAGTAGAAATAGTTCCATTCAGCCTTAGAGACGTAGGACAGAGTGTACCTAAGTTTCTGTTTATGCCCTGGGTCTTTATGAACTGAAATGTATTGTAATTTGTTGTAATTCAAACCTCATGTCACTTATGATATTTTTGCTGTAGGTAACTAAGGAGCCTATTCACAAATGAATACAGTGCAATTGCAGTCAATCCTAAATGAAATTAAAATTTGCATACGTAATGAAATTTCAGGGGAAATTCTTTAATTCTGCTATTATATCTCTAAACTTGGAAGGTAGTCATTTGGGAAGGAATAGCTTTAGGGAATCAGATGCATTCTTTAGAGAGCAGTAACTTCAAATGTTAGTAGGATTGCTATACAATTACAATTAACCTACTAACACTAGCAATTCTTCAAATCTTCTATAATTTGTGCTGTTATAAAACAGATGGAAAAGAAACATTTTTCTTTTGATTTTAAGAATGCCAATTTGAAAAGTATTTAGGGGCACCTGTGTGGCTCAGTCGGTTAAGTGGCTGCCTTCGGCTCCGGTCATGATCCCTGGGTCCTGGGATAGAGCCCCACATCGGGCTCCCTGCTCAGCGGGGAGCCTGCTTCTCCCTCTCCCTCTGCCTGCCACTCCCCCTGCTTGTGCGGGCTCTCTCTCTCTCACCCTCTCTGTCAAATAAATATATAAATAAATAAATAAAATCTTTAAAAAAAATTCTTCTAAAAAAAGAAAAAGAAAAATATTTAAAGCATCTATCATTTAAATTACAGAGTAGGAAAAAAAAAATAAAGTTTTGTCAACTATCTAATTTCCTTGCCCAGGGAAATTTATAGGTCGGAATAACTGTTCCTGGGCATTTGAATGATCAGACTAGATGTCTGAATTAAATAATCAGTATTATTAAAAATAAATAAATAGGGGTACCTGGGTGGTTCAGTTGGTTAAGCGGCCAACTCTTGATTTCAGCTCAGGTCATGATCTCAGGTTTGCGAGATCCAGCCCTGCATGGGGCTCCGAGCTCAGGGCGGAATCTGCTTGTCCTTCTCTCTGCGCCCCCCTCCCTGCCCTTCCCCCGCTCCCACGCGCACTTGCCCTCTCTCTCTCAAATAAATAAATAAAAGTCTTAAAAACAAACAAATAAATAATCAATATTATTTACTTCATTATTTAAGTGGTATGGCTGAAGCTTAGGACCAATTTTTTATTTTTTAAAAAAAATATGATAAAACACCTGAAGTCTGTGTAAATGGAAATGTAATTACTCTTAAAAATTTTTTTTTAGGGAAGCTTGGGTGGCTCAGTTGGTTGAGCGTCTGCCTTCAGCTCAGGTCATGATCCCAGGGTCCTGGGATCGAGCCCCACATCAGGCTCCCCGCTCCGCAGGAAGCCTGCTTCTCCTCCCACTCCCCCTGCTTGTGTTCCCTCTCTCACTGTGTCTCTCTCTGTCAAATAAATAAATAAAATCTTAAAAAAAAATATGTAAGGTAGCATAATTGTTAAAATATGTAAATATGGGGTGCCTCGCTGGCTCAGCTGATAGAGCATGTGACTCTTGATCTCAGGATGGTGAGTTCAAGCCCCACATTGAGCAAGAGCCTACTTAAAACAGAAAACAAACAAAAAAACAACTATAAATACGTCTAGGAAAAATAGAAGTATCTTAGTACACTAACTTTGAAAAACAATATAATGGCTAGATTAGTCTAGGCTATCTTTTTTTAAAATAAGATTTTATTTATTTGAGAGAGGAGGGGAGAGATCACAAGGTGGTGGGGGAGTGGGGGGAAGGGAGAAGCAGACGCTTAGCAGGGAGTCTGACTCAGGCTCCATCCCAGGACCCTGAGATCATGACCTGAGCCAAAGGCAGATTCTTCTGAGCCACCTAGGTGCCCCTAGGCTATCTTTTAAAAATTATCTAATATCTATTGAACACCCAGTTTAGGGTCCTTTGAGTAATTCCAAAGTTCTGTCTTTGGCCTCTCTTCCCAGGACTCTCCTTTATTCCCATGGGATTAGCTTTCATTATTTATGGGGAAATTCTCAATATTTTATTCTTCATATTTTTTGGCTTTGTGTATTTACTTTTTTAAATTTTGAAGTAATTTTACAGAAAAGATGCATGACTAGTACAAAGAAATTTTATATACCCTTCACTCAGTTTCCCCAATTGTTAACATTTTGCTACATACACATATATAATATGCTTATATGTATAGATATAGATTATGAATATGCACATAAATATACATGCATTCCTATATGTACATGCAAAGACATATTTTTCCTGAACGAATTGAGAGTTAAGTTAAATACATGATTCCTCATTACTCCTAAATTCTTCAGTGTGTATTTCCTAAAAGACAAAGCACAGCCATCAAAATCAGAATATGAGCATTGGTATAATACTACCATCCAACCCATAGGTCCTATTTCCAAATTTCCCAATAATATCATTTATAGCTTATAAAAAAGAAATCAAAACAAACCAAAAATATTTTTTCTTCTAGTCCGGTATCCACTCCAAGAGCACATTCCATGTAATTTCCATGCCTCTTTAAGCTTCTTCCGTCCGGAATAAGCCTTCTACCTTCCTTTGTCATTCATGACCTGGGCATTTTTTAAGAGTACAAGACACTTATTTTGAACTACAAGACAATTTGGATTTCTCTGGTGTTTTCTCATGATTAGATCTATAGTATGCAGTTAGGGCAGGAATATCATGGAAGTGATCCTTTGTTTTTTTCAGAGTATCATACCAGAAGGCACATAATGTTGATTTGTCCTATTACTGGTAAGATGAATTTTTTTTAAATATTTTATTCTGGGGCACCTGGATGGCTGTCAGTTAAGCGTCCAACTCTTGATTTCAGCTCAGGTCATGGTCTTGGGATTGTGGGATCAAGTCCTGCCTCAGGCTCTGCATTCAGCAGGAAGTCAGCTGGAGATTCTCCCTCCACTTTCTGCCCCTCCCCCCACTCACACTTTCTCTCTCTCTCAAATAAGTAAATCTTTATTTTTTTTTAATATTTATTTATTTGAGAGAGAGAGAATGAGAGAGAGAGCACAAGAGGAGGTAGGGTCAGAGGGAGAAGCAGACTCCCTGCTGAGCAGGGAGCCCAGCGCAGGACTGGATTCTGGGACTCCGGGATCATGACCTGAGCTGAAGGCAGTTGCTTAACCAATTGAGACGACCAGGTGCCCCAAATAAATTAATCTTTGAAAAAAAAAAAGATTTTATCCCTTAAGTAATCTCTACACCCAACGTGGGGCTTGAACTCACAACCCTGAGATTAAGAATTGCATGCTTCACTGACTGAGCCAGTCAGGTGCCCCTGGTGAGATGAATTTTGATCACTTGGTCAAGGTGGTGTTTGTCAAGTTTTTTCATTTTAAAGTTACTATTTTTATCTGTAACTAATAAGTAATTTGCATCTATCATTGATTGTTGCCTGAATTAATTATTATTGGGATAATTGCCAAATGGTGATTTTCCAACTCTATTGGTCCTACATTTATTATTCTACAGTAAGGAGGGGCTTTACTTTCTCTTCATTTATTTAGTTCATTCTTCATTTATTTATATCAGTATGGACTTAATGGATTCCTATTTTATTCAATGAGTTATAATCTAATACAAACATTCTTTTTTTTGATGCTTATATTAACACAGATTTGGCCAGTAGAAACCTCTTTAAACTGATCTTGTGTTCTTTTGATAAGTCCCCATCAGAGCACTTTGTTACTCTCTGGTACAGTAAATGTTCCAGACTTATTTATCTATCTATTTATTTATAATTTTTTTGCTATTACTTTTAAGTTTTTATTTAAATTCCAGTTAGTTAAAATACAGTGTAATATTAGTTTCAGGTGTACAATAGAGTGATTCAACATTTTCACATAACACCTGGTGCTCATCACAAGTACACACCTTAATCCCCATCACCTATTTCACCCATTCCCCCAACCCAACTTCCCCCAGACTCATCTACTTTTTGTCCCCTAGCTTTGGAATCAGCCATTTCTCCAAAGAGCTCTAGTTCTCTTTAGGGGAGAATAGCATTTGATCTGCGAGTAAAATGTGCTTATTGCTCCAGCTTATTGCTTCTAGGCTCTACATAGACACACATACACATTCTTCTCTCTCTCCTTTTAAAACCATGAGTTCAACTAATACCTCCGGTTCCAAATTAGAATACCACAGGAACTCATTCTAGCTTTTTTTCCTTTCCACATTTGTAACTCCTTTCTCTGACAGAGATAAAATTGGTTTTCATTATCTTCAATATATTGCCCTTTATTTGCTCATTCCCCTGTATGTAACCAACTTCCCAGTCCTGCTGGCTGCCTCCTTGGCATCCACTTTACAGATCCTACTGGCCCTGGCTACCGGAAGTGAAGAAAAGAAACCAATAAACCAGAGAAGAGAAACCAATCAATATTTTTTGTAGAAAAGAAAGAAAGGGAGAAGAGAAAGAGGAATCGAAAGCAGCTCAGGCTATTCCAATTTAGCAGATTAGCGTCTTATCAGTACAAGTTTGCCCCTTGCTCCTATAAAGTTTAGTGCTGATCAGGTGGTTCTCCAGAGAGTTCTCCCAGGGTTGACTCACGGATCCAGGCTGCTTTCATCTTATGGTTCTGCCATCTCAACACATGACCATCTAGGTTTGGCGAAAGGGGAAGAGCTAGAACAGCGGAAGGCACGCCCCCATTCACCTGCCTCAGAGCGAAAGTGACACATCCCTTCTGCTCAGGTTCCTTGAGTAATCTCATGACACCACCCAGATGCATATGACTGAGAAAGGGAGAGGCGCATATGGATATTGAGGGACCAGTGACCGTCTCGTTCTTAACTACTGTAGACACATTTGAATAGATTCTGTTTATATCTAGATGATAGTGTAGCTTCCTGATGAACAGTCTTGGAAGGTAACAAAGAGGTTGACTGGGAAACAATGAGTAAACTATTATGAACAGCCCTTAGATATACACTAGTAAAATGCAGTAGTCATCTATAAAAAATGATTAGGTGTTGGGTTAGTCTATTTAAAGCCACTATTTTCCAGGTGCCTGGGTGGCTCAGTGGGTTAAGCATCTGCCTTCGGCTCAGGTCATGGTCTCAGAGTCCTGGGATTGAGCCCCACATCTAGCTCCCTGCTCAGCGGGGAGTCTGTTTTGCCCCTGCTCATGCTCTCTTGCTGTCTCTCAAATGAATAAATAAAATCTTAAAAAAAAAAAAGTAAAGCCACTTTTTTCTAGCAAGAGTTAGTAGTTAGCAGGATCATGTTCCTATAAGAGCCTCAGTCCAAAGGTCAATATATTCTTTCCTAGAGTGGCCCTTGTAAACATCTGGGTTATTAGGAAGTGTTCATTAAAAAACTGTAGTACAGGGGTGCCTGGGTGGCTTAGTCGGTTAAGTGTCTGCCTTTAACTCAGGTTATGATCCCTCGGTCCTGGGATCGAGTCCCACATGGGGCTCCTTGCTTGGCCGGGAGCCTGCATCTCCCTCTGCCTGCCGTTCCCCCTACTTGTGCGCGCGCTCTCTCTCTCTCTCAAAGTAAAATAAATAAAATCTTTAAAAAAAATTATGTTGTCAGTGGAGGGTAAATTAACCTAAGCTGATTTAAAAACCTTGATAATCAAGTTATATTATATTGGAAATTTTAAGTCAAAATTAAGGTTACTTATTTCCTATTTACTGACTTCCTATTACTCTGCCTTTATGACCATTTTAGTGTAATGACGTGAACATAATGATTACAGTCTAATAGCTTTTTTCTTTTTTTTTAAGTAGACTCCATGCCCAGCATGGAGCCCAATTTGGGGCTCGAATTTACAACCCTGAGATCAAGACCTGAGCTGAGATCAAGGGCTGGACACCCAACCAACTGAGCCACCCAGGCACTCCTGGAGTCTAGTAGCTTAAAAAAAAAAATAAGTAAACTCCATGCCAAATGTGGGGCTTGAACTCACGACCCCAAGATCAAGACTTGCACACTCTACCAACTGAGCCAGCCATTTATCCTCTAATAGCATTTTTGATCCAGCATACAATAATAGCAACTCAACCTTTTTTTTTTTTTTAAGATCTTATTTCTCTATACCCAACTGGGGCTCCAAGTTACAACCCAGAAACTAAGAGTTGCATGCTCTACCAACTGAGCTGGCCAAGAACGCCTAGCGACTCAACATTTTACGTGTTATTTACAAGTGACAGACTCTACTTAGGAAAGTTATCCAATAGTAAGAAATACAGGTTTTCCCCTCTACCTGAAAGTTCGCTTTAGGCCGCTTCACTTTTACAAAAGTCCTACATTAGTACCTGTTTTTCACTAACCAGAAGAAATCCAAAGAGGATTTTTGTTTTTACAAAATGCTGAGTGCTTCTTCACTTTATGCCATATTGGCTTGTGAAAGGTTTCATAGGAATACTCTACTTTTAGGGGCGCCTGGCTGGCTCAGTCGTTAAGCATCTGCCTTCGGCTCAGGTCATGATCCCAGGGTCCTGGGATCGAGCCCCGCATCCAGCCCCGCATCGAGCCCCGCATCGAGCCCCGCATCGAGCCCCGCATCGGGCTCCCTGCTCCGCGGGAAGCCTGCTTCTCCCACTCCCCCTGCTTGTGTTCCCTCTCTCGCTGTATCTCTCTCTGTCAAATAAATAAATAAAATCTTAAAAAAAAAAAAAAGGAATACTCTACTTTTGGATGGGGTGGTTGTCGAGGGGGGCGGGGGGGCGCGGGGGGCCTATATTACAAACTACGAGTCCTGCAGCGACATCTAGTGTTCCCTTTTTGTAAGGTTGCTTAGACTCATATTTCTGAGAGAGTATCCTGTGGCCATATGACTAGTCACTATTTTTAAAATCCTTAAGTAAACAGCCTAACCAAAGTCTGCTTATTAATCCTTAGATTACAGTATAAAATGTGGTATTCTTTGGGGTTCTCACGGTACATCTCTATTTAGTATGATAAAAAGATCCAAATAGCTTCAAAATGACTCATTTACAAAAACAAAACAATCCATAAAGTGACTATTTACTGATAATGCCATATAACTTTTTCCTGTTATGTTGATTTGGAATGGTCTTAAGAAAAGTGTCAATATTACTATGATACCCTAGAAACAAACACTTTAGTGTTACATCGCCAAGTTAATTTAACTGAACAAACCTCAACTGAAGCCCTTCTGGCCCCTTCACCAAAGAAAAAAATTGGATTTACTCTGTTATCTGATTATGACAGCCCTCATTTTATTAATCAGAGCTATCCACCAAATCCTCACTTAACAAAGGAGTTGAGTCTGAATGTTTGGAGTTACTTGGCTGTGCCTGGTTTGACATTCCTCTGTTGCTCTCACAAGTAAAAATATAAACCCTTTGGTCAGCTTTGGGTTCAAAACTTCAGTCTTGGGGCACCTGGGTGGCTCAGTCGTTAAGTGTCTACCTTCGGCTCAGGTCACGATCCCAGGGTCCTGGGATCGAGCCCCGCATCGGGCTCCCTGCTGGGCAGGAAGCCTGCTTCTTCCTCTCCCACTCCCCCTGCTTGTGTTCCTGCTCTCACTGTCTCTCTCTCTCAAATAAATAAAATCTTTTAAAAACAACAACAACAACAACAACAAAAACCACTTCAGTCTTGATTAGTAGCTGTGTGGCCTCTTGAAAATTACTTAATCCATTTGCACTTTAGTTTTCTCAGTGGCAAAATGAGGATTTAGTCTGCTTCCTAGAGATGAGCAAGTAGTGATGATAGTAAGCATTCTTATTTAGTTCCTAAAATAACTATTTAGCAACTATTTTTAAATTCCTATTGTTTTGGGCGCCTGGGTGGCTCAATTGGTTAAGCGACTGCCTTCGGCTCAGGTCATGATCCCGGAGTCCCTGGATCGAGTCCCGCATCGGGCTCCCTGCTCAGCGAGGAGCCTGCTTCTCCCTCTGACCCTCCCCTCTCTCATGTACTCTCTCTCATTCTCGCTCTCTCAAATAAATAAATAAATCTTTAAAAAAAAAATTCCTATTGTTTTATTGTTTTTTTTTTTTTTTTAAAGATTTTTATTTATTTATTTGAGAGAGAGAATGAGAGAGAGCACATGAGAGGGGTTAGGGTCAGAGGGAGAAGCAGACTCCCCGCCGAGCAGGGAGCCCGATGCGGGACTCGATCCAGGGACTCCAGGATCATGACCTGAGCCGAAGGCAGTCGCTTAACCAACTGAGCCACCCAGGCGCCCCCTATTGTTTTATTGTTAAGTGTAATATATCACTGTAGGTTTTTGATAGTTAACCTTTATCAATTAAGGACCTTCCCTTCTATTGTTAGATTGCAAAGTTTTTGTTTTTATTTTAATAATGAGTGGGCACTGAATCTTTTAAATTTAAATTCAATTAATTAACATATAATGTATTATTGGTGAGTGGGCACTGAATTTTATTGAATGGTTGTCCTGCATCTTTTGAGATGATTACATAGTTGAAATTAGAAGGAGCAACATGTTTAAAAAGACACAGGATTGTGAGTCCATGATTTTTGGACCATAATAAAAATAACTCACAAAACCAGATGAAGCTTGAAAACATAGTATATCATTTGTAATTAAAACAAAAACTGCACGATTAACACAAATAACTATGAGAATATTTAAATAACATCCTCTATGTTTGCCCCACTCATTTTACTTAGGACACAATTTCGAAATTCATAGATTCAGACACAACTGACTTAATTTTTTTTTCTAATTCTTAACTGTGGTTAAAAATGAACATAGGGGCACCTGGGTGGCTCAGTCGTTAAGCATCTGCCTTCGACTCAGCTCATGACCCAGGGTCCTGGGATCGAGCCCCGCATCGGGCTTCCTCCTCAGCGGGAATCCTGCTTATGTTCCCTCTCTCACTATGTCTCTCTCTGTCAAATAAATAAATAAAATCTTAAAAAAAAAAATGAACATATTTGCTGTCTTAACCATTTTTAAGTATACAGTTCATTAGTATTAAGTATATTCACATTGTTGTGCAATACATCTTCAAAACTGTTTTATCTTGCAAAGCTCTATTCCTCATTACCCCCTCCCCCAAACATCCACTGTCTATTTCTATGAATTTGACTATTTCAGATACCTCATATAAGTGGAATCATACAGTATTTGTCTTTTTGTGACAGGCTTACTTCACTTTGCACAATATCCTCAGGTTTCATCCATGTAGCATGTGGATTGGCAACAGGATTTCTGGACTTTTCAAGGCGAAATAACATTCCATTGTGTGAACATTACATTTTGCTTATCTATTCATCTGTCAGTGGACATTTGGGTTGCTTATTCCTCAAGGCTATTTGTGAATAATGCTGTTATGAACATGGGTGTGCAGATAGATATATTTTCAAGATCCAGCTTTCAATCCTTTTCAATATATACCGAAAGGTGGCTAGATCATACGCTTAATTCTACTTTTAATTTTATGAGGAATATCCATACTGTTCCATAGTGGCTGTACTATTTACATTCCTATCAATAGTATACTAGGCTTCCAACTTCTCCAAATCCTTATTACATACTGTTTTGTTTTAAAATTATTAAGTTCTTGGGGCGCCTGGGTGGCTCAGTCGTTAAGCGTCTGCCTTCGGCTCAGGTCATGATCCCAGGGTCCTGGGATTGAGCCCCATATTGGGCTCTCTGCTCTGCGAGGAGCCTGCTTCTCCCTCTCCCACTCCCCCTGCTTGTGTTCCCTCTCTCGCTGTCTCTCTCTCTGTCAAATAAATAAATAAAATCTTTAAAAAATAAAAAATAAAATAATTAAGTTCTTAACTTTAATTCCAGTATAGTTAACATACAGTGTTATATTAGTTTCAGTTGTACAATATAGTGATTCAACAGTTCTAAACATTACTCAGTGTTCATCATAAGTGTACTCTTTAATCCCATCCCTGTTCCCACCTCCCCTCCTGTAACCATCAGTTTGTTCTCTATAGGTAAGAGTCTGTTTCTTGGTTTGTCTTTTTCCCGTTTTGTTTCTTAAATTCCACATGAGTGAAATCATATGTTGTCTTTCTCTTACTGATTATTTCACTTAGCATTATACTCTCTAGCTCCATCCATGTTGCTGCAAATGGCAAGATTTCAGTCTTTTTATGGCTGAATACTATTCCATTATGTATATACACCACATCTTCTTTATCCGTTCATTAATCAATGGACACTTGGGCTACTTCCATATCTTGGCTATTGTAAATAATACTGCTATAAACATAGTATGTGTGCATGTATCCTTTCAAATTAGTGTTTTTGTATTTTTTTTTTAAAGATTTTATTTATTTATTTGACACAGAGAGAGAAAGCACAAGTAGGCAGAGAGGCAGGCAGAGAGAGAGGGAGAAGCAGGGAGAAGCAGGCTCTCCACTGAGCAGGGAGGCGGACGTGGGGCTCGATCCCAGGACCCAGGGATCACGACCCGAGCCGAAGGCAGCCGCCCAACCGACTGAGCCACCCAGGCACCCCGTGTTTTTGTATTCTTTAGGTAAATACTCAGTAGTGTCATATGGGATCATACGGTAGTTCTATTTTAAAATTTTGAGGAACATCCATGCTGTCCTCCACAGTGGCTGCACCAGTTTGCATTCCCACCAACAGTGCATGAGGGTTCCTTTTTCTCCACATCTGCCCAACACTTGTTTTGCATAGTGTTTTTTTTTTGATAGTGGTCATTCTGATGGGTATGAGCTATTATCTCATTAGATTTGCATTTCTGTAATGAGTAGTGATATTGAGCATCTTTTCATATGCTTCCTGGCCATTTGTATATCTTCTTTGGAGAACTATCTATTCAAGCCTTTTGCTCATTTTTTAAAACATTTTATTTCTTTGAGAGAGAGAGAGAGAGAGAGCACAAGCAAGGGGAGCAGGGGCAGAGGGAGATGGAGAAGCAAGCTCCCTGCTAAGCAGGGAGCCCGATGCGGGGCTGGATCCCAGGACCCTGGATCCCGAGACGAAGGCAGGTGCTTAACCAGCTGAGCCACCAAGGCACTCCTGCTCATTTTTTAATTGGGCTACTTGGGGTTTGTTTTGTTACTGTCGAGTTGCAGGAGTTTTAAAAATATATATTTTGGATACCAACTTATTAGATGTATGATTTGCAAGTATTTTCTCCCATTCTCTAGGTTGCATTTTTACTCTGTTGATTGTATCCTTTGATGCGTGGACGTTTTAAAGTTTGGTTTAGTCCCATTTGCATATTTTTGCCTTTGTTGCCTGTGGTTTTGGTGTCATTTCCAAGAAATCATTGCCAAATCCAGTGTCATGAAGGCTTACTCCTATGTTCTCTTATAGGATTTTTAGTTTAGTTTTTTTTTTTTAAGATTTTATTTATTCATTCGAGACAGAGAGAGAGAGAGAGAGAGAGAGCGCATGAGCAGGGGGAGAGGCAGAGGGAGAGGGAAAAGCAGGCTCTCTCTGAGCCAGGAGCCAGACATGGGGCTCGATCCCAGGACCCTGGGGATCATGACCTGACCTGAGACACTTAACCATCTGAGTCACCCAGGCGTCCCTAGGATTTTTAGTTTTAAATCTTAAATATTTAAGTCTTTATTTTTTTTTTTAAGATTTTATTTATTTATTTGACAGAGAGAGAGACACAGCAAGAGAGGGAACACAAGCAGGGGGAGTGGGAGAGGGAGAAGCAGGCTTCCCGCGGAGCAGGGAGCCCAATGCGGGGAATCATGGGGGACCTGGAATCATGACCTGAGCCGAAGGCAGACGCCCAACGACTGAGCCACCCAGGCGCCCCTAAGTCTTTTTTTGAGTTAATTTTCATATATAGTGTAAGGGAAGGGTCCAACTTCATTCTTTTGCATATGGATATCCAGTTTTCCGAACTCTATTGAAGAGATTTTCACCATTGAGGGGTCTTAGCAACCTTGTTGATGATCATTTAACCATGTGTGAGGATTCATTTCTGGAATCTATCCTGTTGCATTGGTCCATATATCTGTCTTATGTGAGTACCACACTGTTTTAATTATTGTAGTTTTGTAATACATTTTGAAACCAGAAAGTGTGAGACCTCCAACTTTGTTCTTTTCAAGATTTTATTGGCAATTCAGGTTCTGACTTTTGAAAAACAAAAGTATATAACATTTATAATTCCTAAAATCACTTTCTCACATTTATGATCTCAACCACTTTTTAGCCGACTTTGGAAACGTTTTTGGACTTAAAAGAATATGAGCCATATCATAAAGAAGGTACATACAATAAATATACAATTTCATGACCATAAAACCACCACCCTGGTCAAGAAATACAACACTACCCTCCACTTACTTCCCTACGCCTGTGTTCTTTCTGGATCACAATCCCCTCCTTCCACAGGTTACCAGTATTCAGCCTTTGCTGAAAATTATTTTCCTCTCCTTATAGTTTTAATACTTAAGTATACATCCTTAAACAATGTAATTTTACCTGTTTTGGAACTTTAATTAGTATTATATTATGTATTATTTTAATTTGCATTTTTTGCTCAACATCATGAAATTCTTTCATGCTGTCTAGCTGTAGTTCATACATTGTAATATTCCATTGTATAAATATACCACAATGTATCCATCTGTTTTACTACTGAAGGACAGCTTATTAAGTTTCTTTTGGTATTACTTTTAGTAATTACTACCAGTACTATAAATAAACCTTACATGCATCTTTTTTAAAGTAATTTCTGTGCCTACCGTGGGGCTCGAACTCACAACCCTGAGATCAATAGTTGCATGCTCTACTGACTGAGCCAGCCAGGCACCCTCACATGCATTTTGATGCTCAAGTATAAGAGTTTATCCAGGGTATATATTTGAGTAGTATTGCTCATTCTTAGGGTACACTTATATTCAACATATATGTCAGCTTGTTTTTCAAAGTTGTAGCAATTTACAGTCTCACCAGTAGCTCATGGATATCCCCATTATACTCCACATGCTTTTTTGATGTAACACTAATTTTTGGCAGGTGGGTGAATGTGTAATAATATCTGTGGTTTTGCTTTACATGAGCCTAATTACTTACCAATGATGCCAAACACCTTTTTATGTTTATTCACGATGTGTGCACTCCCTGTTAAAGACTTTAGCTCATTTTTAGCAAAAGATTGTCTTCATTTATTTGTAGGAATCTTTATGTTCTGGATTGTCTTTTGTCACCTATATATGTTGTAAATATTTTCTCTCATGTTCTGTGTTTTCTTTTTATGAGGTCTTTTGATGAAATGGTCTTGATTTTAATGCAGTCAGAATTGTCTTCTTGTTTATGCATAAAGTCCACATATATATAGGAAATTTGGGCATATTGCTTTGTGAAATGCCTGTCTTTTGCCCGTTTTTCTACTGGTTGCTTTCATTTTTTTTGTTTTTGAGAGAGAGAGAGAGAGAATCTTAAGCAGGCTCCATGCCCAGCACGGAGTCCGACAGGGGCTCAGTCTCATGACCCTGAGATCATGACCTGAGCCGAAATCTTGAGTCAGCCGCTTAACTCACTGAGTCACCCATGTGCCCCTGGTTGCTTTTTTTTTTTTTTATATAGATTTTTAGAAATTCTTCACATATTCCAAATATGAGCCCTTCGTCAGACACACATATATAGCAAATATCTTTTCCCACTTTTTGACTTGCCTTTGCGCTCTCTTTAAATGATGTCTTTTGGTGAACAAAGTTTTTAATTTTACTAGAGTTCAACTTATCAATTAGTTTATGGTTGGTGCTTTTTGTGTCTTATTTAAGAAAGCTTTATCGACTCAGAGTTCATAAAGATATTATTTTCCTGATTTTATTTATTTCCTATATTAAAAAAATCTTTATTGCTTTATCTTTCCAATTTTAAGGATAATCCATCTGGAATTTTTGTATGGTTGTGAAGCAGGGATTAAGTTTAATGCTTTTTTTTTTAAGATTTTATTTATTTATTTGACAGACACAGTGAGAGAGGGAACACAAGCAGGGTGAGGGGCAGAGGGAAAAGCAGGCTTCCCGCCAAGCAGGGAGCCCGATGCGGGGCTCGATCCCAGGACGCTGGGATCATGACCTGAGCCGAAGGCAGTCGCTTAACCGACTGAGCCACCCAGGCGCCCCGTTTAATGCTTTTTTCATATGATATTCTATTGACCCATACTAAGACCATCCTTTCTGCACTACACAGCAAAATAGTCTTTGTCATCTATCAGGTGACTCTATTCAACCTGTGAACCCTCTGTGCTGTTCCATTGGCTTATTTGTCCATTGTTGGAACAAAACCACAGTGTCTAAATTTCCACAGGCTTTAGGGCGCCTGGGTGGCTCATTCGTTAAGCGTCTGCCTTCAGCTCAAGTCATGATCCCAGGGTCCTGGGATCGAGCCCTGCATCGGGCTCCCTGCTCAGCGGGAAGCCTGCTTCTCCCTCTCCCATTCCCCCGGCTTGTGTTCCCTCTCTCGCTGTGTCTGTCAAATAAATAAAATCTTAAAAAAAAAAAAAATTTCCACAGCTTTATAATAGGTCATGTTATTTAGCAGTATTACTGTTTAGCTTTGTTCTTCTTTAAAATTGCCATAGCTATTTTTAACTCTTTGCATTGCCATCTAAATATTGGAGTCAGCTAAATCAAAATTTTGTGTTAATTTTTGAATCAAAAATCTGCTGGGATTTTGATTGGGATTATACTCAATCTGTTTGTTGGGGGAGAATTAAGATCTTTATGTTAATTAACATGGTATTTACTTGGATTTCCTTTCTCTTAAAATTAGTAGTTTCCAGTGAAAGGTCTTTCACATTGTTAGATTTACTTCCATGTGTTTGATGCTTTTTGTATTATTAAAGTGGCATTTTTTCAAAATTTCATTTTCTATTTTTTTTTATTGTTGTTGACATACAGCAACACAACTAATCTCAATGCAATAACCCTATATTCGGAGGCCTTGCTAAATAAATAAACCTATTAATTCTAATTCTTTATCTGTAGGTTCTTTTGTTTTTTTCTGCATATACAATCATGTCATCTGTGAATAATGATAATTTTATTTATTCCTTTCCGAAAGCTTTTCCTTTTTATTTATTCTGCCTTCTTGTTAAGAACTCCAGTACAATGTTGAGTAAAAATGCTGATGGTGGACATTGTCTTACTCTTGATTTATTTAAATTTTTAAAAAGATTTTATTTATTTATTTGACAGAGAGAGACACAGCGAGAGAGGGAACACAAGCAGGGGGAGTAGGAGAAGGAGAAGCAGGCTTCCCACCGAGCAGGCAGCCTGATGCGGGGCTGGATCCCAGGACCCTGGGATCATGACCTGAGCCGAAGGCAGACGCTTGATGACTGAGCCACCCAGGCGCCCCAGTCTTTTTTTTTTTTTTTTAAGATTTTATTTATTTATTTGACAGAGAGAGCGAGAGAGCACAAGCAGGGGAACAGTAGAGGGAGA
The DNA here is from genome assembly GCF_029215605.1 of Mirounga angustirostris. NCBI lineage: Eukaryota > Metazoa > Chordata > Mammalia > Carnivora > Phocidae > Mirounga > Mirounga angustirostris. The sequence continues at coordinate 22,587,208 of NW_026991713.1, forward strand.
GGGAGAAGCAGGCTCTCTGCCAAGCAGGGAGCCTGACGTGGGGCCCAATCCCAGGACCCCGGGATCATGACCCGAGCCAAAGGCAGACGCCTAACCATCTGAGCCACCCAGGCACCCTGCCCCAGTCTTACTCTTGATTTTAAATGGAAAGCTTTTAGAATTTTACCAAGGTATGATGTTTGCTCTAATCACGGATTATACCTCACGAATTTTCATAGTTGTATCTTTAGTATCATTCAGGTCAAAATATTTTCTAATTTCTATTGTATTCTTTGATTCATGAGTTATTTTTAAGTGTGGTGTTTAATTCCCAATAACAGGTTTTCTTAATATTGTTCTTTATTGATTTCTAGCTCAAATGCACTGTAGTCAGAGAATATACTATAAAATATTTCAGTCTTTTAATATTTGGAGGTTTTGGGGCGCCTGGGTGGCTCAGTTGGTTAAGTGTCTGCCTTCAGCTCAGGTCACAATCTCAGGGTCCTGGGATCAAGCACGTCGGGCTCCTTGCTCAGCAGGGAGTCTGCTTCCCCTCTTCCTCTGCCCTTCTCCACTCCTCATGCTGTCTCAAATAAATAATCTTTTTTTTTTTTTAAAGATTTTATTTATTTATTTGAGAGAGAGCACATGAGAGGGGGGAGGGTCAGGGAGAAGCAGACTCCCTGCCGAGCAGGGAGCCCGATGCGGGACTCGATCCAGGGACTCCAGGATCATGACCTGAGCCGAAGGCAGTCGCTTAACCAACTGAGCCACCCAGGCGCCCACAAATAAATAATCTTTAAAAGAAAATATTTGGAGGTCTTGCTTTATGGCCCAACATATGGTCAATTTTGATTAATGTTCCAGTTCCAGTTGAACATGTGGTAGGCAAATTTTGACTACAAACACCTTCCCCTTCCTGGTGTTGATTTGTGCTTATGTTACATTATATGACAAAGGGACTTTGAAGATGTAATTATTAAAATAGGGAGATTATTCTGAATTATCCAAATGGGCCTACTGTCATCACATGAGCCCTTAAAAGCAGAACAAGGCAGAGTCAAAACGTGAGCACTCATCAACCTTTGCTGGCTTGAAGATAAGAGAGTGGCCAGGTGCAAAGCATAAGAAATTGAATTCTGCCACAATCTTGAAGGCATTTGGATGTGGATTCTTCTCCAGAGCCTCTCCTACTGAATCTTTGGTTTTGGTGTTCTGAGACCCTAAGCAGAGAACTCAGGTGTACCCAGACTACTGACTCATGGAAACTGTGAAATAATAAATGGCTATTTTTTTCAAAGTAATCTCTACATCCAAGGGGCGCTTGGGTGGCTTAGTCGGTTAAGCATCTGCCTTCAGCTCAGGTCACGGTCTCAGGGTCCTGGGATCAAGCCCCACATCAAGCTCCCTCCTTGCTCAGTGGGGAGTCTGCTTGTCCCTCTCCTTCTGCCCCCCAGCCTCTCATGCTTTCTCTCAAATTAATAAAATCTTAAAAAAAAAAAAAGATTTCTATTTTCTTCTAGAAGCTTGATTTAGCTTTCACTTTTAGGTCAATGATCCACCTCAAATTAATTTTTGTGCATACTAGGAGTTAAGGGTTAATTTTTTCCTATATAGAGATCTTCTTCCTCTGGCACTATTTTTTTTTTTTTTTAACTTGGCAGTGCTTAGTTTGTTTTTACTGAAAGAGCATAATGGGGGTGTAGGATCAGCCAACTGAAGTTCAGAAACAAAAATACACTGCATATCTGGGTCTGTATTTGTGAATATTTACAACTGCTCTAACAGAAGTGTTAAAAGGTTTTGTGATGTGCTGAACACAATACCATGTGGTTCTATTGATGCTTGGGTGACAAAATTTTTTTCTGTATCTCAAATTCCACTGGGGAACTTTCTTCTAGGGTTTTTTTTTTTTTTGTAGTTGACATACAATGTTACATTAGGTTCAGGTGTCCAACCCAAGTCTACATGTATGCTATGCTAGCTCAAGTGTAGCTACCATCTGTCATCATACAACACTATTACAATATCACCGACTATATTCTCTATATTTATTTTTTAAAAATCATCCTTTCATGGGCAGAACTGCATGAACAAATTATGAAGTGACTCATATATTTCTGCTTCATTTGTTATATTCATATTACAGAATAATTCTGTTACTCAGAATTCTCATGTTACTCTTTCAGTTACCTAGTTAATAACTTTGGTTAATAATTCTTTTTTTTTTAAAGTAATCTCTATCCCCAACATGGGGCTCAAACTCACAACCCCAAGAGCAAGGGTCACATGCTCTACCAAATGAGCCAGCCAGGCACCCGATTATTAATTCTTTAAATTATTTCTGTTCAAATAACTGGTGTCATTTCTGCCTCCTGATTAGAATCTGATAGACTGACAAAGGGCTAATATCCAGAACATTTAAGAAATACGAATCAATATGAAAGTTGTCACTGGTACATAAGCAGATCCTATAACCCAACAGACAGAAATACATATATGCCCAACAAAAGACACAAAGAAATGTTCATAGCATTTTTTGTTAATAGCCAAAACCTTGGAACAACCCAAATGCCCGTTAAAAGTTAAAAGGAGGGGCGCCTGGGTGGCTCAGTCAGTTAAGCATCTGACTTCAGCTCAGGTCATGACCCCAGGGTCGTGGGATCAAGTCCTGCACTGGGCTCCTTACTCAGCAGGGAGTCTGCTTCTTCTTCTCCCTCTACCCTTCCCCCTCCCCCCTGCTCGTGCTCTCTTTCAAATGAATAAAATCTCTATATAAAAAAACATACACTATACTAAAAATACAACGTAGCAATGACAATAAACAATCTACTACTACATATAATTATATGGATTAATCTCACAATGTTAAGTGAAAGCCACTCAAAGGAGTATATAATATGTATGACTTTATTTACGAAGCAACAGAAGAAAAAAAACCATGTGTTGTTAGTGCAGTGGTTACTACAGGTGGGGAGTTGTGGAGGAGTAGAAACTAGAAGGGAGAGGAGTCTGGGGGATTGGTAATATTTTCTTGAACTGTGTGGGGCTGTAAAGGCTCATTTTAGGTATAAACCAAAATGCTTCCTTAACATATTGCCAACTCTCAAACCACTGCCCTATTTTTAGAGCTGTCTGCACTTCTGTCCCTGCCATAACACTGGAATTCTCACCAAAGTCATCTGATGGTAAATTTAGTAGACATAATTTCTCTGCCTACATTTATGCAGCAAAACTATGGACCACTCTTCTTAAAATGCTCTCTCCAGGGACACTGCATTCTCCTGGTCTTCCTACATCATCCATTAATCCTTAAATACTGATATTAACCCTTAGCTCTTTCCCACTTCCAAATCTGTGGATGATATTATATATTCCCGTCACTTGAACTATATAGATTTCTTATAGACGCCCAACTATTCCCAGTTTCTCTCCTAAGCTTCAGATCCTAACTGCCAACAGATGATCTCCATTTGGATTTATTCACATAAATTCAATGTACTCAAACCCAAAGTCTATCTTCTTTCTCCCATATTTAGTCTTCCTTTAGAATTCTTTCAGTGACTGGCACCACCTTCCACTAGGCCAACCAAGTAAAAGACTTTTAGGTAATTTTTTAATCATCCCTCTCTGACCATCTGATTAATCAAGTCTGTTGGACTTACCTCTGAAAGATAAACCTACTTATCTCCCTAGTCTCATTGCTGTTCATTCACATTTAATTTTATGATCAATTTTTGAAATGAACAGATGAAAGCAAGTAAATGTCCGTATGAATTCCAAAGCAGTATTATACATTGTTTCCAAGTGGTATAGCATGGCCAAATTAAATATTCATATAACCCGTCAGTTCGAGACAGTTGTGGTAGCCAAACTACACAAGACGAACCCCAATCGTCCCTGACTCTTGGTACCCAAACTTTTGTAGTACCTTCTCCATTTTAAAAGTCATCTGTATTTGTAAGACCAATACAAAGTGATGGTGTGTCATTTCCAAGATTAGGTTATGTAAATGACGTCGTCAATCATGGGTGCACTTTCTTGGATTGCTCTGGGAGAAGCCAGCTGCCACGTCATGAGGGGACTCAGGTAACCTATGATGTCTCTCCCCAACAGTTGGAGGAACTCAGTAAGGAACCTCAAAGGCCTACCAACTATACTGTGAGCTTGAGTAAGATTCTACCCTAGTCAAGCTTTTAGACGATACTGCAGCCCTGGCTGACAGTTCAACTACAAAGTCACGAGACCTTGAATCACAACCACACACACAGCCAAGTCACTCCCTGATTTTTGACCCATAGAAATGGCAATAATTGAGTTGCTGAGTTTTGATTACATACTAACAGGTAACTTATTTCTTCTAATTAAACCATAGCTGTGATAAACTGTAATTTCTGTTACTAAGACAAAACAGGTATACTTTACACTGCCTCACAATTTCAAATTATGCACTATCACGAGATCAAAGTGTTAAATTCTCAACTATAAAGTCCATAGTGGTCTAAATTATTAGTGTTTGATTAGAATTGTATTTTCATAATTTATCCCCAACAAGATCTGACAAATTTTTGGTTCTTTGACTTATAAGAGTTAAACATTATTAATTTGTCTCAATAAGGTAAAGAAAATTGGCAACAATATTTAAACTGCTGAAAACCTGTATTGCTATTAGTTAATGGAACAATAAAAAAAAATTTTTTTTTTAAATTACTTCTCATAAGAATGACCAAGATAAGTTCAAAGATAGTTCTAAAACTGTATCCTGCACTGCAAAAAATGATACCCGGCACAGACGTATCAAATAAATATTTGTTCAAGTGGGTGGTAAAATTTTACAAGCAATCAATTTCAATACACTGTGAATATAGCATAAACGCCATCAAATGTCAGCTAAACTAATGAGTCTATACCAGAACACGGTGGAATCAATCTGTTGGAGTCGCCCTGCACTCAAGTCTCAGGGTCTCCTCTACTTCCTTCCCAATCTTTGGTGGGAAGATGCTATCTGAGTTCTGAAAAGCAGTCAGTGACTGCTAATTCAAGGTGACAGCCTGACCATACACCCTTTTCCTGTTGAGACTCTATTACTGAAAAGGGAAATGAAAAATGTTTACCACAGTGACAGAATGGGAGAGAAGTGAGATGTCAAAGACAATGTATTTCGGGGCAACCGGCTGGCTCAGTCGTTAAGCGTCTGCCTTTGGCTCAGGTCATGATCCCAGGGTCCCGGGATCGAGCCCCGCATCGGGGTCCCTGCTCAGTGGGAAGCCTGTTTCTCCCTCTCCTACTCCCCCTGCTTGTGTTCCTGCTCTCGCTATCTCTCTGTCAAATAAATAAATAAAATCTTAAAAAAAAAAAAAAAGACAATGTATTTCAAAAAACAGTATGAAGATGGAAAACAGATTAAGAAACAAAATCCTCAACAAAAAAGGTAAGCATATGCAATGGGAAAAAGACAGTCTCTTCAACAAATGGTGCTGGGAAAACTGGACAGTAACACAGAAAAGAATAAAAGTGGAACACCTTCTTACACTATACACAAAATAAACTCAAAATGGATTAAGGACCTAAATGTGAGACCTGAAACCATAAAAATCGTAGAAAAGAGCACAGGCAGTAATTTCTCTGACATTAGCCATAGCAACAATTTTTTCTAGAATTATCTCCTGAGGCAGGGGAAACAAAAGCAAAAATAAACTATTGGGAGTACATTAAAAAAAAAAAAAGCTTCTGCACAGCAAAGGAAACAATCAACAGAAGACAACCTACTGAATGGGAGAAGATATCTGCAAATGACATATCCAATAAAGGGTTAGTATCCAAAATATATAAAGAACTTATGCCAACTATACACCAAAATAAATAAATAGATAGAAAAATAAATACTAGGGCGCCTGGGTGGCTCAGTTGGTTAAGCAACTGCCTTTGGCTCAGGTCATGATCCTGGAGTCCCGGGGTCGTCCCGCATTGGGCTCCCTGCTCAGCGAGGAGCCTGCTTCTCCCTCTGACCCTCCCCCCTCTCATGTACTCTCTCTCATTCTCGCTCCCTCAAATAAATCAATCTTTAAAAATAAATAAATAAATAAATAAATAAATAAATAAATAAATAATAAAAATGGGCAGAAGACATGAACAGACATCTCTCCACAGGAGACGCACAGATAGCCAACAGATGCATGAAGATGCTCAACATCACTCATCATCAGGGGAATACAAATCAAAACCACAATGAGGTATCACCTCACACCTGCCAGAATGGCTAAAATAAAAAACTCAAGAAGTCAGTATTGGTAAGGATTTGGAGAAAAAGGAACCCTCATGCACTGTTGGTCGGAATGCAACTAGTATATGCACGGAGAACAGGACGGAAATTCCTCCAAAAATTAAAAATAGAACTACACTATGATCCAGTAATTCCACTACTGGGTATTTACCCAAAGAATATGAAAACACTAATTTGAAAGGATATATGAACCCCTGTGTTTATTGAAGCGTTCCTTACAACAAATTATGGAAACAATCCAAGTGTCTGTCGATAGATGAATGGATAAAAGATGTGGTATATACATATACACAATGGAGTATTATTCAGTTATAGGAAAGAATGAAATCTTTCCATTTGCAACAACATGGATGGATCTAGAGAGTATAACGCTAGGTGAAATAAGTCAATCAGTGGGGCACCCAAGTGGCTCAGTCAGTTAAGTGTCTGCCTATGGCTTGGGTACTGATCCCAGGGTACTGGGATAGAGCCCCGCATTGGGCTCTCTGCTCAGGAGGGAGCCTGCTCCTCCCACTCCTCTGCCTACTTGTACTCTGTGTGTCAAATGAATAAATAAAAATCTTAAAAAAAGTCAAAGACAAATACTATATGTGGGTGCCTGGGTGGCTCAGCTGGTTAGATGTCTGACTCTTGATCTTGGCTCAGGTCTGGATCTCATGGTTGTGAATTTGAGACCTGCACAGGGCTCCATGCTAGGTGTGGAGCCTATTTAAAAAAAAAAAAAGATAAACACCATATGATTTCATTTATATGTGGAATTTAAGAAAAAGAAACAATTGAACAAAAAAAACCCAGACTGTTAACTATGGAGAACAGACGGTTCCCAGAGGGGAGGTGGGTGGGGGATGGGTGAAACAGATAAAAGGGATTTACAGTACACTTACCTTAATGAACACTGACTAAAGTATAGAATTGTTGAATTACTATATTGTACACCTGAAACTAATGTAACAGTGTATGTTAACTATACTGGAATTTAAAAAAAAAATGAAACAAAGAGGAAAAAATAGGATGTGCAAGATATAAATCAGAAAATAACATTTAAGGAAATTAATATAATCACAAGTTATTTTGAAATGTTTATTTTTTTAAGGTTTATTTATTTATAGTAATCTCTACACCCAATGTGGGGCTCTAATTCACAGCCCCAGTATCAAGAGTCACATGTTCCACCGAGTGAACCAGCAAGGCACCCCTGAAATCATCGTTTTAAATTTAAGGACAGGGGCGCCTGGGTGGCTCAGTCGGTTAAGTATCTGCCTTCAGCTCAGGTCATGATCCCAGAATCCTGGGATCGAGTCCTGCATCGAGCTCCTTGCACAGCAGGGAGCCTGCTTCTCCCTCTCCTGCTCCCTCTGGTTCTGTGCTCTCTCTGACAAATAAATAAAATCTTAAAAAAATTTTTTGTTTAAAAAAATAAATTTAAGGAGAAAAAGTGACAGTATTTATGCATTTAAAGTTGGTATGTAATTCATGATAGGATAGGGTGATACTGATTACTGTATTTTAATGTACTATGATTATGATGCCAAACTAAAAATAACTTCAGCAAAATTTGGACTTTGAACAGAAATCCCACTATTTATGAAGAATGCTTGGTCTTTAGTGTAAATAACAATATTACATCATAATTATATAATGTGATAAATCGCTACAACAGCAATCATATCACAATAAATAAATCTATCAAAGTAACATGTACACATTAAATTTATACAATGTATTATGTCAAATTTATTTAAAAAAAAAGAAACTTAAATGGCTACAGAGAAAGACTAAAACTAGAAATGGATCTTAAAGAACCCTTAATGAAATTTGGAACTTAGAGGAACCAAAATTGTGGAAGGAGCAAGGCTGAACAAGAAAATGGGTACAGAGTATATTTGTGGGATGTTGGTCTTTTTTTTTTTTTAAGATTTTATTTATTTGACAGAGACATAGCGAGAGAGGGAACACAAGCAGGGGGAGAGGGAGAGGGAGAGGGAGAGGGAGAAGCAGGCTTCCCGCTGAGCAGGGAGCCCGATGCGGGGCTCGATCCCAGGACCCTGGGACCATGACCTGAGCCGAAGGCAGACACTTAACGACTGAGCCACCCAGGCGCCCTGTGATGTTGGTCTTTCATGTCCCTTCAGCCATATCATACATATGTAACTAGACCCATCATTTCCCAGCTGTGGGAACAAGTTTCTTAACCCCTCTGAGCATTAATTTCCTCATTTGTAATGAGACAGTAAGAAAATACCTACTTCATAGGATTATCACAAGGATTAAGTAAGTCAATACATGTCAAGGGTATAAAGCAGTATCTAGCACATGGGAAGCATGCAATAAGCATGGTAAGTCTTTGATGCTATATGCTATCTAATTAATTATAGGATATATATTACTTTAAGAATCACTAATTTAAATAAACTCACCTTTGGGAAACACATGAATGATGGAGAGAGAAAAGCACTTTCATCTTATATGAACACAGCCCCATGATAATATACCTTGGCAACATCTTTGCTTAATATCACAGCATTGTTAATTATAACAACGAGTGTCAGAGATAAATACTCAGACAGTACAAATGGGAGGAAAAAAGGAAAGGGAGACTGAAAACAGTATATTATATTGTACTATATTACTGTATTGTAGAGTGGGAGAGGTGCCTTTGAAAGCTTCCCTCTAAGATTGTGAGTATAATGGCCATATACTGCTTATCCATGAACAAATAAGGAGCTGATCATGAAATGATTAGAAGCAAAACATAAAGGAGTAGACTGAAATGAGAACTAAAGCTCAACTATCCATAAAAATCACCTAAGAAACGTTATCAGGTATTTTATAGTTTGTGCTATCTGAAAAGCATTTATTACAATGACAAAACTAGAGGTTAATTACATTTTTATTATTGAATTATATTGTAAAGTCTACATCTACAATTTAATCAGGAAGAAATGCTTTGCATTTACATCAAGGACACATTTATTCTAGTGGAATAAAACAAACACAGACAAAAGACCAAGTACACATTAAAAGAAAAAAAAAAACAAAAAAACTACATGTTTTACCTGGTCCTTCTTTTACTATTTTGGACCATACCTTTCTATTAGAAAAACTGATCTTACATACATATAAGTTCAATTTATTTTCCCATATTTTTAAACATTAAATGCAGCTTCTCACAATTTCTAATCAAAAAGAAAAGACTGAAAACTATAGAGGAAGCAAAGTTTAGAAACAAGGAAGAAGTAGACTGCTATTACTGTACTGCAGAAAAGAGTAAAATGTGCCCCCTCTGTGGCTCATCTCAAAGAAACACTTTTACTCAGAGAGGCAAGCATTTCTGATCTAGGAGTAAGTTTCCCACTCCCCCATGGGACCAGACCTACAAAAGTTTCTGATCAATTGCAAAGTAAGTGAAAAAAGTCTACAAAATATTTCAAAGCTAAACATCAGAATACAGCTAATGAAATCAAAATTGTGTGCTGGTCTAAATATACATATTAAGCTTTTTGCTTTTTAAAAAGTATCTTTTTATTTCAGATGATATTTAAAATAACTTATATTTTTAGTGTGCTTTATGGTCAATGACTGTAAAGTTGAAATTCAAATGAATAAGTTTAAATTTGTTTTACTTGATTCTACTAAAATTTCAATTACCTACTACTTCACTTAACCAAGTTATACATGAGGTAAGTTTTAGCTAAAAAATAAGATAAATCAACCACAAAGATAAGTTAACCATTTCAAGAGTACAAAAATCATAATGCCCACTCCATATTCAGAGTTTATAAATTTATGTATTAACTACTTTGTATCTAAGAAAAGTTTACTATGTAATTTTAAAGTAAACACTTTTTGTACTTTTAAATCAAATTCTGTTGGAAAATGTAGGGAAAAAAAAACCAACCTGGCAAATTTTGTTTTTGGTAACAGAAGACAATGCAAAAATGAATCCAAATGGAACCTCAGACCAGTGTTTAAAGTTTCTAACTTCTAAACAGACACACACTTATTTATCTAAAAAATATTTTGGTAGCAAATTGGATTGACAGAATAAATGTTTTGCTGTAAATAAAAAGTACAAGTTTCCAATTACAGCCTTATAGCTAGCTAAACAGTTTCTAAAAACATGTACAGCCAGCTAACAATTCTCTAAAACATGTATATGCTGCACTAAAGATCCCTGCTAAAATATCAACAGCATTTAAATGGGTCTTACTGAAGCAGGACATTCATGATACTAGAAATCTTTTAAAAAGTGAGTACAATAGGACTACAATAATATTACTATTAATAAAAGTTACAGAAGAGATTATTGCTGTATGTTCCTCCATAAACACATCAAACCTGTGGCAGTTACAAAAAGTACAACCCAAGTTACCTTTTTCTTACCAAATTTCACATTTCACATATCTCTAAAGTTTTTATACAGCAGAGAATAATTCTTAAAATCTTTTCTGTAAGAATTCAAAGTATTTAATGTGTAGCTTCACATTATACTACCATGTTTTGCCCTTCTTGTTTTCCAAATACACAAAAACAATATACATTTTTCTCAAAAGTGAAATAAGATGTCCACATTAAAAAAATAAAGCCTACAAAAAAGTTCCAGAGCTAAAAAAGATTATTCATATGGCACGAAGTGATCTCCTACTAGTCCAAAGTCCAAAACATTTAAATGAAGTCCATTTATATATCCTTTTTGCTTTTCAATGGAATACTACATTTATTGAGGTGAAATCACATTATTTTTAGTTCTCGAGTCAACAAGTGTACACAAATGTTTATACAGTTATTAGAAAAAATAGGAGATCAAACTGAGTGTGCCAAAAGAGATATCATTCAGATGGATTTTTCAGAGTCATTAGAAAAAAATTGAGTGAACGGATTTCCTTGGTTGGTTTCCATAGCTTGATAGACCAAAAACAAAAAAATGGCCACAACAACAAACAGCAAAATTTTTATCCACGTGGGAATAGAGCGTCCCTTTTTTGTCTTTTCTGACTTGACATCTGCCAAGGGAACATACTTAGGAATATATTTAGATGAAAAAGATTCCTCCATCCTGAAATCACTGAGTTCTAATGGCCGGCCTGCAGCCCCTTTGATTGGTCTGCGGCAACTAGCACTGTTGGGAGTGAAAGCAGAAGAAAAAAATAAATTTAGATAAAAGTCATGATTTTGATATATAATATAAAATATAAAATGTCATTACCACTCTTAATTTCAAACACATTCCTTGAGATAATAGTAGAAAATTGTCACATGTAAATAGCCTATTTAAAATCTCTATGCATTTTTCATTTAAAATGTTGGATGCTCATTCTATTAGAAAATAATATTCAGAACACTGATAAATATTCACTAAACTTGTCTTCTTTTCAGGGCCAGTATATTTAGGAGGTAGAAGGAAAAAAATAAGGTAGTTTGGTTGTGATTCTTTCAGTCAGGAAACAATTCAGCTCTTATCTAAACAGTCTTTTCGATTAGAAAAGGGAAACCTTCAGGGAAAACAAGTATTTCCTTCTTACTATGTTTTTGTTTAGAGAAAAGAATTCGATGGTAAGCAAATTATTTATTATACTTCAGTTTATCAAAGTTAACTTTGAATCTGACTCAACTTTTAAGAATATGAACTAGTGACTTAGAAGAATTAAACTGCTCTCAAAAGAACAGTTTAATTCTGAGAACACAGGTACAATAACCGTGTGAAGAATTAAAAATTAAAATTCCTATATATGCATATTAAATAATCATGTTATACATCCTAAATATATACAACTTTTATGTGTCAATTACACCTTAATAAAAGTGAGAATAAGTAAATAAGTAAAAACACACTAGCAGAATACACTAATTCTTGTTTTAATGTATCTGAATACCTAATTCCTGTTGGTGTAGATGCTTCAAAGGGAAACATTTCCTTAAGAATATCCCTTTCTATTCTTCTTTCCTCTGTTTTTTCTCCCACCTAATGAGAAACAAACAACCACAAGTTAACATTTAGTATAAATGTGTAATTAAAACATAATTTATTTGTTTTATTTTTATTTTTTTTTTAAAAAAAGCTTTCAGAGAACAGAGTGCATTCAAGTCTGCCCCAGCTTTTACCACTGCCCTTCCTGAATTAATTACCTAAGTACCCATATACTTCCAAAGCTCTCTTCAAATTTCTTCAATATGGAGATATGTTAATGTGGTAATGGGGGATTGCCACACATTCAAGCAAGTTAAAAAAAAAAAAAAAAGAACCCGCAAAACTAAAATTCAGCACAGCTAATATGGCAGCATTAAGTTCCCCCACTGGATTTTCCCATGCTTTTCATTAATACTAAGAGTACACTGTTTCTTCTGTTGAGAATTTTGTGATAAAATAAATGATGAAATGTGGAAGATATCAAATTAACATGGATCTTTTAACACATTTTAGTGTATCTTTTAACTACAGAGTCAATTCAATCTTCCTAACTTAAAAAAACCATAAAATGATTTTTTAAACAACCTGATTGTTTTGCTGTTTATTGTTATGCCCAGATCAAAACCACCTCTGGTGAAAATTCATTAAATGTATCATGCAGTTAGTACTTTAGAGCTTAATTATACAGGAGTTAATCAATTCAAGCATCTACAAAGTCCCATTAAAGTCCCATTATTTGACCTTTCGGTGAAAGACAGTATAGCCTTCCCAACAGCCCAGCAACACTTTCAACCCACATCAATAACAAAGAGAACATATTAGAAGCAGCACATAAATGGATACTCCCTTGGGAAGTGGAACTTAAGAGGCACACAGTAGCAAGCAGATAGCATTAGCATATCATACTCTACTACTTTCGACTGTCACTAATAAAAGTCTGTCTTTAAAATTATACACACACACACACACACCCCACCCAGTTAAGAAAGCTCTGCTCCCTCCCACTGAAAAAAACAAATATAAAAAGTTTCCTCTTTAAAAGATCAATGATAGCATCGATCTAAATTTTATGCATTTACTTCAGCTCTTGTCAATGGTTTCTTTGGTGTTCTTCTGGGTATGTCTGAGAATTCAGTGATTGGCAGAATAGGAGCTGCATGCTTGAAATTTCCAGTCACCCTATTGACAACCTGCCAAGATTCAAATTATTCAGACTCAGAATTATCCAAACATAGCAAAGACATGTAAAAAGAAAAAAAGATACTCTATTTCTGTAATATTTGAAAACTTCCCTTAATAAAAATTTAGGCAAAAGAACCTAGAAATGAACATATTCAGTACTTCTCCTGTGAAGCCTTAGCACTCTAAATATTTTAGCAAAAAAGTTTCCTTACAATACTTAGAGGTAGGATTCTTGTACAAATTTGTATATATATATATAACTTGGCTATACTGAAAAATTCTAAAATTCAGAATTGTATGGGGAAAACGAGTTTAAAATATAATTGTTTAAAACACAAGTTTGAGATTTGCCAAAATTTACCACCTCCCCAATTCTAATTAAAGGGTAATTTACAAAGAACACCACTTGTATAGTTTATGAAACATATTTACTAAGGTTTCGTTGCTTGAAGCCATTATAGTTTCAGCTATGGGAGTACTCTCTGAAATTATTGCACCATCTATACGAAAATGTTCTGAAGTTTCCACCTGTTAGTTTGAAAACAAAACATAAACAATAAATATAAAATAATCACTAAAACCCTACCAATCTGAAAACCCAATTCTAAGCAATAAGCCTTGCATCACCCTTTTCCTTGGAGTTCTTCTTGACCCTCTTGTGGATTCCCTAGTTAATGCCTGCAGAGGTCCGCCTTTTGAAGATCCACTTGTCCATTCAGTCTCAGTTACTCCAGCTTGAGAATAGCTCTATTCAAGCATCGACACATTAAAAAAGTCATATTCTAATATCAAACACCTTAATGATGGCCATTAGCTAGCACACTGAGAAGTCATGAAAAATCTCCAAATGCTAGCATTTACAAACAATGCCATGCCCTCAAAGTATTTCTAAATGTATTGACTGAACCAATATGTAGGCATCGGAAAACACTTAAACTATGGTAAAATACACAGGAGCTCACAAATTGTAATAAAAGCAAGAAGAAAAAAAGCACATAATTTATCACCAGCTCCTTCTGTGACTTGCTGTTTGCTATTTGACTCTCGTATCACAACTGCATCTCTTTGGCTTTCTAAACAAAAAGCAGGCTGATCATGACTTATAAGAAAGTCATTTATTATAACAAGGCAGTTTCCTTTAAAAACAAAATAAAATTTTGTAATTGTTAGCACAAATTAAATGTTATCTTTTTCAAGTAGTTAGGATTATTTAAATAGCTTCAGTTTAAATTATAATCTACACACAGCTATCTGAACTTAAAAGTTCCCAGGTGTCAAACTTTTTCTTAGAAACAGATATTAATATTGAGCAAAAAACCTGGTGGTCACCTCTTTCACAAACTGGCAAGCCTATAACGTCAATGCCAAACCCAATGCTTACCCACTCCTCACTACAGAAAGATACCAATAGTGATGGGTCACTGGTATCTTCTAGTCTCAGATTTCTATCTCCCTGAAAAGGCAACTTATTTTTCCTCATTTAAAAAATAATTCAGTAGTCCTTACATAATAGTTTGAAAACCACTAGACTAGTACTTCTCAAACCACAATATGCGTATCAATCACCTGGAGCTTTTGTTAAAGTGCAGATTATGATTCAGCAGCTCTGGGGTAGGGCCTGAGATTCTGCATTCCAAGAAGCAAGTTATTCAACTTTGAAGCTACTATTACCAGATAAATTAACCAGAGAACATCCATCAGTGATTAGTATTATACTAGAGTGTGCTTATATTGTCACTTCTGCTTTCAAGCTAATAATTTATCTAAATAACTGTTGTTTTTATATTCAAGTGAGTGCCTATTAATTTTAAAGACAGATGTATTTTACTCTTATCCTGGGACAAGAGCGCTTATCCAGTAAGAATGTTTATTTCACTGGAAACATTACTACAAGAATCCCACAAGGTACAAACATAGTCTCATAACTAATTTCATATCTAACTATATTTGGGATTAACATTATAAGAGTTTCTCTTTAACTCGCAATTGGAAACTCTGGGTTCCTTTTCCTGCTATCAGTTAGGAAATATTTGCTGAATGCAAATTTAAGGTCAGTCAAATCTGTTAAGTTACATACAAATATGATAAATGCTCATTAATAGTTAAATTCCTGATTATTTGAATAGAAAGGAACAATAGTTTTAACCTGAGGTTCTCAATCCTGGCAGCACAATCCTGGCAGCACTGGGGTGCTTCTGAGAAGTATCAAATGCCCCCAACCCTACCTTGGTCCAATTAAGTCAGAATCTCTTCTAGAAGGGCCTTGGGCATAGTTAATTTTTACAACTCCTGAGGGGATTCTAATGTGCAGCCAGCGTTGAGAACACATGGTTTAAGATATTGTAACTGAACTGTGATGCATCTCAAAGTCAAGTATTTTCTTATAATTACTTTCAATTCTGCTTCCTCTTTCATAGTCAATTGTTGCTCAGTGCCAGTAAATTAGAAGCAGTATTTTAAAAATATTCTGGTTTGACAGTCTATCTGGTATTATCAGTGTATACTAAGTATTTTAAAACTCTTCGAAGAATTAAAAACTTCATTTCTTTTTTTAAAAAAGATTTTATTTGAGAGAGAGAAAGTGCGCGGGCGTGCTTGCCCAAGTGGGGGGGAGGGGCAGAGGGAGAGGTAGATGCAGACTCCCCGCTGAGGAAGACCCTGGTATCATGACCTGAGCTGAAGACAGACACCCAACCGACTGAGCCACCCAGGTGCCCCTAAAGCACTACATCTTTTTTTTTTTTTTAAGATTTTATTTGAGAGAACGACAACAAGAGATAGAGCACAAGTAAGGGGAGTGGCAGAGGGAGAGGAAGGGGGGAAAGCAGGCTCCCCACTAAGCAGGGAGCCCAATGAGGGGCTTGATCCCAGGACCCTGGGATCATGACCTGGGCTGAAGGCAGATGCTTAACCGCCTGAGCCACCTATGCACCCCTATATTTCTTAAAAGGGCTAATAAAACTGATAAAATATAAAGACCAGATATTTTATCTTTGTCCATGAAGGTGGGGGTGAGGGGAAATATCGCTCTTCCTTATCTACCAAATTCCAGGATTTTCCATGTTATATTTTGAACTGAAATAATCTCATCAAAAATTTTACCAACATCTACTGAAACTATTATAGTTAATAAAAAAAAACCACATGTTTACATTTCTATTAGTCATTGTTGACATTAAGGTCAAGTTCCATTTAAAGATTCTTTTATTTTTTTCTATGGAAGGAAACACAAGAAACACACTGGTTGCCTGTGAGAACAGCTGGGAAGGGGCGGGAAAGAAAGTTTTCACTATAAATCATTTATACTTCCTTTTGTCCAGGTTTATTAAATTCTTTGGTTGAGGACTGTCAACTAGTTTTATTAGTTCTTTCACTATTATTATCTAATTCAGAATTAATCACCTTCACAGAAAATTGACAACTCTTCACACACCAGAAAAGATATTCTGTAGTTTTTCTACCAGAGTCCACTATAAACAAGTGAAAATTACTGATTGAAAAGAAATTCATTGCTATGTAAAATTAGTAGTTAATGTGATTGCTATATACTCTGTCCAAATACTAATTGCAGCGTCATCCACTTTCAACAAAGATGTTCTGCAACAACTCCTCTTAATTTATCAGGAAGCCAACAGGAGAAAGAAACAGAAACCTTCTCACATTGCCTTTCAATAAGCTATCAGGCAAAAAAGACAGTAGGCAGTCGAGGCACAAGAGAATGCAGGAGCTGGGCTATTAAAGGAGGCTATAGATCTCTCAGTAAAAACACAAGCTCTAAACAAAAAGTTTACATAAAACTAAGTTATAAAAGGAAATAGTATAATTAAAAGCCACTTTACTCCGAAGAACTATCAATTTAGTAATCTGGTTAACTCATACTAACTTTTTCAAAACAGTGTCTCATACATTGCTGGTGGGAATGCAAAATGCTTCAGCTCTTATGCAGGGGATTTGATAACATCTAGCAAAATTACCCAGTAATTTCAATTCTAGATTTCCCCAAGATAAATCGGCTAAAATATGAAATGATACATGTAAAAGGCTGTTCATCAGCTCATCTTTGCATTACCTAAACAGTATAACTAAAAATAATCCAAATATCCACCAAAGGAAAGTGGCTGAATAAAATACAGTATATCCATAAAATGCAATGACATTCAGTGGTACAGAGCAATGAGGAAGATGGCTATACTGTATTCTGATACAGAGTGACCTCCATGTTTAGATTACCAGAAACGCAGAAATGTGCAAGTTCACTGCCTTGTATGTAAGGAGGGGAGCAAAAATAAGTGTATAAATCTATGTATTTACTTACTGTTTTCAAAAAGAAAATATTAACCCAAACTTAATAGAAAGTTACCTATAAATGGAAGGAACAAAGATAAAAGCCAGATTTCAGACTCCATCTTATTTTGCCTAAACAAAACTATATACATATTCTCAATAATTAAAAAATAGTTCAGAAAGAAAAAAAATTCATTCAAGTAATTTTATGCACAGTATTCTGATTTTATGCTCAAAAGACAAGAAAAACTGCAAAAAACTCCCCAAACTGCCATTTAGCAGCATTATGATCAGGAGTACTGTCATTATTTAGAAACATCTATATAGTGATAACTACATGTCACATTTTAAGAACCAAGATACTCAGCATAAAAGAGATAGATATAGGTAGAACACCCAGAAGTTAGAATAGTTTGCATTCATAATTTTGATGAACTCATGATTTATTTTCTCTTTCTAAAAAATAAGTACTCCGAGCTCTACCTAGTAAAAAGGCCTAGAAGCAATGACAACCCAGCAGAAATGAACAACCTAACACCCCAAATATTTTCAATGGAAAGGATTAGGGTTCTATAGAAAAATGGCTGATTTGGTAAAAGGCAGGCAATATACATGAGCCTGGGACATCTTACTGTGGCAGAAAACAAGAAACTATCAAAGACAAACAGGGTCAATAAAATGACACAGGAACCCAATGGCTAAAGATGGCACAATTTGAACAAGGAAAAAGAATGATGAGTGTAACTGATCATAAATGAAATGTATAAAAACCATTACTAGTTAAAAAAAATTTTATTGATCACCTTTCAAAACGACTAGGCTTTAATTTGAAAGCTGGCAAATTATGCTGGCTCTCCTGTGTGAGTTTTATTTGAAGATAACTATGCAGATCATGAGGGAAAAGTTATTTAAAAAGAATTCCGGTTATAGATGTAATGGAGTAAGAGAATGAGAAAAATCACTACCTTACAACCACAAACAAAATAGTGGATCTAGGCAATAATCATAAATGGCAGTCGTAACCATTAAATGAAAAGGGTGATGTGGAATTAGCATCATTTGCCTCCTGAGATGCAATATGAAAACCAGAACACCATTTATGAAGTATTCGTGTCAAAGAAACTGAACCTGAATCTAACCAATCCTCTAAATCTATGCTGTTCAATATGGTAACTATTAGCCACATGTGGCTATTTAAATTTAACATTAAAATTTTAGTTTCTCTACCACACAAACCACATTCCAAGTATTCAATAGCCACATGTGGCTAATGGCTACCACAATGGACAGGAGATATAAAAAACATTTCCATCATCACAGAAAGGTCTACTACCCAGTTCTACTACAGGTCTAACTCCAGTCTACAGAAAGCACAGAGTTACAGAATAAGATTAAATGACACTTGAGGAAGCAATGTGCCAAATCCAGAGTTTGGGAAATTCTGGAGAGCACTGACCTGGCTTCTTCACCAAATTAATGGAGGGGAAACTTACAGTGGAGATAGCTATAGGCTTATGAGATAAAAACAAAACAAAAAAATACCAAACGGTATGTGTAGCTTGTTTGGATCCTGATTTGAGTAATTTCATCATAAAAGAGGTATTTCTGAAACTGGAGAAATTTAAACAGATTAGACATGAAAGAATTATTAATTTTATTAGGTGTGATAGTCGCACTGTTATTATGTATGTATATATGAAATAGCTCCTATCTTTTAGAGATATATACTGAAATACTGACACTTTAATGTGTGAAATGATGTCAGAGATTCGCTTTAAAATATTCCAGCAAAAAGCAAAATAACAAAACCAAAAGGAATTTAAAAAGCTGGAGGGTAGAGGTGAAGATGAAACAAAACTAGTAAAATGTTTAAAACTTGTGAGGCTCTGTGACTAAAGGGTCATTAAACTCTTCCCTCCGATTTTCTTGATGTTTTAAATTTTGTATAAGGCCATCGTCATCTCCTAAATCTACTATTTACCCTGTCCCTCAGTTTGGATTCCCCAACTCAATTAAACCATCTTTATTTAATACCATCCTTCATCCTGGCTCTTAACCCATTATCTGACCAGTCCAGCATTCCTGATGGCACTATACCATCCTGCAGTCATACTGTAGACTAAAATTCTCTCTACTTGTCTATTTCATTGTCCTTCACCAGATTTTCCTAGTTTCTCTTGCTCTATTATTTCCTTATTCTTCAGCATGACCCTGTAGTTCTCCCCTAGTAATAGAGATAAAAGGGCAATAATATCTTTATTCCAGTATTTGGTTCTATATTAAACAAAATCTTTCACTGAGTGCTCTATACATTCTCCATAATCACCAAGTTTATTTCTAACAAATAATTCTGAAATTCAACTTATCAAGTACATCAAACCAAGGCAGACATGGCTTAAGAAATCAAGAACTTCTCTGAGGATGTGTGACTTTAAAATGACAAAGAGAAGATGGAAAAGATAAATAACCAAGTAGACAAATCTTTCCAGCTAGACAAAATAAGGGTAAGGAAAATGACTCCAGGGATAGCTATCTTGTAAAGGTCAGCCAAATCAATGCTAGATTAGTCAATAATTTGTTCTCTGTAAATTAGTTCATTTATACCTGTGCTTATTAGTTCTCCCTTAGTTTCCTACATTTTCCTTTTGAAAAATTGTATACTGCCTCATCCACAATGAAAAAGATAAATTTTCACCTCAGGTAAGTAAAGTGTGGTCTTAGGAACAGACTAGCTTCGGAGTTGAGGGAAAAGTCACAGAAGACAAGCAAAAGTAAAAGCAAAGTTAGAAATCTAGACAAAGTTAATAAGTATAAAATCCTTCCCGTCCTTTAAAAAAAATTATGCTTAGGTAGGCATTTATTTCCATCTTTAAAAATATTTCCCTTAAAAGGCAGTATGACTGACTTTGAACCATGCTCTGCACAGAATCAAACACAAATGAGACATTTATTAAACACTTGCTTTTGCAGTAAGCACAGGCTACACTACTGACAAAAAACATGAAGTTTAGATTTCTAATGCCATTTAATGAACAATGGAATGAACACTTCATTGAGTACACTGGAATTTAACCAAAGGCTAGGACACAAGCAAATTAGTGTTGTCAGATTACTTACACCTGAACACAGTGATCATAAAACTAAAGATACCTGATTGTGTTCAACTCTTCTTTGCTTGAGTGTTACTGGAGTCTTTGCTCTGCCCTTTAGTGGTTCTCTCTTCTCAAGCTTGAGCTCTATTTTAGAGTCTGGAAATAACATTGGAGAAACATTACTCTCTGAAATACATAATAAACTATAATGTCATCCTAACATTACTCTGGAATTGGTTTTAGGCACATTCTTATGTAAAACAAGTTTGCCTATTGGTTATTACCTCAACAGACCATGACTGTTCAACTGCAATTTCTGTCTTTAAAAACTTTACTTTCCCATTCTTATTTTATTCCATTTTTGTTTATCTCCCCAACTCCTTCATCTGATCACTGCTTCTTCCTATTTATTCTTTCCTTTTTCTGGAACTAATAGCCTAAAACATAAAGTGAATTCAAACTGCCCATGGAGGCTTTTCACAAAAAACTACTTGGATGTGGGGAAAGGATATTAAAACACGTAGTTGTTAATATTCTTTTGTCCATACAGTGCATTACTACTATATAAACAAAGGTAGTCATTAAAATTTGAAATATGGAAGAAAGCTATAATGAATTTTAAGACTGAAAACACCTGTATGGTATCAAGCCTCTAATAACAAGTAAGTGCAGTGATGTTACTACTTTAGTACAATTTAAAAGTCCTCACTTCTGGAAAAAAATAAATAAATAAATAAAATAAAAGTTCTCACTTCTGTTTTAATGTGATTATAAAAAAACCTGGGTACAACTGAGGAGTTAAGGAAGAATCCTGTTCACAGAAAGTAACACTCACAGGTCACTTCTCGAGTTCCTCCTCTCCATAATAAAAATAACATTTCTTTAAAGAGAAGCTAGTTCATACATATTAATTAGCATATCACCATGATGCCAAACAACTCAAATATATCTTTTTATAGTCTTCAATATTCCATTCTCCTGGTCTTGATTTTTATCACCATTTGAAGAGCCAGTTTTTTTAAATCTCTACACCCAACATGGGGCTTGAACTCATGACCCCAAGAGTCACATGCTCTACTGTCAGCCAGGCAGGTATCCCTGAAGAGCTAGATTTTTAAAGACTTATAAAAGTTTTAGTTAACTCCCACATTTTGTGGCCATTAACCATAGGATAGCAAAATTAATGTCTGTTGTGACTACTAAAACTTGTTTATTACCATAAATTTAAGTTAGATTACCTTCCTACCAGAGATAGAAATGGAGTCAATTCTTAAAAAGCTTAGTTTTTCATGAACTTGATGCACTGGTGCTAAAAAGTAGTCAGGACAGTTAGGTTTTGCTAACTATCTAGTCTAGTACTAGTCAGTCCAGAGTGTACTTGCAATTTTCCCCCAAACAGTGATTTTTACCATGTTAATTCAAATAGTTCAATTTTACTTAGGATTAAAGTTATCAACCCCACCCCCACCTCCCCAAATGTCTATTAATGGATGGATATTGATATATTTACATATTAAGGGACAACCCTTAGCATTATAAACCTTATGTTTTATTAACTCAAAATCTAAGAATGAGAAATCACAAAGTAAAGAACCCAGTAGTAATTGAGCAGAAATTGATTAAACGGAGTATCTGGTTATAGATTAATTCCTCTCAAATTTAAATTCCAACAGCTAAAAACCTGGTCTTTAATAGAAGAAAAACCACACAACGATAAATAGAATATTTTCAACTATACCATTGGAATCTCAAGCAAGTTTCACTGAAGAAATGGAAAAGGGATGTTCATGCACAAATACCTAACTTGTTGCAACTCCAAGAATAAAACACACATACAACAGGTTTCTGGAGACCACACAAAACTGTTCAAATTACAACTTTATTGAATTTGCAGAAGCATTCTACAGTAATACATTTTTAAAAAGTCACATAGCACTTAGTAGGTACATGTATACATGTACATTCCAGAAGACAAATAACAAATAAAATTACTCCCAGGAAGCTGCAAAGATGGACATGTATACTAAGAATATAATAATGGCCTGGAGGACCAAAGGGACTGTATTTTGCTGATACTTAATACTATTGTTTTCCATAAAAATACAAAGAAATTTGATTATTAAATGCCTCTACAGTTAGACTCATCTTACAATCACAGAAATGAAAACACAGAATAATATACTGCTTTATACAAAGGAATATAGTATGATTTCTTATGAATTTTTAAAAAACTAATAAATTTGCTTTTTAGAATTTAGGTTAAACCTAATCATCCATGAAGCACAACATAACTTCAAAGTATTAAAAAAAAAAAAAAAGCCCCACTTTTCCAGTGTCTAGTTCATCTGACAAACTACAGTGATAATGAGAATGTGCTATTCCAGAATTATATGGTTTAAAGAAGTATTTTGTAAGGTGTGGTCCATGAACTGTTTGCTACCAGTCCTTGAAGAAATTAGACACTTGTATCAGAATGTAAACTGGCACATTGTTTTATCAATAAAATTTTCCACAAAAATAAACACCATCATTGATCTAAAAAGTGTCTCTAGATCCAAATTCTGGTGCATACTTATCCATGGATCAGTAACTGTCTGTAGACTGGCACTTTGAATTTCATTGACCTAGAATATTACGAAGGAATACAGAAGTAAAAAACAAACAAAAGAATAAAAGAAAAAAAAATGTAGACAAGTTCCAGAAAGTGAAAAGATATTTAGTAATACTTAAATCAGTGAAGACTCCACTTACATTCTAGTTATTAGCATTTTCTTAGTTTTGGAGAATTGTAAAATCTTAATAGGAGAGAACGAACTATATGAGGCAAAAATGTGACCTAGAAATCTTTAAATTGTATCAGGCTTTTTCTATCTGTGCAACTGAAAAAATAAAAAAAGGTAGTTCTATGTAAGCAAATACTTTCATATTGTAATTTGATAGGTAGAAGCTTGACTTTGAAAATAGTCCAACCTGGAGACTAAGTAAAAAGATCTTCAAAGAAAATTTTGGTATAAAAGCACTTGAAATTCTTAGGGAAGCTGCTAAGTTCCCCATATCAAAGATCAAATAGGTATCTTTATTCTTAACTTTATTAGCGTTTATTTCCACGCTTTTTAGTTACTTTGTATACTTCTCCTCCAAATAATGTTCCACCTTTAAAGGGAGTAACCACCAGCTTATTCTTTGAAGCTGGATTAATTTTACAATCCTTCAGCCAGAGATAGCGGCGACCTAAAGTGGAAGATCCCATGCTATGCGCAGCCATCTTTACTTCATCAAATGCAGCTTCACAAAGAAATGAGGCTGCATCGTACGTTTTGCTCAGAATCCCAAGTGCCTGGTGCATATGACTAGGATCTGAGCTAAGAATTTGTGCAGCCTGACTAATGTCCGCCTGCAGAGCCCTAACTACAAAGGCAGTATGAGTTGCAATCTGCAATGATGATGCTGCAGCTTCGTATGTTCTACAAAGTACTAAGTCTAACTGTTTATCACAGGACTCCGTGGAAGCTGCCTGAATACCTACTGGTGGAGTGGCTTCAGAAATAAACTCCAGTATTTCATCATCTACTTTTGGAACTGATAATATCTGCGTTGCCTCTCTGGAGGAAAGTGGATACTTGTATGCCAATGAAGGCAGTTGCCTGTCAATTTGCTGCCACTCCTCTTCAATTAACTTTAAAATAGATTCATGGAAGGGAAAAGATAGTTCTGGGACATCTATTTTCTCATGTTGTGATGGGCTAGACATTTCTATGCCTAAGGTAGTGAGTGAGTGAGAGACAACAGTTTTGGCAAAAGATGACATCGGTTCAGATCCAGGTGTATTTTGAAATGTCACAAAGGAACCTGAATCCTTTTCCTCTACTGACTTTTCACTGAGCCTAGGGAATTTTCGTGGAGGAGACAGGGATTCAGTGTCTTGATAATCAGATCGATCAATTCTCTTCCATCTGTTTTCTACATCCAGTGGGGGTGTAGAGTTTGAAGTCCCAGGCAAACTACCTACCCCACCCTGGACCAACAAAGAATTGACATAATCTCTGATTGCCTGAGCAAGTGGTGGAGAAATTACTTGTGATCTCTCAGACTCTTCTAGTGCTTTCCTTTCACTGGAGAGAACTGACTGATCTGAAACATGGGACCTCTCAGTACACAATGGTTGAATTCCACTTTTCTCTCCACGATAAATATTTTCTACTATATCTTTATAGCAAGTAGTGGTGGTTTCTTTAATCAGTGAAGGAGAAGCTGCAGCAGAGACCAACATGGCAGCGAGTTCATGCTGAGAAGATGCCGAAGAACTTTTCTCTACACATCTATCATGGCTAGACTTGGAGGAAGTAAACAAATTCCCTCCAGAGGCTAACTTCTGCAACTGTTCCCTGCCAGGCAAGGTTGTGGCAATAAGAGGTTCCCTAGGTGGGTCTCCCTTAGAAGTATGAACTTTCTTAGCTGCCTGTAGTTCAGTCCTGCCCAAAGGAGGACGGGTGGAGATTTCAGGAAAAGAAATACCCTGAAAAAATCCACCAGAGGGAGTAGTTGGAAGTTCAGAAAAAGGAACAAAATCCCTAGTGGACTTCACTTTCTTGTGTTCTTTCTTCTTTCCTGTAGAGGCAAAAGAGGCAGGAAGTTTAAGCATTACTTGTGTTTAAGTTGATTTTATTCTTTGCCTCCTTGCTAACATAGTGCTGTTGAAGGAAAAGACTATATTTCATATTCTGAACAACCAATTCGACACACTGTGCCCTGGCAGGCAGTGCTTATGAAGATATAATCAATTTGGGTCAAATTAAATAATCATGAAACTGACAAACAAGTCATATGAATTAAAACTTTATAAATATCAAGTTGTTCTTATTATAGAAAGGTCATTAATTTCATGTACTAGTTTCAAAAACTACTTAAATATTATGGTCAAATTTTCTTAAAATAGTCTACTAAAAATATGTCAAAATATTTGCTTCACAGCTGCCTTGAAATCACATTACCTAGCAAAAACTATAAATTTAAATAGCAATAGAAAACAGAGAATATATGCCATATTATAAATACTACCACTACATATTAATTATAATAAACTGGACACATGTAATCTATCAGTAGGATAAGGTCTCAAAAGGATAACAGAATAAGGAAAAGCAAGTGATAAGATTTGGCATGATATTTATACAGTTTTTTTAAAGTTCAAAATAATGTTATGTTTTAGATGCATATGAAAAAGTATTTAGAGGCGCCTGGGTGGCTCAGTCAGTTAAGTGTCCGACTCTTTATCTCAGCTTAGGTGTTGGATCTCAGGGTCATGAATTCAAGCCCACAAAAAAAAAAAAAAAGTATTTAAAAAGGATTGGAAAGATCAGCACCAAATTAATGATGCTGGTTGCTTCTGTGTTAATAATACGTGGAAAGGGTAAGTGGGGAAACTTCATGTTTATTTTTAATACTTTATTCTTTTAGAAAAATGAAATTTGAAGCAAAAAAGATAAAGGTACCTGGCGATTTTAGGTGACAAAAAAAATCAGACATTTGTACATTTCTGTTTCTTAGAATTCTCAAGAAAAGGTATTTAAATCAAATTACTTGGATTACTGATGATATGAACAAAAATTACATATAACTTGATAATACTTAAAATTTTATCTTCTTCATGGTTACTGTATCTTATGAGTCTGAAAAAAAATTACATATATTTGACTAACATCATTTAAAATTTTACCTTCTTCGTTGTCACTGTATCTGTCAGAGTCATTACTTCCATTCTGTCTTGTATTTTCTGCTGATGAAGAAATTGTTGGCAGAGGAGTAGATGATCTTGACTCTGTTCCCTGTTCCCTCAGTTTCAACAGTTTTTTCTCATACAGCTTCCTGGTTGTTCCTGTATTAAGGCAGAACTTGCTTTAGCATTTGTATTGTCTTATTTAAGATCCTGCTCATTGTCTTTAGCAACATTAAAATGTTACTCTTTCCTCTTCTACATTTAAGTGCTTTAAAAACTATATAAAAGATTCTTTTCTAAAACAGGTGTTTTTCTGAGATTTAAATACATGATTACAACAATGTTTCTTTTAGTAACGTGGAATACATAGATTGATATAAATCTTACTACAGATCAGCTACTAAAGAGCCATGTATGACCAAGTATTTTTGACTGAAAAGTCTTGGACTTTGTATATTTTTTCCTAGTACTATGTAATAGTATTTCCCTTGTAGAAAAAATCATTTTTATAAACAGACTGTATTCCTCTGAATACTATGATTAAAACCCCACAACTCTCAGAGTTTAATATGCCTAAAAAGAGCCACTCAGTTATGGGAAAAGGAAAGTCATATAAATCATTTTTTCAGTTGATTTTCATATAACATTGTATAAATTTTGGGGGCACCTGGGTGGCTCAGTGGGTTAGATGTCTGCCTCTGGCTTGGGTCATGATCCTGGGGTTGAGCCCCACATCAGGCTCCCTGCTCAGTGGAGAGCCTGCTTCTCCCTCTCCCTGTAATACCCGGTCGTGCTCTCTCTCAAATAAATAAATACAATCTTAAAAAAGAAAATCTGTATAAATTTAAGGTGTTAAATCACATTTAGATAAAACTACTTTGTGATTAAAATGACCTTTTATGGAAAATGTGTGCCACAAGCAGAAATTACATACCAATTAGATAACAAAGTAAAATGGATTATAAACACATTTTTAACACATTTCAGCATGAATGACAATTTAAAGCCAAAAGTAGCTTTTATTTTCGGGGTGGCTGGGTGGCTCAGCTGGTTAAGTATCTGCCTTCGGCTCAGGTCATGATCCCAGGGTCCTGGGATTGAGCCCCATATCGGCGGGAGGCCTGCTTCTTCCTCTCCCACTCCCCCTGCTTGTGTTCCCTCTGTCACTCGCTCTCTCTGTGTCAAACAAATAAATAAATTCTTAAAAAAAAAAACAAAACCAAGGGGCGCCTGGGTGGCTCAGTCGTTAAGCGTCTGCCTTCGGCTCGGGTCATGATCCCAGGGTCCTGGGATCGAGCCCCACGTCTGGCTCCCTGCTCCCCGGGAAGCCTGCTTCTCCCTCTCCCACTCCCCCTGCTTGTGTTCCCTCTCTCTCTGTCTCTCTCTGTCAAATAAATAAATAAAATCTTTAAAAAAAAAAAACAAAACCCAAAAAAACCCACCAAAAATAGCTTTTATTTTCTATTTTAGACTAGCTGTATATCTCCCTGGTTTCTATAAGATGAATAAAATGATAATAAATATACATTTTTTAGAAACAACACATCTCAAAATGTTATATAAATAGTTGTAAGATGAACAGCTAGGGAGGGGGAAATGGAAGATGTTGCTCAAAGGGTACAAAATTTCTGTAAGATGAATAAGTTCTAGAAATCTAACATATATAATGGCCTATAGTTAATATACTTGAAATCTGCAAAAGTAGACCTTAAGTGCTCTCTCATCACACATTCATACACAAAATAAAACTGTGAAGTGATGGATATATTAATTGGCTTGATCACGGTGATCACATCACAATATATAATACAAAAATATCAAGTTATACACACTAAATATATATAACTTGTCAATTATACCTCAAAAAAGCTGGGAAAAAATGAACTGCTGGTATGCTAACATGTAACTTGATATATATTGATATATAATATACATTTTTACAGCATCTCCCTTTTGGAATTTTAAATGAAAAATTAAAAAGGGTATCAAATGTGTGTTGGTAATTATATTCATAGGCTTATTACCAGCTATTTGGAAGTAGTGTGCTAAATAAAATGAAAGACAACATTCTAAATTTTTGTTTGCAACTTCACCTATAGGAAAAAAAAAAATCCCAAATCTCCAGTGTTCAAATTTTTTAAAATTTTATTTTATTTAAATTCAATCAATTAACATATAGTGTATTATTAGTTTCAGAGGTAGAGTTAACAGTGATTCATCAGTTGTGTTAACACCCAGTGCTCATTATATTACGTGCCCTCCTTAATGCCCCTCACCCAGTTACCCCATTCCCCCCACGCCCCTGTCTTCCAGCAACCCTCAGTTTGTTTCCTATGGTTAAGCCTCTTATGATTTGCCCAGTGTTCAAAATTTTACATAACTTAGAAGACCAAAACAGACGTTTCTCATCTTGAGGTTACTTGTCAAGACCCTCCAAAATTAAGGCAAAAATCACCGACAGTAACCAAATGATGGAAATCCAGTGTATTTAGTACCAAGTTTTCTTCTTTTAGTTTATTAAGGGATCATTCTTGATTTCCAATCAAAACAAGACTTTAAAAACGGTACTGTTACTGATAACTGAAAATGGGTACTGTGCTATGAACTGATTAACTTGAGTTATATTAATAAGTCTGTCACCAATTTACTGACTTGAATGAATTTGGCCAACTATGCCACCTCAGATTTTCCTCAATTGTCATGTAAGATCCCTATGTCTCACCAGGTAGTTGTGACATGAGCACCATATGAAACAATTTCAACAACAGAGATAATCTTGGAGATTATCTAAATTCATTTCTCTCATTTTCCTCATTTATAGTTAAGGAAACTGTGTCCGGGTCATATAAATAATTAATGATACACTGTTCCTTAGAACCCAAACTCTAACTGCTAGACAAGACAAGAAAACAATGTGGGGCACTCACAGAAAAGGAAATTTTACCAACTTACCCACAATAGGACCAGGATTCACTCCGTATTTCACAAGCTGATCCAGAAGATCTTCATTAGTGAGCTCTGTTACATCTAGATCATCTTTATCTTCTAGTCTGGGTTTATCAGTTTTCTTTGTGGCTTTCTGTTAACAAAGTCCAGTTATTATTTCCAGTTAAAAAATGTTGACCTACTATATAACACTGTATACAATAAACATGCAAACTCACCCTCCGTTGATTTATAGCTTTATTAGGCCTTAGCAATTTAATTAAAAGCAACTCATTATTTGAAGATATTATAACAAGTAACTCATATTTTAAAGATATTACCATTAAAATGGTCAGTTTTGGCTAGCCTATCTAAAGAAGAGGTGATGGCATAAAAAATTCAAGAGTAAACAGAGGGGGATTAAACATTTTCACCCGGACATTCAGAAATACGATTTACTACTGACCTCTTTTAAAAATCCTTAAAAGTTTATTCTATGAAAGTTTAAGACTATACCATAAAGACATTAGTTATATTTAAAAATGACTTCCTTAAACAAGCATATCAGAATTTAAGAAGCCCAAATGAATACAGTGACTTTAGTGGCCAGTTTTTGACCCATGAAAGAAGTCAAACTTTATGGCTATCACCTCTTGACACAGCTTTGTCACCACACTTAGTTCTATGTGGCCATTTTCTTAGGAAAAGTGAAAGAACATGGAACAAGCTTTGAGAGAAATTTCAAAGGAATTTTTTAAAAAATAACTTAAGCAATGGCAGTATTTACTTGAAAAACTATCTAAACTATATGAACTTCCAAGGCTAAGCAAGAGAAGAGAGCAGAAGTATGGGTACTTTCTAGGGATGTGGCAGATAGCCTTACAAAATGCCTCTGTAACCCCAGAAAGCATCAGAGAACTGAACAAAAAAATGGCTGTTTAAATAATGGCCACAAATATCAAAGTCAATTTAGGCCCAAATTACTATTTAAGGCAAGTGAGTCAACACTGAATCCTAGAAATATCTTATGCAAAATGGTGAAAACCATAATTGTATGGACTGCTTACTTTCAATGATTCTGGGGGGGGGGGGGGGGGGGAAGAAATATCAGACATGATTTGGCCGTGTGTTAGAATTTCTATTTTTTAGCCAAATAAAAATTTGAAATATTTTATATAAAGCAAGATTATGAGAAATTGTTTTTTAAGATTTTATTTATTTATTTATTTGAGACAGAGAGAATGAGAGAGAGAGCACATGAGAGAAGGGAGAGTCAGAGGCGAGACTTGATCCAGGGACTCCAGGATCATGACCTGAGCCGAAGGCAGTCGCTTAACCAACTGAGCCACCCAGGCGCCCGAGAAATTGTTTTTTAAAGATAACTGCTAATAAGAACAATGACATCAATTCAAGAGAAATCTTTAATATAACTAAAAAATGGAAATGGAAGTTAGTGAGGGTACTTTCAGAAGGCTTTAATACACATATTGCACTGAAAAAGGATCAGGCTCAAATCTTTAAGCAACTTACACAGTAATGTCAAAATAGTTACCAAGAGTCTAAGAGTTCTATATAGCATAGCCTTGAATTCTTTAGAGAAAAAACTTCTTTTTTCATCAAATAGACCAAATCCTGTGTTAATGACCTAATTGAATTTTCCAAAAGGCTGGGAAGAAAAACTCCCCTGTGTAACATAAATACTTTAAATAAAAGAAAATCAATCAAGTACAGATTACTGTACTTACAGATTACTAGATAATCCCTCCCACCCTAAGAATTTTCAAATCTTATTATCAAGAAAACATCCAATTTTAATTTCTTACAACAGCCTGAGGTTTTCAAGAAATCTCTTTCTTTGGCACTCACCACATTCCACCTATTTGTAAACATACTTTTTCTTTTCCAGATGGTGAATTCCTTGAGCAACCGTCCCTAAGTCTGGTTATCAGAACTTCAAAACTTTTGGAAAAGTTAACCCCTATTTTAAAAAGTCTTACCCCAGTCTGAGTCCTAATCTTGGGCCTGAGAATCTGTATTTTAACGTGTATCTCAGGTGTTTTGGATGCAGCATTTAAGATAGTAGCAGAAAGAAGAGGCACTGTCATATTCATATTGTATCCCAAGCATCTAAAATTAAAAAAAGACTGCCTGACACAAGAGTAGGTATCTGACAGATGTTTTGTTGAGTGAATGAATGAAAGTGCCATCTAGGGAGGAAGAAATAAGTCATTAATTTTTAAAAACCCATTTCTTATTAAGAAATAACAAAAGGCTTGGGGTGCCTGGGTGGCTCAGTGGGTTAAGCGTCTGTCTGACTCTTGA
Source organism: Mirounga angustirostris (assembly GCF_029215605.1). Lineage (NCBI taxonomy): Eukaryota > Metazoa > Chordata > Mammalia > Carnivora > Phocidae > Mirounga > Mirounga angustirostris. The sequence goes on from NW_026991713.1 coordinate 22,618,899, forward strand.
TTTCGGCTCAGGTCATGATCTCAAGGGTTATGGGATGGAGCCAAGCATCAGCTCCATATTCAGTAGATTGTCTGCTTCAGATGCTCTCCCTCTGCCCATCCCCGCTCTCTCTCTCAAATAAATAAATAATAATATTAAAAAAAGAAATAACAAAGGCTTATCAAATCAAAGAGGAACCCAATAGTCTTATATTTTCTTAAAACTTAATGAAAGATTACAGCTGTACAGAGAAATTTAAGAGGTCAATAAACTAGCTTAAGTCAAATAAAGCAGAAATTCATAACAAGTTACCTGATTTTTATCTTTAATTTGCAGGGAGAAAAGTTCCAGAAATGTAATGCTATTTTTATGAAATATTAAATTTAACAGGAATACAAACTGTAATTATCAAGCCAGCAGTTTCAATCAGGAAGAAGGAACCATTACTTGTACTGATTTCTGCATCCAGAGTTTCATTCCTCTGAGTAAATCAAAGGATCTTAGTTTCATTCGGTCAAAAAATACCAGGTACCTACTACGTGCCAGGCACTGTTCGCTCTCCAGTTTCTTCCCAACTACCAGATGATCTCTAATGTCTTTTTCAACTTTAAAATCCAACAGTTCTTTGATAATATCACCTAAGCTACTATTATTTATTTTATTACTTTTTAAAACTTTAAGTAGGTTCCACGACCAACGACCAACGTAGGGCTTAAACACAACCCTGAGATTTGAGTTGCATGCTCTACTGACTGAGCCAGGCAGGTGCCCCAGCTACTCTTATTTTTAAATTTCCACCACTAGTAGCAAGATGAAGTACAACAATAATTAATATAAAATAGATTCTACTGAGCACTTAGTATATATCAAGTTGTGTTCTGGATAACTTCCTACATGTATTAACCTAACAGAATCCTAAAAATCCTATGAGAGAGATACTAACAACCCTATTTTAGGAGAGGAAACTGAAGACCAAAGTTGCACAGCTAACTCCAGTAATACAGTAACATTTGAACAGACTTTATGCCTGTATCACTTTCAAAACTTACCTCATCCAATTCTGAAAAAAATATTATGGTAACATTGTATTGCTCTGGAGCTAAATAAACAACAACAAAAAAAATTCAGAAATCACATGTTGTAATAGGTATCAACTGCTGAGCACTAGACACCTTAACAAATGCAACCTTTAATAATCCTCAATTAAGTAGTTACTAGATTATTCTTATTTTCCAGATGAAAACTGAGCATCTGACAGACAATGTTCATTGTTCAAAGTCATCCGAATAAACGAATAAGCGGCAGGCTTGGAATTTTAATCCCTACTGTAGAACACTCTGACTCAAAAGTCTCTACACTTAACACCTTACTGTAGAGTATGGCAGTCAATTTATGATTTAATTAACTCACCATCGCTAACACACTTTTTACTGTTCTGTTCCATGTCTTTAAATATTTGCTGTTAAAAATTCATGATCCACTAGATCAGACCATTCAAGAATGGTATGCTCCATGGATTCCAAATAGCTATACCTGCGCTTTGTACCTTGGAATGATTAGGCAGATTGCCAACTTTGTGATTGTTTATTTTTGTGTCAACAATCTAGGTAATTTCAACACCTAAAACACTGGTGTTATCAAGATGCATTAAATAAAAGCTTAGAAACAAGAAAACTGAAAACCAAAACCAAATTTTGAACATGCAAGTATTTTTGTCATATCACACCAAAAGAATCTAAGAGACCGTGGCCATGGCTAAATGGAAAGTTTCTCCTTTAATTAAAAATACTCCTCATAGGGCGCCTGGGTGGCTCAGTTGGTTAGGCAACTGCCTTCGGCTCAGGTCATGATCCTGGAGTCCCGGGATCGAGTCCCGCATCGGGCTCCCTGCTCAGTGAGGAGCCTGCTTCTCCCTCTGATCCTCCCCCTCTCATGTACTCTCTCTAATTCTCGCTCTCTCAAATAAATAAATAAATCTTTAAAAAAAAAAAATACTCCTCATAAACTCATGTTTAAATAGAAGGTATATGCTCTGTCCTTGGCCAATCCACAGTAATGTTTGTTTTAAAATGCTAAAAACATACCACTTAAAAAAATCTGCCTTATCTACAACTCTCAAACATAATTTGACTTTCTGCTAGATTATATTCTTTAAGAAATGTGACATTATTTTACATATGGTGCTAACAATGGCCACAATATAAAATACTGTACACATAAGAGTAATGTGCCATGGAGAATAATTTTATCAATTATTATAAATGCCCTAAGGCTCTTTTCCTGTAAATTCAAGATTATTTTTCCTATGCCTGACAAAGTCTATCATATTCCTAAATTCAATTATAAGTCACTTTTACTTAATGTGCTTTAAAACAGAAAATGATGCTACCGTGCCCAACTACCACTATTAATTTTTTCAAATTGTTGACACCATTGAGCCTGGCATTTGAGTTTTAAAAATTCAAGGCAGGTAAGACTTGAATCTATGGCTATCAAATAGTTTTTCTTAATATGATTAAAACATTAAATGAGATATAAAGGGCTTAACATGCCACTGGACATTGTAGATTCTCTTAAAATATTAATTCCTTTCACCCAAACTTATTTGCATGGTGCTGACCAACTTTGATAACATGGGAAATTTGATATGAAATATGTAATAAACACAATCAATTAACATACAAAAAAATCCAACAAATTATATAATTATGGTATTGGACAGGGTCTGCAGAAATCAATCTCCAGTAGTTACCAGCACTTGGTAGAATTCAAAAATGTTGGATAACTGAACTGAAATTTTTACACCTCCAAGAACACAGAGTAGATTCTGACATACTTTTTTTAAATTGAAGTATAGTTAACATACAATGTTATATTAGTTGGGACATAGTCTTTAAAAAATTTCCTGAAGGAAAAACATCAAAACCAAGGTGGAGGTTTCTGTTGAAAACGAATCATAAAAATAAGTAAGAATGACCAATCCTATTATAAACACAACCAAGTAGTTCCATGGCTCAAGAATAATACATTTACACAGAAGACAATATAGGGTTCTACAGAAGACTCTCTTATTTTTTAAGTGTGCTGATTTAAATGGAAAAGATTTCATTCCCACCAAAAATCTTTACTAAAATAGTTTATTTTTTCCATAGGGGTTGGGAAAAAGCAGATAACGGATGCTTTACTTTCTCTTTAAGAAATCTCTTAAACTTCTCTTTATTATGGAGAAGTAAATTGGCTTTCTTCAAATCCACAAAGACATCAGAAGCAATAAAGTGCAGTTGGTATTTAACACACAAATATTTGACACTCCTATTTGCCAAGCACTGACTTAAGACATTAAGATTCTGAATTTCTCTAAAGCTCAGGCTAAGATTTTCAGTTAAATCTACATTACATCTTTCTTTCATTTCCACCTGGTAGTCTAGAAAAACACATCAGACAGATTTCTTAAAAACTGACAACACAACTTTGAAAGACGCAGTACTTTTGAGTTACCAAAACTCAACAACTCTAAACTCCATAAAGTCTTACAAAGCAACGTATATTGCACCCAATCACTAGTTTTAACTACAGTCTGTCCTGATTTGAAATCTGAGTAGGCAGTTCACGCCAACAAAACAGCATATAAAAACCCACAGAACAAAAACTATTCTCAAACAGAATACGCATCTGGTAGAACCAATCTGAGATTTAACTAGGATTAGATATTCCAAATTGCAATCATTGATACGTCAGAATGTCAAGAAATGAGTTCCGAACTCTTTCCTTTTCTTATGCAAAATTTACCAAAAAGGAAAAAAAAAAACCCAAAAACCCAAGCCCTCAGTAACTACAATTTCCAAACATTTGAGCGTATAGGGTAACCGCTTAAAGATGTTATTTTTAAGGGCTCACTTTAAATTAGAACACTGCCCCGCCAAAAGATGGCCTGTTGCTGGAAAACTTAAACAAGAAAAACAAACGGTTCAAAAAGCCCTCCATATGCAAAACCATAAAAAGGCGGGAACTTCTTTATTTCAAATTTTGGCTAGAAATTAGTATGACACAAATTGCCCTCCAGGGAGCGCTCTGAGGCTCGATTACTAGTCATTTCAGTTAATAAAGCGGGAAAACGCTCAAACGTAACCTACTGCAGTTTCAGGCTGACCCTCCTCAAAAGGCTTTCCGAATCGGGCACGGAGGTCGCCGTCGAAATACCCACTCCCGACGGTCAAGGGACACCGAGCTATCCGCGAGCCACAGAAGAGCAAACGCCAACTTCACACCTTCCAGACACACAACCGCTAGTCCGCGGCCCCAACTTCGCGACTCTCCCCTCCAGCGGCCTCCCTTTCCAGAGCCTGCAAGCCCGCGGCGAAGGAGCCCAACCCTGCGTCCGCAGACCCACAGGCCGGCCTCCCGGTCCCGCGCGGGGGCAGCCCCGCTGCCGAGGAGGCCCGAGGGGGCGCCACGGAGGAAGGGCTGCGAGCGCGCGCGGGGCGGGGGAGTAGGGGCGACAACCGCCAACCGCCCGCCTTTGTGGTCCCGGCCGGGCGTCCTTACCCTGCCGACTGCGGCCCGGCTGCGGCCCGAGACGGCGGCCCCGGAGCCGAGGACCGGGGTGGGCTCGCGCTCCTCGTCGCTGGAGAAGTCCGGGGGCCCCTTGCTGTTGGCGCCGGCGGCAAGCGGCGGCCGGTTGCGCGCCGTGAGGTGCTGCAGGTAGAGCTGCACGTATACGTCTTTGCGCTGCTCCCCGATCGGGAGCGTCACATTGTTGGCGACCAACTCACTCTTCAACTTCTCCTTCGTCAGGACCGAGGGGTCTTCCAGGAACTCCGGCATCTCCGCGGCGAATCCCCTTCCCCGCAGACCTCACACCCGCAGCTCACGCCGGCGCGCTCGCTCTTTGCCCGGGGCGGGGGGGGGGGGGAACCGCGCTGCCGCCTTCGAGCCTCACGGCTCCCGCCCGGGAGGAATGCCGCGGAGCAAAGCAAAAACTCGCACACACAAAGCAAAGCAAAAGCCGGACACAAAAGCCCTCCAAGCACAAGTGCAGACCAAGTGCGGCCAAAATAGGAGCCTCCGCCAACCCCAGCCCACACACTACACAAGCAAGGCGAGAACAGCCTGTTTCGCCCATGCCCCAAGAACGCGCGCCGCCATTGGTCCGCGGTGGGAGGAAGCCGGGCGGTGATTGGTAGGAGCCCTCGCGCGGGTTCCATTAGCCGCTGCACCGTGCGAGAGGTTGTAGAAACGCAGTTTAAAAGCCGCTCGGGCGGGATCCTGGGCGACTGGTCCGTTTCTGTTTCCCTTTTCTCCACCCTTCCCCTGAGACGCTGATAAGGGACAAATCGTACTACTTGTGTGTGCGGTTTCCTTTCCCCCGCGCCCTGCTTGAGAAGAAGCTTTCCTTTCTGGGGTCGATCGCCTTCGAACGGGTCGATTTCACGCCTGCTGCGAGGACCCTGGTCTGGGCCTTTCTAAATCGTAGGACACCGATTTACCGAAGAATGACCACAGCCTTTCCTTCCCCAAACGCTCACCATGAAGGGAAAGAAAAGGAGCAAGGCGTGCCTGTCGGCGCTCATCTTCCTTGATTTGGTTTACCTGGGGGGTGGAAAGGGGGAGAGCAAGCAGTTAAATCCCTCTCTCCTTGTGAAGGCTTCTTTTGTTCCTGAAATTCAGGAAAAGCCAGACCTCGACTACTGGGCACTTTAAAAGGCCCCTGAATTTGTGACAAAATTGTATCGTCAGATATTCCATTCGTTTCTTACCCTACAGGTTGGGACGTTTCTGAATTATTTCATTTTGAACATTGGGGCACAACTGCATTTTCGTTGAGAGCGTCTCTGGGTTAGTCTTACATAAGTATCTTACCATAACTTAATCAAATCTAATGTTTAGTGATACAACAGGATGAAGCAAAACGTTTAGTAATGCCTTTGGGCAACTTAAGATAACTGAGATGGTGCATACCTACGTTTCAATCAGAATAGACTGGTGACCTGTAATCAGGCTGGGAACCCTAATCAAACCTATATTACTGATCCAAATTAAAAAGTCTCAGAAATGTAGTAAGATTAAAACGTCTTCCTGAAAACAACACTGATGACAAATATTTGTGTTTCTTAACGAATATATATATATATATTTATATATGTTCCAAGAAGCTTTCCTCCAAGAAAGAAAAGAAACTGACCTTGCATTTAGGGTACTTTAATCATTTCCCCAAAATTCTGACCTCCAAACTTTTATAAGCTGCTTAAATTTTTTTAAAAATGTTTATCTGATTTCTGCATGGTTGTTTAAGTTTGAGGAAATTTTTTAAAAATGCCTTCACTAAAAATGTTCCCTGAGTTAAGTCATTTTATTTTGTTCAAATTGAGGAGACACTATTTAATGATGGATTCTTTTCCTAGGGGCAATTTTATATTTAAATTATTTTCTAAAACTCTCAGTATTACATATATTTAAGCAATAGTAATAAGCTAGTAATGCAAATTAAAAATTGTACTTTAAGTAGCAAATTGTTTTGTACATTTTTAGGATGCCTTGTGAAAGTTACCTCATTTTTCTCCCCACAGCTTCCCTGGGCGCATAGGCAATTGCTTTTATCTTCATAGGGGTAACTGAGCTGAGAGGCAAAGGACCATGATTTTGCACCACAAATGTAATTAATGCATGTGGGATAGTCCCAGTCTGCATAATCTTGGCGAGAACACAGTTGATAGGTCTATGCTACCCTATTTGAATTAGCAAGTTGAGGAATTTGGCTCCGGCCTGATTGTACTAACAGTTTTTAAGAGGTAGGTTTTGCTGCTGTATCTGAAAAGGGTCAGAGTTACCAGGACTATATATGATCTGACCAGGTTGGGTACATAGAAGGGTCTCCGGGCTCTGACAGCTGCCCTATGGTCTGAGGTAACCTGAGCAGCCTGGTCCCTGAAATGGATCCTTAAAGAAGGAGGCATCACTGATACCTGAGGATAATATTCTACCTAAATTTGATGTGAGTAGAATACAATGATGAAGTCACAGAATCACCCAAGGATAGTGCCAATGACTTTTGAAAGGGCCCTTGCACCAGATATTTTTCCATTTTCCAGGCCGTTTAATTTTTAAAGGCAATACTTCATCCTACTTTTTAACCACACGCTAAAAAAAATCACCTGTTGAGTTTGCAAGGTGTTCGCTTGTTTTTGCAAGTTGTTTTAAATAGACACAGTATGGGGCACCTGTGTGGCTCAGTTGGTTAAGCGTCCAACTTCTGATTTCAGCTCAGGTCACGCTCTCAGGGTCGTGAGATTGAGCCCCATGTGGGGCTCTGAGCTCAGCATGGAGTCTGCTTGTCCCTCTCCCTCTGCTTCTCCCCATCCCCGCTCTCCCTTTCTCAAATAAATAAATGAAATCTTTAAAATAAATAGACAAGTACTATGCCCTACAGGCCAACAGTAAAGATAATATAATTCATAAAGAACTGCATTCTAGATCCTTGAAATGAATACTCCTTGAGCAAAAACATTTTCATTTCCCTTTCATTAATTGTCTCTCCTTTTCCTATCCTTAGACACTATCAACTGGAGGTTACTTGCAGATTCTACATTTCTCAGGAGACATGGTTGATGTCATAAGCTATCAGACAGTGAGATCGCCTTTCTACGTCATCCACAAAGTCATGACTTACCCAATTCAGACTTGGAATTGTCCTAGATGCATCCAGCTATATCCCCAGCACTATTAATTTTTAGTGATGAAGGTAATTTTTGCTTTTAACTCTGCTGTAGAGCTCCTAAGTAGGAGTTATTTTTTCCCTCATACTCTGTGTACCTTAAGTCCTAGAGGTTGGGCTACAGAGTTTGGGTGGCTTCTTTGTTCCTGATTAATACTTCAAAACATTTGCCCTCTTTCCTCCTTCAGAAACATTTGAAGTTCATATCATCTAGGTAAATCACCCTTTATCATCTTTATCATTTATCAACTTTCTGGCCACTCTCCCTCAGATATTATAGGTTGTTTTTCCTTGCTCTAGGTTTCCCCACCATTTCTGTCTATAGTCTCTGTGAATTTAACATTCTTATAGATGGCCCATGCAACACCATCATTTTATTTTTTTAAATTTTTATTTTTTTAAAGTTTATTTATTTGGGGCGCCTGGGTGGCTCAGTCGTTAAGCGTCTGCCTTCAGCTCAGGTCATGATCCCAGGGTCCTGGGATTGAGCCCCGCATGGGGCTCCCCACTTTGCGGGAAGCCTGCTTCTCCCTCTCCCACTCCCCCTGCTTGTGTTCCCTCTCTCGCTGTGTCTCTCTCTGTCAAATAAATAAATAAAATCTTTAAAAAAAAAAGTTTATTTATTTAAGTAATCTCTACACCCAACATGGGGCTCAAACTCATGAACCCTGAGATCAAAAGTCATATGTTCTTCCGACTGAGCCAGCCAGGCACCCTCAGCACTTGGCCTTTTAGATTTTTAACCTCTTCATCTCCAACAACTTGTTCCTCTATTCCATATCATCCATCCACTCCAAGTGGTGAGACTTTGAACCTTGTCATCAATAACTGTTTTGCCTTCTAAATCTCAATTTCAAGCATCCCAATTATCAATCACTAGCCTTTTTCCTCAGCTCATTTATTATACTCTCACTGAACTATTAACACCTCCAATCCATTAGGCCCAACACTTAAAAAAAAACTATTAATATGATTCTACATCATAAACACTTCCAACTCATCCAACTTAGATTCCTCAATTAATCCTTGTAATTGCTCTTTTGCAGACATTTTCAATTCTCTTACCCCAATGTCTCTATCTTTCTTACTTGGAGGAACCTCCCGGTAGAACCTTAGTCTTGTTTGGGCTGAACCCTACTGCAACAAACTTTTCCATTCAATTGCTGGTATCCAAGTAGCAAAGATTGCTATAGAAAAATCATATGACACGGCTGACTGGTTTTAATTCATGACCTCAGACCTCATGGGAGCACTTCATACTGGCTGGCAAAACTATTCATTCACTGGATTGACCATTCACACCTTAGCTTCTCTACTCAAATCTTTTACATCCTTTTCCCCCCACCTGTCCCCATTTTCAGCTGGTGAACTTGCATCATACTTGAGAAACTGGAAACCATCTGCAGGGAATGCCTCAACTTAAGAAGGTCATTTCTGTGCTCATTTGCTCTTGCATCTTTTTTGTTTCAATGGAAAACAGAACTCCTATCAGAAAGAACTCCACCCCTTGTACTCTGGATTTCATCCTTCTCTCCTGCTCAAGGATTTTTTGAGTCATCATCTGTGAAATTTCTTAAATCTTTTTTTTTTTTAGTTTTAAGTAGGTTCCATGCCCAGCATAGTGCTCAAACTCATGACCCTAAAATCAAGAGTCACATGCTCTACTGCCCTGTGAAATTTCTTAATTGAAAAAAAAAGACTGGGCATTTTATTTTGTTATATTCATAAAAATAAAAGTTTTAAAGATTACCTTTTATGTTGAAACAGGTATTAGGTTTTATTTATTTATTTATTTATTTATTTACTTTTTAGGTTTTTAAAAAAAATTTAGAATGTTTCAGCATTGATACCAAAAACCTTGGGAGACAGTGAAAAGATATTCCTATGTGAAGCCACAGCTTAAAAAAATAAATCAGTGGAATGACTTTGTCAGAAAACTGTTCTGAAACTTTTTTTTTCCATATCACTTGGATAACTGCCTTCATTTTCCTTTTTGAAGTTTTTAATGTTATTAATATATAGCTGACTTGTTTTTCATTATTCCGTTTTGCATAGAGCTTGGTTGTGAATTTAAAGGTGTCACCTCAAACAAAGCAGATGACCAAATACTACATGATGGTCATAAAAGTCATGTTCTTGACATTTTTCTTAAGAATATGAAAGGATTTTCACAATAAAGCAATAAGTAAAAATAAGTAGAAAAAAATAGAGAACCATATTAGAGTAAGATCTCAGTTCTGTAAAGAACAGTGTGTATGAATATGTGTTTATTTAAAATATATACAAAGAAAAAAGACTAGAAATGTTTGTAGTAATTTTGTTTAGGTGGTGGGGAACAAGTAATTTTTATTTTCTTATTTTTTTCTGTACTTATCAAGATTTCTACAATGAACACATGCTTTTATAAATATAACTACCTTTCTTTTGGAATTAGTGTGAGAAATTGGGAAATCACTTGGCTTATCAGATTTCAGTCTTTCAGTTTTATATTTCCAAAGGCTCCATTTTATCAGCTCATCAGTCTTAGGTAACTGATTAAATATAATCTCAAAAGAGAAACCTAGGTTATTAAACAGGTGAAATAAATGCTCAGAGCATTTGATAGTAGTGGATAAATCCACTTGGAAGAATAAATGCCTGGAAAGTTTTTAGAGGAAAAGTACAAAATCACAGATCTATTAGGTGGGAATTCAAATATGGATCTGTATTTCAGAGCCTCTTTCCTGACATCATTCCTATATAATTGTTGTAGAAGTTAAAGTTAAAATGAAGTATTGGATTTCAAATTGTTTCAAAGTTATAGCAAGCCAGCAAATGGGCTATTCTAGGAAAGTACAGATGTCCAAACTTGGAAAGAAGCTGGAACCTGTGAAGTAACAGTTTTAGAGCTGCAGCAGTATAAATAATGACATGTATATATATACTATATATATACTGCTTTACAACATTTTTATGGATATCTCATTTGAGTCTTTTAAAAAAAATTTTTTTTGAGTATAGTTGACACACAATGTTACATGAGTTTCAGGTGTACAACACAGTGACTCAACTTCTCTTATATGTTATGCTATGTCACCACAAGTGTAGCTACCATCTGTCACAATACAACACTGTTATAGTATCATTGACAATATTCCCTATGCTGTGCCTTGTTTGATTCTCTTAACAACGCTGTCAGGTTAAGTGGGACCTCCAGTGGTTCTCAAACTTTAGCTGGCCATCAGAATCACTTGGAAGGCCTGGTTAAAACTCTGATTGTTAGGCCCCATCCCCAGACTTTTCTGAGTCTGTAGGTATGGGGTGGGACCTGAACATTTGCATTTCTAACTTGTTCATAGGGTACTGGTCTGGAAACAACAGCTCGAGGCCATTTTATTTATTTATTTTTTACATTCTTTGTAAAGCCAGAGCTGACCTTGTCATAGTCTTGAATAATAGCTTTGCTTTGCCCTCAGAATAAAATCCAAATTAGGAGGTCCTGACTGATCTGACTCCTGTTTTACCTCAATAGCTTTCTCTCTCTCTTCCTCTCCAGCAGTGCTGGAGAACTAGCAGTTCTCCGAAGAAGCTGTATTAGTTTGCTAGGGCTGCTATCACAAAATGATTAGCAAGGTAACATTACCTGCTCTGCCTCACAAGAGTATGATTTTGTACAAATGAGATAACATGCTTGGTCCAAGCTAAGATCAAGTGAGTATTTTTACAGATATATGCTATGCATGCAAAGGTTGCCAGGGGAGAAGGAACATTAACTTATGTTATGGGTGGAATTGTGGCCCCTCACAATTCATGTTGAAGCCCTAACCCCCAGTACTTCAAAATGTGACTATATTTGGAGATAAGGACTTTTAGGAGGTAATTAAGTTAAAATGAAGCCATTAGAGTAGGCCTTAATCTAAACTGACCGGTTTCCTTATAAAAGGAAACTTGGACAACAGCAGAGATGTGCACATACAGAGGAATGACCATGTGAGGATACATTAAGAAGGTGGCCACCTATAAGCCAAGGACAGGTCTCAGGAGAAACAAACCCTGCTGTCACTTGGATCTTGAACGTCTAGGCTCCCCAACTATGAGAAAATAAATTTCTTGTTTAAGCCTCCCAGCCTGTCATCTTTTGCTATGGCAGCCCTAGCAAACGAATATAAACCACTACTTTTATAATTGAAGAAATCAGACCCAGGGATATTAAGTGAAAGTGCTTGACTCATGGAAGGCATTCATATGTCTACTGGATAAATAAACGCCTTAAAGCAACATAGTAAACTTTTATTTTTGAAAATTCTCCTTTATGAAGCCTTCTTGAGCTACCCAAGGCAGAGTTAATGTCCTATTTTAGCATCTACATACCACTCTGTTCATGTTACTTTCATGGCACTTAGCCCAACATATTATGGTATTTGTTTACTCAGTGTATCCCTCAGTGCTGAGCACAGTATTAGGCTCCTCATAGTTGGTGGTTCATATCTGTTAAAATGGATGGTCTAATCTCAACCCATCCAAGTAGGAGAAAGAACAAACTACACAAAGTGAAAATATAATGTCCAGCTATACTCCTGTATTAGGTTAAATCATACGAAATTAGTACTTGGTATTTTCAAAACAGCAGAAAAATTCAAGGACTTTTATGGAACATAGCCAATAAAGATCTAAAAATATTTCCCATCATCTTGCTATTCATTTTTTGTACAACAAATGTTTGACACATGCCTGTCAGGCCCTATTCAGTACTAAGAGTCCTGGAGCTCAAGAAGGTGACTAAGCTTTGCTCCCTATTAAAGAGATTGAAAGTAGTATCTGACTTGTCCCCATTCACATGAATTGATGAAAATATAAAGGGGGCATTGATATATCACTTAGGTCCAATGGCTTCTAACACGTTCTTTCAACAAATTTCCCACCTTTTTAGTAAAACATTTGGTAAAGACAAGGATATGTAGTAAGTTACTTTGTTTGGAAACTTGGGTGACCCTTAGGGACTGTAAAAGTGGGATACTAATCACACATTCTAAGATCGTTCATTGGCACACAGGCTAGGACGTGTAAACTGCAACAATATTCAAAGTTAGAAATTTTACTATTGTCCTTGCTTTCAAAAGGGTCTAACCATTTTTGGGAAAACAGCTTGTACATTTCTTGTTAAGGACGGTTGGACTGATATGCCCACTAGTGTACAGTAGTAATAGTCACTTTAATAGTAATATGCACTTTTTACTTAGACAGAAAACTCACTTTACAAAGCCAAACAGTACAAAACGATCAACGTTAAGACTACGATATAAAGTCAGCCTTGACTTTTTGCACACTAAGGATCACTAGGATTACATTTGAAGAAGAAAGATTTAATCCTAAAAGGCATTTTCAAAAAAGGCGGGAATACTCCTAGATCTCTAGAAGCGAGTGTTGTAAAAAAAGTCTACAAAAGCCCATGACCCCGACGTGATTCGAACACGCAGCCTTCTGATCTGGAGTCAGACGCGCTACCGTTGCGCCACGAGGTCCTGCTGGGCTGTGGCTCGCGCAGTTTCTTAGGACTCAAGTAACATGGCGTTTCTTCCGGCATCTTTTTTCCAATTCCCTCCTTGCCCCTCCACCCGGTACACGCTGAAGATGAAGACTGGTCACTTTAGCGCCCACATTTTCCTGATCGCTAACCCTCCACCTAACTTGGGACCGGACCAGTGGAGGTGGCAGAACTGAGTTTCCCTTTCAGTCGGTTCCCCAGGGTCAAGGGAAACGGCTCCTTCCTCTTCTACAGCAAGCCATTTCCGTTCTTACCCGCCCCTTTAGGGGCGGAAACTCCGCCTTCTCTCTCCCCTCACCCCTTCGGGTTCCGCGCCCAGTTCATGACCTCAAGTTGGAATTTGGCGGGCGTCGCTGCGCAGGCGCACACCTGTGCCAGCCAGCAGCTGGTAGCTAACGCGGAGTCCTCTCTGGTTCTCTTTCTCTTCCACCAACGATGAGAAGCTTTTACTGTCGGCGTAGGCTTTTATTTCAAGGTGAGCATTAAGCTTAAAAGTCACGCGTTTTAAAAAAGGCACACTCACAAAAGATATCTGGATGTTGTATCTGTCAGCAGGTTTGGTATCTCGCAGTTGAATTAATAAAATCCACCATCCTCCCCGTCGGGGAATTGAACCCCGGTCTCCCGCGTGACAGGCGGGGATACTAACCACTATACTAACGAGGAGCTGCTACTAGGCGTTCCTCCAAATATCTCTTCAAAAGTAAGAAAGACTCCCTCCCCAGGCTCGTTTCCTTTCTGCTCACCACCGGGAAGTGTGAAAATAGGAACATTTGGACCGCTCCTCCTCTCACTATCCCCTCTGGGCACCTTGGACTCGGGGTTGGTGGAAAGAGTAAATTATTTAGAATAAGTGAAACAAAATGCGCTTCCAGTGTGAGTAGTGATGAATTGATGAAAATTGTTTTCCGGAGCTCCTTATGCTTTCCAGATGATTTAGGTTTCTGGCGGGAGGTTTTTAATTTGATAGTGACCAAGAGGATGTGACTTGAAGCAGAACTTTACCTTTCCAAATTTATATTTTCGTTCTGAAGTCGAAGTTCAGGCTATCCTATGGTTGCCAGATGTCCAGGCAGTCAGGGTTGTCCGACAGTACGGTGCCTCTGCAAACAATTTGTAGGCTTTTGTGACACAAAGGGACTCATGCGTTGGGCCAGCTGTGGTCAAAGGAAATTCTGTTAGCTGCTTTTTTTCTTCTTCTGTATTTCGGGCTCTTTCTTGAGGCGTCTACAGTTTGCTCGAAAATGATAAACACGTTAAGTGGCAAAATAATAACACATTTAAGTAATTCCAAACAAGGATGTGCCGTTAATTAAACATAGGGTTAGGAAGGTGTGCTAATAGAATAATTTGTACCGTCCTTAGCTTTTTCATAAACAGGATCAAACCTGTTCCAAGGAGGACCTCCCACATTAACTTTCGACATTATCTCTATGTAAGCAAATTCGTAGTCACAAACTGACATGATTGAAAGTTTTCATTGTAGAACCTGAATTTACGGAATCCATTCCTTGTAGTGTAATGAATTAACACATTTTTGGGGGAATCATAGGTTACATGGTGTTTTCCATCTGATGAAAGGGATTATTTAGTGCAGACTTAAAAAAACGGCAATTTTTGAGGCCTGTTTTGGCATATTTTTTTCACTCTTAAATACACCAAAAGCCTCAAACTCCATGTCCTGTGGCCTCCTTCTACTTCTTCTCTAGTAACTCTTATGAATTCCAAAGGGCATTGTGATAACTATGATGATTTCTTTTTCCTTGTAAGATTGAAAGAATTTGTCCCAGGTCTCTCTGTTGGCAAAACTGCAGGGCAGTAGGAACCCAGATTAATTGAACAGCCTGTCTTCACTCCTCCCCCACTCCCGCTAGACGAAGCTTAATCCTTGTCCCTTCAGAAGAGACATCATCCTCTCCACCTAAGCTGTGGTAAAGCTATTCCAGTGTTCATATATGTGTTTTTACTTTTTTTTTTCCTCCCTAGGGAAATGAAGAAGCAGCCTGAGTCAGCAGAGATCATGGAGCAGGAAACAGCACCTGCTGCCTATTTTCCTAAAATGGAAAGGAAAAGAGGATAATTAACCTGAACAGGGTAAGGGAACTCAGAGATTCCTCACTGTCAGCACTGGGTGAAAGTAAAGGTTAAAATCTGATTGGCAGTAGAGAGGGCACAGAACTCACTTTGGAGGTGGATAGCACGATGACAATCAATGTTATTGAAAGTTTGAAACCTTTCTCTACCTAAATAATTGGTTGTCTAGCTTATTATAGCTTGCAGAACCATTCACATTCATTTCATCTTCTCCACAGTCCTGTGAGGTCAATAGGATGGGTGTTTTATCCCTATTTTACAAGTGGGGAAAGGGTATCTTGTAGAGAGACACAGATAGGAAGTCGTGAGAGGCCAGGAATCACCCAAGCCTTGACTGCAAATCTTGTACAAAATTCACCGTGCTGTATAGTTCCACATTCTTGTATATTAGCAAATCATGCGTTATGGAGAGAAAATCTTTATCACTAGTATCAACATAATGTGTCACACTCGTTCCTGTATTAATATTTACTAGTCTCTAATTGCTTAGGCACTGTAGTTATTCATTCACTGTTGAACCTACAATGTGCCAGACATTTTGTTGGCAACAAAATTGGATACATTTTCTTTTTGTGGAGCTTATATTCTAATAGAAGGAAGGTAGACAATAAAGAAGAATATAATACATGAATATGCTAGATGATGACAAGAGTGGAAATAGAAAAAAATAGCATTATAAGGGGGTTTAGAGAGTGGCAAATTAGATACAATGGTCAAATAGGCCTCATTTTAATAAGGTAGCATTTGAACAGACTTGAAGTAAGGGGTGTGGTCATATAGGTATCTAGAAGATGTGGGGCCTTAGAGGTTATTGTAAAGACTTTGACTTTTATTCTGAGGGGAAATGAACTGCTGTAGGGTTTTGAACAGAGAAGTGACCTGGTCTAATTTATGTTTTAGAGTTTTTGTTTACTGGGTTGAGAATAGACAGTAGGGGGCCAACAGCAGAAGCAGGGAGGCCAATGAGATCTCTTGTAATTACCCACATAGGAGGTGAGGTGGTTCAGATTAGCTTGGGAGTTATGGAGAACGTGAGAGGTGCTGACAAATTTTGAAGGTAGAGCCTTCCTGACAGAATGCTCTGACATCATGAATGTGAGGTGTAAGAGTAAAAGACGAATAAAGATGCTTCCAAATTTTTTGGCTTGAGCAACCAGAAGGATAGAATTGCTATCAGCTGAAGTGGAGAAGAGTAGTGCACAACTTCAGAGGGCACCATCGATATTGATAGTCTACGTGAAGGGAGCAAGAATTCCTGTCCCCTTTAAGGCCCTTCTAGCTAGACTAAGAATCAAATTGACACAAGATTTCAGGGTTGTGAGATGGATACGTTGGGCTCTGTGCTGGGCATGGAGCCTGCTTAAGATTCTCTCTCCCTCTGCTCCTCCCTGACCTTCTTAAAAAAAAAAAAAAAAACAAATTGACATGAGACATATTAATAGGAAGAAAATATTTAATAGCATACATACAGGGAATCCATACAGACATGGAAATCCCAAAGACAGGCAAAATGAGGCATATATGTCATTAGGAACTAAGGAGAAGGGGGTAGGGGTCTTGGTATTCAAAGGGAAGGAATGCTTTCTTTCTGAAGAATGAAAAAGCGTAAATACTTGGTAAACAAGTGTGTGCTGGGCCACTCAGAAACAATGGGATGAAGAGAGAACTTCAATCAAATAGGCCTTGCTAAATTCCTCCCTGTCCACCATACTTAGTTCATATTGTAATGTAGTTACTTATATCTTAATTATTTTAGGCGGTTGTGGGTTAGCTCAAGAGCTTTTTCTGAATCAGCTGGGTTTGGATTGCTTTTTAACTCAAAATAACATTAATGCCAAAGTGGCCCATTTTGGGGCTGCCTGCCCTTGGCCCCCAACAAGAGCACACTGGGGAGGAGGCAGGGCACCATTCACATAGATACTCTGTGGTTGGCACTCCTTGGAAGGATAGAACGTGGCAGCTCTGTATGTGGAGCAGTATTTGGAGGGATAATCAGCATTTCAGTTTGGGATGTGTTAAGGTTGAGACATTGAGTAGGTAGTTGAACATCATGGTTGAGTACTCATTGTATAAGCCAAGCATTGTGTGTAGTGCTGGAGGTGCCATGATGAACAAAGATCCTGATCTCAAGGAACTTTCATTTGAGCAAAGGAGACACATATCATTAATCAAAGAATAATAACAACAAAAAAGTAAAATTACAATTGTGACAGTTACTAAGAAGAAGATGCAGAAGGAAGAGCTTTCTTGGTAGATAGAATTGTATGTGCAAAGGTTATAGGAACTGAGTAAGTGTGGTGAGTAGAGGGATTGAAAGGCTGGAAGTGGGTAGGGATCCTGAGGAGGACCATGGGAGAGATGAGGGTGAAAGGCCCATGGCAGTAGGGTGGGTGATGCAGGATCTCTCAAGCTATGTTAACCTTTTCTTGGCCTCTTATTCACTTTTAAAATAAATGTGTTTGTTTATTTACTATTTTTAGAGTTTATTGAGGTATAATTTATATCCAGTAAAATTCATTCTTTCTTAGGTGTACTGTTCTATCAGTTTTGACCACAATCAACTTATAGACTATTTCCATCACTCCTATCACTTCCATCACAAACTTCCCTTAAACCCTTTGGCAGTCAATCCCTTCCTTCCAGCCCCAGGCACCGCTGATATGATTTCCATGTCCAGAATGTCATATTAATGGAAAGGTACAGTTTGTAGTCTTTCGAATATGGCATCTTTTAGTTAGCACAATGTTTTTGAGAGTCATCCACATTGTTTCCTGTATCAATGAGATTTTTTTTCCCATTGCTGATTAGTGTACCATTGTATGGATGTTTATCCACTCACTAGTTGATGGACATTTGAGATGTTTCCAGTCTTTGACTATTATAAATACAGCTATTATAAACATTAGTGTTGTTAAAAAGAAACAACAGACCAAAGTGGAGTCACTTTTACTACACCCCACCAAGACTACCTATTTGTAGTTTCAGCTTCTCCCAGGAGTGAAATTTTAAACCAGTGGGTCTGGAATTTCCTGATCAGCACTTGTGAGGTAATCTGCATGATAAGACTACCCATTCTGCCCCTTAAAGGGAAGGTGAATTTGCCTGAAACAATCTTTTCTTTTCTTTTGCTAGCAACCTTCCTGTTTCTGCCTATAAAATTCTATTCTGTACAGTTCCTTGCAGCTCCTTTCTACTTGGTAGATAGGATGCTGCCCAATTTATGAATCATTGAATAAAGTCAAGTAAATCTTCAAATTTACTCAGTTGAATTTTTTTTTTAACAGTACACAGGTTTTTGTCTCCTCATTTCTCTTGGGTCAATACCTAGGAGTGGATAGCTGGGTCTTGGGATGAGTGTGTTTGCATTTATACGAAACTACCAAACTAACTGGAATATTTGGCATTTCCACTGACAATACATGGGTATTTTTGTTGTTCCACATCTTTGCTAGCACTTGATATTGTAAGTAGTTTTTGTTTGAGCCATTCTAATAGGTGTGTAGTAGGATCTCTGTGTGGTTAATATGTCTTTCCCTAATGATTAATGATGTTGAGCATATTTTCATGGGTTTATTTAAGCACCTTAATATTTTGCCTATTTTTCAATTGGGTTGTTTTCTTATTGAATTTTGAAAGTTTTTTTTATATATTCTGATTGCTTGTTTTTTGAAATCTGATATATATCTTGGGATATGTCAACACATATATAATATATCTTGGGAGATACATTTTCTCTCAAGCTGTGTCTTGTTTTTTTCACTCTCTTTTTTAAAAAAATTTTAACTTGTATAGCCTTATTTTTTTAATTTAAATTCAATTAGCCAACATATAGTACATCATTAGTTTCAGATGTAGACTTCAATAATTCATCAGTTGCATGTTAACACCCAGTGCTCTTCACATCACGTGCCCTCCTTAATGCCCATCACCCTGTTACCCCATTCCCCTATCCACTTCCCCTCCAGCAACCCTCAGTTTGTTTCCTATAGTCAAGAGTAAAGAATTTTTTATTTTATCAGAGCATACATGACCTGGTTTCTTGTGTTTCTTCCCTTTGTTCTCTATTATTTTCACTTCCTCAACTTAGCCTTTGAACAGCAGTGTAAACAAGAGCTTGGGCCAGCTTACTACGCAACATTCTCTTTTCCCCTTCCTCCTCCATAAATAAAAAAGAGTCTAAATTGCTCCTGGGTAGTTTTTGGATTCTATAATCATTCATTCACAGAAACATGATTTACATTTATTAAAAATGCAACACTTCCTATGCAAATATGAAACTAACCCTCCATAAACATTGAAATTCAAATTCAAAGGTGAATGTTTATGATTTGGGCCTGGAAGACAGATCTAGCTGGGTACAAGTTTAGATTATTAAAGGAAAAAAGTTTCTATTGAGGATGCTCATACTTCACCATTTCCCAGTCTAATTTATCTAAATAATCCAGAGTTAAAACTGAGAGGCAAACATCTTTTCCCCTCCAGTGCAATCAACACTTTAGTCTGTTCCTTCTCATTAAAAAAACCAACAAACAGGGGCGCCTGGGTGGCTCAGTCGGTTAAGCGTCTGCCTTCGGCTCAGGTCATGATCTCAGGGTCCTGGGATCGAGTCCCGCGTCGGGCTCCCCGCTTGGCGGGAAGCCTGCTTCTCCCTCTCCCACTCCCCTTGCTTGTGTTCTCTCTCTCGCTGTGTCTCTCTCTGCCAAATAAATAAATCTTTAAAAAAAAAAAAAAATCCAACAAACAATGTACAACAACAAAAAACCCAACTTTGTTGATCTTTTCTTTGTGCCAGGTGTGGAGATAGACACTGGGGACAAAGATATGAATAATATTCCCTTCCTGCCCTTGAAGAACTCAGTTTTCACAGGGGAGGAGGACCCTCTTATTGAAGTGCTGTGGTGGCCTCATTGTCCATGCTTACTGAGAGCCTACTGCGAATAGGCTCTGTTTTAAGTGTTTTACGTAAGAAAACTATTTAATGTTTGTTACAATCCTGTACATTTGGTACAGTAATTCTTCCCCTTTTACAGATGATGAAACTGAGGCACAAGAAGGTTAAGGTCACAAAGAAAGTTACACATAGTAGTGTAAACAACTATGGGATTATAGAAAAAGAAGGACTGGGTCTGCCGGTGGTGGAGGGCCAGGGTTTCAAAGAAAACCATTTTCAGCTGGGCCTTCAAAAGATGATGATGAAGTCTGAAAGAGAAGGGAAAAGATTTTCCAGCACTTCTGGAAGAGCGAAGCACTAATGCAAAGCACTAATGCCTCTTTGGCGTAGAGGGCCTGCTGCTGGTGGGATAGGATTGCAGGAGGCAGGAAATGTCTTCACTGTTCATTATAATGCACAGTTGGGGATAGTTAAAAATCACAGACTTTAAGGAGCCAGCAGGAACCTTACAGATCTTTTCAACCCTTTCATTTATATAGGTAAGGAAACTGAGGCCCAGAGAGCTCCAGTGACTTCCCTAATTCTCAGGGCTGAGAACGTCACCACTTTTCCCTGTATTTGTTGCAGTGATGTGAGGGAATCCAGGGCATCAGATCTTGGCACCATCTTCCCTGTGGCTAACTCTTCCTGGGCTGGTCTCAGCTTCTTTTCCTTTGAGGAAAGCACCTGCTGGCATTGGCCACAAGCCTCAAGGTCATTGACCTTCCTGTTCCTGACTTTTTCCTGCCTTGCAGACCACCTGCTTGCTGGCTTGCTGGTGTTAGTAATTGTGCTCATTGATCTGTCTGGCCTTAGGGCAAGCACTGGCCCCACTGGGAGGATCACTGGGTCCTGTTGACCCACACTCTCCCCTAGCCCTTTGGGGTCGGTTCTCAGGCAGCCTAAAGGACAAATTCATTCTGCTTATTTGGGGTGGGATGAAATAGTGTCTACTTCTTTACTTTGTCTTTACCTGTTTCCTCTTCTAAATGCAAAGCAACAGAAAAATTCCTGCTTTAAATACTCAGGTATTGAAGTTGCCATCTTAGGAAAAAAGCTGCCTGTAACACTTTTGAAATTTCTTCCGTTTCTGAGTCACTCATGTGACTAGCAAGGTTATCAGAATTTATTGATAAAAATGAAGTTGATAATACAGTAAATGAGAACAAAACTAGCACAAAATAGTATGAGGAGTACTATTTTTCTATGCATTTATAAATATTTTTAAATCTTTTTTAAAAGTTTATTTAAGTAATTCTTACACCCAAGGTGGGGCTCAAACTCATGACAACACCCTCCCACCCCAAGATCAAGAGCCTCCTGCTCAGTGGACTGAGACAGCCAGGCGCCCTTGCATTTATAAATATTGAAAGAAGTCTGGAAAGAAATATGTGAAAATATTAAAAGTAGTTATAGCTGGCTGAGAGCATGTCGATGATCCCTATTCTTCTTGCTTTTCTCCATTTCTCGAATTTTCTACCATATGCATATATTATTCTTGAACTCAGAAAAACAGTAACTTTTTAAAAAAAAGTTACTAATACCAAGCAAAGCAAATAGCTTAAATGCACACCTGTGATAGTCTTCCCTAGAACTATAGTGACTATTCTACTCTGATTTTCCTTGTTAGTTGAAGATTTGCAGTTTAAATTGTCTTACTTCCTTAAGGTAGGGAGGTGAAGGGATGAGGAAGCAAACTTCAACGTCAGTAAAACTGGGTGTGCAGCCTTTTTTCCTTGTCCCTTTGTCTTCCGGCCCCTGCGTTCCCAGTCTTTTGTTGTTCTCGACAAGGATTTCGATTACGGTTGAAAGGAAAACAAGTGCCGGTCCTCCGCGCGCCCTCTGGTGTCGCAGTGAGGTATAACTAGACATAACCCACAAAGATCACAGCCATTTTCACACGACACTCGCCCCACAAGATGATGCCTTTTAGAGGAAGTAATCACACGCCAAAATGCTTGGTAGGTTTAGTCTTTGAAACTATAGGTGTGGTTGTTGATTTAAAAAAAAAACACTTAAAATCAACATCTGCATATTTAAAAGAGATCTAGTAAATCAATTCTGAAGGCTGTCAGCATAGGTTTCCGGCTTCTGAACCTAAGAAAGCCACATTTTGTTCTATAATTATAGCAGGTCAGTACTTTGGAGTAATTGCCAACACATTAGGTGAAAGAGGTCTGGATACTTAGACTTTAGCTTGACTCCTGATAATGATTTCTTCCACTTAGAGATTTATCACTATACTGCAAGAGTTAAAGTCCTTTTTTTAAGTTTGTTTATGTATGTATGTATGTATGTATGCATGTAGGTAAGTAATCTCTGCACCCCATATGGGGCTCAAACTCACAATGCTCAGATCAAGAGTCACATGCTCTTCTGACTGAGCGCACCAGGCACCCCTGAAAGTCTTTTTGCGCTGTAATTGATTTGTATTGCATTTTTCATCAAACTATGTTTTTAAAAATTGCATTTCCACTGAAAAAACAAAATAATAACAAAAACCACACAGAGCAAACCAATGTAGACAAATACTATTTTTGGTTTAAATATTTATGAATTGACAGGATCCCATTAAGTTTTATATGAATGGGTGTTGGGAAGGCAAAACTTTACCTCTGTTCTCTTAAGGATCTCCACTGGGTCTGAGAATTAAACTAACATAAAGCAGATTAACAGGAAAAAAACATACAGCTTTTACATGTGTGTGGGGGCCCCTCCATAGGAAAATGAAGGCTCAAGGAAGTGGCAAAACCTAAATGCTTATATACCAGTTTGAGCAAAGAGAGCCAATTTTGGACAAGGAACCAAAATATATGGGGATGCTAGAGGAAGATGAGTTATTTTAATAAGATCTGTTTGTACAGAATTCTCTCAGCCTTGACACCCCATCTCTGGTGATAAGCATATTTCTTTCCTTTTGGTGTAAGAAGGATATCTTTCACGTGGGAGTTTTATCTCCTGCTTTTAGGAAGGAAAACCTGCTGTTTTCCAACTTATTTTTCCAAAATAATTCTTATGCCAAAGTGGCATATTTTGGGGTGGCATATTCTGCTATCTTTCATAGGTGATTCATGCACAAAATATGGAATTCAGTAAGTACCAAAGTGTATACAAAAGAAAGTCTCTCTTCCATCCCAAGTGATGTGAGGATTGGTTCAGTAGCTCACCAAGGTCATCAAGATCTCTGGGTTCTTCTTTTTCCTCAGATGTTTTTTCCTCTGCAATCCTACACAAATTGACTTTTCTTTTCATGACTGTCACTTCATGGTTACAAGGTAGCTGCTGCAGCTCCAGACGTCATGGCCACTTTTGAGGTTGGAGCATGAGGTAGGAGGCCGTTTGAGCAAATGCTCCTTTTGAGTTTGTCCCTTTTAACAGGAAGAAAACCATCCCGGAAGCCCTCTGGAGATTGTTTTCCTGTTTCTTTGGCCACTGTTGGATCGCAAGATTGGGAAAGTGACTATCTGGCAAAAGGAAATGAGTAGTGATTACAATATCAGTTTTCAGTATTCTAGTCTTCTGTGCTATTTTTAAGAACTGAAATTTGTTAGCATAACACTGTTTTTCCTTAATTTAACAATAATGTTTTAATCACTTTTATGTCTGGAGATATGCCCAGAAAATTATATAATTGCATTAACATTTAAATCAAAGGCTCATGTTTTGAAAGTATTCTGATCCATATTCTTTCTCTTTTTGAAATCATTCCAAGGCTTCTTACTGTTGATTTAATTCCATTTTTCCTCATTATTAAAGAGGTTGAGTATCTTTTCATATTTATCTGTCATTTGTACTTTCTCTAAAGATAGTTTGGGGTCCTAATTTTCTTCCAGAGTGGACTGGAGGACTCCAGGTGGAGTCATGTTAGAATGGAAGGGCATTGTTTAGAACAGCAACTGAGACAGTGGTGGTATCACCTTTATTTCAGGATTACTAGAGATGACCATGTTTCCCAGTTTGCCTGGAAGAATCCCAGTTAGCACTTGTTGTCCCAGTGTATTTTATTAATAGCACTCCATTCACTCTCAAAAGTGTCTTAGTTTGGATGAAAATTATATAGTCATCTCTTATTTGAAATATACATCAAAATACTACAGTTGGCCTTTTACTCTGGAATCTCAATTAGTTGGTGCAGGATTATCAGGAAGAGTAGGTTTTGGTCTGCTTCCTTCACTGTTGTATCCCCAGAGCCTAGAACAGTGCACAGTACACAGAAAATGCTTAAATATGAATGAATCAATAAATAAACTCATTACTTGGAGCCTGGCACATTGCCACCTGAGCAACTGGATTCTGTTAGCAAGGAATATGGACGAATGATTTTGGGGTCTGCAACTAATGGTGCCTGCCAAAATATGCATTTCAGATTTTGATAGATATTGTCAAATTGTTCTCCGCAGAGGTTGAGCCAGTTTATACTCCCACCAGCAATATGCGAGAGCATCTGTTTTTCTAACCTTCATCTACATGGTGTTATCAAAATTTTAATCTGACAATCTGGTAGTTTTAATTTGCATTTCCCTTATTATGGAGAAGATTGAGTATATTTTCATATGTTTAAAAGCCATTTGAAATTTCTTTTCTGGGAACTTTTTGTTCATTTCCTTTGCCCATTTTCAATTAAGTTATTGGTCTTTTTCTTATTGATTTGTAGGAATGTAAATTGATGTTCCTAGTTTTTTATGTCTTTTGAGTTTGTTTATGGTGTTTTTTTCTAAGTAGGATTTAAACAATGTATTTATATTTAGCTTCTTTCCTGTTATAGCTTCTGTGTTTTGTATTATGCTCACAAAGACTTTCCCTACTACCAGATTATAAAATAATTCTTCCATATTTTATGCCTGTACTTTCAGGGTTTCAATTTTTCGCATATAAATCTTGATCCATCTGGAATTTATTTCCACATAACTTTTGAGGTATGAATTCAATCTATTATTGTTTATCAAAGATCCCACCTTTTTCCTACTAATGGAAACTCTAAAAAGGTTCCTGATTTTCAGGAGCTCCGTTTTCTTTTTTTAAGATTTTATTTTTTTTTTTTAAGTAATCTCTACATCCAATGTAGGGCTTGAACTCCCAACCCTGAGATCAAGAGTTGCATGCTCTACTGACTGAGCCAGCCAGGTGTCCCCAGGGATCCCATTTTTTATGACTAGTACTTTTAATACTCTATTAAATTCTTTTTTTTTTTTTTTAAGATTTTATTTATTTATTTGACAGAGAGAGAGATAGCGAGAGCAGGAACACAAGCAGGGGGAGTGGGAGAGGGAGAAGCAGGCTTCCTGCCGAGCAGAGAGCCCGATGTGGGACTCGATCCCAGGACCCTGGGATCATGACCTGAGCCGAAGGCAGACGCTTAACGACTGAGCCACCCAGGCACCCAATACTCTATTAAATTCTAAGGAAAGGAATTCAAGGGCAGAGGAGTCAGGAAGAAAATTTAATCTTTAGTTTCGTCTTACACTTCTCCATTTTACAATTAACACTACCTTTTGCTAAGCACTTATGTGAGCTTAATACACACAGAAGACTGTATGAAACATATGTAGAATATAAAGAATAATGGTAAAATGACACTCATGTACATGTTACCTAGGTTCACAAGTGAAACATGGCCAGTAACCTGAAATTCCGTCCTGTGCTCTACTTTAATCATATTCTCTGCTCTCCTCCTCAAGAGGTAACTGCTATCCTGATTTTTTGGTAATTATTCCTTGCTTTGGTTTATGCTTTTACCACCTATATGTATCCTTAGATAATACACTGTTTGCCCCTGAAACCAATATTATACTCTATGTTAACGAACTAGAATTTAAATAAAAATTTGAAAAAAAAATACATTGTTCGGATTCTTGACAACTGAGTGGCAAGCACAACCGTAGCTGCAGGCTCTCAAAAGACAGGCTGAACGGAGCTCCGAGACACGTTTAGTCCCCGTGTTCTTCAGAGAATCCACAAGCTCCTTCTGGGAGGTCAGGGATCAGGATCAAGAGTGAGTTCTGGGAAACACAGGCGATACCACAGTTGGGACACCTGGTAGAGGTGTAGTTTGTATCAGGTAATGTCCATCTGCAGAAATATAGTTGGGGTGAGCAGCTCTCTAGCTGTTGCTTTCTAGCTCTCTGTGGCCTCTCCCCTGTTCTCAAGAGGAAATCAAAGATGACCCCTTCTTTGGGGTGAAGTAAAGTTCCTCAGCTCACCCAGACAGCAGGCAGTGGTGGGTATGTTTTTTGTTGCCGAGTAACAAATGTAGAGGCTTAAAAGGACACCCACTTATTATGCCATAGTTTCCACAGGCTAGGAGTCCAGTACATTTTAGCTGGCTCCTCTGTCCAGGATATCGCAAGGCTGAAATCAGGGTGTCAATTGGTTGTGTGTCATCTGGAGGCTTGACTGGGGAGGGCTATGTGTCCATGCTACTTCAGGTTATTAGCAGAATTCATTTCCTTGCACCTCTAGGACAAAAGTCCCTATTGTCTTGCTGGCTCTCAGCGGGGACCTCTCTCAGCTTTGAGAGGTGGCCTTCAGATCTTTGCTCAGCAGCTGGGACCAAAAGCAGGGGCTTGCCTTAGAGTGCTGAGATGTTCAGAGGCTTGCAGGTGAAGTCCTGTGAATCACCTGCTTTGACTGGCTTCTCCCTGACCTTCATACCCTCAACCCTTAGTTGTATAAACCTCTATTCCTTCTGCTAAAGCCCTTCCTATTTATCTACTTAGAGTAACTTCTGTTTTCTTGGATAAACCCTGACTTGTGCAGTTGTTTTGCCTCCAACAACTTGTACAGTTGTTTTGCTGTGTGGAAATCTGAAGCAATTTTGATTCTTCATATTTTATATGTGATCCCTTTTTTCTCTCTGCAGGCTGGTAGAATCATCTCTCTGACTCTCAGTCAGAGGGTTTTTCTGTATATGCTTATATATGCTATATATATGCTATGGGTTTATATATGCTTATATATACTTTATAAGCATATATATAACTTATATATGCTATGGGTTTTTCTCAGATGATTGGAAACCTTGGGTTGTCTCACTCCTGATTAAGAGTGAGCACCCAAGAGGCAATTTGCACTTTTCAGAGTGCAGGTAAATCTTGTTCACTTTGGGAACCTCACTGTGTAGGTGTCCTGAGTGACCATTCTCTATTCCCATAACTCTCTTTAGTTCTTTCCTCTTGAGCTGTTTAGATGACTCAGAGAGTATTTCAGTTATCTACATGGAGGATTCAGATCTGGTTGCCAACATTTCGGGAGACAAATAAGGAAAGAGAACTGAGGGTCTCAGCATTCAGCCTTCTGTGAACACAGTTATTTAATACACTTGATTTCAGTACAGTATCCATGATGTCACTGAACCCTGAAGACTGTTGATTAGATGGCAACAAACCAGTAGGCAAGATTAGATTAAAAGTGTTTTGAGGGTACCAGGCTTGCTCAGTTAGTTGGGTGTCCAGCTCTTGATTTCACTCAGGTCATGATCTCAGGGTTGTGAGATTGAGCTCCATGTCAGGCTTCATGCTCAGTGGAGAGTGTGCTTGAAATTCTCTCCCTCTCCGCCCCTCCCCCTGCTCATTCTCTCTCTCTCTCTCTAAAGTAAATAAATAAATCTTTTTTTTTTTAAGTGTTTTGAATGATTTGCGATTATGTAACATCATTTAAGGTGCAGTGCCCAATCCATCAGTAGAACAGAGGTAGAAGATAGGATGAGATTTCATAAGAATGAAATAACTAACCAGAATGAGCAAAAGTTTTAGAGTTTGGCTTTAGGAATAAAGTTAAGACAGTGGAATACAAATTTGATCAAATTCATAGGTAGAACTAGGTATATCACATTAATATTAATTGCAAAAAAGCCTAGAAAGAAAATACTTCCAAAGGGAAAAAAGTATATTTGAAGTTTTTTGGGATTTCCACTTATGAAAGAAATGGTTCTCAGTTGGTGAAAAAGTCAGTGGTCTGTTCTACATAGCTGAGGAGGTTAGTTAGTCCCACCACTTTTGATGAATTATTAGAGGACTCATCCACTTAGAAAAAGTTGCGTGCATTTAATTTTTAATTTTTTTAAACTAGGCTCCACACCCAACGTGGGGCTCAAACTCACAACCCTAAGATCAAGAGTTGTATCCTCCACCGACTGGGCCAGCCAGGTGCCCCAAAAGCTGTGTGCATTTAAAATAAATGATTAATAAAGAACTGAATGTAGCTTGTGAAAAAGCAAAACAATCAGGTATATGTGGTTCCTTTTGAAATATTGGTTGAATTCTGAAGGGATTGTGCCAGTTGGGGTCTTAGTCCCATGTAACAGAGCTTAGTAGCTAGGTTAGCAGAAACAGAATTTATTGAGGACTGACTGACAGCTCAGAGAAATTCTGAGAGGGTCAGAGTCAGGATTGGTGGCCTCACAGCCAGAAACAAATGACATGGTGGTTACACCGAAGGCCGTGTTCGAGTGCTCTCGACTGTTGTCCACGGTGAAGACTCCACTGGAACATCTGTCCCTGCTGCCTCCAGAGGTTGGCTGCTCCACCTGCACCTTTCCCAGAAGTATCCTGCCTGTTTTGCTCAGCATGCTGCATGTTGCCTCCTCTTGTTCTGCAAGTTGAATTTTCACATGGATGCATCTGATTAGTAGAGCCTTGCCCAGCTGCAAGAGAGGCTGAGAAAGCAAGTCTCTGGTTTCTGTCTTTGAGAGTGGGACTCATCATGTGAGAAATTCTTCAAACAGCAAGAACGTACAATAGATCCTGGGCCACCGTGAAGAGGGCACATGCCAAATGGAAAGAGAACCAAAGGGGCTAAGAGCATGGATTTTGGAGTCGCGTGGGCCCTAGTTCAAGACCAGCTCCCCAACTTCCCCTGACTCACTCTGGGTCAGCCATTCAAGCCTGTTTCCTTATCTGTAAGTTACAGATAATAAGAGTGGAGATACTGTAGAGGTGCTGTTAATATTAAACATGGTAAAGCATAAAGCATTTAACCTGGTGAACACTCTGTAATTATAAGTGCAAATTATTATCCTTGATGTTGTTGGTATTATAGTTGATATAAGGACAATCAAAGCTGAGGATATAAAATTGAACCTTAAAGAAACCATTTGATGGTTTATGTTCCAGGAGTTATTTTAGTGTTAAATTCAGATCCCCCTTTTCTGGGTAAAAAACCAAAAAAATAAAAAACAAGAGGGGTTAGTACCAATATCCTGATAAATTATAAGTGCTTCTGTCATACACACTGTATTCCCATATATTCTCCCCACTTTATTTGTCCACCATACATCACAGAATGGCAGTAATAAGTCAACATATGCCCTTACAAAAATCAAAAATAGAAAAAGAACAACTCAGAGCATGTTAATAATGTTATTTTTGGAGTTTCTTGGTGGAGGGGGTCTTTTATATGTGTATATGCTGACAAACTGGTTTGATAAAGATTTTGGTTGAGAAAAGGATATTAACTATGTAAACTGTGTAACTATATAAACATCCCCATGAAATAGAAGATTAGTGGCTGCATTGACAGAGTATTCCATCACACAAAAAGAACTAGGAATGAGGCTGTGGGATCCTCTCCATGACTATATTTCACTGAAATCCTCCCTCTGTTTTCAGGGGAATGGTGAAGAGTTGGTTTATTATGGCATATAAGCTTTCCTACAAAAGCTACACAGCTAACTCTTGTATGTAGTGGGCAGAGCATGGTGTTTTGGAGTTGAGGGTTGGCATTCAAATCTCTACTCTGCCATATATTAGCTGATTAAGTGTTTTGAGCCTCAAGATTTATTATCTGTAGCATGAGGATAAAATACTTTTCTTATAGACTTCTTGTGAATTAAATGAAGTGTTCAGTATGTTTGGTGTTTTATAAAGTATCTGACACATGCATTGGCCACACATGATGAAGCCACACATGGACAAAGGGGAAATTTGGCAGAGAGAATTCAAAATAAATTTAAATCAGGGCTTGACTCTCACTGTACTGCATTAGATGTTTATAGAGAATTTGCTTTTTTAGTTAGTTTTTAGGCTGGCAACATTAGTTTTCCCTGTGTCTTGGTCTGTCTAGGCTGCTACAACAGAATGCCGTAGACTGGGGACTTATAAACAATAGAAATCTATTTCCCAGAGTTGCGGAAGCTGGGAAGTCTAAGATCAAGATTATGACAGATTCAGGTCTGGTGGGAGCTCTGTTACTGGTTCACAGATGGTTGTCTTCTCCCCAGTGGAAGGGATAAGGGAGCTCTTGGACCTCTTTCATAAGGGCACTACCCTCATGACCTAATCCCCTCCAAAATGCCCCGCCTCTTAATACCATCACATCGGGGGATAAGATTTAATATATGAATTTTGGCTGGGATACATTCCGTCTTTAGCACCCTAGATACTGTTGGACTCGGGGTCTGGTTTTCAATCGTCGCAGAACTAACCACTGTGCAATTTAGTGGTTTAAAATAACAATTTTATGGGGCGCCCGGGTGGCTCAGTCGTTAAGCGTCTGCCTTCGGCTCAGGTCATGATCCCAGGGTCCTGGGATCGAGTCCCGCATCGGGCTCCCTGCTCCCTGCTCCGCAGGAAGCCTGCTTCTCCCTCTCCCACTCCCCTGCTTGTGTTCCCTCTCTCACTGTGTCTCTCTCTGTCAAATAAATAAATAAAATCTTTAAAAAAAAATAAATAAAATAACAATTTTATAATGCTTCCAGATTTTGTGGGTTGGGAATCCAATGGGGGGCTATGGAGATTGCTTGCCTCTTCTCCACAATATCTGGTGCCTCAGATGGGAAGACCTGAATAGCAAAGGAGGATTTAGAATGTGAGGGGCTGGAATCATCTGGAGACTTTTTACTTCCATGGCTGGTGCCTGGGTGGCTGGGACATCTTGAAGGCTGGGCTTGACTGGGGCTGTTACTGGGAGCACCTACATTTGGCCTCCCCCTGGGGCTTGGGCTTGTTACAGCATGGAGAGTCGGTTCCAAAAGAGAGCATTCAGCCAGCCAACAATGCAAGGGTACCAGGGGAGCTGCATGGCCTTTTCTGGCCTTGTGGCAGAAGTCACAAAGCGGTCACTTTTGCTGCATTCTCTTGGTATAAGTGAGTCACCAAGGCTAGCCCAGATTTCAGGGGGTGGGGATTAGTCTCCACTTCCTGATGGCAGAGGGTCAGGTCCCATTGCAGAAGAGCACGTGGGATAGGATATGTTGTTGAAGACTCTTGGGAAAATGCAGTTTCCTGGAGCCTGGAAGGGTGCTATGGATTGAACCCATTTCAGCCTGGCACTGAAAGTTTGGCTCATGGAAAGCTGTTTCAGGTATGTTATCAACTGAAAAAAGCAGATTATAGAACAGCATGTACAGTATGATTCCATTTACAAAAAGTATGCAAAGCTGTATTTCTACATGTATGTGTGCCTGCACGCATGTGTGTGTGTGTGTGTGTGTGTGTGTGTAGAGGGTATAAAATATATCAAGGTCACAAAAAATTGGGTGTGCTAGAAATGTGACTTACTTATATTCTAAAACTCAATTTATGACTACAACTCCCAATTTCCCACACCTAAAATCCATGCCCAGCCCATTCTTTTGATCTAGAAAATGGTACTTAGCTGCTTCTGATAAACACACTTGGCTTCACTGGTTTCTCAGTCATTCAGTCTTAAAGTCCTGACATAGGCTTGTTTCCTCTCTGTGCTCCTCTTTTCCCCCTGGAGTTGATGCTAAGCCCTGGGGAGTGTTAAGAGATAAACTGAGGCATATTAAACATTTTAGGAGTTTATTTGAGCAAAAATTGATCCAGTGGGGGCCGTGCCAAACCAGAAGTGGCTAGGAGCGCTCTGTGGACAGGAATCAGGGGAAAGACATCTAGAGAAGGCCCAGAAGCAAAGAAAGGAAGATATCTGATTGGCTACAGCTTAAAGCCTAGATGGCTGTTTGTGTTTGCTTGTCCTTAGCATTTTGATTTTGTAAACTTGGGACATTTTCAGGCTTAGATGTTGGTTTCCTTATGTAGGCTCATTATGGCTTTAAAGCCACACCAGTCTAGTGGCCTCCTTATTTAATGAACTTAACAGAAGCTTGTGTAAATGCCACTTTGGCAGCAGGGCAAAGGGGGTGCCCGCTTTCTCCTCCTGTGCACGACATTCTGCATCAGATGTCTCCCTACCCACCTGCCAGTCTTAAGGCCCTTGCTTGGCTCCAACTAGTTTCCACTCTTTGGAGATGGGGCCTCATCCTCAACACTCCCCAAGTACAGCAAGTCTGTGTCCTACCTTTCATTGTAGGGATTTCTTGTCTGGGCTGAAGGATGATCTTATTGTCCAGGCAGTTCCTTTCCTCACTCAGCTTACTTCTGAGCACCATTTGGACTCTGGGAAGCCTTTGGATGCTCTTGCATGGCAATCTGGGAACCATGGAGATCTAGGGGTCACTAGGCTCTTTTAATACGGAAATGTGCCTCTCTTCTGCTCTATGATTGCTGCTTCATGAGGCTGTCAGGAGCCTCTATACCTCCCCAGCTTACACTTGACTTACACATCTCTATTCTTGGCTCTCCAAAGTTTAAAGGGGTTCTTAAATTTCTACCCATTCTGAAACTCCACTTCAAGGACACTTGTATATGCCAGGAATGCTTTTGGTTGCAAGAAACTGATAATCTGATTAACAGCAATTTAATAAGGACTTATTTTTTCTCATAAGCTTCAGTGGTACAATGACTCTATGATGTCATTCATGTTCTAGGGCAGCACTGTCCAGTAGAAATATAATGTGAATCACATATGTAATTTAAACATTTCTAGTAGCAATATTTAAAAAAGTAAATAGGTAAAAATTAATTTTAGTAATATATATCACTGAACCCAATATATTCCCAATAATGTCCTTTCAATATGCAATTAGAAATAAAATTATTTCAGAGATATTTTACATTATGGGGGGGTCCTAATTCTTCAAAATTTGATGTTTATTTTATACTTATGGCACATCTTCATTTGAAATAGCTGCATTTCAATTGCTTAAGAGCCCATATAGCTAGCAGCTACTCTATTGGACAGTATAGATCTAAGGCTTTTACCTTTTTGTTTGCTATTCTATGTTAGCCTGTTAACTTGCTGCCGCATGGTAGCCAATTG
The DNA here is from genome assembly GCF_029215605.1 of Mirounga angustirostris. Taxonomy (NCBI): domain Eukaryota; kingdom Metazoa; phylum Chordata; class Mammalia; order Carnivora; family Phocidae; genus Mirounga; species Mirounga angustirostris. Next base: position 22,652,253 of record NW_026991713.1, read on the forward strand.
GCTATTGCATACTGGGTCTCAGTTCTGCGTTTAAGGAAGGAAGAAGGAAGAAATGGTGTCTATATAAAGAAAGCAAAATATTTTCTAGAACCTTCACAGACTTTTGCTCACACGTGTAATTGGCTAGTATTGTGTCACATGGCCATACTTTACTGTAAGAAGAAGGCTGGGAAAATGGCATCTGAACAAATTTGAGGTTGTATAAGTAAGAAAGAAAGTGGAGGATGGATACTGGGTCACAGTTAGCAGAGTCTGTTGCAGGGCCCAATGCACCCACTATACTCTGCACTTGACCTTGCTTCCTCTTTTGACTCTCCTCACATTTTCCAGCTCAGGGGGTCTTAATAGTCAGGGAATGGGTGGTAGAGTAGGGGAGGGGCCAGTAAAAACTGTTTTCAACTATTTGCATATTCTTTCCAGTGGTTTCTATTTTACACTGCAATATGGCTTTTGGTATTAAAAGAAAAAAATATAAAAAAATGGTGTGTTCTCTTTAGTACCTTTGCTAAAAATGTCTAAAGCATTGGGTGCCCACCCATCTAGCTGAGGGTGGGGAGCAACAAACAAAGCAAAAAAAAAATTAATATTTTAGAAATCATCCTGTTACATATATATAGGAAAAGGAATGATGTACATCTGGATGGTGAGAAAATTGTGGGGTTTTTTTTTTTTTTCATTTTCCTTTTTAAAAAGATTTTACTTATTTGAGAAAGAGAGAACACAAGCAGGGAGGAGGGACGGGGGGGAGGGGGAAGAAGACCCCCTGCTGAGCAGGGAGCCTGACTCCACTTGGGGCTCCATCCCAGACTTGAGCTGAAGGCAGTCGCTTAAACAACCGAGCCACCCAGGTTCCCCCTCATTTTCTTTTATCTTTTCTTTTTATCTGTGTTTTAAAATTATACTATAAAGTATAATTCATAAGATTAAATTTTTTGATCCATGTAATCCACATGTGGAAAATCAAGATTTAAAAAATATCAAATAGGGGCACCTGGGTGGCTCAGTTTGTTAGGCAACTGACTCTTGGTGTCGGCTCAGGTCCTGATCTCAGGTTTGTGAGATCAAGCCCCACATTGCCAGGCTCTGTGCTCAGCGGGATCTGCTCTAGATTCTCTCTCTCCCTCTTCCTCTGCCCCTCACCCCCAGCCCCCATGCTCTCTCTCTCTCTAAAAAATAAATAAATCTTTAAAAAAGTAATCCCAGGTTATAATTTTAATTACTGTAATACAATAGCACTCAATTAAATATTAGTATATAAGTATATATTGCCAATGGGATATTTAGGGAGTTTATTTATTATTATTATTAAGATTTTATTCATTTATTTATTAGAGAGAAAGAGCGAATGCTCACAAGCGGGGGAGTGGCAGGTAGAGGGAGAAGCAGGTTCCCCACTGAGCAAGGAGCCTGATGCAGGACTCCATCGATCATGACCTGAGCCAAAGGCAGTGGCTTAACTGAGTCACCTAGGCATCTCTATTACTATTTTTTAATAACCTTTATTTTTTAAAGCAGTTTTGGGTTCATAGCAAAATTGAGTGTAAAGTACAGAGAATACATAAATCTTTGCCTTCCCCTCTCCTCCCTCCTCCCTCACATGCACAATCTCCCCTACTATGAACATCCAGAACCAGAGTGGTACATCTGTTACAACTGATCAGCCTACATGGACACATCATTATCATCCCAAGCCCATGGTTTACATTAGGGTTCACTCTTGGTAACATTAGGCTTACATTCTATATGTTTGGATAAATAGGATGGTATTATGTATCCACCGTTATAGCACCATACAGAATACTTTTACTGCAGGGATTGTATTTAAAAGAGTAGAATTATAAACCACTTGAGTCTCTGATTAATTTTTATCAGAGGCTGATTAAGTCATTGGAGGAAGAATAAATGCTGGTTTGATTCAGAGGCAACCCCTGGTTTAGCTTAGCTTAGGTTGGTGGATTTTAACTTGCCAACTCCTGAGTCATTCCAGGTCAGAAGAATCCTAGGTTCCTGGCCTGGAGCAGTTGGTTTGCTCTGGGCTGGAAGTTTGGATCCTAGTCCAGATTACAAATCTGGCTCGGGCCACCCGGGTGTCTGAGGGAGGGAGATGGGGGTGCTGCTTTTCTTGGCAGTGTCATGGCAGTTGCTGGGCCAGAGCATATTCTTGCTGCCAGGCTGACGTGCCCGTCCAACATCATCTATGAGGATGTGCTCAGCCTTCCTGGGCAACCAAACAGAGAGAGAAGATGAAGATTCCCTTGGGGCTGCCAGTCTCCTTGAAAAGTACATGAGATGATTAGGAGAGCTCTGGAAAGGAGAATGTGTGTGTGTGTGTGTGTGTGTATTTGTGGCTTTGATTTTGTGTTTTAAACCAAGTTGTAACACTTGGAAAGCTTAAATAAAGGGAGAGTCAGAGGAAGCTTCCAGACTGCTGAAATCAGTACAGTACTAGGAGTTAAGCCATAGAAATCATCTAGGAGCGAAACCTTTTACAGGGGAAAAACAGGTGATGTGTTTTACTTAACTAGACCTGTTGATTCAGTACATTTTTTCCCAGGAACTTAAGACCTGCCTGCCAAAACAAAACCTAAATAGCATTTTGATTTCCAAAGGTTTATGTTCATTGATGGTTTTTTAAGTTTCAATAATGAGGAGGGTAGAAAAAATTTTTATTCTCATAAAAATCAATTGCAAGAAATTATATTAAAATAATTTCCTTGCAGTTTGTTAATATTTTTCTCATACCAAATTCCTGAAAATGTGAAGACACAACCCAATTTTTATTGTCTCAGTAATAAAGGAATAGTATTCTGAATAAGTCTGCTGAATTTTTACAGAGTTCTAAAGTTTTGATTTTAGAAGATGAAATGGCCTAACATTAAATAATTCAAATATTTTTAATACTCACCTCTATTATTTATTTATTTATTTATTTATTTATTTATTTATTTATTTATTTAAGAGAGAGAGAGAGAGCTCAAGGGGAGGAGCAGAGGGAGAGGGACAAGCAGACTCCGTGCTGAGCCTGGCATGGGACTTGATCCCATGACCCTGAGATCATGACCTGAGCTGAAATCAAGAGTCAGATGCTTAACTGACTGAGCCACCCAGGTGCCCCCGTACTCATGCACTTCTTAAGTGTTCAGCATTATGGAAACAAAGTTGAATGAAACAGTTGTCTAGTGTCAGTGTTTACACTGTAGGCCCCAAGGGGAAATTTCATTGAGATTCCCTGTACCTTTGTTAACTGCAAAAGAGCCCCTCTGTTTTCCAGCAGGGCAAGGACTGTCTCCTTTCCACTGTCTTGGAGCAGTGGGATAGCTTTAACCCCCTTTTTTTTAGCTTTGATAAAAGAGGTTTATAAAACATGACTATGAGAGACAAGGGTACACATACATGGCTCGTGTCAAGTTTGGAAAATGGAAATTATTTTCTTTTGGCAGACAACTTCCAACTTCTCCAGATGCCCACTAACTCAAGTGTCTCATCATGAGAACTGAATAAACAAATGTAACACTTTTTTTTTTTTCTCTGCAAGGTCATTCTGGCCTATTCTCACCCTGGATTATTGCTGGGAAGTCTTGTATGAGGAATTATGAATAATGTACCTGATGTCAACATATGGTCAGACTTTAAGAGGGAGGTAAAGACCTTCATTAGGTTTGGCATTACCAGAATTTAAAAGAGGTTATAAATCAAGTGCAATATTCCAAAAAATTTAGAACTGCCTATTGGAGTGCAGTGCATGGAACAAGGCTTGGATGTCAGCTCTCAGCTGGCTAGGTGAATCCTTTATCTTTCATCAATAGGTTTGAAAGAAAAGGGACCTGAACATAATGAATAAGGAATATGGCTCTAAACCAACACCATCAAAGCACAGCACCCATCCACTGTTACATAAGAAGAAAATTCTGTACCAGTCATTTGTATATCACTGTGTTGAAATGCTGAACTCTGAAAAGAGAGAAAAAAAGAGATTGGTAATTGTGACTCTTGGACTGTCCACCATTTCCTAAATGAAGTTCATGCCATCTTCAAGGATTTTAGCAACAAGTTGCTGATGTAGGTGGATTTATTTTGGCAATCAGATCTTGCAGCTCTGATTGGCTGCCTGACTGGTAAGACTGGCCAGGAGAAAATGCTTCAGAGTATTGAGTGTTTGAGGCTCGTTGTTCACTTTTCTCTATGACTTGATTTTCTAATTGGTAAAACAGAGATAATAAAGTAGTTGTGGAAAGAGTACATGAGATAATGCCGGAAAAGCACTGTGGAAGAGTTTGCTATGTCTGCCTGAATTATTTCCTCTTCTTTCTGGGCACATGCCTGGACCGTGTTTTCCAATCTCCTCTGCAGTTAAATGTGGCCCTATGTTGAGTTTTGCCCATTGGAATATGGGCAGAGGTGATCACGTGCAGGCCTGTTCCATAAGAATCTCCCAGGGACCATCTTCAGTACTAATTTCTTCTTCTGGATGGTGGTGTGGAGACATCCCCCAGGGCTGACTTTGTGTGCTGTATGTTAAAGATGGTGAAGTCACAAGAAGCAGCCCCCGTCCCTAGATCACTGATGGAGGATGATTGCCCCACCAATTACACTTGCATTGATCTGTGATGTGAGTGAGAAATAAGCTTGATTATAATATGACACTGAGATCTTAGGATTTATGTGTTATAGCAGTTACTGTTTAGGTGAAATAAGCCCAGTGTCTACTTGCTTGCCTGACAGTAAGTAAGCAGTAAAAGGCCAGGTGAAAAATGAAAGGAGAGCCTTATTTTTTGTGTCTTGTATCACAATACACCCTTAACCTGCATAAGGCTGACTCTGGATTTTAATCTAAGCCACTACATTTTGATTGTGAAGCTCATCCTAGCTCTGATAAATTCACGAACATGTATTCCTGATATATAATAAGTAAGTTGGATTTATGGAACTGGATTTAGAAATATAGATATGAGAGTCATCATCCTTTGATGATATTTGAAGGCCCAATTGTGGGAGACTAAGCAAGAACAGAAGGAGCCCCGAGGAACCCTAAGGAACTACAATATTTATGGGAAGAAAAAAAAGGGAGGGGGAATAGGTGAGTCTGGCATCATGAAAGCCCAGGGAAGAGAGATGGGTTTTTCTTGGGGGTAGGGGAGGTGACCCCCAGTGTAGAGGGTTGAGCCAACTGTACTCTCTAGCTCATGGCATACTATGAACTAGTGTGCATAAGATCTTATTCTATTTATTTATTCCTTTTGTCCCCATCACCATGTGGGAAACCATTCTAATGTATTTGAAAAAAATGTATATTGATGCTTTGTGTATATATTTTTAGTTTATATAAATTATGTGTTAGATATCTCTTTCCATTTCTTATTTTTCTCACCAAACATTATGTTTTAAAATCCACCCATGTCTGCTGTGATGTATATACATCTAACCAATAGTTTTTATTTTTATTTATTTTTTTAAAGATTTTATTTATTTATTTGCCAGAGAGAGACACAGCGAGAGAGGGAACACAAGCACGGGGAGTGGGAGAGGGAGAAGCAGGCTTCCCGCCGAGCAGGGAGCCCGATGCAGGGCTCAATCCCAGGACCCTGGGATCATGACCTGAGCCGAAGGCAGACACTTAACAACTGAGATACCCAGGCGCCCCTCTAACCAGTAGTTTTTAATTGCTGTAAATACTCCATGATATGCGTTGTTAGAGGGAGAGTTTTTTAAGAAGGCAAGAGTATTTGACAGATGTGGCAGAGAGAGTCATTAAGAAAGGTTAAAAATTGGGGGATTTGGCAGCATGGAGACTTTGCTGGGGCAGTTTCATTGGGATGGTGTGGGCAGAAGCCAGAGCAGTGGGTGGGTTGAGGAGGGTTTGAGAAGAGAGCAAGTAGAGACAGTGGGTATAGATAGCCTTTGAGAGAAGGGAAGGAACAAGGGGTTGCAGAATCAAGGAAGGGTTTGGAAGTTTTTGTTTTTGTTTTTTTATTTATTTGACAGAGAGACACACAGCGAGAGAGGGAACACAAGCAAAGGGAGTGGGAGAGGGAGAAGCAGGCTTCCCGCGGAGCAGGGAGCCCGATGCGGGGCTCAATCTCAGGACCCTGGGATCATAACCTGAGCTGAAGGCAGACGCTTAACGACTGAGCCACCCAGGCGCCCCGGGTTTGGAATTTTTAAGTTTTTGTTGTCCAAATAATCCATGTCCATTGTAGAAAAATTAGAAAGTTCAAATGAGCAAGAAGAAAAATAACAAAATGGGAAGTGTATTGGTTTCCTAGAGCTACCATAACAAATTACCACAAACTGGGTGCCTTAAAACAACAGAAGTTTATTCATGTAGTTCTGGAGGATAGAAGTATGAAATCAAGATGTTGGTAGGGCCATGCTCTCTCTGAAGGCTCTAGCAGAGGGTTCTTCCTTGCCTCTTCCCAGCTTCCAGTGGTTGCTGGCAATCTTTGGCATTCCTTGGCTTGTAGATAGATATATTCCTCCAATTTCTGCCTGTGTTTCACATGGTATTCTCTGTGTGTCTCCTCTGGATCTCTGTTTTCTCTTATAAGGATACCAGTCATTAGATTAGGTCTCACCCTAATTCAGTATGATCTCTTTAACTAATTACATCTTCGAAGACTCTGTTTCCAAATAAGGTCACATTCTGAAGTTCCAGGTAGACATGAATTTGGGGGGCGGGGCACTATTCAATCTGGTACAAGAGGGTTGTGTTTTCTATTTTTCTCCCTCCCTTTTCCCCTCCTCCCTTTTCTTTCTTTAGGATGAGGAGCAATTTGAGCATGTTTATAGATTAAGTGGAAGAATCAGGAGAAAAGAAGTTGGAAATAAGGGGAAAATGACAATACTATGTGGATCAAGGTCCCAGCAGAGAATGGAAAGGTGAGCTGGAGGGCACTGGTGAGGGGCATGGGACCAGGGCCTGGAGGGGTAAAAGGCCTACCTGAGTTCCAACAGCCCTGCCCAGTCTCTGGCTCACAGCCTGATGCAGAATCACTCTCCTCAAGTGTTCACTAGGTACAACCTTTCATGAGGCCAGTTTTATCAAAGGCTGTCATGCAGGGGAAGTGGAACGTGCCCAGAGAGGGATCAAATGCAGGGCTGTGGGGGAGAGTTCACTAGAAGGACACGTGCATCCCACCTTGCTTCCAACTTACTGGGACTTCAGGAAAACAAATGACTTTATTTTCCAAAAGATTGAAGATCTTTTTTTTCTTCCTCAAAAACTCCCTTCTAATAAACTGGACAAACCCAAAAAACTTCTAAGTTCTCTACAGTTCAGTAGAAGGTAGTAGCCTCTGTCAGTTCCCAACATTTAAACTTGTGAGTTCAGCCAGTAAATTTTTATTTGCTTATGACTAAACCACACTTTAAATAAAGCATACTAGATGTAGCAATTTTAAATATAGCTCAAATCACAAGGCATTTTCTGCTGCTAAGCTTTAGAATTACCACATCCATTTCAACGATTCTATGAATTTCTGTCAACTCTGGGGCTCTAAGTCTACCCTTTTAAAACCAGTGGGTTTATACCTACTGAGGGGCAGGGCTGAGAGACCGTGGAAAAGTCCTTCTTTAGTAGAAGACCATCCCTATGATTCTGCTCAGACTTAGCATGTGGTGCTTGCTAGTTAGCCCTTGTGTATTGGTTCATACTTTTTAGATGTTAGGTATCAGAAAACTGAATGCAAACTCTAACCTCTTAGAGAGTTTATTGGCTTATGTCACTGCCAAGTCCAGATGTAGAATGGCCTTCCAGGTTAGTTTGATCTAGGAGATCAAAGACATCACCCAGGACTCAGTTCATTTAAAAAAAAATTTTTTTTAAAGTAAACTCTATCCCCAGTGTGGGCCTCAGGCTCTAGGATCCTGAGACCAAGAGTCGCATGCTCCACTGACTGGGCCAACCAGGTGCCCCAGTTCATTTCCTTCCTTCCTTCCTTCCTTCCTTCCTTCCTTCTTCGTTCCTTCGTTCCTTTCTTCCTCCTTCCTTCCTCCTTCCTTCCTTCATTCCTTCCTTCCTCCCTTCCTTCCTTCCTTTGTTCCTTCCTTCCTCCTTCCTTCCTCCTTCCTTCGTTCCTTCGTTCCTTCCTTCGTTCCTTCCTTCGTTCCTCCCTTCCTTCCTTCCTTCCTTCCTTCCTTTCCTTCTTTCCTTTTTTCTAAACTCTGTGCCCAATGTGGGGCTTGAACTCACCACCCAGAGATCAAGAATTGCATGCTCAACTGACTGAGCCAGCCAGGTGCCCCTCCCCCAAGTCATTTTCATTTTCATTTTCATTTTCATTTTCAACTCCACCTTTCATGGTGCCAGTTTTATCCAAAGGTTACCTGCCCTCATGGGTGCAAGATGGCTGCCAACAGCTCCTGGGTCTACATATTTCTTCCATGTCAGAGAAAGATAGATTTTCTCCTCCAAATATCAAAGAAAATGCTGGGCTTCAATCTGATTAAATCAGTTTAGGTAATGTGCTCATCAGGTGCTGTGACCAGAGGAACGCCACATGATGATTGATCCCTGAGGTAGAAGGTGATTGGCTCAGGCTCTTTGGGCCTGAGCTAAAGGGATATCAATTCCATCCATAGCTAAGCATAGAGAAGCAGCTATGCAAATGAAACTCTGGGTACTCTTAGAAACAGGAGAAAATGGGGAATGAATTTTAGGTAGTCAATTCAACAATTGCCCACCACACTTTGCTTCTTTATCCTCTGCTAACCACAATTTCTTAGCTCCTCTTCTTGCAACTGGAAGCTCCTGAACTTGATTTATAACTCCCGTGCTCTGTCCCATTCTCCACCAACTCTTATTCTATTCATATACAAGGTCTATTCTTAGAATGATGGGTCTATGAAAGGCATAAATTTCCCTGAAACTCATTCTTTCCCACCCAAAGCAATGGGTCATGCTAAAAAGCCCCTTCTCGACTACTGAGAGCAAAGACCAGAGGAATAATAAGATCTAAGGGTCAGAGCCTGCTGGAAACATGGCATTGTCAGAATAAAACCAGCTTTGGCCATGGAAACTATCTAGTCAGCATAGTTCTAGCTCAGCATAGATAAGATGCACAGTAAAAACAGGATGACAGGACTGGAGACCCTCGGCATGCAGTCAAAAATAAGGCTTCCTGGGTGATGGGAGGCCTAGGACCTCTAGTATCTAAAATGCATCCCTGATTAGGGATGTGATGTACTGCTTACAAAGGACTCATTGGTCCCTATAGTTGACAGCACAGGGAGAACCAAGGCCAGGGCAGAGGAGTTCAGGGCCTTGAAGACAAGAGAGTAAAAATAATCAGGATTTAGCCAAGTAGGTGGGAAGAAGAGCATTTCCTACCGAGTGCAGGGAGCTACAGTCATTCATAAAATAATTAGTGAATTCTGACTGTGTATCTGAAGATGAACAAGTTGTCCTGCTCACATGGAGATTACAGTAGGTAAGGGCATGTATTAGTCAAATTTCTTTTGGCTTTAGGAAGCAAAATGTCCTTGCAGGCCTGTTGGAAGAATACTAGAGGTTCTTAGAGAATTCACAGGGACTAAGGCATCTTGGGGCACCTTACTAGCTGGAGGTTAACCACCTCCTCTGAGAGTACTCTTGTTAGTGTGAGGGGGTTTCTGTGTCCAATCTCTGTGGGTATCAGTTCCAAATTCCTAAAGGGAGAATCCGATTGGTTCACCTTGAGTGACTTAACTATGTATGTATGGTTCAGGGTCCAAGATTGTGAGGTACAGACATGGTTGTTGGAGTCCTACCCTATCTGTGAGTTGTAGTTTCCAAAGAAGGGCAGAATGCTGTGAACTTGAAGATCCCTGTGGACAGGGAGGTAGATAAGTAATAGCAATTACAGCCTAGTGTTACCACTGCTGTGTTATGGGAAGCATGAAGTTATGTGGGAGTGTATCAGTCAAGATTCTTTTGGAGACAAGATTTAGAAAACCAACTTAAACCAATTTAGGCAAAAAGGGGATTTAAAAAAATATTTTATTTATTTATTTGAGAGAGAGAGAGCAGAGGGAGGAACAGAGGGAGGAACAGAAGGGAAGGGAGACGGAGGGGAAAGAATCTTGAGCAGACTCCCCACTGAGCATGGAGCCCAAGGTGGGACTCAATCTCACAACTGAGAGTATGACCTGAGCCAAAACGAGAGTTGGCGGCTCAACTGACTGAGCTGCCCAGGCACCCCCAAAAGGGGAATTTATTGGAAGGCTCACACTGCGAAGAGTGAGGGGCGGATAATATCAGTGGTCACTAGAACTAGGGACCAGAATGCTGCTAGGTATTGTTTTTTCCTCAAGCTCTCAACCCCACTTCACTCTGTGTTGTCAAATTCTTTCTCGTAGAAAAACTTTCTTTGGGTGTCTGGGTGGCTCAGTCAGTTAAGTGTCTGCCTTCGGCTCAGGTCATGATCCCGGGGTCCTGGGATCGAGTCCCGCATTGGGCTCCTTGCTCAGCAGGGAGCCTGCTTCTCCCTCTGCCTGCCACTCTCTCTGTCTCTGACAAATAAATAAATAAAATCTTAAAAAAAAAAAAAAAGAAAAGCTTTCTTTACACAGCATGGAATATGGCCACCAGCCGCTCCTGAGTCTCATATCTCTTGTCCTTACCACCAGAGAATAAATCTCTTTGTTCAGCTTCAGTTACACAAATCCTAAGGAATGACCCTGATTGGCTTGGCTTTAGGTGTGAGTTTATTCCCTAAGCAATTAACTGTGTGTAGAGAGGTAGAACAATGCAAAAACATATTCCACACTACATCTTCATGCTTATTAAATGACATACCAAAATGATTGATACCAAATGCTTTAGGTTAATATTCCCTGTACTAGTTATCTATTGCTGTGTAACAAGTTACTCCCCAACTTATTGGCTTAAACAGCAATCAGTATTTATGATCTCTCATAGTCTCTGTGGTTTGAAATTCAAGACTGGCTTAGCCAGGTGGTTCTGGCTCAGGGTCCCTCCTGAGGTTGTAGTCAGGTTGTCGGTTGGGGCTGGAGTTATCTGAGGTCTTGACTGGGGCTGCAGGATTCACTTCCGAGATGGCTCGCTCACATGGTGTTCAGTCCCTCCACATGTGGGCCTCTCCCCAGGGAGCTTGAGTGTCCTTATGACATGGTGGTGCTTTTCCCCGAGTGAGCAATCCAAGTGAGTGCAAGGTGAAAGCCACAGTGTTTCTAATGGCCCAGCCTCAAAGGTTATGCTCTATCATTTCTGCAATATCATTTTCATTACACAAGTTGGCTCTATTAAATGTGGGAGGGGAGTACACAAAGATGGGAGTACCAGGAGGTAAGAATCACGGCGGGGGGGGGGGGCTGCCTTAGAGCTGTCATAGGCTACTGTATTCCCCAAAACACGTCCTGTAGAACTGGGATGTTAAAAATTGTTACATGGAGATGGGGATTTGCAGCCAAGTCAGTTTGGGAAAGGATAGGCTGAACCAAGTTAAACAAGTGTTTCCATAGAGCTTTCAGTACATCCATACCTGCTTTGAATCCCTGAAAGGGGAGTAGAGTAAATAGCACCAAAATTTCTTTCTCATTCTCAGTTCTTCCTCCAGTGGGCCCTTCTCCCCTCCCCGCATCTCTCTGCTTCCTACCCTGTAAAAGCTTATCAGAATGCTGCCTTCTCCTGTTAAAAATGTATATTTCTGGGGGCACATGGCTGGCTCAGTTTGAAAAGCGTGTGACTCTTGATCTTGGGGTTGTGACTTTGAGCCCCACGTTGGGTGTAGAGATGACTAAAAAAATAAACTTAAAAAAATGTACATGTGGGGCGCCTGGGTGGTGCAGTTGGTTAAGCGGCTGACTCTGGTTTTGGCTCAGGTTATGATCTCTGGGTTGTGAGATTGAGCAGTCAGCATGGAGTCCACCTGAGTTTCTCTCTCCCTCTCCCTTGCCCCTCCCCCCCCACATGCATGTGCTCTCTCTCTCTTTCTAAAATAGATAAATAAATCTTTAAAAAATGTACATTTCTGGCAAGGCAGTATTTTCATTTGGAGATACTTGTCCTTGACCCTCCAAAGCCTTCCTATTCATTTGGCAATCCCATGAAAATCTGGGAATGATTAAAAAGTAAAAGAACAGGGTGCCTGGGTGGCTCAGATGGTTAAGCGTCTGCCTTCGGCTCAAGTCATGATCTCAGGGTCCTGGGATCGAGTCCCGCATCAGGCTTCCTGCTCCTTGGGAGCCTGCTTCTCCCTCTGCCTCTCTCTCTCTCTCTCTGTCTCTCATGAATAAATAAATAAAATCTTTAAAAAAAAAAAAGTAAAAGAACACATTTTTCTTTTGAGGTGAGTGGTCAGTCTCTAAGGAAATTCTGCAAAGAAGTTTCACAGAGCTCTCTATGTTGGTGATAGTGTTGGGTGATACTGAGTCATATAGTGGCAAGTTCTGTTTGAAGGCCAATACCCATTTATATGTGAAAATTTGGGTTGCTTCTTTAAGATATATTTGTTGGTGGGCTGAGGAACAAGGTCGTGAGAAGAGGAGGACTTGGTGATGCTGCCATTTCTATGGTCTCAGGGCTCTGCCCCTTTCGCAGAACTTCCAACAGCGCCATGTTGGGACAGAGCATCCGGAGGTTCACAACCTCTGTGGTCTGCAGGAGCCACTATGAGGAAGGCCCAGGGAAGAATTTGCCATTTTCAGTGGAAAACAAGTGGCGATTACTACTTATCATGACTTTGTACTTTGGATCTGGATTTGCTCCACCTTTTTTTTTTTTTTATAGTAAGACATCAGCTGCTTAAGAAATAAGGATGTTTTAATTAATCCATCAAACATGTGAAAAGGAACATTTTAAGAGGTGTAGGCTCTTTGAAAAATAGATCAAACTCTTGTTTTCAACATACTCAATATGTTTGTAAATAAACTTATGGCATGAATCCTTAATGCCTCTTCTCTGAAACATGGAATGTAATAGTTGTGCTTACTGTTTGATTTGGGAAATATTCCAGGATTAGTTTGGTCAAATTAGTGTGTGATTTAGCCTGTTTCTTGTTTTTAGATTTTGAGGTTTTATTTAATTTTTGATTACTAGGTCAGGACCTTGTTGGTAATTTATGTTATTAAAAATGCAAACTTGGGGGCGCCTGGGTGGCTCAGTTGTTAAGCGCCTGCCTTCGGCTCAGGTCATGGTCCCAGGGTCCTGGGATCGAGCCCCGCATCGGGCTCCCTGCTCCCCGGGAAGCCTGCTTCTCCCTCTCCCACTCCCCCTGCTTGTGTTCCCTCTCTCGCTGTGTCTCTTTCTGTCAAATAAATAAAATCTTTAAAAAAAAAAATGCAAACTTGAAAGAAAAGAGATATATTTGTTGGTGGAAATACAATGTATGGATTAGTAACATCTTGTACTTTGAGTTTTTGCCAGCAAATACTTTCAGTTTTGGGACCTTCTCCACCTCCTCTTGTGTAAGTGGGTTTTGTTGTTGTTGTTTCTTTTGTTTAGGTTATTTGTCATGGCCACAACCCAATTTATTTGAAGTGTTTTTATCACATTTCTGTAAGCTGGTTATACCATCCTGAATTATTTAACTTGGTATAAACACTAAGGTATGTATATGGAAGCTCCTATACCATATGTGTTTATGGAAATGTGCTTATTTAGATGTTTCCAGGAATAGCATCTGCTCTTATGCATCTTTTATAATATTTTGCATGGAGCCCTTATAATAATAGATCTTCACCATCTGATAATTTTTCACTGAAGAGAGTTTCACCTCTTATGTTTTTGGTAAATGGTCATTTTTAATACTTTGGAGCAAAAAAGGATCTAAATTAAAAATAAGAAGTGATCGGGGCGCCTGGGTGGCTCAGTCGTTAAGTGTCTGCCTTCGGCTTGGGTTGTGATCCCGGGGTCCTGCGATTGAGCCCCACGTCGGTCTCCCTGCTCCGTGGGAGGCCTGCTCTCTCCCACTCCCCCTGCTTGTGTTCCCTCTCTTGCTGTCTCTCTCTCTCTGTCAAATAAATAAAATCTTAAAAAAAAAAAAAAAACCATCAATAAAAAAAGCTTTCCGGAGATCTTTAATTTTCATTATCCAGTGCATACTTTTTAGAAAGAGCTGATGTCTGTGCACATTATCTCAAATGGAAAAACCCAAGTTTATTCAACCTGTGATTCACATGGAAATCTAGGTCCATAAAGGCTGCTGAGAATAAATTCTCCTTTCCATCCTTCTTCTCTGGACTGAAAATTTGGGCTTACTCTGGGTTCCTGCTTACAGTGTTCTCAGGCAGCCTGTCTTCCTGCACAAAATGAAGTTTCACAGTATCCAGTGTTACCTAATGGCCTCTTTTAAATTGCAAATCCACTTTAAGAGTCTTTGGTTGTCTCTATGGAGAGAAGACTTAATAAATCTCCAAATACAATCCCACAGAGACCTGTATGTGCCCAGCTACTAATTTCAGAAAACAATGAATCATGCAGTAAGCTACATCTACCTTCTTGAAATAGCACTTGAAACAACCTATTATTAATAACATTTCCTGAGTTCTCAAAACCAGACAATCAGCTCTATGTAGGGGAATATCTTGATATACCGAAACATACATTGGTTCAAATGTAGTAAGGAAATGCAACCATTTTGACTGTAAAATTTCCTGCTTTTAAAACTAGGAGAGGTGGGGCACCTGGGTGGCTCAGTCATTAAGCATCTGCCTTGGGCTCAGGTCATGATCCCAGGGTCCTGGGATCAAGCCCCACATCCGGCTCCCTGCTGAGGCGGGAAGCCTGCTTCTCCCTCTCCCACTCCCCCTGCTTGTGTTCTCTCTCTCGCTCTCTCTCTCTTTGTCAAATAAATAAATAAAATCTTTTGAAAAAAAAAAAAAAAACTAAGAGAGGTGCCCAAGGGCCTCCAAATGTATGCACCAAGGTCTCCATAGAATGTTTTGCAAACCACCAGCAAGATGCAAGATGATTTTAGGTGGTACATGGATAAACTTTCAAAAAAATTATAATTACTATTTACTTGTTGTAGTGGGTCCAGTGGTGTCTTTCTCAAAATTTGTGTTTACCCAGAACCTCAGAGTGTGACCTCATTTGGAAATAAGATCTTTGCAGATGTAGCTAATTAAGGATTTTTTTTTTATTGCTAATTAAGGATCTTGAGATGAAGTAATCCTAGGTTTAGGGTGGGCCTTGAATCCAATGACTAGTATCTTTATAAGAGAAAGGAGAAGGAGATTTGGATACAGACATATAGAGAAAATGGTTATGTGAATATGAAGATAGAGGTTGGAGTGATGTGTCTACAAGCCAAGGAACATCAAGAAGCTAGGAGAGGGGTGTGGGACAGTTTCTCCCTCAGAAACTGCAGAAGTAACCAACCATAATGACACATTTATTTTGACCTTCTGGTCTCCCGAACTATGAAAGAATAAATTTTTGTTGTTTGAACCCATCCATTTTGTCATAATTTGTTATGGCAGCCTTAGGAAATGAAGACTCTTTAAAAGATGTATTACATAATATATGCACAGTATATAAAGCCTGTGATTTCACAGCTGTTACTGTTCAGACTAGTATTCTCTAAATTTATTTAGGTAGCAAAACATGCACTGATTAAAAAAAAAAGTAAAATTTAGGGGTGCCTGGGTGGCTCAGTTGGTTGAGCGACTGCCTTCAGCTCAGGTCATGATCCTGGAGTCCTGGGATCGAGTCCCACATCGGGCTCCCTGCTCAGCAGGGAGTCTGCTTCTCCCTCTGACCCTCCCCCCTCTCATGTGCTCTCTCTCTCTCTCATTCTCTCTCTCAAATAAATAAATAAAATCTTAAAAAAAAAAAAAGATGAAGTACTCACAGTAAAGAAGACCCTGCTCAAATCCCCTAGCATTTAAAAAAAAAAAAAAAAAGTAAAATTTAGGAGGCAGGAAGATATTGCAAAGCTGAGGTGGGTAGCATGTGGATGGAGGACCAGTTTGGGAGCCATTACTGTTGCTGCCCATGGGCTACTTCCATCTGGGGTGGCATTGTGGGAGGTCCAGGTCAACTCGCATCTCCACCCCTAATTAACTCTGTGACTTTGGGTAAAATACAAATAATGGCCTCAAGAAGCCCCGCCTCCCTCAGCAGCAAAATGGGGCAAGTAATAAATATCTTACAAAGCTTACGTAGGGATTCTGAGTTCCTTTTCCTTCAGCCTTAAAATACTGAAAGCTCGGTTATCCAAACCAATTTCGTTAAGTGTGGGGGTGGGGGAGCTCCTGGCAGCTGGGTTGATACATAAAAGAACATTTTGGAATCAGTGCCCTCAAAAGTGAGTTGCAGGCGATAGACAAATAGGGCTGAGCAATATGGGAAGTGAATTGTGGTATAGAGGTAGGAACTGACTCGAGTCAGCCTTGATGAGTCATAGTTGGTCAACTTTCTGTTATTTCTGCGTCTTATGCTTTTTATGAGTTATGATGGCCTTTATTTCTCCCTCTTTTCAACCCTATAATCCTGGAATTCATAAAAATGAGGAAAAGAACTCTAGATGGAATCTGACATATCTTAGATACAGGAAAATGTATTTAAGAAAGTTCAGAGATCTTTTGTAAATTTGATGCAAATCCCTAGAAATACTCCAGGATGGTTTCCTAAGCAGACTTGGCTGGAAGCAGTAAGGTGAATTGGAATGGGAATTATACAGCTAGCATCTTTTAATGTGCTAGCCAATGGGTAGACACTGTATTCAATGGTTATCTCATTTAATCAGTCCTGAAATCTTTGAGGTAGGTATTGCTATTAAAATTCTTATTTTACAGATGGGAAAACTGAGGCATGGAGAAGTTAAGTAACTTATCTCAGGTGACATAAAGATTAAGTTGTTCAAGATCATCAAACAAGGCAGTCGGCCTTGGGAGGCTGCACTCTTAACCTCCTCATTATACTGTGTGAAGGCTTAAAAAAATGTAGAAATACAGGAAGGGGAAGAATGCCCCTACATTGTGCAAGAGATAGAACTTGGTCTTTGGAGTCAGGCAGGTCTTATTACAGCCCTGGCTATGCTACTTAGCAACTATTTGACCCACTACTTAGACTCCATGAACCTCAGATTTCCCATCTGTAAAGTGGGTGCAGTAATATATACATCACAGCATTCCTGTGGGAATTAAGTAAAATGTTGTCTATCCAATACACTGTGGGAACCAAGTGTTTCTTCGGAGGTAACTTACCTAATCCTCACAACAACACTTTGAGGTAGGTATTCTTATTATCACTCCTATTTTACAGGTAGGAAAATTAAGGTTTAGAGACATTAAGTAACTTTCCCAACATTACACTCAGCAGAGCAAGAATTCAAACTTATGAAGTCTGATTCCACAATGCAAGCTCTCATCTGTTTCCTTCCACATGTGAAAAAGACCTGGGAATCGGGGTTAAAGACAAGCTTGAGAAGGTTCTGCAAGTACAGCAGCTGGAGAAAAAGCCAGTTCATACTTAGAGTACATTCATGCAAAAATAGGGTCCAGTACGTATGCTGTGTTCTGTGCTGTTCAGATTGCATCTATAGTGGGGTGGTCAAGTCTGGGTGATACTTTTTAACGGGTACTAACAAACTGAAAATGACTATAATAATGACAGGGGTTGAAAATGACCTCAAGAGAGGAACAGCTGAAAATGTTTGGTTTGATGAAGGTGCACAAGGGGTCAGAGAAATAGATGTCTTTGGGAAAGACTGCTGTCCAGCAGGTTGACCATACCTTGATCTAATCACTATGGGTCCTGACTCCGTTCCTAGACTTGAAAGTTCAAGGGTTTTACTGTATTAGTTAATCAATATTCAGAGTTGAGCATATACTTGGCAATTGATTCATACTAACCAAACCTCTAAGAGACTGATGCATATGCTGGAATGTTAATTAATTGCTTAAAATAGGAACATAAGTACCAAATAGATTTTATACATGTATTAGCTGATCAGAGTACCTTTTTATTTTTAGGGGGTCTTATATTCTTCTGTCAGAATGTGTATTAACCCTGTGGTAATAAGCTAACTTGTTAGCTTGCAAGCAGGGTAAAATGGCAAGCCCTTTATGTTTTCTGACAGGGTGATGGTCAAAAACTGATGTCTCATTATTTTATTGACTAAACTTATTCATGCGGACAATATTCCATATGAGCTTTTGAACATCTGTATCTTGTCTGCAAATTGTTTTTATTCTTTTTTTTTTTTTTAAAGATTTTATTTATTTATTTGAGAGAGAGAGAATGAGAGAGAGCACATGAGAGTGGGGAGGGTCAGAGGGAGAAGCAGACTCCCTGCCGAGCAGGGAGCCCGATGCGGGACTCGATCCAGGGACTCCAGGATCATGACCTGAGCCGAAGGCAGTCGCTTAACCAGCTGAGCCACCCAGGCGCCCCTGCAAATTGTTTTTATTCTTTACTTGTTTTTCAGTTGGGTCATTTTAAATTGGATGTTAGATTTCTATTGCATTTCCTTTTTGTACAGTGTAAAGTGTTTTTCAAAATTATGTGTAACGTTAGACAAAATTATTTAAAGTCAATACATTTTTATTTAAGGAATTCTACATGTCGTGATTCCTTCCACTGCCCATCAAGTTCACAGCAGTTCCTCTAAAGCTTGAGTCAGGGTTTATCTTCCAGATAGGTCTTTTGAAAAGAACCTATGGTTAATTCACAGTTGTGCTGTGTTCAGTCAATAATCGTTTTAGTTGGGCTTCTTTTATCTCCACTTGACTATGGACATACTGATGACATACTTCAAACATTTCCCCACCTGGCATCTTTGAGATCTAATCTCTTCACATGATTTGCTTTAGGGCCACTTTTAGGGTCAGAGTAAATGCATCATATGGTTCTGCATTTCAAACACCCTCGAAACATGAATGAATTCAAATCATATTCCCTCCCCAGTTATCACCCCCAAGAATAGTACAGACTGTGGGATATGCCAATAGCTTAGGTCAAAATATTTAAACATTTGGTCTTTCATACTTTTAGCAACTCTGTCTTGTAGTTCTTTCCCACAGATCTAACAGTTCTGTGAGGAAAGCAAAACCACATCGTTACTCTAGGAGGCATTTTCAGTGATGTGAGTCTACAGGAAAAGCCCTGTGGGGATAGACCTCAGTTATCTATTGGGTTGTTTCCTATTGATTGATAGGTTTTTTAAAATATAAATGTATGTGTATATAAAATATTAATCTATGTTTAGATAATTCAGATAAAATGAGATTTATATGTATATGTCATAAAAAATGAGGTATAAAATTTTGTTATATCAGTTACAATATTGTCTGTCATAATTCACTTGCTTTTTGACTTTCTATTTGATTTGATTTATTTATTTTATTTTAATTCCAGTATAGTTAACATACAGGATTATATTAGTTTTAGGTGTACGATATAGTGATTTAACAACTTTATACATTACTCAATGCTCATCATAAGTGTATTCTTTAAGTCCCATCACCTATTTCACCCATCCCCCTCCCCCGGAAAAAGTTGTTCCCTGTAGTTTTTTTTTTTTTTTTAAGATTTCATTCATCCACTTGACAGAGAGAGAGAGAGAGCACAAGCAGGGGGGAGTGGCAGGCAGAGGGAGAGGCAGAAGCAGGTTCTCCACTGAGCAGGGAGCCCGATGTGGGGCTCGATGTGGGGCTCAATCCCAGGATCCTGGGATCATGACCTGGGCCGAAGGCAGACACCCAACCAACTGAGCCACCCAGGGGCCCCTCTTCTCTGTAGTTAAGTGACTTTCTTTATATGTCTTCTGCCATGCCCGTAATGTTCTGAGTTTTATGTTTTATCAAAATAGCTTTCTTCCCCCAAGATTATATTTTCCCATTTTTTATCCTTTAAAAAATTTACATTTTAAATACAACTGGAATTTATTTTAAAGTGTAGCATGAAGAAGGCATTTAATTTTAATTTTTTCCTTCTCCTAACACCATTTATTAAATACTCTGTCATTTCCTGACTGGTTTTAAATGCCTCATTTATCATAAACTAAGATCATATGTATGTATATATATATATATTTTCTGGACTTTTAATCCTATTCTATTGATCTATTTGCCTATTTTTCACAAAGCACATTATTTTAAATGTTGTGACTTTAAGGTACATGTTGATATCTGGTAAAATAAGTCATTTTTTTTGTTCTTTTTCTAAAGAATCTTGACTTTTTTGGCACATCTCATAGATGAACTTTAGAATTAGTTTGCCAGTTCTGTAAAATAACCTGTTGGAATTTTGATTAAAATTGCATCACATATATTATTTAATTTGGGGAGCATTAATATCTGTATAATATTGAACCTTTTTATCTAGGAATATCTTTTAAGGCTTTCATTAAAATTATATAGTTATCTTCAATACATTTCATACTTTTAAGTTTTTTTTATGTAATGCAGGGTTTCATTGGAATTGAATTATAGTGCTCTTCTCTATTACATTTTCAAATTAGTTGTTGCTGATTAGGAAAAGCTGTAGATTTTTATATGTTAATCTTGTTTCTACCTTTCTGAAAATTATAATTAGTCCAGAGAGATATTGTGTGATTGCCATGGATTTTCTGAGTATATATCTACCTTGCTAGTATATTTATAAGTATTTCATATTTATTTCTTTTTTTCTGATCTTTTTGTATTGACCAGTAACTCTAGGGCAAAATTATTGACCATAGAAGTAGGCAGCATTTTATCTTGTTCCTGACTTTTATGGAGATGTGGTATTTTACTCTTCAGAATAGTTTACAGATATTTTACTTTTCAGAATGATATTTGGAAATTGGCAAAATGTTGATAACTGTTGAAGATGAGTGATAGGTACACAGAGATCATTATTCTTTCTGTGTGTATATGTTTGAAATTTCCATAATAAAATGTTAAATGAAAAAAAATAGAGCCAAATTAAAAAAAAATAAGAATTGTTTTAGGTTTTTGGGTGGAAATCCCTTTTCAATTTAAGGAAGCATCTTTTTTTCCTAACTTATTGTAAATTTTCTATTTGGGATGGGTATAGAATATGCGTCTTCAAGAAACTATTTTTGAAAGAAAAACTGTGACATGGCCTACCCATCTCAAAAGACCAAGGAAAAGCATGAGACTCTCAATATAAAAAATTGAGAACTCACTCGCCAAATATTTAAATTGGCTTCTCTCTCATCAACTGACAGTTTTCAATAAAAGAAGTGCCTCGAGGGCCCTCACTCATGGCTGAAAACACAGAAGGGACTAAATAAATCATGTATCATTGTTAGAGGGCTTTCAGGAGGAGAGAGATGTAGGTCATGGTAGCTGTGTTGTACCACCCTGGTCCCCTCTCAGGACCGAAGGACTTATCCCCCAGCTGCTTGGATTATAGTTGGCTGACACTTTTCAGCTGCCAACCCTTTCCAGGAATTGCCCGTGGCTGGAAAGAACCACCTTGCTCGAGCTTCTGCGCCCTTCCCAGGAGCAGCTGTGTCCAATGACAGGCCTGTGTGGGGCTATAGAATCCTAGCTTCCTTGCCCAACTCAAAACAGGTTGAAAGGGCTTTCCTAGCTTCAGAGCTCCATGCTGGCTGGCTGATGAGGCCTTAGAATTGCCAGATAAAATAAATACCAATGCCCAGTTAACTTTCAGTTTTAGATAAACAACAATTTTTTAGAATCAGCATGCCTTAAATATTGCAGG
Organism: Mirounga angustirostris; assembly: GCF_029215605.1. Lineage (NCBI taxonomy): Eukaryota > Metazoa > Chordata > Mammalia > Carnivora > Phocidae > Mirounga > Mirounga angustirostris. The sequence continues at coordinate 22,673,866 of NW_026991713.1, forward strand.
GGACATCTTGCTGCTAAAATTCGTTTTGCTGTTTATCTCAAATTCAAAGTTAAATGTGTTTATTTGCTAAATCTGGCAGCTCACAGAGGCATGGGGGCCTGACTTCTCCTGTAAGCCTGCTTCTTTTTTTTTTTTTTTTTTTGGATTTAACAGATATATTCAGGACATTCCATCGTAAAAGAACAGAATACACATTTTTTCAAGTGCTTCCTTCCCTTACTCCACCTGTTGATTCTTGAGAGCACTCTCCAACCAACTCCCTGCATGCTGTTGTCTCAGAGTCTGCTTTCTCACTAACGAGTCTGCGATAGAGAATTAAAACACCTTTCCTTGCCCTGCCCAAATTTCAAAACCAATTGAGAGATTGGCACATGGGTCCAAAAGACAGAGATCTCTCTAGATTTATGATTGAAGAGCGGAGACTTGAGAATGTGGCTAAGTCAGAGCCTAACGGGTTTGCTCATCTGTCATTCCCAATCCAATTTGCTCAGAGTGCCTCACTAAGCTTTCTTTATAGCTGTTCCTGTCACCTGTTCATCAATTCGGTAAAGTCATTCCTCCTCTCCTGGGGAGGTGGAAGGCGGTGGGCAAGAAGCCAGGACTATTAACTCTTGCTACTGTCCCTCTACGTGAAAACAAAGCCAAGGCAAAGAGGTCGCTCACTAAACTCGCTTTGTGAAGGATAAAAGCGGCCGTGTTCAAACGGTCAGTGCAAATGATCATGTATGAGCCTGATGCAAAATCAGCTGAGACCTTCGAAAGTATGGATTCTGTGTCTTTTGCCTCCTCTGACTTTTCTCCTCGAAGTGAGGGATTTCCTCAGGACTTATGCTTGTCTCTCTACTTGATCTGTGTGATCTGCTTTGTCAAGCTAGCTAGTCTTAATGTAATGCTTTCAGAGGCGTGACCTTCAAATCCACACGTGCTTTGGCCTCTCCCCTGAGCTTCATTCAGTTCTGTATTTCCAGCAGTTTCATCCTCTACCCCTCAATTTTCTGGAAATACCCAGAATACAGTAAGTTTCTGCTCAGTCACCCTCTTGCTTGGGTGTGAACAAATTCTCGTTTAGGGTGCCAAGCAATGAGGGGTCTGCTGCGAGGAGAACGCACATGGGAACCTGGCAAAGCAAACATCAAGGCTTCAAGAAGAGCAGGGACTGGAGGATGGGACAAGGCATGAACGGCATTTGTTTTAAATTTTCAAAGGACCTGTTTCTTGAGTGCTTACTATGTGCTAAGCAAGGAAGGAATCCCAAAACACCCAGTGAAGGACCTCAGCTGTAGCTATTGGTATTTCTACTCTAGTGATTCATTTTTTTTTCTTTCAAGATTTTATTTATTTGACAGAGAGAGTGAGAGAGAGAGGGAGGAAGGGAGAGAGAGAGAGAGCGCACATGCAGGGGCAGCAGAGAGGGAGAGGGAGAAGCAGGCTCCCCGAGTGAGCCCAGGACCCTGGGATCATGACCCAAGCCCAAGGCAGATGCATAACCGACTGAGCCCCGCCCCAGTGATTCATTCTTTTTTTTTTTTTTTTAAGATTTTATTTATTTATTTGAGAGAGTGAGAATGAGAGACAGAGAGCATGAGAGGGAGGAGGGTCAGAGGGAGAAGCAGACTCCCTGCCGAGCAGGGAGCCCGATGCGGGACTCCATCCTGGGACTCCAGGATCATGACCTGAGCGGAAGGCAGTCGCTTAACCAACTGAGCCACCCAGGCGCCCCTAGTGATTCATTCTTAATGGACCTCACTTTCTGCATGTCTTACTTCCTCCTGTCGTAACTGCTGGCTTAGGTTTTCCCTCTGTCTCACAGCTTTAGTGTATTCATTTTGCTTGTGCTTTATGGATCTTCTTAAGTTTATGACTCCTCTTGGTATCTTTTCAGGGTCAGCTACATGTAACAGCCTCATTTCCTTGTATGTAGGTGGGCTTTTTTCTCCCCAGACTTGTGAGACAAGTAATTTGATTGGTGGGGAGCAGGTTTTTTTTTTTTTTTAAAGATTTTATTTATTTATGGTGTGAGAGAGCATGAGAGGGGAGAGGTCAGAGGGAGAAGCAGACTCCCCGCCAAGCAGGGAGCCTGATGCGGGGCTTGATCCTGGGATTGCAGGATCATGACCTGAGCCGAAGGCAGTTGCTTAACTAATGGAGCCACCCAGGTGGCCCTGGGAGCAGGTTTTTTGAACCAGGGCTGCTCAGAGGTCCCTGATCAACCTGTAGGTTGGCTGCCTCTGGGTCAGATGTTGATACCAGGCTAACCAGTTGTGGCTGGAGGGATTATGTGGTCCCTGAAGACTGTCCTTTACCCCTTTTGCAAGCCCTGAGTCAGGGCGAGCACAATGATCAGTGTGGGTACATCTCTTCCCTTTTGTTAAAGGAACAACCATCTTGCATTCCAGTTAGTTGGGAAACCCTGGCTCATATTTGAATCCATTTTTCTCTTGATTTCCAATTTGTACCTGCCCAATCATATTGATTCTTTGTAAACTGTCAGTCAGCTCAGGCTTCCATACCCAAATACCATAGACTGGATTGCTTAAACAACAGAAATTTATTTCTTATGGTTCTGAAGGCTGGCGAGTCAAAGATCAAGATGCCAACATGGAGGGTCGGGTCCGGATGTAGGCTGTCTTCCTGGCTTGCCGATGGCCACCTTTTTGCTCTGTCCTCACATGGGAGAGAGAGGGAGAGAGAGGGAGAGAGAGAGAGAGAGAGAGAGAGGGAGAGAGAAAGCTCTCTGGTGTCTCTTCTTATAAAGGCACTAATCCCATCATGAGTCCCCACCCTCAGAATCTCATCTAACCCTTATTACCTTCCCGAAGTCCCATCTCCCAGTACCATCATGTTGAAGGTTAGGCTTCAAGTATGAGTTTTGGGGGGACACAAACATGCAGTCCATAACATGGGCCATTACCTGTTCCTTTGTCTTCATTTCTCACTATAACTGTTCAAATCCAGAAACTCCTTATATTCTTTCTTAGACACTTACAATAACCTCCTAATATATTTTTCCCCTATTTTGCTGATTTCACATCCTGCTTCCAGACTAACTTTCTTAAAATTTGTCTCTTGTTACTCTACTGCTCAAATCACTTCAATAGCTCCCTGCAGTTAATTAAAGTTCAAATGTCTTCACTTGGCATTCAAGGCCCTTCATGATGTAGGCCAATGGATGCTTTTAATATGTTCTCCAATCATTTTTCTTTTCATGTTTTCTGTCTTTGGGACTGTGTTTCTTAAAGTGTTGTCCTCAGGACACCTGACCAGATTTACTTGGATGTTGTTGAAAGTAGTTTCTTAAGAACCTCCCTAGAAACAGTGAGTAATATCTCTGTGAGCGGGGCCCAGGAATCTGTATTGAAAACAGAAATCCCAGCTAATTCTTATACATATTAAATTTCAGGAGTGTACCCACTATAGTCAGTGTGGAAAAGGAGAGTCCTCCTTTTTGCGGATACTCTGGAAGGAGAGGTCAGGAGTGTTTTTTGTTTGTTTGTTTTTGTCTTTTTTTTTTTTAAGGATTTTATTTATTTGACACACAGAGAGAGACATCCAGAGAGGGAACACAAGAGGGAGTGGGAGAGGGAGAAGCAGGCTTCCCGCTGAACAGGGAGCCTGATGCAGGGCTCCATCCCAGGACCCTGGGAACATGACCTGAGCCAAAGGCAGATGCTTAATGACTGAACCACCCAGGCACCCCCAGGAGTGTTTTTTTATGGCGTAAGGTAGGTATTAGGCTTCTCTGATGGTTTCACCACCATTAAAAATGGCCAGTTCATCCTATGCATCAAAAGCCTAGTGATTCTAATTCTTTTCTTTCTTTCCTTTTTTTTTTTAAAAAAGATTTTATTTATTTGAGAGAGAGAGAGAGCATGAGCAAGAGGAGGGGTAGAGGGAGAGGGAGAAGCAGACTCCCCATTGAGAGGGGAGCCCAATGTGGGGCTCAATCCCAGACCCTGGGATCATGACCTGAGCTGAAGACAGATGCTTAACCGATTGAGCACCCAGGCTCCCTGATTCTAATTCTTTAAGGCAGTGATTTCCTTCCCTTTCCCTTTTCCTTTCCTTTCCTGCAGTGATTTTCAAGCTGTGGTCCGAGGAACACTCAGAGGACCCACGGAAAGTGAGGAGCACCTTAGTAGATGGGCTTCATAACTTCATTTTCTCTACTTTCACTAAAATAATTCCATTTTTATCTGTTTTACATTTTCAGGTTCTAAGATTATATTTAGTTTTTGTCTTTTGTTTTTTTGTGTGGGGGGTTTGCTATTTTTTTATAGCAAATATTCTACATCCGTGATCCTCTCCAGGAAGCAATGCTGTGGGCCTTGGCCAGTTGGAGGATGAAGTCATCAGACTCACCCAGTCTTCTAATGGCCCCACAGATAGCGAAGGTTTTAAAATTGGCCATTGAGGGCGCCTGGGTGGCTCAGTCGGTTAAGCATCTGCCTTCGGCTTGGGTCATGATCCCAAGGTCCTGGGATCGAATCCCGCATTGGGCTCCCTGCTCAGCAGGGAGTCTGCTTCTCCCTCTACCCTTTCTTCCTGCTCGTGATCTCTCTCACTCTCTCTGTCAAATAAATAAATAAAATCTTAAAAAAAAAAAAGTGGTCATTGAACCTGCCTGGCATCTTGTCAACCTCAGCCCTGTCCATCTGGATGGATGTGTGGTCCTTGGTGCCCATGAATGTGGTTGGTGGCAGAGCATTTCTGCAGCAGGGACAGGTCCACGGGCCTCGTTCTGCATGTTGAGGTCACGCCTGCTAACATTGCCACAGTCTGAGCACAGAAAGAAAAGTTAGATATATTTGAAAGGAATGTTCTGCTTTAAGGTTTTCTAAATGTCTCTGTTCTGGGTTTTCTTTCTCTTTCTTTCTTTCTTTCTTTTTTTTTTTTTTTTAAATTTAAATTCAAGTTAGTTAACATATCGTGTATTATTAATTTCAGGGTAGAATTTAGTGAGTCATCATTTGTGTATAACACCCAGTTCTGGTTTTAATCATACCTTTTCCTCTTCCAACTTTCAAACCACTTGAGAAGTAAATGTAGTAGTTAGATGGAGATTAAAAAAAAAAAAAATCAGCCTTATAATTAGTAATGCTCAACTGGGGATTGTAGCCTAGATCCATGGCAACTATCAGGTTTTCCAATATCTCTCCAAGACTCAAATTTAGGACAACTCACCTGTAGGACTAATACCTTTCTCTGATAGTCCTCAGTTTTTGTTTTTGTTTTTTTTAAAGATTTTATTTATTTATTTGAGAGAGAGTGAGGAGAGAGATCGTGGCGGGAGGGGGAGAGGGAGAGAAAACATCTCAAGCAGACTCCCCGCTGAGCATGGAGCCTGATGTGGGGCTCTATCCTAGGACCCTGAGATCATGACCTGTCCCAAAATTAAGAGTTGGATGCCCAACTGACTGAGCCACCCAGGCACCCCAGTCCTCAGATTTTTGATCTTAGTTCTTAGTGTTTTCCATGTCCAATATGGCAAATTTCCTTGATCGAGGAGATGGTCAATTTCTCCAGATGGTCCTGCTTCTTCCTTCCTGCAACCACACTTCTAATACCAACCACACCTCCTCTGTGGATTATCTTTTGCCATGAGAAGTGCTCTGAAATGGGACAGAAGAGGAGCCTGAATTAAATGATCAGCATGGCTGCTCTGCATTCTTGGCTGAAAATAAGTCCCCATTCTATTTTTTATTTCAATTTATGCCCAGCTATGTTAGTCAGAGAATATCAGAAGTCAGGCAGTAAGCAAGGATGACAGCATAAAAATTTTCAAATAATATATTAGCAATAGAAAATATCCCCAAATGAAAAGTCCAATAACCAAAGTTTCTTTCCTTTATATAAATTTAAGTATAAATAAATTAGGGCTCTTACTAACTTGTCATCCTGCTCAGTTTGAGGGGTCTCACTCAGACTCTGGGTAGAATCAATTTCAATTTCCTTACAATTGGCAGCTTTGGCATTTTCCCACTGGAATGGATATTGTTTCATGTGAGAGTTATCAGCACTGTAAACTAAATATTTGCTCTTTCATGGCCCATGATTGCATTTTACTTTGCAACAGCCTTTGAAATTAGGCCTTGTCATATGACTCTCACTGACCAGTGAAACGTGAGTTGAAATGATATATTACCTCCTGGTGGAAAATTTATGAGCCAGCATGCGCTTTGCTTAGCTCTATACTTCTGCCCTGGCACTTGCGGAAGTATTGGGTTGAGATGGAACATGCAACAGATGAGGTCCGTGATTTATTATGATAAGCAGAATCCCCTTGCTGACCTGTAATAGACATGTAGTATGGACTGAAAAATAAACTGTCACTATTATCAAAACTATGTTTTGGAATTGCTTGTTACTACATAATAATCTAGTTCATACTGACTGATACACTTTCAGGAATACTGAAACTGAATTAATTCAACCTAAAGTCTTTCAAAAGCCCCACTTTTTAAGGAGTCTAAAATATGACTAGGTCACATATAAGTACAATTATCAAGAAAAAAATTTAAAACATAGTCAAACCCCTTATCTCTTGAGTAGTTATTATAAGCAAGATGATTTTCTTGAACCCTGAACTTGATGTGTTCCTGACCAGTCAGTAGTATTTGAAGGAGGGAGAGAGACAGTGGAAACACACATGTGCAAAGAGAGAGTCATTCTAGTCTTAGCTTCACTAGGATATCAGTCAGCCTGTGCCAGTTGCTTGGAGACCATGGCCAATAAATAGAAACTCAGGAGAATCTTCCTCAAGAGATTAATTATGGGTTAAGTATGGCACAAGGCCATAGATGTGTTTTGCTGCATCTTGGGGAAAATTTATCTATGCATAATGCATCCTGTCTCAGGGAATAGCTTTCGTAAAATTTAGAAATTTACAAAGGTGACATGCCCAGATAATTATATGAGGTATCTTTCTTTCCTGTTCAACATATTCAAAATCTTCTTAGTTCCATCTGCCTTTTGAGGCCCATGTCTCTGCTACACTAGGGTAGAACTGTATGTGAGCTCTGTAAGGCATTGCTTCCACTTTTTTTGGTGAGAGGCATTTCTAATCCTTTACTACAATGGCTGTTTTCTTGGGCTCTTGCTTTGGGATTGCGTTGGCTAGGGGTCTGCACACTATGGTCTGCAGGCAGAGTCCAACCCACTGCCTCATTTTTTATATGGTAAAATATAAATTTATATTTGTATTTGAACATATTAATTTATTGCATGCATTAATAAATATAATGTTCTTTACATTTTAAATGGTTGAAAAAATCAAAAGAATAATTTTGCGGGGGGCCTGGGTGGCTCAGTCGGTGGGGCATCTGTCTTCGGCTCAGGTCGTGGTCCCGGGGTCCTGGGATTGAGCCCTGCATCAGGCTCCCTGCTCAGCGGGGAGTCTGCTTCTCCCTCTCCCTCTGTCTGCCGCTCTGCCTACTTGTGCTCTCTATCTCTCTGTCAAATAAATAAATAAAATCTTAAAAAAATATATATTTTGTGATACATGAAAATTACATGAAATCCAATTTTGATGTCCACATTTAAAGTTTTATAGCAGTACAACCATGCTGATTCGTTTCTGAGTTGCCTATGGCTTCTTCCACGTGCCACGGCAGAGTGAATAGTGGCAACCGAGGCTATATGGCCTACAAAGACTAAAATATTTATTAGCTGGCCCTTTACAGGAAGTTGGCTGACTATTAGCGTAGTCGTATGAGTTTTGCCTCCTTCAGCCAATCCCTGCCTTGAAACTCTTGTTAAGGTCTCTGATGTATTCCTAGGGGCCCAGTGAAAATCAATACTTCTACAGTGGGTTCTATCTTGGACCTTGCTTTTCCTGTTCTTTGACTTTTTTTCTGGACTTGACTAACTTCTGGAACAAAACTACTTCCTTCTTTACCTGTCTTTTTACTTTTTTTTTTTTTTCTCTTTTTCCTGGACTAGTCATCTCTTTTCCTAACATACTCTCCTAGATTTTTTTTTTTACTGTGGCTTTCTTCATAACGAGAGAGATGAAATTAAGGAGTTCGGCTTTGCCTGAAACATTCATTGTTGACAGGCATCTTGTCTGCCTTCAACTTCTTCTTTTTTTTTTTTTTTTAAGATTTTATTTATTTATTTGACAGAGAGAGACACAGCGAGAGAGGGAATACAAGCAGGGGGAGAGGGAGAAGCAGGCTTCCCACTGAGCAGGGAGCCCAATGCGGGGCTCGATCCCAGGACCTTGGGATCATGACCTGAGCCGAAGGCAGATGCTTAACAACTGAGCCACCCAGGCGCCCCTGCCTTCAACTTCTTAAAAGTGTATAATTCCATCTAGGAGATAGTCTTCCATGATACTAGCACCTGTCCAGGCCTAGACTCAATATATGATTGCCTTGCTTGGCTCCCCCTTACCATGTCTCATTTTTTGTGCTTCTTAAAGTCCTAACTATAAAACTCCTAGGCTTGTTTCCTCAGGATATAAGCAATACTGTGTCTCTTCTTAAAATAGCCATGTCATCTTGAAACTGACTCAGTAGGTTTTAAGAATTCTGCCCTGGCTGTCTCAGTCTTCCCTCTCCAATCTGCCCGCATATTCTATAACGACCTGGTATGGTTTAAACAACAGAAATTTATTCTCTCACAGTTCTGGAGGATAGAAGTCTTAAATCAGAGTGTTGGCAGGGCTGCTTCCTTCTGAGGCTGTGCAGGAAGGAGCCGTTCCAACCCTCTGTCTCCGGCTTTTAGATGGCGGTCTTCTTCCTGTGTCTCTTTACATTGTCTTCTCTCATTGTGTGTTTGTGTCCAAATATGATACCGGTCATTACATTAGGGTTCCAGCCTAATCCAGTATAACCTAATTTTACTTTAACAAATTGCATCTGCAAGGATCCTATTTCCAAATAAAGTCACATTCTGAGATACTGGGGGTTAAGACCTCAACATATGAATTTTGGGGGGACACAATTCACTTCAAGCTTCTCTCCCATACCTTGCCCCTGCCCCTTCCTCCATAGGTTTCTTTGTATCCTGGGTATCCTCTCTCTTCTGGTATCAATTCATCTTCTCGTTTTATAGTATAATTTTAATGGGCAGTTAGATTGGAATATATATCCTTTTTTCTTTTTGGTGTTCTAGCTTGGCTTTGAAGATTTCTTATTTTCCTTTTATATCAATTTAGCTTTTTCTCTAGGGCCTTTCCCTTTCTCCTAAGGAATTCTCTTTTTTCCTCTAGAGTCTAACTTGGTCAACTATTGTTCTTTTATTTTTCGTTTTTTTCCCCTCTATTCTGACTCTGCTAGGACAACTGAAACATATCCTTTAAAATCAATGCATTAGTTCTCTTATTTTCTAGGCAAAACTGATTCCCAGAGTGCCAGGCAGAGGCCTTTAAAGTTTTTTTTTTTTCATTTTAAAATTTAATTAGAAAAATGAAAAGCAATTGTGGTAAAATACATATAAAAATAACTATCTTAACCAATTTTAACTGTATAGTTCCAAAGATAAAGTGTATCAACATTGTTGCATTTAAATTATTTTTAACCTTCGGTTTACAATTTAATTTTTTGTCTTCCTATACCAAGAAGATGACATATTCCCTATAGGATGAATACGTACATTCTTCTCTAAATTTTTATTATGAAAAGTTTTAGATATAAAGAAAAGTTGAAAGAAGTATGATGAACACTCATATACCTACATTCAACAATATTACTTAATTGTATTTATTTAATCTGTATGTATTTATGTGCATTTATAAATACATATATTTACGTATTTTTGTGTTTATGAGTGCATATATGTGTGTGAAAAAATATATACTTTTATGTACTGCCTGAAAGCATATATCATCATATATCACATAAAAATGAGGAGATAGTCACTTACAGAACCACAATAGCATTACCACATCAAAAAAAAGGACCAAATTTCCTAATATCCAGTCCATATAAAAATTTTCCCCAAAATGTCTTTTATAGGTTTTTACAGTTGATTTTGAGAACCATCAAAATTCATGCACTGCATTCCAATTCTTTTTATCTATTAAGATACTTCTTGTTTGTATTTGAAGCCAAAATTTGAGTCTCTAAAATAAAAAAGCTGGGGGCACCTGGGTGGCTCAGTTGGTTAAGCGACTGCCTTCGGCTCAGGTCATGATCCTGGAGTCCCTGGATCGAGTCCCGCATCGGGCTCCCTGCTCGGCAGGGAGCCTGCTTCTGCCTCTGACCCTCCCCCCTCTCATGCGCTCTCTCTCTCATTCTCTCTGTCTCAAATAAATAAATAAAATCTTTAAAAAAAAATAAATAAAATAAAAAAGCTGTGGTGGACTTATGTAAATTAACAAATTACAGTGGACAAGCCAAATGATTTCAAGAGATATCTATTTTTTAAAAATTAAAAAAAAAGATTTTATTTATTTATTTGAGAGAGAAAGAGTGAGAGAGAGAGGGAGAGCATGAGCAGGAGGAGGGGCAGAGGGAGAAGCAGACTCCCCACTGAGCAGCGAGTCTGACATGGGGCTCCATCCCAGGACCCCTAGGATCATGACCTGAGCTGAAGGCAGACGCTTAACCGACTGAGCCACCCAGGTGCCCCGATTTCAAGAGATTATACTCAGTTCTTTCTTTGGTCCTAGAACTGTTGACGATCAAGACAAGATGGGGAAGAATAGAACCTGGGTCTGTTGAACTGTTGCCACCTGTTAATGCTCAGCTCCTACAATTAAAAGGCCAGTCCTCTGCAGTCTATGTGCCCTTCACTGTCTTTTGTAATTTTAAGCCCTAGTCTACTGTCCTTTCTAAGAAGTAGGTTATAGGGAGCAAAAATTATTCTGCCAATACCTAATAATCTTATACAATGAAGTTTTGTTAAGTCTTACAGGTGTGAAAATACTTTTGTCTGCAAAGCTAATGTCCAATTCAGTCAGCCTGCTTGGATCCAAGTCTGCCAGAAAAAACATCTTGCTAACTTACAGTAAAAATTGCCTGTGTCTGTACATATCAGCCAAAATGTAACGTGTTGTAGCCTACTATGGTCAGCAGTCATAAAAGTACTGAAGTCAAAGGCCTCGAATCTTCCTTCATTTTCTATGTGTTATCTCAGTTGTCTTCATCTAGTGTAGTATTAATCTTCCAAGATTTCCTGATCAATATGGCCACATATCAGGGTGGTACTGGGGTAATGATTAATTCCACCTCCTCCCCTACTCCTTTCAGAACTATCTGAGAAGTAGATTCAGGGGTCATTCAGGAGATGGACATACCAGCCCTGTTATTGTAAAGTGGATTGAAAAATGCAGTCGGATCCACCATTGGGCTTCCTACCCCCCAAATTCTAGGCCTTGGGTTAACTCACCTGACGGAGAGTTTGAGTGTTTGGAGTAGACTCACATACCCAGAATGGTAGCCTCATGCTCTGTGAGCCCCAATAGTGTGAGCAGAAAAAGGAAAAACCTGTAGGTTGGGTACTGTTTTTTTTTCCCTAAAATTGAAAATCAATATGAATATGGTAAAATTAATCATTTTCAATGTATAGTTGGATGAGTTTGGATAAATATATAGAATCATATAACCACCATCAAAATCGAGATAATAGATTATTTCCTTTATCCCAAAAGGTTCCCTCCTATGCTTTTATAGTCAATCTCCTCTCATTTCCACCCTTACTGCAGACCCGGGCAATCCTGACCAGATTTCTGTCCCTATAGTTTTGCTTCTAGAATATTATATAAGTGGAATTGTACAGCATATAGCATCCATGTTGTTGCATGTATTAGTAGTTTGATTCTTCTTATTGCTGAATTGTATTACATTGCATGGATCACAGTTTGTTTATTCATTCACCAGTTGCTGGACATTTGGGTTTCCAGTTTTTGGCTGTTATGAATAATGCTGCTGTAAACATTTTTCTACAAGTATTTGTGTGGACTTACATTTACATTCTCTTGAGGAAATTTCCAGAAGTGTGATTGTTGGATCTCATAGTAAGTGTATGTTTGACTTTGTAAGAAATGGTGTACTGCTTTTTAAAATATTAATTCCACCCAGTAGAGGGACACGAAACAATGTATGTTATACTCTATACGCTCACAAGGCAGGTAAATTTCTCACTTGGGGATGAGTAAATGAGGTACAAGGAGAAAGCATAGAAATATGACTTTATTGCAGTGACTCACACCCCTGGATGATAATTAGAATTTCATAGGAAGCTTTTATAAAGTTTGATGCTAGGTCCCAACCCCTCCCTTAGAATTAATAGGTTTTTGGTGGAAACTTATATTTTTTTAAAGAGCCCCAGATGATTCTAATATATAGCAAAGATTGAGAACCACTCTTTAAGTCGAAATTCCCTCATGGAAACACGGTGCTCATGAAATATACCTGGGCTCTTAATAACCAAGAGGCCATTCCCTTGATGAGAAAGAATCAGTAATATGATAAAATTAGTGGTAGCTTTCATGATATTGTATGAAATAGTGTGAAACTAATAATATTTTGGGATCTAAATATATTTATGGGTTAGTCTGGTGATGGGTATTAAAGAGGGCACGTACTGAATGGAGCACTGGGTGTTATATGCAAACAATGAATCATGGAACACTACATCAAAAACTAATGATGTAATGTATGGTGATTAACATAACAATAAAAATATTTTAAAAATGTAATGTCTTACAGGAATTTAAAGAAAATATATGCAAGTAAGAGAACTGTAATTCTGAATTACTTAGGCTACTTAATTTTTTTATTTTTAAAATTAAAAAAATTTTAAATTAACATATAATGTATTATTTGTTTCAGGGGTACAAGTCTGTGATTCATCAGTCTTAGACAACACCCAGCGCTCACCACAACACATACCCTCCCCAATGTCCATCACCTAGCCACCCCATCCCCCCAACCCCCTCCACCCCAGCAACCCTCAGTTTGTTCCCTGAGATTGAGTCTCTTATGGTTTGTCTCCCTCTCTGGTTTCATCTTGTTTCATTTTTTCCTCTCTTCCCCTATGATCCTCTGCCTTGTTTCTTAAATTCCGCATATCAGTGAGATCTTATGATACTTGTCTTTCTCTGATTGACTTATTTCGCTTAGCATAATACCCTCTAGTTCTATCCGTGTTGTTGCAAATGGCAAGATTTCATTTTTTAATGGCTGTGTTATATATATATATTATATATATATAATATATATATACCACATCTTCTTTATCTATTCATCTGTCAATGGACATCTGGGCTCTTTCTATAGTTTGGCTATTGTGGACATTGCTGTTATAAACATTGAGGTGCAGGTGCCCCTTCAGATCACTACATGTGTATCTTTGGGGTAAATACCCAGTAGTGCAATCACTGGGTTGTAGGGTAGCTCTATTTTCAGCTTCTTGAGGAGCCTCCATACTGTTTTTCCAGAGTGGCTGCCCCAACTTGCATTCCCACCAACAGTGTAAGAGGGTTCCCCTTTCTCTGCATCTTCACCAACATCTGTCATTTCCTGACTTGTTAATTTTAGCCATTCTGACAGTGTGAGGCGGTATCTCATTGAGGTTTTGATATGAATTTCCCTGATGCCGAGCAACGTTGAGCACTTTTTCATGTGTCTGTTGTTGGCCATTTGGATGTCTTCTTTGTAGAAATGTCTATTCATTTCTTCTGCCCATTTCTTAATTGGATTATTTGTTCTTTGGGTGTTGAGTTTAATAAGCTCTTTATATATTTTAGATACTAGCCCTTTATCTATATCATTTGCAAATATCTTCTCCCATTCTATCAGTTGTCTTTTGGTTTTGTTGATTGTTTCCTTTGCTGTGCAAAAGCTTTTTATCTTGATGAAGTCCCAAGAGTTCATTTTTGCCTTTGCTTCCCTTGCTTTTGGAAATGTGTCTAACAGTGGCTGAGGTCGAAGAGGTTGCTGCCTGTGTTCTCTTTAAGGATTTTGAAGGATTCCTATCTCACATTTAGGTCTTCCAATCATTTTTGAGTCTATTTTTGTGTGTGGTGTAAGGAAATGGTCCAGTTTCATTCTTCTGCATGTGGCTGTCCAATTTTCCCAACACCATTTCTTGAAGAGACTGTCTTTTTTCCATTGGCTATCCTTTCCTGCTTTGTCGAAGATTAGTTGACCATAGAGTTGAGGGTCCATTTCTGGGCTCTTTATTCTGGTCCATTGATCTATGTGTCTGTTTTTGTGCCAGTACCATACTGTCTTAATGAGGACAGCTTTGTAATAGAGCTTAATACTTAGGCTACTTTAAAATCTAATTAAAAACATTTAGCGTTCTTATATAAAAACCTCAGCTCTACTATTTCTTTTCAATATTAAGTATATAAGGATACTTACAAAAATATTTTTGGTTAACTCTGCTGAGTCTCTTAAGGATGTTACCTCTCCTGATTTGTTGAATATATTTTGTTAGGATTAAAATGATTCAGTTTTAGATAGCACAATTTCCTTGAGAAATTCTAAGCTAATTTTAGACCATGATTCACAAAACAAACTATGGTTTAGTACTTTTGATTTGAAAGGAATGCCTTTTAAAGTAGCTTTATATATTATTGGACCCATTAACTTATTATGTATCATCTGCTTTGGACTTCCCATTCAGAAAGTCAACTTCATTCTATAAAGTGACGAATTGTCAAAGTAAAGTGTTGATGTTTCAAGAAAAGTATCTGTACTTGTCACAGATGTCTCTCTCATTGTGTTTAGAAGTAAAATATAGACAGGCCACTTTAGGTTGAGTATTTCAAAAAGCAAGATGAAATAAATTGGCAGGTGATAAAAAAATGAAGAGCTTCATTGGCACAGGAAGCTTCAAATGGGTTGGTCTGGAATGTGGCAATCTGAGGACAAATTAATAGATTGCCTCTTTTTGCATGGAACATTTACAGTGTAAACTAAGGATTACTTATGACTGTTTTGAATTACCAGTGTTGCAGAAAATAGCAGAAGGAAAGAGGGAAGAAAAAAGGAAGGTTCTTTATCATGAGTACTAGCTCATTGATTAAGAAAGAATTTGACTATACATTGTTATAGCAACATCAATAAAAAAATAAAAGAAAAAAAAACCCCAATGCTCTCATATTCCTGCTACCTGAAAATCGATCTGTTCTCATTTTTCATTTTTTAGGATTCTTTTGTTCCATATATTAGGCAGAACATTGTTTATTCACCATTTCCAAACTGTAAGGCACGCAGCGCAGGTTTGTTTTGCTTTGTTTTGTTTTGATATTATAATATTACCATGGAAATCTATATGCAAGTTTAGAAAATACTTTTGGATTATTTTCTTAGAATAAATCCATGGAAACAGGATTTCTGAATCAATGGACATAACATTTTACTAGCTCTTTATTATTTTAACTCTTCTTTCAAAAAGTGTTGTCATACCCATTTATTCTATACCTCACCATTCCTGAGTATTCTAATTCAAAATCAAATTGGTATAAAATGGTGTCTTGTTATTATTTGAATTATTTCTTTGACTATTAGAGTGATTGAGTATTTCCTCATATTTGCATTTACTAATTATAATTTCTATTTTTTAATGCAAAGTGTTTGGTTATTTCATATATTCATTTGTGTCCAGGGATCCTGAATAATGTTCTTACTAATTTTTACAAGCTTTTAATGTGGGTAATAACCCTTTCCTTATTTAATTACTATAAATATTGTTTATTCCACTGTATTTCTTTCCAGTATAGTTTTTGTTTAGCACAAGTTTTGAATTTTTTTAATAATGTAACTATCCATCATTTTATTTGTAGTTTCTTTTATTGCTTCAAAACTTAGAACGTTATTACTCTCTCAGAGATTTGAGCTGAGCTCACTGTCAAAACCCCTGAGACCCTAGTGTTCCAACATGCTGAGAACTTAATGGGAGTAGAAGTTGGAGTAAGGAAATCAGGACAGATAGAATTAAGGTTATATGATAGTTGTATTATTAAATTGTGAATGTGTGTTTGTGTGTGTGTGTGTGAGAGAGAGAGAGAGAGAGAGAGAAACATTTTCCCACAGAGGAAATATACTGTCTTTCCTGAGAGGTATTAATACCTTCAGTTTGACTGGTACCCATGAGACCCAACTGTGCAGTAAGAATGAAGTAGGGAGTGTGGCACTTTATGGAAAATTTAGCTTTAAGGAGTTAGCCAACAAGTTGATTCACATTTGGAATAATTTTTTTTTTTGTTTTGTTCTGGTTGTTTGAGAGAAATTAGTTTTAAACAGAAATCTAACTAAAACATAGCTCCAAGAAAGAACGAAATCTCATAATGGTATAACTATTGCTCAATAATTTCCTGCTTGCCCCCAAATTGACCAATTTCGGAAGGATTGGGCAGATCGCATCTTAGAACATGTTCTAACAAAGAAGGAGGGGTTAAAAAATCATACCACCTCATTGCCA
Source organism: Mirounga angustirostris (assembly GCF_029215605.1). Classification (NCBI taxonomy): domain Eukaryota; kingdom Metazoa; phylum Chordata; class Mammalia; order Carnivora; family Phocidae; genus Mirounga; species Mirounga angustirostris. The sequence continues at coordinate 22,690,243 of NW_026991713.1, forward strand.
CATGCCTGGAATATTTACAATAGCTAAAGATTTTCTGGAATATTCTTAGTTCAGATATTCTATTTTGTTGATCTGTGCTCATTCCTACCTGTCAGATCATAGGTCCCACCTTCTGTTCAAAAAGTAGTCACCATAGAAATTTGGCAACAGTTTCCTAGCTTGTGTTCTCAATCTCATTCTTCTCTTCTACTCCATTTTGCTTATCTTTTTTTTTTTTTTTGAGATTTTATTTATTTATTTGAGAGAGAGAGAATGAGAGAGAGCACATGAGAGGGGGGAGGGTCAGAGGGAGAAGCAGACTCCCTGCCGAGCAGGGAGCCCGATGTGGGACTCGATCCAGGGACTCCAGGATCATGACCTGAGCGGAAGGCAGTCGCTTAACCAACTGAGCCACCCAGCGCCCCCATTTTGCTTATCTTTGTTTAAAATAAAAAGAGCACCTTTATGTGCCAGTGCTTAGTTTCAGAAACTCTAATGGTTCTCCGAATGTACTGGCTGTGTTATGCAGGGAGGAAGCCACTTGATTCTTTCTCACCACTGCCTTCAAATTAAACCTTCAGCTAAACTCCATTCCAAGCTCCGGGATAGCGTCTAAGGCTTTTGTTTTTCTGGACCCTGGAGATTAGAACAGTTTGAGTTATTAACAATCTCAGCCCAATCTAATTCAAGACTTTAGTCACGTATCTGATTTTTTTTTAAATCAGAGCACTTGTTAGCATTTAATGAACCTCACTCCACATAGCTTCAAGCTACCAGGATACAGGCTCCCCCTTCACCCCCTTAATCTTCTCCATAGCTCTTCTACTGAAGAATTTGGCCTTCATGGTGACTTTTGGGACCTTTCCCTTCTCCCATCACATCACAGCAATGATAGGAGCAGCTCCAGTCTTGGTGTTTTGTTTTGTTTTGTTTTATGGCATCACTTACCGTGTCTGCTCACTGACCAAAGTCCACAGTTTATCAAGGTTGACAGTTGGGCAGAAGCTCTGGTTCCTCTGTGAGTGGTAATGCCTCATACCTACCTTTGCAAAATAACCCAGGTGACTTTTGTCTAAGTTGATCCTGTGGTGATGCACACCACCAGCATTACCCTGGCCTCCTGGGTGCTTGTGGTGCTTGCTAGTAGGGCCATGGCCCCAAAGTTTCCAGGTCTTCCTCAGTCTGGATGGCATGTCTGCAGCCCAGACGAAAGAGCAGTTGCATATCTGATTGAAAGCTTCTTGTCTATGTTCTCCAAGATACTTGAAGTGGGAAAGGAGGGGGAGGCAAGATCCATCTTTTCTTTCTTACTCTCTCCACCTCTTGCCCCTATTTGCTACATGCTCCAGGGTTAAGCAGGGAGAAGAGGGGCATTTTTTAAAACCTAATTGGTGCTAGTCTGTGAAAACCCTCTGCATACCAAACATCCAAACTCTGACCATTTTTCAAATAGGGGGCTTTTGTGGGTTCTTTGGGGACTCTCTGTTGGAGACCTCTGACACTGCAACATTTCCTAACGTGGGTGAGGCACTCCCTTGCTGTGCTCTTTTGATACACCCTCAACCCAACTCCAGCAGTTCATGCCCTGCAGCCTCTTTCTGCTGGGACAGCTTGGACCTTGGCAGGCAGTGTTCTTGGGTAAGGTCCTTCCAAGAAATCTCTGACCTGGCTATTCTTTTTTTTAAGATGTGCACGCCTTAATCCTTGGAAACTGTGAATCTGCTACTTTATTTTTTCCATAGCGCATTATTTTTTTTTTTTTACTTTTTTCTTTAAAATAATCTCTACACCCAACGTGGGGCTCAAACTCACAACCCCAAGATCAAGAGTTGCATGCTCCACCAACTGAGCCAGCCAGGCACCCTTATTTTTTATTTGTTTTAACTGAAATATAGTTGACATATAATATTACATTAGTTTCAGATATATAATATAGTGATTCAACAATTATATAGATTACTAAATGCTCACTATAATAATTGTCATTACCATCTGTCACTATATAAAGTTATTAAATATTATTTTTAGTTGACCATTTTATTATATATGTATTTAATTTTAATTCCAGTGTCATTAGCATACAGTGTTATATTAGTTTCAGATGTACAATGTAATTATTCAACAATTCTTTTTTTTTTTTTAAAGATTTTATTTATTTATTTGAGAGAGAGAGACACAGCGAGATAGGAAACACAAGCAGGGGGAGTGGGAGAGAGAGAAGCAGGTTTCCTGCCAAGCAGGGAGCCTGATGCGGGGCTTGATCCCAGGACCCTGAGATCATGACCTGAGCCAAAGGCAGACGCTTAACCACTGAGCCACCCAGGCGCCCCTATTCAACAATTCTATACATTTCTGAGTGTTCATCATGATAAGCGTACTCTTAACCCCCTTCACCTATTTCATCCATCCCCCCACCCACCTCCCCTCTGGTAACTACCAGTTTGTTCTCTATAGTTAAGAGTCTGTTTTTTGTTTTATCTCTTTTTTTCTTAGTTCGTTTGTTTTGTTTCTTAAATTCCATGTATTAAGTGAAATCATATGGTATTTATCTTTCTCTGATTTTTTTTTTTTTTTAAGAGAATGAGAGAGATGGGGTGCCTGGGTGGCTCAGATGGTTAGTCTGCCTTTGGCTCAGGTCATGATCCCAGGGTTCTGGGATCGAGCCCCACGTCGGGCTCCTGGCTCAGTGGGGAGCCTGCTTCTCCCTCGCCCTCTGCCTCTCCCCCTGCTCATGGTTTCTCTCTCTCTGTATCTCTGTGTCTCAAATGAATAAATAAAATCTTTAAAAAAAAGAGAGAATGAGAGAGAGAGAGAGCACGAGAGGGGGAAGGGTCAGAGGGAGAAGCAGACTCCCCGCTGAGCAGGGAGCTTGATGCCTGACACAGTCCCAGGACTCCAGGATCATGATCTGGGCCAAAGGCAGTCGCCCAACCAACTGAGCCACCCAGGCTCCACCTTTCTCTGATTATTTCACTTAGCATTATACTTTCAGGATCCATCCATGTTGTTGCAAATGGCAAGATTTCAGTCTTTTTTATGGATGAGTAATATTTCTATCTATATATATATATATATATATACACACACACCACATCTTTTTTTTTTTTTTTAAAGATTTTATTTATTTATTTGAGACAGAGAGAATGAGAGACAGAGAGCATGAGAGGGAGGAGGGTCAGAGGGAGAAGCAGACTCCCTGCCAAGCAGGGAGCCCGATGCGGGACTCGATCCCGGGACTCCAGGAGCATGACCTGAGCCGAAGGCAGTCGCTTAACCAACTGAGCCACCCAGGCGCTCCACACCACATCTTTTTTATCCATTTACCTATGGATGGACATTTGGGCTACTTCTATATCTTAGTTATTATAAATAATGCTGCAATAAACATAGGGGTGCCTGTATCATTTGTAATTAGTGTTTTTGCATTCTTTGGGTAAACCTCCAAACTGTTCTCCACAGTGGCTGCACCAGTTTGCATTCCCACCAACAGTGCATGAGGGTTCCCCTTTCTCCATATCCTTGCCAACACCTGTTGTTTCTTGAATTTTTGATTTTAGCCATTCTGACAGGTGTGAGATGATATCTCATTGTGGTTTTGATTTGCATTTCCACAATAATGAGTGATACTGAGCATCTTTTCATATGTCTGTTGGCTATCTTTATATCTTCTTTGGAGAGATGTCTGTTCATGTCTTCTGCCCATTTTTTAAAAAAAATTTTATTTATTTATTTGACAGAGAGAGACACAGCAAGAGAGGGAACACAAGCAGGGGGAGTGGGAGAGGGAGAAGCAGGCTTCCCGCTGAGCAGGGATCCCGATGTGGGGCTTGATCCCAGGACCCCGGGATCATGACCTGAGCCAAAGACAGCCGCTTAACTGACTGAGCCACCCAGGCACCCCTCTGCCCATTTTCTTTTTAAAGATTTTATTTATTTATTTGAGAGAGAGAGAGAATGAAAGACAGAGAGCATGAGAGGGAGGAGGGTCAGAGGGAGAAGCAGACTCCCCGCTGAGCAGGGAGCCCAATGCGGGACTCGATCCCGGGAACTCCAGGATCGTGACCTGAGCCGAAGGCAGTCGCTTAACCAACTGAGCCACCCAGGTGCCCCCCTCTGCCCATTTTTAATTGGATTATTTGTGTATGTGTGTTTTTTTTTTTTTTGGTATTGAGTTGCATAAGTTCTTTATATATTTTGGATACTAACCCTTTATCAGATATTGTAAATACCTTCTCCCATTCAGTAGGTTGTCTTTTAATTTTGTTGATTGTTTCCTTTGCTGTTCAGAAGCCTTTAAGTTTGATGTAGACCCCATAGTTTATTTTTGCTTTTGTTTCCCTTGCCTCAGGAGACATATCTAGAAAAATGTTGCTACGGCTGATGTCAGAGAAATTACTGCTTGTGCTCTCTTCTAGGATTTTTATGGCTTCAGGTCTCACATTTAGGTCCTTAATCCATTTTGAGTTTATTTTTGTGTATGGTGTAAGAAAGTGCTTCAGTTTTATTGTTTTGCATGTAGCTGTCCAGTTTTCCCAACACCGTTTGTTGAAGAGACTGTCTTTTTCCCATTGCATATTCTTGCCTCCTTTGCTGAAGATTAATTTACCATATAATTGTGGGGTTATTTCTGGGCTCTCTATTCTCTTTTATTGATCTATGTGTCAATTTTTTGTGCCAGTACCATACTGTTTTGATTACTGCAGCTCTGTAGTATATCTTGAAATCTGAGATTGTGATACCTCCAGTTTTTGTTCTTCTTTTTCAAGATTGCTTTGGCTATTTGGGGTCCTTTGTGGTTCCATACGAATTTTAGGATTGATTGTTCTAGTTCTGTGAAAAATGCTATTGATATTTTGATAGGGATTGCATTAATCTGTACATTGCTTTGGGTGGTATGGACACTTTAACAATATTTGTTCTCCCAATCCATGAGCATAGAATATTTTTCCATTTGTTTGTTTTGCCTTCAATTTCTTTCATCAGTGTTTTATAGTTTTCAGAGTACAGGTCTTTCACCTCCTTGGTTAAGTTTTTTCCTAGGTGTTTTATTATTTTTGGTGCAATTGTAAATGGGATTGTTTTCTTTTTTTAAAATTATTTTTTTAAAGATTTTATTTACTTATTTGACAGAGAGAGAGAGAGACAGCGAGAGAGGGACCACAAGCAGGGGGAATGGGAGAGGGAGAAGCAGGCTCCCCACTGAGCAGGGAGCCCGATGTGGGGCTTGATCCCAGCACCCTGGGATCACAACCAGAGCCGAAGGCTGATGCCCAACTGACTGAGCCACCCAGGCGCCCCAATGGGATTGTTTTCTTAATTTCTCTTTCTGCTTCTTTGTTATTAGTGTATAGAAATGCAACGGATTTCTGTATATTGATTTTGTGTCCTGCGACCTTACTGAATTCATTTATTAGTTTTAGTAGTTTTTTGGTGGAGTCTTTAGGGTTTTCCATATATAGTATCATGTCATTTGCAAACAGTAAAAGTTTTACTTCTTACCAACTTAGATGCCTTTTATTTCTTTTTCTTGTCTAATTGCTGTTACTAGGACTTCGAGTTGAATGTGTTACTTCACATGGTAAAAAGGACTTTGCAGATATGATTGAGGTTATGGACCTTAAGATGGAGGGATTATCCTTTGTAATCCAGGTAGGCCCAATCTACTCATCCAACCACATGAGTCCTTGCAGGTGGAGAACCTATCCCAACTATAATCAGGGAGAGAGATGTGACTATAGAGAAAGGGTCAGAGACATGTGACAATAGAGGGATGCTCTCCACCATTGCTGGTTTGAAGATGGAGGAAGAGGGCCACAGGCCGAGGAATGTGGTGACCTCTAGAAGTTGGGAATGGTCCTCAGGTATAGCCAGCAAGAAAATGAGTACCTGAGTTCTACAACTACAAGGGACTGAATTTTGCTAGTAACCTAAGTGAGCAGGAAATGGATTATTCCCTAGAGCCTCCAAAAAATGAGCTTGCTGATAACTTGGTTTTAGTCAAGACTTCTGCCCTATAGACTATAAGATAATAAATTTGTGTTGTTTTAAGCCACTAATTTGCAGTATTTTGTTATGGCAAATGAATGAATGTACTCTCCCCCAGATTTTCTCCCCGAGTCTTACTGGTTTCTGCTTCTTGGTAAACATGGGGTAAGAGGAAGGTGTGACTGTGTCCTTCCCTTGGCAGGGAATCTCTACCTCCATTCTTTACCACTGCATTTCTTAAAGCTTCTCCCACATGGTTGGGGAAGACAATGGTCTACTTTTCTATACATCCAGACTGACAACATTGTTGGCATTCTTTCTTACTTTTTTTTAAAGGTTTTATTTATTTATTTGACAGAGAGCGAGCACAAGCAGGGGGAGCAGCAAGCAGAGGGAGAGGGAGAATCAGGCTCCCCACTGAGCAGAGAGCTTGACATGGGACTTGATCCCCGGGCCCTGGGATCATGACCTGAGCTGAAGGCAGATGCTTAACCAGCTGAGCCACCCAGGCGCCCCTGGCATTCTTTCTTATGCATAGGCTGAAAGTGGATATCTTGGTGTATCCAGCAATTTATTTAAGCACACTTGCTCCCTCAGTCACAATGTAGAGACAGGAAAAGTCCCATGTAACATTGTTGGACAATAACAATCATACATCTTTGTTCCTTGTTCTGTGTTTCAGTGCAAGGGCATATAGACCGTTTGTAAACATTTCCATTACTCTCTAGCTACCTGAATTCCTCTGCCAGTCTAGGTCTCCTTGATGGAAATCCTGTTACTGATTCTCTGCATTTTGATGAACACATCTTTCACTTTGGACTCTGTACCCTTTTGGTCCTATTATCTGTCTGAAATTAATTTCTGCAACCAAGTCAGTTCCCCCCACTCTCTGATTTTATGCAGATTGTCGGCAGGACATCATGTCTGTTCTGTGCCTTTGTGAGCATAAGTAGAACCTCAGTTTTGGAAGGGTTTCACTGCTTCTTTCCTCTTCACTCAGCTGTTTCACTGCTTCTTTCCTTTCACGCCTCAATCTTAAATCATCCCTCTTCACTGTCTTCCAAGATATGCATGTGTGAGATCCGTGGGGGAATCTCACTACTTCTGTTGGCAGGTTGTTCCAATATGGAGATTTTTTTTTTAGCTCCTTGAGGGTGGGAACCAAATCTTATGCATTGTGACAACACCAGCCCAGCTCGAGCCTGGAGCATAGCAGAAACTCAGTGAATGAATAAGTGAATGAATTAGTGAATGAATGAGTATTATTGGGCCCCAAACTAGCTTCCTTGTGGCTCCCGTAAAGTAGTCCTTGGAATGACTCAGAATGATTTAATCCCTTCTCTACAGGATGGCCTTTAACAGTTAAAACTATCCTGTCCTAATTATGTCTTTCCTTCTCATCTGATATATTTTCAACCCCCGAAAGGATAGTCCTACACATCAAATTACAACCTTTTCTCCTATAGTTGTATAATAGCCTCCTAAGGAATGTCCAGTTTTCTGGAATGCATTTAGCATGAGGGTGGGCTGGAAGTGATTGTGTAACTATTGCAAAAGTCTGTGGTTTGAACCTTTCCAAAAGTTTTATCTCAGCAGCCCAGACACAGGCCTCTGCCAAAAATCACAGCTTCTCTGTTTCCCATTGTGTAGTCTGCAGATAGTCCTGATAAACGACTGAGGGGTTTATATGGAAGGCGTCATGGTGTATTGCAAGTGTAATAGGATATCGAATAGGACTTTTCATGGTGTCTTGAAATTTCATCTGAAGCCCCAAAGCTGAGAATGAAAGGTGATAAGTATCCCCAGGTTTCCAAATGGGGTGCTAACACTAGACATATCCATGCAGAAGTTATTTAAAGACAGCAAAACTGGTATCAACTCCAACACACACCTCCAGCTGATGCAGGAGAAAGTGATTATCAGCTTCTATCACACACCTCCAGCAGAGGTAGGAGAATGGGAATTAAAGAGAGTCCCTGAGGTAGTGGACAGTGTTGTGACATTTCCTTTTCTCTTCTTATGAGGGGGGCCCTCAAGAGAATTGGTGGCTCTGGTGGTGCCCTGTCCTTGGACTAGAGCAGGGTGAGAGAATTCATGGAGAAATGAGTATGTGTCTTCTGGACAGTTTAGGGACATATATTAATGGAAACTGATGCTTGCTTTCTGCCTGATAACTATGGAATGTGGGAAGCTGGGCAGACCAACTAGTGAACTCAAAGTGTGTGAGGAGGGCAACGGTGAGAGCTGTCTGCACTACCAGAATTGGTAGTGGTGGGCATATGTATTCCCCAGGAGCTGCAATGGAAGGTAGCTGGCCTTCAACCAGGAGGGCTGTCTGTGGAGTAAAGGGACCCCAGCAATAAGCTGCTATATGGTGTATTTCTGGGCAGGAAGTGTGTGAGAGAAGTGGGAGAGTACGTTTGCTTTTAGGGGGCTTTTCAATCAGGCAGCTTCTACAGCGAGCCTTTGAAAGCCCATAAATGCATCCCTTTAGAGAGAGCCCACATAGGGACTCCTCCTACCTCAAGGCCATGATCTACCATATTTTAATGGCACCTACCATAAAAGATACATTTGCTTCTTTTCCTCTAATCTCCCCCCTGCCTTGACCTTGGAGAAGCCAGAAGCAGCCCACTGAGGGTAAGGAGAATGAAGGAGATGAAGGAAGAACAGACAGTACCTCCTTTCCACACTTTAGGGCTGTGGTCACCATGCCATAGGTCAGGGTAGGGCTGGGGGTGCGGGTGTGGTGGTGGGAGATTCTGAATTGGTTATGTGATTGAAGTTTTAAATAGAACTTTTTAATGAGTTTTAATTGTTGAAAGTAACTTAAAAATCTCGGAGTATGAAATATGCCTGAGATGTTGTGTGGGGTTGGGAAGAAGGGGGATTTGACAGAGCATGTTGAGAGGGGATGGTTAGAGAAAAATAACGCTGTCTTCTGTTTGTACACCACTGAGTTAGCCCATTTGATAGATTCCAGGGAGGCCAGGCCCAGGGGATAGGTGGGCAAGAGTCTATGTTCTGGAACTTTGGTACTATGGACTTTTTTTTCCTCTGAAGTTTTTGATATTTCTGTTTAATTTTTTTAATTTAATTTTTAGTTTTTAAAAGATTTACTTATTTATTTTAGAGAGGGGCAGGGTAGAGACAGAGGGAGAGAGAAACTTAAGCAGACTCCATGCTGAGTGCAGACCCCAACTCAGGGCTCGATCCCATGACGCTGAGCCAAAACCAAGAGTCAGACACTCAACTGACTGAGCCACCCAGGCACCTCTTTTTTAAGATTAAATTAAAAAAAATTTTTTTTAAAGATTTTATTTTTAAGTAATCTCCATACCCAATGTGGGGATTGAACTTGGGACCCTGAGATCAAGAGTGCACCCTCCTCCCCAACTGAATCAGCCAGGCATCCAGTTGTTTAATTTTTAAAAAGCTTTTACTCTGAAATAATGTTACAACTACAGAGAAGTTGCAAAAATAGTACAGAGAGTTCCCATATACCCTTTCCCCAGCTTCCCCTAATGTTAACGTCTTCTATAACCATACTGTAATGATCAAAACCAGGAAGTTACCATTGGTACAATACTATTAACTACTCTACAGACCTTATTGTAGTTTGCCAACTTTCTCATGAATGTTCTTTTTCTGGCCAGAATCCAACCCAGGCTCTCACAGTACATTTATTTGTCACGTTTCCATTGTTTTCTCCTTAGTCTTTCTTTGTATCATTACATTTTAGGATTAGAAAGGACAGTAAAGATCTTCTAGATGAATGACCCTGTGGATTCTTGAATGTCCTCTATAAAAATTCCTGTGAATAAATTTTTCTGCATGAAGACACCTCCGCTGACAGTCTGTTCTAAATGGGGCCCAGCACTATAAGGACGTCCACAGCTGTGATTTGCTTTCTTAAAGTTTTCACCTATTGATTCTGGGTCTTATTTTATTTTTGCCTTTTTTTTTTTCAAGATCTTATTTATTTATTTGACAGAGAGAGACACAGCGAGAGAGGGAACACAAGCAGGGGGAGAGGGAGAAGCAGGCTTCCTGCTGAGCAGGGAGCCTGATGCGGGGCTCCATCCCAGGACCCTGGGATCATGACCTGAGCTGAAGGCAGACTGAGCCACCCAGGTGCCCCTTATTTTTGCCTTTTGGAACAAGGCCATTTTCCCTCTACATGCCACCCTTCAAATATTGGAAGACCATTGTATTTCTACTCCCCCTGAAGCCCCACCCCCCACTCCTGTCATCAAATCCTTTCTTCTTTAGGATGAACATCTTTATTTTTTTAAAGATTTTATTTATTTATTTGAGAGAGAGACAGCATAGGAGAGAGGGGGGAGAGAGAGAGAGAGCGCATGAGCAGGGGGGAGGGGCAGAGGAAGAGGGAGAAGCAGATTCCCCACTGAGTAGGGAGCCCCATTCAGGGTTCAATCCTAGGACCCTGAGATCATGACCTGAGCTGAAGGCAGACGTTTAACTGACTGAGCCACTCAGGCACCCCATAGGATGAACATCTTTAGTTCTATCAATTGTTTCGTGTATGACGTGGTTTTAAGTCATCCTACACATGGGTCAATACACCCTGAACAAGCACCAGTTATATTTATGAATGTAGATGGGGGTCTGTCTGTCTATGTGATGCCTAAACAGAGAAAAAAACACAGGTATCATTCTCCACATTCTATATCCTGTCTCTGCAGGCCAAGATTACATTTACATTTGGTTCATTTTTATAAAGGTAGTCAGGTCCTAGTTAAACATACAAATTAAATAGCCATTTTTGTGAACATAAGTGTGTAACCTAGGCTCCTGTGTGAGTTGCTAAGAGAAATTTGACATTTTTCTTAGAGATAACTACCGGGTTGGAAGTCTAGACAAGTAAGTATGTTTTTAATTAAGCTTGGGTTGGCTTATATTGAAATTGAAAATGGTACCTGGCAAGAAGCTGCTGGTATATCTTCTCAAAAAAAAAAAAGGCAATACATTTCCAAAAACTAGAACAAACTCTCAAGGTATTGGCAGAATCTGGGAGAACTTCCACTTACTGAACAGCTAATGGGGATGGGTTGAAAAATACAATGTGGCCTGAATTAGAGCAAGTATTTTTACTTAAAAGTAATTCTCAAAACACTTTTTTTTTTAAAAAAGATCTTATTTATTTATTTGACAGAGAGAGAGATGGTGAGAGAGGGAACACAAGAAGGTGGAGTGGGAGAGGGAGAAGCAGACTCCCCGTGGAGCAGGGAGCCAGATACAGGGCTAAATCCCAGGACCCTGGGATCTTGACCCCTAGCCGAAGGCAGACGCTTAACGAATGAGCGACCCAGGTGCGCCTCAAAACACTTTCTATCAGTCTTCAACTGTCTATACCCTGGTTCAAGATGCAGGGTATGTTTTGACCTTACCTGGACTGTGTGGGTATTGCTGGAGGGCATTATTACAATACTATTGTCTATTTTCCCTATTGCCCTTACTTATTTTCGGTCACATTTCTTTTTTAATTTTTTTATTGTTATGTTAATCCCCATACATTATATCATTAGTTTTAGATGTAGTGTTCCATGATTCATTGTTTGTGCATAACACCCAGTGCTCCATGCAGAACGTGCCCTCTTTAATACCCATCACCAGGCTAACCCATCCTCCCACCCCTCCCCTCTAGAACCCTCAGTTTGTTTTTCAGAGTCCATCGTCTCTCATGGTTCGTCTACCCCTCCGATACCCCCCCTTCATTCTTCCCCTCCTGCTATCTTCTTCTTCTTTTTTTTTCCTTAACATATATTGCATTATTTGTTTCAGAGGTACAGATCTGAGATTCAACAGTCTTGCATAATTCACAGCACTTACCAGAGCACATACCCTCCCCAGTGTCTATCACCCAGTCACCCCATCCCTCCCACCCCACCCCCCACTCCAGCAACCCTCAGTTTGTTTCCTGAGATTAAGAATTCCTCATATCAGTGAGGTCATATGATACATGTCTTTCTCTGTTTGACTTATTTCACTCAGCATAATACCCTCCAGTTCCATCCACGTCGTTGCAAATGGCAAGATCTCATTCCTTTTGATGGCTGCATAATATTCCATTGTATATATATATACCACATCTTCTTTATCCATTCATCTGTCGATGGACATCTTGGCTCTTTCCACAGTTTGGCTATTGTGGACATTGCTGCTATAAACATCGGGGTGCACGTACCCTTTCGGATCCCTACTTTTGTATCTTGGGGGTAAATACCCAGTAGTGCAATTGCTGGATCGTACGGTAGCTCTATTTTCAACTTTTTGAGGAACCTCCATACTGTTTTCCAGAGTGGCTGCACCAGCTTGCATTCCCACCAACAGTGGAGGAGGGTTCCCCTTTCTCCGCATCCCCGCCAACATCTGTCATTTCCTGACGTGTTAATTTTAGCCATTCTGACTGGTGTGAGGTGGTATCTCATTGAGGTTTTGATTTGGATTTCCCTGATGCCATGCGATGTTGAGCACTTTTTCATGTGTCTGTTGGCCATTTGTATGTCTTCTTTGGAAAAACGTCTGTTCATGTCTTCTGCCCATTTCTTGATTGGATTCTTTGTTCTTTGGGTGTTGAGTTTGATAAGTTCTTTATAGATTTTGGATACTAGCCCTTTATCTGATATGTCATTTGCAAATATCTTCTCCCATTCTGTCGGTTGTCTTTTGGTTTTGTTGACTGTTTCCTTTGCTGTGCAAAAGCTTTTTATCTTGATGAAGTCCCAAGAGTTCATTTTTGCCCTTGCTTCCCTTGCCTTTGGCGATGTTTCTAGGAAGAAGTTGCTGTGGCTGAGGTCGAAGAGGTTGCTGCCTGTGTTCTCCTTTAGGATTTTGATGGACTCCTGTCTCACATTTAGGTCTTTCAACCATTTGGAGTCTATTTTTATGTGTGGTGTAAGGAAATGGTCCAGTTTCATTCTTCTGCACGTGGCTGTCCAATTTTCCCAACACCATTTGTTGAAGAGACTGTCTTTTTTCCATTGGACATTCTTTCCTGCTTTGTCAAAGATGAGTTGACCATAGAGTTGAGGGTCCATTTCTGGGCTCTCTATTCTGTTCCACTGATCTGTGTGTCTGTTTTTGTGCCAGTACCATACTGTCTTGATGATGACAGCTTTGTAATAGAGCTGGAAGTCCGGAATTGTGATGCTGCCAGCTTTGCTTTTCTTTTTCAACATTCCACTTTTTCAACATTTGGGGTCTTTTCTGGTTCCATACAAATTTTAGGATTATTTGTTCCATTTCTTTGAAAAAAGTGGGTGGTATTTTGATGCGGATTGCATTGAATGTGTAGATTGCTCTAGGTAGCATTAACATCTTCACAATATTTGTTCTTCTAGTCCATGAGCATGGAATGTTTTTCCATTTCTTTGTGTCTTCCTCAATTTCTTTCATGAGTATTTTATAGTTTACTGAGTACAGATCCTTTGCCTCTTTGGTTAGATTTATTCCTAAGTATCTTATGGTTTTGGGTGCAATTGTAAATGGGATCAACTCCTTAATTTCTCTTTCTTCTGTCTTGTTGTTGGTGTATAGGAATGCCACTGACTTCTGTGCATTGATTTTATATCCTGCCACTTTACTGAATTCCTGTATGAGTTCTAGCAGTTTTGGGGTGGAGTCTTTTGGGTTTTCCACATAAAGTATCATATCATCTGCAAAGAGTGAGAGTTTGACTTCTTCTTTGCTGATTTGGATGCCTTTTATTTCTTTTTGTTTTCTGATTGCTGTGGCTAGGACTTCTAGTACTATGTTGAATAGCAGTGGTGATAGTGGACATCACTGCCACGTTCCTGACCTTAGGGGGAAAGCGCTCAGTTTTTCCCCATTGAGAATGATATTCGCTGTAGGTTTTTCATAGATGGTTTTTATGATATTGAGGTATGTACCCTCTATGCCTATACTCTGAAGAGTTTTGATCAAGAAAGGATGCTGTACTTTGTCAAATGCTTTTTCTGCATCTATTGAGAGGATCATATGATTCTTGTTCTTTCTTTTGTTAATGTATTGTATCACGTTGATTGATTTGCGGATGTTGAACCAACTTGCAGCCCAGGGATAAATCCCACTTGGTCGTGGTAAATAATCCTTTTATTGTACTGTTGGATCCTATTGGCTAGTATTTTGGTGAGAATTTTTGCATCCATGTTCATCAGGGATATTGGTCTATAATTCTCCTTTTTGATGGGGTCTTTGTCTGGTTTTGGGATCAAGGTAATGGTGGCCTCATAAAAGGAGTTTGGAAGTTTTCCTTCCATTTCTATTTTTTGGAACAGTTTCAGAAGAATAGGTATTAATTCTTCTTGAAATGTTTGGTAGAATTCCCCTGGGAAGCCATCTGGCCCTGGGCTTTTGTTTTTTGGGAGATTTTTGATGACTGCTTCAATTTCCTTAGCGGTTATAGGTCTGTTCAGGTTTTCTATTTCTTCCTGGTTCAGTTTTGGTAGTTGATACATCTCTAGGAATGCATCCATCTCTTCCAGGTTATCTAATTTGCTGGCATAGAGTTGCTCATAATATGTTCTTATAATTGTTTGTATTTCTTTGGTGTTGGTTGTGAGCTCTCCTCTTTCATTCATGATTTTGTTGATTTGGGTCATTTCTCTTTTCTTTTTGATAAGTCTGGCCAGGGGTTTATCAATCTTGTTAATTCTTTCAAAGAACCAGCTCCTAGTTTCGTTGGTCTGTTCTACTGTTCTTTTGGTTTCTATTTCATTCATTTCTGCTCTGATCTTTATTATTTCTCTTCTCCGGCTGGGTTTCAGCTTTATTTGGTGTTCTTTCTCCAGCTCCTTTAGGTGTAGGCTTAGATTGTGTATTTGAGACCTCTCTTGTTTCTTGAGAAAGGCTTGTATTGCTGTATACTTTCCTCTTAGGACTGCCTTTGCTGCATCCCAAAGATTTTGAATAGTTGTGTTTTCATTTTCATTGGTTTCCATGAATTTTTTAAATTCTTCTTTAATTTCCTGGTTGACCCATTCATTCTTCAGTAGGATGCTCTTTAGCCTCTATGTATTTGAGTTCTTTCCGACTTTCCTCTTGTGATTGAGTTCTAGTTTCAAAGCACTGTGATCTGAAAATAGGCAGGGAATGATCCCAATCTTTTGGTACCGGTTGAGACCTGATTTATGACCTAGGATGTGATCGATTCTGGAGAATGTTCCATGGGCACTAGAGAAGAATGTGTATTCCGTTGCGTTGGGATGGAATGTTCTGAATATGTCTGTGAAGTCCATTTGGTCCAGTGTATCATTTAAAGTCTTTATTTCTTTGTTGATCTTTTGCTTAGATGATCTGTCCATTTCAGTGAGGGGGGTGTTAAAGTCCCCTACTATTACTGTATTGTTGTCAATGTGTTTCTTTGCTTTTGTTATTAATTGTCTTATATAATTGGCTGCTCCCATGTTAGGGGCATAGATATTTACAATTGTTATATCTTCTTGTTGGATAGACCCTTTATTTATTTTTAAAATTTTATTTATTTTTTGACAGAGAGAGAGACAGCGAGAGAGGGAACACAAGCAGGGGGAGTGGGAGAGGGAGAAGCAGGCATTCCGCTGAGCAGGGAGCCCAATGCGGGGCTTGATCCCAGGACCCCGGGATCATGACCTGAGCTGAAGGCAGATGCATAACGACTGAACCACCCAGGCGCCCCTGGATAGACCCTTTAAGTAGGATATAGTGTCCTTCCTCATCTCTTATTACAGTCTTTGGTTTAAAATCTAATTTGTCTGATATAAGGATTGCCACCCCAGCTTTCTTTTGGTGTCCATTAGCAAGGTAAATGGTTTTCCACCCCCTCATATTCAATCTGGGGGTGTCTTTGGGTCTAAAATGAGTCTCTTGCAGACAGCATATCGATGGGTCTTGTTTTTTAATCCAATCTGATAGCCTGTGTCTTTTGATTGGGGCATTTAGCCCATTTACATTCAGGGTAACTATTGAAAGATATGCATTTAGTGCCATTGTATTGCCTGTAAGGTGACTGTTACTTTATATTGTCTGTGTTTCTTTCTGGTCTATGTTGCTTTTAGACTCTCTCTTTGCTTAGAGGACCCCTTTCAAGATTTCTTGTAGGGCTGGTTTTGTGTTTGCAAATTCCTTTAGTTTTTGTTTGTCCTGGAAGCTTTTTATCTTTCCTTCTATTTTCAATGACAGCCTAGCTGGATATAGCATTCTTCACTGCATATTTTTCTCATTTAGTGCTCTGAATATATCCTGCCAGTCTTTTCTGGCCTGCCAGGTCTCTGTGGATAGGTCTGTTGCCAATCTAATGTTTCTACCATTGTAGGTTACATATCTCTTGTCCTGAGCTGCTTTCAGGATTTTCTCTTTGTCTCTGAGACTCGTAAGTTTTACTATTAGATGTTGGGGTGTTGACCTATTTTTATTGACTTTGAGAGGGGTTCTCTGTGCTTCCTGGATTTTGATGCCTGTTTCCTTCCCCAAATTAGGGAAGTTCTCTGCTATAATTTGCTCCATTATACCTTCTGCCCCGCTCTCTCTTTCTTCTTCTGGGATCCCAATTATTCTAATGTTGTTTCGTTTTATGGTATCGCTTATCTCTCGAATTCTGCCCTCATGATCCAGTAGTTGTTTATCTCTCTTTTTCTCAGCTTCTTTACTTTTCCATCATTTAGTCTTCTATATCACTGATTCTCCCTTCTGCCTCATTTATCCTAGCAGTTAGCACCCCCATATTTGATTGCACCTCATTAATAGCCTTTTTCATTTCGACTTGGTTAGATTTTAGTTCTTTTACTTCTCCAGAAAGGGTTTCTTTAATATGCTTTTTTCAAGCCCAGCTAGTATCTTTAAGGTGATGATTCTGAACTCTAGATCCGACATCGTACTAATGTCCGTATTGAGTAGGTCCCTGGCAGTTCGTACTCCCTCTTGTTCTTTTTGTTGAGGTGATTTTTTCCATCTTGTCATTTTGTCCAGAGGAGAATAGATGAATGAGAGAACAAAATGCTAACAGTGTAACAACATCCCCAGAAAATATACTCTAAACAAATCAGAAAGGACCTGAAGCAGTGCGAAAAGAAAGGGAAAGAGAGAAAAAAGAAAAAGATAAAGATAAAAACAAACAAAAACAGAACAAAACAACAAAAAAACAGAATATGATCAAATATGATCAGGCTGGTATATAGATCAGTGCCACACACTAGATTTTGTGTGTATTTTGGTCTATTAGAAGAAAGTACCTCCCAAAATTTTAAAGAAAGAAAAACTTATATATGTACAAAAATAAGGGTTGATATGATCAAGGGATGGAATATGACTGTAAAGATGGAAATTATAAAAAATTTTATAAAAGGAATTGATAAGAAGTTGTTTGAAAAAAGAAAGAAGAGGATTTAAAAAAAAAAGAAAAAAAGGGAGAGAATGTGATCAGGCAGGGGAGTAGAAAAAAACCATACACTAGAGATTTAGGGTATATTTTGACCTGTTAGAAGAAACTATTTCAAAATTTTAAAGAGAGAACAACTTATATATATGCCAAATATACGGGTAACTACTATGAAGGGATAGAATATGACTGTAAAAATGAAAAATAAAAATCTTTTTTAAAAAAGGGATTGATAAGATGTTGGTTGAAAAAGGGAAAAAGAAAAATTAAAAAAAAAAAAGACAGTTAAAAAAAATTAACTTTGAAAGACTACAGAATCATGGTAAAAAAGCCATGGATTCTATGTGCTGTATTCCCCTAGTGCTGGAGTTCTGCCGTTCTCATTGATCGGTAAACTTGGTCTTGGCTGGCTGTTCTTGCTGATCTTCTGGGGGAGGGGCCTGTTCCCAAATGTCTTTGCCGGAGGCAGAATTGCCCCGCCCTTGCCCCATCCTGGCTAAGTAATCTGCTCGGGTTTGCTCTCCGGAACTTTTGTTCTCTGCAAGCTTTCCGTACAGCTCTGGAGGCGGAGAGTGAAAATGGCGGCCTCCCAATCTCTGCCCCGGAGGAGCCGAGAACTCGGGGTCCCGCTCCTCAGTGAGCCCCCAGAGAAAAGCCGTCAGTCACTCCCATCTCCCCGGTCTCCGGCCGCACTCCGTGCTCACCCGGCCTGTGACCGCGCGTTTCTATCTCTGGCACCCGACCCCAGGTGGAGTCTCCAAACCCAGCAGATCCCTGCGGTGCACTCCCGCGCGGCTCCTCCCGGGGGAGGAAGGTGAGTCTCCCCGGATCTGCTGCTTGTTGGGTCCCTGCTGGAGGAGCAGTGGCCCGACTATGCTGCGGATCCTGGTTTATGGCAACCCTGAGCTGAGTGCCCGCGCCTGGGCTCTGTCTCTGCAGCTGGCTTCCCTGCTCCGGTACCTGGGAGCTCTGCCACATTCAGGCACCCCTAGTCTTTCTGTGACCCCGAGGGTCCTCAGACCACACTGTCCCGTGAGGCTTCCACCCCCCACTTAGCCACCAGAGTGACCTCCCTCAGCGGAGCCGACTTCTAAAAGTTCCGATTTTGTGCTCCGCGGCTTTATCACTTGCCAGAAGAGGCCAACGGAGGCCCCTCCCCCGCCGTCAATCCTCCCGAATATCGCCTCGGATTCACTTCTCCGCACGTCCTACCTTCCAGAAAGTGGTCGCTTTTCTGTTCAGAGAGTTGTTGCTCTTCTTTTCTTTGATCTCCTGTTGAGTTTGTAGATGTTCAGAATGGTTTGATCCCTATCCAGCTGAATTCCTGAGACCAGACCTCGGTCACATTTCTTAACATTAGTTTTCTTCTTGTGTTCTGTCTGGATCTTAGTATGCAGGCCCTTTTTGAATGGAAGATTTTGTTTCTTTTTCTTTCTGTTTTCTTTCACTGATTCCCCACCATTCTTGAAGTTTTGAGGTTTGTTTCCACCTGGTCCGTGGAGTCCCCAGGTCTTCAATTGCCTCTTTGGGGCCCCTGACCCACAGTGATGTTGGGGATATCACAGATACAGTCACTGAGCCCATTGATGACTTGTCTGGAAGCCAAGTGGAGAGGCTGAGGCTCCCCTGCTTTCCTAAGCTTGCAGCATTCACGGACACTGCTGTGGATCATAGTCAAGTCCTTTCTTGAGCTCGGGTGCCTGACCTTGGCCCTGGTCTCAAGCCACAAGCACTGGGCCTCCTGGTCTTCTTATTCCTGTCTGTAGGGCGGTCAGCAGTAAGCTCTGATGTGGCCCTATTGTTTGTTTACAGCCACAGTTTGTTCTAATTGGTTGCCACGTCCATTCTCTTGGGTTGTTGCCTGTGCTGTGCTAGTTATTAATATTATCAATATCAACCAGCCTGCTACCCCACAGAAGCTGCATTCCTGGCCACCTCTGATTGCTTCCGACCTGAGGCCCATTTAATGCTTTGAATTTCTGTTCCAGTTCTAGCCATATGTTCATTTGTTTTTGAACATGGCTGTGACTTTTTTTAATGAAAAAAGTTTTCTTATGGAGATGTAACTGAAATACAACATGATGTTAGCTTCAGGTGTATAACATGATTTGATATTTGTATGTATTGTGAAATGTTCACTGCAGTAAGTCTAGTTCACATGGCTATGGCTTTTATTTTCTTCTGTATTTTATCTATCATGCAAAAGAGCAGAGGAGAGGACCTCAAAATATATACTTACTATGGCATTTTGACAAGAAGTTTCTTAAAGATGTAGTCCAGATAACCAGGACGTGTATCAAGATGAAAGTCATTACAGAGTTGGTGGAGAGTGCCAAAATTTATTGAAGTCTAATTTACTAATTGTAGACACTTAACAAAACTGAATGTGTTAAAATTCTTTAAAGTGAATATATATATATAATTTAAAAATAAGAAATTTTCCAATAATGTAGTGTTATTATAATAAGTGCTATAATAATAAACTCTAAACATGGAGGTAGGTAAGAGGAAACAAATGCTACAAAATTAATGTATGCATTTTAAATAAAAACTCACAGATTCTCTGAAATGGGAAAGAAAAGAACAAACAAGTTATTTATAACTCATGATTTAAGGTGGACATTAAAAACCACAATTACAGACTATTTAGAAAGTGTGAAAAATGAGAACACCATAAGGGATGAGGCCAAAGTTGTGTTCAGAAGCAAATGGATATTCTCAAGGGACCTCATTATTCGACAAAGCAAGCGTTCAATCTAAGAAAAACACACTGAACCAATGTAAGGAAAGAAGTAGGAAGAATGAAGTATTAAATAAACTACTAATAGAAATCTTTGAATTAGAAAACAGAAACACTGTCAAATCGATACATTAATCTAAGAACCGATTGACCGAAAAACCATTGTCTTTAAGAAAACCTTGGGAGAATAAAGAAGAGAAGAGAAAAAAAAATAAAAATGAGAAATGACATAAAATGGTAAACCTAGAAGAGGTTAAACTTTTACATAAAAACGTGCTCCACTTAAAAATGGTGGTGGGGGCATAGGTGAAAGAACATTAGCAAAAATGTTCATTACTGTCAAAGCTGGGTAATGGGTATGTGGGGGTTCATTACACTCATTTTTCTACTTTTACATATGTTTAAAATTTTCCATAATTAAAAGTTAAAGGGAGAATGTTATGCCTGATTATTCTAATGTGTTTGGAAATCTCCCTAATGAAGTAGATGGTTTTCTGAGAAAACACATTACTAGAATTCACTCAAGAAGTGGAAAATCTGATTAGAACAACAACCCTGGAAAAAATTATAAGAGAATTACCTCCAAAAGATATTCTAAGATCTGACAATTTTATTCATGAATTTTTTCAAGAAACACATAATTCTTATGCTCTATAAATTATATAGAAATAAATGATACCATCAAATTCATTCTATAAAGTTAGCACATTACCACTAGGACCTGGTATGTAAACAACAAAAATATCAAACCACAGAGCAGTTTTATATGCAAATATGTGGAAAATTTTGAAGAGAAATAGTAAGGAAATTGAACTCAGTTGCATCCAGTTGGTCTATTCCACTTAATCAATTCATCAGATTAAGAAAAATTCATCATTTCCTCTGTAAAACGTCCTGACTCATGTCCACGGAGAATAAATGCTTATGACCAACTTGCTCTGCTGTGTTCTTGCCATTTTGCTCTGATAATAATAGGCTTCCAATCCAGCTTATGTCAACTGTGTTTATGTAATCTAATTAAATATTTACGTACACTGATGAGATAGGAGTATGGAAAAAGAATTGTTCCTGTGAGAGCAAAATGGAATGTATTGGAAGAACTCAGTGTAGGTGAGTCACTAAAAAATTAAGTGAGGATGAGATAATTATAAAATTTGGGCAAAAGACATAAAAGTCTAGAAGAAATCTTCACACATATTGCTTTACGAACAACTATGAACAACAATTCTCTTTTTATAAAGATTTATTTATTTGAGAGAGAGTGAGAGAGCGAGAGCGCATGTGCAGGGGGAGGGACAGAGGGAGAGGGAGAAGGAAAGAAGCAGACTCCCTGCCCTATGGCAGGGCTCAACCGGGGTTCGATCTCACATGATCCTGAGGTCATGACCTGAGCCGAAATCAAGAGTTGGATGCTTAACCAACTGAGCCACCCAGGCACCCCACCATTCTCTTCTTTAAAGAAACTGAATGGAAAAATAGCAATGCATTAGGGATTCGATTTATGTAAAAAAGACGGTACAGAATTCTAATTAGCAAACTGATATTCGAGGAAAAGACCTTTCCCTTTATGTTAGTTAAGGCAAAACTAGCTGCCATACTAGACAAACCCCCAAACCTCAACAGCTAATACATTAAGCAAAAATCAAATCTTAGGGCGCCTGGGTGGCTCAGTCGGTTGAGCGACTGCCTTCGGCTCAGGTCATGATCCCGGGGTCCTGGGATTGAATCCCACATCGGGCTCCCTGCTCTGCGGGGAGTCTGCTTCTCCCTCTCCCCTCCCCCTGCTGGTGTTCCCTCTCTCACTGTGTCTCTCTCTGTCAAATAAATAAATAAAATCTTAAAAAAAAAAAATCAAATCTTAAACCAGTTTAATAATAAAGGACAGTTATTGGCACATATAGGGATGATATTAAAAATATTTAACAACGAGTGCAGCGTGGGTATTGACCCACCATAAAGTATACCTGACTAAGAGGAATGGCCATGTACAACGCGAATGGCTATTCCAGTGTGTACAAGTGAATATATATATGTCTGTGCTCATGTAACTGAAAGATCCTGAAGCAGTCTCCCTTTAGGTGAGGCTTGATGTGGAGGCTTGATGTGGTGGTCAATAGATTAAGCAAAATGTGGTAAGTCAAAATAGTTTTAATTTTCATTTCTTTGATTACTAATGAAATTACATGCCTTTTCACATACTTGTTGGCCAGTTATATTCCTTTGATAACCTATTTCTGCACTTTGCCCATTTTTCTTTGGGGATATTAGTATTTACTCTGTAATTTGTCAAATATTTTTATATAGAATATCTTTTTTGCATTAATATGAAGGATACTTGGAGGCACCTGGGTGGCACAGTCAGTTGGGCCTCTGATTCTTGGTTTCAGCTCAGGTCGTGATCTCAGGGTGTGAGATTGAGCCTTGTGTGGGGCTCTGTGCTCAACACAGAGTCTACTTGGGATTCTCTCTCCCTCTCTCTCTGCCCCTCCCACTTGTGTTCTCTAAAATAAATAAATAAATCTTTTAAAAGCATATATATATATAAAGGATACTTGTTGATTATCTCTCCAGTATCTACACTCATCCCTTCTCTGTGGCCTTCTAATACTTGTGAGAGAATCCAAGTTGGTATACCAAATATACTCAGTTGATCTTTTTTCTGGTCTGCTTTCTTTGGCTGTGAGCTTCATCCTAAACTGATTCCACAAGATGGTTGACAGCCGCTCCCGAGTTTGTATGTTTCAATGTTCTTGTTTAGCAAGAAATAGGGGATATATTTGTAGGAGCCTTTAGACAAGACCTCTGAGATTCATCTTGATTAGACCGACTTGGGTCACATCCCTGCCCTGTACCAGTCATGGGTCAGGGCTTGTGCTGATTGGCTTGGTCACGGTCTGTACCTGACCTGGAGTTGGGGGTAGAGTCAGCTTTTCTGGAACCCCTTGGGCAGCTCTGGCAGATTGATATACCTGGGCTTCCTGGGCCAGAAGCTACCTAGGCCTCAGAGCCTTGCTCTTCTCCCAGTCAGAGGGGCAGCGCCCAAGCTCAGCTTCTCATGGAACTTGAGCTTCCTCACCCTGCCCTGGGAGAGACTGAATAGAGCTATCCTTGAGGCACCAGAGCCTACAGGGGCTGGGCAGCTGACATTCTCAGATAGCACCTGTAGATAGCTGGCACCCCCAAACCAGATTTCTCGGCATGCTGATAGGGCTGCTCTTTCATGCTTGTTATAGAAGAATGAATAGGGCCTGGGTCCAGCAGACCCTGGCATGCCTCTCATGGGCTGAGGGAGCAACTATGGGCCCTCGTCATGCTTCGTTTGGCCTTGAAATTTTTTCTTTATCCAATTAGGCCTCTGCCCATGCCATGTGATGTGAAATTTCACCCAAACCCTGGTGCATTACATGGGGGAGACCTAGAAGGGAACATCTTTCACAAAAGAAATATTAAAAAATTGATATGCTCGATGATGACGTGTAGGTGATGGACATTCTCATCTTTGTCTGTTAGCCTCAAGGTAGTTATGACCTTTTGCAGAAGCAATTTATGATATGTTTAGTCTTCAGTATATAAATTTTTTAAAAATATGGGAATATATTAAGTGGTGGATTCATCACTATGCATCAAGATACCAGGGAAATTCAACAGAAGTATATAATACTGAACAGAAAACATTTTGGCTGTAACGTCAGATTTAAAAAATGCATAATATTCTATTTTCTTCCACTGGAGACTCTACACCTTCGTTGTTCTTGGTAAGCTAGATGAGGAATCCAGACAACAGACAAAGCTGTCCCTTCTCCATAAACTATTTTGGTGGCAATCTTATTTTTTTTTTTAAATTTTATTTATTTATTTGCGAGAGAGAATGAGATAGAGAGAGCATGAGAGGGGGGAGGGTCAGAGGGAGAAGCAGACTCCCTGCTGAGCAGGGAGCCCGATGTGGGACTCGATCCCAGGACTCTAGGATCATGACCTGAGCCGAAGGCAGTCGTTTAACTAACTGAGCCACCCAGGCGCCCTTGGTGGCAATCTTTAAAATACACCTCTGTGCCTGCCATCTGCTTCAAGGACTAAAACTGCAACCTCAACCTATCAATGGGGGTCTGAACAGTGAGGCCATCTTGTGGCCAATTTAAAAAGTTTCCAATCTCTGACACCCAGCATTGTAAGCAGGCCCACACCGCATCCCCTCCCGCTGAGGCACAGCCTTGAAAGCAAAGCTGCTGCACATTGGTGAGGACCTTTGGTATTTCCCGAACTAAATCTTCTGGAACGAGTCCAAGATTCAACTGCCAAATCCAAATTCCATTGTCTGTGGCTGGTTAGTGTTGTAGAAGGATTTCGTGCTATGTGGTCAGTGTGTATGCCCATGTCCTTCCTGCCTGTCACCTGTCCGCAAACAGGCTCATCTATCAATCATCTTGTTGAAATGGGAAGACTTGAAAACAGAAGGATTCCGCTGGAAACATACAATGGGGGGGAGGGGGGCGGTTGACTGTGAACAGAAGCAGGGCCTGATTGGAAGGGTAGCACACAGAGAGAAACATATTTCTGGACTTTCCTCATCTCAGTCTTTGTGGATTATTTATAAACAATATAGTCAGTTCTTAGAAAACATATTAACCCCTGTGTGGGTGAAAGAGAAATATTATTAAGATGTAAAGAACATGTGAGTCGTATTTTCTAAGAATCTTTCCCTAGAGAAAGATAAGAATCTACTAGAATTCTGACTTGAGTTGCAATAAACAAATTTAGCTTTGCTTAGCAAAGCTTTGCAAATACTTGGAACTCCACTTTGATGATTTCATTTCTCGACGGCTGTGTGGTCACAACTCCTGCTTTACAGTACCAATTAGCTTTATAAATGTGGTCTCTTCTCAAGCATCCTTAAGTGTGTGAGATGTAACTTCTCTTTCCAGTTCTCAAGTTCTCTTATTTTCCTGTTTTTTTTTCCTCCTCTGGATCAAAACATAAATTTTCCTTATAGATTAGAGAAATAAAACCCACAAAGCATATTTTGAGTGAAAAGTGTTTTTCACTCCTCTCAGTCACTTAGGCTTTCTGGGACTATCTTTTTGGGTTGGAATACCACATGCTGGCTTGAATCACTGTGTGAATTTTGAAACAAACGCTGACCTGTTCTTTGGCTGCTCTGAGCTTGTGCAGGGAGATCAAAGGAACCGGAAGGAAAAACAAAGACAAAGAGAATTGGAATGCATCAGGAACCTCTGTCTGGAAAATACATGGCAAACTTTGGACAGCTGCACTGTAATATTAACAGCCTATGCTTGTCTATCAATTTCGTTTCTAAAGTGCTTTTATGTCCTTTAGCTCAGGACCACCCTAAAGAGAAGGGCTGGGCAGGCATTCTTGTTTTCTTGTTACAAAGAAGAGCGCAAGTTTGGAGACACTGAGTGGGGAGCATGGGAACTGGTCTTTGAACCTGGGTCAGCTGACCCCAAACCTCCACCTCTTTCTGCCTCTCCACAAATCCCACTGGCTTCAGTTACCCTGAAAAGGTATTGAGTGTTCACACACCTTTAGCTGGTAAGACTCAAGGCTCTTGATCTTGCATTTCTGGGTCTCCTCCAGCCCCACACCCTCCATCTGCATACTGCAAATGCTTTTTCCGTGGAAGAACTCCAGGCGAGGAAATATTTTAGAACGTGTCTAAGTTAAATACCAAACCCTATTTTGTAATTTCTGCTTAGGCTATGGCACTTAAAGGGTTCCAAAGTGCAACAATCGTGAGTCCATTTGGCATCCTTTCTTGGGGCAATAAGGAAGGGAATGGCAAGTCAAAGGAAGTTAGAATTATCCAGTCCCAGCCGAGCTCAGCTGCCAAGCCTGAGCCCAACTGATAGAGGAAGATTCAGCAGAGAGCTCTGAATCAGATTTCAGTGGTTCCACTTTGAATAGGATTTTCTCATGGGTCTGGCAGGAGCCATGCTGGATTTAAAGTGAAATGAAGCTGTAGACTCGGGGGGGAGAGCACAAGAAATTACAGATGACAGTTGCTCATCTCAATAGCCACATCTGGTCAAAAGGCCTGATCTAGGGTCTCTGTTAGGCGAGGGGGGATGCTTTGGTGTCTGGTTTTGAGCCTGGGGAAAGTTGTTTTAGGGCTGAGTGGAGACGCAGATGTTGGTTCTATTTCTTTACTACCCGTGTGATCCTGAATCAGGTATATGGCTTCTGAAAGCCTCAGTTTGCTAATCTGTAAGCAGGAAAGTAATAATACTTGCCTCTCAGGTTGTGTGTATGTGTGTGTGGTGTTTGTTTGTTTTCATGAAAAGCGTTTTGTAAACTATAAAGTGCTCCAGAAATGCAGTTTGTTATTACTTTCATTACTTACTGGTCTAAGTTTTGCAGGAAAAGGAAATCGAGAAGCGTAAGAAATTAAGTGGAGGTACGGAAGAGAAGAAAAAGGAACAGTGATAATACTATTTAAATGATTTTTAAGTTTTGATAACCACCTGGAACCATGCTAAGAGCTATACAAATAAGGTTACCAAGATATAATTGTTAATCCAGGGCCGTTGCACGAAATGGGACAACTCAGATTAGAATGGGGTAGGGGTGGGGGGAGGAAAGAGGAGTGCAAGGCATGGGTGAAGATATCATTAGCTCATTAAGCCTTTGCATGAAGTATGCACCAACCCCATTTTAGAGCAGACCAAACAGAGACTCAGAGACATTGAGTAATTTGTGCAAGGCCATGTGGCTCGTAAATGATAGGGCTGGGACTTTGCCTCCAAAGAACATCCTCATATGCAGACAAAGGAGTCAGTCAAGAAGTATCAATTTGGTAATTCACGGGACATGTTATCAAAAGGGCTGAGGGCTGAGAAAAAAAAAAGACAGCCCTGACAGCTGGGGTGCCCGATGTATCGCTGTTTGCCTGAGACTGTCTCCATTTTAGCCCTGAGAGTCCTGTGGCCCAGTCACTCAGTCTGGGGCCACCCTAGTCCCAGGCAAACTGGCACAGTTGGTCACCCCAGAGCCGATAGCTAGTAGCTGTGTCATATCGTTCCTTTGGTGAACGTAAGTATTTTCAGAGAATATCAACATCAGATGAGGACTTCCACGGATGTGATGGAATAAGACAAAAAGAAGACGTGTCCATAATTACGCCTGAATGAGAATAGAAACAGACACCGTGCAACCGCAAAAATGACCAAACAACCCCCTCTCCTGGCTAATAGGAGTGACTACTGTTTCTCCTTCAGTAACTCCTCTAGCCTTGCTTCTTTCTTCTTGTCCAATAGATAAAAATTAAGATAATCACTAAATCTCCCTACTCTCTGACAGCTCCTCAGGGAACAGGCCCAACTCCTAGAGCAAGCCTTTCCTGATACCCTATTTCTGAGACTTTTTTCATGGTTCTTCATGGTATGAGATGTCCCCATAGCAGGGAGCAATGCCTCAGGTATGTTCATGGGTGGTCTTGGACCAGAAGACATTGACAGGACTTACACAAGGATAGTGCATGAAGAGGGGCCATCCTTAACTTGTCGTATTGTAACTCTCTCTCTCTCTCAGGGCCATCTCTGTAGCTAGATCAGATGCTTCTTCAAAGCAGAATTACTTACTAAAGATGATAACTAGCATTTATTGAGGACTTGCACTTGCCAGGCACTGTGCTAGGCTCTCTTCATGGATCAACCTATTTAAGGCCCACCCATACTTTCTGAAGCAGGTTCTGTTATTCTTATTTCAGGGATACTAAAGAGGGGACTGAATGAAAATATGGAAATTTCCCAGAGTTAGTAAGTGGCAAAGTCAGGATTCAGAACCATGGAGTCTGATTTGAGAACCCTGTTGGCACCTGCAGAACATTCAATGTTTAGGGAATAAATCAATAACCATCTTGTCTTCAAATGAATCAGAGGTCTTGGAATTAGAATAATACTAAGATTCCTGCCCTGAGCCATACACAGTTTTGGACACTTTATGTGTATTAACGTACTTGACCCTTACAACAACTCCACATGGTTGGTACCATTATCTCCATTTTACAGATAAGAAAACTGAGGCTCAAAGAGGCATATAAAACACTTATATAGGGGCACCTGGGTGGCTCAGTCGGTTAAGCATCCACCTTCAGATCAGGTCATAATCCCAGGGTCCTGGGATTGAGGCCAACATCGGGCTCCCTGCTCAGTGGGAAGTCTGCTTCTCCTTCTCCCTCTCCACCTCTTCTTCTCCCATTCCCCCTGCTCATGCTCTCTCTCTCTCAAATAAATAAATACAATCTTAAAAAAAACCCACTTATATAGAGCTTATAATGAATAATGTGTTTTTACATTCATCTTTTCTAAGCCCTGTGAAGAACTGTGTTTTATTAATTTAAGATAATTGACCATAAGATGAACCATTATTTTATGTGCCATGAAGAAAAAAAGCTGCCAGTTAAAATTTGTAAGAGCCCCTGATTGTATCCAGTTTTCAGAGATGCTAAAATGCAAGGAAAAAGTACATTTTAGAATTGATGAAATGGAGTAGATATTATTATCCCCATTGTACAAAAGCAGAACCTGGGGCTCAGAAATGAGTTTATTTCTCAAGGTCACCAAAGTGGCAAAAGGGGGCCTTGAATCCAGGTCCATGAAAGATGCTCTTTTCTCTAGTGCTATTCTAAACGTTATGGGAATGTGACCCCTGAATTTAAAGGAGGGCTGATGTATGTCTGACTCTAGGGCATCCACGAGACAGATGTTTTGGACAAGGGAACACTTTTTGTGAAGTTCAAATCACTTCTGTGTGTGGCCAAGTACTTCATCTAAATAAGCTGAGCATTTCTTCTTGGATTTATAACTTGGATAAAACTTTAGGTTCCCGTGTGTCCTTTGCCCAAAGAGATGGCGTGAATGAGCTCACTGTGAGTGGCTGACACTTTTTTCCAAGCCCCAGAGATTCTCTGTAGATCTCAGTCTCTCTCTTTCCCTGGGTTTCTCCAGCTGTGGTTTAGTCTGGGACTGCCAGCTTGCTTTTAGTTGTCTTGGTCAAAGATCTTACAAAGAGTCCATGGAGCCCTGGAGATAAGGGAGGCCCCTCCCCTCTCCCAGAGGCCAGGACCCTGTGGGGTGGGGGAGAAGACGTCTCCGCAGGCCCCCCTCACCCTCCTCTGTCTGTACCCCTGTTCCTCGGAGCCCTGGAGGGGAGAGACCGGACTCCATTTTCCGATGTCAACTGTTGACAGCTTTTAAGCTTCATCTTTTCCTCTCCTTCTCTGCCCATTTGGGGGAAAGCCAGGATGCTCTCTCCCTTGGTGCTGGCGGGAGACTCTGGCCCTGTCCACAACACCTAACCCAACCAAGCCTCCTTTCCTTGTGTTCTCAAGCTGTTTTGGACCTGGTTGGGAGTCCTGCCCAACCCTCCCCAGAAAAGCCTCAATTATGTAAATAATAAACCTTTCCTTAGTCTTTTGGTATGTGTGGCATCTTCAGTCTTGACATCCAAATGAAATTTTGAGTGGGGTTCCTCTTGCTTCTGCAGAGTGACTACAACAGATCCCTCAGAGCATCTCAGCTGAGCCACATCAACTAAAAGTTATTAAAAAAATTTTTTTAACAGAAAAATGTTAATCATTTCTATTTAGCTACTTTAAAAATGAAGATAGGTCATGCTCACCAGCTTCCATGCTTAAATGAAAGTCTACAGACATCTCTTTATGGTGGTTTGCTGGGAGACCTGGCTGCAAGGAGCAGCTGTGAGCAGTTCAGCCATCCTGCATGGGCCAGGGCATATGAAAATTAAGGCAGGTGGGGGAAGACATTCCATACTCTGTGTCAAAATTGGCAAGGCTCAGAGAATCTAGATGGTTTTAAAAAGTCCTTCTAGAGTAAATGAGATTTAGAATGGATAAAGCAGCCAGAAAAAAAAAAAACAAAAAACAGGAGCAATGAAAAAGACCAGTAAACTAGAGAGATTATGAAATTGGAGGAAAAATAAAGAGGGAAATTAGAAATGCAAAGAATGAAGAATGAAAAACTAGACCTAACCAATTGCCAGAGAGGCCTGGTACATCAGGAAATGGGAGGAGAAATAAAAAAAGGAATAATCAGACAAGGGGAAGACAGTAAACAAGATAAACAATAACATGAGGAAATAATATCTCCATCTTGTATAATTTTGTAATCAAGAACCACGGAGTTTTACTGCACGCAAAAGGGTTAAAATGCACCCACTTCTTGGGGGTGGTACAGGCAGGGTACGCTAGTTGTGTTTGGACACAATTCACAAAGTAATTACAAGGTCTAACAATGCTGTTCCCAGGACTGAATCATTAATCACCATTTCCGATGATGTTGAAACCATAATGAGAAAACCCATACCTATGCTTTCCAGGTCAATTTCAAGCTCTGTTGTAAGAGGTATGGAGAGAAATCGATGGCATATTATTTTTCCTGATTCCAAGTCGACATTTCAAACAGCCCAGTGTGAAAATATAAAGACAGTGCCCTTTTAAAGGTCAATAGTGATTTCCATTACAATCCCTGATTTATCATTCAGCCCAGAAGATTTATTCCAGGCTGGGATGTAACATAAGAGTTTGCTCTACACAGGGGAAAAGCAAAGCAGAAAAAAGAAATTACTTAGTAGTTTTAAGGGCTTTCCCCCTGCTCCAACCCTTAGCTTTTCCCTCTTTGAGCTCAAAAGGCAGGCACCTGAAAAGACCAGATCTTCAAACATTTATATTTGGATTTTTCTCTCTTGTTTTGGCGAAATGATAAATTCTCCTTAACCCTTCCACAGAAGATCTGTTCTGAGAGGTCTGGGAAAATGCCTTTCAGAGTTTCTCCTTTTTGGCATCCTGAAGAAGTATTTTTGATGAAGTTAAGGGTCTCTTCCTTGTTCTTCACCTGCCTTACATTATCTGGCTTTGCCAGCCAGAGACCACTGCTTCCAGAGAATTCTTTAGGCCCGTTGACCATCTAGGAAAAGAATGATTTCAATAGAAAGGATTTTGAATATTCAAGAACATCCTATGTAGCTTCTACTGACAAAGGCAAGGTTCTAACCTTCATTGGCAACTCAGTGGCTGGGAGTGCTACCGGCCAAATCAGGGTGCAAACTGGCTGGGAGGTTGTAGGGTAAGTCATGTGATCAAAGCTGGACCCATTAATGGTGATAAAAAGTATTATTATTTCTAAAAAAGATGTATTTATTTGTTTGGGGGGTGGGGTAAGAGCAGAGGGAGAGGGAGAGAGAAACTCAAGCAGACTCTGCGCTGAGCATGGGGCCTGACGTGGGGCTTGGTCTCAGGACCCTGAGATCACGACCCGAGCCAAAACCAAGAGTCGGGCACTTAACCGACTGCACCACCCAGGCGCCCCTAGAAAGTATTATTATTACTATTTTTCCTAAGTTATGTTACCTGCCGGTACTATTGTGTGTCCCCAAACTGATGGAAAATGATGAAATTAACTAGGTTGCCTGGGCGGCTGGTTATTTCATTGACGGGAGTAATGTTATCTGCTATCTCTTCTAATCATTAACATAGACCTGGTGGACATTATTAATGCATGTGGCCATATTCAGAATTTTTATAGAGAGCATCTGACAATAGGTGTATTTGGAGTGTAGGCTAGTTGGGTATGGGAGAGGTTTTTCCGCCACAGGAGGGCCTGGGAACCACATTAGTTTACTGACCTCTCCATTTCCTCCTTCCTTCTGCCTGAGGGAGGTGGAGTGCTGTCTTTCATCAGTGAGTGTGGACAAAGAAGCTGTCATTTGGGACCCAAACCCTTCCAGACTTGCTCTTGGCGATGAGTAGTCCATTGGGAAACTGTGTCACTTTTTCCCCCATTTTAAAAATTGTGGTAAAATACATGCAACATAAGATTTACCATCTTAGTTGTTTTTAAGAGTACAGTTCAGGGATATTAAATACGTTCATGATGCTGTAACTATCATCACCATCCATTTCCAGAGTCTTTTCACCTTGTAAAACTTAAACTCCATCACTTTTATTTATTTTTTTAAGATTTTATTTATTTATTTGACAGAGAGAGAGAGAGAGGGACATCACGAGCAGAGAGGAGGAGCAGAGGGAGAGGAAGAAGCAGGCTTCCCACGGAGCAGGGAGCCCGATGTGGGACTCGATCTCAGGACCCCAGGATCATGACCTGAGCCGAAGGCAGATGCTTAACTGACTGAGCCACCCAGGTGCCCCTCCATCCCTTTTAATAATAACTCCCTATTCACTCTTCTCCCCAGCCTCTGGCAACCTTAATTCTACTTTCTGTCTCTACATTTTTGACGATTCTAGGTACCTAATATAAGTGGAATCATACAGTATTTGTCTTTCTGTAACTGGCTTGTTTCCTGAGCATAATGTCCTCAGGTTTCATCCATGTTACAGCATGTGCCTTTTTTTTTTTTTTTTTTTTTTAAGAGAAGCTGCTCCACCTCCAAGCAGAGACTGCCTAGGGATTAGGGGTTGACTTTATAGGATTCTGAGGTTTAGTACCATGGACCAACTCACTTGCCAAGTTCTTTGATTTTAGGTTGATTGTTAATGAAAGTAAAATTTTGATTCTCTACCAACTTTTTTGTTTCAATTCTCAACCTGTTCAGGAAGGGGAGAAGAGTGCTGTTTTTTTGGGTCCCCTTTAGACTCCAACAAAGCTGGAATGATGACTTGCCTTAATCATGTTGAAAATGTAATACAAGTAGCTGATGGAATGCAGAGATTCTATAAAACAGTTTGTTCTGTACTTGCTGGTTTCACTTCCTGAACAAATTTTTTTGAGTACCTACTGTGTGTTATGAGCTTTGCTTCTGCAATGAGCAAGACAGACAAAATCCCTGCCATTGAGAACTTGCAGTGGGGAAAGACCAGCAACAAGAGGAGATTGGTATAAATTGTGATTATTCTTGGGATGGAAATAAAGGGCAAGAAAGAATAAGAGGCAAATCTTTATCTCTATCTTTTTCTTTTTTTAAAAGATTTTATTTATTTTTTGACACAGAGAGAAGCAGCGATAGAGGGACCACAAGCAGGGGGAGTGGGAGAGGGAGAAGCAGGCTTCCTGCTGAACAGGGAGCCCGATGCGGGGCTCGATCCCAAGACTCTGGGATCATGACCTGAGCCAAAGGCAGACGCTTAACTGACTGAGCCACCCAGGTGCCCCTCTTTGTCTCTGTGTTTAGACAGAGTGGATTTGGTTAAAGGCAGATGTCACCCTTGCAGTTTCTACCATTAAGGAGAATTGCTTATGATGTCTGAATGGAGATAAACCAGTAGTTAGTAAACTTGATACATCATATTATAATTCTAGTCTCCCTGTAATTTACATGTTTCAACTAGACTTATTACATATAAATGT
The DNA here is from genome assembly GCF_029215605.1 of Mirounga angustirostris. NCBI lineage: Eukaryota > Metazoa > Chordata > Mammalia > Carnivora > Phocidae > Mirounga > Mirounga angustirostris. The sequence goes on from NW_026991713.1 coordinate 22,723,661, forward strand.
GCATTCATTTATTCAGTGAATGAATATTTTATGCCAGGAAATCTGATGGTGGCTAAGGATATAGAGATGAATAAGACATTCTTCTTGCCCTAAGGAGCAAACTGCTTAGCTGAGAGAGCCAGTGACATAAATAAATAATTATAATATGGTGAGATAAGCCATGGGAAGATCATGAAAACACAGAGTAGGGAGTGATCAACTTGAGATATGGAAGTTGGGGAATTTCAGGCAGAGGGGTATAAGCATGTGCAGAAGCACCAAAGCAATGAAAAGCATGGCTCCTTTTTCAGTGCAGTGGGAATCCAGTGTGCTAGAGAGTGAGTGTGGCTAATGTACCAAGGTTCTGGAAAAGTCAGAGCATTTTCAGCATTCCTCAGAAATACAGGTCTCATAGCCTCACTTTTTTGCTTTGAAACTGGACTCAAACCTTAGCTTATTATCCTATTTGAAAGGTAAGCAAACTAAACCTCAAATGGGTTTAGTGATTTGTCAAGGTCGTGTGGTTGGGAAGTTGCAGAGCCAGGTTAGAATGATCATGAACATGAAATGGATTTTATTGTTATTGATTTTGAGTTTATGTAAAGTCAAGGTTAAGATAATTAAGAAAAAAAACTATCCTACATTCTCCTGCTTTGTGTAAAATTTCTACTTCATCACCAGAAAAGTTAAAAAATCCCATAAGAATTTAATGGTGGTTGCGGATCTAATCCATGCCATCTAAAGAAATTATAATTTGGAGGGAAGGAATCCATTTAATTATCAGCTAAAACACGACAAAATTTAAGAGTGAAAGGGTGTGTGATTTAAAAACAAGGAAAAAAAGTCAGTGTAAATATTCTTTTGTTTGGCCTGAGTCCAGTTTCTTGTTTAAGCTCTAGCTGGATAAAGTGAAAGATATTTTCCAAAACATCCAAAGCAGTGTTAGTGATTTGGTCTTGGTACGTATTTAAGAGGATAATTAATGAAAACGAGGGGTTTAAAAGTGACTTATGCACTATCTCCACTAATTATTTTTAATAAGGAGTGATTTGCTATGCACAGTGGTATTTTTTCCTTCCCTTTGCATGTCCAAAGCAGAAGCAATGCTATGTGTGTGCTGAGGCATATCAAAGCTCGGCTGAACCTTCCTTAGCAGGTCTGGTGGTTTGATGTTAGTTCAAAGGAAACCGCCATTCCCAAAGACTTTTAAATTTCTTTTGGCAAAATAAATTAAATGCAAAAAGCCAGTATAAATCTCTCTGTGCCTCTGTATGTGAGTGATATAACCAAGTTGTTTCTCTCCAAAGTGCTCTTTGGAAAGGCATGGTTTTTTTTTGTGTGTGTGTGTGCATAGCATATATTTGTATGGTGTTCAAAATATGATTCAATCTTAGGAAGATGGAATAAGAGTATGGGGCTACTCTTGAAGGTGGCACTGCTCACCTTCCCTGGCCTGCCTAGGGCGGGGTGCCATGGGATGTCGAAAGCATGAATGTATGTGAAAATTTATTCTTCGCACTGAGGCTTTCTGTAGCACACATGTAAGCATGTCAGTCACTCCCTCTCCCCTGAGTAAAAAAAAACATCCTTCATTTGCCCTATAAGTACTGCAGGGTCTAACTCCTTTGTCCCTTTCCAGCCCCAGCTGGTACCGTGCTTGTTCTTGGGTTGCTTCAGTTTCTCCTATCACAAGGCCTTTGCACAACTATTCTCATCATCATGGAATATACTACCCTACCTTCTCTGCAACGTGTAACCCCTACTATGGTTCAGGTCTCAGCTATCATCCCTGCTTTGCATAAACCTTCCTTGATGTTCTTGTATAGTCCAAGCCTTCTATTATGTGCCCCCATACCACTCTGCACTTTTGATTTTATGATATAATAAGAAATATATATTTGGTCTTTGTCCCAGGTTCCTGGTAAGGGCTCCTAAAACCCTTGGAATTTCTGAGTGATAGAGTTAAGAGGGCATTTAAAAAAAAATTATTATAAGCCCCTTTCAACTATCCTTGAGTTTATGCTAATGAGGTGACTCTTGGAAGATGGGGGCCTGTTGCCAGAGGAACCAACCATGTGATTAGAGGATTGGAATTTTCACTACCTCCCCCCCGCCCCTTCCCTCAAGAGAGGCTGGAGGTTGAGTTCAATTACCAGTGGCCAATGACTTAATCAGCCATGCCTAAACAATGGAACCTCTATAAACCCCTAAACAGTGGGGGTTTTGGAGAGCTTCTGGGGTGGTGAATGCAGGTGCTGGGAGGGAGGTACACCTAGAGAAGGCATGGGCACTCTGTGCCCCTTCCCACATACTTTCCTTATGCATTTCTTCCATTTGGCTGTTCCTGAATTGTATCTCTTATAATAAATTGGCAGGAGTAAGTAAACTGTTTCCTGGGTCCTGTGAGCCATTCTAACAAATAATTGAACCTGAGGCAGGGGTTGTAGGAACCCCCGATTTATAGCCAGTTGGTCATAAGCACAGATCACAACCTAGGACTTGTGATTGGCATCTGAAGTGGGGGCAGTGTTGTGGCACTGAGCCTTTAACCTGTGGAGTCTGTGCTAATTCTGGGCAGTTAGTGTAAGAATTGAGTTAAATTATAGGACACCCAGTTGGTGCCAGCCGAGAATTGGAGAATAGCTTGGTGTGGAAAACCCCACACATCTAGTGTCAGGAGTGTTGTAAATTGAGGAAAAAGTATTTTTTCTTGTAAACTCCTTTTGTGATGCCATCACCATAATTGTAGTTTTGCATTTATTTGTGTGACCAGTTGGTTAATATCAGTCTTCTCTGCTAGACTATAATTTCCATGAGAGCTGAAAATGAGTCTCTTTTTGCTTCTATTACATCTCCTGTGCCAAACGCAGATGCATTTCAGTTGCTTAATAAATATTCTTGCATGACTGAGTAAATAATAATCAAGCCAATGGGTTTTGGGCAAAGTTGGCTAGAAGTAGAGTGCCATGGTGGAAAGAACGCTGGACTGGAGTCAAAAGCCCATAGCTTTACACTTATTAAGTCAATGAACCAATTATTGATTTTACCTCCTATGATCTAAGCACAATGAATAAACACAGTGGTAAGAATAGTAAGACACCATCCATGGCCTTGAGAATTTCATTCTACTTAGGGAAACAGACACGTAACTGATCCTTAAAATATACTGTAGTAGGCACCATGATGGAAGTATCAAGGTTGTGTGTGTGTGTGTGTGTACATAAGCAGTAGCATTAACCTTGTCTTGGGGAGTAAGGTCAAGTGTCATAGAGAAGTCCCTTTCATTTGGTTCTTAAAGGACACTGGGCAAATCATTTGCACTCCAGGCAAATCATTTATTCTCACTCATTTCACAAATAATTTTGAGAACCAATCAATAGGGACTATCACTTAACTTCCCTGAGACTCAGGTTTTCCATCTTTAAAAAGTGGAAATGATGTGAATTTCCCTGCTTACCTCAGAGGCTTGTGGGGTTTTGGTGAATTGGAACTCATCACCACCCTTTCTAATTTCCATATGGTGCTCTCCTGAACTAGAGAAGCTGGAAAGTTAAACTCTATATTTCCCAGACTCCCTTGCAGCTAGGGCTACCCATGTCACTAAGGTTTCTCCAACTAGATCCAACAGCTCATGATTTGGAAGACAGAAGTTAGGTAGAAGCCATCTGTCTGCTGTTTTGGCTGTTTGCTTGTAAGCCCAATTACAGAGACATTTTTACCCCCTGCAGCAATGTTCCAGGGCCCACTACCTCATTTTCAGGCTGCTGAGAGGCAGTTACAGCAGCAGTGACTTACCTATCATAGTATTGCAGCCTCAGTGATGTGTCTTTGAACTCAATAATTCCAGAGGTGGCCTCCTGATTGCCCATTAGAACTGACTGTGGCTGGGCGGGGCCAGTAAAACAGTGTTTTGGTGGTCATTTTTGGAGGCCCAGTCTAGAGTTCATACCTCCAGCCCTTCCAACAATTTCATGCAAGTCAACTTCCTCATTAAATCCCCTTCTGATTAAAATAACTAGAGTGGTGGCTTGTGTTTTCTTCTACTGAAGATTAACCAATAAGGCAATTAGTGAAGTAGCACTTCTCATCCATCCATCCATCCATCCATCCATCGATCCATCCATCCATCCATCCATCCAGTGAATACTTATTGAGCATCTGCTATACACAGACACTAAGCTTGGCACTAGGGATACAGGGAGAATAAGACAATATGGTCTTATAATCATGGAGTTAATAATCTAGAAGAGGAGGCAAACAAAAAACAAGTAAAAAACACTTAGGATAATTACAGATGTGAACCAAATAAATAGGGGGTTGAGACAGAAGTTAATTGAGGGAGTGAGAGATGGGGAAACTAGAGAGATGGGGAAACTAGTTGGAAAAGACCTTACTTTCAGAAGGTGAGCACAGAGTGCTCACAGAGTGTGTGTGAGTGGGATGGTGGGAGGGGGGTGGGTAGGGTGTGGTGGCCGTGGTGGCAAGAGCATTCCAGGCAGAGGGAACAGCCCAAGGCTATAGTACCAACAGTGATAATGCTGGCTTGAGGGTGAAAACTCCTTAAACTGGCTGGAACGGCTCAAGGTGACATCGTGAAGCAGGTGGTTTGTTGATAGCATCTCCTGTTGGCTCTTTGGTTCCTAATAATTCTTTCCCCAGCACTTCTGTAAACCTTGTTGCCCATTCAATCAACTTCATCATTCACTAAATATTTACTGGGTACCTCCCATGTCTCAGGGTGGTGACAGGCCCTGAAGATAGACAGCTGCATAAGTAAGACATAGTTTCTTCTTTGAAGTGCATACAGGCTCTGGGCCTGCCAATTTCCAGGCATCAGCAACTTTAGTTTTCTGTCCTTGTTAGAATGAATAATCCAATGGTCTCCCACCTTCAGAACTCAGCTGATCTGTTAACCCGGATCCTGAGAACATGCTAGTGACTTAATTATGCTCTATAACCCTCTTAGCATGTGGTGGTTGTTGAATGAACATGGTATACAGAAGGCCATGCTACTACAAGCCCAGGGAGAGGCCTGACAGGGGAAACTTTGGTGAATTTGCCATAGTCTGGAGCTCTAGTCCTCATCCCTGTCGACTCTTGACTGGCTCAAAGCACCCTGAGTGTAGATTCATCTTCCTGTGACAGGCACTCGTGACCCAAGGGGGAGAGGCAGAGGGAGAGGGAGAAGCAGACTCCCTGTTCAGCAAACCTGGGTCCCAATTCTGACGTTGCCATTTACTAACTTGGAGTTAGTGAAATCAGAAAGACATCCTGTAATCTCTACTTAAAAAAGAAAAAAGATTTTTATTTTATTTATTTGAGAGAGAGAGAGAGCATGAGCAGGGGGAGAGGCAGAGGGAGAGGGAGAAGCAGACTCCCTGCTCAGCAGGGAGCCCGATTTGGGGCTCGATCCCAGGCCCCTGGAATCATGACCGACCTGAGCCGAAGGCAGATGCTTAACTGACTGAGCCACCCAGGTGCCCCTCCTTGTAATCTCTACTAAGCACTATAAATGTCAAGGGAACTGGCCACTTGATTCTAGGTGTATCCTGATCCAGAACATTCTTTCACTAAAGGTATGCTACATGGGAAGGCAAAGAAGCGTTTGCTGGGGAAATCTGGAACCAGTACCAGGGTGGTGAGCACTTCATGACTGGACATCTACTCTGTGCCCTTTCACCTGAGAGAAATACTTACTTTAGGCTTCCTTGGGCAGTGCCCACATCCACCTTAGTGGCTCTCCTTTTCCATCCTTCTGTGGTCGATCAATCCCATTTCTGGTTAAGTTTTTTGGATATGTCAACAAAGGGATGACAAATGTATCCTATCTTGCCATTATCTCCCTTCCCGTGTGCATGGCAGACATTACTAATTGGTCATGGCTGTCCTTCCCACTGGGCTCAGACAAAGCCTCAAAAATCCTCCTCTGCACAGCACTCCAGGGGACCACCGTCAATTGACTGAAATTGGCATGTAGGATGTCAATGATTTCTGTCCTTGGGTCATAAGTCAAGTCTCTTACCATGATTTGCAGACCTAGGTTCTCTTTCATCTCAGAAGGGGATTCCTAATTCTTTGTGGGGAGTGTGGCCTCATGACTGCCCTTCATGTACCACTTACATGACATACTTATATTTTTACTAGTACTTTCAGTGTCCTCATTCATTTGTTTGTTCCACGAATATCTATTGGGAGCTATTTAGTACCTGGCTCTGGGTGTCTCTGATCAACCCTTCTCTCATGAGGCTTAGAGTTGAGTGGTCTAAACTTGGTTTTGAAGAAGGGAATGTGAAGCATCTACTGTAGAGGCAAGACTGGATTCCAATCTTACCCTGCAGGCCAGGTACCCTGTTTCCTGGCAGTGTCTGGCTTGTCCTTTGGGACACTGACACCCAAACCAATGATGGCTCAATTACTTTTAGATTATACATTTTATTCTAGCCTTTGGTTTGTGTTTCAGTGGCCCCATGCTTATTTACGAAATCATACAATGGTGCCTGAGCTTGGTTCCTGGAATACAAGGCTTTTAATAAAGGGACAATCATGTGGAAACAAAGGAGTTTAAATATTCTTCCCAAACCCCAAGAAAAGTCCGTTGTACTATAAGAAAGGGAGGAAATGATTCCACTCCATTAGTAAAAAAAAAAAAAAAAAGTGGTAGGACAAACAAAAGGAAGTTCCTTAGGAGGCAGCAAATAACCTATGAGCAGGAGGAGAGCCTGCTAGAACGGAGGACTGGCTGAGTGGGTTAAAAATAGCAGTCCCTCCCCACCACTGCTGAGCCCCTCCCACCGCTTGCCTCCTCCCTGCAGATGAGACACATATGTTAAGGTTAATGGGTCTGGAAAGTTCTGCACAGGCAGCTTCACCTGCTGGTTGCTCGGAATTCTCACTGCGTGGTTTCTGCTTTTAGCGCTAGCTCTAATTCTGGGAGAAGCTTGCGTTCTGCGGGGATGCCTGGCAACAGGCATGCGGGACACGGACGCTGGCAGCGGGGGGCCAGTCTACCGGTTTCCTTCCCTTCATTTCCTCCTGGAAAATTTCTCCTTGAAAACGATGGGTATTCATGTCAAGGAAGGAGGTAACAGAGAGAGACGAAAGGGGGAAAGGGAAAAGAAGAGGCACTACAGCATCATGGAAGGACCAGGTCACGTGGTCAGACCTGGGTCCCAATTCTGACGTCGCCATTTACTAACTTGGAGTTGCCAGACAAGCCATTTAACCTCTCTAAGCTCCACCGAAGGGAGATCATTATCTTACTGATCTCATGGGGTTGTCCTAAAAGCCGTGAGAGATCTAAAATCCTTGGCACAGAGCCCACGATGTGGTAAGGATTCAAAGATGGTAGCTATGACAATCATGATGCCCCCGCTGAAGCTTTTGTGGTTGATACTGGTGGTGCTGGCAACCATCTCTCTGGGCTGCGCTTCTGTTATTTATGTGGCCTGAGCAGGCTGGGCCATGACATTCCTTTTGAGAGTGTGCACTTTCATGATTAAGAGGAAAGAGAAACGGTAGGCTTGATAATAAAAGACAAGCACAAGTGACATTTGTATAGTTCAAGTTTGCAAGTCACTTTTACATACATTTTCATTAGAACCTCAAAGCGATTCCGTGAATAGGGGTAATTATCCCAATTGGGAGATAAAGAATCTGAGGTTCAGAAAAGTCAGGTGATCTACTCAAGGTCATGAGGTTAGCAAATGGCAGCACTGACATCTTTCCAAAGCAACACTGGACTGCATGTAGGGTTCCTGGGTGCATTCCCGTTTGCTCCACTCTGTTTCTGCTCATCCCCTTTCCTCTCCCGAGAATGTTCTTCCATCCAATGTCTCCTTCCAGATCCTGTCAGTTCCTTTTTGGTCCTTCTAGAGCGTGTGCTTTGAACATGCCACAGTCACAGCATTTATCCTCATATGACCGTCTCCTCCTTGCACTGAAAAGCCCTTTAAGATAGAAGCTAGTTTTTATTTGTCTTTGTATACCTAGTGGCAATTACATCACCAAACACAGTAGGTTCTCAATAAAATTTCAACCAATGAATGAGTATAAATGATGCACATTGCTCATCAGCCTGGTGGGGAAAGAGACATATTTGATGTATAAAAATAATGGAAAATTGATTTCACTTATATATGGAATCTAAAAAACAAACGAACAAACAAACAAAAAACCCCAGAAATACACTCACAAATACAGAGAACAAACTGGTGGTTTGTTCTCTGCGTTCTGTGGGGAATGCCACTCCATTGAGGAGTGGGGTGGGGTGATGGGTGAAGTAGGTGAAGGGGATAAAGAGGTATAAATTTCAGTTATAAAATAAATAAGTCACGGGGATGAAAAGTACAGCTTAGGAATACTGTCAATAATATGGTAATAACTTTGTATAGTGACAGATGGTAACCACACATTGTGGTGAGCATTTCATAATGTATTATTGTCAAATCACCCCAAAACAAGGGGTGCCTGGGTGGCTCAGTCATTGAGCGTCTGCCTTCGGCCCAGGTCATGATCCCAGGGTCCTGGAATCAAGCCCCGCATCGGGCTCCCTGCTCCGCGGGAAGCCTGCTTCTCCCTCTCCTGCTCCCCCCGCTTGTGTTCCCTCTCTCGCTGTGTCTCTCTCTGTCAAATAAATAAAATCTTTAAAAAAAACAAAACAAAACAAAACAAAAGATGAAACAAAACAAAAATATTGGAGAAGCAATCTATTTTATAATGGCTCACATGAATTATTATTTTTTTATAAGACATTTATTGAAACTCATTAAAAGTGACAATATACCTTCTTGGAAATTTTGATTGTACAGTATTTCAAGGTGGCATTTGGAGTCATAATTACATTTGAAGGGTTAAATTTGATGAATATCATTCAACTTCAGATATACCACAAACAGACCAACACAAAGTGATGTGATATGAGTGATGTGTTCGATAGAGACCTTGCTCCTTTGAAGAGCTGTTTTTATTTCTTTCTCATCCTAGGCTTATGGGTCATTTATTTTATCCCCCAAAGGTTTGGTCTGATGGTTGTTTTAGGCTACTTTGATAGGATTTTAAATGTCATGTCTCTGTGTAGGCGGAGGCAATTCAAGGTTAATGAGAACCCAGACCACAGTGAGTGTAAATCTGGCTCTTTGGATTGACAGCCATGGGTGACAGAGACTGAAGATTCTTTTGCACAAACAATGGAGGTGGTTTGACCTTTACCTGGGAAGGAAATGAGCTGACTCATCCTGAGCCAGATGGAGCTCTGCTGGGATTAAAGTTTCAGGAAGATTAATTTGAGAGCTGGAAGGGACCTTGAGGAGGTCTCTTCTATATATATGTGTGTATGCATGTGCATGTCTGTACATATATGTATGTATGTGTATTTATATATGTACGTATGTATGCATGTGTGTATATGTATGTTTGTGTACTCATCCCCCACTGCTTAAAGCCATGGATTTGCAGAGATATACCTGCTATGGACTGAATGTTTGTGTCCTCCCCCCCATTCATACGTTGAAATGCTAATCCTCAGTGTAATGGTATTTGGAGATGGGACCTTTGGGAGATAATTAGGCTTAGAAAAAGTCATGAGGGTGGAGTCCCCATGATAGGATTAGTGTCCTTATAAGAAGAGGAAGACACCAGAGCTCCTTCTCTGCCATGTGAGAACACAGCAAGAAGTCAGCCATCTGCAAACCAGGAAGCAGGCTCTCACCAGCACTGAATCAGAGGGCACCTGGATCTTGGACTTCCCAGCCTCTAGAACTATGGGAAATAAATGTTCATTGTTTAAACACCCAGTCTGTGGTATTTTGTTATAGCAGCCTGAAGTAAGGTAATACTCAAGGGGCTTGGGAAGCCCATGAAAATGTACGCAAAATGTGTACCTAAATGTAATTTCCACCATCTTCCACAAAAAGATCCCTGAAAGGTAGCTTATTTCTTTCCAATTCTGCATTTTCTCTTGAGGAGAAGAAAGGAATTTTCATTCTACCCCCCCAGGAGGGAAGGATGGGAAGACCATTCCTGCTTTCATTCTTTCAGCAACCTGGCTCACTCCTCCCCTGGAGGGACTCTCGGGATGGGGAGTCTGAGTGTCCTCTTCTAAAAGCCTCCTGGGCCTCTCTCAGTGGAATCTCCCTGCCAGCTTCATGGGTGTGCAACCTCTGCAGGTGCACGGGTTTTTGCGCTCTGTAGGGTCCTGTACTTGGTTTAATGTTTTGTTGTTGCCATTTTGAAGTTATTCATAATTTTTGAACAAGGGGCCCTGCATTTTCATTTTGTACTGTTCCTTGCAAATTACATAGCTGGTCTTGAATAGGAAGCATATTATCATCTGCTGTCCATTAAGGGGAAGGTTCTGTCCTTGCAAGGAGAGGCCCGTAGTTTTGGAGGGTAAGTTTCAATTTAGGGGGGATGTTTTAGGAAGCCCATTTGGCTATGGAATCAAGGCTTACTCTCCAACTAGCTTCGTTGGCATGTTCAAAGTGTTGGAGAGGCAGTGTTGCGTGATGGTTACCCGTGTGGACCCTGGCACCACTGCTGGGTGTAAAGCTGGTTCTGCCACTTACAAATGACATGACCAGGGGCAAATTACTCAACCTTGTGTCCCTCCATTTCCTGTCTTATAATATTATCAGATGAATGAACACATCTAAGTACTCATGGTTCCTAGAACACAGCAAGTGTTAATAAGTGCTTTTATATTTTGATCTCCATGACTCCTGTACCTTGTTTCTCACTCCATATGGAATTTGGAAGGGGAAGATGGCATTATTTATTGGATTCTCTAAAACCCACATCTCAAAGGTTAAGAATTACTGGTACATTTTAGTAGAAGGATCTTTCCCTGCCCTCAAGGAGCTTGTAAATTCATAGCCTGAAAACTGATACTACAAGGCAAAAGGGGTAAGAGCTTCAGTAAGGGTTAAAAATGGAACAGCCTAGAGTTAGCTGGTGACAGATGAACCCCTCTCATTTTTTAAAGAAGGCTCTTTGGGGTGCCTGGGTGGCTCAGTTGGTTAAGTGCCTGCCTTCGGCTCAGGTCATGATCCCAGGGTCCTGAGATTGAGCCCTGCATCAGGCTCCCTGCTGGATGGGCAGCCTGCTTCTCCCTCTCCATTGCTTGTGCTCTCTCTTGAGTGCACTCTCTTTCTCAAATAAATAAATAAAATATAAAAAAAAAGAAGGCTCTTTGGAGGAGGAGCAAGATGGCGGAGGAGTAGGAGACCTAAATTTCATCTGGTCCTAGGAATTCAGCTAGATAGGTATCAAACCATTTTGAACACCTACAAACTCAACAGGAGTTCGAAGTAAAAAATAGCAGCAACTCTGAACAGAAAAGCGACCACTTTCTGGAAGATCTCCTTTGATTTGTTTAGTGTATATTTATCTGGGGTCATTGTTACCTTTTAGCATTTTGTTCTCTCACCTCATTCTCTGGACAAAATGACAAGATGGAAAAACTCACCTCAAAAAAAAGAACAAGAGGCAGTACCGACTGCCAGGGACCTAATCAATACGGACTTAGTAAGATGTTGGAACTAGAGTTCAGAATGACAGTTATAAAGATACTAGCTTGCCTTGAGAAAAGCATGGGAGATACTAGATAATCCCTTTCTGGAGAAATAAAAAACTAAAATCTAACCAAGTTGAAATCAAAAAGGTTATTAATGAGGTGCAATAAAAAATGGAGGCTCTAACTGCTAGGATAAATGAGGCAGAAGAGAGAATTAGTGATATAGAGGACCAAATGATGGAGAATAAAGAAGCTGAGAAAAAGAGAGATAAACAGTTACTGGATCACGAAGGCAGCATTTGAGATATAAGTGATACCATAAGACAAAACAATATTAGAATAATTGGGATCCCAGAAGAAGAAGAAAGAGAGAGGGGCAGAAGGTATATTGGAGCAAATTATAGCAGAGAACTTCCCTAATTTGGGGAAGGAAACAGGCATCAAAATCCAGGAGACACAGAGAACCCCCCTCAAAATCAATAAAAATGGGTCAACACCCTAACATCTAATAGTAAAACTTACGAGTCTCAGAGACAAAGAGAAAATCCTGAAAGCAGCTCGGGACAAGAGGTCTGTAACCTACAATGGTAGAAATATTAGATTGGCAGCAGACCTATCCACAGAGACCTGGCAGGCCAGAAAGGACAGGCATGATACATTCAGAGCACTAAATGAGAAAAATATGCAGCGAAGAATGCTATATCCAGCTAGGCTGTCACTGAAAATAGAAGGAGAGATAAAAAGCTTCCAGGACAAACAAAAACTAAAAGAATTTGCAAACAGTTGTGTTTTCATTTTCATTTGTTTGGCTTCCCAGAGGAATTCTACCAAACATTTAAAGAAGAATTAATACCTATTCTTCTGAAACTGTTGAAAAAATATAAATGGAAGGAAAACTTCCAAAGTCATTTTATGAGGCCAGCATTACCTTGATCCCCAAACCAGACAAGGACCCCATCAAAAAGAATTACAGACCAATATCCCTGATGAACATGGATGCAAAAATTCTCACCAAAATACTAGCCAATAGGATCCAACAGTACATTAAAAGGATTATTCACCATGACCAAGTGGAATTTATTCCTGGGCTGCAAGGTTGGTTCAACATCCACAAATCAATCAATGTGATACAATACATTAATAAGAGAAAGAACAAGAACCATATGATCCTCTCAATAGATGCAGAAAAACCATTTGACAAAGTACAGCATCCTTTCTTGATTTAAGCTCTTCAGAGTGTAGGGATAGAGGGTACATACCTCAATATCATAAAAGCCATCTATGAAAAACCCACAGCAAATGTCATTCTCAATGGGGAAAAACAGAGCTTTCCCCCTAAAGTCAGGAACACGGCAGGGATGTCCACTATCACCACTGCTATTCAACATAGTACTAGAAGTCCTAGCCACAGCAATCAGAAAACAAAAAGAAATAAAAGGCATCCAAATCGGCAAAGAAGAAGTCAAACTCTCACTCTTTGCAGATACTTTATGTGGAAAATCCAAAAGACTCCACCGCAAAACTGCTAGAACTCATACAGGAATTCAGTAAAGTGGCAGGATATAAAATCAATACACAGAAATCAGTGGCATTTCTATACACCAACAACAAGACAGAAGAAAGAGAAATTAAGGAGTTGATCCCATTTATAATTGCATCCAAAACCATAAGATACTTAGGAATAAATCTAACCAAAGAAGCAAATAATCTGTACTCAGAAAACTATAAAATACTCATGAAAGAAATTGAGGAAGACACAAAGAAATGGAAAAACGTTCCATGCTCATGGACTAGAAAAACAAATATTGTGAAAATGTCTATGCTACTTAGAGCAATCTACACATTTAATGCAATCCCTAGCAAAATACCATCCACTTTTTTCAAAGAAATGGAACAAATAATCCTAAAATTTGTATGGAACCAGAAAAGACCCCAAATAGCCAGAGGAATGTTGAAAAAGAAAAGCAAAGCTGGTGGCATCACAGTTCCAGACTTCAAGCTCTATTACAAAGCTGTCATCATCAAGACAGTATGGTACTGGCACAAAAACAGACACACAGATCAGTGGAACAGAATGCCCAGAAATGGACCCTCAACTGTATGGTCAACTAATCTTCGACAAAGCAGGAAAGAATGTCCAATGGAAAAAAGACAGTCTCTTCAACAAATGGTGTTGGGAAAATTGGACAGCCACATGCAGAAGAATGAAACTGGACCATTTTCTTACACCACACATAAAAATAGATTCAAAATGGATGAAAGACCTAAATGTGAGACAGGAATCCATCAAAATCCTAGAGGAGAACACAGGCAGCAACCTCTTCGATCTCAGTCGCAGCAATTTCTTCCTAGACACATTGCCAAAGGCAAAGGAAGCAAGGGCAAAAATGAACTCTTGGGACTTCATCAAGATAAAAAGCTTTTGCACAGCAAAGCAAACAGTCAACAAAACCAAAAGACAACCGACAGAATGGGAGAAGATATTTGCAAATGACATATCAGATAAAGGGCTAGTATCCAAAATCTATAAAGAACTTATCAAACTCAACACCCAAAGAACAAATAATCCAATCAAGCAATGGGCAGAAGACATGAACAGACATTTCTGCAAAGAAGACATCCAAATTGCCAAAAGACACATGAAAAAGTGTTTAACATCACTCGGCATCAGGGAAATCCAAATCAAAACCTCAATGAGATACCATCTTACACCAGTCAGAATGGCTAAAATTAACAAGTCAGGAAACGACAGATGGTGGTGGGGATGCGGAGATAAGGGACCCTCCTCCACTGTTGGTGGGAATGCAAGCTGGTGCAGCCACTCTGGAAAACAGTATGGAGGTTCCTCAAAAAATTGAAAATAGAGCTACCCTACGACCCAGCAATTGCACTTCTGGGTATTTACCCCAAAGATACAAATGTAGTGATCCGAAGAGGTACGTGCACCCTTATGTTTATAGCAGCAATGTCCACAATAGCCAAACTATGGAAAGAGCCAACAGATGAATGGATAAAGAAGATATGGTGTATATATATACAATGGAATATTATGCAGCCATGAAAAAACCGAAATCTTGCCATTTGCAACGAAGTGGATGGAACTAGAGGGTATTATGCTAAGTGAAATGAGTCATTCAGAGAAAGACAAGTATCATACTCAGTGTATGAAGAATTTGAGAAACAAGACAGAGGAGCATAGGGGAAGGGAGGAAAAAATGAAACAAAATGAAACCAGAGAGGGAGACAAACCATAAGAGACTCTTAATCTTAGGAAACAAACTGAGGGTTCTAGAGGGGATGGGGGTGGGGGGATGGGTTAGCCTGGTGATGGGTATTAGAGAGGGCACGTTCTGCATGGAGCACTGGGTGTTATACTCAAACAATGAATCATGGAACACTACATCAAAAACTAATGATGTAATGTATGGTAACTAACAAAATAAAATTAAAAAAAAATTTTTTTTGGTAATATCTTTCAAGTGCACCAAAGATGGGTATTTTTCCTTCCCTAGATGGTAGCCACAAACATGTAACTGAGATGTCTTTATAAGAGATTTGGTTTTCAAAAAAAAAAGAGATTTGGTTTTCAACTCAATAAATCAGGTCCCGTGCAGTATTTGGGTAGAACTATGAGCCTCTAGGTCTGGCTTCCTAGTTCTCTAGAATCATCCCGATGGTTCTCTGAACTCCAAGGGGGATGAATTATGCTTTCCCGTTATTCCCAACTTCCACAAGATTACAGGCTAGTGAGAAAATAAAAATGCAGACAGTCAGTGATTAGGCAGGGTGTGCAAGAGGGTAGAAGGAGGGTCTTACTCAGTTTGGACTACTGTAGGAAGTACCACAGACCAGGTGGCTTAAATAACAGTTTATTTCTCACAGTTTAGGAGGCGGGAAGTCCAAGGTCAGGGTGCCTGCATGGTCAGCTTCTGGTGAGAGTCTTCTTCCTGGTGTACAGAGAGCTGTCTTTTTGCTGTGTCCTCACAGCTTGCTGGGCCCTAATTAGCGACCGGGCCTCTAAGGACACTAATCGCGTAGACGAGGGCTCCATCCTCAGAACCTTGTCACTTCACAAAGGCCCCACCTCCTAATACCATCATGTTGGGATTAATTTCAGTACATGAATTTGGGGCGATGCAAACATTGCAGGGAGGAGGGGTACTTTGGCTTAGCGAAGGCACAAGCTGGAAGAGCTCCACAGAGGGGGTGAGCCCTGAACTCTCTTGAAGTAAGAGTAGAATTTTCATGGTGGACAGAGGGGTGGGTACATGTGTATGTCATGAATCTTTTAAGCAAATAAGATGAAAGTAAAAATATTGATATACAGGTAGAGCTTGCGCTCATGGTGGCAGTTGCTTCAGTTTTGGACTCACTGGTGCTGCAAATGAAAATCTCAGTTTATACACTCTTCCCCACAAAAACTCCCCTGCTCCATTTTTCTCCCCAGAATGCCCTTATGCTTCTTCTTTTTTTTTTTTTTTAAAGAGTTTATTTATTTATTTGAGAGAGAGAATGAGAGAGAGCACATGAGAGTGGGGAGGGTCAGAGGGAGAAGCAGACTCCCCGCTGAGCAGGGAGCCCGATGCGGGACTCGATCCAGGGACTCCAGGATCATGACCTGAGCCGAAAGCAGTCGCTTAACCAACTGAGCCACCCAGGCGCCCGCCCTTATGCTTCTTAAAAATTACCCTCATTTGTGATTCGTACCTAGTTTAACAAAATTCCTTTTTGGGAGTTTGTCACTAGTAAATAATTTTCTAGATGGGCCTTGAAGGGATGAAGTTTTGAAAAGCTTCAGCTGGCTTTCGGAGGGCTCTTTCGGTGTGTAGAAGCCACAGGGAGAAGTGGGTTAGAAAGGATGACTCAGCAGAGCTACGTGGGTCTGTGAGATGCGGAGAGGCCTTGCCTGAGCACGAGATACCATCCATCGCCAGGCCTCCATGAGAGGGTGCTCGTAGCTTCCGAGGTAAATGCTTGCCCCTGTGGGCAGACTGTCAAAAGGCAAAGACGAAACGCCTCAAAATAAGTCCCAGATTAGAGCCCAGAACAAACCCTGTATCTATGAGTGAAACCTTGTATCTATGAATGAAATTTGTGAGGGGGGACCCTACTG
This sequence comes from Mirounga angustirostris, assembly GCF_029215605.1. Taxonomy (NCBI): domain Eukaryota; kingdom Metazoa; phylum Chordata; class Mammalia; order Carnivora; family Phocidae; genus Mirounga; species Mirounga angustirostris. The sequence goes on from NW_026991713.1 coordinate 22,740,262, forward strand.
TACCCCACCTGCAGGAACTTTCCGAGGCGCAAAGGTGGTGTGATCCATGGAGGAGTCTCAGCTTCCACATCTGTAAGATGGCACCCTTAGTAATCCCACAGTAGACATTTATAAACTGTAAAGCGCTTTAGGCATTATTATTCCACATCGTAGAGCACGTTTTAAAGCTACCTAAAAACAGAAACTAGACCAAATTAAACAAAAACTAAGCAAAGGAAAAAGTGAGGGATCTTTTTGAAGCTGCTCTAACAAAAATACCATAGGGTAGGGGGCTTAAACGACAGCAATTTGTTTCTTATTGTTCTGGAGGCTGGAAGTCCAAGATCAGGTGTCAGATGATTTGGTTCCGGTGAGGACTTTGTCCTAGATTTGCAGATGGCTGCCTTCTTGCTGTGTCCTCACCTGGTGCAGGGAGAGAGAGAGAGAGAAAGAGAGAGGTGGAGCTCATTTCTCTTCTTATAAGGGCACTAATCCCATTCATGAAGGCCCCCCCCCATGACCGAATCACCTCTCAAAGGCCCCATCTCATCACATTGGGAAACAATGTTTCAACATACACATTTTGGGGATATGTTCACAAATATTCAGTCTATAGCATCAGGACTTGGAGAGCTTGTAACTGTTATTACCCCAAGGGCCCCAAAGCCTCAGAATAATGGTAGAAGCTCTGTTCAAGAGGCCTGTCAAAACAGACAAAAGAAGGTTTCTGCCGAAATTTACATCAATACTACAGTAATGATGCCTTCCTTCCTCGCTCCTCCCTTATCTAGTGAGTGATGGGCATGGTCTAGGCGCGTGGGATCGAAAGCCACCTCTGAAATTTCACAGCCCACAGGGGATAGAGACCTTTAATCCCACTCTCCCATGTCTCACTACATGATGTGGAAGTAGCTAGAATGGGGGTAGGGTGTCAGGTGCAGTTAAACATCAAAGACAGGGCTCCTGAGACAGATGGTGGCAGTTAGGAAAATTTCTATTCTGACCCATTTACTAAGGGTAGGAGTTCATATTTTGTTTGTATATGAATTTTTATTTCTTTAATTATTTACTGAATATTTATTTGTAAAGTGTCAGAAACAGGATTTATACTGTAGTCATGGTAGACCACCTCTGATTATCATTTGAACCGAGGCCTAACTTTTCAAGGTCTTTTCTGGCAAAGTTGCAGGAGGATATTTCCCTTTGGTCTAAAATATACTGTGCTTTCCTTGGCTCAGGAATAGGTCATCAAACCCTGGTCATCGTCCCAATATAACCCTATCCATTTTATGCTCATCCACTTCACTTCACTTTACTCCAATCCAGCTTAATTTAATTCAATACAATTTAGTTCAAAATATTTAGGAGCTTTTACTAGGCGCTGGGGAGCCAAGTCACCGGCTACTTTGTGCTTCCTGGTCTTGACAGTTTACCCGCTGGCCACTAGATGGCACTGTGTCCCACGAAATGTTCATTTAAGAGGATGGCTCCTTCCCCCAGACCTAAGGCTCAGAGACTGTTGTTCCTCGCTTGGATTTGTTTAATGCACACTTCCAAATTGAACCGACAGCTTGTATTATAGCCGTGCATGTGCAGTATATGTGTTTAATTATACTGTGGAATTAAATTCAAAAGGGTGAGAGTGTGGTTACATGTGTGCGCTTCCAAAGCCGCCTTGAGTTTGTAGCTTTTGCCTGGGACTCAGGCAGGGGAAGCTGAGGGGAGCTTCAAACCCAACAGCAGGTGGCACCTACTGGAGTGAAAGGGTACTGTGCACATTCGGCTTTCTGGGCCACTGACAGCCATGGCCCTGAGGTCCCTTCCCTCACTGCCTGCTGTCCTAGGTTCAATGTCCAGCCTCTCTGCTCTTCCTCTGCTCCCATCCGGGCTGCCTCAGGAGAGCTGGCCTTTTGCGGGGGGAGGGGGGTGCGTGTGTGTGTGCAGAATCCTTCCCCAGGCGTTCTTCTCCCCAACTCCCAGCGTCACTTACTTACTTACCCCCAGAGCACCAGAAACTTCTCTTTACTAGGTGGGCTATCTGTGACATTAGAATGGTGTTTTAGGGGCGCCTGGGTAGCTCAGTCGTTGAGTCTGCCTTCGGCTCAGGTCATGATCCCAGGGTCCTGGGATCAAGCCTCGCATGGGGCTCCCTGCTCCGCGGGAAGCCTGCTTCTCCCTCTCCCACTCCCCCTGCTTGTGTTCTCTCTCTCGCTGTCAAATAAATAAATAAAAAATCTTAAAGGGCGCCTGGGTGGCTCAGATGGTTAAGCGTCTGCCTTCGGCTCAGGTCATGATCCCAGGGTCCTGGGATCGAGTCCCACATCGGGCTCCCGGCTCAGCGGGGAGCCTGCTTCTCCCTCTGACCCTCTCCCCTCTCATGCTGTTTCTCTCTCGCTCGCTCTCTAAAAAATAAATAAAATCTTTAAAAAAAATAAAAAAAAATCTTAAAAAAAAAAAAAGAATGGCGTTTTATTCGACAGGGCTTTAATGTCCAGGATGTCCAGGGATATCTCTAATGGTGCAACTTCAGGCCTTGGAAAGGTCAATGAGAACGATCACCAAAAGGGAAAGGCCTCAAGGTGATTTCCATGGCATCTGTAGCGAGCAGGTGTTTCTCCAATGATAATCGAATACTTCTGGGGAAGCAGGGAACTCACTGCTCCACACATAGAAACTTTCCTTCTTGGTAGTTGTAATTATTTAAACATTTCTCATTTTCTTTGAGCTGAAATCTGATCTCCTGGAGGTTGTAACCAGTGGTCCTCATCCTTTCCCCTAGGGCCATGTAGGTAAGACTTGTGGCTATAGTTAAAGTGTACATTTAGATCTGGTGTATCTCAGTAGGGCTAGAGAGAGTCTGCATCTCTAATAAGCACTCAGGTGATGCTGTCCTCCTGATTCAAGCACCACACTGTGAGTAGCAGGGCAGGAGAGGAAAAACTTTGAGCTATGCAATTATCTTTGGATTCAAATTCTGGCATTGCAGGCTAGCTCTGTGACCTTGGAAAAGTGACTCAAGTTCCAACCTTAACATGGGGATAATAAAGCCTAAATTAATACCTAATTAATTTATTATAAGAGTTAAATGAAATTATGAGTTTGTCTTGGCTAGGAATGCTTTCAGCTGTAAGTAAAAGAAACCTGACTAAAATTGGCTTAAACTGCTGAAGTTTATATTTTCTGCGTAACAAGGAGCGGCTAGCATTCATTCAGCTGCTCATTGATGCAACCAAGGGTCCAGGTTCTTTATATCTTCTTCCCTCCTGTTCTTAGCTTACTGACTTTTAATTCTCATGCTTCTTGCCACATGGCCATAAGATGGTTGCCACAGCTCCAAACATTATATGTGCATTTAAGGAAAGAGCAAAAGTGGAAGTATCAGTAATGGTCAAGTCTGACTCTTTTTTTTTTTTTAAGATTTTACTTATTTATTAGAGAGAGTGTGTTGCACAAGCAGGGGGAGGGGCAGAGGGAGAGGGAGAGGCAGACTTCCCATTGAGCAGGGAGCCTGATGTGGGACTCAATCCCAGGACCCTGAGATCATGATCTGAGCCGAAGTCAGATGCTTAACTGACCAAGCCACCCAGGTGTCCTCAAATCTGACTCTTATCAGGAAAGCACAACATTTCCTAGAAGCACCCCCAGCAGAGTTCTCCTTATGTCTTATTGGCCAGAGCTGGGTCATATGACCACGCTTAGTTTTAAGGGACCCTGGCATAACCAATCATTGTCAAAGGGAATAGGATTGTTGGGGTGCCTGGGTGGCCCCATTGGTTAAGCATCTGCCTTCGGCTCAGGTCATGATCCCCACATCGGGCTCCCTGCTCAGTTTGGAGCCTGCTTTTCCCTCTCCCTCTGCTCCTCCTCACTGCTTGCTCCCTCTCTCTCTCTCTCTCTCAAATAAATGCATAAAATCTTTAAAAAAAAAAAAGGGTATAGAATTGTTATGCTTCATTACCCTGGGCTGGGTGCATTGCTACTCGAAACAGAATTGCAGTTTTGTGTTGGTAGGTGTTTTAGTCAAGTACTGGCTGCTTATAACAAAGCAGGGTGGTTTAAAGAACAAATATTTATGTCTCAGTTCTGGAGGCTGGAAGGTCCAAGATCAAGGCCCAGTAGATCCAGGGTTTGATGAGGCCTGCTTCCCGGTTTATAGATGGCTGCCTTCTTGCTCTTCTTTTCATGTCAGAAAGAGGGCAAGAAGGGGTGCCTGGGTGGCTCAGTTGTTAAGTGTCTGCCTTCAGCTCAGGTCATGATCCTGGGGTCCTGGGATCAAGCCCCGCATTGGGCTCCCTGCTTAGCGGGGAGTCTGCTTTTTCCTCTCCCACTCTCCCTGCTTGTGTTCCCTCTCTCACCCTCTCTCTCTCTGTCAAATGAATAAAGAAAGAGGGCAAGAGAACTCTCTGGGGTCCCTTTTATAAGAGCACTACTGTTCTTGAGGGCTTTACCCCATGACCAAAAGGCCCTGCTTCCTAATACCATCATACTGGGGATGAGGATTTCAACATATGAATTTTGGGGGACACAGTCCATTGTGGCAAGGTCGAAATAGGGGATTAACATTAGATAGGAAACTATGGTTTTTAAAGCATGTCTATAAATTCATTGACACGCCTCCCTTTAAGCAGTGGTATCTATGTTCTTTCCTCTCAAACCTCATTTGTAACCATCAGAGTATGTTAGAAGTGATGCTGTGTCATAAAAGGCCATGAATATTCTACCTTGTTTCCTGGAACAGTTGCACCCAGAGTCCTGAGATGCTTTGTAAGAAGACGGACTCCCCTGAGGCCGCCATGCAAGCGCGTCACCCAGGGAAGCCACATGCTTCAGGCAGCAGTCCTCGTCTTCCAGTGATCCCAGCCCAGGCCCAACAGGTGACTGAATGAGCCTTTAGATGATTCTAGTCCCCCATCTTTGGGTCTTCCTAGCTGAGGCTCTGGAATCATACAGCAGAGGCAAGCCATCCTTGTCATGCAGACTGAGTCCCTGACCCACAGAATCTATCAACAAAACTTAACGGTTATTGTTTCAAACTACTAAATTTGGGGTAAAATTTTTTTACTTAGTAATGGTAACTGGAATAGAAACTCAGAATTTGCCACAGAATGTTTCCCATCGCACCTGGCGGAGAGTAAGCTGCTTAAACTATACCACGTATTAGAACTTCTCTTCACTCTCCAAAACTATTTCCTTCCTTGGCACCAGGGATTCAATGAAGCGAGCCGTGATAGCATGTTAGTTTCCTTCCAATGTTTCTCACTTGAGTTTATTTTATTTTTTTTTACCAACCTGCTTGCTTTCCTCTGAGTGTGTCTCTAGTGACATATGTCTTTTTTGGGGTCCATCATCCAAATCTAAGAATAACAGTTGAGATTTATTGAATGATTACTATGTACCAAGCCCTTTGATAAGCACATTAGCTTATGAGGTAGGTACTCATACCCATTTTAAAGTTGGGGAGACTGAGATACAGAGGGGATAAATGCTTGCCCAAGGTCACAGAGCTAGTAAGTGATAGAAGCCAAACTGTGTAGTCTAGCTGTTCTTCATAATGGAAGCAGTACATTGCCTGTGTTAGGACTGTTACAGTAGGAACATGGGCCAAGCAGTGCCTTTGAGATTCTGTGGGGTTGGGGGGGGAAGAGACATATTGCATATATGAATAGCTCAGTGAAAACCATGCTGGAAGAAGAAGAAGCCATTTGGAAGATTTTTCAGGTCCCCAAGTTCTGGTATCTTGAGAACTCTTGGCATAGTCTGGCCCCTGATATTTGTCCCTGGAGTGGCTCAGCACCACTTCTGGAAATCCTGTTCTTGCTCTTCACCCTCACTCCTGACTCTTGTCCTGCCCAGTTGAATACCAGCAACAACTGATTAAGTCCACTTTGGCTCTTTCTGGGATGTTTGTTTCTAACTTGCTTTCTTGATGAGACCTTCTCTTCTGTTCCCATTTCTCTGCCTTCAGGACTTCTTCTGTGCTAGGTTTCAATACCACACCTGTCCTTTGTCCATGGACTGTTTGTACTGGCCACACATACTCCCCTTCCCTCTGCCTCCTTCCCCTCTGTATCCATTTCTCAGTCCATTCATTGCTGATTGCTGCCATTCAGATGCCCAGTGACAACTGCTATTCTCTTCCTGCCTGGCTAAAATGACCAGAATCCAGCACCACCAGTCTCTGTTTCTGGGGCAAAACAGACTAAATTTATCTTAGCAAACACTTCAGGGGTCCTGGGTATCACTACCCCCTTCTCCAAGTGCCTGTAATTCATCCTTTCCCCTTATAACCATATCAGATAATTTTGACTGCAAATGCCATTAAAATCACTGAATCCATCTCCTTTTGGAGAACTAGAATAACACACACTTGTTGTCAGTCGTCTGTCCATAACAAGAAGAACTTTCCCGCCCCCAAACTCTCCCTACTATGTAGTGGACAGAGCCAATCACTTCAACTTTGAAAGCTTATTACTTTCTAAGTAATAAGCTTAATATTTTTCCTCATTTTAAATTGTGAACATTTTCTACTTATTTTCTGCTCGAATTCTCATGCCTTTTATTTTTTTTCTTCTATTAATATTTTCATATGACAAATTTAGGTCATTCAGTAATCAATTTTGACATTTCTTTGACTATGGAGAGATTGCTGAGCCAATTAGGGTACTATGACCACATTATGAAAATTTCAAGTAAATGGAAATAGTTCACATCATGAACTCCCAGATACCTATTATCTCAGTCATAACCTAACATTTTGCCACATTTGTTTCAGGCATGAAACAAAGCATTACAGGTGCAGTTGAAACCCTTTGGATTTGTCTTCCTAATCTCATTCTTGCTCTTCTCTCCTTACTACTTTAAAACAACCAAGATCTGAAGTTGATGTTTGTCATTCCATGAATTATTTTTTTACTTATATTATATATGTATATATTCCTAAATGATATATAATATTGCTGTGTTTTAAAATTTGATATAAATGGTGTAATACTTTGATTAGCCCTTTTGTGCCTACTTCCCCCCACCCAACATGCACTTTTGAGATTTATCCATGTTGATACATATAACTCTGGCTTTTGAAACTAATGTGTGGCATTTCATTGCATGAGTATACCACACAATATATAAATCTGTTTTCCTACTGATAAACAAAATTATATTTTTATCCATTTTTTTGTCATTATAAACAATGCTGCAGTGAACATTCTCATAATTGTCTTCTCGGGCATATGTAGAAGAGTTTTCTAAATGTGCTGAATTTTAGTATATAATAAGCATTGGCAATTTTACTAAGTATCGTCAAATTGTTCTTCAAAATGGCTGAACTAATTACCCACCCGCACGGTATGAGTGGTTTTTTGGAATGGTCAGACTTTTACTTTTTCCAACATCATGGGCATAAAATGGTATCTAAATGTGATTTCAATTTCTATTTCCCTTTTACTTGTGAGGCTGAGCATCTTTTAATAAGTTTATTGGCTATTCCTTGTAAAGGATTGTCTCATTTTTCACTTGCTCAGATTTCAATGTACCTGTTGTTAATTTTTGCAAACAGATGTTCTGACATCTGCCAAAGGCTGTTCATGATATTCTCCATACCAGCTAAGATGCTTCTGGCTTGAAGTAACAGAGCACCAGCAAATAGTAGCTTATATAACAAAGATATGTAATTAGCTCACATAATAAGGATCTTGGCAGTAGGCGGTTCCAGGTAGGTTTAGAGGCAGATTGGAATCTGGCTCTTCTTGTTTTTCTCTTCTGCTGTCCTCAGCATGTTGGTTGTGTCTCTTGGGTGGTCCTAAGACCACTCCTGCAGTTCTAAAGAGCGTGTTCTTATACCACACAGGCTGGAGCAGAAAGAAAGATGGTGGGAGCTCAGGCTGGGCCTTTGCCCTTTGCTCTCTTTTGCCAGTGCCCACATTCTTTCTTAGAATCCTCCAGAAGCCTGGCGCTTACTATCTCAGAGGCCAGAACTCGTCACATGTCTGTATGAGACAAATCGTTGGCATTTGGGTATAGGACTCCCTGATTGATTTAGGCCAATCCCAATGCCTCCTGAGAGCCAGATAGATTGTAGCCCAAACAAAATCTAGTAGTATGAAGAAGGAGAAAAACAGCCAAAATATCTCCTCTTTATCAAATCAACAAGTCATCTGGCTGTTCGTATTTTTTCCTCCTGGACACCTCCCTTCTTCATCTCTTGTCCAGTGGTTCCTCCCATGGCCTGCTCCACAGCTTTCCCTTTCCTGCTCTCCCCTGATGGATCCTTTCCTGAATGCCATGTTTTCCTCGTCCTTGTTTTTTCTCTCTCCTTTGGCAGAAGCCCAGTCCTTCAGTAATTTCCTAAGACATGGCATATCGGAGATGTATGCTCTGAACCTTGCTTGTGTGCAACTGTCAATATTCCATCCTTACATTTGGTTCACCACTTGGTATAGACTGTTTGGCTTCAAATAGTCTTTGCTCAGAAATTTGGAGGCATTGCTCCATTCTTCTCTTACTTCCAATGTCTAGAAGTCCAAAGCCATCCTGATTTCTGGTCCTTTGATGAAAACTCTCCTCTTCTTGAAAACAGCTCTCCAGAGCTCCTCTTTATCCCTGGCCTTCTGAAATTCCACATAGACCTACTGTGGTGTTAGGCACTCTGGAAGCTCCCTCAGGCAGACTTATATCTTTTTTTTTGTTTCCACAGTGTGTGTGTGTGTTTTAATTTTAATTTAAATTCCAGTTAGTTAATATACAGTGTAATATTGGTTTTGGGTGTACACTATAGTGATTCAGCACTTCCACGTATCACCTGGTGCTCATCACAGCAAGTGCACTCCTTAGTCCCCATCACCTGTTTCACGATCCCCCCATGCTACCTGGTAACCAGCAGTTTGTTCTCTATAGTTAAGAGTCTGTTTCTTGGAGGCAGACTTCTATCTTGCAGTTGTGGGAAATAGTCTTGTTTTATGTCTCTGATAGTTTCCTTCCCTTAATTTCCCTTAATTTTCTCTATGCTGAACTCCCCAAACTCCTGTTCTTTTGTCTTTCTGGATTAATCTCCATAGCATTCTTCTCAATTGTTTTTGGCCTACTTTTCTTCTCTTTATTTTTTTTACTTTCTATGAGTCTTTTGGTTTGATTATTAAGTTTTTTTTAATTTGCTTTCATGTTTTTAATATCTAAGAACTCCTTATTCTTTAAATTCCCTTTCATAGCATCATCTTTTATGTATAAAATATCACTCTGAGGATACTTTTTTGGAGATTTTCTTCTGTTTCCCAGATTTTCTGTTGTCTGTAGATTCCTTTTCTTTTGTTTGTTTTTAGTTTGCTTTAGTGTCTCTCATAGTGGAATCTTTATTCCTGTGTTTGATGGCTTCTTGTCTGTCCACATTGAAGTGGCAGATGCTGAAATGTCAGTTAGAAGCTCAGAATGCATGGACTGGGCTTGTTGATGAGGGGACTTTATGTAGATATTTAGAGCATAGGATGGAATAACCTCAAAGTCAAAATATACAGGCCTTTATTCTAGGGCCATTTCCAATTTGGCCTTGATAGGACCTCACAGTAAGTAGGTCTCTGTAGCATCAGGTTTTTGCAATGCTAACTTATTCATATTACTCAAGATACTAAACTTCCTCAGGCCTCAGTTTCCTTGTCTATAATCAGATGGAATTGGGCTAGGTGACCTCAAAGGACTCTTTCCACTCTATGGTTTTATAATATGATTCAGGACAGAGATTAGTTAAGAGATAGAAGCATATTAGAGGGAATCAGCTATGCTAAAATATAAAAATCCTTTGAAGCTGTCAGGAGATCAGCTCCTAAAAATCTAATAAAAATTTTGACTCACTGGGGACATGACTCAATGGGAGATAATTAGAAATGAACCTGGGAGGGAGGACTCAAGAAGGACTAATATTCAGTGGCAATGCCTTAATTAATTTTGCCTATGCCCTTGGGATGCTGAAGTCACTAGGTTTTGCCGTCTACCTCTTGGAGCTGAATTGCACATGTAAGCTGGACGTTGCTGATTGAAATGGGGCATTATAGATCCAGGGAGAAGGAAGGAGTATTAGATTTTAATTTATAATAACCCATCTAAGACCCTGGGTCTTAGGCTGACAGATCCCTATACAAAGGTCAACATCTTGGAGGATTTCTAAAATTAGATTCTTTTTTTTTTTAAAGATTTTATTTATTTATTTGACAGAGAGAGACACAGCGAGAGAGGGAACACTAGCAGGGGGAGTGGGAGAGGGAGAAGCAGGCTTCCCGCAGAGCAGGGAGCCCGACACGGGGCTCGATCCCAGGACCCTGGGACCATGACCTGAGCCGAAGGCAGACGCTTAACGACTGAGCCACCCAGGCGCCCCTAAAATTAGATTCTTGTTTACTTCTAAGATGAAGCTGCATCCCTCCCTCTGGGGCTGCATGAGGTTAAGGGACCCCTAAGAGGTGGTAGGAAAAACATTACTTGGAGATTTCACATTTCTGCACAAGGATTTACTAGGGTCTGACCTGTGTGTGTGTGTGTGTGTGTATTAAAATTAAAACTAAGTCGGGGCACCTGGGTGGCTCAGTCGTTAAGCGTCTGCCTTCGGCTCAGGTCATGATCCCAGCGTCCTGGGATCGAGACCCACATCGGGTTCCCTGCTCCACGGGAAGCCTGCTTCTCCCTCTCCCACTCCCCCTGCTTGTGTTCCCTCTCTCACTCTGTCTCTCTGTGTCAAATAAATAAATAAAATCTTCAAAAAAAAAAAATTAAAACTAAGTCTTAGTTTAAACTATTTGCTTACTTGGACTGTCGGTTCCTGCGAAATCGGTGCTGGCGTCCTGACTTCTTTATGTCTCACTCATACAACATGTGCAGTTGGTGTTTATTACACATTTGAGTGAAGGAAGCTATTGAGATGCACCGTAGGACCCTGCTTTCTTTTCATTCACCTTCCACTTGTGTGGAAAATCTACCGGTCGCCATGCAAGCTCAGTGTGTTCTAAGCAGGCTGAGGATTGGACCTGGGGCCTGTTTGAGAGATAAAGGTGCCTTCAGCTCCATTTGACGGAATTCCAATGTCACAAAATACCTCGAGGAATAACTCCCAGCCAATATTCCTTTCTTCAGCAGGGTGACTAGTCCTGCTGTCACCTCGAGATCACAGTGCCTGAGCAGAAAATATAGCTAACCTGTCATGATGGTATTTACACAGAGCGCAGGAGAGAGTGATGACTGGGGAGACGTTTAGGGGAGATTTTTTGGATTTACGATATTGATTTTTGTTCTTTGTATGAGGAAGAAATTAACATCCCTCCTCCTGGAAATATGTTCTCTGTAATGAGCCTGGTTAACTTCATGAAATACAGCTTACCAAGTTAGTGCGTGCCAAGAGGGGGGCCTGGGTTGTACTCCGACTACTGCAGGCAATTGCACCCAGAGATGGGGCTCTATTAGACTGCAGGCAAGGTAGGGGAGCACCTTAGGCTGTCTTTGGTTTTGGCAAAGCTGGTGAAAGATAAACTTTAGTTGGGGAAACCTGTTTAAGAAAGAGTTGGAGGTGTGAGAGAGGATTTGCATAATAGCACAGACTTGGGGGGCTACTTTTTGTTTCTTTGTTTGTTTGTGTTTTGAATAAAGCCATTCATTCATTTATCTGCTGAGCAAGGCATTTGCCTAGGGCTAGGCACCATCCTCATCACTAAGGATGTGAGGAATCCTCTTTTGGGAGTTGGGAGACCGGAAGAGGAAACCACCAAAGCCAGCCTCCTTGCATTTGAACATGGAAACGAATTCTTTGGGAAATTCAGAATCAGCCCTGAGCATTATGAAATGGGAAACTTCATTTTGGTAAAGCCTAATGTCTGTGTATTACCTTTTAGTTAAATAGCACTTAGCACGGCATCTGGCTTGACCTTTGAAATCAGTCCTCCTAAAAATATGCCTTTCATCATTCCTCCCTTTCTTAGTGATCTGCAGTGATTTCTTGTGTAGCCCACTGAAATTGAGATCAAAAGCCTATGCCTGAGTTTTAGGGTCTCTCATATTTTAGCTTATCCTCCTTTCCAACCAGATGGGAATAGCCCCCTGCCGGGGGCACCTTTCACCTCTGAGACTGCTCGCAGTCTGCTGGTAGTCTCTGATAGGATCTTCAGCTTGTTAAAATATTGGTAGAAAGCTGCTGCCTCGAGGAGCACTCCTACCCTCCAATCTCAGGTGCACCTTTGCCTGGGACCCCACCTACACTTCACATCCCAGGAACTAAAGGGTTAACACCTGGCAATGCAGGGAAGTGCCCCAGCCTCAGCACCATCTGCTCTGCAGGGTCTGAGCCCAGTCTGGACAGCTGGTGAAATATTTTGCATCCACCCTGTGCAGCCCTGTGGGGCCCACTCTGCACTCTTTCCATCTTCCATTCTTGTTTTTCCTCTTCTTTGCTTGTTCAGATACTTGCCATTTTTCAAGACCCAACACAGCAAACTCCATCGATGCACTTAACAACTCTTTATTGAGGGCCTGCCATGGACACAATGGTGCAAGACAGACACTGTGAGGCCCTCCTGGAGTCTAGAGTTCAGAGCGGGGAGAGAGACGTCCATCACATAATCATTCACATCAGTGTAAATTGTGTGATGTGGGCCATGCACAGTGTCAGGGTGCTAGAGACCATGGAAGTCTGCATGGGGCCTCTCTACTCAGGTCCTGGACCTGATCTGGGGTTGGGGAAGGGGAGGGGATGCCAGGGATGACTTCTCTGTGGTCTTGGCCTTTGGGCTGAGGTCTGAAGTACAAGTGGACATTAACTGGGCATGGACAGTGGAAGCGGCATATGTCAAGGCCCTGGGGTAGGGGAGGTCTGACACTAGTCAGTGTGGCGGCCGCAAGTCCCTTTCCTTCCATGGACTTATTTCTATGACTCCCCAGAATTTTATCCTTGTCTCCTCTTAGTGACTTATTAATAAAGAGATGGACGGCTTCGATAAGCGTGAATTTTGGGCCCACTATGCCCTGTGACATGTTCTAGGGAAACGGAGCCTGCTGTAAGCTCTCATAGTGCTTCTTTACTCTTTCCTTTCCCCTCTGAGTCCTCAGCCCACTTTTAATTGCTGTTCCCTGCTTGTTCTCCCTTTCCTGTGCTTTGTCAGACTCTGTACGTTATGTTCTGAAGGGATTGTCTGTCCTCTTTATTAGAGTATCCTTGACCCTGGAACAGAACCTGGCATATATAAGGGGCTCAGGATGTATTTGTTGAATGAATGCTTGTATTGAATTAAAGCCCCATGAGACGTGGTTCTGACCTTAAGGACCTTATATCTGGTAACTGTTTTACGTAGTGCTTTGCGTTATTCTTTAATTGCTTCATGTTCAGATGTCTCTCTGCTGGACTGTTAGCTCTCAGATGGTGGGACTGGTCAGTTAGGAGCTGCCCATGCAGACTTAGTCTAAGAACTCACAAGAACTCACAAGAATGAAAAGATTTGAGCCAGAATCCAGAAGCAGATGGACAGAAGTTTGCGAAATAAAGTCCATGCTTCATGATAAAACAAAGTCCTTTGAAACTGCCAGGAGAAATTGAGAGATAATGGCAATAGTAATAGTAATAATAATAATAATAACAACGATAATAAAGTTTAACTTAATTCTTTTAGTGCTACGATGCTTTTCCTGTAAAAATTCCCTACTTTATAGAGCTCCATATTTATTGGGATTAAAGAAGGTGTTTAGCCTGCCAGGTAAGCACCATATATATGTTTTATTTTTTTGACATTTGAGAAGCAGAGCAGATGGACCCAATCTCTGGCCACTTCCCCTCTCAGTTTACTGGGTCACTGTCTGAACTCTCACATACAGAGGTGACACAAAAAGCTGGCGGTGTTATTATTACCTCTATCCATGGCTTATTGCCTCCATTAAAGAAAAACAGGTCTGAGATGGGATCCTGCGGCTAGGGATCTGAGCAGGCTAGCCTGAGCCCCTGGGGACGGCCAAGGGTCATTTTCTACCACTGTGAGCCTGATGCAGGAAGTTCTTAGGGGGAAAACTCGTTAGCCACGGAATGGAATTCTATTTGGGGCTTTGCCATTCTGCAGTAACCCCTCCAGTGACCTCGCCCAGACTCGTCAGTCCATGGGTTGCGTGCCGGCTGCTTCTGCCTTCTCTTCCAAGTCTTAGGTGGTGTCTTCGAGGAAGAGAAGGGGGTGCGGTTCATGGGAAGCAATGAGCCCAAAGGGGCCTATGCCAATTACTGCACCTGTCAGTGTTCAACAACAGATAAAATTAATTCAGAAACCCAAACAGTCTGCAGAAAACCGAACACAATTATCTAAGAAATTAAGTTATACCGTCGCCATGACCTTTAATCAATCATCCAACCGTTAATGTTAATTTTGTGATCTAAAAATCATACTTCTATTTGCATTTTAATGGCTGCTAAATGAGTGTCATCAGGAAGAAATAATGGCAGGGTGGCCTTTTGCTACAAATTCTTCCTTCCTAATGGTGATGCAGAAAGCTAGGAAACAGTGTTTGGAAAAGGTTTTGTTTCGCCTTCTAGCAGATGTATGGAGCTGCCCTTCTCAAATGAAAAAACAAGCAATTCCCCACAAATACCACCACCTGTTGTTATAAATAAATCCAAGCTGTAAAATGGAACGCAAGCTTAATGGCAAAATCATTATGGGCATCCTACCCCCCTCCTGCCAACCCTTCATTACCGCCTCGTAACCACTTGTTTCTCAGTCGTGTACCTTTTTAAGCTTCTGACTGGCCATCAGGCACCATCCCTAACCAAGAGAGATGGCCTCTGGATTTGTGGCTAAAAATAAAAAGTTACCAACCTTGGGGAGAATGATCCCACGTCCGTTTGCCTGGTTTAAATGGCTAGAAACTGGCTACATGCCACTCCATATTTAGGGTTTCCTTTAAATCTTAATCCAGACATCCAGTGGCGTATTTCACAGCTAATGAACCTAACCTTCAAGTAGGAGCATAAAATCCTAATTAAATCAGGGCATCGTGAGGTTATTGGCAGGCTGTTTATAATTTGGCAGAATCTTGCTTCTATGAGTAGTGATAGGAAAATTATAAAGCATTAGAACTGGAATGTTGTATAATTATCCTCTTATCTATCTCCAAACTCCTTTAGTTTGTCGTGGACCATATCACTCCATCCTCCATCTATACATATTAATTGTTTAGCAGACCCAGGATATTGTTCTTACTAAAATAGTGTGTTCCTCACCTAAAACTAAGCTTTTTTTTCCCCTCCAGTCTCTTGGGAGAAGGTCTATATGAATTATTTCTTCTGATGAAAGAAGTCTTGAACTTATAAATTTGGAAGGAAAGCTTTAAAAATAAAGAGCTTCTGCAATTTTCTGAGTACAAGAAATTCAAATAGGGAAGGGAGGAGAAAACATTAAAAATGAATGCTAACATTTTTTTTTCTTCCTAGGAAAAGTGGGGGCGGGGAGGGAAGGTTCCTGCAAATATTGCAAAACTCCATTTCATAAAAGATTTATTAGCAATGACAGAGGGAGATTGCTGAGTGGAACCCTGATAAATGCCTCACCTTTTTTCACTGCCTTAAAATTATGGGTTCTGTCCATAAAGTATTGATTAATTCGTATTCACTCAATGACATACCTTCTTTTTCTCCCGCAAGCAAAGATTATAAGCATTTTACTTCAACAAATAAAGAACTCTGAGTGGGATGCATACTAATTCATTTAGCTCTGGAACTCGCACTACAATTTATGTAGCTAATCACAGCAAAGCAGGAAAGAATCTTTTCTCTTACTGTGACAAGACCTGCCTACCTTTCAGCATTTTTCCCCCTAAGGTATTATTAATCTCTAAACTTCACAAAATTGAAGACTTATCTAAGACCCTTTAAAATGGAGTGGCATCATACATAGCAACTCCCAAAGAGAGAAGTTTCTTTGCTTTTCTGAAAGACTGACTGTGGCGATTGGAGTCTTTTCTTGTTTAAAGAATCCAGATGAAATAACTGGTGTCTGTTCTAAATTTCCAGAGGAAATTGGTTGGATTTTAAACACAGTACTGATTTAGGAATACTGGGTGGTTCAGGCCTAGAAAAATGGCAAAGTGCCTGGAGGGAAGAGAATAGATGTCAGGCAGCGGATGAAGAGCCAGCAGAGGATGTTAGCTCATGAGTTTACCAGGGAGAAACACAAGACTACTGCAAGGAGACAGGTCAGGACTTCCCCACTTCATGAGGTGGTCTGACAAATTGCTTTCATGCACGTCTCAGAGAGTCGGCAAGGGCTTTCAATTTTAATGACTTTTTTTTTTTTTAAATTTTAAGAGCAATATGCTCCCATTTAAAATGTTGGAAAATATAGAAAAGGACTAGCAAAAGAATTATTTCACAAACCAGCCGCTGTGCTAGACATGGATTAGTAAGGCGTGTTCCACAAAAGAAGGTCCTTTAATTCTGGTGGACTGTGACCTCCATGAGGTTATGGATCAGGTCTGTCTTGTTCACATGGCTCAGTGGTTGGCACAGGGTGGATGCTCACTATCTCTTGAGGGAATGAAGTTGTAAACAAATAGGAAATAACTATGTATGTCCCCATTTCATTTTTGATCATTTTGATGGAGAGACCTGAAACTATTGGTGTGAATAGCTTTCTAGGCTTTTGAGTCGTTTCTAAGTAGTTTTGTTAAAGAGCTCGTTTAAATAGGTAGAGAATGGCCAGACAGCAAGTTGTGGTGGAGAGGGGCAAGTACTACTTTCCATCAAAAATAAGACTGACTTTGTGAATGATTCTATATCCCAGCTATAGAACTAAGCCTAATTTATTTCTTTCAATGCTTACAACAGTCTGGGAAGTATGCATTTTTCTTCCCTTTTTAAGTTTGACTCTGGAAGGATGAACAGTTGCTCAAGACAGTATAGTTAGTGAGTGGTGGACCTGGGGTGATTCGAACTCTTCCTTTATGAAACCCCAGCGCTGTGTTCATAACCACTGTGCTTTACTGCCTGGTGTCTGGATAAGCCAAAGACAGGGCCCAAATACAGGAGAACATCGAAGGTGGGTGAATAAGAGTATTTAGAAGATCCACCACAAGGAGCCATGTCTAGGATTTCTGAACCTTTTAATCCCGGGGCTACTGAAGACCCAAGATCTGGAAGATACTTTGGCTTGGGACTCACACAGCTTTGAAGATGTTGAGTTCTTTTATTCTTTTTTTAAATTTTTATTTATTTATTTGATAGAGAGAGAGAGCACAGAGGGAGAGTGGGAGGGAGAAGCAGGCTCCCCACTGAGCAGAGCGCCCTACATGGGACTCGATCCCAGGACCCTGAGATTGTGACCTAGTCGAAGGCAGATGCTCAACCGACTGAGCCATCCACGTGCTCCAAAGATGCTGAGTTCTGATCAAGCTGGCAATGAGCACTGGGAGAGCCAGGGGTCAGCAGTCAGGGAACTAATGACTGGCACTGAGGGACAGGAAACATGGCCATTAAGGCTGGCACGTAGGAAGGTTCAGACTTCATGGTTGGAAACTTGAGATGCAAGAGGGGGAGCTCAGCCACTGATAGAAACAGAATGAATCATGACTGACTCCATAAGGCAACTTGTTGACAGAGAGGTCATGCTATTTGGATTATCTGGGGACAAAATTAGTACCAGTGCCTGGAATAGAACCAAAAGGGAATTGAATTGATTCAGTTACCGGGTTGGAAGGTGTGATTCAGTGAGAGGCAGACTATCCCCTGTTTGTCTGGCTTCAGGAAATAGTCACACCTAATATAGGAGACTCAGGTTCATTTTTTTTTTAAAGATTTTATTTATTTATTTGAGAGAGAGAGGGAGAGCGAGCATGAGAGAGAGAGAGAGAGAAAGAGAGAGAGCACAAAGGGAGAGGGAGAAGCAGACCCTCTGTTGAGCAGGGAGCCCAATGCAGGACTCGATCCCAGGACTTTGGGATCATGACCTGAGCTGAAGGCAGACGCTTAATGGACTGAGCCACCCAGGTGCCCCAGGTTCATTTTTGCTAAAATTAATTGATATGTTGCATATTTCAAGTTTTTCCTATAATAATAATGAGTGCTAATAGTTAATGGACATCTAGTTTTGCTAAAATTAATTGATATGTTGCATATTTCAAGTTTTTCCTTTAATAATAATGAGTGCTAATAGTTAATGGACATCTAGTATGTGTCAGGAGAAGTACATAGCACTTTACTTGCCTTTCATTTAATCCTCACAACAATTCTGGGTGGTAAGCACTGTAATCATCACTTTCACTTTACAAACAAATGAAATGGATAGAAATACCCCTCCCTGGAACAACTGTTGGTGAAAGAACCCCAGGAACAGCTTCTGCATCTGAACCGTCAGGGTGATTCATACATTCTCTTATAGAATGCTTATGCTTATTGAACCCTAGCCCACCAGTTGGGCCGAACACCATGAGGGTAATTCTATCCATCCCTTCTAGATGCCTACCATTCATTGAAATATTTTCACCAGAGGAAGACATACATTAATATCATAATGGATATAGTCTACTGTACAGTGTATTTGTCTGGTCCTTGAGGGGACTAAAAAATTGGCAGAGCAGGTTATTAATAGTTTCCAAGGTAGAATCTGCACCAAATGCTCCACTATTCTCTGCTTCCAAACTGCAGATAGGAGTTTTCTGTCTTATTTGTTGTGATGGGTTTGTTTATTGAGCTCTTCTTTTAGAACTGTCTAGAACTTTTCCAATTTAAGTGATTCTGAAATGACATTTCCAAAACTAGCCTAAGACTTTTCTCTGCTCTCCCTAGCCTCACCTCACATCCTCATGAAAGCACACCCAGGCTTCATTACATTGACCAAGATAGACTCAAGTAAGTCCTGCTGTAGATAAACAGCCCATAAAAATTAACCATGGGTGAGCAGACTGCCTCTATGCACTCTTTAAAGGGCATGATCTTTAAGGAGAGAAACCAACCAGGGAATGGATTTGGAGATAATTTGTATGTTGCAGGTGTGACCTGATAAGGCATGAAAAAGCTCAACTTTATGATTGTTGAAATGCAGTATGCCCATCATCAGTGTAGCCTACATAAGCAAAGTCATTTGTTAGAGCAAGATAAATAGCTCATTATTGGTCAAGAGTAAAAAGGAATGTGTACAAAAGTAATATAGTAACATTTGCCAAGTACTTGTTATTTACATTGTTTCTTTATTAGTCCTCAACGCTTCCCTGTGTGATAGGTATTACTGGTCTTCTTTTACAAACAAGGAAATTAACCCCCCACAGGGGTTTACTAATTTATCTCAATTTTCATAGCTGGGAGTTGGAGTGGTTGTTCTCAACCCCGCGAGACACCTAGCAATGTTTGGAGACATTTCTGTCGCAACTAAGGGGAAATCCTGCTAGAACCTAGTAGGTAGAGGCCAGGGATGCTGCCAAATATCCTACAAGGCACAGGAGAGCTCCCTATATCAAGCAATTACGTGGCACAAAATGTCAATAGTGCTCAATTTGAGAAACTCTGAGTTCAAGGGAGTGGCACTGAACCCAGGTTCTTTTGGTTCTTAATTCAATGCTTATTTCTCTACTAGTTTTTTAAAGATAATGATGTGGTAGAACTTTCGTTGATCATAAGTTTCTCCAAGCTGATGATGCTCTGTACAGGTGAGTTTCAGCGGGCATTGTTTTGATTGCTCTTTGTATCCATTTCGATGGGTTCCTGAAGAGCAGGTCAGGGTGTCACATGACCACATTTGCCAGTATCTAATCTGTAGGTGGTTGAGGGAGAATGGCTTTATCACAGAACAAAGAGGTTACTTTCAGGAGAAAAATGAACTGGGGATTTTCAAGAAAGGCTCTCCTTTGGTCTACCCATGTAAATAATAATAATGCCTTACCCTGTGTATTTAGTGCTTTATAATTTCAGAGCACTTTCATATTCCTTCAACAAATATTTATTGAGGAGAAAATAAATAGTTCTGAGTAGACAGTGGGGACTGAAACAAAGGCTCTTGGCCTCTTGGAGCTTAGGTATGAGGGGTAAGTGATACAGACAATAAGGAAACAAGCAGGTAATATGCCAGAGAAAGATAAGTGCTGTAGGAAAGAATAAAGCAGAGTAAGCGTGATGGGGGGCATGAGGGTAGGCGTGGTGGTCTAAAAGGTAAGGTGGTATTTTTTGTACATCTATGAAGGAGGGAAGAGAGTGAATCATGTGGATGTCAGGAACAGGAGAGTTTCAGGCAGAGAGAACAGCAAATGCTCTGGGATTGGTATGTGCTCGACAAATTGAAGGAACAGCAAGGAGGCCAGCGTGGCTGGAACTGAGTGAGTGACGCGCAGAGCTAGAGAAGACGAGGTCTCTGAGGTAGCAGCCAGAAGATGTCATAAGCCACTGAAGGACTTTGGGTTTTACTCTGATTGAGATGGGGAGCCAATGAAGAGTTCTGAACAGAGGGGTGACATGATCAGACAGAATTTTAAAAAGATCAGTTTGGCTGTTGTGTTGAGACTAAACTAGAGGGGCTAAGGGTTAAAGCCAGGAAACCAGTCCCAAGGCTGTTGCCATAATCCAGAAAAGGAACAATAATGGCTGGCAGCAGAGATGTCCCATTGGTGGTGGTGGCAAAATCAATCTGATTCTGGGTATCTTTTGAAGGCTGAGCCAACAGGATTTGCCTCATATGTGGGGTATGAGAGAAAAGGAGGGAAACATGGGGCGCCTGGGTGGCTCAGTCGTTAAGCGCCTGCCTTCGGCTCAGGTCATGATCCCGGGGTCCTGGGATCGAGCCCCGCATCGGGCTCCCTGCTCGGCGGGAGGCCTGCTTCTCCCTCTCCCACTCCCCCTGCTTGTGTTCCCTCCCTCGCTGTGTCTCTCTCTGTCAAATAAATAAATAAATAAAATCTTTATTAAAAAAAAAAAAAAAAAAGGAGGGAAACAGATGGTTTCAAGATTTTGACCTCAGAAACGTTCCCATTTCTGCTGGGGAACCCAAAGGAGAAGTAGATTTGAGGTGAAAAACCAGGAGTTCTGGTTTTGAACATGATAAATGTAAGGTGTTTACTAGACCTCAGAGTGGAGACAAAGAGTTATGTTTTATCATGTAGCATATAACATATCCAATGTTATATCATATTTCTGTTTAACCAAAGGCCAGTGTTTAATTTACAGCCCTATAGCTACAATGTGATGATTCTATCTGATTCTAAGACCAATGTCCTTCTACTGATGGAGTGTTCTAGATATAAATTAGCATAACGGAAGAAATCTCTAATAGCATCAGTTCCTAAAAACTGTCTTTAAACTGTGCTTTTTTATGATCGTCCCAAAAAAGCAAGGGACAGTCACTCACATTTGGATAGAGACAGAGCACATCAAAGTAAATTGACCTCCTGGTTTGGCCCTTAGAATTGTCATCAAAGTCATGAAAAAGGCAGAGCAAAGAAGCCCAAATAACTCAGATTCTGCCTACTTCAACCATCACTTCTTTTTATTTTTTATTTTTTAAATTTTTTAAATTTTTTTTAAAGATTTTATTTATTTATTTGAGAGAGAGAGAATGAGAGAGAGTACATGAGAGGGAGGAGGGTCAGAGGGAGAAGCAGACTCCCTGCCGAGCAGGGAGCCCAATGTGGGACTCGATCCTGGGACTCCAGGATCATGACCTGAGCCGAAGGCAGTCGCCCAACCAACTGAGCCACCCAGGCGCCCCATCACTTCTTTTTAAAGCTTTCTTTTTTCTTTATTTATCTATAGAGTTAATAAAAACTGAAATCTTACTCCATGTACGTGTTTGGTTTATTTTTGACCAACCCTTAATGTCATTCCCTAAGTTTTTCTATATAAAATTTCAAACATACAGAATCGTTCAATAAACATCCATATATCTAACTCCTAGCTTCTGCAATTAATATTTCCCTACATTTGCTTTTAAAAAATATCTTTCTATTCATCCCTCTATCCATCCATCAGTCCATCTTATTTTTTTGATGCATTGCATGGTAAATTGCAGTCATCACTACCCTTCATCCCTGAAGGCTTCAGCATACATATCATTCACCCAGTTTCGTATTAAACCCCTGAGTTTTCACCTATGCGGGTCATTTGATTTTCAGTGGCTCTCTAAAACAGCATGTAGCTGATTTTTGGATTCGGATCTAATCTAAGCGTGTACATCTTTTAAAGAGGAGCTTATAACCCCATCACATTGATTGCCAGTTCTTACTTCTGGCTTCTTATTTTATGTCTTTCTTTGTGTGTGCCTTATTATTTTTTTAAAGATTTTATTTATTTATTTGACAGAGAGAGAGATAGCCAGAGCAGGAACACAAGCAGGGGGAGTGGAGAGGGAGAAGCAGGCTTCTTGCCTCGGCAGGGAGCCCAATGTGGAGCTCGATCCCAGGACCCTGGGATCATGACCTGAGCCGAATGCAGACGCTTAATGACTAAGCCACCCAGGTGCCCCCGTTTGTGTGTGCCTTCTTGACATTTTCCTTTTTATTCTTTTATGAACTTCAGTCATTTATTCAAGTTTTCTTTGGTCTTTTTCCTCCAGGGAACACACTGTATTTTTTTTCTCCAACGAGTAGTTACATTTAAATTAAAACAAATGTTGAGTATAAGTTTTTCTATTCACATCAAGATTAAAACAGCATTTATATTGTCTCCTTTGTTGTGAGATGAGATCATTGAAGCTCCTTTGCTTTTCTTGGCAGCAGAACCATTTCAAAGTTTTGGCCCAAGAAATCACAGACTCAGAGCATATCAGGTTCTTATTTTGCAAGAGGGGAAATTGAGGCCCAGAGGGGGAAAAAGACTTTCTCCTGCAAAGCCCCCAACTGAATGGAAGAATCTGAGAGCTAGCAGGAACACAGGGCGTCTAGTCCACCTCCACCTTTAGCTCAGACAACACTCAAACAATTCTTGACAACTCCAGACAGATGAGAAAATACACTAGTTTTAGAGGATTAAGGAAAATGGATTTCTCAGTTCACTGCAGAAGTTTAAAAGCCTTGCAGGAAATATTTCCATCTCTGTGATAAAAAAAATTTAGCCTACATTCTATTAATCTTTATGTCCACAGTGGAAAAGCCTTTTGCTTAATAATATCCCCTCAAATATTTGAAGACTATTCTTAAGTCTCTCCATAGACTTCTTTTCTCAAGAATAAATAATCCAAATTCTTTTAAACTTTTCTCATAAATTCTTCTTTCCATTTTTTTATTAACCTTTCTAACTTTCCCTGAGCTTTCTTCAAATTTTCTGTCTTCTAAATTGTGAAGCCAGGAAAGGACAAAGTACTATGATACTGATTATTGAATTTATGCCAAACTGTGAGTTCCTTGAGGGCAGGGGCCATTTCTTATTCAACTTTGTACGCCTAGATTAGGGGTCAGCAAAACTTTTCTTTCTGTAAAAGGCCTGATAGTAAGTTTTTTATGCTTTGTAGGCCAAGGGGCAATGTGCTCTACTTTTTGAATAGCTATTTCAGTTCTCTCTGAAAGGCTAATACTCTTTTTTTATGTTTTACATTATGGAAATGTGAAAATCTTTCTTTGATGAAGGGCCATGCAAAAACAGGTGGATTTGCCTGCAGGTGCTAGTTGGTTGACCCCTGCTGTGGTCCCTGGTACAATGCATGGTACGTGGTAGGCAGTCAGTAGATTTTGTTGAATAAAAGAATGCATGAATTTCTGAAGATTATTTCCTAGTATCTGTCTTTTATATCCTTGCTTAGCACTTCTATTATATTGCTGGCTCAATGAGTTTGTGCACTAAGACCTTCAGATTTTCCTCTGCATACACACCCAAGGCCAGTACTTTCACATGCTGTTTGTACTTAGGCAGTTTAATCGTTCCTCCCTTAATCTGAGATGTGGTAGGGACCCTCTATTAACCTTCATTTGCTGGCGGCCTTGGATCGCACTTTTAATTTAGTGAGGCCATTTTGGACTTTTGTTTTCCCAGTGTGCTCAGCTGCTGCCCTACTTACACACGGTGTATGAACTTAACAAGCAGCCCCAGGCAATTGACAAAACCAAAATGCTGGACCCATTCAACCACCTCAACCAAGGCCTCATGCTCTCTTTCCATTCTTATGACTCCTACCTGGAGTTGGGAGGCTCGTGGCTACTTCTTGCCCTGGAATAGATTGGAAGGGATCAGACAGGCTCTCAGAGAAGGCTGACACTAATAGCAAAAGAAAAAACCCCTCCTTTCTTTCTCTTTAGCTTTTGGGCCTGTAGAGAACACTTTCACAGCCTGAGGGAGTGTGGAGTTCTGTCTTAGTTAGAAGCATTGCCATTCTGAGCCGAACTGGGATGAAGCAGTCTTGAGCAGCACAAATCCATGGCATCGGGAGATTGAGCTGCTTTACAGAATGCCTGGAGGCTGACGCCTGGGACCAAGCCCCTCAGTGCTGCCTCCCACTCTGTCCCACTCCCAGTTTCCGAGGAATTGATTCCTAGGTTCACAGATGCCTTTTTGACTGAAGCCCCCTATTTCTCTGCAGTGATCTTCTGGGGATACTTGCTGTCGCTTTTGACCAGGGTCCTATAGAACCATCCCTCAACTGCTGGCGGCTCAACAGGGAGCCAGCCACACCTCTTCAGTCCTCAGCATCCTGCCTCGGGACACAGATGTGAGATCAAGGCTGATGGGAAACATGGAAGGGAGTGCTCCTTTTCCTCCATGCTCCAAACTGTAGGCGGCTACAACTTTCAATCCGAGGGAACTGGGAAAAGCTTTACCTTGTTTCCCTAGGGGTGATACGTGTTGCCCAAAGTTCATTTTATCCAGTCCTTTCTTCAACTCCGCTCTCTCCTCCTCTCCATGTTGCTAAAGTGCTGTGATTGCTACCATTTAAAATGTCCAGGAAAGCTGCATTTATTTACAACGACTTCCTTCTTAACCAGCTGGGGGAAGCTGCAAAATAGCCAACCCAGTGGTGGATCAATCTTTAACGTTTTTTTCACATGTTGAAGTAAAGAAAATGATGACAATTTTAAGGCTCTATTAGGCAGAAATGATCTACGAGGGATGGCGGACAGCTGAAGGTCACAAATCAGGCAACTGCCTTTGGCTCAGTGATTCAGAAGTGTGGAAGGCAATGGGAAGTGCGTTCTTGAGTTTTATGAGAGTCTAAGTTTGGGAATTTATCAATGTGTGCCTGGGACTTGCTGTAATGAGCCTCTTCACTCCCCTCATAAAACAAACCAGTGTCTGATTAAAAGCTGGCTGGCCTTCCTTAGATACAGATATTAATTTATTTTGATTTTAGGGGGAAAAATATCACGCCTTTGTCTGGCTTACCTGATAAATAGCCTCATTTGCATGTGGGGATCCTGCTTATTTCCCACCTGGTTAAAAGAACAATGTCAGTGACACTGAATATGCATATTTTCCATTATTAATGTTTGGAGAGCCTCTTTTAAGGTATTTTAGATTCTGGGTATACTTCCTTTTTTTTCTATTTTTGTTAGAGATCCTTCTTTACCCTGTGTATCAGTCAGGATGGGCTTGGTCATGCTGGGGCAGCAAAACCACTTCAAAATCTCAGTGGCTTAAAACAGTGGAGGTTTATTTCATTCTTAGGCTACATGTCTGTCATGTCCAGCATGGGCTGGGCTCCATGATGTTTTCTGTCAAGGCCCCACCATCCAGGGCAGGGGTTGGCAAACTTTTTTTTTTTTTTTCAAAGATTTTATTTATTTATTTGAGACAGAGAGAATGAGAGAGAGAGAGCACATGAGAGGGGGGAGGGTCAGAGGGAGAAGCAGGCTCCCTGCCGAGCAGGGAGCCCGATGCGGGACTCGATCCAGGGACTCCAGGATCATGACCTGAGCCGAAAGCAGTCGCTTAACCAGCTGAGCCACCCAGGCACCCTGGCAAACTTTTTTTGTAAAGGGCCAGATGGTAACTATTTTAGGCTTTTAGAGACCCCACGGTCTCTGTTGCAGCTACTCAGCTTTGCCATTGTAGTGCACAAACAGCCATGGACAATACGTAAAGGAATGGGGATGACTGTGTTCCAATAAAACTTTATTTGTAAATAAAAACTGGCAGCAGGCTGGATTTGGTCTGTGGGCTGTAGTTTGCTCACCTGGTGGTCGGAAGAGGAAGGGAAGGTGGCAAATCTTGCACCAATTGTTTAGGGCTTAACTTCCATTCATCTTTCCTTGGCCGCAGCAGGTCACATGGCCATGCCTAACTTCATGGTACATAAAGTGCACAGTCTTCATTTGTGCCCAGAAGGAGAACTGGAACTAACAGGGAACAGCACCAATGATCATACTCTTCTCCTCCCTTCTTTTTAGAGAAGCCAGTATTTCCTGAACTTCTAGACTAGCACTTCTTCAAAAGGCATTCTTTAAATACAATCTCTGTATTTTACAACTCAGTTGCTTTGATGGAAGCAGGAGATGAACAGGATCAAATTTCCCCTTGTAAAAAGGTTCTCGACATTAAATATGTGACGTTTTTTTCTTTAAGCCCACCAAAGCTCTATTTGGTCCCTGCACCAATCAGAAGTGAGATTAAGTTTATCCATCCAACTCATTATCTGGTATTTAGATTTCTGGTTAGATTTCTGGAATCCAGAGTGACCACATCTTTCCCTTGAACTTTTTTTTCTTTATACTCCTAGAACTCTGAGGCTCTCTCACCTTTCACTGGGACAGAGTTGGGCCTGGGTCTTGCTGACCACCTCGGGCATGGTGACCTCTTTTGTGTCCCCAGGGGAGACCGGGAGTCTTCACCATGAAGGGTCCCTGGAGCCTTCCTTTGTCTTTCAGTATCAATTTCCTTCTGTTTTGCTGTCAGGAAAGGAGACGTCACTTCATCCAGGAGAGGGCACTGTGCGCAAGGTCTAGAATACTCAGTTCCTTCTGGTAGAGGCACAAATTAAGGATTAATGAAACCCATATTCAAACGCTCAAACTATAGCACCTATCATAAAACAAACCAAAACACCACACTAGGAATGTACTCTATAAAAAGGGAAGAAATGCAATTTATTAACAACTTGTACATTCCAGCAGGTACAAACTGGCTCATTAAATCAACCAAATATTTTTAGTGGCTGCACCTCTTCTTTTCTTACAATACGAACTCAGGCTCTCTGAACCAAAGCCTGCCCTCGTGTTGGCTGCTTCAGTGAGGTTCTAGGGACCTTGGGGGCCAAGGCTGTAGGAAAGATGGGAAGGTTAGGTCCTGTTGTAAAAAGAATAATTTGCCCCTTTCGGGCATTTTTCCCAGAAGAAAGTGAATTAACATTTCAGGGAAACTTAGTACAAAATGCAGGAAGGAAATCTAACTATATTCAAGGGTTCCCTAAGTGCTAAAATGGAAGATACCGAATTTTGTAAAGACAACTTGGTTGTAAACTTTTTTGTCTCACCCTCTTGGTTCATTTGTACTTAAGCATCTATCTCTCTATAATGTCCATACAGAGCTTTTTTTTTTGCTGCTAATGTCTACTTAGTCACTGAGCTTTTTCCTTGGATCCTGATTATGACCATTAGGTTCCTAACCCCTCTGTGCCTCAGTCTTCTTGTCTGCAATATGGGCGTAATTACAATGCCCATCTCAGAGGTTGTCATGAGATTCTTATTATCTTGTATTCTTTCGTTGTTTCTTCAGCAGCAAAGATGAAGGTGTTATTTGGGCCCCACCTTCTGTCAAAGAATGTCAAAAGTAGACATTTGAAAGAACTGGAGGATAGGTCACTGCAGTAGCAGGTTGGAACAGAAATAGCAAAAGCTATAGAAATACAATTGATCAGTTAATGAAGTCACAGTGCTTTAAATCTACACAGTGAGACATTTCAGAGAGATTGAGAATTCTCTGCAGTTGGAATGTCAACTCAAATACAAAAAAAAAAAAAAAAAAAGACCAGTTAAACATGAATGCATGTAAATTAGCATGGAAAGCAGATTGGTGTGGGACATGAAAGAGAATTAGCACAGCCCAGAGAAAATACATGGTGACCAGTGTGGAAATAAATGAAGACCAATCAAATGACAACAAGCCAAGGTTATTTACTCAGAGCTTGATATAGCAAGAAAGTTAGCCATTATCATTTGCATCTGGCAGACCCAAAGGCAGGCAGAAGAATGGGAAAACTTTATAGTGGATAAAAGAGAAGGCTTCAGGGGTGCCCTGATAGGAGGCTGTTCACCCGAGGAAGCTGTAAGGCAGGTTAACCGGAAGTGGGGCATTCTATGTGATTGGTTATGGGTGTGTATTTGGCTCTCTCTAGTTGGTCCTAAGCTGGAAGTGGGGATGGAAATCAGGAAAGCTGTTAGTTGTTAATCAAGTCTTGGCCATTTGGGGTCAGTTGTTTCAGGGGCTGTTGATCGGCTTCCTGAACCCATTGCTGGAGACAGTGTTCTGACTTGTGTCTTCTCACTGTCCAGAAATCTCTGCCCTGTGTCTACTTCCTCAGTCCCATGACCAATGTCTGTACTTCTCTTCTGCCAGGAGCTGCCCCAGGGATTAGAAATAGTCCAGGAGCTGCTGCTTACTCTGGGATTTTTCTGTCCAAATAGTTCCCCTGTCTTCAAATACCACTAGGTGAAAAATGGTATTGGTGTAAATCTGAGCAGTTAACATCTTAGCTAGAAAGTGTGGGTTTAGTCTTAAGTTCCTTTAATTGTTAGGGCACCCCCTCCTTGCTCTGGGTTGTACAAAGTTGGTTCTAGCATGGGCCGCTCCTTGAACACTTACTACATGTTAGGAATTGTGTTAGGGACTAAGGAAACAAAGATATGTGAGACTCTGGTTTCCAGGCAGGGAGATGCCATACATATAAAAGAGAGGACATATGGCAGGTCTTCCATTCTGAGTGTGGGATTAGCCACTCCCCTTTGTTGGCCCCAAGACCACCTGTCTCAGCCAGGCCTTGCACTTGCCACAGTGCCGTGCAATTGAAAGCATGTTGCTGTCTATTCCACTGGACTGTGGTCCCTTGGGGACGGGACTGACTCTTGCACACCTGCTGTGTTGGCATCTCAGCTGGTACCTGGTTCCATTGTAGGCAGGTTAAGAATATGAGCTATTTGGTCAAAGAGAAGCAAGTTCAAGTTCTAGCTCTTTTATGTATTAGTTATGAGACCTGGAGCAAGTGAATTAGCTTTTCCAAGGCCTTGTGTTTTCATCCGTAAAATGGGGATAATAATAATTGTAACAGCCCACTGTCCCTCATAAGTCATTTCCACATATCATTGGCACATGTTAAACACTCAATAAATCTCTTCTGCTACAATTACAAATTCAATTGCCTTGAGATTCCAGAGGTGCAGATGATACGTGCTCCATCATGGAAAGAAGGAGGGATTGCAGGAGCACATCGTGAAAGTTGGGTGTTTTTCTGGGGTGGAAGCAAGCGAAACCATTCCAATGTTATGTGACACCAGAGCAAGGGATAACATCATGTAGCATTTCTGAACGGCACACGGTAAAATAAAACATCTCGTTAATGATGAGGGCATGAATAACATAAGTTGAAACATTTGGGAAGTTCTGTTCCACATCTCAAATGTTGGCAATCATCTTTCCACAGATGTACAGTGGAATCCAGATTTATTTACTGGTGCTTCAGCAAAAGGGCCTTGATTGCGGGGAGACCTGAATAGGGCTTGTTGATTGAGTCACAGGAGAAGAAGGATTTAGTGAAATACATTTCAGAGGGGAGAAAACTAGGAGGGGCTCTAAGCTTAAATGTTCTCATTTCCCATATCAGAGCTGCGAATCTTAGTTTCCCCAAATGAGGATGCTACCTTGCGAAGACTGAATGTGATAACAAATGTGAAAACACCAATACAATGCCCAATGTTTCTTGAACACTGGAAATATTTTAATATTATTCTCCTTTTGTAGTCCTTTAGTGACAGAAATAGTAACACTTAGAAAATGTGCAGAATACTAGAACAGTCATCCTAAGATGGAAAATTATACACACACACACACACGGCTTATAAATATATGATTAATAGTGTGGCTGAGTTTGCTGATTATCCTCCAAAATCCATTTTCCTTTACTCCTACTATGATAGAATCCTTCATTCTTAGATGAGCCCATGGCCACTCGGAATGATGACTACATTTTCCAGCCTCTTTTGTAGTAGGTGTGGCCATCGGTGGTGGGCTGTAAGGGAAAGCGGAGTGTGAAATCTATCAGATATTTTCTTAAAGAGAAATAGTGTGTCTCTTTCTTGCCTCTTCTCTCTGCTGCCTGAGATGCAATGGCTGCATCAGTTGTCCAGGCGCCAAGGTTGTGGGCCTCACTTGAGAATGCAGGTGCCTGGGTCCTTGTTGACTGTGAAGCTACCATATCAATGCTGGACTGCTGATGCTTGTTGGAGAGAGAACACACTTCTATTTTTTCAAAGCCACTGTTGTTTGGGCTTTTGGTTACTTGCAGCAAAATCCAATTCTAATAATTTATCATCATTGATAAAGTCACTGAAAGACATGACTTTAAAGGGACCCGAACATTTTTTATTTTATTTTTAAAATTTAAATTGAATTTAATTTACATATAGTGTATTATTAGTTTCCGAGGTAGAATTTAGTGATTCATCAGTTGCATGTAACACCCAGGGCTCATTACTTCTAGTGCCTTCCTTAATGCCCATCACCCAGTTATGCCATCCCCCCACCTAACTCCCCTCCAGCAACTCTCAGTTTGTTTCCTAGAATTAAGAGTCTTTTATGTTTGCCTCCCTCTCTGTTTTCATCTTATTTTATTTTTCCTTCCCTTCCCCTATGTTCATCTGTTTTGTTTCTTAAATTCTACATATGCGTGATATCATATGATATTTGTCTGTCTCTGACTGACTTATTTTGCTTGGCATAATACCCTCTAGTTCCATCCACATCCTCTCAAATGGCAAGGTTTCATTCTTTTTGATGGCTGAGTAATATTCCATTATATATATTACTACATATAATATATTATAATATATAAAATATATATTTTACATATATTATAATATATATATTACATCTTCTTTATCCATTCATCTGTTGATGGACATCTGGGCTCTTTCCATAGTTTGGCTATTGTGGACATTGCTGCTATGAACATTGGGGTGCATGTGCCCCTTCAAATCACTATGTTTGTATCCTTTGGATAAATATATAGTAGTGCAATTGCTGGGTCATAGGGTAGCTCTATTTTTAACTTTTGGAGGAACCTCCGTACTGTTTTCCAGAGTGGCTGCACCAGCTTGCATTCCCACCAACAGTGTAAGAGGGTTCCCCTTTCTCCGCATCCCCGCCAACATCTGTCGTTTCCTGACTTGTTAATTTTAGCCATTCTGACTGGTGCGAGGTGGTATTTCATTGAGGTTTTGATTTGGATTTCCCTGATGCTGAGCAATGCTGAACACTTTTTCATGTGTCTTTTGGCCATTTGGATGTCTTCTTTGCAGAAATGTCTGTTCATGTCTTCTGCCCATTTCTTGACTGGATTTTTTAATTTTGGGGAGTTGAGTTTGATAAATTCTTTATAGTTTTGGATACTAGCCCTTTATCTGATGGGACATTTGCAAATATCTTCTTCCATTCTGTAGGTTGCCTTTTAGTTCTGTTGACTGTTTCCTTTACTGTGCAAAAGTTCTTTACTTGTTGAAGTCCCAATAGTTCATTTTTGCTTTTGTTTCCCTTCCCTTTGGAGATGTGTCTAGCAAGAGTTTGCTGTGGCCAAGGTCAAAGAGGTTGCTGCCAGCATTCTCCTCTAGGATTTTGATGTCTCACATTTAGGTCTTTCATCCATTTTGAGTTTATTTTTGTGTATGGTGTAAGAAAGTGGGGACCTGAACATTTTAGGAGACAAAGTCAAGACCCAAAAAGAATGTGAGTTCCTCACAAGAACTTATTTAAAAAATGACATTCCATCAAAATAAGGAAGGAAAACAACCAAGTTTATTGGTTTCTAGTACAAAGGCTGGCCAAGGCAAGCTTTGATTTCATATTTTTAATCAATGTAAAAGACATAGTGTCAGCATGGACAGGTTACTGTAGTCTAAACTTGTGCATCATTTTGGACCGTGGCTGTCTAGAATTGCTAAGAGTCCTGAAAAGTAGTACTATAGTAATAGGTCTTCTCCTTTTAGACTGGATTTTGGGATGGTTTGTGGTAGTGCAAAAAATCATACCTATGTGTATTTGATACTTGTACTAAAGCACACATTTTAAAAATTAGGACCCTACCTACAACATAATCATATCACTGCATTTGTATCTGATTACTGATAGTTTAGTAATTATTAATGATTTGATAAGTTTCAAAAGAAATTGGTATAAATCCCCTCCCTCCCTCAATCTCTGGAATAATCACTTCCTTCGTGTTTAACTGCTGTCCACAGAGCAGCTGGTGGCTGGCTCACCTACTAGCAGAATGAGCCCATCTTAACTGTATTACGAAGAGTTTGTTACCCCGGAGGCTAAGGCCAGTCAGAATTATTTTGTTACATGAGTCTTCCCTTCATGTGTAGCTCTTGGTTGATTTGTAGTTTAAGTATCTTACGTAATAACGGGAACCATTAGGAGTTATTCAAGTAGCTGATGGGGTTAGCTCTGCTTCTCCCTTCTGTGAAGGCTTCCCTGGTAATCCCACTGCAAGTAGTTTTGAATGGCTTTCAACAGGTGTAGTTGGTACCATCAACTTGCCATTAAATTTAGTATTTTGTTTTTTAGAATTGTACATTGATGACTCTCTTTTGCTTCATCACAGCCAATTTGGTGTCTTGCACAAAGTAGGTACTTAAATGCTTGTTCATTTATTACCCAGTGGCTATGAAGGCTCAGGATGGGAGTTGGGGCAGGCTGGGCTTTGCTGTAGCCTGATCTTAAGAAAAAGTTGATCCTAATTTTAGGGCGAATTTTTTGAATTTTGAACAACTGGCTTACCACAATGCAACCTGCAAGTAATCACTTAACCAACTTAGTAAGGCAAATGGTTGATAACAGCTCGACTAGTAAATTCTAGTTATTTTTTTTTTTAAATGTAAACTGAAGAGGACTGAATTAATCATACTTCCACACTTGTATAGAACTTTCTATGCTCTAGGTTGTGTTTTAAGTCCTGTATGTATAGTCATAAATCATTTATTTAATTGCCATAACAAACTTATGAGTTAAGTACCATTATCATCTCTATTTAATAGAAGAAAGAACTGAGGCACAGAAAGGTTAAGCAACTTGCTTAAGGTCACACAGCTACTAAGCAGTGAGGTTGGGATTTGAACCCAAGCAGTTGAGTTCTTGAATCCATGCTCTTAATCACCAACCCCACCACCAAAATGTGCACTGTGCTTTGTGTGTCTGCGTTTTAAATTTATGTAAATGGTATTGTGTAAATGGCACTGTTAGAAATCTCATTAGTTTCTCATACTTTGCCTTTAAGAAGTACCCATGTTGTTTTGCCCACTTACGATCCATTCTTCTGATGGCTGTATCCCAGGGTGGACATCCATCACATTTTGCCTTTCTATTCTCCCAGTGCCGACACTCCAATTTCTTGTCTCCACAAATAATGCCGCAATGAACATCCTCCCTCAGGGCCTGTGGGAGAATCTCTTTGGGATATAAACCATGATTTTTCTTTATATAGAAAACGTGTGCCTCCTATGAAACAGAAGGTGGTAAATTTAGAGCCCTTTTCTGAAAAAATTGCTTATGGCATTGCAGTCATGTCTCAGGCACTGTTCTAGATGTAGGGAATGCAGATATTCATTTATATGAAGTCAGAATCTTTTAAATTACTACATAAATAATCACTTTGTAAATGTTTATTCATGCCACTCATGTGCTAGTAAGTATTGGAAGGGCGACACAGGATGGTGAAGGCATCCTTGGCCCCAACATAGTGAAGGATATGGACTTGGATTTGGGGTGATATGGGTCTGGGGCCACCTCTCTTACATGAACTCCTGTGAACTGTGTCAGGTTTCTTGAACCCTCCAAGGCCAATTTTCTCAGATTTAAAATGAGGATGACAGAAGGTCGTTGTGGGGATTAAATGTTGTTGGGATTAAATTAAAATGGCATCATTGTTTTTGTTGTGGGGATTAAGTGAGACAGGGCCTAGCCCAGAGTCTGGCCTGAAATAAGTGCTCATAAAGGTTGGCTAATCCCTGCCTTCGAGAAGCTCCTAGCCTCGTGGAGAAGACAGATATGGACCTAAATATTCACAGCGCAGTGTATGAGGATGATGGCAGCAACAGGTGCAAACTGTGGTGGGGGCACAGAGGAAGGGGCACTGAAGAAAATATTAATATTTACCGTTTACTCCATGCCTACCTTGTTCTATCTAGACACTGTCTATGTGTTATTTTATTCTGGCTTTCTAAGGTGTATATCACGATTTCTATTTAATAGAAGTAGAAACCAAGGCTTGATGGCACCTTGCCATTCAGAGTCACTCAGCCAATTGTGGTGCAGAAAAGATTTGAATTCCTGTCTTGCTGACTCCAAAGCCCGTGTTTGTTTCAACTACACCAAAGAGGAGCCAGAATTTGATCTGGACCATTAAGGATGAGCAGGCATTTTCTAGGTGGACAGACTATACAAACATTTTTCTTGGCACTTTTACTTTGGGGTCTTTCCAAAGAATGATATTTTTTATTTTTTCATTGACATTACACATGTTTACCCAGAATTTATTCTGGCTGGCTGCTAGAAATGCAAAGACCAAGAGATAAGGTCCTTGTCTTTCAGGTGTTTATAATCCCATCGCAGAGATGGCTGCATTCCCATACACCATCCATAACCAGATAGGTGATGATACAAGGTTGCCTAAATTACATGCCAGGAAAATGATAGGGGTATCTAGTTGAGTCCAGAGGAGGGAGACATCACTGAGGGCTCAGTAGTTAGAGGCAGGAGTAGATGGGACAGCAATTGGGCATCAAAACAAAGAGGGGAGTAGATTGGACACTTGGAGTACGTACAGTAGTGTTATATATAAAGCAAGGGTTGCATTCAAAAGAGGGACATATAAACATAAATTCACGGAAAGTCAGAATTTACTCTTAAAATTTCCTTAAATAAGCAACAATGCGTAGGCTCTTACATTGATTCTGTGGGGAGCATGCACTTTCTATATTCAAGCTCAGTACAGTCACTTTTCCCTGCAGAGTTAGCACAGATTGCTCCTTCTTTGGAGTATAGAGCCTCTTCCAGACGTCAAATTTCTCTAGTTGGCTTGCTTTTGAGATGGCGTTGAACAAAAATAGCATTGCTTTAATCGTTAGAGGCAAATGGATGAAGCATGATGCCTATACTATTGGGAATATGAGGTATCGAGGGCTGGTGAAGGCATGGAGGTGGTCCTTTACCTCTGTGGCCAGCTCCTTGACATCTGCAAGCTCTATCTCAGTCTGCTGAGGACTAGCCCAAGCCAGCTCAGGCGTGGAGGAATGAACACATGTACACTTCTGATGTGCATAGATAAGCTGACATGAAAACATGTTAAATATTGAGGAGCTAGTTTGAGGTGCTGATGTTCAGTTTGAGGAGGAGGGACAGTAGGTAGCAAAGGGAACTTCATTTGAAAAGAAGACAATCTATGTATATCTCGTGTCATCCAGTGGAATGGAGGAATGACTAGGATGTGGGAGGATTGCATAAAGGCTGAATTCTCATAAATTTAACCTATTTAGGACGTGACATTAGTGTATAAATGGAGTTATGGGAATTCACATGGATATATCTGGGTTTGTTGGGAGAAAAGGCTTTGGGGGAGAAATAGAGATAAATTTGAAAAGGGACCAGGTGATAGAGGACTGTAATGTGTAGGATAAGTGCTCAATCTTCTAGGGTGACATTTTGGTGTCTTTGCATATGCCTGATAAGGGGGATTGCCAGTTGAAAATAAAACTTTCTGGAAAACTAAACAAGTGATTATGTGTAAGCTGGATTGGTTGGGAGCCCATAGCTAGTGTTCTGGGGCCCACATGGAGGTGGCGGCAAAATTCTGGTGAAAGGCAATGAAGGTCTAGAAATGGTGATGGAAAAGAAGAGGAAGCAGCATAAGGGAGAGATCTGAAGAGAGTTATGAAGAATCAGTAGAGCTTTGTAAGCTGGAGTGGCACTGGTAACAGCCACATCTACATCATAATCACAAACTCCAACATAAATCCAGACTTGCCTTTCTGGCTTCCTAGCGTCCATGCAACTGACGACATTTTATTGAGGTTGAAGGGGATCTCTGGGCTAAAAGCTAATTGAAAAATAAATGTAGAACTTACAGAGGGGCAAAACCTTGGATTGTTGTCTTGCAACAGTGTACTGGAGGACACTGCTTTGGACTATTGCCCAGCAGGTTTCCTATCATTTTTCCCTTCAATCTAGATCTTGGGACAACCCATCACAGGGAGTGTCTAGGTCAGTTATTGTCCTGACCAGCTGTGGTGCCCCTGATGGTGTGGGCAGAGGGTACACACCTGAAGGAACCTACCCAGGTAATAAATGTGGACTCTTCCCACCTATCCAGTCAGATGTATGGACACTCTCCATTTGGAGGGGAGTGAGCAAGGGATAGGACATGTCAGAAGTTTTACTCTATGGGAAGGGCGCAGTAACATGCAGTTATACAAGGAGAAGGAAATGGATTTCCCATGACATGGCTGGATATGACTGAAGATGAGAATGGAATTGGGAGGGAAATCTATGATCTAGACTGCCCCTCAGGAATTAATGAATGAACTGGTTCCACCCATTTTGAAGGCAAAAGCTGAAGTGCTCACCAGCAAACTCAGGAAGAAACACAAAGCACTGGTGATTGGCATTGGAAAAGTAGCCTCATGAGTATGTCCTGGTTAACCACTGATCTGCTCCCCCGTAAGGACTCCACAATCTCTGCACATATTCTTGGTTGTCCATGGTCTGGATGCTTAAGCCTGGTGGGTTAAGAGAGCAAAATCTTTGCAGTCATAATGGAAATCCTTCTTTCTCCTATTTTTTTGTTTTGTTTTGTTTTGTTTTTTGTTGTTGTTTGCTTTGACCCATAAAATAGGAACATCTACCTTATGGAAGAATGGGAGACTTGGGAAGAGAGTCCCTGTCCCTTTTTCTGGCCCCTTCCCTGGGTGGGAAGAGAGTCATTTTATGTGAAAGTCCAGCCCGTCAGGGTTCTCTGTTTCCCAGTGGCCTGTTCTCCCCACATGTTCATTCTCTGCCCATCCATACCATAAACTCAGTAGAGCAGCTCTGGTCCTCGGAGGGAGGCCTGGCATTCTGGTTGGCAAAGTCAGTTCTGGTCACAGGTCAAGGCAGGTTCTCCAAGGTAGCATTATTGGAAATAGAGCTGATCATTGCAGCTGTGTAGATCTGGGTCTATCTTCTCAATGAGTTCAGAACCCATAAGAGAAGAGGTGTGATTAAATAACATTATCCTTTATATCCCAACATCCATGTCAATGTAAACATCTTAATTTTGAGATTCTTTGGCATTTTCTTTTTTCTTCTCCCCTTTCTTCTTCAAAAACATTTGCCAAACCGAGTGACCACTATGAGCTTAGCACTTAGGTTCAATTCTTTTAAATAGTCACAGTTGGCCCTGATACACTGTGTATAGGGCCACAGGCCACCCAAATGGGCACACGTAGCCACAATATAAGACCTTGTATACAGTAACACCCTTGAACCCCAGGGTCTATAAAGGACTCTGCAGATGATATGTATATATGTAAAAAAGGATGAGACCTTACCATTTGTGATGTGGACCCTAGAGGGTAGTGTGCTAAGCAAAATAAGTCAGACTGAGAAAGACAGATATCATACAATTTCATGCATTTGTGGAATCTAAAAAACAAAGGAATAAACAAACAAAAAGCAGAATCAGACCTGCACATATGGAGAACAAACTGATAGTTACTGGAGGGAAGGGGGTGCGGGATGGACAAAATGGGTGAAGAGGAGCGGGAGATACAGGTTTCCAGTTATGGAGCGAATAAGTCATGGGAATAAAAGGCATAGCATAGGGTGTATGGTTAATGATATTGTAATAGTGTGGTATGGTGGCAGATGGTAGCTACCCTTGCGGTGAGCACAGCATAAGGTATAAAGCTGTTGAATCACTGTGTTGTACACCTAAAACTAACGTAACATTGTATGTCAACTATACTCAAAAAATTAAAAAAATATGTATATATGGACATGTGAGTGCACATTCACGTGTTCACACACCCACCACATGCACACGCATATGCTATGTGCAAATACACCCACTTCACATGTACAATGAACACATACCCAGTATCACATCCATGAACACACACCATGCATGCCCACACACTACACATAGACAATGCACACAAACACATACATTACATATGCAGTTCCACATCCCTCCCCGCCCACCATGTATGCACATAGCACATGAACACACACAGGTCACACAGGTATACCACATACATATAGACTACTCACACAAACACCCCAAACCCCAAACATGCATGAGCAGACACACATACCATTGCGTACACATGTAACCCCAGGGCCTGTGCAGATTTACAGAAGCTCCCCAACACATTGTCTCTCTCTGTCTCTTTGTGTGTCTCTGTCTCTGTCTAGTCTTTTCTCTTTTCATCCTGGGGTCCATATATATTGGACTACACAAAGCACACACACAGACACAGAGCAGACCTCTGGGCTCATGTAAAAACAACCTCCCAGACTCTGGGAAACTCTGCCTTTGTGCATAAGCCCCTACTTCTGTGGGCCACTCCCTGTTCCTGCCCCCAGGAAGGCCCTTCAACAAAGAAGCACCTGCGCCCAAGCCAGACATCTTTATTTCTTTTTGCCTTTGATTAAGTCTCACAATAAAATGGCACACCAAGGGGCATGACATTACAGTGTCATTAAAGTGAGCATTTCATAAGGAGCATTGCCTGAGCTGAGATGCTTCTGATGTTTTTATTTTCACTGAATCTTTGAGTCCAGCCGATGGAAAAAATTATTATGGCCAGAGCTTGAGGAGGCTAGCTTCACCTGAGAGGTGAGCTGGTCAGACTATCCTGAACCTTTACCTAATTCCCTTAAGAAAATATAAAATAGTTGAAATGCTTGACACAAAATCAATAAACAAGACTCACAGGACAAAACCCACACACGCCATACTTGACAGAATCTTAATACAATTACAAAGAAAGTCGACCTTGTCATGCAAAGAATATGGCTAAATTGTTTTTCCTTCATAATATATCTTCTTTTTATAATGGCAGATTTCTTCCTCAAACACACACACACACACACATGCGCACGACCACATACACACACATGCTCACACTGATATTTCTACTTCAGTTCTTTTAAAGTCCAATCTGGTAGGAATAGCAGTTTGTTCTAAGGGAAACCTTTCCATGTGTATATTTAGTGAATTTGGAGCTTTCCATGTGCTTTTGCTAAAAGTGGCCCCTGCTCATAGATGAGACACCATACTCCTGTTAATGTCATTAGCAAGCGGAACAGCAGTGTCTACAAAGCTCAGAGAGGAGAAATACTACCCAGGGGAACCACACGAAGCCAAATAAATGTGAGGTGATAGACTATTTTCATCACGACATCTGCAGACTGGAGTCCTTTTATAAGGGGCACCTTGTGCTGATGGGGAGGGGGCCATCAGAGAATCTGGGGGCAATTTCCATTGTTCTCAAAGACACATCATTCCCAGGAACAAAGCCCTGGGTCATACTGTTTGTCCTGAAGAAGCTCCTGATAAATTTTTCTTTTGGGAAAAAAAAAAAAAAGCCCCCTTTCTTTGATTAGCCATAATAAAAGCTTTTCCTTCTAAATATATGTCCTTACACATCGAAAGCCTGAGATGAACAATTCATTGTCATTTGCAAAGAATAGTGTCTCTTTGTGACTTGTTATCTGTTGAACTGGATGTTATGAAGTCTCTTTGAGGGTTCTGATAGCAACTAGAATATTCTGCCTCTTGTGACAAACACGTTTGAAGGCATAATTATGGGGTGTGGGCTGGGGTGACCAGCACATTCTCCCAGACCTACCAGATAGTCAGTGGGTTTTGTGTATGCAGGAAAACTTCCTCTCCTTTATCCTGTTTCAATGGAAGTAGGACTGACATCAAGTGATAAGCTGTTCGTATGGTTAGAAACTGTCCTTGTCATCCAGTCTGGATTTACAAATAGCTGTCTTCCATTGTTTAACTTTCTGAAATCAAAATTATGAATAGGGCCATAAAAATGACAGAATAGCATTAGATAGGGGGCGGTCTCCAAATACTTTGAAGTGATTAAGGATGACTTTCTAATTAGAATAAACTTCATCATATTTGAATTCTTGAAAATCTTTTAAATTGTAGTAAATTCTGTTTTAAGAAACAAAAGCTAAGTGGTTGAAGGAAAATGATCCTAGTTAAAAAAGTTATTTGATTTAGAAATTAGAATTCCAAGGGAGGAGTGGAAGCTATTGTTCAATGGGTACAAAGTTTCAGTTGTGCAAAATTGAAAGAGTTCTGGAAATGAATGGTGGTGATGGATGCACAGCAATGTGAATATACTCAGTGCCATGGGCACTATATGCTTAAAAACAATTAAGATGGTAAATTTGATGCTATGTGTATCTTACCACAATTAAAACAATAAATAAAAAATAAAAATGATAATTCCTGTAAGTGCCAGTAATAGAATATAGGCTTTTTGTGTGTACTGTGTCAAAAATCTTGCCCCCAAATGTCCTGCTTCTTTTATCTTCAAGTTAACAGTTTGATCAGACTCTTTAAAATTGACTTACTAATGTTGCTCTGTGGATAAAGTACTGCATATAAACTTGAGCAATTGCTAATGTGATCTTTTGTTTTAACCTGATATAAACTGTGGTACTCTAACCAAATCTATAGAGATTTAATTATACAGGAAAATATTCTTAACCCCTCTCATTTTAAGTCAGCTGGTTTGCTACTCATTTATCTTTTAAAATAAAACCTTTGGCTTCTTTTGGCTTTCTTTTGCTACCTTACTCAGTTATATGCCACATTTCTCTTCATGAAAGACTTTAACCCACACCCTTTATATGTTGACTTTTCAAAGATTTTTTTTTTCTTTGCCAATTGAGAGGCTGTTGGGAGTAGGGGAAAAAACAATGGAGCCAGAAGACCTGGGTTTGAGTTCCAGTGTTGTGAATTACAGGCTTATTTCTTGGGGTTTCAGTTTTCTTATCTATAAAATGGAGGCAATAACTACTTGTAAAGTTGTTGAGAAGTTCATATCAAGTAATAATAAGAGCTACTACTTATTGAGTGCTTACTCTGTGTTAAACACTGCCCTGACTAATTTAAGGGTATCAACTAAATTAGTTAACTTTCCCAGTGACGTGGTAGAACTCTTATCATGTCCATTTTACAGATGAGGAACCAAAGCACAGAGAGGTATGGAAACTATCCAAAGTCACAGAGGTGGTCAATGGTAGAGCTTGAGTTTGAACCCAGACAGTCTGATTGCTGAGGCTGTTCTTAATCACAATCTCAGTTCACAATCTGCTTCTATCAGATGTGAAGATGCAGAGCAAACTACTTAAAGCATTATATAAAATGGAATGAGTGAGCAGAGTCGACTTTTTCTAGATTTTCCATGCAGAATGCTACGACTGTTGGTTCTGTGTTCATTAGATCATTTCAGCAAATCTGCCTTCAATTCAGAGGCCCCAGTTTACCAAGGATGTAAACAATCTGGAACATCTTCAGAGTATTTATAATTCTGACAATATAAATAATTATCTGGATAATTATATGTATAATATTTTGCTTTTATACTGTAAACACTACAAGACTGGGGACAACCTATAGCCTGTTATCCATGATCTTCCCAGTAAGTAGCACAGTGCCTAGAACATACTAGCTGTTTGATAATGATGAGAGCTAACATTTATTGAGAGTTTATCACATACCTGGTGCCAAGTGCTTTGTATACATCAACCCATTTCATGTTCTCAACGACCCCATGAGGAGGACACTATGATTACCATCTCCACTGTATGGATGAGAGAAATTAAGTAATAATGTATCTAAGATCCTCCGGCAGTAACTAGTGGAGTCTGCATTGCGACCAGGCTGGCTGACTCCAAAACTTGCCCCTGTTTCAGTTCCTGATAGATCAGAGCAGCTGAAACTGGAATCCTTTCTAACATGGAATTGGAATGGCTGTAAAACACTACCACTATGTCGTCTTGGCTTCCTGGGCAGGGGCCTAATGTTGGTCAACAGGAAGGAGAGATTACAGGCTGGGAAGTTGGGGACCCTTCTTTTGATGCAGGAAAACAATTAGACGATTGCTTGGGACAACTTTGGAACAGACACTGTGAGTCTCTGGAGCCTGTTCCTTTAGGGGCAATGGTTGAAAAAGGTGAGGATATCAGTGTTGGCTGCTTCTTGACATTTTTAGCAAACTTCTAGAAGAAAGAAATGTGGCCAATTCGTAAGCAAAGATGAAAGGTAATTGAGCTGTGCCAAGGAAATTTCTGCCGTCTCCACCTGTGGCCTGCAGCCGAAATTGACTGAGGGTCTGATCATGCGAGGCCCTTCAGGACTGACACAGCCAATTGTTTCTGGTTCCAAAGAGGGGGAGCTAAGATGCAGCGCAAGATCTTTGCAGGAGCCTCCCGTTACCTTGCTCTTGGAGAGGACATGTGTGGAATGGTCCAGATATATTAGTGCTGAGGTTTGGGAAATTATCATCATAGCTACTACCTGCCAACTACGGGCAGAAGCACTTTACAAACCTACTTTATCTCATTTATTCTTCATGATTACCTCTGAGGTAAGTATTCTTATCCCCACTTTACAAACAACGAGACACAACTCAGAGAGAATCAATAACCTGCCCTGAGTCATGCTGTATTAAATGATGGAGCTGGAACTGATTTCAAAATCTAGGTTTTTCTCCCCCTGCTGGAATTGAGGCATCCGTCCCAGAGCAAGGCAGTGATGTGGTGGGGCCATGTTGTCATGTGAAGCCACGGCTTGAGAGTCTGTCCTCTCTGACACCCTTTCTGTCAGGGCTCTGTGGTGGGCACTGGTCTGTGTCAGAATGTTGGGCTGCTTCCAGTGCTGCCTGCCTGAGGTGCTGAGGCGCATACACATCGCAGTTCCTAGCAAGAGCCAAGCCCCTCATGCTGAGCACAGCAAGGCTCTGACACTGGGATTTGCCAGGAGGGCTAAAGAGTATTTTCTTCCTCAGTAAAAAAAAAGTAATTTTTAATGACACCTAGGAGAGAAACATTCCATTTTTATTCATAATTAAGGCATTTATTTTCCATTTCGAGGAACGTAGTGGAAGAAAAATTAGCCTGGAAGGGTGCTGGCTGGGTTGGGACAAGTGAAAGGCAACAAAGGAAAGAAATCAGCTTGGGGCGTCTGAGTGGCTCAGTTGATTAAGCATCCAGCTCTTGATTTCGGCTCAGGTCATGATCTCAGGGTCTTGAGATCAAGCCCCGTGTTGGGCTCCACACTCAGCTCAGCGCAGAGTTTGCTTGAGATCCTCTCCCTCTGCCCCTCCCCTGCCTCAAATAAATAAATAAAATAAATCTTTAAAAAAAATTAGCCTTATTTCCACACTATCAG
Organism: Mirounga angustirostris; assembly: GCF_029215605.1. Taxonomy (NCBI): domain Eukaryota; kingdom Metazoa; phylum Chordata; class Mammalia; order Carnivora; family Phocidae; genus Mirounga; species Mirounga angustirostris. The sequence goes on from NW_026991713.1 coordinate 22,783,803, forward strand.
GTCATAAAGGTAAATGTAAATAATTGTCCCTGGGACCAACCCACCCCTGTTTGCAGCTGACATTTATTATTCACTCAACTGTATGTCAAGTTCTGTTTAAGCAGGTTTCATGGATTATCTTATTTAATCTTTACAACATGAAATGGATACTACTTCTACCCATTTTATAGATGCAGACGCTGAAACACAGAGGAATTAAGTCTGTGCCCAAAGTAGCGCAGCTGGTAGCTGGTAAAGTCAGAATACGTATCCAGGCAGTATGGCTCCAGGACTTCAACCCAGCCATTACACTATAAGCTCTTTATGCCATTCATCACTGTGACAGAATCCCTCAACTCTCAGTCATCAGTAGGCAATAATCGTGCATTTATTACTGTCAAGTCTTTTTATGCAATAGTTCGTTTAACCTTGTACCAACAGAAGAAGATAGCTAGTATTATAATCTCCCATTTCAGAGAAGAGGAAACAAGTCTAGAGAAATTGAGTGCTGTGCTCATGCTGGGGCTGGGCTTACAATCTACATCTTTTGGACCCTCAGTCTGCTTTTACAGCAGAGTCAGCCTTGGCTCTTCTACACAGAGACTTGGACCTGAGAAATATTTTAGGATGTCAGTAATCACTGAAATAATGCACCTTTTAAATATGTGCATTGATTCACATAGTAATAACTCTTTTAGTTTGCTGAATAAATTTGCTGCCTCAGAATATTTACATTTATGACGCCACTTCTCTAGAAACAATAAAATAACCTCTCGACGTGGGTAATTAACAGAACCATAAAACATTCCTGCAAATAGTATCTGCAGAAGCCAGGTGAAATGAAGAGCTGTCATTTGAGCCAACCCCATTTGAAACTCATTTCAAAACATTTAACCAAAGGGGGATAAGGGAGAGATGCGTGGCTGTTGGTTGCAGGATCATTTAACTAACAGCAGTGCACTTCAAAATTAAACCTTCCATTTCGAAGTGCTGAATGTATGTGTGTGTGTGTGCGTGTGTGTGTGCGTACATGTGCACACACATGTATGTGAGCAACTCTTTGGTTATATGAACAAGTTGCACCGATTACCTGGAAATAGGTTTTTCAGTTCTTGTGAAGAAGGCAGCCCGTGCTCCCTGATTCTATGAACACTGCCCATTCGGGACATCTGTGCTATAAAGAATACTTATAATTTGTGACCTTGGGCATATCTCACAACCTCTCTGGGCCTTGGTTTCTTAGTTAGTGGAATGTATTCCTGCAAACTTGTGAGGGAGATAGATGAGTAAACGGATAAATTATGCCTGCGTATTTTTTTAAAAAGATTTTTATTTATTTATTTGACAGAGAGAGACACAACGAGAGAGGGAACACAAGCAGGGGGAGTGGGAGAGGGAGAAGCAGGCTTCCCACTGAGCAGGGAGCCTGATGCGGGGCTTGATCCCAGGACTCTGGGATCATGAGCCGGGCCGAAGGCAGATGCTTAACGACTGAGCCACCCAGGCACCCCGCCCATGAACTTTTAGATATGTGCCCAGAACAGCCACCCAAAGGGCTAAAATGAAACAGATAATATGAAGTGTTGGTGAGGATGTGCAACAATGGAAACTCTCATGCACTGCTGGTGGATATGGAGATTGGTACAGCCACTTTGGAAAGCTCTTTAGCATTGTCTGCTAAATATAAAAGAACACATACTTTATGACCCAGTACTTCCAGGCATATACCAACAGAAATGTGCTCATGCATTTAACCAAAAGACTTGCACAAGAATGTTCATAGCAGCATATAGCCCCCAATGGAAACAAGATAAATACTGTCTATGATAAATTGGAAAAAATATCATGGTATGTTCACTTAATGGAATATTTTATGGGAATGAGAAAAAATGAACTCCAACAACATGGATAAATATTACAAAAATAATATTGAACCAAAGAAGCCAGGCACAAAAGAGTATGTATTATATGAGTCCATTCATAGAAAGTTCCAAAATAGGCAGAAGTGGGCACCTGGCTGGCTCAATTGGTAGAGCATGTGACTCTTGATCTTGGGGTTGTGAGTTTGAACCTCACACTGGATGTGAAGCCTACTTTAAATAAAGAAAATTTAAAAAATAGGTAAAAGTATCTCTTTATTAGGAATCAGGATGGTGGTGACCATCAGAGACCTTGGTGCTGGGGGGAGGGGGGGTGGTTGTTCCTAGAAGGGGAATGAAGGAGCTTCTGGTTTTCTGATAGTTTTATTTCTTGACTTGGGTGTTGGCTACACAGGTATTCACTATGTGAAAATTCGTTGAGACCTACCCTTATGCTTAGTGCTAGTTATATGGCATACTTTGATATATACATAAAAAGAAGCATTCACAGAATACTACATGATTACCTGAAAGGGACATTTAATCCAGAACTGAGATAACCAAGGAAGGCTTCCTGTAGGAGATAGTTCTTGATCTTTATCCTCTTACCTTTATCATTTACCCCTTATCCTTTATTGTAAATACATTGGAATCTGTTTAACTGTGAAACCATTTCCATTGATCTGGCTTTCAATTTTTATTTTGTTTGTATCATAGTTTTAAAATTAGGAATGTTAGGTCAAGCATGTATCTGTCATTCTTCATTTTAAAACTTTCCTTAGCTGATTTCATTTGTTTATTCCTTCATATAAACTTTGGCAATGTTCTCAAAGTATATAAAACACCCTTACCCCCAGTTTTGACTGAGAATTACGTAAATCATAGAAATGAAATTAATTGGGTAAGAAATAAATACCTTAACGATATTTAGTTTTATCAACCAGGGACAAGGTTAGCATCTGCACCACTTACCCTATTGATTTATTTATTTATAAAGATTTTACTTATTTATTTGACAGAGAGAGACACAGCAAGAAAGGGAACGCAAGCAGAGGGAGTGGGAGAGGGAGAAGCAGGCTTCCTGCTGAACAGGGAGCCCAATGAGCAGGGAGCTCGATGAGCAGGCAGCTTGATCCCAGGACCCTGGGATCATGACCTGAGCCAAAGGCAGATGCTTAACGACTGAGCCACGCAGGCACCCCTACAGGATATTTTTGATAAATGCTACTTCATCCCCAAGGTGTATCTCAGATTGACCAGTTGCCTCTGACCATTACAAAGGCACAATATCATGGCCAGAAAGAAATGATTAATTTTTTTTTTTTAATCAGAAGAGATGGAAAAAATATCAAGACAGGGGACATTTTGAGTTGAGGAGAAAAATCTCCTTGTTAGAAGAATAACTGGCCTACATATGAGTCAGTCACCAAGAGGACGGTGGGGTGCACCGTCTTTCTGCAGATTTCTGGGATAGAATGTACAAGAGAGACGGAAGAGTTCAGAAGGGGGACAGAGGTGACTCCCTCATTGAGCCTCCATCCATCTGCCTGCCTGTTTTTCTAGCCCTGACTTATTTAGTGATTTTTTTTTGCCCTAAGAGCAGAAGATACGAGGTGGTGCAGGAGGGCTGAGTTCCACCATATCTCAGTATCATTACCTGCCTGGCCATTGGGATGCTCCTCAGTGAACTTAATCCGTGAGACTAGATGGATTTTCAGTGGGTGTATCTACTCTGTGGATCACACTAGAGGCACAAATGGATGCAATGTGAGTAGAGGAATTCTTGAGTCTATAGCTGGTTCCATTAAAAAATCATAACCCTTCCCATGTTAGAAGCACAGTACAACAGACAAAGCCATTCCTTAGTCATTGTCTCATTTCACAGCCACCAACACCCTAATTCCCGGCCAACAACTCTCTGAGGTAGAGAAAGAGAGCCAGGGCAGGGCTTGCAGCACCATTTTGCAAACAGGGAGGCAAATTCAGAGGTTGAACAACTTGTCTGGGTTCATGGGTAGTGAATGGCAGAGCCGAGGTTAGAACTCGGGTCTGTCCGAGTCCAAATCCCATGCTTTTCCTCTATATTGTATGGTACTCTGTTCAAGTCTTTTAATTCAAGACTCTGAACAAGGTTCTGCTGTGGAGAGCCAACATGACTTGAAAGTGATCATTCTTGTTTGTTTTAGTACCAAAGGCAGCATTAAAAACTGTTTGATATATAGTCATATTTTAGTTCATAGCCTGAAATTAAAACTGTAAAGTAATTTCCTCTCTCAGTTTTAGGGGCAGCTTCTTGCTGTGACTATTATTAGTGGGCTTTCAATATTATCACTGAAGTAGGGAATCTTGCAAATCATGCAGTGACTCATTGTAAATGAGCGAGAGACTAAATAATGCTATGATGTATCATAGTTGTCAGAAGGCTCAGGAAGTCTAGACTTTTAAAATGGGTTGTTTTCCCCATAGACTGAGCTCATCTTCCCTGGGTTGTACAGCTCATGTCTGGAACAAGGAAGTCTATACCCTGGGAAGGGGAAGTGGCTGGCTTGCTCTGTGTCATGCATACCTTATTACCTTATCAGGGCTCAGGAAACTACAGGCCCCCAGCCAAATATGGCCCACTCCATTTTGATAAATTAAGTTTTAGGGGAACACAGCTACCCTCATGTGTTTAACTATTGTCTGTGGTTGCTTTCTTGCTACCGTGGCAGACTTGATAGTTGCCGGAGGGACAATATGGCTGGTAAAACGGAAAATATTATCTGGCTCTTTACAGCAAAAGTTTGCCAAGCGACTGCTCAAGACTCTTTGGCAGATGCAGTCATTAAAATTCCTGTTTTGAAAAAGGATTGGTCAAATATATATCAACTTTTGAGAAGAATTAAAACACAAGCAAATGATCATAAAAGGGCACAGCAGAGACCTCATGAGGCAGATTAAAACCTTGGTACAGACTTGGGTTTTGACTTTTCCAGGTTTATTTTATTCCATTGTGGGTAGGATTTGTTGTTGTTGTTGTTGTTGTTGTTCTTGGCGGGGTTCTCTCTAAGGATCTGCTGAAGCTTCAAGCTGCTCAATGTGATTCCTCTCAATATGTTTGGGAACAATCTATCCTGCACTCTGAAAAGGGTTATTAGTAGTTTACCTTAATTACCAGAGTCATCTGCCAAAAAAGAAAATGAATATTTGCTGGTCTCAGCTTTTATGCATATGGAACTTTCCAGAGTCATTAAATTTTTCCCCCTTTATTTTCTTATACAGCTGAAGTGAGTGACAGAATGAGATTGGAATTTTGTAATTGATTTATAAAGTTGGTCTCAGGATGGACTGAATATCCTTTCACATGGGAAGCTGGCCTGCAGAGGTGGATGGTGCCCATCTAAAAGCAGCCATATGGGGTTCTTGAAATAGGCAGCAACCATAGCATGTTTATTTTTTCTGCTTTGTAGAAATGTGCTCATCATCCAAAAAGCCTCTGGCTAACTGTATCCAAACATTTATTGCAATAAGAAAGAACTGATGGCTGAATACAGGAAAGAGAATAATGGTCTGAAGGCCCATATAGGGCTGTAGGAATTTAAATTTTAGCTCCGGCATGAATGCCCCCATGTGTAGGCCCCGGCTGGAGGATTCTCTCTCTTTACTTGAAGGCTAATTTAGCTGTCAGCGTTTCCTTCTTACACTTCACCGTTCCTTTTCTATTCGACTTTTTAATTTCTTGCTATGAGTAAATCATCTGATTTAAAGAAAAAAACCCCCACAATTCATCTTTGTAGGGTTTAACTGTTTTGCTTTGCTTATATCTCACGGATACTTAGCTGCTTTGATTGCTGTTTTTCCCGAGCTCAACGAACCCACTTAAGATAAATGTGGAGACTCTGATGAGAAATCACAACCAAAGGCAAGGTACGCCCCCCACCCCCCCATCTTGTAGAGCCCATTACAAAACACTTCTCAGAAGTCTGAGGAGATGAAGCAGCAGTAGAAAAAAGCATATGGTTGGTGAAATACATCTGAGATGCAAGTGCCAAATGACCAGGACACAGCATGATAAGCCTGGAACCCTATCTTCAAAAGCTTTGTTGAAGGAAGAAATTAAAAAAAACCAAAAAAAAACAAATTCCAAACCTATGGATGAGCAATGCCGCTAAATGAGCTGACAGCAGAAGTAATTTAAAAGAGGAAGCTGGAGCCAACGTTCAAATACGAGGGGAAGAACAGCCGTTACATTGGCAGTCGGGGAACAAGGGAAGATGCAGAGAAGCAGCCAGAAAACCACATTCTGCAAACATTAGCGATTTATAAAATACCCACAGAGTGCAAGTGCATAACAAATAAAAACAGACCGAGGAGCAAATTGCTGAGCAGCCTGTCCAGGTACCCCAGGGCAGAGGCTCCACGCTTTCCCTAGCCTCGCAGACCCCGGCAGAGGGAGCCTGGGACTTCCGCGGAGCAAGGGTGGGGAGGAAGTACAGAAGGAAATATTTGGAATTTGTAGAGCCTGAGTACATGGAGGTTGGAAACATGCCCTTTTCTATCGCCCACACAGTTGTGGGATGTGCCCCTTTGTGAGCCCCGTGGTGCGAGTAGGCTCAGGCACTGCCTCGCCACTCTGGGCAATAATAGCTCAGGGTCTCGGGTACCACTGTGGCCCTTGATGTCCCAAATCGCTCTTTCATCTCGGCATTCCCTGTACTTCCAGTGTTGTGCCCAGCAGATATTTGATGTTTGAACAATGTCTGTTGAATGAATGACCATGTGCTTTAGGAGGAAGTGACAGAGGGTCAGCACTGTGGTTAAGAGTACCAGCCAAAGGTAGGTACACATTCTGGTTGTACCACTTACCAGCTGTGTGACCTTAAGCATATTAGTTCTGTTCCCTGACCTCTGGTTTTTCCATCTGGGTAATGATACCGATGTCATAGTGCTGGGAAGATTAAACGTACGAGTGTGTACAGCATGCCTGTGTAGTGTCTCAGGCCTAAAAAGCATTTAAAAATGGTAGACATTGTTAGGTAGGGTATTGGCAATTTAACAGAGCAACTTAGAATATAAGGAGTATAAGGAAATGTGATAAAAGGAGAGGGCTATGGGTGGAAAGAGAGTTGCGTGTGGAGCTCCAACTGGGTCAGGATGGGTAGCTTGGGACCAAGACAGAGAATCCTAAGGTGAATTTGGAGGCCTACTGTGTGGCATCGGGATAAGACTGAGCTTAAACAAACCATATAGAATCAAGGAGGGTGACTCAGGGGTAGTCCTCTAAGCTAACCGAGGCTTGGTTTCTTCACTTAAAAATTGGGGGGAGTTAGACTACTAATTGGTTGTTAACATCTCATGGTTCTAGGACAAACTTGAATTGAGAGAGATTTTCAAGGGTATGTTAATAAGTCCAACAGATCAATGACAGGACTAGAATTGGAATTCGATCTTCTCACTCCCCTGAACTAGCACCGGAGGCAAAGTGCATTTAATTCCTCATGCATTCTTCATATAATTAGCTAAAAAGTGTTTGAGGGAAGATAAGGAATGCCCCAGGAATCCTTTTCTCTTCCCCAACTTGCTGCTTTCCACGACATAGGTTGCTGTTAGACTGATGGAAAAAATATTGCCTCTGCCCCCATGGTCCTTAGGCTCAGAAACTCACTAGAATTCAATCCTGAGGAAGACAGTGCCCCATGCTTTGTATACTATCACACACAAGAAGTAATACAATCATTAAAAAATAATCATCCTGAATTTTTGATGGTGCTCCGCTTGTTTGCAATTTTATTATTCATAGGTGTTAGCTTTGCAATTATAAAACATGTTGTTGGTATTTTTGAGCGGATTCTGACACCAAATTTGGTTTGCCAATAGATGGGATGAACATGTCAAGGAAAATAGAAGACGATGACAATGGATAAAATCCCATTTGGTTTCTACGGCTAATAATCTTGTTCAGAGCACAAGATATTTGAACGCCATAATACGATTTCCACATTAAAAGCATGTTCCAGTCAATTCAAAAATTAAGTAAATAGAGCAGAAGCATACAGTTCTACTAACCCACCAATGTCATAAATTTAATGATTTTAGCAGCTCAAGGAAAACACCTCCTAACGTGTTACTGCTTTTAACAATGATTATTTGTCATTTATCTGACACCAAAGGTGTGAACTGCACATTATAGGAGTCAAAGGTTTTGCATAAAACAAAACAAAGCCTCTTTCTCCAAGGCTTACACTCTGAAAGTGTGCAAGTGACTCATGAGAATGTGTCAAAAAACCAACAAGAGGCCTGGGGCTAATATATCTGAAGTTGGTCTTGGAAAGGACACATTTCTCATAAAGGGAAACCAGGAATGTTTCTGTACTGTACAAACTACTAAGCTATTCTAAGATGAAATAGGTTATAGAAAAATCTAGAATCTTCTTTGGAGGCTACTCATGGTACAAAATGGTCTTGGATATCTATCATTCCTGTACATTTTCTTCCAGGATCTTATAAAGCTTTGGAAGAATAATGGAAATGCACACATTTTAATCTCTGACTTATCTGTGGAAGAATTAGGCTTTCAAGCATATTAGTAAGTTAGTAAAGGTTTTGTGATATAAGTCTTATATTCAGCACTGGAGGTTTAAAAAATATTACTTCCATATACAATGAAACTTGTTCAGAAAGAGTTCATGCTGCTTACATTGTCATTCCTCCGGAGATCAGAATTTTTGGAGCAATTGTCAGTTGGGTCTGATCACTATTAGCAACAGCAGTAGAAGCAGTATCCCGGATTTCTGGTACTCCTCTCTTATTTGGAGTGGTTCTTTTAACATGGAACTCTCAAAGATCACCAATGATTATTTGAGAATGGCTGAATCTACACTAAAGACAAAAATGATGCAGTCTACATAGCAAGTACATTACGCTGCAAACAAATTACACTGAAAAACATAGTGCCATGGTCTAGAGCCATTACTATTTCCTACCAATCGCTCTTAATACTAAGGTATTAATTAAATATATAAGGGCGACGTCCTGGTCCTGTTTGTGTCCTTTTCTTCTTTTGGCATCTTGAGTCTGCCTGTGTCGTGAGTTTTGGCACCCCCATTCTGGCCTATGTTACACATATCCAAGCTGATGTAGGAGGCAGGCTTGTCAGTCTTTCCATCTGTAAGTTTTTAATAATTAGATTGAAAGCATGGGATTTTCATCAATTGCCTTTCTATAACACTGGTTCTATTCCCATTCTTATTAGCTATTGCATTACTATTTGTAATACTGGAACTTTAATAAGTTCTAATTTTGCAGATGCCTGGCTTCTATAGCTGTCGGGTGATGAGAAAGAACAATCTCCATTCTGAGAATTATCTCCTACTGACTTGTCCATTATGCTGAAGTCAGTGGCCCCTATGTATATTTGTTTTTTTAATTGTTCCAGAAAAGCAGCGTGGTAGCAGAAAGTGCATCGATCAGAAGAGTTCTGAGCCTTTATCTGTCACTCACTGCAATAGAACTTAAGGTTCTTCAGTTCTCTCCTCTTTAAAATGGGGTGACTAACATTCCATGAGCTTTCATGGGTTTAAATAAGACAATGAATGTGAAAATGTCTTGTTTGGAACTTAATATTTAGTAGACATTCACTAATTGATCTCACTTCATGTCCACTTATGTTTGGCCTGCATATAGGTGCTGAAAGATAAAGGAATGTTCTGAGAAGTAATGTTTTAGGGTTTCTCCCACCCCATGGTGCAAAATAAATCTATATTTGCCAGAAAGATTCCAGCTTCATCTAAAATGGATGTGTATAGGGAGAAAGTTTTGATAAAATGATCAATAAAGAAATAATTATTTAAAAAAGAGACTTATTTATTTGAGAAAGAGAGAGAGCTTGAGTGGGAGGGGCATAAGGAGAGGGAGGGAGGGAATTTCAAGCAGACTCCCTGCTGAGTGAGGAGCCCAACTCAGGGCTCGATCTTATGACACTGAGATCATGATCTGAACAGAAATCAAGAGTCAGATGCTTAACTGTGCCACCCAGATGCCCCAAGAAATGATTATGTTTTACATCAATTGTATCTCGATAAAACTGGGAAAAAAGGAAGTAATTGTAAGTATGAAAAAAATGGAGGCTTTTATTACTAAACAAGAAGTAGGACTGTGATATGTCCTTGTGGCTAAATTGAGTATGTTTGCAGTGGTCTAATTTACTCCACGGACTACTCTGAGAATCATTTGTATAGGGCAAGAATATTGGAGACCTTCTTCCCCGCCCCTGGCTCCCAGGGAAAGATTTCTGGTTCACTTTGAAAAGTACATATGCAAACATCTCATCTCAGACTTTTAGTTGTTATGGACTGTGATTTCCCAACACCTGGTCTTTGAACTTGGAGGTACTGCCCACATTTTTCTTCTTTTTTTTTCTTTTGCTTCCTGAGGGAGCCCTTTTTGCATTTGAACTAAAAAATAGGATGGAAAAAGAAAAACCCAACAAAGAGAGGGAGAGATAAAGTAATAAAGAAAATAGTGCCCATTCAGTTACGTTAAAGATTATTATTAGCTTAAAACATCATAAACTCCTGATAGCAAAGAGAATTTCTGGAGCTCTCTGGTTTTTCTTTTCTTTCTTTTTTTTTTTTTTAAATGAAAAATTTAAGAGTATTTGGCATGGAGATAAAGGCATAGTTTGAAACCCAAGTGTCATTCACTGAAGCTTCCACAGTACCTCAGCAAAATGCAGATGATACATGGGCTGCTTTTCTTCAAAAAGCACAATAGTTGAGAATACTTCCGTGTTTATGTGAATAAATTCTACATAAATTTACACCTCTTGAATTCTATACACATAATACTTGGGAGACAGACTTTAGACTTTGTGTCTAAAATCAAAGCAGCAGCTAGAACATGAAGAAAAAATCCTGGCATTTATTTTTCAGTGATCTTGACACACAGGATTATGAGTAGACATGAAAATATCAACCCAGCCATAGACAACCGGTCTGCAGCTGAGAAATAACCTGGCGGAAGTTTCATTAGTGACTTAGGAGAGTGACCTAGTTGAATTCTCAATTGGCTTTTGGGGTGATGAAAACTGACATGTGCGCCTTTAGTTTTCCTAAACAAGAAGTGGAAATGAACATCTGCATATGCCCCAGCCATATCCCCCTCCCACCTTTGTCGGTCCAACATGATGCTGTTGGTCTTAATGAGAGAACCCAAGACAGTGGGTGAAATGCAGGCAGCCGGGTTATGACCAAGAATTTTGGAGCCAGAGGAGCTGACTAGATTTTTTTTTTAATTTAAGATTTTATTTATTTATTTATAGAGAGATAGAGAGAGGCAGAGAGAGAATCACAAGCAGATCCACGCTGAGCGCAGAGCTGGATGCAGGGCTCGATCTCACAACCCTGAGATTATGATCTGAGCTGAAATCAAGAGTTGGATGCTTAACCGACTGAGCCACCCAGGTGCCCCGACTGACTAGATTTGAATTCAGTTCTGCCACCTGCTAGCTTTGGCAGTTATTTAACCCGATTCTGGCCTCATTTGCCTTATCTCTGAAGTAGCCTTAAAAAACCCCACAAACTATCACATAGGACTGTTGTGATGGTTAAATAAAGCAAAATGCATTATGTACTTAGGAGCATGCCTGGCAAGATGTAAGTGCTATATGAGTATCAGCTTTGTTATTATCGGGGGACTGTGATACAAGTTTTGTGCTCAAAAGCTCCACATAGGAGAGGAACAATTTTGGTTGCAATGAACAATTTTGGTTGCAATGAATAAAAACTCTAACTCAAACTGGCTGAAACAATAAAGGGAATTTCTTAGTTCATGAATTTGAAAAGTTGAGAGGGAGAGCAAGTTTGGGGTAAGACTTGATCCAATATGTCAGTGATGTCTTCAAGGAATCAGACTATTTTCCCCTATGTCTTTGCTTCATCTTCCAGCTGTGGTAATGTCAGTTTCATCTGAAGGCTGGCTTGCCTTTTAGCTCCCTTGCTCAGCTCCACCAAGACCAAGGCATCTGTCCAAATGAGCCTCTGCCTCTGGAGTAACTGGGGGTGCAGGATAGGCTGCTGTCTGTTGATTTGCCTCCTGCCAACTCTGGCATTTATTCCTTGAATATTCTTTTAATATTTATCATTTCAATGTTAACTAAAGAACACATGATAAAGCTAGGAAACCAGGTGGAAAGATCTGCCAGGAGAGCTCTCCACGGCGCCTCTGGGTGAGGTCAGAGAAGCAGCAGTGTGAGCAGGAAGAGCCAGGTTGGAATCCCAGCTTGTTCACAGAGCAGCGTCATACCTGACAAGTCGCTAACTCTCCCTGAGCCCCTTTCCTTATTTGTAAAATGGGAACAATAACTTAAGAATAATATCTTCTTAGTAGGATTGTTATGAAGATTAGATGAGATAATCTATGAATACCTTGGAGTAAATGCTTACTAAATGTTAAGTATTATCATTACTGTTGTTGTTATTGTTCTTTTTTTTTTTTCAATGTTATGTTAGTCACCATATAATACATCATTGGTTTTTGATGTGGTGATCGACGATCCATTGTTTTCGTATAACACCCAGTGCTCCATGCAGTACGTGCCCTCCTTAATACCCATCACTGGGCTAACCAGTCCCCCCTCCCCTCTAAAACCCTGTTTGTTTCTCAGAGTCCATAGTCTCTGATGGTTCATCTCTCCCTGCAATTCCCTCCCACCCTTTTCCCTTCCTTCTCCTAATGTCCTCCATGCTATTCCTTATGTTCCACAAATAAGTGAAACCGTATGATAATTGACTTTCTCTGCTTGACTTATTTCACTTAGCATAATCTCCTCCAGTCCCATCCATGTTGATGTAAAAGTTGGGTATTCATCTTTTCTGATGGCTGAGTAATATTCCATTGTATATATGGACCACATCTTCTTTATCCATTCATCTGTTGAAGGGCATCTTGGCTCTTTCCACAGTTCGGCTATTACGGACATTGCTGCTATGAACATTGGGGTGCATATGGCCCTTCTTTTCACTACATCTATGTCTTTGGGGTAAATACCCAGTAGTGCAATTGCTGGGTCATAGGGTAGCTCTATTTTTAAATTTTTGAGGAACCTCCACACTGTTTTCCAAACTGGCTGTACCAACTTGCATTCCCACCAACAGTGTAAGAGGGTTCCCCTTTCTCCACAACCTCTCCAACATTTGTTGTTTCTTTCCCTGTCCATTTTTGCCATTCTGACTGGTGTAAGGTGGTATCTCAATGTGGTTTTGATTTGGATTTCCCTGATGGCTAATGATGATGAACATTTTTTCATGTGTCTGTTAGCCATTTGTATGTCTTCTTCAGAGAAGTGTCTTTTCATCTCTTCTGCCCACTTTTTGACTTGATTATTTGTTTTTTGGGTCTTGAGTTTGAGAAGTTCTTTATAGATCTTGGATACCAGCCCTTTATCTGTAGTGTCATTTGCAAATATCTTCTTGTATTCCGTAGGTTGCCTCTTTGTTTTGTTGACTGTTTCCTTTGCTGTGCAGAAGCTTTTTATCTTGATGAAGTCCCAAAAGTTCATTTTTGCTTTTGTTTCACTAGCTTTTGGAGATGTAGCTTGAAAAAGTTGATGTGGGCGATGTCAAAGAGGTTACTGCCTATGTTCTCCTCTAGGATTTTGATGGATTCCTGTCTCACATTGAGGTCTTTCATCCACTTTGAGTTTATCTTTGTGAATGGTGCTAGAGAATGGTCGAGTTTCATTCTTCTGCATGTGGCTGTCCAATTTTCCCAGCACCATTTATTGAAGAGACTGTCTTTTTCCATTGCATGTTTTTTCCTGCTTTGTCAAAGATTATTTGACCATAGAGTTGAGAGTCCATATCTGGGTTCTCTATTCTGTTCCATTGGTCTATATGTCTGTTTTTGTGCCGGTACCATGCTGCCTTGGTAATCACTGCTTTGTAATATAGCTTGAAATCGGGCAACGTGATGCCCCCAGCTTTGTTTTTCTTTTTCAAAATTTCCTTGGTGATTTGGGGTCTTTTCTGATTCCATACAAATTTTAGGATTGTTTGTTCCAGCACTTTGAAAAATGTCATTGGAATTTTGATCGGGATGGCATTGAAGGTATAGATTGCTCTGGGTAGCATAGACATTTTAACAATGTTTATTCTTCCGATCCATGAGCATGGAATATTTTTCCATCTTTTTGTGTCCTCTTCAATTTCTTTCATGAGTGTTTTGTAGTTCCTAGAGTATAGATCCTTTACGTCTTTGGTTAGGTTTATTCCGAGGTATCTTACGGTTTTTGGTGCTATTGTAAATGGAACCATTTCTCTAATTTCTCTTTCTACAGTTGCGTTGTTAGTGTATAAGAAAGCAACTGATTTCTGTGCATTGATTTTGTATCCTGCCACATTACTGAATTGCTGGATGAGTTCTAGTAATTTGGGGGTGGAGTCTTTTGGGTTTTCCACATAAAGTATCATGTTGTCTGCAAAAAGAGAGAGTTTGACTTCTTCTTTGCCAGTTTGAATACCTTTTATTTCTTTTTGTTGTCTGATTGCTGTTGCTGGGACTTCTAGTATTATGTTGAAGTGGCGAGAGTGGGCATCCTTGACATGTTCCTGATCTTAAGGGAAAGGCTCTCAGCTTTTCCCCATTGAGGATGGTATTTGCTGTGGGTTTTTCATAGATGGATTTTATGAACTTGAGGAATGTTCCCTCTATCCCTATACTCTGGAGAGTTTTAATCAGGAAAGGATGTTTATTTTGTCAAATGCTTTTTCTGCATCAACTGAGAGGACCATATGGTTCTTCTCCCTCCTCTTATTAATGTGTTCTATCACATTGATTGATTTGCAAATGTTGAACCACCCTTGCATCCCGGGGATAAATCCCACTTGGTCGTGGTGGATGATCCTTTCAATGTATTGTTGGATCCTATTAGCTAGGATTTTGTTGAGGATTTTGGAATCCATGTTCATCAGGGATATCGGTCTGAAATTCTCCTTTTTGATGGGGTCTTTGTCTGGTTTGGGGATTAAGGTAATGCTGGCCTCATAGAATGAGTTTGGAAGTTTTCCTTCTGTTTCTATTTTTTGAAACCGTTTCAGTAGAATAGGTATTATTTCTTCTTTGAATGTTTGGTAGAATTCCTCAGGGAATCCATCAGGCCCTGGACTCTTGTTTTTTGGGAGGTTTTTGATCACTGCTTCAATCTCGTTACTGGTTATTGGCCTATTCAGGTTGTCAATTTCTTCCTGTTTCAGTCTTGGCAGCTTAGAGGTTTCCAGAAAGGCCTCCATTTCATCCAGACTGCTTAGTTTATTGGCATATAGTTGTTGATAATAATTTCTGATAATTGTTTCTATTTCCTTGGTGTTAGTCGTGATCTCTCCCCTTTCATTCATAATTTTATTAATTTGGGTCCTTTCTCTTTTCTTTTGGATAAGTCTGGTCAGTGGTTTATCGATCTTATTAATTCTTTCAAAGAACCAACTTCTAGTTTCATTGATCTGATCTACTGTGTTTCTGGTTTCTAATTCATTGATCTCTGCTCTAATTTTAATTATTTATCTTCTAATGTGTGGCTTAGGCATCGTTTGTTGCTTTTTCTCTAGTTCTTTAAGGTGTAGAGTTAGTTGGTGAATTCAGGATTTTTCTATTTTTTTGAGTGAGGCTTGGATGGCTATTTATCTCCCCCTTAGGACCGCCTTTGCAGTATCCCATAGGTTTTGGACCGATGTGTTTTCTTTCTCATTGATTTCCATGAATTGTTTAAGTTTTTCTTTGATTTCCTGGTTGACCCAAACATTCTTGAGCAGAGTGGTCTTTAGCTTCCAAGTGTTTGAATTTCTGCCAAATTTTTTCTTGTGATTGAGTTCCAGTTTTAGAGCATTGTGGTCTGAAAATATGCAGGGAATAATCTTAATCTTTTGGTATCGGTTGAGACCTGATTTGTGACCCAGTATATGGTCTGTTCTGGAGAAAGTTCCATGTGCGCTTGAGAAGAATGAATGTTCTGTTGTTTTAGGGTGGAAAGTTCTGTAAATATCTATGAGGTCCATCTGGTCCAACGTATCATTCAAAGCTCTTGTTTCCTTGTTGATTTTCTGCTTAGATGATCTGTCCATTGCTGAGAGTGGAGTATTGAGGTCTCCTACAATTAACGTATTGTTATCTATATGACTCTTTATTTTGGTTAACAGTTGGCTTGTGTAGATGGCTGCTCCCATGTTGGGGGCGTAGATATTCACAATTGTTAGATCTTCTTGTTGGATAGACTCTTTAAGAATGATATAGTGTCCTTCTGTGTCTCTTATTACAGACTTTAGTTTAAAATCTAATTTGTCTGATATAAGAATTGCTACCCCAGCTTTCTTTTGAGGTCCGCTGGCCTGGAAGATGGATCTCCATCCCTTCACTTTCAGTCTGGATGTATCTTTAGGTTCAAAATGAGTCTCTTGTAGACAGCATATGGATGGGTCCTGTCTTTTTATCCAATCTGCAACCCTGTGCCATTTTATGGGAGTGTTTAGGCCATTCACGTTGAGAGTGATTATTGAAAGATATGAATTAATTGTCATCATGTTGCCTGTGAAGACGTTGTTTTTATAGATTGTCCCTGTAAATTTCTGTTGTAGATCACTCTTGGGGTCTTTCTCCTTTTATAGAACCCCCCTTAATATTTCTTGCAGGGCCGGCTTAGTGGTCACATATTCTTTCAGTTTCTGCTGGTCGTGGAAACTCTGCATCTTTCCATCCATTCTAAATGAAAGTGTTGTCGGATAAAGTATTCTTGGTTGCATGTTCTTCTCATTTAGTACCCTGAATATGTCTTGCCAGGCCTTTCTGGCTTGCCAGGTCTCTGTGGATAGGTCTGACGTTATTCTGATGTTCCTCCCTCTGTACGTAAGGAATCTCTTCCCCCTAACTGCCCTTAAGATGGTTTCCTTGGTTCTAAGATTTGCAGGTTTTACTATTACATGCTGGGGTGTTGGCCTGTTTTCCTTGATCTTAGGAGGGGTCCTCTCTGCCTCTAGGACTCGAATGTTTGTTTCATTCCCCAGATTAGGGAAGTTCTCAGCTAAGATTTGTTGAAGTACATCTTCTAGTCCTCTCTCTCTCTCCACTCCCTCCGGGATTCCAATTATTCTGACATTGGAACGCTTCATGGTGTCACTTATTTCTCTGATTCTATTTTCATGGATTCTGAGTTGTTTTTTCCTGGCCTCCTCTTTTCCCTTTTTATCTATTATATTGTCTTCCAGGTCGCTTATTCACTCTTCTGCCTCAGTTAACCTAGCTGTTAGATTATCTAGATTGGATTGGATCTCATTGATAGCATTTTTAAGTTCTGCCAATTCACCTTTTATTTCTGCCCTAAGAGACTCTATGTTGCCATCAATTGATTTCTCCATTCTAGCCATTGTCTTCACAATTGCTAGCCTGAGTTCCATCTCTGACATCTTGGTTATATCTGCATCCATTTGTAAATCTGCAGCATAGGTCATAATCTCTGAGTCTTTCCTATTTTGGGGGCTCTTCCTCCTAGTCATTCTGTTGATGGGTGTTTGAGGGATTGTATAGAGTCCAAATTATTGACCAGAACCCAAGCAAGATGACCTGTTTTCTTGGGACCTTAGGGTTGCTGGCCTCTTGTTTTCCCAGCCTGTCTTCTGTGGGAGGGGCCTGCTGCGCTGTTACTCAGGCAACCCTGTTTGGGTGGAGTTGCCCTGCCCCCCTGTGGGGGGATGGGCTCAGCGGGAATCAGTTTTTGGGGCTTTTGTTCTCTGGCGGTTTTCCCTGGTGGCTTTCCGCGACTCTTCCGTGAGTCAGAGCAGAAGAGACCATTTCCCACCCTCTGCCTCAGAGCAGAGAGACTGTAGTCTCTTCTTCAGTGAGCTCTCCAGGCCACACCGTCTCCGTTTCTGTCCGTGCTGCTATAAACTGCAGCATCCTGGGTTGTGCGCCCCTCCGCAGCACCCCCAGTCCTGCCTCCAGGTCAGAGCACCTCTCTGCCCTTTGTGCTTCTAAAACCGCCAGCTGCTCCTAGTTCGCGCGCAGGACCGGCCGCTCAGGTTTCTGGCCCCGGGGGCTGCAGTTCGCAGGCGTGACCCCACAGCTCCGGGTTTCCATCCCGGGGGCTGCCCTAAAGTCCTTTCCCTGCCGCTACCGGTCTGCGAGTCTGTGCCCGTCGGCAGCGCGTGAGGCTGTCACTCACTGGCGGTGTAGGATCCCCATGGCCAGGCACCCTCCGCTGCCGTTTATCCTCCGATATCTGCCCGCGGAATCACAGCTCCCCGCTTTGTACCTCAAAACCAACTGCCTGCGATATTCTGTTTGTAGAGATCCAGATCTTCTTACATCTCAGGTTGGTTTCGGGGGTGCTCAGAGTGGTCTGGTAGATATCCAGCTCAATTCCGGGGACCAGTTGAAATAGAGTCCCCTACTCCTCCACCATCTTTCCGCCCCTTCTCTGTTGTATTGTTCTTAACGCTGTGAGCAAATAGACTAGAGGAAGATGTCCTGACCCTCTTGAGATGGTAAGCAAAGCAGGAGACATTGGGTATGGGGTTAAGACTCAGAGATTATTTTAGTTTCCATGTTTTTCTCTATTGAATTGGTATTTGTTACATTGTTTCCTATTAAACAACCTCTTCTTTCCATATTCTGGTTTGAGTAATTCCACTTGAGTAGGAATTATTTAGGAATCTATGCTAAGGAAATCATCAGGCTTACATAGAGATTTAGCAACAAAGATATTCCTTGTGGTATTTTGCTTGGGGAGGTTGCAAAAAAGTTGAAACTCACTTAAAAACCCAACAGTCCAGGACTGATTAAATCGGACATTGTTATAAGACATATCAGTTAGCATGCTTTTGGCTACAAACAGGACCATCCTCCTTGCCCCATGCACGTGTAAATAAGGTATACAATTGAGGACATTTATTATCTAAATAGCAAGTGTAAGGGTAGGACTGGCTCCAGCCCTGTGGTATTTCAGGGTCTAGCTCAGTTTCTCCTGATTCTTCTTGTTTGGACCTTGCTGTGTTGACTTCATTCTCAGGCACCATTTCCAGGCTCTCATCTAGATAGAGCAACCTCCAGGGAAAGAAGAACCATCTTTTCTCCCTTTGGAAGTGCCCAGCCAGCTGATCCTTTCTCCCCCAGCATAATATACTAAGTGAAAATAAGCAGATTATGAAATGATAAGGCAAGTTTCCCTGACTTTAAAAACAAAACAAAACAAAACAAAAACCTAGCCAATTTTTGTTTTCTTTTCCAGATGAATTTTAGAATTAGCTGATTAATTTTCATAAAATACCCTAGAGGTTTCAGCTCAATTATTTTGAACTTACAGATTTATCTGGGGAGAAATGGCCTTAAGTATTATTTTAATTTAGAAAATTCCAAAGTGGTAGCATTGTTTATATTACAGAAAAACAGGAAGAAATTCTTCCTCTATATGTAGGAAAATGGATGAATAAAACATAGTGTAGTCATACACTAGAATATCATATAGCAGTTAAAAGTAATGAACTGGCAGCCTAGGGTAGTGCTTAAAGGTATGATACCATTGATGTGAATTACAAAAGCACACAGTACAAAATTCTCTGTGGTTCACAAATACATGCATATGTATGTAAAAACCATAAAAAGGCATTGGAAGGATGCATCAAATTCATGATAATGGTTGCCTCGAGGGAGCATTGAAAGAGAATGAGGAAAAGGAGACTTCAACTGTATCTATTATGTTTTACTTCTTTTATTTAAAAAGTATCTGAAACATGGTAGCCTCCGGGGGCAGAGAACTGGATGTATGGACAACAGTGGATTTGGGGAGATCTGTGCTATATCCCCTTCCTTACCTTTTATATTTTGAACCATGCAGATGTCTCACCGACTTAGCATTAAAGTAAAATCATTAAAAAAAAAAAGACTAAAACACACGACAATGTGGTAACAGTGGTCTATTCTCCGTGGTACTTTTATTCTCTATATTTTTCATATTGAAAAATTTTCTCTAAAAAGGAAAAAAAATAGTAACTTACAGGTAGGTGGTGGCGGCTGAGCAGGAGGTGGATGTGTGGAGGGTTGGTGGAGGCTGCTGTATGTGCTAGGCCTCCAGTGTGGTTTATGTTCTCATATCCTTTCTGTGTGAACTCTGCCCAAGCAATGAACTTGTTCCCCGGTGTCCCCAAGTCCAGAAGCTTGTGCAAAAGTTTTGGAACTTGAGAAGGATGGACAAGACTTAGATTCTGAGTGCTTTGCACTCTACTGCTCCCTAGACTGGTGATGATTTGGACTCCAATCTCATTGGTTTCCTTTCCATGCATGGTCAACATCTCATTCCTCCTAGACCACAAATTCCTGGACCATATTATTCAATAGGATGAAAATCACAGCTTTCTTGCACCTGACCTTTTCCCTCTTAGCTCCCCACCCCTTCTCCTTCTAAGAAAATATCAGAAACTCTAGGTGGATTCTCATGAGAATAATAGAAGCCTAGAAGAATGACAACTCCTCTGGGGTTTAGTGGAAGACACAGGCACCAACAGCTTGTTCCTGAGGGCAAGGAGGAGAGAGGCCATTGATGCACCAGCAGGCTGGTAGGGATGTGTAGTTTGGATGAAAAAGGGAGAGAGACAGAGAGAGAAACTTTTGGGGAGGTGAAGAGAGGCACTCCTGGGGGGTTTATTTATTTATTTATTTTAAAGATTTTATTTATTTGACAGAGAGAGACACAGCAAGAGAGGGAACACAAGCAGGGGGACTGGGAGAGGGAGAAGCAGGCTTCCGGCTGAGCAGGGAGCCTGATGCGGGGCTAGATCCCAGGACCCTGGGATCATGACCTGAGCCAAAGGCAGATGCTTAATGACTGAGCCACCCAGGTGCCCCACTCCTGGGGGTTTTAATGAGTTCCTGTGAATACCCATTAATCTGAAGAGGATGAGTGAAGATTACAAACTCCTAGGCTTTGCTTTGTTAAACATGTGGCTGTTCTGAGGCTGTAATGTAGAGCTTTATATATATATTACCATTATAATGGGCTGACTCTACAGGGCATACAGTGATCATGTGGCATTGATTGATTGATTGGAGTAATTTTTTTTTTTTTAAGATTTTATTCATTTATTTGACAGAGAGAGAGAGACAGAGCACAAGCAGGGGATGCAGCAGGCAGAGGGAGAAGCAGGCTTCCTGCTGAGCAGGGAGCCTGATGCGGGACTCAATCCCAGGACCCTGGGATCATGCCCTGAGCCGAATGCAGATGCTTAACCAACTGAGCCACCCAGGCGCCCCTGATTGGACTAATTTTTATTACAAATGTAATTCCAGAGTTGTTGAACTCTGAGGATCCTTGTGCCAGGGTTTCAGGTGCACCTCTGTATAGGACCATGCTGTGAATTACCGCCTCCCTCACCTGTCTTCCTGTATTCAGAGGGTGCAGTCTCTAGAAATCTGTGGGAATAGGAAGTGGGAAGGAGGAAACAACAGATGTACAGGAAGTCATGTCCTCTGTGAACCAAGAGACATGAGAAAAGATGAAAAGGAAGGAACGGAGGGTTACAGACCAAATGGGTTCCCCCTTCTCCTGGCAGATTCATATGTTGAAACCTAATCCCCACTGTGATGGTATTAGCGGGGCCTTTGGGAGGTAATTAGGTCACGAGTGTGGAGCCCTCAAGAATGGAGTCATATAGGAGAGCCCAGAGAGCTCCTTTGCTCCCTCATCCATGTGAGGTCACAGTGGGAATATGTCTGTCTGCGAACCAGGAAGTTGTCTCCCACCAGACCCTGAGTCTGCTGACACCTTGATCTTGGACTTCCCAGCCTCTAGAACTGGGAGGAATAAACTGGGGGGTTGTTTAGCTGCCCAGACTATGGTATTTTGTTATAGCAGCCTGACTAAGATACTGGGTCTCTCAGCTCTTTATTTTTTGTGCTTGCTCTTTTTAGACTACCAGGAAATGTGTTTTCTGGGCTGCATTCTTCCTACCATAGTTCAGATGGTCGTTGTTGCCATGTTTGAGAACGACTTGGAACAATAATTAGTGTTATTCTGCAAGTACTTACAAAGAATGACAAAGCAATTTATATGCTGGGGCTCCTGTGCCGGAAAAATTACTGAACAAATACTATTTTTCTCTCTTTCCACAAAATCAGAGTTGCAAAGAGCCATATATTAATGATATTCTTCGCCAAAGTACTTGAGCGATGGTATTCTGCTTCTTTAAAATTCGTATTAATGAACTTAGACATTGGGTTTTTAAGGAAAATACTCTTTGCAACATTGTCTGTGTAGAACCTGGGTGTTTTCTGTGTTGAATTTACTTAAAAAACTAGCCTCTACAGTTTGATTTCAATCGTGTAAAAATATACAGGAGGGAGGCTGCTGGGACAAACAGTAAAATGCTTTTCATTAATTTTTTCTGGGCATTGACATTCTGGCTGATTTTATTTTTCCATACTCCTTCCTGTTTTTTAAATTTTACAATCTGTATTCATAACTTGAAGAATAAAAAAGCTATTGTTAACAACCACTCTATGTAAGTTTTTTCTATGTCATACGTTTGCAAAGGTTTAAAAAATTGATGAAGCAAAGAGATTTCAAGTTGAAAAACCAAAATATGAACAGTGATTCTTATTGAGTTATCATCCTTTTTTATTTTACAATTACTCTGTAATGAACAGGAACTACTTTCAAAAGAGAAAAAAATTATTTTAAGAATGAATTTATTAGACTTGATCTAAAGAAATGCCAAAAGGGTCAGGCCAGCTTAGCATTCTCTCTCTCACGGTGGCATTCTATAATCTTTTTTGAAAGGGTATGTTTTCCCCTGGTATCAATCTCAGGAGGTTGAAGGACATACCCCTAAACACCTCTGGCTTCCTTTAATAACTGGTTTGAATGTGTTATCCTCATATTTTTAGAAACTCTTCTTGAATCTCACTGTGACTCAATTTGAAGGAGAAAATGCATTTGTGTCTAACTTTAGTAAAAGCCTTATGGGAAGTATGGCTGAATTAATGTCTAATTCCTTGTTATTGGGGAGCTATAGTGGGGATACTGGTTTATGTGCATTTACCTTGGGATAGAGCTAGTCTCCACTAGAATGGGGAAAGGGTCAGTGTTCTCAAGGGTCTGGAGGCTGCCTACCTTTGGGAAGAACGAATGTGTAGACTATAGCTGAGAAGGGAGACCAGTTCAATATTCAAAAAGTGGTGTAGTGTCAGCTTCTCAGAAGAGGCAGGAATCAGGAAGCAAATAGTCAGAATACAGGGTTTAAGCCAGGTAGACCTTGGCCCAAATTTGATTCAACCCCACATTTAACTTTGGCCAGGTCACTTAATCTCTTTGACCCTCCCTTTCTCCATCTCTAGAATAGTTGTGACCCAGATGTCAGCTGAGGTGATTGTGTTCTTTGACTCTAAAATAAGATTGGCTTCTGGGTGAAGTCCAATGTCCTCTCTTTATCGGCTAGGGTTAGGATTGGCTGTGATTAATAGAGACTTGAAAATACTAGCTCAAAAAGAGTATTTCTCTTTCCTAGTAAAGTCTGGTGATGGGCAGTCTGGGGATGGCATGGTGGCTCTAACCACGGGGCATTCAGGCTGCTTCCAGCTTTTCCTTCCACCTTCTCTAGGGTGTGGCTCCTGTCCTCATGGCCCCTGATGGAGTTCCAGCCATCTCTCCTAACTCCATGCAGCAGAAAGGAGAAAAGGAGGAATATGAAAAGGGGGAAGGATGTATGCTATCTGTCTTTTATGGGAGTGACTATTAACCAATGCAGTCCCCTCCATAAGAGTCCTCTTATACCAGCTGTTAAAAAGAATTCTTTATTCATTTTTCCACATTAGAATAGTAATAATAATATGAATATTATTGAATATTAATGAATAACCTTACAGTGTTATTGCAGCATATAATACTTGCACAATAACATAGCAGATAATATTTTTATTAATAACTAATACTAATAACTAATATTAACTATAATATTATTAAACGTATGTTAATATATTACTGATAAATTACAACTCATTGTGAAATCAAGACTGGCTGGGAATAAGCTCACATTGTGGTGGATGCGGTCTT
This sequence comes from Mirounga angustirostris, assembly GCF_029215605.1. Taxonomy (NCBI): domain Eukaryota; kingdom Metazoa; phylum Chordata; class Mammalia; order Carnivora; family Phocidae; genus Mirounga; species Mirounga angustirostris. The sequence continues at coordinate 22,807,704 of NW_026991713.1, forward strand.
ATTGGGTGGGTGCTGGCTGCATGATATGAGAGGCAGGCAGTCTAGCCAAGATCAGAGCTGCAAGGCCAGACTTGGCCAATATGACTCTTAGTAATGCCTTTTCTCAGTCCCATTCAGTCTTTAAAGTAACTCTAAGATATCATTCATGTACAAATTTCCTTTACAGACAATTAATAATAATTGCTCAATAAATCAGATTTACTGAGAGCTAAATCTGGGCTGGGCACTGAGCTAAGCAGTTTCCCTGTTGTCTGATTGAACTTTCAGTCTTACGGGACAAACGCAGTTAGTTCCTTCATGCTATGTGTGCAAAACTGCGGGGTAGAGAGAAGAAGTCATGTTTTCAAGGTCACGCAGCTAGAAGGTCCTAGAGATCGAAACCAAATCTTCACCCCTCAACCGCTCCACTTTGTGCCGTCCAAGGATCCTTGTCACTGTCCTCAATAGGGGTCATATCTGTTTGCAGCTCCAAGGACACCACTCAGTATCTGTGTTCCCGAATGTGAACATGAGCTCCACTTGTAAGGCCCAGCTTCTGCTCCGCGTCAGGTGCATTGAACCTCGGGGGCAGCTTCTTGCCACAAATACCAGGTGTAGCCAGAGCTTTGACTTTGCCCATTTGTGCTCTAGTTCCACTTTTGAGTGGCTTGAAAACACTTGTGTTGGGCGCCTGGGTGGCTCAGTTGGTTAAGCGACTGCCTTCGGCTCAGGTCATGATCCTGGAGTCCCGGGATCGAGTCCCGCATCGGGCTCCCTGCTCGGCAGGGAGTCTGCTTCTCCCTCTGACCCTCCCCCCTCTCATGTGCTCTCTCTCTCAAATAAATAAATAAAATCTTTAAAAAAAAAAAAAAAGAAAAGAAAATACTTGTGTTGCTGTTATTTACTCCACATACATTGTTTATGTCCAGTTTGTCAGTTAGCTCTAGTATATTCTATGAGTTTAACACAATTCCCTCTATCATACCTCAACAACCCATGTTCAAAGGACATTTTGAGGATGGGGTTATCTTCAGTGAATTTATCATTAAAGACGATTTTTTCTTCACAATCTCCTCTTTATTTTGAGGTCTGTTTTCCCTTCTTTCCCTCAACCCCAGCAAATTACGGACTCTTTAGCTGATGTCTTTTTTTTTTTTTTTAAGATTTTATTTATTTATTTGACAGAGAGAGATAGCGAGAGCAGGGACACAAGCAGGGGGAGTGGGAGAGGGAGAAGCAGGCTTCCAGCCGAGCAGGGAGCCCGATGTGGGACTCGATCCCAGGACCCTGGGATCATGACCTGAGCCGAAGGCAGACGCTTAACGACTGAGCCACCCAGGCGCCCCGCTGATGTCTTTTCTTTACTAAATATAAACTAGCAAAAAAACCCAAAACAAAACAACAACAACAAAAAACAAAACTCCACCAAAACAAACCCAAACCCCCAAAAACCGTGAAAAGATGACTTGCAAATGAAGATGTGATATACAACTGTGAATAAAACTGGGAAAATATTCAGTCTGCCTTGTAATCAAATAATCTTATTTTGAAAATTTAAAGAGGTAACTTGTTTGCCTATTATATCAACAAAAATGATTTATAAATGATAATATCTAATACCTGCAACACTGTGGTGAAATTGGTATTCTTCACTCCAGTGAAAATGGCATAACCTTCTGGAAAACAGCATCTCACTATCCACAAAGTGCCATAAAAATGTTCACAACTATTGATCTAATAATCTTACGTCTAGGAATCTTTCACAAGAAACTGATATGAAAGGGGACATTTGTGTGCATAGATAAGTTCCTTTCATTATTACTTATTTAAAAAACCCAAAACTGAAATATCCCACTGTAAGAGAAGACTAAACAAATATGGTATCTTGGATTTGGGAATATTATTCAGTCATTAAATATATGTAGCCATATGCTTATGGGCAAATATTATATTAAAGAAAGGAAAGAAATTTGTAGGCATAACATAAGTACAACTCCATGCAAAGATTAGGATAAATTTTTAAAGAAACTGACTTAAAAAGAAAATATTCCATTTTATATAAAGGCTTATCACAAATTCATTTCCACAAATAGATTTTCACTGGGTGCTAAATAAAGTTATTTTGTGAAATATAGCTCATCATTTTTGCCGATTCTGACTCATCTTTGGGCATTAGTACGGCTCCTTGGAACTGGAGGCAAAGAATTCGTGACTGTCTGTACAGAAACCATAGTCTAGTGGCACTAAATATGTGGCTAAAGCAGAACTTGGACCCTATTCAAATTCTAGATTTTTATGGATATCAAAAGTTTTCACTGACCTCAAGAATTGCTTCATTAAACCCAAAAGTCTGGCAGCAGGGGTTAAAACTTCACAAACACATTCTAGTTCTTCAAAATTCAGTGTAGCTTTCACAGAATACCCATCTGGACCAGGTTTAAAGTAAAGCATTCTTTCACTCAGTTTTGTCCAATGCTCATCATTCCCTTGTGTCCATAGATCAGTGAAGCCACCCATTGAGGCTCATGCCTTTTATACTTCTGGATCATACTTTCTTTTTTTTTTTAAAGATTTTTATTTATTTATTTGAGAGAGAGAGAATGAGAGAGAGAGCACGAGAGGGAAGAGGGCAGAGGGAGAAGCAGACCCCCTGCCGAGCAGGGAGCCCGATGCAGGACTCGATCCTGGGACTCCAGGATCATGACCTGAGCCGAAGGCAGTCGCTTAACCGACTGAGCCACCCAGGCGCCCTGGATCATACTTTCTAATTCTAATTCTTCAAATTCCTGAACTTGTCTGCCACCATTTTCCTACTCTAGATTTTATTTCAGAGGAATCACAGGTACATGAGTTGTAATTTTATTGGTGTGCACGCTGAAAGCTGTAGTTGGCCTAAATAAAGTAAAATATACACGAAAAACACACGGCTAGAGATGTTTTAAAAATAATTCAAGTTTATACCAAACATTTATTTTCAATTCAAGTTTCACATTACAAACTTAGTAACAAAGGACCCATTCCTTTTTGGGAAAGAACGTTGAGACCCCTTAGTAAACATATTCATTTGATAAAGAAAAGAAATTGAATGCACCAAAAAAACAACTGAGTTATGGTTGTGAGTTTGAGGGTGAAACATTTTATCTTAATTTTCTTTTTTTTATTTTAAGATTTTATTTATCCATTTGACAGAGAGAGAGAGAGAGCATAAGCAGGGGGAGTGGTAGGCAGAGGGAGAGGGAGAAGCAGACTCTCTGCTGAGCAGAGAGCCTGACGTGGGTCTTGATCCTAGGACCCTGGGATCGTGACCTGAGCCAAGGGCAGATGCTTAACCCACTGAACCACCCAGGTGCTCCTATCTTAATTTTCTAAACTTTCTGAACTATATTTGTATTATTTCTCCTGGATAAAATTAAAATAATTCTGGTTGATCCTTAAGAAACTCACATACCCCCTAGTGTCTTTTAGTTTAAAAAATTTCAAAGACTTCAGAGTGTGAAGATTTGCTATTACTGAGGATAATTCAAAAATCTGTGCTATAAATAAAGAAAGCAATTTTAAAAAGCATTTCCCCAGCTATTTTGGAAAATAGGACAAATCCATGGATATGACCATGTTCTGTATGTGTGTTTTAAAAGCAATTATGTTTTTTATAGGCTCATCTTACACGTAGAATTATATAATTTTCTTTTAAAAGAGTGTTTTAGTTTACTATTGTTAAATCAGTGCAGCACAAAATCTTAGTAGTATATGCAGTAAGCACCTATATAGCTCATAGACGTGTAGGTTAGGTTGGTGTTGGCTCAAATGCGCTGGGATCAGCTGGGTGTCCATTGTCCACTTGCAGTGTCTGGGGTGGCTCTGTGACTCACTGTAGGTCTACACTAGATGGGCTCCGTATGTCTGTTGCCCTCCCTGGAGCAGCCATCTAGCTCCATCTAGAGGGGCAAGTTTTTCTCATAGTGATAGCTGAGGAGCAAGATGGCAAACAGAAATACACATGTCTAGGCTTTGGACTGTCCCTTCTTTTCTCCTGCCAATTATGACAGCAAGCCCCGCAGTAGAGCCCAGCTTTAAGGCCAGGAAATGCATTCTGGCCCTAACAAAGCCATGGCAAGGGACGGTGAAGAGCTAGAACTCATTATTCAATCCACCTGTAGAGGGTGTCTATGAGAGACAGTGTCATAAACCTGGAAAATGACCCAATGGTAAATTAGGCCCAAATTGCAGAGAGTGATAATTTGGGAAGCAGGCGTTATTCTGATGACCCTTTCTTCGGCTGACTGATTGCCCTAAGTTTTTGCCCACTCTTTGGTCAATTTAGGAATTTAAGGGCAACAACTCATAGAAAATAGAGTGGACCTCTCATACGGAATCTTTCATTTTGACCAGAACAGCAGAAATAGAAGGCTTCTGAATCCTGTCCCACATAAAAGTTTTATAAAGAAATATTGATTTCTTTTTTCTAGTCCAGAGCAAGTCCAGCCTATGCCAGGCTAAGAGTACCAGAAGGATCTCAGTATGCCAACATAAGAAATGCAGACAGTTGTCTGCTATTGGATCAATGCTCCAAAGAGAAGAGTGTTTGTGCCCCCAGCAGGGAATATGCACAAAAGAACTTCATTGGCTTTCTCCATCACCTGCTTTGACATTGATTTCCAATTTTTTAAAAAAAGGAACCCAAAGTTAGTCCCAGTGGTGTCAAGTATGAGACTGGAGCAGCTGCTACAGAGCACGGATGGCAATTTTGTAGAGGGTTTATGAAGGAAGAAGGGGACCTTTCCTTCGAAGAGCAACTGCTCATTTAGGATATTTTCTCTTCAGCAGTTTCCACTACAGTCAAGAAGCTGCTAATATCTCAACTGTTTAAAACTCCAGATTTAACAATAAGTTAAATGAATATAAAAAGGCAGTAAATCTCCCCAAATGCTAAGACAGATGTACCTTTAACAGATATCATAAATCTTATTCTAAGAAAACTAGGTTTTAAGTTCTGGTCGTGGTGCTGACTGACTTAGTGGCTTTGGGACATATTTTAGCTTCTCTTAGCCTGTGTCCTTACCTGTAAAGTGAGGCAAGCTCCAGATGTTACCTAGGGCAGCTGGCTTCCTTCGGGCTAGATGAGGGTCATGGGAGCTAGTCCTCCATTTTGTATGCAGAGAAACTTTGAAAAGAAAAACAAACCCAAGTAGTAGGATGGCTTAGAAGGCAATCTCTAGAGTCTAGCCTGATGGGAATACAGTCTCCATCACTGATTAGTTGTATGATCTTGGGCAAATTGAATAAACCCTCTGTGCTTCCACTTTTGCATCTATTATGCATGTAAAAATACCGCCTGCCTTGTTCGTCATTATGCAGTGTTTGCAAAATGGTTAACCCAAGGCTAGTTTATAGTAAATATAAATATGCAAGGAATGTTAGTGCCCATTTGGCTGCTTACCTAGCACCCCCCTTCCCTTCCTCTTTCCTAAAAGCGCATTAATTTTGTTTGTTTGACAAACCTGTATGTTCTGTGCAAATCATTTTGCAATTTTCTTCTTTCCATCAGCATTCTATCAAGATTTAGTTTACTATAATAGCTTCAAGTGTTACACTTTATTAATAAACCACATTTTATTGTCCGTTCTGAGGAGCGCTTTGTTCTGGTTGTTTCTTTTCACACACAGTACAGTGGACATTTTTATACATCTCTCCTTGCATGTGTGTGCCAAGGTTTCTCTAGGGTAGACAACCAACGGTGGGCCTGCCAAATTGAAGAGTGTGCATCACTTTGCATTTCCTAGGTCGTGTGCCTTCCTGTGAGCGCACCTATGAATTTCCATTTCCCACATAATTGCTAACAGTTTGTGTTAATAGATATGCCATTTAAAAATGATTTTATTTATATTCTGAAAAAAATAGATCAGGCTTTTCCCACTAATTTTTAAGGCCTTTTTTTTTTTATGTACTAACTTCCAATGTAGAAAGCCAGGTCTGTTTCCAGGCTCTCCATCTGGGGGATAATTGTCCATTGTTTTACTGTGCCTCATGATACAACTTTATACAAAAGCTCGATGTCTTCTAGGGTGCATTCCCTTTCATTTATTTTCTTCAAAATTGTCATGGTTATTCTTTGCTCTTTGTTGTTTCATGGGAAATTGAACATCAGCTTGATGAGGTCTACAAGAAATCTTCTAGGAAAATTTGACTGGAATGCACTGACTTTACAGATTAATATGGAGAGAATTGCTATCTTTAAAAAGCTATCTTTCTCACCCATGAACATGCTGCATTTTTCCATTTTTTCACGTTTTAAAAATTTACACCCTTCGATAAGATTTTATACTGTTTCCATAATATTAATTACTATCTTTTGTTAGCTATGTTCTTACATACCTTATATTTTTGTTGCTACTGTGACTGATAGGATTTTTAAATTATATTTTTTAATTGGGTATTGCTGGTTTATAGAGATTTTATTGATTTTTGTATATTGTTTTGTATCCACCAAGCTCTTATTGCCTTTAATGGTTTCTTTATATAATCTCATAGATTTTCCCATGTAGACAATTATATTGTCTGTGAATAATGACAATTTTGATTCTTCCCATCCAATCTTTACATCTTTTTTCCCCTCCAGTCTTTTTGCTTTAGCCAGGACATCCAGGAAAATGCTAGAATACAAACGGTGCTAAAGGGCATCCTTATTTTTGAAAATGGAATGCTCTAAACATTTCACTATTAAACATATTTTTTGAAGTTTTTTGATAGATACTCTTTGTCAAGTAACGTAATTTCCCCTTCAGTCCTGTTGCTAAGAGTTTTTACTTGAGTAGATGTTAAATTTCATGTGTTCTTATTCTATATCTTTTGGGATTATCCATTGGGTTTTCTCCTTTTATCTGTTATGGTTGTATATTACTTTTATTGATTTTCTAACATTAAATCATTCTTGCATTCCTGAAATAAGACTTACTTGGTCATGGGGTATTTATTTTTAAATACTTCCCTGCATTTGGTTGCTAATAAATTATTTAAGACTTTTACATTTATGTTAATGAGGGAACTTGGCCTGTAATTTACTCTTTGCACTGTCCTTCTCCACTTTGTGCACTAAGGTTATGTTAGTCTCATATGATGAGTTGGGGAGTTCTCTTTCTATATGCTTGGTAGCATTTGCATAAATTAGGAAATACTGGTTCCTTGTAGGTTTGGTACTTACCTGTGCAGTCATCGTGGCCTTTTCCTTGGAGGCAGGGGAGATCATTGGTTTTTAATTATTGATTCAACTTCTTTGGTGATCATAAATCTGTTCAGGTTTTCTCTATATATACATTTTTAAAAAAGATTTATTTATTTGAGAGAGAGAGAGTGAGCAGGAGGGAGAGGAAGAGAGAATTTGAGGCAGGCTCCACGCTGAGGGCAGAGCCCAGCGTGGGGCTGGATCCCATGACTAGAAGATCATGACCTGAGCCAAAACCAGTCGGATGCTTAACTGACTGAGCCACCCAGGCACCCGTATTTTTTTTATGAGACAGTTTGGTAATTCAATTTTTTTTTAAACATATGCCTTTTTTAGGTTTCAAACTTATTGGCATCAAGTTGTTCAAGCATTCTCTTGAGCTGCTTTAAATTTCTAATGTACCTGTAATTATGTATCTTTTCAAAGTCTAATATGACTAATTTGTACCTCAGTTCTTTTTCTTATTCAGTCTTGCTAGAGGTTTGCTTCATTTTGATGTTTACAAAGACTCAGGCATTGGTCCTGTTGACCCTCTTTATTTTGTTATTTGTTTCTATATGATGAATTTCTGCTCTTCTCGTTTTCATTTCTTTTCTTCTACCCCTTAACTTGGGTTTACTGTTTTTCATTTTCTAATTTTTTGAATTAGATGCTGAAGCCATAGCCTTTTGATTTCTCTTCTTATGTAATATATGCATTTAAGGCAACAATTCCCTCTTAGTACTAAGTATTGAGTTGCATATATCAATTTTGATATGTAGTACCTTTATTGTTATTCAGTTCTGAATAGTGATACTATCCTTTATGATTTATTTGTAATCCTATAAATGATGTACAAGAGATTTTAAAATTTCCTAACATGCATGGTTTTGAGGTTTATTTTTAAACTACTGGTTTCTAATGTTATAGTACTTTGGTCACAAAATGTAGTCTGCACGCTACAGAATGTTTTGATTTTATTGAATCTTGCTTTGTGAGCAAGTATCCAGTCAATTTTTGGTAAATTAGTCATGTGTTCTTGAAAATAAAATGTATTCTTTAAATTTTGGTGTAGGATATAAGTTGCAATCCATTTGGTGAAGTTTACTAATTGTGCTGCTTAAATGCTTGTTTTCTTACTGCTTTTTATACAGCAGTTACAGCATGATGTTAAAATCTTCCCCCAATGTTTGTGGATTTGTTCATTTCTTCTTGTGAGTTTTTTCTTTATATATTTTAAAGCTATGTTATTAAGTATATACAGGTTCAAGATGATTATGTCTTTCTGAAAAAGTATTCATTTTATAACTACATCGTAATATTTTTAGTCACATTTTCTCCCTTAAATATATTTTTGTCTGATTTAGTATGACTGTATCAGTTTAATTTCCATTAGTGTTTGCCCATTATATGATTTTTTTGCCTCTTTACTTTCAATGTTTTTGGCATTCTGTTTAGGTATGTCTGTTGTAAGCAGTGTTTAGTTGGAGAGTTCACATGTTTAAAAACCGGTGTAAGATTGAGTAGTTGGTTTGGGATGAGTTTAGTCTTACTGATGTCTCTATTTCCACCATTTTATTTTGTATTTTATAATTGCCACACATTTCTTTGATTCTTTGTTTTCTTGTCTGTGTGTGTGCACATGTGTGTTTGTATATATGTTTCATGGGGTCTATTAGATTCATTGAGCTTCCTTCTTTTCAATGCACATTCTCACATTCCCTTCTCCAGAAGCTGCACACCAGTGTATCTTTTTAGGTGTTAACATTCCTTTTTTGCATGCATACTTGGCTTAAAAAGTTTAAATTTAGTCAATAAATCTCTGCTTTTTTTAATGAAAAAAGCAGTAGCTCCGCCTTTCATGTTATTATTGTATAGTATTTAATTCTACCTTTTAAAACACACACACACATAAGATTAGTGAATTTTTTTTGGCATTCTTTTATACAGTTGATGCTTCCCTCGTTCCTTTTGCTTCTTTACTTTCATTTTTTCATTTCTTCACTTAATTTTCTTCTTTCTCAAGAACATCCCTTTGTACATATTTCAAGGAGGGCCTGTGAATGGTAAATTCTTTCAATCTCAGTCTTTGTTAATCTGAAACGTCTTTATTTTGCTCTCACGATATTGTTTTTAATTGAGTGATAATAGGAAATAGTAAAATACAAATAGCTCAGTTCAATGAATTTTGATAAACTACCACCAGAACAACATACAGGACATTTCCTTCACTCCCCATATCACCCATTCCTGTCAATCCCAACCCCCAGCTCCATTCCAGAAACAACCACTGTTTGGTTTTCTGTTATCATTAGATTAATTTTATCTCTTCTAGAACTTCATATAAATGAAATCAGGCAGTATATACTTTTGTACTTGGCTTCTTTCACTCACAATGTTTTTGCAATTCATACACGGGTTGTGTGTTTTAGTACTTACTTTTAAAAATTTTGAGTGGTATTCCATTATATGAATAGACCACCATTTGTTTATTCATTCTCCTGCTGATGTACAGTGAGTTTTCCTATACACCAGCCTTATCTCTGACCAGGTGTCCATTGTTCTGAGATCTTAAACAGTTATTCAGAAAGCCAAAACCCATTCTCTGACACATCTAGTAATACCAGCGACTCACTTCCTGAACTTTGATTCTTCTTTCATCTTTCAAATTTCTTACTGTTAGTTGGGATAAAAACACTGATGCTACCCTGCAGTTCTTTCAGTTTTTTGCCAAGTCCTTGAGAAGTATCCCAAAATTCAAGGCTTTTTCTGATGGTGCAGTTGTTTTCCAAATTATTCAGCAGAAATTGGGAGTGGTTGGTGCATGGGGTAACTGTTAATGGGATCTTCATACATAATAGTCAGTCATGGGGCACCTCGGTGGCCCAGTCGGTTTGAAGAAGAAAAATCTGTGTCCTAAGATGGCCGACTGAGCCAGCAAGGGAGTCCTAGTCCTTGCCCCGGGGCTCTTCTGGGTTCTTCTCCTTGCCTCGCTTCCCACGTGCACCAATAAGTATGTGGAAGTAGAAGTGTATAAATTACCCCCTTTGTTTGTGCTCAGGGCTCAGACCTTTGGAGATCATTCTTCTCTGAGCCCACTGGTGTTAAATAAACCTCCCATCCTCCAAGATCTCTGAGTGCCGCTTGGTTCTTCCATCAGGCGATGCAGTCCAGGTTCCGTAACAGCTTAAGTGTCCAACTCTCGATCTTGGCTTAGGTCTTGATCTCAGGGTTGCGAGTTTAAGCCCTGCATTGGGCTCCATGGGCTTTACTTAAAAAAAAAAAAAAAAAAAAAAAAAAAAAATCAGTCATAACATTTTAAGAGCCTTTGCCATGTGCAACTTTTTAGTCAAGTACTTAATTTTGGCGATTTTATTTAATCCTTACTACAAGCCTATGATTACTCCCACCCTACAGATAAGGACACTATGTTTAGATAAGCACAGCAAGACGACACCTCTAGTAAGTGGCAAATCAGAATTTGAACTCAGACCATCTCTATATTTTGCATTTTTAAGAATTGTTTGGCTTTGCTGGACAGTTAACTCCACTTTTAACCTTGTCAGGAAACCTCTGTACATTTTGCCAGGGTCATTACCTCGAATATCTTTTCCTTCTGGGGCCAAGGCACCAGTTACCTGCAGATTTTTCTTTCTGTTTCATGATTCATGGGTTGCTGTGTTTTCTCCAGGAAGTGTGGCTCCCTCTGTAAGGAGAGCCTCATTTTTGGGTGATGCTTCTGTGTCCGGAGATCCATTTCCTTCCATTTCTCCTTAGGGATAACCAGGTTTCCTGCCAGCCAGAAGGAAACCAGAAGGGAGGAATTCAATCTCTGCTTTTCCAGGCAGGCCCAAGTGCTATATTCTCTTGGCTTCTGGAACACCTTTTGGTCACTTAGTGATTATTTTCACAACTCAGTTGGGCATTCAATTAGAGTCTCTTGGATTAATTAAGCAGTGGTAATTAACAGAGTCTTCGGCCTCCATGGAGCAGTTGCAGTTGGTTATTTCTAAGTTACCATGATGATAGTTTTAAATCTCTCAGGGTATCTTACACAATTTCTTTCTTGTACCTTGAGAGTAGCAGAGGTGATTTCCCAGAGAATTTTGGTGCCATATTTATGTAAATAGAGATAAAAAGTATAGATGAGGTAGAGAAGCCAATTGGCTACTTGTAATTCAGGCTTTCCAAGATTGTCCATGAACTTATGGCATAAGAGAAAAAAATCCAGGATATAGTGAATGGAGAAGAAATATGTTGAAGTTTGGTCTCTAGAGCAAATGTGAAATAGAAGGAACATGTAGTTATTGGAATAATTCAGGTCAAATCCATATTGGAGGGAGACTAAACAAAGAGAAAATAGCAAAGAGGGACAAGGGAAACAAAGCATATGAAAAACCAGAGCCGTCTGGGAAGAGATGAATCTTTCCTTCTGTAGGCTTGAGTCAAGAACTCAGTCATCTTGGTAATACTGGGTTGGATGCCTAAAGTTGCCAAGAAAAAGACCAGGAGAACTTTCTGGAAAAAACTTAGCTATACCCAACAATTCAGATATGGTGAAGTGAAGTCAATGTTCCGAGAAGTTCTTCTAAAACAAGTTGTCTGTGGAAGATATAACCACAGTGGTGCTGTGTAAACCCAAATTTTTACTCTTAAAATCTCTGACTCTGGAAAAACTGGAGAAAAATGCAGCAAGCAACCCAGGATACAGTTCACCAACAAGAAATGGCAGAAAAGGGACAACAGCAAATAACTCAAACCTTCTAGAGGATACCCTACCTTACTTACTATTAACAATAGCTAGAAAATAATTTGCATCTGTATGCTGAAGATAGTATGTGTTATAAAACTGATAGTACTCTCTATATAAATAATATAAAAATATCCAACACTAATGAAACTTGTATTGTGAATTACACTCTGGTTTGTATTGAAAGTAAGCAATTAAGAAACTTTTAACCCCCCCCCCACCACTACCCAAAGAAAACCATGTAAAAAGCTAGTTTTTACTTTTAAAAGATGAAGAGTAATAAAACACATTAAGGCCCCGTAGAAAGGGTATGGATCAGGAAGATTTATCCTGGTTTGGAGAGTCATGACTCTGAATTACTAATGAATTTAAAAGATGATTCCAGAGTTTGATTTATGCCTGCAGAGAACAATCCAGGGTTCAGATTAAAAAGCCAGAAAGAATGAAAAGCCTCAAGGTAGAAGATGGGTGTGTTTTCCTGTCCAAACTCCTGTTCCAAGGCAAGCAGGGAAATGGAATCATGTAGTTTGGTCTTACTGTCTTACCAAGGCTCAAACATTATGAAGTGTATGGTGGATACAGACACATGTCCAAAAGTGGCCGACCAGCCAGTTCCAAAGTCTGTCAGATGATAAGTTCTCACTAAATTGAGGAGCTATTTGTCCTCAGGAGCAGTGGCCAAGGGGAGAAAGAGAAGGAAAGTGTCTCCTTGGGTTTGGAGAAGAGCCAAAGTCCCCAGGTCACTGGGTATGAAGCAGCAACATTATTTCCTTTTAAGCCTAGGGCTCAGTGTAAAAGGCCCCGGAGGCTTGTCAGAATGGTCACATGACTGGGCTTCACAACCTATACCCTGCAGGTTTGGATGATCGTTTTGTTGAGGGGATTGGGATCCTGAGAGAACAGGTTCCCCTTTTAGGCCCTATATGTTGTCCCATGAAGAGGGAAAAGCTGCTGGGGAAGTCTATCAGTCAGAAGTTTTCAGAGAAGCAGAACCAATAGGGGAAGCAGAACAAACAGGAACCATCGTAGATATGTGTTAAGGAATTGGCTCATGCAGGTGTAGAAGCTGGCAAGTCTAAAATCTGTAGGGCAGCCCAACAGGCTGGGAATTCTGGCAGCAGTGGATGAGGCAGTTTGAGCCTGAAGGCAGTGTGGAGGCAGACCTCCTTCCTCCTTGGGGGATTTCAGTCTTTCCTCTGAAGGCCTTTAGCTGATTGGACAAGGACCACCGACGTGGAGGCCAATCTGCTTTACTCAGGGTCTACTGACGTAAATGTGAATCTAACTAATACCTTCACATCAACATCTAGATGGATGTTTGAGCAAAAAACTGGGCATAACAACCCAATCAGTTTGGCATATAAAATTAACCATCACAGAAAGAGAAGAAGGATGCTCTCTGTCACATTCCTCCTTTTCTTTCTCTCCTCAACCAGCAACCAAGCAGGATCTGAAGCCTCAGAAGTGGTGGAGGTGGGTCCGGGCTGCCCTGGTGGGTGTTAGTGTTCGGGGCTGGACACCAGTGGCTGCCGCAAAGGAGTAAGACCGGAAACTGTTAACAGCACCGTGGGGAGCCCCATTCCCTATGGGACAGAACCCATGATGAAAGGGAGAGGGTCTCCTATCCATACTCCCACCGTACTGAGAAGTTGAAACCAGAGCTGAGCAGAGTTAGTTTCAGAAATAAACTTGGCGGGATCCTCTGACCTTGAGATCTGGGCTTTTGCTTTTCACTGTGGTGGGCCTGGCCCTGGAGACACGGGTCTTGTGGCAGGCTGGAGGATTTTCGTAAGACTTCTTTAACGTGCTGTAATTAAAAGTTTTGGAAATATCCATGGGCAATGCATTAATGCCACTCCAGCACCTTAGTCTCCTCACTCAGCTGATATACAGAAACAGGATTCTGAGCCACAACAATGGGATCAACTGATTTTGTTGTTAAGTAGCTTCTAGGAGCATTTTGAAGTCTCAGAAAAGCCACAGAGGAAAAGCTCTTCAAATCCCTTTCTCTTCTTTCCAGTTCCCGCTCTCTGTAGGCCGCAGAAACAGATTAACATTTGTTACACCTCCATTGTAAGCAGTCAAGCAAGCAATCAGCATTTTATCTATGGTGTTTGATTGAAGGTAGTAGGCATTTTTCATTTATATTTTTTGCCTGAAGGGAAAGGGGAAGCAGATAAAAGGAAGAGACGGCATTGCTATGAGGTACTTCTCCTTTATGTGAAAGTTGTAATCTAATGTCATACTCTAGCTCTTTTCAATTCCGTGAGTGTTCCTTCATTATCTGACAAAACAGGGCTGGGATGCGGTTACCTGATATGTAGGGGAATATCACAGTGTTAATAAAGTTGTGTCAAACAGCCTCTAAAATAAATTTATAATTTTGTTCTCATGCTTTACTTTTACCTTCAATAGAATAATTTGGATTTATATGTTTGCTATTTTAGAATTTACTTTGAAAAATAACTTGGGTAAGTTACAAACGGACAATTAGGAAAAATTGCAATTAATTTATTCCAGGTTAAAAATGTAAATGAAAATCTTTATTATTCCAAGGATTATTGAAGGATGATATTAAAATAAATAGAAGTTTATACACAAGTAACAACCTCTCCTAGAAAACTCATGTATACTAAGTACAAATGAATATTAGCTATATTTCAATGTTGTAATAATACCTTATATTTACTTAGCTTTAGATTTTAGAAGTACACTCATGCAGATTGCTCATTTAGGGTATTTTTTTCCTGTTGATTGATCCTCTCAACCTCTGCATTTTCATAGATGGAGAAAACCTTCTTATGTACCCTGAGGATTAAATTTCAGATCATGGAAATGAGATGGAAGATGAAAATCAAAGGACTGACTACCAATTTTTATTATTAAAGTATTTTTCTTCTTCAGACAATTTAATGGAGGAAATCAGGAAAAAATATTTTCCTTGAATAATTACTGTATTTCCATTTTTTGACATTAAGCAGTGGCCCTGGGAGGAGTTGAGAGGACATTAATCAGATTTGCCTGAGGCACAGTGATTTGGAGGAGGCGGTGGCATAAAGGAAACCCTATAAGAACATCTAGATTTCTAAGGAACTTTGCCAGTCAATGCCAAGTAAGGTTTCTAAGATGAACTGGAAGAGAAACTTCTAAAGATAAAGAATGGCTGGGTCAAATGGGTGGCTCAGTTGGTTAAGTGTCTGCCTTTGGCTCAGGTCATGAACCCAGGGTCCTGGGATTGAGCCCTGCATGGAGCCTACTTCTCCCTCTCCCTCTCCCCCTCCCTCCACTCGTGCTCTCTCTGGTCTCAAATAAGTAAATAAAATCTTAAAAAAAAAACCCAAAAAACAAAAAAACCGATTGCCACAGGTGCTGAGAATGACCAGAAAATTGGTAACCAAATGATTGTGTATTCTGCCTCTCTCATTCATCTTAGAGTTAAGATAAGAAGAATTTGTAGGAATTATTCAAGGAAGACACACACACACATAAAAATAATTTTTACTATTATAAAAGCAATCAATGTCTGTTATGGACAAATTAGAAAATACAAATTAACCAAAAGGAAGTAAAAAAGTTCCTAAACCCATGACTCAGTGGTAATTTTATTTTTTCTTAATATCTGTGTATCTTACATGGAATAAGTGTGAACAAATAATTTTTTCAAAGCTAGTGGTAGAATTTCTTTTAGGGAGATACTTATCTTTGTTTAAGAGAATTCTATGTTGGATTTGCCAGGTATGAAAGAGAGCACCCAAGGATTGAGCTTTGTGGAGAACATTAATGTGTTCACTAATACCCAGTTTCCTTCTTCTGGATCCCCTGGAAGTTAGGAAGGTTACATGGCTAGTTCTGGCCAACAGGTTGTGAGTGAAGTGTGTGTGTGTGTGTGTGTGTGTGTGTGTGTGGTTTATACAGAAATTAGGGAGTGATATCTCCATATGTTTTCTTTCAGTGATGTGTTGGAGCTGATATGTGCATCTCTTCCTAATTCTGTGTTCAGTGACTTCATATTGGTAGCTAGAAATTGGCCATGATGGGAATATTTTTTGATGATGTTTAGCCATTATAATGTTCATCATGATGGTCATCAAAACATGATGATGTTTGGCCATATCTTGTGCATATCCTTATTTAGTTCTTAAGGTCAACTTCCTGCAAATAAAAATTAGGATAAAAAAGTCTGAAAAATTTTGAAGTTTTGCATATGTCTTATTAAAGGAAAGGTTAGGTCATTTTATTTGCTTACCAACAAAGACCTATTGTGAATATATCCAATTTGATGAAAAAGCAATATTGTTATTGTTCATATTCTATGACTTGGCAAAAGCTTATCGAAAGTTAGTTCTATGTGGATTCAGCATATAGAACAGATAGATTTAATTATTTAAGAAACAGTTTGGAGGTGTATGGGGGTAGACTCCTATGTATAGTGTATCCACAATTACCTTGGCAAAATTAATATCCTCTTATACCTATCTTGCCTTACACACTTTTCCCCTTTCCTACAGTGACTACATGTTGAGGATCAGAATGTAGTGAGGATTAAGAAAAGGGAAGGAAGAGAGAGTGGAAGTAAGAAAAGAAGTATATAATGTGTTTGTGTCCATATGCTAAAACCATTTGGACCCAAAGAATAGTTTCTGAATTATATTAGTTGGTTTTAAAGCATATTCTTTTTAGTTTCTCTTGGCCCTAGTCATGGCTCCATACTGGGGGCTAGGGTAAGTCCAAACTCATTGCAACAGAAAAGAACACAGAAGCATCCAACATTTCTATTCTGAGCTTGTATGTAAAGAATGAGTTAGCCTGGTGCCCAAGGCTCTCCAAAATGTCCTTCCTTGCTTTCCCCCCAGTTCCAGTCTCGTATTGCCCCTCCTCATGCACCCTTTCTACCCCAGGCATGCGGAGCTGATGCTGTTCCCCAATCCATGTTTTTTTCTGTTAAGTCTTGATCTTTGTAGTGTGCTTTTCCCTCTGCCCAGACTCTTTCCCCTCTCTTTCCACTATGCATACAGTTTCAGCTTTGACATCACTTCTACCAAACCTCCGGGTCCCCCTCTGAAGGGAGTTTGGTGCTTCTCATACGTTTCCATCATGGTTGGTGTTTACCGCACAATATTTTAATTTCTGATTTCCTTATTTGTTTCCCTCGCATGAGACTGGAAGCTGCTGCAGCATGAGGACGATACTTGGTTTACTCTCATCACTTAGCAGGTTGACATCTAGTGGGCTATCAGCAAGTCTAAATGAAGACGATTTAAAAATAACAAACAATTCTTGTGAATCTTTAGGTTTACCATACGACTTCAAATAAATCAGGAAACATTTATAAAGGCCTGCTTTGTGGCTGGAGCTTTGTTGAGTGCCCAGGCAGGTACAGAGATGAATACGTCTGAGGAATTTACAATCAGTGATTCTGATGATAATCCAGGATCCTGAACAATCGAGCAATTGAAGGAGAGGAAGTGGCAAATATTGGGAGGGTTGTTATTTTTGGTAGATTGAGAAACTAAATAAAAGACCCAGAAGCATCAAACGTTTTAACCTTAAATTTGTACGTAAAGAAAGATTTGACTACTTAAAAATATACACACTTCCACAATTGCTAACATATAGATAATTGTGGGGTTTGTCCTTGTGAAGCTATCTCCTAGCTTCTATGATCTAGATGATCATAAAATTACAATTTAACTTTCCCCACAAAATCTGTTAGCAGTTCCTGTTTCATGTTAGTTTCCTGGGCATGCAGAGCTCAATATAAGCTGTCTTAAATGTTTTCCTCATTATTAAACAGTTTTCTAAAATCCATAATTCAGCGAGACAGTAAGTAGTTGCATTTATTTCTCTACAATTCAGCTCTGCAAAGCCTGACTGTGAATTCAGCGGGGCATTCTTGCGCTAGCCAGTTTTTGTTATCAGCTACACAACATGAAAGAAGATTGTATTTCCCAGCTAATGGAAGAAAACTGAATGAGAATAAAGACCCTAAGTATTTTAAAACACTGGCTTGAATTGCAGCCTTGAGATCTAAAGGTAAAGAACAGTGCAAGTCCTGAAATAGATACATGAGTTACCTGTTTGGGACAAAAGGATCTTATTTTCCTTTTACGTTAAATGAAAATACCCATTCTGTTTGTTCTGAATCTAAACATTCCAGTCTTAAAGAAAGTTCCTTTCCTCCTCAAACTCCATTCTTCCATTTCCTCATCTCTGAAATTTTAAGTACAATAGGGAAATAAGCCTGAACTTTAATTTCAACATTTTCAAAATATATCATTAGGAAGCTCTTTTTGTTTCAAGAGGCATGTTAGGATAAAAAGAGACTTTCTATGTCAGAAGGGTCTTCCAACTGCAGTATCTTCAGTGCAGCTAAAGACATTTAGTTCAAAATGTACAATTGTGATCCGAAGCTGAGATGAAACGAATCACAGGTGCAATTTCATTTTCTATGCTGTTTTTATGTTTTTTGACATTCTTTTAATGTAAGTCTGTAAATGATTTTTGCGAGCACAGGGCAGTGAAAAACATCTTACAGGTGATTTTATTTCAGGAATCTTTCCCCCCCCTCCCGCCATGACTTTTTGATTCAGAGTGCCTTTCATTTGGCAATATGTATGCACTCTACCAACCAGAAAAGCCCAAACAAACAGCAAAACCCTCCTAGCAAAACCTACTTTTTTTCACTTTCATGCTTTGGAGCGAGTTGATATAGGTCAAATCCCATTAAAGTGAACAGAAATTTGAGTGTGATATTATTTGTCAAAACAGAATTTGACATATCTCTCTAATTAACCAATCTGGGATCAATGGAATTATTCTCTTTTGACTCAACGGATAGGAAATTAGTTCCAAATGCTTTTCAACATGTTGGGTGTTTTTTTCCTGGGCTAACCCCACTCTTCAGAAGTTTTCCTTTAATTTCCTTCCAAAACTTCATTTTCAAATTACATGGCAAATTCAGATACCACCTACATGAGGACCATGAGAAATGCTCCAAGAAACAGCACCCAGTTAAGCTCATTTTCTACATTTCTGCTTGGTATAAGCTGAGAAACTGATGATACGGAAGAAATGACCACTAAAACTTGTCTTTTTATGACAACCTCATCACTATTTACATTTACTTTAGGAGAGACTAAGGGTTATAATGTTTCTGTACTTGAAGTTCTCAGATTTAATTTTGAGAGGTGGCTGGAGGTAGTGGAGTTGGCTGGGTTCACATTTTAGTCCAACACTAGATGGATTAGCTTGGGCCAAGTAACTGAACTCTCTGAGCCTTTGTTTCTTCATCAGCAAAATGGGTGTAATAATACCCATGTCTCGGAGTTGGCATGAGATGAACTTTGATTGCATATAGAAAGTATCCAATCCTGTAGCTGGCATCTGGTAAGTGATCAATAAGCGCTAGCTCCTCACCCCCCCCACCCCTTTCCTTGCCCTTCTTGGATGAGCTGGGACCCTCGGTGTTTTCCAAAGTGAAGGATGAGGATGCTGAGATGTGGACAGTTAAAAATCTTCCCTGTCCCCAGGTACCTGCCTGCCATATTCTCTACATTTCTTGATTTTAGGAATTAATTTTTGAGGAGAGAGTCAGGCCTTATACATGGTAGTCCTCCACTCAAATACACAGGAATGTTAAAATATTAGCTGGCATACATAAGTAGAAACAGTTACCATATGTCCTGGTTTACTCAGCACGGTCTCATTTTTGTTCTGGTCTGATTATTAATAGCACCCCCTTTTCACTCTCAAAAGTGTCCAAATTTGCTGATAAATTATGTGATCATCCATGTTTCATGACAAAAGGTCCTTTTTTTCCTGTTTGCTGCTATATTTCTAGTGTTTAGCATAGAGCCTGATATGTGGTTGGTGCTCAATATATACTTTGTTGTATGAATGATGCTACATTTGTTTTCCTTTTTTAAAAAAGATTTATTTGTTTATTAGAGAGAGAGAGAGAGGGAACGTGCGCATGCTCAAGTGTGGGGAGGGGCAGAGGGAGAGAATCTCCAGCAGACTCCCGGCTGAGCATAAAGCCTGATGAGGGGCTTGATCCCATGACCCAGGAGGTCATGGCCTGAGCCAAAACCAAGAGTCCAATGCTTAACTGACTGAGCCACCCGGGTACCCCTACATTTATTTTCTTAATACATAATGCGATATTCCTGATTATAAAAGTAGGACAAATTACTTGGAAAATTTGGAAACTTCTGAAAAGTAGAAGAAAAAATAAAAAAACTACAACATGATTATTAATTGTTAATATCACAAGCTAGATTGCTTTATCACATAATTAACTGTTTCTTGGAAAACAGTGGGCTGTATCTCAAGGATATTTGCGATAAGGAGGGGTTGGCATATTAAATATGTCAGTCGCAATGTCTGCTTGCTCTGAGCCCCTTCTAAATGAGCAGGTCTAGATTGCTGTGTTTTATACTGTGGGACTCTGCCCTACTGGCTGGAGCTGGTTGTATAAGGGGTGGGCTTTGATCCAGGAATAGTCAAACCCGAGGCTGGCCAACCCATGACCTGGTGCAAAAGGATGAGCAGGGCTAATCGTATTCCCTCTTTTGAAGCTGAACTAGAAAATACTGTTAGCAGTGGAATCTGAAATAGAAGGAATCTATAAAGAGAAGCCATGAGGTAAGGTAGGGTCATGAAGGGTCCTGGCCAGCTGAAGTTATGAAGAAACAAAAGCTATGAGGATGCAGAATCTTTGAAGTAGAGGAAAGTTTTGCAGAGTGGAGGGAGAGAGTAAACCAGCTGGTATAGACAGGAGAATGGAGCAAGACCCAGAGAGGGACAGAGGCACCATCAGAGACAGACTGCGGAGGCTCTGACAGAAGCAGAGAGACAGAGACAAGATGGTCCCTAACCTGTCATGGTTCTCCGAAGTTTCTCTGGGTATCTTTATGATAATTCACTCTCTCTTAGGGATGCCTGAGTGAGTCTCTGTTCTTTGTAATCCAAAGAATCTATTTGGAACAACTGGCTGGTTACAACAATGGGGTACATGCTGCATGTCAGGGATCACACTGGATCAGGGTGTTTGGTTATATCATAAGGATGCAGGGAATCTCAGAGATCTCAACCGAGGGAATAAGATTTATACCTCTTGGGAACTGGAAAATCGTCAGACAGCTACTCTCCCCACTTCCTTTTTCTTCTGGGATCACATGTGCTCTTGCTTTTGCTACTCCCTGCATATCTTTGTTTGTCTTTCCATACCAGCTTCCTTCAAAAGCTCATCATTTCTGCTCCCCTGTCTGGCCTGCATCTGACACTGGGTGGTTGTAGCATTGACTCTGGTCCCAATTCTCTATGACTTTTATGGGATCTTGTGTCCAACACTATTTGATTAGCTGCAATCAGCTTATCTTTTATTTTAATTCTTGAGAGAGAGAGAGAGAGAATCAGATGGTTGCTGGTCAGCTGATGAATTGGCTGTTTGAGTCAGAGGTTCCGCTGGTCCCATGAGCTGTGGCAAAGGTGTGTGAAGCTACATGAGCCCCTACTCCATCAACTGGGGTTGTGGACATCGGTTTTCTGATTAGCAGAGAAGGAGAGGGCAAATTGAGCAACATACAAGCTTACATACATCTTGGCCCTGCCCTGCCATTTAACATGATGTTTATTCCTAGTGCAAAACCACTGTTGGACTGCTCAGACCCCGGCCCTCATGACTCCTAGTTTCTAGGGAGGCTTTCTCATTTCTACCATTGCCTTAGCTCATAGGCTTTTTTTTTTTTTAATTTTTTAAGATTTATTTATTTATTTGAGAGAGAGAGAGTGAGCAGGGGGAGGGCAAAGGGAGAAGGAAGAGAGAAAATCCTTAAGCAGAGTCCCCACTGAGCACGGAACCTGTCACAGGACTCGATCCCAGGACCCTGAGATCATGACCTGAGCTGAAACCAAGAGCTGGATGCTCAACCGACTGAGCCACCCGGATGGCCCTAGCTCATCGCCTTTCTGATGCTTTTCCTGTCTGTTCTTGGAGGTGTTCATGGTTCCAGTTCTGCCAGTTTGCCTTCTTCCCAATTTTGCCACTGGGTTACCCCTTGAACTCACACCTCTGGCAGGCAATCTTAGCTCTTCCTCAGATCCGGCAGGGCTGTAAGAGCCCACTCAGCAAGTGCAAAGAGAAGGCTGTCCTCTGCGTAGGCTCGGATGAAGAAATAGTTGAAAAAATGACACAGTCTGGAATACTGACAGATTCAGCACGACTTGCCCGAGGGCGCCAATCGTGTAAATTCTTCCCCCAGCAAGATGACAATCTCTTAGCAACTCGGAGCTTCTCTGGTTTCAGTTTAACAGTAACAGGGCAGCAGACCACAGGGGAACTCATTTCATCCCATGGAGTGTGTTCACCAAAGCCATCTCAGCCTAGCTGTCCGTTTGAATCAGCACACCCTGGTGAAGGATGATTTGGCCTTCTTTCCGACATGTCTCAGTGGGAGTGACAAGAGAGACGTGAGGATGCACAGCCTTAGGGAATTGTCCACGTGGCCAGCCGAGACTCTGGGCCACACTCTGTCCACAGAGACCCATGTCATTTGTTGCAACTGCTCCTTCCAGGTCTAGGGTCTTGTTCATTCCTTCTTGGGGAGGGAGAACTTCGTGTTCATCACCTCTGTGATGTCTTTGCGTTTGCATTCTGTGCAATTTTCATCTGACACCACAGATTCTGTGGTTGTCGTCCCCTCAAGACTGTGTGGCCAGAACAGATTATATCTGACAAGTTGAAAGCTCCATGGAGCCATTTCCATGAAGGAGGAAAAAAAAAATCAGACCAAGAATTGAAGGCTTATATTTGTCATGGTGGGGGCGAGTTCTATTTTATTTAGAGAACAAAAGGAAAGCCTTGGACTCTGAAGAGAGGGAAAGATGTGGGGTATGGGTATGCATCTGTTTTTTTTTTTTTCACAGCTCTGTCCCAGGTGGCTACACACTTGGTTTTTAGAACAATTGCTGACTCTCATACTTCCCTGTTTCTCAAGTAGTATTAGAAAATAATTAGCAACAACAGGAATTCTATAATTTTTTCTGCAGTCAGATCTTCTCAGTGGATGGGCCACTGCATTGGAGTAAGTCGGGCACTTTCTGAAGCTGGGTAACTCTTTCAGGCAACCGAGGGGCCATTTAGTAAATTAGTCCTTGGAATGGTACCCATGGAAGTTGTTGGCTAGGGTGAAATGTACCAAAATTCCTCCCTGGTGACCTGAAAGAGCTAATGAATGCTTAAAGGATTGTTAGAGAATTTTCTAAGTGACAAACAAAAAAGGCTCCCCAAGTATCAATTCTACAGTATATACTATGTAGATGGAAGAGGCAGGCAGAGTTCTTGGTCACACAAGGGGGCTTCTGATCCTGGGACATTGCAGTAGCAATGATGATCCTAATGATGGGGTTCTGACAAGTATTTCCTCCTACAGAGCCCAGTGAGAAATATTTGGAATCACCTATGTAGTCGGCCAAATGGAGACCTGGTCTGCAAAAGCCTAATTGGAGTCCTGGTGGGGCGGGGTAGATACCAGTAGAGAGATTGTCTTTTAAGAACATAATCACTATTTGGAGAACTAAGGGAAAGATTACAATTTCTAGGTTGGTGCAGAGGTAATTAGCAAGCTATGACAGTCATCTTTTTCAATGCCTCTGTTTATTGTAGAAATTAAATATCTAATATTAGTATTAGATAAACTGGACAAGAGACTGCTAGATACCTACCCAATATCCCCTCTCTCTCTCTTTTTTTTTTAAACATACGGAATCCTGATTTTATTAAAGAACATCATGCTTAGCTAAAATAGGCTAGATTTCATAGCCTGCCCAGAAGATGGGAAGGATATGTGACTAAATTTTGGCCAGTAGATATAAGGAGAGTTTATTAGGTGGGTTTTCTGGTAAAGTTACATAACAAAACAGCAATGGCTCACCTGGTATGCTTTCTTTGTTCCTTGTCTTTTTCTTTCTTCTTACCTGGAATGAGGAAATGCTGGCTGGAGTTCCAGTAGCCACATTGTGAATGTGAGGCAGCCTTAAAGAAGGAAGCCACAAGCCAAAGATGGCAGAAAAGAGGGCTAGAAGGTCCATGGTGAGGTTGCAGAGCCACCATACCGCACCCCAATTTGTTTAAGCCTTGTTTTTCAGGTCCCTGCTACTCATAGTTGAGCATATTTTCTAACTGATACAATATGCAAAGCTGGAATCCCACATCTTCTACTCTTAAATAGAAGTTATTCTGTTCACACAGCAGGAACATCAATGGGGAATAAGATTTTAAAACCCAGCCAGCCCATCCATATGGTTGGGCACCATATGGTCTTCCCTTGTTGCCAAGGCCAGTGCAACAGATACAGGGAAGGATGGAAGTATAAAGTCAATAATGACATCCAGAATGCATGAAATGGAGACAACCTGAATAACCTTGAGATACTACAGTGGTATTGATTCTGAAGTATTAAAAAGAAAAATACTTTAGAGTGCATACCAACAATATTTTATGAAGTCTATAGAGCAACTCTCTCACCTTTTTAAAACCATCATATAAGTCAGCTACCTTTATTATTCTTTATCTGCATTATTCATCAAATCCACTATATTGTAGATTGCTTTGGTCAAATTAGGTCCATTTTTATCCTTAATATATGTTGGTTTCGCGTGTATATAACTCAGAGATGTGTGAGAGCTGAGTACATTGTTTCTCCATTTTCTACCCCCCCCGGCATAATATCAACCTCCTTCTGCAAAGCATAACCCTGGTCATTTGCTTTTGTATTCTGCTTCCAGAAGCCTCCACACTGCATAGTAATGGCCTTCATTTATTGGATATACAAGGCATCACACTCTGTCAGTTAGGTATTGCTAACCTCATTTCACAGATGAGGAGATTAGGGTTCAGAGAACTTCTGAAACTTACTAAAGATTACACAGGTGGTAATGAACGATAGAGCTAGGATTTAAACACAGTCTGTGTAGCCAAAAATGCATTATTTTAACCACTCTTTATTCACTCAACAGATATTTGTTGAGCACTCCCTATGTGCTAGTATTATTCCCGGCCCAGGGGATGAAAAAAGTGAAGAAAAATTGCAAAAATTTTCTGCCCTTCTGAAAGATTTTTTTCTTTTCTTTTCTTTTTAAGATTCTAGTGGAAGGGGTGCCTGGGTGGCTCAGTCGTTAAGCGTCTGCCTTCAGCTCAGGTTGTGATCCCAGGGTCCTGGGATTGAGACCCATGTCGGGCTCCCTGCTCAGTGGGAAGCCTGCTTCTCCCTCTCCCACTCCCCCTGCTTGTGTTCCCTCTCTCACTGTGTCTCTGTCAAATAAATAAATAAAATATTAAAAAAAAAGATTCTAGTGGGAGAATTAAAATGATAAACATGATAAGTAAGTAAATTATGTAAGTGGGCTATGTATGATAAGTAGGAAGGTGATGGAACAGGCACACAGTAGGGCAAGTGGAGGACAAGATGGCGGTATTCAGTATGGTCATCAGGAAAGGCCTCTCTGACAAGGTGGCACTTGAACTGAAACTTGAAGGAAGTGATAGTGTGAGCTATGTGGATATCTGCTGAGAGGAGAGCATTTATGACCAAAGGAAGAGCTGGTGCAAAGGCTCCGGGGTGGAGCATGATTGGCATGTTTGAGAAACAGGAGGTTGGAGTAGAGTGTATGTGCGTGGAGGATAGTAATTGGAAATGAGGCCTGAGAAGGAATGGAAGGCAGATCATATAAGGTCTTATAGACCATTGTGAAGACTTTGGTTTTTAGTTTGAGGGAAATAGGGGGCCGTTTGTGTTGACAGGTGATGTGACTGACCTGTTGCAAAGGACCACTCTGGCTATGTTGAGAACAGCCTGGACAGAGGTACGGAGGCCGGGAGTCCAATTAGGAGGCTTATGCACTATGTTCTACTTTATAGGTGATTAGAGAATACTGTCAGAAGAGGGACTTCTGTTGCCCTTTTCATCATTTTTGATTAAAGAGGGTGAGTAACAGGAAGGTGAGGTTAGTAGCCGACAGTGGCCTCGGCCTTGGCGAGTGGACTGGGGGTGGAACTCAGCATCATCCCTGTTTGTTTTTCCCCTCATGGGAGAATAGGTAGGCTGAGACAGGCACTATTGGGATGGACATCTTCAAAAATCCTATAAAGGAAACTTTCCTGGGACCAAAGTTCTGAGCATTTATTTTTCTTTAAATTTTTCTTTATTAATTTCATTAATTTAACAAGAATTTGTGCAGCCATTGTATGGTTTAAATTAGTGGTGGAAACAACAATAATCATTAAGCATCATAAATATGCAAATTATATAATGTGTTAGATTGTGACAAGAGTTATAGAAAATTGTAGGAGAAGGTAGGTGGGAATTCCAAGGGCAAGGTGGGAGGCAGTTTGCGGTATTAATAGGGTGGTCAAGGTAGGCCTCACTGAGAAGGTATTTTGGTTTGGTGGCCAACAGCCCTTCGTAATTCTAAAATGTCATGAACTAGAGACATTGTGTCATCACTTCACCTTTTATGCCATACCTCCTACTGGTAAAGAAGATAAGTCAGCTGACATCAGGTCCTTCTCTCCAAATGGGCTAAGAGAGCTGCTGATGCTCAGCTCTTATGTTCTTTACTGCCATCATCTCAATCCTGCTGACTCCTTTGATCTTTGAGGGGAAATTCTTCTTACAAAACATGAGCAATCCCATTCCAGCCAGATTGGTTTTCTGGGAAAACCACTGCTTCTTGTCATTCATATATATATATTTTTAGTGTCATTGAAAGGACTTCTGAGATTGGGTCCGCTTTGGCTGGGCCTGAACTATAAGATGGTAAAATATGGTACAGATAATGAAAACATCCGCTGACCAATCTGTCCTTCTCTATTTTCCCTCTGTTCATAAATTCCTGAAAATGAAGCAGTTGATCACATTGTCAAATAGTTCTTTAAATTTGGTCTTAAAGATGATAGAGAAAGAGGAAATCTGCAGTGTCATGGTTGAATCAGCTGTGTAATGGTCATTACTGATTAATTAGTCATTTTTGGTCTGAAGGGAGTAATTTCATAGTTTTGAACAGATGTCGTGACCAAAGCACTAACTCTAGGTAATACTTACAATAATAATCTAATGTAAAAGTCTGGAAGAGTCTAATTGAGAACTTTTTTGTAGTGTATTCCATAGAATATCAGTCCCACTTGTCCTCAAAGGAAAAAAAAATGTATTCAGTGTAAAATAAGTTTGGCAAATGCTACAGGCTATAGTCTTCTCTTGGAGATTCTTGATGTACACTGGTCTTTTAATAGCTTTGAGAACCCATCAACTGAATCCTACAGAACTACCAATGTACAGGATGTACTCTGGGAAAAGCTGATGTGGCTGGTGTTAAATTTCTTAGAATAATGAACAGAATTGCTTATTAGCAGAATGGGCTTCAGGGTGAACTACACATTTGAACTTATTTTAATTCCTGATCTTTATTGTGATTACAGTGCTAAAAGTTTCTCTATATTCTTCTGAATCTGCACCTTAAGAAGCCTTCTTAGGCTCATGTTAATTTAATTTTGGGTTTGACATAAAGTCATAAAAGTGACGGGGTCCCAGTGGTCACCAAATTTACAAAGCTACTTGTGGCAAAGCATTACTGACATTTAAACAAACCAGGAATATGGCTTCATGTAGCTTCTAATTTGTGACCTTGCTCTAATAATCACATCAAGAAACTGCTGTGGGGTGCCTGGGTGGCTCAGTTGGTTAAGCATCAGACTCATTTTGGCTCAGGTCATGATCTCAGGGTCGTGAGATCGAGCCCCTGCATCGGGCTTTGTGCTGTGCATGGAGCCTGCTCAGGATTCTCTCTCTTTCTCCCTCTCCCCTTACCCCTCCCTCCCCTAAAAGAAAAAAAGAGAGAAATTGCTGTGATAACATTTACCTCCCCAAATAAAAATAAAAACAGTGTCTCAAATACGGACAACTTGTTGTACAATTTGGGTTTTAAAAAATATTGTCCACAACACTAAAACATTTTTAAGACTTAAAATGAATATTCTCAGCTTTCTAAAACCTCTCAAGATTTTTGAAGTACAAATCATAAGGGCACCTGAGGTGGCAATTGATTTTGGCAGTGTTAAATTGTCAAAATTAGTTTAAATGCCACTTCTTAAGTGTCTGTCTCTTAAGCATATTCTCCATCCCATATACAAAATGAAATTGAAATGCAAGCTTCTTTCACTGAAATGCTCTTAGGAGAGTTCTCTAGAAAATTTCTTTTCATAAATGATCATGTCCTTTAAAGTTCTCTGTTACAAAAATAAATAAATATAGTTCTCTGTTACAGTGGACATTCTATTCCTCTCTTTCCTTGTTGAAAATACAAAAATTAGTTTTTGTAACCTTGAACCCAAACTTGTTTTTCAGGTGAGAATAGCTTTTTCATTCTTTGTCATACTGTTTAGTTGTTCAAGTCAATGAATAACATCTGGAATTTCTTTTCTTAAGTGAGAGTTGCTTTTTCTCTTCAATGAAGAGACAGGACCAATATTGCCTTGGGAAACAAATAGTATATTGAAGTGACCCTTTCCTCATTTTTATAAGAAATATTAGCATGGTCATTGTGGTGTATCCTATGACTGTGTACCATATATTTTGGTACCCATCCTTGTGGTGTCTCTTCCTGTGGGAGGATTATACATTTTCTTTCCTGCTGAGGCAAACTTGGGCATGTGACATGCTCCGGCCAATAAAACAAGAGTTGCAGGTGTTGTTTCTAACAGAAGCTTATAGGGCCATCTCATGGTTTACTATATCTTTATTTTCTCCCTGCTATAGAGATTTGTGCTGTTCCAGATTTTCTGTCATTCTAGGTCCTAGAGGGAAGTTGATGTGGGGGCAGATCCATGGCCTACCAACATGGATGTGTACCACAAGAGAAAAATAAACCTTTGTTTTTCTTGAGATTTTGGAATTGTTATTGCTCATAACCCATTATATTTTGACCAATACAAACACCTTTTTCATTGGATTCTTTCCAAATTTCTTTTTTTTTAAACTTGATATAAGAGCAGAGAATTCAGCCAAACCATCATCTATCACTTAATCAATATTAAACAATTAGAAGACACTGTCAATGAGTTGATACGAAGCTAAATTTTGACATCAACAATGTAAACTGTAGAATCTTTAACCATGGTAATATAGCTAATAACTGCTATTTAGTTTTAAGTAATGAAGCAAATAAAAATATAGACCACACTGCAATGCTGCTGTTTAATGGACCAATTCCAATGATTCTTGAGTTGAGGATGATATTTAATCTAAACATTTTCTATTCAGACCTTAAAAGCTGTCTTTGTGAGTTGCAATTTAGTCTCTCAAAAGAACCAAATAAAAAAAGCAGATTTTTTTTTATTCTTATGTTAATCCCCTACATTACAACATTAGTTTTAGATGTAGTGTTCCATGATTCGTTGTTTGTGCATAACACCCAGTGCTCCATGCAGAATGTGCCCTCCTCAATACCCACCACCAGGCTAACCCATCCTCCCACCCCCCTCCCCTCTAGAACCCTCAAAATTGTTTTTAGCAACTTGTGTTTGAGTAAAAATGATTCTTTGAGGCAACAGTGGTTAGTTAGTGCAATACATTCTCAGAACACCTTATGCACATTTTTTTTTTTTTCCTCAGGTGAGAGTAGACTCTGCAGTTGAACTTCCAAGTTAATTCCTTGGGGATAGGGCAACACTGATCCTGATAATTATTAATTCACAAATTATAATTAACACTTATTATTTAAGGATCTGCCTCCTCCCAATGCAGGAAATGTAAAAGGGATATTTGAGGAAAATTTTTAGGTGACTATAAGAGATGCTACTTTTGAGAGCATTTAGGACTTTCAATTCTTAGGGCAAATATATATTTTTATTTTTGATTTGCAAAGTATATAAATTGCTAAGCTAATATATCTACAATTGATGGAGAATTTCAGAGTTTGAGTCACTCTCAGAAACAAATATTAATCTTGGAGACTAAGTAGTACAATTAATTGTGTGAACTGCCTCACAAGTAGGTAAAGAGAAAACATCTTTCTTCAGTTCTGGACCAAAGCCATTGTCTTTTAATTTCTAGAAAAAATACTAATATCTTCTAATGGGAGGAAGAAAATATTTAAAAAATACCTTTACAACAGTTTATATTAATCACACGAGAAGGATATAATCTTATTGTCAGAAGCTTTAGGAAAAAGAAATTTTAATTACCTTTCCTCTACTCATAACCCAAACACAACTATGGCATAATCTTTTCTCCTTTAAGCTAGTTGGTTTATTTCCCCTCTATCATTTTCCTGAAAAAAAGCAAGAATCTTAGAATGTTTGAACTTTTCTTTGAACTCGCCCCATCTTTCATGTTATCATTCTCATATTTTAGCCCTGTGTTTTTAGACAACCCTTATGATTATTATTTTGCAAAGTCTGTATTTAGATTTGCAAATGAGAACCAAATTCTTTTTTTTCTTGCACTCCAATCCATTTTTGCTCTTTTGCTGTTTTGCTCAAGTTTAGCTTTTAGTGGTTCTTTTAGTAGAGAGGGAGGGTCTATGAGTAGCAAAATCCTTTATTCTTTATATGTCTAAAAATGTCTTCATTTTACTCTCATTCTTTTAGAAATTTTTTTTTTTTTTTTTTTTTTTAAGATTTTATTTATTTATTAGACAGAGAGAGAGAGAGGGAACACAAGCAGGGGCAGTGGGAGAAGGAGAAACAGGCTTCCTGCTGAGCAGGGAGCCAGATGCGGGACTCAATCCCAGGACCCTGGGATCATGACCTGAGCTGAAGGCAGACGCTTAATGACTGAGCAACCCAGGCACCCCAGCTCTCATTCTTTTTATGTTAGTTTCACTGGGTAGAGAATTCTTGGTTCACAGTTATTTTACTCAGAACATTGAATATGTTTTTCCTTTGTTTTCTGGAATCTGTTTCTGCTGATGATAACCCTACTGTCAGTCTGATTGTTGATTTGCAGATAGTTCTTTTTCCCAGGTAGCTTTAAACATTGTCTCTATTTTTGATTCTTTGAAGTTTCACTATGATGCATAATTTAAAAAAAGATCATGCTAAGAACTCATTATGTCCTTTAAAATCTGATAACTTGGGGCACCTGGGTGGCTCAGTCAGTTAAGCATCTGCCTTGGGCTCAGGTCATGATCCCAGGACTCTGGGATCGAGCCCTGCATGGGGCTCCCTGCTCAGCTGGGAGCCTGCTTCTCCCTCTCCCTCCGCCCCTTCCCCCCATTCATGTGCTCTCTCTCTCTCTCTGTCAAATAAATAAATAAAATCTTTACAAAAATAAAATCTCAGGGGCGCCTGGGTGGCTCAGTCGTTAAGTGTCTGCCTTCGACTCAGGTCATGATCCCAGAGTCCTGGGATCGAGCCCCACATCGGGCTCCCTGCTCAGCGGGAAGCCTGCTTCTCCCTCTCCCACTCCCCTGGCTTGTGTTCCCTCTCTCCCTGTGTTTCTCTCTGTCAAATAAATAAATAAAATCTTTAAAAAAAAATAAAATCTCATAACTCATGCTTTTATTCATTTCTGGAAACATCTTTACCATTATCTCTTTGAATATTGCTTCTTTCCCATTAACTTTTTCCTCTTCCTGAAACCCGTTATATGTGTACTAAAGCTTCTTATTTTGTTTTTTGTATTTTATAACTATTTTTTTCCCCATATTCTGGGTGATTGCCTTAGTTTTTTACCCTCCAGCTCATTAATTTCTTTGTCAGTTAGGACTACTGCTTAAGGCATCCATTGATTATTTTAATGAGTATGGGTTTTATTTCTAGAAAATTTTTTTCTTTCTTAAGTCTACCTGTTCTTTTTTCATAGCATCTTGGCCTTTTAATACTTTTCTTTCTTTTACCTTGTAAAACATTACTAACATATTTATTTTAAAGATCTCATTTTTTAAAAAGATTGTATTTATTTGAGAGAGAGCACACAATGTGCAAGAGAGAGAGAGAGAGAGAGCACAGCAGGGGGAGCAGCAGAGGGAGAGGGAGAAGCAGGCTCCCGCTGAGCAGGGAGCTAGATGTGGGGCTCGGTTCCAGGACCCTGGGGTCATGACCTGAGCTGAAGGCAGACATCAAACTGACTGAGCCACCTAGGCACCCCTAAAGGTCTCATTTTTGATTGCTCTATTATCTCAATTCTTGCCAACTATAAATCTCCCTATTTATTGTATTTGCTTTCTCTCTCAGGGCTATGGATTTCCACGTGTTTTACAGTTTTGTATTATGAGCTCATCTTCAATTAAATTTGTCTCCTAAGGGAGCCTTATTTGTACTTTGAGTTGAGGAGACACCTCTATGGGATGCTTTCATCCAAGTCTTTGCTAGGGCTCTGTTTTTCAGTGGTTCTGGGCTAGTTTATATGTGTTTTTTGGCTACAAATTTTTCTATCACTTAAATAATGTCTAAATTCAGGTCTGACACCCAATACTTTTAGGTCAGAAAAATGTGGAATTAAGCCATAGAGTTGCTGTTAAGAGTGTTTGGTGCCCAAGAAACGATAGGTATTGGTGAGGATGTGGAGAAAGGGGAACCCTCTTGCACTGTTGGTGGGACTGCAGACTGGAACAGCCACTTTCAAAAGCAGTGTGGAGGTTCCTCAAAGTTAAGAATAGAACTACCCTATGATACCAGCAATTGCATTACTTGGTATTTACCCAATGAATACAAAAATACTAATTCAAAGGGATACATGTGCCCTCATGTTTATAGCAGCTTTATCTACAATAACCACATTATGGAAACAGCCCAGGTGTCCATCAACTGATGAATGGATAAAGAAGTTGTGGTATATATACACAATGGAATATTACTCAGCTGTGAAAAAAGAATGAAATCTTGCCCTTTGCAATGACATGGATGGAGCCAGAAAGTATAATGCTAAGCAGTATAAGTCAGTCAGTAAAAGACAATTATCATATGATTTCACTCATAAGTGGAATTTAAAGCAAAACAAACGAGAAAAGGGGAAAAAAAGAGAGAAAGTCAAACCAAGAAATAGACTCTTAATTATAGAGAACAAACGAATGGTTACCAGAAAGGAGGTGGGTGGGGGGATGGGTTAAATAGGTGATGGGGATTAAGGAGTGCACTTGTGATGAGCACTGGGTGTTGTATGGAAGTGTCGAATCATTATATTCTACACCTGAAACTAATATAACAGTGTATGTTAACTAACTGGAATTTAAATAAAAACTTTAAAAAAACTGAGATCAGCAATTAAAAAGAAAAGAGTGTTTGGTGCCAACAGGAGTTTCAAAACTTCTATTTGGAAAGTAGTAGAGCCTGTTAAGGAAACTATATTAGAGTTGCATTTGTAATTTACGCAGCAAACACGATGCTTTTACTAGATTTGCATGGTTATCTGGAATAGCTTGGGGATAGGCTGATGGAAATCTGGTTTGGCCTTCACATTGTACTAAATGTAAGAATGGTGGTTTTACTTATTATATGTGTTTATTTGGAGTAGATTGAAAAGTGCCGACAGAGAAAATGGTGAAGTGAAAATCATCTTAAGCCTCCCCCTGTCATTGCAGCTAGATATCCAGTCTGGAATAATATAAAGACACCTATCAGCTCTTGGAGAGGTGATGGGAGGCAACTCTTGATAAATATATCTTTTAAAACCCATGCATCTGGATTAAAATTTAAAAGTGTTAAATGATGTTTAGGTTTATTGTGAATTACAACACAGTTGACCTAATCAAGTGTGAGGTGTCAGATTGCTTAAGATTGCAGAAAATAAGCAAATCAATCAAAATATTTATCTCCTAATTTAGTTTGATATGACCTTGAGCTATAGCCTCATGTACAACCAAGAGGAAGACATTTAAATTGAAAACTAAAGAAGATTTTTATCAACTTGAACTGAAAAAGTTCTGATTATAGTCTTTCCCTGACCAGTGGTATGTCTAAGTGCAAACCTTAGGGAGTCCAGAGCTGTAACAAATTAAGAGGAGAATGCTGCTATTCCTGTGGCAGTGTCTGGAGAGGGTCAAACAATACTAAGTCCAGGAAGACTTTGTCTTGATGTATGGCCTGAAAGTCAGTAAGATTAAATAAAGAAATATGGGACCTCCATATTGATGGTTTCTGAATTAGCCTTAGAAGAAACCAAGTAGCTTGGCTTGAGTTTAGGAAAGGGAAGTCACCGCAGTTGGTGCCACATCTGCCTAAGTTTTTGAAAGTAAGGAATTCTTCCTAAGGTTGTGTGAAGGTAAACTCCACTGCTAACCTGGTCAAAGTGCGTGGGTCGGAGATTGAGTACTAGTGATGTGTAATACTCACTACTCAATACTCTCAAGGGCTAGTGGCAGGAGCGTCGATAAGAGTTTCTTTCTTTCTTTCTTTCTTTCTTTCTTTCTTTCTTTCTTTCTTTCTTTCTTTCTTTCTTTCTTTCTTTCTTTCAATAAAAAGGATATATTATTAGAACAGGGATGGGGAGTGGAGACAGCATGTCATTGTGGTTATGTATATGTGCAAGGTCATTGGAGGTAGATAGCTTGGCTTCCAGGCCTGCCCTGTCCCTTCCTAGAGATGAGTGATGATGACAAGTTGCCTAACGTCTCTATCATTTTCCTCATCTGTAAGTTGGGTAAGTTTGAGTTGGTATAGGAAGAGAGAGTCTTGACCAGTGTGCTGTGCTTCCCCATTGGAGTCTATGGTGTTTCTATGGGAAATTGTTGCTGAAAAATAGGGATTTTAAGTTATAAGAGGTTCTTAGGAATGCCTCTCTCACATATAACTGAAATCCCTTCTATGCTTATGTGAATTTTTCTGGGGAGGGGCCCAGCAACCATAGCTTCCTTTGGATTTCTAAAATTATTCAAAATCCCCTAAAGGTAAATGACCACTGCCCTAAAATTTCTATAAGAGGACAGGACAGTCCTGATTTGTGTACTATACATGGAGTACAAAACATGTTGGAGATGGAGCTGAGGTTTTCAGTTTAATAAGATGAGTGTAGGAGCACAGTGGAATACTGGAGCAAGTGTCAGAGCGGATGGGGGCAGGGGTATTTCCCACCGCAACCAGAGAGTTCTCCCTAAAATACACACACACCCATAAAGACTTCTATTGGGACCATGTGTGAATTAACCTTCAGGAACTTCCTAATCTGTAGGGAGGATTTGATTAGAGTGGTGGTCCCCCTAATTCTGTGGGTATTTAAGGGTTAAACCAAAGAGGGAACTACTGGCTTTTAATTTCTACTTTAATTTGGCTGTAACTTCATGCCCATGGTCAAGATATTTAATTATCTATTCCTATGTGTCCTCAACTGGAGCATCTGATTCTCAATGACTTCTTGGTTTTGTAGTATTACAAAAACTTGTAGTTGAATCAGCAAGTGAGATGGTTACAGAGGTTAATCACAGTCTCTTAGAATTTGCTATTTGTTTTTTCTTTGTTCTTTGAGAAACTCAAAATTAGTGAGGGACACCCTCTAGGTAATGTCAACATTTTCCACTCAAACTGGAAATGTCAGCTGAGATTTAGAGATTACTTAGAAAAAGGTGGTAAAGTACACTGGGCCCTTCGGCTGGACCAGAGGAATCTTAATGCAATGCAAATATGTGTTCAAGGTGGCAGAATTGTGGTCCTAGTCAAGGTAGTTTTATCTAGTCTCCTTAGCCAGCTGTGTTGTTTTCTACTTTCTGACAGAGACTGTAAAATTGTCTGAATGGGCCCCTCATATTCCTCTGCTCAATGCATTCTTATCTCTTGACCTCTTCTTTTGCATATAATATAATGTTTTATTTCTTGGGTTGGCTCTGCCTGTCTACCTCCAAATTCTACCTATTTTTTTCAAATTTTTTAATTGTTATGTTAATCACCATACATTACATCATTAGTTTTTGATGTAGTGTTCCATGATTCATTGTTTGTGCATAACACTCAGTGCTCCATGCAGAACATTTCCTCTTTAATACCCATCACCAGGCTAACCCATCCTCCCACCCCCCTCCCCTCTAGAACCCTCAGTTTGTTTTTTAGAGTCCATCATCTCTCATGGTTCGTCTCCCCCTCCGATTTCCCCCCCTTCATTCTTTCTCTCCTGCTATCTTCTTCTTCTTCTTCTTTTTTTTCTCTTAACATATAATGTATTATTTGTTTCAGAGGTACAGATCTGTGATTCAACAGTCTTGCACAATTTACAGTGCTCACCATAGCACATACCCTCCCCAGTGTCTATCACCCAGCCATCCCATCCCTCCCCAAATTCTACCTATTTTTAAAGTCTCTCCTTGGAAAGCCTTCATTGACTAATCCAGTCTCTATTCTCCCTTTTCATCATGTGTATAATACTTCATTTGTTTCCTCTTGTCTTTCTCTTTGAATTATAAGCATTTCAAGGATGGGATGGTGGCAGAAACTGGCTAACCATTTACCAAATCCATTTCCTTCCTCTTGGGCATATAGCTAGACCATATTCTCAGCTTTCCTTGCCTTGCAGTTAGATGTGGACTGAGTTCTAGCAAAGGAATATAGGCAGATGGGATGAATGCTACATCTAGTCTGACTTATTAAAACATCCTACACATGGTCTTCCATGCTCTTTCCCCATTTGCTGGCTGAATGCAGAGGACTGTGAGATTCTAGGAGAGGATGGACCTGTAATATGGAAGAAGCCTCGGTCTCTGAAGTATTATATGGAAGTATTCCATCAACCAGAAAGAATCACATTATACTGTTAGATGGTAAGCAACCGATTTACCATGTAACTTACTAAGTTATCCTATCCACTTGGATTTTGGGACTTACCTGTTGCAGCAGCTAGTATTGCCCTAACAAATCATATTATATTTCTTTGTTTCCTTCATGGTACCTAGAATAATGTAGAGAGAGGCTCAATTTCTGGCTGCCTCACACACACAAAAATGGTAGTTTACTGACCATCACATTCCACAGCAAGAAAGGAAGGGTGCTCTCTCTGTTCAGGTCTAGAGAGCTGGAAGTAAGAAGGGATGTGTTAGAGTGGATGGTCCAGTCTGAATGTACACAGGGTGGATAAAACACATAGATTTGGTCTTCTTCCTTGATCAATGGCATCAAATAAACAAACAGTATTGTTATTGATTATTATATTAAGTAAATATCAGGAAAGGTATTAGTATTGATTATTACATTAGATAAATGTGCAGAGTGGTGGCATTATTGATTTTTATATTCAACAAATATGGGGATGGACAAAACTCATACTCCAGCCAGGCTATCTTAAAATGACTTATGGTTTTGAGTACAATTCTGCGACAGGGAGTTATTTTATGATGAATGTTTTAGAAAATCTGAGAACTTTCCTGATCAAATTTCCATTAAAAATAAAAGCAATTAGGGACACATATGTATCTGACTATAAACCAGGCATAGAGATGGCAGCATCGTTGTCAGCAACAAAGACCCATGGGATCTATCAAATACCAAATGTTGAACAGAGCCCCTTTAAGATGTGGGACCAATTAAAGAAATCAAGCTGAGAGATGGAACGCAATTGCAAAGGGCAGGAACATTTTAATTATGTGCAAAATGTAAGCAAGGTTATCTACAATTGGAGGCCCACAGTTTTGTACTTCTTAGGTTGAAAAACAGTAGCTAGGTATGGTGGGGGAAGAAATCCCTTATCTATACATGCTGTGGGTAAAAGGGAAACATCAAAAGGTATTATTCAGTATTTGGCTGTGGGACAGGATGACATAGTTGCTATTTAAACTTGTCTTTTTGAAAATTCAAGAAAATAAAATTATTGGTTTTAACCAATATATTCTTCAATGTTAGATTAAAAGGACCTATAGAAAAACTGAAGGAGAGCTAGGGAAAGGGGGAGCAGTATTTGGGGGAATGCACTGGGAATCCCAATGCACAGGTTGAGAAGAATCTGAGGAATGTGTTCTGCAGGGAGGGAGAGTTGGAGACATGACTGAGGCTTAAATATGGACAGCTAGTAGGGCGGGTATCACATTATATTATGATTTGGGGGGAGTAGTTAATTTCTTCCACAAGGTTATGAGTTCTTTGATCCAGGACAATGTCCATTTAGCCTTGGGTCCTGTAGTAGACATTTGTGGGTTTTGCCTGCCCAGCTTTTGTTCACCCTGGTTTCTGGTATTGTAATCTATATCTTGGAGAATCATCCCTCTCTCCAGCTCAGTCCACTTGGTTCAGGTAGGTTGACTGGATCCCTGACCTCCCAGTATAGGATGTGACCCAGGCCTGGTCAGCTGCAACAATAGTTCACCTGGTCCGAGTGATTGTTCTAGGAACAAAAGTGTGACTAAAGCTGTTTCATCAATTTTAGGACATTTGTTGGATCTGCTGAGGAGGGAGAAACTTTTTTTCTTTTTTTCTGGACTTGAAGTTGGGAGGATATAAGCCACATGAAGCTTCCTTCCACAGACTGAAGACAATAAACAAAAAGTAGAGTTGGGATCTGGGGTCAGAGAGGAAGAGGGAAAGAGAAAGAGAGAGAAAAAGAGAGAGAGAGAGAAAGAGAAAGAGAGGGAAAGAGGGGGAGGGAGGGAGGGAGAGAAAAGAGAGGAAAGAGATAGAGAGATAGACTTAGGTCTATTATATGAGCACTTGGACTAGCCCATACTTGAAGCCAAACTCCTGGACTTTTCAGTTATGCACATAGAGAAATCTCTTTTAAGTCATTTTGAGCTTTTTGAGTTGACGTTCTGTTCTTCTTAACCAAAAGCACCCTAACTAATGTAGATCCCCTACACAAGCATAGTCCTAGAACATGATGCTTATTCAACATTTGTTGGCTGACTGAGTACATGAATATATGAATAAATTTCACCTGCCAAGGTTCATGCTAATTAATGGTTGATCCAGGATGAAAAGCCACATTGGCTGGCACCTAAATTATGACTGGTGCCATGACACTACCCGATCTCTCCTTTCTTGTCCCATAGCACCATGTGCATATTGCTATCATAGCACTTACTGCATTATATTCAAATTGTTTGCTTATCTTTGCCACTAGACTGAGCTCTTTGAGGTTAGAAATGGAGGTTTTTACCTCTGTATTCCTGGGCCCTACCAAACAGAGGCTCAGTGAATGGCGGATAGATTGCTTTCCTGTCCAGCTAGAGTGAAACAGCCTCAGGTCTCATTTCTAGCTGAGGCCTCTGCACTTGCTGTTACCTTGCCTAGAGTACTCTATCCCCAACTGCATTTGACTGGTTCTTGTCATTTCAGTCTCAGCTCAGGTCTTTGGTGACTACCCACTTCTAATGTTGCTCCATCAGCCAGTGTCTTCACATTGTCATATGGAATTTTCTTCATAGCCCTTCCTGCTTTGAGATTTTCTAGTGTATTCAATGTTTGCTGTCCCTCTTCCACGACAGTAGGGGTCTTATCTGACTTGCTCATTGCTATACCTCCAGCACACACAGTAGTGCCAGAATAGTATGGAGGAGGCATTCATAAGTGTTTGTGGGATGGACAAACCAGGTACCTATCCTTAGAAGAGAAGATGACTCTGAATCAGAATAAATTAAAAGAGAAGCTTAAAAACCTACCTAAAACCTTTCTGTAGCTAATGTTGCTTCAAAGGCAAGAACACTGCAGAAGAGTTAAGCTGACAATGTGTTATAAACAATAGCCAAGGTCTTCTGGCTCTGAAATTCTTGCTTATGTTATTGCCTATTTCATATATTTCTCTCAGTAATACTTAGAAGAATAATATTCAGGAGAAAAATAAATTTTTTGGGCCACTCACATAAAGCCCTTCACCACCCCAGCAAATCCTCTGCTTGGGCTGTGGGCAGTCTGACCCAAATGAGAAGCAGGTGGTGAATTAATAGTGTGATTTGCATTTTTGAGGGGGTGTATGTGCAGAGTTTTGCTTATACTGATCGAGAGTTCTTTATAGTCAAATTTGCTTATATTTAAAGAAATAAAAGCCAAGATATTGGCCCGCTTTTGTCATGGTTGTCGTATAATCCACCGTAAAAATCACAATATAATTTCATTTTTCCTTTGGTTTAAGGCCACTAAAGAATCTAGCTCTAAGTCTGAGGAAACAAATCTACTTTTTAAGCATACCTGCATGCATGGAAATGGGCTATGGTGGTGGCTTATCCTTTTACATAATAAATTAGAGAGTTCTCTCTTTCAGTGCAATAGATGTATAGATGAATATACCAAGACGAGTCATATGGATACATGGAATCAATGGAAGCCTGGTTAGAGATGACAAAGAGCTTCATGCTCCAGTGCTTTGCAGCCTAATTCAATAAAACAAAATGAAAGGCAAATGCTTGAGGAGCTGAAGAGAGGATCTTTATGAAAATATTAAAACTTCTGGACAAAGAAAGTCACTGATTCTCCTTTGAGTTTGTTCCTCACATCGCAATATAACAAATGGGCCTCTTTTGGGGGGGGAAGGAGCTTTGTGATTTTTTTAATAAAGCAACCGAAAGGAACCATTTTGAATGTAGAAACCTACTCTTTGGTCTTTAACTGAAAAGCTAAACACCCTGAAATAAAACTAGATTCTTCCCCCCTATCAATTTGCAAAACTAAAGTATAACCCAAACTGAAATGGCAACAGTGTGAAAAGCTATTTATGTGTCTGCAACCGTCTCTGATTCTATCAATTTGTTTTCCAGACTTTGTTGTGATTCTGTGTTTCTCATGGATCTCCAGAGAGTTTCAGGCTTGAGGAGAGAATATCAATAGCCCGCATGTCCTCTAGGATGTTTCCCTCACACTATCACAATGTTTCTGCGGATCAGATCTTCTATTTCTTTTAATGACTGTAGTAGAACAACAAAAATTATTCATTTTGGGAAACATGAAAATCAACAAAGCAATAACATCTAAGTAAGGGTATAATTTTGCTCCCTTTTTGTGCAGTAAGCTCAAAGGCAAAAAGTAA
The DNA here is from genome assembly GCF_029215605.1 of Mirounga angustirostris. NCBI lineage: Eukaryota > Metazoa > Chordata > Mammalia > Carnivora > Phocidae > Mirounga > Mirounga angustirostris. Next base: position 22,848,553 of record NW_026991713.1, read on the forward strand.
GGATCAATTGGTGGCTTTTCAGGTATTTCATAAATCCATAATTATATCACATGCATCCACTGGGTCTGGATGGTCTAGTTTCTGATTGGAGTCCCATCAGGAGATGGGTGGGTCACCTCTCATAAAGTCCCTAATTCCTCTGAACTCTATTTTTATCTCCATGAAATGTGAATAACAATATTTGCTTTTCTCACCTCACGGGGCTGATGAAATATAAAATGACATATATGCAAGTGTTTAGAAAATATTAGAATGAATATAATGCATTAACACTTTATTAGGGGAGATATAGTTTTCTTTAATAGTCATACCGTTCTTTAGGAACTTTGTCCAGAAAATCCTACAATGCTCATAAGAGAATTCTTGCTTTCAAGATGTTCATTTTGGGGCGCCTGGGTGGCTCAGTTGTTAATAGTCTGCCTTCGGCTCAGGTCATGATCCCAGGGTCCTGGGATCGAGTCCCACATTGGCCCCGCTCGGCAGGAAGCCTGCTTCTCCCTCTCCCACTTCCCCTGCTTGTGTTCCTGCTCTCACTATCTCTCTCTCTGTCAAGTAAATACATAAAATCTTTAAAAAAAAAAAAAAGATGTTCATTTTGTATTCTAAAATATTTGCGTGTAAATGTGTATGAATGTTTATATTTTTCTGCTTTTTCCCTCTCTCTACCTTCCCAATTCCCATAGCCCTCCTGGCTAACTCCTACTGATCTTTGTGTGTGTGTGTTTTAAGATTTTATTTATTTATTTGTCACAGAGAGAGAGCACAAGCAGGGGGAGCTGCAGGCAGAGGGAGAAACAGGTTCAATCTCTGGACCCTGGGATCATGACCTGAGCCAAAGGCAGACACTTAACTTACTGAGCCACTCAGGCATTCCTCCTACTGATATTTGAAAATTCATTTCAGTGTTACTTCCTTCAAGAAACCTTCTCCCCATCCTAGAAGGCTGGGTTGGTGCCCCACCGCTGTGATTTTAAAAATCCTTTAGTTTATCTTGCACCGTATTTTCCACATATTTTTATGATTATTTTCTGTCTCTTCTGCTGGATTGTGAGAATGAGAGTGGACTCTGTGTTTTAATCACTGGAATTCCCAAGGTCTACCAGTGTTTTCACATAGTAGGCACTCAAATTTTGTTGTATTAGTAATTTCTGGTCTTATAACATACATGGAAAAGTACAGATGTTCCTATTCCAAAGTGAAGGCCAGGGACTAAATAGATATATCTCTTGCCATAGTAAACTGAGTTTCTTTTCTTTAGAAACTGTGGTAGCAGAATGGTTCCCCTGAGATGTACACATCCTAATCCTTAAAACTGTGAACACATTTTGTAATGCGGTAAAAGGGATTTTGCAGATGTATTAGGGTCACATACCTTAACATAGGGAGATCATCCTGGATTATCTGGATGGCCCCAATCTAATCACATGAACCCTTCAAAGCAGAGAACGTTCTTTGGCTGGAGGCAGAATAGATGCAGCAGAAGGAGAAGTCGGCAAGAGTCCAAGGGCACGAAGGACTTGATGTGCGGTTGGTGGCCCTGAGTGTAGGCGGCTGTGTGCAAAGAGCAAAGGGAGACCTGTAGGGGTTGAGAGAGGTTTCTGGTTGACAGACTGCAAGGAAGTGGGGGCCTCAGCCCCACGTCCACAAGGGACCGAATTCTACCAACCAAGTGAATGCGTCCAGAAGCAGATTCTCTTCCAAAGTCTTCAGATAAAGTGTTCAGGTTGGCCTACAGCTTGACCTCACCCTTGTGAGACCCAGAGCTGAGAAACCAGTCTAGTCTACCTGGACTTCTGACTTACAGACCTGTGATATAATAAAGTTGTGTTGTTATATATCACTGTGTTTGTGGTAATGGGTTAGGGCAGCAACAGAAAATAGAGAAATTAATTTACTAGCTCCAAAAGATCAGATTTTGGAAAACTGTCATAAAGGTGGAGTAGTTTGGGTTTGCAAGAGATGATGTAAATCCCCATAGGAAAGTTGTCCAGTGTGCATTCCTTGGAATGGTGACAGCACAGTGGTGGGTAACAGTGTTGGCTGGAATGGCTATCCCCACGAATCCAGTGCAGGCCAATCCATGTGCACCTGGGGATTTCCTTAATTTCTTCTAGATTTGAAGCTGGTTGCAAGTTTGATTGGGTTCAGCAGGGCAGGGCAGGAAAGGCTGGAGAAATAGCAAAAGCTGGTTTTTGAAATCCTTTTCCCTCAGAATCATGAATTACGAAGCTATTTCTTCCCAGTCTACTAACTTCTAGAGTTCCTCTTGAGAAATCTAATGTTGTTCTGATTCTTAATTCTTTGGACATGTTACTTTTTTCCTGCCTGAATTTCTTTTGATCTTTTCTTCATCCTTGAAGTTCTGAAATTTAAAATGACATACGTTGGAATTATTTCTTATTGTTCATTGTGCTGGATACTCAATAGGTCCTTTTCAAAGTTTTTTTTTTTTTTTTTTTTTCAGTTCTGGGAAATTTTCTTGTATTATTTCTTTGCTAATTTTTTCTTTTTTCTCTCTCTCGCTCTCTGTGGGGTTCTTTGTGGAACTCTTACTAATAAAATATTAGAATACTAGACTGTACAGATTTCTTATTTTTCCTCTATCTGTGTACCTATTTATTTTCTAATTTTTTCATCTTGACTTCTGATTTTTCTATTTAAATTTTAAAATTTCTGGGCGCCTGGGTGGCTCAGTTGGTTAAGCAACTGCCTTCGGCTCAGGTCACGATCCTGGAGTCCCAGGATCGAGTCCCGCATCGGGCTCCCTGCTCAGCGGGGAGTCTGCCTCTCCCTCTGACCCTCCCCCTTCTCATGTGCTCTCTCTCTCTCTCTCAAATAAATAAATAAAATCTTTAAAAAATTTTTTTTAAATTTCTAGTGTCATTTTTTAAAAATTAAAATTTTTTTTCTTGTTACATGTATATATATATATATATATTTTTTTTTTTAAATAACATCCTTCATTTGTTTCTGGGATGTGATTGTTCTTCTTATTTCTTTGAGGATATTCTAGTTTTTAAAAATTTTTCTTCTGCATGTTGTTTCTGTTCTCTCTGAATTGCCTTTCTTTATTTTGGTTCTCTATTTCACATTACAGACTTTGCTCAAATGTATGGTGTCCTTGTCTGTCTGTTCATATTAAATTGTAAGGTTCTAAAAAGTTGAGTAAAAACTCCATGTGCTTGGTGGGTTGGGCTGACTGGTCACTTTGATCAGGCAGGACTTGTCTTTTCTCTGTGGTTCTTCAGCTTCTGTAATGATGAACACTCAAATTTAATATTGGAGCTGTATGTCTGAATCATGGCTTTCTGGAAATCATGACGGTATGATCGTCCCTTGTATGATGGTTAATAATTAGATGCTACAGACTGGCTGGTTTCAAAGTTCTGCTCTGTCACTTGTGACTTGTTGTACCTGTTTCCTCATTTGTAAAATGAGGACACTAACAGTATCTACTTTATGGGATAGTTGTTAGGGTTAAGCAATTAATTACAAATACAGTGCCTAAAGTATTTGAAGCATAATGAGTGTTCAATGAGTTACCCATTTTTACTATCATCATTGTTATTAATTCAGTGTAATTCCCTGTTGTGCCTCATCCTTCCTTTCATTGCCTTAGCATGCAGCTTCTCTGGTTCAGTGTTTCTAGAGTGGAAACCTCTCACTTTCTGTCAAAGTGGAGGATGAGCAGTCTCCTGGCTGAGTAGAGTCGGGAAGGGGATTTTGGAAATGTACCAGCTCCTTATCCTGGCTTTTAATCAATATTCTGGATCTTCATTCCCATCCCTCACCCCTTCAGAGATAACTGGTGTCACCAGTTCCCGTCCTTTCTGGGGGTTAGGGGCACAAGCAGGTTTTCTCACCATTGGGTTTCCCTCTGAACTTTGCATAATTTCCAGATTTCTCTGTCTGCTAAGCTGGTGACCACCACTTGTCTATCCCACTGTGGTTTCTTGTCTACTATGTATCTCCACTCCTGTTCTCTTTGCCTAGAGAGTTTACACCTTCTGTGTTCCTTTACCAATAGTCTAACTGGGTATGAAGAGGGAATGAAAATCAACTTATGTATCCAATTGGCCATGTTAACTACAGGGCCACTGGCCTCATCATCTATGAAATGAGGGGTTACAGTGGATAAACTTAAAGGCATTTTCCTTCACTAAAAATCTTTGCTCCTTTGTATGGTTTAGATTTAATGTAATTCCCAGCTGATCACAGCTAGATTCTTTATCACTTAGCTCAGTCTCAGAATAGTAGTGATTATTTTTGCTTTTGTTGTTTTGAATCTCTTTGAGCAAGAGACCTATGGTGTAGCAAATTATACCTCGTGTACAAATTAGAGTAAACTGAAAAACACAGGTGACTTTTGTTCCCTTCTGCATCACAAAAGACCTTTTCAATACACCTGATTGATTGTAAAGGAAACTCCACGAGCACATGTGAGCTACTGGGACTCTGCTGATAGTAATTTGGGTGCTATAGTATTTATCATGCTGTGCTATTTGGCAAGTAGGAAGCTTTTAAACTTTTTGCTCTTTCAAAAAAAAAAAGGTCCTAAAAGAAGATGATACAAAAATTTGAATTAGGGAGAAGTTTCCTTTCTATGGTTTCAAAGTTCTGCTCTGTCTGGAGAATGTCTTGATAAATCAGTAAAAATCGTGTTTTTAAGATGGCTTAGGTCAGATTTTTGTCACTTAATCTAAATGCAGAAGGGTACATTGTCTTCCTCTCTGGATCTCCACCAGGTGGGCTGACACTTTATACGTACAGCCTCAATGTCTGTCCCTATTTGCTGTGGTCACTAGAATTAACGATTAACTCTAATGTGTTCTATGTTGGTATCCAGGAGAGAAACTTCCACAGGATAATGAATATTTCTAAGAGGGTGGGTTATATGGCATTTGAAATAAATAACAGCTTCTTAGGGTTTGGTGTAATCCATTGCATGTGGTTTTTGTTTGTTTCAGTGTCAGGGCATAGGGGATGGGAATACATCCCTCAGAAAGTTTTCAATTAAAACAGGAATCCTAAATAATGAAAGTAAGGGAGACATTAACAGTTTTTTTCCTCTAATACTCCCAATTACTTTGGACATAAAATATGATTAAAGGTTTGTAGAAAAAGAGATTAATGCATCAATATTGACAATTTTGGGTTCATCAGTGATGCAATCTGAAAAACATTTATTTCATTTGGAATTAGTCTCTCCCCCAAATAATTCTTACCATATTTGGAGTGGCTTTTTTAATCATAGTAATTATGGCATATGCTGTTGGTTGACTACCCAGAGACTTGCCTTCCTTTATCCTTGCTACCACCCAAATTTTATTCAGGTAAAAAGTGGCCATCTTCTTCAGGGACTTTGGGATCTTCTGGGACTCTGGTGTCCCAAGTCCAAGGGCTAATTCCTGATAGGTCTCAGGCAGCCATGGTTCTTTCATCCCCCTTGCCATTGACTGGCGTAGGACTGAGCATGGGATGTGATTTTGGCCAGTGAAATGTGAGGTAAAGTCCACAGACTGGCGTTTGGGAAGGTAATCTCTGTTCCAGATGAAGGACCCAGAGAAGGGCTTTGTCATGTGTGAATATGATGTTCGGTGCAGCCACAGCCGTTTTGCAGCTACGAGTAGATGTTCTTAAGGACCTCAAGGAGGATGGCAGAATAGAAAGACAAAAGGAACCTGAATATTGATAATGTTGCCAAGCAGGTGACTTGGTTAATCCGGAACAGTATCATCTTTGAACTTTGCATTCAGTGGAATAATACATTTCTTTATCATTTAAGCCATTTTTAGCTGGTTCTTCAGTTATTCAAAGCTGAAATAATTCCAATACAGTAATAAAAACAAACTTAATGCTTTAACTCTTTGGACTAAGACTTTTCTTCTATTCTTTCTCCATATGTGAGAAAAGTATGAAATAAAAAATAAAAATAAAGAATTGCAAATGTGAAAGGATCACAGAATGTCAGCACTGAAAGAGACTTTAATAAATTATTTAAGAAACATCTACTTGTTGAGATAGAATTGTGCTAGATCCAGGATATAGCAGAGAAAGAGACATAGTCCCGGCTTTTTTGGAACTTATATTCTAGTGGATCTTAGAGAGTATTTGATCTAATCTTATTACACAGAAAGGGACAACTTTTATATCATTCAGGGTTGGTGTAATTGTTTGGTTACTTAGTAAGAGGGTAGATCCTATTGGAGGAAAGGCTATATACCTTTGTGGTTCCTTTTGCTTTTGAACATGTAGCTAGCTCTTTTGCTTGTCTGACTACCTGAAGGTTTTGGTTATCTAGGGCTGGGCCTGGAGCTGAGTCTGGGTATAAGGGGAGAAGAGAGCTGAATCTCTGTGCATGATGGAGTAAGAGGAATTTAGAATTAGTGTGTGTGTGTGTGTGTGTGCATGCATGTGCACGTGTATGCATGTGTTTCACACACACGAGAAACAGCAAGATAGTCAATGTCTGGGTGCTAATTGAAGTAGGGAAACCACTGAGAAATCCCCTGTGTCATGGTGGCCAGAAGGACTTTTAGGATGAGATGACTACTATGAAGTTGTTAAGTTATTTCCTGTGTCATGCAGGAATGTAACTCTCTGACAGTGACCTAGAAAACTTCAGTGAAAGTTTTGCTACACATCACAGGCTTTGTTCCCTTGTCGCTTCAATGGGGAATCAGGGAGATAAAGGATTGACCTCAAGGCATAGAGCAGAGAATGGGATTCAGCAGAGGTAGGAAAATATACCTCATTCTTCATCTTCCTCTCTCTGGGAACTTTACAGACATCTTGAAGAGGTCTCTGCACTTAATACTGGTTGTGGAATGGGATGTGAGCTCTTTAATTTACCTCATTAGGGACATCGGGATTAGAGTCCTACCCCACTGATGGCTGCAGGACTCCTCAATGAGTGATTATTCACTTATTAGGAGTTGCCTTCTCCTGTAGATAGTAAGCTCCTTGAGGCCAGGGGCCATGTCTGTTTTATCAATTAAGTTCACACTGGGCAGTGTTTTGCCCCCCAAATAAGTATTCAATTAGGAATTATTAAATAGTTCCCTCCTAATAGGGAAAAACTATCATTTACATATTCATCGTCTCCCCTCTGCCCTCAGCTTGCTGAGGGGAAGCAACCAAGCCCCTCATGCTGCCTCCCCCAGCGTAATGATGTGTTGCCAGGTGGGCTCCTGGGCCAACCACTGACTGCTTGTGGATGATAGGGAGACCGGAGAAGTTGGGAGAAGCCTGCCAGGTTGGCACTGGAAATATCAGAGAACTACCGACAAGAGAAAAGTAGTAGATTCAGACAGTGGGAAGGGAGACAGAGAAGACACTTTGTGGGAGCTGAGTCTGAGAGGTTTCAGGAGCTTGGAGACGGAAAAGAGGGTCCCTGGGGGCAGGTGCAAGGCCTATGAAAGCACACACAGAAAGGAGATTCTTCTGTAGGCAAAAACTGGCAGGAAGAGCTGGTTTCCATCATGTTTGCTGTGTGTTAACAGTGGGATCTCTGGACAATTTTAATAGATTTCATAGAGATAAAAAATTGCTTCTTGGTTATTTCTCATTTATTTCTTTGAATGAGACTCCAGGCTAGGGCTGACTTCAAGATGAGAAGAGGCCAACCTGGCTTTATGTGGGGTACACCCTCATGTAGGAAACTGAGTTTCAAGCTTCGGTGCCCTCCACAGTGCTCCCAAGCCCTCATTAGGAGAGCAAAGATTTGTAGCAAAGAATCGAAACTGCAGTAATCTCAGATTGCATGCCATCCAGTCTGGTAGCTAAATATGGGCAGAATTAGGACTAAGGACTAAAATGAGGTATGTTCTTATATTTTTTCTTTAGTAAAGAATGGTGTTAGAAAGTGCGCTGCGAGAGAAGAACATTCCATTTTGGGCCTAGTCCAGAAATATGCACGAGGGTCATTTAGACTGAACTTATTTTCCATTTGAGTTAATCTGTGGGTAGCAAGTCACTCCCTGTTACCAACCAGATCCTTCTAAGGATCTTAAAATATTCAAATTGGTTTTTTTTTTTTCAACCCCCTGAGACTCAAGAAAAGTCACATATTAGGCCAGAGTCTAAGTTACTCCTCCCTGCTGGACCTTGGTAAAACAATGGCATTCCTCCTTGTTGGGAACACAGGCCTGTGGTTTCAGCTGAATTAACTGGTTTAAACTAAATGGAATCTTAGATACAAAGTTTCATTTCTGAGAGGCTATGTTCCATTCCGTGGCTAGGAGAGAAGGCTCTTAATTCAATTTGGTGATAGGTGAGATCTTCCTGAGAGAAGCAGGGGTCCCAGAGGTCGCAAATGTTCTATAGCTCAGTGCTGGTTTCAGGGCGGGGGGTGGGGCGCTGTGTTCTTACAGAGGCCACCCTAGAGACTTTCAGAGGACCAGATGCTTCATTCAACAAACTGCACATGGGGGCCCCAGCTATTCCTTAGCTGCCTGTTTCCATCTTTCTTTTCTTTTTCTTTTTTTTTTTAAGATTTTATTTATTTGTTTGACAGAGAAAGACACAGCGAGAGAGGGAACACAAGCAGGGGGAGTGGGAGAGGGAGAAGCAGACTCCCCGCCGAGCAGGGAGCCCGATGCGGGACTCGATCCAGGGACTCCAGGATCATGACCTGAGCCGAAGGCAGTCGCTTAACCAACTGAGCCACCCAGGCGCCCCATTTCTTTTCTTTTTAAAGATTTTATTTATTTATTTGAGAGAGAAAGAGAGCACAAGCAGGGGGAGTGGGAGAGGGAGAAGCAGGCCCCCGCTCTGAGCAGGGAGCCTGATGCAGGACTTGATCCCAGGACTCTGGGATCATGACCGGAGCCTACGGCAGAGGCTTAACAGACTAAGCCACCCAGGTGTCCCTGTTTCCATCTTTCTTATTGCTCACTTCTAGGAGGTGAATGAGAAACTGTCTGTGGCCACGTTAAGGTGGAAGGATAAGGCATTTCTTTCTTTTTGTTGTTGCAGGTGTTTTAAAAACCCTAGGCCTGACGCCACCTGTCAGGAAGTGCACACTCTGACATCTCTCACAAGTGCCGCAGGGAGGAGGTGGGATGCCCAGCAATGACCCGACAGGAGGTGTGATCCCTCTGGAAGCATCTGGAAGCTTCCAGACGCTGTGCTCCTCACTGGGCTCAGGTGCTGAGTGTCAAGCTGATGAGCCTGACAGGTTATTCAGGACCACATTGGGTTATCCAGAGGAATAAAAGCACAACAAACTGACTGGGAACCCTTGATGTCTGGGAGAAACTCACTGTCGGCACCAGCCAGCCGCTGTCCTGCCGCATTCTTGTCTGCCTGAAAGAAAAGAAAGGAAGAACTCATGATTCCAAACTCATGGCCTAGTACTGGCGGCTACTTGGGAGCATGAGAAATGCAGAAAAAAAGGAGGAACTCAAATGCACAGGTATGTGTTTGGAGAAGTGGTTGCACTGCCTTGGTGTGGAGAGTATCTGTGAAAGGCTAAAGATGTGGTATGAATTTGTGTCTTCAGTGTGAGCTGACACAAAGCTCAAGGGACCCATTCACTGTGCCTGGTCTGCCACCCTTGCACCTGTGGGAATATGGGTGCTTGGGGTTACTGGCTTCGGGCACACAGCCAACATTTACAGTGTGGGCAATGGAATGCCCAGACCAGTGCCTCTTATCATGGACTTGGAAGAAATTCTATGAAAAATCTGAAGTTTTTTCAGAAGTTGCTTAAACCTCGATGACTTTCCTAAATGCAAAACTATTGCATGCATATACACACGCATGCACACACACACACACACATGCTCACACACACTTCCCCCAGGTGCAGTGCATCTTTACTTATCTGTTTTCCATCCACTCAAAAAGGGGAGAGAATACCGTATAGATGGGATGAATCAAATGGGATTATTTTAAAATGCATTCCCCCTCCCCTTCTGCAGGGGATTGAGGAGGATTACATGCAGCTTTCGTGAAATGTCTTGTGCTCCTCTCTGGGAAAGGAACTGTAAATGTCAAGTCATCAGTCTCCGTGACAACAGCTCACACAGGTACAGGGCAGAGCCAGCAGGGAGGGGAGAGCAGCATGGGCCCATGCACAAGTGTCACCTGCAGTTACAGAGACCACGGCCCGGGCAGTCCAGCATCACCCACAGATGGAGAGGTGAAGACAGTTAGGGATGGGGGGAAATGGGTGGGGGGCCTGGTGACACCCCAGAGTTACAATCCCCCCCCCACAGAGGGAACGGCACAGCAGAAGCAGCAGGCTTAGTATATGCAACCCCCTAACCCCTTCTCCAACTCCAGCCCCAGAGGCCTCATACCCACTTGGTGTTAACAGCTTTTTAAACCCTGATGTGCTCGCAAGCCACTTGGAGATCTTGTTAAAATGAACTTTCTGATTCAGTAGGTTGTCAGGATAGGGCCCAAGATGCTACGTTTCTAACAGACTCCTGGATGATGCCCACGTTGCTGGCCAGACACCATGCCCTGATTAGCAAGGTGTGAGGAGAATCTCGGGTCACAGGCGTGCTCTGGGGCACGCAGCTTCAATTCTGCACAAAGATACGCAAATACATTTGAGTCGCGCTTCACCTCGCTAGTGTCAGGAGGAAATTGTCCAGGTAACTCCGAAATCTTTTGGATTTAGAGTGCTTTGGATGATGAAAAATTCTCTCTCTCTCCAGCTGACAGCGGATGTGGGCTGTTCAGATTTATATTGGGATGACCTAGCAATTCGTGAGCACACACAAGTTGAGGGAATGAGTATGCTGGGCGGCAGGGGAAGGTGAGCTTGGCAAGCACACTGGCCAAGGACCATCTACAAAGTGCGCTGCCCACATGTGCATACTTGGGAACTGGGCTTTGCAATGGAGGCTTGCCCTCTGGTTGAGCACGAGAAGGGAAATTAACCCAGGGCTCCTAAGTTCTCCTCACTCCCCCTGGTTTCCCAAAAGGAAAAAAGAACTTGAATAGGTAGGAAGAAATAGAAAATGACAGCAAGAGAATGAAAGTCAAAAGACTGCTTGGGTTTCTATTTTTATTTTTTTTATTCTTGAGAGGAGAGAAGAATAAACTCCCTAAGATGAATCAAGAAGAAGAACATTAAAAGAAACAAAAAAACAACAACAAAAAAAAAAAACAAAGGAAAGAAATGCGTGATGAAGAGAGGAGGGAAATCTCCTTGGTAGATAAAAGAGATTTGCCAAATATATTACATTCATTAAGATTTTTCTCTGCTTATCATGTGTGCTTTTTGGAGGCTTTTCTTAGCATTAACGGATGCTCTGGGAGAGGAGAAAGTTGGCAGAGAGAAGCCTAGCAAATATATAAATAAGCTTCGGAGCTTCCAGAAGTTTCATATCCCACAATAGAACGTTCTCCAGGCTGCACAAACTTTTTCTTACTTAAACAAATGCTTTGAAAGACAAAGATTTCATATCGTCAGAGGAACATTCAGACCAATAATTGCCTTTGTTCTTCCTGCCTTGAAGTTTCAACAGCCAGCAGATTTATGATTCACTTTCGGCAGTAAGCTCCTTCAAATAAATGTCACTTTCCCAGGCTGCAAATTGAGTTTTTGCAAACACAGGATCGACTTCACTAAGAGGAACTAAGTTTTCTTGTGGTGTATGTATATATGATTATGAAACACCACTTGCTTTCTTCCCCTCTTCTGGAGGGGAATGGATTAGAAACTATATTTAAAAAGGAGCCATTTTTAATGGTCAATGTACTACCAGTGAGATTTTGTAGAAACTTTTGTTGGGGGAGATGGGGTTGGAGTGGGAAGGGGACAGAAGGCAGTCTGACCTTTCTCTTAGGTTTATGGACCTCAGAAATTTTGTGCAGTCTAAGGTTGTGGACTTTAAGCTGGTTTACTTTGTGGGTGGGGCAAGATAATTCCAAAAATTTTAAGGTAAAGGAAATAATACAAGCAAGTACAGATGGAAGAATTAAAGTGAGGGTTATGGACCCCAACTGTTGGAATCAAGACTCTTTCAGAGCAGCCAGTCTTGTATCAGTGCTGTTTAGCTGCTAGTGCTAACTCAGTGGACATGATTGGATTCCTTACATATGCCAGGTAGTAAGGGTGCCAGGGGAGGTGAGCCGTGGTGCTGATACCCACCTAGATACCTTTAAGAACAGAGTAGAAGAAACACAGTAAGCTATGGGATTGCCAAGGATGCCCAACCTGCGGCGTGGAGGAGGATGCCAGGCCCCCAAAGAGTCTTGCATTACTTTGGGATGTGGCAGTCACCTAGGTCCTTGTCCACATGCATTAAGCAGGGTAGAAGGTGATCATGCCCCTTTCAGTAGACCCGTGACACCTTTCTTTGGCCTGTCCCCATGACACTGCTCCCAGTTCTGTCTGGATTCCGTTCTCTGTCCCTTCCCCAGTTTGAAGTTTGTGTGGTAACTGCTGCCTTCCTGATAATGATTCTTTTTTTTTTTTTAAAGATTTTATTTATTTATTTGAGACAGAGAGAATGAGAGACAGAGAGCATGAGAGGGAGGAGGGTCAGAGGGAGAAGCAGACTCCCTGCCGAGCAGGGAGCCCAATGCGGGACTCGATCCAGGGACTCCAGGATCATGACCTGAGCCGAAGGCAGTCGCTTAACCAACTGAGCCACCCAGGCGCCCATTCCTGATAATGATTCTTAATGGAGAACTGAATGGGTTCATGGTGCCAGCCCCTTTAAAAGATATATGTTCCTGATACAGGTATAATTGCCACATTACAGAGGGGGGAATTGAAGCTTACAAAATTTAACTGAATTGCCCAAGTTCACACAGCTGGTAGTTGCTAGAACATGGATTAATTACTTTACTATTATTATTGTTTTATGTCAGCTCTACACCTAACATGGGGCTTGTCCTCGAGACCCTGAGCTCGAGTCATACGCTCTGCTGACCTGGCCAGCCAGGTGCCCCTAGAACATGGATTTAAACTCAGATCTGGCTGATCCCAGGACCTGTAGTTTTGGCCGTTAGTCCCAACAATAACAGTTTAACATTTTCTGGACTTAATGTGCCAGGCACATAGTTCTAATTATGATTTAATTTGCTTACTCTTCACATGAATCCTGTGAGGGTATCAGCATTATCATTCCTGTTTCACAAATGAGGAAGCTGGGCTCCTGTGTGACTAACTTGTCCAAGGTCACACAGTTGGTAAGTCAGGGAGCCTGGATCAAAGCTCAGGTAGGCTGGCTCCAGAGCCTGCACCCTTAACCATTGCGCTCCTATATGCCAAGACCCTACGTGGGTCTGTTCTCTTCTTTAAGGTCTGAATACAGACTTTGGTTCCCCTACTTAGACTTTTGAACTTGTCTGCTTCCTTTGCTATGTCAGACCCATCATCACATCCACAATTTCTGGTCTAAGTATCCCTGTCTGTTCCTTCACTTTCCCTCAAACATGTACTGAGCACCTATGTGTTCCAGGCACTGTATTGAGCACTTGGGAGCTGCAGATCAATGCCCAGAAATATTTACTTAGAGGAATGATGGACCCTTTTCTGAAGCCAATGACAATCCAGTGGGGGAGACAGACAAGCCAGCAAAGTGTTGCAGTGCCATATAAAAACACTGTGAGGGAGGAAAGTATGAGTGCTCCAGTGACCTCAGAGAGGGTAGGGTCTAGCTCTGTGCAAGGTGAGGAGACCCCTCAGATGAGGCATTATTTGAAAAGAATCTTTAAAAAGCAGGAGTTCACAAGGCAAATGAGGGAGGAAAAAGCAGATCTTAAGTCTGTTTTTTTTTTTTTTTCCTTCTCTCATGTAGGGTTGAAAGAGGTTGGTGGCTTGTTTGTACTTCAGGAATCAACAGGTATAAAAGTCTGCATGATAATAGCTCACATTTGTGAAGAATATTCGATAAGCCAGGCAAAGTTTTGAGTCTTTACATGCATTATCTAGTCTAATCCTCACACTCACACTCTGATATAGATGCCGTTATTATTTCCAGGTTCCCCATGGGATTCACGGGGTGCTGGGGAAGAAGATTCCTTTTGCATTGACTCTGTTTTGGTTCCAGGAAAGGGATGGAGACATTTCTTAACCATCTGAGCCACCCAGGCGCCCAGGGATGGAGACATTTCTTAAGCACTGTCCACAGATCAGCAACATTTGATGGACTAGGGGCTTGTTTAAAATGTAGATGCTAGGCTGAGAGCAATAGAATCAGAATCTCTCTTCCGTGCTCTGCAGGTGACTTGGGAGCGCACCAAACACGGAACCACTGTCTAGCTGGTGAGCCCTGAGCATGTGGGAAAAGTTTGTTTCCTAGTGAACTTCTTTGTAATCTCACTGGTCATTTATGAAAAGAACCAGCTCAGAGAGTTCTAGAGGGGCTGGTATTTCCCTAGGAGATAGAATTTCCCTTTCCTTTTTAGTCTCATATATACGTTCCAAGAAGGTATTATGTATTTTTGAAATTTCTTGGTATGATTCTAGGCAACAATAATTTCCAGAAAATAAGGGTATGTTTCAACAAATGTTAAGGATAAATTGCTCTTTTCATAAGAGAGCTGGCTCATGGGGTGATGTGCTAATGATTTTTCTCTTTAGCTCACGAATGGTGCTGTTGGTTGTGTCAAGGGGTTTTAGTCTTCATGGCTGATTGGAATATTCTAGCACAAAGGGTACTTGTCTGTCACTCCCGTCTCCTATGGGAAGAAGACCATGAAGGAGAGACTATGGATGAGAGGAGAGTATAGCTCTCCAATGGTGGAGACCAGTAGTTTTCCTCTCCAACATAATCAGTTTCTCTAAAGGACATAAAGGTTAAGGACTTTGGGATCAGACAGTGACAAAGATGGGCTAAATGGGTATACAGTTCAATGGTATTAAGTACATTCATATTGTTACCACAATAATACAAAAAAGTAAAGAAAAATGGGCTAAATGAATCAAATCTCCATTTTTTTTTTTTTTTTTTTTTAGTTCATGGTAGCTGAGCCTTTGACAATGCCAAACTCTTACAATTATAAACCTTCCGTGCAAGTGAAGAGTTGGGATGTGATATAAAAGCACAAGGGATTCAAAGGATTGTTAAATTCTCTACATCTCCCTCTTTCCCAAAGCACCATGTGGAAACAGGTGCACGAGATGGTCTCTTTGATGACTATTTAAGTGCAGTTTTCACTACTGTATTCAGGTTTCCAATAACCATTTACAGAAGAATGGGATCTTAATTCCTAACAGGTTTTCATGTATTCAAAGTCTGACTCTGAATCTAATTTATACAGGTTGGAGAGATTTGGAGGAACAGAGAATGTGATGCCAAATGTAAGAATATGCTTTATTTGTGAATGTTCATCCAATTTTTTAGGACGGACTGTAAAACCACAATGAGATAAGCAATAACAGATGAGCAAAATAGGGCCCTGTATTCACAATCATTCTGTCTAGCATGTGATCAAATGAGCATAATTTGCTTTGTAGAGTGGTTGTCAGGTTAAAATGCTGTACCTGCTGTGGGAGGGCTTTGAAAAGTATAGATGGGCAGTTTGCTGTCAGGGCTAGAGAGAGACTGAAGAATGGCAGGAGAAAACGTTTTGCAATGATAAAGAATTCATTCAACAACCATTTATTTAATGGGTATCTACTGTGTGCTAATAGGCTATACTAAAACTTGAAATAATATAACAAGATAAGCATAATTTCCATTGTGCTGGAATATACAATCCTCAAGGCAGAGGAAATTAATCCAAGGATTGTAATAAGGCTTGATAACTGCTATGGTGGGGAAAATACTATTGCTGTATAACAAACCAGCTCCCAAATCAGTGGCTTAGGACAGTGATCATTTGTAATTTCTCAGGTATCAGCAGGTTGGCTCACCTAGGCTGAGCAGCTCTGCAGATCTTTTCTGGACTTGCTCACCTGTCCATGGGCCACTGGGGAACAGAGGATCTGCTCTGGGCTTGGTTGATGAAGCTCCTCTGGGTGGCTCTGGTCTACATGTCTCTCATCCTCACTCTGGGATCAGCAGGCTGGCCCAGGTGTATTCTTCCCACGACTATGGCAGAAGCGATGAAGACAAGTGGAAATACACAAGACCTCTTAAGGCCTATGAGCAGAACCGGCACATGTTACTTTTGCCTCAATCTATTGGCCAGAGAAAGGCACAGGGCTGAACCCAAATTTAAGCAGTGGGAAAATATTCTCTTATCCATTAGTGAGAGAAATTGCAAAGTCACAGGACAATGTGTGTAGACAGGGGGAAGAGTGAAGAATTGAGGTGAGTGAAGCCACCTACCTCCATAGGGCATGAGCATCTGCGGAGACTCAGAATAAATCCGAGTAGGATTTATTCAAATGGTAAAATAGGAGAAACAGCAAGTGGGCAGTTCTAGAGGCATGGCAGGTTTGAGGGACCAAAAGAAGGCCAGTGTGGATGGATAGAAGAAAACAATGGAGGGAAGAAATGAGGAAGGTAGGATCAGATAAGGAAGAGTCTTATCTACATATTAATAACTGACTTCAGAGCCATTGAGGGGTTTTGATATATGATTATGATTTGCCAGTCATCACTGACCCCCTAGTCTAGATTCAAGGGAGAAATATCCTTCCTCTAGTTTGCAATGGCATAAGCAACGAAGTGCACCTTCCTCAATATTTTGACTGGATTTTCTCAGTGTTTGTCCAATGTATTCCCATTCCCTTGGGCCCTCTGATTAATGTCTCTGAACAATCCCACTTTGTTTTAATTAGTGCAAATATTTTAAGTTCAGCATATTAGTTTCTCTTGTAGGAAAAGCATTCTCTTTGAGAATCATCATAAATCATTGAAAAAATGAATTGGCCAGTGAGAGAAAGACCATCTCCCAGCAAATGCTGGCAGTCTATCTCGTTATGGGCTCAAACTCTAGATGTTGGAAACCGTTTCTGACCTGCTCAGACCTTTGACCCGTTCAAAGCAAAGAAGTATCTTTCTTCTTCTCTCATTCCTCAAGTTCTTTTCATCCTTTAAAGTATTTTAAGGAGGCCTCATGGCAGAGCTAGAAGAACTGGATTTTACTCCTAACCCTGCCACTGACTGCTTAGGTGACCTTGGGTAACTCACTTATTTCCATTGGATTTCAATGTTTTTGTTCATAAAGGGTGTGTAAATGTTCCCCCAGAATCTTTCCAGTTCTAAAGTTCTCTAATTTTTGGATTATGCTCTGAACATAATCGTCGTTTCACAAATGGAGATTTGTAGTTTTCAGTTCCAGAGACTGCCTGAAGGACCCTTTGCTATTGTACAAAGTCAAAAGTTGGGAAGATGCATTAAAGATGAAGCAGAAGGAGTCAGGAAAAGGATATTTGCATGCATGTAGGCAATAAATGAATTTGTTATGAGTTAAGACATCTGCCAAGAGGCATTAGTGAGAACAGCAGTGGCTGCTTGATCACCTGTGTGCCAGAGTAAGGGCAGTCTTACATGCTTCCAGCTAGAATTGAGCTAAGGATCCTGTGGTTTTTATTTAGTTAGTTATTTGTTTTACTCTTTTGTATGTATCCTTTACCTTAACTCTTGAGATCTATGGCTATATAATTACATCTGAATATTTTCTAAATTCAACGATTCTTTGACTAGTGAGGAAAGCACCCTGCCTCCAGCCAAGAGTCATGAGTGTTGCGGCTACCGTGAGTCAAATTCAATTTCAGAATTTAAATTTACATTGAGGCTGAGCTTATTTGGTCTCCTGGACAGCAGCTGTATCAGGGAGTCTCTTGGTTCAGAATTTGATGTGTTTGTAATTGCTGTTTACCTACCACCATCTCTTAGGTATGAGAATTTTCTCAGAACTGAGCGTGAAAGGGAAGCAGAGCTCACTTCTCTGTTCTTTCCAGCACTCCCCAGCACACTGATCAGGGCATCTACAACTCAAATAGTTAGAATTTCCCAGAGCAACACAAGCACTCAATCCCAAAGATAAATCTCAAGCATTCTAAAGGTATCCTAGCATTTTAAAAGCCAAGTTAGTTATTTCCCAGGGAAGGGTTTGGCTGGTGTTGATTATAGAAATAAATCTGCACTTCATTTTTAGCCCAGTGGCCCATTACAGCTCACTTCAGAGTCTAAACCCCCAAGAATAACGAGAGTCATTTTATGGGAATGAGAGATTATAAATCACTGACTTTGTCAGTTCAGTGTTTCCTCCAGCATTCTTTTTTTCTCTGAGAGTTACGCAGACAGCAGCCCCAGAGACCACCCCTTTGAGAAGCTTCACCTGTTCTTTGTTTGCTTTTGACTGAAGCCTCAAGTTGGCCCTGGCCTTGTCCCAGGGCCACCTGTTAGTCTTAAATAGGTGATTGAGAAAACGTTCATTTTTAATGTGTAGTTTCAGAAGGTTTGACTCCTGTTTTCCAAGTAACTTTCCTCCCAAACTTACTAAAAACAGAACATTGCTTTGGAATGCAAACCTCAGGCAAACAAGGGATTAAACAAAATCTATGCCGTGTCTGCAGAATTCTGACCAAAAGAAGTACATCTAAGGGTCTGTTCATAAGGCACCACCCGCCGTAGCAAAATGAGCCATTCAGGATCTGGGAAATGCTCAGGAAAAGAAATGGCTCATTAGAGTCTGTGGTCTTCAAGTGAGTGCATGTGAAAAGCAAAGAATAACATAACATATCTATTCCTATTTTTATCTCCTTTTGGTATCAGTTTAGACGTACACAGTGTATCAACAGTCCTGTATGTACGGAAGTTATTTATACATATGGTGTGTGCTTTAATTTTTTTTTAAGATTTTATTTTTAAGTAATCTCTATACTCAACCTGGGGCTTGAACTCACAACCCCAAGATCAAGAGTCACATGCTCTACCAGTTGAGCCAGCCAGACACCCCTAAATTTTTTTTACCCATAGAGTGCATGATAGAAAAATTTGGAAACAACTAATTAGTACAGTCATCTTTCTTAGTGAGAATCAGTTAACGAGATTCACTCTTAATACAATGCCTCATTTAGCCATTTGTTTTCTTTCTTTAGTCCTAAATATTATTTTACCATCCAAACAAATTAAAAAGCTTTGAGGCACAGAGGGAAAGAGTGGGGGAGGGAGGCAGAGAGAGTGCAGGAAGAGGAGGCAGGGAGACCTGGGGGAGGAGATGGAGTCCGTGACCTTGACGTTCCCTTCCAGCCTTGAGGGTTAGTGGCCACAGGTTCTATCTCCACCTGCCAGCCACCACTGGGGGTAGGTGCTGCAGGCTGTGACATGGCTGAAAGGTATTTCATATTCTTTAAAATGTGGTGGGCAGGGTTCAGTTACAAACTACTCTTGGCCTCTGAAAAATTGGAGGGGTGGTTGTATAAAGTAAGGCAAGGATGGCAACAATTAATGAATAATCACTTAATACAAGGCAGATGTTAAAGTGATAAACACATCAATTAGATTGGTTTAAAAACCATTCACAGACACATTCATCAACCTGAACCATTCTTCCTGTTTTACCTCACCACCAACCCCTGCACCCCACTGCATCAGTCCATGTTTCAGGATGGGTCAGATGCCGAGGGTGATCACTTCCTGGATTTACTGAAATATAATCCAAGTAAGCATATTCCATCTCAATTTGTCTCAGCATATCAGAGAGGCATAATGAGTTGAAATTATTATTACTACTTTTTTGGTTCCTCTCTTCTGCTGTTCATTTACATACAAAACAAATTATACCGGGTGTTGAGAGGTGAAATTAGCATTCTTCTGTGGTTACCAATAGGAGGCAGATGTTGGATCACTCATTTTCAAGATTTGACTGGTGCTGAAATGAACATGTATTAATATGGCAAGAATGGGGGATAAGTGTATTATGCCATTGGGACAGTATGACAATTCATTTATCACCATTTATGAACTATGGGTGCATACACTGTCACAAATGAAGATGGATGTATTATCTCTTGAGGTCCCTTGACACACAGAAGTAATGTGTGTGGGCATATGTGATTTTAATATATATTAACTTGCAAATAACTCTGTGATGTACGCAAGCCATTGCATGTGACAGGAGGGGTGCTTATTAGTCAATACACAGCTTAGATTGAAGAGACCCAGCAGGAATTAGATGCTGACTGATCAAGGCAATGCTCATCAACCTGTTACCTTCATTTTTTCTTTTTTAAATTTTGTCAGAGATTTCTGTTCAGATAAGGAAACTAAAATAAAGAAATGGTGTGTTCAAAGTCTTGCAGCCCAAGAAACCTGTGTTGTGATCCTAGCCTTAGATAAATCTGGCCCACTTCCTTATGGATTATTATAATCATGCTCAAAGAGCAAGATGATCTTGACTGAGAGGAATAGCAGACAGAGGCTGTTTGCATTATTATACCAGTGCTGTTCCAGATTAGTTGGAAGTCTTGGTCATTTGGACCAATACCTTCTTATAATTTGGGATTCCTACATAGAACTAAGCCTTGAGGAGGCAACATTCTCAAACGAGGCTACTTCCATGGTTTTATCCATTCTGGGTCCCTGAGTGATGACTGTGTCATCTACATAAGATCCACTTACTTTAATTTCTCTATTGATTCCTGGAGAGGTTCTTGACTCTGAGAACTTTAAGAAGACAAAAGAACTCAATTGAGGATGACTAATCTACATTCAGTAATGGGAACAATTGCATATAGCCTAATGTGGGTCATGTGTTATGATGATAAAATTATTAATAAATAAAAATAATACCTTTTTAGAATAAAAATTGTATTAAGCCCTCAGTATGTTCTTGGTTCTCTGGTAAGCACTTGATCCTTTTATCTCATGTAAACCACAGTAATCCTATGAGGAAGGTAAAATCATTATTCCCATTTTACAGATGAAGATTTATAGAGATAGCTTTACTTGGCAGGGTATCAGAGCAGAGGTGGGTTTCTAACTCAGAGTTTCTGACTCCAGAAACAGAGGTCATTCTGATGGCTACCTTTGTCTTCCTCCCTCAGTGGCCAGTAGTGACACTGAATTTGTGTGGCTAAGCAAGTAGTCCTCATGCTGGTTTGATATGGAGGATCTTCTATTATACCACGAAGTCTGTTCTGTGTAGGAGACTTCTTGTTTCAGTGAATTTGTTACTCCCTTTTGGTCTGCTTTCCTGACATGTAGTTTTTGGGATGCCACCAGTCTTCTTAGCTGTGGAATGACTGGCCAGTGCTTTGTGTCTGTGGTATCTCTGAGGGACCTAAGTCCAGCTCTTGAGGGCGTCTTCTCTCTCTGGGTAGTGTCTATGCAGTAGGGACTTCCCAGCATCTTTGTCAGGCTGTGGCTGTTCCTGTCTAGAACATGAACTGAAAATGGACCTTCCCATTATTATAAGCATTCTTTTCCCCCAAATAACCAAAGTGTAGCTCAAGGTCATCTTATTTAATCACACATACTCAAGATCATGTGGATTTCACTAACATCATGACTGTGTTTTATATTTCTATAATTATTAGGTATATGTTTATCCTTTTTATGTCCATAAAACATAAAACATTGTATTTATGGAGGATGTTTTCCAAACAAAACCCAGGATGTTACCTGGCCTGGTTTAAAGGTGGAACAGAATATCTGAAATTAAGACTATCTAGAAAATCTAAATGGCACAGTCCAGGGGCGCTGGACTTGGGAGTGGATCTGACTTGCAATCCTGGTTGTACCACTCACTTACTCTATGATCTTGGTTGAGTCACTTAATGTCCCTGGGCTATATTTTCTTTCTTATAAAATGAGGATAATTCATGTTTAGACCACTCGCCCCCCCAGGTAGTAATGTCTCCCTGAAAGGTGCACTGAGTCATAAATTTATCAACCACTGATTATTTCATATGTTGAATCCTGTGTTGGACTTCAGAGATTCAAAGATGAATAAGATATGCTTCCATTCCTGATCTCATAGATGCCTCCAGTTTCTTCTTACAAGAAGCTTACAGTCTTGGACACATGAAACCATATATTATGGAAAAGCCCCGTGTAAACTTTAAAGCTTTTGATGAAAATGATCTGTGAAGAAAGGAATCTGTGGTCAAATAAGCTTGAGAAATGCTGTACCCTTGGAAATTCATTCTTAGAAATCCACAATGAACATTAGATATTTAAAGCTTTGATGAGGTATATAGCAAAGAAGCATATTTAACTCTGCTTAACCTAGTCTGTTTCAAGATTCAGGAAGTGTTTTATTGTCTGTTACCTACTAACACTCAGAGTAACACCTCATTTGAAAAGGTCTCCTTTCAGGGATGCCTGGGTGGCTCAGTTGGTTAAGTGGCTGCCTTTAGCTCAGGTCGTGATCCCAGGGTCCTGGGATTGAGTCCCACATTGGGATCCCTGCTTGGCGGGGAGCCTGCTTCTCCCTCTCCCTCTGCTTGCTGTTCCCTCTGCTTATGCTCTCTCTGTCAAATAAATAAAATCTTTAAAAAAAAAGAAAAGAAAGAAAAAGTCTCCTTTCATGAATATTAAGTGACTCTTTAGTTGTCTCTGTAGGGGACACATGATACCGTGTACACATTTCCATTAATGTACTCACTCACTGGATTGTATTGCTCATTTATCCGTCTATACCCCTGACTAATCCATAGGCTCCTCAAGTTGTATCCATGCCTATTCATTTTTGTACGCCCAGGACTTGGATAGAAGATGTGCCCCTGGCCATTAGTAGCCACTCAACAAATGCTTGTTGAATGAATGTATGAGATTGTACATTCACACTATACAAATGTAAATGATATGCCTGAAATTATAAGATCCTAGAAGGCAATGATTAAACTTCCTTAATCCACTTTGTACAATGTCCAGTTTGGCTGATTTCTATGACCTTAATAACTTTTTTTATTAGAAGTGTAGAGGTTTAAAATTATGTCTTTATTTGGATAGAGGATAACTTCAATGAGAAAACAATTATTTTCTATGTTTAAAAACTGTTTATTAAACTCCAATATTTAAAACAAATTTGCCAAAATATGCCTTTAAAAGCCCCAAATGGATATAGCTAAGAAATAATATAGATTTGTCCTGGAAATAGGAGCCTAAGGTTATGGAAAAATTGTAACCCAGTAGAGTAAGCATTTATTGGAATGGAAGTCAGGCTAGATGAATGAGTCTTTCAGTGGCAGGGTATTTCTGATAGGGGACTGTTGACAGAGAAGAGAAGAGAAGGGTATGGGGGCGCCATGTTGCTTGAATTTTAGTTTTAGCAAGGGAGTAAAGATAGAGGTATTGGTACTGCTGGAATAGTTGTGAGGTAAAATGAAATGCTAAGTATAGCAACTTGAGTGATAAAGTCTTTCCACACTTGGTGGCTAGTTACCAGTAAGTCTCCTCCCTAGGGCTCTTGGTGGGGCCAGCAGGTAGAAATGGCAGGGCTGTGGTTTCCCTGTTATGTTCCATCAGTGAGGAAATAGGGTACAATAAATCCAGATTGAATGAAAGAACAATTGAGCACAGTTGGAGTAGTAGAAGTTAGTGCTTAGAAAGTTCTTTCTTTTCACTCTTAAAAATAGCTCTTATCCTTACATGTTCACTGTAAAACTTTAGATAATATTGACTAATAAAAAAGAAAGTAATAGAAATAATTTCAATCCCATTAATCAAAGAGGGTATTGGTTTCCATTTTTGAGTGCATTGTATTGGTAGATATTTTGCATTCATTTACCTATGCACATATAATACATACTACTTTAATAACTGTATGCTTAAAAGTATAATATAAACAAATTTCTGAATCATTTCATATTTGTCTGGGTAGCTTTAATGACAACATAGTTTTCTATTCATGTATGTATTATAATTTATTTAACCAATTCTTATTATTGGTTATCCAGGTTATTTTCAAATTTTACCATTATAAACATCATTAGAATGGACTTTCTCCTACCTAAATTTTTGTCCATAATCATATTTATTTCCTTTGGATTAATTCCAGGAAGTAGAATTGTTGATTCAAAGACAATGGTGTTGATATATATTACCAAGTCGACCTTCAGAAGTGTTGAACCACTTTTTATTATTGCTTCCTAAAAAAATGTCAATACTGTTCATCATTGAAAACATTTGCCAATTTGATAGACAAAAATGGTATTTCCTTGTCTTAATTTGCATTCATTGATTGTTATTGAGGTTGATTTTCAAATGTTTAAAATGATTTTTGAAACATTTATTGGCCATTTATATTTCACCCAATTGATTTTGTGTCCTTGGCTTATTTTTCTTTTGGACTCTTCATCCTTTTATTGATTTGTAGGAACTCTTTATATATTATCACTCTCACATTATAAATAATTCCTTAATTCTTGGAAAGCTCTTTTGTTCTTAAATAATATCTCATGAATATTTATTTTGTACTTTCAGTTTATCTTAATAGGAAGAGTGGCCGTGTGGTTCTTGTCTTTCATTCTTTAAGTTTTCCTGTTGTTGACAGAAACCTGAATGTCTGCCATGGCAAGGAAGCTGTCTTAGTTGCTTGGTAGCAGCCCAAACTAGCAGCTCAAACTAGCTTGGGATCTTCAGAGGTAACTGCCAGTAGTGAGATGGTATGCTTTTCTGAGTTACCAAATCATTTAACTTTATCTGGGGATAGTGTTTTCAATATATCAAATTCTTCCTTTGTTCATATTTTAGATAACATAAGTTTCAGAGTTCAGACTATCCTTAGGAACTGACATGTTGTCTTTCAGAGTAAAGGTTAGGATAAACATAAACTTTTAAACTTGGTGGTTTGGCTGACTCCATTAAATATAGAATCTTGCCAGAAGTAAGAATATTTTGCGTAAGCAACAGACAGTGCAACTGGTTTTCCCAATATTGGAGTTTTAAAAAATATTAGTCAATCAGTTCCAATACTGTAATTCAGGCACCCAGTTATCCACAGGTGTTTTGTTTTCAGAATTTTGACCATTATAAACATTTTGCCAACCTGTTTTATACAGCTTACCCACTTTTCCCCCCTGGCATTTTAAGGCAGATTTTGGACACCATTTTATTTCACTTGTATGCATCTTTAACTGCTAAGAATCTTTCCAAACATAGCCAGCAAATATCATACCTAACAGAACTAATAATAATTTTATATTGAATTCTCAGTTATATCCAATTTCTTCTAATTTTCTCAAAAATGTGTTTTTTTTAAATTTTTTATTATGTTATGTTAATCACCATACATTACATCATTAGTTTTTGATGTAGTGTTCCATGATTCATTGTTTGCATATAACACCCAGTGCTCCATTCAGTACATGCCCTCTTTAATACCCATCACCAGACTAACCCATCCCCCACCCCCCTCCCCTCTAGAACCCTCAGTTTGCTTTTCAGAGTCCATCATCTCTCATGGTTCGTCTCCCCCTCCGACTTCCCTCCTTCATTTTTCCCTTCCTACTATCTTCTTCTTCTTCTTTTTTTAAAGATTTTATTTATTTATTTATTTGAGACAGAGAGAGAGACAGAGAGCATGAGAGGGAGGAGGGTCAGAGGGAGAAGCAGACTCCCTGCCGAGCAGGGAGCCCGATGCGGGACTCGATCCCGGGACTCCAGGATCATGACCTGAGCCGAAGGCAGTCGCTTAACCAACTGAGCCACCCAGGCGCCCTTCTTCTTTTTTTAATATATAAAGTATTATTTGTTTCAGAGGTACGGGTCTGTGATTCAACAGTCTTACACAATTCACAGCGCTCACCATAGCACATACCCTCCCCAATGTCTATCAAAGATGTGGTTTTATGTTTGATTGGTTCAACTCAGAATTTAAAAAGGAAGATCTACCTTTGACTGTTGTGTCTCTTAAAGCTATTTATTTGTTTGCTTGTTTATTTATTTGTTTATTTATTTTAGAGAGAGAGAGAGTATGAGGGGGAGGGGCAGAGAAACTCAAGCAGACTCTGTGCTGAGTGCAGAGTCCCATGGGGGGCTTGATCTCACGACCCTGAGATCACGACCTGAGCTAAAACCAAGAGTAGGTTGCTTAACCAAATGCACCACCTAGATGCCCCTCTTAAGGCTCTTTTATTCTAAAGTGGCTATCCTCCCCACTTCCTTTTCACATTGTTGATTGGTTGGAGAAACTGGGTCATTTTTCTTTAAAATGTTCCAAATTTTGAATTGTGTGTTTTTTTTTTTTTTTAAACTTCTTTCTCTATTCCTTGTACTTAGAACCTGATTAGATTCAGGTTCAATATTCTTAGGCAAGACTATTTCATAGGTTATATATGTACTTCCCATTACATGACATTATGAGGTACCTCATGTCTGATTGTCTCACCTCTAATGATGTGACTGATTAGTGAGTTCAGGAGTTGTCAATATAATTCTTCCATCGTTAAGTTCCCCACCAACATTTCATCTAATAGTTTTGGCATCCATTGATATATGTTGTCAATCTCCATCATTTCATTAAGAGTTGCAAAGTGGTGATTTTTAATCCTATTATTTTTTCTGGAATTATGTATGTATGTATGTATTTTTTAGAGAGAGAGCATGCACGAATTGGGTGGGGGAGGGGCAAAGGGAGAGGGAGCGAGAAAATCTTAAACTCATTTCACACCAGGAGCCTGACTTTGGGGCTCAATCTCAGGACCTTGAGATCATGACCTGAGCTGAAATCAAGAGTCAGACACTTAACCAGCTGAGCCACCCAGGTGCCCCCAGAATTATTTTTAAAAACATTCTCATCAGCTATTTGGTTATATAGAAATACAATTCATGCAGGAAAGGTGAGATGTATGTTTCATTCTTTCCTATTATTTGTCCATCTTCAATAATGAGTTGGTGGCCTTAGCAACCCCTAAATACACACAATGAGGTTTGTTTTTCCCCCCCAGTATCATTATGAACTCATGGAATTTTATATATTGAATGTGTTTCAATCCATTGCTATTATTATTCTTTTTGATGTTTGAATTGTCCCACCTTAGGCCAGAGGGAGCCCTTTTAGTTGGCTCTTAAATCCTTTTGACATGACCCCATTAGTCTTTGATATCCTATATATTTTTAATATAACAGCCTCCCTCTACCTAGTCATCACTCCCTGTTGCAAGAATTGAAGTTTCTCTACCTCACTGAGTCCAGACTCCTTAGAAGACATGGTAAGCTTCACTTTCCTTAGAATTTAATTCTTCTCAGACTCAAACATTACACTGGAAAATAAATTCAGGTACCAAGCAGGCTCTCAATCCGTGTGCATTGTTGAGTTAAATTCCGCTTTGTAGAACCTCATATTTCACATGCTAATGTAAACAATATATGGACTCAGGGTGTTTTAGCTCATTTCCATGAACATCTCTAAACCCACGCATATTGTTGTATCTTTATAAAGGAGCTTAAACACACACCTATCAAGCTTAAAAATATCTTCGTGCAACTGTTTCTGTCATTGGGTCTATTAGCATTCTCCTCACAGTGCTTTGCTTATATAAATTTAACAAGATGAAAGGTTGATGCTGAGAGAAGTCTTTGGACAGATTCGTTACCTTAGCAACCTTGCCCCAGACTTAACAGCCCTGACCCAGCTACAAAGTCCTTCACTGGCTAACGAGACACCCTTAATGACAGCTGGCTGGAACTCAGTCCTGCTGATAAAATGACTTGTAATCTGGACAGTAATCTTTGGAGGAATATTATCTTTATCAGATTTCCAAAAGAATCCAAACACCAAACGCAGTTCCACTAATAACTATATTCATAAGGCCATCATGCTTAAGTGCTTCTGGGAAAGCATTAGTAACAGGAAATTAAGTGTTACAGAATAATTGCTAACCTTGCTGCATAAAATAGAAGCTGGCTGCCCAGTGATCTTGTGTTGGTGGTAGTCATTAGATGCCACTGTCCTGTATAATTGAAAAATTGTTTGTATAAAGGAAATATTGTCACTGCCTCATTAGTCCCAACATTTAATTGTATTGGGGAAATCTGAACACCTTTTTGAGGTTCAAATTACACATATAAATTTATTGGCTAGGCGGTTTCAATTGTAAAAAAAAAAAAAAATCAATTTTTACCTGAGCAAAGACCTTAAATTATCATGTAGTGTTCTTAGAGCTGCCATTTTTAAAAAACTCTGGATGAATAAAATCACAATTAGTTAACTATTAATTTATTTATTCATCATCTATTGAGCACT
Source organism: Mirounga angustirostris (assembly GCF_029215605.1). NCBI lineage: Eukaryota > Metazoa > Chordata > Mammalia > Carnivora > Phocidae > Mirounga > Mirounga angustirostris. Next base: position 22,876,612 of record NW_026991713.1, read on the forward strand.
TTGGTTGTTTTTTTTTTTTAAGATTTTATTTATTTTTTGTGGGGAGGGGCAGAAGCAGAGGGAGAGAGAGAATCTCAAGTAGACTCCACACCGAGTGAAGAGTCCAACGCAGGGCAGGGCTCAATTCCACAACTCCGAGTCATGACCTGAGCTGAAATCAAGAGTCGGACGCTTAAGTGACTGAGCCACCCAGGCGCCCAAGCACTTTGGGTTTGAAACCCTTTGGTAAGCCACAGATATTTCCCTGACACACCCCCAAATGATTATAGCACTTGTTTACAGCTGACATCCATTCTGGCTCGTCAGTGGCCATGCTGTGTAACTGCTAGAAGTTTGAAGACAGATTCCTTTACACATTCAAACGTTGCTTTGGAGATTGGGCTTCATTTCTAAGATATGTAGATGCTTTTGCCCTGACTCCACAAATCTTATTTTGTAAATGAACCAAAGAGCCACAATTAAAAAAAAAAAAAAAATCTAGAAAGGTAAGGAGACTCTCATAGCCCTAGTGCAAAATAAGGAAACATTCCTACATATCTAGAAAAGAAATTGTAGATGTAATAAGCTTCTGTTTAGTGTATGTGAAGGATACTAGGTGCTCAGAAAACTCTAGGTGGTTTAGGTTTTGTCCCTAGTTCAAGTTAGATCCTATTATGGACTGTATGTCGTATCTGCTCAACATTTGTATGTTGAGGGCTTGACCCCCAGTGGATAGTATTGGGAGGTGGGCCTTTGGGAGGTGATTAGGTTTAGATAAGGTCATGAGGATGGAGCCCCTGTGATGGGATTAGTGCCCTTATTAAGAAAAGGAAGAGATCCCAGGGATTCCTCTCTCCATCAAGTGAGAATGTGGCCATCTACAAGCCAGGAAGAGGGCCCTCTTCAAGAACTGAGTCTGCTGTCACCTTGATCTTGGACTTTCAGCCTCCAGAATGCTGAGAATTAAATACCTGTTGTTTAAGCCCCCCAATCTATGGTATTTTGTTATAGCAGCCCGAGCTGACTAGGACAGATCCCTAAATTTTACATCTCTGGAGCTTCTTAGTTTAGGCTGGTATCCCGTCTACTGCAGTAGAATTTCACTGCAGTACTTACTTTCAGTTGAGTACACATTAGTGAAGCCTTCTTGTGTGCACTGTGCTAGTAACTTGTCTAGACTAAGTCACAGACCCTATCTCGGCAGAAAAAACTGGTACATAACCATAGTGAAGATGAGTGACAATACTAAGATCTACGGTTTTATTAAGGGTTGAAATGAGAAAAAAATCATGGAAATCCCACCTATATTTTCTGCAAAACTGTCATAGGGAGGACTGTGTCTTAGGTTGAGCAGTATCAATGGAATGGGGATATAAATATTTCTTTAATTTTTTATTGGTATCTAGAAAAACTGCCATAATTTCTAAAATATGTCTTTTTTCAAAAAAAAAAAAACAAACACCACATGAATTACATAATTTACTCACATTTCTCATTATTTTGGGTGCCAGGAAGCTCAGAGATAAGAATTCTAAGCTCAATTTCAGAAAAGCAGGTAGGAACCTGAGTCTAAATCTTTATCTGCACCAACTGTAAGACCTGCCATCCCTGGAACTGCCCTTTGTCTCAGTTCAGGCCACTATCACAGAATATCATCATGGAATGGGTAGCTTAAACAACAGATATTTATTTCTCACAGTTTTGGAGGCTAGAAGTCTAAGATCGAGGTTCCAGCAAGATTGGGTTCTTGGTGAAGATCCCCTCCATGGTTGATTGATGGATGCTTTCTTGCTGTATCCTCACATGATAGAGAGAGAAAAAGCACATGCTAGTCTCTTTCTCCTCTTATGAGGGCACTAATCCCATTCTGGGGCTCATCTCAGGACTTCATCTAAAACTGATTACCCCTCTAAGGCTCCACCTTTGAATACTATCCCATTGGGGGTTAGGCTTTCAATATATTTAGATGGTGGGTGTGAGGAAACCAACATCTAATTTGTAACAACCTTCCCCATCCAGAAAGAGATTCAGAAATTTAGGGACATAGGTGAGATTTAAAAAATCACTGTCAGTGGTGTTGCCTCTCCAGGTCCTTCCCTGGGTCTCAAGAAATTGCCTTGATCTCTTACCAGGCTGCAGTATCCTTCTCTTCTTTCCTTCTACCAATCTGTCCGTACCTGCCCGGGAGTGTTCAAGCGTTCTGTAGCACACTTTCAGACTCAATCTCATCAGAGCCCCACAGTAGTTTTACAATTAATAGTTGCCTCTAGTGGGCCTCATGCTGCACATCTGGCTGAACAACTCAAAACAACTTGGCCTTAAATCCTTGGTGCAGATCTCTTTGCACAAAGATTCCCATATGTATCAGGTATGAACCCTGGTCCACTATTTAGGTGGGCAAGAAATAGAACTTTTATTTTCCTCTACCCCGACTTATTTTAGTGCCCCTAATATCCCCAGGGTTGTAGAAACTCAATATTAGTCAATATATTATCACCTTCTAGGTTCTGGGATGGGAGGCTTCACGTAACATCAGAGCATTGAGGGAATATTTGACCTCTCATTTTATCTGTGCCTAGAAGATCCTACTGACATGTGTGTTGTCCTGTGGGGACATGGCTACATACATTTGCTGCTGCAGTGCACTTTGTTTCTGTCCATTTAGCTCTTTCAGGCTGGTTGCTCTGTTACCTAGGACCTTGTTTTGGCCAAAATAATCATTTTTCTGCTTCTGGGCCATGTTAGATCGGAGAATCCCTGGAGGCTGTTCATGGCCCTGTCTGCCTATAATTGCTCTGCAGCCTTTTGCTCCCTTTAGAAAGATTGGCAAGAAAGGAGGCTGCTGGTAACATCTCCCAAGGTCTAATAAGTTGGTTCAGCAAGCCTTTCTTCCTTCAGAAAGTTCCCCCCCCCCAACCCAACCCCTACCTCTTCTCTTCGACTCCGACTTGTTTACTTGGTTTTCCTTTTCCAACAAAACTGTGCCGGCATACACCGTTTATTTGTTGATCAATTTTCAGTAGTTTTCCCCTTATCTCAGGCCAGGAAAAGTTATTTTCCTTTAAAAAGTTTGCTAACGTGGCTAAGTAGTCCATTAAACAAATTCATTAATGACATGATCATGATTTGAGCAGTTAGGCCGATTTTCAAATGGGATCCTAATTCTAAAACTCTTTATAAGATTTGGAAATATTAATAGGATTTTTTTTGCAAGAATTAAAAAAATAAAAATGGTTTGCATCTACGCTTCTGGAATTTTATTATAATTTTGTTTACTGGAACTGCTTAATCTTATTTGTTTTATTAGATCATTTTTTACCGCTCTATGAGATTCCAATAAACTCTTTAATAAACATCAAAACTTGAGAGCTCATCAGTCCCTGTTATTTCTCCACAAACAACTTGTTAACCCCGTCCTGCCATCACTTTTGTGCCAAACAGATCAACTAGACATTAGTTGATGATTTCTTTTTTTTCTTTATGTAGGTAATATACATTATTTGAAGAAACCAATTGTAATGCAATTCAACACAGTACCGCTGATCAAATTGCTCCTTCCAAAAACAGCAGCTGGGAATATTTATTATGGAAATATCTGTATTTAGAATGATTTCTAAAATCAAATTGCTGTAAACATAACCAAAAATTATGAAGACTGTCTCCATAAAGAACACCTCTTGAGGTGGGAAAAGACAGTTTTCCAAATAAGAGATTCTTAGCCCTTTCTTAAGGCTAAACTATACTTTAATTGTGTGGGTGCAATATTTTGTGGTCATAAACAATACTTACCAAATGCATTACCGGTCAAGTTAGGCATAATTTTGCCAGCCTCAAACATTTATAAGTTCAGCTTGGGAATCTGCTCTAAGGCACCCCAGTTTATTACAACAGTTTCATTTGAGTTAGAAAAAGAATGTGGGACTTCAGAACAAATATAAAGGAAAATTGGACAACTTTGATTACTTTCTCTCCTCTCTTCCTTATATCAAATGATCACCGTGTCCTACAATTTTACCTTTCGACTATAGTTTTCCTCTCTCCATTGCCATAGTTGAGCCCACTGTCATCTCTTGCCTAGGTAACAGCAATGTAGCCTCCCAGCTAGTCACCTTTCTTCAGGTTCATCCCTCACAAAAGCTGAATGTATCCTGTTCTAGAAGGATGACTCCAGAATTCAACTCTGTCCATCTCATTCTCTTCCTTAGAACCCTTAAGCGCTCCCCAATATCTTTGATGTCAAGTCTGAGTTCCATAGCATATACTTCAAAGCCTTCAAAATGGTGTTCCAGGTGATCATTCTTGGGTCATATCTGTGATCCAGACTTTATGCTCTTGCAATAGTTCATCATCCATGCCAAGCTGTTTCTCCTTTCCAGCTTTGTCTTGACACATAAAAAGCATTCACTTAATATATGTTGCATGGTTGGAGCCCCCAAACAGAGGAGAGCTAACAGTCTATGACCCCTAAACCCAAGCAGTGGCATGGTATAGTGGGCAGAGCATTGGGCTCTGCTGCTTGGTTATACCCAGTATCTGTACTTCCTGCAGCCATATATCCCATCTCTACTTCTTATAGCCGTATGATTTTTTTCACCTTGGGCAAGTATCCTAGCTTTTTCATTGGTTAAAATGGGCATGAAATTTAGCTATCTGGCACATAGTAAAAACTTGGGAGATGGTAGTTTTCTTTCTTTTTAAAAAATTCCATCAAATTCTAGAGTTTAAGAGAGCAGCCAACTCTGCTGATAAGTGCCTCAAATCAGTTACAGCTGGTTACTTTTCTGGTCCCACCCCACATACATGTATTAACAACAGAACACAGAAACATAAATCTTGAAACTCATTCTGTGGAGGATGAAATATTACATTTTTACTGCCCAGGAGTTACATGTTGGTTGGAATTTTCCTACCGGATTTCTCCTAGAAATGACGCAATGGGGAAAGGGATACTGGGCATTACTTTTTGAAGGATGGGAGTTAAAAGGAAAAAACCAGAAGGTCCAGAGTGTGGGGTGCCTCTGCAGGAGACTGATGAGCATGAATGAGAAAGTACTCAAAGTGTGTGTGGTAGCATTCATATATCTGACCTACTTTACCGATTTGCCTAGGGCCAGCTTTTTTCAGAAAGATTCAGAACGGATGACTAACTTTGTGTCAGTGGTTCAAAATTGGAAAATCAGGAGTTCCTGGTCAACATCCTTAACCTAGAGCCAGGCCTCTTGATGAGAAATCGAAGAGGAAGAGAAGCAGATGGGAGAATCAAGAGCAGATGCAAGTTATTTAAAAGTAATACAATAATTCAGCAGGAATGGAGTGGAAATTCAACAACTTATTGGGTATGACATTTGGATAAATTAAACTGAACAGACATCTAGGAAATAGCAGATAGGAAAAGCAAAATGAAGGCAAAAACTGGCAGGCAAGAAAAGGAAAAGGACTAAATGAAAACAGAGAGTTTCAGGCCAAGGGGAAGTCACTCACATTTGCTATATATTACATTCAGATTTTCATTTTTTACCTTTTTTTTTTTTTAAAGAATTTGTTTATTTATTTGACAGAGAGAGACACAGCGAGAGAGGGAACACAAGCAGGGGGAGTGGGAGAGGGAGAAGCAGGCTTCCTGCTGAGCAGGGAGCCTGATGTGGGGCTCGATCCCAGGACCTCGGGATCATGAGCTGAGCCGAAGGCAGACGCTTAACGACTGAGCCACCCAGCACCCCAGATTGTCATTTTTTAAATGAAAAAATTAATTATACATATTTACAAGTAACCTGGCATTTAGTGCCAGGTAGAAAATTGCCTGTTTCACTGATTTTCCTCCTTTTTCTTTCTTCATGGCACACATACACACACATGCACCCAAACACACACAGTCACATCCACACATGCACAGACACCCACACACATACACACAACTTCATCACTTTTTCTCTTAATGTTTTTGGGAGATGAAACTTTTCTGATTTAGTTTAGTTTGCTGCGAAGCCAATAAAGATTTTATAAAATATACTTGTTCCCATTCAGTAGAAATTGATTCTCTTATTTTAATTGTTTATTTTTGATCTGTAGATGCTCTGAGGGTTATGGGATAGTTGAGGTAGAATTATAGATAGAATAGAGACAGAAAGAGAAAGATAAATCAAACCAGGATGAGCTCCAAGCAAAGAGGGCAAGTAAATAGCTCGATCTGAAACATGAAAATGCCTATTAAATAGAGATAGGAACAGCTATTTGTCAAAATTTTTAATATTGATTGTTTGTTGATCTTTCTGCCGGAGAGTCATACTGTGGCCATTCTTACTGATTTATCAAATAGATACCTTGCTTTGGAGATCTTTAAGGAGGGTGGGCTTGCTTCATCTAAATCAACATTAACAAACTTCAAGCAGAATTCTGAATTTTACTTACTGGTGAGTTGGTTTCAAGATAAAGACAGAGTTAATTTGTCAAGGTTGGCCTCCTACAAGGAGATAATCTCACTTATGCCTTCAAAGTAAATTTGACCCAGTCTATTGGACATTGAACCAAGATTCTAATTAAAGGAACCTGTTTTCTTGGCATTTCTATGTTCTGCATGTCACATTTTTACATAGGTGCCTGTATAGGTGTAAATGTTCTATTTTTCATTTTCAAAGATATTATATCTTGGAGACCAAAAAGACAATCAGGACTTTGTCCAGTCTTTTTCCTTTTCCTCCTCTTCGCACCTGTCTAACACTTCCACTCAGCATGGCTGCAGTCCTTTCTCTTTTTATTTCCTCACTGTTGGTTCAGGCTTCAACATAGAATCCTAAAAATAAAGTCTAAGATGACAATAAGAGCTCCCAGGGAAATAAAACAAAAGGGAGAAAACATGAAAAGGACTTGAAAATAAAAGGATACAAAAGCACAGTGCGTGAAGGATGAGGTTGTTGAAAAGATTATGGAATTAAGGAAAATGTGATAATGTAATCTTAAAAAAAGTGAAATGTTTAAAATGGAAAGTCATAGGGAGTGGGAGGTACAGGCTTCCAGATAGGGAATGAATAAGTCACAGGGATGAAAGGTACAGCATGGGGAATATAGTCAATGGTATTGTAATAGTGTTGTATGGTAGATGGTATCTACGTTTGTGGATAAACACATAAGACTTGTTGAATCACCATGTGATACACCAGAAACTCATGTGATATTGAAAAAAGTCAAAATGGGGGTAATAAACATGATTTCTCTGAAAAAAAAAAAAAGCCATAGGTAAGTGGATTAAAAAGTTAAAAAAATGAAACTAAAACAAAGTTTTTTTCAGAAAGTTTCGTTACCGAAAGGGAGAATTTTCAGGCAAATCCTATTACATTTCACTATAATTATATAACCAGGTTTATTACTAAACACAGGACACTGTAAAAATAAACAATAGAAGAGACAAGTTACATTTCCCCTTTTTATAATTTTTATCTCTTATTTCTTTCAGTTACCTAATTTCATCTTCATAATCTGTGAACTTGGAACTGGCCACAAGCTCAACATTGGTGGATTCCATTATATTAACGGATACCAACCATTTAGAGCAGTAAGTCTGCTGTCTGTCCCAGAGAACAAAGCTGTCTGTCCTGAGCAATGTAAAGGGTTACCCATGAAAGTGTTTTTACAACAGCCGTGTGGGCTATGAAAAGTGAACAGATTTTACATCAGTTGTTTGACTTGGGCAGGTTTTTAATATATAAATTAGAGATGACATTTTCTCTACTTACCTTGAATGAGCTACACTGTGCATATGATAGAATATGTGATTAACTATAATGAACCAGACATAAAAATTGGATGGTGTTTGGTTCTAAGATGATAATATTAGGACTACTTGAAATGTTAAAATTTATCTGTCATTGGACCCCCCCTCCCCCAAGTTAGGAGAACATGTGTATGGTTCAAAATACAATATATACAAAAGGATAATTAGTGAAATGCTCATCAGCTAATTTCCCCTTTATGATTGGTTTATTCAGTCATTTGGCGCATATTTATTGACTATAAGGAATCCATATCACACCACAATTAGAAATAATATTGATTGTTTATATTGGACAGTGTTCCTCAACCATTACTCAGAAACTCTTTGGGTACTGTCATCATTTGAACATTAAAATAAAGAAAGCAAAACCCACAAAGTAAGAAAATGTATGCTCAGCTTTTTTGTAAAAAAGGAAAGCAAGAATCTTCCGCATTCCTGCTATCTGAGGGGAATGTTTGACAAGTTGATTTGTCTTTGATTTTGTGTAAATGCTTCCGTGGCCACATCTTTCCTGTTCTCCAAAGCAGTGGTCATTTCTGAGGCTGGCAGCTGGACCATCTACACATTTCCACTGTATTTGGATAGACTTGCCTTTTATTTTGAGGATATAGGGCAAAAAAGATGGAGAAGCTCTTCCCTGGGACCTGAACTGTGTTAAGCATATGAACAGATGCTTAGGATTACAATTGATACTTGCTGTGCTGAGTGTCAGGTCCTGTGTGACAAAGGGGCTTTCATGCTCTTTAAGAAATCCATTGTGTGGATGTGATAAATAGAGATTTCTCAAGCAGTCAAAAGGGACTACTTTTGTTCATGCTAAAGATTTCATACTGTAGTGCATATCTCTGAACATATGGCCCTTTCTTTATACTGTCTGCTGGATCAATTCCTTAGAGATCCAGTTGTTGTATCAAAGGGTATAGGCATTTTAATTTTTGATAGAGATTGCCGAATTCCTCTCCTTAGTGATCATGGCAATTTACAATGTCATCAGAAATGTAAGAAAATGGCTGTTCCCTCACATCCTTGTTAACAGAGTATTTTACCGAACATTACTGATCTTTGCCGATCTGTTAGGTAAAAAATATATCTACTTGTAGTTAGTATTTACATTCCTTTTATTATGGGTAAGATAAACAGCTTTTGATATATTTACATTACTATCCATATTTTCTGTCTAGTAAACTATCTCATATCTTTTGTCTGTTTTTCTTTTGGGTTATTCATCTTTTTCTTATTGATTTGTTGATGCTTTTCGTATGTTAGGAAAATTATCTTTTGTTCTGTTATGAGTTGTAAAAGTTTTTCCCAGGTTGTTTTTTACTTTTCTTTTTGCACTATTCCATACAAAGATTTTTAAGTATTCTTATGTAGTCAAGCTTATTAATCATTTATTTGTGACCCTTGGGATTTTAAAAATCATACTTTAAAAACACCTTCCCTGCTTGAAGATAATAAAAACTAAGAAATAAAATACCTCTCCATCTTCTCTTCTATTTCTTTTAAGGTTTTATTTTCCACCTTTATTTATGTCTTTATTTATGTCTGTCTTTCTGTATGTATTTATTTATTGAAGAGAGAGAGAGGGAGAGAGAGAGAGCACAAACAGGAAGGAGGGGCAGAGGGAGAAGGAGAGAGAGTGAATCTCAGCACTACCACCCTGAGATCATGATCTGAGCCAAAATGAATTAATTTTTTGGAGCATGACTTTATTGCATTCTCTTAGTTACAAACACTATTCTGTCAACTATTCTCAGTTGATTTTCTTGGGTTTCTAGGCAATCATCTTATTTGCAAATCATGATAATTTTACTCTTTCTTTTATAATTTTTATCTCTTATTTCTTTCAGTTACCTAATTTTATTGTTGGAGGAACCACTGAGAGGACATGACTGCCAGGTGACTTAGAGCTGGACCCAGACAGTCAGAGACTCCTCACCCCCTCCCCTGCAGGCACTAGAAGCTCCCCCAAAGACCCGGCCTTGAGATAGTAATGTGTTGAGACCATCTAGATGGTATACGTGATTGAACCTAGGTAAGGCCTCTATAGAAACTTTTAAGATTTGGTGGACAGGTGCAGGGATCTACCCGTCTTATGGGCCCCCAAGACAAGCCTTATATATAACTTCCCTTCCTTATTACACCTGCCACCTTCCAGTCTGGAGTGGTCTGCTTCTTTCTTTGGTCTCTCCTTGCCCTTGGGGCCAGTTTCCAATTTCATCCAGGGAACTCCTGAGGTTTTGAACCAACATTCATTGACTAACCAGGCGCTCCAGGATAATATGAAATACAAGTGGTACAAGTGAATTTGTTGCCGACTTTAATGGGAATCTTCTAGTATTTCTCCATTAATTGTGATATCAACTTTTGGGTTAAAGTATATACTTATATATTTACCATATTAATGAAGCATCTATTCATGTTCCATCATATTTTTCTTTTAAAAATAGGAATAGGTATTACATTTTATCAAATGACTTTTTAGCACCCATAGAGATGATAATATGCTTCTTCCTTAATCCTCTTAACTAAACAGAATTTTAAAAATAGACGTCCTTTTTTTCATTTCATTTCATTTAATTAATTTATTTTTTTAATTTTATTATGTTATGTTAGTCACCATACAATACATCATTGGTTTTTGATGTGGTGATCCACGATCCATTGTTTTAAAAATAGACTTCCTAATATTTAATCCTAGCAGTCCTTGTAATTCCAGAGTAAACTCCACTTGATTGTGGTATTTTATTCCTTCATTATGCTTCTGAATTCTGTTTCCCGATGTGTCATAGCATTCTTCCTTCAATATTTATAGGAAGGGTTGGTTTTTTGTTTGAAATGTAAAAAAAAAATTATGTTATAAATTTTATGCCAGCTTTTTTAACCTCTCTATCTTTTTATGTGCACCATTGGATTTTCAGTGATGTGGTCTGGTATTTGGGGGACTATATGTGTTCAATTCCTGATTTGCCTAGAATGAATCAATCAGCCAAGAATTTTATTTATTTATTTGACAGAGACACAGCAAGAGAGGGAACACAAGCAGGGGGAGTGGAAGAGGGAGAAGCAGGCTTCCCACAGAGCAAGGAGCCCGATATGGGACTCGATCCCAGGACCCTGGGACCATGACCTGAGCCGAAGGCAGACGCTTAACGACTGAGCCACCCAGGCGCCCCTTCACATACATTTTTAATCTTCTAAAAATCTAATGTCATATCTCAGTACAGCCTTACTCACCCCATCCATACCAGCCAAAGTAGACTCTGGAGTGACAAATCACTCCCTCTAGGGTCCTGTTCAAATGACACCTTCTTCATGAAGACTTCCTAGTCCCTCCAACTCAGAGACAAGCTCTTTCTTTAAGGATAACTACATTTTTCTTTATAATTGTCTTCTGACCCTTCCCAGTTTTCTGACGTACATTATTCAACAGATTCGTTAGACATTTGTAGGCATTATGCAAAATGCTTTCGTGGTATTATATTGTTTAATCCCTATCACAGTCCTTTGGTTTAAATACCATGCAAATAAAACAATGTGAACGTGGAGAGTCAATAGTTCTTTTTTAGGTTACAGAGCTGGTAGGCTGCGAAGTAGGAATTCAGCTCAAGTCTGTGTGATTTGGAACCACAAACTCCTTCCGGCAAATCATGTTGATAAAGCAGCAGATCATCTTTACAATTACGTTGTATGTTTCCCTTTCCTCTATGAAATTCTGATTTCCTTCAGGGTCTTGTCTGTGTCTTCATTCTCTTGGAATCCCCTATATCTTCTTGCACACGGGAGGAATGAAACAAAAGCTGATCGAATTGGTGGAGCAGAGTGCATATCTTGAATATGGTTCCAATAAAACTTCAAAATGAATTATGGAGTTTTACTCATGCATTTAATCTCTTTTGTAGTTCATCAATCCATACATTTATAAGTTCTGGCAAAAAGACTCTACAGAAGGATTTCTGGAGTCATGGAATATGGGCTTTGTTTTCATGGTTACTCAGCTGTGGAGCATTCTGGTGGATGTTCTCTGGAGCTGGGTCACTGGGCAGAATTTTCAGTGTTAATTGGCTGTTGTTTATCTCAATGCTGGAAAACTGTGAAGTTCTGCTTCCCCAACCAGAAGTGATAGCTCCCTCTTTCAATCCTCATAGAACTCTATACCTCTTTTATCACCTCTCACTTTCCACCTGGTATTACAGTGATTTATGTGCATGTCTTATTTCCTTTATTATGTGGTAAGCACCTTAAGTTCTGAGCCGTGTCAGATGCATTACCCATTGGGCTCACATGGTGCCTGGCACATAGTAGGAGCTCAGTACATTTTTAAAAAGTGATTAAAGTAGGTTCTAAATTCAGCAAATCTTGCTCCCCCTATCTTATTACTAGCACCATTTCAGCATTTTTTTTGCTGTTCCCCACTATTCATGTGGGTAGTATGAGCCAAAATTGCTGAAAAAGGATGCAATTTCCCTTGTTAATATAATTACTACCATATATTATCACAGTACTAAAGTCATAACATTCTCATTTTCAGTGGCCTACACACATCACCAAGATTATCTCTGGAGGAGAAATGTATCATGTTTGTTTTCAGTCACAGAGTGAAATGCTGCCAAGTTTGGTGAATATATATGCTCAGCCTCTTTTGAGTGACAAGTGTGTAAATGGGGCCATCTTATGAAAAAAATGTAAACTTCCTCTTTGCATCTGGACAATTTGTTAACTGTTTGGATTACCAATACAAGGCAGGGGGTGGGTGGTGAGCATGCTTTTCTCTGTGGGTCTTTCATAGTTTAGGAAAATAATGAATGAGGAACTGAAGAACCTGGAGAGGGACCAGGGGAGGGAATATTTGACTCCTACATTATGAGGGCAGCAGGCCCTTCTGGGGAGTCTAATGGCCTTGTCAGCTGAACTCAGGGTGGACAAGGTCAGGATTTTGAATTGTGAGTGCATGATCAAGCTGTAATAGTCCTCAACAGAACCTAATATGAGTTTATCTTTGCTTTTGGAGAAAGAGACTCTTGTTCTGAGAATCTTGTCTCAGCCCAGAATTTAAAGGACACTTTACTTGAAGCAAGACTGAGCTGCCAGTCCTTGTCATGCTTGTGGGATGGATAGAAGTGGGACATCTGTCCTGCATTTTGGGGCTGATGCTGGAAGGTCAGCTATGGGGGTGAAGGCATGGCATCCGATGATTACCTCAGCCTCTAACCACGGCTAGCGAAAGCATGAGGGACAGGGACATGTCCCAGTGGTAATCAAGGCCTCATGTCAGGGGATCTAGATTGTGGGAAGGTGGTTACTGAGGGCAGAGTCAAACTCAGAGTCCAGGGCCTGAGTATGGCTGGGATTTTTTTAGTCATAAGCCGAGGAGTGGGGGATGGGTTGAGCCTGGGTGGCTCAGTTGGTTAAGCAGCTAACTCTTGATTTTTAGCTCAGGTCTTGATCTCAGGGTCCTGGGTTCAAGCCCCATGTTGGGCTCCATGCTGGGTGTGGAGCCTACATAAAAAAGACAAGCCAAGAGAGGGCTCCTATTCAAATCCCAGTGTTGGATCCCATGTCACTTGGGCACTAGAACTTTTAACTTTTAAGATTTTATTTATTTATTTGAGACAGAGAGCATGAGAGGGAGGAGGGTCAGAGGGAGAAGCAGACTCCCTGCCGAGCAGGGAGCCCGATGCAGGACTCGATCCCGGGAATCCAGAATCATGACCTGAGCCGAAGGCAGACGCTTAACCATCTGAGCCATCCAGGCGCCCTTAACTGTTTTATTTCTTACTAAGAAACATCCATTTCCTTGCTGTTTCAACTCCAAGGATCCTTGGCCTTGGCCCTTTCTAGAAGTTTTTCATTTGCAGTGGCACTTGGGAAGCTGTAAACAATAAATGTCCAGGCTCTACCCCTAGACATGTATGTATATATTTATATACATACACACACAGTACACATATACAAATATACATATATGCAGGCACACAAACATATATATGTGTGTATATATAGACACACACACACACAGACATACATACATTTAGTATATATAAATTACACTCACATACGCATATATTATGTATGTATATATCCCCAGGAGATTTATTTATTTATTTATTTATTTATTTTATTTATTTTTTTAAAAGATTTTATTTATTTATTTGACAGAGAGAAACAGCAAGAGATGGAACACAAGCAGGGGGAGTGGGGCAGGCTTCCCACTGAGCAGAGAGCCCAATGCGGGACGCTCGGTGAGGGGCACTCGATCCCAGGTCCCTGGGATCATGAGCCTGAGGCAGAGCTTAACGACTGAGCCACGCAGGCGCCCCTCCCCAGGAGATTTAAAAGTACAGGTTGAGAACCACTGACTACATGATGTGAAATGAAGGGAGTGGAGGCTTGAGTGACCCCTACAGGCCAACAGTAGCACGACCAGAACAAAGCTGCACCCAGGGGCAGTTTATAGCTTATAGTTACTATTTATGGCGTCCTTACTCTGTGCCAAACACTTCCTTCATAAACTCATCTGATTTTCACATGATCTTACATATTTTATTAACTCTATTTCACATGATCTTACATTTTATTAACTTTATTTTTCAACGAAGACACTACGGTCCAAGTTTCCACTGGACCAAATTTGAACTGGACCTTGAACCCAGGGTAGTATGGGACTGTTGCTTCTTAGGTCAGTCTTATAGGGTTATTGTAAGATTTCAGGCTGAATTGTGGGCATTATAGTATTGAGCTTAAGAATTTTGGCTCTGGAGTTGAATTTAAATAAATTAAAATCCCGGCTCTGCAATTTAGAGTTTGGTGATTGGAACCAGTTAGTTAACTTCTCTGACCCTTAGCTTTCACCTGTATGATGGGAATAGAATCATTATAGGGTCTAACTAAGATCATGCTTGTAAAGCTCTTAGAATACTGGCTGGTCCAAGCTAAGCACCCATGTAGCACTGCCTGTTATTATTAGATCTGGCTTAGGATAGAAAATGCAGGTGTTGAGCCCAGAAACCCAGCTATAAGGAAGTGGAAAAGGCATTTGCTGATGTTGATACAGTCTGGTATGAATTTTCTGTACCAGTCTCCATTGGTTAGGAGATGGGGGAAAAAATGAGGAAAACTACAAATAAAGTGAATTAGTGATGCTTTTAGGTGCCTCCTTTTTTCATTTCTTCAGTTCTGAAAATCCTTCCTCATTGCTCCTCCATCCTCAGCCTAATGCTTGGGTCTAATCTCAGGTGGTAATGGATTAAGAAGGTACTCATCCCAGTGTTTGACTTTTTGCTAAGAGACTCAATTAACCTTCAAGACCCAAAGGAATCAATCTTTAATAGTGTAATTTAAGGCCCTGTGAGGGGTATTGGGGATAAAATGTTGGGCAGGGACTGTTCCTCTTATCACCCAAGATGTATTACTGCCATGCCTGCTTGAGGGATTGTCATTAGACAGTCATCCAGAAGGCAGGGGCTGCCCCCAGTTTACTTTAGTATCCTTCAGAGTCTTGTGTACAGCCCTGGGGACACAGTAAGTTCTCAACAGTCTTTTGTTGAACAGAATTTAAAGAATGTATTTAGTTGTCATCTTAATATTGTTTCTGTCTAGGTATTTATGAATGCTTAATAAACTTTTCTTGGAAAACTTTGAAAAATTATTACTAAAGTAACTAATTACATTTTATACCCTGAAAAATTTTAATTTTTTTAACCCTAAATTCATTTGTTCATTCAGCAAATGCATGTTGTCTACCCTATGCCAGTGGCTGGGAGAAGCACTTTGGGTTGAGGACATTCTTTCCACAGTCTCTGGGCTCATTTCCTTCATAGTCTACATGAAGCTGACCCATCTCTCCTTCAGGCATCTTCTTGGCCAAGTGAATGCCTGGTCCTTTGAATATAGCTCTTTGGGACCCCCATTCTTCAGCTCTCCACTCTTTCTCACTCACGCTGTGAGTGCTTTTAAGATGGGTGTTTACATTCTATGTATTCCAAAAAGGCAGTCAATTAAAAAACAAAATAATCCATCACCTCTCAATTAACAGTCAACACTGATGGAGATTTCACCAAATGAATTATGAAGTACATCGCTTACTTTTATTACTTGGGACCTAGTTTTGTCATGACTCTATTGATGAATTTGAAGCTCTGATATTAATATTAACATGTCCCCAGTTACTTAGTTGGCTTCCAAGGGACATTATTTGCAGAGTGTCCCTGCCAATTTTAGTGTGTATTAAGGCTAGTAACATATTAAGAGTTAAGGCAAAAAAAAATTTAGTCAAGGAATCTGCAATGATAGCAGACCTGAGAACCATAATTTTGCATTTCTGACTATTGTCACATGTGGAGTTTTCACCATTGGGTCCCATTTACTTTGGTTTATTGTTTCAATTTTGTATCTAGGATGATTTTGACAGTTTTTAAGAAAGCAGTGTCTCTGGGGACCAGCCGTGTGAGCTTTAATATGAAAGAGGGAAGGAATGATTTCATGATAAGGGAACAGAATGAGAGTAGTGGAGCCAACTCAGTTATGGGGAGAAGAAATCAGAAAGGCTAAGGAGAGGACAGTGTAGGGGAAAGTGACAAGCATGAAATTAGATGCCATTTCTGACCCATCCTTGTATGAACCTCTGTTCCTTTCTGCAGTTTACTTAGTTTTACCCATGGTGACTCTAACTTTGAGTGTATATGACTTGACAAAATTTATGGTCACATATTTTTACATATCCTTGTGCGGGTACATTTTGAAGGTAACTTCCGCTCAAAGATTTATTGAGTGCCTTCAATGTCATGAGCACAGCATATATAAAGATGAGTGAACCCAGTCTCTTGCATTCCAAGAGTTACAAATAAAGGAAACAAATCTGTATGTAACCAACCAACTGACCAACCAACCAACCAACCAACCAACAAGACAAGTGCTAAGTTGATGGTTTGGGCAAAAGCTGAGGACAGTTTAACTCAGTCTATGAGATTAGAAAGGGATGAAGAGTAAAATTTTCCCACTATTGAAGTGGGTGGGCTATCCAGTCAGAGGTGACAGTTTGGGTAAAGACTTTGAAGAGTGACTCAACATGGTTTATTCAGAGAGTGGCCAAGTAGACCGGTGTGGTGGGATTGCTGGGCACTTGGGAAGGAGAGGTGGAAGATAAGGTTAGCCCTAGCTCTTCCTCTTGGCAGAGGGCAGATGAGGGGAACTTCCAGCCTGAGAATGTATATAACTAAAACATTTTAATTATATCCTGACCGCAAGTCAGAACCGTTCCCAGGGTTTTCTGG
The DNA here is from genome assembly GCF_029215605.1 of Mirounga angustirostris. NCBI lineage: Eukaryota > Metazoa > Chordata > Mammalia > Carnivora > Phocidae > Mirounga > Mirounga angustirostris. Next base: position 22,893,631 of record NW_026991713.1, read on the forward strand.
AGGAGGGTTGGGGGAGAATAGTCTAAGAGCAAGCCTCTGAAGCACACGTGGTCCACAGTCCCCAGCTATGCTGCCCCTACAGAAACAGTGTGGACAGCTTGAGCTACACCCTGTCTCACTGGGACTTCCGTGGAATGGACCAGAGGGAAGGGGAAGCATCTGGTGCCCATGGTGACTGGGGCTGCGGACAAGCCCAGGTTGTTAGCTAGTCTAGGTCACATGAACTGGGCCATCCAAAGGTGTCTAGAGGCAAGATGAACCCAGCGAATGAGCTCATAGTTCATTCCAGGTGCGCCAGCCCTGGCTCTAAGGTGGGGATGTTCAATTCCAGACACCCTCGTGAACGAGAAGTTAGCTTTCCTAATGGCATCCTTCTTTTGGTCTGGAATGACTCAGAAGTGGATTTGGATGAGCCTTTCCTTTTGGCAGAAAGTCAGTAGTCATCTCTTTTTCCCTTTTTAAAATGTCTGTAGAATAGGAACACTGTTATGGAAATTAGTTAGCAGCTGCTGTACACGAATGTTTAGAAAATTAATATTACTCACATTATGCTATACGGAAGCAGAATTTTAATGAAGCACTGAAACTACAGGCACATTGACCCCTTCCCCTTATCAGAGAAATCTCAGAATGCACAACTTTCTTTGAGAAAACTCATTTCCACTAGGCTTCTATAGGCCTATTAGTGACAACAATAGCACATTCACAACCCAAAGGAGCAAATATTTCAGAACATATTGTACTAAAATGCGACAGTGTCAGCTAAACCATTATCTATACTTATTTCTTATTATTAATTCTTAACAATTAGCTGTTCTTTGTTGCATGGTAATGGGATTTGCCATACTATAAAAAATGCTTTGAAGTTGTTAAGTGTCAGACCTTGTTCGTGCCAATTCTCTTAGAGATGATTGTTATTTGCTCTACAGCCTGCTGGGGATGTGGCCTGCAGTGGGCAGGAATAAGTATGTATGTGTGGGGTAGGGGTGAGAGGGGGGTGTGGTGGGGAAGGGAGGAGATGACAAGGATTCCATACAGAAAAGCCTGTCTTTGCAAAACTCAACCTGGAACCACCTACCAAAGTCGATGCAAATGCCTTCACCCGGTTCTGAGGTTCTGCAATGTTATTTTAGGGGTGTGGGGCCCCTGGGGAAAGGTGCAGAGGGAAATTTGGGTGAATAAGGTGGAGAGTAGTCAACTTTCAGGTGGCATGAGGGCATGATGGAAACAAACACACAGAACCTCATCAGGGCAGTGGGGGAAATGCTCTGAAGGTAAGAGACCTTTTGGTTTTAACTGAAGGGGAAGCTCAGGAAGGAGGAGAAAAGGCAAACTTCCAAGGGTAGAGTGTTTGTTATGTGATTTATAACCTCAATCCATGTAAAAAGGTATTCTTTGACATCAGGGCACACCGTGATTGCTCCTGCCAAAGAAAAGCATGGTCAACAGTGCAGGGAGGTGCAGGAGGGATGTGACAAAAAGAAAAGCAAGAACAATGGACCAATGCTAGAAATGACATGGAGACAGGGGTGTACTTACTTTTTGTGGGGATGTTTGCTTTATACAAGTGTGTATGTATTCATTATTTAAATGCATCACTATCCACCTGGGAAGAAAGTGTGTGTGTGCGTGTATGTGTGTGTGTGCGTGTGTGCACATGTGCATGTGTGCAGAGGTTTGATTCTGTGTGTGGGCATGGGTAGAAAGCTGTAGATCTTTAACCTTACCACCACCACCTGTATTTACTGAGTACTCAGTGGGGACAGGCACCAGGTGTTGATCCTGAATCTGGTGCTGGTCCTAAGGGCCAGTGATGTTTGTCATCTACAGAATAAGACTTTTTAAAGTCCGCAGTGTTGTGCTGGAGCCATCTTGTATTAGCTCACAAGATCTTGCAACCTGATGTCAGTTTGGTAGCTTGAAATCAGTAGGTAGCTTGACATCGGTGGGAGTATTTATACCACAGGAATTGGCAGATGTTGCAAACCAGGCTTCCTCCTTCTTTCCACCCCGAGCCGCAGAGCTGATTGGTAAACCAGCAGATATTTACCAGCATATCACTGGCTCTCTGCCATTCAGATGAAGAGGAAATAGTGAAGGGAAACAATCCCCTTTAGAGAAGAGCAGAGCTACTTGTCAACTCTTTGTCTGTTCAACATTAATCTGTTGGCCAAGAGCAGCACGTGTTAACAATGGAAAGAATAGGAACATCGACATTGAACAAACCTGGATTGGAATCTCCACTCAGCCCCATGTTTGTGGTACTGCCTCCAGTGAGCTACCCAACCTCTCTGAGGCTCAGTTTCCTCATCTGTAAAGTGGGGATATAACATTCACCTTGCAAGGGTGTTGTTGGATTTACAAACGGTATCTATATAATGACCAGATGTTAAATGTCTGCAACTTCCTTTGACATGCATTAAAAAGATGGCTTGATAGGTGGATAGAAGGATAGATGTGTGAAAAATCAAGGGTAGCAAAATGGTAGAGTTCAGGTGGTGAGTATATGGGTGTTCACTGTAAAATCTTCCAACTTTTCTGTAATTTTCATGATAAAATGTGGAAACAAAAGAAACCTAGTAAGCAGCACTACAGACAATAATAACAACGGTAAACAATAACAGTAGCAGAGATGACTCATCTTCTGTCATCTTCTCCCTTCCAGACTCTGTTCCAGTAGCCCTGCTGGTTCTGGAACATTCCAGGCCTGGTCTCCTCTGCACCTGTTTCCTCCTGCCTAGGCTAATGCTTTTCCTCCCTGGTTTGCTCTCCACTCTCCTCAGGTCTTTGTCTACATTTACCCTCTTGTTTGGCCCTTCACTGCCCTCCTATTCTCACTGCACACCTCAGTGGCTGGCATTCCCTGTCACAGTCCTTCTCTTCATGTTCCTCCATACCACTCATCATAATCTGCCTTACAGTACATTTTTATTTTGGGTATTATTTTCCCCCTACAAGAATTAAACACCACAAAGACAGAGGTCTTTGTTTATATCATCACTGCCGAAAACCCAATAGTAGGAACAATGCCTAGAACATAGTAGGTGCTCAAAAAATATTCACTGAAGAAGGAATTAATAATAATAATAATAAAAATTCACTAGACTTACAGCTAAGGCCCAAATAAAGGCAACTGTCTTGGTTTGGGTTCCCCCAGAAGCAGATCCTGATATAAGGATTCAAATGCAAGTAGATTACTTGGGAGGTGATCCCACGAAACACTGGTTGTTGAGTGGAGAATTAAGATAGGAAAAGGAAGGCAGCTGATAAATAATGTATTATCAGGCAAGTCAAGCCTGTGTGCTTGGACAGAAGAGGTTCAGGAGGCCAAAGAAACTTCTCAGGCAAAGGATGTAGATGCTAGCCACTAGAAATCAGGCTGACGGGTAGGAAGTAGTATGGCTCAGAAAGATACGGGCGAGGCACCCACAGGATCTGCTTTGTTACCCACACGATGAAGTCTCCAAATCAGTATTGAGAACTGTGAGGGTAACATTACCATCGCTGATCCTATAAAAATTATAAAAATCAATGAGGGTTTTTCTCTTTAAAATATTCCGATTTAATTTTACCACCTAGGTCCTAGATAATTTATCAGTTTTTTTTTTTTTTTTTTTTAAATGAGAGCCTGTTTAGTTTATGGAAGAGAAATTATTTCCTCACATATTATACTAAATTTAAGGTGGTCTATTCTTTTAGCAATGACCTAACTAAAATTAATCTCACTCATAAAACGGGAGCCTCCAAAACAAAATCGTATTCACAGATCTGAAAGCAAATATGCTGACATTAAAAAATTTCCAAAATACCAAAGAGTCCCACACTGGATTTAACTATCTCATAAAAAACCTCACGTTTCACTGATTGCTGTTTATGACTAAAGCTAATAAGTTGGGCAAGGGGGAGACATACAGTGCCTCACAGTGAAAATAAACAAACCAATGCACCATTCCCAGAAGCAAAATGTGATTTGGAACTTAATCATAAAGTCACAAAGCTTAAAGGAAACTTAAAGACTTATGACTTCATCCATCATTTCACCCAGGGCCACACTTAATTTTTATGTATATAAGTTAAAACACTCCTCAATTTGGTGACATTCATCTAAATAGTTGGTGTTGTAGTAATCCAGAAGTGAGTGGGGCATGAGGTTGAGTGGATAGGTAGCTTTTTAATTGGTTGGGCTGCTTTAGGGCAAAGTGGTTAAGATTTTGGTAGGTGGACAGATCTGTGCTCATTCTTCTCCCCCTCCTCCATTCATTCTGCTGCTTATTAGAATGTGACCTTGGTGAGTAATTAACCTTCTGGTTTTCAGTTTGCTTCAGCTACAGAATGGGAATTACAATACCTCACCTCCCCCTCCTGTTCTTCTTGCTTTACCTGGCATTGATAGAAGGGTTAAATGAGTTAATAGATGTAAAACACTTAATTTAGTGCTTATAAGGAGATAGTGCTTAGTAAATTATTTATTATTAAATTATTTATTATGTCATTCATGCATTTGTTCAGCAAATATTTATTGAACATCTGCTATATGCCGGGTACTCCTGCTGAGCAAAACAAAGATCCCTGCCCAATATGGTGTTTACATTCTAGTGGAGGTGGGAGGATGTGGACAATAGGGAACTGGTATAGCAGATAAGTAAATTATGCAGTAGATTAGAACATAATAAGTGCTATGAAGAAAGAAAAAGGATAGCAAGGAAAATGGGATTAGAAATGCCAGGGAGCTGACGCTTTGCAAATTTATATATAGTGGTCAAGATGGGCCTTATTAAGAAGGTGGCATTTGAACCAAGATTTGAAGGAGGTGAGGGAGTAAGCATGTGTGTATCTAGGGAAGAGTGTTCTAGGCAGAGGGTACAGCCAGTGCAAAGGTCCTAAGGATTCTGCCTGACTGAGGAATAGAGAGAAAGTCAGACTAAAGCAGAGTGAGCAAAGATTGGAGGGAGGCAGATAGAGGCTATGAAGACAGAGAGGTAATGGTTGGGGTGGAAGGAGTCGATCATATAGGGCCTGCACGCCACTGTGAGAACTTCAGCTTTTATGGTGAGTGAAATGGGAAGTCCCTCTAAGGTTTGGACGTCAAGCAGAGACTTGATTTGAATTACACTAGAAAAGATCACTTTGGCTGCTATGTCCGCAGTAGATTTTTCTGGAGAAAATGTGGAAGCAGGAGACCTGTTAGGAGGTGGTTGCAATCATTCAGGTGAGAGGTGGTGGTGGCTTGAATCAGGGCTGGTAGCATGAGAGGTGGTGAGAAGTGGCTGGAATCTGGTCATAGTCTGAAATGAGTCCAAGAAGATTTCCTGACACGTCATGTGTGGAGTGTTAACCGTATGGCATGAAGAACTTACCACGTCAGTACGTTTGGCAGCTCATTCTTTTTTAGTGGCTATACCATACCTCGTTGTGCAGGTGTACTAATTTATTTAAGCATTCCTCTTTTAATGGAGATTTAGTTTTTTAATAGTTTTGTATATGGTTGATCCTACAAACAATGCTGTAATGAACAGTCTTTTATGCCCATGTGTACATACTTTTATAGATTGGGATTCTAGAAGTGGGATTTTGAGTAGAAACGGATGGGTATTTAAAGTCTTGATGGATTTGGCCAGCTGACACCCCCAACGCTGATACCAATATTCCTCCCCACCAGGAGGGTACGGCAGTGAGCCTGTCTCCCGGCGGACACAATGGATATTATGGTTCTATGAGTTTTTGACTCTACGTAATCTCTGTCATATGGTAAATTATAATAGGACTATTTTAAAAATTATTACTGACAAAGTTGCCTGGTGCATTTGGGTCTTGTTACCAGATATTAAACATTAGCAAACTTTGGAGACAGTTCTAACATGAAGCATTTAGGTATCATTTCTTTTAGAGAGAAGGCTGATGACATTCTAATGACAAAGCTGTGAAGTGTTACAACATTACTTAAAGGTCACCAGATGTGGGATTAAATTGTCAGTAATCTATTTTTTATGCCAATGTGAAATTGATAATTCAAGGGAAGCAGGAATCTTTATCAGTTAATGTCACCGTGTTCAATAATTATTGTATTTATTATTTCCCCATCCAAAATTAAAATCCTGATTGGCGAGGAAGCACTTTATGAGTCTGGGGAGCTCTTCTGACATTTAATATAATCTTCCAGTAAGTCAGATGGGTAGCTGTTTTGATGAAAGCTGTGGACAAAGTGCTATTAAGCCAAATGCAAGGAAGACATTATTTTGTAAATAACTGTGGTGATTAAAGCTTTGTTTCACATCATTAAAAATGTGTTACTTGATCCAGCATTGCCTCTCCCTAACACCGCTCATCAGGAGATGCCTCAGTTTGAAGAAGCAGAGAGAAAGAAAAGACACCCAGTTCAAGGAAGACCTAAATAGAACCAGAGATTTGCTAAACACATCAGAGGAGGCTGAGCTACGTCTGCCTGCAGGTCCTTTAGGGGGTGCGATTGTGCCCTTTACTATCACTGTGCTTCTGGAACTTTCTCACAGATCTGCTGTATGGGCTAAGGATTTATGTAAATGCCGTTTCAGCATCACCTCTGTCTTTGGACTCTGTCTTATTGATCAAGTGAGAAGTTTAAAAACTCAGAGCAGTCTCATTTAGGCAACATTCAACTAGTGCCAAGCCTCCCGTCCCCCGCAGTGTCAGCTTTATTGCTCATACAATTAGAGATGGCTGCCTGGGAGAGGCTCCCCACTGCCGCCACTCTCCCCAGTCACTCTGCTTCCCCTTGCCCAGCACGCTGGCTCCTGGCTCATTTCAACTTTCATTAGCCTCTGAGGCTCCTGGTTGTGAAGGTGCAGCTCACCCAATCTCCACCATTCTGGAGGGCAAAATCAAACATCCCCAGATTTGGGGCCCTGCTCTTGCCACTCAAGTTTTTAACTAGAGGCCAAAAAACTTGTGTGGGGTTTTTTGTTTTTGTTTTTTCTTTTATGTGCAGGTCAGTCCCATCAGGAGGGAATCATCAAAAACCTGATATTCTCTGAGCTGACATTCCTCTCTCTGCAAGGGGACAGGATCTACTCCACCTCCCCCCGACATACTCAGGGATAATGAATGAGGAGATGTGCAGTAGCCTGTGTGGGGGTCAATTTGGACTGACCTCTTGAGTGCGTGCTTGACAGATCTGCTCGTGAGGGCAGTGGCAGTAGCTGGTCTGGGCCAAGTTGTTGCATTATTATGGAAGTCACTACTCTTCAATTGATTTAAATCATTGCTTTAGTGACTACTGTGGATGAGTGTCTCATATATCACATATTGGCTTGAGTGAAAACAAATTGGTTTATGTAACTCTAAAGTCCAACTTCTTGCATAAATGGCTCCAGAAGGGCACACAAGGTGTTAAGGAATCTTTCTCCCCAGCTCCAGGTCAGCTTTCTGCAGGCAGAGCCTTCCTGCATGAAGGCAAAGTGGCTGCTCAGTAATTTCCAGCTGGTAGCCATCCTGGGCAGAAAAGGAATCTCTTCTCCTGTAATTCCAGCTGGTAGTCTGGGTCTAAATTTCATCATTCGAGCTTCAACCACATGCCCACAGATGGCATGCCCACAGGGGCTAAGAAAACATGGCGCCATGCTGATGGGCCAGACCAGAAATCCATACCCACTCTCTGAAACCAAGGAAGGGTCAGTCCCACCAGGTGCACGTGTTCTGCGAGAGGGGGAGAGGTGGTTTTCAAAAGAGAATTAGGGCAGTGTTTCCAGAAATGGGGATGGATGTTGAGTAAGAAAAAAATGACAGCTGTCCATCCCTGTGTGTAGCTAAGTCAGGCCCTGGGCTTCTCAGAGCACCCATAACCCAAATAGCACTGCAATGGATACCTTCCAATTTAAAGAAGATAGCATAAAAGCAGTTCACATAGCACATTTTATAGGAGAGAGAATGGAGTTAATTGGTAGCAGGACAAAATGAAATAATGTTTGGCACATAGTAAATGCACAATAAACGGTTGAGATTTTGGTGGTTTATCATCCTCTAGCTACCTTTTCATATATGCATATTTTATCATGTGCATTATACTTAACGATAAAAGTCCGAAAAATTTTAATGCATGGTCTTACTCCATAAACAGATTTCATAGCTGTAGTTTGGTGCCCAAGAGTAGAAAAACTCACTAAAATGGGAAATGCAAGAGATGGATTGGGTGCCTTATTTCTCCAAGGAGAGAAAGCTCTTCAAGTTGAAGGCAGAGGCTGGAAGTGAATGAGGGGTTACAGTCGAGAGGAAATAAATTTTTTTTTCCCTCCAGAAGGGTGTCTCTTGTGCAAGTTATAGTCCTGGGGGACAGAAAACAAAATCCCACAGGAATGTAAACCTGCCTGCGTCTTCTTGAAAATCATTTGAGGGACCAGGAGGAAGCAGACTTTGTGAATTAATAAATGGGGAGCCGAGCCCTGGGACCTATTTTTTCTTTCAGTTCCCTGGTTAGCCTTTTACTTAATGGCAGCAGATGTTTCTGGCTGGACTTGAGTTTTACAGTTAATTCTGAAGACCAACAACTCCATGAAGCTTAGAGTAGGAACTCTGAGCAAGGGAGATAAACCTGCAATTGCTGTTTAGGTTTTAAGAAATGGGTATTTTTGCATTTATTGTTGGCACGGTAGAATCCTAAAATCTTTTTTGTCTCAAAATCTTCCCTTCCCATGTGTATCCAGGAGGGCAAAGGTGCAGCAGCATCTAGGGGCCCAGGGCTGGGCAGTTTGGACAAGAGAACCGTTGGGTGATCCTTGTCTTCATTTGTTCATTCATGTCATCTTGATGAAGCAACTAGCAATGCCAGGAGCCAGGGGACACAAGTGAGATTTGTAGGGGCACAAAAGTTAAGGAGGTGTTGCTCCCTCTTGGGTTGGTGAAGGTGTGCAGTTGGTGCCCAAGAGCAATTGCCACTGTAGGATTTATGCCCCAGGACCCTCCCTTGCCTCGTCTGTGGTCTGGCTCAGTTCTGCATAAGACGTCAGAGATCCAAAGATAAATGAGATGAATCTCTGATTCCATTAAGTTCCTGCCCAGGAAGTCCATGAAGGGGGATGTTAAAGCCTTGAGAAGTGTGAGGTCTGCCTGAAGTTCACAGGAGAAAGGTGCGAAAAAAGAGAACCTTGAAGCTCAAGGACTCTTCAAGCCTCTGGATTAGAGCTGGAGTCCAGAGAGGGAAGCGCAGGCCTGGAGGCTGCTTTCTGATACTTGCTTTGGAATTGTCCTGGCCAACTGTTTTTGTTTTTTAAAAATATTTATTTATTTATTTATTTATTTATTTGAGAGAGAGAGCACGAGTGAACGCACAGAGGGAGAGGGAGAAGCAGACTCCCCACTGAGCAGGGAGACTGATACGGGGCTGGCCAGTTGTTTTTAAAGTAAAAAATTAGATGTCATATTCTTATTGTTATTAGTGGTAGTATTAATATTGTCTAACAGGACAAATCATGTCATAATAATGGTAATAATTAGCATATAACAATAATACTGCAAAATAGAGCTGATGCTGAATGTATAATAAATGCATTATTCCGTTTAGTCCTCACAGCAACGTTTTGAGGGAGCTATTGTTATTATTTTTATTTTATAGAAGAACCAGTTGAAGTTCAGAGATGTCAAATCATTTGTCCAAGGTCAGAGAGCGCCAACTGCCAATGTCAGGATTCGAACCCAGGCTCGCCCACCATGCTGCCTCAAAGGGTGAACCTAGGCCAGTGGTAGTGGGAGGTATTACGAACTACTTCTCCAAATTCCTAACTCTGAAAGAACTTTAAAACATGGCTTGTTTTAAAAACTAGACCAAGGGCAAACCGAATTTCCTTTAAAAAGTTTCTCAGCTTTCTGAGGAAGACTGAGAAGAGAAACACAACCATCTGTACTCTGAAACCCGGGTCTCCTTCCCACAGCCCACCCTCATCCTTTCTCTCCCACCCCCCCACCCCCCACCGCCCCACCGCCCGCGGAGCAGCAGTGACCTGGGAGGGAAAATAGAAAGACTGGCAATGGCTGTCACTTCCACACTGTCCTCAGGGAACAGGAGAACAGTTATTGTCACACTGGGTCAGCCAGACAGGCCCTGGATTTCTGTTCTTCTATGTTAATTAGAAAGCAGAATCTTAAGAGCCAATTTTGACTAAGAACTCCGAGTCCAATTTTCTCCTGGCCCTGATTGTGAACGGCCTGATCAATATTAAATCTAATTTACGATGATGGCCCCTGTGAAGCTGGCAAATGTTATGTCAACATGCCGTAATGACTTGGGCTTCCTGAGCGCACTTGTTAGCATGGCCACATCTGCTGCCACCACTCTCTTAACCGCTCCCACCTCTGATGCCACATCAGTGAGAATGTCCCCCAAGTTCGCTCGCCTTCTTTCCGTCAACAGAGGCCCCAGGACTGTCAGTCCTTGTTGCCTCCTTCCCATGTGATGAACTCCAGAAAAGAAGGAGAACACAATTAATTTTCCTCCCACAACTGATGAACCAAAGAAAGAAATAATTGCTACTCAGTTTTAATAATGGCAAATTTTATGAAATTTCCATAAAGACAATTCGGAAAGGAGCGCGGGGATTATTTCTCCACGGGGTGCCCAACTGGTTTGCATTGTTCATAATGTTTCTGTTATTATAATTCCATGTCGTCTGCATTTGCATCCCGTTGTCTCCAGGGCAAGTTCTTGCAACTCATTTGTGAGGCGCTGAATAAAAGAGCTGTGACTGGAGCAAGGCTCCCATTCCGGAGGTTTCTAGTCTTTCCTCATCTCAGAGGACGCTGGGGGGACTCTGCTGGGGAGAGGCACTGCGGTTCTGGGGCTGTTTGTGAAAGCCAGGAGGAGGGTATCATTCATGTTGCTCTCCTGCCTGAAACATGTCTTGGGCTTATGTTGTTTGTAAGAAAAAATAAAAACTCTTCAGCTCTTACCTCTTACAGTCCTTCAGACATTGCACCCTCACTGTCTGCTCCAGCCAGCAGGCCTCCCCCAGTCTGTAATATTTGCTACACTTCCTCCCACCACAAGGATTTGGCATTTGCTCTTCCCCTGCCTGCAAGATTGTCCCCACTCCACCTGCCCAAGGAGAGGCTTTCTCCCCCTCCGACTATCAGCCCTCCCCTGGATCTTTCTGTCATGGCTCCTCTAAGATGCCAGATTTTATTGGTTCTCGTTGCCACCGCTCACTTGTCACTTGATATTTGTTGGTGTGATTATGTGACAAAAGTCTTCCTCTTTATGAAAATGTGAAGTCCTTGAGGGTAGGGGCCTCATCTGTCTTAGCTCACCAGTTTACCCTTTGGGAAGAGCGTCACCAGGAGGTTGAGCCTGATGCCATAGTGGGGCATCATCTCATCTCTGCTGAAGGAGGGCATGACTGTCTCTGTATTAACTGAGTATTGGTTTGGCTGTTATAAAAAAGGAGAAGGTAACAGTGAACTTAAAACAGCGGTTTACTTCTGTCTGGGCTTAAGGTCATATGGCTGCTCCACAGTGTCAGGGATCTGGACCCCTTCTATCCCTTTCATTTATTCAACACAGATTCATTAGGCACCTACTATATTCCAGGCACTGTTCCATATACTGAGGAACCAGTAATGAACACAACAGAAGAAATCCCTGTTCTCAGAGAGTTGATATTCTAGTGGGATCAACAAGTACCTGAACATGATGAAAAATAACATGTATAGCATGCTATATAAGGCTATAAGGGAAAATAAAGCAAGGGGCGGGCCAGGGGCAAGATTTGGGGGTGTGGATGCTGTTGGAATTCTAGACAAGGTGGTCCAGGAATATCTCACTGGAAAGGGGATATTTGAGTAAAGACCTGGAGAGAGTGAAGGAGCAAGCCACGAGGATACCTGGGGACAGTGTTTAGCAAATACAAAGGCCCTGTGGCAAGAGAGTGTCTGGCTTGTTGGGACCAGCAAAGAAGGCAGTGTGGCTATACAGGAGTGATCAATGGGAGAGCAGTGGGAGCTGAGGCCAGAGACGTTATGCAAGACTGGATCACACAGGGCCTTATAGGTCATTGTAGGGACTTCGGCTTATTGCTCTGTTCTGCTCACTCATGACTGTATCTTGTGGTCCAAGATGGTTGCATGAGCTTCTGGCATTCTAGCCAGTGGCAATAAGAGGAGAGCAGGTGGGCATAACCCTTTCCTTTAAAGCACAAACTGGAAGTTGAACACATCATTTTCCTTCACATTCCATTGGAAAGAATTAGTCACTTGGAAACCTAGCTGGAATGAAGGCTGGGAAGTGGGTCTCATCCTCAGTGGCCAAGGATGCAGATAAAGGTCAGGGATTCTACTACTTACGAAAGAAGGGGTGAGGGATCTTTGAAGATAGTAAAGATAGTAATCACCTCTGCAACAAACTCTTTCTTCGGAAAAAGAAAATATGAAATTAGGAATCTGATTATCCCTTTAATAATGAAATCAGCTTTCCATTAAAGGAAAATTTAGTGCAAATATTTTAGCCATAAAAGTACTTTATTTTTGGGAAATGTGCTGAGAATCCTTTCTTGTTTTGTTGTAGAAGCTCTATTTATGACCCAGCGCACTAAACAAAAGCCTTGTTGGGCTACCAGTTAACTAAGGAGAAATACCCAGGTAGGATTAAGTTGAGCTATTTTTCTCCTCTATCATAAGTGACAATTTTCTTTTTTATATTTCCTGCTACACAATGTAAAAATATATGAATTCCACTGTTAAGCTGTTTTACTAAAGAATCTGTCTTTACCCAGCTAAAGACTTGTGCAGACACTAAGTTGTGTAAAGCATGTCTGACTTTGATAATGATGGAAACTCATAAAACAAGGCTACTGTAGCAAATAGTTGTAGTTCGTAAATTGAACTTATTGTCAATCACCTCAGAAGTAAATAAATCAATGGTGAACTTACTAGATTTTAATTATTTGGCCATCCAGAGAAGAGCTCCTTTGTTCTCTAAAACTATACAAATTATAGTTTAATTTCTGGTGCTTGAGATACTCTCCCCATGGTTTCTTTTCTGCTGTGGTTAAAGAAATGTTTTTGACATCTCCAAACCAAAACAAAACTTGGAGTCATGCTATATTCTTTGATAGTTAATGTTGAATGAATGAATGAACTCTGAGAGGCTGCCTTGTTTCCTGATTGTTAGAATCTCAGGGTTGGCAAGAAGCTTAAAGATCAGGCTCTACAGCATTGATCCTAGCTTGAACACTTTCAGTGATGGGGGGCATGTCATTTTATGCAGTGATCTGGTTCATTGTCACAGAGCATAGATGATTAGAACAGTTTTATTTCCTTGAGCCACTTTATGTTTTTCTCTAACAGATCCAAGTTTTCCTCAGTGTGACCAATACAAAGTAAGTTTAATTACTCTCTCCCATGACAACTTTGTCCTGAGAAAGGGAAGGGAGACCCAAAGTTGGCCCTTCCAAAATCCCTTTTGTGCCCTTTCAGTGACCAGAGAGCTTCAGAACAGAGAACTTCCTACTTTAGACAACAGATCCACACCATTAGGTCATCTCTGGAAATATAGCAGCGCAGGTTAGTGCTTAGAATTTTGTACCAACTTACTCTCTGTCTTAGGGCAAGTCACTTAATACTAGTTAATAATTGCTACTGGTTATAGGATACTTTATATGATAGAAACTGTGTTCAGATATTTATGTGCATTTTCTTATTTAATCCTCATAGAACAGTAATGGTAGTTACTACTATTATCCTCATTTTATGATAAAACTGAAGTTCAGAGAAACGAAATAGCCTACCCAAAGTCTCTGTGACATTACATCTGTATTTTTTTTTAAAGATTTTATTTATTTATTTGATAGAGAGAGAGAGTTAGCAAGAGCAGAAACACAAGCAGGGAGAGTGGGAGAGGGAGAAGCAGGCTTCCCGCTGAGCAGGGAGCCTGATGTGGGACTTGATCCCAGGACCCTGGGATCTTGACCTTAGCCAAAAGCAGACGCTTAACGACTGAGCTACCCCAGGCACCTCTACATCTGTACTTTTAACTTTTACACTGAGCCCCCTCCCTCAGCCTCATCAGGAAACAATGAATAACCCTCAAAACGAAGGCTGCCCAAGGTAAGATGGCCAGTGTGGGTCCTGAAAATCCAACAGACCTCCAAGAGTGAAGCAAAGGATGGGACAGTGGTCATCAGCAGGAAATAGGAGAAAGCCCAAACCAAGTACAATGAGGGCTGCTGTGGCCAAGATGTAGGTAATAGCGAGTGCCGCAAGAGACCAGTAGCTTAGGATGCCATGAAGATCTGATAATAGGCAAAAGAGAGGGGTAAGACTTATGTTATTAAGAAGACATAAGTGCTGGGCGCCTGGGTGGCTCAGTTGGTTAAGCGACTGCCTTCGGCTTAGGTCATGATCCTGGAGTCCCAGGATCGAGTCCCACATCGGGCTCCCTGCTCGGCAGGGAGTCTGCTTCTCCCTCTGACCCTCCCCCCTCTCATGTGCTCTCTCTCATTCTCTCTCAAATAAAATAAAATAAAAAAATCTTAAAAAAAAATTTAAAGAAGACATAAGTGCTGAAGAGATTCTAATACCCTCTGCCATATCAATTCAAAATAAAAATAAGAGAAACATTTAAAAATAAATGTAAAAAAGTTCAATGAAGTTCTCTTTTTTCTTCCTGTGCCTGAAAACACCTAACACCTGATGGCTACTCAGTAGAGATGAGGTACATTTATTGATTTACAGGAACTGCAGAACAAGCGGGTGATGGTGGGACCATGTTGCCAAAGGGAATAAGACAAATAAGAATTCAGTTACCATAATTGGATGTAATAAGGATGGCTTCTATTTGCTGGGAGCTTTTGGGGGAAACTGGATTGGCCACAGAGTCCAAAAGTGAGACTGAATTTACAGAGTGGTTGAGTGTCTTCATCATAGGAGCATGAAGGGCTTAAAAATCCTGGGAGACAATGAGACCTTTGGGTGTTGATCCAGGTGGCTCTGAAGTTAACCAGAGGAAGGACCCAATTTCAGGGATTTTAAGATGGTACAGATTATAAGACATCCATTGATATAGAAGCATTTTAGAAAAGAAAGAAATATGACTATCAGTGTACACGGTACATAGGATGGAGGATTTCCTCTTGGACATGAAGATGAATGGTCCCAGGTCATCTGAACAAAGTCTGAACCAAATTTAGTCTTGGTGTGTCAAGTTCAGAGGTCTTATAGAACGGAAGTGGGGTTCTCCCCTCAATCCCACTCAGACAATGGGAGGGCATAATCACTGCAGGCCCATTGTTTTTGGTGATAAAACCGAGCTAATGCTTGGAGGGCATCTGGGTTTTTGACTCAGTGTAGTAAGTCTGAACCTGTTCGAAATGCTTGTAGCTCTCTGAGTGGGAATCACGCGCATGGATTCTCCATTTCGGAAGGTTCTGGAGGGGAGAGGGAGAGAAAGTGACATGAGAACAGGTGACTGAACAGGTAAAGGGAAGCTTTACCAATAGGGTGTGGCAGTTACCACCACTTCTGTTTTGTCTCAAACCCAAGATAAACCTTCCAATCAATGGAAAGTATGTCAGTGGAAAGATCACTCTGACACTACCCCGTTGCTAAGGTTACTTCAGAGATAGAAAAGTTTCAAGCAGATTATTGGTATGTGGCCCTGAGGACCTTAAACTACAAACAGAAGACTTAACCATTAGGATACCAGTGTATTACATTTTATTTTCACATGGTTCAGCTTTCTTAAAATCAATAATATAAATTTCAGTTATCATAAAATCAGTGTCTGGGTGGGCAGGAAACACCTCTCTTTGCAAGAAAACTTGGTGCAGTAATTGTTAACATAAGGGGGAGTTTCAAGCTCTTCTGTGTAGCTAGAAGTTGCCTTCCCTTCAGTGACGTAAATGCTATGCTGATTTCCTTCTTCTTTCTTGAGAGAAATTAAAACCCCAATTAAAATAGGGAAACCAAACTTGGGCTTGTATCGTGGTTGAGGGTCTGGGCAGGTTTGAGGAGTGTCATGGAGGTGAGCGGCCTGCTCTTTCACTGTAGAGGAGTCAGAGACTTGCTTGGTGAAGTTGACTGTGTTAGTCTATTTTTAGTGTTTTGATGAACACGCTCATCCAAAGGGTCTCCAAGGATCTGCAGCAAAGCTTACCTCAAAACGAGGATACCGAGGGGAGACATGGGCTTATGGAGAGGGTACTTTGAGGTCCTGGCATTACAATCATCATAAAAGAACAAGCAAAGCTTTCAATAACAAACCAATAACCTTCTGGAACCTTGAATTTTTTAATTAAGAGAGAAATAAAGGAGCAAAAGGTTGTAAGGGAAGAAGAAAGAAAAGAAGAGGGAATATGTACATGAATTGAAAACAGTACAGATAAAGCACAGTTATTAGGTTTTCCTACTTTTAAGTTAGGAACCAAATCTATAAAACCACAAAATCTCTCTTGTTCTTTTTGAAAGTGCAATCAGATGTCTGTTTTTGCTGATTAACATCACAAGCATCTTATATTTCACAAGGTCCCTAAAAGTCTTCCTTAATTCAAGGTAAGATGTGAAAGACACACAAGCTATTCTCGGTAGGGATTCAAAGAACCTGTGCACCCATTCAAAATACAATGAGCTTAGGCAGAACGCTGTGCTGCAATATCAATTATCCTCACTGAATAGCATTTCTGCCCCCTTTCTGTGTGTCTTTTTGGAATAAGAATGTATGTTGCCCTTATTAAACCTACGGAATTACTTTTTTTCCTGCTCCTTAGGAAATCTAGCAAATGCAGACAGTTTCAGCGACTTAACAACAACAACAAAAATCTAATTTCCACTTGAGCAGCTCTGAGGTTAGGTCAGCAGAAATAAAAAAAAAACTGCAGTAGCTTGTGTTGATGAATATTTTATAAGTTCTACCATCTAATAAGATATATTTTAAAATGGGCAAGATGCTGGTTAAGAAAATGTCCTATTATTTAATTATCATGTAGATAAAAGTTGAGTTTTGAGTGTGATGAAAGAATGAACCAGTCCACAGACAAGCTCAATTTTGGGTCTTTAGACTCTTTTCCTTCTGTTCACCATAGATCTTCCATCATGGCTCCAACTGCTGACTTGTATAATCAATGAGGCAACGGGGTGATTACAGAG
Organism: Mirounga angustirostris; assembly: GCF_029215605.1. Lineage (NCBI taxonomy): Eukaryota > Metazoa > Chordata > Mammalia > Carnivora > Phocidae > Mirounga > Mirounga angustirostris. The sequence continues at coordinate 22,910,731 of NW_026991713.1, forward strand.
CTTGACCCATATGGAGATTATTTAGTGGCCTCAATGGACAAGAGAAATCTTTAAAAAGCTTCTAATTAACACACCCAGTCAATGAAATTGCAAACCTCATTATTTGAGTCAGGGCCAGAAAAGTACAGGCCAATATAACCCCCAAATGACATCTTGGCAGTATTTGGAGCTTCTTACCCACAGAGTTCAGAATTATGCTCACCATGATCTATAATAATAATGATGATGATGATGATGATGGTGACAATACCAACAACTCTAAAAATAGCAGCAACCATTTATTGAGCACTTACTATGTGCCAGGCATGATGCTAAATGCTTTATTTACATGCATCACTTCTTCTAATCTTCACAATAACTCCCATGAGAAAGGTTCTATTATCATGCGTATTTTATAGATAAGGAAAATGAGGTTTATGGATGCTTAGCTAGCAAGTGATTGAGTTGACTCCAAAGCCAGCAGGCTTTGCTGGAATGGATACCCACAATCCCACCCCTTGTATCTTTTCTAGCAAAAACTAGTTTTTTTGACATGTCTAATGGAAAAATGACAAATGCTTATGATAGAAATGCTTATAATACTAATTTTGATATCAGCTGCATACTTCTTAGGCCTTTAGGAGAAGTCACACCAGATCTTTTTAGCCAGTAAGATAATGGAAGCGTGGTAGAAAAAATAACATTGGGAGTTAGATGTCCTGAGTTCTAGCACCAGCTCCATCCACAGCAAGCTGTGTGCTCATCAAATCACTTCACCTCTCTCATTCTTGGTGGCTTATTCTTGAAAGTGATGATTGTAATATTTGCTCTCTCCTTGCAGGGTTGTGCTGAGAAAACAATGTGATAATGTACCTGAAAGCTCTTGGAAAAGTTTCAAGTGTTATGTAAATGAAAGGTGGTAATTAAAAACCTCCAGAGAAGGGCAGCCTATCTCAGTCATCAATTATCATGTTTTCTTCCTTGTCAGGAAACCTGTATTTTTCATGCTTCTTGGGGGGTATCGATAGCTCTGTGCAAAATTTTTGTTTAGGGGATGTGTGAAGAAAAGGATCATCCTGACAGCTCAGAACCTATTTGTGATAGGAAATAACCACATATAAATTGATGAAACCAGAGGCAGATGCATTCTCATGTGAAATTGTGAAAATTCATACCTCCATTTATTGGTTTTTATACTTAGTTATAAGAAGATGGAATATTTAACTGTCATAACACACATAAAGCCCAACTCTTTAAATAAGAAAGTGGTATAGGAATTGACTTATCTAGAAAAATGGAAAAAGAGTTTGGGGGAAAAACATTAAAAAATGTGAATACCAAAAAGCTTAGCATGTTCCCAACCATTGGGAACTTGGGTGTGGGGATACACCTGAGAAGTTTGAATCCATTTTTTGCTTACATTATATATATATTTTATTTTTGATGAAATTCAGTTATAGTCCTGAATGAAAGCTGAAACTAAATTAGGATGGAACATTACTTTCAAGATGGTGTAATGGCATAAGGGAATGTCTCAGGCTTTAGCTTCAGGAAGACCTGGGCAATAATTCTGACTTTGCTGCTTACAAGGTGCTAATTAATCTCTCTGAGCTTCTGTTTCTACTACCTAGCTACTGCATGTAAACTACCCAATGTCTTAGGCATTATGTTACTAGACAGACCAACAATACAGCCTGAGTAATAAAGACCTAGCCAATGTAACGTCCATGTCTAAGTGCCATGGAGGTTCTAAATTCTTCCTCACCTGACTTTCTTTCAGCATGGATAAATAGGGACATGTACTAGTCTGAGCTTTGTCTCCTTGTGTTTTTTTCTCGATTTTTCCTGCCAGACGTGCTCAAGGAAAACAATTTGGGACTGACTGGGTTGTTGAGAAGTTGAGATTAGATAAAGGCAAGACAATCCTGGATGATCAGGATTTGGTAGGGAAGGAAATCCAGAGTTCACCATTTTAAATGTATTGAGACACACTGAATTACAGTCTGAAATGACTGGGAAGGTTACACCGGTCACAGATAGTATGGCACTGGAGTTAGAGCATGTGTAAGTCCTTAATCAGCTACAAGGAAACTGTGAGTGCCAGGAAGGTGTCAGGGAGTATAACTTTTGATTCACAGCTGTCCAAAATTTATCAAAAACTTAAGTTAGGAAATAATATTTATGAGAATTGGTTGAAAGTCTAAATCTACAGCTTATTCTCAGGTTTAAGTTGGACCATCAGAGAGCCTTAACTTGAACCAATTGGCCACCTTATAATGTTTGCTTTCAGTGATCTAGGTAGAGCCTCTCGCCATAGACCTTTATTGGGAAATGTTAAAAAGCACAGCCCAGGAAGTGCATCACTGTATTTGTGGTAGGGATCCTGTCCTTCCCAGAGGCCCTCTTGATTATATTCTTGAGATTCTTAAATCTTTCCTCTATACTAAGAACAGAAAGATTTTTCTTTTTCTTTTTTTTGAGATTTTTCTAATAATTAGGTATAATCAAGCTATTTGCCTACACAATAATCTCAACTGGTTCTAGACTAACTGCAGAATGAAATCCAAGTTTCTTTTCAAAGCCTTCAGGTCCTTCTTGAAGTGGCCTCATGTTACTTACCTAGCCTCACCTCTTCCCCCACCATAGCCCCCCCCCCCCCACTCTGGTAATACTGAAACTGTAAGCAGTATTCCTTCAGACTGCCATGCCCTTGCCACACTTGTCACTGAATTAGTCATTCTTGAAACAAATATCAATCCTCTGAAGACATTGCCTCTCCCTAGCTGACTTTAGAGCTTTGCTTGCTTCAGTCCGAACTCAAGCAATATTTTTGCTGTTTTTAATTGCTTTTTTTGTTTTGTTTTCATTTTGTTGATCTGTCTCTCCCCTCATCTGCAAGCCCCTGGACGGTGGGATTGGTTTCCCCTTCACATCTCCAGTGCCTGCCACAGTGCCTGGACCCTAGCTACTGCCCCTTTTCTGTCTATTGCATGCAAGCTGCCACCTTCCCCTCTTTCTTTCTTCTTTTGGTCCTCATCTTAAAAATGGCTTGTTCATAATTTCAGTTGAGTGCCGGGAACAGTTGGAAACCAGCTCTGACACATTCTAAACTCTTTTTTGGAAGAGGGGACAGTCCTCTGATGGAAGTACTGGTCCAAAAATTCACCTCTGTTCTGATTTTGCGTGACATTTCCCATCATGTAGAACATGATTAGCTGTCTTTTCAAGTGCTTCTTTAGGCCAAGTCCATTAATGAGATTTTGTTTAGTCCAGTGTGAGTCAGAGCCAAACATGTTTGCTCACAGATGCGCATTAAGGAACAGGGTCTGACTGGTAAGTGGCAGCCCAATCTTTAGGGCCGAGGTAATTTTCCAAAGCTGATTTTCTTAGTGTTCAGCAAAGTGGAATGTAATTTTAATTTGCAAGGAGAACTTTGGCTGCCACAGTGCCTGAACCCTAGCTATCAGCTTTTTCTCAAAGCATTTCTCCACAATGATGCCAGAGAGGTCAGAATGGAAGAGTTAGAGATACAAACAAATTTAATAAAAAGGAGGCCCCAAACAAATTAAAAAGTATGTCCTGAAATTTTATTTTACAAAAGGGGGAGCGAAAAAGTTCAGCAAGTGTTCTTGTTTAATGATGTCCAAATACTCATTTAGTACAAATGTAACAGCAAAACATCACAGGAATGCATGTTTAAAGATATCACAAGGCCGATTTGAATAAAGTTTGAGCTCACCAAGCAGTCAAAGGCATCAAAGACATTTATCTCCTTGCAGAAGATACTTTATGTGGAAGATTCAAATTGGCAAAACTTTTTAATTGGTTCACTTCTACAGCGCAACAGATAAAAAGTTTATGGAGGCAACAATTCATTAGATGCTGCAGCATCTGAACAGAGCACCAACTATTTATAATGCAGCCGCCATTCAGACATGCGGCCACATCAGAATGAGATATGAAAGTTCACCAAGTGGGTAGATTTTCATTAACCATTCCATTTCCTTTTGTAAAATGGAGGGCCATACGAATAATTCTCTCACCTTGGTCTTCCTACGTAAAATAATATGCATAAGTAAGAGTACTATTCAGGGGGGCGCCTGGGTGGCTCAGTTGGTTGAGCGACTGCCTTCGGCTCAGGTCATGATCCTGGAGTCCCGGGATCGAGTCCCGCATCGGGCTCCCTGCTCGGCGGGGAGTCTGCTTCTCCCTCTGCCACTCTCTCTCTCTCTCTCTCTCATTCTCTCTCTCAAATAAATAAATAAAATCTTAAAAAAAAAAAAAAGAGTACTATTCAGGTACCAGATGTAATAGAAAGATGATTGACTCCAATGCAAATAAATGTATAATACAATAAACTCATAGACGATATGATTCTCCCTTCCTTGCCCTCTTTCTCTCTTTCCTGCAATCTATGGTTTCTCTGAAATGTCAGGAGTGGGGCTTACAGGGATAAAAGATGACATATTGCTCTCATTTCTGAATCTTCCCTGGGACGTTTATTTGTGAGTACAGAATTGGGAGGAAGAGTTTAGGGATATTTAGCTATGTATTCAAAGAGGAGAAAGGGCTGGATCTCCCTCTCGTCTATACAGATGAGGGCTTTACTGACATTGAAAAGTGTTAATAGCACCCAGATTCGGGGAGACATTGTTTTACTAGAATAACCTTGGGAGCATGAACTTGTTTTTTTTCTACTGTTTTCTCTTAATAGAGATGGGAAACAAAGTAAGTAGGACTACAATATGAAAAGCTAGGCATTATACAAAATCAACAGACATTTGCTAGAACTTAAGGGCTCTGTTCTTTTGTTTAATGAACAGTTAAGACTACCTGATCACAGCTATGTTCTGTCTCTTTCACCTCACAGGAAGGACGGTCGAGGGGTTGGGACGAAGGTGACTGGTGTGATTCAGTCTTGTGGGACCATTAGCCCAAGAGGATCGTAACTTTGCTCGAGGGATAGGAGCAAAAGTAGGTCTCAGGGTTAAGGTTAATAGAAATCAGAGTCAACATCTCCCTCAGAATAACATGGATATCTGAAGCCCACAGACTCCATGGCATGATTTTTTTTTCTTTCAAGTGTAAGAAGTAAGTTTAGATGAGGAGTTTCAATGAGAACTCATTTCTCTGTTATACACCCTGCTCTGCAGCTGGAGTTTCTTCCCCTCTGCAAGGAGGTGCAGCAGTTGAGAGGGTATTTATTTTGCATCATAATTAATAAAGCTTATAATCATCATCATTAGTGTTTATTGAACACCTACTGTATGCTGAGTCTTGTGCTGGGAGTTTACATAAAGTATCACATCATTATACTGAATCCTTAGTATAACTCTGAGACATCAGCATCAGAGACCTCATTTTGTAGAAAAGTGAGCTTCAGAGATCTTGAGTCATGGATCTAAGTCACCCCATGAGTAAAGGGAAGCAGGGATTCAAAGCAAGTCTGCCATCATCCTGCTTCAGAGCATGGTAACCTTTGCTGGCTCTCCTGGTCCATATTCCCTTGCCTTTCTTGGATGTCAGCAGCATAGAAGTTCTTTTACTTACTGGTGGCTTCCTGCATCTCTCTGCCCTAGGGTGTTCTCTGGCTACTGAGGTGTGTTCCACTAGAACACAGGGCAGGCCGGAAGCACTAAGGAGTTAATGAGGAGCAACCCTCAATTCTCAACCACTGAGGTTTAGAAAGATTAATAACCTATTTCCTTGCCCTTCAGCAATTCTGAGGTGTTTTCTACACAATCTCTCAGAGACTCCCCTATGGGACAGAGTCCCAGTTGCCCACAGAGTAATCCCTCATTAACCCAACTTTTACCCACCTTCCTTCCTTCCTTTCCTCTCTTGCTCTCCTCATTTGCTCATGGTGTTTCCTGAGATCACCTCCCCAACCCTACCTCTACCCGAGATCCAAATTAAGACAACTATGTACCCTTTGGGAGGTCTTCCACCTGATGATTAATGATGGAATTATGCATTATTTAGAAAGAAAACTTAAGACAGATGAGAAAGATGCATCGCATATGTCTGAAGACACTGGGAACTCTGAAACCTAGCTGTCACTTGTGTGCACAGGCAGAACAGGGAGTTTTAGAACAGCACAGGCATAGACATTTCTCCCTTTTCAGTGCAGTGGTTATGTAGAAAAAATATATTTTCCCAAGTGTTTACATATGTCTCTAAGCCAACAGATTTCAGAATTAGTCCTTAAGTTCACTAGTAATGTGGGAGTAGCTTAGGAGTAATAAAATAAAGTTTAAACATGACCATGTACCACATAAATGCTCCCCTAAACCAAAAAGACTGAATTAGAAATGATATGAAGAAAAATGAGCTTGCTACATCTCATTAGGGGTGTGCTGTTAGATTTGCATTTTTTTTAATACTCAAATGCTGCCACATTATAGCTGAGTCATGACTTCCAACTTCCTTTAACAAATTAAAATGAGATTGGGTAAACAGACATGTAGAACAGCAGGCAAGCATTTACGAGGGTCTGAAAATGGTGCAGGTGATCAGCTAGGCCTTACCTAGGGAGCAGTGTGCCTGTGAGTATCCAATTTCCTTCTGATTCTTTGAACGTGTTGTATTTATTAAATAGAGTAAATTCAAGTGGCATTTCATTAGTTGGGATAAATGGGTATATCTGTAGGGAAGAAAAGTTTGTTAAAAAAAAAAAAAAGGGAAATACCATAGGTATATAGAAATGACACCAGGGTCCTGCTGATAATGAAAAAAGAAATAACTTCTTCTATGATTCCTAGTTTCCTTTCATTATCAGGAAGGGAATATTGCCAGCCTGCAGCATCATATTCCAAATAGTACTTATCCTCTACTGATGAGATAATAGTTCATTTACACCCAAGACTGTAACACGGTTTAGAATTATTCTTTCCCTTTCCATTTGCTTCCCTCTTCCAATATCCTCAGATTCACAGTTAGTTATAAAGGAGATTTGTGGTTTTAAAACGTCATCTTATTTTCTTCCTTTTTGTTAACGAGTTGTATAAAATAAGTATGATTTTCCTAATAATCATTTTGAGTGTAGAAATATACAGTTCAGCAAGGAGCATCAAAGCACTATTAATGCTGCAATTTGGTGACAAAACACCTCTCAGTTTTCAAGTACCTCTTGCTATATTTCTTCATTTCAAAGGATTTATTGTATTATTTCCTTGGCTGTAATGGTTGGGTCCCAGCATAATAGGCTTGTTTTGATATTTTCTCCACAGTTTAAGTTATTTCAGTAACGACTGACTCTACCTTTGAATAATGCTCAGCAAACAGGAAAACAGTGGGTGTCCCATTTTTGCATTTTCCTTCTCAGTACCTTCAAGGGATCATGTCAGCAGTGGCGAGTGTGAGCGGCATCTGAATACTGACTTGGAAGAGAGTCCTTCCTCCCTCCATTTGAGGAGAACTGTGGCTCCTGGGCCATCCACTCTAGTTTTTAAAAAGTTTTCAAACAACTCCTACCACAAGAGCCTGAGCTTCTAAGATGTAAATATCAGTAATGACATGGATCAGAAACAAGTTGTGGACAAAGTAGCCTACCTCCCTGGCTTAGGCAATTAAGCAGATCCAGTGCATGGGGGGCTGTGGTCCTAACCACTGGTTAAATCAGAATTTGGCCTGTGAATCTTTTGGGATTTTACTCGTATATGATAAGAACTATAGGCGGAGAGACAATAAACTTGGTTCAGCCATTTGTAACTGAAAAATAAATGTAGCGTGCCCATGCAGGAATGTGTTTTCTGGGCTTACATGAGGGCTGGGACAGAGAAAGTTTAAACTGAAGTATTAAAGGTAGTTTTTCCTACTACCTGGTTTGATGGGCATCATGCTAATACCCTGGGGAGTTTTGGTGGTAGAAGGGAACTCAAGAAGGTCAACTGTAAATCTCTCAGTCCCTGTTGTAGTTGACAGACCTCTAAGGAATATTTATATTTTTATGCATCCAAGATTTAGAGAAGTCACAATTCTACAGGCAAAAAATTAGGTATTTAAGAACCCCTAACGTAGATGGGGCATCAGCAGAATTTTTCTTAATGTGAACATAATGTTAAAGCAATATGAGAAAAAATTTTAACAAAGACAGAATTTGAATACGTTTGTACATGTTCTTTATTCATATTCAATTTATTTTTTGAAATTAGTCATCAATTTAAAACAACAGTGTTCTCAGAACCAGTGGTAATAACTTTGTCTGGCCTGGTGGCTCAGAAACATTCTTCAGGAGAACCCAGCATCTTTGGGCTGTAGGAGGAAAGCCTTTGTTCCAAGAATTCACTCTTTGTGGTCAGTGGAAGTAGCCCCTGACTGGTTTTCCTGCTCCTATTCTTGACCCCCAGTCTGTTTTCAACACCACAGACATAGTGATCCGCCTACTAAGGTCAGAGTCTGTTACTCGGCTCTCAAAACCTCCAACGGCAGCTTATTTCATTTGGAGTGAAAGCCAGTAGGCATGTGAGCTGCCTTCCAAGTTACTGCAGGGACAAATTAACCAAAAGTTTTGTGGATACATATCACATGATCTCGAGCTTTGCAATCGGAGTTGTTATTTTTTTTTTCTCTTCTATCCAAAACCCAACTGTAAATCAAGAACACACATTTTAAGATTTTGATGACAGCATTCAACTTCTCTATTTTATTAGTTAATTTGACACTAGTTGCTAGAAGAGATCAATCTGAAATCTCCATGGCTTAAAACAATACAAGTTCACTTCTTGATGTCACAATCCTTTGGGTCTATTCCTAGCTGGGCAGCCTTCCACATGGCCAGGCAGGAACCCAGGCTTCTTCACTCTTAGGGCTCCTCCTCCCTCTAGGTTCTCAGAGGCTCTCCATTCAGCTGGGGTCTGAGAAAAGAGGTAGAATGGCGCTACAAGATTTTCTACCCATATGCCACTGGCCAAAACTCAGTCATTTGGTCACATTGACAACAAAGGATGCTAGGAAATGCAGTGTGTGCCTAGGAAGAGGAGCATATAGGTTTGTCAATTAGCTAGTAGGCTCTGCCATATCTTTCTGCCACTTTAACCCTTAGTTAGTAGACCATGTGACCTATTTCCTTGTTTCTCATTTCTCAGTTGTTTAGGTCTGGCTCTTAAATAGACATCATACTTGGATGTTGTGATATATTCTTGGCAGCAAAAGGGAAAGAACAAGTCTCTGGAGTCAGACACTCCCGAGTTTACATCATAACTGGGGTACTTTTGAACTGTGAGCCTTTGGGTAAATTATGTAACCTCTCTGATCAATAGCTCCTTCATCTGTCCAAACAGGTATAAAATACCTGCCTCATGAGCTGACTGAATAATAAATATATCAAAGAGCAGAAGAGCAGATGTTATAAGCACACATTCTGAAGCCAGCCTGTTTGTGTTTGAATCCTGGCTGTATTCCTTATTTGCTTGATGATCTTGGATGAGCTTTGGTTTCCTCATCTGTAAGATATGAATCACGATGGTATCTACCACCCAGAGGTTTGGGGAAGCAAATGAGTTAATATCTGTAAGTCCCTTAGAATAGTGGCCACAAACATAGAGTAAGTAGTGTGTGACTGTTAGCTCAATGGGAGCATCTGGTGCATCTCATATGCTTTGGATAAATGGTATTCTCTCCAAGTTGTTGCTTGATATGGCTTATTCTTTTCAGCAACTATTGAAGATGAAAAAACCCCTGAAGATCCCCCAAAAGGGCTCTTCAAGGGTGGGATTTCAGGCATATTAGTGGGATGTCAAGGAGCTTTGTGTAGAGAGCTCTGCCAAATGACCACCTGCTCTGATTATTGCAATGTTGGTTCTGGGTCCTGGAGGAAATTGCTCAAGAGAGAATATTTACCCAGGGCTCTTTGGAGGGATTTTTTAAAAAAAAGTGTGATGTGAGGTTAAATAGCACAGGACTCATTATCAGTTTGGGTGCACAATGGAGAGGGGAGGTTATCCAGGGTATCAGGCTCATCCAAGTAGAATATTACAGTCTGAAAAATTGTTTAAAGAGAAATATAATTAGAATAATGGGACAACATAATGGGAAATCAATGCTATTAATGTAACTGCTAATTACTGCATTAGAACATTTATCCAAATCCCTTCTCCTTAAAACTAAAAACATGAAATTAAGTCACCACAGTAGACAATTTGTGTAGAGGGACTCAGGGATCTTGGATTACTCTGGAAAATCTGCCCGGAACAATTTGTCATTGTACCAAACATCAAGCTGGATCCTTTCAGTTTCAAGGGGAAAATGTACTTGGGAGGACTCATATTTTCACTCCATTCATATTGGTCATTTTAGGTCTCATGGGTTTGGGGTATTAAGAGTGCTCTAATGTTGTTTGAAATAGAATTTTTATTTCCTGCCCCTAGGAGTGAGTTTATTGAATGTGGGTCTTTTTGGCAGTATCATAAAAGCTGGGATGCTGAGTGTTCTAAGTATCCTCTGGGAAGGTGGAGTAAAGAGCTTGGACCTATTTGGGATTGTTTAGGAGTAGAAGGGACAGTGCAGCAGGCCTGGCAGAGAGTGCTGATCCTACCATAAACCGAAGGGGATGTGACAACCCACATACCTGGAGATTGGGGATAAATGCCACATGTTTTGATTTGAGGTATCAAGGTACAACACAGACTCTGTTTCTTTGGTGTCAGTGTGAGTTTAGGTTGGAGACCAGAGAGTTGCCCATTTGGGAGGATGGGAGCAGTCCAGGAGTAAGGAGTAAGGGCCAGGAACCAGGAGCAGGGGCCTCAGAATCCCCAGGTAAATGGTAGGGATGGAATTTGTCTTCTTTTTAGTTGTGGAAAAAAATATATATAACCTAAAATTTGCCATTTTAACCATTTTAAGTGTATAATTCAGTGTCATTAATCACATTTATAGCATTATGCAATTATCACTGCTGTTTCTAAAACCTTTTCATCACCCCAAACAGAAAGTGTAACCATTATGCCATAACTCTCTATTCTCTCCTCCTTTAGCCTTTGATAACCTCTAATCTGCTTTCTGTCTCTGTGAGTTTGCATATTTTAGATATTTCGTATAGGTGGAATCATACAATATTTGCCTTTTTGTGTCTGGGTTATTTCACACAGCATAATGTTTTCAAGGTTCATTCATGTTGTAGCACGTGTCAGAATTTCTTTGCTTTTTAAGGCTAAATAGTAACCCATCATATATATATATATATATGTTTTAAATATCTATTTGTAGTAGATAATCTTATTTACATTGATACAGAATTGTTTTACATTTTTATTTTTTTAGGGGGGGTGGGGTGGGGAGGGGCAGAGGGAAAGAGAGAGAATCTTTTTTTTTTTTTATGATTTTATTTATTTATTTGACAGAGAGAGAGACAGCGAGAGCAGGAACACAAGCAGGGGGAGTGGGAGGGGGAGAAGCAGGCTCCCCGCCGAGCAGGGAGCCCGATGCGGGGCTCGATCCCAGGACTCTGAGATCATGACCTGAGCTGAAGGCAGACGCTTAACGACTGAGCCACCCAGGCGCCCAAAAGAGAGAGAATCTTAAGCAGGCTCCACGCCCAGGGCAGACCCGGATGTGGGGCTTGATCTCACAACCCTGAGATCATGATCTGAGCCGAAATCAAGAGCTGGATGCTTCACCGACTGAGCCACCCAGGCGCCCCTCATTTGACATGATCAGATCAGACACTAATCGATCCTTTATTTTAGTAAATTATCAAGGAAAACAGAAAGGGAACGATTCAGTGGTGTTCTCTATTAGCCTGTCTCACTGCAGCAGGAGGATCTGGAAACACATGGAGCCAGTACGGTTGAGACTGGGGAAACAATGTGTTTTTCTCTGGCCGGACAGTGGAGAACTTCAGCTGCTTAGATGGTGCTTTCCTTTTCTGAAGAAAAACATTGATACAGGAAAGGAGGATGATTCCTAGCATTGGAAGCAGTGTGAACAGTGTGAGTGGGGAGAACAAAGCCCCTGGCAGGCAGGGTGGACAGGACTCCGGGTTAACAAGGTCCTCAGTCAGCTGCCTGTGGTCCAGCCGAAGGGCAGGAGTCCCACTCACATGTATATATCTGTCAATGGACATTTAGGTTGCTTCTACCTTTTTTTTTTGTCTATTGTGAATCATGCTGCAAGAATATCAGCATACAAGTGTCTGAGTCTCAGCTTTTAATTCTTTTGGACATATACCCAGGAGTGGAATTGCTGGGTCATATTGTAATTCTGTTTAGCTTTTTGAGGAACAGCCAACACTGTTTTCCTGGAGTTGTTCTTGACATCTGTGAAGCTGGTGTGCGGAGGTGGGGATGAGGTCTGACACTAGGAAGTGGAGCAAAGGGGAGGAAAATGGACCGCAGGAACACAGCAGAAGCCCTAGTGAGTGGCTTGGCCATACCCAGAGTTGGCATGGCTCATATGTTCTCAAGTGTGGTCTGTGGACTGATTTGGCTTTACCTGGGTGCTGGTTAGAGCAGCAGCATCTCAGGGCCTGCCCCAGAAGCACTTGCCTGTGCCTCTCTAACTTATATGTGCATGGGCCCATCACTTGGGCATCTTGTGGTGTATTCTGAGTGGAGTGGTCAGGGGATCTACATTGCCAACACGATCCCAGGTGATGCTGGGCCTGCAGGTTCCTGGACTACGCCTTGAAGTCAGTGTCAGGACTGTCTGCATACTGGAATGACCTGGTGAGCTTTTCAAGCATCCCAATGCCTGGGCCCCACCACAGAGGTTCTGATTTAATTGGCTTGCGGTAAACCTGGCTTTCGGTATTTTAATAAAGTGCTCCTGAGATGCTACCATGCCGCCAGGGTTGAGAACTTCTACTCTGGGTGTGGACATTGTTTCATCTCTTGCACATGGGTCCTCCCACCCTCCTTCCTGGTTTCTTTCCAACCCTTCTGCTTAAAACTGAGTCACATTCTCAACTGATTGATCTCTCATTTATCATTTATGTTGCCTGCAGAGTAATCTTTCTAAACCCGTTCTGAACAGATTGCTCTCTTGCAGAAACTGTCCGTGGCTCCCCCTTGCCCTCCATGAATCAAAAAGACCTTGTACTGGGCGCCTGAGTGGCTCAGTTGGTTAAGCGACTGCCTTCGGCTCAGGTCATGATCCTGGAGTCCTGGGATCGAGTCCCACATCGGGCTCCCTGCTCAGCAGGGAGTCTGCTTCTCCCTCTGACCCTCCTCCCTCTCATGCTCTCTGTCTCTCATTCTCTCTGTCTCAAATAAATAAATAAAATCTTAAAAAAAAAAAAAAAAAGACCTTGTACTTATCCTCTAGGCCCTTCTTGGGGTAGCTCCACTCTTTTCCAGCCATGTCTCCCTCTTGATGGAGCCCTATATATTAGGGAAAATAAGCTAATTTCTGTTCTCTGAATACAATGTGGGATTTCCTATCTGTATGATTTTGCTTGGATTAACTCTCCATCTGTTTAATCTTTTCTACATATGTGTCAGTCAGAGACCAGCCCTATTTTTACTTACTCCTATGAAAACCTTCCCTAATCTTTGCAGCTGATGAAATCCTTTTTCTTTTAGCATTTTTATTTATTGTTTTCTTACAGAATTTACTTTTCCCCTCTTGTGTTTCTGGAATTTGTATTCTTCTCCTACCCTTCTTACTGGATTATAAACTCTTTGGGGGCCAGAGCCTCTTTTTCGTGTTTGTAGCCCCTGCTGGGCCTACAACAGTGCCTCGCACATAGTAGGCATCCCCAAAGATGGGTCAAATTGTTGTTGAATTGAGTAATTTGCCTCCATGTTATTAATTCTATGTTGACCTCTCTGCGCTATACTGATATTTTAATTTCACTGCCTGACATTTAGTAAATCCTTAGGGATTTTATTTCAGTAAATGCTTTTCCAAAAGCTCCAAATGTTCTTCATAAACACGTGATACAACTTTGTTGGTGTCTTCCAAAGTTTGCAATGTTTTAATTGTTCACTCTTTGTACTAGTTTGTTTGCATTTTGGCTTCCCTGTGTCCCGAGACAGGGTGGGATCCAGGAGGAGGCCAGAGGCCACATTCTTTTGACTTACAAAGACTCATTATATTCTAGAATCTTTGAAGCCCACTGGTAATGAGCCCTGATTCCTGAAAGCCCACCCGGCTCCGATTCCTCCTCAGGTTCTGCGGTACTTAAGTGGGTGATGGGACTTAGAAGGTAATGACGTTTCCTGCAATTAAATCATGTCCATAGCAGTCACTCGCAATCCTGTAGGAACAATTATAAGGAATCCCCTCTCATTTGGCACAATGAAATACGAATATTTTCTAACAGGCTAATTAGTGCAGTTATCATTTTTTTAAGCCAAAAATGTCAATGTGTAGGATTTAATTAGTCTGCCCTAGGATTACAAGATAACTTCTTAGCTTAGTCAGTCTGTCAGCATTTTCAGGTTTTGGGAGGATGCCAGGAACTATCACCTACACACTTGCATAAACTTTTAAGACTTCTAGAAAAATTACTATGAAGTTTACATGGTCAGGGTTTGATATGATATGGGTCAGGAAGGTAATCTCTGAAATGAATGAAAATTGACTACTGTATCAATTGAAAGGAGCTTGGAATAATGATCCCACCTCCTTCCTTGAGTGGGACACTGTGACAAATGTGGGTTGAACATAGTCAATGGGAAATGCACTGTCTAGGTAAAGTTCCCAGAAATAAAATCTAAATTATATGGGTGGAGGAGTTGTGACCAAAGGAATATTTAGTTAGTGGAAAGTGTAAAACACAGGCCTTGACATCCCATTGTTCTTATTTCTACATTGCAGGACTTAGGTGGTTTAGATGTTCCAGTCTTGGATTTAGACTCCTTTGGATTCTAGTAGAGGAAACTGATTCTACCTGGCTAAGCTACATGGCAGTTGATTGGTTGCATCTTGGGTAATGTGCAGAATGAAGGAGACTTGGAATAGCTCAGCCATGCAACAAGGGGATTAGGGAAGTTTCTGGGAGGTAGGTAATAAGACCTAGTAGTGGGCAGTCTCTTCAGGATTCTGCTGGTGGAATGAATGTCTTGCAAATTGTTTCAAATCTTTTGATTTTCCAGGGAAAGAGAGTTGGGTTGACCTAGGTCATGGAATGGGTTCAGTAGTATCCGTTCAAAGTTCATGTCCATCCAGAACCTCAGAATGTATGACCTTATTGGGAACAAGGGTCTTTGCAGATGTAATTAGGGTAGGGTAGAGATGAGGCCATACTGGTTTGGGGTGAGCTCTGCATCAAATGAGAGTGTTCTTATATGAGGCAGAAAAGGAGAAGACATGGACACACAGAGAAGGAGGTGATGTGCCACAGAGGCAGTTATTGGAGTGATGTGTCTACAAGCCTAGGAATGCTAAGGATTGCCAAAAACCACCGTAAGTTGGGAGAGAAGCATGGGACAGTTTCTCTCTCAGAGTCCCCAGAAAGAACCAACCCTACTGACAGCTTGATTTTGAGCTAGGTCTGCCTAAACTATAAAAATAAGTTTTTCTTGTTTTAAGCCACCAAGTTTGTGGTAATTTGTTTCAATACCTTTAGGAAACTAGTACAGATCATATGTCCAGAGAGGTAGGCACCTTGATTGACAGCCTCCTTGTAACTATTTGCAAAGGGCTGGAAGGACTTCCCAAAAAGAAATCCAGTGGTTGTCCTCAAGGAAAAGAGCATGGATAAGTGGACAGAAACCACAGGAATGTCTATTATATACCATAAACCTAAATCCCTATTTTCCCTGGGGGACAAGAATGGGAAATGCACTGTCTAGCTCTTGCCTCAAGTAAAATGTGAAGCCCACCATCAGATTTTGCAACTAGTTATTAGTCTTTTGGAGGAGAATCAGTGGTGTTGTTGATAACAAAAGATACAGAAGGCAATGCATAGGACAGAGGCTTTGTTTACATGGTCAGGGTTTGATATGATATGGGTCAGGAAGGTAATCTCTGAAATGAATGAAAATTGACTACTGTATCAATTGAAAGGAGCTTGGAATAATGATCCCACCTCCTTCCTTGAGTGGGACACTGTGACAAATGTGGGTTGAACATAGTCAACAGAATAAATTCTAACCTGTGTGCAGGGAAATCACAGAGAGCTAAGTGGAAATTGTCGATCTTGTTTGGGTGATTCTGCATTCCATTCCCTTTATATTCTTAGGTATTTGGTGGCCAGAGAGATATCCTTGTGTTTATTTACTTTGCAACTCTAACAATTAACAACTGGTATTTACTGAGGGCTTCCTATGAGCCAAGAACCATGATAAAAATGTTACACATGCATCGTTTTATTTATTCCTCAAACAATTCAATGTTGTTCATATTGTTAGTGACTCCGACTTTTGGGTGTGAAAACAGATTTAAGGAGGTTATGTACTTGCCTAGGGTTACATAACTGGTGAGTGGTGGTACCAGGATTCAAATTCCAGAGTCTTGACCCCAGAGCCTAAATTCTTGAATAATTGTGTAGCTATTGTGTGTATCTTTACTGTGAATATACTTATCCTTTCAGTAAAGAATTGCCATCCTTTTCTTTTTGGTTGTTGTTATAATATTTCCTTCAAAAGTCCTGAAGCTTTGCTCATGTGGTGTATTCCTTGGAAACTTTCAAATGTCAATGGAATGAACCAGAACTTCCTTTGTGCCATGAAGTGTACTGTCTGCTAAGCTAATCTCTTTCCTACTGGGGAATATGTATAATACGAACTGGTTTAGCTAGACTGAAAATCAATCATCAAGGCCACTGATGAGGCTAAAAAAAAAAAAAAAAAATCAAAAGCAGTTAGCATACAAATGAAAGTGATTCCCTATAACTCTATGTGGGACAAATTTCCTGAACCACCGTACCAATAAATCAAGGCTGTGGAAGCTCAGTTATAAAGGAAGACAGATTGAACAATTTTCCTGTTACAAACAAGCTGTTTTGTACTATGTATCTATCAGCTAGTTATTCAGGTCTAATTTAGGAATGTGTAAGTAAACATGGCCAAATATATTTAAATACACTTGCATTACAAGTTGCCAAATAATGCTCCGCATTAACACAACCAAGTTATTTCTGGAATCTTTAAAATGCCTTTTGCATAACTGTAATTAGAAATTCTTTGCTGTAAAAAAGTAGTCTGCAAGGACCACCCCCTATTCCCCACCCCCCCATTCTTTGAGGTAAATTTTTGTTGTTGTTTGTCATTAGAAGACTTTTTGAATTCTTTGGACCCACTATTGGAGCATACCTTCTCAGTTGTGTTGAGTGACTGCCCTGCTGGGAGTCTAGAGATACAGTTGAAGCAGACATAAAGCTGCTTCCAGTTTCCCTTATTCCAAGAAGCTGGTTGACTGCAGGGCCTTGGGACTCTGTAAGGTACTGAGGTAATTTGTATCAGGACTTTGGGGCCGTAAATCAATAGAAAGGATGCTTCTCTTGACTGGTTCTAGGTTCTTTCTTCTTGTTCTTGTTCTTGTTCTCATTCTCGTTCTTCTTCCTCTTTTTAAAAGATTTATTTATTTATTTGAGACAGAGAGAGAAAAAGAGAGCGAGAGAGTGATTACACACAAGTTGGGGGGGAGGGGAAGAGAGGGGAGGGAGAGGAGACAGAGAATCTCAAGCAGACTCTCCACTGAGTGCAGAGCTAGATACCAGGACATGAGATCATGACCTGAGCTGAAATCAAGAGTCAGATGCTTAACTGATTTAGCCACCCAGGCACTCTTAGGTTCTTTCTTCTTATTTTTTTCTAATTTTAATTTAAATTCAATTTAATTAACATATAGTTTATTATTAGTTTCAGAGGTAGAATTTAGTGATTCATCACTTGCATATAACACCCAGTGCTCATTACATCAAGTGCCCTTCTTAATGTCTATCACCCAGTTACCCCATCCACCCACCCACCTTCCCTCCATCAACCCTCAGATTTTTTTCCTATAGTTAAGAGTCTTATGGTTTGTCTCTCTGATTTCATCTTATTTTTCCTTCCCTTCCCCTATGTTCATCTGTTTTGTTTCTTAAATTCCACATATGAGTGAAATCATGATATTTATCTTTCTCTGACTGACTTATTTCACTTAGAATAATACCCTCTAGTTCCAACCACATCATTGCAAATGGCAAGGTTTCATTCTTTTTGATGGCTTAGTAATATTCCTGTGTGTGTGTGTGTGTGTGTGTGTGTGTTTACACTACATCTTCTTTATCTATTTATCTGTCGATGGACATCTGGGCTCTTTCCATAGTTTGGCTATTGTGGACATTGCTGCTATAAACATTGGGATGCATGTGTCCCTTTGAACCACTGTGTTTGTATCCTTTGGATAAATACCTAGTAGTGCAATTGCTGGGTCATAGGGTAGCTCAATTTTTAACTTTTTGAGGAACCTCCATACTGTTTTCCAGAGTGGCTGCACCAGGTTGCATCCCCACCAACAGTGTAAGAGGGTCCCCCTTTCTCCACATCCTTGCCAATATCTGTTGTTTCCTGATTTGTTCATTTTAGTCATTCTGACAGATGTGAACTGATATCTCATTGTGGTTTTGATTTGTATTTCCCTGATGCTGAGTGATGTTCAACATTTTTCTCATGTGTCTATTGGCCATTTGTATTTCTTCTTTGGAGAAATGTCTGTTCATGTCTTCTGCCCATTTCTTGACTGAATTCTTCATTTTGTTTTTTTCTTTTTTTTAAGATTTTATTCATTCACTTGACAGAGAGAGAGACACACACAGCGAGACAAGCAGGGGGAGTGGGAGAAGGAGAAGCAGGCTTCCCACGGAGCAGGGAGCCTGATGCGGGGCTCGATCCCAGGACCCTGGGATCATGACCTGAGCGAAGGCAGACACTCAAGTGACTGAGCCACTCAGACGCCCCTGGATTCTTGTCTTTTGAGTGTTGAGTTTGATAAGTTCTTTATACAGTTTGGATACTAGCCCTTTACCTGATAAGACATTTGCAAATATCTTCTCCCATTCTATAGGTTGCCTTTAGTTTTGTTGACTGTTTTCTCTGCATACAAAAGCTTATTATCTTGATGAAGTCCCAATAGTTCATTTTAGCTTTTGTTTCCCTGGCCTTTGGAGATGTGTCTTGCAAGAATTTGCTGCGGCCAAGGTCAAAGAGGTTGCTGCCTGTGTTCTCCTCTAGGATTTTGATGGATTCCTGTCTCACACTGAGGTCTTTCATCCATTTTGAGTTTATTTTTGTGTATGGTGTAAGAAAGTGGTCCAGTTTCATTCTTCTGCATGTGGCTATGCAATTTTCCCAACACCATTTGTTGAAGAGACTGTCTTTTTTCCATTGGATATTCTTTCCTGCTTTGTCGAAGATTAGTTGACCATAGAGTTGAGGGTCAATTTCTGGGTTTTCTATTCTGTCCCATTGGTCTATGTGTCTGTTTTTGTCTCAGTATTAGGTTCTTTCTTCTAATCTACTCAAAGTTGAACCAAACATACAAGGCTCTGGGCAGGAGCATTTTTGAGCATAACTTCACCTTAGTAATATCAAATAATTGTTCAACATTTTTTTAGAGTTGTAAAAATGTTGGAAGCAGAGGGCCACTGGTGGTAGCTCTGAACATTTTCTCTCTTGTTCCAAGACCTGACCCAATGTACTTTCCACAGTCTGCAGGGGATGGCACCCTGGGTAAGAGCTAAGAGCATAGACTCTAGAATCCAATTGCCTAGTTTTCAATCTTGGCCTCTTTATGTCTTGATTTGTGACTTTGGGCAAGTTACTTAATTTCTATGTATCACAGTTACCTCATCTATAATAAGAGTATTTAGTTTAACGAATTTGATAATCCATATAGCAACATTAACATGAGTCCTAGTGCATAGGGATCCTACAAAAAATGTTGTGTATTATTATTAGCCAAACAAAAGTCCTGCCCAGTGGAATCCCCCTTCTTGCAAATTTATGCCTTGCTTTTCTTTTGGGGAATCATCTCCTGCCTGAGCTTTGTCCATGTGGTTTGGGTGGATGACTCTTCTTCTCCCTTAGCCCCAGTTCCAGAGGTGGCTTTATGGTCTGGATTTAACTGATCAGTCTATTCCATTTCCTCATGGCCACTGGGACTGGATCAGGATGGGCTTGTGATCCAAGGGGACCAATGAAACCCTGTCCAGGGACTTTGGTAGAGTGTTGGGAAGGAAAAGCTGATGTTGGTAGAATGCACAATGTAAGCCTAGAGGTGCTAGGGACCACTGTGAGGTAGGAGATGGAGTGAGAGAGAGGCTGAATCTTGACAAAATCACTGGGTTCTGGCATCTTTGAAGCCAGACTTATCACTGGACTTTTCATACATTGGCACCAATAAATGCCCTTTTGATTAAGCTAGTTTGATTTAATTTCTGACAAATTAGGGTGAGCATATGTCCTCATTTGTTTGGGACAGCCCTGGTTTGTACCTATTGTCTCAGCATAATTATGAATAGTGCTTTATTTCACTCTCAGAAGTGTCCTGATTGGGAGGATAAATTATATGGCCATCTTATTTGAACCCCAAAAGTCCAGATTAATACAGCAACACTGGAGCAAGGCTCTTGTGGAGTCCCATGTCCCAAGACCTTCTCAAATTACACAGCACATACTGTGTTCTCATTAGGGAGAGTTCTGGTGGATACACTCGTCTGTATCCCTAATGAGGGTTTAGGGCCCCTTCTAGATGGCAGCTGCCACAGTGGCCTCCTTATTCCATTTCTGACTTTTAGGCTCTAGCTACTTAATAGTACTTAGGACTCTTATCCTGGTACTGACAAGTTGAACTTTTCCAGTTAAGCAATTAGCCTTCCTAGTCAATCTGTCTCTCTCCTCGTCTCCTCTCCTTCCCCCTTGACTACTCATACATGTGTGCACACACACACACATATGCACATGCAACATTGGATTGGGTAAAGACCACCAGCTCCCTTCTCATATCCCATCACCATGTTTGTTCATTTTCCAGTGGTGCTAAAGGGGACAGGTTTGTGTTGGGAGTTGGATGGGCAGACAAATAAGATCACTGGGGTCATTTTAGGCAGTAGAAGACACATGAGTGAAGATCTAACTTACATCTGATGTGATGTTGGACTTCTTTGAATCTCTTGTTTTTCCTTGTTGATGAAGCATCCAAAGAGATATCAGAGGCAGAGCCAAACTTCATCCTTCCTGACTGTATAACCTTTAGACAAGTCACTCATTACCTCTCTGAGCTTCCATTTGCTTCACTATTAAATGGATTTAAGAGTGTCTTCTCTGCCTGTCTCTTAGTGTTGAAACACGATGATGCATTCCATTGTGGTTCATAAGGGGCTTTGTCAATGCAGGGGAACTGAAAACTGTTGTCATGCTATGGCAGTTTTCCTCACATCTCACATGGAGCCTTATTTTTTTAATTTTTATTTTATTTTTTATTTTTTAAAGATTTTATTTATTTGACAGAGAGAGACACAATGAGAAAGGAAATACAAGCAGGGGGAGTGGGAGAGGGAGAAGCAGGCTTCCCGTTGAGCAGGGAGCCTGATACGGGGCTCAATCCCAGGACCCCGGGACCATGACCTGAGCCGAAGGCAGACGCTTAATGACTGAGCCACCCAGGTGCCCCTGGGTCTTGTTTTGTTATCACCAGGGTTCAAGAGGTAAGTCAACAAGGTCCTATTCCACTGTCGTGCTTATATATATATTTATATGGGGAGGGAGAGTGGGAGACATTAAGTTATTTATCTGGACAATATCCATTGTTAATATCTATTGAATATTTACTTTTCTGGCAGGCCTAGGGCTAAGTGCTTTATGTGCATTATATCATTTTAATCCTCACAATGACATGACATAGTCTGTACCATTAGCTTACACATTTTTCAGATGTAGAAATTAAAGCAATAATTGGCAGAATCAGGATTCAAACCTATGTCTGTTTGATCCCAAAGCCTTTGCTTCTAAAGGTGATGTTATTCTGCTCATTTTGTGCTGTGGGAAGAACACTCAGCCTGAAGTCAGGAGCTCTGGCTTCCATTTCCCTATCTGCCCTTAATAAGCCAGGTGACCTTGGACAAGTCAATCTACCAAATGGGCCTTTATTGCCCTGTCTGACAAATGAGGGCTGGATTAGATAACTCCTGAGGTCCCTTGAGGTTCAGTGATTTTATGATTCTAGGTTGGGCTTGGGATCAGGAGTTCAATTTTTCTTTAATGTCAGCAGGTCTAAATCTTTCCTTTGGGGGATGCATTTTATCACAAATATCAGTCACCAAAGCCTCCAGCTGCAAATCAAGAATAAAGGAGAAGGGGTGGTTTGTAGGTGCAATGAAGGAGAAGTTCCTCCTGCCAGATAGTTAGAAAATGGTGAAATTTGCATCGAAAGTATATTATTAGTAGTAGAAAATAATGATTAATGCCATTTCATGTTCCTTTCACAAGTCATGGTAGATAATGAACAATGATAACACTATGCATGATTGCTGATCCTTGTGACATTCAAAACAGATTCAAAATTCCTCTTCCACATACAGGACTCAGTTAGGGTGCTATATTAAATTCAAACTTAGGGATCAGATTTAAAATTCAAATGCATATCCTTTTTGCATATCTATTTTGACACAGCATTACAAATTACTCACTGTAATATGAATTAAAGATGGACTTTTGCACAATGGGGGAAACATTAAAAAATCCTATTTAAATTTGAATCCCCTTTTTCCCTTTTTAGATACCCCCCATATTTATCCCTCAATATATCTGCTAATTATCAAAAATACTGCAGTTTAAACAGTAATTTGTTCATTCAGATTTTATTATTTTTTGCTGGTAGTGACTGCCAAGAAGAAGCAATGTTGATAACATGAATTACAATGAGCTCATGTGATGTGCTTAAATGAGAGAATTTTAAAAGTATGTTGTCCTATCTACATTTTAGTATTTACCTAATGTACATAGTGTAGAAAGAACTGATGTCAAAGAAGGACAGAGCGGCAAATGTGCTTTTAAGTATGTTATAATAGGGCCAGTGAAATGTGCAAAATGACAAATTAAATTTAATGTTCAGGTGCATTGCCAATTTGTTTGGGGGGTAAAAAGCAGCACCCTTTGCTAACTCGATAAGAACTAATCAGATTTTAATTACTCAATGTGCAACCTGGACTGTTTAGCACATTTATGCCGAGTAATCACTGGGGCATCTCAAGCCAAAGGGCTGAAAATTTCCATCTTTTAAATTATGGGTATGGTTCTCTGTTAATCATTTTTGGACCTTCTAATTTTCTTTCTTTCTTTTTTTTTTTTTTTGCAACTTCATTTCTTCTGTGACACTAATAATTTCCTTTGGGTTTTTCTATTTTAATGGAGGGGAACAATTTGCTATTTTATATAAATGAAAGTGATGCCCATCTCAGTGCTCAGGCCCTAATGTTGTTTTTCCAGTTTTGTAGAAATATCCTCCCTGCTTTCATCTACCAGGGAAACTCCTGGAGGTTAGGGGCACAGTTTGTCACTACAGAGACAGAGCCTGGCATTTTGGCCTCATTAACATTGTGCTATAACAAAGCGAGTGAACCTCAAACCTAATTTAGCAAAACAACCAACCCCATAAAAAAGGGCAGGACAAGAAAATCAGAGGTGCTTTCAATAAACTGTTATTATGGAACTTAAAAATCTTTCTTAAAATTGCCAGAAGCTTCCCAGCTTTGTGCTGGTACTTAGGAATTTCTACTAACAAATGCTAGCAAAGTTACCACATCAGACTCAGTAGATACAATGAAATCCAGAATTGCATTCATTTTTGGGCTTCTTAAATTCCTGGAGGTCCTTGTTTAGTCTTCAATAAAATCAACCCTGGACTAATCAATGAGAAATTGCAGAGAATATGAATCCTGCAAAATCAATAATTTGTATAATAGTTACACAAGTATATTAGAGAAGCATGGTAGTGCATAGCCAAGCAAATCCCAGGGAACATGCTCTTGAAATCTTTAAAACTCAGCCAGATATGATGAACTTTTGAATACCTTGCTCTGGTGTAGGATGATCCTGGAGTTTAGTAGAAAGACTATTATAAGGTTTTCCTCAATTTATGCAAGTTAATAAAAAGAACCCACATCACTTCTGTTGTTAGTGAGTAGAAAAGTTTAAGTGAACTTTAAAAGAGAAGAGACCGGATGGTTGCAGATGCAGGTTCCTGTCCTCTGTCTGAAATACCACATCTACTGTCTTCCCTGACACGGTTCCCGTTGGGAATTCCCGTAACTGCTCACAGCTGCCTTGTCATGATCTGCCCCAAGTCTCCTCCTTCTTTACCAGCCCAGGTCACTAATCTCATTGTTTTCCTCATCTCAAAGCTGTGGTGTCATGAAGAGAGACCAGAATCAGAACCAGCAGAGTTAGGACCATGCCGAAAGCCTTATCAATCTCTCTCAGCCTCAGTTCCCTCATTCCTAAAACGGAGGTTACGAGATTGCTGAGTATAAGGGGAAATGTTGGTAAAAGCACTTTCTAAACTGTTTGCCTCCGTAGTCTCTGGATAATTTCCTGACCTGGAGTAAGTTTATCTCTAAGTAGAGGAGTCACAGAGGAGGCCTGTGATGGTTAATTTTATGTGTCAACTTAACTGGGTTAAAGGATGCCCATGTAGCTAGTAAAATATAATTTCTGGGCCAAGAGCCTACAATGAATCCTCACCTTACTTGTGAGCCTCACTTTATCTGTGTGACTTCCTCTTTCCATTCCCTAGCCCTACCGATTTCAGTCACTTTAGCCACCTGGAACTCTATCCTTGCTTCCTCGGCTCAGGGAGATTGCCAATCTCCACTGGGCCTCACTTTGTGTGTTTCCCTCCTCTCAAGGAAAATACCCCTGTGCTGAGGTATTTTTATATACTTTGTCTAGGTACAGAATTGTCTTTAGCAGGAAGCGAATCTGGTACTAGTTATTCTGTAATAACTGCAAGCAAAAGTATTTATCTAGATTATTTTGCTCTAAATTGTACATGAATTATTTATTCCTGGCAGTTTTAATACATTGAAACTTTGTCTAATATCACTGTTAGAACCTACCCAACCAAGAAGTGAATTTGATTTGAAAAATAAATGCTCAAAACAATGCAAGATGCTGATTTCAAATTGTTAAGTTTCAACTAGCAAAGAGAAGACAACCCTTATCTAAGAACAAAGAGAAGACAACCAGGCAGCATTTCCACTCAACAGGATTCTCAGGCATTATTATGAAATTAACCAATACCACTAAGGTTTTAATTTAAAACAAATTAAAATGTCTAAATTTAATAGGGGCGCCTGAGTGGCTCAGTCATTAAGCGTCTGCCTTCGGCTTAGGTCATGATCCCAGGGTCCTGGAATCGAGCCCCTCATCGGGCTTCCTGCTCAGCAGGAAGCCTGCTTCTCCCTATCCCACTCCCCCTGCTTGTGTTCCCTCTCTCACCGTGTATCTCTCTGTCAAATAAATAAATAAAATCTTTAAAAAAAAACTATAAAATGTCTAAATTTAAGCTATGACTTCACACATGTAACAACATCTTTGTGACTCCATGTAATATAAACCATTATTTTGAAAGTAAACATTGAATAAAAGCACCTTCTCTCTTATCTATCTATTATCTATCTATCTATCTATCTATCTATCTATCTATCTATCTATCATCTACCTATCTGTCATCACCTACCTCTCATCTATCATCTATCTTTTATCTATCTATCTATCTATCTATATCATCACCTACCTCTTACTCCTTGTCTCTTTCTGTAACATTTAGTAAGCAGTTACTGTATGTTAAGTACATTAGTACCACATCATATTTAATCTTCACAAAAAAACCTTTGACGTTAAGTAAACTTCCTAAGATTATTAGTAATCTTGGGTAAGTCAAGAGTCAAATCTAGACAGTTGATACTGTTGTTATAAGTGCTCCAAGTAAGAAGGAGGAGGTGGATGCTTTTAGAGAAAGATAGTGAATTCTGAAAGAAAGTTTACAGTCTGTACAATAGATTTTTGATGTTCATTCTACCCTTGTGACAAGTTGTGTTTTGTGGATCCACTAGTAAGGGTACTCCCAGATAGGATCCACTAAATTTATTCTCACATTGTACAAAAATGACCTAAAATATAGATGAGGAAGGAAATTTGCCACATCACAGTTTATTGTTTGCTCGAGGTTATAATATTCCCCCTCCAAATATGTCTGGCCTCCCAGGAGAATCTTTCATGACGTATTATGTTCTAAGAACATGCTAGCTCAAATACAAACATCTGGTCTGAAAATCATGGCTTATTTTTTTTTATTATGTTATGTTAATCACCATACATTACATCATTAGTTTTTGATGCAATGTTCCATGATTCATTGTTTGCATATAACACCCAGTGCTCCATGCAGAACGTGCCCTCTTTCATGGCTCATTTCTTATTTCTCTTCTCTTTGTGTGCTTCTTCATCTTGCCTAGTCCCACGGTTGTGTCTTGGTTTAACCTTATAATCTACAACATCATCTATATCCATACAGAACTAACAACACAACATGCATGTACTAAAAAAACTTTATGCAACAATTTATTTTTTCCCATTAAATGCATCAGTAATGGTTGGACCATTGTTTAGGAAGTTTTGTGCCAGTATTTTTCTGGAAAAAAAAAAAAAGGATCAATTTATGGTTACTAGTGTATACCACAGCAAAAAATTTACCACTGTCTACGTCATCTGGCTTAATGGTACTCAAGGCTATTGAGTTCATTTTTGAGAAGACTCCCGTATTTTCAGCTTGTGTTTTTCCTTTGTGTTTTCAGATTGTTCACTTCCTTTGGTATTTCTAGAACTCAGCTGCAGGAAGACAGTGATGTTTGAATGTTTGAGGATGCCAGTAAAGCAAGCTGAGGAAGTAACAAAGAAGAAAACAAGAGTAACTAAGAATAATGTAAGTATAGAAGTTATTCTCATTGCTCTTACATCCACAAAGGAGAATTCCTGGAGCAATTTGCTGGTTAATTTAGTAAATAATGGGCAGTCTATAAAAATATAAACTGTAAACTGTATGATACATCTTTTCCCTTAAATTAATTAATGCAACTCTCTTTGTGCAGAAGGAAGTTGGGCATTGCGATCATGTCAGCTGTAAACTTGTTGGTTTACTAGGTTTGTCTTGATTGGTTCTCTGGAACTCCATTAACCTGCTTTCCATCTAGAGTCAAAGACATGATCTGCTGTTGAACTCAGAATTTTGCCATTAGAGACTGTAAGAAGCAGAGGGTGGGTTTTGCTTTTCCAATTGAATCTCTTATAGGGCTGAGACCAGGTCTTATATTGCTTTTCTTATTTCCCCACTGTTCTTGGAACTGGCCTTTGTACCCAATTAGTATTTAATAAATACCTGTCTATTGACAGACTTTCAGACTTGGAAATGTAGACTATCAGGAGATCAACAAGGGATCATGCACAAGAGAGAAACAGCTCAGAAATGAGAATTTCACTTTGTTTTATTTTTTAGTAAGTTTTTTGTTTCAGATGAAACTATTTTAACTTCAATCTCATTTAATATGTAATTTTAATACATTTATAAGTATGATGAAAGTATGACTTCAGATAGCAAATTCTGTTAGTCATTTCCTTTTAGATAATGTTTTATTTGTCCTTGGCCTGGGGAAGTATCTAAATGCATTTAGATGCTAGCCAAATTCATTTTATCTTGGTAGGTAAGATGCTTATTAGATATGTATCCTTATAAATATAATAGATATCTCTTCTAGTGAGAAGACTTTTTTCTCTGTTAAAAACTAAACTCTGCAAAGAAGTCTGTACATTTTCAATAGGATTTGAATGTTCATCTGTATATGTATTCTTAATATTCTTTTGGGGACCTCGATGTAGTAGGGCAAGGGGAATTTTTTTCTTCTTTCAAGGTACATTGAATTACAGAAAAAAAATCACTTGAGGGTAACCTCATTAAAAGCCAACATAGTATTGTACTCATTAATTCCACAAAGATTAAAAGGCATAAAATTTACATTATCAGTTGATACAGAGAAGTTCGGGGAGGAAGGAATGAAAGCTCTGGGTCCCTCTCAGTGTTTTTCACAAATGTCTAACCACAAAGCTTCAATAGCAAGGTCACGTGATTGATGGTAGATCCCAGGATCTGCTATCCTAACTTGAATTTTGCATTGTAGACTCAATTATAAAAATAATATTTATCTATCACCAGTTAAGTAACAATTTTAGCCCC
Source organism: Mirounga angustirostris (assembly GCF_029215605.1). Taxonomy (NCBI): domain Eukaryota; kingdom Metazoa; phylum Chordata; class Mammalia; order Carnivora; family Phocidae; genus Mirounga; species Mirounga angustirostris. The sequence goes on from NW_026991713.1 coordinate 22,938,865, forward strand.
CAAGTTTTCAACTACAATTGATGTTGTGGGATAACAAACCATATGTACACTATGAATTTGGGTATTTTCTGACATCATTTCTTATACCCTTGTAGAATAATAATACTCTAGTTTGAAAAACATGGTACTGTAACACCTAATGTAAATATTATTACAATGCACTTTAATTATTTTTGCACATTGTCTCCTCCATTACATTCTGAGTTCCTTGGGATCAGGGACTGGATCTCATTTTTCTCTGTGTTATCAGAGGTTAGTTTAGTGTTTGCAAACAATAGCATATGGTATTTGTTTGCAAAATGGAATTAAATTAAGGCATACTTTACACTTGGGCTGTGAAAAGTTCATTTAGACCAAGAGCATCTTTGAGGAAAATGACTCTGGTAATAATTGTCAACAGTCCGTTTTATTTAGTTTATAAGATGTGTTGTGGTTTAAATGAAAGTAAGGTTGGAGCAGTTTCTCGGAGAAAATCAACTTGGCTGAACGTGCATTCTTGGAGCCGTCTCCAAGGTACAGTCTGAAACCACCCGGAGGTCTGTGGGGGTCATGCCATGATCAAAGGAGGTCTGTCTTCTCATCAGTTTTTTTTGAAAATGATACACAAATCTCTAGACTTTATTAAAAAAATGTTACAAGCTATATTAATCTGCTAGGGCTACCATAACAAAATACCAGAGACTTAAACAACAGATATGTATTTCTTACAGTCTGGAGGCCGGAAGTCCAAGATCAAGGTGTCGGCAGGTTTGGTTTTTCTGAAGGCCCCTCTCCTTGGCATGAAGATGGCTGTCTTCTCTCTGTGTCTGCACGTGGCCTTTCCTCATGTGTGTGCGCATTCCTGGTGCCTCTTCCTTTCTTGCCCTATTGAATTCCAGCACTGCCCTTCCTACTTCATTTAACCTTAATTCCCTCTCTAAAGACCCTATCTGGAAATACAGGCACATAGGGGACGAGGACTTTCACATAGGACACGAGGACTTTCACATAGGACCTTTGAGGGGATACAGTTCAGTCCACAACAAAGGGTTAGTAAGAGTTACTTACAAACAAGCTATGAATCCACTTGTTCAAGGTGATCATGTTACTTGACATTTTGGCAGAGTTGGGTTTGCATTCTACTCTGAAGCCTGGTAGCCACATATATTCATGTACCTGTGGCATCTGTGTTTTTTGCCAGCATAGCCTCAATTCCCTTTCTCCTTGGTGGCATTGTCCGTCATAGCGCCAGCCCTTCACTGGCCAAGGGGTAAGCATGTGACTTGAACAAAGCTGGTTAGACATCTTCCTGAAATTTCACTAGTTAGTGTAGCGGACCAAAAGCAAGTGGCTGCATCAGAAGATACCTCTTGATAGCTCACTAAACACACCGTCCATTCTTTCCTGCTGCCTGTCACTGATGTTGCCTGGTTCCTGTTCTTTCCAAACACATTGGTTTCTCTGTCATTTCCCTTTCAATGAATTCCCTCTCTTCCTCTCCCTGGATAATTTTTGTTGAAGTTACCCAGTATTTGTTTCTGTTGCTTTAAATAATGATAACAACTTGACTAGTTACATGCTGTTTACCATTGTCATAAAACTCGAGTCTTACATATTTACATGTGGGTAGAATTTCTGAACTTGTAGACCAGCTGCTTTGTTATCAGTGCCTCCCTAGTGTGGTCTGGGATGAGTCACGACATCCGGTGGCTGCTGTTACATAAATACATAATTAGATTTTTAAAAAAGGTTTTACTTTGGTCACTTTGGAAAATCCCTGTATTATTATCATGTTAAATGTCATTTGGTTCTGCTCTAATTCTTCATTCTCATTGTTCTTTTGAGGAGATGCTAAGGATAAGAAGGTCATGGGGTGTTTCCTCTGTGAAAGTAGAACCTGGATCAAAAATTCAGAGTACTGTTGTGTCAGAGGGATGGTCCACTATATTCCTGTTCTTTGGACATTGATCTGGAATATATTTAAGCAGCAAAGGACTACACCATTTTTGTATACAAATATTGACAAAGCAAGGAAAACAGAAAAACCAAGTGATAGGTATAAAAACCAATCTCTGCTTAATGAGTAACCAATCCTTTTGGGGGCAATAAATAGTCAAGGGAGTAAGATGTCTTTTTTTTTTTTTTTTTTTTTTTGACTTAGAAAAAAAGGCACAGAGCATCAAAGCCCCCAAGGATGATTTGCTTCTGTAGCTGTGGAGATGATCACTGTCTTAGCTAGTCAGGGCCAAGCACCATGTGAAGAGGGAGCAGATTCTTTGTGCCGTTCTGGAAAGCAAAGGACAGCCATAGGCATCTGTAATGGCCGGAAATGCCAGCATGGGCAGAGCTTCAAAGAGAATTGGAAACCATCAGTACTTAGGACAAACAAAAATAGAGAAATAGAGTAGGTTTTTGGTGCTAGAAGCATGTAAGCTCTAAACTGTACTTTATTAAAGTTAAAAAATTTCCCTTCCAACTTTAAAGTATAGAGTGATTCTATACTTGAATGACTGTCAAATTCTTGATTGTGAGAAAGCAGACCATAGATCTAGGGCTACTGTAGTGGGTCATATTTCCACCTGTGGCCTGTAAACCACTTACAGACTCTGAGGGCTTAGAAAAGGTAGGAGGAGACAGTACAGCCCCCAAGTACCTAGACCTACACTATACTGTAACAAAAGACAAAGGCTGGGATTAATTATTATATTATCTTTGTTCTTTGGAAAGCTTCTTCTACTTCAAAAAGTCCTCTCAATGCTGGATGTTAACTTTATGTCTTTTATTTTCAAATTCCAAATTAAGTTTTTAGAGTAAATAATATTTAGTCCCATGGAACAGACTTTGCTCAATTTTAGGAATTTGCTTTTGAGGTCACAATTCCTTAAAAGGGTTAAGAGCTTTAGAATAGACTTTTTGATAGGCAATTTTTGTTCTTGGAGAAAATAAAGTCTTCTTTATTCAGGCTGTATTGAAAATTAAATTTCTAAACCCAAACCTCCCTGTTATCCCCCAAATCATTTTTTTTGGTGTTCTAGTTGATCTCATTGCTTACCATTCTTCAAGCCCTTCCAACGATTTAAAAAACACCTAGCTCTCTGAATTTAAATGCAATCTACTTGTAATACTTAGAATGGTTTCCATTTTCCTGCACAAACCCTTTCTGATACACTGAATATGTGAGCATAATAGAGCAGGGTACAGAAAGAGGAGGCTAGGCATCTCAGGCTTGTCTTGATTTTCAGTGTTGCCCAGGGCTACTGTTTACCTTCAATCAGATAGGGACAAGTTAAAACTATGTGTGCAAGACATTTGAGATGGGCATGCATACAGCTGACCCGGAACAGCATTCTTAAGTGAACCATTACAATTTTGCATCTATAGACCTAGATAACATTAGTCTTTAGTTTTTATGCTGCAGAATACTTGAAATTAAGCTTTGTCCTGGTAGAGTCTTCAGCCTCTTGTGAAAGACAGGCAACACCCTGTCCCCCGGCTATTTATTTTAGTAGCTGTTTTGCTGGAGCTGAGTGGTTTGGATCATCTGTTTCTTTTTTTTTTTTTTTTTAAAGATTTTATTTATTTATTTGACAGGGAGAGACACAGTGAGAGAGGGAACACGAGCAGGGGGAGTGGGAGAGGGAGAAGCAGGCTTCCTGCGGAGCAGGGAGCCCGATGCGGGGCTCGATCCCAGGACCCTGGGATTGTGACCTGAGCCGAAGGCAGACGCTTAACGACTGAGCCACCCAGGTGCCCCTTGGATCATCTGTTTCTTAAAGGGACAGAATGCAAGGCTGGTCAAGTTGGTTCGCCAGGCTTGAGCAGACAGAATTGGCTGGTGGGATGCCCACTTCTATCATACCATGCTTATTCTTCTAGAAGTTGTTCATTTGGTTAAAGAGAATGACCTTCAGTGGTATAAATATGGACTTTTTTTTTTAATCAAAGGTATACTAGTAGCTATGCCAGAATAAATTATTTTATTTATTTGTTTACATTTCCCATCTCTCACCACATAAACATAAGCTTCTTGATAGCAAGGTCCTTATATGTCTTAGTCTATCCTTAGTAAACAATACGCTTTTATCTATTCAAATCATTCAGTAACTAAATATTGAATAGGTACTATATCCCTGACACAAGATTAGGTCTTGGGGGTGTAACAGTGGAAAGACTTGGCTTCAGAGGTTCATTAGTATTAATAGGGAAAAAAATATCATTAGCAAGACATCTTTTCTATAGTTGGGCTTTGACAATTAAAAAAAAAGTCACCATCTTTTTATTGTGTACAATGTATAATAACACTGTTGGAGACTGATAGGGTGCCAGATATGGCTGTTATTTTACCTGTTAGAGGAGATTTATAGAGAGCTCAGAGAGGCTCAACAGCTAAACATTTTGATTTTAGTCTAATTGGAAAGGAGAATTTAATTTTACTGACAATTATAGGTGAATAAAGAGTGCACTTAAGTTGAAATTAAAAAGTAAAATAGTAAACCAGTCAAGTTCATTGTAATATTGTAGTTTTCCCCTGATAATCTGCATTACATGATCATGCTCATGATCTCATAGAATACATTAAATTCTATGGTTTATTATAATAAGAATATTATACCATGTAAGTTGATAAATAGATAAATGTAAAAGAAGAATACTTCTTTTGTGTGTGTGAAAAGATGGAGCTCTTTACCTTGGAAGGGATTTGAAAATTGGGTCACCTTATCCATTTTGTTCATATTGATGGAATACAGGTCACTGACGTCTGGCTTTGTTTAGCTCTTCTTGCTCCATTTTGACAAATGATAAAGAACCTAATTACTAAACTACTCAGCTAACAAAGATGGGGGAAACACCTTCTCAAAAATGGAAAAGCACCTTTTCAAGTATATTGAAGGCCCATCAAATTCAGATTTGAAACTTTTCCCACTTTAGAGCCTGGCCGAGGAGGTATGTGTTGAGGGGAGCATAGCTCCTAATTAGGTCCCCCAGCCTGGTGTTGGAGGGTGAAGACCTCTGTGCTTGGCTTCCCATTTCTTGGAAAAATGCTCCTTGGGAGCAGGGACAATGTTTCTGAAGCACTCATTATATATTTACTGAATAAATGAAGGAAGCTTGGCAGCATCATCTGGAATAGGGATCCTGATCTTTCTGAACCTTTGTTTCTATCTGTCTATACCTGAATTTCATGTGTGATCTAGATGTATAGCAGGGGCAACTTACTTCTCTCAGCTTCAGTTTCCCCATTTGTAAATTGGAGATTCTAGCCACTCCTCTATTACAAAGAAGGAATAAAAATTCTCAATGAGAATGAGCTAATGTTTTTGGCTCCGTAAATATGGTCATTTCGCTATTACCCAGCTTCCCTTCAACGAAGGCTGAATACATCTCTTAATTACTAGAAGAAAATTATTTACTCTAGTTTCTGTGTTCCTCACCTTGTCCCTGGTGACTTTCCATATTGGCCATCTTTCTCTGTGCCTCTTCCTTCTCTGGCTCCTTAAAAGCTGGTGTTCTTCAGATTTTCTTTCTTATGATATATACTCTCATTGGCTGATCTCATAGATTTTTGTAGGTTTAAGTACTTGACCATGTCCAAATCTCTATTTCCAGCTCAGTCTCATGCCTCTTACCCTGAACCCTAGACTGGTGTATTCAGCTACCAACTCTACTGTCACTGGGATGTCTGTGGCAGAGACAGGCTAGTTGCTTATCTGTGGAAGTGTTCCTCTTCCTGGGCACACAGTTAGACTATAGTTGCTAGCTTCCTCTGCATTTAGTTTGAGATCAAATGAATGAGCACTAGCCCATGGTCTGATGTGAGTGAAAATGATATGCACCGATTCCATACATCTTTCTCTCCTGTCTTCATGGCTGGAAGCAAAGTTCTCCAAGATGGCAGTGTCATAATATAGGAGGAGTCTGGATTCCTGAGTCACTCCTTGAAGAAGAGCTTCCGGGGAGAGCTGCCCAAACTGCACTGGGCTGTAATATGAGCCAGAATTAAAAGTCTGTTAAGCCACTGAAATTTGGGGGTTATTTGTTGCCATAGCAGAGCTTGACCTTTCTTTATTAAGATGGTGTCCCCTAGGCACCGTGGCTCTGCAGGCAGTCTACTTTCCACCTCGGTTGGTGGCACCATCCTCTCTTTAGTCACCCAATTCACAGTCCCCTAGTCCTCAGCCAAATCCAATTAATAACTAACTCCTGTGGATTTTAACTCCCTTATTTTTTCTTGGAAATATCTTTTTTTTTTTTTGAACCATTGAGGCTCTTGCAATTTCTTACCTGCTTGTTGATTTGAATGAACTTAAAACAAACCAGGAAGCATCCTATTAGAATAGTGGGTCATTATTAAAAGGCATTCCCAGCAGGGAACATAAGAGAATGTGGTGACCATGTAACAATACAGTTGATGTCTGGAAATAAGTAAGTCTCCAGATCACTGATGAAGGAAGCGTAGACCTCCCCAGCCTTTGCTCTGTGCTGATGATGCCTGTATACAAAATAAAAAAGGACCCCCTGCAATGCACAGATGGACAAGTGAGGCTTAATGCAATTAACTGTGGACACCTGGATACTTCCTACCTACCGTCTTCCACTTTATCTTTTCATCCACTCACGCATGCTTTTGATAAAGGGTCACAATGCCAGCTGCTTACTGAGCACAGATCAAAGCTGGAGTGATAGTCTGGCAGGGGTCTTCTTGCTAAGCTTGACCTTACCTGGGAGAGTCAGTTAGCTCAAAACACTTCTAATCACCTGTGATCCCTCCTTACGTCTCCTGCAGAGTGTGGCACTGTAGTTGACAGCTCCCAAGCTCCCCTGTCCGTTTAGTGATGCTCCCTTTGTAAAAGCAGCTCTTGGTTTTCTCAACCTATATTCCCTCTCCCACGAAAAGGAAGCCCCACTTTGATCGCACGACTCTTGCTTCGAAGCCCCTCCTGTGCAGCGACCCTTCATTGTCTTCATTTCTGCGGCAGCTCTCTCTCCTCCAAACCTCAGCACACATTCCCATTGACTATTAAAAAAAGACAATTAAAATAAGCCCATGTTTAAAAAATAAGGTCCTCCTTTAAATAATTCTTCAGCAGTCCACAGCATTGGCCTTCCCTGTAGAATAAAAAGTTCCCACTGAAACCAGAGAACATAGAAGTGATTTTGAGGTGCATGGATGGACACCTTTGTGCTGGGTTTTATAGGAAAGCTTGTGATTATTAGAGGCTTACACCAAAATGCAATGACTAAAATTTCCCTGCCCTCCTCAGTCAGGTATCTGGGGGACATCTCTGCACCTAGAACTGTTTCCCATATAAGCACAGAGTTGGCTACACTTACCATTTTTACTACTGATCGTCTTCTGGACCCTTGCTTGTGTCCTACCTTGAACCTGGACCTTTCAAGCCTGAAGTTGCATTATGTTGTCTCCTTCTTCTCTCTCTAGCTAATGTGGCCACATGCAATAGACAGACAATGACAGTCATCTACACTTCCATGGGAGTGATGGCTATTCTGTAGCCTCTTCTAAGAGTATTTCCTTTAAAGCGCTATTACCCATTGCAAAATGAGAGATTGTGCTCCCATTAGAGAAATTTAAGGTGAAATGAGTAGAGAGGGGGTTGAGGATGTTTTTAAGAAGAATGTTTTCCCTGAAATCCTTTCATAACCTATAACTCTATGCAGGGGGACCTTCTTCATCTAGTGTGAGACTGGCTCCGTTAGCATCTCATTATCTGTCAGCACATTATCATAGCACATAACTGTGCTATCCTTCATCTCTGGAGATTCCCTACATGCAAAAAGAACAAAGACTTAAAAAAAAAAAAAAGGGAGGACATAAATGATGAAGCATTTCTCTGTTTTCTTCTTTTCTAGAAACTGTGCATACAGCCAGGTAACTTCTTACTTCCATCCTTTGAACATGCCATTCCTCATGTCAGGAAGTCCTCTCTTCTTCCTTTCCTGCCCATCTTTCAAGTGGTCTCCCCCAGTGAGGCTCTCCCTGATTCCTCCAACTGGAATTGCTTCTTTGCTTTGTGTTTATCTTAGGCACAACATTTAGCAACATTTCGCATTTTTGTCATCTATAGTACGCTGAGGCACAACAAAGTCTTGATACTTCGTAAAATTCAGGGCAGTGGGCTACTTGTTCCGTTTTTTAAGCTCTGAGCTTTAAAGTCTTGATCACTGCAGTTGGGTGGGGTCTGCCCAGTTTAAATTTCTGTGTATATGATAATATCTAAAAGGGGATCTTCATCTTAGGACTTTATGAAGGTAGTAAAAATGTGTATAAAATTATTTTTGAAACAATATGGGGGGTATAGATAAGTAGATAATAACTGAACCCATGCTAAGCAATGAGAGCTATGTGGAGTTAGGAGACAAAATTATTTATAAGTAAGGAATTATACATTATATATAGGGGGATTCTCATGTTGGTCAATTTTCTCCTCACTAAGAGATTGATAAACTGCTCAGTAGTGTAGCCAACAGAAAGGTATCTGTTCCGTGCTGGATATATTTTTTTTTTCCTTTGTGTATCATCCAAGTTCTACTGGCTCTTGGATTCTTTCTGTGTGTCCCTTGTTGTTTTGGTCCCTCATTTGCACTAAAATGTTTCTTTCTTCTATCAGAGCCCTTAATGATATCTGCAGAAAACCTGTAGTCCTTGATTTTTCATTTGCTCTCATGTTCTGCAAAATTACCCTCCTTTCCCCTTTCTGTACTTTGCTTTTCTGCAGAGGTGGGAAGTCCCCCGCCGTACCCTTGTATCATAAGAGTAGCTTCTTGATTGGGACCTGAGCTGAAACTAGGTTCTCTCTTGGGGCACAGACATGGTATCTGAGACACCCTCACTTTTGCCTCATTGCTCCTCAAGCTCTGAGGTGCACCTGCCGGGGGCATTACTGCTTCAGTACACCATACCCAACCTCCCATGGAGCCCATCTCATGGTGATATTTGTGTCTGTGCCTTATCACCTCTACTAGATGGGAACTTCTTGAAGATGTCAACAGTATCTCTTTCAATTTGTACCCTCCAGGGTCCTAACAGTCTTGCACACGGTAGATGCTCCTGGAATGTTTAATGGATTGAACTGCATGAGCTATTACTTCAAGTGCACAAAAAGGGGTGCTGGAGTTCTGAAGAGCCTTAAATCACCTCATGGGGTTACATGAAGATCTGTCAGACTTAGTTTATACACCCCAGCTCTCCATGGTAAAGTCAATGCCAATTAACGACGAGCTTCTGCATTGGAGAGAAAACACATTTTCACCTACAGGCTGATCAGTTTCTTTTCTGCTGTATATCTCAGTGATCATAAAGCAAGAAGACCCCTGGGACTCTATTCTATTTAGGCAAAGGCAGGTGTGCTGGGAAGCTTTATATTTACACACAAACACAGAAAGCAGGGTTTATTTTTGCAATTACTTGCAAAGCTTGCCCATATTTTCCAGCATGTAAATTAGGACTTGAAGGAAAACATCTAATTGCATTTCGCTCCAACTAATTGCCAACTCAAAATTTTAGATTAGTGTGCACACCATACTTAATTTTTTTGTTGTTGCTATTAATAACACCTTGAGCTTGGTAGGATGAAAAATAATGAGACGGAACTGAAAAGATTCAAGGGCCGGCCCATGAAGGAAATGTCTGGGGTAGGGTGGTTGGGAAATTTTGAGGAATGTGGACAAAGCCATAGCTAAAATGCCAGACAAAGATTGCCTGGGTCTCATGCTCCTCTATGCGTTTGCTGGTAAAGGTTAGACGGAGAGGAAAAAAATAGAGATGGCGTTTGGAGTCATTGCATATGTTTTGCCACAAGGAGGGGCCATGGTTACAACCATGGATGTGTCCTTGACTCGTATTCTACCAGTAGCCTTTCCTGCATGAAAAACAAAACCTACTTAAAAGAGCTTTTTTAAAAAATATGCTACACATCCAGAAAGAATGGTACGGTCTTTTGTGAGTAATATAAACATACTGTGATATCCTTATGTTATTAAATGAGCATTACAAAGCATGACAGAATCACAGCCACACCAAAAAATAAGGACAAGCTAGTGTTGACTGGAAATAAAAAGGGAGAGGCTTTTTCACATGTTGTCATGAAAAGGTAACTGGAGGCCTCAGAATTCTCCTGTCTTCTCAGCAAGAGTTATTCTCCAAAGGACACAATGAACTTTTTGTCCTTCTAAACACGGAAGTCAAAAAACTGTATCCTTGAAGCTCAGCGTAGCAACAGTGGGTTTGTGAATCTATTTACCATTGGGGAGAATTTATTTGGAGGTGGTTAGTTCCTGGGTTTCTAAATGAAGAGTCGGAAGGGAGATTGGATGGATCTTGGAAAAACGTCTGAATTAAATAACGTATCCCCATCATAGCGTCCCTCTGCATTCAGCCTCTGCCATTCTTTAGCGGGCACCTGTCCGTGCCAGGCACGGTGCTAGATGCAGCAGCTGTCCCGGGGACAGTGCTCAGGAAGATACCTCCTGTTGTTGCGTTTCTAGACAGGTGGAGAGCAGATATTAAAAAACCAGAGATATAAGTAAATATATACTTATAAATTATGTGAAGTGCCATGAAGGAAAAGCGTGGGGATTGATTAAGACCGAAAATGTTGCATCTCATTGAAATGGGGAAAGCCTGGCGAAACCTCTCTGAAGAAATGACATTTAAGCTGAGACCTATAGGATGAGGAGGATTTAGCTGAAGCAGGGGGAATAGATATTTCCAGGCAGATGGAAGGACAGGTGTGGAGGCCCTGCAGGGACTAAGAGACAGCACTTGGGGTTGGAGCTTGGTGATTGAGGGGGAAAGTGGCTTGAAATGCGGCTGGGCAGATTGGCAGAGGCAGCCCCACACAGGGCCCTGTAGACCATGGTGGGGGTTTCTGCAAGCCATAGAAAGCTGCTGAAGGGTAAAAGTGATGAAAATCAATTTATAGAGATCTCAGTGTAGAGAAAGGATGGGAGAAAGACAAGGATAAGTGCCAGGAGACCAGTTGGGAGGGAATTTCCATGGGGATGGTGAATGTGTTGCTCATTTGCCTATTTGTTCTGAAATCTGTTCTTCATCCTTCCCGTGCAAAACAAAGTATATTTCCCAAACTCTCTGGCAAACTTGCTTTTGGGTGGGGTGAACCAACACAGGGCGGTGGAGGAGATTGCAGAGCTGCAGGAAGGGAGAAGCCAGGACAGTTCCTCTTGTCTCTCCCTGCTTTGTGGGGGCATCCCCAGCAATGTTGGTCCTTTTTGGTGTCAGCTCCTCTAGGACAGCCCCCCTGCACAGACCCACTGGATAGTCCCATTGTTTCTGGGCCTGGATCCTTCAGGGCATTCTTCCCCATGGTCCATCTTTCTCCCTGGCTTCCCAAGTTCTCACATGGTAGCAGTGCCCTCTCTTGCTGGGTTCCTTCAGTCTTGGAGGTAACAGTGCCTCCCTGCTCTTGCTAATCTCTGGGTTGCACCATCCTTCTCTCTTTGGCTCTTCAGCTCTTCCAGCCCCTTTATAACTAGCCCTCTAGATTTAAATTCCCTTGAATCAGAGCTTGGACTTTGTTTTCCTGACTGGTCCTGACTGATGCAGTGAGCAACAGTGGTAGCTTGGATTCCGGGTGGCAGCAGTGGATGAGGGGCACCTGTATGGATTGGAGATAGCTTTTGGAATCCTGTGTGACCTGAGTGAAGATGGTGGAGGAACGAGTTAGATCTGCAAACTCTGGGTAGAGTTTCCCAGCACCCTGAGCAGGATTAATTAATCTCCAGCTAAATTAAGTTGGTATAGACTTGACTGAGGAAAACAAATAACCATTGGCTCACCTCCTACACACTATGGATATGCCCTGAAGCCCTCATTAGTGGTCATGAAGTGGTCAACAATTGGATCCAAGCTAATACCACTCCACCCACAGACTCCAACCTTCACAATCTAATTTCTAGAGCTGAGGTCTGGATAACTTTCCTGGGACCACAGAACAATGTCTGACTACAGCCTATGCAAGACTGTGTTCCTTAAAATAAAGAAGGGATGGTTTTCTTTTCATTTAAGTGATTGAATGATTTAGAAGTGATTTCCCCCCAATTATTTTTTCAGCTTTTCTTTCCTTTTCTTAGAAGATCGATAGCCTTTCTTGTTTCTTTTGCCTTTTCAAAGCTAGCTGTTCTAGCAGTTGCCATCTGTTCTCCTGACCCTGGCTCCCCCTCTAGCTCTGCTCCAGCAACCCCGGACTGAAGGTGCTCTTGTCTGCATTGACACACTCCTCCGGCTCCCTTTTCCAACTGAACCTCTGCAGGACTCAGGACTCTGTGAAGTCACAGGGTGTGTGGGCAACAAAGTGGGACAGAGCAAAGCATCAGCGACATTCCTGCCATGGCCTATGGTGGACTGTGCACATCAAGATGATGAGAAGCCAGCTACTTCTGTGGGCCTTCCTTTGGATAGCTCAGGCTGTAGAGTAAACGATTCAGGAAAATTTGGGAAATTTTTCTTAGATCATATTTCTGTGGCCCCAAGAGTCTGGAAATAATGACTAGGAGATTAATGTGTATAGGACTGGTATAGGTGTGGGTGTTGGAAGACTTCAATGGTTTCAAGGCCGTGGATCTGTGAAAGGCTCCCGCCCTCCCTTCTTTCCTTCCTCCCTCAGCCCCTCCCTCCCTCCCTCCCTCCCTCTCTCCTTTCTTCCTCCCTCTCTCTTCTTCCCTCCCTTCCTTCCTGGATCCATTTGTCCAACAAGAATTTTGAGCACCTATCATGTGGTTATTAGGGCTGTGTGCCAGGTGCTCTGAAGTATATGAAAGAAGTACAAGGGAGACTTGCTCTGAAAGGTTGGGTACAACATAGACACACATCTGAAAAATGAATTTGCCACTAGTAAATAGCCGTATAGGGTCAACATAGGATTAGGAATCAGGAGGTCAGTATTTTATCTTACTGGTGATTTTGATTAACTGTGGTCTTGAGCAAGTCACATAGCCTCCCTAAGTCAATCCACGTATAACATGGAAGGATTGAACTAAACTATCTCTAAGTCATGTATCATTGTTCTATGATTAATTGGCACAGTTATGAGTGATCTAGAGCAGAGTTCCTTGAACATTATGGTTTCAGGTTCTCCTTAATACTCTTAAAAATTTTGAGGATCCCAAAGAGCTTTTATTTATATGGGTTATATCTACTGATATTTACCATACAAAATTGACATTTAATACAAAAATGAGATGTTAAAAATATGTATTAGTTTATTAGAAAATAAACCCATTACATGTAAACATAAAATTATTTTCATGAGAGAAATAACTATATTTTTTGACCCACAATCACCTATTACTTATCCACTGAACTTCAGCTTGACCAAATTTTAATCAGGTTTCTCTCTTTCCTACAGGACCCTAAGTTTTGGCTTGCCCCACATTTGAGTATGCACTAATGCACTAGAGTGAGGACCACCATCCCCCCCTCCCCTTAACAGCTCATTCTGAGACTGGCTAAGTACAAAAAGAAACATTTCTTGTTGAAGTGTCCCGATTTTCCCATCTTCTCACCCTCCTCCCCGCTGAAGTTCCTACTTATCCCTCCCTACATAAGAGCAGCCTCTTTCCATGTGATGTTGAGACACTTGCAGTTCCTGAGGTCAAACCATTCTCCTCATTGCAATAGTCTTTCTGAATAAAGTCTCACCTTATCTAAGTCCACTTCTATTTGTTTTTATTTGGCATTTTCAAAAGAAAATCTTTAATGGGAAAAGTGACATTGTTTTACATTTTTGCAAACCTCCTTAATGTCTGGTTTACTCTCTGCTTCTATAGTCCATCTGCTGTGATATGTGGCTTTGGTTGAAGTATGTGGAGGAAATCTGGCCTCACCAGCTCTGCAGTTGGAAAAGGAGGACCTCACAGATCCCCCCAATAAGATGTCAGGACCCCAGGGGCACACTTTGAAAACTGCTCTTCTAGAGACTGAGAGGGAGGAAATAGCTGAATGCTGAACTGAATTCTACAGAATTGACTTTGGATTTGTACAGATGGGGCAAAGAAGACAGTGTGAGCAAAGGCAAGAAAGAGAAAGTGAGCAAGCTGTGTTTGGAAGAGAGACAAAAAGGGAATATGGAGAGAGAAGGTTTGAATTTACATTAAGTTCAAGTTATAGAGGGGCTTAGGGCCTTGAATTCCCCTCTCCTATCAAGGACTGTGGTCTTGAACCTTGACATCATAGACATCCACTGGAAGCTTGTATATAGGGGAGTAACATTATGAATATGATGATTTAAGGCAATAACCATGATAATCATGTTTGATGGATTGGTACAAGGAGAAATAGAAATTAGAAGACTAGTTAGGGTGCTACTGCAATAGTCCAAGCATGAGGTGGCAAAAGTCTATAGCAGAGTGGTCATGTTAGGACTGAAAATGATGAGGAGATGAAAGGGTAACAGGAGAATCAACACAATTGATTGATTATAAAGGATGAAGGGGCATAAGAAGTCAAGTTAAATCCTAAATTTTGAGCCAAGTGATAGGCAGAATGGAGGCAAAATCTGTTTTGGCAGAGATGGGAAATTTAACAGGAATAATTTGAGGGCAGATTATGCTTGAGATAATTTTGATATAATTTAGGAACTAAAATTCATAATCTTCCTATGGCCTATAAGATCCATCCTGATCTGTCCTCTGCCTAGTTCTGCGACTTCCTCACTCCACTCTCTGCCTCATTCACTGTGCTGCAGTTATGATGTTTCTCCTTTACTCCAATGCCAAGTTCACTGCAGCCTCTCTTACCTCTGCAGGAATGCTTTCCTGTGCCCTGTCCTTCTCGTCTCCACCAGCTGTCCCCAAGTTGGCTACCTCTCAGCATTCAGGTTTTAGTTCAAATATCATCTCCCCCAAAGAGACCTTCTTTCTCCTGTTACCATCAACCTTTTCACCTTGTTTTATTTTCCTTCTAGCACTTACTATTATCTAATTGATCTTGTTTTTTGGTTGTTATTTATTTATCTGGTTATTTCCTGCCTCTCCCCACTAGATTGTAAGCTCCATCAGAACAGGGTCTTTTATGTATTGTTCAGTTTTGTGTTTCCAGCTGGTACACAGTAGGTGCTCAATAAACATTTGTAGAATACGGAAATGTACAGCAGGCTGTGGAAATTTCAGGGTTAGCTCTTAGGAGTAACACACAGATGTATGAGTTTGGAAGCCATATCAGAGAGGTAGGACTTGCAGCATGGCTGGGGCTAGAGGGTAGAGGACATCTGCTCTTTCTGACAAAGGAGGCAGGGCAGTGTGACAGTTGGAATACCCAGGGCCTGTGGAGTTGATGTTGCCAGGATATTGAGAGATAGAAGGAATGCTGCCATCAAAGACTGTGCACTGGGATGAAGTCATATGAGGTAGAAACGATGTCTATCCCATAGTTACCTGTGACTATGATGAGATATCACTCCTGTGATTATGTTATGTTATATGGCAAAAAGGGTTTTGCAGATGCAATCAGCATCCCTAATTAGTTGAGTTAAGCAAAAGGGAGATTATCAGGTGGGCCTGACCTAATTTGGTGAGCCTTTAAAAGGAGGGCATCTTCTAGAAGATGCAAGTGACCCCTAGCTGACAACCAGCAAAACAACAGGGGCCTCCATATGACCACAGAGAACTGAATTCTGCCAACAGCCATGTGAGTTTGAATTAGAACCTTGAGCTCTAGAAAAGTACCCAGTCCAGCTGACACCTTGGTTTCAACCTTATGAGATTCTAAGCAAAGGACCCAGCTGACCTATGCCTGGACTTCTGATCTACCAGAAATGGTGAGATAATAAAGCTGTGTTGTTTTAAGCTGCTAATTTTGTGGAAATTTGTTATGCAGGAATAGGAACCTAGTACATATTTCAATAAACATTTGTATGTTTAATTGCCAATCTTAACTGAACCTCGCAACCTTCCTAGATTTCCCCATGACTATGTATCATAATGATAATACAAGAAATCAGGCTAATGATCAAAACAATTCTGCAGCATTACCATACGGGGACCCATACAGGTTGTCTCTCTCCTTAAATCTCTTAATGGTATTGTTTTAAAAAGTCACTTAAAAGTGGATAATATAAGTTGCCTTCTGCTCCAATTTTCCTTCTTAATACCCCACATTTTATTTTTTTCAAAAATACTAAGCAAGTGTGTTTTTTTTTTTTTTACATCTTGTGAATCAATTCTTTTTGTTCCTACACACCATCACCACCACCATTGTTGTCTCTGTTCAGGACTCCTGGTCCCTATTTCTTCTCTCTTTCCTAATGAGCCACACTCAAAATAGTAGTCAAAGTGACCTTTAAAAAATAAAGTTAAATGATCAGATGATGTTATTTCTCTGCCATAAACTTGTTATGGACTGAATGTTTGTGTCTCCTCCAAATTCATATTTTGAAACCCTAACCCCCAATGTGACTGTATTTGGCAATAGGATCTTTATGGAAGTAATTTAGATTCAATGGGGTCATAAGGGTGGGTCTCTGATCTGATAGGATTAGTGTCCTTATAAGAAGAGACATCAGAGAGTTTGTTCTTTCTCCATGCACACGCATTGAGGAAAGGACATGTGAGCCTACCATGAGAAGGTAGCCATCTCCAAGACTGGAAGAAGGCTCTCACCAGGAATCAAGTTGGCCTGCACCTTGATCTTGGACTTTTCCATCCCAGAATTGTGAGAAATAAATGTCTGTTGCATAAGCCACCCAGTGTGTGTTATTTTATTAAGGCAGCCTGAGCTGACTAATACAAAGCTTTTTAGTGTCTTCCCATTTCTTCCAAAAATGGAACCAAGGCTCTTTATCATGAGTCCTCTCCCTGGCTTCATCATCTCCCTTTCTTATCTGCTTTGCTCAGAATGGCTTCATTTTAGGACTTGAAAAAACATGCCACTCTTTTCCACTGCAGTGCCTTGGCCTTCACTGTGGCTTCTCCTCAGGAAGTTCAGTCCTTTAGATCTTAGTGCACATGTTAGTTCCTTTAGGGGACTGTCCCTCTGACCCTTTCTTGGTAAAATTCTTTTACCCCCATTTGTTCATCATTTGATAGTCCAACTTGCCCACTGGATTATAAACTCCAAGATGGCAGGCACACATCTCTTTTATACACCATTGTATCCCAGTGCCTACCTCTGTGCCTGGGACATAGTAAGTACTCAGTAAATATTTATTGAATGAACGAAGAGCTGACATCTGAGGGCTGTTGGTTTTGATGTGTTCCACATAGGCTCTGGACACCAGAGCTCCACATCCTGGAACCAGGTCTTCCCTTCTTCCCTTCACTTTCTGAGTCCCTCGGAGATACCCTTTACTATTGATATGCGTGTGTTTGCTATTAGAGGGAAAGCAATACTAATTAACTTCCAGGAAGGTGGTGATGAATGAATATGTGGGGTTTTTTGTTTGTTTTCTGAATACACACTAACTCTCCATTACAAAGACAATGGATGGCATAGTTGGTTTTCAAATAGTTGTCATTTCACTAGCGATTATGGTATAAAACCTCTAGATTACAACATTTACAGTGCGTTGTTTCTTATTACATGGTGATCTCCTTGAAAATAATGTTACCAACATGGTACAAAAAGATTGTAACTGAAGGGTTTTTCATTCACAATTTCTCTTCAGTTTCCTGAAGATGGTTCTTACGGCCCTGAGTAATACTACTGTCTTTAAGAAAACCTTCATTTTTATGTTCCCTAATTAATGTTCCTTAGGGCTTTTAAAAGCTTCCTAAACATGCATTTCTTTTGAAAGCATAAAAAAATGGACTGCAAGTATTAGGTTTCCTCAAAAGAAGAAAGCGGGGGTGGGGACAGTGTGAGGGGAGAAAAAGATCCCCAAATTGTTACAGGATAAGATTTCCAAATCTGGGTGCATGATGAATTCTGTTTTAAGAATTTTACTTAAACTGCTTAAAAATGGAATCTGGATACAGGACAGATTGCTTTATTCATAGTGGAAGCCCCACTAGAACAATGAGACACAATAGCCATTATATGTCCTGTGTTCTCTCTTTCCATGATAAACGACAAGGGATATCCTGGGTTCCCCTTCTAAGCCCTCTTCACTTTAAGGGAGCATGCACCCTCTCCCCTTAATCACAGTTGAGGCCTGCCTCAAATACTCTTTTCTCATCTGAAATTTCTCCACTACAAGGAGGCACATTTCAGACCTTCCAGGGAGGTCTAAAGGGTTGATTCAGGCTTACTTGTTAACCATACCGTGTTCACTCACATAGGTAACAAATATTTTCGCAGAAGTCCAGGAGAAGTACTGTGGAGGGTGCTATCCCCCTCAGTCTTCAGAGCTCAGTCCAGACCCCACCTGGTCCATAGTCCTCTCACCTGCATGTGTCCACCTGTGTGAGTCAAACTTAAATGCCCACAGGTGCCAGAGAGAAACAGAACTTTGTGATTTGGGCAGATGGGAGACAATAGAGGGTGGTGGGGCCTGTCAACAGAGAGTGCTTGGCTCACCCAACAATACTGGGGTGCTTTCAAAAATTTGCATTGCCTGGGATGCCTACGTGGCTCAGTTGGTTGAGCATCCACTCTTGGTTGTTTTTTTTTTTTTTTTTTTTTTATATTTTATTCATTCATTTGAGAGAGAGAGAACATGAGTGTGGGTAAGGGGCTGAGGGAGAGGGAGAAACAGACTCCCAGCAGACCAGGAAGCCCTATGCAGGGATCCATCCCAGGACCCTGGATCATGACCAGAGCCCAAAGCAGACTCAACCCACTGAGACACCCAGGTGACCCCCACTCTTGGTTTTGGCTTAGGTTGTGGTCTCCAGTCCTGGGGTCCTGGCCCTGGCCTCTGAGCTCAGCGGGTAGTCTGCTTCTCTCCCTCTGCCCCTCCCCCGGCTCACATCATTCGCAAGCTCTCTCTCTCTAAAATAGATGGGTAAATCTTTAAAAAAATGCATTGTTGGCTGGCTTTGACCCTCTGCGATAGACAATGATTTCTGTCTACAGCACTTTGTAGTGTTAACTCATTTCCTACTTAGCATCATTTCTGGAGTCTTAAATTTCTGGGGCTTAGGCCTATAGGTGTTTTCTTCAACTACATTGTAATCACTGCAAGGAAAGGGATTCTGTCCGACACATTTGTTTGTTGTGAAGATTGGAATCAGCCACCATAGTGGTTGCTGCGAACACAGACTGGCTGGGTTCCTGTTGATTGGTTGCTCGGCTGACTTGTTGGTGCGCGGTTGCCGCGTGATGCTCGCCCGCAGCGAGATGCTCCGTCTCCCCTGAATGTGTTCTGCTTAATGAAGGGCTGCCGGGTAAAGAGCTCTATGGTCAAATAATTTGGGGAAAAGCTGAGTTTAGCAAGGTTAAAGTTTAATAGTTTCCTTTACTGCAGGATTTTTCCTTATAGCCTTAAAATGTTAATGAGCACCATACATTTTTAAAGGGGGTATGATAGAGACTGTGATTGGCACTCTCAACCCCATTTGAAAAACGACATTTTCCAGCCTCCCTTGCACCTAAAGTTCTGGATGAGAATTCAGTTCTGCCAGTCACGTGCCTTCCTATGAAATCTGGAAATTGAAAGTGGAGGTAGGCTATTTTCCTGTTGTTGATGCTGATAAGCAAGGTCACAGGGATGTGATTACTTACAGGCAGTTTGGGCTTGGTCATGTGACAGTCACAGCTTCCAGACGTCAGCACTGTAGCAACACTGCATTTGGGTTCTTGAGCTGAGCAGCCTGGGGCAGCCCCTGACTTCTGTTCCTCCTGCCCTTCTGAAAATCCTGTAATCATCTAATTTCTTGTATTAAATTCCTTTTCTGCTTGAAACAGTTAGAGTGGTTTCTGTCTCCTGCAATGAGCCTGGGCTGATACAAGGAATATAACGTGTGTCTATTACATACATTACTATGTATATTAATACATATGTATGTACATATATGTGTGTGTGTATATATATATATATATATACACTCAGAAATAGTTTTGTGTTCAGAGCATAACTCTCAAGACCATGGTTCTTCAGAAACAATTTTGGGGAATTGTCTATGGAAAGAACATTGAAATCAATATCTGAAGATCTACATTACAGTTATGACTTCACTGTTTACTAGACCGGGAGGTGACATCCCCTCTGAGCCTTGAGTTCTCTTCCTCATTTGAAATATAAGAACAATAATTCCTGCCCTCCAGGCCACCTCACAGGGTTGTCGTGAGAATCAAATGAGATGATCAATGTGGAAGTGGTCTGGAAACGGTAAATTGTTATAGAAATGCAAAGCATCATCATTAGTCATGCTGCCATCTATGAAAATGAATGTTAGATTCATAATGCAGGGACATCATTCTCATAACGATTGCCTGAGTAGTCTGTGGTTCCTTGAAAACATTGGGGGTTTGATAGATTAATCAGTTGGGAACAGAAATACCACCAGCCTCGCCGAATAGACCATAAACCAAAGGGAACATTCCCCAGCTCCCAAGGTGGCCTCTTTAACAATGGATGAACACAGACTTCTCTCGCTTCCCCATCTCTTCCAAATTAAAGCCTTTGGGGGAAACATTCTTAACAGAATCCTTTACATCTTCAAAACAGACCAAAGGAAGTGCAGCAAAATATTTCCTTCATTTGATTTTCTGTTGGTGAGATGGGTCCTTTCATTAGCAGATTGAGTACAAACAGCCCCCACAGTCTGCTCCAGTAATTTCCAAAACATGATTTACATAAATTTAACTTTGTAATCTTGTGGTTATATGACTGCATTAAAATGACAAATAATGTGACACATGATCCAGTGTCACATGTTGATATGGTAGCTGTTTACCAGCAGCTGCTCAATTGGAGGTATCTCTCACTTGTCATCCTTTCTTCTCTCAGATGTGGATATTCAGGAAGTATCCCCAATTTGGGTCTTCTTTAGAAACGACTGAAGTATACCCCTGTGTCCCACAAACAGAAAATCTGAAGTGAGTGAGTGGCTACAGTGTATCTGTTCCACTTAGGATTCTTTGGGATAAAACTCACCTTCACGTCAGCATTCAGCAGTTCAATGCAACAGGCTAATGTTAGTGGGACCCTGTTAAATAGAGTTGATGATCAAGGTCCAGGATTTTAGAGAAGCAAGCAAGAGATTCTAGGAGTTATTTTGTTCAAAGCCCTCCTTTTGTTTTCATCACAATCTAGATCTTATTGTTAGATGTCTCACCTTAATAAATGGAAAATAACCCCATCGCAGTGCCTCACTCGCAGTAGGCACCTAATGATGGTTTTGTGAACACATGGGTTGAACCTGTTTTTAGCTTGGAAGTTTTTATCCCAACCATCAATAACGTACGAGGTATTTGGATTCATAATTAATATCCTTTCTCCATCCTTTCTGTCCTTCTATCTTACATCCTTTCTCTTCATTCCCTCCCTCCTTACTTCCTCTTTTCCCTCCCTCCTTTCAGTCAGGAAGCATCCACTGCACATCAGGCTGTGCTCAAGCCACCAGGAATGTACAGGATACAGTGCTGTCTCCTAGGACTCTTTCCTTTTTCTTCCACTTGTCACATTTGAAATTACATGTTTAATGTCTATCTGCTCTTCTGGACTATAAGCTCCCTGAGGGTAGAGAAATGTTCTGCCTTGTCCACTGCTCTATCTTCATATCCAAGACAGTGCTCTGTTCACAGTAGTTGCTCAATAACTATTTATCAAAAGACTCGGACCCTTTTAGGATTGTGCATTCCCCTTCGCTATCTTAATGTGTCTTATGTCTCATTTGGCTCCTGCTGCTTCCTACTCTACCCATCAATTCTTCCCACAAGGTCACTGGTGACCTTCATAGAGTCAATTTCAGCCTTTTCCAATGCTTACAAGACCCCTCTATCACAGTTGCCCCTAAGCCAAGGGCCTCGCAATCTAAGCGAGGGATTCTGCTGGCTGTTGGATGCGCAAAGTCCTTCATGGACTGACAACTGATTAGGGAGCAGGAACGTGTACGTGAGTGGGTGAATAATGACACAAGTCAGGAAAAGTGAAGAACCATATAAATCCTACAGAAGTACCATAAAAGGGGTAACTGCTGAGAACTGAGGTAGTTGGGAGAAAACTAAGAGGAAACTGAACTTGAGCTAGGTCTTAAGAGAGAAGAGAAAGAAGTAAGGAAAGTCTCCCAACATCATTCTGAGTAGGACTTGAGGGATGTAATGTGGGAGAGATGAAATCAGACCTTGAGGAGATCATTTAAATGCAAAGCTGAAGATTAAATTTTAACCTGTGCACAATAAGCAATTACTGAAAGCACTAGGAGTGAAGGGGGCGAAGCCCACACAAAGCTGTGTTTTTGATAGAACACGGCAGTGGTGGGAAGCTTAACCACCATCCCCCCTCTCTCTCTGATTCCTGGATTGCCAATATCTAATTCCATACTGCTTTTACTCCCTTTAGTAAACAGTCTCAGCTTTCTCCCAGCTTAAAAACTACCACCCACTCGACCAACCAAATAGACAACTTCTCCCTTACCCCTCATCTTCATTTAGCGATTTCTACTCCCTCAGCTGAGTTCTTCAAAGAAAGGCTGATGTTCTCCATATCTACATTCTTATTTGCTCCTTAACCCACCACAGTCTAGTTGCTGCCCTAACCACTGAAATGTCTCTCATCAAGATCACCAAGGAGCTTCTAGCTGTTAATTTGAAGGGATAGTCTTCAGTCCTTATGTTACTCCATCGTGCATGTAATAGTTTTGTGCCCTCTTTGCCTTTCAAGAAAACCTCTCTTGCTTTGACTGTCGGGACATCCCTCACTCTTGGTTTTCATTATACCTCTCTGAGTGGTCTCAGGTGTTCTTCTCTTCCATTGCATCTTTTATATATGGCTGTTTTCCAGGGCTCTTTTCCTGGTCTTCCTTTTTGTAATAGTCCATGCAAGTGTGGGACAATTTGGTGGAGATGTCCAGTGGCACTTTGATGTAGAGCTCTGTGTTGAGATAAAGATTTGGGGGCATATACAGGGCAAGTGAAAACATGGGATTAGGGGAGAATGTGTAGAGTAAGAACCAGCCCAGAGAAGCCATATGTAAAGGGCAGCTGGAGGGAAGGAGGCACCCAAAAAAGTAGAGGGGAAGCCAGGGGAGACTGATGAGATGGAAATAAAGGAAGGAGAGTTTCCAGAAGTGGAGAACACTAGAGACACATTACATAAGGTAAAGACTGGAAAGGACCTGTTGAACCTGGAAAACGCTCATTACTGAGAAAGACAGAAACTAGGTTTTCATGAGCTTGAATGGGGGCAAGGGCAAGAAAGTAGAAAGGGCTAGTGCAGTCTACCTTTTCTAGAATTTTGGCTGTGAAACAAGGGAGGAATTGAGTGATAGGAAGAGAAAGATGCTGTATCTAAGATGGGAGAGACTTGCATTATCAAGTTCTTTAGGCAAAGGGAAAGGTAAAAAGGTATTAATTTTATATATCACCAAGTTCATAACTAGTCAATAGAAACAGACAGGGACACACAGAGATCCATATTAAGGAAAGCAGAGTATGTGGGGTTCCAAATTTTCTTGTGTTGTGGGTTCATTTCTATTCTTTAAGTTTAATATATGTCTGGTGTTTCATTTCATTTCTTCACAGCAGTACATCATAATTTAATTTTTTTCCTTGATATAGCTATAAATGGAGATGCTAAGGCATATTTATGTGTACAGGGTCATTTCTAGGTGCATGCACTAAATATTAATATTCCAATATCCTCTTCGCAGCTCATGAGCCAAGCAAGAAATGCATCTTTCTTGCTTAGTGACGATTTTTTTCTGAAGCACAAGGCTATTTGAGTGGGTTCTCTGTGCTCAGAGAAAGCAGTATTATTTTTACATTTTCCCGCAAAAGAAACATTATTTAGAAAACATGATCAGCACAGGAGCTGGGTTCTATATTCTATTTCTGGTCTATTCAGAGACATGATACCCAAGTCCAGCGGATCCAGATGCAACAATACTAACTTATCTTCCACACTGGTGGGTTTAGTTTGCTTTTGGGATCTTATATTCTTTCTTCGCACAATGGCATTTTGGGTTTTCCGCTGGGATGTTACCCTTCTCTCCCTTAGTGTTTGTAGATCAATTGAGGCTGACTTTATCTCTGGCTCCCAAGCAAGGCATATGACCCAAAGCAGGTAAATCAAAGTGCAGAATTGCTTTGTCCATAATGATGGTTTAGAGATAGCTCCGTGACCCAGTCCCGGCCAAGGAGAGCCCTATTAAAGCTGGGGTTGAATTATGGCAAAAGAGCTCTGTAACTGAAGATTTGAGTCTGCAGCTGCCAGTTGCCATTTTGTCCCTCAAGGGAAGAGCCAACCTGAGAATAAAGTTAGCCCAAATGAGAGCATGGCCAAGAGATGGAGAGAGCTGGGCTCTTGGTGGCATCAGTTGAGTTCTTGCCTCAAGGCATACCTAAGGCACTAGCACTGCGTTTTTTTAAACTCATGCAAGCCAATAAATAACCTTTGGAGTTGCATTTCTGTCCCCTGCAGTTGCAAGCGTTCTGGTGAAAATGTTCACTTGATGCCACATTCACATGTGTGACCTTATGCAATTCCAGCCCCGCTGGGTAAGGATTATTAACTTCATTTTATAGATAAAGGTCGCAAAACTGCTAAATGACAGAGTCAGTAGGAAAGTCTTAAGTCCTATGCTTGATTCATTATCCCACAGCTCTTTCCACAAGCTCTCTCCTTAAGGTTTTTTAGGAGGAATTTACAGTGATTAATGCTATTGCCTTCCTTCACCTTACTGAACTCACTATTAAGGTAATGGTGAGCACTCTGACTTAAAACTTAATGCCACCCTTAGTTCTAAATTTAGTTTATTTACACTTCCTGTGTCCTTTATTTCTTCTTCTTTTCCATATATTAATATTTTTTTCAAGACTCCATTAAGGTTAATAGATCCAAGAGACAATTATTAATATGATATCCTGTTCTTATTTAAAACATGTGTTCCTCAGCCTGCCACTGTCTATTTATTTGAATTAACATATCTCATTTGCAAGCAAAGTAGATGATGACTCCTAGCACCTTGCACATCATAGACACTCAATAAGGAGTTGTGAAAGGATCTCTTGCGTGCCCATAGTAGGCACTAAAACAGTTTCCCTATTGCCTTATGAATGATACCTTTGCCATTTTGCCTGGGACATTCTCTCCTCCACCTACCTGGCCTGATATTCATACCTTTAGTTTTTCTTTCTGGTGTCAAACCATGGGAGTGACAATGGGTACGAAAGTCTAGGCAACTTGGTTTCAGAGAACATGGGTTGGAGATTCCTGTTCTGTTACTAAGTAGCTACTTGACCTTAACCGAGTTACTCACTTCTCTGAGGCTTATTTCCTTCAGATAGATTGTTTTGAGGATTAAAAGAAATCATACAACAAATCTCAGTTATTATTAGCACATTGTACACGCTAGTGGAAAGGCAAGGAAGAAGGGAAAAGGATTTACTTTCTCCCAGTGACAAATCAAGCCAAGCTAGTACAGCCAAGAAGCACAAAGGAAAACAGACAGGGTACAGGAAAGTTTTGGTTCAACCTTCTGGCACTTTCTCATCCCCTTCACCTTGTTTTATTTTTCTCTGTAGCAATCCGCACCTTTGAATAAACTTAATTTGCATATATTATGTTAATGATCTGTTTTGCCCCACTTGAATTGAAGCTCCAGGGGGACAGGGACTGATTGAGTGGGCACTAAAAGCCATTTGTTCAGTGAATTAAAAATTGGAGGAGTGTATAGAAAAACAAGTTTGGGAGACTGCAAAGTGGGTAGAGGAGCAAGAATCTAGGGCATAGGTGTTACTGAGAAGGAGAAGGACCCTATAAAGAGAATATCTTTAATAAGATCCAGGGTCTAGAGTGGGGAACATCTTTCCCATATTTATTTTCCAAATACACATATATATGTATTTTTTGCTTTCAGCAAGCCTTATTACAAAAGCTACATTAAACAGCCTTCACAATTTGACATTCTCCTTAAGTAACAATGCGTTTCTCAGAACAAAAGGATGGTGATATGATCACTGTAATATTTTGGAAGTTAGGACACCTCAAATCTCCGCCTCTTCTGCTGAGCTCTGTACTCCCTGGAAGGCATTGAGCACATGGTGACCCTCCTGTCATGTCATCTCATCTTATCCTTTTTCTTTCTTTTTTTTCTTTCTAAAACCATAAGACCTACTAGGGTACAAGCTTAGCAATTTAAGTAGCTTTTTGTTGGCAAGTAAACAAATACTTCAAGTTCATAACAGATGCACAAGTCCACTTTGGGAGAAATGCATTATGGGCTCAGGTGCGTCCTAAGAGCTCTTATAATCACATTTGTTCATCTGTTCATGTGGTGCACACCTGTACACATTTGGCATGGGCTTGGGTACAGTGTAGGAGAGACCCTGGTTCAAAGCAAACTTCCAGTCTTTGTTCAGTTCTCTGTTGCAGATTGTGTTCCTCTCAATCCATAAAAAGATAGGATTCTTAGCATATCTAGAAGCTGCCATTGCCCTTTGGTAGAAGTATTAAACACAAAAGCAAAGAAATCAGCGTGGATCAAAGAGCACCAGATCTAATTTGTAAGCACTTTAAAGTAAGCAGCAAAAAAATGGATAAAGGTCTTCAGAGTTTTGTATTAAAAAGCCACACAGATTTCACAGACTAGGTTATAATCTGAGGGAATGAATTGTCTTATGTATATTATATTAGTCTCTCTCTCAAGAATTGTATTAAGATGTTTTGACTTGCCTTTGGGGCCTTCCAAAAGTTCAATTCTCTGTATTTCTATGATGTATACATTAAAAAAGATCTGATGGTCACATGTATGGAAGAAGGAAAAAAAATACTGAAAGCCAAAGACTATTTCAAGGCTAAAGATAATTTCTTGACTTTTCAAAATGTTTAGCAGAAAGTCTGTTAGCATAGACAGTGTTGAAAGACTTGGGTTTTCATTCTTATTTTTTGGCATAAACATGATGCTCTTCTATTACATGTGGGGTTGCAAAGTATTGTGCTTTACAGACATAAAATTGTGAACTCAAAGATATGTATATATGGACTTGAGTTTTGGCCTTCATTGCAAGAATAAAGAATGTGGTGTCTCCAGAGCAGAGCTCCCTTCCCTTCCTGGAAAGACAAGAAGGATTTTTCCAGTGAGTGACCTTGAAGGTATATCCTGCGCTGTTCCCCTTGGGTGCTGTAAAGGTTTGACTCAGCAGGCCTGGGATGTTCAAACCCTGCACTTTCCAAAGAAAGGTCTGACCCTTGACTGTCTCCTGAGAGATAACCTCTAAGACTTTGGAATATTCTACTTGACAAGAGTGTCTTTGTTTACCTGTAGCCTTGAACTACACCAATGTGATTTATGGTGAGCGTCTTGGACCATGTGATATCAGTTTGACCTCTGGTGGTCCTGGAAGCTGAGTAATGAGGGTCAGCCACAAGGGTCCTTCATGCCTACGTGACTCCCCATAAAAGCCTGGACTCTAAAGCTTGGTGAACTTCTCTGCTTAGCAATACTCTATGTGTGTTGTCACATATTGTTTCTGGGAGAATGAAGTGCTGTCTGTGTAACTCCACTGGGAGAGGACAACTGGGAGTTTGTGCCTGATTTTAATCTGTATCCTTTCACTGTAGTTAACCATATAGTGGGCATAACAGTTTTTCTGAATTCTATGAGTCCTTCTAGTGAACTGTTGAACCTGAGAGTGGTTCTGGGGACCCTGGGCAACACCCTCTTTCCAGTGAGAAGGGCTGTCCTTGTGTTCATGTTTGCAGCCTCTGTTCCTAACGACTATCAACAGCTAGTACCTGCACAGATTATTTGGCGACCAAACTTGGGCAGTTTGGCCCTGCTCACAAGGCTATTCTTATGCTAGCCCCTTCAAAAGGGAGAACAACAGAAGCCTAATGTCCCTCTTTTAGAGCAAGGCCTCACAGCGAATGTAAGTGAGTTACAGACCAAGCAAGCCTTTCTGAGAGATGCTGAAAGACTGGGAGAGAATCACTGACCTATCGTCTTACATAGTCTGTCCCTGTGATCCTTCGCGCAGCTTTCAAACAGTCATTAATCTGCCACAAGGAGGAGAAATGCACGTCTCTCT
This sequence comes from Mirounga angustirostris, assembly GCF_029215605.1. NCBI lineage: Eukaryota > Metazoa > Chordata > Mammalia > Carnivora > Phocidae > Mirounga > Mirounga angustirostris. Next base: position 22,966,946 of record NW_026991713.1, read on the forward strand.
TTGTGACCTATGTATCATGTTTTTGTAGGGAGGTGTCAATCATTATCGAGTTCATTAAAATCACCCTCAAAACAATGTTGATTTTCTTCACCATTCTCTCCACAAACTTGCATTAAACGTACACTCTGATGCCAAGGAATTTAATATATCTGTCTTCTGTCTTTTGGAGAGGGAGGACAGATATATTAAAAACAAATAGCAGGGCTGACAAAGCTTCACAGGTGACACTACCGCATAGCCACCATTGAGAGCCATCGTCCCAATCATAGGCATATGCCAACCCTAGTTCTGAAGTATGGTAGGCTGGTAGGGTAGTGAGGTAGAGCCATCTCACTGGAGTAGGGACAGAGAAGCTTGGAGAAGAAAGGGACAGGTCTAGAAAGGCTATAAAGGCAAGCTCTAATGAGTTTGGTCTCCATATGCAGGTTTAGGGGTTTTCAATGGCCTCGGGATTCTGCCCTCAACTCAACTCTTTATTCCAGGTGCAAAAGCTTGCTGGTCGTACAGCCCAGGACAGCCCATCTCCCTTGCCAGTTCTTCTGCATTGTTTTCTCTTTCTTATGCTCTGTTCTCTCAAACCCAGCTCAAATTCAGTCCTGTCCAGGAATGTGTTTGGCCTGACTAAATGTGGTTATTCCAAAGGCTCCTCGGTAATTCTGTGCTCTCTTCACTCCAGAGTTAACCTCAATTTTTGTAATAGATATGCTGATGAAGGTGGTCTGTGGTGTCAGTTTTGGTATAATGGCTCTCTGCTTTTCTGTACACTTTCAACATAAAATTGTACATATGTTTCTCTGGAAAACTTTTTAGTATCCAAATCCAATCTAATCACATTTACAAACTCAGTAACCTTTTTTAAAATCATATCTAAAAGTTATTTGAGTCAAGTTTTTCCTGATGAAATAATAATGCAAAAATAAGTCTTAATATAAATGCAAAACAGCTGAGGTTATTTTTAAAATTACAGTAACTTAAAGGCTTAAAGAAAAAAAATTACAGCAGTAGCTTATCTGAACAGAGCTCATTGATATTAAAAAAAAATCCCAAATGGTTTCTGAAACCTGTAGGTGAAATGCATGTCCCTCTGGACGCACAGATCTTTTTTATTTCCCCTAGAATTTTGTAGGCATGGCTGGTTTTTGAAAATGAACAGGAGATGCGGACTGAGGGAAAAGGCTGCACTAAAGCAAAAGCAAAGACAAGGATTCAGAACATATCAGTAAATGAACAATTGGTAAACCCCTGTGTTGCCATTTTCTTCTCTGCTTTATCCTCATATTTTGACACAGTTAATAAGGGGAAGAGCTGGGACTCCAGCAGTTCTAGCTCCATATTCTTGGCTCTTTCCAATTGACCACAACTGCCCTGAGCCGTGTCATTAATCTTGGAAAATTTTCTTCCCTATAGGGCAGATTACTCGATCTCACTGTCATAGCAGATACTGCTAAACCAACACAGCAAAAACAGAACTTGTCCTGTTTCTTTGCCCCCAGACTTGCTCCTGTTTCATGACCTGTTTACTAGCCTTGTCATCAACTCAGATTCTCAACATACTTCAGCTCCCACTTGATTCTTCTCTCTTCCAACTCTGACAGCTATTCATTCTTGTCGATTCTGCTCTGAATGCCTCTGAATCCCTTCCCTTCTTGCCTTCCCTGCTGCTGCCACCTTATTATAAGTCCTCATTACTATTACTATTATTTATTACTTGTACAACTGCAATAGCTCCTAACTGGTCTCCTAGCTTCCAGTTCCTTTCTTTCTTCCTGTCTCTTCTTTATGGTGGAGAGACTGTGCTTCTGTTCTTCTTAGGCCTGGAATCCCTTTCCTTGTCTGTGCTTCGAAAAATTCTATTCATCCTAGGAACACAGTCCCACATACCCTTTCTTCTTTCCGCACTGGTAGTTTGATTGCATCAACGACCCTAATCAAAAGGCCTCCCTGTGTCTATGTCTTTTGTTCTGTTAGTTGATGATTTCTTCCCAAATTGACACTGGGCTTGATGTTCATGTGACTTGCTTTGGCCAATGGACGATAACGATCTTGTCTCAAGCAGAGGCTTAAAAAAAAAAAAAGAAAAGAAAAGAAAAGCATGGGTCAGTTTCTTTTTTCTTTCCCCCCTGATCCTCTGCATTTTTTTCTGAGGACATGTCCAGGGAATCCTACTAGAAGTGAGACACGTGAAACAGAACCAAGTCAGCCTAGGTTGCTGCAGCCAAGGCTATCCTGGACTAAATAGCCAACATCTGACCACAGATGCATAATTGAGCCAGGCTGAGATCAGCCGAATCATCCAGCTGAACTTTAGACGTCTGAGCAATTATCAACGGTTGGTGTTTTGAGTCTAAGTTTGGGGGTGCTTTGTTATGCATCAGTAGCTAATTAATATATCCACTTTGGCTTTTTTTCTGAAATACTTCCATACTGTACATATTGTTATTTTAGCATTTATTATGTCTGACTCCTGTTGGACTGGGTCCTTTATGTCAGGGGCCACATTTTTATAACCCCAGTATCTAGCACATAACCTAGCACACAGTAGGTACTCAATAAATATTTATTTAATAAATTAAGGAATGTACTTGTACAGCAACTTATCCCTCCCCAATCTTTTACAAAACAACTGAGCCAAAATGTCTTTTCTTTTTTTTTCTGGCCATTCTTTCAGATTTAGCAAGAATATCTGTTTCAGTCAAGTCCTTGCTTAAGTTATGAAAGAAAAGGCTTACTCTGTAAGTGCTTGGATATTAGTGTTTGTTTTTTACAAATTTATTTCTTTTACGCCTTGCATTTGGATAAGGCTTCTGTCCAAGAGAAGAAGCAGTCGGTCACTTCAGCTCCAATTCATGGCTTATGACACCCAAGGGGAGGACATGTGCTGGGTCTTGGATTTGGGAGGGTGCCCTGCAAGGTAGGGAAAATATAGGGCCTTGGAGAAAGGAAGGGAGATGGGAGCCTGTGAGCAATGTCTACACAGTCTTCCTTTCCCCTTCACCATAGACAATGGTAAAATATGTATGGACTTTTAATTTCACATCTTTTCCCTTTTGGCAAACTCAAATCAAATTTCGTAGAGAATACAAGTAACACTGGTTGTTGTTTCCATGCAGAGAGGTGAAAATGACTAAATACTTTTGAATTTTTTTCAGTGTGTTTGTGCATATATTTTACAATCTATGAATCTTTTATAAAGAGCCTTGAGATAACACAGTGAATTTGCCTTTCTTATTTAAAATTTAAGCTGTAAAATATCTAAATTATACTTGTACATTAAATGCCAGTCATTGATTTCCCAACCAATAGGCTACATATATGTCTATTCATATTCATATATCTAATATACAGTTGGCCCTTGAACAACATGGGTTTGAGCTATGCGGGTCCACGTATATACATAGATTTTTTGGAGGCAAATACAGTATAGTACTGTAAATGTATTTTCTCTTCCTTAAGATTTTCTTAGTGGGGCACCTGGGTGGCTCAATCAGTTAAGCATCTGCCTTTGGCTCAGGTCATGATCCTGGGGTCCTGGGATTAAGCCCTGCCTCAGGCTCCCTGCTCAGCAAGGAGTCTACTTCTCCTTCTCCCTCTGCCCCTCCCCGCTCATTCTCTCTCTCTCAAATAAATACATAAAATCTCAAAAAAAGGATTTTTTAGTAACATTTTTTTTTCTCTAGCTTACCTTATTTTAAGAATACAGTATATAACACGTAAAACATATAAAATATGTGTTAACCGACTGTTTATGTACCTGTAAGGCTTCCAATCAACAGTAGGGTATTAGTAATTAAGCTTGGGTGGGGGGCAAAGTTATATGTGGATTTTCAGCTGTGCAGGGAGTCAACACCCCTAACCCCCACATTGTTCATGGGTCAGCTGTATACACTATATAATTTTGGGGTCCATTCTCTCAATCTCTATCCATCCCCTCAAGCCCACAACCTGCCTGGTAGAGCATTGTATGCACAGTAGACATTTAGAAAATTTGCCATTTCTTAGCCAACCCCACTTTCTGTCCTGTTGAGCTTTCTGAAATATTAGACACTCCTATCTCCAATCTCCTTGGTACCAGAATTGGCACAATATTTCTACACATCTACACTTGGACAATGAGTAATAGCATCATCTAGGGAAGAACAAGTAGCAGATTCAAGAACTTCATTTCTTTTCAGCCTTTTATGCCAAGGCTAATTGCTTGTTTAAGTAAATGCATCTGACTTAAATAACAATTGAAGACGTTTTGGGATAGTTTGAGTATTGAATTTCACATGCAGTGACCAAGGCTAAGAAAATTCAGGTTAATGTCCTGAAAACTTTTAATCAATATGGAGGCTTTTCCTTACAGAAAGAAATTGGCCTTGGCAATGGACAGAATCAAGGGTCAGAAGTTGAAATACCCTTGGTCAGACAGGTAATAGAAATGAGTCAAGTAGGTGGGGATTGTGATGAATTGGGACTGCTGTGACTGTTATAATGGGAAAGCAGGCCCAGGGTGGCCAGGTCATCCAATTTTTAAAGCCAATCCAAAAATTCAAATTCTATTTAAATGTGATATTTGAGTTTTAATTATTGAAAACTAATTCAGGAATATGGATTATTCTCATGGCTATCATTTTGCTTCCTCTAAGCTAACCAGAGACAGTTTATGGATTTTCCAATTGTTCTTTCCTCACCCTAGGAATTAACCATTATTCCGTTCTGACCTGTGACAGCTACATCACAGAGTGTAATGGGACATTACTGCGGGACACCTAAAGCTAAGTTCTGAGCAAGCATCATCTATTGAGCAGAAAATCTGTTCATATGTAAGTCTTTGAATATATTTGTTTCCTGTTAAAGTAGTGCTTCCGGTAAAAGTGCTGTACCTTGCATTGGAAATGGCTGGGAAAACCCCTCCTTTTGCAAGTGGGGGGCTAATTATTTAGTGACATATCCTCTGCCTCAGTTGAGGTTGGCTATAGTCCAGGTAAAAGAATGCCACAAATCAGTGGCTTAACAGGACCTTGGGGAGTTATAGCAAGGGACAGTTCGGAGAATTCACAGCTTACCCCAAAGAAAATCCCTACTCATATCTTTCATGGTAAATTGTGTCTAAAGGTTATTACATTCAAGGTGAACTTTACAGTATACATTTGTAGAGTGTTGTTCTTTAGTTACTCACACTGATAAAACAGATCAGTTGATAGACAACCATGGCCCTGTGTCCCCAGAATGCTCCTTTGTTTCTGTGGCCACCCTGTTCCTTGCCCTGGACTTCTCAGACCTCCCCGAAGATCCAGGCACTACAGTGTTAATACATGTCCCTGGACTGCAAAGGGCAGAGTCTGTTCTCTTTGCTAGTCAGTCCCCTAGCCATACCAACTTAAAATATCTTATTATTATTTTGGAACACTTGAACCAGAATGCCAGGACTCCCTAAAAAGCAACATAGTTTGGATGTTAGAATGTTTTATTCTTACTGCTTTCCTTCTAGTAGCCACCGGCCCTAGTGGGAAGCCTGAGATGAGTGGCAACAAACAGCTCAAGGAACATAACACATATTTTACTGAAAGCCAGAGGTCCTTTGTTCTAGTCCCAATATGTAGTGGATGCCCTGAAGCATATTTCATCTTACATTTTTCTATTATTGGAAAATTTTGACTGGCTAATTTTAAAACATAGATTTTTTTCCCCCTGCAAATATGCAGGTTCCACACACATACTCCGCAGTAGCTGAGAAACAGTTGGAGAATTCCCCATGTTCAGTGACCTCAAAGTCACACTTCAAGCTGTGCTGTGGTCTCTTGCTAGTACAATAAAACATATATGAGTTGTGACTGGCTGCAGAGTCAGGAGCGGGTATTTTAGGGTTTAATCATCTGGCTCCATTAATTTTGGTGGTTGCTGTACATCTTTCTATTTTTGTCTCCAGTTAGAACTGTCAGGAGAGGAAGGAGTCAACCAGATTTCTGCAAATGCTTTTGTAAAAATGTCATTTGCCAAATCAGATGTCCAAGACAGTGCTCACACTTTCACCAGTCTCCACACCCGTCACAGGCCTTCCCATAAATGACTACCCAAGAGCCTGGGCAGAGAGCAAAGATGAAGCAGGGAGCCAGAGAGAAAGTAATGAGGAAACAGCTTGGCTTTCACAAACAAGCCTTTCCCCTAATTGCTCCCTCCTGTCACAGCCCCCATGGCAGCAGCGGCAGCCTCTGACCTCGGCTGCCGTGGTCTCCCCGGGTGATGGGCAGCCATGCATGAGCAGAGAGAGGAGCAGGACCACAGACCTGGAGAACAGACCTCCTTCTGATAAACATCAAAATCACATACTGTAGTTTTGAGATTGTAGGGGCTGAATTGTGTCTCCTCCCCCAATTCATGGTGAAATCCTAACCCCCCAGTGCCTGAGAATGTGACCTTGTTGGGAAATAGGGGCATTGCAGGTGTAATTAGTTAAGTAAACATGAGGTCATGCTGGAGTAGGGTGGGCCTTTGATCCAAATGACTGGCGTCCTTATTCAAAGAGGAGATTTGGACCCAGATGCACAAAGGCAGCATGTCATATGACGACGGAGCCTGAGACAGGAGTGATGGGTCTATAAGCCTAGGAACAGCAAGGATTGCAGCAAACCACCAGAATTTAAGGAGAGACAAGGAAAGATTCTCCCCTGCAGGTTTCAGAGGGAACGTGGCCCCGAGGGCACCTTGATTTCAGACTTCTAGCCTCCAGAACTGCGATATAATAAATTCCTGTTGCGTTAAGCCACCCGCTTTGTTTTGACAGCCCCGGGACACTAATACAGAGACCAGGCCTCAACTGCCATGTCAAGAGGCAGAGTTTTGAATTTAAGTGCCTGTTAGAGTGCTCTACATATCTGACTTTGGGGGAATAACATCTGTGGGCTCACTGTGATGTTGATATTTTCCTACTTGGCAAACTTACATTGGAGGGGCATGAACACTCAGATTGAGAACGTGAACTCTGTTGTCATCCATGAGCTCAGTTACTTAGGGCCTGTGTGATCTTTGGAGTTAATCTCTTTACTTTTTAGGTTCCTCATCTGTAAAATGGGGTAATAATAGTATCTTCCTCACTTGATATAATCCATAAGGATTTAGTGAGGTAAAGCATTAATCCATGTTCATTTAGCAACTATTTATTGAGTCATGGCATGTGCTGCATTTACAATTAAGTAGGGAAAATAAACAAGAAAAAAGACAACTAAGATAATTCGGACAAAGACTTGGGAAGAGATCAATAGGGTCTTGAAAAAAAAGTGTAAATGGTGGTGATCACTGGAGGAGGGGACGCACTTTAGATAAGAAATCCAAGGACTGCTTCTGTGAAGAGGTGAAATTTGAGCTGACACCGAAAGGATGAATAAGTGTTAGTGAGGTGAAAAGCTGGGGAAAGAGGGAAGAGGCTATGCAAGGCCCTGAAGTAGAAAGAACATGGCATATTCGAAATGTCTGTTCGGGTAAGGAGTAGATGGCTATAGTAGTTTTCTATTGCTGCCATAACAAATCACCACAAATTTAGCAGCCTAGAACAACATCTGTTTATTATCTCACAGTTTCTGGGGGTCAGAAGCTGAATTCTCTGCTAAGAGTTTGTCAAGGCAGAAATCAAGATAGCAGTCAAGGGTCTGAGGCTCAGGATCCTCATTGGTGGTTGGCACTTCTTTTTCACATTACCCATGTGGCTCTTTGCATTTTCAAGTTGGCAACAGCAGACTAAGTCCTTCTCAGGTTTTGGTCTGCCTGCCTTGCTTGCCTCTGCTTTAAGGGCTCATGTGATTTTATTGGACCCACCTGGATAATCCATGCTACTCTCCCTATTTTAGAGTCCATTGTTTAGCCCCTTAAACATATTCACTGTAACATATTCACGGGCGTGATACCTCATCAGATTCACAGTCTTGGGGATTGGGGTGTGGAGTCTTCTCACCCGCTGTAATTCGCCTACCACATTCTATGACTGTGGAGAGGAATCTGATGATGCAGGACCTTATGGATCATGGTGAAGATTTTGAAATCTAATTTAATGGCAATAATTATAATAATTATTATCATGTAACTACTATGTATAGCATCTATTTATTAGCACTGAGCACTTTGCCAAACATTACAAAACATTATCTCATTGGATCCTCCTAATAGCCTTTTCAGAAAAGTACCACTATACTCAATTTACAGATGAGGAAATTGAGGCTCAAGTGATTTGAGACTATAACTCCTGGTGAATCCCTACTTAAACCCAGATCTGCCTAGTTCCAAATTCCATTATCATTTTTATTTTAAATCCTCCTTATTTAGACATGCGTTTAAGATATATAGGTATTAAAGAGGGCATGTACTGAATGGAGCACTGGGTGTTATACGCAAACAATGAATCATGGAACACTACATCAAAAACTAATGATGTAATATATGGTGGTTAACATAACATAATAAAAGAAAAAAAAGAAAAAAGATATTTTTAGAGGTTTCAATAGGGACTTTTCTGTTCTTCTGGGTAAAAGCATAATTGCATCTAACTAGATGTTTTTCTGTTTGAGTCTCTTAACCATGCCTAGGGGAACCCTAGTGATTCCAATCATTACATCGTAGCCCAGGACTAGAGCAGATTTGGCATTTTATGTATGAAAAAGTCTTAAAGAATCTCCGGAGCTCCAAGAACCAAAGCTTGTTCAAGTTTTGATATACTTTTCTCAATACTCAGTTTGTGGACTTTTCATTTTCATGGGCCCAGTAGGGGTCTGAATACTATCTCCTGCTTTGCCTTTGGAAATACCTTGATTTTTGTTGAGGGCATTGGACTTGGAAATTTTTCAATGTAGGAAGGACACATTATAAGGCACTAAGGCAGTGTTCAATCATGGGGCCATGGCATCCACATTCTGATCTTTAAGAATCTCATTAATTATCTGTATTTTGATGACAGTTAGAAACCTGGTCATTTTCATGAATTTTCCTAATAGCTAGACAGAATCTTGCAGTCCTGGGGATTATAGGGGAGCACATTTTTACTTGAGGCTGAAGAATATGTCTTGCTCTTATCCCACTGGCTTCCCTATTCACCTCTTGGTCCACCTTGCCAAGGATAAAGTTCTAGAGGTCTGACTCCATGCTGGGGACAAGAGGTGACTAGTCACACATTAGTTCTTACTCCCCATCAGCTGTCTACATACAGTGGTCCCTTGTGTTTAAGGGTCTGGTAGACAGGAGATGCAGAGGACTAGAGTTGTGGAGCCCACCTCCAGGCGGTAGTCAAAGCCATTCCAAGGGCCTGGGGGGAAGATGGACTGTTCTTCTCTAGGTAAGCAGGTGTAAATGTTGCAGGAGTAGAGGCAATCAGGGAAGGTATGTCCCACTGATTGGAGCTGTGTCCTGGGAGATTGCCCGGCGGGCCTATTTTTGCAGAAATGGTCCAGTCCCAGTTCCCAGGTGCCTGCTGATTCAGGGCAATTCATCATTAGTTAATATTTCAGTGCCTATCGAGCGCTGCTTCCCTGTGCTCTCTGTAGCTCCAGAAATGCTTGCTTGGGGATGTGCGGCTAGGACCCAGAACTCCAGGAGAGAATAAGAAACACACGTGCATTCCCATTGCCAAAAACCACTTCTTTGCAGCTGCAGAACAGAAACAGATATCAACACATTTAAGCCATACAGGAGGGGGAAGAATTCCACCCCAAATGAAACTTTGTTTGCCAAGTTTCTCGCTAGTCTTTCCTATACGGGGGGTAGGAAACATTCCCAGAAGAGGATGGCAAGTGAAGTTATGACAAACTTAACCGACTGAGCCACCCAGGTGCCCAAAGTTATGACGAACTTAAAAAAGGCAGTTTGCAAGGGAACGCGATCTTCAACAAATGAAAAAGTGTAAATGGTAATATTCCAGCAAATTAGCTCCTAGAGAAGCCCTTAGGCAGAACTGTAAGCCACTATAATTAAGGATTCGGAAAATATCAGTATTTAATTAGAACCTCTTTTCTTGGTGAAATGCTGTTGTGTTGCTCTAACTTCAGGTGTAAGCAACTAAACATACCCATTTCGAAAACATGTTTTGTTGCAAGCCTAGAATCAATGCTAATGTTAATTTGCTTATCTTGTGGCTTATCTTGTGTTTCCGATTAGAGCTGAATTTTAAGAGCATTTTATCTTTAATTCCTGAATACAGCCATCTCCAGTTCCCAGGCTGTTACAGGTATTTATTCACACACACTGGGGAACATCCCATAAACCTACCAACTCCTCTGTAATCTAATAAACACGGTTCCTCTAATATTTAATGCATATTTCTGGCAGTTGTTTTAGACAAGGAGTTTTCAAATCCATTCCCAATGTAATCAAATATCTTGACAATAGCAAAATGTTTCAGCTTTATCCCTTAACAACATTATAGAAATTGGCTTGTGCCACATGAAATGCTGATTAAAACACACACACACGCACGCATGCACACACGGAATACCTGGTGCCTGACTCACGATCAGTCTTAGGCCCCACTCTTTGCACCTGGAAAATTCCAGACAACAGATAAACCTTTATTCCTTTGCCTATATAGGGACGCATGTAACTCAAAATGTTTTCCCGCCGTGATGGAGAAGATGAAGCATTATCAAGACTAACGCTACAATTTAATGCTTCAGAGGAACGAGTGTATATCATCACTCCCTCCGTAGCCAAGCACACTAATTAATATTTATTGCACCTGTCAAGCCAGGAGCCACAGCCAATCCATTCCTGTGGCAGTTCAATGGGAGACTGGACACCGTATTTCTCCTTGGCAGACACGTTTGGGTCATCAGCAAAGACAAAAGCCCCTCACCCCAGCGAGACGTCCTAAACGCTGGCTTTTCTCTTGCAAAATTAAACCATTAATTCTGTTCCTGTTAATTTTTCTCCTTGTTGGAGATTGCTGTAAAAAAGGAAGTGAGGGGAGGATGGAGAAAGGATGAGAAGCAGCTGCACGTTCAGGATCAGCTGTCGAACGTATTTATTAGAACAAGGGCTTTTGGAACCCATGACCTTTGCTTTGTATCAGACATCCCTTAAAGGTTACAGACATGTTGGGAGAGAGATGGTTATAAATCCTCCTGAAGTTTAATCAAAAGCGGCTGACGACCCAGCAGTAAATATGTTATTAAAACTCTTTGGCTTCAAACTTGGTTCAGCATTGTCAATACACCTCCATCATCAACAGGTAGCTGGCAGTGGAATTAATTAAGCTAGGGTAAAATAATAAATGAATTCTCATATTGCACCTACATCAAGGAATTTGGCACTCGGCACAGAGAAGTTTCTATCAAGGCTGTGAATCATTCTGTAGCACATCTGAGTAAACCCAGCACGGCTGTGGAACGAAGTTTTCTCAAAAATTTAATTAGGAGAACATGTAAACCGTACTGGAGAAAAGTAGGGCACCAAATGCTGCTTTATTTATTTTATTTTACTTTTTTGCTAATTCTATCAGGAGCACCTCTGTCATTAGAACCACATGACCCAGACTGTCAAGCTCTTGATTAACAGGAGGAATACCCATGAACTGATCACCGAAGATTATCTGGGCCATTAAATTCTCCCTTTGACATAACTACTCTTCCCTTGAGGATGACAATATATTTTTTTTAATTTTTAATTTTTTTAGAGATTTCATTTATTTATTTGAGTGGGAGAGCGTGAGAGAGCGAGCACGAGCAGGGGGAGTGGCAGAAGGAGAAGCAGACGTCCCGCTGAGCCGGAAGCCTGAAGAGAGAGGCTTCATCCCCAGATCCTGGGATCATGACCTGAGCCGAAGGCAGATGCTTAACCGACTGAGCCACCCAGGTACGCCGAGGATGACAATATTAACGCTGATGATAACAAAGCAAGAAGAGCAATAATAAAAGAGCTAGCAGATTCTGAGCTGGTATGATGCCCCAGGGACTAAATGCTTTACATACATTATCTCATTTAATTCTTACAACCCTTGGAGGCAGGAGTTATTAGGTCCATTATAAACAGATGAGGAATGGAGGTATAGAGGATGCTTGTAACCAATATCACTCAGGTATAGTCTGTTACACTCCAAAGCTGTTCTCCTGACTATTGCCTTGTCTCTAGGATGGAGGCTACTTCGGAGGGCGGTGGGGTAGTATGAGAAGAATTCATTTACATGGGAGAGCCACACCTCTGCAACCTCTCTAGTGCTGTCCCCTGGCTCCTGCTTGGGTCCATATTTCCCTGGGGCAGTGTTGTTCATGTCCTGATCTCTGATTTTGAGCTCCTTTCTCCCAAACTCTCCCCATCCAAACTTCTCCCCAGGGTCCATGATGGCTTGCTGGTTACCTTCACTATATGTTACTCATTTGTGGTAAGGTCCATGCTTCTCTCATCAGTGCCTAATATGATTCTTTGGGAGCCTTCTATTCTCTTATTCCATTTCTCTTCTGACTAATCGATGGGCCTGGCACATACATCCAATTGCTGTCTGCAACATCATCGATTACTCCTCTCACAGTGCATTATGGCCGCACCAATAATGTTTCCCCAAAACCACCCTACAGTGTGTTTGTGGGTTTACCACTGCTAGAGACTTTGAAAGCCAATTTAGTTATTTCTAATTTTTTATTGGGGGCGTGGTTGTCAATGATGACTTATTTGGGGTTGGTAGTGACCAGGTTGAAGAGAGATTCTTAAAATCCCAGAGCCAAGAAGACTGTACAGACCACTGGGCTTTAGAAAGAGCCTTTCCACTCACTAGGCTGGCCAGTCACCTAATGCCTTAGCCTCAGATTCCTCACTGTAACTTGGGGATATTTATTCCCCTTTCCATAGCGTTGTTAGAAAGATTAAATGAGATGATATATACAAAACCTTCGGCGCAGCGTACGCGCTCATTATTATTAGATGTTTTGCATATAGTTTTCCAAGGGTCGTTTTCAAAGGGTGGTCCTCCAAACAGGAGCAGGGGTATTGCCTGGGAACATGTTAAAGTGTAAATGCCTGGGCCCACCCTAGACCTACTGAATCAGAACTTCTGGGTGTGGGTCCCAGTTATTGCATTTTAACAAGCCCTCATGTGATTGTGATGCTCTAATGTTTGGGGACCACTGGCCTACATTCCAAGGCTTCTCCTTGGCAAGAGTTACATTTTGATGGCTGGACACCTGTTTTCCCCTTCCTCTCTTCCTCGTTTGGTTAATGATGACGGCCGCTTGCTCACCATCTTTCTCCTCTTCGCTCTTGGTGTGGGGTAGAGGATTCAGCTGGCTTCCCTATTCAAAGTAAGATTTCGACTGGGAAACTTTGCTCCACTAGGGGCTCATCTGTCTTTCTAATGTCTCCTGCTTCCCATGCTGTTCTAGTGGAAATCGTGGGACCCTCCCGGTAGGAGCTGATTCTATGCTCTGTGGATTGTCTGCCTCACTTTGTAGTCCTGATGATTATTCCTAATAATAATAATTACTGAAAGCTTTTCTTTGACTTGATTACTGCTTCATGCTGAAGAAAAAAAAAAAAACTCCCTTCAATTTTTTTTTTTCCTTTTCTGAGGCCTGACAAATGACTATTACCATGTTAAATCATTCACCTGTGTAAAGCAAAGATTTTTATTTATGTCTCTGATGTTTGTTCTTAATATCTTTAGAAAAACATAGAATTTATATTAAATTGTAAATGGGGACTTTCACTCTAAACAAAGGTCGGCAGCTTTTCCCTTTTCCATACTTAATTCAACTCTGGAAGACTGGTACACGCATCATTTCCTCCTCATGTCTGTTTCACTGTTGAGTGAAGTGTTTTGAATTAATTTTGTTAAATTATTAATAGCTCACTATTGGAAAACATTCCAGCTCCAGAGTTTGTATTTCATCAAGCGCCGTGAAGTAATATGGTAGATTTCATGCACACGAATGAATATGCTTCTAGTGGTTAGGTGAAATTTTGGCTCTGGCCTACGCACAATGAATTCTCATGAAGATATAATTTAATAACAAAGTGGATATTTTAGTTTTCATTAAATCAGGACAGTTTCCTGGGAATCAAATGATTAGAATTACAGAATGGGTTGGGTCATTCATTTATTTCATTGAAATGTGCTAGGCACTCTGTTAGGCACTGGCAGTATGGGGGACGAAAGGAGACATGGGCTTTGCCCCTAAGGACCTTATGGTCTAGTGAAGAAGACAATCAACGAATCACCAGAATAAATGTAAAATGACAACCATGGTAACTGTTATAAAAGAAGGGAAGAAGGTACGTGTTAGCATATGACAGAGAAATTGACCTGGTCTTTCCTGGGAAGTGGTGTTTCCTCTGAGGTGAGGCAGGAGTATGATTATTTCAGGAAAAGGGGTAGGATGGTCATGGGAAAGGGTACTTCAGAGAGATGGAACAACATGTACAAATGTCCTGTGGCAGGAGGGAGCATAGCTTCTAAGTGGGGCTGAGACAAGGTCAGTGTGGCTAGGAGTCAGGGAACAATGACGGCCCATCAAGGAGTTTAAAGCAGAGGAAGATGTAAATATATTTAGGTTTTGGCAAGATCGCTCTGGTTGCAGTGTGGGGCGTGGGGTTGTCAGGAGACCAGAATGAATGTAGGCAGACTAGCCAGCAGGCTATTTCAGAAGAGATAGCACAAAAGGGCTGGATTGGGGTAGAAGTGGCAGAGATGGAGAGAAGGAGTGAATGTAAAGATAATGACAGGATGGTGATGGGCAATAGGTGATTCTCTGATTCTGGTGTGCATATGGGTACTGTTAGCAAGTTAAGAGACCCCTGGAAGAAAACCAGTTTTGCCAGGGAGCTCATGTCTGCTTTTGGACTGTCGAGTGTGGTGAGCCAAGGGAGGGCAGGATATGTGGGTCTGGAGCTCAGAGGAAAGTCTGAAATAGTATATGTACATTTATATTTATCTGTATGTATGTGGTGATGCATCTACAGGCATGGATGAGACGATGGGGCATAGATTCCTACTTTAAGGAATAGGAAGGAATACATTTAATGCTAAGTAGAGGAGAGGACGAGAAGGAATGGCCAGAGGCAGGGAAGGAAATGAGAGTGAGGTATCGCTGAAGCTGAGGAAAGGAAGTATTTCAAGAGAGCAGGAGTGGCCGACAGAGCCAAAGCATGCCAAGAGAAAAGGCCAGCAAAAACATCTACTGGATATGGAGAAACCCGTGGTTTGGTTTGTCTGACACTGGATCTTGGGAAAACAATGAGTGATGATAACATAACAGTGGTCCCTGAGAATAATTGCAATATGTACTGTTGAGGTTATGCATCTCTCCCTACCTGAACCCATCTCCGGCCCGAGAGGGAGGAGAACAGGGAAGAAGACCCCCTGAGGTATGAAAGGTAGGGAAGTATATACAAAAGTAGGCTCCGGAGGCAGACGTCAAAGTTTACATTTTGACTCCAAACTACTGAGCTTGGCTGGATTTCTTTATCTCCCTAAATCTGTAAAATGAGCATAACTATCTTACAGGTACTTGTGAGGATTAAGCAGATATGGACCAAAAGCTTAGCAAGGTACCTAGCCCACAGTAAAGGGTAAAAACAATTGTTCGGGGGCGCCTGGGTGGCTCGTTAAGTGTCTGCCTTCGGCTCAGGTCATGATCCCAGGGTCCTGGGATCGAGCCCTGCATCGGGCTCCCTGCTCGGCCAGGAGCCTGCTTCTCCCTCTCCCACTCCCTCTGCTTGTGTTCCCTCTCTAGCTGTCTCTCTCTCTCTCTGTGTCAAATAAATAAATAAAATCTTTAAAAAACAAAACAAAACAAAACAAAAAACAATTGTTCGTTTAATAACTGAATGATGGGTTTCAAACAGGGAATGAGGAAGTGATATGCATTTTAGCAACACGGCTATATCATCTATCATCTATCATCTGTCTATCATCTCTTTAAATGGCTTCATAATTAGAAGAATATTTATCATCTATCTAAATGGCTTCATAATTGGAAGAATAACAATAACTAAATACAAAGAATGCTCATTTCTGTTACCATGGAAGGGGGTTTCTAATAGTGTGCCATAGTCCTTTGCTCCAGGCCAGGTCATTTACCTTTTCAGTTAATGCTTTTCATGAGGATGTAAAAACAATATTATGAAATGTACGGATGATAAGATGATATGAATGCAGAGTGATAGTAAATATAACCTGTGACAAAATAAAGGTTGAAAACAAAACAAAACAAATGGTCAGAATCAAATCAGACAGAAATTTAACAAATCAACTATTGAGTCTAATAAACCAACTGCACAAATTCAGGACAATACAATTCATGTGGTTTTTTGGTAAGAGATTTAGGTTTTGAATGGACAGTGAGTTCTATATAAGGCCATGATGGGAGACAGCTGCCCCCCAAAAGCTGTGTAGACACTGCTGTAATCAACGTAATTCAGTTTCTCTCTTCTTTTGGGGCCTCATCTAAACTACATTTCCCAACCTCCCTTGTGTCTGGTTTTTGCCAATGGAACACAGGAAAATGTGCTTCTCCTCTGGGCCAAGGCAGTTAAGGGAGAGCACTAAGTCTTCTCCCTAATTTCACTTTTCCCTTGACTTAGGGCTAGACCCAGTGGGGCACTCTGAGGACCTAGGAAGTGCCAAAGCCCGGGTCCGTGAAGGAATGTTGAGGAGAGCCTTTCCCCTGCCCTTACCTCCTGATCTGTAACTTCATGTCACCTAAGAAGTGAGAAAAAACCCAAACTAGCCCGCGCGCTGGAGCTTCTCGCTCTCGCTCTCGCTCGCCTGCCCACTCCCTTGCTAACTCGCGCTTTCGCTCGCGCTCTCCTCGCGGATCGAAGGGGCTCTAGCCACAGCCTCTGGCTGGGAAGGGAGACAGAGGCGGCGGCTCAGGGGGAACGAGGCTGCAGTGGTGGTGGTGGGAAGGTGTCGGGCGAGGACGAGCAGCAGGAGCAAACTATCGCCAAGGACCTGGTCGTGACCAAGTATAAGATGGGGGTTGACATCGCCAACCAGGTACTTCGGTCTTTGGTGGAAGCATCCTGCGCAGGTGTGTGGGTACTGAGCCTGTGTGAGAAAGGTGATGCCATGATTATGGAAGAGACAGGGAAAATTTTCAAGAAAGAAAAAGAAATGAAGAAAGGTATTGCCTTTCCCACCAGCATTTCAGTAAATAATTGTGTATGTCACTTCTCTCCTTTGAAGAGCGACCAGGACTATATTCTCAAGGAAGGTGACTTGGTAAAAATTGACTTTGGGGTCCATTTGGATGGATTCATCGCTAATGTGGCTCACACTTTCGTGGTTGACGTAGCTCAGGGGACCCAAGTAACAGGGCGGAAAGCAGATGTCATTAAGGCAGCTCACCTTTGTGCTGAAGCTGCCCTACGCCTGGTCAAACCTGGAAACCAGACACACAAGTGACAGAAGCCTGGAACAAAGTTGCCCACTCGTTTAATTGCACACCAATAGAAGGTATGTTGTCCCATCAATTGAAGCAGCATGTCATCGATGGAGAGAAAACCATTATCCAGAATCCCACAGACGAGCAGAAGAAGGACCATGAAAAAGCTGAATTTGAGGTACATGAAGTATATGCTGTGGATGTTCTTGTCAGCTCAGGAGAGGGCAAGGCCAAGGATGCAGGGCAGAGAACCACCATTTACAAAATGAGACCCTTCTAAACAGTATGGCCTGAAAATGAAAACTTCGCGTGCCTTCTTCAGTGAGGTTGAAAGGCGTTTTGATGCCATGCCATTTACTTTAAGAGCATGTGAAGATGAGAAGAAGGCCCGGATGGATGTGGTGGAGTATGCCAAACATGAACTGCTGCAGTCATTTAATGTTCTCTATGAGAAGGAGGGTGAATTTGTTGCCCAGTTTAAATTTACAGTCCTGCTCATGCCCAATGGCCCCATGCGGATAACCAGTGATCCCTTTGAACCTGACCTCTACAAGTTTGAGATGGGGGTCCAGGATGCAGAGCTAAAGGCCCTCCTCCAGAGTTCTGCAAGTCAGAAAACCCAGAAAAAGAAAAAAAAAGAAGGCCTCCAAGACTGCAGAGAATGCCACCAGTGGGGAAACATTAAAGAGAATGAAGCTGGGGACTGAGGTGGGTCCCATCTCCCCAGCTTGCTGCTCCTGCCTCATCCCCCTCCCACCACACCCCAGGCTCTGTGAAGTGCAGTTTGTCTTCTCCACCCAGGACCGCCAACAGAGCAGGGTCTCCCTGACCCCATCCCTGTCCCCACCCAATCCCTTCCAACAACAACCAGCTCCAACTGACTCTGGTCTTGGGAGGCCAGGCTTCCCAGCCACCAAAGACTACTTTAAATAGAAAAGAGAAATTGAATAATAAAATCAGGAGTCAACAAAACAAAACAAAACAAAACAAAAAACCCAAACTATTATGGGTTAAGCCATGGAGATTTGGGGACTAGTACCACAATGACCACCATTATTTCTCACTAAAAAATCAACAACCACCAAAAATAGAAATGAAACAAAACCACTTTAGTTTTTCGTGATATTAATAGAAGTATGGTGTCCAATTTAATGGGAAATGATATTCTGATAGAAATTGTCCAGGAAGATACTAATGACTTGACCAAGATTTTGTTTTCTATTAGTAGAGCTATAGACCACAGCCTGATTTTTAGGTTCTTGGCTTCACACAAGAAGACATGGACACGTTGGGAGATATCTTGGCATACACTAAACATTCAGTAAGTATCTGTCAATGAATAAATATTAAAATGTATATGTTCAATGGTATGACCACAAGAGAGGTGGTAAATTGAATCCAGGTCCTATTAAGGCTGAGATTATTCAGCCCGGAGAAAATGAGACAGGATCCGTAACACCAACTATTAAAAGTACTATTTTGTAGAAGAAGTATTAGATCAGTTCTCTGGGAGCCCACCAGGTGGAACTGGAATAATAGTTTAAAGTTAGACATTTCTGTTCATTGTATGATGATGGAACTTATGGAAGTCCCTCATCAGTCAGAGATGTTCAAAGAAGTAATCTCTAACAGCATTTGAAGTGTTTAAGCAAAGAGTGAGTGACCATCAGTTGGGGGATATTATGGAAGAAATTCAAGTACTGAATGGAATCCTGGATAAGATGCACCTTAAGACCTCTTATAACCTTAAGGTTCTATGTTCACATGGTTCTAAAATAAATTTCATCTAGAGATAGTGTCAACAAAAGCCACTGAACATAGAGACTCCTGTGGTGGGCCACACCTAAATTGTCTACAGTGAGAGAAAAAGTCTTTTTCATCTTTTAAATAGTAGTACTATTTTGTTCCTTGTAGAGCAGAGATGATGAATACTTGTCCCAACTGTCTTCTCCAGATTGCTAAATGTGGCTCTGCCTGATAATTTTTTTAATCTTTTTTTATATTATTATTATTATTTTTATTATGTTATGTTAATCACCATACATTACATCATTAGTTTTTGATGTAGTATTCCGTGATTCATTGTTTGCGTATAACACCTAGTGCTCCATGCAGAACGTGCCCTCTTTAATACCCATCACCAGGCTAACTCATCCTCCTACCCCCCTCCCCCTAGAACCCTCAGTTTTTTTTCAGAGTCCATCATCTCTCATGGTTCGTCTCCCCCTCCGATTTCCCCCCCCTTCATTCTTCCCCTCCTGCTATCTTCTTTTTCTTCTTCTTCTTCTTCTTTTTTTTAAACTTATAATGTATTATTTGTTTCAGAGGTACAGGTCTGTGATTCAACAGTCTTACACAATTCACAGTGCTCACCATAGCACATACCCTCCCCAATATCTATCACCCAGCCACCTCATCCTTCCCACCCCCCACCACTCCAACCCTCAGTTTGTTTCCTGAGATTCAGAATTCCTCATATCAGTGAGGTCATATGATACATGTCTTTCTCTAATTGACTTATTTCACTCAGCATAATACCCTCCAGTTCCATCCACGTGTTGCAAATGGCAAGATCTCATTCCTTTTGATGGCTGCATAATATTCCATTATATATATATACCACATCTTCTTTATCCATTCATCTGTCGATGGACATCTTGGCTCTTTCCACAGTTTGGCTATTGTGGACATTGCTGCTATAAACATTGGGGAGCACGTACCCCTTTCGATCCCTACTTTTGTATCTTTGGGGTAAATACCCAGTAGTGTAATTGCTGGGTCATAGGGTAGCTCTATTTTCAACTTTTTGAGGAACCTCCATACTGTTTTCCAGAGTGGCTGCACCAGCTTGCATTCCCACCAACAGTGTAGGAGGGTTCCCCTTTCTCCACATCCCCGCCAACATCTGTCATTTCCTGACTTGTTAATTTTAGCCATTCTGACTGGTGTGAGGTGACATCTCATTGAGGTTTGATTTGGATTTCCCTGATGCTGAGCTATCAAAATACCATCAACTTTTTTCAAAGAAATCGAACAAATAATCCTAAAATTTATATGGAACCAGAAAAGACCCCGAATAGCCAGAGGAATGTTGAAAAAGAAAAGCAAAGCTGGCAGCACCACAATCCCGGACTTCAAGCTCTA
This sequence comes from Mirounga angustirostris, assembly GCF_029215605.1. Taxonomy (NCBI): domain Eukaryota; kingdom Metazoa; phylum Chordata; class Mammalia; order Carnivora; family Phocidae; genus Mirounga; species Mirounga angustirostris. Next base: position 22,987,423 of record NW_026991713.1, read on the forward strand.
TTACAAAGCTGTCATCATCAAAACAGTATGGTACTGGCACAAAAACAGACACATAGGTCAATGGAACAGAACAGAGAGCCCAGAAATGGACCCTCAACTCTATGATCAACTAATCTTCGACAAAGCAGGAAAGAATGTCCAATGGAAAAAAGACAGTCTCTTGAACAAATGGTGTTGGGAAAACTGGACAGCCACATGCAGAAGAATGAAACTGGACCATTTCCTTACACCACACACAAAAGCAGACTCCAAATGGTTGAAAGACCTAAATGTGAGACAGGAGTCCATCAGAATCCTAAAGGAGAACATAGGCAGCAACCTCTTCGACCGCAGCCACAGCAACTTCTTCCTAGAAACATCACCAAAGGCAAGGGAAGCAAGGGCAAAAATGAACTGGGCCTTCATCAAGATAAAAAGATTTTGCACAGAAAAACAAACAGTCAACAAAATCAAAAGAGAGCCAACAGAATGGGAGAAGATACTTGCAAATGACATATCAGATAAAGGGCTAGTGCCCAAAATCTATAAAGAACTTCTTAAACTCAACACCCAAAGAACAAATGATCCAATCAAGAAATGGGTAGAAGACATGAACAGACATTTTTCCAAAGAAGACATCCAAATGGCCAACAGACGCATGAAAACATGCTCAATATCTCTCGGCATCTGCCTGATAATTTTTTATCATGAAAACAATATCCATAGGAGGGCTTTCCTTACAAGTGGTCTTGAACCACTGTAGAGAATTTTTAATTGAAGCTCAATTGATTTGAAATCTATTGCATATCAAGTTGTGTTGCTCTGAGTGCCCACCAAGTGCCAGGAGCTCTATAGGTTACAGGTGCCTTCAGTAAGATTCCATTCTAAGCAGTTAAAGTCAGCTCTGCCCCTGAAGGTGACAAAGACCTGGAGCATGAGCCCAGCTTTGTGCACACTGTGTCTTGTAAGAAAACTGCGGATATCTCCTGAGTGTTTCCATTCACAAAACAGAGGCACAGCAATTGGTTTTCCTGAGAGGGATACTGTAAAGATAAAAGAAAATCTGTGTGAAGGTGTTTTGACTTTTTAGGAGAAATAAAAGAAGCTTTGGAGAGTAGAGCCAGGGTTTACGTCAGCTATTCTTTTAAGAAAATACTTTGAGTCTAAAGGACAAACCTCTGATCAACTAGGACCTTGATGTAAATGTCAAGGAATCCAGTACTTTTATTTTGATATCTATATTGTCTATTCACTTTGCAAACTCTCAAGAAGCTTGACCTCATGGAATTATAGAAATAAAGTCATGGACAAAATTTATGTTAGAAGGAAAGAAAGAAAAGAAAGAAAGAAAAAAAAGGAAAAAGAAAGAAAGGAAAGAAAGGAAGGAAAGAAAGAAAAAGAAAAAGAAAAGAAAGAAAAGAAAGAAAAGAAAGAAAGAAAGAAAAAGAAAGAAAGAAAGAAAGGAAGGAAGGAAGGGCCTCATTCTCTCATGGGTTCCATAGGATGCTTACCAGTGAAGTCTTCAACTGAAAAATTAATATGGTATACCTAAAACATCTAAGATTCCCTTTATTGCCACATTAATATATAAAAATCAAAGATCATTAACAAGAAAAAATTATTTGTCTGAGGGTGAGTTGACTAAATGGTTAGTATTTAATAAAACCAATAGGGGTAAGATTAGAAGCTTCATGGAAATTTCCATCTGGCACAATTGTAAAAAGGTATAGAAGCAAGAGAATAAAGTGCATAGTGTATATTACTCTAAGAAAGGATGTAAATTTAAAAGAAGTAGTATGTTGAAGTTTGATGAGGGTTGTGAGTTTTGGAGGAATATTTAGATTCTTTCCATGAGGCCACTGATATCCTCAAGGGGCTGTTAATTCCCTCTGAAACTTTTAATACCTTAATATGTTCTGCAAATATTTTCTGAGTAAACACTAGGAATGAATACATTGAATTTTAAAGTGAATTCTTGATTTTATTCACGGTTGTCATGCATTCTATTTCAAATACCACTCTGGCAGAAAAAGCTCTAATTTGAGAGAAATACCAGGTAGTTCTACGTAATATAATGAAATCAGCAGGACTTGAGGCTCTTCACACTCTCCTCCATTTGCTCTGCTAACAAGGGCTTTGCCTCCATTCAGGAAACTCTCACACATCTCTCCCCCCCCCTCACCCCCCCGCAATGTGTCAGGTCCTTCGTTGGGCATGAGAGACACAAGGGATGTGTGACTCAGAGTCCCTGCCTCAGAGGAGCTCACGGTCTAGAGCCGCCATGAGAAGATTTATCCAGTGCTCTAATACTGGGCTTAGAATGAATTTGAGGCTAGATTAACCAGGAACAACCTATGAACAGTTACTTAGCTTTGATTATCCTTTTCTTGAATCTTTTTCTTTCTTGAAGGATAATGTCTTGGGCTGTGAATCCCATAGATTCAGGGCTCAGAAATAAAATACTTCAAGTCCAAAGGATGGGCCCTCCTTTATTCCTGTTGTCTGGTGGGGTGCTCTGCATCTTGGGCATATTTGATTAATTTCCCACACACTGGCTGCTCTCACCACACTTAAGAGTATTTGCAGTTGTTATGGACTTAATTGTGTCCCCTTAAAATTCATAATTTGAAGTCCTAATACATCATACCTTAGAATGTGACTGTATTTGGAGATAAAGTGTTTAAAGAGGTAATTAAGGTGAAGTGAGGTCATATTTGTGGACCCTGATCCAATCTGACAGGTGTCCTCAGAAGAAGAGGAAGAGGACTAGGGATGCACACACTCAGAGGAAAGGCTGTGTGAGGACACAGTGAGCAGTGGCCATCTGCAAGCCAAGAGAGAAATCTCAGGAGAAACCGAACCTGCTAAAACCTTGATCTTGGACGTCTAGCCTCCAGAATGGGGAAGAAATAAATTTCTGCTCTTGAAGCTGTGCAGTCTGTGGTATTTTGCTATGGCAGCCTGAGCTGACTAAGACAGCAACTATTTTTGATACCACTCCATTTTTGGTAAAGTTGCCAAATTGAGCAGTCATCCCCAAATTCTCCTCCAGGTTCTGCAATGGCCCCTCTGAACCCCAACCATTTTCTCGTGCCTCTATGATGAAAGTGCTCTCGTTGTCTGTTCCAGATTTTCCATAAGATTTGAAAAATTTCAAGGCTAAAGAAGAAGAGGAAAATCCATTTTTCTCTTTGAACTCCACCAAAGTCACCTCAGGAAAGGCTTGATTGTCACCTTGTTCTCTCCCCAGGAGATGGGGATGGAGAAGCTGGCTGAGATATAATGCTGAGTCTCTGCAGTGACATTTGTCTCAAAATGTACCAAAGAAACTACACTAGTGGGAGCAAAGGTTGGCCCTGCAGAGGGGCAGTATTGGGTTAACTTCTTAAAATCCCAGGTGTTGGAAATGTACCTGCAGGAGCTTCATAAAGATAGGTATATTCTAAGGCAGAAACACTAATAGGAGTTCAAATTAAAGAAATGACATGAAATTGCATTTCTTAAGGAGGAAAATAACACTCAGGAACATTAAATGATTTAATTATGCTTGAAAGAGCTTCTCGAGCTAAAAATGTAACAAAAGCAAAGCGTGTTGGGATATAAAGTTTGAGAAAGCAGCCATAAGAAAAATCTTGAAAGCAAAGTACGTAATCATCCATAGCCATATCGAGGGCAAAGAGGACCCTCCATTAACATTCATTTTGTTTTTTCTAGGACAAGGATCCGGAAGAACAGAGCAATACTTTTGTGTATTATTGAGGCTTAATTATCCCTAGTGGGAAGAAATACTGTGAGCCTTAAGATTCTTCATCTTAATAGTTCTCAAATATATTAATGTACATTTAACACATAGCATTAAAATTAGTCAATAGTTCTTCTAGTTTCCTTAAGGACACACATAAAAAATGACCATTCTCAGAAGCAGTTGTTGAGATGATAGCAAATACTTTGTCATTAACACCTGAAAAATTTTATGTGTGTGTGTATGTGTATAACATAATTTACATATATATATATGTAAATTGGGACATTCCATACATGCCAGTATTTACTATATTCTAACTCTATTTGGAAAAGGGTCATGGGCATATTTACCCCCAAATGTTTTTCTCGTAATGAACTAGCATCCTGAATGGAATCTATGACTTAAATAGATTCTTGAGCCACCTCTGCATCCTCCAGTTTCAGTTCTAAAGTTTAAACAGAATACAAAATGGCCCATGTGGACTGGGGCGCAAAGTCCCCTTGACTGAACAGTTCCTGGTATGGTACAAATTTTCTATTTTATGGTGCCAATTAGTGTCTGACTTGTCTTTTTGCCATGTGATGAATTAAAAATGCATGATTTGGAGGCTGGAAAGCTAACCAGCTTCTGGATAGAATCCCCTGGACACTGCCATTCTTCCAGTTGATCTCTTTGCCCTCCCTGTGTTGGCAAGTACCGCCTCTATCGCCCACTGCTTACATCTTTCCCTAACAGATGGTTCTTTTTACTAGTCAAGATCCAATCTGGTGATTTACTTTAATATGCTTTGGCCTAAAGAATACCCATGACAGACAGCTAGCACAGCCTCCCGAAGCAAAATTTTGCAAAGGAGAAGTTAAGTAGACACATGCTATCTAGACCGCATTCCATTTTATGCACCCCATAAATCAGAATATTTGTCAACAACAATTAAAATGTAGTTTCCCCGGTAATAAACATTACAGGGAGGAACAAATCAAGTTTCATTTATTCTGTCAGAAACCGAAGGCGAGCGCTTCCTATTATTTTGTGGATAATCTCTGAGGAGTAAACTAAGCACGATTACATTCTTGATTTTAATTAAAACTCTGGGTACCTTTCAAGTTCCGTTAGGGAGATGTCCTGGGCCTGCTTAGCTGAGGTCTGCACTGTGAAGTTAATTTGACATATAACATATTTTTCATGAGGTAACTGTCACAGGAAGCTGTTTGTAAGAGCCTCTCCAGTGCCTGTGGGCCCCACAAAAAGTAATGACTTCTCCTAAAGTAGCAACTTCGCCAGGAAGTACATCTGCATAAGAGTCCCCAAAGCCTTCCCAATAATGTCATTAAGCTGGAAAAAATCAAAGGAAAAGGCGCCCAAAAGATGCTGTTAAAAATGTTTCATTACTCACCGGACACAGAACAACAATAGAACTGAGTCACGGAATCATTTCAAATCACAGTAAAAGGGAGAGCATCCCCAAATGCCTGAAAGGGTGGCAGAGGCAGGGGTGATGGGGTGTGAGCTGGCCCTGCGACGCGGGGAAGGGCGCTGTGGAAGGCCCGCGTTCCCACTGCCCTTCTCTGAGGGCCCTGTTCTTCGGGAGCGGGCCTGACTCGCCACGCTTAGCCGTTAGTTTTGTCTTACTTGACCTGGCGTTGGCTTATATCTGCTGATTTTCTACTTGGCCCATGTTTTGAACTCATTTCTGCAAAGTACTGAGCAGAACTGCCGTGAGGGTGCTGGCTAGTGTGAGCTGTGCTGTGAGGGGCCTGTCGAGGGGAGAGGCCACACACGGCCCCTCTTCCTGACCCTCCCCCTAACCCTCCACCCCACCCACCCTCACCAGGATTTCCCTACGCTTGAGTCTGAGAAGTAGATGCTCCTCCAGGGCATTTCTTAGAATCATAGCAAAGCTGAGCTACTATTATCTTCTCCAGCTGGTCTGTTAATTTGCAGACTGTGAGGCTAACGCAGGAAAAGAGAAATGACAGTTTTTCTTGGTCTCGCCAGGCACACATATTCATTGCCATCTTTGACTCTGAAGGGCACTCGATTTGTCCTTTCGTGTGGGAGCTTTTCACTTCCAAGCAATGATCGCTACAGTAGTGATATTTATCACTATTTACATAATTGTAATATTATTGTCTATATTCATGATACTGTGCATTAGCTCTGCATGGCTTATTTACTACTCGTTACATGTTCGTGCCTTTAAACACCATCAGCCTCCATCCCCTGGCGACTACCATTTTACTCTCTTTTTTACAGCTTTGAATTTTTTAGATTCCACATATAAATGATACCGTACTTGTCTTTCTCTGACTTCTCTCACTTAGCAAAATGTGCTCAAGGTCCATCCATCGTGTCCCAAATGGCAGGATATCCTCCTTTCTCGTGGCTGAATAATATTCCAGGTAAGTGTATTTGTTACTGTTAATAACCCAAAAGCCTGACTACGATGGATATATGAACAAGTGTGCTGTGTATACCATAGTATATACCTGATTTCTGTTCTAAGTTCTTGACATCAACCATCTTTAACGCTCCTAATAATCTTCCGAAGAAGTGAGTATTATAAACCCTACTTTTCAGATGAACAAACAGAAGTTCAGTGAGTGTAAGCAAGTTGCCCGAAGTAACACAACTACTCAATGCTGGCCAAATTAGCCCTCCAGCCAGGGGCATGCCAAAGTCAGTGTCCCATGCTGAACAACATCACAGAAGAGAGTAAGAAGCTTGGTTTGGACAGTTAAAGCTTAGAGAGGAATGGAGAAATGGTGGGCTAGTACTGGGTTTTGAACTGGAAGGATGGGACCCTATATTATAACAGTTATATGGGTAAGAGTTTCCCTCCCCCTTCAAGGAGACCCATTCTCCTTCAGCTTCTTATTTCTCTCATTTATTCTTTTTTTTTAAAGATTTTATTTATTTATTTGAGAGAGAGAATGAGACAGAGAGAGAGAGCATCTCTCATTTATTCTCAATACAATCCTAGCACAACGTCCCAGAGTAGGAGCTCAGCCATCATTTGTTGAATAAAGAAGAGAAACGACCACAGACTGGCCACCTAGTGCTCATTCCTTCATTGCTAACCTTACCTCTTACTTTGCTGCCAGCATTCCAAGGAGGACATTTTTAGCCACAAATGTGTCTCTCCTTTCTAACTTCCCCAAGTTTCTGAAGGCCTATTTATATCACCATCTTTCCAGGACTTATTTTGAAATTGTGGACTTCTTTCGCAAATATAGAAATCCTCAGTAGAGCTGACACTTAGTCTGTGAGTTGGTACTGAGCAGGGTAAGGAAAATAAATAAACACACAAAAAACAAAGCCCAGTTAGACCGGATCCAGTTCTGGCCACATACAGTAATTGCTACATTTTATGTATTTCCCCGAGTAACTTCTCTTCACAAGATTTTGATCATCAGAGAACATAGGACCTGATATCAAGATGGGTGGAAAAAAAGAGATAAAAAAAATCAGTCTTTCATGTTATCACCACACACACACACACACACACACACACAAAATGGTAATTATGTGAGGGGATTGAGGTGTTAACTAACATCATTGTGGTAATCATTTTGCAGTATATTCGTGTACAAAAATCATTATATCATACACCTTAAACTTGCATATGTTATATGACAATAGTATCTCAATAAAGCTGGAGAGAAAAAGTACCATAATGAATATACACTGCTACCTTTTGATGGATATTTAGGTTATTTCTTGGTATCTATGTTTGTTTTGATAATGATCAGAAAGTAGCAAGGAGCATCCTGTACCCATAACTTTGCAAATCTGCGTGAGTTTTTCTATGAAATAAATTCATACAAGTAAAAATACTCCCCCCCCAAAAAACTGGGTGGATGATACCCCAGGTATTAACACATGAGAATTTCCTTTGAGTTGCTGTATTCGTCAAATTACCCAAACCTTAGTGAGTAGCAGAGGCTGCACATGGCCAATGGAAGGAATCCCTGCTAAGTTGGGATTCTGGAATATTCAGCAACTACTGGCACTGCTGCAAAGTCCTTTATTCCTTTTGGGGGCCCTCCTTTTTTCCTTTGGACTTACTAACTCCAGGACATCAAATGGCTTGAAAGAGTTAATGTAATTCTTCAGCAATCTCTCTCTCTCTCAGGCTCAGCTTTCTCATTTGTGAAAAAGGCTGTTATGGTCTGAATGTTTGTGTCCCTTCCAAATTCATGTCGAAATCCTAAGGGCCAATGTGATGTATTATGAGGTGGAGCTGCCCTCAGGGAGGTGCTTAGGTCATGGGGGTGGAGCCTTCATGAATGGGATTGGTGGCCCTGCAGAGCTCCTAGCCACCCTGGCCAGGAGAGGCTACAGCAAAAAGATAGCCCTCCAGGAGGCAGGTCTTCACCTGACCCAAAATCTGCCTGTGCCTTGATCTTGGACTTCCTAACCCCCAGAACTGTGATTGCTGTTGTTTACAAGCCACCTAGTCTCTGGGGTGTTTTGTTAGAGCAGCCTGAACAGACCAAGACATTAGCGCGACAAAGTCTGCCTTCAATGTTGTAAGAATTAAATGCAGCATTCATAATATTAATAGCTCACATTACTATTCTAAGGTATATTTATATCTACCTATATCACTGTCTATCTACCTATTTATGTAATCATTTGATCCTCATAACAACCCTGTGAGGTAGAAATCATTTTCTCTGCAACAGATAAGAAAACCCTGCTCAGTAATTGCCTGAGATAATTGCACTGAGGCAGATTTGTGAATTCCCCGGGGCTGACCCACTCTTGCGCTTGTCAGGCCTCCTGGGGCCTGGAACAGTGCTAGGCACAGAGAGGCACCTACAAATGTACCTGGGGCCTGGAACAGTGCTAGGCACAGAGAGGCACCTACAAATGTACCTTGACTCTGAATTTGGATGCCGGTATTTTTCTCCACAAAGTCGGAACTGAAAAATCACGAAGTATAAGAAGCACAGGCAATTAGTAGTGCTATGTTGTGGCTTTATGTTCTCCAGCTTGGCTTATGGTTACCCAGTCATAGTAACAAAAACATCTATGGGCAGCCTGTCTACGCCTTGTTCAACCTCTGCTGGCATCCCGTGGCTCCTTATCTGATGAAAAATGTCCCATCCTGGCATGTGGATAAGCCCAGTGAGATTTTTAGTGGGCAGAGGGTGTAATATGGAGGAAAAATAGTCTAGGCTGACATGGCGTGCCAGAGACAGCCATTATGGATGATATCATTGTCCTCAATATGGCACTTGGTTAGACTTGAAAAACTCCCTCATTCCCTGCTACATGCAATTCAGGCTTGCCTTTTAACCTCTGCAGTGTTAATCTGTATAGCCACAGGATATCTTCAGTCACAAGATTACAAATCCCTGGTCTAGAAGGTCAAAAACCACATCACCATCACTCTAGATCCTTCCTCCAGCATCCCCACCCCCCTCCACCGCTAGCTCCTTGGCCCTCAAATCCCCCGAAGAAATGGAACATGCAGTCATTCAAAAAAATATGTATTGTTGCAAAGGTCAAAGCAGTAAACTCCAACTCAACAGAATCTAAGAAGGATTACAATTCTGATCCCCCTGGCTGGTGACAGACGTCATCTTTGGAGGAGAAAAAAAGCAGCGTGCTCTCAATCCACTCTAGTACGGAGGGCAGGAGGAGCCAGGAACTTAACTATTTTGGTCCCAGGAGGACTGGGGGAAATCTCCCAAGGATGTGCTGTGAGCTGGTATGGCAGCAGCTCTGGCCGAGTGTTTGGTCTCTGCCCAGCATTCGCAAGGAGCCTGGCAGTAGCTAACGAGCCTCTTTGAAATGACTCTTTTGCACTGGGGAAAGAAGTTCACGGTGGATGGAATGTCATCTCCATTTCTGAACAGAGATGAAAAAGTGCCACTGCATGATAGTGAGTTGTCAAAGAGGGGAGAAATAGAGGTTGAGCAGAGATTCTTTTGTCCTCAGTGGGTTTGGGTTGAAATTTAAAAATAATCAAATTATTATGGCTCTTCTAATGGAAAAAGTGGACTCTTCTTGTATTCGCCACTTGCCCCCACCCCGCCTTTTTTGTGTGTGTGTAAATAGAAGAGCAAATGCTTTAAAGGATACCTTACGTGTATCTGAGGGTGAAGATAATTTTATTAGGAAAGAAATTGTGAAAAGAACAACTAACATAACATTAGGTTCATAGCACATACAAAATGAGGGTGGGATGTGAAACTCTGGAAATCAAAAAATGCAGGGATGATGGATTGAAGAGGAAATGCTTTGAATCGGCTAATTTTCACAGTGTGAAGTCTGAAAGAAAATTGGGGCATGCGAGGACAATGTGTCAAAAGTTTTAGCAAGAAAGGAGAATGTTCTAAGCAGACTGAATTATAACGCTTTGGGTGGATCAGAACTCATCATTCAGGTTCTCCCTCCTTTGCAGCGGCTCCATGCAGGAGCTTGTTAGAAATGCAAACACTCAGGCCTCCTCATCGAATCAAAATCTGAATTTTTAAGAAAAATCTCCAGGTGACATGTATGCACATTAAAGTTCAAGAATTTCTGATATAGTCTAGTACTTTCTACTAGTCCTCTAGAGCTATTAAGTTTTTCACCTTTTGCTCCCACGACTTATTTACCAAATCCACTACACAATAAACTTGCAAAGAGAATTAAGCCCCATATTATCCGGCAAATGCTTTCCTTCAAAAGACAGGAGAGGGGGCGCCTGGGTGGCTCAGTTGGTTAAGCGACTGCCTTCGGCTCAGGTCATGATCCCGGAGTCCCGGGATCGAGTCCCGCATCGGGCTCCCTGCTCGGCGGGGAGTCTGCTTCTCCCTCTGACCCTCCTCCCTCTCCTGCTCTTTGTCTCTCATTCTCTCTCTCTCAAATAAATAAATAAAATCTTTAAAAAAAAAAAAAAAAAAGACAGGAGAGGAAGACTGAGGCCTCTAATGAAGCTTTCGCTTGACCTTTCCCCTACGACCTCACCCTGTATGTTAGCAAATTTTGTCATAAATCGAAATTGCATTGTCAAAACACAGCGCCATGCCAAGTAGCAGCAACAGTATCCACTGAACTCAGTTAATTGTACAAAAGGGCTAGTTAGGCTCCTTGTGACCGGAAGGCCAGCTAACAGCTCTGTGGAGAGAATGCTCCTTGGGAGTGTGTACCTTTCCAAATGACAAAATATAATTAAGATTTGAACTATTAAATGAACTATCAAGAACACAATTATTATTACTACCATCTCTCTCTCTCTCTCTCTCGTTTCTTTTTAAAGCAAAGTTGGGCTACATTAAAGGCCAAATTCAGATATTAGATCTATAGGGTATTTCTGGCTTGGAGTTTTTTCCAACAAAATGGGTTTTCTAAGTTGCTATCTCCCATAATAAGCAGCTTTTCTGAATCTTGAGATTGTTATAAGCATATGGAGAATGTGATCTGCCTGTGGTGCATTGCTGAGAGCAAATTTTTGTAAAGAGTCTCCAATTTGCTTACAAGCTGATTTTTAAAAAACGTATTATTCCAAATTCTCTTGCTCAGATGATAGGAAATATGTTGGAATAATCCAGACTTGCACTAACACGGTGCTCCTGTAAAGCTCCTTGGGTCTTGTGGATTTTCTTGTCCCTAAAATTTGGAGTATTATGTCTCTGGTATAAAAACTGGCTCCAGCTAAAGCTAAGGAGAGCAGGAGATGAATCAATGAGAAAAATGAGTAGGGAAAGGGGCAAAAAGTTGAAAAGAGGAAGGAAAGTGAATGAATCTTGCTATTGGGGATAGTTTAAAAAATTCATTTATTCATTCGTTCATTTTTCAAATATTTATTAAGGGCCCTCTATTCAAAATACTGGGCTAAGCATTGAGGATACATAAGAGTCATACATAAAAGACACGGTCCCTGACCTCATGCAGGTAAGAGTCTGGTGAGTGGTGATGGAAACCAATCAGTTAAATATATGTTGAGTTCTTACTCTGTGTTCTGTACTTTGTGCCTAGGTGCTCTGGGGAATGCCAGAAAAATATGACACAATGAAGCCTCTTTAAGAAGCATTTAGATCACCTGGAGCTTGTGTCTTTTACCTTTTCCCCCGCTTTTGCTCTCAGCATCTGTTCCTTTCTTTTCTAGCAACAGCAGCCCCTTTTATGTTGGGGAACTACAGTGAACCTATTAGGTAGAATGGGATTGTGAATTGCAAGGGCTTGTGAACACATTAGGTAAAATATGGAGGGATTGTGAACTGATTTCCCTTATAAAGACTGCACACAGGCTCAAGCACAACCAGTTGGATGTTCTCTCTTTAGAATTTCAATCCTGAGCCAAACTGCAAAAAACCTGAATTGCTGATTCATCCTCAGTAATGGTGGCCTGAAGAGCTAGTTCTCAGGATACCGGACGTACACTCCCAGAGTTTTCTTGGTTTCTGGCCTTTTCAAGCCAAGTGCTTCATCTGGGAATTCCTCCATTTACTTTTCAAATAAAATTCTTTTTGCTTAAGTTAGCAGAGTTGGTTTACGTTTCTTGCAAGCCAAGAAACTTGCCAAGTGAAAGTAGTACCAGAAGTGGAGAAATGGATTCTGGGTAGCAAAGAAAAGTGTACTCTAAGTACAGTCACAACCCTCAAGGAGAATACAGTTCATCTGAAGCTTCCTAGTGGGTTCTGAGAGCTTTTGTCTTGCTAGAATTATTTCTACAGGTACAAGTATTAAAACACAGATCTCAACTTCCCTACTTTCACAGGCAATTTCTATAGGATTTCAGGGTTAAGTAAACTTGAAAGGAGAAAGATCCTAACAGAATCACCGAAGAAAATAAAGGAAAAAAAGAGAAGAAAGAGCAAGAGGGAAAGGGAAAATGAGGGAGAGTGGGTTGGGCGGGGGAGAGAACGTTGTTATGTGTCTTAATTTTTATTTTTGGTTCTGAATCTGTTTTGTGAAGATTTGTAGGGAAAAAGGTCTCTATGGCACAATACATCTCATCAACTGTGAAGAACATTTTCAGAAGAATGGAAAAGACCCCCTTACACACATTCATAGCCTGTAGCTTGTGGTGATGGCTCACCTGTGAGAGACTTAGAAAAATAGAATCAGTTTCAAGACTCTTCAGCCAGTAAATAACATTTCATACAGAGGGATTTCAATCACCCAAAGGCATCTGTCTTGATGACTCTATTTGTAGATAGTAAAATTACCAATGTTTATCAGGGGGTAAAATATTGGCAAGTCCATTCTGTACTTTACCAACTGAAAAGATTCTATTTTTCAAGCAAAAATGTCTGACAAGCAAATCGCATATAATGACATATATTTTAGGATCTCACTGAACAATCTCTGTTTCTAGACAATTTAAATCAGATTTGAGCAGGGAAAACTAGATGCTGATAAGAACATTAGTCAGTGATTTTAAAGAACGAGTTTGGCCTCATCTCTCTAAAGATGCATAGTCTTTAAGGGACAATTAGCCAGGAACATTGCCCCAAATCACTCTCGCCTCATGTGTCCAGGCCTACCTATACTGCACCAAATTGGATAATTTGTTTTTTTGCTATTGAGTTATGTGGGTTCTTTATATATTTTGGAAACCATCTCCTTATCAGATATATGGTTTGCAAATATTTTTTACTATTCCATAGGTTGTCTTCTCATATTCATTGATTTACGTATGTTGTGAAATGATTTAGGTCTTATCTCCTTGGGGGGAAGGGATAGATTTAGGTCCTCTTATGCCAACTTGTGCCCTAAGAAGACTCTTCTTAGTCTGGATACCTTCTCTTGATATACTTCTTTCTCTTTCTCTTGTCTTCTATGGAAATAAAACACAGTTGCCACAAAGGCCTGATGTTCCTCTTTATGTAGCTGGATGTCCTGCCTGGGGAATATCATGCCTGAAACCTCCTGCCTCCCATTTCTTTACCTACAGAAGTTGCCTATTAGCACCTAGATTATACAAGGACTATGATCACATGGTAATCACTAATTTTAGCTTTTCTCAGAAAGGTAGCTTTGGGCACTGTCTTAGTCTTTCAGGCTGCTGTAACACAATACTATAGATAGGACTGCTTTACTAGGTGGCTTATAAACAACAGATAATTATTTCTCAGTTCTAGAGGCTAGGAAGTCCAAGAGCAAGATGCTGGCAGATTTGGTGTCTAGTAAGGTCCAGCTTCCTCCTAGATGTCTGTCTTTCCTCTGTGTCCTCATTTGGCAGAAGGGGCAAGAGAGCTCTCTGGGTCTCTTTATAAGGTCACTAATCCCATCCATGATGGCTCTATCCTCATGACCTAATATTACCTCCCAAAGGCCCCACCTCCTGATACTATCACGATGGGGGTTAGGATTTCAACATATGAATTTGGGGAGTGGGGGAGACAAATTCAGTCTATAACGTGGATAAGGTAACCTGAATGATCAGGAAAAAAGGGTGTAAAGAGACGTTTTGTATTTTGGGTAGCAGGGAGGAAGCTTCATCCTCTGACAGAGGTAGGGATGGTTTTAGGTGTAGGGATGATTTAGGCCTTACCTCCTTGGGGGGAAGGGATAGATTTAGGTCCTCTTATGCCAACTTGTGCCCTAAGAAGTGGGAATTATGTGAACTGAGAAAGATGTCCACTGGAGTTACAGTCTTGGAGCACTGAGGGGATGGGACCAAAGAACCTAGACGTGGCATCACATCACCTAGAGTGGACATGAGCCCATGGATTATGGCACTGTGTGAGGATGAGCATTGACACTGACATCATGTGTTGTGAGGAGCAGTGGTGGTAGTGACCTTCAGAGTTCTCTGTGCACCCGGAAAGGGAAGAGAAGGTAATTACCTTTGGAAGCTCTCAGGAGTTCTTGAACAATTGGCAGGGACACCTTGATAGGAGAATATTGGACTTCCTGCTTGTATGGCAGGTGGGAACTTAAGTGATTATTTGTAACAATAAAAGATGTGATTTTACTTGTATTGATAATTTGGGGGGCCATTTCCTTTTGTGTGTGTGATCAATGACATCACTTTTTATTCTCTTATGCTAAAATCAATTAACTTTTTTTCTATTCAAATTAACATGTTGTAATTTGTCTTCTTTATTATCACAGAGAGATAAAAAAGGGCAACTCAGTATCATATCCTCTAGCATTTTTTCCCAGTTTTATTGAGAAATCATTGACATACATCAATTTAAGGGGTATAGCAGGATAGTTTGATTTACATATGTTGTGAAATAATTATCATGTTAGGTTAAGCTAACATCCATCTCCTCATATAGTTACAATAACAAGAAAGAAAAAAAGAAAAAATTTCTCTTTCAGATGAGAACTCCTAGAATTTACTCTCTTAACAACTTTATGTATCTTATAGCAGTGTTGGCCATAATCATCATGTTGTACATTACATCACTACTACTTATTTATTTTATAACTGGAAATTTGTACTTTTGAGCACCTTCCCCAAATCTCCTCCCAACTCCACCTCTGATCTCTTTTTCTATGAATTTGTTCTCTCTCTCTCTCTCTCTTTTTTTAAGATTTTACATATAAGTGAGATCATACAGTATTTTTCTTACTCTAACTTATTTCACCTAGCATATGCCTTCAAGATCCATCCATGTTGTTGCAAATGGTAGGATTTCCTATTTTTAATGACTGGATAATATCCCTTTGTGTGTGTGTATTTCTTTATCCATTCATCCACTGATGGATACGTAGGTTGTTTCCATGTCTTGGCTATTGTAAATAATTCTGCTGTTAATATAGGGACGCAGATATCTTTTTAAAATAAGTTTCAGAGGTAGAATTTAGTGATTCATCAGTTGCATATAACACCCAGTGCTCATTACATCAAGTGCCTTCCTTAATGCCCATCACCCTGTTACCCCATCCTACCACCCACCTCCCCTCCATCCAACCCTCAGTTTGTTTCCTAGAGTTCAGTGTCTCTTATGGTTTGCCTCCCTCTCAATTTTCATCTTATTTTATTTTTCCATCTCTTCACCTGTATTCATCTGTTTTGTTTCTTAAATTCCACATATGAGTGAAATCATATGGTATTTGTCTTTCTCTGACTGACTTACTTCGCTTAGCATGATCCCCTCTAGTTCCATCTATGTCGTTGCAGATGGCAAGATTTCATTCTTTGTGATGACTGAGTAATATTCCATATATATATATATATATATATATATATATATATATATATATATATCACATTTTCTTTATCCATTCATCTGTCGATGTATATGCAGGTATCTGGAAAGTTAGTGATTTCATTTCTTTTGAATATATTCCCAGAAAAGTACTTTTTGGATCATATGATAGTTCTACTTTTAATTTTTTGAGTATCCTCCATGCTGTTTTCCATAGTAAATTGGCTGTACCAATTTACATTCCCACCAACAGTGTATAAGCGTTCCCTTTACTCCACATCCATGCCAGCATTTATTATCTCATCTTTTTGATGATGGCCCTTTTAACAGGCCTGAGGTGGTATTTTATTGTGGTTTTTATTTACATTTCCCTAATGAATAGTGATGTTAAACATCTTATTATGTTCTCTGCACCTGTTGACCTTTTGTATATCTTCTTTGGAGAAATGCCTACTCAGGTGCTTTGCCTATTTTAAAATTGGATAATTTGTTTTTTTGCTATTGAGTTATGTGGGTTCTTTATATATTTTGGAAACCAACTCCTTATCAGATATATGGTTTGCAAATATTTTTTACTATTCCATAGGTTGTCTTTTCATTTTATTGATTTTTTTTTCTGTGCAGAAGCTTTTTAGTTTGATGTAGTCTTACTTGGTTATTTTTTTATTTTGTTGCTTGTGCTTTAGGTGTGATCTCCAAAACACCATTAGCAAGACCATGTCAAGGAGCTTTATTCCTATCTTTTCTTTTAGGAGTTTTATGGGTTCAGATCCTACATTTAAATCATTAATCCATTTGAGTTAATTTTTGTGAGTGGTATAAGATATGGGTTCAATTTCATTCTTTTATATGTGAATATCCAATTATCCCAGCACCATAACTTAAAGAGACTGTCTTTTCTCCACTGAGTATCATTGGTTCCCTTGTCAAATATTAGTTAACCATATATGCTTGGGTCTATTTCTGCGCTCTTGATTCTCTTCTATTCGTCTATTTTTCTGTTTTAGTACCTGTACTATTTTGATACTGTAGCTTTATAGTATAACTTGAAATGTGGTGCTTCCTACTACTTTCTTCTTTCTCAGCTTTTTTTTTTTTCTTGTCTATTTGGGGTATTTTATGGTTTCATATAAATTTTGGGAGTGTTTCTTCTACTTTTGTAAAAAAAAATGTTATTGGAATCCTGATAAGGATTGCACTGAATCTATAGATGACTTTTGGTAGTATTAACATTTTAACAGTATTAATTCTTTCAATCCATGAACATGAGATACCTTTCCATTTATTTTTATCTTCTTCAAATTCTTTCACCATTGTCTAGTGGTTTTCTGAGTAGAGACCTTTCACTTCCTTAGTTAAATTTTATTCCTAAGTATTTTCTTATTTTTGATTTTTGGAACACTTCTTGCCAGTGACATTTAACATTTAGAAATTATATTGCAATTGCTACCTTACATGTTCTTTCAAATAGGTAGAAAATTTTATATCTTTATAACAATTATACTATAATTCATACATAAATATTTCATGAAATAATATGTGTTGCCTAATATGTAGTGATAAAGCTGTGACTATGCTGTCACTTTATTTTTTTAAAAGATTTTATTTATTTATCTGAGAGAGAGAGAGCATGAGCAGTGGGGAGAGGAAGAAGGAGGCTCCTGGCTGAGCAGGGAGCCTGACGTGGGAATTGATCCCAGGACTCTGGGATCATGACTTGAGCTGAACGCAGATGCTTAACTGACAGAGCCACCCAGGTGCCCCTATGTAGTCACTTTAGAATTAGGTTTTGTTCTTTTGCCAGCCTTTTTGGTGATTAACATAATTTTGGCAAAGAAGAAATTCAATCTTGGCCAAATGAGGCCTTTGCAAGTACCATATTCTTACCAACTCTAATCATTAATTGATTGAGTCATTTATTCATTCATTGACTAAACATTTATTGAGGACCTAACATATATCAAGCACTGTATAGGATTCTGGAGTTTCAAATATAAAGATGATGTGATGTCTTTTCTTTTGTTTTGATGTTTTTTCTTTTCTATTGTTCAGTTAACCAACATATAGTACATCATTAGTTTTTGATGTAATGTTCAATGATTCATTAGTTGCATATAACACCCAGTGCTCATTACCATATGTGCCCTCCTTAATACCAATCACCTGGTTACCCCATTCCCCCACTCCCCTCACTTCTTAACCCTCAGTTTGGTTCCTGGAGTCCAGAGTCTCTCATGGTTTGTCTCCCTCTCTGATTTCTCCCCATTCAGTTTTCCCTCCCTTCCCCTGTGGTCCTCTGCACTATTCCTGATGTTCCACATATGAGTGAAACCATATAATTCTCTTTCTCTGGTTGACTTATTTCACTTAGCATAATCCCCTCCAGTTCCATCCATG
Organism: Mirounga angustirostris; assembly: GCF_029215605.1. Classification (NCBI taxonomy): domain Eukaryota; kingdom Metazoa; phylum Chordata; class Mammalia; order Carnivora; family Phocidae; genus Mirounga; species Mirounga angustirostris. Next base: position 23,005,645 of record NW_026991713.1, read on the forward strand.
TTGATGCAAATGGTGGGTGCTCATCTTTTCTGATGGCTGAGTAATATTCCATTGTATATATGAACCACATCTTCTTTATCCATTCATCTGTTGAAGGGCATCTTGGCTCCTTCCAAAGTTTGGCTATTGTGGACATTGCTGCTATGAACATTGGGGTGCATGTGCCCCTTCTTTTCACTATGTCTGTATCTTTGGGGTAAATACCTAGTAGTGCAATTTTTGGGTCATAGGGTAAATCTATTTTTAACATCTTGAGGAACCTTGATACTGTTTTCCAGAGTGGCTGTACCAAGTTGCATTCCCACCAACAGTGTAAGAGGGTTCCTCTTTTTCCACATCCTCGTCAACATTTGTCGTTTCCTGTCTTGTTAATTTTTGCCATTCTAACTGGTGTAAGGTGGTATCTTATTGTGGTTTTGATTTGTATTTCCCTGATGGCTAGTGATGTTGAACATTTTTTCATATGTCTGTTAGCCATTTGTATCTCTTCTTTGGAGAAGTGTCTGTTCATGTCTTCTGCCCATTTATTGACTGGATTATTTGTTTTTTGGGTGTTGAGTTTGAGAAGTTCTTTATAGATCTTGGATACCAGCTCTTTATCCATAATGTCATTTGCAAATATCTTCTCCCATTCCGTGGGTTGCCTCTTAGTTTTGTTGACTGTTTCCTTTGCTGTGCAGAAGCTTTTTATCTTGATGAAGTCCCAAAAGTTCATTTTTGCTTTTGTTTCCCTTGCCTTTAGAGAAATGCATTGAAAGAGGTCACTGTGGCCAACGTTGAAGAGGTTACTGCCTATGTTCTCCTCTAGGATTTTGATGGATTCCTGTCTCACATTTAGGTCTCTCATCCATTTTGAGTTTATCTTTGTGTATGGTGTAAGAGAATGGTCCAGTTTCATTCTTCTGCATGTGGCTGTCCAATTTTCCCAGCACTATTTATTGAAGAGACTGTCTTTTTTCCACTGGATATTCTTTCCTGCTTTGTCAAAGACTAGTTGACCATAGAGTTGAGGGTCCATTTCTGGGGTCTCTATTCTGTTTCACTGATCGATGTGTCTGTTTTTGTGCCAATACCATGATGTCTTGATGATCACAGCTTTGTAATATAGCTTGAAGTCAGGCATTGCGATGTCCCCAGCTTTGGCTTCCTTCTTCAACATTTCCCTGGTGATTCAGGGTCTTTTCTGGTTCCATACAAATTTTAGGTTTTTTCCAGCTCTGTGAAAACTGTCAATGGTATTTTGATAGGGATTGCATTGAAAGTGTAGATTGATCTCAGCAGCATAGACATTTTAACAATGTTTATTCTTCTAATCCATGAGCATGGAATGTCTTTCCATCTCTTTGTGTCTTTCTCCATTTCTTTCATAAGTGTTCTGTAGTTTCTAGAGTACAGATCCTTTACCTCTTTGGTTAGGTTTATTCTTAGGTATCTTATGGTTTTTGGTCATAAGTCAATTCCTTAATTTCTCTTTCTTCAGTCACATTGTTAGTGTATAGAAATGCAACTGATTTCTGTGCATTGATTTTGTATCCTGCCATATTGTTGAATTGCTGTATGAGTTCTAGTAACTTCAGGGTGGAGTCTTTTGGGTTTTCCACATCCCAAATGCAAAAGCTAAACTTACACCTAAAGGACCTGGAGAAGGAACAGCAAATAAGACCTAAACGAAGCAGGAAAAGAGTGATAATAAAGATTAGAGCAGAAATCAATGAAATAGAAACCAGAAAAACAGTAGAACAGATCAATGAAACTAGAAGCTGATTCTTTGAAAGAATTAATAAGATCAATAAACCTCTGGCCAGACTTATCCAACAGAAAAAGGGAAGGATCCAAATAATAAAGTCATGAATGAAAGGGGAGACATCACGACTAACTCTAAGGAAATAGAAACAATTATTAGAACTTATTACCAGCAACTATATGCCAACAAATTAAGCAATCTAGAAGAAATGGATGCATTCCTGCAAACTTATAAACTACCAAGACTGAACAAGGAAGAAATAAATAATCTGAACAGACCAATAACCAGCAAGGAAATGGAAGCAATAATCAAAAACTTCTCCCCCAAAAAAGGAGTCCAGGACCAGATGGCTTCCCAGGCTACCAAACATTTAAGAAAGAAGTAATACCTATTCTACTGAAGCTGTTTCAAAAAATAGAAGGAAAACTTCCAAACTCGTTCTATGAAGCCAGCATTACCCTGATCCCCAAACCAAAGACCCCATCAAAAAGGAGAATTACAGACCAATATCCCTCATGAACATGGATGCCAAAATACTCAACAAGATCCTAGCCAATAGGATCCAACAGTATATTAAAAGGATTATTCACCACGACCAGGTGGGATTTATTCCTGGGATGCTAGGGTGGTTCAACATTCAGAAATCCATCAATGTGATAGAGCACATTAATAAAAGAAAAGTCAAGAACCATATGATCTTCTCAATGCAGAAAAAGTATTTGACAAAATACAGCATCCTTTCCTGATTAAAACTCTTCAAAGTATAGGGATAGAGGGAACATACCTCAATATCATAAAAGCCATCTATGAAAAGCCCACAGCAAATATAATTTTCAGTGGGGAAAAACTGAGAACTTTCCCTTAAGGTCAGGAACCTTAAGGTCAGGGATACCCACTTTCACCATTATTGTTCAACATAGCACTAGAAGTCCTAGCCTCAGCAATCAGACAACAAAAAGAAATAAAAGGAATTCAAAGTGGCAAAGAGGAAGTCAAACTCTCTCTCTTCACAGATGATGTGATGTATTTTCTTAAAAAGTTTACAGATTATTAGGATGGATAGTCACGTGAATGACAAATCATATTACTCGTGGTCATTGCTTGAACAGCAATATGTTCAACATGTTAAGGAAGGAGATAGGCTTGAGAAACTGTGGATGTTGTAGGAAGGGCTTCACAAGGGAGATGAAATTGCAACTCAGTTTTTTTTTTCCAGGATAAAGAGTCATATACCAGGTGTTGAAGAAAAGTGCAGGCCAGACTGAGGGAGAAAGCTAATGGGTATAAAATAACTGAAAAACAAAGGCTAGGCCACCATATCCAGGAGAGTGGTTTGATAGTACAGCTCAGAGGTTGTGTGTATGGAGGTAATGGCAGAAAAACATTCTGAGACACTACTCAGACCAGAAGGGTCTATTGCCACAGAATCTGTGACAAAATTTTTAACTCAGGAGGAAATAGAAGGCATTTCTTTGCACTTGTAGCAGGCATAGATTTCAGAGTGAGCAGTAGAGGAAAGATGTATTCCCTGAAGTTCCCATATGTGCACTGATCTGTAGGGTTACTAACAGCAACAGACCTGGCTATGGTTAGTTCAATAAACAGTACTTACAGGTGTTATCAGATAAGAGTATCTGAAGCAGAAGAACACAAGGAATGATTGCAGTCAAGATTCTGGTGCCATAGTGGACAGATCTGGTAAATGACACACATATTATATATATTACATATGTATCATATGTATCACATAAAGTCAGAGAGACTATTAAAAATTTTAGTGTCTTTTAAGGGTTGCAAGTGAAGGAGATGTATGGAAGATAGTGGGTTGTATGCCATGCTTAGAAATTTAAACTTGATTTTGTATTTTTCATTATTTCCCAAACAGTGCTCTGAGATGTTTGTACTGGTTACAGTTTAATTCAGCTACAAGTAACAGAACATCCAAAACAGAGTAGCTTAAATGATAAAGGAGTTTAATTTTCCTATGAGAAATCCAGGGTTGGTTCACGGGCAATGATAATCATTCGGGAAACAGGTTCCTCTCATCTTCTTGCTCTTCCATCCTTAGCAGAGGTGTAAGATGGCTGCCATTTCTCAGGAAGAGAAGATAGGGAAAGAGGCAAAAGGAAGTACTCTCCATGACTTCTGTTTACATCATTTTGACTAGAATGACACTTAGGCATACCTGGCGGCCAAGAAGGCTAGGGAATATTTTAATTTTTCCTACTTCTGTAATAAAGAAATATAGAGAATAAAGGGGTTGGTGTAGATGATGAGTGAGCCAACCTACAATATCAGACTTAGTTCCCCACGAAAAAAATCTCAAATCAAATATGTTGGGGAAGGCTTGCTTCCTCTTGGAGACTCACCATACAGAGCAAGGCATCAGAGTCACTAAGAAGTCCTGCAGCAAACCTGTTTAAATGAGTTTAAGCCAATGTTGCCCCAGATTATTTAACCATAGGTCACTTTCTCAATGAAACACCTTCTAATAATGTAATTTGGGAGTCACTGAAGATTTTTATAAGAGTGACCTAAAATGTGTGAAAGGTGAAATTAAAGATGGTAAAGAATGTTGACAAGGAGATTATTGGAAGAAACTTCAACAGTTCAAGCGAGAAATAATTAGGTTTGCTAAGTCAGTGGCAATGGAGACCATGGAGAAGAGAAAGACTCAAGTGATGGATTAATATTCATGAGGGATAATAAAATGGAATTGGTGAGTATTGCAGAATAAAATACAAAAACTAAAGACCAAAAAAAGAGCTTGGTGAATTAAGAGGGACTGAAGTTTCTAATTTGAGAAACCAGGAGGATTTCATTCAGTGTCATTAAGTGATATAAGGAAAACAATAGAAGGAGGTTCAGAAACAAGATAAAAAGTTTAATTTTGACTCTTTTGAGTTTGGGTAGACTTGTCAAATATAATTGACATCAGTATTACTACATAGTAAGCAGGTTGAAACTTCTATCATAAAAATACTTTTATTTAAGGACTGAAGGAGTATTAATCTAATTTAGCTTTCCTCTAGGAAGGGAAGAAATATGCTTAACCATTTTGATATTAATTTATCTTGTCATTTACATCTGCTTAATTGAAGGAGAATTTATTGAGGCTATGCCATGTAAGGGTGCTGTGTTAGGAGATGGACAAGGTTTGTAATCCATAAAACATGAGCACAACATGAGGCATAAAGAACTCTGAATCAGCAAGATATGAAGGGGATATAGAAGAGGGAAACTGGCCAGCTTGGTATTTGAGCTGAGTCTTTATGAAAAGGCAATATTTCAACAAGTAAGAATAGAGAGGGAAGGGTACTCAGAGGTCTGTCTTCCTAAAATTTTTTACTCTCTTTCTAAATATTAATATTTAATCTTCCCAAATGTAAGTAGTTAGCACTCTTTCTTTAGAATGTTAAGCTCTAGTAGAACAGGAATGTTATCTGTTATGTTCACCGCTCTATCCCTACCACCTAGAAAAGTGCCTGGAACATAGTATATGCTTCAAAAAATTTTGTTGAAAGAGTGAATGAATTAAAGAATGGACAAAATGCCTACCCTATGTTTCTTTTTACTATACTTTGTCACATATCCATAATGTCCTTTTGGGAAGATATGTATAGATCTTTTTTATTTTGTTTTTTAAATGAAATTGAAAGAATATGAAGCCACAGAATGAAGACTGGGAATTTTTACTAGTTCTTGTCAACAAGATAATTTTAGTTTTGATTCTTCCTTTCCGTTTTTACATGAAAAGTAAGGAAGCCACTATGTCTATCTTGCCTATGGTTTCATCATCAGCACCTAGCAGCATTTGGACCACAAATAAATATTGAATGAATGAATGGGTAAGTGAATGAATGAGTGAGTAAATAAAATAATAAATCTACAAATAGAAAAGGGTTGCTTTTTACCTTTCAATTCAACAATAGAGAGTGAAGTATTTAAAATCTTCCTGCTGACCAATTCAACACCCTAGTCCCATTCCCCCTAATGATATTAGACTACCCATGGAAGGTGATTTTTTAATTTCCAAAAGTCAGAAGAACTCATCAGAAACCTGTCAGAAGCACTATCCAGTGTTAAACTCAAAATGTGGGAAGCAGCTGCAGAACTCACAAATCCTTAGAACACATGCTAATGAATTTGGTTTATTCAAAAGAGGTGAGTTGATTCAAACAACTGGACCAAATGTCTAGCTCCCTTTTATTGCTGTATTTTTTTTATTGTTACAGTGTAACCCATAGGCTCTTTGTTCCACTTAAGAAAGAATCTCATTACTAAGTTTTATAACAATCTTATTTTGTGTCGGGAAAAATACAATAGAGATTATTACTTCTCTATACATATTCACAGCCTCAAGCTCTCAGGGCTTTTTTGTTTTGTTTTGTTTTGTTTTTTGTTTTTGTTGTTTTTGTTGTGCTCCTTGGAATGTCTAACTATTTGTCCTTGGTCTGGGTTGAGGACAAAAACATCTACTGTGCCATGGTTATATTTTCTCAGCCATAAGTATACTCCAGAGAAGGCTGATAGACCATTACTAAACTTGCATTAGTGAAGCTAAATTGTTTTGGTGTTGTACAAAATTTAAAAGCTTTTTAAATTTTGTATGATAAATATAATTTATATTTATATTACAAAATTTACAGAAGAGCAAAAGTAAGATAGAAGGTCAGTTGGCTTACAACTAACACTCAGGCCAAAAGAGTGTGAGAGTGCACTTTCCCCCATACCTTTGCTCACACTGAATAGTGTCAAACTTAAATTTTTGCTTAGGTGATAGGTTAAATCATTCTTGAAAGCGTGAGAAAGATATTGACTACAAAAATGCTGAAAAGTATAGAATTTGATGGTAATATGACTGAATGGTATAGAGTCTATGCTTCTTGGGTTTTCGAGAATAAGATTGACATCTCTCCTATTCAACTAATTAGTAATACTAGTAGTTAATATTTATTGAGCATTTGTTATCTACTTCTACGTGTCTGGGAGACAGTGAACTATCATTATAATGAACATTTTATAGGTGAGAAACTGAAGCACAGAAAGGTTGAACAATTTCCCCAAATTCACATAGCTAGGAAATATACCTACATTTTTCATTTTAGTGTCCTTCTTTTTATTTAAAAATATGCTTATCACATTTAATAGCTAACACCCAGACAGTAGATGGAGAATGTGCCTTTTGTGTGTTGGAGAGAGGAAAATATAACTATATAATTATATTGACAAAAGAATAGCCCCAAATCACCAAGAGAGTAATGGAAAGTCTGGAGAGGTGGTATAGCCTAGAACATCAGTTTATAGGTGTATTAGTTTTCTACCACTGCTATAACAAATTATTACAAGCTTAGGGGCTTGAAAAAACACAAGGTATCGTTTTTATAGTTCTGTTGGTTAGAAGTCTGACATGGGTTTTATTGGCTAAAATCAAGATTTTGACAGGGTTGTGTTCCCGTCTGGAGGCTTGAGGGGAGAATCTGTTTCCTTGCTTGTTGCAGTTTCTAGAGGCTGCCTGTCTTCCTTGGCTCATGGCCTCCTTTCTTCATCTTCAAGGCCAGCAATACTGCATCAGTCCTTCTCACATCACATCACTCTGACCTCCCTTTCTGCCTCCTACTTTTAAAGACTTTTGTGGTTGCTTTGAACCCACTTGCACAATCCAGGATGATATACTTATGTTAAAGTTGTTTTATTAGCAACTGTGATTTCATCTTTACATGTTCACAGAATCCAGGGAATAGGATATGGATATCTTTGAGAGGCAATAATTCTGCTTACCACAATAGGCTCCAGAGTCCATCTTCCTTCCTTCCTTCCTTCCTTCCTTCCTTCCTTCCTTCCTTCCTTCCTTCCTTCCTTCCTTCCTTCCTTCCTCCCTTCCCTTCCCTTCCCTTCCCTTCCCTTCCCTTCCCTTCCCTTCCCTTCCCTTCCTCCTTATTTTCTTTTTCATTAACTATACAAATACTTATGCATCCCTCTATGGTTGAACCATGCTTCTAGGTTCTGGGGATATAGCAGAGAACTTGACCAACTAAGTTCCTGTTCTCACAGAGCTTACATTTCTAGTGAAGGAAATCAATAATAAATGAATGAATACACCTGTGGAAAAATGTCAGGTAGTAGATAGTATCCTGAAGAGAAGGAAAGGAAAGAGACGGGATAGAGAGTAGTGAGGGGAAGGGAATATGAGGTCATTTTTGAGAGTTGTAGGGAAAGCTGACTATTGAGAAAAAAACCTACATGAAATGAGAGATCTCAGAGATGAGCATCCCAGGCAGAAAGAATGGCATATGCAAAGGCTAATATGAGAATGGATGGTATTTTTGAGAAACAGCAATATGGTCAGTGTGTCTAGAATGGAGTAAATGAAGCAGAACTTGGTAAGCGATGAGGACAGTGAGGTAGCAGCAGCCATGGAATTGATTCTGAGAAGTACAGAAGTTCCAATCAAAGAATGACTCTGATCTGACTTGTATTTTGAAAAGATCATTCTTCCCAGTGTTTGGTTCAATGCCTCTGAGAAGGTAAAAATGGTAGCAGGAAGACTAGTCGGATGACTCCTGCAATAATCTAAACAAAATGTTATGATGACTTGGACTATGGTAGTGAGTCACAGAGCTGGTAAGATGTCAGCTTCAAGATAGGACTTGCTATGGGTTGTAGGGGGTTACAGAGGAAAGAGAGGGATCAAGAATGTGCTTTATGTTTCAGCTTGAGCAATGGGATAAATGCTCCTACATTGACATAGAGATGGGAAATACTAAGAAGGAACAGATTTTGGGAAGTGGTGAAATCTAGAGATATTTTGGACATGTTGGATTTGTCTATTCAAGATCCAAGTGGAGATGTTTTGAAGGGAGTTGGATACCTGAGACTGGAATTTTAGGAAGAGTCAGGCTGAGAGATATAAATTTAGAAGTAATTAGTTTATGGCTGGTTTGTGCATTGAGGTTGGGTGTGAGTACTGGAGAGTGGGAGAGTGAATTAATTGCTTGCTGGGTGGTCATTTAAGGTAATAATGTTAGCACAGTTTGTGTTTTGCTCTAGCCACACACACTAGGGTAGTGAATGAGGAGGCTGAAGATGACTGTTAGCAAGGACCTAGGAGCTCTGGATTGGAATTCCAGTTTTTCATTTCCATGCTATAGTCTGCAGCTTTTCTTGGTTCCAGTTTCCTTACAATGGGGACAATAGCAATGCCCATTTCTAAGGACTGTTTCTAAGGAGGACGAAGGAGTGTGAGGGGCTTAGTCCAGTATCTTGAGCAGGGTAAGAGCTCAGTGGTTGGCAGCTGGGATCACAGATATAGTATTTATTTTTATCATCATCAGGATGAGTAACACTGCATCAGAGTGTCCCAAAGTACTGGACTTATTTTTAAGGAATAACATGTTAGGAATATGTCTCTAAAAATGACACACAATAATGTGAAGTGAGTAACTTGTTTTAATATTGGTAATAAATCACACATGATATAATATTTTTTAGACATCCAGATAACTTCCCTCTTCTTTCCTAGCACCTTAACCAATTCTTTGTATTTCAATATTTAGTTCCAATGAATCCTACTGATTTCTACCTCCTCCTCATCTTCTCTGCTTATTTTTAGGTGCCATTGGTTACACTTAGTGCTCCTCTCTTTAGATGACTTTAATATCTCCCCTATAACTCCTTATTCTGAAGCAGAGTTTTTTTTTTAACTCAACTCTCATAGAAGACAATCTCAAGAAATGAGATGATCAAGGGTCAACTGTTGCCAGAGACTGAATGCTTGTGTACCTCCCGAAATTCATGTGTTAAAACCTAACCCTCAATGTGATAGTATTAGGAGGGAGGCCTTTGGGAGTTTATTAGATCATGAAGGTAGAATCCTCATGAAAGGAATTAGTGTCTTTATAAAAGTTATCCCACAGATACTATAAAAAAAGATAAGAGATAGCAAGTGCTGGTAAAGATGTGGAGAAAAGGAAACCCTTGTCCTCCCTTGGTAGGAATGTAAGCTGGTACAGCCACTGTGGAAAACAGAATGGGGGTTTCTCAAGACATTAAAAATAGAACTACCATATGACCCAGCAATCTCACTTCTGGATATATATCCAAAGGAAATGAAATTATTATCTCAAAGAGATATCTGTGTTCCCATGTTAACTGCAGCATCATTCACAAAAGTCAAAGTATGAAAACAATCTAAGTGTCAGTCAACGGATAAATGGACTAAAAAAATGTGACACACACACACACACACACACACCACACAATGGTATATTATTCAGCTTTAAAAAAGAAGGAAATTCTTTCATTTGTGACAGTATGGATGAACCTAGAGGGCTTACGCTAAGTGAAATAAGCCAGACAGAGAAAGACAAATATTGTACTGCCTAGCATCAGTTATATGTGGAATCTTAAAAAAAGAAAAAGCTGAGCTGATAGAAATGGAGACTAGGAAAGTAGTTGCCAGGGGCAGGGAAGTGGGGGAAATAGGGAGAGGTTGATAAAAGGATACTTTCAGTTATAAAATTGATGAGATCTGAGGTTCTAATGTATAACATGGTGACTATAGTTGATAACACTGTATTGTGTAATTGAAATTTGCTAAGAGTGTAGAACTTAAATGATCTCACCAAAAAAAAAAAAAAAAAAAAAGGAAAGAAAGGAAATGAGGGGGTAAATATGTAAGGAATGGATGTGTTAATTAACTCAATGGTGGGACTCCCTTCATAATATATACATATAACAAAGTCATCATGTTGTACATTTTAAATATATTATAATTTTATTTTTCAATAAAGCTAGAAAAAAAAGAGAGATCCCAGAGAAATTCCTCACCCCTTTAGCCATGTGAGGACATAGCAAAAAGATGGATGTCTGTCTATGAAACAGGAAGCAGACTCTCATCAGCCTGCCTGTGCCTTGATCTTGGACTTTCCAGCCACCAGAACTGTGAGAAATTAATGTTTGCTGTTTTTAAGCCACTTAGTCTATTGCATTCTGTTATGGACTAAGACAAGTGTTCATTTGCTAAAGATTCTGGAATTACTCTGAGTACCAACAGGAGTAGATGGCATGAATTAGCAAATTAGATCAATTTGAGGAATTTTTTATAAAAAAGGTTTGGGTAGGATGTGGGGACCAAAAGATACAGTGTAGTAACCCAGAACTACTAGCAGTGACTCTGTTAACACCCCCAAGTTTGAAGAGATCAAGGAAAAGATCAATGATTGGTTTCAGCCTATGAAGACCCTACAGCCAAGGAACCAGGGAAATAAATATCTTGACCTCACCCTTCTTGCACCCCTACTTCTTGCATCTCCTGTCAGGACTCCCCACTGACCAACCCAGCTGGAAGCCGGGAGTGCAGGACCCCAGTGATATCCCCAGTCCATACCACCTGGTGATAGCACTCTCAAGGCAGAGAGCAGGGAAGAGGAGGACTTAGAGTGTGTCTGAGGGACTCAGGAACTCAGTAAATGTCTCTGGCACAATGCCTTCAAGACAAATGTCTCCTACAGGAAGAGCCTTTTTCATGTCCTGATTTCCCCACCTGCAACACCTGGACTGCTATTACCGTGTCATACTGGATTTGGTTTGCATTATCTTTTCTCTTTCCACCTCCATCTTTCTTTAAAATGGATTTCTTTAATTAACCTTCATATGAGAACCCTTCACTGATGGTTCCATCCAAGTAGCTAAATGAATAAATAAAACTGTAGGAACTTCACCACATCTCCTTCTTACCTGATGGACTTTCCTTTTGACTTACACTGCCTATGCATATTACTTTGAGAGTTCCTGGGCCGGATCTGGTACCATCTCTGAGACTATATTCAGGAGTTAGTGTTCCATAGACGATAATGAGAAATCAATGAATCTTAAATGTGTGCCATAAAAAGCCATTTAAAAACGCTAGCTCCAAGTACCCTTCTAAAGTCAGTTACTTAAGAAGACTGTTTTTAAAGGAACACTGTCGAGTTAGTTCAGTCTAGCATAATTTATAAGCTTTTAAATTGCTCTGGCCCTACAGTTGTTAACAATGTCCCTGATATAAAAATACATTTTAAAAATTGCCAACATATGCAATGGCCATGGCCTTCTAAAAACCATTTCCAGTCTTCTCTCTCCAGTGACACTAAATAAAATGATGGCATTCTTTTGAGAGGGATCTGCTGAATCCCCAGACAGACAAGAAACAAGCATTGTTATTTTGGCTGTAAAAGGAAACCAGGAATATTTCTAGGGCTTTTCTAGATGAAGACCAAGGAAAAAGAACTTGATTTTGAGACTGAATTTTGTTTTCAGAGTGCCCCTTTAACAACTGTAGGAAGAAGAGGAGAAATGGTACTTGAGGAACACACTGTGGCAGAAATAACAAACAGGCAGTCTCGTGACCAGAGCTGGCCTTGTGGTCAGGCAGAAGATGATACCGAGTGTGGCTTTCGAGAGGGGAAAGATGCAGCCACCTCTTTGACTTCCAGCTTCGAAGATTTGGGGGTGGGGGTGGGGAATGGCCTTGGAAGCAGGTGGGACTGCCATTCTTGATCCTCTTTTCTAATTATATGAAGTGTGGGGGAAAAGGATATTGGAAACAGAGACCCAGCTGTGCAGAGTGACAGTTCAAACATAATGAGGACAAAGAACACCAAACGTAAGAGGGAAGATGTTTTAATATTGGGTGTCTGCATTCTTGCAGCAGTGAGTGAAAGAGAGCAACCAGAAATAATGAAAGAGAAATAATAAAACGAATGGATTCCCCTCTTATAGTTCCTTCTGGTACCGAACCTTGAATTAATTCCTAAAGGGAAAGCCCCCAAGACAAAGGGAGCAAGATCGAGTAGGTAGCTAGCTGTAGGATTTAGAGGGTGTAGACTAATCGAATGAGAGTAACCCTTTGTCCTTATATTATGCAACATGGTAGTGAGTTTAAAGGGACTGTTTGAGAAAAGGGAGATGTTATCTCCTGGGGGAAATGAAACAGGTATATGCTTCTCTCCTTCCACTCCTTTCTCTCCTCCCCACCCTTTTCCCCCGTCTCTCTGCCTCTCTCCTTCTTCACACGGTGTTAGAAATAGTTCCAGAGCCTGAACAGCTTGGAGCTGCCCACAAAATGTTTGAGGAGCTGGAATCTCGGGCAGTAAAAATAGTTCAGACTGTTCTCTTCATGTGTCATAGACACAGCTTGAACGACAGAACAAACTTCCTACAGAAATGCAGATCCATTTTGTCTAGTTACTTTAGTAGCTAAAGTTTGGCTGATTACATCATGTACTATTTTTAGTGAGACTTCTGTGTAACCATGGAAACTGCTTTTGCTGAAAACTCACACTATTTCCTTAGAAATTAGCCACAGAGAAGAAAACCTTTGCAGAAAACTAATAAGGAGTAAATGAGTTAGATTCAAGGAGGAAAAAACCAACTTAGTAGGTCACAATAACATTTATATGTAGGTAGACACCTGTACTTTTGTTTGGGCAGAGTTATAATCCACAGGCCTACATTTGTATGCAAAAACGCTTGCATTTTTCATTCTTTTTTGACTGGCAACAGCCTGAGTGCATGACACAAGGGGACAGCACTGCATGTAATCTGAAGGGAAGCCTGCTCCTGAGGGAATGGGGCCATGGCTTCCTAGCCATAAGAGATGTTAGGAAGTTTTGCAAGACAATCTTTTTGTCCCATTGGAAACTTGCTAGGGTGGGTACAGTGGGTGTAGGGAGAACAATTCACCATACCATGCTTGAAAAGACTGAACTAGTTCCTCCAAACATTGCCATGGGAGGAAAGATGGCTAATCACCTGACTAGATAGCAGAGTTAGTGCAGTTTCATGGTTCCACCATGTGGTAGGCTGTATGGACACCCTCAAAAGTACCCATGCTCTAATCCCTGGAATCTGTGAATATGTTCTATTACATGCTGAAGGGGACTTTGCACATGTAATTAAGGTAATGGACCTTACAATAGGAAGACTATTCTGGATTATTGGGTGGACCCAATATAATCACATGAGCCCTTAAAAGCAGAGAACTTTCTTGGCTGGAGTCAGAGAGATGTAGCACAAAGAGAAGTCAGAGACATCCTGAGTGCAAGAAGGACTTAATCCGTAGCTGTTGGCTTGAAGATGAAGCGAGTCATATGGAAATGAATTCTGCTAACAACCTAATAGGCCTGGGAAAAGCCTGGACTTCTCCCTGAGAGTTTCCAGGGAAGAGCCCAGACCAACTGACACATTTATTTTTCACCACATGAAACTCTAAACAGAGTACCCAGCCAAGCACATTGGACTTCTGACCTAGAGAACAGTGAGGCAATGCCTGGGTGCTATAAACAGTGAAGTTTGTGGCAATGTGTTGCCATAGCAATAGGACACTAATACATATCCCAAAACTGCTATGTTAGGAATGTAGCTTAGTAGTGAAACTTCTTTCCCATTGGTGTAAAAGGGGGCAAGAGAGAAGTTCTTTGGGTAACTTAAAAATTTGTCGTTTATCAGAAACCTTGAAATTAACATTTAGAATGTTATGTATCCCAGTACAATATTGGAGACTACCTATAATTTTGGCAATACAGTTCTGGTTAAATAAATTATGGAACATCTGTTTGGTAGAATATTGTGCTTCATTAAAGTTATGCCGCATAAAAATCTTGATTGATCTGGGAAAATGTTCATGTTGTATATAAGTTAAAAGTGGGGGGAATAGTTGAAAAAGATATATATACATTAAAAAGGCTGGAAACCTGGTAAAGTGTTTAGTGCTCTTTCCCTCTGGGTGGTGGGAATATATGGTATTCTATTTTTCAACTCTATGATAAAATATGTACTTTTTTTTTTTTTTTTGAGAGAGCACACACACTTGAGCAGGGGTGGGGGCAGAGAGAGAGGGAGGGAGAGAATCCTAAGCAGGCTCCACACCCAGCATTGAGCCTAATGCAAGGCTCGATCCCAGAACCCTGAGATTGTAACCTGAGCTGAAATCAAGAGTCATCGCTTAACCAACTGAGCCACCCAGGCGCCCCCAAATATATAACTTTTGTAATTGGAAGAAATGGTAATAAATGTCATTAAAATCATAAAATTAAATAGAAGAGCTTGATATTGGGCAGAGCTGCTTGTAATGGAGCAGTTTAGGCTGTGCATCAAACAGAACTTTTAAAGGCTTACCACATTGCTGCCTTGGAAATGGGACATTATGACTTCATCTCCTTCCCACTTCAATAAATTTTTGTTGAGTGAATGGGGGTTTCTGACTTCTGCATTTGGTATAAATATTTGTCTCTTTGTTTTTCTCAACCTCATTGTCACAGGATTTTTACTGCCAACCCTAACGTCTTCCCCACAGAGGCTCCCAGAAGGTGGAGGGAGGAAGCTCCTGCATCCCATGAAACCCGAGTTGATAGGTGGTCGTTCAGATTATGCTCTCCATTCAAACCTTGCAATAATCAAGTCAAACATTATTATTAATAATCTAATTGTCTGAACAATGGAAGTCTATTTTTCCATATGTCCATCTTCTGTATAATCCTCAACTACTAAATATGGCTGGAGAATTTTGAAGAAGGCATTTTAAAACTGTAATAAACTCTTACCAGTCTTTGAGGGCAGAGTCCCTCAGAGTCCCTTTGATAGGCAGAGTGCCTGGGATAGAAGGAGGAGAGGCTGAGGGATCTTTCAGATGGCCGTTAGATATCTGTTTTCTAACTAGTTTATGTTTCTTTACAAGTGTCGTATTTCTGGATATTCTCTGCTATCAGAAAAATTGTGTAGTATGGACCCTAATATTTAAGGTGGTAAACAAACAAGAGGAAATGAGGAGCTGAGGGTTCAATCTATGGTTTACATATTGGAATAATAGCCTGCATTGTTGCAGAGAGCAGGGCAGGGTGACCTTTGGCCTCTTCCACTTAAAAATTCTTTGTTTTTTGATGCTCTGTGAGGTTCTTTGCACAAAACCTTCCCAGACTGGCAGCAACCATTTGCACTTTTTTGAACACTCTTAAAAAATACTCTTGAGTATATGAAAAGGCCTAGAAATCAGAGGCAGTGTGTACTTTCAGATTATTACCCATTCCTTGAGTTCTCTTTGGAGGATACTTGCTAGATAATTACCAGAACAAATCACTGAGTGACTGGAGGACCCGCAAGACAAAGGCTGTCCCTAGACAGAATGGCAAAGTAGGCAAAATTGTCATTTGGTGCCTTTGGTTCTCCTACCTCATCTGCCCTCACCCCACCTCCAATTTGCTCATGGTTTCATGCTCTTCCTCCCCAGCACCCTGGCTCTCTAGGACCATCAGCTGTATACTCCATTAAAACATAACCTGGTCTTGCCTTGAGTTCTTTCCTAGTAAATACAGATTCATGCTATATTCCGGTCCCTCAGGCATCCTTCTGGAATGATAGCTCTTTCTGAGTGACAATTAGCTCATCTGGCAAAATGTATTTATGGTATGAATTAGTGTTTCCCATATCATTTTCAGGTTAGCAGGGGCTCTCTGGAGATAGCATGTTAACATGCTGAAGCCTGATCAAAGTCTAAAGGACCTTTTCTTCACACTGCTTTACTTCAAGATACATTTTACACATTACTCTCTTCTACCAAAATAATCTTAAGGGAATACATTGTACTTGATATGTCTATTTCCTTTCTTACTCTGTTATAATTTGTATTTCCTGCCTGCTATTCCATAGCTGACAGGCTCTCAAAAATCACCAATTGCCTAATCAACAAACTTTCTCTGTTAAGCCTGTTGACCTGTCCATAACATTAGATAGTCCTACTCTGATCTCCAGCATTCTTTGGTACTCCACTAGCTCTCTTCTTCTTTGATGAAATCCAGGTTTCATTTACTGGCTTCTCTTCTTTTGTTTAAATCCTTAAAACTGGAGCTTCCGCAAGAGTCACTTGGAATTCTCTCTCCTGTTCCCAAACTCATGCAGCTAATCACAAAATCCTCAGCCCAATATCTGCTAAATCTTAACTCTGTTGCCATTGCTTTCATTTCATCCCGTGCTACTTTTGCTTGAACTTCGGCAAGTTTCCTGTCCCTAATCTCTTCCCCCACAAGTCTGTCTCATACACAAACTGAATTCTCCAGTCTTGATACTCCTACTATGTCTCAAATGTATTTGTGTTTCTCTATTCCTATTCAAAGAGCTTGCCACATCGTTTGTACCTTTCTTTGAAGTTCTTATCCCTTTATTATCCTCTTTCTCCCCTTAGTCTCCGCCTCTCCAATAAACATCACTCAGGAGAGGGCCCTGTGGGTCCCTCATATTCCATTCCCGGAAACATCTCCTGTATTAATCCCCCAGGTCTTCCATAATAAATTATTACAAATTAGGTGGCAAAAACACAACAGAAATGTATTCTCTCAAAGTTCTGGAAGCCACAAGTCCGACATCAAGCTGTTGGCAGAGCTGCACTGCCTTTGAAGGCTCTATGGAAGAATCCTTCCTTGCTTCCAGCTTCTGGGGCTCCTGGTGTTTCTTGGTTTGTGGCCTCATAACTCCAATCCCTGCCTCTGTCACTACATGGCCTTTTCCCCTTTGTCTCAGTGTGACATTTCCTTCTCTTAAACCCATTTCCATCTTAAACCCAGGATGATCTTACCTTGAAATCCTTAATCATATCTGTAAAGACCCTGTTTCTGAAGGTCCCATTCACAGGTACCAGAGGTTAGAACTTGGACGTGTCTTTTAGGGGGATACTGTTCAACTCATTACACCTCCCTCCTGTGAAATCTTCCTCTACAATAAAACCTTTCCTCTTGGAGTGGTCTCCTAGCCCTTTCAACTTGTCTATCTCCAATCCAGTTTTGAAACCTAATCCAAATTCCATTTTTTTTCATGGGCATTCCATAGAGTCTCCTAGAATTACTGTCATTTTCAAACTCTCAGAGTACCTTATATCTCTCCAATAGACCCCCATAATATGTCTTGAGGCAGAAGTATGTATGAACCTATCTATCTTTCTTTATTCTGCATAAGACTCTTAGTTTCTGAGGGCAAGACCACCTCTGTAGCCCCCGCCAGAAATTTCCAAGTTGGAGCCATTTATGCATTAGCTGAATCAAATGGACTGTAAGGGCATGGTTCTAGAGGAGGGGACTGCATGTCCATGGTGGACAGTGGGGATCTCTGTGGGCTGACTGGGACTGTGGTTTCTTTGGCCCTCTCCAGATAAGAGCTTTTGGGAGGGAGTGCAATTTAAACAAAGTAAAGCAGCTAAGCAATCACCATAAATCTTGAAGACAAAAGTAAAATTTCAAAAGAAGAATCTGGAAAAATCCTTTTGGAACACCTGCACCCAGCATCAGAATTTTTTTTAACAAAATTGAGCAGTCTTTTTTTTTTTTTTTTTTTTTTTTTAGATTTTATTTATTTGCGAGACAGAGAATGAGAGACAGAGAGCATGAGAGGGAGGAGGGTCAGAGGGAGAAGCAGACTCCCTGCCAAGCAGGGAGCCTGATGCGGGACTCGATCCCGGGACTCCAGGACCATGACCTGAGCCGAAGGCAGTGCCTTAACCAACTGAGCCACCCAGGCGCCCAAAATTGAGCAGTCTTATAGTTAATAGATTGCTAGATATTAAAGAAGCTCAGTGATCTTGCAGTCCAATCATAAAGATGAGTGTATGATTTGCTTAAAGCCATATAGCTGCTCTATGACAGATTCAGGAATGGAAAGTGCAGGTCTTCTCACTGAAAACCTAAACAGTGGTTTCTTTTAGTATTTTCCTGTTGAGATATAGCCAATCTAATCTCCTTCTGTGAACCCTCCACACTCTAATTAATAGCAAGGATGACAGAATTTATTTTGTTTTAAAGAAGCTTTGGATTCTTGAATGCCTTTGGCATAATTATCCTAAATTGGAAAAGAACAAAGCACAAATTACAGGGAGATGTATTTCTCATATTTTTAGTGTATAAAATCACCTGTTTGTTTTTCATCTCATCTTTTCGCATTCTCACTAATAAGCAGAAGTCACTAGATCATGTGTTCATTGGGTCTTGTGGTCATTAGCGCGAATCAGGAAGGTTGTACTCTAATTGCTTACACCCTGTGTGAAGCACTCTGTTGACCAAGGTGCAAACCAGCTTCCTTAATGACAAAGCGTATCTCTAGGTCAAAAGCCCTCAACACATTTTCTTTTCTGTAATTTTTAGATATGTTGTTACTAACATGGGAATCATTAGAACCTATTCTTTAAAATTACATATACTCATTACAACCATTTTCAGAATGAAAAGTCAGGACCAAAGGATTTTGGCATGATTTGTAAAATTATGTATTTGGAAACCTTGCAGTGATACAAAAATTAAATCTCATTTAGCTATCTATTTAGCAAATCAAGGCCTTTTATGAAAGAAGAATAAAACTGGGTTATCCAACAAAATCTGGGACATGTGATCACTGCACTGTGCTTTATCAGCATTACTGAAAACCAGAGATAAATAATATGTACACATTTCCTCAAGAATATTCTAAAAATGAGGGTTAGTCATAGAATTGTGAGATCATGCAATGATTGATGAAAAATAGAGTAAAAAATAATACACAGAGTACAGAGAATGGATGATCCTCTTATGATCCTTCACAATCTTATGCTATTAAAGTGTTGCTAATATTAACAATAATGATAATGATAACTAATATTTGCTGAGCTCTAACTACATGCCTGATTTATGCTATAGCATTAGATGAATCCACTGTTTTAATAGCTTTATGTCTATTAATTTAGTCCTCAAAATAAACCTATAACATACACTATAATAATAAAGAAGGTACTAATATTATCCACATCTTAGGATTTTACAGATGAGAAAATTGAGACACAGAAAACTTACATAACATGTCCAAAGTCACACAATTTAATAAATGGCAAAGTGGGATGGATTATGGTATTTAGGCTCCAGAACCTGTTCTCTTGGCTTCTACAT
Organism: Mirounga angustirostris; assembly: GCF_029215605.1. Lineage (NCBI taxonomy): Eukaryota > Metazoa > Chordata > Mammalia > Carnivora > Phocidae > Mirounga > Mirounga angustirostris. The sequence continues at coordinate 23,025,325 of NW_026991713.1, forward strand.
TACCATCAAAATTTGCTTAAATGTCACCATACATTTGACTATATATAATGTAATGAAATGTAAGGTAGGCTGGGAGGATTGATTAAAATATCTCTGAAATAGTGCATGGGGGTAATTGGGATGCATATATTCACCTTCTGTCTAGGTGTTATTGGGCAAGCTACATGAGGAGGAAATCCTTTTCTTTTCCCAATCTTTTATTTATTTTCAACCCCCTAGAATGACTGGGTCATTTGACAGCCATGCATTCAAACACAGCATGAGAAGTTTAGGCAGTTATTCAAGCCTCTGGCGCCATGTGGTTGGAACATACTGATGGCTGAGCTTTTCCACTGTGAGGCCAGGTGCTCTGGCACAATGCAGGTACAGTAAGACAGCAGGCCCTGGGTTCTTGGCTCCACACTAATTGCTAATCTTGCCCCTCCTCTCATCTTCCTAATCCTTTCAGCTTCCAGCACATGCTAGAATGGTCTCATCATGAAGAGCAGGAGGAGGGGCCCAGTGAGATGAGATCAACTGTGAAATAGTGATGCTTTGGAACTATTTTCTTCCAGGAAAGAACTCTTCCACTTTTCTCTCCTCTTCCTCTTTTCATGCCTAAGTTTCCACAAAAAAAGATTTCGGACACTGCTTAGTTATGTATTCCTTTCTTAGTGTAAGGCAGGTTGATTTTTTCCTCTGGGGATGTGCAAGATCCAGGTGAGCACAGACCTACCTCATCAAAGATTATTTATCAGCAAAGTCATTATTTAGAATTGCCTGGAGTGCTATGGTAAAGCAAATCCATGTGGTAGGCCAGGTATATCTCTCTTACCCTTAGCCTTCAGGGATTATGTCCTTTTGTCCCTCGGGGACAGGGGGATGGCAGGTTGCTATTTATTCTAGGGCCATCATGTGCCATGGGGTCTACATACCTTGTTCTTTTTATTTCTTATGACAGTTTGGCAAGATAGACATTATCACCCCATTTTATAGATATGGAAATAGAGGTTTTAAGAGGCAAGCTCAAAGAGCTAAGGAATAAAATGGGATTTGACTCCCAGTTGGGCTGACTCCAAAGTCAGCGTACTTTCCCAAGTGTTGTTGCTATGGAGGTTACCTGCATTTTAACTGACATAAGGGACTAAGCCTTTCAGTAGAGTTTTGGGCATCGATCTGATGCTTCTTCTGAGGAATCCTTGTCCTGAAATGATAGCACAGAAGTAGTGATTTGGTGTTACTCTGTGGATAATCTGCCCTGGTGTCTGATCAACTACTAGTCTTGTGTTCCATGAAGGGAGAGGCCTGTCCCAGGAAACAGAAGATCGGTGCATTTCATATAAGTTGTAATTCTTACAGGCAGGAATGACCTGATCAATTAAGGATATCTTTGTCTAGGCAATTGATTACAATTGACAACTGATAGAAATAGGACTCTTGTTAATGAATTTGCTAGCAGTTGCTTCCCGCTGACTCACATTGGTTTCAGTTCAGTCATTGGCAGTGTATCTGAATGCTCGACCTTTTGAGTGGTGTGACAGGGGTACTCTTACAAGCACCATACCTGGGTTTTTCCCTACCTGGGGTGGCTGTTGACTAGATACCGGCCCCCTGCTCATCAATCCTCATACTCTCCCCAATGGAGAGCTCATTTAAATTCCATTGCTTTGTTATCCCTTCCTAGTAAATAACCTCCAAATTGGCATCACCCTTGCTCCATTTCCATCCTGCCTACCAGATATTTCCGATTGGACATGTCACAATCACTTCAAGGCCAGAATTTCCAAAACCACTAATTATCTCCCCTCAAAGCAAGGTCTTTCTCCCAAACAGCCCATCTGCTGGTAACTCAACAATGCTAGTCATCTTCACTTTGGGATCCTTTATGACCCATCTCTCTTCTCTATCCTTTACTTTTCTTCTTAAGCAAAATTTCTGGGACCTGTCTCTTTATCCTGAACTTCATGGATACCACTCTTCCCTCAATGGCCTGGCTTCTGCCCTGGGAGACCCCAATTCTTCTGCATCCACAGACTAGATTATGTCTTCAAATTCTGGGACTCATGCCATTTGTAGACAAAGGAAAATTAAAGAACACTGGACTAATTGTTTTCCTCCCCCTCAGGAGCAAGCATCATAGTTTTAATCATGCATTTAAAATTTTTCTAAATTAATTTTTTATTAGCCAAGTAATATGTGAATATTCTCCTCATAATAATTAAAACATTACCATTAAAGCTGAAGTCCCTACTAACCCTCTCTGCTTTTTCCCCAGTGGATTTCCAGTTTCTTTGTATCCTTCCAGATCTTTTCCTAAGCATTAATGCACATACATACATGTATCCATAGAAAATACTATGGTTTTTCTTTTTTCCAATACAAATGATCACATATAAAAGTATCATACTGAATGTATTCTGTAACATGCTTTTGACTCAACTTCCATTTATTCAACAAATATTTATTGGGTGGCTGCTAGGTGCCAGGCAGTGTTCGGAATTATAAGGGATACACTGGACAACCAACAGAAAAAAATCAAAACACCTAAGTTCATGGAGTTCACAAAGCAATCAGTTCATGTGGTACAAATAGGTCTATCTCGTGCTTTTCAATGACTATATAGTATTCCACAGTATGGGCATGTTGGAGTTCATTTAGCCATTCCGGTACTGATGACATTTAGATTGTTTCTTTTTTTTTTTTTTAAAGATTTTATTGATTTATTTGAGAGAGAGAGAGAATGAGAGAGAGAGAGCATGAGACGGGGGAGGGTCAGAGGGAGAAGCAGACTCCCCGCCGAGCAGGGAGCCCGATGCGGGACTCCATCCCGGGACTCCAGGATCATGACCTGAGCCGAAGGCAGTCGCTTAACCAACTGAGCCACCCAGGCGCCCCTAGATTGTTTCCAATGTCTGGTTATGGCAGTACTACTGTGAGCACCCTCAAATGTGCCTCCTTGAGCATTTATCTGTGTCTCTCTCGGGCAAATGCCAAGAGGTGGAACTGCTGAGCTGAGAGCTCTCCAAAAAGATTCCAACACTTCCAGTAGTGTGTACAAGAGGACTCACTTTTGTACATCCTCGCTAATGCTTGATATCATCCAGGTTTTATGCATTTTCCCCATCTCATGTAGATAAAATGATATCTTGCTGTTATTCAAAGTCAATCAAGTTTTCATAAAATTCGCATCTATACACTGTTGTGGGTGAAATGTATAGATTGAGTTCAATTACCATAATCACTTACTTTTTAAATCTACCACTGCAAACATTGATGGCGACAGATATGAAGGACAATGCAAGCAAAAAACAAACATGAAGTGGCCACATTCAATAAATAAAGTAGCTATCTTTGGTCTCCATTGTCTTCTCTGTGGACAGGTTTCATGACCTTAAAGCTCCTGTGAAGCCCAGAGATTTGCTTCCCCAGTGGTCCTCTCTGACCTTCCTTGGTCCTCTCTGTCTGAATCTCAGCTCTGATCATCTGCCCTTGAAAGAGTACTTGGCAAAACCCAAGGGAGGTTGGCAAGCGGAAGAAACAGCACATACAAAGGTCACTACAAGAAACTACTATGCCCAGCACAGAAGAGGTCCCACTCAGTATTGGGTGAGTGATGGATTATCATGAGTTGCTTGATACATCAAAATCTAAAGCAGGAGGCAGAGTGTAGTGGGAGTGAGGGTGGGGGAGAAGGCAGGAGCTTGATCATGAAAAGCATAGTATGATGAACTAAGGATTTGGCCTTGACCTTATGGACAATGGGAAGTCCTTCCACATTTATTAGAACTCATCTATAAAACTTGTCTGTTTGGGGTGCCTGAGTGGATCAGTCGGTGAAGTGTCCTACTCTTGGTTTTGGCTTAGGTCATGATTGCGGGATCCTGGGATTGAGCCCGTGTCAGCCTCTGTCTGCTTGTTCCTCTCCCTCTGCTCCTCCCCACCCCACCTCTCTCTCTGGAATAAATAAATAAAATCTTTTTTTTTTTTTTTTTAAACCTGTCTGTTTTATGGGTCTTATTGTTAAAGTAAAAAAAAAAAAAAAAAAAAAAAAGAAATCTCTTCCTGGAATTAAGATCACTGAATTAGGACTATAGGGTGGTTTAATGAACACAGAATTGGAGCAAAGGGATGGGGATGGCTTTGAGGGAGTATACAACTATATGAACCATGCATTCTTCTGTTCAACAAGTATTTATTGGTGCTTACTATGTGTCAGGTACTGTTTAATTTCTGAAGATAACTGCACACACATAAAAAATTATTTCTATTCTTATGGAATTTATATTCCAGTGGGGGTGGAGAGGTAGGGGGAAGGTGGTAGTAAACAAATAACCATGTGCTATGTCGGGTGGTAGGTGTTGAGAAAAGCTCAAATAAGGAGAAGGCATTGGAGTGATTAGAAGGAAGAACAAGAGTGAGCAATGCAGATGGGAGGGTGAGGATACTGAGGTAGAGTGATTAACAAGTGCGAATGTCCTGAGGCCAGATGTGCTTGGGATATTCAGGGAACAGACATTTATGGGGCACCTACCTATACACCATTCTTGAGTGCTAGAATAGAAAAGTAAACAAAGGAGGCAAGATTGCCGCTGTTATGAAGAACACCTTGGTAAACTGTTTTTTGTTGTTGTTGTTGTTGTTGTTGTTTTAAGTCTCTCTCTTAGAGGGTATATTAGTTTTCTAGGACTGCCATAGCAAAGTACACAGTGGCTTAAACAACAGAAATCTGTTTTCTCACAGATCCGGAGACTAGAAGTCCAGGATCAAGGTGTCAGCAGGGTCGATTTCTTCTGAGGCCTCTCTCCTTGACTTACACATGCTCTCTTCTCCTCACATTTTCCTGTGTGTGTGTCTGTGTTCTAATCTCCTCTTCTTTTAAGGACACCAGTCATCTTGGATTAAGGCCCACCCATATGATTGCATTTTACCTTAATAACCTTTTTAAAGGCCCTATCTCCAAATACAGTCACATTCTGAGGTACTGGGTTTAGAACTTTGATATATGAATTTGAGGGAGACACAGTTCAATCCATAACAGGATTATGTTATTTCTAAGTTAAGAATAATTATTGGGCCGTCTGTCCATGGTCTCCTTTTCTCTTTTCCAAGCTAATATTTGTCTTTTAAGACTCAACTTAATCCTCACCTCCAGGTGCTTCTTGGCCCTGATCTGATTTGCTGCCCCACCCTGTCTGTGCCCATGAAACCCATGTACTCCATGTATTTTCATATAATATTCTGTTTATATCCCTCTCCCCAACCAGTCTGTGAGCTCCTTGCCATGGGGAGGACTAGGTCTTTGTTGGCTTTGATCTTTACTAACATTTTCTCTTACATCAAAATTGCTCCCTATAGATCTTTGCTAAAGGAGTGAATATATTATCTGAATCTGTATTAGAGCCATCTCCAGAGGCTGTGGGAGGACCATCTCATACTGTCCCTCCGCAGAAAGCCCAAGAGAGTATGGGAGAAGCTGATGGAAGAATGTCAGAATGAAGGGGATTTCTTGCTGATGGGTCTCTGGCCTTCTCTTCCAACATGAGGGGGAGATAACCAGCCTTTCAAACCACTCTCCTACCCCTGGACAAAGAAACTAATTCCTCACCAGGAAGATGGGTATGGGAGGGCCTTGGCTCTGAGCAAGATAACAACTAATATCAGCAAAGGCCTTGATGTGTATGTAACCTTTCTCCCCCATTTCCCCACTGATGGGGACGTGTGGCTTTGGATTGGAAGGCCAGACAAGGCTGCTAATGAACATGGGTCACATCTTCTCTCCTCTGGTCACAGAATGTCCCTAACTGTTTCTTCTTCAGGAAGTGGCTACTTTACATCATTGTGAGACCTCAAAAGACCCCTGGTCCTTCAAGTAGTTGATTGTAATTTCAATGGTTTTCCTAGCTGTGTTCTATATCTATGGGCATGGCTGGAAGTTTTACTAAGAAAGAAAGAGAGAGAGAGGGAGAAAGAAAGAAGAAAGAAAGAAAATCAAGAAAGCAAGAAAGCAAAAGAAAGAAAGAAAGAAAGAAAGAAAGAAAGAAAGAAAGAAAGAAAGGAAGAAAGGAAGAAAGAAAGAAATAGACTTGCTCCAACAGATGACTGGCTCACCTCTGAGAAGTAATCAGGCCTGTGCATATTTGATTTATTTTCTTTTAAGATGAGGTCATCTCTTGTTTGCAGGAATGATTGCCACTTCTCTGGGCTTACTCTATAGGGTCTGTGAGGTTGTTTTATTCCAGTTAACAACTCAGTAATTGGAAGTAATCAGGGTGAGAGGAACCAGTGACTAGAGGAAGATATTAGCTATTGAGGGATACCTAGGAATGGGGGCAAAAAAGGGGTTGGAAAGTTATTAAAAATATCACAGAGGAGGATGTTCTATAGAATTGGCTCCACTTTTGATGATTCCACAGCAAAGTTAAATGGCCATTATAAATCATCTAGCTGTCAGCTGTAAGATGCTTGGGCGTGAAGGGGTCTTTTCTTGTGTGTAAATACACTGGTAGTTGTTGATGTCTGCATGTGTCTTTGTTGTGCTCTAGATAGTCCGTACTGATGAATGAATTATGCTCCCAAAGTTGGGTCTTAGGTTGTTTGGTAAACTTCATAAGCTCAGTTTTCTCCACCAAAGGGCATACCCTACTACCTAAAATGTGCACCGTGGAGGCAGATTTCCCGATTTTAAACCTTGCTTCCATCACTTAGTGCTTGTGGCTCTTGCAATGAATCATTTTGTCTGTCAGCTTCCTCACGGGTAAAATGGGAATAACCATAGCAATTTTTGCCTCATGTCATTGTTATGGGAATGAGAGGATCCAAGAGAAGTGCTTCCTGCCTGACACTTAGGACAGCCCCTTTGGGCCAATCACAGCATCCTTCTGCCCCTATCTTGTCAACTCTCTATTTGAATGGCCACTGACATGGGACTTTTGCCTTCAGAGGAATCATTTCCAGAATGAATCTTTTCCAGGAGACAAGACCATCAAGAACTTTGCTATGGGTTATAAAGCAGTAAGCACCCAGGTTGTCTTTCAATTTATCAGAAATAGTTAACTTTGTCCTTGATAAGGTTCCCATGAGGATGATCATGACCTTGTATCTGACCAGGCATGGACCTTCAACAGAACCAGCTCTGAACAGTTATGTAGCAGCAGGTGATGCTCTCTGAGGCATGGGATACTGTAACTCTCAACACGGGTTGTCCATTTAAGCCTTTGCCCCACCTCTTTTCCAGAAATCCCAATGACATCATAAAAGGGTGTTAACTTATCTCAGGACCAGCCTCATGAGGAAGAAAGCTAGGTACCCAGACCAAGCTGCAAAGTGCATTCATACAGTGGAAAACATTTCTTAACTGCAGAAAACTAGATACTGAGCTGAAAGGAAAATCTAGAATTCATGGCAGGGGCTATTTCTTCTCTTCTAACCATTTTTCCAATCTCTCATACCCAAGCACATTTCTTTTCTTCCCCCCACCCCTATCTTTTTTCCTCTCCATAGAAACAGGCTAACAATGACTATAGAATTATTGAGTTTTGTTGTTCAAATTCATTTTCAGGAATTATTGACCCAATAGAACTTAATGACACTTCAGAGTTGAGGCCCTTTGTGTAAATCTTTCATCCTTTGCAGATTAACAGCCAGATGGGACCTGAAAGGGCTCCAATGTCCAAGTGCTAAAATCTATACCAGACTTTCAGCTGACAGAAAGTTACTGTTCCTGCATATAGCTTGATTAAAAAAAACAACAACAACTAGAACAACAACAACAACAACAAAGTTCAATTGATGTCCCTTCCCTTAAAAAAAAATTTTTTTTAAGCCAACAGATTGATCAACTGACTGAAAATCAGGAACACTAACTCACAGCTCCCTCTCAAGTGTTCTTCACTCATGGCTGTAAAATCTGATTTCTAACAACATCAAATTAATTATGTGTGGACAGCAGATTTTATTTTACCTTTAGGCCATGAAAAAATAGGGAACAGTGCATTCCTAGGTCCTGTACAAAAAGCCATCCCTCTATTGCTAGATTGTGAAGTGCGTTTTTAATTCGCACCTTTTAGCAGAGAACCCTCCACCCCTCCAAAAAAAGGGGGTATGAGATGCTGAGTTTGTTTGCCTTTAGCCAGTTCCTAGTGAAAGCATGAGATTGCTAATGCAGTGCCTGACTCCTCTGGGATTAGAAGGTATTGGGACATGGAAGAAAGGTGTTGTCTACTGTGGGAGCCCATTCTTCTTTAAAATGAGCCCAGATGCACAGCCCCGGTCCTGTCTGACATGCACAGCTTGGGCTGACACCGTTATTACCCTATCAAGGCATCTGCACATTTCTAATCCTTCAATGCAGAAGAGACAATTCCACCATCCCACGTAATATGTGCCAGCTGAATGGATCCCAATTTCTCAGGAAAACTATAAATTGCAGAACACCAGGCTGAAACTAAAGTAATAAACCCTGTGATCTCTGTACCATACATTTTAGGCTGTTATTTAAGGTCTCCAAGGAGATCGGTGCCATAAAAACCATTTCTCAGGAATTCTGCCAGCTATAGGAGCGTGCTGCAACTGTTCGTGCTAATATATTACAACTTGTTTATCACACTCCTGGAGCATCAGCAGCGTTACCAAGGGAGGGGAAATGATGCGCATACCCTCTCCATAGGCAGCCAGATTTTTGTTTCCTATGTACACATAAAAAAGGATGCTTTCTTTTCTCATCCTCTCACTACTCTGTACTGGCTCCCCAGAAATAGCTCTTGAGCTCAGAGGAGATGGAATAGGGCCTCTATTAATCTTCATACCTCCTTGGAAGACTCCACCACTGTCATTGCAAAGATAACATGCAGCCGTGTGGAAAACGGTGTGCAGGATTTTGGGAAAATGTAGGTGCTCCAGAGCCACATAGATCTAGATGTTAATTTCACAAAGCATCCATGTGGCCTCGGGCAGGTTAATTAACTGCTTTGAGGCTTGGTTTCCTCATTTGTGTTTTTGTTTGTTTGTTTTTTAAGGAACAGGAATGCCTCTTGTGAGGATTAAATGAAATAACAGATGTAAAGGGGCTGTTACAGTGCCTGATATATGGCAGGGACTTGAAGAATGTTAGTCCTTTTCACCTAATTAGTTGGGGCAATGAATGGCATATAAAATACTAATTTGCTGCTTTTATAAAAGAGTTGAATATATTGAAAACAAGATCATAGTGCATTATTTCTGATGATTTGCCTAGTAGAGAAATCTTTAGTGCAATTTCTAGGGTGCTGATAAAGATAACCCCCTGTATTAGTTTGCTAGGGCTGCCATGACAAACTACCACAGGCTAGGTGGCTTAAACAACAGAAATTTACTTTCTCACAGTTCTGGAGACTGGAAGTCCAACATCGAGGAGTTGGCAGGTTTGGTTTCTTCTGAGGTCTCTCTCTCCTTGGCTTATGGATGGTCATCTTCTGCTTATGGCTTCAGCTGGTCCTCCCTCTGTGCATATCTGTGTCCGAATTGTTAAAAGGAACCCAGTCATACTGGATTAAGACCTACCCTAATGACCTAATTTTAACTTAATTATCTCTTTAAAGACCCTATCTCCAAATACCGTCACATTCTCAGGTACTAGAGGTTAGGACTTCAGCATATGAATGTTGGGGGTGATGAAATTCAGCTTATGACAACCCCCTATCTTGCCACCCCTGTGTCAGCAGTGGAAGTGGGATGGGGAGGGCCTTATTCCACTTCAAGAGATGTTATGTGGGTCTAGGTGTCATTATGTGCTCATTATCATCTGTTAACACGTGAAGTGAATTTGGAAATTCATTCGTTATATTGTTTGACACATAAAACAAATCTAGAGGATGTAGAAGTTTTAGTAAAAACATTATTATCTTAAGATGTCCTCTGCTTACTTGGCTACCCAGTGAAGAACTCAAGAAAAAATGTCAAGTCTTCCCAGTAATGGATTAGTAATCTGATGACTGAAATCCTTTAGGTTGCTGAGAAGTTATTTCCCAGTTAATAGAGCTGGTGTTATCTAGAGTGCTGTCAAGGTTGGTTTGGCCCATGATGGATAATGACTGGATCACAGAGCTGGACAGCTGTGCTGTGAAGAGGCTCTGCACATCAGTATTGGGACTGGCTCCTCTGCTCTAGGGACCAATGCTTGAAAACCCAGAGTGGCTTCTTATCTCCATGTGACCAGTGTAGCAAGCCAAGGCAGGGAGGAGCCCGGCAGTCAGGCCATAGGGTTGGTTCCTTAGAGGTGTATTAGTTTCCTCTGGCTGCTGTGAAAAATCATTACAAATATAGTGGCCTCAAACAACATATATTGTCTTCTGTTTCTGGAGGTCAGAAGTCCCAGGTCTGTTTCATGGGGCTGAAGTCAAGCTGTTGGCAGACTGGTTCCTTCTGGAGGCTCCAGGGGAGAATCTGTTTCCTTGCCTTTCCCAGCTTCTATAGGCCACCTGTGTTCCTTGGCTACTGGCTCCTTCTTCCATCTTCAAAGCCAGCATCATAGTATCTTCAAATCTCTTTCTGACTCTCCGACCTCACTTCCATTGTTACATCTTCTCTGTCACTCTGAACTTCTTGCTTTCCTCTTTCACTTACAGGTATCCTTGTGATTACATCGGCCTCACCTGGATAATCTAGGATAATCTTTACATTTTAAGATCCTTAACTTAATCTATCAGCAGAATCCCTTTTTCCAGGTAAGGCAACATATTCAAAGGTTTGGGGGATTGGGATGTAGACATCTTTCAAGAAGCCATCATTCTGCCTATCACAGAGAACAGGCCTGGCAGATGGGCCCTAGAACCAGGAGATAGGAGGCTATCAGCAGCTCCACATTCCAAGGAAAGAGTTCTTAACATGGATTGAGGTTGGGGAGATGGGTGAGCATCTGTATGTGGGAGTGGAGATTAGGGGGAGCCCGTGTATGTATGTGGGTTGTACAAATATAGGGTTTAGGAGGCCCACAAACTCCCATTCATTCATTCGTTCATTCATTTCTATGAAAGTGTTCCTCTCTTTAGATCCTGAAAGGTATCTTTACTTCTATAAGATTAAGATCTTGCCTTCAGGCCCCAAATAAACAGACAACAAGAGCAGCCAGACCCTACAGATCTCAGAGCTCTCTAAAGCTGCTCTCTCAGGGTGAGCCCTCTCTCTGCTCATTATCATAAGTTCTATTTCTTTCTTCTTTCTTCCTCTTCCCCTCCTCCTCCTCTTCTTCCCCTCTTCCTCCTCCCCCTCCTCCTCCTCCTTCTTCTCTCTCTTCTTTTTTTCCTGGTTACCATTTATTGAGCATTTACCATGAGTAGATAGAAGGCTTTATGCATTTTCTGTTATTTATCTTGTAATCCTTGCTGCATTTGTGGGCATGAGGCCTCTTGCCATAACAAATAAACCACAAACTTGCAGGGGTTCGACACCAAAGAGGGTTATTTCTTGTCCACACAGCCCTCCAATGCCAGAGCTTTGATCCCAGGGCAGCTTTCTGCCACAGGATGGTTTGCTACCAAGGCCTTGTCCGTGGTGCTGAACCACATTCTCTAAGACCCCAAGATCCTCTGCATCCTAGTAGGTGGTTGGGGAAAAGCAAGTAGAGAAGGTTTACTTGCCCCTTAAAATATCCTGGCCATAAGAGGTATCCTAGCTGGGCAGTTTCCTCTCAGTAACAACTTATACTATGCAAGTTTTGGGAAAGTGAGAGTTTTTGGTGGACAGCTGCCATCTCTTCCACCCTCTGGATAACCATATTTGGTAAGATTATCTCTACTTATCAATGAAAAAAAAAATCAAGACCTATAAATCTCTAATAATGTGACCTGGTTAAGTAAGTGGCAAAATGGGAGTTCCTGTACAGCTCTGTTGGAATTCTCTATGATTGTCTTTGTAACCAGTGTCTCATTGTAGGACTTGTCCTGATGCAATGCTTATCAACGTCCTTTTCACTTAATGGTCTTTGAAGGGGTCAGCCACCACCCAAAACCATTGGGTGTCACATCTGCATGGCCTATCCCAGAGGCAGCCTAGAATCAGCCCCTTGTTGTTCTTTCCTACCATTTGCCCTTCTCCTGCCAAACTCCCAGGCCCCCCGTGCTGTCCCCAGGTCCCATGATCCAGATAGTTTCTAATCCCCCATCTCCCTTAGTCACACATGGATTTGTCGTAGTTCATTTTCTCAAACCTGTTCCAAAGAAGTTGCCAGACATGTAGCCCTAAACATCAGCCATCTTTAATTCCTCCCTCTTCCCCATCCATCCCTTTATCCACCTCTGGCATTTATCCTGTGCCTATTCTGTGCTAGTAGCTGTGCATTCTACTTGGTAGGAACATGACTCAGGGCTTAGGCTTAAGGAGCTCATGTTACCTATTTCAGAATGAGTGATGCCAGCATTTGTCCTCCTCTCTGTTTCTACTGTCAAATGTTCCAGCTCATGCCCTTACGCCTTTTTACTTAGAGCACTTGGTAATTTCCTCACTGCCTCTGCCTTCTTTGTCTTTAGTTTAAATGCTTCCACACACTGTTGCCAGGTTAATCTTTACAAAGCAGATTCTTGATTATATTAATTTCCAGTTCCCTGCTGACTGTAGAATAAGGTCTAAACTCTACCGTGATATACAAAATTTTCCATGATCTGACTGACCCTTTCTAATTTTATATTTTTCTAATTTTATATTTCATTTCCCACTTTCATGCATCCCATCGTAAATGGAATTTCTTATGATTCTCTTCATATCCTTTTTCTTTAACCTTAACTTGCATACATATCCTATACATACTCTTTTTGTTCTTACATTAAAGTCTTTGATTTTGCATGAATCGGTCTATTTGTGCTCAATAAGTATGTGTTGAATTAATGACTAGGTGCTAGCCTGGTCTTTAGCACATCTAAATCCCAAACATAATACTTTGTACCTTTGTCATGGCAATAAATTCACTGTACACTGTATTATATTTGTTTATGTACATATTTATCACTCCTACTAGATGGTTTTCAGGGCCAGATATGATTTACCTTTATCCACCACACACAAAGCCATCAGCCACCTAAGTACAATGCCCTATGCATAATAGGTTCTTTTTTTTTTTTTAAAGATTTTATTTATTTGACAGAGAGATAGACAGAAGAGCACAAGCAGAGGGAGTGGCAGAGGGAGAGGGAGAAGCAGGCTCTGCACTGAGCAGGGAACCCGATGCGGGACTCGATCCCAGGACCCCGAGATCATGACCTGAGCCGAAGGCAGATGCTTAACCATCTGAGCCACCCAGGTGCCCACATAATAGGTTCTTAAAAAGTGTGTGTGGGGGCACCTGGGTGGTTCAGTCATTAAACGTCTGCCTTCAGCTCAGGTCATGATCCCAGGGTCCTGGGATCGAGCCCTGTATCGGACTCCCTGCTCAGCGGGAAGCCTGTTTCTCCCTCTCCCACTCCCCCTGTTTGTGTTCCCTCTCCTCTCACTGTCAAATAAATAAAATCTTAAAAAGAAAAGTGTGTGTGTTGGGGCACCTGGGGGCTCAGCTGGTTAAGTGTCCAACTCTTGATTTTAGCTCAGGTCATGATCTCAGGGTCATGAGATTGAGCCCTATGTCAAGTTCTGTGTTCAACCTGGAGCCTGCTTAGGATTCTCTCTCTCTCCCTCTCCCTCTGCCCCTCTCCCTGCTCTCTGTCTTTCTCAATCTCAAAAAAAAAAAAAAGTGTGTGTGTGTGTGTGTGTGTTGGATGGTTAGACCCTGCGAGAATGTTTTAAGGATTATAGATAGACTCTATTTAAGGCACCTAACACAACCCATGGCATACAGTAGGCTGTCATCTGGAAACATGTCATGCTAAGGTGTTAATGGCTGATAACTGTGTCAAGCCATTTCTATAGGGACATTTGATAAGGAATCTAAAGAAACGAGTGTCTAATTTTAGGGTTCCTGGACCAAGTGGGAGAAGTGCTTGGGGAGAGGGCTCCTCTAATCATCCTACATGAGCAATGAAACCCTCAGCCCAGGGCAGCCTGTCTGCTCACACATGACACAATTCATGCTTGCTGAAATTAACTGTGTAGAGTGAGATGCCCTGCTATCCATCCTGGAAGAACCTGGGGTACCGGAGTGGGAGTGACTGGGTCATCTATCATTCTGCACAGAGTTGGACAGGATATTGGTTAAATGAGTTAATAAAAGTATCAGAGCTGGGGTGTGAATGAGAACTCTAGTGTAGGGATCTTTGCAATAGTCACCTCACTGGGTGCTGCTTTTCACAAAGGTGGAGAAGGACTTGGAGAGTCAAAGGAACAAGGAGCTTCACTGTGCCTTTGTTTGGTGGGTGGGCAGCTCTCTAACTGTGCCCTTCTGATAACCACAAGTGTTCCCATCCTCTTCATTTGGTGCTAGTCTTGGGGAACACAGACATAGGCTGGCGGTTGTGTCTTTATTGGAGACATTAGCCCCCAGGGGAGACTGCTCAGACTTTCACATGGTTTTCTGCTGAGCAGGAGGCTAGCAAAGTCACCAGACTCCACAAGATTTAATTAGAGACAAGATTTCAAGCTTTGTTTGTGTTTCCAGGATTTGGCATGATGGTACAGCTGGGACCTTTGTATCTCAGTTTCCTCTGTTTAGGTAATTGGTACAGCAGAGAGGGCTTTATTGGACCAACGGTAAGTTTTCTCCACGAAGATTTCCAATACCCAAAATACATTTCACTGACTTTAAATGAGTCACTGGATACAATCCAGCCAAGGAAGGCACAAGTCTTAGAAACTCTGTGGCTTAAATTCTTTTCCATGGCTTGGGAAAGGCAGGGTTTGAAACCTAACCTACCCAACTCTTACATTAGAGCTGTAAAGTTAATTCTTTTTTGTCAGTCTTCTCTGTAGATTATCTCCTTTGTACGTTTCAGAATGTTGTCAATCCATACCAGAAGTATGACATAGGAATCCATCATATCACTAGCCCCCCACCGTCGAGTTTCTCTCTCTCTCTACTCTGATGATAACCTGTTCTCACAGCTGCTGTCGCTTTCTCCTTCCCTGCAGCCGTCTCATTGCCAGGTGACCCAGTGCGGCTCCAAGTGGCCTATGCGCTGTCATTGATCCCTTCTGCGCTCATGGCAGGCGGCACTAATTAATCGATCACAGCACACTTTCTCAAAGAGCTGGGTCTTGTGTTTGGAGTTCTACTCAGGAGAGCCCCAGGCAGCACCACTGATCAGTGAAAGTTAGCATGTGAGATAAAACCTATTTTCCCAATTAAGTGGTTTCTATTGACTCCTAGAAATAAAAAATGAGGAATTAGCTCACTTATACTATTCCTTCTCCTACCTTTTCTCCTCCAGGATTTTTAGTGTTTCTACTGATCATCTTTGTAACTTTCAGTAACAGTTAATTTCCTCTTTTTTGTTCAATCAAGTTTTAGCAGCATTTCTTGATTTTCCACTTTGTAAGAAGAGGGTAATAACTTTCTTTCTTTTTTTTTTTTTTAAAGATTTTATTTATTTATTTGGGACAGAGAGAATGAGAGACAGAGAGCATGAGAGGGAGGAGGGTCAGAGGGAGAAGCAGACTCCCTGCCGAGCAGGGAGCCCGATGCGGGACTCGATCCCGGGACTCCAGGATCATGACCTGAGCCGAAGGCAGTCGCTTAACCAACTGAGCCACCCAGGCGCCCCGAGGGTAATAACTTTCTTATGGTTTCCTCCATCTTTCCTCTCCCATTGTACTTTCCCATGACTTCTATATTGTCATATTATTAACATTCACATCCTTTCCTTTATGTAATGTGTCCTGATCACTCCTTTTTTCTTTTTGAAGATTTTATTTATTTATTTGACAGAGAAAGAGACAGCGAGAGAGGGAACACAAACAGGGGGAGTGGGAGAGGGAGAAGCAGGCTTCCCGCTGAGCACAGAGCCTGATGCGGGACTCGATCCCGGGACTCCAGGATCATAACCTGAGCCGAAGGCAGACGCTTAACAACTGAGCCACCCAGGCGCCCCTGTCCTGATCACTCTTAATGAGACAGTCTACCCCCACAAATCTATCCTTCGTAGTCTGCTTTATTTTTCTTAATATCATTTTTCACCACTTAAAATAGTACATATTTATTTTTTAACGATCTTTCCCCAACTAGAATTTAAATTTCATAAAAGGAGGGAATTTGTTTGTTTTGTTTAGTGCTGTATCCCTAGCACCTGGAATACTGTTGGCATGGTAAGTGAGGTGCTTAGTAAATATTTGTGTGGGGAATAAATGAATTCTAATCATGCTCCATACCCCAGTTAACTTTGTTGTTGTTGTTGTTTTGTTTTGTTTTGTTTTTTGAGAGAGAGAGAGCAGGGGAAGGAGGGGCGGGGGGGGGGGAGAACCTTAAGCAGGCTCCACATCCAGCATGGAGCGCCCGACTCAGGGCTTGATCTCATGACCCTGAGATCATGACCTGAGCCGTTATCAATATCAAGAGTTGAACTCTTAACCGACTGAGCCACACAGGCATGCACCCCCCTTTGGTTAACTTTTATTGTACATGAGGAAGCTATCTGACCCTGCGATATGAAAGGATAACCTCACCTTCAAGTATACCAGGGCATTGCAAACATCCACTGAAGGCATTGGCCAACCCAGGTTCCCATTGAAAGAAGATTGCTTAACTGATTACCTAGCTTTATCCTTATAAAGCATATTGGCTTCCTAAGGGAATGGAACCCAGAAGAGGCAAATTTTGATAGGAAGGAAGAAAAAGGGAAATTTCAGAATATGAGCTTGCGTTTGCCTAGGGACATCAAAGTTTGGGAGTTGTGAGATTATGCAGCTCAGAATATAAACTGAAAGGAGAGAGAGAAAGGAAAAATGAACTTTACCTACTTAAAACATTTCTTATGGACTGGCTAACAAATAAATGTGTGGCCACAGTAGTGTTCCGAAAAGACTAACCTTTGAAGCAGGCACCCCTGGGTTCAATTTTTTGCTGTTGTTCTTGGCTGTGTGACATTGGGTGAGTTACTCACCCTCTCTGAAAATTGATTAGTGTTATTCATAAAGATGAACCTATGTTGAATAACATCTCCATATTCCTGCTCAACTGCTCATGCACAAAATGGAAAGAGTCTCTCAGTGCTCTGGGGGAAGACAAGAAAACAAGAGCTGTCTTGTTCAGTTATAAATAATGAGAGAAGCTTAAATGCTAAAAGTACTTCATTATCTCACATGATAAGGAGTGTGGTGCTAGGTCATTTCTGGCTTAGTTTCAGTAGCTCTGTAACGCTAGTGAGCAAGGCCAGAGTCTTGTTTTAGCTGTTTCCTCAAGATTTAAGATGGCTGCCACAACTTGAAGGATATTCTTACATGCAGAAGGGTCAGAGAGTGAAAAAGGGGTTTTCTCATGTTCTTTTGTCTTTTATCAGAGTGGAAGCTCCTTCCAAGAAGGGCTCCACCACTTTCAGGGATGCTTGGCCCCAAAGGATGATGGGAAGCGAGGAGAAGGCATTTGAAGCCTCCGTGATGGACGTAGGCTCCGCCCATAGGAGGCGGGGGTGGGTGCCTAAACAAGGTCTACTTCAGAGATCATCTGACCAAAAGAATATGTCTGGAGCAGATATTTCCCTTCATCTTCAACATGTAGTACTGATCAGCTAACAGACAGTCCGGGGAGAATACCTTTTGTAAATCTGAAGAGTAAATTCTTAATGAGAGTTACCCCTTCTACTATGTACCAGACACTTTACAAACATAAACGTCTTTAAAGTTTTCCAGCAACATCTCATAAAGTAGGTAGCGTTATTTCTCTATCACAGAGTTCCGGAAATGTATAGCAAGTTGCCTAAGGCCCATGAACTAGGAAGTGGCTGAGCTAGGATTTGGAGGTTCTTCCGACTCCTGTGTTCGTTGTACTCCTTTGTCTCTATCACAGTCTTCCCCAAATACCCACCTGCTCCAGTCTTTCTGAGGTAGTAAGATGGCTAAATTACTATTACTGCCTCTGACGCCCTTTCTAACATAGTCATCTATGAAGCGAGGCTTTTTTGATGGTAAAAGATCTTTCATTTATTCTTATTTTTCTCCTATTGACCTAACACCTTTTTTTTTTTTTTTTAAAGTGTGCTTAGGTATGATTCAGTGATTCTGAATACTTTTTTTTTCTTCCAAGTTTAATTTTTCTTTCTGACTGCTCCACTCTTGTTTGCAGCTCCCTTGGCTGGATAAAGCCAGGGCAATTCTTTGGACGTCAATCATTTTGAAAGGCGACTTTCTTGCATGACTTGGTAAGATCTGAAAGGAGGATAACCACAATGGGGAGGCTGTGGTGAGTCGTCCCCAGGCAGCTGGCAGTCTTGAGCATCCAAATGTAATTGCTCTATTTTATTCACCACAGCCCGCCCGCTGTGTTCATCAGACTGCCCAGTGGAACAGAAGGCAATCAGGGCCGAGGCAGCCTCGGAAAGTCAAGCACACACAACCAAAGTTAAAAATATGTAGAAAATTACTTGAATGTGATTTGCTCTCATAGAACTCAATTTCTGGATAAGAACAAGAGGAAACAGTGCAAAACTGGGGCACTAAAATTCATCTTCACTGGAGAAAATGCAGGGAGAGCTGTGAACGTTTAATAATTTCAGTATCCAACCACCCATGGTAGGTGCTTGCTTAATGCATGGACAAGACAGGGAGATTCAGAAGGCAGGCAACTCAAGGCATTTCCAATTTATTTAAGGAACTCTTTGATCTGTTTTGAAATTTAGGATTCTGCTTTTGACTTTGTTAGATAAAGTTGGAGTAGAAATGAATTATTCATATGAAATATTGCCTCAATAACACTGCATCAAATAAACATAATGAAAAGCTGCCCATGTTATATAAGGGAAGCTAAGTCACAACTCTTTTGAATTACAAAGTTAAGCACTCGGGGCTAGACTCTTCTCCAACATTAGTCTATGGAAGAATCCGCTTAGGAGAATGTAATGCTCAGATCCTTTTGATTTCCGGTCAGACATGCATTTGTGGTTTATGGGTTTAAACGACAGTTGTAACCATGCTGTCATTAAATCTTACAGTCCTCGTCCCGATTCCATCCAAGTCATCAGAGGCCAGAGAGCAATTTCCATGACAATGTCTCCCACACCACTCCAGCATTTTAAGTTCACCGTAGACATGTAGTGACCAGGATTTACACCCCCAACCACAAATTGGGCATAGTATCCTATTTTCAGCAGCCACTGAGCACATACCTATATCCAGGCCTTGAAGGGAAAATTTTAAGACAAATAGAACCCTCAGTTTTATCAGTGATGTTTCTTTTCTGACAATGCTTTGGCTAAAAATTAAAAGAGAGAGAAGGATAAAGTAAACCTAAATAAACTGCACATCAGGGGAGTTGAGCTCTGCTGGAATTCAATAGATCACACTTAATTCTTGCTGACCAGCCAACTTTAAAGAATTGTAGTTCAATAAGTGTATAGGAAGTGGCCAGAATCAGCCAGCCATGGGCAGAATGGTGAGGAAGGCAGAGTTTGTCTTCAGAGTTGCCCTTATGTGCCACCCGCCCCCCCAATCCTCTGTCCTTTGGACCCTTGAGGCTCCAGGAGCAGGCCCACCAAATAATTGTGTGCTTCATGATTTCCAATCACTGGCTCAGGACTGCCAAGGGGCTTTGTGAAATTGGGCTCTCGAATTGCACTCTGGACCTGAACAGGAGCCTCTGAGATGGGGAGCAACCTCTGCTCCCTATGAAAGGGATGCTGGGCCTGAGCTGGGGGTGGCCAGTGCCCTCAGGCCTGAAAGCACCAGCTCCGCAATTGGCCCGAGGGGTGAGCCTTGGGCAAGGTCATGAGCTGCTCTGCCTTAATTCCCGTACCTGTGAAATGGTGATCGCCCTGCCATCTCTCCCGGTAGTTGTGGGAATTCAGTGAGAGATTTTTGCACCCACGTGAGTACCGGGTCTTGGGGGTGTCATGACTTCAAGTGGAAGGAGCAGAGCATGAAATATGGAGCCAATTATTGGTGCTAGAGCCTTGGGCCACTCAAGCTTGAGTCTAGGTTTCTTCATTCATAAAATGAGAAAGATTAATTCCTGCTGATTCTGTCAAAGACAATTGCTCTGATGCATAAGTGAGACAGTCATCATGGTTCAACTTATATTTTATATTAAATAAGTAAATATATAAATATAATGATATAATGTTAAAATAAATTTATGATATAAATTATAAGTGTATGCGTATAGAAAGGAATATATAACACATAAATAAAATAATAATAATGGTAGATAAACTTTATTGAGAACAGACCATAGACCAGGTGCTGTATTTGATATTTTAGGTTGGTGATACGATTCTCAAAAGAAAGCACCTATTGTTTGTTGAAGACTCTTACAGGCTCAGCACTGGGTAAGGTGATCTCTAGCATTCAGAACAAGTTCCTGTAGAGCACTTATTATGAGCCAGGCATCAGTCCGAGTGCTTGACATATGTGCATCAGTTTAGTCATCACAAATACTGGGAAGCCTTGTTGTTACTGCCATTTTACAGACGAGAAAAGTGAGGCCCAGGAAGGTTAAGTAACATGCCCAATGTCACATAGTAAGTACTGGAACTCTGATTAGAACTGGACATTCTAGCTCTGAAATGGGCTCCAAATCACAATTGTAAACTGTATTTATGATATGAAATATTTTTTTATAATATAATGCCTAATAAATATTTGTCAAATGAATAACCAAAGCTTCCTTAGGACTTTGTGTTTTCTATGAATGGCACCATCAGACCCACAGAGAGAACTGCCTGGCCTCCCTTTCTCACTTTTCTCAGCAGATCCCCTCTAGAATCCTGAGCTTAACTCTGGATGATGTATTTTAAATGGCATGTGACATTTCCCCCTCCCCTCCTCCCTTCCTTTTCTCCCTTCTTCCTTCAAAAACATTTCTGAGGCATGTGCTATGTTCCAGCACCACGCTAAGCTCTGAGAGTTCAACAGTAAACAAGACGATATGGGCTTCACCCTCAGAGAGAACTAATGTTTTAGTGAGGAAGAAAAGCAACATAATAAGTTGTGCAAATGAACACGAGGCCTGGAGAATTGCAGGGAGCTGTGGGAGTGGATGGCTGGGCGTCCTAAGCATCAGAGAAGATGTCCTTGAGGAAGTGCCAGCGAAGCCAAGACTGTAAGCATGCATTGGCTGGGTGATGGGGTTGTTGCTGAAGACCTAGCAGAGAGTGTTTCAGGCACAGAAAACAGCTTGGGCCAAGCCTGCAGTTGAGATAGAGTGTAGCTTGTTATAGACACTGAAAGATGTTTTCTAGGCCTGGGGCTAATATTTCCAGGGGTGGGGGTGGGGGGGAGATTGGAGAGAGATGAGAAGAGAGAAGTCAAGAAGAAATCAGATTGTGAAGTTTGTGTTAGAGAAGGCAAAGGGTTTGAACCTCATGCTCAAAGCCATTGGGAGCTATTGAGGGTTTCCAGCAGGCTGTGGCATGGCGAGAGTAGTATTTCGGAAGCGTCACTGGCAGTGGTCTAAAGCCCGAACTGGAAGGGAGCAAGGAGGGGGGCCGACAGAGAGACATGAGGAGGCTGCTGGGGGAGGAGGTAGCCAGGGGAGGGACTAAGGGGTAAGGAGATATCTAGGAGGTACAATCAGCAGGACTTGACCACTGGTTGTATATGAGGGGTGACTAGATACCCGCAGGAAACTCTCTCCTAGAGAACTGAGAATAAATTCATTTGAGGAATTGAGTGTGTTCAGTCGGGAGAGGTAGACTGAAGAGGAGACATGTGAGGTATTTTCAGATATTTAGTATTGAATCGCTATAAGAATGTTTTGATTAAATTTATTGTCTCCTGAAAAAGCGATCAGCTAAGGGGGCATCCATTAAAATGTTATGTTGGCATGACAAGACAAGCCCCGTAAAGCTGTCCTGTGAACTGACCCATCGCCTCATAGAACTGTGAACTGAGAGTATTTCTCAGCCCAAAGATTCCCCACTGCGAACGCAGGGGTGAGGAAGAGGAGTTGGGGACGCCGAAGCTCCAGCTGTCTGATGCGTCTGTCAGGCACCCGTGGGTGCAGAGTAGGCCCTTCCTGTGCGGAGCTGTGGCCCTTCCAGGGGTGGGATTCACAGCTCCAAGGAGGCAGATAGCAGCCAGGCTCAAGGAAGAGCTCCCCGGTAGTTGTCTGCCAGTTGTTTCAGAGACGTGAACTCCTCACTCCCGGATACGCTCAAGCGGATCTGTTATACATCTGTCAGGCAGGGGCTTCCTGTTGGGGGCCATATCACGTGATGTCTAGTGTGCCTTAACATAGTCTGTAAATAAATAATTCTAAGGAATTACACTCCCCTCCACTGACAGGAAGCCGTCCATCTCTCATTCGCGGCTGTACCATCACAAGCCGCGGTGAGGAGCACAAGATTATTACTCTAGGAGCTGAGAATCTCTCCAAAGAGCATCATTGTTCTGTCATGCCAGACATTTGCCATCTTACAGCTTTATTACATCATGGCCTCTAGATGTTGTCTTTGCTTCTCTAAACAAAATTGGAAAGAGAATTCACATTTTATCAAGTGAAAGCTACCTCACCAAGTTCTTTTACAGAGAAGTTTGTTTTATAATTCAACACATGATTTCAATTGGGGGAGAAAAATTAAGAAAGATCCAAAGGAAAATGGTGTATCAACTCTGCCTCTATCCTGACTCCCTTACAATAAAGATGTAGAGAGTCAATCTGATGTTAGGGCGCAAAGTGAGCGTGAGTTCTCTGTGTTGTTTACAGTTCCTTTCGAGAGAACTTGCATGCTCTATAATGTGGACAAATGGCTGCTAAGGATCTTCCTAATGCTGTCAAATTCACTTTACTTATGTCCACTTTTTTTTTTACCTGAGTTTGCTAACTAAATAGAAGCCTATCACCCCCGCGCCACCTTTCTTCCTCAGGGTTATGCTTTTAAAAGTGTTCTCAACAGGAAGTAAGTTTCATTAGAGCTTGGGAAACAAATTGGTGAGGTGACAGATCTGTGGTTTGATGGAAGCTCAATTATAATTGTGTAACATAATATAGCAAGTGCAGATGAAATCCTATTAAGGGCTGGAAATCCAATATCTCATCTCTATGACTTTTAATTGATCTTTACACATATTGTCATTGCAGTCAAATATCTGAGCTGATTCTGGTACACATAAACAAATGTAAGCACATTAACTCTGTTAATAATTTTAACAAGTCATCTGTATTTCCCATTAGACCATCTCCAGTTTTGCCTTGGCATAATTAAAGATATCATCAGTGATGAGCCTAATTCGTTATTTAGGCATGCACGTATTGAAGTCTTGCTTTTATCATTAACTAAATCGTGATATAATCTATGTAGCCATCATTCAAAAATTAGACTTTCTCTTTCTCTGAAGTAAATATGGATAGTTGGGGGCGGGGAGGGTGCAGGAGAATGAAGCCCCATGGATGGTGTAGAAACCACAGAGGAAGAATGGAAAGTCTAATTTCTAGTCTTGAGTTCACCACTAAAATAGCCATGTGAGACTTTAACCTTTTTGATCCTATTTCATCACTTTTGGTAACAAAGATATTGCCCTAGTTTTTTCTCTCGGCGCGACCATTCTGGTTTCTGTGAGGCAGACACTGACTCCCTGCTTTGCTAATCATGAACAGTTGGGTATAAAAACTGTGGCCTTTATGTTCATTTTTGCTCAAGCTTCATAGAGCTGGACAATGTAAGCTCATGTGTCAGGGGAGGTGGTCTGGGAATGTATTTTTCTTGCTGATTGTTATATCTGCAACATCAAGTTCAGGGCCTCATGCTTGCTCAGTCAGTATTTGTTGAATGAATGAATGAATGAATGAATGAATGAATGAACTCATGCATTCTAGTCATTCTGCTTTCCCATGAAGATAGATTGGAGAGATTGCCTGGACATCCCCATTCAGTATCCCTTGTGATATTATCCTTTGGCTCGATGAAAACATCCTGGTTACCTCTGAAAGTACACCTTTAATGACATGATCTGACACCAAATGCCTTCTCGTGGTCTTAATGAAATGGAAGTGAATCAGAATAAACGGTTGCCGCCAGGACTGTTCCCTACTATTGCCTATGAGTCAGAGCACAGTGTGGAGATGCTCTCTTGTTAGTCAAAGGCAGGTGGAGACTTAATTTGTTAGTTTCCAGCTCACTCAAAGTGGGAACTATTTGCATGTGCTACAAATATGACATTTGAGAATGTTCTTTGAGTGCTCAGAGAATATTAAAATCTAAACCATGCTGTAAACAAAAACAACTTTTAATACCAGCTATGACTAATCCAGTGCTTTTGTTCATTAAGTAGAACAAACATTCTGATTTGCAATCAAATATCTACAATTACCGTGAAAGCTTGAGAAAAATCCTCCCTGGCAAAAGATCTTATCTCGGCACACAGAACAGATAAGATTCATTCCTTGATAGACGATCTCCATGCACAGGTGATCCCAGTAAACAGTCTTTGCAGAGTGATTTTTAGCAAATGAGTAGTGTATGGGGGGGGCGTTTTATCTGTTTAAGTTCATCACTTCCTGAAATCGTCTTTGCATATATTAGCATACATTCATTTCACTGATTCTTTGTTTCTTTTGATGGGGGATACTCCTTCTGCTCCTTATTTCACCTGATTTGCTTTTGAAGTGAAGAACCCTTTTCTTCTTTAGGTGTCCTTTGAAAATAAATAGTATTTCCTGTACATTAAAAAAAAATAGCAGAGTTTTAATAGCAAGCCTTCATTAAGGCCAAAAGCCCCATGGAAAAATTACTAGTGCACTTCTTGCATTAAAACACACACACACACACACAAATACACACACACACACACTTCATTAAGGGCAGAAGCTCCACAGAAAAATTATTAGTGTCCGTCCTCCTGTACTAAAGACTTCTAGGAAGATGCTGGAGAGAAGCTGTTTGAGAATATTAGGGATTCCTGAAGTGAAAGAGATCAACTCCAAGGTGACACCGACCTCTCTCAGATTAGTGACCTTTTGCTTGGTTTTTCTTGTTTGCACAAGCAAAGACTTTCGACATATTCCCCAATACACTTAATTCCCCTCTGCTTGGCACGTTACCAGCAACATAAAAAAGAGAGAAAGTGAGAAGCTCTCATTTTATCTTTGAGCTGCTTAAATATTTATGTTCTAATTTGTTATTGACTTCATGTGAAGTTTTATCAAAATATAGATGGAAAAGTTTAAAGATTGCTCCTGGGAGAGCACTTAATCCATTTAAAAATAAATTTCTAATGGCCAGATTTTCTGGGCTTAAAACATGAAGCTATGAAAGAAAGCAAAACCAAAGAGGCCCAGTTTATATGCTGACATTTGTAGATGAGGATAAAGAAACTTGGTAATGAAAATGCTAATCAAATATCATTGTGAATGCTCGTTTTTTTTTTTTTCATTTTTCTAATATTTGATGGAAGCCTTTCCTAGATTTCTATTTTAATTACTTTTCATTTGCAAAAATTGAAACCTAATTAAAAAACACCCTAGGGTAAACCCTTGGGGATGGGTCTTTGTTGCCTTCCATCTTCAGTTTCTAGCTCACTTTTAGCTTACTCATGCTTCCTTAGACGCTTAATATGTTAATTCTTTCAGAAATAGTTATATGTTAAATGCAGGGACTGGGCAACATATATGAAAAAGACTGAATTTCTAATGGTGAAATTTTGGAGAATAAAAAGAGAGATAAACAGATCATATACACACATAATCTTTCAAATGCAGTCATACGGATCGATGCTTGAAGATCTATCCCCAGTCACTGCTGCCTTTATGATATAACTAACATTATTTACCCTTCTATTCTGAGACCTTGCTGACTTATTTTTGACCAAAGTTCTTATAGCAGTGAGTTCCATGTCACAAAGAAGAGCCTTAGCTGAGGAGATTGTTGAATAGCTCTTTCAAAATTCTAACCCACTGAGATTTATTTTACTGGCAAAAGTAGCATATATTTTGATTACTTTATAAAGGCTAGGTCCGGCTTTGTTTATTTTGATTGGTCAAAGATTTTCTTATTTGCTTGGATCAGAATTTCCCATATTTTAGGCCTCAGATCAGGGCAAGTTCACAGAAACCTTGTATGGATTCTCAAACCTAAATTTGAAAGGAGAAAGAAAGGAAGGAAGGAAAGAAGGGAAAGCGAGAAAAAGAGAAAAAGAGAGAAAGAGAAAGAAAGAGAACTCTGTGTAGTCCCAGATTTTTGTCTGGCCTCCCGGAAGTGGGATACAGCTTCCTGGGGGAATGAGCAAGGTCCTTGCTAAAGAGACAGAAGCAGGAAACATTTATGACACCTCACAGAAGCAGTGTTCACTCCTTCCCAGATCTCTCACAAGGGAATTGGAGAACTCTAGAAGCTCTGCTCACCCAAAAGCCTCCAAGCTGGAAGCCATCACATGTACTGTGTTGAAAACTTTGCCATCTGCACATAGCTCAAAAAGATGTAACTGGTAGAAGATTATGTGTCAGAGTGTGGGCCAATTTCAGGACAGGGGCGGTGCCTGTCTTTTTGACTGAAGCAGATCTAGCTCTGAGCCTGGGCCTGCTGGATCTGGGAAGGAGTGAACACTGTCTCCTGTTGAGAATGGAGACCACCAATTATTGGAAGCCCTGAGATGCTTTTGTATAATTTGCATGTCTCCCAGGTCTAATACCCAAATTCTAGCCTAATTCCTTATTACTCTACCAGGGCTGTTATTCATCTGAAGCATCATACATGTACAGTGTATGAGTCAGGAAGTAGAACCAATAAGAGATCTGTATCTCTATATCTCTATATATCTATATCTATATCTGTATCTGTATCTCTATTATAAGGATTGGATTATGTAGTAATGGTGGCCTACAGTCTGCCGTCTGCAAGCTGGAGGCCCAGGAAAGCTGGGGGTGTACTTTGGAGCCTGGGAGCTAGAGAGCTGATAGAGTAAATCCAGGCCAAGTCTGAAGGCCTGAGAATCAAGAGTGTTAGAGGGCAAGAGATCTGTGGACCAGCTCATGGAGTCCAGCAGAGAGAGAGAGAGAGAGGCTATCTAACCTTCTTCCTTCTTGTTCTATTTGGGCCTTTAACAGATTGGACGATGCCCATTCATGCTGAGGAGAGCCATCTGCTTTACTCAGGCCAGCGTGGATTCCAATGCTTATCTCTTCTTTGGATGCAAATTATCTTCCACATTCTGGAGCAGAGAGGTAAATAGATACAATTCTTTTTTTTTTTTTTTTTTTAATTTTTAAAGATTTTTATTTATTTATTTGACAGAGAGAGAGAGAGAGACAGCAAGAGAGGGAACACAAGCATGGGGAGTGGGAGAGGGAGAAGCAGGCTTCCTGCTGAGCAGGGAGCCTGATGCAGGGCTCGATCCCAGGACCCTGGAATCATGACCTGAGCTGAAGGCAGCCACTTAACAGCTGAGCCACCCAGGCGCCCCAATAGATACAATTCTTAATCATCTTCCTCATGTCTATTTTGTATCCCTGCCCCAAATATACACATGTGCACAAGGTTTGGGGTATGCTGGCTCTCTTTAATGTTCCCACACTTTTGCTTCCTTTATACTTTCAGTGTGATGTATATTTGGTGTGTATGTGTATGTTTGGTGGGGTAGGGTGGGTGGGAGAGGATGGGTGGTTTAGGGAGCCTGTGCTGGATAACAAAAAAGGTTTTATTTTGTTTAGTAAAGACTATATCTGTTCTTTATTATATATATGTACACACACATCATCCATCTCTCTCTCTCTGTCTCTCTCATCTATTCATCCGTTTATCTAATTTTTGTATCAGGATATTATATATATTATTGACCCTCCCCCAATTAGTGTTTCATTTGGGGAACCCTGATTTGGATCTGACAAAAATAATTCTAGAAGTCACAAAATTCTGACTCTCTACTGGTTACCAGTGAGGCAAGAATCGGTTCTGATGATCTCATTCATCTATCAAATTTTAATTCAGAGCTTGTAAGATTGATGCTGTGTTAGCTTGCTTCCTACCCATTTCAAACTCGTTTCCCTTGCCTCCTTCCATAGAAGTTGCAAAGCTAAACACTTACATTTTTAGATAGCCCTGAAGCTATGGGTGGCCATGTAACACTGTTCTGGCCAATGAAACGTAAGTAGGAAATATTGCTTGAGATTTCAGAAAAGGTGTTTGCTTTCTTGATATAATACATACTACCATCTGCTTTCTACACCCTATCTTCCTTTTTCTTGCCTGGAATAAAGATGTGATGTCTGGAGCACTAGCAGCTACAGCATGATCATGAAGTAAGACCAAGAGAATCCATGACTATGGCCCTAATGTCCTTCACCTAATGAATCTACACAAGCAATTACCTCTCAGATTTCCTGTATAAGCCCAGAAAATGGGGTTTTCTAAGATTCACAACCAAATGCAATCCCTGACCCATATAGGTAGGCATTGGGAAAATAGTGGAAAGAGGACAGGATGGAGTCTCTGGCTTACGATTTTGTGAGCAAGACAAGTCTATAGAAGTTGAGGTCTTTAAGCAGTGTCCTCCATAGACATACCTTGGAAGCTCAGGGCTCATTTCCTGCCTGAGAAATCTGGAGACAGAGACCAATAAAACACATTTCTAGGTATTGATGCAGATTCAGTGGCAACTCCAGGGTTAATCCTGCAGGCTAGAAATAAATTATGCTCTGTCTCCACCAGACTGAATCTTTACTAAAACAGCATTAATACCTACTTATATTTTTCTATCAATATTTCATAAATTTGAAGAGAAACAACTTGAAAGAATTCAGATGATTTTTTTCTCTGTGTGTGCTTTCAGAGCATCAATTATTGCTGTGGGGCTCTTTCAGAATTGCCTAAAGCTGCAATAAATTCCCTAGTTCTAACTTTGAAGATTTTAGAAATGCTAATAGTGGAATGTGTATGAATTATTACTCTTGCTCTAACACAGTGATACTCTCCTGAAGAGTAAACAAAATCCTCATTCAATTTAAGAATGAATGATAATTTTTTTGGCTTGAGTTAGAGGACATGTGAGTGGAGGTTGGGAGGGATGTGTGAATTTCTTAATTGTCTTATATTCAGTGTCTCACTGAGTGAAGAATATAGATAGGTCAAAGAAGATTGTTAGTATAATATCTTTACACTTTTTTCTAAATATTTTACATTTTCTAACTCATCTGATTCTTATGAAAATATTGTTTGGCAGGTAGGTAATATAACTATTTCCATTTTGCAGATGGGGAGATCAAGGCATATAGTATTTCTTCTTGATGGGCTTCTCAGTGTTCCAGGAACACAAAACTCACTACTCACAATTGATATAAAAATGGTGATCTATTGGGACGCCTGGGTAGCTCAGTCAGTTAAGTGTCTGCCTTTGGCTCAGGTCATGATCCCAGGGTCCTGGGATCAAGTCCCGTATCAGCCTCCTTGCTCGGCAGGAAGCCTGCTTCTCCCTCTGCCTGCTGCTCCCCCTGCTTGTGCTCTCTCTCTCTCTCTCTGACAAATAAATAAATAAAATCTTAGAAATAATGGTGATCTGTTGGTCACGTCTGTTAGTTTGTAGTCCTTCAAGCTTGGTAATTAAAAACAACAACAACAAAACTTGACCAACTTCCCTCATTCCACTTGTGAAAACAACAACAACCGAAGAAAGGAAATATTTTTGAATCTATTTATATTTGATCCAAATTGAACCAGGAGAGGTAAAGAGGGAATGAGGAAGGGAGAAAGGAGGATCAGAAGTAGCAGCTATTGAATACTCGTTTTAGGCTGGGAAGGTGTGGGAGATATGATATATATCACCTCAGGGACTCTGGATAAGAAATGTGGGAGGTGCATTATTCACATCTTACAGGTGGAGAGGTAGCCTTGGAGAGGTTAATCACTTGCCCAAGGTCATATAGATAGTATATCATGGAAGACTGATCATACTGAGAAATCTGTTTTCAGGGTTTTTTAGTTTGTGTCTCTCTAGGATTTTGTTTATTTCATCTAAGTTACTTAATTTATTGAATACAGTTGTTCATAATATTCCCTTCTAATCCTTTAAATTTATATAAGGTTGGTAGTAATGCTCCTTGTTTCATTTCTGAGTCAAGTAATTTGAGTCTTCTCTCTTTTTCTTGATCAGTCTGGTTAAATGATTGTCAATTTTGTTGATCTTTTCAAATAATCAACTTTTGCTTTTGCCTGTTTTCACTACTGTTTTTCTATTCTCTCTTTTATTTCTGTTCCAATCTTTTTTATTTCCTTTCTTCTACTTGCTTCAGATTTAGTTTGCTTTTCTTTTCTCAGTGTCCTTATGTAGAAGGTTAGATTATTGATTTGAGATCTTTCTTTTTTAAAGTATAGACATTTATTATAATTTCCTTCCAAATACTGCTTTAGTATACATTTTTCCCCAAGTACTGCTTAAATTGTATCCTATAAATTTTGCTATCTTCTTTTTGTGTTTTATTTTCATCATCTCAAAGTATTTTCCAATTTTGCTTGCAATTTCTTCTTTGACCTATTGGTAACTTAGAATTGTCTTATTTCATTTCCACATAGTTGTGAATTTCTCAATTTTTTTTCTGTTATTGAATTCTAACTTCATCCTATTGTGGTTTGAGAATAGTCTTTGTACACTTTCAATCTTTTTATTTTTATTGAGGTTTTTTCTCTAATGATCTAGCATATGGTCTGTACTTGTGAATGATCTGTGTGTGCTTGAGAAG
The DNA here is from genome assembly GCF_029215605.1 of Mirounga angustirostris. Taxonomy (NCBI): domain Eukaryota; kingdom Metazoa; phylum Chordata; class Mammalia; order Carnivora; family Phocidae; genus Mirounga; species Mirounga angustirostris. The sequence goes on from NW_026991713.1 coordinate 23,056,007, forward strand.
AATGTGTATTGGGCTTTTGTTGGGTAGAATGTTCTATTGTTGTTAGATCTAGTTGATTTATAGTATCATGAATTTTTCTATATATTTGTTGATCTTCTGCCTGGTTGGTGTATCCACTATTGAAAGTACAATATTGAAGTTTACAATCAGTATAGTTGAATTGTCTATTTCTTCCTTCAGTCACTTTTTGCTTGTGTATTTTGGACACTCTCTTGTTAGGTGCATATATGTCTAAGTGCTATATCTTACTGATGGATAGATCATTTATTATTATAAAGTGATTCTCCTTATCTCTAGTAACATTTTTTTTTGTTTTAAAGTCTATTTTGTCTGGTATTAGTATACTCATTCTAGCTCTCTTATGGTTGCTCTTTTCATGATACAACTTCCATTGAAATGAGCTGGAGTGTGAGGTGATGGAGTGGGTCATGGCTCAAATGCCACCAATTTTTGCTGTTCTTATCAAGATTGATTAGATTTTTTTAATTTTTTAAAAAGATTTTTATTTATTTATTTGACAGAGAGAGACACAGTGAGAGAGGGAACACAAGCAGGGGGAGTGGGAGAGGGAGAAGCAGGCTTCCTGCCCAGCAGGGAGCCCGATGCGGGGCTCGATCCCAGGACCCTGGGATTGTGACCTGAGCCAAAGGCAGATGCTTTAAAGACTGAGCCATCCAGCACCTCAAGATTGATTAGATTTTCTTGAATGAATGTTTTTCCATTTGTTATATGCCATTAGGACAATTTACAGAGACTTCAAATTATTTAAAAAATAAACTTCACCTGTTAGGGTTTTGTTGGGGAGATGACCCATGGAGATCTTCACACTACTATTGTAGGAATTCTTTCAAACTTGATTTTAATCTCATCTCCTTCTCACCACCCCCATCACACACCGTTCCTTTCAGATTCAACTGGAACTTAAAAGACCTGAAGGGGGGAAAATATGGAATCTGCTTTTTCATGCCTCCTTCTATTTCTTTTTCTAGATCTGAGAGAAAGGATTAAGGGATTGGATGAATGTATATTTATCTTTTTAATGTAACTGGGTGGTTATATTATTATCTTTTAATAAGTTCTTTCGATTTCCCCAACTAAAGCAGATGGTCATTTTGTGCCCTCCATGTAACAGCATCCAATCCTTGCTTTTTCATTGGGTGTGTATGTGTGTGTGAATTTTGTGGAGGGGTCCACAGAACCTCCCTACTGCATGTTTATCTGAAATAGGAGACTAATATCTCATGGGTTAGTGCTCTTTCTTCTGTATTCCAAAAGGTGTCCAAGTTGGTCTTAGGAGACCATACACTTAATGCAGCAGCAGGGATGGGGATCTTTCCAGGACTGAATAGAATACGAATGCCCATTTCCAAGGATCCATCTTAATTAAGTGAGTTCTCTCTTTTGGTGGGGCTTCATTATTGGGTGTTTCATGGGATCCCAAAGTCTTAAGCAGAACTTGATTTTAATTTAGTACTAGAATCTAAAAGATCTAAATGGTGCAGAATTAAATCAAGTCTAATTCTTAAAATCAGTAACAAAGAAAGGATGGGTATGGTATCATAAAATAAGTGATAACAAAGATGAAAACTGTATTCCCATGATTGAAATGTTACTTAACCATTCAAGTGTAACTCTCAAATTCACTATACTATATAAACTACTTTATCTTTCCTTACTTGGGGGAGGGTCGGCCTTTTTGTTCTATTCAAGCTTTCAACTGATTGGATGAGGACTGCTCACATTAGGAAGGGCAATATGCTTTACCCAATCTACTGATTTAAATGTTAATCTCATCCAAAAAACACCCCCACAGAGATACCCAGCATAATATTTGATCAAATAGCTAGGCACTTTGTGGCCTAGTCAAGCTGACACATTAAATTAACCATCACGCTCCCTCCCTCCCTTCTTCCCTTCTTGCCCCATCTTCTTGGCTGTCGTTACCCAGAGTTGAACTTCCGTTGCACCGAGGTGGGTGTAGAGTGAATGAGCAGGCTGTGGCTCAAATGCCATGGGTTCTTACTGCTCTTATCAAGATTTATTAAATTTTTCTTTATTTCTTTTTTTTTTAAAGATTTATTATTTATTTGAGAGAGAGAGAGAGAGCACGCCAGGGGAGGGGAAGAGTGAGAGGGAGAGAGAGAGAATCCCAAGCAGACTCCCCACTGAGTGCAGAGCCCAACACAGGGCTCAACAGGGCTCGATCTCACAATCCTGAGATCATGACCTGAGGTGAAATCAAGAGCTGGACACTTAACCAACTGAGCCACCAAAAATTAAATTTTTCTAGAATAAATGTTTCCCAATTTACTATAGGCCATTAGGAAAAATTTAAATCCATTGGATAAAATGGAATTCATTCTCCCTCCCTCCTTCCTTTTCTTCCTCCCTCCTTGCCAGAATTCCTTATTTTCCCACTTCCTTCCTTTCTTCTTACCTTCCTTCTTCTCTTTTTTCTTCCAACCCATGTTTATTAGGGCCTTTAGCCCTATCATAGTCATATTAAGAGGAAAATAATTTATACAACCATCCTTGTTGGGAAATAACTTGCAAAGACTGGAGATCTAAGAACTCTGAATATGGGAACTGAGTTCCCAGGGGGAAGTGTGGCCTGGGGAACGAGGTTTACAATGGTAAGGGTCAGAAAAGGCTTGTCTGTTTATGATGGAATGTTTACCTCAAAAGTCATCTGTATTCTGTGACTTAGAGGAAAATACTGGAAATTATGCATTTATTGGTTTCAGTGTTCTGGATTTGTCTCAATTTCAAGATTTTAATTATTTTTAATTAATATACATGACTTACACTGTTGCCTTTTCCTTTTAATGAATTTAAATATTGGTCTAATCCAGTAACCAAAAATTTAGTAATGTGGTTATTGTCCTCTGTAAAAAGTGGGTTTTTGTTTTTCATCATAGCTTTATTGAATGTTTTTAGGCTTAGATATAAATAAAATTTCATTTTAAAGATATTTACATTATATATCTTGAAGTAGTGTTTTGTTTAGATTTTTCCTAAATTATTTGTGCTGCTACATCAGAAAATTTAATAATGATTTTGTAATTCTCTTTATTAAAAATAGTTGAAGCAGTTGTTTTGAAGCTAGTGGTATATGAACCATCTCTAATTCAACTTGTTAATCATGGATGCTTGGGGGGGAATATTTTGGAATCAAAGTATGAAGAATAATTATTATCTTCTCAAACAACAGGCATCTATTTTCTGTGTGTACACGTGTGTTTTTGTTTAACTCAAAAAATGGAGATTAAATGTCCCTTATGTCCAAGGACCTGTACCAGAGACACAAAAGTCTTCCATCAATTTTCAGACTACTTGGAGAGTGGGGGACATATAACTGAGATGGTAGGAAGTCTAGAAAGTTCCTTCTGGGGTTGGAATAAAAACTTCAGAGATGGGCGCCTGGGTGGCTCAGTTGGTTAAGCGACTGCCTTCGGCTCAGGTCATGATCCTGGAGTCCCAGGATTGAGTCCCATGTCGGGCTCCCCGCTCGGTGGGGAGTCTGCTTCTCCCTCTGACCCTTTCCCCTCTCATGCTCTCTCTCACTCTCTCTCTCTCCAATAAATAAATAAAATCTTAAAAAAAGAAAACACTTCAGTTTTGGAGAAGAGAGGAAGTGTAATTTGTTTGAGGGTCCACAAAATGCACAGGGGAGGTGATATTGTAATTAATAATATATACACTTTAAGTTGGAATTAATTGCTTCTGCTTCCATATTCTTTGCATCTTCATTATTGTATTTTTTTTCATTCAGCTTTGGCATACTTCATTATTTGTATTTGTTTATCTGACTACTTTTAAAGCTTCTTGAGGACAGGGATCTTGTCATAATCATATTTGCTCCAAATACTTACTATTCCTTTGTATCCTTTCATCGAATCCCCATGGTAGTGCTAAACAAATGTTTGTTTAATTAAATTTGGCACTATTATGAAGAGAAAATTATGCAGAAGTCAGAGCTCTAGTCTATATGAGTCAAAATACCTTTGATAAGAGGGTTTAAGATTAACAGATAAATCCTATGGAAGTAATTAACACTTCCCTCTGAAAAGCAGTCAGGGCCCAGATAGACATGAGGTCAGAAGCTGTGAAAATATTTTTGAGAAGCAAGGGGGATATGGCAGGACATACTTGTTTACAGACACACAGGAGAGAAAAGGTAAGCGGTTCTTGTAACAATTAAATAGTGACTGGAGGTCTTAATTTGTACCTGAGTATAGATGTATTTTAGCTTTTGCTGAGGATTGGCTATCGTGCCTACCAACTATGCAAGACTGTGGTATAAGATATGAAGAGACAAAGAAGACGTGGTTTGGTCCTCAAGCAACTTTTCAAAATATATTTCAACAGAAACATTATCAGCATTGTTTCTCTTGCTTCTGCCTTCCCTATTTTTTATAACTAGAGCTGTTGATTTTCCCCACCCAGCACCAGCTATTTCTTGATTCTAAAGCTAATCTTCAGTGAGGCAGACATATAGCCTCATTTTCACTATTTAGGAGGACTTAAAAATGAATTTCACCTCTGGACCTGGGATCCAGGACTCAGCCCAGCCATGGGTGCTGAGCTCCATTGCTTCCTTGAATCTTCTCCTTAACAGTTAGACTTGGGATGACCACTGTTTTGTTGTCACATGGTTAGAGTTCTATATTATTTGCTACTCTCTCTTTTACCTGGTCCAGCACCTTTGTCCCCTCAAGCTTCTGCCTTAGCCACAAGAATGTCACCCATATATCTCTTTGCCCATCTCCTCTGGCCCTCTGGCCCCAAATACCAGCCTGTTTGGGTTCTTCCAGTCTCTTTCTCTGAGGGCTGGGCACCATCCTGGTACAACAGACTGTAGGCCCCGACTCTGTAGGGAATGGCAGAATCTCCCAGGACTGCCATTACTGTCCTCTTACATTTCCTGAGACTCTCTGCTCTCCTCCTTTTGGAATTGGCCATTTCTGCGTACTTTATCTGTAACACCTGACCACCCAGGAGTAATGGTTTCCTGAATCGTTCCATGTTTGCTCTACCCCCTGGATTCTAAGCCTTAGACTATCCAGCTGCCTTTCCCTGGGCCAGTCTTTATAGCTGGACCAGGTTCTGTGCTATCCCCACCTCCACTGTTACTTTACCTGGTTTCTCTCCTCTTTCTTCCAGTTCCATGTTTCTGAGGACTCTTCATACTTCAAGCTCAAGTCTAGGTAGGCATTGCTAAATTGATCTTCTTGTATTAAATGACACTTCTAACCTAGTTAGAATAATTTTCTTAGCAGATATGGATACATATATATATATGTATAATGGATATATATATGTATATATATATATACACACATATATACATATATTTCTTAGAAGATATGGAGATAAATATATATATATACACACAAATACATGCATCCATCCATAATCTATCCTCTTTAAATATTAACTTTGTCTCCAAGTGTTGGTATTTCTTTTCATCCATCCATCCATCCATCCATTCATCCAACAGATATTTAGCAAGAAACTACTGAATTTAAGTCATCTGGCTCAAATGATGATTGGTAAATTCAAGCCATACAGACACTCTGAAGATAAAACTCTGCTAGCTTTAGAATTTTTAAGATGACCACATGAATTCTTTAACTTTTGTGTTATATAATTATGAGTGATAAATTCTAGACCATGGGGCTCCTGGGTGGCTCAGATGGTTAAGCATCTGCCTTCAGCTCAGGTCATGATCCCAGGGTCCTGGGATCGAGTCCCGCATCGGGCTCTCTGCCCCTTGGGAGCCTGCTTCTCCCTCTGCCTCTCTCTCTCTCTCATGAATAATAAAAAAAAAAAAATTCTAGACCATGAATGTAACTTTAAGGCTAAGTGTATTTTAAGTTCAAGTAATAAAAATATGATCTCAGCTCTATTATATGGGATTTGAAAGCTAACTGTTATATATCAGGTACTTTATTTTATGAGCTAGGTTTTATCATTATCCACAATTTAAGATGTGAAAATAAAAAATGGAAGCTCAGAGAAAATTAAGCAACTTGCCCAAAGTCAATTGTCAGAGAGCAGTGGAGAGAGATTGTATACTTAGGTATTTCTAGGTCTACAGTCCCGGTTCTTACCATACCACCTCTCTAATATTTAATACAGAATAAAAACAACATTTGAATTTTTACAATCTGATCCTATTAGAATATCTTATTATATTTTCTTTAAAATGGTTGCATTTTTATTCTTCCTGGTAAGTCTATCATTACACAGAAATGTTTTTATCATGAGACATTAGACACACCTGCCTTAAAAAGGCATTGTATGATAATTGCCTCTTTACAACCATTGTGAAGGTTGCTGGGACATAGGGACACACATAATGATGATTTTGGGAACCACGTAAAAGATTAAAATATATTCCAATTCTTTCTCTTGGAAAGCAAGAAAGTGTGTATGACATATGAGAGCGCTGAAATCCAAAATGGTTTTAGGACTTCAAGGAATAAACTTCCTTCCATTCTCTGAAAAATTACACTCATTTGGAATATGTATCCCACTGCTACTTCTTACCCTTCTGTGACCTTAGGAAAGTCATTCAATTTCTCAGAGCCTGTTCCCTCCTCCATAAAATGAGGTTAATAATAATAGTGATAGGTTAGTTGTGAGGATTAAATTAGATCAAGGGCCAACACAGCTCCCAGCATATGGTAAGTACCTAAAAAAGAGTTTACTATTGTTGGTCTTTAGGTCCTGTCCATTTGCATTTTGCCTTTGCTTGGATCCATGGATTTAGGTTTTTGCATTTTAGAGCTTAAGAAAATTCACCTGCAGAGATGTGTTTATTAGAGTTTGCTTGTAGTATCTTGAGATCCATCTTTGTCTGAGTTTCTCATTACTTTTTACAATTACATGAGTCTCAATTATGTTTCTCATCTTTTTTGTTGTTGTTGTCCAATCACTCCATAGGAACCACATGACAGCCTTGATCTAGTTTAAAGAACACTAGGCCAGCCTCTGGAGACCCAGATTTCATTTTGTCTTTGCTAGTAACTCACTGTGTGAACTCGGGCAAGCAGCTTAACTTCTCTGGGCTTTTTGAGTCTGAGTTTCTGATATTCCTATCACCTTCTTTTATAGTGTTTTCTATCAGTCTTTGGAAGTATTTAAATGCTTTATTTGAATAAATTTAAATATATGCATAGTATAGTGCTTAAGTACATGGACTCTGGGGTCAGTTTGACTAGCTCCCACACATACCAGCTCTGGGAAGGTAGGCAAATTACCTAACTTGCCTGTACCTACTTCTACTTATTTGAGAAATGGGGATAAAAAGATCTACTTTGTACGGTTATTAGGAGGAGTAAAAAATGACTAACACACCTGCAGCATTTGAAATCATGCCTAGCACAGGGTATAAGCCCCATAAGGGATATGGAGATGAATACATTTTTAAAGAGCCTGCAAGTTACTGGAGGAGATTAAGGCAAATACCAAATAACAAGGAAGAGTATGATACATATTCAATAGAGAAGAAATTGTAGAACCTGATGGAACATGGAGGAAGGAGCAATTAATTCCTGCTGAAAGGACCAAGGAAGGTCTCATGAATTAGGTCAGTATTGTTTGGGCCAGGAGTGAGCTGGCTATTAAGTGAAGGGTTTCTTGATGGAAGAAATAAAAGAGGCAAGGTGAAAAAAACTCAGAAAGTACCTGATGTGCAGCTCTTTTTAGCTGCAGTGTTGATGCTGAGTGAGGGTGTGTACTGAGAGATGAAGCTGGGAGAGTGAACCGGGGTGAGATCAGTGAGGGGTTTAGTGCTTTGCTAAGGAGAACGGGGTTGACACTACCAGTATTAGGAAACACTGAAGGTCATTGAAGCAATATCATGCCATTTGTGAGCTAGGGAAAATTCTCAGGTGGTTCTGTCAAGGAGAAGGGAGAGGAAAGAGAAACCGGAGTCAGGGAGAACATGTAAGGGCCATTGGAATAGTCTAGTAAGAGATCATAAGGGTCTCAATTGGAGAAGTGGTTACTGGGGTAAAGAGAAGGGCTAGAATGGAGAGCTGGGAAGGTAGGTACTGTCTTATAAACTCTCCTACCTGCTCATCATTTCTTTGTTCTCCCCGCTCTGGTTCTTTCTGTCCATCCTCCCAGCTCCTGTGGCCTTCTCTCTATGGTGATCGGCCTGTGCTCAGTGGCCCACCTGTATCTAATCGTGGAAAAGTTAAATGGCAAGCCCTCAGTGAGCTAGGAAGCCAGGAGCTTGTATTACCACGTGTTTAAGGGAGAGGATGTTTGAGAAGCAGAAAACGATCACACAACAAATAGCTTTTGTTTATTGGGGGGAGGCTTCCAAGCAATAATTAATCTGAAAGGCTTTCTTTACTTACAGGAAACCCAACTATTGAAAGGTGCATTTAAACCTCTTCATTATATATCTGCACTAGGTACTGCATAGCAGGAATTTTGTGGGGGGCATTTTGTAATGCAGGATCTGTGGTGTGGAGAGCACTGTCTTTCATCATTGTCTGGGTTTGTGTCATAACAAATAGGAAAGGGACCATCTAGATCAAAAGAAATAACTATTATAGGCAGCACCTATGTATTACAGGGTAGATGTTCTCTTGAAAGAATGCATTGTAAGCAATTGAAGGTCACGGGGATTCTCTTTAATTAGTTATACCTGGTTTGACAAACGAAGGTGAAATTCATGAATCTGTGCAAAATACAAATCAGAAACCAATCAGTGAATACTGCAACAGAATAACAAAAGGAGATCAGAGCCAGCTAGAAACAAAGTTAACAATTTTAAAGTGACAAAGATGCCCTGGTAAAAAGAGACTGTTAATGAATCCCAGAACCACAGTGTAGCAATTATTCCACTCTGACATATGTAAGTACGTACATGTATATACATCTATCTATATATCTATATCATCTATATCTATATCTATATCATCTATATCTATATCTATGCATAGGTATATATACATCGTATAATACATAATATATGTAAATAAAAGATAATTCATTCAACAAGCATTTACTGAACACTTATTGTATGCCAGACACTCTCCTAGGTACTATGAATAAAACAGCCAACAAAAACAGATCACATCCTAAAGAGCTTATATTTAGTAGGGGAGACAGACAATAAATACATGTGAAGTCATGTGATGATAAGTACTAAGAATAAAAAAGAGAACACATTAAGTGGAGAATGAGAGGTAGAGGGAGGGCTATGTTTCATACAATATGTTAGGAAGGGCCCCCTTAGTAAGGTGAAGATTTGAGGGAAGGCTTATTGAGATCTGGGAAGGAAAAGTAGTCCAGCCAAAGGGGACAGGAAGTGACAAGCTCTGGGTGAGATGTCTTGGTGTTGTTGAGGAACAGCAATGAGGCAGAGTGGTGGGAGCACAGAGAGGGAGAAGGAAATGGTAGATGGGGTCAGAGGAGTAGCTAGGTCTTTCAGGCCCTCACAGAGCATAGTAAGGACTTTGGATTTTATTCTGAGTGAGATGGGAAGCTTCTAGAAGCATATTATAATGCTAATCACATAGGGTTAATTTTATTACTTCCATCTAGTACTTTATGATCCCATTTTTGCATCTATACATTTCTAAAATTAGGCATGTCCCCATCTAGCCCTCTTCTGTCCTGCTGACTTCCCTCTCATCCATAGTGCTTTAGCAAAGGCAGCTCTGGATTCTGTCCTGGTGTCTGCCACTGCATCCTTGGAGAGTTTCAGTAAGTTACCCTTCTTGTTTGGTTCTCCTATCAAAAAAATGGGAATACTTTCATCAAACTCATGTTATTAAAGATTTAACAAGAAAAAAGAAATGAAAAATGTCCAAACTCATAATATTACAGTATTCCTTGTCTTTACACAATTGCCACAGGACTCAGTATGCAGTAGGCACACAATAAAGGCTGCAGCATTGAATAAGAAAGTTAAATGAGGGGATATATAAAATGCTCTCTAAGTTTCGTTAGGGCTGTTTTATTCACTGAGCTCAAAAGATACTCTTTCTGGGGGAGTATGACTCATTACCCAGCAAGTTAAGTTATTTTTGTTTTCATAATGCTTCTCTAATATTCGTATTAAAGAGCTTATTTTACTTCTTAGAGAGTGAAAATGGTTCATTATACTTAGATTTGTACTTTTCATGATGCTACAGATAATATATATTTAATTATCCCTCTTACAAAATTTTGCTAACAATTTTAGAACAATTTTAAAGCTTTGCAGAATGTTTTGTGTGATACTTTGTGTGTGTGTGCTTTGAGTCTAGCTTTTGTATTAGATATGTGCAAAAATGGTCAGAAATTCTTTTTCTTCCTATATGCATGTCTCTTTGATGTATCTTTGCAACTCCCATCAAGAGCTGGTATCTATTTCTTTTTTTAAAGATTTTATTTATTTATTTGACAGAGACAGAGACAGTGAGAGCAGGAACACAAGCAGGGGGAGTGGGAGAGGGAGAAGCAGGCTTCCCGCTGAGCCGGGAGCCCGATGTGGGACTCCGACCTGAGCTGAAGGCAGTCGCTTAACCAACTGAGCCACCCAGGCGCCCAAGAGCTGGTATCTATTTCTTTATGTCTTGAATCCGAACTTGGCCAGGTGACTTGCTTTGGCAATAAAACATTAGCACATGTGATACAAGTAGAAAGTTCCATGCACAGGACCCTCCCTTGCTGCTTTTGGGAACCCTGTGGCCCCTGGCGTGTCAACAAACTTAGGCTTACCTGCTGGATGATGAGTCACATATGGCCAATTGCCTCCTTTGCCTCTGCCAACAGCCAGTCCACTACAAGGCATGCCAGTGATGCTCTGGTCAGCTCGCTGACACATGATTGAGCCTGACCAACAACACATAGACCAGAAATCAACCATCCCAGCTGAGCCAAACACAAATTGCTAACCCACTGAATTGTGAACAAATAAATGATTTAAGTGCTAAGTTTGGGGCCAAAAAAGCTAACCGATACAGCTCATATCCCTCTTAATTGGGTATATTTTTGTGAAGTGTATTTTCTCTTTGTTTCTTTTTCCTCCAAAACTCACTGTGGTAGAGACAACTGGTCCCCCAACATCCATTTTCTCTTATTTGTTTTATTAATAGACATTTCTCCTTCCCCCACCTACCCACATTTGAGTTTTATCTGGGCTCATGACTCTTCAGCTTGAGACTAATTTCCCTGCCTTTTCTTGCAGCTAAGGTGTGGTCATGTGGCAAAATTATGGGCAATGTGACACAAATGGAAGAAACGTGTGCTAAGAAATCTGCTTGCTGTCGATTCTTTCTCCCCTCTCATTTTTCTCTCTGGGCTGGGAAGTGGGGTAGCCTCAGACCAAGAGATGGAAGCCACAGGTTAAAGATGGCAGAGGTAACCCACTAGCTTGGGTACTAGGATGACTTTGCAGATCATGCCTCCTTACCCATCTTGGACCACTGCCCACCACTGGCCTGTTCTGTGAGAGAAAAAGAAACTGTCTTAAGCATGCCACTATATTTTTGGGTCTCTTTGTTATATAGCAACTTGACTTTTACCCTAACTCATACATAACAAATACTCAGCAGACACAAACTCATAAACACATGCTGCCTACCATTTAAAACTCAGGAGCTCAATTAATGTTAGATTCATGCACTTATTCAATAATAGTTACTGATTTCCTATTGTGTGTTAGGCACAGAGTTGCATAAATTATGGCTTTTTTTTTTTTTTTTTTTGGCCAGGAGCTGACGAATGAGCAGGCATAGAAAATAACAAAAAAAGGAATTAAAGGTGAAGAGTACTGTAACAGAAGACTCTGTCAGGGGTGGTATCCAGAGAAAATGAAAGGATTTGGACATCTTTTAAAAGTTTGCTGTGGTAGGATGAAACACACATCATGAAACGAAGCAGCCATTCAATGCACCTGTACGATTACTTTCACAGAATTTGGAGACCTCCTCTCACTTGTTTCTGGGTCACTGACCTTGAGCTGGGGCAGGGGTAGGGGGTGGCCTCTGGCTTACTGTTTTCTCACTTCAGACTTCCAACGCTGTCTTTTCAAAGAGTTTTGTGTGGTGGGTATAGGGGTGGCAGTAGGGACAGAGGTTAGGTTTAGAGGATTACTGACAATCCTGTAATAACTTTTGAAATAGCTTTTCAGATCAATTCCCATTCATTTCCCACTTTACAGAGAAAAGAGGACCAGGGTAGGATCAACGGTTATGAGAAAAACGAAGAGGAAAAAACTCCACCAACCACACCTGGAAATGGAAGAGATCTCTTTGTTCCTGTGTCCCATTCCCCACCTCCCACCCCCTACCATATCCTGTGGCTTATTTTTGTTTTCCTTCTATCATCCACAGTGGCTTTTATTTCATGCTGAGAATGCCCTGGGAAGAAGACATTAAGTGGGAAATCATTGCAAAAGTTCAAGAAGAGAACATATATAATATCTTGGGTATTAACTAAGAGATGCTAAGCATAGAAAAGAATCTTGTCAAATTAGATAGTCATGTCTACTTCATCTAATTGCACCAAATCTCCCATCATACTCGTTTGCAATAGTGGTATTTTTTATCTTGAGTCATAATGGCCCTACTTTTTATGAATGCCTTGCCCATATGTGCCTTATGGTTTCAGAATACCTTTCATTTTCAAGTTGTAGGGGTATGCCTTTATACAAATCATTTATCCTCTGTAAGCCTCAGTGTTCTCATTTGTAAAATGACTAATAATCTATGGAATCTCGTTTGGGTCCCAAATTTGACAATTTGAGGTCCCTTATAAACATACTGATTAAAGTCTGGTGACAACTGTAGCTACAATGACAACAGAATGACGAAGCATATTAACATTAGTGTTAATGCAATAATCAGCTGTGTTTTATTCCATATGGCAATTTATTTCAACAATTAAGCCAAACTCCATCTGTTTTGGCATACACAATTTTTTCAAATGGGTTCCTGAACTACATCTTCGGAAATAATTTTATGTTTTTCAAATATTGCTACCATCAATATATGATGACTGTGTGGAATCTTTCTGATTAAAAAAAAATCATGGATGCCAAAGCCCATCTCATTTGACAAAGGGATTGTTTGGCTGTTTGACCTTATGGATATGTTGCATGGTCTAATCAATAGTCCCAGAAAAGGAAGACAAATCTCAGTGTCACATAGAGGGAACACACATGGGGTGCTAGTTTCTAGAAGAGGCAAAGCAAGCCTCAATGCTGCCAGCAGCAAATTTCTATTTTTCTGACCTGAGGATCCTGTTGGGATAGGATGTGCCTCAATCTGTGATGGAGACAAGAAATATGGTACATCCCATACATCCGGCAGGGGTGCCTTTCTTTGACTTGGGTTGAGCTGCATTGACAGAACAGCAATAGAGAACATTTGTCTTTATCTTTATAACGCTTGACAAGAGGCATGATTACTGCTGTAAGGGTATCAAAATAAAGAAAAAAATGGGCTGTCCTACAGCTCTGTTATTTATCACATTCAGAAACGCTAACCCAGACTAGCAGGAGAGAAATTCCTTGTCAAATTGCCTCTAAAAATCATTATTTTCCTCCCTGAGATAATATGTGAAGCCCATGGATCCACCCATGCTGTCCCCCCCACACACACCCCCACCCTCTCCAGGTTTGTAGTTGGGGACAGTCTTCCCCTGAGCCAGGCTGTCCCTCCATAGACAGAAATGTGGCTCATTGCATGTGCCAGTCTGACAATAAACACACCATTCCCTGCATGTGCAGGAAATACAGAAAAATGCTAGCTGGTGGCTTATTAACAAATATTGAATGTATACAGCAAAAAATTCGATTTATTTTGCAGCAAGCGTTAGGATATGTCTGGGCAAATTAGTGCTGGAACTGACTTTGTTCAACCCCTGTATTTATTTTTCCGTTCCTTGTTTTCTAATTAGGCAGGCTTTCTTCTGCTTTGCAAGCACCCTCTCTGCCTAAATCATTGCAGATCTATCGCATCCTCAATACAACAGGCTTACACATTCATATTAATACCATGATAGGGAGGTATAATCCACCCTTTTGCATATAGGCTCCAAATTATTTCAAGAGTGATATTAAATGCCTTTATGACACAGTAATACATTTTCCTACTCTGACTTACAGAGGGCCTGCATGTGCTAAGGCCAATGATTTTTCCAAAGAAATTGTGAAGAGTAGATGGGTCTAAAGTGTGTTTGCATTGAAAGGCACCTCCTTCAGTGTCTGGCAGCAAGTAGTTTTTTTTTTTTCCCCCTCAAAGTGTTCTCTTTCAGCAGGTCTTTGCAAAAGAGGGTATTTGCTCACAGTTCCTCATGGAGAGCAATTCAAGAATTAAATCAATGGCCATGTCCTAAATCTTGTTTGAAATTCCACATTTTATTTGGATTTGCATTCTTTTGTAGGGATTAGAGCAATGGTTCTCAACCTTAGCTGTCCATTAGAATCATATGTGAAGCTTTAAAAAAATATTGATGCCCAGGCTCCTTCCCAGACCAATTAAATCAGAATATCAGAGGGTGGAGCCATGGCAGTGGCATTTCTAAAGTTCTCTAGATGATTCTAATGGGCAGCAGGCCATTGGTTTATAGGGTTATTATGATCAGAATACATCCAAAGAACTCTTGTTTATTTATTCAATAAATATTTGAATAACTACTATATATTAGGAAAAAGAGTATGTACCATAGGGGATTCAATGACATATAAAGAAATTTCTATGTTCTCAAAGTAGCTGGTAAGTTAATAGAGGCCATTCATTCCACACATATTTTTTGAGTCCTATTATATGTTATAAGCATTGGGGACTGAGTACGGAATAAGAAAGACAAAGCTGCTGCTGTCATTGAGCTTACATTCTAGCAAAATTTTTTCCTAAATAGGTACTGATTAATCATATAAAGAAATGAATACAGAGATAACATGATAGAGAGTGGCTGAAACAGGGGAAGAGTTTTGGGATGCTTCTCTGAGTGGCAGATTTGAATGATGTGAAGGACACAGTCAAGTGAAGGTCTGGAGGGAGCAAGTTTTGGATAGAAAGAACACCAGGGTGTCAAGGTCTTGAGGTAGGAGTGAGCAGATGCCAGGAGCAGAAAGAAGCCAAAGTCCTTAGAGGAGGTAGGTGGTCAGAAATGAGGTCAGCAAGGTGGACAGAGAACAAACATTCTGCATAAAAGCTAACCTTAACAGAGAGACAAAAGCAGGCAAGCTTTGGAGAGGCAGATGAATGTTTCTGAGCATCTGGAGAGAAATAGCGTTGCTTTGGTATGGGCATTCAGTGTTCATAGGAAAAGTGGTTTTGAATTGTAGCTTGAGGGAGAATACCCGAGAACTAGAGGGAAAGGGCATTTTAAGTCATAGTATTTCTCTGCAAAAACATAGAAGACACAGCAATCTAGGCCATGAACAGAGAGCAGCACATTGTTCCACTTGACTGGAATGAGGAATTCAGGAAGCAGTGTGGGAACTCAGAGGCTGGGATAATAAAGGATCATGTATGTGGAGAGCTTGGACTTCATCCTAAAGAATAGGAAAACCCACATTTTCTGTTTACTTATTTCGCCTTATGTCTGGCCAATTCCTGCTTCACTCCCTGTATCCTAGAAACTCCAAACTACTTTCTACCACACTTCCCATACACACATACCTATACACCGTGCTGGTCCTAGCCTTTAGGTTTTACAGTTGTCTTTCCTTGCGTTTGAAATATCTTTCCCATACTCTTGGGCTCTTCTCTGTCAATGAGTCAAACTCCTACTCAGGAGTTAGCCACAGTTCCTTCAGGAAGGTGTTTCTGACCCTCCTTGGTGACTCCACAGAACGAGAGGCATATTTCTTTGAGGGCACTTAGCATGTTGAGTGGATCATTCCTGAGTGCTAGGGACTAGCTCTTTATTGAGTGTTAGGTACTATGCTATGTGCTTGCATTATGGTTTAATTGGTAGATAGGCAATGAATACTGAACATAAATAAATTGGTATGTTGAAAGATGGTAAGTGGGGTAGGAAAAAGTAGTTTAGGATATGGAAGATTGGGAGTGGTGCAGGAGGGTAGTTACATTTATAGTAGAAAGTCAGAGTGGGCCTAATTGAGAAAGCAAAATTAGATCAGACTTTGACCACCTATCCCAATTTGCCTGAGACTGAGGAATTTCCTGGGATATGGGATTTTCAGTACTAAAACTGGGACAGTCATGGGAAAACTAGGATGGTTGGTCACTTTAGAACTGTATGTTAATATTTGTCTAATCTACTAGTTCTAAATTTGAGGACAGGAACTAGAGAGTCAGGGTAGCATGGTGGTGAGGATCATAGGCTTTGGAATCAGACTAGCTGGGTTCAAATCATAGCTCAGCCATTTGTTAGCATTGTGACCTCGAACTAGTAAGATTTTTAATGAACCTCTGTCCCTTAATCTATGAAATTGAAGTAGCTGGCACAGAATAAGCACTCAATAAATGTTGCTGTTATTATTATTCATAGTGCCTAGCACAGCAGCTCCTGGATAGTTGTTTGCTGAAAGAACAAATGAATTAATGATAATGTACCATGTGCCAGGCACTAGGCTAAGCCCTGGATATATAAAAATGAATAAGGCATGATTTCTGCCTTCAAGAAAGCATAATCTAGCAGGGAGACCTACATGAAACACCATATTTGATTTTAACAACTGCTGTCTTCTTCCACTATGGCAATCCTCATTCTACTTTCCTAGTGTAC
Organism: Mirounga angustirostris; assembly: GCF_029215605.1. Taxonomy (NCBI): domain Eukaryota; kingdom Metazoa; phylum Chordata; class Mammalia; order Carnivora; family Phocidae; genus Mirounga; species Mirounga angustirostris. Next base: position 23,072,720 of record NW_026991713.1, read on the forward strand.
TTTTCTTTTACATGAAGCATATTACCTTTTAATATTCTATAGAATATTCTTATATGTCACAGTTATTCTCATTGGAATGCAACTGCTTAAAAGCAAGGACCTTGGTTTTTTCACTGAGATATCCCAAGTGCCTGGAACTACCGACACCAAGAAGATGCTCAATAATGTTTGGTGTTTGAATGAAGTTCCATCTGATGTGATAAGAGCTTTTAAAGAGGATGTGCAAAGTGTAGGTGATTACTTTTAGAGTCAGGAAATGTTCCATAACCAGTGTGGCATTTTAGGTTGATCTTGAAGGATATATAGTGTTTCTTTAGAAGTTTGGAAGGTATTTCAGGCTCAGAGCCCATCAAGAGGATCTCACAGGAGCAGGAGAACCAGGAGAATGCAGGGCCAGTGAAGGTGGAAAGAGGGATTGAGGGGTTAAAGTGAACCTGAGGTGGGTTAGCATGGGTGAGGTGAAAGAGACATTTCAGTGTGTCAGTGCTGATGGAAAATGGATCAAAGGATGAAGCAGTGTGTGGAGTGACAACATTGAGACCAGTGTGTAGTTACTTAAGAATCTGGATGGAGATGAGTTGGTAATTTGAGAGAGGATGGTTTTAATTTTTAAAGAAATAAGCTCACTTGAGCATTAGAAGGCTAAGGGGAAATAGCCAACAGAGGAGGCAAGAATAAACATGGAAGAGGGCCCAATTGATGCAATAAGGTTCTGGAAAAGATAGGAAGAGATGAAATTGAGAGGACAGAAAGAGGGAGGGTTTCCTCTGAAAAGAAAAGAAAAACTCAGTTTTCTTCAGAGACTAGAGATAAGCTTCTCACCACTTGTGTGGAACCCAATACTGATTCATTAAGTCATAGGAGGTACTGTCATAGATGCTGAGTCATTATTGACAACTCAGTGAAATCCTGTTACCTCACTTTATGCTGGATAGCAGTTAAGAAAGGTGGCAACTGGGAGTCTTTCTTCAAGTGGAATGTTTAGAAAAAAACATAACCACTCAATTATTAGAAAACACAGGGTACTATAATGGAATTTTCTGGCTAACTCAGAATTCACCAAAAAAACCCTTTATGTTTCCACCATTGTTAAAAGTGATTGCATTTTTTTTCTTTAATGAGAATGACAACTGAAAAAAAATTCCATTTTTTAAAAACATTTGAAATGCCTCAGAATTTTATCTCAAATTTTCATTTAATTATCCTGAGTTGCAGAGGTGGATGGTGTGAGGGATTAGTATTAGCAGGCATGGAATTTAGGATGTAGTCAGAGCAGCCATTTTTTTTTCAAAAAAAAAAAAAATTACTCAATTCCAGTTGTAGCAAAAGTACTTAATGAATTGAAGATCCTGGTTATTTGCTTTTACTTATTTTTGACTTTTGTATTACATCTGAAAATTAGCATCTAAGAATTAGGAAATGAAAGATTATGAATGAGTAGCCTGTCTTTTGCAGATCAAACTTTTGCTTATAAATTTTGTATTGTGTGGGTAATCTTTATATTCTGCCATCAGCCAAAGAAGTGGGTTGTCTCTGAATATAACTATTATATTATCAGCCATAATAGTCTTTTCCTCAAGGGCAGTTTCTCAAACAAATGATTTCAAAATCAATAAACACCCTGTAGCCTCCTGTTTCAGAATTTGCTTATTCATGAGATGCTTATCTCTCTGTAAATTCCCAGGAAGAATTCTTATTGCTTAATCCCACCATATTGGATTGAATGCTTATCAGTTCAAAATTAGTTCTTATTAAATTTTCTTGGCAACTTTGTAACCATCTCAGGGGGTTCTCCCCTGTGAGTTACTCTTACTTTTCAATCTCACATGAGTAGAAACCCATTTTAACATCCTAAAAATCATTAAACATTGGCTTGCCCATTTGCAATGTGCTCCATTTCAGTGTTAGTTGGGCAAAGGCTATATGCCCACAAAGAGGGCTTTGTAAAGAGACTATTTTGTACTGCTGCATGGTTTCATTATTAGACACTAACAGTCTCCATCACTAACAGGTAAAAAATTGATAGCTGAAGCATGGTAGAGGCTAGTGTAGGTACCTTCTCATTTTTCACCTTGAAGGCTGTTTCTGCCATCCTTTGGTTTGGTCCCAGGGTCATTAGTAGCTTCTCTCCCAATCTAGGTGTCTGTGGAATTACGGTAGCACGTACGTGGCTAGGTAAACGAAAGAGGAAGGGTCTGTCTGCTCTGCCTGCCTGATTGTGAGAAAAGAAAAGATTGTGCTTAAGATGGCGAGAGCTTCCGATATAATGCTCTGCTGTGGGCTCATTTGAATAATCTCTCCACTCATTAAACACAGCTGCAAGGCAAGAGGCAGCAGAGTTCAAAAGGCAAGCCAAGGGAATATATTAGTAATAGAATTATAGTTTAAGCCTTTAGGCATGTTTCCCCAATATTTTTGTACTCCATTAATTACAACAAGAACACTTTTGTCACTTACTGAAAAAAAAAACGTTAGAGGAATATTTTGACTAAGAAACATAAGTAAAATGTATATGTTTTATAAAAGTGTTAGGTACGCTGCAATTAAATTTTAAGACAAACTCTGGAAGTTATCCAACAAGTCATTTCCTCACTGTACAATTTAAATCCCTGGTGAGCTGGGATTAGAAACCATCAGCATGATTTAGCTTCATGAGTCACTTTACCCTTGCCCCAGTACATGGGTATCCTCACACTGTCTTCTCACAGCTATGTGTGTGTGTGTGTGTGCGTGTGCGTGTGTGTGTCTGCATTTGCTTTGTTGGGTGATTTCTGGTCTAAATCCCAGAATGCCTCTTATACCCACTCAGAACGTCAAATTTATTATAGGATTAGAAAATATTTAATAGAAGAGAGAAAACAGTGGAAATAAAAGCAAAGGTTTCCTTTTGAAGACTTCAGAATTTTTCCTCTTTCAGTTTCAGGGTCACTTTGGGCTCTTCTGGAGTTGCAGGCTATAGGGTTATGTTTTTGCTCTCGATTAATCCCCACCCCTAATCTCATCCACCACACCATCTTGCCTGGATGACTCACCGACATGACATTTTAAGATATTGGGAATTTGATGTATTTAAATTCTGAATGGTTTAACTCTGAATTCAATTCTGTATCCTCCCTTGGGCTGTGGATTGGATTGTGTTGAGTTTTATTACCCCAGGGACTCATGTCCTCTTCCAATAGAGGAGCAAATGGCTTTCATTTTGTCACAGTTTCTGTAGGGATTTTAAGGATATATTGGCGTCCAGGGTGGGCAACTCCATCCTTCTCCTTTCCTCACACAGATGTCTAAATTGACAGAAAATGATGCAGATGTAGCACAGAGGTTGTAGGGACATTCCAGTCCTCTGTTTTCATTAGCATTTCCATATTAAAATCTTTCCAAGGCATGATGCAAAACTTAAAATACTTTGAAATCAAATTACTGAAGCGTTTTTCTTTTTAAGGCATCTGATTTCACCCAGCAGCGTATGGATAAAGAATTCCTTTCAGGTGAATTTTCCAGATAACTGAATTTAGCAAAGTTTAAGGAAGAGTAAACTGATAGTTTGTCACTTGATTTTGGATTTGCTCTCTCCTTCTATCTATTTGATTTTGTATGTGTTAAGTGATTGGCAAGCAGTGAGTGTGGTATGCTGAAAAGGGGGCCCTCAAAAGATTTCCACATCCTAATACCAAGAACCTGTGAATGTTACCTTAAGTGGAAAAAAAAGGGTCTTTGTGGATGTTATTAACAATCTTGAGATTGTTAAAAAGGGTCTTGGTAGATGTTATTAACAATCTTGAGATTAACAACAAAAGTGGAGATTATCCTGGGTTAGCTAGTTGGGCCCTAAATGCAATCACACATATACTTTACATGAAGAAGGCAGTGGAAGATTTGATACACACAGAGGAGAAGGTCATGTGGAGATGGAACGAAGTCAGACTTTGAGATACAGGCCTTGAAGACTGGAGCAACAAGCCAAAGAATGTCGGTAGCCATCAGAAGCTGGAAGAGGTAAAGTATGACTTTATCTGGAGAGACTGTGGCCCTTATGACACCTTGATTTTGGCCCAGTGATATGAATTTTGAACTTGTCTTCCAGAACTGCAAGGAATAAATTTCTGTTGTTTTAAGCCTCCCAGAACCTGGTAATTGATTACAGTGGCAGGAGGAAACTAATAGAGGAAGGCACTTTCACAACATTCAAACACTGGGGCCACCAGCCAGGCAAATGAACCTCCACAGTGTCTAATAGTTCCACATTTGCAAATGATCTTCTAGACTAGTTGGGAATAGTATAGCTGCCTGTTTCAAATTCAGCATCCATAAGCACAAAATGTTTAGCAAAAGGAAAAGAAGCCTACTGATTTAAGGACTACAGACCAAAAGGAAAATAGAGATTTGGTACCCATGGGTTTATCCCTCCCTCTTACTTTCAGCCTAAAGTTACCAGTCCCTATAATCTGGATGTTCTTTCTCAGGAAGGAAGTAAATGACATTGGATCTGACACAAATAAGTCCTTGGCTGCTGCTGTGTCCACATTTTCAGTTGCTTGCCACGTTATTGTAGGGGAAGCCATAAATTGTCACTTTGGGTCTCAGAATATCAGTTGGTCGAGCAAGAGGCACACCATAGCATTCCCACCCCTGACTGTGCCCTTGACTCTCATCTTTGGTTCTCCCCTCCTTTCCAAATAAAAGCAGCCCTGATTTTTATTTTTTATTTTTAAAGATTTTATCCATTTATTCATGAGAGACAGAGAGACAGAGAGAGAGGCAGAGGAAGAAACAGGTTCCTAAGGAGCAGGGAGACCGATGCGGGACTCAATCCCAGGATCCTGGGACCACAACCCGAGCCGAAGGCAGACGTCCAACCATCCGAGCCACCCAGGCACCCGCAGCCCTGATTTTTAAAGGTCTTTTCAACCAAGTTAAATCAGAAGCACCTTCTCACTGGCCTATTTCTTCCTAAGACATCCTACTCTTGGCCCTACCAGCTCCATTTCAGTTAGGGAGACGAGTTCAGTAATAGAATATATCAAAACATCTCTTTACCTGGATTTATGAAACCAGAATAATATGTATCTTCTAAACAAAAGAAAATACCCCGAAATATCAGACTCTAAATATATCCATATGACTTTTATTTCTCTATGGAGAGGAAAAGGTGGGATCTTTTGCTGGACAGCCCCTATAGCAGAGACAATGCCTATTTTCCATTTTATTCTTTTAGTTTAGAAATAATGAACAGAAATTTGAGAATGATTCCACATATCTCTAAACACCATTATTACATTGGTAGCAAGACTTCACTGATTTAAAATAATGATGTGAGGGTGGAGGAAGACAGAGACAGCTGAAAATCTGGTTGTGGGAAATTTTTAAAGAAGAGCACTTTGGTGTCAACTAGAATGCATACTAGACAGTGAGATATAAATGTATGTTCATCAGTGGAATAAAGCAAGTTGAATTAATTTAAACATTCTTTTGCACTGGACCAAAGAAATAAAAGTCATTTAATAGGCAAGAATTTATTATGCCTCCTCAGTGGTCTAACTGAACATATCTGGAGGCGTGTTTATAAAGAAATCCTTCATTTCAAGAGCTTTTGGTTAGATGTAGCTACTGATTCTACACTAGGTTCCCTCCCCTGTGAAATTCCAAAAAGGTTTTCCAGGAATGTGTTATTTTGACCTTCATTAATTGATAAAGTGGATAGACACCATGTTTGAAAATTAAAATCTCTGTCCTCCCTTTCAGAACTGAGTTTATTGTAAGCATTGTTTCCATGGGCTGCCTGTTTATTCACCTTCTTTCCAGCTTCAACCCCATGTAATTTTTATTCTCCTCTCTTCCATCAAAATTGTTCTTGGAGAGAGGAGTGGTGATATAGTTGCTAAACTCATTGGATTCTTTTAGTACTTATTTTACCAAGTTCTTGGAAGAAGGGTGATCTGGTCCCGGCAGTAGCCCCATAAAACATCTTGGCATCTGCCCTGAGAATTTCACTGGACTGGAACGGTTATGGCCTGAAGCCTCTGTCACCCTGATCATTGATCCAAGCCATCAACCCCCTGTTCCCCTTTCAGCAGCTCTTCTGGGCAGTCCCCATGCTGTTGAATGAGAGTAAAACAGAATAATCTAAGCTCTGCTCCCAAGGTAACCATCTAAGTTCCGACCCAGAGTCAACCTCTTGGGTCACCGGGGGAGGTCCACATGTCCTTCCAGACCAATTGCTAGAAGTATGAAATAATTATATTATTCCATTGAATCTAGGGCACATCCTCCCCCCTCTTCCTCCCACATTTTAACATCTTTTACAGTCCATGGCATTTAGAATCCCTGTTGGCCTGCATTTACGTTGACGCCTTCCCCGAAGTATTTGCATTTCCTTGGCCAGTCCCTTGGTCTACTATCAACTTGAAACCACATTACACTAAATTCTCAGCTTGAGGTTTCTCTTGACCACACTGATGGTGTAAATTCAGGTCAAAATCTGTGCTTTGGCTCCTGTTTTCAGGGGATAGTTTTTAATTTCCTCCCCAACGAGTGCCAAGATTGAGGTACCCATTCTTCACTGTCCCTTTCTGTGTGGTGGCTTTATTTCTCATTTACTCTCTAGTCAGGGGTGTTTTTCTCTCTTAATAGTATGCAAAATTATAGTGCATGGTTTGTTCAGAGACAATAAGAGAACAAAAGGTTAGTGTTGTTTCTAGAAGCTCTTTTGTGGGTAGGCTGAATTTATCTCCCTCACAGAGACATTGCCACACCTTTTGTCTATAGCATACAGCCCTTACCTCCTTCCTCTAGTACCAACCCAGGTCTTCCCCTATGGTAGAACAAGCTTCACTCCACCTCCAAGTTTGCTTTTCATAATAACACTATCAGCATGGGATACAGTTCACTCATGACGAGGCCACCCAGGGGTGGGTTTGGTCTTTATTGAACTTTATTAAAATGTGAAGTTTAGTCTTTATTGAAATTAACCTTAACCCTACCTGGTCATGTTCCCATTGCATTCTCAACTTACTTCAGAATTTCTGGGCTGGCAAGAATGCAGAGCAGTTCACATTTCTACCATCCTCTTCCCTTTGTTTTATCTGTCTTTCCTTGTGCACTAGTATGCTTTACTCCTAAATTTGCTAATTAAATTCCTTTTATTTCAACTAGCTATCTTTGAAGCTTTTCTCTTCAGCTGTATGTAGAACATATAGGGTTCAACAGGTTGACCCTCTGAACTTCCTCTCTCACATAACTCATATCACAATGCTAACACTTCCTTTATCTTAGAATGCTCTCTTTTCTTGTCTTCTTTGACACCATGCTCTTGTGGTCTTTCTCCTACTGTTCTGCCCACTGCTTCCCCTTAAATGTTGGTGTTCCCAGGCTTCTTCCTTATGCCCTTTTCTGGTCTCACTCTGTATACCTTCTCCATGCCATCTTATCTATAGTCTCGTGGTTTCAATTTTAATTGCTACACTGGCCACTTCCCAACCCCTATATCTGGTCCAGTCCCTGTGCTGAGCTCTAGACCCATCTATCCACTTGCCCTCAGACATCATCCACAGGCACCTGAGACCCACTAAGTCTAGAAAGGCAGCATCTTTTCCACAAATGTGTGCCTCTCCTACATTTTTAATCTTGGTCAATGGCATCCTCATCAGCCCTTAGCCCAGTCTCCAAAACTGGACATAATCCTTACTGTATGACTTACTAGGTTTATAGGCTAATTACTTCTTTGTCTCTCTAAATCTTGTTTCCCTCATTTCCAAAACAGGAATAATAGTGCCTATTTCATAGACTTGGGAGGACATTATAAATTATTTGTAGCACTTTGCACAGTGATCTATGATAAATGCTCTATTAATGTTATTTTTAAATTATACTTGATTCCTTCCTTTCAGACCACCCCTGTTCAGTTGATCACCAAATATTCCTGCATCCACCTCCTAATCCATCTGTCATGTCATGTGTCATTTGCCTACTTCTTATATCCCCATTGCTAGGATTTTAGTTCAAGCCGCTAGTGTCCCTTAGGCTGATTATTTCAGCTGATTTCTTGGCCTCCCATCTTGCCAGCTGCTCATCCATTTTCCACCATCCACCCAGAATAGTCTTCCTAAACCATACACCTGATTGTATAACACTGCTGCCTAGAAACATTTCAACTTTCCATTGTCCTAATGATGTCCAAATGTCTTTATAGGGTCTCCATGGTCAGGCATCTGCCAATTTCTCCTGCCTTATCACCCCATGCCCAGTCATTTTGTACAAAAACAGTGATAGGCATATGCCAATCTCTTTCTCTGCATGTGAACTTCACACTTGCAATTCTTCTTTAAGTCTCTTAGTTTTTCCTCTTTTCTTGGTTAACCCCTATTCATCTTTCAGATTCTGGTTCCCTAGTCTGGGTTACTTGTACCTCCTTAAGCACTTCTCTAGCATTCAGATCATGCTTACCACTTCACACTGCTGAAATAGCCCATTTACCTTCTCTTAGGGTTACCAGATTTAACAGATAGAAATACAGAACACTTAGTTAAATTTGAATTTCAAATAAACAGTGAATAATTTTTAAGCATAAATATGTCCATGCAAGCCTTTCTTCTACTAGACTGCTCTCACTTGAGGGCAGGGACCATCATTGCTTCCCAAACCTAGGGTTTTGCTTAACCCACTGCACACACTTTATTCATTGTTGACTAAATGAGTAAACTCCTTAATGAAGTCCAAATATATATTCATTATTTGTATGTTCTGTGCTGTCATGTTCCAGATCTTTTGTTTTGATGCCGTGCTAATCATGAGACATGTTCTTCTAGTCAGCGTGCTCTAAAGCAAGCAGAGAACTTAGAAATTGAACACCCTTACCACAATTTGCCTTTACATAAGTGATTTGAAATGCTCATGTGTAGAATCTTCACTGTGTCAGAATGAAGTTGAAATTTCAACCACAGTTTTCAATAAAAAGAAGCAAAAACGTAACTTTCACAACTCAACCGCCTCTTCCTTTTCGATCAGTTTGAAGGGCTTTTGTTCTTTCTAATACAAGTGTTTTCTGTTCATGCATAGCAAAGATATAATCTAATCTCCAAGGTTTATTTGCCAAAAGAATCACTAGATGTGAAAAGGAGCAAAGTTTTGAATTTTTATTAATTTGGAATGCAAGCTCACCTGAGAATTAATGTGCAGATCTCTCATAGGAACCTTTTCAAAATAAAAGTGTAACTAAGGGAAAGTTCATAGATATTTTCCAACCTGTGAACTTACAAAGTTTAGTTAGCCAAATGAAGGGGTTTCATTGTGCAGACTGTGAATGGAATAGAAGCAAACCAGTTTCAAGGTAAAGTCTTCATGCTCTGAATCACTGAATGCCTTTCTTCTAGAGAACAACAGAAGCCCTCAGCTATTTTATAAAATTTGAGAAAATACCATGAAGTCTGAGATTGGCTCCATTCTCTGCTGTGATTGGCCAACTCCTTTCTCCTTTAATTGCACTTGTTCTGTGATCTAGTTTAGCAAACAAAATGCTGGACTGCTTTCAAAGTACGGACAAAACACCTTACTATATTTTCCAGTATACTATTCTCAAGGTGAGTAGCCATAGGATCTCACTCTAGTTGTGTAAGAGAGATAAAACAAAACCTCCCACACTCATTAAACTGATCTTTTACTGTTTTTGGTGAACAATAATATCAACAGCTTTTAGTCATTTTGGTGGCTGTATGATTTATACAAGTCTGAGACCAAAAAAAAAAAAAAAAATCTACAAGAAAAGGGCATACACCGACTATGTTTCCTAGGGGATTAAACACATTAAAATCAAGAGGCACTCTCCTTGTAGAATTTAATTGAACTATTTTTCAATGGCTGGTATTTAGTTTGCTTTATTTATATTTAATGTAGCTGTAAGTAGGAAGACTGTGAATTGGGTCTCTGGGCTAATCGTGCTGACCTGTTCAGGGATGAAACTCAGGGGCTTCACATAGCAGAGTTCTGCGGTCAGGTCAGCGCTGGGTTATTGAGTTTCTAAGGTTGAGGATGGGCTGTGTCAGTTTATGCTTTTCCAGATAAGGAAAAGAAAATTGCACCTGGAGGCAACAAGAAGAGTCCAGAGTAATTGGCAGTGAGTGAGCAAAATGAAATCCTGCGGAGGTCAAGTTTGTTTTCGCCAGGAGGTGTCACTATTATCCACACACATTACTGGACGTGGAGGAAAGCGTCCAGGCAGTGGCTGGCATCATGTGACAGTAACAGGAAATAATTGTTCTGAATCTCTCCCATCTCCCTTCCTCCGTCCTTCCCTCCGTCCGCTTCTTCCTTCTTTCCTTTGATGCCACAATTCAGGTCCTCCATATGACTTGTAATGGGTGTGCTAACATGCTTTTATTAACATCAGGAGGAAAAATTCAGCGGTGGGGGAAGAATGGAGAGGAATTCATGAAGTTCAGGGGTCACCAACTCAGACGGATTGTAGGCTCTTTCCCCTTTTCGTCATGACGTGATAGCCTAAACTAATGAAAATTTAATACCTTAAGGTTGTGAGAACTGACCCCTTCGCATCTTTCTATTCCTGTACAACTCAATAACATTCCTCAAGTTTATCCATAATAAGTAGTATGGACAGTCTTCTGAGTTCATGCCCTCTGCTGTTGTTTAGGTTTTTTAAAACAGTGTTGGAAACTTCTGAGTTGTTTTTATTTTTGCTCAGGCTCCAAAGTCAGAGAGTTTGGGTTGACTGGCTCTATGTAATCCAGCTATATCATCTTGCTTGGCAGGTTATTTACTCTGCCAAAATCTCAACTTCCTCCCATGGACGGACGATGAGAATGATAACACTACCTACTGTCACAGGAATGCGGGGAGGATTAGGTGCGACTAAATGAGATAACATACACAAAGCACCTACATGATGCATGGCCCAGAGAGGTGCTTAGAGTTAACTTCACTGTTGCCTATTCATGTTGACATCTGGGCAGTAGGGAGGCTCTGAGAGGGCTTGAGACTCATACTGTCCTTCAAGCTTTCATAACTTGTCTGTCACCAGTCCCTATGGGATCTGAAAAAGACTTTATGCTTTTATTTTCTTCAAAATCTCGTATCTGGCACTGCTCTCCATTTGAGCTGATATTTTACAAAATGTATTGATGATACTTCCTGAGACATCATTATTCCTTTTTGGAAGATGATGCCGTCAATTGTTTTTTCTCTCTCCTCTCTGCAAGTCCAATTGCTTCCCTTCCTTTGAGCTTCAGATCAACTTCTAACTTTCATGTGCAGCCCCTCCTCATCTTTCTTCGGCTGAATTTCTATAGCACTCAGAGTCCATATTCCACAACCTAGATTACTATCATTACTGCTTTTCCTTTTTTCTCTAGTAGTGTTAGCTGTGCAAACTCTACTTCCTCAAATAACTTTTCTGTTTCTTAGGGGTCAGAAAGACATATGTGTCTTCCTTTTATTCTCTGTTAGCACCCAGCTCAGTTTTAAATGTACAGGTGGGATTGAATACAATTTTGGGTCACTGGTTGACTTATTGAGAGTTCAGAATGTTAGGGAAACATGTTGAAACAAACACAAGTAAGCACAGGAGGCAGGACTGTTTAAATTTTCCTCTGACTTAAACCCCTTTCTCTCTTGTTTTTAAATCCATATAGGATATACTAGACACAACAAAACAAACAGTTCCATCTACTAGTTCTAGTTCTGGCTCCACTGGAAGAAATAATGAGAATACTTCGGAAACATTTTCCCTCAGGAAGCATAAATCCCATGAAAATCTCAAGAATATTATACCATGACTTTAGGCTTCTTGGCATAACAAGAAGAGGGACAATCTATTGTAATTTTACAGCCTTTCCCCTAACTATAAAAATATATGCTAATTGCAGAGAATTTTGAAAAATATGAAAAACTCTAAAAAAGAAAATTAAGATTTCTCCTAATCCCGCTACTTAGAGATAAACACTGTTTAACATGTTCATTTATTTATGATTCACTCTTTCCTATCAATGTATATATGTGAGCGTATTTAGACATATAAACATAGGTACCCTTTTTTTGTTCCTGCAGGGCGGTGTAATGTTTAGGGGTAGGCCTTCTGCAGTTAGACTGCCTGAATGTAATTTACTAGTTCTTGGGTAAATTTAGCAATTTTCTTCTTTCCCAAGCCTCAGTTTTCTCACCTGTAAAATGGGCATAATAATAACACCAGCCTCTAGGACACTGAAAGGACTAAAAGAGATAAAGTATGTAAAGTCCTTACTATGGCTCCTGGCACCAATACTTTAACTTGCATTAAATATAGGTTATTTTTGTTACACCATTTTGTTATACAGTTTCTGTCATCTTAGATTTTTTTCCTTTGTTCTCTGTCACTTTCAGTCTCTCTTGTGATTTGGAAGTTGCATATTCTGTTTTTATTTCTAGTGGCTATTTTTGAGTTTTATTTTAAAACTTTGCTCAGTACATATTTCTCTAAATATTAAAGTCAAGAATGAAATGATATTTTTTGACCTTCCCTCATCATGAAAGAAAAGACCACTGAATATTTGGGGTCCCCCAGGACATCCGATTTGTTACATGGATGTGTTTCCTCACTTTTCATAGACTATTAACCCCATTGCAAAATGAGGACACTGAGGCTTAGGGAGGTTAAGTCAGTTTCCCATGGTTACATAGTTTTAAGGTATAGAGCTAGGGGTCAAACCCAGTTCTTTCTGACTCCAAACTTTTTAATCCCTGGCTTATGTCCTCATTATCAAGTGGTCGCTGAGTTTCTGTTTGAACACCATTAGGAACAAAGGATTCATCACTTTCTGAATCAACCTAATCCATCTTGAGCAGATTATAAATTTTCCTTATATCCAACTGGAATTTTGTCCTTCCAGCTGCCTCTCCTGGCATCTACTCCCCATTTCCTATAACACGAATATGTTCTGAATTGTCAACCAAACATTTCTTGATTCTTATGTGCTTGGATTCAAAGCAAGTACTATGGGAGTTTAAGACATGATTTTTGCCCTTAAGTAGACTTGTGGTGAAGTGAGACCAAAATATATAAAGTAATTACAGAACAAAATGAAACTGTAAAGAATTAGGGTAAAAATATGTTGAACAAATTATCAGCTTATGAAAGTTCAACAAAAGGAGAAGAGAGCATGGGGGGTATAATTTCCATTGAAAGTTTATCTTTACCTCACCTCTTACTCTATCTGAAATGATATAATTATAATCAAGAATTGGGGATCCGAAGTGCATTATTAGAACTAAATGGTAATGCAATAGCAAAAGAAACTTCTGCAGGGGTCCTTGGATGTTTGATGTAAATGTAAAACAGATTCCACTAAAATAATAAATGTCAAATATAAAATCCATTGTTTCCAATTACTGCCACTTCACAGACTTTAACTACCTAATTTAGCCAAAGCATGAGGGGAAAATATTTTGCACTTGAAAATGTAAATTAAAACATTTTCCAGTGCAGCAACAATGCTGTATTATTGAGCTTGACAGACCCCTGCTCCATCTCCTATGGTCCATTACCCTGGCCTAGCGCCTTGGAGCTTATCTGGACTGCAAGACATTCTTTGCTTCAGACTGTGCCTCTTGATAAGGGTTATCACTTTGCTAGATGTAGAGAGCTCATATGTGCCAACTTAGGGCTTTCACCAGAAATTCATGGCAAGGGAAGGGGTATGCTGATGGAGTTGTTCCAGAGCCTCGTTCTTTTCTCTTTTACTGAAAAAAATTGGGATACGTCATTTCCATCAAGCCTTTGCAAACTTCTTAGCAGTAAAGACACAATGCTTCTGCTTATTCAGGATCCTTCTTGTACCAAATTTTACGTTCTTTATGTTGCTTAGCTCAGAGAACAGGCCGTTGACCCATCCTTCAGGGAGTTTATTTTAAGGAAATTGGAGCAGGATCAGCTTGAAGACAGATTATGCTCTGTGTATCTCTCTCATGGGCTAGGGTGTCTTTGTGATTCATGGCTTCTCCCTGCACAGGTCCTCAGTATTGACCAGCTTCCTATGTTTCCTCATAGTCACTGCTTTCTCATAATGGACTTCACCTGGCTTGGACTTGCCTTGGTCTTGGAGTCTACCTGACAATGCTAGCTGTCACTTAAGTGGTGCTAACTATATGTTAGCCATCATTCCACGTGCTTTCCATATTCATTTACTCTTTGAATTTTTACACTAAGCCCATGGTGCAGGTTCTATTATCATCTACATTTTACAGATGAAGACACTGAGAGGCCCAGAGATAAAGTACATTGCCCAAGATCACACAGAACTGACAGAACTGGTACATGGATCCAGGCTGACTATCTGCACAGTCTTTATTCCCTACTATAATCTGCCTCCTAATGGTATACTTTGAGTTTTAAATCCCATCTGGCTTGGCTCCATTCTCCCAATATTTCTAAATACATTTTCTGCTATAGACTGAATGTTCATGTCCCCCCAAACTCATATTCTGGAATCTTACTCCCCAACCCCCACGGTGATGGTATTAGGAGGTGGGGCCTTTGAGAGGTGATTAGGTCATGAAGGCAGAGGCCTCATGATGGGATTAGCACCCTTATTAGACACCCCAAAGAAAGTTTTTCCCTCCCACCATGTGAGGTTACAAGGAAAAGATGGTTGCCAATGAGGAAGTGGGCTCTCCCCAGACACTGAACAGTGCCACGATCTTGGACTTTCCAGTCTCTGGAACTGTGAGAAATAAATGTTTGTTTTCTAATAGCCACTCAGTCTATGATATTTTGTTATAGCAGTCTGAACAGACTAAGACAAATTCCTAAGGGAAAGAACCTAATTGGTCCAATTCTTCATTCTGTGCCTAGTTGCATTATAATTTTCTGTCTCTGGTCCAGTGAACTATACATCTAAGTACAGGTAAGGGGATCATGTGGCTTGCAATGTGGCCACATTGGGTCTCCTTGTCAAAGGGGTTCTAGAGAGGGCATCACTGCCCAGATAAAGTGTGGAGAGGCAGATCTTGTTAACTAAACTTTTTTTTTTAGTGGGTTAAAACAACAATAATTTATTTGCTCACAATTGTGTCCATAAGCAATTTGGGCTGGACTCTGTTGGGCAGTTCTGCAAATCTCACAAGGATTCTTTAAATACTTGCAGTCATCTAATGGCCAACTAGGGCTGATCTAAGATGGTCTCACTCACATATCTGGCAGTTGGTGTGACTGTCATCTGGAGTGACATCTCAGGTTTCCTTCATGTCGTCTCTCATTCTCTAGCAGGATAGATGACTTCTTCATACAATGTTGTTAACTAAACTTTTATAACCATTAACACTATTTTTGACATGTCGGATTAAAATATTTACATGTATCCATAGGCTTGCTTTTTATCGTCACTGAGTCTGTTAGCTTGGATATCTATCTGTCCAAACTTTGAAGTGTTCATATTATTGTTATCTGGTTGAGATGAAGGCATATTGCTGCATGCCAGAAAGCATGCTACCTGCTGGTTTAATTTGTCCCCTGAGGAGCCCACTGCATTAGCACATCAAACATTACCTGCTCATAGGTGATGTGTAGGGTACAGAACAAAAAGAAGAGAGTGTCTCTTCCATAAGGAATTTATAATCTTGAGGAGAAAGGTCTCATGCACTGGCACATAGAACAAAACAAAGCCCTGTTGATGAAAGGAAAATTCTACCAGTATTTACAAGTACCATGCTGGGTGTTTCCACAAATGGCACCTCACTTGGTCTTCACAATCATTCTGTGAGATATGTGATTTATGCCCATTTTTCAGATACAGAAACCATGAAAAGAAGATGTCAATTGCCCCAAGACACAGATGACATGCAATAGGCACAGTCTTCAATTGCAGGTTGGCCTGACTTGTCACGGATGATGTCATGCCTGCCTTTTGAACACTCAAATTTTTTTGTTCCAAGTAGCCCACTCCAAACCAGAATGAGTTACATGAGTTTTCCATTTATGTAACTGCCTCTGAGAGCCTCCCAAAGATGGAACTGGTTGAGCAAAGTTTATTTCTGAGGACAATGAAAAGCAGAGATTTTGCTCTGACAAAATTCTAAAAACCTTTGCCTTGGGTCTTGCTTTACTTCATGGACAAAAACAGCAGGACTGGGCTGGAGTTCATTTCTCCCAGGTGGAGCCCAGGGGAGTGCTGAGGTGAGGTCTAGCTAGATACAGAATCTGCAGGAGAATGAATCTTGAGCTGAGCCCAGCTTGCTCTGCATCTCTTTAGCTTAGGTGCTAAACATGAACCTGGGTAAGTCTTGGGTTTGTGTGATCCCTTCTCTGGTATTTTGCCTAGTGATTAAGAGCTTGGACTTTGGTGACAGACAGACCCAAGTGTGGTCTTGGCTCTGGCATTTATCATCTGTGTGAGATGAGGCAAACTATGTGATATCCAGAAGCCTCATGTGCCTAACATGTGCTTGCTAGATGGGATCTATTATCATTAATTTTCTCTCTCTTATCATTCAGATCTAGTCTCTAGGGAAAGCATTTTTTTTTTTTTTTTTTTTTTTTTGTGGAACGTCTGTAAAACTTTATTGAGAGAATTTCAACAGTGAAGTACCCCACATAAGAGTAGTTTGCATGTTTCAGCTTGTCCTTGTTTAAATCTGGGGTAGTCCTTCACCTGCTTCCGGCATTTTAATGGGCTCTAAAAAGGGTAGACTTGGCGCCTTGACATCAGGGTCATCTTCAGTTATACCCCCAGCCTTTGCCTGAGGCAGCTTCTGGAGATCAGCTTCCAGGTCCCGTCCTTGAGCCACAGGTCCTCCTTCAACTTCCTTCCCTTGATCAGGTAGAATATCTTGACTCTCAGGTGGTGCCTCCTTTTGTTTCAGTTGCTCATCACTGGGTTGCTGCTCACCCATGTGCTGGTTAGACCGTGGATCATCTTTTCTTTGTTTGGATCTGGATCTGGATCTGACTCGGCCACTCATAGTTCACCCAGTTGAATTCAGCTAGCGAGAAAGTTCACGGCAGAGAGAACACGCTGGGAAAGCATTTTTTAAAGTATTTTGTAATACTAGGTTTCTTTGGGCTAATTTTTTCTTTTTTTCTCTTTTTCCCTCTTTGAAAAATAAGATTTACTTCTCTTTGGAAATTTGGCTGAGGGCACCTGTGTGGCTCAGTTGGTTGAGCGACTACCTTTGGCTCAGATCATGATCCCGGAGCCCCAGGATCAAGTCTCACATTGGGCTCCCTGCTCAGTGGGGAGTCTGCTTCTCCCTCTGATTCCTCTCCCCTCTCATGCTCTCTCCCACTCTCTCTCAAATAAATAAATAAAATCTTTAAAAAAAAAGAAATTTGGCTGATACGATCTCCTGATGGGAGAGAAACTTGTCCTTACCAGCCAGGTGATAAAATGACACATGAAAACAATGATATCAAGTGTTGCCAGGGGATTAGCATTAGTTGATTATATATGCCCCCTCACGCTCCTATGCAAGCATACAATGAGTAGTGAGTGGGCCTCTTATTCTCTTTCCAAGGAAACTCTGCTTATCCCATTCTGCTTCTAAGAAAATTTTTTTCCCCTCATCTTAATCATGTGGTTTGGATGGAGATGGACATATTCTTATGGATCCCATCAACTTGGCCTTCACTCTGATTTAGGATAGACATGTGATCTGCGCTAGGCCAATGGGAGCACTTTCCAGCTTTTAGAAGTTGGGATGGGAGAAAGTGTGGTGTAATGCCTGATCACGTTGGTGGCCATGTTTTCTGTTTTGTGGAAGAAGCCTGTCTGAGAGAATGAAATATATGTGCAGAAAGCAGCAGAGGTGAGAGATAAAGAAAAAGTGTTTTGGCATCTTTTGGGGCCCCGGCTCTATTGTGCTCCCAGACCTTCTTGTGGGAACATAGGTTAAAAGGTTACATTCTATTTAAAGCTAGCTGAGATTGAGGTTCTGTCACTTGCAACCTGTATTGTTATCGATTGCTGAATAATAAATTACCACAAAAATTGGTGGCTTAAGACAACAACGCACATTAATTATCTTATTACCCCGTTTCTGAGGGTCAGGAATCCAGGAGCAGCTTTGCTAGGTAGTCTTGACTTGGGATTTATTTGTTCATTCAGATGTTGGTTGGAGTGGCAGTTGCCTGAAGGCTGACTAGAGCTGGAGGATCTGTTTCCATGGTGGCTCATTCACATAGTGGTACACTGGAGCTGGCTCTTGATGGCCCGTTTCACTTCCTCTTCACAAGGACCCTCCCCAGGGCTGCTCATGCCCTTATGACATGGCAGATGGCTTCCCCTAGAAAAAGTAATCCAGGAGGCCAAGGCGGAAGAGGAAAATGTCTGTTACGACCCAGCTTTGGAAGTCACTCATTGTCACTTCTGCAGTATTCTATTGTTCCTCTAGGTCAGCCCTGAATCAGTAGTGGGGGGAATGTACAGGAACATGAATAGCAAGAGGTAAAGACTATTGGGGTCTGTCTTGGGGACCAAAGGAGGCCTGTTGGTTCATTGTGGTTACAGATGATTCTACCTCAAGGTTAGATTTTATACCATATAAGTATTCTGATCACTCTGATAATATGTATTCTTAACGTAATTACCATTATTTATCACCTCTCATCTTTGCGGAGGTTAAATTCACATATTTCTCTCTTTTCACCGCATATATAATATATAAATGCTTCATGAATAGAGGAATTCCTTTTATCTAAGTAGATTTTTCATGGGTGTAAGTTCCTTACTGGTTGTGTGTGGGCAGGGAGGTGTGAGATGATGACATGAAGAAGTTGAGAATAAATGGCCAAGTTCCAGGTTCTGCCATGTTCCCATGTACCATAGGTGGTACAGTTAGGACAAGAGCGATAAGTGTCTGCCTTCAGCTCAGGTCATGATCTCAGCGTCCTGGGATCAAGCCCCGTGTTGGGCTCCCTGCTCAGTGGGAAGCCGCCTTCTCCCTCTCCCGCTCCCCCTGCTTGTGTTCCCTCTCTGGCTGTCTCTCTCTCTGTCAAATAAATAAAATCTTTTTTGAAAAAAAGAGCAAGTAAGTTTTCAAAAAAAACAAAACTTCAGTGAGTCTCTTTCTCCATTTTTAAAAAAGGGATCAATATTTTTATCATATAGTGAAGTTATGAGGACTCTGAGACATAATGCTTTATAAGAATGAGATGCTATTTGTTGGTTCAGAAAGGTACCCTGGTATTGGCTTGGGAATCAGAAACCACACTTGGGTTCCAGTTTAGCCACTTGTTGGCCACATGGTTTTATGAGGAATTATTTATCCCCTCTGAGTTTCAATTTCCTCCCATGTAATGCTGATTTAATGATAATAATCCCCACTTCATGCAGATATGGAGTTCAGATGAAACGCTGTCTGACGGTCAAAGTTTGGAATGTAACTGTTGCTATGATTATGTCTCTGGTGTAGAAGGGTTGGAACAAAATTTACTGTATCTTTTATATCAAAGTCAACATGGCTAATTTATTTAATGAATAAATATGTATTGAAGATAAGTATATGTCAGGTGTGAGCTGAGCGCTATGGATACAACAAACAAGACAATGCTATGCCTGTCTTCTTAGAGTTCAGAGCTTATGGGGGAATGACAAGCAGGCCAGAAGTTAAAAAGCACTGTGATAAATGGTATGGGTGGGCATGTGGGTGCCAAGGGAGCATGCCGAAAACAGACTTGGAGGGTCATGGAAGGCTTTCAGGAAGAAGTAAAGTCTAAAGTAACATCTAAAAGTTGAATTGAGATTAGTTAGGTGAGGGGAGGTGGGTGAGAGTTTGGGGGAAGAGCGGCCCAGATGGTAGAAAGAACCTACCTAAAGAATCAGAGGTAAGAGAACACAGGATGGTCAGAAAATCATTCACTGTGGCTGGAGCCATTTGTGAGCTAGAGTTGAAGAGATGCTCGATCATAAAGAACTTTCTTGTAGGCATGCTAAGGCTTTGGCCTGGATTTTTTTCTTGAGGGTAATGAAGATTCCCTGAAGAACTTCAAAGCAAGAAATAGACCAATCAGATTTGCATTTTAGAAAGATCACCCACTCCCTATTTCTCAAAGAGACTGTGGCATTTTGGGTGGAACAATTCTCTATTGTAGAGATCATTCCAGCTGAGGTTGCAGATTATTGGCTCCCCAAAGATGCCTATATCCTAATCCCCAGAACCTGTGAACATGTTACATTACATGGTAAAAGGGGTTTTGTAGCTAGGATTGAAGTTATGGACTTTAAAAGAGGGAGGTGATCCTGGGTTACCTAGATTGGGTGGGCCCAATCCAATCACATGGGCCATTAGAGAGGAAGAGGAAGACAGAAGAATCAGGGAAAGATGTGGCAGAAGAAAGGATGTGGCAGGAGACATAGGGCATGAGGATTCAATCCACCATCACTTTCTTTGAAGATGAAGGGGGTCATGAGCCAACAAATGTGGGAGACTCCTAGAAGCTGGAGTGATCTCTGTTGATAAGGAAACTGGAATTTCAGTTCTACAGTCCTATGGAACAGAATTCTGCCAACAACCTTGTTGAGCTTGGAAGAGGAGCTTGCTTCCAGCGAGGAGCGCAGCCCTGCCGAAACCTTGATTTTAGCCCAGTTAGACCTCCGTCAGACTTCTGACCCATATAACTGTGAGATCATAAATGGCTGTGGCTTTAAGCTGCTAAGTTTGTGGTTCTTCCCTGCCACTGCAGAACACTAGGTATCACAGTCTCCCTGGTTCCTACTCCTTTCATGCCAGCATGCTCCCCCCTCCCCCAGTTATGTGACAACCCCAATCACTCTCACACATTTCCAAATGTCTGCTGCTGCTGGGGACAGGGGTGGGGGTGGAGTGGTTCGCCCCTGGTTGAGAATCATTGCAATGGAGAATTATGGATAGGAAGAAGGCTGGGTGGAAGGCAGGGGAACCAGTTAGGACGCTGTTGTGAAATTTAAGCTGAGCAATGAAATGGCCTGAAGGAACATAGTGGGAACATTCATGGGACTAGGGAAGGGGATAACTTTAGGAGATAATTAGGAGGCAGAAGCAACAGGACTCATCAGTGGTGGTTTGATCAGCACTGGGGATGAGAGATCTCCTCTGTCCCTATCTTCCCCTACCACCACCACACTTCCACTCCCACCAGCAGCACATGCATCTAAAAGCAAAGAGCATCTTTGCAGGAACCTGATTTCCCCTCCAGTGAGCGAGAGGACACACTCTTGGAACCATCAGCGATTTGTACCAGGATCAGCCAAGGAAGAGAAATGACAGCGGAGCTATTGCAAACCCAAAAGGCCCCTTATGGCCAGAAGCACCCAGTTGGTGAAACACAGTAATTGCTTGAACACTTTTCAGCTACTCCATGCTGCAACTGACAATAGGAAATGAGGAGAGATTTTATACTTCCCAAAAGAAGCAAGTCAGGCGTTCCAAATGGCTGGAATGCAGTTTAAACCAGGGTGTTTGGCTAAGCTGACCAAACTCCCGTGTGCAGTTTGAAAGCATTTTACCCTGGAGATTTTTATTTATACCTTGTCCACAAGAACCTGTGCCCCTTATTTACACCTGTATACCCAACTCCTTGTACTAAATCCCTTCTGTGTGAAATCCTTGGTGTGGTTTCTGTTTTCCTGTCTGGAGTTGGAGGCAGGGCACACCACACACCACACACCACACACACCAGCCTATTTCAAACAGTGGGTTCGTTCTCACTGGAGATGTCACAGCCCACTGGCTCCCCAGCCCGACCCTGGTTTGTGTCGAGTTCCCTAGCTTCCTGAAGGGGAGGACCAACACTGCATAATTAACCCCTAATCTTGGGAAGATGAACACAACAGAGCATGTAACCAGTTACCCAAAACAAATGCAAGTGTCACGGGAACATTTTAAAGTTGGTTCTCAGTGGGGAAATGAAAATTCCCCTCCCATTTGCATTTTTTTCCTACGCTCTTGGAAACAGCCATGGTGACATGAATGAAACATCAAGTCAAAAAATAATGATTCAACATAATTCATAGGTCACAGCAGAGAATCTGAGTTTTTTGTGCTCTTTCATGCATAAGGATTGATGAATCCCACAGGTTTTCTTGGCATCAACGCTTTGGGTAAGGTGTTCAGCATGTAATATTAAGACTAATTGGCAGATATGTAACTCACACAGGAAGGTTTTGCCTTTCGAAGTCCAGTTAAAGTTGACCAGCCTCTCCTGTCCCCAGTGGAACTGAAGTGGGTCATGTCATGGGGTAGTTCAGCTCTATGTCTGATTAAGCAAAGTATTTCCCCCTTTCTGTCTCTTGATTGAAGTCCATTTACGTGGAGTCAATTCTGTTTCTTAAAGACAAAGTTATTTCATATTCAAATCATAATAACAATGTCAAGTTTCAGCCCTAAAGCGGGAAAACCCAGGGCTGATGCTTCTGATTGCTCTACACTTACCTTCTGAGTCATTTTCAGTTCCAAGAGCTCCTCTTTGTTCTCTGCCCAGGCACAGAGAAACAGCCAAGGACAGAAAGCAAGCCTCACTGTCACACGTTTTTGGTGTCATTTTCCTAATGCTGACGACGTATTGGTATGTGTGATTTTATAATTATAGCTGTTTATTTGATTTGGATAGGAAAATTGGTTTGGGAGCTAAAGGGATGTTTTATGTCAAGATGCTCTAACTTTGGTTGGCAATTATCCTCTGAATATTTAGGAATGGTGACAGCCATCTCTCCATTCTTGAATGTATTTCTGGCATTGTCAAGGCTTCCATCCCAGGAAGGGAGGGAGAAGGCTCCTGTATAAGATGAGATAGCTAATAAAACTATAGTGGTGCGATTTTTTTTTTCCTATAAAAGAAAATCCATAAGTGACAAAAAATCTCACCAAGTCATTTTTCCTCCCCAATGTCTTGTGTTGTGCATGTGCTTGGCACATGCACAAATTAAGTTTACAGAGTCTGTAAAGCAATTCATCCTGCTCTGAATCTAATGCGAGTAATTTTTCAAGGAAGTCAGCAAAATGTAGCCCAAGAAGGGAAACACTGCCATTATTTTATTTAAACTCTATTGTTTTTATTCAATCTACTACGAACTGTGACTAAATCATTTACTCTTCATATTTAATTTTTAATTTTGTGGTATTCTTCTCTTCAACCCCAAATGAGGTCAAGTCTTAAATCCTTGTACCCTAACATCCCAGCTGTACAGTCATAGAAGACGTTTGTTTCAGTAAAAATGATTACTGGTGTCTATAATAGAATTGTAATAACTCAATACTGTTTTATAAATTTTTGATTCACTCTGCATTTTTTATTTGACAGCTTGCCAAGTTCCAGTTTTTATCTGATCATCTTTGCATCAATAATACATGAAGCTGAGATCTTCTGAAAAGAGGATACTTCCCCCCCCTCACTGAGTGCTTTGCTTTTGCCAGCAAAAACATTGACTTGGATTTAATAATCTGTAGTCCTTTTGGTTTGATCACACTTCTCAGGAAACCCCAAAAAGAGCCATGGCCACATATCCACCGATGTGGAATCAATTGCTCCTCCTTAATAAATGCGGTCATTGAACACCTGATCCATATACTGTTGCTTGTTATGTGTAACTGATTAGAGGTTTGACATAGTTGAGATTTGAGTGGCCGCAGGTTTCCTTATTCAGAGCCTCTCAACCAAAAAATGACAATCAACAAAACCTATGCCAAAGAAAGATGATGTTCCTGATTAGAATTCCTTGTCACCACCATTATTGTGCATTTTGTCAAAATGATTGCACGGGGCTCCTGATCTGAGGCGGCTTTCTGGCTCCAGCTGTTCACGTTAAAAACCAGGGTATAAGTAACAGGTCTACCCATCACCTGCCTCCCAGCATTGTTACAAATAGTATCAGGAACTGACTCTGAATGGGGAGTGTCCTCCAGCATCACATCTTCACCCATTGTCTTATTTTCTGTCTTTAAGGAATGCAACCAAGGGCCTTTTAAAATTCAGCATTCCCCTCTCAAATAAATGATGAAATGCTGGTGAGTCAGAGAATTGCTCACCCAGTGGTTGTCAAGCAATTAAATCAGAATCTCTGGGGGTGCAATGTGGGCATTTGGTGTTTTTAAAAGCTCTTCAGGTCACTTCGATGTGTAACCAAGGTTGAGGCTCACTATGCTCTCACCTGAAAGCTTGCCACTTGGTGTAGCGGGGTGCTGGCCTCATGGGCTTGTTAGAAACTCAGAAATCTGCTGAATCAGCCAGAGCCACTGAAACAGGTCTACTGAATCAGAATCTGCATATTAGCAAAATCTCTCAGGTGATTTGTAGGCACATTGAGGTTTGAGAAGAATTGACCTAAACTGCTATTATAGTAAGAAACATCCCTAAATTAAGCAAACCAATTACCAGATTGGCCTCTTTCAGTGTTTGTGGAGGAAGTGGGGTGTAACCGTGGGGTCTGTTGTCAGGCAGTTCTGTGTTTGAGCCCTGGTTTATCCCAGTTACTAGCTGTGTGACCTAGCATAAGTCTCTCTAAGCTTCAGTTTGCTTATCTATGGCATGATACTCATAATAGTATCCACCTCTATAGGGTTATTGAGAAAATGAATTGAAAGATTTCATGTAAAGCGCTTAAGACAATGCCAGGTGTGTTGTAAGCAAGCAATATATTTTAGTGGTTAATACTAATATTAATAAAGTTATACTCTTCAGAGACTCTGCAATTGCTCAGGTGTTTAAATGGAGATAATAATTCTTTTTAATTTATCTCTTTACCCTTAAAGCCAAGTGGGGGCTCTTATGAAAGTCAGCCCTAATGTCTATCCTTGCATTTTCAGCTCACAGTTGATCCCATTCATCATTTACAGGAGGGACAACAGGAAGGTTAATGAACTAGGAAAACAGTGCAGTGGTGAGCTCAACCAGAATGCCTTTCCTAGCGCCCGAGTCTGGGTGACTTCAGCTTCATTTCCTTTGGAAGCTATTGCCATTGTGTGTGAAAGGACTCACAAAGCAGGCTTCCATGTGGGGCTAACTCTGTTCCCCTAAATTTGGCCTGACTTGGAAAGCTTTCTTGGCTTTTTCCCATCCAATCCAAACAGGGATGGGAGGTTTTATTAAAATGACTTGGGCCCAGCCTGCTCTGTGCTCTGAACCATTGAAGAGAGCCAAAAATGTCCCCTGGTGTCCATAGAAACATTGTTCTTATTTTTCAAAATTAATCCAGCTGAATTTGCAAGGCTGCCTCACCTCCGTCAGAGCTGCAGACGGCCAGGACAAAGAGCTGTTTTGATGTTCCCAGCTGGGAACCCTGCCCTCAGCAAGTACAGCTGATATAAATAAATGGTCTCTTGCCTGCCTACATTCATGCCCATCTGTCTGGAGGGCGTGGTGCCCAATCAAAAGTTGCCTAGACGCGCACCATGGGCACTGGTGCCAAGGAAGGACGATTTCATGGCAGACTGCCTGATGCTGTGAGTGCCATCCTTTTAGTAGTGGGTTCTCATCCTGGACCAGAATGGGAGCACTGGCACTGGGTGTTTCCTTACTGCTGATCACACCTGTTGACAAGGTGGTGCCAAACTAAAAAAAGAGGGAGAGAAAGAAAACTGCTGTGTAGGAACATCTTTGGGCTCCCAGGGCCTGGCACACGGACTAAGACAGATTCTAATTAAGTAGAGAAAGTCTCTGCCTGTGGATATTCTGATGGGGCACAAGATTGGCAAGTCAAACTTTACTTGGCTCCATCACAGGGGCAGAGGGCAAGCTGCTCCCAGCTGGCAACTCTGCCCCCATCTAATATAGGGAATATAATAGAACACTGGTCTTTGAGGACATCCGGAACCAAACAAACCAGGGAATGAATCATGCTCAGCCCAGCCCACTATCCCCTTGCTCTGCTCCCAATTTTCACCCACCCACTGGCAATGATAGACCTGATGAGCAGAATTTACAGGCTGTAAAAACCTAGGAGCTGATTTTATTTTGCGTTGGCTGAGCTTGAGAGAGGAAATGAAGCCAGTCAGGAGAAAGCAGGATGTGGGGACATTTTTATGCTGATAAAGGTAAGTAAATTCCCTTTGAGTTTGTTAAGCACGATTGGAAATAAATGCAGGGAGTACTCAGGTCACCAGGGGACCACAGAGGGAACCAGGGGAGAATCTTCAAAGCAAAAGTTAGGAAATTGCTAATCCCAGCATACTCTGTGGCCCTCTAAAGGGCTAAATACAGTGGTTCTCAGTCACAGAATACTGTGGAGATGGTGAGCAAGCAAGCTTTATTGATGAGAAATTCAGGCATGCTACCTTGTTCTGAGGAAGAAAAATAGGTCGAGAAACTGCTGGCTGAAAGAATCAAAGCAACATGCCTTATTTACACTTAAAAGGGCATTTGTTAGTCCAAGATTTGTTTGTTTGTTTTTTTAAAGATTTTATTTATTTATTTGAGAGAGAATGAGAGAGAGCATGAGAGGGAGGAGGGTCAGAGGGAGAAGCAGACTCCCTGCCGAGCAGGGAGCCCGATGCGGGACTCGATCCTGGGACTCCAGGATCATGACCTGAGCCGAAGGCAGTCGCTTAACCAACTGAGCCACCCAGGCGCCCCAAGATTTGGTTTTGATCCTAAATTTGCATTGTCTTATTTAACTGGGAAGTCTATCAGTTAGACTTGCGGCTAAATCTTGAGGTAGGCTGACAGTGGTCCTCCAAGACGTCCATGTGCTAATCCCCAGAACCTGGGCTTATGTTACCTGATAGGACAAAAAGAACCTAGCCATTGTGATTAAGTTAACCATCTTGAAATGTGGAAGATTATCCTGGATTATCTGAGTGGGTCTGATGTAATCACAAGTATCCTTATCTGAGCAGGAGGCAGTGTGATGAGGGCAGCAGAGATTGGGTGATATGTTTTGAAGATGAAAGAAGAGGCCCAAAGCCAAGGAATACACATAGCCATCAGATGTTTAAAAAAAAAGCAGGGAAACCAGCTCTCTGCTCAGAACTTCCAGAAGGAACCAACTCTGTACACACCTTGATTTTAGCCTAGTGAGACTGATTTTGGAGTACTTATAATTCCTCCAGAATTGTAAGAGAATAAATGCGTTTTGTCTTAAATCACTGTTTGTGGCAACTTGTTACAACAGTATTAGGACACTAATGCAATCCCCAGCCCTGGTAGCAGACTCAGGGTGGCCCAGGATGGAGGGCCCCAGGCCACACAAAGCTTAGAGCAATACAGCCAATCAGTTGCTCTGGTAGAACCAACTAATTCAGTTAGTTGTTTCTCCCTGCAACTCACTGACTTTTTTTTTTTTCACCCTCTTGGAGACAAAGACCATAATCTAATCCAATGTTTTTGTTTTTCCTTATTGGCATTGCACAAGCCTAAGGTGGAAATAAGCAGTTCTGTATGAGGTCTTAAACTGACAACATTTGACCTACCAGGCAAGAATACCACTCAAATTAACATAAGCACAGGGAATGCCACCCCTAATTACAAGCATTCAGATCCCAAAGGTTGAGAACCGTTTTAGAGCCTCAATTTAGATTTATGTTTGACTAATATCATATCCCTACTATGTGCCAGGTACTTACATGTTGACATTTGGAATATGTCCTGAAGGAGCACAGTGGGTTAACTTTGCAATTACTGGACATCCATGCAGTGTGAAATAACCATTATTGTTAGAAGTTAATACATAACTTATTCTTCTCAGCAACTAACCTAACACTGCAGGGTACCTGCTGTCACTGAATGTAAGCAGCAGGTGTCTGTTTGTATACCCATCCATCATTCCATCTCAGCAGCTAGATTGTTCATCATTTGCCTGCCTGCGGCGGCCGTGATGTGTGGAAAGCAGACACTGGGAAAAACTCAGACTTTACCTGTGGCTAAATTATACTTCGGCCAAATTTAATATATTTTTGTAACTCACAGCGGGCCTACTTTGCTTTTGTTTCTTCTTGGACACAACATAACACACAGAGTACACAGTAAGTCTATACAATAAGAATAAGTAAACAACTTGAGCTCTTTCATGGACTAAGGCATGCACTCCAAACTAACAAAGATCCTACAAGGAGAGGAAGTAGTAATTTAACTGTTTTACTTTTCCTTCAAGGAAATTAAATACTTCTAAATTGTCTTTTTCAGAAAAATTTCAAGAAATTGAGAATCTGCCAATTCTTCTATTGTTTATCTCTATTGAATAAAGTTAAGTGACATCTTTTCCAAGTTGGTTGAGTTGTATCCATGTTTCCTATCCATTGGTCTATTTCAACATGCATTTCCAGTATTTGGCCTACTGGAAAAATTACTCCCAACACTTCTTAATCTACTATTTGGACCTTATTTTGACAAGGTTTTCTTTTAACAATCAAAGTAAATAAAAATATTTTTCTTGGTGTATCATATTTTTTTCAATGCTGTTTCCTTTTTCTATTTTGCTTGCAATCTGAGTTAGTGATAATTTAATCTTCTGTTATGATGATAGTCTCAGTTTTGGGGATGCCTATCAGAGTAAAAGGAAAGCATCTCTGTGGAATTCTATAGGCCTGAGAAGACAATAATCAAAATATTGTTTATTCACTTATCAACAAACATTTCTTGAGCATCTGGTCACCTTGCTATCCTTCCTTTATTTCTTTTTTTTTCAATTTAAATTCAATTAAACAAAATATAGTACATCCTTGGTTTTTGTTGTAGTGTTTAATGATTCATTAGCTGTGTATAACACTCAGTGCTCATCACATCATGTGCCTTCCTTAATGCCCATCATCCAGTTACCCCATTCCCCCACCCACCTCCCCTTCTGCAGCCCTCTTCCTTTATTTCTTTTTGCCTTTTTCCACCCATTCTCTTCTTTCCTCTCTCCTACGAAGTTGGCATCATATTTCCAAAACTGGAAATTTAAAGACAAACAAAATGAAGACTCCATTCTTAAAGACTTAGAGCTTAATACATAGTAACAATGCAGGGCAACTGTTCTGCTGTGGACGGGTGCAAGAGGTACAATGGGGGTGTGAGGAGGGAGAGACCATCTGTGCGTGGGAGCATCAGGGTAGGCTTCATAGAGGAGGTAACACTTAGAGGTTTGAGTAGGAATTCTCCAAGTAAACAGGATTTGGGGTATATTAGTTTTCTATCTCTATGTAACAAATTACCACTTTGTAGTGGCTTGAAACAAAACACATTTATTACCTCATAGTTGCTGTGGATCAGGAATCAGGGCATGGGTTTGTTTCTCTGCTCAAGGTCACACAAAGCTATATTGAGGATGTTGCAGAGGGGGAGCTGCATTCTCATCTAGAGGCTTGACTGGGGAATAATCTATTTTTAAGCTCATTCAGGTTGTGGGCAGCTTTCATTTCCTCATGGTTGTCTGACTAAGGCCCCGTAGTTTTGCCGGCTATTACATGGAGGTTATCCTCAGGTCCTAGAAGCCACCTGTAGTTTTTAGAGGCTGCCAGAAGTTCCTAGCTATGTGGTCTCCTTCTACATGACTTCTTACTTCAGTAAACCAACAAGAACAGTTCCTAGTCTAGTCTGCTAAGAGAGTCTTATATAATGTAACAAAATCATGAAAGGACATCCCATCACCTTTGACATATTCTATTGGTTAGAAGCAAATCACAAGTCTCACCTGCACCTAAGGAAAGAGGACTATACAAAGGCATGAACAGAAGGAGAGGCACATTGGGGGTCACCTTAGGCTGTGTCCCCCACATGGAGTGATTAGAAGAGTGGGAGAAACAGATAAGAGAGTGTGTAGGGAATGAACAATGGTTCTGTATAGCTGCAATGGGATGGAGGGGTGAAGGAAGAGGGACTCAAGGTAAGACTCAAGGCAGGTAAAAATCATTGCTAACATTTAGGTAATGCTTACTCCATGCCAGGAGTATATGTTAAATCGCTTAATCCTTACAAAAACCCCATGAGGTAGATGTTATC
Source organism: Mirounga angustirostris (assembly GCF_029215605.1). Classification (NCBI taxonomy): domain Eukaryota; kingdom Metazoa; phylum Chordata; class Mammalia; order Carnivora; family Phocidae; genus Mirounga; species Mirounga angustirostris. The sequence continues at coordinate 23,102,583 of NW_026991713.1, forward strand.
AGCATTAAGAGATAAAGAAACTCCAGCTCAGTGAAGTTAGGTAATCTAAGATTATACAGCTTGCAAATGGTGGAACTGGATCCTAACTGTCTGGCTCCTGAGTCTGTGTCTTTAACTACTACACAACCTGGTCTCTGGGCAAGTATTGAGGTGTGCAAGGAGAAGATTACTAAGGGTTTTGTTAAAGAATGTGAGTTTGTTCCAGGAAGCAGCGAGGAAACACCGTAAAGTTTTGAATCAAGGGGATGGATGTTCAGCCTGACACTCTGCCAACAGCACAGAGGAGACACTGGTACCAGTGAGGGAAGATGAGTCCCTGGATGAGTCCCTGGATGAGTGGGGAGTAGGGTTGGGGAGGAGGGAACAGATAAAAGATCCTTGTAAAATGTACATGACCTGACTCAGTGACCAATTGTGAGGGCTGGGTGTGCAGTGGCTGAATTGAAGAAGAGGAGTGTGCCTCAGGTAACTTCCAGGTTCTTGGCCTGGATGATTTGGCATGTGATGGAGCATGAGATTCATCTATTAAGCTCAAAGTTACTGGAAGGCAGGGACTATATTCTTCTTGTTCAGTGTCGCATCCTTTGGGCCCAGCATAGGTCTTTGCCTATGGTTATAAAAGCAAACACTTGCACAGTGCTTACTACAAAGTTCTGAGATCTTTGCGTATACTAACTTGTTTAATCCTTACAACACCTCTTTGAGATATGCTACTATGATCCACATTTTACAAAAGGAGAGACTGAGGTATACCATGGTTAAGTAACTTGGCCAATATCACACAGTTGGTAAGTATCGTAGCCAGGACTAGAACTCAGGCGGGCTCTGTCCAGGGTCCATGCACTTAACCACTGCAGTATGTCATATCCAAAACAGATGCTCAATAGTATTTGTTAAATGTTGTTTTGTGACTTCCTGAATATAGAACAAATATTTAAAATATGATGTGATAAATTTGTCAATAGCCTAAATGGCCTTGGTATAAGTCTCCATTATCACATTTAGGAAATTGTATTCTAAGGATATGTTGAAATATCTTTTTCTCCTACTACTGTTGAGTTGCTCACACATAAGGGCTGGGTTCTATTCTAGACATTTCCACTGTGTCTTGTGCAGTGCCCTCAATAATCATTTGTGAAGTGAATTGCTTTCTTGTATACTATATGTACCATTTATAATTTTTAAAATGTATTTACTACATTATCTCATTCAATACTGACATCAACTAGAACAGATAGGAGCAGTGGATCCTATTAGTCCCATTTTATAGCCATGGACATCGAGCTAGAGGAGAGTGACCAAATGGAATCCCAAAGTTCAATTCTTCATTATAACTTAAATCTTGGCTGGGATAATGGGGACTAGTGAGAATGTCAAATTCTCAGCTGAAATACTCAATATAATGGTAGTGATTCTTTGTAATTTTTCTTTTTACAAGTACATCAGGGAATCAATAAGGACATGAGAACATGGGGTATGCTAAAAACTAAAAGGACACAGAAAAGTATCACGACTGACATTAAGTGATTAATTAACTAATTAAATGGCCATCAGAGTACAGTCTAAAGAAGAGGTCTATTTATTGAATAAATAAATTAAAAATAAAAAGCCAAGGGAGCAGACTGGACTGCCACCCTTGCTTCAGCATATGCCCACTTCTGTCACTCTGACCTCTTATCCACTTACTAATTCAAAATAAATTTAAGAAAATAACCTTCATCAGCAGTGTGGGCTTTCAAACTACTCCACAGGTAAGACTAACAGTCTCTGTTTTTCCTTTCAGAATTCACCCTTATTCTTCCCTTAATCTATATCAATTGTCTAATTTTCTTCCATCATTCGAAGAGTATCTTTTTTCCCCATTCTTTTCCTTTAAGATAACATCTTAAGAAATAAGGTAACTTATTTAACTTTTCCCCCCTTTTTTCTTGTTTGTTTGCTCTGTCTCCTCCACAACCTTCTACTCTCTTCCCACATAGGGAGATATCAACTTCTCTGCTTTAAGAATTGGTTCAGGAGTTCTTTCGGGTTAGACTGACTTCTAAGAAGGCCCTCCATGGTCCATGCCTCCCAGTATTCCAGCCCTTCCATAATCCCCTCTCCTTGAAAATGAGCTGAACCTAGTGACTTGCCCAGCATTGGCAAAAGTAATGGAATTATCAGTATGGCAAAAATGATGGGGTGTCACTTCTATGGTAATTATGATGGCCATCTTGCAAGTAGGCTCTCTCTTTTGTCTTCTTGACTTGCATGTTTTGATGAAGCAAGCTGCTATGCTGGAGAGGTCCACATGGCAAGGAACCGAGGGTAGCTTTCAGCCAATAGGGAAGAATTAATGCCCTCGGTCCAATAGTGCACACAGAAATGAATTCTGCCAACAATCACAGAGCTTGGAAGTGGATCTCTCCCCCAGTAGAGCTTTCAGATGAGACTGCATACCTGGATTAACACCTTGATTGCAATTTACAAGAAACTATGAAACAGAGAACCCAGCTAAACCATGCCCAGATTTCTGACCCACTGAAGTGATGTGATTATATATGTGTGCTGTTTTAAGCCACTAAGTTTTGGAGTAATTTGTTACACAGCAATAAATTAACACCTCCCTTCCAAGGAGCTTCCCAGCACCCTAGGCACCTCTCCTTTAAGCAGCCATCTGTATAGCTCTATTCTTGTACTTAGAACACGGTATTCTAATTATGTTTGTCTTTGTTTCCTGCTCTGCACTGAGCTCATTGAGGGCAGTGACCTGATTTATCTCCTAGCACAGCACCTGGTTCAACAATAATTGTGTGTTAAGTAATGAACATATATTCAATAGCCCTCTCTGCTCCCACTGCTCTCCCACCAATCACCTGCAATTGGTGCCATTAGGGCAAGAGAAGATTGTTCAGCAACAGCCATCTCAGGTAGCTGCTGTAATTCTTCCGTGCCCCTGCTCCCTTTGTCCCTCTGAGAAACATATCGGGGCAAAAATGGGAAGAGCAGATTTGAGATACATTGTCTTTGATCTTCTAGTCAATCCTATGAGCTAGGTATCAGGATCCAATGTATAATGAGGAAATTAATGTTTTGTATAGAGCTGCACAGCTGTTAAGTAGCAGAGTCAAACTTAGTATCTAACTGTGTCTGATTTTTAATTCAATACAAATCTCTATTCACAGTTACGCCATGCTGCATGATCCTGGACAAAGTTTCCTACCCACTAAGATAAACTGGCAAAATGAGAATAATAACAAAGATAATACTATTTAAAAACAGTTATTGAGTTCTTGTTCTGTAACAGGAATTGTTCTAAGCCCTCTAAATATGTTTACTCATAAATTTTTGCAAAACCTATGAGGTAGGTATTTTAGGATATGTGGCAATTTACAACTGATGAAAAAAATAAAAATAAAAAGTTATGAATTCTTCTCAACAAATGAATTGGAGGCTCACATAGTGCTCTGTGCTCCCGCTTGAGAAAATCTTCCATTTTAAGACAAGAAAACTGAGACAAGAAAAGGTTAATTACGTTCCCAAGGTCATATGCTTAAGTGGCAGAGTGAGGATTCAACTCAGGTGGTCAGTGTCTAGTAATCAACCTGGTTTAGGGGACATGATTCATCTCAGGTAATTTTGACTTGCTCCTTCCTGTAAGAGAGTATGACAGAGCACTGTTCACATGTATTGGAATCCTAGGTTCCCAAAACAAAATTAATTTGGAGATCCATTTCTCTTTTGTTAATGAGCACCAGTTTTTCTCTGGAGAGAGGACCCCTCCTGTTATAGATCCCCACTGCCATGTAGGAGCTCTAATTAAGTCTATGCAAAATACATAAAAAAGGGAAATAATGAGAATCTGCAATTCAGAAAGACATGACTCTGGTAGCAACCTTGCACACAATTTGGCCAGATTTTGTCCCTTCCTTTTAGCTTCCTATGGCTGTGAGCGATGGGAAGGAGATGCAAAACATAAGTTAATTTTTGCGAGAAGAAAGCTTAATTGGAAGATTTTCTCAAGCGGGGGCATGGAGGATTATGTGAGAGCCTCCAGTTCATTTGTTGAGAAGAATTTATAAATTTCATTTTATTTTTTTCCTCAGTTGTAATTGCCACATAAAAAGTCAAATAGTTCTGGAAGACTTATGAAAAAGATCAGCTCCCTGCCCTGTTCCCACCCCCTGCCCCCTCCACTCCCCACCCTGGGCTATCTCTTTAAAGCCTTTTCAGCTGTCTCTCTTGATATTTACCTGCATATTTTCAAATAACTTGCTCATACTGCTACCTCTTGATGATTTCAGTTTTAGACATCATTCTGGAGAAGAATTTGTCACTGGCATTTTGTATGTCAAGTTAACACTTCCTTTTCAGACATTTCTTCAAGAATAAAGAAAATAAGGCAAAGGGGTAATAGTCCTTCCACATAAAAAGTACCTACAGATTTGTACAAAGCACCTTGAGATAGGTGGGGTAGGGAGAGAGAACAGCTACACGAGACAACGAAGAGCAGTAAGCAAGCAGTTGGGGGAAATATTCATCACTATTTTGGAATAAAAAGTGCAAACCAAAGCAAGCTGGAGGTGCCATTTGAAATTTAATGTATTAGCAGAAAGAAAGTTTAATGAAACATCCACAGTGCTGGTGGTTGTTATAAGTCGAAACTCTCACATGTTTTTGATGGAACATATTTGAAAATCAATATGACAATATGTACCAAGTGTCAGAAAAATGGTGATACTGTTTGACCCAATAATCTACCCCTGGAAACTTATCCTAAGGAAATAACATAACAGAAGCAAAAACCTGTGTGTACCAACACGTTCGTTGTAGTATTATTTAAAAGAGAGAAAGATAGATAGAAGATACCCACAGAGAGACAACCAGTGTAAATGCAGAGCTTCATACATTAATATGAATCACTAGATGGATTACAATCCACCTGTTAAAAGTGATAAACATGAAGGCTTTATGAAAACATGAAACATTTATGACATCCTGTTAACTGAACAAAGCTAAACACAAAATAGTATATATTCTCCGATCTTAATCACATATAAACAAGTACACTACTCACAGGAGTGGCTACAGTACGAGGGACATGGGTGTTGGAAAAGGATGAACTGATTTGAAGTCTAGGTCTTCCATTTACAAAGTGTTCCTTGGGTTTTATTTTTTTAAAATTTATTTATTAGAGAGAGAGCGCGCAAGAGGGGGTAGGGTTAGAGGGAGAAGCAGACTCCCCGCCAAGCAGGGAGCCCGATGCGGGACTCGATCCAGGGACTCCAGGATTATGACCTGAGCCGAAGGCAGTCGCCCAACCAACTGAGCCACCCAGGTGCCCTGTTCCTTGGGTTTTAAAAAAATACTTCGCTGAGCCTTGTTTGTTACATCTATAAAATTGTAGAAAAATCAACTTTTTAGTGGTGGTGTAAACATTAGAGAAACATATAATTGGCAGCTAATATAGCACATTGCATATTATAGTAAGGGCTCAATAGATGGTTATAAGTATTGCTAACATGTGGACCATATTCAGGAGGGTAGGGGAACTATTTTAGAGACTTGAAACCATGAGTGTTCTTGTGCCCCTTAGAAATTTTTATATATGCAGAGAATATAAACTGTTACATATATAATGTATATGTATATACACACACAAAAATATTTAAATATTTATATATATAATACATATCTATACATACATTTTATAAATTATATATATATGCACATACACACACACATACCAATACACACACACACATATACAATTGCTATATGAGCATTTTAATTCGATGGAATCACACGGAGCATCTTTGCAGTAACGAAGGCCCATGTTTCTGAAAGTGTCGTAATGAAATGATCCGGGAGCGGAGAGAAAGCAAGGCTGAGAGCCTTGGTCTGTTACACCTCTGTTCTCTTTTTATTGCCCTTGGCTCTCCCAGCTCTTTGTTCTCCTATGGGCAATTGCTGCTGGAACTGGTGCATTCCTGCTAAATGGCATTTTAACCCTGGTATTCCCACAACTCTATGCTATTTCCTTAACTGACATTTGCATGGCAGATGGCGCAAATGGCCTAGCAAATATATACTGGGTCAGTGTTAAAAAACTGCCAGATTGATGGCTTTGTTGGCTCTGTGCCTCTAAGCAGAGACATGACTGGAAATTGCACAGAGACTCAATTTTCCAGACCAACTTGTGGGCTTTCTGTTCCTCCCTTGCTATGGGCGATCAGTAGGACAGGTGAAGATGGGGCTAGTCTGATTGGCTTCACTTTTAAATAGACATTGATGTGGGCAGATGGGTTGGCACACAATGTGCTGAACTGGGAGCTAAATCTTTCTACTTCTAATCCTGCCTGCATCAGATTTGCTCAGGAATGGAAGCCAAATCTTAACCTGTTCATTTCCAGAGTGTTCCATAGGATAATACTGAGCTTCTTTCAAGAAGTGTCATGAAGGCTGATTTAGGAAGCTAGAACATTTTATCTAAGTGGTTAAAGAAGACAGATTTACTTAATGCTTCTTTGTCCCTAACTACCTTTGGGGAAGAACAAACCATTGACTTGGCTCGGACCTCTTGTTTGGCCCTTAGGATTTTCATCTCTGTAGCACAATTATTTCTGTGTTTGAGATCTTCCCAACTAGTCTATCAGTTCTTTGAGGACAGAGACCAAATCTCATATGTCTGTCTTCCTTGTGGCATGTAATAGGATCTCTTGTCAATGGTACTTCTCAGTGCCTCGTAAATGTTTATGAAACAAGTACTTCTGGCCGGTTCATAATGCTATGACAAGAGGCAGTTAGAGGGACCCCTGCCCTGACTCTCCTGTGCCTATAACCCTACTATTGGGGTAAAGAGCCCAAGGTTTTATTATCTCAATAGATAACTGTGAACATGACGTGATGTTAGGTAAGATTCTACCTGGACACCTCCCTTTTCCACACCTGCTAGACCAAATTCTTCATACACGTGACTCTTGAATTTCTTATGCCAACGGCTCTGAGCCCACTTCCAGAACCTGCATTGGCCTCTTCCAAGGTGACCGTCTTCCCAGTTCTCCGAAGGGAAGACTATCTTAGTGTTTGTATCCTTAGGCCTGGAGGGTAGCCAAAGGGGCAGGTGTTTGCAGGGAGGGGTGGAAAAAGGTAGAGCTGGAGCCTGGAAATGTGCCCCAGGAGGCGAGTGCAAGTGGAGTTGGCGCCTGGAGGTGAGGGTGGTGAATAGGAGGCGGGAGCTAACGCTCCCCATGCTGCCATGTTCTGGTGCAGCTCGTGGTGATTCAAGAGTTTAAATCTGAAGCTGGCCTTCAATTTTTCATACTAAGATAGGACTGTATGACAAGGTATATTTTTCAAAGCAGACAGATAGAATGTACTTTATTTCACATGTGTTAGCTTGATTTATAACTTTTAAATATATGGACATAGAGTCGTAGGCTTCCATTCTTCCATTCGTATTCTCACTCCTGAGCCCTGCAAATTTTTAGGGCAGGCTCATGTCAATGAATTCAACTCACGGAATAGTATTCGGATGGAAAGGTGATGTCAATCCCTACATTTTATCAACTTATTTAACCTTCCTATAGATAGGTACCTTTGAATGTAGCAAATAACAGAGAAACAAAGGTAAAAGACCCCCACTCTATGCATATTTTACTAGGGATACTTTCCTTATATGAACCTGAAACCACATCGAGTCAATCCCACTTCTTTCAATATTGGAAAGTTAGGGAAGAACCTGAATGACAGAGTAGCTGGAAACACAATACAACTTTGTTACATATAATCACCCAAACTGATGACCAACTAAATACTGCAAAGTTGAAGTCCTACGATCTCCTTTAGTAAAAAGATAATTAGCTCATTAATGGCTCTGAATGAAATAAAATGGCTCTTAAAGCACTTGAAAACAATATTTTCTAAAAGAGACTAAACATTTCATCTGTATTTTTGTATATAGCTTATTCGCTTAGGTCATTTCATCCCTGACCTTTTGTTTTCTAAGATAAGGTGAACTTGTGCCTTGTGCGAGTGAGAATGATGACCAAATCCCAAGATGAGCAGGGCCCGACTGGCAGAGTTTTATGGTGCTGATTAGTGTCTGAGCACGTGACCAACCAGGTAAGATTCCAGACCCAAAGTCAAGCATCCAGTTTTTCCTCTGGGATATCTTTGGGAGAGCACAATCATCAAGATAATAATTATTACAATTTATAGAAACATTTTATTGTTCCTTTTCAAAGGATTTTTAAAAATCCCACTATAAGCAGGAAGAAATTAAATTCAAAGGGAAAACAAGAACTTTATAGGCCATCTGCTCAGACTTTCAAATTTAAATTTTATACATAAGAGCACATTAGCTGTGGGGAAAAAATGTGATCATATTTTGTAGCTGTCTGAGCAATGAAGAAATTTCCCTCTTTGGGCTTTCTGCATGGAAATAAAAGGAACCGTTTTGCTGGAGAAAATGAAATGGCTTCGGTATGGGGGAAATTTGCTATTCACCATTTTATATTTATGGAGTGCTGAACTTACACCGTCCCTTATAAAATATGAAGTAACGGTCCATGCCTCAGGGGTCCACAGGTGATGTTAGGCAAACAGTATTGGAGAGCACCTCACAAAGAGAAATCCGGGCCCCTGACAGCCTGTTAGTGGTGGTGAGTAATGGGATGGGGGTGGGGCGCTTCAGGGTGACAGTGTGCCCACCTGTGTGAAGGGGGACACAGACGCAGGAGGGAGGGGAGGTCCCTTCTCCTGAGCCTGGGCCTTCACCTTACAGCCTGGTCCTAGTGCCTTTAGGCATGTGCTTTCTCGCATGGGAACAGAGCATGGGAGGATGCTGTTGACAGCATGAAAGAGTCAAGGATCCCGCTGAGTCGAGAACGGGGGACAGCCACACGGCTCACACAGGCCGCTGACCCCTGTGAGCCGCAGCTGTCGGCTTTCCTAGTGTTTGATGAGGTCAGGGTGCTCCTGATGCCTCAAACCTACCTGTCCGATGCTCTGTGACAGGGGGACCAGAGGTCGTGGCGAACACCAGGACAATTAGTGGGCGCCATTGCTTTTTTCACTGCCTGCCTTACTCTCCGGGCTGTGATCACCAGAGAGACCTCCATCCTCATTTGGTCAAATGAAGCCTGGCAAACAAACCAAGCCTCTCTCCCCCACTTTGTTTTGCTGTGAAAAGATAAAGAAGGCATGGGGAACATCCAAACTGATGGAATGAAGGCTGACCCTGGTAGGCAACATGGTCTTTCCCAGTCGACCCTAAGAGCTGATACCTTAAAGCACCTAATTTCGAGAGGTATGTGAAATCGTTAAAAAAAAAATACTAATTAAGGAAAACCAGCTACAGGGAAAACTGTGAACTGAGGGTCATGAAAAACAAATTAAATTCATCTGAGTTGGTGCTATTTTGGAGAAGCCTAGAAAGGCTTAAATTAATCTGATGATAAATGAATGAAAGGAACACAGAACTCAAAAGGAATGATAAGCACTGAAAATCAAACTTCATTCAATCATAAGATCTTAAAAGCAAAATAGCGTAGCCGTACAGAGTCCGGCCTCAGTAGTCAGACCACCTGTGTTTGAATTTTAGGTCTCCTGTCTTCTAGCCGTGTGACCTTGGAGAAGTTAATTACCCTTTCTGTGCTTCCAGTCCCTCATCTGTAAAATGGGGCTAATTATAGTACTCAGTTCACATAATTTTGAGGAGGGTTAAATGAGATAATACATTAAAAGTACTTAACAGTGTGCTGGAGATATGGAAAATGCTCCCTAAATATTAGCAACTTTTTAAAAGATTTTATTTATTTATTTGAGACAGAATGAGAGACAGAGAGCATGAGAGGGAGGAGGGTCAGAGGGAGAAGCAGACTCCCAGCTGAGCAGGGAGCCCGATGTGGGACTCGATCCCAGGACTCCAGGATCATGACCTGAGCTGAAGGCAGTCGCTTAACCAACTGAGCCACCCAGGTGCCCCTAAATATTAGCAATTTTAACCCATGATTTTCAAACTATGCGTCAGGTCTAAGGTTCTACAAGTCTCATTCTGGAACACCTATAAGTTTAAGGGAAGGATAAGCAGGGAAAATTTGGTTTCCATCTGCAATCACTATAGTTGCTCAGCTTTTGCATATTTTGTTCTGTTTGCCATTTTATCTGAGCAAAATCCTCTAAGTTAAAACAAGACAAAACATGCATTGGAAGGCATCTGTGATCCGGTCTGTTTTCCCGGTTAGTTCAGGAATCTTGTCCCTGTCTGTCGGTCATCCTGCCTCTTCTTGAACCTCTGCAGATAACGGGCTCTCACCAACCCATAGACCTTTACAATTCAGCATTGTTCAGATGACTAGAAAGTTCTTTTCCATGTTGACTTACCTGATTTCACCCTCAGGTTCTAGTTTTGCTCTCTAAATATGGCCAATTTCTCTTCGGAAAAGATCCCTTTAGATATTGGGGGGGAAAACCCCAAACTATTATATCCTTTAAGATCTTTAGTTTCCAGAAGCAGAAATTGACTCTGGCAAACCTAAAAAGAAGATAAATTTCTTGGTGAGCCATTAGGCTGCTCACAGAATTGAAGAGAAGTTGGAGAACCAGGCGTAGAAGAAAAGGCAGGAGTCCGGGTCTTTCTGGAGGTGTTGGTGGCATGACCCACTTAGGTCTTCCATTCCCACATTCTTTCAGCTATCCCACCAAAGATGTGATTCCCATTCTCCCTGCCCATCAGTTCATCAGCCTCTCTCCAACAGTGGGGCCTGGAAAGGCCCAGCGCACTCAGCATGTGCTCTCCTGAGCTCAGGGAATCCTGGGATTCTTTTTTCTTTAATTTTATTTATTTATTTAGTCGAGAGAGAGAACACAAGCAGGGGGAGCAGCAGAGGCAGAGAGAAAAGCAGGCTCCCTGCTGATCAGGGAACCCGATGCTCGGTCCCAGGACCCTGAGGTCATGACCCAAGCCAAAGGCAGATACCAACCGACTGAGCCACCCAGGTGCCTGAATCCTGGGATTCTTTCATCAAGTTATCATTCTTCCAGTCATACTGCAAAATTGATTTACTTTCCAAGGCACCCATGTCTGAAGGACTATACTGAGCTTTCAATCAATTAAAACCTCAAGAGTAAGGCTTCCAGATTTACTAATAAAACACACAACACCAGTTAAATTTAAATTTCAGACAAACAATGAGTAATTATTTAGTATAAGTATGCCTCACATATTTTATCTGGCAATCCCACTTACCAGTGTTTTATTTTTTAATAGAATTGGCTGTGGAACCAATGCTTGTTCATCTTCTATATTTTAGAAGCTAAGCTCAGGAATTTACATTTATCTCAATTAAATTTCATCGCATTAATTTCAGCTTCTCTTTCCAACTTGTCAGAAGTTTTAAATCTTGATGTTATGTAGTCAGTGTGTTCACTCTACTTCTCAACCTTGAATCCCTAGTTTGATATGGTGACCAGATAGGGCAGGAGAGCAGAGGTCCATAGAGGGAAAGGTAAAGAGAATGAGTGTAGAAAGGATGTTGGGAGTAGGGAGATAGCAAGTCAGAAACAAGGACTCAGTATAGAAAACAATTTAGAAAAATTGGAGAAAGAGAAAGAAAGAAACAAAAATAGGAGAGGTATCAGTTGGGAGTTCTTAATTTCAGGCAACTGTTCATTTTAAACAAAAACAGAAACAGAACAATTATGTGAAGATATGAGAGGCTTGTAGAGCCAATGGGAGATTTGGATAATGGGCAGGAATCAAGGGCTGGACATTAGGAACCAGAGTGAGGGCTGTGAAGTAGAAAAAGACTGGACTCAAAGCCATTTGGGTTATTGTCAGGCTGGTGAGTGACCTCCCCGTGGCCCCACAGCCTTGGGTCATAGGCGAGCTCTGGCAAAGAGTATCCCACTGGCTGAGACTAAGTCACAGCCCATCCCACAGCGGTGTTGAGCTGAGGGGAACTTTGGCCAAGCCCTTTGATCTCCATGGTGGAACCCTCCACACAGTCTCAAAAAGGGATCAGGATGCAATTAGGAAGGGGTTTTTATTATAAACAGCCCAAAATCAATCAAAATCAATCAACCAATCAACCCATTATTCATCAATTAAGGAAGCAAATAAACATAATATTCCCCATGGAAAGATTAAAAGAATAGAGTCATATGCAGATGACTCACTCTATGCTGTCTCCAGCCCAGTCCTCTCTTCGTTGCTGCTAGCCAATATAGTTATGTGCCTACTCAGTACTGACAGTATGTCTGAGCCAAAGCAATGTCAACAGATTCTATCCAGAATCAAACTCATGTTCTGCTCCAGCCCTACCTCCAGACTGTGTCTTCTCTCAGTGTCACCCGTCTCTGTGAACATCGCATATTCCAAATCTGGTGTCATCCTTACCCTTCCCACTCTTTCATCCTTCATATGAAATACACCTCCAAGTCCTGCTGTGTTTACTCCTTAACGTCTCTTGAACCTGTTTACTTCCTTCCATCTCTTCACCTCCACTAGCCTAACCCATTCTAATCCTACCCCTCACCTTCACTACTATAAAAACCACATTACTGCGATCACTGAATCTACTCTGCACCCCCACTCCCCAGACTGTTCTTCACCCTGAAGCCAGAGGAAACTTTCTGAAATGCAAACTTGAACATGACACTACCCCCACCCCCAACATCTCCCAGCTTGGAATATTTCAGTGGCTTTCCATTGCACTTAGAAAAAGATGGAGACCTTAAATCTAGCCTACAAGGTTTTAAATGGTCTGACCCCTAGATAGTCCTCTCGAAACTCTGTATCCGGGGTTGGGGGTGAGGATATGTGATAGTGTGTGTGTGTGTGTGTGTGTGTGTGTGTGTGTGTGTGGTGGAGTGGTCTCCAGTGGCAGGGTCCATAGCAAGAGTGTCTGTTGGCTAAGAATCAACCTCTAGGCTTAGAGTTAATTCCAGCCTTCATAGAGCCCCTATGGTATGTATAGTCCTGATCCTTGTGCACACGTTTACTTAACTAGAGGCAAGTGTCTTGACCAGATGATGGCCCATATTTTTTTCAGCTCCTTCTGTGATGTTTTAACTGACTACCTGGAAATATTCTGGCCACTAGAGGGCCTCATTGTTTTTTTCCCCCTTGAAAGGCACTCAAATCGTAGGTAAGAACTACAAACATTCAGTGGGCCCCAGCTGCTTCTGGGGTGTGTGACCTATGAAAACATTTTAACTATTTTGCTGAAAATGTTTTGAAAATATTTTTATTATCGTCGGGTAGTTTTACACTGAAAACAGTAAGCAATAAAAAAATAAAAGTCTCTTCCGTTGGCATTTCTAATTTGTAGGTGAAACTGGCCCCTTGGAGCTCAGGGGCCCGCAGCAATACTGAGTCCTCTTCTAGCCTCCTTCTGTACTTGAAGAAGTACATTTAGGGTTGCAGAAACTTTGTGTTTCTGGAACACCCCATTTCAACTGTCAACACTCACATTCTTACCATCACAATTTGCCAAAGACATTGTCATAATCCTATCATGACCTTTAACCAAGAGGGAATAAATATGTCCTGGTTTGCCTAGTATGATCACTCTCTCTGACTCCTCAGAATGTCCCAGTTTGGGTGATAATTTGCATAACCACCTCATTTATCCATGTTTACATATCAGGCATTGTAAGAAACTTAGGACTCCCAGGTTACTGCCTTTCTCATGGATTCTTTCCCTCATATACTCTATATTTGATCCCATTTTCCATCCTTTCTCAACATCCAAAATCTGTCCTTTGTGTTATCTGAAGCTCATGATCTCCTGCGTCTAATTTTTTTTTTTCCTGCATGTTCTTTTCAACCTCCTGTTCTAACTGAAATTTGACTCTCTTCCGAGGATTCTGCTTCTCATTTGGGCCTGGCGGGGGTGCGGTGGGGTGGGGTGGTGTCCTTCTTACTCCACATTGCAGCCTTCAGACAACTACCTTTCTCTTCTTCCTAGGAACACCCACTTTTGACCCAACTCATGTCATCCCACTATACCACTTTCTCCTCTCCCTTATTGTTGTGATCAATGGATGCCCCCCAGAACACTCTCACTTTGTTCCTTGAAGGTTTTAACTCATCACTCCATTTCATACTCCTTAATGGCCCTCCTGACAAAATTCTTGGAAACATCAAAATTCACATAGATGATAGTTCCTAAATTCTGGCCTCTTAGCTCTTTGACTTCTTCTCTGGTGGTTATGTCTTTGAACATATCTCAGTTACCAGGGTCATGCCCAGATCTTTCATTATCAATAATTACATGTACTCCATAATCTTCATCTCTATCTTTCATCTTTGATTGCTGTCCACCATCTCTCTAGCTCTCTCCTTTAGTGTCTCAACTCCAACACTACTTTAAACCCCCTAATAACCTATATTAGGTTAACCTCATCATATTCTCAGTATTCCTCACCCTCTCATGTTCTAACATTCCTCTTTACTACAGTTCATCACTATACACCTCCCTGAAATCTTTCCTAGATAGACAGATATCGTTGAGTGGGGCACTTTGTTGGTGGAAGCATGTATTAGATATCTTCTGAATGCCTCAGTGTTCTCAGTAGCAAAGAAGGCACAGGTGAGAGTGAAGGAAGGGAGGAGGTGCTGTGTGTATGAGAGGAGCCAAGATGGCTTGAAAGGGGCTTCTCAAACTTCAATGTGCATGGAGCTCACCCAGGGATCTGGTTAAAATGCAGATTCTGATTCAGTAAGTCTAGAGTGGGGCCTGAAATTCTGCATTTCAAATAAGATCTCAGGTGATGCAGATGCCAGGGGTTCACGGACCACTCTTTGAACAGCAAGTCTCTCGGATAAGGTTTCTTAATCTTGGTACTCTTGCCATTTTGGACCAGATAATTATTTATTTTGGGGGGCTGTCCTGAACATTGTAGGACATTTAGCACATTCCCTTTTATAGTTTAGCTCTGAGCCCATATATTTCTCTACCACATTCAACTGGAAATGCCCAGTTCTGGCCAAATCCTACTCTCTGCTCCATGCCTGCACCTGTATAGTTGAATATGACTGGAGAAAACACACAATCATAATATAAATCCATAAGCATCAAGCAGATCCTTAATGCTGCTCATTGTCCTTACTACATTTTCTTAATCTACTTAAACACTTATTTTCCTACAGTAGTGGTTCTTAGCCAAGGTTGATTTTACTCCCTCAGTGGATACTTGCAATGTCTGGAGACTTGTTTTTAAATTTTAGTTCCAGTACAGTTAACATACAGCATTATATTAGTTTCAAGTGTATAATGTAGTTGTTCAACAATTCTATATATTATTCAGTGCTCTTCAAGATAAATGTACTCCTAATCCCCTTCACCTATTTCACCCATTTCCCCCCTCCCACCCCCCGCCACTGCCCCTCTGGTAACCATCAATTTGTTCTCTATAATTAAGAGTTTATTTTTTGGTTTGTCTCTTTTTTCTTTTTTGTATGTTTTGTTTGTTAAATTCCACATATGAGTGAAATCATATGATATTTGTCTTTCGCTGACTGACTCAGTCCATGTTGTTGCAAATGGCAAGATCTCATTCTTTTTTATGGTTGAATAATAATATTGTATATGTAGACCACAGCTTCTTTATCCATTCACCTATCAGTGGACACTTGGGCTGCTTCTTGGCTATTGTAAATAATGCTGCAATAAACATAGGGGCACACATATTTTTTTGAATCAGTGTTTTCGTATTCTTTGGGTAAATACCCAGTAGTGTGATTACTGGATCATAGGGTAGCTCTCTTCTTAACTTTTTGAGGGAACTCCATATGTTTTTCACAGTGGCTGCACCAGTTTGCATTCCCACCAACAGTGCAAGAGGGTTCCCCTTTCTCCACAACTTTGCCAACATTTGTTGTTTTTTGTTTTTTGATTTTAGCCATTTTGACAAGTGTGAGGTGATATCTCATTGTAGTTTTGAGTTGCATTTCCCTGATGATGAGTGATGCTGAGCAGCTTTTCATGTGTCTGTCGGCCATCTGTATGTCTTCTTTGGAGAAATGTCTGTTCATGCCTTCTGCAGTCTGGAGACATTTTGGATCATGGAACTGGAGAACTGGAGAAGGGCATGCTATTGGTATATCACAGGTACAGGTCAGGAATGCTGCTAAGCTACTCATGACCATATTGGGTCACTGTAATGGTTACATAAAATAAGTGGTAGACAAGGTGATTGCAAATGCTGGGAACATTGTCAGGGGATGCTTGTTTCTTTGTACTAACAATTATATATGCTATCTATTTAATCTCTATCATATCACCATGAAGTAACATACTCATTTTATTGGGAACTGAGGCTCAGAAAGATTGAGGGCCTTCTTCTAAGCTAGTGAATGCAGAATTAAAATGCAAACCCATTCCTGGCTGGCTATCTCCATAACTCTGTATTTCCACAAGAAACATTATCTTCTTCCTGATTAACACAGAGCTAGGCCTACACATGAGGAATCATTAAGAACCAACACTTATATCTTTGGCCCAGCACAATCAGAAGAGACAGTGACTCAAATGGAAGAAAAATATCACACTGATGACAAGAAAGAAATGGCACTCTAGCTTAGTTTGAACCATTAGCCATTTTGCTTAATGATTCAACTGCACATATACTTCACTAATTTACCCCAGCCTTTTCCTAACTGAGTGGGAGATAGCTGCCTTTTAGATTTTCTGCTCCTGTTTCATTTAATCCTACCCAAGTTTGTTGATACCTTAAGTGACTTATTAATTAATTGGCATCTTGTTGGTAGTATATAGTTCATTGGTCCCTAGCCAGTTCTAAAGACTGGGGTGAGATGGGTGAAATCTTTTGGAAGTGTGCTCTGTGGCTGGGTGGGAATGCTCCTGCTGACCACCTCAGCAGCAGACTAGGGATTCTACCATCTTGCCCTCTGTAGGCCAGTGAGCTGGAGCTCCTTGCCAGATTTTTGTCTTTCAACATAAAACTCAGTTCTTGCTGTGTGGCTGGCCATATCTCACTCTTATCAGCCAGGGTATCATTTCTGAGCTATGGTAGTAGTTAGTAGTTAGTTGGTGAGTAACTTTCTCTGAGTCAGTGAAACTAAGGCAAAGATCATACCATGGGTTATAGCAGGCATGCTCTGGTATAATCCTAGCTCTATGATTTACCACTGGATGACCTAGGGCAAGAGACAGGGTTCTGTTCTCTGCAAAGTGGGGATAGGCACACCTGTGCTACAATATTCCTGTAAAGAGCTCACTGAGCTCCAGCCCAGTGCTTAATGCACGCTCCTCACTGAGGGCTTGATGCTGTGCTAACCCCTTCCTAAGGTTACTTCAGTTAACATTCACAATGGCCCTAAGAGGTAAAATAACATTAAAGTCCTCATTTTATAGATAGGAAAAGTGGGTCAGAGAGAGAGAGAGAGAGAGAGAGAGGGTGCTTAAATAACATGCTTGCTGTCACATAGCCAGGAGATAGTAGCAATAGGTTTCAAACCCAAGCAGATGAACTTGAGAGCCTGTGTTCTTAATCATTAGCCAATAATGCTCAGAGTGAGCAGTTAATAGGAGGTGACTGTGTTGTCATCTTTGATGACGACGTTACTGTTTTACCCTTCTTATGTGGCTCCCTTCTCAACTTTCCAACTTCCTTGGGATCTATGTCTATACAAGAGGATGTTCTGTGCCATATAGAGTCTCACCTAAGACAAGTAAACCAGACAGACATGGTTCCCGAGTTTCTGGAATAGTTCAGTGGGGAAGATACATTGTACAAAACGTGCCAAATGATGAATTAATTGCAAGTGTGATAAAGAGGAAGTCAAGAGAGCTAGTGAAGTTGATAACAGGCGAGCTCTAACCTTGGCAGTGGTAGGGGGCCAGGAAGGCCTCTTGGGTCAGAAGAATTCTCTTCCTCTTTCCTGGAAGCCTGAAGGGGAGGGATGTTAGTATTTTTTTGAGAAGATCCAGAACAGACTTTCAGAGTTATTTTTATGCTAACTTTCTTATTAAAAACAAAAAGAACAAAACAATTTATGGGTTTTAAAAATCATATGAGAGACCATTAGGAAAATTGAGTTAATGAAGTAGGTTAAGTATGAACATATGATAAAGTTTCTTTTTTTTTTTTTTTTCTTTTGGAGAGAGAGAGGGAGAGGGAGAAAGGAGAATCTTAAGCAGGTTCCATGCCCAGCATGGAGCCTGACACAGGGCTCAATCTCATGACCCTGAGATCATGACCTGAGCCGAAATCAAGAGTCAGAAGCTTAGCTGACTGAGTCACCCAGGGGCCCATATAATAAAGGTTCTTAGTAGTTTTCTCCACAGGAGTTTCCTTCTGCTTTGGAAATACCCATCCTCCCTCCGTTCATGTGAAATTTCATCCAGTCTACTCTAGCTGCCCTATCCTCATAAGTTTGGGGATTGGTGAAGAGACACTGTGTACATCCATTAGAGGCCTTTTGCCCCTAGCTGTTCCCAAATCCTAGATTGTTCCTTCAAAACACAGGCTTTATACCCTTGAGGGCTTTCTTCCAACATACAACTATGCCAGTTTATCATCCTAGATCTGTTTGAAAAATTTACATTTACTTAAGATGTTAAAATACTTAACCCAAGAGGATCAGTTGTTTCCCCATAAAATGTAGCTCTGCATATTAAATTTCCACCTAAAAATACACAGAAGATTTGTAAAATATTTAGGCTAAGAGACATAGCACAAACCTAATTTATCACATGCTATAAATAATAATGAAGCAGTTTTCTAATTAGACGTTGTTTCTCCAAATAAAGACATACCATAGTAGATTATTTCTGTAGTCCTTTTTTTTTTTTTAAATCAATTCATCAGAACATCTGAAATCCATATACCAAACTGGCAGAAAATCAAGATATTAACTTATATGGGAGAAGAAAACCCCTAGAGATTTCCATTTAAATATGTACATCCTGGATCCATTTCAGGTTCTGATTTAAAATCAGGGGTTCAATATTTTATAGCAGATTATAGGCAGAATCCAGAGAATTAGATGAGACATTTTCTGACTTGTATTATCTCCTTGATGAACCAAAGCCTTGCTTTCAGATTCATTTTCAGTATGATTTCCCTGTTGGATACGTCCTGGATGCCATGGTGAGAAGCCAGCAGGAAAACTCCAGGGAAGAGGTCAGAAAGATGCTATCAGAAAGAGAAATATCATGGGACAAGGACTAAAAATTGGAAACAATGAGAAAGGGAGGAAGGGAGTGAGAGAGAGAGAGAAAAAAAGAGAGCGCTATATATCTATATCATCTATATCTATTTCTATATGGAGAGAGAATTTTCATGCAAGGAAGAACAATATAAGAAATAATACATGGAGTACTGCCACTAACATGATCATTTTGGTTCCTCTTATTTAAACCCTCTTTAAGCCTTCACTTGTAATTAATAAGAACTGCTGTTTAAAAAATTTCAGAAGGGCTTCTGTTTAGTGTTGAAACATAAAAGAAAAATATTGGCCTTTCATCATCTCCAAGAGAAAAAAAACCCTACACGATTTATGTATATACTTTGGAATCAAAGCCCCTTTTAAGTCTCTTGGAGCTGATCATAAATAGAAGCCAAGTCTGATCTTCTCAAATAATAAAAGTGGAAAAAAAGATAATGCACCCTACCATTTAAGCATTTGGACCACATCATTAAGTGTGGTTCAAGTAAGTGCCATTAAATTAGTCCTAAGAATGCAATGCATTGGAATTTGTATAGTAGGAACTGTTTTTCTGTAAGGAAGCAACTGCTGATTAAGGAGTAGTAATAGGGAAACTCTTTATGGTTGCTTTCCCAAGAATGGTGCTGGCATCCACTGAGCTGACCACTAAACCTCCCTAACCCAGTTTCCCTTGAGACTAATGCTGTTGGGTATGGTTTTTCCTCTAAAGGGAAATTGACAACCTTACTCTTCAAGTGGAGGAAACATGAATTATATATATTAGTGCTAGCACTCAGTTAAGCAGGTTACTTACTAGACAGTAGAGTTTTGATGGAGGTGAAAACTTATCCTGGGGAGAAGAAATTAGCTATACATTTGGTGATGAAGGCAGCTGAATTTTTCCCCCAAAAGGCCAATTTAGATGCACAACCTGAAGTGTGTAGCCAACATGTGGTGGAGAGCCTGCTGAAACTTAATACGTTTCCCCACTGAAGTACATTTGGGAGGTGGGGGGAAGTTCAAATAGAGATAAACAGCAATCTAAGACCAGGGAAGCATCCTTAGAGACAATCATTTTTTAGACAGAAAACAGAAAGGCTTATGTATACAGCTGGTATTTACATGAATTCCTCCCACTGATGCCTGGGACTTTGGAAGACAGACCAAGAGATAGGAGGGAAGCAGCTGTCTGGGCAGATGTTGTCAACAAATAGGATTTGGAATTCTGATCTATTATGCAAAAGCCCATAACCAGCGACTTTTACCTGAGGATCTGGGGAAGATGGGCATCTAACTGACCTCTAAATGCTGGTGTATTCAGGGCTTATTCCTGAGCTTCCTTCTTCATCTGTCTTTTCTCCCTAGATGAACTCACCCAGTCTTGGCTATGTAAATGCAATTTATGCTGATTTAATGTTTGTAAAGTGATAAGAGCCATGCCTAGTTCATAGTAAACACCTGTAGAAGTGTCAGCTCTCTTTATTTATTATAGCTAATTGCCTACTAACTATTTCCACTTGGATGTTTGATACGTATTTCTAAATTAAGTCCAAAATGGAATTGCAGGTTTTACTGTTCCCCCAAACCAATCTCCCTTGTGTTGTTTTTCCATCTCTGTAATAGCAGCTTGACCCAGTGACTCAGGCCAAATCCTTAGGAACCATTGTGGATTCCACTTTTTCTCTTACTCTTCACATCCAATTCATCAGCAAGTTGTTCCAGTTAAACCTCTGAAATAGAAAACAAATCCGTCCACCCCTTCCATCTCACTGCCACTCTTCCTGAACAAGCTTCCCCCTGTCTCTTGCCTGGAGGACTGCAGAAACCTTTTACCTAGTCTTTTTGCTTCCAGTCTTCCATTATGATCCATTCTCTACACAGCATCCAGAAGGATCTCTTTAAAATGTGTATAGGGGTCAAGCTTATGACTCACCAATGACTTAGCACAAAATTCAGTCTCCCTCTGTTCTAGTCCATTTGGGCTGTTGTAACAAAACTACTGTAGATGAGGTGGCATGAGGAACAAACAGTTCTGGAGGCTGGAAGTCCAAGATCAAGGTACTGGCAGATTCGGTGTCTGGTGAGAGCCCACTTCCTGGTTCATAGATAGCTGTCTTCTTAATGTGTCTTCATATGGCAGAAGGGGTGTGGAAGATCCCTAGGTCTCTTTATCAGGGCACTAATCCCATTCATGAGGATTCATGATCTAATCACCCCCAAAAGCTCCACTTCCTAACACCATCACACCAGGAATTAAAATTTCAACATATACATTTTTTGGGGGGGACACAAACATTCAGGCTAAGTCACCTTCCCATGAAGTACAAATCCCAAGGCTTTCCCCACTCCACCTCCTCTGCACATCCTATCCCTTGCTCACTACACTCTAATTACACTAGCCTTCTTTTGTTCTTTCCATTAGTTTCCCCTGCATTTTTCCCCCCAACTTCCACCCCTGACCCCCACCAACAATAGGTTTTTTTCTCAAAATTCAGGATGCAGCTAACATGTTGTGTTGGAGGACTTCCCTGAATGCTCAGCTCATTCTAAACAAGCTCTCACCCCCTTTACTCCAGGATGGTTCTGTCTCTGCACTCACCACTATCTGGACTCATCTTCTTCATGTGCGTATCCTACTGGACACTGGCCATCTCCACCTACTGTTAGTGCAGGCTCTGGGAGTGCAGGGGCCTTTTCTGTACTGTTTGCTGCATCTCAGATGCTTACGATGGTCCTGGAACAATGAAGAGGCTCAAAGAGTATGAATAAATACAAAATTATCCAGGCGTCTGATCAGTGGGAGGAGTTAAAACCTGAAGCTTGTTTAGGGAGAGCAGCAGCATGTCTGACATGTGAGAATAATAAAACTACAAGAGGAGGGACCCCGTGATTTACTTAGAATGAGAGCTGGAAGCTCCATCTAAAGTCAAGCTTTCCATGTGCCCACTAGATCCCTCTCCTTAACTATGCAAGGACAATATTCCAGAAATTTCTCTTTTTCTATATAAAATCACAGTCTTTTTTTTTTTTTTTGGTGTTCTATTGGATCATTTCCACCATCATGCAAAGATGTGATTTTTCCTTTCCTAAAAAAAAATAAAAAGCAAAGAAACAAACCAAAAACCCAACTTGACTCCTTATCTTCCTCTGCCTATTTCTCTGCTCCCTGTTAGCACAGAGTTTACAGAAAGGGATGCCTAGTCTTCCTGCTCCAATCCTTCTCTTCTGATTCTTTTTGGAACTCCCTCCAATCAGACTTCCACAGCCAGCATACTCCCAAGATGTGTGTGGCCACAGATGACCTCCACATAAGTAGGCTCTAGTCCATGCCTGAATTTTCCTATCAGTAACTCTCACTCTGTCCTTGAATTTTCACTTGACTTCCATACACTTCATTCTCTTGGCTGCTTTTCTCTTCCCTGACAGCTTCCTCTCGGTCTCCTTTGCTGGTGTCTCCTCATCTCCCTCAACTCTAAGTATTCAAGTGCCCCAGGACTCAGAGCCTGGGCAGCTTCTTTTTTTATCTTTACTCACTTCCTTGGTGACTTCATAGAACTTCACATTTTCAACTTCTATTTATATGCTTATGACCCCCAGATTTCTATCTCTAACCCAGCATTTCTCAAGTCTTGCCTATTCATCATCTCCACTTACAAATATAATAAATCCCACAATATTAAAATGACCGAAACAAAACCCCTGATTCTTTTTTCACTCAAATCTCCTCCTCCTCTGTTGTTTCCAGCTCAGTAAATGGTAACTCTTTATGGGTCCCCAGAGGGGGACACAGAGACTTGGAACCTTGGATCCATACTGAACAACTCCTTCCTCCATCCTGGAGCCGCTACTTTTAAAATGAACCCAGAATCTGACAGTATCTCTCTATTACTATCCTGGTTGAAGCATCATATTTCCTGAATTATTTCAATATCCTCCTAATTGTTTTTTGTGTTTCCTTTCTGTCCTATTAGAATCTATTTTTAGCATGGCAGTCTGAAAGATCCTTTTAAAACCTAAGTCATCCAAAGTCAGTACTCTGTTCAGAGCAGTGTTTGCCTTCTTGCTCAGAGTAAAAGCTAACTTCCCAATAGACAGTAAGGTTCCTTGAAGCTTCATACATTGCCTTCATACAATGGCACCTGGCACATAGTAGGTACTTAATTAATATTTAATAATTCAGTAAATTAAAAAATAGGCTCCTCAGAAAGGAGGCAGAGTAATACTATATGGCAATAATAGCTTAAATTTGCTCAGAAACTCCCCATAAGGGTAAAGTACATGTAGAATTTCTTGGCAACTGATTCTCCCCTTTGTTATCTTTTGTCCATCGCCTTTCTGTCCTGTTTCCTACTTCTCTCCCACTCATTCATTCTTCTCCAGCAACACTGTCCTTCGTACTGTTTCTCAAATGTGTTGGGTACGTTCCTGACTTGGAGATTTAGTACTTGTTGCTTCCTTTGGTTGGAACTCTCTACCCTGAAGATCTGCATGACTTACTCCTTTACCTCCTCCAGTCTTTTGCTTAAATGAATCTTTCTTGGCAACTTTTTTCTTGACCATCCTTTTAAAAATTTTAATTTCACACTCATGACGGCCACCTCTTCCCTAAAATATTTATTTCCATACAACTGGTCCCTATCTGACACTCTATAATTTTATACCTTTATTTGATTAAATGTAAACTCCTTGAGGGATTTTGGTCTGTTTGGTTCTCTGCTGAATCTTCAGCATTTCCATTAATGCCAGGCACAGAGGAGGCTCTCAGTAGATATGTGCTGAATGGATGAATGAGGTATGAATAAATGAACTCTGATATGAAGGAACTGAAACCTCAGTTGGACAAAGAGTTTGAAAGACAGATAACTCAGGTACTGCAAATAATATATATATATATATATATTTTGCACATGAATTCATATTAATTATTTCTCACAGCTGTGGAGAACTTGCAAGTCAGGTCACTGAACTGCTCTTGATTATTGCTGAGGAATAAAAAAGAATGTGCAAGAGAACTATGGACAATAAGAGAAAAGTATTCTTATTTTCAAAACAGGGTAAAGCATAGATTAAACAGGCCTCAGACTGGTACACTTACTCCTGAACCTGATTTTGGAATTGATCATTATAGTCTTTGCCTAGCCACCAGAGGAAGTTTGCCACCAAGACCAAATAAGAGTATACCAAGACCAAGTCATGTTGGCTAAATTAATTTCTTATTTCCCTGTTGAAAACTAGAATGCTGGAGAAGTATAAGAGATAGAGTATATTTGCATTTTAGCAAGTCACTAATGAAAATTCTCCCTTTTTTGTGTGTGTGGCTAAAATGGGGAAAAATAAGCTAGACCTGACATAACTAGATAGGTTAATAATTTATTTGACAATAAAGTGATTGCTATCAGCCTGGAAAGAAATTCCACCCAAAAATTTTAATCAGTTCTCCATATTTTGGTAAGCATACTCCAGCTCTCCTTTTCTCCTTGAAGTAGAGATCAGCAGTGTCCTGTGGCTCTCTCTCTAGTCCTAATCAACATACTTACCAGTGCCTTTATCAATATTAAGTTTTCAGATTTGACTCACTTGGAAGGAATGGCAGATACATTGGATGACAGAACATGGATCCAAGCCAGCCTAGACTGACCTGCCCCTAACAAGACTGAGTATGCAGGGTCCTGCCAAGCTTAAACAAGTTGCCTGCACCTGTGATGTATGGAGCAGACATAGCTTAGGGGTAGCCCATGTGAAAAGCATTAGAGGTTTGATAAGGTAAGGGTGGAAGTGAAGTTGCTACAAAAAGTGGGTACCACAGAGGGTAGTCCAGACCACTGGGGCAGCTTCCATGTGCCATGGCTCTGCCATCCTTAGAGGATGTTGTCCTTAACCTGTATGAGCAAAATGGCTCCATTTTATGTCAATGTCCTAAACTGTGGGAAGAAGGATATCTTGGGAAAGTGATTCCCTTTTTTTAAGTTATTTTTAATTTACATGTAGTAAAATTCCTTTTTGGGGGTGTGTCATCCTATGAGTTTTAAGATAGATAGATAGATAGATGATAGATAGATAGATAGATAGATAGATAGATAGATTGATAGATAGATTTTTGTAACCACCCCTTTTGGTTCTCTGAGTAGAGATCATGGACTTCTCTTGGTGTTTCCTCTTTGCGATTCCATTTTTGGGATGCTCCAGAGGTCAAGCCATCATATATTAGAGTCACAAACAAACAAAGCAAAAACAACAACAACACTACTGGGTTGCTTTGGAGCCCTGAACTTCCTATTCAGTCCTCCTGTTCTTACTCACTTTTTAGAGTCCTCTAAGAGTTGCTTTATGTATTTTACCCAAGCATTTTAGACTTAGTAAGTGGAGAGATGGTGTGGGGTATGCTTACTCCATCCTAACCAGAACTGAATCTTCTGATTTCCTCTTAAAATGCATGGAATGACAGGACACACTTCACTCCAACTCACACTCTATTGGTAAGAACTTAATACCAGGACCACACCCACCTAGTGTCAAGAGTGGCAGGAAGAAGCATCCTCCAGCTTAAGGTAATGGGCAAGCTAAAACTCTTTACCAAGAAGGAAAGAAGAACAGCTTTTAGAAAACACTGGCGGTCTGTCACAGGGATGATAGTGAAGAATATATTCAATGTGGCTTGAAAGAGTAAGATGGCTAAGAAGAGCTCATGCTACATGTTTATGAATTTGAAATAGGAGGTTAGAATGAGACTCTTCTTGCCTCAGTTCCATCTTGGATTTCAAAAACAATAGATATTTGAGACTGAAGTGAGGGCTAGACAAGTCAATGTATGCAGAATTGCAAAGGAAATAGCTACAGACTGGATCAGAATGTGGAGTGGGGGTAAATGTGGGCAGGAAATTTTTTGGTGCAAGCTATAACCTTTACCTCCAGCCTGCCGAGGGGAGCTTCCACGAAGCTGTTTGGAGAGCTTCAGTGTACACTCATTGCAACTGTTAGTCGGGGGGTGGGGGGAGGTTGGGACCAACTCATCCCTGAGGCTAGAGGTGGCTGCCCGAGACTTGCTGATGCATCTAAAATTTGTTGAGATGAGGAGTGGACCATAGGTGGGCAATACAGAAAAAAGAACTGATGTGAGCCTCTCTTGAATCCTGTTTAATTGTCTGCCTGGAAGAGAGGAAGGACCTCAGCAAGAAGAACATGGAGGAGAATGCTGGTTTCTAGGAAGTGGCTCGAACAACCATCATTGAGACAATAAGCTGAAGTAGAAATATTTGTAGGAAGGTCCAGAGATTTTCAGGAAAATAGTTTCTGGGGATGGAATTCTCATCCGAAGTACTCAAAAAACACCCACAAAAGAAAAGAGAAAGCTTTCAACATCTGCCGGACATAGAGAGAGCAAAGCCAGTTTTATGATTCAAGACCTTTTCTTTTATCTTACTCACTCTAACTCTGGAAAGGGCAGACATTAGCTAGCAGGTGCAGAAACAGATAAGAAGCCACCCACCACCCACCACCCATCACAAGCATATGAAATCCCCTCCCTTTTCCCACTGCATGCAGGCTTCCAGCCTGAAGTTGACCCAAGCTAAAGAAGTAGAAAAGATATAATGGTTAGATCAAACTGATGATTTTGGTTAAGCGGGCATTTTAATTACTGAATGGAGTCTATGTTTATTACTTAAAGTGGTCTTAGGAATCTCTGTTACTTAAGAGTAAGAAAAATATCATACTTTTCTTTACCATATCTGATTACATTTTAAAGGGAAGGTAGGAAACAAAATAATGTTTCATTTGATAATGCTGCAAATTGTATCTTGCCAATACACCAACTACAAGCATGGAGTATTTCAGATGCAAGAGAATAAAATCTGGTTTTATTTACTCACAGAAGAATTTTGAGCCTTTACAGGCACTGTACACTAAGAGGAACACAGAAAGGAACCCTTTACATCAAGTGACCATGATAGTAGAAGGATTCAGAAGGATCACGTTCCTATTTTCCCATACTGAAGGACTATCATGAGGAAGAAAGATTACACTTGCTCAGGAGTTTACCAAATCAACTGGGTGGCAGCTTTGTAGAGTCATATATTTAATATGAAGAAGACTTTTTTGGTGTTATGGGTCCCCACAGATAGATGGGTTGCCTTGAGAGATAGGAGCTTTGCGTCGTTGGAGATGCACAAGTTCCATTGGATGATGGTGTGGCAAGGTTGCTCGAAGAAGGAGCACAACACTGGGAGGGGTGGTGGGAATCAAGGATCTTTAAGGCCCTTTCTGACTTTGAGACTAGAGAATTCTATAATCTCTCTCTCCTACTGTGCTCATACTATGTAGAAACTGTAATATTAAGTCTCGAATACTCTGAGTCAAATTTAAAAGTACATGTATTCTTTCCTGTAACAACCATCTACTCTGTCTGATCATTTCTGACTACTTGAATCTCATAGGAAACCAGCCAGGTGGAAAAAAACTCCAACAATTTTTAAAATCATGAATCCATATCTGAAAAATTTCTTGAATAATGACAGTTTAGCTAAGTCCAAATGATAATTAAATTTGTGATTTGTTGGGCACCTGGGTGGCTCAGATGGTTGGGTGTCTGCCTTCGGCTCGGGTCATGATCCCAGGGTCCTGGGATCGAGCCCCACATCGGGCTCCTGGCTCGGTGGGGAGCCTGCTTCTCCCTCTCCCTCTGTCTCTCCCCCTGCTCATGCTCTCTCTCTATCTCTGTATATCTGTGTCTCAAATGAATAAATAAAAAATCTTTAAAAAAAAATTGTGATTTGTTTTATACCTCAAAAGAAAAAAAAAAAACATTCCAGCTTCCCCTGTCTCCCACCCTCTTCCATTGTTGCTCCCTCTGTCAATCACCTTCTCTTAGTTTTCCACTAGCTCTTTACAGCTCAATTCACAGAGAGAACAATCTCTGTTCCAAAGTGTCCAGACCATTGTCTGGATACATCTCTCTGGAATACAGTGAAGGAAGCACAGCTGCTCCTATTTAAAGATGCAGCATGGGCTTCCATGTGCTTGCCTGTTCTCCTCAAGAGTTATTTATGCCAATGGCTCTTATAATTTTCTCAGATTCCGCAATAGCAGGAAGCACATGGTGGGTGTTCAATAAATAGGGAAATGATGATTGCCTTTTCTTTTCATCTCTCACTTTGGGGCACTACTGAGAGAAACCAGATTGGCCTCACAAAGAAAGCCACATAGCTTTGAGGAGTGCTGGGCATTGCTTCCATTCTCAAATATTTACTGACCATGTGGAACATAAAGACAAAGCAAATAAGATCCCTGATATCAATGGGCCAGTAATTTAATTGGGAAGATAAAATATGAGAAAATAGCCATAATAAGAGAAAAGGTATGAGTGTGATAAATGTTGTGGGTAGAATATTGGTCTCACAGCTTTGGGGAGGACCTTGGAGATTAGGGAATTCATACTCTTCTTTTTACACTTGGGTAAACTGAAGTCTTCCCAAGTCTCCTGCTGTTTTGACACTCCTACGTCCACAATACTTGAAGCTCTATCCCTTAACATGATGACTTTTATAGCTTGCCTTCCCAGCAGCCATTGTCTTCTCCTTGCAGACATGATTTTGTTGTTTAGGTAGTAGTGTGCCCAGTCTAAAAGATGAATCATGATTGGTTACAGTCATGACTATCCTTCCTCTATGCCAATGATTGATATAGGGATGAAAGTGTGACAATGGGATTTAAGGGAAATCAGCTGAAGGTTTCTGAAAAAGCTTCTCTTTTTCATTAAAAAAATAGCCAGGTGAGAAGAAGGTTTTTTTTGCTCCTTTCTACTTTGCTTCAAGTGTAAATGCTAATATCTAAGGATGTGACACTTGGGGTTGGGATAGACATATTTGTACCATGAGGGAGACATTGCTACACATGGTAGATGGCAGATTGGTAGAATCAAAGTCAGGACCAACCTCTGTCTAAACTTCTTGTTAGATAGCAATAAATGTCCCTTTGGTTTAATTCTATGGGTGTTTTGCTTTTATCTGCAGCCATAAACTTGTGAAATTTTATCTTCAGTAACTCTTCTGCTGCTGTCTTTCCTCCTCACTCATGTTATTAGAACCTCTGGAACCTGGATTCCATTGTCTGTCTGCCTAATTGGAACCCTGGCTCTCCCCAGGGGGCACTGAGTCTGTTGCCACTCTTTGAGAGAACTGTCATCTCCATTCTCCAAATATCACAGGGATCAGTGGTATGGATGCCATTATCTTAGATGCCCATTTCTTGGGAGACCATTAATGCTCTGCTATAATGAGAAAAAACCCTCCTCTTTTGAGGAGGCAAGAGGAAACAGATTGTGATTATACCTGATTATGCCTGATAATAACTACCATCTGGCTAAGACATCCTCTACCCCTGCATGTCATTGCCATATACACTCCCCCTACCCCACCCCTCAACCCAGGAACTTGTTCATGTTCCTCTTCTGAAGCCTCTGGCAACTGGTTCACAGGCTTCCTTTTTCTCCAAATACTATCATCATCATGGTGACTTCAACAACTATATAGATGTCCTTTCCAATACTTGAGTTCCAGGAATAGGTGTTCAGCTCTCACTGAAATAGTCCTTTCATTATGCATAACACTGATGCAGTGATTTCAAAACATGCCAGCAAATTCTGTGACACCCCTTCAGTCAAGAGGGGGTGTCTATGTTTTCTCTCCTTGAATTGAGCTGGCGTAGGCGACTACCTATTAACCAACAGAATGCAGTGGAAGGCGACACTCTGTGACATCAGAGGCTAGGTTAGAGAAGACCATGCAGGTTCTGCCTGATTCTCTTGAGATGTTCATTCTAGGGGAGGCCAGTCTTCATGTAAGAAGTTCCACTACTCAGAGACAGCCATGCTGAAGAGGCCATGAGTAGGGGCTCCAGCCAATAGTCCCAGCTAAGTCCCCAACTGACAGAGCATGGGCAGCCTTGTTAGTAAGCCATTCTGAAAATCTAGTTGCACTTTCAGGTGATTCTATCCCCCAGCCATAGAGTCATTCCCACAGCTTTTGAGTCTTTCCAGCTGAGGCCTAAATATCCTGGAGCAGAGACAAGCCATGGAGCAGAGATAAGCCATGCCTTTTGTGTTCTGTCTGAATCTCTGACACAGAATTTCTGAGCATATTAATATGGTGGTTTCAAGCTGGTAGGTTTGGAGTACAGATTTTCCCTGCTACCTCAAAGGAGAGCATTCCTCTGAAAACTTTGGTAAACCAAAATGGCGCAAAGCCAAGTTTGCATTATGCCATTTCACTTTCATGAAAGACCTACATTAGTACTTGGTTTTTGCTAACTGAAAGAAATCTGAAGGGGATTTTCACTTTTACAAAAAAAAAGACTTTGCCAAACTAATGTAGGTCTTCTGTAAAAGCAAAGTGGCATAATGTAAATTTTGGGAAAGTGAGGGATGCCTGTAATTTGTTTTGGAGTAACAGCAAATGGAACCCTGGCCATTGGCTTTCAAGGGAGTACAGTTTATTCAACGTTCATAAAATTCTCAAGAGAGGACCTTCCAAAGCGGGGAAGCAGGAGAAGACAGTGATTATACTTGATTGCACCTTATAATATCTACTGGATTTTGAACATTATGATTGTGCCAGGCATTGTGCTTTGGTTAAGAATGTGGATTTTGAGGTAAAAAAAATATGGATTCCCAACCCTACCCTGCTACTTGGCAATTGTGTGATTTTGGGGAAAAAAACCTCTCTACATTTCTGAGCCTCAGTTTTCTTATCTGTAAAATGGGAAAAATACCACTCACCTCATAGAATGGTTTTGAAGAGTAAATAATATATATAAAGCCATTGACACTCAACAAATGGTAGCTGGTTTTGATAATAACACAGAATAATATTTGTATAGGGCAGAAATGAGAGATGAAGTTATAATGGAAGCAGGAAATGAGACTACAGGATCTTTTGTTTTAAACTACAACATAGTTTATTATTTTTTACCAGGGGACCCCTTTATGTTGGTATATATTTTTTTTCTTAGCTCTCCTTTCTTAGTAATTAAATTATATTTACATGTTTAAAGTATTAAATTTAGTTTCATGTTAGTCATCTTAATCTGATATGAGACATTAGAAAAAATCCACAATTCAATATTTCACAGACTAGGAAAATGATGTGCAGTAAAAAGTTTGGAATTTGGGGGAACTATGTTTTTTTTTTAATTATTTTCAATAAATAGGTTTGAAAAAATCAATTTGATCTTTTAATTATGTGTGAGGGAGTGGCTTTAGTTTCTAAAATTTATATTTGAGACTCATTGTAATATTTATCAATTTAATTTTAAAATACTCAAGTATTGCAGGTATAACGCAAAGTACAGAAAAAATATCAGTTTTCACTGAGGACCTCCCTCTCACCTTGAGGCTAATATTTAAATGTCTTTGTGTTTGAGAAGATGAAGTTGGTAGCGTGGTGCAGAATGAATCAAAAGGTGGAACCTCTGGGCAGGAGGTTAGTCAGGGTATCTCAGTGCCTGTATTACTGGTAGGTAATGTGGTTGTGATTCAAACCTGGGTAGGAGGCTGGAGGGGAAGGTGTGGGCATGAGAAGCCTCATGGAGGAAGACCTGACAGGTGTTGGTTTTCCAGGAGTCCTGTGGTCAAATTTCCCTCCCCAGCCTCCAGTACCATATCATAAATCAGTTTTTTCTTTTCCTTAGGGAAAAAGTAAAATAAAATTAACAACGTACAACTACTAAACAGGTTACACTAAGATATGTGAGCAATTTTGTCAGAAATATCAATTCTACATATTGCAGCAAAGGAAACATGGAATGTTTGCCAAGTTCTTGTGAGAAATCTCTGTCTAAAAATTGTGCCAGCTTGCTAAATATAGAGTTGTTATGGAGATCAGAGCCAATTGGCCTGTTAAACCCACCTCAAATGAAATGATGGGGTTATCCTGGATCTTCCCCCACCAATCACTTCTACCCCAAGGGACATGGGAATGAGGTCAGGGCACCGTCTTCCCTGGAGCCAGATAGTTTCTCAGTTTCTGTAGCTGTTCTTCCCCTCAAAAAGTGGCAGGAAGTATCCATATGTCCTCAGACACCTGAGAAAAGAGGAAATCTCATCTGCAGATGGCTGAAACAAAGCTGTGTATTAATTTTTTTTAAGTAAAAAATCCAAAAAGGGCAGTAGAGAAATCCTTTGAAGCCTCTCATAGTGTCCTGAGACTTCTGTTCTGTTGCTTTTTAAAGAACAAAGGTTGGTCTGGCTCCAAGGAAGGAATCACCCGTAATATTGGAAAGCACCTAAAAATGTTAGTAACTTACTGAATGTAAAGGAGTCAAATGGCTCAGGGTACAAAAGCTGTGACAGGAAGAGGGGCTGGGTTGGGGGAAAGAGGCATGTAGGTGGCTTTGGGTGTCATGAAAGTAAGCATGCAAATTGCTGTTTGGGAAGGTGATTTGTGTCCCAGTGAAAGAATGCTGCGCACGGACCTGCCTACAGAAGAAAGTGCTGGAATACTGCTGTTGTGGTTTGGATTGTGACCCCCCGAAAAGTCATGTCTAAATTCTAACCCTGGTTTCTGTGAATGTGACCTTATTTGAAAATAGAGTCTGCACACATAATTAAAGATCTTGAGCTGAAATCGTTGTGGATTTAGGATGGACCCTAAATCCAACACCAGCCCTTAGGAGAGAAAGGAGAGGGGGATTTGAAACAGAGAAGGTGGTGATGTAAAGCAGAAGCAGAGATTGGAGGGATGCAGCTACAAGCCAAGGAACATTAAGGACTCCTGCCAGCCACCAGAAGCTAGGAAACAGGCCTGGAACAGATTTTCTTTCTGAGTCCCCAGAAGGAACCAATCCTGACAACTTGATTTTGGACTTCTGGCCTCTATAACAGTAGGAGAATAAATTTTTGTTGTTTTATGCTGCCCAGTTTATAGTGATTTGTGAGAGCAGTCTTGGGTAACAAATACAACCACCCACCAAAGCACCCACGCAAAGAGGAGACCCAGGATTACAAAAGGGGACATGGGTAGGTCCGGAAGTGTGTTATTCAAATTTAACTTTGTTAACATTAAATGAAATAAACAATTCAGTTCCTCAGTTGCACTAGTCACAATTCAAGTGCCAGTTGCTACATGTGGCTCATGGTTATCCAAGGGGACAGTGCAGATACGGCACATTTCTGTTGTTGCAGAAAGTTCTACTGGACAGTGTTGCTGAAAGAGTCACAGCTCACAGTTTCATTTTTATGGACAAGTGGCATGCATGGGGACTGTTGGCTTCAAATCTGTCTTTTCACTCACACCTGCACCAGAAGATAGCAGGTAACACTGGTAGTGTCGCTTTTGATTATGAAGGAACAACAGCAGAAAGGTGTAAATATAGTACAACCACCTGTTTCAGGCTGCCTCCCACATACCATCTTCCCAAACAACAAACATATTAAATGATAGTATTGATAGACAATTCTCTTCCAAGACGACATCCCAACTCACTAGGACAGAAACTATCAAACACGTTCTTATCTATGAATGCCGCGTGAGTCATACCCAGGTGAACATTTTTACACCATTCCCTTCCTTGTATATTTCTATTGTCTCTTAAAATTTTAAGAGGGATTTCCCCCCTTATAGCAATTTACCCTCTGTTGGGCTCTGTAGTTATTGAGAACAGCAGGAGCTCCTTGATGGGCTTAGAAAACTAGGAAAGATTCGTAACAGCGGAATGATGTGATATACACTTGATTTTCCCCAGAAGATGAATCTGGCAACGATGTTAGGATGATTTGAAGGGGTAAAGAATGTTGGCTGTGTGGTTTTGATGAAAATGGGAAAGAAATTGTGCTCTGAATTGCAAATGCTGCTGTCACTGAGATCCACCTGTTCAGAACTATCTTTAGCTGCATTCAGGAACAATTTACCCACAAAACCTTTCTTTCCCTTACTTTTCTTGTCTCCAGGTACAGATATGGAGGAATATGCAACATTAAAAAGGGAAACAGCATTACAGGACTCTGTGTGTGCGTGTGTGTGTGTATGTGTGTGTGAAAGGGAGACAGACAGAGACAGAAAGAGAGAGAGAGAATGATAGGATATACGTGTGTGTATGCGCATGTGCCCTGGTGCCCTGTGTTAGTTACAGGTAGTATGAATAGTATGGCACTCAATAGTTTCTTAAAACCTCACCCTAAACACAATACCTTTTCACCCCGAATCCTCCCTCCCTTAGCTCTTAGAACCACATGTACTGTTCCCTAAATTTGCCAGGCACTGCTGTGTCTCCATCTTTTGTCCTTATCTTCCCTTTGCCTGGAATGCTGATCCATGTCCTCTCTCTGTGGTCAATTCTGACTCATTTTCCTTTTTTTTTTTTAAAGATTTTATTTATTTTATTTGACAGAGAGAATGAGAGAGAGAGCACATGAGAGGGGGGAGGGCCAGAGGGAGAAGCAGACTCCCTGCTGAGCAGGGAGCCCGATGCGGGACTCGATCCAGGGACTCCAGGATCATGACCTGAGCCAAAGGCAGTCGCTTAACCAACTGAGCCACCCAGGTGCCCTCTGACTCATTTTCAAGGCCAGTACATAGGTCACTGCCTGTAGAAAGCTTTCTTTCATTATTCTCGTCTCCCTTTGGAAGGTACTCCTGCTTCTTCTGGTTTTCTCTCTTGACTGTCAAACATGTTCATCTACCACACAGGATTTGAATTCATTGCATTATTATTTGCTTTGCTTTTTATCTGCAGAATTGATTCCAGCCTCGTCCTCAGTGGACACTCAAGGAAAGCATGCTGAATGGACGCCTGAGCTTGGTGAGGTTGACTTGGAAGTGGAATGGGTAGTAGGTGCAAGATATGAATCTCTCAGCTATTTTTCTCATTTGATAAATACTGTTACGACCTGTCTTCCTTTACTAAAATTCATTGGCTTACAGCTTAGGGGTAGAATGTCATTTTATAACCAGATAAATTGTTCATCAGAAGTAACAGATCTCTTCATTCTCCTCACCCCTCAGCATGCATTTGCCACACACATTTATCAGCCCCATCCCCATGGCAGTCTTCCCCATCTTAGTAAATAGCACCCCCCCACACACACACTCACACTCAGTTTTATAAGCCAGAAAGCTGAAGTCATCCTTGATTGCGTTCCCTTCTCTTTGTCTCCTCCTGCCATATCCAATCTGTCAGCACAAACTCTAGACTCTATCTTCATGTTCTCTCTCTCCCCTCCTTGCCATTTCCACAGCCACCACCGTGACCACCCACCAGTAGCTCTTGCTTGGGTTACAGCTGTAGCTTCTTAATTGGTCTTCCCAGATCTGTTCTCCACAGAGTGGCCAGATAGACATAGCAACATAAACTGGAAAATTTCACTCCTCTGGTGAAACATTTTGATGGCTTCCCACTGTCCTTTGAATGAAATTGAAATTCCCTAGCATGGCCTAAGAGGCCCTATGTGGTCAAGCTCCCAACTGTCTCCCAGCTCCTGTCATGCTTCTTTCCCCATCACATGCCAGGCTCCTTCACACTGAGTTTCTTTCTTCATCTCAGAGCTCTGCGGACTCCTCTGATTGGAACCGTCTTTCTGCTTCTCTGGAGGGTTGATTCCTCCCCAAATATAGGGGTCAGTTTTGATGTCACTTCCCCAGAGAAGCCTTCCCTGACCCTCCTTAAGTGAGATCCCCTCTTGTTCTCTTTCCACAATAGATTTTGTGTCCTACATAGTGCTTCCAGAATTTTCCATGAGTTCAGTTATTGGTGTGTTTGTTCTCAACTATTGTCTACTCCCCCAATGGGCTTTAAGCATCACAAGGGTGGAGAGTATGACTACCATGTTCATTTAGTCACCATCGTGGTGCCTGATCCAGACCATATGGTCCATAAAATACATATTGAATGAATGGATAAGTGAGTGAGTATTCAGACTCATCTCGCCGTTCAGTGGCTAACAGGACCCTCCCTGTGCTTTGAGACTTATCTCCAATGTCAGCTCTGCATAAAGTCTTCTCCAATTCCCCTACTCAAAATAAACCCTAACTTAGAGCTTCTATATTGTTTGTTTAAAGCTTTGTTATTGAGAAGCAATGTATGAAGTAGTTGAGAGAACAGGTTTTAGAGTAGGAGCTGAGTTGAATTCTTTTTTTTTTTTTAAGATTTTTAAAATTTATTTGACAGAGATCAAGAGAAAGAGAGAGAGAGAGAGAGAGCACGTGCATAAGCAGGGGGAGCAGCAGATAGAGAGGGAGAAGTAGGCTCTCCCTCTGAGCAGGGAGCCTGATGTGGGGCTCGATCCCAGGACCCTGAGATCATGACCTGAGCCGAATGCTGATGCTTGACCGACTGAGCCACCCAGGTGCCCCAAGAGTTGAGATGAATTCTTATCTAGTATTTGTCACTTTTGTGATCTCCTTGGGGAGTAATTTAAGCTCACTGACTTTTTAAAAAATTTTTTATTTAAATTCAATTTAGTTAACATATACTGTATTATTAGTTTCAGAGGTAGAATTTAGTGATTCATCAGTTGCATACAACACTCAATGCTCATTACTTCAAGTGTCCTCCTTAATGTGATCACCAAGTTACCCCATCCTCTCCATCCACCTCCCCTCCAGCAACCCTCCATTTGTTTCCTATGGCTAAGAGTCTCTTATGGTTTGTTTCCCTCTCTGATTTCGTATTGTTTTATTTTTCCCTCCCTTCCCCTATTCTCTGTTTTGTTTCTTAAATTCCACATATGTAAACTCCCTGACTTTAAATTTCATTACACCCGGGAAACTATTTTCAACCTCATTTGTATAAGGTGCTTGGAACATAGAGGGAGACTCAGAGATGGTTGATGGATGGCATTATATTGGTTCATAATTTTCTATATATTTTTATATAAATGTTTTAAAAGTAAGAAATAGTGGTCCCTAGATGACATGATTGAAGACATTTAATGACTGTGGATCAAGTCAAAAGCAGCTTGATATTGGAGAACATTCCAGGTTCTGGAGCCGTAAGAACCTGGTTTTAAATCCTCAGATTTACCACTTATTGGCTGTGACCTTGTATACATGTCTTGTCCTTTTGAAGTTTTAGTTTCCTGATATGATTGGAATGTCTCAACAGGGGTATTGTCCATACTATCTCAATAGGAGTATATTAAATACAATGTATGCAAGGGCCAAGGGACAAGGTATAATCATAGCTGCATAAAATACCTTTATGCTGATCTATTTCATTTAACCAGGATAGAAACTTGGTCAAGCTCAACATGATCAAATCCGACATGACTAACAATGCTAGAAGAACTCCTGTCAATTTCTTAAAGCAGAAAAACTTACCAGAACCTGACAAAAAATAATTTTCTCAAATTGATGAATCCAATGTAAAGGTCTGGGCATTTCTCCAATGCCTGCCCATCTGTCCTAGGTAATGGCTTCAACCACCCTTGCAACAGCTGTGGGTTCAAGGTGAACTCTGGCTGGGACTGGATGAACACTAAAACATGGTCTGTTACAAAGATTTCTGATCAGCTGGTAGACTCATCTTTTTGGAGAGATATCTGAGAAATTTGGAGGCAGATAAAACACAAAGCCTTCTTTAAAAGAGCACAATAAACACCTGACTCCTCTAGGAAATGGGTATTCAGACATTTCCCATGTTCAATTATTGAAAAATATGTTTTAAAAATATTTTAAAAAGTTTAAAAAGAACATTTCAAAGGAAAGGAGCTGGGTTTGTGTACTGGGTTGAATAGTATCCCCCTAAAAGGATATGTCTACCTGGAATCTAAAAACAGGAATTCTTTGGAAATCGTTCCAAATAATTTAATCAATGTCTAAGCAGGTGTCATCAACTTAAGGTGAGGTCATACTGGATTAGGGTAGTTTCTAGATCTAATGAGACTGGTGTCTTTACAGGAAGACAGGAATTTGGACACAGACACACAGACATAAGGGGAAGATGATCATGTGAAGATGGAGGCAGAAATTGGAATGAAGCTTCCACAAACCACGGGATGCCAAGGAGTACAACAGTTACTATAAACTACTAGGGAATTCTTCCCTAGAGTCTTCAGAGGAAGCATGTCCATGCTGGAACCTTGATTTCAGACTTTAATCCTTAAGAACTGTGAGAGAATAAATTTCTTTTGTTTTAAACCACCTGGTTTGTGATGATTTGTTACAGAAGCCCTAGGAATCTAATACAGAAGCCCTAGGAATCTAAACAGGCTGAAGTCTTGAGTATGAGACCATGAGGTCTGCCAGATACTAGCTGTATCTATATCCTTGAGCAACTTCTCCAAGGCCTCAGTTTTTTTATTTGAAAAAGAGTATGACACCAAAGGCAGGCAAAAACAGTACAGGAAAAGAAAATTACAGACCAATTTCCCTGATGAACATAGATGCAAAACTCCTCAACAAAATACATGCAAATTGAATTCAACAGCATATTAAAAGGATCATACACCATGATCAAGTGGGATTTATCCCTAAGATGCAAGAATGGTTCATTTGCAACAACATGAATGGATATTGAAGATGTGCTAAGTGAAATAAGTCAGTTACAGAAAGACAAATACTCCATGATTCTAGTTATGTGAGGTATCTATAAGAGTCAAAATGATAAAAGCAGAAAATAGAATGGTGGTTGCCATAAGACAGAGATGGGGTGGAGTGGGGAGTTATTCAATGGGTATAAAGTTACAGTTAAACAAGATGAATAAGTTCAGAGATCTGCTGTGCAACATGGTGTCTATGATGTTGTGCACTCAAAAATTTGTTAAGAGGGTTAGCCTGGTGATGGGTATTGGGGAGGGCACGTTCTGCATGGAGCACTGGGTGTTATGCACAATGAATCATGGAACACTACATCAAAAACTAATGATGTAATGTATGGTGATTAACATAACGATAAAAAAGAGGATAGATCTTAAGTGTTCTTATACAAAAACAAAAACAGAAAAGCAAAGGGACACAAGGGAAACTTTGGAAGTGATGGCTATGTTTATTATATTGAATGTGGTGATGATATCATGGGGGCATGCATGTATCCAAAGTCCTCAAATTGTATACATTAAATACGAGTCCTTTCTTTTTGTGAATTAGTTACTCCTCAAAAAAAACTCTAAAAAAGTGTTGGTGAATTATAGAAATATTAATGAAAGATTTTTGAAATATGCAAAAAAAAAGAAAGAAAGAGGGGCCCCTGGGTGGTTCAGTCAGTTAAGCCTCCGACTCTTGATTTCCGCCCAGGTCACGATCTCAGGGTCATGGGATCAAGCCCCATGTCAGGCTCCATGCTCAGTGGGAAGTCTGCTTGGGATTCTCTCTCTCGCCTCTGCCCATCCCCTCCGCTCATGCTCTCTCTCTCTAAAAATAAATACATAAATCTTTAAAAAAGTTTAAAAAGGAAGAAAGAAAAACATCGTACTGCCTACCATCTTACTCGAGATGCAAATGCCTGGGCTGCCCCAGGCAGAGCTTAGATTTTGCTCCAGAGCTTCTCTGCTGCAGCCACATGGTGCTTCTGCAGGACTCATTACTCTCAGGCCATGCAGCCCTGGAAGTGTTAGGATGCCAATACCCTACAGGACAACTCTTGACCCAGAAGGACAGAATCCAGGAAGAAAATATTTCTCTCCACAGAGTCTCAGAGAGATAACTCTAGGACATTTTCTGCACAGCTCCTCCGAGCCTCCCTCACTGGTTAGAACCCCCTTTACCCACCGAGTAAATCATCCAGATAATACAACACTGGGTTGGCTTCCCATACTCCCCTGTTTCATTCTCCCTAATCCTCTCTTTTTCCTTGTTCACTTCCCAACTTAAACTGCCTGCACATCAGCCCTCATCATCGGTTCTGCTTTTTGGGGAACCCAGGCTAAGACACAGTGAGAATTATGGCATTGACCTCACAGG
Organism: Mirounga angustirostris; assembly: GCF_029215605.1. NCBI lineage: Eukaryota > Metazoa > Chordata > Mammalia > Carnivora > Phocidae > Mirounga > Mirounga angustirostris. The sequence goes on from NW_026991713.1 coordinate 23,142,627, forward strand.
TTTGTTCCAAAGATGAACATTTAAATGTATGTAAAGTGTTTAGTCTAGTGCCTGGCGCCTAGAAAGCACTCAGTAAATGTTAGCCATTTTCCTCATACGAGATGGAATGTTCTGGAAGATGAATTTGAAATGTGCTATCATCAATCTCTCTTTCTAAGTGTTGAGTGGATGCATAACAGTAAAAGTCGTTTGTGGTTTTCAGCTTCAGCTTCCATCTTCATTAACACAAGTGGGGCTGAAATGGTAGAAAACAAGATATCAAATTTCGCTCCCCCTTATGACACCCACTTGAAGCCCTGCACCCAAGAACTAGAAGCGAAATAAAACTATTTACCAGCCAGAGGGAAAGGAGAATAACAGCATGTGGCTTGTAAACTTAACAAACGTAATCACAGTAATTGAGCAGCCCAGGAAATAATTTGGCCAGCATAATTATATTACAAATCACATATTGCACAATTAAACAATTGCATTTTGGCCACAAATGGAACTCCAAATATACAATTTATGGTGAAGTGGAGAGGTAATTTAAAATGAGAAAAGAAAAGCAAGGGCCAAGAAATGCATTTACATTTATATCCATATTGGAAGGAATATACCAAGCAAAGCAATAAAGAAAAAGGCCACTGTTTTCAACAGAAAAAAAAAACAAAACAACAACCAAAACTGAGTTGAATGAATTTGCCAAGTACTATGTGGATGCCTTACCACTATTTGACTTTCTAATGTATATAAAACCCAAAAGCCCAATTCTTTCTTATTAAGGAGAAATTCCTGTATTAGAAGCTCTTGATTTGGGCTATAAACTGGATTAGTAGAATCCTTAATTTAGTGGGAATTTCTAATACCCAATCATCAAAAACATGTTGGAAGAGTTATATCTTATTTTTCTTTGTCAAATATATTCCTGAAGTATGCTGATTAGAATAGGCACACACACACAAAATAAATTGCCTTTCTCACTCTGCTGTTAATACTTCTTGGGAATTTGGTTATTGGTCTGACCCTCATCAAATATTGACTATGGGCTTTCTACCTGCCAGGTTCTATTCTAGGGGGTACAGTGGGGAACTTGGTAGACATAATTCTCTCTTGAAAAGTGTGTTAGATGAGAGCAAACAAACTTTAAGCAACTTATTACAAATAATGCATGAAATGATTACGAATGTGTAAAATATCAAGAGGTAAGCATGCTAGGCTCCGTGTATGCACACAGCAGGGAGTTCTAACAAAGCCTGCTGAGGGAATGGAGTAGACCAGGGAGAAGGAATCTGAAGATCTATATTTATACTGGGACCTGAAGATGCCTAAGAAATATAGGACTCATTACTTGTTTTACAATTAGTAAAGGGTAAGGAAACCCTTCTGGAATTTTTTGACTGGAGACCTCAAATTCCAACTCTTTCTGTTGGTGGGAACCATCTGAAGGCAAAAGCGATTGGAGAAAATATTCCTCTGTCAAAAAAGAATATGAAAACAACAACAACAACAACCACCACCACCACCTCAGTTATTTGGGGATGATTTCTGTAATAATTCTTGGTTTGCAGCCTGCAGGACTGGTGATTTCATATGTCCATTGGATTTTTGATAAATGCTAAAACACCCAGACTCTCTTTGCTTAGTACTTAGAGTTTAGGTGAGGGATATCACCAGGGTTTTTTGAAGATCAACAAAACAATACTCGTGTGGTCGCCATTTATCGAGTGCTTTACTGTGAGCCAGAGTCTCTGTTGAGAGCTTTGTCCTCCTCAGTCTTCACAACAGTTTATGTGGTGGGGGCTACTCTTACCTTATTGTGCACATGGAACAATTGGGGTACCTAGGATAAATAAATGGTTTCAGGAGCTCAGATGATGAATGGCACATCTGGGAATGAAGCCAGTGTCTCTCTGACCCAAATGTCCACTCTCTAGCATTTGCTATCAAGCCTTTCACCTATTTAAAGTAAAGGGAAGAGAAAAAGAACAAATGCCTTGTCAGCAGGGGATTTGCTCCCACTGTCTAGAACTGGTTTTCAAAGCATGGTCCTCATTGTCAGGATCACCTAGAGATATGATAGAAATGCTTGAGCTACTGAATCTGAAACTCTTGGGGTAGGACCCAGCAATTTGGGTCCCAGGGGGATTGTGATGCTGAAGTCCGAGAACTGCTGGGCTAGGCAATTGTGGAAGGCCCTGCAACGTCCTTATGTTTGTTTAGGGTCTGACAATCTCAGGCAACAAGGTCAATCTGATTCCTTTCCTTATGCTGGGACAGCCAGAATCAGGAAGTAGATTTTTTATTCAAGCTGTGGATCTGAAGCATAGACAGGGTCTGAGATTTTTCTCTTTACTGCCTACCCCACATTGATTTATAATGGATCTTTGGTCCTCAAGCTTTATTTTTGATTCATAGTATCTGCCTTTTAAAACAGATGACCTCATTAAGAAACTTCCCCTGCCTCCTCAAGATCCTGGCTTTGTTTATATTTGAGTGTGTGTATCTTAATCGGAAAATGTGGGAGACCCAAATTAGAATGTGGAAAATCTGATTGGATCCTGGAAAGTGTAGATTTTCTAGGTGAACTTAACGAAGGAACTTTTTCCCCAAGACAGAGGGAGACCAACACCACAGGGAAGAAGTAACTAATAAAAACAAAGGAGATCAAAAAACCACAGGGAAAAGGAAAATATTAGATAGGTGGAATTAGGTCTTTCTCATAAAAAGGAAAACAACATTGGAGTGAGATAGGAAGCTACCGGTTAAGTGACATGACCTGAGTTATGTTTTTTGGTTAGTTTTTTTCTCTTTGGGTAAAGACTGCTCTGAGACTCAGCATTACATGACTTACAGGTCATATTAAAGAGAAAGAATGACATAAGGATGGGTTCTGTGGGTCACTTATCCTGATCCAGGCAAGGTAGTAATCAAATGAATTTGGAACATGTTGCATACCCTCTCCCCATCTTGGGGGGTTTGGTGTACATTAAACATTCTCTCAGCATGTAAACTCTGCTTCAATAAGTGTTTCTCAATATTATTTGATGTTAGAACCATTTTATAAGAATATCTATTAATATCCTGAGAACACACTGATCTAAAGTCTTCAAGTACCATTGAGGTTATTGGGGCTGAATTTGTGACAGTCTTTAGTATTCAACTCACAAACTGACACTTGTGATTGGTGCTGTTCTGGCTCACTGTGTTTAGAATAGACAGTGGGTCTTCAGGTGTGGTAAACGAAATATGAATCCGGTTCCTTAGGCAAAAGCACTGAGACAGATATTGAGGAAATGATATGATTAAAAGTTTTTCTCAACACTTTCATGCTGTGTTGAATGTCCATCTGCTGGACACCTCTGCTGGATGAAATTCTCATAGGTGGTTTGCTGCTCTATGTTGGAAAATATTTTGTGATAGATACCTTGTTCTGGATTTTCTCTTTTTTGCAATGTCTACTTTGGAGATGAAGGTAAAAAGACTCAGCCTTGGCTAAGGAACTTTGGGGAAAACATCTTTCCTGGAGGCAGCAAACAGGACTAGGAGGATGGTGAAGTCGGTCCCAGCCTCTTGGTGCTTGCCAGTGAGGTCTTCAACCATAACCTCAATCCTGCTCATTTGCAGGGTCAGTTTTGCTAAAGGGCTTCTTTACCTGGTGTGTGAGATCCTCCATGGGCAGGTCCCTGCTAAACTGTTCAGTCTTATTTCTCACAACTCACCATCTCCCATGACACCGAACTTCTTCAATCCCTTAAATATCCTGTGTTCTCTTTCTCTCTTCCCGGGGCCTTTTTCCTTCAGCTGCAAGCACCTTCCCTCCTCACTCCCCTTGTTTTCCAGTTTTATTGAGATATAATTGATAGACAGCACTGAATGAGTTTCAAATGTACAGCACAACGGTCTGACTTGCCTATATCCTGAAATGATTACCACAATAAGGTTAGTTAACCTCCACGACCATCTTGTAAGATAAAATTTAAAAAAAAGGAAAAAAAGCTTTCTTCTTATAAATGAGAACTCTTAGGATTTACTATTTTAACAACTTTCATATATATCATACAGCAACTTCATGTTCTTTCACATTTCAGTTTAGATATCACTTCCCCTGGGAGGCCTTATATATTTGTTAAGGTTGGTTTTTTGTTTGTTTTGTTTTGTTTTTATTTGCAAGTGGTAGAAACCAAATCTGTCTTTAAGCAGAAAAGGTTGTTACATGGCTAATAAAATTTTGTAGCTTTGGCTTGACTTTGGAACCTGACCTGACTAGAGCTGCAGCGACTGCCAGCAATGATGCTAAAAAAACCTAAAAACCTGATTCAGGAACCTGATTTTCCAACCAGCATACCTGCTAAGGCTGGGGATCCTTGAAGGCCAAATGGTTCCATGGGGGGGACTTTGTAGTCATCTTTCTCAAATCTAAATCAAAACCTCTCAGAGATGAGTCTAATCAGTGTAGCTCAGGGAACACACCTGTGCCCCAGTTATAAATGAGGCTGCGGTGGCAAGTTTTCTGGGTCCCAACTCAGGGGAGAGGGTCCATAAGGCTGAAAGTTTCCCGAGGATTCAAAAAGCGTTCAAAGATGCTGGGCTAGGGCGCCTGGGTGGCTCAGTTGGTTAAGCGACTGCCTTCAGCTCAGGTCATGATCCTGGAGTCCCTGGATCGAGTCCCGCATCGGGCTCCCTGCTTGACGGGGGGTCTGCTTCTCCCTCTGATCCTCTCCCGTCTCGTGCTCTCTGTCTCTCACCCTCTCTCTCTCAAATAATAAATAAATAAATAAATAAATAAATAAATAAATAAATAAATAAATAAAATCTTTAAAAAAAAAAGATGCTGGGCTAGCAGCTAACATGACACATATTACACATGACACATATGTCACTTATTTACTGATTTTGTAACTCTGGGTTTGGTGCTCCTCAATGCACTACATTCCCCTTCTTGGCATCTTACCCCCACCTCCATATTGTAATCAGCTCTTTATTATTTTATAACTTTCTCCAGACTGCCTATGAGAGAAAGGACTGTGTGTTGTCAATTTCTTTTTATTCACAATTATGTTCCCAGTCCCTAGCTTATATTGCTCTGCACACAGTAAGTGCTCAATAAAGATCTGTTGAGAGAATACATTTGGCTCAATTAGTCTGGACTTCATAAGGCTGGCATCCAAGGAATTTTCATATATAGCTGCTGTATTTTTTCCCTTTATGATTCAAGCCCAATCTTCCTTTTTTTATCCCCCCAGCTTTACTGAGATATAACTGACAATGTTGTGGAAGGTTAAAGTGTATGGCATGATGATTTGATACATTTATGTATTGTGAAATGATAACCACAGTGAGGTTAGTTAACACGTTCATCATCTCATATACTTTTTTTTTTTTTAAAGATTTTATTTATTTGACAGATAGAGACATAGTGAGAGAGGGAACACAAGCAGGGGGAGCAGGAGAGGGAGAAACAGGCTTCCCGCTGAGCAGGGAGCCTGATGTGGGGCTTGATCCCAGGACCCCGGGATCATGACCTGAGCTGAAGGCAGACGCTTAATGACTGAGCCACCCAGGCACCCCATAGTTACTTTTTTTTTTTTAGTGGTGAGAACAATTAAGATCTACTCTCTTAGTAAATTTCAAATACACAAAACAGTATTGTTAACTATAGTCACCATTCTGTACATTAGAACTCCAGAACTTCTATAACTAGAAGTTTGTACTCTTTGACCAACATCTCCTCATTTTCCCTGACCCCCAGCCCCTAGCAACCACCATTCTACTCTCTGTTTCTATTAAATTTTTTAGACTCTACATATAAGTGAGACCATGCAGTAATTTCCTTTCTGTTTTTCTGACTTATTTCACTTGGCCTAATACCCTCAAGAGTCATCCATTTGCTGCAAATGTCAGTACTTCCTTCTTTTTAATGGCTGGGTATTATTCCATTGTATATCAATATATACCACATATCCATTCATCTATCATCAGACACTAAGGTTATTTCCATGTCTTGGCTATTGTGAATAATGCTGCAATGGAGATAAAGCTATTTCTTTGAGATAGTGTTTTTATTTCCTTCAGATATACCCAGAAGTGGAATTCCTAGACCAGCCTTACTTTTTAGCTTACACCCAGTTCTATCGTTGGATCAAGGAAGATGACCATGACCTCCAACCTGTTTGTTGAACTGGGCACTGGAAATTTATAAGTTTTTGCCAGCTTTTTATTATTTCAAGCTCTTCTCTTGTACCCTCAACCATTGATTGGAACTGCATTCCCAACCAGGAGGATGACTCAGGAGCAACATAGTCCCACCTGCCTAGCTTTTACATTGTTCTAGCCTGCTGATTGTGTAAGACTGTTGAATCACAGACCTGTACCTCTAAAACAAATAATACATTATATGTTATAAAAAAAAGAAGAAGATAGCAAGAAGGGAAAAATGAAGGGGGAGGAAATCAGAGGGGGAGATGACCCATGAGAGACTATGGACTCTGAGAAACAAACTGAGGGTTCTAGAGGGGAGGGGGTGGGGCGATGGGTTAGCCTGGTGATGGGTATTAAAGAGGGCATGTATTGAATGGAGCACTGGGTGTTATATGCAAACAATGAATCATAGAACACTACATCAAAAAACTAATGGTGCAATGTATGGTGATTAACATAACATAATTAAAAAAAAGAAACAAAGACAAAAAACCCCCCAAAAAACAAAAAAACCCTGTTCCCACTATATTAGTTTTAGATAGGCCTGATAGTTGAGTTTACTCCAATAGCTCTAGGACTCCCAGTTCCAATTCCTCCCTTTTCCACTAGCCCAGCACAAAGGGCCTAGTGTTCCTTAGACTCAAGCCCAAATGAGGGTGGATGGATGGAAGAATATAACATTCCATTTTGGCCTATTTGAATTTGAACTAGGGTGGAATAGCTGGATAAAAATGTCAAGTGGGCAGCAGTAGGAAATACTGATCTTGAGCTCATGAATGAAGTCATAGCCAGAGCTGTGAGAATCTGAGAGTTATGAAAAAAGGAGAGTGGCTAGAGTATGAAAGAATCCCAAGGAGCTAATGTAGTATGGGAAATGAGGCAAAGACCAAATTCTCCGTCTTTTTGCAAGACAGGGGGAAGAGCCTGTTCCGATGGAGAAATCTAGAGTGTGAAATATGGAAGAAATAAATGACTGAATAAGTTTGTGGAGAGGTAAAGAGTATGAGGTAAAGGATACAATTGAAGGGATTTTCTTAGAAAGAAGGAGGGAAATATCCTTGCAGTGAGAAGGAAAATAAGCTGGAAGAAGTAAAGAGCCAGCGATAAATTGAAGTGGGGAGTGAGGGGTTCTAAGGGAGTTTCATGGCTGATAGCTTTTATTTTTTCAGATCTGCTGAGAGTTATGTGACCGAGATGTCCTTAAGGCCTTGAGAAGAATGGAGACAATATGAAAGAGCTGCTATAAGGAATGGAAAGGAGCTATTTAGGGATGCAGTAAAGTATCAGGATCTAACAGAAGGGGAATGATGTGAGTTTATAGCGGCTGCTATCACCACTTTTCTTTGAGGTGATAGCAAATTACTCAAATTTTAAATTCTCCTGAAATTAATAACATTTTGAGGTGTGGTTACAGTTTAAAAATAGCAAAAAATGAAATATACTTAATAAGATCTCAAATTAATTTCCAGTGACTCACATTTCAAGTTTTCTTGGGAAAGGTTAAGTGTGATGTATCTCGAAACAGTAGGGCTGGCAATAGAACTAGTACTTTTTGAATGTCTCTGGCACATAAGACCCTGGGCTAGGTGCTTTATATGTGTTGTCTTATTGAACTTTCACAGCATCCCTGAGAGGAGGCAACTAATATCTCCATTATGAGGTGCAGAAAATGAGATTTACAAAGGCATTCTAGTCCTGGTCACTCAACTAGCGAGTGGAAGAGAGAGGATTTGAACCTAAGTCTTGGAATGCCAAAGCTTGGACTCTTTTCACATCTCTATGTTATTCTTCAGTGAGACCTGAAAATCATCTTATAACTTTTGTCTTTTATTATATCCACATTGCCATCTAGGTAATTCCTGATTTTGTGAAAGAAAGAAAAGTTTGATAGAAGATATGGTTTAATCTGCTAGTCCTCAGAATGCAAGCATAATAGACAGTAGAGGGAAAAGATAGATGAAAGAGATTTTTAGAATAATTTCCAGAGATGCTATTGGGACATTCTACTTTCTTTTTAAATATGCCAGAAGATTTCAAACCTTAAAGTGGATTCTAAATGAGAATTTCTCCCCAGCAAACCAAAAGTAAAAACTGGAGTAGAGATGAACTCTTCATAGGACTAATGTCAAATTAGTAGCACTACTAAAGTTAAAAGCAAATGTGATCAGAATATCCAAAGGAATGTTCAAACAAATTCCAAAAACTAGTGAATTTAGCAAGATTACTGGATAAAAGATTAATATACAAAAATCAATTACATTTTTATATTAGAGCAATAAAAACATTAAAATAATCTAAAATTATCATTTACATTAGATTTTAAAAGTATCACATACTTAAAAATACATTTACCAAAAGAGATTTAAAACTTCTACACTGAAAACTTGAAAATTAAGCATATAGCTGAGAAACATTAAAGATGTCTTAAATAAACGGAGAATTATACCATGTTTGTGGATAACAGTATTTCTAAGATGTGACTGTCCTCAAGTTGATCTATAGATTCAATGGAATCCCAATTAAAATCCAGCAGGTTAGTTATTTTGGGGGGTAGAAATTGACAAGTGGATCCTAAACTTTGTATGAAATGCAAAGACATTTTCAAGGACAGCCAAGAACAAAGAGTATTTATACTATATATAATCCATAAATTAATATATATGGTGATATATCACCCATAAACTGATGATGTGGTCTTTTGGGGTTTCAGTCTTATGGAGAAAAGATTGCCTATTAGATTTTTCATCTTGGGCAGACCTCGTTTTTTGTTTTTGTTTTTTAACTTTTCCATACACCGTATCAACTATGGATATTGTACTTCATAGTTATTCTTCTGGGCAAAGTACATGAACATTAAAGTTTCAGTGCTCTGTTAATTTTTCAGAAATCCTGCTTTCTCTCAGTCTTTGAACTTAGTTTGTTATCTGATTATTGATACTTTTAAAAAACAATTTATTTATTTTTTTATTTATTTTAGAGAGAGAGTGTGAGAGAGTGTGGGGGGGAGGGGCAGAGGGAGAGGGAGAGTCTTAAGCAGACTCTGCTGAGCGTGGAGTCTGGGGGGTGGGGCTGGATCTCAGGATCCTGAGATCATGACCTCAGCCAAAACCAAGAGCGGGACGCTTAACTGACTGGGCTACCCAGGCGCCCCTTGACCCTGTTTTTAAGAAAAAATTTAAATTCAGGATTTTTAGTTATTTTTCAGCAATAGAATTTATCAAGGTGCCCCAGATAACTATTGTTAGAAATGAAAGTCCACTGCGCATGCTAAGTTTGAGACACATTTTTAGAAACCCAAGAAAAGACAATGAATAGAAAATTGGCTTTGTGTGTTTAAAGTCAAGGAAGAGGTCTATACTAGAGATATAACTTTGGATGATGGTGTAAACATAGTATTTAAAGTTGTAAGTCTGATAAGATCCCCAAAAGAGTAAGGATAGGTGGAGAAATAGTCTAAGGACTCTTGGACACTTATGAGTTTAAAGATTGGGTAGATGAGGAACCCATAAAGACTAAGAAAGACACATTAGTGAGGTGGGAGGAAACTGGGAAGGTGTGGTCTGCTGGAACATAAGTGAAGAAAGAATTTCAAGGAGGACAGCATGACCAATTGTACCAAATGCTGCTGAAAGGTCAATTAAGATGAGGAACTAAGGTGAGTAATATTCACTGGGCTCTTTGGCTTCAACAATCCAGAAGCCAATAATCTTGACTAGAATAGTTTTGGTGGAGTGCAGGAGGTGAAGCCTAATTTGAATGGGTTGGAGGCAGAATACAAAGAGAGGAAATTGGAGCCAGAAACTACCGATAAGCATCGATACAAATCAATATGGGCAGAGAAATGGGTAAGTAGCTTTAGGACATGTGGAGTTAAGAGGTCTTTTTGAAGCCAAGAAAAATGACAGCATTCTTGTACATTTGCAAGAATGACCCAGTAGAGAGAAAAAGTTGGTGATGCAGCAGAGACAGAAACTAATTCTGGATGTGATGTTTTTGAGTAGGCAAAGTAGAAGAGATTTCATGCACAAGTGGATAGTCTGGCCTCAGGGAGAAACATAGGCAGAGCATACTCAGGAGACAAAAGAAACTTTCTGAGCACATATGTGAGTGGGTGGACAGTTGTAGTGGTGTGAGCTTTTGGGAATCATCTGATTTTTTTTTCAATAAAATAGGAAGCATGTTTATCAACTGAGAATGAGCAGATATTAGAACTTGCAGGAAAGGGGAAGAGGCATGTAATAGTAACCTAGAAAAGTGAAAGAATGTGGGGCTACCAGGCAGCCCTAAGGCCACTTGGGGGGAGAAGTTATGAATTTAAAGTGAAATCAGCCAGTATGATTGTGTTTTTCTTTAGCTCTGTTCAGCTGTGTGTGTGTGTGCAGTATGGAGCAAGAAGAAAATGGTACTTAGGCAGGGCTGGGGTTGTGCCAAGTGTGATGATGAAGTCAGAACATGGCAAGGGATTTAGAGCTGTGTGGAAGGGAGTAATGGCTCTGATTCCTTGAGATTTTAAGCTAGATTGGAGAAACCTGAAGATACTAAAATACAGTGAAAAAGAAGGTACAGACCTTTGGATTGTCCAAGTTGATGGGTTGAAGGATTGTTGCAGGTGGAGAACTAGAGGGAATGTGCTGGAAAGATAGGAGGTGGCATAACAGAGGGGAAACTTATAATTGAACTTCTGGGGAGTGGTTGTAACTTTTGGTGATTAGAAGGCATTACCATGGGAATGAATGTCAAAGGTGGGGTGAGGACAAGGTCATCAGAAGAAAAGAGGTCCAGAGATTGAGAGACCAACATATTGGGATGATAATCTACATCAGGGGTCAGCAAACCATAGCTCAATCTGGCCCATTCTGGCCCACCACACGGTTTCATATGGCCCCTGGCACAGCTGGATCTGGCTAGCATTGTGAACCACATAGATGAACCAGTGCATCCCTGCACTGTGCCTACCTCCACTCCCAGTGCCAACTCATCCAGCTTGGTGGCCATACTTCATTGCTGCTCAAGACTTATGCTTGGCAAATTCAGGGTACCAAGTGGTGGAATCACCTCTGGCCAGCTGCCCAAACTAAAATGGCTAGGCTTTCCAGGAGAAGGGGTGTTCTGAGATCTGGGTCACTGAAGCAGAGGGTGAAACTGACTATGATGAAAGTCTTAGGCAAATGGGGTGGGTGGAATGGGGCAGGGGTTTTCTGCTTTGTTATGTAAGTACCCACATAATATTCTTGTTTTTGTCTCTTGGCCCACAAAGCCTAAAATATTTACTACCTGGCAAGGCCCTGATCTACAGAACTGTGCAAGAATTGTGATAAATTAGTACTGGAGAGAGTGATAGTGAGATTAGGGTGAAAATCCTCAAAAAATTAGGGAAAATGGACTAAGGGTTATTAGTTGATTGCACCAAGGAGAGTAGTGTGTTGAACAGTCTGATGACATAAGATTAAAACCTGGGTCCTTGCTTCCCCACTTTTTTAATATTCTTAGAAATCTTGTGGCGAGAATGGCCAAGGAATGGCAAAGGTTATTACTAGGAATAAAGATACAGTTTCAAATGAGTTTTAAAAAGTCATTGTCTTACCATTATCATTATGGAACTATAAATGGTTATTATGTTGAAGTAGGATTTAATAGACACTTGAAAACTTATAAAAAGGTTAAGTATATAATCAATAGTGAGCCATCAATGTAGAATTTTTAGCAAGTTTTAATGCTGAAACCCAGCTTTCCTATGAAACTATTCTAAGTGTCCTTGGTTTCAACTCTAATGTCTTGCCCAGAAGTAAACTTGCCATGCAAATTATTCATTGCCTGAAGAAACAGGGTCCACAGGAAGCTAAAATTAGAACTACCGTCCAAGGAATTATTATTGAATATTTCAAAAAACTGGTGCTCTCCTCCATCACAGTCATGGCAAGGTACATAGAGGGACAATGGAATCATTTTTAATGGATGGATGCTTTTCTAGGCTCCTTTTTTCTTTTTGAAAATTATCTCCAAGGCTGAATCATACCAGTGATAGGCAGCATGAAATGATGAAGAACACCGAATTTAAGTCTGAATTCCCAATCCACCATTTCCCAGTGGTGTGATATTGGGCAAATAACTAACCCTTTTTGGACCAAAGTTTCCAAGACTGTAAAATGGGAATGGTATTATTAAAGTACATTGGATTATTGTGAAGAATAAATGAAATGTGTGTGAAAGTTCTTAACACTGTCTGACATATGCTGGGTAAACCTATGAAGTAAGACTAAATCTGAACTAATAAGATGTTTCATTGATCCTCAGACAACATTCTTTCAGTGTCATGACTTTTTAAAATGAGTTTATAGATTTGTGGAAAAGAGGCATTCTGATGGAATATTTCAAATGGCTATTACGTGCTACTTAAGCTGTAGGGTAGCAAAATTAATAAGCATCTCTAAGAAGGAATACAAAATGTTATGTATAGAAACTTAAGTCTTCATACTCATTTATTCTATATAATAGGCCAGAGAGCCCTAACTCCAGAAAAGAGTGCTGATAGCTCAGGCCTACTGGAGAATCCATGTTGTATTTAAGAGCATCCAAGTGCTTTTAACAATATGTTCCCTCCTCCCCCAAATCATCAGATTTAGCTAGCAGACCATTATTTTGTGACTGTGTGTAGAGCCTGAGATCTGTGTGTAGACCCTTGGTGTTGTTGAATGAAATCTCCAGACCTTTATGAATATCCTCTTAATTTTGTTGAGACGTACGAACTTCTATTGTTGATAGCTAACCACCTGCATTCTTAGCTTTCACTAAAATTAGCTCTTTCACTGTATGGCCATTTGTCATAAAGAGACAAAGGTTCTATCACCTCATGGGAATTTTGCATACCTCAATAATGAGCTGAGAACAGCAAAGGCCTGTTGAGATATAATCCTGGGATTAGGCTGACTTCCTAGCTAAGTGGTTTGTTCTCATAAGCTAACTTCAAAATCACCTGAGACTCAAATTTCTGCTTCAGCAAAATAAAGATTGAGTGCAGTATGGCTGAAATTTAGGGATTCCTGGCTATAGTCCTAGGACCTGGTTCAGATCCTGGTTTGGTCGAATTGCTTAACTTCTCCAAGCTTTGTTTCTTCTGGGAGTTTTAGCTTGGCAAGGCCAGTGAAGAGTAGTAGTAGACAGAGGGAGTGAGAGGTCATGGTGAGTGGTAAGCCTTATCTAGGGAAAATTAAGTTCAAACCAAGAAAAATAACATTGTCAACGCAAAAAGCAAGAATGGGGTTGAAAATTGGAGATATAACCACAGAGGTCAAGAGCCAGGTAGAAGCAGAAATGGAGTAGGAAGCAAAGAATAAAGGTAAGGCAAGGCAAAGCAAGAGGTGCTGGGCATTTCCCACGAAGTAGGGGCTATTCTGTAATGCTTGTTTTTATCACATGCTAAGTGCTTTCTGATTCGAATCTTGGTTGCAATGGTTTAAAGCAGAAATTGCAAACTGGGGGGCCCACAGATCAAATTCAGCCCACATACCAGAGGTAATAATGATAAGAAAAGTAATGGCTAGGACTTACTGAACACTTAGTACACATGAGATATGTTCTAAGTATTTTATACTTATTAGCTCATGGAAACCACCAAATAAGCCTTGAGATGGATACCAACAGTATCCTCAGTTTACAAATGGGGGAACTGGGTTAACAGCCTAAGTTGTAGCATTGGGCTTTAAATCTAGGTAGACTGGTTCCAGAGTCTATATACTTACCCACCATCCTATCAAAGGGGCTATATCCTAATATTAGGGGGAACACACTCAGGGCTTGCAGAATGAGGCCCATACTCTGGGCTGGTGAGGGAGTAGTCACTTAAAACAAGCTTCCAGGCAAAAACAAAAACAAAAACAGCTTCCATCCTTTGACTACTTTCTTCATGCATCTCTTGGCCTTGTTCTCACACCACTTTCTTGAGCATCTTTTCATCTCCCTTAACTGTCATCAACATATCATCTTAACAGATTACTTTAAAGTAATATGTTTAACCTATTACCTTCCCACCTCTTTGAAAAGACTGTCCTTTCATTGGCAAACTGTATTTTGTCCATTCAACATTTTAAAAACATCGAAAGTAGTTGCCAACATTTTAAATTTGAGAGATTTCACATTAAAGTCCTGATTTCTGACTCTTCTTGAGATATTAGAGGACCAGGGGAAGTCTGGGATGGTGTTCTTGCTAACTACTGTCATGTGTCTACCAGAGCAGGTGCTTCCCGCCAGAGCCCTGTGGTCCTCCCCCACCTCTGCTGTGCTGTCCATTTATGTCACTTGTCTTGCCTCAGTAGGACTTTGTGACCCCTGGTTTAAAGGTCCCAGATGAGCTGATAGCATCAAGTATGCACACTGGTGTCAGGATCATGCAGAGAGATACGCAGAAAACAACTGAATTTAAAATTACAACACTGGTACTTAACCAAATGAAACTAAACTCTCTAGCTATATACATCTATTTGTATAACTTTAGAGCTTTAAATTTTTTTAAATAATGGCTAGCATCTAGTTAACCCTTTCTAGTGGCAGAGAGAATGCTATGCATTCACCAGACTGGTTCACTCTATGCCAGTACACATAACGAAGGCTATGTTGGCCAGTCCAAGGTCTAGGTGGGACCTTAAGGCTGGTTCTGGGGAGAGTGATGCATGTCATTATGAGGTCTAGCCCTCAAGAAACCATTCCAGATATAATTATCCCCTTTCCCCCCCTTCCATGGGATTTTAGATACCATGAGTTAAAGATGATGGCATTACATGATAGAAAGATTTAGAGCACAGAATTATTACCTGGCGAACAGCCAGCTGGCATGGACCATCTACACTGGAGACATTATCTTCTGTTTTATTGGGCCACGGAGATTGAGGTTTGCTTGTTACTGCAGCTACTGGTAATTACCATGACTAATAGCCTTAATATTCCTCTGTTCAAAGCACTTTATATATAGAAACTCATTTAGTTCTCATGACTACCTTGTAAGTTCTCTGCTATCCCATTTTGCAGATGAGGAAAGTGAGGCATGGAGAAATTAGTAATTTGCCCAAGGTTATAGGGCCAGTCAATAGTGGAGCCAGGATTTGAGCAGAAGCTGACTATCTTCAAAGTCTTACCATTGCCCATACTGCCTCTCAGCAAATTTCTTCTGAGCACATGTGAAGGTCTAGGCAAAAGCAAGGCTCTGGGAATGCAAAGTCCATAAACACACACCGTCCCTACACTTAAGGAGCTCATGGTATAACAGCGGAAGTAGCCTCATGCATGAATTAGGTAATCTGACATACTTATTGAGTGACTGACTGTGTGTCAGACACTGTGGTAGGGGAAGAAGTTCATCCGTTATGAAATGTAGTAGAGGGTAAGTCGGGATGGAGACACAGAGGAGGGGGAAACCACTTCACAGAAGAAAGATAGGGACATCTCATGGGACAGAGCTAGTCTACTTGGCTCCTGAGGGCTGCCTCGGCTTTTGCCAGGGTTTAAATAATTCCAGGGGCTTGCTAGGCATGTCCTATTTCTCCTCGAGTACACACAACCTGAAGCTCTTTCCTCTCTGACTTATGAGCCTTTTCTTTATCCACTGAAGTGATCATCACTGCTTAGTTATTTTAGGAATAGGAACAGAGAACAATTAAAAATCATCAATTACTGTAAATAAACTTGACAGTCAATATCCCTCATGATACCATACACCCATGCAGCTATTGACTCACTAACAGGTGAATAATTCTCTAGGATCAATGATGACAATATGCTTTGCTAAATTTAGAACCATCAAAATAAACATACAAGTACAGAGGGTCAAAACAATTCCTCATATTCACAAGGGAAATTTTCATCAAGTTAATGTGCCATGATAAAGTAAAAACAAGAGGAAAAAAATCCACTTCTCCTTGAATGTACTTTTTTTTTCCTGTAGAGGATTCTGGAATTATTTTCTTTGTTCCTAAACTTTATGACATTCCATGCAGC
Organism: Mirounga angustirostris; assembly: GCF_029215605.1. Taxonomy (NCBI): domain Eukaryota; kingdom Metazoa; phylum Chordata; class Mammalia; order Carnivora; family Phocidae; genus Mirounga; species Mirounga angustirostris. The sequence continues at coordinate 23,158,794 of NW_026991713.1, forward strand.
AATGATATTAGCTTAGAAAAATGATGACTAGTCAGCATCCACATGGAGGCACTCCTTTTAAGATATTTGTGAGAGAGTCCAATAACCTTTAGCATCCCATGACTTCAGCTTGGTTATTGCAGAGATTATTTGTATTCCTTAGTTTTTGCTGTTTTCCTCATGTTATATAGGTCATTATGGCGTTTTGCTTATTCTCCACCCTCAATGTATAGTGTTTGGAACTCTTTTTTATCACAGGAAGCTGAAACTTTATATGACCTTATGTATTCAAATATTTATTACCATACATATTTATGTATGTGGATACATGGAGCTATGTACTGCAATTAGGAGTGAGCTCAGAAAGGGTGCCTGGGTGGCTTAGTCAGTTAAGAATCTGCCTTTGGTTCAGGTCATGATCCCAGGGTCCTGAGATCGAGCGCTGCACCGGGCTCCCTGCTCAGCAGGGGAGTCTGCTGCTCCCTCTGCTCGCTTGTGCTCACTGTCATTATCTCGGTCTGTCTCTCTCTCTCAAATAAATAAATAAAATCTTAAAAAAAAAAAAAAAGTGAGTCCAGAGAGACCTGAGTTCTAATCCCATCTCTTCCTGGCTCTGGCCTTGGGCAATCTCCTTTAGCTCTCTGAGCCTCCATGTTCTCATCTATTAAATGGAGTTAGTATGAGAATCTTCCTCATGTGATGGAAGAGGACAAATGAATGCAGGGAGTGCAGATAGGGATGAGCAGAATAACTGAAAAGGAAAGGTACCCAAAGTTGGGTTGAGAGAACAACAAAGACTCATGACATTTCCTTCCTCATGGCCTTGAATAATTTTCTTTCACCTATAAAATAAATACTGAAGTCTAAATTTCTTATCTGGACTTCAGTATCCTGTATATTTGTCATACCTTTCTAACTTTATCTTCCTGTAGCAACCTGTGTTCAAAGACCTAGATTCCAGCCCAGAATTTACCATTTATCAGCTGTGTGGTTTGAACAAGTTGCTGAACCTCTCTGAACCTTAGTCTTCTCAACTGAAAAATGTGGATGCAAGTATCTTCTAGGCAATGGTGAGGGTCGAATGAAATGCTTACCATAAACCCAACTTAACTTATGCACCCTGTAAAACAGTCTCCCTCTTCTTCGCTTGTATGAAAAATCCTCTAGAAACTGTAAGACATTTGGAAGAGTTATGTATCATCATCATTCTGACAGAGCTGCTGGCCTGAGCAACACTGTATTTACACTACTTCAGAGACATTGTATAAATACATAAATGCCTAGATAGAATGCAGATAGATTTCACTTCCTAATGTCACCAAGTTTCTTAAAGTCTGCAGCTGCCAGTGAAAGACTATTCCAGTGGGATACACATGAGAATGATGCTATTACAAAACTTATTTAAGACAAAAGGTATGGAATGGAGAAGATTAAAAGCCCCATCCGGTGGGGCATTGCAAGTGGGCCAGAAAATATAGTGGAAAAAAAAACAAAAAAGAAAATTCTGCCACGACAGGTTTTCCATGGGCTTTTCCATTAGGGTAAGACCAGTGACTTCTCCTTGGAGAGCCCTCCCTACAGATAGCACTTTGGTCTTGGTCCGCCTGCTCTTCAGCTCTACGGAGTTTTCCCTCTCATGAACTCCTTGGGTTAAACCAACTGTCACTTCTTCCCAGACCCACTAAACACAGTTCTCCATGATCTTGTAGAAAAGCAACTTTGTCCACCATTCAAAGCAGCTACTGCCTAATCCCATTATGTTTATGGGTGTTGGTCAGATTTTGTTTACAGCTACAGACATCAGCATTTCAAGTCCTGTTAATATCCCTTTGGTTCAGTTCAAAAGACCTATGAAAAGTACTGACTGATCCTTAGTGGGACAGTCAATTCACCTTTTCATTCCAACACCAAAAAAGTTTTCCATTTTGATTTGTATAAAAATTACTGTGATAAATCACATTGAATCCCAGTTCCTTTCCATTTGCTATTAGACACCGTGCCAAATCTTGTCGGACCTGCATTCAATTTGCTTTCACATAATAGAAACCTTGTGCATCTGAGGAAGGAAAGTAGCCTTTATTTTTCTGGTGGTAAAAAAGAATTGCTCCTTCTCGCCCATGCATCAGGGAAAGCAGCTCCTCTTACAAATCCCGCAAATCCTCTGTAAGAACGTGGTTTATGTCCCTGCCGATAAGGAACAAAACAAAAGAAATACAGTAATGGCGGCATTAGCAAGTTGTGGGACAACTACTTTTGAATATTTATATTTTCAGGCAGTTTAAGATGCATATTCTTTTTAAAAATAGACTGAAGTGGGGCACCTGGGTGGCTCAGTCGTTAAACGTCTGCCTTCAACTCAGGTCATGATCCCAAGGTCCTGGGATTGAGCCCTGCATGGGGCTCCCTGCTTGGCGGGAAGCCTGCTTCTCCCTCTCCCGCTCCCCCTGCTTGTGTTCCTTCTCTCGCTGTGTCTCTCTCTGTCAAATAAATAAATAAAATCTTTAAAAAAATAAAAAAATAAAGATAGACTGAAGAGATATACCATTTATTAAGCCCATACCTGGTGCAGGGAACACGTTCGGTATTTAGGAGATTTACCTCACTTAATCTTCCCAACTTAATGAGGTGATGTTACAGATATTAAGTAACTTCTTCAAAGCCCTGTACCTGCCAAGTGGTGGGGCTGGGTTTGTACTCAGGTCTACTAGATTTCAAAGCCCAAACTATTTCTCTCTACTCTGCTGACTCTAACTATAGAAACTTATAAGCAGAATCAATTAAAAATCAGAAACTCCCAAATCAATCATATTTGTCTGCAGAGATCTCTATTCGATTATAAGATGAATTGGTAACTTCTGGTGAGTTGGAGAGAACACGATTTGTTCTTTAATTTAGGCTCTGTAACTTGCTAGTTCTGTGATCTCAAACAAGCGTCTTCACTTTCTTATCTGTAAAGTGGGAATAATAATAATGTCTACATTACAAATTTGTTGTGATTTTACAAAAAATACATGCAACTCTTTCCACTAGAATAACTGGGGAGTTGCTCAATAAAAGGCAGCCATTCTTCTTTTTATACTGAGCGGGACATTTACTTGGTGATACTGAAAACAGTTACTCCAATTGATGCTAATATTTTGAACCGGAAAATTAGAATGTCTCTTTCATAAAGAATCAGGAACAATAAATGGCTGAGAAATGGTTTCTTCATACACATAACTACTAGCAATTTCAGTAGATGTTAAGAAATTACTAATGCAACCTGCAAGGCAAATAGGTCAGTAAAAGGTCGAAATAACAAATGCATTCCTTTTTTTTCTCAAGTTTAAAATGCTTAGGGTAAAAATAAATTTGTAGCTTTCCAGTGAGCCTTTTTATTCATTCCTTTCAAAAAAAAAGTCATGCCATAAATTTAACAGTCTTAAGCTATAAGAGTAATTTTTAAAGTGGTAGGCCAAATTATATGCATGCCACCTAGTAGCACTTTCCTGAAAACACTAATATTGCTCTAAATAGTGTCAGAATGGGCAATTTCTGAAAAAGCCAAGAAGAAACGTTGCAAGCATTTTATTATTACATTTGATAGTCCTCTGGCTGAACACTTTCAAATTGGGATTATTCTGGCTAATAAGAATAAGTGAAAACACACAAACATTATTCTGTAGATGACTTCTCTTTCTCCCTTCTTATTCCTTGATAGTAGAAAATATACAGAACACACTGAAAAATCCTCCTGCTGGCTTTTATTGGGGTGAAAAATCATTGGGGACTCTGCCTAATGCAAATCATTATATCCAACTACGGGAAATGAAGAGTCAAAAACTCTATCCTTGAATTTTAGAACCTTTTTTTGACCCTCAGAAGTGCATTTCCCTACATTGGTCTATAAGAACACCATGGAGCAGGATGGGAGATGGAGGAGAGGTGGCAAGTTCTAAATGACCTTGACTCTTTCATGTCCAGCATGAAGGTCTAGAGTGAATGCCAGAATTTTAACCATCCTCCTCCTTTAACTTCTCCCAGATGATATGCATTCAATGTCTTAATGTGTCTTTCTCTCTCACTTTGACAAAAATTCTCAGAAACTCTGAGTGGACTGAGATTTAAATGTAAGTTTGAAACTGTAAAGAATCAAGTAAGTAGCTTATGCAACGTTTCATGGAATTTAAAGTAAAGCCAGGATTCAAACGGAGTCTTTGGACCATCAGCCTATCCCTTTGCCCTACATGAGAACCTAAAAGGAGAGTTAGTTTTGAGAAGAGGACAAGCTAGAGGAGCACGTGGACTGGATCCTTAAGCAGGTGCCAGAAAGAGAAAAAGAGAAGGGGAGACTAGTCTAGTTTGATCCCCATTCATCCAGAGCAGCCTCAGCCCCTGGGCAAATGGATTCATGGGGTGCCATCTGCCAAGGCCAGAAAACTAGGAGAGGCCCATAAGGATGGGCAAGTTTCCGCCCCTGTGCCTTGGTGAGATCGGGGGAGACTGGGACAGTTGCCCTCCAGTGCTTGTCCCCTCTGCTAACAGTACATGCCTCAGAGTTATTGTGACCGTCAGTTGGTTTGCATAAAGTGCTTCGTAAAAACTGACTAAATTACTAAATTAGGGGTAATATCTTAGCTTTATAAAAGAAAGCCCATCCCACTGTAGGACTGCACATGTCCATTATTGCAGATTTGGAAAATACCTTTATTAACAAATACTTAGTGCTTAATATGTGCTTCATAATTATAAACTCATTTCTTAATGAGGAAGCGTTTTAACACTTTCATTTACAGAGAGGTTATAAAACTTGTCTAAAGTCACACAGTTGGTGTCAGAGAAGGATTTGACATCAGGAAAAGCCAGGTTCTCTCTCAAATAAAAGGATGAACCAAAAATATTCATATTCTCAATACCCAGAGATTTTAATTTTGCTTCTACATTTGTTTACTTTTTTCTCCCCCTCTGGTAGTTTATTTTAAAGATAGAACATTTTGGGGTGCCTGAGTAGCTCAGTCAGTTAAGCGCTGCACTCTTGGATTCGGCTCAGATCATGATCTTGGGGTCCTGGGATTGAGCCCATGTAGGGTTCTGTGCTCTGCAGAGAATCTGCTTCTCCCTCTCCCTCCCCCTCTGTTCCTCGCCCCACCCCCACCCCACCACATGCACACATATACTCTCTTTCAAATAAATAAATAAAATCTTTAAAAAAAAAAAGATAGATCATTTTAATTTTTTTATTTGACTATTATACATTGTCAGGATCGCACTCTATGATTTCAAGATTTCAAGATATAAGAACATTGTATATTGGTAAAATATGAACATCCCAGACATTATGCTAAGTGCTCTACATATATTTTCTGACTTGACCTTCATAGCAATCCTGTCAGGTGGGCCTTTTTTTTCCCCATATGATTGATGAAAGGAAATTATGTTTTAAAAGTCCTATTCTTATAGGCTTCTCATTCAAAAATAACTATGCAGCAGAAATCAACACAGCAATTGAGAAGCCGTCAGGTACCTTAAGATAGGCCTAGCCTGATTTTACAGATAAGAAAACAAGCACAGAGAGAATGTGACTTTTTCAGTGTTATGCATTAGGTTAGGGACATAGGGAAGACTAGAACCCCAGATCTCTTAATTTCAGTTGAACGCTCACCAACGCCCCCCCGCCCCCCCCCCGCCATCTCCCCCACCTCTCTCCACCCACAGAGTGTTTTAAATAAGCACCTTTTATCCGTCCTTTTTTTTTTTGCCATTCATTTCCTCCAAGCAGTAGAAGTGACAGAGAGTCAATGTTTCTGAGCTGATTTGTCCCTTAACATCCTGCCTTGTGATGCATATGACTATTTGTCTGCAAGAGCTTCCACAACTCTGTTGTTTCTCATGACTGCTTCCATCTGCATGAATCACCCAAGATATTAACGCCTTTCTCTTGTGGGACCTGCATTAATTATATGCAGAGGGAAGTTAACTTTGGGCTGAACAAATTGGGCTTGAGAAGACATCTGTGATCCATTTTAACTTAATAGGGATTTAAACAAAATAAAGAAAATACAGTGTGGTTGAACAGAAATAATATGGTGGGATACGATTAGAATTTTGTCAGATATGATGCAGAAAATCAGACTGTGGATATCTGACTGGTTAGGTTAAGAGTATTAAAACGCACTTTTAAAATAATGTGTATAAAAAACAAAAAATAAAATAATGTATATAAAAAGGTCACTGAAAAGAGGGGTGAATAGAAATGTAATAATGATAATAATAATAATATCCCACTTATACAAAGGGCTTATTATATGCTAGGCCCTGTGGCTAAAACACCTTATATTATCTTTTTACCTTCAAAACTACCCTAGCTATAATCACTCCCCTGCTGAGGAAGATGAGAGTTGATATAACGTCCAGCTTAAGTAATTTACAAACACTACAGCTTGTAGGTGATGGAACTGGGAGCCATATTTTTTTAGTGGACACATTTATTTCCCTCTAGAATATAAGCTCCATGAGAGTAGGGATTTTTTTTTTTTCCTGTTTTGATCACTGCTGTGTCCTAGAGCCTAGAACAGTGCCTGGCATGGATTTACAATTAAGCACTTAGAGTCTGGTTTCTGTCACTCAACAGATCTTAACAGGGCCAAGCCATGTTATTTTGTTTGCTCTGTAGAGCCAAGAATAATGGAGTTGCCAGTTTTTTTCCGTCAAAACGATTAAATACTTCTATTGGTAACAAGAACGTGAGGGGAGAGATATAACTCTTAACTAGGTTGAATTATCTGGACAGACCCAAACATCCAGACAGGCTGTTAGTATATCTTCCTAAGTCCATGTTAATGAAGGGACAGAATGTGGTAGAAGGATGTCAGTATGAGAGGAGGTCAGCAACCACCATATAATGGAGGAGTGATAGCAGTGGCTAGATGCATTTGCAATGCATCGTGTTATGAAATGACAAAGCAGCACAAATTGCTTCTATGAAAATAATGAGGATAATGGGAAAGCATCTCTTTCACTCCCTCTATTTCCAGATTTTAAGATAATAAATGATTGCATGCAAAACATTTTGAAGGGCTACTTATTGCCATTCTGCTAAATGGGATTCCTCAACTCTCTGACTCCTATGGCTCATCTAAATGGGCACAGATCATGGCCTGTGGTGGAAACTGTGATTGAATGTTTCATGAATCAGCCCAGGCTCTTGGACCTTGACCTTGTATAGATAACTCTGGAATTTTTCCACTGAAGCTGTAGCTAGTGTGAGAGGGAAAGGAATTGGCATAGTGATTTAGTAAGATTGAGTCTACAGGAAGAGAAAGCATACAGTATGGATGGGACAGACTAGATGTGATCTCTGGCTGATGATGGGAGAATAGAAGTTGACTCTGAATACTTGAGACTGCATGACTTTATTTCTTGACTATAGAAATCCATGACTCCGTTAGTGAAATAACTTCAAAATTTATATATAAATGGCTCATTATTTTCCATCAGCATACAATTCAGTAGCAACAAAAAAGAGCATTGGCACTTGGAACTTTCTTTTTTATTCAAGAGAAAGCTGTATGTTGTAGTGATAAGGACATGGGTTTTGGAGACAGACGGATCTAGGTTCAAATCCAGCTCTCCAAGTCACTTCTTGTGTAGACTTCAGCAAGTAACTACAGTTAGTTCAATATTCCCAATAGCAATCTGAAAGCTGAAATACTAGTACCAGGCACATACTAATGGTATTTAAGTAAATGTATTTGTTTTTTGATGGCTGTTTTAACGATTAAAGAAAAAAATACGTAAAGTACCTGAACCATTATAGACATTCTGTAAATAGTAAATTATGTACACACACACCCCCCCACACTATATAAAAGAAACATTAAGGGTAAAAATGTATCATTTCCATAAACAATAGTGCCAAATTCAAAAGAGTCAAGAAAATCCTTGGAAAATTATATATTTAAAATTAAGCATTGGACAAAGAATATTAACAAGCAAGTCATGTAAGAAAAAATGTACATGGACAACATACTTATGAGAAATCCCTTAACCTCACTTGTTGCCCTGGCGATACAAAACAAACAATACTATTTTTCACCAAATATATGGGAAAAAATAGAGTAGCTTGATAAGATCTTATAATAAGGACAATATGGGAAAATGACAGTATAAATTGTTATGTTTTTATAAAAAGTGGTTAGGTAATATCTATTACAGATAAAAACAAGCATACTCTTTGACATAGCAATTGCATGTCAGGATCAATTCTATTAAAAAAAGCAAAATCACATTCTGGACCATAAAACAACTCTTTAATAAGCTTAAAAGGATTGAAATTATAGAATATAGTCTTTGACAAAAATTAATTAAATTAGAAATCAACAATAGAAAAATAGCATGAGTATCACTAAATGTTTGGAAATTAAATGGCACACTTCTAAATAACTGGTAAAAAAATCACAAGAGAAGGTAGAACATATTTTGAATCAAATGGAAATGAAAACACAAAATATCAAAATTCAGGGACACAGATATTAACATTTGTGTGAAATTTATAAAATGGAACATTTATATTAGAAAAGATTGTTAAGGTCTCAAGAAATGATCTCAGGTTTTACCATAAGAAACTGGAAAACACAGACACATATACAAAGTAACCTAAGGTAAGCAAAAGAAAGAAAATAATAACAGAAATAATGAAGTGGAAATGAGATAAATAATAGAAAAAATAAGTAAAACCAATAGCTAGTTCTTAGGAAAAAAATCAATATAATTGATAAAACTTTAGTTAGACTAATCCAGACAAAAACAGAGAAGACACAAATTACCTCAAAAATTAAAATATGATTATCACTACAGATTGTATGAATATTAAAGAATAACAAACAAAAAATTATGAAGAACTTCATGCCAATAAATTTGATCTTACATAAAATAGACAAATTCCTTGAGAAAGACAAACCACCAAGCTGTCCTAAGAAGAAAAAGAGATAACCAGAATAACCCAGTATCTATTAAAGAAATGATACTCATATTTAAAATGTTCCCACAAAGTAAACTCCAGGCCTAGAAGGCCTCATTGGTGAATTCTGTTAAGCATTTAGGGAAAAAAATGATACCGATTTTGCACACTCTTGCAAAAAGTAGAAGAGATGGAAACAGTTCTCAATTCACTTAATGAGGCTATATAATCTTGCTATCAAACTTAGAGACATTACCAGAGAAGAAAACTACCACTATAATCAAATCCAGCACTATATGAAATATATAAAATCATATATCATGGTTAACTGAGATTTATTCCAAGAATTTTTAAGGTTGGTTTAACGTTTGGAAGCTAATCAATATAATTCACTATATTAACAGTTTAAGGAAGAAAGTTTTTAAAAGCTTTAATCTTAATACAGTAGGAAAAACATTTAACAAAATTCAACACCCATTCACGATTCACTAAAAATTGTAACAAATAGGGATTTGTAAAGAACTTTTCAACCTAATAAAAGATATCTATGAAAAAAACCCACAGACAATATCATACTTAATGATGAAATACTGAATGCTTTCTCTCTACAAGGCAAGGATGTCCACACTCACTACTTCTGTTCATCATTGTATTAGAAGTTCTAGTCAGTAATAAGGCAAGAAAAAAAATGCATACAGATTAGAAAGGAAAGAGTAACACTGTTTTTTTCATATAATATGGGTTTATATATAAAAAATCCTGATGCATCTACAAAAAAAAGGGCTAATGAGCTTAATATGTTTGCATAATACAAGGTTAATATTCAAAACTCAAGTGTATTTTTATATAAGCAACAAGTAATTGGAAATTAAAATTTAAACATATTTATAATAGTGTAAACAATATAAAATTTCAGATACATTTAACAAAATATGCACAAGACTTGTACACCAAAAACTACAAAATCTTGCTAAATAAAAGAATTTAAAGAACTAAATGAAAAGAGAGGCATCCCATGGACTGAAAGACTCAATACTACGAGGATGTCAATTCTCTTCAAGTCGATCTATAGATATAATGTGATCCCAATTAAATCCCAGTGGACTTTTTTTTTTTTTAAGATTTTATTTATTTATTTGAGAGAGAGAGAGAGCGAGCGCATGCATGAGCACAAGGGAAAGGAAGAAGCAGACTCCCCGCTGAGCAGGGAGCCTGACGCTGGGCTCCATTCCAGGACCCTGAGATCATGACCTGAGCAGAAGGCAGCCCCTTAACTGACTGAGCCACTCGGGTGCCCCCCCAGTGGACTTTTTTTATAAAATTGAAGAAATTGGTTCCAAAATAGATGGAAGTGCAAAGGGCTGACAATAGTAAAGATAATCTTGTAGAAGAACAAATTTGGACCTCTTATATCACCTGAATTCAAGACAAAGCTGCAGTAATCAAAACTGTATAGCATGGACATAAGTAGAGTCCAGAAATAAACACACACATACATATTCAATTGATTTTTGACAAAAGTGCCCTAGCAATTCAGTGCAGAAAAGATAGTCTCAATAAATTTCTTTGTAATAAATGGATACCATATAATTGAAAAAATAAAACTCAACTCTTACCTCACACCACACATAAAAACTAACTTGAAATATGGATCTAAATATAAAAGATAAAACTCCAAGTCTTCAAAAAAAAAAGATGTTTGTGACTTTTATTATTAGGAAAAAATAAATCTTATCTATTAAAGAATATTTAAGTTTTATTCTTAAAAATATTTCAGGATGCTGAGATTAAAGATAAGGAACAGGGGAGATTATCATGCTTTTTATAAATACATCTGTGCATTGTTTCTTTACCAAATCATATATATTACTTTTACAATTTAAAAAATCTAATAAAGTTTAAGGAAGAAAAATAACAGTTGAAGTTGTTCTTTCTGAAGGACTTGTCTTTTCAATATTATTAGTGCAAGTAGTCAAATATAGTGCTCATGTCTGTACATTGTCCCCCAAATCTATCACATTGTATGTTAGTTGCTTGCAGGACTGACTCTGATTAGATCATAAACCAGGGGAAGACAGGGAAGAACCAAATTCATCTTTGAATCTCTGGGACCTTTCATTGTCAACTATTTATTGAGTACCTCCTAGGGGTAGTCGCTGCCCAGGCAGTGGACAGATTTTCCAGTATGTAACAGAACGTCAGGCTTCTTTATTGTGGAATTGAATTCAGGCATGGTATTTCATGGGAGCAAAAAAAGGAAGGCATTGAATGAAGAGACCACTTTCCCCTCTAACTAATGTAAAAAAAAAAAAAACTAAACTGTAGTTTCTGTCCACTTGTCATCTGTTTTAAAGTAGAATTTGGCTCTGCAATTTTGAGTGTGAAAAAGGGATTTGAGAAATGAAAAATTACATAAAAGTCCAATTTAAATTGTTCTAAAAAGGAACCATATGTTCAATATTTGATGCTCCCTGCTCCCTCCCATATCTATAAGACTATAATTTAAGATCATAAATCACAAACATTGTAAAAATTAGGACGACCTATTTCATTAGAATTTACGTTTTTGCAAAATTTACAGGTATAAACCTATCAGCATCCTGGTAGCAAAGGCCTAATCCTTATAAACCAGTGTGCGAGAATTAAGCTTAACTCTTAAGGTGGAACATTAATGCTTTTAAATTCCATGAGCAGGTGGCCCTGAAGAGGCTTAAATCACATGGACGGTCAATATCGGTACCTCCATCACCACTTTCATAGATGGCATATGATCACAAAGTAGAAAGCCAGCACCTCTCACACCCCACAAATAAATACTAGCATAGCAGTTAAGAGGTGGATTCCAGAGCCTACCTGGGTTTATAATCCAAGCTCCATCTTTTCCTGCCTTTCAACCCTAGGGTGAATTGCTTAAGTTCTTTGCATCTCTGTTTCTGTATCAGTAAATTGAGAATAACAAAAGCATCTACTTCATAGGGTTCTATGAGCGTTAATAAATTATATTAATTAATTATGAAGCACCTGAAACAATTCCCTTGCCCACAAGAAGTACTTGATAAATAAAGAAAAATCCTCCGCCTGGTAGACCAGTTGTGCTCACTTTACATCTCTGTTAGTGAACATCTCTGAAAGTGAGTGAGAAGTGGAAGGGGCTTGGGGAGATCATCTCAGGTCCAAGTTAACCTCTGCCCTACTTGGCCTTGATATTTGATATTTTTACCTCCCCATCTGTAATCAGGGGTGCTTACACCAGAAACACCAACTTCTAAATGAAACTTCTACATGAAAATATTCGGAAGAAGAAAATGTAAACAAGTCTACCCCATGCCAAATTTCTTCATTCTAGGATTCTGGGGCTGGGACTTTGTCACAAATTTGAGCAATGGTGTTATAAAACAGACTGACAAGGCTGTGAATTGCAACACTACATCAAGCTGGAGTTCTAAACTGTTATACTTTTTTTTTTTTTTTGCTTTGAGTTTTTACTCCATATGCTTACCATTTCTGCAGACATACTTTCATGCATTGGAATTTTTATTTCTCAGGGGAAAAAAAAAGTACTGGAGATTAAATCAGTTAGGATTTTGCTAAGTCTTAGGGCGAGAGAGTCATGACATTTGGGAATTAGTAGGAAGAGAGCTGTGGGAGGAAAATCTATGTGTCTCTGAGCTCCGTCCCCTTCCTGGAATCTGCGCATACTGGCATTATTTAAGCCTGTTCCATTTCTCTGTTACATCGTGAATCTTCTGAAGTGAAAGCTACGTCTTGTTTATCTTTGAACAATAAATAGCAATCATAATAATGACAATAGGCAATGTTTACTACATCGCAGATAACGTGCCTAGTGCTATACATGAGTTAGCTTATTTAATGTCCACAGTCATCCTGGCTACTGCTTTTATTCCAGCCTAACAGATGGGGAAGCTGAGCCGCAGAAAAGAAAATTAATAACCTCAAGTTTATATGGCTAACTGGCACAATCAGTTTTGGGATCAAAGTTTGTTCAGTTTCAAAGTGAATTCCTTTAACAATAGCCTGTGATTCCCATGTGGGGTACAGCTTGGTGCTGGGAACCTATGCGGAGCTCAAAAAATAAACCTTCCCTCCTTGGGGGGGGGGCAGCTGGAGAGAAAGAGCAAGATTGAAAGAAGCAGGTGGTGGGAAGTCAACAGAATACTTTGTGTTTTCCATCCTTTAAAAAATATATGTATGTATGTAGGTATGTATGCATTCCTTTATATAATTTCATTTATTAAAATGTACTAGTTTTTATGTTTAAAAAAGCATCTCAGAATAATTGGACATGTTTCTTGTACCATAATTGCAGGGACAGTGGCGGTGTTCTGTAATGGATAACTGGCATCATGGGAGGGCCTGGACCTGTGGCTCAGAAGACTGGGGTTGGGTCCTGAATCTACCACTTAAACTTCCGTCCTCAGGCAAGGGTCAACCCATGTAATGTGAGTCTCTTCACCTTATAAAAGTGCATATAATGCCAACTGGTGTTTATGAAAGCATTTTAAGTCATAAGGCACTTTATCAATGTAAACTATAATAAAGTTCTCAAACTGCTAAGGCAGAGAACCATGTGGATTCTTGTCCTTGATGAGCCAGAGAGAGTAGATCAGAGATATATAAGACCAACGGTAGAAATGTACAAGAATAAGAAAGAGGCGTATTTCCCCTGAATGTTGCAAAATGTGGTACTATCACCCCTTTGATCATGCACACGGCCCCTTTTCTGACCTCTAGGGTGACAACTGGCAGTTCCATGGGGAAGACAGGAGGGGAAGAAAGCTGGAGCCTTCTCCACAAATGCAGACGTGGCTGAGAGGGGCTGGTGGAGATGCAGCTTTGGGGATGGAGGATGTGGATTTCTGGAGGATTCCTGAGTCTGGGAGTATAAAAGGAAGATGTGCCTAGGCACAGCTTTTACTGAGTATGATGCACAGTTTAGTTAAACTCTAGCTTGACTGTCTGTTATGGACTGAATATTTGTGTTTCCCTCCCCACCCAATTCATATGTTGGTAGTCCTAACCCCCAATGTAATGGGATTTTGAGATGGGGGCTTTGGGAGGTAAATAGGGATGGATGAGGTCACAAGGGTGGGATCCTCATAATAGGATTAGTGCCCTTATAAGAAAAAACACCAGAGTTTGCTCTCTCTCTCTCTCTCTCTTTCCCCTCATGCACTCATGGAGAAAAGGCCAAGTGGGCGCACCGCCAGAAGGCAGCTGTCTGCAAGCCAAGGAAGAAGGTTCTCATCAGAACCCAACCATACCTACCGACAGTCCAATCTGGGACTTCCAACTTCCAAAATGCTAAGAAAATTTCTCTTACTTCAACCACCCAGTTTATGGTATTTTGTTAATGTCAGTCTGAGTAGATTAAGACACTGTCACAAAAATCAGGTAAATTTTGGAGAATAAAATCAACTAGACTACTGGTTTTATTCTTAAATATTGGAGACATTCAGTGGAAGACAACTACTTGTATCAAAAAGATGAATATGAATTTACCTCTTTTGTACTTAGGATTATCTTTCAAATGGAATCTCCCTCATTATTCAATCCTTTTCTCTGTACTCTCCTCCACTGCAAATGTAACTCACTCAACAAGGGTCAGATTTGTTAATTTGAGATTTTTAGTAAGAAAGAATATAGTTGAACACAAGACCCATTAAATCTAAATGCCTACACCCCCTCACCTCCACACATATGCAATAAGCTTTGCCGAAGAGGATAACTTACTTTGCCACCCACCTGAAACTCACCTATAAGGGATCAGGTGTTGAAAAGATGACTTTCATTTTAAGATCAAAATGATGATAAAAATAGCACTAATTAAAGGTCATTTCACTTTTGGAATTAATAACGAAAGAACCTTCTCCTACCTTGAAAATAGAGTTTATCTCTCAATTTAAAAAATATATAAATTGGTGATTTATATGTTTTCCAACAACCCTCACTATTTGCCTTGGAACAATTATGAGTTCTCAAAAGGACATGAGAAAATACTGGTAGGGCTGGTATACAAGAAATCAACAATGATGGTATAAAGAAAGCATCTTAAAGTCTGGAGATCATAAATTCTCTTCTATTGCATCTTTCTTCCAATGAATTAAGAAAAAAAAGTGACTGAATGTCAAGATTCTCAGGAGTGAGAAAAGAACAAGGCTTCAAACTAAAATGTCCAATTCCTGTGCTGTCATAAGTTACTTCTGGCAGGTTGACATCAGTGACGGATCATGGCTCCAGAACCACCTCCTTTCTTGCCTGGAAACTTAACCTTCAGATTTTGGTAGCAATGAAGATTGACTTTGTGCTTCTCAAAGTACAGACAGAGTAATTCAAAACGGAGAATTGCAGATCTTATCCCATTATGCTAGTAAAGAAACTGATTTGGAAACCTGTTTGCAGAGTGCAGTTTTAACCATCGTATGGTCCAAAATTGAATGCTCTTTTTGAGACGGGATGAAATTTGATCCCCTTGTCAATGACAATAGAGGGTTCATTGCCCACATGATAGAAGCTTGCCTGTGGTAGGTGATTCCTCAAAATTTCTCAGTAGTTATAAAGCAAACAAAATCACCTCTAGGTAATCTGATTGTGAGGAAACTCAAGACTTTGTGTATGCCTCTGCCTTCAGCAAAGAGCCTGGCTTGACCATTACAGGCATATACTGCTCTTCAATGCCTCTTATAAGATGGCTTCCTACAGAGTGCAGGTCAAGCTCCTCCCTTGAGGAAAGGCTACAGAAGGTCTCTAAAGGCCCCCTAATTGACCACATTGACACTCAGTAGGGCCACTCATTTATCTTGCTATACTTTAAGCCCAATTTTTTTGTGTCCTAACCATAGAAAACAACTCACTTTTTTTCTGTATTATAAATCCCCTTGATCAGAAGGAAATTCTGAAAGTAGCTTTCTTTGTTGTTGTTTTTTTCTTCTTTTTTCAGGCTGAATAATCCTAAATTCTGTATACTTTCTTCTCATAGGCCCTGCTTTCTATCTCATAATTCATCCTATGATTAGCTGTGGCTTTCCAAGAACTTTCTAAAGTTTTGGTTGGGCCAAAGTGTGATGAATGTGTCTCAACAATGAATATAAGTGTTGTTTGTCAGAAGGCTCTCTATCTAACTGAACTGCCTAGGCCTGGAGCTCCTACAATCACTAAACTTATTCATTACTCTTGTCTCTAAAACCATCCCCTGCTGAAATGCATAAGGTATTTGTAAAGAAGGAGAGTGCTGTTCACAGGGATCTATGTGACAGATTAATTGGTGGTGGTGGGGGGGTGTTAACGGGCTAAAAGCATGATGTAGGAGGTGGTGATGTGGTGTAAGGCAAAGAACGCGGGACTGAGAGTCACAGACAGGTGATAACATTTTCCCCGCTCTTGCCACTCACCAACTGGGTGCCTTGGGGCCCGTGTCTTAACTTTGGATATTTTATCTGCAACAAGAAGATACTGGAGAGATGTACTTATGATTCTATTCGTGTCTGAAATTTGGAATTCAGTAACAATATTAAGCAGAGCTCTACGAGGATATAACACAAATTATAGTGCCAAGGTGACAAAGTTGATGAAAGCCACAGTAGAGGGTGCTCTGTGTTTACAGGGCCTGCAGTCGAGGAGTGTTGTGAACATCTGGGTATAGAGTATGGGCTTTGGATGCCTGGAAACTGGGAAGACGGTGTGAGAAGGGGCTCCCATTTTGTTCAGAGCCTCAGGGCTTGTTGAAGATAATGTCTGAACTCTTCTGTGCTTCCTTACATAAGCCCAACTGTGCTGAAATAGATCTCAATGATACTGGGGGCATTCAGTGTTTACCTCATATATACCTTTGAGGAAAATCTTATTTGTCGAAGACAAAATCATCTCCTCCTCTAGAGTTGCCAAGATGATAAATATCCTGGCAGAAAGGTTGGTGACTATCAAGTTCTATAGTAAGCCCAAGAGACAACTAGGATTTATCTTTCCTTTAATTTCAAAACACATAACTCCAAAGAGCTCAGCAACCATACAGGTTTTGACTTTATCCAGTGCTTTTGTCAGTGGAATCAAGAAGTGATAGAGGACTCTCAAATGAAACAAACACAAAAGTGTCCTCAAACTTTAGATCCAATGAGTTTGTATTCCTTTAATAGTTAAAATCAATACAGCATGGTGGTTAGGAGTGCACATTCTGGACTCAGCCAAATCTGGGTTGTAGTTCTGACTTTCATTTAATAGGGGTAGGATCTCAGTGAAGGCTGAAGCTTTTTAGCTTCTGTTTCTCCTCATCTGCCAAATAGAGATAATAAGAATAATATCTATCTCATAGGACTGTCATATGGATTAAATAATAAAAAGTTCTTAGTCCAATGCTTGGCATATGGTGAGTGCTCAATAAATGAGCATCATCATCATCATCATCATCATCAATTTTATCTTCCAGGAGGCAAAAATGATAACACTGTGGTTCTAAATGTACAAAAATCACACTCAGAGAAAAGAAGTGCAGTCTTACAATATGCTTCCCATTTCTGGCAGCTGGACTTGGGTCTGGAAAATGAGCTAGAATGTGTCAAATATGAATCTCGCAGAAACAGGTAGAGGAATGCTCCAAGCTAGTCTCCTAAGCCAGGCCAGTGTCTGATATGAAGGCTTCCCTGCAGTCATATTGAAGTATTATTGCTATATATTGCTTTGAAAACAAAAGCTGAGACCCGTGTCCTCAAAATATCTTTTAGGCTTATGCTGATTGGTCCAACCCAGCTTCTCATTTTCTGATGGAATCGTTGTTTTGATCATTGTGAGACAGAAGACTGAGACTAGACAGATGACCAATTGGCCTGTATACCAATGGCCTAGTTTGTTTCAAGTTTCATAAACACCAATGGAGGGAAAAAAAACCAAATTTCACTGTGGTTATGAATCTGGTCCTCTATGGAAATCATTGTTATAAGGACTGATAGGAAATGTAAACAATATTACATTTGATACCATCCCACACACAAAAAATTTTTAAGTGATTTATGTAGTGGGGATTAGGGATAAAGTGAAATATTGTATTGTTGAGTAAGAGACAAATGTATAAAACCTGAACGTGGGCTTTTCGTTCTTACTACAGTTTTTTTGTCAACTCAAAATTCATGTTTTTATTTTTTATTATTTTATTTTGTGGACTTAAACAAGTTCAAGCTGCAAAAATGACATCTGTGTTTGTACAAGACAACAGACATCATTTGAATTTATTAATATGAAGCATTTTACACCTAGAAAAGACTCAAATAACCAATGTAGTAAGCAGATGGGAAAATATAATAAATAATCTGTCTTTCAATGACATTTATATCCTTTCCTAATTCAGCAATGGCAGACAAAATCGGCAAATGGACTTTTTTATTGTCATAGTCTAAGAAAGCTTCTTTAAAGCTGCTTTTGTCAGAAGCTCATTTTTGTTATATTGGATTGAGTAATCAAGTGATCTGCATCTTATAATGCAAAAGTTTTAAGCCATTTTAGGGGGAAAAAATACCTAATTTACAAGGATGTTCAAATGTAAATAAAAGCCAAAAGTGTTTTCTGAAATGGAGAACATTTTAGTGAAAGCATTTCAACCTAAGGCGTTTAAATCTAAATTTTGCTTTCAGATGTACTTGTTCTAATACACAAAGCAAGAGATCCAAGAGCAAAAAACTAAATGGGTTTGGGTTTTTAGCTCGAAGGAGAGGAAAATTAAGGAAAATTAAATTTAAAACCTTCTATTTTAGAAAGAATTTTGACTAAGAGAATGGAGATGTATTGTCCTCTGTCTTCATTTACTTAAAAAAAATTTTTAACATAAAGTGTCTATGAAAATTACCCTATGGAGGTCTTGAATTGCATAGAAGTCACCATTTACTGTTGGCAACAGTTTTTAAACATGGATGAAAGAGTGTTTTTTGTGAGATCTTTTGAAACACGACAGAATGTTTTTTCCAGTTTGGCTGGAGTTGCTCAGGTAAATCCATTCCCACTCTCTTCAGATTCTTCTAGCTCTATTTGCTTGGTGGGCAAGTTGTGTTATATTTCTCCAAAAATGTGATTTCTGCTCTGTGCTATTCAGTTAATTAAACAAGGAGGCCATTGCACTGAGGTGGCTCCAGTGCTGGGATGGCTGACGTAAGCAACCCAAAACCTGAGCCTGTAAATGCCTCAAGGTTATGAAATCAAAACTTAAGAACAACCAATCACAGTCAACTAGGCTTTAAGCTGTAGGCAATTAAATAATTTCCTTGCTTTTCTTCTGCACCTTTTCTGTTTAAGTCTTTCCCCCTAGCTCCTGTCTATGGAGTGCCCCTAACCACTTTGGTGTTGCCCTAATCCAATAGATTTTTGCTCAAATAAACTCTTAAAATTTTTAAAATGTTTCAGCTTACCTCTTAACAGTGTTTAAGGAAGGATTAGTTAGAGGTTAATTCCTCCTAATTTTTATGTCCACCATGGTCAGAGAGCAAAAGTTGTCTGTCCTGCTTTTACCTTTCAAATCTAGTTGAAATCTATCACACTCAAACAAGCCTTGGGAAGTAGTTGCATTTCTGGGTGCTTCTCATTGTACTGATTTATTGATTTACACTCTTTTTGATGCATCTCATAAGAAAGGTTCTCTCATTGCTTATGGCTTTATTTATTTATTTATTTTTCCCAGTCCACAGAATTCAAAAGTTTGCTTAACTCAAAATAGGAACTAGCACAAGTTCGTATGTAGGCTTTCTTTTTTATGAAGGCCACGTACAGTCACTCAGTGTGCAACTCAGATCCCCAAATTTTATCCTTTCTGATCCCAGCTGCTCTCAGAATGAGTCAGTATACTTTTGGACAATTGAGATCATTCTTTCTTCTTGTTTTGTGTACAGATGTTATGAATCTTTCCTTTGGGGATATTTTTTCTAGTGGAGATGGGAAAAAGAAGCAAAATAGATGATGGAGAAGGAACTGAGCTTTTTTTTCACCAGAAAGTTGTGAGTAGATAAAATTGACCTTCAGAACTTTTACCCAGGGCAAGAATAACATATGGGGGAAATTGAGAGAGGTGGGACTCAGGGTCTAGCCAGAATGACACTCAAAGTTACACACACACACAAAAAAAGTCACAAAATCACAAAATGAGTGGTCACTGAAAAGAGACAAAATGTCTTTATTATGCATATTACCTGTAACAGACCATACAAGTTTACAAGCATACTTAAAACTAAAGGAGTTGATGAGGGTTTTGGAGTTTGAGATAAGAGTTTGCCACTTGGCAAGTCATTTAATCTCTCTATGCTGAATTACTGAATAGGTAAAATAAAGATCATAATAGTAGCTATCCCTAGGGTTGTTGGGACAATTAAATGCCATAATATACATAAACACTTAATATGGCGCCCAAAGCATAGTAATAACTTAATAGATATTAGCCATTATTATACTGAGAAGTATTTAGTAAAGAAGAAATTGTAAATATAAACTATAGCAGAGTGACTGTAATTATATATCTAATATGTTTAAAATCTCAGAATAGTCTCTTTATAAAGGGTATCTCCTTTCATTTCATTTCAGTGAAGGTAAAAATATGTATAAGATTTACATAAGATCTTTCTGATGGCTTTTCCCCCTTAGCATGGTATTTATAGAAATACACATCCTCATAATGTATATATGTATAGAAATATAAATGTTAAGTTGCTCAACTTTCATGTCATTTATCACTTAGAATTTCAGGATTCTAACACTGATAGTTGGGGTGAACCCACATATGTAAAGGATTTAACAGCTTCTCTAGCTCAATACCCCACCTTCTAAAAAGGACCCCTAGTGCTCTAAAAGAAGTAAGGCAAGAGATTATGGATCACTAAATTCTACCCCCGAAACTAATAATAAACTATATGTTAACTAACTTGAACTTAAATTTAAAAAAAGAAAGAAATTATGGCTCTACCGTCTACTCATAAAGTTTGTTTTGTTAGTTTGTTTATTTTTTGTCTCTTTGATTGGGGGGTTAGGAAATCTGAAGTAGGATTGGGGTATGGGGAGAAATTTGGAGGAAATGTGTTAAATAGAATACCATTATTTCATCACAGCAATTCTTTTGATGAAATCTAATTGGAAATTCTTCTACACACTTAATTAACTGATAGAAGATTTCATTTTGAGTTTGGCTTCAACATCAACTAAAAATACATTGAATGTAAGTCACTTCCAAATTCCAATCAAGCTTCTTTAAGAATCTGAATCATTTCCTAATTTCTATGACAACCAACTTATGCTTCTTTGTATCGCATGTGAAGCTCAGAATGACAGTGACACAAATCAATGCAATTGTTAACGACAGTAATGTAAGATGTTTAGATGCCTTATGTTGTTTGAGCCCTAAAGAAATGTATCTATGCCTTGAACATGAAAAAATTCGTTTATAAACTGATCATGAAGACCAAAATTTCAGTGGACAGATATTCAAATTTCATTTGTTTTTTTATCTAATGATTTTTCTCTATGTTAATTTATTTTTTTCTTAACCCTCTCCATGCTCCCACGTATTTCAACTCACACTCTCCCTTTAAGCTGTGATAGCTGAACTGATTAAATTCAATAATATTTATGGCATATCAATTATGCACCAGGCAATAAAGAAGTTTTGGAGATGTCTAGGTGAAAAGACAATATCGGTTCCAATGCTCACAGACCACAACGTAGGCAGGTGAAAACTAATAAAGGAGGAATTGCACCATTGTGGAGTAGGGGCTCTGGTACGGAAAAAATCAAGTCCTACTTCCTTGATGAGGTGGGATCAGATGCCTGTGTTGGAAAGATGTTTTCCCCTCACTTCCTATTTACAACCACAGCATGAAGGCACAGGCAGTTCTAGGACTCTTTTTTTTTTTTCTTATTAGTTGGCTTCCCGACCTCGGACAAGGTGATAGTCTTCTGTGAGTATGTGGTGGTGGGGTGGGTAGGCAGAACTGTCTATCACAAGAAGCCATCTTGCTTTCAAATAATAATGGTCCCACATGTCAAACGGCTTGCCAAAAATGTGCCAGCCTTTTTTTTTTTTTTTTTTTTAACTCCTGCTTGTCAGCACTTCTTTAGACTCAACATCTGAAGAGGAGAAAGCTGAGACTGGCTCAGCCTTACACATCACCAGCAAAATTGTCAACATGCTACAACACTTAGATCTTATAAGGGGAGCTGGGGAAAAGAAAAAGATGACTTTTTTTTTTTTTTACTTTAATTCATTTTCAGCAATGTATAGGGCATGCTACTAACACAAATGAATCTGGAAATTTACCTCTGATTCCAGTTGAAAAGGTTACATTTGAGTGCACATATGCAATATTCAGTAAGTAAATAAAATAGCAAATAAGCTACTGGATTAACAGAAAGACATCTAGAACTTGCTAGACTCCAACAATCATGATGGAGCATGTTAAAAGTCTTTTTTGCCAAACGAAATCTTGCCATTTGCAATGACGTGGATGGAACTAGAGGATATTATGCTAAGCGAAATAAGTCAATCAGAGAAAGACATGTATCATATGATCTCACTGATATGAGGAATTCTTAATCTCAGGAAACAAACTGAGGGTTGCTGGGTGGTGGGGGTGGGAGGGATGGGGTGGCTGGGTGATAGACATTGGGGAGGGTATGTGCTATGGTGAGCACTGTGAATTGTGTAAGACTGACAAATCACAGACCTGTACCTCTGAAATAAATAATACATTATATGTTAAAAAAAAAAAAGAGAAGATAGTAGGAAGGGAAAAATGAAGGGGGGGAAATCGGAGGGGGAGACGAACCATGAGAGACTATGGACTCTGAGAAATAAACTGAGGGTTCTAGAGGGGAAGGGGGTGGGGGGCTGGGTTAGCCTGGTGATGGCTATTAAAGAGGGCACATATTGAATGGAGCACTGAGTGTTATACGCAAACAATGAATCATGGAACACTACATCAAAAACTAATGATGTAATGTATGGTGATTAACATAACATAATAAAATTAAATTTAAAAAAAGTCTTTTTGCCAAAAACACATCAGTAACAAATTCAAAATTCCTTGGCTTCTCATTTCTCCTGAGCTGTCTTCACCTCTTACTCTTTAGCTCTGTCTGAAGGATATGGATTTTCTGACCACATATATATTCATCTCTCCCTCCCTGCCTGTCTCCGTCTGTGGAAAATCAACAACAACCCAACAGTATGACAAAAATTTCATGGCATTGGCATACCTGGGAGAGCACAAAACCAAGAGTTTGGGCCCTCATTTTGACACTTAATGGATTTTGTGTCCCAGAATATGTTACTTCATTTCCTTGAGCATCAGTTCACTCGTATGCACAGCAAAGTCTCATGACATATGTATATACTTATTTTTCTTTATCTAGACAGGGCTTTCTGTCACCAAAACTCCAAAATCACATATCCTGCATCTTGTCTTTCAGGCAGTATTTTGCATATTGTCATTATAGTTTTATTTTAGTGAAGGTAAATATATTCATAAGGTTTACATGAGATCACTTAGTAGGTGCCCTCTATGTGAGAGGATGTTGATTATCTCCCAAGATCTATACTTCCCTTTTCCCAGTTTCTGGTGAGGCATGTGATCACTTGCATAAAGACATTTCCCAACTTCGCTTGCAGGTCTTGCCACATGTATAGGTCCTGACCAATGAGATTCATTCATTCATTCATTCATTCAACAAATCGTTATTGAGCACCTACCTCAGGAAACAAACTGAGGGTTGCTGGAGTGGTGGGGGGTGGGAGGGACGGGATGTATGGATAAACAGTGAATAAAATAAAAGTTCCAATAATCTCTGCCCCCTACCTCCAGATTGAGTTTATAATCTACCAGGCAGAAATAGACAAGTTAAAAAAACATTATGTCAGGTGATGACAAATGCTATGTAGAAAAATGAAACGAAATAAGAGGATAGAACATGGAAGAACAGATAAGTGTTGTCTCATTGTTCATAAAGTTCAGTGGGAATTAGAGTCCTGGGAGTGAAGTCTAGCCTGAGAGTCAGGGGTTCTTGTGATGACTGATGCTGATGGAGCGATAGGCACACTTTGATAATGACAGGGCAGATAGTGATGGTGGGGCTCTGCGTGCAGAGGAATGGGCAACGTGAGGTTTAGCTAAGAATGCAGTGCGTTCTGGGGCCCTCTTGACTCCTGCCAGTAGCGGTGTGTGGTGGCATGGGGAAGGCAGGAGGAGAGTCATCTGCAGCACACGAAGCTTCCTCCTGACTCCTGCTACTACAGGAGCTCTAAGGGAAGGTGGGCATTCTTGCCCAATACAGACACAGAAGTGTCATGAGTTAGCTTTCAAAAACTTACCTTAAATATCATCTGGTTGCTGCCTTTTTCCATTGTTGTTTGTCCTTTCACCATCATTAGGCTTAGAACAGAAATCTCTGATGGCAAGATTTCTAGCAGCCACCTTATATCGTGAGGACAGGACCATATTTTGGGGAGTAGGAGGAGCTGGGTTCCAGAGGACTTTATTTATTTATCTTTTTCTTTTCTGGGGGGCTTTAGACAGCACAGTCACCATGCTAGCCCTGGACAACTCACCTCATTTACTTGAGAGAGAAAAATAAACACCTCTTGTTTAAGTCACTATTATTTGGAGCATTTGCTCCTTTTTCGCTGCTTTCAAGTATGCAGGTATAACACCTACCATTTATCCTTGGAGTGTTTTATTGGGGGTTAACAATGTGGTATTTTGGACAAGCAAGTGCTTTTGGAGGCAGAACACCTGGAGACGTGTCTTGATTCCATGTCCATTCATTTTCCTTATTTATAAAATGAGAATAATGATACTCAACATTTCCGGTAGAGAAAAAAGCAAGTCACAAATCCAGAGGAGAGAGTGAGTGTGTCTAGTTTGAAGAGTTGGAAGTTCAGTATGGCTAGAGCGTAGCCACGCCCAACATTTGACCAACACTTGATGAACAGGCCAGCCACCAGTGTGCTGGGGCATGCCAGCTAAGAACTACCGACCGACAGCTCCAGCTCCATGGCACGGCGTATGAGTCCTCCATGGTTTGGCCACGGCCTCAGTTCCCAGCCTTGTCTTTTGCAGCTCTTCTTTACTCACATTACCCTCCAGACACACTGAGCTGCTTGCTGTTGTTTAATACTCACCCATTATGTCTTTATACTTTAGCTCCTGCTAACCCCCCTGCCTAGCATGGCAGCCTACTGCCCCAACCGAGCCTATAGAACTCTGACATTTCCTGTATACCATTTCAAATGCAACTGGAGTATGATCTCCCCTAGATATAGGTTTTCCGGATAATATCATTACTCATGTATACTACCTCTGGTGGTTTGAATGGTGGACCCCTTCCTGGAAACCATCCACATCCTGGAACTTGTGAATGTGAGACCTGATTTGGAAAAAAGAGTCTTTGCATATGTAATTCAGTTAAGATCGTGAAATGAGACCATCCTGGTGTATCTGGGTAGGCACTAAATCCAATGACAAGTGTCTCTACGCAAGACACACAGAGGAGAGACAGATGGAATAAAGGCCATTCAAAGAGGGAGGCAGAGACTGGCATTACATAGCCACCAGTCAAGGAAGCCCAGGAGCCCCCAGACCCTGGGAGAGGCAAGCAAGCATTCTCCCCTAGAGCCTTTGGGAAAAGCAGCTCCCTGCTGACATCTTGATTTCAGACTTCTAACCTCCAGAACTGTGAGAAAATGAATTTCTGTTGTCTTAAGACAGCAAGTTTGTGATAATTTGTTACAGCAGCCCGAGGAAACTAAGCTTTTAGAATTACATATAAAAAATTGTCTTACAAACCTATTATTTGTTTGTGGCTGTCTCCCCCATGTAATAGAGTGAAACTCCTTGAGAAGAGGAAACATGTCTGAGGTACCCATCATCCTGTACCCAGCCCAGTGCATGCAGGACGCATGGTTTGTATTTGTGAAGTAAGTGGAAGAGTGGATAAATAAATAAGAACTAAACATTTCAATGTCTTGATGGCATAGCTCCAAGAAACAAAACTTGTTTTGGTTTCTGAAAGATGTATGTGTATAAATGCTGGTTTCCCCTGCCTCTGCCCACCCCTGCTGTCGGTGTGGTCCTGAGCACTCTGGTTCTTGCTGGGTTTCCTTTAGCATCATAGCAAATCGAAGGGAATTAGATGTCCTTGCCTTTCCTTGCTTCCTGGGGTTTAACCCTCTTTTTGTGCAAGTCCTTCCTGGCTCTCATGGCAAGGCAGTGCCTATGGGAACCCTGAAAGTGTTTCATTCAGCACTGTGTGGGACCAATGTCTCGACAGCTCTTCTGTACCTCTTTTCTTTTCTTTTCTTTCCTTCCTTTTTTTTTTTTTTTTTAAGCTGAATGCAAATGTTCAGTTTGGGCCATAATTCAGTGTGGAGACAGATATATACTTGCTCTAATGTGTTTTTCCAATTCTGTGACGTTTTCATTGCGCAACAAAAGGGACCTTGAACCTGAGTGCCCAGCCATGGGGCTTCACAATCAGGTTCCTCACCTGTCAACTCTAATTGGCTCAGACTGACTCACTCACTGTGGTATTACCTTTGGTTGGATGTTCTCTGAAATCTCATTTTCATCCATTTGAAATACCAGACTCAAAGATTAGTGGACAACTGAACACATCTCACATGTAAAAGAGACCTGTCCTTCATTTATCAGTGGGAAGCCAGCTTCTGGCCAGGGAGGGGGCGGTGAACAGAGTCCAGAGTTCTCGCTCAGCTTTGCC
Organism: Mirounga angustirostris; assembly: GCF_029215605.1. Taxonomy (NCBI): domain Eukaryota; kingdom Metazoa; phylum Chordata; class Mammalia; order Carnivora; family Phocidae; genus Mirounga; species Mirounga angustirostris. Next base: position 23,185,459 of record NW_026991713.1, read on the forward strand.
TGCGGTTGCCTTCTCACCATGGGCTGGTACCACCTCTTGGTCTTTCTAGGTCATGCGTGTAATTCATTCAATCAGTTTTTCATTGTGCACTTTCTGTGCGGCCAGGCACTATACTAGGTGCTGGGGACACAGCCACTAACGAAACAGAAATGACTCTGGCTGTCACGGGTTTACATTCCATCTAGTAGGGGGCAGTGGCAAAGGAATGAATTGAAGAGCACAGTAGATATGAGGTTTTACACATACTCTCCCCATGAGGCTGAGAGGCTCAGAGGAGATAATGTGTGTGAGTGCACTTTGTAAATTGCAAAAATAAAATACCAACTAGAATTAGTGACTTTTTTCTGTCCTCTAGTCAGGTCTGGGTTACCCACCAAGGCTTCCTTATTGATATTACTGAAATTGATTCACCAGTGATTTATGAAGGACGGAAGGAGAGAAGCCCAAATCAAATGTCTGTTTTTCTCCTTAGCAATTTCACCAAGGGCTTTCTAGACATGCTGCTTCTAAAAGCACGGTGTGCTTGGCATCTGTAGTTTCCATGGGCGAGTCCGTGGAATAAGAACTACCATCATTGGCTCCAGTTTTGCACGCATTTATTTCAGTCGGAGCATAACACTATTTGAAAGACAGGACTGGAAGTCAGTGGGAGGTTCCTGTTTTTTGTTTTTTCTAGGGTGTTTTGCACTGCCTATTGGTGTTAAACATAGCTAAAAATTAGTAAGCATTAATTTCTGGGCTATTGCTTTTTTAGATGATACGAAAATGGGGATAAAAAGGCATAGGTTAAATTCTCCCCATGTTACATTAAAGGGAGATGATTTTGACTGAAGATTAACTTAGGGATTAATATGTGAGGGGGCACTGGCCACACCTAAGAAATAACCAGAAAGGTGAAGGGGAAGCAGCGTAGTCGATATAATTCGTAAGTCAAAAAACAGAACAAACAACCCGAACACTGAACTGGAAAAGCTGCATGCAAATTTATGGTAATTTGTGTCACCAATATCCTGAAATGGGAGGCAGCATGATAAAGTGGCAATAGTTTACTTGTGGAATCAGACAAAGGTAACATTGTAATTTTCCCATCTGAAAAATAATAGTAGTTCACATGTACTAGGCATCACTTTTAGCATTTCACACCCATTGTCTTGGTTCAGACTCACATCCTCTCTGTGAGGTAAATACAATCTATAGGATTATATTTATGATTAATGAAAAAGATACAAAAAGCTCCTATGAAAGCACATCACAAATTGTGTTAAAATATCATTATTATTGCTTTCAAGACAGGACTTAAATCTGTCTTGAAATCTTTTTTTTTTTTTTAAAGATTTTATTTATTTATTAGAGAGCGAGTGAGAGAGAAACAGCATGAGAGAAGAGAGGGTCAGAGGGAGAAGCAGGCTCCCTGCTGAGCCAGGAGCCCAATGTGGGTCTTGATCCCAGGACCCTGGGATCATGACCTGAGCCGAAGGCAGTTGCTTAACCAACTGAGCCACCCAGGCGCCCTGTCTTGAAATCTTGAGCCTGCCACTTCCTGCTTATGTGATATTAGGGGGCTCCATGCTTGATCTTTGAGCTTCCATTACCTCTCCATCATAGGGTTGTTAGGGTTATTAAACAATATAACACAGGTAAAGAACTTAGAATAGTCTCTGGAACGTGGAAAGTGATTAACAGAAGTAATTTCCCACAACAACAATCTGAACATGGTGGACTGGACAGCATTTATTCTCCCAATATTCCCAAGGTTGATCTAGAGTGATGACAGACAGAGATAGAATGTGAGACACAAATATAATTTAAGATTTTGACTGGCCACTTGAAAAACTCAAAAGAAACAGGCGTAATTAATATAAATAAGGTATTTTATTTAACCCAATGTATCCAAAAATGATTGCAATCTGAAACCAATATAAAATTATAAATGAGCTGTTTTATATTTTTTGTTACTAGGTGTTCAAAATCTGGGGTATATTCTACACTTGCTGCACATCTCAAAAATTGACACTAAATTTTCATTGGAAATACGTGACCTGTATTTAGAGTTCATAAAATTAACAGTTGACAATATATAGTCACAAAACCAAATCATTTCTTATAAGTTTTTCAATAACTGCATTGAGTTGCAGTTTTAAATTTTAACTTATTTTATTTTTTAAATAAAAATTAAAATCTTAGTTCCCTGGGGACACTAACCATACTTCAAGTGCTGGATGGCCATGTGAGTAATGGCAACACCATCAGACAGGATGGATCTTCATCCCTCTATGTAATCAGTCAGGAGTGGGAGTATAATAGGAACTTTCTCTCTGTTCCCCCTAACCCCAAGGAGCCTCTGGATTAGTCCTCTTAGTTTGGGTCTAGAGTTGTAGGTGTCACTGGAACTCTAACATGGAATATGAGAATAATGCCCATTTTGTGTGAGGTTCTTGAGTTTAGGGCTGACATTGAAAATAGTTCTGGATCCTGCTGGGTCAGTACTGATAAGAAAGCTCCAGGTTGAATGAGGCCTGACCAAAATTCAGGAGACTCTGTTGGAACAAGATAGACTCAGTAATTCGGCCAATTGTACTTCTGCACTGATGCCTGATGTCCATTTGCTGGGCTGATTCCCAAAAATTCAGTTGGTGAGAAATAAAGGAATGGCCAGAGTCCCGAAACAGAGGATAAAAGGACGGGAGGAAATTGAGGGTTTTTTTTTTTTTAAGTCTAATTCTCAGATGGAAAAAATAAACCTTGAGAGCTTGGGAGGCATAGAGGGAAGCAGCGAATTCTGGGAGGGTAGCATGATTCCTTCTCCGGGACAGCGGCAAGATGTTACTTGAAATACTCCACTGGCTTTGGCTCTTCTTACACTAACTAGTGGGTGGAATTTAAAGGGAAAGCTAGTTAAGAGAAAGAGTTTCAAAAAAAAAGAGAGAGAGAAAGAGTTTCCAGCTGGGATAAATGAAAAGACCTGTGACTTGGAATAAAGGAGCCTAGGGAGGTCACCGTTTTCCTGGGCAAACATGTCATAGGTGTAATCGTGGAGCATTGATGTAAGTATTCAACATCAGAAAGGCACTGAAATTTAGAGTAGTAATATTCAGTGCTTCTGTTGGACCCCAAAGAGGCATAATATTAATAAACCTCTATAGTAAATAATGAGACCTAATAGCAAAAGGAAGCAAGCCAGCCAGCCACTCGGTATCAGAGTATGGAATGCAGACCTCTGTACCCAGGCACCACCAAAGGGGGTCAAATTAGAATCCTCCCCTTAGACATTTTCATGACAGCTTTAGAAAATACGTGGTTGACATATGTGTAATGTGTTTCTAAATTGCATATTCAAGTTTATATGAGCTTTTGTAGACTGTTGCCACTTCTGGTAGACCTTTTATTAAGTGCAGAGGTCTCCCTTCTTTCAATGCCCTGCTGTGATGCAAAGGCTCAGTGGTTTGTCCAAGACCAAACGTGGAGTTCATGGAGGACCTGAGACTAGACATCAGGTCTTCTGAGTGTCTCCTTTATCCCATGCTTTCCCAGTAAAGAAAACTTGTGCTTTCTACAAGGAAATGTGTATACATTCAAAAACAGGGGGAAATCCAAAATTTCTACCAGAACAGATTTGAAATGTGCCTGGTGTTCACAGAAAATTTCCGATGAATGGATACTCTCAAGTTATTTTGAATATGTATTCTAGAAACATGATTATAATATAAAAGCCCTCATATATTACCATTAATACATAATAACTTTATAATCTGTCTTAATTAGGGCAGCTCGGTGTAACGAAAAGAGGTTGAACTTTACCACTTATTAATTGGGCAATCTCTCTGAAACTCTCTCACACTTCAAGGTGAGTAATCTTGTTTTTCCAAAATGCTCCTTTAAAATTTTTTTATAGTACTTATCAATTTCTAGTGTACTAAATAATTTGTTTATTTTATTTTATTTTTTTTTAAAGATTTTATTTATTTATTTGACAGAGAGAGAGATAGCGAGAGCAGGAACACAAGCAGGGGGAGCGGGAGAGGGAGAAGCAGGCTTCTCGCCTGAGCAGGGAGCCTGATGTGGGACTCAATCCCAGGACCCTGGGATCATGACCTGAGCTGAAGGCAGACGCTTAACGACTGAGGCACCCAGGCACCCAATAATTTATTTTTTATGTTTATTGCTTATTATTCATATGCCTCAACTAAAATTTTTTTAATTCCAGTATAATTAACAGGCAGTGTTATATTAGTTTCAGGTGTACAATACAGTGATTCAACAGTTCTATACATTTCTCAGTGCTCATCAAGAATAGTGTACTCTTAATCCCCTTAACCTATTTCACCCATTCTTCCACCCACCTTGAATCTGGTAACCATATGTATGTATATATATGAATACATATATATATATGTATATACACCACATCATCTTTATCTATTCATCAATGGACAACTTAGGCTGCTTCCATATCTTGGCTATTGTAAATAAGGCATAAGGCTGCAATGAGCGTAGGGTTGCATATATCCTTTCAAATTAGTGTTTTCATTTTCTCTGGGTAAATACCCAATAGTAGAATTACTGGATCATATGGTAATTCTACTTTTAATTTTTTTGAGGAACCTCCACACTGTTTTCCACAATGGCTGCACCAGTTTGCATTTCCAACCAACAGTGCATGAGGATTCCTTTTCCTCCACATCCTCCCCAACACTTGTTATTTCTGCCTCAACTACAATTTAAACTCAGCAAGAACATTTATTTTCTGAGTGCTTGTGCTAAGCACTGTTTGTGTGAAATATTTGATCTGCATTCAGACTTCTAAAACATAACAGTTAAAAAAGTAGATTGACACACACAAGTTATTCCAAATATACTGAAAACATGTTGAATTTAATGAAAGAATCAGGTTTCTGCTTAGCAAAGTTTTAGAGTTGGAGAGCAACTTGACCCTTTGGGAGTTCCCTGATGCTGTGTAGAGAATGTGGTGGGGGCTGAGGGCAGCATTGGTGGTGTAGAAAACCTTCTTTTCTGTCTTTCCCTGGGAGTCTCTGACAACACAGCAGGACAGCAGAGGGCCCATCAGCCTCATTGGCCTGGGAGATGATAGGGCTTGAGGAAGAAGTGGGGAGGACATAATCACGAGAGGTTGGAAGCCACAGGGCAGGCCACAAGCATAGGAGAGCAGCTGGGAGTCAGGCGTCTAGAGTGGCAGAAGCTCCAAGCTACCATAGTGTGTGAGAGATTTAAGAGAGAAAATAAAATAAAAAAGGAGAGACTTTAAATCCTAGGGCGCTGGGTTACAAATTGAATCCTTTACATCTTATTTGAGGGAAGAAAGATTGGAATTCCTGTTTAGTTACTTCAGGTGGGTTTTTTCCATCTTCGGAGATGGAAATTGGAGATAATACCTGCAATAAGGTGGTATGAGGATTAAGTTACTTTTCTCTACCCTTTTCTACCAGTCTCCTTCACCAAGGCCCTGCCCCATAACCGTTACCTCAAAAGTATCTTCTACTGGTTGTTCACGTATTTATAACACTTGAAAACAATGATTTCTTTGCAGTTGTGATTGTGAGTTCCTTATGGCCAGTGCTGTGTCTTTTTTGTCTTCATGCCTTCAGTACCAGGCCTAGGATCTGATACATCCTGTGTATACAATACATGTTTGGTAAGTATAGGAATGAATGTGAATGACAAGCACTAATGTAATAAATGAGCATTCCCATTCTTTGTCTTCAATTCAATTAAAGCCAAATCCTCAAATGCTGAAGTTTTTCTAATAATTTCCTAAAACTCTAGTTTACTTAATGAAATTAATGAGTTATAATTAATTCAAGCACATCATCAGAAGATATTTACTAAACCCCTACTCTGCTCTGTCTCTGTGGTGATGACAGCCATTGTGGTAAGATGAATAATGCCCCCCCCCCCACGATGTCCCCATTCTGATCCCCAGAGCCTGTGAATATGTTACCTTACAGGGTAAAAGAGACTTTGAAGATGTGATTAAGGATTTTGTGGAGGGGAGATTATCCTGGATTATCTAGGTGAGCCTAGTGTAATCACAAGGATCCACATGAGGAAGAGGTTGGAGGTCAGAGAAGAAAAAAGATGCTACGTGCTGCCTTTGAAGATGAAGGAAAGGGACCATGAGTCAAAGAATGCAGACAGCCTCCAGAAGCTAGAAAAAGCAAGGAAGAGCATTCTCCCTAAGAGCCTCCAGAAGGAATGTAGGCCTGTGAACCTATTTTTAGACTTCTGGCCTTCAGAACTGTAAGTTAATAAATTTGTGTTGTTTGAAGCTGCTAAATTTATGATGATTTGTTACAGCAGCTATAAGAAACTCATACAGCCATAGAAGTAAATTTCTCAAATTTACAAATTTAATTTTGGCATGCACATTTTAAATATGATGGCTTCCTCTCTTGCTGAAAAATAAGGCAAGTTTAGATATGTTTCTAGGGACAATATAGGACAAACATACATACTGAATGGTCAAATATAAATACGTTATATAACACTCCTCTCAAACATAGAGCAGGCCTTGAGATTCACTAACAGATCTGCAAGTTTTGTTCTTTCTGATATTCTAAATTGAAATGAAATTCCAGTGCTCTGCTAGAACACGATAGAACCCAGCAGACTTCTGTATTTTTATACATGGACCCTCTAAGAATAGTTAGATATTTTTGAAGTCAAAAATAAAATCAGCCTGATGAGGTAAGTAGGGCTCCCATGTTTAAAATTATGTATAAGACCCCCAAAGTTCAGAGGAAGCTGACTGATTTGATCTGTTCTTATTACTGGTAACCACAGAGGTATTTCTACTGTGAGAACATCCTTTTATGAAGCAGAAACAAGGTTGTCTTGTTGCCTCTTTTAATCTCAGATCTTAGATTGTCCCATACCATTTTCTTGTTTTGAGGGTCAGTTTTCAACACAGGAGTACAGCTGTATGAGAGGTCTCCTTCTTTGGAAACACAAAAATGGCATAGCCTCTTATTATATCTCAGTTTCATTATGGGACAATTTTAGGCTGACCCAGGCTGTATGACTCACTAATGTCCAATCATCATGTGCAGTGGAGGTAGCAGAACTAAGAACCAGCTTTTCCTTCAACTGGAAAATTTGCAGACAAATGTTTATTTTATGAGGCTTCTTCCTCTTCCCTATTGATCTTATAGCATATAACTAATGCTGGCTGAATTGCAGCCCTAAAGGCAATATCCAGAAACCACTTACATTTCCTGTTTTATTATTTACTGTGGGTACATGCATCACATTATTTACTTGCACCCACATTTCATAGATAATTGCCCCATTGTAAATTCCTAAGCCGCGAAATGGCCATACATTTAAATTGTATGCTCCCCTCCTCCACAAAAAATTATGTGGAAATGTTCACTTTTAGAGCTAGCAGACTCAAGAACAGCCTGGAAAAACTCTCTGAAAGTGTCTCTGATCCAAATGAGAAGCCACTACACCATCATTGTTTCTCTTTTTTTTTTTTTAAAGATTTTATTTATTTATTTGAGAGAGAGAATGAGATAGAGAGAGCATGAGAGGGGGGAAGGTCAGAGGGAGAAGCAGACTCCCTGCTGAGCAGGGAGCCCGATGTGGGACTCGATCCCAGGACTCCAGGATCATGACCTGAGCAGAAGGCAGTCACTTAACCAACTGAGCCACCCAGGTGCCCTCATTGTTGCTCTTATAACACACACGATCCATCCTGCTGCAGATTCTATAGGTTTAATGCCTGGTTTTGCAGTTTTTATTTAGAACTTATTTTCTTTCTAAGCTCATAATCTTGCAGTTTAGGGATTATGTCTGAAGATTTTCCCTCACCTCTCAATAATAATGACTGGCATTATCATCGATGCATAGTCACTATGGTTTCCAGGTTTTGAATGCTTACTATGTGTCAAGATCTGTACACATGTTATTTCTTTGTCAGACTCTCCAAAATATTGTGAGATGGATATTATCAAACTCATTTTACAGATGATGAAATGGTGGCTTATAGAAATGTGGCATCCAAGGGTGCCTGGGTGGCTCAGTCGGTTAAGCGTCTGCCTTCAGCTCAGTTCAAGATCCCAGGGTCCTGGGATTGAACCCCACATTGGTCTCCTTGCTCAGTGGGGAGTCTGCTTCTCCCTCTGCTCCTCCCCCCGCTTGTGCTCTCCCTTTCAAATAAATAAAGTAAATGTTTAAAAAAAAAAGAAGTGCAAGATCTTGCATAAGGCCATTAGGTTAATCCAGGGCCTAGGGTCACCTTGACTCTACATTACCTTTCACCAAATTCATAGCACAGAATAAATAATGAATGGATAGCTAACTTCTTGAACTCCATCTATAGAGAGGTACCTGGGTGGCTCAGTTGGTTAAGCGTCCAACTCTTGATTTCAGCTCAGATCATGATCTCAGGGTCGTGAGATCTACCTCGGCATGGACCCTGCTTAAGATTCTCTCTCTGTCCCTCTCCTTCTGTCCCTCCCCACCACTCATGCTCGCTCTCTCTTTCTCTCAAAAAAAAAAAAAAAAAAAGAGAGAGAGAGAGAAAAAAATCTACCTATACAACTTCTAAAATAGGAATAAATATTTCATATGAAAAACCATAGAATAATTCAATGCATGCTCTCTTTCAAAAAAAAAAAGAAAAAATTCTACCTATACAACTTTTAAAATAGGAATAAATATTTCATCTGAAAGACAGTAGAATAATTCAATGCTGGAATATTGAGTCCACTAGCATGTCCTTAACATGCAATAATTTAGACAATCCAGAGCTAAGAGCTGTCTGTTGAAGGCCAATTCAATCTTTGCCAGATTTCTGCTACAGTCTAGTGCAATGTCTTTTCTGGAGAGGAAGGTTGGAAAAAGCTGGGCAAGAGCAGGCAAAGGGCTCTGGGCTTGACATTCAGGGTGTGATTCCTTACTAAACTTCTTAAAGTGGACACTTATAGATCTGGCAAGTGATCAAGCTGGAAGGGTAGGATGGCTAGCCTCATGGGGATATGACCAGTGCAGTTATATAGAACCCTATACTCAGATGGGGGGGCCAATCTTGGTGTTTAATGCTCTGTGTTCACCATCTTGAAATTCTTAATAATTTTATCTTTGCATTTGTGTTTTGTTAAGTGAAGTCTGATGACAATGGAGCAAAAGCTGGAGCTTGGAGTCTTAGCTCACAAACAGGCTCATCTACCCCAGACTGGATTTTGACTGCTGATCCCTCTACCCTGGGGGTGGGGTTGGGGGGCTTTGGTGCAGATACAAGGAGAGTCAGGGTCCAGGTTAAGCCCCATGTACTGAATTATGGATAGATACCAGGTGCCTAGAAAGGTGTGCCCTTAACTTGTGAGTATCCTCATGACTGAGAATGAGAGATTAAATAACAAATTAAGAACATACTATGATAACTCAAGAGCGACTATAGAAGTAGGGTAATATCTTTTTACCTGGCTTTTTTTTTTTTTTTAAGATTTTATTTATTTGAGAGAGAGCACAAGAGCACAAGCAGAGGGAGAGGGACAAGCATGATTCCCTGCAGAGCAGGGAGCCCAATGAGGGGCTCGATCTCAGGACCCTGAGATTATGACCTGAGCCAAAGGCAGACGCTTAACCAACTGAGCCACCCAGGAGCCCCTTTTTTACCTGGTTTTTGTTCAGGGGGCCTCACATTTTCATTTTATATTATGCCCAACAAATTATGTAGCTATCCCTGAAAGATGATTCAGATCTTTTGGAGGGAAAATAGGGCTGCCAAAGCTTACAGAATGGCTTGTTTTTTACCTTGTGAGCCCTTTCCCATTTGTTTGTTTTTTTGTTTTTTGTAGAGATTATCCAGGTGCCGATCACTCCTCATTTCTTTCCCGGGCTCTTTGATAGGAACTTATTATGTTCCCCGCCTCTTTTGTAGTGAGTTCTGGCCAATGAAATGTGGGTTCAAATGTGACCTGGCCATAAGAAGTCTGACATGATCCTTCTCATTCTTTTTTTTTTTCACTCCAGGACTGGTTGGATACAAAGGATCCAGCAAGGGGTTCTTTGAGTTAAGATTCCCTAAATGAGTTAGGATTCCCTAAATCACCACTGGAAAGTTGCTTACCAAACTGTGAAGAAATACACATTTATTGTAGTAAGCCATTAAGAACTTGGGGTTTTTAGCTATAGAAATAGTGTTAATTAACCCAATTAATAATAGGTTTCAGCAAAAGACATTTGTCTTATGCAGGGTCTGAAAGCTACAGCCCTCAAGCCAAATTGGCCCACCACCTGTTTTTGTAAGTAAAGATTTATTATTAGGAACATAGCCATGTCCATATGTTTATGAATAGTTCATGGCTACTTTTATGCTACAATGGCAGAGTTGAATAGTGTGACAGAGACAGTATGCTCCACAAACCCTAAGGTATTTACTATCTGGCCCATTATTAAAAATGTTTGCAAACTATTGGTCTGATGAGTAACTGAAGGGATGGTTGTACTGACTTTCATCAAATATCTCTGTGCTGACTTGTATGAAGCTATTTAACATGAACAATGATATATTCTGGATAATATGATTTTGATTCTTAACTCTCCTGTTTCTACCAATAGAACAAGTTGTTGTTTTAAATCCAAATAGATTTGCTATTGGGCTGTTGATCATAATAATGATAATACTACTACTAATAATAATTAAAATGATAACTGCTAGAACATTCATTGAGCTATATATAGCCAGTGTGTTATGTATTATATGTGCATTATCTGATTTAAATTTCACAACACCCTATGCGATAGAAATTATCATTCTATTTTATTGATAAAGAAACTGAAGTTCAGAAAGGTTAATGACTGCCCAATATCACTTGGGCAACTGGAAAGACTGGATTGATATAATTCCTGTGAGTCCTGGAGGGTCAGTATAGCATTACCATCTCAGGGGCAGGAGAGGACATAATTCCTAGATAATTACCATGAACATCTCTTCTTGTGGCACTAAGGACTGATTTTTCAGATCTGTAAATGAATAAAAAGAATTTTAAACCCCTAAAGATGCAGAGAACAGGCAACACCATCTGAGAATGTAAGCAATTCTGCAAGACAAAAAGCAAATGATAGGTAGGGTCCAATTTATTAGCTCAGAGAAAATAGAAACCTTCCTACTCTCAAGGGAGACTGTCAAAGAAGAAACAAACCTATTTGTCACCAATTCCCAGAAAGGCTTAGGAATTGGAGACACTAGGTACCTCTAAAAGTAGGGGTTAAAGATGAGACTGAAAAATGTGAGGAAGGGTTATAAGAGGATCACTTAGATGTCCCAGATTTACTCTCTCACACAACCAGGTGACTACCCTTTTCCTACCCAGTCAGGAAACTTTTAACCATAGAAGTTCAGCTCTCAGTGATGTAGACACAGTGGAGTCGGTGAAGGAAGGGGTTGGGAACAGAGATCCAGTGAATATATATTCATTGGTGAGAACAGCAGCACCTTCCAAAGCTCTGCTCACAAAATCCTGGTAATAAGGATTATACCCTCCAGGAAAGATATGAAGGAGTCCTTTTTGCAGAAACAGAATCTCCCCAAAATAAAAACCTATAGATATTGACATTAGAGGCTCACCCAACACCACTCCCAGTAACCTTACAGTGAAATTCACTAACCATCAAACTGGCCTATGAATGTGTAGCTTTTAGTGCTTCACTTGTAAACATAAACAGATAGTCAATAATTAGAAGATTTTGAGGAAATTCAAAAAAAAACTATAAAAAAAACTATAAAAAACTATAAATAAATATTAAAACTATAAAAACTATAGAAAGAGTTCAAAACAGAGAAGCAGACTAAAAGGGGATTTAAAGAAAATAAAGAAAATGTAGGGAGTATAACAAAAAGCAAAAACTATAAATGTCCTTAAATAAATGAAAGAGCAGGATGCTGTTAAAAATACAAAAACGAGAAAGACCTCCTGGACATTAAAAATAAATTAGCACAATATTTAAAAAAAAATCAATAGAGACAGAGGTTGAAGACAAAGTTAAGAAAATCTCCCAAGAAGAGCAAACACAAATGAAATTGGGAGATAAAATTCAGCAAATTTCCCAAGAATTAAACAAAATACAAACTAATAGACTCAACTTTTGTCAATAGGAGTTCTAAAATGAGAAAACAGAAATGAAGGGAAAGAGGTTATAAAAGAAATGATGATGAACATTTCCAGGAATTGAAGGACATGTGCACACCTACTGAAGGAGCCACCTGAATGTCCATCACAGAGAATGGGGTCAAGTATACATGAAGGCATGTTATCATAGAGTTTCACAGCCCAGGAGACTAAGAGGATCAGGAATGAGAATGGACTTGGACTTCACACTAGCAACATAGTAGGCTAGAAAAAGTGGAGGAACACTTCCATAATTCAAAGAGAAAATGATTTCTAACCTGTAAGTTCTCAAAAAAAAGTACTTCATATGTATCTTTTTTTTTTTCAGGAAGCTACTGGAGATGTGTCCATAAAAATAAGGGATTAAATCAAGAATGAGGCAGCTATGGAATTCAGGTAAGTAGGGATCCAACCCATGAGACAGGGACAAATATAAATCTCAGGATAGTACTTGGGTAGTAGGCCTAGAAATAAATTGGTTCGGAAAAGGAATATCACAGTAGCGTTATTCCACCAGTAGAAAAGACAAATAAATAGTGGCATAATATGCAACAATATAGCAATGTGACAGTGAAACAAAGGCATGAAAATGAAGAGACTACAGCTACAGGCAACAACCTGGATGAATCTGTTGTGTGAAAATGTAGATACAAAAGAACACAATGTATGGTTTCACATACATAAACTCAAAACCAGGCCAAATTAACCATGGTAATACAAGTCAGAGTAGTGGATACTTTTTGGGTGGTGTGTGGGTGTGACTAATAGAAAGATCAAGGGAAACTTCTGATGGGGTGGGATGGGAGGGGCTGGTACTCTTCTTTTTTTTGAACTGGATGGTGGCTGCACGGGTGTGTTCACTTTGTAAAAATTTACTGATTACGATTTGTATACTTTTCTTCACATGTGTAATCTTTACAATGAAAAGGTCTACTTCAAAAAATAACGCAAAAGCATGTTTACAGTATGATTCCAATTTTACTGAAAAATTATAGACATTTAAAATTTTTTTAAATAATGTAAAGATAATATAGCAAAATGTCGATAATGTTTACCTCTTGGACATAGGATTATTGAATGCATTTTATTCTTTGTGAATTAATATACTTTTCTCAATTCTCTATGATGCATAAGTATTAATTTGTTATTCAGAAAAAATTGAAACAAAAATAACAACATTGAGGGCGCCTGGGTGGCTCAGTTGGTTAAACGACTGCCTTCAGCTCAGGTCATGATCCTGGAGTCCCTGGATCGAGTCCCGCAATCGGGCTCCCTGCTCGGCAGGGAGTCTGCTTCTCCCTCTGACCCTCCCCCCTCTCATGTGCTCTCTCTCTCTCATTCTCTCTGTCTCAAATAAATAAATAAAATCTTTAAAAAAAAAAAAAAATAACAACATTGAGATACTATTTTTCCCTTATCATATTGTCGAAGATTAAAAAAAGACAAGAGCATAAGGAATGGTCATCCTCATAGCCTGTTGGTAAAAATAATAAACTGAGGCATATATAATTATTAAAATGTGTCCACCATTACACCCAATCAATTCCACTCCTAAAATTTGTCCCAAGACAGCAAAAGGACAATAAAGATCTTTATGCAAAGATGTTAATTTTAGCTATTTGTAAGAGTTAAAATGGAAACTATTGAAATGTCCATTAATAAGATATCGATTCAATAAATTATGATATATACTCAGAATGGAATGCTACACAGTCATTGAAAATGAACACTTGGGTCTATATATATTATGCTTTTGGGTTATAGAACAACATGTATAGTTTGATCACATTTTAATGATTATAATAAATATACATATTGAGATAGAGCAATTGTGGTTATATCCGGATGGTGAAATTATATGATTTTTACTTTCTCTTCATTCTTTTCAGTATGTTGACTTCTCTTTTATAACTGTATTAGACTCCCTGGGCTGCTAAAACAAAATACCATAGACTAGGTGACTTCAACAGCAGACATTTATTTCTTACAGTTCTGGAAGCTGAGAAATCCAAGATCAAGGTGATAGGTAAAAAAACAATAATAATTGATTCATGGTGAGGCTGCTCTCTTTTCCTGGCTTGTAGACAGTCACTTCTCACTGTGTCCTCACATGTAGAAGAAAGAGGGAGGGAGAGAACAAGGGCTAGAGAGCAAGTGCTGGTCTGTCTTCTCTTATGAAGACGAGGATCCTATCATTGGGGCCCCATCTACATGACCTCATCTAAACCTAATTACCTGCCAAAGGCCCTATCACCAAACAACATCACATTGTAGCTTAGAACTTTAATATATGATATCTGCAGGACACAAACATTCAGTCCATAACAAACACCATGCAAACTTTTATAATGAAAATGAATGACAAAGCCGTTTTCATTTTGGGGGGGAACACAACAAGCTAAGAGAAAGTGAAGCAGGCATTGTGCCAGAGAATGGTCATGTTTTATTCTAGTTTTCCTTTACATTTGAATTCCTATCAGTAATTGTTGTGATTTTTAAGGTAGATTTGCCCTTTACTAAATATGCAGGGAAAAAGAACTGTCTTGAAGAAAGCCTTGTATTCCTTACCTATTTTTACTGGTATCTAATACATTGGCCTTGGACTGGGTACACCATAGGTGTCAGTCACAGCTTGGCTCCTCATCAGCTGTGTCACAATCTTTGAGCCTGATTCCTGGATAAAATTTTGGTAATAGTACCTTTTCTACTTCCAGTCCTAAGTAGCTGAGAAAATGTAAGCTGTGTGAAGTTAGGCCTTGCCAGTATTATTATTGCCTCCTGAATCCACCTCCCACTCTCCCAATCTAGAACAATCTTTGGCACAGAGCAGAAACTCAATATGTATTTGTTGAATGGATGAATGACTGACCAAATGCAATTGTTTTGTAAACTCTAAAGTGCAAAGAACTTAGTTGTTGATTATGCAGTCATTAAAAATGATAACTCAGATCTATATTAACATGGAACCAGTTTTGGTTATAGGATAGTTTGGGTATTATATGATTACTAACATGTCCTTTTTAGTTTGTAGAAATTATTACAGTATTCAAAATTATACTGGAAATGCTGGAGGGAAAGTCCAGGGGTTTATGGGATGTTTGTTAGTAAAGCTATGATCTTATAAATATTAAAGTTTTGTACATATTTAAAATCAAGTTTTCTGCTGGATTTTGTTACTGTATAAACAGAAAAACAATATTTTCTTCCAAACATGACTCACCCACAGAAATAGTGGTGTGATGGGGTATAAAATAATTTTATGGATAACAGTAAATCTTTGTGGAATAAGATCCCAATCTTTTTATGAAAACATGGGACATGCTTCTAGATGCTGATTAGCTCTATGCAGAAACTACAGAGAATGGTAAGTATTCTAGTCATCTATTCTAATTAAAATTTAAATTGAAATCTGGGTTCTAATGAAGAGAAGCTTAGTGCTGGTCCTGTGGGAACTCTTCAGAGGGTAAGTAAGAGAGAAAATGCACAAAGGCAAAGAGAGATTTCACACAGACATTTTCTTCCCATGTGTTTCATTTGAACATAAAATTTATATTTTATATAGGAACATGTCTTGCCTTGATGGAAGCCAAACACTGTCCTTTTGACATGGACATTCTCAAAATTGTGTCACATCCCAATAGTGCAGACCCAACTATGTCACTGTGGGCACATTGGCATTATCTGTCTGACACCATGTCTCAGGGAAATTAGGTGACAGCTCGGCTCTACCTGAGAATTGGATTCATTACTACCAATTTTGGGCATATGGTCTGGCTCAGACAGGGCTCAATGTCAAAGGTTGTTCTGTGTTGGAAAAAAAAAGCTGCGTTTTAAAAGGGATAATAAAGGAAGAATATAACTTAATACTCTATACAAATCTACTTGGTCAACTTTAAAAATGAACTTTGGATGTCAAATTATTTTACAATGTCCCTTTAAGAGATATTTGTTAAACACCACACACAAGCACACACCCAGTTCAAAACACTGACAAGAAATACAATGTAAGGAATAAAGACATTTCAAAGGAAAAGTGTCAAAATGCTGATTTCTTACTAAATGAGTTATTGTCATCAACATAAATATAAGAAATGGGAAAATGAAAAATCCCTCATGGTATTTTAAAAGATTTGTATTCACAACACTTGAAAAAGACATGATTTCAGCAAGACCTTTGACTCAAATTCAACTACATTTTTAAGCCTTGAACTGCATTTGTTGCTAACACATGACACAAAGCATGTCATCCCTCTGTCTTATAGTATATTTCCTGCTATATTTCTCTACATTTATTCTCTTAGGTTAATTGGGGAAGTGAAATTAATCCAAGGATCCTTCTCAGTCAAGAACAAAGGCATTGCACCTACTGGAAAATATCTGAAAGCAACAATGGTTCTAGAAAGGTAATAAACACTGCATTAGGGCATCTTTTTCTGGCTGTGAGCATGGTGCAGATGAATGTTAGCAACTGTCTGTCGGACACCACGAGTGACAGGTTGCATGCCAGAGAGAGAGCTCTCAACTAATTTATCGTCAACAATATGCAGCATCTCGTCCTGAACCTTCCTTGGTTACTATGCAGAGAGGGGGCTGGGAGAGGAATATCTCCCCAGCTCCACTTACAGGAGGAGCATAATGCGGGAAAAAAGCAAAACAAAACAAAAAAACAGCACACAAAATAACAAGAGTAGATCTGACAGGGACTACCAGCGGAGTTTGATTAAAATGTACCAAAATTGTAATTTTTCCTTCCTTGTTTAACCTGTAAGACACAGTCAGTGTTGCTTAATGTCAATGCTGTTAATGAAGTTGTCAGGCTTGTCACTTTCATTGAATACCAACTTTACTAAGAAACCAGTATTACGATTACCTCCAGCTCTATATGATTAAATTCATCAAAGCATATGCCCAGGCTTTAGACTATACAGATTTTTTAAAAGAATTTCCCTGTGGCTTTGGAGTCTGAAACAACTCAACATGGCCCGCAAAAGACAGACACTTAAAATAATCAGCAAAAAAATTTATTTAGGACTTCTCCACCAAAGCAGGTCCACTGGGAAATGAATTCCATTCTCCATGAAAAACAACAACAACAAAAAAAACCCAGCCTCATTCACAGGTTTTGTGACACTTTTTGAGACACTCCAGAATTCTGTATCCCTGAAATCTGCCTTCCCCATCACTGCCATAGGTGAAATAAAATCCCACCATTTTCCATTGTTCATTCATTCTTTCATTCATTCAAGAAATATTATTTCTGTAACACAAAGAAATTAATTAATAATAAGTTAAGAAAAATTTACTATATTTATACTGTATATTACATTTATTATATTACATAATATTATATTTATTAATATTTTTAAATAAATATTCTTTCTGTATTCATACTGGAGGTGATAAAAAGAAGAGCAGATCTTCAAGAATTGGAAATTCTGGTAGGGTAGGAAGACATGTGCATAAGTGACTAACATCCAAGGTATAAAGGAAGGAAGATAAAGTATTATGGGCTGGAATTCAGGTGGGAAGATAGGAGGTTTGTGCTTGAGGTTGCTTCTGAACGAGGCTTTCAAGAGCAGATAATATTTGAATATCAGGGGTACTTGCTGAGCTCTCTCCCTCGAACTCCCTGATCTTCACATGGCTGGCTCCTTCTTGATATTCAGTTTGAGATCAAATGTCATCCACTCAGAAATAGCTTTCCTTGAACACTCAACGAAATGACACCCCCTCACACACACTCACTTTCTGCCACATCACTCTGTTTTATTATCCTCAGAGCACTTACCACTCTCGGAAATTCTTGTGTTGATTTGTCTACTGTTTTCATTTGTTAGAATAAAAGCTCCAAGAGAGTAGAGACCTTGTCCCACTTGATGAATGTCATATTCCCAGAGCCAAGAATAGTGACTGGCCTCCAGCAAATGCTCAAATAATGTAAATGAATGAACTGAATGAAAGAGAGAAGGGAAAGAAGATGTCAGGTATAGGGAAGAATATAGGAAATGGTGAAACACACGGATGTGCGCAGGAAACAGGAAAACAGATGTAAGGTCATGGCAGAAGATGCATTCCAGTAGGTGGATTGAGGCAGAAGTTCGGAGTGCCAAAATGCTGCTTTAAGAAACTTGGACTTTTTTCTATTGCTAGCAGGCAGCCACAGCTTTTGGAACAGGAAAGTCACTCAAAAGCAGCATTGGTAGAGCTTAGCCTGCCAGCTGTATCCAAAGTAAAGGCGCAGAGAATGACGTCTGAAAGGATACAGAACTATTTAATAGTTTCAGTGGGAAGAAATTAGATTCATTCTGTTAGGGAAAGACCATGGAATCAGATTTAATCCTCAATACCTGTGTGAATTAGTGTCTCCAATCCCTCTCCCAGGAATTAAGTAAACGCTATTCAAGTATTCAGTCATGAAAAAGCTATGTGATGGGGATGAGGAGAAAGAGAGAAAGGAAGGATGATTCTGAGACCTTTGTGTCCAAGGAGGCCAGAGCTGCTTGGAGAGGACTAGTTTGGGTTAAGAAACATCCAAGCCCTGGGGCCTGCAGAGAGGGTATAGTCTTGAAAACACCTCACATTGTTTCTATATCTGGCCCTGTCTTCAAGCTGAGAAAACCCAACTTGGGTTCTGGTACACTTTGCCATGTTTTATTCAGTCTTTAGGACAAAGAAAATACCCTTCCATAGCATATTAGTTACCATCTGTGTACTGTTTACACCACATACTCTAAGATCTGCTTCTCACATTCTGGGGGCTCTTTAAGAAGATCTGGATAAGTGGTGGACTGTGGGATCTGGACCCAGGCCACCAGGGTTCAAATTCTGGCTCCACTGGAATTGTCTGCCCCTAGAGAACTTATCTAGATGCCCTCTGCCTCAGTTTCCTCATTTGTAAAATTGTGAGGATAATAGTGGTGCCAAGGACATAGAACCTTCATGGAAATGAATGCACTAAAACACGTCAAGTGCTCAGAGGAGTACCTGACACAAAGAAGTACTCAGGAAAACTTACCTATTACTCTTAACATTATTCTTACGATTGCTGCTTCTCATGGCATTCATAGCATTGAGCACAGTGCTCAGCCCATGCTTACCATTGCTCATTAATATTAATGAAAAAAAATATGGCTTTTGTTTATGTTCTCAGGTTATAAAGAAATATCCTACTGAGACATGTATTTGTCAATCTCCATAATGTCAGGAGGTCATTTTAGATGAGAAATATCTTCAAAAATGTTTCCTACAAGGTTACCAGGTCACTTCCCTTCCCTTGAGTGACACAGTTCACTAGCCCACGTGCACATGATCATTATTTTCACCTGCATGCTAGTTGTTGTGTATGGAACACTCACCGGGTACCAGACCATTGCTGTTTGACCCAAATAAGTAATAAGTACGTAATGGTCACTAGACACTGTTCTAGGGCCTGGGAATGTACCTGGGAACAAAACTGATACCTTACCCTCAAGGAGTTAGTACTTTATAAATGTGGCTTCATTTAATCTTCCCCAAAGCGAGGATGCATTACCTCTTCCCTTTTATCGATGTGAAGTTTTAGGCTCAGCATAGCTATGATTCTGTGAAAAATCATGCAACTATTAGGTGGTCAATATAGGATATTATTCCAGGACTCACTTCAAAGTGCGCATTCTTTCTAATATGCTACACCGCTTCCTCAGCATCTTGAATCTACAAAGTAACAAATATTGTTTTGTAAATGCCCATAGCTTATTTTGAGTGAAAGCACCTTTATTTGAAGTTCTGTCAAACTGACATTTCTGAGAAAGATAGAATATAAAACTGGGCTAAAGGGTTGATCTAGATAGAATTCCAATAAAACATTTCTTAGCAAATATTTTTATCAATATACAAACATTTAGGTATTATTGAATATGAAAATAGGGTCACGCTTTTTGTTGTGATGGGAAGCCACAGCTGAGAACCTGAAGCGAAGAGAAAGGGACCGTATAGGTTCTCATAACTCAACCATAGAAGGAGTTGGTGGATTCAGGTGTGTCTGGATGAAGATGCTCAAGGAATATCATCAGGGCTTGTCTTGTCCTCGTTATTTCTCTGCTTTACTTTCTTCTTTCTTGGCCCCATTTTCAGGAAGGAAACTCTTCTTGTGGTTGACTTGTCCTATCGGCTTGTAATACCATAGAAATGAGAGCTTCTTTTCTTATAAGGAAGTCCAGAGAAAGACTATTTGAACCAGCTTGGGTCATGTGTCCACCAGGTCTAAGGCAGATGGAGCACTCTGATTCTAGATCAGATGTATACCTGAACTTTATGCGCTAAGCTAGGTTTTTAAAGGATGCTAGAGATCTGAACATCCCCCAAAGAAAGGGATGCTGGAATAGCATTGATGCAGTAGGTTAGGAAAGTTCAAAGCTATACAAAATGAAGAGCAAGCGAAGATTGACAAAGAGTCCAGTGAAGTTCACCAAAAGAAAGCCACAGTTAATCACCGGAATAAAAGATGAATGTGGTCACTCTGGTAATTTCACTATTTTGTCACAAGGTTTAAATTACGCATCTGAAACTTAAAACTGGAAAATTTATGTGGGATTAACATTTCACTGGAGTGATAAATAAATACTGGAAATAACCCTTCAAATATAGACATATGCTCCATCTGGGTTAGGCCATAAAACAGTTAGCTGTACTAAGAATATTTGTCTTTGCAAGTTGCTGGAAACTTGCACCCTTGCAAATTTTCAATCTTCCCCAAAGCAAATCCTCTTCATGTATAAATTTATGACAGAACTGAAGAAAGCCTCTAGGGGATAAATTTTATCCACCCTCTAGACTCAATGCTTTGTCTTTGTCTTTTCCTATTTTTCCACCTCCCCTTCTCTGTGCTTTTCCCCCTCTCTGCCATCCTTTTCTCCTGCCTTATGCCAGTGCATTTTTCAATAGCCCTTGACCTGCTTAATTGTGCATAAGCCCTTGCCATCATGCAGGTAGATTGCACAAACAGAGCTAAATAGTTGCCACGGAATGATTTCCAATAAAAGGCCATATTGAGGTATGATTTTGCTAGAGAACTGATACTTGTCCTGATGACAAAGTTTGCTCACGTGTGGAGGAGAGAAGAATGAAAAAGGACCAACAATTTCTGAGTACTTCCTATACCCTGAACACCGTGTCAAGTAGATTTCAAGATGTCAAGTAAAGTCTATATTCTCTTACTGGAGTCACTTTTTCCCCAGCTTCCAAGAGCCAGCTATAAGAACCATTGTGTCAGCAAGCAAACTGGTCTAGAAAGGGCTAAATAATTTGACCCAAGTCACACAGACAGTAAAAGCCAAAACTTGACCCATGTCTGTCCGATTCTGGAAACTTTCTTTGTGTTTTCCCAGTCCAGTTACTGACTGTGATTTTCATCCTCATACCATGTTCTCTCCATTCCTTCTCTTACATAGTTCTTCAACTTCCCCTTAAATTTCATCCACAGCTACTTTAGGCTACCATCGGTTTCCCCATGGACTATAGCAACAGCCTCTTAACTAATCTCTTAACTAATCTTAACTACTCTCTCTTACTCTCCTCCATTCCATTCTACACTTTGCCTCTTGAATGTTCTAAATATAGACCTGTTCATGCCATCCACTTTCTTTAAATCCTGTAAAAATCTCGTAGCATGCTTAGGGGCAAGCTCCAAGTCTTTGACATGATCTGACCCTCACCTACCTCCTTAGCTCCACCTTTCATTCCCCTCATTTTATATTCTAGCCATATTGAATTTTTTCTAGATCCCCAAATGTAACATATTCATTTTGCCCACCAGTCTTTGTGCTTGCTGTTTCCTCTGGCATCTGCCATTTTCTCATTACTTTGCTGACTCTTATGATCCCTTGGGAAGTATTTTAACGTCACTGTCTCTGGGAAGCTTTTCCTGACCTCCTAGATCATGTTAGATTCTGCTTAGCACCATGCATTTCCTTAGCATCACTCGTCTCTCTGGATGGAGCATTATCACATCAGACTTTATGCCCAGGGAGGGCAGGTATCATGGCAGTCTTGCCCACCAATGACTCCCTAATATTTAGTACAGTGTCTGACACTGCAGTAGGCACTTACTTTTTATATTTGTCAAATGGTCAATGAATTCAAGTTATGCTCTTTGTCTACGAGTCTCCCTGAGTCTCTATGTGTATGTGCGTGTGTGTGTGTACAATTCTGCAAGCAGTTATACAAAAGCTACACTATCAAATGATATACACTCTGATACAGTCACAAAATATTAAATGAATAATGAAGATCTATCTACAATAGTTAAATAGTTTTTTTTAAAAGATTTTATTTATTCATTTGAGACACAGAGATACAGAGAGAGAGCATGAGCAGGGGGAGAGGCAGAGGGAGAGGGAGAAGCAGGCTCCCTGCTGGGCCAGGACCCTGATGTGGGGCTCGATCCCAGTATCCTGGGATCATGACCTGAGCCGAAGGCAGACGCTTAAACATCTGAGCCACCCAGGTGCTCCAGATAGTTAGTTTATAAAATTACTAATTTACTCTTCTGGTAAAATATATTTATTTAGATTATATGACATATGTAATGCTGAGGATATGAAGAAATCATTTCTCCAGGATCCAACAGTCTGCTTAAGGATGTAGGACACACACGAAGTAGTTAAGCAAAATGGAAACCATTGTAATAACTGCCTTAGAAGGCCAAAGCAGAGGAAAATCAATGTTGGCTGGCATGTCAGGGAGTCTGCATGAAAGAGATGGGCCCAGATGTATAGTTAGGATTGGAGAATCAGAAGGGAGTGGGGAGGGTATTCTGGGTAAGGAAAGAGCATGATCAACAACAGAGTTAGAGATGAGAGAGGACTTAGCTGGCGGGAAGGGTTTGCGTGGAGAAGTTAGAAAAAGGTGTAGACAGATTGGAGGGGAGGTGATTTTATAGCGTCATGAAACCTTCTGCTATAGAAGGCAATTAGGATTTTTTTTGATTTGGATGTGACATAAAAACATCGATGTTTAAGAAAGATGGAATCTTTCCCGAGTCTTTCAGAAAGGACTAGGTGTTTCTTGTTCTATGTTCCTACTGATCCTAATGATCATTTTTTAATTGGGTGAATATTGTTATTTCCATCAGACTATAACTTCTTTGAGTAAGGAAGGATGTAATTTTGTTTCACATTCTAAGTGTCTATCACATTGCCTGGCACGTGGTAGCATACAATAGATACTCATTGAATGACTGATGAAATGAATTAGTCAATCATTTAGGCATCAAAAGGTAATATGACTTGAAATTAGGAGAGGAGAGATATAGGAGAGATCAGTTGGTTAATGACAAATAAATGAGGCACGACAGGTCAATGCTCAGAGTCACTGTAGGTTTCAGTGTTGGAGATGTTCAGAAGAACTAAGTGTACCATACTTGGTAACATATGGACTGCAGAAGCTAGATGAGGAAAAGAAGTAAAAAAGCAGATGTAAAATGCTGAGAAACAACAATGGGTATAAATGAGAGATTGAAAGGAAGGAAAAAATGATGAGCTTTCTTTGAGGCATGTCAGCTTTATGGTACCCCAAAGTGGTGATCCACCAAAGCAGCTGGGGAAAAAGGATGAGAGTTTGACTGAGAAGCCAAGGTTAGAGTTCATCATTCATATAAGAGCTTTTGAACAGAATGAGAAATCATTTTTTTAATGATTCTTGTTTGGGTCCTTATCAAAATTTTATAGCAGAATAATTAAAGCAATGTTATGTAATCATTATGTTATAGAAGAGGATATATAAAAACATCTTCATGATGTAATGTTAAAAAGAATCTACTGAAAAATTTTATCCCCAAGACTGGATTTTTTGCCTATGGCCATTGGGATTACAAGAGATTTTGGCTTTGTGGGGTGCCTGGGTGGCTCAGTCTTTAAGCCTTTGGCTAAGGTCATGGTCCCAGGGTCCTGGGATCAAGCCCCGCATCAAGCCCTGCATCAAGCCCCGAATCGGGCTCCCTGCTCAGTGGGGAGCCTGCTTCTCCCTCTCCCACTCCCCCTGCTTGTGTTTCTCTCACTGTGTCTCTGTCAAATAAATATATAAAATCTTTAAAAAAGGAGAGATTTGGCTTTGTTTTGCTCATCTGAATTTTAAAAGTTCTCTAAAAGATTATGAATACCTCATAAGTAGTTATAATGAATCCTGATACTATCTTAAAATTGTCAAAGGGATAATTTAGTGCATGTTCTGTGTTTTTTAAAATTGTCTTATCCAATAGGACAAGATGGCAATTTTGGGGGAGATTATAGATAACTACATATCTATATATCACACATATATATATGAAGATATATATATCTCCATCTATTTGTGAAATGTGAAGATGATGAATACACCAGACTATCCTTTATGACCATCAAGCTTCTCTACTTTACAATATTATTTTCAATTACATCCTCAAGTGGCACTTTTATTTCATAATTTAAAATAGCACACCAGATGATATATATACCTGAGAGTAGCTTTACTACATCATAGTCAATGGAAATAAATCTGGACCCTTTTCACTCTAGTGCACTCGTCTTGCAAATCTCCGTTAACTACATGGAGGCATTATGCATATGAGAAGTGGCATTTGTTTTCTTATTACCCCTTGGTAGGAACTCACTCAGCGTTTCCCTGCACACTGGTTTCGGCATACAATATGTAAAATGGAATCTTTCCAAATCACATCCTCTTTCTGCTTAAGTGTGGGTTCGCCTGTTGCTAACTCTGCAATTTCTCCTTGGTTTCCAAATACCCTCCTGCTGGCCCCTGGTAGAACAGCCCCAGAGAACAGTATTCTCCCATCAGTTTAGCAAACAGCTGATTTCCCAGGCAGACCTTTTGGTTGTGAGCAACTGTGTGAACTCCAGTGACTCATACGCTCATAATTATGTGCACACAGGGGCTCTCCAGCCCGAGTTTGTTTTTTCACCTCCTGTAGTGTTTAAGTCATAAAGAGAGGACTTTTCCCCTTTTTCTAAACCCAAAACAACCTGCTTGGGGCAGCCTTCATGAGTCCTTTCGCGGGGTTCTGTTTTCCCTGTCCCTGCTGATTCCTCTGGCTTTCACCCAAGGTTTAACCATAAGACTCCCATCAGAATCCTTAAAGAAGAAAGGTTTCCAGCATGAGTACACTATATTAATAAATGAAACTCAACCTTTTAAAAATTACACTGTCAGAAAAACCCATTAGGCTGTAAAAGAGTTGAGGTAAACATTAGATTTTAATATCTACTGCTGCTTAAATTTTTCTGAACTGAAAAATCCCCAGTGAGCACTTAAAACTTCATTACTCCACTGAAAGGTTGTGAAAGGCTATTTAAAGGTTTTCAATTTCGTTGAAGTCTAGAGGTTATTACAGCTGGAAAGAATACAAACCCTAATATTACATGGAATGAAATTTATGTTCTCATCTTCCCTGCAGTTTAATCCAGGTCTATTAGATTCATTGGTAAAAATTAGGGCAGGTTGAAAACTTTTCTACAGGTTTGATGAAAAATAATATTTGGCAACTATAAAAAGTATTGCTGTCTGCATCACACTCAAGAAAATGCTTTATCTCCCAGTGCTCTGGTCAAAAGTTATTTCAAGATCAGCCTCTGCTTAAAGCCCCTGAAACAGTTTCAAAACTCAAAAACTTAGAGCACAGTTGTGAATCCTCCCCAAAAAGCCAACGTCTGAAATGAGACCTTCAACTCAAGACCTTCAACTCACAAATACAAAAACTTGGTGCTTATGTTCTTTTTCCATGACTTTTTTTTTAAGTATCCTGTTTTTGTTTTTGTTTTTGTTTTTGTAGTGGAAGGAATGTGTGTCTTAATTTCCCTTTATTTTGCCAAATTTGGTATTTATATTATTTAACCAAGTAGTACTAGATGTTTTGTACATCCCTCATTCTCATTTCAAAGACCTTCTTGATTCTCCCCAGTCTCTGAACTGTGGAATGGCTTTAAGCTTAATATAACGTTATGATTCATATGTCCTTCCATGCATTCGTCCACCTGCCCATCTATCTATCCAACAAACATGGCTGGCACAGTGCTGGGTGCTAGAGAGTCATGAAAAGATTTGCCAACTCTTGTAAGGTGGACAAGATAACAGATTTTAGCGTAGAATAGCATAATGAGTGCTGTGACCAGTGAGCTCTCAGAGGAAGAACCTCACCTACTGCCCAATAGGAAGGTTTATTTGAGGAGGAAATATTGGAGGGTGCTTTCAAAGGATGAGCCATGGAGGGAATTGGACAAAGGGAACATGATAAAGGAAACTTTATACTTAGGAAGTCACGGTGGTATGTAAGAGCACATAGGTTCAGGTTCAGGATGGGTTGGGAGGGAGGCTTGGTGTAAGGCAAGTCTGGAGAAGTGGTCTGGGTGAATGGTGAAAGACTATTGTTGAGAAGTATATTTGATTAGAGAATTTTGTAATTTTTTCCTAACTGCAAAAGTAATAAAACATACTTATTATTTAAAAATTGAAAGTTTTAAAAAGTATAAAGGCAAAAAAAATTTTTTTAAGTTATCCATAATCCCACCATGCAGTGGAAATCATTGCTAATATTTTGTTGTATTTCTTTCCAGTCTTTCTTCTATGCTTTAAAAAAAAAACCTTTTGGGCGCCTGGGTGGATCAGTTGGTTAAGCAACTGCCTTCGGCTCAGGTCATGATCCCGGAGTCCTGGGATCGAGTCCCACATTGGGCTCCCGGCTCAGCGAGGAGCCTGCTTCTCCTTCTGACCCTCCCCGCTCTCATGCTGTTTCTCTCTCTCTCTCTCAAATAAATAAATAAAATCTTTAAAAAAAAAAAATAAATAAAAACCTTTTTTGGTATAGTTGAAATCAAATTATACACAAAATTCTATGTACTGCTTTTTTGCAAATAAAATTATAACAAAATATATAATTCTTTGTTATCCCTCCTTCATAATTATAATTTCAATGGTTGCATAATATACCACAATGAATAAAACCATTCCTTAGTTGAGTTTTAAAAAATTTCAACCATTATAAGCAATGCTGTGATGACCATTTTCTTTATAAATATTTTTTTGGGTAATTTTTGGATTATTTTCTTCAGTTTTATTTATCAGGTAGTGTATATAAGGTGTTTAGCACAGTTGGCTCAAATATTAGCAGTTATTATTGTCAGAAATGGAACTATTGGGTAAAAAAATAAGAATACTTTCAAGGTTCCTGATATGTTATTTATTTTTGCAAAATTATTTTAATGATTTTTTTTCTATAAGAGATAATGTGAAAGTCCCTCTTTCATTGTACCTTCACCCACAGTAAATATTATCACAAAAACAGCTTTGCTAATTGGTAGTAAAACAAAGCATGTTGTTTTTTAAATACCTACAAATGGCTTCTTTCTTTCTTTCTTTCTCTCTTTCTTTCATTAATTTAAATTCAATTAACATATAATAGATTATTAGTTTCAGAGGTACAGTTCAGTGATTCATCAGTCTTATATAATACCCAGTGCTCATTATATCAGATGCCCTCCTTAATGCCCATCACCCAGTTACCTCATCCTGCCACCTCCCTCCCCTTCAGCAAACCTCAGTTTGTTTCCTATGATTAAGAGTCTCTTATGGTTTGTCTCCATCTCTGATTCTGTCTTGTTTTATTTTTCCCTTTCTTCCCCTATGATCCTGTTTTGTTTCTTAAATTCCACATATGTGTGAGATCATATTATACTTGTCTATCTCTGATTGACTTATTTTGCTTAGCATAATACCTTCTAGTCCCATCCACATCGTTGCCAATGGCAAGATTTCATTTTTTGATGTCTGGGTAGTATTCCATTGTGTGTGTATATATATATATATATATATATATATATATATATATATATATATATATCTCTATATATATATATATATCTATATATATATATATCTATCTCACATCTTCTTTATCCATTCATCTGTTGATGGACATCTGGGCTTTTTCCATAGTTTGGCTATTGTGGACATTGCTGCTATAAACATTGGGGTGCAGGTGTCCTGCACTTCAGATCACTACTTTGTATCTTCAGGGTAAATACCTAGCAGTGAAATTACTGGGTCATAGGGTAGCTTTATTTTCAACTTTTTGAGGAACCTCCACACTATTTTCCAGAGTGGCTGCACCAACAGTGTAAGAGGGTTCCCCTTTCTCCACATCCTCGACAACATCTGTCCTTTCCTGGAAACATAGTATGCTCTTGTTTCAATTTATATTTCTTTGAGTATCAGTGATACCAAATTATTAGTTTAATGTTCATTGACCTTTTGCATTTCCTCTTCTGTTTTCATGTTCCTTGACCATTGTTTTGTAAAGAATTTGGAAAGCCCTGCTAGAGAACTGGGACTTTATCCAATTGGCAATGGGGAGTCACTGAAGATTTTAAAATTTTTGCAGACGTGCAAAAATGATGGGTATTAAAGAGGGCACATACTGAATGGAGCACTGGATGTTATACGCAAACAATGAATCATGGGACACTACATCAAAAACTAATGATGTAGTGTATGGTGATTAACATAACATAATAAAAAAATGGTAAAAAAAAATGACCATTTCAGCAATATCATTCATTGCTTTTTTTATTATTAGCTCCAGAATAACACTATTCACATATGGTTTTAAGAGGCATGATGATAATAATATTAACATGATAAATAATAATAGCAGCTTCTATTTATTACATGCCTACTAAGGACCAGCATTTTCTGGACATTTCTAATATTATTTTAATTAATTGTCACAACAAAATAAGGTAGGTATTATAATATCTCCACCATAGCTTGAAGTTTAGGAGAGCCAATTTTCATCTTTTCTCCCTCCTGATTTTATCCATTCAAGAGATAACACAAGGAACACCATTATCCTGTAATAAAATTTCCAGACAACTCTAAGGACATATCTGGGATTTGCCATATCACATATTTAAATGCTTAACCTTAACATATCTAAAACATAAACAATTTTCACTCTGTTTATACAGAACTGCCTAAATTGATTTCAAAAGCACTATTATTATTGAACCTGTTTCATAAAGAAAGATGATTTATAGATGACCTTTCTGGGAAATCTTAGTAAAGTCAATTAAGCTGTTTAGTTTTGAGGAGCCTCTATAATTTCCTCAAGAACTTTCTCCTCAGTTTTCAGGAAGATTTTGTGGTATATATCGATTTTAAGAAAGAACAGACCTTATCCAAATGAAGCAATGCCCAAAGAAGAGGGAGGGAAGAAGGTGGATTCACAATACTGGTTTTGAATTATGGTTTATTTTTAAGCATCTGATCATTTTTTAATTAAAAAAATATATAATATAAATATATATATATTAAATAAAAAAATATATAAAATGTATATTGGGGTACAAATTAGGAATATTCTTGAAACCTCTTCATGGGGGGGAGATAAACACAAATAATCCAACAATTTCCTTTAGCATTTTAAGTTGTAATAAGTGCTTTCAAGGAGAACTATAGGAGTGGTAGAGAAGACAGCTCTGAGGAAGTGGGCCTGGCCGAAATTAGGGAGAAGGTGCTCCAGGGAGAGCTCCTGAGGCAGAAAAGAACGGGGCAGTTTGGACAAACCAAAAAGGTCAGTGTTGTTGGAACCCAGGTTATGTGGGGGAATGAAAGGCAGAGGTGGAAAGGACATACATCAAGCAAGATCCTGTGGGATGGTAACATTTCTGAATTTTATCCTAAGTACAATGAGATAGTCATGATCTTCCTCCTTTTTTTAGCGGAGGATAGAAGAATGGCTCCACCTCTAGGTACATGTGTAGGTGATATCACAGAAGTGATATTTGGCAGGAAATGAGAAAGGAATCAATTAAAAATGTGATAAGCTTTCCAAAAATAACAGAGACCCCTGGCTTAAGAAAGGAGCGTGTGTGTGTGTGTGTGTGTGTGTGTGTGTGTGTGTGTCTGTCTGTCTGTCTGTCTGCTGCTGCTGCAGGAATGAAAGTCCACCTGGCAGATGTTGACATTTCTGGGAAATAAACAACAGGGAGGGATTTTTAAATCGGGACTGTCAGGAGAAGAGGCTTTCTGTGGTAGTTTTCTGTATAGCAGGCGGGAGGGTCTGGACTTGGTTCTGCTGGCCATGGGGAGACACTGGAGGACTGTGAACAGCAAAGTGACATGATCTGATGTGATCTCACAAGGTGACAGAAGGCACTGAGGGAATTTGGCTGCAGAGGACCGAGACTGCAGTTAGGAGGTTACTTTAGGTGTTCAGGCAAGACATGATGAGATCGTGCGTGGGGGTGGTTATTTCTGTGTTCCTGAGAGAATGTGTATTCTTCTCACATGTGGTCATGAATGGGAAAATGTTACCATTTATGTATGTTCAGGACACATGATCTACAAAGTACTCTTTTTCCAAGAAGCTGGATGGCATATGGATTACTCTTACCAGTCCATTTCTATACTATTTATTAGTTGTGTCAGCAAATAAAAATCAAGCACAAATTACCTACAGCAGTGGATACTGGAGTCATGGTTGTTTTTCTGAAATAAGGAGCAGGAGAGATAATGATGCTATTACTTCATCTGCACAACCAAACTCAAAGTTCTTATCAGTAACAGCATCTAGATGACTGCCAAGTATTCTTCAGGTTTTGACAGGGTAGACTTCAAGTGTGGGTGGTCAACCACAAGCCTTGAAGGGTGGAAGGGAGGTATCTTTTGCAAGCGAGCAACATGTCTGTAAGCCTGATCTCTAGGACACCACGCTCAGTGATTCTCTCATTCCTCTGCTCCAAGCATTGCATTTCTTCTATGGTCCTTTTGGGATGGGAATATATTTGGTGGGGAAATCACTAGGTTGAATCTCTAGCATGGAACACAAGTGAGTTAATAAGATTCATTTTCTTTCTTGCTTTGGAGACATTGATTATTGTGACCATGTTGGTAAGGGATAAGAGAAAGGGAAAATTGATACAGAGAGGAAAGGGGATATTGAAAAAAATAATTGATATAGAGAAAGATAGAAGTAGGAATTTTGAAAAAAAAAAAAAAAAGAAAAGCTGTCAGCTCATCCCAAATTATGACTAGGTCTGGTCCTGGTACCTAAATAAACCAGTGTTGTATATATTAGAATGCGTATCATCTCAGATTTAAAAGGACATTAAATATCACTTTGTCCAACCCTCATCGATTACATGACAGTTTCTTTTCACTCCTAACAAGTGATCAAGTACCTTTTCCTTGAATATTTCAAGTAACATGCACCCCTTGACTTTTGTGGGCAACCAAAGTTCCTCCTGAGGTCAAGATTGAAATTTCACTAAGTTGTTCCTCCTATGGAGCCAGGATCTGTGTTCTTGAAACTTTGTTTTGATTTCCAGACCCACACTTTCTATATTTATTCATATTTGTATTGTCTTCTTTTCTCTCTCCCTCCATCTTTCCCTTTCTCCATCTTTCCTTCAAAAAAGTGCCAAGCATTGGCCACTTAATGAGTCTAATTTTCCTTTCTTTACATGAAGTTCAAGTATTGAAGACCTATCATCACGAACCCCCCCAAGCCCTCTCAAGAGTTAAACTCCTTGATTTTTTTGTGTTTCTAATCACAAATTACTTTTAGTTTCATCTTATAAAAGCAATCTACCTGTTGTGCCCACACTTCACACTTGTCTAGAAGCATTCATTGGGGAAATACGGATTTCAATCCAAACAGGATATAATGTATGTCCTTGCAAATTTCCTTTGCTTCCAAGTATTTGATTTTGCTCCACAGGTGATGGAAACTCCTTGTTTTGACAGCTTCTTATGGAAAATAACCACACCTCAGTTGCCAGCTATTGGAATCTCAATTATAAATTGTTCTTTTAATAACACTATGTTTTTGCCTTATTTAGATTATCTGGTTCTCAGGGATGTTACTATAATAAAATAAGTAACTGTACTATGATTGTATAGATTTTCTATCATCAGAATGATAACTTTAAAGGCACCAATCATATTAATGGTGCTGGGAGTAGGACATTCCCTGCTGTGTTGCTTGTCACGTAAAATGCCCTTCTCCCAAACTTTCTGGCCCTAAAAATGTATGCACACAAACTTTCTCCCTAGGTGTCTACACAAATCAAATAAATACTTGGGATGCTTTCTACAGTGTCAAATGCTTGATTCTGAGGCCTGGATCAGCTTGATCTAGCATGTGTAGAAATCTTACTAACATCAAATGTGTTCTTACTTTGAAATTAAATGCCGATCATATGCCAAACCAGTCATACACCAATGCCAAACATATAAAACTAAGTTCCAATTTTCTCAATTTTCTGACTACTGCTCTTTTCACTTGATTTTCATTATATATAAACTGTTCTTTTATGATGAATTTGCTTAGGTTGTACACATTCGCACAGCTCGTTTTTCTCTCTTTAACATCATAAGGTCTTCTTCACACTGATTGCTACTTTACTAAATAACATCCCTTTCCTCCTTCAAAACTCTCTTCATCCTATAACTTTTCTAGAGTGAACTTGAGCCTATGTAGAAACTGGAGAATTAAGGACTATTGTCAGAGGTGAAGAGGGACAAAAACAGAAAAAAAAATAATGATAATCCAAACCTTTTACAAATATGTAACGACTTTATATATACTATCTCATTTTCCTTTGCCAGGGATTATCTAGGGAGGCCATCTGATTCAGTCATGGCTAGTCAGCTAGGGACTTTCTGAGAGATCTTACGCTGTTTATAAAAAGATTGGAGCTGTAAGAGAGGCTCCTTTTCTCTCCCTCTTTTCCTTCTTTCATACTTGTGGTGCTGTAGTATAAGGATGTGGAGCTTGGAGCTGCAGTGGCCATCTCTTACCCAAAATGGAAGCTATTGCTAACAACGCTCTGTTGATGGTAAGAGAGAAAAGATCCTACTTCCTGATGACATCGCAAAGATGCTGTGTCCGCTAGCTCTTGCAGAGTAACAAACCACCCCAAAACTTAGTTGCTTGAAACAATAACCATTTATTTAGCTCAAGATTCTGCAGGTGGCCCTTTGGGCTGGGCTCAGCCGGCTGAGTCTTCTGACTCAGCAGGTCTGACTCACACATCTGGGGTCAGCAGCCAGATCAGTTGAGAGCTGATTGGTGTGCAGAGGTGGGGGAGTGTGCACACCTGGGATAGCCCATTTTTATTCCACATGGTCTCTCATCCTCCAGGAAGTTAGTCTGGGCTTATTCGTATGGTGGTTACTTAGAATTCAAGAGTAAAAGAGGAAGTGTGTAAAGTCTCTTGAAGCCTAGTCTCAAAACTTGTCCAACATTGTTTCTGCAGCATTCTGTTAGCTCAAGAAAAAGACAACACACTCCAGACTCAGGAGCTGGAAGTAGGCTCACCCTCTTGATGGGAGTTGCTATAAAGAATTGTAGCCATTTTTTCTACCCGTCACAAATGCCAAAACAACCTTGGGACCACCTACCTTTGGACTTTTTGCTGTGTAAGCAATGAATATCTTTATGGTTTAAACTACTATGAAATAGTTTTTCTGTTACTTTCTGCCAACACATTCTAGTTGATACAACCTGCCCTCTAACATTTCAGCAGCTGACCCTCAAGCTGAGGAAGTACCTTCATTCTAGACAAAATTACAAATTAAACTCATTAATTTCAGAACAAAAACACCCTGTATGCTACATGGAGTGTTGGTATACTGAGGAAATTATCCTCCATTCAATCAACACCACAGAAAATCTGCATTTCTGGGGCTTTTAGGTGATTTCTACTTTTAATTGTCTTCTGCTGTAGCCTCTGTCAAAGATGAGCTGAGACAATCACCACTGTTCACGGATTACCCGTTAAATCTTCTACCTCTAGATTCTCTAAGCCTCAATTTCTTCTGCCTTGCTTTCCAGGTAGCTGAATGCAATATTGGTCTCTCCCATTAGACAGTAAGGCACAGAGTGCCCAGAGCTGTTTTGTATCCATTCCTCCTCTATCATTCCCTCTTCCTGGCACACCTTCTCCATCTCCAGCACTTACCACCTTGCCTAGCATGTAGCAGGTACTCAGAGTTTTGCTGAATTAAATAATAAGATAAATGCTGATAATGACCTACTAAAGACTTTACCAACCGGAGGCATTTGGCTTAACAAGTATCTACTCTTAAAATTCAAGTATTCCAAGGAAAGGTAAAGGGGCTGTGAGTAATTTATAGATCATTATGAGTTTGTATTAACCACGTTTCTAGATTCTGTAAACTTGATGCTTTAACATCTGTCCTACAGGCCTGTGCTGGACATGCCTTATTCTGAAAAACCTTATCATATGTCTGAATCATCTTGCTTTGACCTCCTGCCTCCCTGGTCAATCCCCCACCTCCTCTTCCAGAGACCTCCTCTTCTAGGGGGCATGCATTTTAAATACAAATCAGCCAATTCAGAGTCCATACCCACCCACCTTCCTTATTGGGTTCTTAGACTCTCAGCCATTATCCACTGGCCCTAATCACCCAGGAGTAGGTACCAGATAACCAGTAATAGCCCCTATGCTCCAGAGCCCACTGAAATTATTTGAACTAGCCAATCATAAATCTGCTCAACTTGCCTTGTCTTTTCTTTCCCCAATTAAGGGTCTTGTACACAATTCCCACCTCTGCCTCATGCCCTCCTCCACTGGTTTCTCATGTGGCCTCCAATGGTGTGATGTGCACTCCCTCTCTTTGCATTTGTGAGTATAATAAAATATCGTATCAGTGACAGGCATGTCCTGATTCACTGGCCTTACAAAACCTACATAATAACAGCTATTAAAACAGAGTTGATTATTACATATCTGACCAATGTCTAGCCAGAGTCTAAAGTGAAGAAATAAAGATTTTCTTTTTCCTTAAGAGGACTAGGAAGAGAGAAAGGCTTAAGGAAAAAAGAATTTATAGGCTCTTAGAAGAAGAAGGAAAACCAGTATTTGTCAGCCAAATGAGGAGCTGGATAAGAGCTCTAGGCACCTGGAGTGAGAGAGTGGAAACACAAGAAGGAACTAAAAGGAAGAAGGGAAAATGTAAAGCAATTCTGACCATTTTGCCACTGTGTCTTCAAAGACTTGCTGAATATGTGAATTGGGGTGGGGAGGAAATTCTTTTCTTCACTTTT
Organism: Mirounga angustirostris; assembly: GCF_029215605.1. Taxonomy (NCBI): domain Eukaryota; kingdom Metazoa; phylum Chordata; class Mammalia; order Carnivora; family Phocidae; genus Mirounga; species Mirounga angustirostris. The sequence goes on from NW_026991713.1 coordinate 23,220,688, forward strand.
CCTTCCTGGCTTTCAAAAACTCCAGCAGGTAGTTCTTATGTGCAGCCAAGGTTGAGAACTACTATACTAGAGACTTTTTGTTCAAAGTGGGGTCCTTGGGCCAGAAGCACCGGGCACCACCTAGGAGATACAGTGTCCTGGGGCCAGCATGTACAGGTTTGAAAGAGCCAATTGTACATGTCTCTTTCCAATTCCACATTGACATCATGTCGATAGGTTCAAATAGGCCATGGTGGGAGTATTTACACCACGGGAATTGGCAAATGCCCTTCTGACCTCTGGTTCCAGAGCCAGTTGTTAACTATTTACCAGGATACCATATCTCAGGGGCTGCTTAGAAATGCAGCATCTCCGGCTCCACCCCAAATCTGTTGAATCAAATGAACAGTTTAAGAAGATCCCCAGGTAATCCTTATGCATATCAATATTAGAGAAGCACTGATAAAGTCCAGACTCTTGACATGGCATTTAAGGCCTTTCAAAATGCAGCTTTATATCCTCCCACTACCCCCCCCTTCCAGTCACATTGAGTCCTCTCACTAAAAGTCCTCAGAGAATTCTGATCTTTGAATCCTTTAAAATCCTTTAAAACTCCCCATGTTTTTTCCTTAGCCTGGAAAACCCACTTCTTTCTTGCTTTGCTTTCATTGCTAAAATCTAATACCATCTCTTCTAATTGTGCAGGCAAAAATAATATTTGAGGGTTTTTTTTGCCCCCTAACTTGTCACATAGAGCTCTCTTAAAGTAATGCTTTTATTTCATGGTCATATTCCATTCACAACTCCTCGACTTGCAAGATCCCCTAAAGGCAGTCCAACGAAGTCATCTCTGAATCCCTACAAACCAGCACATAGTAGGTGCTCAGCAAATACTTATTAAGTCTGGAAATTGCTTCATTTCGGAGATTTAATTCAAAAGTTCTGAAAATGTAGTCAGTTCTCATAACATATGCATCTAGGACAAATGTGAAAACCTGGGAATAGGCATAAATGACAAAAGGGGGGAGGGCTTGTCTGCTACGATCTGTGCCTAAGTACTTTGGAATAACTGAAAATTAAAGGCTATTGCTGCTTGTTTTGTTGAATAATACATCTGCAAACTGGAAAACTGCATGTCTATTTTATTTACCAGCACAAATGCCCATTTGCTCACACACATAGCTGTTTGCAAGCAAATTTTGTTCCCATGCAAAACAAATGTAAATTTGGCATTAAACAAGTGCCAATTATTTCCTGAATGTGGAAGGGAAAGGAAGGGTGATTTAACAGATAGAAGCTCTGGCCTAGGAAGCAGGGAAGGCAGCCTAGCTCAGCTGCATGGGACTTTTTCATCACAAGGAGTGAATGTTTAATCTGCTTAATTGGGTGGGCATTCACTGCCGATGAGCAGGGACCCAGTGTTCCATGTCATTTTCTTTCTCTAGGAGATGGCTGCTATGACCTTCAGCAGACTCCTCTGCTTGCTGCTGGAAAATAGGAAGCTAATTTGGGCTTGTTCTCATGTTTCTTTCATATGGTGGAGAGCATTCGTTTGATAAGCCCTATGTCAGTTTTTATTGTGAGGCCTGATTACTGTGATTAATTTTAATCCTACCAGTTACCATTTATTAAGGACCCACTGGGTGCTAGGCACTAAACAGCAAAGCTTCAGGCTCCCTGTCTCAGTGGAAGTTTTAACCCTTGCCACTACTCTGTAGGTGAGGCTGTGTTGGCCCTATTTTGTGGATCGGGAAACTGAGGCTTACCTTCAAGTCGTGTCTCGGTGAGCAGCAGGGGCAGAGCTGCACACAGGTCAGTTTGCTCTGACTAACACCCCTCCTCCCCCCATTCTTTCTACTGTGCCACAGGACCTCCCTCATTTTAACACAAACTACATAATCCTTGTCACCGCTAGCCCATGTCAACAACTGCTGTTCTGACAAAGAACTTTATTCCTTTCTGTGGCTGTCTTAGAGGAAAGAGGCAAAGTCTACTTTCCTGGGACCTCTACATGGCTTTATCCTGAGCCCTCTTCTCTCCACACCCACCCCTGTCCCTGGGAAGTTAGGGTCTCCTGGGCTTCCATTCCACTTCCCAACACAAGCCGGCAGCCCTGTGTGCTCTGAGCACATTCTGCCTCCTCCTGGACACTGCAACTTGTGCCCAGTGGTTACACAAAGCCCCCTCCCTTTCTCCCTGTCCCTGCCACACACTTACACTTGATCCCCACCTGTCCCCAGTCTTATACTCAAAGCACTCCAAGCCACACTAGCAAATGCGATGGACTATTTCCTGCTCAGGGCCTAATGAATTTCAAATGACTTACTCTTAGTTCTATAAATAGTTATACATTCAACAATGTAAGGAGTGCTAACTGGGTGTCAGGTACTGTTATGGGCTCTGGATGTGCAGCCATCAACAATACAGTCAGTCCCCACCCTCATAGAGCTTACCCGAGTACCTATAATATAGCTGGTCCTGTGCTGGGATCAAAGGTACACATATAACCGAGGGATAACATTTGCTCTTGGGAGTTCACAGACAACTGGAAGCTCATAGTTTAACCTCCACCCTCCACAAGTAGGAAATTATAATACTGTTTCTTTAGCATCTGCTATGTATAAGACATAGAGAGAAGTAAAATGACTTGTCTGCAGCTACATGGCTCATGAATGGTGAAGATAAGATCAAAAATAGGAAGTCTGAATTCAGTGTTAAAGCTGCTCATTCCATCAAGAATCTCTCTCAAAAATTATCTTAATGAAGAAAACCTTTACAATTTTTTTTTATTTTTAAAGATTTTATTTATTTATTTGAGAGAGAGAGCGAGAGAGAGCACGAGTTGGGGGGAGGGGCAGTGGGAGAGGGACAGGGAGGTGCAGACTCCCCCACTGATCAGGGAGCCCCATGTGGGGCTTAGTACAGGGTTTGGTGCAGAGTTTGGTCCCAAGACCCTGGGAATATGACCTGAGTGGAAGGCAGTCATTTAACCAACTGTGCCACCCAGTTGCCCCTGAAGAAAACCTTTTATGAGTAAAGATGTCCACTGTAGATGTATTTGTGAGAACAGGAAGTTGGAGATTACCAACACAGGTAACCATACGAGAATGTTAAGTAAGTGTTAGCACATTAAACTCTTGAGGGATCTCAATAATCATTTGGAAGCTCAATACCCTCTACCTCATTCTTTCCAGTGCCTGTGTCTGCAGGTACCTGGCAATATCTCCTCAAGGCAGAACAGTGCTGGCTGCCCAGATTTTTACACTGTTCTTTCTGTAGTCTCCACTATTTTTCCATCCTTATTTTTTTCATAGGTAAACATTCCTATGGTTATATAAACTATACCTAATTTGAGATGTTTAACCCATTAAGCTGAACATAATTGGTGGAATTATAGATCCTGGAATCAAAAAGAACCAGCTAAGGTGCCAGAACAAGATGGTTTCCAGGTTCTCTCTTCCTTTTAATTGCATGAGTTTCCATGGTAACAGAAAGGCAAAGAGCATGAAAGAGACCATATAAGAAGACTATAGAATTGGGGCTTATACAAGTTTTGGGGAAAGTTTCTTTGAGGCAGGCTTGAACTGGATATTGTCTCACTAATCAATGGCCTAAGATTATTCCAGTCAGTGTCTTTTATATTATCCTACAGATAATGTAGAAAAAGGAAAAAAAGGAAGAAAAATGAGATTTGTGCCAATAATACCATACAATGGAATACGGTGGGTCTCTCAACAATTTTATTATGGTGGAGATATCATAAAATAGTGAATTTTATGATGTAAATTAAAGTGAAAAAATAGAATAAAAATTGTATAGGATAAACTGAAGGTCAGATTTATGCTTAATCTCTGGCAAGTTCCCAGATTTTAGGATACACATTTTGTACACCATCATTCCAACTGATAACTTGATCCAAGTGTTCTAACCTGTCTTTTCTTTGCCTGTTTTCCTAACCTTGTTATGTATTTTTGTATGTGAAAAGGCCTCTACATCTATTTTAAAGAAAAGTATAAATAAATTAAAATAATAGTTTAATATCTTTTACTTCCTGTCTTATACTCTTTGACCTCTTCTGAGCTTTAGTCATTTCTCTCTTCTCTGTACAAGTTCTGCTTTCTTAGGTCTGAAGATTTTTTTTTTTTTGACATAAAGTATACAGGAGTCGAAGGGAAGAAAATGCTTAAATTACTTGCCTTTAGGGTCAAGCTCCAGATGAAGTCCAAGTGGGGGAAAGAGCTGTGTGGGGGAGCTGAAGGCTCCAAACCAGCACCTGGAGAGGTGAACCCAATGTCTGCATTTTAAGAGCAATGACAAGTTAGCCAGAAATTGACTAGTAGCTAGCTAGCATCAGAGGTCAAGATGGGAATTGCAAATGTGAGTCAGGTAGCCAAATTAAGTAAATAGTAAAAAATAAGGTGAATTCCAAAGGCAAGACCCTACATGTCAGAGATGAGGGACTAGTAAGACAATGGCAAGATTTTCTGGGGTTTGTTATGGCTGCAACTGTATTTGTCTTACAAGTTCCCTTCACCGGAGAGGTCCTTCTTTTCCTACTTCCTTAGGTCTCGTGTGCAGGTGCTAACTTCACGCAGCTGGGCTTGTATTCCATCGTGATTGGGACTTCTCCCTTTTGTCTTCCTGTGGCTTCCATGGATTATTCCTTCAAGCATTTTAACTTTTGGCCAGTTGTAGATTATACATTATGGAAGGATGCTCTTTGTGTAGTCAGTCCTGTGCCTCAAGGGTTTCAGGGAAAGAGGCTGGAGTGTCTAATAATGGACTGATTCTTCCAAACAGGATCCAAGTTAGTTCTTTGTCTCTCCCTTACCCCTGTGGATGGCACATAAAAGAACACATTGAAAAGGAGCACTTTTCATCCCAAACTGGCCCCAAGCAATTTCTGTGAAATGGTTGTCATTTTACAAAAAATGGGCGCAGCATCACTCATAATATTAATAAAATCATTATGCAAAGTAGTTGCTTTTCAAGTTGAATGATAATTTTCTCTTTTCTCTTAGACATCAAAAAGAACCAGATCCTACTACTGATTTTAAAACATACCACCCACCAGGTCTTCCTTGGAAATTCTAGCAGCTTATGTATTTTTGTCCCTGATGGAAACATCTAGCAGCTATGTTTTACTTGTTCATTCATTTGTTCATTCCTTTATTCATATACCCAAGAGACACCATTTAGTGAGAATTATGATGTGATAGGCACTATATAGCTTCCTTTATAATTTATTAAATTCTAAGCTACTATGTGTCAGTCATCATCCTGGGTTCCATGGATCAAAAGACTATCCTGTATATGCTCATAGGAGAAGAATAAATAAGTTGAATAAAAGTTAAAAAGTTATAGTGGGGACTTAAGAGCAGAATGGATAGTAATTCCTGGGGTAAAAAAGAAACCAGGCGTCATAAAGGAGAAAAGGTTAGGTGTTGACTTAACTTCTAACTGAAAAAGAAAAAAACTAAACAAAACAAAATCCCCCCAAACCAAAGCTTTCACACTTTAGCAGGGGAGCCCCAAGAGACTAAAGAGAACTTGTCCTTGAGCAAAAAAGCTACTATCCTAACAGAAAACTGAAGTCATTTGCTGAAGTGGAAGCGTAGTAGGATTAAAGGTATAGGAGGTGGTACAATGGAGAGACAGAATCTATTCCTGGGTATGGTCAAGGAACTGAGAAGGGACTCTAGTCCCTAGGAAGGGAATCACTGCTTCTCAATGTCCCTACAGGGCAGGAACCATTGATAACATACTTTTGTGTGAAATAGCTAGTGGGGTAACAAAATTACAATGGACTAAGGCATCTGAGGACCATTCTAACACCAGATCATCTCGAAACAGCTTCTTAGGAGGACTTTATCACTTAAAGTGTTTTTTATTTTTTTATTTTTTTATTTTTTATTTTTTTTAAAGATTTTTATTTATTTATTTGAGAGAGAGAATGAGACAGAGAGAGAGAGCACGAGATGGGGGAGGGTCAGAGGGAGAAGCAGACTCCCTGCCAAGCAGGGAGCCCGATGCGGGACTCGATCCAGGGACTCCAGGATCATGACCTGAGCCGAAGGCAGTCGCTTAACCAACTGAGCCACCCAGGCGCCCCTTAAAGTGTTTTTTAATAGGTGAGAAAAAAATGAGGATTCCTTTCTTAGGTAGGAAAATTGGCCATACTTATATATGGCAGTATGTTCTTAACATGCTGCCCATACCAATGACACTGAAAGTGTAACAGTGGATGAGGGCCCTTTAAGCCAGAAATACTTTTAAAGTTTTGATGTCTTCGAGATACATTTTTATATTTTTTATTCTCTGATGCATCCCCAAGAGACTTGAACAGTCTCTGGCACTAGATAGTCACTCAAAAGTTTTTGTTAAATTGAATTGAATTGAGGGGTGTAACATAAAAGCAGATACACCATGTCTGGAGCCAGACAAACTAGGTTTGAATCCTAGCTCTCCTGCTAACTAGCCTCAGTTTCCTCCTCTTTAAAATGTAGACATTAGGTTTGTGGTGAAGATGAGATTATTAGAATATATTGAAAGCACTTAAGCCAAGGGCTGGCACATAGTAATTCTAAGCCTGGTAAGTATTTGCTATGATTAATATTGCTCATGTCTCTTAGGCTAATGGCCAGTCCTGAGCCTGTAATTCTTGGATTCAACTTTCATATACATCTGTAGGTCTCAGGGCAACTTGGCTTCAGAGAAACTTTTCTCAAATGCACTGCTTGCTACACTTTGATTTCTCCAAGCTGCTGTGATTGCTTTTCATGTTCATCACTTTTCCAACGCTGCTCTTGTTGAGGTCATTATAATTCCCTATTTGCCAAATCTAAGGTTTTTTTCAAACTTCATTCAACTTGACTCTCCTGGAGCACTTACAACTTTCAAATATATTCTTTGAATTATTTTTCTTTGACATTTAGAAGACTATTCCTTCCTGGTCCTCCTCCTCACTTTTAGATACCTCCTTCTGGATCACCTCTGCCAATTCTTCTTTCTGCATTACATTTATCAAAATGACTCATTGAGGTAGTAATATTAACTAACTCCTATTTTGTATATGAGCAAATTGAGACTCAAAGGGGTATTTTGCCTAAAGTCACACAGCTAGTGTCTTGGTTTGAATCCAGATCAGTCTGACGATTGGGTCTGCACTGATACATAGTCTGCTGTTTCTCTAATTAGACTGAATTAGATCATAAGAAATCTTGAAGATTATTCTAGTAAAAATGATAATATTAATAATAACTAATATTTTATAGTCCTTACACTGTGCCAGACACAATTCTAAAGCTTCACATATACTGGACCCTTTAATCCTCCGAGTGCTATGAGCTAAGTATTATTATCCAATTTTAGAAATGAGAAAATCAGGGTACAATTTGTTGACAATTCTAAGCAGTTGGCCTTTATTCTGTCAGCAGTTAGATGCTCAAAGATATCCTTAAGAAGGGAGGTGACACGACCTTATTTAATTTCTACAGAAATATAAATTCTAGGAATATGAAGGATAGAAGGAAGGGATTATTTTGGGACACAGAAGTCTGTTTGTAGGCTGTTAAGGATAGTCAAAATTAAAGTGATGAAGGCTTGAGTAACAGTTGTAGCAGAGAATGGTGGAGGGAAGGGATATCTGAAGACATTTATCAGATATTTTCATCAAGGTTTGGTGACTGGCTGGATGTAGATGGTGGGAAGCAAAGGAAGGCTGTTGAGGATCTTTGCATGGGAGACTATAAACAGTGTGTTTGTTTAGCTAATTTTAAAATTTGGGGTATTTAGCCATTCAGATTGGCCTTGTGCCCTATTAGTCTTAATTAACTTGTCTCGTCTGGAGAAACAGTTCCCCTGCCAGTAAGCCATCATGGGCTCTGCTGCTTTCTCCAGCTGACGCTTATTGAGCAGCCACCTTTTCCCTGCAGCCCCATTCTGGCCCAGGGAAGAGTGTTTAGCCTGCTGGCTCAGTGGCCATTCCACTACTGCTGTTCAGTGACATGGCAACACTCTTATCCTTGTGCCAGGCACCAGCTGCTGCCTCGCTGGGAAAATAAGAACTTAAACCATTCTTGGCTGCGTCTTCAACTCCTTCACGCCATTGAACTCATACCCAAGACTAAGGACCAGAACTCAAAACCAGACTTTTATACTTAACACCGCCTTACCCTGCCTTCTCCCCCAGCACCCCCGAACCACAACTTCTTGACTGATACAACAAGATTGCAGCTATTCGCCTCTGGCAGACATGACTTTTCTAGTGAATTTCTTCTTGCCTTTTGAGATGGGTGTCTTATTTTGGAAGTTAATGAGTATGTGTTTGGTGTCCATTAGAACCATGACAGACTTAGGTGAGATGTGGTGGATACAAACATGCATAGCGCCTATCCTGATCTTAAGAATCTCTATGGTTGTTGGAGGAATCAAAGAAGAAGGCAATAATTAAGATAGAGTATGATAAGCACAACAGCAGAAAGCATAGAGTATGATGGGAGTACAGAGGACGGAGACACCATGAACAGCTGACATTGGTTGAGAGTTCCAAGAAAAGCTTCCCAGAGCACCTAGGCAGCCAAAGTGAGGCCTCAGTGACACAGAAAAAGTTGCTTGGCTAAGAGCATGAGCAGAGTGGTGGATAGGGTCAACAGAGTGAAAGGACTTATGTACAGAATCAAGAAAAAGACTGCTAGCTTAGGGACCAACAAGCAGTTCCATATGCCTATAATGAAGAATACAGGTGGCTGAGGATGGGGAATGGTGAGAGATGAGGCTGTGAGATAACAAAGTGATAAATAACATGAATAGGCTCAACTATTATGATTTGAAGCCCAGAATTTATCCACAGGATAATAGGAAGATTTTAACAGGTTTAAGCAGGGGTGTGATGTGGTCAGCTTTGCTTTTTAGAAGTTATTCTGCTGCAGTGTGGAGGCTAGATTAAAAGAGTCAAAGTGAGGCTATGGCAGTGGCCAAGTAGGAGCTATAAAGAATTACACAAAGGAAGTAGCGTTGGGAAGAGCATGGATTGAGCAGATTCAAAGGATTTATAAGAGGGTGGATTTGATGAGATTTAATGATTGACTGGATTGGAGGGGAAAAAAGGGAACAGTGTCTCTAGGTTATTTCATGGGCAAGAGAGCTTGACCATCTCTTTGAAAATAAGTTCCATGAAATAAACTCAATTGCATTGCCACATTATCTCCCGAGACATGAAATTTAATTTCCTTCAAACTCTTTGTTTTGAAGTCTTGAAGTTTCTTCTTGGGCTAGTGTCCGCTAATAATATTAAGTATACTTTTGAACCCTGAAGGAGGTTCTGTCATTGGCAAAAATCAAGCATCCTGATGAGCTTTTATGGATTATCAGGAGCCTTTCTTCCTTACAATTCAGGAAACTCTTCAATGTACAGTTTGAAAAGCACAGCTGTCCCCCCAGGGAGTGGATTATGTCAGTTTTGACACATCTCTATGGTGAAAAGAAATAATTCTAAAAGCCTACTAAATCTTTTCTCCAGCAAGACACCTACCAGCTAACTGGATAATCAGTCAGTATCTTTTTTTCCCCTCAACTGAAATGTCATCTATTCTTCAGATACTACCTATCATCCTACCACATCCATAAAGCCATACCAGCCACACCAGCAGACTTTGGTTTCTTCTCCTTTTTCTTAGTGTCAGTTCCATCCATTTGTTTCATTTATTTAAGGATTTATTGAGCCCTACCATGTATTGGGCACTGGTATAGTCCTTGGACACAAAATGCCTTTAATGGAACTGACATTTGGTGGGAGAAGGAAGACAATGAGCAAGTAAACAAGTAAATGAACTTTATAATTTCAGAGACTGAAATGCTATCAAGAAAATAAAGAAAAAGAAAAAGAAAAAGTGTTGTTGGGGCTGGAGAGGTCTGGGTAATTTAGATTAGTCAATACAGAGTCTTGAGTGATCAAAAATAGAAGCCAGCCATGCCATGGCTTAGAGATAGTGCTTTCTGGACAGAAGTCCAGAAGGGATAAGTTTGACTTGTCCAGTATATATGAATGCTCTCATGTATCTGCAGCATAATTTATATCCAGTTGACTTATTCTCTACTTTTCCATATTTGCACTCTGTGGGTTTCCAGGCTAATTGGATTATTTGCATATCTATTGTTTCTTGCTAAAATCCTACAATTCTTGAGGGCAAGGGTATATCATATATTTCATCCTTTTCCCCCACAACCTCTAGCACAATGTTGGGAACGTTACTAGATGCTCAATAAATTCTTACTAAATTCAATTAAATTTACAGTAATAGAGCCGTTTTTCATAATATAAAGAGTTAACAAAAGAAATATCTACTAAACAACACAATGACATTAAAACAAAATTTCAAAAACAGATTATAAGCTGTTCCACAAAGACTTGAGGGATATGTTTTCATTTTAGTGATTGTTGTCCTCCAATTAGTTAAAGAGTTGTCTTAATTTAGGAAAGCATTTTCCATGACAGCTGTCCACATTTTTGAGAGAGAGGAATTTGCCAGGACATAGCTTTGGTAATTATAAATGATTTCATTTGCTGCTGAAAGACAAGAGCAGGGAAGAAAAGAAAATTTATTTTCTATATCCAACACCTAAGTCTTTGCGGCCAATGGCAAGGAGAAGGGCAGGTCCTAGAATTCTTAGTCTCAGAGGAAGCTGATGAGAGAGAGTGAATCTGAACAACAATAAGCAGAATGAGAGGAGACACTGGTCCTTGGATCCACTCATTATAGCTCCACTCATTATTATTGGGGCTAATAAACTAAGGTAGCTGAATCAGACACAAAATGGGGAGTGTATTTAGATCCAAAGCAGGCAGGTCTGGGCGCCCAGAGGATCATCTTGGAAGTAGACTATTGGATGGCCAATTAGAGTCACAGCATCATTTTTATAGCATTCTTTGGCAGACCCAAAGATGCATATTCTGCCCAGATCACAGTGTGACGCTTTATTTCATATCTTCATCTATGCTGATGAAGAGTTACATTTCTCTGTTTCAAGGATTTATGGTTATGACAGTGCTGATGTGGTGTCACCCAGGAGCATAGCATCATTTCAAACTGCTCCATCTCTACAATTATGATCCTGAGGTTTCCCCTTATTCTTTCACTTCTTCTTTCCTTCACTTCTTTAGCCCAGCATTTTGCCCTTATTGTCCCCATTCATTCATTAATTCAACAAATACTTAAAGAGCCTACTATAGATCAGATACTGTTCTAAGCACTGAGGATATAGTGATGAAACAAAGTCCTTTCCATAAAAGACAAGAACAGACAGTTCATAGAAAAGAAAAATGCATATAAATATATAAAAAACCTTAACATAAGAAAGGAGGCTCTGCTTCACTCATAATCAGAGAGATGCAAACAAAACACTACACCAAGATACCATTTTTCATTTTTCAGAGTAGCAAAAAATTCACTGTTGGCAAGACTAGGAAAACAGCATTTTTACACATGGCTGGTGGGATTGTAAATTGGTACAATCCCTATAGGGAGCAATTTGGCATTATCTATCAAAATTATTAATGTATGTAGCCATTGAATCACTTTGGGGAATTTAGACTATAGTTATATTTGCACACAGATAAAATAATATATGTACAAAGTTACTTATTTATTTAATAGGAAAAATGGAAAACACCCAAATGTCCAATAAACTATGGTATAGTTATATAAGAGAACACTATGTAGCTGTAAATCAAACAATCCCAAAAGTCCAAATCTCAAAAACAAAAGTAAAATGAGGACTTTTTCTAAGCACTGCTGGGGAAGGTCTGCAATGGAAGAGCAATGAGCCCCACGGTGTGTTTAATATGTGTCCTTTTCTGCATAAAAGAAGAAGAAAGTAAGCTCATAATTCTTATTTGCATATATTTGCATGAGGAACCTGGAAAGATACACAAGAATTCCATAAATGTGGCTATCTTCGAGAGAGTGGCAATTGAATGGTGGTGGGACTGCAAAACTTTTCAATGTCCATTAAAATCATTTGATCTTTGAAACATATGAAATAATTATTTAATCAAAGATGTTATAAAGTCTGTGTCCTCTTGGCCCTTATAGTCTAGGGGTAGAGACAGAAAATAAAGAGACAATAAGTATATAACATAGTGTCTAATGATGATAATTACTAAAGATGAAAAGGAAAGTTCAGTAAGGGGAAGGGGATGGAAAGTGAAAGATGTGCTATTTTAGGTAAAAGGTCAAGGATGGCCCCACTGAGTAGGCAGCAGTAAAAGACAAAACTGAATGAAGTAGGAGGGGCCATGCAGATACCTTGGGAAAGAGTGATCTGGAGAGAGGGAACAGCAGGTGCCAGGACCACGCCGCAGGAACATACCTATACTCGTTGAGGTGTAGCTTGGGACTTTCAGAGAGATAGCCGGGGCAAGATTGTGTAGGACCTTATGGGTCTTTATGAAGGCTTTGTATTTTGTTCCCTATGTGACTAGAAGATAATGGGCTTCCCTTTATCTTCTGATGCTCTCCCAATTCTTCTAGCCCGTTCTCTGTTCTGGCTTTAATTGCCTCCCACCCAGCCAAGATGCCATTATCAACAGTAAAAATGCTCTGTTATTGTCCCTCTGCTCCCTTTTGCCAATCTCCATTCTTAAACAAATTCTCCATCCATACTGTAATGATGTAGAGTGCCAAATGGCAAGGAATTGAGGGACATCCTCCAGCTGTCACCTGGCAAGAGATTGGGACCACCATTACAGCAGCCTACCAAGAATTGAGTGCCCTCAACAATCATGTGAATTTGGAAGAGTTTCTTCCACAGTCAAGCCTTAGGTAAGATCATAGCCCCAGCTGACTTCTTGATTGCAGTCTTTTAAGACTCTAGAGAGAACCCAGCTAAGATGGGCCCCAAAACCTGACCCACAGGAATGGGGAAAAAAATAAATATGTGCTGTTTTTAAACTGTTAATTTGTAGTGATATTAGGTAGTAATGGATAGTCAGTACATTATCAATCTATATTCTCAAAACACTACAACAGGACTTTATTACAACTCTTATCTCTTATCCCTTGCTATTGGAAGTATCTGCTTACTGACTTTCTCCCCTCTGGCACTGGAAATGTGTGAGGGAAATGATTACATCTTTCTCCACATCCTGAGATCCTGATGTCATGTAGGGCCTAGTTGGCACTTAATAAATGTTCATTGAATGTATTTCCCTCCTATAATACTTTTCAAATCCCTGAAGAAAAACAACTGGATTCTTGATTGGGTACAGAAGGATAAAACTTGTTTTGCAAGTGAATGAAATTGAAATAGATCACAGGGGGGTAAAAATGACAACTGCATGGTGACATGTGTCTAATGCCAACTTTTCAGTGGAATCATCTTGATTAATGAGGTCCTTCATTTGTGCAGTCACTAAGAAAATGAAAAAAGAAGGTCTATTTTCTCTCTCTTTTTTTTTAAAGATTTTATTTATTTATTTGAGAGAGAAAGAGCACATGAGAGGGGGGAGGGTCGGGAGGGTCAGAGGGAGAAGCAGACTCCCTGCCGAGCAGGGAGCCCGATGTGGGACTCGATCCAGGGACTCCAGGATCATGACCTGAGCTGAAGGCAGTCGTTTAAGCAACTGAGCCACCCAGGTGCCCGAAGGTCTATTTTCTCTTACAGTCTACTTTCAAAGGCACAGCCTTCTCATTATAAATAATCAAATACTATTCTGAAGGAAGGGCAAACTTGAAATGACTAACTTTTAGCTTTAAGGCCCACTATTCAAGTAAAGAGCAAAGCATTTTTTATAAAACTGATGTTATGATTTCACTTGGATAATTTAGTACTTTGAAAAATGACAGTGTTCCTATTCCACCTTCTGGTTAACAAATCTGTTTGAGAAGTCTTCTCACTGAGAACATTCCAAGGGTTTTTAAAATTTTTTTGAGGGAGTTAATGAGATCAAGTGGCATATTATATTGTTTTTTTTAACTCTTTTTTAAAAAATTTTTAATTGTTATGTTAATCACCATACATTACATCATTAGTTTTTGATGTAGTGTTGCATGATTCATTGTTTGTGTATAAAGCACAGTGCTCCATGCAGAATGTGCCCTCTTTAATACCCATCACCTGGCTAACCCATCCTCCCACCCCCCTCCCCTCTAGAACCCTCAGTTTGTTTTTCAGAGTCCATCGTCTCTCACGGTTCGTCTCCCCCTCCGATTCCCCCCCTTCATTCTTCCCCTCCTGCTATCTTTTTTTTTTTTTTAACATATATTGTATTATTTGTTTCAGAGGTACAGATCTGTGATTCAACAGTCTTGCACAATTCACAGCATGCACCATAGGACATACCCTCCCCAATGTCTATCACCCAGCCACTCCATCCCTCCCACCTCCCACCACTCCAGCAACCCTCAGTTTGTTTCCTGAGATTAAGAATTCCTCATATCAGAGAGATCATATGATACATGTCTTTCTCTGATTGACTTATTTCAGTCAGCATAACACTCTCCAGTTCTATCCATGTCGTTGCAAATGGCAAGATCTCATTCCTTTTGATGGCTGCATAATATTCCATTATATATATATACCACATCTTCTTTATCACTTCATCTGTCGATGGATATCTTGTTTTTTTTAATAAATGGGTTTCCCATGAAATTATAACACACATTTCAGACAGAAACCACTGTGACTTAGTATAATATTTTGTGCAGATACATACTTATTAATGTGAATTAAATTCTAGTGCTTATTGTAAATACAACAGAGAAATCAAAGTCTTTGGAATTAAATGATGCAGGTGTGTGTCACAGATCCAACTACTGCAAACTGTAAAACCTTGAAGAAACCTGCTGATGTTCTGTGGGTATCCCTACTACTCCTATACTTAAAGCCTAGAGAAAAGGGTTTATGAGGACTATGACTGCTTGATGTGACACCAACATCACTACTGATTTAACATAGCACTGAAGGTCCTGGCCAATGTTGTGAGGAAAGAAAAAGAAGTAAAAGAAATGAAGATGGGAGGAAAGATTTTTAAAAATAATAACTGAAACTGACAAACTATTGGGACTAACAAGAGAGTCTAGCAAAGTGGCTAAATACAAGACCAAAGTACAAAACTTCATAGCAGTTTCTACAAAAGCAGTAAGCAACCAGAAAATTTAATTAAAATTAAAACCACCCACTGAAGTAACAAGTATAAACAATCTTAAACAGGAATATGTAAGACTTACATGGAGACAGCCTTAAAACTTGAATAAAGAGAGAGAAAATGTTCCGAATAAGTGAAGAGACATTTTATGCTCTTGGGTGGTTCCATCCCTTATGAAGGTGTAAATTCTCCCCCAAATTAATCCACACTAATGCAATACCTATAAGATCTCCACTGAATGTTTTGAAGAACTCAATAAACTTAGTCTAAGGTTTTTATGGAAAGTTAAATATCCCCAAATAATCAAGGCAACATGAAAAACCACAGTCAGGAAGGAACAACTTGTCTTACTGATGTTGAGACTTATCACCAAGCCAAGGTGAAGATGTCAGTGCTGTCTGACTCCATCTGTGGAGTGAAGGTAATTGCAGTCACAATCTGACAGGGCTTTTGTTTGTTTTATTTTGTGGTGTGTGTGAACTGTCACATGCTGGTTGTAAAATCTATATGAAGAGCAACAAGCCAAGAATAGCCACAATATTCCTATTGGAGAACTATGTGGGAATGTGGCAAACAAAATATCAAAACTTATTATGAAGATTTAATAATTAAGATAGGGTGTCATTGTTGCAAGGAAAGACAAATTGATCAATGGAGTAGAATATAGAACTCCTCAAGCAGATTCATGGGTATATAGAAATCTAATGATAGATATGAAACTACAGAACAGTGAGGAAAGGATGGATCCTGCAGTAAATGGTGCTTGGAGAGTTTTTATACTATATCATATGCAAAAATCAATTCAGGTAGATTATAGACAAATATGAAAAGCAAAGCTATAAAACTTTAAGAGGACAATATAAGGAAATATATCTGCAATCTCAGGATAAAGAAGGATTCTTAAATAAAACTTTAAAAACATAAAGCATAAAGGAAATTACTGATGTATTTGATTGCATTAAGTTTAAGAACTCCTTTTCATCAAAAATGGCCATAAAGAAAATGAAAAGACAAGCTATGCATTGGTAGAAAATATTAACTGCTGTGACTGTCAGTGGACTAGGGACCAGAATGTAGATATCTATATGTGTATCCATATCTATCTATCTATCTATCTATCTATCTATCTATCTATCTACCTACCTATCATCTATCTACATATCATCTATCTACCTATCATCTATCTACCTATCATCTATCTATCATCTATCTCCCTATAGAGATATCTATATCTATATTCTGCTCCCTATATCTATAGATACACAGATAACTATATATATATATATATATCCAGAGAGAGAGATAACAGAGAGAGAAGAAGATATACAACTTCTAAAAATCAGTAAGAGGACAAATATTAGAAAAATACACAAATGACAGAAGAGGTGATAATAGGAATGAACAATAAATATATGAAAAGACATTCAACCTCATCAATAGTCATAGAAATGCAATTTAAAAGCACAATGTCCATCCATGTAAAATGGATAAATTACAGTAAGTTCATACAATGAAATATTATAAAATGAATGCAAAGATGCATTGGCATAATGGAATTAGGAAGGCACACAGAATATTCTATTTCTTAACCTGGATATTGTGCATATATGGGTTCATTAAGCTGTTATTCTATTTTATACATACCTTATAACTATCCTTTTGTATCTAATAAATATTGGTTCTAAGCTATTGCTTTCTCCCAGCTTTATTGAGATATAATTGACATATAACATGGTGTAAGTTTTAGATATACAATGTAATGATTTGATATACCAATATATTGTGAAATGATTAACACCATAAGGTTAGTTAACACATACCTCGTCTCACATAGTTATCTTTGTGTGTGTGTGTATGTGTGTGTGTGGTTAAGAACTTTTAAAAATCTACTCTTAGCAACTTTCAAGTATACAATACAGTATTGTTAACTATAGTCACCATGCTGTCCATCACATCCCCAGGACTTATTCATCTTATAACTGGAAATTTGTGCCCTTTGACCACCTCGTGCATTTCCCCCACTCCCATCCCCCACTCTGATACCCACCGGTCTGTTCTCTGTTTCTTTGAGTTTAGTTTTTTTAGATTCTACGTACAAGTGAGATCATATAGTACTTGTCTTTCTCTGCCTGACTTATTTGACTTAGCATAATGCCCTCCAGATTCATTCATGTTGTCTCAAATGACATGATTTCCTTCTTTTTTGTGGCTGAATAATATTCGATCACACACACACACACACACAGAGTCACACACCACATTTTCTTTATCTATTCATCTGTCAGTGGGCACTTTGGTAAAGGAAGGCATGTTTCCAGGTGTAGAGATCTTACTAGAATCTGTCCTATAAGACTGCGTAAATGGGCAGGTAGGCCTGAATAGGAATGCAAAATATGAACCATGGGATTTAGAAGCTCAGGAAGAAGTAGCTTTTATTTTAAATATCCCTCACAAATTAGATACTAAAACTGAGATCGTACTTTTTGGCTTAAGTAATGGTAAGAGTTTTTCTTTCTTAGGAGAAGCCAAGGAAATTATGGGGCTAACCATGTTTCCAGGTGAGGTGAAAGGAAATTTCTCCCTGTACAAATTTTTAAAAAACATTGGGTGGGAGACAAACAAAAATGCTTAGGATTATACCCCGTAAGCCCTGCTCATTTAATCCACTTCACAGGGCAGTTAAGGAAATCAAATGAGATAATGACTATAAAATAGACCCGCCGTACAGGTAAGTGCAACAAATATTAGCTTATATAATTATCATTACCTTATCATGGGGAGAATTACAAAATTATTTTTAAATTTTCTTTGCAATACCATTATGGGAATTTTCACATATATAGATCTACTAAAATGCAACCATTGAATTTAGGAGAATTAACTAGATTACTAGACTTACAATCCATGAGAATTGCTGATACTGAAGTTTTAAATATTTGCAGTGTTCAGACAATTTGCTTAGTTCAGAACAACCATACATCATATGGTACATACATATAACATATACCTCCCAAGCAAGAGGCTTGCAGAAACAATAGTCACCATGTACAAATTGCTGCTATAAACTGGTAGCTGATCTTTATTCTCAAATGCAGCCATCATTTGCTTTTAACCTTTCCTTTCTAATTTATGTCTTCGTTTACTTATTTGTTAAGTATTTTTTAGGGGGAGAGACTAAAGGTTACTTGTCAAATTAAGAGTTTGAAACTTTGGTCCTAGGTTTCATTTCTTGTTTTGCTTAATTAAGTTAACACAAACAAGAAAACAAAAAACAAAACAGAAATTTGGGGCAAATGCTAAGTTCCCAATGTGAGCCTGATATAGGATCACTGAGTAGAGTCAGGGACCGAGTAATGAATGTAATATATTAGGGATTTTAAAAATTAATAGAAATAGAAATTAAGAGTACCAATTATATCTGCGGACATATGTAGGGAATGACATTGGGATCATTTGAGGAAAAGAGGACAAGAAAATATTTGGAGTGGTTTATGTAATAAGTAATTTTAAGACAAAAACAGATAGCCTTTT
Source organism: Mirounga angustirostris (assembly GCF_029215605.1). NCBI lineage: Eukaryota > Metazoa > Chordata > Mammalia > Carnivora > Phocidae > Mirounga > Mirounga angustirostris. Next base: position 23,239,343 of record NW_026991713.1, read on the forward strand.
ATAATGTAATAGAAGAGAAGATATGCTTTATGTAGTTTTCTGCCAAATGAGAATTTGGCAATGTAATATCTCTACAGGGAAATCAATGCTTCATATCCACATATCGGGAACTAAAAATAACCAAAATGTGCATTTTGTTTGCAGTACTGTCATACCTTTTCCTTTATAACCTTACTTTTATGCCTAATGTGCCTTGGTTACGTTTATTTTGAATCTTTATAGCATTGGGCATAGAATGGAAAAAAGAGAAAACCATATGTTTGTTGATGACCTGCGTCTAAGATGAGAAAGAGAAATGACATTTTTATGTTTTATGTATTTCCAATGACCAAAAATGTGATTTTCCAGCTGTTATTGTCTTGCAGAAGTACATATGCCCTACAGAGAAAATACATTTCCGTTGTGTTTTCATCAAGATGACCAGCTGATTCTGATCAATCCCATGTCCCAAGTCTGACAGAGAGTTATTCAGACCATTGCTTGATTTCAGACTGTGCCTAATCTAGAAAACTCAGCACTAAATGATCTCCCTGTAAATCATTCTTGCCTCCAACATATTCACCAGCTCAATGGTCCCTAATCCACCATTTTTTGTCAACTCTTAATTGAAACCTATTCTTCTCTATTACTGTCATAGAATGTCAACGTTGTAATCTGTGATTAGAACCACTCCAAAAATCCATCTTTTCTTTATCCCCTTTCCCCACGAACTTATAGAAGAATAAATATGCTAGCATTATTCTCACCCACAAACAGGAATCAATCTATACCAAATTCCCTGGTGTAATATGTATTAGCTTGTCACCAAGGACAAAATTTATATTTAGTTAAAAATGTGTCACTCCACACATAGCTTCTCAGAACCGCAGTAAATAAAAATGCATGCCTGTTTAGGCATTAAAAAAATAGAATTATTTTGAGAAATAATAATCCACTTACACAATGAAAAGTCATGGAATGAATGTGCCATATACCAATAGTGATGTGTTTCAAAGAATAATGAGTTCTATTTTGGTGAGCTTGCTTTAAGATTCATCGACATTATAGCCAATATATTTACTGCTGCCCTGTGCACAAAGCCCAAGTCCCAGGTTTCTGAATAATGGTGTAAAAGAAAGATGTGGCAGAAAGATGCTGTGTGCAATTTAGTGTTTTGCATTTTTTCAATATGGCAAACTGCCTTGCTAATTTCGTTTCTTCTTTCTGTTTGCCTTGGAGTAACTTAACTTACAAAATTTCATAAATAAAAGGTTATTTTAATAATTAATCCTGACATATCAACTTCAAGGCAAGTCAGTCCATTTATAAGAAATCCCTTTATGTTTTAAATTCAGAGCAGATAAACTCTTCTTAGGGGGTTATCTCTTTGACGATGCCTATTAAAAAATGGCAGGGCATAAAGACATCATTTTCTTCCAGCCATTTGTATTAATTTTACTCTTTGCTAGAACCATGCATACAGTAGGAGCAGAATAAAGCCTGCTTCTAAGAATAAAGTATTAAACTTCTGGCAGGTTATATTTTTCTATTAGAGTTTACATGGTTTAATAACTGGACTTTTACTTTTAAATCACAGTTTGAGATGACCCAAAGCAGGAAAAGTCAGCATAGGATAACAATAATGCAAGTGAAAAGTTAAGTCTAGAGTTGGATATAAGAGATTATGTATTGTCTACCCTAAGTACTGTGAAATGTAATTAACTCTCCAGCAAAAAAAAACAAACAAACAAACCAATAATAGACAAAAAGCAAAACTAATTAGAAAACTGAAAGATTCCCTAACCACAAGCTTCAAAAAACTAATTATCAAAAGAAATCATTATATTAATGTTAACAATATCCATTTAACCAAGGTATCTTTTTAAAGTGACATTCACTACAATTGCAGCAATTAAACTAATACCAGATTTCCTTCTGAATTAGATTAACTAAAATTTTGCTTTTCTTTGGATATTTCATAAGCCAATTTTCCTAAGTCTGGTCTTAGAGAAGAGTGGAATACTGTCCTATCTTCTGGCTCATAATTTGCTTTTTGTACTACTGAAACTCACATGAGAAAGTTAGAAACGTTTGAAAGTGGGTGTCTAAAGTTTTCTATACAGCTTTCATGTGTTTATCACGCAAAGTAAGGATTCATTCCCTCAGTTTTTAGTGAGACCCCACTATGCTCTAGGAACTGTGCCAGGAAAGGTGCTTATAGTGATGAAAAAGACAGCAAGGCCCCTCCTCACACTGAACTTAAGTTCTATTGGTAGGGAAGAGAGAGCAAATGAGCAAACAAATACGTGGAAGTATTGATGATTGTGTTGTGTTTGAGAAGGAAATACATAGGATGCTTTGGTCAAGAATAAAAAGGATGGGGCCCTCCTTAGATTTAGTGCTTAAAGAAGACCTCTCTAAGTGGCATTTGAGATGAGACTTGAAGGATAAGAAGCTGGTCATTTGGAGAATGATCCATGTGGAGGGAGCACCAAATAAATTGGTCCAGAGGCAGCTAAAAGCTTGTGGTGTTCTGGGTATTAGCAGGGGGTGGAGAGCCACACGTGAGCAGCACAAGAGGAGGTTGAAGAGCTAGCTCAGGGCCTGGTCATTCAGAGCCTTCAAGCAGGGTGAAGAGTTTGGATGTGATTATTTTATTCTAAGAGCACTATGATGCTACAGAAGCCTTTTTGTGAGAGTGCGGAGTGACAGTTATGAATTTAAGCTTGACAAAATTACTCTGGCTACTTTTCAGAGAATGTCCCGAGTATCAAAAGTAGAAGGGAGGGATCAGTTAGCAGATGCTATAGTGGTCTAGGTGGGGGGATTCAGGTTTGATTTGGAGTGGGGACAATGGAGATGGAGATAAATAATGGTTGTGCAGTAACTTCAAGGCAGAATTGACAGGACTTAGACCAAAGGTACGAATGTGAATAACAAGGGAAGGGGCCAAAGGTAATCCCTGTGTTTCAGGCTGGGTATCTTCCTTACTTGCAGAGTAGAAAGGCAAACTTTTCCCTCCCCAAGGGGGTAAATTACATGACATTTGAATTTGGTAAATGTAAATGCCTGAAAATGTAAGATAGTCTCACATTGATAAACTCAGAAGAAACGTTACAGACACTCATGTAGTATACTATGGAGAACAAAAGTACTGTGCTTTATAATTAACAGGACATTGGTCCTCAATTCCACTATTTTCTTTGTTATTTGGCAAATTACTTAGTATCTTTGCATTAAAGTTTTTTTTCCCTGTACATTGTAGTAATGCCAAATGCAGCAAACTACTGTGAAATTATTACAATAGTGTATGTGAAAGTGTAATATGGAGTACTAGGAGAGAAGTAAGCTTTATTAAAATATTTCCATATGGTTTACCTGACTTCTAAATATGAGCATCCGATTATGTCAACATATAAAGGAAGATTCTGTATCAGTGACCAACAAGTTTTCATATCTACTTTTTTCCACCAGAAGACAGTCTTTTAATACCGTGTACTTTGAAAGACAGCATTCATTGAAGCCAGAATGAGAGTAATTAGCTTCATTTTTTTGGTATGGTGAAAATATTTTGATGAATCCTCTATTAGAATATTATAATATAACATAAAATAATATCTATAGGAATAAAATGTTTTATGTTAGAATGTGTAAAAGTGCATATTTAAAATTTTAATTTACTATAACTTTTCTAGAAGAGAACTTTTACCTCATTATAGACACACAATTTTAAATGAAAAGCCTTACTAATATTTCTAAGCCTCACCAGATTTTCAATCTATTGACATTTTTCTACTACAAGATAAAATAGAAGTTAAAATAAAAAGTACTCTCTGAAAGCCACAAATTATTATCATCTGAATGAAAGAGAGAGAGCAAGAAAGAGAGAGTGCGTGTAATCCAAGCACAGCAGAGTGCGTAATTTTAAAAAGAAGAGGTCTTCAAGGGAACACAATTCTATGTTGGACCAAGTCTTTATGAATACAACCCCATTAACTAATTATACTGGGTGCTGAAACACATTACTGAAATCTATTATGTGAAATAAAACTTAGTATTGAAGCATAATTTTCACATACTGCAGAGAGTTAATTATTAAATATATTATCCATTGCAAAAAACCGCAGTGTGGATAATGATGTTTTTGCAGGGCCCAAGTGTGAATGACAGAAAACAAATGTTTTCATCAGCCTATTTCACACTGATAAAATCATTTTATTAGATTTTACTTCTGTGGCATACTTTTTAAAAAAAATACAGGAAGTCATACATTCCAATTATGTAAAATTGAAAAATATGGAGGAAAATATTATCAGTAATCCCTGTCTTCACCATCCCATCCCAGTGTTAAAATTTTATGGTATTTTTTTTCTAGATACTTTATATGTATTGCTCCTGTTTTTTAATTTACAAAAATAAGGGAGCAATACATACAGGGCATATAATTTTCTATCCTACTTTCCTCACTTCATATTGTATTGAGAAAATTTTCCATGTTATATAATATTATTTTAATTATGGTTTTATTCAGTATATAATATCCTCAGAAGTTCTATTAGAAGTTCATTAAATTTATTGATTTATGTATATAAGCTTAATATCTTCACAAGGAACTCTATTTCTATCCAGGCAGATCAGATTTTCATCTTCACTTAAATCTTCTTCTCCTTTTTTTTTTTTTTTTTTTACTTCAACAGCATCCAAGTCCTGTTTCCACATATGCCATGCACATTGCTTGTTCAGTTCATTGCCAGGGTGCCAGGGTTTTTCCTTCCTCTGTAGATAAGAAGTCTAATTCTATTCTAATTTCTAACTGCTTATTGCTGGTAAAAAGGAAAGGCTATTCATTTGTCTACTTATTTTGTAAGCAGTCACCGTATTAGATTTACTTATGATTGATTCTCTAGGGTCTTATTGATAGAAACATATATCATAAGCAAATAATGAAGTATTTCACTTTTTTCAGATATTTTTATTTCATACTTTTCTTGACTTATTGCATTAGCGACAATTCCTAGAATAATGTTAAATTATATCTATGACAGCAAATATTCTTGGTATTAAGATTAATTATAATTCTTCTAATATTTCATTGTTGGATATGATATTGCCTGCCATCTTTATACAGCTATTTTTATCTTATTAAAGAAATTTCTACCTTACTTATAAATGTTCATATATTTAAATCAAGAAGGGTTATTAGACTTTTATCAAAAGGTCAACATTTTTCTGGATGTTGACATGCTATCTTACCTATAATCTATAATACTAATGGTAAGAATAAAAATAGCCAAATTTATTGAAATTTAATACTTGCCAGGTATAAGCTAAGCATTACACAAAATATCTTATTCAATCCTTATAACAGTTATATTAGGTAAATACTATTACTACCTCCTACTAATAGTAATTGTATTCACATTATAGACCTAAGTTTCTAATAATGAAATATATCTGCATTTGGGGAATAAACCCTTCTTGTTTGTAATGAATTATTTATTTATTATATTGCTTGACTCTATTTACTAGTCTACTATCTTTTACATTTATATCACTCCATTTACTATAAACTCTAACTAGTCTACCATCTTTTACATTTATAGCAATACAGACATTTGCTAATAGTATTACATTTAATTCTAATCACAGCCCTATGAGAGAAATATAATTATCTCTAGTTTCTAGGTGAAGGGACAGGAGCAAAATGAGGGCATAAGTAAAGAATTCTTCTAAAGTTGCATAGCTAGTAAATGATGAAATTTGAATCCAGTAGTAGAAAAAAAGAGTAAAACCCTATGAAAAGCTCAGTGTTATGGATTGAATGTTTCAGTGCCCCCAAAATCCATATGTTGAAACCTTAATCCCCAATGTCAAGGTATTTGAGATGGGGACTTTGGGAGGTAATTAGGTCATGAGGATAAGACCCTCATGATGGGATTAATGCCCTTGTAGGAAGAGACATGACCAGAGAGAGCTTGCTTCCCCTCACTCTCCACTATGTGAGGAATAAAATGAGAAGGCAGCTGTTTATGAGCCAGAAAGGCTCTCACCAGACACTGGATCTGCTGGCACCTTGATCTTGGCCTTCCCAGCTTCCAAAACTATAAGAAGTAAATGTTTGTTATTTAAGCTACCCAGTTTATTGTATTCTGTTATTTAGTCTGAACTAACTAAGACACTCGTAAAGAAAAATACACCAGGATGGTTAGTAGTATGGACTGTGGAGCTTCTGCCTCTTCTTATAAATCTGTAGAAATTATTTACATATTTTTGGATACCAGTTCTTAGTTGGTTTGTATATTGCTAATAAATTCTCTCACTCTTAGACAGTGATTTCATTCTAAAATAGTATTGGATTACACAGAGAAAAGCATCAAAGAAATATGCAACCAACTTTTTAGAGTAGTTACATTTGGGAGAGTTACCTTTTATGATAGTAGTTCCATAATGTTTGAATTTTATATAATTATATCACATTTGTGATCTGAAAAAATTTGTGATGATATTAAAAATGTTTTCTAAGTCTTCTTGATAATCTTTTCTGGTATTTCAGCCACTCCTGAGATCTATCCTTTTTCTGCTGTGTCAGCGTAAGCATGCATGCTCTTATTTGTTTTTTTATGGAGTTGAGATGAGAATAACTGGTTGTGTCTTCGTTAGATATTTGAAAGCAATTATATCACAATTCCTTTAACCTTTCCTTTTGAATATTTAGCATTTCATGATTTCAAAGAAAGGTGACAAGATAACATTTTAAGAAACTGTAAGATTCAAGCTAGTTAACTTATTTTAGATATTAAATTGTCTCCTTACTCTGAAGTATGGACTAGAGTAGGAAATACCTTAAGAACTAGCCTAACTTTTCTCATTAATTATTTTTGCTTTTTGAACAATATTGGCCCAAACCTAGCTATAAATGAGGATTGGGCAGAAAAATCCCTTCCTCAGGCAAGAGCCCTTTTAATTTGAGGACAGGCATTATAATATATAATTTAAAATGTGTACCTTAGAGGTACTTTCCAAAATAAACAATAGAAAATAAAAGGAATTTATGTCATAAATCATGTTTAATATGTATCCCTGTGTACAAATATATCATTATAGAGCTTATGTGTGCACTTCCTAAATGCATTGTCCTGGTTGTTTCATTTTGGTGAAATTAATCATGTTTTAGTACTTTTCCAGTGGACCAAGAAATCTGTTGGATTGCCAATGTATTTTTTTCTTCCTATTGTAAAAATCTGGTCATCCTTGTTCAGAAATAAGTGCTGCTAGACTTCAAATTTAAATATTTATTAGGGGGGAAATTCAAAACATGTCCTGTTGCGGAAGGAAACACACACTCTTGCTTGATTTGTCTCATGGGATCTAGGAAGCACTTTTCTCCCCTTGTTTTCTCATTTCCTTTGTACAGACACAAATTTCATTAATATTTAAACCTAAATATTAAAAGAAGCAAAATTTCAAACACAAAGCCTTTGATGTGGAATGTCTCTTTATGGATCTGTGTTTGCCAGGCTTATCATCAGCACTGTAACTTTACACAACCATCAATTCTGACTAGAAGTCATCAATTGGAACTCAACATAGGCCTCTAGGGAATTGTGTGATACAAACATGGGATAACAATGGAAAGGCCAACCATTCTGAAGAGAGACTTGGGAGGAGCTTGAGTCTAAACTGTGTAGAAGAGTTTTGCTTGCAAGTGCTTCTTAGACATGAAGAAAACAAATTGGATGAACCCCTCAGGCAAGCAGTACAGGATCAATTTCTAGATAAGGAGATAGTAGACCAGGAGCAGAGGGTGAAGTCCTGGACGTCAGTAAAAATGGGTAAGTTCAAATAACTCAGTAAATTATAATTGCTCAGATTTCCTCCAAGGCTCTCTTCCAAGGACTCATGATACGGAAATCTCTGCTCTAGATGTGAAGCATAGCAGTAACCAGAAGATAGACAAGCTCTGTTTTTGTGAAGCAAATGCAGTGGCAGGAAAGATGGGCAAACAAATAATCATAAGGTACTGGGATTTCTTTTATTTTTTATTTTTTTATTTTTTTATTTTTTTTAAAGATTTTATTTATTTATTTGAGAGAGAGAGAGAGAGCACATGAGAGGGGAGAGGGTCAGAGGGAGAAGCAGACTCCCCGCCGAGCAGGGAGCCCGGTGCGGGACTCGATCCCGGGACTCCAGGATCATGACCTGAGCCGAAGGCAGTCGCTTAACCAACTGAGCCACCCAGGCGCCCTAGGATTTCTTTTAAAAAGGAGAAAGAAAGAAAGTACAGGATGCTATGGAAACATAAAACAGATGGACTTACCCTTGGCTGTGGGATCAGAGGAAGTATCTATGGAAAAGTACTATTTAAACTGAGATCCAAAGAAACGACAAGTGTTAGCGAGGATGTGGGGAAAAAGGAACCCTCATGCACTGTTGGTGGGAATGCAAACTGGTGCAGTCACTGTGGAAAACAGTATGGAGTTTCCTCAAAAAGTTAAAAATAGAACTACCTTATGATCTACTAATCACACTACTGGTTATTTAACCCAAAGAAAACAAAAACACTAATTCAAAAGGATACATGGACCCCTATGTTAATTGCAGCATTATTTACAATAGCCAAGATATGGAAGCAGCCTAAGTGTCCATCAATAGATGAATAGATAAAGAACACACCATATATATACATATATATTTACATATATTATATATGTAATATATAATATACATATATACACACATATATTTATATACATATTTATATGTAAATATTATTCTGCCATAAAAAAGAATGAAATTTTGCTATTTTCAACAATATATATGGAGCTGGAGAGTATAATGCTAAATGAAATAAGCGAGTCAGAGAAATACAAATACCATATGATTTCACTCATATGTGGAATTTAACAAACAAAACCTATGAACAAAGGGAAAAAAGAGAGGCAAACCAAGACACAGACTCTTAACTACAGAGAACAAACTGATGGTTACCAGGGGGAGGTAGGTGTGGGGTTGAGAGAAATAGTGAAGGGATTAAGAGTCTGCTTATGATGAGTACTGAATAATATGTAGAAGTGTTGAATCACTATACTGTACAGTGAAACTAATATAACCCTGTACGTTAACTATCCTGGAATTAAAATTAAAAACTTAAAAAAAATAAACTGGTTGGAAGGGCGCCTGGGTGGTTCAGTCAGTTAAGTGTCTGACTCTTGATCTCAGCTCAGATCTTGATCTCAGGATCATGAGTTCAAGTCCAGTATCGGGTTCCACGCTGGACCTAATGCCTACTTTAAAAAAAAAAATTAAAAATAAATAATTAAATAATCAACTAAGATCTGAAGCATGATTAAGTATTAGCTAGTTCAGAAAAGGAAGATACGGACGTTCCAGGAAGAGAATGTTCCAACACTTCCTGTCTGAATAAGGATTGGTACAGTCTCACAAAGCTGTAGACATTCCATTGTTCTTTGTCATATTGTTCTTTGAGTGTTTTCCTTGACAGACAGTGAACTCCTGGAATAGGGGAGTGTGTCTTAGTCATTTTTAAATGTCCAGCACCTAGGGCAATGCCTGCACATAGTAGAACTTCCATAAATGTTAAGTGGCGGTATAAAATATTTCTGTTTATTGAGATGCCTACAAGAATGTTCATTTTATCCCTGGTACTAAGTCTGAACTTTAGTTAAATTTCCACTCAGTAAACAATAATGCCTCAGCTTTGTTCTCATCATCCACGTTGTTGGGTTTCCCAAAGGTATGGTTAGTTTAGTTTAGATAAGACATATTACAAAGTATAATTTTTTATTTATCATTTTCCATTACAAATTAGACCTTTATTAGAGTATGCATGAGTAAAATACCATTACTTTAACATAAATTAATATTTTAAAGTGTTATATACATGTCAGAGGAACATTTTAAAATATAAAAATGGAAAACAATCTAAAGTGTGTTAAAAATAAGTGCTGATTTGGGGCTCTTGGCTGGTTCAGTTGGTAGAGCATGCAACTCTTGATCTTGGGGTTTTGGGTTCAAGACCCACACAGGGTGTAGAGATTACTTAAAAAAAAATCTTAAAAAAAAGTATTGATTTTATGGATCATTATCTCAACATTTCCTTAATTTAACTTAGGCTTACAGATTCCTATAGAGCAATCTTAGTATCTATGGAATAGATACTATGGTAGTGCTATGAATTGTGTTTTCATGATAAAAGTCCCAAAGTCTTTGGGAAATAGACACACACATACCACATTCATGGTACTTTGGGGTTTCAGAGTTATAAGGAATCAAAAACTTTTAAAGAAATTCTCTCTAGCAGTAGGAATTTAGTTACTACTTTCACATTTATTAGAAAAAAATAGATTAAGTATCTTAATAATAGTCCTTTTGGCTATTTTCACTCTATCAATATTCTCTTTTCTTAGCTGAAATAGTTAGAGAAATGACAACATCTATAGTGTGAATCACTTGTCCAAATATAAACCTCATGATGGTCTTTGTTTTTTCAGGCATACTCTTGACAGCTTTTAAGATAACCAAAGGAAAAAAAATCCAATTTGAGATGCCCTTCAACCTTCTCCATTTTTACCTAAGGCTAAAAATACATTTAAACAGAATATAGGGAGATTTTTGAATGAACTCTCAGTCTCTTCCAAATGACATGGTTTTCAGAAATCATTTTTTGTTTTTTGTTTTTGTTTTGAAATCTGCTTCCCAACAGGTTCTGTTTTTAATTCTGCCATGTTAGGAGGTTCTTTAGAGTACAGAGATTATTCTTCAGGTTAAAATAAACCACACTTTAAAATAGTTTCTAATTAAATTTGCCTAAATACTAATTGATGTGCATAAGGCTTTGTTTTGACCTTATTCATTTTTGAGTCCTCAGGGCTTAGCACTATGTCTAGCACATAGTAGATGCTCAATAGATGTTTGCTAAATAAAGGAAAGCATGGACTGTGGATATGAAAATCCTTAAAATACCTGCATTACTAGAATTGTATGTAGTTCAAATAGAATGCTATTTGAGATTCTCAGATAAGAGGTTCTATAAAGACATATCATCAATAATAGTAACAAGCCTTATTATTTGGGAGTGACAGCCTATCTTCTGCTTCTTTAATGACTCATATGCCACAGTACATAATGTTTGTTTGATAATGAAACATTGCATCTTCTCGACAGTATGTGAGACGTGATGATTTAAGCGGCTGAATTTAAAAATACCTTCCAAGCACTTTCACTAAATGAATATGCCATACAATAAGGACTAAGTGGAATGTTTAGTTTTCAGGTTGAAAATTATTGGTAGCAAGTCTAACCTATTTTTATGTGTGTACAGCATTAGAAACCCATAATTTCACTCCCTAATTTAAAACAAAAGTTCTGTTAAAGTATAGGATAAATAGATGTTCCTTATTTGTTTTTCTTATGTACTGTTTAAGTCCATAGCCAGAATGGATAAAGTATCTGTGTTGGGTAAGCAAAAATTGGAGCTAAGGAAAACCACCAAATACTATACTAAAACAATGTTATTCCTGTGAGTAGCACAATTATATTAACACAAGAACCAAGTGCATTGTAACAAAGGAGGGAAAGGAAAAGAAACTTACATTTCTTTAAAACCATGTAGCTGCTGGTTTTCTCATTGTTTTACTCTGTTCTAACTGCTTTAATAAAAATAACATGAACTGGGTAGCTTATAAACAACAAATACTTATTTCTCATAGTCCTGGAATCTGAGAAGTCCAAGATCATGGCACCAACAGATTTGGTGTCTGATGAGAACCCTCTACCTGATTCATAGACTTCATAGTCTTCTCACTGTGTCCTCACATGGTATAAGGGGAAAGGGATCTCTCTGAAGCTTTTTTCATAAAGGCATGAATCCCATTCATGGGGTGGAACCCTCATGACCCAAGCACTTTCCAAAGGCCACACCTCTTAACACCATCACTTTGGGGGTTAGGATTTCAATGTATGAATTTGGAGGGGATACAAGTATTCAGACCATGCACTCATAAAATCCTCATGCTCCAGCCTGGTGGGTGAGGCCTGATCTGGCTTTACAGGCCTAGAGCCATAGGTAGGAGAGCCCAGTACAGAGGGCAAAATGCACATGGATGTACTTGGAGGCTCTCAGTTGAATAGAGGCACCCTGCTGGGCCCTGGCCCTGAGCCAGGACTTGTGTTGGCCAAGAGGGAGTCACTAGTATGGGATGCCCGGAGGCCACAACTCACCTGTCATCATCCAAGCCCACACCATCACAATCCCACCTGGACATGAGATTCACTTTTCTTTCTTGGGACTTTTTATCATATGCACGGGTGTCTGACACCTAGCTGGCCAAAGCGAGGGCTGATGGCTATCCCCAAACAGCAATCTCTCTCTGTTAGAAGTCTTCAAAGAGATTACATTCACAATGATTTAAAGTAAGCCAAGACTTCTGGGAAACGTCTGCTGAGGTAGTACCTGGAGGTAAAGCCCACACTCATACTGTCCTATGAAGTGAGCATTATCACTGTTTGGTAGATAAGGAATGGAAGTTATGAAAGTTTAAGTAATTTATCCATGTTTCCACAGCTGGGATGCAGAGGAGCCAAAATGTAAGTGTGAAGACAGCTCTGTGTCTCCATGACAACATCCTGTTCACACTCCCAGTCATTAAAGGGGAGCCTTACTCCATTCATTATGCAATAGTTGCGTGAAAAGAGGTGAAGGAATCCTGCTATAGCTAATGCTGTCCCAAAACTGATTGAAAAACTCTGGTTCTAACCCTACTTAAAAACTTTAAGGGACAATTCACTGCTCTGTGGAATAGTGAGAAAGAAGGTGGGATCAAAGCCCCACCTTTTGCCAAGACAGTGTGGCTTCCCACTTGTGGGAAGAACGTAATGATATGAGCACTGATGAATTGACCCAATTCCAGAACTGTCTCATCCTCGCCACCTCACAAAGAGCACTGAACTAATTGTCCAAACACTTGCACGGAAGTATTGTCACCATATACATAGTTCATTAAGTGTGCTTTCTTAGGTATGATCACATGGAGGTACAGCCTGGCAAACAAATCTCAGCTCCACCAAAATGTAAATTAGAAAGAGTGGTCCAAATCAAATGGAAAATGGGCTTTTACTGCACACTGGCTGGAGGAAGACATATTCCAGCTCCGTGCTTATGCTTCTGAGCTTAACTGGCTACTCCTAATGTATCCAAACCCCAAAGAGTGTGCAAGCACCCAAACTCTTCTTACAACAAAGCAGCTACCTTGCATTTAGATAACCCTTCATCATTTTCAAAGTACAGTCGCATACCTGGTATACTTTGAGATATAGTGTAGCCCAATCTGAAAGCCATGGTATAAAAGTGCTTGAGTTTCTTTCTTACCTAATCCATCCTCTTATTCTATAGAATTTCAATGTGGAATTATCCTCTTATTGCCATATTCCAAACAGCTCCTGATAACTGAAAAGATGGAGCCAGGATAGAAGCAAACAAACATAATTTCCTGCATCAAAGACACATCCAAAATATGTATTTCCTCGGAAAGAAGGAAGAAAAGAAAACCACCTCATCACAATCTGAATGCAAAACAAGATATAATATTCAGTACACATTTTTTTCTCCTTCACTTTCTAAAGTTGTTTCTCCCTTCCTCCCTCAATTTCTTCACTTTCTCTCACACACCACCGGTTTTGTATTTCATTATCCTAAAGAAAGTCAAGATGCCCTAGGCATCTACATTAAGGCAATAAAAACTTAATGATAAAGGCATAATGATATTAGGCATAAAGGTGTTTGTTTTTGCTTTTGTTTGCAAGTTCAGGATTCTGTTGAGTTAGGAGATTTTCATGGTGCTGAACAATGAGACTGTCTTCTTCAGCTTGGACCCTAACCCGATGACCAAATATGTGTGCTCATTGCATGACAGAGTAGAGAGCACGCAATACAGAGGGGGTTAACAAATCATGGCTACAGACATCTTGAGATTGTCAAAGTTCCTTATCAATTGATAAGGCCACTAATAGTTAACTTTATAACAAAACATTCGCAGAGACTGAAAATCATCTCTAAAAAGAAATAAGGTCTAATACTACCAACTTCAGCACAGATGATGAGAAACACACATGAAATCAGGAGAGTCTGAATAAAGAATCCATAATGGGTGAGACTTTTCTTTCAACTTTATTGTTGAAGGTTTGTCATCACTTTCTAAGTAAGGACAAATTGGTAGTTTATTTATTTTGGAACCTAGAATACATAGAATTTATCATTTGTTATGTACACATAATGTTCTAGTCTATTTATAGCGTGTATCCATGTTATTCTCAACCATTTCTTTTGTTTTCATGAAGTCTTGAGTGGAAGCCCCTCCTGATGATATTTCATATTGATTCCTGTAGAATAGACCCTCAAAGGCTATTTCAGTTAAATGTCAGGGATCCAGAATGGCTGGGTATAAGCAGGTAAGCAGCGTCTTTCAGAATGTTGCCTTAACAGGGCTTAATCCTGTCAGTGTGCTACATACGCATCAAGGCATTGAGTCATTTAAACTTTTTATGACTCTGCTGTTGTTTAGTATAACGAGAACATGTAATCATAAAATTTTTCATCCTTTTTTCTTTGATATTTAAATAAGCTAGCCTCTTTATCTGCTTCTGGGAGGCATAGGAATTATCTCACACAGTTTAGAGAAGAGTAAACAGGAAGATAGAAGTGAAATGACTTGCTTAGAGGCACAGTGGATTCTCTGGAAAATGAAAAACTGATATCAGAAGTCCTCCCCCTTAGGGCTAATTCTCTATTACACTTCCTTCCTGAGCAAATATACCAGAATCAAATCATCTCTCATCCTTGTCTTAACAACATCTACTTATGTAAGCTCTGCAAAATTCAAAAACCTTACAAGAAAAAGGACAGAGCATTTATAGTTGTGACCCACACGATTTAAAGTTAGCTGGGAGGCTGGCAAAACACAGTGTCATGCTGAAGTTATTTCCAGAACAGCGGGCATCTCTTCAAGCAAAGCAGCTAAAAGGATGTCAAACTTGCCAACCTATTTTCTCCAACACAGTTCTTTTAAGATTGAGTGAATGGTAGAAAAATTTTATCTTCCCATATATTCAAAGTAATTAACCAGGAGTTATGAGTCAGACTATAAAACAGAGATCCCAGCAACAGCATGGAGTCTGGAGTTGGACTGTATAGGTTTTAAACCTGCTGCTACTTATTGGCTGGGCAGCCTTAGTCAAGTTACTTAACCTTTCTGTGCCTCAGTTTCCTCATTGATAAAATGTTGGTTATACCTGTACCTGCCTCATAGGATTGTAATAAGGACTGAGTTAATTCATGTGAAGTGCTTAATGATGTGGCTTATAGTAAGTGCTCATAAATAATAGCTGTTTTTACCATATCCCCAGCACCTAGTCCAGAGTCTGTCACATTGCTGTCTTTTAATAATGTGAGCTGTACCCTTGAACTCTAAGAAGATTTTATTCTAGTTGGGAGACAAGATATACGTATAAGACAAGAGTAACTAAATAGTATGGAAAATATATATACAAGCGAGTATTGTTTTTACATTTTATTTCATTATGTTATGTTAGTCAACATACATTACATCATTAGTTTTTGATGCAGTGTTCCATGATTCAATGTTTGTGTGTAACACCCAGTGCTCCATTCAATACATGCCCTCCTTAATACCCATCACTAAGCTAATGCATCCTCCCACCCTCCTCCCCTCTAAAACCCTCAGTTTGTTTCTCAGAATCCATAGTCTCTAATGGTTCATCTCCCCCTCCAATTTGCCCCCCCTTCATTTTTCCCTTCCTACTATCTTCTTCTTCTTTTTTTTTTTTTAACATGTATTATTTGTTTCAGAGGTACAGGTCTGTGATTCATCAGTCTTACACAATTCACAGTGCTCACCATAGCACATACCCTCCCAAATGTCCATCACCCAGCCACCCCATCCCTCCCACCCCCCACCACTCCAGCAATTCTCAGTTTGCTTCCTGAGATTAAGAATTCTTCATATCAGTGAGATCATATGATACTTGTCTTTCTCTGATTGAGAAAGCATTATTTCATTTAGCATAATACCCTCTAGTTCTATCCACGTCATTGCAAATGGCAAGATTTTGGGTTTTCTTATGGCTGCATAATATTCCATTGTATATATATACCACATCTTCTTTAACCATTCATCTGTTGATGGACATCTTGGCTCTTTCCATAGTTTGGCTATTGTGGACATTGTTGCTATAAACACTGGGGTGCTCATACCCCTTTGGATCTCTACATTTGTATCTTTGGGGTAAATACCCAGTAGTGCAATTGCTGGGTCGTAGGGTAGCTCTATTTTCAACTTCTTGAGGAACCTCCATACTGTTTTCCAGAGTGGCTGCACCAGCTTGCATTCCCACCAACAGTGTAGGAGGGTTCCCCTTTCTCCACATCCTCGCCAACATCTGTCATTTCCTGACTTGTTAATTTTAGCCATTCTGACTGGTGTGAGGTGGTATCTCATTGAGATTTGATTTGGATTTCCCTGATGCTGAGCGATGTTGAGCATTCTTTCATGTGTCTGTTGGCCATTTGGATGTCTTCTTTGGAAAATTGTCTGTTCATGTCTTCTGCCCATTTCTTGATTGGATTCTTTGTTCTTTGGGTGTTGAGTTTGATAAGTTCTTTATAGATTTTGGATACTAGCCCTTTATCTGATATGTCATTTGCAGGTATCTTCTCCCATTCTGTCAGGTGTCTTTTGGTTTTGTTGACGGTTTCTTTTGCTGTGCAAAAGCGTTTTATCTTGATGAAGTCCCAATAGTTCATTTTTGCCCTTGCTTCTGTCGCCTTTGATGATGTTTCTAGGAAGAAGTTGTTGCGGCTGAGGTCAAAGAGTTGCTACCTGTGTTCTCCTCTAGGATTTTGATGGACTCCTGTCTCACATTTAGGTCTTTCATCCATTTTGAGTCTATTTTTGTGTGTGGTGTAAGGAAATGGTCCAGTTTCATTCTTCTGCTTGTGGCTGTCCAATTTTCCCAACACCATTTGTTGAAGAGACTGTCTTTTTTCCATTAGACATTCTTTCCTGCTTTATTGAAGATTAGTTGACCATAGAGTTGAGGGTCCATTTCTGGGCTCTCTATTCTGCTCCATTGATCTGTGTGTCTGTTTTTGTGCCAGTACCATACTGTTTTGATGATGACAGCTTTGTAATAGAGCTTGAAGTCCAGAATTGTGATGCCACCTGCTTAGTTTTTCTTTTTCAACATTCCTCTGGCTATTTGGGGTCTTTTCTGGTTCCATACAAATTTTAGGACTATTTGTTCCATTTCTTTGAAAAAAGTTGATGATATTTTGATAGGGATTGCATTGAATGTGTAGATTGCTCTAGGTAGCATTGACATTTTCACAGTATTTGTTCTTCCAATCCATGAGCATGGCATGTTTTTCCATTTCTTTGTATCTTCCTCAATTTCTTTCATGAGTATTCTATAGTTTTCTGAATACAGATTCTTTGCCTCTTTGGTTAGATTTATTCCTAGGTATCTTATGGTTTTGGGTGCCATTGTAAATGGGATCGACTCCTTAATTTCTCTTTCTTCTGTCTTGTTGTTGGTGTATAGAAATGCAACTGATTTCTGTGCATTGATTTTATATCCTGCCACTTTACTGAATTCCTGTATGAGTTCTAGCAGTTTTGAGGTGGAGTCTTTTGGGTTTTCCACATAAAGTATCATATCATCTGCAAAGAGTGAGAGTTTGACTTCTTTGCTGATTCAGATGCTTTTTATTTCTTTTTGTTTTCTGATTGCTGTGGCTAGGACTTCTAGCCCTTTGTTGAATAGCAGTGGTGATAGTGGACATCCCTGTCATGTTCCTGACCTTAGTGGAAAAGCTCTCCGTTTTTCACAAGGGAGTATTTATTATACAACAGTAGATCAGATGAAGGAATGGTCATTGATGGCCAAGTAGGAATAGAAGGTTCCATGAGAGCAGCCAAGGTGTCTGTGTGGAGAGTTGGATATTCACCAGATCTGTGCAGAGCATCTACAATGTTCTATATACACTGTGCATAAAAGTTGACTCCCTTGACACCAAGATTAGCTGAAAACTTTTGATGAAGGAAATAGAAACCGAACAGCCATGATATATCAATTTCAAATGGCAAGAAAAATAATCTGGTTAGGCCTCCTGAACCCATGTTTATGTTTGGATTTAGAGAAAAATCTGTAAGTTCCTTCCTGGGAGAGGAAAAGTTGGGAGAGGAGGGTGAGGTGTACATGAAGTCATTCCATTTTTACTCTTGTTTTAATTTTTAAAACAGTTTAAAAAGAATTAAAAATTAAACAAAAGTCATGACTATGAGTTTTAATGATTCTTGTATGCATAGTACCTAATATACTGATAAGAAAATGGTGTTGTTGAACAATATATTTTTGTTGAATGAATCTAATAGTCTTTAGATGAATTAGAGAAATATCATTGCAAAATCTCTCCACCCAAAACTTTAGAGAAGCAATGGTCTTAAAGAAAACAAAAATTGATTTGAATGAAGAAAAAGCATAAAAGTTCACTAACGTAAGGATCTCTGTCTTATATTCTGGATGGTACCATAGGAAGAGTCAGCCATTGTCCCTTCTTCCCCAGAGAGGCCAAGAACCGCAGCCTGTGGGAGCAGGGAGAAAGGGTGTGAAAGGTAACTTTTTCCAACACTTTTTTAAAATAATAAGGAAGACTTTATTCAAGACTATTGTAATAGGAGAGAAAGACTGAACTCAACTCCAAATATAGCCAGGGCAGCTGGAAATTAAGTCAGAGTGAGGGGGTCAGTAGACAGATAGCTCCTGAGTATATATTAAGAATAAGGCATTTTTGATAACCTGGCCTAACAAGTTTCTTTGCTAAACGAAGGCCAAAGATTTAAACATCAAGGGTGTAAGAGGAATTTGAGCAAATATCAAGGGTAGGGGGATTCTCATTAAAATGACTTAGCAAGATTCTTGCTAAAGGCAGGTCACGGTTGAAGCTTGGTTAAAGAGGGAGTCTTCATCAGGAGGCATCTCTAAGGAGTGTGTTTTGGAGTCTGGCTATGTACAAATGTTTTCTACACTAATGAACCTTTATGTCTTCATCTTTTGTGGTCCTCTTAGGAATCTTCTTTTAAGACACGATGTTTCAGAGAAAGCTAAAACTTGAAGCCAATGTATTAGGCAGACGTGGGGATCCTTGCACCCTACATTCCTCTTTTTGAGATATAAGCCCCTCCCCCATGTCCTTGGACACCTGTAGCTATTTCTGTGTTCTGTTTCCTCCTCCTGTAATACAACCCAGAATATTATGCAGAGGTCCTTATATTAGTGAACTTTTGTGTCTATTCCTCCTTCAAATCAATTTTTGTTTTCCTTGAGACCACTGCTTCCTTGGTATTTTAGATAAAGAGGTTTTACGGTGATATTTCCCTAATTCATTTAAAGCTTATTTGACTCATTTATTTTTTAATTCGACAAATACACACTGACTGAGTATCTACCATTTGCCTATCACCATGCTAGGGACAAGGCATATAAAAGTCCTTTCCTGGACAGTGTTGGTTGGACCAGAGGTTGAAAAGAGGTTGAGTAAACTCCGAAAGTTGAATAGAATGAATTGGATTATCTTTATGGGAACATAGACAGGCAAAAGTCATACTAGGCCATGGACAAGAAGAGATAAGACAGTTGCAGAGGCCTTGTCTTCACACTCTATGTCCCAGAGCCAGCCAGTATAAAGCAAAGCTGAACTCCAGCAAATGGATCCCGGAAAATCCTTCTGTGTTCTTAATTAATTGGCAAAGTTTTTGTTCTTTGCAATAAAATGTGCCCCCATCAGTCCTTCCAGTGGCACCATAATGGAAGAAGTTATCTACATTTTTTCCTACTGTGGGAAAGCACTACATCTACTTAAAAACAAAAATAAGTGATGGCTTGACAATAACCCACAAAGATAAGGTATAGATCACTGCATTTGTGCTACCTCTGCCCCCATTTCTACTTTAATTTTTGCCCTCAAATCCTAAGAGTTTATCCAAGGGGAAAAATAATTGCTAGGAATAACTTAGTAGAACCCTCCTAAATCACAACACTCACAATCAAGGATCCTCGGGATGCTAGAGATTGTCTCACCCTGTATATATCCAAGCCTCAAAGGGTACAAGACTCCTGATGGTCCAGTAAAAATGATTCCAAAATGAGATAAACTCAGATTTCTGCCCCAGAGTCACCTGTAGCCCCAGCACTTGACTTGCAAGTTTGCATTGAAAACATTATCCAGCTAGGCTTCCCTCACTTCTCTTTTTCTGGGGAGGTGTTACTCTTCAGGCCAAATTTAACATTTACCATATGCCAAGATCCTAAGAATTCTTGTCTTTTATCTGTATCTGCAAATTTGCCTTTTGCTCTAGGGAATAGGAGAAACTCCCTTCCCTCCCACCAACTTTAAAGGTATGTTCTACTCACAATAGCCCTGATTTTGAACTTTTATGGAGTGGGGAAAATAAGTTTAGTGTCTTAAAAAGGACTCCACAATGGTAGTTCAATGTAAAAATCATGTCTGATGATTATCAACTGTGTGATTTCACTGCGCTAAAAGCCCTCTGAATTGGGTCCATTTCTGAATAAAGATTGCAACTACTCTCCCAAACACCTCTGCTCTGCTGGAGATCTAGTCCTTAAGTACACTTTCTGGTCTTTTTAGATTCCTATCACATTTGCTTCTCAAATTCTTTTTCTTTCTTGAAAGCCCAAGTGATAAAGGGTAGGTAGCAAATATAATCATGGGTTTCAGCCATGAATGCAAGCAGGGGAACAGGTTTCCTCCAGGACAGCTTCAGTACCCTTTCTCTGTGAAGGCTCTTTCCCACTGGGACATTAATGATAAAGTAGCACTAGCTATGGGGGGAAAAAAGGAAGCAAATGGAAAATTGAAAAGATACTGGTAGTATTATAATTTCTAAGTAATAGGGCATTTTATCTGTTAGCAAAGCTGCCCTATGTCAGTCTGTTATTCAATCAGGTTTCTTGGCTTTATTAACATGTGGGTAAGCAGAATGTAACTGGCTGTCCTGGGGCCCAAAAGAGGATGCCCTAAAACAAGAAACCAGACATTCCCAACAGAATGAGCTTGCTGATGGGGGAAGCAGTTTCTCAGACAGAAAGAGAAAGTACCCGAATATTATAATGGCTAAATTGGCAGTACAGCAATTGTATTTATAAGAACACGGCCTGGGATTGTCACAGTCCAGGTATGTGTGGAGTGTTTAAATCCAGGTCCCTGTAGAGACTCTGAAGGATGGTGTTGGTTATCAACAAATAATAAAAGAATTTGCATGTTGATCAGTTTCTAATAAAGAGAATGCTTATGTTGGTTGGCTAAAGGTAATGTACATTTTTTAAAGATTTACTTATTTAGTTTAGAAAGGAGGGGGAGAGGGACAGAGGGAGAGACTCTTCAAGCAGACTCTCTGCTGAGTATGGAGCTGATGCGGGATTCAATCCCACAACCCCAAGATCATGACCCCAGCCAAAACCAAGAGTTGGATGCTTAACTGTCTGAGCCACCCAGGCACCCAGATGTTGCACATTGTTAGAATTGTAATGCATACTGCTGAGTATGGAATCATCTAGGATGTCAAAGCCAGGTATCAGTTCTGCTTAGACTAAAATCAAGAAATGAATTCAAGAAGCAGCCAAAATCAGAAGTACAAAGCTAGCTACAGAAAAGGAAGTAGTCAGGTCTCTGGAACCCTGGTGGCTATCTGTCCCTGAGAATAGTCGTGAAGACTTGCAAACTTTTAGTGAATCAGAACAATGTCTAATATTTATTGACAAATCCAGGCAAGTGTTTGGCATCAGGAAAGAATGTCAGGTAATATCAGCCAGCCAGTCACTAGGTACCAGTTCAAGGAACAGGATGCCATTGTCTCAGGAACTGAGGCAGCAGAGAAGATACAAAGATGAAGGTTCAGTGGTAGAAAAATCAGTCATTGGAATGGGACTCAAAGTCCAAACTAAAGGTGTATTGAGAAAGACACAATGCAAGGCCCAGAGAGAGGTGCTAGAATCATTCAAACTCCCCCTACTCCAGGTCTGAATTGGTCCCAATGGCAAGGAGGTCCCCATTTATGAGAAGAGAGAGCAGGAGATTAAAAAAAAAGTGCTTGCCATCCTAGGCAATTCCCAGATGCTGCTTTGCCAAAGAGCAGGATGCTAAATATTTTGAGAAAGTCTTTCTGGACTTGACAAGGGAAAATGAAAGCCAGCCTTGTCATTTGACTTTTAAATGATCTCCTGGAGGAAGGTTATCTTGGAAATATTCAGCATAAGGGGATCTTTTTAAGGCAAAATTAAAGCAAGAATTTTCCCTTGACAATAACCTTAGAAATTACCATATGGGCTAGAATATTTCAAGTTCAAAATGATTGTATGCCAAAAAAATTATCATGTGATATTACAAAGGATATGAGAAACCTGGCTCTCAAGTAATTTTTTGGACGTGAGTGCAAATAAATGCTGACTGTAAGAACTTCTTGCTGTGTGATTTATATTAAAAGACATCTAAAAAGCAAAACTTGGGAACTCAAGTTCAGAGAACAACTACCCAAAAGACTAAAGGAGTAGTTTCCTAATGGTCATGTGACAATGACTACAGATGATTCCCATGCCATAATCCTGGATTTTGTTGCCCAGGCAAGGAATAACACATAGAAGAAGAGAGATTTTGTGCTGAGAGGAAACCTTGAGCTGAACAAATCTCCATTTTCAGAAGAAGGAAATTAAATGTCATGCCCCAAACTGAACAGTTAATCAGTTTCAGTGCCACCACTGGATGTAGGACCTTGTAATTTCTGAAATTTCTATTATTCCAAACTAGAGCCTTGAAGTCCGAACCATATCATCAAGTGTCTTGTTGCTAAAAGAGTATTCCCATCTTTCTTCCCTTCGAATTAGACTCATTCAGAGTGGCTTAACAGATGGCTTTAGAAAGTGTTAACTCATCCTTTATACATTGGGAAGGAGGTGGGCACCAGTAGCTGGTCCCCTCCCAACCTCTCCCCAGGCTTAGCAATTGCAAGCCCTGCTTTCCACTACTGTGCTGGGCATCCAAAAGTCCTTTGAGGCCCATGAGAGTTCAGGTTCTCAACTTGCTACCAGGAAACTGAGCACCAAGAGGCTCTGGATTATTAGTTATCTATTGAATGAACACAGATCCTGCTTTCGAAGAGTCCCTTCCATGGTTTAAAGGGGAAAACAACTCAGGAGGAAAAGAAGTACTATTTTGCTTAATATAAAAATTAAACCTTCTCTAGTGTTTGCTTCATGTTCAAACAACTCCAATCCTTTGGGGACCCTGCTGACCCCAGTTTTTTGATTCAGCTTAGATTGTGCTAAGATTTAGCATAATTAAAGACGGAAAGTAACTTAACTGTCCAAGATTACAATGTCGAGTTTGTGATAAGTGTTTCTCGCTGCAGAAGGCAGTCTGGTTGTGATTGAAACACCTCCTCCTCCGTGCCCAACACTTATCAAGTGCTGCAGTCAGCATCTTTGACCTATATTTGATTCCCTTTTGCAATATGTGCTTTTGATCATGAAACTGCTGGGGAAATGTTCCTTCTAAACCACAAAACAAGGTAAGCTGTTCCTTATTTGTTTGAATATACAGGAAGCTGGTGACAACCAATTTTCTCCTTCTACATCTAAGCAATCGAAAGGTCAGGTGTTAGGAAGGATTAGGGAGAGTTTATGAGGCAAACAGCCCTCCCCACAACAAGCTTTATCAGAAATAAGCCCAGCTTTCTTTCATAAGCCTCCGGTGGGCGTCTTATGCTCAGAACCACCATGGCGGTGTGGGGTGCACAGTTTATCATCAAGCAGCATCTTTGA
This sequence comes from Mirounga angustirostris, assembly GCF_029215605.1. NCBI lineage: Eukaryota > Metazoa > Chordata > Mammalia > Carnivora > Phocidae > Mirounga > Mirounga angustirostris. The sequence goes on from NW_026991713.1 coordinate 23,263,253, forward strand.
AATGCCAAACTTTATTTATTGATCTTACAATTCTGTTATCTTCAACAAGCCATGGGAAAAGTAATACATTTTATATGGATTAAACCTTGTAATTCTACACAACGTACACCCAGAGATAACTCAAGCTCGCTTTGTCTTCTCATTATCTAAACAGACATGTCTTTTTTTCAGTCATCAACAGAGGTCATCTCCCAAATGCCCTTGTGGAATATTCATTAATCAAATAACTAAATTGAAATGGACCTTCAAAGCATTATTCATTTCCCCATCATTCTCCCAACATCAGTTTAAATGCTTTGTGAGTATAATGATTAGGCTGATATTTAATTAATTGTGAAATTGTGAATTAAGGCTAAGTTAAAAGATAAATCACTCTCCAGTGTATGTGATAGAAAGAGAGAGAGCCAGAAAGGGCAAGTGAGCTTGATCGGTGGCTTTAGTTGGGGATTCTTAGCAAATGTCCCTTTATTCACAGCACCATGACAACATCAGATTTTAAGGTTAACCTTTGTGGAACCAAGTTTATTTGAGCATTCCTTCTTGATGGACTTCGGATTCGTCACCACAAGATGACAAGATGCTACAGGCCATAGTACAAATCTGGGTATAACCTGCTACTCTTAATAAGTTTTGTTGTGGGGAAAAAAGGTAAAAGAAAACAAATCACTGAAGACTCCAGTATGGAAATCACAGCATGATCTTGTGTACTGTGCGTGATGACCAGAGTGCTATCATTTTAACCCTAGGGAGTATGGGTTTGATTCCAAGCTGATGCTTTCCCTGATCATTGCTGCCTCCATGCCCTCCTGGTGCCTTAACACTCATCGTCAGGAGCATCACCATGTCAACCCATCTTTGTTGTTTACATTTTTAAACCTGTCCGTTTCTTCGTCTTTGACCATTTGCTCCTTGGACTTCAGGGTCCAAATCTTATTCATCTTTATATGCTCAACATGACATTTAAAGTCGGGTTCTCCAATTGAGCAGAGCTGGGTTTGAGTTTGCTCCTCCTTCGTCTTGGAGCACTCTTTCTCCATATGTCCCCTGGGTCACTCCTTGGTTTCATTCACATGGCTACTCAGTTGTCATTTCCTTGGTGAGACCTATGTTGATTGCTGTCTTAGTCCATTTGGGCTGCTATACCAAAGTACCATACCCTTACCTGGATTTATTTCTTTTCTTCATCGCACTTTCCATTACTTAATACTACAGTTGTATTTGTTTATTGCCCATTTATTTTTCCCTCCTGGATACAATCTCCATGAGGAAGGAAACTTACCTATTCCTTTCACCACTGTATTCCCTATGCTGGTGCATAGTAGGTGTTAAACAAATATTTGATTTAATAAAATAATAAATGATTGGGGAAAGAAGATTTCTTTTCACTGTCATTGCTAGACTCTCAGAAACTACTACAAGAAGAAAGAAGTCAACACAAAAAATGCAGATCCCGGAGATAAAGAGACAGATTTTTGATTGGAGCAGTTGGATCCAATGTGCTGGAAGCAAACACACCCATGCACATTTCAGTTTTATGAGCTAATATATTTCCTTGTTTATATAAAATGGTTTATGTTAAGTTTCTTTCATTTGCAACCAAACAAAAACTCAACAAATTCACAGTCACTGGCAGGTCATCCATACATTAATTTTATTATCATCCACCTGCTTCGAGTACCAGCTGGTTCCGTCTTTTGTGATCTGTCAGTGCAGCTACATTTGCTCAGCCCTTATGCACATCAGCTTCTCCTCAGACCCATTCTTTGCCCCCGTCAGTGTGTCTAGTTGTCAAAGCTCAGCTCTCTCACCTTGGCCCATCTCGCAGAGTATCAGATGCCCACCTCTATTTATGATATTTCTGGCTGATGGAACCTGCCCTGAAACACCTGCTCTGTCTCCCATCTAATCTCTAGAAACCAGTCCCACCAGGTTTTGCTCACTCTGGTGTCTGTCAAGCCCTGGTTCTAACAGACCAGTCTCTCAAGTGTAGAGCACTATAGCACATTACTTATATACAAAAGCTGTCCCAGCAACTACCTGAGTTAGAATGTTAGCTCCACTACTTAATAACCATATAAGCTCATGCAAGTCACTTAATCTCTCTGTGCCTCAATTTCCTCATGTGTAAATCCAGAATAATAACACTGTCTATCTCACAAGATTGTAAGTGAGATAATCTATGCAAAGCACTTAGAATAGCACCTGGCACATAGCAAGTATGCAATAAATATGGCTATTATTGCTTTCAATAATAGGTAGAACCAGCCCTTCAATGAGATGCCAGAAGGGTGAAAAGATTTCATACTCCCTCATGTGTTTCATTAAGCTCAATTGAAAGCAAGACTGTCTTTTTTTTTTTTTTTAAACCAATCTTACTTCCTGACTAGACAATGAGCTCCTGTAGGGTAAGGATTGCGTTTCATCTTTCTGTGCTCCAGCCCACTGATGATTCTGAAGAGCAGGCACTAAACCTGTGCTTGGATTGGTTATTAATACCCCATAATCAATAACATTCTTAATATCAGTAAGTACAAATTTTATTAATGAAAAATCAGGGTGATTAGTGACTAGTCTCTTTTCCTTTCTTCCCCAATGAGCTTTCCCCTGGGTTAGGTTCCAGGGGACATAGGCACTCTTCCTGGACAGGCATATGCTGTGGCCTATATCCTTGTCTGCTTTCCTTCCCTAGGGAATTGACTGTCCCTGGGAAGCACTTATCAATATTGTGTATCTCTCCCTTAAAATATTAGGTCTAGAACAAGCTCTAATCAACAAGTTGGACTTCTTTACCTCTTCTGAAGTAGAAGCTTGAAACCTGCTCAACACTTCTGAGACCAACAGGATATCCAAGAGTCCTCTAGGGTACCAGCAACCTCCGTAACACTAGGCTAAAATGAGTTTCCTAAAAGCCCCTTTCCTTTAATTCCGTTTTAATTACCTTTTCATGTCACTGTCCTAAGAATATCTTGCATAAAATAGTCACTAATAAAATTTTGATTTTTAATGGATTGATGAATGAGTGGATCAGCCAATCAATGAATAAACCAATGAATGAATAAGAAATGGACAAGGGATGTTTATTATCTTCTCTGTTCTAAGGCCTGGAGGGGGAGGCATTTATCTTCTAGATCACTCTCATTTCTTTTCTTTGCTGGCTTTTCAGCATTGTTTAACCTCCTTCATTCTTCAAGACCTGACCAGAACCCAAAGAAGATGGGGGAGGTGGAGAAAGTAGATCCAATAGTACCACAAAAATTCACTGCTCTATAGAGTGGCCTATATGCTACTCTTGGGTATCTCTTTGCTTTTCACAGAGGCAAAGAAAACTCATCCTTCTAAATCCCCAGAAGGAATTGTTTTATGTCTAACTGGCTCCTTAAATAAGCCTTCACAATGCCACCTCCCCACACTTCCAAACAGCTACTCTAACAGGAGTGGCTCGGATGGAGGGGCGGCCATGAGCACTTGCAGTGTGATGGATGATGTGCAATTCAAATGTTGCCAACCATGAGGTTTGGCTGAAGCATGCAGATTGCTAACTTGGTGTGATGGCTGTTGTGGATAAACAAATCAAAGTAAAATTCACAGGTCAATTACTCTGAAGAATGCCCTGCTAATTTTCCTTTTTGAAAAAGTACCTGCAAAGGTTTTCAAATGAATCAGAGGCTTTCAACTATCTCAGCTGCTTTGACTAACAAGTGTTTCTGAACCCTTGGGATAATGGTGGAGAGGTCTCTAGGCTACAGGAGTTTAGGAGGTACCATTCCAGAGTAGCATATCCCTTAGCAACCAATAATGCAACTAACAAGCTACATCTTGTCCTCATCAAAACAGAGCTTTCTTTTTTTTTTTCTAAAGATTTTATTTATTTGACAGAGAGAGACACAGTGAGAGAGGGAACACAAGCGGGGGGAATGGGAGAGGGAGAAGCAGGCTTCCCGCGGAGCAGGGAGCCCAATGTGGGACTCGATCCCAGGACCCTGGGATCATGACCTAGGCCGAAGGCAGACGCTTAACGACTGAGCCACCCAGGCGCCCCAAAACAGAGCTTTCTTAAAATATGCCAAACATAGTAAAAATCAATTCAAAATTAAGGCCAACTTTCTTTTTAAAAAATGAATGTTCCAGGGCGCCTGGGTGGCTCAGTTGGTTGAGTGACTGCCTTCGGCTCAGGTCATGATCCTGGAGTCCCTGGATCGAGTCCCACATCAGGCTCCCTGCTCAGCAGAGTCTGCTTCTCCCTCTGACCCTCCTCTCTCATGCTCTCTGTCTCTCATTCTCTCTCTCGCAAATAAATAAAATCTTAAAAAAAAAAAAAAAAAAAAAGAATGTTCCGAGAAGTGTCTTGTAATTTCTCACTGTGGTTGTTCAGCTCCGAGGCTGCCCAATGAGATGAAGCAGTTGGTTGACACCAGGGATCCAAGACCTTTGGATCTCATGAATCAATAAAATCTCCTTCCTGCCCCAAAATATGCAAAACCACCATAGGGTTGCCAACATTTTCATTCGCAAAATATAGGCCATAAATTAATGACACAAAATAAAAATTACTTTCTATTATGATCATGGTTTAATAAAATAAATAAAAGCTCAACAAATATCAAAAAGGTAGAGAGGATATAATTTCATGAAGAAAATGCAGCCTTTTAAATGGAATTAATTCAGCTTTTTAAAAAGTTCCATGTTATTCTTATTTTTCTAATTTCACAGAGGATGGATGCAAACATTACCTCCACAATGGTCTTCAGAGTAGCCTCTGGAAACCAGTGGTTTAACTTGAAGCTGTATGGGTAAAATGCTTAAGTAAATGAGGGCAGGGACAGATGTAGGAATTATCGTGAAATGTGCTTTGAAGATCCATCCATGTCTCCTAGCACTGGCCCTCACCCTGTCTGGTTTGCCCTGCTCTCTGGGTACTTCCCTCCTCCCCATATCCAGGTCAGGTAGCCCCTGTCCTCCAACAGAATGCCTCTCACTGACTGTTAGGTACAGGAGCCTTCAGAAACTCCCTCCCTATGCTTTTTATTCCTCATCTGTAGAAGAGAATGCAGCCAATAGCCTAGCCTTTATAATCCATTCTGAAGCATCATAATTCCAAAAACCTTTCCATTATCATCCCCCAGGAAACTCTTTCCTGCTTGTTCCAGGATCCTATCAGCGATATTCCTTTAGCACACCTTCTCCTGTTTTCTTAATAATAGAACTTTTTTCTCCCCTTGGGAACTCAATTCATGTGGCTCTGGTAGAGCTGAACTCCACAGCCCACCCCATCCATCACAGATGGGTGACCCAAGCTGGGCCAACTGGAGGGGGATCTTTATGCTATAGATAGTGGGAAAGATGGTTTTGCTGGGTGTAGCAAGTGGAATGGTGTCTCTTAAATTTCATGTCTACCTGGAACTTTGAAATAGGACTTTGTTTAGAATAAGTTCTTTGCAGAGGTAATTGAGTAAAGGATCTTAAGAAAGATTATCCTAGATTTAGGGTGGCCCCCTAAATTCAATGACTGCTGTCCTTACAAGAGAAAAGAGAGGGAGATTTTAGATAAGGAGACACAGAGGAGAAATGCAGAGAAGAAGGCAATGTGAGGGTAGAGGCAGAGATTGGTGGGATGCCTCTAAAGGCAAAAGAATGCCAACGATTTCTGGCAAACACCGGAAGCTAGGAGGGAGGCACAGAATAGATTTTTCCTCAGAGCCTCCAGCAGGAATCAACCCTGCTGACACCTCGATTTTGGACTCTGGTCCACCTGAACTGTGAGAGAAAAAATTTCTGTTGCTTTAAGTTACCCAGTCTTTGTGGTGATTTGTTACAGCAGCCCTATGGAACTAACATACTGAGTTCACTGAGAGCCATCTTGAGCAGCAGAGAGAATCTGTCCTAAGAATGGAGAGAGGGAGAGTGAGCTTTGATCATAACATTGGTTTGCTGGTTCCAGCAGGTGTGGAGTCAGCTGTACATCTGGACTTCCCAGTGTGTAAGCCAATAAATGCTCTCTTTTTGTTTAAACTCACTGGAGTTAAGTTTCTGTCACAGATAGCTGAAATGCCTCTGATGAAAACACTGCTCAGCACTGAGATCATCATATTCATCTTCCAAGGCCCAGCCTTGGTGGTGTTTTCTCTACAAAGCCTCCCCTGGGGTCCTCAGCCTGAAAGGCTTGTTTCGTCCCCTGGGTTCCTACAGCTCTGTTCTCCTCTCACACACTATACTATTAAACTCATCTTATCTCTCCCACTAAATCTTTAGCCTTTTGAAAGCAAGATCCCCATCCTTATCTCTACTGCACAAGCTCTAGTCCATTTACAAAGCAAGCACTTGGTGCATATTTGATGAACAGATAAATGGAAAAATGAAGGAGCCAAGAGTGGGATTTCAGTGTCGATGGCAGAGTGTGGAAAAAATAGTTTTGTAATAGGGGCTCTCCTGGGGTTCCTGATCATACCAAACACACAAATCCCCAGTCTGCCTCTTCATAAATCGCCCTTTTAGGGAAACCAGCCAAAGACCAGGACGGCTATGATCAAGTGTTGGGGTGGGTCCTTCGCCAGCATAATAACCACTAGGCTTTTGTAAAGGGCAGTTGTTACTTAGAATCCGAAGGACCTATTATATCACTCTCTCTAGTTTGAAACCTCTCAGTGGCTTCCCACTGCTCTTAGGAAAAAGTCCAGACTCTTGTTCATGGCTCACGAGGTCCTTGGAAACCTGGCTCCTCTTCATGTTTCTAATCTCACTTCCCCAAGTGCCCACACCTTGAATCTACACTCTGGCTTCTTGCAATTCCTGATTCTGTCAAAAGCATCCTCTGCTCTCTTCTCTTTGTCTCCCTTTCTCCTCCAGGCCTTTGTTCTTCTAGAACCATCACTCTGTCCCCAGCTCTTTCACCAAGCTTACATTAGACCTCCATTCAGTCATTAGTACCTCCGGGGGTCTTGCCGCACACACTGGATCCCCCCAGTAACATGATCCTGGAGCGCGCCGCACTTCTCTAGCATAATTTACTACATGGCATTGTGATTGCCCATTTGCTTGACAATCTCCCCATTCTACTGTTTGATCAACATTTCATTCCTAGCACACAGCACAGAGTAGAGATGCTTAACACATAGTTGTCAAAGGTTCCACTGGTTACATAAATAAATAAATAAGGGAGAATTTAATGGTAACTCTCCACATCTAACTTGATCCTCACCATGTCCTCCTTTGTTCATTTCTTCACTCTCAAGGAGTGACCAGGTCCTCCTACCTGGGCCAAAGAGGAAGAGAGGGAAACAAAGTCTACAAAGCTTCAGAGAGAGGGAGATAGGTTCATCTCGAGCACAAAGCCCCTGTTCCTTTAGCTGTCCATGAGGACAGTCATGGGAGATTACCATGATAAGTTTAATATTTTAAAGGCCTGACAAAAGTCTTACACATGCCTATGACAAGTCTGCACAGGCTCACAAAACCGGACTGGAGCTGGGGTGTTAGGGGCAAAGTCTGTGTATGGTAGACAATGGTGAGCTTCATTTCTGCTTCTCCTCCTAATGAAGCTGTTGGGGGGGTTGCACTTCAACTTGCAGCCAGACATGGTGATGCAAACAGAAGAGCTTGTGTCCCCTTCTGATGGAAGCATTTAATTATTGCTACCGGATTTTCTAGTCTGGTCTTCCCTGGTCTCAGCAAATGAATCCCAGGCTGCCATGGAATTTTCACATGGACCTCATAGACGTGGTGTGAGTAAGAAAGAAACTTATTAGGATAGACCATTGAGATTATTTTAAGCTTATTTATTACAATAGCATAACTTAGTTTGTTTTGACTGAAGGACTACGTTATTCATTTTTTAATCTCCAAGGCCAAGCATGGTGCTTGGCACAGAAGATACACGCAGTGTTTGTCGAATGAACAAATGAATGAGTGGATGAGTAGAAAACAATTAACTGAAACCATCTCACTGTAGACCCTTGCAAATCAGAAAACAGACTTTGAGCATAAAAAAATTACATATGAAATAAATACCTCCAGGGATTGCTTGCTACTGCCTTATTCCTGTAGTAGGAGTAAATAATTTTGCCAATAAAATTCAGTTAAAAACACATATATTTTATAAGAACCACTGCTAATAAATCTAAGCTCTTTGATTATTTCAGTCGTGAATGATTCTCCAAAATATCGGGGATGTAGGATTCGTTGATATTGGTCTTAGCTGCTCGGAGAGATTTTTAAGACTTCATAATGAATCCAGGAAGTGGTTTGCCACTCACTTGATCAAACAAAAGCCTCCGACAAGTAGTATTAAATCAGTTGGGGACCAATTTTCAGAATTTCTTTCGGCAGAACTTTGTGACTGTGTGACCATGGACACCTGTTGGAAATAATAACATGGCATATGCTGTCGTGTGTGTCTTTGCTCCCGAGTTTCCAGAGGCCCGCAGTTTGATGTCAATCCTGCAGGCAGGGGCTTTCTTCTCTAGTATGTGGATTTTAAATTAAATTAACTCTGATCTTTAGGTCGTCTCCTAGATTATAAAAGCTGAATGCATCATTAATGATGAAAACAGTAGGAGTAAATATATTGGAGCAGGTTGAGCAATTTAAGTGCTCTGAAATACAACTAGTCCAAAGCAAAGGTATTGCAAGCTATCCAATTAAAGGTGATTCCAGACATGTGGATGGGGAAAAACTACTTGAGCAGAGTGATTCTGGGGAAATAGTTGGGATCTTGTGAAGATAGCTCATTTCTTGCCCTCTTCTCTTTGGTTCCTTCTGCTGTACTCACATGAATCTTGTTTTCCACCTGAATCATGATCGGCCATCTTCTTCCACAACATCCTCCACTTTCAAAAGAGTCTATTAGTGATCTATCGCTGCATAAAAAATTACCCCAAAATGTAGTGGCTTGAATCAATAATATTTATGCTCTCATAGCTTCTGTAGGTCAAGAGTATGGGCACGGTTCAGCTGAATCTTCTGCTGTAGGATACCTCACAAACTGCAGGTGAGGTGTCAACTGGGGCTTCAGTCATCCCAAGGCTTGGAAAAGAAGAATCCTCTTGGGGAGGGATCCACTTCCAAATTCAATGATGTGGTTGTGGGCAGATTCATTTCCTTGCAGGAATTTGAACTGAGGGGTCTCAGTTCCTCCAAATGTTCCAACATTTGGAACATTGTTGACCAAAAGCTGCCCTAAGTTCCTTGTTACATGGGCCCCTTCACAGGGCAACTCAAAACATGGCAACTTGCCCCATCAGAGCAAGCAGGGAAGAAAGCCAGGGAGAGAGAGAGAGAGAAAGAGAGAGAGAGAGACAAGAGATAGCAAGACAAAAGTCACAGATTTTTATAATCTAGTTTCAGAAGTGCCATTCCAACACTTTTGCCATATTTTATTCATTAGAAGTGAGTCACTTGGTCCAGCCTACCCTCACAGGGAGGGGATTTCACTGGGCATGAATATCTGTAGGAGGGGATTAGTGGGAGACAGCTGAGAAGTCAGCCCAGCATGAGAGTGCCTGGGTGGTACAGATGGTTAAGCATCTACTCTTGGTTTCAGCTCAGGTCGTGATCTCAAGGTCATGAGATCGAGCCCCGAGTTGAGCTCTGGGCTCAGCTTGGTGTCTGCTTGAGATTCTCTGTCTTCTCCCTGACCCTCGCACTTGTGCTTGCTCTCTCTTTCTCTCTCTCTCTCTCAAATAAATAAATCTTAAAAAAAGTAAGCCCAGCATGAAAAGCAAATGCATGGTTGCAGAAATTGCTTCTCAGGCTTTTTCTTTAACTCTATCCCATTAGAAGAGGATTGAAATACCATGGATATTTGTTATCGAAACAGCCTTCTGTGAGTGAAAAAATTCTATGATGTGTTTTAATGTTAAAATTAAAGGAATTTTGCATTTTTACTCCATCCTTCCCATCATGTAACGACAGTTAGTACATCCACAGGACTTATTACGTTCTGGGCACTATTCTGAGTGCTTCACACTCAGTCTGTGCTACTTGTTATGGCAGCCCTTGTAAATTAATATACCTGTCATCAGGGATACTAATGTCCCAGGGTGACGTGCCATATAAAGCAGTGGTTTCCAGTATCCCCTGCCACATTCCAGTTTCACAAGCTCAGGTGTGGTGGAAAACACTTAGGATTTGGCAGCCAAAGCAAGAATGATCTTGAGCAGGTAAAATTAGGCCAGCTCCACAACTTTCTGTAAAGTGAGGCTAATAAGACCTACCTCACAGGGCTGTTGAGGGGATTAACGAGATAATGCGAAAGTGTCTGGCAGTAGCTGACATATATTAAACCCTTAGTAAATGTCATTTATTGCTTAAATGGCAAGTCACATGTTAAAGCAATTACTAAAGACACATAACAGAAGCATGGCTCCCTGTTCACCCTCTCTCTATGTCCATGCTGTTCTGGAAAGAGATGGAAAAAAATTCTCAGTTTTTCTTCAGTGCAGGCATTCTCTTTATTGGTCCATTGCAATTTTCTCACCAGGAACTGAATGGGCCAGAATCTTGATTTTGGACTTCCCAGCTTCCAGAACTATGAGAAAATAAATTTCTGTTGTTTAAGCCAAGCATCATGGTATTTTGTTGTGGCAGCCTGAACTAAGACAATGTCTAAAAATTGAAATTAAATGATTTAATGAACATTGAGTAGCAAGCAGAGGCCTAGACGCATGTGTGCTAAGGCCCATTGTAGAAGACATTTCCAGAGTGGTTTAGATGTTGGAGTGGCTGATATTTATGGTCCCTTTCTCCTCTGAGATTCTATGATTTCACAAGTCTTTAAAGCCATTTGAACATAGGACCATCTTCTCACTTTATGGAGGGCCGAGACTAGACAAATTGGTTTCATGTCTGTGTCTACCCTGCTTAATTGACAGGGGCTGCCTGAAGCACTGTTTTGAGAAGGATTTTTGAAGCTGTGCGAAAAGAAATCTACGATAAAGAGAGCTAATGCTTATTGGGTACTTGTCATGCATCTGGCCCTATTCTAAGTATAGTATTTGTATTAACTGACTTTATACTTGCAACAACTCTAGGAGTTGGATCCTAGTAGCGTCAACATTTTTTTTTTTTTGACATGAGAATCAAGGCATAGAAAAGTAACTACTCCAAGGCCACATGATTAGTAAATGTCTTCAGACTACAAACCTAGTAGTTTGGCTTAAGAGCTTTTGCCTGTAACTATTACACTATATACTTCTCCAACAATCCATTTGCAATATTTAATCTGAGTGAAGGGGGTCACATGCTCAGTGAAGGGTTACATGCTCAGAAGTCCTTATCTTGGGATCTGTTTTGGGGGAAACTCAAACTAAGACAAGTGGGCATAACATTTTCATTTGAATGTCATCACCATTCAGACACACACCAGAAGAAATTTAAAGACTCTAAGAGTGGAATAACAGATTAGTGCTCAGTATTTCAGATTCTGCAAATTATATGGAAGCAATGTTTGGAATTCTATTATTTCTTCCAGAATTCTAGGACCACGTTCTCCCAGTTCATGCTATGATGGGTAGTAGAAATAGGTAACATCTGTTATTAAACCACATTTCTCTGGCTCTTCAATCATGCATCATTTCAGGGACACCAACTCCTTTCTTAATCAACTCCCACCCTCATATCTATTTATGTAACTACCCTGAGAATCATGTATGCTTAATACTCGCCCCAGACACCTCCTTCCTTCTACAGCTCTCTCCATCTCATAATTATCTGCTGTTGAGTTTTCTTATGCAATTCCTTGTTCAGGTTACTGATAGCTGCAAAACCATTTCCTGTCCCATCTTGTCACCCAACTGTGTCTGTTAAAAGTAATGTCATTGTCTTTCTCTTCTCTGGTCTAGATTTGGTCATTCTGCTCAGGTACTCATGCCTGTTGAGTACTGGATCATCAGCTGCCAAATTCGACATATAGAAGTAGGCTCTTCCCCCAAGATAATCTCAGCCTTCTCTCCTATTAATCCCATCATGCCCCTCAGGATCTGAGAGACAAGCAATGAGAGGCATGGGAAATTCCATGTCTATCCCTGCACAATTCTCCATGTGTCTCCCTTTAGAATTTATTTAAAGTAATCCTTTCTATCAAATTGGCTTCAAGAGTCCTGCATCTTTTCTCCTTCCAGAGAATCCCTGTGTTCCCTTTATTGTAGAGATGGCTAAGGAAAGATGATAAAAATTTACAGTCCTTGATCCCGCATTTTAAAATGCAAGATGTTAAAATCAAATAAAGTAGGTCAAAGCTTCTCTGTATTTAGCAGAGACTAGTGCTTTCCCATATCAGCAAATATTAAAGTTGATAGGCAATCAAAAGTGCTATATCTTACTTTAGTATAAGAAAATGTTATTAAGAAGCTAACATTCTATTTTTATCTTAGCCAAAGAAATGGAGCAAACCCAACTATATAACTTTATTGCTTATGATTTTGTAGATAGCTATTTTGTACACTTAAGTAGAGGTATTTATTTTGCATTTATTTGGACAATGAGTAATAGTTAAACACATTCAACTAATTAATTATGAGTGAAGTCTGCTTAAATGCAGCCTGTGGTTGAGCTTATAAAACCTGCAGGGGTTTGAAGCAATATTTAAAGTTGGAAGGTCTGATAGAACAAAATGGAGGAATGTACAAGGAGGAATAGTATTTGAATTCAAGGCTAAAGGTACCTGGGGAAAACTTTAAGTCTTTGGTTTATTTTGAGATTGGAGAAAGTTATGAATATCCTCCATTATTCTGGGGCATAATAGCACTCAGTTGGACAAATATAATAAAATGTGTAAGTAAAATTAAATGATGCTGCTATTCTTCCTAATAATAGCAACTGTAACATCTAGGGCACATGCTACATTCCTTTAATGAAAAAAAGAAAGAATATAAAAACCTCTAAAGCAGGCTAACACTATTAATAAATTATTTTGTAAAAATTCATCTCACTAACATCAATGAATGATTTTAACAACAACTTGCAAGGTAAAGAGAAGATATTGCCATTAGGTTAATGGAGAGAATCATTGGGTTGAAGGACTTTGTCATGGGATGGACTGCAATTTGAAACCCTGAGTCTTTCATCTCCTCCCAAATATGGCACCCAGACTCATACTTATGCCTCTTTGAAATTGGAATCATTGCTCAGTGAGGATTTCATGACCCCACATCTAATCTGTCTCTTGGAGTCCATGCTGCTCCTCAGAAGATGAATCTCTGTTATAGCCCAGCAATAGCTAGATCTAATCTTTCAAAGTAAGGAACATTGGGTTTGGAGCAGTTGGGGCACTGGCTGCTAGCTTTGCCCTGGATGCCTTCCACCTGGCTTGAGTTTTGTATCTCTGATACTATCCATTTCAGTCTTGATCTAGCACTTAAACTGAACCCATATCTCTGAGTGTTTCCAGTGGACTCATCCTCCATCCTCCAGTCACTTGACTTCCAATCTTTTTATTTTATTTTATTTTATTATTTATGTTAGTCAACATACATTACATCATTAGTTTTTGATGTAGTGTTCCATGATTCATTGTTTGTGCATAACATCCAGTGCTCCATTCAATACATGCCCTCCTTAATACCCATCACCCAGCTAACACATCGCCCCACCCCCCTCCCCTCTAAAACCCTCAGTTTGTTTCTCAGAATCCATAGTCTCTCAGGTTCATATCCCCCTCTGATTTGCCCCCCCTTTATTTTTCCCTTCCTACTATCTTCTTCTTCTTCTCTTTTAAACATATAATGTATTATTTGTTTCAGAGGTACAGGTCTGTGATTCATCAGTCTTACACAATTCACAGTGCTTACCATAGCACATACCCTCCCAAATGTCCATCACCCAGCCAACCCATCCCTCCCACCCCCCACCACTCCAGCAATTCTCAGTTTGTTTCCTGAGATTAAGAATTCTTCGTATCAGTGAGATCATATGATACTTGTCTTTCTCTGATTTAGAAAGCATTATTTCATTTAGCATAATACCCTCTAGTTCTATCCACGTCATTGCAAATGGCAAGATTTTGGGTTTTCTTATGGCTGCATAATATTCCATTGTATATATATACCACATCTTCTTTAACCATTCATCTGTTGATGGATATCTTGGCTCTTTCCATAGTTTGGCTATTGTGGACATTGTTGCTATAAACACTGGGGTGCTCATACCCCTTTGGATCACTACATTTGTATCTTTGGGGTAAATACCCAGTAGTGCAATTGCTGGGTTGTAGGGTAGCTCTATTTTCAATTTTTTGAGGAAACTCCATACTGTTTTCCAGAGTGGCTGCACCAGCTTGCATTCCCACCAAAAGTGTAGGAGGGTTCTCCTTTCTCCGCATCCTCGCCAACATCTGTCATTTCCTGACTTGTTAATTTTAGCCATTCTTTTTTTTTATGTTATGTTAATCACCATACATTACATCATGCTTTTGATGTAGTGTTCCATGATTCGTTGTTTATGTATAACACCCAGTGCTCCATTCAATACCTGTCCTCTTTAATACCCATCACCAGGCTTTTAGCCATTCTGACTGGTGTGAGGTGGTATCTCAGTGAGGTTTTGATTTGGATTTCTCTGATGCGAATGATGGTGAGCACTTTTTCATGTGTCTGTTGGCCATTTGGGTGTCTTCTTTGCAGAAATGTCTGTTCATGTCTTCTGCCCATTTCTTGATTGGATTTTTTGTTCTTTGGGTGTTGAGTTTGATAAGTTCTTTATAGATTTTGGATACTAGCCCTTTATCTGATATGTCATTTGCAAATATCTTCTTCCATTCTGTCAGTTGTCTTTTGGTTTTGTTGACTGTTTCCTTTGCTCTGCAAAAGCTTTTTAACTTGATGAAGTCCCAATAGTTCATTTTTGCCCTTGCTTCCCTTGCCTTTGGCGATATTTCTAGGAAGAAGTTGCTGCAGCTGAGGTCGAAGAGGTTGCTGCCTGTATTTTTCTCTAGGATTTTGATGGACTCCTGTCTCACATTTAGGTCTTTCACCCATTTGGAGTCTATTTTTGTGTGTGGTGTAAGGAAATGGTCCAGTTTCATTCTTCTGCTTGTGGCTGTCCAATTCTCCCAATACCATTTGTTGAAGAGACTGTCTTTTTTCCATTGGACATTCTTTCCTGCTTTGTCAAAGATTAGTTGACCATAAAGTTGAGGGTCCATTTCTGGGCTCTCTATTCTGTTCCACTGATCTATGTGTCTGTTTTTGTGCCAGTACCATACTGTCTCAATGATTACAGTTTTGTAATAGAGCTTGATTGACTTCCAATCTCTTATTCAGACTTCAGATAGGTCTCCAAACTTCCCTGACTCTGTTCTTAGGCTTTTTGGAAACATGTTTATCTGAATGCCTCCCTCGTACAAGAACTTCCTCCAACCCTAACCAACTACTGGCAATTTGGTATCAACATTCTCCTAGTCTAAATCAGGGGCTCCGTATCTGCTATTTGCCCTGTGCCATCCTCCGATACCACAAAAGAGCAGCCCTACCTGGGATGCAGGTTGGCCTTTTATTGGCTGAGAGTACTCTTTTTGGTGCATTTATTTTCCTTATTTCTTTCTTTTGGGCAAAATGAAATCTAAATGTATAGGACTTATCAAAGGAAGAGGAGGAAGTGGGGGAAGGAAGAGGGAAAAAAAGGAGGGGGGAGAGGGACAAAGAAGAAAAAGATGAAGCTGTCAACATGCAAGAAGGGATTGCTGTGAAAGTCACTAACATGAGCATGCATGTGATGTGGTTAAGCATCCTGACCACTTGATAGAAAAGAAAGCTCATGGAGTAGCCCAATGGGAAAGTATCAGCTCAGACCTTTCCCCACCCCAATAAGTGAATATTCCCCAAGAAAGAAAGAGCTTTAAAATATCTTTCTCCACTGCAACATCAAGAATTCTGATTTAACAAACAAATAAAAAGCAGTATCATAAAAAACATAAACACAGGTCAAATCCACTAAACTCGTGTGTGTGTGTGTGTGTGTGTGTGTGTGTGAAAGAGAGGCATACATACAAAGAAAGAGAGAGAGACACTTCTGTCAGATGTGAATTTAAATTTTGGGAAACCTGAAACTTTTACAATTTAGGGAGCCCACTTTAAGAAAAAGAACACAAAAATATAAATGACAACTTCCAGAGCCCTGGAAGGGGCTTGCAATGGAAGGGTTCTGAAGCTTCATTTCATTTGCTTAGTTATTAGAATAAATATTTATTTAGAACAAGAATAGAGGGTCACATGGGTGGCTCAGTCAGTTGGGCGTCTGCCTTCGGCTCAGGTCATGACCCTGGAGTCCTAGGATCGAGCCCCACACTGGGCTTCCTGCTCAGCAGGGAGTCTGCGTCTCCCTCTGCCCTTCACCCTGCTTGTGCTCTCTGGCTCTTGCTCTCTCAAATAAATAAATAAATAAAATCTTTAAAAAAAATAGAACAAGAAGAGAAATTGCAACAAATGATAGGTTTTTGACAGGTGCCAAACACCACAAAAATTGCAAAAATAATAATGTTTTTTATTAATTAGCTGCCTGACATATCTCTACATTATTTTTGGTTGCATATTCTCTGATGGCTTCTTCATATGACAATAATTTTGACATGTAATCCTTCCTAGATAAAATAGAAAATAATTAGTCTTCTAGCATTATTAATATTTTTATTATCAATAATTTAGAATAATTTATTTTACCTTTAACACCAATTATTGGTAACGTTTCACAAATTTGAGCAATTTTGTCAAGTTTCATTTACAGGTAAGCATTACAGATGTACGTACTATTTGTAATACTGATCTAGTTTTGGGTCCCACAAACACAGGAATTCTGATAAATTCTATTTCTCACTATTACCTGCAAAAAACTGACTGTTTGGTACATTTGTAATTGCATATACCGTATTTTTATGAATATCTTCCTTACAGGAGAGAATTTTGGTTCTGCCCAGACACCAGTGAGAAGGAACTCCTCCATTTTCAATTTTACATGTTTGCTGACTGAAAGATTTTCCACAGACCAACTGCTGACTGCACCTGTTTCAAACTGTGTTTCTCCTCCAGGCCTCACATGCTTCCTGCGTGATTGTGACATGCCCTTCAGCCTTGCACCCTGGTGTGGTGAAGCTCAGTGAATGAGAGTCCTGAAGGGCAGGAGGGAGCCTGGAAGCCATTTCATCTTCAGGAAGGCCAGCAATATTTTAATTATTTATGGCAGAGACTGTGAGCCACATAAATATAACCCACTAAACATAAATTAATGTATAAACAACTCAATCTCCCCTTGGTTGGATCTCCAAATACCTGCAGCCACATTGACACTACGTGTTTTGAAGGGAAGCATAACAAAGTGGAGATTGGAGTGGCCTTAGCAATTGTGGTTACATTATCTTACTCATGCAAATTTTAGACATTTACAGGGCCTCTCCCAGAGCCCTGGAAGGGGCTTGCAATGGAAGGGTTCTGAAGCTTCATTTCATTTGTTTTATGGTAAATCCAGCTCTGGCACCAGCCAGCATTTTCTTGAGTGCTTAAGAAATACAGGAAGCCAAGCCCTCCATAAAAATTAATTGATAACAACTTAGTATTTGGAGACCATCCTATGAGAAAAGACATTATTAAAGACTAGAGATAAGTCATGCTTAATAATTAGGGTCCTACAGCAAGCTATAGACATTTCTCTGAAGATATCAACTGCTAGGAATGGCATGAAACAGATTACAAGAAAAATCCAAAAGGTTATCGAAACATTCCCATAGATCTTCTAGTCCTTATCAAGGAGAAATTCTATTTTGCTGTCAGAAACCAAAAGTATCTTATTCATCAATTTTGAATATAAGAATGTTTCAAGACATGCATTATTTTTTACCTTATAGTATAGATTTCAGGCATTCGTAAATTTTGCTGTTGTCTTTGTAAACCTTTCAGGCGGGTAACTGATCTCTATGGACACTACAGAACTGTTATAGTCCTGGTTTTTATGGCCACATTGGGATAAGCCAGGATAGATGGGCCCCACATAGAATTCTATCTTACTGAGGCTTATTTCTGGGTATGCTGCAAGTTACACAAGAAGAAAGTATCCTAAGCACTGAAACAATCACTTATATTATGAATACACTATCTGCAGTACTAAAACTGCATGTCCTGTGCTAAAAGTTTCAACTCTAAAAGTATGGTGGCTCTTCAGGTGATACATGGAAATTGGAGCAAATGAAGAAAATGATGATGATAGATTCAAGCAGCTGATGGGTGTACTGCATGACAAAGTTTAAATGAGACTTAAAATGACAATTATAAGCTCCATGACTATTTGTTGTAAAATAAACCACTTTTCTATTATGAATGAGGGGTATCGAAACACCATGAATCTCTGGGAGAAAAAGAGATTTTTTTTTTTTTTTTTATTGAACAAAACTGAATGTGAGACATGGAGAATCAGGAAGTCAAAGTTCTGACTCAGAATAGAAAAAAATAGAAGCATAAATTACCAAGACTGCATTCTAGAGCATAACAAAGAATTTTTTGAAGAAATATAGGGCTGAAAACACCAAAATGGGGTTACCTAATTTATTTTTCTTTGGGATAAAAACGTATCTAATCCTAGATAAAAAAAATTTTCCATTCTCAAAGATGTCTAGAAAAGGAGATCTAGAGCCATGCTTAAACAGAATTCTAGTGTTTACATTGCTCTCAAAGATGAATTCATGGATCTATCTTAGAGTGATCTCGGTTTCTGTTCTGTTCATGCTATAAAAAAAGACTAGCTTATTCATAATCTTTTACATTTTAACCATTCATGCAATTTTGCTAAACTCTCTCCAAGTTCTGTATTTTTGTCTCTGACCAGGGAAATTCTAGTTGCTTTGATATTTTCTCACATAACTCTTAATCCATTTTTTATGATTCTTCTCTTAATTTGATCCCTCTTTAGTTGTGCAGCTAGGTTTAGCTCCTCTTATATAAAAATTTGTTATTGTATCAGTCAGGAATGTGTTTGCCTGGAAGTAACAGAAACATCAACAAACAGTATCCTAAACAAGAAAGGGGTTTATTTGTCTTAAAATGCAATAAAATTATAGGAGTAGGCAGGAAAGGGCATGCTGGTAGCTCAGTGATGTCATTAAGGATCCTTTACTTTCCCCCATTTGCCCTCTCTGCCACCCTTAGGATGAAGGCTTTCTCAGCATGCTTATAACCTCCTGGTCACTAGATGACTGTTGCACTTCCGGGTTCATGTTCCTGTTACACACAAGATGATGAAAGAAAGGACTTCACTCCTCTGATCAAGAGCTGGAGGCTATTTCTCTACCCATTGAATCTGGGTTGACCTTGTGACTTGCCGCGACGAAATGAATATGAAAGAATTAAAGATATTCCAGTTACAAGCCTAGGCCTTAAGAAGTCCTGCACTCTATCACTCTCTTTTGGAAACCTGCTTTGATGCCACTAAAACAGCCTTCTAGAAGATGAAAGACCATGTGGAGCAGAGATTAGCTGTCTCAGTGGAGGCTACATTAGATCAGTAAGCCCCCAACTGACCCATATCTAGCCACAGACACTTGAGTGAATCAGCCTAGATTAGGAAGACTGCCTAGCTGAGCCTCCACCAAATTGGTAACCAAAAGAATCATGAGCTAAGCAAATGGTTGTTTTAACCCACTAAATTTTGGGGTCTTTTCTTATGCAGCAAAAGCTAACTGATACACTTATTTCTTCTGAGTTACACCATTCCCACCCAGTAGTTCCAATGACTTAGATGAATTCATTGCAATTCTGGCTGAATGCTTACATCTCATTTATCATCAGTAGAAATTGAGTGGTCCCTTTAGCTTCTTTCTGCAAAATTCTACTTACCAGTTTTAGACAAGACAGCAATGAGCCCGAGTGGGTTTCTCTTGTTCATATCCCATACATGGTCCCATATTTTTTGTGCAGATTAATTTTAGGAGAGTAGATTGCCTCTACTTTCTTGCCTTTAGATGTTGCTGTGGGTGAGAGATCTCAATATGTAATATCCTCCAAACTTCAGAGCATAGTTCTCAAACTCTCTGAATCATTTTAAACTCCCTCTTTGTTGGCTTAAGGTAAATGGGGAAATACCCCTCTTACACCTTAATGATGGATGGGACTTACAGCATACCAACTGCCCCTAAAAATCCCTTTCTAATCTCCCATAATCCAACCCTTGATACCCAACTTGGTGTACTGGGTTAGGAATCCTTTAACTGATTTTTGATCATTCTTTTGCACATTCCACATCATGGCTTCTCACCTCACATGAAAATGTGACACCTATTTCCATTTTATCATCCCGCACATTGACATAAACTGGAAAATCTGCATGTGGAGACTACTTTGTCAGAAAACACTGGGGTCATTTTGGGCCAGAAGTAGGGAGGGGAGGAAGTTAGGTAACTGCTTTCCAGAATTCAGAATTTAGCAGAAAGTATGCCACATCTTACCTCAAATTTTACTCAGAAAACTTTACATTCCCTTGAATAGTATCCTTCTCACTTGGGATTCGTAGCTACCTGAAGGACCATAAACAAAATGTAATGAATACCAGTGAGAAGGTGTTATAAATATTGAGAGGACTCCTGGGGATGGGGGGGGAGCTGCCGCAGGAAGCGGCTGCCCTACAATGTCTGCCCTTATTTAATATCTTCATTCACAAGCCAGAATAGGGAACAGACAGCACACTGATGAAATTCACAGATGGTACTCATTTGGGAGAGATTATGAATACCAGAGATATCAGAAAAAAATGATACAAAAGTACCCAGAGAAGGAATAACAATGAGACTTGACTTTGAAAATGCAAAGTGATGTGTCTGAATATAAAAAAAGAAAATCTTCAACATTTAAATAGAGGGGAGAAAACCAGAAGTCAATGTTGAAAGTGACATCAAGTTGGGATAACAGAGTTAAATTTAAAAATGGGCTCTTTGAAATACAGCAGTAAAATTACTACTGTATTTCTTAATCTTCTGTGATCTCTGGAAGACAACTAAGGTGTTTCTGCTTCGTGCTCCGTATTCTTAGCTTATCACATTGTTTTTATAAATTACCTTTAGATATGTCTATCCTTCCTCATCAGACTATGTTTCTTGAGCATGAGGACTGGGTTATGTTCCTTGCTATAAACCTTGGGCCTGGCTCAGTGTCTGGCACAGAGTAGGCACTGGAAAAATATTTCTTGCAGAAAATGAACTGCTTCCAACAGCATCTCTTTGAATGAGATGTGGTGGCGAAAACTTATCAGGTAACACTTGGGTTTCAGGACTCTAAGTAACGAGGAAGCAAGAAAGAGTTACCCAGAAATCAGGAATAACCATAACTACCTTTCCTTTGTATAGAACTTTCGTAATTAGTTTTTATGTTTTCTCTTCAAACAGGAAGTCGCATATTCAAAAGGGACAGAGGGGTTGAATTCCTCACTATGGAGACAAAAGTGTTTGAGAATTGGAGAGCTCTGTCTGATTTGTAGAAGCTATTTCTGTCAGTTTGAGCATTACATCGGATGTGCAAGTCATGTTGGCCTAGAGTGGAGAACGTGAAAGTCGATACAGTTTCCTGAGTTTCCAGTTTCCTCTACTGATCCTTATAATTCTTTCAGGGGGTCCACAAGGTCAAAATTATTTTCACATTATACAAAGATGTTATTTCTCGCTTTTATTCTCATTCTCTTTTGAATGTACAGTGGAGTTTTCCACAGGCTAAATAAATAATGTGAGGACATCATTGACCTAAAGGCTAAGGGAGTGTTTGCTTGTGTATTCTTGTGTTTTAAATTTTTCACCGTGCGCATTTCTAATGCAACAAACATCGATAGATAGGACACACACACAAAAAAGCTTTTGGGGGGTCCTTAATAAATTTCAAAAATGTAAAGCCACCCTGAAACCAAGAAATATAAGAATTCCTTGCTTTGAATTCCGACTTTGGGCTCAAACAGACATAGGTTAAAATTCCCATTGCACTGACTGCTCAGGTATTTACCTTTCCTAAGTCTCAGTGTTCCTTGCATAAGAGTCATATTTACCTCATGGAGCTGTTGTGAGAATGAAATATGAAAACAAGGATAAAGAACAGATCTCAGTGCTGAGCACACAGTTGAGCCTTAATAAGTGGTTTATCATCATCGTAAAGGAAGGATAACATGCAGTGACTTCCAAGAGCCTTTTTAGGACCCTTTGGAAACCAGGTTTCCTTTGCAGGACTGCATCCATCCTCCAAGGACAGTAGAGGAGAGGAGTTAAGAGGGCAGAGCCTTCCTTCCTTCTCCTTGAAATCGATGAGAAATTGATGATTCTGGTGCTTCTGACTTCTGGAGGCGGTGGGTTCATTAATTTCAAAACTGCCTCTAGAAGCTCCTGTGTATAAATCAGAACATGAAACAGATGATGTCTCCCTTCTGGTGGTTAGAGCAGGAGGGCATCAATTTCGAGCAGGAGGAGCAAAGGGCTCGATGTTTCTTACCAATGGCCTTTACAGAGACAAATCTTTGCCACTGATAATAGTCCCATGTGGAGGGTATCAGGGACCATGCTTTTCCTTTTCTTAGAGAAAACTGGTTCCCAAGGACTACTGCATTCAAAATAGTAATACTGATACAAATATAAATCATAAGGGTAATGAAATGTACATTTCTCTAACACTTCCCAATTAATGCTTTCATATGCATGGATCTATAACACCAGAGCTGGAAGGTTCTTGGTGATTATCTAAGCTAAGCCTCTAACATAGAATTGACCCAGAGAAAATGCGACCCAGACAATTTAAGTCACTTGTCCAAGATTATACAAAGAATGGAAATACCATGATCTTATTAAAATTCATGATAACTTGATATGTGCAGAGTGGATGTTATTTATTACATCCAATTTGCAGATGAGAGAACAGACTTGATATATTAACTCTGGGGAAATAGTTAAATCTAAATAGCACAGCCAAGATTCAAGTCCAGGTCATCTGAGGGGACTTCACCATTTTATCTACAGAATCACTGTCAGATTTTGGGGAATGCTTACTTCCCAGAAAAACTGTGGGATAATGATTCCAGAAATGCTAGTAGCAGCACCTCTATCCTTCCCCTTCCTTCTCCCACCAAACATTATAGTCCTGCCATCCTCTTGCATGGACTTGTGTGATCTTAGATCTCCTCAGTAAATCCCTACATTGGACCTTATACATTGAAGAGAATGAGTATATTCATGGGAGATGCTGATACCACCAAAGAATTGATCTTCCTTAGTCAAAGTTGCTGAATCTCATACAAGAAGCACCTGAAGCCTCTCTTGCTTGGGATTTTTTTTCTTGACTATTTTGCTGTTACAGTGGAAATCACCCCAATACCCATTTATTTACATTAGACTTCTGAAGGCCTTTGCTAAAATAGCAATGCCATTTTGGCAATGTGATGCATTAACTTTATGAAACATCATAAACTGGCTTTTCAAATTAGTGTAGATTCCTTCTGTATTAAGGTCAGAAAGGAATAGGGAACTACAGTAAGAGCTCTAGTGGTGGGCAATTAGAGGGCAATGGGTATCAAGGGGAGTCTTACCATAGTTTCCTCTACTCTGATCTTATGAAAAGATGTTCTCCTTTGATCTCCAAAGCTATCAAAGCTGACTCATTTGTCCTCATTTCCATAGGACCTTTTATGTAGCTCTATCTCAGACCCTCTTGTCACTAATCCTTCAGTCTTGCTTCTTCCAGTTCATTGGCCAACCAAGAAGCCCACTTGTACTGCCCAGAAGTCCTTGGGTATCGATTCCCCAGGCACCTCTCCTCCATACTAAGTGTATGGCCAACTGTAGCATCCTACTTGCAGCTCTGCACACTAGGAGGGCTTCCGGCTCACCCGTGGCAAGGTTCTCATGCAGCAGCAAATCATCCCAGCAGGCACCTGTATGTCCTGCTGACACATCTATCAGCTGTGTCTTTGCTCCACAAAAGCAGGAGTGCTGGAGGCCTTGCTGGAGCCCAGTACTTGGCAAGAGAGCTGGTAACGCTGCTAGGCCAGGTAGTGGCAGCCGTTGCCATAAAGATGGTGGTAGCAGCTGGGAGACAGGTGAAGTTAAATTGTATAGAGTGTTTCGCCAAATTATCTGACCACAGAACAAGTCTTATTAATATCATGAGGATCCAGAATTTTGTAGAACACATGTCGGCTTGCACTGTTATAAGCATGTATCTGTTTTCTGAGTACTGAACAAGTTTGAACTACATGGATGAATCAGTAAACATCTCCCCGATATTGTAAAAGATCTTCATTCTTATGTGTAGCCCCTAATTATGGTACTTAGAATATTTGTGGACCCGAGGCTTTGGTTCAAGGTGTTTGTTTGCTTCTTATGAACTGTACGAACCTGAGTAAGTTATTTGACCTCCTGAGCCTCCGTTTCCTCACCTCTAAAGTGTGAATGATAAATAGTATTTCATAATGATGAGTACTAGTTCAGCTGCTATCTCTCAGTCAAGATGAACTAGGTTATGCTACAATAATAAATCAATCTCAATCTCAAAATCCCATGGTTAACACAACAAAGTTTTTTCACTCATCCTGCATGTCTACCATGGGATTAGTGAGGACCATACTCAGGCACCCAGGCTGACAGTCTCCTCAATGTTGTAACTCAGCCACAGGAGACAGAAGGCTCTCTCAGTCACCCCAGCCGAGGAGAGGAGCTCTAGAGAGTCTTGCACCGGCAATCACAGCCTTTGGCCCAGAAGTGACACATGTTTACTTTAGCTCAGAGCCTGGCAGCTAAAGTGATCCTCATGAACTCACCTGATTGCATAGTGCCTGGATATAGCAGGAGCCCCAGACATGTTTGTTGAATTAATAAATGAAGGAATAAACCAATAAACCAATAAATAACAATAATAATCATTTATATATAGCATTGTTTCCAGGTGCCCAAAACTGAGGTTTACACATATTTTTCTTATTTAACGGTGAAACAGACACAACTAGATACGAGTTTGGCTGTGGATACATTGATATAAATGTACTTTTATAATACGTGATTTTAGAAAGATTTTAAATTGTTCTTTTCCCTTCCTTTGCAGCATTAGTTTAGAGGATACCTCAAACGCCCTGAAGTTCTGAATTTGGTTTGTCTCATTTTAAAACTACTCAGAGGAATTTGACAACGACATTAGGCATCTCCATCATGGCTTCGTAGATCAGTTAATGTGAGCTCGCTTTCAAGTTCAAATCTAAAAGTCCAGGTACATCTTAATCTGAACTCTTTGAAGTTTACCCATCCTCATTTAATGTGATAATGTAATCTATATGTTCAGAACCCATTTGAGGGGTAGGAAAGGGAAAATGGCACGCAAAAGGAAAGATGAACTGTTCTCAGGGGTGAAATCTATCTCACACATGCATTTATCTTGGGCAGACACTGTTGTTTAAACTAAAAATAATCACAGCCAGTTCTGTGACATTAACCTGCTTAGTTACTCCTGCATAAAACCAGGAATGAAAATGAGGGCAAAGGTTAGTAGTGAGTCTGAGGATGATTCTATTTCTATGCTAACACCGTTTCATCCTGCCTGGAGGAAAATGGTGCCTATGTGTTACACGCTCACGTTGATTTCTCAAGTTATAATTAATTTACTTGGGCTGTTGTTACATATAAAAGATTAAAATGCTGAATATTCTACTTACTCTCACAATGCTGCCAGATTACCACTTAATGCTCAGAGAAGACTTTGCCATTACTGTGAGCTCCATGTTATTCAGAAGGCAGCCCTGACTCATCTTATTGTCCTTGTCTTTCACCGTATTCTAAATAGGTAAAAAGGTAAACATATTAATAGTCTTAATATATACCTCTCCATCCCAAAAGAATGTGCACAATAACATCTACCCCAGAAAAAGACAAAGGAGAAGAAAACTCATTCAGAAAAATAAAGGGGAGGGGAGCATTGAAACCAGAGGGAAAAGGGGAAGCTGAACAATAGAATTTACATAATGAGCAAAGGAAAAAGGTTAAAGCCTTTTTTTTATTCATATGCTGGCTCTTTTTAAGAATGCCTCAAGGATTAGAATAGACATTAGTCATATTCATACCAAATATGAGGAAAGCAGACTTCGGATATTCCTTCTTTTATGCCTCAAGAAACAAGCAATTATCTCTTATCTATGGGGGGGATCTTTAGGAAGGGGAGGTGCCCAGTAGAAAAACAAAAACAACAAAAAAAACCCCAGAAACCCTGAGGAAGTAATGTCTCACACTTCAAACATTTTGCACAGCTCCGTTTGTTGTTATGAAGCGATCCTGTCAGGTAGTCTTAAAATCTTTTTAATTCGTCCTCACCAAGTTTCCCACTTCAAACAAGGAGTTGTCTACTACAAAATGACAGTTATCCGAACTGAACAAAATGGCAGTTGTTGGCACAACAGTCGGTCTGTTCAGACTGACTGCAACAGACAAAATGGAGAAACCTCAAATAGTTAGGTTTTGTAAGGTGAATGGCTCCAGTATTTCCCACCCTCTCAAAGGGGCTTTGCGATTTTAATACTGGGTCAGGGACACATTTCTTAGCTTCTCTGATGGACTCCGATGCCCCTTCTTGTGTTCTAGTTGTCCTGTGTGCTTCTCCTCTTTAACACTAACTACCATGGGAATTTTATGTTGACTTGTATGATTGTTTTAGTCATGTTCATGTTCCCTACTCATTTGGCTTCCTGAGGACAGTAGACATGCCCTTTCCTTGTTCACCACTGTGTCCCCGTAACAAGGGTCCGGGTAAACGCAGACATCTGATGCATCTGTGTTGCAGGCATGGGGGTAGATAAAACCATTAACCAGTTCATGTCAAAGATGGGCACCCTGACTACCTGTATCCCTCCAGCATTTTTTTCTATTCACTACATCCTTAATCTATGTGCTCTTTACCCAGGGACTGTCTTCAGTAACTTTTTCCTATATACGTAAACTTCATTTTTTAGAACACTTTTAGATTGACAGAGAAATTGCAAATATAGTACAGAGTTCTCACATGCCCTAAACCCATTTTCCCTATTATTAACACCTTGTATTAGTATTTGTTATAATCCACGAACCAATATTGATATTATTATTTTTCACTATTGTTAACAATATTATTATTAACTAGACCCTATCCTTGATTCAGATTTCCTTAGTTTTGACCTAATGTCCATTTTCTGTTCCGGGATCTCATCCAGGGTGCCACATTACATTTAATCATCAAATCTCCTTTGGCTCTTTTTGACTTGTAACAGTTTCTTAGACTGTGCTTTCTTTTGATGACCTTGACAATTTGCCCAGTACTGGCTAGGTATTTTGTAGACTATCCCTCCACTGGGATCAGTGTGAAGTTTTTCTCATGATTAGACTGGGGTTATGGAATTGAGAGGGAAGACCACAGAGGAGAAGCGCTATTTTCATCCCCTTGTGCCAAAGGTACATATTATTAACATGATTATCACTGAGGCTGTTGACTGTTGATCACCTGGCTGAGGTTGTATTTGCCAGGTTTCTCTACGGCGTGCAGCTACACTTAAGGATCTGGGACTTATGCTCCACATTCTTGAGAGGAAAAGGTCTAACATGACTTGGAATTCTTCTGCATGGGAAATTTGCTTATTCTCCCTCGTTTATTTGTTTATTCAGTTCTTTATTTACATCAGTATAGTTGATGCATATTTATTTTGTATTTAAGGTTATAATCCAATACTACACTGTTTATTTTGTTGCTTAAATTGTTTCAGCTTTGGCCACTGGGAGTTTTTTTCAGTTGGTTCCGGAGTCCCTTTGATATATCCTCATCCTTGTGAGGTTTTGTTTTTGTTTTGTTGTGTTTTTTTGAAGCACCTATTTTCTGGCATTATAAGGCACTCCAGGCTCATCTTGTCCTCTCCCTAGAATCAGCCATTTCAGCCATTTGTTTGTTTGTTTTTATGTTATGTTAATCACCATACATTGCATCATTTATTTCAGCCATTTCTTCAAGGAGCATTTGTTCCTTTTCTTGGAGAATGGTATTTGAAACCAAGATGGAGCTGCTAAATGTGCTAATTGTTACTGGGGTATAATTGCTTCTAGACCCTCTCAGCTGAAACAGCAAGGACATGCATGTGTGTCTAAATCGACAGATACATACATATCTGTACATATTTTTATATGTAACCGCCTGTATCTATGTTAAACTCAACATGAGTTCATAGTGGTATCTCTGATTCTAAGTCACGGCAACATCGATCATCCCAGCCTCCTCCTGTGTGTATCTGTAGACTTCCACTCCAGCAGTGATAAACTTGGCTTTCATCATCCACCATCCCTTTACTTGATGGTTCGATTCCAGGCCACAGGTACAGCAATATCAGAATTGTTAACTCATGCCTTTATGGAATAGGACTTTATCAGCTAGAACACAGTGCTTCCCTACACTCATTCTAGAGTTATTTCAGCCTCCCCCCTGCCCCAATGAGGTCGTTTTTAAACATTTGCATTACAGTTGGATTGTTTTGTGACATTCTGCTTTCTATCCTGTGATTGCCAGACCTTCTAAATGGTTTTTAAATAATTGGCAAAAATTACAATTCACTCTTTCTGTTGTAAAATGCAATGGATTTTGATAAATGCACAATATCATGTATCCACAATGACGTATCATACAGAATTGTTTCACATCCTAAAAACGAAATCATCATACCTAGTCAACCCTCCCTCCCCTTTCCCTCGAATCTCTTGCGGCCACTGATTTTTTTTTTTTTACTATTACTAGATTTTTGCCTTTTCCAGAATGCCATGTAATTAGAATCAACCAGTGTAGCTTTCTTAAACTGCCTTCTTTCACATAGCAATATGCATTTAAGTTTCATCCATGTCTTTTTGTGGATTGATAGCTCTTTTTTTTTTTTATTGCTGGATAATATTCCATCATATGGATGTAACGCCATCTATTTATTGAAAGCCATACTGGTTGCTTCCAGTTTTTGATGATTATGAATAAAGTTGCTATAAATATTCACTTGCAGGTTTTTGTATGGACATAATTTTCAAATCTGTTGGGTAAATACCTAGGAGTGCAATTGCTGGGTAGGGTCTCCAGTAACTTCTAATAACTACCAACTAAATCTCATTGAGGAGTTAACTGAAAATATATTTTTAAACCAACATTTACTGAATACTGATTATTTTCTTAAGCTTTGCAGCAGGGACTTTTACATCCCTTATTTATTTATTTATTCTGAAAATATTTATTGAATCTCTAGTATTATGGCCAGACTCTTTGAGGCATTGTGGAGGAAGCCATGAACAACAACAATCCTTCCTTAAGGAACTTTTATTCGAGTTAGGGGAAACGTTATAAATGAATGAATGAATGAATGAATGAATGAATGAATGAATGTATAAAATATGAAGTGAAGATGAGCATTTATAACAAAGCTATGGAAGGATAAGGTGGATTCGAGTGTCAGGAAGGGTGTATTTTATGTCAGGTGGATTGGAAAGCCTTCTCATGCAAGGTGACATTTGCACAGATACTTGACTGACCTGACAAAGTGGGTCAGGAATAGTTGAAATTCTATGCAGAGGCCCTGAGGCTGCAATAGACCTAGCATGTTCACATTTCGGAAAGAGCAAGGAGGCCAGTGTGGACGAAACCAATGAGAGAAGAAGAGGATGTGAGGCAAAGCGAGAGGAGAGAAAGAAGTTAGAAGAGCAGATTATATAGACTCTTTAGGCCATGGTGAGGATCTTGCATTTTCTTCCAACTAAGAGAGCAAAGTTAGAGCAGAGGAGAGATGTGATCTACCCAATACTTGCCGTAGCCCCCACTTTTTCACCCACCAGTGAAGTTGTGCACCAGGGAATGGCCCACTGGAAAATGGCCAGTATGGTATGATTCCAGCAATATCATTTCAAAGGTACGGTTAGGCAAATTTTACTTGAAAGAGGTGCCATGAGGGAAGGGAGTCTGGCTCCTGCAAGTGCAATCACAATGTCATCATCAGGGAATGGCTGTAGAACGCCTTCTAGTCTTCCATTGTGATGTCGTGTGCATGTTCTCACTTTCATTCTGTGTGTTAGTCAAGGAAGACAGAGTTCTATGTTAAATTCCAGGAAATTTAGGCATAATGATTTAAAAATGTTAGCCTGCCTCTAATATTTAATGAGCACTTACTATATGCCGAGCATTATCCTAGAATGTATATTTTTTCTTATATATCTGTGTGTGTATATATATATATGTATATATATATATATATAGTTTAATCTACTTAGTCTTCAAAAATTCTATGAATTGAGCCAATTTATAGAGGAAGGAACTGAGTTATAGAGGGCTAATGTATCCTGCTCAAAGTCACACAGTTAAAACATGATAGAGGAAGAATTCATCCAGTCTGTCTGGCACCAGAGCCCTAATTCTTAATAGACACTCAGTTGGCTCAAGGTCACATGGCTTGTAGATGAGGGACTTGATTCTCAGTTTCTTTCCAGAAGGGCAACTATAACTTGGTTCCCTCACACGAATTCTAGACATTTTCCTTGGGAGGCTCCCCCTATATACACTGTTGAACTCTATTCGTAAACCCAGGAGTGGCCTATGACGGTTCTGGGCAGCTGTCCTAGAAGAGTGATGGGTTTGGGGATGGGCATGTGGCCCAAATTGCCTAAAAAGATTTAATTTTGGAAACTTTTTCTGTTGAAAAGAGAGGATCCTTATTTCCGCTGTAAGGCTATTAGCTGGCATCTTGCCAGCAACTGAAGAGCAGGAGAATCTGCCACCATGGAGTCAATGGTCAAGAGAGTTTCTCCTGAACTTTTCCATTATTTGAGCCAATAAGTTCTTTTTGCATAATCCAGTAGGACTTGGGTTTCTCTTATCTGGGTCTAAAGAATTTTCACTGATAGAATAAGTTACCAAGTAAATCATAGTTACATAGCCCTAGATAAACTTCATTTTTCAAATCGCAAGTTCAGACCTCGGAATTTTGCTGGCATATGTGGCTGAGGGAACACTGGAGAGAGAGGGGCCCTAGCATGGAATGAGAAGACTAGAATCCAAATGCCAGCCCTGGCAGGTAGTCGTTAAGTAGTTTCTGAGCAGGTGATCCGTTACCTGAACTTCATTTTGTCCTGCTGTAAAACAGGAACTGTGCAAAAGACCTTGAGTGTTGTAAATGAGATAACATACATGAAAGCATCTATCAGAGTACCTGGCACATAGTAGGAACTCAAAAAATCATTAGCTGTAGGTCAGCTGCCCCGTACCAAGAACAGCATTTTGACTGGCAGTTTTCTGAATTCTAAGACTAACAGCTTCAGCCTCCATTAATTGTGCAAATACTGAGGTTGTGCCAGGAGGCTAACAGGATGTGAGCATAATAGGTCTTTTTTTCCTATGAGAAAAAAAAAGGCTCAGAGAGGTAAAGAAACTTAATCTAAAGACAAACAGCTGTAAGTGGCAGAACCAGGACTTGAACCAAAGTAGGTGATGATTGAAGCCTATACTTTTTTCCATTCATTGAGATTCCTCCCCAAATAGACTGGCTCACATGCATCAGAAATCATGATGATAAGCTGAACATGTCTCCTGACTACAGTACAAATCCAGGGAGGCCAAATTTATCCCTATTCAATTGAAAAAATCAAGAGAAGTTAGGAGAGCACACATTTTTCTTCTTTTACTTTGGAAAAGATGCTGGAAAATCTACACCACTGAAGTCCAACCTTTAATTCAGTGAAAAAGAAGAAAATGCTTCTCTATCCACACTTCCCATTTTCCTCCTAAAAGAAGGGGGGGGGATCCACATCTCTTCATTAAACTCTCTCCTCTTATTCCCAATCAATCTTAATTTTTAAAAGGATCCTCTGAATAATTAAAGTGGTCATTGTGGAAAGAGGCATTATGATACAAGGAGACAATTGGTTTTATATTTGCCAAGGTTCTCAGGCTTAGGAGACTTGAATACTCAAATGAGGGAAATGGTAATATATTGCTAAAGAGTTCATTCATTGTTGTTTGTTCATCAATAATAGATACTTTCACTCAGGAAGGTTAAGTGACCCATATGTTATTTGCCCAGCGTGGTTTTGTAGCCTAAAACACACCCAGAAGACAACTGCATTCTTCCCCGCCTTCGGACCTCCCCTGGCACCTCGAGACTTGTTTTAGCCGGCTTGCTGTATAACTGGGACTGCAATTTAATGCAATTTCTCGTCCATTTCACTGATTGCAACTATTTAGTACATTCTCAAAGAAAGATGATTACAACTGGCTGGTTCTTAATGCTTAATTTATTTACATGCATGCCTGCTACAGAGTTATTTTATTCATCTCCCAAATGATGGCATAAAATCATTGAAAAATGATGGGCAATAAACACGGCTATTTCACGGCATTCCTCAGTGGAGAATAACACCCACCGTCACTCTGAACATTGGTTGACCTGTGGTCCACTGCTCTTAAAACCCAGCCATAATGAAGGCAGCACAGACATAAAACTCCTTTATTGCTACTTTGTCCTGACAATACTTGCACAATAACAGATTATTTTAGTTAAAATAAAACCCGTACCAAATTGGCATTTTTGTGTTGGTAACTGAAGCAAACCACATGTATATTTCCCCTTTTCTTTCTCATTCTTGCCTTTCTTTTCTTTTTGAAAGAATGTCATATTAGTTGGAAGAAAGGGTGAATTTTTGGAACCACGACTGCATTCTAACTGTCTCTTCTGTTGTTGCCTGGGCAAGGCTATTCACATTAAGCTGAACAAATGCTACATTTGCATTTCCGATAAGTGCTAGCATTTTTCGCATTTCTTTGGCAATTCTTGTTTCAGTAAGAACACCTGAAAAGTTACTGGGATTGCTCATCATCCCATCAAAAAGGGGAGGGGGGAAAATGGGATTTTCTCCAAATTGCAGAAAGTCTTGAATCAGCAGAAAGACTTTGCTTTTTCTATTTGGGGATTAGAATAAGAACGAGACAATAAAGTGAAAATGGGCAGAATGGGTGTTTTCTTTTTTTTCCCCTTTTTTCCTCTAACAAAACAGCAGAGGCAAGTTGGTGCCAGTAGTCAGTATTAGCCAACATGCCAGACGGCAGAATGCATTAATGAGTATACTCTCCCTACTACTTCTTATCCAAACAGCATCTAACAGCCTTACATTCCTCCATTAAAAAAAAAAAAAATGCAGCGTCTATTTTTTCCCAGCCCAAACAAAATCCACAATCACGCTGCCTCTTTCAAAATCACATTAGGTTATTATAAATAAGGACAAGACATTTCCCTTCAAGGAGGTTGCTGAAGGATTGCCTTGCAAGGACTCTTTGTACTGCAATTACTAGAAGTTCTCATGATGTTTGGTTACCCAAAGATGGCAGAGAGGAAAAATCAAAAGTTAACCGAGCATTCTATCCCCAACCTCGTGACCTTCCATAGGAAAATCATTGCTGTTAGATTTTTGAAATTATTTCTGATAAGAGCTAGAGTAAAATGACTTTTGAAAATTCAACAGCAAACAGAAGAAGCAGGAAGGAGCCCTCGTTCCATGAGAATTACACATTTCTTTCCCCCGTTTTTTAGCTTTGAAAGGATTCAGACTCAGTGTGAGGCAGTTCTGTTTTCACCGAGATACAGGCCTACCTCTGACTTTCTATCCTCAACTCGTCTGAAAGAGCAGACTTTTCTTTTTCATAATTATGAATGTCTCAATTATCCAAAGAGATGCACCAAAAACATTTCCACAGTTTTGTCTAAAAGTCTGATCTAAAGGCAGGGCACGACTGTCTTTGAAACAATAGGAGATGATAGGACAATAGATATTCCCTCTGACTCTGAATGTTTCAATCCAGAAAGGCGAAAGAAAAAAAAAAGGGAAAGAAAAGTCTGGTTATTACAGATCCCCCTGTAGAAAGAGAATTTCAAGAGAGAAAACAGTGAAAAACATAGAGAGAGAAGTTGCTTGTCAAACCCCTGCTCTGCATCCCCCTGCCCCACCTGCCCGGCATTTCCTCACCATCCGTCCTTGGCGCTTCGATCCTTTTCTCAGGTAGGGAATGCTCTGAAATGATGATTCTCACCTGGCAAAAGAAGTGGTCATTTCCCACACAAGCCTGGGCACAGATGTGTGAGCCTGCCTACAAATGTGTGCATATTAATTAGGGAGTAGCTGTAAATCAGAATTACCTGGTGTTTTCGGTTGCATGTTAGCTCCCAAAAAGATAGGCCCATGTCCTAATTCCTGGACCCTGCGAATGTACCTTATTTGGAAAAAGGATCTTGGCAGATGTAATTAAGTTGAAGTCTTAAGATCAGATCATGCTCGATTATCCAAGTGGGCTCTAAATCCAATGAGGGGTATACTTATTATAGTCACATAGAGGAGAACAGACATACAGAGGAGAAGGTGACATGGGGACGAAGGCAGAGATCAGCATGATGTGACCACAAGCCAAGGTGCCAAGGAATGTTGACAGCCAGCAGAGGCTGAAAGAGGCAAGGAAGGATTGTCCCCTAGAGCCTGCAGCAGCAATTTAATTTCAGACGTTCAGCCTCCAGAACTCGGAGAAAATAAATTTCTGTTGCTCTAAGCCACCTAATTTGTGGTCATTTGTTGTGGCTGCCCTGGGGAACAAATATTCCTGGGGAAAGAGTAAAGATTCTCCTTCCAGGCTGCATGGGCAGAACAATTAAAGAAGAATCTCTGCAGGTAGGCTCTAAGCATCAGCGAGTTTTAAAGTCCTCCCAGGAGATTTCAGTGTACACAAAGGCTGATGACCAGTGACTTTGGCTCAGGCTCACCTGCTTACCAACTAAACCCACTTGCATGCAGACCCCGAGGCAAGCCTGATTGGGGAAAATTTTGCCTTTGCGAGTCTCTCGGTTTGATATTTCTGATAAGAAGAGTTGCTATGTTCTCAAGCTCGCACAAAATGGCCCATTTATCCTACTGTGATGATCATAACAAGGTATCGAATACCTACTCGGTGCAGGTACTGGGGATTAAATAAACAAGGCAGACTTGATCCCTGCCCTGTGCAACTTATAGTCTAGGGAGGGATATAGATATCACTGTAAACAAGCAATTATAATATGGAATGGTGAGCCAGGGGTGGGGAAAGGGCTTTGGAAACTCATGGGGTGGAGGCCCATGACCCAGAGGCAGGCATGAGGGAAGATTCCTGGAAGAAGTAGCACCTGAGCTTAGGCAGGAAAAATGAAAACCCACCTAAAATTGGGTTGCTCATATGCAGGGCAGGTGGAAGGTGCCCCAGGCAGAAGGAACGAAGAGCGTGAGTGAATGTTGTAGAGCAGTGGTTAAAAGCTCAGGCCTCTGGGCGGAACCTCCATCGCCACGAACTGTCCCCAGCCTCCTATGTGCTAGTTTTCCTGGCACACAGCCACAGACATTCATCTACGTATGTCTGGGGTTGATCCGGCAGCACGATGGCAGAGGTGAGTAGTTGTGACAAAAACCATTTGTTCTACGAAGCCTGAAAAAAATATTGACCATCTGGCCCTTTACAGGGAACGTGTGTTGTTCTCCGCTCTAGAATCAAGCAAAAGAGCTCAGGATACTGAGAGAGAAGCCAGAGGACTGGAGTTTGGAGTGTGAACTGGAGAGTGGTGTGGGGAGGAGTCAAGGGGGGAGTTGGGGCCCAGGATCCACAGAGCCTAGCAGCCTGAATGCAAGGTTTGGCCTTCAGGCTGAAAGCAAGAGTGAGCCACGGAGGAGTTCTAAGAAGGGCAAGCACCTGGTCAGAACTGTTTCTCGGAAAGAAAATTCTGACTGCAGGGGCACCTGTGTGGCTCAGTTGGTTAAGTGGCTGCCTTCAGCTCAGGTCATGATCCCAGGGTCCTGGGATCGAGCCCCGTGACGGGCTCCCTGCTCAGCAGAGAGTCTGCTTCTCCCTCTCCCTCTCCCTCCTGCTCCCCCTGCTTGTGCTCTCTATCTCTCTGTCAAATAAATAAATAAAATATTAAAAAAAAAAAGAAAATTCTGACTGCAGTTTGGGCTGGATGGTTAATAAAATCAAGAGCTAGGCCTTGGGGTGCCTGGGTGGCTCAGTTGGTTAAGCGACTGCCTTCAGCTCAGGTCATGATCCTGGAATCCTGGGATCGAGTCCCACATCGGGCTCCCAGCTTAGCGGGGAGCCAGCTTCTCCCTCTGCCTCTCTCTCATGAATAAATAAATAAAATCTTAAAAAAAAAAGAGCTAGGCCTTGAGCTCAGAGCTCTCCCGGGGGGTTGGGGGGGTGGGGAGCGGCTAGAGGCTGGGCTGTTTGCATCTCTGCGGGCTGACTCCTCCAGGAGAGGGGCACGGCCTGCCCCCCCCACCCCCCGCTTCCTAGGAAGGCAGCATGGTGGAGCGACAGGAGCCCAAGTTCTCACTGAAAACTGTGTCCTCTCTTCAGTCTGACCTTCAGGACTGGCAGGAGGGAACTGTGGAAGGCACTGGGGTCACTTCAGAAAGAGAAATAAAGGCCTGGTGACCCCCAGAGAGGCTGCTGAAGCCTGGAAGGCATGCTTTGTATTTGTCTCGTCTACAGAACTCATTTTCTTCCAGGATAAAGCAGGGCAAAAGGGTGTTCAGGAGAGAATGTGGAGAGATGAGGAGGGAAGCACAGAAGTGGTTGGTGGGGGTATCCTGAGTGTGCCCTTGCTGAGAGTCCTCTAATCGAGAGATTTCGTCTAGGTGTTTGTCAGAGAACTCCAGCTCAGTGTCGCGCCCTACCCCTCCTCTAATGGTTTGTTGTGGATGCTGTTCAGAAGGTCAGAGCGGCTTCTGCAGTGCCCACCCACTCACCCTTCCTGCCTGCCTTCCTCCCTCTCTCTTTCTCCATTTCTCTCCACCACCCTCCTTTCCTCCCTCCCTTCCTTTCTTTCTATTTTGGTTTGGAAAGTATAGACATTTCTGCATCTATTTAAATTGGATTTCAACCAAATTTGAGATTTGTCAGTGAATGGAATTGCAAGAAATAAAGCGCTCCAGACTTCCTTGGAGTTTGAAGTAGCAATTTCATCATCATTTTTTTTTTTTTTTTATCAGAGGCGGTTTTCTGTAAGCCTTTTTGATGAGTTTTGGAAAAACAAAATCCATGTGGGCTGGAATTCTCAAACTTAGTTTCAGGTTAAAATTAAAGATAAACATTTACTTAGAGTTGATGTTTTGCAAAAAGAAAAAAAAAAGTCTTAAAAAAAGAAATTGTTCCAAAGCCTTTTACAACTCCAAAAAACTTGGCACACTTTCTGAAATTCAAACTTTCGTGCTGTTAATCTTCCCCAAGCCCCAGTGATGTGACATACCTGAAAAGAATTAATTTAGGAATAAAATTTAAGCAATCAAATTGGTTAAGCTTTCAACATTGGCAAATCAGCTTAGCAAATACTATGGCAGGGGCCTGTGTGATAGTTGTGGTGTCCAGATGGGACAGCAGCTAATGGTCATGCCTGTCACTGACCCATCACTCCACCGGAGAGGAACAAGACTCACATCTTACAGCACTATACACACACTCCACTGACTGTAAGCCCACCCACCAATTGTATTTTTTCTAAAAGTTATAGCTTATTTTGTTATCTAACTCACCAGTGAAAGCATAGTATAAACAGCTGAAAAATAGGATAAATCTACTTGCTGTGGAAGGGACTTTGTGGGGTTGAGAAGGTAGAATAGGGTATGATTGTTGAAGGAGGGATTTATATATACATAATATATATATGGAAAAACCTGGAAATACAGATGAGTAAAAAAGGGAGCAAAACGATTTGGAAAACCCCCTCCTGGTGCCCAAAGGCAAAAGTGACATGCTTGCTGGCTTCCTTCCTTCCTATGCCTAGGTTTGAAGGCTATTTTTTAAATTGTGGTTGCCCAACCGAAGAATAGGAGAAGGTATTTTTCACCTTTTCTGACATGACAGTCTGGAATGGTTTACAGGGAAATGTTAACAATAGAAAATGATGCACATATTGTTCCAGGTCAGCCATGGAAAAGCAAGACCTTGACTTATGACAGTCTGGTGCAAACTTGTAAAGGGCCGACGCTCTTCTCAATTGCCATGCTGTATAACACAGGAGTTACAACTGTACAGAAAGCCGGTGTAAGAACTGAGCTCTCCCACATCAGTTAAAGTAAAATGCTTTACAGATTGATCTGAAATGGGAAATAGGAAAATTGGACTATTTAGGGCTTTGCTAAATAGAAAAACCATTTTCCCACTCTTGGTTCCCATGCGGAAGGGAGTTTTTCTCTGGTTTCTTTATTTTGACCCTGGAGAAGAAGAATAACTGAGCATGCTCATCCTAGCTCACTGTTCCTCTTGAGGAAGCTGCCCACAAGGAACATACTTTTGCATTCGCTTCTCTGCTCCTCCTGCAGGGGAAGGGACAGGGAGCCTGCTGGGTCCAGTGTTGGTGTGACCCAGTAGGTAGGTCTGCCTAATTCCGAAATTGAATAGTCATAAGTCCACCTGGCTTCCAGAACTGATTTCTCTCCAACTTAGTCTCCATCAGCATTTTCATTCTTTCATTTTCATCTCTTTCATTTTCTCAAATTATTCAAAACTTGAGCAGAAACAAAACCCTAACACTTAGCATGCCTTTTGTATCACCTCAATTAGCATTGGCAAAGATGGTACCAGAAACTCAATGGTCTCTGAGAAGTTTTTTTCCTCACCAGGATGTTAACACTATAGTAGATGTCAGTTGTCCCACAGTTACAATCCATGAACTTAAACACTGTTAGCAGAATTGCTCCCACAGAGCTTAATTTTGGCACTCTGCTTTTACCAAGTATTAGAGATAAAGTGAATCTGTCTCCATGTTGATTTCATTCCCAGAGACGGTCATGTGAGTTCTTCCTACCTTCTAGCAATGGTTTAGGAGTTTAGATGGTGGCAGCTCCAGTCACTTGTGAGCTCTGTACTTCGGCCTTCGCAAAATCTTGTGAACATTTTGGTTTTATCTCGCTATGTTCATTACCACTGATTCCTATCATGAAATTCATTAGACCTGAGAGATCTTCCTCCCCCAAATGTCTCTACTTCCTGTGTAATTATTAAATTCAACGTCAGTTCAAACTCCTGTAGCAAAAGTATCTTTTGAGGTATGAACCAGCCACACAAATTTGAGGTTGGTTCCCTCTCTTAGCCATGAAGGCAGCTCAAGGCAATATAAAGAGGAGCAGGATTTGATCCAGCTGTTCTTCCCAAGTTTACCAGTTATTATTTATATGGAAAATTATTTCATCTCCACTGGGGAAAAGTGAGTAAAGACAGTCTTTGAAATGCTCCCCTTACCCCAAAACCAGAAGGGGAGAGATGTGGTGCTCAGAACACATTTCACATCCCTTCTTGATAAAATCCAATTTTCTTCTTCAAAGGTAACAAATAGAAGGGAGTTGCCACAGGTAAAACATTTGGTAAAATGTCTTCTTGCCTTTTAACAGGAGCTGGGGAAAGTGTCTGCACAAATGCAGTGTAAATAATTGATATATTTTTGGACAACTTCCCAATTTACATTTTCCTCTAAAAAAGGTAAAAATAAAACCCAAACCAAAAAGCAACCCAGGGAGATCAACTAGATGTGTGAAACTCAATTTTTCTAAAATAAAACAAACCCAATTCTCATCCCAGCTTGGGCTGAGATGGTATGCGTGCTGTCATGTGGACTGGGAAAAACATTTCCCAAAGGGCAAAAAGTGGGAGTCTAGTGCCTATTATTTTAGGAGTCACCTGAACTATGAAAGTTTGAGAAAGAAAGAAAGAAACTGGAAAAGGTTTAACTGATTCATGCATTTGTGTCTGGCAGCCCTCCAAGGAGCTGTTAATCCGATGGCTGATGGACAGGAACTCCAAGTGGAGGTGCTAATCGAAGGGAAGCTGGGATACTTCTACAGTTGGCAACTTGTAGTTCGGGGCTGTGACTCTGGAATCAGTCAGATGGGATCGAATTCTGGACCTTCTACCTATTGGTACTTTGATCTTGGAAAAGTCACTTAATTTCTTTGGGCCTCAGTTTTCTCATATGTAAAATGGTGATGATGATAGAAGGCCAACCTCCCTGAGTCACTAAAATGAAATGAATGACTGTACCCAAGGCACTGGGAGCAGTGCCTTCTACCAAATAAACACCATATACTATGTTCTTATCAGATCTACCCAAGCTAAAACTGAGTGGGACAGGGCAGAAAGAGGTCAAAGTTAAGTACCGGAGGCATGCTGGGCCTGCATGAGAGTTCCAGTTGTGCCCCTAACTCAACAATAACTGGTACTAACTACATGCCGCTTAACTTCTCTGAGCCTCCAGTTTCTCTTTTGTAAAATGTGGAAAACACAGCCTAACCCCATAGCACTGTCATGAGGATTAAATGAACACAGAATTTCTGCAAGTCCTATCCTATAGTAAGTTGTCAATAAATATTTATATTCATCTTTCACCATGCCCTAACTCTCAAAGGTCTTCATGTTTTCTCACAATTAAAGTCTAATAACCTAAAATATCACTATGCTTGCCAAGATGTTGTATTTGATCTAGAATTAATGCTGTAAGTGAACTAATGAAGTAGATTAGCAAGTGAGGCAAAAGGGACTTTCTTGGCTCCTAAAGTCTTATCTTGAAGGTTGATCTATGCAGAAGCATCACATTCAACCACAAATGTTTATGTTTATTTGTACCAGAACAATGCTACTAGTCAAGGAAGTTATAATAATAAAAATATCATCTTTTCTGGCTATAGAGAACTTCCATTAGAGGAGATGAGAGAAGAAAAGCTCACTAGTAGCCCCTCTGCATAATGACTATGATTCATATACTGACAGATGTACAAACCAAATGTTACAGGGGCTCAGAATAGTAAGTGAGACTATCTGGCTTGTCCATATGGAAAAACTTGAAGATAGAGGTAATATCTGATGTGGTCTTTGAGGCTGAATAGGGTTTGGATTGGTTGTAATGTAGAACAAATACGTACCAAACCAGTGGCCATTGTTATGGAGTGAAATGAGGTCATACTGGTGGTCCCTATCCCAATATGACTAATGTTCTTATAAGAAGAGATAGAACTCAGGCACACACAGAGGGAAGACCATGTGAAGACACAGGGAGTTGACCATCTTGAGCCACGGAAGGAGACCTCAGAAGAAACCAGCCCTGCTGACTTGTTCTCAGAC
Organism: Mirounga angustirostris; assembly: GCF_029215605.1. Lineage (NCBI taxonomy): Eukaryota > Metazoa > Chordata > Mammalia > Carnivora > Phocidae > Mirounga > Mirounga angustirostris. The sequence continues at coordinate 23,304,370 of NW_026991713.1, forward strand.
TTCCAGCCTCCAGAACCATGAGGAAACAAATTTCTTTTGTTTAAGCCACTCCATCTGTGCTGCTTTATTATGGCAGCCCTCGCAAACTAATACAATCATCAACAAAAAAGGCTAGAATTTGGTAGAATGTATATTCAGGGAAAGTGTAATTTTTCTCTTAGATGATCTGGGTAGGGAATTAATGGGAGATAAGAGTGAAAGGGGGATTAATGCAAAAGAATGGAGAGCCTTGGGCATAAACTACGAATCTGGATTTTATTCAACACATGAAGGAGCATCATTCAAGAATTTTGAATGGGGAGTGGCATTATTAGATGGATCTTTCAGGAAGATGACACGCGGGCGAGGCACATTAGCATTGGAAAGACTGAGAGGTATAGAGCAGTCTGGAGGCCATTTAGGCAACACTTGAGAAAGATACTGAATTGTGAGGTTGAGGGGAGGTAGATGGCAGCAACAAGAATGGGAAGAAGTATCATCCATAAGTGATGAGACTGACCGGGCATGGTAGTGGAAGGTAGTAATGACACCAGGGAGACATCTGAGGAGGGAAGTCAGAAGGTAATCTGGAGCAAAGTTGATGAATTCAAATTTATCTAGTGAAAAGTAATGTAAACCTGAGACTTCCTATGTAATAGTACAGTGGCTGGAGAACATTTGGATCTGGAGCTGAGGACAGAAGGCAAAGCTCAAAGGAAGTTATAGAAGCCTCCTGAAGAGTAGAACAATTGTCACCACAGATGGACAGGCCAATGGAGAGTGTACAGAAAACCAATGCTTACCTATAATAGGGAGCTGAGGATAATAAAGGATTTCAAGATGGATGGGATAGTTAACATTGCTCAAAGTTACAGAGATGGCAAGCAGAACCACAGAAAACTATTGTTTTTGGTGAGCTTTGAGAGAAGAGCAAGAATGGAAGCCAGACTGCAAGGGTTTGTGAGTCAAGCATCACAAAGAAATGCCTTGGAAAGCAAGGCAGGTAATGCAAAAGAACAGGTGGTTCATGACCCTGGCCATGAATGCCTCATTAAATTCTGCCCTCTATTTTCCTCTTGCCTCACCCTAGTCCTGGCCCGTTCATAGAATGAAGTGGGCTTGGCATGAGGCAATGGGGACTCATAAGATCAGGCCTAAATGGAGAAAGAATGACAAGTTCAACTTATTTTTAAACTACTTTATTGTGATAGCATTTATATAAGATAAAATATGACCATCTTAATTATATGGTTCCATGAGTTTTGATAAATCTTTTGTGACCACCAACAAAATGAAAATAAAGAATATTTTTGCCAACACAAAAGATTTAATCATTTCCTTTCTCATCTAATATCTTCCTTACCCCCAAGCCCCAGGCAAGCCACCGATCTGCTTTCATTCACTATATATTAGATTCATCTTCTCTAGAGCTTCATGAAAGTTGAATTGAGCAGTAAGGACTGTTATATGTCTAGCTTCTTTAATTTAGCATAAATATATTTGAGATTTACCCACTTTTTGTTATTTTTTTTTCTGCTAACTAGTGTTCCATTGCATGGTTGTACCATTAAAACAATTATAAAAAAAAAATCCATTTACCTATTCATAGACATATGGCTCATTCCCCATGTTTTTATTGCTATGAACATTCATGATGAAATTCTAAATGGTGTGGTATCTTGAAATTTAATATCCCAATTGTTTATTTTTAGTATGGAGAAACTCTTAATTTTAATATTTTGTTTTGTGTATTTTAGCAACTTGTTAAAATGACTTAGTTCTACTAACATTTCTGTAAATGTTTTTGGATCTTTTATGTGTCCAAGGAAAAACATAATTTTACTACTTCCTTTGAATCTGTGTGCCTGTAATTCCTTTTTCTTTCTTAATTGCACTGGCCAGTACCTCTAGGACAATGTTGAATAGAAGTTGTAAGAGTGAATATCCTTGCCTAGTTCCCAGTCTTAGTAAGAAAATAATCAGTCCTTTACCTTTAAATAAAGTGTTAGTGAAAGATGCCCTCCCTCCAAATTAAAAAGTTTTCTTTCTATATCTAGTTCCATCAGTTTTTATTATGAAGTGATGTTGAATTTTTGCATGCTTTTCCTGTTAAAGAAATTACATTGGTGAATTACAATGGCAGTGAATTAAATTAATTGATTTTCAAATGTTAGACCAATCTTGCTTTCCACTTGATCATTGTATGTTATTATTTTTACATAGCTAGCTTTGATTTTGATACTTTGTTGAGGAATTTTTTTTTGATTCTATGTTCATAAAGAATATTCTGTAGCTTTTTCTTTCTTATAGTGTTTTAGAATTGTTCTTATGTCTTCCTTAAATGTTTGGTAGAATTTACCAGTGAATTCATCTGGATCTAGGGTTTCCTTTTGAGAAAAGTTTTAATATATGAATTTAATTTTTAAAATTGATTGAGGGGGCGCCTGGGTGGCTCAGGTGTTAAAGCGTCTGCCTTCGGCTCAGGTCATGATCCTGGAGTCCCAGGATCGAGTCTCACATCGGGCTCCCTGCTCTGTGGGGAGCCTGCTTCTCCCTCTGCCTCTGCCTGCAGCTCCCCCTACTTGTGCTCATTCTCTGTCAAATAAATAATTTTTTTAAAAAGTCTTTAAAAAATTTAAAAAAATAAAACTGATTGAGGATTTTTGAAGTATTCTATTTCTTCTTAAGTTCTGTGATTTGTGTCTTCCAAAGAATGTATCCATTTCACCTAGGATGTTAACTTCAGTGGCATGAAATTGCATAAAGTATTCCCTAACTATTCTCTTAATATCTGTAGCTTCTGTGGTATCTTCCCTTTCATTCCTCATTCCTCCTCCACCCACCATTAAAGGTCAGTCTAACTGAGATTTATTAATTTTATTGACCCTCTCAAAAAGCTAACTTTTAGTTTTATTGGTTTTTCTCTGATATTTATCCATTTTTCTATTTTTATTGATTTCTATCTTATCTTCAGTATTTCCTTTTTTCCACTTATTTTGCTCTTGTTTTTTTTGCTATTTTCTTCTTAAGATGGAAGTTTAAATAACTTATTTTAGACTTTTATTGTTTTCAAATGTAAGCATTTAAAGATATTCATTTTTCTTTAATCATTGCTTCAGAAAATTTGATAGGTTTTGTTTCTATTTTTCTGCATTTCAAAATATTTTCAAATTTCTTGTGATTTCTTCTTTAACCAATATGCCTTTTTTTAAAAAAGATTTTATTTATTTATTTGACAGAGAGACAGTGAGAGAGGGAACACAAGCAGGGGGAGTGGGAGAGGGAGAAGCAGGCTTCCTGCTGAGCAGGGAGTCCAATGTGGGGCTCAATCCCAGGACCGTGGGATTGTGACCAGAGCCTAAGGCAGACACTTAACGACTGAGCCACCCAGGTGCCCCTAACCAATAAGGTTTTTAAAAGTATATTACTTAGTCTCAAATATTTGAAGATTTTGAAGATATATTTTTTGATATCCAATTTAATTCTGTGTGGTTATAAAATATATTTCCTATGATTGCAATCTTTATCTTTTATGGCTCAGAATATAATATCTTAGTGAATATATGTGTACATTTAAAAAGAATATATAGAGGGGTGCCTGGGTGGCTCAGTCGTTGGGCGTCTGCCTTCGGCTCAGGTCATGATCCCAGGGTCCTGGGATTGAGCCCCACATTGGGCTCCCTGCTCTGCGGGAAGCCTGCTTCTCCCTCTCCCACTCCCCCTGCTTGTGTTCCCTCTCTCGCTGTGTCTCTCTCTCTGTCAAATAAATAAATAAAATCTTAAAAAATATATATATATATAGAATGGTGAAAAGGCTATAGTAGTATATTGGGAAATAAACTAATAAGAAAATAAAAAAATAAAAAATAAATAAAAAGTAAATAAATAAAAAGAGTATATATTGTACTCTTATTGGCTGGAGGGTTCTAAATTTTAAAATTTGGCCAATTTGATTGATAGTGTTGTTCACTGATAGTGTTCAAGTTTCCTATACCCCTCCTGATTTGTTTTAATCTATTTGTTCTATCAGTTGTTCAGACAGCGGTTTAAAATCTGCAACTATAGGGGCGCCTGGGTGGGTCAGTCATTAAGTGTCTGCCTTCAGCTCAGGTCATGATCCCAGGGTCCTCAGATTGAGTCCCACGTTGAGCCTCAGGTCAAGCCTCACTTCGAACCCCATGTCAGCCCCATGTCAGGCTCCCTGCTCCCCCTGCTTGTGTTCCCTCTCTGCCTCTCTCTGTCAAATAAATAAATGAAATCTAAAATCTACAACTATAACTGTTAATTAATTTATTTCCTCCTTTCTTCCATCAGTTTTTATCTCATGTATTTTGAAATTCTATTGTTAGGTACACAAACATTTAAATTTGTTATGTCTTCTTTATGAATCAGTGCTTTATTATTAGGTTATGTCCCTTTTACCATTGATAGTATCTCTTATTCCACTTTCTTTGATTCTAATTTAGCCATTACCCTATAATTGGTGTTGTGTTGTATATCTTCCCTTTATTTGTACTTTTAAACTATCTGTTTCTTTATATTTAAAGTCAATTTTTTGTAGACAGCATGTATTTGGGATTTGCTTTTGTTTTAGTCTGTTCAGGCTGCTATAATCGAGTACCACAGACAGATGGCTTCTAAACAAATGAAATTTATTTCTCACAGTTCTGGAGGTTGGGAAGTCCAAGATCATGGGGCTGGCATGGTCAGGTGAGGGCCTTTTTCCAGATTGTAGACTTTTCTCTGTGTTCTCACATTGTGAAAGGGGCTAGGGAGTTCTGAGGGATCTCTCATAAGATCATTTCTCCCATTTATGAAGGCTCCATCCCCATGACCTAATCACGTCCCAAAGCTCCCTACCCCCAACAAAACGCCAAAATCATCACATTAGACATAGAATTTCAACATATGGATTTTGTGGGGGACACAAACATTCAGACCATAGCAGCTTTCTTATCCAGTCTGAAAAGATCAAATATTGAATGTCATTATCAACATGCTTCAGTTTTTATCTATTATCTTGTTATTTGATTTCTATTCGTCCTACTTGTTTCTGTTCATTTCTTTGCTTTTCCTGCTTTCTTTTGGATTTATTGAGCATTTTTATGATTACGTTTTATCTTCATGATTTATTTATTAACTTTATCTGTTTTTTTTGTTTGTTTGCTTTTTAGTGGTTTCTCTACAGTTTGCAATCTGCATTTTTTACTAAGTACAGTCTATATAAAATAATATTATACTACTTCATCTATAACATAAGCACCTTCTATTGTCTTCTCCCATAATTTGTGCTATTGCTGCCATGAATTTTTTCCTACACATTACATACCCCATGATATATTATTCTTTTTTACTTTAAACAAGTATTCTTTAAAGAATTTTAAAAGTGACAGGTGTTTTTTTTTTTATATATTTCCAATATATTTACCACTTCCTACATTCTTCATTCTTTTTTGTAAATTCAAATTTTCATCTGGCATGTTCCCTTTGTTTGAAGAATCTCCTTTAATATTTCTTATAGTCTGCTAGCCACAAATTCCATTAGCTTTAGTGTGTCTAAAAATCCTATTTCACTTTATTTTTTGGAAGATACTTTGACTGGGTATAGAATTCTAGGATGATAGTGTTATTTTTCTTTCAACACTTTCAATATATTATTCCATTGCCTCTGGTTTATATAATTTCCATGAAGTCTGAGATGATTCTTACCTTTATTCTTCTATACCTATTTGACTTTTTTCCTTGACTACTTTGAAGATTATTCTATATCTGCTTTAGAGCAATTCAATTATAATAAATTTGGGGCTGTCTTTTTTTTTTCTTTTTCCTATATACTGTTACTTGGTTTTCTTGGAGCTATAGATTTATGATTTTTGTCAAATTTAGAAATTTTTTGGCCATTATTTCTTTAGGTATAATTTCTGTTCTTCCCACAAACCCTTTTTCTTGGACTTTAATCATAGATCACTCATTTTCTTTGAGGTTCTTGGGTTTTTTGTTTTGTTTCATTTTTGTCTTTTTACTCTATGTGCTTAATTTTGGGGTGGTTTCTATTATCATGTTTTCAAGTAAGTTTATTGATATTTTTGTAAGGTCTAATTGTTATAAATCCTGTCCAGTAAGATTTCATTTCATATATTTTTTCATTTTAAATTTCATTTGGTTTCTTTTTAATATTATCTATTTATATTATTGTCACATTATCTTTTTCCTTAAAAATTTTGAGCATAGTGAGCATATTTAACATCCTTGTCTGTCAATCCTATCATCTCTGTCATGAATGGATCTGTTTACATTGACTGATGATTTTTTTCCTGTACAAACTCTTTTCCTGCTTTCTTACATGTCTAACAGAAAATTTTTATTGAAAAATGGACATTATAAATTTTATAATGTTGAGTGCTGCTTTTTATTTTTATTTATTATTATTATTATTATTATTTTGCTCTTCCTCGGAAAGAGCATCAGTATGCTGTTAAGTTACTTGTGGATCATTTTGGTCCTTGTGAGGCTTGATTTTAAGCTTTTTTTTTTTTTTTATAGTAAGCATAGGGCTAGTTTAGTCCCACTTGTAAGCTGTGAGTGTTTTGAAGTGTTTACTGAATGCCCTGTGTATTCAATACGGTCTCTCCATATTGGCTGGTGTCTGGAAACATAAAAAGTTCTAGCCTCCTGTGAGCTCTGGGAACTTTAACTTATAACTCCCAGAATCCTTTCCTTGAAAATTATTCTTTGCTCGATTTCATAGTTTCACTTACCTTGTGGCAGATTGGTATTCAGCCAAAGGCTCAACCTGACCCCCATGTAGATTTCAGGAGCTTTCACTTGTGCCTCCATTTTTTCTGATATTCTCCCTTGAAAATGTCAGCTCCCTCAGCCTGTTCAGTGTATGATCTCTGTTGCCTCGACTCTGGGAGACTGCAGGGCTCTGTTCAGGCTTAACCTCTCTGCGCATTGATACGGAAATTCCCTTTAGGAGAAAAGCCAGGGCAATCTTAGGACTCACCTTTGATGTTTTCCTTTATTGGGGATCATAGTCTTGTGCTGCCTGTGGTCCAATGTCTGAAAACAGTTGTTTACATATTTTGTCCAGTTTTCTAGTTATTTATAGTGGGAGAATGAGTCTGGATCCTATTACTCTCTCGTGGCCAGACACAGAAGTTGTCTAATTTATTTTTTCAAGGATGTGCAAAGTAATCGAATACAATGTTTAGGGCACCAATTTATAGGACTATAGAGTGGAATTTTTCTGCTTTTTAATAACAGCTATTCGTTCTTGAGAAGCTATCAGTATAAGGCACTGGGCTAGATGCTTTATATGTCTTTCTTATTTTGTTCTCATAATAGCCTTTAAAGAGATGTATTAATGCCACTTAACAAGTGAGGAAATAGTGGCTGTAAGCAGTAGGGACTAGGGTTAAGATTCAGACCCGGGACTGTCTTAATGTCTGTGCTAGTTCATTCCCCCGTGTTCCTCTCCTCCATTTGAGTGGCATGAGGAAGGATAGTGTGGTAGTTTTTGAGGCATTCTCACAGTGGAAAGATTTCAGGGTTAAAGAAGGAACTAGAGATGGAAAAGCATGGCCCAGCAAAGTCACTATATACTGGCAGCCTCTCCCCCACTCTGCGACTCATAGGCTTCTCAGTTGCAGCCCCTGTCCTAATCTAAAATGGAATTTATGTTCCTCACTTTGAAAAGTTCAGTTTAGATTCATCTGCCCTCATTTTCACAGGCTCTCCGCACCATTCCTAACTTTCAGAAAGTTTGCAATTTTTCCTCCTGCTACTTGGAGTCTTTGGTTGGCAAGGGCTGTGTCTGGCCTCTTATTAATTTCCTCTAACTTCTTGTCACTCGGCTATGCCCCTGCTGGTTTTCTCTTTGGGATTTTTCCATCTCTTTCTGATCCTATTATGAAATAGATCTTTGGTCTCTGGGGTTCCTCCCATAGGGTTTTAAACATATTTTTGTGATTCCTATTATTTAAAAAAATCCTTCCTCAATCATCAACTTCTGCCTAAGCATGAACCAATTTCTGCACTTGTATTTTTGGCTATTTCCTTGAGAATGGAACTCAACCCTCTTTTTCTGCAGATGCATACAATTGCAGCACCAACCCCCTCCCCCCATTCCTGAGCTAGTCATAGCACGCAAATAACATTCAGAGATTTGCTTGAAAGCCTCTTACTACTCAAATCAAATAACTTTTCATCAGCCCTGATTTTGTTTAATTTCATACTTGATTTCGGAATTCAACTGGTCATTAACACCCTTTATCAACTTCAGTTATCCTCATTCTGTTTTCCTGCTTAAGGTTTACCATGCACCCTGGCTAGACTTCACACAACTGGATATTACTCTACATTCTTCTCCTCTCTGGATAGTGTTAAATTTAGTTTGGAAATCAAGATGTTTCTTGCATCCAAACTTGTTACCTATATAGTGCAACTGGTTCCAGAGGTTTTGATCTCCCTTCTTATTAGGATAAAAAGTAAATTCATGATGGCAGATAGGTTGTATCATGCATGCCAACTCTAATGCTGAGCTGATGAGGACTCTGAGGATTTGTTAATCTTAAAAGGGAAAAGTGTGGCTATCAATTAGCAATGGTGACCATATTTATGGACAAGGAGAATGGTGACACAGATTTCATATGTTTGAAGATCCTAGAAATGTTTCCTTCTCTGCTAACAATGGCTATGGGCTGACCTGCCAATGATTAATTTAAGAAAAATAAAATCTTAAACCTTCAGACCTGAAATAAATCTTATGGTATAATTAACCTTTTATGAGTGCTTATTCTAGGCCAGAAACTGCTAAATTATTTTATAATTCATTTACTTAAACTCTGTGATGTATATATTACTATTATCCAATTTAGAGGCAAAGAATGAGACTCAAAATTATATGGAGATTGCCCAAAGCCATATAGCTAATAAGTGGGGGAACCTGGCTATCAATCCAGTTCTGTCTGATTGGAGACCTGACCACTGATGAGAAAAGTGAGACAAAAAAGTTTCAAGTGGCAGAGGTAAATCCATTTCATTCTCTGCCTTGACACGTAGGAAGACCACATTTCCCAGCTTCCCTTGCAAATAGATGGGACCATACAATTGAGTTCTGGCCGGTGGGCGGAAATAATACACGCAACTTCCGGGTTCCAGACCCGTAAAGCTTCCCCTGCAAGCCCTCATGCTCTTTCTTTCTTCCTCTCCCTGCCGGAGATGGCCCAGAAGACTGGGAGGCCGTAGGAGTTGTGGATCTAATAGAAGGAAGTGCCTCAGGCCCCTGAATGCCTTGGTGACGCGGGGCCCAAGGCTAACCATATTGGTCTGTGATACGTGTGAGAAATAAACTTTTGTTATGCTAATTCACTCAAATCTGAATCGGAGGGTTATTTCTTACAGAAGTTAACCTACCATGGACAGTTTTGTTTCACTATCCAGCACAATGAGTCAAAACGTGTTCTCCAAAACACGCTTCTCAAGTTCTGATCATTTGATTTCCCACCAGTTCTATATTTTACTACAGATGCAAATGCCTCTGTTTTCTATGTGTTGCTACCTTAATGAGATCACTTCTTCTCCTTTTTCATTTATTCTGATGCCTCTCAAGGTCTACCATAGTGGCGGCAGCAGGACCTATGTCTTCTAATGGAGGCCTGCCATTTCAGATTGACCTGATTTGGGTTCTATCTCTCCCTGTCCTCTAAATAATCTCTACCAGAACTTCTTTTCCCATCGAGCGTGCTTCCTTCTTACACAAAATTTCACTTTCACCTAAATAATATTGTCATTCTGACTCCAGGCTGAGGATAAAAAACTCAATCTGTTCCCTTAAAATTGGAATTCAAGTTCATATTTTGTAGGGTTTCTTTCTCCTGGTGTATTGTTCCTTGTTTGGTTGTTTATCTGATATGAATCTTATGTTCCAGACTTCCTGGCATCCTCTGAAAGGAAAGGCACTGCTTAAAGAAGTTTTGTGCTATGCTTTGTCAAACACAAAAACATTTGTGCTTGTTAGCATTCTGTTGTTATTATGGTGTCTATCTGACGCTATCACATATGTTTAATACATGGTAATAATGTTTATGGAATCACTTCATTATAATTACAGTAGGGGCTCATGATCACAGCAGCAGGAAAGAAGCTATAGGCTTGTCAAATCAGATCATGATAAACCAACTGCCCCTTTCTCTATAAGTACATATGGGCAGGCTGGAAGCCTGCTGCCAATACCACCTTGCTGTTAGGCTGTGTGTTCATCTGGGGCTCAATTTGCATCCCTGGGGCACATTTCCACACCCCCACTGAGTTATCTCTGCTTAAAAACCCCATGTGATGGGAACGGAGCCCATGGAACTGCCATAGGGGTGCCAGAGATGGGAACAGTAGAAAGGAATTGAGCCAGTAATAATAATAACAACACTAAGATGTATGAATCTATGTGCGTGTGGTAGATATATTTCATTTTATTTCAGCTTTCAATGTGAGACTTAATTCGTGGAAATGCCACTCTACATGTTTCCTAGAGAAAAGCAAAGAACAAAGCAAATACTAGAGAGGGCAAGAAAAACATTAGCAGAGATGAAGCAGGTTTTCTTCTAAGATTTGTGAGACAAAACTATGAGAAGTGGACTGTTCCAGAGAAGGAATTGTCTGTCCATCCAGGTCAGCATTTCCAAATGTTTACTATCTGGAATTCCAGTCCTTGAGAGGCTAATAGGTGCTAACATAAACAGAGTGTTTTGTGTTCAAATGAGTTTTTTAAAAGCTGGGTTAACCAAGTTAGATTGGTTTCTTCTTAGGCCTTTTAATAGAGTAATGGACAATTAGACTCTAGGAGAGGGCAAGAGCAGAGGCAACACAAGCCTGGTTTTGCAGGGACAACTAAACAAGATCTTTAATTACAGAGACAGGCTTATCAAAATAAAAGTTGCATCATCGCCACCATTAACAGTGAACAGCGGGGAGGTGGTTCTCTGCAAAACATTTTGGCCTGCCAATTGGGATGCACAGAAAATCTAAGGGCTTTTAAAAGACACTTGATTTCATGTTTGCAAGGTATAGGCATAGGCTTTATGCCTTCCTTTGAGGCTGTTTTGAAGATAAATAACTGCTCATTCTGCACATTGAGTTTATGAGAGAGAAAATATAAATCCTAGATAATATTGACTTGATTTATTTCCAGTTGACTTTCCACATCCATGAGGTTGGCAGAGAGGACATGGAGCCCTGCCTTGTCACTTTCCTTCTTAAATGAGGAAAAAGAGGTCACTCTTTACTGGCACTCTTTTACAAGACTCTTATTTCCAGCTATATCCTTCTATGTCCTTGTACCCACTCCCTTCTCGGGAATTACCACCATCCCACCCCGTCAATGATCCTGTCTTTGAATCTGCCACTTCTTGTGGTCTCCTTTTCTACCTTCTTCTGTGCTTCACTATCCCTCAGCTTTATAAAATACATCTTCCCTAGTTACCACCTTCTCTTTACTACCTCATTTCTCAAAGACAAGTCTGCTGTCTGCCTCCTGCACTTCTTTATTTTGCCTCACTCCTTAACCTTTACTCATATGGTTTTTATTACAATGATCTCTCCAAGCAGAAAATATTTGCAAATCATATATTCTGATACAGATTTAATATCCAGGACATATAAAAAACTCCTCACACTCAATAATGAGACAAGTAACAATTTAAAAATGGGTAAAGGACTTAATAGACATTTCTTCAAAGATGATATACAACTGGCCAATAAGCACATGAAAGATACTCAACATTATTAGTCATTAGGAAAATGCAAATCAATTCCACAATGAGATGCTTCTTCGTGCCTATGAGGACAGCTGTAATTGGGGGGAGAACCCACAAAAGCAAAACAAGTGTTGACAAGGATGTGGAGAAGTTAGAACCCTTATACATTGCCAGTGGGAATGTAGAAGGTGCAGCCACTGTGGAAAATAGTTTGGTGTCTTTCTCAAAACACTAAACATGGAAAATCATATTATCAAGCAATTCTACTCCTAGGTATAATCCCAAGAGAATTGAAAACAGCCACTTGAACAGATACTTGTAAGCCGATAATCATCACAACTTTATTCACAATCACCAAAAGGTAGAAATAACTCAAGTGTCCATCAAAAGATTAATGGATAACAAAACATGGTATATGCATACAATGGCATATTATTCAGCCATTAAAAAGCAAGGAAATTCTGACACATGATACAACATATATGAACCTGGAACACACATTAAGTGAATAAGCCAGACATAAAAGGAGAAATATTGTACAATTCACTTATATGAAATTATCTAAGATAGGCAAATTCATAGATACAGAAAATGACTTAGAAGTTACCAAGGGTTCAGCGGGGAGGAGAAATAAGGGGTTATCCATAATGGTCTAGTGGTTACAGAGTTTCTGTTTGGGATAATAAAAAAGTTTTGGAAATAGTGGTGATGGTTGCCCAACATTGTGAATGTAATTAATGCCACTGAATTATACATTTCAAATTGGTCAAAATGGTAAATTTTATGTTATATATTTTAGCATCAAAAAAAAAAAAAAGAAGACTTTCCAAAGAAATGCTTCTCTTGAAGTGAAACAGGGCTCTGTGTATTCATGGAAGTCTGTTCTTCAGGATCTTTGCCACTTGCTTAGGTGCCACTCTTGGTAAGGCCTTTCCTGACCATTTTATTTAAAATTGCCACCCTCCCCTACTTTAGCATGCCATGTTCCTTCCTTGCTTTATTTCTCTTAGTCTTTTTTTTTTTTAAAGATTTTATTTATTTATTTGACAGAGAGAGACATAGCGAGAGAGGGAACACAAGCAGGGGGAATAGGAGAGGGAGAAGCAGGCTTCCCGCTGAGCAGGGAACCCGATGTGGGGCTCGATCCCAGGACCCTGGGATCACGACCTGAGCCGAAGGCAGACGCTTAACGACTGAGCCACCCAGGCGCCCCTCTCTTAGTCTTTATCCAGCTGACATATTGCATATTTTAATTAATTATCTGTTTTTAGTCCACCTCTCCCAGCTAGAATATAAGATCTATGAAGACAGGAATTTTTACTTATTTTTTCCCCCACTCTACTCTCTCCACAGGTCCTGGGACTGTGGTGAGTATAGCATAGCCTCTCAATAAATATTTTTAAAATGACAAATCAGTGCATACATTCCTAGAAGAAGCTCAAAGTGTTCCTGAGAGGAACAAGAACTCTTATTTCATCTTCCTTAATGGTCCTTCTAATGACAAAAGGATTCATTTCCCTGTCTTTTAAGGAAGTTGAGCCAAGGACTAAGAAGAACAGAAATCCATGTGAGGTATAATAAAATGTATTAGAAGATGAGAGAGCAGTGGATGGGGTTCAGGACACACCATCCCAAAATATGGCACCTTGGAATATTGAATATTTTAAGCTGAAGGAATTTGAGAAACAGCAGGCACCGGGAAGACTCTCTGACCTTCCCCTGAAGCAGATCACAAACCCTCATGAGAGAAATGCCCTACCCCCTCATCCCCCAGGAAAGGGGCGTCCTTAACTCAGAAGACAGAGGAATGCCAAGATGAATCCAAACAAATAGGCCTTGCTAAGTTTCCTCAGTTTATTACCCTCTCAGTTCATACCCTTTGTCCTGACACATCTTTCCATGATTCTCTGCTCTTCATCAACCCTCACATAAAAACACTCAGGTTTAACCACTTCTTAGGGTCTTCATTTCTCATGAAGGCTCATGTCACATAAAACTTAGGTTAAAAAAATTTGTATGCTATTTTCTTGTTAATCTGTCTTTTGTTACAGAGCCCCAGCTGAGAACTTAGAAGGGAAGATGGAAAAGATTTTTTCCCTCCCCTACACACTGAAATTAGATTTTTTTAAAAATGTAAAACCACCACAGTTGCATTTTTTAAAAAGATTTTATTTATTTATTTATTTATTTATTTATTTATTTATTTGAGAGAGCGCGCACAAGCAGGGGGAGGGGCAGAAGGAGAGGGAGAAGCAGACTCCCCACTGAGCAGGGAGCTCAGTGTGATGCGGGGCTCAATCCCAGGACCCTGAACTGATCATGAACTGAGCTGAAGGCAGACGCTTAACCAACTGAGCCACCCAGGTGCCCCCACAGTTGCATTTTTAAAATATTTGCTATTTCCTCTGCTGACCTAACCAACAGTCTAGGCTCTAAGGATCTCTTATCCCAGATGAGCATACCTACCTTTTCCAGGGATTAAACAAAAACAAGAACAAACACAAATAACCATTTTTATTTACAAAATGATAGCACTGAGAAAATGGGAGGAAGAGGCAAAGAAGGAAATCCTCAGTACCTAAGTTAATGGAGGTCCTCACTGCTCGGAACTGAGACAGGTGTACCCTTATCTGGGTTCAGTTGCCAGTTCCTGCCCCTGATGCTTTGAACCCAGAAGAGGCCTCCCTCTCCGGTTTGTGCTCACCAACAATGAAAACACGTCTTGTCCCCTACATTCTAAGTGCCTGCCGGATGCAGACCATGCATGTTGATGCTTACTTGTCTCCTTCAGTCCCTGCCTCAGAACAGATGCCTTGCATGTATTTATTGAGTGATTCCAATTGAAATAGGAGTTATAAACAATGACATTAGTCATGCTGCCAGCACAAATCCACAGGCATTCAGGAGGTCTAAAAATATTTAAGCCCTCATGGCCTGTGGAAATTATTGTTATACTTCAGGCCCAACTCAAATATCTGCTCTGCTTGGAAGCCTTTCCTGAATGACCCCAATGTCTTCTCTGAACGCTGTGTGCACCCCTCTTTAGAGCTAAATGTTTGTGAGTTCCCTTTCTCTTCTGTGAACCTCTTCTGGACAAAAATAACATTTATGTACATCTGTGTGGCCTGTCCCTAACGTCATGCCTGGTGTAGAGGAAGTCATCAATAAGTAGTATTTATTGAACTTTTCTGATTGCCTCTGCTACCTACCTCTCCCTCCTTCCTCTGTTCCTTCCACCCAGTTTTCCTTCCTTCTTTCCCCCCTTCTAGGATCTAAACCTAGAACTTTCAATGGACTCTTCAAGAAGCTGAGTCATGCAAGTAAATGCCTACTAGGATTTGGTCAACTTCCCAGGAATCCTTTTTCTATCTCCCTAAACATATTATCCCTTAGTCTATTTCCATCCCTTTACCCAAATTGATGGTTCTTGGAATATGGATTCTTTAACATCAAATACAAAATTGGGTGTGTGTGTGCATGTGTGTGTGTGTGTGTGTGTGTGTGTGGAAGAGTCCAAGGAGTCTGTGAGCCTTGCCTCCCCAAGGAAGTTAAGAACCACAGGTCTAGATACTTTATTTTGTTAAAACATAAAAGATGAATTCATTTTTATAAAATAAATACAAGGATGTGAGAAAAGATAAAAATCATTTAAAATGCTTTCACAGTTTTCAAAGCACTCATCTACCCAGAGGGGAGGCATCAAGGGGACTCTTTTGTAGTCAAATGTGGAATAGTGACTGGAGCTACCGTTCATCATATCAGCATATCAAATCTACTCTTGAAAACTGCACAGAGTTGTGATAAGCTGTGTCCTACATTCCAGGGAATGTGCAATACTCTCAACAAGATGACAGAATCAGGGTTTTATCCAGGAACAAATTATCTTTGTTTGCTGCTGATCTGCTGAAGTTCAAGTTTCTTGGGTTATGTGGACTTGGAAGGCATTTCTCTTGAAAAAGGAAGTGCACCACTGCTGCCTCAGACAGATGCGGGTTTTTGGTGGGTGTGTGCCTGATACATATGTGCCAAGTCCAAGAAATCATTTTGAGCAATTATGAATAATGATCTTGGATGCCTTGTATTCAATAGTCTGTGCAACCACTGGCATCTTACTTCATATGAACTTCCTAATACCCTACACTCCACCCAACACTCCTGGCAGGCTGGTTATTAGCCATTCAGAGCTTTAATTAAAAGGAGCCCAAGACATAAGATCACAGACTCTCTTTAGTGGACAGCCCTACTTCAGAGATAAGCAGAGGAAAGAAATTGTCCATGCCAAATGAAGGTTCCTTTCTCTTAGTTAAAGTGTACAGTTAAGGAAGGTCATGTAGATGAGTGTGCATTCATTTTCAAGTAACACCAGAGAAATGCTTTCTCACCCAGAAAAACCAGAGGATGGCGCTCTAACCACAAGAGTGTTTTGATAAAGTAGAAGGATCTAGGTCTGAAGGGCCAGGGCACTTGGATTGGGACCCCATCTTCCTTAACCAATTAAGTGGTCTTGGTAATCATTTGACCTCTAGCAATAATGGCCACCATGAACTGAGTAAGTTTATCTATTGTTATCACATTTTATCCTCAAAAGAGGCTGAAGAAAAAAAAGTGTTGACTTCCATTCTATGAAGAAGGAAACTAGGATGATATGAAGTTAGGTAATTTGTCCAACATCCTAGCTAATATGTGGGGAGCATGGTTTCTACCTAACCTCAAAGTTTATATTCTAATCTACTACCTTCTACTGCTTCTTCCCAAAGAGTAATCAACAAATATTTATACTTCTGGAGTTTTCTTCATGTTTTTCTTCTAAGCAGATGGTCATAATAATAAGACCTACCTTTTTGTACATGAGTATATACTTATATTTGGTCAGGTTCTGTGCTAAATAAGATGTTTTCTCAGAGATACTAATGAAGAAGGCATTATTATCCTTGTATTGGTCAGTGTTCTCTAGAGAAATAGAACCAATAGGGTGTGTGTGTGTGTGTGTGTGTGTGTGTGTGTGTGTATATATATATATGGAACTGGCTCACGTGATTACAGAGGCTAAGAAGCCCCAAGGTCTACAGTCAGCAAGGAGGGTTAATGAATGGTATACTTTCCAGTCTGAATCCAAGCCTGAAGGCAGGAGAAGACCAATGTATTAGTTTGAAGACAATCAGGTGGGGGGGTGGAGGGCAGCAAATTCTCCTTTATTCAGCCTTTTTGTTCTATATAAGCCTTCAACAAATTCAGTGAGGCCCACCCACATGAGGGAGAGCAATCTGCTTTATTCAGTCTACCAATTCAAATGTTAATCTCATCCAGAAACACCCTCACAGACATACTCAGAATAGTGTTCAACTAAATGTTTGGGCACCTGAGGACACAGTCAAGTTGATACATAAAATCACAATCACAGTCCCCCCCAATGATCTGTTAACAAAAGAGGAAGATGAGGTTCTAAGGAAGTTGTCTGATGTCATCTAGCTGGGGGGAGGGACATGCAATATACAAGCATTGGTTGCTAAAACCTAGTTTCCTTTTGGCTCTTCCTTCCTCCTATCCATACCCGATTGAGAAGGTTTTATCCTTCCTGATAGTGGCAAGAAATGGGGAAAGTAATCAGGGGAGACAGTTATGTAATTCCTAGTAACCCAAGTAAATTTCCAAAGCTATGGGGTATGGATTATGAGCTCTGTCGTCTACCTGTCCTACAGTTTCCTTCCTTGAAGTGATGGCTCCAAGTGGAACAGGTAAGGTATTAAGGAATCACCAACATACACCTACTTCAATAATATCAGAATGAGATGAAACAAGAGATTAACCATGAGAGTCTCTGGCTCCCATTTATTTATAACCCCAGTCCATATCCTCATGATCTCATCCTTTATCTACTACACATATATCTCAACTTTTAAACTGTATTCTAATACTTCCTCCAATATGGAGTCAATTAGGTCATGTGCTAGTCTGCACCTAATTATTGTTTACTTCACTTGCATTTGTTTTCATAATATCATTAACATGAGGAGGGTGCTCATACCTGGGGCAACTAGGAGCGATACCAGCATTGCTCAGTCTTTTCAACTCAGTTGAAGCTATTAGTGTCCAACAATGTTCTTGGCTTACACTTGGGGTCACAAAAATTTAAACACTCCGTAGTGCTTTTTGTTTTTTAAAGATTTATTTATTTATTTGAGAGAGAGAGAGAGAGATTGCGAGCAGGGGGAGGGACAGAGGCAGAGGGAGAGGGAGAGGGAGAGAATCTCAAGCAGACACCCCGCTGAGCATGGAGCCCAATGCGGGGCTCCATCCCAGGACCCTGAGATCATGACCTGAATCAAAATCAAGAGTCAGCCACTGGCCACTTAACTGACTGAGCCACCCAGGCACCCCCTCTGTAGTGGTTTTTGTATTTGTGGGTTTCTACCAATACTTCTAATTAATTTACTAACAATTCTTTCTACTTTGTCCAATTAAACCCAATGTATTTTTCTTCTCCAATGCAATACCTTTCCTTCTATGTTACTCAGCTCCAGAATTTAACCTTTCAGCCTCTTCAAGTGGAAAACCATGATAGTAATACCTGTCCTACTGACTCCATGGGGTCATGAAACATGCATGCAATACCTGGACCTCTACGTTTATTTTTTTCATAATTTAATTTTAATTTTGTCTAAATAATACATAGCAATGTTTTTTTGTTCTGTTTTGTTGTGTGTTTTTTTTTTTAAGATTTTATTTATTTAAGACAGAGAGAACGCACAAGGTGGGGGGAGGGGCAGAGGGAGAGGATGAAGCAGACTCCCCACTGAGCAGGAAGCCTGATGCAGGGCTCCATCCCGGGACCCTGGAATCATGACCTGAGCTAAAGGCAGATGCTTAACCAACTGAGCCACCCAGGGGCCCCAATACATAGCAATGTTTTTAAAGCTCAAATAATTACTATGATACCTATAAAGAGAAAGAAACACTCTACAACTGATTCTCATTCCCCTTAGGCAAACAACTTTTAATTTTCCTTTAGTGTTTTTCCTTGTTTGCTTGTTATTTACCTCCATTTTTGCAAACAACCGTGCTTTTTAGGCATCTGGCCAGGTAAAGTCTCTATGGGTCTCATGGATCAGTTTGCAGGCTTGTATGTATTTCTTCTATTTTCTGTATGGTTCTTCACTCCATATCCACCCCAGCTCTGTCATATACCCAACTATGAAGCCTCTTTGTTCCAACATTTCCAGAGAGTAAACTTCTTATCTTAAACAGAAAGAAATATGCAAGATAATGAAAGGTTCTAATGATCCAAACAAGGCTCATCAAACTGTAGCCCACAGGCCAAATCTGACCTGCCACCTGTGCTTTGTAAATAAAGTTCTGTTGGAACAGTCATGTCCATCATTTAAGTATTATCTGTGGCTGCTTTTGCATTACAAGTACAATAGTTGTGACAGATACACAACTGCACAAAACCTAAAATATTAACTATCTGACCCTTTACAGAAAAAAGTTTTCCAGCCCCTAAACCATACTTAAACACACTTTTCAGTCAGTCCACCTATTTCTAACCCATCTTGCACTATCAACTTCAAAATTACCCTGTGATTTCTATTCCTGAAACTTTCCAGGAATCTGTGGGACAGTATGAATCAACTTACTTCTTATCAGCATTTCACCATGACATGTACTTGATTTTGGTTTTCTCTTCTCCGATTTTTCAGTTATCATTTTCTTCATCTTCCAAAGAAATTGTTGATATCTCTGCTGCTATTTTACCTCACATTCTCCTTGTTCCTAAAGGTTAATGTTTTGGGGTTTTTTTTCTTATCTTACTGCCATTTTTGTGGGGTTCAGGAATTTATCAGTTGGTACTTTTCAGAAAAGTATAAGCCACTCAGGTATTTCAAGCAGAAAGAATTTAATTTGGAAATATCTATGTTTAGAACGCTGTGGTAAGGGCTAGCATTTCAAAGATCAAGTGAAGCCTCTGTTTGTTCTCAGGTTCATCATTAGCTTTCAGAGGCAGGAAGTTGCAGGAAGCACTGGAAGCCATCTGCGTGATCGCTGATTTTACGCCCCTGAGTTAGGTGTGACACTGCAAACCACCTAGAGACCGGAGACCCACTGAGGCTCCATCTCTGCACGTTCTTGCTAAAGGACCTATAAAATCATGTCTGTCTCTCTTCTACCTTCCACCTAGGCTGACAACACTCTCGCAAGGGATTCTGTTAACTGTGTTTGAGGGGCTGGGGGTGTGGGGAGGCTCAGAAGGGGGATGGTGCTGCATTACTAGCAGACAGCTAGCGGAGATGAGCGAGTGATTTCAATTTGCCATATTTAATTTTTCCACCCACCCCCACCTTTTCCTCTCCACCATCAAGGTTTCTGTAAAGCCATTGCTGTCCACTGAATGGATACTGCATTCTAGGTCTGCAGACATGGGTGGGATTCTTACTGTGGTGTGACCTTGGGCAAATCATTCAGCCTTGGCTTCCCCTGGTCAGATGGGGAGAAAAAAAAAAAGAACTACTTTACGAATGCTGTGAAGAGAAATAAGATAGTGCATGTTAAATGTTTAATAAACTGTAAAATGCCACGCAAAATGAAAGTAGAACTATGTAGACAAATTAATTCTGGCTTATGTTTCTGACTCCAAAGAATAGCAATGTACATCTCCAGGGAATACATCTACTTGTCAATCTCGTCTCGGACTTCTTTTTATCTATTCTTTTTTTTTTTTTTGTAAAAAAAAAAAAAAAAGCTATCTCAAACCCTAAATGTAGCAAAATGTCACCACTATACTACATTTATTTCATTCTTCATCAGCCTATGGCAGATGTTCTGACAGATAATGAGAACCCTGAACAGCTCTAAGACTTGAGCAAAAGTTGCTCAGATTCTACTTTTTATTACAAAGCCTTGTTTCTATGCAGAGGCCTCAAGGTTACAAGATGTCATTATTTTTATAATTCCAACTGAGGTTTCTTTTTTTTTTTTTTTTAAAGATTTTATTTATTTATCTGAGAGAGCATGGGAAACAGAGAACATGAGAGGGGGAGGATCAGAGGGAGAAGCAGACTCCCCGCTGAGCAGGAAGCCTGATGTGGGACTCGATCCGGGGACTGTAGGATCATGACCTGAGCCGAAGGCAGTTGCTTAACCAACTGAGCCACTCAGGCGCCCCACCAACTGAGGTTTCTTACTGGCAATATCAATCTCAAGTCTTAAGTATATGTTACAGCCCAAAATAAAATCTGTAGTAAAATAATAAAAACCAACACTTTCACTAATTTGAAAATAGTTCCATTCTCTTTTTAAAGCTAATTTTCTGCCTTGGTTAGAACTTCTAAGAAATTAGAGTGTATTAAAATATGTAGCAGAATGATGACCCAATGGAGATTAAATTTGTTTTATGTTCACTCTTCTTTAGATGGATGGGCCAGAAAACTATGTTGGAGTCATGGAAGGTGGATTCTCTTAGAAGGATGAAAATAGAAGTCTTTTAAATCACTGAAAATACCTTTATTCAGAAGGGTGAGCTTCTGAATATGGTCATTAGTCCATTATCAAAAAGAAGGAAAGAAGGCATATTCAAAATATGTATGCTTTCAGAATTTAAAAGGAAAAAAGTCCCAAACCATGAGAAGATCCTTGGAGGGGAAGAAAATAGGGTGGTAATTCTGGATTCACATGAAGGCAGATGCATGAACAACTTCTTAGATCCTCTGGCAAGGCTTATGCCCCAGGACAGAGCTTCCCAAAGTATGGTTCATTGACCCTTGGGGATAGGCAGTCCATGAGATCAAAGCTATATTCATAATATAGTAAGACATTATTTGCCCCCTCCCCTTATTTTTACATTTGCCCACATGGTGCAAACATCATGGTGGGACAAACTGCTTACTCCTAAGCATGAATCAGGGCTGTGCACCAAACTAGTGGTACTTAGGATAGTCTTCATAGCTACATGCTTACATTATGAAAATGCCAGTTTTATTTAGTAATGCCTTGAATGAGCATATAAATTAATATCTTTATTAAACATTGACCCTCAGGTACATGTCTTTTTAACATTCTGTATGACAAAATGGGAAATACTCACAAAACATATCTACTGCCTACTGAAGAGTGATGAATATCTGAGAGAAAAGCACTTTGTGATTCTTTGATTTGCTGGTTGAACTAGTTGCTTTTGTTTTGGAATACCATCTTTGCTGGAAAGAATGACTGACAAACAATAGTTACTTTGACTTGAGTAGTTAATGGATATTTTCTCAAAAATGAATGAACGTAGGGGATGCCTAGGTGTCTCGGTTAAACATCCAACTCTTGATCTCAACTCAGGTCTTGATCTCAGGTTGTGAGTTCTTAAAAAAAAAAAGAATGAGCCTAGGGTGACTCGTCCAGGTTTGCCAGGGACTTCCCTTGTTTTAGTGCTGGAACTCTAGAACTTTCCTGGGAGCCCCTCAATCTTGAGCAAAGTGGAATGGTTGGTCACCCTAAAGGAACCTGCCATTTCAAGGAAAATACTGACAATACTTTTTGTTGATGATAAAATTTTGAGCTTTCAAGCAAAAATTGCCATTTTGGAAAACTTGTATTGACCATTGTGAACCTGACAACTTTCCCAAACTTAAAGACTTAAAAAAAAAAAAAGACTTTTTTGACAAGATGAAAGTGATATTAATAAATGTGATATTTTATACTGTATAATGAAATACTGTAAACATTTGGAAAATCTGCATATCTCCGTGAACCAACACTTTCCAAGTGGCCAATGCATGATGTTATAAAGTTTCGCATGGATAAAACACCCATTTAAAGTCCAAGAGAAATCAATGAATTTTAATATAACAGAGTATAGTTATTGCAAATAGTAGGTATAATGGTGGAGGTGTCTGAGCTCCAGTGCTTCAAAAGTCTTAGTCATAACTCTAATGGGAATGTGTAAGGGACACCAAATTAACTTAGGGAAAGAGCCATCTTTCCCTCAAAATTGATAAACACATGCTTCTCTGTCTTCTTTGTCAAGTTACTTCCATGATGACATTACTGAAGACTGTAGGCTTGCTACTTTAAGGATTGCACAATGTGAAGGAAGCTTAAAAACATTTTGTCTTGTCCTTTGGAAACAGAAAGAGTAAATTCATTTCCTCCCTTATCTTTTACTTCAACTGCCTTGCCCGTCTTCAATCCTGGATCAACCCGAACTTCTACTTTCTCTGCCCCTACTCTACAACTGCTGGGTATAGCCACAGATGATCTCATAACTACGCCAATTGGCATGATGAGCAATGGACAGTTTGTAAGACCAGCTGTGCCCACAGGTTCTTCAGCAATTCCTTACTTTGCTCCTTGTTAGAAACCTTTCTCATTCACATTGGGCTGTTTTAAATCAGTATCCTTCTATTTTATGACAGATTTTTTTAAAGGTAAGTTCTACACCAGTGTTTCAAGCAGATACTATATTCCGCAGAACTCAGTTAACTATGTTGGTGAAAAAGAATCCTAAGGACACCTACTTTTGGGAAACACTGGACCAAACAAAAGGCAATAGATTTCTTTTCTGCAGGAACTCTAAGTGGGACTTCACCACGCTAACATGCATGAAGGCACTAAGGAGGGCAAAATGGCTTCCAAATTTCTGACTACATAATTCTTTGTTTGCAGAGCATCTAAGTGACTTGTGTTCTATAGTACACACCTGGGGAAGTACTTATTCCCTCTGGCCAACCCTACTTTTATTTCTCCTAATTATTTGCTTTCTAAATCAGTAATGGCTTTCTAATTACTTCCGGTTACGTGTTTGTACCCCTAATACTCAGTATAGCATAATGGTGAAGCACATGGATGGTAGAATCAGACATCCTAGGTTGGAATCCTGGCTTAGGCACTTACTAGTTGTGCGAGCTTGAGAAAATTACTTAACCCCTTTTTGTGTTATAATTCTCATTTTAAAATGGGAACAATGATTGTACTTATTTATATTGTAAAGATTAAATGAAACATATATAGAGTTTTTAGAACATGGTAAATACCATAAAAGTGTTAACTATCATAATTATCTATTGGATATAGTTAGTTTTTGGAGAGGAGAGACCAGTCTTATTCATTTTTATATCCCTTTTCCATCACACAGTTCCTGGTACAAAATAAGAACCAAAAAAATATATTTTTTAAGATCTTATTTATTTATTTGACAGAAAGGGAAAGAGAGCACATGCAGGGGGAGTGGCAGGCAGAGGGAGAGGAAGAAGCAGGCTCCCCGCTGAGCAGAGAGCCCGATGCGGGGCTCGATCCCAGGACCCTGGGATCATGACCTGAGCCGAAGGCAGACGCTTAACCAACTGAGCCACCCAGGTGCCCCAGAACCCCCCAAAAATCTTAATAATAATACCTACCATTCTTATAGAGTTTTACAATTTACAGTATACTTTTGCATATATTAACCCATATATTGCTACAAAATCTTACTAGAGAGCCAGAGTAAGAATTAATATCTCTGTTTTGCTCTAAGGATGAAAAAGAGAAGCAACAAAATGAAATAAAACAAAATGAAATTAGACAATTTCCCCAAGATTACACAGGTTAATAAGTGGCAGAATTAGAACTAAGACTCTGATTTTGGACAATTATCTAACACTCCATCTAGCACTCCCTGAAAAAAATATTATAGAAAGTATTGAGACATCCCAATGTGACAAAACAATGTTCTGTTTTAGACAAAATTATTGCCACTGAAAAAATAATCTGACTTTTAATTTCTTAAATGTGTATCGTTTACTTGAGATAGAAGAGTCATCTAGAATAAAAATTATTTTAAACAGTAAGGATAAACAATTTCAAGATGGCATTTGGTTCTGGACAAAGAATGGCAATTTGAGTTTTATTTGGCATGTGAGGCAGAAAGGCATAAAAGATGAATTACAGTCTCATTCTCTGAGTATAAATGGAATGTCCCAAATCAAACTGCTCTTTTGAATTCTATGAAGAAATTTAGAAACAAATTAACCATGTGGAATATCAATAAATGCACTTCTGGTGAGGGGGCTGAATTTCTGGGCTGAGGGACATAGAGACATGAGAAATCACTGCTTGTTAGAATGGCCAGGATGCTCTAGTATGTTGCCATTTTGTTTGTGAAGCATTATCCAGCCAATATCATATCTGTCAGCCCCTATCTGTCCATAGAGAAGGGTACTTAACATTCTATAGAACACTTGGTTATATGCTGTTTTCCCTTTGAACCAAATTAGCCCTTTTTCCTCCACCAGCTTGTTAAGTATTCATCTTGAGATATCCCCTGGTCTCCATCCTCACCATTTTCTCTTGGCCTTTCTGGACTCTGAACAAAAAGTACTACCAGATGTTAGACACAGCCGCTGTTTGGGCCATCCTGCCAATTCTGATGCCTACATCCTGATTCCTGACTCTTCACCTTACCTACTGGTCGTCTGGGATGTGCTGAACATGGGCTTGGTTACTTTTATCTATCTATCATCTATCTATCTATCAATCTATCTATCTATCATCTATCTATCTATTTTTAATGTTATTTATTTATGCATACATAAATACATACATATATAGCAGTTAAGATACTTTGTTCTATGCCAGGGGTTGGCAAACTATGGCCTATAGGCAAAATCTGACTTATAACCTATTTTTGTAAGATGAGTATTAGAATACAAACATCTTCATTTTTGTGCTGTCTGTGGCTACTTTCACACTATAATAAAAGGAGTTTCTTATTTGCAACACAGACTGTATGGCCCACAAACCTTAAAATATTTAATATGTAGACCTTTAAAGAAAAACTTTGCTGACCACTCTACTATACTAACAGAAACCCCAATGTGGTATTTTGTTCATATTGCTTCTGTCTTTCTTGACCTTCCAGCCAGGCCCAATACCACCCACAGCTGTCCTGGCCTGCCCTATCCAGAGATGACAACCCATTTGTTGGCTATCACTGATGACTAGGTAGCAGGGATCAATTAACTTTCTAATCTACCTCTGCTCAGTCCCATCAATCTTGATGGAATCTCTTCCATCAAGAGGAAACAGATTTCCTCTTTAGGGAATAAGCTCTCCTAAGGTACCCAACTCAGGATATCTCCCTTGGGCAATACCTATGACTTCTGATTTTTTTTTTCCTCAGTCCTCTCCTGGTTTCTGAAAACTCTTGACCTTGGAGAAATTCTCAGAAAAAAAGCATTATAGTATCTCAAGTGTCACTATGGGTGTGAATGATTGAAGGCCAGTTTGATATGTTAGCTTTTCTAAGGTAGTCGTGCTTTAAGAGAGTTTATTGTCTATGAAAAGTAATGGTCCATTTCAAAGAGGATGTTCTTAGTTCAAGAGGGAACCTCCTTAGCATCCTTTGGATTTCATTAAAAAGCAATCACTTGCTATTTTATGTGTAATGACCTACCTATCACCAAGACTTCTACCAACATCCTCAGTGTGGCCATTAAATCAGCCTTGATTCTTTCCAAACTTCATCTCCTACCAAGGGAATACACTATTCACTTCTACATCCTTTCCACTTAACAATCCTCTTTTCCTAGCAGGAACAAGTTACCCATTTCTGTCCATGAACTGATGCACCTCATCTTAAGTTGTTTAGAACTTGCTTCTCGGGCGCCTGGGTGGCTCAGTTGGTTGAGCGACTGCCTTCGACTCAGGTCATGATCCCGGAGTCCTGGGATCGAGTCCCACATCGGGCTCCCAGCTCAGTGGGGAGCCTGCTTCTCCCTCTGACCCTATCCCCTCTCATGCTGTTTCTCTCTCTCTCTCTCAAATAAATAAATAAAATATTAAAAAAAAAAAAAAGAACTTGCTTCTCTAGTTCCAGATGACATACACTAGATGTAAGATTCTTATGGTTAGGAACCCTTTATTATTAAGCTTCGAATCTTCATGGGCAGATACAATGTCCAGGAATGAAAACAAATAATCCTCACCAATTCAATGTACTCTTCCATGTCCTTGAACATGTTCAAGCATACCAGTACATTCATTCTCAGCTCTCCCTGCTTCACCGTCTCCATTCAGTGCCGTTCTTCACAATTCAAAATTGGCATTGGAAGAACCACATCTCTTGTACTTGTAAGGTGAATTATTTCAGAAGTGCTTTTCATTCATTTTGAACATCTTGGTATTTTCTTTATGATAAGGTTATATATAAGTCTTCTTGAAGGAGATTTCCAAGCATTCTGTTTCCTTTTTATCACACTTCTCTGTTTAATACAATGCTTTAAACACAGTTCATGTTCTTCTAGCCTAAGATCTGTCTTAAAATCACAAGTTTGACTGAAATGTTTCAAAGATGTCTCTTCTATCAAAAAATGACTCATTTCATGACACTTCTGGTGACATCACACTCTTTGTAGAGCATTATTCTTTGTATCTTGTAAGGTTTGTCCTAGAACTAGGACAACTGCCTCCTAATACCTCTAGTTGCTTCCAACTTTAATACATTATCCACATGGCCACCAGAGCTATCCTACTAAAGCTGAAACAGGTTGGAATGCCCTGACCCTTCATATCTACTTAACCAAATACCAGTTCTTCAAGAATCATCTCAAATCTCCATGAAGTCTTCCTAAACTTTCTTATCAAAATTAATTTCCTTGTTCCCTAAACTCCACAGCACTGCACATCTTCATGACAGCAGATTTGAAATTCTGAAGGAATATACATACATACATACATAGGGACCAATAGCCAAATAAAAAAGAAGCTGTCAATCATTAATTGAGCCCTAAGCTCTAATTCAGAACTATGGTAGTACTTGGTTGGAGCTTGTAGACTAGTCCCTGGGCCTAAGGAGGGCCTCTCTCAAGTAAGTCTCAATAGAACTTCTAAGTACGTAATGAGGAGAAAGCATACTGGCAAGACAGTGGGGATCCCTTGTGGCAGGTCTTGGCTCAAAACCCTCTTCAACCTAACCCCCGGTCACAGAGAGAAATGAGAAAGTGGAAAAGGGTCTGAGGTATATGCATGACAGTTTAACACAAAATAAACCTACCATCTAGCAAATGAGATCTAATCGATATCTTGGCATCTCGGCATGACATCTCGTGATCCTACCAATACTAACAGTATTTTCTATCTTAGGATTAAAGAAGGAGTGGGCATATGACCTGACCAGAGGGGACAGAAATTTAACCCTTGCTCTTCTATTTTCCATCTTTTTATCCTGTTAACCTGTGGGAATTTATAGCCAAAGCAATTTTCCATGACAGGCCTGACTGCCTCCTTGGAGAAGAAAACAAGGTAATATCAGGAAAGTTGGGCTCCTGTGACATTTACCTCAGTTTCTTTGTGCTCCAGGAACTAGAGCCAATGACATTTTACTTGTTGCTCTCACAAGTTGCTAAAAGTATGAGAAACAGGACATTAATTAAGTTAGCTCCAAGATCATACTATATCCTGGGCAATATTTAACTGCCATTCTATTTCCCATCTCAAGTTATACCCACTATATATTGGGATAATATCATTTAAAGTTTATGAATCTTCTCTTCTCTAATATTTATTGAGCTTAATCCCAGTTTATACTCAGAAGTCGTCCTGAACTTTGGCATTTAATCAGGTGTTCTGGAGGTTACACAATGATCATTGCACGACAGCAAGGCTCAAGCCATACCCTGTGAGAGGTATACCAGTATCTTAAGTTTGAGTCCCCTCCTATTCAACTTCCCCAGAAAAATTAAATACCATTGATAAAAAACACCTGTTCTGGTTGTCCCAAAGTTATCAGAGTCCCATAGAAAATAATTTCCCCAAACTTTTCTTTCTCTTAGTCATTTAATTAGACATAGCCAGAGATTACTTCACTCAGATGTTTGCTCCACCTTCATATTAGAATTGTTTATGGATATGTCTCTCTCTCTAATTACACTAGACATTCATAGAGGGCAGGGACTATTTTATTTATTTTGGTACTCCTCAGAGACCTGGCATGGTACCTTCATTTGGTGGGCACAAGGTACACAGCTGTCAAGGAGATAATGCAGGAGGTTTTCAATTGTTAAGTTGAACTCCCTAGATTTGGTCTAATGCTTTTACCACTGTGGAACTGCAGTCAAATTCTTGAGAACTTTGGAAATGAGATGCTTTCCCATCTGAGGTAAGGTTTCTTCATCATCACGACCCATGTGATCATTGGCTCTATCGGCCATCAAAAAGATCCAGAAAGTTCCAGGGATCAGATACAGCACCACAGTGATCAGAACCAGACCCCAACCCAGTGAAGTGCTGGACAGTGGCTAGAAAAAGAGGAAAAAGGGGTGCCCAGCCATAAACAAGATTGTTATTGTGTGCTTTTATGCTTTGAAAAGAACAATAGCAAGGCTTGAGTCATTCCAGAAATGATGCGTGATTTGATGGAAGCTTCAGGTCTCCAATTTATTCCTCGTAGATAGCTGTGTAAAAAAATTACCCCAAGACTTAGTGGCTTAGAACAACATGTATTATGTCACAGTGTCTGTGAGTCAGGAATCCAGGTGCAGCTTAGCTGGGGCCACTGGCTCAGGATGTCTCACAGGCAGTAATCAAAGTGTCAGCCTGAGTTGTACTCATCTCAAGGCTCTACTGGTGAAAGAGCTGCTTCCAAGCTCAGTCACATGGTTATTGGCAGGATTCAGTTCCTTGCTGGTTGTTGGACTGAGGGCTTCTGTTCCTCCGGCTATTGGCTGGAGGCCACCCTCAGATCCTTGCCACTTGAGCCTCTCCATAGATTAGCTCCCAAGGTGGCAGCTGGCTTCATCAGAGCAAACAAGCAGGCAGTACCAGCGAGAGTACTAGTGGGACAGAAGTCACCATCTCTTTGTAAACTAGTATTGGAAGTAACATCCCGTCCTTTCTGCCATATACTATTCATTAGAATTGAGTCACTGCACTCAAGGGGAGGAGATTACACAAGGGCAGAAAACCAGGAGGCAGAGATAATTAGGGGCCATTTCAGAAGCTGCCTACCATATCCACATTCAAGTGTAAATATGTGCCTACAGCATTTAGCCTTCTTCAAGTGCCCTATCCCTTTCTTGCTCGTCTTATGCTATCAGGACCAAGATCAAATACCAGGCACTTTTAATAGCCATGCTGGAACCTCTTCTGCTTCCACAGCCACAGTAAAGCTAACATTTCATTCCATCAGCCGAACCATCATGCCAAGGAGCTGTCGTGCATTATTTCTTTTTAGATTTTGGAGAACTTTAAATGTTTAAATGTTTTAGTCTCTGGTTCAAAGCACGTTCATGGTTTCCATTGGAGAACAGAGTTACAAACACTGCTAAAATAGAGGCTTTAACATCAATATCATTTTCATTAAGTTTTTCTTCACAAGCAAGAGTAGGTAGCAGTGGTCGCCTATGAGTTTCTTTTTGCATTTTTTGATTACATATGTTGTATTCCTTCTTACGCAGGGCAAAAACCCAAAAATCTCTATATGTGGAAATCCGTCTCCACCAAAACGAAGATTTTATTCCAAAGTGTTATATAGAAAGTAATGCTTCCGATAGAGGCCTTTGTGTTTGCTTGCTCTCTTCAGCACAATGAAATGAAGATTAATTTTCCTGCAACCTAAGCCAAAAATAATACTAATGTTCCTTCCATTGCATTGCTTCCCACAGAGCCACACAATAAAAGCCCCTCATGCTCACATCCTCCGTGCTATCTCACAACTGACTGAAAGGGACTGTCTGAGCTCATATTAATGCCAGTTTCCAATTCCTAGGCCACCCCTAATAATCTTCTTATGATATATTATGATATATTAGTCCTTTAGCAACAGCCCCCCAAAGAGCAGAGAAGTAAAGGAAGTCAGCGCTGGGATAAAAGGAAGGACTTCCAAAATGTCTTTGACTCACCTACTGAAAGATTATTTGGAAAGGATGAATAATCATCGCAATAAGCCAGTTCACTTCTTCACAGATCAGTCCCTCCATTGTCCCAACCTAATTAGAGTAATTTGTATTTAAGGCAATATTGATTTTGCATAATGGTTTTCCCTTGTTATTACACACATGACAACATGCTCCTTACTTAACCTGGACAACAATCTTGTTGACTGATGTGCAGAGAAACTCTTGCTCAGAAGTCTACTGCTGGCACTGAAATCTCAAGAAGAGAAGAGTTCAAGTTGCTGTTCATGGTGTTATCGAATATGTAAATAAACCAAGGAAATAGCTGAGGGCCAAGAAAGGAAGGGTTGCATTTCTCTGACCTTGTTGGAAATGTTGTGCTGTGGGACTCCAATGCTCAATTAAAATAAGTTTTGTCGGTTTTCCTCTTGGCTGGGGACCTCCTGTGCTCACTGAATGGTAATGCTGGCCCATCCCGGGGACAGGTAAAATTGAAAAGTCTCTTTATTTCCATAGGCTTAGGCCAAACCCCTCAGAACAGGCTATTCCAGAGCTGAGCTGGAGCAGGGCTAATGCCCCGGTTGGCAGCTCATGCGCAGCCCCCCCTTGATGAGCCGGCCACCGCTCTTACCCACTTCAGCTGTCTTTTAAAAGCCTCGTTCTCACAAAAGACAGAGCTGGTCTCAAGGGCCTGGGAAAATAGAAAATTCTCACACTGTGATGGGAAACACTGTCAAGACCTGAAACTCTGTAGTGAAGCATCAGACACCAGTGTGTACTCACAGATAAAGTGAGGGGATGGGTCTGTGTGGGAGACACAAGAACCACAAAATTAAAATAGACCAGGAAGCTGGAATTTAAAATGTTGGAGAAGCAACCTGGACCGATTCACTCTTCAGAGTGTCCAGCCGATATTCTAGTCATTTATGAACTAGGGTGAACTTTTTCTTCTCTTCTCCTTGGCCTTAAGTAGAGTCTCAGGATGTGTGCGTGATCTCTAAACCTGATCCCCTCGACATTTTTGCTAGGGGTCAGAAAGGAGATTGACTCCTTCGCGGGGGAAAGGAATATTAAATGTGAAATGTTAGAGTTCTTGCTCATTTCTGGTGTTTGGTTTTCTGGTTTGGGTGGGCGCTCCATCCGATCAAATCCAGAGCCCTGAGAAAGCGTACCACTTGAAATGGTTGTATCAGATTGTTTTAGGTATTCATATTTATATCCATCTTGAGAGACTGACAGTTTGCATCAATCCGCCTATGTATTTATGTAGTTCTTATCAGCAAAGCACTCTGAAACTCCAAGGATAAAGACAATGTATTCTACCCACACCAGGCGATTAGGGTGAGTTGTCCCTGCTGATTGATGGAAAAGTGAGAAACGTCATAGGCAATGCCTTACTTTTGGACAAATGCCCTTTAAATAGATTTTAAATTATATAAAAAGCAGGTTTCAAAATCATATTAATATACATGACAATGCATCACACAGCAAAGAGAGTGTTTGAGCTTTCAAATGTTCTGGGACTGCATCTTCTAACAGAAATTGTGATTTCATTAGCATTTACGACTAGCCTTCCAGAGACGTTTGCCAAAGGGCTGAAAGCAGCAAAAAAAAAAAAACCACAGCAGCCCTTCCACAGGCCAGCACAAAGGTGCTAATTAGTGATAGTTTTCCTCTATGGGCAATGGCCCAGGATGCAGGACTCGGGACCATAGACCTATTTCCATTATGCCTAGGAAAACAACAAACACATTGAACGAAATGAAAATTTTACTTTGTGGAGGCTTTATATCAACTAATGGCCTCCAAAGCTATGAGGAGCTATTCTGCGGAGGATTATGAGAAGTTATTTTCTACAGAGGAAATTAGCCCCTGCCTGAGTAAGGTGAGCCTGAATTTGCCAGCAGTGAGACTGTTTCAAAACAGAATTGATGAGCTGCAGAGGGAGGTAGGACCAACATCCTTGTGATAAAAATAAAGTTTTGGTTCTCTCTCTTTCTCTCTCTCTCTCTCTCATGAATCTATATTATCTATTCAAAACTCCTAATTTTCCAGAATAGATTCTTCAGTGGATCAGTCAATACCAGCAGGGCCCATTTATTGAATATTCACCATGTGCCATGCTTTCTTATCTCCTTCTCATTATAACTCTGTGAGGAAGGCATTATTATCCCCACTTTTCAGATGGGCAAGATAAGAGTCTGTGAGGTTGGATCACTTCCCTAAAGTCACAGTGATAGAGCCAGATCTAAACCAAAGCCTTTGACTTACCCAAAGGCAAGTTCTTTATCCATCTGAAAGGGGTGTGAAGATAAGACCGTTGCCCCAGATGTTGCCTGGAGCCTAGGCAGATCGCATTGTTTGAATGAATAAAACTCTATGCAATACTGCTGAGCAATTTATAAGTAGGTTAATTAAATAACTTATCTCTTCACTCCACCTGATACTGTGAGAGACACGGTCCCAAGGAATCTTTGAAGAAGAACTGTTCATTCCATAATGATATACTGGGCACCTACTGTGTGTCAAATACTGTGCCAGTTGCTGAACCTTGGAAAGAGAAGCTTCTCGGCTGGTTTGCTCTCCCCCTTTGGCCTACGGCAGTGCTTCCGGGCAGAAGGTAGAATGGTAGAATCCATGTTTATAGGTGAAAAGTGAAGGGAGAAACAAACAGAATTTGGAGAAGGAGGAAGGGTTGTGCTATTGAAGAAGACAGGAGTGGGGCTGGCTAAACCTTTGAAAAATATATGCATGACTAACTACCCTTTGAATTTTGAAAAGGGCACATTTAGAAAAGGGCACAAGGCATGTTGTGCACTGGGAATACACTTCTTTCTAAGTGATGATTTAGGATGGAATATGAAAACGTAGTCCCAGAAGTTTAGGTGATGTTCAGGAAGGCAGCACTAGAAAGGGTGATCAGGGCAAACCCAGGATGTTCATTTGAAGCAACCATCAAGTATGAGACCCATGTACTTTGTCAAGCCAACTCCAAGGGTCAGCTCAGATACAGATCCCCTGGCCAGCCAGCAGCAGTCTGATCCTGAGTGACAAGCCTTGGTTTCATGTTCTTACTTATATTCATTAGGAAAAATAAGAGAAGGTTCACGGTTGGGATACCCATCACCATTGTAGGTTTCCCATTCAAATTAGCCTAGAGGTAAATCCCAAGGTTGATTCAAGTGTGAGGAGTTAGAAGGAGGGATATGGATCAGAGGGTGTTGAAATATGGGAAAGAGTCCTCCAGAAGGGCCTGAAACAAGGCATGGAAGAAGCCCATTTATTTTGTTGACACATGTGGGAAGTTGCAGGAATGCTTTGGGCCCAGTCAATATGTTTGTGTCCTGACCTACTTGTAGAGCGCTAAGCTAAAAAAGGTGGTCTGGGGGCGCCTGGGTGGCTCAGTTGGTTAAGCGACTGCCTTCGGCTCAGGTCATGATCCTGGAGCCCTGGGATCGAGTCCCGCATCGGGCTCCCTGCTCGGCAGGGAGTCTGCTTCTCCCTCTGACCCTCCTCCCTCTCATGCTCTCTGTCTCTCATTCTCTCTCTCTCAAATAAATAAATAAAATCTTAAAAAAAAAAAAAAAAAAGGTGGTCTGAATAGAATTTCCAGCCATCCTCATGTCTCTGGAAAATCATAAAGCAGACTGCTGTACATAACTCATGGAAGCTGTTATAAGTGACCTTAGTCACCACTTTTCCAATATCCTACAATTTCTGGGAATTTCTAACTCATTTCCTCCTCACACCATTTCATCTCTCTTTGCACCTCCATCCTACCCTACAAGGCACATGTGGATGCATGAACGTGCTCCCTACTCATCATACTCTTTTCCCCTTCACTCAACTCCCAGCCTCTGAGGAGAGCACTTTGATCAGGCCTATTTTGCTACCATAAACCACCTCCCTGATTAGGTGTTTTTACTCTACCCTACCTTTCAGGTTCTGCAACATAGAAGTCCAAAGAATCACTCTGGGAATTTTTAGAATAAAGGAAGGAATAAAACTGATTCACAAAACCAGAATTCTTTTGGGGAAAAGAGTGGTAAAGCAACAGGCAGGAAACATCCACAAGTTAATAACTTCGTCCCTTTATGCAAGATATGCAAGTATGCAAGATAAATCCCAAAACAGAAAATGCAACATTTGAGACTACTCTTCTAGGCATCACTGACCCCAGTGAATCCCTGGACAATGTCATGTATTAACTATTTCAGGAACTGCCTCCGGGGCCAACAGAACCAAGTGATTTCCACCTACTGGCCCTGTGAGAATATAACTGACATCATGGAGGGCCCAAACCTGGGACCATCACCATTAGAATGGTCAGCTTTAGGACTTTGGGATGACCAGCACTGACATCCACACAGAGGTCTTCTGACTTCAAATGCTCCAAAACAAAAGCCCAATGCACATGGGTTCCCCGGGATCAGCAGTTCTGGAGTCAACATGGAAGTTTCCCTGTGATTAAACACTCAGTGAGGTCATCACAGAAAAATACGGTGAATTACCAAGGAACTGTATTCTGTTTGCATAGAGAAATGCTTTCCAGTGAAATGTTCATGACTTCCTATCAACAATCTATAAGCATATTAATTGAGACGCACCTTGCTCTCATCCCTGATGAGAAGAGAAGGAATCAGTGTTCAGAGCTGTAACCTAACAACATTCTATGCTAACCTTCTTTCTGCTTATTCTCTAGCAATAATCTAGCCAAATAAGAAGCACTCATAGTATGGTTTGCTCATGGTTCTATGGGCTCTTGAAAACTCATGTCTATTTAATGAGTCTGTTTCCTCACACATGGCGCCAGAGTGTGGTTGAGTAATATCGACCAGGGCACATCTCCTCAAAATGAAAGCATGGTTCTATGCTACAGCTCCAAAGGCAGACACTGAAATTCATTCACTCATTTGGCAAATATTTGGTAATGGCTTCTATAAATACTATGCCCTGTTCTCAACACATGAGATACACTGATGAGCAGATACACATGCCACTGAGCCTCATCAGACTTAGAGTCCCCTAGGAAGATAACCATCAAGTAGTTATGAGTGCTCTGATTACCGTCACGTAAAAGCCAAAGGTCAGGGTATACAGAATTAGTCTGGGAGCTTAGGAAGCCTCCTGTCCCCCAAAGGAATGACCGTGTAAACTGAATTTAAATCGAAACCATGAAGTGTGGGGTTCTAGGCGGAAGGTCTAGCATGTTGCCCTTCTGTGAGGATTTTACTCCTTTGCAGTGTTCCGTTTTGAGCAACACAGAAGTTTTATCAGCAAGGCGTAGGGTACAGGGGAGATGGAGAGCTCTATCTCAAGGCGACCGGGATGCATATGTCAAATGAAATCCTTGTCAATAACTTTCCCTTTGTACCTTAATTAATGTGTACTGAACACTTTTCTATCTTCTGCTCAGATCTATCTCCGTGTCATCATTTCTGGGCAGCTTCCAAAATGGTGATAGGCAGACTTCTGACAAAAATAGTTGTTTTTGTTTTCTTTTTTTTTTTCCTTTCCTCTTCCATTAGCCATGGCCTCTTGCCATGTTGAGTCTCACAAATGGACACAAACCAATCAATCACCCTTATAAAAATGTCAAAATTCATCCTTCCCTACTGTGAAATGAATACACTGACCTTAACACAAATGTAGAAATAAATTAAAAAAAAAAATCTATCCCCACAATGGACCCCTGGCTGCCACACACAGATTTCCACACATTTCAGTTTGACAAGGCTGACATTGCTGAGAAGAATTTCTTGCTTCTTTTTTTTTTTTTTTAAGCTAGAAGCAGATAAACATGCCCCCAAGTTTACTAATAAGAACTTATTTACATAGAGGCTGTGCCTGTCAAGAAGTATGGATAGGAAGAGCCATTATCTGTCCAGAAGGAAGAAATGAGAAAAGGATGAATCTAACATAGTGAAGGCGGAAGGGACGTTCATTTCATATTGTCTTTAAAAACAACAAAACAGTGAGTTTTCTCAATCTAGAGACCATCCGATATTTAACTGTTCCACTCAGTGTCAACCTCTAGTTTATGCAGCATATCTCTGGGTAAAAGTAGAAGCCCTGAACTTGGCAGATGCCAGCTCCAGTCCTGGCTCCGACATTGGCCAGCTCTGTGACCTTGAGCAAGTCAGTTAATCTCTTTAACACTCAAGTTCTTCATCTGTAAAACAATCCTACTTCCTAGAGTGTTGTAGTGAACATCTCTTATCTTCACCAGCCTGGGCATCGATTTCTATTCTTTTGGTAAAAGACCTTTAATTTAATTATCTTTGGAAGAGCACTCATTCCACCCTCAAGACCTGTGGTTTTAGGGGATGTCCCCATCTCAGGGTCTCGGGAGGGAGTGTGGGATCTGCACCTGGTCTTTCAGAACATAGTGCAACCCTTGGCCATGGGAGCTGTTTCAAGGTCATGCATGTGACCCAGGCTGGGACAATGAAACTCCTACTAAGTATATTTTATTATTGGGGAAAGTGATCTCTGGGTGCTAGATTAACTGAGCTGATAGGAATTAGACCTGAAGCTGCTGGAAGCCTTGGAGAAAGCCTGCCTAACTAAGCATGAACCTGACAAAGACAGAGGAGGGAGATGGAGAAAGAGTTTTAAATCCCTGGGTCCTGCTGTAACTCTACATATTTTGGTTCTTTTTTGCACTGAGTTGTTTGAATCGGATTTCTGAAAATTTTCATTGAAATAAGCCTAATTTATACAGGATTTTTGAGAATTAAATAATATACATAAGTACCTGGTATATAGGAAGAGCTCAATCAGTGGTGTCATACATTGTGTTGCATGCACATGTATATATGTATGTGCTTGTGTGTGTGTGTGTGTGTATTTGTATATGTTTCTCCCTGTAGCACCTGAAAGTTGACCAAAGAGACAAGCATCAGAAAAATAAGCAAGGCTTCCAGCCATGGCCCTGCCCACAGCTACTGTATCCAGTCACCCAGGGGTACTTTAATCCTGTGTTCAGCAAACAGATCACTTTTCTCAACTTCTCACTCACTTCTTTGTACAATCTGACGGACCGTGATTTGCAACATTGAACTTAGAAGAGAGAGAAAGAAACAAAGGAAGGAAGGAGGAAGAGAGGGAGGGAGGACAGAAGGGAAGGAGAGAGAAAGGACATACCAGGCATTGTTAAGATTTTAAAGGAAGTATGATTGTCTTGGGGCTTCCAGTCTCAT
Source organism: Mirounga angustirostris (assembly GCF_029215605.1). Classification (NCBI taxonomy): domain Eukaryota; kingdom Metazoa; phylum Chordata; class Mammalia; order Carnivora; family Phocidae; genus Mirounga; species Mirounga angustirostris. The sequence continues at coordinate 23,342,152 of NW_026991713.1, forward strand.
GACTCTAATTCTTACACACCCCAGAGGTGTTCTCTCCAGGATCCCATGGTTTACTCTGGATCTATCACATTCTATCTGTGCTCTATTTCCTTTCTAAAAGCCTGTTTTCAGAAAATAAATGAGCAATCTGAAATCTGGTCATTGCTTACAGAGTTACCCTTTTCATGGGGATTTGCATTTTAAAGGAGCTCCAACCAAAAACAAAAGTAACATCTTCAGGTGTCAAGGAGAAAGGATCTACTGATTGTGGAGCACCTACTATGTGCTGGGCAATTTACATATCTTACACAATCCTCAGAACTCTGAGGTGAGGGAGAGGTTTAAACCCATTTTACAGGTGGGGAAATATGCCCAGAGAAGGTCAAAAACTTGCCCAAAGCCACAGAACTCAAGAGGGATGAATCTGGAATGCAATCGATGTTTCACTGACCCAGAGCCTGTGTTTTTAGTTACAGTTCTCCCTGGTGACCCTGGGATCCTGACTGTCACTAACAGAACATCACAGTCATTCTGGCCACGGGGGTAAGAGACAGGATTCAGAGAGACTGATCCAGCATCGGGATGACTTGGAGGCAGGGCAGAGGGCAGCCGAGTGACAAAGTGGATTTCATCTGAGAAGATGAATTTTTAAATCCAATCACAGAAATCACCACAGCACTTCTTTTTCATTTTCTTTTTAACTTCAGTTAGACTGGTTTTCTAAACTGCATACCAGCACCTAATCAGTTTGGTCTCTTTCTTTCTCCCTCCCTCTAATTTTATTTTAGCTTAGCGTCTTGTGTGGTTGGCTGTGGGGATTGGCGGGGGGCAAATTCTCTGTACTCTGTGGTTTCCTCTCTGCCATTCTCTGCTTTCTCACATTGTAGTCTTAATTTGATCAGCACTTATGAAAAGGGAACATTAATCCGGGGGAAAGGGACATTGTTCGTGGCCAGACAGTTTCGGTATTGCTTCCACAGTGAAGTGTTTTGTGCTTGGATATGAGTTTCACCCCTTGGGATGCTATAACTCCTTGATGTGAGAATAGAAAGAGGGACAAAGTTGCTAAGAAGTGGACAGATGACACCTGATATGGATGGATGGATGGATGGATGGATGGATGGATGGGTGGATGGATGGGTGGATGGATGGATGGATGGATGGGTGGATGGATGGATGGGTGGATGGGTGGATGGATGGATGGGTGGATGGGTGGATGGATGGATGGAGTAAATGTAGTATGATAGCTGCAGAGGCAGAGATAAACACGGAGTGCTGTGGGAACACAGAGAAGAAGGAACCAAACCCAGATAAAATAGGGGATGCTTGAGCTAACTTTTGAGTTGGGGTGGAAGTTCACCAGATATTGACAACCACCATATGAGAGCGATACTATATTGTGATCTCACCAACACCTTGCTCCAGCAAAGCAGTCGTGAGCTTTTCCTATTATCTGAGAACCAGAGACTACAGAGCGAAGACTAGGTCCCAACCTGCCAAGTCCCCATTCACTCTCCTTCCCAGGGCACTGCTAAGCCTTTCTCTGACTTTGGTTTTCTCCTTTCTCCTCAATACAGGTGTGCTAGCTACCAGAAGGGACATATATTGCCGATGAACCAGATAGCTGCATTTTTTGACTAATGGTCATTAACATTTTAAAAACAGAATTTTAAGTTTCAGGTCCCCATAGTCATTTCAAGAATCATAACCACGATTAACAAAACAATGATAGCAACATAAAATCTTGCTTATGTTATACAGTACTTCATAACGTACAGTGGTCTCTCAATGTGCATTACTTAATTGCAGATCTTAGCCCTGGGAGAGACAAAACAAATCATCCTTCTACCGTTTGACATAGATGGAATTCATGCTCAGAAGACATGAGATAAAGTATCTGTTGATCACTTCTATGTGCTGGTTCAATACTGGCTATCTCGTTGAACTCATGGTAGCCTGGTAAGTAGGGGTTTGTGTTCCCATGTTTGCCACTAAATAAATTGAGGCTCAAGGAGGTTAAGCAACTTATCTGTGGGCCCCAAGGTAGTAAATGGGAAAGATAGGACTGCAAGCCAATTTTTCTCCTCCTCGGTGCAGGGCTCTTTGCATTTTAATATCTTGCTTCCTCATTTCTGAAGAGATTCAGAGAGAGAGGACTAGTGACCAAGAATCCTAACTGCTTAGAGGGTTTTTGCAGAGGCTATGACACATGGTAGGCATCTTTGAAGTCATTGATCCACAGGTCACCCAAACCCAAAGGACTCCATCTATAGCATAGGTACACCTGGGCCCAGGGGCAGCTTTGGACAAAACTGCAAAGTATTCAAAGTTTCAGTGTTGGTCTTGGTCTCTTCAATTACCTTTCAGGACTATTCTCTTCCATCTTTGTCTTTTGACACTCCCCCATCCCATTTAATATTCTCTTGCTCTCTATTACTATTCTAGGTGTTTTAAATAATGGTTTGGTTCTTAGGATTTGTGTGTGTGTGTGTTGGGTCCACCCAACAGAGGAGGACTGATTAATGCTTATTAATAAACTTATTAATTCTTCTTAGAATTGTACCACATATGAAAGTAGCGCCCACTGCCACTTGCTAGTTATATCTTAAGAACAGTCCACAGATAATCTGACGTCTTGCCCTGGGCGTGGAAACACCCTGAATGGTGAGAAGCCAGTTACAAGTACGCTAGCAGCAACTGGACTCTGGCTGCACCCACCATGCAGAAATGCTGCTCCCCAGAGCTGGGGCAAATGGAAGCAGAGAGGGAACTCTGGGCTCAGAAATGCCCTGAGGGGCTGGAGTGTCTCCCTCAGTCCCTGTAATAAAAATGGTGTCACCCACTCCCAAAGGCAAGGGGAAGCTATGCACCTGCCAATCTAGGGGAAGAACAATGAGGAATATGGCCAGGGGACTTACAGGAAGTTGCAGATCTGGCCCAGGCAAAAGGAAGGCATGGAAGACGTGGAGTAGGAGAGAAGCCCAATCAGATTTGTGCTCTTAAAGGGTCTCTGGCTATGGTATGACGTTGGAGTGGAGGGGACAAAGGGAGGAGGAAAGACCAGTTAGAAGCCAGTGCCACAGTAGCTCAGATAAAAGATTTCGGGGAATATGAACCAAGGCAGCAGCAAGAGAGACTGAATGAATAGTAGCCTCAGAGATGGTAAGGAGAGGGTCTTTATCCCAGACATTGTCTTAGGGGTAAGACTGAATGAGGGCACTGAATCCTGGAGCAATGAAGGTGGAAACCATCATCCAACAGGAAGATGGGCCCCACAGCACACTTGAGTGACTTCACCAATCGCCTGGTGTTTGCAAGCAGGTCTATGAATGACAGAGTGAGGCAGGAAGGAGATCTCTGGCACTCAAACCGGTTTTCTTTGCTATACCGTCCTGACCATGTTAACACCTCTGGTCTCATAGGACAACCTAGGGCATTTTCATTGTCATATCTGGTCAGAGCTTCTGATTTATGTCCTGTCAGGCAGATCTATTTCCCCAGTAATAATCAGGTTTCCACCAGTGATTTCCTTCCCCTTGGGACCTGAGTTCGCAGCTAGCTCTGCAGCCTCCTGAGGCACATCACCTAAATGTTCCCTTGGAAATTGCTCCTGCAAATATTCTCAATCAAAACCCAATAAAGTGTCTGAGAGCTTGTACTACCCTGAAGGCTGGGAACTGTACACTAAGACCATATTCCAGAATATCAAGCAAAAGGCCAACTCCAGCCCCATTCCAACAGTACAGATCCTGGGAATGATAGCTGGGCCTTAATCAACTAAAGACACCCTTGGTTGTTGCATGAAGAATATTTACCTATAATGTTGAGATGTTTGGAAACACAGCACATGTTAGATACACTAAAACTGTATTGAGAATAAAGGGGTGGTTTGTGAAAAACTATCATTCAGAGAATTTGTTCCTTTACTAGGATTTTGTAAAAATCCCATCTTACACTTTCTACAACAGAACTTCACAAAAGCAGATATTTATAAAAAGCCAATGCTTTTTGTTTTTGTTTTTGTTTTTTTACCTTCTAGTGGTATATTAATTAGAGAACAGTCTACACGGCTGTAACAAAGAATATCAAACAATCACTCAAGCAAAATAAAAGCTTCATTTCTTTCTTGGGGTATAACAAGCCTGAGCTGGTGGGTGATCCACGTATCAATCAGAGAAGGGATTTATTTTTCTGCTTTGCTGATCTCTCATTCCCTCAGATACTGTTGACCAATGTGGCTGAAGCATTAGTTTTGTGTTTCAGCTCATGGCAAGGAAGAAAGAAGCAGAGGCAAGTAGACTTCTTCATGAAGATGGGACCTACAAGTTGTTCACATCACTTTTATTCACAGCCCTGTGGGCCAGAACCTAGTGACATGGCAATCCCTGGTTGCCAGGGAGCTGGGGAATGCAGCTGCTCCCTGGATAGCCAAGTGCCCCCACTCGAAAAGTAAGGGATATTGGGTAACTTTGGTAGCAGTTCAACTAAGTGCTTTATTCCTTAACATTACTGGTGAGCCTTTTCCCCTGTGCTCTGGCCACACTACACTTCTTGAGATTCTGGACATCTCCATGCCGTCTCATGTCTCTGTGCCAGGGTATGCAGCTTTTGTTCCCAGGAATACGTATCTCGGCCAGTTTAAATTGATGGCAGTTGGTACTTCCTGCAGGAGAACTTCTCCTGTATGCTGTCAGTTCTCTCAGGGATTAGGTGTCTAAGAGATAGCACACGTCACAGAGCAATAATGTGCAGTTTGATGTAATTTCTGCATCCGCCTTTAGACCAGGAGTTTCTCAAACCAGACCATCCTTTACAATGGAGTCCTCTTGCAAACCAATGTAATCAGAATCTCTAGGGCCAGGACCCAGGCATCAGGGTCGTAAAATATTTCCCCAGTTGGTCTGATGTGCAGTTAAGATTGGAAACCACAGAGCTAGCCTACAGGCAGAGATTTTATCTCTGGACTAGTCATACTTGAAGTGGCAGCCGGAGTTCTACTGACGTTCAGTAAATGTCTAGCATGCCAACAAATGAATGAATGAAGAATGACTTTCTGCACAGCGGTGAGATTAGACCCCAAACAAGAATTAACAATTCGTATCATTTTCTTGAACACAGAATATTAGCACCAGAAGGGACCTTCACGATGATAGAGATTCATCATGTCTGACAGATGAGGAGACTACAATGCTAGAAGATCTCTGGGTAAGCTCACAGCAGAGACAGGCCTCCGGGCCTCTGGATGCCAAGTTCGCCGGATGTCACACTGTAAGATGACTTGGTTTTATGAATCTACCCACAATTTTAAACCCAGAAGAATTCCTCTTGCTTCTAGGGCTGAGCTCTAGCCATCAGACCCCACTGAATCGAAATAGAAACATTTCCCATTCTCCAGGTTTGTGATCATTTTAGGACAGCTATTCATTGTTTGGAACCTGCTCATTATACCATTTTACTACATAATGAAGACAAATGTCCACAGTTTAGCTACAGATTTGGTTAATGACAAGATGTATAATAATACAAGATAATAGGGCCAGGCCATTGCTTTCTAATTAAATATTTTTGTCAGATTCTTTCCCTCATTAATCTTCTTTTATTCGCTATGCTTTATGGCTATTTTGACTTCCACCTTGAGTATATGTACACATGTAATTTTAAGAACAGAAATAGGCTCCAGGTTTTTATGGGAATTGGGCTTTCTCCTCTCTGCATCTGTTTATGTGCAGACGTGTCATTGAGTTTAGGAGGGAAGACATCACACGTAACCCAGACAAGGCCTCTAATTGGTATGCTAGCCCACGCAAAGCTATCTGATCACATTCAGTGACTGGCAGGGACAGAGAGCATTTCCAAGGGAAATAATATCTCACTGTGAATCTGGGAATATCTCTACAAGAACTGAACAGTAAACACCAGCCTTAATTTTAATGTCTCACATTATGCAAAATTCTCAAAAGACAAGGTCTCTGCTAGTCAAGCCAACCCCACAGGACAGGGGAGTTACATAAGACTGCTGTGGGAGTCAGTGTCAAATCTCCAAGACTTTTAGAGCAGAGACATTTCCAGATCATCATTTTCTCCCATAAGCAAAAGTATTTACCTACTAAGAACTGTCGAAGGCTGTGACTCCACTGGCTATCCGGCTGCCAGCAACCACCCGTTTGAGGTCGAGCTTTGATGGGGCAGTATTTAGGTTCTAATGGCCCTTAAAAGCTGCAAGGTGCAAATGTGAAATGATGAAATCCAGACTGCAATGGCCATTTGCAGAATGATCCTTGCCAAGCCGCCGCCGAGAGATTTGGCGGTTGATGAGGCATCTCCATCAAAATGTGCTCCCAGAAATGCGTTCTCCGTGATACCTGTTTCATTTAATGGTGATCATTCTCACCCTCCGCCCCCCTTCCCACAACTAAAGATGATTACTCTGACAGCAAGCTGTGTCTCACCCATCATTTTCTGTCAATTTTCTTGCCTCTGGAAAGGATTCTGTTTGGGTTCTTAGATTAATTCTCTAGGCAAAACACTCGCCTCCTATTCTTGCTATTTCTGTTCAAAATAGGTATCCTGGGAGAGTTCACTGCGCAAACAAAACTTAGGCTATGATTTAAAGACAACACACCAATTACAAGTTTGGGGAGGGGTCAGGAGAAAAGGGTTCAAGGGTAACTGTCCTTCTGAAGCCCACACGAGACATGGGGCGTTGCATGAATTCAGCCATACTCCTCCGGTGGCTGAGCAGGAGAACTGCTGTCGATTATGCTCCCATAATCTAGATCGATCGCCCTTCAATATCTGAGGCATTGGCTGTATGCATCTGATGGACATCTATGCCTAAGAGTAAAAAGAAAATAATAATCACACAGCAGTCACATAACCATTAGCGAGTGGGTCTTACTAACCAATTGGTCGTCAGCCCACTCTGATGCCACGGAAGGAGCCCCAGTACACCATTCAAACTGTTTCTTAGGATGAATTCCTGGGATTAGAGGATTACACATACTGTTCTTTGTGGCTTTTCTTCCTAACACTGAGCACACTCAACATCTATAAAGATGATGGATTCTCATGCCCAAGACTTCATCCCTCCTCGGCTGAGCTGGGGAAACATCTTGACCTATGCAAAAGATATTGAGTTATGAGGGCAGATGTGATATTTAAAAGGACGATGGAGAGGGCCAAAGGCAAAGGAGGTGGAATTCAGCCTTACTTGAAAAAGGAGACTGGTTTCACGGCAAAGCCCTCATCTCTTAATTGGTGGGGCTCCTAGGAGGGTGCCCCGCTTTTACTCCTCCTCCCACAAAGGCAATATATTCTTTGCGGAAAATCCAGCTCTGAGAAACTAGGTGGAAGATTCTTGTTGGTGGTGGTGTCAGACAATGGGTTTAGACCTGGATGTAGACACATTAGTTAAATTTATTAGCACATTAAGTGCTTGTTAGGGTACATGCTGGGATGTAGAGGGTTACAAATAAAAATACAAATGTACTGGCAAGGAAAAGACTCAATGTGGATGGTGTATGGAAATGGCGAGGCTTCACGTGCCAAAGTGGGAAGCTGGAGGAATGCCGGGCAGTAAGAGCCACTTTCAAATCATGTTTCAGTGTCCACGGTATTCCTGAAATCCAGTCTGGGAGTTTCAGAAGGATGAAGGATCTATTCTGCAGTCCTATGATAATGCTATGATCAATGGTGGGACATTTTTCCAAGGGCCAAAAAGTAGGCAGGGCAAAATTTCATCTCAATAGTGTGTTTGATTCCTAAGTCTTCATGAAATGAGAAGAATTTTGATAAAAAAAAAAAAATGTTAAGACTTCCTCTCCCTCTTCCTTCCATCCCCACACCATTCCCTGGGAAATTATTTTGGTAAAAGGCTATGTTCCTTATTCTTTTACTCCTCTTTTAGATATTCCCTCAACAACCATAAAAAGGCTCCAAAAAAGCCCTGCATGAAGAATCCTATGCAACCCACATTCACCTAATCTGATTGTAGACCCTTCTTTTTTGCAGAACACCTACAAATACCTGTTGATCTTGTGTCCCAAAAGAATCGGTGGGAAATCCTGGACTAACTCAGAGATACTTTCACCTGTCCTTACACCACGGCCTGCTCGTGAAAGCTTTGTTTCCTCCCCACTCGCTCCCATCTTACTCTCTGCCTCACTTCCCTTGATCTTTGGATTCTCTCCATCTTCACTCCACTGACTACTCCATACTTTACCTTGAGGTCTTAACGTTCTTATTTATGTGGCCTTTTCTTTTTCTTTATGACTTTGTCATCTTTCAAACCTGGATTTCTTTTTTTCATTCCATTTAACCTCTTCTCTAGGTCCGAGTGTTTCCTCCCAAGCAAGTTCAAGGGCCCCAATAGGGCAACTTGGTTCTTAGCTACTTAATTACATTTTACTGCCTCCGCCAACCACATTTTATTCTTTCTCTAAGGGCCTTCCTGCCTTTAGAAATATTGCTCTGTCTGTATATCATTTTGTATTTGTTTTTTTTAAATTGAAGTTAACATGCAGTATGTCCTCAATTTTTCTTAATATTTTTCTACCACAAATCTTTTGCCTTTTTAGCATGTTTTATCTTTATTTTTTCCATTCAAAATATTGTACAGTGACTATTTTTGTCTCCTTCTACATTATATGCCTGCCTTTTAAAAACTGTATAGTACAATGTCACATACTTGTAAATAAATTATTGTCATAAAGCCCTCCACATATTTGTTTACTTGTGATATTTGATTTAGCTGGTATCATGTCAAGAAGTCCTACCCGTATTTCTCTAATCCTTTTAAATGAAATCTGAAATGGCTTCCCATATTTCTTTGTATTCATGTAAATTATTTGATGCCTTATAAATCGTAAAATCTTTATTGTTCTGCCCAAGTGCTCTCAATTTAAAAAAAAAAAAACCCTCAGGGTGTATTGTTTTCTTTTGGAAGTCCACGTTACCCAAGAATATATGCCACAGCACCTCCAGTTTCTGAAGTTCTTAGTAATCACACAATCTGTTGTACGAGTCATTCTTTATGACAATGTTTTCTTTCCATGTGCACTTGGCATCTGTTTTCTGCACAACAGTAATCAGCTTTGAGGGGGACCAGAGAGGATTTTTTTTTTTTTTATAGATTGCCCTTAAGACGTATAAAAAGAAAATAATGTAATAGCTACCGTTTATGGAGCATTTGCTATGTATTGCCAAGATCTCCATGCTTTATATATCCCATCTAATTCCTTACAGTGTGGACATTTTGATCCCCACTTATAGTCAAGGGAGCAGAGTTTCGTGGAGAAAAGGCAATTTGCCTAAGGTTATATAGCTTCTGAATAGTCAAAGCGGGATTTGAACCCAGTTTTACCTGAGTCCAAAGGTTCTTACCTTTTAAGCAAGACCATACTGTAGCTTTAACTGCAAACCTTTAGTTTTCCTCACTAACGTGTCAAAACAGCAATGTCAGGATTCTGTTAGTGATGGAACAGTCCCACACATGGGGAACAAAGACCTGGAGACTACATACAACCACCAGGGTGAGGTACACACTGGTTAGAAGAGCTGTCTATATCCTGTAATGGGAGCAAGTTAGGTTAGATCCTTAAAGCATAGTACCCAACAAACATGGGGATGGACTACACGGCAGTCCAAGCTGGTGGTCAAATCTCTCTCTCTCTCTCTCTCTCACACACACACACACTCAGGAGGGGCTAGGTTTATTGAATTACATAACCAGAAGTCAATAACAGACTTGGCTCCAAGCATGGATGAACTCTTATATAGTATGTGACTTGTGTTGTTAAGGATGCCTCTTTCTTTTCATCCCCTGACACAACTCTTCCTAATTTGGCTTCATTCTCAGGCAGGTTTATTCTCTTGCAGTAGCAAGATGGCCAGTAGCAGCTACAGGCTTACATTGAACTAGCTTAGCATCCCTAGTGGAAAAGAACTCTTTCCTTATTGACTCAACACAAATCCCATGATTCACTGGGGAATGTGTGGGGAGTGTGAATGATATCTTTTTCTATTAAGTAAGCAGTTATCCTGGCCAGAGAGTGGAGTATACTGATTATTCATCCCGAACCTTGTGTTCACTCTTAGGGCTAGAGAGAAGAAAGGAGTGTTGTTAACCTAATCACTATCACATGAACTGAGAGTAGGGAGCAGGTATTTCTGAAAGAAGGTAAAATGGATTCTGGGTACTCATGAGCAACAAACTACTCTGACAAGACAGCAGAGACCTACAACAGTTGAGACACATGAGTACCAAGGTTGACTCGATAACTGAGCTGCTGAACTAAGTTTCTTAGACTCCAAGTGGCTAAGGACAAGATTAGTCATTTAGTTCCACCAGCAAGTCATTTATCTCTACTAGGAAAGAACAAAGAATTATAAGGGCAAGGAGCCAGACATCCATTCACTTATACATTCATTTATCCTGCAAACATATGTCTATTCATTCTGCCATTGAACGTTCTGACAAGCACTGTGATAGGTGCTGGGGATGGAGATGAGTTCCAGTACCTTCCATAAGGAATTCACAGTCTAGAAGGAGCAAGACAGAAGGGCCAATCAATATCTATAACACAAGGAGTTAATTAAGTACAATATTCCATTTTCTCCCAAGATGCCCCTTCTGGTAGCAATGCCCTTAGTCTGAAAAGCATTTTCTAAAGAGAAAGCAAGCATAGCCCATGCATTAGAAAAGTGTCATAATCAATCATGTGTCTGCTTCACTTATTAGGAGTGTATTTGTTCTCTCTGGGATTCTAACAAGATTCTTCCTTCTTCTTTAGGAATTCTAAATCTAACCATAGTTAATTTTCCCTACAAGTGAAATAGAAACAAGGCATAAATGACCCCCAAATCATTTCTTAATGAATAGCAAAAGAGAATTTGGCTTAGATCCAAATGCTGGCTTCTGCACTTATTTGATATGAAACCAGAGGTGAAGTACCTAACATCTCTGGGCCTCTGTTTCTGCATCTGTATAATGGGGATCTAATAGCACGGAGGACTGTTGTGACAATTACATGAGCTAATGTATATAAAGCTCTTAGCCAAGCACATGGCTTGGAGTGAGTGGACATCAACTAATAATAGTTGTAACCATTTTTTATATGCTATTATTATTATTATTAAATTAAAATTGAAGACCAGAGAAGGCTAGTGGCTTGCCAAAGTTCCCCCACCTTGTTAATGGCAGGATCAAGGGTTCAGAATCAGTTTTCCTGACTGTTTGATGAGGGGTCTTACCCTGACATCACCAGGTTTCACCATCACACAATCTACAGTGCCAATTATGCTTGGCTCAGACTAGTCCTGAAATCATTTCTATTCCCTCAGGACATACCTGCTGGGAGGGCGAATATAGCATTGACAAGAATAATCACATTTTGGGGCACCTGGGTGGCTCAGTCGTTAAGCATCTGCCTTCGGCTCAGGTCATGATCCCAGGGTCCTGGGATCGAGCCCCGCATCAGGCTCGCTGCTCGGCGGGAAGCCTGCTTCTCCCTCTCCACTCCCCCTGCTTGTGTTCCCTCTCTCGCTGTGTCTCTCTCTGTCAAATAAATAAATAAAATCTTTAAAAAAAAAAAAAAAGAATAATCACATTTGACATTTATAGGATATTTTATACCTTTCAAAGCCCTTTTGCATATGTTACCTCATGTGGGATTAAACATTTGCCATGGGTACTCCACTCATGGATAATCAGAGTTGGAGTTTTATGCTAGTTATTAGATTTGACTTCAGCTTGCTTTCCTGGGAGACCCACAAATCGGTTTACTTAGTGTAAGATGCATTCATCGCCACCAGTTTTCAGGGAACTTAGGTCAGCCAAAATTGGGAGCTTGGTTTGTATGTGTTAGGGGAAAAGTGGGTTTTTACAGGGATTTGCTTTGTCGAGGTGGGGGAAGGGGTGGTGGCAGAGAAGAGAATAGGGATGTGATGTAGAATTTAAGCTGTTGCCGGTGCCTTGACAGGCACTTCCAGGAGGTAAGGATGCCTCCCCAGAATTCTGAGAGCTCAGACTGAGTGAGGTGCATACACGGACCATCTCAGAAGGATGGTAATTGGCACAGCACCCACTGTCTGCACTCTTTACATGAGGCAATGTGTACAAAGCTCTCAGAATTGCACCTGTCCCTTAACAAAATGGCAGTTTGAGGATAAAATCAAGAGCTTCTGAGTCAGACAAATTTGAGTTCCAATACCTACTCTGCCACCTACCAACCAGTAACCTTAAGCAAGTCATTTAGCTTCTCTGGTCCTCAGTTTCCTTATGTCTTAAATGGGCATTGGGGTATATACCTCATAATACTGTGACAAAGACAAAATGTATTAATATAGTGACTGAATGTAGGAAGTTCATAAAAATGGCAACTATTGTTAATATTAATTTATTATCATTAGTAGCAGTAGTAGTAGTAGTTACTACTTAAGCAGGTCTGAAGGCTGAGTTGGAACTCTTTAAGAGAGTATACCTCCCCACTGCTAGGAGAGGGCTCTGCAGAGGCCTAGCTGGAAGCTGGTTTGGGGATGATACTCAGGGTGGGCTCTAAGACCCAATAAAACCTCTGTTTGGAGGTCAGTGCCAGAGCCAGGAGAATGTTTCATGGCCACTAGTACGTGCCATCACTGAAGGCAGCAGTCCCACACTAAATGGGAGCTACCCAAGGGTGGGAATGGTATCATCCCTGAGATAATCCCATGCACAGTAGGTCTATGAACAGGGAGTAGCTCTTGGAAGACCTTGCTGTGGGGAGCCGCCACCATCGTCCCTGGGAGACCCACTGGAGCTGGGCCTCTTTAGCATTTCCTCTTTAAGAAGCCATTGTAGAAACATCCTAAAGTCATAGAGGCCAGGAGTGAGCAAATTCCAGATCTGAGTGCTGTAGGAAATATTACTGTTTAGGAGCTCCAGCCCACTCCACCCTGCCAAAGACACTCTTAGCCCCTAGATACATGGTGCATGCACGTGTCTCTGTGTGTCTGCAATGTGGTTTGGTAGGAAGCTAGTGTTCCAGTGCCCCCATTACAAGACCCAAATTTGGAAGTGACCTACACCTGCTAAAGAGATCTTAAATTATAACCTGACTGCAGGTTCTTGGTGTGATGAGTGGCCTGAGAACGGGAAGGTTCCAGTAACAAAGGAAATGAGAGCCTTGAATTCTACTTGATGGGAAATAACATTAGCATTCTGCAAAGAGATTTCAGAGAAAACAGCTCTGAACTGAATTATCCTGCTTTAAGAGCAGCCAAACTTATTGACCAACTGAGTTGTATAGAATAACCTTTGCCAGGTCTGAAATAATAAGCCTCCCACCAACTTTACAGAGTGTTTAAAAAAATTTTTAAGTTCATAAAGAGCCTTTTGCTTCTCACATCTTCACCTTCTGTGGCTGCTGGGGATTGAGGGAATAGATTTTAAAGCCAGTCCCTTCTATGGCCAAGGATAAGTTTATTATCTGAGTCTTGATTTTCCAACAGGGAATTAAAAATATATATATTAATACTTATTTCAAAGTGTATGTGAACACTCAGTGAAAAACTGTAGCTAAAGCACTTTGTATAATGCTTGGCGATGACAATCATAACAGTAATAATAATATTTATTAAGTGCTTAATATGTCCTACGTAGTGAGCTTACTGATTCAACCTCATACGTATCCTCAGTTTAGGTATTATTATTATTATTATTATTATTATTATTATTATTATTATCATCATCCTAAAATTGACAGATGAAGACATTGAGACCTTGAGGTCAAGACATTTGCCCAGAGTCCCTGCATGTGGCAGCGCCATGGGTCAAACTCAGACATCCTGCTATTAAAGAACATGCACTTAAACCACTTGGCTATCCTTTCTTTTTCTATTAAATAATTCTTGCACTCAGTATTTCCTGTGCACCTATTAGGTGAAGGCACTGCCAGTGTCCAATCCTGAAGCTCCAGTAACAGCTTTTCTCAAATGATAGGTTATTAGTTCAGAGTGCAGCACAGATGCAAGAAGATGCTAAAGAAACATGGCTTAGCTATTGTCTCTGCTGAGAACTGAAAATGAGAACATGGCATCATGAGAGAGGAAGCAAATGAAACCTGATGGAGTAAAAGCATGGGAAACACAATGAGAAGCAGGTTGTACAAAAAGCTCTGTTTGGGGATTTTTTCTCTCTCTAATGTCGTATATTTATATCAAAATATCCTTGAAGATATTTTGGAGAATGGAAATCAAGTCTAATCCCCCTCTGGGCCTAGCACACTGCCAGGTCTTCGGAAGGCCTACAGATATTTGTTGTATCAAATTGAACCGCGGGCATGTTTGGCATCAACCAGCTGCAGCCCCACTGGGGTGGCAACTTCCAAGAAGCCAGGGAGGGAACTTGGCAGGGATCACCGTTTCCTGAATTAGCTACTGTGCTTGGGTGATAACAAAATCTACATACAACCCAGAGCCTTCCTCAGTGGGTAGCTATTTCTTTAGGTGAACCGGCATCCAGCTGTGGCCCGCAAGGCCCGTGCGCTGTGTTCTGAGGCGCCACACTCAAGGTTCTGGCCAGTGGGGAGGATGTCGGAGAGAGTGCCCAGGACACTCCTCAGTGGGACACAGGTTTAGTGAGGAAGGCTGTGTCCTCTAGAACCCAGGTTCAAGGACAAATTCCTCCCAGTGCAAGACCGCAGATGTGAGCTCAGCTTGTCAAGCAGACGACACCTCCTAACTGAACTAAAGATTAACAGCAGGGTCACTGAACCTGAGACTGTGGACTCATGTGCCATGGGACTGTGAAACTGGCTTCATCTTTCCTGCCACTCAAAACCAGAATCCAGATGCTCCGTCAATAAGAACTCCTTTCCATAACACCAGAACATAATGTCTTTTGAGTTTCTCTCTTTTGAATAGGAAATCACTCACAAGTATGAGAAATTTTCCCACTTTCCTGATATGTGTGAGAGAATAATCCATAGCTTTCCAGACAAACAAACCAGGCCCTGGTAAAAGTTCAGGTAGAAGGAGAAAGGCTTGCTTGCACCTCCCAAGTGGCAAAGCCAAGCTTTCCCCCTCTTACTTCCGATCTCTGCTGCCAACTTGCTCTGTAGTACTGGGGTGGAAGGGAAGCCGCCATATTGAAATCTGATCAATCAGGGCCAACCTCTTGGATGTCACAGAGTCAATCTTACAGACAAGCTAGACTACACAAATAGGAATTCATTATGACTAGAAGGGTGGGGGGAACGTTATTAGTTTCCAATTAGCAGCAAACAGCAAGAAGCTTATCAACTATTTATAGTGGTGAGCCACTGTCTGGCATTAATAGCTCATAAAATATTTCAGAACATTCTAGATTGGGCGAAGGAAATTGAAGAAACAAGTCCTGATATAGCCCAGTATTTCTAACCGGCCACCCCACTGAGTCTTCTAAGCAATTATCTTCTCTTCATTTGATTCCCTAACTCAGTACCGAGGTTCCCTTGGGCCAATAAGTATGGCCAAAGCTCTCACCATGCTCTAAGACATTGTTTTGGCAACTGCTCTGTGTCCCTACACAAGGAGTTGTGAAGGAGACCAAAGGGACATAGTGAAAGCCCACGTTTAATGCTATACCTGCTACCCAGGAGTTACAGGACCTTAGACCAATGATTCAGGTTATTGAGCCTCACTTGTTATCACCTATGAATTGCAAGTTATAACATTTACCAAATAGGGTAATTAAGGGGACGAAATGAGCTAATTTGTGATGGTCTGGCCTATGATGAGCATGCAGCAAGTAGATTCTATGATGACAATGGCAGAGGTGATGTCCTATACCAGGGCATCACAGGGGACAAAGCAATGAGAACCCAAGACCCTCTGGTGACTCCTGAAGGCTGGAAGCCAGGGCCATTCAGAATTCCAAGGAAGGACGAAATCATCCCTTCTAATCAGGATGTTTTGGAAAAGCATCGTGAAAGAGGTAACATTCAAAATGGACTCTAACAGGGGAATACGCAGAAGACTTGGATTTGCCCTGCCAGGTCGGAGCCTGCCCTCTGGACTGGGGAGCCAGCCAAAATCGGCACGGGGGAACCTGGAATTCTGGAGAAGGCCAGGAACACATGGTGTAGCCTGTCTAAAAAAGGTGCAGGTGGAGGAGTCTGGACTGCTTGGCAAAGACTTTTGGGTCTGCAGGAAGAGCCTTCACTAAGATACACCTGGAAGCCTTCATTACCGGCAGAGCATTGGAATCTGGAAGGCTTACAAGGGCTGGTTTCAGCTTGCTGATCAAGGGATCCTCAATGAGAAACACCTGGGAGCCTTGTTTGCTCAGGACTTCAAAGAACAGAAAGTAGTAGGCCCATGGAAGTAGCAGGGGCTCGGTTTTAGGACAACCCCAGCAGCAGGATGGACAGAACTGGGACACCTTTGCGGTACCAGCACCTTAACACGCCTCTTTGCCTGCGTCTTCGCCTGGGGAGTATCAGGGTATGGAGCGCACTTCGCCTGGTGCACAGGTCCCTCGCACAAATGTGCCGCCCATCACTCCTCCCAGTCCCAAGAGTGCTGCCCTGCCCCAGGTGCATGTCGACCTGCCCTCTAACTTTGCAGCCCTCTGGTACCTACTCCCACCGGAATTAGCAGGTCCTTGGACCGCCAGGCGTGCTCCGAAGCCTCGTGCCCTTCACTGTCCCTGCATGCTCAGACACCCTGTGTGGGCTGGGCCTTCGCACGGGCAGCCCCCCAGCGCTCCGGGCCTCCCTGGGCGCCCAGTGTGCAGCAGGCGCCAAAACTTAATCTGAGAACTGACAGGCTGGCCGACTGGTACCTGCGTGCAGTGACGCTCTGTACCCGCTGAACTTCTAGCTCCCAAGGATGTCTGGGTTGAGGAAGAAATCTCCCATACTGGGTCTCCTTGATGAAATTGAAGAAATGCTGTAATTCAGTGATGGCTACACTTAAGGAAAACTTCATGATTATGCAAAGAGTTGAAGGATGTATACTTGGAGTATAGATTTTAAAAGGAAAACAAATAAATATGTTATTTACTGACCCTCGGGGGGAAAAATGCACTTAAACAGATATGTAGGATTTTATCACACAGAGATGAGGCAAAAAGCATTCCAAGTAGTGAAATAGGGTAAGAGGAAAGGCGAGGAGGGGAGAGAAAGCATTGCAATTTGAGAAAAATAGAGTAATCCACAGAGTCCAGAAAACTGTGTTTTTCAGTGAAAGAAAGTGGATATAAAGCTGACAGGGTAGGCTAAATCCATATTGTGAAGGGCCTTGAATGTTGGGGTGAGAAGCTTGAGTATTATTTGGAAGGCAATAAGGAGCTGTTCATAGTCTTTTAACAGACGACTAATACCATTGCAGACATAAATGTTCAGTCCTAAATCCTTATCTTCATTAATTTCCTAACTAGGCATACAGAAAGGATTTCTTACTGTGGGGCAGAAGCTAGAAGAATGTCAAGAACCACCAGAACCAGTAAGATGGGGTTTTAATCAATTAATATTTGTGGCATCATAAACCACCCTAAAAATTCAATGTTTTAAAATGATAACCATTTCTTTAGCTCTGTGGTCAGTCATTTGGCCTGGACGTAGCTGTGTCTGGGAATCAGCTGCCAGGTCAGCTGGGGACCTGCTTATTATAAGCCAGGGCACAGTGTCTCTCCTCCAAGTCTTCTCATCTTCCAGAAGCTAGTCCGGCCTTGCTCACCTGGGGGAAGCAGGCTTCAGAGAAAGAGAGTAGAAGCAGGCACAGCTCTCGAAGCCCAGGCTCAGGACTGGCACCCCAGGATTTCTACCACATGCTGTTGATCAAAGCAAGTCACAGGGCCAGTTCACACTTACGATGTAAAGAAAGAGACCCACTTCTTGGTGAAGTGAGCTGCAAAGTTCATATTGCCAAGTGGCCTGGATAAAGAAGGAAAACTAATTTGTGGCCCTTTTTGCAATCAGTAAGACTACTGCGATTTAATCAACATAAGTACGTCCTGTGTACTTACACCCCTTCCCGATTACATATTCAAGCAAATAACACTAAATCCCAACAGACCTTTCCATAATAACAGGATATGGTACTGAATATGGAAAAGCACCATAAATATGGGGCATTCAGGAATCCGAATGTGAGTCTGGTGCAGTAAGTTCTAAACCATAGTAAAGGGCTTATGGCCCACTGACCATTTGTAACCAAATGTGTGTGGGACTTCTTACTCGGGACAAAAAAAGGAAAATTTAATGGGCTATGAGGGAAGAATTGATCCATGAAGCAATTTGATAGCAATTGCCAACAGCTTACGGAGAATTAAAGTAATAACAGAAAACTGTCTGAAAGGGTTCAAGAGAATAACCTCCAACCCTGAAAGTGAGATCATTTAGCAAGGAATAAAGAGAAACAGCCAGCATGACAGGGCTGAGACTGCGAATTTTAAAGGAAATTTCAGGGTGTCTTGATTCCCGTCCTTTTTCTTTCTACTTCTTTTATTTTTTAAATGCACGAGGAAAATCAGACACATCACCAAACCCAGCATACAATTAAAAGGGCAGACAGGCTCACCCATAATTTTGTTAAATAAATGTTTCTCAATGAGTGTGCAACCCCTCCAAGGCTGGAAAGCGAAGTCTGCTCTTAGCATATCCATTTCTTTTTTCTCACAAGCATGTGCACATCGAGAATGGTATTATCAGACTGTTCATGAATGCCAAGTGCCAAACATTGATTTCCATTGGGGGAAGGGAGTGGGAGGCAGCATTTAGTCAATGAGTTGGTGGTCTTTATCCAGTTCCTAGCATACTGGTACCCATAGCCCCACTGTGCCATGACAATGGGACCCTTTGTTGGCAGTCTTGGCATGAGCACTAAGGATTAACTGGGCACCGTGCCTTGGTGACTCTCAGCTGTGCTCTGCTTAGTTCAGAACACAACTAAGGTACAGGGGGCGGCCTGAGAAGGCTTTCTTCATCACTGCCCGTGGCTCACCACTGCTGGGGACAATCTGTTGTTTGAGAGTTGTACACTGGATCTTTTATTTCATACATAAGCTACACATGGCTCTTCTCCCTTATGATGATGGCAGCTAGTTCCATTATTTCCTTGCCAAGAGGTGT
The DNA here is from genome assembly GCF_029215605.1 of Mirounga angustirostris. Taxonomy (NCBI): domain Eukaryota; kingdom Metazoa; phylum Chordata; class Mammalia; order Carnivora; family Phocidae; genus Mirounga; species Mirounga angustirostris. The sequence goes on from NW_026991713.1 coordinate 23,361,219, forward strand.
TTCCAGTCCAGAACATATACAGGAACGCATTTTATTGGGTGACCCACAGCCAAGAAGTTAGTTTCATAGTAAAGTGTGCAGGATGGAAACAAAACAAGTTTTTGGAGCATGAGAGAAAAAGCATAAATAATCACAGAGTAAAACTTAGTCAATCTAGAAATGTTCTTGGCCGGGTTCATCTTAAGATATCAAACTCAATAAAAATAGGCTTGAAAGAGACTTTAAAAGGCAGAACATCTGTGCGGGGTGGGGTGTGGGGTGGGGGGGTGTTGTTGTTGTTTGTCCTGCCTGTCCAGCATGTACTAAAAAAACTCCAGTGTCATTTTGGGAATCACTCATCACCAGCACATCATCATACTCAGGCCCTTAATTTAGGTGAGGCTGACCCAATCCCCCTGGCTCCAAGGTTGAGCATATGACTCAAGAATGACAAGTTAGGCTATTCAGACTTCTTACTCTGGGTAATTGGTTCATGGGTAAGCCCTTGACTCAAACCAAGATAATCAGAGTCAATTTTAGAATTTTGCTAGGACACCTGGGAAAAAAGTCATTATCATTTCACTGAGGCTATTAAAGAAGTAGGACGTAAATATGAAACTGCTGTGTGGGGCAACATGATCAACAAAAAAGAAAGCCGAGGGGAGGGATGGAGTAAAATAGATTCCAGATGACATTTTGAGTCTCTGGATCCAGCCATGCCTAAAGCTACATCAATTCCTGGACTTCTTACTTATGTAAATCAATAAATTCCTCCCTCTTATTTAAACTAGTTGGAGATGCATCCCTGTCACTTGAAACTGAAAGCTTCCTCTAATCCCCCAGGTTTTCTATCTTGTCATATCTAGGGCAAGGAGAAGAAAGAAGCCAATGGAGATGATATGCTTTCTTGTAGGTTTCCAGAGATAGACCAGCCACACATTAAACAGATTATTCCTATATCTCCCTCTCCTAGGAGAGGGAGTGTCTTTTTAATATTCAGACAGTTTTTCTCCTGATATAAATTAAGTTCATTTCCTCTCATAAAGCCAGGGAGAAATTCCATGTCCTTCTCCTCCCAGATTGTCATATAGGGGAAGATAAAACTTAAGTTATCTCTCTAATCTCTCCTTTAAGGACTGACTTCTTTCCTCTGGCCGTTTTGTTCCTCTTTGCTCTACAGACTTAGGTATTGTCTTTGTTAGTTTTTTGGAGTTGAGTGACACTAATTTGATCCGGTCACTTCCCCACTTAAACCCCCCCCCACTGAGCTTCAAATAAAGGCCAATGTTCTTCCCTTAGGATACAAGGCACTTCATTTTCTACCACTGAAATTACTTGCCCCAGTCCCATTGCGCTCCCTTGCACCCAGCCTCTGAACTTTTTGTTTCACTAACAGAAAGTGTGCTCCTTCCCCAGGTTTGGCTTGAAGGTAGGTGGGGTCCCACGCAAATTCCCAAGGATTGCTGTCTGTATAAACAATATAAATCAGCACCATCCTAGAAACTCATCTGATCCTGTAAGGAATATCACACTGGTCAGCAAGAGAGATTCGCTTGTGGGGCGCCTGGGTGGCTCAGTCGTTAAGCGTCTGCCTTCGGCTCAGGTCATGATCCCAGGGTCCTGGGATCGAGTCCCACATCGGGCTCCCTGCTCAGCGGGAAGCCTGCTTCTCCCTCTCCCACTCCCCTGCTTGTGTTCCTGTTCTCGCTGTCTCTCTCTGTCATATAAATAAATAAAATCTTTAAAAAAAAAAAAAAAGGAGAGAGATTCGCTTGCCAGTTCTCCCTCCTGGAATCAGGTGACAGCTCTGAGGCCCAGGCGAGGTCACAGGTTTAAGTCCCAGCACTCCTAGGGGCATCTGAGCAACTCTGCTGTTGGTTGGGAGAGCACCCTCTGAAGCAGAGAAATGTGTACCTGAGAAATTTTGAGCAAGGTATTTCCAGTGACTGGGACTCACACAGTGCAGATCATAGGGGGGAGTTTGGCACCTCAAAGTGTGGGGATAAAATTTTTCCTCATTGTATCATCAATGCCCAGCATAGAGCCTGGGATAGATAGAAGATGCATAGTAAAAAATTATGAATGAAACTAGGTACTTCTTTTTCGTAAAGGTCTGACGAAGATTGCTAAAAGTATAAAGTCAGATATCTTCTGCCCTGTACTTATTTAACATGACCCAGAATAATGGCAGCTTTTTCACAATTGCAAACCAAGTTTGTGGCCAGTGGCAATCCTTATTAAATTTCCAACTAACAAAACAGTTCAAGTTTTTCTCTTGAACTTTTGTCTTTAGGGCAGAAAAAAAAATGTCCAGATTTCAAAGATATTAGGATGCCAATTGTTTTCTTCTCTTTTCTTTTCAGTTACATGTGAACCCAGTTTTGCCTTAGCTGCTCTGCTGTCTTCCAGTTACACTGCTGGACAGATCTAAGTTATATTTTAGTACCAATTCCAACCCAGTATGTCCTGTATGAATCACACCATTTCTCAAGACATAAGTGTGTCTTACAAATACACCTTCCAGAGAAAAACTTAAAGATCTTGGGTGTATGTGGTATCCGATCATTTTACTCTACTTTCTCTCTTGAACTTCATTAAAATTGACAAAAACAACAACAGCACAAAAAAAGTGGAAAAAGTCATATTCAAGTCAGAAAAGAAAAGAACACGACCCCAAAGTAAAAAAAAAAAAAAAAAAAAAAATCATGGGGCGCCTGGGTGGCTCAGTCATTAAGCGTCTGCCTTTGGCTCAGGTCATGATCCCAGGGTCTTGGGATTGAGCCCCACATCGGAGCCTGTTTCTCCCTCTCCTACTCCCCCCTCCTTGTATTCCTTCTCTCACTGTGTCTCTCTCTGTCAAATAAAAAAATAATCTTAAAAAAAAATCATGAAGTATATCTGGTAAATACTGTAAAATGCAAAGAACAGATATGAGAAGGGAAGAGAAAGGCCAAAAATATAACCTCAGATCTCTGGCAGCAAAGGAAGATTTCCCTAAAAGTGATAGTTTTCTAAAGATTTACTGAATGATTAAAGAGAAGACAAAAAGGTGTCAAAATTCTGAGGGAAAGAGAGTAAGATTTTTTAAACACTGAGATGTTCATGTGCACACCCATAAACCACCAGAACAACCAAGACCATAACAGACCCATCACCCCTAACTCTTTGGGTCCTGTGTCATCCTTTCCTCTCATCCCTTCCCCTACCCCACAGCTCATTTCCAGGCAGACATTGATTTGCTTTCTATCACTATATATTATGTTGCAATTTCTAGAATTCTAGGTTATAAGTGGAATCGTGCAGAATGTAGTCATTTTTGGTCTGGCTTCTTTCACTTGGCATAATTACTTTGAGAATCATGTAATCTGTTGTGTGTATCAATAGTTTATTCCTTATTATTATTCCATGTTTGGATATACTACACTTGGCTTATCTAGTCACCTATTAGTGGACATTCAGGTTGTTTCCAAATCCCACTGCTATAAAAAAAAAAACTGCTGTAAATATTTGAACATAAATCTGGATATGAACATATGCCTTCATTTCCCTCAGCTAAGAACCTAGGAGTTGAATAGCTAGCTCATATGGTAGGTGTATGTTTAACTCCTTAAACTGTTTTCTAAAATGATTATACTATCTTAGATTTCCATCAACAGTCTGGTCCACATCCTTGCCAACATTTGGTAGGGTTAGTCTTTTAACTTTTAGCCATTTTAATAGGTATGCAGTGACATTACACTGTGGTTTTACTTTGCATTTCCCTAATGACTGCTTAGGTTGAACATAGTTTCATGTACTTCTTTCTCATCCATATACCATCCTAGGTGAAATGTCTTTTCAAATCTTTGATTAATTTTTAAATTGGGCTGTTCAGTTGCTTATTATTGAGTTTTGAGTATTCTTTATGTATTGTGGATACAAGCCTTCTGGCAGGTATGTAACTTGTGACATTCTTTCCCAGTCAATGGTTTGTCTTTCCATTCTCTTATGAATGTCTCATGAAAAGAAGTTCTTAATTTTGATGATATTTTACTTATCAATTTTTCTCTTTTTTGGATCATGCTTTTGGTATCAGATCTAAGAAATCTTTGCCTAATACAAGGCCACAAAGATTTGCTTCTATACTTTCCTCTGGGAGTTTTATAATTTTATGTTTTCAATTTAGGTCTATAATTCATTTTGAGTTAGTTTTTGCATTTGGTGGGAGGAATGGATTTAGGTTCAATTTTTACATAAGCATATCCAATTTTTCCAGAACTGTTTGTTGGAAAGATTATCCTTTCTCCACTGAATTATCTTTAACTCTCTTTCAAAAAACAATTGACCATGTATTTGTCTCTTTTTCTGGACTCTCTAATCTGTTCCATTGATATATTTGACTATATTTATGCCAGTACCTCATTGTCTTGATTTCTTGATTTTTGTAGCTTTATAATAAGCTTGAAATCAGGAAATAAAGTTCTCCAGAATTTTATTCTACTTTTTCAAACTTGTGTTAGCATCTCTTGGCCTTTGCATTTTCATATGTATTTTAGAATTAACTTACTAATTTTTGTTTTTAGAAAGACCTTCTGGGATCTTTATTAATATTGTGCTGAATCTATAGAACAACTTGGGAAGAATTGTCAATGTGTTAAGTTTTCCAATCCATGAATACAGCCTATTTCTTAATTTACGTAGGTATTTTTTACTTTCTCTTAGCAATATGTCTAGTCTTTATTGCATATGCCTTGTACATCTTTTAAGATTTTTCCCAAAGTATTGCAGAGTTTTGACGTTATGAAAACAGTATATTTTTAAATTTTTAATTTCTGATTAGTAATATTATAAAGGGATACAATTGATTTGGTGTGTTGATCTCCTAACTTGCTAAACTTACTTATTAGATTTAGTAGCTTTTTTTTTTTTAGATTCCATAGGGATTATAGGATTCCATAGAAAGATCATGTTGCCTGAGAATAAAGGAAATTTTGTTCTTTATTTCCAAATTGGAAGCATTTTATTTCTTTTGCTTGCACTGGTTAGAATCTCAAGTACAGTGTTGAATAGAAGTGGTGAGAGCAGACATCCTTGTCTTCTTTCTGATCTTAGGGGGAAAGCACGTGGTCTTTCGCTCTAATGTTTGGTGTTAGCTATAGTTTTTTATTAGACGCCCTTTACCAGGCTGAGGAAGTTCCCTTCCCATCCTAGTTTGCTAGTTTGAAATTTTTATTAGGAATGGATATGGGATTTTATGTAATGCTTTTTCTGTATTAATTGATATGTCATATGGCTTGAGCTTTTGACTACTTAAAAATTAATGTTACATAATTCAATAAATTAATAATGTTACTAAGTTGCATTTATTGTTTAATGTTAAACCAGTCTTAAAATCCTGGTATAAGCCCCACTGGTTGGAATCAACGTGCTCAACTTTTCTTAAGAATTTTTTGTATCTCTCTTCATCAGTGATAATGGCCTTTGGTTTTCTTTTCTTATAATGTGTCTGGTTTGGTGTCAACGTAATGCTAGTCTCATAAAATGGATTTGGAAATATGCTCTCCTCTTCAGTTTTCTGGAAGAGTTTCTGGAAGAGATGTAGTATTGATAGCATTTATTCCTTAAATGTTTGGTAGAAATCACTAGTAAAACCCTCTAGACCTGGGGTTTTCTTTGTGATAAGTTTTTTTTTTTTCCTTCAAATGCAATTGCTTTGAATTGAGTAGAGCTACTGAGGTCACCTATTGCTTTACAGTCTACTTTCAAGTGATATTTACTACTTCATGTGTATTACAGGAACTTTACATTAGTATACTTACTCCATTAGTATATATAGCATTTCTCCACTGCTAGTCTTTGTGTTATTGCCATCAAAAATTTCCTCCTACATATGTGCTAAACCCCATAACACCCAGATATTATTTGTGTGTTAAGCAGTCAATTAATTTTTTTATTTAAATAATAAAGAGTCTGTTTACCTTTTTTTAAGTCCTTTTTCTGTGTGTTTAATTTTGGATTGTTTCTATTGCTATGTTTTCAAGTTCTCCCACTTTTTCTTCTGCAATGCCTATTATGCCATTAATCATATTTGGTGTATTTTTCATCTCAGATAATGCAGTTTTCATTTCTAGAATGTTGATGTGGGTCTTTTAAAAATGTCTTTCATACTTCCATGTAACATAGTAGTATATCACTCCTCTATCTTTTTGAATAAACCAAATACTGTTGACTGTTGTAATATCCTTGTTTCTTCATTCTATTACCTGTGTCATTTCTGGGTGTGTCAGTCAATTGATTTTTCCCCAGTCTGAAGTGAGAGAATAATATACTCCAAAAAATATGATACCAGTGGAAATAACTGTAATCCAGGAAACAGAAAAAAATTGAAAGAAAGAAAGAAAAAGAGACAGAAAAAATAGAGACTGGAGGGAAAAAACGAAGAAAGGAAGAGAAAAAAATAAAGAATATTCTTAATTATTTTCAGAGAAAGTCGAGAAGATCTTTTATCAATAATACAAATACTTCTAGTCTATAGATAGACTTCTACATTTCCTCCCTAAATCTATTCCATCCTTCTTCTTGATGGCATCCACCTAGGTGTTGTATTTTCTATTTTCCTTTACAGCTAGCTGTGACATGTGATGAAGTTCTAGTCCACTTAATACAAGAAGAAGTCATGTGTGCAGCTATGTCCTGTAGTTTCATTTTCCTTCCCTGTGTGGATATGGCCAGGACCCAGTTTTGACTGAGCACGCAGATGAGAACAACATCCTAAAGGCTGGCACAGTGACAGATGGAGGGACTTAGGTTCCTGGATGTCTTCAAGTAACACAATCACCCCATCCACATCACATCAGTGACATGAGAACGAGATCCTGTTCTGTACTATTCAAGTCACTATATTTGGAGACCTATTTGACAACAACTCAGATTTTCATCAATAGCTTCCATAAGGGACGCCTGGGTGGCTCAGTCGGTTAAATGTCTGCCTTCAACTCAGGTCATGATCCCAGGGTTCTGGGATCAAGTCCCGCATCAGGCTCCTTGCTAGGCAAAGGAGCTTGCTTCTCCCTCTGCCTGCCACTCCCCCGCTTGTGCTCTCTCGCTCTCTCTCTGACAAATAAATAAATAAATCTTTAAAAAAAAATAGCTTCCATAATATGAAAAAGTAACAGAGAACAACAACAACAAAAAATGGTCCTACAATAAAATATTAGAAAAAAAGTTAAAAATATGTCCCAGGACAAAAAAAGAGGGGGTCAATATAAGAGAACAGATAATAGATACAAGATACAAAATCCAGAAGGTCCACCATCTGACTACTAGGGGTTCCAGAGAAAGGATGAAAAATGTGCACAGAAAGAAATTAGAAAAGAACTAATATATTGATTCCATTTATATAAAAGACAAAAACAGACAAAATGAGTCTTCCTTTTAGCCATCAGGGTAGTGGTTATGTTGGCAGCATGATTGGAAGAACACATGAGAAAGGCTTCTGGGCTGTTGGAATCATTCCATTTCTTGGTTTTGGGGCTAGTTACAAGGATATTTGCAGCTTGTGAAAAAATACTAAGTGTCCTCAACTTGTACATTTTTCTCTAAGTAGATTATACATAAATAAAATCTTTAAAATAAAGATAATGAATAAATATGGATAAACATTTCCAGCATTGAAGAGAGAAGCTTCACTTTAAAGAATTTTTCAGATGACAAAAAACATCTACAAGGAGCATTGTATAATTTCTAAAATTTCCTAACACCAAAGATAGAGATCTAAAAAGTTACCAAAGAGAAAAAGAAAACATTAATCTACAAAAGAATAAGAAGCAGGTAATCATCAAACATTTCACCATCAATAATAAATGCTAGAAAACAATAAAACAGAGCCTTCAAAATTCTTAGAAAATTATTTTGATTCTAGAATTCTATAAGTAATCAAATTCTCTGAGTTGACTTGTGAATTCCTCTTAAGAAAAAAAAAAAATTCAGTGAAACAAGATGGTGCCTCCTAATCCCATGTTTTTCTTCAGTCTGATCACTGAGTTAAGAGACATACACTATTGTACTTCTGAGTGGGTAGGCATTCAGTGTTTACCTAGTTTTCCTTCCAGACAAATCCATTTTTCTTGACATCATTTTTGATCCTCCTTCTATCATTTGTGGGCATAAATTTTGATTATCCAAAAACAAATCCTAGTTTGTTTCCCTGTGTTTATCTAATATCCCAAAGCTTTTTGCTAATTTAGCATTTGCAATTTAATTTTTCTCAAACCTCAGAGAATGCTTTATGTACAACCCACAAAACATTTCTGAAAATATTAGAACAATATTCTCTACATAACATCATATCTCTAGGAAGACACTTCTATCTTCATTTATGACAAGAGCTAACTATTTTTTCAGACTCTCATTATTGACCCCTTTTATTCCATATAATGGGCTCTTATCAACCTGATTCCCAAGGATAAATTCTGCCAAGACACAGCCATTTCTTTGAAATTTTATCTATAAAAATGTAAAATAAGAGAGCAACTGGTTTAAAATAATTAAGGGGTTAGGTTTTCTTCACAGTGACAATGTTTATCAGTGACAGAATTAGCTGTTACTTCTTTGCCTTCAATTAGATACTGAACTATTTTAGCCAGAAACCCTGGGATTCTATTCCTATTAGCTGGTTGGGGTTGGAGGAACTGGTGTACAGTCTCTTGCTGTGTAAATTCTTTGTATTTTATGGCTATTACCTTGGATAATATTCATTAATCAGAGAGAGTAGAGTTAAGTAGACATTTGTGTGCTCTTGTCTTTTCCCCAATTGGATCCTATGGTCCAGCCTTTGGCAAACTGCTAGAGTTGCCATTTTTCAGGGATTTGTTTGTGGAGTGGCCAATTTACCTCAGGGCATGTGTGGCCAACATTGAGGGAAATAAATGACAGGCATGTCATAGCCTGTCATCTGCTGCAATTAAGTAATGTTAACTGCCACGGCTGCAAGAAAGGGTGGTTCAGAATCATAAAACGTTAGACGTGCATGGGACCATCCAATGTCCTCATTTTATAGGTGAGAAAATTGAGTGCAGAGATTAACAGGTTTGCTCAAGGTCACACAGGTACTTTCTCAGGGCTTTGTGGAGCTGTGATTTCTTTATCCTCCACCTGCTCACTCCACTCAGCTGCTAGAATGATTCTCTGCCAAGCCAGTTTCGTGACATTAGTCCCCTGCTTGCAAACCTGTTGTAGCCCTCTATTGTTTCCAGTGTCAGAGCTGTGAGGCGGTAGCAGTTGGCGGAAGCCCAGCGCTCTATCAGCGACCAGGCACCTGCACTGAGAAATAAACGGTCAGCTCTTGCAGCAGCTGTAGAGGTCACATGACAGCGGCAGAAGATGTGGGTTCAACTCCCAACCACATCCCTATCACAAACTGTCTCGACTTTGGAATGAGAACCTCCAATAATCCAAACCTTGATTTTCTCATCTGCAAAATGAGCAAGTCAGGCTAGACAGATGCCAAGGGCCCCCTCCAACCCGAAGATCCCATCCACGTGGCTTCCTTCGAAGCTTCAAAGTGGAGGCTTAACATGTCCACACAGGCTTTCCTCTGAGCACTTTCTGGTCTCCCCTTGCTTCTAGATCCAGCATGAAGTGGTTACATTTTTCTAATCAGAATCTTGTAATTTTCCACTTGTGAAGGACATTGAATCAGGAAGCATTGAAATGGCTCATTCATTCACTTAATGCAACATTATCGGCTTCTGGATGAGCTTATTTCCCACAGCACTTGTCCACTCTAGCTGGTACTGACTTGACTTTCCAGCTTGGGTTCTCCCAATCTCTTCCTCTCTTTTCCACAGCTTCCCTCCTTCTCATAGATGGGAGCATTACTGCTTCCATCTTTCCATTTCTTGTTTCTTCTCCTTCCATCTTCTTACTCTCTCTTTCTGTCCTTTTCTTTCAGTTTTCCAATTCTGGTGACAAGCATCACCTGCCTCCCCGTCAAAGACAGGGATTAGTTTGCCTTCTGGGCGAGGAATCAGTCAGTCAGAAGAGTTCTCTTCCAAGTTTAACCCAATCTAGATTGTTATGGAGCAGAAGAGGGACTTTTGAAAGAAGAGGGAAAGGCAACTTTTCCCCAGGGTGGAGACCTAAGATTGCTGGTAGGAAATGACCCTGGCTTCTGATCTCTGATTTAACAGAATCCTTAACCAGACTGGTTTATTCAACCAGAAGGACTGACCGGTATAACTTTGTAGCAAAATATCCTACTGAAATATTCCGCAAACTTGCAGGAAATCCCATTTCTCTGGTTCCTTATGAGTCGGTGCCTAACAAAGGAAAGGGGAGGGGGGAAAACGCAACCAGTCTTGTTCCGCATTAAGAAAAGTTATCAACCAAAGCTTCAGGCAGGTCCGAAGGCTCTCAGCTGCACCTAGATTATCAATCACTGAAGGCTACAGCTTCAGGTTCTCCAAGCCTCTCCTCCTGCGTCCCTTTGACCCTTACAAAGTAGCCTTTCTCTGCAGAGAGATGAGAAACGAAAGGGGGTGGAGGGACGGTACACAAAGGCATAAGGCGGGGGCGGGGGGGGGCACAGAAAACATGCCAACAGAGTGGGAGATAATGGAAGGTGGCAAAAACTGAAAGACTTTCAAAAAGGGAGCTATTATTCTGCTGGCTTTACAAAAGGTGTTCTCACTGTCTGCGTGTCGCAAGCACAGGATTGGTTGCATTCCAGTCAGGGCAATTCCCAAGGCTCCTCTTTCATTGAACGCAATCTCTTTTCCTCAAGCCCCGCGTTTGCAGTGGTGCTGGTTAGGGTTTAGGATACTTCGTCCATTTGTGACCTTTCTTTCCTGACACCATGCTTACAGGCAAGTGTTCGTGCCAGTTAACCTTCGCGGTTTTCCCCCAGTGACCTTATGAATTTCCAGCAGGAAAAATACAAAATCGCCAATTTGTTTTTTCATTACCCAGAGGATAAACACAAAGTGGGGAAGCCTTTTATCTTGCTGCACCGGCAAACCTCCTCATTACTCAGCATCGAACAAACATTTGCTAAGAGTTAATAAATCCAGCATGTGGCTTTCTTTGTGCAGGGAATGGCCTACCATCCAAGGCAATCTCTCATTAAGGAAAAAGAAATAGAACATACTCATATTTTATTCATGGCCTCAGAATCCCAGGGGAAAAAAAAAATCCAAAAATTTATAGACACAGAGAAATCCAAAACAAAAAGGCTCACACGTTCTTATTTCCAATGACACCTCCTGACTCTCGGCCCCTCGGAGTTACTGATCCACATACACGATAGTCCCAACACCACTGCCATTCCGGCCTGCCAGTCTGATTGCTCAAATTGAGTCCAGTGACCTTTCACCACAGCCTACAGTTAAAAGGGAGCAGGGTTTATTAAAGCCCAGCCCTTGAAGAAGTCCAGTGGGTAATGCATTTTGTAGTCGTCAATCACGAATATCCTCTCAAGACTATTTAGACTTCCTGTTCCCGCTCTCCTCTGCAGAGCTGTCCGGGTAGACTCTACATCGGAGACATCAGCGTAGCCATTGCAGCAAGTTTTAATTTCCCAATGATTCCTAGTCCTGCTAGCTTAGAAGGGCTCTGGTGATTTATTGGACTTGAGCAGAACTCTCATCCATTATAGTTTGTCTCAACTTAATCAAAGGTATCTTCTCCCTTCGGAGCAGCTAACCTACACGCTCCGCGGTCACCATGATGAATGTGCCCGCTTGACTTCTTTTTCTGATTACTGTGAATGAAGCATCACAAACAACTTGATATGTTCTGTTAATGCTGTGGCTGCAGGATGGGGATGGCTGCAGTTATGTTATGTAGAGGCAACTATGTAGGGGGGCGGGGGGGTGGGCTGCAAGGTGATTATTGCACTAGGGTTTTGATTGAGTGATCTAATTAATGACTGGGAGGAGAACAGAATTCACAGGGATTTCTCGGTTGCTTAAGAGATCAAGAAAACAAAGCCGTTTCCTTGTTTGTCCCGGTCCCTGTACCAACAGCAATATGCATTCCCCCACCCTCTACCACACACACACACACACACACACACACACACACACACACTAAGATAACCACACCTTTTGCAGAAAGCATGGCTGATTTAGAACGGTGTTTAATCTGTTTCCTAAACTTAGTGGTTGATACGAAGAGATCGAGGATTGTAGCTGAACAAACAAGAACCTGAGGAAATAACAGATATATTTTAAGTTTTTGTGTAAGAAATTATAGCCAAAAGAAAACAGAATAATGAAGTAGCCAGGCATTTTTCTGTATGACACCAGTCTCATTTTTTGCTTTTTAAGTGACTTATGTGGCAAGCGTTCAAGATGAATATCTAGACTTTACCTGCAATGTTCTCTTGGCAGACAATAGTTAGAAACTGATGATCATGAACTTAAAATGCTATTCTTTGACTAATTCAACTAAACTCTCTTCTTCAGAGATTCTGAGGTCCTCCGAGGAAGTACTATTATATTCATCTTCTCAACCCTGGCAATTAGGCTGGTGCGTGATCTGCTCGTGGTATTCATGAAATGCAAATGTTAAACTGAATTGCTCACATTTAGGATGAGAACCCTACTCATTTTTGTAGCCTAGTACATATGAGCATATTTCCAAGCATAACTATGAACCAGTAGGGCCTCCAGTTGACTGCTTTCTAACCTTGTTATAGAGGAATCTTTTCTGAATCCCACGGACCAGTAGCTGTCCCCAGCCCCATCAACCTATAGCATTCGAGAGAGTCCAGAAAGACAATGTATATTCCTCTACTATTTGTTTGTGGTAAACATATTTTATTCCATTAAATACATCAGAGTAGAAGGTCTCTGCAGTACAGTACTAAGATGAAAGCCTGCAAAAAGAATAGTTTGTTGAATAACAAGTTCAGAGTTTAGATCAGGGCTCAGATCAGGGCTCAGCATCTATGACCCAGGTAAATCTGCCTAGAGCTGATTTTTGTACAGGACAAGAGCTAAGAATGGTTTTGATACTTTAAAAGGGATTTAAAAAAAACAATAAAAAAGAATACACAACAGAGACTTCATGTGGTCCTCAAAGCCAAAAATATTCACAGAATATTTAAAATATTTACAGAAAAATTTTGCTGATTCCTGATTTAGATGACATTAGCCAATATGAGAGTTTTTGCGTAAAAGTAGTAGGAGCAAGGTTTTTTGTTTTTTTTTTTAATTTTATTTATTTGAGAGAGAGAGAGAGCAGTGTGAGCGGGGGAGGGGCAGAGGGAGAGAGAGAATCCTCAAGCAGACTCCCTGCTGAACGCAGAGCCCAACACGGGGCTTGATCCCAGAACCCTGAGATCATGACCTGAGCAGAAACCAAGAGTTGGCCACTTAAGTGACTAAGCCACGCAGGTGCCCTGAGCAAGGTTGATTTTTAAGTGTGTTAGTCAGAGACAACAATGTGGAGAAAGAATTATAATAACAGAGCTTGTATAAGATAGTAAATTAATGAAAAGTAATGAGAAAATGCATGCATTATTTTCTCTGGCAGTGTATAGCTTACTTACAGGGAAGGAATACATTTACAGATTCTTGATTTTTTGGGTGCAACCATGATTCCATGTAATTGTATTGTTTCCCAAATAGGTATTTAATTCACTCTCATTCTTGGAGGAGAATTTAGCAGGATATGGAATTTTAGGTTGTCAGTGTCAAGATGTTATGGAGGTAATCTCCATATTTGTCTTGTTCCATATCATATTTTCTAGGATCTACAGAAAAGTAGATTTATTTTTATTTTCTGCAATTTCTTTCTAATCAGTGTTTCATTAGCCTGTGCGTTTATGTGTTCTTTAATTAAGAAAAATTGTCAGCCGTTATTTCTTTGAAATTAACTTCTCACCTCTCTCACTCTATAAAACCCTTCTGAGAGGTATTATTGGAATTTATCATCCTGGCTTTTGCATCTTTAAATGCTCTTTCAAAATTTCTAATTTTTCATCTCTCTGTTTTGCATGCTGGATGATTTCTCCAAATCCATCTTCTAGCTCATTGATTCTCTTTTCGGCATTTAATTTATGCTTTCATCTGTCTGTTTAGTTTTTCATTACAGAAACTCTATTTGGTTCTTTTTCAAATCTTCTTCTGATCATATCTCATAAGGTCCTATTTTTCTGTTATTGATTCTGTTCCTTCTTTTATCTCTTCAAATATTTTAAGCATGTTTATTTTATTGTCTCAGATTGTACTCTTCTGTTTGTAGTGGTCTCCTGGTGCTCTCTGTGGGGAAGGTTATAAGGTTTAATGAGAATTATGGGAGTGGGAAGAACATGGTGTGCAGCCAGCAACCAACTTGACATTCATGGAGTAAATCGTGATTAAAACAAAGAGATGAAAGACTTGAAAGACAAGTTGAGATATAATTTAAGAAGAATATTTCCTTAAGCTTAAAAATATTGGAGTTTAAAATGTAGGTAATGGGAGCCATGGAACATTAAGCAAGGAGGTGATCTGGTAAAAAGAATGTTTTGGGAATCGATGAATAACAGAATTTTAAGAAACTTTGGTCTTTTATTCCTAACAGAAAGGCTTTGATTACAGGGAAGGAAACAATTTGTGAGATAAGTTACTTTTCTCAAAAGCATACAGCTAAAGGAGAGCACTGTATGGAAGAAAGATAATAAAAAGTGAAAGAGGCAAAATGGTTTGGAAGACCCAAAATAGCCAGTACAATATTGATGGAGAAGAACAAAGTTGGATGACTGACGCTACCCAACTTTAAGATTTACTATAAAGCTATAGTAATCAAGACAGCATGGTACTGGTGACAGAATAGACAAATAGATCAATGCAACAGAACAGAGTGCCCAGAAATTAACTTCAAGTTTATTCTACTGATATTTGACAAAGGAACAAAAGCAATAGAATGAAGCAGAAATCATGTCTTTGACAAATGATGCTGGGCCAACTGGACATCCGCATGTAAAAGAGTGAATCTAGACCCTACACCCTTCACAAAAATTGACTCAAAGTGGATCGTGGGCCTAAATGTAAAATGCAAAACTATAAAACTCCTAGAAGATAATATAGGAGAAAACCTAGATGACACCAGGTATGGTGATGCCTTGTTAGATACAACACCAAAGACATCATCCATGAAAGAAATAATCGATAAGCCTCAGACTTCATAAAATTAAAAATTTCTACCTGTGAAGGGCAATGTCAAGAGAATGAGAACACAAGCCACAGACTGGGAGAAAATATTTGCAAAAGACACATCTGATAAACAGCTGTTATCCAAAATATACAAAGAGCTTCTAAAACTCAATAATAACCAAAAACCCTCTTAAAAAATGGGCCAAAGACCCTATCATACACCCACCAAAGAAGATGTACAGATGGCAAATAAGTATATGAAAAGATGCTCTACATTATATAGCATCAGAGAAATGCAGATTAAAACAATGAGCTACCACTGCATGCATATTAGAATGGCCAAAGTCTGGAACGTTGACAGCACCAATTGTTGAAGAGGATGTGGGGCAAAAGGAGTTCTTACACATTGCTGGTGGGAATGAAAAATGGTACAGACACTCTGAAAGACAATTTGGTGACTTATTACCTAACTAAACACACTCTTGCCATACGATCCAGCAGTCACGTCCCTTGGTATTTAACCCAAGGAATTGAAAACTTATGTCCACAAAAAATTCTGCACCTTGATGTTTATAGCAGCTTTATTTATAACTGCCCCAAATTGTAAGAAACCAAGATGTCCTTCAGTAGGTGAATGGATAAATAAGCTGTGGTATATCCAGAAAATGGCATATTATTCAGTGTTAAAATGAAATGAGATATAAGGTCCCAAAAAGACAAATGCATATTACCAGGTGAAAGAACCCAATCTGAAAAGGCTAGATATTGTGTGATTCCAACCAAATGATATTTTGGAAAAGGCAAAACTATGGAGTCAATAAAATGATCAGAGATTGCTTGGTGAGAGGGGGTAGGAGAGATGAATAGGCAGAGCACAGAGGATTTTAGGGCAGTGAAAATATTCTGTTTGATATTATAATGATAGATGTATGTCATTATACATTTGTCCAAACCCATAGAGCATATGATACCAAGAGTGAACCTTCAGGTAAACTATAGACTTTGGGTGATTATGATGTGTCAGTGTGAGTTTGTTCTTGGTAAAAAAAAAAATGTACCACTTTGCTGAGTGGTGTTTATAATGTGCAAGACTTTGCATGTGTAGGAGCAGGGATTTTGTGGGAAATATCTGTACTGTCAACTCAATTTTGTTGTAAACCTACCACTGTTTTTTAAAAAATGACATCTTTAAAAAAAAGATTGACTAGAAAACCGTAATAACTCTGGTGTGAAATGCAGAGATCTGGTACTAAGTTAGTACTGTTTGGATATAGCCAGAAAAGTGTAAAGGAATGATTTCCAGGGCTCCTAAATGACCATGTGTAGATATTTGGGACAGTGCATAATGGAAAAGTAATTCCAGATTGAAAGCGGAGACAGTTATGGGCCTACTGACATTACTATAGACATAAAAATGTTAATAAAATGTTCAGATTTTTTGTTTTTTGTTTTTTGAAATGTTAAGATTTTCCAACAGAATGATGGCAGAGAGAAGAAAAGCCTTTGGCATGTGATAGGCATTCAACACGTGTTTACATTATTTTATTATTATAATTATGTATTTTGTTGCATGGGGGCAAAGTTCTTGGAAAGAACTTGGATTTTTCAGAAAAATATAACATATGGGGTATATCACATCCTCTTTATGTCCTAGGTTCTTTACCTTCCCACCTCCTTAGAGAGCTTTTTGGATCTAATATGACAAAGTGACAAAAAACTTTGTAAATATAAAGCATCATTATTCAAATGAGATAGTATTTTTCCTGGCCATAGCATTGCACCAGAGTTAGATATCATAGTCTTCCAGGCATGCTTTTGGAGTAAAAACAGAGTTCAAGGCCTAGCTTAACCCCTATGAGCTTTGTGACATTGGGCAATTTCTTTTTTTTTTTAGAACCTAAGTTTCTAAATCTATAAAACATGTATAATTAGAGTATGTATGGGGTTGCAGGATAGATGATAATGTGTGTAAAGCAAATGACTGGGCACGCTCTTGAGTTGGTACTCAATGTTAAGTATTATCACTGTCCTGATACTGAAGAACATGGATATAGCATATGACTGCAATTTCCTTCTTAAAGTTATGGAGTACTTGTGGCTCATGAAGACAAAATTCTGCCTAAATGCTAAGAACTAGAATATCTGAAGGCTTTCAAGTTAAAGCTGAAGGATAATTTGATGAAGGTTGAAGAAAATGAATATAAATATAAGTCTTTGCCCATTAGACACACATACGAAGTGGTGGGAAAAAAAGTACATTACCATTTACTCAACTTTCGTAGTTGGAAGTGAAAAAAATCACATAGGGAGTGCCATTTTTTTTCTCTTCTATAATTTTGCACTGAGAACATATTTTTTCTCTTAAAAGATGTGTTTTCAGAAGATGCAGATTCAAGGAATCAGCTTCTACATATTCTTTGTCTAATGCTCAATATGCGTACTGAATTTTCCCAACCTCTGAAAGGTATGAAATGTAAGGACATCGTCATAAAATATTAAAATAAACCACTATGGACACGAGTGCAACTGGGTAAAGATTTCAGGAGTTAACTGTGGCTTAAGAGAGTGGAAACTATTAATTTCTAATCATCCATATTAACCTGGCAATTGCATATACCTAGCAGGTGCTGCCCAGGAAGCTGTGTTTCCTTAGAATTAATAACATGCATAATTGTAGCCATTTTTCTAAGTCTCTAGGGTATCTGTAATTAAGAAATTTAACCGTACTTAAAATGATATAAAGTGTCATTAGTCTCATGCTAAACCATTTCAGATTACTGATTTATTTGCCAGTAAAATTATCCAGGTAATTTCCTCAACCTGACTAATGTAAAGTGTCACACATGAGTACTCCTACTGGGTAAAGCTTGGGGTCTTTTTTGCAGGGGAAAAAAAAAAGTTTCATTTGAAGCTCTACAAAATTGTAATGTAAAACTTCTTTGTTCTCTTCTCTGAGGTAGTTTTCCTCACTGAGTGGGTTGGCCTAGACCAGCGACTGCCATCTAATTGGGAAAAATGAAAAAAAAAAAAAATTGGGAAAAGTATTTTTTTCCCCTTAATGTAATCAATAGGAAGATTCCTTCAAATAGAATCATAATTGAACTGGGATAGCTCTAGCTAAAGGAGGAAATCTAAAGAGCCCTATCAATCTCTTGCCCACCCCTACCTAGCCCCATCCCTCTCCCAAGCTTCCAGAACTCCCTGGACTCAATAACCTTTAAGTCCTTCCTGGTTGCATTATTCTACTCCTATGTAAGGCTTCCATCTCAAGTTTCAGATTCATTGTCAGTACTTTCATTCTCTATACCCTCCCTCTAAAGTAAAAGTTCAAAGAAGTGAGGTACTTCCGATTAATATGGAAAAGAGAAGTAGGATGTGGGATTCTTGAGTTAAGTATGTGGTCCAGTCTTTTGCCTTAAAACAAAATGGAGTTGAATAACATATTCAGAATTACCACATCCTTTTTATGTTAGCAGTTTCTGGTGTGGTAAACTGTTCAACAGAAAACAATTCTTTGTTTTTGCTTATGTTCTCTTCAACGCATTTAATTTTCTAACTGTGGCTATTGTCCTAATAAGATACTTAAGTTTCCAGGGGTAACCTGATAACCAATCTGGCATTGTACACAGATTTATGCCAGCTTCTACTTTATGGTAAGAGATGCAGTGTTTTGATTCATTTAGGCCAGGAACTGACATAGGTTATACAAAATGGGATTGCGTATGGTTGGTTTGAATGCAAGACCCTGAAATTTGTATGATCATAGCTCCCTGCTCCTTGACAATCAGACATTAAATTGTTTCATGTGGATCTTCCACATTTTATCCTTTCAAGTGATTTTTGTTCCTTCTGGTACTTTTATCTGGGATCATTTTCCTTTTGCCTAAAACTCTTCCCTTAGTATTTCTTCTGTGTTTGCGAGTCTGTTCTCTTCATTTTTGTTTGTGTGAAAACATCGTGATGTTGTCTACATTTAAATAGATATCTTCATTGAAGTATAGAATGTTAGGTTCTCAGGGGTTTTTTTTCCCAGTTCTTTAAAGATGCTTCATTGTTGTCCTGCTTCCATAATTTTCAACAAGAAGTCAGTTAAGTCTTAACTGTTGCTCCTTTGAAGGTAATGTTCCATGCTCTGACTGTTCTAAAGATCTTTTGTCTTTTCTATAGTTTTTCTCCAATGTACCCATGTGTAGTTTGCTTGCATTCATCTTACCTAGAATGCATACAGTTTCTTGAATCTGGTTTGAGGACTTCCATTAGTTCTCAAAATTCTTATGTCTTGAATGATTACTTATATTCTTATATCTTGAAAGACTGTTCATATCCCATTCTCTCTCCTCTCCTTCTGGTACTTCAATTGCATGAATGCTAGACCTGTTTACTGTGTTTCATGTCTTATAGGGGCTTTTCTATTTTTTCCATTCTCTTTCCCCTGCACTTCAATACAGACATTTTCTAATGACCAATCTTCCAGTTTACTAATCTTCTCATCAACTGTTTCTAATCTACAACCAAACCCATCTACTGAAATTTAAAATTTTCTGGTCTCAAATTTCCATTTATTTTTATTTTTCTAGTACCAGTTTTCTGCTGGAATTCCTATTTTTTCATTGTTATTAAAATATATTAATCATTGTTGATACATTTGGATCATCTATGGTTCTCTTAATTTTTTCTCATTTTTTAGTCATTTATTCTTTTTTTTTTTTAAATGTTTTATTTATTCATGAGAGTCAGAGAGAGAGATAGAGAGAGGCAGTGGCAGAGGGAGAAGCAGGCTCCCCGGTGAGCAGGGAGCCCGATGCGGGACTCGATCCCAGGACCCTGGGATCGTGACCTGAGCTGAAGGCAGAGGCTTAACCATCTGAGCCACCCAGGCGCCCCAGTCATTTATTCTTATATTCTGATATGCCTTCTATTTTTCAAAAATAGACATGATGATGTATGAAAAATTATAGAGATAATTTGAGGCTCTGCATGATGTTATCTTCCTCCAGAGCTACACTGTCCAATATGATGGCAACAGAGCACATGTGGTTATTTAAACTTAAATTAATTACAATTAAAAAAAAAACCTGAAAATTATTTCCTCAGTCATACTAGTCAAATTGCAAGTGCTCAAGAGACACATGTGGCTAGTTGCTGCCTCATTAGAACAGATCGAGAACATTTCCATCATCACATAAAGTTCTCTCAGACAGCTCTGCTCCAGAGAATTTATTTTTGCTTCTGGAAGACAGTTACTCTAGTCTGTGATTGAGGAGAGGAGAAGCTGGGTTTTACTCTTTGGGAAGGTTGGTCTATTTCTGGTTGCTCTTACTTAGGATAAAGCCCATCAGGGCTCCCAAATGAAATCCCAAGTTATTCACCGTCCTGCCCCCTCTAATTTTTGGTCTCTACAGCTCCATTACATTGTCCATAGGCCTGGTGAGCTCTTAATTCCTTTGTTATCACTTCCTGCTTGGTTTCCTAGCTTCTATTTCTAGTACCATTTATGAATAGGTGAATTCCTTAAGTAGAAAAGAACCCCAGTATCAAATATTGAGCTTACCTCAATGTATTTCTTTTCTGCATCTTGGCTTCTCAAATACTTTCAGTCTCAGTATATCTCAGATATCTTCAAATAGATTTTTTAAATCCAGCTTTTCTAGTTATTTCAGCAGGAGGTTGGTTTGATATGAGCTCAGACATCACAGCCAGAAACAGAATCATCTCATTCTCTATCTCCCTATCTGCTATCTGGTGTCAGGCATTCATCCTCCCACTGAAATGTTGAGATATTAAAATATTGAAAATTCCTGTCCAAGGCACTAATAATCTGTTATCAAATTCAATGGCTAATTCTCAGTTCTCACCTCACATGGACTCACAGCAGCATTTGAACTCCAAATGTATATATTAAACTTCGTACTTGACTTTTCCAATTAAAAATTTAATAGGCATCTCAAATTTAGTATGTCTGGTTATAAACTTTTGATATCCCCATTATGTTTCTTCCTCAATATTCCCTCACCTCAGTAACTGACAACTTTATATAGAATTCCAATTGCCTTGGCAAAATCTTTGCAGTCATTACTTACTCTTCTCCAATGACTTTCCATTCTGCTCAGAATACCATCCAACCTCTTACCATGGCCTACAAGGCCATCAATGATCGTCTTCTCTCTACATTCTGATTTCATCTTCTGGAACCCTTTTATCCCCCTCACTCTCATCCAGTGATGCTGGTTTCCTTGCTATTCCTTGAACATGCAAAGAAGCTTCCCTCACCAAGGCCTTGTATCTGCTTTTCCTCACTTTGGATACACTTTGCCCATATATGTACAAAGTCTTTGCTGAAACATCACTCTTCACAAAGGCTTTATCTTTTTTTCCATAATTTTTTTTCTATAAAAATTGTACACTTCCATCACTCTATATCCTTTTACCTTGTATTGCTTTTCTTCTTTGCTCTTATCACCACTCAACAAATCATATGCTTGTTTGTTTTCTGTCTTCTTTGCTAGAATGTAAGCTCTATCAGAACAGGGATGTTATCTGTTTCATTACTGCTCTATCTTCAGTGCCAGCCACATAACTATAGAAATAACACATCCCTACTTTACAGGTTAAGAATGGAGGAAACATAGAGGTGAAACAATTTTGACCTAGGGCACACAGCTAGTGAGTGCTAGAGCTAGGACTGAACCTGGCAGCCTGACTCCAGGGTCTATGCTCCTACCACTACATTGTACTCTCTCCAATGGAGGTTTGAGTTAATAGCCTGAGCCATGTGTCTCCACAAAGCTTCTTTTGCTTCTAGGATTTGGGCCTAAAACAAGAAGAGAACACACAATGGCATCATCTGGAATGCTCCAAATCCTCCCAGAATCCTGCTTATTTTCTAAAAAGATGAAAGTTGAAGAAAAAGAATCTTGATGTCTTTTGGGAGAAAGACTGAGACCCCTTTATAACCACTAATATTTCCAATGTCAAGCCAAAATAAGAAAAAGATTCAAGAGAAGAGGAGGAAGAAGGAAAGGAGGGAGGGGGAAGAGAGAGACAGAGACAGAGACAGAGAGACAGAAAGGGAGGGAAGGAGGCCATGCACCTTCATGCAGGTTGATTTTACTTCTTTTCATATCATACAAAAATTATACCACAACTTAACCCTATAATAGACTAAATGTACTTTTTATTGATTCTGATTCAATCTAAGGAGAGGTAGGAGGAGAAAAGGGAATAATAGACTCTCCCTAGAAACCAAAACACATATGCCCTCTTAATAGTTACCACTGGTAGAACAGAAAGAAGAAAGCCAAAAGGAGATCGTTCCCTGGCTGGAAAACAGAGTAACCATGTGTTGAGAGAATACTCTCTGTCAGAAAGACTCAAGGAGCAAGCAGAAGAAGGATGAGTCCAGGGAGGCTAATAAAACCTGCCTGACCATGGTTAAACTACCAATGGTATGGCATAAGCCCAGAAACCTATGAATAAGGGAGTTTCACAGAGGGTAACAGTCTACCTAGGTTGTATATCAAAGACTGGAGTTTAAATAAGCTCTTATAGAAATGATGCAAAGTCTAGTTAGAAAGGAAGAAAGGCATGTGATGTGAATTTACATGTGCTTTTATTTCTAAATATTTGCTCTAAAAAGGACCCAAGGAATTTACTACCTTTTGAGGCCACATAGTCTATGTATGGGCAATTATCTGAGTGTTAGATTACTTATATATGAAGCTAACCTCTGCCTCTCTATAACTTTCCTGACTAATGCTGTTTTTGCTTTGCAGAGTCACATTGGTGCCCATTTCCCCAGATATCAGTTCTTCAGATATTTAAAGAAAGCTTTCATATTGCCCTACAGAACTCCTCTGTTATGTTCTTCACTCTCTTCTTTGATTTCACCCCTCACTCTTGGTAAACTCCAAGCCCACATTCCAATCATCACCAGCTAGATATTTGGATCAGAAAGTCATCTCAAATTCAACATGACTACAGTTGAACAAAATCATTCCTTTACCCCCTAGACGAATTCTTCCCTTTGACTTTCTGATCTGCCAAGGAGTCATCTTTGACTCTATTCTCTAATCCCAAATGAAATCAATCACCATGTCTTCGTGAACATTACCCTATTTATTCCTTTCTTTCTATTTCCCCTGCCTTGGCTGGAATCCACGCCATAATTAGCTCTCTCTTGGACTTCTAATTGGCCTTCTCACCTCCAACTGGCCTTTCTTCCAATTTATCTAACATATTCCAGCTAAATTCATATTCTTATTAAAAATTGCCAGTCCTGGGGTGCCTGGGTGGCTCAGTCGTTAAGCGTCTGCCTTCGGCTCAGCTCATGATCCCAGGGTCCTGCTTCTCCCTCTCCCACTCCCCCTGCTTGTGTTCCCTCTCTCGCTGTGTCTCTCTCTCTCTGTCAAAATAAATAAATAAAATCTTAAAAAAAAAATTGCCAGTCCTTTCTCATGACCATTAAATAAAATTAGAATACCTTAACCCAGTATTTGAGGTAATTCTCAATATGGTCTGAGATTTGTCTTGAACCAGATCTCTATGTCAGCAATAACTACAAAAACAATAATAATAGTTACAAATATCCACTACTTCTGAATCCCTTCCATGTCTTATATAAATCATACTTTCTAGAACTATGCCGTCCAACATGATAGCCACCAGCTGCATATAGCTATTGAGTTTTTGAAATGAGGCTAGTCTGAATTAAGATTTGTATTAAGTGTAAAGTACACACTGGATTTTGAATATTTAGTATGCCAAAAAACCCCAAATTTTATCTCATTAATTTTATATTGATTATATGTTAGAATGATAATATTTGTATTATTAGGTTAAATGAAATACATTATTAAAATTACTTTTTTCTGTATCTTTAAAATTTTTATAATATAGATTTTGGGAAAATTAAAATTACATGTGTGGCTTAAATTTCAGGCTCACATTATATTTCTATTGAATAGTTCTCTCTAAGTATGACAAATATATATGCATATGGATAAAAGAAGGGAGAAAACTATACAAAATAAAAGAATGATGGATTTCAGTGTGGATTTTTTGCTTTTTTTTTCAAAATAGTTTTCACCATTTTAAGTTTTTGTAATAAAAAACATGATTCTTAATTAAGTTTAAAAATTATCATACCATGCCCTCCAGATAACCCTTTCCATAAGCTTTCTTCAAGAATCTCGTCCAGAAGTGATTTCTTCTCATTGGATTTCTTATGTCTGTGGTCTGAAACCTGCTGCACATAGAACCATCCAGGGTGTACTTAAAAAATACCAGATGCCAAATAGGTCAATTGAATCAAAGTTTCTAGGGGGAGGGCCTGGCATCAGTGTTTTATAAAAGCCACACTGAGGACCACTGACCTATAGCAACAGATCATATGTGTGGCACTTAGTAGATTCTCCCTTTCAGTACAATAATTTGTCTACTTGTTTTTTATCTCCTTCACTGGACTTATGGTGTAGATCTTTGCATCCTCCAAGCTACAAGGCTTTACACATCACGGATCTCCAGTAAGTGTTATTAAACAGCTACTGAAAAGTTGAAAGGATTTACATAAAAGGAGTCATTGCATTTACATGTAACGAGTTCTGTGTGTCAATTACTGAGTTAGGTACTCAATACCTCATGTATTCCTCACCCTGATCCTATGATGTGGATACTACTGTTACCCTCATTTTACTGATGAGAAAATGGGTCCATTAAGACTCGGGATTTAAATACATACTGAATTAATTGCAAAGTACCCATGGTTAATCACTATTATTCTGGAAACACAGCAGACATTATTACTCGCTTTATTGGGTATTACCATAGTGCAGCCTGACCAGATGGGTAAGAGATTGATAAAACAAGATAGGAAAAAAGCTTGCCCCTTTGTGACTGGAGTTTGGTGGCGAAGAAAGTTGAGCCTGGACTGAATGTAGGAGCACACCAAGGCATAATCAGGGAATACTGGGGTGTCACCATTTGCACAACTGCTCACCTGTGGGCTAAAGCAATTCATACGGCCTCTCGAGGCAAGCTTCTCAAACTGTACCATGCACCCAGATTTTCTGAGGCCCTTACTACAACATAGGTTATGATTCAGTAAATGTGCATGTTGTGTGCGTGGGGAGGGGGCTGGGGTAGGGGATGGCACTGAGATCCTGTATTTCTAACAAGGTAATGCCAAAACTATTGGTCCTCAGACTACCTGAGTAGAAAGGCTAGTCTCAACAACCTGTCTGCATAGAACTTACACTCTTGAGACTTGCTCACATTAGAGTAAAAATCTTTGAAGACTAGCCAATTAGATCATATGTTGGGCTGCATTCAATTCCTTAAGCATTCATTGAAGGTCTCCTATGTGCCAGGCACTATGCAAGGTCCTGAGCATACAGTGAATTGGTGCCTGACACATAGTAAACACTATGAATGTTGAGTACACTGTGGAGTTCACGAATGTCTGAGTCATGATTCATAAGACACGGTCCCTGCTCAAAAGGTGTTCACAGTCTAGTAAGGAAAAGAGTTAAGTAAAGAGACAAGTGCAGCACAGTCTGCTATGTGCTATAAAAGAGAGAAGCCCACGGAGGAGAGTAGCATGAGAACATAAAAGGCCACGTATCAGAAGACTCCCTGTGGTGGAAAAGGCCACAGTCTCAAACCTCTTGCATAGAGAGAGAAGCTTCCAGCTAAGGAATACTATGGATCACTTCTGCTTAAAATCTCCAGAATCCAGGCGTGTGTCCAGCTATTTTTAATCAGCACTACCAACAGGAAGCATGCGGTATCTCACGGAATGTAATGCCATCCACGCAGGAGCCCAAGAAAGCCTAGGCATTGTCCTCAACTCTCTTCCTCCTCCTTCCCCACCTGTGTTCAATGGTTGCAAACTCCTGCCTAATATTCCTTCTAAGTAGCTTTCTCATCTGTCCCCTGTTGTCTCCTCCTCCACTGCTACCACATAAACTCTCCTGCTTCAGCCTCTGAATGGGTTTCCCTGTCCCTCATCTTATCTTTTCCTTCCACCCTTGCCCTGGAGAGATCTTCCTGAGAAGCAAAGCCGATCATAGTCCTCCCTCTCTCTGAATCTTAAATGGCTCTCGATTGCATACAAAGATAACACTGAGTTCCATATTTGACACACCCTTCATGTCTCTACTTGAATCACCTCTTTTGAAGCTACCTCTTCTACAGCCTGTGCTTGGGACGTACTGAAATGGAATTGATCTCGAATCTTGTCATAGTGGATGATGTTTCCACATTTAACATATGTTGCTGCTTCATTCTGAATGCTGTACATTTGCCCTACACCCCTCTTCACTAGGCTTCCTCCTACTTGTCCTTCAAATCTCAGCTGAGTTGTTACTTCCTTCACAAGTCTTCCCTGCTTGCCAAGTCTGGGTAGGGGATGGTTAAGTCCTCCAATATAGCGGTTATTACCCTACATCAGAACTGCTTTCCCCACTTGACTCTGAGTATCTTGTGTTAAAGACAAGTCAGTGTCTATTTCTAATACTAGTGCAGCTCCTATTACTTAGTAGGAACTCGATGAATGCTTGTTTGGGGTAGCCTTTCTAGGCCATCAGCCCCATAACAAATATGCTTTTTCCTGGAGAAGGCATGACAATCTAAGTAGAGAGGCTACCCTAGGGAAACTTACACAAGTCAGAAGTTGGGTGTAGGTTGTAAAGGAAGGTCTGTGGGTGTCCCAGTGAATAGGGACAATAATGCAATATTTATATAATCAGTACTAACTGAATAGACTAGAAAAAAAATGAACTTGGAACAAAAAAGCCCTTCTCTGGCCAGTCTAGTCAATGTAAACACTGTCCAAACCATCATTTAACTGGCCACCTGGAAATACCTAGCTTCCCAAAGGATGCACTGGCAGCCACAACTGACGAAATTTTCCATCATCAGTGGGTTGGTTTCTTTTTTTTTTTTAACTTCTCTGTAAATGACAAGAATATAAAAGTCTGAATGTGATATGAAGTTCATATCTCATTATGCATTACAGTTTAATTACAGAGAATGCTATCTAAGTTAATGATGTGAAATTTTTGTGTAGGAATTGCTACTATTATCAGCAAAACTACAACACTGAAATAAAATTATAGAAAAGGAAATATCACACCATTGTTTCTAAAGAATTTGCATTAAGCTCAGAGAGAGCAAATAATGAGGAATGAAAGGAGTCTTTGTTATTCAGCAATTTCTGTGATCTGCCAACATGTCAAATAATCCATTTAATCAATCAGAAAATTAAAGAATGTGGCAAACCTCGAGGTCGTTTGAGATTACAGCTGTGCAAAGTATTTCAACTCTAGCATGAACCTATGTCACAATAGTAATTACTTAATGACTCGTTTTTCTATAACTTTATTGATGTAAAAATGCAATTTAGGTTTCAAATCAATTACAGCTGTGATCCTATTTGAATCCTGTACACTTGATTTGAGGATGTTTACACAAATTCTTTCAACTTCTGCTTTAATGAATCTCACGTTTATAGGAAAACCACATCTATTAAAAAGGAACTCTTGCTATGTTTTAGCCAAAAATTCAATTATAATCTTCAAGTCTTTCTTGAAATGTGGTAAGATCAAGCTCTGGAGAGGATTTGAGAGTTTTGAAAAGAAACATGAAATATTCTGATACTTTAAGCCAGGATGGGAAAATCATTCATTCAATTATTCAACAAATGTTGAGTTCCTTCTATGTAATAGGCCCTTCTATGTAAGTGCTGGGGAAAAACAGGGGCAAGACCAGAAGCAGTCCTTTCTATCATGGAGACTAAATTATCTTTAGGAATAAGAGCATTAATTAATCACCTAATAAATAATTACAATCGGAATCAAATCTCCTGAACACACACACACACAAACACACACACACACACACTTGGCGGGAATATGTAATGGATGAAACTGATATAGACTGGGAAGCTGGGAGGGTGGCATATGGGAGGAGAAGAATCTGAAGGCTGAATAGAAGTCCCTCCCTGGAAATGGGGAGGTGGAGTGGCAAGCTTGCAGAACCTTCCAGATGGAAACAGCTGTGAGTGTAAAGAGGTGGGAAAGGAACTACCATGTTTGAAAGACAGAGGAACACAAAAGTGAACAGTGAACAGAGTGCACAGAACAATGGGGATAGAGAGGTGGGAGAGGTAGACGGGGTCCAGATCCCACAGTACCTTGGAAGGCATGGTGATGACTTTGGTCTTTATTCTAACAGCAAGTGGAAAACCCTTAGCAGGTTTTAAGCAGGAGAGCAAGTTGACACATCAGACTTGAATTTTGAAGAACTACGTTTGGCTGCACTGAGGCTGGAGGCCCAGAGAAAGTGCAGAACAGACTGGAAATGCCAAGCTGTAGGCTACTGCAGTCATTCTATTGAATGACTATTGACCTTAAGTCGTGGCTGTGGGAACAAAGACAAGTGGAGAGATTCAAAAGATACATGTGAGATATAACTCAAAATTAGATTAAAAATGGGGTAAGAACTGAATGAAGGATTATTCCTGGATTTCTACTTTATGCAATGGATATAATTTGCTGAGATAGGAAATTAGAGGAGTCCCAGATTTAGGGCAGGAGATAACTGACTTGTTCTGAACATATTGCAAGTGACATACCTTTGAAACATCCTAGTGGAGATGTCTAGAAGGTAGTTACAGATATGAATTGGAACTCAGAAAAGAGACCCGGCAAGAAGTTACTGAAGCCACAGCCTTAAAAAGACTTACTTAGGGGGAGAGGAGAAAAGAGTCAAGGCTAAATCTTGAGTCACTTTATATTAAGTGTGTGGGCAGAGATGGAAAAGCCAGCAAAGGAAATGGAGCCATAGCCAGAGATAGATGAGGAAAAGTAGGAAATTGTCTCATAATGTCAACAGAAGAGAATATACATTTTTAAAAGGCACTGATCAACAGGGTAGATTGCTATGGAGAAGTCAGTAAAATGAGAACTGAAATAGTTCTTCAGATCCAGCTACATAGAACCTATTGGTGAGTCATGAGGTTTAAGCAAATTGGAGTAAACTGGGAGTAAGTAGGAGGTGAGGCAAAAGAAACGGTGATTGTAATCATAATAAATTAGCATCTACTTGTATAACATTTCCTGTGTTTCAGGCACTATTTTAAATCATAACCCATTTAGACCTTACAACAACCCTATAAGAAGCACCCTGTGGCTTTACTCTTCCTCCATGGAGAGCCTCAATACCTTGTCTGACGTCACACACAAAGACACTTCTCTGAAAAAGTTTTGTGCACAGACAGGAGAGATTTATTTAGGAAAGTAGCTGGAGGGGCTGACTTGTTTTTAACCCTCAGAGGAAATTTGTTCATGTGGTGATAGGAAAATGTACTTTTATCCCCTCAGAGAAGTGGAGATATGGAGGTGCATCTCCCAATCATGGTTCAGGAGACACTGAGCCCCGTTCAGCTGGCCAAGGAGGGTCAGAATGAGAAATGCTTTGTGTAAAGTTATATTTAGCCCAAGAATTCCTTTTCATTTTATTTGTGTGTCTGTGTAAGAGTAAAAGGAATTACTCTGAATCTTTAGTTAAGGTGTGGAAATCGGGGTGGGAGACCATCAGCTTTGTGTACTCTAGTTTTATGATATTCAGGAAGTTGTGGCCTCCTACCTCTGAAACCAGGATTAAATGTCGCTTCTCTACGAGGCCTTCTTGGATTCTCCCAAGGAAACATCTATGTACCCATTGAACCCTGGGCAGTCCTTCTCATAACAGTCATCCTACTGACCACCTGTTCAGTCTGTCTCTCCCTCCCCCACCTCTGCCATTAGGCCCCACAGAGGACTGTGCCTGTCTTGTTCTTGGCACTATGCCCAGCCCCTGGCACAGGGCTCGGCACGTGAACCAGTGAATGACCTTAAAATTTCCACATTAAGTTTCAAGTGAAATTATGTTTTTGTCATTTTTGTGTTAATTTCCAACTTAACGACCCTCTAGATGCTACATTTCCGAAGTAGGTAGTTCACCAAAGCATTTCTGCTCATGCCTAGCTTGAGCTGAGCTTCAAAACAACTTGAAATGAGAAGGATGGAAATTATACCCAGGTTACAGATGAGGAATTTCAGCTTCAAGAGAGGAAGTCAACGTCTCATGGGCATGCATCTAGCCAGGGGCAGCATTGGGCACTCGGACTATAATTCTACTGTCACTTTCACCAACTGTCATTGGACAGTGTGCTCTGTATTCTATTATCGAAAGCTTGTATAGATTGCAAAAGGATGGCTGAGTCACTTGGAAATACCTACTCCTTCCTTCTCCTTTATTCTTGATGTCACCTGCCCTAGTAGAATTAGGATATAGACCTCCCACAACTACACTGTTTGTGCGAGGAAGTGGGGAAGGTCTAGAAAGTGTCCCCACAGGGGCCCAGTGACCCTCGACGCTTTGTTTCCCTCATGGGAGGCAGGAAGCTTACCGCTCAGGTACTCAGAGGACATTTTGCCCTGATAGGGCCATCTCTGCTTTTTCTAGCATCATTCTGACCTTTAGCAAGAATTCTGGGAAAATGTTGGCAACAGCAGACAGAAAAAAATCAGCTATGGGGGCAATGATTGGGGGTCCCAAGTTCCTCTCTCTCGGGCAGGTTAAGCCATTAGAGAAGCAAGGAAATGTGTGTGTGTGTGTGTGTCTGTGTGTGTGTGTGTATGTAGAGGTAGTGTGGTGGTGGTGTTGGGCACTCACTCCAATCTCAAACCTCTGAGAAGTAGAAGTGAAAGAATCATATTGTATCACAGAAGGTGGGTTTGGAGCTGAGAGACGATATCTTTATAACCGGCACACCTAGGATGAGTCATGCCCTGGGTCTGAGGACTGCCATTGGCGGGGGATAATGAGAATCCTGTGAAAAGCAGCCTGGTGAATCACAGTTTCTCGGTCCCTCAGTTTCCAAACCTGAAAAATAAAAATGAAGATAAAATTGTCCTGGTGAGGTTGTTGAGAGGATTAATCAAGATGATGTATGTAAAAGACATGGTCCGAAGACAGGTTGTTGGTGGATTATTGTTTTCTTAGCTCCTATGCACCTCGGAGGGGAGAGGGTATATGGAAATGAAGTGAGAACGGAAGAGACTGTCAATGTCTTGAGAAGGTTATTTCTACTTGAGATGGTATAGCTGCTGACAGATGTTGGGGGTGTAGCTGGCTTGAAGGATTTGGATTTGATAAAACTGAGAAAAATATTTACTGAAATTATTTTCTACAATCTTGTAAGAAGGGGCCACAACCAAGAAATACATATTTAAGGTAAAAAAAAAAAATTGCAGAATCATGTGTATTGTGTGCACATGGCCTGGTTTCTTTTGGGTGAGCCTCACTATTTTTTGCCCTTTAACAAATCTGTTCTCCTGAAACAAATGGATTCACTCCCATGTACACATTTGCCCCATACAACTATGGTGAACGACTATTAAATTCAGTCATTCTAGTTCCCTTGGGAGGTCTTCCTGTCAATTGAGTTATTTATTTCACCTGGGCTCTTACATTTTCTTCAGAGCCATTAATGCCTATCAGTAAATAATAGTGTATTCTCCATAAGTCGTTTGGAATTTCAGACTTCCTGAATTTAGAGTAGGCACCCAGGGTAAGGCATATATTTGTATACTAATGCTTTCTATCAGGTCACAGTGTCCTATTTAAGCTATTAATTGATTCATCCCTCAAGATCTGTGTGGAAATAAAGAGGGCTCTGTTCATTGCTCTTGTTTACCATGGATGTTAACCACTGTCTGATCTTTAGCTATGGCATTCTCATAACAATTCAATTTATGAATGAGGTATGAGCACCTTATCTGAAAACAAATCTTATGAAGGCATATACACATGAGAAAAAATATATGGGGCCAGTTTTGAGGATTTCAAAGGAAAGGCAATATATAATTCCAAATTTTTCAGTAGTGTACATTTCTCTACAGAGAAATGGGAGATTATGTGTTTATCCATGAAGATAGATGTCCTCAAAGGTGTATAGCTTTTTACAAATATATATGCTGATTTGAATAGTCTTTTCCACAGAGTCTCCAAATGACCATTTTGTGTTAGCTCCAGAGAGGCACAAGATCTTATTCTTTGGTGAAAAGACCAACAATCTAATTGTTTTACTTGTATTCAAAGATATGCAATGAATGCTTCTAGTTTCTTGGTTGGCTTGTAATTTTATGAAATTTGGAAAGAAGATACACGTGAAGGAGCCAGATTGTGCAAGAGAGACTAAGATAAACAAAAGATTCTAGAACAAGTTAATACAGCAAGTGGAACAGGTAGTTCAACTTAAAGGTTACATCTTATGCACCATAAATATAGCTAATCTCTCAACATCAAGAGATACTCTTGTGGACATTCTGACATTTATTTTAATGAGGAACAGGTAGGCTCTGATAAGTAAGAGCGTGACGTACTCTGATTCCTATTAGTTGGCTCATGGTTTTTAAATATTTTCAGGTGCTGACTTGAGAGCAGTACTGAGTCCCTCACTCCTAGCCTTGCTTGCTACCAGTAGAATGATCTTGGAACTTCATGTCCTCATATGTAGAATAGGGGAGTTAAAGAATATGATTTTAGACTTCCATTTCTAAAATAATTTATTGCATCCTAGAAATCTAGAATCAAAGTTGAAAAAAGTAAATAAAGATAGCACATTGACACTCTCAGGAAGAAGGAAAAAGAATGAAGAGAGCACAAGAATCTGGTTAACTTGGTAGAAATAGCATAATACTGATTTTAAAAAGTCTAGCAGAAAGTTTCTGACATCTACTTCCTGCTACGAGTGTGGACTGGTACATCACGCCGGGAAAGCAATTTGGGAATATATGCCCATAAACTTCTGATACAGTCATTCCACAGTTAAGAAATTTATCCTAAGCAAGAACTGGCATAAAAGTGATAGGCAAAAATGCACATAGCAGTACTCTAAGAGGGGAAACTGGAAAAGCAAAGCTATGTGTCTTACAAGATGATGCTTAAAGCAGGGTTAACTCAAATGGTGAGACATGGAAATGATTATTTGTTGTTATGATATATAATGCCAGGGTCTTGACACGTAGATGCCAGGAAATGCCAGATGGTATTACATCACTCAACAAATATTGGGGAGTCTACCCTGTGCGGATACAATTCTAGGCTCTGGGGATAAAGCAGCCCTGGCCTCCTGGAGCTTGTTTTCCTACTGAGGAAAGATAATCATCAATCACTATTTCAAAGCAGGTAAATATGGAGTACATCAGATGACAAAAAGTGTCAGCTGTGGAGAAAGATGAGTAAGGGTAAGGTGGTGGGCATCTGGAGGACAAGAGGACTTATTATTTTATAGAGGATGGTCATGGCAGGTCTCACTGATAAGGAAACTTTCGGCCAGAGACCTGAGGCAGTGAGAAGTAAGAGAAGTAAAAATCCAAGAAGAATGTTCTGGAGAGAGGGGACAGCAATTCAAAGGCTCTGAAGTAGAAGCACACTTGGTACATTCAGGAAATACCACAAAGTCAGTGGGGCTGGACTGGATGAGCGACAGATAGGAGATGAGATTGGAGAGCAGGCGGTGAACACAGGCCATGTGGGGCCTTGTGTGTGATTGCAAAGACTCTGAACTCAAGCAAGCAATTAAGTCATCAATATATTTTGAGCCTTTATTTTGGAACCTGATTTTAGGTGACCAGTAATTCGCTTACAGATTCTCTACTAAAACATACTCCCAGAATATTTATGAATCTCTTGGCTAGAAAGTGTTTTTTTCTTAGTGCCTAATTAAACACATGAAAGAGGGGGAAAAAAAAAACCTAATGGAATGAAAGAATGAAAGAAACATGGCTAATTTTATTAGCTTAAACCAACCAATTTATTTTGTATTTTTGATACGGACTGAAGATGGAAAGAAAGGTAAGGGGGCCTGGCATCAGTGAGTGGCCTGTGTCTCTGGCTCATCATATGTCTTGGTGGCTGTTTCCAGTAAAATCGTGAGAGATTTTCTTAAACCCCATTCCACTCCACCCTTTGACCATCAGCATTTCAAATCCGAGGACAAACTAATCTAGAAGAACATGGGTCTGGGGCAGCCCCTTTTGGCATAGCTACCCTTGGGGGATCTGATTCCAAGAATGTGTTTGAAGATGGGAAACCTGAAGCTCATGACCAAGAGGGTCATGTTATGTGGTGCTCACTGAGGTTTGGGGCTCTGTTCTCCTGTGTGGACCCCACTGTGACCCGGAGCGGCTGGTGGGACCTCCCCCTTAGTCAGGTCTTACATGCGCACGGGAGTGGCTCTGGTGATAAAGGTAGGCAAGTGAGGGTGTGGGCCTGCCTGAGCCCATTCCCACTCGGGCAAAGACACCTCAGAGAACACGCCTCCTTGGTGAGGTCCAAATTGTGACTAAAAAGATTAGGCTTTGTTATTTGAACCATGGATTCAGAGTAGCTGGGACCATCCAAGAAATGAGAGAAGAATTCTGATCTCTGTATTTCACCTTCTCAGAGGGCCTCACAGTTCCAACAACTGCAACATTTTGGGAATCAGATGTGTAAGACAATTTGGCTTTTCTTAAACTGCCCCATCCCAGATCCCACGAAAGTTAGCCTCTCTTGGCTAAGGTGATATTGTTGGGGAAAGCTTGGGTCTCCCGCTTGTGCTGTGACCACTGGCAAGACGGAGATGGACTCATTCACTCGTGGAGTGAGATCCCTTTTTACGGAGGCATTCTGTTCCACTGGCCAACATATTTATATGCACCTTACGCCGGCGTACACTGAGATTTATTGCCAACCAATAACTCCGAAAAGGCCAGTGGCAGACTCACTCTCCAGAGCTGTTGGGGGATGCTGAGCCCTTCTCAAAGGCAACCACTATCATACAAGTGGCCTTGTAGTTTCAGCAAGCACAAGAGTCTCAATACAACCACACAAAAATAAAGGAGGGGAGAAACTGAGCAAATATATACCTATCCTTGAAATCACGGGCATGCTGGCAACTTAGACTCATCCCATCCCACATGGGTGATAGCTAATTGCAGCCCACTGAGACTCAGCAGTGATTAAGCAAGTGTGTCCATTAAAATCTACTATCTGCTTTTAATGGTACTTGGGAAGATATTTAGAAATAAATATGTTCTCCCACGTAGAATACTTTGTAGGATGGAAAATTTTCCAAGAACCACTCACTTGAGCTTTTCATAAATTCCTTGATAAATTAATATTTAAATCCTTGACTCTTGCCTGTGGAAATCTGGCTACTGTTTTCAGTTCTCACATTCTAGGGAACTTTTCTTGCTCTGGATCCCTATAGTAATTTTGTATACACCATTCATTACATGTTATCTTGACCGACTTAGTAATGTTTAGTCACTACAGAATTAAACTCTCTTTCTTTTAGTTCACCTTTAACTATGTATGTGTGTTGGCTGTTTTCTTTTTCCCTATCCATACAATATATTTCTTAGGGTGATATGGCCTTCTACTTCTCTATTTCTTTCCATCTTCCTCCTTCTTTCCTTTCCCATTCATTTATTCACAACTATCCGAATACCTACCTAATGTCCCTAAGCATCAGGGTCATCACTAGGTTCTGGGATATATTGAGGTAAGCATGGGGTTTAAATAACAAATTCGGGGCACCTGGGTGGCTTGGTTAAGCATGCGGCTGTTGATTTTGGCTCAGGTCATGATCTCGGGGTTGTAAGATCAAGCTCCGCATCATGGTTTGTGCTGGGCATGGAGCCTGCTTAAGATTCTCTCTCTCCTTCTCCCTCTTCCCCTCCCCCCTTTCTAAAAATAAATATATAAATAGGGGCGCTTGGGTGGCTCAATGGGTTAAGTTGCGGACTCTTGGTTTCCAGCTCAGGTCATGATCACATGGGTCCTGAGACTGAGACCCATGTAGGGCTCCCCGCTCAGCGGGGAGTCTGCTTCAGATTCTGTCCCTTTGCCCCTCCTGCCACTTGCACACTCACTCTCTCTCTCTCTCTCTAAAATAAATAAATAAATCATAATAAATAAGTTAAATTATAATAAAATAACTCTGCATACAGATATGGTGTTGCTGATTTTCCCTATCTTCTATATTTTACACAGCAATACACTGACACCATTCTGTAATTTTTTTAAAGTTTCAGCATTTGTGTACTTGTGAAGTCCTTTTCTTTATTCACAAGTATTCTATAGACTTTAGTGATAAAGTCAAACGATAGCTTCTCTATGTTTAGAAGTTAACCCAGCACCACAGTTACAAGGGAACTGACAAATTTCCCCAAGCACATTGATATGCAAATGCAGGGAGGATACCACTCAGCCTTTTGCCAGTGGGCAGTTTCTGAGGAAAAGGCAGCATTTATCTTCCTGGGGCAGCCCATTTTCAGAGCACAAACTAAAATCCCATTGTGTGGAGGAAATGGAGAGGCAAAAGATAACAAAAATAATCTTTATTAGAATTCTCATTGAAAAAAATACAGAAAACCAGTAAAGAGGAGTAGAGGTCAACAGTCAATATTAAAACAGTTCAAGGAAAAATATATATACAGAAAAAAAGAACAGTGAAATAGGTCAATCATCAACATTAAAACAGTTCATTAAAAAAAAAAAAGCAGCTATGAATCCCACCGAGGCATTTAAGCCACGTATGGAAAGGAGGTACAGCTAGACATTCTAGAAGAACTGTTTTCTCTCTCAAAGGTACTGTTTTTAGACCAATGTCTGAAAGGAGGGGAGGACAGGAGATGGGGAGGGAGGAGAAGGGGAGAGGGAAGAGAAGGAGGAAAATCCGAAAACTAATAAATATCTCACGGGCTTTTTTCCCAACACGCTCAATCATTTGCTAGGTACTGTATGCATTACTTCATTTAATCCCTACAACAACCCTGCAAGGTGTATCACAAGAGGTTCACAGAGGTTAAATGACTTGCGCCAGGGCTCGAAGTTGAAGTGGCAGAGAGGGGAGAACCCGGCTCCACCCCAAAGCCCTCCTCTTTCCCTCTTACAGCAGGTGTTTCTCTCCTGCGCTACACCTGGAACCAGAAGGGGTTTAGTGGATTGATGGATCTGAGGAGGTGTCCATCTAGCCCACGCAACATATACCTTTTTGGAGCTTGGGAGTAGAGCAATCTGGACCACATTTCCAAGAGGGCAAGTGTGATTTGACTATTTCTTCTTTGTTTCAGAATAGAGACCACCATAGGAGAAAGAAGCCGTAGGAGGACTGACCGCTGCCTACCAGACTGGTGGGCTCCTAACAGTTCTCCCAGAGCGCACTGGTTAATCGAAGACGGAGAAAAATGTATGATAAACAGAAATGTGCAAACCCCAATGTGCATGTAAATCGATGATCACGAAGATGAATCAACTCTCATAACCTAGATTCCTTAGCTGTCAGAAATCTAAGAATAAGGAAACTCAAACACCAAGCATGTAGCAGAGCTATCCGCTAAATCATTGCTCCGGCACGTTCACAGCCGCATAGGCAACGTTTTCTATCCTGATGGTCCCTTCTTAGTTGATGATTTTTCACAATGTATTTCATGGCTTCCATCCCTACATGAGACTTTATTACTATCACATAGGAATAAAAAGCCATAAAGCACTAGAGTGAATTTATCTTGGTCGGATGCAAAACTTATTTTCTTCACATGACTTCACAACCATTTCAAAGCTAACCAATCATTTCATGCTACATTAAGGAACATTTTAAACTACACATAAGTGACAGGAAGCACACTTAAATTGTGACATCACAAATTAACAAGATGTTATCCTTCAACGACATTCTTCGCTACAAGGACCAAGAAACAAGACCAGAGACACTCAGCAACACTCAACCATTGAATTCACCAAAAACAAAGGACACTGGGAAGAATTCCTGGAGAAAAGCTTATCACTTTGACACTGGACTTAGAAACACAGGAGGAAAGATGGAAGACAGACAAATCACTGACGCGAACTGAAACCAGGGGATTTCTGTCAAGCCTCTTGCTTCACCTTCTTCCCCAGGATGCTTTCCTATGGCCCACCGCCAGCTTTCAGACTTTGCATTCTGGAGCTGGTGGACAGGGCGGGCCTTAGCACCTGCTTACACTAAGTCAGCACTAAGCCTTCTACTCCTAAATAACAAAAGAGAAAAAAAAGAGAGAGAGAGAGAAACCCTAGAGCACGCTAAGAGACCACAAGTGCTAGGAGCTCATCTGCAGACCTCCGTGGAGGCGGACGCCATCCCCCCAGCCCCATCTGTAGAAGCCAATATCGATGCCAGAAATAATACGGTGCACTCAAGCTCTCAATGATCGAAATAACTCAGGCCCAGAGCCCAAGAGTATTCTTTATGCTGCATTCAAGTGACATTGCTCGTGGAGTTATTAATGCACTTATAAGTGAGCACACTGAAACCAAGTCTCTTTGACCACTGATAACTCAATGCCCTAAGTCCCCATGGGTTTTCTGGCCTTTCAAAAATAAACCTGGAATGCCTATTTACCAATTCCTAAAACAGTGCCCCAGACTAATAAGCACTGACCTTTGCTTTTTAAAAAATATTGTATTCTTCAAAGTCAAATAAAAGAAACAAGAACTTGAGTTTCTCATGAGGAGTAAAGTCTAGGCAAGGTATTTCCACCTGGAGGTTACTCTAATGAAATCTTGGTTTATGTGAATCACAGGGAGGAGACTGGAAATAGTTAAATGAAAGGAAGTGCATACATAAATTCAATTATCATGCATGAAACATGCAAATGATTTAAGCACTGCATCTGAAACTCTACTTTATATTCATTAATCTCAGGTTGCACTTTTGAAGGAGAAAGACATGCTAATTGGGTCCAGATTAATGCACTCCCAAACCTCTCCAATTTGTTTTTAGGTGAGGGTTAAATGATATGTATTAAAATAAACACAGCTGCTCATCTGCCTCCACCTTCCACCTCCCCCACTCCACCTCTACCTCTGCCCCCAGCTGCCTCCCCTCCCCTACCTCACCCACCCAGCTGCCTCCCCAGCTCCCTGCCACAGCCCACTCCAGCTGCCTCCCCTCCCCCCACCCCCCCACAGGCCATTCTCGGCAGGCTCTCCTCCCCTGCCACACCTCTCTTCCGGTAGGGAAGGAATTAAAAAGAAAAGATACTGGATGAACCAGCCTGTCTCTTAGAGCCTTTTCTATACCTTCCCTTTCCCTGCAAGCCACCAAACTGCAGAAAGAACATCACATCCTGACGATGCCTAACTGCGGCATCGAGAATGGGCACAGATGGGCAAGCTGCCTAGCCTTTCCATGGACAGCGGGTTCTTTCTATGAGTTTGGGCCTGAGTCCTTGGACCAGTGTGTATGTACTGAAGCGTAGTTTTGGAGTGTCCAGGCATGTCCTTGCTCGCAGCCAAAGCTGCTGCAGGCTGACATGGTGATCCTGTGACTCGGTTATGTGGGAAACTAGAGAATGGAGAGCAAACTTGGGGTTTGGGGCTGCTGCTCTTCCCCTGTGGCTGCCTGGACTAGCAGAAACTGGTGGAAAGCAGGGGGGCCTCCAAAGTTCTTCGGAAAAGATCCCCTGCTTTCCTGGCAAAATTATTCTTAAAAGAAGAACATTACTTACATATTTACTTATTTACTTATTTATTTTTATTTCTTGGAAACATTAGTTTGGGACACAAAGAAATAACATGTTTTGGGGGAAATCGTATCTTGTGAATAATGATGCTTTTAAAATAATGAAACATCCCCAATTTTTTTTTCTTGTTTTTTTGGACCTGATCTTTAGAAAAATGAGACAAAAGAAGAGGAGCTATGGCCTCCTGGGAGCAGACGTGGGCACGGAAGGGTCCTCTTTGAAGGAGAAGGCACCAAGGGGTTAAACCAGGCATGGGGTGGGGGGGAGGGGAGGAGAAGACTTCAAACTAATTTCACACTGAAAGTGATGTTTAATTTGAATCATGCTCTTCCCAAAGGGAAAAGGTTAGTCTCATCACTGGGCTCCTATCCTCCTCCCCCTTCTCCTTTCATATGAATTGAAAATTCAGATTGACCATTAATCATGATGTGACACATTCTTTTTTTCCTGGTCCAAAAACCTAATGAAAGCCTCTGACCACATCTGAGAACACATTGGCTGGCCTAACCCCCCAACCTACAAGCACAACGGAGAGATGACAAGAACAAGGGCACATACATACACAGAGACAGAAAGTACTAGACGGGCACTCACAGCGAGACACACAAACACGTACAGTGATTAACAGCCTTCGGCTCCGGAGAGCCCCTCCGCCTAAATTGACTTTTGCATATTTGCAAATGTAAAATTAGTCATAGTAAATAACAACAAGGATGAGGCCGATATTAAATCTGTCAATGTCCTGACAAACGCTGTGAGCACTCTTTAGTAAGGAAAGACGCACGATCGTCAACACTCCTAAAAGAGAAAATGATTACACGCTAACCAAACCCTAAGTACAAGCTAAAGATATTCACTTCATGAAGCCATTCCTCAACTAGCCCCTTGGCACTTGCTGGAATTATTCGCAGCACGAGCTCTACTTTCTCATTTTCTGCTGACTCCATGTGGGTAATTTCTTTCTCATGATTAAAAGTGAGCTTGGCAGATCCTTCAAAGCATGGCTTTAGGTGTGGTGGAGCTCCAGTGCATCCTTTGTCTAAGGCAGGTTGCTAATAATTCATCAGTGGACGGGCAGGCCAGGGGAATATTCACGCACCTAAAATGATTTTTTTTTTAAAGGCAAACTTTATAGATATCTTTATATAAACATATTTTTATACAGAAACATGCAGCCGACAGATGAAATGAACTGTTTACCTTGGAAAAGAATAAATAGGCAGGCTTTTCTCTTCCAAATAATCACTCCGGCCTTTCTGAATGTCATCCAAAAGCGATTCTGCTTCCTTCGACTTATCCAGCATCTGAGGCTGTGAGATAACCCTCATAGCACTGGCCTCCTTCCCCAGCCCTTCATTATTAGCCTCCTGGTGGGTGAGATAGAATACAGTGAACGTAATAACCGTACTTCACACAACAGGCTCACTCTCTCTTTTAAATTGAAAATCCCCTTATTACAAAACAAGGGGTGTTCTTTTTCTTCTACCTTTAAGTAGGACTGCCACATTCATTGCTTTTTACAAAAACGCAGCTGCTTTTTAAGCTACAGATAAATAGAATCGGCTAGGCGGTAATTCGACTCAGTCTGAATGCATTATTTTCTAAGACACTTTGGCGAGGGGCTTTTTATTATAAACTGGAATGAACAAGGAAAGTCCTTTTCTCTTCTAATTATGAATGTGTTTTGTTCCCTACTATTAACCTACAATGTCAGATTGATCTTCCTCTTCTTCTTCTTCCTCTTCTTCTCTTTCTGCAGCCAGTTCAATAAATCAACATATTTCTTTTTTTCTGGAAAATTAGAGGGCTGATGATTAAGTCTTCATGAACTCCAGTGACAAAAATAAAAATAGCGCAAGGGACAAGCAAATGCTGTAACCACAAATAAAGACAACGAAGGGGCCCTCTGATGTCCAAGGTGACGAATCCTGTTTTGACACTGAAAGTTAAGATAAAAGGGATTTACTTGTTCATTTCATTTAATTAATTTAATTTTAATAAAATTAAGCTTTCCAGTCATTTGCATAAAGCTGATCTTATTATACTCATTCACTTAAAAAGAAGATGTAATAAGAGGGTAACATTTCCACACAGAGTGCCCAAACCTCTTGTGTTTCTTGTTTACTTGTTCATTATGTGTGATAGTTGGTAATTTTATCAGTCATCCCTCGCTTCTGGAAGCAACACGATGAAGAATTAAACAGAAGAGGAAACACTCTGATAAAGCGTATTCAATTTGAACTTCTGCTGACGTTGCTTTAACTCCAAAGATAAACACTGAGAAAAATGGGGGAGTTCCTAATAATATTAAAGGCAGTCTAGAAACTCCATTAGCCTAGGTGTTGGTTTAGTTTTGATCCCCATGTTGGTATTTCTGACTACAATATTATCATAGACCACAGTGGCTACGCTCTGCGTCTATATGGATATATCGTCTAGCCAACGGGAAGAAATCCCACAGGGTATCAGTGGGGTTCCAATTAAGGAAAAATAAATACTTCTGCAACCTGGACAGTAAGTGGAGATCTCCAGTATATCACAGAAGCCCAGACCGGTGCCCACAACTAAATCTATAGATTTAAAGCCGATGCCATCAGTTTCCTTCCTTCAGCAGTACTGGAAAGCGAAGTGTTGGAGATGAACTGTGTGTGGCAGATAGTTTCGGAACAATTTCTCCTTGTTCAGATTATTCTGAGTTTATTTCCAGTAAGGATGATAATGGGAATCGAAGGGGACCTGTGCAAACATAAAGGCTTTCATGGAAGAATTCTGTGCTGGGATCACATGCATATTTAAGAGACCTGAGAGAGAGAGAGAGAGGGAGGGAGAGAGGGAGGGAGGAGAGGGAGGTACCTTGAAATCATCTTCCCATCTAAAACCACACGGCTTCCTGCATAGTTCTGTTTGAAATTTTTAAATGGGGATACTTATTACAAGTGAGATGCAGTCCAAATTTTCAGAGCAAAAAGGAAGAGATATATTTGCAGTGAACGGTGGTGATGGAGCTTCTGAGAGTCTACCACCCTGCTGAAGATTTGAGTTCGTTTTCTGTCTTCCGATAGGCCTGGGAACAAAGGAGCCCCCATCAGGATACCAGCCTCGGTCTCAGTGACTACTTGAGACTGTGGCAACAGAAGCCGCCCAGTTTCCCTGGAATAAATAACCAAGCCCCTTCACTGAGAAACAAATTGGAGTATATTAGTTATCGCTGTAAGAGTGAAATTGAATCCTCGGGCATCAACATCTCCATTGAGCCAGGGCCACAACAGCAAGCCGGCTTCGGCAATCGGGGATGTTTGTTTTTATAATATTGATATGTGAGGCAAATAGGAGAAGAGAAGAGACCTTAATTGAAGGAGTTCAGTCCTGACTTAGAAACATAATATTTGTAGAAATCAGTTGTGCTGGGTTACTCAGAAAAAATATCTTTGTCTCTCTGCTCCCCTCAATCCATTCTTTCTCCCTGGTAAGTCATTAACTCAGATGAGAGACAGATTAGGCCCGGCTGAACGTGAGCTTGTCAGGACAGCATAGAATCACCATCTTCTGCCGTCTGTATGATTGTTTTAGGGTAATAAAAATTATCTTGTGTGAAGATAATATAAGCCCCTAGAGGCAGAACTCTTGGCCCTTATTAAACTTCCAAAATCATTAAGTAAGTAGCTCTACCGAAAGCAACTCTATGACTAAGGAGAAAAGAATGTCTGTCCTGTTGCAGGAGACACAGTGGGACGGTGCTTTAACAATTTGGTCTCCTTTGGTTCTCTCTTTGAGAAGCCAAGTGAAAAAGGAGGAGGTGACAGGGGAGGGGGAAAGAGGAAGAGGAAACGTCAAAAGCCCATTGGGTACAAGTGAGTTATTTCCTTCCTTTTCACGTAAAAACAATTCTCGTCCCACCATGCCCTTGCCATGGGAAGCGGACTCAGTTTCAACCATTTTAAGCATTTCTCTGTGCCCCAGTAAATTGGTAAATTGAGAATAGTTGGGCCCGTCTTACTGGGCTCCTCGGAAGTTGAAGTGTGTGGTTTTCAGTCATCTAGGGCGCACCCAGTGAACAGCACTTACCCAATAAGAAACAACCATTCCTATTCATGGCACTGCTAATCAGGCTTCTCATTCCCCTTGTGCCTCTCCACCTGGAAATTCCTCATTTGTCCTCCAGTCATGCCCCAAACTCTCAGAATACCCAGCAAGACAAAATAACCCAGGACAAATGGTCCCCTGCTCCGCCTCATTCCTCTCTTCCACCAAATTCAAATCACTTTACACTTGCAGTGGAAGGGCTGAACACTGATTTTGTTTTACCTCCAGGTCCTGCAGGGTAGGGAAGATCTGAGAAATGGGAAAGAGGACGTGCTCAACGTGTAAAAATCCAAACCCCTAGGCCAAGCCACCTCCTGTTCTGAGAGGGTTCATGGGTATGGCCAAGTCTGCAATTCACTAAGATAGGAGGTCCCCAGGGACAACTTCGAATCCATTTGGTTTTGGAGTTGTTGTCTCCCAATCCCAAATTCAAGTTAGTGAGCATACCTTGCATGCCCCACCTACGGTTGAGCCCCATCCATGGTTGAGCACATGTGCACAGGTATATACATACCTGCATGAACAACCTATCAGGAGTACCACCTGTCAAGAATAGGAACAGACCTGCTCTAGTACCTCATCCGGAAGTCTTTTTTCTGCCCCAGCTGGGGATAAAAACACTGCACTGCATTGCAAATAGTGGGTAAATGTGATTTTGCAAAACTGCCCAAATACTTCATCTTTACTAAACAAAATACCAGCTAACCACAACCGGGTGGTAGAAGGACAACATTAGGACTATTGTCCCTTTCAAGGTCACCATCTATTATCAAGATGGGTTGAATTTCCTAAGACAAAATAGCAACTTCAAAAAACACTCATATCCTTTTTTTCTTTTCTTTTTTTTTTTTTTTTTTAAAGTAGGCTCCACACCAAGTGTGGATCCCAACACGGGGTTTGAACTCACGACCCAGAGATCAAGACTTGAGCTGAGATCGAGAGTCAGACGCTTAACCGACTGAGCCACCCAGGCGCCCCAAAGACACTCATATTCTTAAACATACTTTGCACAATTCCTTTTAACTTTCACCAACTCCATTTTTTTAAATAAAAAAAAAACTAGGCTATTACG
This sequence comes from Mirounga angustirostris, assembly GCF_029215605.1. Lineage (NCBI taxonomy): Eukaryota > Metazoa > Chordata > Mammalia > Carnivora > Phocidae > Mirounga > Mirounga angustirostris. The sequence continues at coordinate 23,406,068 of NW_026991713.1, forward strand.
AAGATGAACTTCTGCGTAAGTATACTCACTTTCTTTTCAGAAAAAAAATACATTGCTGAGAGTGAAAAAAATGCCTGCTCTTCATCCTCTTCCCTCTAAACCTATTTTCTGAATAGAGCTGTTTGAAATGATCTCATTTCTATAAAGCCAAATATCTTACGATGATCAAACTTGACAATTACTGTGCAAGCAAACACAGGCTCTTAGAAGGGCAACTTCAAAAAGATTTCTTCCTGCTGATGGCTATTTGCCCACGAACAGAGAGGCTCCAGAAAGAGGCTCCAAGCTCCACTGACCACAGGAACTTCCAGCCAAGATTCTAATCACCGCTGCACAAGGCAGTCCGAAGGCGATGGAGGGGAGCAACAAGACACAGTATGTGTTGAATTTGGTGTGTCCTACAAATGAGGAAACACTGATATCGCCCCAGAATCACATTCAGCACGGAGATGCTCTCAATATGAAAAATAAGACAAGCTTTTTAACTCCTTGTCAAGGTTTCCTGACATCCAACACTTTCATGAGGTCAAGAACTGTGTCCCCAGCTTCTGTTTTCTGTTCTCCTTCAGGGAACACAGTGAAGAATGGGGCCGCCCGGCTGCCTTTTAGCACGTCACACTTGGATGACTCCCATCCGTACGGGGGCAGAGGTGGGGGGTGTTGGAGGAGAATGTGTCCATTGCATTTGGACTCATAGAATAAAAAAATCAAAATCAATTGAACACAAAAGAAATTCACATATTTTTGCCTCTTTAATATTCTACGGGGTGCCTGTGGTATAGTTAAGTTGAAAAAGTTTTACATAATGAAGATTACTGAGGCATAAATCACGTAGGTAAAAACTGAGATGTAAGACAGAGATGAAATCTACAAGCTAATTAAATTCAACAAGGGCTTCTGAAAAGACAACATGCCCACTAACCTTTCCATGCCAATATTTTGTTTTTCAAGGGGCAATAAGTGCAGAAGTGTCACGGTTGTAGATTCCACAGCGTGATCCTTTAGCAAAACCTGAAGGGGGGTGGTAGGAGAAAAGATTAGATGCATGGATTTCTGTGCTGAATGGATGCCAGAGCCAAGATGCAAAGAACAGATAGGTTAGAGATTCGGAGGAACTAAATGTGAAGCCAGCCAGTAAAACGGATTGAACCTTATTACCTCTAGTCACTGAGAAATTCCCGAGACAGTTGGATGCAATTTGAAAAGGTCAGAAAAATATTTCCTGCATGGCATTACTGCTTCATGGTTTAAGGGTGTACATTTGTGAGATGCCAGCTCGAATCATTTTTATTGACTTTGCTTTCCAGAGACAGACGGACAGTCTGGGAAGCAAGACCACTAGATAAGAGAAAGGCAATCTTATAAATGAAAATCTCTCTTATTTTGCTCTCTCACTTGTGACTGTGAACAATCCCCAATCTTGCCCATTTGAGGAGAAATCCCACCAACTTCACGGAAGAATGAGAGAATGCAAAGAAAATCTAGGAAGGTATTGCTATAATTTTAGTAAAGTGGTCTCACTCAATTGCTGTTTATTTAGCCTCTATGCTAAGCTTTGAAAGGGAAAGGATGATGCACTTTAATCCAAGTGTGAATGATTAAAATGAAACACCACAAAATATACCAGCGTGTGGATATTAATTTATTGTCGGCATTTCCTTTGAGGGATGGCTTCGTGAAAGCGGGAAATCCACAGGAAAGAGTAAGAAGTAAATGAAACATATAAATATATACTCAAGATATTGTTTTAATGAAGGCTCTGTGGGGATTAGAACCGTTCCAAATACAAAGAAAAAAAGATTTGTCATTTTACTTTAAAAGACGCTTGTATGCAGTAAGAATCTTTGTTAGCAAATACATTTGTAGGTCTTTTTGGGGGCATGCAAGTAGAAGTCAAAACTGAGTTTCCAATACGTAATGGCATGATCCATTCTAACCCTGTGAAGGTTTAATTAACATCTGACTTTTCTGTCTGTGAGGAGCCATGTGTTTCAGAGGCAAACACAAGACTATTTACTCTTCTCTTGTTTGGCAGTGAGGCTGAAACTTTTTAATGGCCTACAGACCCAACTGCATGCTTTCTTACGGTGTTCTGGCTCCGTGAGGATGACCTGGCAGCTCATGAGGGCTTTTCAACCAGCAAGACGGCTTTTCTTATAGAAAGCCTTCGTTCTGATCCATGCCACGCCTCATGAGATTCAGGAGTTTCAAACTGTACCCTGTAATCAACAAGCCACCACTACCAGCAACACAGGAAGCCAATCACAAAACAGCCTTTCATAATCTCGGGTACCCGAAAGACAAGGGGAAAAGCCAGCTCACGGGCGGGACGTCTGAATTCTTGGCAGGATCCAAGTGACTTTTTTTTTTTGTCCTATCTTACCTGAATATATCTGGTTAGATACAAGCAGTACAATTTGGTGGACTTAAAAAATAATTTTTTTTCACCTTGTGCGACATCATAGATTTAACCACAGAACGTGTTATGGACACTTTGTGATGGTTCAGAGGCTTCCAGGGAATCACACTTAAAACTTGAGTTTTGCCACATCTTCATTTCTTAGGCCCTGTGTTACTAGCAGAAAAAGTATCTAATGTGTGCATCTTTTGATTTCCACTACCTAAGTTCTCCCTGAGGGAAAATTTTGAGCATTACTCCCAGCCACTAATATCATTAATCATGACAATAATAACAATCCTAAAAGTAGTATCACTAGTAAAAATAATGATAATAGAAGTAGTGACCATTAGTTGAGCATTTACTAGGTGTGGGCACCATGCAAATTTATTGTCTCATTTAATCGTTGCAGCTAAATAATTAAATAAAATAAATGTGATTTTTTTTTCCCTCCCATATTAGCCATGAGGACAATGAGGCTCAAGGAGATCAAGAAACTCATCTGGGTCAGAAAAGTAGAAGGTATTCATGTGGGACTCAGCTCTGGGCTTATCTGATTTTTGTCCTTATTATTCAAAGCTGTGTGCTTTGAATCATTTCCCTGAGCATTACAGGACCCAGGAGTCCCGCTCCTCACAGATCACAGCATTTCAGGAGCTGCGCTGAACCAAATTTCATTGCTAATATGGACTGAGTCATGCCCACCGAACATTGGCTGACAGTCCACACAATACAGCCACCTTCTAGAGCTACGGGCTAACAGGTGTTGATAACTATCTGTCCTGTCCTTAGGGAATTTAGTACATGAAGGGAAGAATACACTCAGAGCAGCCTCCCTCATCAGATGGCATGGTTCACCCACACCTGATAAATTTTGGAGCCGAATTGCACGCAAGTTGCTTTTCTATTTGAATTGTCTTTGAATTACGTTCAGAGAAGAGCAAGAAGAGAAAGTTTCTTCTTAGCCGGGGCTGCATTAAGGTTGAATGTGTTGGTTCAATGAATTCTTCTTTGAACCCAATTTTAAAAGGGAAGATGAAGATGGGTAGCTAGTTTGTTATAGTCACAGGCAAATAAGTAGAATGAAAAGAAAAGAATGATGGGTCACAAAGGCTTAGCACACCAACTATGGCAGGTCTTTTTATTGCAACAGCATGTACCAGGTTTCAACAAACTGTTAGTGTGCCTTTAACTGACAATCAGTTTTTCTAACCAATTTACCACACGTATCCCCAGCCGTGATTCTACCTATGTGTGGAGAGGTGACGACTTAAGTGTTGAAATGCTGGCTGGCAGTCCCAGCACATGTAGTCCGGGCACCTGTCTACACCTGCCTGTAGTAGGTGCCCTCTGAGCACCCCGTCTGGAGGAGCGCCTCGGTTACTTGTCAGGCTCCCTTTCAGAGGAGACCTTTCTTCCCACCCTGAAAGGAAACTCTCCTCCTGACAAAGCGGACTCGGAGGCTCGAGAGGCATTAACAGGAGCCAAGAGGAGAAACAGCTGCTGCCGGGCAGCACTTCTTACAGAATGAAGTCATCGTTGAGGTCCTCCAAGGGAAAGCATTTAGAAACTAGAACTGAAATTGGGCGCAGCTAGTGAGAGGTAGAGAGAAGAGCAGGTGAAGAGGAGGCTGGCACACACAATGAACTGAGGTCTGGAGGATGAATTCCCCAGTGCTTCTGATTCTTTGCTTTTCCCTAAGTGCAGAGCGGGGCAGAGAACAATACAGAGAAGGGTGAAATGGGGGCCTTTTCTTTGCACCCCTGAAGTGCTCGGGGACAAAAGGCATCTAATTCTGAACCAAGGGGGAAATGTAAAATACCCTCCAAAGTGATCTAAGTTTTAATATCTCATGTCGAGGAGTCACTTTTTAAGCCTTGGTTATCTTCCACAGAAGATGCCCGAAAAAATGTTTTTAAGACAGGTTAATTGGCTAAGGTCTTATGGTTTGTTTGCTTTTTAATTGCAACCTACTCTCAAAACAAAGTACAACAACAACAAAAATCTCTGTAAAGAAAAAGCTGGAAGAAAACATCAAGCTAGCTTATATGAAATTCCTCTTTTACCAGATTCTTCCTGTGAGCAGATACTCAGCTTCAGGCATTCATGTCATTAGAATTAACTTTCTAGCAATGATGCTAAGAAATGATGACATATAATTAAAATATGGTATTTATAGCAGTAGAAGCAGTTACACCTCAGACGCCAGGAGAATGAAAACAACCTTTCCTTTCTCATCTCTGGATCAAACATAATAATTTAGCAATTTCTAAAACCCCATTATTAGACTTTTATTTAAATTATTCTTCCAACACTTCAATGTCACAATGTTAAATGCTTTGTGTACCTGGCTGTCCTTCTCAAGAGGATTTTGGTAGAATGAGAACCCAAATGTTATCCTGGTCCATTTTCTTTGAATTACAGGAACCTCCAGAGTGTATTCTTTCCTACATTGGGAGATAGCATGGATTAAATTTTTCTGAATAATTTTCAAAATCAAATTTGAAAGTTTTCATGAGAGATGATCCTCCCCAGTGGGTGATATGAAGCATAACCTAAGGGGAAAACATGAAAATAATTAGCATAAGATATATTAGCATATAGATGCCTTTGAAATAATAAACAGCAGAAAACCAAAATGCTTATCCTCAAAAGAAAGTTATGAGAAAATATGAAATTAATATACACTTCTCACATGACAACCTCAGCCTGAAAGCCAAAAAGAATATTCTCATTCAGTGAAGGGTGGGATGGCCAGGGAGATGGAGAAATAACCCCAAACCACCTTTCCTACACTCTGTTTTCTTCATCATCGCTACACCAATATTCTCTCTTTACCCTTACTCCATGCTACCCCTTTTCCATTTTAGACAAAAAAAAAAAAAGGAAAACAAGTGTCTTCCTTTTACTTCTTCTAAGAGCAACCACTGAGTAGACAGATCCAATATTCTTTCTCTTGTTTTTTTTCCCTCCTTTAGCTAACCTTCTATCTTTCCCTAGATGGCATAAGAAATGCCAGGCTTGGCAATTCAATTATCAAGAGGACTGAGGAGTTTCAGATGAAAGGGGGACAGGACTTAGCGTTTGCTAACCGTGGACCATAAACACCACTGATTATTTTTAAATTTCGAGTTGGTACAGCCAACTTGGTAGTAAGCTTGGTAGTAAGCTTGCATATGAGCTGTGAAAGGAAGAATATGGTCTTTGAAAGCAACCCTCACTTAAAAATCTGATCTGGGTAACCTTGGAAAAATTCATTAAGCACAATTAGCTTCAGGGGTGCCTGAGTGGCTCAGCTGGTTAAGCGTGTGAGTCTTGGTTTTGGCTCAGGTCATGATCTCAGGGTCCTGAGATTGAGCCCAGCATCGGGTTCCATGCTCAGCATGGAGTTTGCTTGTCCTTCTCCTTCTGCTCCTCCCCCTACTCTCTCTCTCTCTCACAAAAAAAAAATCTTAAAAACATGTAAAAAAAAAAAAAAACCAATTAACTTTATATTTCTCTTTCTACAAAATAGCGATAGTGTTGTCTAATTTCCAGATAGTTGTGACAAGTAGAGGTTATATAAAAAAGACCTGGAATATAGTAGGGGCTCAATAAAGGAGCCCCATTCCTTCCTCAATGGCTTTAGTGAAAACTCCATAAATTTTAAATTCTGGGATTTGGTAAGCCTTCTTTCGCACCCCCACTTTGCATGTATATAGATGAATATATGGTCTAAAGACATTTATTAAGGAGAGAAGGAGAGATGTCATTAAACAATGATATTTTGTTCTGGGTCCATGGGATCCAACCACACTTTAAACTACCTGATAAACTACCTGATTAAACTACAGGTGAATTCCCTGAAGAAGCCCCTTCTGGGACGGTCAAAATACAGTCAGTGTCCCCATATCTGGACACCATCTACATTATTTCAGTTCTTTTAATATTTAGTTATTTTTAATGGCTGCCTATACAGCATTTAGAACACTATGAGCGGGTCCTTTGCCAATAATACCATTTGATTTTCTCAATTTGTTTTCAACTTTGAACTTCTGAGTGATACTAATTACTTAACAAACATTGTGTGTGTTGGTCTCTCGGCATATAAAATGCAAAGGAAACCTTTACAAAATACGGAATTCTGTAGAGATTTGGAACTCCAACTTGGTTTAAGTCACTTCATTCTCTTTCTGTGGAGCACAGATTTTGAACTTACCCTTTATTATCGAATATCTGCTTCTATGTCAACAATTACAGGTCCAGCAAAAAATACCCATCGATTTCTTGAATGTTTATATTCCCTCATCAATATCTAGCACGCGGCTGACACACAGTAATGAGATTGGGATGGGGAAACCCTCATGTATGTTTGTTTGTTTGTTTGTTTGTTTTTTAACAAATATGCTACCTAGTTGAGTTTGTGATAAGCATTTTGCTGAGAACATTTTGGTTGCTTTGCATGAACACAGACTGTCCTCAGTTTACATTTGCCTGATTAGACTTACATTTGCCTGACTGGTCATCTTCAGGCAGACATCATTTGCAGGACATTCCTGCTGAATGTCCTTTAATCCTTATCTTTTTTCTCCACTAGGGCCTAACAGAGACCTAGCTTACTGCCCTTGAGGGCCAGTTTAAAAAAGAAAATGTTTAGAAAGACCCACCCCAGTAAATAAACCAAAAGCTAGTTTTCTTTGGCTTTTGGGATTTGAAAGTATTTTGATTGCCTGCATGCTTTCTGAGAATGACTCCGCTGTGACTCCGCTGGTTATGAAGGAAAAAGGGCCTGTTTCACAAATCAAATCCATACATATGTATACAGAAGGTATTCTCAACGGACTAGCAGTCAGACGCCAGCAAGGTAAAACATGTTCTCTTCTGCAATTTGGAAAGGATTTGAGACTCTACCAATTTGTTCCTGAAGGATACTTTGACTTCTTACGGGGCCTTGTTTTAATGCTAATGATGTGCAGATGTGTTTGTTCTATGTTGTTTTCAGAGTTTAGAACCATTCCAGGTGAGTAGCAGGGAACGGGCAAGCCAGTCTTCCTGCAAAATCTAAAACTTTTTCCGTTTTGTTGATATTCTCAAATCGTTCTTCCCAAAGTTTCTTTCAGAACTTTCAGAGTTCTGTTAGGGCTTGATAACACAAAAATAAACCTTCCAAGTCAACCTCCACTGGTTATTTTTTAAAGTCAGGTGGTAGATTTTTCATTTGTCTCATACATAGTCGAAATATTTTTTTCTTCACTTCCACCACAACAAAATAGTCAAAATCACAAAAATGTACTTTGATGCTAACATTTCCTTGACTAAAAACATAGGTGGGAAGATTAAATCTCCCACCAACACACAAGCATATTCTTCAAATATTCTCAATGACTAGGAATATAAGTCAGCAGAAAGAGCACTGTTCATCTACCTTGGATATAAGCCCTTCAAGGATGAAGATGTGGAGTATCTGATGGAAAAACAACAATGATTAGCTGATAATAATAATGACTGAGGCATTATCTCCTTTGGCTCTACTGAAATCATCCTCTTCCATTTCCTACTTTCTCTTGCCCAGCAGTGACTAAGTACTCACACTGTACCCACAGATAGTCCTTCCTGTTATGGAAAAACTGGAATGTTTTGTCACTGGCTGAACTGGTGTTTCAATAAGAAACTGGCATATTCCCATTTCTCATCCCATCTGACCACACAAATAATTTATAAAAATCCATGCCTCATTTATCTCTTCTTCAGCTCTAAAGCTGTTAGACATATTTACGTGGAGTCATGGTAACACCGCAGTATTAGACACATTAATGAACAGACCCGTTCATCCCTAGAATTTTTTTCCTCATCAAATTCCATGACCCAAGCAACCAAGATGTCTTTAAGTAGGTAAATGGATAAATAAATGTGGTATATCCAGATAATGGAGTATTATTCAGTGCCAAAAAGAAATGAGCTCCCAAGCCATGAAAAGACATGGAGGGACCTCCAATGCAGATTATTAAGCGAAAGAAGCCAATCTCAAAGGCTATATACTGTTTGATTCCAACTGTATGATGGTGTCAAAAAGGCAAAACTACAGACACAGAAATGAAATCGGTGTCTGCCAAAGGTGGGGTGGGGAGGGGAAGAGGTGAACAGGCAGAGCACAGAGGATTTACAGTGCAATACAAATATTCTGTATGATATTAGAATGATGGATATATGTAATTATATGTTTGTCCAAACCCACAGAACGTACATCACCAAGGGCGAACCCTAAGGTAAAGTATGGACTTAGGGTGATTAGGATGTGTCAATGTAGGTTCATCCTTGGTAAAAAACAATGTACCCTTCTAGTGAGTGGTGTTGATAGTGAGGGAGGCTGTGCATGTGTAGAGCAGGAGGTATATGGGAAATCTCTGTACCTCCCTCTCAATTTTGTTGTAAATCTATAGGTGCTCTAAAAAAATTGTCTTTTAAAAAAAAAAGCCATGATCTGCTATATTTCTGGCCTTGTCATATTAGAGTCCCGATAAAAAAGCAAATATTCTTAGCTCTATACTCTGATTACCTGCTGGCTTTTCTGTCTCCTAGAAGAGCTTGGGGGCAGCTGGCAGCCAATGTCCGAGAACCCTTTCCGCAGCCGGAGAGATACAGGAGAGAATGTCTACCTTCCTTAAGGTCAAGCTCAATCACGGATTAGTTCAAAAATATTTTTTCCAAAATCTGTTCTCTGAAGGTGGGACAAGCCTGCAGGTGTTATTAAGAATTCTTTGCAGGGGTGCCTGGGTGGCTCAGTCGTTAAGTGTCTGCCTTTGGCTCAGGTCATGATCTCAGGGTCCTGGGATCGAGCCCCACCTCGGGCTCCCTGCTCGGCGGAAAGCCTGCTTCTCCCTCTCCCGCTCCCCCTGCTTGTGTTCCCTCTCTTGCTGTGCCTCTCTCTGTCAAATAAATAAATAAAATCTTTTAAAAAAAAAAAAAAGAATTCTTTGCAGTACTAATAATTGCACAGATCTCACATTTATTACTGTGATGTGCAATCTGAGAATCGGACTCTGAATCTTAGATCTGTCCCACACTAGCAACATGATTTGTTTCCTCTGTACTTACAATGTCAACCATAGAGGGTTGTGGGAAGAAGAAAACATAAGGGGAGTTGCCTTATAAATGGGAAAGTACGCTGTAAATGTTGTGTTTTTTTGAGATATGGTTATCATGGTGATGATGATGATGATAATTGTTACATGAGGACCAGCTGATTCCATAATATATGAAAAGGAAGGTATGAGGAAGCATACTAGAGAGAGTATGATGATAAAGTCCAAGAGTGTAATTTAATAGAAACATATGATTTTGTTTATCTGACCCAGAATGGGAAAAATCATGAGCTCATCCAAAAGTTCTTGTGTAAAATGAATTTCTCCAAGTTTCTTCCCATGTATTTGAATATGTTTACAGGGAATAGATCCCTAATAATAGATGCCATTTATTGGGGTTTGTTACCCTATGCTTATTATTGCTAAACATTTTGTGTGAATCATCTCATTCCATTAGCAGGGGCAGGAACTGATATTCTACCATATTAGGTAGTACCAAGAATGTATAACATATACATGCATATTCTATAAAAAGAATCAATAGAGTTATGTAAGCCCCAAATAAGGTTATTTCATTTTTGAATGGGATTTCATGGAACTGATAAATTCAAGAGAAGGGAGGTAGGAAGACTGATTTGGGCATCTGGGACTGACTGGCAGGAGTATCAGAAAAATGAAGTGGTAAAATAATATGTTGTATGAATGGACAGTAGGAAAGGTTTCAGGGAAATGTACAGGTCATGAACAAAATTCCCAATTCTTGTGAGGATATGGTCCCTCTTGTTATGGAACACCGCTCCCCCACTACACAAATTATCCCTGAAAATTTGTGCCATTCTCCTGAAGATTTATTAGTCATTGCATTCTATACACTGTCCACTCCCCGACTACCTATGGGACTGGAGGTGATTTTCACCAATTTGTAGGGGATTTACAATTCTATTTTGGCTTCTCCATTTCTTCTGGCACTCACCCGGGACAAAGCCTACACACCCTAGGAGGTCTGTGCTAAGATATAGAAACTAATCTTTAATATTAATTTAACCAACCCCATTTGTGCAGGCATCTTTGCTGCTGAAAGTCCTATAATATATTTCAACTTCAGATCTAAATTTGAGTATTCTGTCACCATGTGCATCAGTAAGAATGAAACTTGAGTAAGTGTGAGTAAGCCAAGGTAGAATCCACAATACCAACTTTTCCATTTAGCTTGACAATATGCTTTGGGGCTTGTTAACGCAATATTTTAACAAGCACAGAAATCCAAAGTATTTATTTACAGCATTTATCACCATTGTTCCCTTTCCACAGAAGAGCAAGTAGGTGGGCAACCCAATGGAGAGAATAATACAAAGTACGAGAAGTGACTGCCTTTCCAGATTTCTACTTCTTAGAGTAAAATGGGAAAATTTCTCTTTGCACCCCTGGGTTGCACTGAACAGCATGTTTAAGAATAGCACAGAACTAATAGACTGTGGTTGTGGGACGATTTTTTGCTAATTGAAAGGATGGACAGATTCCTGAGAAGACTTATTTTCAAACCCTGAAAGTAGCCTTTGACGACACATGAGATGTAGAAGAACAGCCTAGTGGGTTTGAATCTTGGCTCCGTCACGTCAGAGTCTTTGTGCTTCAGACTCCCCTTCTAGAAAAGGGGGAGAGTAACAGCCTCCACACCAAAGGTCTTTGTGAGTGCTCAGACCAGTACCTGGCGCAGAGCAAACCTGTGTGAGTGACAGACATGACCGTGACCATCAGCACCATTATTCACAATGATCTGTTCATCATTTCAGAGACAAAAGATAACCTCCATATCATGCTGGCTTTTAGCACAAGGGGAGATTAAATACCATTTCATTATCTCAGGGATAGCCAATTTATTCATTATCATATACAGAGTGCTTACTATGTGCCAAGCACTACAGTATTAAACAAGGCAGAAAAATTCCTCTCCTTATAGAGTTTCCATTTGGGGGAATGGTAGACAATAAAAAAAATTAATAATATACTGTACTGATGAGTACTATGGAGAAAACTAAAGGAAGGTAGAGAAACCAGGGTGACTTTTACTCTGTCCCCACGTTCACTGTGTTTGACACACAGTTCACTCCAGGCCCTGTTTTTCCTTGGAGAGGAATTCTCAGGCTGACATTCTAGGTAACTGCTTCACTGAAATCTCAACCATTTGGCTGCAACAAAAATAATCCAGCATATGAATGCATCCAGATAGACATATGTACACTGGTTTTCTGAAATGTAATGTGTATGTAATCTCCCGAATGGCTGGTTGTCACATCCATCTGGTCTTATTTCCATAGCACTTGAATGCACCACGAGGATATAAACCCTAAAAGCTAGAAAACAGAATTTAAATACCCAAACACATACGAGGTATGTTTTCAAAAGCAGCAGACAAGCGAGCACTGTGGGATCTTCATTAACTTCTCTGCCACAGTTGAGAGTAGCTGAGACTCAGCACAAAGGCCACTGAACATAAAAGACATTCCACTGGCAGACCTCATTAAGTGGGCTTAAGACAAGCCTGACGAGCTAATGACAAAAATCTAATTTGGAATTTCTGGACATAAGAACCCTGAAAAAGTCCAAATACACCAACACTCTACCATGCCTGCCACCCGAAAAGGCAATAACCCAGCGTCCATTAGGTCCACATAGTTCATAAGTCAAAGCCCAGGGATGGATGTTGTCCTCTTCAACCACACCGAATAGGAAATCGTGTTCTCTATGTTTTTAGGTTTGGGCTCTGGTCCTATTTAAACTGCACAGATGTTGAAGGTTCCTAAATTAACAGTGGTCTCCAGGGGGATGCTCATCAGACTGCACATACTGAACAAAGGCATGGCTAGAATCTAGACACCACACTGTTCAGAAAACACTTTTGCTACCATTTCCCTTTTCTCTAAAAGACTTTTCCTATTTGTACATTCTGTCAGCACCTGTGGAGTCTGGCCCATGTTAGATTGTACTTCCTTAAATTCCACGTAGAAATCTCCAGTTGCTCTTGGTGTGTGTGTCTGTCCACTCCAACTACTTCTACATCCCTTGAGTGAAGGAGCACTCCCTTTCATGAAATGACAGCACTTGTGTGTACCCCACACAACAGGAAGTGCCTTACAAATATTGTTAACCCCCATAAGCATCTTATTATGATCAACTTGATTTTAAAGACAAGCAAGCTGAAGATTCAAATAGTTTGCCCCACCTCTAATTAGTGGAGAACCAATGATCTACACCCAGGCCATCTGATTTCAGAGACCACATTTGTATTCCACTGCCCATGCAGGGGGGAATAGATACTTATTGGATGAATCCATGAATGAATACATGTGTTACTTAACATCCTTAGAATTAAAGGAGGAAGAATCTGCCACTTAAACTATACCCTGTTGCAATAGTAGGTATATAATGACAGGATAGTTATTCGAAGTCCTTGAAGGCATTGAATCTTACACTTTCTATATTCCTATAGTACCTTTTGGGATACCTCACAAGCATAAGGTATTTGTAAAATACTTGTGGAATCAGTGAAATATTTTAACCCAACATAACAAATAACACATGAATGAAATGATTTCCTTAGGTCACTTTCTGTTTCCTGTTACTAGCTCCTTATATGAAGGAAGAATAGATTTTTCTAAAATCTGGCTCCAGGTGCTAATTTCTTAAGAAATCCCTAGACATAGTTCTAGAGGCGAGGGGGGTGGGAGGATGGGTTAGCCCAGTGTTGGGTATTAAGGAGGGCACGTTCTGCATGGAGCACTGGGTGTTATATGCAAACAATGAATCGTGGAACACTACATCAAAAACTAATGATGTAATGTATGGTGATTAACATAACATAATAAATTAAAAAAAAGAAAGAAAGAAAGAAATCCCTAGACATGCACCCGTGTTTCCACTTCTGGGCTTTTGGCCAGGCCTGAGGGAGACCTAAATTCCTGGTCCCAGCTTTTCAAAATACGGCTCACCTCATTTCTACAAAAGTTCTAGTAGTAATGGTAGAAATAGTAAACTTTAACTATTGTGAACATGGCGATGAGTCAGGATATCTTAACACATGTTTATTGAGGGGAAACAAATTCCACTCCACCTGTCAAAACCTGGATAATGTCCTGGATTTCACAATATATGCAGCCCCGGGCTCTATACTTAAATGCAGTAATATTTACATAGGATGTTACTCTGTTTATGTTGCACAGAGAAAGAGCATCATTAGCTTCTTTTTCCCAAACAGTCCAGAAAAAGTCTCTGAGTGTATTCTCCTACCTTCATTTCTTCCCTGTCCCTCACCATAGTAAGTGATACTGGGTAAGTCCCTTAATATCTCTGCATATCTCATTTATAAAGAAGAATGTAACGTCACTTGTCCTATCTTGTTACCATGAAGATTCTGTATGATCATGTGTACAGAATTGTTTCTGGGCCATGAAATGTTACCTAGCTGTAAGACATTATTAGAAAAGAAGGAAGGCATGTTCCTGTATAACATGCCTTGAGAAGCCAGGTGTTTAATTTCATTTTTATGTAAATGATATGTGTATGTGTATAAACACACATGCGTATATATATATACACACACCTGGGACAAAATGGGCTTGTATATGTACTGGTGGGAAATTTGAATCACTTTACTGCATAAGACTTTAAGAGTTAATGAATGCCACATTAAGAAAATTTCTCTAATTATCTCTGTTGCTTTTTGATGCAGAGCTATTGTGTTTTATAAAATAATTATATCTACTATTTATTAAGTGCAAACTTGATGATAGGCATTGGGTTAAGGTGTTTATATACATTGTGTGCTTTATTCATTGTAACACCACTCTAAATAGGTATTATTATCTCTCTGTTGCATATGGGTAAACTAAGGCCCCAAAGAATTAAGAAATGCCCCCCCAGGTCACACTGCTGGCAAATGAAAGAGGCAAAATCTGCATTCAGGTCTGCCTACTTACAAAGCTTTGCTTACCAAGTCAAATCTTATTCATCTGAAATTTGCATTAATTCAAGCGCAGCATATGTTATGCTTCTCTGAGAGAAAATTCAAATGAATTCTGTCCTTTGTAAAATGTTAGGGTTCCTCTGACCAAACATAAACTGATCAAAAATATGCAACTTTCTCAAAATAACCAGGAGCTTGAAAAAATTTTTTTTTACATATCTTCAGAGGGTTTACAACAGCTGGGTCAGATAATACACAGTATCCTATAATTCAGGTTACTGAGTTATAAATGGGGTTAATGGCCGTGATTTTGACTCATTGGTACCCACAGTTTACTCAAGGTGTCCCTTGAATGCTCCTGTGCGTGTACTACTTCTCATGTGATCAAGCTATGTAAGGTACAGGGGAAGGTTTAACAAAGAAGCAAAAGAGATCCCTCAGGGAGTCTACAGTCTACCCTTTTTTTTTTTTTTTTTGGTGAGCCAGCCAGGAGTACAGTCTACCCTTTTGAAAAGAAACCAGCATACACGAAGCAGTCAAAGAGTCAAATTAATCTTAGAATACATTAGCAATACTTAGAAGTAATAAAACTAAATCAAAATTTCTTCAAAGGATTAAGTCTCTCAGCCTTTAACTCAGTCTGACCTGCTTCTCCCACATGCCAATTAGAGTTCAAAGAAAAGATTCATACACTTCATTTACAGATCTATTGAACCTTGGGCACAAGTGATAAATCCTTAATAAGTCAGAAAGATAGCTATATTTATTCTTAAAATTAACTAATTTGCACACTGAGGTTAAGTGATTTGCCTAAAGACAATTCATTGCAGTGTCTGATAAAACTCCGTAACTCCATTTTACATTTCACATCACTGACCTGGTTTCCCATTTTAAGGTTACTGTGTAGAAATGCTAACATGGATCAACAAAGATTATAGAAAAGATTTTGACACAAAACAAGTTCACATCTGCACAAAGAGATACAAACAAACAAACAAACAAACAAAAACTTTTACTAAAATATCTAGGGAATCTCATGATGAGCAAAGAGTGCCCCAAACATCACTGAGAATAGAAGAGATGGCTGAACTTTGCAGGGAGAATTTTTCCACTTTTCTCTCTGCTCTGAAAGTGGACTTAGGTTTATTCAGCAGTCGCTTTACTGAACAGAGCAGCACAAAAGTAAACACACCCAACAATTAAACTGGTTGGCAGACTCTAGTGTCTACGTTCAACTCTTCATTTAGGTGATTTTATGAAAGTATGTATACAAACACACACACACACATTTTGGTTCTATAACAATGAACTCCCTGAAACTAATCCACAGAATACTCCCAAGTTTTCAAAAATAGAGATATTTCCAGAATAAAGGAATTTTACACTAAGCATTTTTGAAAAGGCGAATGCCAAAATGATAATTGAAGGCAAGACAATTCTGAAGGTGACTTTTTAAAGCATGCTATTAAATAACCATAATTATAATACACATGAATTTTATTTTAAAAATACTGGGATGAGCTTCATTGATTAGACAGCAAATGACAATCCTATGCTACAATTGGTGTTGATACAGAAAATGGAAGACCAATGGTCCAAGCAGGACTTATGTCCCTTTTTCGACTTTGATTTAGGCTATTCCAAGGACTTCATGGTTTCTGGGGCCAGTTCCCTGTACTTTAACATTTTTGTAGCCAAAATGCAACAAGAGCAGAGTCATTTCCACAAATTCCTTATTTTTTAGTATTAGATTCCATTGTAATTTTGCTGGATCTAAACCTATCTTAGAGAACCCAAATGACACAAAACTTTGGGAATAGAAATTAGCATAATTGAAATAATTCAATTTTTGGTAATTATAATTCTCACTTACACCTAAATTAAATATGCCAAACTATAATTATGTCCAAATTTGCATCATGAAAATTATCCCCATTTTGCTCATGGCATCTTAAAATACCTAATAAGGGATCTGAAACTCTTAAGTTTGAGTCAAGAGGCCTTATTTTCACAGCCTTTGGGAAGAAGAGACTTATTATGTATTAAGCAGAGTTATTCAGCCTCTTGGGAAAGGGAGGACGGGCCCATTATTCTTCACGATATGATGTAGAAGATTTGTATTATAATCTTTGGGTACCTCTAAGTTACCTTGCCATTAATGAGCGCTGAGTGCCAGAGCAGACGGTAAAAGATTAATGCTTTCTTTGGAGAGAAGCTTTAAGCAAAGCAGGTCATGCTTTAGGACACAGGTAATGGGAATCAAAGACACAGTAAAAGCTGTAATACTTCAAAATAAGCACGACTTCGCTCCCCATTTTTAAATGATTGAACATGAGAGACAACATGAAGGCATTGAGAACTTACCTTAAGCACTGCAAACTGCTCATTGATTCCTAAACATCCTATGATCAAAATATTATTATTATTATTATTGCTAGTTATTTGGGATGCAAAAAGAAAACACTCCTAAAATACTACTCACTGGAAGCTGTCTGTTTAACCTTTCTACTACTGGATTTCATTAAATTAACCAGTTGATGTGATTAAATTTGCCAGGTGGTTTATTTATCTTCATCTTTGGGACAGTGGGTGGATGTAATCTGGGAATATATTGGTCAAGAAATAGATGGGTCTGGATGTGCAGGCCTGGCACACTGTCAAAGCACACGATGAGTTTCATACAAAAAAACATATGAATATATCACTGGTTGACTAAAATATTCACATTAATACGGGAATAAGGCAGAAGAACCCTGGCTGACATCCCATCTGTTCTTATGAATTAAATTTAGAAATCATATGTAATATAGACATTTCTGTCTGAATATCATAAAACCCTGACACATCCAGGCTTTCATTAGAAAGCTCCACGATGTGACTTGAATAACAATCTGTCTTAGCTAATTAGTATTTTCAGTTTAGCATATTCACTTCCAGACATATTGCTGTTTGCACATGGTAATTTAGGTAAACAGATACCATCCACAGCTGCATCAATTAACACTGCTAATCAAAACTGAATTCAGGTAATTAGGCACATTTATGCAAAAAAATGTGTAATTTTGGAGAAAAGCTAGATTCTTCAGTAATATGTCAATAAGTAAAAAATCTCCTTTTGCTTATGAAGATGAAGAATGAGGGGAGAGAAATCATCATTAATATATACATCATGCAGACAGAGTCAAAATTCCTAAATTAAATCTCAAACTTTAATTGGCCTGTATTTTCAGAAATTGGATCATATTTTTCATAAACGTTTCTCTCAATGTTTCCACATAGTGAAGTTGATTCACATCTGCCTAAGGGTTTAATCACCATCAAGCAGGACTCAAATGGTTAATGAATTCTCAAGTATTTATATACTTAGAAGAGATGTTGGTCAAACTTGCTCTTCCATCTTGCTTAGCATCTCTTAGGGAAGACGCTCTCGTTTTCTTACACACTTTATACTGTTCTCTGGGGCAAAGGACTTTCATTTGCAGTTAGAATCACAATAGTAATTTCTAATTTTCCTGCAAATACCTTTACACCCCTCCCCCAATTCTACACAATGCCGTCTAGTTTCCTTTTCACTCATTTTCAAAATGAATATTGTGAATCATTTTTCTTATTTTCCTATAAACAACCCATCTGATAATTTTGATTAGATATTCTATTCAGTTTAGAAAAACTAGTGTAGCTGTTGGTAAGTTATCAGTAACCAGTAACTAACAATTCAGGGTGGGAGGAAATTGCAAGGCTTTAAGAGTTAAAGCCGAAGTAAAGGAAAAAAATGGGTCATTTTCAAAAGAATTCTACAGTAGATTCGGGAATCTATCATCTATCTATCATCTATCTCAATTTCTCTTTTCTCTTTTCCAACTTTGAAGCTTAGATTTGTTTCTTAGTGCAAACCCCAACACTTTATAATGAAATATTGAGTTCAGTGTCCCTAAATTTATTTTGATGATAATAATCACGATCCAGTTTAACAAACACTTCCTTGGTACCTACCATGTCTCAGGCACCCTCCTAGGCCCTTGTGAACAGATACAGAGATGGCTTTAGACCTATCACACTCCTCTGAGCCAGGCTCTGAGGGTTCACAGATCAAAAGAATCAATTTTTAAAAAGGGGACCAAATCTCCAGCTGAAAATTGATCTGTCAATTCCAAACTTTTGGAACCTCCTATGCCAATTTTGCAAAGGTTTACTTTTTGTCTGACCCATGCTAATTCTTTTGTTCTCATAATAAATCAGGAAATGAGAGCCATAATTGTTTTTGCCAAAGTAGCATGATGTCTTTCTCTCATATTACAGTAACCCCATACAACTTGTATTTTTTTATGGATATATTTATCAACAAGATTTTTTCCCACATAGACCCTTAAACTCATTTGGCATAAGCAGCTGGACAATTCCCAATGGAATAGAAATCTAACAGACTCAGTGCTCATACGCAGTTTCAGGAGCAGGGATCATAAAACGTGGAGGCACATTTATCAAGTGTTGTTAAACTGCTCAACCAATGAAAGCATGTGAAGCGAGCTGGGGAAACCTCTGACTTTGACTCTGTTAAACAGAACTATTTATGGATTTCAAATGAAAGATATATTACGTACAAACATTTTAAAGATAATTTTTAAAAAAGAGCCTAATGGCGGACTTTCAATGAACTAAATGATTAATATTTGGGGAGGACAATTTTTAGTCTCCATGAAATGAGCCAACTAAGTGAAGTTCATTGCTTGCAGGTGCCAGTGAATCATCTCTGTCATTCTAAAGCACCTCTTGTCTTCCTTAGGAGCGAATCAGGGGAGAGTTCGTTCTTTCCTTGAAGTCCCTGCAATTGAGCAAATTCCTTTGCCTGAGGCAAGAGTTTACCTTCATCTGAAACCCCCGTGCTCACAGTCACCAAGTCTTAGCAAAGAGGGATACTACGGATAGGGTAACACTAGCTTTGGTGAAAAAGGCCTTGAAATATAGCACCAGCCTCCAACCCAGGCAGATCACTCTCCACCCTCAGTCTCAGGTTCTGTTCCAGAAAACATGGCTCATGGACCCACCTGCCTGTGTTGTAGGGGAATACCTGGATATACGAGGTGCCCAAATAATTCTTGTTGACACCCCATACCGATTAGTCGGTGATGGCTCCAGAAATTCTAAGGCTAAAGGCATTTTAGTTAAAGTTACTTTATCAAGCAGTTCTCCATATCCCAAAGTCATATGCAGAGGTGGTGCTAATACAAGGAGCGTGGAAGGCATCAACAGGCCACCTGTCACTACCCTACACTAGGTCACCTTCCAATTCACCTGAAAATTCATGCTATGGAATTTTTACAATTAGCTGCAAAGTTAGCATCCAAGCATTTATGGTGTCCAGAGTATCTTTATGATTTTGTCAAACAAATTACAAGAAAAAATTCATTTGACCAACATTAACCAATAGTTTTATTCTAGAGGTACTGTCCGTTAAGGAGAATAACATCTTGAAAAATTCAGACAACTTCTTGACCATTAGGGATTTTAAACACCTTGAAAATCCTTGCATTTGCCACTTGTTGTCTCTCTTTGGTCTGGCACCATCAAATTGCTCACATTAGGTCTACTCTAAATGTTTGTGGCATTAAATTGTTGACTCACAAACCATACAATATGCAATGAATAAAATGACACCACTGGTCACTCTCTGAACGGTGTGGTTTTTAAACACAAGGACTCCAACTGAAATATGCAACCCAAGAAAATATCAAATGGATTAATTTTGCTTGTTAATGGTAAAGAATGTTCTCCCACAGCCATAAGAGAAAATGTCAGGTCTGGGACTGGGTGGATTAGAGGGGAACAGATTGCCAGAAACAAAGGCAACAAAGAAATAAAAATGTCTCCTAAATACACTGAAGCAAAACAAATGATTGGATTTGGGATTTAACAAAATATAATCTTATTTGCCTCTGCTCTTTCAGCACATCTTTTCTCTACGCTAAGACAATATGAATCTCGCCTTCTCAAGCCATGATTTTCTTTTATGGGAAAGATTGCTGGTAACTGATAGCAACACACAGAAGATATTATCAGTAGATTGGCATATTCGTTTTTTATGCTTAGAGGATGTCGTGTTTACAATAAATTTTAATGCCCCCGATTATTTTCATTCAGTTCTGGTAAGAAGTAAAATGAGAATAATCAAATTAGAGGGGATTATTGAATTATAGCTGAAGAATGAATAGTGCTTATTTTAGAGATTTAGTTTAGAGTAGTGTTTTTTTGTTTGTTTTTTCAGGATAGTGCCTCTAATAAGAAAACAAGTATTATCATGGAATGGCTGGATTTTTAAAAAGTTGGACAATTTAATGTACCCAAGCTAAAGCTGCTAATCTACACTTTATCAGGCAAGGTACAGAACAACATAGTTGTTTACAGTTTATGGTTGAATACTAGCCCCATGATTAAGAATTAGGAAATTATCTTTATAGCAAACAGATTTTAGCTGCACAGATTATTAATCTATGCTGCAAAGTATCATCTAGCTCTTTGGAGGACACCAGAGTCACTTTGCCAGCTGAATTCTCTCTCACTCCATCACAGGATTTTCATCTTTGACTTCCTTCACCTTTGACAACCTGGAGTAGAAGCCTATTTTTCAGGAAAAAATGTTCAAAAGGGTACATGAAAAGCTTGCGCAAAAATAAACCATAGCGCCTCAGGCTTCTTAATTTTTACACTCTAATACTTGGAACTTTCATCCCTTGACATGTTCAGAGTGAATGTTTTGATGAAAAGAGAGAGAAGTAAATTACATATAGAATGAAGAGAACCCGTATTATCATTTTAGTAGTCCACAGACACATAAGAGGAAGATGTGTTCACTATGTGGTGGGACTTAAACAACTCACTGACTTTGGGATAAAAAAAAATTAACATGATATGAAAAACGGAAATGGTTTTTTGAAGTGACATGAATATGCAACTTTTCACAAAGGCATCTGAAAAATTTAATAAAGAAAAAGAAAACCCAACCATTAAGTGACTTTGTAAACAACGAAAATTTGTTCCTCCTATAACATTTTTGGACTTAATGTAAGATACTGAATATATCTATAGACTCTCAGAGATCGCAGGCAATGAAATTCTAGACATTGGAAGTAATCAACTTTTGCAAACAGCTTCATAAGCAACCGTACCACAAAGCCCCCATTTTCAGGAGACAAAACACAGATTTAACACAGATATAATATGCAGTTTAGGTGGCTGGCAGTGGATTAGAATAAAGATGTCACTGTTGTTTATTCCTAACCTCTTCAGGACATTTCTAGATTTGTTGTTCTATTGAGAGGACGCATTTTTCAGTGTGTGGAGATTGCCTTCAGGCTCCCTGCTTTTTTTTTGAGGTAGTGGTTTTGATGTTTGTATGGGGGGAGTGATGCCTGGGACTCCTCCCATGTCCTCCCAATTATCTATACATTATTCCATATTTTCTGCCACTGAGATGCTCTTGCCAGAGCTATGATCCTTCCAAAGCAGCATCCCATTCAGACGTGCAAAAATGAAAATTAAAATAGGAGGGTTTTTTATTATTATTATTTGAATGACATACGACCTGCTCCATGTTTGCATTTAAATTGGCCAGAATAATTCAGCTCTGGCTTTTAATTTCAGAAGGGTTAATCACCCTAACAAAGGTCAATCAAACTTTAATCTTCAATAAAATTGCTACAGCCCCAATCACCTGCAGGACATTTATTATATTCCTATTTCCATGCAAAAGAACACACTGCTTTCATTATGCATCACTAATCTTCTAACTCTTTACATTAGCACATTTTACCAAAAATATTAATTCCTTTGAAACTCTGACAAGAGTTCATTTCTACACATCTCAGGAGATAATCCTGTTTAAAAGAATGGGTGCATCAGCTGTGAACCACTTTCCTGGCTTTTTCTAATCCTCATAGACCTTCGCTACTCCAACCGAGTTCTTACAATAGGAAATCTCAATGACACAAAATGTTATGGAGGTTTAGGTTAAAACAACATTATATCATTTTAGGAACTTAATCCCCCCTATTGTCTGTGATTATGCCATTCATCTCATTGTTTCTATCCATAATGTTCACTGCGTTCAAAAGTTATTGATTTGGAGGAAGCAAATGTTAACCATACTGGAATAGCAGCAGAAAGACTTAAATTCATTACTTTGTTCACTTGATAAGTATATATTGAGTGCCCATTACGTACCAGATACTAGGAGGGGAGAGATGCAAAGTCAAAGAAAAAAAGAGAGTCTCTCTCATGAGCATAACACTCTCTTCCAAAAATGATGTCCAGAATATAATAAAATAATATCTTAAACCTCCACTTTCAGCTTTTCTTATCAATGTCATTAAATTTTAGTGAAGATCAGAAATGTGTTGAGCCAAATTTTAACCAAAATTTCAACAATTTTTTCTATTATTTGGACACGTAAAGGCTTTAAAATTCACAATCCCATTAAGTGGCTCATTTTTTAAATTTTGAGAATATGAAATTTGACTGTCATATTTTAAAATGAAAATATTCAGAGTATCTAGTCTCCCATGACTAGGAATAAAGCCATGAGAAAGTTTAAACGGGCTTATTAAAAATATACATTGCTATGCATTCATTTGTTTCCAAAATGTTATTTCATTATGTTTAAAAACTGCTATTAACACACACAACGAATGGCATTGGTTAAACAAGCAAACACAAATTTTTGCTTTATTTTTGCCATGGTACAGTGGTCTAGCTGACCACAGAGGGAAGTAAAGAACCTCAGTGTAAGTCCCAATTATACCGCAAATAGATGGCTTTGGTATTCTAGCGGTGGTATGACGCAGCACAAACAGCCCAAACTTCACCTTCCGCATCATTTTTGAGAAACCTTCCTCTCTCTCTGTATTCCAAGGAAGCACACAGCCACGTACACAGGGGCACATGCTCCTCCTCATCAATATCCAAGTTCATTAATTAGCAATATGTGATGGCTCTGGGAAACTCCCCAGAGCCTGAATATTCAATCAAGCAAAGTAAATCACAGTAAAAAGAAAACACAGGTATGACAGTCAATGGCCAGACTGGCACTGAGGAATAGCACATAATTTTAAGACATGCTGGTCTTTCTAAATGTTGTAAAAAGCCCCAATTACTTTGACAAAAGTCAAGACCCCAGCCTTCCTTCTCCCTGCTTTGAGCATTTCTTGAAACTGAAATAGCACCTCTACTTCTTCTATAACTATGCTTGCTTTTTTTCACTCCCATAACTAGGTTGACACAATAGAATAAAGCAGAGCAATGGCTTTTATTGTTGAGCAAAATAAATCCAATGCTACACGATATCAAATGTTCAATTGACATTTGTTAACAAACAGTTATTCTGAAAACTGATAAAGATTAGGCACAATGACAGACAAACCATTGCTTTATATTCTATTCTCTGTATCGAAATCCATTTCATTATATTTCTGAATTTCCAGATTTGGAAAAAAAACCCAAAGCATTCAGAGAATATGCTGTAAATGCTCAAGATGCATATGGATCTTTTTAGGAATCATTTCGGTCACAAAACAAAAAGGAACCCACAAGCCATCAAACAAAAATCTTACTAAGAAAGCCCAGGTGTGGAATTATGAAAAGACAAACAAACAAACAAACATACCTTTGGCTGAACAAGTTCACGATTTCTCATCTTGCCTACACAGCTTTGCCATTCCACCTCGAGTAAAAGTCAACTCCGTGTCCTTTGTGATCTTTGTGACAATGCCATCGTATCACTGGCAAATTTTTCAATTAAACTTTGCAGACATAGGAGCAACTTTGTTAATTATGATATTAGCCAGCTGGAGGGCACAATCAGTCAACCGCTGTAAGCAAGCCAAAGAGACATCTAATCATTGCAACCAGAGCAGATAAATTTTGTTCCTTTCTCATACATGTCACAGATTCTATCCCTTCTGACCCTCTCCTCAGCCATCGACTGTCAAATTTAGATTCTGCGAGCTCCCAGCTTCCCTTTATCCCTGCCTTAGATCTGAAACTCCTGGTTATCAGGAAGACACGCGTCACCAGCTGTCTCGGAGCAGGAAAGCAATCAGGTGAATACTACTTATTATCTTGCATTGCTTTCTGAGGAGTGACAAGATTGATTTGGGACCTAGAATACATTCAGATCTCAGACATGTAGTTCCTAGGGTTTTGAGTTCAAACAGTAGGCTATGTGTAAAGTTGCAACAGAGAGTACTTCAATCCCAGTGTCAAGGATATGGGATATTAGAAATTTCAGGAGAATTAAAAAAAAAAAATCCATTAGAGTTCCTTTTTCAGGTGCTTTTGCATTTTCTTTTCCACATCTGTGCTACCTTGGTAATGTCTATCGACAGACCCAGCAGAGCAAGCTTCATGGCTAAGTAGCCTTAAGTTAACCCGTGGAAACAGTATTCTGACATTATGAAGTTGTCTCCATCTATCCCCTTTTCATCAACAAGAGTACTCTATAAATTCCCATTCCTGCAACTTATCCTCACATAAAAGTTCAAATCATACTTATAGAGAATAACGTGAGAAACTAATTTGGGCATTGCAGTTAAGAATAACTTACACAACTTTAGACAAAGAGACAGACATCTTTACAACCTAATACAAATTTTCCCTTCAAAAAAAATCTACTCAAATCATATAGAAGTGTGATTGATTGAAATGTATATTCGTAACACGCATAATAACATTCCTATAAAATGACGTTACAGTATTTTTTAAAGTGAAACGTTCAGCTGACCAGTAAAGGGTTTGATCTGCATGGTAAGCCATTAAACCAATGTAATATTTACTAAACAATTATTTTTCCCCATTGAAATGTTTCAACATCAGTGAAGTAAAAACGTTTACACAGCAGACTTTTAAAAAGAGTAATATGGGGCGGCTGGGTGGCTCCATCGTTAAGCATCTGCCTTCGGCTCAAGTCATAATCTCAGGGTCCTGGGGTTGAGCCCCACATCGGGCTCCCTGCTTGGCAGGAAGCCTGCTTCTCCCTCTCCCACTCCCCCTGCTTGTGTTCCCTCTCTCGCTGTGCCTCTCTCTGTCAAATAAATAAATAAAATCTTTTAAAAAGAGTAATATATAATACGATAATAAAATTATACTTATCAACAAATTAGGTCTTTCTGGGATGGAAGAATTTGGTGAAAAGTTAAAATGCAATTTTGAATTATATTTTAAATAGGAATTCTATATATTTGGTTCCCTAAAAGGAACAAAATGGTTCTCTACCTGTGAAAATTGCAGGTAGAGTGCACTGTATTAATAAATCAAGGTATGTATCCTAAATTTACATTTTATTTCCACTTGAGGATGTTCCTGTAATGGAAGATCCAAAGTCCCTGCACTTGGCTTATTTAACAGGAAGTGCTGAAAAGATAAATGTATTTAGATGAAATCTAAGCTATATACAACAGGGATAAGATGATGTAGGGATCCCCAAAACTACAGAGCAAGATACTTTCATTCTAGGAAGATGAAAGCATTTCTTAAATCCTACTAGAACAGAGATGGGAGGCGAAAGAGATGGTTTCAGGAATTCTCAGAACTTATATCTGTGTATATGTCTTTCTGAAAGTAAAATATTCTTTATCCTTCGTGTCTGGGGCTGCATTTAAGAAATACGTCAGAGTCCGTGAAAGCAAAAGAACAAAGGATTCAGAAATATTAGAGGCTGAGCTGGGCTGCTGCAGAGTCTCAAGGACAAAAAAAAACCAACAACCCACAAAAACCCTTAGACGTGACCTTCAGTAATGCTCTGTTAGGAAATGAGCCGGCTGTCACCTTCACCATCACAGGCTTGGTGACCATCATGGGGCCTGGCACACGGTAGTTTCTCAAGAAATGCATGTTGATGAAGAATGAATGCTTTTGTTGCACATACCATCCTTCCCAAAGCCCAATTTATCCATCTTAGAAATTAAGGAATACCAAAAAATCCTTCTTTAGGCCTTGTGTCAGTTACTATACATCAATGATCATATATTCATTCAAAATTGTATCTTTAAAAGTACCAAAAAAAAAAAAAAAAAAACCAGTTCAGACCTACAAAGAGTTCGAGATACAATTTTTCTTAAGATTCCAAAATAAGTGTTTCAATGTAGCTCACTATTTGCTCCCATGAAAATAATTCTAACTCAGAAAGTTCACATGAGTCAAAAGTTTTTTATTCTTTGACTGAAAGACGTTTTCCTAGGAAATTCAGAGAGGATAAAATATACCACTTATACTGAGTTTTTCATTGCAGTATTATCTATGAGAGAAAATGAAGACAATCTAATATTCCCAAAGAGGGAAATTACTAAATAAATTAGTGGTACACAGTCATTGTGTGAGAATGGGGATGATAGAGAAAATTAACTTCTTATGACTATAGTTAACGAAAAAAGCGGAGTACAGGACTGTACATATACTGATTACTGAGTACATCTGGACAAAGATCAGATAGAGAAATGCCCAAAGAGGAAATATTGTTCTGCGGGACAAGAAAGTGTTTTCTTCTTGCACAGCAGGTTGCTTTGACACCATTATAACTGTTCATCTCAAAAAGTCTGCATAGAAGCCCCCATCTGGGAAATGGGAACAACAAGAATCATATCGTCCTGATAGAGCTCTGGTATTAAATCCGATAATGTGTAGAAAACCTGTTGCATCTTTCTTGACCTGCAGTAAACGCCTGTTATATATCTTTGTTCTTATCTTTACTATAACCCCCATATAAATAATCCTGACACATCGATCTATACCACGTCTTTTATTTTTTTCTATGAAACATCACCAAAGTGTTACTGAATTAAATGGTGCAATCTGAAACAAAGAAAACTCAACAGGCACAGAAATAGAGCCTAGGTGGTAAGACAGATTTATAAAATAATAATGACAAGAATAATTTTAGGTGTACAACATATGGATTCGTTAATTCTGTATGTTACTCCATTCTCACCAAGGGTGCAGTCACCATCTGTCACCACACAAACGAATATAACACTGTATGTCAAATATACATCAATAAAAAACTAATGGCAACAACAATAATAATAATGAATAGATAAATGTGACTTCAGTTACAAATTATACTTTGCATAAGACCTAAGACCTTTATTATTTTATAAGACCGACAGGTCTTAAGAAGCGGGCCCCTGTTCCGACTTAGGTTGTGCCAATAAAGCAGGACTGCTGGAAAAACTGAAGTGGAAATAGGAGAATCTGACCTGGAGGAATCAACAACACCTCGAGGACTCTCAGTGCTCTTCCTTTTCTTTTCCAAAGCTGTGCCTGCTGATTTCTGCTCCCTGTGGGCACACATTCTGACGCAGAGCAGAATCACCTAAGCTGCTCTTTCTCTAGGGCCTGCTAGTGTCACACCTTGCGATGGGTTGTTTATTATATAAATGCAATGCAGGGGTGTGGACTTTTGCACAGACGGAAACAGTCATTGAGAACAAGGCAATCTGGACTTGGAAACACACTGTCCGTGGAGAAGCTTGGACAGGCATCTACTGTGCATCCACACAGACCACTAAATCCTACTTAGGCATTTATCCAAGTACCACGAACCAGCTTCTGCTGGCCCTTGCAACAGCCCTTCCTAGACCCTCTGGTCACTTGAATATGTTTAATTAAATCTCACACGTATATTTATTTCCTTTCTGCCTTCTGGCCCACTGGCTGTAGAAGCAAATGCCTCATCTCCCTTCTCTGTTGTGCCGTGGTCTCAGGAGTCAGACAGCCTGCTTCCATCCCATGCCTGCATCCTCACTTACCAGCTAAGGGATTTTGGGCGTTATCAAAACTCATTAAGACTCTGTTAAAAAAGTAACACCACCCTGTAATGCTATTGTGAAGGTTAAATTATACATGTCAGTTGCTTAGCATACAGTAGGTATTCAATAAATGCTCTGTTATTGCTGAAGTAACAGTGGCATCACTGGGAAGCACCACAGCTCAGCAGTGGGAGCAAGAGATCCACAATCAAGCTTCTTGGGTGAATTTAGATCCTGTTTTCTCACTTCAATGATGAATAGCAACAAACAGTAATAGTAACAATAGTAATAATAACTTCCTCATAGAGTTATGAGTTAAATGACTACTACAAAGTACTCACCACATAGTAAATAATGTTTGCAAGTATTATTATTCTGCCTACTATGCTAATTGGTTATTTCTTCCCCTTTATGTAACTAGTATATAATAAAAACGTAAGGACTTTAAATGTGAAGACCTGAGGATACATATATTAATGTATGTCCATATTCATGTTTATTGCAGCACCATTTGCAACAGCAAAAGCCTGCGAACGATCCAAAAAGTCACCAAAGGTAACTGGTTAGAGAAAGTTACATCTGTACTGTGGAATGCCAGGCAGCCATTAAAATGAATGAAGAAGTACTGATATGAAATCATTTCTATGATCCATCTTAAGGGAAAGAAAAATGGTGCAGAACAGTGTATTGTATGTTATCATTTTGTTTAATAAAGATTTGCACATAATATTTAGAGACTCTGAAAGATCTACAAGAAATCACTAACAGTGGTTGCTTCAGTAGGGAACATGGTGCTTGAGGGACAGGAATGGAAGAACTCTCTTCCTCGCTTTACGATGGAGTTATGTTTTGATAAACCCACTGAAAATTGAAAATATCATAAGTCGAAAATACATCTAATATACTTCATCTACCAAATACCATAGATTAGCCTCGCCTACCTTAACCACACTCAAATCACTTGTATTAGTCTACCATTGGGCAAAACCGTCCAATACAAAGCCTACTTTATAATAAAGTGTTGAATATCTTGTGTAATTTACTGAATACTGTACAGAAAGTGAAAAACAGAATGGTTGTATAGATACAGAACGGCTAAGGGTCGTAAGTGTATGGGTTGTTCACCATCAGTGGCTGACTTGGAGCTGCTGTCCAGCATCAGGAGAGATGATTTTACCATTTTTCTTTAGCCCAGGAAAAGATCAAAATTCAGAATTCAAATTACGGTTTCTACTGAATGTGTATCACTTTTGCACTACCATAAAATAAAAAAATTCTAAGTTGAACCATGGTAAGTCAGGGGCTGTCTGTATATTCTTTGCTACTGTATGAATTTGTGTTCTATATATGTAGCTCTTTTAAAAACATTAAATTTAACAACTTAAAAAAAGTCATTATCTCAACTTGTCAATGAAGTCTGTTTCAGTTTCTTTATAAAAAAGTAGAGACACCCTCCACTTCCCATGCTAGTAGACATGATTCACTAGCTTGCCTGCCCAGTTGATCTGCAGGACACACAGTGCCGTGTTTTTTTGCTTTTTTAAGATTTGATTTTATTATTTATAAATTTTTTAGAGAGAGAGTGTGTGTGTTAGCGTGAGCAGGGTGGGGGGGTGCCGTGAGGCCGAGGGAGAGAGAATCTTAAGCAGGCTCCATACCCAGCATGGAGCCCGACATGAGGCTCGATCTCATGACCCTGAAATCATGACCTGAGCTGAAGTCAAGAGGTGGACACTGAACTGACTGAGCCACCCAAGCGCCCCTAAAGATTTTATTTTATTTTTAAATATTTTATTTATTTGTCAGAGAGAGAGCACAAGCAGGGGGAGTGTCAGCCAGAGCAGGCAAGGGAGAAGCAGGCTCCCCACTGAGCAAGGAGCCCGATGCAGGACTCGATCCCAGGACCCTGGGATCATGACCCAAGCCGAAGGCAGCTGCCTAACTGACTGAGCCACTGAGGCACCCCTAAAGATTTTATTTTTAAGTAATCTCTATACCCAACGTGGGGCTCGAACTTAACAACCCAGAGGTCAAGAGTTGCAACTACGGACTGAGCTAGCCAGGCGCCCCCAAAGTGTTGTTTGTTTGCATCATAACATGACCTTTTCCTTTCAACTCTCATTTCAATGCTATTTCAGTAGCATTTGTTGCATGAGTTAATTTTCCACACCCAGTAAATGCCAAAATGTCGATATTCCAGCAGCCTCTCCTTTCTCAAAGGATGTCTTCCTTATAAAACATTAACACAGCACATGGGAGACAAACTGTATTCCTACATTCTGGATGATTCTAGAATCATTTCAAGTAAGGAGTCCTCTTCATGTTACAAATGGACAAATGTTTGTCTTCAGACAGGCAGTTGGCTCTCAAGGCTAGGTTCTCTAGTTGCCAGCAGAATGCCCAGAGCTAAGGGTGTCCAATGGGGCAAAAGTTGCAACTCCCGGCATAGTGTAAACTCTACACTGATAACCTGAAAGTTTGGTATGGGCTTCAAACAAGACTGCTCTTGTCTTTTCAGATATGCAGATTTGAGAACTCATTGCTAATTATAAATGTTATTTATTTATTTATTTATTTTTTAAGATTTTACTTATTTATTTGACAGAGAGAGACAGTGAGAGAGGGAACACAAGCAGGGGGAGTGGGGGAGGGAGAAGCAGGCCTCCCGCGGAGCAGGGAGCCCAATGTGGGGCTCGATCTCAGGACCCTGGGATCATGACCTGAGCTGAAGGCAGACGCTTAACGACTGAGCCACCCAGGCGCCCCTATAAATGTTATTTAAACAAATATCAATTGATACTTTCATAGGAAGCTTTCATGTGTCGTGTTTCCTCCTTACATGGAATAGTCTCTCCTACTTTTAAAAGGCGCACTACCAGTCGCAGATGTTAGCCATCAGAACGCTTGGATTTACAACAGGTTGAAAGGCAGACTGTGGCCTCTACTGCCTGTCTATAAAGCAGTACTGAACTCATAGGGAAAAGATGATGGTGAAACGGGTTAGTTGATGTGCTAGACACAATGGCCAGCACTTGGGAGCACTTAATAACGGGTGTTCTCATCAGCAGCAACATCACTGTCGTCATCACTAATTTTAAACACCATTAGATGGTCAATTGCTGCACTAGGATATGAAAAACTGCTGGTTCTTGCCACTTGCTAACTTTTCTTTTCCAGAGTAAATGTTATCCATGAAATGAACACAAGTCCATACAGCAATTGGTAATACTCATCCTATATGCCAGTCCTCAAACTTTTATGATCATGTAAATCACTGAGGGATCTTGTTAAAATGCAGATTTTGATTCAGTAGGTTTGTGTGGAGCCTGACATTCCACATTTCTGACAGGTTCTGGAGGGACCCTGCACTGCTGGCCTACCCCGGGGTAAGAATGACAAAGTTGGTAATAAACACAATGAATATTAAACTACATATTTATGTGTGCAACCAAGTAATATTTTTTTCTTCTCTCTTTCATGCTTCTCTCTCTGCATTTACATTTTTCAGTCTTCAAATAAAATGTAGGTGTGCAATAAAAGTACAACTAGGTTCCTCTCTACGCTGACTCCTGCTGGATACAAGGCAAGGGGAAAAAAATCAATTATATCATTCATAAAGGAAGAGTCACATTTACAAAAAAATTTTTTTTTAAGGGAAAAGGTCAAAATTTAAACCTTGAGGTTTTTTTTTTTTTTTTAAGTAGGCTCCATACCCAGCATAGAGCCCAACGAGGGGCTTGAACTCATGACCCTAAGATCAAGACCTGAGGTGAGATCAAGAGTTGGATGCTTAATTAACTGAGCTACCCAGGTGCCCCTAACCTTGAGATATTTTAAAAGAGTGAGTGATAATTGTAATTTCCTTTCTTACCACAACCCAAGCCATTGTTTATATTTATTCTGTTTGACCCCAAAATAAAATACTAACAAAATCCTTTTTTTGAGATCTCTATGCTTCTCTTGTGTAACTAAACATTTACATCAGTTTCTTAAAACAACTACTTAAAGCTAAATGGTTTAATCAGTAAGACTATTGTACCCTCAGTAAGCTGATATGACCTACTCTTAACAATCCTAGAAATATTTGCTAAGTTTTCATTATCATTTCTATTGCTATGAGTTAGTTCTCTTGATTTGCTTGAGGATAACTGGTGAAAAAAAATAATAGAATTTGAATATGGTAAGACAATACTCTAAATTCTAAAACCCAGCATCCAGACAAATGCTAACAAGGGGTTATATGGTCCAACTCAGGTTTGTTTTTGTTTTTCGGGCTTTTTTTTTTTCAAATTGAGATCCATGGTAAGAAAATATTAACAGCAGAGCTAAATAGCACACACACACTCAGAAAATTTTTGAAAAAATGTGTTCATGAAACAATATTGACTACATTCAGTGTGCTCTGATAATTCTATTCTTTTTATTTTAATATTATTAAAATTATTAAATTATTAATTTTTAATGCTGGCAATGACCTATTCCATTGATTTCATAGCCCACTGATGGGTCATCCAAACTTCCAACCTTGGAAAAGGAACTTTCTCTGGAAGTTCATGGGTACAAGTATTCAAGAACTGAGGCCACGACCAAAGGCCTGGTCAGAGAGGGCATTTTAGTGGCAGTTAATAGTGAGAAACCATATTTCCACCAATACATTCAATACAAATGTTTTCTCCCCTCCCTTGTCTGGAGGATAATGTAAGAAAATCACCTTCACGATTAGGAAGAATAATGGTGTTTAAGTGAATTACCCAATTACTATTAGGAAGTAATAAGGAAGCAAGTGAAGGATGAATATGGGTCAGAATTGATGAATACAAGGGAATGTGCAGGGAGCAATTTAGCTTTTAAATACATTCGAATATAGTGAGCTGCCTTGACCTGGTAGTCACGTCAGTGGACCAAATGGACATTATTCTAACATTACACTGGAACTTTTTTAAAGGACTGGCAAATCACAAGAAGAGCATGGGAACAGAATGAAATTTTGGTTTGTGTTGATCTCTCTTATGTGGGAAAGGCCAAATTGTACCATTCAGAAGTTCAAGCAGCACTGAATTGTTATCAACTATGAGTACAGGCATTTTCTCTTCAATTTTATAGAAGGAAGACAGCAATCAGGTGTGTGCGGTAAGAAACTACAGTCAATGAAGTCATGGAACCTAACTGAAGTATATGAAGCCACATGTCAATGCCTGGGTACTGGCTAGATCTTTTCTTACCAATGGAAACACAAGCAAGCAAACAAAGAGAAAGAACACCCCAGTTGGTAGCAAGACAGACAAACTGGTTAGAGGGGAGCATTGCTATCTTTAGTGGGTCTCAGAGTAGTTCTGTGTGAAGAAGGACTGGGTAACCTTTCGTATTTCCTCCTGCACAGTTATTTTCAGATTCCATATGGGGAGTACAAAAATAGTGAAGAAAAATCTCCCTAGTTCAGAGTTGGGTACCATGCAGAGGCTTAAGGATACTTTTCAGTGGAAGAGAGTTATTTTTAAAACAGCAAGATTGTAGAGAGATGATCAGAGATCATATTCCCTATATATTTTATCCCTAAATGTATCTAAGGAAGATGTTTATTCTGACAATTCACTAATAGTTATTAGTATGTTTAGTGTATATATGTTGGGATAAAGATATGTTTAACAAGCTAGAAGGCCATATCATAATATTCTTCCTCTCAGAGAAAGACCTTTTCATAACTCTCTCAAGGGCCTCTGGCTCTTATTAAACATCAGCTTTTTGCTCTCAGCCGAAATTATTCTGACAGCTTTGACATTATATTATCATTACAAGATAGTGGTATACTTAAAGATAAATGAGGACTCATGGAGAATTAAAAATAAAAAGAATACATACAAGTCTCCAAAATACCAGGTTAGAATATCAAAGGTTACTCAGATAAAAATTTGATATTTTCTCGTTCAATTAATCATACCTTTCTATGGGTAAGCAAACAACCCATGCTGTTCCGTCAACAACCCTCCATTTCCATCTCACACAAAAACATACATCTCATTTCAAAGATTTGTTTAAAAGAAATGATATTTTAACATCCTAGAAAGATTGCTCAATGTGGATTAGTTCTAATTCCAACTGATTTTCTCTGTAACTCAGCCTCCCTCACTCTCATCAAAAAAAGAAATATTCCCAGCAGGATCCTTTAGTTACATAGTAGATTTTTCTAAGAAGATTGTACGCCTTTTGCTCTTATATAGTCTATTAATAAGATATTGCGCCACTATACAATTTACTAAATTGCAAGATCAGTCATTCTTACTTTCTATGCAAATCTGATCCTACAAAGCACTTGCACATTCATACACACATGGTTAAATACTCTCAAATCTGGTGGTCCCTTACAGAGTTACATAATTAAATCATTTTGGGGATTTTTTTCAAGAAAGTTTAGTATGACCAAAAAAAAAAAAAAGTTCAAAATGAAAAGTGAAGTTTGTACCTGAGTTTTAAATGGTGATCTTTATTTGTTTATTTGTATAATTATCCATTTATTTTGAGAGTACCAACCAGCTAGAATGGGAGTTTGGAAGACTATGTATTAAGAGGAAAGATGAAACAGATGCAATACACAGTTAAGATCAAAGAGCCCCATCAATTCATTCGGAGAGTCAAAATCCAGCTGAGCCTCAGAGCCCTGTCTGCATAATGAGAAAGGTTGACTAAAACATAAGGATTAAACAGATGAGCTGTCTCCTGCAGAGGCGTGGGAGGGAAGCCCCACTGAGACACTTGTAAAGACACTTGGAAGTGCACACCTGCTCTTCCGCAGTCAAACATACAGAAGACCAGCCTGGCCAAAGACGTTCCACTAATGTACTAAATTGCTAGTTTTAAGAAAAAGGAATATATGTCCTAAGAATGTCTTTTTTTATTTGTCAAGATACTTTCAGTCCAGGAAAATGACAAATTAATAAATCGCCTCCATCTTTCCAAGGTGACGTATCAAGGGCTTGCTTTTCAAAATCGAGAAGAAATAGAGTGCGTATTTTCCTATGTCATGAAACAGTGTTAGGGAGATGCCTACCTCATGACCAATTTCTTTCCAATAAATGGTGCTTTTCTTGAGACCATCCTGAGTAACACTGGTAAATATATGCTAATTCTATTTTTCATTCTCAGGAAATTATCATTTTTAGTAGTATATCCCAATTTTTATGAACACCATGCCAGGTTATAATCAGAGCTATGTTAAATTACACAATTCAGTTCAATATAGCAAGAATACAGCACAGATATCAAATGCACTTAAGGTTCTGGGACCGTGACAAATGGTACATTTATTCTAATGACTTCACCACAATGTTATGTTGTAGCTACTGATAAGAAATTATTCTGAACATAAATACAATTTTCTTTTAAGAAAGCTAAGTACACTGGGCTTTTAGACCCACTGGGAAAAGATCATATGGAGTTATAACATTAGACTTCAAATAAAATTTAAAAACTTTATCTTTGGTATGGATTAACTTTCTCAAGCACCCCAGCATGTATGGTGATTTAAACATGCAATTAATATATCCAAATATATGGTAAGCATCAGCTTTTGTTTAATTCACCAAAACAAGCAATCCAATTTGCAGTGAGAGCAAGAGTCTCTCAGGAATAGAACGAGTCACAAAATGTCAGGAAGTGGTTCCGTGGGGTTGAAGCGCAGTCTTTGACCTGCTCCCTAGTAGTCTAATTACATGATCATTCACTCAACCAACCAACCAACCAAGCAACCAAGGTTTTTACAGTGTTGATTACATGTAAGATGCTATGAGGGATACAGAGAATTACACGTGAACCATAAGTAACAATACTAAACCGTAAGTGTCAAATGTGTGACGTGAATAAATACTGTAGAAGCAGAACCTTGTGGGATTAAGAGCTGGAGGTCTTCATTTAAGAGGTGGGATTTGGCTTAGGACAAGAGGGATGAGGTGAAAAGGAGGGAACTGGTTTCTGGGGGAAGTACAGAGAAGAATGTAGAATCTACTTGGAGAGAGAGAGAAAACATTCCATTTGGTTAGGAGATATAGAAACATATGCACGAGGTTAAAAAGGAAAGAAAGGCAGGTGCCTGGTAGCTCAGTGGGTTAAGCCTCCGACTCTTGGTTTCATCTCAGGTCATAATCTCAGGGTTGTGAGATGGAGTCCCATGTAGGGCTCCCCACTCAGCAGGGAGCCTGCTTGAGATTCTCTCTCCCTCTATCTCTGCCCCTCCCCTCTCTCTCTAAAATAAATAATCTTTAAAAAGATAAAACAAAATAAAAGGGAAAGAAAGGTAATTATGTGGAACCTTTGCTGGTACACAAACCACTTTCCCCCAGTCTTTCCCTATGTGTTCTCTACATGTAGTCTAGAGAATCACATTGCATTTCTATTAAAAACTCATGATCTGACCCACTCCAGACATTGTGGATCAGAATCTTCAGAGATGAGAAGTGAGAAACTGGATCTTTGAACAAGCTCACAAATTATATTATTTTTAAGCTCTTAGAGGCAACAGGGAACCTTTAAAGTTTTTGGGAAGAAGTGAACTGAAGACTATGTTAGAAGGACTTTGGGAAGGGAGGATTGGAGGACAAGAAGAAACTCTGAGCAGGAAGTCCAAATCAGAAGTTTGGTTTTTTTTTAAGATTTATTTTATTTATTTATTTTAGAGAGAGTGCACATGAGCATGAGCAGAGTTGTGGGGGGGCAGAGGGAGAGGATCTCAAGCAGACACTGCCTTGAGTGTGGAGCTGACCTGGGGACCTGGGGATGATCTCAGGACCCTGAGATCATGACCTTGAGCTGAAATCAAGAGTTGGACGCTTAACCAACTGAGCCTCCCAGGCATCCCCAAATCAGAACTTCTTGTTTTAATCTAGATGTGTGGTAAGAATAATCACCTTAGCTCCAAATAAACACCAACATTTCCATTTCTCTCAAAACCAGAAGCCTTTAATCCCAGATCTCATCAGAATTTCCTACATATTAATATTCCAATGTTTTTAAAAATGATTTTTTAAAAAAGATTTTATTTATTTATTTGAGAGACAGAGAGTGAGAGCATGGCGGGGGAGGGAGAGGGAGAGAGAATCTGAAGCCAGAGTCTGCACTGAGCACAGAGTCTGATGTGGGGCTCAATCCCACAACTGAGAGATCATGACCTGAGCTGAAACAAAGAGTTGGACGCTTAACGCTGAGCCACCCAGGCGCCCCTAAAAATGACTTTGAAGTTCAAATTATTTCAGTAAGACATTACTGACACCTTTAAAAAACCTTTTAAAAGTACACTAATCTACTGCTGATCGCTCTACTTCAAGTGCCCATTTTCAGAAGGTCTCACTCAAGTCTGACTCTTCAGATAAATCAGTATTTGTTTTGTTAATCCTTGGAGAAGTCAGCAAATAATCTATTAATGCTATCATATTGGTCAAAAATCAAGACAATAAATAATATTCAGTGCTGGTGAAGGTTCTGAGAAAAGAGGACTATTAATATCTGTTTATGAGTGTTTAAATTTATACACCTATTCAAGGGGCAATTGGTAATGCCTAACAAAAATTTAAATGTCTACACTCTTTAACCACAACAAAAGTACTGCTAGAAGTCTAGCTTAGAAAAGTACCTACAAAAGTGTATAAGGATAGATAGTGCGTGTACACACACATGCTTATATAATCATTAATTTACAGAAAAAATGTGGAAATAATTTACAAGAACCGCAGAAAGGGAATAATTACATCAAGATACATATATATTACAGAAAATGGCACAGTTAGAGTCACAAATTCTGAAACTCTATGTGTGGTTATGGAATAATGTTCAAGATAAATAACTTAAAAACCAAATTATAGAAAAATATGTATAGAATAATCCAATTTTTAATGAAAAAAGCAATGTGTGTTAATAAGTGTATTTATGTATGTTTCTTTGTTTATAGAAAGAGCTCATAAGGGTGCCTAGGTGGCTCAGTCAGCTAAGCATCTGCCTTTTGGCTCAGGTCATGATCCCCGGGGTCCTGGTATCGAGTGGCTCTTTCTGAAATAAATAAATAAAATCTTTAAAAAAAAAATCTCATTAACAGTAGTGGGATGGAGGAATAGTACAAGAAATAAAGGCTAGGGTTTTCCCTCTTTAATTTATATATGTCTGTATCACTTATTTCCTTAAATAATAAGCAAAGATTCTTCTGTAACTTAGAAAAAATACCTTAAAATTTATCTTTGAAGTCGCTACAAAAATGAACATAGTGTTTGCAAAATCTATTAAATACTTGCCAAGGATTTTAAATAACTTCTGAAAGTGACACTTCAGAAGTGTCACTTTTGAAGATGGTGTAGAGGGGGAACTGGCTTCCTTTCATTTTGATTAATTAATTCTCAAAATTTAATGGACTTGCAGCCTTTAAAAATCATTCAGAAACGTTAACAATTTACGTATTGACTTCTACTTTATAAAAGCCTTTTCCATTTTAATTATTCTATCAATCTTCCCATCTGATGGAGGAAAACTTTATATTTGCATTTTAAAAGAGGAGAGTCTGAAATAGATACACATAATTAGAGCTTATAGTCTAAATTATGTAATTATGCTACTTGATCATTCATTAGATACACCTCATGAGCGCACCTTCACTCATTCTCTGCTTTAGCACTACTATTAGATACTTGGTTCCCACAAAATACATAACTTATAATATGTGGGAATGCTGAATATGAACACTAGTTTTCATTTAAGTTTAATAGCAATCTGTTTTCAAAATGCTTCCAAATGATGTTGTTTAATTTACCAACTTCATACTATATAAAAGATGGGTTTTTCCCTACACCAATATAGCAATTTTTAAAAATTAACATAAAGCTAATTTTATTTTTTAAAAGTCAGAAAATGTCTTTTCACTCTTAAACATTAGAGAAAATTCTTAAACATTATGGAAAAAAAACATAACTTCATCATGAAATTCTCTACAGTTGAGTAAGATTTATGTATTTCCCAGATCTCATTTTTCAAGTTTTTAGCAATTGGTTTTAATTGGAATTCTAGCTCCTTCCAATTCTAAGAAATATGAAAGGAAAAATAAAATATACAATAGTTGTGGAGTAAATTAAATTACATTTTCACATATTTAATAGCACCAGTGGAACGCATATATCCTTTGCTGACTGTGTATGTTACAGCAAAAGGAATGACTTTACCAAGCCTCTTCAGATAGGAAATAAGGAGAAGACTATTAACTGCAGAGTTTCCTAGAGTTCGATGGTAATTAGCAAGTCTTACAGCTGTTATTCTACTTAAATTACTTTTAAAGTCATGTTTTACAAATGGAGAGAATACTTCAGTAAACATTAAGTTCTTCAGCAAAAGTACCCTTTTCCATAAATGTAAAATTAGGAAGTTCAATAAGATGGCAAAAATAACATAAAATGTCCTCTCTAGATGTATGACCAAAGGACACAGTCAACCACTGTTGGAATAGTTTCTTCATCATTTAAGCATAAATACAATTGGAGTTTTCTCCACTGTCTGGATCAATGACCCAGGACTTTTAGAAACAGTTCAAATACAAAATTATACTCAGGGTGATAGAGAACATCTAGGAAGGACCAAAAATAATTTACCAACAAGGAGCTCATAGAAGAGACAAAGCATATACCTGTGAAACAATTAGAAAATATTTTTCAAATGTTTGAGTGTAACTATGTGTAATACAGTCATAGAATAAGAGGTTGAGCTACAGAAACATCCATAATTTCTCTGGTACTTCTCAAATCCTCAGATATGGTCATTTTTCCTCCTAAGTGTAATAAACATGTAAGCACAGATCTCAGAATATGCATTTATTTTCAGCTTCCCCAATGCTAGTTTCCCTGCATCCACCTCACCCCAGGACTTATCACCTGGTAGCCATGTAAGAATTCCACAAATGAGAGGCAAAAATAGTCAAGTTCCATGACTTTTACTTCTTTCTGCTATCAAGAAAACTTGTTTATTCATTTAACAAATACGGTTGAGCTCTACTATGTGCCGGATACTATGTTTGGTACGATGCTGGGTGATGGGGGAAAGAAGATGAACAAATGGATAAGGTCCCTAAATAGACATGAACTGGCTTTCTTGTTTTTTAAAGCCCCCTCTCCCCCCAAAAGTAATCCAATTATCTTTCCTTGCAATGTCTCCCAGGTCCACCATAGCTTATTTCAACACCTTAAAATACTTACCCTTTGTTTCTTACTTCTGTTTGCTCTAAAAACCGTAGTAGGTAGCCTTTACATGTGCTAGGCTTGGGACATGAGTGCGTGGTTTTTGTCTGTTTCCAAAATACCTTTTAGGTCATAAGGTGAAAGCTATTGAACAGCAAGACAGAACAATACAAACATATTAACATTTGTTCTAGTTTAGGCCTAACTATAAAAAGCTTAGAATGAAAAGGAAACTGGCTCAATTTTAAATTTAGGCTACACAGGTCGTATCAGAAACATAAACTGCTCCCCACAGACTTCTTAATATTTCCAGTTTAGGTGATGTTGATCAAGATTTACTTTTGTCCTGACTTAATTGAAAAGCGTCTTGCAATGTGAATACTATCAGGCAACACTCCAGGTGTGCCAGGGGTTAATGTCATAGCTTTAGATTTGAAAATCATTACTATTAACTTTTCTAAAGGTTTCACAAACCAGCATCTCCAAAGTATTGAAATTCGTCTCAATTCTTCACAGTGATGGTGCAGCTATAGAACTTTTTCTTTTTCTCAAAATACTTTGACTTCATCAGCAACAGGTGAATTCATTAGCTTCATTATTAATTCAAATTATTTTTTCATTTTTGTAAGCTCCAAGGTTGTCTCACTAAGATCAGCTCTCTCTGTGTTCTATAAAATGTAATTAATCGCTATTATAGTCATGAAAATGGTATTTGTCACTTTGCTGAGAAAAAAAAAAATCAATATATCATCCAAGTCTGAACAGGCATTTAATGCAATGAATTGAAGACTGTTATAGAAATTTAGCTAGCCAGGAGTTTAGGACAAGATAATCGAAATCCAGAAAAGTCACAGAAGGTTGGCCAATGAAATACATAGATGTGCCATAGAAATTAATATTTGGGCAGTAGAATAACCTGTCATCTCCAATGCTGATAAGAAAATGGATTTAGACAGGCAGATCTCCAAGTGGTCACCATTTTAAAAAACAAAAGTGAAATCCATACACCAAGAAAACATTTCTTGAATATGGCTGGTAAATAGGATAGGCTTCATTCTCATTTCCTATAAAATGTACCAGGTAGAGGGATGCTTTTAGACCTGCATGAAGGTAAAAAACCTTCAAGGTCAGAAACCTGTAGGGATATTGCTATTGGACATATTTTGGCTCTGAGCTGTATGGGGCTATTCTCGGTTGCAGTGGTTAACTAGAGAATGCAATGGTGTTACAGAATTAGAGAACCCAAAGCACATCTTGCCAGTCTCCTGCTCGGACAGGACCTGGGATCCTGTTCTTCCAGCTTCTCTTGTGTTACCTCCAGCAAAGAGGAAGCTTGCCCCTTGACGACCTCCTATCTGTAGAATAACTCTTCTGAACAGAAAATTCTCTGTCTTGAGCTGAAATCTGTTTCTTAAAAAATTGCCATTCTTTGGTTCTAATCCTATATTTGGAACAACATAAGGTCAGTCTGTTGCCTTTCTTTTGCAGCAGTCCCTTAGATGCTTGAGGTCAGCTATCATTTCTTCTGGACTTTTTCTTTTCTGAACAGCCTATCTAGTTCCTTAACTCATTTCTCCTACTACAGCAACTTACTGTATGCATG
This sequence comes from Mirounga angustirostris, assembly GCF_029215605.1. NCBI lineage: Eukaryota > Metazoa > Chordata > Mammalia > Carnivora > Phocidae > Mirounga > Mirounga angustirostris. The sequence continues at coordinate 23,448,080 of NW_026991713.1, forward strand.
GTTATCAGAAAATTCATGGTGAATTCAGAAAATCCTTCCCAAGATACTCCAATTTATCAATATCCCTTTTAATTTGTGCCACCAAAAGTAAACATAAGAAAACAAGTATGTTCAATAAGCATAAAATCCATTAGAGCCCTGATTTACTATGGTTGCCAACTGTAATATAAAAGTGAATTCCTTCTTTCTTTCTCACAGTAGCTTCACTAGATCTGTTTTGGGTTGAATTTATGATCAATTAGAGCAGAAGCTCTAGGGAGGCAGGAATTCTTGTCTGTTTTGTAAACTGTTCCACCTTCAGCACTGAGCACTTGTCTGCACTCAATAAATATTTGGTGAATAAATGTAGGAATAAAAGAGTCATTTAAAGCTGCTAGATCTTTGCTGATTGCACTGTTAACAAGCCATGTCCCTTCCATTCTATACTCATGAAACTGATTTAAAAAGTCCAAATATAGGGCTTTGTATCGGCTGCATATTTTCTTGGATTAGATCAAGGGTTTGCAATATCTAAAACTATAACCAAGTGCATATGCATGAACAAAATGTGACTGTAAAACAATAGCTTTCATTAACTGGTCTATGAGACTTGATGGATTCAAAGCCATTTGGGCATTATCATGGCCTATAGTTTTCAACTACAAAGTAAACATCTCTGTATGTTAATTTCACTTTTTAATCCTGTTATAAGTCATTATTTCATTATTCTTCAAATGATAGTCACCATGTCCTACATGAGACAACTGAGGCATTGCAAAATTAATAACTTGCCTTGGTTCCTACCAGAGTAAATTCCAAGATCAAGATTCATATTCAGATCTCTCAGGACCAAATCCTATGTTTTCCACCATTCCATGCTGCCTGTTTTATAAAATTGAAAGATGACATGAAAGGGAAAATAATGGCAAGGAATTTCTAAAAAGAGATACTCTGTAATAATCTTATCTTCCTGATAGGGAGGAGAAGTACCATTCCAAAGAGTTTATTATAAAAGTTCCCAGTGGAAAATCATTTTTTCTTAAGATATTTTCCCTTCTCTGCTCTATAGTCTCTAACAATGAGAGATTAAAATGCTAAAAGAAATTTTGAAATTTAAATCAATTTTTGAATTTTCACTCCTACAACTGAAGAAACTGGTAGAGGTAGAAAACCATTAAAAAAAAAATTTAGGAGAGGAGAAACAAGATCATGGGCTCCATGTGAATAAACTGTGCTTGCACAATGGCAAATCATCTACTAAATGCAACTTTAAAAAATTGTGCATGAAAAAGAAATTAGCACTTCTACTTGTTTGATGAAAATGAGCCAAAAGAAACTAGTGGTAAATTGAATTTAAAAAATGCTGACCATTTTGGTGGGTGTCACATATAGAGTGAACATACATGACAAATGTTTGTATCACCAGTTGTCCAGAAGTAACTCCCTGTGTGCTAAAAGATCAAGGCAATTTGACCAATGAATTAAAGCAACTGCCAATTTAACAGAAATATTCCCCTCAAATAGGCTAACTAACATTCTACTGAGACAAACTGGATAATCACTTGTTCGAATAATGGCATTATAACCATACAATGTACCAACCTTCTTAACTATATTGAAAATTCAATTTCTTATTAAATAAAAGCACATGATGGTTCATCTTCATTTGCAACAAATCTGTGGATGCTCAATTCATTTCATGACTTGCTCAATTACAAAGTAAATAAGCGACTCATAGAAATCACTTATTAGGTGGCAACAATGAAAACCAAAGATCTTCTTTTCTCTATGGGCTTAAACTGCCCCTCTCTGGTTTTCATGAATAGAATTTTTTAATGCCATCTATTGTTGGCATTTTCTGTAAATGTTGCTTATAGAAGTTTAACCGTAACTTTCACCAAAATTACAAAGTTGCTTCATTTCTGAGGTCACTGAACAAAGCAAGTTAATTAAAATTATTCCTTTGTATTTAACAAAGATTGCAACATCTTAAGAGATAAGTTACACTAAGTCTTCTGTAAATATGTCTCCTCCATTGTTAAGTCTCAGCGTATAAATGTGCTTAGGTTAACTGATCTAACTGTGCTAATTAACTTACTCAACAAACCTTTATTAACCACCCACTATGTGTCAAACACTATGCTACATCATGAGGATTTGAAGCAATAAGGCACAATTCCTTTTCTTCGGGTAGGTACAGTCTAGTGGGTAAGACATAAACATGAGCATAAAATTTCACTGTGGTGGGGTAAAAATAGCATTACAGAGAATTCAGTTCACAGATGTCACCGGTACCCAGAAATGTGACTATCACACAGTAGGCACTCAACAGATATTTGAGGACTAGATGAACAACTGAATGAATCTCAGCTGCATTAGAAATACAGAAGAGGCACCTACATCAAGCACATGTGCTGCAGACTGGAGTGATGGATAAGGAGATGTTTGACTCTACTTTCATGTTTCCAGAATGTTTTGACCTCATTTGGGGAGGAGAAAAGGAGAGGGATCGAGAGAAGATAGAGCCATCTTAACTGTCTCTCTAAGAGGATTTTATTATAAGGTGATTTCTCCTACATGGCAGGCTCTGAGTCTGAACCTTGGAGGAAAGCACAGTTATTTTCATGCTGATCATACTGAAGCCCTAAGTTATAAAGTGACATCTTTGGATTTAAGTGGTTGAGAGCAGAACCGGGCCATCAAGTTCAATATATAGTTCACTATGTCACACCCCAGAGAACATATTAATGAAAAAAGCTTTTTATACTTGAAGGCAGACTTCAACACATTTCTGTGACAGTAAATTAAAGATCTGAATTAAGACACCAACAGAATAGAGTAACTCTAGTATCAGCTGTATGCCTACAATAGCGTCTTTACAAATAAATTTATAATTATCCCTTCTCAAAGGTCTATCTTTATTCTCTCCTACTAACTAGAATGTAAGTGAGAATTCAAGCAATTACAAAGATAGCTATCAGGGGCCCTGCTGATATCTCAAAGGATGACCATGATGTCTACTATTGGAAAGGTCAAGGTCAAGCAACATTTTGGATTTGATCTCGAATGTCCAGACTCACAGGTTGGATTTTGGTCAATTGAAATCCGGCATATGCAGTCTTGGGTTTTTGCATGGGAATTAATGTAATGCTTATAACTGAAAATGAAATCATTCAACCATCTTAAGTCAAACACAAAATAATAAAGAAACATACTGGCCTTGGAAAAAAAAAAAAAGTAATAATGGTCTCCTGGTTAAGATCCTATTCAAAGGATGAACTTTCTAAGAACTCATTTTACTATAAAAACCCAAGAAAATTAAGCCAAGGTTTCCTCCACTTATGCGACCTTACACAACGATGAATCTAGTGAAGAGAAGCTGATTCCTGTCTAAATATTTGTCTTCTTTTAAAGCTGACTTAGAATACATTAAGTTTTTCTGCCTAAACTTCCAAGATTGTAGTAAAAAACAAAAGCAATGTTATGTCTCGATTATTTAGTGTCTGCCACCCTACATTATCTGCATTATCACTTTCAGACTTTTATATTTTGCTCCACCGTCCTTCTGTCATATCCCTGGATTAATTTCTAACTTTGAGTAATTTAATTAATAGATTTTCCCTGTTCCTGCTCCAAAGCTATTCAATGATGCTGAAAAACTTTTACCACTGGGCAGATTGATGCCATTACAAGGGGATGCCTTCAGAAACTCCTTCATTTGCACCAATGCATCTCTCTGCCCTAGTCCTCAAGAGAGCTCTTACAAATCTTTGCTACTCTTGTCTTGTCCACCCTCAGCTGACTACCCTGCTTCCTACTTCCTAAAGAATAAAAGAGCCCAAGAGGTGTAAATATCTTCATTTTATCAATAGACAATCATCCTTAGCTTCTTTCCTCCTCTCTTGGAGGAGAGAGGTATACATTGTTCTTTCGAAGGTCTCTCCTCCAGGTGGATTAACTTCTTCTACCTCATGGAGTTGCTCCATGAGGTAACCAGCTTGGCTTCTGCTTCTCTCTTTCATTATAAACACCTTTCCCTACAAATGTGCTCAATTATTTTGCTTTTTCAAAAGCTTTCCTTTGATCCTACCACTGCTTGTAGCTACCATCCTATTCCCCTCCTTTCCTTCAACACCCAATGTGTAGAAAACGTAGGCTGCTGGCTATCACTCTTACCCTTCTCAAGTCATGTTCATTATTCCATCCATTGTAATAAGGCTTACATTCCCACTAATTCAGTCTTTCTGAGATGACCATAAACTTATTTCCAACCAAAGGCTGGATCCTTAATATTCATACTGCCTGGCAGCTTAGTGAAATTCGGAAAAAATAAGACTCCCTTCTGCTCAAAATCCACTCTTTTTGTCTTTTTTTTTTTTTTGCCTTGGCTCCCACCGTGTCATTCTTCCCCAAGGTTCCCTTGCTTCACCTATATGTTTTGATTGACTCTCCCACCCTATTCATCCTTTCAGTGTGAGCTAGTTTGCTAAGTTTGCCTTGGCGGCACTCTTCAATGCTTTCCCTCATTCTCCTGGATTAGAGGTTGAAGGGAAAGGTGCTCTATATAAATACTACCTCTTCTATTCAGCCAACATTCGCCTGCCTCACAGGGTACTCAAAAGGTGTTTCATTCATATAAATGAAACCATCACAACTCTTTTTACTAACTCAGAAATGTTTATTGAATCTAGCCTCTTCATTCTCATCGCCATGCATAAAATCAGCTCCTCATTATTTGGAGGGCTAGAAAACTACAAAATCTTCCTTATCCTTCCCTTCTTGTTCCTCCTTATAGCCAGTATGTATATTTTTTCCATGACTGATAGAGTTAGCCATCTCCAAAAAATAATAATGGGGCATTTCAAATCAAATAAAAAAATAATAACGGGGCATTTCAAAGCCCATTTAAAAAACAAGAGTGCAATCATATACCCTGGTTGGTCATTTTTTACAAGATTAAAAATTCAGATTCCTTTCCTTTGTATTCAAAGCTCATCACAATCTGGCCTCATCGTATCTTTCTAATTCATTGTTGACCTCTCCTCCTTCATATGTACATCTACCCAAAGCCTCACTGTATTGATTTTCCACCGTAATTGTGGGCCAACTTTGCAGGTGTTATATTCTCTGCCTAGAATGATTTCCCCCATATCTTCATTCTGCAGCCTTTAGCAATGAGCCTGAATATCATCTTTTTAGGTAAAACCTTTCCCAGTTACCCCACAGAGTTACTAACGAAATCTTCTTTAATTTTTTGTGTGGCAATTTATCCATTCTCCCATCACTCAGACTTCACAGTGAAGTCCTTAATGACAGAGAATTTATTTCACTCGTCTCTGTATCTCCAGAACCTGACACAGTGCCTAGGAAATAGGAAGTAGTCAGTACATATAAAATTGATAATTTTGATACATACATGTTTTACATTAATCACTGAAAATTAATGATGGGCATTCAGATAGGGAAAGAAACTCACCACTGTTTTCATTTCAACATGTCTATCACGTTAGACACAAAGGCTACCTTTACAAATTAGCTAAACAGGTCATAAAGGAAGTCGATTTTCAAGCCATTTTATAAAGCTATATTTATGGGATAAATTTGGACAGCTAATGAGATAGCCTGATAACTAATACATTCCTGTGAATTATAATATAAAATCTTACATGGTCATGTGTGTTTATATTTTCCCGTCTATCTGACATATATTAAGAATATAATGTATTGTTAAACGCACTTACTATAAATAGTTTAATGGCTACTTCTATTAAAATAAATGGTTTTTCAATAATAAAATGGCTTCATATATATATAGAAATCAATAAATATTTTAAATGACTCACACCTTCATGTCTTTTTTTTTTTTTTAAAGATTTTATTTATTTATTTGAGAGAGAGAGAATGAGAGACAGAGAGCATGAGAGGGAGGAGGGTCAGAGGGAGAAGCAGACTCCCTGCCCAGCTGGGAGCCCGATGCGGGACTCGATCCAGGGACTCCAGGATCATGACCTGAGCCGAAGGCAGTCGCTTAACCAACTGAGCCACCCAGGCGCCCCTCACACCTTCATGTCTTAAATATATTGTGTATTTATCCTCTTGGCAATGTATAAGAAAATAAACTGCTTTTCAGATATTTATACCTGAGCATTTTCTCTCCATCCTGTTTGAAAATTTACAAATCAAATTTTGATTTTTTTATTTTTTTGCAATAAGAATGATACAAGTGGAAGTTTTCCTGAATTTGTTTTAAACACTCTGTCATGGCAGTGATACCAAAAATTAAATCCAGCTCCAAAAATTTTCTTTGGATTATATTGAAAACTCTGGAAGAATAAAAATAAAAGTGATTTTGGTAAAGCAGAAGCCACCCATGTATTGTCCGCTCCATTATCAATATGCATCCACAACTACATACATCTTATTAGTTAATGGAGAAGAAGAATAAGAGAGTAGTGCAGGGCATTGTAACCACCTATATTTATGGTTTTCATGAAAGAAACCATTTGCAATTCACAGTAAAAAGCCTGAAGTATTCATTACTGCAGAAGACAAGTGTTGCTCTCAGTGAGTTTTCACTGTAAACCTTTTCCGTCTTTGTTGTCATAACCGAGCATCTGCTACTCTACAGTAGGAGAAGTCTAAACACAGCCCCATGCAGCTGTCAAGTTCTGTTGAAACTTTTGTCAAAACCCAAATTCTTTGCAAGCATTCATTTGAGATTTTTATTCCTCACTGGTTACCAAGGCATTCCTAACGGTTGCTATGCACAATTGTGATCCTGTAGCATAATCATAGGAGTTAAGTATTAATATTTTTCTAATTGAGTACCTAAAGGGAAACCATCCCATTGATTTTTGCCTCAGAAACCTCTGAATAATTTGCACGCATCTGACAACTAAATTTCACCTGTTTCAAAGTATGAATCCCAGACAGAAATTAGACCTAGTATTTTCCAATTAAAATACTTTCATAGGCCATCAACAGCAAAGTGAAATAAAAGTGAACATAACATGAAGATTAAAATGAGAGGCTCTCAAATGGGGGTGACCAAGGTTTCCAGGAAGGTAATCCTTTTTATATTACTTCCTTTAACACTTCCTTCTCCAATCATAGAGAACAAGTCTAAGAATCATTAATTCCATTTCCAAAGAGTAGAACTCAGTAGAACAAGAACTAAAAAGAAATCACTCATTTTCCTTATCCTCATATCCTGGATATAAAACAAATTGAAGTCTGAAACCCTATGTATTAGGATACCCAAGATATGGTGAAAATAAATATGGAAACAAATATGTGACCCCCTTTTAATGCTTGTAATTTTCTCTAAGAACTTTTCATGTTTCTAAAAAGGAATGCAATACTCAGAGTCCTCCTTTATTGGTAATACAAAAGCCAAAGATAAAAGCTGAGGTTTTATGATATCACACCCATTACATACGCAGGTTATTGTGCTAATAACACTTTTAGGATGATATTTTAATGTTATGATGAAAATGCTGAGATAAAATAAGAAGTGTATTTTAGGAAATGCAGTCATTAAAGTTGGGATTAAACCTAGTCATTAAAGTGTGTGTCTTTGCATTCTTAATCAGGTATTTACATCTTTCAGTTGGCTTGAGATTTAATATAGTTTAATAAGACAGAGCCATAATAATAAATGATTAACAAGACCCACATTTCTTGCTCAGATTAAGAAAATTTCTGTAAGTCCGTGAAAAAAACCTGTAAACTCTGCAATTGTGTATTTGTGGTTTTAAAGAATGCTGAGAGTGGACAGCCAACAAAGTGGGTTCAGAAGGCTCAACGTGCACGGAAAAGAGCACAGAGCTGGCTTTTAGTAAGATGTAGAGAATGAGGAGTAGAACAGAAGGAAGGAATTAGGTGGGATGAGTGAAGACAAAGGGAAGACAAAGCAAGAGAAGGTAGGTGAAGTTTCTATTTGCACTGGATGCATGTGACGGGAGCCACCACTTGAAGTTCTTGAGCAAGGGAGTGGCATATTCAGTACAGAAGTCAGCAAGTAGGGCTCTGCGGGCTGCAGTGGGTTTTATAGAAGGGGAAAAAAAGATGGAAGAGTAAGCAAACGTCTTAGCAGTCCAGTGATAAGGACCATGAAGACTGCCATGTACATCATGCAGTATTCTACCCTAGCATCCTGTCTTTGTGCACCAGAGAATGTGGCTCGCTTACATGACATTGATATTAATTTCAAATGATTAGCGATGTATTCACTCTCCGTTATTCATATGAACCCGACATCATAGTCCCTGGGTCAGAATTCACAGCTCTTTGGGGTGTGTGTGGAGGGGGACACTGTTTCACGTTGACCCACAAAGTGGGATTGTTGAGTATTTGAACTAGTCACCAACTAGGTTCACATAAACATTTGAATTTCCAGATTTAAAATTAGAAGGTCTTTAAAAATTTAGAAGTTAAAATTAGAAGACCTGGCATGGCTAGATCGGTATTCTTATATAACAACACAGTATTTTGATTTTCCGATACGGTGTGCCTTCTCCAGTTTGCCAGAGTCCCCACTGTTCTCTATCATTGCTCTGCTTGAGGTCCCTTCATTTTACTGTGTCCTTGCCTGGCTCATTTGAGTTTCTAGTCTTGGATCTAGATCTTCCAAAATGGATTTATATTTTGAGATATTTTCCCCCAAGGGTTTCCCTAGCCATGTAAACTAATAATAAACAAAACCTATCTTCATATATGGTTTATTGCTCCCAAAGAACTTCCCTAATACAATCCACAGGTCACCCAATGAGCGAGGCAAGGTATATATCCTTTCCACCATTTTACAGATGAAAGCAAGGAAACTGTAACAGATCAAGAGATACATGTAAGCTGACCCATGGCAAGTGTCTGAGTTGGCACCGGGTCTCAGGTTTTTTGTCCCCTGGTAATTGGTCTTCCCACTCCTGTGAGCTCCCAGGGCTATAACTCAATTCTTGTATCTAGGGTTTTAGCCAACAGGTCTATGTTATTATGACATCCAACCCTCTCTCTCCAACATTTGCTCAACATTTTTTCCCACTCCATCCTATCCTTGGATTCCAACCTCTGCCCAATCTCAGCCTCTCTTCACTGCTGGCTAGCTTCAATGGATTCTCAGTTCCCACCTGAAACCTCACTCTCTGAGGAAACTTCCCCAAACATACCCCACGACCTGGCTACATCTCTCCTTGTTAGTTACACCCATTGTGCCCTCTAATTACCCTGTTGTCACATGCTTAACACTAGATGATTATCTGTGTCCCTGTATGAGCCATAAGTGCTATAGGATTGGGAATAAGTGTTTCCCATTTTCTGCAGTGTCTCCAATCCTTAGAAGAACCATGCTGGTTGGTACATGTGAAGGCATGGTGTCAAGGTTTTGGTTTTGGCTTTAAAAATAGTGTTTTAATTGTGTCAGTCTATCTTAAATGAATAGCGACTGGTATTTACTGAGCGCTTACTATCAACTTCTTCGGATGTTCAGATGTCTTTATTCATATCAGAGCTGCAGGATTCTGGATGGGGATAGAATGTATGTTTGTACAAAAATAAGATACTGGGATTGACTCTTGCCACTTTTTTGTAGTATATAGGGATATGCTACCTTCATCCTTTAGCTGACATTGACTATAGTGGGGCCACTCCTTGCCAATGACCCTTAAATTCTGTGTGGCCCCACCCAGTATCTAGTTTGCAACTAAACATGGCCAGGCAGCCTATCCTGCTCACGTGGGCAATTTTTTCCTGCTGTTCAGTGTTATCTTTTCTCTTTGTTGGCCATGTCTAATTTGCCAGTTAGCATTGCATGGTTACAATCTTTAATCTTTCAAGTGTTTTTTTTTTTTTTATAAGTACCATTCTTTTTCCCTAGAATTCTAAAAAGAGGGGGAGGAGGAGGAGGAAGAGGAGGAGGAAAAAAGAGGTATTTTAAAACATCTTCTAATCTCCCTACAGATTACTTACTTTCATTTTCTAAAACAAAAGCCCCCATTTTGTCAGGGGCTCCCATAGCTAAAATTGAGTAGGCATAGCTTATTTTTTTTTAAAAATTAAAAGCTATCTTAGATCCTTGAGGCAAGGATAGATCTTATAGTCTCATAGATCCTTGAGGCAAGGCTAAAGTCTTATTTAATAGATAGGAGCTCATTAACTACTGATGAATTTTATCATAGGGAAAAAAGGAAATAAAACATCATCAGAAATGCTGAGTTTGTGAGACCAGAAGGCAGCTGCTGGTAGTCAGTATGGCAAAGACAGTAGGGAGATGTTGCGAGCATGAATAAAATTTTGCTTTTTTTTTTTTTTTAAAGATTTTATTTATTTATTTTTGGGAGAGAGAGAGAGAGAGAGAGAGAATGAGCACGAATGGAAGAGGCAGAGGGAGAAGCAGGCTCCCCGCTGAGCAGAGAGCCCGATGCAGAACTTGATCCCAGGACCCTGGGATCATGACCTGAGCCGAAGGCAGATGCTTAACCGACTGAGCCACCCAGGCGCCCTAAAATTTTGCTTTTAACCACTCTAACTTTTAGCTATTGTCCAAACACAAGAAATGTGATGTGGAGAAGCAGAGAAATATATGAAATATTCCATAAAGATAGTAGTTCCATTGGGAGATCAAGTAAGAGTCCCCAGAAAACAGGTAATGGATGAAAAGAGTTCAAGGAAAACCACACTGTACAAAAATACTGTTGTATTTTCCATTACTAATTTTTTTTTTTTTTTAAGTAGGCTCCATGCCCAGTGTGGGGCTTGAACTCACAACCTTGAAATCAAGAGTCGCATGCTCTACCGACAGCCAGCCAGGTGCCCCACCATTACTAAATTTTAAACTCTTATTTATTTTTCCAGCTCTATATTGTACATCACTTACGTTGTGAAGCAGTTTTCTGATTCCATAACTTGAGTTCATCACTTCCTCTACATCGATAGGCCAATCAGTCCCTTTGTTTATTATGGCAAGTGCTGCAATGTTCTAAATCTATTTCTGTATCCTGTGCCTCTCCAACCAGGCTGGAAATTCTTTGAAGGTAGAACCAAGTTGCCACAATTGTTTCCCCAAGATCTAGCAATCTCAGGACCTGGCACTTAGTGGGTACTCCATCAATGAATGATCAACGTTTAAATGATAATATTAAGTTTGAATAATGGATTAGATGCCAAGGCAGGGCATTGCTTAAGAAGAAGAATGGAGCTCCATTTGAATTTCAGGGGACTAGGTCGCCAGTGTAATGGTCAGCATTATAAGGGCTCCATTATAAGGGCAAACAAGAATCCTCTGTATTTTCTGCCATCGTTTTTACCTTCACTGAATGCAAAGAAAGTTCCATATTGACAAACTATTAACACTGGTAACACGATGATTGCTGCAAACAGGTCCTCTAAGGTAGCATCCCTTCCTTGAAGTTGAAGCCCAATTAAGATTAACCATAACCCACACTTGTGCCATGTAGATGCAGCATTCCAAACAGTAGTGATGTGCTTGGAGCGCTGGGCCAGGAATCTGGCAAAAACAGTTTTGTCTTGAAATCTGAGACATGATGTTGCTAAATAGAAATCAAAAATAGCGACTCTGACATTTTCCGTTTATTAAGCCTTTTTCTCTCCTCTATTTCCTGCAGACACTTCTACAGATGGATATGGAGATAGGCACCTGCTATAGATCCTGTTCTCCCTTGGGAACCATGTATTTGCTGTTTTTCATGGACATTCTATTTTAAAATTTGCTTTCAGGAATGCTGAAAAGGGGAAGCCACTCAGCTAACTTGCTCTGCCCAGAAGAGCACTAGCTACTGGGGGAACTAACTGGCTTGCTTTTGCTGGCTTTGTGTTATCATGCTTCTTTTCATTTCTTTAACCCACTCGGATGCAGCGGGAGAGAATATTATTAATCAACCCAACAATGAGCCTGTCCCCTGGAGAGAGAGTGATATACCTGTAACACAGTGGTATCTCCATTATCAAATAAACTAATTTATAGTGGCCTACATTTCTTGGTTCTGTAGGTTGTGAGATGATAGGCCTTCCAATAACAGACATATCCCATACAAAACTAATTCAATCTATGAGGGCATATTTTTAAGACATACTATTGAACTTTGGTGAGATAAAAAACACACACAAAAAAACAGGGGATGTGGCTTTTTTTTTTTTAGTTTCAACCTGGGTAATTTCATGTTTGTTGAATCTAATAATAAATGAGTTTGTGTTTTGTATGTTTTTTTAAATTTTATTTTTCCAGTAATTCGTTTTTATTATATTTTATGGAAGTATCAACCCACAACAGATTGTAATTTAAGAGGGGAGAAAAAAGGTCTTTTTTGAGAATGAGAGCACTCAGGACAGCAGTGTGGCATAGTGTGCAGAGTCAGGCTGGCCTGGATCATGTGCAAAATGCACCTATCGCATTTCAGGATCCTTGCAGAAATCCAGAAAACAATGGTTTGGTGTTAGAGAGCTGTTTCCTCAACTACGAAATGGACATATACCATTGCTGCAAAATTGTTGTAAGGATTAGATAATTGATAAGGTCTGCAACTCAGTGCCTATTTGGTGTCTAGCAAAAATCCAACGTTAGCAGTTATTATTATTGAAAGTATCTTGCACATAGTAGCTACTCAATAAATACTAGCTTTTATTTATTTCTCACTTATACAGAAGATTCTGAAATTGTTATTGCCTCACATGGCCACAGCCCAAACCTCTGAATGACCTGGGGGCATGGCAACCTGACCATGCCACATACAGATACTCTACAGAATGATCTGTATCCTTTGAGAAGCTGTTTGTGGATCTAGCCCATCAGTGTGGACCCCTTGTTTACCAGTGGACATTTCTCTTATATTTTCATCGAGAACACTCTTCTCTGGGCCATCTCTGATTTGCTGACAGAAGGCAACAGACAGTGAGACAAGGCACAGAAGAAGCGATTTCAGGTAATGAGGGAAAATGTCAAAGAGAGGTCATTTGATCTCTTATTTTACAAATTACTAAACATAATGTGTCTCTGCATGCCCTCTATTCAAAAAATTGCTTGAGGAGGTAGTTATAATGGGTAAAAAAGAAGACCAAAAAGCTTCTACGCTGCGTTTGACTTTAGAGAACACTTTGATTTGATTCCTCCAACCCTATGGCAGACCCTTTTATTCCCACTTCACTGACAAACTGAGGCTGAGAAATTAAATGTTTGTCCAAGCACATCTTGCTGGTGAAGACATACTCTAAACCTGAACCCAGCCCTTCAAACTCTTCAATAAGAGCATGGAGAGGCTAGGTGAAGTAGAGTGTTATATATATATAAAGAATATTTTAGGAGAATGTCTCAGCGTAATAGTTTGATGTGCAAACAACTTTACATCATGAATACAGGCCTTTGTGAAAGCAATACAATGGGCAACCGAGAATGTATATATGGATGGGGTGTACACAGAGAAAAATGGACGTACAGCCAAAAAGAAAGAAGAGTAATAGGAAAAAATGCTCAAAGGACTTAAGCTTGTGGTCTGAGGCATAACTAGATTCAAAACCCAGAGTCACAATTGAAAGAAAAAAAAGGAAAAGCTGACCGACATTTTTAAGTGGCCCCAGGCTTAGAGAGACAGCCTTTGAGGATGTCAGACAACCCCCAGGAGAGCTCCAGCAGGCACCTTCGGCAGCAGAACTAACCTCACCCCTTGGCCTAGTTAACCATTCCCACTCTGGGGAGAGCTCCAGAAGGCAAGGGAGAGATCACACTGTCAAATAAATTTCTCCAGCTGCAGCTGGCCGCCTGCAATCTCATCAGCTCAGTATTTGATCTTTGATAAGAGGTTAGTGACCTTTACAAGGGCAACACCCCAAATGTTCTCCGTCATCTAGACCTCTGTGTGGATAAATTTCAGGTCCTTGCTCGAAAGAGGTTTTACCAGGAAAGGCAAGAAGTGAGGCAGGGTACTGGGCATTCAAAGGGAATAAGGACAGAATGCACCTTCTCCATAAAACCTGGCAACACTGAAGGCAGATATTGCCTTTTCACGATGTTGTCTAAGATTAGCCATTATTCTTTGACTAATGCAGCATACAGAAAAATTGTGTATATTGGGTATGTGTGTATCTGCACAGACATGCAATAAGTAAGAAGAATACTAAAGACCACTGCTAATGTTTATTGACCTCCTACCATATGCCAAGCACTGTGCTTTATACTCGTTATTCCATGCAATCTTTACAGCAACCCAGTGGGGGTGGGTCTGATTACTTTCCTCATTTTATAGCTGAAGAAACAGGATTAGAAACTGTTTATACAGCTAGTAAGCAGTACAGCAGGAATTCAAACCAGTCAATCCAATTCCAGTTTAACTGCCACGTTTATGCACTAAACTTAAGCTTCAACGTTTTCATGGTATGACGCAGACACACACATGCATCAGTCAATACTGCAGACCCTACAGCAGAGAAGTCAGAGTCCCCATCCACTGAGTTTTTAATCTCCTGGTTTAACACATACCAAGTACACAAAAATTAGACAAGCAAGGAAAAAAATACAGCAGTTTATCTTCAGAAAAGATGGGAAACAAGGAGATTAAGAGTGAACATGGGGGGTGGTCATGCTTTAGGTGGGGAAACAGGAAATGAAGAATTTTCTGTGTCTCTGAAAAACAGGAAGTAGAAAGGTAACCTTCTCACTCATGAAGGAATTCCTTTAAGTTCAACAAAAATTTACAGATTTGATGGGGCATTCTGCTAAATTCTGACAATGATCATCTAAAATATCTGGGTGGAAAAGTGTGCCTAGTATCAAGGAGTTACGGTAATTTACAATTCACATAGCTATTGCCAATTCATCTGTTTCACACCCCTGTGTATCTCTGTTCTGTGCTTTTCAGACTTGATTAAGAGTGTCTGGGATATGTGACAGTGTTGGGGGAGGGGGAGAGAAAGTACCTGGCACATAGCAGAAGCTCAATAAATGTTCTTTGAAAGAATCATGAAAGGGCAAACATGGCTCACTCATCTCAAATATCAGATGTACCCAACAGTAAATAAATTACAACTTTTTCTTTAATGAAACAATCATGATATATAATGAAATGGAATGTAAAATGTGAGCGAATTTCTTCAAATTAAAAATGGACTTGCTTTGGTACCTGTTTAGAGTAACACCTACACCCCCAGACTCTTAGGGAGTCCTTGTGGTTTCCCCTCCACCATTTTTATCACTTGGCTGAAAAATGTGTACAAGAAGTATATGCATGCAAATATGCGTGTGCATGTATTTAACCCGGACCATGGACCACTGCCTTTCATATTTAAAAATGAATCCACTTAAAGGAACTGCTATCTTCTTGTCATGTTAGAGAGAAATGGTACATCATTCCTTTTAGCTTATTAAGATAGTGTAGTGGGCCCCTGAGAACCATAGTAGTGAAGGGTAACTGTCTCCTTCCCTCACTCCTCACCACAACCATTATTCTATGATTCACATCTCATGCAATTATTTGAACAATAAACAAAAGAAGGGCATTTTATTCTCCAGCATTTTTCATTTCACAAATTAGAAAAGAAACACACATAAAAAAATCATCCCCCACCCTTTTCCCCCAACCATGACTATCCTGGGAAAGAGTTTTGAAACCAGAAAGCACCAAGTAAACAGAAGTGGGACCTCATGCTACTGGACATCCAGAAGGCCATTTGGTACACCAAAGTGCAGTGGAGGTCAGCTGCGTCGAGTGCCTGGAAGGATATGGCCATATCCATGGCACCGTCACTTTAGTAAAGGAAGTACACAGTCACTTTGAAAGAGTTGGAACTTACTGGTCCTGAACACTTCTTTACAAAACAAATGAGTAGCTGAGATTCCTCATGGACTCCAGAGACATTTATAAATAGGAAATCTTTGTCAAGTTGAAGCCTAATTGGCTAAAGAATTTGTCTAACTGCTAAACTAGAAGGGACCTCATACTCTTGAAAAGATTCCAGGTACAGTCGTGGTGTGGGTATTCATGGCCTTTCATCATTCTTTTTTGTTTGTTTGTTTTTGGGGTCTTTTTTTTTTTGCTAAAATTTCAAAGACAAAGTTACTTAACTTTTCCACTGCACCTTCTATTAACTTCTGATAAGAAATATCCATAGGACAGTCATAGAACATAAAACAAACAAGAGTTCTACTCCATGGTAAGATGGTGTGAAAGAGGCTCTAACTACAGTGAAAGAGGCTCTGTAAGATTTAGCTCAATATATGCGCGTGGGCACCAGCTGGGGAGAACGCCGATTTATTCATAAAATGAGCTATGATATTATCACAATAATCTAACACATCTCAGAACTTTTTGTCTTCCTACTTTACATGTATATTACGTTCATCCCTCCTAGACAACTCTTGTATAGTGCTCTCAAGCTTCCTTAAGTATATATTCAGTATGAATGCAAACTGGTATTATTCATCCCAATTTCACCACTCACAAGGAAATCCCTCCAATGAGACCACTCCACAGTCTCCTGCTCCCCAGACAGAAGGCGGATGCCTCTCCTCACTCTGTCAGTTCCCTAAGTTCTCATCTGAGAAAAAGGCATCCAGCATGGCAGAGCGACAGGTCAAAAGGTCAAGGATCACTACAGTGACGTGCTTTAGGATACTTGCTTGATTAAGTGAGCTTCATAAAAATATCTAAGGAGCTGTATACTTACCACTTAGGAAATAGTAATCAAATTAACAGAACAAAGTGAAATCAGTTCTCAAGTTCTTGTTCTTCTAGAAGCAAACAATGACATGCAACATGTACCCTTCGAGGAACTTCACATATACCTCGGTTTTACGGGAATTTTCACCCTGCACATGTAGTTTTTGCTAACCCGGGAGGTACTATTAAAGCTATTTGAAATTCTCCCACTGCATCATATTTAGGCAGTAGTAGGAAGTAGCCCAATAACATGCTGGGTTGAGGGGGGACACCCATTTGGGTTGACAAAATCCACCACCGTTAATCCTCGAAAGTGAACTTTCTGCATCCTATAATTAGGAGTTGCTGGGCATTTGATTAAATACTCCAGGCATTTGTTCCCCAACCTCCCTTTCGTCTCTCCCCGCAACTGGCAAACAAGAGAATTTAGAACAGAAGAACCTAAAGAAACAAAGTGTGTACTTTACTACGGAAATGCTTTTACCTGCCTTGCCTGCTGTGAATGAAATGGGCTGGGCTTTCAAAATGTTAGTCAGCTTAACTCCCAGTTGGTGGCACTGGAAAAATGTAGCCATACAGTCTTATTGCTCTGTTTCTGTTCTTTAACTGCCAACTGGAATACAATGGACGAGTCGAAGGGGAACAAAAGAGAGATGGATCCAGAAAGAACATGAAGAATGACAACAAAGCAAGCAAAGAAAATGATAATGAGTCAAAGACACTGTGCTCGCCAAAGTTAGCATCCCAGACTATTTTCACATTGAAGATAATTATGCTTCCATTAATTGCCACTTTTCCCCTGAAAAATTCATGATATTTTACAAACTACAAATTAGCTAGTGGAAATTCATCTTTGCAACATTTTAGGAAAAGTCATCCCATGTGCTTAACCCAAAGAGAGAATGTCTAGAGTCATGTTGCTCAGACATGGACAAGATATATTTTACATATCGAAGGGGATTTTGGTATAAACAGAACGGGCAGTGATGTTGAAAACACTAATATTTTTGAACTACAAAGTGAGCACCTGGCCACTTTGATGGATTACAGGATAGGTACCAAATAAAGAGGAATAGATATTTCTGTATCCACAGGCACCTGGAACTTTCCATATGTCCAGTTCCTCCATCACTCTCCATGGTCTTTTGTACTTTTTTTCCTTCTCAGGCAGATGTTAAAGTATTACCACAGTAAACACAAGGCTGGCACTTACCATGAAATCTTTATTTCCCATTTTTAGCTCTAGAATACTTCCAAGTATGCCATTGTCTTTGGTTTGTGCATATTTAAGAATTCACACAACAAAAGTTAAACCCCCCCAAAGGTTAGAAAATAGTATGCCTTTCCCCCGTCAGAAGAATGATAATATTCATAATTTATTTTTATGTAAGTATGTCGTCTGATATACTGAGTTACAATTTTCCAAGCTGAGAAGGATGGAAAAACAGTCAAAATAATGTAATTTATACATAAATAAAATGCCTTATTAAATGGCTTAGCTTTCAATGCCTCAAATTGGTCACAGTTTAGAAAGTGTATATAAAGCTTTATATTACAGATTTCTGTGTCAAATTGACGAATACAAACTTTCTTGAGGGCTGGGATAATGTTAAATAAAATCAAATGTAATCTTATTTTATGGGACATGATAAAATCTTACCTCCTCAGATGGGACATCCAGAATGTCACATTTTCCCTGCGATTTTATTAATAAAGCAGCAGTTTTCTAATAGTTCTTCCTATGCAACCTTGTCTTTCTGGGTAGTCAGAGTCAGGGTATCAACTAGGTGATCCAAAGTTAGAATACAAATTACAAACAATTTTTTGTTGTTGTTTCAGCCAGTCTGAAAGTTCAGGAAAAGGAAAAAAAAAATGAAGAATTTTCTACTGGACAGCAGAAAGAAATGCTAACAATTAAGATAATTCTATACATTACCATGAACTTGCTAGCATTTTACATTTTAACTTTCTTATAATCAGTTTTTGATCCCACAAAGTATTAAAAGTTAAATTATATCTCCCCCCACCCCAGACATAGTCAAGTGGTAATTTGGCAATTTTCTCCTTTAAGACATGAATTATCTTCCTTGATCATCTACCCTGCTCAAATTCATTATAAAAATGACCAATTTACCATCCTACTTCACATGAGGAAAAGATAATACTACAGAAGGTGGGTCCCAGGATAGAGCAACCAAATGCTACCTGGGGAAAGATCAGCATGACAGAGCGTGTATGAGTAACTTAAATTTTCCAATCATTGGTTAGTTTATAAAACAATTGCTAGACTTGCCATTACGAGTTCCAAAAACATACACTTGGAAGCATGAGCCATTAGCATATGTCATTTTCTACTGGCAGAAGCCAGCTCACAATAAATCTCTTACCTTGTAGAGAGATGGAACAGCACAGGGCTCATAATAGGATGAGTGATGCATGAAATGTTCTTCAGCTCACTTTCCCTGGGATTTATACTTCCAAACCTAGGAACACCATTTGCCTGAATGGATGGAATGCTAAGCAATGCGATAAAACAACCAATGTGTTATGGATACCTTTTCAACTTTTCGAGATCTAGGAGAAACTGTGAAATCAGTAAACAAGTAAGCAAGTACGTGTCTAAAAATTATGGCACAAATTAGCTGGAAAAACACACAGTTCAAATAAGGAAGATTAGCAGTGAGCCCCTATTTTTAAGTAAGACTATGTAAATAATACGTTTTTCTTAGAAGCTGGAGGACTACTGCATGCCTGGCTATGGGGTTTAAGAGCGAGGTTGTTTTATATTGTACAAGGAAATCACTGGATCTTAATTTACAGACAAAATGTTGGTTAAATAGTCAGATTGCTTTCAAAAGCACTCGAAGGAATAAAGAAAAAGGTGAAACTAAGAAAATTATATGAGCAAAATCTTATAGGCTCAAATTCTCATTCCGTTTCCTCATTTAATTTTTTTTTTTTTTTAAATTGTCACTAACTTTTTTAAAGGCATAGTTTCAGATCAGACTTGTTTCTAATCTAAATTTAGCCTCCGTTCCTTGTGTCATATTTCTTCAGGCATGAGAAGGAAAATCAATGCCCCTACTCACCTTTGGAAGAATTTCACTGCCAAGTCTCCATGGTTCTATGGGATCCAATAATCCGTGGCTCAGTATTGATTTTTCTATGACACCTGTAGAAACAGCCTCTCTTTCCTTTCTAACAAAATATAGCAACAAGAATCGTGTAGTTTCTGAATGAATTAAACAGAGGCTATTAAGCGCAACTTCATCCTGCAGGAAAACGTGGGTTGTATTTTCTAAAAAATGTTACATTTGCTTGATATTTCTGAGCCATTTAACAACTTTTTAAAGATAATGTGAACACATACTTTTAAAGAGAATTTGAACGTAATTTCCTCAGGTATGTTGTAGCTAACTTGTGGATTATAAATAGCACTTATTTTTCTAAGGAAATCGACAAATGGTAAAAGACAAATTGGTAAACTTCAATCCCCAGTTTAAAAATATCTCCAAAATCAAAACCCCTTTTGCCTATGAAAAACCACATCATGCCTTTAACACCTAAAGTTCTGATAAAATAGAGGATGACCCTTTCAAGCAGCAGAGTAGAGTGGATCAAACCCTAGGAGAGAGAGTACGTTAAACTTTGGGGTGTATTTTATGGCACGAAAAGAGTTGGAAGATCAGGCAAGGGCCACCAACCTTCCCACTTTCCTTGAAAAACATAAATGCAAAAGCCAAACTAAACCAACCCCAAATCTGAGAAGTCGTGTTTCCAGCATTCTTCACACACCTGATTTACACCTCAAAGGCATGTGTCTCCCCCTGGGCAGACTTCTTTGGGCATGTCTGAATATATTCCCCACAGCCATCCCGCACGCTGAGTGGAGTCACTATAGTTGGCAACCCACTCCGTCACTCACTCCATCAGCCTGAGAATCTGCAAAATAAAAATGCAGTGTTAAAAAAAAATTCCTCTTACATTTGCTTTTCCCAGTAAAATCCTAGAGAAGAAAACACAAAGCAGGTTGTTTCTCACAATATATGTGACATCTTGGTTAAAAGTGACACAGCCACGTTGCACTGTGACAGGCTGAGTGTTAAGATCTGACAGATATAAGCCCACAAGAACAACCTTCCTGCCACATGTATTTAAGCTCATGGTAAAACCTTGATTTGATAGTCCCTTGATTAGCTTGAGCAACAGTGCATGCTACTGCCTTTCAAGTTCATTATAAGTTATGCTATTCCTCACATTACTGTCAATTTAAGCTCCTGTTTTACTAAAATGCAGGCATTTAAACTCATCAAACCTGTGCACATTTTTGAGTTAAGGAATTAGATCAATCCAAACTCCAGCTCAAGGGAGAAGTTCCATTGTTTATCAGGCCATGTCTACACTGGCTGAGCAAAGCGCTCTGTTCAGAAGGAGAAGCGCCTTTGGCAGCTAGAGTCTACATAGCTGACCCATGGACGCTCGGGTGGAGCTTCTTCACCTAATTACACAAGTGCAATGAAATTACTAAGCATTTGATGACCCATGACGACAAAAAAGCATGGCATGATTGTTGTTCTGATTTATTTACATGGTAGTCATTTAGCATTTAACTCAAAGTACCTATTGAAAAATAAGAATGCTTCTACTTCTTAGGCATGATGAGGATGGGCATTGAAACAGTTGATGACTCAACATTTCGTTTGACCCAAGTTGTATTCTTCCCAAACAAGACAGTGGTGGCATGATTTTAAAATGCAACATATTTTCCTAAGTGGTCTAGGTTAAGCTTTCACCTCTGATTTAATATTTGTGGGAAAAACCTTCAGAATTCAAGTAATTAAAAAGTTGATTTAGATCTCCCAGAAAAATGGGTCAAAATGGTAATTGATATTTTGCAGGAACTAGTTTCTACTCTTCCAACCTGCGCCACCAGGATTTAATAACAACTCTGGGTGCATTCTATTCTGGGGACACTTCAGTGCCCTCAGATCATCTTGAATGTTGAGATCTTTTCAACAATTTTTAGAATAAAAAGAGATTTAGCAGAAATGTTCTATTAACAGCTATAAAATTATAGGTTTCCCCCTCCATCCACCCAAACACACTCCACCCTGTGCAATAATAGAACGCTGATCACCTTTGGAATTTTGCCAGGCTTCCCCCATGGGTGAACTAGCTGAGTGGGACCAAACTGCCTTGAAGGAATGAAGCCTCTCTCACCCCAATGGAAGCCTTCAAAGGCTGTCACAGACCATCCATTCCAACTCTTTGAAGAAAGTGGGGGGAGGGGAAGGGGGGAGGATTTAAATGTGTGCAAGCATATCCAAACTGTGATCCATGAATTATACTTCTAGCAGTATCACCTCAGAATAAATTTTCTACGTCAAAGTCCAAACCCCAGTTTCCCTAATCCCTGGTCTTTGCAGGCAGGATGATCTCCCATTTTTGCCATCCCCATTTTCTGATTTTCAAGATTGTGATCAGTCTGTTGCTGTTTGATCATCGTTTAATTTATATGCCAAAGCCTTTTTTGCTGGGAGTAAATTCCACCTTCAGATTGCATCGTGGCAACACGTTAGTTGATCAACTTTACAAATTACCACTCAAATTCTAAAATTAAAACAAATCTAGGTGATCTAAGAATCGCTTTATTTAGCCAAGCCCGTCTAAAAGAAATCGAATCCAGTATCTCCTTTTCCCACATGAAAGCCCTAAGAATGTCTAAGTATAAAACCACCGTCAATGACTTGATCACAGTGTTTGAGCACCTCATGAGGAGGACATAAAGCAAACATCCTTACGGTGCTTACTATGTGCTAGGCATGGTTCTACAGGCCTTATGTACATGATCTCATTGAATCCCCATGACAACCCTATAAAGCAAGTACAGACAAGAAGAGGCCAGGGGCGTCTTGGTGGCTCAGTCGTTAAGCGTCTGCCTTCGGCTCAGGTCATGGTCCCAGGGAGGGAAGCGGAGTCCAAGAGGCAATGAGGAAGTTGCCCTGGGTCACGTGGGTAGGAAGTGGTGGAGCTAGGATTTGAATCCAGTTTGGCTCTGGAGTCCATGGTTTTACTTGGCCTCTCTCCTTGCCCTGCCATGCTAACCAAACTGCTGTCATTATGGACAGGGATTGATGTCCAAAGGTGATTCCTTTAAATTGGTGCTTTCTTTCCTACAGGAGTGGAATTAATTTGCCTGGAACTAAAAGCCAGGGCTCATTTTTCTGCTTCTTCCTCATAGGCATTTTCTTCCATATTGAGCCAACATCTATTCCTCTCAGAATAAGCTGGATATCCTCAGAAGCAAAATTGCTTCTCGCTGATCATCATCACTTCAGGATACCATTTACTCCTTTAAAACTTAAATCCTGGAAGATGCTTACCGAATGTGGAAAATATCAAATAAGGAAGAAAACTGTTAATTAAAGAAGGCCTCTGAGTAGAGCATGAACCTAATTGTTGCCTCATGGAGTCGGGCCTCCTGAGGTCAGCTCCTGATGCTCCCTTTTACAAGCTGGACAGATTGTTTTTTCTCCCTAGGACTTAGTTTCCTCATCTATAAAATGGGAATAAAAATAGTACTATTGCTTAGGGTCGTGAGGATTAAATAAACTAATCCATGTAAAATAATTCAACCTAGCGCATGGCTCATAGCAAGCCCTCAATAAATACATGTTTTTGCTGTTACAACATTTAGTTTATCGCTGCAACTAAGCCTAGCTTTCAGCTGCCACTAAGCACTAACAGTTAAAAGCTTTTGTCATTTGGGTGTGAAAGTATTAATATGGATTTTAGGAAAATCGGTTGTAGTCACAGGAAATCCTTTCAGCCCACGGACAATTTGGCTTTAAAAATTCACTATGACAGGTCTCCACAAATAATTTCATTCCCCTCTATTTTGCAAGAGCACAGGCCAATCGCAGAATATGACAGAACTACTTAAAAAGTCATCAGAGATTACAATGTTGTCAGACACCCACTTCAAGAGCCAGGAGTAGATTTTTCTATATGGTAAGGTTTTAAGTAACTTAAAAGAATTGCTTGCTTAATTGTTTGTTTTTTATACCACAATCCAGATTTCTGCCCAGAGTTACCGGACTTGAAATTGACCTGGACAGTGGGGATGTGATTTTAACGATTGTGCAATTCAACAGTAAAACTGTGCAGGCGTTCAGCTTGTCTCTTTCTTTCTTTGCTCCTTTCCCTTCTCTATATTCTAAAAGCTTAGGCTTATGCTTAAACCCCAACTCTTTGAGGCCACATGGGTGATTTAGAAATGGCTGCTTAGGAACCTGAGATAGAAATTCCATTGCAGAGAGAGGGTAATGCAAGTACTAGAGGAAAAGGATTCGCTGAGTGCATGCTTGCACTGAGCTATTCGGTAAGTGTTATACAAAGAAAAAGGAACAGATTGAAATCTTTCTTTCTTCTGGTTCTAAAATGGACACCATCACCAGAGAGAGAGAAAGTGAGAAGCCCAGAGGCCCGGAGAACCATGGAGAAGCTATTCTGGGTAAAACACACTTTTGCCTGGATATTCCCAGGATGCACAGGACTGCTTTTTTATGGTTCAGGTGCCCTGGGACTTGAGAACCACTTTTTAGTCCCCAAGGGGCTAGTGGTGAGGAGAGGGTCTCATTTCCCAGTGCCTCAGAGATAGCATATTCCTTGGCAATTCAGAAGGGAAGGAAGTACAGATGTATGAAGCAGTACCCTAGTCAAGAATTAAATTTTGTAATAAAGAGGCCAATGTGCAGCCTCATCTGACATAAAGAAAGTAGACAGAAAACGAAATGGTGAAAAAAAGCACATGCAATCTCAATTTTTAATCCTACATCTGTGCCCGTGAAAGCTTACTGCCATCAACATTCAGAGGGCATGGACTCATAAACTACCCAGGCCAGCCGACTTTCATTCTGAAATGAGATTTTAGCAATAATTAACCTTCGGTTTTCTAGACAAGCGTGGTGTGTCCCAGAAATACTCACTGTCCTAAAGTATCATCAAGTGACGGACAGTTCTAGGATTAGAACTCATGGAAGTAAGGTGGTTGAAAGTGTTAGAGAAGAAGTAAATTTCCTGATAGCAACTCAGTCATTAGAAGGAAAATGGAAAGGCCAGGAAACGCACAAGGACTTCTATTGGCAAGAGATGCCGCATCCTCCACCGGGAATGATCTACACAGACAACAGGGGCACAAAGAGGAGATCCTCTCTTCGGCACTCTGCCACCAAGAGGATGTGGAGAACAGGGGACGATGAGAAGCCAAACAGCACAATCTGGTTTCTTACTTGAGATGATGAGCCATCCATAGCAAAGGAAATAGACCATTTTAGCAACTTTGTGAGAAAGGTATTCCATGCTCAGGCTTTCTATCTGCAAGCATCATTAAGTCAGATGAGCACAGTACCAGGCACAAAATTATCCTCAACAAGCAAAATTCTTATTTTGTGACAGTCTTATTTTTTCTTATGGCCACATATTGCAGTCTTATTTAAGGCTGTTTAAATCCTTTAACCTGAGTGATTTTCAAAACGATTCTACTTATTTTGTATCAAATACAAATGCCAACAAATGACATTGATTCCCCAACACCAAATAATCTCCAAATGCCAAATGGAAAATTAACAAAAGAAAATGATCAGATTTATGAGTGGTCCTCACTGGCCACTCTGCAGACCTGCTGTCATGTCTCATTATCTTTTTTGAGGTCCCCGCACAAATTCGACCCAGGTGATTTGGTTCTTCACAAAATGAATGTGAATTAATTCTGATCATAAACTTTAATGAGATAACACTTCAGATGCTCTCAGATATTCCAAACACAAAACTTCTCTTTTTCTGTGGTAAAACTGGAAATTCTTTTCTTGGGAAACCTTGATTGTTTCACCTCTGCTGTTTTGACATAATGAACCACTTTGCGTATCAGTCAGGTCAGAGGGGACAGAACTGGAATCTCAAGCTTCCCGAATCTTTACCTCCATTGCACGGTTACATATTTCTCATTCCCTTTTGTTCACAAATTTTACAATTTCACAGAGTTACAAGCCATACAGCCTGACACCAAGCTTGATCTTGCCATTATGCTTGATTGTTTAAAATTACACTAGTCGCAGAATGTTGACAGAATTCCTTTCAATATTTTCTCTGCTGGTTTATTAAGTGGCAGTGTCAGACTTAAAGAAACGATGATTTCTGGGGCCACTTGTTCGGTTCTTTGAAGACTGACATCGCATTAAAAAATGTCCCCCCCCCCCCCGTCTTCTACTATTCTCTCTATCCTCAATATATTTGACGTGTCAGAAATAATTATAGGTGGCTTACTAAATACGGGAGACATCTCTCTTGAATATTTCAGAATGGATGAGTGCAGGATGGCTTCGTTATCAGCTTCATTCTGGTTGGAAATATGCATCCAGCATCAGCAACATCTCATGAGAAAGCAGAGGCCTGCCCTAATGTTTTAGATTTCTATTTCTGTGAATCCAGCCTAGGTACTGTTTGTTCCTTACAGATAATTATTAATGGCAAAGGCCTGTCTTCCTTAGAGGTGGCCCTCACCTTCTTGTGCCACTTTCCATATAAGCATGCTCAAGGCAGTGCCTTTTTGCTATATCACTTATTAATATCAGGACAGCTTGTTTAGAAACAGGTTTCTGATTAGAATGGGGGGCAGGCCCTTTATTTCAGAGCTCTCTCTTATTTCACCCTCTCTCCTTAGAATGGGGTACTGCCTGTTCTTTTCATCAAAGGCAGAAAACCTGTTTTGTGTCCAAGGTAAATGGAGAATGCCCACATCTATATTTCCTTTCAAAGCTTACTATTCTCCTCTATGGTAAAAAAAAAAAAAGCTAACAAAGGATCCTGCTCTATCAGTCTTGGTTGTATCATAGGATAAATAAAGTCATCTCTCTACAAAATGATGCATCCTATGCACCTCTTCAGGTGGATGGAAGGCAATCTAATACTGGGGACATCATCCCTTTTCACTGATAATCAGAATTACAGCAAATTTCTTAAATCTCTGATTTGTTGGTTGATATTAGCTCCCCTGACAAGCTCTCGAAAGAAACTCCGCCAGAGGGGCTCATAAGTGGAGAGGCCCAGGGCCAGCTGAAACCTCCTGATGCAAATTCTGGGAGACAGGTTTCTGAGATGACCCTGAACTGAGGGACAAAGTTCTTTTTTTTTTTTTTTTTTTTTTTTAAAGATTTTATTTATTTATTTGAGAGAGAGTGAGAGAGAGAGAGAGAGCACAAGAGGGAGGAGCGGGAGAGGGAGTAGCAGACTCCCCGCCGAGCAGGGAGCCCGATGCGGGACTCGATCCCGGGACTCCAGGATCATGACCTGAGCCGAAGGCAGTCGCTTAACCAACTGAGCCACCCAGGCGCCCGAGGGACAAAGTTCTTGACTTGGACAGGTGGAACTGGGTTTCTTATCTACCACTTAGCCATGTGGCTTTGAGCAAACCGCCTAGGCTCCCTGAGGTTTATCTTATAAAACACCTTTTGAGGCTTATCTAATAAATTGGACAATGTATCTGACAGTGAAACCATTGGTTCATAACAAAACATCATACAAATGCTTGGCATTATTTTGTCTCAAATAACGACCTGGGACTAATGAGGAAATAGGTCAAGATCATGGACATCAAACAGAAATCTAGGGGAAAACCCATATAGAACATAATCGTGCTTATTTGGCACTAAGAACAAGGCTTTCTTCTAAAGAAATATTACCATTACTTAAAATTTAATCTTATGTATATATCATATATACAGGTGACCAATTTTCAAGGAATGATAATGCAGTAAAATACTCGAACCCACATATAGAGAAGACATAAATGAACACTTCTTAATAATAAAGGAGGCATTTCATTGTCTTACTGCACCTAAGGGTCATAATTATGATTATCAGTGGCTAATTGACTAGAGAAATGGATGGAATCCAAATGACTCTATGATATAATGAGAATAAATTTTAGGCATTAATTCATGCTATCCATTTTGAATACTATCATAGGTCTCTATTGCAAAATAGTAGCACTACCTCAGTAATTCCAAGCTATCTGCCCTGAGCTTATTAGTGATTTGTATTCTCTCTAGGAGGATGTTAACCACAACAGAAATTTCCACATTCTAACACATCACCAACCATGTTGCCCCAACATAATGACTTTTGGGTGGTGCTGAAGCCTGGGAGGTTCACTTCTCTGAATCTGATGCACCAGGTTTGGAAAGAACACCAGGAAGTCACTGCAGGGGTGGGAAATAGGGAGGAAACAATAAACTCTGTCCTGACTCATGGATGGGACCGTCAAAAAGATGAAATGAGTTAAAATTTGAAGAAGACTTTGTAAGTTATATGGCACTAGACAAGTCTAAGATATAATTATTGCTCTTAATAGTCTTGCGCAGTTTACAACAGATGTTATATATAGCTTGAAAGGGAAGGGTTCTTTTTCAAATGATGGTATATTTATTCCTCCATCATCTAATTCTTGCTTTCTCAGCTCATCTCTCAGCCAACATGAGTGACATGTATAGTCTATTCTTGTTTTCTTCTGTTTTTGTCACAGTTTGACACAGTTGGAATAGATGGGAAGATCTTGCAGAGAACAGAGCTGCAAGTGAATTTGGAAATTTTAAAAATAGCTGTCTCTGAATAGTAAGGTATAAAGTTTTCTGTATGTAGAAGGTTAAAGATACTTCTTGTTAATACAGCTAAAAGCATGTAGCAATTATTGAAGGATGGTAGAAAATTCTGAAAGCTCAGCATTCACACACTGTCTGTTAGGATGCCATTGTCACAAAAGACAGATACATGTCGTAATGATTTCCACTC
The DNA here is from genome assembly GCF_029215605.1 of Mirounga angustirostris. Taxonomy (NCBI): domain Eukaryota; kingdom Metazoa; phylum Chordata; class Mammalia; order Carnivora; family Phocidae; genus Mirounga; species Mirounga angustirostris. The sequence goes on from NW_026991713.1 coordinate 23,476,564, forward strand.
TGAGCTTAGCGATCTGAATTGCATCCTTGAAATAAATAAATTTGCATATGTGCATGAGCATGCATGTGGAGGCATGGGTCCTTATGGTTGTATAATTATAAACATACACAGTTGTGCAAAAATATGCCACAGGAAGAACGCAGGACACATTTGGTAGAGTGCCATAAAACTCTACAAAGCTATTAACAGTCATCTGTAAATCAACTGAAAGTAAAACTAGATTAATCAAGTAGGTATTCATTTCTTCACACGGAAAGGGCTGTTTTCATCTCCTTAATTTATAAAACAAGTATCTTTGGAATACTGCTTATAGAGCTTAAGGGGGGGAAGGGAGAAAAGTATAACGGGGTTCTATAATGGACAGTTTTTTTCCTAAATAGAATGAGGGAAATTTACATTGGCTAGCATGGAGTGATTACTAGGTAGGTAGGTAGGTAGGTAGGTAGATAGATAAATAGATGATAGATAGATAGATAGATAGATAGATAGATAGATAGATAGATAGATAGATAGATAGATACAGTGAGAAAGGACTAGTAGAACAGTAACCATAACATGGTCCTGAGTAGGTTTCACACACACAGACAAGTGTATGTATAGAAAAAGTGTAAAAAAGATGAAGATCAATCTGTTACCAGATGTTCTATCTGGGAAGGGAAGTAGAACTGGGGAGGGAGGAGCAGTAAGAGGAGAGGGAGCTCCTTTTCCCTCTTTAAATTTCACTGTGATTACCATTGTTTTTATAATTAATTTTAAAAGAAATCATTAGTTTAAAGAAATACCAGTCATGGCACCTATACTTGAGGAATCCTGAATATAATTACAGGTCTTTTGTAATTGAGCCTACCACTTTTCATGTTGCTCACCGAGTTCTGCAGAGTAGATATTCTTACTCGATGTAAATAGCATCTCTCTGGCAGAGGGCCACTTATCTGTTATGAGTACTTCCAAAGCTCCACCCAAGACACTACGGCCATGATAACCTCAAACGTAAGGAGCCGAAAATACTAGGAAATCCATCCTGCTCCTCAGCCCACCTTCACAGCTAAAAGGGTTTTCCTTCTTGCTTTTAATGTGTCAGATATAAAGCACTAGAGAAAAAAAATCGTATCGTCCTTATTAAAGTCTTATCCATACATGCTGACCATATCACACTCCCCCAATCAGCCGTTTCAGAACACGGGCTCGGGTGGAAGCACACACACTTTGCCCACTGCCCATGGCATTGTTCTTTACACCATTATCAGTGCATTTAAGCTGGGACCCTTTGAAACAGCAGAGCACAAAGAACGAAGAGTCTTCAAGATTGGGTCTGATACCGTGTCTGCAACAGGAGCAACCTGACTCATGGGTTGGCACACAGGGCCTTAATTGCGCGTTCATTTGTTTGAAAATATGCCTGAACAATGATGCAGGCACTTCGATCATGGTGAGAGCATGACATAAATGATCATCTCTTCATTCCCCTCAAGAAACTTGTAAAGGTCCAAGAAATAACTTCAGACAGAAAAGATCTTAAAAGTGATCTATCTCTTCTAACCTTTGAAGAATTTATCTATTTGTCTTTGATTATAAAATTTTACTCATTAGAGAAGTCAGCATTAATTTTTATGTCCATGACTTCAAAAGTCAAAATAAAAGAGTTCCGAGTTACATGAGGAGTTGGGAAAGCACGCAGTGGGCCAAATCCAGCCTGCCACCTGTTTGTGTAATTAGTTTCTTTGGAACACAGGCACGCTCATCTGTTTATGTATTATCTGTGGCTGCTTTTGAGCTACAACAGAAGAGGTGAGCAGACACAAGAGAGAATGTATTCACTGAAATCGGAAGGTGTACTAAAAAAACATAAAGTACTTATTTGTCTTCCATTTTGGCATGTTTTTTGGGGAATCTGTGTCTGTAGATATTCTAGGAGTGATTTTTTTAAGGAATGTGTGTGTTCCCTCTCTGCTACCAGGAAGAACAAAAAGAGATACTGAATAAACGGTATTGTAAAGCATCGGTAGAAGAAATATAAATTAGAAAATGGAAGCACTTTACAAGCCATGTTTTAAAATCTGAACTTTGCTACCACTTCATTCACGCCCAGCTGGGCCAAGTGCTGAAATCTGAATGTGTATGGTGCGGGTAGGAAGAAAGACCTGAATTAAGTGATTAGGAAAATAACGGAGCTTATTTAACCAGTCTTTGAAAATATTTATAATATTGTGAGAACTGCCCCCAATTCCTGAATGTCTCTTCCTGAAGAGAATCTGTCTAAAAAAAAATTGCTTAAGCTAAATTTTTGCAAAACATTTGCATGGCTGGAACTACATAGAGTACTGCCAAAGATGCTCCAATTTAATTATGCCCAGCAAGTTGGCTGGGCTTGTTTGGCACTTCATTAACAAAAAATAAACCTCACTCTTTTTCCTGAGAAAATAGCATTTTAGTATTTTTGGGGACGGCAAAGTTCAGTGCGCTACTTCTTGGTATGAAAAAAAAATGTATGTGGGTATATAAAGCTTTAAATTTTTCTCCTCTGGCATGGTAACTGACTACCCCAGAAAATCAATGTTTTAGACATGTGAGTGAAGACAGGTCATATAAAATTTACCTTTAAAAGTTTTTTTTAAAAAATCACAGAGACGCAATGCCACAAAGCAGCAAGAGAAAAGATCTGGAAATCGAGAAAATAGATTCTTGTGACACTTCTAAACTAGCGGGGGTGTTCTGTGCAAGCCAATAACTTAGTCTTTTTTAATTTCAGCTTCTTTTGGTGGTAAAATATAGGTAAAGTGTGGATGTTAAGAGAGAAAGTAAAATAAAGATAGTTGTATATTTGTGACTCGGTTACCGCTCAGAAGGAAGGAAAGGTACAATTAAATTAAAGGTAAATTACATACATATAACGCCTTACATGAAGAGCTTCCTGACTCAATTATCAGCAGTGGGACAGAGATCTCTCCAGTCCTGTAACAAGTTCTTATCCAGAGAATTCAGTCTGAATTTAGTTGAAAGGAGTAAGTTGCTAACAAGTTGCTAACAGCTGTCAATGGACTTCAGACTCACACCACAAACTAAAGAATGACACAACTCATGTGGTGAGTGGAACATGCACAGGACATTGGTAAGGCTAAGGAGTTGGGGTGGAGGGTAACACGGCACACAAAAGAAGGATTCTTAGAGGAGGTGACACATTTGTGTTCAGCAAAGGAGGCCTCAGATTGGGCCACGACAGAGGACACAGAAGTGACTTAGAGGCCAAGGAGACAGTCAAAGCCAAGAAATGATAGGGTTCCTAAGCAGAATTCCCAGCTCTTGTCTGTGTGGAAAGCAAAGTTTAAAACAGGAAATTGTTAGAGATAAGATGAGCAAGGCAGGATGCAGTGTATTTAAGGTTAGAACTCAAGTTGGGACTATTTTGGACTTTATCCAGCAGGGCAGGAACACACGGGGGTGTTTTAGGCCTGCACAAGGCAGTCCTGGCAATGGGTTCGACATGGGAGAAAACAGAAGTGGAAAAAGGAAACTGAAAATGAGTCTCCAGTGTCTAGTCCAGGTAGATGCGAGGATGTGGATCCACAGCATGCTACAGAAGAACTCAGGACGAGAAACCAGGTTAAGGGGGATGGTGATGAGGTCCCTTTGTGCATGTTGGGTTGGAGGGTGCCTCGTGGACATAGCAGGCAGTTGGATATCCTAGGAAAGGGATCTGAGCTACAAATAAAATTTGTGCGTCATTGTAAATCCTGACAGTGGATGAGAGTATGGGAGGGGAGCAATGGGCTGAGGATGAACCTCGTGGAAGAAGGAGGAAGAGAAGGCCATGATAGAGATAGGGAAGGAACAACCAGAGGAACTTCAAGAAGGAGAGACTGATCGATGTGGCCACATGTGCAGAGAGATTCAGGAGAGACTCAAAACATTCCTTAGGGTTTAGCAATTTAGGAACCATTAGTTCCGTTGTGAGCTGAAAGCAGGTGTCGGATGCTGGGGACTGGGAGGTGGAGGCAAGGAAATGCACAAAATACACACACAGCAAATTTTCAAGAGGTCTGAATGAGATGGTGAGTGGAGATACTGGCCTGAAGATGGACTGGAACCAGGACACAGGGGAGGAAATTTAAGATGCAAGAAACACGGGGATCCACTTGAACGGATGACTGTCTCTGGACTGAAGTGCCAGCCCCGACCACAGCAAACTCGGCTGTGGCTCCATCCGTGACGGTTCCACACACCTCTCCTCTTCCTCCGTCCTTTCTGTTCCACCACATTCACATTTGAGAAACTTTCTGGGCAGTGTGCCCTGGTCCCAGGATGACAGGCTCTTTAGCAAGCAAAACCTGAAGATGGAGTCAGATTCGTAGCTTTTGTACGAAATCTCCTAGGAAATCAGAGGAAAGGTGATTGTTTTCTTAAATAACCACTATTTTTTAAAAACAATCTCTTTAATTCCGACTTCAGTCCTGTCATTGCCAGAGTGCTTATCTAGTACTTTATCATAATGCTTTTGAGATAGATGTGCAAGTACATCATGAGACATCACACATGAGATCTGATTTGTTGGTAGATGGCAATTATAGGTGCAGTTAGTTTTCAACAGCACAGAAATTCCCACACTGGAAAAGGGACAGCACAGCAGCGTTAAGAGAGGGTCATCTGGATATGAACAGGTTTGAGCTTTCCCTAGCTCTGTCGCTACCTAGCTTCGTGACCTCACCAAAGCTCCTTCTCGAAGTTCAGCCTCTACTACAATGATGGAATGAGGGGCTTCCATTTAATGGTTTCCTCTTCCAGAATTTCCAACTAAAAGAAAACTGTGACTGACACTCCTCTTACATTTTCTAAGATTTAAGAAATTAAATCAAAATATATTTTGTGGCTACTGAAGCCAATACTGAGCAGGACCAAGGTCATAAAATTAAGGCATCTATCTTGGGAGAGAAACACCTACTGGTAATAATTAGGAAAGAGAGCTAGACACATAGCCTCTTCTTTTACCAAATGAAAAGCTCATTTGAATCTCACAATATTTTCCTTCCCTTTCAAAGTCCAGTAGCAAGTGTTTGATGACAAATCAAAGCAGGATTGTTCCAGTCACAGTATACATGCCAGTGTCTCCAAAAGCAAAGGCAGAATGACAATTTCTAGAGACAAATGATTCATTTCTGCTTCTGCTCTATTCACTAGGAGAACGTAACTGCAGTCAAGATTCAATCTGAGGTTCAGTAATACCAAGTCTATGCCTTTGGTTACCACACAGACAGCCGTTTCTCTGGAGTATCTCCCTAGATGGTGTCGAGTGACCTCAAAGAACTCTAGAGGGTGGGGATGAGGAAATTAAAAAGTGCTTTTAGTTTCACAGAAATTCAACTAATGCATATTTTGTGATCCTGGAGATAAAATGGAATAAAGCGTAGTGCAAAGAAATAATTTTCTCTTTCTTCTTCATTCCAGAGACAGAAGAAAAAACATGCAGTAAGTATGTTTGGTCCCTTTTCTAGGATTTGCTGGGACCCTGTTTATCCTTGGGCTTGCTCTTAGCTGTAATTTCAGCATCAGAGAAGCAAGACCTTCCAACACTTAACTCCTTCCTACCCTCTCCTGTTTCTGAGCCCTCCTTCACTGACCGTTGGGTTTTGTTGATGTACTTGGTATTTTATTGATTTCCTTCACCACTTCGTTTACCCCCTTTTCACATCCTATCTTCAGTCTCAGTCCAGGGCTTGGTCAGCGCCCACCTGGATTACTGTGGCCCCTTTTATCTGGTGCTCTGTTTTCTGAACTTAAGACTCTTCCTCTGCCTTTGTGTGGCTTCCAGACATCATACATAAGCTGACGGTCAATACACAGCAGAACCACTAGGGTTGTTTCCCACGCTTTTCCAAGGACCTCATCACTTCCTCTTCTTCCTTAGGTTCCCATGCTGACATTTTCCCTGGTAGGTTTTCCTAGCTTCACAGTCCCCTGTGGGCACCCCACCTGCCCTATCTGCTTTGTCTCCTAACCCTCTCTGGTCTGCCATATCCTTCTCAGGCAAGTCATCTCGATGCCCACATCATTCAGCCACTCCTCTTTCATTTCTGAGCCTTCTCCCAAAGTGTGCCCTAAGTGTGTGATGACGTCTTCTCCATCCCGCCTTCAGCAATGACTGGCTCTGGCCTTCTGTCAGAACTCTACCTTTGCTGGCAATATCTGGAAAGCAAATGGGCCTTAGCTGCAATTTCTCAAGCACACACTATTCTTCAGGGCCTTCCTCTTTTAATACCTAGAATTACCGTATTTGCATATTTCATGCCTTCATGTCTTTAGTAGTATTTTCTCGCGCCAAACTTATTATATTTATATATCCTTTATTAGACTGTAAACTCCCCAACTACAGGAATTATATAGCTATAAATCAACCTCTTCAGGGTTGTCCAGTCACCATTTTAAAAATGACTTTAATAGTGACAATAAAATAGAAAGTACTATCCTAATGTACCTGTTTTTCCACGAGGACATAAATGAACAAATCATCTTGGTAACTACATAGCTAGGCTCTATCAGCTCCCCAGTGGGCCTTGAAAGCACTAATCCTGTTTCTTACCTTGCTTTCTGTCCCGTGGAGCTAATCCAACCACAGACTTGCCTTTGAAGTCAACTGGAACATCATGCATGGGTGAGCTCCAGAGAGCACACAAAAGCAAGAAAAGAAAACTGACATGTTATTCTTAACCAAAGGGACTGTGCTATTTCCGTGTTTCCACACACACTTGGGCATCCCACAGACTTCAAGAGCCTGCAGATGAAGTAGAAGAAGCTGAAGTTAGCGGTGCCTTGTGAATGGGGAACGGGGCAGCAAATGAAGCACAGCAGAATAAAAGTCTTAAATTCCTAGTAAATAATTCCTCTTTTTTCTTTATCAAGAGCCATACAAATCACAAATACAAAACTCTTCAAGGTTATAAAACTCCTCCCTGAGAATGTCAAACTCTTCTGGAAATGGCAACCACTCTTCATCTGAGGCATCACAATCGCCTTGCAGGCTAGTATTAAATCCCATGCAACAGCCATTTACCCGGAATCTTTGCTGAAAAGGAGTTGTGCTCATCAAGATGAGAGCCTCATCACTATCTTCAAGAAGAAAGTATAAAGCAGCTCTCAGAGCATATAGCTCTCCACGACCACTTACAGAGAACACTCTCAAAGAGCAATGGTCTGCAATGCAGCAACACAGTGAAATCTAAATGACAGCTTTAATACTGCTTCTTGTAGTCAAGGGCTTAAAACCAAACAATGTTGGGAAACTAACTAAGTTCATTATGTACATGCCTTTTGACCCTGCAAGTCCTTTCCTAAAAAGAAATTCTGCAGAAATAAAAGAACCAACAAGAGGCCCCACTACTTAACAACTATGCATATTCTGGGGTGGATTTTCCTGACCTCTCTAAGTCTCAGTGTGGTAATTTGTAAGTCGTGGCTAATGATAGTTCTTGCCTTATAGCCCATGTGGGTATGATGCCTGGCATGCGGGAAATGGTCAAGAAATGTTAGTAAGGTGGGTATTATAGTCCTTACTTGGCAGAGGAAAAGAACTTTGTTTCAAAGATGCTAAGCAATTAGCCCAAGATAATGGCATGTCTTGAATTTGCATTGAATTTGTTTTGATTCCAAACACTATCACCTTCCTGCCTCAAAGGCTGCTACTTAACTTAGGGCCCTAAAGTGAACAAGAACAGGAGACATCAACTGAGGAAATGCTCCAAATGCCATCTGAATGATCATGCAAGGAGGTCTGAGTTCTCATAACCCTCTCTTCAATGTGTGTGCTCAGATATTAGAATATTAGACTTGCGAAAAACATCCAAGGCCCTCAAATCACAGGGGGATGAGCTCAAACATAAAAATGACATAACCAGGTGATGTAGCCTGAAAAATGAACACAAACCTGAAAAGCTAACAGTCAGTTACTGACAAGATAGGGATTCACCATAGGTGCAAGAAAAAAGCTCTGTGCTCCTGGACATTGTCACAGTACTCCAATACTGATTTCACATTTAAATATTTTAAGAGGAAGCATAAGAATTTGTATTTGCCATCATAAGCACTATTAATCAAAATACTCTGGCTGCTTTTCTGGGGTAAAGACGTGGATGACAATGAGCAAGTTATGCCAAGGTTAAGTTGTCATGAATCAGCACTTGGAGGGGAACTAGAGAGGTGTCATCCCCAGAAACAGTGGACAAGGTGAGGATGCTATGCTGAAAAAGACTTACTCTTAGAGGTATGGCACTAAAATTAAATTTTAAGAAGACAATGGACATCGTGATCTAGCAAGTGAAACGGAGAATAGATGAACCCATAATTCAACAAAAACTTGATCTTTTTGTTTCTACTTATTGTCTTTGATCTCTTCTGATTCACAAATTTAGCCATATATCATATTCCCCACTGTAGAACGCTTTCATCTTCTTGAGTTTTTTGTTTCATTTTTCTTCAAATGGTGTAAGTCTAAATGTGTAGTTTTCTTTTTAATGTATAGTTTTAAAGGTAGAGATAGATAAAATGTATTTAAGTCTCTGAACTTCATGTTCCAAATCATCTACTGGGGGTGGGGGTAGGGAGAAATCCCACTGAAGAATTTCTCAACCATACCTTTTGAATTCCATGGAGTCTGAAAGTGCCTTCCGCAAATGGCTATCAAAAATGAAATGCAGCCTAGAGTAGACAGCAGGGAGAGGAGATCCTTATTTGGGGATACCAAAGACATTCACAAGTCACAGAGAGAAGGTGTGTAGTGTCTTTGCACTCTTTATCTGTTTAGACAGGTGGATGGTGAACCCTGCTTCCCAAAGACGCTGAGAACCAAGAGCTGCCACATCCTTAGAGAGGAATCTGCTCTCCGTTCTCTGAGAGGGTCTTATTAAGTATCTTTCTGTCTGATTCTCCCTCTGATGAATCTAGTATAAGTCTATTCACATATCAGGATACTCAGGAGAATTTGTCCTTTGCTGCACCCTCCCCCTATTCCCTTAATATTAGGGCATCTGTCCTCCTTGCTTATTGAATGCCACACACTGTCCATAGGAGATATCTGGTGGGAATGGGGCACTCATTTGTCTCCAATTCTTCCCTTCCCTGAGTAGAGAAGGTAGAAATGGTCAAGGCTCTTCTCTTTAGGTCTACAAAATACACACACCACAAGATAAAAGTAAGAATAATTAAACTATTTCTGGGCTTTTCTATGCTGAGATCTTAACCTAACTAGGGGCAAAAACATCAAGGTTTTTTTATTACAGCTTTAAATTTTTTTGGCTAGCTAATCTTTGCCTTACCTTGCATAAATGACAAATACATAAATACAAAGTTGTTTCTCCTTAAAATCCTAAAAGTTTATAATCGTGATAAGAACGAAGATTGAACTAATCCCAAAGCTCTTTGCCTAATGTTAGGTGTTGTTTGGGATAGTGTTTTTAGCTATGTGGGTGAATGGTGTAATATTTCCCCGAGAGAACAAAGCTCTGGGCAGGGCTTGACACACCTAAGGATGCTGTTAAAGGCAGCTTTGAAAAGTTTTCCATTGCACAGAATATGTTTGTCTGTCTTCTCAAGACAGCAAAGAAGTTGAAGCATTTCAAAAAACTTTTCAATTTTCATTTGTGTCCAAATTTTAGAAGAATATCATGAAGTACAATTAGGGCAATGGTAAACTCCACGCCCCCCCCCCCCACATACATAGTTTATTATAAACCTTCAATAAAGTACTTGTAAATTTTGGACACTTAATTACTAACCATGTAACACAGTTAATTTTTTTTAAGTCTTCATGAAATGAAAATCTTTTTGCTGATGAAATAAATTGAAAATTGTAACAACCATTTTCAGGAACTAGTCTTTATTCTGAATGTTCTCATTACTGTTCTCACAACAAATAGTCTGAAATAACATTCTGAGCCAAAAAGCTATATGTTTGATTGTTTATGCTGCTTTCTACCTGTGAGGGAACAGCTTCTCCCTTCACAGAACTGAAGTATGATTGCTAAAGTAATTTTATTATATTATCCAATTAATTCTTTAAAGTTCTTTTTCTCTCTCCAATTATACAATAGTTGATGAGGGAAACATCGTATTTTTCCCTTTTATAAAATCCTCCTCAGTGCCTTTATTTATTTATTTTCTTTTTTAAGATTTTATTTACTTATTTATTTTTTTTATTATGTTATGTTAGTCACCATATAGTACATCATTAGTTTTTGATGTAGTGCTCCATGATTCATTGTTTGTGTATAATACCCAGGGCTCCTCAGTGTCTTTAGCAACACTGGTCAGACAAGATAATTAAGGGGGAAAAAGCCAATTGAAAAATTGAGTTAATAAATGATTTGAAGTCTTCCCAAATTTATGATAATAATCATGATTATTAAGCAAAGAAGATACGATTTTCATTAGAAAGGTCATATACTGTACCAATTTTAACTCAACTTAGAATGGAAAAAATAAAGCCCCCAAACTACATAGAAATTCTGAACTCTTTAAAATATTCTAGATCAGAACTTCTTTGCCCTATGTACTGACATTTCCTATTGTATTTACCTAACCAAAAAATAAATACTACCAAAGAGATAAGTGAATGAAGGAGGTTAAGGTATTCATAACTATCAGAAAGCCAGTGAGTAACAATGAATTGAAGTGGGTTAGACTGGATCGCATTGCACCACACTGAATTAGCAGGATTAAAATAAAATGAGGACTAAGCTCTGGATTCAAATCCTGCCAGCACTTTGAAAGCACCAGGCTTAAAAAATAGATCTCAATCTTGAAGATGATATGCTGCCTGTTTATAGAGATAATCCTATTCTTCTACCATTTGCCTACTTGTCAAAACTATTTCTCTGGACTGATGAGAAGCACAAAATCTGAAGGGAAGCAACGTGAATTTCCTGTTTCCATTATGTAAGTACATACTTCCTAGGTGACTACTTGAAAGTTAGACCATTCTCCTATTTACTTAAAAATTAAAATTAAAAGCTGCTAATGTGAAACTATTCTTGTAAATGTCACCAAATGGAATTTATTTTAAAGATCAACAGCCCCGTCATACAACATGCCTAAAAATGGAATGCTATTATTTGTGCGTCACGTATAGCCTTTTACATGTCATATCCATAGTGAGCCAACAAAACAGAGGACTCAAGAAACTTAAAAAAAAAATCTTTTGACTGAAACGAGTTATTAATTTAGCATGTTTTGAAATACCTTCTTTTTGTTTGTACATTCAAGTTGATATGCCATGTCCCCGATTTGCATGATATGAATTTGAGAAGAAGCAAAGGTTTTATTTTTGCAATGACAAAACACACAGTTAATTCAGAGAACACAGAATCTTCAACCAACTCAACTGATTGGGACTGCATGGAGAAAACTGGCTGATTAAATATTTCCCTTTCCAACTGCATGTGGTGTGTTCTTATGGCAAATCACAGGGGCTAAATATTGTTCGCCATTGTGCACCCAGGTGGCAGCGAGATACCAACAATTACACACTCTAGCTAAGTGCCAAGGTTCATGCCTGAAATCAGTGTCAAAATGAAAGGACCATAGAAAGTTAGGGTGAAAGGGGAGAAAAGCTCATCCTCAGCATTTTACTGATATCAGTGCAGGATGCAATAAGCACTTGGAGCATATTTTCATTTTTGGAACTCTCACGGACTGTTTAACTGCTACTATTACGACACAGACTGCAGAAATATTCCTTGTTTCCTAAAAGCAGAAGGTAGCTCGAAGTCTCATGGCCAACACTCCATCATCACTCATCTCAACTAGCAAGTAGGGATTCCCAAAGAATGGGGCTGCTTCAGCTGAGTATTCCCATAGGAATTAGAGGGTACACATGGGCTACCATGATCATGGGCTCAAGGTGCAACCTTTCTAGCTTGCTTTACCCAGGGAAATTAATACATATTACACATATATTATGTATTAGTAATACCTCCTTGAAGTAAGCCTATCGTCATAGCTATGTGTACAGGTCATGGCTCTTACAGTCAGTAAAACAGCTCCATAGCAGAGCTCAGGTATAGTAGTTGCTTTAAGAAATATCTATCTGAATTTTCCTATGAAATAAAATTTCTACCTTAAGCACCTGATTTGAGAACCCACACAAAATACAGACATATATATTTTTCTTGAGGAGTCAAGGCTACATTTTTTTTAACACGATTGAGTAAAAACATAAATAAAATTAACCGCAAGAGCTGCTTGTTGGTAGAGGAGAAGCTGCATTAGGATTTTGAATGCTGAATTTACCTTATATTGAAAAAAAATCTGACATAAAGTATTAACCAATAAAACTTTATGATGGTTAAGAGGATGTCTCTTTTGGGGGGGGGGCTGTCAGCAACTTCTGTGATACTAAATAATATCCCAAGGGAGAGAGAAATAATCATACAGAGCATAAAAAACAATACAACCAGCTTAGAGTCTGCTGCACCCTGGGCCTGAATAGTGTTGATAAACATAGACAAAGATAACACAACTGCCCTTTCTCTTAGAAACACCAGAAAGTTCACTCCATATTTAATGAATTAATGTTGATAAGAGTGACAGCTTTATTTATCTCAGAAAAGGCAAAAACATATACAAAAATAAAAATTATGTATATCTATACATTCCTTAATGGGATCTCTGACACTGATGAAATATTTAAAGATCTTTGAAGGCCTGGGGCTATAAATTTAGGAATACTATATCTCTTTCCCTGCTAATTTTCGTCCTGTTGTCAGTCTCTCCTTTCTTTGCACCTCTCTTCCCCTCTTCCCAGCCTCAAATGTGTATTAACTGCATATTCTATGCCAGGCACTGTGCTAGGCTGTGGGGCTCTTGTTTCCATGCTTTCCAGTCCTTTTCCTCTTCTACTTTCTTCTCTTACTTTACTATTGGTTCCCTGAACTCTTTGCCAACATATCACCTTGACACATGTCCAAACACTTAAACAGCCAGGAAGCCAGGACACAGGAAATGTGTGAAATGTTACCTAGCCTCAAGTCCCTTTAGTTGTTGCAAACGTCATGTGTCGAATGATCAATGCAGATAAAAGAACTTTTGGATTTCATTTCCAAGACAGACTTTGTTGGCACCATGGGCTTTGACCCAGACACAGAAGGACGGGAAGTGTTGAGAAAGAAGTGGCAAAAGTGTTTCGGGGCAGGAATGATCAGAGGAGACACAAGGCAAACTTCATGGGGGCAATAAGCAGATCAGTCTTCTCATTTAGCAGATTCTTATTTTGAAATAGGTAATAATGCAGTTGGAAAGAAAGATTGAAGCCAAATAGTGAGAGGTCTAAAGAAGGTTTGAAATTAAATGTTTTATCCTACTGGCTCTGGGGAATCCATAGATGCAAAGGGAAATGGCAGAACGGACTATAAGGTGGCTGCATGCTCCTATTCTAAGGGCAGAGGCTTGCCTGTTACATCCACGGCTTTATTCTAAACACTTTGAGGAGGCCTAGGACCTCATAAAAGCTCCATAATACTTGTTGAATGACTGGAAGCATGAACAGAGCCTAAAACACTTGGGTTTTAAGTCATCTCAGCTTCCTGCTAGCTCTGTGACCTTGAGGGAGTTAACTTCTCAAAACCTCCATTTCCTCTTCTACAAGCAGGGATAGTAACACTACCTTTCTCAGAATGTAATTGAAAGGATTAAATAAGAAAACAAAGGTAGAGGGTTTAGTACATTGGCATATAGAAACTAAATGTGCACCATTAATAATTAGAATAAGAGGTCCCTTAAAATAGTGTAAGCAGCATTAGAAGGAAGCACATGTAATAAAGCCAGTGTGGTATTTGCTGCATCATGAGCCTAAATAGTGAGGGGAAAAGGATGAATTTAGAACCCAGTTCTAAATACACATCAATAAGATAACTTCTTAAAACACATTCTGACGGCTTTGCCAATATAGTCTTCTAAATTGGCATATATGCCTAGAATATATTTTAAGCCCTTGAAAGGAGAGGCAAGTGAAGTACGAGTTCCAAAACGATATGGATTGTGATGTGATTAGCTGATCCATGTATGACTAACTGGCGAGACTCCTATAATCTGCAAAATCAGGCAAATCATGAATATTGAATTAATGGTGAATATTAAATAAAGAGCCACAAGAATAGTGTCTGGAACAGGGTAGGAACTGAACAAACATCTGTGGAATGAATGAATGAAAATTTTCTAAATCCTTATGGGAGAACATTTTAAAAATCATTTATTTGATTTCCACGTTTCAAATTTCTAGCAAATCAAATTCTTCTTCAAACATATCCTGAAGATCCAATATTTTCAAAGATGCCAGCAGTAAACTATGTTAAAACCCTTGAGATTGTGATAATTAATGGTACACCATATGTTCCTGACCATGGCGTGCTTGCTACCTTATCTTTCTTTCTCTAAGGAAATTCCTAGCCTGATGGTATATTTCAGGCTTTGCATTTGGACTGTGAATTTGATCATCAGAAAAATATAGGAATTTCAAAGATTTATAAATCACAATATGTTGTGCTTAAATAATGCCAAGTGACATTAAGAACATAAATTATGGCTCAGAGATGTTATTAAAAATGCAAAACAGTTCTGTTCACTATAGGGTGTAGGATCATAAAGTCTAGCAACTTTACAAAGACTCAGGGCCATTATGATTCTATACGAGCCATCTCTTGATTAAAAAAAAAAAGATTATAAAGACCATTGAGCAAACTACAATTTTCACATTTTAAAAATCTGACAAATTTTTCAATGCTTCAATTAATTATTAGTGAGTGACAGAGTGTGTACTTTTCTGAAATCATTCTGGGATCCTTTAAACAAAAGTATCTGACTGATGGTAATGCAAATTAAAATCTGCTCTTGGATCACAGAGGTGATTAAACACAAAACTCCAGTTGATAAAACTTTACAATGTATCCTTGCCAACATGCTAGAAGAGTAACCTGGAGTGACACCTTCACCAGCTATCCAAGAGGGTCCCCCCCCTGCCCGTTTTTCTTGTAACAAGTTTCCTAGCTGATGCTCAGTATAACTCTGAGGTTTGCCACTTGGTGGAAAATAAAGTAACGTAGCTTGAAGGAAAGACTTTATTGGATTATGCAAGTAACTTGCTACCACTGGGAAATACTATATCCCAATATCAAGCCCTTGCACAAAATCCCAAAGGCAACTCAAATCTTTCAGCACTTTATACACAATTTCTAATGAAATAAGTTTTCCACCCCCCAAACACAGACAGACAGGTCACACAAACAGCTTCAAAGTCAATATAACTGTCTAGATGACAGATAAGAAGAATGGCACACCAAAAAGACAAAAACCGAAATTACAGTAGGCAGAAAGAAACTAAGAGCAACCAATTACTCAGCAATACTGCTCTTTGGAAGGGAGTATTAATGACAAAAAGAAAGTAAACTTGGGGAAATTTAGTAAACACATTAGGAGAGGAGAATAAGCAGATACCAGCTAAAAAAATTGCACCGATGGCGTGTTAATTCAGCAATAATATAATACTCTGACTGGAAACATTCACAACAATCAAGTTCAATTGCATACAAATTTTTCTAATTAGTGTTTAGAACAATGCAGTTTGGAAGCTAATGGCTTTGTGTAACTTGCGCAGAAAAACTGATTTAAGATTTTCATTCTGACTTACATGAAAATTGATCTAATATGTCACAACTCCAGTTCCCAAAGGATTTGATTCTTTAAAAGCTACGTGATTAACTTCACTTGTGTCTACATCTCCCGAAAGAATTGAGGTGCAAAGATGTTCCTGGTAACATTCGCTGCAATTACATTAAGTTTCTATACATGCCTTTACCTATTCAGTACAGAAAGATAAAACAACTGCATATTTACATACATATATTTGATTTCTTAGTCCATTATTAAATTTAAAGGTACATGACATCTCAAAGCGAAGTAAAGTCAATTTTGTGATAGTGCATAGTATTGATTCTTTCTGTTTTCTCAGCCTGCCCCTGATTTGCCTCTTTGTTTTCCCTCTTTACACCACAAACTATCATTTGTAATATTCCTCCCTTTTATATACACCTAATTCCTGTAAGGGAGTACCGAATTAAAATGGGAGGAATCTGGAAATACTCACTGGTTTATCTCAAGAGTTCAATCAATGCAGTTGCTTTAGCTGAGATAAATGCAGGAAGACTTTTCTGAAATAACTTTTACATAAGGATAAAATGATTTCTATGTCAGAAACAATTACCAGCCAACATTATTATCACCAGAAAATTGTAAGCTAGAATGAGCAATAAAAACATCGTATTTGGAATGAGATATTAGAGAATAGCTATTAAACTATTTTACTCAATTTCTATTATTTCTTAAAATGAAAGTCATCAAAATGTCATTATAGGCCTTTCCCCCAGATTCTTCAGAGACTGAATTTAATCATTTCAGGAAATTGGGCACTATCCAACATTCGCTTAAATCCTCTGAAATAATAGCAAAGCAAAACACAATGTAAAATTTATAAAACATTTTATATTGAGATATGTTCACATACACACAAAGATACATACCACAGACTGGGAAATATTTGCCTTCGGATACCTGGAATTAAACATTTCTTGTGAAATTAGCCACTTACATGAAGTATTACCTTCAAGAAGACCTGAAGTAAGAAACCCAAGTGAAGGAGCCACAATTTAGCTTTGCAAAACCCCAGTCTTCATCAAGCGCTAAGGTAGCAGTTAAAAAAATACCTTCAAAAATCAGTTTTTGGAAAATGACTTCCAGCCACAATTATTACCTGTACCATAGAGAATAGAACTTTTAACTGCTGCCCCACTAAAAAGAGCTAAACAGTTGAAGAAGTGCAATTAACACCAATAAAGGCATCCTTATGCCTTCTTTCGGAAAACTAGTGCTCTTTGAGGAATTGTCAAGCTGAAAGAAGACTTGCGACATCACCCAATCCCCGTTCTTATTTACCAGTTCTGGGAATAAAATCTACATGAAATAAAGGTTGCTTTTATTGATCCCCCAAATGATAAAGTCCTCTAAAAAGACAGACAAACAAACAAACATCTGCTCATTTTCAAGGCTGGAAGGAAACATATGAAGTACCTGATGGTATTTTGTTAACAAAGGCTAGACAATCTTTAGAAAATGATTAACAATAAAATTCCCTAAGATAGTCTCTTCTTTAAACCTTTTATGGCTAGAGAGAATGGCTTAAATTTTAGTTGTATTTAGAGAGCAGTTTTCCAGTGTTACTGGCAAGAAATACATGGAATGGTTTGACAACTGCACTTTTAAAAAATGTTTAATTTTTACCTTTCCATTTGAGGACGATGCCACTTCTCGTGGAGCCCATTTTTCTTGAAGATACTCAGTTCTGGCCGACTTAGAATAAAAACCATTAGCATATCACTATTAAAAGAAAAAAAAAACCACTACACTACAAAGCTACAATCTCTCGGAAAGAAGCTGACGGCGCTTATAAGCAATAAATGCCTTTCCCGATACCTATTTTGTCAGCAGCATCTGATTAGCAGACCGTATGCTGCCTGCAACATCAATTAAGCACTTTTTAAGGGAATGGGAAATGTATGAGGGCTCATCTGCCAAGCACGGCTGTATACTCCACAGCCTCTTAATCAGCACGGCGCCTTTCTTAACAAGGTTCTAGAATGCAAGGTCGTCCAGGGACCATTAAGTAGCAACAAGCAGAACATCTCTGGGAGTCGCCAATATTGGATACAACTTAACCTCAAAGAACCAGCATGAGAGCCAAGGTGACAGAGCCGCCTGTTTGTGCCTCAGCACTGGGCACTTGCGAAGCAGAGGCCAACCCGGGCGGAGAAACTCCTGACTCCCTGATGCCCCCAGCAGCAGCCAGGCATCCGGAGAGGGCCTGCTTCTCCTGCAGCCCCAACCAGAGAGAAAGTAAGGGAAGGAAAGGTTTACCCTCTCATCCTCCAGCCACCTAAAGCCGCGTCACCCGAATCACAAGTGAAATGCTAATGCACAAGAAAATACATGCCAATTTCCTCCACTTTGCTCCAAGTTTCAGAGGCCCCTCCGCAATAAAAGATAGCTGTTTGTGGAGGCTGCCTTGTTCCATACCATTAACTCAGAACAAAACATATTTTTAGTGGGACAGCGGTGTTTACTTGTAAGAGCTGATGAATTGTTCAGCACCATTTATCACTTGCAGACAAAGACGTTCAGCCACAATTTTGGACATAAATCAAGGTACATGCTCAAAAAAAAAAAAAGACTGCTTAAGTCCCCCAAACCACAGAGATTGAGGTCAGACTGGCCATAGCAACCAAGAACAGGACTTGGGTCTCCAGAAGGACCTAGCAACCGATAAATGAGTTCAGATCTCTTTTCATCTCCACTGGTGTGAAAGCCAAAATTAAAAAGATTAGATCACCCTGCACCCATTACAAAAGGCGCCACAATGAAAAAGTCATTTCCAGCCTTTGAATCACATCAAATAAATAACATTCATCCCTGCTATAATGAACAACTTTCAAAGTAAATTGAATCTCCATAGTACTGCTTTCCCTGGCTGCACAGTATTTACATAACAATATATCACAGGAAGCTCAGAATGGGTCTTGTAAATGGGGAACTCCGGATAAAAAGCATCTTTAGCCCCGATTACTGTATACTCAGACTGCTTTTCAATCCCCTTCATTTAAACAATGTGTTGTATCAAGAACATAAACAATGTTTTTAAATTGTGGGAAATGAAAGTTTTCAGGACATTTTTAAATGTCTGGACTCACCCCTTCTGTGGGGCACTGAGAATGTAGAAATCACTTAACCTCCTAAATCCATGCCCCGGGTTCATTTTTGTGACAAAGAATTCTCATCTGTGGGTACACTTGCTTCTTTGTTCATGCCAGCAGTTTTTCATCCTAAATATCTCCTGAATTTTTATATATTATTTACGAGGAAAGCACACTTGCAGATCTTTTTTAGCATGTGGCTCATTCATTATTTGCCATTTCCTCGAAAGTATAAGGTATTCTCCGTTGCCAGAACAATTATGCCTCTGAAGTTTTAGCAGTATCTCCATACAATATATTCATTTTCTACAGGCTGGTTCTGACAAGATTTCTCCAGGTCATTAAAAAAAATTTTTTAGGACTAATAGCCCCACTACTTAGGTTTCCATAAACTATTGTACAATTCATGCATTTCAAGTGGAGTATGTTCAATTAAGACAGTTAAGTCCATGTTAAAAATATACCAGCTCTATCTTATCTTTTTGTGTCAGCTCACGTAGACATTACCATTCGAACTCCACAGGGAATCTCATTAATTTTTAAAACTCTCTGACCTCGGTACAGTTGAGCATAAAAATAATTTCAAATTAAGAATGAAAGAGCATCACTTGAATTCTACCCGGCCATATGCTCTACGTTGCACAAAACATTGCTAACTATCATCAAACAGAATTTTTTTCCAGATACGAATTTAAACAGCATGATAAATGTCACCAGACAGACATAAAAAGCAGCTCACCCTTCCGCCCAGCCCTGCTCACACCTCACCTCCGATGATTCTCGTAACACAAAGCCCTGAGAACACAGGTTTGCAGGCAAGTGACAGCACAGATGATACCCTCACGCAAATATTTTCCTACTGAGACTCTATCCCCGGGTCTCTCTCAGCCACAAGGATGCAAAAAATGCAAGAATCGGGGCATACACGTTTTCTTACCTAAAACTTGTCAGAAGGATGGTCCTTAGGTCCTTGTCATTGTTGTCACCTCCAGTGCCCCCTCTCGCCATCGTGGAAATTGGCTGCACTATGTTTATCGGTCTGTGCCTCAGGTACAGCTGTGACACTCATCTGCTTGCATAGAACCTACGAGGGGAAATAGGGAGGGAGAGAGAGAGGGAGAGAGTAAGGGAGAGGGAGGGAGTGGATGTGTGTGTGTGTATGTGTGTGTGCTTGTGTGTGTGTGTGTGTGTGTGTGAGAGAGAGAGAGAGAGAGAGAGAGACTGCTGACTTGAGACTAAGAACCTAAAACCTCCGGCCAAGACAAGCCTGAATAAAAATGATCAAAGCTCTGTCCTTCATCAAGAGAGTAGACAGATATTTTTTTTCTCCTCCACTGAAAAGTGGAACTGTCATTGGGGATTCTCACCAG
Source organism: Mirounga angustirostris (assembly GCF_029215605.1). NCBI lineage: Eukaryota > Metazoa > Chordata > Mammalia > Carnivora > Phocidae > Mirounga > Mirounga angustirostris. The sequence goes on from NW_026991713.1 coordinate 23,496,707, forward strand.
GAAAGCGCAGAGAGAGGCAGACCTTCTCCAGAGTGTCAGTGCTGCCCAGCAGTCCGTGCAGAATACAGGTACCTATTGTTCCAGAGACAGATATGTAGCCAGCCAGTCAGACTCTGACAGATCTCAGCAAACCAGTGAGCCTGCCTTCATTTTAACTCCTTATTTACTAGTGCTTTTTGGTCAAATGCAAAGGTCTTCTCATCACTCAGGGGAAATAAATGGAGATGATGCAGATGAACTCCAGGCAGGAACTAATCCTGTATCTTTTACAAAGAGGGACTTTTCACTACTGTTATTGAAATGCTGAATTTAATGCAAAGATCTTATTTTTCTGGGAGGAAATGAAACATTAGATTAAACGGGGAAAGACTTAGCGAGTAAAAGAAAATCTTGACATCCAAGATGAATAGCACAGCCCATTTTAAAAGGAAGGCAGAAATTGGGGTTATTCAAAGCACCCTGAATATAAATATATATACTTTGGAACATGAATGGGGTTGCCTTAGCCAAAGGGGTTCCAGTCTTTTGCATAGGGGTGTGGCACATAGAACATATTCTGCTCAAAAAACTACCCTGGTAGACCTCTATTTTCCTAGGGGCTGGAATCTTTTGAACTCTCTCTAGACCTCATTGCTTTCTCAAGCAGCCCCTTCCCCCCCAAGAAAAACTGCCTTCCCCAAAACCGCACCAGTCTTTAAATTATCAGTATTTAAATTATGTCTAAGGCAGTAACACAAAATTAAAGGAGTTCAGAGAAAAATAACTTGTTCTATATTTTCCCTGATGGATTCTGAGATCCAGAGGGTATATCTGATTGTTTAAATTCTTGGATCTTTCTGGATTACAGTGGGTTTCTAACTTTCATCTTTGTATATTAATTAATTTTCTTCTAAGGAATGGAAGAAGGCAAAATGCCTTGCATTTGATTGTTTGGCACTGTTAGAAGGCGGAACATAGAAAAACAAGAGAAAAAGAAAAAAAAAAAAAGAAAAAGTAGCTTCTCACTGAGTTAAAATAAGAGATGGACTTCTACTCCCCAAAAGACTTAATATACAAACAGTTCAGACTTTTTCCCAGAATGAACACCAATTTCATTAATTGTTACCATATACCTAAGAAACGCTGTGTATATTCTGATTTCCTAGGTGTGCTGCAGAGTCTATAAAATGGTTGTGAAATTCCTTTGTAAAACCCACACTCAAGCATCACTTTACAAAGCCAAAGGGTAAATACTCAGCACACTAGGGGGAGGTTTAACCATGCATGGCTGTTAATAGAAATGAGATATGAAGTATATATCTATGCACTGCCCAGCTGCTTCTTCTAAATATCTAGGGTTTATTTTATTTATTTAAAAAAATCATAATAAGGGATTTCTTCACGATGTTTCAAAACTCCACTTAAAACAAGAAAGAGGAAAGACTTAGGAAAGACAGTTCCCTCCTTTTTCTCGTCCTAAATTCCAGAATTTTGAAAGCAATTCAAGTCATGCTAATTTAACAAAAACTCTGTGCAATTAATAAAGGTTTTAGAAACTCTTGTAGAAGTTAAAATGGCTGGATTCGGTGACTTCTGAGAGTCCACCTTGTGTTTTGGACTTAGGGAGAGCTTCTATTATGCTCAGAAGGGAAAGGGTGTCAAAGACTAAACAGGGAGAGAAGTATACAAGGTTTCTTACTAAGCTCACCTTCACCTACGGGCAGCAACAAAACAAGACAATCTTGTAGCTTGTTTTTCCTAAGTGGGATAGACTGATTTTTTTTCAAACCTGTCTTAAAGAACATGCGAATCTTTGTAAGCTTCAGGGATAACCTAATTTATCATGACTATCTTAATAGCAAAATGGCAGAAGCCCATTCAGTGAAAGAAAGGAGGATAGATTATAGGTCCACGTATAGAACAAGCTGGATCAGAGCAAAGGTGACAGCTCCCATGCAAGGCTCCCATGACTGCCTCTAACACTGCAGTTTAAAAGGAGCATCTAAGCTCTCCCTCCTGAGCATGTGATAAGACTTAGGTGTAAGTACATTTAATTAGAGCATTACCCAGGCCCCATCCAGATGTCATTATCTTTTACGGTGTTTTTTTTCCCCTTTGATCCTTCTGTCCAACTTCTGTTGTCTTCAGAAAACCAAGCTTAGTGTGCCAAACAGATTTTAAATATTCAGCTCTTAACATGTCTGAATATAGACAGTTGTCACAGTCGGGGTCCATTATTTTCTGGAGACATGTGCAGAGGGTTATCAACATTAATGAGACTCATGCGCACATGTAAATAAAAAACAGAGGATACACTCCTGCAAAGTGTGTGTGTGTGTGTGTGTGTTATAAATAGATATCAGTATTTGTGCAAGGTATATATTTTTTGTTGTTTCATGAGTAGAAGAAAAGATGACCTTTTTTCTCAATAACGTGTTTTGTGTTTTTTTTTTTTTTTTTTTGGTGACATCCCTAGATGTTTTTGTCCCTAGAACACCCCTGAAGCCTATTACACAGTCCCAAGTTTATAATTCACACTTCAGTCCCCAATTTGCCAAATAATTCATGTCAAGCAGAAGTCCAACATAAAGTGCCAACTATTTCTTGAAAGGAAAAAAAAAAAACTGTTTCATGGGCTGGGTTTTTAAGAAATAAACACATGAGGGTAGGGGCACCACTCATTAATAAGTAACAAGGGGTAGGCTAATTCCCCTGGTACTCTGCTGGGCATTTATCTCTTTTCATCCACATAGCTTAAACTGAGAGACGTGAAGTCAGATTTTCCAGAAGGAATGTGGAAGGAAAACAGATTACTTTCTTTGTATTAAAGAATATTCCAATTTTTATAATTCCACCCCCCCAGGACTTGCTACAGACACCTTCAGTTACTCATTCACACAATAAACCTCACACTGATAAAACTTCTAAGAGACTCTCTGGGAACATTGCAGGTAACCCGACTCCAGCAAAGTTAAAAATAGTCTATGCACCAAATTAAACATTATCTAAGTTCTCCACACAGTTATTAAATACATAGAAGATCACCTGTGTGCATGACCTATAAATGGCTTGGATCACATATTAAAATTCTAATTAAAAGTTTTTGTCTTATCTCAGTTGGCCGATTCGAGATTAGAGAGTAAATGCTGGTTCAGAGTGAAAGCTCCTAAGGAATCGAGATTTCTGATGGTTGCCAGTTGGAAATGAATGGCAGTGTTACAAAGTATTTCTAATAGAAAGAAAAGAATACAAAACTATGAACAACTTCCAAGACCCCCTTTAGATGATGAGTATTTAATGCCATGAAGACATTGAACTTGACTTTCTTGAGAATTGGAGAGAAACATGAGAGGTGAGGTTGCTGTGGGGTGCGTGGAACGTATTAGCATGATTACATTCCAACCTGAAAGCTTAAAAATCTGATCATGAAACCTGGTTAATTAGAGAATTCATCACAAAATATAAAAGCTAAAGCTTTCAATATTTAAGAGCCAGGATGGGGTAAATGCTACTTACGTTTCCATTTAATCCACTGAATGAAACACTACTTCTGAGAGCCTTTCTCCGAAAAGTCAGTGAAAATCTAATGGAAACTATTAGGGGCTACTCTACATCACCCAAACACCTGCAATGTTTAATATTCGGCCATTTGATGATGAATAGAAGGAAAAGTAGGCACCGACCTCCAACAACCCCCTCCCTGCGATGCTATAATGTATACTTCAGAGAGTCTACCTGATTAACTTCCTGACATACAGTTTAAACTAGTTAAAGATTTGGTTTCAGAAAAACTCAATGACATCTTTCACTCACCCCTTGGTGAGCCATCAGATATTCTGAGGTAACAGTGGACTATTCTGCCTACCTTGTTCTATACTAGCTGCTGGAAGGCAACTCTGAGAACCCACAAAGGGAGAACAGAATGTTAATATTCTGAATAGTCACAAAGGGCAAGAATTTGCATTGTTGCATGTGTAAATGAAACAATATGTTTTCCATGTTTCCATAAATGTCCTCTTGAGTAGTCTCAGACTTAACAGCAAAATGAAAGAAAAAAAAAAAAAGTAACATGGAGCTGATTGATGAGAGTTGGTATTCAACACAAAAGCATTTCAGAGAAGTTGGGAAACTCCCAGAAGGGAATTAGGCAGAAAAGTTGGTAAAGATTTCCCTGGATGGCACTTAAAAAAACAATCACAGACTATTCCAGAACATGAATATTTCCTTCAAGAATTACAATTTGGAAGTCTTTGTTAACAGACATATGTTATCCTGTATCCCATTCTTTGAGTGAACTAGGACCTACCTGATTTCTCCAACAGCTGTTTCCAGAGCTTCACAGGGATTGGGAGAGTGGCCTGATCCATGCCAAGCTTCCGCTGCAAGTGCTCTTCTCTCTGCCTTCTGTCATGTGCAGTCTTCCCCATCCAAATCTTTTGAAAAAGTCAGGATAAAACATGATTTATTAATATAGCAAAGTCATTACAATCCTGAGCTAAAATGTTATTGGAGCTTTCCCTAGCTACTGCTATTTAAGAAAGTCTTTAAAAACCAATTTAATTTCCTTCTACCCAGTCAAGTTTTCTCCACAGATAATTGGTTTTCATTATATGCACAAAAACCATCCGTGTAGTCAATATGTATGAGGCATTTAAATATTTTCAAATGAAAGTATGCATGTATTTATGTTGGGGTGCCCAAACACACACTTCCATTTGATTCTGTATCACTGGCCATTAACACTCTTCCAACACGAGAGAAAGCACCGTGGAAATCGGAATGGCTGCACAAACAGCCGAGTTAGTCATTAGTGGGAGTAGAAGTTCAATAAAGTTAGTAGGGTAGAGGTCCTCTTCCCTCATTTTAAACAAGTAGATCACAATAAAGCAATGTATTCTCCCTGCTAATTGTGCTGAATTGGCGCACGCTCACAAGCAGAATACTTGTGTTTTTATTTTCAAAGCCTTCATCATTTCGCTGGGGAAAACAAACAAAACAACAAAAACCTCTAATTTTTTTTTTCTAATCGTCATTTCCACAACAGCCCTTTTAGGGTTTATAGAACTTCTCTCAGTGTATTATTATCATCAAAAGTGTGTTTGAGATGCTAGTGCAGAATCACTAATTGTTCATAAGTACCTTGAAACATTAGATTAGCAATGTTTATAATTGTCTAAATACAGCATGACGATAGGAAATCAATTACCATGCACATCAATCTTTGACATTTCAATGCATTATAGCTGTAGTAAAGTTGCCATAAACTTAAAAAAAAAGAAAAAAAGAAAAAAAAAGCCACGGTTTCTCTTGCCTGAAAAATCTAACTAATGAAGTAGTATTCAGTTGTAACACTGGCGAAATCAGCGTAGTAGCATATGCAGTGCTGAAACTGGTCTACTTACTTGAATATTCCTCTTCCTCTCAATCAAGACTATTACTGAATTTGCAGACTTCCACGTTTGAGAATTTTTCAGTGTCCTCTTGGTCCCACAGTCTCTCCTCCACAGGTGAAGCATTATCAGATAAAAAGCTCCCTATCTCAACCACCACACAACTATCTTTTAAGAGTCACTGAACTTCTGAGAACTGACGAGATGCTCTCTGCAACTTCCCGGGTGACACAGGTGTCTGTTGCTGCCCGTGGTCAGATCGGATTCATCAGTTGCCTGGGTAGCCACGATTTCCCGCAGTTTTTTTCCTCCTGGGGGTCCAGGGTGCTGAAGTGAGAATGGCTTCTCCCTGATATTTATTTGCTTTTGCACTGGAAGGAGAAGGTTAGCTTTTTGTTTTGTTTGTTTTGTTTTGTATCAATTCAAAATCAAAGACAGAGTTTTCTAAGTTGAATTCGGGTTTGAGATTTGCTCCCTTTCTGAATGAAAAACAAATCAAAATAAAACACAGAGTAGAACAATTCAGTGTGCCTGATTCCATCAAATCACTGTGATTTAAAAGAAAAAGACAATCAAATAAGAAAAGGAAACATTCTAAGCAAATTAGTTTCTTAGCTCAGTCCCACACTATCCCCTTAAACCCCTGACCTCTCCGCAGACCACGTCTTCCTCCTGTTGAATAGTAACTATTTCTGAATAGCCAGCACTTAATGAAGCTAAGGTCAGGCGGCTTCGAGGTGGCATTTGCAGTGATAACAAATCAGAAATGATAGCATCATACAGATTTATGAATTTTTTACCCCTGCAGTCACAAACATCAGACGTTTACTTTATAAAGAGAGCTTTTAGATCCTTCCTGCAGTTTCCATAGTGATTTCATTTTTTTCCTTTTATCACAGATTGGCTGAAGAGCTGCTACCCTTTGTGCGTTAAAAGGCTTGTGCTACCAACTGTCGATATAAAAGGTAGCTGAGGCAGAGACGCAATATATACTGCCAAAAATAATTGAAACAGAGACATGTTGGTGAAAGGTTCCAGAAGAATTTTTTTTCTTCTGTATCAATGTGAAAGGACAGGGGAAAATAATTTTGCCTGAATTCTCGTAATTACTTTGAGTTAAATGTAGTAGTATTTTACGCCGTGTACCATACTTATATTAAAACACTCATCATACAAAACATAATCCTCTCATAAAAGGGTTTAATATAGCTTACACTGTTCCAAGCGTCTGGGCTTGTTAAACACCAAAGTTCATTTACGAAAACATTTTCACTTTAGTTACTTTACTTTCGGCTGCAATGTTTATGTCAGTGTTCAGTCTTCTCTGATCTCTCAGCTGATTCAATTTTTTTTTTTTTCTGTTAGGAAAAAGTACACTGCATTTTTCAATTAATCCACACTGTCCATAGCAAAACAGTCAAAATGTGTGGAAGAAACCCATGCCTGTCTACCTAGCACTTCATAAATTGAGGGTTCCTTCTGTAAGTTAGTTCTCCCTTGTTTTATGTACTTTTTCTCCCTATGAACGCTGAGCATTTAAATGAATGTTAACTATTATCCTGATTTTTCTTTCAACTCTCATGTTAGTTAATAATGTTGGCACCTGAATAATCCCAGTCATAGGTTGCTATAATCCTAGGAGAAATGTCTGTGTTCTAACTACTTATTAAATATATTGAATTCTTGTCACGATGCTGTAGATGTTTTACAAGTAAACTTTTAGCTCTGAATGTGTTTTTTAAGATTGTGACAAAAATAACACCATTGCCAATTACCACTAAAGTTCATGTTCTATTTATATATAATAAGCTATTAAAATGTCACTAAATGTAAAAAGAATTGTCATTTTCAAAAAAGAAAGACATTTCTATGAAAGTACTTAAGATATAATATATTTTTATGTATTTCATAATAAAATCTTTGAATTTCTAGAAGATATATAGATTTATGGGTTCTACCGTATGGTTATTACAACACATATTTTATTTTGTCCTCATGCATTTTTTTTTAATTTCCAAAGAACATATAGCCTAAATAGCTAGCTATTTCTGAATTTTTATTCAGTGTGAACAAAATTATGTACCATAATAAGATTTCTTCTTCTCCTTTTCATCTCACTTTCATCAGAGAAAATAAGCTATAAAGTGGATTTTGAAAGAGAAAAATATAAGTTGATATATATGGTAAAAACTCCAAGAGATGCTGGGGTTGGTAGGCATGGTAAACAAACACTATTTTAGTGAAACCCTTTGAGGGTCAAGGAGCAGAAATTCTCTTGACTTACCTTGGTTAAGGTCATAGTTAAGTTTAAGAAGACACAAAGTAATAATTAACATAGAACTGGCATACCAATCTTCAGACTCATACTTCTGAACTTTACAGAGACTAAAATGAGAGTCAGAGAAGCTCCGGAGACCTTGTCAACTAGAATTTACAATGACATTCAGTCATTGAACAAATTCTTTTTTTTTTAAAGTGTAGTTGACACACAATGTTACTCAAGTTTCAGGTGTACAACATAGAGATTCAACATCTCTATAGGTTCTGCTATGCTCACAAGTATAGCTGTCATCTGACACCATATAACACTGTTACAGTATCATCGACTACATTCCCTATGCTATGTGTCTCTTATGCCCGTGACTTACTCATTCCATAACTGAAAGCCTGTATCTCCTGCTCCCCTTCACCCATTTGGCCATCCCCCCACCTCCCTCCCTTCTGGCAACCATCAGTTTGTTCTCTGTATTTATGGGTCTGTTTCTGCTTTTTGTTTGTTAAACAACTTCTTATTAAACACATCACATGCCAGACACTTCGATAGATATTGGGTGTATCTCTACTTGTGAACAAGAGACATTTCCCTTGCCTTCGTGGAGCTTCTAGTCTGGAGAGGAGTTAGGGAGACAAAAAAGAAGTAGAGAGCAAATAGAATATAAAATTGTATTAAAGAAAATGATAGTTCCTCTGAGAAAGACACCTCTGTAATCTAAAACCTGAAGAATGAAGCTGCCACACACAGGCTATGTGAGGGAGTGTTCCAGACACAGCAAGATCATTCCATGTTTGAAAAGTAAAAGAAGCCCACTGAGAAAGCAGCAAGGTGAGCGAAGGTGGTGGTGGCTCACCAGTTGTTTAGATAGGGCACAGCCTGTGGTTGGAAGTTCATTTCGTTCTAAGCATAAAGGAGTACCACTCAAGGGTTTTTACCAAATGAATGACATCATCAGATTTTATTTTTTAAGATCATTCTGATTGCCACGTGGAAAACAGCCGGGAACAACATAAATGTAGAAACAAGGAAATAAATTAGGAGATTACTATAGAGACCCACTAAAGAGACGCTGATGGTCTGGACTAGGGAGTGGTGTCAAGATGAGCAGATGAAGATAGATTTGAGTAAGGAGTGGAGGTACAATTGTCAGCATGTGATGACAGATAAGCTGTGGGTGGTGAGTCAGAGGAGGAGCCAACAATTCCCAGGCTATTGTGAATGGGAAATACAAAGAAAGAAAAATATACGATGGGGTGAGAAGAGCGAAAGTTCAGTTCTAGACATGTGAGATTTTAGACATCTCTTAAGACATCTATTTAGATATCTATTAAGATACGGTCTGGGTTGGGAACATAAATCTGAGTTTTCGAATTATAGATAGTATTTAAAGACATTTCCTTCTTTTCCAGGAGGGGAAAAAAGATCACCTAGGAAAAGGTGTACATAAAGAAGAAAATGAGTCCTAAGCTAGATCTAAGACATGTCAGCATATAAAGGTATGACAAAAGGAGGAACTGAGAAACAACCAAAGAGGTTGGGGGAAAACCAAAGAGACTGTTGTGCCTTAGAAGCTAAGAAAAGAGGCTATTTCAGAAAGAAGAGTATGGTCAACTGTGCAGAATATTGCTAAGAGGTTAGGTGAGTCAAGAATATAAAAGAGTATTTTGGATCAAGTGTTCACTGGTGACATTATGGATTGTTCAGGCAGAAGCTATGCTGAAATGGATTGAGGGATGACTGGGAGGTAAGAAAGTGGAGATCTCATGTTTAGACAAATCTCTGAGAAGTTGGGTCATAAAAGAAAGTATATGGTACAGTAGCTGTTAGGGAAGAATGAAGTCAAGGGGGATTTCCTTCTTTTTTTCAATATGTAAGATTTTGGAGCATATTAACAGTGATGAGATTAATCCATTCAATAAAGAAGTGTTTATATATATATTTTTAAGATTTTATTTATTTATTTGACAGAGAGAAACACAGTGAGAGAGGGAACACAAACAAGGGGAGTGGGAGAGGGAGAAGCAGGCTTCCAGCTGATCAGGGAGCCCGATGCTGGGCTCGATACCAGGGCCCTGGGATCATGACCTGAGCAGAAGGCAGACGCTTAACAACTGAGCCACCCAGGCACCACTAAAGAAGTGTTTATTGATTGAGGAGAAAGAGAATGAGGGAACAACTTAAGTCTTTGACACAGCAAGAAGGGATGGGATTTAGAGCACCAATGGAAGGACTGCCCTTTTCTAGGAAAAGGGACATTTCCACCCTTTCAACAGGAGAGAAGAAAGAGAAGATGGGTGAAGAAGCAGATAGGTATGTAGATTTGGTGGTAAGGAGGGGAGGGAGCTCTTGACTGACCAAGAGCTTCTCTATTCTAAGTGAAGTATGAATCAAGGTTATCAGCTAAGAGCAAAGGGAGAAGAGATGATGTGGAAATTTAAAAAGAAAGTAAAAATATGTCATCTTATGTTAAAAATTTATTCATAACACTTGTTAAAGACAGTAAGGAAGACTTTCTTTGGGAGGGACTACTACAATGAGTTTTTGCAGTAGGAGAGAGAGATCAGCTCACCTCAGAATACAATAAGGACAAGTGGGGATTTATAGCCAAGGAGCAGGGGGTGGTCAGTGGATGGAAAATTACTAAGAGGAAAGATCAAGGGTAAGGAGAATTCTGGCTAAACCAACTTGACAGGATTTTTGCTGAATGGAGGCCAAGGTGATAAGATATCAAGAGTGGCGAGGTGGGTTGAGGGATTTGATCAGATATCGAGGATGATCAAATACCAAGAGTGGTAGATTTTCACTGAATGACTCAGTAGGATTCTTGCTAAAATGGACTAAGTGAGCGAAGGACAAAGTCCAAGGTTGGGGCCTAGTCACAAAAGGGCTCAGAGGAGCCTGCTCAGAGTTTGGTCATAGAGACAGTCTTTGTCATTAATGGGGTAAAAAAATGAGCTTACCCGATAAATACAGAAGGGTTGTCAGGCAGGTCTGAGGTTTATGATCTTGAATTTAAAAATGAAGCAAAATTCTGAATGCATATTTGATTTTTTTCCCACCCAGTGAACTTGATGTGCTTGATTTGAGAAGGTACCAGCCTGGGTCTTTGCCAAGAAAAAACACCCAAGAAAATTAGATAAGGTGAACTGGGAGCATTTGCTAGGCCATGGTTATATTAATGGCCTATGGAATACTATTTTGGAAAGTAGGGAGGAGAAGCCTTCTCTCTTTTCTCAGGAATGAAGATGGTTAGGGTACATGAATTATAGGTCTTGAAAAGGTTAAAGATTGAATGAAGAACTGAGATGAAAGGATGTGAGGCAGAAGTGTGAAAATGAGATATTTGAAGTTGAGATATCACAGGTAGTATAGTTTCCATCGAGGTCAAGGGTTATGACCATAAGAGTAGATAAGTGAAACCAAGTGGACAAATAGGCCACTGGCAACAAGGAAGTTAAGAACCTGGGAGGTATACAGAGTCAAGGACTGGGTTGCTTTTCTGGAACATGGCAAACATTTCCTGAATAAAGGACTCTTGGTAGAGAATAATGTGTTCTAGAAAGAATGTCCTTAGCAGAGACCTTGCAACCAGATCATCAGGTTGATAAAATGGCACTTAGGACGAAAGAAAAAGGCCCCAAAATGTAGAGAAAAGCTATGTAGGCTTAATAGTAAATGGTACGAAAGAGGCACTTGAATTCTTAAGGAATAGGAAACGTGTCACAAACAATAAATGTACCTTCCAATACACAGATATCAATGAGCAATATCTGGATAATAAATCGAAATGGAACATTCAACAAAAAAAGCAAGTGTGATTCTGAAGTATTCCTGATGATTGACATGATAGCAATCATGAGTAGACTATGAGGATGAAAAGATATATTTTGCTCAAAATACATACATTTAATGAAAGAGATGGTAGTAAAATACAGTATGTCAAGACAGAGGACACCAGTAGAGAACTGCATGAACCTGCAAGTAGAAAGGACCTGGATAGAAATGGAAGAGGAAAGGAACAGGAGGAATAATGCCATTGGGTGTCCTGTAGATTTCCCTCCTGGAAAAGATAATTTGTAAAATAAATAACTACAGAGGAAAGACATGATGATGATGAGTAACTTCGATGATCTGAACTTGTTTGGAAAGTCCCCTTCTATTCCAAGCAGAACAATCTGGTAACTCCTACTCAGTCTTCACAACAATTTCACTTCTCAGATGATACAATAAGCAGTGATTGGGACAGGTTCCCTAAGCTTCATTCTGACCCATAAGGAAACATCAAAATTCTTTAAAAACAAATTGTATTGAGATGTTATTATTATGTGCTTCGCTGGAAAGCAAAAATGAACCCTAAGTACCAAAGATAATGTTTTGGGGGTTAAAATGATGGGATCCTAGGAAGACCATTCCTATTTCTTTTGGTTGGTAATAGCCACAGAAGAGAAATGTGTACTCTGTTTGCAGATTTCAGAAACCTCCAAGGAAATACAGAGGGGACTCTGTGCTCTAGGAGAAACACCAGAGGGAAGATGTCTCCAGGATGATGAGGAATTCTTAGAACTTCAATTTTGAAGAAGAAAGAAGAGGAGGAGGAGGAGAGGATGGGGAGAAGAGGAAGAAGAGGAAGAGGGAAAAGGACAAGAAGGAAGAGAAGGAGAAGAAGAAGAAGGAGAAGGGGAAGAGGAGGAGGAAGAAGCAAAAAGGAGAAGAGGGAAGGGGAGGGAAATCAAGGAAAATTTGAAGAAAGCAATATTGCTTGACTGTATACATTTTAAAAGTACATGATTGGGATGCCTGGGTGGCTCAGTTAGGCGTCTGACTTGATCTCAGCTCAGGTCTCGAGTTCATGGTTTTGAGTTCAAGCTCCATATTGGGCTCCACACCGGATGTGGAGCCTGCTTTAAAAAAAAATGTATGTGATTGAATAAAGGTATATATAAAAGATAGGAAAGCATATATCCAAGTATGGGAGGAATGGGAAGGCAAAGAGCTATGAGACACTGTCAGGAAGAAAAAGGCCAGATTGAGTCAAGGTGTGTGAAAAGTACGAAAAATGAAACAGACTTTTAAACCTGTTTAACCTGTTTTTCCTCAGAAAAACAAGAAAGGGATCAACTCACTACTTGGGGCAAAGGGAGTCATTCATTCATGCAGTTCCCCGCCAAGATCTGATGGAGTCCCCACTGTGCACAAGGTCAAGGATAAAGATGGGAAGCATACACCTGGCCCTCAAATAAAAACAACAAGAAAAATTTTAAAATAATAGTTACCAATAAACGAGTGCTTACCAGGAGACAGACACTGTTATAAGCCATTTCTGTGCATTTGTTATAGAGTCCTATTAGCTACTCTGTGGGTAGATGCAGACATTAAACCATTTTATAGATGAGGATTCTGAATTAAAGAGAGGTTGACTAAACTGATCAATGTCACACAATACACATAGCATGGATAGGGTTTAAATCCAAGGGATCAGCTTGAGAACTCATAAACCTCTTGTCAGAAAATCTTGGAGCCAGATATGTTTTAGAATTCAGAATTTTTTTTGGACTTCAGAAATATCAGACAAGTATACAATTTTATTTCAAAATATCCCCAATATCACCTGAGGCAGTGCTTACGATAAATTTATTAATAGTTTTATAGCAAAACATATTAGTGTAATACTAAATGGGATAACAAAGACTGCAAATTCCATACATCAGTTCAGGTTAAGATTTATGGTCAGATGAGTTTTAGTATAAGTTTATTGAAAGAAAGGAAGGACGGGAGGGAGGGAAGAAAAGAAAAAAGAAAGAAAAACTTGGTTTTTAGTTCTTTTCTAATTTTGGAATCATGGATAAAGGACTGTGAACCGATATTCTATATAAATTGCAGACGGAAAAAACAGGGGTGAAATTCAAAATATTTAAGAGCTGGGACACTGGCCAATCAGAACGAGAGACTGGAAACTAGTTTTGGGGTGGGATTCTAAAGACTCTGTGCTGTGTCAAGAATTAACCTTTTAGTTGCTATATTTAGGAAAGTCCAAAGAATACTGGAGATAGAGTTTGGGGCTGCCAAGAAGACAGTGAGTGAGAACACCAGGTAAAAATATGACCTTGAAATACAGCTTTTTAAAACAAAGAAGAGGAGAGATTTCAATTTATTATCAGGCAGTACCTTGGAGAGAGACCATGACATTATATCCTTTCATCACTGGCTGTTAGAAATATATACGCAGACTAGTATAACAAACAAAGGAATATCTAATACATGGGAGTGGTTATAGGGGACAGAAAGGGGGTCAGGGAAGTTTTTCTGACTACACTTATGCTATAATAATAATAATAAATGATAGCAAACACCAATTGAGATTTTGTAGGTGCCAGGTACTATTTTAAATATTTTATATGCATTAACTCATTTGATCCTCACAGCAATTCTATAAGGAGGACTACTATTATCCTCAGTTCTCAGACGAGGAAACTGAGGCACACAGCAGTTAAAAGACTTTGGCAGGCTAAATGGTCACTAGGTATTGGGGCCAGGATTTGAATCTAGGCAGTGTGACTCCTGAGACCACTTGCAAAACCACCACAGTACCCACCATGTTGTAAGTACAGCCTTTCCACATCACCTCCTCACTCTGCACCACGGGTTTGAGCCTGGGGCCAGGTCTCATCCATTTTCATATCCCCTGCACAGTGCCTCTGTCATAGTAGGTACATGATAAATAGTTGCTGTTATTAGGGCTATCATAGGAGATCAAGCTGGAAAGACTCTGACCACTTAGAAGTGAAGAGGACTCTAGACAGAAAGCACAGTGTGAGCAAAGGTAGGGAAATCTTTGGCAACAACTCCTTTGGTGCTTTCTTCTTTACTACTAAGGACAATAATCTTCAAGTTAAAGAGGTAGAACTCACAGGGGTTACAGCCACCAAAAACTTCATGGACCAGCCTCCTCGCATAAATGTATAAAAATGCTAGGTTAGCAAAACAGAATGCTTGGCAAGGACTGGGTGGGCCGGAGAGTGGACACCCTACCCAAAGGCATTCTCATTCATACTTACCAAGCACTAGTTCTGCAGCTTCTGGTTTAGAGGGATTGAGAGGTGAGAAGATGAAAAATGAGCATTTAGGGACTTTGAAAAAAAGTCAAGAAAATGATGAACACATAGGACCATTTTAGGTCCTCTCAGTGTAAATAGAAAAATGGGAAATAATCCAGGATATGGAACATGGGTAAATGTACTCCTACCTATGAAAAAGGAGAAATGTTACACTCCCAAGCCTACAAATCAATGAGTCTGACACCCATTTCTAAAGAAAATTCCAGAAGAGATGATTGAATAGATAGATTATGAGCAATTAGCAAAGGAAATGGAAATAATTGGAAACCCCTCTGGATTCTTTAAAAAAAATGAGTTATCCTGAATGAAATATATATTTTTCTTTGGTAAGAGCTTTCCAGGCTAACAGGTCATTGTCTTAAGACCTCTCATGGACAAGATGGAGAATGTGGAGATAGATTTTTAGCTAAGGAGCTGTGGTCTGTCCTCTGCCCTGGGGAAGTTCTATAATGAGTACTATGTTGAAGTCAAGAAATCTAGCCTATAAGGGGACCATGAGTGCTGGGAGCTTGTTCAGAGGACATGACCAGGTCCATAAAATATCTTAAAAGCCCATCAGCATGTAGAGTAATAAAGATATTTGGCCTAGGAAAGAAAGGAGTGGGGAGCGGGGAGAAAATACTGTCTTTAAAAGCTTTAAGCACGTTATGTGGAAGAAGAATAAGGTGGAAACAAACGTATTATAGACTACCTTATAGGATGATGAGATGTTAGGTGCTGGGCTCCGATGGCTGTTGGAAAGATATCTTTCTAGTAAGTGAGGCAGACTCAGAATTTTATTCCTTTAGTGAGAGTCTACTCCAGGCCTATGACTTTACTAATAAGAAAACTGAGAACTGAAAGAGGTAAGTAATTTTGTCCAGTGCCACATAGTGCTAGGAGAAAACCCAAGATTCTGGCTTTCTACTTCAATGGTTTTTCAACACTATGACACCTGGAAGCTAATTTAGCTCCTTCTTCAGGTTCTGGGAACTAGAGAAAGATAGTGTTAATTATCCCACTAAATTCTATTGCCTTACCCCAAGGCTATAGGGGTCTAAGCAGAAAAAGCCAGAATCCGCAGGTTTGAACCAATATTTCAGCCTGAAGTGGTATATTCTTCAAGTGTCATATAGAAACTGCCTCCTTCTGAAGAATTTAATCTGCTTCATGAAGCCGACTGAGTTTGACTTGCTGGTTTATACTAAAAATCTGTTATTTTCTGGTTGATAGTCAAATCGATTAAACTGACAGAACTTTAAGCCGAGTATGCAAATACTCTCCATCAATACATTAACAGAAGTTTGGTGTGCCCGTAAGCAGCAATTTTCAATCACAAAGGCATGCACATTTTCCCGTCATTTACAGCAGCAACCACCATAGGGGTCATTTTATAAACCACTTAAATACTCAGTAGGAAAAAAAAAAAATTCTCTGTACACTTTCCATGTCAGGTAACACTGACATGAAATATTTCCAATGGGGCCTTTCCTAGGAGATCTCAAATAGCCTGCCTCGGAAGGATGAAAAGCCAAACTTTGCCCAAGCTGACTTGAGTGGCTCCACTCGTCTTAGAAAAGGAAGGAAATTAAGACTTTTTATATGACAGGCACCAGCATATCATCTATTCCTTGTAGCCACCTGTGAAGTTTTTTATTTATTAAATACATATTTATCTGTGTGTTGACTGATCAAAAAATATTTTAGGCAGTCTAGGAGACAGGTATTCCTCTTTTAATTTTGCAGATAAAGACACCAAGTTTCTAAGAGTAAGTACTTAGCCCAACGTTCAGCCAGTAGGTGGAAGAGCAGGAAGCTGAACGTAGATATGTTTATGCCGAAGCTCTGCTATACAGGGAGCATATGGATCAAAGTGGTATTTTCTATATGATAGAAAAAAATCACATTTAAGGAAAATAGACTTTAAAGTTAAAATGCTTTTATGTTATTATTATAGTGTCTATATAAATTCCATGTATTTTCCAGAGGTGATTTTTTTCATCATTCCATCATTAAGCCTTTGGCTGGGATCGAGCCCCGCATCGGGCTCCCTGCTCAGCGGGAGGCCTGCTTCTCCCTCTCCCACTCCCCCTGCTGTGTTCCCTCTCTCGCTATGTCTCTCTCTGTCAAATAAATAAATAAAATCTTTAAAAAAAAAAAAAGCCAAGTTAATAAGAAACAAGTTTCGATATACAAGATTCAACATGGGGTCTAATCCTTGTCTTCTCTATGACTAACTGTGGTTGGCAATGGACTTTGGGAAGGAGGTTGGAAACCAGAGTTCTCACCACTGTTCTGGCACATATGCTCCCTGGGTAGCAGTTTCTTCATCTGCAAAATGAGAGGCATTGAACAGATAATTTCTATAGCCCCTTCTGGCTCTGACCTTCTACTATAATTTTTAATGTCTGCACTTTCTTCTCTCAAAATTCAAAGTAGCTCTATGTGGGGCCATCTCCAGCAGGCACTGCAAAGTGGAATAAACATGAGAAATTAAGAAAATCAAAACCCAGAGCGAACTTCTCATTAGGTTCTAGAAGACAAAGGCCCAGATTACAATACATTAAAAAAAAAATGTATTTCCCCCTTGCTACCTCAGGCTTTCTGATTTAGTATAGGATCAAGTGTAGAAATAAGAAATGTATGGGAAATTCTGATCCGCTTGTAATTCTAATCCAATTATAAGCAGAAAGTGCCAAATATATCTTCTAAAATCCATCATTAAGATTCTCTGCTCATTTTTATAAGTTTGAGAGTTTATATAGTTTTGATGCAAATTCTAGACTCCTGGGTACCTTTCATATTCAACCAATGTAAGAAGTAAATATGCAGAACTTTATAAGATCAAAAATTCTTCCTCAAGGACATTTAATTAGATTCCTTTTTTTCCTTTGCTTTACTTCCTCTTTTCTAAAAGGAAGATCGGCTTTTCCTCTGGTAAGATAACACAGATACCCGACACAAATTTAGCACTTGATAGATGCTAAGTGTCATTATTACTTCTTTCAACAGATAATTATAAAGTGCCCACTATGTAACTGGTCCCGTGATAAGCACTGGGACTAGAACACTCTACCAAAACAGCCATGCTCATGGACCAGACGTGAAAACGACCCTTGGGCCAGTGGAGGAGACATGAAAATGCAAAGGAAAGGTATAGATTCTGTGGGAAAATATAACAGGGAAGCTAGTAGAGGAGGCCAGGGAAAGGTTCCTTGAAGAGGAAACACTTGAATTGAGATCTGACAGATGAGTATTAGTTAAACAAGCAAAAACAAGGAGCAAGTTTCTGCAGACAGAGGGAAAAACAGGTGCTAAGGCCCTAAGGTGAGAAAGCACATGCCAAGAATGAGGGAAGTAAAGATTTTCTGCTCCAAAAAAAGCAATGTAGAGGCATGAGGTAAGATAGAACTAGAGACGTAGGTAATAGCCAAACCACAGAAAGCATGGTTGGCTATGTTAAGAAGTTTTGATTTTTATTCTAAGAGGAATGGAGAACAATTTTCAAGAGTTTTAAGAAATAAGGTGGGTGGAAGAAGGAATATGACAGATTCTCCTTTCTGAATTTATTATTATAATTTTGATATTATTCCTGAAAATCCCATTAAAGATTTTTTCCTCTTATTTCCAATTCACATAATTTAGGGCAAGTTTTCTATTAGTTTGTCCAATTAGACATGGAAATTAGATAATTAGACATTGTCCAATTTCCAAATAAAATTAATCATATGGTGGGCTTGGATTTAATTCCCTACATTGATGGTGCTAATTGAACCATATGATATATATATATATTTAATCATTTATATATATATTATATATGTTATTTTATATATGTATATTATTATTATAATATATATACTATATATATAAATATATATAAACATTTTTAAGTAACAGACTCAGAAACCAGTTAGGGTTATCAAACACTGATATTTTAAGGTACTATATTTCTAGTTGTGTTATTACTTTTACTAAGAAAAGAAAAACACAATGTTTAATCGTCTAGATCTTAGGGACAATTAGTTCTTATTTTTCTTTTAAAATAAAGGCTGAGGGACACTTGGGTGGGTCAGTCGGTTAAACACCTGCTTTCAGCTCAGGTCATGATCCCAGGGTCCTGGAATTGAGTCCTGCATCAGGCTCCTTGCTCAGTGAGGAGTCTCTTCTCCCTCTGCCTGCCTCTCCCCCTGCTTGTGTGCTCTCTATCTCTTTCTCTGACAAATAAATAAAATCTTAAAATAAAATAAAATAAAGGCGAAAATGTGAATCTTATAAAATAAAAACTAGCTTTATTTATTTAATCATTTTTGAAAAGAATCACTAGTAATATATTGATCATTAAAATTGGCTGAGGGGCGCCTGGGTGGCCCAGTCGTTAAGTGTCTGCCTTCGCTCAGGTCATGGTCCCAGGGTCCTGGGATCGAGCCCCTCATTGGGCTCCCTGCTCCGCGGGAAGCCTGCTTCTCCCTCTCCCAATCCCCCTGCTTGTGTTCCCTCTCTCACTGTGTCTCTCTCTCTCTCTGTCAAATAAATAAATAAAATCTTAAAAAAAAAAAGTAAAAAAAATAAAATTGGCTGAAAGAAAAGAGATCAGAATAAGTGATCATTTATCATATGTATTATATTGATATATTAATTAATGTAATATGTAATATAAGATATTAATAATTATAATAAATTATTACTAATAAATATGTTCATTATTAATAATAATATGTTCTATATATTATACATTATATTACATTACAATATATTATGACAAATTATTATTCATTTTGTTAAATGAAAACAGTGTTGTCAACTTGGGTTATGTGAGACGTGGTTATTTCTGATCAAAACAAAAAAGCATAGCTGAAATACTTTAAACAAGTGTTTGGGTTAAAACTACTGAAACATATATTTCTAGTTCTAATATGGTGGTATACAGTTAGTATTTTCATTTTATCCTGTTGGAAATTCCCCTCCCTCAAAGAAATTGGGTGAATGTGAATAAAAAATTTAAGCTCTATTTCTTATAAAATTAGGAGACAAGGGACCTTAAATCAGAAAATGGATGTAGTAGCTGCCAACAGCTGTATACATCATATGGAGGTACTTCCAAGAGGATGAAGAAGGGAGCTCCTTCAGCTGCAGGCATCAAAAGGAACTTTTTTTTAAAGATTTTACTCATTTATTTGAGAGGGGCGGGGAGAGCACAGAGGGAGAATGAGAAGGAGAAGCAGACTCCCCACTGAGCAGGGAGCCCCACGTGGGGCTTGATCTCAGGACCCTGAGATCATGACCTGAGCTGAGGGCAGATGCTTAACCAACTAAGCCACCCAAGTGCCCATCAGAAGGAACTCTTAAATTATTCTTTCCTGAACATAAGGTTAAAATCTAAATACTTGCTCTACTACCACAGAGTGATATGTATGGAGGCAGGAGTGTCCCTGGATCTGATTTGGTTCCAAAAAGCAAAGGAAAAATAACAGAAAAGCCAACTTTTGTAAGAAGCAGGCTCTGACAATGGTAAGAAAAAAGAGTTTACACCATGAACCACCTCCAGAGTTGGCTTTCTCTATTAGCTGGGGAGACTTAAAGGCTAAACAAAGTCCTATACAATCACCTGGGTCCAAAAAAAAAAAAAAATTTTTTTAGTCAACTAAAGCATGGTCTTGGATCTTCCCTGCCCACATAGAGAAACCTCTTACAAATTATGGATTCAGAAAAAAAAATTTTGTACAATCAAAAAAGAACAGATAAGGATATTATACGGAGATACTACAGTCAAGAAAATAAGAAAGGGAGTCACAACACAATGATAGGTGAACACTCACCAGAAACTGTACTGAAAATTTCAATGGAACAGATGAAAACTTTGACTAATATTTGACTCTGACTCAAGTACTATCACCACCACCTCTACTACTAATATGGCAATTGCTTCTATGAAGCAAGAACACAACCTGGAATACACGACCCCAGGGAAGAAAAGGTTAGGAAACGGGAGACAGAACATGAGCTCACAGAGATGTGCAAAAAAAAAAAAAAAAAAAAGGTGAAAGAAAAATAAAACCAAGAAATGGAAGTGAAATTAGAAGGAACATTAGAGAGTAAAGACACTGCTGAAACATGGTAAGAGACACTAAGAGCAGAAATAAGAAACGTGAACAAAATAAAATGGAACAAAGTGAAGGAAAAGGAAAGGTGCAAAGGAGGAGAGGGGAGAGAGGAAAGGGAAAAAGGGAAGGAGGGAAGGGAGCAGAGAAGGAACACATGAGTAGTTATGAACAGGCAAAAAACATCCAACATACACATAATTGGAGTCTCAGAAAAAGAAAACCAAAGTAATGAAATAGAACAAACATTAAAATACATAAAGACAAGGGTGCCTAGGTGTATCAGCAGGTTAAATGCCTGACTCCTGATTTAGGCTCAGGTCATGATCTCAGGGTCGTGAGATTGAGCCCCGTATTGGGTTCTGTGCTGGGTGTGGAGCCTGCTTAAGATTCTCTCTCTCCCTTTCCCTCTGCCCACCCCCATGCTCCCTCTAATAAACAAAAAATGAAAAACCATAAAGATACATTTCCAAAAATAACAAAAGAGTTTAACCTTCCTACTGGGAGGGTACACTATTCCCAGAAAAAAATAACTCCATATGCTTAATACTAACAAATTATTAGGCTACAAAGATGAACACTTTGGTTCTCCAGTCAAAATAGTAAAGTGACTTACAATAAAATTTAAAAATCTGGTTGCCTTGAACTTCTGTAAAGCAACACACAATCTACAAAATCTTAAATAGACAATGTCACCCTATAACCTAAAACTAGACAAAATACCATTCAAGTATAAAGAAAACAACAGATTAAAATGTTAAAGAATCCAGAGAATATCTCATGTGAGAACATCGTGAAGAATCTACTAGAAAACAAACTTAAGGAAACTCATAAATAAATGGAAAAAACCTGGCAGAAGACCACTGGTGAAAACTGAATCTATTTATTTGCAGGATTCAGATGAACACAAGCATGTTTATATAAGGGAATATAATGACACAAACATGGGAAACTGGAAATGTTATAACTAACAGAAGTTTGGAGAAGATAGGATAGAACATAAAAAGTTTAAGCATAGTGATTTTCTCATATTTAATAAATGGGGGTCAGAAAAAATCAGTTAAAGTTGACCCATTCTGGAAAAGAAGAAAAGTTTAATGTTAAAAAAGTAGTCATAAAAAGATCTAAATGATGATCAAAAAGTGGGTAGTGAGAGAGAAGGAGGGAAAAAAGAGGATGAAGAAGTACTAAAATATTTCACTGTTACTCATGGTAGGAAATTCATAGAAAGTGCCAAAAAATTATGAAAAGTTGTTATAATGATAAGCAAGTACAAAAAATATATAAACCTTTCAAAACTATCAGAAGAAACATACACACACATAAAGCAATAAGTATATAAAAGTAATCAAGTATTTAAAAGTAATAAAGAAAGATGCTAAACATAAAGTAACAAACCTAAGTCCAAACATATCTATCATATTATTAAATGCAAATGGTCTAGTTTCATCTATTAAAAGCAAAAAAGATGTGTAGATAGTACCACAGAGAAAACTTCACTGTGTGCTATATAAAAGACCAGAGGTAAAGCAAAGTGACTCAGAATGGTAAAAATAAAAAGATGGGCACATGCATAGCAAATAAGTCTGAACAAAAAGAAATCAGAGATGTGATCTTAATCTCAAAGTTTAGTTAAGCACAAAGTACTAATTAGACAAAAAGCATACTTTAAAGACTAAAAGGAACAATCCACAAAGAAGTTCTCAGTATCTATTTACCAAGCAATATACTAACATGGCTGAAGCAACAACTACAAGGGACACAATTAAAAATAGAGCTATGTTAGCAGATGGAGACTCACTTCACTTTAGTCCATAATATATCAAAAGTACAAAAAATATATATAAGGATATAGAAGACCTAAAACACAAATGTGTATGATGGCTCTAATGGATACAGATTAAGATATAGAGAATAACTCTATTTTCAGGTATCCAATTAATAGTCATCAAAAAAGACAAACTTAGGCCACAAAGAAACATTAAAAAAAAAAAAAAAACACCCAAAAGTAGAAATAGCACTAAAAATCTTACCTGATCCCCGTGGAGCATAACAAAGCCAGAAAACAAAATCATCCACAACCCCAGAAAATCAGAAGCTCTCTGTCCAACACCTGTTGGGTCAAAGAGGATATTCATAAATAAAAATTGTAGAATACTAAAAACTGACCAAAAAAGGAGCCCTACATAAAAGAACCTGTATGATTCAGTTAAAATAGCAATCATCAGTGAAATCATAAGTACTTGTTAACAAAAATAAAATAAAATAAGTGAATTGACATGAAAATAGAAACAGATTAATAGAATGAACATGAGGAATCAGAAGATGCCTAATATTAAAGCAAAAGTTGGTAAATTAGAATACAGAAAATATGGAGATCTAACAAATAAATACAAAAGATGGTCTTAAAAATGCAATAAAACACATTCACATACAATAATACAAACTATCAACTAATACAATCAAGAAAAGGACATAAACACAAAAAGACAATTACAAAGAGAGAGGAAATTTAAGTAATTATATCAGATGACTCTGATCAACAACTTTGCAAATTAATTTGAAAATCTGGTTGAGGTGAATAACTTCCTACGAAAGTGTAACTTGCCAAAACTGTCTTCAGAAGAGAGAGAAAAATCAAAACTATTGAAAACTGTAGAATACATAAAAACATTTGTTAATTAGCTTCATCTTCCTACTTCAAGAAAAGCCCAAGGCTCACTTGGTTCACAAGAGAAGTTCTAACAAACCTTTAAAGAATAGCTAATTCCCATACTATTTCAGATTGTTCCAGACCACAGAAGACATAAGAAAGCTTCCAATTTTTTTATGCAGTCATGAAAACACTGATGCAGAACTGCACAAAAGTTTGCACAGAAAGAAAACTACAAACCAATAAGATGAATATAAAGTAAGAAATCCCATATAAACTACTTTTATAGAAAATCATGAGCATATTAAAAACAATTTACTGAGACCAAGTGGGGTTTATTTTAGGAATGCAGGATTGATTCTTTCTTTGGAAATCCATTGCTATAATTCACCTTATTAGTAAGATCTAAGGATAAAAATAATAATCATTACCAAACGTGCTAAAATAAGTGGATGGTAAAATTTAACATCCGTTCTTGAGATACTCAATAAAATGGAAACACTTGGAAAAATATATTAATATAGTCTCCATGTCCATCTTTGCCCCTCCGTATTGATAGTCTATTCTTCATAAGTTGACCACAGTGATGGTTTTTATTTATTTATTTATTTATTTATTTATTTATTTATTTATTTATTTTTAAAGATTTTATGTATTTATTTGACAGACAGAGACACAGCGAGAGAGGGAACACAAGCAGGGGGAGTGGGAGAGGGAGAAGCAGGCTTCCTGCTGAGCAGGGAGCCAGATATGGGGCTTGATCCCAGGACCCTGGGATCATGACCTGAGCGGAAGGCAGATCCTTAACGACTGAGCCACCCAGGCGCCCCAACAGTGATGGTTTTTAAATGGAAGTAAAATCACATTATTCCTCTGCCGAGGACCCTCTCCCGTTTCTTCATCTCACGGAGAGGAAAAGCCAAATCATCACACTTGCACACAGGCTGTGCATGACTGGCCCACTGCCTCTCCAGCATCATTTCCTGTCACTCTCTTGCTCACTGTTCAGTATATACTGGCCTCTATTCTTTCTTGGACATACCAGGTACATCCCTGCTTCAGGCCCTTTGTACCTGCCACTTCCTCTCCCTGGCAAATTCTCAGCCCACATAACTGTAGGATTCTCTCCCTGTCTTCAACTTCTTTTTCTCTTTTTTCTCAAATGTCATTTTAGTGAGGCCTTCCCTGATCTAAACATTTGACTTCTCACATTATATCCCTCTTGCTTGCTTTGTTTTTCTCCATAGCATTTATCATATTCCATCAACCCTACGTAACTGGCTTATTTTCTTTCTTTTTTATTGTCTGCTCCCATTAGAATGTTCTAGAAATATCCATTAGTTATTTTTGCCCATTCCATTTTCTGTTTTGTTCACTAAGGCCTGGCATATAATAAACACCTAATGTATATCTGTCAAACCAATAAATTAGTAGTATGTAGGGGCGCCTGGGTGGCTCAGTCGTTAGGCGTCTGCCTTCGGCTCAGGTCATGACCCCAGGGTCCTGGGATCGAGCCCCATATCTGGCTCCCTGCTTGGCGGGAAGCCTGAATCTCCCTCTCCCACTCCCCCTGCTTGTGTTCCCTCTCTTGATGTATCTCTCTCTCTGTCAAATAAATAAATAAAATCTTTAAAAAAATTAGTGGTATGTAATATGAAAGTACAAAGATGTCCTTTAGACATATTTATGGATAAATGTCTAAGGATATATTTTAAGTGAAAAATGTAAGATGAAGTAGAGTATGTAAAATATGCTACGATTTTGTGTAGGAGCAGAAGGAAGAGTGGGAGAGAAGAAGGAGGGTGGCACTGAGGAGGAGAGGGGGAGATAAAACAGGTCCCTATTTGTATAGGCAAAAACTATTTCTAGTAGGCTATACAAGACACATCGTCTTACCAGACGATGCCTTTGGCAAGGACAACAGGTGGGCAAGGAACAGAGATGGGGGTGCTATTCATAATATAACTTTTTGTTTCTTTTGAATATAATGTATGAGATGTATTTCAAAAAGAAATAAAGATGTATTTCAAAAAGAAATAATTTAAATGACCAAATATTATAGAGTTTAATGCCCATTAAACACACACACACACGGTATACAAAGATATATTAAAATGAGTGAAATAACATCTTGCCTTTTGAAGAAACTACTCCAGCAGAAAAGTATCTGTATATTATATAGTTTAATATATATTCTAATATTTCAAGGTAGCTTTAGGAGACTTATAAGTTTTAGTTATTTTGTTCTATTTTTATTTTATTTATTTTTGTTTTATTTTGTCTTATTTCTCTGCTCAGCATCCAGTCGCTTTCTTATGGTAAACCCTTGATTTTAACTTTGAGAAACCGCCCTTCACCATGTGTCTCAGGCTAAGCAATGAGCATGGGAAGCAGGCTAAGCCAATTAGTGTATTCCAATCATCTCACCATAGTAACTGGTTCAGATGTGGACTCTTAACCAACTGGGGATAATCAATGACAGCAAGACTCAAGCCTAGAACTTTTGGTTGGTCTATTTAGGAAGTTGATTCTTTTTCACACTGGGCAGGTGTTGGAAGTCTGAAGTGGGCAGGTGTTACTAAATGGACCTGAGAATATACTGAACCAGAGAAAGCACAGTGAGACCTAGATCAAACCTTGCCTAAAGGGAGATAGCTCAACTCATGGACCTTTCAGCTCCTATTATCTAACAAATTTCCTTTTTCCTTATGCCAGCTTGAGTAAGGTTATATGTCACTCCTAACTGAGGAGGCTTGACCAGTAGAAGAGCCATTATTCTCCTGACCCCGAAGCTCTAGAATACTGAAATACTAAGAAGCGACAAATCTTGCTCAATGTCACTCTGCTGAAATTGTTAAAACCAAGATCTGAACTCAGGATTACTTGGCTCCAAAGCCTTCCTTCTTCCTATAACACTTTGATGGTGAGGTCTTAGGTACCAGGGAGAGAGACAGAGAGAAAGACAAAGTGTGAGAGAGGCAGAGAAGCAGGAAGACAGAGGCAGAAGGAGACACTTGAGAGAGAAGAGACAATACTGTAGGAAAACAATATCACATATGAGGAAAAAAATCATTAAATAAAGGGGCAAAAAAATATCTCTGAACGAAGCTGACACAAGCATGAAATGGAACAGCCACACAAGGTTAAAGACCTACAGGTTATTTCATGCCGGCAGTAACACTCTAACCGCTGAATGTATTTAAAGCACCTTTTAGGTTTTCCCTTATAGCATATAACCAAAGATTTTTGATTATGGGGGAAAAGGGGGATTTCACTGACTGCTTCCTTCATGCGTTTTGCTGAGCCCCTGCAGAATAAGAACGTAAGAGATAAACTAATGAAATATAGTTAATAATTTAAGTTATGACCTGTTCTTTACAGCCAGTATTTCTTTTGACATTTTCTAAAAAGGGAAAAAAAGTGAGCAAAAAACTTGCCCCAGGAGCCCAAGCTGCAGGTGGCATCAAAGGAACGAAAACCAAGAGGAAAGTTCCATCCATCAGCTTCCTGCTGGCCAACAATTTCAGCAGATAAGAACTTGTGGAAGATCGCTGTAAGACATGGTCATCCACTTTTTCATACTGTTTTCCCTGGTGGCAATAAAATTGATTTTCAGAAAGCTTTGTATGCTCTGACGTGCTGGACAAACAAAGGTGTAATACCAGTAATTGTTCTCGTTACTAGAAAAATGTGGTTCAGAGCAATGATTCTCTACCAGGGGTGATTTTTGCCCTCCGGAACACATTTGGCAATGTCTGGAGACCTTTTTGGTCGTCCCGGTTGGGGGTGGTGCTGGTGGCGTTACCGGCATCTAGTGGCTAGAGGCCAAGGAGATTGCCGAACATCTTACAAACGCACAGAATGGTCTCTCACAACAAAGAATTTCCGGCTCAAAATGTCAATGGTGCTGAGGTTGAGAAACCGATTTAGAAGCAGTGCAGCATTAGTTTTGTGCAGCCACAGCGACTGTCACTCTATGTGTGTGTGTATTGGGGGAGGGTAGGGGGACTTGCAGACTCAATGTCTTCTCTTCCACCCCCCAAGCACCCAGCTTGTCCCCATCGGTGCGTGTGACGTCAGCATTTTGCCAATCATGTCATCATCCCCCAATGGCAATTTCAGGCTGCCCTTATGGAAAGCACAGCAGATGTTTATGAAGAAAAGATGGTTTCAATAGTATATATAAAATTCGCCTCAAATCTGAGTCATTAAAATATTTCCAGGTCGGCTTTTTGGTTGCTGCAGTTTGGGGCAACCTCTTGTCATCACTTTGGAAGTATTTGTCACATCTCCAGGATATGTTTTTGTCCGATCCCCAATTTCAGCACCTGTTCATCTGACAAGGATGGAAATGACTCTCTCTTTAAGCTTACATTGCTATATACTAATTTCCTAAGCCTTTCTGTCTCCGCATGCATTATGTCTCCACTCATCACCCCTAATAGATAAATAATCTTCCCAACCACCTGCGGCCATACTTCAACACACCTTGAGAGGCTCTTAGAAAATGCATTTTAAATAAACTCATTAGCAAAATACATATAATCAAATAGCATGCTTCAAGGAAACAGAAATCCCACTTAAAGAGTGAGTCTCCTGGCAAGACTTTCACCCTCTCTCACAAACCTGAATGTGGGGGGTGGGGGGTTGATGACGTGCAAACTGCTCCTCATTGTCGCTGTCCCCACTAAAATTCCATGAGGGGAGATGGTCACGGAAAAGATAAATTAGAAAATAGTAATTCCTTCCTAGTCAAATCTAAATGTTTTGGCATAGTTCTATATTCTAGTGATGAACATGATTCAGAGTTACTATTTTGAAAAATCAACTATTCAGAAGATGGAGTAAAAAATAAAAACTCCTTTTACCCAGTTCCTGTAGGTTCTCCTCTCTTCAGAAGAAACCACCCTTAACAATTTATTGTGAATCCTTCCATATCAACTTTATATTCCTTCAGCAAATTTTTATTGAGTACCTACCATATACTCATAGTATGTATGGCTGCTAGGGTTATAGAAGAGATATGGTTCCTGCCTTTTGATGCCTTATATTTTAGTGAAGGAAGGAAACAGAAAAGAAACAACTTCAGATTAACATATAAATAAAAGAATTATTAATTGTGATCAGCTCAAGGAAGGAAACAGACATGGGGCTGGAATAGGGGACCTGTACTAGGTAGAGGAATTAGAAAACACTGTAAGAGAAATTAAAACCTGAAAGAAAGGCAAGTGAAGAATGAGGAAGAAAGTTCTATAACTTGCTTTTTTCACTAAATATATAGTAGGTATTTGTCCGTGTTAATTCATAAAGATTTATTCTTTCTTTTAATTAATAATCACTGAGAGCCTATCTATGTATGCTAGTCTTGTTCCCTAAGGAGAAAATAATGAACAAGATCTTTGTCTTCATTGACCTTATAATCTAATGGTAGGGTTTTGATACATCTGATTAATTTTAATGGCTACACAATATTCCATAGTGCACTAATATTTTAGTGCATTTTTAGCCATAATGCACTGATAATTTTTTTTAGTTATGTTCCTATGGATGGACATTTTGGTTGTTTCCAGTTTTTCACTATTAAAATCAATGCTCCTAGAAACATCTTCTTTCATATATGGCTGTGCATATTTTTGTAGGATATTTTCTAACACTGCATTTGCTATGTGACAGCACAATTATTAATGTGTCATTCATAGACTCCTCACCATCACACTTGAAAGTATGTGAGGTTCTCATCCCCATTCTATAAACATGGAGATCACAGATATGTTGAGAAACCTATCAAAGATTACAAGATGATAAGTGGCAGAGTCTAGACATAAAGCCAGAATCTGACTCCAGGATCTGCTCTAAGTCCTTCCCAAGGGGTAGTGTCGATGATTTTGTTTTGTGGTTACAAAATAATTAATATGAGTTTATTATTTAGGGTTTGAGAAATACACATATTTTAAAATATTTTTTTAGCTTTGCCACTAATTTATAATCAAAATATCATTTGTCACAGTATCCATTCAGGAAGTTAAAAGCAATGTCATTGTGAAAGAGTCTGATGAGCAGACTCTACAAAAAGAAGGTCCTATAACATTTTCCTAAAGAATTTAAATATTCCTGTCCTTCACCATCTTGACCATTTCCTAGGAAGAGACTGATTTAACATGGAACCCCATAAGCTCCCTGCCATGAGTGAGTAGTCAGGGTTTCTGTTCTCAATACAACCGATTTCTTAGCTGCTCCATTCCAAGACTGCAAGCTTGCTTAATACTCTGCAGGAAGCAAAATAAGCCAAAAGATGGTGCAACGAATGCTTCTAGGATATAGGTCAGTGTCCTAAATCCTCAGATTCCAGGGCATCCCCTGGAAGTTCTGGTGACTTAATCTGTCTCTGTGTTGGTTTCCTCATGTAAAATGGGGATAATATTAGAACTGACTCCATAAGTTATTAGCAGTAATTGTGTATAGTTTATTTAATATCTTCAAAGCACTTAAGATAATATCATCAAAATTAGCACTTAATAACTGTTGTTGTATTATGGAGTCATCCCTTGGTCTCTCTATGATTTCCTTGTTCAAGAACTTACTACTACCAGGTACCTGGGTGGCTCAGTCAGCTAAGCATCTGCCTTCAGCTCAGGTCATGATCCCAGGGTCCCGGGATCAAGTCCTGCATTGGGCTCCCCGCTCAGTGGGGAGTCTGCTTCTCCCTCTGCCCCTCCCCTGCACTTGGTGCTCAAAAATAAATAAATAAAATCTTAAGAAAAAAAACTTACTACCAAAAGATACACATATGTGAACATAGGGAAAAAAAACATGAAGGGCCAAATACTACTGGTTTTCTATATCTAGCAGAAGTAGAGGGATACTTTTCCTCTTGCTTTTGCTTCCCTGTGTTCTCTAAGTTGTCTTTACTGAATATGTGTTACTTTCAAAACACTAGAAAAACCAATAATTTATTTTTCAACAATTTTCACCAATTCTACTAGATGAGAGAAAATGGAATGATTAAGCCCAGTTTTTGAAAACAGATAACTACAAATGTTATTCATGGTGACGTCATTCTTAGTTAACTTCTCTTGACTGTTAGGTATCACCATCGTGATTGTCATCATAACCATCATTATCCTCATCACCAAGTGCTTTAACTAGTGGTGATGCCTTAAATAAAAAAGCAGAGTGATTCTACTGTTAGTCATATCATTTTCACACTCAGTTCCCTCATCTGTCATATGGGGTTAATAATATCTGTTTTATCCATCCCAAAGCTTCACAAAAAGATAAAATAATGCAAAATGTTATAATGCAATAATGATATTTACATTTAGATATATATTAGGAAATCATTTCATTATAACCCCCATAGTCATGTCTCGCATAATTTTATTCTGCCAAGGTAGAGAAGAACCCTTACCCCACTCGAGGAATAAGCAAATGGAGGCACAGAGCACTTGCAGTGATTTCTCAACTCACATACTGGATAGTGGCAGAGACTAAACTAAAACCTAGTGTTCTGATGCCCAATCAGTCTTCAGTGGTCTCCTAGGTCAGCATTTATCTGCCGTCATCCAAAGAAGCCCTCTTCTAGCAACTCATAGCTTCTGTACCTCTACTGATTGCAACCCTACTCCACAGTAAGCCCTGGGACC
This sequence comes from Mirounga angustirostris, assembly GCF_029215605.1. NCBI lineage: Eukaryota > Metazoa > Chordata > Mammalia > Carnivora > Phocidae > Mirounga > Mirounga angustirostris. The sequence goes on from NW_026991713.1 coordinate 23,527,842, forward strand.
TCGGGGAAATTTTTAGAACCATTTAGAGATGAAGTCAAGTCTCAGTGACCTTTTCAGCCCAATAATGCTAAAAGACAAACTGAAAAGGCTTAGGAAGCGTGATGAGAAACAGGGCATCGCCTATAACTGTTTACTATCTCCTCAATAATTCTACTCTTCAACTACCTTTGAAAAGTCAAGGTTCTAAATGTTAAGGGAAAAGGCTTCCAATAGGGTTAGGTTGAAATGTAAAATAGGATATAAAACTGAAGATAAATACATAAAATAGATAAACTGGCAGACACAGATATAAGTGCAATCTTAATACTGCACCTTTTAAAAAGATTAGAAGAAGATACACCAAATGTTCATGGTTAGTTAGTAATTTCTAAAAGTGAGATTATCAGTGATTTTTAAATTTTTTTATTACTCTTGATGGCAGTTTTCAAATTTTCTACAATGAGCATAAATTACTTCTTTGCTTACTAAAAGTCAAAGATTCATCTATAGTAGTAGAAGCTGTGGTTGTTTGCCATGTAAATACGGGGCAGTGGTGAGGCCTGGGGGAGACGGCACAGGTCTTCCTCTAACTCAAGGCATACATCCTGATGGTTTCATCCACAGTTAAGCCTCTGGTTTTACCCATCTCCCTGGCTACTTGTCAAATAAACCCAGCCCTAAGCAATTCAACCTGTGGTGTGATTCTGGCCAGAGGTATTGGTCCAATTTAAACACGAGGGGTAGTTTTCTTGGGGCTTCTGGGAAACAAGATTCAACTGAGATTTTCTCTTTCGATCTGGTTGGTATGATATGTAGATATAAAGCTTAAAACTGCCAAGGCATTCTGCCACCCTGGGAAAAGTCAGCCTCAGGATGAAGCTTGACAATAAGGAAGGATGGGAAAGAAACAAAGATCTCTAGGACATTGGTGAACCGCTGAATCAAACCAGCCTGAAACCCAGCATGCGTTCAGACCTTAGTTACAGAAGCCAATATATCTTCTTCAATGTTAAAGCCAGTTTCCATTTTCTGTTACTTGTACTATAGAGTCAGATATGTGGGTATATGCCATATATATGTGTGTATATATAGATATACATTTATATGGAGGGGCTCCTTCATTAGTACCCTGGATTTTTAAGTAAATGTTTTATTAAGAGCAACTTCCCAATTGAATTTTTTGGTCAATATTGTTTTTGAAAAAATAAATAGGGTTTGAATTAGATAATCTCTTATATGCACCCCAGATCTAAAAACCTATGCTTTTTTGAAAATTGAAACTACAATCATAGGAAATTTTTGAATTTTAGATGTTTCAAACTTAGGTTTCAGGTGTTTTAGGAAGCTATTGCTTTATGAAAAATGCTCCCAATTTAGAGAAAATCCTGCCAGTTGTTATTTTATGCATATTTATGATCTTTAAAAGTGGAGCAAATAAACCATAATTCTAGTAAGAGGGATGGCAAAATGTAGACAAAAATCATTAGCCTTGTCAGACATTTGATAATTATAAACCAACTGTAGTAAGAGGTATGCATAAAGCCACTTTCGATCTCTTTGAAAACAACGGTTCCCTCAACAATTTAAAACTTTAATCACATGTAATGTATCTCCAAGTATAGAACATATAAATGTTCCTTCGATTCTGTCCGAGTCTGGATCATTTTCTACATGATCGTTAGTTAAGAAGCAGATTCTACTCTATACCACATTTAAATAATGGGCTAAATAGTTATCATATAATTTGGGGACTAATCAGCAAAATGTTTATCATACACTAAATGTAATCTTTCCCACATTAACACCGTTGTTAGGCTGCGGAAAAGATTAACTACACCAAAGAAATATACTCATTAGCTTTTAATGATTGTAACAGACAGATACCATAGCTTTAAATTGCTTTTCAAAGTCTGGTTTCTATTTTTATAATCAATGTTCTAACTAAACATTTATCATTATGAAGACAAATCCTGTAAGTCATACACATATTTTCTGTCTCCCTATGACAGACATTGATTTAGAAAGGAGAGACTAGATCCAACCTCCAGGAAACAGCTGGTCTCCTCAGATAAGGAAATCATTGAATTGGCTTTTAATATTGTAAGAAAAAAGGAGAGAGAAAGAAAAAAAGGAGAGACCAAAGGAACAGACAACAAAAATCTGAATTACCTAGATGAGACAACACAATTTGTAATTCACAGGACATAGCTGAATTATATTTCTTGATAGTCTACTTTAAACTATAGGTTATGTCTTCTCCTAAATCAAAACTGTCAGCTCTGCTACTGATAGCAGAATGAAACGTTCTGAGAAAATAAAGCAGCAGGAAAAGGGTTAAAAGAGGACACCTGAAATTCTGGGGAAATAAAGCTGCAAAACAAGCCACTCCGGAAAGTGTAAATTGCAGTGAAAGCTTGAAGAAAGTTAAATGCCCAGGAAAATGCTTTATTGTCCTCTTACACAAACAGGTCCCTGTGGCACGATTTAATAAATACAGATATATGATGTTATCAGAATATCTGCAAATTTCCCCAGGTAATTGATGATGGAGTGCTATTTGTCCAAACTTCAAAAGTTTTAGAAACGAAGTTGCGAGGCACGTTCCTCTTTTAAGAAATGAACATAAATCAGATTCACCTTTTCCTGGTTTTCTCTACTGGAAAAGTCTCTACTGGAATCTTCATAATGTCAACGTTAAAAGAAAAATCATATTATCTCTGCTTTATTTGGGACTAAACGTCACCTGAAGAAATGAAAATGTACATTAATGAAAGACCATTTCATTTCATTTCAAGTCAGTTGGCTCTGTTTAAGCAGTAGTTTTCCTTGGTCAACATTTTTTATTTAAAGAACTGGAGAACTTGGAAGGGACTTCTCTTTCCCAAATTTGTAAAATAGTCTGAAGGCTCCAAGAAGTGCAGTGTCCACTGAGCCTGTGAAAGAAGTTACTTAGAAATTTCTAATTGGCCCACCATTGGGTCCTCTGTCTGTACCAGTAAAGAAGAGAGCCGTTGCCCACACTACATGTCATCATGTTCATTCTCAGGATACTTTTTGTTTTCTTATAGCTAAAAGAGATTTTAGAGAATGTACTTCTGGAATTATGTGAGCCAATTGCTAATTTTCGATTAATACAACCCCTGCATGGAGGAGTTCACTGGCATAATACAAACCTGCTGACAATCCCCTAATCCTTGTTTTGGGGATTAAAATGTATTACATGATCTTAAAAATATATTTAACTTTCTAATTATATTTACCCTGCCCTAACACTAAAACGGGTTTGCTTTTCCGGGCCACAACAAAGGTAAACTCTGAATATTTCAATGATGAGGGAAATAACCCTGGTTAAAAATAAATAAAATAAAAATTTTATATATTAAAATATATATTTTAATCAAATAAAAATAATTATATGTCAAATATAATAAATATATATTAAAACAAATATATGTTTTAGTAAGTTATATATTTTACTATGTTGTAAAATAAAAAATATAGAGATGCCTAGGTGTCTCAGTCAGCTGAGCATCTGACTCTTGGTTTTGGCTCAGGTCATGATCTCATCTTGTGGGATTGAGCCCCTCATCAAGCTCTGTGTTCAGCACAGAGTCTACTTGAGATTCTTTCCCTTCTTCTCCCTCCCCCTCTGCTCTTCCTGCTCATGCTCTCTCTCTAAAAATAAATAAATAAAATCTTAAAATTATATATATGCAATTTTTAAAAATTTTATATATTTTATATATATTTATATATATTTTATATAATATAAATATTTATAAATATAAATATATATATAAAGACCTCTCTTGGACATTGAAGAAATTTCTTTAAAAAAAGTCTGGAGGTAAATAGACCAAAATTGGAATGGGGGCTTTTATCTTTAAATTCCACCATCCCAGCACATGGCTCCAACTTCAAGGTCATGCTATCATGTAATTACTCCAACTTTCACATCCAGGTTGCAAGCCTGAAAGAGGACAAAGCAGAAGGAGAAGGACACAGAGAAGATGCCTCTCAGTTGGCTCATCTCCCTTTTAAACCGTCTTCCTGGGATTCCCATGCAACACTTTCTCTTGCATCCCACTGGCTACCACATGGTCATAAGGCCAAATGTAGCTGCAAAGCAGCCTGGGGCGTGGAATCTAAACTCCAGCGACAATGTGAACAGCTGATACTGGGGTGGTGTTACACATAGAAGGTGGAAAATGGAACAGCAGCTCTGCTGTATTGCAAATTTTTCAGTTGGCATAGTATCATCTACACTAGACAGTAGCAATCTGGACCCAGATTGACGAAATTCTGGCTCAGGCCCTATGAGCCATATGACCTTGTGCAAGATTCTATGTTCAACTGTTAAGAGGACTAAGTGAATTAATATATGTAAAGCACTTGAAACTCTGCCTGTTACAAAATAAATACTCAAGATATGCTAATTAATAATAGTTTATTTTGAAGTGTTAGTTTATTCTAAAAACAACGGATTATTGCTTCCTGGAATTCTGTGCATCTTAAATATGTTGGTCTACTTGGTAAGAATCCTCTAAAAGTCCCTTGACATTAAAAATTTGTCAGGTTTTTAAATTCCTTCTAGCAGTAACATTTTGCAATTCTTTGATTGCTTTATCTTTGCTATTTGAGAGATTAGGTAGGGCTGCATCATTCCTTAATGCCTGAAGGTTACATAACATTTGAAAATTGCATTTATCTCATGATGCTGATACTTTTTTTTTAATGTCAAATATGCTTTTTTTTGTAATTGAATTTGGGTCTAGTGGGAATAATGCTCATGGAGGCCAGAGAGAGAGAGAGAGAGTGCGCGCACCAAGGAAAAATCCTTCAGAAATAAAAAGGTTAACCGTTATCAACTTCCAAACTATTCTTAAGAATTTGTGAGCCACTGTCTCAGGTAATGATAGGTGGGGGTCATCACCTTCTTAACCTGGTTGGTCACTCCCCTCCTTATCTAAGGAAGCAGAGAAAGTGCTACGGATTTGCTTAGCACAGTTATATAGGTTGCCTCCCTTTATCTGCCCTCAGCTTCATGAGGTCGTGTGTTATTCCCATTTCCACCAGAAGAAAGCAAAGGGTTCAGGAAGACGAGACAACTAGACTGAAAACTCAAAGTGGTGAGTGGCTAACTCCATGCAGCCCCTTCAAATACATCCTGCCCCTCCTAGAACTTTATTGATGCAACTAAACTCCAAAAATGGATTTGAAAGGGACCAAGCAGCCTCAGAGAGGCACACAGCCCATGGAAAACAACCTCATCTTTGACTAAAGGATGTGAGATTTGTCTTTTCTGAGATCCTGGAGAGAACATGTTGAAGGGACAGATTAATCTTTCTGTTAGCAGAACCAGTTTTTCAATCATTCAAGGATACTTTAACACAGACAAGGATACTTTAACACATGGTTAATGCAAGTTAAGTAACATGTCTAAGGCCAAACAACTAGTAAAGGAGGAGTAGGGTTTGAACCAACTGCAAACAGAACTGGGTTAAATCATAGTCCACGTGGGATGGGAGAGCCTCATCCCTACTCATCACTCCAAGAATTTTAGAAACAGGGTGGCAGCTTACAGTTTTCCTCATCACCTCTGGCTCTAATTTCATGCTTTTGCTGAATTATTGCAGTACATGGATTGCCTTACCATCCTCCACATATTGTCTTGTTCTCTACTATAGATTTGATACAAAACTCCTTTTTCTTAATTTTCATTGAATGTATGCATATTCATATATATTCATTCACATATATTCACAGTACATATATATATATATATATATACACACACACATAAGACCATCATATGAGTCACAGAATTGATTGGACAAGTTTTAAGGAATTATAAAACAAAAATTAGATTTATGAGCAGAATCAGCATTTTAATGCCATTAGTTTGAGATCAGGAATCACAGCTACAAAACAGCATTCCCCAAATGCTAATATCTGTGTGTTATGTTTGATTAGCATAACTTTTCAAAATGTGAATTGGAATACCTTCAGATGAGGCAAGCACTCTCCAACTCACCCACCCCAGGCCTCACCTGTCCCTGTTGCTTTAGGCAGGTCAGCTTCACTAGCTCGCATTACCATTCTGGACCAGGAAAGCATTTCCATTTGCCATCCTAGTAACAGCTTCTTTGCATTAAGCAAGTTTAATGCTTGGTTGTTAGCTCTCAGCTTCTGGAGTGGAAAACCAGAAGGCGGAATGTAGGGTTATGTGGGACCGAGAGTCCAGTATACATTTCATCCATATTTCTAGAGCAGGAAAAAAAAATCACTGTTAAATGATATTTATTATTATTTTATTATTAATCATTTGTTGGTGAGTAGAAAAAAACTATCGCTTAAATAACGTGGCAGAATCTAAAAAGCCATATTCCGTTCTCCTCAGAAAACAAAACAGTATATAATATGGTCTATGCCTCTCAACTAAGGACAGAGGCCAATAATTTATACAGGTAAAAGCCAGGCTACTGGAAAGAGAAAACTGGGAAAAGAAGGGACTGTTAGAACTTCAAAGTAACTGAAATCTTCATTTGATACCAACCGGTCAACTGATATAAGGTCACCTTAGGTGGGCCAGCACAACTCCTCTGGATCTCCTCCAATTTTTCTGAAAGCCTTAAGGGTAGCCATGGCTCTCATTTAATCATTTATTCATTCATTCAAAAATATGTACCAGGATCCGCTCTAAGTCACACACGGCAGGCAACAAAACAGACGAAATCCCCCATCTAGTAGAAAAAGCCATACCAGAAGCAAATGCACGGTTTATATCATAGTTTCAGAAAGTGATTAAGACCTCTAAAACAAAACAAAAAGCAAACATTTAAAAAACAAAGAAGCAGGGGCCTAGGGCCTAAAGCTCATGTTAGAGATAAACACTCAGAATGCAGTATTCTGCTTCCCGTTCCTAAAATGACCATCATTCCCACTGCGCAGAGCCTAACTCCTCGCCAGCTACCTCAGCCTTCCTTTACTCCTATTCCCCTCCTTATCTATCCCCTCCCACACACCCCTATTACAATTTATTATGGATTTAAATTAGCTGAGTCCGCTTTTGTTTTCACTCTACCAACCTAGGTGCTCAGGTTCTCACCCTGCTCCCCGGATTGTATTTATCAAGTTCTTTTTCCTTACCCAGCAGAGAAATGTTTAGCAAATTGCCAAACCATCCCGAATCTACAATTCATCTCTATTTTCTTTCTATTGTTCCTCTTTCCGACTTGGTTCTGAGATGTCTGTGCTGAGCCATTGTGTTCCAGCCAGAAAGCAAACTGGAATAAGGCCATTACTTTGTATATTAGTTGCACAGTGACTTCTTTCACTCAAGCAGCAAGAACTTTACTTAATGATATTTTATTCGAAATGTAAGAAAGATTTCCACATTCCGTTTTTGCTAAGGACATAATATGTATTCTAGAACAAGATATATGTGCAGTTAGCTGAGGGGGGGAAATGAATTTCTTTGACAAAAAATTTAATTTTCAGAAGAACTATTAGCCAATAGAGCCATTCAGTTAAGAGTTGCAGCAAGTAATTTCAGTTGTGTGGGTGTTAAAGATAATGAACCGCTTCTCTTTCGCTTATCACTGGAAATGGCCAGATCATTATGGATCTCAGTAGTAACTAATGGTCTAAGACAACAGGGTTGAGCAAATGACTATTTTATAGCTCAGTGACTCTTCGAATGCAGGCTAGACCATTCAGGTATTTAAGTGTTATCCACGGCCTCTTAAATTGAACAAATGGGTCTATAATAATTAAAATACGGTAAATACCGGTAACACAGTTCCTGAGTTTTCAAAGAGATTCTCTATTCCTAAGGGAGCAAAATGAGGTGTTGCCTTGTTAGGAAGGCACTGTTTATATCCAGAAGCATTCTGACAAGTTGGCGAAGAGGCTCATTTGTGAACCCACAGACCCTCAGCGGCCCCCCCTCTTCATTCCCCGGACGTTTCCACAAAGTGGGCAGGGAAAGGCGACAGCAGCTGAGCTCACTTAATGCTCCTTTCTAGGGCTTTCCATCTCAATGAGCAGACCCCTCACTTCCTGAGTCAGGCTTCGCCAACATGTCACACTCTACAAGATCTCAATGCATCAGGGAAATAAAAAGCAGTTTCTATTTTTAAAATGATTGGAGACACTCTACATGTAGGAATGTCTTCCTTCTCCTCACCATTGGGTGGATATCCCATTTTCACAAGAGGAGATATTATTAGTCTCTTCTGGAGAAAGGAAGTTCAGATGAAGCTATCTTGATACACAACTATATTAACTCTGGGCACAAACAGCGATGGAGGGGAAATTTCTATTGCTTTCAAAACACTTAAAGAACAAAAACTATGTTATTAATTATAGCTCTGAAATATTTTGTTAACCTTCTGCTAAAAGCATAGGAGAACACTGAACCAAAGTCTAACGAAATGGCACTGAAAGGAGGTCGGGTAGTGAGGTCAGGTGCTACCTTGTTGAAGTTTAATTAGTTGCACCTCTGAGGTCTGAGAGAAACTACGTGAGTCACCTGAGTAACAATAAATTGGCTTCCAGGAAATAGGGAAAACATATCCTTACAGGGACACTTTCAAGAAGATATGACCTAAAAAAAGAATGTGGTTGATTTTTTGACTGACCGTTTGGGGAAAGCGGTCTCCTAAAGGACAGGATTTGTGTCTTTTTTCACTAATTCTGGAGTGTATCTAGCCCAGGGCACTTACCAGATAAAGGTTCCAGCCATTCATAGAATCACGGACAGAAGGAAGCTCGAGAGACCATAGCCAACAGTCCCCTGACTGTGAGAAGCACCCAACTCAAAACATTATTTTTTTAAAGGTAAATTCTTATCTTTTTTTTTCTCAGAAAAAATACAGATATTCCAAACATTTTCTTAAAGGCAAGAAGGTCTTCTGATATTTCACTTAGAATCCCTCTTAACCTGTCAAATGTGGAAGCAGAGAACATCTGCTTAAAATCGTTCACACAGCCTCGTTGCTTCGTTGCCGTGAAGACGGTGATTAAGATCTTTCTCTCCCCAGGGTTCCCAGCCTGGGGAGAGAAACCTAGTTCTTTAACGTTCTTTCACAAGACTGGTCCCCAAACCACTAATAACATTTGAAAACTGGTCCCTTCGAGCTTTCCAAGTTCTCCTCAGCAGACTCCCATTGTAAGACTCACGCTTCCGAAAGCAGTGGCTTATACTAACCTTTTCCTCTTGTTTTAAGCAGAACCGTTTCTCCTCCAGAACCACTTTTCTTGTCCACTATACTAGGGGGTGATCAACTGGCCCGGTTTGCCTCTGAGGGAGGTCCTGAGATGTGGGACTTAGGGAGTTAAAGCCAGGAAAGTCCCAAGCAAACCCGGATGAGCTCGTCCTCCTACAACTAAAGTCCAGCCTGCTCTGACAGGTGGGGGAGTGGAGGAGGACTAGGGCCCCGTGGCTCTGCCCCAACCCTCGCCTCTTGAACCACTTTGACGGAGCTCCCAAGGCTTCAAGGAACTCAGCCTGAAAATCTTGCTTTCGAGAATATTTAGAATAGTGCTAAGTACAGAGCAGCTTCTCAGCATCGGCACTACTAACATTTTGGGTGTGGTGATTCTTTGTTGTGGGGAGCTGTCCTGTGCACTGTAGCATATTTTGCAACGTCCATGGCCTCTATCCACTAGATGCCGGTAGTACCCTCCCAACTGAGACAACCTAAAACCTCTTTGGGTATCGTCAAATACCTCCCAACCCCACCCTATTGAGAACCGCTAGTATGGTGATAATCCTCTCATCCTGTCCAGGTTGTAACACACTACGTGGGTCTTAAAAATCAATGCAGTGGTTCACGCTAGCATTAAAATCATAATTTAAAAATGAAGACACATAGAAAAGGGTAGGATAGGATAGAATAGGATAGACTAGAATGGAATGGAATGGAATATAGAGTCCCACATGTAGTAAGGGTATTACTTTGTGGAACATCTGTTCCGGATTTATATATATGTATACGTACATATACTAGGTCACAATGTAAAATTATTTTTTACCATGAGTCACTCTCAAAAAAGTCTGAAAACCCCTATGCTTGGATCTGTCCATCCCATTTGCACATGTCCATGTTAGGACACCTCCTTCATGCTCTACCGTCACCTGTCCATCCCACCTAGCCTCTGAAACTTAGTTGCCACTCTCTTGCAAAATCAATCCCATCAGTGGCTTATATTTCTGATGACCGAATTATCCCACATGAATTACCTGTGAAACCTCTTGCTGTTTGCATGTATCCACTTCTCCAAGTTGTCAAGGTCACCTTGAACAACTTGATTTAAGTTCACAAAAGCAGGTGTCACTGGCAGATTTAATATGAACACATTTTATTCTACTATTTGAGTCACTTGTAATTGTATAGGTTCTCAAAGAAATACTTGTGGGGTGCAGGTTTCTCCTACCTGGTAGCATGATTTCTTTATGTCCCCTCATGTTTTGTAAATACTAAAGTTTCTCAAATCTGAGCCATTTCTCACTCTAGGCTTCATTGCACCCCTCTTCCTACTATTTGGGCTATACCAGCCATGGCATTTTTGCTTTAAATCAAGGCTGTCCGGCATGCGGCTGACTGTCCCGGATTATGCACAGACCACACCTCATGGATACAGCAATAATAAAACCAGGACCCGGCGGACCCTGGTGCAGTGCCTAGTAAAGAAAATCACTGACATTTTTGCCTTCCTGAAGCTGTGAGGACTGAGGGCCTTGTAGATTTGTAGGCCTTACTCGGAGATCCGTTGGGCCATTAGAAACAAATTATGGTGGGTTTGATTTTTAGTGGAAATAAACCTTTCCAGTAGTCCATCGAAGATCATTTGTCTTGGTCCCCCATTCACTTATGGTCAAGAAGTGAAAGTCAGCAAAGCTGAAGGATTTGTGTTTTTCAAATGACGCCTAGCATAATCAGCCTGGGCTGGTGTGACCTCAAGGCCAGGAAAGAGGAATTCTCAGGAGCGGTTGGTCCACAATAGTTCAGAGGACAGTGAGGGATTCAGGGACCTCACATCCTTCTTCTCATTAGCAGTTGACTCTTGTAGATGTCATGGGTTGAATCATGTCCCCCAACCCCCATTCACATGTTTAAAGTCCTAGTCCTCCATTCTCCAGAACGTAACCTTTTTTGGAGATAGGGTCTTTCCAAGAAGTAATCAAGTTAAAATGAAGTCATTAGAGTGGTTCCTAATTCAATATGACTGGTGTCTGTATAAAAGGGAGAAATTTGGAGACAGACACACACAGATGTAAAGATTGGAGCTATGCTGTCACAAGCCAAAGAACTACAAGAAGCATGGAGAGAAGCCTAGCACGTCCCCTTTGCTCACAGCCTCGGAAGGGACCAAGCCTGCCGACCCCGTGATTCAGACTTCTGGCCTCTGGAACTGTGAGACAGTAAGGTTGTGTTGTTTAGGGCACCCAATTTGTGGTACTTTGTTATAGCAATCCTAGCAAACTCATACGCTGGGGGATGGCACTGCTGCTTTCTCATCACCAGCACAAAAATATACACAACATCTACATACACACACACACTGAACATACCACACTCACATATATATCCTGATACATCCTGGTGTTTTCATTTCTATTATCTTTCTGTTCAGTTTTGCTGATAAAAGATCTCTTTAAAACTACTTAGAATCCTATAAATCCTATAAATAAGACATCATTTAAACCAACTCTCTTTCTCTCTGTCTCTTTTTCTACATCTTCCCTGCTCTTTCTTATGAAGAAATGAGCAGAGAAAATTTAAAGCACCATCGAGATTTGCTGCTTCAGAGTCAGAGTTCTTCCCAGAAGAACTTCTCAAACTTTCATGTGCTAAAGCATGGAGGTCTGGTTAAAATGTTGAGTCTGACTGATTGATGTAAGAGGTCTAGAGTAAGGTCTGAGATTCTGCATTTCTAACCAGCCCCCAGGTGAGGCCATGCTGCTGGTCTGTAGATCATATGCTGAGTAGCAAGGCTTACAGGAAAGCAGTGTTTCCCAAATCTGGTCCATCATCAAAATTCATAGACCTACAAAAATCTGAATTTCCAGAGAAGGGGCCCAGGGACTTCTTTTTTTTTTTAATTTTTAAATTTTTTTTAAAGATTTTATTTAATTATTTGACAGAAACACAGTGAGAGAGGGAACACAAGCAGGGGGGACGGGAGAAGGAGAAGCAGGGTTCCAGCTGATTAGGGAGCCCGATGTGGGGCTCGATCCCAGGACGCTGGGATCATGACCTAAGCCGAAGGCAGACACTTAACGACTGAGCCACCCAGGCACCCCGGGACTTCTTTTTTAAAAAGAAAGATCGCTTAAGATAATTTAATTTATATCATCATCAAGGTGTGGGAACCACCACTCTATATCCCATTGCCCCTTGGCTGGATTTTCACACTAGAGAACAAGGAGGAAAAAATGAATTTCCAGAACTAAGCAGCCCAGATCCAGACATCATGGCAACAAATCCTAAGGAGGATTCCTGATCTACATGGGTGTGAGAGTTAATAACCATAAAGGTAAAGATGGGTAAGCATTTAGAGCTCTGTTTTGGGAGGGGGTGGCAACAGAAATGAATAAAAGAAAGAAAAGGAGGAGGAGGAGATGTAGAGACACTAAATCCAACTAGAAATCTATCATGTCTCTGACACACTGAGTTTCCAGGGGCACAACTAAGACCACTAATAGAGTGAGATTTCCAATTGATGTTGGGAATTGAAGAACTTAAAGATGATAATATGATAGTCACACCAGGACAGGACATGGTACAGATGTAGGCTTCCTAGCATATGGATGAATTTCTGTACCAACCTTGTCAATGTGACCACATCAACAATGGCTTGATATCAGATTTAATGCCAGCTTCTGGATTAAGGATAAATAACGCAGTGTTTGCCAGTATGAAGTTCTTAACCATACTTAAATCTCCTACCCACAGAGCTGAGTTGTGAGAGGTTATGGTTTATGCCTGGGGTGCGGTTCAAAGTTATGCACCCTGCGGATGCTTGCTAAATACTTGTTGACTATCTGATTGAACCCCACCACGAATGCCTAGTGCCTCTGTATTTTCTATAATCTTGTCCGATGCACTGGAACCAGAGAAGCACCAGCGTGGGAGATTTCTCCCAATTCTCTTTCTCTGCAAGAACTCCCTGAGCTGCTTATAAATATGCTGATCAAAACCTGCATCAAAGAGAAAATGCATTTCCATATTCCCAGTTTCCTTTATGATCAGAGAATGGATCAAAGAGAAAACACATCTCCCCATTCCCGTTTTTCTTTTCATTCCTGATTTAGAGGTCAGAAATGATTCACATGTGGGACTAGAACAAGCAATGTGAAGTCCATTTAAGGGCAGGAGTCCATATGAGCTCAAGGTACAAGAATTTTCAAATTCTTTCCCCAGATGTACTTACGGGGATAGAAAAATGTCTTAATTCTTTTACTTAATATATTCTATTTTACTAAAAGGCGATAATAACCATTTTTACATTTTGATACTTGAAAGAAAAGAAAAAGGAAAAGTATTGTAAGCCTTAATATAGTACATGATGATCTATTTAATTTTAGCCACAATGCCTAATTCAAAAATAATATTTTAGGATTTCAATTGCACTTTAGATATAGCTAAGAGATGAAAATGAATTTGCTCCTTTTAATTGAAAGTGTTCCAAGATCCATCTCAAAACTGACTCACTTCCTTGGTTGTTTAATTGATGATGACTAGGTTAAGTTTGAAAATTTTAATTGTCGACTTTTCTCTCAATATTTTCATGTCATTTCTTCTTGTTTTAATTTTACAGACCCAGAAATAAGAACCTATGCTATTAACATGAGTAATTTTCCTAACAACTTAGTGTGAATTAAAGAAATTAAAGTAGGCTGTTGTGTGTGTTTGAACAGCTTACCTAGGATTATAATATTAATGTTTCTGCTTTCCTTTTGTGAGGGTGCTATTGACCTGAAAACAATTTTGTTACATATTTTAGAGGAAGTGCCTACACAGAAAACAAATAAGCTATTTTACTTCATAGTTCCAATTAGATAAAGAACTTGGTATAAATTTCAATATATTAAACTATGTGATTCCAATAGCAATTTATTGACTACAGTGAACTAAAATAAATACAATTTCTTAATATCTAAAAAGTAATTATTCATCCTGTTGTTAAAGGGATTGCTAAACATGCATCCCTAATTTGAAAAAGAAAGGAGGAAGGAAGGAGGGAAGGGGGGAGGGAGGGAAGGGAGGAAGGCAGCAAGACAGGCAGGCAGGAAGGGAGGAAGGAGGGAGGGAGGAAGGAGGGAAGAGAGGGCCGACAGGCAGGAAGTCCTAAGAAGCAATTTACCATGTAGATCTAAGTTCTCTCTAGCTTTAAATGAACCAAATGTGTTGTTAAGGCTACACCACACCTTCCTGAAGATGCGCTTCTAGAAAATGAGGCTAACTGAATCAGATGGCATCTGAGATCTTTTCAGTTCTGCCATTCTATGATTATCAGCCTCGCAGTGTTCATAAAGGTTACCTTATCGATATTTGGGGTTCTGTATTTTACTTCTGGAAGTCAGAATTTCTAGAGCTCTCCTACATTCCTCTGTGGTGTTAAAAAATATCTCCAGCACTCACGGGAGATTCTTACAACTCTCATCATGGACTCAGAGCAGAAACTTCCCCGGGTAGGCTGGATTCTCAGTTCTTTTCACTTTAAAGGGAACGCTCTTCCTTGAAGCTGCTTCAAGTGCCCCACGCGGACACTGGGCACTGACGGACCCCAGTGAACCTCCCTGAGGCCCCCCGCTTGCCATCACCGCCCACCAAGCTTCTCCTTCCAGGGCCTCAGCACAAACAGCAGCACCACCATCCTTCTGGGTTTCAAGTACAGATTCTCTGTGCCCTGGTCACGATAAATTTCTTGCTTAAAGCCCTCCTTACGTGTTTGTGTAGCCATCCACATCATCATCAGGAAGGATGTTGTCATTGCTCAGCAAGTTCCCTCGGGATTCCACACCCGCGCGCAGGTACACACACACAGACGTAATTTTACTTTGTCACTGAAGTACAACTTCCATACGGTAAAATACACAGCTTCCTGAATTTTCACTAACATACTACCAACTGTGCAGCTTCATGAATTACGGGGTGTATGCAGCAATCTAACCACCGGCCAGATCAAGACAAAGAATGTTTCCAGTATTCCAGAAGGCTCCCTGACTCCGCTTCCCAGCCTGTGACTTGATGTTCACAGTTCCCATCATCCACGAGGAAAGACTCTTACCCCACCAAGTACCTGGTCATGTTACGACCTCCTAAGATTGTCTTGGTTTTCCACATCTCCTTCTTCATCTTGCTCTCTTCCATGTGGCTCCACGGTTTCTAATGTATTCCAACACTCTCATTTCGTTGTGTGCAGAGCAGGTATGGTGCTTAAGCACGATAAGAACAGCAAGTGGTCCTCCACAGGGTATCAAGCCCCTACTGCAGGCAAGCCCTGTGCTAACACTTAATAACCATCATCTCATTCAAGCCCCAAACGTAGCTGATTTGCTTCTGTAGACTCTGCTAATGTCTTTTTTTTTTTAAAGATTTTATCCATTTGAGAGAGAGAGAATGAGAGACAGAGAGCACGAGAGAAAGGAGGGTCAGAGGGAGAAGCAGACTCCTCGCTGAGCAGGGAGCCCGATGTGGGACTCGATCCAGGGACTCCAGGATCATGACCTGAGCCGAAGGCAGTCGCCTAACCAACTGAGCCACCCAGGCGCCCCCTCTGCTAATGTCTCTTTCAAATCTCTATCTGCTCAAAACCTACTCCTCCAGAAAGCCTTTCTGATTTTAATGGCTGTCACTTAGCAAGCCCCACGTGAAGAAGAATGAGAGAGATGACTAGTCCTGTTTCTAGGATTCAGGAAGAGGCAGCACCTATAGAACAATTCTAGACAGGCTTGAGGGGGGATAGGCTTCATTTTACAGATGAGCTGAACTGGTGTACCGGGATTACCCAGAAAGTCAGTGCTGAAAACAGGGTCTGTAACTCTGAAGTGAGCTTGCCTACTTTCTCCTTTTCTTCTATGCAGTGCTTTCATTCATTCATCCAACATTTATTGAGCTCCTACAATGTATCAGGTGTACACGCTGGAGACACAGCAGTGAGAAAACAGATGACAGTCTTTGCTCTCAGGGAGCTCACATTTTAGTGAGGGGACGTGGTAAAAAATGATAAAAAGAAAAAGTAAGATATATAGCATTATTAGGTACTATAAAATGCACTGGCGAATAAAAGGGAGATGGATCTTAGACAGCAAGACTGGCTGATGTTAGAATTTTAAACAGTGTGGCCCAAGTAGGCCCCACTGAGAAGGTGACAGTCAAATCTTGAAAGTTATGAGCCAGTTATGTGGTTCTCTGGGGCAACAGCATGTCAGGGGGAGACACCAGCAAGTGCAAATGTTCTGAGGTCAACCAGTGTGAGGTGAAACAGGGAAAGAGCAGAAGGTGAGGTCAGAAAAGAGGGGCTGGTATCCAGATTGTGAGGGTCTTGCCAGTCAACTGGGATGATTCTTTCTCATCTTTACAATTATGCCTATGGGAGAAGGCTCTGTGTGTGTGTGTGTGTGTGTGTTTTACCATATTGTTAGAACTATAGATTTGTGTTTGTATGGGCCAGTTCCCAACCAAATTATGAACTTCTTAAAGAACATTTCTTATATTTTGGGGGGACTTCTCTGAGATTCCAAAATACTATACCAAAGAGGGCAAATATACCATGACTTCCTACTTCTGAAGCCCACAGGGGCTGTGACATTAAGCCTTGCCTGCCACATATTGACACGGCTTCAGAATCCCAAAGAACTAATTATAGTTTTTCTTCATATCTATTACCATTTTTTTTCAGCTGCAAACACAGCGGTTATCATTCAGTACATCAAAAATCATTAAAGCCTAACATTCTTCTCCATAGAAAATTTCTGGCTACATTACATCAACAACTGTGTGCATTATATTATCAACAATACACATCAACAAGGACAGCAGTATTATAATTGTGTGATGTGATTTACAAAACCTACCACCAGAAATAAGAGAGCAATACAATGTTTCAGTTTTCAACAGTCATTAATGGTATCACCGTATAGATTGTGAGACCACATCACATTAATTGCCAACACACTGTGCCAGTGCAAACATGAAACAGAATGCTTCTTGGATGCAAGCATATCTAAGTCAGAAATTCTTAAGTGTAATCCAAGGAACACAAGCTATTTGTTCACTTATTTAATAAATATTTATCGAGACGGTACTATGTACCAGAACTGGAAACACAATGATGAGTGAAAACAGTTGATGCCATGATTGAGCTTTCATTAATCAAATTGTCATAACAGGTGTCAACATGACAAGTGTTATAAACAAAAGGTACATGTGTTATGAGAGCCTTTAGGAAGGGAATTTGATTAGTCAGGTGAAGACTTAATCTGAGGAAGGAAAGCTGGAGCTGTAATCTGAAGGACAAGTGGGTAATTAACTAGGCAACATGGGAAGAAACAATATTCCAGAGACAGGGAACAGCCTGCACAAAGGCCCTGTGGTAGGAGGAGGAGCATGGCAAGGCCATAAAGATCACTGGTGAAATCACCACATTCCTCTCATGGAAAACGGGTATAAAGAAATGGAGAACTAAAGTACAGATATCCCATGGGAGATCCAGAAAGTAGCTGCTGGAGAGATATCTGATGAAACTAGGAGCAGGGTTGTCTTTTGACTACAGTGTTTCCACTATCACACTCCCAATTTGTGCCTTCATTGTCTACTACCCCAGAGGCTGAATTTTATTTAACAGTTGGAGTGCTAGAGTATCTGCCTCATTTCTTCAGAGACTGATGCAATAGGTTTAAAGAAATGGACAAACAAGACACATCTTAAGAAGTAAGTGAATTATTAAGATGGGTGGAAGAGAGAAAAGGTGGGATGTGAAAGGTGGACCCATTAACAGCAGAGAGCTCTAACAAAAAGATCTCCTTCCTAATACTGTCTGAAGATCAAGATACTACAGTGTATATCACACTCTTAAGAGTTGGCAAACTATTATTTCTTTTGGAAAAACATATAATCGGGTCTATTATTATGATTATTTCTTACAGCTAAAATTAATATTTTGAGGAAAATGGCAGTGATTTAAATCAAAAGGCTATACTGAAGGAGTTTGATTATTCCTTTTCAATTTCTCCTGTTTCCTTTTTTCTGGAGTCTTTTCCAGTTTTATTGAAAAATAATTGACATACCTCATTGTATAAGTTTAAGGTATACAGCCTGTTACCTGATTTACATATATTGTGAAATGGTTACCACAACAGGTTAACATCCATCTTCTCGAATAGATACAATACAAAGAAAGAAAATAAAAGGAAAAATATTTTCTCCTTGTGGTGAGAAGTCATAGGATTTACTTTCTTAACAGCTTTCCTATATATCATACAGTGTTAGCTACAGTCATCATCTTGTACATTACATCCCTAGTATTTATTTATAACTGGAAGTTTGTATCTTTTGAGCACTTTCCTCCAATTTCCCCTCCCCCCCATGCTCTTCCTCAGGTAACAAGAAGCCTGATCTCTTTTCCTACACATTTGGGTTTTTTGTTGCGTTGTATTTTTCTTTTTTAGATTCCACATATAAGTGAGATCATATAGTAATTATCTTTCTCTTTCTAACTTAATTCACTTACCAAAATGCCTTCAAGTTTTATTCATGTTATTGCAAATGGTAGGATTTCCTCATTTTTAACAGCTGAATAATATACACATAGTGTGTGTGTGTGTGTGTATATATATATATATATATATGGTCTTAGGTTGTTTCCATGTCTTGGCTGTTGTAAATAATTTTGCCATGAACATAAGATCTTTTGGAGTTAGTGTTTTCATTTCCTTTGGATATATTCCCATAAGTGAAATTGCTGGATCATAAGGAAGTTTTATATTTACTTTTTTTGAGGATCCTCCATATTGCTTTCCACAGTGGCTGCACCAATTTGCAATCCCAGCAACAGTGCACAATGGTTCCCTTTCCTCTACATCCATGCCAGCATTTATTATCTCTTGTCTTTTTGGTGATGGCCATTCTTATAGGTATAAGATGAAATCTCCTCGTGGTTATAATTTGCATTTTCTTAATGATGGTAATGTTGGGCATCTTTTCATGTACTTGCTGGCGTTTCATGTATCTTCTTTTCCTTTGTCCAGTTATTTTGCTATTGAGTTGTATAAGTTCTTCATATATTTTGGAAGTTAACTCCTTATCAGATATATGGTTTGAAAATATTTTTTTCCATTCCACAGGTTGTCTTTTCACTTTGTTGATGGTTTCTTTTGTTGTGCAGAAGCTTTTAAGTTTGTTGTAGTCCCACTTGCTTATTTTTTCTTTTGCTGCTTGTGTTTTAGTTGTCATACCCAAAAAATCATTCTCAAGATCCATGTCAAGGAGCTTTATTCCTATGTTTTCTTCTAGAAGTTTCATGGTTTCAGGTCTTATGTTTAAGTCTTTAATCCATCTTGAGTTAATTTTTGTGAATAGCATAAGATATGGGTTCAGGTTGGTTCTTATACATGTAAATAACCAATTATCCCAGCATCATTTTTTTTTTTGAAGATTTTATTTATTTATTTGATGGAGAGAGACACAGTGAGAGAGGGAACACAAGCAGGGGTAGTGGGAGAGGGAGAAGCAGGCTTCCCGCGGAGCAGGGAACCCGATGCGGGGCTTGATCCCAGGACGCTGGGATCATGACCTGAGCTGAAGGCAGACGCTTAACGACTGAGCCACCCAGGCGCCCCTATCCCAGCATCATTTATTGAAGAGACTTTTTTCCATTAAGCATTCTTGGTTCCTTTGTCAAATATTATTTGACCACACATACTTGGGTGTACTTCTGGTCTCTTAATTCTGTTTCATCAGTCTATTTGTCTGTTTTTTTTATGCCAATACATATTGTTTTGATGACTGCAGTTTAAAGTATGGTTTGAAATCAGAAGTGTGATCTCTCCTGCTTTGTTCTTTCTCAGGATTTCTCTGGCTATTCAGGGTCTTTGTGGTTCCATATACCCTTTAGGAGTGATTTTTTTTTATTTCTGTAAAAAGTGCCATTGGAATCTTGATAGGGTTCGCACTGAATCTAGAGATGGCTTTTGGTAACATTGACATTTAACAATATTAATTCTTCCAATTTATGAACATGCATCTTCTTTTATTTCTGTCTTCAATGTCTTATAGTATCTCTAAAAACTATAAGACATTGAAGAAAGAAACTCTTTTGAAAGAAGAGAGAAACTCTTTTGAAACTCTCTACAGAACTCTACTGGATTCTTCAGTTCAGTTATCATATTTTTCAACTATTTAAATAGTTAAATTTATTCCTAAGTATTTTATTGTTTTTGATGTTATTGTAAATTGGATTCTTTAGAAAAATAATTGTTAGTGCATAGAAATGCTACTGATTTTTGTACTTTAATTTTCTATCCCGCAACTTTACTAAATTCATTGGTTATATCTTGAAGTTTTTTGGTTGAGTCTTTAGGATTCTCTCTATATAAAATCATATCATCTGCAAAGAGAGACAATTTTACTTCTTCCTTTCCAATTCTGGTACTTTCTTCTTTCTTTTCTTTTCTTTTCTTTTCTTTTCTTTTCTTTTCTTTCTTTCTTTCTTTCTTTCTTTCTTTCTTTCTTTCTTTCTTTCTTTCTTTCTTTCTTTCTTTCTTTCTTTCTTTCTTTCTTTCTTTCTTTCTTTCTTTCTTTCTTTCTTTCTTTCTTTCTTTCTTTCTTTCTTTCTTTCTTTCTTTCTCTTTCCTTTTCTTCTCCTTTTTTTTTTTTTTTGCCTGATCTAGCTAGGACTTCTAGTACTATGTTGAATAGGAATGGTGAGAGTGGGCATCTTGTATTTTTCTTGATCTTAGAGGAAAAACTTTTAATCTTTTATCATTGATATGATGTTAGCTGTGGGCTCATCATATATGGCCTTTATTATGTTGAGATATGTTTATTATGTTGAGATATGTTTTTTTTATCATGGATGCTGAATTTTGTCAAATGCTTTTTCTGTGTCCACTGAGATGATCATATGATTCTTTCATTCTGTAATGTGATATACCACATTATGTTGAACCATCCTTACATCGCAGGGATAAATCTCCCTTGGTTATGGTGTATGTTCCTTTTAATGTGCTGCTGAATTGGTTTCATAGTATTTTATTGAGAATTGTTGCATCTACATTCATCAGGGATGTTGGTCAGTAGTTTTCTTTTCTAGTAGTGTCTTTTTCTGATTTTTGTCCCAGGATAATGCTGGACTCCTAAAATGAGTTTGGGACCCTTCCCTCTTCAATTTTTTGGAAGAGTTAGGTTATTGCTGTTAAAATTTACATGTTTATTATATTGCATAACTAATAACAGATTATTATAGTTATGGCTATTTTTACTACATTTGGTTTTTGTTTTTAACTTTTAAACTAGAGTTGTAAAAGTGAATTATGCACCACTATTACCATATTGTGGAATCTAACATAACTAAAAGGTTATCATTATCAGTTAGATTGACACTACCTTTCTGTTTTTATGATGTTAATTAGCGTTCCTTTACTTCCACTCCAAGAATTCCTTTTAGCTTTTCTTGTAAGACAGTTCTGGTGTAATGAACTCCCTCAGCTTCTGTTAGTTTGGGAAAGTCTTTATCCCTCCTTCATTTCTGAAGTATGGCTTTGCCAGGTATTGAGTTCTTGGTTGGCAGTTTTCTTTCAATATTTTGAATATGTCACCCCATTCTCTCCTGGCCTGAAAAGTTTCTGTTCAGAAATCCACCAATAATCTTACAGGGGTTCCCTTGTACTTACATGGGTTCTCTTTTCTCTTGCTACTCTTAGAATTCTTTCTCTTTGACTTTTGACAATTTAATTATAGGGCTCAGTGTAGCCCTATTTGGGGTCCTTTGGATCTCATGGATCTCATGGATCTGGATGTCCATTTCTCTACCCAGGTTCAAGAAGTTCTCAGCCATTACTGCTTTCAATATACCTTCTGTCCCTTTCTCTTTCTGTTCTTCTTCTGGAATTCCCATTATGTGAATATTGTTTCCTTTTTTGGGGTCTTATAATTACTTTACTCTTTTTCATTTGTTTTTTCTTTTTGCTCCTCTGACTGGGTACTTTCCAATGTCCTTCCTTCAGGTGACTGATTCTTTCTTATGCATGGTTGAGTCTGCTTTTGAAACTCTCTACAGAACTCTACCGGATTCTTCAGTTATATTTTTCAACTATAAAAATTTGTTTTGTTTTGGTGTTTGCTATCTCCTTGTCAAACTTCTTGTTTTGTTCACTCATTGTTTTCCCAATTTTATTTAGTTGTCTGTGTTTTCTTGTAGTTCACTGAACTTCCTTAAGAGGATTATTCTGAATTCTTTGTCCGACAGTTCATAGGTCTCCATTTCTTCAGGATCAGTTATTGGAGATTTATCAGTTGCCTTTAGTGGTGTCATATTTACTTGATTTTCTGCGATCCCTGTACCTTACATTAGTATCTGCACATCTGAGCAATCAGTTTCCTCTTCCAGACTTCGCAGGTTTGCTATGGCAAAGGTAGTTCCTCACCAGTCATCTCAGTGTGCGTTTCTGGATGTGTCTGTTGGTAATGTCCATGGGCAGGTAGAACTGGCTATTATGGTCCATTTTGGGGCAAGGCAATTGTTGGAGCTCTGAGGACAGGGATGGGGGCATGTGTCACTGGCTGACAATAGTTGGATGGGACTGCTGGCTTGGTTCCCTCCCCAAGTGAGGCTGTAGGATACTTTCCACAGTTGATTGGATTCTCTGGTCAGGTTTAACAGGTGGTCAGGACTGGGTACTATATTCAGTAGTAAGTGGGGCTATGATTAATTTCCTTGCCCTGGCAGGGCAGCAGGACAGGACCCAGGTCTATATAACTCATTGTCTGGGGACCCCAATTAGGCCAGAGTGTGCACTGAATTCCCCGATGTCAGCTGAAACCACTTGTTTTGTTCTGCAGATGGGGGAAGACATGGGATGTACTCTCTGTATGTAAGGCTGATGAATGGGCTGAGCACCTTCCCATGGACTCTGGTTAGGTTTCTTGCTCAGACAGGCTGAAGGCTGTATCTGAAGGCTGTATTCATTGTTGTGTGGGGCTAGGAATTAATTTCCCTGCCTGGGAGCAGTGGGAGAAGCAGCTCTAATCTGGTAAAGTTCTTTGTCATCTTAACTCAGCCAGCTCACACCCCAACTTCCCTGACCAAACAGGGCCAATGGCTTTGTTCTGCAAACTATAAACTCTACCCACCCCTGTTGGCTCAAGTGCTAACCGGGCTGCACAGCTTCCAGGAGTTATCTCCAGACCTTCTGGTCAGCTGGGACCAAAGACACTCTCCACGGTGATACTGAAAGAGTCTCGGATTACCTGAATATTATTGCTACTTTTTCGCTAATGGGCAATCACTCTGATTTAGCTTACAAAACATTGAGCAAACAGCATGAGAACTACTTGGTTATCCTAATCTTGAAGTTTTTCTGTGCAGTGAATCTGAGACCCTGATGATATTTATTCATTACATTTTTAATGATATATCAGGTTACCATAGCAATTCCTGTTCCCTGGAAACTTCTTTCTTGCAACACACATTTATTGTATGCCACATTAACAGCCTGATCCTATTGTTCGAGCTGTCTCATTAGCTCAAGTAATCTGAAGCTATTTCAAAATGTTAACCAGTAACAATATATAGAAAATATGGTTATTTAGAAATAACATTTATTTAGAAATAGCATTTATTTAAGGAAAGAGCCCACCTTCAAATCACTCTTTTCCATGAAGTTCACCTTGACCCTGCAAATAATCATTTTTAGTAAATCTTAGAATACTTAGGGGTTTATGTCATTCATGAAATCATCATTTATGATTAAATATATATTCCTTCATAATGTTCATCAATTATTTTTATGTGGCCTTGTATCCCCACCTATATTAGAGCTTCTATAAATCAGAAGCTGTTATGGGTTGAATTGTGCACCCCCAAAGGATACTGAAGTCCAGTTGCCCACCATCTGTGAATGTGACCTTATTTGGAGATAGGGTGTAGGCAGATGATCATGTTATGATGAGGTTATTAGAGCAGGCCCTAACCCAATATGACCATGTCATTACAGAAAAGGGAGGAGTGGGACACAAGACAGACACGTGCAGAGGGAAGATGATGGGGAGACACAAGAAGAATGTCATGTGATGATGAAGGTGGAGATTAGATAATGTTTCTACAAGCCAAAACCACCAACGATTGCCAGCAAACTACCAGAGGCCTGGAGCAGATCCTTTCCTCATGGCTCTCAGAAGGAATCAACCTTGTCAATACCTTGATCTTAGACTTCTTGCCTCTATAATTGTGACAATAAATTGCTGTTGTTTAAGCCATCCAGTCTGTAGTACTTTGTTACAGCAGCCAAAGGGAAAGTAATACCAAAGGCAAGACTAATTAACTTGATTTGTACCTGCTCAGTGTCTAATACAATGGTTTTCATGTTTATTAAGAAGTAAAATAATTCATGAGCAGGAAGTGGTTTTTTTTCAATCATTCCCCCATTCACTTGTTCACATATCTATTCAATAAATATTAACCATCATATCCACTGAGCAAGGCACTAAGCATGGGGGTGAAGATCAGTAAAAGTCCTTTCTTCTAGTTTCTAGTAATAATAACTTCCTTGTAGTTTCGGATTGTTGTCTAAAAAAAATTATGTTAGGTGCAGGGGTGCCTGGGTGGCTCAGTTGGGTAAACATCTGACTCTTGATTTCAGCTCAGGTCACAATCTCATGGGTTGTGAGATGGAGTCCCACATCAGGCTCAGTACTCAGTGGGGGTCTGCTTGAGACTCTCTCTTTCTCAAATAAATCTTTAAAAAAATTATGTTAGATGCTTAACATGCACTTTTCCATTTAGCCCTCAAAACCAACCTGTAAATATAGGTATTACTGCTCCCAATTTTCAGGAAAACACCAAAATCACTGAGGCTTAAAAAGTTAGAGTAGATTATCAAAGATCACAAAGCCAGTAAGCAGCAGAGTTATTGGCATGTGAAGTCAGACCAGTCTGACTCTTTTTCTTCTACTTCATTCTACCTTTGATAAGGTACTGGGGATAGAGGAACAAGAGTGACTCTAACATAAGGTACATATGTAGTAAGAGAGAAGCAAAGCACTATGGGTGTTCAGAGAAAGAAGACATGACAATTGCTTGGATGAATCAGAAAAAAAAAAAAAACTTCTTGGAGGTAGAGAAAAGGTCTGGGTGAGTAGCAAAAAAGAGGGAATGCTAGTAGATGGAGCAAGGGCCAGATTAAGGCAGGTCATCAGAGTTGGAAATGAGCAATGCTAGGATGCTAGAAGCCATTAACACAGATGTTGCTGTCAACGAGGCCCTTGCATGAAGTTGGTTAAAGAAGAAACTTAGGTACTGAAGTCTCTGGGTAAGATTGGTGTGTTGTAGGTGGA
The DNA here is from genome assembly GCF_029215605.1 of Mirounga angustirostris. Lineage (NCBI taxonomy): Eukaryota > Metazoa > Chordata > Mammalia > Carnivora > Phocidae > Mirounga > Mirounga angustirostris. Next base: position 23,553,386 of record NW_026991713.1, read on the forward strand.
TGGGATTTCTCCAAAAGACTGTATCCATTTGTAAGAGGAAGGTTTTTTTGCTGAATAATAGTGGCAAAACAAAGATCTGGGAGTACCACTGGGGAATAATAGTTGACTGATTCTTCTTCCTAAAAACCTGACTCAAGATAGAGAAAAGGATACCCTTGACTGGAGGCAGTTTATAAGGAAAAGATGTTGTCACAGAAAAGACATATTTTAATTAGGGGTAGGTGAAAAAAGCATTTGAGGCAAAGGTGGGGGTAGAATTTATCTTTAAATGGATAAGGATTCTATATGCTATAACGGAAGAGGTTGGCTGAGGGGCAGAAGATTCGGAGTGGACCTCGGAAGGACCTCTACCACATTCCTGTAAAGACCATTTGCTACAGAATTTTAAATCCAATAGTGAAATCTTCAATCCTGAGACTTAACATATGGTCAGTGGACAGTGATGAATGCCACATGCTGAGCCTTGGTAAATCACAACAACATAAGAATATTATTTTTCTTCTATGGTTCCAAGCTGTGGTCTTCTTTATAAAGTCCTACATTTTGTTTTTTTAATTCATTGCTGAAGTCCTGGTGATGATCTTCTTAGTACCTAATGAATCCAACTAAATAGAACTTTACTTTGATTAATATAATTAGGATCTGAGGTACGTTATACATTGGCCTCCCTTCCCTCTGTCTTTTCCCCTGAATATGGGCATGATGAAAAGATGTGGAAGAAAACAAATGTTTCTGAAACAAACATGTGATGATGTTTGATGACACTTCATGAGAAGAAGAAAAATATTGGTCCTACTTTCTGATCTCACATCAGAAGAGATAAAATATGAAAGCTCAAGCCTATGAAATTACTGGGAGGGAAGAAGAAAATAATAAGAGAGCTAACAATTACAGAATAATAAGAGAATATAAACCCAAATATGATGCCCACATAGGAAAGATCTTGGGAGGGTATTAAAAAACAAACACTGGGGCACCTGGGTGGCTCAGTCGGTTAAGCATCTGCCTTTGGCTCAGGTCATGATCCCAGAGTCCTGGGATGGAGCCCCACATTGGGCTCCCTGTTCAGCATGGGGGGGCCTGCTTCTCCCTCTGCTGCTCCCCCTGCTTGCGCTCTCTCTCTCTGTCACATAAATAAATAAAATCTTTAAAAAAAGGATTACCTTTAAAAACAAAAACAAAAACAAAAAATCAAAAAAACACTGACTGTAAGTCCTGAGAGCAAAACAAAACTCTCCAGCATCCACTTTCTAGAATACAGTTGAGTTGGCCCATCCCTGGGACACAGAAGGAAGGGTAGGATATGCTTCCAGGGAAGCACAGAAAGAAAGATTATTCCTGAAAAGTTTTGAAATTAGAGCATATTTAATATCAAAGAATCTAAAGATTGATGTCTGAGATAAGAAAATATCCTACACTCTGCTAGAGTTTTGAACAAATTAAGCGACAGAAGAGATGGAGAAATCAAGGCAGATGGGAGACCAAGTGTGAGCTTTACTGGCCTGTGGAAAATACAGATTTGGTATGCAGCAACAATGTGCTTCCTGATTTGAAGCCAGGAAGCTGGATTACTATCTTAAAATGTTGGATTACTATCTTCTGCTAAAACATTGGGTAGCCTGGCACCCCTAAACCCCTATTCTAGCAAGACAACATCCACCTGGGCAGGTTGCTTTCAGCCTCTCACTTCAGCCTCTGAGCCACTTGCTTGACGCATTACTGTGTGCATCTGGCCCTTGGAGGAATTTCGGTTAACAATCTTTCTCCAGGTTGTAAATAGATTGTTTTGCCTTTGGATTCCTGCAGAAATGTATGAGACAAGAGAACTCAAGAAGAGGGGCACCTGGCTGGCTCCATTGGTAGACATGTGAGTCTTGATCCTGGGGTTGTGAGTTAGAGCTCCATGTTGGGTGTGGAGTCTTCTTAAAAAACAAACTCAAGAAGCAGCAAAATGAGATGGGAAAATGGGTGAAAGAAAAAATTGCAATATGCAAATTAGAAACCGGCACACTTAGAGGGACCAGGAAAAAAGTAGCAATGAAAAGGAAAGGGTAAATCGTAGCCGAGCAGTCAAGACTTGGTTCTAGGGCAAGAAAATTAAGGATGTGGGACTGCTAGACAAGTGACAAAAAGCAGCCAGGAAGAGTAATACTGAGAAAACCAAAACGCTGTGTTCAGCCAAGAGTAATATTACTTTGAAAATCACTAATCTTCTGGCCAGCTAGTCTCGCAAATACAATGTCCTCTATAAACAACCACAGTTTAAAAGTATTACTATGATCAAAGACATCTCAGACTGGCAAAGTGCAAGGCAGAGGGAAAAGTGGGGACAGACTGCAACAGAAATTTGCCTCAAATGTGAGACGGATGTGTGTGGCCATTAACTCCGCCTTTTGCTGTTAGTGAGAAACTGAATCAATAGGAGTAAATTATATCCACATCTCAGGCTCTGATTTAGCTACTCCATGTTTGTTCAACAGCAAAATGGAAGAGAAGAGCGTCACTATGGCTTCTATATCTCTCTGAAGCCTGGTCAAAATGGCCAAGTATATTGTTCAAAAGTTATTTATCCAAGACCATGGGTCTACATTTCAGTGACTTTCCACCAGATGGTGGTGGACTGTACAACAGTGCTCCCACTTGGCCGTAAGACACAGGGGTTGGAGTATGAGCAAGAGTTGAAACGGAGATATTCTGGGGTCCGCCTGCAAACATACTGACAGGCTTGACCTCAAAGACCCCATAACCCACAAGAGAGGTGAGCACCATATTCACTGACATTGAAGTTATGCAGAGTTAAGACACATGCTTACTTTACAAAGAAATATTTTGGGGGAGAAAATGTAAGTATTTTTATCAGATATATTTTGATAATGATTTTTAGGTAGTTTTGTATGGAAAATACATTTTTGAACTTATAAAGTAGGTTGCATATTAAAATCTAGTAAGAAAATAATTCATTATTCATTAGTAGGCTATTAAGTGGAAAAAAAAATCCCACAGCTAAGATAGAAAAATACTGGTATCAGCAAACACTGGCACCTAGCAAGGGTTGCCATTATAATACATTTAAATCTCTAATGATAGGAGAATGACACAAAATCTGATCAGCACTCTCATTTGTGCCTTATTATCTTTGTTCAAAAACATGACCAGCAGGAAGTGTTCTGTTAGATGTTTTGTTTTGGTTCATTTTCCTACAATGTACATTTTCTCTATGTAGGTCATGTTCATCGGCTATATTCATATTTGGAGATTCTGTTTTGGGAGGTGGAGAGGGACATCAACATACACCAGCAGAAATAGTTAGGAAACTATTATAATATAGTTAAAAAGTGTCATCATTAACAGCCACAGGCTTTATGAAACTAGATAAAGGATGTACAATTGTCAGTAAGAAAGATGCAAAGAACTTGGGGCAGAAAATACAGATTTGGGAGTTAGCATGTAGGAAAAAAGTCGAAGTGGAAGGGAGTGCCCAGGGAGAAGAGGTAGAATGAGAAGAAAATAAATGGAATGGGAACTCAGAGTCTCTGTTTTTCTCTTTTTCTTTTATCAGAATTCACAGTGTTGGCCTCATGGCTCTTTTGGCTTTGTGAGACCTGGAGTTTATGCTTGATGATAAATGTATATATGAGAACTATTGATCAAACCAATGAACTGCTGCAGAACTCCTGCAATATTCTACTGAAGGCTCTGATAAAGTCTGCAGGACTCAGAATGAGGGTAGAATTAGTAAAGACCTTATTACACAATGCAATTTGCAAAATTCAATTGAAAAGTGAATTGATGCAGGGGATCATAAAAATGATATATATTCAACTCCAAAGTTTTATTTTAATCAAATTTTTATGTAAAGTCAAGCCTTTTTTTTTTCAAGTGTGGGTCTGCTGAATGGAATTTCTTTTATGACTTTTTCCCACAATTTTACCTTTTTTTCATCTGCTCCCAATTTAATAGCAATTCTTTAGTGACTCACCTTGCTTTAGCCTTTCTAAAGCAGTTTAATTTTTATAAAAATAACAACTCCTGTCTTCTCTCTCTTGCTCTCGTATTTCATCAGTTTTATATAATGTTTAAATAAATCATATCCCATTTGGGAACAAATACAAGTGTCTCTTAGTAAACATACAAAGTAGTTGGTAGGAGTGGAAGTACCCAGGCAAAACTGGCGAGTCGGCTAGAAGGGTTTCATTTAGCCAGAACTGCTAACTCACATCAGATATATTTTTTTTAAGATTTTATTTATTTATTTGAGAGAGAAAGAGAGAGGGAGGGAGAGGAAGCACGAACAGGAGGGGGAGCAGAGCGAGAAGCAGGCTCCCCACTGAGCAGAGAGCCTGATGCAGGACTCGATCCCAGGACCCTGGGATCATGACCTGAGCCGAAGGCAGATGCTTAATTGACTGAGCCACCCAGGCGTCCCACATCAGATATTTTAAACACATTTAAGCAGAAATAGAAAGGTACCATTTCCAAAGGAGAAATATGAAGTAATTTTACTCCACATTGAGAATTTCACTTAGAAAGTCAATAGTTACAAGACACACAAAATTTAATTGAAATTTCTCAGCCCTGTTGAAAATCTGTCTGAAATGTCAGCTTCTCCATCAAGCCTTTCCTGATGCTCTAAATTGGTAGTGCTTTCTCCATCTTAGGAACCCCTTCAGCAGTGTTTTTAGGACTTACTGATGACACATATCTCATTTTACTTTACAGTGCAGTTACAAACCTATCTTCTCTCCCTTTATGTGATATCAACTACTTGATAGAATAAACTACACCTCTCTCACTACGTACTTTTGAAATCAAAGCCCTCTGTACATCATGGGCCCTTGTATATTTTAAGTGGCACTGCAATGTGTGTGTGCATTTGTGTGTTTGCATGTAGTGAGGCAGAGGCAGGGGAAATGAAGGGCAAAAAAAGTTCATAAATGCCCAACCTCCCATAAGAAAAGGGTAAGCTCCAGAAGTGCACATTCACTTCTTTTCACATCTCTACATATGTTGCTCTAGTACAGTGTTTACCTGGCTACCTCTTCTAGTAGATGTCTCAGCAGTAGAAACAATACTTTATCTATCTTTATAACCTATGTCTGCTACAGAGACTCTGACACCCAGCACGTGCTAAGTAAATGATTGATGAATAAACAAATAAATGAAAGACTGAACTGGAAAGTCTCTTAAAGATTCAAGGAGAGTAGTGCATGAAGAAGATACAAAACTACCACTAAGGAAAGTGAATTTGACCCCACCTTGACTATCTAAGGTATATTCAAATGACCAGTACGTTTTTTTCCCAAAAGGTAAAGAATATTATTAAATTTTAGGGTCAAGGGGTGCCTGGGTGACTCAGTTGGTTAAGCAAGCATCTGCTTTCAGCTCAGGTGATGATCCCAGGGTCCTGGGATCGAGTCCCCACTTCGGGCTCCCTGCTCAGCAGAGAGCCTGCTTCTCCCTCTCCCTCTGCCTGCCACTCTGCCTACTTGTGCTCTCTCTCTCTCTCTCTCTCTGCCAAATAAATAAATAAAAATCTTTAAAAAATTTTTTTAAGGTCAGAGATATCTTTAGAGATAAGCTTATTCCATTTTAAAGATGAGTTGACAGATTGGCCCACTGTCACACCAGCTAGTCATTAGAATAACAGCAAAGCAATAGTAAGATTTCTGGCTCTACCAATTCCAACTGTCTTCTGAAAAAGATGGATTCTCTAAGTGAAAAGTCTTTGGCAATCAGAGTCACTGATAGGGGTTGGAGTAGACTATGGAGCAAAAAGGTGGGGAACAGGAGAGAAAGCAGAATGGTGTTTCCAACGTGATGCCCACGTTGCCAACTCTGACAGTGGTGATGTGCTCTTCTGTCTTGCTAGAAAGTGGCCAAGTTAGGGCTTAAAGTCAAGTCTTCTCACCTTTAAACCAGAGTTCAGGTAGCTTTAAAAAGAAAACCACTATTCATAAATATATCTTTAGAAAGTTCTAGAAATCAGTTAAATTAAAAACAAAACCAAAATGGAGCCTCCATGGGATAATCAACACCACTTTCCTTTATCAATAAATCTTCCTGCAACAAAATTATAAAGATTAAAAGTCACATAAAAGATAAAATATCAAAAATATTTAATATGAATAAGAAATTCTTACCAAAGCCCAGAAACTTGAATATTTAAATGGGAGTGGGGAATAGAACAGACTGTTTTCTGAAAACTACGGCTTAACAATAAGAATGGGGAAATTATGATGAACCCATAAAAAGTTAGTTTCTGCTTTTTAACTTTTTAAATCATCCTCTGGGACAGAAAAAGGAATGAATCTCTTTGGAGGATGGGAGGTATCCGGTTGTTGAAGAAGTCATAACATTTTGATTTTAGTTTTCAACACCAAGAAGCCATTTTAAAATGGTAAAATGTTAGGACTCCCCAAGATGGGGATTTTAAGCTCCTTTTGTAATATTTTCCTGCAATGCAGATATCAATTCAACTGGCTGCCTACTTCTAATGAACCCACTGGTTCCTAGGCCATTAGATCTGAAAGGCTCTGGCACATAGTAGGCATCATAAATATATGTCAACTAAACAAACAAGTATGCACTCCAAGAAAGGCTTGTGATTTGGAGGTGAATGTTGCTTTTTTGGGGGGATAGTTTGTCTGCTGCTCTTATCAGAAGAAATCCTCATAAGAGGGAGAGCTTGTGAGCTCCAGGAACCCTTCCCTAGCTGGATGTTTACAGCTAATGCTGGAGGTTTTAACTCTTTCTTAAACAGACTGGTCACCTGACCTCATTTTCTAACCCAAGCCCTCACTGACATCCATTCTCCAAAGCAAACAGCAAGTACACAGCTGATCTGCAGCCCAAAGACCCACTGTAGAAGCTGAAGAATAAGCGTAGGAATGCCCCCCATGGGGAGGGGAGGGAGAAATAAAACTGAGAATAAGTTCAGTTTAACAATGCTACCAAGAACTGGGAAAACAAGAATGAGTACACCCTAGAACCAAAAGAGTCTACAATTTAGGGAGGGAGGCAAACTCACACTCAGATTTAATATTTTATGATGGAAATATATGTAGGATTTTTGTGTACCAAAAGCAGAGGAATTTAGCTAGGTTCAGGGGCATTTCTGGAGCAGTTAGAAGCCACATAAAAATGTATGTGAGCAATGAAGTGAAAGGCAATGTCTTTGGAGGGTGATAGCAAGTTCACATTTTTAGATTGGGCAAAAACATCTATTGGACTAAAGACTAGTACAAAAGTAATGTTTGCTATGGTTAAATATCTATAGCCTAATATAGTGTAGAATCATATCATAATAGCACAGACCCATTTCATGAAAAGAGTAAATTTTGCATGACGAAAGATTGTGTCCCAATCTCATACAGATTTTCTTGAATATTTACCTCATTCTCCAGAGGAATCCATCCTACTGAGTTTGTTTAAAACTATCTTATGTTGTTAGAGACAAAAGGCATTTCAAATTCATCCATTCATTCATCAAATACTTATTAAAGACTTCCTATGTCCAAAATTTTAGCTTCTTTAAAAAACAAACAAACAGACAAACAGGTTTAATGGGGCACCTGGGGGTGGGGGGACTCAGTCAGTCAAGCTTCTGACTCTTGATGTCGGCTCAGGTCATGATCTCAGGGTGGTGAGACTGAGCCCTGCATCGGGCTCTGGGCTCAGCGAGGAGTCTGCTTGAGAGTCTCTCCTTCTCCTTCTGCCCCTCCCCCTCTCCCTCTCTCTCTCTAAAATAAATAAATAAATCTTCTAATAAATAAATGAAACAGGTTTCATAGCCACAGAAGACAGACTGAAGTTGTGCTAAAATGGACACAAAGTGGAGGAATCAGAACAAGCAGAATCCCTATTCAATATTAATGAAGGCCGGGTGGCCATAGTAACTGGGGCGGCCTCTGAGCCGCCAGCGGGGGGGGAAGGGTGTACCCCAGAGTTGGGCCAGATCTTGCAGATTAGCACATAAGAGTTGGCTCTACTTTTCTGCTCCCCCCCTCCCCCACCTTCTATCTTGGAAGAAGGAAAAGCGGAAGGCTAGTGCCTGGCAGGGAGAGAGGTGCTTTTGACAGGCTTGAAGGTAGTCCCACAAAAGGGTGTTTGCTAGGTGTTAGGATAAGCATCTAATTGAAGGTCTGATGCCTCGAGGGCTCATGCAGCAGCACCGGAGTTTGGCAGCACTGAAGCCACAAACCCAGAGGTGCCAGGCTTCAGAGGCTCAAAGCGTCAAAACTGCCTGAAGCCATTTAGCACTAAAGCTGCTAGTGGCTTCGGGCTGTTTGAGTCCGGGAGTCCGAAGTGAATACAGCGCCAGGGGCTCCCGACACTGACCTGACAGGAAGGGAACAGCCCTGTCCTAACAAGGCGGGAGTTCTTGAGGCTGAAGCGGCTTTTTGAACACAGGGGCAAGAACAACCCTGGGTTTCCAACTCTGAAGTGGAAGAAGACGAGGGCAAGCCAGTGACAAGGCTCACACTCCAGAGCTTTCCTTCCAATGCAGAGACTGGGGATGATTTTCCTAGTCCTTTGCATTCAAATTCAACAAGCAATTACCGAACACCTAACAATTCCACAGGGCCGTGTTATGTTGCTTCACACGTAAACGTCCGTCTACTCTTCTGTTGCTGGTGCACATTGGATCTTCTTTTTCACTAACTTATAATGATAATGTATACGTACGTTATCAAGTTATATTCTGCCAATAAAACTTTTAATTTGCTTAAGGAGGTAGCTTCCATTCTGGAGCTCTCCAGAGACCCATTCACTGGAAGAGAAACAGGCTGCTCTGGGGTTTAGCTTCCCTGCACGCCAGCAAAGGCCATCTCGTGATCAAGTACAAAGTACACGCACTTAGCAAAGCAAGAGGAAAGGAAAGGGGGCTGGGGAGCGACGCACCTGCTGGAACATTCTTACGGAAGAAAATGATTGTAAGAGTGGAAAGGAACTTAGAATAACCCACTTTAACTCACTTATTTTCCAGAAGAGGATTTTGAGACTCTGAGAGGCTGGGCAATTGCCCCAAATTATCCATGTAGGAGTCCCTTCCTTAACAAATTTTGCATTACATATTTGGGGTTATTTTCCCAGAATAGTGCCATAGGAAAATATATGCCCCATTCTCTTTTTTCACAATAACAAAGAAAAAAAAAAAAAAACAACAAAACCTCCACTTTGAATCTCAGCCTCATGGCTCAGCATTCCACCACTTGCCTCAGCACCAATGCTCAGCATCATCCGTGGAATAAATCCTTTCCCACTTGTGTAAGCTTGGCTGCTATCTCAGTCAGCTCAGGCTACTGTAACGGAATATCATAGGCTGGGTGGTTTAAACAACAAACATTTATTTCTCCACAGTTCTGGAGGCTGGGAGGTGCCAAGATCAAGGCCTTGGCAGTTCCAGTGTGTGGTGGAGGCCCCCTTCCTGGTCTGCAGATGACTGCCTTCTTATTGTATCCTCATGTTACAGGGGTGGGGTGGGGCGACATGCACTTTCGGGTCTCTTTTTATCAGGGCATTAATCCCACCATGAGAGCTTCACCCTGATGACTACCTCCCAAAGACCCCATCTCCGAATACCAACACACCAGAGATTACAGTGTCAGCCTATGAATTCTAGGAGAACACAAGCATTCACTCCACACCAGACACACAGGCCAGGTCTTTTCTGTTCAGATGTCACATACAAATATTGGCCAAAGTGCACTCCCCTGTAGAGCTGAGTGGTAGCCCCCCGAAAGACACATTTGTGTCCTACTCCCCAGAACCTGTGAATGTTACCTTATTTGGACAAAGGGTCTTTGCAGGTGTAATTACGTTCAGGATCTTGAAATGAGGAAACCATCCTGGAACATCTGGGTGGGCCCCAAATCCAATGACAAGTGTCATTATAAGAGACAACCAGAGGGGAAGACAGGGTCAGAGGTGAAGGCGACATGAAGACGCAGGCAGAATTGGAAGTAATGTGGCCACAAGTCAGAGAATGTCAACAGCCACCAGAAGCTGGAAGAGGAAGGAGCAGCTTCTCCCCCAGAGCCTTTGGAAGGAACGCAGCCCTGTCAACACCTTGATTTCAGACTTCTGGCCTCCAGGACTGTGAGAGAATCAATGTCTGTTGTTCTAAGCAACCAGTTGGTAGAAATTTGTGATGGCGGCCCTCAGAAAAAAAGTCAGCCTCCACCTGAGTATCCTGATCCTTCTAGCCCAGCCATGTCTCCTGCTCCGAAATGCCTCTGAATCTGGTCATTTAAACACTGGAGTGGAACTCAGTAGCAATATTTTTAACACACATTTTTTGAGATTTCTTTTTCTAAAACAAATTAAGTGCCTTAGGATGAGAAGAGACACCCCAGCTTTGTTGCAAAGGGAAGACTGAAGTCAGAAGTTCCCTGACTTCAAATGTAGAGGCTCCTTCCAACTTTCCTCCCTCACTTAGGGTCCTGCAAAATTCAACACAGGAATAGATACGATAAGGCAGAAAATGAACCCAACCTAGTTCCTTGCTGCGTAAGCAGCTGCCTTGTCCAGGCCTTCATTATTAATTCGATTGCAGATGTCTTGCTGTCTTGCTGTCTCGACTTCTCCAACCTCCAACCCGATGTTTCTTAAATGCTTTCCTAAACAGTTGTGTCCATGACACTGTACAAAATACATTGTGGAGCAGTGTACAAATATCCAAGAACAGAGCAAGGCATGCTGATTTTTCCATTCTCTCTCTCTCTCTGTCACCACATACTTTCTCTCTCTTTAAGCAGGGGCCATAACCCCAACTCCTCTAATCCGTGCTCGAAAGCCACAAAGCCACACCTCACATTGCCTCCAGGGTCACCTTTCTAAGATACGGATTTCATCATTTCATCCCCTTAATTCAAATCCTCCAATGGTCCCCATCAGCTGTATTCATTCCAACAATACTTTTTTTCATTGAGAATCTACAAAGACCACTCAACAAGAATTGAGGGTTAAATGGTATAAACACCTAGTCCATAATATATATAAATATATAAACCTAAAATATATCTATAAATCACCAAAACTTTAAAACTGTGTCTCCTGCCTTCCCCTCTGAAGCAGCTGACCTCTCCTACCCAATATGGTACTCTCCTACACTTGGCTATTAACTCACTTATGCGTCAAGATGGAAACGCTCTCACTTAATTCTTCCTTCTTTCTTTCTCCACTCATTCCTTCATCCATCTTTCCATCATCACCCAATACTTACTGTCCTTCAGTGTCTACTAGCTACTGTGAGCCCCAGGGAGCTCCTAGTCTAGCTCAGAAGCCCAGACTCTCTTGGTCATTCTCTCCCCAGAGCACAGGGAGAGAGCACTTACCACCTGTCCCACAATGGATGATGCACATCTCTAACTCCTACAAGCCTGAGCCCCTGAGGTTTCTTTTTTTCTCTGCCAATTACTGAAAAAGGTGTGTTGAAGTCTCCATCTATAGTGGTGGGTTTGAGTGTTTCTCCTTACAGTCCCATAGTCTTTTGGCTCTGTCTGCCTACTATCAACACTGCCTAGCCCAGAGAAAGGCTGGAGGAGGCAATGAAGGAGGGAAGGACGGAGGAGAGGAAAAATAAAAAGGAGGTCTGAACAGGACAACAGAACTGGCTTCTTTTATATGAAAAAAAATTGGAAAGAAGATTGCAATGCCAATAGAGAGAGATTAAAAAAAAAAAAAAGGCAGCGGGAGGGGGGAGACAGATGTCCTAACCCTTTCGAACCTAGACTAGAGGTAAACCCAGAAAGAATTTCAATTTATATGAAGCAATAGACCATTCAAATCCCTACCCCACAAACCAAAGCCCTGAGCAGGCACCATGAAATGTGCTTTCTCTTTTCTGGAAGCCATGCTCATAAATTCACCATTTCTCTGTCGCATTGATTGAAACAATTTCTGCCCCCACCTGATGGAGTGAAGGACCTGAATCATGTTGAAACTCAGCTGAAAGTAAATTTTGGAGCTTCAGAGTGTATAACGATATCTACAGTTCCTGCTCTGACTACCGGAAGGGGCACATTAGCACTTCAGGAAAGAAAAGATCCACGCTCTGCTTAAATCTTGCTGGTGTCATAAAGAATGCTTAATGCCCTATAATACAGACGACTACTGTTTCACAGAGGAATTTCTCATCTGTTTTGCACTGAAAAACCGCAAATGGATTCCCTTCATCACACAGTTGGCGGGGTGGGGAGATCACTTGAGAGCAGGAAGATGGCTTTATTGAGACCTACCATGGGGACCTGATTCCAGAGGTCGCTCCATAGAAGGAAAGAGATCTCTGCATTCTGCCAACAGGTCTGTTAGCAAGCTGACCCTGGGGAGTTAATGAAACAGTACCTGAGTCTATGGCTTCTAGACAGACTCCCTATAAATTACCTGAATATACCTTCACATGGTATTACCTCTTTTTTGCTTCCACCTCTAAATTAACAAGTCACCATCAATTTTGTGCCTTCATAGCTGTGATTCCCATTAAAGACCGGATCTTTTTTCATGTAAAAAAGGCACACCAGTAGACTACTCCACTGGTGGTGAGGTCTAGCAGCCTGGTCTTCTCCACAGTTTTGACTGTTAGATTCATTTTACTCTGCAGATGGGAATTTTCAATGCCTTTGAAAAACACTTGGGAGAAACTCTGGTCAAATTCAAGGTCAGGCACAGGGGCTTAAAACATTAATCTTGGTGAGGTACAAAACCCTCCATTGTTATTGGCAGAGCAGGAAGAGGACCCTTTTTACAAAAATTATGTAATCCGCTTTGTCTGCCCAGTGGAAAGAAAGAAAGAAAGAAAAACATCCATTTGTGTAACTATGTGGGTACTCCTTGTCAGGTGAAATAATGCTTGAGTTAACTTTCCATTTTCAACTTGAAACATCTTTGCTCCATCATGGTTATAGTGACCTCCCTGTGGCCAAACATTTGCTTGAATTAGCTCTCATCAGTTAATATTTTTCTATTTTTTTAATCCCTATTACTTATTTCTGAATCTAGTTTTTCCTTTCAATTTTAGTCTCTTTCTCCTAAAACATGACTCTCTTTGCAAACCTAATTTTTTGTGTAACATTCAACAAAATAGTCAAAAAGCATTGCAGGCAGGTGCTATGGGGCTGGGTAAAAGCACAAACAAAATCCAGGCCCTGTTCCTTACCCTTGAAAAATAGTGGTGGAGACATGAAACACAACGTATGGTAGCAATGAGAAAATATTTTGATCCAAGTCACAAAAGTAATAGCAAATTAAAGGAACAAAAAAACACTACAAATTGTGCCTCTTCAAGGGTCCAAATATAATAATATTTGGGACATATGTAAGAATTTTCAGGGACTGCTTCCTGGAAGAAACAAGAATTGCTGAATATTGTGTGTGTGTGTGTGTGTGTGTGTAGGAGCATCATTTCATCTCTCTTGGATAGTGGCTTCCTTTATTTGCCAAAAGCACATTAATTTTATTTATCTTGACATTTATTCCCCTCCATTTGCAATCAGAACTCTTAATCCTAAAAGAGAAATAGAAAATGCCTTATTTTCCATCTGCTCTGTCTTTTTTATTTCCTATTATAGTCACATCATTTAACTATTTAATCTGATGATCATACATTACTGTTGAATATTCATATTTTAGTCTCACTATGTTATTCATTACTACTCACACTTCATCCTTTCAGAATCATTCTGTTTCTTTCCTTCATCCAGGCACCTCAAGTTTATTCATTACCTCCCATCTTGATGTCTGAGATTCACCCATGTTGGTCTTCTGACATCCTGTCTCAAAACACGATTGAAACCCTCTTTAAAAGCTTGAATCTCGAATAATTTATCCCCCCACTCCATCAACTCCACTGATTTCTGGTTCATCTCTGCCTCACATTTAAATGGTTGACTCATTTCCCCGACCGCTTTATAAACCTTTAACTAACATTATCTACTCCTTGCACAAAATTACATGTATTTTCATCTCTCCATGAAGCCTGTTTTCTAATTGGTTTCATTTATTTAGCTTATCTCTCCAATTTTCTCTTTTATAGTCATTTTTCATAACTCTCCTTATTGTGCCACTTTTAATCACAGAAATGCACCTTGGTTTAAATGGCCTGAAGATAAATATTGAAAATGCATATGTGAATAGTCTAAACTTGATTACCTAATGGTTTGGGTGAGGATAAAAGGAACATGAAAATAAATAGTCACCAGCCAGATTTAAATACATGACAGGATTTGGTATTTATACTCCCTTATCCAGCACCTCCTATGGCCCCTCATCCCTGATCTCGCTCAAGGCTAGACACAGGAAAGTAATCCGAGATACATTTTTCTCCCTGGTCCAAAGGCTGCTTTTTGTTTGTCCATTTATAAATCAGAAGTTGGGTTTTGAGCAAAGACAAGGGCGGTTTAAGTGTTCTCCATCAATGCCTTTTCACGTAGTACAGTTTTCCAATCACTCCCATGATTATCGCTTTATTTCATCCACTAGTACTCATAAACAGTGTCGAGATAACAATGAGGTCAAAAAGAAAAAAATAAAATTGCCTGATGCAATTGTGAACGTGATTTGTTAACATCATTTCTTAAAACCCTAAACCACCTTTTGCTACCATGGAGCAGATCTCAATCAGGAATATGCAATATGATCCTCTTCAGAATGTAGAGCCATCTGTAAGGTTGACATCTTCGTAATTCATAATCTGGCTTACACCAAAGCAGGCAAGATGAAAGTAAAAGGCCCATTTGTCTTCATTTAAACGGTTGGCAGATCTTCTCTTTATTTCTTCAGAGAAAGAGATTCTCATAAGCAGGATACATCATATTCATGGAAAACGGATATTCCTACATCTGGTTCTGGGTTGTTTATAAATCAAACATTAAGTGCCCACTGCTTCGAAACCAAAGATGTTCCAGTCCAGCCCCTAGGGCTTCCTCTTCATGTTAGTCCCTATTAACATTTATACCATTTGTTCTTTGAAGGCTCAGAGAACCCCGACTCAATCCAGCGCTCAATTACACACATTCTCTACCTGTGGGCTTCACCAGGATTTTACTGATGGCCATTGTTGTGCATCTGAACTAGGAGGATCATTAGGAATTTGCATAAATTGTATTAAAACCTGCATGCATTTGCTTAAATTATGACATCTAACCCAGTGCAGTTTTAGAATTAAAATTAAATTCTAAATTCTGGCTATCTTCTGGGGATGAGTCTGCCTAAAAGTAGTTATCAACTCAAATGGCTAGGAAGAGGGTGCAGATAGATAACACAAATGAGTGGAGAAGGTCAGGAGCTAAGTACAAAAAAAAGACAGGTGAAGACTTTAGTGGACAAAGGGCAGGGCCTCAGCCATCATCACTGAGCCAAAGAAAACACATCTCTGAGCCACAGGCAGCCAGAGGGTTCAGACCTACAATTCTTCTTACTATATGGGTAGAAATTGCTCCTGAACTCCTACCACAAACACATTGGCTCTTTTGTATAAGGAGGGTTCCTCTATAATTACCTATTCCTCCCTCATGCTCAGTCACCTATACTCCCTGTAAGTCCCTAAGGCATTTTAGATTTCAGTGGTTTGGAGAAGTAAGTAGCTTTGGGTAGGAGCTTGAGAGTGCATGGTAAGTGGGAAAGAGGAATTCAGGTCCTCTTTTTGGGATCCCAGACTGGCCAAGATTTATGGAATGGATCCTCTCTTCAACAGCCCCCATGTCTCCCAGGGAAAGGGTTGTACAATAAAATAGAGGACACCCACTTCAATTTGATTTTCAGATTAATAATAATTTTCTAGTATATTCCAAATATTGCATGAGACATACTTAGACTAAAATATTAATTGTTGTTTGGCTGAAACTCAAATGGAACTGGGCATCCTGTATTTGACCTGCGAAGTCTGCCAACCCTACCCAGGACCAGCACTTCTTTCTGGGTGGTGCCTTCACTCCCAGGTCTTCCTCGTCTTATGTGATGGTACTGGGTAGATGGGGCCGTCACTGGTAGAGTAGTAGAGAGGTTATGTGGACTCTAGAATCAACTGTACTGCTTGGGTTCAAATCCTAGGCCTACATGGAAATTTATTTAACTCCTGTACATCTATGTTAGTTTCCCAGTGTGTAAAATGGGGATGATGGTAAACACCCTCTTTTACACATCTGTTTTGGGGAGGAAATGAGACAACCCACACAAAAGTTTGGCACGCAGCAGGCACTCAGTCAGTGCTGGCCACAGTAACCACCACAGGTTGCCTCACCCTGTACAGATGGTAATCTACCTGCTAATTAAGGCTGCATTCTAGCTAACATTTAAAATTATTTTACTGGTGCGATAAACATGCATTTAGCTTCTCTTGTATGTCCCCTATGCTGGGGGAAAATATTATTTTAAATTTAAATTTGGAAAAATATAGTTTTAAGTTTTAATACAAGGCTCCAGAAAATTCTTAAGGAAGGTTATATTAAGCTTACAGGATAGACTCTCAATTCTTCATTTGTCCCCCCCGTCCTATTTATCTCTTTTTTCTCCCTATTGCTCTTCTTCAGCTTATCAGAAGGAAATGTAAGAGCAGCAAATAGTCACTTGTTTTATCCACTAGACAGAGCAGGATGCTTTCTCCATCACAAATGATTTACTTGCCCTCCAGACACTTCCCCCCACCCCCCTGCAACAGACACATACATACATCCACCTATCCCACCTCTACCCCCCACCCTGGAACTCTGTGTCTTGGGGCATTATTGTTCTTTTCTCAACTTAATAAGCTGGAAACGCAGACAGAGCAGTTAAGAATCTGCTCAAGGGGGCACGCAGGGAGCCAGCTGGGGAGCTGAAATGAGACCATCCCACTTCTTGGCTCCCCGCCCAGTGCTCTGTCCAACAGACCATAGTGGACACCTGGGTCTGCTGAATAGGAGCCCTGCAGTTGCTAGGGCAAAGGATGAAGCCAAAGTTGAAAAACTCTTATGATGCTCCCCATGGCGATTAATCTGTTTGAAGGTCTGGGCTCTGAACCTTAGATTCCAGGTCTGCATTCCTTCATAAAACCTCGTGTTTTGAAAGCCACAGTCAATGACCCTGTGAATTTAACTAGACACATTCTTACAAAGCAGTGTCATAAAGGAAAGCTCCTAAGTGATTGGAATCTGCCAACATGCTGTCTTGTGCTCCTGGCTCCCAGTATGGGGGCCCGGGAGAGGAGAATCCCACGCCAAGTCAATTTTCACTGCTTGGGCTACCAGTATGGAATGCTGGGCTTCCTTAGAGGCATGGCTGTCATTCTGGATGCTCTTCTTAATGAAGGCTGAGGCACTAATCTAAAAGGTCAGTGCCTGCTCACACCACTGTACTGATAGCCACGCTTAGATTTCACATCCATGGTCGGTGGGGCAGGGTCTGTTTCAGGCCTGAGGAAATTCACATCTCTTTAACCTGATAAAATGAAATCTATATGCTCGTTGCTTTTAAAAGCTTCAAAGTCTTTATCCACTTCAGTGAATGAGCTAAAGGAAAGGTAAGATCAAGTGCCACAGCCTCTTAGAAAGGAAATTATGACCTTTGTCTCTCTCTCTCTCATTACTGTTTTCATGAACACTAAAGACAAAGCAGAATCAGGACAAATGATTCTGGTTGGGAAAGGACAATAGTCTTCATCCCACTGAAAAATCTTCAGAAAGGTATCTCCCCCCAAATTTCGTTACACTTATTTGAATTACATTAAGTTCTCTTCAGTCCCTCAACCTTACTTACTGATCTGCCTCATACCAGGGATATGCCTGCTGAAGGGACGTCAGAGTCTGAACTGTATGTGTCAGATACTGTCCACCTAGTTCAGGGATCTGCACTGAAGCAGCCATGGGATAAATCGGACCTCTGTGAAGGCAAGTCCAGCTGGTAGACTCGTGGTTTTTATTTGCCTAGCCTTCACTTTACTACCTTCTGATAACAGCATTCTGATTTCCTTTGAGGAACTATGCTTCCTCCCCTATTTTCCATCTGTGGGGTTGAGATGGGGCCAATCCCACCTGCAATGTGGCCCACAACCTAGGCTGTGGAAGTCAGCATTTTCCCTCCCCCTGGCCAGAATAATCCGTTCTGTATTGTGCCTGAGACTCAGTTCAGGTCAACTAAAAATCAGCCCCGGGGCTTTGCTAGAACTGTGGGGAAAGTGGCACCTCCTTCCCACTGGGCTTGTGAGGCTGGCAGATCAAAGGGGCACCACCCCAAAGCGAAAGTTGGCCTGAGTGAGAATGAAGAAAAGCACAGACATGCAGTGCCAAACAGCGAGAGACTGATTTCTACTGACGCTGCACGCACACCTAGGGCCTACTTTGCAGCAAGTCAGGAATACCCCTGGTGTTTTCAGTTATAAGAGCCAAGGCATCCTTCTTTTTGCTTGAGCCAATTTGGATTGGGTTTTCCTTACTTGCAATAAAAAGACTGTTGAAATGGTACAAAAAAAGGTTTTGTTGAGAATGCTAGGTTCAAACTCTTATCATGAGAATTATGTCTCAGGTATGATGCATATTCATACGTATACGTAGCTACAAAGATGGACGTGGATTCTGTTATTAATCTCCACTTCCTTCTCACCAAAGTACAGTAACAGCCTCCATCCCCATATCCTGAACCAAGACAGCTAAGCAAATAATTCTTGCCTATTCTGTGCCCTCTTCACGGTCCCCTGCATTGTCGTTGTCCCACATAACTCTACTAGGTGGCCAAAATATTTTTTTGTTTGTTTGTTTGTTTTGGGAGAGGAGGTTGGTTTTATTTGGTGGTGGGGGGGGGGGGATTTTTTGCTGATTACTGGCCTAGATCAGAAATCCAAAAACTATAGCCTGCAGGCCAAATCTGGCCCACTGCCTATTTTTGGTAAATAAAGTTTTATTGGAACATAGTTATTCATTCATTTACATATTATTCGTGGCTGCTTTAGCACTATGAGAGCAGAGCTGAGTAGTTGTGACAGAGACCATATAGCTCACAAAGCCTAAATATTTACTATCTGGCCCTTTACAGAAAAAGTTTCTTGGCCTCCGATCTAGAGTATTAACTTGGGAATGACTGCAGCCCTTACAGAGTTTGTCTTTTGTGTTTTCAGTGTCTTTTGTAGCTTTATTCTCTTTGCAGCCAGTGTTCTTTTGCAGGCTATGGAGATGAGAGGAGGAAGTTTAAACTCCTTTTGATAAGAAAAGTCACTGCCAACCTAGAATAAAAATAAAAGCTAAAAAAGGATTTTCTTCTTCCTCTCCCATGGCAATATGAAGAAATATGGATACCATCTGTGCCAGATTGTTGGCAATTTGCCACCATTCCCTCCTCTATATCATCCCCTGTATCTCATCGTCTAAAAGCCTGGAAACTACATTTCCCAGAATGCCTTGCTATAAGGTTTCCAGGCTAGATTGCACCAATAAAAAGAGCCCCCAGCATATAGAGAAGGCAGAGAAAAAAATGGAGTGATATTAGTGCTCTTCCAGCAGAGGCAAGCAAACACATGGACTTCAGTTGGTGGGCAAAAGATTTTGCTGTGGTCTCTGAAAATCACCTAATTTAGTGTTTCAGGTGGTGGTGACCATTCTGTGGGTCCTGCAACTTTAGCAGGAAACTGACAGCTAGCAGAGCTATTTTCTGACTTTTCAACTTCCAGTTGTTACAATGGTTTTGCATGCATCCAATCTCCTACATGAAGATCCTTCCTGCTTGAAATACCTAGACCAGTTTCTGTTTTCCTATCTGAGCCTGAACTGATACACCATGATATTCCCTGGATAACACAATGAAATATTCCCTTTAGCCCCAGAAGCAAGAGGTAACAGTGCTGTGGCTTCTTAATACCCCTGTAGAGTTAGTCAGTGTGCCAGTGTTCCTAGTCACTAGGGTACTTGATCCTAATGATCTGCCAATCAATCACTGCTGCTAAGGCATCGTGTGCAACCGATAAATGCTGATCATTGCCACTGTTGTCCTGGTTTTTCAGGCAGAGGTGTGGCAAGTGCAAGAATGCAAAAGTGGGATAGATGTGTGCAAGGGATGGAGAGTGGATTAGGGTATTGAAGCATGAGCCCTGGGAGACCTGGATGATGACAAGGGAGAATGTTTCACGCTAAACTAAGGTCTTGAAAGGTAATATGACTGCCTGTGTTCCTCAGGCTCCTGGAAAAGTGAAAGAAAAGTAAATCAATGCATAAGCCAACATGTATTTTCAGGAAAGCTCAAAGTGACATCAAACTAGAGTAAATGGGAATGGTGAGCCGTTAGCAGAGACTTTGCATACAGCCGTGGCAAAGGCCCTGACCTGATTTCAAGGAATGTGGATTTTAGTGCAGCTGCAGACACAGCTGGCTGAGTGACCTTGGCTGAGTCACCCCTCACAAAGCTCTCGTCCTTTTCGCTACGGAATGAACTGACAACCTCGAAGCCTTTTTTCTGAGGCTGTGATTTTATTATCTATGGCTTAGAGGGAATTTGTCAACGGAGGTCCTCAGGAGCTACAAGCGGATTAAGACCACAGATGTAAAAAATCTCATCCAAAAGCACAAAGTTCTTTCTACCCTTGGTAAGTTATCACAGGTTCAATCTCTCCCGATGGACACTAGCAAAAAAGCCAAGGTCATCATCGAGATTTCTCTCCCTCCTCCCCTTTGTTCCTGCTGTTCCATCTTCTACAGATGTGTCTCTGGCTCCCTCACTCCCTCCCTTCCTTTCTCTTTCCCTCCCTCACTCCCTCCCTTCCTCTCTCTTTCCCTCCCCCCCCCACCTTCTTTCTTGCACACAGATCCGTAAGAAGGCCCAACTTTGGGGGGAGGTGCAGAGAAAGCCAAGGGTAGGGAGGAATTGCTGAAAGGAAAACAAACCAGCTTTCAGTAGCTTTGGGTTTTCTTTCTGCCAGGTATGCACAAACACCACTGTCACTGTCGAGACTGCTTTTCTGTAGAGAAGAGGAATAGGAGGGACAAGAAGAAAGATGGTAAGGATGCTAACATGCTTTGTTAGGAAAAATTCTTAACCAATCTGGAACACAGTCTACCGGAGTAAGAATATCCTTTACAGAAGAACTACATCCTCAGATGTTTTAAAATTGTGACATAAAAATCCAGCCATATAAGATGCTTTATTTTCTACTCATTAACAATTGATTTATTCAAAGCACTGACCCTCTTTTGAAGGAGTGTGTGAAGCTAAGAACACTATGTATTTGAGATTTTAAGCTGCTGTATAATTATCAGAGGGGAGTTAATGCTTGCTAGCAAGTATCCCTCCTCTACAAAGGCAAAAGATCCTTTGGTATTTTAAGTCAGCCAACTCCTTTTAATTAAGGGGAAAAAGTATTATCCATTCTCAATTCTGCACTTCTTTGTATGACTTAATAATTTATTTACAAACGTTACTTGCAACCATGTGTTCTGCCCCATTTGGGAAGGCTGCATGGCTGTCGTGCATTTACTGTCTCTCCGGAACTCACTGTTTTGATAAAATAGGACATTCTGCACTTACGAGTGTCAAAAAGGGACTTCAGCAAGGACTGAGACAGACTTGCCAGCTGTGTGCTCCAGGCAATGGGAACCTATGGGCCTGTCTCCCTGTCCCTTGACTCTGACAAACAGACCTCGCCTGAGCCAGACAAGGAATTTCAATGCCCGAGTCCCTTGTTGAAATGTTTGGAAAGCAGCCCTTGTGGTCATCCAGAGCAGCCAACAGTTCTAAATGGAGTCCACACTTAAGCCAAGTCCAGAAGAAATCCTGAGACAAAGAATGTGTCTTATTTTTAGAGGAAATACCAGGTTGTAGATGAGAAGGATGTTGTATAACATCCTCATCCTGGCTACCTTCTCCTACATGGCTGCTGTGGGCCAGACACCAAGGCAGCCCGGCATTTCATCCGTGTGAATGCATCTGATCTAAGTCTCACAACCAGGTACATCTGTCCCATTTTACAGATGAAGGGAACTGGTTTCCTAGCAATAAATGACCTTGTCTGTGGATATACAGCTACTGAGAAGCTGGGTCAGAATTAGAAGCTAAGTGTAATACCAAAGCTTGCTTATTCTAAGGCTTTGTGCAATTACAAAAATGTGCCCAAGGGCACATGGCTTAGTGCATAGACTGTACCTACATACTAATTAGTACACTGTGTCCTTCCTGCTAGTAGATGCAGTCCTAGCCCAGGATATATGGTTGGTGAGTAGTACACTGACTGTAGTCCAGTGCCCACTCACTTCCCCAGCACAGTGACTTTGTGAAGGATGTGGACTGAACAATTCTTTGTGGCAAGCCCTCACACCAGGCCGGGTATGTCTAACTCTAGTGTGATGCTTAACTTTATGTATCATCTTGGCAGGGCCACAGTGCCCAGATTTTGGTCAGACATTATTCTGAGTGTTTCTGTGAAGGTGTTTTTGGATGAGATTAACATCTAAATCAGTGAACTTTGAGTAAAGCGGATTACTTGCTATAATGTGGGTGGGCCTCGTCCAATCAGTTGAAGGCACGTGCGTGTGTAAATATTTATGTGTGTGTAAACATATTTATGTTTCTCTGTGGAGAATTCTGACTAATATAACCAGAATTTAGAATCTAGGTTTTTCTCACAATTCCAAGGAAGTTTTTCTTGAGAAAATGACAGTAAGAAAATTCTTAGCTGGTTGAAATAAATACCTAACCGAAAGAGTGCCAATTAATAAAACTATGTCAATGTAGAAGGGAGTCTTTAGGACATGCTTCAGGGCTCCACATTGGTTCTGTCCCATTCAACACTTCTGTCAGTGGCTTGTGATGAAGGATCATGCAAATCCAATTTGAGGATGAAATGAAGCCGGGAGGAATAACTAACATGACAGATGATAGGATCAAGATTTTGACAGGTTGGGTTACTATGCTGAAACTAACAAGAAGGATAATGGTATAACTATACATTTTAGATTTTAAAAAATCAATAGTTCTAGCACAGCTATATATTTAGATTCAGAAAGGTAGAATTTAAATTTTGTTCTTCTAAGGCTCAATATAAGCCAACAATGTGACACATCTCCTTTAAAATGTTAATAGTATTGAAATTAAAAGATAAAAATATTAATGCATCCTATGGATCAGTCCTTGTGTAAGCTGCATAGGTCTGAAAACATCAGAAATACCACAACCTATTCAAAGAGGTTCCCAGAGAGTGATGGTACAATAAAGCACTGAAGAGAAGGACAATTGGGCATGTTTAGAATTTTTTAAACTGAAAGAGTAGTGGGAAGAACTGAGGATTAATATAACAGAGGAGAAAATATCTGAAGGAAGACATAAGAGGGGTCTTCATGTAGTGGAAAGAAGAAGAACCAGTCTTCTTTTCATGCACTTCCGAACAGAACTAAGATGCAAATATGGACATTTCAGGTCAATAAAAGAAAAGGCTTTCTTAAAAATTGGACATAGCTGAGAAATCTAGGATATTCTGTGAAAAGGGAGGCCACCTGGCTGAAACTATCCAAGTCTGCCTATATAATAGCTTTGTAGCCTTCCCAAAAGGACAGACCATGTTCATAACACTTCCCTTCTCCTTCCATCTCATAAAACTAATAAGGGGCTAGGAAGTTAATGTGGCATGATCTGCACTTGGTGAGCCATGGCTAACTTTTAGGAATCAACTCCTTCTTTTCTAAGTCATTGCAATTTGGCTAGTAATTTTTCTCAGACTTTCTAGAGAATTGGCATCAATTAGACCAATAATTCATTTGGAATTAAATAACTGTGTCTTTCCACATTCTTTTTCATTAACCACAAACACAAATAAAGACCACTGTTAGTGGTTAGGAACTGTGCCAGTTACTATGATGTTTTAGATACTTGGTCTCATTTAAACCTTGATACAATTATCTGAAGCTCAGAGACCATGGGTCTCTATCCCAGGACACAAGCCCACAAACAGCAAAGCTAAGATTTAAGCCCAAATCCAAGTGATTTGGAAGTCTCTGCTGAGAACTGCTATATTCTGTGGGCCAGTCTCCACAAATGCCACACCTGTCCTTATTTTCCATGGTGCTTCCTCTAATAGTCACCTACAGTGCTTTCCTCCCTCTTCTTGTGCTCAAGGCTCAAGCTCCCTCTCACCCCTGAAATAAAGCCTGCCCACACAGAGCAGCTCAGCCCGCGATGATTTTTGCCTTATGTATTATTTTAGTTCCAGTAAAAAAAAATCAAATGGAGCTAGTTTAGGCAAAATGAAGAAGTATTAGCTCACAAGAGCCAAGAGCAGGAAAGAAAGGAGCTAGATCCACTCTTGGAAATCAAAGAAACCAGGGATCAGAACCTGGAAACTCTCCCTCTCTCTGCCTCTCTTCACCTCTGCCTGCGTCAGCTTCCTCCTCGCAGGCTGGTCTTCGCCACCAGGTTGGAAGTAAGGCCTCATGCAGTTTATACTCTTAAGCTCAGTCCCAGAGAACAAGTTTGCTTTGTTTTAATTTCCCATATTGAGATATATTTTATATACAATCAACACACCCATTTTTAGGGTACATTTTGAGGAGTATTGACAAATTAACTCCCATTGTAACCTCAATATAGAATATTTCCAGCATCACAGCTCAAGTTTTAAAAGAACTGAAGGAAGGCAGTTTCTTCCTCTGTAAGAAGTACCTGTCTCTGTAAACCAGTCACCGGGAGGCTGAGAACCAACCAAGGTGGATAGCCCCCACTGAAACCAAACACTAGGAGTGGAGGAAGAGCAAAGGGGCGCAGTTTGTCGCTCAGAGAGCACCCGGAAAAATCATTATGAGTTTGAAGCAGGAAAAACATACCAGGAGACCAAAATTACAGAGTAATTTTAACAGGGAATTTTTAATATAAGAACGTATTAGCTATAAAAAGGGGTTACAGTAATAAGGAACCAGCACCCAGGGGAGAGGCTCTTGGACTGAAATCTGTAGCTCACTGAATGGCAGGTGGCATTATGCTGGTGGAACCTGATGGAAAGCTTCCCTCTGGAACTTTCCAGAAATCCATTGTTTAGAGCACCAGGGAAAGCTGTTCACCCACAGATGTTTCACTGGAGCTGAGGATGGAGAAGCCAGGCCCTGGGGAACAGGGGAGCGGCCCTGCTAAGCTAGCACACCAGAACCAGGAAGCAAAACCCTTTCCTTCTATAACGACACAGCTTAACATCATGCCCACAAGGCAAAAATAAGAAAAGGCCCAGATCCATTTTCACAGATTAAGCAAAAGGTATGTGGAACTGAGAGGCAATACATCAATTATCAGCCACACCCCAATTTGTTTCTACTAATCATCCTCTGAATTCCTAGAGTTTATACCACCCAATCCACCACCGATTACATGCCTCCCTAGCTATTTCTTATATATATATATATCTGTGCATATATATATATTGGTCTTCCCAACTGAGTTAGGAATTTCCAGAAGGTAAGAAATGTGCCCTAGATTACTGGAGGTTTCCCTTTTCCCCATCCCCATAGTGTTTCCTACAGGAATTTCTTAGTGAATATCATACTGACAGAGATTGCAAAATAATCCCAAACCTCCACATCAGAGTTGCAAAGAGGAAGCCTTGGGCCAAATCCACCCTACAGACATGTTTGTTCATTTTTTTAAAAAATCTTACTTGTACAGTATTTATCTATCCAATTTTTTGAAATTCTAGATTAGTGGCCAATGCACAAAACTGAAGACTTCATATAGAAATCCAACGTTCTGGAAAGCTGTAAGATGGGGCCACCGTGAGCTGACACAGGCTGGCTGAAGCTGACTCTCAGACCCTGCCTCTCATTAACACATGCACGCTCTGCATGGCCATGGTCCTCCTATGGCCCTTTCAGTTTTACCAAGGCTTTGAATCCTGGGACTGAGTCCTCAAACCCTGATCAATAGGACAGATCCCTTTAACTTCTTTGGAGGGAAAAAAGTGCTAAATAGATATAACTATGTTGCCAATGCTGATGATTTCTTAGTTCTTTCTTTTCACCCGCATATCAGAACTGTTGAGTGTCTTTAAAATGAATGATCGAAATGAATTCATAAGAAAACTAACAGGTCATGAACTTAGGATCATGGATAGGGTATTAGAAGAAAAACTCAGAAGGAGTCTTGTTCAAGAACCACCATTGCTCTTATCTAACGAGTAACCTGGTGCAATCTTAGAGTCTCCATGACCCTCAGTTTCCTGCTCTGAAATTCACAGGCATAGTCCTGACCTTCTGTGAGTCTTAGAGGTTGTTACAGACAGAAGCTCTATTCATTAGGAATGACATGAGGACCCGGCATGGCTAAAGAACACTTAATTAAGCAAGAGTTTTAATTAATTATTCCTTTTTAAAGACTTCTCTCTTTGCTGGTTTAAGAAATCCGTTTACTATCACCTGCCTCTTTTGCAGTATGACTACTTTACGTTAACGTTCTTATATAGCCAGGAAAACAATTAGGACAGCCTCTAAGAGAGGCATCTATATTATGATCTCATCCATGACAACAAGAATCTCCTGGAAAAAAATAAACTTTAAAAATGTCACAGGATTGGGCGCCTGGGTGGCTCAGTTGGTTAAGCGACTGCCTTCAGCTCAGGTCATGATCCTGGAGTCCCTGGATCGAGTCCCGCATCGGGCTCCCTGCTCTGCGGGGAGCCTGCTTCTCCCTCTGCCTCTCTCTCTCTCTCTCTCTCTCTGTCTGTCATGAATAAATAAATAAAATCTTTTAAAAATAAAAATAAAAAAATAAAAAATAAAAATAAAAATGTCACAGGATTTATTTAATTAACAAATATTTACTGAATGCCCAGGACTGTCTTATCACTCTCCTATATATTGTATATACATTTGGGCCACCTCTGCATTATTATAAATTATGCATCTCATCTACAATCAACACACACATTAAACTTGGATCCATACTGTTAATTATACTTTTAAAAATAAAAATTATATTTAATCAAGCGCATTAAAAATAGACCCTTCAGAGTGTGACTATTTATTAATGAAGTAAGGTCATCTAATTACTTATCACACATTCAGATGTGTAAAGAAAATGCAGCTTCATTTACTTATTTATTTGATACCTCATCTTCCCTCTGAGCTTCTTCCTGCTGGGCAGAACCTTTGAGTCCAACAGGTAAAGTTAATCCAATGAAATGATTTCAATAGTCCCTTTAACTAAATGTTGTCTTGGTATTTTGGATCCGCTCAGCCAGCCATGCCCCTTCCAAGGGGTGAATGGGTAAGTGGAGTTCAGAGGGGGGGTTTATGTGACCCGTGGAGAGATGACAAGAGTCATGGATGCACACAGTGTCCTCTGGATCCTTGTTAGTCTTTGTTCCAAAGTGGCAGGACGGTGCTGATCTCTGTTCCCTAGACCATCAGCAACATTTGACATAACTGATTACTCTCTTCTCCTTCGAACACTCTTCCTTTGACTTCTGGCCACCTTTCTTAGCTCTGGCTCTATAACAGAATACCCTGAAACCACCCCAGCCCACCCTAGACCATCCAGCCACAGCCAAACCAGCTCGGACCTAAAGAACCACCTAGCCAAACCACAGAATACAGAGAAATAATAAATGTTCATTGTGTTAAGCCACCATGCTTGGGTTTTTTTAATGGAACAAAAATTACACAAAAATAATAAAACCTGTATTGACAGTTAAAAATACATATTAATATATTAATATTAAATATAGTAACATTCTAAAATAAGCAACTTAATTAACAGGAAAAAAAATCTTTGTTTACCCCAAATAACAGGTGTGTTTGTTCCTTAGAGATCATTTGTCTTATGGAATTGATCCCATTTGAATATGTAAACAATAAAATGATTGTTTTAGGTAGATTGGAGGATTACCGGTGTGTCACTTTTTTTGTCACTGATTTATTTATTCACTTATTCAATCTATATGAGTACAATCTGAGCTATCCTGATGCTGACCCAGTATCTTAGTTGATTCAGCTGCTATAAGAAAATATCATGGACCAGGTGGCTAAAACAACATTTATTTTTCACAGTTCTGGTGGTTGGAAGCCTGAGATGAGGGTGCCAGCAGGGTTGGGTTCTGGTGAGGACCCTTTCCCTTGGGACACATGAAAATTTCTGCCATGACAAGAACATCACAGTCAAAGCATGAGGCTCCAGGAACACGCTGTCATCAATCTACCACTCTCTGCTGCCACCCCAATGCCCATGTGGGAATGGCTGTGCATGTAGCTTCACTAGGGACCTGCAATCTTCCCACAGTAGCCAGGGGAAGGACACTTAGACTGGGTGCTCCCTGTACCTAACTGGGCACTTTGAAAGATCTATTTTTCTTAAGATTTTATTTATTTATTTTTGCAGGCACAGACGTGTGAGAGACAGAGAGCAAGAGAGAGTGAGCATGAGCTGCGGGAGAGGCAGATGGAGAGGGAGAGGCAGACTCCCTGCTGAGCTGGGAGCCCGATGCGGGACTTGATCCCAGGAATCTGGGATCATGACCTGAGCTGAAGGTAGACACTTGAGCTACCCAGGTGCCTGAAAGATTTATTTTATAAATAAATGAAACTTTTAAACACCCAGCAGAGCTGCGAGAATTTTACAGGGACTATCATTTTACTCACCACCTAGTTTCTATTACTAACATTTAAATATACTTTCTTTTTATCACCTATCTATTCATCTATCTATCTGCATACTTATTAACTAGCTATACTTGTTTATATTTTTTTCTTGTAAATGTAAATGTAAAATGTACATGCAATGAATTATACAAATCTGAAGTGTACATTTGCAGATGTTGACAAATGCATACATATACTTATCTCTTATTCCAAACTTTCTTTTTTTAATTTTATTTATTGTTTTGACACAGAGAGAGAGAGCACACAAGCAGGCGGAGAAGCAGGCTCCCCACTGAGCAAGGAGCCCGATGTGGGACTCGATCCCAGGACACTGGGATCATGACTGGCTTAATGACTGAGCCACCCAGGCGCCCCTTATTCCAAACTTCTATCAGGATATCAGAACATGATGACCACCCTGAGAAATTCCTTCAGGCCCTTCCCACTCTATCACCACCTCTACCTCCCCAGAGGCAGCCAGCATTCTTTTAGCTACCATAGATAAGATTTTCCTCTTTTAGAACTTCACATGGAAAAATACTATATGTGTTCTTTTTCATATGGTTGCTTTTACCTAATTGTGAGCAAACAGAACTACTTAATCATAAACATGCTGAAATATTTAGCAGGAAGTGTTCAGATAACTACAATTTACTTTTAAATACATCAAAAGATGGGATGAATGGATGTCTGGAAGATTCACCCATGTTATTGTATGTATTAACAGTCATCTCTTTTTTTATTACTAAATAGTATTTCACTGTATAAATATACCATTTATTAATTTTCCTATTGAGGGATACTTGACTTATTTCCAGTTTAGGTCTATTATGAGAAAAGCTGAACATTCCTGTGTAAATATCTTGTAGACATATGTTTTCATCTCTCTTGGGTAGATTCCTAGAATTGAAAGCTCTGGGTCAGAAGATATTCATATTTTTAGTTTCACTTAAAAAAAAAAATAACAGCGCCAGACATTTGTCTAAGAGTTTATGCCATTATACACACTCATCAGCAATGCATGAGAATTCCAGTTCCTCTGCATTGACTAGGCACCTTAATGCCCAAAACACACATCCCTAGCTCCTACCCTGGGGGCAAAGAAGAGAAACAATGAGCTCCTTTTACCTCCATTTCCCTTCTTCCCACCATCTTTTTTCCTTTTCTTGCCCCTCCCATCTCCCTGACTTGTGCATTTGTTTGCCAAGATCAGGGAGGGCAGTCTTCAGTGCTCCCATTGGCTCTCCATCACACTTGTAGTCATCTGGTTCCAATGAAGAGAAAGAAACCACATGGTAGGTTAAACAGGGGTAATTTAATGTCAGAGTTAAAAAGCAACTATAAGATAAAGGTAAACTCTATGGTACCCTAGGGTAGATAGAGAATAACCAAGGAAGAACAAACTTGGGGGGGGATTCAGGCCTCACTGGAGAAAAGGTGGTTTGGCCACTGGAACAGCTGCCTGGCTTAGCACAGACGGAGCTGGGATGGAACAGATAACCGGTAACCCATGGCATGGGTGTGCAGCAGGAGTCTGGGTGCTGGATGGGGGCAGAGCCATCAGAGCGTCCAGGCTGCACAGGGAAGAGAAGCTGGTGCTTGCAGAGGAAGGAACAGCTGAATGTGTGACTCTCCAAGCTGTAGGCAGTTGCCTGCAGGTTGTACATGGTACATTCCATATGGAATGGAATACAGAAAGGTTATCTAACACCAGGCCAAGGCTGCAAAGTCACAGAGGGACCCTGGGCCTGTGGCTGGGCCAGGCTCTATGGGGTATCCTCACACCCACGCTGCTGACCTCTGGGCCCATCAGAAACAGCAGGAAGCCTCTTCCTTTTACAGCATCCCTCCAGTGCCCTCTACTGAGAAAGCTTACCACAGTGCTCCCTTTAAGGAGAAAGTGTAAAGGAATTCCATTGCTTATCACAGAGCATATATATATATATATATATATATATATATTCTGAGGTGAGAAGCAACAAGTTGATAGCAGACACAATATCATTCTTTTCTACTCCAGGCTTGATTAAGCCTAAATGATCAATGGGGAGTAGTAAAGAGAAGCATGGCTTCCCAATTGTGGTAGATTGTTTGCAAAAAAAACCACAAGAATTCCTCTTATCTACATTCAGACCCCTTTGCAATGGGCCTTTGCAGCTCACCCTCAAGAGGGACAGTCTCTTTCTCTATTCCTTGAAATCTGGGTTGGCCATATGACTTGTTTTGGCTAATAGAAGGTTAGCAAACTTGATATAAACAGATTTGATAAAGTACTTGCTCATTGGAGCTTCCTCTCTCTTTCTACTGGGAACTTTTCTGCCACCATAAGAACAACCTGATTAGCCTTCTGGAAGATGAGGGAGCATGAAGAAATAGAACTCAGCCATCTCAGAATTCCTAGCTCAGACCACCCTACATTATCCTAGACCATCCAGCCACACCCAAACCAGCTCAGACCCAAAGAACCACCTCACCAACCCACAGAATACAGAGAAATAATAAAAGTTTGTTGTTTTAAGCTACCATGCTTGGGTTTTGTTAATGAGCAAATATGACACAAAAATAATAAAAATAATTTCAAAAAATATACTAATATGTTAATATTCATAAAGTAACATGCTAATATAAGTAACCTAATTACCAGAAAAAAAACCTTTGTTTACCCTGAGGAACAGATATGTTTTTACTTCTATATCATTTGTCTTACAGAATTGATCCTGTTTCCCTTTTCATTTGGATACCAAGAAACACAGAGCCAATTCATGGCTCATCTTTAGCGTCCCCTTTATGTTCACACTCTTCCCCAAGTTTTGACTTTCCATTCTGTCTATAG
The DNA here is from genome assembly GCF_029215605.1 of Mirounga angustirostris. Lineage (NCBI taxonomy): Eukaryota > Metazoa > Chordata > Mammalia > Carnivora > Phocidae > Mirounga > Mirounga angustirostris. The sequence goes on from NW_026991713.1 coordinate 23,584,778, forward strand.
TTCTCTGTTCCTGATTTATAATTCATTTATAATTTGCCCATTTTGGCTTATGTATTTGTATAAGTTGTCTCAAATGATTTTTTGAAATGAGATAAGATATAAGCATATAAAACTAATGTAACCATTTATGGATATAATGCTTGAACCATAAAATGCATAGTATTTTTCTCTGTAATAAAACTAGTGTGCTTCATTGGATGAAGCTCACTTTTTGCAAAAGATCAAATTAAAATTGATAAGTGCTGGATTAGAGGCAATAATTATCTTAAACTGAAAAGCAAACAAACAAGAAATTTCCATTTTTATAAAATTTCAGATTTTTATGAAAAATTAAGAAGGATGGCTCTGGGTTGTGTAATTAGCATAAATTAGAATGTAAGTCCAAAATAAAACAAAATTAAGTTTTATGAAGTCTTTAGACACAAAGTAAAACAAGCCTCCAGTCTAGCTTTCAAATATTTTGGTGCTCCTATTACTGTTAACCTAAGTTTTAAAGAACTTAACTGTTTCTGCTTTTATATATATATATATATATATATAACATTTTTAACCAGACATTTGGTTAGTGTTAAACCATTTTACTGTGTTGATCCATTCCTCTCCCAAACTGTTCTTGAAAGAAATATGAAAAAGTTAATAGACCAAAACAAGTTACAGATCTTGAATTAACCAGAAGTGATCTTTTTAAAATGACAAGATTATCTTTTATGATAATAAATGTGGATCTCCTATTTGAAAGTGGACCAGAATCCCAGATTGGGAGGGGGAGGCCAGTCAACTGTGAAATAGGTTGTCAAAAATATAAGTCTAAAATATGATTCAACCAGGAAAAAAAAAATATCCCAATTGTGCTGAAAAGTCTAGGATGTTCATTTACTTAGCAGAACAAAATCAGCTGAGGCTCACTGCAGATAAAGTTGGAATTCCACAGATAAAAAAGTTTGCTGCAGTGACAAATCTCTCTGTAATTGGAATACTTCAAAATATTAAACATGGAATCCAAGAGTAATTGGAAGGCAGTGCATGTTTCCATAATTAGTCCATCACTTTTATTTACCTCACATATAATACATGGCAGCCCACATCGTAAAATAAATTAACAGCTAAATGTCAAATCTCCCCTCTTATTTAGGCTATCTGCTTAGGTGTTCAGACTGACACCCACTGGCATGAGAAATTGTAAAGACCGGGGAATCCAACTATCAGAAAAGAGCTATTGGAAAATGCATCAAACATCAGGACTTGTTCTTTCTGACTTCCCCCTCCAACTGCCATCCCCACCACCAACTTTCAAAGTCTAAAGATTCTGTGATCTAAATTACTATTGGTGCAAGTCTTGAGCACATTTCAGGACACAGGAAACTGAATCAGATACTCTACAAGAATGTGATGCTCCCAGACTTTTGATTAAAGTCACTGAAGAGAGAAAGCCTGTGGGCTCAGGGCCCATCACTGCCTGAAGTCCATCCATAAACTTTCCAGAATGGAGAAACCTGGAGAATCCCGACCAAGATCCCTTTCTTCCTAAAAACAAGTTTTACTAGTATTCTCTCTTTTCTGAAATCAATGTTGGAAACTCTGATTGGTACTCCAAGATGAGAGGGAAGTTGGGAAAACCCGATCAGCTCTGGGGAGGCACAGAGGACAAGAGCAAACTCCACGGCCACTGCTCCTGGGTCATCTTCCCCCCTGCCCTCTCTCTGCACCCCCAGATCCCTAAAAGTAAAGCTCAAGACAAGCCAAGGAAGAGGTTTTTACCTCACTACTTTCCCATCTGCCCAAGCAGGAGTGGTATCATCATTTTACCAATTAGAAAGACTCTTAGATTTCAAAAGCAAATTACAATCCAACCATATTTGCCCGATAGGGAGTGTTGCCTCCTGCTGCTGCCCATCCTTCTCTCTCATAAACTTGGAGGCCCTTCTGAAATATTTTCAAACTTCTCATCAGGTTCATTTCAGTAAGTGCCATCATCAAAACAGAAAGAAGGGAAGAAAGTGACTTCGAGTGCCAATAACGCTGCTCCCCAGGCAGAGTGGAAAGGGGAGCCGGCTGGTTGGTTTCACTCCCATTAACGCTATCTTTGGGAGCAAGCCAGATCAGAACCAGTAACATATCCTGTGATACAACTAACTCTGTCAGATTAGACTTCAACTATAGGTTTCAACTGTAATGCAAATGTCTTCTGTGGTTTAGGACAAATTACATAACCACCTCTTCCTCCTCCAAAGAATAATAAAAAATAATTTATTGTACTCATAACACACCTTTCATTGCCATGGCACAAATGCTTAGATTAGCTTCCTACCTACCTATCATGCTGTGATGTGAAAATTAATTAGCTAATGTCTGTAAAGTGCTTTCAAGATGAAAAGTGCCACATGAATGCTAAATACCACTTAGGAGTACCAATAAAGACAACCTCATAGAGAACATAATAGAGCGGCAGGGCAAAGAGTAAATAGCCAGTTTGAAAAAGCAAGGTGACAAAAAATAAATAAACACAGTAACCATACAAAACAGACTTCCCAAGTCATAGACTTTATTGTTCAAGGAAAGAAAAAGGCACGCAAATATGGAAACACGCTTTGGGATCAGGGCTAGAGCCATTGGTATACTCAGTGAAGTGCCATTAAATCCATAGTGTGCTCTTGAGGGATACGAGGACAACTGAATGTACCCAGAAGGGGTGTAATGAAATGGGGGATATTATGGACTATGTTCCTGAAGACCACTGCCCTTGTCTGTGCAGAAGGGATAAATGAATGCCTTATATTTATTCATAACTTCATAATTTTCAAAGTTCTTGGCCCATGGCCCACCTCCTTTCACCTGCATAATAACCCTTATATAAGAGGCACAGAGGAATATTATTTCCATTTTACAGATGAGAACATTGAAGTTTAGAAATATTGATTTGATAAAAACGATAAAGCTAGCAAGCAATGAAAGAGGAGCTCCCGCCAACCTTTCTATTATAAAATCTACCACAAAATGGAAAAAAAATGTTTTTTTTTTCCATTACACTTTATTAGTTAGTGGGCATTTTACAATTAGAAGACATTGTCAATACATTTCAAAATATTTCCATATGTGTATATGCTCTATCCAAATAATTTCACTTTGAGCAACTTATTCCAAGTAATTAAGAAAATGCTCAAAGGTCTAGCTACATAGATGCTTATTGAGTCATTAGTCATAAAAATGACTGAAAAATGGAAACAACCTAAATGTTTAGCAGAAGTGATAAATAAATACTGGTATACCCACATGATGAAATATTAAAAGGCAGACATTTAAAATATCTTAGAAATATCTTTATTGACATAAAAATGTTCACTATATATCGTTAAATGTTGTACCCTTAAAAACTGTGTGCACATATCACAGAATGATATCTAGAAGGATATACAAAACAATATTGTAACAGGTGGTTACCCCTGGATGACAGGATTATGGTAATTTTCATTCTCGTCTATTGGATCATCTGTACTTTCAGATTTTATTCCACTTACTTGTATTATAAAAATCATAAAAAGCATTGTCATAACCACCTAAGTCACTTGAAATCATCACAAAGGGGCTGGACTGAAGAAAGTTCAACTTCATTTTATTTTTTTTATTTTTATTTATTTTTTATTATGTTATGTTAGTCACCATACAGTACATCATTAGTTTTTGATGTAGTACTACATGATTCATTGTTTGCATATAACACCCAGTGTTCCATGGAATACATGCCCTCCTTAATACCCATCACCAGGCTAACCCATCCCCCCGCCCCTCTCCCCTCTAAAACCCTCAGTTTGTTTCTCGGAGTCCATAGTCTCTCATGGTTCGTCTCCCCCTCTTCATTTTTCCTTCAGATTTCCCCCTCTTGATTTTTCCCTTGCTTCTCCTAATGTCCTTCATGCTATTCCTTATGTTCCACAAATAACTGAAACCATATGATAATTGACTTTCTCTGTTTGACTTATTTCACTTAGCATAATCTCCTCCAGTCCCATCCATGTTGATGCAAAAGTTGGGTATTCATCCTTTCTGATGGCTGAGTAATATTCCATTCTACATATGGACCACATCTTCTTTATCCATTCGTCTATTAAAGGGCATCTCGGCTCTTTCCACAGTTTGGCTATACCACCTTACACCAGTTAGAATGGCAAAAATTGACAAGGCAAGAAACAACAAATGTTGGAGGGGTTGTGGAGAAAGGGGAACTCTCTTAAACTATTGGTGGGAATGCAAGTTGGTACAGCCACTTTGGAAAACAGTGTGGAGGTTCTTCAAAAAATTAAAAATAGAGCTATCCTATGACCCAACAATTGCACTACTGGGTATTTACCCCAAAGATACAGATGCAGTGAAAAGAAGGGCCATATGCACCCCAATGTTCATAGCAACAATGTCAACTTCATGTTAAATGGCTCTTTTACAAATGCCGTGAAACCGAAATTGCTAGTAGGGCATAAAAGCAGGATTGCTCTATCCCTCTGCTTTCCCCTCCTCATCACTGATAAGTGTGCAAAAAGGTGTCACTATCCTTTCTTAAACAGCAATCCATCCCAGCATCTGTTAGGGTTGGTAGAATCACAGCTCTCCATTCCCCCACATCAGCCTCTTCTGTTTACATTGCTGAGAAAATGCTAGTACTGCACTGAGAAGAGCAACAGGTTCTAGAAATATCTCATTGTCTCCTGGCATGGAGATGAAACCTGATTTTAGGAGAATACAGACAGAACTGAAAGTAATGAGTTTAAATTGCATCAAGAGAAACTAACATTAGATACCAGGAAAGGATTGCCAGAGGAAGAGGGAGAAGCCAAGAACTTGAGAGAGAAGTATTCCTGTTGGCTTCAAAGACAGAGAATCAAAGATTTTTAGAGTTAGTATGGTAGGCAGGGTTACAAAGTAGTTCCCTAAAATATTCCTAATTCCTTCAACTGTGAATATGAGGAGTTATTATGTCCCTGATTATGTTACATGGCAAAAGGTATTTTGAAGATGTTCTTAAGATTACTAATCAGTTGATTTGGGGTTTATCAAAAGGGGAAGTATCTTGGTGGCCCAATCTAATCAATTGAGTGTTTTAAAAGCAGAGAGTTTTCTCAGGCTGGTAACAGGAGAAGAAGTCAGAGAAATTAGAAGCATGAGAAGGATCTGAGCCGCTGTTGAAGATGAAGTTGGTCATGTGATGAGGAATGTGGGTGGCCTCTAGAAACTAACAGTGACCCCTGACTGACTGATAGCCAGTAAGCAAAAAAAAAAAAAAAGGGCCTGAAACGTAACCATAAGGAACCTAATCCCACCAACACCCTGAATGAACTTGGAAGTAGAGTCTTCAAATAAGAGCCCAGCTCAGCCAATACTTTAATTTTGGCCTTGTAGGACCCTTAGAAGAGAATCAGGTGAACTCTCCAGGACTTGTGACCTACAGAATTGTGAAATAATTAATGGGTATCGATGTTTGGGTTTTTTTAATTTATTTTTTATTAAGATATAATTGACATATAACACTGCACAAGTTTAAGGTGTATAAGATATTGGTTTGATATATGTATATATTGTAATATAACTACCACAATAGAATTAGCTAACACCTCTATCACATCACATGATTATCATTTTTTGTGTGTGTGAGGGGGAATAATTAAGATCTATTCTCTTGGCAACTTTGAAGTTTATAATACAATATTGTTGTCTATAATCACTATGCTATGCATTAGCTCTCCAGAACCTATTTATCTAATAGTTACAAGTTTGCACCCTTAAACAATACCTCTCCAATTCTCCCACTCCTTCCCCACTAATCCCCAGTAACCACCATTATACCCACTGTTTTTATGGATTAGGCTTTTTTAGGTTCCACACATAGGTAAGCTCATACAGTATTTATCTTTCTCTATCCAACTTGTTTCACTGAGCATAATGCCCTCAAGGTCCACTCTACATTTTTGCAAATAGCAAGATTTTCTTCTTTCTCATGGCTGGATAATATTCCATTCTATATGTATAGATGCCACATCTTCTTTATCCATTCATCTGTTGATGGACACTTAGGTTGTTTCCATATTTTGGCTATTGTGAATAATGCTGCAATAAACTTGAGTGTGCAGATATCTCTTCAAGATACTGATTTCAATTCCTTCAGATATATACCCAGGAGCAGGATTACTGGGTCAACTTTTTAATTTTTTAAAATTCTCCATACAGCTACACCAATTTACATTGCAACCAGGATTCCCTTTCCTTCATAACTGTGCCACTGTGTTATCTCTTACCTTTTTTCTAAAGCCATCCTAACAGGTATGATGGGATATCTTGTTGTACTTTTGATTTGCATTTCCCTGATGATTAGTAATGTTGAGTACCTTTGCATATACCTGTTGATCATTTGGATGTCTTCTTTGGAAAAAAAAGTCTGTTCAGGTCCTTTGCCCTAAATGGGCATTGTTTTAAAGCACTAAGTTTGTGGTAATTTGTAATGCAGCAATAGGAAACCAATATAGTTAGAAAGTACTACAGAAATGAATTTTATCCATTTCCCTTATTTTATCAATAAGGAAACTGAGACCTAGGGAAACCGCAGGATTTGAGGGAAAACTGAGGCAAAGCTGGGACCAGAGTACAGGTTACACATAGTCCAGTGCTCCTTCCATCTTCCCATTCCCGTGCTCCCACCAAGCTTCTGAAAACCACTTTTATTTTATTTTTTAAAAGATTTTATTTAGGGCGCCTGGGTGGCTCAGTTGGTTAAGCGACTGCCTTTGGCTCAGGTCATGATCTTGGAGTCCCAGGATCGAGTCCCGCATTGGGCTCCCCACTCAGCAGGGAGTCTGCTTCTCCCTCTGACCCTCCCCCCTCTCATGTGCTCTCTCTCATTCTCTCTCTCTCAAATAAATAAATAAAATCTTTAAAAAAAAAGATTTTATTTATTTATTTGACAGAGAGAGACACAGTGAAAGAGGGAACACAAGCAGAGGGAGTGGAAGTGGGAGAAGCAGGCTTCCTGCAGAGCAGGGAGCTGATGCAGGGCTCGATCCCCCTGGGATCATGACCTGAGCCGAAGGCAGACGCTTAACAACTGAGCCACTCAGGCGCCCCTGAAACCGCTTTTATCCAGCCTGGCTTAGAGTCCACAAGAAAAGATAAGATTGTTGGTTGAGCTCCCTGCCAGCATTATGATTCTAATGTATTTCTTGATTTCTAAGAAGTGAACTAAAATTGATATTGAACACACAGACACTTCTCTAATTTAAAAACAATCAATAATATTTATAACTTTCACCCAAGATTTAATATGCTGACAGTACCATACAACCCACTGCATTCTCCAATAAGTGACAATTTCAGTTTTCAATTCAGTGAAGTTCAGCAAAATTCATTGTATTCAAATTCCCTAGGAAGTTACATGTGGTGAAATCTTTCAAGGCAGAGTTCTGCAATTTTCCCTAACTGAAATGACTTACATTGTTGAAAAAAATAGGAAGAAAGTTAGGAAACTTTTATGGAGAAAAATCTACAACACTTTAAAAGGCATTTATATGTTTACGTTGTTTCTGTGACATTAATGTCTGCATACTATCACACATATTTAATTCTAGTCATTTTTTCTGAAGGCAATGCCATTGGTTGCATTTCTAGTAATTGTCAAGAGTAAGAAAGACATTAGCTCCTGCTTCTCTTGGGATTAATTGAGTATCATTAGTAAATGTAGCAAAGTTCCCGATGATATGATGGATAACTGAGAACTTAAATAAGAATGAGTAACTAGCACTGACTCTGCTCACCGTCTAAGCATGATAGATTCAGGTATATTAAAGAAATCACCAGATCACGCTGTGTTTGAAAAGGCTACCTTTAACATGCCCATATGGTTCCAGATTCATTTTGTCACAAATTATTTTTCTCTTGGATAATCCCATTTGGGGTTTTGGTTTAGTCCTAGTTTTCCTCCCATTGCAGCTCCTTAGTACTCATGGCTCCCTCCATGGGATCCTGAGAGGTGATGCTGAATGGTTATTGACAATGCTCTCTCTTCACCTGCACATTTCCACCAGCCATGTGAGAGTCACTCAAGAGAAGCTAAGGCCTTTAAACTGCATCTGTATGGTGCAATCTGTTCTTCTTCAATTCCTGGTTAATTGATTTCCACAAACAGATCTGGCGCTCACTTGATTGCACAGGTTTTTTTTTTCCCCTGGTGTTTTGCAGACCTGTGGTTATAAATCCCAGGTTCTTTACAGAATTTACCCTAGAGCAGTGGTGCCTAATACAACCCATGGTGGTGATGATGAAAACGTTCTCTGTGATGTCCAATATGGCAACCCCTAGCCACATGTGGCTACTGAGCACTTGGAATGCTCAGTGGCTCATATAACCGGGGAACAGAACTTTTTATTTTATTGAATTTTAATTAATTTAAGTTTAAATAACCACATACAGCTAGTGGCTACTGACACAACCACAGAGATTTAAGTCAAGATTGATGTGAGCTATTTAAGAGCCAAGCCAGAAAGCTCTGGGAGGACTGTGCTGACTCCTTAGGTATGTGTTTCTTTAAAGATTTTTTTTTTAATTTATTTATTTGAGAGAGAGAATGAGAGACAGAGAGCACGAGAGGGAAGAGGATCAGAGGGAGAAGCAGACCCCCTGCCGAGCAGGGAGCCCGATGTGGGACTCGATCCCGGGACTTCAGGATCATGACCTGAGCCGAAGGCAGTCGCTTAACCAACTGAGCCACCCAGGTGCCCAGGTATGTGTTTCTTTAGCAATTCTCATTTACTCTAGTTGTCTTGCTTTGGTCTCAATTATCTGGCCATTCAACACATAAATGTACATGTAACTATATTCTCTTTTTTGCTTATAATATCAATAACTAATAGTAATAATAATAATGGCTCCTACTTATAGAATGCCTGTTGTGTGCCAGGTATTGTATCAAACACAATTGTATGAAATCTTCTAAGAAAGGGTTTCTGTATACATTGCTTCATTCATTTTACAAGTATAACAGTCGAAACTAAATAAATGAATCCATTGTGGTTTAGATCTGTCATCTGCAGCATTTAATGTTTCCCTTATATCCATATATTTTACCTTGCAATATACCCTAATAATCAAAATCAGATAAACTATCAGCATTACATTTCTTTCCATAAAGGTAGAACATGTTACATGTGATATTTTATCATAAAAAAGATATCTCACTGCTTTCCTGCCAAGATTTGGCTCTATGACTCTGTCAATTTCTCCTGGTTTCTTTATAGCAAAGCACCAAAAGCAATTGTGGGTACAAGAAAAAATTTCAATCTAAAAGAAAGGGGTGCCAAATAAATTCCCCTAGATATTTTGGATGCAACATGCATCCAGAAACAAACAGCTTAGTAGCTGTGAGAGAGGACACATTTCTTGGCAGAAGCGCGTAGGGCTGGAGGGTTTGACAATTAGGTGATACGGTGGCTAGCTCTAGAAGATTGGGAGTTACAGGATGGAGACAACATCCAAGTTTTACATGAGGAGTCTCCTGCTAACCCTGGTCCTTCACTCTGAGAGGACCCAGAATGGAAACTTTCAAGTAGGACACCATTTTCTCTGTAGTGATGAAGAGCAACACTTCCCACCAGCAATCCACCAGTACTCACTACAGAGCTACTTTCCTAGTTTGCTCTTTTATACCCAATAAAACATTAAGGTGTTTATGATCAAGTGTAATTCAACCACATTGGTAAAGTACTTCTTCAAACTGAAGACTTAATAACAACTTGGTTTAGAGACTGGCTGTCACTAGCAGGCAGAGAGCTATGGTACACAAAAACAGTTTGTGTGATAAAAGCTTGACAGCCTTGCCTACATATAAACCAAAGAAAATAACATGCCTGTGACAGCTACAACAGCAGCAATTTTAAACTTCTCACTGATGAAATGCATTTTGAAGTCATAACTCTTGCATAAATCTGGATATCACTTTTTTCATGTTATAATTTTGCAATCCAATGGATCATTGTGTAGACCCTCTACCTGCAAATGAGCTCGATAATGCAGCATGTGCACAAATCATTGAGCTATCAGTGACATCAGGGGTTTGGCTGCTGGCGTTATTAACAGATATTTTTTCACCTAGAAGCACAGACTAAAATCAATCATTCTGATAACTAGGCATGGCATGAGCTGTCTGCACTTTCATTTCAATCTGATTAATCACACATACACAGACCTTTAACTTAAAGGAGCAATTGTTCACATTTAATCACAAAGAAACCTTCAAGCATACCATCAGACATTACTAAATTTAACTACAATTTATGCTTCCTGTTTTAGCAAATATGTTTATGATAATATGGGTTTCTGGATATAAATACATTGTTTCATTCATTTGACAAATATTAAAATCGAAGCTAAGTAAAATAATCCACTGTGGTTTTTATCATTTGTCATCTATTTGATGCTTTTGAAGTTTCCATATGCCCATACATTTTATTGCACAATTTATGCTGATAATCACAGTCCAGGTAAATTATTAGCATTATGTATTTTTCAGTAAAGTAGAACAGGCTAGATATCAAATTTCATCATGTTACATGTCCTACTTCTTGCCAGGATTGGTTCTATTACCCTGTCAATTTCTCCTGGCTTCTATATTGCAAGAAAACAAATACAGTTGTGGGTACAGAGCTCTTTTTTGGGTCTTCTTTTTTTCTTTTTTTGGTCTGATATAGAGTTGGGACCAAGAAAATCCCTCTTATGATCCTCACAACAGTGTTCCCGGGAAACACGACATTCCAGAAGGCACATCTGCTGTTACTATAACAACAGAAAGGCAGTGGTCTAAAGAGAATCATTTGCACTAGAGGGCAGTCCACAAACCAGGAGGATTCTTGGGTTCCCCTCCAAGAAACCAAAGGTGACTTTTCATTTAAAAGCAGAACTTGAAGAGAGTTTTGATGTCAAAGAAGGGCACAGGGTGGTCAGAATTTGGGAAAGGTAGAAGGGTAGCTCAGGATTTATGACCAAAGGGGCAAAACTGCTCTCAGAGAAGTCAGCTATCAGAGCAGTAAGAAAACATCCCATGGCTGGGATGTGTGCACAGAGTTAAGAACTGCTCCAAGGTGATACCAGATAGAAGAAAGAATCACTCTTCAGTAGTCTGACCCAAGGACAAATAGCATCACCTTGAGAGGAAGGTGAAGTCACTAGCTCCCCTCAATCATCCAGGCCCTTAGAGATATTGAGAAGGGTCTTGGACTGGCTGTCCAGGGAAGCGTTGACATGTTCTGTTGAAGAGCTGGACATGGCAGTGAGTCTCAATCAGTCCATTTAAGACTTTGCCTCTTTCTCTGCCTTAGCTTTCTATTTTATTGGCTTCTTCTCTGGTCCTTGACATTTTCGGTCTTCTTCTCCAACTTCCCATGTGAGACGGACCTCCATTTTCAAGCACACCCTAGCCTGTCTGCCATCCCAAGGAAACCCTATCAGGTAATTAGTCCCACTTTCCATTTCTGGTCTCTTGGTTTTAATTTCTCCCTACCTAAGCTCTAGGTTGGCCCCAACATGGAGTTTTCACACTCTCCCAGGATTGACCTTTGCCCTTTTTATGGTCAAAATGGGTCATTAAGCCAATTAAGTCACTGTCCAATGAGGGAAATTAATACACAGCAGAAAATAAATAAGCAGACAGGTAAATAAAATACATGGCAATTTCTATAAGTGCTTTGAAAAAAATAAACTTAACTGAAGAAAAAATGGAGTGGAATGATCCTGCTTTGGGAGGGTGGTCTGAAAAAACACCTCTAAGAGGGTGATTTTTAAATGGAGACGCAAGCAGAGGGAAAGCAGCTAGTCACATCAGCAGCAATGTGCAGATCCCTTGTGGCATATGAGAAAGGTGGTGGCTATAAAACAGAAAGACCAAGTGGGGCTTCTCAGCAGTGAGTCAAGGTTGCAGGGTCTTGAGAAGAGGGCAAGAAGTAGGTACGGGTCTGATCATGGAGAGATTTACAAGTCATGGTTAAAGAGTTTGGACTTCATTTTAAGTTTCTTGCATGGCATATTGTCACAATGCCTGAAGAGACCTTTGGGACTCATCCCATCTGTCAGGTAGAAGGTAATTCTTTTGCTTTTTAATCCATGCACCAACTTTTATAAGTCAACTTGACTAATGTTTGTTTATAATCAGTGAGTAAGCTGCTACTTTAATACTGCTACCCTGGAAGAGGCCCCTTCAAGGCATGTTAAATTAACTGATGTGAATAAAAACAATGAATAAAAATACCTCTCTCCTTTAATGAGAACAGCAACTCTGTTTCCCTGGGCTTTTTCAGTCCCACAAGACCTTTTAAAGCAGAGTGAGCGTGTTATGGTTCAAATGCTAAAAACATAATCTCATCTCTCTCTTGTTGGGTTATGTTTTGAGAAACCATTTTAGAGATCAATCTTTTTGAGCACAGAAGCTCTCAGAAGCTGTGGCTAAAACATACCCAGTACCACTGTGAGGTTGCCCATCTTTCCCTGAATCTGTTCTCACAAGGAACCAAAACAGGTTATAAGCCTTTATCTGACACATGGACCCTCGAGCTTGTGGGCTGTTGATAAAAGAAGCCCCAGAGTGTGTGTTCTCCAAGGGCCTGGTTATCCACCTTGATCTCAGTGTAAAAGGTTAGGTAAAATGCCACTTCCCTACCTTGCCATTTCTAGAGGGGTTATAAACAGTTTACACAAGTACTTTCTGAATCTATTCACATGTTGTGCATGTACTCTCTCTCAGGTACTAGAGTCCATATGTTTATTACTCACCCTTCAAAGGGGTGAAGCTGTATAATGAAAACTGGATTTTATTCCAGTTCTGTAACTAATTTGTTTTGTGACCAAGTAAAAATTGTTTCCTCTCCTAGCATTATTTTTATTTGCAAGATGACCTCTATGGGTCTTTCCAGCTCTATTACTCTGAATTTCTATCAACATGGGACTCAAAAATAATGCAGATATTAGGTACACTAGGCTAAACTGCTGTTACAAATAGACCTAAAAGTGCAAAAGCTCAAACAAAATAGAATTCATCTCTTCATCCAGTGGTCCAGGACAGTGTTCTAGATCAGCTGACGGCTCTGCTTCCTTTTTGATTCGGGAAACTGTTGTGACCATACGTGGTCTCCAAGGTCACTCTGCAAATAACCCTTCCAGCCCATCAAAAAGGGGACAAGTTGAAGTCCAGGGCCAGAGATATCCTGCAAGGTAAATGGAGCAAAGACGATACATGTCTCTCCCTCTTCCATTGCTCTGGCAAGAGTTTAAACACGGGGCTACACCTAGCTACAAGGGAGGCTGGAAAGTCCAGTCCCAGGCTGGATCCAGACAGAACTCCATGACTAAGAAAAAGAGGAGAATGGATTTGGGTAGACAATTAGCCGTGTCTGCTACATGTCCAACACCTGTATGGTACTTCACAGCCTACAACGCTTCTCATCGACTGGATGTTCACCACAGCTCTGTGAAACAATTATTAAGAACTCCATTCTATAGAGGTGAAAACTATGTCCCAGAGAGATTAAGTATGATTATATAATGTCTCACAGTTAAGAGCTGAGCTAAGCTTCAATTTTAGGTCTGTGGGTCAGTGTCTCCCCTATTATATATACTAAATTAAATACTATCTGCACAGGAAATAATAATTAGTACAAAGCTGCATGAATATGATGGGGTTTGAAGAACAAAGAGGCACTACTGAAAAAAGTAATGGGAGGAGCTAAAGCATGCCACAGACCCAGCCCAATCTCCCAAGTCTCTAGATAACCTGGGAAGAATTTAAGAAGTGGAATTTAAAGTACTCTTTTTTTTTTTTTTTTTATAAAGAGGCTGATGAAGTTTGCAATTGAGGCATTTACTTATTTTGCTCTCTCAGCTGGTCTACGAAGCACATGTAAGGACAAAAGAATTGCAAGAAACACTGACTGGAGTTAAACACAAATCATACAAGAAGGCCAGATCTAAAAATATTAAAAATAAAAGATATAGAAGGTCATCCCACACACAGAGTAGGGGTTTTGTACTGGTCGGAGACTTGCAGATTGCTAGAGAGAACAATATATCCCTCCCCACCCTCACCCATCATCCACGCTTACAAACCATTTGCTGCTGCAACTACTTTATGCTTGCTTTGAAAATCCAACCATAAACGGCCACTATACCAACCTCATGTCTTTTGAAGGATCAGTCAAGCAATCCCTAAGCACAACCTTGAAAAATTCGACCTGGGTTCTTCCTTAGTGTAAGCCAAATTTGTATGAATTCCTAAATAATGTGTTAGGTATAATTATTCTTAGTTTTAGTCTTCAGAAGGAATTGAGATAATGTTTCAGCATGATTTCTCTTACAAATCTCTCCCTACTCCCATTCATATGACTTCACAGTTTAAAAGTAAAGGTCCCCTTTCTCACAAATCTGTTCAAAAGGGGTCATTTTTTAAAGGGACGGTAGTTCTATGGTTTAACCAATGCTCTAATACTAAGGTTGTAATGAGTCTCAGAGTCCAGCTGTCATTCATGAAGTACTCAGGATGAATTTTCAGAGAAGGAACATCAGTAAAGCCCACCAAGTCAGTGATCAGGTGCCAGATGTGACAAGGTAATGCATTATTTCATACGGCGAGTTACTACCGTTCTAACTTGTGCCCTTTCTGAGAAGTATAGGAAAGCTTATCAATGGATATGATTCCTCACAGAGAATTTTAAGAATTATGTCACCCTACACCCTATCATGACAAAGCTCTCCTGGATCCTTTCTCCTAATTCATTTTTATTCTAGACACCCAGGGTCCTCACAGAGACAGCATGCACTGGCTACCTTTTGTCACCATGTAGGAGAGGCTAGGAATTCTACCAAATTATCCCACCATGGCCTTTAAAAAATCTAACTACACCCAACTTACTTTAGCAATTTTGAGCACTGTTTTGCTTTTATATCCAAGTCTGTCATCATCGGGTTTTATTTATTGAGCACTTTTGTATTTATAGCATTGAATTCAGCAGATAATGGAGCAGAAAAGAGACAGAAGCGGAGGATTTTTACAATCTAGAGAAAAGAATCTAAATCTACCTCAAAAACTAATAGCATGTTATAAATGCAGTTCGTCCTAATGCTAATTTCTCTGGTCTTTTGTTTACACAAGGAAGCTCCAGGCTGGTTTATGGTGTCACATTTATCAGCCAGTAGAATATAAGCAAATCCCATTATACCTAAATTCAACCATCCAAACGAACCAAAATGTGTATTATGGTATCTCTTTATGCTGCAATTTCTACTTAAAAACAGAAACATAATTCTAATGCTCAGCAAATACAAAAGAAAAGCAAAGCGTTTTTCTCACAATTCCTGTTTTGACTTTCTCATTATTGTCTAAGCCCTTAAGCTCATTAGTAACTATGCAGAGAGGAAAAAATATTTTTTTAAATGTAGTCAAGAAACTGCCCAAAGCAAGAATGCCCAGAACCGGTGTGAAGGTAACACATGGATGGGGCATCTCGACTACTTTTTGGCAGCACAACTCTTCAGGTATTCAGACCATTCAGCAATTTCTCAAAACGGCGGGTTCTCACATATTCCCCTCATTGTCTAGCTTAGAAAATGCCCCCTTCTTCCTCACAACATCCACTATATTTCATAACACCCAGCTCCTTCATTCCTTTCCTTCTCCCGAGACAGAGCAAAGTCTCAGCTCCAGTTTCAGAACAGACCAACTTCTAGCTGAAGGCGTCAGAAAGGAATGATACCATATTTATCACACTTCCAGGGACTTTTAAGAACAGAGGTCTGACAGATCAAGTGGAACTTTCAAAAACAACCAAGACCAAGGGTATGATTTTCCACTGGGGTGGATCTGGACAGGTATGTGAAAAAGTTACCTGTAGCAACTTCGGTTAAAGGAGCCACCCTTTCCTACTTAAATGCTACAGGGTGAGTGTGTCAGTGAAAATAAAATTTCATCCCTCAGAATGAAAAAATCTGGCTCTATGCGACTATCCTTTCCTTAGTCTCTTTCTTAATGTATCTTATGTAGTGAGCTTGGCCCACTCTTATCAAAATTGTATTACCCCTTCTGCTAAATGTTGGAAGTTCCAAAAGATCTCAAGGCCAATTATAAGAGCGCAAATTCAACTGTCCCCCATCCATCCATTCATTCACGGACTATCCCATGGATAATGGAATACACACACACACACACACACACACACAATCCTGGGGTTTGAGGATTCCCAGTACATAGCACTTCTCTTCCTCACCCAGTTCTCTGTCAACTGAGAAGTAAGACAAAAGGAGTAATAAATGAACATCACTTTTTTCCTGAGAAAACTGCTAGAGGAGACTATCACATATGCAGACAAGGGGATTTCTTAATACCAAATATCAGACTTAGGGAGATTTATCATGCAGCCACTGGGAGCTCCAAATGACCACAAACCTCCCCTGTGAGCTGTAAGGTTTACCACATGACCAAGGGCAATCCAGAGCACACACTCACCGACGAGATCCTCAGAATGGGAAGGAAAGGGCAGAGTGATGCATGCAGAGTTCCTTATACTCCAATCCACCAATCCCACTCGTCATTCCTTTCCCCCAGATACATGAAGGGCTAGAACAAGGCCACGACTGTCAGATTTGGCAATGCCCCTTGAAGTGGACTGAAGTATAGGAGTGGGGCCTAAGTGCCTCCACCCACCACAACAGACCCTAGAGGTTTGCTCTCTTGACCCACTGGGCTTCAGTGCCAACCAGGGGTGTGGGTCTCCTCCTGAAAGAAAGAGATGTCACTGTCAGGATATGGTGTCCCTGCATCAGGACCCCCTCCATCCCCAGCACACATTGCTCCTTTGCAGGTACTCATAGGGCCACTGATCCCAAAAGGTTCCAAACTGGGCAGAGCCATATACTAACTAAACTCACACTTGCTGTTGCCCTGGATTTTGATGTGGCTCCCTCTCTCAATACCTTCAGGTCTTCACTCAAATGTCACCTTATCAAAAATGCTTCTCCTGACCACCCTGTTTAAAATTGAAAGCCATCATCTCCCTCAGCACTCCCTACCCTCTTTCCCTGTTTTGTTTTTCTCCAAATCATTGATTGTTACTTGACATGTCCATTTGCAATTATTTAAAAAGGTAGTAAATATAATTGTTTATTGACTATCTCCTTAGCTGCAGTGTAAGCTCTATGAGGGCCAGGCTTTTTGATCACTTGGCTCACTGCAACATTCCCAGTGCCCAGAACACCTCTGTCAGCTGGCAAACACTAAGTAGAATTTGTGAGATGAACAAATGAGTAGAAGTAGTCCCTCAGCTGCGTACAAAGAACCACAGGCTGCTGAAACTTTCGAGGTCAAGCTTTCCAGGAATCCAGTCTCCTCCCTAAAGCTTAAAGTAATCTATCCCAGTCACTCCTTATAGATACTCCTCCTCCAACTTAATCTCCTGGGGTTTTTTCCCTCAATATTCCTTGCCAGTATACCAGGTATTGATACCCCTAAACTGAATTCATTCCCCAAACTTAAAACTTTTATTTAGAGGAAGAGAGCAGAATATACGGTCTTTGGGGACAGGACTTCCTAGAGAGAGAGAAGAGAGGAAGGGGTACAGCTTCTCATGTCGACTGCCTCACCCGAAATCTTCCCAGTGAAGTCATTCATCTCCCATCCCCAACCTTATTCCAAGAGGTGGAGAAAGTCCAGAAGAATTATACTGATGGCTTTCCTCCCACGTAGAAGGAAACATCAGTGAATGGAAATAAATTGACCTGCACCAGAAACATGATTTATAGTCTAGAGAAGTTATGGTCTAGAGAAACAGAGACATAAACTATTAATAGGAAAAGTAAATTATATAATGATATTGGTTTAAAGTATTACGGGAACATAAACAAGGAATTGGCTATAGCCAATTTAGTTTGGATATATCTGCTAACGTATTGTAAACTCAGGTTAGTTTTAAAGAATGTATTAAATATATAACCCCTAAAATATGTATTTGTCCTAGAATAATTCCTTAATTTTATCAAGTCCTTTATCCACTGGCAAAGTAACTTCTTACATAGCTTATTCAATCTTCACCTCTGCCTCTTGCCACTTATGCATGTGCATAGCCTCGCACACCTGCGCGGGCATAAACACACATGGGTGTGCATGCATACACACACACACACGCTGTTGGTGTCCCCCAGAGATCATTCTTTCTCCTTTAGTCATAGCAATCACCATTTTATCTGCACACATGGCTGCCCAGAATAAAGACTGTATTTTTACATCATCCTTCCATCCAGATGTGGCCCCAGAATATAAGTATAATTGGTGTATGTAACTATCATAGGGATTGGGAAGAGTAACTTCCTTCCTTTGCTCCTACTTGCCCTTGGGAATGTGGTTTTTGTGGTTGGAGCTGGAGCAGACTTCTTGGACCATAAGGTACTTTTGAGAATGAAGCCACGTGAACAAAATGGAAGAAACCTGTGTCCTTGACACCATGAAATGACATACTACCCCTAAGCCCTACTTTCAAATTCTATCTGAGAAAGAAATTAACCTCCATCTTGTTTAAGCTTCTGACATTTTAGGTTTTTAGGCATTCACAAAACTAATTCTAGTCCATTCTCAATCAATTTCTCTTTTCCCTACTCCTCACCTCTCCCTCAGTCTCTCTCTTTCCCTCCTTCCCCCTCTCTTTCTCCCTCCCTCCCCCATTCTCTCCTCTCTCACACACACACTCTTAATGCTGCTCGCATTGTAGAACTCTTTGTGCTTTCCTTTGTTCCTTGTTGATATGCCAAAGATGTGCCTTCCTCCCACTTATTTCTAACCTCCCTTATCCCTGCTTTGAACAATCACTTCAAATGTCATTTCATCCCAAAAGCTTTCTTATTCACATCCCCGGCCACTTCCTTAAATTCACAGAGCAACTTCTGCAACTTCAATAGCCCACAGTGTAATTCTTTTTGTTTTTTTAATTTTATTTCATTATGTTATGTTAGTCACCCTTCATTAGATCATTAGTTTTTGATGTAGTGTTCCATGATTCATTGTTTGCATATAACACCCAGTGCTCCATTCAATACGTGCCCTCTTAAATACCCATCACCAGGCTAACCCATCCCTCTACCCCCCTCCCCTCTAAAACCCTCAGTTTGTTTCTCAGAGTCCATAGTGTCTCATGGTTCATCTCCCACACTAATTTCCCCCCCTTCATTTTTCCCTTCCTACTATCTTCTTTTTTCTTTTTTTTTTTTTAACATATAATGTATTATTTGTTTCAGAGGTATAGGTCTGTGATTC
Organism: Mirounga angustirostris; assembly: GCF_029215605.1. Lineage (NCBI taxonomy): Eukaryota > Metazoa > Chordata > Mammalia > Carnivora > Phocidae > Mirounga > Mirounga angustirostris. The sequence goes on from NW_026991713.1 coordinate 23,604,087, forward strand.
ACCAGTCTTACACAATTCACAGCACTCACCATAGCACATACCCTCCCCAATGTCCATCACCCAGCCACCCCATCCCTCCCACCCCCCACCACTCCAGCAACCCTCTGTTTCCTGAGATTAAGAATTCTTCATATCAGTGAGATCATATGATACTTGTCTTTCTCTGATTGACTTATTTCGCTTAGCATAATACCCTCTAGTTCCATCCACGTCAATGCAAATGGCTAGATTTCGTTGTGTTTCTTTTTTTGATGGCTGCATAATATTCCATTGTGTATATATATACCACATCTTCTTTATCCATTCATCTGTTGATGGACATCTTGGCTCTTTCCATAGTTTGGCTATTGTGGACACTGCTGCTATAAACATTGGGGTGCACGTACCTCTTTGGATCACTATATTTGTATCTTTGGGGTAAATACCCAGTAGTGCAATTGCTGGGTCATAGGGTAGCTCTATTTTCAACTTTTTTTTTTTTTAAGATTTTATTTATTTATTTGACAGAGAGAGACACAGCAAGAGAGGAAACACAAGCAGGGGGAGTGGGAGAGGGAGAAGCAGGCTTCCCACCGAGCAGAGAACCTGATGCGGGACTCAATCCCAGGACCCTGGGATCATGACCCGAGCCGAAGGCAGATGCTTAACCAACTGAGCCACCCAGGTGCCCCTATTTTCAACTTTTTGAGGAACCTCCATACTGTTTTCCAGAGTGGCTGCACCAGCTTGCATTCCCACCAACAGAGTAGGAGGGTTCCTCTTCACATCCTCACCAACATCTGTCATTTCCTGACTTATTAATTTAGCCATTCTGACTGGTGTGAAGTGGTATCTCATTGAGGTTTTAATTTGGATTTCCCTGATGCCGAGTGATGTTGAACACTTTTTCATGTGTCTGTTGGCCATTTGGATGTCTTCTTTGGAAAAATGTCTGTTCATGTCTTTTGCCCATTTCTTGATTGGATTATTTGCTCTTTGAGTGTTGAGTTTGATAAGTTATTTATAGATTTTGGATACTAGCCCTTTATCTGATATGTCATTTGCAAATATCTTCCCCCATTCTGTCGGATGTCTTTTGGTTTTGTTGGCTGTTTCCTTTGCTGTGCAAAAGCTTTTTATCTTGATGAAGTCCCAGTAGTTCATTTTTGCCCTTGCTTCCCTTGCCTTTGGTGATGTTTCTAGGAAGAAGTTGCTGCAGCTGAGGTTGAAGAGGTTGCTGCCTGTGTTCTCCTCTAGGATTTTGATGGATTCCTGTCTCATATTTAGGTCTTTTGTCCATTTTGAGTCTATTTTCGTGTGTGGTGTAAGGAAATGGTCCAGTTTCATTCTTCTGCTTGTGGCTGTCCAATTTTCCCAACACCATTTGTTGAAGAGACTGTCTTTTTTCCATTGGACATTCTTTCCTGCTTTGTCGAAGATGAGTTGACCAAAGAGTTGAGGGTCCATTTCTGGGCTTTCTATTCTGTTCCACTGATCTGTGTGTCTGTTTTTGTGCCAGTACCGTATTGTCTTGATGATTACAGTTTTGTAATTGAGCTTGAAGTCCAGAATTGTGAAGCCACCAGCTTTGCTTTTCTTTTTCAACATTCCTCTGGCTATTTGGGGTCTTTTCTGGTTCCATACAAATTTTAGGATTATTTGTTCCATTTCCTTGAAAAAAGTTGATGGTATTTTTATAGGGATTGCATTAAATGTGTAGACTGCTCTAAGTAACACGACATTTTCATATTTGTTCTTCTAATCCATGAGCATGGAACGTTTTTCCATTTCTTTCTGTCTTCCTTGATTTCTTTCATGAGTATTCTACACTTTTCTGAGTACAGATTCTTTGCCTCTTTGGTTAGAGTTATTCCTAGGTATCTTATAGTTTTGGGTGCCATTGTAAATGGGATCAACTCCTTAATTTCTCTTTTTTCTGTCTTGTTGTTGGTATATAGAAATACAGCTGATTTCTGTGCATTGATTTTATATCCTGCCACTTTACTGAACTCCTGTATGAGTTCTAGCAGTTTTGGAGTGGAGTCTTTTGCGTTTTCCACATAAAGTATCATATCATCTGCAAAGAGTGAGAGTTTGACTTCTTCTTTGCCAATTCGGATGCCTTTTATTTCTTTTTGTTGTCTGATTGCTGTGGCTTGGACTTCTAGTACTATGTTGAATAGCAGTGGTGATAGTGGATATCCCTGCCATGTTCCTGACCTTAGGGGGAAAACTCTCAGTTTTTCCCCATTGAGAATATGTGTTTTTATAGATGGCTTTCATGATATTGAGGTATGTACTCTCTACCCCTACACTGTGAAGAGTTTTAATCAAGAAAGGATGCTGTATTTTGTCAAATGCTTTTTCTGCATCTATTGAGAGGATCATATGGTTCTTGTCCTTTCTTTTATTAATATATTGTATCACATTGATTGATTTGTGGATGTTGAACCAACCTTGCAGCCCAGGAATAAATCCCACTTGGTCGTGGTGAAAAATCCTTTTAATGTACTATTGGATCCTATTGGCTAGTATTTTGGTAAGGACTTTTGCATGCATGTTCATCAGGGATATTGGTCTGTAATTCTCCTTTTTGATGGGGTCTTTGTCTGATTTTCAGATCAAGGTAACGCTGGCCTCATAAAATGAATTTGGAAGTTTTCTTTCCATTTCTATTTTTCAGAACAGTTTCAGAAGAGTAAGTATTAATTCTTCTTTAAATGTTTGGTAGAATTCCCCTGGGAAGCCATCTGGCCTTGGGCTCTTGTTCACTGGGAGACTGTTGATTACTGCTTCATTTTCCTTGCTGGTTATGGGTCTGTTCAGATTTTCTATTTCTTCCTGGTTCAGTTTTTGTAGTTTATACATCTCTAGGAATGCATCCATTTCTTCCAGGTTATCTAATTTGCTGGCATATAGTTGCTCATAAAATGTTCTTATAATTGTATTTCTTTGGTGTTGGTTGTGATTTCTCCTCTTTCATTCTGATTTTATTTATTTGGGTTGTTTCTCTTTTCTTTTTGATAAGTCTGGTCAGGGGTTTATCAATCAATCTTGTTAATTCTTTCAAAGAACCAGCTCCTAGTTTCACTGATCTGTTCTACTGTTCTTTTGGTTTCTATTTCATTGATTTCTGCTCTGATCGTTATTATTTCTCTTCTCCTGTTGGGTTTAGGCTTTATTTGCTGTTCTTTCTCTAGCTCCTTTAGGTGTAGGGTTAGGTTGTATATTTGAGATCTTTCTTGTTTCTTGAGAAAGACTTGTATTGCTATATACTTTCCTCTTAGGACTGCCTTTGCTGCATCCCAAAGATTTTGAACAGTCGTGTTTTCATTTTCATTTGTTTCCATGAATTTTTTAATTCTTCTTTTTTTTTATTTTTATTTTTTTATTTTTTAAAGATTTTATTTATTTATTCATGAGAGACAGAGAGAAACAGAGGGAGAAACAGGCTCCCAGGGAGCGGGAAGCCTGATGCGGGCCTCGATCCCAGGACCCTGGGATCATGACCTGAGCCAAAGGCAGACGCTTAACCATCTGAGCCACCCAGGCACCCTCTTCTTCTTTTTTTTTAAAGATTTTATTTATTTTTCACAGAGAGAGCACAATTAATTCTTCTTTAATTTCCTGGTTGACCCATTCATTTTTTAGTAGGATGCTCTTTAGCCTCCAGGTATTTGAGTTCTTTCGGACTTTCCTCTTGTGATTCAGTTCTAGTTTCAAAGCACTGTGGTCCAAAAATATGCAGGGAATGATCCCAATATTTTGGTACCAGTTGAGACCTAATTTGTGACCTAAGTTGAGACCTAATTTGTGACCTAGGATGTGATCTATTCTAGAGAATGTTCCATGGGCACTAGAGAAGAATGTGTATTCTGTTGCTTTGGGATGGAATGTTCTGAATATATCTGTGAAGTCCATTTGGTCCAGTGTGTCATTTAAAGCCTTTATTTCCTTGTTGATCTTGTGCTTAGATGATCTGTCCATTTCAGTGAGGGGGGTGTTAAAGTCCCCTACTATTATTGTATTGTTGTCAATGTGTTTCTTTGATTTTGTTATTAATTGGCTTATATAATTGGCTGCTCCCATGTTAGGGGCATAGATATTTACAATTATTAGATCTTCTTGTTGGATAGACCCTTTAAGTAGGATATAGGGTCTTTCCTCATCTCTTATTATAGTCTTTGGTTTAAAATCTAATTTGTCTGATATAAGGATTGCCACCCCAGCTTTCTTTTGATGTCCATTAGCATGGTAAATGGTTTTCCACCCCCTCACTTTCAATCTGGAAGTGTCTTTGGGTCTAAAATGAGTCTCTTGTAGGCAGCATGTCGATGGGTCTTGTTTTTTTTTTATCCAATCTGATACCCTGTGTCTTTTGATTGGGGCATTTAGCCCATTTACATTCAGGGGAACTACTGAAAGATGAATTTAGTGTCATTGTATTGCCTGTAAGGTGACTGTTACTGTATATTGTCTCTATTCCTTTCTGGTCTATGTTACTTTTAGGCTCTCTCTTTGCTTAGAGGACCCCTTTCAATATTTCTTGTAGGGCTGGTTTGGTGTTTGCAAATTCTTTAGTTTTTGTTTGTCCTGGAAGCTTTTAACCTCTCCTTCCATTTTCAGTGAGAGCCTAGCTGGATATTGTATTCCTGGCTGCATATTTTTCTCATTTAGTGCTCTGAATATATCATGCCAGTCCTTTCTGGCCTGCCAGGCCTCTGTGGATAGGTCTGTTGCCAATCTAATGTTTCTACCATTGTAGCTTACAGGCCTCTTGTCCTGAGCTGCTTTCAGGATTTTGTCTTTGTCTCTGAGACTTGTAAGTTTTACTATTAGGTGTTGGGATGTTGACCTATTTTTATTGATTTTGAGGGGGGTTCTCTGTGCCTCCTGGATTTTGATGCCTGTTTCCTTCCCCAAATTAGGGAAGTTCTCTGCTATAATTTGCTCCAATATACCTTCTGCCCCTCTCTCTCTTTCTTCTTCTTCTGAGATCCCAATTATTCTATTGTTTCGTCTTACAGTATCACTATCTCTCGAATTCTGCTCTTGTGATCCAGTAGTTATTTATCTCTCTTTTTCTCAGCTTCTTTATTCTCCATCATTTGGTCTTCTATATCACTAATTCTCTTTACTGCCTAATTTATCCTAGCAGTTAGAGCCTCCATTTTTTTTTTTTTTTTAAGATTTTATTTGACAGAGAGAGACACAGCAAGAGAGGGAACACAAGCAGGGGGAGTGGGAGAGGGAGAAGCAGGCTTCCCGCACAGCAGGGAGCTCAATGCAGGGCTCGATCCCAGGACACTGGGACCATGACCTGAGCCAAAGGCAGACGCTTAACGACTGTGCCACCCAGGTGCCCTAGAGCCTCCATTTTTTATTGCACCTCATTAATAGCCTTTTTGATTTTGACTTGGTTAGATTTTAGTTCTTTTATTTCTCCAGAAAGGTTCCTCTAGTATCTTCCATGCTTTTTTCAAGCCCAGCTAGTATCTTTATAATCATCATTCTGAACTCTAGTTCCGACACCTTACTAATGTCCGTATTGATTAGATCCCTAGCAGTCGATACTGCCTCTTGTTCTTTTTTTTTTAGGTGTTTTTCCATCTTGCCATTTTGTCCAGAGGAGAATAGATGAATGAGAGAACAAAATGCTAACAGGGTAACAATGACCCCAGAAAAATATACACTAAACAAATCAGAAGAGACCCAAAACCGGGGGGAAAAGAAAGAAAAAAAAGAAAAAGAATATGATCAAATATGATCAAGCTGGTGAATAGATCCGTGCCACACACTAGATTTTTGGTGTAGTCTCAAAATTTTAAAGAAAGAAAAACTTGTATATGTACAAAAATAAGGGTAAATACGATGAAGGGATGGAATATGACTGTAAAGATGAAAATTATAAAAGACTTTATAAAAAGAATTGATAAGAAGTTGGTTGAAAAAAGAAAGAAAAAAAATTTTTTAAAGATTTTATTTATTTGAGAGAGAGAATGAGAGAGAGAGCATAAGAGGGGGGAGGGTCAGAGGGAGAAGCAGACTCCCTGCCGAGCAGAGAGCCTGATGCGGGACTCAATCCTGGGACTCCAGGATCATGACCTGAGCCAAAGGCAGTCGCTTAACCAACTGAGCCACCCAGGCGCCCGAAAGAAAAATTTTTTAAAAAAGGGAGAGAATGTGATCAGGCAGGAGACTAGAACAAAGCCATACACTAGAGATTTAGGGTATATTTTGGTCTGTTAGAAGAAACTGTATCCCAAAATTTTAAAGAGAGAACTTATATATATACACACAAAATAAGGTTAACTACAATGAAGGGATAGAATATGACTCTAAAAATGAAAAATAAAAAAGATTTTTAAAAAAGGGATTGATAAGATGTTGGTTGAAAAAGGGAAAAAGAAAAATTCAAAAAGGAAAAAAAAGAAAATTTTAAAAATTAACTTTGAAAGACTAAAGAATCATGGGAGAAAAGCCATGAATTCTATGTGCTGTATTCACCCAGTGTTGGAGTTCTGCCGTTCTCATTGATCGGTAAACTTGGTCTTGGCTGGCTGTTCTTGCTGATCTTCTGTGGGAGGGGCCTGTTGCAGTGATTCTCAAATGTCTTTGCCTGAGGCAGAATTGCCCCCCCCACCCCCGCCAGGGGCCAGGGCTAAGTAATCTGCCCAGGTTTGCTCTCGGTAGCTTTTGTTCCCTGAAAGCTTTCCCTACAGCTTTGGAGGACGAGAAAGAAAATGGCAGCTTTCCAATCTCCGCCCTGGAGGAGCTGAGAACTCGGGGCCCCACTCCTCAGTGAGCCCCCAGAGAAAAGCAGTCAATCACTCCTGTCTCCCCGGTCTCCAGCCGCACTCTGTGCTCACCCAGCCTGTGACCGAGTGTTTCTATCTCTGGCACATGACCCCATTTGGAGTCTCCAAACCCAGCAGATTCCTGCAGTGCGCTCCCACGCCACTCCTCCTGGGAGGAAGGGGAGTATCCCTGAATCTGCCACTTGTTGGGTCCCTGCTTCCAGGAAGTGGTCACTTTTCTGTTCATAGACTTGCTGCTATTCTTTTCTTCAATCTCCTGTTGAGTTTGTAGGTGTTCAGAATGGTTTGATAACTATCTAGCCAAATTCCTGGGACCAGAAGAAATTTAGGTCTCCTACTCCTCTGCCATCTTGCTCCTCCGCCCATAATTCTTGATTGACTTACCTTCTTCTCAAAAAATCCCCAAGTTTCTGAAGGGCAGGTATCAAAACTATTTTTACTCTATGTCCCCAGAATGTATCAGAGTGCCTGATGCCAAGACACAGCCTGCAGCACATACTGAATGATGTAGGCAGGGTAAGTATTAATAGTCCCATTTTACAGATGGGCAAACTGAGGTTAGGGATTTTTATATAAGGCCACATAAGTTAATATCCAAACAGTGTTTTCCTACTGTAGTAGAATGCATTCCAATTAGAAAAGAACTATGATTTCAGGCACTTGAATATATCCTTCTGTTCCAAGCTGAAGTTTGTTCACAAATAGACCCAGTCTTATAGGAACAGTGCATGGAAGCCTGCTATGTTAGTTTCCTTCACTTAATTTAGGGTCTAGCACATATTCCAAAATCCTAGACAGTAGCTAAAGTACCCACTGAGTTAAGGAAAGGGCAATCTCAGCCTCTTTAATGTTAAACCACAGTCAGGTTTCTTCCTTTATGTTTATTCTTCTACTTCTTAGCTAAGCAATTTTTGGCAAGTTTTTATGGAGGTGATTGGTAAGTACTAGATAATAACTTTTATGCAACTATAACATTTAATATAAACAGATTTTAACTTTTTCTGCATAGTTAAGAGCCCAGTGATCCAAACTATAGATTTATTTAAGTGATATGCAAATGGTTCATTACCAGATGAACTAGAAAATATGATACTTTATAATATGTTATGCTATCCTAACAATAAACTCAAAAAAGACACCTAAAATGTTGCATGAAAACTGGAAAGAAAATTATAAATCTCAAGGTTCACACCACCTAAGAAGGAAGTTAGCAGATTTCCCAGAAAAGTCCACCTCCTTCTCTTTCAGCTCCTCTGACTCAGAAGAACCTGACCACATGAGTATTAATGCAACCAGGTATTTAATAGCACTCCTTAGGGTTGGCTGAACTACTCTCTGACTCTTGCTATTCATCCATCCATTCCCTTAGAAGTGGATGCTTCACACAACCAGAATGAACCTTTGCAGGTAAGTCAGAACATTTCACTCCACTGCTCAAAGCTCTCTAGTGGCTCCCATGACCTATATAGCCCTACATTATCTGTTATCTGGTCTTTAGTTATTCCCATCCTGTTCTCCTATCTATGCTCTCCTCAGCTCATTCTAACCCAGTCTCACTACTCTGCAGGGTCACTGCATTTGCCATTGCCTCTACTAGGAATACTCTTTTCCAGGTACATCATGTCTCACTCCCATGATTCAATTAGGCCTCTTATGAACAATCATCTTAAAGAGGTCGATCCTGATCACAAATCTAAGACAGCAGCCTCCATCACTCTCTCCCTACTTGCTCTGCATGTTTTTCTTCACAGCAATCATCACCATCTGACATTACATTAAACACTTACCCATCCATCCATCTATTCATCCATCCATCCATCCATCCATCCATCCATCCATCCATCCATCCATTATTTGCTTGTTCAACAAACTTCTATTGTTTGTTTAACTATTAATTTGCTTGTTTGTTTATTGTCTATCTTCCCACTGGAACATAAGCTTCATGAGGGAATGTACTTTGGTTCTCCCTTTCACTGCTGAACACTGTACCTGGCACATAAAAGACCCTCAATAAATACTGACCGAGAGAAAAACAATTCATCTAACAACTATATATTCTATCTTAGGCCTTATGAATGTTATCCATACCACCCCCAGACTCACAATATTGACAGTTTAATTGGAAAAGAAGCTGCTACTATTTTTAAACATTCTGGGGGAAAAATCACTTTGCTCCTATTGTCAAAGGCTCTCTTACCAACATCCGAGGAACTATATGTCTTAGGTTTTACTTGGTGTATCATGTAGAAGGTTAAAAGAGCAAAATACCCTTTAGGAAGTTTATTTCAGCTTTTCGTTGATTCTTTTCCCTTTATGGTTTCAGCTCTCAGGCTATTAGGTAGGCAGAGACAATTAAGTCATCAGGTGGCTTCTCTTCCAGTTGAAATAAAAGAATTTGATTACCTTTAGCACCTAGTTTTAGAGTTATCTTAGCTGATTAATATTATCAACCAAATAACCAAGTATCTATAGAACACATACAGAAAGCATAAAATAATATAAACAACAAAGAGGACTCAAGGAATCTTCTATAATAAATATAATAAAAATGACACCTATTGAGTTCTAAGAGCTACAAAAATAAATGCATTTACTATATCACAATTATCTTAGGAGTTATAGAACAGGACACTGAGGCACAGAGGGATTAATAAGTTGCCCAATGTCACACAGTATTTATTATATTAAGTGGAGGGGCAGGAATGGCACCACTGTCTGGCTTCTGTTGTTAAAGTTGATGTATTTGTAGCTCTTCTGTCAATCTTGGCTCCTTTACCAGTGGGCATGCCTTAAGGTACAACTTTTTTTTTTTCCTGTTCTCTTTCATGAGTCTTGGGACTTTTCTGTCGTTCTCAGCTCTGCAAGTACATTGCTTGGCTGCTCTCATTAGGTGACTGCTTCTAGCTCCTAGACTCTACATGACATTGCCTTTCCTCTGAAACACTGATAAAGAGAAGAATCCCTCTGTGAGTTTGTTCCAACCTGATTCCATCCCCACCTTGGATTACACTTGAAAGTAAGACCTTTATAGCTGTTAGTCTCTCTGTTACAACAACCAAATTTTGCAATGTTTGTGAGAACTGGCAGGGGATGCAAGTGTGGGGCCTTCTAAAGCATGCCTTCCCCTCACCCCTAACCTGTGCCCTAGTTCTATTCTGCTGCTTTAGGATATGGATCAACCCATACTCCCCACTGGCTGTTCAACATATCACACTGAGAAAACTCTTTATATCCACTGTTTTTGGTGGAGGATATGGAATGGCTGGCCACCTTGGTTGCTTTGATAAAAATTGTTTACTGTGGTCACTAGGCACATTTTAAAGGTCAACCTAACAAGCAATTAAACTATTATTCTTGGTAGTGCTTCTTCTCCCTCCTTGTTTGAGGGGAAGACCAGAAAAGAGAATTCTACATCTTCCCCACATTCTAAGAGGATCATCTTGTCATTAGTTGGGGAAATGAAACTTGCTGATTTTTGAAGTGCACAGATCAGTCACCAAAGCAAACATGTAAAGTTCTCCCTCCTTCTTTCTCTTATACACAAGGTGGATAAAAAACACATTTGAGAATTTAAAAATATGCATGGAAACAAGTGAAAATGAAAACACAACAGTCCCAAACCTTTGGGCTGCAGCAAAAGCAGTTCTAAGAGGGAAGTTTATAGCAATATAGGTCTACCTCAGGAAGCAAGAAAAGTCTCAAATACACAACTTAACCTTACACCTAAAGGATCTAGAAAAAGAACAACAAACTAAGTCTAAAGCCAACAGAAGAAGGGAAACAATAAAGATTAGAGCAGAAATAAATGATATGGAAACTAAAAAAACAATAGAACAGATCAATGAAACCAGGAGCTGTTTCTTTGAAAAAATTAATAAAATTGATAAATCTCTAGCCAGATTTATGAAAAAGAAAAGAGAAAGGACCTCAATAAATAAAATTACAAATGAGAGAGGAAAAATAACCAACAGCACAGAAACACAAACAATTGTAAGAGAATATTATGAAAAATTATATGCTAACAAGTTGGATAACCTAGAAGAAATGGATAAATTCCTAGAAACATATAAATTACTAAAAACAGATACCAAACAGGAAGAAATAGAAAACTTGAAGAGATCAATAACCAGCAAAGAAATGAAATCAGTTAATCAAAAAACTCCCAACAAACAAAAATCCAGGACCAGACAGATTCACAGGCGAATTCTACCAAACATTTAAAGAAGAATTAATACTTATTCTTCTCAAACTATTCCAAAAAAATAGAAAAGGAAAGGAAACATCCAAACTCATTCTAGGAGTTATCCTGATATCAAAACCAGATAAAGACACCACAAAAAAAGAGAACTAGAGATTAGTATCTCTGATGAACATAGGTGCAAAATCCTTAACAAAATACTAGCAAACCAAATCCAACAATACACTAAAAATATCATTCACCATGATCAAGTATGATTTATTCCTGGGTTGCAAGGGTAGTTCAATATTCACAAATCAATCAAAGTGATACATCACATTAATAAAAGAAAGGATAAGAACCATATAATCATTTCAATTAGATACAGAAAAAGCATTTGACAAAGTACAACATCAATTCATGATAAAAACCCTCAACAAAGTAGGTTTAGAGAAAACATACCTCAACATAATAAAGGCCATATTATGAAAAACTCACAGCTAATATCATCATAAATGGGGAAAAAACTGAGAGGTTTTCCTCTATGGTGAGGAAGAAGACAGGGATGTCCACTCTCACCACTTTTATTCAACACAGTACTGCAAGTCCTAGCCACAGCAATGAGACAACAGAAAGACATAAAAGGTATCAAAATTGGCAAGGAAGAAGTAAAACCTTCACTAACTACAGATTACATGATACTCTATATAGAAAACCCAAAAGACTTTACCAAAGAACTTCTAGAGCTGATACATGAATTCAGTAAAGTTGCAGGATACAAAATCAATGTACAGAAATCTGTTGCATTTCTATACACCAATAATGAAGCAGCAGAAAGAGAAATTAAGAAAACAATCACATTTACAAATGCACCAAAAATAATGAGATACCTGGGGATAAACCTAACCAAAAAGGTGAAAGACCTGTACACTGAAAACTATAAAACACCAATAAAAGAAGTCGAAGATGACACAAAGAAATGGAAAGACATTCCATGCTCCTGGCTTGGAAGAAAAAATATTGTTAAAATATCTATACTACCCAAAGCAATCTACACATTTAATGCAATCCCTATCAAAATACCAACAGCATCTTTCACAGAACTAGAACACACAGTCCTAAAATTTATATCGAACCACAAAAGACCCCAAATGCCAAAGCAATCTCAAAAAAGAAAAGCAAAGCTGGAGGCATCACAATTCCAGACTTCGAGTTATATTACCAAGTTGTAGTCATCAAGACAGTATGGTACTGGCACAAAATAGACACATATATCAATAGAACAAAATAGAAAACCCAGAAATGAACCCACAACTATATGGTCAATTAATCCTTGACAAAGCAGGAAACAATATCCAATAGGGAAGAGACTGTCTCTTCAACAAATGGTGTTGAGAAAACTGGACAGCAATGTGCAAAAGAATGATACTCGACCACTTTCTTACATCATACACAAAAATGAATTCAAAATGGATTAAAGACCTAAATGTGAGACCTAAAACCATGAAAATCCTAGAAAAGTACACAGGCAGTACCCTCTCTGACATTAGCCGTAGGAATTTCTTTCTAGGTATGTCTCTTGAGGCAAGGGAAACAAAAGCAAAAATAAACTATTGAGACTACAACAAAATAAAAAGCTTCTGCACAGCAAAGGAAACAATCCGCAAAACTGAAAGGCAACCTGCAGAATGGGAGAAGATATTTGCAAATGACATATCTGATAAAAAGTTTTTATCCAAAATATATAAAGAACTTAAAAAAAATCAACATTCAAAAAATGAATAATCCAATTTAAAAATGGCAGAAGACATGAATAGACAGCTTCCTAAGGAAGACATACAGATAACCAACAGACACATGAAAAGATGCTCAACATCACTTATCATCAGGGAAATCAAAACTACAGTGAGATATCATTTCACACTTGTCAGAATGGCTAAAATCAACAACACAAGAAACAACAGGTGTTGGCGAGGATGTAGAGAAAGGGGAACCCTCCTACACTGTTGGTGGGAATGCAAGCTGGTGCAGCCACTCTGGAAAACAGTATGGAGGTTCCTCAAAAAGTTCAAAGTTCAAAATAGAACTACCCTAAAATCCAGCAATCACATTACTAGGTATTTATTCTAAGAATATAAAAATATTAATTCAAAGGGATACATGCACCCCAATGTTTATAGCAGCATGATCTACAATTGCCAAATTATGGAAACAGCTGATGTGTCTACTGACTGATAAAAGAAGTGAGATTTTATATATAATGGAATATTACTCAGCCATAAAAAAGAATGAAATCTTGCCATTTGCAACAACATGGATGGAGCTAGAGCGTATTATGGTAAGCAAAATAAGTCAGAGAAAGACAGATACCATTTGATTTCATTCATATGTGGAATTTAAGAAACAAAATAAATGAGCAAAAGAAAAAGGACAAAAAGAGTGAAGCAAACCAAGAAACAGACTCTTGTCTATAGAGAACAATCTGATGGTTACCAAGGAGGAGGTGAGTGGGGGGGGATGGGTGAACAGGTGATGGGGACTAAGGAGGGCATTCATCATGACGAGCACCAGGTGTTGTATGAAAGTGTTAAATCACTATATAGTACATCTGAAACCAATATTATACTGCATGTTAACTAACTGGAATTTAAATAAAATTTTTTTAAAAATAAAAAATAAAAACAAATTTTTTAGGGGCGCCTGTGTGGCTCAGTTGGTTAAGCGTCTGCCTTTGGCTCGGGTCATGATCCCAGAGTCCTGGGATTGAGCCCCGCATCTGGCTCCCCGCTCGGCAGGGAGTCTGCTTCTCCCTCTCCCTCTGCCCCTCCCCTCCGCTTGTGCGTGAGCATGCTCTCTCTCTAATAAATAAATAAAATCTTAAAAAAACACAAATTTTTAAAAACCACATTTGAGCAACAATTAAATACACTAGAAGTGAAAAATTGCAGATAGAGTTTGGAAATATTCACAGAGAATAAAAATTACAGTGGACTACAAAATACAAGAAAGGAAATCAATATAGTGATAAACATTGATTATAGCTGGAAGAAACTCATATTTACAGTTCTTTACAAAAAATAAAACATGTTCCCAATGATGAAATTCTTCCAATATATATCAAAAACATGATTCAAGTGGTTATTTATTTTGCAATCGAATTATGCTATCAAGAAACTGATAGTTTTCCTGTTTCAAGGCTGTGACTGGTTCTGTGCATCTGAATCTATTATAGAATCTCCTGGCAGAAAGAAATCGCTAGAGGTTGCCTAATCCAGGCCCTCTGATTCTGGCATGAGGAATTTTTATTGGACCACCCATCCAATAGATTAGATTACTGACTGCTTATCCTATTTTAAAGTCCTCCAGGGATGTAGAATTGTCAACATTTTTTTTAAATAGCCTGTTCAAATACTCATTATCACTTTGGTTCCTGGATAATTCTATGGAGCAATGTTGAAGAGAAAGACAAGAAGATTCAGGGATTACTGAAATCAGTAACAATGACACAACAGGGTGGGGGTGTCGTGGGATAGAAGAAAATGACAGGAATGACAAGGCTATAAAAGGTTGGAAAATTTAGAGAATAAGTTAGTCTGAGAGTTCATTATCTGAAAAAGGAATAAAATATATGCCTTAACTAGGGATAGGGAAAAGGAACCTGTGGAAGTAAATTTATTCTATAAGGACTCAGAACAGGGATCCTTCTATATTTGACTTAGCTGATAATGGTGCTAAGCAATCAAACAGAAGTGGGTGGAAGGAGGCTGTGTTTAAGTCATCTACTGTTGTATAACCACTCCAGAACTTAGTGGCTTAAAACAATAACCTTTTTATTATTAGTCCATGTATTTGTAAGCCAGGAATTTAGGCAGGGCTCAGCTGAGTGATTCTTCTATGTGGTATTGACAGAGGTCACCAGGTAGTCTTCATTCAGCTGGCAGATGTAGTGGTCTGGAGGATCCAAGAAGGATTAATTCACAAGTTAGCCCCTAGGCCGGGATGGTCCAAGGATGAGGCTCTGCCGGGTTTGTCAGTCAGGCACCTATATGTTGGCTCTCCAAAATGGTGGTCTCAGGGCTGGTAAACATCTTACATAACAGCTCAGGGTTCTTATAGTGTTTGAAGGGGTTCAGAAGGAAACTTCAAGGCATGATTGAGCTGTAGAAACTCCAGAATGTTATTTCTTCTATATTCTATTAGTGAAAAATGCCTCGATGGCCAGCCCACATTCAAGGGGAGAAGAATTAGACTCTCCCTCTCAACGGGAGGAGTGGTAAAGAATGTATGGCCTTCTTTAATTCACCATAGTCTTTAAAATTTTTTCTAGAAAAGCGTTTTGTGAAATAATTTGGTAAAAGCAATGATATGTATATATCCAGTTATGACTTTAGGACTTAGATATCAATAACACCTGCTATGGCTATGTTGGCATCCAAGGAGAATTGCAAATAAGCTAACGGACTTGTGTAAGAAATGTCTGTTCACCTGTGATCCCGTGGGCTCACCCAGGGTGAGAGAATAGAATGAGTGAGGGTGAATGGGAATAATACACTCTAGTCCTTTAGCTGCTATTGAACAATTACTGAGTGCCTCTTCATGCTAGTCCATCATATGTACTGAAGATCTCTAAAAAGCAAAATGGTCCTTGTCCCTAGTAGTCCTCACCCTCTGTGGTATTAGAACACGGTTGAAAATCATACAGAGGAACTTACGATATTTTAGAAATTCAGAAGCCTTACTGATTTTGGGGTATGATTAATCCTGAGTTTGGGTTTAGAGAAAACTTCACATAGAGACAACACCTACACAAGGTCTTCATGGAGGAAGAGAAGGTTGTCACACGAACCGGAAAAAGCAAACAGAACACGCAAGGGCAGTGGAGGCTGAAGAGCCAGGACGAGTGTGTCCACGTGTCTCTGTGTGTGCGTGCATGTGTGTCTGTGTGTACTGCAAGTAGTTTTCATGTTTTGAGAAAGGAGTGGGAAAGGAGAGGAAGGCAGAGGGTTTATATTTTAAGAATAATCTTGCATTTCATGTGCTTGATTTGAAAAATTAGGGAAAGTCATTGTAGGGTTTTTAAGCAGAGGTCTACCATCATCGGGTTTTATGTTTTAGGAAGACTTCTCTGGGCCATGGTAGAGAAGTTGGGAGTCTGCCCTGACCAGGCCACCTCTCATTCGAAGTAAAAAGGAGGTGAAAGGCAGTTTAGCAATTATTCAGAAATCCCTTCTTACAACTAACTAAAATTCTCCTTGCTTATGACCAACTTTTCTTGCTGGATTCTTGGAATACTTGCTCTTGATGCATCAAATTGTACTTCTGGTTTCTCTTTACCTCCCCAGATTGAGAAGCCTTTCCATCCCAATTGGCTAAGAATGTACTTTGCAGTCTTATTTTCTCTTCCAAGAAATATATATCTGATGGGAGATGCTCTCATTACAGCTTTAAGACCCCCCTGCCCAGCGAGTTTTGGAAGATCAACACAGAAAGAAATGCTTTGGCTCTGGCACAGAGCAAGTTCAAATGCTTGTTTGTTTTTATTATTATAGAATTTATTTCAGTTTGACATGCTTTATGTTGTTGTTTCCTTCTACCATGTTATAAATCCTTCTTGGGCTGGAAACTACTTCCAAACCCTTCAGTAGCTAAGCTGCTCAGCCGTAAGCCTATGAAATCAGGCCATCATGGGCTAGTTTCACATCTGAGGGAAGTTCTTTATATTAAAGATTACTTTCTAGGATTAGAGAGGACTGTGCCCATACAACATATATTCTTAAATGTACATATAAAAATGCTTTTATTCATAAATGTGGTTTTAAGTGAAATAACTATAAATTTCATAGGCATGTAGAATATCCTCAATCTCTTTAAAAAAAAAAAACAGTTCTAAGAAAAGATAAAGCTGAAGCCTATATTCAGGCAGCATCAAATAATACCTTTGAAAACATTAAATATCTCACTTATGAACAAGTTCTTATTTCTAATGTTATGTCATCATCATAAAAGTATTTATTCTTCAAATTAGCCATTTCAGGAAAAATAAGAACAATATATTTAGTGTAGACAGATATTAATCCTCTGTAATACATAGTCCACCTCAGGAGATGGGAGAACAGCAGTCAGGTGGCTGCCCAGCCCAGCTCCTGCACAGATTACCTAAGCCACAGGGAGGAAGCGTGGGTATCTGATGAACTAGAATGGATTTATCATGCTGGACATTTTTCTGTCTGAGATATCCTTGTAGCTGACCCCCTTCAAGGCACCTTTTATTATACGGGAAAAAATTGCATTTGCCTTCAAGTACAATGGAGGATGCTTGGTAGAAAATTAATTTTATTTTTAATTAGGAGCTGTTCACATTGTCTGGTTCATATCTCACCCTGTCAGCACACCACGGTCTGCATTCTTCATGAGCAGGAAAGTAACCAGAAGAGTTACTTTCTAGCAAAGATATATTTTACATAATGCCTATTGTGCTATGCGTGTGCAACACATTTCCTGAATATCTTATCCTTATATTTCATTCAAAAGAGTCCAAGGAGAACTAGAATAATATTCTGACATTTAAGCAAAAAAATAAGAAATAGAAAATAAAAGGAATTTCAACTCATTAGAACAGTGGATATCAATTTCTGGCTGAACGTTAGAATCACCTGGAGAGCTTTTAAAAAAAATATCATTGCCCATAGTGCACCCATTGGTATTTTTCTAGAAGTATCCCAGGAGATTCTAGTGTGCAGCAAGATTTGACAGATCACAGCACCAGAAGGTTCTTTATAGATATAGAAGTTATAGAGAGAAAGGTTTGAATAATAATACTTGAGAAATATTTTCGTCATGGCTTCTTTTATTTGAGGCTCTCAAATAACATGTACAATACTATGTAAAATAGTTCTCCCCAAATCAACTTAAACTGAACAACTATTAGGAGCCCACTGTAAGCGTGACCCTTTACCAGATATTTTAAGTTTATGTGAAATGGAGAAAAACTTATCTCAAGCACAGTAGGATTTGCCAGAAAGCTGATGAGTTAAATTTCACAGCCTTCATTTGCACAGACCCCTTCCAAAGCCAAGAAAGGGCTACAGCAATGTGTTAACATGTTCATATATTTTTATAAAATGTGCAAAAATCAAAAATCATAGATTTTTACCACTACAATCTTGTTCCCCTCTGATTTCCCATCATATTTCTCCCTGCACCTGGTGGTGTCCGTGGTGGGAGATAACTTGCAGAAAAGGGAAGTTGAGTTGAGGATACATTTAATTTGGTTTAGTATAATATAGTTCTATGGTTTACTGTCATATCTGTGTATACTTAAGTTATTGCTAGCTGTCCTGATACAGGAATGACTTGCAGAAATATTCCTACTGCCTATGCACTGATTCACCCAGACTAGTGATAAAAAATTTCAGGGCTGACAAAAAACTCATCATGACATTGATGAAAAACTGGCTAATGAATGTTGTCAATTCCAAGAGAATTTGTGATTAGTCACTGCCCATGAAAAACTTGAAATGACCTGAAGTCTTACAGCTCATCTCTAAAAGCAACTTAATAGAAGCTTTCACAAATTCAACAATAATTCTAGTAATGTATCTGACATTACCAATAACAAACTTTTAAGACGAGAAAAGCTTTAGGAACCTTTTAATAATGAACACCAGAGGAAAGATGGGATTAATTTTTATTTTTCCCATAGGAAATATTTTACAAAATTGTTATCAGATTAAAAGTTAAAGAATACAGCCCCAAAAATGTATGGGGGAAAAGCATTATAGGTATATGTCAGGAAGTATATGTTTTTTTAGTGAAATTTATTATTTATTTTGTTGGGTCTTATGAAGTTTGTGGACTTTGGCAAATTTTTTTAAATTATAATCTGTGATTTATTTTCTCATTCTTAATAAATATTCATTTTCCTATGTATTTTTATATCTGTAATTATGAATTCTTTTTCTTAAAGAAAGCCCCTCAAAACTTCAGTCCCCATCTGGACACACCCTTGCCTCAGGAAACTCTCAAGTGTTCCCATTTTGCCATATTTGCTTCCTCTCTCAATTTCTCCATCTCTACATACTTATTTTGATAGAACCATTACAGAATTACAGACATCACATCACTCACTTCAAAATGCAGCTCCTGAAATAAGGACACACTCTTACATAACTATGACACCATTATCACACCTTACGAAAGTAAGTGTAACTCCCTAATATGATCCATATTCAAATTTCCCCA
This sequence comes from Mirounga angustirostris, assembly GCF_029215605.1. NCBI lineage: Eukaryota > Metazoa > Chordata > Mammalia > Carnivora > Phocidae > Mirounga > Mirounga angustirostris. The sequence goes on from NW_026991713.1 coordinate 23,623,302, forward strand.
ATTGTCTCTAGCATAACTTTTGGTTTTGCAAATCAAGATCTAATCAAGTTTCATATGCCGCATCTAACTGATATGTCTCTTTCTTCTCTTTGTTCCTCCCATGATACTGACTGTTTAAGAGACCAGGCTCAATATCTTAAACTATATCCCACATGCTGAATTTATCTGATCGTTTCTTAACACTAATTAATTTGTTCTGTTGTCCCTTGACTTTTCTGTAACCAGGAGATTAGATCTATACACTTGATTGGATGCAAGAATACTTCATAGGTGATTCTAAGTACTGAGTTTGGAATGTAATCTCATAAAATACAACTTTACCATGTTATTATACTAATGCATCTTCAACAGAACTCTGAAATTTCTACCCAGGGATTTCTATCTTAAAATACTAAGGTTGGAGTGACTAAATAACTTGCCTAAGGTCACACAACAATGAAATCATTTAGATCACAAAGAATTGGAATACCATGACTCAAGGCTTGTTTTAATGAGTCTTAGTTAAAATGGGTACTTTCCTTTGAAAGAGAACATATTGGAAGAAGCAGATCAATATTCCTTTATTAAGACATAATTCAGATGGAAAATACAACTGAATTAAAAAAAATACATCCATAAATAATGTATTTATACAATAAGGGTATCACACTACTATAGGGTGATGGTGTTTCCAAGTACTATCTAGATCAGTTGAATTCAGTGGAGACAGGACCCTGAGAGTTGTCCATGACAGCACCCTCTCTCTTACGCCCATGTGTGTGAACCAGATTTGTGCCATCTTGAACACACCTGCCATGGTGACCATTCTGTGACCTGAAGCTTTCTTGAGCCCAGCCCCCCACCTCCTACATTCTTTTTGTTTAACCACACCCTTATATACACCCCTAGGGCATAACAGACTTGATCTGCTCTGGAGATATGACTGAGTCTCAAATACTTCCTCCTGGGTAGCCTCCTAGCACTACTCTCTAGCCTCTAGGGCAAAAAGGCAGGTCATATGGGAGGTGAGATTGCAGAGATCTCCTCATCTTGTGGCCACCCAAGACACACTTCTCTCCATAAGCCCCCTTAATAAGCCATTTCTTGTCAAGCTGGACTTGGCCTTTTTCTTCTGTTTTACAGCTTCTTTGACCTTTGTGGGTCACTTTGCATATAACTTTCATTCATGGAACACCATGTCTAAACCTGGCTCCATGTCTAAACCTCCAAAAACAGATATGAAGTCAGTCCTCTTTTCTCCACAGCTCCTGTCACCACTCTCATCCAAACACACATCCTCTTACTGGGATAATCATGGTGTCTCTTACAGGTGTCCCTTCTTCTCCTTCTATTCTTGGTTCCCTTCCATCGTTCTCCACAAGACTACAAAAGCAATCTTTTTTTAAATAGCAGATATAAACATGTTACCTTTATCCTTAGCCCCATACACAGCTTTCAATTCCCTGACTGCCTCTCACTCTCCTCACCATAAAGTTCACAAGCGTTAATATGGCTAACAAAACTCAGCATGGTCTGCCCTGTGTCTGCTTCTCTCAACCAATTTTATGCCCTTTTATTGTATCAACTTTTGCTCAAATGACTGACCTCTGAGAAAAAAGCCTCATGCTCTATGTTGGCTTTGGACAACTGTTCAATTTGTCCTCTCTACCTGGGATGCGAATGCATCTGAATTCCTTCAGGTCCTCCACACAGCTCCACCTACCCGGCAACTTCCTAGGCCTCTTCAGTTCTCCAGTCAAGGGTCTCTTCCTCAGGGAGGAAATCTTTCCTGACTTTGCAGACCCTTCTGGGGACCCCTGTAGTCCCTTGTCATCATATTGTGTGCTTTACTTCCACAGGCCTTACCACTGTCGATAATGTACATTTAGCTTTGTTATTGCCTTCACCAGACTGAAAGCTCCATGAAAATTGAGACTATGTGATTCCAGTCACCAACTTAACCCCAAGAAGGGGCTAATAAGTTGCTGTTGAATGGATGCTGTTCTTGGAAGACCAATGGAGCTTTCAGCCCTAAATGCTCAAGGTTGGCCATAGAAAAACAAAACAGGGGAAGGATGCAGAAGCCATAGCTTAGAAGATTGGGCCACAGCCTGGTGGGACACAGCCATCATGAAGGCCTCCCTTGGGCAGGACACATGCAATATGAGCAAGGGGCCTAGAACTAAGAAAATACCATAAAACCCTCAAAATACTGAAAATATTAAAGCCCTCCAATAAGGATTCCAAAACTTCACCACATCTTGATGGGTGAAGATAAAACAAGCAATTAGCAGTGATAGCACCCTTCTCCATCTCGAACCCCTCTGCCTGCACACCTTTCCTCTGATACCAGAGGACAAGGTACCCTCAACTCCTTGTTCAGGGCCAACCTCTCATCCTGTGCCCCTAATCCTATTCTCTCCCATGTCCCTCAATTTCTCCTCAAACTTCTCTCCTTTTCCTGTGTCTTCAACCTCCTCTTCTCCCTTTAGTTTCCCTTCCCTCTGAGCACACTCAAGTCTCTGTCTTTTGAAATACAAAATTCACCCCTGACCCTACCTCCTCCTCCAGCCATGGCCCTCTCTGGTGAGAAAGGAGTTGATACTCACCGTCTCCACTTCCTCCCTTCCCTTCTTTCAATTGTTCTGGATTCTGTCCCTGCTGTTTCATTAGAAATGCTTCCATCAAGTTCACCAGTGGGCTCCATATCTTAAAAAACTTTAAGGGGCACTTTTTACCATGCTACCAAGCTGCTCTGCTGCACCTGGCAATGGAGCAGCTCTGGACTGTTGGAAGTACTTGTACCACAGTGTCTCAGTCTCCGAGAATGTGTCATTCTCAGATTGGCTTCATGGCACTCCCTGGGGTTCAAGGAGTGACCTTCACTCTCTCCAACAACCACCACAGATGTGCTAATAACTTGCACACTGATACCTCTCCAGAAGGTTTGACTGCTAGCTCCCCTCTTAAAGGTCTCGGAGGCATTTCGAAATTAACATGCCCCAAACTGAACTCACCTTCTGCCCCCATGTCCTAATTCTCTCTTGATTTCCCTCACCTCAGGTCCTTGTTACCACACCATGAACCTGAGATTAAAATACCTACTGAATAGTATTGTTCACTCAAAACCTAACTGGAGGAGGGGAGTAATTCAGGGTGCAAAACAGAATGCAAATACGGAAAGCCCTAGGATTTGCTGAGGCTCTGGATGGGTAGCATTCATGGATGATCTCATTGAACCCTCAAAGCTCTACAAAGGTATAATTATCCTCTATTTTCCATATGAGGAAGCCACTGCTCAGAGAAGTTAAGGTGCAGGCCAAGGTCACCAGCCAGAAAGTGACAGAGCAGAATTTAAATACAGCCCTGTCTCCTTAAACGCCCTTGAGCATTCCACTTATGCTACTGGCACCTAATTATAAACTGCAACCTTGTGCCCTGCTGTCTGCGTAGTGCCCACTGCCCTCTCCTTCACTATGCTTCCCACATAGTCCCAAGGTGCCCATCTCTTTGTGAGTTGGGGAGAGATGCAGCATTTTCATCTTATTTGGTTTCAAGGATCAGTGTGTGGTCTGTAAAACAGAAAGTTTCTCTCAAAAGGGAAAGATTGGAAGGCTTCCTGACCTGTCCCGGGTAGCTAAGGGGAAGATTTCAATGGTCTGAATCACATCAACAAATAGTGCCAGAGACAGCGTGTACTCCAGCTTTCTTCCAGGCAATGCCAAGTTCATTCTGCCCATGGGGGTAAGCTAGACAGAGGGCAAGAGACAGATGATAGGATTGAGAGAGGAGAAAGAGAACACATAAAGCTTCCATTTTAAGAATTCCACCCAGGACCTTCCGCCTTGTTAAAATTAGTATTAACGATTTCTAATTTGAAAATTATCAAGCTGAGAAGCCAGGGTGGAGAGAAAAGCTGTATTGCATGCTTACTTCAAGAGCCTTTGCATGCTCAAGAGAGAACTCTGTTTTGTTTTATGTGCCCTTAGGTTTATTACTTGTTCAGTGCAATCAAAATCTACACATGAACACTTTTTTAGTGACATCCCTATTTTTTCTCACTTTCAACATGAATTTAAGACTTTCTTAGGTGAGATATATCTTAGCATTACCCAGCTTCCAAATAGGATTGTTTCAGAGAGGAAAGTTTCCTAAATATTTAGACTGTTTCTCTGGCCTGGGCCATGCCCCATGGGTCTGACATCAACTGAAGAACAGAGACAAAAATAAGGAAACAAAGATAAGTAAATGAAGGTTATAAACACTTTGAAAGAAAAAAATACATAGAAATGGTCTCTCCAGAAAAGGCAAGGTTTATCTGAATATGGGTTATTTGACTTCATGGAAAATGAACAGATGATATTTAACATCAGGCTGAAACTCTCAACTTGCTGTGCCCTAAATGTCACCTTCAACTCCTGCTAATTTTGAGAATGCAAACCCACCCCTCCTCAACTCTGGGCCTTGAGCTCTTAATAATCATCTCCTTTCTCATATCCTCAACCTCTCTTCTCTGCTGGGGCCTTCTCGACAGCACTTAATCTTACGTGATTCTCTCTCCTCTGAAAAATAAACAAACAAACAAGCACAACCCATATCAATCTTGAATTATCTCCCCCTTTCCTCTTCAACCAAACATCCAACTGTGTTCACTGTGTCTCCTTTCTCACTTCCCATTCATGTCTCAACCCACTGAAATCTGGCTAATCAAATGGCTCCCTTCAAGGTCATCGAACATCTCCTTACTCCCATGTTGCCAGATCCTTAGGACTTTGCCAACCGGGACACTTTTGATCCTATCTCTTGCAGTATTAGACTTTCTGGGTCATTCCTATCTTTTGAAACTCTCCTTCCTCTGCTTCTGTAATATCATGCTTTCCTCCCTCCTCCTCCCCAACCTGTCGCCACGGCTCATTCTCAGTCACCCTTGTCAGGCTATATTCCTCTGCATGGATTTAAACACCATCTACTAGATTCTCTCCCAGGCTCCCTGCTCTCTTCACGCTACACAATTTACCTGATGGAACCTTCCACTGCCATGGCTTCAGGCACTAGATAAATGCTGATGTCTCCCCAATCTGCATATTTGCTTCTTGAACTGTGAGTCAGGGGAAGACCTGGGGTTGAATCCTGGATGTGCCATTTATCAGCTGTCTGACTTAAGCATGTCACAAACTCTGAGTGCTCCTATCATCTAGTCTTAAGATTAGACATAAGAAAACCTCACTTGTAAGGGGGTTGTAAGACCTATCTGCATCAGTATATCCAGCCCTTTCTTGGTCATCTCCTCCATAAAGAGAGGAGGTCTGACCAAATTATCTGCCTGGACCTTCCTCCACTTTAAGTGCAGTAACTCAATGGTAAAAGTCAAATTAAAAAAAAAAAATACTTGTGATGCTGCCCTCCTTATTATTCAAGGGATCATTGGCTAGTGTCTACTCACATAGAGGCACCAGCCATATCAAATGTCTAAATAAGTCTTATATAAATCCACTCCAGAGGAGGAAAGGATTTCCCATCTTACTGATTTGGTAAAACAGATCCATGAATCATGCTTGTACCACAATGCTAGGTAAGATGAAAACTACTGCAAATGCCAGTCCCTCTCAAGGTGTTTCTAGAATAGAAAGGGCCGGCGTTTTCTTTCAAACATGCTGAAATAAAGTACGTGCCTTAGAAAGAGATGATGTTGGAGAAAAGGCAAGAATAAGAGCTATTAGCTATAACTCTTGGGTCCACTTTAGCTATATATTAGGCAGAAATATTCTGATCTCAAAATCACCCAAAGAATACCACATGGCAGTGTCATTCTGCACTGTCCAGAAGGCATTTGGTCATTCATTCAGAAGCTTAAAGAAATTATTTGTTGAGTGACCACTAGGTTCCAAGCACTATGCTAATAAATGTTTGGGATAAAGGGGTAAGCAAGACAGATATGATCCCCATTTCTCCAGGAGCTTCATTCTGATGCGGAGAGAAACAAAATGTACAGGTAAGACCTGACTGCTAAGAAGGAGCTAGCCATGCCCACAACCAGGAAAGGCACATCCCAGACAGACAGCCAAAGCCAGAGAAGGTGAGGATCGAGAAAAAGGCGGTGTGCCTGCAGCAGACTGAAGAAAAAGGAGAGGGAGGAAATAGCAGAAGATTAAAAAAAAAAAAAAAAAAAAAGGCAGGCAGGGGCCAGATCATAAAGTTCTTAGGACTTTATTAAGCATGTACTACTATGCAGCGTACTTTTCAAGGAGCAGAAAATTTTCTATTGCTTCTATCACTTTCCACAGTATTTTTCAAACAGTGGGTCAACAAATCAGTTTACTGGACTGTGATCAACATTATTTAATGACATGATAGAATAACGTAGAATACAAAACATCAGAGTGCATTACACAGAGTAAGGATGGATCAGTACTGTTTGTGCAAACTTCATTTCACTTATGGGTGCACGCATGTGTATATACGCACTAGTTCAGTGTTTCTCCCCCTCCGCACTGCTGACAGTCTGGGCCTGATAAGTCTTTGTTGTGAGGGATGGTCCTGTGCTTTATGACATATTCAGCAGCAGCATCCCTGGCCTCTACCAGCTGCTCCTATTATCCCCACACCCACCTGGGACAACCCCAAATGTCTGCAGACATTGCCAAATATCTCCGGTGAGCAAAATCTCCCCCAGTGGAGAACTACTGTACTAGCTGTAAAACGTTTCTGACAATGGATCATGGTCTCTAAATTCTCAAAGCAAACTACAGGATGAGTCTGTATATTCTATATTCATGCTCCTTCTCCACTCTGACACCTCCCTTGGTACCCCTGGATTTTCTCCCTTCTAGAATGAAGGCTTCTTCTGCGTCCCACACTTCTTCTCCTTCATCTCATCCACTGTGTCCTTCTGCTCCCACTTCATATTCTCTACCTCTTATTTCTTCTCGCTTACCTCTTCTCCCCCCAGAAGCAAGACCAAACTCACTCTCTAGATAACATGTTGGAGATGTGTGGATCATTATCTTTGGAGACGGGGCCATTGGGAGAGGCGGCGGCACCTTGGTGAGGCAGCCCACACCTGCGAACACACGGCGCTCACTGAATGAATGCCACACAGGTGTGTGTTTCTTCGTCCAGGACCTCTCTCACTCTCTCTCTTTTATTTTTCTCCTGGTCTGTCTTTATGTATTCTGTATGTATATTCAGAAACTACAGGCTGTGGAAAGAAACTTCATCCTCTGGCAAGGGTTTGGAGGGGAAGGAGTGGGTGTAGTCATCCAGGACACATTTCAAAATATATGCTAGACAAAAGAACCCAAGAGGCACAGGCAGCAGTGGGGGGCAGTGGGGGAGCAGGGAGTGACCAAACAGGTCTTTTCAATCCCTAATTTCTGTGCTTCCCCTGCTCTGCAAAGCCTCTCTGCTCCCCGCTGTGTGCATCTGCTGTCTGTCGCACTCTCAGCCCCCTCCGCCTGCAGAGGACATCTCTGGTACTGACAACCGCTCCCACTGCCCCGCAAGGCGGCCACGTTCCCCCGCTGTGTGCATCCACCATGCTTTTCTCTCTCCTCGCCTGCCGTTCCTGGGTTCACCATCGCTCTCTCTGTGATTCCTCAGCTTGGCCCCCTTTATGTACCCTGGATCCTTTCCGTTTTCCTGTCTCAGTGTCTGACCTCAGACTCAGCTTTCCAGTTCTCCCTTCTAGCCCCACAGTCTCTGGTCAGGATTTTCTCCTTCCTTCTCCCTGGAATGAAGCTTTCTCCTCCCTTCTCTTTCTTCCCCATAAACATGCATTAACACATGCATCTGCTGACACAGACTTCCTCACCCTAAATATTCTATAAACCTACTAGTGGCACACAGACCCCAATGAATAGCTATTCTTCTTCCAAGAGCTTTTGAAAAATGCAACTCTGTTCAAACTTGCTTGTTCTCCATGTGCTTGCTGGTTCTCTAGCAGAGCATAGATATCTAGAGAGGATGCAAGTCGTACCTCTGTCATCCTGGATGCTCAAGGTGGCCAATCAAATCTTTTTTCAAAGGAAGTATCACTAGCAATTCGGGTGGGACAGGCATCTGAGACTCTCTAGCTAAACTCCTGAACATTTGTACGTGCTGAGTTTTCCTTCTCTTTCTCCCACCTACTCTGCCCAAAGTACCATGAGGCAGACTTCATTGTGTTTCCCTTGCTCGTTTGTCAGTGGGAGAATGGGAAGTCTTTCAAACGGACCATACGTGCAGCCACGGCATCACCCTCATTAGTGTCCAAAGAACCCAGACCTATAATAATATGATAAGTATAAAGAAATATGTACCGTGGATACCAAGGATTCTGTCAGAAATCCATGTTTTGAATTTTCAGCCTTATGTGCCAGGTATACCCTCCTTCATGAAAGAATACCTTTCTGAGTTTAATAAGTCTCAGAGAAGAGACAGTTTAAAATAACGACCAGAACTCAGAGTATAAATGCAAAATTGCCTGTCTGACCTGCTCAGCTGGGCCACGTGGCCCTCTCATGCACTCGCACCTGAGAAGCCATCCTGGGAGGCAGCTGGCCCCCGAAGGCTGCACACAATCTGTAATAACCTTTCCTGGTAGGACACACACAGCCCTTGTCTGTGCCTTCTACTTCCCAGTGTTTATGCCTTTCTTTTCTGGTCTGGAAAGAAAAGGACTGAGATAGTTGTCTTTGTATTATGGGGAAGGAAATGTCCCTCCAGCTGGGAGAGACAGGTGAGTGGAGCATTCCACATAAAACCACTTTGGAAACCCAGGGGCCGTGCTCCTGTGTGTCCACCCACGGGTCCCACAATCAGAAGCACTGCCAAAGGGAGTCAACAGCATTTGGATCCTATAAAGAAGCTACTTATAACTGCTAATGTGGAGCAAGATAATGAAGGGAGGCCAGGAAGCACTCGGCAAAGTGATAATAGGGAAATTATGACATCTGTGGCCCCATTTGGTCTCTAGTCAATAAAGCACAAAGCCCAATAACTCTCCCATTTCCCCAGAACTAGAAGAAACAGGGCTGGTCCCACTAATAGGAAAGACTTGGAAAATTACATAGAAGGATCCATGTCCCAGCCCAGACTCACGTTGACCTGTCACCATCTCCCCTCACCCCAAACAGCAGATGCCCCGACACAATTGCAGACCACCACGTCACAGCCCTCAGGCTTCCCACACGCACCTGCTTCTGGGGCCCTTTTATAGCATATCTGATGCAATGCAATATTTTCTTTTTTTTTTCCACCCTCTAAGACCTAACATAAAAGAAGAGGGTTACTCTCTTTAAAATCATATTGCAAACGCTCATCTGAGCTTTTCGAGAGTCTAATGTTTGTATCTCCCCTTTCTGACCTAGCCCAAGCATGTGGTGGCTTTCCTCTACTGCAGGAGGAGAGAGCTTCTTATCTCAGGAGGAGTGAGTTAAATACAGACAACAGAGATACCGTCTTTAGAGAGTACTGCGGGGGGAGCCTCACACACTGGAAGCAATCTTATTTTTTCAGTCTCGTGGAACTGAAATAAAAGCTTTTTTTTTTTTTTTTTTAAGAACAGAACTCCAACACAAAGACTTGAGATATTGGGATGGAGGGGTGGTGAATAAGCCAATCAATTTAGCATGAACATGTGGGACCAACTCTTTGTTAATAAAGATCAAAACATGAGTAATACAGAGTGAGTAGTCATCCGCCGTCATGACATCCCTTCAAATGCATCCTGGGAACAAGTTTGCTGCATTAATGAGAATCAGGATTGTTGTCATATAATTTCTAATTTCAGTCATGTCTAAATATGTAACTAATCAGCTAACACAATCATAATATTTCCTCAACTACAACCTGAATTTTATTTTAACCAGTCACCGAAGAAGAGGTAACAATTTCACGTTAAGGTGATATGCCTTTAAAACAAAATTCAAATTTTGAACAGTCTGTCCCACAAATCGACAGGAGGCATCACTTGAAGAGTGACACGAGCTTCAGAACATAAGTGCACTCACTCTCAGATTCAATATAAAATGTAATTCTCCACAGAAACACTGTCCAGAAAGGTAATAAGGGGACATCTAGAAAGAGGACTTTATTTTATTGTGCACATGCATGCACACACACACACACACATGCGTGCGCGCACACACACACCACCTTCATTTATAAGCTTTTCTATCACAGATGCTAGATATTTTTTACGAACCAAACAAAGAATGTATGGAGAAAGGATTTACTGAGCAGAACACATAAAAGAAAGGACATATTACTAAACTAGGAAAAGGAACACAAATATACAACTCATGCACATCTAATAAAAGCTTGATAGCCAAGAGAACAAGGGAGAAAGCATAAGAAAGAGAGGAAGCAGGAGGATAAGGTATGAAATGTCTGAACTGTCTGAATGACAACAGCCATTTTTCCAAAGTGGCTATTTGTAACAATTTTATAACTGATAACACATTTTAGTGGTGCCCCCTCACCCTGCAAAAGGATTCCGGGGATTATTGAGAGAAGCATGCCAATGATGATAACCCTATCTATCCACATAGCTTTCCATTCCAGCTGTTACTTATAAAATAGTGACATCTATGGTCCCCAAAATGCTCAGCCTCAGAGGTTGATGGAAAGATGGAAAACAGAGGGCTGGATTTGAAGGCAAGTCCTTCATTACAGTAAGCATTGCTCTGTTCAGTAGACTAGAGATTCAGTAACCAGAGACAATGTCAGATTAGGAAACAAAGAGGGAAAGACCAGTTGCAATGGGAGCAAGGGAACAAGAAGGGTGACCACAGAGTAGCTCTAAAGGGATCATTTCCTAAGAAAAAGGAAGAATGACAAACTATCAGTCTAACTAGATTCTAGCCAGGTCTGTAGACAGGGCGAACACGTAAGGGCAGATCATAGATATAAACTGATAGCCTGAGGGATGGATTAAATCTGCAGATATGTTTTGTCTGGCCCGCATGATTTCTTTAGCTGGAAATTTTGCAGATTGGCAATTTGGGCTGGGCTCAGCTGGGTGGTTCTTCTAGCTCTGGCTGGGCTTCCTTCTAGTCATCTGCAGGCTGGCATGTAGTTTTGCTGAACTTGGCTGGGCACTGTCACATCTCTAGACAAGGACTGACTCAACTCTGGTTCACATGGCCTTTCATCCTCTAGTAGGCTGGCCTGGGCTTGTTCATATGGCAGTTGGGCAGAGTTTCAACAGAGTGAGAGAATACACAAGAACTGATCCCTTGGCACTTCCATCGCATTCTATTTCCAAAGGAATTCACAAGGCCAGTCTGGGATTTAAGGGTATATATACAGAAACAGATTTCACCTCTTGATGGAAGGATGTGCAAAGGGGAGTGGATCCTGGGAGGCATGAACAACTGCAGCCATTTTTGCATGCACTCTCCCACATCTAGTGACTAAGCCCAGATCCAAGTTATGGTTGCACTTCCTGGATGACTACGCCCACCAAGGTTCCTGGCATTCCCGATTATCCCCCTCTCGTTACAACCAACCAACCTGACACATTTCTTGCTTGTCTCCTATTATCTTCTCATTTTATTAAGGCAACAGAAGGGAAGAAAGTGAGGTAATAAATCCTTCCCAGGGTATTAAGGGATCTATCCTTTCTGTAGATCTCTTGTTCTTTTTCCCTCATAACAAAATCTTTCCTTTCATGACCATTTCTTTTGACGCAACTTATTTAAACACTGCTTATAAATTCTGACATTTAATAAAAACTGATACCATTTCTAGGTACTGCTCACAAAGATTCCTTCAAGGCATCATGGCCTAGGTGAGGTACATAGGAACCCCAAAACCAAAAAGGTAAGGCTGATTATCCCTACAATAGTGCATAGCTGTCTACTGATACGGAGCAGAAAGGCTAAGTATATTTCAAAACACTTTTCAAAGTCCTTGGACTAGAAAAAGAAATTATTCAGATCATCAAGTTCCTAACCATCCTTTCCCTCTTCTACCGCTAGTTGTTTCATCAGTGATTCCAGGCAAGGGAAATCACTTCTGCCATGGAATTCCAACCCCAATTTAATTCCTTTCTCCTCTGCCCCTCTCACTTCAAAATACAGGAATCTCACTCATCTTTTGAATTCAACTCCAAGGCCATCTGAACCTCCCCAGATTTCTCCCTCTCTCCTATACCTTGTGCCTTATATCTTCAGAAGACATGGTGCCAGTATGCCTACATTTGTAATTTTATGTACCGACCTCCCCTCTCTCTGCTTACCACCCCGTAAGCGGCAATGGTCCTTGTAACTTGCTAATGTCTACAATAACGTTTTTCATATTGCAGACACTGAAAGATTTGTCAGAGGAATAAGTGAATACATGATTTCTATCTTGGTTTAACAAGGAACATCTCCAACTTTACATTAATTCACATGGTACTTTTATCTGCTTCAAAATGTTGACATGTGTATTATCTCACCCCCCACCCCCCACCCCAACCATGAAACTTTGGTAAGAGGATTATGATCCCATCTTTGGATTATGAAATGAAGGACTAGAGTAGTTAAATGATTTGTCCAAGGTCATCCGAGTAATGACTGATTGGGCTAGGATAAAAACCCAGATCTCTTGGTTTTTAGTTCAGTGTTCTTTTTGTGGTCATGGAATCAGTGACAGCACTGTAATTTAAAAATTAAATATAAACTATATGGCACTGAAGGGGGAGAGCTCTTAAGAAGTCAAAGGTCACTAGGATCCACTGTGCCTCAATTATGGGATATTCCTTGGGCTGGCTGCCACAGGCATCCACATTAGCTAGCAGTGAATATAGTCAAAGGTCCTCCCCACACAAGGATTCCCACTGACAGTTAATCTTTAATGGGCTGCAAGTGGAAAGCTGCCAGTTCCCAAACTAGTTTCCTTCTGGTCTCCATTAACCTAAATATTTTTCCCAGCTAAAGTAGATAACAAAACAATGGAAACTTGCAAAGAGCCCTTGACCATACTTCCATTTGAATGGAGTCTCAGAATAACCATGAGGGGTGGGTTATTGTCCCTTCCATTTTACAGATGAAGAAGTCAAGGCTCAAAGGTTAAGTGACTTGGCCCAAAATCACATGAAGAACAGCAGAGTCAGGCCTTGAACCTAAGTGTCACTGTGTTGTGTGCTGCCCACCCACCAGCCTTGGAATACTTTCTAAAATTCACCTCCATGAAGATCTCAAGGCAGTTCTAGAATAGTCTTCAGGGAATGAGATCGCTCTCTGCTCGTTCTCCCCTCACTGCCTCTCCTGCAGTCATTGGTGGCTTGATGCCAACATTACTCCCTTGGCCAAGCAATGCATATACCTTCAGACAGTTCAGTGAGACAGTCAGAAACACTGTCTTTCCTAAATACCAGTGCTTCCTGGGGTGGTTGTGGGAATAAATGAGATGGTTTTCATAAATGGTGTGGTACAGTGCCTGAAATATAGTAAGTTCTCAGTAACACTGTAAAGGGGAGTAGATTTGCCACTCCAAAATATGTCTCTGACACGAGGATTATTTTAGGCTGATCATTTTTTTTTTTAAAGAAATAGCAGCCATAGGGGGTGCCTGGGTGGCTCAGTCGGTTGGGCACCTGCCTTCGGCTCAGGTCATGATCTCAGAGCCCTGGGATGGAGCCCCACATCAGGGTCCCTTGCCCAGCAGGGGGTCTCCTTCTCCCTCTTCCTCTGCCCCTCCTTCCTGCTTGTGTTCTCTCTCTCCCTCTCAAATAAATAAAACCTAAAAAAAAAAAAAAAATAGCAGACATAGGAAAAGCCTCACAAATGAGGTAGAAGTTACCTTTTTGTAAGATATATTTACATTTCTAAGGGAAATCTCTACTTGTAAGGGTGTCTCCCTCTCTGTACTAGGAAGAGAATGACTGTAAATCTCTACAAACTCCTTATCAGTGGAGAAGGCAAGGACTTAAATTTGCATTAACAACCTTGTTTATTGTACTTTTCCTGGTAACCTCACATAACTGGCCTCCAGGCATCCCCTATTTCTTCTGTCTTTAGCTGGAGAGGTTATTTGAGGTGGTGGCTTGGGCCATTTTGGGGAGTTACTTGGTTTTGCTGGGTTTCTCTCTTATATACAGGACATGTACATGTTGTTAAACTTCTGTTTGTTTTTCTCCTGTTTATCTTTTTATTACAGGGAGTGTCAGGCAAGAACCAAGAAGGGTAGAGAAAAAATTATTTATCCTCCCCTACAGTTGATAATGATGATGATGATTATATTGTTGACGCATTCATAGCTACTGACTTAGAAGATTTAACACTAAACAATCCAGATGAAAAACATTTCATGAAAAATAGTATAAATCAGTCATTCCATTTGTGTGAGAGTCAGTAATCACAGAATGAATCTGTAAACCAAAAAATGATCATTTTAGATAGAGTGTAAGATAATGGTGGATTGCTGACTCATTTATTAAGTATATATGTTAGGAGCTGGTGATGCAAACATGAGTAAGATATAGACCTGATTTCAAATAGAAAATATTTGGCACAGGATAATAGATAACATTTATTAAACACATAACACTGTTCCAAGAACTTTATGCAGATTATTATACCATTTAACACAGAGCCATCCTTTGGATTAGGTCTATTATTATCCCACAATTTACAGAGGAGGAAACTGAGACAGATAAAGCAACTTGGGATCACAGAGCTAGTAAGTGATGTAAGTGAGACCCAAACCCAAGGAGTCTAAATGCAAGGTCAGAATGCTCTTTTTTTTTTAAAGATTTTATTTATTTATTTGAGACAGAGAGAATGAGAGACAGAGAGCAGGAGAGGGAGGGGGGTCAGAGGGAGAAGCAGACTCCCTGCTGAGCAGGGAGCCCGATGCGGGACTCGATCCTGGGACTCCAGGATCATGACCTGAGCCGAAGGCAGTCGCTTAACCAACTGAGCCACCCAGGCGCCCCAGAATGCTCTTATCTACTACAGTAGCCCCCTTATCCATGGAGGACATGTTCCAAGACTCCCAGTGGATGCCTGAAGCTGTGAATAGTCCCCAACCCTACATACACTGTTTTGTCCTATACTTACATACCAATGATGAAATTTAATTTATAAATTAAACACAGTATGAGACTAACAACAACTAATAATAAAATAGAACAATATACTATAATATAGGTCATGTGAATGTGATCTTTCTCTCTTAAAATGCCTTATTTGTACTGTATTCACCATTTTGTGAAGATGTGACATGATAAAATGCCGACATAAGGAGATGAGGTGAGGGGAATGACAGAAGTACTGTGCTGTAGCATGAGACTACTACCTAACTTCTGACGACTCCTCAGAAGAACCATCAATCATCTGCTTCCAGGCTGTGGTTGACCGTGGTTAACTAAAACTGTGGAAAGCAAAACCTCAGATAAGGGGGCATGGGGGAGACTTCTGTACTTCTGTACTCTACAGCATCTCCCAGTAGGGGCTCAATAAACATATTTTGAAATAAACTAATATTTACAATGAGAGAACTAAGTGCTTGAGCAGATGTGTCCCCAAAGTGGGAAGACACTGTAAAGTCAATAGGTATCATTTCTCATTCTTTTTTTTAAAGATTTTATTTATTTATTTGACAGACAGAGACACAGTGAGAGCAGGATCACAAGCAGGGGGAGAGTGAGAGGGAGAAACAGGCTTCCCGTGGAGCAGGGAGCCTGATGCGGGGCTTGATCCCAGGACCCTGGGATCATGACCTGAGCCAAAGGCAGACGCTTAACGACTGAGCCACCCAGGCGCCCCATTTCTCATTCTTAAGACTGGGAGGGGGATACCCTGACACACAGCAGGGAAGGCATCAAAGAAAGGCCTTAGGAATGTCCCAGATGATCAAGGAGGGAAAAGGCATCTTAGGGGTAAGCTACAGTCTGCAAAGATTCCAAGTACCCATGGATTCCAATTTGGGAGGCCTGTAACATTTTCCTTTACTTAAAAGGGGCTTAGAAGTTCCCCTTCTAGAATGAAGTTCCCCTTCCATCAGAAGGAGAGGGGCCAAGGATCCTTCCACCTGTCCCACTCCCTCTAGCTATGAGGACCTCTCAGAGCCTACTGTCCCACCATTGCTCTGTGCTCTGTGCTCAATGTGGATTAACATGTGCTGAATGAATGAAGAAGCCCCCTCTCCCAATTGGACGGGGGCTAGAAACGAAGTGGGAACAGAACCTCTGAGGTTAGAATGTGTGCCAAAAGTAGCTACTTGTAGAGACAGGGGATGGGGTAGGAGTGACAGGAAAAAAACTGGAAACTCTAGTAACCAGGATCCCCTTTATCCAAAGTGTTACTAGAACGTGTTTTTCTCCCAAGCATCCCTCCCAGTCCTAGGGAAGCCAATTTACTTTACCTTCCTCATTCTACCCCATTTGCTTCTAATGATTTTTTTTTTTTTAATCTTTTACACTGAAGGGCCTGGACAGTAGAAAAAAATAAAAGCTCTACATTCTCCAAAGCACAGTCTACCCCCACCTAAGCCATTTGCACCAGCCCCAGGTGCACCCTTCACTTTTGAATGCAGAAGAGCAAAACAAAGGCACTCAGATGCTGATCCTAAATCTTTGAGCTCTCAAAGGACTGTTGAGAGATACATCTACATTTCAAAGGAAAATCAGACTGACTCTCTGAGCATTTGTAGGAAGATCTCAGTTAAGAACGTTAGGACTGTCTGGATTACTGGGAGAACGAGTTCAATCCACAGAAAGAATGGGAGATGGACAGTATTTGGGAAATAGGGAAAGTAGCCCAGCAGCCTCTGTGACTACTTTTGTGGACCCCTAGTGGTTAAGGAAACCAAAATGGAAACCACCTTTCTAGTGAGATTGTCTTAGCCGACACCAGGCTGGGCGGATAATGACGCCAGTGAAAATTCAGCCCCCTCTCCAAACACTGCTTGCCATAGCTCCTAGACCCCAGTGAGTACACCCAGGACAGCCAGCCAGCCAGGGTGGCTGTGAAGCTGTAGTTTTACGGGGAGCCCCAGACAACCCTGAGGTATCTCTTATTGTCGGTGATTCTACTTCTGCCTCCTGGAAGACAGACAGCTCCAAAAAAAATTAAGTTCAGTTATAGAGAAATAAACACAAGTTCCTTGTACATGGGAAATTCTGCACCGAGATTCATACCTATGAACTCCTCCTCCTTCATCCAACAGCCAGGGTCTGTTAGACTACAGGATTCATCCTCTTTCAATCCTAATATCCTGTCACTGAATATGGTCACCTTTGAAATGTTTCCTTGGAGTCCCCAAACATCTCCATTCGCTCTGCTAAATTATATTGCCCTTAAACTGTTAGAATCCATGCCATTGGAGATATTTGTTTAAAATGCAGATTCCTGGCCTTAGGGATCAGCCTCACCAGGTCCAAATCCCTGAGCAACTTCCTGCAGCCCCTGATCTCCCTTCTCAAAGCTCCGCCTTCAGAGTGGGTACTTTACAGCTCAGTTCATAAGCATCCTCCTATTATCTCTTAGGTGATCATTTTGTTTTTCTAGCTAGAGTTTTACTGCCTCAAGGGCAAGAACAATGCGTAAACATTTTTAACCCAGGAAAGAGAAAAAGAAATAAGCATTATTACATGTCAACCACTGTGCTAGGAGGGTTCCCACATGTGTTCTCATTTCGATTCTGACAAAAACTCTTCAAGGTAATATGTCAAAGCATAATTTTCTGAATGCTAAAAACATAATTCTTATACAAATATATAGTGAGAATGTGTCAAACTTTATTTAGCTCATTATTAAGGAAACTAGCAGGACGACAAACCAGTTCTCAAGAATTATGAGAAACAAGAATTGTAGTTGGCGGGGGAGCGGAGAGGGAGTAGAGGAAGAAAGAAAAGGAAATACTGAGAAAGCATGGCTTAGTTGGCAAAACTAGTTAATGTCCTACAGGGCAATACAACAGTAACTCTGGGGGCTATCTTCTCTATTGGACAGAAATTATGTCATCACCTCTCATCAGTTCTACAGAATTAGAAAATAACTGAACCCTAATCCACTGTGCAAATTTATGTTTCCCTAACAAGTCAGATGTCCTTCAGCTGTACTTTCTAGAAAATGTTCTTAACGTGGCATTAAAAGATCATTTTATGTCCTTTCTGCCTGACTTGCTGTTCTGGAAGTTTTTCTGAGCAATAAGTATAATTTATCCCCATTTTATAGATGTGAAAACCAAGGTTCAGAGTAGTGAAGTCCCTTGCCTGAGACCACAAATAAGGAGAAGAACCATGTATCAGTGCTAAAATTTGTCTAATTCCAAAGTCCAACCTTCTACTATATTACTCTACCATTAGGTACATAAAAGGTATCCAACAAATTTTCTAAATTGGTTGACATAAGAGTAGCATCCAAAGGCTTAATTTATAAAATATTAGCAAAGTAACCTAGAATATTGATACCTGTCCCAAAGTGCTTAAAGTACTCGTTGGAAAAGTTGACACACAGAGAAAGGGGAATCTGAATGATGGTCCTTCAATTCCAAGTCAGATTCTACATTTCAAAGAGGAATACAACCATCTTGATTATCTCTCTACCATAAGCAGGATTGTCTTAGATGCTGCAGATGTAACCCTTAACTTTGTGGCACTTGTCTTTAGATAACCATTCAACAAATATTTTTTATCACCTACTGGATACCAGGAACCCTAGTCCCACCAATACCACAATTCATGTTAAGATACTTTAAGGCATTTAAAAATAATCATTTTATTTTACTTTGAGAGTTGTAAGATTTTATTTCTACAGGATTCATCCTCTTTCAGATCAGGAATAACGACCTAATCATAAGTAATTATGTCACATGTTAAAGACTGAGAACTTTCTTGGTAGTTGGGAAATCATGTGGACTTCCTTTTTTAATCGTAGCAATTTCCTATTCTATTGAGGAATGCCTTCAAAGGTGACATGTGGTAACTTGGAATGAAAGAGAAACAGTGTCATTTTTCTTTTCAAGACAGATGCAATGCATTTTAATTTGGGAAGAGCCAAATAACTTTTGCAGTAAGCCATGCCACTTTCCTTTTCTATATAACTTCAGGAACTCCATTACTTTCTTCTTACTAAACAATAACTAATTCCTATGTGGATGTGTGTGGTCGTAGTACTGCTTTTGGACAGCAGAGGTCACTATTAACAGGTACACTGGATTACCAATTCTAATAAATGCAAAAGAGCTATAGAGGAAGAAGCAGTTTTACCTAAACTATCTACTCTGTGGTCACTGTACAAATGACCAATAACTAAAACTGAAATAAAAAAATCCTCATCTTTTCCTGATAATATAGCCACCAATATCAGAATGATATTTTCTAAGAGCCACCCACCCCATCATTGACTTAGAAGTCACCCATTAGCCAGTTAATATAACCAAGAGCAATCTGGTGTTTGAGGTTCCCCACCTTTCGTCTGACCAACACTGGTAATAAAACATTCAAATCATAAATAAGAGATCAACTCTAGGGTACTAAATACTAAGTATCTCTTAACATCTGAAGAGTAAAATGTTGTGTCAAGCGGTTCTCAAGCTTTAGTCTGCATTAAAATCACCTGGAAGTTCTTGTGAAAACACAGATTGTATGTCCCCTTCCCAAAGTCTCTCGTGCAGTAAGTCTGAAGTGGGACCCAATCATCCCAATAATTTGCAGTCCTAACTGCTGTGGCTGCTAGTTCAGAGACCCTACTCTGAGAACCACTGGTCTCTACCAAAGCTTGAATTACACACCCAACACAACACCATGGCCAGATGCGGGGTGGGAGGAGGTGGGGCGAGCTTTATTTTAGAGCTCAATAAACCACATTCTGGGTAGCTGGAACTCAATCTAATAATGTTATTCTGCTGATATTATAATCACATCCCATGTCATCCCATTATTTTTCTTCTGCCCTTATCTTCATGTTATTAAATGTTTTACTGGTTATGTCACTGTTTCCTATCCACCTGTCCAGCACCTTGATGTCTGTGCCGAATTCTTCATCTCAAATTAAACAGCTTTGTAACAGAGTTACATTTTCGGGAACATTGAGTTTAGAGCAATGGACAAAAATCATAAAGAGACAAAGGGAGTAAGTCAAGCAGTGATTGAATGAGAAGAATTTCACTGAGAACAGCCAGAAAAGGTCTCACTAACCCGGATTTTCTAACATGGAACTGAGATCCCCTTCCTTTGGCCTGTCGTTTTGCTCCATCATTAGCAGGCAGGTCGGATCTTGACTGGGCATTAAATAGGATGCCGTAATATGACATAAACTTCCATGCTAATACAGAGACCTATCAGCAGTAAAAATATGGAGAGTGAATATAATGCAAACGCCATAGCAAAATATCACTGACTCATGAATTCGTCTCTCAATCTCCTGGAAATATATATTAGTGCCTTTATGGTTACAGTCATTGGGTCAGATGGAGCTAGGTGAACAGCCACAATACAACTAAAGGGACTTTTAGTGCCCTCATGAAAGAATTCACCTCATTTCTCAGGGCTATAAGTGAATGAAAATAAGAAATTACAATGGAAATCACACTGCAATCTTCACTCTAGGCTAGGTTACAATGAAGACTATAATAATACATAATAAATATGCAGCAAACCGTGCCCCCGTTAAAGGAGATGCTCCTGCTTATTGGCACAGGGCACACATCCACCATGGCTCGTACAATAGGCCCACTGTTCCACACTGCAGGAGGAATGCTACTAGCCAGGAACGACAGGCTCCAGAATTTCCTTTGTGCACCGAGAAAGGAAGTAGAAGTGCCTTTAATGATATAGACTCATGTATACTTGCTTTGTATGCAAAACTGTCCTGTTATAACACTGTCACCCTTGGCTTTTGAAATGAATATTTATAAAGAAGCTTTTGGAACAACAACTTCATTTTAGACCCAGACTGCAATCAAACAGGTTAGGTTTACAGGGCCAAGACTGCAGAATGTTAGGGTGTCCAGGGCTCTGGTGACAGAGAGGCAAGATGAATTCTAACCATCACTTCGACTCAGTACTTTAAAAAATAGTATTTTATTAATTCAGTCCACATACAGACTTCTTGAGGCAGAGAGAAATTTGCATTTTAACTAATTCACTTTGTGATAAAGATCAGAAATGGAGGCGTGTGCCTCCATTAGTGATGAAAAGGCCTGGAGAAATTCCTGTCCACTGGATTTTGGGATGGCACATCACCTCAGCGCTGTGACCATCATGGACTGTCAGCAGCTTGCTGCAAAGCACAGAGCATATGGCATGCTCCAAGGATTCGCTAACCATTGTTTGTTTGTTTTTTTTAAAACATGTGAGTCAATCGGTCACTCTAGCTCCTCTGTGGGATAATTCAAACAGCTGATCCCAACCAACTTGAAGGTGGGAAAAGCTTTTTGTCTTACTTTCGATCACACTGGCTTGTGGGGGGTTGTAGCATTTTGTCTGTGGCTAATTTAATAGCGCCCGGCTAATTGGCCTCACTACTCTGAAATAAAGAATGGAACCATTTGTTCTGAGCGCATCAGAACCAAACAGGCCGAGTTATATTTTTATGTAACCCAAAATTAACTTTTATTGGATGGTATCTTAAATGAAAATAAATACCAAATTTGTTTTTATTTCACAAACACTGAGAGGTATTGGGAATGTCATCAATTCAAGATCAGCTCTGTTCAGAGAAAGACAGAAAAATCGAATGGACTTTTAAATAGTTTTAGTCTTAGTCAAAATCTTGTAATCAAATTATTCTATAATATTTTCCTTCAATCTATTTTTTTTGCTTTGTTTTGACCAGACCAGGAGGATGTCTATTGTAATTTTACTAACTATGATACTCTGGACACTTAACATAGATCAAGGTCATAAATATGAGACTTCTTTGAGTTCTTATCTTTCATGGTTCAGAGACCTCATCTCTTCTTTGATCATCAGGGCTGCTCCCCAATTGACTCTGTTTTTCTCTCTCTTCTCTCTGCAGCCAACTACTGCATTCTGGACCAAGAGATTAATGGAATCATGGTTAGAGTGAAAAAGAATCTAGTGAACCAAAGGATGATAAATGAGTAAATAAATTTCAAAGAAAAAAATTTAAAGAGAGTAAAAAATATGCCTGAAAAGGAAGGTGAATAGAAATATAGATCTGGCAATCAAATTTGAGCATCATATACATTTATGGATAATAAAAAAAAAGAAAAGAAAGGCCTTCCAAAGAGATAGTTTAACCCTAAAAGGAATCTTTCAAATGAAAAGATCTTTTCACAGCATTTTATATTTTCAAATTTATATTGAATTGCAATTAAAATGCTAGATGAATTCTAGGTTAGACTCAAAGGAAGTATGAGTTGAGTCAGGTATGGCAAAGACAAGTGAATTCAGAAAAGAGTAACGTCCCTCTTTCTAAACAAGGGCTGCTGTATCATTAAAATGTCTTAATCAAATAACAAATAAATGATGTGATATAGAGTGACACCAAGGAGAAAATCATGACACTCTTCTTAATTATCCAGCTGTCTCCAAAAAAGGTACATGCTGACCAAGTGTTTTCCGGATTCCAGTGGCTGTCCCAGATATCTTGGAGGGTCAGGAGACCCAGTGTACCAACACGATTTCTCAGGGTTTTATGTGGCATCACCAAGTATCCAGCCACCCTGGTCCAGTTAACAAGAAGAACGGAGTCTCCATCCTGTTTTCCTGTCCTGGCCTTATTTGGAGCAAGGTTTCCCTGTGCTTCCAGCCACTGTGTTCCCCACCCTATGCCTCATCGGCCATCTCCCAGCTCTCAGAGAAGCAAGGGAGGCATTTGCTCCAGCTGAAAAGTGAAGGGAAATTTGTAAGAGAAAGGATGGCAAGGCAGCAGAGAGAAATTATAATGATTAAGTAGAAAGAAAGGTAAGAGGGGGGGAAAAAAGAAAGGCAAGACAAATAAAAGGATGCCTAGCTACAGAACAACTAGGAAAGAGTGGCTCACCAGAGCCAGTCCCAGGGTTTACTGAAGCTGAGAACAAAATGCAACAGCAAGTTGCCATCACTGAGATTGTCATAGGCACTGGGAGCCCAACCTTTCTTTAAGCAGCTAGCCTACATCAGGGGCTTCCAGCTGGAACACATCCAGAAACATCAGCCTTGCCACTAAAACCAATGTCCAAAGGCCTCCATTAATGTGCCTTGCATGCAATTCATGGGAGAGTGACACCACCAACTGTGCTCAAATGTTCTACTTCGTCATACTATACGTGCAGAGCTTACTAAAAGAGACAGCATTAAATGTGAAAACAGAGGGTTGTTTTTTTTTTAAGTTGAACAAGTGCAAGGTATTACTATCATAATATTTAATAAGCTGACAGTCATTTTCCTGAGTTTGATTTATTAAGAAATAGGCAATCAATATTTGAAAGCAGCTGTCAGTAAAAAATCTTGCTCCAAAGAGTGATCTTTGCAAAATGCAAATTGTATTAAAATCCACCCCTTTCCACTTCTCTTCCACTTGCATTTCCCTGCTTACCCTTCTTTGGTCTTCCATTGTTCCCAGGAGAGAGAAAACTCCCTGAAGGCTCTCTACCGTACCGTCTCCTCCTGCAGCCCCATCTCACACCCTTTCTCAGCCAAAAGAACTGAAAGTAGTGTAGTTGGTTCTTCACTCCTCTCTTAACTGGTCAACTAATCGTTACTCTTCCCTCAGATTTTAGTTTCATAGTCACTTTCTCAGAGAAGCCTT
Source organism: Mirounga angustirostris (assembly GCF_029215605.1). NCBI lineage: Eukaryota > Metazoa > Chordata > Mammalia > Carnivora > Phocidae > Mirounga > Mirounga angustirostris. The sequence goes on from NW_026991713.1 coordinate 23,646,950, forward strand.
CCTTGAACTCCCTAATGGAACCAATCCCGCTTCTACAGGTTCTCAGGATGCCATGTACCCATCGTTCCCTACTATAATCAACACAATATATTTAACATTTGAATGATGTTTGTCTCCCTCAGAAGACTCGAAGATTCGTGAGAGTAGCGATCATGTCAGTTTTACTCACCTTCTGTCTCGACATCAAGAATAGTGTCTGACACTAAGTAGATGCTCAAGAATGAATGAATGAATGAATGAAAGAAAGAAAACAGACCCATCATAAAGATAGTCATCATGGTTCATCTCAAAGAAAGAAAGGAAGAGAGGGAGAAAGAAAGAGAGAAAGAAAGAAAAGGACAAATGTTTGGATTACAGTTCCTCATCAAATATTGATTCGTGATTAATATATTCAATAGGTATTTATTGTGCTTCCTACTAAGTAGACTAGATATAAAAATAAACAAAGCACAATTCCTGCCTTCAGAATACTTATTCTCTAAATTCTGCAAAGTGCCAGATGATAAATACTTTCACTTTATGAGCCAGGCAATCTTGGTTGCAACTACTCAACTCTGTAGTACAAAAGAACCTATCAGCATATGCAAATGAACGAATGTGGCTGTGTTCCAGTAAAACTTTATTTGAAAAACAGGTTTTGGTTGTTTGGGCTGTATTTGGTTGGGTGACTATAATTTGCTATCCCCTGCTCTAGGAGAAGTAACAATACATATGTGTAGATATATATAATATTTTAATTCACAATAAATATTTTGATTCTTCAGTCAACTGATGGGTCCCTACTATGGACCCTGCACTGGGCTAGGGTTTTTTTGTCACACAAGATGAAGGCTGGCCATGCTCCAGGGGAAGCTCGTCACGTAAGGAAAAAGACTCTCATGTCCATTCATTTTAATAAAACAACTTGAAAAGGATTCAAGAGGAAATTCTCTATGTAACACAAGGAAAACAAAGTTTTCTAAAAGCTCAGAGGAGGCAGGGATGCAGGTATTGGTCTCCTGAAGATTCATCACTGTAAATGGCACACAGAAAGCCATGCTTGAGAAAGAGAATGTGAATGCCTTGGGTTGAGTGGAGACCAGGGAAAGGGGCAGGGAGCAGGGGCCATGCAAGAGCCCATGAGTGTAGCTAGATAGAAGGTTCTCTGGTAGCTGCTGAAATGTGGAGGAAAAAACAGATCCTAACACACTGCAGAGGTTTTATCTGTGAGATCGATCTGCTAATTGGTTTCTACTGCAGTGATATGGCAGGACTGTCCTTTAACTCACAGAGACAGAGCCACATACGTGCAGTCAGAACATGGGCACAGGGTTGTTTACCCACCAGTGGTGATGACAGGGGCCCTGAGACATTAAAACTCCAGCTACCATGTTTCCCTACGACCTATGCACATTTATCAATAACAGACCAAGGTTAGGAACAGTAAACAGTTGAGAAACAGTTTGCCTGAGTTTATGCTCTTCGGCTAACTAGCCTACCGGCACAGCATCGTTAATGGATAAGGCCTCTTCTAGATAAGATCCCATTTCACCTTTGATTCCCAGGCTAACAGGAACCATCTCTTGGTCACTGCCATTAAAAGCCAGGCCTTCACTGGGAAGACCCAGTTCTAAGCTGACGAATCAGAGCCTGATTGGCAACTCGTTTCTCCCAGGGTCTGGGAGCTCTGCTCTGGGGATGTTGGGTTATTGACTCGCGAGGCCTGAGGAAGAACTCCTTGGTACTCCAGAATGCACCTGCTTCAAGCAAGGGATCCAACAGCTCCAGCATTTATTTCCTTTGACACCCTTTGCTGGAAGTGCTAATGAGCAGTGAAAACCTGGACGAGAAGGCAGGCAGGCAGGCCCCAGGGGAGGCAGAGAACTAAGAGGGGGCTGGTGGAAAGCACCACTGACTAATCATCCCCTGACTCATCCAGATCTCTTGGACCATCTTTCACAGCTCAGTTGTTTTATAGAGCTCTGTGAGAACCTTCATCAAGGCTACTCCATCTTAGAGCCCACTTCCTGCCCCCTGGCAGGCTGTTCTTCACAGCCTAACAGTTGCTGAGAAAGGGGCTGGGCCTGGGGGCACTGAGTAACTTATAACAGGTTATTTTCTCTCTTGAAATTTCCCCTCACCCTCAGAGTCTCACAGAAAGGGTAGCACCATTCATTAACCTTAAGCATGATTTTATTGGCACAATCTCTAACATCAGAGAAATCAACATTAAACTGGAAGAGTATTCTTTTCTGTAGTTGTGAACAAAATAAGGGGTGTGGAGGGAGAACCCCTGGGTTCTGATCCCACCATCCCACCCCAGCTGAAGGTCCGACATAGGACAAGTCACTCAACCACAACACGCATTTGTATCTCAGCTCTGGGATGGGAACAGCATCTGGGAGTATGGAAAAGGACTTTGGAAATAATAAAACTCTTTCGACTCCTACAAGAGAAGCCATGGCTTACAGAAAATGACACAGAATATGCAGCGAGATTCAAATCCATGCTCTATTCCTTAGGGGGAAATACCTAAATGACCTCTTAGAATCTTCATTTCTTAAGTCAAACAGAGAAAGACATGTATCATATGATCTCACTGATATGAGGAATTCTTAATCTCAGGAAACAAACTGAGGGTTGCTGGAGATGTGGGGGGGTGGGAAGGATGGGGTGACCGGGTGATAGACACTGGGGAGGGTATGTGCTATGGTGAGCGCTATGAATTGTGCAAGACTGTTGAATCACATATCTGTACCTCTGAAACAAATAATACATTATATATTAAAAAAAAAAGTAGGAAGGGAAAAATGAAGGGTGGGAAATCGGAGGGGGGAGACGAACCATGAGAGACTATGGACTCTGAGAAACAAACTGAGGGTTCTAGGGGGAGGTGGGTGGGGGGATGGGTTAGCCTGGTGATGGGTATCAAAGAGGGCACGTTCTGCATGGAGCACTGGGTGTTATGCACAAACAATGAATCATGGAACACTACATCAAAAACTAATGATGAATGTATGGTGATTAACATAACATAAAAAAAAAAAGGGTCTTCATTTCTTCTTCTGCATATTGTGGAGAGCGCCACCTCCAGGGACAGTTATGAGGATGCAGTGCCATAATGTATGGAGAGGGTTTTTGTAAACTCTGAAGCCCAAGGCAGATGTGAGTTGTTGTTCCCATAACAGTATTTGATAAATCACTAGCCAAGTTCAACTCTGTGTTTTGAGAAAAATACAGAAAGGACATAAAAAGGAGACAGAGACAACAGTGCTAGACGCTGAGGAGATTATGAAGATTATATTTCTCTATGCCAGTAAATTAATTCTTAATGGAGAGCTCCCAAGGAGAGAAATAGGCTAAACCTGAGAGGCCAACCGTAGCGCTTTCCAAAGAGAAAGTCATTTTCCTCAGATCAAGTCTGAACTTTGCCAGGCGTGGTTCACTGGATATTTGAGCCTTGAAGAGGCTCCAATCCCATTGTATGGTTGTAATTTGCCTCAAAAAAAAAAAAAAAAAACACAACCCACAACAAAAAAACAACTTTTTTTTCTGTCAGCAACATAAGGACTCTGAAACTCCAAGAGTTGCAACTGCTTTTGTACAACATTCTGCAGACACTTGAACTAAACCAGACGACGACGAAAGAATGTAATTGTTGGAGTTAGATCAAATTTAATTCTAGGCCACTGAGAACTTGCACAACCAGGGACACACTGCTCAACCTCTCTGCGCCTCTTCCCTCAGCTATACAATAAAGACTCTGATACATTCACTCCTCATAGGTCTGCAGTGAGGGTCATCATGCCAGCCAAACCCTCAAGAGAGTGCTAATTAGCCTCAGTAAAAGAATCCCCCCCAAAAAGAGTCATTTACTGCATGAAAGTAAGAATGGGGATCAGAAAGAAGTCTCTACTTGACTCTAAATAACAGGTATTAGTGGTTCATGGATTAATAATTTATAGATATGAACCAATTTTACAGCTAATCTCTTACTTGTTTTCCTTTTCCTTCTCTTTTAAGATCTCTGATACATAAAGTTTAGTCGAATCTACTCATCCCCCTAGCCGCCATGTTAAAGGATTCAATGTATATCCTTCCATTTCACCTTCCACGCATGCGTGCCCTAGACAGAGATTGAGACTGAGCTTTTGATTGTTTGCCTTCGTTTTACTTATCGATTCTCCTCGTGACAGACATATCAGGGCTTACCCAGGGCTTGATAGTCCACAAACACCATTGCATTGAACTTCCATATGGCCTTGAGCTGGCTTGTCAGAAGTCTGTTCTCAGGAGCTGGATTTCTAGATTATGAGACATGCACATGCTTAATTGTATGACATACTTCACATTCTCTCTAGAATGGCTGTTCTAATTACGTTTCACTCTGAAGTGCACGAAAGGTGCCTGCATCCCTGCAACTTTGCCAGCACTTGATTTGATTTGGCTGTCTAGTTTTTGCCCATTTATTGGGTCTGAAGTGGTACCTCATTTTAATTTGCATTTCTGTTTACTAGCAAGGTTGAATACTTTGTCATTTGTTTATTAGTCAATTAGATTTCCACTTTGGAAGTTACCTATTATCTCCATTTTCCATTTTTCTGTTTTTTTTAATTGCTGATTTACCATAATTTCTTGCTTAATTCTAGATAATTAACCCCCTGTTGTTTTTAGATACCACAGATATCTCTTCTATTGTCAACTTTGTCCATATGTCCTGAGTTAAGCAGAAATGTTTGGTTTTGCCATAGTCAAATCCATCAGTATTAGGATTTTTGTTTAGGGTTCTTGTTTAAGAATCTCCTGCTTACAAAGATCACAAAAATAGCCCTTTACTTCCTTCCAGAGTCCTGAACCATCAGGAGGCGACACTTAACTGCTGTGTGAGGTACGAGCCTCTCCTCTGACTGTTGTCTTTTTATGTCCTATAGTGGGAATGCTTCTATTTCCCCTTACTTATTAGGCACTGGCCTTTCTCCCCTCCTGTTTCAATACTTGTTCTCAACTGTTTTCAGAAGAGCATGGATAAATATATTTATATATTATTGGCTGTTAAGATTTAAATGCATAACACTTCTCAAGCACATCTTCAGTTTGAACAGAGAACATTTTAATGAAGTACTCCAGTACACACAAGAGTGTGGTATTAAAAAGAAAAAAGAAAAAAAAAGGCGGTGGGGGGAGGGTATGAAGCTCTGTGTTTAGGCAGACCTGAGTTTGAAGGAATCCTAGCTTTGACTATGACTTTGTAATGTTAATCAACTCACTTAACTTTTCTGTTGGAAATAGTAGCAGCTGCCATATAAAATTTATTGGTTAGAAATAATAATGGAGGGCGCCTGGGTAGCTCAGTCGGTTAAGCGGCTGCCTTCGGCTCAGGTCATGATCCTGGAGTCCCAGGATAGAGTCCCGCATCGGGCTCCCTGCTCGGCGGGGAGTCTGCTTCTCCCTCTGACCCTCCCCCTTCTCATGTGCTCTCTCTCTCTCTCTCTAATAAATAAAATCTTAAAAAAAAAAAAAGAAATAATAATGGAAATAGCGACTACTACATAGCTTCTACTGGCTGGAAAAGGCTAGATTATACTAAGGCTGTAAATGAATGCTGAAATCTCAAGGGCTTAACAAAGCAAAGGTTTCTTTCTCTCTCACAGAGAAACACGTCCAACATGGGTTAGCTACAGGTGGTCGCTTACGCTGACAGACTGGTCGATAGAAGCTCCCTGTCTAGAATGGTACTGGTCACACAGCTGAACGTCAAAGATGCTGGGGTGCACCTCCTGGATTCCTCACTCAGGATGGAAGTGCTCACTCCCCCAGGGGCCGGGAGTGTTGACTGGGGCAGCTTAAGCCTGAAACGTTCCACAGCCCTCAGTGAAAGAGAGATGCCACTCCCAAGGCTTGCCCCTCCCCCAGGGCAGCCTGCATGGATAATGACCAGCTAATTTAGGCTAGAAAGGCCCAGCCCCCTTTCCTCAGATGAGGACAACTCTGAGGGCCATCCCCATGCCAGAGCTCCATAAGGGACTGGCCAAGTCTTCCACTGCAACACAACTTCATCCTCTCTCTTTCTGCAATCCTGCTTCCCTTACACCTTCACAGGGGTGGTTCCTGAACACACCCACCAATGAGACGGCTGCATACAAATCCCTGCCTCAGAGTCAATTTCCTGGGAAATGAGACCTAAGAGAGTTGGTACTGGGAGGGATTCTAGGAAGCTGACTCTGACTTGGGACTTGGGAGGACAGATCGCCTACACCAGGAAAGCCCCATCACTTCTGGTAATTGAAGGACGGATGTCCCCGGGCATGCTGTAGTGGTACAATTTTTAACACTTTCACTGAGGGTGAAACAGAATGGAATAGAAGTGGAAGTAAAATCCACTGGCAGAAGTACTAGCTGAGGAGTCTGAGAGCTTTGGGGAAAGACTGTGGAACTGAGTGGCTCTTACTGGGTGCTATCAATGAAATGGAAAAAGACAAAGTCTGAGGATGGTTTATCTCCAATTGAAGGTGAATTACGAAAGCCAGAGGGCTTTCTTGGCAGCGCCAGCAAAGGCTCTTATCTCCTGTAGCCTAGGCAGAAGGAGCTGAGGATCAGGCCAGGACAGGATGATAAAGAGATAAGAGCTCCAGTAAAGGCTGAATTCTCAGCCCCAGCAAGGCTTCGGTACCAAGGTCAGGGACCTAATTGGAAAGAAGTAGGACCCCAAACCTGGGATGGGGACATCTGGATCAATGCACTTGAAAACCTTGATCGTCAGATTTCCCTAAACTTCTCAAGCCTGCAGAAATGACCAGAAGTGATGTCTTTGCTAGAGCAGGTCAACAAAGCTTTGGATGCGTTTTTCCAATCCTATCAGGAAGTCAGATCTGAAGCAGTATTTAATTCACGTGGGACAAAAAAACAGTATATTTTTATGATCTTACCTCAGAGCTATGTAAACTCTCCCACCCTCTGTTATTACACAGTTTGAAGGGGCCTGGACCATCTGGACATTCTTTACAATATAATATTGGTCAGTTACATCCATGACATTATGTTAATTGTTTATGATGAGGACAATATGGCAAGCTGAGGAGGTATTAGCAACTGTGAGGATTCAAGGGCTCCCTGCCTTAATGAAATTTTAAGAGCCTAGTGGCCTGGAACATGCCAGGGCATCTCCTTCAAAACAAAGGGCAAATTAAGGCATAACCTACTCTCACCCATAAGAAGGAAGCATTTTGGAGATGGATCACTTGAATGCCACCTGTCAAGAAAAACCCCAGGGTTTTGGGTTCTAGAGGCAACCTACCTATGCTTGGATATTCCGCTCCAACCCGCTCACCAAGTGACATGGAAGGCTGCCCAAGCTGGTCCGGGCTGCAGTGCAAGGAGTCATGCAACCTGCTGCTTAGGTCATAAAACAGTGCCTGTGGTAACAGAGATATCTATGGTGGGGAAAAAAACTCTGTGTGGAGTGTATAGTAAAGAAATTAACCCTGTACAGAGAGGTTTCGTCTTTGCCCTGGCCTCCTGGAAGGTAATCCCTGTTTGTCTGGGAGTCTTGGGCCAGCCAGACAGTAACAACGTGATTTCAAGTGAGGGCTTTGAATCATGTGCTATCAGTTGGCCTGGAGACAGATTGAGCATGTGGACAATCAATCTTATCTTTCTAATGGATCCCAAGAAAAACTCTGAAGACCAAGGTTTGGATAACTTCCCCAGTTGGCAATTCTGTGTGTGCACTGTTACACATCAATGCTGGGGAAGTAATGTGTCGGGGCTCCTCAGAATGAGAACAGAGTAAGTTCTACATTTGGTACTTCCCCAAACTCTGCCCTATGTACTTTTTTCCTTAGCTGCTTTTAATCTGTATCCTTTCACTGTAAAAAAAGTCCTAACTGTGAGTATAATAGCTTTCAGTAAGTTCTGTAAGTCCTTCTGACAAATTATCAAAACTGAGAGTGGTTTTGGATCCCCCCACCCCCCAAAAAGACATGAAGTTGAAGTCAAAAGTGAGAGTAGTTTTGTGGGTGGGCTATTCCCTCTAACTTTGTAGTAGGCCTAAACTCCTCACATGGAGCTATGGGGCAAGGCCCAATAGGAGAACCACAGTGTAGACCCCTTAGGATTCTGGAGCCAGGCCACGACATCTGTATTGGGGAATTATACACTATCCAAAAATAGTTCTTGGCATGTTACTGGGCCTTAGAGATGAGTCTCCAAACACAGGGATCATGTGTCTGTGCATCTAGAACTGCTGATCATGAGCTGGCCCAAACTGTAAGATTACACAGCCCAGTAACAATCCATCACAAGATAGAAATAGTACATTAGGGGTCAGTCACAAGAAGGGTCAGAGAGCACAAGTGAGCTGTACTAGCAAGTGGTCCCGACCCCCATGTTACTGCTGTTGCATCATTACTTCCCCTCACACCAATGGTCCCACAGTGGGGTCCCTTATAACCAGCCGGTAGGAAAAGAAAAGAGACAGAGCTTGGTTTACAAATGAGTTTGGGTTTGTGTAAATACAAACCAAAGACAGACTTACACTGTCCTGAAAGACAGTAGTGAGAGAAAATCCTCCCACTGGACAAAACTGTGGGTGGCTTATGGGGCCATCTGCTCTGTGTGATAAGAGCATATATAAACACTTGGACAGTTGTGAATGTTTACCTTGGTTGGTTAAGGGCCTGGAAGCAAAAAGGCTGGAAGGTCAAGGAAAAAAGGTCTTGGAAAAAGTCTTATCCATGGACCTTTGGGACATAAACAATATAAAAGGCATTTACTGAGCCATCCACCTGGCAAGAGAGACAGAGAAGGACATAGGATGGCAGAGTAAGGATAAAAGTCAGAGAGAGATTTGGGGGTGCCTGGGTGGCTCAGTCAGTTAAGTGTCTGACTCTTGATTTCTGCTCAGGTCATGATCTCAGGGTTGTGAGACTGAGCCCTGCATCAGGCTCCATGCTCAGTGGGGAATCCTCTTAAGATTCTCTCCCTCTCCCTTTGCTCCTCCCCTCAACTCATGCACGCTCTCTCGCTCTCTAAAATAAATAAATAAATCTTTAAAAAAAGTCAGAGAGAGATTTGAAGATGCTATAATGTTGGCTTTGAAGATGGAGGAAGGGACCATCAGCCAAGGTATGCAGGCAGCCTCCAGATGCTGGAAAAGTCAAGGAAACAGATATTTCCTAGTGCTTAATAGAAATTTCAATCAGGGCAATGAACTCTTCATTTACAAGGCATCACTAACATGTAGCATGAGATTTTGCACAAAGTAGGCACTCAATAAATATTAATGGATGAGTGAATGAATCACTGAATTAAATCTTCACATTCATGATTCTCTGCAATCATGAATTATACATGAGCTCTTTTCTGTCTTTGGAATGACCTTCCTCCAACCTGATAAATCTACAAAAGTTCACCTCATCCAAAATAAAGTCATCTCTACAGTAAAACCCTCCTACTCCTCAACACAGTTAACTTCCAAATGTACTCCCTTTACTATTTGTACATACTTCCTCCACAGCATTTACTACAGTGAACTCTGTTTATTTATATACATGTATATCTCTTAAGATTGTGAGTAGCTTAGAGAAAAAGGGTGATGAATTATTTATTCAAATATCCCCTAGAGTCTTAGCATCGTGCCTGGCACATAATAAATTGTTGAACATTTGTTGAATGAATAAGTGAATGAAGAATGAAGGAGAGACAGTTTCAAGTCTATGCAGAATGAGTTCAAAACCCAGGGGAGGAAATCCGTATAAACCAGATAGAGAAGGGATTTCCCTGAGAGAGAACCTGGGACAAGATTTGGATTTCTGGGGCCAGTCAGAGAAATGTCAGAGAGGCATCTTTACAATAGCCTAAAACCCAGGAGAGTAATGTCTAAGGGTAGAAATGACAACTTGAGCCTGACTGATCCATCTTTGGACCATGAGATTTAGAAAGGAACCATGGATTGCATATCAAACATCACAAAGCTCCCTGGCCTCAGCCCTCCAGGGGCTATACCTGAGCAGTGGTCACTCTAAAAGACAGGGGGACACAGGCTCTAAAACCAGGCTGTCTGGGTTCAAATCTTACCTTTGCCACCTACTAGTTGTGACCTGGTGCTCAGTGTTCACATTTTCTATGCCTCAATTTCTTCATCTGTATATGGAAGTAATAACAGTATATATAACATAATAGCATATAATTATTAATGATAGTATATTATAGTATATAATAGTATATTGTATAATAAATATATATATATTATACAATACTAAAAAAAAACCACTCTCTATATATAGGGTGTTTTTTGTTTGTTTTTTTAGTTTAAATAGGTCCTGTGTTTAGAATACTGTCTGGCACTTACAAGCACACAACCAAAAAGAGACTTCTGAATACTATCTAAAAAACACCGAAATGCTGACTTGGACTGTTAGAGAACTTGGTAAGATTTCTGCAAACTTTTTAACTCCCCAGGTACTTTTAATTTTTGCTAACCTTTATATATAGTCCCACAGAGGGCAGCGGTAAAGTCTCTAAATAGTCTCTCAGAGTTTATCTGGGGGGACATTAATAAAGAGCGGGGCTAAAAGGAATCATTCGGCTACCAGATCTGTTGTGGAAGAAGAGCGGCCCCTCGCATAAAGCAGATACTGGAGCCTGAAAGGAGAAAGGGGAGGAAGTCAACCCCCCAGGCCATGGAGCCCACACGCAAAGGGGACAAGGGACTCCCCAGGATGGAGACATGGCTCCACGGCTTTAAGCTGCAGGCACACGGCTCCCTGAAAACATCCAAAATGAACCTCATCTCTGCCTCCAAGTGTCCCATGTCCAGCAGGCAGTATATCACACTAATAAACTTGCAGCTGTTTTGTTATATTATCCTTCTCCTTTATCCCTCCTATCAGGTCTGTCACCAAATGTGAACTATTTTTTCTATTTCTTTTTTTTCCCCATTTTATTATTGAAGTATAAAATACAGAAAATTATATGTTCGGCTTAAAGAACAATAGCAAACAAGCACCCATTTATTCCTCCATCCAGGTAAAGACACAGAATATTGGCAGGGCTTTTAGTGTCCTTTACGGGCTCCACCCGGAGAATCCTATCCTTTGTTACTCCGGTTTCCATGGATTCACCTTCACTGCTGTAACTCCACTGTTGTCACCAGACTATCATTACCTCAGACCAACATCGAAGTTGTAACTACTTCATTCATTCATTCATTCAAAATATAATGAGCACCTCCTACTAGATGAGCGGTATGCTGGGCTTTATTGAAATCAAAAGCGAAGCCCTGCCTTCCAGGAGCTCAGATTTGAAGGAACAGACAGACCAGAGATGGACAAGTACAACCGAATGTCATGAACACAGGACCGAGGTAACAGAGATGCTTTGATGGCTGGGGAGAATCCTGGTTCATCTCCCTGTGGCCTCCTTCAAACTCTCCAGCACCCCATTTTTATTATATTATATATGTAGTCTAGGATTAACAATAATTTCCCTCTACCTAGTTTTATAACCTTCCAAAATCTGGCACAAAGGAACATGCATCAGGCATAGATCTGAGTCTAAGCTCTACCCCTTATAAGCTGTGTCACCTGAGAAAGTCTACTTAACCTCTCTGAGCTCCAGGATCCTCATCAGTAAAATGAGAATCATAGTAACATTTCCTGCTGAGTTATTGTAGGTATTGTATTCATGATGAACGTCAAAGTACTCTGCCAGCTAAAAAGCACTATGCAAATATTGTATGGGATGTTCTCTTTCCTCTCCTCTTGTCCTTGTTGAAATTTACCCACCATTAAAGATTCAACAATTATGTCTTCCATGGACCCTGAAGCTTCCAGTCAATCTCTCTGTACCCTTGACTCCTCTTGCTATTTTAGTCAGCACCACATATTTTGGGCCGGAATGACTTTGCAGGAGTGAGTTTAATTTCTCAAAGCAGACTCTGAGCATTTTGAAGGTAAGATTATGTCTCATATTTTCCTAGTGTCCTCCAAGGACCCAACACTCTGCTTGACGTCATTTAGAAGATTCTCACATGTTCATTGCTTATTGAGCAGAGTATGACTAGCACAGCGTTAGAATTCAATTATAGAAACACTGTCTTGATGGTATTTCTATATATTTCTGCCAGAAATTTGTTATGAAATTAAAATGGCTGCAAAATACCAGCAACACCTGAACATCTAATGTGTTGTTAAACTGATGTCAAATGAGGAATTAGAAGTTCCAGATTTTGACTTATATTCCCTATCACTGACTGCATTCCCTCAGACAAATGTGGCCAGATGCCTCAGTTTTGACACGTGCAAAATGAAGTCATAAACTGCTATCAATTCCGGGGGGAAAAAAAAAAACTATCAATATGTTCTATGAAGAAGGCTTTGGAATGCCATGATCTCCTAGAAATAAAGAACGCAGTCAAACATTGCTTTGCGAAGACCTTTTTGGATATGACACCAAAAGCAAAGGCAACAAAAGCAAAAAGAGCAAAACCAGACAAGTGCGATTGCATCAAGCTAAGAAGCTTTTGCACTGTCAAGGAAACCATCACCAGGCTGAAAATGCAAACTATGGATGGCAAAAATATTTGCAAACCATATATCTGATAAGAGGTTAATGTCCAAAATATATAAAGAACTTACCTCAAGAGCAAAATAATAATAATCATCATCTAATTTTAAAAATGGGCAAAGGGCCTGAATAAACATTTCTCAAAAGAAGACAAACAAAAAGCCAACAGATATACAAAAAGATACTCAATGCTACTAATCACCAGGGAAATGCAAATCAAGACCTCAGTGGAATACCACCTCACACTTGTTAGAATGGCTATCGCCAAAAAGATGAAAGATACCAAGTTTCGACAAGGATGTGGAGAAAAGGGAATCCCTATACACTATTTATGGGAATGTAAACTGGTACAGCCATTATCAAAAACCATATGGAGGTTCCTCAAAAAATGAAAAATAAAACTGACATATGATCCAGTAACCTCACTTCTTGTAATAGATCCAAAAGAAATGAAATCAATATCTCAAAGAGGTATCTGCCCTCCCCTGTTCATTGCAGCAGTATTCACAATAGCCAAGATATGGAAACAACCAAATGTCCATTGACAGATGAGTGTGTGTGTTATATATATATATATATATATATATATATATATATATATATATATATATATATATAATCGAATAACATCTCATTATATATACATGTATATATAATGGGATGTTATTTGGCCATAAAAAAAAAAAGAGAGAGAGAGAAGGAAATCCTGCCATTTGAGACAACATGGATGAACTTGGAGGACATTACTCTAAGGGAAATAAGCCAGATACAGAAAGACAAATACTGCATGGCCTCACTTATATATGGAATCTAAAACAATTGAACTCATAGTAACAGAGCAGAATGCAGGGGTTGGGGGGAAATGGAAGATGGAGAGATGTTGGGCGAAAGGGTATAATGTTTCAATTATACAAGAAGAATAAATTCTGGAAATCTAACAGACAGTAATGTAACTACAGTTAGTAATACTATAGCATATACCTTAAATATGCTAAGAGGGTATATCTTAAGTGTTCTCACCATCACCACCACAACAAAAATGGTAACTGTGTGAGCTGATGGATACATTAATTAGCTTGATGGCAGTGATCATTTCACAATGTATAACAATATCAAAACATTAAGTTGTATACCTTAAGAATATACAAATATTATTTGTCAGTTATACCTTAATAAAGCTAAAAAAAGAAAAGCAGTCAAATATATTCAAGATATCCTTATAATAATTACTGTTTCTACATTACCCCAAATTAGCTGTAGATATCATCATACACATCCACCAACTCCATGGACGAGGTGAATTCTTAAATCTGTTTTACTTAGTCTAATTTAGTCAAAAAAAGTGAAAAGGCTTGTGGGGGCACACATGGAACTGGGAAGAGGGTAGCGAATGCTGGTAGAACAAAGAAAACTTCTTAATCTCCTATAGAAAGCCTCATTTTCTCCAATCCACATTCCTTCCTATGCCCCCAATAGTCAAGCTTTAACGTCAGAAAGAACAAATCTCTGAATGCCAGGAAAATGATGATTCCTTTCTCATCATTTTCCTTTGATTTTATGATTAGCAATTGGTAATCTAAAATATACCCTATACATCAGAGTCAGAATACTGACTTTTAATACTTCTCAGTTGTTCTGCTTTTAGTATCCAGAGTTTGTCTATATTTTGAACAGTTCACATTGACTATTAGTGTAACTCCGACCATGCATGAATAGTTGTTAAAGGTAAATAAATAAAACACTGCTGTTAATTAATGTGACTTACCATTTCTTAAAGAGAAGGTGCAGAGTGGAGCAGAAAAAGGTTAAAATTTATAACCAGAAAGACCCAATTTGAAATCCATTTACTTATCATCTAGATCATGGGCAAGTTACCTTCTCCAAGACTCAATTTTCCCACCTATAAAATTTATAAGACTGACGTAAGAATTAGAGTGAATGTCGGTAAAACATCCATCCTGGTATTTTCTGTGAATAGTTACACAACGAACGTTAAATGCCTAGAATGCATGCTGGTAATTTACGTTAAATTGTCTTTAATCCAGTTTTCTGTACTTCTATTTTAACTTGTCTTGACCCAATACCAGTGACTGGGGGGATGGAGGGGTAATCAGAATATCCTGGGAAATGAGGAAATAGTAGTATTTGAAGAAAGCATATTCAATATCACCATTGTTTTTAATTGGATCAGGTGGATTATTAGGGACATGTTTCCAGGTTCCCTATAGGAGCCATGGAATAGCGTCCTAGTAGTTTAGATTTTGTTTCAGGTGGGCTGTGGGTTTTGTTGTTTTTGTCACTGTTGTTTTAATGAATGCCAGCATGGATCATCGTCACCATAGAACAACTTCCAAGCAGACATACTTTTAACAACCAGCATTAACTGCGGCGATAGATTTCCTGGTTGTGTCTGTGCTGCTGATGCTTATAACACTAGAGTTCATGAAGGTGAAGAGTGTCTGACAGCATACTTGTGGCATTTGAAGATTTCATTTGACAGTATCGACTGCCGTGAACACCCACCAAACAACATTGATAAGAGTATCTCGTGTGGTTTTTGCTAGGCGGTCTGATACAATGAAAAGAGATTTGGGCTCAAAATTCACAACAGCTGGTCCCACCCCTGATTCTATGTTGGATTTGCTCTGTGACCTTGAGCATTTTATTAAAGCTCTTTGGCACTGGGCAGGATCTGTAAAATTGGGGCAGTATCATTGTAATACAGCTTCAACTCACAGTTCGGTGGCACAGCATTTCTATTACAATCTAGTGCGCACCAACAATGGGACAGCTTTACTGAATGCAGAATAAATCTTTGGCTGACAAACTGAGCTGGGAAGGCAGGTCACACACCCAGGGGAACGATGGGGAAATAAACTCAGGGGAATTACCATGCATTATAAAGAATTTTATAAATATAGTTTTAGATAGACTTGTATAATGATAATAAGAGACAGGAGGATGCTGTACTCAAATCAGAATAGGAGGACAAGGAGATTGGGTACTATCGCTAGCCTCCATTTTAACATTTAAGGCTACAATTATGGTGCTTTTGCTAGACATCACAGCCAGTTCATTTGTATTTTCCTGTCTGATTGGCTGAACCCAGGCTTTGCCACACAGCTTTTGGCTGGAATGGTAGGCACATCCCACGCTATCAAGACAAGTCACATATGCAAATTACCCTCAGATTCTGGCTCTTATCTGCTACAAACATGGTGGGGGGTGGGAGGAAGAGTGGTGGAGTGTCTGTTTATGAATTCAATGGCTTAGAGCCCAGGGAAATATGAGGATGCTTTATTGCTGCAGCCACCACCTCCTGATAAAGAGAAGAGAGATCGTGACCATGACAAAGAGAACAAAGTTACTGCAATAAGCAAGGTATCGGGCACCTGGGTGGCTCAGTTGGTTAAGCGATTGCCTTCGGCTCAGGTCATGATCCTGGAGTCCCGGGATCGAGTCCCGCATCGGGCTCCCTGCTCAGCAGGGAGTCTGCTTCTCCCTCTGACCCTCCTCCCTGTCATGCTCTCTGTCTCTCATTCTCTCTCTCTCAAATAAATAAATAAAATCTTTTTAAAAAATAAATAAATAAATAAGCAAGGGTATCTCCCAGAAGTGACACTCAGTATGCTGGGGAAAGCACATGGACAGGACCAGAGGATGGATGAGAATCTTGTCATTGTCTCTATGAAAAAGGAGAGCAAACCCCAAAACGCAAGCAAGGCGCAATGAGAGGATAAGATGAAAATCAAAGTACGGAACACAGTATCATTCCTGGCCATGGTGCATGGCCCAGGTCAGCGGCGTTCAAGGTGTGCTCTCTACACTGTGTCACCACCTACAGCAACACACGTATAAAAACTGAAGCTGAGTGTTTAGAAACTTTCAGAGCAGTTTCATAATCACGTCTACTGAGTCCAATACTAAAAAAATTTAGGTTTAGATTTTGTACGTCTTTTAAAAAATTTTATGTTTCTAGTACTTTATTTTTATGATACTTCACAAAAGTATTGGTTTATGACCGATTCGGAAATGAAGTGTTAGAAACAGTTCTCTACCCCATATAACATGTTGAGAAGAAATAGCTTAGTTCACAGCCCACATCAGTCCCTTTGGATTAAAGGGTTCTGTAAATACACATTCATCCAGGGATATGAGATCTCATTAAATACCTCTTAAACACCCAAGGATACATTGGTAGCAGATACAGATACAATAGTATGTCGGCAGGAAAGGAAGCAGATACAGTGTCAGTAGATCCAGAGAAAAGCATATAAGCCGAATGTCTGAATTATTAAGGAGTAGGTTTAGACTCAAGAAATGTACCAGTCTGGGTTCAATCAGGAGACAGAAATCACCCAGCAATTTAAACAGGGGCAGTTTAATATAAAGAATTCTTCAACAATTGCAGGGGAGTCAATAAAGAGATGTTAAAGAGCACTCTAAAGAGTACCCAAAGGCTAAGTGAGAGTCCCTACAGCTGCAGATCAGACCTCATTGGAGGAAATGGGGGAGCGAGAAGTGTACTGGGCTGCCTGAGCCAGAGCCGGCCCACAGTGGCAGAGCAAGCAGGAGCCAGCCCCCCGGGGGCAGGTGAGTCAATGCTGGGCGAGGGCACAGAGACGGAAGTGGGCACTGCTATAGGCACAGGCCTAAAGTAGGCAGTGTCTGCATCTTGGGGGGGGGCGGGTAGGTCACCCGAATCACTGCACCACGTCTGCAACGTGGTCACCACGCCCAGGCCAGGCCAGCAAGTTGGCCAAGAGATTGCACACTCTGCGCACACAGCTGGGACAGGGCAGCACCAGAGTGCATGTGTGCCCCCGCACGCGCGCACGCCGCCGCCACCGCCACCACCACCGCCACCCCCACCCCCATTCCCTTACCCCTCATGGACCAGACAGTAGGCACAAGAAGGAAAAGGCATCACACTGGAGCCAGGAAGAGACGCCCCCCTACTCCTCCCGCAGTGCTCCTCTAGCGCCCTCTGTTGGTAATGGTTAGCTGTATGCTCTCTGTAAAGGAGAAAGGCTCAGTGTCCATCATTGCACCACAGGACCCGAACACTGAATTTGGAGCTGCGAGCTGAACACTGATGACTGGTGCAACGTTAGAAAGAACAGTGCCACACATGAGCTAAGGAAAAATGACTCAGGAGGCAAGTTCTCATAATAACTCAGTGAGTCTGATTATCCCCATGTTACAGATGAGAAAACTAAGGCACAGAAGGTTTAGTAACGTGCACAAAGCCACATAGCTAGAAAGTGGGAGAGTAGGGATTTTAACCCGGGAAATTAGGCTCTAGAATCTTTGCTTTTTTTTTTTTTTAAAGATTTTGTTTATTTATTTGACAGAGAGAGAGACACAGCGAGAGAGAGAACACAAGCAGGGGGAGTGGGAGAGGGAGAAGCAGGCTTCCCGCAGAGCAGGGAGCCCGATGCGGGGCTCGATCCCAGGACCCCAGGATCATGACCTGAGCCGAAGGCAGATGCTTAACGACTGAGCCACCCAGGCGCCACCTAGAATCTTTGCTTTTTAACAACCATATGATGATGCTCACAGTTGTGGACTAATTAAGCAATAATAGCTAACGTTCACGGGGAATTTACTATACATCAGACATTATGTTGAGTACTTTATATCCCTATTCTCTTTAATCGTTGTCACATGCCCATGAAACAGAGCCTTGGGCTACCCCCTCTCTTTTGGAGATAAGGAAATAGAGCTTCTAGGGGTTTATCACCTAGCCTAAGGCTACACAGCTAATAGGCAGTTTTGTTTCCAGGTACTCTGCTTCTGGACCCTGGATACATACATAACCATCCGGGTCTCTTTGTACAGGAAGAGTCAGAGAGGAAAGAACACAGCAACAAAAATCATCAAAGAAGGCTTCAGAAGAGAGAGGTGGCCTACGCTGGACTTTAAGGTTTGGTAGGATCTGAATAAACAAAAGGTACAGAGCAGTTTTGCTTATTTGGCACACACACAAAATTTTTTTTAATTTTGTTTTAGTGTACTTCCACACCTTAAAAAATCTAGAGATTTCACACAAAATCTGAATTTCTAGCTTCTAAATATGTAGAGGATATGTCAATACTGAGCTACACCATGACATGGCGTCCATTCGCTAGGGCCTAGTAGCAACGGGGCCCTTTCGACCTGCTGTGCCCTCCCCAGTTTGCCATGCTCCCCACCACTCCCTGCTGTCTCACACCCATCTGCTTCACTCATTCACACTGCATGGCACCTGTGGGAAACTGAGACTGCACGTGGAGGCAGAGAGTCTCAGGCTGGGGAGAAAGCATGATGGAAGGTACGAAAGCAGAGATTATCATGTCACGGGCGTGCGTGTGTGTAGTCCAACTCAAGAGAAAAAGTAGAGGAGTAAGAAGTAAATGATGGCACTGTTTAGAGCTGAATGGAGAGATGAGCTGGGAGTTGAGCAAAGGAATAAAGGAAGGACAGTGAAGAATTTCAGCAGGGAGATTCTATGAATGACTCCTCTCAGAGATGTGGTCCTGGGGGTGTGGCATTTCAAAAGTTGAGTTGGGTAGGAGAGATTAGACAGGGGAGAAACAAGTGGGACAAGACTTGAGGGGACACTGCACTGAGCCACATGAAAAGCAGTAAGAGTTTTAGACCAATTAGGAGCCCCTGTTCCTGCCTGGTGCAGCCAGGAAATATTTAGCACCTTGTCCGGCTTTATTTACTTAAGTAGTCCTGGTGTAGTAAACAGAGTGGGAAAAGGTGATGTTTGGGCTAGAGGGTGATATGGAAAAGAGATGATTTTTCACTACTAAACAGATGGGGAGACTGAACAGGAGAGTGTTGGCAAATAGAGAAATGTCACAAAAAGAGCCTGCAATAACAGCCTTAAGCCATAAGTGTCTCTTTTCTCTTTTCTTTCCACACAGTCTATACCCACTCCTTGTAAATTCCTTTTTTTTTTAAGATTTTATTTATTAGAGAGAGAGAGAATGAGAGACAGAGAGCATGAGAGGGAGGAGGGTCAGAGGGAGAAGCAGACCCCCCGCTGAGCAGGGAGCCCGATGCGGGACTCGATCCTGTGACTCCAGGATCATGACCTGAGCCGAAGGCAGTCGCTTAACCAACTGAGCCACCCAGGCGCCCATAAATTCCTATACACTTAATAAAAATAGTATATGTGAAAGCAATTTGCATAGAGCAGGGCACATAGCAGGTGCTCAATAAATCTAAGTCTGACTCAAGACAGACATTTCAGTTTGCCAATCTGCATTTCTGTCAGGTCTGCAAAGATCAACTTCAGCTGTAATAGAATCAGTACTTTGAGGGCATCACTGCAGCTCAAGAGGAAGGAAACCACTAATGAGGAGAAACTGCAGCAAGAGGAATAGGATGAAAGAGTAACACATATTTTTATTCCTACGGGAAATAATTGCCTAGAAATCGCATAAAGTTTCTCAAGTTGAAAACTAATACTGTACTTTAAATGCCCTCTAAAGCCCATGATCTAGTGACTGCACTTTTACCCTGAGCTGAGACATGTGGCACAGTAAATACAATTACAACCAAAGTCAATATACTCTTTACATTGTGTATTTCCTCTCATCAGTGGGTTTTCAATGGGTGACATCAGTATAGCATTGAAGTACTTCAGCCCAAAGCATCTCAGTTATGGGGTCATGAAGGATTTCTTCCATGTTAAATTTTTTATGGGAACAATATGATACAGTAGAACAAGTATTAATATAGCATACCAAGGATTCTAATACTAACCTTGCCAGGTATTGAGACTTTGGGCAAATCACTTTACCTCTCTGGGTCTCAATATCTCCCTCTAAGAAATGAGATCAGAGAGCAATGGTTCCTAAATCCAGCTGAATAACAGAATCACATGGGGGGTGGGGGGTTTGCAGAATTTTAGAAACCTACATTCCTGGGCTCTCCAGCCTATTACTCAGAATATCTGGAGACAGACCCAAAATCAGGCCCTTAACAAAGAACCACAACATCTCAGTGGCTTACGTCAATAAATATTTAGGTCACAAGTCCATAGGTGAGTCAGCTGGTCTTGGCTGGGCTCAGCTGCATGGTCCTGCTGATCCGGGCTGGCTCAGTCACATCTGGGGGTCATCAGATGGTTGCCTGATGGGGGCTGGGCTCCGCGGGGGCAGCCCAGTTCTGATCCACGTGCATGCATGTTATCCTACTCTAGGGACCAACATCCTACATGATGGATGATTTCTCATACAACACCAAAGGTGCAAAGCAGCCAGCTGAACTCCACAAGCTCATTTCAAGCCTTTACTACCCCATGTCTGTGGAACATCAAATTGACCACAACAAAGTCTAGGCTATCATCGAAGGGGAAAAGTATGCTCTTCCCATGGAAATTAGGAGGAAAGATAGATATTTTTGAAGAATAATCCCATCTGTCACAGGAAACTGTATTTTTTTTTTTTTAATCCCCAGGTGACTTGGATACAGAGTCAGGAATAAATGATCCAAGGTATTTTCTAGCTCTATCATTCTAAGATGCTGTAAACTGATGAAGAGAAAGTGAAATTGGGTTGAGAATAAGGTGATCTGGGTGGAGAGAAATGAATCCTTACCACCATCAAGCAAAAGCCATTACCCATGGCACAGTGAGAGTCACAGCCAGTGACTTGTGGAAAATATGAGAGACTATCCTCTTCCAAGCGCTCATATGAGCTTCCTCACTTTGCTCCGGACAAACCCCTACCAGTAAGCTGTTAGGAGTCTCATCCTTTTCTCATCTTCTTTTAGACCAAGAAAATGGCCCAGAAAGATGAATCCTCTTGCTTCAGGCCACACAGCTCAAACATGGCAGCATCAGGATTCTAACCCTAGTTTGGCTCCCGAGTCTCGACTCCTTTCACTGCGGCTTTACCTGCCTTCACACAAGGTTACAGCAAGGACCCAGCCAAGCACAGCAGAGTCTGGAGACTGGAAAACTTCCTGAGAAGTTTCTCATCTCTAAAGTGGGCGTCACAGAACCTGCATCGTAGGGTCTCTATAGGAGTAAATGGGTCAATGTTTGTAATACTGTGCAGTGTGTATATATATACAGTCTAGAACATGGCAAAGGCTAATTAGGTGTCTGTTAAATAATGGTCTCATTGGGACACATGGCTTGTGTATAGGATAGAGAACAGTGATTCTCAGGGTATGTTCCTCAGACCATATCCCACACTGACTGGGACGGGGCCCAGCAACCTGCATGTTAACAAGACCTCCGAGGGATTCTGATGCATGCTCAAGTACCTCCGGAATCTTGCTGTCCTCTGCCTCTTATTAGAAAACTCCGTAAGTCGATATCAAAATAATGGTATTTGCCACTTATTGAACCCTCCAAAGTATTAGGCACTGCACTAGGCACTTTTAATCCTCCCAACAGCCCTAGGAGGCCATCGCTATTATTACTCCCAGTTTGTAGATAAGAAAATTGAGGCACAGAGCAAGTAAATATAAATAGCAAACTGGCCACTCTAGGATTTGAACCCATTCTGTCTAACACCAGGATCTACGCTCTTCAATCTCATACCACATGACTGGAAGAGCATCAGGAACAGCTCTTAGACACAAAGCTCTGGCTTTAGGCACAAACCTGCCACCATGAGCACCCACCCTCCAGGGAGACGTCAGAAAGGCAAAGAGCAGTTGCTCTTCCCTGGGATTGGAAATCACAGTGTCTCTTATCTGCTGGTACCTCAGTCTCTGCCTTGCTGGATGCTAGACCCCACCTGCCATAATCTCCCCAAAGGATAGTAACCCTTCCAGCCTCTACTGCCTTTCTAGACTCACTCTCTCTGTTTTTAGACCTTGGGTGTTCTGGATTCTACCAGACTTGCCTGTTCCTTCGGTCTCCAACTAGACCTGAGTTTCCTACCAGCCCCTCCCACATCTCTGACCTGTTGCCCGGCCAGCCCTGCACACGCCCAGCAGAAAACACATAAACCATTTCCCAACCACTCAGAAACGCACACACGCCTACGCATATTAAGAGTTTTGTAAGAGATTCAAACGGCTCGTTTGGCAAATTTTAAAAACCACACTATCTACGCTGTTTGTGCCTTGTTCTTAAAACAGAAAATGAAATATCCTGGTTTTTAGCAAAGAGACCATCTCTTAAGGGCAGTTGCCAAATCTCTGAATGTGTATGTCTTCAGGGACAGTGACAAGAGTCCCTGCCATTTGCATCTGAGCTATTTCAGTTTTTACCTTCATTCGGAGGGCCTCGATGCAGCTGTCTAGAGCACATGGTTATTTGTAAAGCACCCCCTGCCAAATCCATGTGCCAGGTGGAGAGTAATAAAGGAAACTTTGATCTCACCTGGGACAGAGGCCAGCTATGCTAGCCAAAGAAGCAGAGAAGAGAAAGAGCAGGGCTCAAAAGGGGCACCACCCACCCTCCGAAAGAGGCCGCAGACAGAGGGAGGGAGACAGACAGAGAATGCCTGCGCACATACGTTGTCAGGAAGGGCTGGTGGGTTCAGAGAAAGCCCCAGAGAGCAGCTGCTTTTGTTTCCTTGGAGGCAGAGCCCAGTAGGGGTGGGGAAGACAGGAGTCCTGGAGACAATTACCAGAAAGGCACTCCCTGGTGTTCTAATGAGGCAATTAGAGCCTGAGGTTTCCACTGTCAGAGCAGGACAAGGCTCCAAAGACCCCAGCCCAACCCCCTCGTTTTACAGAAGAGGACTCCACTGAGGCCCAGAGAAGGAGAATGACTTGCCCAAAGTCACAGCGCCAATTAGGGATGGGACCAGAACCAGGTATCCAGACACCATGTCTCTGCTGGAATCGAAACCCCACCCATCCGGAGGGCGGCATCTGAGGGCGGGTGGGGGGTGAGGAGAAAAATGCTCATGGCAGCAAAAGGGTTTTCACTCTTTGCAGCCTGGGTGGATTTCCTTCAGGGGGCACAATCGGTTCAGGGGGAGGCCTATTGCTGAAAAGAAGCCTGGGTCAGGGTGGGGAGGGAAAGGACTGGATCAGGGGTGGGGGTGAGGTGGGGGGCTGAGGTAGCCCCCAGGAGGCTGTGACTTTTACCTGTCTGAGCCAGATACTGCCACCTTGAACAAACACATGATTCATCTCTGCATTTCTAAGGAGCCCATTCCCAGGGCTCTCAGGGGGTCCTAAAAGGCACAGAGCCCTGAGATGCCTGGAGTTTCAAATTTTGAAGGGCCTCCCAAGCCCAGAGGCCACCAAGCCTCACAGTGTTTCCTTAGTCCTTAACAAGCCCAATAAATCCGCTAACAAAAGGCAGAAGAAAGAACCTGAAGAATGCACCCTGCCTTCGCCTCCCGCCTCTGCCCCCCTCTGCTCCCTGCACACTTGTCCTCCTGAATTGCCTCTTTGTCTGCCCATCTCCCTAAGCAGGCTCAGCGATTTGCATCTTTGCTGTTCCCCTTTTTTAAAATGACAGAAAAACATTCAGCAGAGTGGAGCCTGCCCTAGCAGGGCTCCTGCCCACAGAAACAGAGGCACGGAAGTCAACTTGACATTTAGCCAAGTGTGACCCCTCCCATCCCTTCACACATACCCCAATGTAGACTTTAATAAAGAAGGTTCTGAGAACGGGCAGTAAGGGACTAAAGGAGAAAAGGCACAATCTTTTCACCGTGCACAATTCAGTAAGCATCTCTGTGCACAAATTCTTGTGTATGAGTCACTGGAGCTGATGGGGTTCAGGACACACTACCCCCAAATATGGCTCCTTGGCATACTGAATACTGTAAGCTGAGGGTCACTCTGACCTCCTCCCCTGCCTCATCCCTCTCCCCTGAAACAGGTCACAGAACCCTCACCGAGAGGTACCCTCCTGATACCTGGGGAAAGGAAGAATCTGAACAAACAGGCCCTTGTTAAGTTCCCTCCAGTTTATTAGTTTACTAGACTCATAATCCTTAACCTAGCACAGTCCTCCACGGCTGCTCACTCTTCATCAAATCTGGCATAAAAATACACAGGTCTGTTTCTTTGTTCTTCATTTCCTTATGAAGTCTCCTGTGTCCTACAAAACAAATAAATTTGTATGCTTTCCTCCTGTTAATCTGTCTTTGTCAGTTTAATTTTCAGACCCAGCCAGGGACCTTAAGAAGTCACGGAAAACCTTTCTCCCCTCTAGAGATCAATGGTAAACTCTCAGTTGTGGGTTTTCTACCTCTCTTTTCCCAGCCTTTAAAGGGGAGAGAAGGAAGGGGACCATGTGTCTTATGACCTGTGTGCTTTATCACAGTTAATTCTACAAAAGCCCAACGTTCTTATGTTATAGACTGGGCTGCTGTGAATCTGAGGTTAAATATCTCACCCAAGGATACCTGAGATTCAACACCCATACGCTTTCCATATACCTGGTGGCCCTCGCTATATTTAGCAAATATTGTCATCAGAGGCCTACATTTTCTTCCAATTAAAAAGATATGCCAAAAGGGCCTCTTCTATTTGTCTTTTTTATCTAACACAGCCTCGAGCACTTTCTACTCTCAGTTATATTGCTCACTATCCATTCACAGACAGAAGGGAGGAATTCGCCAGAAGGGAGAAGCACTGCACAGCCACATTAGCAGAACCCCTATGGTGGAACTGAGGACTTCATCCATGTTAATGAGGCAGGCATGGAAGGGGCACAAGTATTTAGAGTGTGGCTGAAAGAAAAGTGGTTCTTCACTTGGAGCTGCATGCAAAATACGGACAGTCATTGGGCCTGTGGGTATACCTGATGTTTTTTAAAATGATCGTTTGTTCTTCAGGGTTCTCAAGCCCACCAACATAACGTTACAGACTATAAAATGGATAGCTTCGATGAGGTTCAGGTGGAATCAGGCTCCCTCCTGTTTATAAACAGTGGTGAGCCCCACTGTCCATTCTACCATCAGCCAGGCTTTGTCCTCATCTACCTCCTGTGAGGTGCGTCTGCATGTGCTCTTGGGAGCAGGAACCCTGGGCATCACAGCAGCTGACACTAACAACCAGAGGCTGGACACTAGTATCGGGGTGTCACCTGGCCTGCTCTTCAAGGTCTGTGGGAGATTCTGGGAGCAAGACTGGGAGGAAGGTACAGAGAGTTCCCACACAACCCCTGCCCCCACATGCACACCCTCCCCCATCTGTACATCAATTGCAATAAATGCATTATTCTGGTGGGGAATGTTACTGTGGATAATCGAGGAGGCTTTCTTGATTTTTTATTCTGTCAAGTGGGAGATGATAGGACTTGACACTTCCAGATGCAAAGTATTTTATATTTATATATTATATAAATTATATATATATATATATATATATATATATATATATATATATATATATATATATATATATCTCCCATTGTCCTATCATAAGGTTGAGCTTCTATTCCTAGGCAATGCTCCCGGACAAGTTTTGTTCTCAGATGACCTCCCAGAAGGATGCTCACAGCATCAAGTGAGGCAAATATTGTCCTAAAATCTTAGAGTCGAGTATCACCACGAAAACCTACATTTCAAACCTTCCTTTGTTTTGTAAGATATGGAGGCTATTTTTAAGAGATTTTTAAGAAAGTGAGGGCATGAACCAAGCTGCTTTAAAGTGCTGGTGCCAACAGGTGCCAGTGGGGAGAGGACACCTTACCCCTCTCTAGGGACTGCAGCTCCACTGTTGTAACTTTACAAAGATAAACTTTTGGTAAGTGTATGGAGAGAGCAGCGTGGGCAAAGATACTGGATTTTTATGAATTTCTAACATAGCACTTGGCACATGTAAGTACCCAACTAATGTTTGTTGTAAGAATAAATGGTTGGGATTCTTAGCAATAGCATCTGGGAGCATCTGTCCCAGGTAGAGGCAAGTAAATCTGAAAACAGAGAGGAAAACAGACCATGATGAATGCAACTGATAGGCAAGAGGGTAAGCCTATGCGAGGCATTCCTTTCTGGGCCTTCAGAAACAATACGGGCACATTTTAAGGGAGTAATCTGCTTGGTTGAGGGAAAGAAGCTCAAACATTGGTGACTATGGCCAGGTAAAATACAAGCCCACACGTACACAGGAGTGCGCATACACACACACACACACACACACACACACACACACACACACCTTTTTCAGGTTTCAAAGAGTGATTGTCCCTGAGTCCTACCTTTTCAAGTTATAAATAAGTAAGTACAAGCTCAACCTTGCCACAAATATATTTCAAATCCATTAGGACAGCAATTTTCTTTCTCCAGGAATACTAAAGCTTCAGACTATCAAATTACCAAAAACCATTAAAATATTTTAAATTATATCTGGCACCAAAGTATGAAAGACTAATGAGCCTAAAGGTTCTAAAATGTCAAACCTGAAAGCGAAATAATAATAATAATGATAATGATAATAATAATAAAGTGAAAGTAAAAAGTGATTTTCAACTACTCTATAAATTATTTTCTTTCATCTCTAGACTGATGGGAACTTCTTTAAAAAGCCAAGAACGAGAATATCATCCCAAGACATCTGGTCCTCTCATCCTTTGGTGAAGTGCAGATGGAGACTCCTATGTGGTCTTGGTAAGAAGAATTGGTCATGCTCATTAACCTGGGCAGATTTAGCTTTCAAATAATAAGCTAAATTGAGAACTACCCAGAGACCAACTCTTGCAAAAGCTGCACTGTAGCCTGAAGGGGGACATGCCAATCTTGGATTAATTAAAAAGGTTATTAAATTGTTCAGATGGCATGTTAATGAGCAATCTGTAGGGCACTCAGTCAAAACCACGCCTCCCAGCCTTAATTACAGAACCCTGATACTGAAAAGAATCTGGGCGAGCCCGCAAAGGAGCTCCAAGTGCATCCGTCTTGAATATAATACGAATATGGTCAACCCAGGACAAATCCCATGAAGAAAGATGGTAGTTAAGCTGATAATATAAACTCTTTCAGAAGACAGGTGATGCTGATTCCAGCCAGCTTGGAGACACTGAGATGTTAGAATTAATTAGAGATATAATAGATAATGTGCCTTTATAATACATTTTGGACCCAAGAGGTCCAAGTGCTTGGTATATTTTATTAACTCATGTTTTCCCCAATTGCTGGTGATAAAATTAGAAGCCTTAAAGTATTGTTTCTATTTCATAAAATTTAACTGAATTTATAGATTGAGATATTGTAATGTCTACCATCTACTTTAGAGTCTGAATGCTAGAGGAAGGGAGTACTTCTCAAAGTGTGGGCCACATGGTCTCACCTAATAACCCTCAGCCTGATCTACAATTGCAGGTTTCTGCATCAATTCTTTTGGGTGAGTTATCCATAATTCCGTAGGCTTTAGTTTACATAAATAACCAAGGTTTATTTTCTAGTAAATTCCTAAATCAGTTAGCAGTCACTAACATTGGGCATCCATAAACTAAAACTAGGTAGCTCCTAGCGTTTACTGAGGAATATAATTGAATATTCTTCTGAGACACCTGACTGCCACACAGCGTTTGACAGGGATGAAAACCTCCTATTGTGGATGATCACTTGCAGATTACTGGAAATCCCACAAAATTTAGGAAGGGTAACTTGTTTTCCTTGCATCACGAATTTTTTTGAGTTGGTCATGATTTAAATAACTGTCAGGATTCCTTCTGAACTTAAAATTTCTATGTATTTTTATCTTTATCAAGCTAGTTTGTTGTGGGTTAACCCTATAGTGCTCTTCCTATGCACTGACATGATATATATTTTTTTAATTATAAAGTGGAAATGGGTGGAGTAAATGGACTATGGGTTTTTTGCACTGCCTTGTGGAGTACAGTAAAGAATGATGGAGCCACTAGTCAAACCAAAGAATAACGGGAAAACAGTGGAACAATAGCTTCAGACTTTTTTGACTATTTCTTAAAACACATGAAAAAAATTAAGGACAGTCAGAAACCAATACTTTTTCACTGTTCTAAATTTATACCCTTAGAACAAATGAACTGATTGGATAAATAAACATTTACTAAGCATTTATTATGGGCTGGTCCCATGCTGTGGGCTTTTTCAACTTATGTTATTTTAATTAATTCCCTCAAATGAGGATTGCCAGATTTTGTAAGTAACCAGTGAAATATGAATTTCACCTAGACAAGAAATAATTTTTTAGTGTAAGTATGTGTCAAATATTGCATGGGACATACTTCACACTAAAAAAATTGTGTATTTGAAATTCAAATGTAATTGGGTATCTTGTATTCTATCTGGCAACCTTATCCCAAACAATTTTGCATTTTTATTAAGAAAAGCAAAAGAATTCGGTAAAATAGGGTCTGTCTCAAGTGCCAAATAACCCTGATGGGTATTGGTTGTCTGGAATGTTCTGAGACTATAAAGTCTGGGTTTAGTCAGGGACAAACACTGCCATGATCGATTAGTGATGCCTGCCATGGATAAGGCAAAGGATTTACTGATACAGATGCTGAACTTCTGCTATCTCTGCCCTAGGAGCTAAAGTAGAACCTCTATCCTGCAAAGTTCTGCTACAAATGACCTATTGATTACGTTACCCTCTTGTGTAAAATCTTAAAATCCTATAATGCTTCCATTGCTCTTAAGATAAAGATAAAATAGAGTTCTTAATGTGGTTTTCAAGCACCTGCCAACTTCTAGAGCATTGTCTTTGCTATGTGCCCCCCTCACCTTTTATGTTCCAGCTTTCCTGGCCTTGGTCAGGCTCTTCAAGCAGGTTTTTACCTCTGCCTGGAAATCTCTTCCTCCTTTTCTTGACACAAATAATTTCGGCCCATTCTTTAGATCCCAGCTGAAACACCCGTCCTCAGAATTAACTTCCTGGCATCCCAGAGAAGGTCAGGAGCTGTAGACTCACAGAAACTATCACAGTTTGTGAGAATTGTTTCTGTCAATATTTGATTCACATATATTTTTATTCCCTGACTACTAAACTACAGAATTCTTGAAGGCAGGGTCAGCATTTGTCTTATTCACCATTTTATCCACAGAATCAGTGTCTGCCATATACTGTGTTCACATTATGTATGTGTTGAATTAGTAAATTTATTGACTTAATGGGTTCTATATTATGAAAAATCTTAGTGGTCCATTTAAAAAAGAAATTAATCTCATTTTTTTCTTTCTCAGGCCATCATACCAAATTTAGATAGAATTCTGGAATGTGATAAATAAGATTAGTTTTGCCAGTATAAATCATAACTCTTTAATTTATATACTTGCCATCAGTATTTTTAAATGCTTCCTTAGAAAAAACACTTCAGGGGGCACCTGGATGGCTCAGTTGGTTGAGTGTCTGACTCTTGGTTTCCTCTCATGTCATGATCTCAGGGTTGTGGGATCGAGCCCCATGTTGGGCTCTGCACTCATCGGGGAGTTTGCTTGATATTCTCTCTCTCCCTCTGCTCCTCCCTGCTGCTCACATGCAAGCTTATTCACTCTCTCTTTCAAATAAATAAATAAATAAAATCTTTAAAAAAGAAAAAGAAAAAACCACTTCGGTGGAGAATTTAATATACTAGAAGGAGATTTCTTTGGTATGTATATTTCCTTTTTTTTGTTATAATTTAACTATTAAAATTTTTGTTAAAATGCATTCTAACCATCATCCCTTGGTAAACATTTTATTTGGTTTATTCATCTACAATGACTTTTTTGAATATGGCAACTTGTATAGGTTACAGTCCCCAGTTATTCCATCAAACACTAATTTAGGTGTTTCTGTGAAAGTACTTTGCAGATGTAATTAAAGCTCCTAATGAACTGACTTTACATAAAATCTAAAAATATTCAGGATTTAGTCCTGAATAATATGGGTAGAACTGTTCCATTTCTTCTTCTTTTTTTTTTTTTTTTTTTAAATCAGGGCTGAAATTTCTCTCAAAAAGAGAAGAAATTCTGTCTGTGAACAGCATCTTCAGCCCTTGCTAAGAGTTTCAGCCTGCCCATGACCTTCCTATTTTATAGAGTTCAGATGTGCTTAGCCAGCCTCCACATTCATGTAAGCCAATTCTCTGTAATAAATCCTTTATTTATAATATATATACATACACACACATAGCATGTTAAAATTAATAGCATGAATTAAAATTCATCTACTTCTCTGGTTGAACCTTGGCCAGTACACTATTCATTGGTCCTCATAATGAGTTGTGTCAAGCATATTAAATAACTAAATAGATACTAAAATGAATAGGATAGAGCTAAAAGCATTGCTGATTGCAGAACTTTTATAGTCCAGGTCACTCCCTACTTCTAACCCACCTCAAACCAAGCACAATTACAAAAAAATCCAAAAAATCATTTAATATACCTTTAAACAAAACTAACACAAAACTAGTTTTTAAAATATTACAGTACTAACAATATGGGGGAAAATGTAGCTGCTGGCTCTAGAGCTCATTTCAAGAAAAGCCTTATCTTTGTTGGAGAGAAATTTTGATAAGCCAACTTAGAGTAAATATTGAGCTCCGAATGTAGATAGAACTTTTCTGTATGTGGGAAATGGGAAAACTCAGTTATACTGGAGGATATACTTGAGGAAGATGAGTTCAGGAGGAATGCAACAAGAAGGTCAACTTTCACATCCTCTATGACCAAACCCTATTTCATCCCCTGCCCCATTTCCTGACTTTTTAATGAAGTCACTAAACTCAGGTTCAAGTGAATTTTTTAAGAAGCCAAGGAAGGAGCTGGGCTTCATGCAAACTGATATGGCAGCATGGCAGCTCAGCAGAAGGAAAAGGAAGTGGGGCAGGGAAGAGACAGAGAGAGGGAGAGAGAAGGAGAGAGAGGGAGAAGGAGGGAGTGGAAGGGAGAGGGTGGGAGGTATGGAGAGAGGAAGAATATGCAGGAGGAAGTAAGCCCACCCCCTTCAACTCCCACCACTGTCCCCTACCACCACCATTACCACTCCCAGCCAAACGTGGAGGGCTATGAATGCTTCCTGGCCACAGAATTGTGATTCTTGGGAAGTTCATCCAGATCTCCTAGGTGGAATGAGGAGGATACTGATTAACCCAAGTTACCCAAATATGAGGTCATCATTTCCTTCTATCATATACTTACACATTTTCAGGAAGCTGAAAATTTTACTTACTTGGCCTAGTCTTAAATTGTTAATAGGTCACTGTAAATTCCCCAAGGCAGCAGCCAAATATCAAATTGGCTAATTAGCAATAAAATATTTTAAATTTTGTTAAAATTCATAGCAGGTTGTCAGAAGGGCAAATTCTGCATTTCTTCAGCATACACATTCAGATTCAACAACTTATGTCTTCATATGCTTAAAAAATAAATATTTACAAACCACTAAATACACTGAAAATTTTCTACTTTGGTGCAAACCCTTGGAAACTGTTGCCTGTTAAGGTTTCCTGGTAAATATTCATCAAAAGAAGCAAGAAAGAGTCTTCTCTCTTCTAACAGTTATGGCTACATTTACTGGAATTTTCCAAATGAGTTTTCTCTCACCTGGCTCCCCTCCCAGTTTTATAGATAGTGGCTTGGAGACAAGGTAAAGAAGAGACAAATACATTCCTATCTGTGATTCCTGGCAGTGTTTTGTTGTTGTTTTGCTTTGTTTTGTTTTGGTGCCTATTCAGTCCTATTCAATTAATATTTATGATTCAGACTCTGTGCTATGTGATAGCAACACAGAGATGATTAATATATAGCTCCTGTGCTCTGTGAGTTCAACATCTAAATAATTAAATGCTATTCATGTAATAGGAGTATAATAGAGGCAGAGAATGGTGGAAAGAGTGGTTGGCTCGATCTGGGGTAGGTAGGAGGTCAGGGAAAGTTTCACAGAGGTAGCTTCATAAAATGACAGAATTTGAACTCAATGAATTAGAAATTTAAAAGTGAAGGTGCATTTTAACTAGTACTAAAAGGCCAGAGATGGGATGCACAAGGAAACCTTAAACTAGAGAATATTAATGGACAACTAACTGCTATTTAAGCTCAATAACAGTCATGAGGAATGGGAAGTAGCATGAATAAACAAGAAATGGATAAAATACCTTAGTCATTTCAGTGGCTGATAATTTTAAAACTTCTATTATGACAAGACATAGCACTGCACAATCAACTGTAGGTCCCAGGGACAGCTAGATGGCTTGCAAGTCGGCATATGAGAGATGTGTAAGAACCTAGTATGTGTGCCTTGAGGAAACAGCATTTCTGTGTTGTTCTCAAACCTAAACCAGTGTTGTTGTATCTAGAACTGCTGTTCCCTACTGCATTCCCACCACATCACACATAGAAGGTACTCAATAAATAATAATAAGAAATATTATTTACTGGATTCAGCTTTCTACGTGTCAGGACTGCTCTCTCTTGATATTAACAAATCTGACTAGGTAAAAAGTCTTGAACTAGGAGTCTTATAGAGAATTTACATTCCCAGAACTTACATTCAACATGCAAATACACACTCTCTGTGGGCAACTTCATCCACTGTCATGGTTTTAAGTATAACATAGTTAAAATAATCTTCAGATGCTTATATTCCAAGCAAAACTATACAGAAATATCACTTATGAGCTTTGTTTCTCAAAGATTATGCAAGACCAAAATGATGAAAAAAAATTAATTCCAGTGACAATGGCAACCCACATTATGTGGGCTTCACATGGAGGATTTTGTAGGTCTTGTTATAGAGCATCAGGTTTTCATTTAGAACATAGAAATCAGAACCACAAACATTTTAGTATCCTATCAGTAACTGTTTCTCTCCCTCTTTCCCCACGCCACCCGGAGACTAGACACATAAGAAAAGTTAAGTGACCTAAATCATGTCAGAAACCTTGCAAATGAAGCATAAACATGACATGACATGGACATATAAAACATTTTCTACTTTGACGCTGACTTTGCAAACAAAACAGCACATTCTGAATGATAAAAGCAGGTGAGAATATGTTTACTGAAGTAGGTCGATTGAATACCTCTGGCCAACACTGATCTATTTACAAACCCCACTTCTTAGCTTGCTTCTTTTAGCTTGCTAGACCTGGTAATCTGGAATCCAAATTTAGGAAAAATAGCTCAAAGGAGGTTTTTTAAAAAAACTTAAATACATTTCAAATTATGAGTTACAAGGGTTACTTGCTCTTCCTATGGAACCTTCTAAGAAACAAAGTTTATGGAGTAGAAAAAATATAAATTAATGGAGAGGAAAAAAACAACAGAAAGAGAGGGAGGGAGCTGAGAGGTAAAGTAACTTACCCAAAGCCCCACAGCAGGAGAATGATGCAGGCTGGATTTAAACCCAGGTCTGCCTGTTGAATACGAGTAGAGAAAAAGAGCAAAGGATCTTTGAAAACTGAGCAACTTGACATCTTGGGCATACAGCAACCTCAGTTTGAATCATCTCCCTTCCTAAGCCTTTCTTCTCAAAAGACTTGTAAGAAACACCAAGCAAAGGAGTTACTTTTGCTCCCTCCCTTCTTCTTTCTTTTTCCCTTCCTTCCCTCCCTTCTTCTTCCTTCCCTTTCTTTTCCAATTTCTGGCATAGGTACTGTTGGAAAAGAAATAGCTTTAAAATGCATCTATATAAAATACCAAAGGATGGGATGCCTCAGTGGCTCAGTGGGTTAAGCGTCTGCCTTTGGCTCAGGCCATGATCCCAGGGTCCTGGGATCGAGTCCCAAATCGGGCTCCCTGCTCAGCGGGGAGCCTGCTTCTCTCTCTGCCCCTCCCCCCCACTTGTGTGTGCTCTCTCTCTCTGATAAATAAATAAATATATATATATCTTTAAAAAAAATACCAAAGGAAGTTAAAGCAAGAAGAAACCTAATGACCTATAAGCCAAAAGATTAATTTCCTAAAAAGCTGCTGACTTCACTAAGTTAACTTGCCATCTACTCAAGTGTGTTGGGCAGAATACTAGTCCTAGAGAATCATCTCTACACTGCACACACATACACACACACACACGATTCCACTGGCAAAGAAGTTTGGGAAACACTTTTGATTATAGCTCTTCCCATATTCCTCCTGGTGATTCATTAGCATTACACCTTTTGGATGTTTTGAACTTGAACTCAGGGTTTCCCAAACTTACTTGACCATGGGCCTTTCCATAATACACACACATGGTTTGGGCTGTTTTTTTGTTTGTTTTCAGAAAGCCTATTGAGCTGTGGAAACTACGGGTTTGTGGAATACCTTAAAAAGCACTATTACAAAAAAAAAAAAAAAAGGCACTATTACAGCCTGCGTGTCATCACACACACACAATTTGATTTGAGGAAGGTATAAAAGTCCCTCCTGACCCCCTGGTATAATGCCTAAAATGACAATAGCTCTAAGAGGCTGTTGGACTTTTGTGGTCTTCTTTAATAAATAAATGTCCAAGGAATCAAAACCAAGAGATACCAACTGGTTAGTGCAACCAACCGATCAATGGGAATCCTAATTAGGCCCTGAGCTGTCTAAATGCTCTCCATTTCAAATGAAGAGAAGGGGCTGTCCCAGGGCAGAGGCGAGCACAGACTCTGCTGTTATCAGTATGTCTAATCAGTCTCTGCAAACTGTGGACTTCCTCATCATAAATATTGCTCTAATTTATCCTTTCCACTGCACCCCGTCTAGCCCAGATTTTTGTCACCCCATGTCTCTCTTCCAGGCTCTCTTTACATTATCCATCATGCACACACCCATCAAACAGACTCCCCCAAATACTACTTCTATCCTCTGCTGAAGGATCTAGAATGATTCTCCATTCCCTGTCTAGTCACTTTCGGCACTGCAGCCTTCAACAGCCTTCAGAAGCAACTATCCATTATCCCTTTGCCTTTATTTTTCCTTGCTCCCCATTCCTTTCACTGCAGACAGGTTCTTCAGTCTGCTCTGTGAGCTCCAGGCTCTTGCTACCTTCCTTTATTTTCTCTTTATATTCTTCTTTCTTTCTTACTTCCTATCTAAACTCCATTCACCTTTCAAATTCTACTTCCCTCAAGAGGGCTTTTAGTAACTCACCCAACACTGATCTGTTTCCTGTACCACAGAATTGGGGGTGTTATTAAACGTATTTAGCACTTGCTTCTATAATTGTATTTTGTTCTCCATTATAATTGTGTGTGTTTGGTTCCTTCTCACCACCCCTTGCTTCTAAATACAAATCTCTTAAGAGAGTAAACCTTGTCATAATCTTAATTTGTATTCCCCACCACATTTATCATGAATAAAGAACACAAGAAACACTTCCTCAATTATTGACTGGAATGAAAACAAAATGATAATCATAAATGAATACCATGCAGTTATTAAATACTGCCAGATAGGAAATTTTCTAGATAATACTTTATTTGCATTAATTTTAAGATATTCTTTACCATAAGTAGCAAAATTATATGCCATTATACTATTCTTATAATTCAGACCTTTCAGACTAACTTCCTCCAAATGAACTCAAATACCTCTTTTCTCTTAGAAGGGATGGAAACAAAGAACAAAGTTGGGCTCTTAGGTTTCATACCTCCAAAGACCAGGGATGTGTGACAGAAAGACTAAGATGGCCTCCAATTATCCCTGCCTCTTGATATTCATGCCCTTATGTAATCCTTTTCCCTTGAGTATAGGTGGGACCTGTGACATGTTTTTAACAAACTATGACACAGGAATGGGATGCCACTTTCATGATTATGTTACTAAGATTGTAACTTCTATCTTGCTTGCTAGTTGACTCTTTTTTGCCTTCTCAATTTGCATGCTTTGATGAAGCAAGTAGCCATTCTGGGGAGGCTCACATTGCAAAGAACCGTAAGCTAGGAACTGAGGCCCTGTTCTAACAACCCTTCAGAAAGAGAATTTTGCCAACAGTGTGAGCTTTCAGATGAGTCCCAGCCCTGACCAACACCTTGATGGCTACCCATGAAAGACCCTGATGCAGAGGACCCCAGCAAGGCTGTGCCCAGATCCCTGACACACAGAAATTCTGAAATGATAAATGTGTGTTATTTTAAGTCACAAAGTTTGTTATAACTTGTTATGCAGCAATGGATACAAAATATCAAATGTTAAAGTATATCTGTGTGATTCTTTCCAATGGCTGACTTTAAGATGTATCTGTCAAAAGAACCAACTTTGTGATTCAAATATTCTGTATAGAATCTCACATCATGGAAGCTCATGTAATCATGCTGGGCAGATTAAGAGTGTCTTCTATATCTAGTTATAAATTTAACCAAAAGAGAGTGCCTGGGTAGCTCAGTTGGTTAAGCATCTGAATCTTGATTTCAGCTCAGGTCATGATCTCAGAGTCATGAGATTGAGCCCTGTGTCAGGCTCTGCACTGGGTGTGGAGCCTGCTTAACATTCTCTCTCTCCCCCTACCCTTCCCCCCTCCCTCTCTAAAATAAATAAATAAATAAATAAATAAATAAATAAATAAATAAACAAACAAATTTAACCAAGGAACTGAAAGATCTATATACTAAAAACTACAAGATATTAAGGAAAGAAATTGAAGAAGACACAAATAAATGGAAAGATATTCTATGCTTATGGGTTGAAAGAATTAATATCATTAAAATGTCCATACTATCCAAAGCAATCTATAGATTCAATGCAATTCCTATCAAAATTCCAATGGCGGGGCGCCTGGGTGGCTCAGTCGGTTAAGCGGCTGCCTTCAGCTCAGGTCATGATCCCAGTGTCCTGGGATCAAGCCCCACATCGGGCTCCCTGCTCAGCAGGGAGCCTGCTTCTCCCTCTCCCTCTGCCTGCCTCTCTGCCTACTTGTTCTCTCTCTCTATCTCTCTGTCAAATAAATAAATAAAATCTTTAAAAAAAAATTCCAATGGCATTTTTCACAGAAATAGAACAAACAATCCTACAATGTATACAGAGCTACAAAAGATCCCAAATAGCTAAAGCAATCTTGAGAAGGAAGAACAAAGTTGGAGGCATTCCCCTCCCTGGTTTCAACTTCTATTACAAAGCTATAGTAGTTAAATCAGTATGGTATTGGCATAAAAAGAGACACACAGATCAATGGAACAGAATTAAGATCCCAGAAATGAACCCACACATATGTGGTCAATTAATTTATGACAAAGAAATCAAAAATATACAGTAAGAAAAGAACAGTTTCTTCAATAAATGGTAATGGGAAAATTGGACAGCCACATGCTAAAGAAACTAGACCACTATCTTATACCATACACAAAAATTAACTCAAAATGGATTTAAGACTTGGACTTAAGACCTGGAACCATAAAACCTCTAGAAGAACATATAGGTGGTAAGCTCCTTCACATACATCTTGGTGATGATTTCTTAAATCTGACACAAAAAATAAAAGCAATGAAAGCAACAATAAGTAAGTAGGATTGCATCAAACTAAAAAGCTTCTGCACAGCAAAGGAAAACATCAACAAAATAAAAAGGCAATCTACTGAATGGGGAAAATATTTGCAAATCACATATCTGACAAGAGGTTAATACACAAAACATCTAAAGAACTCAATAGCAAAAAAACAAGCAATCTGAATAAAAATTTTTCCAAAAAAAACATACAGAGGACCAACAAGTACATGAAAAGATGTTCAACATCATTAATTACCACGGAAATGCAAATTAAATCCACAATGAGATATCACCTCATATCTGTTAGAATGGCTAGCATCAAAAAGACAAGAAATAACAAGTGTTGGTGCAGATGTGGAGAAAAAGGAACACTGATGCACTGTTGGTGGAACAGCATGGAGATCCCTCAAAAAATTAAAAATAGAACTACCATATGATCCAGCAACTCCAATTTTGGGTGTTTATGTGAAGAAAATGAAAACGCTAACTCTAAAATATATATGTACCCCCACATTCATTGCAGCTCTATTTATAATAGCCAAGATATATCACACACACACACACACAGAGGAATATTATTCGTCCATAAAAAAGATTAAAATCTTGCCATTTGCTACAACATGGATGGACCTGGAGGGCATTATCGTAAATGAAATAAGTCAGAGAAATACTGTATGATCTCTCTCTTATATATGGAATATTAACAACAACAATAACAAAAAACAAGCTCATAGATACAAAGAAAGGACTAGTGGTTGCCAGAGTGGGGGAATTGGGAGATGGGAGAAATGGGTGAAGAGGGGCAAAAAAAAAAAAAAATTGTCTTATGTAATACTGGGTGGAAGCTTGAAAGTACAGACACCATTATTAAGAAATCACATTATAACTTTGTTTGAGATCTTGGCCACAGTGTTCAGAAAGTAAAGTTTAGAATAGGCTAAGGACTTGGTCCCTTTAAGAGTATGTCAGATGTCTCCATCCAAGTCAACACATTTATAAAGGTGCTAAAGCTACATATAACACAAAGGCAAACATTTAATGACTAAGTATAAGAATTGTATTTGATGTACATTAATTAGTAAATTTCTACTAGCTAGATATTTGATGGGCGAGAGAACAGTAAGGATAGAGAAGCTACTGAGTTGAGAATTGCTAATTAGAAAAAAACAATGGGACTCTTACAGATTTACATCTTACAAACAACAAAATTGGTCTTTGTTTTGGTTTAGTTTGTTATCATTTGGCAGCTGGAAGAACCCACAGACAGTTTGAATCTTTCTTTTAAAAATTTGTGATTCATTTGGTAAAACAGTGGTTCCTAGACTTCTGGATTTCAAGAACCAGGAAAAATAAAAATTTAAAAGAAAATACGTAGTTGGCTGAGTAGATGGATCGAGTAAACTGCCACAGAGAGTAAAGTTCATTTTGCTAAGTTAGAACATTTAAAAAATAAATCACCATGGATTGCCAACATCATTTCATAAAGAAAGGACAATTCAACCACAGTAGTAATCTTATAATCTCAAAATAAAGAACAGAATTTTAGTTTCCATAAATCTATCTTTAAGAAAAATTCACCACATTGTCCATATTTTTCGGTTTTCCTTGTAGATCATCACAGCATGTGGGAACCCTGGGCTAAACCGATGTCCTTAGAGAGCAAGAGCTAAGAGGCTTTTGATGTAAGACCACCTAGAACACCTCCAAAGATGTTCAGCTCACTTAGGAAATTCAAGGTGATTTTTTTAAATAAGGTTCTGACATATAAGTGTCAACAGCTGGAGATTAGCAAGGAGTTTACCAAAGTATGTATTTTTTTAGTCTTATTTTAAAGTACATTCAGACCTTTTAAATTGCAGTGATTATCAGATTCAGATATTTTAATAAAATTTTTCCCCATTCCCCCAACAACAGGGGGGATAGGAATGTCGGTTGGATAGAAATGTTCACTGACTCCATTGTCTCTTCTTCAGGGAAGACAGGTCACTGTGACCCAGAAGGACCAATCCAGCCACCACAGCGCCCAGGTAACAGGCATCTTGAATCAAGGTAAGGAAGCTCAAAGGAAATAACTTCCAGGGGCCTCCACACCCAAGTATAAAATGTCAAGTGAGGGCAAACACGACATCCATGTTTCACACCCCTCCCGGAGGAACAAAATTAAGTCATCACAGGACCTAGAAGTCCCCAAAGATCAAGAGACTCTTGGGTGAACTCTGACAGCAGACGTTCACTGTGGCTGGTATCTCAGCATCTGATCTCCAAATATACCAGTGAAGGTGCAGATTGCTCAGCCACCAATGTTGACAGGACTTTGAAATGTATCACAGAACTTAATTGGAAAAAGCTCAACCATCCCACGGACTTAGTTCCTTTCTATTTCTTGGGAGGTGACCTCTCACAGTGCCTATCCACGCTCTCTGAAACCTTCGGGAACTACAGCCGAAGGAAGCATGCAGGCATCTGTTGTGGAAAAGAGCAGTACCTGAGACGAATGTCAGGGCCAGAATTAAGCTGATTGGCACACATTAAAATGCAACATAATAGTGTATTTGTCACGGTGGCCCTCTCCTGC
The DNA here is from genome assembly GCF_029215605.1 of Mirounga angustirostris. Classification (NCBI taxonomy): domain Eukaryota; kingdom Metazoa; phylum Chordata; class Mammalia; order Carnivora; family Phocidae; genus Mirounga; species Mirounga angustirostris. The sequence continues at coordinate 23,687,348 of NW_026991713.1, forward strand.
AGTCGGCTCATGAGGAATAATGATGGCTTACTGACAGAAGCAGGGACTCAGCCACTTGATAACATTGTCGAGCTGATGGTTTGAAGTGGCCCCAACATCGCCTGCATTTGGCTGGAAAGAGCAGCCCATTCACTCTCTCAGGCAGGGTGCTGAAAACAGACCCACAGCCGTGCACAACGCTGTCCATTTTGAAAGGCTTAAGTAAAGCATTCTCTGCCATAATTTCCATTGTCATTCTTCTCCCACTGTTTATATAATATGACCAGGAGTGGGACTGTAAACTAATATTACATTCAAGAGCCTCAAACAACAAACACACCAGAGCTGAGTTTTCGGGGAGAGGATTATCAAGCTTCCTACAGAGGCAAGCACACCATGGCACACACAGCCACCTGCCCTATTAAAGCAGTCCTTTCCTGGGAAAAGAACATTGCCACGGAAATAATGAATTAATTTGGCATTTCCTTCGCTCTCAGCACGCAGTGTGCTTCTCTAAGCATGAAAACAGCACATCTTCACAGAAACATTTCTAAAATGATGTGCCTACTCATAGAAAAGATCAATTTGAATAGATTCAGTCCCCAAGAGGGCAATTCAATATGAAAACTTTTCAAGTAAAGTCAAGACAGATTGTCCAACTAGTTTTTGAGCCCAGTACAGACCTTTATCTTTGTCCATATCTCAGCTTACAGGCCCTCTCTTTCTTTCTCCCTCTCTTGTGATGTATATACATACACAGACACATTTATTTGTAGCTCTCTGTATACTGAGAACAAAGCTCTTGCTATGTCAGCATAAAAGCTGTTGCTGTTGAAGTGAGAAAAAAAAAGTACTCTAATATAGGGAATGGAAACCTAAAGTTATTGAATGTGACTTTTGCCTGAGAGGCTGTATTTGGGTTGTTGAAAGTTAGAAAAAGAGAGATGAAATAGGATTATAAGGGGAGGGAGTAGGGATTGGGAGAGAAAGGGAGAGGCAGAGATGGGTTGATTAAAATGCTAGCTGGTGGGGACTGTGTTGAAAACCCAGATTTGAGAGGTGAGAGGCCAGACCCAGTGCGGAGCAGCCAAAATGGAATTAGAGCTTAGAAGTACAATTAGCAGATTGAGGGCGAGAAGCGACGCATTGCAGCAAGGAAGTGATAATTATAAACAGCTAAGGAGAGGATGGAAATCCAGAAGTGATAATGTGCTGCTTGAAAAGGGAGAATGGAACTCCCTGGATCAAGTACAAGAGGACACAACATACAACCCACCAAAACGAGGGCACATTAAGTGAAAAATCTGACAGCTGTGGTTTTGTCTTTTCTTCTTTTTCTTTCATTCTTAGGGCAAATGTTGTTGCGACTGAATTTACCAGATTTGTTTTTGCCTGGCATCCACCATAGAGACCTAACTGTTAAGAAAGCAGAGAGCTAAAATTCCTCTAAGACATTATTTCTGTATTCTCTGCATAACTGTAACTTATGATACCATAGGTCCTGCACTTATTATTGTCACCTTCCATCTTCTGAGATGGGCCTGAGAATAGTTTATCCCACATAACTTTAATACTTAACAACAATTGGAACCATGGCTGGGTAGCTCAGTAAGAGCCCCATACTAACAAGCAAAGAATATAAAGCAGTGGTTTCCCAATGTAACTGCCCATGAGAATCACCTGGACAGGTTGTTAAAATTCCCCATTCCAGTGATGTAGGTCAAAGGGCACACATTTTCCGTTATCTTGATCTTGGTAATCATTCTATAATGTATATCAAATCATCATGGTGTACACTTTAAATATATACAATTACATTCATGACTTATTCCTCAATAAAGTTAAAAAAAGATTTTAAAAATCAACAACAACAACACACACAGACACAAACACACAAAATTTCCCATTCCAAGACTGCATCCAAGACCAATTAAATGAAAATTTCTGGGGTGAGATGTAAGCATTCTTTTTAAGTATGAGAAGTGCCAGAATTGAGAAATCCCTGCAGCTCAGTTGACTTTAATGAGTTCCACACCCCTAGACATATATGGCACTCCAACCCTATCCTGTCCAATCTCTCAAATATTGGCTAGTAGATCTTAGAAAGCTCTAGTGCAAATGTGGACAACTCAGCATCAATCCATCCCCTCCCCTGTCAGAGCCACTCTTAAGTACTGAGAGAGTTAAGGCTTGATGATAGAGGAGGCCAATGGAAGTAGCTTCAAGAAGAAGCAGATTCAAGTTTGCAGAAGAAATTTCCTCCCTGAAATAGACATGAACTTTAGGCCCTCCCACTTCATCCCTTGTACGTATCCTCTCAATGATACTACAGGTATCATTTTAGGGCCCAAAACAGAGAGGTCTTCTTCTCAATTTTATGGGTTGACAAACAGAAATTAGACCATTACCAATGGTTTTCTGCCCTCTGGGATTTTGCTGTAGGTTTAACACTGTCCTTTAGTAAAAGTAACCTGCTAACATTCAAGGTTTGCTCTGACCCCACGGGCTGCTTCTTTATTCTCAGGGACCCAAATCAGAATGTTTTAGTCTTAGACTCATTATCCTTTACAGCCACACTCAAGAACTCTATTAACTCTGAGTAGAAAGCAATTCCCCAAATTCCCTGGTTGTTTTGCTTTCTTTTCTTCTTCTTCTTTTTTTTTTCTTTTTTAATAAATATCAGTTGAAGCCATAAAGGCTGACTGAGCTCTTTGTTAATCCAATCACACAAACGATACTAGATATATAATGCTTTCTATATTGTTACCCATTTGCTACATCGTGCAAATATGCACAAAACGCTTTTCTACAGTAAATTTTTATGCCTCCATTCTTTATTAGGTGATTTTGTTAGTCCTGACTTTAAATCTGATTCTGAGTCAAAACTCCAAAACCTTAGAAAGCTCCTTAACATAATTCCCCCTACACCATTCTCCTTGTTTCTTAATTCTTGTAATTCTCCTAAATTATTTCAGCATTTATGCTTGTTATACCAGTTAAAAAAAAAAAAAAAAACCCAAGAACAAATTGCAATGGTTCCTCAGTGCCTACTGAATGAAGTTCAAGCTCCACAGGCTGTCTTTAAAAATATTCCACAATCTGACTCCAACCTTAATTCCTAGTCTTTCAGTTAACTGATCTCTCCCTCTTCCTGGAATATGCCATGCACGGTCTCACCACTGTTTTTGAGTGTGTGCAATTCCTTTTACAGTAAGAATTGTTCCCCATCTTCTCTACACTAAACTGGGTAAAAGTGTTCTCTTCTTGACCCTATGTCATGAATTGTTAACTTGAATTCTTAACTTGAAGGCTTTACATAGATTTGTGGGATGTGCATACTGCTTGAAACTATTATGCAAAAATTATTATATTAAATAATATACAAAATTATTATTCAAAATTGTGTGTGCACAGAGTAGGCGATAACTTTGGTGGCTTGCAATGAACTATGCCTCCCAATATTCATGCCCTTGTGTAGTTTCCTCCCATGAATCTGGACAAGCTCTGTGATCTGTTTTAACAAAAAGAATTTAGAGAAAGTGACTCTGTGTCAGTTCTGAGACCTAGTCTTAAGATTTTAGGTTCTTAGGGAAGCTAGCTGCCACATAAAAATTCCAGCTACTCTGGGACCACCAGACCATTGGAAGTCCAAGCAACTACATGGAGAGGCCTATGAGAAGGAGAACTGAAGGCCCTGGCCAAAAGCCAGGACTGGGCACCAACTGCCAGCAATGTGAGTAAGGCTATTCTGGAATTTCCAGCTGCCTCAGTGTCCCAGATGACACCAGAGAAAGCAAAAGAATCATCTGTCAATGCATACAATCATGAAAAGTTTAAAAAAATCCGAACTGTTGTTGTTTGGGGATGGTTTGTTTCTCATTAATAGGTAACAAAGCACAGAGTATGTGGGTGCTCCTAACCGCAAGCTTTTCTAAAAAAAAAGATCCAGATTCTCAAGGGGATTAGTGATACAAGACAAGTTAAGTATCTTTAATGAGGAGGTCCCTGTAAAGCACTCAAAATAGGACCTGCCATATGGCAGGCACTCAGTGTTAGCTATTATTATTGTGTATCCAACATATTAATGTACACCCCTTCTAGAGGGTTTATCCAGTATAGGTATTCTAAGGAAGAATTTTTAGAAGGTAAGTCATCAGTATGGTTGAGAGAGAAGCCAGAATTTGAATAAAGTAAAAGAACTAAAAGTCTGTGCATCAAATCTGAAGGGTGAATAAAAAATAGGATAAATAGTCTTGAATCAGGAAATTCAAAAATAGGGTGGGCAAAGTTTGAAAAGACCATATTGGGAAGTTCAAGACTTAGCCCCTGAACAGAAAGTGGGCACAAAGAATCCTCCCTTTCCCCCTCCATACAAAATATGTAATTACATCCCCGCACTGCCCTGAACGGATGAGTTTTGAGTAAAATCCCTCGGTCACCAAGAATGGAAGGAAGGAAAGGTGAAGACGAGGGTGACTTTAGGAGGGACAGGAGGTAGGCCGTGTGAGTGCACACCCACTTGCCCCTACCTCTTCAGTGAGGCAGCCAATGAAATCATTGTCCCTGAGTGCCTAGGAATGAGGGGTAAGCAGGACTTGAGGAACATGGTAAAAGTTCGAAACAGCCATCAAGGAAATGGGGAAAGCTGTCAGCCAAGGCTGAGTGAAATGATGGCCAAGTAGCATGGAGGGCCCTGCTGCAGCTGGAGGGTGTAGAATGAAATGTAGGTCACACCCACAAACAGACGGCTCAGCAGGATCCTTCCTTGATTTGTAAAAATGACAGACAGGGGGCAATCTGTCTCTGGAGATGTTGGGTGGAAGCAGGATGGCTTTCGGCCAGGGCTATTGTCAGGAGGCACTGGGCACTGGGTTCGAGAGCAACCCACATGACTGGTAAAATCCTCCTTACTCAAGGACTTTCTAGTACTTTCTAGCTTCCTGACCTGGGGCAGGTTAATTAGCCATTCTGTGGTTGGTCTCCTCACTTAGAGACTGAGAATGACTGTTTTGAGGATTAAAGGACTATCATGCATGTAAAGCACTTGGCACAATGTTAGCCATTATTATGATGATTATTAATAATGGTAATAGTAGTAGCATAGCTTTATAAACCAAAGATAATAGTGTCTTTTTCTTTTGGAGGCTCAAGTCCCATTCTTTGGGACATCCTGTGAATCTTACAGTGCTCCATTATTATACATACCTGAAGATTATTCCTTTAAAATGAAAATATACATTTCAATGCTTACATTTTCATACCGTAGTTTCTGCAGATATCACCATCCAAAGTTAATGGAATCTGTTGTAAAAAGTTATGTCCTACACCACACATTTATTATTGGGCTTCCCATATACTCCAATAAAAAGCTAAATTCTCGTATTGATTTCTCTAGTCAGCCAATGATGTTTCCCTTTCCTTTGGGGATAAAGTAATCACATACACACACACACACACACACACACACACACCCCTACCCCGTATAGATCTTATATAAGAGAATTCAGATAGTGGAAAAGTTAATAAATATAAAATCTCACCAGTCTAGTTGTGATACTTAATATAATGTGTCAACTTGGCTAGGCCACAGAACCCAGTTATTTGGTAGAACATTATTCTAAATGGTTCTGGGAAAGTGTTGATAGATGATATTTACATTTAAATTGGTGGACTTTGAGTAAAGTAGATTGCCTTCCCTAATGTGGATGGGCCTCATCCAATCGACTGAACTCCTCTGAGCAGGAGGGCATTCTCTGCCAGCAGACGACCTTCAGGCTTCCCCTGAAACATCCACTCCTGGCTGGAAAGCCCGCCAGCCCACCCTGTAGATCTGTGACTTGCCACTCTCCCTTATCACCTGAGCCAACTTCTTAAACCAAATTTCTATGTATATACACACATCCTATGGGCTTGGTTTCTCTGAAAAAAAATGTGACTAGTTATTTCTGATGTTCTCTTGATGGGCCACTTGAGGGCCTAAAATGATCGAAGCTTATGTAATGGAGACCTAACAGGTAGCAATATATAGCATACCCTCAGCCCCCAATTCTTTTTTTGATTGTGGATTTATGAAAATATTCCTGAAGAAAGCATTAGGAGATTAAGAAAGGCATTAGATCAAGCCTGATACCCTTTGAGTTTGTGACGTTTAATCCGCTATGGCGGCCCCACTCTGCCTATCAGACCACAGGACGCGTCACCTATAGAATAACAGTCTCGGGTTCTTGTGATATTTACATTTTGCCCAAGGCTTTTTATAAGCGTAGCAAAATCTGCTGTCTCAGAGATAATATTCTTCTCACATTACCCATATCAGAGGGCTTTTGGGTTCCATGCTAGCTAACATTTCTCCCATATTTCAGGCAACACAATTCTCTGTATTATTTGTCAGAAAGGCTTTGTCATACATATTCAGGAAACATTTGCCTCGGAGACAAACGCAGTGAACACTATGCTTTAGGCAGAAGTGGCTCCTACCCATTCTTCCTGTTCCATTTCAGATAATGACTTTCTGTCTCTCCTTTAAATGAGTATTTCTGGACCACTGAAACGTTAAGAAAATCACTAGAAACCAAACTTATTATTCATCTAATTCTAATTTCCCATCTTGCCTTGGTTTAATGACAGACTTCTTTTTCACTGCATTTGCTCATTATTTTTCACTTTCTTCTGTCCTTCCCTGTCTATCCCCTATTATTGTTCTTAGTGGGTCCCTGTTTCTAAGCTTGCTCTTTCCTTCTCCTTCCTCCTCTCAGACCACTTTTCTGCTGAACTACAGTGTTCCACTGTCTTTTAATTCAGCTTTTGCCCACTGAAGCTCTTTTCCCCTTGCTGTGAAAATATAACCTCTCCGAATTTATATTCTGCCCTAATAATTTTATTCCCCATCCCTCACACAACGGTTTCTTACCGCTTTTCTCATAGCCATTTTCTTAGTAGTTGAGAAAATTAGGAAAATAATGATAAATAATGATCATTTCTGGCCGTTCATTACCATTCTTCATAATTATTAACTACAGGACATGTGAATACCAAGTACTATGGTACATTTCTACTCGTAGGATCTTCAAGTCTTACTCTAACTTCTCTGCCTTCAGTTTGTTCATCTGTAAAGGGAGTTTTATAACAATAATAGTATGTGCCTGAGAGGACTGGTGCTAGGATTACATAAGATTAGCATATTAAAGCATGTTATAAACTATGAGTGATCCTATGAAGGTTAGTATCCAGTCATCCAGGTGTGTACTCACCCAGAGATTTCCTGTGGATTAAAAATTAAATTAAAAACTCTTCCATAACATGTAAATAAAGAAACTAAACAGCACACAATTAACAAACTTAGTCTCAATTGTGCTACATTCTTTCCGTCACCTAGAAACTAATTAGTACGACATAATCACATACTTCCTGCCCAGTAAACATACAAGTCCCAGAGGAACAAATGATTTGTATCACGAATCACTGGCCACTGCTTACTGGTAATTATCATATAAATGAGGTGCTTCAAGTTGACCTCTGATTCCCTAGTCCTTTTCTGAGACAGCAAAGATACAACAGTTATGCAAAAACTTGATAAATTTTAAATTACTTTTCTATCCTCGCCTTCTGGATATTCTTTGTTTTGGGGAGGAAAAAAAGATTACCACCCTAACAAAAAACCTGTCAAAATACTAAAATATTAGTTTATGTTTAGAAATGGCTCTCACAATTAAAAGAGAAAATTCAAGAAAACTTATAAAACTCCAAGAGTAATCATTCATATTAGCTATATGGAAGCGACTGTACTCAAGCCTTTCTTGAGGAGTCAACAAGTCAGTTAAAGGAAGACATCCAGCTCTGTCCCTGGTTAACTATATGAATTTTGTCAGTCACCTTACGAATCTCACCCATGGTTTCTTCCTTTGTACAATTAAACAATTAGATTAGGTGATTTTAGAGTTCATTTTAACATTCCCTCATTCTGAATCTTGAGAAAAGAAATACAAATGCCATATACCTTAATTATCATTTAATATAGTAGTTCTCAACATTAGCTGCACACTGGATCACTCTAGGAGATTTAAAAAAATATTGACGCTGAGGCTCCACCCCCAGAGAATGGGAATTAATTGGTCTGGATGTAGCCTGGACACCAAGGATTATCAAAGCTCTAATGTGCCCCCAAGATCAAGAAACATTCATTAATTACTACATACTTTTTGGATGTGGGTCATTCTTCTTTTCCTTCTTCATTTGAAGAAGTTAAATTATCTCTGTGAGGCTACCTAGCCACTGAAGCATGGAGAACCTCCCCTGCATGACCGTGGGAACCCTGAGCAAGATGGCAGCAGCAGAGGCAAGAGCAGTGTGCTGGCTCAGAGGAGGGTTGCAAGAAAAGAGTAATTTCTTTCTTTCTCCCCATTTCTGAACCCCCAAGACCTCCAAATACCAGACTTTCATCCACTACTGATCAAATATTGGAATATCACTAGAAGAACTTAAATTAATTTCCTGAAGTAGAATTTTCACAACTATTCCCTCAACTCAGTGAAAACATAATGAAGGCAGGCACTCTGTCACAATTATTTCCACAACACTCAGAACAAATATTATTCAATGAAAAGACGAATTGGTCACTGTTTCCATGGGCCTTTGGTCTCTGTCCCTCCTGTTCATCCCTAATATGCATACACACACACACACACACACACTTTGCCATCTTTCTATGACTCTGCTTTTCACATATATAAAGGATCTAAGTCTCGATGACCAGGCCTTTTTCTTTCCCTTCTTTCCGTTCATTATAGTATCCCTACTACTTATCACTGGAGATACTATCCCATAGATAGGGTCGTACAGATACTGTCATATAGAAATTCTCAATAAAATACTGGTTGGATGCATGAATAAATGGACTCACATTTCCTCACTCATGATTTTGGAATATTGTAAGAGAAATGTCAAGAAATGATAGAATCAGAGGAAATATACCTAAGAGTTGACTTTGTGGGTATGCAAAGCCACCTGGGTTTGGTTTTGCAGCCCCTAGTGAGAGCCTCAGGCCAACTACAGGTGGGCCCCCAAATAAATGAAAAGATGAAGGTAAAAATTTTTTATCACACTGAGCCTCCACCAGTGGAATCTCAGCTTATAGTGTTTGCCAGCCCAGTTCTTGATTTCAGAGATCATTATGTGACGAGTGGGCAGGGCCAGAAACAGAAGAGGAGAACAATATTCTATCAGCCAATGTTCCTAGTCAATCAGAATAATTCATGTGTTTTCTCTTTCAAGAGGAGAATATGGAATGGAGTGTGGTTGAAGCCTGAACTTATCAGTGAACAGGGAAAAAAATAAAAAAGACAAATTGCTAATGTTCCAGTCTTTCCATCCACCAGCTCCAATATAATAACAGTGTCTACTTCATCATTTTGTTCACACAGTCAAATATTCACTGAGGATTCTGACCAGGCATCTTCAACTACCTGCCTGATTACTGAACAAGTCAGGCTGTCTTTGGCATCTTGTGCCTAGTGCTCACTGATAACTTGAGAAACAAGGAGGTTATAAAATACTTAACAGTGGGTAATATCATTGAACTATCTTGCATGCCACTCTTATGTGCCCTTATAAATCAGTTCAGCACAAAATAGTGTTTATCCTGACTAATCATATCTGGAAATTACAGAGTGAATCACTCACAATTACTAAACATCAAGGGGGCTCATCTTAATGTAGCTTTGTGTGGGCCGGCTTCTAAACCCCCCATGTTCACGAGTCTAGAATGAACTGGAAGAAAATACTCAGAATAAACCAGACGGCTTTACAGAAGCAAAGCTCTTTTTTTTTTTTTTTTTTTAAAGTAGGCTCTATGCCCAGCATGGAGCCCAATGTGGGAGTTGAACTCACAACCCTGAGATCATGACCTGAGCTGGTATCAAGAGTCGGATGCTTAACCAACTGAGCCACCCAGGCACTCCAAAGCTCTTTTTAAAGATTGGGTAAATAGGTCGATGTTCTTCAGAAGGAAACCAAGCTGTTAGTCCTGGGCACCCTAGAAAATGAGTGAAGTAGAAGAAGAGCAAAGCTCTTCCCCAGGAAAATGGGGGTGATTCATTCACCTTGAGGGTACCATGTGCCCATTAATTCTGCCAGGGAAACATTTAGTGAGCTTGAGCAGCAATTTTCTAAATGAGTGGTAATTTCCTTGATGAATCTTTCCCCCCTCAAACCTTTGTGAAGATAATTATGTATATAATTTCAGAGGCAAAAAACAGACCCAAAAGTGCCAGAAATGACTTGCCCACAGTCACACCATGAACTTCAGAAATTCACATCTGCTTCTTACTCCACGAGACCGCATTCCTGACTCTAAGAAGAGACGAAGAACCAGCACCTAGGCCTAAATAAATCATCAGAGCAAATGCCATGTGCTTGCTTCTAGAACCATTCAAGTCATTAACAGGAACCAGGCTGATACAGTCACATTTTCAATGTGCCCTTTATATACTGCTGTTGGTTATTCAAAAGTGTTGAATAATCAAGAGAAATCGCACTTTTTAACTTCTCAAAATGAGAGACTAAATTAATCACATTCTACTCAAAAGGGAATTTGCTGAATATGTAGATTTCAAGTGAAAGACAGAAAGGTTTCATTTTCCTTGTCCCTCATATATTTTTAAATAGCATACAGGTTAAAAAGCAGTGCAAACCGTTTCCTTGGCAGTATTGTTTGTTTCTCTATGGAGTAGAATCTGATTTTTCTCTACTGCCTCATCTTTTCACACCACTTCTCATGATCCCTCTGAAGCATACAGCAATGCTGATAATAGGAGTTAAGTGATTCTTTATAATCATGGGAAACAGAATTGTGCAGGGGGAAGTGGACAGGTGTTAGAAATACAAATCTGGGTTCAAATCTCTGCTCTGCTACCAGCCTTGACTAGATTCTTTCACAATATATTTCTTCATCTCTTCATAAAATGGGAAGAATGATACCCACAGGGCTGGTGTACATATTAGCAACAATGATGACCACACACCGTGCCTGGATCATGAACGTTTCTCTAAGTCATGAGCCCTCTCTTTCCCTTAAAATGGTAATGAGTCTAAATCCTGGTATAGTTACAGTTGGTTTTCATTTTGTGGAGATGTTAGAAGACTTAGCCAACTACACTACAAAAGGGTTGTGAGCAAGAACACCAAACAAAGCAAGATTCAAAAGGCAGCTGGGGACAGGGATAACGAGTTGGAACCATCCTCACCTGGCCACTTATATAGACCCTCAGGCAAGTTCTGCTCTGTGTCCGTTTCTTCACCCGTGAAACACAGAAACAGTACTTGCTATTCTGACTTCACACGTGTGTGGGAAGAATGAAATGATGTGCTTAGTGATGAAAGTGGAAAGTGTAATTCTTAAACATAATATAACAATAAGGGTGGTAATTTTGTTTCACCTTCTTTCAACTATATGCATTCCAAAGTTATTTCTTTGTACAAGAATGTTATACTTTGTTTCTAATATTTTCTTGAATAAAATCTCTATGATCTTTAACCGTGATCTACAAAACATATTTGTGTATGTAGGTGTGTATTCACATACACACACATATATGAAGACATGGGATGATAAGAGATGCCTTTGAGGCAGAAAGCATTTTAAATCTATTTTAGAATTCTGTTTTTTAAGGGTCAGAAACCACTGAAGAAGGAATTTTAAAACTCTAAAGCTGGATGAAAATTTAATTAATCAAATTAACCACAGATTAATAACAATAACTAATGTTTACTGAACAACTGCCACATATCAGGTAGTGATCTAAACTCTTATTTTTATGTCTTTGATCCTCATGATGACCTTCTGATAAAGTACTAATATTACTCCCATTTTATAGGTGAGGAAACAGGTTCAGAGAGGCTAAATAATCTGCCCTAGGTCACAGAGCCAATAGGTGGCAGGGCCAGGATTTGAACTCCTATCATCTACTTCCAGTCTATCCTCTTCATCACTACACACTTTTGTTTACATTTTGCATTTCAAGTGATCACCCTGTTATTGAATTGAGGTCAAAACTTTACCAGGCATGGAGGAAAAGCAGAATACAGAATAAATACAAGATCAATTTGCCCATCTCAAGGATGTTTCAGTAAATCTGTAACAATTAAGATAATTTACAAGACAACATACAAGTACATATTAATATGGTGTCAATGACATATAAGAGATGAGAGGAAAAGAGTAATTACAGATAGGGTAAAGCAAGCCCACTCTGAGAGGTAATTAGTGGAAAAGGCCGGTGAGTGGGTTGTTAAGAAGATGGGAGTGTGTTGTGGGTGGGGGATATTTTCAGGACAGATGACACATCCTGAAGCATGGAACTGTGTCCTCTTGAGGAAAGTTGCTTATTTTTAAGAGGGAAAAAATGCAGAGATGAAATAAGTGGGTGGCAGTTGGTAGAAGACCCTTTTTTCTAGATTAACTCAAATGAAAACTGTAAAATTAACACAGAGAAATGGGTCACATCTTGAGGTGAGGATTCTTCATCAAGAGCTGTCAGCCACCAATTAGTCATTAACCTCCATGTGCTCTCTATCACACCAGTTGTGGACAGGAAAAAAAGGAAATTATATCTCCCTATAGGGAAATCTTGCTATCTAAAAAGTTTTATAATCATGGATAGACATATAAAGCAGCTGAAGAACTCTGGTGAGCAGTCTTATCAGCAAGGACAAAACAATAAAATATATTTCCAAATTATTTAAGTATGGGAGAAATACCCCACCAGTCTGTTCGTACCTTTAGACTAGAAGCAAGAGGCAATTTTAGCTTCAGGTGTAGCTGGATGGAGGGGCCAAATCACTGGCACCAAACCTCTGTTTCTTTCTTCAGCTCTGCACTTCTTCATGTATTGGCTCTGTTCTTAGATAGGTCATATGATGCAGAGGCAGCTCTAGATCTTCCATAATTTCAAAAGAACTAACTGGAGAAGATTAGCTTTCTCCTAATCTCAGACAAAACAAAAAAAAAATTAAAAAACAGGTTTGAGTATCATGGCTCTTAATGGCTTGACTCTTTTATGTCTATCCCCAAACCACTTGCTGATAGGTAGAGCTTAAGTTAAGTATTCCATCCTGGAGGGACCACTACAGTACGTCAAGCACTTAGCCCAACAACATGATCACCATGGTCCTGACATGGCAGCTAGTATTAATATCCATACAAGTAGTAAAAGTCACACTAGATGATTTTTGAAGCATGTGTATCAACAGCATCAGCATCACTTGGAGGTCTGTTAGAAATTCAGGATCTTGGGAATACACCATTTCAAACTTGGATCTGTGGTATTCGGGTCCTGGTTCTTTCCCCCTTAGCAATAGGAGGCAGGAATTTTTTTTTTTTAACTGGGAAAGTGCTAATGTTTATGTTATCTAGTCAATTCCCTATATATTGGCCCAAAATGTGGACATTTTATCATATCTATATTTCAGAGGGGAAGTGCTAGCATACTGACCAGGATGGAGATCCCATCCACTGTGACCCTGAGCAAGTCAGTTAAGTTCTCTATGCCTCAGTTTCCTCAGCTGTCTTATAGCACAATTGTGAATATTAAACAAAACCTTGAATATAACGTTTCTAACACACACCTTAGGGGATGCTCAAAATGGTGGTTATTACAGTGTTACCCTAGAGCAGTTAACTCAAACTGCTCTTCACAGCTCTAGACCTCCATGGATTTGCTTTAAGAGTTCTTCAAACTATGAAGTAATCCCTCTCACTGGATCTAAACTGCTGGAGGAACATGTTTACAGTTTGCATCTGTTTTAGATCTTGGGGTTCCAGGTTAGATTTTTTTCAAGAAAAGAGTTTTGTTTTATTAAAAATGCTCTAAGCTTTTCTCTAAATACACACACACACACACACACACACACATATATCAGAGAGGCCCCATAAGTTTTCCTCCTGCCTACCATAACTCTTCTTGTAACATGTTAGGAAGTGGGAGAAAATCTGAACTAATAAAGGGTTGTGGGTTTAGTCTCTGTGTGACCAATTAATCTCGGTCTGCCATCTTGAAATCTGCAATAAGCAAGTAAACCCAAAAGATGAAACAGGAGGGATCAACCCAAGTACCACTTGATTTTTGAAAAATACAATGAGGCACAAGACCTTCTAAGTGTGTTAGCAGTCATCATTATATATAAATCCCCACACTGTATTCTATCTACTTGTGAAATAACAACATTTTTTTAATTCCCAAAGAAAATAGCAGCTATATTCCTTTAATACTACATAAGATTTTTAAATTGAAAGATTTTCTTTCTGACTTTTGGGAACCCAAATATACATAGCTAAATACACAAACACATATATATCTATATCATTGTTCGAACAATTTCAGATCACTTACAACTGTTAGACCCCTTGTAGTTTTGAAGCTGAATTTTGAGTATAAGATTATTTTTTAATAAGAATGAGTCACTGAAGACACGGTATGGGACCCTAGGACCTGAGATCCAAAAAGTGACAGCTATTTCCAAGAAGGCTTATTTTCAACTCTTAGCTTTGTTCTTTCATTAGCTGACACTGGATATAGAACCATTTTCATAATTTTGTGCTCAAGGCCCTCAACAATAGCCCATCTTGCCTTTTCAATCTCTTTTTCTCTACATATAGAAATATACTCAATGCCCCACTTTACGGTAAACTACTCACTGTTTCCAATGCTTATCCTGAGTTTTCTCACCTCTGTGCCTTTCCTCTTACACTCAGCCTGGAATGCTGTGGTCTTTTGTGATAATTTAGATTACTGTTCAGCAAACATTTACTATAGTCATCCTACCACCCTGAGCAGAGGATCTGTCCCCACATATTCACGCTTGGTTTAGACATGGAAATTTCTTTGACTAATGGGAAATACGTGAATATGACATTAGAAAAAGTTTAAATGTCCTTGCATAGTAGGGCTTGTGATTTGCCCTCTGCCATCACTATGAAAAATGTGTGCTTCTGGGTGGCCTGCTTATCTATATAGGATGGGAGATACATGCAGTAGACTTGAACGTAGCCTCAGTCAGATCAAGGCTAGATCATCAATCCCTAGCCAACCCACAGACACATGAGTGAGAGTAAATGAACAATGTTCTGAGGTAGTTTATTACATAACACTGTTATGGGCATTAGCTGACTGTTACATGCTGTTTCCTCATGTTCAATCTTGCCTTCTTTCAAAACGCAGTTTAAGCTCTTTGTTACTTTCTTTGATTTCTTCCTTTTGAAAGCATTGTCTCTGTCCTCTGAATTCTCCTTTTGTCTTGTCTATACTTCTCTGAAAGCACTCATCTCCTTCCCCACCCCCTGCATTTTATTTTGTATTTGTGCTTTATTTCCCCAATTAGACAATCCACTACTCGAGGGCAAAACATATATTTAATTTATATGTGACCCCATCATAACATTCTGAATGGAATATTCAAAAACTTGTTTAAGCTCTTAAAAAAAAATTTGGCCCTAGGTCCTGCAAGATAGAGGAAATTGCACTTAATTCAAATATTTGCAAAAAATCAATATTAGAAAAAAACTGAAAGCTGGAACCTATCGCAGATACATTAGAGTAATGAAAGTGAATAGCCTCTGCCCAAAAGTGGATTAATAAAGAGCAGCCATTTTATGACCCTCCAGATCTGGAAGGCCCCCTCCCCCACCCACTACCAGCCTTGGCCAAGCCACCATCATCTCTTCTTGGACCACTATGTTAGCCTTCTACTTAATGTCCCTACTTCCACCCTGGGCAGTCTGCAATCTCTTCTCCATGTAGTGGTCAGAGGAATCTTTCCAAAATATAAAGCAGGTGCTTTCACAACCATGCTTAAACTCTTTATTGTACTGAGAATAAAATCTAAACTCTCTAATTGGCTTCCATAGTCTGGCCTCTGCTCACTCCTCCTATCTAATTATAAACAGTCTCATCCTCTCCATACCGTAGCAACTGTGGCCTTCTTTCTGTTTTTTCAACATGTCGAGTTTGTTCATACCTTATAGATATCACTCTTGCTGTTCACCCACCTGGTATGCTCTTCCTCCAAGCCTCTGTAGGCCTGGCTTCTTCCAGTCACTCAGGTCTCAACTCAAATGTGAACTCCTCAAAGAAGTTGTCCCTGAACACACAAGCTCATATTGTCCCTGCTTTTCCAGAAAGACACTCTCTTGAAATTAGTGTATTCATTTATTTGTTCACTCTAGAACAAGCTGGAACATGACCTACAGTCCTTCAGCTTATATTCTTGCAAGCAGTGGTTAAGGATTAGGTTATGGAGTTAAACTGTTTGGACTTAACCTTGGGCAAGTTACTTATGTGAGGCAATTTTTCTTATTTCAATATTCTCATTTGCAAAATGGAGATAATACAGGAAACAACCTCATAGGTTTGTTGTAAGTTAATAAGTACAAAGCAATTAGAATGGTCTCAGGCACACTACAAACACTAAATGCTCACCCTTATTATTATTGCTGTATTATTCACTATTGTATCCTAATGCCTAGGACACTGTTGGTCACGTAGTCAATACTCAGTAAATACTTGTTGAGTGACTGACTGAATAAATAAATGAATAAATAATGGAGTTGCCTATCAGACCAAATAATCTGATTTCAAGGTGAAAAATACATCTATTTGCCGTGACCCAGATGAACTATATTATTAACTTAGAACCAAAAGAGAAACCACTATATAAATGAATTACATAAAGGCAAATCTGATTATTTCCTAAAATTTATTTAGGAAGCCAAAATTTGCCCCAAAGTGAAAACTCAGAGGAAACCCAATTTCAGAGAATGAAAGAAAAATTTCGGAGCTTTCAGGTCCCAAGAGCTAGCTGGGGCTAGCCTAGTGAGGCTAACTCAAATCAGAACATCTCCCCAAAGTGGTCCAACATGGTCTGGGAGATCAACCGGCATTTCCAAGGATGGCTTGACTCTGTAATGACCTCAGGGCATCAGCATCCTGGCCCCCCGCACTGGTTTATGTTCAGAATGATGGTGAGGAGGCTGGGATGAATAATCAAGTCTATACTTACTTTTCCTTATTGTCCTCAAGAGTAAGCCTCCCTGACTGGCTTTATCCCCCAACTCCCATTCATCATACTGAATACATTCCCATTAATACCAGACACAAAAACAACCTAACCAGAAATAAACACCAACGTGATTCATATTCCTCTGCAAGCAAGGTCCTGGTGGCAAACTCCAGCCCAGCTCCCCTCACGCGAGCTCCACCAATGGCAGCAAACAGAATTCAACACCGTCTCAAAGTTTAAATGGTGACAGATACATGTCAATAACCACAAAGACAGAAAAAACTAAAATATAATTAAATTTGTAAATAATATTACACTATCTCCCTTCATATTATGCCTTTTCAATTTTTTTTTCTATTAAAAAAATAGATTTGGCCCTCGGCCCTGGAATTTGGGTAAACAGCACTTACTTCAAATATTTGTAAAAATAAATAGAAAGGAAAAACCGAAAGCAGGATCCTATCACAAATATAAGCTGATTTCAGTTGTAAATACCCTGGAGAAGAAGCAATATTAAAATCAAAATAACCTCAGGTTTATACCCATTTTAGTGTTCAGCTACAGCAGAAACCCTATTAAATTACACAGTTGACCTTGAACAATGTGGGGGGTGGGGTGCCAGCCCCACAGGGTAGTCAAAAATCCACAGATAACTTTTGACTCTCTCAAAACTTAACTACTAATAGCCTATTGTTGATCAGAAGCCTTACGGGTAACATACATGGTTGATTGACACATACTTCCTATGTTATGTGCTGCATATATTGTATTCTTACAATAGAGTAAGCTAGAGGAAAGAGAGTGTTATTAAGAAAATCATAAGGAAGAGAAAATAAGTTTACAGGACTGTTCTGTATTTATTGAAAAAAAAAAAAAAATCCACGTACAAGTGGACCCAAGCAGTTCAAACCCATGTTGTTCAAGGGTCAACTGTTTTTCAAAGTTATTTCCAGTGTTTATTTGGAACACATTTTTTTTTTTTTGAAAAAAGCTTATTGCTGGTGCTTACAATCAGGAACCAGGTAACAATTCACCTCTACTGGAAACAGCACTGAGCGCAGCTTGGCCTCACAATAACCCAGAGTTATAGTACTTTAGCAAAGGATGGACTCCTTCGCTAAGCAGGGTAGCTGCATTTCTAGTATGTAACAAGGATGGCACAGCTCACCTCCAGCCCCACTGGATGATTACAAGCACACGGTGACCTCCGCAGTTTCATTATGTGGATTAAGGGGAAGAGACTTCATCTGCAGCCTGACCCGACTGCACTGAGCCGACAAAATCACAGTTTTGTCAGTCCTTCCCTTGGTGGCTTGTTTCATAACCACCAGGAGATCACTCCCTTCCTCTGTTCCTGTCCTCACTTCTCCTAACGTCTACTGCCCACCATAACTTAAATCTTTATTAACTTTTGAATGCTCCATGCACAACATACTTAACAGGCAAAAAGAGGCAGCATTTTAAGGACTCCTTTTTGTGTATATTTAAAGAGTTTTATAAGGATGGTCACTGTTCGAATTCTAGCTCTGCCCTAACTTGTTTCTACTTAGGTGAGTACCTGAACCCATCTGAGGCTTGGTTTGCTCCTCTCTGAAAAAATATATTTTTTAAATTCCTATCCTTTCTTTCAGAGCTTTTGTGATCATCAGGTAAGGTTACTCATATGAAGGAAATGAAAAGATATAAAGCCTTATGAAAACGTACAAGCAGGAACAGGAGTCCAACCAAAATTCCTAAGTGCACCTTGATCTCTTTCTTGGTTGTGATATTGTAAGAACTCAACTTCTCTTTCCTGAATCACAAGATACCAAGACGTGAAAAAGGACTCTGCCCTTTAGAAACTGCTGCTTTAAGCCCGTCGCCAAGAATGTCTGTTTTCTTTTGCCTCCCACAAAGCACATAATAAAAACTAGTTCAGCTTCTGGAGAACATGCCATTATCAAAAATCAAAATGAAAACTCAAAGGAAAATAGAAGAAATAGCAACGCTTCCCATCGGCAGGTAAATAACTCTTCCATAGATCAGAACTGAGAATAACTGTCTGAAGGAGGAACAGTCTAGCAGGCATTGTTCTCAGTAAACAAGAAAGCAGATGCCACCCCACATTTTGTGAAATATTTATGACTCCACCACACACCCTTTTGGGGGAGCAAATTGATGACTCTTCTACCCAACACAATCACCTGGGGTGTGCCAGGCACAGCCTCTATCAATCATGCTGACATGATTTGTTTCTCCTTATTCAGAGGCTGCCTCCCCTTCAATCCAAAGTCCAAGATGGAGAGGGTGAAAAAGATGGAGTAGCCAAGGCTTCGCTCGTCAGTTTTTTTTTAAATGCCAAGAGTTATAGTGTTTGGGGGTATTGCTGCTGGATACAAAACTGTTTTGTCGCCTTCAAATTGGCCAAACAAACGGGGGACTGTGTTAATCTCATTTTAGTCGAGTGCCACGTATTCCACATTTACGGCTATGTGCATAATGCTGTGTCACAAGGTAATGTTCCATTCTGCGTAAGATTTAAAAATCAGAACACATACTGCCTCAAACTGGATTAATGGTGGAAATTCACCTTGACAATGGATGGAAGTGACTATTGCCAAGATAAACTTGAGCACACAACCAGATTGGAATTAACTCTTTCTGTTAACAGAGAACTAGATGTTTATTCAGAAACATATATTGGGAATCTATTGACCTGGGCAATGCATTACGGAACAATGTTTCCTTACCTTAAAGGAGTCTCAGGCTCAAGTAAGCAAGTGATCAAAATGTACCAGGTTTTCCATGATTGGACCCCAAATTTATCTCTCATTCCAGCTTCTGATTTCCTCTCTTCCAGCCATCTGAAAGTGGTCACTTTGCACAACCTGAATTATCCTGCCTTTACTCAAGCTGTACCCTCATCTCATGCATCCCACTTTCTTCTTGTCAAAGGCCTATGCATTTTTAAAGGTCCTGTTCACATACCTCCTCTTCCATGAGATCTTCCTAGGTTGCCTAACCTTGAGTGTGAACAATCCTCCTCTTTTTCCTTTCCATTTCACATAACTTGTATACCTCATAATAGCTCTTACATTGGTCTGACTTATTCTAAGCTTAATTCTGGGGATGCTCATTTCCACAATCAATTGATTCTGAAACATGGAGAGCAGGGGCTATGTCTTGTTCCACTTTGTTCACCCTTTATGTCTAGTAGGTAAGGGGTCATTATGGTTCAATAGAATAAATTGTTCCCAAAGATATCACTTCACTCAGAGAGAACCCCATGGCATATTTATTAATACAGTTGTGCGGATTCTTGTTCAGGCTAGTTATATTATTTTATTTTATTTCTAGAGAAGCACTAAGAAAGACTAGCAGATCGTACCCCTCCCTGTCCTCTATCATGCTAGGTGCCACCATGAAGAATTATCCTTTAGGGAGCTTGACCCCACAGCTGTCTGCCCTGTCACAGCCATCTCTAGGACTGAAAGACTCCACCACCTCCCCCTCATTTCTTCCCAGCTCTAAGAGCCTCAACTGTCAGAAATCTTCTTGCTTGAAGATCTTCACACTTAAATATTTTTTCACCTCCTCATTACAAATTGTGTTCATCAAAAACAGTGGATAAGTTGTTACAGTTTTTCATGTTTTGAATTCTCTCTTCCTCGGGGCAAAAAAAAAAAAAGAGGGCGAGGGCTCAGCATCCTAAAAATGGACTTTATACCCAGCATTTTCACTTTAGGATGTGTGGTTTATGTGCTATGTGAAAAATCTATGCAATAAAAGGAGAAGGGAAAAATAACTAGTGACAAGAAAACTTCGATACAAAATTGACCCCCAAAGCCAGGCATCTAGTGGCAGGCTTTATGGCTGAAGAATTGTATAGGAACATGGAAATCATAAAAGGGAGGGGGTACAGACATTAAGGACTGGAATTACAAAGGCAGAAAGATCTGCAAAATGTGTCCTTCTCAATATAACACTCCCAGCAGAGAGAGAATTAAACCTCAAATGTGAGAAAGCACTCTCAAACTATTTATTTTTATTCATCTAATAACCTATATTCTGTGGTGCATTGGTGTCACAATTCAGTTGAACATATACATGAGATATTAAATGACAATAGAACTGCATTCATTATAACCATAGACACAAGATCACCAGGCCAGAAAAGCTGGATCACGGTCCAAACAGTTTAAACTTTCAATATTTTTATTTATAGGAGATTGTGTTGTGTATAAACTGATCTCCAAGGCAATTACAGGAATATATGCATACATACATACTCATCCTAAAGAAGAGAAGAAGTTGAAGGAAATTACATTCGTTATTTATTCACTGAGCCAAAATAAACACCATTATTTAAAACTGTGTGCAGTTCCTAGCAAAACACCAAATGCTAATGCCCACAGTAGATGATATCAAGTCTCAATCCATAATGGTCCTCTTTACCAAATTATCTGTTACCTAAGCTAAGAATTTGTTGAATTATGATGAATTTGTTGAATTATGATATGCTGGATTTTTAAAAATCTTTCTCAAAATAATTAAGATTCTTTCTCAGAAGAAAATAATTAAGATTCTTCAATCTCCACAGTCCTGAATTTCCACCACACTTTCACTGTCCCTGGGATCACTTTCTTAGCCAGAATTCTGGCTCTGTCACAAGCTGTGTGACTTTGGGCAAGTTGTCTAGCCTTTCTGTGTCTGTTGTCTTATGTCTGAGATGAAGATAAAAATTACATAGTCTCATTAGGTTATCATGAAAATTAAAATAGTTAATACATATGAACTGATTAGACTATGGTCAAAACATTATATGTACTTCATAATGTTGGGTGGATTTTGTGGGGGAGAGTGGGAACAGAGTAACAGGGTCAGTCAAATACTTTCCTGTTGTGGTTTCAGTATCCATTATAACTAAAGTCTGAAGAGCGTATTGATCCTTATATTTTTTTCACTGTTCTCCTCATTTCTGGATGGTAGCCAGTGCCATATTATAACCATAATTTATACATCAGAGTGTTCACGTGTAATTTTCAAGAAAAGAAAGTAATTCACCACTATTCTCAAAATGTAAAACAATCAAGTTACACCTTCAACAACTTCTGTTATTGAGACACTAAATTAACTATCCATAATGGAGAGATAATAAGAGATTCAGGAATGGTCCCTAACCTTTGAGGTTGACATCAAGGGAAACCAGTGCCCTTTCTTCAACAGATCCCTGGGCAGTTCCAAATGCCTGGCCCCTGGGTCTAAGCCAAGGAACAGCTCTGAAGTTCCCAATTGCTCCTCTTCATTATACACTACCGTTACATGATACCACATTAAGATATTTTTTACATTAATATTTTCTTAATATAGGCAATTTATTATATGGAATCTATATATATTATAAATGGTAGAATAAAATATTTGCCATGTATACAAAAAAATTCATAAATATTCACTTTGTAACACCTTAAATTTCAGCATTATTCACTGAGCAAAGCAACAACACACAAAAAAACCTAAACCAAAACCCAGTATCATTCTTGTAATTGTACTAGCTGAGATTTAAATTTCCCTGAGGTCCGTAAGACAATGATACTTAACATAAAATCGTCACTGAAGAGTGATATGAACTTTTCTTTAAGGTTTTCTTTGTTAAATAGTTTGTAAATTACAAAAGTAATATTGAAATCTCAACTGGATAGAAAGGCAACTAGAAAAAGGGAAAAGTTAATAACCTCCAGCCATCTTCATTTTTATCTCCTCCAATGAAATAATCAAGCCAAAGAGCAGCTAAGTAATCTTCCACATGCTCACTAAAGATACACAAATGTATGAAAGTATTTACTGGGTTTTTTGTTTTGTTTTGTTTTATTTTATAAAATGAGCTCAGAATAGACATGTTACCATAAAACTGACTTTTCTTACCTAATAAGATATCATGGATATCCTTCTTGGTCATTAATATAAATCTAATATATTATTTTTACTAAGTACATAATACTCCATATTATAGATGTCTTATAAATCATCTCCCTATTTATTAATACTCAGGTTTTTTCCAGTACTTTTTAACCATAACAAAAAGGCTGGATTTTTGTATTGATATTATCAAATGAGGGACTGCTAAGTGAGAGGAAAATTGTGCTTTTATCATTAATAGATACCGCCAGATTACTCCCACCAGCAATGGATGATTGTACTTGCTTCCCACCATGTTTGCCAGAACTGGGTGTTATCATTTCCTTTGATTTTTGCTATTCAGATGGGTGAAAAAGACATCATTATTTTAATTTGTATTTTCCAATGTGAAAATTTAGTATTGAATCAATCTTACCATTAAACAACACTGCATCATATTTCTCTAAATTAGGATTTCTCAACCCTGCACTATTAATTTTGGGCCATATTATTCTTTGTTTGGGGGGCTGTCTTATGCTTTGTAGGCTGTTTAGTAGCATTTTTGGCCTCTATTGACTGGATGCCAAAACACCTTCATCCCCTTCTGTAACAACCAAAATATCTCCAGACATTAACAGAATCACTTGCAGTTGAGAACCTCTATTCTAAATAGTTAAATTAGAAAGATTTTGATTTTCAATTTTACTTATTAAATTTAATAATCAAGATGACAGAAATCACCTCCAAGATATTTTTTCAGGGTTGATAAATTCAAAACCTTCTCAAAATCTAAGAACATGAGTGAATATATAGCATCAACACAGCATGATGAATAGCTCTGTGCACACAACTAATTTAACCCCAAGTCTGAGAGCAGATCCTTTTGATAGAAGGGAAGTTATTCAAAACCTGGGCATAATACCTACTTTAATTTCAAAGTTAATAGGCAGCTTTTTTTCCATTTCATTCCAACTCCCTGTTTATAACTTGTGAACAGGTAAAGATAAAAAGAGTTGTTAAATATTTAAATATCTATTCACTGTGGCAAAATCTCAAGTGAGGCTGTTTCTTTTGATTATTATAGTACTTTGATTCACTTTGATTTCCTAATCCCAAATAGACAAATGCTTTTCCTAGAACTTCCTAGAATTGTAGAAAGACTTTCTCTTTTGTTAAGAAATCAGGCTCCAAAGTATTTTTTGCCATTTTAATTCTCTTAGACCAAAAAAATACACATTACCTTTCTCAAGAAAAAAATGGAACTTTCTAATTGCATTTAGTACAGAGCCATTTTTCCCACCCTTAGAAGAGAAGCATACCAAGAACAGGAAAAGCATTAGAAAAGTTTAATTGAAATTCAATACCAAAAGCAAGAACTAATATAACAATTAGTCATCTCCACCTATTTTTATAAGTATGTTGAATGCTACCTTATTTATAATAGTGATAACACAAGGCACATAGAGATACACACCGAGCTCTTTGCAAAGAAACTGACCTTTAGCAGTTTATTCCAGGAGTAATTTTCTGCCTTTAATTAGAGGCCAATATTCTTTTCTGATGAATTCATAAATAATAACAAAAAGGCGACCAGCCATTCCCAACAGGTTTCAAGGTTCCAGTTCTCTATCACAGCAAAGGGGTGGTTTTAAAAAGGCAAAATGCCAGTCATGAGATCTATGTGACTATTGATAAAATACTGACAACAGCACTATAGTGAATCAATCAACAATGCAAAGAGCTGACGGAAACAGAAACATAGAAACCTGCCCTCCTTTGCAGGACATGGGCTTTTGTGATAAAATCGCATGGCCTGACAAAATCTCTCTGCATTGTTACAACACAGGCTTCCAGCACATGCCACCCTTATCGAAATCCATTTTTGAATTTTAGATTTTTTGAACCTAAAACATTTCACAAAGTTTATGTGGATAAATAAAATTAAAGTTGCTTACCCATGGCTATGACCACCCTTTATCCTCTTTCTCCAAAGAGAACTTTTTTCAAATTCCTAAAAATATGTTAACTTAGCAGTTTGTATCATGAGTTGATGAGTCAATTAATAGCTTATATTTTCATCATGTTTCAGCTCATTACCAGCTATTTCAGGTAGCTGTGTTTAATTATTAGAGTCCAAAAATCAATTGAGAAATGAAACTCCTAACTAACGCTAATTGGTTTCCTATTATATGCATTTAAAAAAATCTGTATCGCTAGATTAAATAATAAGCAATTGGTGGTGTTCTTCCAATTACAACACCTCTAGCAAAAACTCCATTACACAGAAGCAAGTTGAATTATGGTTAATTTATTAATGGATTTGATATAGCACATAATGAGGTTGTCGATATTGAATCCACTTAAATTCATTTAAATAATCAGAGTTCAGAGACTTTAAAAAATTAAGCTAACTTTTAGCTAAAAGAACTCAAAATCAAAATTGTGGAGAAGGAAGTAATCAGACTAGTTGTGTGTGGCCAGCCCACTGAAGTATTCAAGATAATCATACAGCTTTGGGAAAGAGCCTATCCCACTACAGCTACCTTCTGTAGTCTACATTTAGGAGTGCTTATCTCTGCCCAACACAACTGGAGATCTGGTGCAATCATTCTAAAGTGGTACACCAAAATGAGGAATTCAGAGAGACTCCTGGAGATTTAGACATTTTCTTAAGTAGGGAGGACTGACTTTTTGTGGCCAACTCTGCTTTTTCCATCTCTAATATCTATAATCCAGTTCTAAGTGAAATACAAAGTGTCTTTTCTTATGATAAAATTGAGTACTAAACAGGTTAATATTATTTTTTTCTAAGAAAAGTTATTATTGGCATATCCACTGTGGTCTATTTCTGAACATTTAAATGGCTTCTTAATATATTTTATTCATAAAGAGAGTGACATGTTGAAAAATTATATGTAAGGTGCACATTAAGTAAAGCCATAGAGAAATGAACATGTACACTACTATTTTTTTGTCAGCTCCAGATTTATGATTTAAATAATTAATAAAGCTTAAAGTCTGATCTTAATCTTAAGCAGTCATTCTGAGTCTCATTCCCTTATATATTATCCTTTGTAGGATTTATACAATTGCAAGAAATTGTTTAATTATTTTTTAATATCTGTATATATCAAAGAACACATAAACTCCCTGACGTCACACTCTCTTATTTATAGCTTTATCGTCAGGGCCAAGCCCAGTGCCTGCCCAGTAGGAACTTGGTGAGTTCCTACTCTCCAATCAATGACAGAGATTGGCAGAATGGGTAAAAACACATGATCCAACTATATGCTGCCTACAAGAGACTCACTTGAGATCCAAGGTCACAAACAGGTTGAAAGTGAAGGCATGGAAAAAAGATATTCCACATAGATAGAAACCAAAAGATAGTAAGAGTGGCAATACTAATATCAGACAAAAGAGACTTTAAATCAAAGATTACATGAGACAAAGAAGGACATTGTATATTAATACAAATTTCAATATGCAGGAAGATACAACAATTATAAACATTATATACCTAATTACAGATCTGAAAATATATGAAGCAAAAACTGACATAATTTAAGGAGGAAATAGTTCCACAATAATAGTTGGAGACTTTAATACCCCACTCACAATAATGGATAAAACAACCAGACAGAAGGTAAGTAAGAAAACAGAGGACCTATAACAACACAATAAACCAATTAAGTCTAATAGATATGCACAACCCACAATACACAACACCAAAAGAATATACATTCTTTTCAAATACACATGGGACATTTTTCAGGATAAAACATATGGTAGCCCACAAATTAAGTACCAAGATATAGATAAGTAGAAAGAAAAAGAAAGAAAGAAAGGAGGGAAGGGAAGAAGGAAGGAAGGAAGGAAGGAAGGAAGGAAGGAAGGAAGGAAGGAAGGAAGGAAGAAAGAAAGAAAGAAAGAAAGAAAGAAAGAAAGAAAGAAAGAAAGAAAGAAAGAAAGAAAGAAAGAAAAGAAAAGAAAGACCAATCTCACACAAAGTATCTTCTCTGACCACAGAGGATAAAGTTAGAAATCAGTAACAAAAGAAAAACTGTAAAATTCACAAAACCATGGAAATTAAACAACACACTTTTAAGCAACCAATGGATCAAAGAAGAAATCACAAGGGAAATTGGAAAATATTTACAGACAAAAATAATACAACATAGCAAAATGCATGGAAGCAGTGCTAAGGGAAAAGTTTATGGGTATAAATGCTTACATTAAAAAACAAGAAAGATCTCAAATCAATAATCTAAATTTACAACTTAAAAAACTAGAGGAATAAGAACAAACTAAACCCAAAGCTAGCAGAAGGGAGAAAATAATAAAGATTAGAGCAAAGATAAATGAAAAAGAGAATAGAAAAAATAAAAAATGTTAATGAAACCAAACGTTAATTCTTCAAAAAGATCAAAAAATTGACAAATCTTTAGCTAGATGGACTAAGAAAAAAAGAGAGAAGACTCAAATTACTAAAATCACAATTGAAAGGGGGGATATTATTATTGATTCTACAGAAATAAAAAGGATTATGAGAAAACTATGAATAATTTTACACAACAAATTGGATAACCTAGATAAAATAGGCAAATTCATAGAAACATAAAACCATCAAAGACTAATTCACAAAGAAATAGAAAATCTGAATAGACCTATAACTAGTAAGGAGATTGAGTCAGTAATAAAAAATTTCCCAACGAAGAAAAGCCCTGGACCCATTTGGTTTCACTGGTGAATTTTACCAAACATTTAAAGAAAAACAAAGACCAATCCTTCTCAAATTTCTCCAAAAAATTGAAAAGAAAGGAATACTTTCTAAATCATTCTATGAGGACAGCATTACACTGATACCAAAGCCAGACAAAGACACTCACTACAAGAAAAGAAAACTACAGACCAATATCCCTTATGAATATCGATGCAAGAATACTCAATGAAATATTAGCAAACTGAATTCAGCAGCATATTAAAGGGATTACAGACCATGACAAAGTGGAATTCCTGGAATGCAAGGCTGGTTGAACATACAAAAATTCAATCAATGTAATACACCACATCAAAAAAATTAAGGGGAAAAAAAAAACACAGGATCATCTCAATGACACAGAAAAGGCATTTGAAAAAAATTCAAAATCCTTTCATGATAAAACACTCAACAAATTAGGAACAGAAACTACCTCAACATGAGAAATGCCATTTACTAAAAACCCACAGTAAACATCATACTCAATGGTGAAAGGACTGAAAGCTTTTATTTTTTTTTTTTAAGATTTTATTTGTTTGGGATAGAGAGTGAGAGAGAGAGCATGAGTGGGTGGAGGGGCAGAAGGAGAGGGAGAAGCAGGCTCCCCGAAGGGGGCCTGATGCAGGACTCAATCCTAGGACCCTGAGATCCCAGGACCTGAGCCTAAGGCAGACGCTTAACCGACTGAGCTACCCAGGTGTCCATGACTGAAAGTTTTACCTCTGACATTAGAAACAAGGCAAGGATGCCCACTT
This sequence comes from Mirounga angustirostris, assembly GCF_029215605.1. Taxonomy (NCBI): domain Eukaryota; kingdom Metazoa; phylum Chordata; class Mammalia; order Carnivora; family Phocidae; genus Mirounga; species Mirounga angustirostris. The sequence goes on from NW_026991713.1 coordinate 23,715,767, forward strand.
TCAAGATTTCTATTCAAAATAGTATTGGAAGTTCTAGTCAGAGCAAGTAGGCAATAAAAACAAAAGCCTTTCAAAGTAAAAAGGAAGAAGTAAAATTATCTGTTTGCAAATAATATGATCTGATGTGTATAAAACCCTGAAGATTCTTTTTTTAGTTTCAGGTGTAGAATTTAGTGATTCATCACTTACATACAACACCCAGGGCTCATCACAAATGCCCTTCTTGATACCCACAACTATTTAACCCACCCCCTACCCACTTCCCTTCCAGTAAACATCAGTTTGTTCTGTATTGTTAAGGGTCTGTTTCCTGGTTTGCCTCTCCCCCTCTCATGTTCACCTGTTTTGCTTCTTAACTTCCAATTATGAGTGAAATCATATGGTATTTATCTTTCTCTGACTTATTTTGCTTCACATAATACTCGCTAGCCTCATCCACATCATTGCAAATGGCAACATTTCATTCTTCTTTTATGGCTTACATATATATATATATCTTCTTCTTTATTTATGTATATATATATCACTTCTTTATCCAGTCATCAGTCGAGGGACATCTGGGCTCTTTCCATAACTTGGCTATCGTTGATATTGCTGCTATAAACATCCAGATGCATGTATCCCTTCGAATCAGTATTTTTGTATCCTTTGGGTAAATAACCTAGTAATGCAACTGCTGGATCATAAGGTAGTTCTATTTTTAACATTTTGAAGAACCTCCATACTGTTTCCTAGAGTGGCTGCACCAGCTTGCATTCCCACCAAAGTGTAAAAGGGTTCCCCTTTCTCTGCATCCTCGCCAATATCTGTTTTTCCTGTATTGCTAATTTTAGCAATTCTGACTGGTGTGAGTGATATCTCATTGTAGTTTTGATTTATATCTCCCTAATGATAAGTGATGTTGAGCATCATTTCATGTGTCCGTTAGCCATCTGTATGTCTTCTTTGGAAAAATGTTCATTTCTTCTGCCCATTTTTTATCTGGATTATTTGTTTTTTGTGTGTTCAGTTTTGTAAGTTCTTTATATATTTTGGATACTAACCCTTAATCAGATATATCGTTCTCCTATTTGGAAGGTTGCTTTTTAGTTTTGTTGATTGTTTCCTTTGCTGTACAGAAACATTTTATTTTGATGTAGTCCCAATAGTTTATATTTGCTTTTGTCCCTTGTCTCAGGAGACGTGTCTAGTAAGAAGTTGTTATGGCCAATGTTAAAGAGGTTACTGCCTATGCTCTCTTCTAGGATTTTGATAGTTTCCTGTCTCATATTTAGGTCTTTAATCCATTTTGAATTTAATTTTGTATCCAGTATAAGAAAGTGGCCCAGTTTCATTCCCTTGCATGTTGCTGTCCAGTTTTCCCAATACCATTTGTTGAAGACACTTTTTTCCATTGGATATTCTTTCCCACTTTGTTGAAGATTAGTTGACCATAGAGTTGTGGGTTCATTTCTGGGTTTTCTATTTTGTCCCATTGATCTATGTGTCTATTTTTGTGCCATTATCATACTGTTTTGATCATTACAGCTTTGAAATATAACTTGAAGTCTGGAATTGTGACGCCTCCAGCTTTGTTTTTTTCAAGATTGCTTTGGCTATTCAGGGTCTTTTTTGGTTCCATACAAATTTTAGGATTGTTTGTTCTAGTTCTGTGAAAAATGCTGTTGGTATTTTGATAGGGATTGCATTAAATGTGTAGATTGCTTTGGGTAGTATAGACATTTTAACAATATTTGTTCTTCCAATCCTTGAGCATGGAATGTCTTTCCATTGCTTTGTGTATTCTTCAGTTCTTTTTCATCAGGGTTTTACAGTTTTCAGAATATGGGATTTTGGTTAGGTTTATTCCTAGGTATCATGGATTTGGTGCAACGGTAAATGGGATCGATTGCTTGATTTCTCTTTCTGCTGCTCCATTATTGGTGTGCAAAAATGCAACATATTTCTATACCTTGATTTTGTATCCTGTGACTCTACTGAATTCATGTATCAGTTCTAGCAATTTTTTGGTGGAGTCATTTGTGTTTTCTATGTTGAGTATCATGTAATTTACAAATAGTGAAAGTTTTACTTCTTCCTTGCCAATTTGCATACCTTTTATTTCTTTTTGTTGTCTGATTGCTGAGGCTAGAACTTCAAGTACTATGTTAAATAACAGTGGTGGGAGTGGACATATCTGCCTTGTTCCTGACCTTAAAGGAAAAGCTCTCAGTTTATCCTCATTGAGGTGGGTATTATGTGTGGGTTTTTTGTATATGGCTTTTATGATGTTGAGGTATATTCTCTCTATCCCTACTTTGTTGAGTGTTTTTATCATGAATGCATGTTGTACTTTGTCAAATGCTTTTGCTGCATCTTTTGAGAGGATCATATGGTTCTTATTCTTTCTTTTATTAATGTGGTGTATCATGTAATGATTGATTTGTGAATATGGAACCACCCTTGCAGCCCACGAATAAATCCCACATGATCATGTGAATGATTCCTTTTAATGTACTGTTGGATTCGATTTGTTAGTATTTTGTTGAGAATTTTTGCATCTATATTCATCAGGGATATTGGCCTATAGTTCTCTTTTTTTAGTGGAGTTTTTGGTTTTGGAATCATGTTAACACTGGCCTCATAGAAGGAGTTTGGAATTTTTCCTTCCATTTCTATTTTTTTGGAATGGATTTGAGAAAAGTATGTATTAACTCTTAAATGTGTGGTAGAATTCCCCCTGGGAAGCCATCTGGCCCTGGACTTTTGTTTGTTGGGAGAATTTTGATTACTGATTCAATTTTTTGCTGGTTATTGGTCTGTTCAAATTTTTCATTTCTCTCTGTTTCAGTTTTGGTAGTTTATATGTTTCTAGGAATTTATCCATTTCTTCCAGATTGCCTAATTTGTTGGCATATAATTTTTCATTATATTCTCTTGTAACTGTTTGTATTTCCATGGTGTTGGTTGTTATTTCTCCTCTCTCATTTGTGATTTTATTTATTTGGGTCCTTTCTCTTTTCTGTTTCCTAAATCTAGCTTTTATCAATTTTATTAATTTTTTCAAAGAACCAGCTCCTGGTTTCATCAATCTGTTCTATTGGGGTTTTTTTAGTTTCTATTTCTGCTCTAATTTCTATCATCTCCTTTCTTCTGTTGGCTTTAAGCTTAGTTTGTTGTTCTTTTTCTAGATCCTTTAGGTGTAAGGTTAGGTTGTTTAAGATTTTCCTTGCTTCTTGAGGTAGACCTGTATTGCTATATACTCTGCTCTAATTTTTATTATCTCCTTTCTTCTGTTGGCTTTAAGCTTAGTTTGCTGTTCTTTTTCTAAATCCTTTAGGTGTAAGGTTAGGTTGTTTAAGATCTTCCTTGCTTCTTGAGGTAGGCCTGTATTGCTATATACTTCCCTCTTATGATCACTTTTGCTGTATCCCCAAAGTTTTGTACCACTGTGTTTTCATTTTCATTTGTTTCCATGTATTTCTTTTATTTCTTCTTTAATTTCCTGGTTGACCATTCACTCTTTAATAGCATGTTGTTTTTTAACCTCCATGTTTGTGGTCTTTCCAATTTTTTTCTTGGGGCTGACCTCAAGTTTCATAATGTGTGGTCAGAAAATATGCATGGTATGATCTCACACTTCTTGTATTTGTTGAGGCCTGATTTGTGACCTAGTATGTGATCTATTCTAGAGAATGTCCCATGTGCCCTTGAAAACAATGTGTATTCTGCTGCTCTGGGATGAAATGTTCTGAATCTGTTAAGTCCATCTGGTCCAGTGTGTCATTCAAAGCCATTGCTTCAGGGCACCTGGGTGGTTCAGTCTGTTAAGGATCTGACTTTGGCTCAGGTCATGATTTCAGTGTCCTGGGATCGAGCTTCACACTGGGTTCCTACACTCAGAGTTGAGTCTACTTGTCCTTCTCCCTCTGCCCCTCCCCCTGCTCATTCTTTCTCTCTCTCAAATGAATAAATAAAATATTTTTTTAAAAAGCCATTGTTTCCTTGTTGATTTTCTGCTTAGATGATCAGTCCATTGATGTAAGTGGGTCATTAAAGTACTCTACTACTATTGTATTATTATCAATGAGTTCCTTTGTGTTTGTTATTAATTATTTTATATATTTGGGTGCTCCCCAGTTACAACTGTTAGATCTTCTTGTTGGATAGTCCCCTTTATCATGATATAGTGCCCCTCTTCATCTCTTGTTATAGTCTGTGGTTTAAAATCTAGTTTGTCTGATGTAAGTATTGCTACTCTGGCTTTCTTTTGCTGTCCATTTGCATGATAAATATTTCTCCATCCCCTCATTTTCAATCTGCAGGTGTCTTTAGGTCTATAATGAGTCTCTTGTAGGCAACATATAGATGGTTGTTTTTTTATCCATTCTGTCACCCTATGTCTTTTGATTGGAACATTTAGTCCATTTACACTCAGAGTAATTATTGATAGATATGTATTTAGTGCCACTTTATTACTTGTTTTCTCCTTATTTCCAGAGATGTTATCTGTTCCTTCCTAGTCTTTGTCACTTTTGGTCTTTTCTACCCACTCAAAGAGTTCCCTTCAGTATTTCTTGCAGGGCTGGTTTAGTGGTCACAAACTCCTTTAGTTTTTATTTGTCTGGGAAATTTTTTATCTTTCCTATTCTGAACGATAGCCTTAATGTATAGAGTATTCCTACTGCAGATTTTTCCCATTCAGCACATTGAATATATCACACCACTTTCTTTTGGCTTGTCAAGTTTTTGTGGAGAGATCTGCAGCTAAACTTATGGGTCTTCTCTTGTAAGTTAGGGACTTTTTGTCTTGTTGCTTTTAGGATTTTTTCTTTATTGCTGTATTTTGCAAATTTAACTATAATATGCCTTGTTGTTGGCCTGCCTTTGTTGATTTTGATGGGAGTTCTCTGTGCCTCCTGGATTTGGATGTCTGTTTCCTTCCCCACATTAGGAAAGTTTTCAGCTATTATTTCCTCAAATAAAACTTCCACCCCCTTTTCTCTCTTCTTCTTCTGGGATTCCCATGATACAAATGTTATTACGTTTGATTGAGTCACTGAGTTCCCTAAGTCTCTCGTGATCTATCATTCTTCTTTCTCTCTTTTGTTCAGCTTTATTATTTTCCATAATTCTATCTTCTATATCACTTATTCATTCCTCTGCTTATTCCATCCCTATGGTCATTATATTCAGTTGCTTTTGAATCTCAGTTACTGTACTTTTCATTTCTGCCTGATTGTTTTTTAACATTTTTATCTCTGTAGTAAGGGTCTCCCTGATGTCTTCCATGCTTTTCTCAAGCCCAGTGAATATCCTTCTGATTGCTGTTTTAAATTCTCCATCAGGCATATTATTTATATCTGCTTTGATTAGATCTCTGGCTGTGATCTTTTCTTATTCTCTCTTTTGGCATGAATTCCTCTGTCTTGGCATTTTGTCTAGGTCCTGTTGTCTTCTCTGTGTTAGAAAGCCTGTTATATTTCCTGGTCCTGAGGGTAATGGCTTTATGAAGAAGAGGTCATATAGTGTCCAGGGACTGGCACTTCAGGAAGTATCTCTGGTGTGTGCTGCATGCACTCTGTTGCTGTGTTTTGGCTGCTCTATCCCTCAGGTCAGTCATCTGCAGTGAGCAGTGTTTGGACCTTGGCTGGACTGTGCTGTGGTCTGCTTATTAAATGAGCCCTGATGCTACTTCCACTAGAACTGAAGACTTGCAGAAGTCTAAAGTCAGTAGATATGGTGTGTTAAGAGGCTTCTGCTGGTCTTCTGGGGAAGAGGCCCAGTGTGCTGGTCCTTAAGCACACTTGCCCAAGAAAAGCAGTACCAGCAGAGCGCAGGGGGGCGGGACTTGATGTAAGCAGGTCAAGCAGCCAGTGTTGGCGTTGTGCTGTTTACTGAATTTGGTTTATGGTGAGGGGTGGGAAAGGGAAAGTCTCCCTAGAGAGCAGAGTCTGTGCTTGCTGCTCTCAGGGAACTACTCCCAGAAGAGAGAATAATTTCCCCTGTGCATCTTAGGTATTTTTCAGATCACTGTTGTCACACTGTCTGTCTCCGAGTTGCTTGCCTGTCTGGAGCAGCGTGGTGCATTTTGGGCTCTATCCCAGACAAGCCTACTGATTTTTAAAACTCCAAACGTCAGGGACATACTGTGGTAGGAGCATGCACTGGTCTTCTGGGGGAAGATCTCACTGTCCTGGAACTGATGCAGGTTTGACCCAGAAGGGCAGTTATGCCAGAGTGCAGGGGCACAGGATTTGGAGCAAAGCAGGCTAAGTCAGTTTCTGGTTAGCCACCCTCAACAGATGTCTCTGTGCTTATGATGAGGGGCAGGGGAGTGAAATAGCACCTGCCCTGCCAGCTCTTTTGTACCCTGAGAAGCAATGCCAACTCTCACAGATGCACTCCAAGAAGAGCAAACAATCTCTCCTTGTGTACCTTAGGTGATCTTCAGATCATGCTGTATGCCCTGGGATTGCTTGCCTGCCTTCTCTCCAGGAGGAGGGCAGCACCCCCAGGGCTCTATCCCAGCCAAGCCACCAACTTCTTTGAGCCCTAATGGTTGCAAAAGTTCATGAAAATCAGTTCCTCTCATTTTCCCAGCTAATGGCTTTGGGGAAGTGTTTTCCTTGTCCATATCCCTGTGTGTTCCATTCTTTCACCTTTTTCCACGTCAGGGCTCCCTCCTCTCCATAGTACCCGAGATTTGTTTCCCCCCACCAACCATGTCTCTGCACTTCCTACCTTCCGCAATGTGGCCTCTTGTTCTCCCTTTAGTTGCGTAATTTGTTCTATCAGTTCTCAGGTTGATTTTTTGGGTATTCAGAATGATTTGATAATTATCTAGCTGTGTTCGAGGAATAGGCAAGTCTAGGGTCTCCTAGTTTGCCACCATCTTAGCTCCCCCTAAAATCCTAAAGATTCTATGAAAAACTGTTAGCATAATAAATGAATTCAGCAAAGTAGCAGGATACAAAGTGTTGACTGATTTCAAAAATCAGTTGCATTTCTCTATACTAACAAGGAACAATCTGAAAAACAAATTTTTAAAAATTTCAATTTACAATAGCATCTAAAAGAATAACATAGTAAGAAATTAACTTACCAAGAGATGAAAGACATGAAGAATGAAAACAAAAACATGGCTGAAAGAAATCAGAGAATACAGAAATAAATGGAAACACACCCCATATTCATGAATTGGAAGACTTAATATTGGGTAAGATGCAAATGCTACCCAAAGTGATCTACAGACTCAACATAATATCTATCAAAATCCCAGGAACAGTTTTTGAAGAAAAAGAAAAAATTCTAAAATTCATATGGAATTTCAAGTGACCCAGAATAGCCTAAACAATCCTGAAAATGCGAACAAAACTGCTGGACTCACACTTCTTGATTTCAAAACTTACTATAATGCTACGGTAACCCAAACAGTGTGGTACTGGCATAAAGATAGACATATATATCAATGCAATAGAAGGGAGCTCAGAAATAAACCCTTACACATATGGTCAAATAATTCTTGACAAGGGTGCCAAGGACCATTCAACTGAGAAAGAGAAGTATTTTTAACAAATGGTACTAGCAAAAGGGATAGCCACATGCAAAAGAAATGAGACTGGACACTTACCTAATACTATATTCATAAATTAACTTAAAATGGATCAAGCACCTATATATAAGACCTAAAGTAATGAAACTCTTAGGAAAAAACATAGGACAAGAGCCTCATGGCATTGGATTTGGCATTATTTCTTGGATATGACACCAAAGGCACAGGCAACAAAAGAAAAATGATAAACTCAATTCTGTGACAGTTTTAAATTTCTGTACATCCAAAGGTATGATCAACAGAGTAAAATGTTAAGCCACAGAATGGGTGGAAATATTTTCAAATCATTTATCTGACAAAAGATTAATATCCAAAGTACATAGATCTCTCCTAAAACTCAACAACAAAAACAGTATGATTCAAAAATGACAAAAGGATTTAAACAGACATTTTTTTTCTAAATATGATCTAGGAATGACCAATAAACAATGAAAAGATGCTCAACGTTACTAATTATTAGGGAAATGCCAATGAAAACTACAGTGAGGTTCTACCTCACACACGTTTAGATAGATGGCTACTATCTAAAAAACAGTAAACAGTAAGTACTGTCGAGGATGTGGAGAAATTGGAACCCTTGTGCATTGTTGTTGGGAATGTAAAATGGTACAGCCTCTGTGAAAAACAGCATGGAGTTTCCTCAAAAAAGTAGAAATAGTATTACCAGCCACAGCAATCAGACAAGAGGAAGGAAAAAAAGAGATCTAAATTGGTAAGGAAGGAGTAAAACTTTCACTAATTACAGAATACATGATACTCTATATAGAAAACCGTAAAGCCTCCACCAAAAAACTACTAGAACTGATAAATAAATTCAGTAGGGTTGCAGGATAAAAAAATCAACATATAGAAATCCATGGCATTCTATATACTAATAACAAAACAACAGAAAGAAAAATTAAGAAAGCAATCCTATGTACAGTTGCCCTGAAGATAATAAAATACCTAGGAATAAACTTAACCAAGGAGGTGACATACCTGTACTCTGAAATCTATAAAACAGTGATGAAACATATTGAAAATGATCCAAACAAGTAGAAAGATATTTTATGTTCATAGATTGGAAGAATAAATGTTGTTAAAATGTCCATACTACCCAATGCAATCTACAGATTTAATGCAATCCTTATCAGAATACCAACATTTTTCACAGACCTAGAACAATCCCAAAATTTATATGGAACCACAGAAGACCCCAAATAGCCAAAACAATCTTGAAAAAGAAAAACAAAGCTGGAGGTATCACAATTCCACATTTCAAGATATATTACAAAGCTGTATAACCAAAACAGTATGGTACTGACACAAAAACTGACACATTGATCAATGCCATAGAATAGAAAGCCCATAAACAAACCCACATTTATATAGTCCATTAACCTTTGACAAAGGAGGAAAGAATATGCAATGGGAAAAAGTCTCTTCAAAAAATGGTGTTGGGAAAACTGAACAGCAACATGCAGAAGAATGAAACTAGACCACTGGTTTACACCATACACAAAGATAAATTCAAAATGGATTAAGGACCTAAATGTGAGATCCAAAACTATAAAAATCCTGGAAGAGAGCACAGGCAGTAAGTAACTTCTCCAACAGCAGATGTAACAACTTTTCTCTAGATATGTCTCCTGAGGCAAGGAAAACAAAAGCAAAAATAAACTACAGGGACTACATCAAAATAAAATGTTTCTGTACAGTAAAGGAAACAATCAACAAAACTAAAAGACAACCTACTGAATGGGAGAAGATATTTGCAAATGACATATCTGATAAAGGGTTAGTATTCAAAATATATAAAGAACTTACAAGACTAAATACACAAAAAACAAATAATCCACAGTTAAAAAATGGGCAGAAGAAATAAACAGACATTTCTCCAAAGAATACATACAGATGGCCAACAGACACATGAAAAAATGCTCATCATCATTCATCACGGAAATATAAATCAAAATACAATGAGGTATCATGTCACACCTGTCAGAACGGCTAAAATCAACAACACAAGAAACAACACAAAGAAACTAGTGTTGGAGAGGATGTGGAGAAATAGGAATGTTCATGCACTACTGGTGGACGGGCAAACTGGTACAGTCACTGTGGCAAATAGAAGAAGGGTTCCTCAAAAACTTGAAAATGGAACTACCCTACAGTCCAGTAATCACACTACTGAGCATCTACCAAAAAAAGTACAAAAACCCTAATTCAAAGGGAAACATGCACCCCTATGTTTACTGCAGCATTATTTACAATAGCCAAATTATGGAAGTAGCCCAACTGTCCATCAATAGATGAATGGATAAAGAAGGTGTGGTATACATATATAATGGAATATTATTCAGCCATGAAATAGAATGAAATCTTGCTACCTGCAATAACATGGAGGTAGAGAGTATAATGCTAAGCAAAATGAGTCAGTCAGAGAAAGACAAATACCACATGATTTCACTCATATGTGAAATTTAAGAAACAAAACAAATAAACAAAGGAAAAAAAAATAAAGGAGAGAGAGACAAACCAAGAAACAGACTCTTAAGTATAGAGAACAAACTGATAGGTTACCAGAGGGGAGTCAGATAGGGGAATGAATGAAATAAATGATGGCGATTAAAGAATACACTTAACATGATGAGCACTTAGTAATGAACAGGTTTGTTGAATCACTATATTGTATACCTGAAACTAATATAACTGAAATTTTAAAAAAAACTTAACAAAAATTTAATGAATAAAAAATACATACAATTACCAAATAATCCAGTAATTCTACTTCTGGGTATATACCCAAAAGAATTGAAAGCAGGGTCTTGAGATGATATATGTAACCCATTTTCATAGCAGCATTATTCACAGTAGCTAAAATTTGAATGCAACCCAAGTGTCCACCCACAGATGGATGGATAAACAAAATGTGACATATTCATACAATGAAGGAAATTCTGACATAAGCTACAATATGGATGAACCTTGAAGGCATTATACTACATGAAATAATCTAGTCACAAAAAGACATAGACTATATGATTCTACTTATATAAAGTATTTTGAGTAATCAAAATCATAAGGACGAAGTATAATAGCAGTTGCCAGGAGCTTGGGGGAAGGGAGAAAGGGGAGTTATTTTTAAATGAGCATAGCTTCAATTTTAAAGATGAAAAGAGTTATAGTGATAGATGGTAATGATAGTTGCACAACAATGTGAATATATTTAGTACTACTGAGCTGTACTCAAAAATGATTAAGATGGTATTTATATTATGTGTACTTTAAGTAAAATCTAAGCCCAGATGGATCTAAGAAATAATACCAATTTCTCAAAAATTGCTCAAAAAATAGAAGAAGAGGGAACCTATCCCAACTTATTCTATGAGGCTTGTATTCACTAAGTCCAAATTCAAAGACATTATAAGAAAAGAATTCTACAAACCAATTTCCCTCATGAACATAGAAGCAAAAATCACTAATAAAATATTAGCAAATTGATCCCAGCAATATTTAAAAAGGAGCTATCAAGGGGGATTTGTTACTGGAAAGCAAGATTGGCTTAATATTTGAAAATTAATCAATGTAATTCACCACATTAACAGAATAAAAGAAAAAAATCATAGAATCATGTAACTACAGAAAAACACTGGATAAAATTCAGCACCCATTCATGATAAAAATTTTCAATATGCTAGAAATAAAAGGAAGCTTTATCAATCCAATAAAGACAATATACAGAAAACCTACAGCTGAGATCATACTGAGTGGTGAGGGACTGAACCATTTTCATCTATTATGAAAAATAAAGTAAGCCGCACTACTTTTATGCAATATTGAATTGGCAATAAGCCCCAAAACATAAAAACCATTTAAAGAATAGTAACAATTTTTTTTTTTACAGATGGCATGACTGTGTAGAAAATCTCAAGGAATCTACAAAAATATAAACTATTAGAATAACTGAATTTAACAAGATTTCAGAATATAAGGTCAATTTAATATATATATATACAGTAACTAACAAAAATGAAATTTTCAAATACCATTTAAAATAGCATCAAAAACATGAAACACTTAGGAAAAATTTAACAAAATTAGTTCAAGATATTACAAAATGTTGCTGGAAAAAAATAAAGAAGTTCAAAATAAAGAATTTACCATGTTCATGATTAGAAGATTCGATATTGTTACATGACACTTAACACAATCCAAATAAAAATCCCAGCAGACCTTCCCACAGATATTGACAACTGATTCTGAAATCTTTATGGAAATGCAAAGGACTTAGAACCAAAAATCTTTAACAAAAACAAAGCTGAAAACCTTACACTCTCTGATTTTCAGATTAACTAGAAAGCTATGATAATCTGGACAATGAGATTTGGGTGTACAGATAGTTAAACAGATCAATATAACAAAATACAGAATCCAGAAATAGAAATACATTTATATGTTCAACTGATTTTCAACCAAGGCAATAAAGCAGTTTAATGGAAAAAAGTCTTCAACAAATGGTGCTGGGAAAAATGGCTATTTGGAAAAAAAAAAAATCCTGACCCATACTTCATACCATCTTCAAATAGTAGATTTGAGTGGATATAAAAGCTAAAATCATAAAGCTTCTAAAAAAAGATAGAATATTTTTGTGACATTAAAACAGGCAAAGATTTCTTAGACAAAAACCTGAAAGCACTAAGCATAAAAAAAAGTACATAATGGACATCATTAAAATTAAAACCTTTTCATCAAAAGATACATTATGAAAACTAATAAGCAAATTACAGGCCAGCAGGACCCTGATGCCAAAACTAGACAAAGACATTAAATTAAAGAAGATTACTGACCAACTTCCTTATGACCATAGAAGCAAAAGTCATTAATAAATACTAGCAACATAATCCAATAAAAATGGGCAAAAGCCTTAAACAGAAACCTTATAAAGGAAAACGTATGAATGGGCATTAAGCAAAAGAAAAATCACTCAACAGCATGAGCCATCAAGAAAATGCAAACGAAAATCACAATGAAATTGTATTTAAATGTCTAATAGATACCTTAAATCTAATATATCCATTATGGACCAATTTCTACCCTAATTCAGTTGGTAACTCCAGTTCCTGTTGTTCAAACCTCCCAAATCAAAAAATTTAGGACTCAGCCTTGAATCCTCCCTATCCTTCTATCATTTCTCCACTCTCAAATAATCCATTAGCAAGTCTCCAAAACAGATCTCCATCCTTCCACATCTTTCCCTCTCTAGGTCTTAGACTAAGCCACCATCTCTTCTTGCTGGAATTACTGCTATAGCCTCCTAATTTAACTCCTTGCTATATATATGCCCTACTTCAGTCCAGTAATGTGAGTCAAATTGTGTGTCTTACTCTTCTTAAAATGCTTCAATGGTTTTCCATGGCACATAGAATAAAATCCAACTTCCTTTGCAATACCTACAGGGCACCACATAATCTGTCCCTTGCCTGTTCTTTCACTGGTTACATCTCTATTCTCAGGTCACCCCTACAGTAAGCTCCAGCCATCCTCCTCTTCTGCTCCCTGTGTCTGCCACACCTATTTCTCCCCTCCTCTGGGCTTCTGCCCTTGACTTTCCTCTCTCTGGAGCACTCCCCCCCCTTACTCTTCCACTCATCTTTCATGTTTCAACTCTAATATCAGCTCCCCACTAAACTTGGAGATTCTTGACTATTCACTCCTCTTTTCTATCTCCCCTACTCCATCAGACAGGGGCCTTCACTGTCTTATTCACTTTAATGACTCCAGGCCAGAGCACTAGCCTGGCACATAATAGGTGTTCAATAAATGCCGCTAAATGAATAAATATACAGGTCATCTAAAATCAATAAGGAGTAGTGTCTAGGTTTCCAGGACATTTAAAATTTGCTTGGCTAGATTTTCTACTTTGTATTTTTCTGGTTGCGTTATTCCTGATTTGCTTCATATTTTTAACTTCTCTAAGTACATTTATGCTACAGCAGTACTCTCACTTGTGTTTTCAGCACCTCTTAATTTAGTATTATCTGCAGATTTCATTAATTTATTGTTTACTGCCTGTTGAAAATCATTAATGAAGATGTTAAATAAGAAAAAAGCAACATCATTCCCTATGTACTGCAGCAGAATTACTAATCACTTAGCAAATGCTGAAAAAAGCATTTAAAAAATGTTTTCCCACATATATAGAGCCTGTACTGAAAATATTAAGAAAATACATTTCATTCAATTGCTTCCCTCCTTATTTAAATTTTCATTTAAGCTCTAAGGCCATGAAGATAGGAAGAAGGAAACAAATTAACTAGTGCACAAGGACCTAGCTGTCCATTCTGTCAATTCTGTTACTGAGATACAGACAATCCTCTTTACTCACTAATTGTATAATTGTGAATTTCCCTATTCACTAAAACGTACATGTAACTCCAAAATCAACACTCATGGTGCATTTGTGGTCTTCACAGATGTGTGCAGAGCCATGAAAATTCTGAGTTGCCTGATGTGCACATTCGTAGCTAGAGCTCTCTGTCTTCTTGTTTCCACTCTCACACTGCAAGTAATTGTCTTTTTTTGTAAGCAACTTAGTGCCACATTTTCCACATTTTTGTGCTTTTCCTGGTGATTCTGATTTTTAAAATGTCCCCTAAGTGTAGTGTTATAGTGCTATCTAATGTTCCTAAGTGCAAGAAGGCTGTGATGTGCCTTACAGAAAAAATAAGTGTGTCAGATAAGCTTCATTTAGACATGAGCTATACTGCTGTTGGCCATGAGTTCAATGTTAATGAACCAACATTATATATTAAATAAGCACAGCAGAAGCACCCATAAAACAAAGTTATATGTTGACTGGTTGGTGAAAATGTGACCACAGGTTTGCAGGAACCTAACCCTGTATTTTCTTTAGGAGCAATGGTTCAAAATTCTCTAATTCAATGTTTGAGGCAACCTTATAGGATATAACAACCATGAATAATGAGTACCAACTGTATGCATAACATGCTCTAGGAGTGAGCATTATTCAGGATGGCTTCATATAGGAAAAATGCTTAAGTAAACACTGAAAAATTAGACATTAAAAATGGCAGTAAAAGTTTAGACAATGAGGTGTACAATGAGAATAAAGGACAGTCCAGGCAGAAGGAACAACAAATAAAAAGGCACAGAGCAGAAATCAACAAATTACAGCCCCTGCGTCAAATCCAGCCCCTATCTAGTTTTATAAATAAAGTTTTATTGGAACACATCCATGCCCATTTGTTTATTTATTATCTGTGTCTGTTTCTAGCCCTGGCATGGAGGCACCAGAGGCACAGTATATTTAGGGAAAGGGAAGTAGTTTATTTAAATTTTTCATGTGGAAGATGGACAGCAAATGAAGACAGACAGTTGGCAGGAGTCAGATGATAACAGTCTCATAGGGCCAGACAAAGGGTTTACATAGGGGAGGGTATGTTAGGTAACTGGATGCACTACAGACTGGGGAGGAGAAAGACTAGAAGCTGGAGGCCAATGAAGAGGTTTTGGGAATAGTCTAGCTGAAGGAAAATGGGCATTTGGTTCCTACTGTGATTTAAAGGGAAAGGGGAGGGGCGGCTGAGTGGCTCAGTCATTAAATGCATGCCTTCGGCTCAGGTCATGATCCCAGGGTGCTGGGATCAAGCCCCACATTGGGCTCCCTGCTCAGCGGGAAGCCTGCTTCTCCCTCTCCCACTCCCCCTGCTTGTGTTCCTGCTCTCGCTGCCTCTCTGTCAAATAAATAAATAAATAAATAAATAAATAAATAAATAAATAAATAAATAAATAAATAAAAATATTTTAAATAAAGGGAAAGGGGACAATCTGAAACACTTTTAAGGAGATGGAAGTCATTATAACTTTGTGAACATTTTGGCATGGAAGAACATGAAAAAAAGGAAGGAAGAGATAATGACTCCTGGGCCTGAATTCAATGATCCAATAATTGGATCCAATAATGGTGCCATCTTCCAAGACTTCTAAGAACCCAGAGGAAGAGTTTTGAGAAAGGGAAGAATAGGATTTTTGTCTTGGACAATATGAACTTGAGATATACTAAGATATCTAAATGGAGATGTTGTGTAAGCATTTGGATATACAGCTCTGCCGAAATAGGGAGAAAGGTCTGGATTGAATAAACAGCTTTGGAAGTCATCAGATGATAACCAAAACCACGATCATGATTAGCTTAATAAGAAAAGGCACAGATGATGAAAGACATAGGAAGAAATGGCTTCACAGGACAAAGGATGAAAGAACTGACCCATTAGACACAACAGCCAGGCATGTTTAGTATAAGATTTTGCCAATAAGTTGTAATAGTGGTTAAACAAGGAAAGAACCACTGATACATCAGGTATCATATGGATGTGAATTCTTGTCTTATATGGGTGCATCAAACACTTCACATTTATGTCATCTGATTCCTCCTTAATTTGAATGAAAGGCAGCTAAACCCATTCCACAACTTCAAGCCAGAATTAAGGCAGTTCTGCAAGATCATATTTTATACAAGCACCCAAAATCAAGGGTCAATTGAAACAAACTGGAGTGTTATCATACTGCAGGGGCAGGTAGAGAGGAAGTACTAAAACATGGCTCATGGTACTGCTGCTCAGAATAAATGACTAAGTAGGAATTAATATCTCTCTTTCAAAGATACAGGGAAATTGAAGCATTTATTGAATGCTTCCTGTGTATCACACGCAGTGCTTGGTATAATTAGAGAACGTTCAAGCTGAAAGAGCTCTTGAGGTACACCTTGCTTCAGAGGCGACAAATTGTGCTCTTCAGAGTCCTAAGCAAGACTTCCTGGGTGCCAATCCCTACTCCTGTGGCAGAGCCCTGCTATCTGCTTAACAAACCCATCTCCTACTTCTCGTCCTGGGTACAGAAAAAGACATTTCCTAGCCTCCCTTGTCATTAGACGTGATAGAGTTGATATGACCACTTCCAAGCCTGGACCATGAAGAATCTCCCATGGGCAATTCTCTCTCTCTGTTTCCATTTCTAGTTGGGGTCAAAGACTTGAACCGCCTTGGAGCCCCCACATTGAAGGTGACAAAGACTGTCTACTAGGGTCTCTAAGTGATGACCTATAAAGAGGCTTAACCTTTCAACTCTTACTCTTGGCTACAGATGACTTTATGTGAGTGAGAAATAAATTATTTTGTTACATTACTGAGATTCAGGGTCATTTGTTACAATACTAATGATAATTAACTAATGAACTCTCCCTGAAATCTAAACAGCACTGTATTTACCATTTTCACCTAAAGGGTTCCATAGAAGTATGTGTTTAAAAACAGGAAAGATTTCATCACTATTAATAATAACAGTTCCCCCATGAAATCAATGGTACATATGGCATAATTTGATCTAAACACTAAGAGACAGGAAATTGAAATGAAATATAGTTATGTTTAATTGATCTACCTATCCCTGCTAGAAAGAGAAGAAAAGGCTGACCTAATACATGAGTGTTCCAGCCTGCTTCTCTTGACTTAACATGTTCTCCTAGCTTCTTTTCTAAGCTTCACCATAGACTTTGCAGAAGGATTTTGTTTTTAGGACTTTATTTCAAAAAATGTAGCAGTTGAACTCATTTAATATTCAAGAGACATCCAGTCACATGCCAACTAAAAATGCACTAAGCACTGTATTATGTCTGGGGAATGTAAAGAACTCATGGCCTAGGAGGTGAGACAGATACATGACCTAAAAATGCAAAATAGTGAGATAAATGTTAATAGGTATATGAAAAATATAAGAGTACCAAAAATAGAGCCACAACTATTTAACATTCCATAGGTTTCATATGATTTAATATCCTAGAGAATCTTACATAATCTCAAAGTTTATTCATCAGCCACTAGGAAAAAGACCCAAGAGAATAGTAATGCATCTATTATTTCCCATCACCACTCAGCATCTTCATATTGACCGTAACCACTATTATTGATGAATTTCTACTTCTGATTCATAAAAATTAAAGTTGTATAAGGTGCTTCACCAGTGAAATATAGGAGAAAGACCAAAACTTTGGGATTAAAATACTTGTGGAATCTACTAGTTTCTATTACACCAGAGAGATGTGATGAATTTCTGTATTTTGTCTATCATTGGGATAGAAAAGAATAATAGAATATTAGAGATGGAAAGGACCTTAGAGATCACGTAATCCAACAAGATGAATAAACTTTTCTTTTCCATTGCCAATAAGCCGGTAAATCTGATGAATACAACTCTTTTGAGTTATAGGTGGCCTGATGAATTGAGAAGGCCATGGTTCAGCCTAAGACACTAGAGTTTCATCACACCACAAAAAATAAACTTTCTTCATAAACAAAGTCAATTTAAGTTAGGTAGCTTTCATCACTTCTATAAATATACTATGAATGTGGGAGCAAAAAAAATGTACCCTGAAAGAAAAATAGATAAACTTTTGCTTGGTTTCCCCTTTGAGACTTTGATAGAAAATGTTGCAATTCCCTACTTATTCTTTTTTTAAAGGAATTCTTTTTGAAGATGACTGTAGCATATTTTCAAGAAGCTGCTATGAAATGCATTTAAGAACAACGGTTTCTCTTTAAAAAAAAAAAGAACAATGGTTTCTCAATGGTTGACGATCATTATCTGATAATAATCAGACACAATCTTATATTTTTAAAAATATTTCTACCTTCATCAATGACTTTGAGGCCAAGTTAAAAGAGAATGTTATGGTTCCAGATGTCCTTGTCCCCAGCACTTACACAATCCCTGGGCTCCCATTTCTCCTTAGAATGGGAATTTTTCCTGGTCATCATCATTCTTTCATCAAAGATAATTTTAAAAACATCTAGTTCATGAGGAAAGTGGTTGTCTAAAAGCTGAGTGGAGTTCATCAGAAGTTCTCAAACCTGGCTGCACATCACAACCACCAGATGGGGTTTTTAAAATAGATTACCAAATCTTACCCCCAACTACTGATTAAGTAGATCATGTATGGGACCTGGGAACGTGGAAAGTTTTTAAGCTTCCCAGGTGATTCTTGTATACGGTTGAGTTTGTGATCTGGTAATACAAATTATCAAATCTTTTAATAACAAAAAATGTTATTTGAATCCTTATCTACTGGATGCAATGTTTAGGATGATATAATTTATAAAAGAAAATGCCTTTTGCCTTCTTATAATTAAGAGGACTCATTTCAATTGACTCCTAAGAAACAATATCTCTAGGATAAATGATGCAAAAGCAAATACGTCATTACCCCCGAACACCCTCTGATATAGCACTATAATTTGATAGTGCACTACATTTGGCAAAACTAAGTTAAAAGGATTCATCTACATTATATTTTGGTTGTGTCAGTAATCATTTTCTTTTTCTTTGCTTCTGAGTTTAAGGGTGACCTTTCCCTCTCCACAGCAGGCATGATGGTTTGCTTTCTCTTCTTCCGATGGACGCTACTGCTTATTTTATTTTTGGTGCATTGCACTGTTTTTCCAGCCAGAGGCACAATTACAAGTCACCCTATAAGTTGCCTTCATAACTAGAGCTCCAATGGGGATTCAACAAGATTCTCTGTATGTAATTACCCAACTGGAAGTTAGCCAGATTCCCAGGACTGCAGCCCTCACACTCGTGAACAGGACTCTTTGATTGTTAATAACCACACCCAGTCAGCAACCCGGTATTTGGAAATCCTTAGAAAGCAACTTAATGCTCTATGAAAAACATGGGACAGATCACAAGAGGAGTATTTTCACAGAGTTGCCTGTTGCGGGTAGGTCCAACCAGCTGACAATGTAGCCAACTGATATTCAAAGTCATCTGTTTTTGCACTCAAGGTGTTTAATAATTGAATGCTGGAACAGATGTGTTTGATTTTTCTCCACATTCATTTTTCTGAGAAATTCCACACCTTTCACATGGTTTTATTTTTACCTGTTACGCGTGTCATTTTTCTTCCTTTTCAATGACAATGCTGTTAACAATACAGCTATTTGTGAGTACAAGAATGGCCCAAGATGTCAAAATGTACTCTAACGATTTTTCACATCGAATGCATTTGATTAGTTGCAAGGGGCATCTATTGACACTGCTTGCTGTCATTTGCCACTCCAATTTTTTTTTTTTCCCCATGGAATGAGTCTCTCCTTTTTTTACTCTGGTCACGTTTTCAGAACTGGGCTTCAGTGAGATCTGGTGCTGTTTCCTCCAAGCACATTGTGGTTCAGCTTGTTTATAGTACAGGTATTAAGGTATAATGCTATCAGAGCCCTCATCCCTTTCTTCTAATTAAAAATAAAGGTCCGTCAGCAAAACTCTTCTTCTCAATGTTGCCCCAAACAAGTCCTGAACCTTTCTCATCTGGTGGGCCTTCTTTCCTCCTCTTTCTTTATCTAGAAGCCTCCCAGGAGAACTGGGCAGTTAAGAATTTGAACTCGAGAGTCATACTCACAAAGTTCAAATCCTGGTTTAGTCAAGCTGTGTGTCCTTGGACAATGTGCTTAGCCTCTCAGTACCCTCCACTGTCTTATCTGAGACATGAATATACTCTAAATACTTAACTCACTGTGTTGTGGGAAGAATTAAGTGGGTTTATAATGTTATATATACTCTATTATTATCCTTCAAGTCCCTCCTGTTCTATGAAGCTTCTCCTACTGCTCCAGCACATATCTATTCTCCCCCAGCCATGCTGTGCCTCCTCATGAATAAACACACATTCGACACTTAATCTGTATGTCAGTATATGTTGCCACACATATTATAATATCTCCTTTAAGAGACTGAGGGACCAGATTCATAGACTTCTGTACCGAACAGAGTTGCTTGACCCACATACATATCTACACCTTTTTTTGGCTGGTGATGCTGTGACTATAAATTGCTAAAAAGGAGATTACTCAAGAAAAGTAGGAAGTTTTCACACACACACACACACACACAAAGTAATTCTGGCATACAATTGCAAATAAATCCCATCAGGAAGAAAAGGAGCACCTAAAGAAACTAATTCTCTGAGACACTTAGGTTTTAAAATGGAAATATTCAAAAGATGGAAAGAAGGGCTCTTAACCAGATGAAAGAGGCATGGACTTTTAAGAACTATGTCAGAAAGGCGAAAGCCCCAAGTGAACTGAGGCTTGATGAGAAAAATGTGAGGGACAACAAAGGAAGCTTTTACAGTTTTATTCAGAACATGAAGTTGACAGGGATAAGCAGCTTTCTGCCTTGGGCTGGTGGTCTAATTCCATGGATAACCAAGAGGAAGAACACAGCGGTGATGTAAAAGTGAGGGATTTCCAAACTGAAAGGGGTGGAGCACAGATCAGTAAAAAAGAACTGTAGGAGGGAGTGAAAGAGCTCTGAGATCAAAGGCAAAGAATAGAGGCAGGATAGCTCAGTGGTGAAAGAATATGAGCCGTGGGTTTGAACTTGGCTCTGACAGTCACTGGCTGTGTAACCTTGGGCAAATTACTTAACCCTTCGCTGTCACAGCTTCTTGTTGTTTTTTTTTTAAGGTTTTTTTAATTTATTCATTCAAGACACAGAGATACAGAGAGAAAGAGAGAGAATATGAGCAGGGGGAGAAGCAGAGGGAGGGGGGAGAAGCAGGCCCCCCGCTGAGCAGGAAGCCCGATGCGGGGCTCCATCCCAGGACCCTGGGATCATGACCTGAGCCGAAGGCAGACGCTTAACCAACTGAGCCACCCAGGCGCCCCAGCTTCTTGTTTTATAAAGCAGAGGTAAAACCCTTCCTTCATCGGGGAAATTTGTGAGGATTAAAAAAAAGAGCATTTGTTAGACATTTAGCCCAGTAGAGTTGCTAAATAAATTACAGCTGTGGTTGTTGTCTTTAAAATAATACTTATATTAGTACTATAATAAAGGGCATCCAGATTCTCTTAAGGGGTTCGGGTCTGCTGACTTGCATCAATTGTACCTCAAAGGACAAAGAGAAATTTCCAAGGGGACTGACCAAACTCCACAGAATCTGAAAAATCAGAGACCTAAATACACACTCTAAGACAGGAGCCAATAAATGCACTTTAAATTTTCAAACAAGATAAGGAGAAAGCTGGAATCCAGAACAGAGCAGCTAAATGGGATGGTTTGAAACACAGAAAAGGAACAGTGAAGGCTAGAATGGACTGCAAGAGGTCATGATTAGCTGACTTCATTTCCAGTCTCCTTCACCCAGTATACACCCAGTTTTTATTCTAAATCAAGTTACTAAAACCAGGAGATGAGTGACAATGAACTCTGTTAAAATAGGGACAGTGTCTCTTTTGTTCCCTGCCAACCCTTCAATACCTGGCACCTAGTACGCACTCAACGATTCCTAGTTGAGTAAGTGGATGAATAAACCAACAAATAAATAAATGAAATGGAATAGGTCAGCTATCTCTGTATTTCCATAAACCATTCAACAGAATTTCATAAATTACCATAGATAATATGGAGAAACAGAAAGATGGAAGTACCTTGAAGAAGATTCATAACTGGACAAAGCCCTGGACCTAAAAGGTACTGATTAACCAATTCATGCCAATCTGGACGAGCCGTCTGTTTTCAGACCTCACTGCTCTCTCCATGGCTCTGTTCTATTCAATGTCTTTTAAGTCAATAACTGAGATGAACATATAGAAGACATATTTAGCAATTTTACTAATGATCTGGAGTCAGGAAGGGCAATGAATAGAGTTAGAGTTAGTATTTAAAAATATTTCAATAGACTGGGACAGTAGATCAGATATGAGAGGATGAAATGTTTTAACATAATGACTCACTTCTGAATACCACATTAAATTATATAAAGAGCTTCCCTAAAACTTATATTGTGTAGTTCTCTTGATGGAGCTGTAGTGGATTGAGTGGTGGCTCCCAAAAAATATGTCTACCCAGACCTTGTTAATGTGACTTTATTTGGAAAAGAGGATCTTTGCAGATGTAATTAAGTTAAAGATCTTGAGCCGAGATTGTCTTGGAGTAGGATGAATCCTAAATCCATGACAAAAGCATCCTTAGAAGAGACGGGGATAAGTCTCAGGGAAGGTGATGTGAAGATGGAGACAAAGATTGGAGTGATGTATCTACAAGCCAAGGAACACCAAGGGTTGTCAGGAGCCCCTAGAAGCTGGTGAAACATGGAAAGGATTCTCCCTCAGAGCTTCCAGAAGGAACCAACCCTCCTGACACCTTGATTTTTGGGACTTCTGGCCTCAAGATCTGTGAGAGAATAAATTCCTATTCTTTTAAGCCACCAAGCTTGTGGTACTTTGTTACCACAGCCCTAGGAAATTAATACACTTTTTTTTTTAAACAAAGGAGGAAGCCAAAGTCAAAAAATTCTTTCATTTGACAGATATTTGTTGTGTACCAAGTATTATACTAGATGTTGGGCTTCAACGGTAAACAAAACAGACTTGGCCATAAGGAACTTCCATTCTAATTGAGGAAGGCAAACAGTAAGTAATGAAACCAAGCTAATATGTTGTTAAATTAATTAAACAAGAAAGCCATTAGACTGAGGTGGCTATAATTAGCTGGGGCCACTGATATAAACAACCTGAAAGCTAAGCCTGTAAATGCCTCAAAGTTAAGAAATCAAAACCTGAGGACAACCAGTCAAGAACAGCCAGCTAGACTTGAAGCTATAGCAAATCAAAACATCTTCTTTGCGGCCACACCTTCTCTGTAGGTCTTTCCCTCAGCACCTGTCGGTGAAGCGCCCCTACCCGCATTCATTTAGGCACTGCCCCAAGCAAATTAAATTTTGCTCAAATAAACTCTTAAAATTTTTAATATGTCTCCGTTTATCTTTTAACAATGTAATGTGGCAGGCAGTGGAAAGTTCTACAAAAGAAAACAAAGCAGGCTATAGAGGACTGGGGGTGCTGTTCTATACAGCTGGGAAGGGTCCTCTGATAAGAGGGCATTTGAGCAGAGATCCAAAAGCAGAAACCTGGTAGAAAAGGGTTTTGTGTAGAGGCAATGAGCAGAAAAGCCCTGAGAAGAACCAGGCTTAGGGAGTTTGAGGAGGACAAAGAGGCCAGGGCCGGATGGAGTGACCAAAGTGGAAAGTAGCTTGGGACAAAGAAGGAAGCATGGTAGCGGGAGGCAAGGAACAGATTTCATGGGGCCCTTGTAGGCATGGTAAATATTTTTACCTTTTGATCTGGATTAAATGAGAAGACGATGGAGCATTTTGGGCAGATGAATAATATGTTCTGACATGATTTCAAAGGCTCACTCTGGCTATTGTATAGGAAACATGCCGTAGAGGGGCAAATGTGGAAGTGAGGGACCAATTAGGAGGCTATAATGGCCATCCAGACGGGAGCCCATGGCGCCTAAAACTGGGAGGTTCTAATGAAGGTGGGGAGAAATGATCGGTTTCTAGGAATGAAGGTGAGATTGGCAGTAATTTTGAGAGAGGAGTCAAATCTGATTTCAAGGTTCTGGGCCTAAGCTACTGGAGGGATGAGGTTGCCATTTACTGAGATGGAAAGACAACTCATTAGTGGTACAACAGAAACTTGAACTCAGGTTATACCTGCCCTTATCCAGTGTGGTCAGTGCATTCACCCCAGATCCCACAAGAGTAAAGAGTAAAACCAAACCAAACCAAACCAAAACAAAACAAAACCTTCACAAGTACAGGATGGGAAAAGGTGACTTAGCAGTCACATGATTGAAACTCTTTAAAAAGTTCTAGTTGAGGTCAACCCCAAATCGATCCACCATAGGATGGCACTGCCAAAAACACAAATCGTGTTGTCTTAAAGAACGGTCTTTGACCCAGGAGGTAAAAGCACTGTTTCAAGACCACTAAGCATAAAGCAGCGCGTTCCATTCTCAGAGTTATGCTTTTAAACAAAGAAAACCAGCAAAGACAGAAAGAATTCAGAGGGCAGCAGCCGGAACAGAAGGGCATTCAAAGACTCTAAGGTTGAGTGAGACAGGTTTGGAGGAAGGTAAAGGTGAGACAGCAGAACGAGAAAAACGTTCAGTGAAATGGAGGCTAAGGATGCTTAGGTCACAGGGCCGTTGATCTGATTAAATGTGATAATGTACGTGAAACCACTTTGTCCAGGGGCAAATGCCTTACAAATGTTAAGCATCATTATTAAAGTTGAAGGCCTGTCATGTAGAAGAGGTTTTAGATGTGTTCTGTGTGGCCCCACGAGGTAGAGCTGGAACTGAGAGCCAGAAGCATTTCTGTTCAAAGACAAGGATTGTCCACGGACGGGAGGGGCTGTTTCAGTCAGGTGACCTCCTCAAGGAGGAGGATGTTCAAAGGCTGACCAGCTGAACACATGGCAGGGATGTTAAAGTGGAATTCTCCCTTTTATGGTCTGTAAGTTTTGTGGGTTTTTTCTGTGTTTTTTTTTTCTTTTTTTTTCTTTTAACGATTCTTGAGGCCATCGTAGTAGCTTGACGTTTTCTTCTTATTGCTTCTGTACGAGGCCCTTGGTCACATTCATCCCACGAAAAGATAATTCAGTTCCCCCAATTAATGACTAGCACAGGTGGCCTTCCCACAGAGGCCCGGTTATGCCATTTAAACTCGTCTCTTGATAGAACTTATTATAGAAGATTTTAGAGAAATCTCTTGTAACTCATCAAAGGCCTACAATCGAATAAAAGCCAATAATAATAATTATGTATCTCACCAAACCATGGTAGTGTGTTTAAACCAGTGAAACTTCTCTTTTAAAAAAGTGGAAACAATATAAATTATTATTAGATAACTGATAAACACCACAATGATGAAATGTTCTTGCAAGGGTAAAATAATTGAGATGATAATTAGGCATAATTAGCATTATTATGAGTCAGTCATATTTCAGTGAAAAGAAAACATATTTGGCTAAAAGGATATAATTTTGTTGTTGGTACTTTTCAAATTCTTTCCAGTTCAGCTAGGTCACTCATTGTATTTGCCAATCAATTATTTCAGAGATGACTGGATATTTCCATTTTAACAAAAGCCTTTTTTAGCGAGCAGCAGAGCTTTTAGAAGCCCCTCTCCTTGATGCACCCTGAATCTTTCCACTGGCTCTTGTCACTCCCTCTCTCATCCACATATCTCATAATGAGTCCTGCCAGTGTCAGAGTCAAACCTACAACCTAAAATGGCAGTAACAAGATGACAGTGTTGGGATGAAAGGACTACTTTATTTCCCCTGTTTCATTATATCACTCTCATAGATGTGGCAGGGCAGGGGTTGGGGGTGTGTGTGTGATAGTTTATCACAGAAAACAATCTTTTCCATTTTCCCATGTCATCCATAATTTTTAAAGTTGCATTTGTTAATTAGGTGAATTCCTGTCTATACTCAATCTCCAGAGGATTTCATTCTTCCTCACGTTTTGAAGAGAATTCTTTGGACCTTGGTTAAAAAAAATGGGCGAGGGAATCTTTAAGTAAGGGAAGATGGATCCATAATAAAAAAAGACACAGAAATAAAGGCACTATTGGACAAGTTAGGCAATTGCTTAGAGGCGGTAAAACAAAGGAAATCAGAATAAATAAGGAGACACACAAATCTGTGATTTAAATCTCCAGGACCTAGAAAGTTATGGTGGTAAAGCCCAGGTAGAGGCTGAAGGTGGTGAGTTCCAACTGTGGAAAAGAATACGGTTTTCCACAAGGAAATGGGGGTAGTTCTTTAAAAAGATTCACAAAATGTGCTTAAGAGAAAAAATAAGGTTCTAGGAGGGAAGTTTGGTCACTGTTATAACAGTAACTATGATATATATAACTGTGGTAGAGCTGATAAAATAATAGTGGTCCCAGGATTTCAACAATCACAATGGAAAGCTACTTTTAAAATCTCTTGATATAATCCTTATCCTGGGGTGAGGAAGAGGGGGATCTCTAAAAAAGGTTATGCTAGAGAAAATAAAAATTCCATATAAATAAAAAATCCTGAATTTCTTCTTGATAATTGGTCCTCTCCATAGAAGCCTCAAAAGCCCAAAGATCCTGTAAGATACAAATTCTAGTGAACATAAAGAATTCTCACAGGGAGAGGGGGGAAAGATGGCGGAGGAGTAGGGGACCCTATTTCAACTGGTACCCGGAATTGAGCTGGATATCTACCAGACCACTCTGAGCACCCGTGAAACCAGCCTGAGATGTAAGAAGATCTGGATCTCTACAAACAGAATATCGCAGGCTGTTGGTTTTGAGGTACGAAGCGGGGAGCCATGATTCTACGGGCAGATATCGGAGGATAAATGGCAGCGGGAGGGTGCCTGGCCGTGGGGATCCTACACCACCGGTGAGCGAGAGCCTCGCACGCTGAGGACGGGCACAGACTCGCAGACCGGTAGCATCGGGAAAGGACTTTAGGGCAGCCCCCGGGGTGGAAAACCAGACCGTCAGGGTCGAAAACCAGACCGTCAGGGTCGCGCGCACGTGAACCGCAGGCCCCCCGGACAGAAACCAGAGCGACGGTCGTGCACATGAACTGCAGCCTCTGAGACGGAAACCAGGTGCGCCGGTCCCCCCGGTGAACTGCAACCCCCGGGGTGGAAACCTGCGCACGCGAACCAGGAGTGGCTGGCGGTTTTAGAAGCACAAAGGGCAGAGATATGCCCCGACCTGGAGGCAGGACTGGGGGCGCTGCGGAGGGGGGCACAACCCAGGCCGCTGCAGTTTATAGCAGCACGGACAGGAACGGAGACGGTGTGGCCTGGAGAGCTCACTGAAGAACAGACTGCGGTCTCTCTGCTCTGAGGCAGAGGGTTGGAAACGGTCTCTTCTGCTCTGACTCGCGGAAGAGATGCGGAAAGCCACCAGGAAAAGCCATCAGAGAACAAAAGCCCCAAAGACTGATTCCCACTGAGCCCATCCCCCACCACAGGGGGCAGGGCAACTCCGCCCGAACAGGGATGCCTGAGTAACAGCGCGGCAGGCCCCTCCCACAGAAGACAGGCTGGGAAAACAAGAGGCCAGCAACCCTAAGGTCCCAAGAAAACAGGTGCATCTTGCTTGGGTTCTGGTCAATAATTTGGACTCTATACATTCCCTCAAACACCCATCAACAGAATGACTAGGAGGAGGAGCCCCCAAAACAGAAGAGACTCAGAGATTATGACTTATGCTGCAGATTTACAAATGGATGCAGACATAACCAAGATGTCGGAGATGGAATTCAGGCTAGCAATTGTGAAGACAATGGCTAGAATGGAGAAATCAATTAATGGCAACATAGAGTCTCTAAGGGCAGAAATAAAAGGTGAATTGGCGGGGCGCCTGGGTGGCTCAGTCATTGAGCGGCTGCCTTCGGCTCAGGTCGTGGTCCCAGGGTCCTGGGATCGAGCCCCACATCAGGCTCCCTGCTCGGCGGAGAGCCTGCTTCTCCCTCTCCCTCTCTCTGCTGCTCTGCCTACTTGTGCTCTCTCTCTCTGTGTTAAACAAATAAATGAAAAAATCTTTAAAAAAAAAAAGTGAATTGGCAGAACTTAAAAATGCTATCAATGAGATCCAATCCAACCTAGATAATCTAATAGCTAGGGTAACTGAGACAGAAGAAAGAATAAGTGATCTGGAAGACAGTATAATAGATAAAAAGGGAAAAGAGGAGGCCAGGGAAAAACAACTCAGAATCCATGAAAATAGAATCAGAGAAATAAGTGACACCATGAGGCATTCCAATGTCAGAATAATTGGAATCCCAGAGGGAGTGGAGAGAGAGAGAGAGCTAGAGGATGTATTTGAGCAAATCATAGCTGAGAACTTCCCTAATCTAGGGAATGAAACAAACATTCGAATCCTAGAGGCAGAGAGGACCCCTCCTAAGATCAAGGAAAACAGGTCAACACCCTGGCATGTAATAGTAACACTTGCAAATCTTAGAACCAAGGAAACCATCTTAAGGGCAGTTAGGGGGAAGAGATTCCTTACGTACAGAGGGAGGAACATCAGAATAACGTCAGACCTATCCACAGAGACCTGGCAAGCCAGAAAGGCCTGGCAAGACATATTCAGGGTACTAAATGAGAAGAACATGCAGCCAAGAATACTTTATCTGGCAAGGCTTTCATTTAGAATGGATGGAGAGATGCAGAGCTTCCACGACCTGCAGAAGTTGAAAGAATATGTGACCACTAAGCCGGCCCTGCAAGAAATATTAAGGGGGGTTCTATAAAAGGAGAAAGACCCCAAGAGTGATCTACAACAGAAATTTACAGGGACAATCTATAAAAACAACGTCTTCACAGGCAACATGATGACAATTAATTCATATCTTTCAATAATCACTCTCAACGTGAATGGCCTAAACGCTCCCATAAAACGGCACAGAGTTGCAGATTGGATAAAAAGACAGGACCCATCCATATGCTGTCTACAAGAGACTCATTTTGAACCTAAAGATACATCCAGACTGAAAGTGAAGGGATGGAGATCTATCTTCCAGGCCAGCGGACCTCAAAAGAAAGCTGGGGTAGCAATTCTTATATCAGACAAATTAGATTTTAAACTAAAGTCTGTAATAAGAGACACAGAAGGACATTATATCATTCTTAAAGGGTCTATCCAACAAGAAGATCTAACGATTGTAAATATCTATGCCCCCAACATGGGAGCAGCCATCTACATAAGCCAACTGTTAACCAAAATAAAGAGTCATATTGATAACAATACGTTAATTGTAGGAGACCTCAATACTCCACTCTCAGCAATGGACAGATCATCTAAGCAGAAAATCAACAAGGAAACAAGAGCTTTGAATGATACATTGGACCAGATGGACCTCATAGATATTTACAGAACATTCCACCCTAAAACAACAGAATACTCATTCTTCTTGAGTGCACATGGAACTTTCTCCAGAATAGACCATATACTGGGTCACAAATCAGGTCTCAACCGATACCAAAAGATTGAGATTATTCCCTGCATATTCTCAGACCACAGTGCTCTAAAACTGGAACTCAATCACAAGAAAAAATTTGGCAGAAATTCAAACACTTGGAAGCTAAAGACCACTCTGCTCAAGAATGTTTGGGTCAACCAGGAAATCAAAGAAGAACTTAAATAATTCATGGAAATCAATGAGAATGAAAACACATTGGTCCAAAGCCTATGGGATACTGCAAAGGCGGTCCTAAGGGGGAAATACATAGCCATCCAAGCCTCACTCAAAAAAAAAAGAAAAATCCCGAATTCACCAACTAACTCTACACCTTAAAGAACTAGAGAAAAAGCAACAAACGACGCCTAAGCCACGCATTAGAAGAGAAATAATTAAAATTAGAGCAGAAATCAATGAATTAGAAACCAGAAACACAGTAGATCAGATCAATGAAACTAGAAGTTGGTTCTTTGAAAGAATTAATAAGATTGATAAACCACTGGCCAGACTTATCCAAAAGAAGAGAGAAAGGACCCAAATTAATAAAATTATGAATGAAAGGAGAGAGATCACCACTAACACCAAGGAAATAGAAATAATTATTAGAAATTATTATCAACAACTATATGCCAATAAACTGAGCAATCTGGATGAAATGGAGGCCTTCCTGGAAACCTCTAAGCTGCCAAGACTGAAACAGGAAGAAACTGACAACCTGAATAGGCCAATAACCAGTAACGAGATTGAAGCAGTGATAAAAACCTCCCAAAAAACATGAGTCCAGGGCCTGATGGATTCCCTGGGGAATTCTACCAAACATTCAAAAAGGATAATAATACGTATTCTACTGAAGCTGTTTTAAAAAATAGAAACAGAAGGAAAACTTCCAAACTCATTCTATGAGGCCAGCATTACCTTAATCCCCAAACCAGGCAAAGACCCCATCAAAAAGGAGAATTTCAGACCGATATCCCTGATGATTATGGATTCCAAAATCCTCAACAAAATCCTAGCTAATAGGATCCAACAATACATTAAAAGGATCATCCACCACGACCAAGTGGGATTTATCCCCAGGATGCAAGGGTGGTTCAACATTCGCAAATCAATGTGATAGAACACATTAATAAGAGGAGGGAGAAGAACCATATGGTCCTCTCAATTAATGCAGAAAAAGCATTTGACAAAATACAACATCCTTTCCTGATTAAAACTCTCCAGAGTATAGGGATAGAGGGAACATTCCTCAAGCTCATAAAATCCATCTATGAAAAACCCACAGCGAATATCATCCTCAATGGGGAAAAGCTAAGAGCCTTTCCCTTAAGATCAGGAACATGTCAAGGGTGCCCACTCTCACCACTGTTGTTCAACATACTGCTAAAAGTCCTAGCAACAGCAATCAGACAACAAAAAGAAATAAAAGGCATTCAAATTGGCAAAGAAGGAGTCAAACTCTCTCTTTTCGCAGACGACATGATACTTTATGTGGAAAACCCAAAAGACTCCACCCCCAAATTACTAGAACTCATCCAGCAATTCAGTAATGTGCCAGGATACAAAATCAATGCACACAAATCAGTTGCTTTCTTATACACTAACAAAGCAACTGTAGAAAGAGAAATTAAAGAAACGATTCCATTTACAATAGCACCAAAAACCATAAGATACCTCGGAATAAACCTAACCAAAGAGGTAAAGGATCTATACTCTAGGAACTACAAAACACTCATGAAAGAAACTGAAGAAGACACAAAAAGATGGAAAAATATTCTGTGCTCATGGATCGGAAGAATAAACATTGTTAAAATGTCTATGCTACCCAGAGCAATCTATACCTTCAGTGCCATCCCGATCAAAATTCCAATGACATTTTTCAAAGTGCTGGAACAAACAATCCTAAAATTTGTATGGAATCAGAAAAGACCCCGAATTGCCAAGGAAATGTTGAAAAAGAAAAACAAAGCTGGGGGCATCAAGTTGCCCGATTTCAAGCTATATTACAAATCAGTCATCACCAAGACAGCATGGTACTGGCACAAAACAGACATAGAGACCAATGGAACAGAATAGAGAACGCAGATATGGACCCTCAACTCTATGGTCAAATAATCTTTGACAAAGCAGGAAAAAACATGCAATGGAAAAAAGACAGTCTCTTCAATAAATGGTGCTGGGAAAATTGGACAGCCACATGCAGAAGAATGAAACTCGACCATTCTCTAACACCATTCACAAAGATAAACTCAAAGTGGATGAAAGACCTCAATGTGAGACAGGAATCCATCAAAATCCTAGAGGAGAACATAGGCAGTAACCTCTTTAACATCGGCCACAGCAACTTCTTTCAAGATACATCTCCAAAAGCTCGTGAAACAAAAACAAAAATGAACTTTTGGGACTTCATCAAGATAAAAAGTTTCTGCACAGCAAAGGAAATAGTCAACAAAACAAAGAGGCAACCCACAGAATGGGAGAAGATATTTGCAAATGACACTACAGATAAAGGGCTGGTATCCAAAATCTACAAAGAACTTCTCAAGCTCAACACCCAAAAAACAAATAATCAAGTCAAAAAGTGGGCAGAAGAGATGAAAAGACACTTCTCTGAAGAAGACATACAAATGGCTAACAGACACATGAAAAAATGTTCATCATCATTAGCCATCAGGGAAATCCAAATCAAAACCACACTGAGATACCACCTTATACCAGTTAGAATGGCCAAAATGGACAGGGAAAGAAACAACAAATGTTGGAGAGGTTGTGGAGAAAGGGGAACCCTCTTACACTGTTGGTGGGAATGCAAGTTGGTACAGCCACTTTGGAAAACAGTGTGGAGGTTCCTCGAAAATTTAAAAATAGAGCTACCCTATGACCCAGCAATTGCACTACTGGGTATTTACCCCAAAGACACAGATGTAGTGAAAAGAAGGGCCATATGCACCCCAATGTTCATAGCAGTAATGTCCGCAATAGCCAAACTGTGGAAAGAGCCAAGATGCCCTTCAGCAGATGAATGGATAAGGAAGATGTGGTCCATATATACAATGGAATAGTACTCAGCCATCAGAAAAGATGAATACCCAACTTTTACATCAACATGGATGGGACTGGAGGAGATTATGCTAAGTGAAATAAGTCAAGCAGAGAAAATCAATTATCATATGGTTTCACTTATTTGTGGAACATAAGGAATAACATGGAAGACATTAGGAGAAGGAAGGGGAAAATGGGGGGGGGGAATTGGAGGGAGAAATAAACCATGAGAGACTATGGACCTGAGAAACAAACAGGGTTTTAGAGGGGAGGGGGGAGGGGGGATTGGTTGGCCCGGTGATGGGTATTAAGGAGGGCACGTACTGCATGGAGCACTGGGTGTTATGCGAAAACAATGGATCGTGGATCACCACGTCAAAGACTAATGATGTATTGTATGGTGACTAACATAACATAATAAAATTAAAAAATAAATAAAAAAAAAGAATCCTCACAGTTTAAATGATCTAAAGAAAGACGATAATAGTGGGCATTAAAAAATGAACTACAGGATGCTTCAAGTTTGATAACAACAGTGATATAGCTCTTTACATCTCTCAATGCACTTATCAATAATTTATTAGGAAAATGTCAAAATGTCCTTATCATGAAGGTACAAAGGATAATGGTACTTGCTTTTAAAGGCAGTTCATGCAAGAAGCTTCAAAATGATCGCCAGGTGTTTGAGGCAAGCTTCCAACTCTTCCATCTAGCCACCCTACTTAAATATTATGAAACATAAATCAAAGACTGCAAGAGCGAGAAATGAGTCCTTTGAAAATTCAGTTTTTCACACAAATGAGGCCCAGTCTTGTAATTGACGTATTTTATCATTGACCTGTAGCTAAGAACTCTAAGAAATATTCTGAAAGTATTGTTTGGCCATTACATCCCCCCAGCTTATCACCATATTATCTCATTCATTCAATAAAATTAATATTTTTACCTCTGCCATTGTTTTTCTAGATGTCCTCTTTTGATCTTAATGAAATATAAGCATGTGGCTACAAAGTAATACGAATGACTTTTAACAAGCACACCCAAATGTATGTCTGGGAGAGTGATATCTCCTTCAAGGAAAATGCAAAAATGTTGTGAACACAGGCAGCAAAGTAGGACTAAATAAGGGGACTGCCTCCCATGTTTGAAAGACAGCACTCAATTGGAAGTATAATTTGTAGTATGGATGCTTGAAAACATACTTTGCCTTGTATTTTTAATAATCACCTTTATGACAGGCGACTGCGTGGCTCAGGGGGTTAAGCATCTGCCTTCAGCTCAGGTCATGATCTCAGGGTCCTGGGATCAAGCCCCACATCGGGCTCTCTACTCGGCAGAGAGTCTGCTTCTCCCTCTCCCTCTGTGCTTTCTCTCTCTCAAATAAATAAATAAAATCTTTTTTAAAAAATCATCTTTATGACTGTGGTTACTAATTTCTATGAGAAAAGTACGTGTTTCAGTTGCCATTCCTGATCATGTTAAGATTATGAAATCTGGAAACAAACTGTGTTTGAATCCCAGATCTGTCATTTATCACGTATCTGACTTCGTACCTCAGCTTCCTTGTCTGTATAATGAAGATAATGATAGGACTTTATAAGGTTGTTGTGAGATTAAATTTCTCATTTATGTAGAGCACTTTAGGATAGTGCCTGGCCCATAACAAGTACTATATAAGCATTAGCTACAATTATTATTGTCATTATTATTATTATATTGTTATTGTTATTGTTATTATTGTTACTGTTGTTAGTGTTACAGTCATAATCTCAACAGAGTATCCGAGTATAAACTGAATGAGGAAGGTGAAAAGTTCCAGGCTTTCAATACCTGTTCCCTTCTCCAGTAAAACAAATTAAACATGTGCATACATAAAGATGCACCATTAGCTCCATAAATACACAAAAGTGTCATTTTTACAAAAAAAAAATGGTTGGTTTTTACAATCATCAAATCAATAGTATATGCAGGGAAAATAAATATTTTAAATACACAGTATGATTAATTCACATCTGAACAGAGATCAGCTTATATAGAAAACAAAGCACAAGTGAAAATTAAATTTGCTTTT
Organism: Mirounga angustirostris; assembly: GCF_029215605.1. Taxonomy (NCBI): domain Eukaryota; kingdom Metazoa; phylum Chordata; class Mammalia; order Carnivora; family Phocidae; genus Mirounga; species Mirounga angustirostris. Next base: position 23,750,340 of record NW_026991713.1, read on the forward strand.
TCACTGAAAGAAAAATCACCACAAATATGTGTTTAGATTACCTAATGTACTGAATGGTTGTCACATCTGGCATAACAACTTTCTAGATAGCTTTACAACCTGCTTTTCCAACCATCTTGAGCTATCAAGATAGCAATAAATGTTGGTGCCTGGATCATGTATCAGTTAGTATGGCAGATTGTATTACTGGCCCCAATTTTTTACCCCTCTCTCTTTCCCTGCCCTTTACCACATGACTTTGCACTTCCTCCCCAAAGGTCAAGTCTACTTTCTCACCTCTTGACTTTGGGGTTGGTCATATGATTTGCTTTGGCCAACAGAATGAGCAGTAATGAGTCAGTAACAAGCCTAGGCTTCAAGAAGCCAAGCATGCTTCTGCCTCTACCATTCAAAAAAAAAAAAAAAAAAAAACAGGCCTATGCAAGCTTTCTAGTCCCAAGGGACCAAAGGGAATGAGAGACCCAGGGAATGGAACAGCGCCAGTAAGCAACCTCAACCAAGCCCAGACTCAAACACAGCTCTGATTTATCCTCAGAAAAATGAAAAGGCTGACTGACTCCCAGTAGGCTCATGAACAAGCCCTGGAGATACCAAGAGAGTAGCCCAGCAAAGCTAAGTCTGATCAACTGACCTTAACCAACCCTTAGGCAGTTGCACTATATTCATGAATTATTTTACTTATTTTTGATAAGCTATTGGATTTGGGGGTGTTTTGTTATGTAGCAAAAACTGACTCATGTAGTTAGAATGTTTCTCATTTTAAGTAAAATAAAATGGGACCCTAACTACCTTAAGCATTTAAAAAATGTATGGTTTCACCAAACTGAGGAGGCCAGTAATAGCTCTGGTTTCAGGTACAGTTTGACCCAGAGGTTCAGCACATCCTCTGAAAATCTCTGCAAATTTCTCTGCAGTCTCTGGGCTCCAGACTTTTCCGTGTATGAGCTTTGTCTCAGATGAAGCCACTCTCTTGGAGCAAAAGTGACAGAAATTCTGAGCCTACTATTTGCATACTTAACCTTGCATATTTCATCTTGAAGAAAAGAGAGATGAAGAGTGCCTTTATCCCAGGACTGCAAACAAAAGTCCTGAGATTCGCTCTGATAGAACCATCTTAGATCACTGTTTTTCCTGAATCATTCAGTGTGGCCAGGGGAAGAAATTATCTGCTTGACTCTTCCTAAGTCATGGGTTCCAAACATAAAGTCAAATTTACCAGATTCCATGAATTTTTTCCAGTGCCAAGGACTGTTGGGAAGGGGAAAAGGAAAATAAATGTGGGAGAAGTAACTAGCAGGACACACAGCACACTTTCTGTTTTGGAGTGTATTAGCACATCTTTCTCACGTTGGGTCTCAGATATTCAAAGCCTCAGATTGTTACCCCTGCCAAATACTCTTTTATTAACAGCAATAAATGCTACTTATTTGAATTAGCCATATATACTGAGAGGTATAAAGATTTTTTTAGATAAATAAAAATGTTAAAAGACAAGAAAACAAAAGAAGTTATAATGCCACCATTGATCCCCCAGTAACTAGAAACAGCTTCTCTTTGAAATCTCAGTACCACCTGCTTTGCATCTGCTCGACCAACTGAGAAATGCAGGTCTGGCAAAGAGAGAAAATCCATTTTAAGTAGATCTGTGACAATACAGGGCGAGAAGGTCTTGAAATCCACCAAGAGTTTTAATCAATAAGACTGACAGCACAGAGCATGCCAGAAGCCAGGAAAAGAAGAGTTTGCAAAAAGCATTCAAGACACAGCCCGAACTCTAAGGTTCTGGTGACAAACCAAGGCCAGCGAGGCAGAGGCACATAGCACCATCTTTCTCTTCTGATCTAAAGAAAGGCAAGAGAGGAAAGGGCTGATTAGCTCAGGGAGGGAGAGTTTTTGTTCTGTTCTTTTAGATTCCAACTTTCCAAATCAGGGGAGAATTCTAAAACTCATTGTCTATTTTCAAAAGTTGGGTTTGAAAAACATGACAAGCTCTTTTTTTTTGTTACCTAATTCTCAGCTGTAAACCGAAGCTCCTCGAGTGTGCATGCTTCATAAAAGGCAAAGGGACTTAATTGAATTCTGCATGCCGCTTCTAAGTGGATTGCTAGGGTATACCAGGATTAATTAGTTTCGTGTTGTTAATTCAATTCAAAGGTTGCTGATAAACTAAGACCATCAAACTCCATTAGGAGAAACAAAAGCTGCTTAATTATGACAGGATCTTTGGGGCTGTGGATAAGTTTTATCAGGAATGTTAAAGTTCCATCCTGGGTTTTTAGGATTTGTGATGAATCCACCACAGTGGACCAGAGAGACCTCAATGATTAAAGCACTTTTCACCAAATTTTTAACTTTTCAAATTTGGTAACTTTAAAAAGAAATTAGTCCTTGATTTCAATGGCTCTTTCTGCTCTTTTGAATGTAAAATTCCATTTCTGGAAAAATAACTCTGAGAGAACTACTCTAGCCCTTTTGCGTGTCTGCACATAAAATGTACAAGGATGCAGATTTGGATTTTGCTCTATCTCCCTATGCCAAACCTTTACTGTACTGTCACAATCACAGTACCATGATGCCTTATGTATGAAAAAAGTCATTTATCACCTACATATTTTATTTTGTGCAGAGAATGTTGGAAATACGATTAGCTACACAGTCTTGCAAATAACTGTTTCTCTCAGCCTTACCCCTAGCCAAACCCCACCTCTCTATGAAAGTACCTAGGTGAGCATGCTTGCACATAGGAGCACACACACTCATTGCTTTACTATTTGGTTTAGATGCACATGCATATTGCAGTTCAGGATCTAACCAACTTCCTTTGCAGCCTGCTATACTGGATCCCTTTAACATCTTTCCACATTTAGTACAAGGCACTTTTCTGCTTCTGGAACACTCCCCCAGGTATGTGCATGTGCACGCACACACACACACACACACACACAAAGGCACAGACACGTGTGCACACACGCACACACACGTGCACACACTTCTAATTCCTCCTCACCCTTCAGCTCTCAGTGTACCCCCCGACCTCACCTAGGACATCTTCTTTGAGCCCCAAGACTAGGTTGACTATCACTCCTATGGGCCACTTCAGCACCAACATTTAGCACTAATGTTGCAAATGACAGACTAATAGGCTGTTAATTTATCAGTGACTCTTAACTAGAAATTAAACTCCTAAATGACAGGGACTGTACCTTACTCATGGCGGTATCACTGAGCAGTGCAGTGCATGGCACACTGAAGAAATTCCATCAGCACTTTTTGAATAAATGAATAAAGGCCAGAATGACTGCAAAATTAGCTGCAGAATCCCTTTTATGTATTATTCCATCCTAGGTCATTTCATTAATGACCTCCTTACTTCTACCCACCAGTCTGGCATCTCTATGGACTGATTAACCTCTAGCAACTCCTCTAGCAGAGACTTGTTGCTGCTCCCAATGTTCATTCTTCCCTTTTCTTTTGTAAAAGAACACTAGAGTTTTAGCAGAGAATACTGAAATAAGGTGGGGGGTAGCGAGACATTTCCCATACTCCAGCTAAAATGACAGAATAATTATGGTCATTAAAATGTAAACGTAAGTACATATGGGACTTCTGGGGAGTGTTCTTAAAAGGAAAAATACAGACCCTCTTCAATCCTTCCTCCTTCTTGCTGCTTCAGATGTGGAAGAGGTGGCTGGTTCTCTAGCAGCCATATTGGACCATGAGGCAATATGTCATAGAAGGAGGCTGTGCTCCTGAGTTTTCTGGAGTCCCCAACCTAGCCGCACCACACTTACAACTTACTACAAGACTTCTTTCATATGAGGAAAAAAAAATCCCAGTAAAGTAAGCATTATTTTGGCTTCTTTTTTAATATAATAGCTAGATCTAATCCTAAATACTACAACCAATACAGCAAGAGACTTTCTATATCTAAGTCTTAGAGGGCCATTCCTTGTCCTTGCCTTGAGTAAGCCATGGAATGGGAGAGAAATCAGTATCCAGTCTGGCTAGGAATTTTTTCCATATAGCTGTAGACTGACCTTTCCCCAGGGCTATATATTCTCTTATCCTCAGTAAAACTCTAAATTAGCCAAAATTTATTTTCTACCCTTCCACTTGTTTTTCCAGCAAATATGGTTGCAGATGACTCAGAGACTTTTCTGAGATAATATACTTGTAGTTTTTCCTGAGTCCTAAAATTTTAAACCAGTGTTTCTCATAGGTAGTCCCAGATCTCCTGGGATTATTATTGTTAACAGGGAGTCCTGGCCTTAAACTAGACACACTCAGTCATGACCACTGGACAGAGAGTGTCTACATTTTTTTAAGCTCCCCACATGACAGTGAGACATAAAACAGTCTGACAACCACTGTCTTCCAAGAGACACCACACAGAATTCTTGCTACCTCTCAAATCTCAATTCAGAGGGCTCCTCTTCCTCTACAGCCCAGGCTACCTCCCACCCATCTTGCCAAAATTAGAGCTTCAGAAATTCTACTGTTTTGCTGCCCCAAGTGTGGACCATGGACCAGTGGTATCCACATCCCTAGTTAACAGTGACAATCTTGGACTTCACCCCAGGCCTACCAAACCAGAATCTGCATCTAACGAGATGTCCTGGTGCTTCATAAGCAAGTTAGTTATTGGGAAGTGCTGAGCTCCTAGACATGCCTTCTCTTGAAATATATCAAAGCCTTCCTTCATTCCCATCATTTGGCTACAGGCTGCAACGTACATTGTCCACAAACCTGCTGCTTGCTGAGGCCAGCGGTACAACTCTTCACTGAGCAACTATTGAACACCATAGACAAAAAGGTAGGAAGATGTCTAATGGTGAATATTATATGACAACTTGGCTAGCCTACATTACCCAGATAATTTGGTCAATTACTAATCTAGATGTTGCTGTGAAGGTATTTTTTAGGTGAGATTAACATTTAAATCAAGACTTTGAGTAAAGCAGATTACCCTCCATAATATGTGTGGGCCTCATTCAATCAGTTGACTACCTTAAGAGAAAAAAGATTGGCCTCCCCTAAGGAAGATAGAATTCTGCCAGCAGATATCTTCCAGCCCTGCCACTCTACCCTGCAGATTGTGGACTTGCTAGCTTCCATGATTGCATGAGCCAATTTCTTTAAATAAATAAATCTCTCTCCCTCACTCTCTCTCTCTCTCTCTATATATATATGTGTTTATGTGTGTATATGCGTATTTGTGTATATATATACACACATGTATATATACCACATATATATTAATATGATATATATTGTATACAGTCTCTTGTACATGTATAATATATACATCCCTCCATATATAATATATATTTAGAATATTTAAATATACTTATTAAATATATCTAATATCTATAAATATTAATACAATTATATTTAATATATAATATTAAATGTATTTATATAAATGTATAAACATTTAAACACACATATTTTATTGGTTCTGTTTCTCTGGAGAACCCTATTACAATATATTTGTATTTTATATCCAATATACTAGTCAATATGTTGACTAATACAATATATTTGTTTCAAATTCTTTGCAAATCTCCTTTACATTGATTCATTCATCTCATCAGATTCTTCCATTTTTCCCTATTGCCTATGGAATAAATCCCAAACTCCTTAGCATATTCTTTAATGCCTCCACGGTCTCTTCCCCACAACTGCACATTTCTGCCTCATCAGGCTACTCTCTGGTTTTTAGACTAGCTTTTCTGTCTCTGCTCGTTCTTTCTCTCCTTGGCCTCCTTCTCATCTCTGATGCTTAGCTCATATGACTCATTTTCACTTACTGAATATGAACATAGAAACATTTGTTGAATATTATTGAATAAAACTTTCCACTTCCCAGTATCTCCTGCCATTAATTAATTAATGGCAATTAACCACTGTTCCCTGAAAGACCTTTGAACAATTATTTCATTTCATATGAAATATGTTGCAGTTGGTTAAATGTATAGGAATATATAAATGTACAGGAATCTCTCGCTAGACATTAAGCTCCTTGAGGTCAAGAAATATGTTTTTATTACACATCTTATTCGTTTGCATGTATTTCTTTCAGTGTCTATTCAGTAAAATTTATTGAATGAATATAAAATCATTGTGTGCTTGATATATACTTTATTATTACATTATTAGTATATTATGAATATTAAGTAGAGAAGGGGAATATGTTTGCTTTTATTTTTGACTTTGCAATATAGAAAACTTCAAAATTAAAAGATGCATTCCCCACTCTCAGAGATTACCATTCTATGGAATACCTGAAATAGCACTCCCCTTCCTTACTCTGTCCTTTTACTCTGCCTTATTCTTCTTTGTAGCTCATTTTACCACCTGAAATTTCACTTATGTATGATTTTGTTTATCACTTGCCTTCCTCCTCTAGAATATAAGCTTTATGGATTCCGTGAATACTTAATAAATATGTGTTGAATGAATTCATTTATCTGTGAGCATGAATGTGTGGTCAAGGCAGGAGTGCTTATCCACTAAAAATAACAAAAATCTTTACATACTCAAGATGGAAGGAGCTGGATGCACTGCTTTGCTGCAGAATGGTGAAAAATCTGTCTTGTTGGTTTTGGCCTTGTCTTGGGTACCATAAGAACCTGGCCGAGGTTAAAGATTCTCCAAAGTAATTTTTAGCAGCAGAGGCCCTTTCTGGAAATCAAATGTTATTCAAACCGAGGTCACCCTGTTGTGCCCAGAGGAAGGGTGACTTTTTCTAAGTTGCACAAAGGCTCCCTATGGACTAGAGGTAACCCTGCATGGAAGACGAATACATAAGGCAGGTGAAAACTGTATCACTTTGATTAAAGCAGGGATAGAACCCTCTCTGGCCTTCTGCCTTATCATTCCCCTGTAGTCCCTAAGACATCTTTGGGGAAACAGGAGTTCCTGAAAAGCACTTTGAAAACCACATTATTCAGTGCATCTGGGGAGACTTCCAGTGTCAAGCACCATTAATCAGGTGGGACTTTCAGTCTAAAAACAACTGAGGCTTAAGGAGGTGTGAAGTTTTGATAGAAGCTGATCTGGCACTGATTTCATAGAGATACAAGAGGAGGGAGCCTGAAAGTTAGCATCTGTAAGCATTTAGATTATAATGGAACCAGGGGCAATAAGCAGCCTGGGGGTGCCTGGGTGGCTCAGTCGTTAAGCGTCTGCCTTCGGCTCAGGTCATGATCCCAGGGTCGTGGGATCGAGCCCCCCACATCAGGCTACCTGCTCCACGGGAAGCCTGCTTCTCCCTCTCACACTCCCCTTGCTTGTGTTCCCTCTCTCGCTGTCTCTCTCTCTGTCAAATAAATAAATAAAATCTTAAAAAAAAAAAATAAGCAGCCTGGATTTTAAGATTGAATCAAGCTGGGCAAACCTAATTGCTTTTTTTTTTTCTTTTTTTTTAAAGGGAGTGGGAATTCCATGATTAATAAAAGAGAGAGAGAAAATGAAGATGTAACATAACCTAATTTTGGTAAAGCACTTAATACAGTATCTGTTAAAGTCTTACTTGCAAAATGAATTCAAATTGGATTGGATTTGAATTCGCATTCTATATTGGCTGAAAGCTGAGAGCTGGTGACATAGAAACCAAGGATAAAGGTGATGTGTGACATTACAGAAGTGACTGGTAGCCCTGACCCAGCAATCAGTGAAGCTCTAGTGTTAGTTAACAGCTTCATTAATGATCTGCATGATGAGACAAAAGAGTATCTTAATGAATGTTATTGAAGAAACTGTGGGGAGATGCTGTGAATTCCAGTCTCAACTGAGAGGTTTGCAATAAGAAAATAAATATGCAGAAACAACTGGAAAGAAACATCTGAGAAGCTGGTATTTGGGGGAAAATGGTTTGCGAGATTTTGAGGAAATGCATTTCTTTAGTTTTATAAAATAGCATTCTTAGAAATCTGAGTAAAACAAACATTTAACCCAACCATGAAATTAAATGCTAGTCTAGATGCCTAGGACAATCTGTTCCCCAACAAAACTAATATATAAATAAATAACCACAGGGCATTAAAAAGTAGCAGTTAGTCATTTTTTTCTTCTTCAATTTTCTTTTTCTCTTGGAGAGTTAGTGGGAGAATGAAGAAAAGGAACAACAGAAAGGGATTTTGGTTTTTTTTTAAAGGGGAGGAGGAGATGACATCAGCAGACAGAGGTCGCATTTGTAAATCCCACACCCCACCCCAGGTAAGAAGGATTTCAGTGGCCTCTGAGTTTTTTAAAACTAAGATTAAAAAAAAAAAAAAAAAAATAGGAAGGTAGAATCTAGTAATTTACATGATCTCAAAGCCAATACTTTTTTTTTTAAGATTTTGTTTATTTATTTAACAGAGAGAGAGAGTGCACAAGCAGGGGGAGCAGCAAGCAGAGGGAGAGGGAGCAGCAGGCTCCTCGTGGAGCAGGGAGCCCAGGCAGGGCTCAATCCCAGGACCCTGAGATCATGACCTGAGCTGAAGGCAATCACTTAACCGACTGAGCTTCCCAGGTGCCCCAAAAGCCAGTACTTTTCTTCCACTCTTCCTCCCCCTTCCCTGCCCCAAATTATGTATAGAGAAAGCCAAAACATACTCCATGATTAAAGTCATTCATTTGGCTTCTTTGTCATTTCTATGTAACAGGATGAAAAGCAGAATCGTAACCTTAGGAAGCACACATTATGGTAGCAAGAAAGCCAAACACATTAATATTGAAAGAAACAAGTGCTTAAATGGAATGTGGGATAGGAACATGGGTAAATTCAGAGAAATCATGGAGAAGGAAGCATTTGTAACTTAAAGACTCAATAAGCATTTACTGGGGGTCAGTCAGATCAGAGAATGGTAGAGGGGTGGCAGCATTAGCAAGGAATGGGTCAAAATAGTAGAAGGCACCAAATCCTGACCAACCTTAGAAGCTATTCAAAGATGTTTCAATTTTATCCTATCTGTATTAGGAAAACAATACAGGGAGACCAATACAGGGAGAAATCTGAGTCAGAGGATGGCATGGTTGGATGTATATGTTAATAAGATCATTCCGGCATCCAGAGTATTGTAATGGTTTCCTCCTAAGAGTTTCCCTCTCTGTCCTTCTTTTCCTCCAGTTAGTCTCAACAGTGCAGCCAGACTCATCCTGGTAAAATGTAACTCAGATCATAACATCTGCTCAAAATCATCAAATGCTTCCCATCCCAGAGAAACAGAAGTCCCAGTCCTTGCTGTGACCTATGAGATTCTACATGATCTGGCCCCTGTGAGCTCTTACCTCTTCTGCTACTGCTCTCCTTTCTTGTCTTCTCCACTCCATTCCAACCACAGGGAAACACCAGGCACAGGTGTTTCTGTGCCTACTCTTTCCTCCTAATCACACCTGTCCCCCAGATACTTGCACTGATCAGCACTTAGTCCTTTCAAGGCCCTGCCCATGTGCCACATTTGCAGTAAGACCATCCCAATCACTGTATCTAAAATTTCATCTCCCTTTCCCCAATACTCATATATCTCCCTTCCTCACTTTATCTTATTAACACTTATCATTTTCTAATATATTATGATAAGATCCACGAGGGCAGGAATTCTTGTCTATTTTGTTCTTGTGCTCAGAACAGTTCTTGCTAATAGTAAATCCTCAATAAATATTTACTGAATAAATGAATGAATGAGTGAACTACTGAAAGATAAATCCTATAGAACTGAAAATAGGAGGCTATATGTAATCATCAAGACAGTATGGTACTGGCACAAAAACAGACACATAGATCAATGGAACAGAATAGAGAGCCCAGAAATGGACCCTCAACTCTATGGTCAACTAATCTTTGACAAAGCAGGAAAGAATGTCCAATGGAAAAAAGACAGTCTCTTCAACAAATGGTGTTGGGAAAATTGGACAGCCACATACAGAAGAATGAAACTGGACCATTTCCTTACACCACACACAAAAACAGACTCAAAATGGTTGAAAGACCTAAATGTGAGACAGGAGTCCATTAAAATCCTAAAGGAGAACACAGGCAGCAACCTCTTCGACCTCAGCCGCAGCAACTTCTTCCTAGAAACATCACCAAAGGCAAGGGAAGCAAGGGCAAAAATGAACTAGTGGAACTTCATCAAGATAAAAAGCTTTTGCACAGCAATGGAAACAAGTCAACAAAACCAAAAGACAACCTACAGAATGGGAGAAGATATTTGCAAATGATATATCAGATAAAGGGCTAGTATCCAAAATCTATAAAGAACTTAGCAAACTCAACACCCAAAGAACAAATAATCCAATCAAGAAATGGATTGAGGACATGAACCACAAATTTTTCCAAAGAAGACATCCAAATGGCCACAGACACATGAAAAAGTGCTCAGCATCACTCGGCATTAGGAAAATCCAAATCAAAACCTCACTGAGATACCACCTCACACCAGTCAGAATGGCTAAAATTAACAAGTCAGGAAATGACAGATGTTGGCAAGGATGCAGAGAAAGGGGAACCCTCCTACACTGTTGGTGGGAATGCAAGCTGGTGCAGCCACTCTGGAAAACAGTATGGAGATTCCTCAAAAAGTTGAAAATAGAGCTACCATATGACCCAGCAATTACACTACTGGGTATTTACCCCAAAGATACAAATGGAGTGATCCGAAGGGGTATGTGCACCCCAATGTTTACAGCAGCAATGTCCACAATAGCCAAACTATGGAAAGAGCCAAGATGTCCATCAACAGATGAATGGATAAAGATGTGGTGTGTATGTGTGTGTATATATATATATATATATATACACACATACACACACACACACACACAGGAATATTATGCAGCCATCAAAAAAAAAAACCCACGAAATCTTGCCATTTGCAACAACGTGGATGGAACTAGAGGGTATTATGCTAAGTGAAACAAGTCAGTCAGAGACAGATAAGTATCATATGATCTCACTGATATGAGGAATTCTTAATCTCAGGAAACAAACTGAGGGTTGCTGGAGTGGTGGGGGGTGGGAGGGATGGGGTGGCTGGTGATAGACATTGGGGAGGGTATGTGCTATGGTGACCTTTGTGAATTGTGTAAGACTGATGAATCACAGACCTGTACCTCTGAAATAATACATTATATGTTTAAAAAAAAAGAACACAGTAGGAAGGGAAAAATTGGGGGGAGAAATCAGAGGGGGAGACGAACTATGAGAGGCTATGGACTCTGAGAAACAAACTGAGGGTTTTAGAGGGGAGGGGGATGGGGGAATGGGTTAGCCCGGTGATGGGTATTAAGGAGCACACTATAGTTATAGTTGATAAGATTTTTCTACCTGTGAATAAGGTTTGGTGTATTTGGGGGTTGGGTGAATGTATCACAACTTTTTCCAATTAAAATTAACAGAAAAAATGTTTTTAGTTAATGGCTTTTCATTTACTGGCAAGGTTTTCAAAACAAATTAAAGTCATTAAATGAGGAGCAGGAGTTTCTGTTTTATCCTTCTAGGATTCCTTTTTTGCAAATAACCACTTCTAATTAAATAATATTAACAACCTGGTCCTTGTTTCTTGGTCTGGTTTGTTTTTTGTTTGTTTTAATGAAAATTACCACTTGATTCCTCCTCGAGGTGCCTCTTTTTGTAGGTAGTTAGGTCTCACTTGGAAACTCCTGCTTACCTGCCCCAGAGGTTCCACTTCTGAATTCTTTTTCCCTTCTTGGGGGGATCAAAGCAGCAGGGCAGCAGTAATAGGGCTAACCATGCCCTTCTGGATTGTCTGCAGATCCAGTTTTCTCCAAGAAATCCAGTCCCCAGCTAAGCTGAGTGACAGGAAAGCCTTGCCAAGATGGGAGCCCAGACTCTCAGGAATGCAAGAGCATATAATGACTGACAGCGGGAGGCCAGCTATAGGAGGGGAAGTAGGATGGGAGGGGGGGAGGAGGGGGGGAGGAGGGAGGGAGGGAGGGAGTGGAGTTGTGCTGCCGCTGTAGGGTGGAAGGGAGGACAAGGAGTGACATCTGGAAGGGAATATGTATGAATCACACACAGGCACGTGCAGACCACGCACAAGAAAACACTAGAGGAACCACATAGATGGAAAAAGAGGACATCCTCCATTCAGATTCTGCTGCCCTAGTTAATGCACAGGGCTCACAAATGTTTGCCAGGGCAGAATCTTACAGTCAGGTTCACACCAAGGCCCCTGAGATGGTATGAAAATTAATCCTGATCTGCATTATTTCTAGAATGAATTTTCATAGTTTTTTTTTTCTTTTTTTAAAGATTTTATTTATTTATTTGACAAAGAGAGACACAGTGAGAGAGGGAACACAAGCAGGGGGAGTGGGAGAGGGAGAAGCAGGCTTCCCACTGAGCAGGGAGCCCCATGCAGGGCTCAATTCCAGGACCCTGGGATCATGACCTGAGCCGAAGGCAGACACTTAAGGACCGAGCCACCCAGGCGCCCCCATAGGTTTTTTCAACTCATTGGATCCCTAAACCAAATCACTTGAATTCTAAGCCCATTAAAAAAAAAAGAAAGAAAAGAGAAAAGGTAAGTAAGCTCCCTCAAATCCCCAAAATGGCGCATAACAGCTCTAATGTATGAGTTTTGCAAACAACCTTTCTTTTACATGGAATCTAACTCTTAATCAAATGGTTCTGAGAAAAGAAATATGATATCCTTTCAAACTTGATCAGTGGTGACATGAGGGCTAAATGGGTTTTCTTTTGGATTCTGACATGACAGTCACAGAAAGACAAAACATACACCAGTGTTACTAAAGGATGGATCTCCTCACAGCTCATCTTGCCTGGAAATTACTATTAATAGCAAAGAAATAAATTCTATAATAGAGAAATCTACACTATTAGTGGTGGCATTAATGTGGTTTATGCTTCACTAAAATTTAATAGAAGAGCTTGTCAATAATACAGACATTTGAAAATCATTAAAATTACTAAAAACAGCTAAGAGTCCCTATTTTTTCCAACTTTGTATTATGTAAAATCTCAAACATACAGAATAACTTTAAGAACTAGGTCCAATGAATATCAATTTAACTACCACCTAGACTCAATAATCATTTATATTCTTCATATTTGCTTTATCTATAAATATATGTATATATACATATATTTTGTTTTTTTCCTAGATCAGTTGAAAGTAAATCGCAGATGACATAACACTTTACCCATAAATATTTCAGTGTGAAGCTCCTAAAAAATATGTTCTCCTACATAAACATAATTCTACCATCACACTTAAGAAAATCACAATAATTCCATAATATCTTCTATTATCCAGTGCATATTTAATTTTCCTATCATGCCCAATACGGCTTTTAAAGGTTTTTTGTTTTGTTTTGTTTTTTTTACATGGATTCTCAAGGTTGCATTTGCATTTATTCTGTCCCTTTGGTTCCTTTATCCTACAGCAATTCATCCACCTATGTTTTCCTCATGACACTGACTTTTTGAAGAGATATCAAGCATTTCTTTGGTACATACTTTCACATCCTAGATTCATTTAATGTTTTCTCATAGCATTCATTGTTTAACTCACTTCTCCATTCCCTTCACTTGTTATAAACTGGTACTTCGATCTAAACATTGATTAGGCTCAGGTTAAATATTTGGGGCAAGAGAACTTATAGGAAATGCTGTATCTTCAGACTGCATCACCACAGAGACACGTAAGGCTAGGTTGTCCTAGTATTAATTAGAGTATGTGTATCATCCTTGCCATATCTCCTGATGATAAAGTTATGTTCTCCCTTTACAATCAGCAACCTGTACACTGCTCCTTTGGCATCATGTGAATATCCCAGGTGACAGCAACCCCTCACCTAATGATTTTCTCATCCATTTACTATGCAGGTCCAAAGCAAGACTTTCACTGGGGACTGCAGAATTGTGATTTTCTAGTCCCACCATTCTTTTACATTTAGTTGTGGGATATTTTTTATTTTTTTTATTTTTTGGTAAAGAAGAGCTTTTCCTCAACAACCAGGAATGAACCATAGTTCCTCCTAAAAAGCATAAAGTAAATCCTTTATTTTTATTGTTTTATTTTTAATCACTATATTTCAGAGTAAAGAGCTTATATGATAACCACCTCCAATACCATCAAAGAAATCTCTCGTTTAGTCGGGATTCATGGTTTTTATTTATTCAGTGTTTTAAATGAAATTATAATTATTATTCTTATAACAGTTTTGATGTTCAAACTGCCACAAATTTGGGCCAGTGGCAGCCCCAGGGACTTGGCTCCTGAGTTCTTAGATGTGCTCCTGTTAGTCTTTGAGTGTTTCTTTGTCTTAGAGCACAACATGCCCCTTGCTCATACAGTCCCTTGCCCCAAATGTGGAATTAGCTATTTCTCTGATGAGCTTTGGTTGCTTTGAATGGGGAATGGTATTTAGAAAACAAGATCCAGTATTAAATGTGCTAATTGCTACTGGGGTATTATTATTTCTAAACAGTAATTTTTAAAAGGGGTAGTATTAATTGTAGTTTAATTTCAACCATGATTATAGCTTAGCAGAGGCTTCCTCCACACCTACCAAATGGTCTAGACTTAACTATAGTATATTTTGTTACAAAGAGCCTCAAATGAAACAGACCCTTCTCCAACTAGAAATCAGGGAAATATGGTTACTTTCTGTAAATACAACTTTAAAATAAACACAGAAGAGGTAGGTGAATTCACTTAAAAGTATTTCTTATCAAAAAAAAAAAAAAAAGACTAGGTTGATCAGAAGAGGAGTTAGTAAGCCATAGCAACAAAGGAAAAGAAAGCTGATCACAGGAATGCTCACTCAGGAGAGAAGGTGATCAGACTCAAGGACTCATCCCATCTGGGCCAGGTGGTAGATATGTCCCCCATGGAGGACACAAATGAGACTGAGACCTTGAACCATCTGATCCCATCTCATGCTCAAGCAGTATCCATCTTTCTTTCTTTTTAATTTAAATTTTGTTAGTTAATGTACAGTGCAATATTGGGTTCTGGAGTAGAATTCAGTGATTCATCACTTACATACAACACCCAGTGCTCATCACAACAAGTGTACTCTTTAATGCCCATCCCCCATCTAGCCCATCCCCCACCCACCTCCCTCCATCAACCCTCAGTTTGTTCTCTATTGTTAAGCATCACTTATGGTTTGTTTCCCTCTCTCCTTTTTTTTCTTTCCCCCTTCCCATGTGTTCATCTTTTTTTTTCTTAAATTCCACATATGAGTGAAATCATATGGTATTTGTCTTTCTCTGACTTATTTCACTTAACATAATACACTCTAACTCCATCCACATCATTGCAAATGGCAAGATTTCATTCTATTCAATGGCTGAATAATATTCCATTGTGTGTATATAGCACATCTTTATCCATTCATCAGTCAATGGACATCTGGGCTCTCCCCATAGTGTGGCTATTGTTGACAATGTTGTTATAAACATCAGGATGCATGAAGCAGTATCTTTCTGATTATGACTTGGCATCTATTGTTGCACAATGCTCCATAACAATGCAAAAACCTCAGCAGCTTTCAATAACAAATATTTGTTTCTTGTTCATAGAACTTTGGGTTGGCTGTGGTTGCTCTATTTTAGATTTCAGGTTGGGTTCAGATCTATTGCATGTGTCTCTCATTCTAGATTCAGGTTTGAAGGAGCATGGCTACTTGGGCATACTCTTCTCATTATTAAGGGCAGGAATACAAGTGCAAGTCAAACCACAAAAGCACATTTAAAGCTTTGAGTTGGATGTCTTGTACAGCATGCCCCTAGTACTCCATTGGCCAAGTCAGGTCACAGGGCTAAACACAAAGTCAGTGGGAGCAGATAAATATATTTCGCTCTCAAGTCAATCATGGCAAAGGTGGGATAAGAGGGAAGAACTATGAACAAATAATACATACACCAAAAAAATCATTCCATGCAGCATGTGCCCAGAAAGAGACTGGGCCATCCTATCCTTCCTGATCTTATATTTCTTACAGTAAACTAATAATTTGGCATCCCGGTCTCTGCAAACTTGATTAATATCAGTCTTTTCCAGAAATAAATGCATTTTGCATGGACTGACTAATCAGGTTGCAGGTTTCAAGTAATTTGCCAAGAACTGCACAGGGATGACCCATGCAACCAAGCCTGTAGTCCATAGATAATAGTGTTCAAATTTGGCCAACTGGATATTTATTTTGTGACACAGCATTCAATATTCACACAGAGTTCATATACCTTTCACCTACTCCTCATGGCCCATCACTTCAACCATGCTCTTTAAGGGATGAAGTCACATGCTTCCTTATGTCCAACCAAAGACCAATGGCACTACTTGGTGGAGTAGGAAGAACAGTGGACTTTGATTCAGACAGTCTTGATTTGTGCCCTAATTCCACCAATTGTCATCACTGTGATTTCTGAACAAGTCATTCATTTTCATGGTCCTCATTTTCCTTAGTGGGAAAATGAAAGTGATGAATACTCCCTTACCACCACATTGTGAGAATCTAAGACAAAACAGATCAACTATCATGTGCCAGAACTATAATAAAAGAAACTGTTCCTAAAGACATCTCCTTTAGTACCCATTGTGCCCTGCCACCTGTATCCCCCACGCCCATGCACACACTGTTCAACCCTAAGAGTTATCCAGACCAGACAGGAGGGCCATCAGTATGTTCCAGCCACGGAATCCGTCCATGAATCATCTTTGTATGCACAGCTTGTTCCTGGCTGATGGCAGCTGTGCACCCCTAACAGCCTCCCAAGCATCCGAGCTGCTCTAGTGCAGCAATTATTTGCATTAATCAAAGGCTTCAAGCAAATCTCCCATTTTTTGGCTGAACAGTAAAAGTATATTCATGCTGTGCCCAAATGAGAGATTTCATAGGAAAAGGGATGCTTTGGGCCCATGCTGCTATTATGGGATTCAGCTTCTCACCCACCTCTCACTCACAGAGGGTCAACCTAGCTGGAGAATATTATCTGCATGCAAGATTACTTAACAAACAGAATGTGTGCTATAAGTACACAGATGTACTAGCTAATTAATGGATATTTGAATGGGTTAAATAACACTACTGTATCCATTCCAATTCCACAGGGCTCTGTGAGTGTGGAAATGAGAGCTGATCAGCACAGACACCTGTTTGAACAGTTCCAGGTGGGGTTTTAAATGACTCATCCTCAGCCTTGCATTTGAAAGTAATACCACAAACGGTAGCAAGGACCCCAGGCATGCGAAGCCATTTTCATCCTGAAGACATGGATGGGGTCCATTTTCCACAGGCCCCATAAGTTCCCAAATGGAGCACCTCATATAACATCACCCTGTGGCCACACAAGTCCTTCCTCTCATCCATTCAAAAAAACTTTGAAATACCAAGATTCAGAGGGTATACCCCACCAAACCAGAACAGGCATGGAGATCTAAAAGATACGGAAAAAAAAAAAAAAAACAAGAAGACTCCTGTCAAGCCCACTGGATTTTTCTGAGGTAAAACTAAATCTAAACTTCTTTTTACCTATTCAACCAGACAGAAAAGGGAGACTGAAAATTTCTCAATCAGGATGTGATGACTTATTCTGTGTGTGCTGGAGTAGCATTAGAATAATGGGAAGGAGATTCTGCATAGTCAAATGCTAGGCCCACTCCACTGCAGCAATATTCATTGAGAAGTACACTGTGAGCGGTGGGAAACAGCGAGTCAGCAGAGCTTGACGAAATTCCTCTCCTCCAGAGACCTCTGTCTGTGCACCCTGAGTTCTGTAGCCTACTGGTGGTCAACTCAAGTCACTGCTTTAAAATTTCACCATGTATTTTTTCTAAAATATTAACTTACATTTTAATGAAAGGATCATTATCATATTCAAGCATACTCCTTTCCCACAGGACTTTCACTATTCTTTGCATATTTATGATTCTGTTGGGCTAAAGCTGACAGAAATTTACAAATGAACAAAGGGAAGGAAGACCTTGACTTCTGAAAAGACTCATAAAATGGCATTTGTCATGATTATTTGCTGTTTGTTCTGTCCACATACACTCAACCATCCTGAAGGAAACATACCACAGTCTTCCTCTAGAGAATCATCTTCTCTTCACCTTCAATGCTTCTATTAGAATCGATGATGTTCTTGGCTCCATGGGAGGGTGTGGGATGCAGGCCTGTCCACGGAAAGCATCTCATTCCCCTGGGTCATAATGATAAGTTTGGAAGTGAGCATGAGTTCAAACTGCTGGGTAAGAAAGGTGTTCTCTTTTGCCTTGGATTTGAACCTGGGAGGACATAGCCCTGGCACTGAGAACAGCCATTAGCCACTGCAGGGAGCCTACAGTGAAACCACACCATGGAGGACATCAGAAATTGAGAGACCTGGGTCTATGTTAAGCTCTAGAGTCTGAGGTTTGATGAGCCATTAAGTTCTGTTTTTTCACTTAAGCCCATTTGAGCTGGGCTTTTTGTGCATCCTTATCTAAAAAGACCAAGCCAAAGAGATTTTCAACTGCACTGTATATTTCACCCTCCGAAGAAGGAAATACCACAACCCTTTCCATGCCTGACTTAGCCTTGTAAAGCAGTGGGAAAGGGTCCTGGTCAAGAATAGGATGACCTGCTTTCTGGTTCCACACGTGCCCCTATCTGAGAAGGTGGTCAAGCCACTGAGTCAGTGTAGATGTCTGAGGAGTCTTATCTAGGAAATGGGGGATCCAAACTGGAGAACTTCTAAAGGCTCTCCAGCCCCCAAATTCCACTGTAACATTTGCCCAACAATCCTGACAGGGAGGACATTTGAGAAATAATCAGAAAGAAAAAATATATTTTCTACTCAGTAGGGCACAGACTCAAATGGCCAAATATTTTGTGTCCTTTAATCATCTTTATCATAGACCCTAAGCCTGACCCGTGGCAAAGGGCATGGGTTAAAAAAATAAATCAGAGAAACATACACCTTAATACATGTACTTCTTCACCTGCTACAAAGGTCTTCTGTGTGAATCAGATTAAACTATTTTCCAATTTTCAAACCAGGCCAGCTGGGCAAGGCTACACCATCTTTGATAAATGAGAGGGGAAACCTCATTAAAGAGACCATCCACACTTTCTTTCTCTTTCTTTTTTTTTTTTTTTTTTTTTTTTTGTCAAGAATCTCTGCAAGCTGCAGTTAACGATTGGAACAGTCTGCAGGCTGCAGTTAATGATCCACGTTGTGTTTGTGTCTGCTGAACTTATTTATTTGCATTTAAAAGGGATTTGGGGGTAGATGTAAACACTTTGATGGGATTTATGGCAGAGACAAAGGTCGGTTAACATTTTGATCCAGGGGGTAGAAAACTGAAAAGCCATCATTAAATTGGTAACCAATGGCACCGAAGTAATCTTTTGAAACCACTGAAAGGATATCTGAAGCACGAGGGATCAAAACAGAAGACATAACTGCAAGGGAAGAGTGTGGAAACACGAATCTTGTTTTTGGAATTTAAATACTTTTATTTTGTAATCACAAAATGAGAAGAAAAGGCACTTTATGGATCCATCAATCAATATACACTTGAAGGTAAAAAAAAAATGAAATAGTATTGGCCATTATGTGGACAATCTAGAATAGATACAAGAATGCTGTACCTATGAGACTGCCTGCCTTCAGGGGGACCACCTGAAGCAAAGGAGAATAAGCCTGGAAGCATTCGATCAGCCCAAAGACATAACACAAACCCTCTTCCATCTCAAGTGATCCAGACGCTCACAGAACTCCCTGCCACATCTCTAGGACAGATGGACCCGTGCACTTCCTGGGGAAGGGACATGGCAGTGTCTGGGGTTGGGGGGAAGGTCTGGATACAGACACATGAGTTCAAGACCCAGATTCAGTACTTTCTGACTGTGAGATCCTTAAGTCTTCAGAGTATGGAGCCTCATTTCCCTCACCTATACCAATGAATAGAATGGCACTTATGCCACAGTTTTTATAAAGATTTAATACTTTCTTCCTGATTCCATCAAGCTAGCATCAACACCTCTCCTTTTTAGCTTCCTTAAAACTGAACATATATTCCATCTATAGCTCAGAACCCACAGCCATGAATTTGCCTGTGTGGTTTTCTGTCTGTGTCAGGACACTTCAGGCTCATTAGGTATATACTTGCTTTCACCGATTGCTATTGTCTGAATATGTACTATGTGACAGCAGCCTTCTGGGTACTCGGAGTTTATCAATAAATGAGAAAGATGAAGTGCCTGCCTTCAGGGGGCTTATCGTCTGTTGGTAGCAAAGGAGGTTCAGGCAGGAAACAATTACAACACAATCTCACTTTGTGAGATAAGGAACAGGGCACTTTTAGAAATAAAAGGCATAGGAGAACCTCAATTATTTGTTGAAGGATGGTTAAATGAGTAAGTCAGTAAATGAGTAAATGAATGAATAAACCAGTGTTTATTCCACTTCCTTTGGAGGCATCAAGAACTCCTTAACTATGTAAGTGCAGAACTGGAGAACTAGGGAAGTTAAGTGACTTGTCAAAATATTATATTTGGTTGCTTTGTACGATATTTTCTACTACTTTTTAAAAAAACATTTAGAATGACGAGAATGCCCCTATTTGAAATTCAGTCTCGGTTTAGAGAGAGAGAAAAAAACAACTCTACTTTTCAGATTTATTGGTGTATAGGGTATGAACGTGGAACCCTTGATCTATAAAACAATGTTCCTCCTAGGAATCACATGGCACGCAGGGTAGACTGCCTACTGCACAATACTAGTTCCTTCTTTTGATTTTTATTTAAACTTTCTTCAAAGCCTCAAATTCTTCAGTAACTTCTAGGGGTGATAATTGTATCTCTCAGGAGGTATGTCTCATGTTTAAAAAGAATAGTTGACTTCTAAGACAATGAAGTAGCTATTTACACCTGCCGCAGCAACCAAGTCTATTTATCAATAGCCTGTCTCTCCTAAATGAGTTAATATAAGCACTCATAGGCCTAGACTATTGATGTTTAGTATATCTCAGGCCTTTTGAATTAATTTTCCCACTGCTCCATGGCAATGAAAGACAATGAAAGGCTATCTGTCTTTTAACATTGGAGTAAGTTAGAGCTGTAATAGAAAGTACATTAGTCTAGCCTGGGTGCCCCCAAAATGGATCAACTCTCCCAACTGTGTTTTTTCATTTTTCTCCCACAAATCATTTAACCTCTCTGGACCCCAGTTTTCTCATTTGTAAAGTGAGAGAATAAAACTGGAAAATCCCTTACAATCTCATGCAGTTCTGATATTCTAGGATTTTAATATTTCCATTTAATCAATATGTTAGATGTGAAGTCCAGGTTTTCAGACTCGGAGCACTATTTTTCTGGTGACTGAAGTCAAATTCCTAATGGGTGTACCATGGCATGGTTTGGAGGGGCATTAGAATACCCCCTCCCGAAATTTCCACCAACTCTCCATGAGAAGCCAAAAAAAGAACAGACAACCTAAATAGAGTATGCTTGCTATGTAAATGCAACTTCAAGAACAAAACTCTGTGGCACTCCCCCACATATGTAGATATGTATATACCTCCTCCTCCCTCAATATACATACAGCTATAAAAACATAGGTTAGACTTCTATTCCTCAAACCCTCCAATGTAAAATTCTGGAACCACTAATACAAATATCTGAGCTTCAAGTATAAACAGGAGAGACAAATAAAACAGAACTGATTCATGTGGCATACATAGGAAAAATTCTTTTGATATGATCTAGAATCTGAATCACATACATCTTGAGAATAAATTTTTTAAGTTCTTATTTTGCCCTTTCAACAGAAACACATGGTAAATAAGGGAGAAGCAAGAAAAGAGGCATCTATGAGACCAGAAACACATTTTCTGTGGGTCACTGAAATCACAAATGCAAATGGTACAACATCCAGAACAAAGTAAAGAGGATGAGGGATCTTACTTGAAGTAAAGATGGGTATATCATTAAGTTGTTAACTATTCTAGGCACATAGTTCTGAGGAGGATCTATTTGGCATAATTTTGTTTTTATAGCATTACTGTAATTAACAATGTTGAAGATGAAACACTGGGTCACAAGGTTGGACTGGATGACTGTCCTGGTCTCCTTCAAAGAACCTTTTAAGACATAGGCAGAGTCTGTGAAAATGATGCATAAGTAAAAAGCAGATAAATAAGTCATGCCATTAAAAAGGAGATCACAAGCCAGTTAAAAACCAATCCAGAATCAAGTGAAATTTCAAAGTATAGGATAATGGCACTCAATAAGAGAACTCTTCAACTAAATTGACCCAGATAGTTGATTGTCATGTGATTTGAAGAAGAGCAAGCTGAAAATCAGTTTCTTTATTACATAAACCTCCCTAGACCACTCTTCAGAATTATTATCTGCACTGGTTCTGGTGCTGAGGGATCTTCTGTCCCTTATAAATGCTTTGCAACCCCTGTCCTCACCAACAAGAAGGCACAAAGAGCCTGAAGACTCACTGACAGTTCTCAATCCTTCATTCACATACCAAATTTGTGTTGAGTTCTTAATAAGCAAAACCACTGAATCAGATGCTAGGAGTGTGTGCAGACAAGGTCTTTGCCTTCAAAATTTTGCAACTCAGGTAGTGGGTGGGTACGTGGGGGTTCATAATCACTAGCAACCATTAAAAGACTGTAAACACTCACCAGAAGGGATTGGGGGCATGGTAGTGGAAACAAAGTGTCAGGTTACTGCCACAAAGATTAGTTATCATGGTAGGTGACAGTGAGCATCTTAAGTCTTGAGTTGGATTGCATGATGTGGTATAACCTTGCATTGGCACTCTCAATCTTCATTTCATCTCACTTCTATTTGGATCCTCTAGGAAATGCAAAAGGACATTTCCCAGAATCCCTTGCAGCTAGGATTTTTAGTGTGAATTGTGTTTCGATAGCTAGAAACAATTTCAAGAGATTAAGACTTCACTAGCATAGTGAGTTAATGGTCATCTTCCTGTGGGTGTGGCTGGCTGCTAAAAGCAACCTCCGAACATGGCATTTACAATGGTTGACTTCATTCTATGTAGGCCCACTCCATGGGTATAAGGCAGTTGTCACAGCAGGTTTTTGGTGCCTGGATCATAGCTACAGTGCTGAACATTCACCCAGCAGTCTGGTAGAGCCCTCTTGACTTCTGCTTTTCTAGCTTGTCTCTTGTGTATTACAGTTCTTCACAGAAACAGAAAATGTTTATGTGTTTTCTCCTATTAACTCTCTATGTTCATTCAACTACCCCTAACTTCTCCCTCCCACCCTTTCTCCTGCCCTTCCTTCTCCTTTGTTCTCAAATCATTTACATGAGATTATAGAGACTGAGAAGTCCCATGATCTGCCACCAACGGTGTAAATCCTGGTCTTAGCCTGAAGGCTTGAGATGCAGGAGCACCAATGTCTGAAGGCAGGAGAAGGTGGATATCTCAACTCAGGCAGAGAACAAATATGCCCTTTCTCCACCTTTTCATTCTGTTCAGGCCTTCAATGGATTAGATGATGCCACGCTGGTGGGGGTGATCTTTAGTTTACTGATTCAAATGCCAATCCCTTCCAGAAACACCCTCACAGGCATGCCCAGAAATGTTTTACCAGCTATCTGGGCATCCCTTAGCCCAGTCAAGTGGACATAAAACTACCCATCACACCATGATTTTGTAAAAACTTGTAATTCAGGTATTAAATCCCTTTGTGCTTGAAATATCTAGAGTGTTTTTTGTTTCTTCACTTAACCTTGACTTATGAACTTAGTGAGACCACTGCCATATCCAAACGCTGAGCTTGATGTCTACCCCTAGCACCAGGGAGAAAATGGACATGTTCAGCCTGACAGAGTAGGAAAGCACTCCCATAGGCCTTAAGAGAAGATGGGAAATCTCTCATCCAACTATTCTGGAAAGGTAGGTGAAATACTTGCTATATGACTTTGTTGCTTTGGGATTAGGACTCTCATGTGAAACATGAAATACTTAGAAGAAAGGGTGTTTAAGGCCCTCTCAGCTCTGATTCTATGTCTGGGACTATGGTCATCCCAGTATACAAAACAGCCAAACAGTGCTCAAACCTGCAGGATAACTGAGTCAATGTCATAGGTACAAACTTTCCCAAGATCACACAGCTACTAAATAGCAAAGTAGGGGGATTTTAAAATATATTCACAAATTCTTTGACACACCTCTTTTCAAAAGATAGAGTCTAATTCCCTTCTGCATGAATATGCGCTAGACTTAGTGACTCACTTTCAACAAACAGAATGTGGTGGAATTAATTGATGGTGTGTGATTCCAAATTTAGATCATGAAAGATATTACTGCTTCTACTTTGCCTTCTCTTGGATTGCCTGTTTGGAAGGAAGTCAGCTGCCATGTTGTAAGGAACCTCCAGCAGCCTCTAGTGAGGCCCAGTGGGAAAAAAAACTGAGGTTTCCTATGACAAGAGGAATACCAGTGTAAGGGAGGAAAAAAAATATTTTCCTTCTACCCTTCTAGGTTTTCAGCTGGGGCTTCATGACAAAAGAAAGATTAACAAGAGAAAACAGACAGAAGTTTATTAACATGTACATCTCATATATCCATGGGAGACTCAGGGATGAGTAACTCAAAGGGGTGGTTAGAACTTGGGTTAAATCCAACTTGGGCTAAAACAAAGGAAAAGGGGGCTTGGGTTTCTGAGCAAGCTATGGGAAGGTGACCAGGAAAAGTATGATAAACCAGGTTAAGGTTTGTTATTCAGATTCAAATCCATGCCTTACCCATTTTTAAGGGTTCTTGTGATTAAGAGTTACCCTTCTCTTCCTGGTACAGAAAGGGAGAGATCCTTACAAATACGATTTCCTTTACAAATGTCAATTTCTCTCACAAAAGGGGAACTTATTCTCTGTCTTCAGAGCTTCTCCTGTGTTTTCTATGTCTCAAAATAATCCTTATGCCAAAGAGACGTATTTTGGGGTGGCATATTCTGGTCTTTCCCACTAGTCATGATTTGCTAGCCTCAGTC
Organism: Mirounga angustirostris; assembly: GCF_029215605.1. Taxonomy (NCBI): domain Eukaryota; kingdom Metazoa; phylum Chordata; class Mammalia; order Carnivora; family Phocidae; genus Mirounga; species Mirounga angustirostris. Next base: position 23,775,347 of record NW_026991713.1, read on the forward strand.
AAGACTTCAGATGGCTGTAGACCTGGCCAACATCCTGACTGCAACTTCAGGAAAGGGTCCTGTTAATGAGTTGAATTTTATCACCCAAAAAAGCTATGTTGAGGTCCTAACACCCAGTACCTATGCATGTGACTTCATTTGGAAATAGGGTCTTTGTAGATCTAATCAGGTTTTAGTGACATCATTAAGGTGGGCCCTAGTCCAACATAACCAGTGTCCTTATAAAAAGGGGAAATCTGAACATCCCTCAGATGCAGGCAGAGGGAAGACGATGTAGACACCTACCAGAAAACAGCCATGTGACAATGGAGGCAGGACCAGAGTGATGCATCTACAGACTGAGGAATGCTGAAGATTGCAGACACACACCAGAAAATCAAAGACACAAGAAGGGGTTTTCCCCTATGAGTTTTAGAGGGAGCACAGCCTTGCCAACAACTTGATCCTGGATTTCTAGCTTCTAGAACTGTGAGACAGTGTTTGTTGTTTTAAGCCTCTCAGTTTGTGGTATTTTGTTAAAAACAGCCCTAGAAAAGTGAATACAAACCAAAACCATTCAGATAAGCCACTCAATTTCTGACCTACAGAGACTTTGTAAAATAATAAAGGTTTTTTTGTTTTGTTTTGTTTTGTTTTAAGCCACTGAGTTTTGGTACAATATTATGCAGCAATAGCTAACCAAAACTCAGAGTTAGGCCCCAACTCAAGTCTTTTGACTCCAACTTAGTAATCTTTCTACTATATCAACTTGCACTTCACTATCTTTGAGGATAAGAGAAAGACCATGAATATTTAGCTTAAATTGCTAATAACATTTTTAGAGACAATGATAAAACTTTCCACTATGAGGCAGTAAAATCATCTTCACGAAAGACAGATAGCATCTGACAGTGGAACTAATCTCTCCTGGGTTTGCACTGCCTGTGAGTTCTACATCCCTACAGAAGAGGCATCAAATGGACAGTGCTCACTGATAAACGGCACTCAGATAGACATTACATTACAAAGAACATCATCCGTAACTATTCAACTATTCTCTAGATAGCAATGATGGATGGATGGACGGATGGATGGATGGATGGATGGAAAAAGGGGAAAGGGAAGGATGGAAGGAGCAAGGGAGGGAGAATGAACATAGAGAGAGAGTCACCAGGAGAAAACACACAAAGAGAAATACACTTCCATGTGCCAGAAAGGTGAAATTATGCCTCATTATTTTCTATGTTTTAAACTATTGCAATGTTTTCTGACAGCTGTTTCTCTCTGGCTTATAAATAGATCTTTGTTTTCTCTCTCTCCCCACCCCCTATTTTTTTTTTCAATTTAATACACCCTTTTTCTGCTTCTGATGAAGGGAAGTACGTATTTACATTTTAATAATTCAGAGTCTCAAAAATGCAATTTTAGAGGTCTTCTGTTTAATGTCATCAATTTATTAATTGCAACTTGATCTAGATGAGGTCATCTCAGAATATCTGAGCTTGAAGAGGAAAAGGAAAAATAGATGTGATGTTTTGGCCCAAAGTCTCTCCTCTCAGAAATAACTAATTGAGTTTCATATAGCCCTGCACAGGTCCAATGTGAGGGGATCTGGGACCAGCACAGCATATCCATCACTTGGACAATTACAGGAGTATTATCTTATATAAAGTTATTTGGGACCTCAAATTCAGTACCACCAAACCTCACCATTTGGTTACTTATAGTAGTTCCTCCCTTATTGTCCTGTACCCACCCTTCTTTTTCTTGTGATGATGTGAGATGAGAAAATCCCTACGTGGTGAAATGAAGTGAAATGAATGATACAGGCATTACTGACTTTCTGACAATTCCTCAGAAGGGGGATCATCTGCTTCCGGACCACAGTTGATCACAGGTAACAAGTGAAACCATGGATAAGGTGGGACTACTGTATTTTCCCTCTGGTTGGTATATCAAAAGCCAAATACTACTTTTGAAACAGGAGAATTCCTCCCTTTTCAAATAATAGTAACTGTGGAAATTCTTAGCACGCTCTTTAAACATCCAACATCAACTTCATGGGCACTGAGTGGTGAGAAAATGTTATTTTGATTTTATTCTTTAGGTTGTGTGTACCTTCCAAAGAAGTTACACATAAACAGAGCATGCCAAGCTTATGTATTTGTGCAATCAACATATCCAGAAAGACACCAATTTCAGGAATCCATTCTATTCCAACACAGTTGAAGTTAATATTTTTCTTGCAGGTTTGTTTGTTTTTTAATCAACGCACAGCAAACAGCAAATGAAAATGATAATTTTCTGTAGACCCGCCATATTTTCTAACAAAGCAACTGTTGGCTGTGATTAAGTGAAGACAAAACTACGTGCTGTGGCAGTTGAAATACTTCTGGAATTTATTAACTTCAGTATACATGCTAAGACCAAATGAGCTTCTTTAATTTCCATAATGAAATTGTTTTTGTAAAGTTAAAAATACTGTAATGAGGCCAAAACGGTGTGCTTTCAGGGGGCTCCCAGGGTGAAACAAATGAGATTTTAGCTTCTCTAATTGGGCACACTGCAAGCTGGCTTGATGTTGTCCTCAACACAGGATGTTTGTTATCCTAACAAAAAGAGGTCTACAGCTGTCAGCATAATGCTATATGGCTTTTCAGAGGCCTAGCTATGGGAGGAAGACTGAGCTCTCGGGCTGGGACCACCCAAAGGGAAAGATCAAGTAGAGAACTGTGCTTCTTTTCCCTGATTAAGAAGTTATTCGTAAGGTAATTTGTTTACAGCTATCAAAGGAAAGCTTTGGAAGCAACTGGGGAGAATTCCCAGAATCCTCTGAAAGAATTTTATTTGATTAAGCAATGAATATGGATATTTTCTCTTTTTTTTTTTTTTTTTTTTTTGTCCTCTTATGAATTAAATCTCATTACCTGTCAACACAGGCCTTTGGAGTCTAACTGTTCCTGTAGAAAACAAAAGTTAGGCCCATTTTGTTGAGGCGGCTACTGCCAAACTCTGTTGGTGAGCTGCCACACTGGGTACCATGGAAACAGCCTATAAACCTCTTTGAGCTCTGGAATGGTTTTGATGTAATATTGTCTTCATTTATTTTTAACCATTACTTTCAACTACAAAGGAAAGTAAAACAGAGGGCTAGTCAAATTAATTTTTAGCCACCAGAAGTAAGTCAGTAACTGAATTTTTCTAGTTTGTAATGGGTATTTCATTTTGGATATAAATATTTAAAAGGATCCAGAAAGAGGAATAATTTTGCTGTAAAGTTCTAAACTATTCAGTTACATTTACTAGATGCTAGACGAGTGAACGATTGGTATACTATCAAAATATATGAAAAATTAATGACATATTCACCAAATGAATTCAAATCTCCTAAATCCAATTATTCAAAGGGATAAATATTTAAAGGATAATGTAAGCTGCTATAGTAGGCTATAATTATACATTACAGTGGTAAAATGTGCATTTCCAACAGCATGGTTCCAAAATGCTCTTTTTGTATTATTCTAGAGGAGAACATTATAAATCATCACACAGGAGTTAGAGGAAATAGATTTTATTACAGTAAAACTTCTTCCCTTGCCCCCAACACTAATAGCTTATACTTTACATTAATTTGATTGTTGTTTCCAAAATTTGTTCAAAACATAAAACAAGTCCATTGTAATAAAACAACAAGATGTTACTTACTATTCTACCTTTCCATGGTGTTACTTTTCATTTCTTTTTTTTTTTTCAATAAGCTTTCATATGCCAGTCGTTTCAAGGACTCTAATCCTACATTTTCAAGATAAGTTTGAAGGTGAAACAGGCTATTTGTAGGAAAATCTATCATTATAAATTTTGTAAATATAGAATCTAACTAAAAGTGAATTGATAAGTTACATGCATGCATATATTTTGCAAATAAAAGAAACAAAATACAATTGTAGTTCCAGAATGATGGTAACACCAAAAACCATATATAGACTAAGTATATATGATTACATTTAATGATAAGGAATCCAAATTCTGAAATTCTAAGTCAACAGCAAAGGTTAGTTATTAACAGCATAGATTTTGGAGACCATGCAACATGGGTGGGATTTCAAGTCACTCTTACTGTGTGGCCTTGGGCATTTTAACCCTTTAAACTTTGGTTTCCTGATACTGAGGATCATACAATTATCTACCTCCCTGAGCTGCTGACTCAAATGTGATCATACATACTGAGGCAGTGCATTTATATTACAAGGTGTCAGTTAATTTATGCGATAAGGATGAAGTAATGAAAATAGTGATAGTGATAACAGTGTTGACACTGAGGATTAATGTGCCGCAAAATACTACATTTGAATATACTTGAAATGATCTTCTTGATGCCTGGAAACCTGAGTTTAAGATGCCCAGAAGTGGACACACATACACATGCAGAATATATTTTGTCATTCCATCGTTTATGAAGGGTAGGTGAATATGCCACCCCACAACATGCCACTTTGGCGTCTCGGTTATTTTGAGCTTAAGGGAACTGAGAAAAAGCAGATCTAGGACAAGCTTTCTGCCCTCCTCCAATCTACCTGAAAACAGAACATAAATTCCTTTTGTGAGGGTGTTTTCCTATCACCTCTTCCCCCATATCCCATATCAGGAAGGGGACAGCCTTAACACAGAGACAAGATGGCACCAAGAAAGAGCCTACACACACAAATCTTACTTCCCAACCAACCCTTATTTACTGTTAGATTCCCTATATATTTACCTTCCCACAATCTGCTGCCTGTGGAAGCTCAAACTCCTTTTCCATTTTCTAGTCACTTCGCTACAATTTTATTGTTCTTCTACTAAGATGCTCTATAACCCCAAGTTCTAACTACTCCTATGAGTTATTCATCGCTGAGTATTCCCACATGTATGTGTGATGCATGTGCTAATAAACTTCTGCTTTTCTGCTCTTGATCTGTCTTTTCTCAGTTCAATTGGCAAAGCCCTAGCCAATGAACCTAAAATGAGTAGAGGCAAAAAGATGTGTGGTTTTTTTCCCTCCCCTACACTTACTACAAAATACAGTGTTTAGATGAGAGGTACATAAAATGCCTTCATGTCAGAGACAAAAGTGACTGAAGAAAGAGGAGTCAGGAGACACGTTTAGTTAAAAGGAAGTGATGTGATGAGGACAGTGGTGGAGCCGTGATGCCTCAGACACTTCCACGAGGAAGTCTGATAGAACTCTGCTATGGAGTGACAATAATCATTCAACAGAAAACTTCAAAGAGTAGAGGAAAGCTTCATATCATTGGAACTGTCCACACTGGAGCCATATGCACCAATATTTCTTGGAGAAAACAGATCAGTAGAAAAGAAGACTATAGTATGATTTGTTAATTGAAGTCTATCAAACAAACTGAGTCTTCTCTCCAAACATGCCACAAAATTATGGTTTCCCAGGCATGAGAGGCTCCATGAATCCCAGTTAGAGGAATTATCTCATCTCTCTCTTATCAATTTTTTGCTTTTCATAACATTTGGCTAAGTCTACTTCATGATGAATATATCACATGATAGCAAAAACTGTTGTATGTGAAGACAAAAACAAGAAAAATGTAATTAGATTAAATTGAATTATTTAAATATGTTACTAATAATCAATGAGAAATACTTATTAAAAATGCTGATCCACATCGTGTCTAACGTTGAAAGTCACTACTTGGTATTAGATCAGAATAACCATTTCATGGCCGCTGAAATGGTTTTCTAAACCATTTACACAAACAGGTAATAATAATAGACTCATTTCATAGTCTCAAATCCTTTATGTTGTGTGGACACTTCAATTCACTAACTGACCATTTTCTTTTTAAGTACAAAATTTGTGTGTGTGTGCATGTGCACATGTGCGTATATATATATATATATATATATATATATATATATGTACATATACTCTTAAGAAAGAACATTTACTCATTTATATTTTCAGAATGAATTTTCAATTGTGCAAAGCTTTTTGCAACATCTCCACTCATCTCAGACATGAACACTGTAACATGTATGGGCAGAGCTGAGGCAAATTTATCATGACAGCAACCAAATAATAAATCTGTATCTCTATAACCAGTTCGATTTCCGAATAATTTCTCTGTCGCACATTATTTTAGTCTGGCAGATTGCTCCATTCTTTTTTTTTTTTTTTCTCTTTACTTTGGGGTTAAACTGCACTTTCGAATTCACATTATTTTGCAGATAGCATGTCACCTTCACTTAAGTTGCTATAGCTGGCATTTCTCTTCTCTCAGCAGAAGCAGTTAATTTACTTGCATTGACCAGCCAACAGTGTAATCTACCACCTGATAATTGTGTTCTCAGGCCACCAAAGTCTTAAAAGACAAAGAAGAAGACTTAATTTTTGCAATTTTATCGTTTGAATTCTTATGATTTGATCTTAAATTCTTCGATTTGCTGAGGAACTCCATGACGGGTAGGGTGGGACTTTTTTTTTTTTTCCCCTCAGATCACATTTATCCATCTGTGTTGTGTTTAAAAGAGGAGGACCCTTTCAGGTTGTATTGTAACTGATGCAGCAATACTGAAATTTCAAACACAGTGAGATGTAAAACAGGGATATCTGTAAGGGTTGCTGGATAAGTTATTTCTTCACATACAGGTTGGTTATTCCAAATAAAATAATTGCTGTCATTGATATTATTAAAAGAACGGAGAACATTGTAGGAGGAGCAGAAGAATAAATATTAGGCAATACCAAAATGGATGTACTCTACAATGTCCACATGCCAGCAATTTAATATTGTAAAGCTGGAATGGAAATATTTTGGAAACCTACTAAATCGTACCAAAAGTAAATACTTCTGTTAATCCAAAAATGTGAGATAATTTAAACCTGCTAAAGTTGAATTTCACAGCTATTTTAGTCTTCTGTAAATAATTACTATTTCTACTTTTCTCTAGACAATTATAATACCAGAAAATGCTAATTCATACTTATCAAGATAAGATCGAGCTAGAAACCAGAAACATCCTCTCTTCAGTCTGTTACTTTATTTTGGGCGAAGAGACGCAGTTTTGACAGTGAGGCCATCTGCTACTAACTTTTTTCCTCATCATCATGCCAGTCCAGTCAAAAGCAATTAAACCTGTTTTGCCATTATAATATGTAGATAATGATGATAAATTATAGCTTTAAAATGAGTCTCAAATTATGCATACGCTAGGTATTTTCCTTACAGCTACTGATATAAAAGATATTCCTGTACTTGTGAAATTTTTCAGCTATTTTATTAATGATGTTAGCTCTATAATGAGCTACCTACCAGGATATTTTGCAGGCACATAGCCTAGCAGTCATTATAAATCTATTTATATCCCAGCAAGATGTTTCTCCAAGTGGAGAGCAGAGCCCTAACATTCTGTATCGCTGTTGAACAAAATATATAGCACATACGGCTCTGACTTGCTATGTTTTATTATGTCACATAATCAATAAAACGCATAAATACCACAAATAAAAAGTAGCAGGATGAAAATTCTATGGCTCCGGCACAACATGGGGTTATATAGCAGAGAGAAGATGAGGCTTAATGATTTCTAGGAACAGATGCAAAGCTATCATTCTTGAGGCAAGCCATACATTACCTCTGATTTCCATCAAAAATGTCTGGACTTTTCTCAATATAGAAAGTATGAATAAGCCCATGTTCCAAAATAATGACTAAGAGCAATCATTTTTTTAAGAAAGTCCACAGGAACTGCCATACTGGACAACTGCACTGTTCGTTTGGTTTGGCTCTGCAAATTTGCAGCTGCTGAGGTAATGACTTTTTCACAAGATTTGTTACAATTTTGCCTCTACCTTTCAATTATGTCAAAAATAAAAAAAAGAACCGGAGACGTGCGGTAAATGCCTTGAGGATCCCGGGAAATTCCACTCAAGTAAACTCAGCTGTGGTACCCTACTTCAAACCACTGCTGTTGAAGATGCCACCCCTCGACAGTAGGCAACCCATGTGGCTTTGCTGAGAGTCACAGAACCGAAGCCCTTCTTTTACTGCTTCCTGCCAGTGTTCTCTCTAGCAAGAAACCATTTAGCATGGTAAACATGTGTTAATTATGGCTTTCCAACTTTCTAATTCTGTTTTTCTTTTTTCAACAAAACACAGATCATGGGGAGAAAGTAAGGAACACTTTTGTCCAATAGAAAAGAAACTTCCCCGCGCGTTGGAAAAACGTTCCACATAGCAGTTGTTCATTACACTGTATCTTTTTCATTACTGTGTAACACTCATAAATAAGTCAGGGGGAGGAGGAACATGGAAAAATGAGAAACTCACCAATTATATTTGCCGCAATGCTACATAAATGGAGGTAGCTTATTGATATTGTAATGGGTCTTCTTCCGAACTATATTGGAAACAGGAATCTCAATTGCAGCTACTCATCCATTTGCAAACAAAGGCATTATTCATCATGACTCACACAAGGACCCACCTGGATTTCACATCATTCTTCAAATCACCATTTCAGGGCATACCCTTAGCATCTCAGTGTGCTTCCCCAGACAAATGCAAATAGCAGGCACTTACCCAGGGCGCACAAATTGCCAGCTATAGAAACCAACAGTGTGGGAGGAGTTTGGTCTTTCACTTTTTCTCCTCATTTATAGTGTGGAACCTTTTGGCAATAGCAAAGTTTTATAGTATGGGAAATGTATGGTCAAATTCTTACACTGGGGAAAATGTTTCATATCTTAGAGAAACAATGAGATAGCTTCCCCTCCATTCCCCATCTGTTTAATGAAATGTGTGTTGTGAGTGAATGTATGCAAATCATGGTAAAAAAAAAAAAAATATATATATATATATATATATGTTTTCTGGTACAATATATATATTGTGCCAGAAAACAGCTTTTGCAATGCCCAATTTAAATATTCTAATATTGGCCTTAGCAGGGAAAGTGAAAAGAGCAGGCATATGATACGAGAGGAAAATAAAATAGAAGTGAAGAGGGACTAACACGGAGGAAAACAGGCAACTTCAAATCATATGAAGAATGCAGAATGGCACCAGTGTCTCTCCAGCTCTGGGAGATGTCTACATTGAGGAAGCTGAGGGATGCACAGCTTCTCTCTCAAGTTAGGCTGTGAGAGGAACAGTGAGTGTGATGGAAGCAGCTTTATAATCCCTTAGCTCCAGATGTTGGTTCTAGCTCCACCAGCTGTGTAATCTTATTTTTCCCTGAGCCTCTATTTCTTCATCTGTCAAGTGGATAAATGCAGCTACCTTATAGGATTGGCGATGAGGATCAAAAGAAACATCACATAAAACTACCTGCTCATGTCCCTTGGACCAAGTGAGGTGTTAACAAAATGGCATTTGTCATTATTATCTCTTATGCCCAGAATTTAGATCCATTTAAAAATATTTTCCTGATTAAAAAAGTTGTACATCGCCATGTACATGGGAAATATTTTCTTCTGATTCCAACTCTCATAAAATATGCTTTCTCCCCATAATTAGTGGATGCTCTACACAATGAAGACCTCCGCCCAACCTGCCCCTGTTGGGCAACCAGGAGAGTATGATCCCTAAACCCATGGTTCTCAACTTTGGTTGCACATTAGAATCACCTTGGATTTTTTTGAATAAGAATGCTAGAGACCCTAATTAATTTGATGTGGGCTTTAAGATTTCTGAAAGCTATCCAGGCAGCCAGGGTTGAGCCCAGGACTTCATCCCATTCTGTATGTAGGCGAGACAGGGTGAGCAAGGGAGATGCTGTGAGTCACGGGGTGAATCTAAGCTCACTGGGAGCATAGATCCTTTCGCTCTAGTTCCTATTTTTAAAGGAAGGAAAACATTTTCTATTCTGAGAGGGTAAGTCGCATTTGGTACACAGTATCTTTTAAAGCCAGTCCAAAACCAGCTAAATAAATATAACATATTCCATTTTTCTCATTTGGCCTCTTTGTTCTCATTAGCGGCAGCCAATGTATTGCCATATTTTTATTCCCCTTGCCAGAGAAGGCAAATTGTTCCCTGACGAGTATGTGCCAATCAAGAGGAAGGCAAAGATAGTATGTGGATCATCAGCATCCATCAGCATCCTTCCCTCTGACCACACAAGAGCATAAATTATCCTCCATGTGATCTTGGGGTCCAGTTTTCAGGTCACATATCCATCCCCACGTTTGGTTTCTTCAACTCTGACATCAGGCCATGCTGTCTTTCCCCATTTTTTTTTTTTTTTCAAAATCCTGGGAATATAGTGAGTTTTCTCTTAGTATTTAATTATAAATATATTACTACTTCACTGCAAATGTATTTTTTAAAAAGCATCCTCAACAAATCTTTTACTTGAATCCTTTTCTAAAATTTAATAGGTAACTTGTCTGAAATTAGACCCCAGCCTGATTCACGTGAAAGTTAACCTTACTGTGTTCCAGAAAGTCTGTTAATTCCTGTACTTCTCCATTCAGGGGAAATTAAACCACCCACCTACTCTTTTTATCAAGTTCATGAAAACACTGCATTGTGTTCCCTCTTCTGTACAGTTCCGCAGCAGCAGCTAACTGATAAACGTTAACCCACTCTATTGACATTAGTCAATTGTGCTCATGCCAAACAAAAATAGTTAACAATGAAAACATGCCGTATGAATTGCTATTGTCTCAAAAGAGGCATACTGGTATCAACTCCATTTCACACAGACAAGGATTTTCCAAGCAGAAAGCAAGAGGGAATAAAGCAACAGAAAGTTTCCCGCTTTTTTGTTTTTGGGGTTTTTTTTAATTTTTTGCATTGTAGTGAAGGGGAACAAAATAGGCCACCCCAAAAAATATGCCGTTTTGACACATTGATTATTCTGAATTAAAGCTACTTAAGAAACAGGTGCAAGAAGTATACTCTGACTCTCCTTTCCACACCCCCCAACCCAACCCCAAAAGCAGGAAATAAATCTTCTCTTTGAAATGTACCCTCTCTCTATACCAGGAGGAGAGGCAACCTTATCACCAGAGATAGGAAATTCAGGGCCCAGAAAGCTGTATAAACAAACCTTGCTACTACTTCTCTAATTAGCTACCCCAAGCCCAAAACCCCTTTGTTTTGTCAGTCCTTCACAAAATTATCGTTTGTCTAAAACATATAAAAGCTGCCTGCTTTGGTCACTTCTTTGTGCCTCATATTTTTGAGGCTCCTATGGGTACAAAATTAAATTTGCTTTTCTCCTGTTAATCTGTCTTATGTCAATTTATTTATTAGACTGACCAAAGAAACTAGAAGGGAAGAAAAGTTTTCCTCCCCTACAGAAGCACACTAATTTAGAATGGATAGTTGGATTTTATCCTCCTCTCAATGTAGTTTTCTTTTTTTGAAAAGGCTTAGAACCTATTTAAAAAGGTTAGGAAGGTCTGTTGGTCTGTTGCTGTGGCAACAGTCATCCCCAAGACACAGCATAACTAATAAGTTAACTAGATGCACCTAGCTCCAGCCATCCAGCAGAAGCCGTAAAACATAACTGCTGAGAATCCCTGGCAACTCTGCTGAGGGAGGAATGGTGCACACTGGTACGCTAGGGAGGCCGATAATCCAATTTAGAAGTGCAGATTCTCATTTCAGTTTCATTGGCATGTTCATTTTGAACTAAAGGGATCTGAGCAGTAATTCTATAAACAACCAGCACTTAGGAATCAGAGGCAACAAGATTCTCTAGAGGTATAATTGCTTTTAAGCCAGGCAACCTGAAATTGTGTCTGCCTGGTGCAATAGGGAGAAGGGAGGAACCCATCTCAGCCAGCAAAGCCCGTAGCTGGCCAGGGAACACTGCAAGCTGGGCATGGCTTGGGTGTCTCAATATCCCCAGTCCTGTAATTCAGCTCAAGGAAATTCAACAAGGGCTTCTGTAGCACTTACAATTTTATTAGGCACCAGCCATTTTATATAAACCAAATTTTGTAATTCAAATTTTATAATATCAGGAGAACTAATTATATAAAGAAGACCTGCTTCAAATCACAGGTCTGCCATCTTACCCCTGGAAGCCGTGAAAACTCTGCTAGGTAACATAACCTCTCTAGTGCTATAGTTACGGTGTCTCCAAAATAGACAACAGTTGCACCTACTTCCTGGGTTACCAGTACCGAGTGGAATAAACACAGTTCTCAATAAATGTGAGCCCTCAATATTAGTAACTTTTCATGTATCTGTCCTTTCTGTTCGTATTTTGAATCTCAAAGAAAGGTTTTACTGCCCACAGCATTATATATGAGCCTCTCCAACAGAAAGGGGGTGGGAGGAGGGAATGATACATAGAGTTGTCATTCGTGATTATTTGGGGATAGAGAGCTATACACGGTAACATTCAAAGACCTGAGTACCTAAGTTAGGAGCTTAAAAGTTGTTTGTATGAGCCAAATAATAAATAGTAAACCACTCTAATTAGGACCTTGCCCCTTCTACTGCACTTTTTCGAGGTCACCGAAGACCTCTGCCTGGTGGCGTGGGGCACCGTCATGACTCCCTCTTCTCTGCTGCCCTTTCTGCTCTTGGCTCTAGCACACCATCTCCTAAGATCTTCTCTTGGTCACTAGAGAGTGACCTGGGTCTCCCTCTCCTCCCCAACCTTATAAATGTAAAGTGCCTCCAGGCTCAGTCCTTGGTCCTCTTCATATACTCCCGCTCCCTCTATGCTCCCACCTAACCTCATGGATTGACATGTCGTGTATGTGCAGTCACGTCTCCCATTTATATCTCTGGCTTTGACTTCCCTGAAGAATGAGCTGCCTACTCAGTGCTCCTACTTTGGCATCTAAAAGACATCTCAAAGTCAACATTTCTCAAAAGAACTGAACCTCTCCTAGGCCTCTAAAACCTCTTCTACCTAAGTCTTCTCCATTATGGTTCATGGCAATTCCATCCTTACAGTTACAGGCACCCTTGACCTTTCCTTCTTTCACTCTATATCCAATCTTTTCAGAAATCCTGTTGGTTCTGCATTCAAAATATATGTAGAGGGCGCCTGGGTGGCTCAGTTGGTTAAGCGACTGCCTTCAGCTCAGGTCATGATCCTGGAGTCCCGGGATCGAGTCCCACGTCGGGCTCCCTGCTCAGCAGGGAGTCTGCCTCTCTCTCTGACCCCCCCCCTCATGCTCTCTATCTCATTCTCTCTCTCAAATAAATAAATAAAATCTTTAAAAAAAAAAATATATATATATGTAGAATCCAATCGCTTCTCACAACCTCCACTGCTACCACCTCCATGTCAGCCACAAATTCCTCTTCCTTAGATAACTGTATTAGCCTTTCAATAGGTCTCTCTGCTTTTACCTTTGCCCCCCCACCCCCCACGGTCTATTTCTATCACAACAGTCAAAGGAATCCTTTTAAAATATAATTCAGCTCATGCCATCCTTTAAACCCTGCAATAACTTCCCATTTCATTAGATGTCTGCCCCCCTCACCCTCTCACCTCATTCTCTACTACTCAACCCCCAATTCATTTCTTTCCAGCCCCTCTAATCCGCTTGTCATTTCTAGATTGTTCCAGGCATGCTCTTTAGGACCTTGATTTAACTGTTCCCACTGCCATGCCACATACATGAGTCAGAGGATGGTGATTCCATCCCCAGGAGCAGGGATAGATCCTGACTAATAAAGCCAATTGGAGCATGACATTAGCTGGTGGCAGTCATTAGTCCTGTGGTGGTAAGGTGCTCTAGTAAGACTAATGAGAAGGACTTTCATCCCACACTTGCAGGATGAGTTTCCCTCTCACTTGAACAAGAAACCATGAAGCCCAGATTGCCAGTGGCAGCCATTTTGCAACCCCAAGAAAAAACAGCCCTATCAGGGAGCCAATGTGAAGGATTAGAGAGACAGAAAGAACGTGCATCTTTGATGACATCTTTGATCCCAATCATACCATCACTATAACTCACCCCATCTCTGGACTTGCAGTTATGTAACATAAGCAATGTCTTTAATATTTAAGCTAGTTTGAGTCAGGTTTTCTATTGCCTGTAGCCAAAGGCATTCTAAAGATACAGAGATTAACAGAATAAAGATGTCACATATGAAAAGTAAGATGTAGGGTTGAGCCAATCATGCCTGCTACATTTCACTAATACTTAGATCTTGACCCCTGGCATTATGTCCCATCTATAAAATGAGAGCATTAATTCATATGCCATGTCGTATCTCAACAATAAAATTTTGCTAATCATAAAACATAAAACTCCACATAAGTGTTAATTACATTTGATCTTTGAGTGTTTCATCCTGAAGCACCAAGTAAATATGTTATAAATTAAAGGTTATTGGGCAATTCAGACTGAGCAACTACTTAGCTTAGCAAAATCATCCTTTACTCCTTTCTTCATTCATTCACATTCCACATCTATTCCATCTGAAAATCCTGCAGCTCTACTTTTGAGATTAATATAGACTGGGACTCCTTCTAACCATCCCACCACAGCCACCATAAGCCTAGTTTAAGCTACCACCATATTACATTACCACCAACCCCCCATCTCATTTCTTTGTTTTCATCCCTTCCCTCTAAAGTCTATCTTCCTCACAGGTATAAGAGAGATCCTTTGGAAACATAATGCAGACCACCACCTCACCCCTCTTCTCAACACCTTCCCAAGTTATCACATCTCTCCAGGGGTTACCACCTAGGCCCTATCCCCTCTGTAACCCATCTCCTTCTTGCTCTCCCTCCTCCCTCTGCTTCTTTGTCACTGGCTTCCCCATTCTTCCTTGAACATCAAGCAAGCTCCTACCTCCTGGCCTTTATACCCACTGTTCCTCTACCTGGAACATCCTTTCCCAAGAAGTCCACTTGATTCCCTCCCTCACTTCCCTCAAGTCTCTACTCCAAATATCATCTTATCTGTGGGACCTGCTCTCAATACCCCACATAAAACACCAACCTCAATATCTCCATCTCCCACTAGACCCCTTACACCTTGCTTTACTTTTTTCATAAGATCTGATGTATCAAATATTTATTAATATATCTGCCTATAGTCTACCTCCCCCAGCTAGCATTGGGAGCTCCATGAGAGCAGGAGTGATGCTTAGAACACTGCTTTATCCCCAGTAATTACAGCAGTCACCAGCACAGACACTCTAGTTGTTGAAGAAAAAGAAATGAAGCTGGGTCAAAGTAACAGATTATGGTACTGGTTATGTTCTTTTATATGGATTTGTTTGTATAACCAGACTTCCAGGCTCTTAGGAGAAAGCCCCATCCCTATAGTGCAGTAAAAGGTTAATTGAGCAGGCTTGGGGTGTCGACCCCTGCACATTCCAAAATAAGAACTGGCCCTTGACCAGCTTTTGGGAGATAACCTCTAAAGCTTGGCAACATCCTATCTGATGAATTGTCTTTGTGTACCTAGAGCCTTGGGCCACACAAGATAGTTTATGCTAATAATGTGATTTATGGTGAATGCTTGTTTTTGTTTGCCTTGGGCCCTGCACCCCATGTATCAAGTTGACCTCTGCGGGGGCTGGAGACTAGGTAAGATCAGTCAAGTGGGTGCTCCATGCCTATGAGACTGAACCCCAGTAAAATCCTTGGACACCAGAGCTCAGTTGAGCCTCTCCTGGTTGGTAATACACTACACATGTTGTCAAGCATCACTGTTGGGAGATCTAAGCATCATCTGATTCCACAGCTTGAGCTGGTCTGTCCTGGACTCTACCTCACATGCTTTTATCCTTTACTGATTTCAGTGTGTATCTTTTTGCTATAATAAGCCATAAACATAAATGTAACAGCTTTTCTGAGTTCTGTGAGTCCTTCTCGTGAATCATCAAATTTAAGGGTAGCCTTGGGGACCCTAGACACATTCGGCATTTAGCATGGTGTCTGGCACATAAGGGTGTTCAGTAAAGGTTGACTGAGTGAGTAAGTAAATGATGAATTGACTTAGACAATGGATCCATGCCATGTTAACCACCCTTCCAAATTCCTCTTTTCTCACCACTCTCTCACTCTGCCTCTCCCAATACATGATTCTTTTTTTTCTCCCACTCTAATTTAAAATACCAGATAAAACCACTATCTAGTAAAACAGCAGCCCTTAAAACTGTCACTAAACATAAGAACAGCAGACAGAAAGGTAAGATTTAGAGATCAAGACCATTTGGGTAAACAGAGCTCCGCCTCTGCTGATCACCTTACAGGCCAGCGTTCTGCATGGGGTAATTTGCTCTGCTGCCTGACTCCTGCCCTTCTGACCTGGCTTGAACCCAGCACAGGAATGCATCCACCAAAATCTGGCTCCAGCTCTTCCTCGCCGTTCCTCGTGGAATCAATAATAAGGGGATCTTCTTTGTTTGCTTGGGGTTTGACAGCCCAATGACAGACAGGACAAGGAAACAGCCATGGCCTTAGCTTGGCTGCACTTATACTGCTCATGTAAAATGACACGTGTATGTGTGAGATTTAACGATGAATGGTAACATTCAAGGTCCTGAGTGGGTTTCCTCTAGCCCATTCCACTGGCATCTATCATTTTAATAGCCACCAAGGAAGAAAAAATATGGTTCTTATTAATATCCTGAGTTTGACCTTCCACTTGTCTTAAATTGAAACTCACTTACAGTCTGGAATGCAACTGTGCCTATTAGGAGAATGGAGAAGTCTTCTTAGCTTGTGTTACTTCATTTTTTTCCATAGAGTACAAAGCAAAGAGGAAGAAATTCAGGACTAAAGTGCAAAAGGTTATGATGGGATAGCTATTTCCCATTGAGGTTCTCCAACTAAGGAGACTACAAGATATTCTGCTAGACTCGAAATTAAGGTAAGGTTCTTGTGAAATAATTTACTTATTAAGAAGAAAGAAATATGAAAATAACCTATAATCAGAATTTTCCAGAATTCAAAAGATCAAACCTATTGATTCTATGAGCTATCTGACAATCTAATAAAAATTGGGCAGAATCAATTTCTGTTTCTTGTAACCAAAAAATCCTTAATAATAGACATTATATATCACTTTGTTTAAGACGGATCCACACTAGAATCTGTCATAGGATGGTTCAACAGAGGTACCATGGATATGAGTCTCCAGTACAGTAGTCATAATCATAGTGAAGCAATCATATCCCAGTGATACTTGCCTTTGTTCTGTATGTGGGTAGAAGATGGGGCAAAGTATTCATTGCTAAGCAAATGAACAATGCAAACAAAGATGAAATTTGGTCTTAAGCACAAAAGCCAGCAAACTTTTAAGCACTTTATAAAACAATTATATGTAGTATGGATGGGCTGATTGAAAAAGCACTCTTGCTTCATGTACTTGAATGAAACAAAAAGAATTTCCTTAAAAAACCTGTAATTCTGGTTTTATACTTTTTTAAAAAATGAAATTGGACTATATTAAAAATAATAAGCCCAGTTTAATGGTCGTTAGAATAAATTTATTTTAAAGAGAACACAGCCCATCACTGGTCTTACACAGCATCTTCATTATTCTTTTCCAAAAGACTTTGATGCAATCATTCAGACACTTTTAAAGATAATTATATAACTTGTACTCTAGGTATACCAGAGTATGATGTCTTATGAGCTATACAATCTCTACCCTAGTGAGTTTCCAACTTAATTGGGAAACTAAGGCATTGACAGGCCCAAGAAAAATTAAGTTTAAAAAGCAAAGTAGCAGTAAGACAAGAGCTTACTCAAGGAGAGACCCAAATCTGGTCCCTATCTTTGAGTGTTTTGTAACCTAGCTAGAGAGACAGTTAAAAATAGATATTAGAAGAGAGCCCATGCTCTATCAGTGACATAAGAACAAGTGATGTGAGAAGACAGAGGGAGCCATTAATTCTGTCTCAGACGTCCATGAAGGCTTCATACAGGAGGTTACAACTAATATGGAACTTGCAGGATAAGCATGATTTAATATGGCTGGGATGAGGAGAAAAACATTCTAGCCTGAGGGAATTGTAAGAATAAAATTAGAACAAACTCAGCTATCCAAGGCAGTGGGGAGTAGGCCAACGTGCCTAGAGCATGAGACAGATGGGTGGATGAAGACTCAGGCAAGACCATGGTAGTTGGTTTGTATTTTAACCTAAAAGTAATGAATTAGTAGGTAAATGCTGGTGTTAAAGTAGGAACAACATGACCCGATTTGGATTTTATAAAGGTCATTCTGTCAACTACATAGAAGATAGATTGAAGAGAGAAAAAATTGGAAGCAGAAAGACCAATACTTCATTTACCTATATGCCCATCCACCCACTCTGTTGAGGTGTATTAAGTAATGGCTGCCTGAGTTTGATTCTTTGAACAAAGGTTGCAAACTCATGAGCCATGGACAGATCTGAATTCCAGCTATGTTTGGCACACCTTAGTTTGTTTCTTTTAATTTGACCCAAACTTCAAAATGAAAAGATTCCAAATAAAAATCTAGATTTTCATCTTCTCTGAAAAATCAGATCTGGCAAAACTAGACCCACATTTCCAGCCAGAGTGGAGTTAGTAGATGAACCCCTGAAAAACAGACATCAATAGTCAATTGCCCAAAGTCCTCATCATTTACATTTTGTCCCTGACATTGAAGCTAATTGTTAGTGGCCACAAACATTGTCCTTACCTTGCTGACTAACTTCCTATAGAGAAAACCATCTTTGTACTGACGTAACCATCAAAAATGAGAAAGTAAAAGATAGATGGGAAAAGCAGCTCGTTTCAAGAAAAATAGGAGAGAGCATATTTCTCTGTGGAAATGATGAACTGCTCCATGTTTTTAATGCAAATACAGTGTCTGTTGAAAGAATACAGCTTACGATGCCCTTCTGTTTACATCGTCACATCATACTCATTTATAATACCTGTTTTTCCATTTGAATTTACAACTCCAAAGAAAAGGGAAGTTTAATGTAGGCTCCCTAAGAAACTGGCATTTGCACTGAGACCTAGAGCATGGGTAAAAGTAGAAGTTAGCTTTGTAAAGCCTTCTGCAACTTCTATATAGTAACCCAGATATTCACCAAAATTACTTGGATTTCTGTGAGTCAATTAGCTTTTGCCTCCCTTAAGTTGATTCTAATATCATAAGGAGTATGGCTACTGATGAGATGGGGCCTGGTACAAGTCACATATTCATTTAACAAATATTTATTATTTGTTAAGTATTATTAACAGGTATAGTTACCTTTTTTTTTTTTTTTAAAGATTTTATTTATTTGCGAGAGAGAGAATGAGAGACAGCATGAGAGGGAGGAGGGTCAGAGGGAGAAGCAGACCCCCCGCCGAGCAGGGAGCCCGATGCGGGACTTGATCCCGGGACTCCAGGATCATGACCTGAGCTGAAGGCAGTTGCTTAACCAACTGAGCCACCCAGGCGCCCAGGTATAGTTACCTTTTAATCACTTACCTGTAGCCACATAGGCACAAAGACAGTGTTCTCTACTAGAAGTTAGCCAGCAGTATAAGCACAATGATGTGCCCACTGACACTTGGCTTCAATGTTGGGAACAAAATATATAGGGTGAGGACTATGGGAAATTGATTATGGATGTCTCTTGTTCAGAGGTTCATTTACTACTCAACTTCAGCTGGAAATGTAGGTCCAGTTTTGCCAGATCTATTCTGGCACTCTGGTTTTTGGCACTCTGCTAGGTTTGGGAGGTACAGAGGCAACCAAGACAGATACATACTAAAGTTTACATCCTAGCCAAGGAGACAGACAATTAGATAACAAATTAAAATAAAACACAAATGATATATGAGATGAGATGAGTGTACAAATTAAAGCACATAGTAGGGGCACTATGTCAACTAGGAATGCTTTCAGCTGCAAGAAAAAGAAAATGCAAACAATGGTGGCTGAAACCAATAGGGGTTGCTTTTCCTATATAACAAGAATTACGTGGTGGCTCAAAAATGACTGGACTGGTGGTGTGATTTGCGAGGCCTCTGTCACATGAGATATTCACAATGTATGATGGACAAAGAATTGGGGTTTGATATGGAGAGAAGGGGGAGCAAGAACCAAGGATGATCACGTCTCTGGTCTTGTCAAGTGCACAGAAGTGAAAAAATTTCCTGAGATAATAGTCATGGGAGAAAGAGCAACTTTGTCTAAGAAAGAAAAGTTGTCAACTAGGCAGCTGGTTATATAGCAATCTTGTCTGGAAGAGAGATCTATACTGAAATTCTAGGCTTGGGAGTTGATTTGAACACTGATGGCTTTACCCACCCAATATCTCCTTCTTCCTCTTTTGGTAACAGGACCTTTTTCCCATAGAGAATTCATTTTGCACAGTTCAAATGGTGCTAACACCATCCCCTTGCTCCTGCTAACAGGGGGGAAGAAATGTGACCTAGATCTGGCCAATCAGAATACTCATCACTCTAAGCATAGGGACTGGTTCAGGGATGAACCAATTGAAGTCCTTCCTGGGGACAGAAGAGAAAAATCTCATTCTCCACTGGGATTTCTAAGTGGGCATAAGGAAACCTTGTGCCAGAGATAGAGGAAATGGACCTCAGATGTCACTGTATGAAGACACAGATATAGCCAGACCTGAAACAGGTCAAGCACTGTATATTTCCAGTATGTTAAACAAAAAGAGGCTCTTTATTTTTTTAAATATAAGCCACTTTGTACTGGGGTTCTGTCTGTTGAAACCCAGAGAGTACTGACTAATACAGAATCATCAATTTTTTGATGATGATTAAAGCCACTGAAGTATATAAGATCACCCAGGGACAATGTGTAGATTGAGAACGAAGGTATACCTGGGATAGAGTCCTGAGGATCCCAGACACAAAAAACCCACAAAGGAGACTGAGAAAGAAGTCCAAGGAGGTAGGAGAACAGCCAGGAGAAATGAGTGAGTATGGAGATGGAGAAAATAGTCTTTTGTGTCAAACTGGGGGAGTAAATAAGGGGGGCAGTCTCAGGACCTGTTGATAAGGAGAGAGTTTGGGATCCTGGCTATAGCAATGTCAGTGGACTCGGGGAACAGAATGGGCAGAAGGCAGAGTGTAGTCAGTTGCATGAATTGGAAGCAAAGACACTGTGAAAACTGTGGTAAACCACTCCTTTTTAAGAGTTGTGGCCATAAAGAAGATGAGAAAAGGAAGCAGCTGAAGGAGAGACACAGAATCAAGGAAGGATTTTTCATTAGAATTCCATATATTTAAATGCTGATAGGCTCTGTATTGTTAGGGCTCTGGCTGCAAAGGACAGAAACCAAATTCAAATTAACTGAAGGAAAGAAAGGACTCTAATGGCACCATCTTTCCAGAGGCTGACTCAGCAGGAGACAGGCACCCCACCGTGTCTCTAGGAACCCTTTCTCACCCTCCACAGCTTTGCTCTCAGATAGGTTCTAATCAAGTGCCGGGGAAATGGTCAAAAGCAGCTCCAATAAGCACCCCCAGTGGAAGAGGAGTGCCTTTCCTCAACGGTCCTACAAAGCCCATGGAGTGACAATGACTGGCCTAAAGACTGAGAGACAAGTTGGGCCAGCCCTACCTGAACCACCGGGATGTGCAGTGAGAATGGTCTCGTTCCCCACTGGAAGCATGGGTGCTGTTATCAGATGTGGCACTGGATAAACAGGTAGGGGGCAGGGACTGAAAGACACTATGGCCATGCAATGGGCAGAACTTCACAGCAACTGGTTTAGGGCTGGTAGAGGGCTGACAGAGGAGGCTGATCAAGGAGTCTCAGGTGACTTTGAACTTTATAGATTGGCCAGGTAGGTGATGATGAAGCCATATACTGAGAAGTTGGAAGAGGGAAGAAACTGAATGCTAGTAACTTAAAAATTCTGGGATTAGATACCCTTTTAGTATATTTTCAACTTAACATTCTGTAGTACTAAGGGGAACTTACTGAAGCAATAGCATTGGAGTAGGCATCCATAAAAATCAAGGTGCAGGAATAAAGCTGAGACATTCTGGGCATGAGTAGCATCCAGAGAACATTGTCACAGCTGAATTTAAATATTCAGGATTTATGATCTCTACTTAAATGGTCACCGAACCCTAGGAATAGTAATTCAAAGCTGAAAGGAAGGTCTGAACCATCAGGAATTAATACAGGATTTTGTCTAAAGAACATGGGAAGTTGCACCCTGCTCAGCAACTGAAGAGAGCCGTGGCCTCAGAGTATATGCGAAACTGGGCCATGAGGGCCCAAGGCTAACATAACTTAGGGAACCTGTCATTAAATTTGGTCCTCATTTGCAAAGGAGGAACGAGTACCAAGAGAAGTAAAAGCAGAATTCTGCCTGCTTTCCTTTTATGTTATTCGAGAAATGATTTAATATAAGAATATACCAATCTGAATGGAAAGGAGCTTTGTGGAAGGTCTAATATCGAGTATATTAAAAATGTATGACACACTGTATATTCTCACAGGATTCCTATCCAGGACCTCTACAGCTGATAAAATAACATAAAAATGTGATTAATAATATTGTAAATCCTGTTGATTGGAAAACTCAGGGACATATGACAGATTGACCTGACTCTTTGATTTAAGCCAATATCACTGAAATAAACTTTCATATCCTGAGAAAGAATAATATCTTGCCTGCAGGATAGAATACAGCATCAGAAAACACAGTCATCTTTTGAGGTTTGTTTTTATACATTAAATGCTCTTGAAACATTTTATATCTGAATCTTTATATCTAGATACCAAGCTACTAGCTTAGAATTGTCATTATTTCATGAATCCTTCCAAATCATACATATAATTTCTGATTCAAAATAAAGCAACAGAAAAAAAAAAAGAAATATGCCAAGATGCTAATAGTGAAAATATTTAGGTTGATGAGTCTGAGTGCTTTTTGTTCATTTCTTCTTAGTTTATGGGATTTTTCCAAGTTTTCTACAATATGATGGATGGGGCAAGGGCAGTGGGGGGTTGGGTGGAGAAGCAAATGTTCACATTAAAAAATAAAGACGTTAAAAAGGAAAATCATTTTAAAAATGATTGTAAGTGCTTCCCATCAGATCTAGACAAAAGGTCACTAAGGTTTAAGTGAATCTAACGAACAACCAATGGATAACAGAATGCCGTATGTAACAAGAGCTATCACTGCAAACTCCCAAGGAGAGCCCAAGCTGCTGTTCAGTGTTCATCTGGAAATGCAGACTATCCACTCTCTTTTTGTTAGACTCCTCTCCCTTTGCAGTGGGTACTTTTTCTTTTGGCTTCCCCGTGTCTTTCCTTCTGTTACCCACATGCCAACATTCTTCTGAGGAAGCAGCCAGCCCTTCCTCCAATCTCAGACCTTGTGTTTACAGAAGAGAGGATTCCACTCAGGGCCTAGGATTCATTGCTGGTCACACAGATCACATTCTCTGGCTATACCGATTCAGGAATGGGCACCCGATTCATCTTCAGAGATGCAGTAAGACTGAGGGAGAAGAGCTTTTTACAGTTGTTTTGCTGGCATACCAAGCCTGAGAATGAAACTCACCTAGAGAAAGATTATGTCCTCATTACATGGTCTGAGCCTCTGGATCAAGTCAGCCCTGAAGCTTTCACTGCATTTGGGCATCTGTTGTAGGAGCCAATAAATTCCCTTAGTGCTTAAGTCTGTTCGACTTAAGTTTTTATTCCTTACAATTGAGGGTCCTAATTGATATAACCTTTTATCTATTTAATATCCTACTCAGGGAATGCCTTGGTGGCTCAGTCGCTTAAGCGTCTGCCTTCAGCTCAGGTCATGATTCCAGGGTCCTGGGATCGAGTCCCGCATCAGGCTCCTTGCTCAGTAAGGAGCCTGCTTCTCCCTCTCACTCTGCCCACTTGTGCTCTCTCTGTGTCAAATAAATAAATAAAATCTTTTTTTAAAAATCCTACTCAGGAGCCTTGTTACCAGAGCATTTAATTGTTGTACCTGTATAAGACTAACAGAACTGTGCAAGGCAGACTCTTGGAGTTGTGCTCCTTTTAATGCATAAAATTTAGGTATTTATGCAGCACTTTGTCTTTTAGACCCTGAGTACCAAAGATTGCACACTGAAGACATAAGCACAATTATCAATGCTTATAAATTACAAATAAATCAACCCTAAAGTTAAATAATATATACAAACATTAGTACACACCAATGTATTAAAATAACATGCTTTGAAAAGTTCTAAGCAGTGTCCTTATGTTTTGACAAATATGCGAAATGATAAACTCAAGCAAAGGTTCTCAATCCTTTTGAGTTTCCCTGTCATTCAAAGTCAACAATAATTTGAAGGTAGAGGATCTTGTATCTGAAGGTACAAAAATTTCATCTAGTTTAAATTCAGTCACAGCTCATTTAAGAGCACTCTGATATAAGCAAGGACCACAGGAGAACTTCTATCTTGGTTCACAGAAAATGACAATGAACACATCCACTAATTCTGAAGGCACCTTGTTTGAGAAGGAAAGGGCTCAGAGAAGAATAAAGTATATGCCATCCTCTGTTTTCTTCTCCTACAGGAGAGGGATTCAGTGGCATATGACAGTACAACTAAGAAGGTGAATGGAAGTCAGAGAAAAGCAGATCATCATTGCTGGAGACCACTCTGGCAGTGGGTCAAAAGAGGCCTGCTCTATAACACACATGTGCTTTACTTCCATCTGCTATAAAACTGTCATAATATAATAATTTTGACTGAATAGGATTTTTTTTATCTTCCAGTTAAAGGCAGTGATAAAATACCAATTTACCATGTCTGTTATATGAACATATCCCTTACACATGACACTTTTATTCAGTGCACATCCTACACAGCTGTACATGGCACCCCTGTAAGCGAAGACTATGATAAAGAATACTCATATACTGGCCTACACTGAAACAGTTCAAATCTTTTTTTGACCCTTCTCTCATATTTCTGCCAGGAAGAAATACTTTCCTCAATACTGAACATGTTAGACCTGCTCAGTCTCTCCTGTCCAGATAACAGGGTCAACAAATGCCAGATACAGCTGGAGAAAGAAAATAATCATTTTTAAATACTTGTCATATGCTGGGAAATATATTTTCTCATTTTTGAAATTATCTTTGCCTTTATTTTTTAATCTTTTATTACAAAGTAAATTTTTAAAAATCAAAGCAAAACAGTACGGATAAGGGAAAAAATAAGTCTTCCTCCTAACAACCATTCTTTTTTTTTAAGATTTTATTCATTCATTTAGAGAGAGAGAGTACACGTGTGCGTGTGTGCGCACACACATGCTCACATGCATGAGTGGGGGGAAGGGCAAAGGGAGAGGAAGAGAGAGAATCTCCAGCAGACTCCCCGCTGAGTGTGGAGCCTAACACAGGGCTCGATCTCACGACCCTGAGATCATGACCTGAGCTGAAATCAAGAGGTGGAGGCTTAGCTGACTGAGCTACCCAGGTGCCCCCTAACAACTATTCTTACTCCTCATAAAACAGCATTAATAATTTATTGAGTGTTGGGTGCCTGGGTGGCTCAGTCGTTAAGCGTCTGCCTTCGGCTCAGGTCATGATCCCAGGGTCCTGGGATCAAGCCCCATATCTGGCTCCCTGCTCAGCAGGAAGCCTACTTCTCCCTCTCCCACTCCCCCTGCTTGTGTTCCCTCTCTTGCTGTCTCTCTGTCAAATAAATAAATAAAATCTTTTAAATAAAAAATAATAATTAATAATTTATTGAGTGTTCTTCCAGAAAGTTTCTATACATATATGCATCATCGACAAAAAACAAAATACGTGTGCATAAGATATATAAATATTCAGATACACAGAATGCATAGTAAGGCAGGGATAAGTACCCATATCCCCCAAGTTCTCACCTGTTTGAAAAGGAAAATCCAGGAAGTGACCGCAAAGGAGATGTCTTCATTCTACTAAGAAAAAGAAGTTGCTCATAGTTATTCAAATGTAAGGCCAGCAGATACCCAGTCCCCTGGGATGAGAGTGCAAGGAGACAATTCAGGCCTGTGTGATTAGGCAAAAGCCTCTCCTGCCCTTGGTATGCAGAGGGTGGAAAGGAGATGAACCAATATGAAAAAGAGCCCGGTCCCCATTGTCATCTGGGAAAGAGGAAATGTAGAGTTCAACTTCTGCCTGAAGTTAGGGAAACTGGTTGGGTGGTTCCATAAGGAAAGGTTACTGAGGCCTCACCAGGATGGAAAAGGGAAAGCAGTTCACCACCAGGGCCAATGGTTTCCACTGAAGAGCTCCTGCAGGGCAAGTGGCTAAGACTGGTCTTTTATTTGGAGAATAATGACAGTCTGTGGATGCAAACTAAAAGCAGCCATCCCTCCACATCACAGACATGGGCCATCACAGCTTCTCAGGATCCTGGAGCAGTGAGGCATTCCAACAGCATGGGCCAGTGCCACCTGACAGCTGGTGCCAGGACCAGGCAGTACAACTTAGACCGGAAATGAGAAGCAAGGCCAGGAGAGGGCTGAGCAGAGTCTGCTGTTGCTGGCTCCCCCTAGTGTTGGGAGCTGGACTGACGTGTCCCTTTTGCACTGCATAAACCAATTCATTAGGGAAGGTGGACGCAAGCAATGAGTGGGAAAAATACAAAAGAGGTATTCGTCTGTGTACCAAATTAGTGAAGCATATTAAACTGGTTAAATGCAAGATGCTACATATTCTTATGTCTATATATACTTACTATATGTGTGTATACATACATATATATGCATGTGGGTGTGCATGGTGCCTATCACTATTCTTCAACTAGCTATTTAATATAATAATAATTTTTGGATGTCTTTCCATATGTGTGTATCTATCCCATTCCTTTCCATGACTATACACAATTCCACTGTACAGATATATTATCATTTATTATTTATTATTACAACAAGTACAATAAGTGTCCTTGCACATATATTTTTATTTATCTGTAAGATAAACTTCTAGAAGTAAAATTTCTGGAAAAAAGGTATGTGCATTTAAAAGGATAGGAGATGTGATGCCTGGGTGGCTCAGTTGGTTAAGTGACTGCCTTCGACTCAGGTCATGATCCTGGGGTCCTGGGATTGAGCCCCACATTGGGCTCCTGGCTCGGCAGGGAGCCTGCTTCTCCCTCTCCCTCTGCCTGCTATTCCCCCTGCTTGTGTTTTCTCTCTCTCTGTCAAATAAATAAATAAAATCTTTTTTAAAAAAAATAAAAAAATAATAAATAAAAGGATAGGAGATGTTGCCAAAGTGTCCTTCCAAATAGTTGTACCAATTTATATTCCCACTGATAGAGTATGAACCACTTTCCCATATTTTCCCAAGTACAGAGAATTAAGTGTATAGATTTTCCACTCTGATGGTGAAAAAAAAGCATTTCATTTGATGTTGCACAACAATTCTACGAGATAGAAATGATTCCCCCAATCTTTCAGATGAGAAAACCAAAGCTGAGAAAGGTTATATAACTCATCGTAGGGTTAACAATCAGAAGAACAAACATTCAAATCCCGATATATTTGATTCCAAAGCCCATACATTCATTCATTTAAATAGAGCTGACTGTGTTTCAGGCACTGCTCTAAATATGTTATATATATTTGCTCTTTAAATCTTTATATCAAGACTTTAAGGTAGATGTAATTAATATCCTCATTTTACAGATGAAGTAACTATGCCAAGGAGAAATTAATCTACTTGCCCAAAGTCAAGCAGCTAGTAAGTGGCAAAGATGGGGTCAGAACCCTAGCTGTTTGGCTTCTGTTTGCTTTATCTCAACAGCAACCTCTTAACATATTTTCGTTTTGCAAAGAGAAAAATTCACTGCTGCAAAGGCCCTGGCTCTACAGGTCAATGTTTACGAAGAGCATTATGAGGAAATAAACACGGACTGCAGAAAACCAATTCAATGGGCTTCAAATGGCTACATACTTCGAAATCCATCCAAGAGCATCCCCTCCTCTCTCTTTTTCAAATTCTAAATGCGACACTACCTCTCAGGGCTTCCAATGGTTGTCGATAAAGTGTAGGTCTTTTCTGCGCACGAGTCCATTGCTGTCACACATTTTGTGACATAAAGTTAATCACCTTGGTGCAGGGGACAGATGTATAATAGCCACTGTACCCTAACCTGCAAAATATTATGGGCAGATGTAAACCTGTCCAGTATTAGTTAGTGATGGAATGGAAAACTTTAAAAAAAAAAAAGGCATTCTTCTAATATCTGTTTTTACATAGACCTTTTTTTTTTTAAAGATTTTATTTATTTATTTGAGACAGAGAGAATGAGAGAGAGAGAGCACATGTGAGGGGTGAGGGTCAGAGGGAGAAGCAGGCTCCCTGCTGAGCAGGGAGCCCGATGTGGGACTCGATCCAGGGACTCCAGGATCATGACCTGAGCCGAAGGCAGTCGCTTAACCAGCTGAGCCACCCAGGCGCCCTACATTTTCTTTTCTTTTCTTTCTTTTTTTTTTTTTTAAAGATTTTATTTATTTATTCATGAGAGACAGAGAGAGAGAGAGAGAGAGGCAGAGGGAGAAGCAGGCTCCCAAGGAGCAGAGAGCCCGATGCGGGACTCGATCCCAGGACCCTGGGATCATGACCTGAGCCGAAGGCAGACACTTAACCAACTGAGCCACCCAGGCGCCCTTTACATAGACTTTTTAAAGTCATGACAGACTACCAGCAAATTTAGCATTATTTTAAATAAAGGGGGAAATGGTAGCTTGCCATCATATAGCCACTACAAATTAGCATATTATAAAGGAAATTAAAATGTACTTCCCCAAATACTCTGTATCCAGACAATGATTTTACAAGTTTAATAAGATAAAAATATCTGTGACTCCACTAACTGTAGTTCACCTAATAATACTTCTACGCCAAATAAAACTATTTTACAAGATTTATCATCTTTGAGTATATTCCAATATTCACTTAAGTATAAATATATAAATGTATTTATGTAATGATTTAAAGGTAAAAGGGAATCAATTCACAGGAGTAATTAATTCTACTAAGGCAGTTTCAGCTATAAAACTCAAGTGATTTCAAAGTTTCTTGAGCTGAGTAACAGGGGTAAGCGCTGTCTATTTTTATTTTTCACATCTCACTGTTCTTTGTATATTCTGTTGCTACAAAGCCAAAGACCATGTCAATGAGTTGTGTCATTAATACTGAAATAGGATGCCATTAATTAGGCTTACTAATGGACTTTGGAATGCAGTCAGTATTTTAATGGGCTTTTGAGAGCAGTCATCTCTTTAAGAGTCACTTTTCTGTGGTCACTACTTTTCTGTGGTCACTACTGTTTATGAGAAATACAGTTACAGCTTTCTCCAGTCAGTCAGTAATGCCAACGAATGTTCAAAAAAGACTTTACATGGTCCTTTTCATAATAATTTCACCTTTGACATATGATGCCTTTAACCAACATCTTCCAGGGTTTGCCCCTCAATTTTCAAAAATTGAATGTCCCTTACATATAATGATCAATTACACCTGATTTACTCCACCTGTGTATTACCATAACCATTTTTTTTTTACCACTTTGCTAATGTCTTGCATCTTTTTTCTCCCTGATAGCCAGGCAATGTGAATATCCCCCTTAGACTTCTAAGTACAAAGAACCTGAGTAGGTAGGGTCAGGGAGGTAACAGAATGCCAATAATGTTTTTCAGGCAATTTGATAAAGAAGCATGCAATTCTAGATCAATAAGTTTGATTCCAATGCAATTTAAAGTAATTACACACAGAGCTACATTCATTTGAGAAATACAGATCTGGTCGAGTTTCTGTCACCTACTTTTAAGTACCTATCAAATTATATTATTAGGCTATACCATATGCATGTAAATATAAAAGCTACATATATGTGAGGTATATATATGTCATGTCATGTATATATCAGTCTACTTGGCTTGTTAAAAAGTAAGTTAATAGAGGGACACGTGGGTGGCTCAGTCGGTTAAGTGTCTGACTCTTGGTTTCGGCTGAGGTCATGATTCAGGGTTGTGAGACTGAGCCCCGTGTCGGAGTCTGCTTGAGATTCTCTCCCTCTCCTACTGCCCCTGCCCCTCCCCCTGCTTGCTCGCCTCTCTCAAGAAAAAAAAAAAAAAAAAGGTAGGTTGATAGAGATAAACATTGCAGTTTGGTCAAAACAGTGGGAAAGTGTTCATTCATTCATTTAATAAATATATTTTTAAAGATTTATTTGAGAGAGAGAGAGCACACACACGTGTGAGAGTGAGGGGAGGAGCAGAGAGAGAGGGGGGTAAGAGACTCTTAAGCAGACTCCCCACTGAGCAGGGAGCTGATGTGGGACTCGATCCCATGACCCTGGGATCACGACCTGAGCCGAAGGCAGATACTTAACCAACTGAGCCACCCGGGCGCCCCAGTTAATAAATATTTAATGAGTCAGATACCTGCGGAGTTCCAGAAATACAGCAGGGAACAGAGCGACAAAAAGCCCTCAGGTCTTAAGGATTTCACTTTCTAGGGAGAGAGACCCACAATTAACAATAAATAAGGAAAATACAGGTCACATGGTGATAAGTGATACAAGGAAAAATAAAGGAGGAATAGGAATGTCAGAATTTATAGCCACTGTAAATAGAGTGATCAGAGAAGGACTTTCAGAGAAGGCAACATTTGAGTAAATACCTGAAGGAAGTCTGGGAACCAGCCATGGTGATATGTATGGGATGAGCATCCCCATGGAAGGAATGGTGAGTGCAGGGTAGGAGAGCATGTTCATAGCCCTGCAAGGACAAGTGTGGCTGGCAGGCAGAAGCATGGGCGGGAGAGCTGATCCAAGATAAAGTCCAAAAGAAGACTTGCACTAGATCTGAGGCCACTATAAGAATTCTGGCTTTTACTCTGAAATGAGAAGCCATAAATATTTTCATATGGAGGAGCTTAATGATCTGACTTAAAGGGGTCTTAAGGAATTACTCTGGCTATTGTGCTTTAAAAAAAAAAAAAAAGTCGGGGGCGCCTGGGTGGCTCAGTCGTTAAGTGTCTGCCTTCGGCTCAGGTCATGATCCCAGGGTCCTGGGATTGAGCCCCGCACTGGGCGCCCTGCTC
The DNA here is from genome assembly GCF_029215605.1 of Mirounga angustirostris. Taxonomy (NCBI): domain Eukaryota; kingdom Metazoa; phylum Chordata; class Mammalia; order Carnivora; family Phocidae; genus Mirounga; species Mirounga angustirostris. Next base: position 23,806,336 of record NW_026991713.1, read on the forward strand.
CGTGGGAGGCCTGCTTCTCCCTCTCCCACTCCCCCTGCTTGTGTTCCCTCTCTCGCTGTGTCTCTCTCTGTCAAATAAATAAATAAAATCTTTAAAAAATAATAATAATAAAAATAAAAAATAAAAAAAATAAAGTCCACTGGAGACCTATCAGGAGGCCCCTGTGACCATCCAGACAAAAGGCAGTTGTGGCTTGAACCCTGGATGGTGAGAGGTCATATTCTCAACATTCTGAAGGTGGAGACAACGGGATGTGTTGACTCACTGGATATGGGAGGAAGGGGAAAAAAACTATAGGATGACTCCAAGGTCTCCGGTGTACAAAACTGGCATGATGGAAATACTCTTAAAAGTGAAAAGGAAAGCCTGAGAAAGAAAATCTAACACTAGACAGTACTGATAGTGTCACTGACCAAACCAAGACAGAAAATTATTCTCACTGACTAGAACAACCTGCAAGAAACATGGAGTGAATAGAGAGGATCCCCAAATGGAGGAGTATAGCTTTCCCTGGCTTAGATGCTTATTACAAACATATTACAAATATCTTTTCCACCTAAAATTCAATTAAAAAAACTAATTCTGGGAATTTGGCTTTTTTTATTAACTTTGGTCATTGGTGCTTTCACCCATAGATGAAATCACTCCATTGGGGAAATACATATTTAGTATCTAATATGCACCAGGCAAGGCGCTGGGCAGACCTACGCAGGACCATTAAGCATTAGGGACATAATTATGAATAACACACACCTACCTTTCTCACCTTCTCATTTTTCTAGCATTCTGACAACGCATATCCCTGTTATAAATACACTGCTAGCACGTAAACAATATTTGCCATCACCAGCGTGGGAACTGATTTATCTGGAAATGATTGGAAAGAATCCTGTTGTGAAAGTACCAAACAGAGAGAAGAGAAAGGAAGGCCGGCATATGAAATTGATGCTAAATATGAAATGTGACCTAGGAGAGAACAGGGCCATTCATATTTACTATGTAAAAGGTTTTCCATTACAGATGTGCCTCAGCTCTGCCTTCCTCTGCATTAGGAAAGTCAGATGCACTGCATTAGGGCTCTCTGTGGGATTCTGGAGTTCAGAAGCAAGGGGCAACTGTACATCAAAGAGATCCGGCTACACGGACTTCAGACCAAAAGAGAAGGAAAACACAGGAGATGGATTTAAAATGTCACTGAATCAAAATGACTCTGGCAGTACACAAAATTGGCAGAATTAATCAAAGAGCTAACTTGGAAGGAGTTCACAATGGTGAGGAGAAAAGCGTCTCATTGTCATCAGGGCTCCCAGAGATATGGAAGCAACATGTAACACATCTGGCCACATACATGACTGCTAGGAGCACTCAAGTGACCCAGAGGACTATTGCTTGGCAACCCCATCTACCCAAATTAGTCTGGTCTTTCTCTCTCCCTCTTTTTCCTTTTAGATATGCAGATTTCACTGTGTGGATCCAACACTAGGGTAGAGCCCCAACTTAGCCTTCCCGTTTATTGAAAACTTCTTATGGTAACAACCATAATTTACTACTGTACACGATTTCTTGCCTTCTTTTTGCTTCTCATTTATAGTAATAAGTTTGACAGGGTGTAGACAAAAACAATACTCATGATGTTCATTTTTACTAACTTCTTTTAGAAGTATTTAGCTATTTACTTTTTTTATTTGTACTGTTTCTAAAGAATATTTCCTTTATCTTTTTTCTTCATTTTTTTTTAACATTTCATCCATTTGTATGGATGAAGTACTGAGTCATGGAGGTAGAGTACTAGGAAGTCACCCAGAACTGGAAATTAAACCTATAATGCCTTCTCCTGCCCCTCCTGACCTTTCAGATCAATGGAATTTTACTTGTGAATGCTTTAAATCTTCAGAGACAAATCCAATAAGGGCACTGGAATGCACCCCACCACTTCAGTCCAATGTAGAGCAGGAAAGACAAAAGAGCTGGCCTCTCGGTGTGCATTCTAATCAAATCTCTCATGTGTCCCCCCAGCTAAGTACAGGAAATCTCAAGTTTTCAGCCAGTCTTCAATTTCCTAATCACGGACTTCAATTCCCTTCGGTCTTTATGCTTGAGCTAGCACTCATTGCTTCGCAGGCTTCTTCCAGCAGCCCCGGCGGCGTTCTGTGCTAAGTGTTCACATTGTTTGAGGGGAAGCTGAAGGGGCTGTGCGGTTCTGGCTCTGAAAAACATTTCTCTTTCAGGCCCTCATTCCCACAGTGTTTACCACAGCCAGATCCTTTCTCTTTCATTCTTTCTGTTCTCTTGGTCATGGCTTTTTAGCCCGTAAACTGATAAGTTTGGGAAAAGTTAATTTAACCAGACTTACGGTGAGCCTTGCTCTGATTGACTTTTAAAAAGAATTTCCATTTGACTTTCACATCAGCTACAACATAAAAGTGATTTGTTGTGTGTCACTAATGACCTTTCTCCAGAAGGCTTAGTCAGATCTTCAACAACAGTAAACAGCATCTATCAAAGTCTTCCCGCAGCACTGCCAAGCCAACAGCAATCCTTCTGTTTCTTCTCAATAGCCTTCCAAGTTAACCATCCCCAACACATACAGCACACTCACACGTGTCCAATAAAATTACATGTGTATTTTCAGCCCTTCTAGTCAAAGCTGGTGAAAATTGAGACATTCTATGGTAAGGGAAAACATCATTACCCAAAGTTCTATAAGGCAATCACTGATCCTCATTTTTTCCTTTGGTACCCACATTTACAGTGTGTGTGTGTGTGTGTGTGTGTGTTTAATAGAAAAAAAGTCACCTGCCTGTGACAAGGAAGAATGGTCTTCACATACACTGCATTATCCCTAAAACTAGTAGAGGTAAATACAGTCATAGGTCGGTAAACAGTGGAAAGAGTCTTTCTAGATAGAACAAGAACAAAACAGTCTTACACCATCTATTGGAGAATAATTTGTTCCTGAAAAGAAATCTGTAGGGCTATTTCTGAAAAAATATCATTACAATCAATTTCAGTGAGAAAAAGTTTTGTGTTTCCATCATCCAAATTGATAGGCACTTATGTTAAAACAACATCAAATCCCATTACAATGGGCTTAATTACCTCAATAGTTAACATTCATTATCATAACATAACCTAACACGTGTTTTCTCTTCATTAATTATTCTACAATATGGTTGTCTCCCTGATCCTTCTGAGGTCTTTTATGAAGCTATTTTCCATCTTATGATTAAAACAATGTTCACAGAAATGTATAAAAGTGGTATTCTGTTAAGTAATTCAACCTTTAATGTAGAAAAAAGTTATGGTAAGTAATAATAACTAATGAAAATTATATAATTAATCTCACGCTCACTGAATAAGTTGACACCAGAAGGGCCGTGCCATATAAAATATCCCTGACAAAAACTGACCACTCCAAAAGGAGAAGTTTGTACAATTCACAACAAATAGAAAACTGCAAGGATGACCATGTGGTGATCCCTCTCAAGACACTCGGGTGCTCACAAAGTCCAAAATCTACACTGAAAAAGTTTATTTGTATATCGGGACCCACAAAATGGGTCAGCCTACACAAGAAACACCTCACTATCAAGGAAATCTAACACCAATCACAAACCTCCTACTCAGCTTTAGCCAGCTCACCTTACCCTAAAACGTAGGACCCTGAAACAAAATCCCCAACCTCCTAGCCAATCATGCCCAGCTTCCATGTTGCTTCTTCTAATTTTGACAGAACTCACTCTTACCCCAAATCCCTCAGGAAGAGTGCCCCACTGCTTGTGAGGTGCTGAACTCCTCCAGCCCACGGACCGTTTTCCCTTCAATCAAGGCATCAAACTTGTTACTAAATTGCTTTAGTTTACTCATTTGACAATATTAATGAAAATGTGTTTAATGAAACTTGGGATCAAGTCAAGTTCTCAGAACCCAAATAAGCAAATGTTGAGAAGGGTGAAGGAGGGGAAGTAAAGGGGGCACTGAGAGTTTGGGTACCTAGTTGGCTTTGTCCCAGGTATATTTGATATGCAAGATTTTGATACAAATCCAGGAGGTTGATGGAACTTGCTGAAGCTCACACACACACACACACACACACACACACACACACACACTGGTTTACACTTTCCTGTGTTTGAGAATTCTGTACAACTCACTCATGATTTGAGAATCCCATTAAAGAACACTTGTTCTAGAAACAGAATCAATCTAAATTTCAAGATCTCCTTTCTGTTGGTTCAAACACTCTTTTTGTAGTGACTCATTATTCATAAAGCCATAAATAAGTAAAAATGGAGGTGAGACAGCCCGCCTCCACCAAAAGCAACCTAAATTGATGAATATGAGTACTTAATTATCTCTTGGACATACTTTGTTAAGTTTTTTACCAAAACTTAAATTCACATGACTTCTGGGGAATAAATTAAGCTTACTGGGGAGTTGCATTAACTCATGAAACCCCAGGCTATTTCGTAGAGTAATTACAGATTTTTTTTTTAAAGATTTTATTTATTTATTTGACAGAGAGACACAGCGAGAGAGGGAACACAAGCAGATAGAGAGGGAGAAGCAGAGGGAGAAGCAGGTTCCCCGCCGAGCAGGGAGCCCGATGCGGGGCTCGATCCCAGGACCCTGAAATCATGACCTGAGCTGAAGGCAGACGCCAAACGACTGAGCCACCCAGGCGCCCCGAGTAATTACAGATTTGCCTCATTTTTATTCAATGGCTATCTGTCCTGAAATTCTGTATAAACAAAACCATTACATAAATCAAATCATGTTTTAAATCTATTTAGCCAGTAAGATTTGCACCTTAGAAGAAATGTTATGGTAAGTCTTTTTGTGGAAATAATCATGTTTTGTATATATCAGCTTTACTGAAAGTGGGAAGTTCCTGAACTAATTTATACATAGTAGCTGGAACAGGGTCATAAATTCCTAACAGAAATCTGCTTCAAGGATGAAAGGATTTGGTCAATTCTATATGTGTATTGATTTAGTATTATAATTGGTCATATGACTATGACTTCTGGATATTTATGTTTCAATTATGATTTTTACCCCAGAATTTAACAGTATTGGGGGGGTTTTCTCTATGTGTCTTGTCTCCTCAGTTAGCTTTTCATTGGCAGGATCCTTTCTTCTGGCTTCATTTTTATCTCTCACAGGGCCTGGCTAAAGGAGGAAATATGGGATTTAAAATGGACACTGTTACAGATGGGCCATAAAGGATGGAGAGGGTATGGGTAAATGAACAAGAATGAGGAGGACATCAAGACAGTAAACAGTAGAAGCAAAGTCCCAGTGGTAGGAATGCAGACCCCAGGGCAGAGAGTAAAGTGGGGTCACAGGCAGAGGGTCCAGGAAAGAAGAGCTAGAAATGAGATGGCACAGGTGGGAGATGAGCCAAAGACAGTACCCAATACATAAAAAGAGCTTAAAAAGTATTTGTTGTTGTTGTTATTCAAAACACTACCTGCAACAGGTAATATTCCAATAATTTAACAGGTGTGTGGGTGTGTGTGTGTGTGCGTGCGCGCGTTTGGGTTAGGGGGAGAACCCTAGTATTTTATTTACACTCTGACACTTTCTCCATTCAAGCCAAACAGTAAAGTTTCAAACTCAGGAGATGTTGTCAAAACAAAAAAGAAGAGAAGCTTTTTTGAAGTTCAAAGTCTGGCCTTTTAGGTTTCAGAAGCTTAGGACCAGAGGGAAAATGGGCAGAGGAAGGCTTATTGAAATAAAGGCAGGTTTCCCACCTGTCCCCACCAAAGAGCAGGTAAGAGTTCCCGGGCTTGAGGGGTCTGGGAGGGTGGGTAGAAGGCCAGGGAGAGGTCAGTGTCTCCACAGGAGATGACTGGGGCAGAGGCACCATGTGGGCAAGAGCAGAGACATTCACACTGGCTGACATATTAATAGTAATAATGATAATCATAATGATATCTGTAAATGTTTGCTGAGTGCTTAATATATGCCTGACACTGTTCAAAGCACCTTATATGTATTAAATTTCATCACATCTTTACAACAACCCTAGAGGTCGATACTGTCTACTAGCTCCATTTCATCTGCTTCTCAAGAGAAGTTAACTAAGTTTGCAAGGTCATACAGTTAGTAAATACTGGAACAAGGATTCACGATTTGTAAAACTGATATTTTAGAAAATTTTTTTCCAGTTGGAGAGAGCAGAATGGAAAGAGGGGTGAAAGACTGGAATCAGGGAAAGTGATTTAGAAGCTTTGCAACAATCAGGGCATGGGTGTATCCTGGGTGTCAGGGCCTAGAAACCAAAATACACTCTTTGGACTATCAAAGATGACACCCAAACTTCCAGTCTACGTATCTGGAAGACAAGAAATTCGAAGAAGCAGGGAATGTTAAGTCACATTAGAAACACATTTGGATCCGATCCTTTCTTAAAATCACTGCAGAGACCTGCAATAAAGCAAAGACAATCATGTCACAGTCACAACATAACCAATAAGGAATTCACCAGCAGTTTCTAATCTCATGAAACAGTTGGTTGATAATCAATGCCTGTGTCTACTTGCTTAAGTTGCAAAATCGAGAATATTGTGAAAGGACCAGTGAAGACTCTGGGAGGATCTAAACTTAAAGATTCTTTCTTAACTATCTGACTAGATAAGAACCCACAATCAGGGTGTAGGTCCTGGAATTATCAAAATCAAATTTTAATTATTTAAAATTTATATATATAATTTATATTATATATATATTTATAATTTGAGAAAGAGAGAGTGAGAGAGAAAGAGAGCATGAAAGCAGAGGGAGAAGCAGACTCCCCAGTGAGCAGGGAGCCCGACGCAGGACTCAATCCTGGGACTCCAGGATCATGACCTGAACCAAAAGCAGACGCTTAACTGACAGAGCCACTCAGGCACCCCATAAAATCAAATTTTAAAAGACAAAAAAATACCTCCTAAGTCCTCTAGTAGGTAGAATAATGCCCCCCAAACCCCTCACCCCAAAAAAATGTCGCCAGCCTAATCTCTAGAACCTATGAATGTATTAGGTTACTTAGCAAAGGGTAATTAAGGGTGCAGGTGGAGTTAAAGTTGCTAATCAGTTGACCATAATTAAGGAGAGTGCCTTAGTTTATCCAGGTGGAGCAATGTAATCTAAGAGTCCTTAAAAAGGAAGACCAAGGAGAACCAGGGAGATGACAGTGCGAGAAAGACTGAGCCCAATGTTGCTGACTTTGAAGACAGAGGAAAGGGTTATGAGCCAAGGAATGGAGACGGTCTCTAGAAGCTGGAAAAGGCAAGCAAACAGATTCTCCTATCGCCTGCAGAAAGGAATACATTCCACCAGCACCTTGCTTTTAGCCCAGTGAGACTCATTTTGGACTTCTGATATCCAGACTATAATACATTTGTGTTGTTTCAAGCCACTTAATTTGCAGTAATTTGTTACAACAGTCATAGGGAACTCATACAGTAAGTTAGAAAATAAACTATCTCTCCAGGTATTTCAGATTTTTATTTTAACAAAACATCTACACACTGACTCTTGCTTACATGAAAAAAGCAATATTGACAAAGAATCATAGACTTCCATTTGTGTTCTTGACAATGGGAATAGTCTTAACTACGAATTGAGCATAAAAACTTTTAACTGGGTCACAGACTATCTAGTCCCCCATTCACACTGAAAAAACATGCTGGTAACCCTGATTCCCACATTCTGGGAGGCAACTGCTTCCTTTTATCAGGACACACCCCTAATTTAAACGCAAAGGAGGCCAAAAATGCAGTGATTTGTGTGAACATATAGGAATCATTCCTTTGTCTCAGCAGCATAATGTAAGGGGAAAACGCCTTGCTCAAGGAAGAGACTCTTAAACTATATCAATAATTGGCTGGCATAAAAAGGAGAATGGTGGAGGTTGTGACCTTATTTTCTTCCTGCTAGCTTCCGCCTTTCTAGGGTTGTACTATAAGCCCATTCTCTCAGTTAAGAGGCATAGCTTTTTCTGCCAAAGCTCCAGCCTTATTCTCAGCAGGTTGCTAAGTTTGGGGCCGTGTGGTCACTTTAAGATCAGTGCAGCCCCTAACCTTATTAAGTAACAAGACAAGAGAATTCCAAGCAATATGAGAGGCTGTAGTCCAATAAAAGTTCCTTTAACCAAGTCCCAAGTGTGATAACACAAGTGATGTAGTCTTGGAATATAACATGAAACCTGCCCTGCTCAGAGGTCAGAAAGTAGGGGAGAGCTTAACTTGGTTAAAAGAGCCCAGTAGCTCATTTTAGACAAGTTAGTGCTCTGAGGTGGAGCCCGCATTGTGCTAGCTCAGCACTATTACCTGCATTAGAGACTGTATTGCTCACCAGGTTAGCTTTAGTCAATTACAGAAAACAGCACCTCTGACTTCAGTCTAATACTTTAAATTTCACGGGTGAACATAGGTTCTTTAATAGAATAAATTAACCTCTGACCACATCATAAACCAATCTCCAAAACTTGACTGTCTTCCTAAGTGGAAAAATAGGAAAAACTTGGAGCCAAGTAAGAAATTAGTGTCAGCCTCAAAGAACTCCTTCTGCCAAGAAGTCCTTAAACCCTAGAATTTCTTCTCAAGTCCAGATGGCCAGATAATTAATAATCAACCAAGAGTTACTGAGAGTTCAACCAAGCATGGTGGAAGGACCCAACCAGTATAAGATGTGCCTAATGCCTTCAAAAAAACTCACAATTAAGTTCAGGAAATCAACCATGAGAAACTTACAACAAGTAATTATACCCTTCTTTGTGTATTTATTGGTCCTGCCTTTACTGCATGCAGAGAGGGACCATGTATGTGCATTTTACTCGCTGCTATAAGGTATGTACTCAAAATCACCTGCTTAAGGAAAAGGTGAAGCTCCAAGCATGTGAACAGTAGCACTAGAACTTCTACACAGAAGTGGTTCAAGAACCACAGTTTGTTTAGAAGGGAAGTTAGAAGCCATGTTGTCCAGCACTATACGTAAGATTGAGAACATGCCAATTGCACATAATAAAGAGGTGTATGTGTGTGCTGTGTGTATGGTAGCAAGGCTAATAGCTATTATAGGATTATGAGATTATGGAAAAGTTAATCTCCCCAATTCCTCCTTGTAGCAATGTAATCCAAGTGCAATGATGGTTCAGAGCAAGGAAAGATCAGTTTTAGATAGTGACACAGATTGTGTCCTCCAAAATTCATCATGTTGAAACCTAATCCCCAGTGTGATAGTATTAGGAATTGGGGCCTTTAGGAGATAATTAGGTCATGAGTGTGAAGCCTGTGTGCACAGGACTAGTGTCCTTATAAGAGAGACCCCAGAGAGCGCCCTCACTCCTGCCATCTGAGGACACAGTCAGGCCACTATCTATGAAGCAGGAGGTGAACTCTCACCAGATTGGAACTGCTGGCACCTTGATCTTAGACTTTCCAGCCTCCAGGACTGGGAGAAATAAATGTTTGTTGTGTAAGCCACCCAGTCAGTGGTGTTCTGATGCTGCAACCTGAACAGACCAAGCTAGTTAAGAAAGATTTCGTGGAAAGTAGTTCATTTTGTTCATTTTCCAAAAAGGATTGAAAGAGATGTTTCACTCAACAGTTCTTGATATCTTACTTTAGGAAGCAGAAGGATAAAGAAATCCCCACTACATAGAGGACCAGGGAAAGGGCACTAGGAAGACCAAAAATCCAAAGCAAATTGACCACTCTTTCCTCTACATGTAGTGGTTACAAACCCAGATTGCCTGAGTTTGAGTCCTGACTCTGGAAGCTCACCTGCTGTGTGACCTTGAGCAAACTACTTCACTTTCTATGCTTCAAATGTCCCCATCTGTTTAATGGATATAGTAACAGACAACGGTGGAGTGGCAGAGACAATAATTGCTTATGAAAATGTTCTATGTGTTCCTGATTTGCCTTGTAGTGAAGTGAATCACATGACTATTTCTGGCCAATGGGCTATAAGCAAAAGTAACTGTGTCACTTCCAGAGCACCAAAAAATTCAGGAGCCAGCACATAATTTTCTATGTTCTCTTCTCCCCTGCCATAGTGAATGCTGATTACCCAGGTCATGGAGCCTCCATCATCTTGAGTACCTGAGTGACCACATAGAGCAGAGTACACCCCATTCCTATCCACATTAGATATCACATGAAAAATAAATAAACCTTTATTAAAACCTCTGAGATTTCAGGGTAAATTTATTATTACTGCATAACCAGCCTGTCCTGAGTAATCTAGTTGGCACTGTGCCTGAAAAAAATAACTAAGGAAAAAAAGCAATCTTTCAAAAACATGACTCAAGAATATAGCTAATAAGGAACTAAATGCTACAAATTTTTAGTAAATGAACACATGAATAACTCATATGTCACAACTCTTGGATTCAAGGTAAAATTTCTTAAAATTAATCCTCCTACTCTCACTGAAGAAAAATTCCAGAGACAGCAGAATTTCAAAATTCTCCCTAAGATTTCTGTGAATGCCAGGGGCCTAGAAGTTCCAAGGTTCTTCTACCCTCTGACACACATTTATGTTAATTTGGTTTTGTCCCACAATTACCTGGACATTGCTCTCAAGCCCTTTTCTGGTTGCTTCAAGAAATCTAATTGCATCAATTACCATTTCTAGGATGTACCAAGGATTTAAAACATCACAAACATTATTGACAACACAAAGCATTGTGTGAAACCACTATTTCTAACTTGCTGTCTCTCTTCCTCCCTGCTCCCCCCTCCCTTCTCTCACAGAAGTTCCTAATTCTTCTATCTTATTCAGAGTAGTTTCTCTGACTTTTGAGGACAAGAGACTTATATTTGTTTCCTAGAGCTGCTGGAGGCTAGAAGTAAAAAAATCCAGGTGTCAGCAGGTCACTTCCCTCTGAAATCTGTAGGGAAGAATCTTTCCTTAACTCTTCCTAGCTTCTGTTGTTGGCAGTCAATCTTTGGCGCTCCTTGACTTATACGTGCATCACTGCAATTTGTGTCTCCATCTTCACATGGCATTCTCCTGTGTCTCTGAGTCTTTACATGGCTGTCTTCTTATAAGAACAGTAGTCACACTGGGTTAGGAGCCTACCTTACTCCAATAGAAGCTCATAATAACTAATTATACCTGCAATAACCCTATTTCCAAATGAGGTCACATTCTGAGGTACTGGGAGTTAGGATTTAAACATATCTTTTTGAGGGGTATACAGTTGAACCCATCACAGGGCCCTATTCCTATAGAGAAGAATTTATCAACTTCATTTGCCTCTATACTCCCCATGCCTCAAATAGTATCTGATGCATCTTAGATGTTGATACAAACACTTCTTCCCCGAAAAAGAAATCCAGCATGATAGCAGGTTAATATTTCTCAGGATAACTTAAAATTTAGAATTAAACAAACAGGATGCCTGGGTGGCTCAGTTGGTTAAGCGACTGCCTTCGGCTCAGGTCATGATCCTGGAGTCCCAGGATCAAGTCCCGCCATCAGGCTCCCTGCTCGGCAGGGAGTCTGCTTCTCTCTCTGAACCTCCCTCCTCTCATGCTCTCTATCTCTTTCTCTCTCTCAAATAAAAAAAAAAAAATCTTAGAATTAAACAAACAAACAAAAGACTGTTTAAAGGCATCTGCAAGTTGCTGAAATAATCAGAACTAAAGGGGACAAGATTCTGGAGAAAAGAGAACTAGAAAAAAAAACACACTGACATTGTACAACTGTTTTGATGATTCTGGATTCAGAGCAAAAGAATGCAAATCTGGGTTTTGCCCAGGCAGAAAGCCACTATTTGGGACATACAAATAAGCAGAGTTTTTCACTGTCTTGTGAAGCTGGAGAGGCAAAATTTGAAACTTCAAGTTACTGATAACAAGGGAGGACTAGGGAACGAAGCCTGATACAAGCCAGTTTTTCCCTTAATACACATATGCCAATTTCTAAAGTGAGGCTAGAAGGCTTAGAAGCTAAGCAGATAAACTGAAAAGCAGAGCAGAGTTTTTAGGAATCTCAATTGTTAAGGAGAAAGGATTAGAGTTGAGGCCCCACGTGGGTGAGGGACCCAGTGAACTCCTCAAACTCTCATGAAGGTTAGGCTTTGGGGTTGGGAGTGCACCAGGAGTAGACTCAGACCAAAACTGAAACATAGTCTTTACCTGGATTAAGAATAAGCTCCAACTGGGCCTAGGACAATAAAGGGTAACTCTGGCTGGGGGAAGATAACATCTGGAGCCACCACAATTTTTTTATATAAAATGACTAGCATTTAATTAAAAAATTACTAGGCATGCCAAGATACAAAACAACATGTCTAAAAACCCAAAGAAAAACTGATATGGAAATATGTCCATATAGATCCAGATATTAGAACAGGAAAAAAACTTTAGAATAACTATGAGCTATAACTTCAAGAATACAAAGAAGAAAAAATTTTAAATAAAGATGGAGAATTCCAACAAAGAACTGAAACATGTAAGAAGGAGTCAAATGAAAATTCTAGAACTGAAAAATATAGTTACTGAAATTAAGAATTTATTGAATGGATTTAATATGGAAGAAGATAAAATTATTGAACATGTTCATAAAAATACCCAAAATGATGAACAGAGAGGAAATGAATAAAACATGCAAAAAAGAGCATAAACACATGTACAACATCAACAAGTCTAACATATAGGTAATTGATATCCCAGAAGGAAGGGAGCAACAGAACAGGAAAATACTCCAATAACAACTGAAAATTTCCCAAACTCATGAAAGACCACACTCACAGTTTCAAGCATTCTCAGAACCCTAAATAAAGTTAAAGAAAAATATAGTGAGTTGTATCATGTCAAAGTGCTGAAAACCAAAGAAAATGAAAAAAAAAAAAAATCCTAGAAGTAGACAAAGGGAGAGAGGAGACACATTACCTTTACCAGAGCAACAGTAGGATAATTTGCTAACTTCTCATGAGAGATGATGAAAACCAGAAGACAATGGAATGACTTCTTTGAAGTGTTAGAAGAAAATAATGAAGATTTCAATACTCAAAAATAAAAGGGAAATTAAGATGTCTTAAGACAAAGTCCAAAGATGGAAAGAATACATTTCTAGAAAACCTGAACTAAAAAATAAAATCACTAAAAAGATTTTTTTTTTCAGGTAGGAGGAAAATATCTGAAATAGCAACACTGAAATGCAGGTAGCAATGAAAAGCCTACATTTTCAAAAACCTGTCAGTAATCTCCAGAACAACAAGGAGTTCAACAATTTATGGCCAGTTCCTAGCATGATGACTCTCTCTTAGTAAGTGCTTAACTGTTAAAATAATAACATTACCTCCAACTTGCTCCAAATGACTAGTTTCCTCACTTCCATTTTCATTTAAGTCAGAGAAATTTCATATTCCTAATGTATCCATTAACCTTAGAAAAGGAAGAAAAGGAGAATCCAAATGTCTATTCTTGGGTCTGAAAATGATTCTATTGCATTACAACTCCCCAAATAAAAACTAAATCTTAAGAGAATAGGTGCCCTCAAACTCTCCTTCCACTTAATACTTTCTCTCATTTCAAAAGAGAGATTACCTCAAGGAATCCTCATTGCTGAGGAATGATCTCTTAAGGGAAGGAGCGTCAAAGATCAGCCAATTCTTTCCCTTGTCACTAGTAATGATCCTAAATCTTTTCCTATATTTCGTTTAATCTGCACAATAGAAATCTGGAAAAAAGAAAGTATGGGAGAAATCTTTTGGACTCCTTAGATGCCTTCTATAACATTCCACCAAAGTTTTCAATAACAAACTATTTTAAAGGTTTAAAAGCTGCAGCAAGGTTTAGTAGACCATATTAAGTCTCTTTCCAACCCCTCAAAGAATGTCTGAAACCAGATGACAGGGAGAAGGAAAAACGGGCCTTAACGGGTAAAACAATGTTGTCTGCATGCCTTCTTATTCTAGAGGCTTAGAAACACAGTCAGCTTTCTTGGCTGCTACCTTTTTGTGCACAGAGCACATTATGCAGCTTTCTTCATGGCACAGAAGCTCCCTGCAGTGAAAGCCGCTGCCTGAATTAGGTTTCTGAGCACAGACATTTTCTTGTGTCTTATTTGCAGCTTTCTATAATAAGCCCTCTCCCACACAAATACATATTTTCATTATCTTATTTTTAGAAATGCAATGTGAAGAGGAGAAGTGTGATTTGACATTCTAATTGTGGTAGAGTCTTCCGTCTGAGTCTCTCTAGGATCTGGCGGCAAATACAATTCTAACATGAGATTTCCACACACCAGGCATTGGTCCCACTTAGCCATATTAAAAGCCATGTGCATTGCAGTCACAGGGGCACCTTCCCACACATTCATTAGTCAAAATATATCATGCAATATGATTACTTTCCATTACAGCATTAGGTGTCTGATCCAGACTGTGAATGTAGGAAATAATTTTAGGGTTCTGTGATTCAATGGGTTGAATTCTCAGGTCTGAAGTTAGCTTCTGTTCCTTCAAGTCACAAGAGTACTAGTCTATGTATTGCATCAAAGTCTTCAAACCAGCAGGACTCTTGAAGTACTTCATTTGCCAGCTGAAAGAAACTCTGTTACCTGAAGAATCTGACAAAATCAAATGTAAGAGAGAGAGGAGGTTTTCTTAAAACTTGGGATTTGTGTCTCTAATTAACTCCATCTTTCTTTCCCTCTTTCATTCTTTCCTTTTCCCATCTTTTCTGCCTTCTTTCCCTCCATCTTTTCACCCATTCTTTCTTGATGAAAAATTATCTTAACGTCTAAGAAACCCCAGATGCTATTTGAGGTAGTGGGAAGGCAAAGATGTAGAAGTCAGGGCTCCATATTTTGGGGGGAGACAGATCAGTGGGAAAAATAATTAAAATGCAAAATGAGACAGATGAGCAGGATTCTGTATGACCAAAACGTGTGAGAAGGCAGCAGGTGGAGGATGAATTCTAGCCAGAGAAGAAAAGGACTGCATAGTTCCACTCCCGCAATTAAAGCCTAAACTGGCACTTGGACTTGATCTGAGCATGCTGGTTGTAGGCAGGACTAGAACAAGTTGATCTGCATTTGAGTTGTTGGATCTGGGGAGAATGACCGGTAAAGGGGAAAGCAGGAAGGGTTTGTCTCAATGTGTCAATCCGCAATTATTTATTTAGTAGCTATTACATTGTATATACTATTTCATTACAACTCCCTAAATACTCTCTTTTTAAAAAAAAAAAAAAAAAATATATATATATATATATATATTTATTTATTTATTTATTTATTTATTTTATTTATTTATTTTTGAGAGAGCACCAAAGAGAGCACATGAGCAGGGAGAGGGGCAAAGGGAGAAGGAGGAAGCAGACTCCCCGCTGAGAAGGAAGCTCAACCTGGGGCTGGATCCCAGGACCCTGAGATCATGACCTGAGCCAAAATCAACAGTCAGACGCTTAACTGACTGAGCCACCCAGGCCCCCCAATAAAAACTAACTCAAACTTTAAATACTCTGCTAGGGACTGGGGACACATGGGCAAACATGGCAGATGTGGCCTCAGCCCTCCATACAGGCCTGAATATTCACCCTCTATTTTCTAGGACATGTAACTGAGTGGTATGGAGTGATGAGCCACAGGTAGATACTAGGGAAGGAGTGTTCATGAAGGTTTCAGGAAGACTGAGAGACAGGAAGGCACAGGTAGAGTCACTTTGGGCCCCAGGGACAATCTGCACACAGATGAGGAAGAGATCTTCTCCCTGCAGATACAGCCCATAATTCTTTGGAACCTCAAAGACAGAATGCTCAGAGTACCCTCAGTATAGACATCTGTATCAGTCAGTGTTCTCCAGAGAAACAGAACCAATGGAAGAGATAGAAAAATGGATAGATATTTTTAGGAATTGGCTCATATGATTATGGCCGACTTGCAAGTTTGAAATCCATAGGGTAGGACAGCAGGTAGAAATTCAGGAAACTCAGGATTTCAATGTTACAGTCTTGAGGCAGAATGTCTTCATCTCTGAGAAACCTGTTTTTGCTCTTCAGGCCTTCAACTGATTGGAGGAAGCTCTCCCACATAATGGAGGGTAATCTGCCCTACTGAAAGTCAAATGTTAATCACATCTACACAATACTTCCACAGCAACATTTAGAATAGTTTTTCACCAAACAACTGGGCACCATAGCCTAGCAAAGTTGACCTCCACTTAGCCTCACAGTATTGAATCAGGGATTAAGAGTACCCTCTGTACAGACATCAGTATTCCCAGCAAAAACACAAGACACCCACAAGAGCAGCAGTGGTGGCTGGCTGTCCAACAGAAGACCAAGAGGACCCCTATGAGCACATGTGAAACACCCTCTGGGCCCCCTTCAGAAATACTAGGCTGGAAAGGACTGTACAAGAACCATACAATTTTGGTTATTGTCTCTGACACCTCATTAACCTGGTGAAAGACTTTGCAAACTGAAGGGTGAATTTTGGAAATGATAAAACCTTGGATCTATAAGGGGCCAAGGGCGGCCAAGAGCACAAGATGTGTGGATCCTTTATTGCAGGAAATCTGTGAAGGCAAAGGAGAGAGAAGCAGAAATGTGTGAGCCTCTCCCAAGTTGTGAGGGGTTTCAGTGTGATGAGGTTGAAAGGACAAAGACCCTGAATGGGGCAAAGTAGGAGGGAACCCTCCCTTGAGATCCAGTGGTTTGACTGCCGCTGAGTGTAGCTTGGTGGCTGTACCACCAGCTTACTCTCCAAGAGGCCAGTTCACAGAAACACTGTTTTGATTCCCCAGTTTCTAAGGCTCAAGCCTGAAGGAAAATGAATCTCAAGTCATTTTATGATGGGAAATGTCTCTGCTTTCAAGCTCCTATGGTCTTGGAATGATTCACAAAAAAATCAGTAGTGACAATCTTAACAGGGACTGCTGGACTGCCTCAGCTTAGGCTGAGAATTGAAATACCTTATATATGTACATGAGGAAAGCTGGGGCTGAAAAAAATAACCAGTAATATACATCTTGTCAGCTTCTAAGGACAGACACACGTGGATTCTTTCCTCTAAACGTACCTCCCCTCCTGCAGCCTTTTTCCTAGAAACCAATGCCACCATTCACCCAGCTTCCCATCCTGGGGGAAATCCTTACCCCCTTGCACTCAAGGTAACTCACCAAGTTCTATTGATTTTTACCTCCTAAAATATCTCATAAATCCAATCCCCTCCTCTTCATTCTGCTACCACTCTTTGAAGCTGGCCTTCCTGCCTCTAGTTCCCAGCTACCTGGGATAAATAACCCATCCTTCACATCAGAATGATGATTCAAAAATGAAAATCCAATACTGTCACTTTCCTACTTCCCTCCTACAGCCTTCTGGATAAATGAGAAACCTTCATTTGGGGGCAATAAGGCCTCTGCAATGTGGTCCTTGCTTCTTCCTCCCACCTCACCCCATACATGGTTACATCAATCACTCAGCTCCATCTTCTCTTTTTAAATCTCTACACAAGCAACCCTCCCTGGAATGCTCTCCCCTACTTCTCTGCTCAGCTAACTCCTACTTTTTGAAGACCTAGATCAGAGGTCATTTCTTCTAACTCACCCTGGCCAGAGCCGAGTGTTTCTCTCCTCGCCTCAGATTCTTTGAGAAGCCACATGCCTGGAGACTTTCTCTTTCTTTCATTTTATGCAGTGATAGGCCCGGGATTGGTACGCCTAACGCCACCCCTGGCCCCCATCCTGCCCTCCTCCGCTGGGTGCTCTGCCTGAAAGCTTGCTCCAGCACAGGAGCCAGGCTAACATGGACTCTAAGACCGAGGATCTTTGTGAAAACACACTCAGGAGTGCACCTGGTTCTTGCTGTCCTAGACTAGAACCCAGTGTTCATCACTGACCTTTGTTTTGTTGCAGTGCAACTGAAACTGAGGGCAAAGAAATATGATAAATAGTTGCTTCCAGGACCTCCTGGTTTGAAAGACACAGGGCATCTCTGTAACATCCCCAGCAGGGTTACTTTCAATCCATGATTCATCCAGGTATTGGTTTATTGGCATTCTTTTTTCTGTCACTTAAAAGTAAGTCACTCTTCCAAAAATAGTAAATAAACACAAATAAAAAAAAAGAGCAATAATTTCTATTAGTCTCTAGCAAAGTGCAGGAACAGGAAATAGGACAGGTCTTTGTGTTTGTTATATGTGCCTTGGGATTCAGTTTCCTAAAATTAAGGCCAAAACAAAGTTCACAGTATCCTCTGAGGATATATGTGGATAGTCAGGTAAGGTCATTCGCTTGCCAGACAACATTTGGTGCTATCGAGACAGCCACTTAAAGAACCACAGTGGATTAAGGAAAGCGTTCAGAAAAGAAAGGCATCTGACAGTGCAAGGACAACTGAGGAATTAACTTTTCAGGAGGAGTCATCTCCAGCCTGGGGAAAAAGCAAGCAAAGGAAAGAGAATCAGAAAGACAGTAAGAATGAAGCAGCCCCATCTCCTCTCTTGGTTATTGATGCGTTTTCCTGAAGCACTATCTACAATGGCCAAATGGATCATTATTCTTCTGAAGATAAGCAAATCTCAGTGATTCAAACTAGTAAAATCATAAGAAATCACATTAATTAAATACTTGGAAAAAAGCTGAACTCGGAGAAACAAAGTAGAGTGACAGTGACTAGAGGCTGGGGAATGGAAGAAATGGGGAGATGCTGGTCAAAGGGGACAGATATGCAGTTATGAGATTAACAAATTTTAGGGATTTAATATACAGTATGGAGCTATATAGCTAGTAATACTGTAGTATATATACTTAAAAGTCATTAAGAGAGTAAATCCTAAATGTTCTCACCACAAAAAAGAAATGGCAATTATGTAAAGGATGGAAGTATTAACTAAAACCATGGTGGTCATCATTTTGCACTACATAAGTGTTTCAAGTCAACATGTTATGTACCTTAAATTTACAGTGTTTTATGGAAATTATATCTCAATAAAGCTGAAAAATAATAAATAAAACATAAAAAAACAAAAAGTGCAATAAGCTTTGTAGAGCATAGAGTAGTCTTTTAAATATAAATTGTCATCATGATTATGTCTTAGTTAAAATTAAAAATAAATTTAAATTCTTGTGTTCCAAAGCATGGTGGTAGGGAACACACTGAAAAACACCAGCTATAGAACCCATCATTTCATTTTCATTCATTCATTTTTTTCTACAAATATTTATGAAGCAACCATATGTAGGCACTACATCAATAAAAATAACCAACAACTATCTCAGGGTTAAACAAATGGAGCCACGCTGCCTGAGTTTAGTCCCCGACCATCCCATGTAGTTTAACTGTGGGATTTGGACAAGTTCTTGAATCTCTATACAGCTCAAAGTCCTCATATGTAAAATGTGGATAATGAAGTACCTTGACTTCATAGGATTGTTGTAAAGACTAAATAAGTTTGTAAACGTAGAGTACTTATCCTTATATTTACATATATACAATGCCTGCCAGACCACATAACAGTAACAACAAAAC
The DNA here is from genome assembly GCF_029215605.1 of Mirounga angustirostris. Classification (NCBI taxonomy): domain Eukaryota; kingdom Metazoa; phylum Chordata; class Mammalia; order Carnivora; family Phocidae; genus Mirounga; species Mirounga angustirostris. Next base: position 23,825,820 of record NW_026991713.1, read on the forward strand.
TCCACAAAACTACAGCCAATCTTTATGAGGCATTTACTACCTTCCATGGACTAGGTATAGTACACATTTAATAAATGTTAGCCATTGTTTTTATTACTATTACTTGGATCCTTTAGTTTTATATTTTAATGAAAAATCAGAAATATTCTGATTTCCTTTAGTTGTCACTATTGCTGGGTTGATAGCTTTGGCAGGTTTCCACCATACTTCCAATATGAAATTAGAGAAACTATACCCAAATACACTATAGGTCTAACATAATAGTCACCTGACCATATCTTAGTTTAGAACATAAGCCTAAAAGGCCAGATAGTAGTTTTAAGAATATATTTTCTACCCACCATATAGCATATTCTACAAGCCTAATAAAAAATGACTATGCCCAAGGTCAAGGAGAGAACCTGTCTTTTTGGACCTTATTTGACAAAGCAAAGCAAGAAGATGGGCCTATGTCAGAACAGTGGTTCAGAAAAAAAGTAGTAATGTTAGTAAGCATTCTAAGTTAGTCAGACATAAGGTTATGTCCAGAAAATCCAACTAAAGCAAGGAGAATGAAGGCAGTTCTTAGTCCAGGTATGCTAGAAGGAAGGTATCATCAGTAAGGTGGTTCAAGAGAAACAATAGGAAAAGATTCAGTCAGAAGATGAGAAATTGCAGCCATGGGTAACCAGTGTAAGAATCAAGTTTGTCTAGGGACATTTGATGGTTCCCCCATCTTATTTTCACTGGCCAGGAACTATGAGGGTCTCACAATTTGTAGGCACTCAAATACTAGTTGTCTGACTGATGCTGGTCTTACTCTGTGGACCAATGCCTGGAGATACGCCTGGGATATCATGCTTACGTTTGCATGTCTCTTACTCTTATGAGATTTTAAGTACCCTAAAAGCATCAACTGCTTCCCCAACTTGACATTCACAGAAAGACTTTCATAATATAGATATTCAATAAACATTTTCCAAATGAATGAATAACTACCATGAACAAATCAGCAGACACCAAAGGAATCTGATCCTAAGCCAGCTGCCTTCTGAGAGAAGTGTTCCTTACAACCTCCCAAAATGGTTTCAGGGTGTGGAGACATCTGCTGGTGTTGTCTGCCAAGAAACTGCAGTGCTACCTTTCAAGAAGAGCAAATCAATTTTCCTTTGGGGAACTACCCCACCCCATCCTATCCTGGCTAAGGGTAGGGCTAAGAACTTAGCGGATCCTCTTTCTCTCCCTGGAATTTGAACCTTAAGCAGAACTTTAAGGACAGAAAAATGGCTGGAGCTACTTCATCCCAACAGTGCCTAAAGAGGTCGTCCGTTAGTTCATGTTGCTTTGATTGCCATAGTTGTCTTGGTTTCTGTCCTGAGACCTGGTAACGTAATTTCTTTCTTTGAGTCAGTGAGCATCCCTCCATTTTTTAACAAATTCCTTCTGTACCTAAGTTAGCAAGAGTCCATTCCAATAGCTATAAACTGGGAATCCAACTGATGTGCTATGAAATCCCTGCTCTAGAACAGTGGTTTTCAACCTCAGCAGCACAACAGAATCACGGGGGAGCTTTTCAAGTCCAGCACCAAGGTCATACCCCAAGCCAATTAAATGAGACTCCATGAGGGTGTGACCAATACCTGTTAAAGTGCCCTGAGTGACTCTACTGTGCAACCAAGGCTGGGTATCACAGCTCTAGAATTAAAACAAATACGCCCACCCGCCTACTCTAAGAAAATCAGGTTGTAAGGAGTATTTTATAAGTGGCATGTTTTTAAAGACAGAATTTAACCCTAGAGAACTAAGTTCCCACTTGGAGTTTGGTTTTTTTCCCAAAAAATTAAAGAACTAAGAGGGTTTTCATCTTTAATTGCTATTTTTTTTACCACCAAGTAATCTAAAGAACTTTACAACTGTAAACACTTTCTAATTTTATTAACAACACAAGTAAAGCACAGTGTCAGGGAAGGAAAGATCCCTGTTGGCTTGTATTTAAAATAGATCGTGATAATCTATTCCAAGCTGGGAAAAATTTCCACCTAAGGAACCCTAGAATTGTGTGGAAACTGAGGCCGTATTTGGTGATACCTGTTGACTAGACAGTGATCGTTAGAGGGGAGAAAATGGATGCCTTTTTGCCTCCTCCACTCCTTCTGTCTTGTGAGTGACCATTTTCTTTTAAAGTTGTATGAAATGTAATGAGGAAAAATCTAGCTAAGGAGCAAAGCAATTAAATTCCACAGAAGACAACACATGTGTCTACAAGAGAGAAAGATATGTTGAAATATTTGACATTCAGTTTCCTAAAGGAGGAGTTGCCTTTTCACAAGAATGGTTTTGATAGAGAGATCAAGACAATATAGTGGGGGCCATTCTAGAAGAAATCCCAGCTGTGTGCACCCTGCACAGGAAATCAGTCACACTAGAAATGGAGAGAAGGTGCCTCGACAGCGGTGCCTCCCAACGGCTGCCCTGGCTGCCGCACCGCTCTCTCGACCGTGACTCATCCTCAGGGCACACAGACTTGAGGCACACACAAGCTCTCCTGAGCTCTGCCAGGGCTCACGGAGTCATGCTGGGGCCTGGAGGATCGGCTCTGCTTCCCAAAGCCCTGGAGCGGGACCCAATGTCCCTAGAAATCAACTGGGTCCATCCTCTATCTACCAGCTACACACAGTGACTTCTTTCTATTTTTGTTTTTAACTCTGGTGAGACTGAGTTAGTGGAGAATAGATGTTTGTATGGTGAACTACTTGCGTAGGTTTAACAACAACAGGGCTTAGACACTTTATGGAATGTACTGTCATTGAATACAGAAAGGAAAAGAATGGGGCTCAGGTCACAAGGAACATGTAAAAGGGGAATACTGATGCATCTTGCACATATCCAGGATGTCCTTTTTATTTTTACTTCATCCCACTATAAACTCAAGTATCATGTGAAAATGTATTTTAAAACATTTAAAAAACAGTCAAATACCTTTAAATTAGGTGGTACTCCTTTGTTGTCACCTTTTATTTCCATTTGATAAATGTATCCGGAAATAATTCCTGAAAATAGGCCAATCACTAGTAAACAATTTAGACACATGTTTTCCCATAGGTCAAATACTTTTGTTACAAACATGAGTTGAATTCAAAAGATATTTAACTGAGATCCTAGGGTGTGCTAAGCACATACAGTCAAAAAACAAAATTCACACCTTCGTGATTATAATACAATAAACAAGCTCTTGTGCTGTGCTGTCAATTCATTTTGTCATCACTCAAAGTTATTTTTAAGCAACCAACTGGCACAATCTTAGGCGAGACATCGTCATCCCAAACCAACACAGTGATACTAATTCACTCTATATTGCAGAGGGGCTAAGAATGGCTCACTGTGACAGCAGAAACAGCAGGAATCGGTCCCTGTGCATTACTGATTGACCACAGGGCAACACAACTCATAAAAACAGAGGAAATACAGGACAATGGGAAGAGAGGTGGACTTGGAGTGTGAATACCCACGTTGGAATCCTGGCCTCTCAAGATGCAAACTGAGACACCACACAGTGGTCACCGTAAGATGAGGGTGATAATTACAGCTGCCTCCCCAACTGTTAATGAGAAACAAACCAATAACAGAGGTTTAAACACTACCCACAGTGGCCTGTACTCAAATTTTTGCTGAACCTGACCCTCAATTCCACTAGCATCAAGCCATGAACATCTCAATTTGCTGCCATGAATGCCTTTTTACTTTATTATAAATGAGCATTGATTACCTGTGATCATTACCTTCTTCTTTACACTTCCTATATTTCCGTTTTTCTACAGTGATCATGTGTACATTTGATAACCATGTTTTATGAATAAAAAGATGAGGGTGCATTTTAGAGGTTGGCATTCAACTGAAGGCACTGAATTTAGTAAATACATGAGTTAAGAGTATTTTGATATTAGTGTGAACTGACCAAAGGAGAGAATGTCAGCAAATCAGAACACTAAAATTATTAAGGTGAGAAGCATACTCCATTCTTATTTTTTTGTATGCTTTTAAACATAAGGAAAAATTTCCTTAGTATGCTCATGGTGTCCTTATATAGTTAAAATATTCATTTATTGTCTATTTATAATAATAGCCATTAATTGAGCACTTATTATGTCTTAGATGTTTTGAAAATAATCAGACCAACACTATCAGAAATGTACTTTTATCCCCATTTTTATCTATAGGAAAATTCAAACAGTAATTCACCCAAGGTCGTGGCCAGTAAATAGCTGTTTACCATTAACCCATTCTATTCTCTTCCATTGTATCTTTCTGTACTGTGGAAGCTAGAGAGTTAGTTTTCAGCCTCTCTTGTGGTTCTGGCTTTATATACAACCTAGGTTTGACAAGTAGATATACCCATGCAAGACAAGGAAGGTGGATGTGAGCAACAAGCAGAGAGATAGGATTCTCTGGCAAGCACAGGGCAAAGTCTTTGGTTCTTTGAGGGCAGTGGTTGAGGAGGTTATGTGTTCAATTCGTAAGAATGATAAGCAGCAAGCAGAGTTGGTAGTGGGGTCTTCTCTAAAGAAGCACCTTGTAATCTTTTAATGTTTCTGCTGGCTGCATTATTTCTGGCTGCATAGCAAGCAAACTCGTTTGCCAGGCCTGGAAAGTGCAAATTTCCCAATACCCTGTAATAAAGCTATTTCAGTTAAACAACCTAGAGTGACTTCTGTTGTCTATAACTAAAGGACTGAGGCTGAACCAATGAATCTTTTAGACTCCATGCTTTACCTACCATGTCTATGCTTTTCCCAGTATTAGAAACTATCTTTTTTATAGAATTGGCAAGAAAGAAAAGAACAAACAAATCTGGATCCAGGCTTTCTAAAACCAAACCAATGACTTTAAGGCAACATAGCTATGACTGAAAAGGGTGTAGAGAACCAAAGAAGTTAAACAGAAGAACTTCCTTAAGGCAAGAACTCTAAAAAGGATTAAATCAACAGAGATCTGAAAAAGCAGCAGAAAATAGAACCCAGTGGAAAGCTTCAATTAGCGTGAGAGAGAAGTTTAAAAGTATCTGGGCACACATTCCAGAAGAGTTCAGGGGTAACACTGCTGTGAACAAAACACAGCAATTTGGACTGGACCTGATCACAGAAATTATACTGGGAATCCCATTTACTGGTTCAAAGATTTCAGGCTAAAAAACATACAGTTTAGGCAGACGTTAACAAACTATGGTGCACAAACAAAATCCTGCCTACTGGCTTTTTTTAAAAATAAAGTTTTATTAGAACACAACCACACTCATTGGTTCACACATTGCCCATGGCTGCCTTCACATCATAATGTTGAGTAGTTGCCATAGAGACCGTATAGTCCACAAATCCTAAAATACATACTATCTGGCCCTTTACAAAACAATGTGATGACCACTGATCTAGGAGGTTATAAGGGAAAGGCATTTGGAATTGGTGAGTCAGTTTTGTATATCTGTCAACAGAAAAGGGAACTATGTAGCCAGAAAAGGGAACCAAGGTTGCTGCCTGAAGGGAAGAAAACTTTTTTTTTTAAGATTTCTGTGACGAGGTGGGCACGAGCGTGAGCAGGGAGAGGCAGAGGGGCAGGGAGAAGGAGAAAGAATCTGAAGCAGACTCTGCACTGAACGTGGAGCCTGATGAGGCTCTTGATGAGGGGCTTGATCTCAAGACCGTGAGGTCATGGGGCTCAATCTCACGACCCTGAGATCGTGCTCTGAGCTGAAATCAAGGGTCGGATGCTTAACTGACTGAGCCACCCAGGCGCCCCCCCGAAAGGAAGTAAACTTGTAACTCCTTCGGGGGACGCAGTCTGCAAGAGGATTTAGTCTGCACGTGTCCTTGCGCGTGTGTGGGCTGGGGATGAGAAACAGCACAGGTGCTCAAGTGCGGAAATGCGGAGGTTGAAAGAGATGACAGTGTCGCCAGAGGATGTCGATGATAAATCCAGAGAGAGAATACACACAGAGGTAGAGAGCGTAGATGCTCCGGCTCAAGCTCTAGACGTATTGAAGGTAGAAAGAGAAGGTACAGAGGAGTTGTCAGAGAACTAACAGGCAGCCCATTTGAGGCCACTCCTCGGCGGCCCTGTCATTATGGGCGCCTTCTCCGTGTGATCCTATTACATCCCAGGCGCTGCGCGGGGTCCTCGGAGGGCCTGCAGACTAGTGAAGGATAAAGGAGCAGCTCATGGTACCGGAAGCAGCGCAGTGGGTAAGCAGCCGCCTTGGAATCTGACCGTCTTGGGGGCCTGCAGGAATCCTCGTAGAGAGAGGTGGGCTTTGCGTAGCGCTGCGTAATTTGGAGGAGTACGCGCTATCCTGAAAGGGGTCTCTGGGAATTTCACCATACTGAGATGGAGCCATGCTCCAGAAGGGATTAAGATGAAAGGAAGGAGAGGAAATGGTAGCCGGAAGGCATAAATGGGTCTCATGTCGCTTTCTGAAAGATGGGTGCTGTAGCCAAAAACGCTTTGCATCCCACGGAGATGCTGGGGCGACCGCAGCAGCATTCTTGTAACAGGACTCGACCCGTGGCTGAGCAGCATCCAGGAGGTTCTGCTTAGCTGCGTTTTGGAAGAACAGAAAGGAATGCCAAGTCTACTGAAAACCACTGTGAATGCCACCTACATGGTGCCCGTGGCTACTTTCTGCAAGGGTAATGAGGCAATGACCAGAATAAAAATCCTCTGTGGCCGCTCTCAGCAACAAACGGCAATGTGATTAAGCACAGAAGAAAAAGCGGGAGCCCTTCCTGAGTGGAAAGAGCACAACAAAGGACAGTTATTAAATGAATCAACCAACTTGGGCCCACAGGACAACCTGTTGCTGCAACTGTGTGAGCTCTCATCAGATACTCGGTGTGGTATTATATAAGCTGGAGAAGCAAAAAGAATCCTGTAAGCCCCAAACTTAGAGGACGCTGGAAGAAAGTTGAGATATCTTTATCTTCTGGCCATGCTTTTTTTTTTTTTTCCTAAAGATTTTATTTATTTATTTGAGAGAGAGAATGAGATAGAGAGAGCATGAGAGTGGGGAGGGTCAGGGGGAGAAGCAGACTCCCTGCTGAGCAGAGAGCCCGATGTGGGACTCGATCCCAGGACTCCAGGATCATGACCTGAGCCGAAGGCAGTCGCTTAACCAACTGAGCCACCCAGGAGCCCTCTGGCCATGCTTTTGTCACCCCTGAAGACCTGCAACTCAAACCTGGAAAGTGATTTCTATTTTTTGGGTCCCTTTTTCCACCTATAAAAATGGGGATGATAAATATTGTGATTTACTCCTCAAGGAGTTCGGGCTACTGCTATCAAAATGTTACTCTTGTGGAAACTCAACACACAGATGCTGAGTTTTAGCAATTCTCTCCGTCTCTAAGGAGCACTTTGGGAACCACAGAGAAGCAAGACTTAGATGCTCACTGCGTCTAACAGGAAAGGCACAGGAAGTCTGGTTTCTGCAAGATCCTGCAGAGTGGCATCTCTGTCGACTTCGTTACTCCACGTAGCACTTTCTAATAAAGCAAGGTGTGTGTGGGGAAGGCTGGTGGCTGGCGGGGGAAGTAATACTTAGAGGATACTGGCTAAGAGCATGGATTCTAGAGCCAGACCACCTAGATCAGAATCCCAGCTCCTTCACTGTCTACTGGGTGACTTTTTATAAATCTATCACCTCTCTGACCTTCAGCTTCCTCACTTGTATAGATAATAACTGTACATACTTGAGGAGGTGATAGTAAAGACTAAAACAGAGAATAAAGGTAAAGTACTTAGCACAGTACCTGAAACATGAGATGTAACCTAAAATGTCAGCCACTAAAATTATTATAGTTTGATATTAATGAAGGCTCAAGCAACGTACCATGGGAGGGAAATTATAGAAGTACTAGCCTCACCTGAAATCAGAAAGTCGAGGAAAATATTTCTGGAAAAATGCCAAAACTATCTCACAACTATCAATTGCTTATTACTGCCATGAGGCAGGTATGCTACTGATAACTGAAGCCCACAGACCATTGCTTAATGCCATTTCACCTGACATTTCCAGCTTCTCCCCTATATTCCAACAAGCCTTGTGGGAAATACAAATATGCAGCCCTATGCTTCTCCCTTTGTTTCTAATCTTCTTAAGGCCAAGAAGCAAAATGAAGAGGGGAAACAAAAAATACTAATGGTCTGAGGAGTAGTATATCTATACCCAGGGGTGGGGGGTTAGATGAAAAGGTCCTCCACCCATGGAAACATCTGGGATTGAATCACCTGGGATAGGAAGCCTGGGACCCAGAAAGAGCTGTAAGGAAAGAGGGGTTCAGAAAGAACATGTCAAGGACAGTGTCAAATTTTCTGAGCATCAGGAACCAGCTTTGGCTTGAGGACCAAAGCTCATTAGCCATTGGAGGTCCAAAGATTATATGAGGTCTTATAACGGAATCACCAAACTCACTGAGTAAGAAAAGAAAGGAACACACTGGCAAAGATCATCCTCACAACACATCTCAGCCCAGAAATGAACGTAAGGAACTCTGTTCCAAGCAAGGGATCCAACTCCCCTTTGGCTCCAAAATGCTACCAAGAAATAAACCAGTAAAGAAACAGAAGCCCCAGCTTATGTTGTTTAGCAACACCTCCCAAGTACTATTCAAACACAGCCTTTGTTTTCTGTTGCAGTTATTTGACAAAGTTCAATATCATTTTCAAGACAATGAAAAAATAAAAATATTAGAAACCCTCCAAAAATGAAATTATATGGCCCACTCTCTAGATTTAGCAAACATCTTTCTTCCTACCATGTTGTCCTTTGTTAAAATCTAATACTAATGTGGGGTTAATGTGACAGCCCTGAGTACACAGATGAAGTTATAAAAGAAATAAGCTTTTATTACTTTTCCAAAGACAAGCAATAACTTAGAATAACAGAATGATGTTAAACTTTCTACTGCTTTCCACCCTCAAATTCTTTCTTTCTCCATATCAGAGGGAAATTTTCTTAAAAAAAAAATTAAAACTCCATTTATGAGTTTACAATAGAGCCATAAGTAAGAATAATCACATATTTTTATAACAACATCTTCTAGAGGCAGGGAAAACTGTGTTTGAAATTAGCCCCCAAATTTAACTCGGTTTCTTATTTTCAAGTATACTAGGCTAACTGGTGCTATATTGTTACACAAGACTTCTCCCTTTCACCCATTCCCCATAGCCAGTTAACCACCAAATTCTTTTTTTTTTTTAACCTCCTGAATATCTCTCAAATTTGTCACTTCCTTTCAGTACTCCTCATATTTCAGATGCTGTCAATCTTCTCAAATGCATCCTCCTAGCCCACTGGACTGGGATCCTTGTAAGCTGCCTATCTAATTTCCTCCCTTCCCTGCTTAAAAAAGTCAACAACTTCCCATCACTTACAGAATCATGTCTCCACTCTTTGGCATGCCCCACTTATATGTCCACCTACTCTCTCCTCCATCCCCCCACCTTTCTCCTCCTTCCCTACTTCCCATTCTCACACTCACACACACACACACACACACACACACACACACACACCACTAGCATGGCCACCACCCCACCACCACCATTTAACTCCTACAGTTCTAGAAAGCCTGTGGTTCTCTAATCCTCCCATGCTATTGTAAACTCGCTTTTCACATTCTGCGTCTCAATTACACTTCCTTCTTGCTTATTACATTTAACAGTTATATAGCTCTTATCATGCCAGGTCTTATTCCATGAGCTTTGTGAGTATTAACTCATTCAATCATTACAACCCTGTGAGACGGATACTATTATTCTCCGCATTTTACAGATAATGAAACCCTGACACAGATCAGTTAGGAAACTTGCCCAAAGACACACAGCAAGTAAATTGGTGGCGGGAGGAAAGAGGCAAGATCCAAACCCAAGCAGTCCAGCTCCATGTCTGCGCCCCTCACCACACATGCACTGCCTCCTGCTTCTTTAGTTCCTTGCTCTGTACTACCGACCACAACTGTACATCAACCCCTCTTAATGGGTCTCATGAAGAGTCTTATTATATGATAACTATCACAACTTTTCTTCTCATTTTCGACCACAAGTTGCTAGAAGGCAGATGCTATCATTCATCATGGTATCTCAGCACCTGTTTGACGAATGACCCAATAAGGATGACAGATAGCCTTATTACATGTTCCATAGTTGGTATAAGGAGAAATTCAAAGAAAGTGGAAGCTAACGATTATATGGTTCTTCCAACATTTCACGTTTCCAGCTAACATTCTACCAAAGCCATATATTTTGGGAAACACTTGCATGCTTGCCTCTACCCCCATTCTCAGTTACATAGATCAGCGCAGTCTGATAGGATGGTCTCAGATCCTAGATATGCTCTATATCTGCACCATCCCACATGTTGAGCACTTGGCAAGAGAGACTGAGAACTAAATTTTTTATTTTACTTTATTTTAAATTTAAATAATCACATGTAGCTGGTAGCTAACATATTGTATAGTGCATGTCTGGATCATTTGCAAATCATCAAGTGGCAGAGAACAGAGCAGTGAGAGAAACAGAAAGTGGGAAGCAGTTAGAAATATGCAAAGAACACATGGTGCTGGGATAGGGAACCTGCCTGGTGTGACTGGGACTGTGGAGTTTCCTGGGACTTTCAAGGCCAAAAATGGGACAGTCCCAGGCAAACTAGAACCACTGGTCAACCTACTCAGTGCCTAGAAGGAACTAAAAGTAGATTCCATGCAGGAACTCAAGAAACTGAAGCAGGAAATGCAGCAGGAAAAACACTGAGTTTGGGACAAGGTGAAGAGAAAAACATATGGTGGGCTGGAAGAAGTCATTGTCTTGGAAGCCATACCCTCTTCAGATTTCCATGTATCTACATATCCTAACACCCGGGTTCTAGCATAGAGATCTCAAACAAAGGTATACCTGCTCTTTTTCAAATTCATGTGCTTTATTTTACTCATCTGTCTCTTACTGGGGAAATCAAGACGGCAGCTATTCAACTGTCTTTGGTCTGTCATTTACATTTCCATTCTCATCCCATAATCTGTTAATCTTTCTAGCATCTCAGTGCAAGGCTGAATTAAATTCCCACATTGAATCCCAACATGAAAGGCATTTCTTTGTGAAGCAGCTCAATATGATGTTCTTCTAAATGACATTTAAAATATTCGGCTCAGTAATGGGATGATAAAGAAGGGCACCCGATGTTAGTACACACCGGTAAAAAGAACATTTTTTTATTAGTCAGAAACCAAAAAGATAGAACAAGATAATTAAAAAAGAAAAAGTTTATTCCTGCTAGACTGCCACAAGAGTATTATGACTCAAAATGTAATAGTCACTGAATTCCCGCAGGAATCTAACTTCTTAAAAAGACATCAGACATCAAAGTCTGAGTCATGCCACATTAACCACCAATGGCCAAAGAAAAGTTTGAATGCCACTGGAAAAGTTAAATATTAGACTTTCCCTGAAACATTTAAACTCAGAGAAGTAGGTATTGCAGTTGTCATACCGACTTGTGTGCATTCTTCATAGGTTTCCAGACCGATCTTTGCACCCCCCTTCTGTTGCTATGGTGACCCAAATAAATTCTCTCCCAAGATTCATTTCTTTCAGATGCCAATGCATCAGGTCAAGCAGGCAGGCAGTCTAGCAAATAACGCACTGGCCCTAAACATTCTCACACTCTCTGGGCAGCCACAAAGAGCTTTCCTCTACACATTGCACCCTATTTCAACATTTTCAAAACTATAATTCCATTACATTGAGAAAAAAAATTATTCCAAGCTCTGGGGCGCCTGGGTGGCTCAGTCGTTAAGCATCTGCCCTCAGCTCAGGTCATGATCACAGGGTCCTGGGATCGAGCCCCGCATCAGGCTCCCTGCTCGGCGGGGAGCCTGCTTCTCCCTCTCCCACTCTGCCTGCTTGTGTTCCCTTTCTCGCTGTCTCTCTCTGTCAAATAAACAAACAAACAAACAAACAAACAAATAAATAAATAAATAAATAAATAAATAAAATCTTTAAAAAATTATTCCAAGCTTTGGTACTTCTTTTATTTGTCTAACTAACACGATGAATCCCTGCACAAGGCAAAGCGTAAGAACCTGAACATCAGAAATTCTCCTAACATCCACTTCATCACTCTTATGTTTACCAATAAGACCCGAATGATGGTTCTCAGTAAAATAAAGATAAATGCCAGGACTTTCACCATCTGACCTCCATATAGTACCAGCAGATATGGTATTTAGTACTTAGAATCAGGGACTAGGGAGACTGAGATATTACCCCCAAAAAATTCATGAAAGAAGGCATCTGGCTCATAGAAAATATGCAGACATAATTCTAGGGAAGAAAGCCTTAAAGCCTTTTTGTCATTAGAGATGTTACAGTTTAAAGCCTCTAGTGTTTGAGCATCCTCACTCCCCGCACGTGTTAAATATGTATTGCATACAGTGCAAATATTTCTCAAGATAGAGCAGCCTACCAAGAAGCATTTCACAGTGACAGTATATATGTAACAGGAAGCAAAGAGATGCTACCTACATTCTCTAAAAAACTAAGTCTGTTAATTTTACCCAAAGATGTACATTTTGACCCCAAAACTAATACAAGGTACATAATAAGAAAGGCAGAAATAAGGGTTGGGCTTCTACTCTAGGGCTGCTAATACATTATTAACACTTTCCCTATGCCCCTTACTAAGGCCTCACCACAACCCTATAAAAGTTGTTACCCCCACTTTGGGGACAGAGGGATAAATTAACTTGTCAAAAGTCACACAGCCAAGAACTTGTTTAGAAGTTTAAATCTTCGCTCAAGTGCCTGGGCTTGTTACCCTCATGCTGTACTGTCCCTGAGGGTCCCCAGTGCACTTGGATGAATCAGACCTTGACTAGAGACCTTCTACCTTCAAATGTCTCCAGACCACTATTTATCCTCCACCTCTAAACATACATGTGCTCACTCACTCTTTCTCTTTGCCCCTTCTGTCCCTCTCCTTTTCCCAGTGCTCCGAGACCAGAGTATCATTGCCCCGCTGTTTCCTGGGGAGCTTAGCACTGCTAGAACAGGGCATTACTCCTCTACCAACTTTGCATTCCAGGGCAAAAAGGAAACTCTCAGGAGCCAGAGACTACAGGCCAGAGGAAGCTTTCACTGAGCCAGAGGTTACCACTGTCTTGGAAGACAGAGGTGGGAGGAGACCAGGAAGATAAAAAGCAAGCATGTACTTTCCATTTCTATGTCATGGTTTTCCCCCCAAGCAGAAAAAAAAGGGGGGATTGGCTGCCCCCACACTTGTACACCAAGACTCTTGCCAGACTATGAGGAACGGATGATTCAACCAGAGGGCTGGATACACCAGAACGGAAAGCTTTGAGCAAATAACAAGTGCAATGAGGCTAGAGATACAAAGTGAAAGAATGGGATGAACAGGAGAGAGGGAGCAGGCCAATACATAACTGGGCCCTTTTGTGCCCACCCCACACAGGCTCTAAGCCCCCATGGTGAACTCATCAGGGCCTGCTGTCCCCTCCTGCTCAGCCAGCTCCTTAGCACTTGCCTCTGTCCTTCTTCTCCACTACAGGTTTAAACCGAGGTTGGTATTTTGAGGGTCAGCATGGGTATTTTTCAGTGACTTCTGAATACTATTAACCTTTTCTTATAAACCAGTGTCTTTCTCTTATTAGGAACTTAAAACTATATATGCTGGAGATTCTTTAGTCTTGAAATGCCAGTTGGATTTCTTAATGGCCATCCAGGCAAACGGGACTAACATGAAGAAACCTGCCTTAAAGGAAGCTAAATTTGGAGGGGCATACATCTACTCTATATATCAAGGGATACCTGTTTTTGACATCAGACATCAAAGGAGTTATGAACATTCATATTCCTCTCCAAGGGACAGCTAGGAATCTTATAAGCAGAGTCCTAGCATGACTCACTTGTTAGTGTTTGCTGCCCGGGGCACAAAATGTCTCATCAACAAGACTTGGGGTTTTGGATAACTGCCTCTTAAGTGGATTCAGCTCTTAACCTGGATTGCATATTTTCCTCCTTCATTACATATGATTTAATTTCTCAAGAATTAAATTATTTTTAAAGTTCTTCTAAATTAAATGAAGAGTAAATAAAAAGATCTCTGACAAAAAAAAACCTGAGTAATTTTATTAGGAATATGATAAATGTGATAGGTTGCAGTAGCCTGAAAATCCCATTATATGCAATTAAGGAGCTACATTAATGTAATTGTAGACTTCCTAGCATTTTAGCCCAGCACATACAGTATTTACAGATAATTGCATAGTAAGGGGGAAAATGCAAGCTGTGAATCTAGCATGCACGTGACTTATGTTGTCAAATTAAAACCTGGTTGGGTTTCTCCTTGAGTTATTATCTCTAAAAAGCTTAATTTTTATCTTTTCAAGATGGGAAAATGCACAGGCATGCAAATGAATTGTTTCCTGTTAAAAACCATACAAAGTGCCGTGAAATTACAGGCACTATTATAATAAAGTAATAGTCATTTGGATAATACTAACTCCAAATTTGTAACTCTTTGACTAGAACTTCACCGAACAAAGAATTCTAAGGCAAATTAATATAGTAAACAGTATGCAAGGATAGGTAACTTACTTTTATGCTTATGAGACCTCCTATGTGCCCATTGTTGGCATAAAAATGATGCTAAAGTTACAAAAGAGCTAATGAGTGACAGGAAAATACTACGGAAAAAGTGCTCACCTAGGCTGGAAGAAATCAGAGTTCCTGTTCTACTTTGTTGGCAATAAATTACATAATCCTGAAAAAAATTAAACACTCTACATCTCAGTTTCTTCAATTATAAAACTCAATGGTTGAAATAGATAAGCCACAAAAGTCTCCTCAGCCTAAAAATTAAGATGTTATCTAACTGTTGAAGCAGGTCCCGGTAAGATGAATACTTTTCAGCTATCAGGTTGAATTATTAATCTCGATTTGAAAACAGTGCTACATGTATTTTTAAAGAGCTAAACTTTTCATTAATTTAAGTTCACCTACCTTCAGATATAATAGGGGAGTAACATGAACCAGACACTTCTGAGGAGTCAGGAACTGTAATACCCACTTCCATGTATACTGCGTATCCTCTGTGGGGAAAGAAAAGTACAAAATTTAGTTTGTGCAGTGCTAATTTCACATTAAAAGAGGTTATAATCATTGTAAACTCATTTAACTTAAATATGTGCCTAAGACCATGGTAATGATCACAACGGTCATCATCCTAAGCTTCTGTCGAGTACTGGGTATAGCACTGAGTGCGATGGGCCCTTAATCCTCCAAAACACCTTACACAGAGAAGGTACGATGGTCATCTCCATTCTACAGATGCACAAAGTAAGCCTTGGAGAGGCTGGGCAACTTGCCAGAGGCCACCCAGCCAGCATACGCAGGAGCCAGGACTTGAACTCAGGTCAGACACTAAATCTTAAAGCTATGCACAAACCAGTTTGCACATGGACTCAAGAATGAAGTTATTCCCCTCTTCCCACTGCCCTCTAATCATTAAGGAGGTCAGAGGGAAGTGGATATACAATAAACACCCTCTATCTAATTTCCCCTGCCAAATTTATGAAGAATAAGTAACCCATCCAGCGTCTTCCCCACTCCTGCTTCTGTATGATAGAAAACAAATATTCTTTCTAAAGGGCTTGGATGGAAGCTATCAACAGGAATGAAATCTCAAATGATAGCTGCCCAGAACCACACAGCAATACATTATCACTCATATAGTTCATGGAACCCTCATTCATTTTCTTTAACATCAAGTTTAACTTTGCAGGAGGCGAGCTATGTTATAAAACTGCAAAAAAAAAAAAAAAGTCCGAAAATGTTGATATGATTGTCTATCTAGCAGAAGGGAGACAATTTGCAGTGAAATAATTGGTACATTTTCCCACTGCATTATGTTTCTCAAAACATGTTACTGTGGGAGGAGATTAGCTTCCCCTTTCTTCAGGAAGAAAATGACTTGTCTCCTATACTGAATAGAACTGTCATTCTGAGAGCTGACAAATGCTAACAACCTTTGGAGGTGCAGTGTGCCAGCATTTAAAAAACAAATAAAATAAAATGAAGAATCCAGTAACCAAAGAAAGAAAGGTCATGAAAGAAAATAATAGGGTAGGACCCTTAAACATTAAAGTATTGGAAATCTGCTTAATGCTAGAAATAACAGTCATACACTAAAATGAAAGGAAATAGAAATAAATCATCCTAAATTAAAATCACTTCAATTAGTTTATATTTTTATGTTAGGTTCTGTAGCACCAAATTAATGGATTCTATTCTGTTTTGCTAAAAATATAGTTGCATTAGGAAGACAATTAATAGATCTGGCCACAGATGTTCCAAATAGTAATGATCAGAGCCAGAGTTGGGATCATCAGAGCTGAGGTAGCACTGTTCCATCATGTCCTTCCTGCACCCTTGGTCCCATGATCCTGATGGGATTAGAATGAGATCAGTGACAGAGAAAAACTGACATGAGACCGTAAGATGATGCTAGATGCATAAGGGGTCCTGAGAGGCCATTATAACAGAGCTGACTGAGATTCTGGCAGATGATGCAATCAAAAGGAGCTTCCGGTCAATCTTGGTCTCCCTTTTTCCTGTCAGAAAAGGCTCTCAAATAATGACATTTTTATGGCAGTATTTTCTTTTTTCTGTTTGTTATTTCCATCAGATAAAAATCTATAACTGACAAAACTCAGATTTTTGTCTGTCAAGATAAAGTGCTTATATTCTTGTTACCCTAAGTAAATTCTCAAATACTTAATCATCATAAAATCGGGGGATGCTGCTAAAAACCAAAGTGTACCTTAAAGAAGGGATCTTTAAACAATGTTAAGCACTGTTCTGTACTTCATGAACATGTAGATATTAGAGTTGGAAGGGTCTTTAGCAGATATCCCAAAGGTCTGCAAAAGAAATGCAGTTCTTCACAAATAACCCGTAACAGTAATACATGATTATTATCTATAGAGCACTTAATATATGCCATGCACTGCACTAAGTACTTGACATATATGAAGTTATTTGCCCTTCACAGTTCTGTGAAATGTACTATGATCATCTTTACTTTGAAGAAAAAGAAACAGAGGATTAGAGAATCTGAATATTTACTCAAGGTGCCACTGATAAGTGGTCAAGTTTAGCTTTGGTAATTTTCTATTGGAAGTTAGTCATTGTGAATTTTACATTGCTGGATGTTGGATACTTTTATATTCTTTTCTTGAGCTGTATTCTGGAATGTTGTAAAGTTACTTGGGAAGAATTTAATTCTTTCAGGTCTTGGTTTTAAGCTTTGCTAGGCAGGACCAGAGCAGTGTTTTAGTGAAGGGCTAAGTAATCTCCACAACTAAGGCAAAATTTTTCAGAATACACTACCCGATGCCCCATGAATTATGAGGAATAGGAACTTGTCCCAGGCTTGTGTGAGCTCCTAGTATTATCTCTCTAAACCTTGCAGGTGGTTCCCTCCCTATATCCTTAGTAGTTTCCTCTCCTTAATGAGCTGGTTATCATTCAGCCCAAGACTCCAGAGGGACACTCCAGATTTCTGGAGCTCTCTCTCTATGGCTTTCTTCTCTGTAACACTCTATCCTATAAATTCTGGCCCTGGCCTCCTAAGAATCTTAGCTCTGTCATCTCAACTCAGGGGAACTGCCCTAATCTAACTGGGTTCCCCTTGCCTACAACTTAGCCTGGAAACTCTCTAGGCAGTGAGCAAGTGCAATTACCGGACTCACCTTATTTGTTTCCCATATCTCAAGGATCAATGTCCTTCATGACATGATGTCCAATGTCTTAAAAGCTGTCCAATGTCACATATGTTGCCTGACTTTTTTTTTAAAAGATTTTATTTATGTATTTGAGAGAGAGCCAGAGAGCAGGAGCGGGGTGAGAGAGCACAAGCAGGGTGAAGGGCAGAGGGAGAAGTAGACTCCCCACTGAGCAGAGAGCCCAACGGGGGGCTAGTTCCCAGGACTCTGGGATCACGACCTGAGCCAAAGGCAGATGCTTACCCAACTGAGCCACCCAGGCGCCCCGTTGCCTGACTTTCTAGTCATTTCAGGAAGGAAGGTAAATCTAGTTCCTTTCACTCCATCTTAGACAGAAGCAGATGTTCTCATGCTCAGATTTGAAGCTAAGCACTCAGTTTTCAAAACCTGAGACCATAAATGCTATCCTAATTTTTATGAAGTAGTTCAGACCAGAGAGGTTAAAGAACTAAAGAACATACAAAAAAAAAAAAAAAAACCCACCTATATTTCCTTCCTTTTAATACAATTTTTTTCCTAAAATACCATTATTTATACAGTGGTATTAGAAGGAGTAGAAGAAATAGAGTCAGATCTTCTGTGAGTTAAATATTTTCCACTAAGCTCAAATATCAGATTTTCCTCTGAGGGAATGCTTACATCTTCTGGGAGCACTAGTCCTGGAAGATAATCCATAAAAAAAATTTTTTTTAAATTGCATGTTTATGTTCCTGCTGCGTGGCTCATCCTGTTAAGTGTCCCACTCCTGATTTCAGCTCAGGTCATGATCTCAGGGTTGTGAGATTGAGTCCTGTGGCAGGCTCCACGCTCAGGTGAGAGTCTGCTTGAGATTCTCTCTCTGCCTCTCCCTCTACCCCTCACCCCACTCTCATGCTCACACACGCTCTCTCTCTCTCTAAAACAAATAAATCTTGTTTAAAAATTGCATGTTTATGCTCATGAATTTTAGATAATTATCCATATAGAGTATGAATGAGGTGGGGTTTACTGAAGTCTCTGACAATCAAGGGAAATCTAAGCACTGCAGACCTACATCTCACTTTACCCAACAAATCTGTTCCTTTAAAGAACTATGCCTAAATCACTATACTGTACACCTGAAACTAATATAACAGTGTATGTTAACTATACTGAAATTAAAATAAAAAACTTAATAAAAATTTAAAAATATGTAGAACATTAAAAAACGAGTTGTGCTTAAATCAAATTTGAGTAAATTGAATGATTTCAAAAGCAACAGTGAAGCTTACTATTTAAAACAATAATAATCTCTTTTGTGAATTGAATCAAAGCCCCCATTGTCTTCATGGGAGCCTGCAAAGCCTCATGATTAAAAGTCCAGGTTTAACCCAAAAAACAAATAATCCAGTTAAAAAATGTGCAGAAGACATGAACAGACATTTTTCCAAAGAAGACATACACATGGCTAACAAACACATGAAAGGATGATGCTCAACATCTTTTTATCACCTCACACCAGTCAGAATGGCCAAAATTAACAACACAGGAAACAACAGGTGTTGGCAAGGATGCGGAGAAAGGGGAACCCTCTTACACTGTTGGTGGGGATGCAAACTGGTGCAGCCACTCCAGAAAACAGTATGGAGGTTCCTCAAAAAGTTAAAAATAGAACTACCCTATGACCTAGCAATTGCACTACTAGGTATTTACCCAAAGGATACAAAAGTACTGATTTGAAGGGATACATGCACCCCAATGTTTATAGCAGCATTATCAACAATAGCCAAATTACAGAAAGAGCCCAAATGTCCCTCGACTGATGAATGGATAAAGAAGTGGAATACTACTCAGCCATAAAAGTGAACGAAATCCTTCCATTTGCAATGATGTGGATGGAGCTAGAGAGTATTATATGAAGTGAAATAAGTCAGTCAGAGAAAGACAAATACCATATGATTTCACTCCCATGTGGAATTTAAGAAACAAAACAAATGAACATGGTGCAGGGGAAGAGAGGCAAACCAAGACACAGATATTAACTATAGAGAACAAACGGATGGTTAATGGAGGGGAGGTGGGTGGGGGGATGGGTTAAATGAGTGATAGCTAAGTGGGGGGCACTTGTGATGAGCACTGGGTGTTGTATGTAAGTGATGAATCACTAAATTCTACATCTGAAACTAATATTGCACTGTGTGTTAACTAGCTGGAGTTTAAATAATAACTTGGAAAAATAAAATAAAATAAAGCAAAGCATATCAGAGGGGAGGTAGGTAGGGGCATGGATGAAACAGGTGAAGGGGATTAAAAGTACACTTATCTTGATGAGCACTGAGTAATGTATAGAATTGTTGACTCACTATATTGTATACCTGAAGCTGATATAATACTGTATGTTAACTATACTGGAATTAAAATTTAAAACTTAATAAAAATAAATAAATAAATAAAGGCACAGGTTTAGGAATCAGGCAGGCCTGGGTTTAAATCCCAGCTTCCAAGCTATGCAACCTTGGCCAAGTCATTTAAGTCACCAAAGTCTCAGATTCTGCTATAAAATGAGGATAAGAATACCTACCTCTTGGGTTGTTGGGAGGATTTATAAAATCCCTGTAAAAGTGCTAACCCCCACAAATGTGCTTAGTGAAAGTATGATGCTTAGCACTGAATTAAAGTTAACTATCATTAGTTCTCTTATCTAGAAAAATATAAAATTAATACAATGAAAGAAAATAAGAAATAAGTTATCTCTAGTTAAGTCTGCGTATATGCTGGGTTTTAGTCTAATTTTAAATATATTAAAATACATAAATATATACTAAAGTAAATATACTTAACATATTTAAATACCCAATAATTTCTTAGAAGAGTTTTATAATTAAAATAATTCACCTTGGTATCACTCTTCTTAAATTTTCATTTACTTAATGTCATTCATTAATACTCATGTACCATGGTAGCTAATTCTGCAATGTTCATATTCTTTGGATATTATTAGATACCTTCCTCAACCCACCACACCCCTTTAGTTAACATTTTTATCAACTATAAATATTCATTTCTTTAATTATTTTCATCTTTCTGACATACGTGAATCATATCCTTTAGCACTAAATATTCTCATCACTTTCCACAATTTTTAAAATTCAGATACTTCCCTCAGAACTATAGAAAACCGAAAATTACAACGTCCTTTTCAATCTGCTATTTCTCATTCACACCTAAACATACCTATTTGGACAGCCATATCATACTTCAGATCAAACACTTGTATTAGTCCATAAAAGCAGGTTAGCCTTGAAAGAATTGACCCAGCAACCCTAGACGAGTAAGTATAATTATCATTTTTTATAACTTTTTCTTAAGATCTCTTAATACATCTGTGTTTGAGAATAAATTCTAAGTATATTTAGTATTTTAATTTGATAAATCTGGCAACCCTTAATATGTTTGAAATAGGCATATGCTTGTATATTCACAGTCTAGAAAAGGCTATATGTGAACATAACTGTGTGAGTTGGTAGAATATTTAAAAGCCTGAAGGTTGTCAATGATACAAAATATGAATATTTATGATATTTTAACACATCTTTGTATAATTTCTCTTTCCGTAGTGATTCCAACAAGTTTTAATGCAACACAACACAAATGTAAAATGTCACCAACATATTTAAATACAGCCTCCAAATCAAACACTAAGATGGCAACCAAAGGCAAACTTAGTTTTCATTTCTGAAATAGCTCATCACAAGATGTATCATTATTTTGTGTTATAGACTTTTGTAGCATCTAGCAGACAACAAGAGGTTCACACCAAAGCCAATTTCAATTAATTCAAGATGGAAAATTTTATGTGACACTATCAAACACTTTACCAAAATTGAGATAGATTACATCTACAATTTCACATTACTTTTATCTACTGATCTTGTAGCTCTATCAAAAAAAGCAATCAAGTTTTTCTGGCATGATTTGTTCTTTTTAAATTCCTATTTTATAATGTCCATTATCATTATCCTTATATGTTTCATCAATGCTTGCAAATTTTCTATTAATGCTCATTCTATTCTTTCAATGTAGATTTACCTACTTTTGCTAGATAATTATGTCAGTGTTGTTCATTGTTTTAAAGAACAACAATAATCATTATCATTAAGATAATGCTCAAGAAATTACTCCTCATATTTGGGTTGATAAAAGAATTCAGATCAATTCTACAAATACTTACTGCGCATTTACTAATTGCTTATTACTCTGCCAGGCAATGTAGGGAAGACAGATTAGCAGAAGAAAACTTTCCTCTGGAAGCCACTGATCTCCTTGAGGAGATAAAATAGAGACAAATGGGAATTCTGCGTTTATTGGTACCCAATGTTTTGCAAACTCTAGTAGGTTAAAAAAATCTTATTATTAAAATTCAAGTTTTCATGCCTTATTTCCAGAGGTTCTGATTTAGCATTTGTGTTTTTAACAAGCACCCCCCAGGTGATTCCAGCATAAGCATTTTTTAAACCACAGTTGAGAAAAAATGATATGGACAGTCAAAGTACCAGAGGAGCAGAATAGAGTTCAGCCATTATAGGCAGTATCTTACAAAAAGACTTCCCAACAGAATCAGGACTTTCAGGATATCCAGGCTAACAGAGTTCTTACAATATTATCCATATTAGCAGTGCTAGAGCTGTTTTTGAAATATACTTGATTTACTGATACAACCATGACCTGCTGCTCTTTGGCCAAATCAATTAGGCAATGGAGAAAACATTACAATAACTTGCCCACACAAAAATAAGCATGTATCCCTGTCAAAGGAGCTAAAATAAATTTAACACTGGGAAGCATTTATCTGGGTTGCCTTCACATTATATACATTGGATACATCCCAGAACTTGGGAATTTGTCAATATTTTAGTGACAATCTAGAAAGCAATACTTAGAAAATAATTTCAGAGCCACCAGGAGATTTTTACCCCATGAGTAAGCCTTGTAATGCTTCTGGGAAAGCCTGTAGTGTTCAATATGATTGCTCTAGATTCATGAGGTATCATATAAAATTATTATTTGAGCCTGTATAACTAACTGCCTTTCTCCAAATATCTCAGACCGATCTACTGTACTATTTCATTCTTTGTGTTATATATGACACTAGCATAGCAGTCAGGGTCCAAAGAGAAAAACAGGATTTAAAACAGAGGGAATTTAACAGAGGGGATTTTGTTAAACAGATGATGGAAGAGATGAATGACCAAAGGGAACAGTGAAGCAACTGAGAGATTAGCAGCACAGGCAGTCTCTTCCTCCAAACCCAGTAGAAGAGAGGTGTTTGTTCCCAGAGCCCAGGGGCAGGGTCACCTAACTAAAGCCAGAACAATGAGGCTAGTCTGGACTGACTAGAATAGTGGAGAAGCAGAGAGGGGTGGAGAAATACCCTGCTTTCTCCCTCCCTCCCACCCTCCAATCTCCTGCCAAGCGCCCTCCCACACCTCAACACAGCAAAATGTCAGCTGACAGGTGACCTTTGGAAACACAGTCAGGCCCCCTGCTCCTCAGAATAGAGCAGGAGAAGTATAAGAGAGTGGTTTGAGAGCAAATAAGCCAAGATCTAGGAAAGGTGGCGGTGATGGTGGTGGTAGTTATTATTATTTTGTAGTATCCCTTTAAAACAGAGAAATTGAGTTTGCACAAGGAATTTGAAATTTTTATAGAATCTCAACTCAGTGCTTCACTTATTCAACAATGCATGCTGCCTCTCAATACATTGCATTTTATTCTTTTATTCTTTATCACTCTAGTTTGCTATGATTTAAAATTCAGTGCTTGAATAAGCTTCATATTCTTTTTAAAATATTACTAAATGCAAATCCTTTCTTACTCATCTCTCTTACCTATACATCAGGAGATATTATTTCATTCCTGATACATTTTTAATTGCCCAGACATCTTGACTCCATATTTTTTTTAAATGTACATTTCTAAAGAACAATCTGGTATTAAAACCATTTAGTTACCATAATTTTGTTCTCACTGCATTCATTAATGGAATTTTTGTATCTAGAAATTTGTACTCCCCATGCGGAAGGTCATAGATTAATCTCTTTAGCCCATGTATCTAAAAAGAAGAATGTGCTCAGAACAAAGTTTCCTATCTTCCCTCCCCCACCCAGAAAAATCGATCATATTAACTAAGCTCGGCATGGAGCTTTACGTTTAGCAAAGTGGTTTGCATACCGTGTGGGTGTGTGTGGGTGTGTGGGGGTGTGGGTGGGTGTGGGTGTGTGGGTGTCAACAGAATGGCTTCAAGGATGAGAAACAAAGAAATGCAATTATAGGATCTGGTGTTCCCTTCCATGTATTTATGCATATATATCTATGCAACATATAAATGATTTAACAGTTATATAATCATGTCCTCGGAACATATAATTCTCTTTGCCACAGTTATCCAAAATCCACAGATTATATTTCAGTTGATCCTCACTTTTCCTTATTAAGGAACTTCTAGTCTTATCAGGTCAGTCTCCTCACTGGCCACTCAACACCTCCATGTTCAATTTGGGCTCCATGACTTTTTAGTCTGTGCTACCCCACACTCCACTATCCATGACTTCTCTGTTCTCCCATGCGCTAAGTCCCATCTCCTTCAGGTAATTTACCGTAATGGGCCAGCTCAAAGGATCCCTCTTCCTTCTCGGGAGCTCCTATTAAACAAATGTCTATGGATTAAATGTGTTTTCATTACTTCATATATGTGCTTTGTATCCTTTAAAAGTCCCTTAAATTCTTGAGAACAGGACCTGTAGCTTAAATCCTACAATACTGTTAAGTAAACAGCAAGGACTCAAAACATACTGAATACCACTGAAGTTCCATAATCAGTCCTGGAGAGGGGTTTCTGAAGTCACCATAAGATGTTGGAGAAAAGGCAAAAAGGAATGGTGTTATAGTGCGAACATAGAAGATCAGATGAGAGACCAGGGACCTAGAAGGAAGCAGAAATAAATCGATTTTGGGTAAGCGGGAGTAGATCTCCTTTAAAGAAACTTAGATGTTTGGGGAAAGTTCCCAAGACATTTCTCCCCGCTTTGGGAAAAAAAAAAAATCATTTTTATCTTCACTGATTAAATTTCTTTTGTTTTAGCCGGCAATATATTTTTGCTGCCTCTCGCATTTTGAAAAATAACTCTGAGGAATTTCATCTCATAGTCACTCTTGATTATCTGTCTTCTACCCTGTCTTAAATCAGTTTCATCAGGAGGATCAAATCTGAAGTCCATCTGTAGCTCTGATTAGGCGTTCACTAAATGTGATTTCAAGACCCAAGTCTCACGATATCATCCTTCTTAGAGCCTCCTGAAGGTCAACCAGGATTACACCAGCCTGCAATTAACCAAGGTGGCTTCCCCTCAGGGAGCCCATCCCCCACCTACCTGGCTCTTATCATTCTGCCCTATCTCATTTAAACCTCTCCACACCAATATGTCTTCAACTTAAAAATCAATTTTCTCCCTGATTCAGTTCCTTTTTCACAGTTGCTTCTTCATTTAATCTTCAGGGTCATCTCAATCCCCATAAATCTAAACACAGCAATCAAATGTCTGGTCTCTTTAACATGTCTCGCCACAGGTGGGGCACAAATCCCCCCTCCTGATGGATTGGGCAATTTAAAAGAAAGATGGTGAACACGGGATATTATATCTCCAGAGCAAAGGCCCTTCCATCGGAAACCTGGGGCTGAAGGGGAAGCTTTTGTTTTTGTTATTGAAAGGGTTTATGCTTTAATCTCTGCTTTAAGAATTTTTTTTCCTTGAAAAAAACCATCTTAACCATTTATGAATGAGATCTGAAAATCCAGGTTTTCAAAACCCACTGCAAGTGTTTTGTTTACTAAAATGAGAAGACTCGTACTACACCTGAAGTGGGCTCCGTCTCCCCCTTGCCCATACAGTCAGCTACTGCACCACTTGAAATGCCTGCAGTAGGCTTCAGGCTAGGGTTCTCTGTTTCTGTGCTCACGTGTTTTTTACTACACAAATACTTAGTGAGCACTTATGATCAACAAGGCACTGAGTTAGGTGCTACAGGGCCAAATAGGATTAATATGACATAGCCCCTGTTCTCAGTGACACAGATGTGACAGGCATGGATATAAACAGCTATACAGAAAGACAGTATGTGGCAAGTAGTAGACTTTATTTATTGATTCAACAAGCCTTTACTGAGTGCTTTCTCTGCCAGGCACTGAGGATACAGCAGAGAGAAAAACAGGCACCCCTCCTCCCCTAGAGGAGTTTCCACTCGTGCGAGTGGGTGACAGACACTACTGGAATGATCAGACTAATGACTGGGCACCTGGGTGGCTCAGGTGGTTAAGTGACTGCCTTCGGCTCAAGTCATGATCCTGGAGTCCTGGGATCGAGTCCCGCATAGGACTCCCTGCTCAGTGGGGAGTCTGCTTCTCCCTCTGACCCTACCCCCTCTCTCAAATAAATAAATTTGAGAGTGCACTCTCTCTCAAATAAATAAAATCTTTAAAAAAAAAAAAAAGACTAATGACCTATGGCATCATGGACCAAGGTAAGCATCCAGTGTATATCTAAGGAGACTGATGGAGACCCAGCAGCTGGAGACAAGACTTATGGCTCAAACTTTAGAATGAATAGGAGGTGACAAGGCTGGGTGGCTGGGGAACATTCTAGACATAGCCAAATAAAGAAAAAGTGCTATGGGAGCTTTCAGAAAGAGAAATCCTTTCAGGGTGGGACCAGGAGGGAGATATGGTACATCCCGGAGTTCAGAGAGCACAGGCACTGGTCTTCACTGAGCGTAGGATTTTATCAAGTAGACATGGTGAAGAGGAGGTGCTAAGCCAGAAAAGGCAAAGAAGCAGACCAGGATGAGCAATGCTCAGAGAGAAAGGAATAGCAATGATTTAATCAGGGTGTATAGGGAACTCAGTAAAGAGGCTGGAAAGGGAAAGAGAAGATTCAATATGGAAGGCCCCACCTCTCTGAGCTATAAGAGGTTTGGGATTTTTCTAGGCAAATCTAGGTTTGGGATTTTTCTAGGAAAACCAATGAAGGCTTCAGAGCTGGCCTCTCCGTTCATATGACAGGAATCATGTGCTAAGGATATCAGTCTGAACTTGGGATATCAATCTGCCATTTCTGGCAGCAGGACTGGAGAGGAAGATACAGATGCAAGAGATAGTCACAGAAGCAGATCTCACAGAACAAATCTTAAAAGGAGGTTTTTATGTGTTCTGGAGCTGTAAAGAAATTTTACTTTGGGAAAGAAGGACAAAGAAACTCATATATATTGAGAATTATATCTGCTAGACCCTATGCTAAGAGCTTCTTATGAACTGTTTTATTTAATCCCAGGAATTCCTGAAATGGGTATTATTACCCTTTTTATACAAGTGAGAAACTGAGGCTCAGAGAAGTTAAGTAATTTGCCAAAGAGCAAGATAATAATTTATGGAGCCAAAATCTGACTTCAAGATCAGTTTGTTGTACTTCAAGGCAAAAATAACACTTGAAGGTCTTTCTTCTTTCCTAGCACTCAATTCTTACCCTGTTCACCGTTCCTTAGACTCTATCAACATTCAAAATGGATTCTCAGTGCTCTGCAAACCTCTGACTGAATATGGGGAATTTCCAAAGGGTTGCCCAGCCAATGGCAGACATATTTATCTCTGGAAGAAGAGAGATATTACCTCCAATAAGACATACATTTGGAAGAGTAGGGGGAAAGTAATTCATGTCTGAAGTGCCAGGTCATTGCTCCCTGAAATTTCAATGGCAGGGCATTTGCGGGACTTGAAAACCCATGAGTAGATTCAGTATATTAACTTTCATTTTGTTGTCTTTATTTTCCCTGTAGGGATCAAAAGATGAAGAACTCTTGTCAACGCTCGTAACCCTCTAATTACTTAATTATTAACAGTGAAAATCTGATTTTTGAAGTTGTTTAATGGTCATGCAATAAACCAACGTGAAATGATTGTTAATGCCGCAGCTCAGGTCTCCAAAGAGTGATGTCGTAGTTACTGTTATTTCCAAATGGAAATAGAAAAGCCACGACTACAATACTGCCTAGGATTCCCAGTCACCCACTGAACAGGTGAAATGTCTTTCACACTTGGATGGGGTCAAGGAGGAGACTGTTACATAACACGATTTTTCCCCAACCAGTCTTTGTCATTGCAGGTAAAAATAAAGTTGATTACTAGGCAGAGGGAAAAAAAGTGAACCAATTATTAAGCACATTGCATTTTTCTTAAGAGTTGTTTTCTGACTCTTGTTACCACTGCTGGCTGTAATTTCAGCATTAATTACCTAGGGGCATCAAAAGTGTACTGATATTATAATTTGAAACCATTATACCAAGTATCTCCGTTCCAGCTTATCATGCCCGGCAACAAACAGGAAGGTGAAATGCAAAGTAGCCATAAAAAAAGAAGGAAGAACAAAAGAATAATAAACAGACAACTTTTTATTAGTCATGGGAATAATGAGAGTCCGTCCACAAATATACTAAACTAGCCACAATTCTCTGAAGGTCTGTCCACAGGGTGATAGTGTCACTAAGAGAGGGAGGTTCAGCAAATGGGTTCATTTCTAGACAATCACTGGAAGGAAGTATTTCAAGAGGACTTGGCCATACAGAATATTTTAGAGTAGTCCTTACCAAGGAGGGGTAATCCCTAAAATGGGTGGTCCTGGAACAGGAATCTTTTCTTTTTTTACAAAGAAAATGGAAGCCATCAGAAGAAGCTCTTGCAATTTTGACCAAATCTACTAATAAGTAAACAGTGTACATGGCCTCTCCTCCCTTCTGTTAGAACACAGGTTGTAAAATGTAGTAATCCAAAGGGGTACGTGCATCCCAATATTTATAGCAGCAATGTCCACGATAGCCAAACTATGGAAAGAGCCAAGATGTCCATCAACAGATGAATGGATAAAGAAGATGTGGTATATATATACAATGGAATATTATGCAGCCATCAAAAAAAAAAACCCCCAAAATCTTGCCATTTGCAACGATGTGGTTGGAACTAGAGGGTATTATGCTAAGCGAAATAAGTCAATCAGAGAAAGACATGTATCATATGACCTCACTGATATGAGGAAATCTTAATCTCAGGAAACGAACTGAGGGTTGCTGGAGTGGTGCTGGGTGGGAGGGATGGGGTGGCTGGGTGATAGACAATGGGGAGGGTATGTGCTATGGTGAGTGCTGTGAATTGTGCAAGACTGTTGAATCACAGACCTGTACCTCTGAAACAAATGATACATTATATGTTAAAAAAAAGAAGAAGAAGAAGAAGATCGTAGGAAGGGAAAAATGAAGGGGGGGAAATCGGAGGGGGAGACAAACCATGAGAGACTATGGACTCTGAGAAACAAATTGAGGGTTCTAGAGAGGAGAGGGGTGGGGGGAGGGGTTAGCAGGGTGATAGGTATTAAAGAGGGCACATATTAAAAAAAAAAAAGAACATAGGTTGTACCCTCCTCCAGTGGAAAGCCACTCCTACTTGTACTTTGGTCTCTATCTCATCCCACGTTCTGCTTCTCCTGGCTATTACCTCTCTCTTCTCAATGCATTACTCTGTGTTATCCTCTCTCTCCCCTTCCCTCCCTCTATCCTTTTCTTCTCCCCCTACCCCAGACTTGCTCTCTCTTCCTGGACAGCATTTAACATGCTTAAGTCTCTTTCACATTAAAAAAAAAAAAAAGCCATCAATCTTCCGTCCAACCTCTAGTTGACAATGTTTCTTCCTTCTTCCTTTTCTGTCCTAAACAAATTCTGTGCCATCTTCTTATCTCCCTCACTCCTCATGTCCCTTAAATCTGGACCTTTTCTTCATACTCCACTGAAACTACTTTCCAAGATCGTCACTGTCTCCCATGTTGCTAAATCCAGTGGTCATTTTTCAGCTATAATTTTCTGACCTCTCAGCAGCATGTGGCACCATTATCCAGTCCCTCCTTCTTGAAATTCTCTTTTTTTCTTGACAGCACATAATCTTAAGTTTTCTTCCTACAACTCTGGCTACTTCTGATGTTCTACTGATTCCATAATGTTGATGTTTCTCTGGACTCACCCTTCTCACTTAAAGGAGCTTAGACACTCCTAATGACTTCAAGTATCATCCTTAGGCTAATGAGTTTGCAATCAATATCTCTAGATCAGAATTCTAAGCTCTAGTCCAATACATCCAAAGGCCAGTTGGACATCTCTACTTGGTGTCTTGCAAGGATCTTAAATTCAGCATGTCCAAAAAGGAACTTAACATCTTCCCTCCAACTTGCTCCTGTCTTGGTAAATGGCATAACCAAGTAAACCACTTACTCAAATTGAAAATCTGGGAATGATTTTTTGGCACCTTTTTCTCCTTCGTCTGTCTTTCACTGCTCACAATAAATCAGCCATAAGACCATTCATTCATTCATATCACAAATATTTATTGAGTCTATCATCTGTATTGGGTGCCATGGAGAGCAAAACAACTGAATTTCCTGGCCTCGTGAAACTTACAGCTTAATGTGGAGAACAGTAGTCACTAAACAAGTAAACACACATAAGAAAGCAAGAAATATGAGGAAAAATAGAACCAGTTAAATGATAACTCTGATTGGACTAGAGCTGGGCAACAAAGAAATAAAGAAGCACAGAGATACCCTGGGAGATAGAATTAGGTTTTCCTGATTCACTGGATGTAGGCATCAAAATAAAGAGAGAAATCAAGGAATATTTCCAGCTTCTCCATTGACTATCTGGGTGCCAGGTGGTAATGCTATTATCTGAGGTGGTGAAAAGGTAGGGAATCAACAAGTAACTTTTAGATGTGATGAGTCTGAACTGTCTGTTACCTTCCAAATGGGCCAGGCCAGTAGCAGTTGGGGTAATGAGCCTATAACTTCAAGGAAAAGTCTAGGCCTGAGACATAAACTTGTGAGTCAACAGCATAACAACAATAAAATCACCTGGAAAAACAGTGCAGACACTATACTGTTGAGAGAGAAAGAAAGCAATCCCAGAATCAACCCCAACAAATTCCATTATGGGTGGTTAAAAGGGAGAAAAATAGCTAAAAAAAAGACTGTAAAGGTAGGTTAGAAAGAAGAGAAATAGGTAAAAACAAACTAAAAAGGAGAAAAGTAGATAAAAGAAAAAACGGGGTCCAAAAGTCAAGAGACCAACTATCTAGAATACTGTCAACTAAGAAGAGAATGGAAAAGTAAGTAACTATGGCAATGACAAAGGCAGTGTGAAAGAATGATGAGGGCATAAACCAGAAATCCTATAGCTCCACGGTCTAAAAATTTCCCA
Organism: Mirounga angustirostris; assembly: GCF_029215605.1. NCBI lineage: Eukaryota > Metazoa > Chordata > Mammalia > Carnivora > Phocidae > Mirounga > Mirounga angustirostris. The sequence continues at coordinate 23,856,941 of NW_026991713.1, forward strand.
AACATGTCTCATTTATTCCATCTCAACTCAAGTTTAAACCACTACCATTGTTCACAAGTATTACTCTTATATCTCCTTCAATTTATTTCCCATTCCACATCCAGAATAATATTGCCAATAACCAGTTCTGATCACATCATACCACTGCCCCATTTAGGATACAGACCAAATTCTTCAGGATACTTTCAATGCCTCGCCCTCACCCACCATGCGGCCCCTTCCTTCCTTATCTCATCTCATTCCACTCTCTCTTTCAAGTTCAGAGCATCAGCCATGTCAAACATCTAAAATTCTAGGCATGCCTTAATACTGGGCATCCAGGGATCAATTCTGAGTCACAGCAAAAGTAAAATGAGAAAAATGCATGGACTTATTAAGCTTGAGGGAAATGTCCTAGGTGTGAACCAAATAAGTGTTGTATAACTGAAATGACTCTTCTTTACCATTCTTGCTTTCTTCTTTAACCTGGCTCATGTTCTCACTTCAGAATTATACTCTTACCTTTGCTGACATCTTGCATGATCAGGGAGAAATCCTGATGCTATTTGTTTTATGCAGACCTTGCAATGCTGAGCCTTTTCCAAAAGAGCTATGCCCCTTGTGTTCCCAACTACACTGTAAACTCTTTTTTTTTTTTTAAGATTTTTTATTTATTTATTTGACAGAGAGAGACACAGCGAGAGAGGGAACACAAGTGGGGGAGTGGGAGAGGGAGAAGCAGGCTCCCCGCAGAGCAGGGAGCCCGATGCGGGACTCGATCCCGGGACCCTGGGATCATGACCTGAGCTGAAGGCAGTCGCTTAACCAACTGAGCCACCCAGGCGCCCCCACTGTAAACTCTTTAAAGTTAGGGAACATCAAGAGGCCAAGAGTATGGACACCTGTGTTTGAATCCTGGCTTCTGGAGTCCATGGGCCATGTTTTTTTTAAATCTCTCTAGGTCTCTGTTTCTCTATCAGTAAAATTGATATAATAAGAGGTACCTACTTCATAAGGTTGTTTTGAGGATTCCATGCCTGACACATAGTGAGCACTCAACAAATTCCATTACTATCATTTTGACTATTATTGTTTTCTAGACCCTAGAATGCTTTACACAGCACTGGGCAGAGTCAGTGGTTAACAAATACCAGTTGGCTATCTGATAAAGACTATGGCACCAACCGTTTTTCCCATGACTGTTATGGTATAGTATTCAAGGACAAGAGCACCCATCCTTATGATTAATTCCTTCTTCCGTTTTCATGTTGAGTTATGTAAATCATGCTTGCACATTTCACCCTGCAGACAGAAATGGAGTGGTTCTAATTTGATCTAACCTGAGGTGGGAGCAGGGGGATACAGAAGACTGTAGAAGTTAAAACTTTCTGGTATAAATGAAACAGCAGGCCGCCTTATGTTTTCAATATTAGCATTTAAGTTCACTGCAGCTGAACTCAATTCATATCAGTGGAGATTTATATCAAACAGTGGGAAGGCAAGTCATATCCTACTGCTGTCTTGCAGAATTATCATCAGGAATGTAGCCAATTTTAGCACAAATAAATGGTAGTTAGGGAAGTAACTCATATGATCAAGTCCTAGAATGGTCATTCTTTGATTTAGAATATGTTCTAAACCTGTCACTTTGCATGAGCTTGATTTTCAAAGGAAAGAAGAAAAAAAATCACTACACGTTCTCCTGTGGGAATAGCACAATATACAATATACAATAAGAAAAGAGAAAGTTTAAGAAAATTCTGCTCACTATTTTATCATTTTACGTGTATAGAAAATAACTTTAAGTGGTGTATGCATGCTTAAGGATTAAATGATATACAACACAGCTCACTATCATTATTGTTACACATCACTAAACCAAGACACACTTAAAACTGTCATCTTGTTGGCAGTCAACAGACAGCTGAAATGCTGGTTTGAATTTTCTCTCTCTTATCTCCTTTATGAAGTAGGAGAAGAACTTTATAAGAGTCACATACAAATGGAGAAAAAAACTGGTTTGGTGAATGAAATGAAGGTATGTTAAGAGCAGGAAGGGACCTTAGAGATCATGATTTCAACCCCCTCAGTTTAACAATGAGGAAACAAGATGCAAAGAATCAAAATCCACCATAAAAGCAGTCAGGCTCACTACACTTTTTCTCTAGTTTATAAAAGCATTGTATGCATTGTTGTGTCCCTAAAAAGAAAATCAGAGGATGCTTTTCAAAATGTGTGTTTTTCCTGAGATGGGAAATTGATGTCTTAATTACCTCATACTACTACTAATATATCAACAGTGTGATACACATGAACGTCAAATGTACAACCCACCCCAAAACAATCCTCTGCATGGCACTGATTTGCTTACTATTCCCCTTCTAGTTTACTAGTATCTCCTGAGTGCTTGCCATGGGATCAGCCTTGCACCACAAAAGGAGAACTTCAAAAAGAAATAAATTTTTCCAAACCACAATTCCACAATTAAAAAAAAAAAAAGAGGTCTCCTTCCTAATAATTTTAGCAAGAGTCCTAGCCTTGCTGGGCCAACTCAGCTGACTCACTCTTGAGTAGTTACCATGCCCAGGGATATGGAACCGTTGGGTCATCCTCACACATCTTGGATAAAGGGGATTGGGAAATGGACTAAGTGTGGGAAAAAGAATTACCCAGAGGAAGGCTGAGATGCTAATTCCAAAAAGAAAAAAAAAAAAAAAAAAGAGGAACACTGTGCAGGCAAGAACCTCAGACACTTTTTCCATATCATCCTGGACTCCTCTTCCCTTCACCCCTTGATCCAAACAAGTGCTTAGTTCCAGTGACTTTCTATCCTAAACATGTTTCTTACCTGTCTCCTTTCAGACCCCACTATTACTGACTTACCTCAAGCTCCCATTGTGTCTCACCTGCAACTGTAATGGCCCTCCCCACAGTCTTGCATCCATACTGCAATTCCAATCTGATCATAGTTAGTACCATCTCGCTTACAAATCTATCAGGGCCTAGCTACCTATGATGTAAAGACCAAGCGCCCTAGCAGGACATTTAAGGCTCTCCAGGATTTGCCCTGCTTCGTCTCTCAACATTCCCCAACATACACCTGATATCATATTAACGCTAATAAAGAAAAATAATATTTCATAAGTTCTATCGAGGCACCAGGTTCTATACAAAGAGCCCTCTGTGCCCTCACAACAACCTCACTGCAATCCTCATTTTACAGATGAGAAAATCCAGCCTTAAATAAGAGGCCAAGCAAGTTGCCCAAATGCACACAGCTGAGAAGTACTAATGCCATTACTGTAACTCAGACACGTCTGTGTGGAAACAAAGTCTGATCTCTTAACTACTAGACTGCGTTGCCACACTGAACTGCGTTTAGTTCACCAGACTTGCCGTGTTTTGTTTTGTTTTCTTTTTTTCTTCCACTGGGTATATTCTTCTCTTACATGTCTGACTGGTCAACCCCCAGGCAACCTGAAGATCTAGCCCAACTGCCTGCTTTCCAATGAAGCCTTCCTTGACACACACAAACAGAGCTGATCACCCTTCCCTTTATGAGGGATATATAGTAACTTGGGGATACTGGAAACCCTAAAGATTTAAGATAATGATATAATTAAATAAATTATGGCCTATGGTAGAATATTAAACAATATCAAAAGTCATCAAAAAGTAAAAAAAAAAAACAACACTAATAATCTGAAACTTGGCTCCCAATATAAGGTGAGTAGGGAAGGCACAGCAGAGTACAAAGTGCTAAATAATGCATGCTTCTACCTTCATAAAGTATGTTTCAAAAAACTGACATACTCAAAATATAGAATAGTGATTAAGAGAATGGAGCCTTAGTGTCAGCAATGGATCTAAGCTCCATCTTTGTCACTTACTGGTTCTGAAACCTTGGGAAAGATACATAACCCACGTGAATCTCTGAACCTCTGAATATGTGTGTGAACACATGTGTGCATCTATATCTATCTACACCTATATTTCTATCTGTATCATATCTGTATCTATATCTCCACTTATAGAGAGAAGGGGAATAAGAGACTAGAAGGAAATATATACCAAAAGGTAACAATGATGGTTAATTTGACTGGTGTTGACTTTGTATTTTTATATATATCCATACTTTTTCCAAATATTCCACGATGCATAGGTGTTTCCCTTATCTATATTCTGACCCCTTCTCTGCACTAATAATATGCTGTGTCTAATTTAAAATTTGGGCCCTCAGGGGCGCCTGGGTGGCTCATTTGGTTAAGCAACTGCCTTCCGCTCAGGTCATGATCCTGGAGTCCTGGGATCGAGTCCCACATCTGGCTCCCGGCTCAGCAGGGAGCCTGCTTCTCCCTCTGACCCTATCCCCTCTCATGCTGTTTCTCTCTCTCTCTCTCTCAAATAAATAAATAAATAAATAAAATCTTTAAAATTTGGACCCTGAGAGCAGAAACCACATCTAATCATCTAATCACGCATCCCACATCACACCATACACGGCATCGGTGGGAAATGACCCGGTGGTTAGCACTGTCACAACCATGGCAGATATATCTGGCACACCTGACAGGTCTTCTTTGGAAAACAGTCAATTTTTGACAATTTAAGGGTTGATTATCCAGTTTTAAATTATCTATATCCTTATACTCTATGACATTTCCCTCCTGCTGACCAAATCTGAAGGTTTCATGGCTCCTTAAAATCTCCACCATGACAAGAAGAGAGAAACAAAATTGATGATATTGTAATCAATCAAACTACTTACTCTGTGGAACCACTGATCATTATGTTCACTTCAGAATCTCCAACATGAGAAATTTCTTTTTAAATGTAATGGTAGGGGGGGAAAAAAAACTTTCTCTTGAGAAAATACTCTGTTTTCTTTTTTATTGATAAAACTATGTAGCTTGTGTTTTACCTCTGGTCTTGGGTATTAGAAGGCTTAGTGTTATTTGTTGCCCTGTCTTCGTCCTTTGCTTAAATCTGGTTTTCCAGACCTTATTTTTATGGCCTTTTTTTGGTAGCCTGTCTCAGCTTACTTTTTGAAGGAGCTAGGTTAGAAATAAATTTGCTAAGGACCTTTGAAAATCTGTGCTAATAAATAGTAATACCTTATATTTTTTTGCTTTTTTAATAGTTTCACAATTATGACCTTACCTATTTCTCCTTACCCTATAAATAGGGCAGCCATTATCCCAACTTCATAGATATGAAAACTGACAAAAAGCCTCTGGTAGGATAAGAAAGAAAAACCAGAGGCTCTGGAGCTAGACTGCCTGAGTCTGAATTCTGGTTCTATTCTGGTTCCACCTAGAGTCGCACCTTTGGATAAACTGCTCAGTCTTTCTGTCCCTCAGTATTTTCAGTTGTAAAATGAGGAGGAGGATGATAATAGTTAACTAGCGCAGGGAAGTATTATGAGGATTGGTCAGGCACACAGACCAGTGCCTGGTACACAGTAGGACTCGTAAGTGTCTGAGGTTGTTATACCTCTGTCCCTGTCACTGAACATCCTGCATCAACTATTCCTCTGTGTCCCACATTATCAGAGCCCTAGTTAGCTGGGGCTGCCACAACAAACCACCGTGTGGGTTAAGCAACCAGAATTTATTTCTCACAGTTCTGGAGGCTGGGAAGTCCAAGATTATGGTGTGGGCTGAACTGCTTCTCCAATGAGGGCTCTGTTCCTGGTTTGCAGACAGCCAACTTCTTGCTGGGTCCTCACATGGCGGAAGGACGACAGAGGGAGCCCTGGTATCTCGTCCTCTTCTTCTAAGGACACCAATCCTGTCATGGGGGCCTACCCTTATAACCTCACTTAAGTGTTTTGGGGATATGTTAGAAAGTCCTAAAGGTAATTTTTTTTCTCTTTTAATATAATAATTAGATTATTACATGCCAAAGGCCCCACCTCCAAATACCATCACACTGAGTGTTAGGGCTTCAACATATGAATTTTGGGAGGAATGCAGTCCCCCAAGTTATGGGATTCAGTCCATAGCAGTCATCATTCAAAGCATACTGGACAGAGATCTGCCTTTGCCATAGATAAGAAGAAGAAATGGTTTCCTGAGAACAGTGAAAACATGATCATGCAGTCATATTAAACCTGATTTCAGATGGACCAAAAAAAAACAACCTTTAGGACTTTCCATCATACAGCCAAAGACATATAAATTTCATCACGTAGTGCAATGGTTAACAGGGGCTTTAATACTGGACAGGCCTGGGTGTGACTTGCCACTTATTAGCTGTGAAGCCTTGGGGCAAGCTCTAGAACCTCCAGAGCCATACTGTCTTCTGTTATAAAATGAAGATAATAATGGCTCTTACTTGGTATGGCTTTTATGTAAAGCACACAGCACGATGCCCGGACCATAGCAGGCAGTCAATAAACATCACAGGGATCGCTGCTGTGTTGTTATCATTATAGATTATGCCAAGTATACCAAAAGCCATCAAATTCAATTTCTTTTATAATATTCTGCAATTCAGACTTCTAAGAAATAATTCAGAATTTTCTCCAAGTGAGTTAAAATTACAGAGGATTTACATTAGTGGAGGAAAAAAAAAATGTGTGCCCTCCAAAATGGACAGTTTTATTAAGTTATTCTGCCCCCAAATTTCTGGCTGACTGCAGGGTTCATTACATCAATACTTTAAAAAAATAGTTTACTATAGAATGAATCCCTTTTGTTATATAGAATTATATGATGGATTATATGATGAGTATAGACCTTAAAACTCTCACCCTGATTCTGATAAATGTTGGTAAAATGTAAGGCTTAAATTTTATAGTTGGATGTGTTTATTTCATTTTGGTTTTGAGGATTGGTCAAGGGGAGGGTTATGTGTTTGAGTATTGGGAAGAATTCAGTCTAACTGTTTCAGTAATTAAAATAAACTTAATTAAATTTGTGCTTAATTAAACTCATACAACAGACTTTATTAAAGGATAGTATCCATTGCATTCCTAGAGCTATCATCTTAAAACATAAAATCACATCAAGAACACAGGTAGGCACTCCTTTAAGAAAATCTAACATTCAAAGACCTCAACCTGTAAAATGGAGAAAGGACATTTGCTTTTCAAAACAGACTCTGTTTCATGAAAATACAGCTTTCTTTCAAAATCAAGCTTTGTACAGTATTTTAAATGACTCAATGGCAAGAAATTTGATTTGCACAGACCACAAATATTGAATAAAATGAAATGTTTGTGTCTGGAGTAAATAAAAAGCTCACTTTTTTCATTTTGATGCCATTATTTTCAGGTATCTTCTAACACATTCCTACAGTTTAAAAATAATAACCAGTTTGGATGATTTGGCCTTTACAATTTTACAATGGGTCTGGTGATCATGTGTACCTCACCACAACTGACGTGAAAAATGCAGTGCCCTGACAGCTCGCATTAAGCATCATGCAGCAAAAGTATAATTAGCATTTCTGTGCTAATTAAAAGTGATGCTGGGTTAGTTCCAATATCATGCTTTTAAATGGCTGATGTCTCAAGAGTACAAAGTTGGGGGAGAGATGCATTTAAAATGGAAAAACCCTGTGCAAACTTTCCTAAGTGATTCGGATTTGTGGCTGTTGTTATTTACATCTTATTATAATGGCAGACTTCAAGATGACTTCTGTTAATCAGTTTACCATTTTCACTTTCCCTACTTTGCCAGCAGTAGGGAATTCAAGATGTTTTTCTGCTTCTTTAAATCCTTTGACCGTATGCTTTCACACAAAATTAATTAAGGATTTTCTAAATAGAGAACATACCATACAAGAAAGAAGCAATTCAGGATTTTCAGTTTTTCTTTTGCACAGTGCAAAGTACATAGTGTACTCAGCCACTTCAGCTTTTCCTACAAGTGAAAATTTTTAAAGACAAATACCATGTCCCCCACCCAATGGTTTTTCAAATAAACAGATGATTGCCACTGATTAAATACTTTTTTTTTTCCCCAAACATAGTCCAATTATTTAAAATCACAAAGGTTCTACATGGTGTTAAACCTGATTTTCTTTTCAGGCGAAATGTTGGAGGATCACCAAGATGTGGGGAGAGAGGAAAGCTATTGTTCCGCCACATTCCTTTCCTGTTAAATCAACTTGATATACGCGATAAATTAAGTCTGCACTGCAGGTCAGTGAATTTCTATTAACTACTTATTATGGAAGAAAGGAAAGCAGCCCAGTCAAGAACTCTTACACATTAGCCAAAGCAAGCTGTCACTCTGTTTAACTTTTACAATAAATGTTCCTCTGTGTCACACATGTGAAAGAAAAAACATCATTTGGCATTTAAGCTCTCATTGCCACTATATATTAAAGCAAAGAATCAGTAGATTGAATACTTCTCCTGATTTAAAAGGCTAGGAAACTCTGAATTTTGCTAAGATTTTGCTGATTTATCAAGTAACTACTTCAAAATAGGCCTCTAGGGATTCTAAAAATATAGAAACCTTGCTAAGATCTGTTACAGCTATACTCCCAACTCCGTCTACCCACTTCTCTGGGGTCTAACAATTGGTGGGTGGAAATGAGGCCTCCCCTCAGAGTGAGTCCCCAAAGGCGGAAATGGCTCAAGTTTTCCCCATAGGGACTAAATGAGCAAAAGACTACAGGAGGAGACCAATGTCAGAGATCCTAGCATGAGGATCACAACTCCTAAGATGCTGGAAAGAGCCCAGCCCACAAAACTCAGTGGGTTCTAAGCCCCAGGAGCATGCCTGGGATCCTTAGACAAGAGGTAGATAAGTGGATAAGAAGTAACTAAGCACATGGGCCTGGTCCTCCCTGTCCCCAGCCCTTCAGAATCTTAAAAAAAAAAAAAAAATGGGGCAGGAGGCTTCTTCTGATGTTTCTGTGGGAGGCTGGAGGTACACCAACCACCCAGAATGTAGACACCACACTGCCTTCTATCACTCACTTCCTGAACTGCTACCCCTTCAGACCTCCTACAACCAGACCTGAGTCCCAGTGAGGATGCTAGAAAAATAAACAAATGAATAAATAAAACATATTTTTTAAAATTATATTAAAGCCAGAGAGAGTAAGATCATTCAGAGCAAACAGAACACATGTCTAAGAAAATAGAATTGCTAGGGAAAATAAATGATGATGGTGTAACACATATTTTTTGTAAAAAAACAAAATGTAATCGCAGTCACAAAGTAAAAACAAACAAACAAAAAACTTTCTGGAAGAAAATCAAAACACAGACCATGATTTTGCAAATAAACAATTTAGTAGATTAATTTGAAGACTGAATATTTACTGTTAAGATCCAAATTAGTGACTTGGAAATGAAGGATAAGAAATATCTCAAAACACAAAGCCAAAGTATAAAGAGATTAAAAATATATATATATATAAAGAGAGAAACATGAAGAGATTAAAAATTATAAAAGGTTAGAAATATTGAGAGAAAGGACAAAACTTTGGAGAACGAAGTCAAGAATTTAGTTTTTCTTCTTCCCCCCAGAAGAAGACAGAGATACAATGTCAAAACAAATAACAGAAAATTTTCTCTGAACTGAAAACTTGAGTCTACAGAATGAAAGGACATGGTTCAAGCATAGATTAATAAGAAAATACAGGTTTAAGACTATTCTAATAAAATGCATGGATTCTAAGGATTAAGAGAAAATTGAACAAACTTCTAGACAGAAGCAAAACAAAACAAGTTACCACCAAGGAAACAGCATCAGGCAGCAGACTACTCCTCTGCGACACTGAGAACCAGAGGCTGATGAAGTAACGCTCAGAGACTATGGAGAAGAAAGAACTGTAAGGATCTGGACAGGGGAAAGGACAAATAGAAGGTAGGAAGAAGGGTAAATGGCATTGCTCCAAAGTTCATTTCACTGGGATGGAGTCAAATGGAAGGGAACAGTGCCTCTTGCTAAGAAAATTATCGGTATCTTATTTTTGAAATACTATTACAGAAATACACGTAAGATTATAAGTACAGAGAAGGACTAAAATAGTACAGTTGATCTTCCAAATAAATAAGAAAATGATCAAAGCAAATAAAATTAGGATAAGGAGAAAGTGGAACAACAAAATAAATCATAAAGGAAGAAAAAAGGAATAAAATCAAGTCACTACACTAAAATTCTAAATAGACTAAATTCTCCCATTGCACAAAACTGTCAGACTGGACTAAAAGAGAACACCTGGATTTATGCAATTGAAAAGAAACAATTGTACAACAAAGTGATTAAGAAAGGTTGGAAACAAGTGTATGGACAATGACAAATACAAAGAGTCTATTAATATTAGACAAACTGGAATTTAATGTTAAAAGCCCTAAACAGGAAATACAGGGTCATTAGGTTTTCATACAAGGCATAATAATGAAGATAAAATAACTATAATTTTGTACATGGTAGGAGCTAAATATAAAAAGCAAAAATTATTACAAATGTGAGACCTTGATAAAAATATAATTTTAGCTTGAAATACCAATATATCTTTTGAGCATTACATAACTCTAGTTTACAAAAAATGAGATTAGAAAAAAATGAATACTGCAATTTATAAACTTTACTTAATAAATCTATGTTATTGGGTTGAATTGTGTGCCCCACCCCCCGCAAAAAAAAAAATCACATGGGGGTCTTAATCCCCAAACCTCAGAATGTGACTGCATAGAGAGATAGGACTTTTGAGTGGTAATTAAAACTAAATGAGGTCATATGGGTGGGCCCTAATCTGGCCTGACTGGTGTCCTTATTAGAAAAGGAAATTTGGATACAGAAAGTACCATGAGTGATGCATGCTCACAGAGGAAAGACCATCGGAAGACAGTGAGAAGGTGGCCATCTATAGGCCAACAAGGGAGGCCTCACAGGAAGCCAAGCTTGCTGGCACCCCCAGAACTACAGGAGAATAGATGTCTGTTGTTTAAGCCCACCCAAATGTGTAGTACTTTGTTATGGCAGCCTTGCAAACCAATACAATCTATATTGAATCTCTTAATTCTCAAATAGGAAGTATCTTCTCAGAGAGAGAGAGAGTGTGTGTGTGTGTATGTGTGTGTGTGTGTGCGTGTGTGTTTGGAGAGAGAACGGTCCATGGGTCATCTATTAAAAAATTATATATTAACCACAAAGAATACCTCTAATACATTTTTAAAAGATACATGCTACATTCTCCAATTATAAAATGATACAATTAGAAACAAATAATAAAAAGTTTCCTCCAATAAAAGTATAACTACTAGGAAATTAAGGCACATACTTTTAGAAAATTCTTGGACCAAAGAGGAATCAAAAGAAAAATGACAAACTATTTTGTAAGCAATGAAAAGAAGACTATTTCCTACCAGAATCTATCAGAATGTACTTTCAAACCTAAGGGAAAGAGATCCATTAGCACAGAGTTTTGAAAGGTCAAAAAAATTTTTAAAGCTATTATTGGAAAGAAGCATTGAAATCTGATAGATTCTCAGCTGAGTTTTTCAAACCCAGTTTTTTTTAACTGGAGCACTATTGGCATTTTCAGTGGGATAATAATTTGTTGTACAGGACTGTCCGGTGCATTGCTTGGCATTAACCCATCCCTAGCTTGTAGGTACACAATAACATTAGGATCCCACCATGACTGAGATAACCAAAACACCTGTGCAACTGCAAATGTTCTGATGAACACATAATTTCAGTGTTATTTAAACTATTCTAGGGCATAGAAAATGAAGGAAATCTCCCTAGTGGATCTAGCTTTACTGCAACACTAAATTGTGATAAGATAGTAGGAAATAAAACCTGCTAATACAATGTTACTTAAAAATTTGTTCTTGTTATTAGTTAGGAAGACTTAATGCACAAAAATGTCTATATAAATATCTATCAATATATCAGTGTAATTATAATGTAACTTCAATTAGATTTCCAATATGACACTCTTAAAATTTTGGCTCTAATGGTAATATAATTTTATATGAAAGGATAAAATACCTAGGAACAGTAAAGAATAAAATAAGACTTGGTTTACCAGGTATCAGAACATACTACAAAAAGAATATGATATCAACTTAGAAATAGGAAACTGAGTCACTGGAACATAACAGAAAATGAAAAATCAGATGCTAGTGTATGAGGATTTAATATACGGCAAGGATACCATTCGTTTCACTGGGTAAAAATGAATTACTTAATAAATTATCTTGGTTATCCATTGGGAAAAAAATTATTTGAACTACCATCTTACAGTATATACCAAAACAAATTTGAGATGCATTAAAGATATAAACATTAAAATATTAAACAAAACTATTTTTTAAAAATCTAGGAGGCTATGTATATTATTGAGGGGCAGGAGAGTCCTTTCTCATCCAAACCAAAAACTCATACTGTAAAAGGTAAAATAAACATATTTGGCTAAGTAAAAACTAGACACTTTCGATAACAAAAGTTACCCTAAACAAATCCAACAGACAAACAACACATTTGGGGAAAAAATACTGCAAAGCAGAAGAAAACCAGACAGTTAATATATGATTTGTACAGAAAAAGCTTCTACAAATTACAGGAAGGCAAACAGTTTTTTCCGAATAGGAAAAGAATAGGAGGAGAAAACTTATAGAAGAGCTGATATAAATGGCTAGACAGTATTCAAAAATGTTCAATTTCCCTAGTAGTGCAGGAAGTTTAAATGAAAGTAAATGAAATATCCATTATGCCCATTAGATTGACAAAGTATGGAAGAAAAATAATTACTATTGTTGAACTTTTAAAACATGTCCATTTTACATTTCTTAAAGAGAACAAAAATGTGTGTAAGGGTAAAAATATGTTTAAAAGGATATGTGAACTATAAAAGCCTTTTTGGTAAAGAATCTGCCCATATTCATTAACAATATACATATCTTTGACTGAAAACTTGTCCCTCCTGGGAATCTAGCCAAAGAAATAAAAGTTCAAATATATAAAAATATGATACAGGATATTCAATATATCACTGTTCATAAAAGCTACCAAGAGCAACTACAACAAAATGGAAACAAAGTAAATGTCCATCAATTAGATCCACTGTAGAATATTATACAGCCATCAAAAAGAATGAATTATAGCTCTGCCAACTGGGATAAAAGGGGTATTTTGAGTGACAAAACCAATGTAGAAAAAACGCTTCTAAAAATGACAGTATTATAAAACAATGATCAAACTTCCTAAAATATTACATTTATGTATGTGTGTGTATATATAGGTTTGCACCTGATTGTATGATCATGTGAATAAATATGGATTACACATAATATACACCTTTATATATTGGGTCATACAATTTAATTATATGAGATGGATGGATGAATGGATATATAGCAGCAATAGTGGGGGAAAGGGGGGATAAATAATTTGTACTAAAATATTGTAGTTCTAGGTGGCGCCTGGGTGGCTCAATCATTAAGCGTCTGCCTTCGGCTCAGGTCATGATCCCAGGGCCCTGGGATCGAGCCCCGCATCGGGCTCCCCACTCTGCTGGAAGCCTGCTTCTCCCTCTCCCACTCCCCCTGCTTGTGTTCTCTCTCTCGCTGTGTATCTTGCTCTGTCAAATAAATAAACAAAATCTTTAAAAAATTAATTAATTAATTAATTTTTAAAAATATTGTAGTTCTATAAATACATGTACATAGTGATATAAAATCAAATACACACACCTTATCTCACTGAGTCTAAGATAATCTTTTTTGCCTTTTAATATCTCAGAAATCAGAATGCATCTTATAGTTGAGAGCATCTGGTATCTCACAATTAATTGGCAGGGTTTTCTTTCTTTTCTTAGTGAAACATAAAATGATGGTGCCTTAAGTGGATAAGATATGGTATTATACTAATATCATACCCCTCAAAAAGTGCCTTTAACCCAAGTTGAAAATGGTGCATCCAACTGAAGAGCAGACAGAGCTTTAAAAATCAGTAGTCTTTTTCCACATTTCTTTAAGTGGATTAAAAAAAAAAAAGTGTGCAGGGGTAAAAATGGATCCATTAGGACAGAATGATCCAGTAGACAAATAATCTAACAGTGTTATACTCTTACAAGTGGATTAAAGAAGAGAGGCCATGCCTTGAAATCCACCTTGGAGGGCAATTGAAATAAGAGTATTTCATTGGCCTTTCTGCAACCCTTCAGCACACAACCAGGGCGAGACAGCAAAGTATTTTTCTCCTGCCTCGACTGCGCTCTCACTGGCAACCTGGGGCCCTGATCAAACCAGTCTTCTTTCGCTCCCAGAGGGAACAGCAGGCCTAGGGAGGCAGTGTTTCTTTCTCTGGCGTTGTGAAGTAACTGAGGACTTAGAGGAAACGGACATTTTGGCCACAGGGCTCACTAAAGGAGAATCCTTAAGTTGACTCCCAATGGGCCCATTTAAAATAGGTCTTTCTGATCTCATGTGGGATTTTCCAAAAGTCAGCATCTAGGAACACGAAAAGTTATCTGCACAAATCTTTCATTTGCTTTAAAAGCAGTGCCTTACAATCTATATCTAATAAACAGAATGTATTTATTTATAACCTTTCAATGACCAAAATGAGAATGTGAATATTCCACTCTTAGAATGTGAACCGATGATTCTCAGACAATCTAAAGCCAGTACTTCTACTTATGACTCCTAAAGTTCTTTTTTCTTTCCCTTAATGTTGTCCTCTGACCACACTGATCAAGAACTACTAACCTGAAAAGGAAAGAGAAGAGGATCCATAAAAGAATAAAGACACTCTGGAGGGTATTATGCTAAGTGAAATAATTCAATCAGAGAAAGACATGTATCATATGACCTCACTGATATGAGGAATTCTTAATCTCAGGAAACAAACTGAGGGTTGCTAAAGTGGTGGGGGGGTGGGAGGGATGGATGCCTGGGTGACAGACATTGGGGAGGGTGTGTGCTATGGTGAGCTCTGTGAATTGTGCAAAACTGTTGAATCACAGACCTGTACCGCTGAAACAAATAATACATTATACATTAAAAAAAGAAGAAGAAGAAGAAGATACCAGGAGGGGAAGACTGAAGGGGGGGAAATCGGAAGGGGGAGACAAACCATGAGAGACTATGGACTCTGAAAAACAAACTGGGGGTTCTAGAGAGGAGGGGGGTGGGGGGATGTGTTAGCCTGGTGATGGGTATTGAGGAGGGCACATTCTGCATGGAGCACTGGGTGTTATACACAAACAATGAATCATGGAACACTACATCAAAAACTATTGATGTAATGTATGGTGATTAACATAACATAATAAAAAAAATACTAAACAGAAAAAAAAAAGAATAAAGACACTCAGGTTGCAAAAGCTGATGGTTAGAAATCACCGTTGAATTTTCCTCCATATTTTAATGAACTTATTACAGGCCTGGTATTGGCTCTGGATACCAGAATATATAAAATAAGTACATGACCCAATTCCTTGGATGACTTATAATCAGGAAATAAATCAGAGGATAATTTACAGAATGTAGTACTGCTAGTCAATCCCTCAGTGTATGCTATTTGCAAGTACGCTATTTATATGACTGTCCTTTCTTCCCAAATGAGGCCTCCATTCCTTGTTTTCCCTGATGTCCACCTCCACCTGTGCAATATCCAAGCTGTCCATGCCTAACGGGGTCAGCTAGGGGCTGGTACAAAATGGTGTTGGGTCCCAAATTCTCTTCATCACCTTCCCATCCCCTCTTCAGTGAGATCATGAATATGCTATCCTAGCCCATGTTCTCATTCTTTGGTTATTTTTAGCTCAATTAATTTTATCTCAGTAACCATTTCTCACCAGTACACATTATCTTTAACTCATTTCCTTGACCACTTTCACCTAATGTCAATTGCTTCAGGAAAGATCTAGGGAAAGGTTCAGACACATTATAATGTGTCATTTAATTTAAAAACTTTTTTTAACTTCTCTGACTTGATAAAAACTTGGAAGTTTTTAAGAGAAAAGAGGATTAGCACTTTAAAAATATTTGCCCCCCAGGGCACCTGGGTGGCTCAGTTGGTTGAGTGCCTGACTCTTGATTTTGGCTCAGGTTATGATCTCAGGGTCCTGGAATCGACCCCCACCGTCAGGCTCCGTGCTCAGCAGGGAGTCTGCTTCAGTATTCTCTCTTTCCCTCTGCCCCTCCCCCGGCTTGCTCATACTCTCTCTCTAAAATAAATAAATCTTTAAAAATAAATAAATAAATAAATAAAAATAAAAATATTTGCCCTCAAAAAAGGATGTAAGAGAGAAGATTTAAATCACTAAAACTGGGTCTTTTAAAAACAATACCTATTATTTGTATTGTCTTTAGTATGTTCTGAAAATGGATGGGGGGGGTGAGAATCAAGTAGAAAGCAAGAGAATATTCAGTGACAGGCAATATAAGTAGTTTTTAAAATTGCCAAACAAAGAAAGCCCAGGATCACTGTAAGCCACGTGACAAAAAATAATATTAATTAAATGGAATCAATCACAAGGGGAAAAAATAGATGTAGAGAGCAAGGCTAAAAGTTGAATGGAGAAAGGTAGTTCTCCTTTGGATTTTGAGGAGTGGGAGAGAGGAAGTGAGTACTTAAGATTCACTGAGCCCAAGGCCTCTATGTATGGTTGTGCAGGTTGTGAACTGCACAAAGGCTCCCAATGAAGGTGATGAGTGGAACTGAATCCAACTTGTGTTCCCTGGCATGGGGCAATATTTGTTTGGAGAAAGAGGTAGTTTTTTTCTTGCCTGAAGGGATATGTCTGCCTGGTGGGAGCATCTTTTTCTAATTAACATGTGGCCTTTTAAAAATGGTTTCCAAATTCTTTCATACTCCTCCTAACAAGAAGTGTGATCTATGGCTCATCCCCTTTGAATCTAAGGGTTGTTTTTTTGTTTTATTTTTTTTTACTGCTGGATCAATAGAAAATTGAAAGTGACAAAGTGGCAACTTCCTCTTCCTGCATTTTGGGCCATTCACTCATTCACTCTTGGAAGCTAGCTACCATCCCGATGGCTACCTGAAGGTGCCTCGTGCAGGAGTTCTGCCTGAGTCTCAGCTGAGGCCCTGGCGAACAGCCAGCGTTAACCAGCAAACAGGTATGTAAAGACACCGCCAGGTGACACTCAGCTTTTGGGTCACACGCAGCCTTCTACTCTCTCCCTCTGATACCCCAGACATTGTAAAGCAGAGGCAAGCTGGTGTTGATGGGCCCTGCCCAAATTCCTGACCCACAGAGTCCCTGAGCATGATAAAATGCTTGCTTATGCTCCTCTGCTTTGCAGTGGCTGGTTCTGCAGCAACAGATAACTGGGACATCATCCACCGGGACCTACTTCTCACTCGTGCAGAGGTTCTGTACAGCCTAGCGGCAGCTCTGACCCAAACCCTTGCTCAATGCTCTCCTAGGCTGTGCTTACCAAATTGAGTCTTCACGTACACGCCGCCACTGACTCCCATTTGACAGAGTCAGCTTGGTATGCAAGGCTCTTGGCCTATCTCTCCTAACTCCTCCCTCTCCACTGGCCCAAATCTCACACCATGTTTTATCTACAGTCCCACTTCCCAAGCACAGCTCTCTCTTGTCTGTCGGTCTTTACGAATGCCGACGCCTCTACCTGAAATGTCTTTCTTCCTCTCCCACCCTCCATCTGCACTGCTGTATTCTCACCTTCTCACTTGGTTTTCCCATGCCAAAATTGTCGGTAATGCAGAGGATTCCCGTACATATTTCATTCTGAACCAACTGGAACAGTGAAAGCTCAATGGTTTCCCTTGGAGTTGCCAAATACACCTTCCAGATACACCAGAAATGCCTTTCCACAGAAGCAAAGGGAGGAACATGACTGCCAGCCAGATTCCAGAATCACCACCTTAATCTGTGTCACCCTGCAACGCACTCAGATGCAAGTTTGAAAACTCATTCCCACAAAGGAATGATGTAAATTCAAGAAGTCTTAAAGTCAATTCTCACCATTAAAGCAAAATGGCATGCATCACAACGTCTTCGGGATGTTTTAATCTCTTACTGACTAGAACCTCAGAGTAAGCAAAAGTGGAAAATAGCCTAGAAATCACATTTAGCCTTCGTTTCATCTGGCGCGAGGAAAGCTGTGACGAGGTACTGTTGGACCAGCAGCAACACAACCCACAGCCTAAGCTGGCTGTAGCAGGTGTCTGAGATTCCTGAGCTCAAAATAAAAACTCCGGAGGTTTAACAAGAACAGCTTAAGAGCTGTGATCGGGAGCAACTCGTTTCTTCCTGATGATTTTCTGCACTTTTATTTTCGGCTTCTTCTCCATATAATCCCCATCATGAAACAATTAAAACAAAAAGCGACTGGACTTGAAAATGATCGCTTTGATTAAAAAAAAAAAATGTCCACACCATGAAATAAATGCTGGTCTCAAATAAAATCTTCCATGTGTTATGAAATGAGACAGCCCTAATCTCTCAAATAACAAAGATTAGGCAAAAATGATAGAATGTGAATGTCAAAGAGACTCACAGGAATAAATGGAAAATTGATAGATGCCCTGGAGTTTCCAAAACACTTTTTTAAAAAATTTTAACACATTCTGTGACATAATATAAAATCTGTGGCATTCCATGGGAAAATAAATGTTTATTTTCAATATAAGCTTTGAAATGTGTAAATAAAAGCAGACAGGCTCCTTTCTCCAATGCTGAAGGTGCTGATAGGCTAACAAGCATTTCAATGAAAAGAAGATACGTATCTCTGAAAGTGATGTCTGCCTATCTCACTCCTCCCTGTCTACCTGCCTTTCCCTTTTTTTTCTTGTCATCTCAATTTTCTGTCTGCTCTCTCTTTTTTATTTTATTATTATTTGCCCTTTCCTTTCCTTCTCACCATAACTCTCTTTCCAATCAAATGACCTATTATTCCTTGTGGTCCTACTCTGTGCAGGTCAATTGGCTGCACCTTAGGACAACATGAATGCAACAGGGGGGTCCTTGTCAGCCTGGAGAGTACAATCAAGCTGAAAGATAAGAGAAGAACCCAGAGAGCCACAAGCAGGCAGTGCCGAACTGTAAATGCTGGAGTGTTCCAAGAGATGGGCCTTAGAAGATGAGCAGACTCTGGTATCCTGGCAGAGTATTCAGCCAAGGAATACTGGGAGCAAAGACATAGGGGAAGGAGAGCACCATATTTGTTGCAAAGTTCAACCAAGTAGACTCTTTAGTGTTGGTGTAGGGTTCACGTAGCAAAGTGGTAAGAGACAGGGTTACAAAAGTAGATGGGATCCACATGGTAGGGGGCTTTGAACGCTAGGCAAAGGAATTTAGACTGGACTGTCTACCATGAAGAGCCAGTGGTGTTTTTATGGTGGGATTTTTTTTTTTTTTTTGGTTGGATTTTAAAGAACTATCTTTGAGAATCCTCCCCTCCCTACCCTTTCATTCTGGCCAACTGTCCTCTTGTTATTTGTTATATTTGTAGAATGTAATGTTGCATTCTTCCTTCTATTCTCCATCATAAAAGTAGGCAAGCTAAAGATTTCATGTGTATCTTTTTAAGTCACATACATTCCTTGGGTTTCTGTGAATGAGTAACCAAAAGAAAATAATACTCAGGTCTGGTTGTTTAGAAATAAAAGATTTTGAAGATTATCTTTCAGGAAAAAAGAAAAAAGATGAGATGAATCCAAGTCCACTATAAAATCCAAGAAATAAGTTTTGGGATATCCAACCTATTCCATAGAGATCTCCAAGAATATAGCTAAATACTTCTGATTTAAATGGAGTTTGGCTTGCAATCCTTGATATGGCCTTTTCTGATTCCTCACTAAAACACTTATAAAGTCAAATAAAAATATAAAACCACACCACCATAAAAATAATGGTTATAGACCACTTATTACTAGACTCTAAGAAGTACTTCAAATAAATATATGGCTCACAAACAAATTAAAATGTATGCTTGCAGGGCCTCAGAGACCCTGGTCTGAAGGACCACAAGCCTGAGAAGCCAGATGCTGTTTACTCCCCTCCCACCTCCTCCAAGTCACTGATCTTTCTCCATCCCTTTCCTCAGACTAAAACTCCCAGAAAATAGTAAGGCAAGAACTAGACAGCGAATGTTGCATTATTACTTCCTTTTCTGTTGCTGCACACTGGGAAGACCCTTTCTCTTCCCCAACAGTGCTCTGAAAATCATATGGAAAATATCCAGGAACTCAGAGGAAGTGTACACTCTTGAAAATGCTTTCCTTATAGGAATCAGAAGAAATTCTAAGAATTAGTTCAACAGCCTCAATTGGATACTGTCCAAGAAGCTAAGATACCTAGAGAAGAGGCTGATAACAAGATAAAGTGTTAAGAATAAAAGACAATAGGATGAGTTTTGAAAACAGTGAGTTGAGTGCAAAAGAAGCTGGGTGGCCCAAGGAAGATTTGCAAGAAAACCAAAATTGCAATAACAAAATTAAAACTCACACAGAACCTGGTAAAGAGTGGAATCCACACTCTAGAAAATCAAATCAGAAATAGGGATCAGGAGAACATCAGCACTGCCTTCTCTGCCAATGACAGATAAGAAGGCAAGGATGCATCTGTGATTACAGATACAAAGGCAGGAGAGATCAACAATGCAGTCCTATAAGGAGTGGCTCTCATTTGCATGAAGATCCTATAAATGAATCAAGAGTTCAATTTGCAACAAAGAAACTGGGAAGGAAGTTAAATACGGCCTTACTAGGAGTATTACTAAGCTAAAGGCATAACCTGAAACTAAGAGAGGTCATTCCTCTCTAAAGAGGTAGACACAAAGTCTCATTTGGTCTTAGCTACAATAGAGAAATAAAGGACAGTTCATAGTGAGTTCATAGTACAAAGCCACTGCCAGGGTTGAAATCCTGGATTCATCACTATGTGACCTTGCCTGAGTTATTTTATTTCTTTTTGCCTAAAAATTAAAATTATAAGTAAATTATAAAATGGTAATAATCATAGCTCTTTCTTCAAGGCTTTTGTGTTACTGCTGTTACTCAAATGAGAGAAAAGATTTAAATACACAGCCCTAGAGATGAAGAGAAATATGTTAAAATAATTAGAGAAGCCAAAAAAATGCAAACTTCAAATAGGAAGTTTGGGAATTAGTTGCAATTCTTGGGCAGGGGGTGCGGCAGGGAGGGAGGGTGCAGGATCCCACCTACTGAAATCAAAAGGAAGAACTGCATAATTTAAACCAGAAGGAGCCAACTTCATCTACAGGCAATGGATTGGGAGTCCCCTGTTGTCATAACAATAATACTATGCTATCCCACTAGACCCTATGGATCCTGGTCAAAAATCTCTAGCCAATAAGCATCCTCAGCATCCAGTTCTCCCCAGACGGTAACTCCAACTTTTTGGAATGACAACCTACATTTATTTTAGATAATTCAATCTAGTGGGTAAGTGTCTTTTCCCTCCAGGAAGTTTTGCATTAAATGTAGAAATGATAAAGTGAATCAAACCTATAGAACTAATACTTTTGTAATAAATATAGGACTAGGTTTCTAATCCTTGGACAATATTTTTATGTGTAGTATATATAAAAAGGTTTAATGTTTAAGAGAATGTGGCATATCAGTGAATATGACAGATTAGTCTTGGGATTTCAATTTAAAAGGTGTAATTGAGTAATGGATTTCAGACTTTTACCTTTAAGTGGGAAGATTTAGAGATTTTAATCAAGTTTAAAAGTGTTGTTAATGGTTAGAACACGTGATTCATTATTTAAGGTTAACTTATTAGATTTATTGGAGTTGTTAAGGTTTGGCTAGTAGGTCAGGCATTTGAAAGCTTAAAAAGAAAACTGAATGTATCAAATGTATAAATGGATTTTAAATACTTAAGGGGATTTTATTAACTAAGTTGTAAAGGGACATGCTTGGGAGTTGAATGAGTTCAACTTAAATTGATCAAACATTATTCAAAGGCTCCCTTGAAAGCAATTGTTAAAATTTACTAGATTCATAAATCAAATAATAAAGTGTGTAAGGTGAACTTAAAGGTTTGAGAGAAGCTGGATTTCTTAAAAAAAAAACCTGTACCTTTAATAAAGTGAATATTAAATTAAAGCCTTGAATAACAGCATAGCCTTTCTCTCTGAACAAAAGCAGCCCTCAGACATAAAAAAAAAAAAAAAATTCACAATTGACATGAAGATCCCATCTAAGAATTATAAGAGTTTCTGAAAAAGAATCCCATATAAACGAAACAAAAGCAACAATCACACGTGACTGAAAATCACTTGCCAAAGCTAGAAAAAAATAACTTGCATATACAGGCATACCTCATTTTATTGCACTTTATGTTGCTCTGCAGGGTTTGCATTTTTTATAAGCCAAAGGTCTGTGATAACCCTGTATCAAGCAAGTCGAT
This sequence comes from Mirounga angustirostris, assembly GCF_029215605.1. Classification (NCBI taxonomy): domain Eukaryota; kingdom Metazoa; phylum Chordata; class Mammalia; order Carnivora; family Phocidae; genus Mirounga; species Mirounga angustirostris. The sequence continues at coordinate 23,879,273 of NW_026991713.1, forward strand.
CAGCGCCACTTTTCCAACAGCATTTGCTCACTTTGTGTCTCTGCGTCACATTTAGGTAATTCTCATAATTTCTCAAACTTTTTCATTATTATTATATTTGTTAGGGTGATCTGTGATCATGTGATCTTTGAGGTTACTATTGTAATTGCTTTGGGGGTGCCACAAAGTGCACCCATTTAAGACAGTAAACGTCAGTGATAAATGTGCGCTCTGACTGCCCCACCAACTGGCTGTTCCTCCATCTCCCATCTCCCTCCCTCTCCTAGGGCTTCCATATTCCCTGAGACACAACAACACTGAAATTAAGCCAATTAATAACCTTACAATGGCCTCTAAGTGTTCAAGTGAAAGGCAGAGAATACATTTCCGAGTTTAAATCAAAAGCTAGTTTGAAGCTTAGTCGGAAAGGCATGTCAAAAGCCAACGTCGGCCGAAAGCTAGGCCTCTTGCTCCAACTAGCCAAGTTGTGAGTGCAAAGGAACAGTTCTTGAAGGAAATTAAAAAGAGCTACTCCAGTGAACACATAAATGATAAGAAGGTGAAACAGCCTTACTGCTGATATGGAGAAAGTTTTAACGTTCTAGGTAGAAGATCAAATCAGCCTCCACATTCCCTTAAGCTGAAGCCTAACCTAGAGCAAAGCCCTAACTCTCTTTAATTCTCTGAAGGCTGAGGAAGCTGAAGAAAAGTTTGAAGCTAACAGAAGTTGGTTCATGGAGTTTAAGGAGAGAAGCCATCTCCATAACATAAAAGTGCGAGATAAGGCAGCAAGCGCTGATGTAGAAGCTGCAGCAAGTGATCCAGAAGATCTAGCTAAGTAATTAATGAAAGCGGCCTTACTAAACAACAGATTTTCAGCGTGCACAGAACAGCCTTCTATTGGAAGAGGATGCCATCTAGGACTTTGACAGCTACAGAGAAGTCAATGCCTGGCTTCAAAGCTTCAAAGAACAGGCTGACTCTCTTGTTAGAGAAGTCAATGCCACTGGTGACTCTAAGTTGAAACCAGTGCTCATTTACCATCCTGAAAACTCCAGGGCCTTTAAGAATTATGCTGAGTCTACTCTGCCTGTGCTCTGTCAGTGGAACAACAAAGCCTGGAGAGCAAGAGCAGCACATCTGTTTACAACATGGCCCACTGAATATTTCAAGCCCACTGTTGAGACTCAGGAAAAAAAGATTTCTTTCAAGATATTACTGCTTCCTGACAATGCACCTGATCACAAAGAGCTCTGATGCAGATGGACAACAAGATGAATGTTTTCATGCCTGCTAACACAACATCCATTCTGCAGCCCATCAATCAAGGAGTAATTTTAACCTTCAAGTCTCATTGTTTAAGAAACACATCTCATAAGGCTAGAGCTGCCATAGATAGTGATTCCCCTGATGGATGTGTGCAAAGTAAATTGAGAACCTTCTGGGAAGGATTCACCATTTGAGATGCCATTAAGAACATGTGTGATTCTGGGAAGAGGCCAAAATATCAACATTAACAGGAGTTTGGAAGAAGTTGATTCCAATTCTCATGAGGGGTTCAAGACTTTAGTGGAGGAAGTAACGACAGATGTGGGGGAAAGAGCAACAGAACTAGAATTAGAAGCGAGCCTGAAGACGGGACTGAATTGCTGCAATCTCATGGTAAAACTTTAATGGATGAAGAACTGCTTCTTATGGATGAGCAAAGAAAGTGGTTTCTTGAGAAGGAATCTACTCCTGGTGGAGATGCTGTGAAGACTGTTGACATGACAACAAAGGATTTAGAACATTACATAAACTTAGTTGATAAAGCAATGGCAGGGTTTGAGAAATCAGACTCCAATTCTGGAAGAAGTTCTACTGTAGGTAGAATGCCATCAAACAGCATGTGAATGCTACAGAGAAATCGTTCATGAAAAGAACAGTCAATCAGAGTGATAGACTTCATTGTTGTCTGATTTTAAATAAATTGCCACAGTCACCCCAAACTTCAGCAACCACCACCCTGGTCAGTCAGCAGCCATCCACATGGAGGCAAGACTTTCTGTCAGCAAAAATATTATGACTCACTGAAAGTTCAGATGATTCTTAGCATTTTTAGCAATAAAGTATTTTCTAATTAAGGTATGTACTTTTTTTAGACATAATGTTACTGAACACTTAATAGACTACAGTATAATATAAAAACTTTTATATGCACTGGGAAACCAAAAAACTCATTTGACTCACTTTATTGAGATATTCACTTTATTGCAGAGGTTTGGAATTGAACCCACAATACCTCCGATAAATGCCTATACAGACCAGTAAGCAGGGACTTACTGCATTCTAGGAAAAATTAAGAACTGCTATTAAATTTTAGAAAAAAGAATTTAATTACAAGGATAAAGAAAAAAATCACATTAGCCTCCTGATAGAAAGAAAAATAGGTGATCCACAAGGGAAAAATATCAGGCTGGCCTCAGACTTCTCTTTATAGCAAAGGCCAGAGAACTACAGATCAACAACTACAGAGTTTGAACAAAAACAGTTACTATCTAAATATTTTCTATTTCACCAACTTATTATCTATGTATGAAGCAAAGATAAAAACATTCCCAGAACTCTAAAAGTACATTGAAGATACATTCCTATGCACACAGATGAATTAAAAACAGGAGCTTAGAAATCAGGCAGTCATGTGTAAGATGATTGTGGTGAGCATTACATGAGTTAAAGAGTAAAGCTTAAATAATTGCAAATATTTTTTTTCAGGTCAAATGGCATTAAGCACAGTCATTTGATTTCTTCCTCCCCACTTTCCCAATGAAATCAGGGGAAATCCTTTATCATCAAGCCCTGAAAGGGAAGAACAGCATTCACACGGCAAAAGGTACAAACATTCTCATCCAATGAAGATAAAGATATTGAGAAAAGGTCCAAAATGTGTTCCATCACAGAGCCCCCTCCTAAGTAAGAGCAGCAAACCCAGGATTTAAGTGAAGGAAGCCTTGGCTGAACCTTACTGACATTCCTAAGCTGGAGGCCTGGGCGGGACTTAGGACAACCAGGAGCCAACTGCACTCCATTTCATCCCTCATGAGCATTAACACTGGAAAGAATGTGGCCCCAGGATCCATTTGACAGCAGAAAGCAGAAAGCTGGAACACTGTCAGAGATCTGATGGGCTATACTGCAGAAGGAGACTGGAAACTGGCTGTAAGTATCAAGCCACAGCTCGATCCAGACATGGTACATGCAGAAAACTGGTCTCTGTTTCAGAAGTTTCACCAAGCCCAAAGAACAAAGATCCTCCATTGGTATGTATGTATGTATGTATGTATGTATTTATTTCACCAATATTTATTGTCAACCAACTAGGAAATTAAATAGCATGATCTTTGTGCTCCAAAGCTTACAGTCTACAGGGGACATGAGACAAATAAACAGGCAATGGTGATAATAGATGAATAGGTGAAGAACATAGAGCCAGTAGATAATCCACAGGGGCATCCAGATCAGACTTCAATAATTGGGAAAGACTTGCTAGAGGAAATAGTTTGTAGGTGAAAAAGGAGTTATAGTAGGTGAAAGGTTTGGAGTCAGGGCAAGTGGGAAGTATGTAAGAGAGTACTTCAGACAGAAAAAGCAGCAAGGGTTAAGCCAAGAACCAAGAGAACATGATGCATTTAGGATCTGAAAGAGGCAAGGAGGGGTCCAAGTCATAGAGAACCTTGTGACTCGTGCTTAAAACTCTGAACTTCACCCCAAGAACAGTGTAAGAGTGCTGAAGGATTTTTAAGCAGTGGAATATGATTTCCATTGTGAAAGATGATTTTGCTAAGAAAAAATCAGGAATGGAGGCCACAAGACTAATGACAGGGTGAGAAGGTAGTGTAATAATTGAGGGGATTCGTGATCATGACTGACCTAGACAGCTGGTTGTAGACATGGAAAATACATCAGATTTGAGAGAGATCCTGAAACAATAAGACGTAGGGATGAATTTTATGTTAGTTACTTATTGCTGCATAACAAATTACCACTAATCTAGCACACACACATTTTTCATCCCACAGTTTCGATGAATCAGGAATCAGGGCATGTCTTCCGCTTCATGGTCTCACACAAGGCTACAGTCAAAGTGTTGGTCAGGGCTGGAGTCTCATCTGATGGTTCAAATGAAGAAGGATCTGCAAAGGTCATGTAGTTTTTGACAGGATTTAGTTACTTGCAACAGTTAGACTGGGGGTCTTTGTTCCTTCCTATATAGAACATTCCTCTGCAACATGGTAGTTTGCCTCAGCAAAGCCAGGAAAGGATAGAATGTGCTGGCATGGAAGAAGTCACATTTTTAACCTAATCATGGAAATGACATGCCATCTATTGGGTACAAGCAAGTTGCTATGCCAGTCCATACTCAAGAGGACGGAATTATACAAAGACATGAATTACACAAGGACAGAAGGCAGGGATTATTGGAACTATCTTTGAGTCTGACTGGCTATGTGGATTGAGATGAATAAAAAGGCAGATAGTTGAATTATTGGGACTACTGAAGTAGTGACCAGTTTTTGCCAGTAAGTAATGAGATGAGTTTTGGATATTTTGAATTTGGAGAACCTGTAGCACACCCATGTTGAGTTGAGTAATACTTGCTGGGATACAGGGTTTTCATACTTGCTATAGTCATCTGGACTAAGGGTAGGAATTGTCACTTCTCAATAGATTATCAAAGTGTTGACTGTTGATGAGATGACCCAGGGAAAGTGGATAAAGAAAACCCTAAGGCATATTGCCATTAAACATAATGGTAGAAAGTGTTTTAAGAAAGTACCTCCTGAATGTGAATCTCCAGAGATGAGGTCTGGTCATCCACATTTTTTGGAAGAAACACAGGTGATTGTGATGTGCAACCAGGCTTGAAAACCACTGAAATGTATTCATTAAAAAACATACTAAACATATACAGTTGACCTTTGAACAAAGCAGGTTTGAACAGCACAGGTCCACTTGTATGCAGATTTTTTTTTCAATAAATACAGTACTATAAATGTATTTTCTTTTCCTCATGATTTTCTTAATAACATTTCCTTTTCTCTACCTTATTGTAAGAATACAGTATATAATAGATATTACATACAAAATATGAATTAAATGTTTATGTTATTGGTTAGGTTTCCAGTCAACAGTAAGGTTATCAGTGGTTAAGTTTCTGTGGATTCAAAAGGATTTTGAACTGTGGATTTTCAACTGTGTAGGGGGTCAGCTCCCCTAAGCCCTGCATTGTTCGAGAATCTACTGTATATACCTAAGCTTTAATGGTGGTTATTTCCAGGAGGCAGGATTATAGGTGATCTTTATTTTCTCCTTTCTGCTTGCCTGTACCTTCTATCCTGAACATATTTCTTTTATAAAAAGGAAATCAAGTTGCTCCCTTTAAAAACAATTCTACCACAAACAGGGTTTATCTAAGAAGTACAATAAAAGAAATTTTATTAATATAATACATCATATTGAAGGGGTTCAGAACAAGGCTTCCCAAAATGTGCTACTTTGGCATGTGGATTTCGTTGAGCTGAAGTCAATCAAGGCCCAAAGACTCAGGAAGAGTTTTTACCTCCCCTCTTAACTACCTAAAAGAATTCAGAGGGGCACCTGGATGGCTCAGTCAGTTAAGTGTTTTGTCTGCCTTCGGCTCAGGTCATGATCTCGGGGTCCTGGGATCAAGCTCCTGTTGAGCTCCCTGCTCAGCGGGGATCCTGCTTCTCCCTCTCCCTCTGCCCCTCCCCCCACTTGTGTGTGAGCACATGTGCTCTCTCTCTCTTTCTCTGTCAAATAAATAAATAAAATCTTAAAAAAAAAAAAGAATTTAGAAAGAGGGCGTGATCGAGAAACAGAACTATCACCACAGGTAACTACAAAGAATACGTGCTAGATGTGGTAAGTGGGGGGGCTTGTCCCATTGTGTCTGTACAGCATGACAAACATTTGTTACCAAACATCTGCTCTTCTCATCTTCCTGTAAATTGTCTTCATCCCCTTTGAAGCCTCAGATTCCTACCCCCGCTCTAGCTCATGATGGCATATAAGCTTCAATTGCCTGACCACATGTGGGTCTCATATGCTCATGAGGCTCCCATACATACATAATCAAATTTGTTTTTCTCTTGTTAATCTGCCTTATGTCAATTTAATAGACCAGCCAAAAGAACCTAGAAGGGCAGAGGAAATATTTTTCCTCTCCAACACTATTAATAGAGTAAAAAGCATATGGGAAACTCAAAACATACCCATTTTTCACCTGTGCAAAGATTTGCATTTTTGCGATAACATTCAAGGCTCATAATGCTATCATTGAGATAGGAACTGTTATAAACAATGGGTTGGTATATAAATTAGTACATACTTCCTAAAGAGAAATTTGGCAGTGGGTATCAAGACCCATAAAATTATTTATACTCTTGGATTTGACTTTACTTCCAGGAATTTATCCTGAGCAAATAATCAGCGATATGGACAGAGATTTACCATACAATGATTTATAGCCATATTATTGATGATGGTGAAAAATTACAAATAACTGATGGATAATTAGAAATAGTTAAACAAATGGTTCATATGCATGCCACTCTAACATCCTTTAACTTCATCCAGGTGAATACAAATGTGTTGTGTTTACTGTAATACCATATACATTTACTATAATATGATAACACTCTTTACTATAATACTATATGCTATAGTATTATATACTGTAACCCTGTATAAGCAATATATACTATCCCATGTTTACCATAATACTAGCCTATAAGGCCCCACTGGCTTGATTATTACTAGGTCAAGATTTTTTCAGGAATCACTCCCCCAATTATCCCCTCTTTGATTCTGAGACATAAGAGGAGACCTAGGAGGAAACAGTTAAGGAATTGAGCAATACAGCCCCTCTGCACTTCACCTCAGTGTACTTCTCTCCTTCCAGAGCCTTCCTGCAGCTAGCCTCACCTCTGCTGGCCTCTTCAGAAAGGCCAACTTCTGGCATTCATCTCTGGCCAAGAAAACAGTTCCTTCCACTCCCTTTAAACAGCTACTCTAAGGGCTTTCCCTTAGAAAAAAGAGTTCATAGGAGAGTTGATAGGCCCCAGAGACACAGTTCTTCCCCAGACACCACAACTTGCCAGTGCGAGCAGCTCGGGTTGGGCACTATCGAGGTATTGGACCTGGAGCTACTCTCTCTGTGACATTCCAGCCACTGCACTCTGGCCAACCTCCAGATGTCTTCCCTCCAGGTGACTTCACTTGAGTCCTGCTGTGCCTCCCTCCAGTATGGCTGGGAATCCAGTCCATTCCACAACCTGACTTTATTGATGAGCCTCATTCTGCTTTCCTCCCAGAAGCAACTCAAGAATGGGGCTGGAAATCTTTTTCACTGTCTCAATGGCCCATGACAATTAAGAAGTTCCCTCTGTCCCTCTGTCACTGACAGAGGCTGGTCTTCTCAGAGCATACAGAGAATGTAGGTGGGCAAAACTCCCTTTCTCCACAAGCCAGACACATTTTCCCACTGCCTTTTGAATCAGATTTTCCCAAAAATGAATTTTTCTATTTTTGTATTAAAAAGACCATTCACATGCATATTTGTACATCTCTAAGTCATAAAAATTTTTCTTTATTATAAGTTGCTTTTATGGGATAAAGAACCACCCCAACCTCTATTATACTCCATTAAGAACAAATAACCAAGAGAATATTTATTCACCCATTTAATAAATATTATTTTTTACTTACAATGTAGATATTGTAAGTACTACTAAAATGAAAAGAAGAATGATCCCTACTCACAAGAACAGGAGGAAGATGTGAGCAAAAATAATTGTGATACAATATGATACAAATTAAGTGTGATAAGAGTAGCACAAATAATGAAATATGATAGTTCACTGAATTTCAAAAGAATGATTAAAAAAAGCTTTCTGGAGGTGGGCCAGTATTAAAATAAGTGTAAATGGAAATGTTTCAAGAGTAGGCTGAGGGGAGGCTGGGCTTTTGTTTTTGTTTTTGTTTTTGTTTTTGTTTTAAAGCAACCTAAAGGCTTACACACTATATTTTGTAAAAATTTAGTTCTGAGTTTTATTAGTTGGGACTCTTTTGGTTGCAGATTTTAGAGACCCAACTTAAACTCTCTGGTTTAGGGCATAATAGGAATTGAATGGTTTTTGGAAGAATACTGGACACATCTCAGGTGACCACAGAAAGGGTTAAGGACAGAGCTTTATTATGATTGGTGCAGTTTTTAATCAAGTAATGTCCCTGGACCAATCCACAGAAGCTGAGCCTGTGGACATGTTTTACAAAAATGGCAGCTCAGAGATACAATGTTGAAATAAAGGAAATACTGTTTACAAAAGGATAGACAAAACCACTAAGCCCTGCATGCTCAAACTGTGTAAACTTTTAGTTCTTTATCTGATAAGTAAGACTTCTCTTAGAGAATTATTCAACATCACATAGAGATGGCTGGCCTCCCTATTTCTATTTCAGATTTACATACAATACAAAAATCAACACGTGCTATAAGGAGGGAAAAGGAACACCTCTGGACATTGGTTAAAGTACAGAGAAATCCCAGGTACAAATTTCTCAAGGATCACCAAAAATATAGGCTTTGATGTGATCTATTTCCTGCAACAACATTTAAAACAGATATTCACGCCTCCATTAATTTCTCCAGTTCTATAACCAGATCATGAGAAATGCCAAGTTTCACACTGGCCTCTTCACTGGATGTCTGAACAAGTTAAACAAAATTTTATTTAACATCCATTTCTCCCAGTTAAATCTAAAGACAACTGCCCTGGCTCCTAGTGTCTCACTGTTCCCAGATTAGGACCTCATATAACTAAGATGCTCAATGAGGAAGACTGATTAGCCTGGGGCCTTCTGACCCCCAGAAAATGCTATGCCTATTGATGTTCACTTTTATAAAATAAGAGGGACATTAAAAAGTATGTCTATTAGGGAACAGCAGGCTTTGCTCTGATGAATATCAGCAGCACATGGTATAGGAATATTCATGGTCATTACTAACACTCCCTTGAGTTTTTCTGAGATAATTATAGGACTGGAGGCTCAGCACACAGCACCACAAACAACTCTCAGATTGTTCCCTCAGCCCTCCAAGTAGAGTTTCCAGATTTAGAGTAAAAGTACAGGACATCCTAAGTTAAAGTTGAATTTCAGATAAGTGAGTAATATTCTTCAGTAGAATTATGTCCCATGCAATATTTGAGATATACTTCTACTAAAAATTTAATTGTTATCTGAAATTCAACTTTAGGCTGGGCATCCTGTATTTTATCCAGCAACCCTATCCTCCAAGGCTTCTTTGATACTACCTTTAGTCCTCTTCTCTAATACTGTTTTTAGCACAAACATCTTCCAAGAATTAAATTTCAAGAAGCTTTTTATTCAAACCCCATAAGCTCTTTTTTGGGGGCGGGCGGGGTGGAGAGTGAGGGAGAGACAGGCTCCATGCCCAGCAGGGCTCAATCTCACAACCATGAGATCATGACCTGAGCCAAAATCAAAAGTCAGACACTTAACCGACTGAGTCACCCAGGCACCCCAAAACCCCATAAGCTTTTTACTTCCACCATTCTGTGGTCACCAAACTGAATTCAGAGGCCCAAGGGATGATAAAAAAGAGGGAAAACAAGAAATAAATAAATACATTTATTTTCTCTTTCAAATAATTCCTTCTCCCCCCGTGCCACTTGATCCCCAACATAAAGTACTAACCAATGTTAGTACATTGCCCACTGTAAGTACTGCTAATGATTCCTTGGGTTGGACCTATTTACAGGGCAGTTTACGGTACAGTGGAAATCTTCCATAGAAGTGTGCTATTGTTACTTCCTAAAATGCCTGACAGAGCCTGCTAGCAACACCAAGTATGTCCTTACCAGGATGCATGGGGCCCAACGCAGAGAAACGCCACTGCCACGGCAGCTCCCTGTCCATATATCATAAGCAGGTGCACATCCTTACAATAGGCCTGCCACAAGGAAAGGAGGAGACCATACATCACCTCTCAACATCTAGAATTTATATTTAAACCTACCCTTGCAATGTCAGGTCTGGGATGTCCTTGTATTAAACCCAAATCATAAAATACTTGAAGAGAGAACATGAAAAACATAACTCTACCTTCAACTCAAAACCTCTACTGTCACTTCTGTTTGGGAATTTTTACAAGTTTTTGTTGAAGGCAGTGTAGGTGTGGGAGCTAAGAAGGTTACAGTTAACCAAGAAAAATAATATAATTCTAGAATGGGGGAACAAAAGCATCTCATCAATGACCTCAGCAAAGAGAGTTTAAAAACAAACTCCCAGGTCCCATTTGTCGGGTGGCCACAAATCTAATTGTTGGGGTCCCAACAAGTGATTCTGAAGGCTGAAAAATAAAAGGAATGAATGAGGCATTTATTCTGCCCTTCCTGTACTTAATGGGGTACTTTATGTGTTTCAGGGTAATAAAACAGTCGGTAAAGGAATTTCTTTTTTGGAAAATTTCTGCTAATAAATGCAGAAGGAATGACAGAACCAGAAAATCAACATTTTGCAAGCCCTTAAATGAAATAGTGGACCTAGATAACAATCACCAAGAAACAGAAACTTCATAATGGAGGGATGAGGCTGACACACTTGTCCCCACTCAGGGATCTTAGCATCACTTCAAGTGGGACAACCAGACCGATGGCTTCATGAAATGAAGCAGCAGGAAGCACAGAGCACCATGCAGGAAAAAGTCTGGCCTGAAAACTGGACTTGAATCTACGTGAACCTTAGGATCGTTATATCATCCTCTCATTTGTGTGTGTTAAATTTTACATTAAAAAAAAAAAGTATTCAGAATGTTCTTGGAACCTTTGCTTTTGACCCTTGTTTTAAACCCTTCTAAGATTCATTATTCGTTGCCTTCACCATCCTGAACACAGCTGAGTCTTTCTTTGATGACAGGGGTCAGCATTTCATGCTTATTACAATAAACTTCAAGTAGGAGTTTCTATAGCTACTGATTTAAATCATGTAAGGGACATTGAACCGAATCTATACTAATCCCAGAATATTTATTCATCGATTGTAAATAGCTTTTAAGATCTTTCATGTACTCCATACTGCCACCATATATTTCTTGGTATTTGACCTTTTTCTGATAAGATTTTTTTAAAATATTCAAAACCATAGTGAGTGTTGCGAGGGCATTGGAACTACTGAAACATTGCGGTTAACTGGATACTGATTACGGGAGGTTTACCTTATACAAAAGAACTTATGGCAGAGGTAGGCGAGCTTGGTCCTGACAACATTCTGTAAGACTGTTGCTCACCCACTCTTCCCATTCCACGTGCCTGACCTGTGGCTGAAACAAGATCAGTTGTCTGCACGTAATAAAACCAGGTGAGGTTACCTTCAGGCTTCATGAAGTTAACAAGCATGTTGAGAATGACTGAACTTCATTCACACACAAACACAGAGGAAAGAGGGTAGGGCTCCAGAAGAAACACCTTGTTCTTTCTTATGGAAAAAATTGCTAAAAACTCTCAGCTGTTGAGGGTAGGGGATTGTGCTTCTGACATAATCTGAATTGCACTTTTTCCTCCATCTTCACCAACCTTTTCTTATTCCACCCTGGTCCATCATGGAATAGCTGCAATTTCATCAGCGTCCTTTTGTTAAATCTCTCAATGCACTTCAGAGTTCACTTTATGCATTCTCATGATCAATCATTTTGCTGAGGATACTTTGCTTCCTGCCAATACCCTCTGTAACATGCTGGCTGCCTACATTCTGTACAAAACCCTGGAATGCACTGTTTGTCTCTCAGTTTCTGATGTGTTATGACTTACTGTCTGTCTAATCTCTGAGCTGTCAGTGGACTGTTCTGTATTTTTTGTCTGCCCATGGCAAAGGAAAGAGAAGGGTTTGTTTGTTGTTTATTTCTCTTTCTGTTTTTATTTTATATTTGTGGGAAGGGCAATTTCCTGAGTTCCTGCTGAAAACAGACTTCTCTCTTCCTTAGTTCGTTTCTGATCCAATGCTGTTAGTCTTGAACACACCCACCTCCCCTCTGGCTGCCACCGCAAGCAGGTGGATGTTTCTTAGCCTGTCATGCCCAATACCGAACAGACTCTAACAGTAACCTTCCTGCGGTTGGTTTTGCTTTTTCAAATTCCACAAATTACTGAAATTTTGCTTATAGGCAGAAGTAGAGATCAAGGCTTTAAGAAAGAAAAGGAAATTCTACAAAACCCAGAGCTGAGTAAGAATCCCTGTCGCTGTGATCCTTGCCCTTTTCTGGTAAGACTGAAATGAAGATCTCTTGCCTCTTTCTTCCTTAAATACTCCCTTTCTCCCCCCTCCACATCCAACCCCATTTCCTAGACATAATAAAATCCAAAGATTAAGACCACCAAGCATCTGCTACTCAAGAGGTACAATAGGTAGAAGACTCAAGTTAAAGGCCTGTTAGGAAAAAAAGCCATCACCTAGAAAGGATATGGTAAATTCAGAGGGAAGATATCTAAGTGCTAATGGGTACCTACAGAGAAATGAGGGCAGAGAACAAGAGTTCAGGAGAATAAATGAAGACTTCATAAGAAAGAAAATGATTATGTTGCAGATAGAAGGGGCCCAGAATCTATAATAAAAACGAAAACTCCAGGGAACAAGAAAATGAGTCCAAAACCAGGAACCATCAACAGCCGATGACTATTATCGAGAGAAAAAGGTGGGAACAGGGAAGCTGCACCAGTGAATGGAAAATCACCCAAAGACAGACCCTGAGAAAGTTACTTCCCTCTAACGATCCATGTCTCTGGCCAGAGGAAGAAAGGACATCCAGAAGAAACTAGATAGACCCTTCTCCTCAAGATGAAAAAGGAAAGCTAAAGATAGAAACAGTTTGATTTGCTGTTTAAGCATAGAAGCAGGGTGAACTAACCAGCATTCATAATTGGAGGGGGCAGAACCTAGAGGAGAGGCTGTGGCCCAAAGGGGAGATAAATCTATGCCATTACCAGAGCAGCAGGGATGGGACTTAATGTTCTGATCTTGAGTGGGGTTAAGTGAATTAAGGCACTTATATCGGTGGGAAGCCCCCAAGCCTTCTCACTCCAGGGGTCTTCAGTTCTGCACCCAAGTTTTGAGGGTATGCTGAGCTATAGTGGGTAAAGGAGGGGGTAGGGAGGTACCAAGGAGGTGGGGAGAAACAGAGTAAGAACAAGGTGACCCAGATCAATTTTGAAGGAAAAAAAACCCTCTTCCTTCCTTCCTAAAGAGAACGAATCTAAAGTTATCCAGTGCTATGATCTGTTTACACCTAGACCTATAGCCAACATTCATTTTGTAAATGGTTACTGATCTCCCACTATATTTAAGGCACCAGTAGTCAAAGTGGGAATCAACAGAAGTAACCCAGAAGGTGACACTGAAAAAAATGGACTAAAAGAATAATTAATTTCCAAGCTGGAATATTAGTAGCCTCAGATTATGAATAATATTAGTCTCTATCATCTGATCTAAACACAGATTCTATTATCTATGTATCTCTCCAAGTAGCCAATGAACAAGCATGCTTAACACCTACCATATGCTAAGATTTATACCAGATGGTGCAAATAGAAAGTTTTCAGACATGATACCTGACATGAACAGCTCTTCCCAGGAGGGAAGAAGGGAAAAAAATTTAAAAACCAACATTACAATCTACATAGGCACAAATTACACAGAAGCTCAAAGGATGATATGAGAGGCCAGGCTGATAACACTTTACCTCCAGATGGTAAAAGGGGAGGGAGGCATTCCAATCAGAGGGAACAGCATATGCAAAGAGCAGGACAAGAGAAAAGGCACGGCAGAGTCATAAAGGAGTAAGTAGTCCCCTGTGGCTGGAGTCCTGGAAGCATAGAAGAAATGAGCAGATTAGAAAAGAGGAAGGTTTCTCAACCTTAGCACTATGGACATTTTAGACTCTACCCTTCTCGGGGCGCCTGGGTGGCTCAGTTGGTTAAGCGAATGCCTTCGGCTCAGGTCATGATCCTGGAGTCCCTGGATCGAGTCCCGCATCGGGCTCCCTGCTCGGCGGAGTGTCTGCTTCTCCCTCTGACCCTCCCCACTCTCATGTGCTCTCTCTCATTCTCTCTCTCTCAAATAAATAAATAAAATCTTTAAAAAAAAAAAAAGTAGACTCTACCCTTCTCTGTTGTAGAAGCTGTCCTGTGCATTGTAAGATGTTTAGCAGCATCCCTGGCCTCTATCCACTAGATACCAGAAACACACACACACACACACAACCATCGTGACAATCAAAAAGGTACACAGATACTGTCAAATGTCCACTGGGAGGCAAAATTGAGCCTGGTCGAGAATCACTAGATTAGAGAGAGAGAAATGGGTCAATTTATGAATGGCTTTGCACGGGGTTTGGATATTCTCTCTAAACACTGAAAACCCTGGAAGGAATTCACCTGATCATATAGGTCCTTGAGACCCATCACTTTTATATGGAGGATCTGCTGAGAGACAAAGCTGGATTAAGGAACCCAGTTAGGAAGAGGCTACCGCAATAGTCCAGTCAAGGGAGGATGCAAGCCTGAACTGAGGCAAGGACAGGGGGACCAGAAAAAGGAGGGCAGAAGGTAAGAGAGAGATGATAACATGATGGCATGTTTCCCTGACTTCTCGGTCAAAATAATCACCAAAGAGCAGAAACACTAAATCTTAAAATGATTATAACTGGTAAACAGATTTACAGTGTAGTGATAGAAAAATGAATACTTCATGAGCTTTCCTGAGAAAACATTCTTGCTTTTTCAAAAATCATTTCACATTAAAATTAATACATTCATTTATTTAACAACAACACTATTAACTTCTGGGCTAGCAGAAAATAGGAGAAACTATGTGTAAACATATGTAGAGTTCGTGTAGGAAACAAAACCATGAGACTTGCTGGATTGGTGGCCTGTGAAATCTAGAGACCTCAATCCTCTCTCTCTCAGGGCTGTTTCAGAATCTTGTCCCTCCCAAGGACAAGAAAAAAAAAAAAAAAACAACTTCAAGCAAACAACACTGCCTTTTTCAAGGAGACACTCTTTCTTGTACATATCCAAGCACATTCTCTTTGTAAACTTATACAGCGTCATCTGTCCAATGATCTTGAAGTGTCAAGGCATTTCAGAAGCCAATTAATTGTGTTTCCTCTGAGAGCACATTTACATGAGAAAATTAAAATGCTTTTTGTAGGGACGACTGTCGGATTGTGACATACAGATAATACCACTTACCATTGCCTCGATTCCTACTGAGATCCACAAAAGTAACAGCAGAAAAAGGGTAGCTCATGGCAACAGCACCATATTCCACATGCTGGGCTGTCCAGAGAGCATACCTGGTGGTCTTCCTAATGCCACTTGCAACCTTCTCCCAGCACCAAACCTAAATCATATGTCCACTGTCTTCTCCATATCAGCTCCACATGACCAAAACAAAAAACCCTGCATTCGTGGAGGCTGTCATACAAATTGAAATTAGAGCAAAACCACAGCGAGTAGGTTAGCCAGCTTTGAATATCACTCTAGTAGGAGAAGCACTGAATTGGCTAAATTAACATTTTTCTCCTTCAAAGTCTTTTTTATTCCCCTACCTCTTCTATTTCATTTTCAACACCCAGGTAACTGACTTATTAACCAATCTCTCTGGAGACTGCTGGTCCTTCCATTGAGACTGTTATAGAAAAAGCTTATTCTGCCCAAACTTACTATTACTGGAACACCTCAGGAGACATAACATTTATAAACTTCCTGTCACCCAATGTGCTGTTCAGAAGCCATTCATTTTAACTCAATTTGCAGGACTGAAAGTCTCAAGCTCACTCGCTATATAAAAAGTGACTTTTTTAGCTATTACCCATTATCATTTTGCCTCCTGCCAATGGTACAAAGTTAAACAGCACCACAGAACGGAAAACCCTTTGTTTGTAGTTAAACAATGATCTCCAAGACAGTTCTTACCTGGAAGGCAACATTTTCCCCCTTTCAAAATCTAATAATAATATCAGTATAGCAAGCTACTACTTTTCTTAGGATGCTGATACTGGTGAAGTACTACTTTAGGGTCAATAAATACTTTATGGAAATCTTTGAAAAATATAGTTTAAGGATCATTTTTCCTGCCACCTAATCTTCATCTGTTTCTTCTAATATTAATATGTTTTTTTAATTTATGTGTAGAAAACCACAATGATTACTGCCAGAAAAGTCTCCAACTGCTTATGTAGGAAGTTACATACCAGAAGCACCTGGGTGGCTCAGTCAGTTAAGTGTCCGACACTTGATTTTGGTTCACGTCATGATCTCAGAGTTGTGAGATCAAGCCCCATATCAGACACCAAGCTGGGCATCGAGCCATCGAGCCTGCTTAAGATTCTCTCTCTCCCTCTGCCATCCCCACCTTGCCCAAACCAAAAAAAAAAAAAAAAAAAAAAAGTGATGTACCACTTTGTGATATGGTAATGGATACTAATCACATGACACACATGTCTTCTGGTAGAAATAGCCAATTTGCAACTAAATACTATCAATATCATTAAGATTTTTAATGGTATATAACCTAGATTCCTGAAAAATAAATTAACAATCTAGACAAACTTGGCCCAGCTCATTTCTGGCCTGAGGTCACTGCTATCCACCTGGAACCAAAAGTGACAAATAAACCCATAGGTAGTTTTTGGGTAAGAACTCCAGACCAGGAAGTCACCATCCATTGAATGATATAGATGAGTTAGGATCATATATTTGGGATGAAATACAGGATTCTTTTCCACTAAGTTTGAAGCACCGCACCAACCTTCTTAGGCCAGACTAACAGAATCACATCATTTGGACACTGATGTTGTATTCACTCTATTTCTCCTCTGAAATGATTTTTGGCAAGATCACCAATGGCCTCCTTTCTGCTAAATCCATCCACTGGACACTTTTAAGTCTTCACCTTAATTAACCTTTATCTTTTCTCTCCTTCTATTCTCTCTTGTTGCACTACTTTTAAGAAGATTTCCTCAACTTTTTCTCCCAATTATTCTGGTGAATGTTTTATTTGAGCAATCATCTCTAATTTCCAAGTGTTCTTCTTTTTCTTTGCATTTTTCATTTTCATGGCATATCGTTCTCCTTTTATGAAGGCAATAACTCCCTTAAATCTCTCTAAGAACAACAGAGTTATCACTGTTGTTTTTAAATTCTTTTCAGTTCCCTGGATTCTCTCTTTTTTCAGGGGTCAGTTTTCTATGATTATCTTTCACTCTTTTCTTTTCCATGTTTGTGAACTTCCTCAAATATAAAGCTGACCAGAAACAGGATTTGCCAATTCACAGGCTTCCCCCTTAGGGTGAAGAGGTGAGAACCAGATGTATTTATGGGCCATCAAAATGACAGAATGTGAAGGTCTCTCTGCCAGGGTGATAACACCTACACTAACAACTCAAGTTCTCTCAAAATATTGGTTCAATTTCTTTAGAAAAGGATACTCTGGGTTTTAAGTGTATGGCTGTTACTGTTTTTGCCTGGAGGAAAATGTTTGGTTGCTAAACCTTCTGAAGGAAAAAAAGGAGACTATGTGCCCTTATTTAAATAGGCTTTTAAATATAAACCTTCAATTCTCTGCTTTCTGTACCCTCATTCCCACTCTCTGTTACCTGCTATCTCTGAGCTTGCAATCTAGATCCTTTCTGGAACATTCTAGGCAGGCTGGCTCCTTTCTGGGCTGCAACCTCCTCTGCAGATATCATGGCTGAAGTTTTCTCCACTCTGCTCAACCAATCTTCAATTTGCTTTGGATCAGTGGAATCAGTATCTTTGTCATTTCTCCCTTTGTAAGTTGAGAACATCAGCATTGTCTCTCTCCTGACTACATGTCAGTCTTTGCTAATCCAAGATGAGATTTGAAATTTGAAATCCACATAATTATTAAGGGTCTTGTATGTGTATTTTCTCATTCCAGCCATCAACAGATGTATCTTTGATAATTTTTCAGAAATCATACATGTGTGATTACTTTCTGAATCTTTATACATTTGAAAATGCTTTTCTGTTGCTTTCACATATTGATAAAAACTTGGATGAATAATTTGGTCAAACATTTTTTCCTCATAGTTCTATTATGATCTAGTGCTTCATATTATACAGGTTACTCTATCATGTTGTGTTTAGTATTATAGAGTTGAAATCTGAATTCAGCTTGATTTTTGTTCTTCTGTATGAAAAGGTTTAGGAATTCAGGGTTTTGCATCTGCTTATTTTCTCTGGGAATTTATTGAGCACTATTAAATGCTGACTCAATCTTTCTTCCATTGCGAAAATTTTCTTCTTTATATCTATTATTATTACTTTGATACCATTGATACTCTTGATGCTCATGGCTTGATGCTCTGCTTTCCATATTGATCAACTTTGCTATCAGCATGTTCACCCCTTGGATGATTTCCTCTGCATTGTAAAGGTGTCTCTCAACTCTCTCTTCATAGTAACAGATGCACTTTTTTTTCTTGCAGTCTCAGTTATGTTCTTTCTTCTTTCCAAAAAAGATTTCAAAAATGTTCTTTTGTTTCCTTTAATAGATCATTTTTCAAAGTATACTTTCCATCTGTATCTTCAAGGCAATGGTCCTTTTTTCTCAAGTTGCAGAAACTTTCTAAAGGCCCCACGTTGGTTTTGTTTGCCTGCTTGCTCATCCTTTACTGAAGAAAGTTTTATCTGGTTTCTTTCCTCTGAAGGATAAGTTGCAAATATTGCTCTTAATCCTCTAACCTATTCCCACCCCCAATAAACACATCCTGCATTCCCTGTCACCCGGATGCCAACAGAATTCCCCTCTCAGATCTTAACATGGGGGAAAAAAAGGTGATCATTTATACACACACACACATACACACACATCCTTATGGTAGACTATGTTTCATTTTTCAAGATTACCATGAAAATATCTACCCTCCAACACACTCTTCTGCAATATAACCTTACCACCACCACCCCCAACAAGAGGAGGGGTCTAATACCCTTCCCTTGAATATGGACTGGCCTCAGTGATTTATTTATGCCAACAAATGTAACAAAAGTAACCACTTTGTGATTTCTGAAACTAGACTGTCAGAAAAGGCCATGTAGCTCCCCTCTGCTTAATCTCCAGATTCTCCCATTTGGAACCCAGCTGCTGTGCTGTGAGAAGTCTAAACTACATGGAAAGGCCATATACAGGTGCTCTGGTTGACATTTTCAGTGGAGCCCAAACTTTAAGTCATCCCACCATAGGTGTCAAACATGTGAGTGAGGAAGCCTCGAGATCATTCTGCCCCCAGCCATTTAGAGGTTTCATTCATTGTGGAGAAGAGATTAACCACCTAAACTACTCACAGAATCCATGAGCATAATTCAATGGTTGCTACTTTAAGCCACTAAGTGTTGGGATAGCCTGTTACACGGCTATTTCCTTATATGACTCAGCCATTTATACAGTATAATTTTGATAGGGTGAGAAGGAATCAACTCTTGGTCCTGCTGTTTGGTATACTATTACTAGAATAATTTATTTATGGATATGTTTTATAGAATCTGAGAAAGAGTTTAAGGAAGGCTAAAACTACTTTACTATCTCTTCTTATCTCCACCTGTTCTATGGCTGACTTCATATCCCAGGATATAATGTTTCCCTGTCTGTCAGCTTCAACAGTCAGCCTTTTGAATGACTGAAAAGGCACAAAGGTCATTTGCCTCAGAAAGGAATTCCCATGTGTGGTGCTGAGGGGTATTCACCTGGCTTTCTCACTGGTATGGGCCTCATGGGGCACTAGTGGTGGATTCTCCCTGTCTTTCCCTCTCTGGCCCTGCCAATCTGTTTTGGGGGTTAAACATGCAAAATGAAAAAAAAATTGCAAAAATGCATTCACCATTATAGCTGTTTCATTCCATCCCAGCTTCACTGTTGGTGAAAACAGGTCCCATCAACTGACAAGTCATGAGGCTTCAAGATGGATAAAGAGTTTTCTTAAAGCAAGACACCATACATAGTAAGGAAATTATTTCCATTATTTAAAATTTTTAAGGCAGCTGACTGAATAAAGTGTTTCCCCCGAAGGACATAAATTTTGTCGTATTAGATCACCTGCAGAGTAAACATAGCTTAGCACTCTCTCTTGAACATGGCGCCAACCCAAATATAAAATGTCAAAGAGGTACCACAGGACAGTGTAATTCACTCTCAAAAAACCATTGTGTCTCTACGACTCATAAATATATTGCACCTTCTGTGAACCTTTATTATTTTTAACCCAGACCATATCCTGTGAGTTACTTGTTTCAAAAGTTTATGACTCACTGTGTAAAGTAATGTTTTCTTCTATTTGTCCTAAATTTCTCCTCTTTCAGGCTTCAAAGAGTCTTCTTGCCCATCCTTGTGCTTTGGAATTTGGTGAACACAAGCATATCGATGCCCTTCGTGGCTTCATCGACTTTGATCATCTCCCCACGCAGCCTTCATCTCTGTGGGCTGAAAGTCTTAATCTTCTTAGTTTGACCTCATGTTTTAGCCCACATATTCCCTTAATTCTTTCATCTGCGCTTTACTGGCCCTTCTAAGAATCATATTTCTTTGTTAAGGGGTAAACCACAGGTACTATTTCAAGAGCAGGTGCTCCCAGCCTTATCTTTAACTTTCTCCAGTGGGCTATTCAATCAAGCATGCTTATATGTTTTCAGGAGGGTGGGAGCAAACAGGAAGGGAAAAATATTTCAAAGTCAATGTCAGAGCACAGTTTGGAAATATTTTGTCGCCTGAACGATGCAAGGGAAAACTACTCCCTGAGCTCCTTTAGTATCTATTCAAACTTGAATGGCATGATTTCCAAAGCATGTGGGAGCTACAGTGGTAGGCACTGTAGAAAAACAAAGAGTCTATTTTTATACACAATGTTCCAAGGGGGGGGGGTAGACACAAAAAACAGAAAAACAACCCTAAATTTTGCACATGGGGAAAAAATAAAAATTGGATGGCAGCTTCATTTTGATATTTTGGTTCTCAGAAGCTGTTGTTTTTGTAGAAATGGGAAAAAAATAAACAAATGGAACAGAAGGTGTTATACACAGGAGGAATATAAACACAGGCTCATGGTATGTTAGTGCTGAGAGGAGAACTCCAAAGTTCCAACACAGTAGGGGGTTTCCAAAAACCAGCCTATGGCCAGAGATGGGCTGCCCACTGTGAGATGCACCTAGAAGGCTTGCTACAAAAGCCCCTGCAGACCCTCCTCCTGGAAATACTGATTCAATAAATCAAGGGTAAGGTCTGAGGGGTCTGCATTTTTTTTAATTCATCAGAATAATTTGATACATAGAAAGACAGGTCTGCCAAATACTAATCTAGACCAGTGGCTTCCAAATTGTTACTTGTTTGGGTCTTCACTGCTTTTTGTTTTAGCCGCAGAACACTCCTCTGAAATGAAGTCACACACGGAACTGAAATATACAACATCCATCAGAGTGCCTCCCCTATTGAACCAGGGGTGGCACGGCTGTGAACTCCTTTTCAACTGTACACGCTCCTTCTCTAAGCAACCCAACAGTATCACCAGGGATTTCTGAAGGTGACACAGACACACTGTGAAGACAATTGCTCTTGTCTCATCCCTTAATTATACTGATGAGAAGGCTGGAGCTCAGAGAGCTAGTTCACACAGTACATTAAGAGGCAGGTCAACTAGAATCCAAAACCAAATCCCAGGCTGTGTGTATAGCCTCTCCCCAGGTGTCCACCCACAGCGACTGAGAGCACTGGGATGGGCACAAGTCCACGGTCAGCTCCCTCACCAGCACTCGACTGAGATACCCTTGCCTTCACAGGGGTTCCAGGCTGTTCTCCCTTCCAGAAGTTGGGGCTGGTCCCTCACCTCATGGCTGCCCTTCAGGGCATCTAAGGGGCCTGCATACATTCATCTTCTTAAGGAAAGCTACCTCAGAGACAACTCCAGGGGCTTCCTGTGGCCTCCCATAGCTGGAGCTTCTGCTAAACCAGGAATAAAACAAAGCCCATACCTTTAATTCCTGTGACACGGTCCCTTCTGTTAGTTATCCTCCTCCCTTTGGTCAACTACCATCTGTTCTCTCTCTTTTTTTTTCTTTTTAACACAGTATTTGAATAGCTAATGAATACATGTAATGTGTACATAAGTTATGAATGAAGCACAAAAAAACACATTCCCCAAAACTTCCACCTAACTTAAGAAACAGAACATTGCCACAAGAATCTTCTATGTGCTCCTCCTTAAAGCCATTTTGAGGTTCCTACCCTTCTATGGCTGCAACTATAATCCTGAACTTTGGTTCTTTACCCTCCTTTTGTATTGACATAGAGATCTACCACAAATAGCTGAATAACTAAACATTCTATTATTTGGCTTTGCTTGATTTTTAACTTTAAAAAGTGTCATCATACTGCAGTGATTCTTTTGCCTCGCCCTTTACATTCATGTTTCTGACGCTCACCCATGTTGAGACATGTAGCTATCATTCACTCACTAGTCACCGCTATCAGGTATCTCACATAGCAGGATTACACTAATATCATTGACCCTTGAACAACGTGGGTTTGAACTGTGTGAGTATACTTGCAGCCTGACTTTTTAAAAAATAAATAAGGTACACTACTACAAATGTATTTTCTCTTCCTTACGATTTTCTTGATAACATTTTCTTTTCTCTAGCTTACTTTATTGTAAGAATACAGTATAGAATACAGAAAAACATATAGAATATGTGTTCACTGACTGCTTACGTTATCAGTAAGGCTTCCAGTCGACAGTAGGGTACCAGTAGTTAAGTTTTGAGAGAGTCAAAAGTTTTATGTGGATTTTTGACTATAAAATCAGTGCCCCCAACTCCCACATTGTTCAAGGGTCAACTGTACACCCACAAGCTGACCTATCTCCACTGCCACCACCTACTCCAAGCTACCTTCACTCCTCTCCTGAATTGCTACAACAATCTCAGGATTCCCTTATTCTTCATTCAGAGTCAAAAGTCAGTCTTTACAATGACCTTAAAGGGCCTATCCAATACGGGCCTTTGTTACCTCTCTAATGTCAGCTCCTACTATTCTCCCCCTGGCTTACTCTGCTTATACTTCAGTGACCTCTGGGCTCCTCATCAAACACACCAACACTGTTCCCTCTACTCGTCATGCTCTTCTCCTTGATACCATATGGCTTACTCACCTCCTTAAATCTTTATTTCAATACCGCCTTCTCAATAAGGCCCACATTGATACCACCATCCCTTCCCTCCCAAGAACTCCTACTCCCCCTTACTTCTGATGTATTTTCTTTTCTTTAACATCATTTTCTAACATAGTATATAATTTGTTTATTATGTTTATTATCTGGTTTTCCTACTAAAATGTAAAATCTACAGGGATAGAATTTTTTATCTTTTCTGTTCATTGATATATTTCTAATACCCAAGATCAGTGACTGGCACATAGAAAGCACTTGAAAAACATATGATGAGTGATTACTGAATGAATGCCTCTGTTTTCTAGTACTTTCTTTAGGAAAAAGTAAATCTGAAAGAACCTTGTTTTACCTTTTGTATCCATCTTTAGCCTTGTTATTATTCTCATGCTTGTCTGCTTGGTTTGCCCAAGAATATCTCATTTTTTACTATAATGAGTTTCTCTTTTCTTCAAATAATCAATCTGTCCTTCTTGGTTTTCATTCCTCCACTGTTCCTATTCTGCAGCAAGACTGAAGCATGTTTTCCAGACCACTCCAGGTCCTGCCTGACTTTCTAAGCAAACCTGATTCCCAAAGATAGAGTGTCCCAGATACAGGCCTTCTGAATTGCTTTTCTGGACTTCCCAATCTACAAAAATTTTGTGGAATGTTTTCTCCACTGCAGCCCAAGAATACAGCACATGCTCTTTATATTAAGGGCCCCCTCTTTCTTTCCTGCCCTCCATCCATCTTTCTTTCTTTTTAAATAAAATCTAATACTTCTTCATGGGTGAAGCCACCACTGGAGCCCTGGAAGTCCAAACCCATGCCCAGAGCTTATATAGTTAACAATCCAGAGCCAAAGTGAGACCGTATAGTGGTCAAGATTCTAAGGAGCCCAGGGCCAAGAAAATAAAATCTAAGAGGTTAGCTCCCCTCTTGGCCTGAAGATCAACATTAGAAGGGCCTTTATTTGGTGCCATCCATCTCTGCCATCTGGCACTCATCACTGAAAGCCACTGCTTGGAAGGGCACAGGGAACTCAGCCATCTTCCAGCAGTTTGAAATCACCCCTGAAGATCTGGCCAAGAAACAGGGCAGATTCTCCCCCAGGAAGGGGAAAATGGCAAGTCAGGTGTGCCCAGGTCCTCTCCTGCACTCACCGCGAGGTGAGCCTCTTCTCCATCCGTGGGCAGAGGAGAGTGAAAGAGCATCTGGGGCCTGGCAGGATGTCTAATGAGTGTCCCTCCATGGAGGAAATTCCAGGAATGGTGAGACAGTGTTTTCACCTACACCACAGCAGAGTTAAGGGATAAACAGAATGGATTCAACTAGGTCCATATTCCTGCTTGCGGAATGTCACTATGCCCCGCTGGGCTTTCCCTTTCATTCTTTACCTACGCAATTATTTTTTAACGTAGTCTTGATACATGAAACCATTAACGACATCGGACCAGGGAACTTGTCCATTTGAGTCACCACCACAACTCCAGAGCCTAGCACGGTGCCTGGCACATAAAGACGCCTTCATTAATATTTGTCAAATCAACAGTTCAGATCAAATGTATTCCATTTTGACAAGAAGAAAACTGCTTTTATCTGATATATCCAGATTACTAAGACTCAGTACACAGTCTGATTGTTATTTTATTATTTGGAGGCTTAAATTAGCTCAATATTTATTGTGGGACCCCCTTCCCTTAGTATCTGGAGACGGAAGCACAGGCTGTGAAACGGCAGGTGTTACCGTTAATAAAAGAAACCACTGAACGCAACGAAGCATCAAAGTGTTTTCTCACTGATAATTGTATTGTTTCAGAATATTCCTAAGTAACAATCTAAGATGCATTCATGCAAGGAAAAGCTATATTTACAATCATCCCAAATATACTTCCCACTGTGTTCCTACCATTTCTCCAAAATACATGCTCCCTTCCTTTTTCCCGTGAAGTATGTGTCCTTCAGAATCATAAGAATGGGTTTTGTCACTGTTAGGCCCCTGACTAATGGTTTTAAGTTTCTGACTTCTGCTGTAGGATAAACTGTGTACTTTCATATCAAATTTAAAAGAGCGTTTCAAAAGGAGTTTATGGGACAAAGTATACACAGCCATGCAATGAGATGAAGCTGCTGCAGGGCCACTTAACTTACGTGGAATAAAGCACATTTCAGAAAATACCACTCGAACTTTGATGAAAACAAATGAAATGTCATTTAAATACAGGGTTCTTCACCTAACATCCCAACTTATATGAGTTTTTCAGATAGCTGAATCGGCGTATTTTTAAGACTTGCTTTAGAGGAAGAGTTCTAAGAGCATTCCCTGCCTTCTAAGTGTGTGTATGTGTGTGTGCATGCACACACACACACGTGAATCCTCACATGTTCTCTCTGCTGAGATCTTCTCCATGGCCTATTTAATCGGTTCTTACAAACTGGAGGGCTAGCAGGGGTACACTATTTGACCCCACATTGCCCTTCTGGATTCCATGCGCATTTTTACTTCATACCTAAGTTTCTTCAAAGTGTGGTTCACACTTATCCTCACCACATCCTTGCTTCTTGTGCCTTCCTTGACTTGCTTAAAGACTGACTCCCTTTCCACCAGCCTACCAACATACACTGGCAAAAGTCCTGTCCCCGAACTCTCTAAATTTAATCATGAAGCTTTCTGGAAATTCCTTTCCCAGCTCCCAGGCAATTGCCTCTCTGTTGTCTTTCTCTTGGTCTGACCATTTCTTCCCAGTGATCCTCACACCAAAGCCTCTGGCCTTTCCAGAGTTCTCTTCTGACTCTATTGCCTTGCCTTAAGCAATTCCATGCCCTCCCTAACCACGTCCATCCTGATGATTCCTAAACCCAGTTTTGGCCCAGTTTTTATCCCTCGAATCAGAACAGGCACCTCAAGCTCACAGAACCCAAGGTGAAATCACTGTCATCCTCAAATCTGTTCTTTCTCCAAAGCCAGAAGCCTGACTTCCCTGATCTGCAATATCACATCCGAGATTTCTAGATATGTCTCAGCTCCACGGTCTCTTCCTTATCCCTGCTGTCCATATCTTCATCCTGGCCCCTCGTTTTCCTCCTCAGAATTGTTGCAACAGCCTTTTAACTGACCACTTTTTCTCTCTCACCTCAACAATTTTATATCTATGCTCCTGGCACCAACAAAGTTACTAAAGATCTAAATCGGATTATGTCACCTCTGCTTAAAAATCCTACTCCCCAGGGGCGCCTGGGTGGCTCAGTTGGTTGAGCGACTGCCTTCGGCTCGGGTCATGATCCTGGAGTCCCGGGATTGAGTCCCGCATCGGGCTCCCTGCTCGGCGGGGAGTCTGCTTCTCCCTCTGACCCTCCCCCCTCTCATGCTCTATCTCATTCTCTCTCTCAAATAAATAAATAAAATCTTTAAAAAAATAATCCTACTCCCCAGCATGTATAGGATAAGGCCACGGTCACTGAAGGACATTTGAGGTCCATCTTGATCTGATCCCTGCCCATTTTTTCACCATGACTTGCCACCTCAGAATCTATCTTTCAGCAATTTACAGCTGCTTATAGTTCCCTAAGCACACATAACCACTAAGAATTTCCTTCATGATACGCTTGAGAAATTTCACATTTCTTTATTTTTCTAGACAAAATTAAAACTGGCTCAGCCTTTCTTCACCAGTGTTGATGAGAAAGCCAGTCCCCGGGACTGGAGTCCTGACCCTCAGTCCCCTTCTTCCAGTGAGGTCCATAAGGATCCTAGGGCTCCCACAGGAAGGGGCCCCAGCCCAGGTCCATAGGTTGCCCTTACTGTTATTGAACTTACCACCTCTGTCCAGGTCATCCACAGGCCATGAGCACTGCTCATGCCAGAAGGTAGTGATAAGAAGGGCACCTACTTAGATAGGACTTACTTTATGCTTACTCTGTGCCACTGTTCCAAGCAATTTGCATATATTCACTTACATATTCCTCATAGCAGCCTTACAAGGTAGGCACCATTTTCAGGTGGGGAAGTCAAGGCCCAAAGGCCAAATAACCTGTCCAAGGGTAAGTGGTGGGGCTGGGATTTCACTCATCAGTCTGACTCTTGCTCTTAACTATTGTACTCCACACCTCTCCCAGTGCAGCTCTCCGAGGCCTCTAGGACTGGCCACAGAGAAACTTCATCATTGCTCCCAAGGACTCACTGACCAGCCCCATACAAGCATCCATGTACCCCTTTCCCACCACCACTTACCTTCATATCACATAGCAGAAGTCAGGCTGAGGAGTCTTGTTTCAACACTTCAAATCTACTGCATTCCCAAGAATAAAAGAGAATGAAGCTTACACTACCCCACATCTTTTGCTGTTCCCTCTACCTGAAGTGTCTCCCTCCGCCTAGGAAGGGAACGCTATGAAGCTCTTGTTCCTTTTTTTAAAATACAGCTCCTCCAAGAAGTCCTCACTGCCTTCCATTCCTTTTCTTTTTTGGGTCCTCATCTGTACCTTGCACATATTTCTATTCCATTGTGCTTGCCACAATGCATTGGAATGTTTTTAATATTTTTCATAGTAGTCTCTTTTCTAAGACTGGGCTCCTCAGAGATAGGAGCTGGAGCTTACATAACTCTGTATCCCAGTCCCTAGGAAGATGCCTAGGAAACTAATAGATACCCCAAGTTGTTTGATAATTGACGTAAGCTGACCCAAGGCCACCACCATACCCATCATTACTTTACCACCTCTCCACCTTCACTGCTACCCCCTGGCTCCATGCCATGTCATTCCTCTCTAGGATTAGTGCAATGATACAGCACTTCCATGTAACAGCCAGGATAATCTCTTAAAATAAAAAACAGATAATGCCACTCAAAACCTTCCAGTGGTTCCCCACTACAATCAGAAAGCCCTACAATGGCCTACAAGATTCTATATGAGCTACACCTTTTCTCCCTACTGACTTGATCGCCTCTCCTACTGTGCTACTCATCTCTCCAGACTCAGTGACCTCCTGTTGTTCCTCAAACACACCAGGTATAATCCCACCTCAGGGCCTTTGTACTTCTGGTGCCCTCTGCCCAGAATGTTCTCCCCATATAATCCTCATAGCTCATGCCCCCTCTTCCTTTAAGTCTTTGTGCAAATACCACCTTCTCACTGAGGCCTTCCCTGATCACTCTACTGAATGCCTTGCTTTATTTTTCTTCATAGAATTTTTCACATTCTGCATAATACAATATAACGTGTATATAATACACTGTGTAATTTACTTAGTTAAGTTATTTATTACCTGTCTCCTCCACATAGAATGTAAGCTCCATGAAGACCTGGCACATTTTAGGCACTCAATACATCTGTGCTATATGACTGACTCTTAGACCAAGGAACCCAAATCCAGTCTCATCACTGCCTCTAACTGGAGAAGGCATTCAATCTAACTGTCCCCTCAGCTGCTTCAGTTCTGAAATAAGGGGGGACTGCAGATCTCTTAGAAGAAGATTTATGGTGGAATAAGAAAAGAAAATCTAGGATTTTTCCCACCCACTTCTTGTCTTTTGCACTCTTTAAGGGAAAGCTGGCAATCCATATTACAATCTCAAAATATTTTTGGTCTAAAACAATTGCATAAACATTTGTATGTGTGGGTGTGATGGAGAAAATGTGAACTCCCTGTTTTCCCAGCCTTCCTTTAAAGGAGAAGGAGAGCATGGAGTCTTTGTAAGTTGATCCAGTAGTGGAAGAAGAAAAGATGGAGAGAAGCAAGAAAGAATTCACTAATTTACACTAGAAAGGAAGGATCTGGAACTGTTCTTGGAAAAAGGAACTGATCCAGAGATATCAGAAGGTAGCCCAGTGTGGGAGGAGGTAAAGATGGGCATTTTAAAATAAAGTTTGGTATAAGGAGAAGGATATCACAAGTCTTTGAAATTCAGAAAAGCCCTGTGCTTCCACGGAGAACCCTGCTTTGTCTACAGCACACCCTTCCGGATTATCGGATTCTAGCCTTCTGTTGCTAGTAAGCTACTCTAGAACTCTGTAAACTGTAGATAAGGGATAGCAATTCAAAACAGTTCTTGTTGATTGACATGCAAATTCTCTCTGACAGAAGTGGGATGCACTTCCCTCTCCTACTGTGGAAAAGCCCAGTCCCACCTCCATCTGTGCATCCCTTTCTCGATTCCTGATCTAGAAATGCATCTGTTCCTCGGATTTGTCTTTGAACTGGCCGAGACGTCTTACAAGTTCCCTCATTAATGAGTTAAATAAAATCTTTAACAAATGTTCATTGTATATCTGTATGAGAGCCCTGATTTTATCTTTTTGAGAAACATATCCTTCAATTAAATGCGTGAAGAGAATTTTAAAGATGTTTTATATTGTATTATGCAATATTAGCAAGAAAACACAGAGAAAATTTAGTTGTTTTTATTTTTCATATGTCTCTGTGCTGAGAACGACCTTAAAGTGGCCAAATTATCTTTGGATAAACAGAGATGATACACAGTTCCAGAGTTTTAGGAAATGGACACTCCCAAACTGGTTTCACTGCCTTCAGATTCTTCTCCTTCAATCCAGTCTGCATAATTTTGCTAACGTAATCTTCTAAAAGACAACTTTGATCATGACAGTCCCCTGGTGAAACACCATGAACGGTTCTCCACTGCCTACTGGGTGAAGCTCAGAGATCTTCACCTGACATTCCAGGTCCCAGGTGTAATAGTCTTACGTACTTTCCACCTTTCCCTGCCTCAGCTCCCCACACGAGAGAAATCCTCTACACCAGCCCAACACTCACTCAAAACCCATGAGTTTGCACAGTAGGATCATGTGTGTGACATCTATTCCCCACTCGTGGAAATGACATTCATCCCTCAAGGCTCAGGTCCTGTCTCACGTCATCATAAAAACATTGCAGAGCAACCTTCTCTTTTGAATACACTGAACAAGTTATCTATTTTCTCATGTATCATATACTGTTCTAATGCTTACATCTAATTAGATTGTAAAATACTAATAAGCATACCATATTTTATATTTTATTTTTATTCCCCATGACTTAACCCAGGATTAAGCACATGGTAATAAGGATCCATTGATCCCTGTAACATAAGAATTGGCCTCTGAGAGAGAAATCCAATCCTTTGCTCCAGCAGTGGCCTAATATTTGATGAGGAGTCACACACATCATACACCCCCCCACGCATCATACACCACACCATACCAAATACACACACCCCCACACCACACACATGCTACACATACACCCCATGTACACCCCCCCACACACACACATATACATACTACACACAGCCCACACATACACACACACCAGACACACACTATAGTGAGAAAGCGTCACAAATACTCCTAACCAGATTTCCTATCCCCACTGCTTTGGATCTTTCCCAAGTTCCCACAAACAGCTATTCACCCAAATCCTCCAGATGATTCCAACCTGAAATGTATTCCAGGAATTGCAGCACATCCAGAAGTCTCCTGATTGCATCCCCTCCCCCTTCCCAGGCTTTCTAGGAAGGGCTCTTCTGCTGTGCCCCTATTTCCAGACTTAGTCCCAGGGGCCTCCAAGAGGTTGCAGTCCATCCTGTTTACCCAGCACTTACTAAGCTCCTGCCCCAACCTTTGCTCACTCTCTTCTAGTCTCCACACTGGCCCGTAGCAAAGCTCCTTCATTTATGCAAATCCCTGCTGCCCTATATGTACATACATATTATGTACAGGGCCTCAGCTAGACCCTGGCTGAGATATAATAATGAATAAGACATTATCCTTGCCCTCCAGGCGCTTACAGGCTAATAATACCTATAGAACTAATTAACTTCTAAGGGAAAAAGAGATAATATCTTCAGTTGTCTCATTTTTGCTCACATTCAGGTTAGACAAAGCCACATGAATTGCTTGTTGGTCTCTGTGAACAAGTACTAAGGAGAAACCACTGCCAAATCAATACATTTTAATTGGAAGTGTTTATGAAACCCAGGAGAGTTTCCTAAATGTATTAATTGCTTCCCAAGGAAATATAAAATTCACAATTACTAAAACCATGAAAATTAATATAATGACAGCTCTAAAATATTGCTTTGTAAACTGTTGCTAAATACATAGAAATAAACCAATTGACCTTTTTAAAAGTTTTAAAAAAGTAGCTCTAAATGATCAGCATACAAGAATTGTTTGCCTTGAGACTAACCAACTTACTTAGGGCAGTATATTAATGCATTGCAATTCATTTACAAGAGATTTCTTCAACTGTATCATTAGTTTCAGAAAAGTTATTTCAACAAAAAAAGTAGCTAAAAGGTTAGATGTGAATTATTCTTCCCTTCCTCTCACACCCATAATATATTAGCATAGGTAAAAAAAAAAAAAAATCTCTATTAGTCTGAACTTAGACTTTAAAAAGTGGTTTGAAGTGAAAATAGCAATTATCTGTATTCTAAGATTCTTTTTCATTTGAAGTTCCCACTGAATTGCGTCAGAAAATATGCTGAGGTATGGTTCTCCATAAAATGCTGTCCATGCAGAGCTTTCAAAACTTGAAATTACTTCCCCTAGAAAAGAGCCTTCTCATCCACATGGTCACTCATTCAACAAACACTTCTGAGTAGTTTCCATATGCTTCCCACTGGCTCAGGTACTAGGAGACAAAGGCAGGAAGACCTAGTCCCCAGCCTCGGGAAGTACACAATCTTAGGAGAGTGGGGGTATTTGCTTTACGATTTATGAGGCTGGGAAGGAGGAGCCCAAGAGAGGTAACACTTAGTCTATTCACAGAGGACAAAGCACTTCAACTGAGAATTGAACAATAAAGATGACGGTGCCCCACAGTGAAGACAGGCAAGGGCATTCCAACAGAAGGACCAACATGGGTGAAAGGTACGAAGACCTGAAAAAGTGTGGCAGGGTCAGAGAAGAGTAAGCAGCTAAGATCAAACCTTAACAATATCAAGGCAATCTGTAGGACATATGTGGCTAGATGAGCAAGCAGAGACCAAATAAAGATAATGACTAATTCTGGGCACTACGTATGTGCCAGTCACAATGAAGGTGTTCGTGTGAAGCATTTATATTATTATTATAAAATAATCTCCCTTTGAGATAAGTACTATTATGAAACCAATTTCATAGATGAGAAAAGGAAAGCACAAAAAGGTTACTTGGTTCAAGGCCTCACAGCCAGTCAGGAGCTTTGAAACCATGCATTCTTTCTCCAGAGTCCACAAACTTCGCTGCCTTTCACTGGGAAGGATCCTGTACACCAGACATGGGAGGTGAGAAAGTACAGATCTTTTAGGCAATGGGAAGCCACTGGTGGGTACTGAGCATGGGAATGATATCATCAGATGGGGTAATAAAACGGTGATCTAGAAGACAGTTGTCACAGTTTTGCTCATCTGTACAATGGCAGTGGGGATGGGGGCAGGACAGGAGCAGGGCACAAAGGCCAGAATCCCAGTCATGAAGAAAATACAACCCTCAGTAAAAGAGAAACAAAAACTGACCTGGGCAGTAGCAGCAGAGACAGAGGGGAAGGGCTGATACCCAGGATGTTCAGGAGGTGGAGCAAGAAGACGGGGCAACCCTGATGGGGACTGGGAAAAGGACAGGGGCAGACACTTATTAGGAATGGAACACCCCTTTCCCACTCCTGATGTTTCTTGAACATGAACAAAGAACATCAATTAATATAAAACTTCAGGCCTCTCTCTGCCCTCTTACTCCCTGCCCCCTTGAGCCACAGCAATTTATCTGGTGGTGAATCTGGTAGAGAAACGGGGCATGTGTAGCCCACCCCTTCCTCTTCCCTCTATCTTGAGAGAAATAGGTCCTTGCAAAGCACACCTTCTATTCTGCATTTCCACAAAGCAGGGAAGCTCACATTTGTAGGAAGTAGCCTTGACCCCTAACCACTGGTGCATGAACCAGGAACTTTGAGAAATAAGACAAAATGGTGGCAATCGAGGATACCTAAGTCACGGTCCTCTGGTGGAGCCTGTGATTTGGGGCTGTTTCCTGGTGTTTAGCAGCTTAAATGGTCCGTGAGTTTGGGTTTTGTTGTTGTTGTTTCTCAACAAAACCTTTATTAACATTTTGAATAGCCACTGAGAAAACCAGCTAACCAGCTATTACTGAAACTAATTTCTAAACTTAAATTGGCGAAAATGGCTAGAGTGCAGAGTAATGCCATCATTGGGCATGGTGAATGCCAGACAGAAGAATTAACAGCCACCCTTCAGATGGAGAATCAGGTGCAGGGTTGACTCTTTCTAAATGTTGTAGTCAGAAAGAGTGGGGCCATCTGCTGGTGAGGGGAGAGGACTTCTCTATCCTGCACCTTAGCTTTCACATTTTCAATAGTGTCACTGGGCCCCACCTCCAGAGTAATGATCTTGTCAGTCAAGGTCTTCAGGAAGATTTGCATTTTGACCTGTCAGCAAATGCAAAGATACTGCGAACCCAATCATGTTGAGTTCCCTCAACACCAACACATTGCCACTGGACAATGCCAGTTGCCTCTCTTCTGAAGCCAGTTTTGACAGTGAGGCAGTTGACTTTGAACTGCTAGGCCTGGACAAAGGACCATGTATGGTTTTCCCCTGGCTAATCTTCGCAGACTGTGGTGGGTCTGTCTACAAGCAAGTAACTTTCTCCAGAGGCGGAGTGGCACATACAGGACACTACTAAAGGCCACCAAAGGGGAGCGCCTCAGCGCTGCAACAGGCCATGGAGGGACAGGGTGGGTGCAGGGATGCAAAAAATATTTACTCCTTTAATACTGCAAAGCAGCTGAGCTCGGTTGTATATAGAGGAGCTCCAGTAAGTTCTGGGTTCCAATGGTTAGTGCCATGTAAGTAGGCAATATAAAAAGGAAAAAAAAATACAGAGGTTTCACATACATGCTATAAGAAAGGAAAAAAAAATAGCTCTAAAAAGATCTTCAAACAACTGCCCCTGTTGCAAATTTGTATTCTTTGTCAGAAGGCCCCAGTGCCTCAGACAGCATATAAAGGGAGAAGCCATGCACACGGGTGGTTTTCTCCCCCAAAGCTGACTAATTCCCCGTGCCCAAACTAGCCGACCTCCTGCTGATATTTCTCCCATTGTGTTTAAGGTCACACACAGTGTGCTTCAGAAGGCGGACAACAGCCACCGGTTTTGATAAAACCAAACCTTTTCTCCTCTGGTCCTCCGCACAATGACCAGTGCACTTCTGCTCCAGCCTTTGGCAACTCTAAGTACAAGGTTCTGGGAATATAATTTTACCCAGGATAGGGAATAATGGTTTAAGGGCTAGGGGTTGGCTTATTTTCTATCCAATTATCTTGAGTGTCCTCTTGGTTCTTTAGATTCTTTACATGTGATGTTCATGGACCCCTGGAATTCCAAGGCACAGAGAAATGTGCTCAGTCTCACCAGATTCCACCAGGGCTACACCTCCTGGAAAATCCCCAGATCTATCCAGAGTCAAGAACACCTCTCACTAAGACTGATCAAAATAGCAAACTTAGGAGAATGGATTCCTGATTTCAATTTCCATGGACTTTTACATCAAGGGGCAATAAAATATGATTTTGGACTTCAATTCCTCTGGGTTTTATCAAGTCTTTAGATTTTAATTTCTCATTTGACATTTTATAGGGGATTGATATTAATTTTGGAGGCATCTTAGTGATGTTGGTATTTTAATTTTTTGTAGTATCATAATGTTGCCATTTAATCTCACAGTAGGGCATGGACAATGTGCCATCATCACGTATGATGGAAAATAGAGCAAGATGGAAATAGCCTTGGGAACAGAGTAGCCTACAAGTTCATTCAGTTAAGGGACTTGTCTCATCCATTTCAGGGCCTTGTTTGAGTAAACTCTTCACTGCCCACCTGTGGTTCCAGGTTGATGCCCATAGGAGCAAGGCTGTCATGGGAGGACAGGTCTCAAGAAGTGAGAGCAGGTTGATCCAACAAGCTGCTCCTCCTTCCCCTGAGCAGAAGAGCCTCCCTCTGGCTAACCAGATGGTAAGGCTAATAAAAGGACAAAAAGATGGTAATTAATCGAAAAGGAATACATCTTCATCTTCTTCACTCCCAATGTTTCCCTTTCAGTGAATAGCCATCAATTACTGTAACATACCTGGCCTTGGTCCACCTACACCCTTTTGTCTTGAATCCCACCTTAGACCTAGTAACAGAATCTTTTGGAGGTAGGCCCAGGCACCAGTATGTTTTAAAATCTCTCCAGATGATTCTAATGCATAGGCAGGGCTGAGAACCAAAGAACTAAATGATCTCTAAAGGTACCTTCCAACTCTTAAGAAAAAATAAATTGCTGTGATCTTGCCAGAAGTTAGAGGAAATGACTTTGAGGCCCTTGGGACATCCTTTCTTGTAGCCCTGAGACTCAAATGCATAGTGTGCAATCAACCTTCTAATGGGAAAAAAATACATGAGCTTCATGTGTTGGTCCCAAAGCTTGCCTCTTAGGGCTCCCCTCCCGGGTCACTGCCACACAATCAATGGTAGCACTGTTCTGAGCTGTAACTTGAGAGGGAAATAATCAAAAACAATCCAGCTACACCACAGCCTAATCACAATGACTGATATTTCTAGGGCCGTGTTAATCAAGGCTTCATGTAGACAGACCCTTATGGTCAAACTGATTCTGGAATGATTCTGCCTCCACGGATGGAATCTTTTATAAACTGAAATTCTCCATTCAGCCTTCCCTCTCACCTAAGTGCAAAATCCCTCCTAATGGTAGCATCTGTTGTCTGCAGCAAACAGAGTTGATTACAGATGCTCTGAAAGGAATTTAAGTCCTCTCTCATGCTATTTAGGAGGTGATAGTGGGATGAGAAGTGGGAACTCTTATAATTAAAAAAAAAAAAAATCTTTGGCTAAACAGGTAACTGCAATACTAAAGTAAAAGATATACTCTTGTATAAAATACTAATATTTGTTGGATTTTTATCTCTTTCTTCAGTACTAAAAATGGCCAATAACCATACATGCACTGTCTCTTACAGCTACGGAGCAGGTGTGCAGGTAACTGGTTACCAAGCAACGTATTGGCTAGGGATTAGAGCACACAGTTGCATGGGCATAACTCTGAATAATGCAGACCTTGTTAAGTGATACATTTTTCATTATCCTAGTATCACATCAAGTTCTATACCACCTTTTTTTCTTCTTCTTTAATCTAGGAAACATATTCCTATTAAGGACCTTGAAGAAATCTTACCATCAGATATTTATCTTTTATTAAAAATAATGAAAAGAACAGATTCATTATACCTTATCCACCAAACTTGTCATCTACCTAAACATCTGTTCAGTTTTTGTTGTCGTGTTTAGAAAGAATAATTATCCAACAGACCTTATAAGAAATGAATTCCGGTGGAGCGAATGAACTTTACTAATGACTTGCATTTATAGCTCCTCAAGGAAAAAGTTACCTATTCTCATAATCCTGTTTATTCTTTCAAAATTAAAAGGTCTTTGGTGGTTATTTTAGATCTTAGAGGGTTTTTAAAAACTAGCTCTCAACAGCTTTCTGATCCTTAATAAATATGATCAAAATATATTTAAAATGTTTGTAGCTCTTCAGTCCCTGAGCATGGATAAATATCTCTGCTCTTTACCTTTACTTTTCTAATTTAAATATTAGCCTGCATTAAGAACTCAAAGTAGCAACTAGAAAGTATTTTGTTTATAGGAAAGTTCTCTGATACTTGTGATGACATCATTTGGCCTTTTTTCCTTTAATCATAATTAAGTGAGGAGGCAGAGTTAGCAGCTAAAAGGAAGGGAGTAGGGGGATCAGAAGGAAGGAAGGAAGGAATTCAAAAGGGGTCCCTAATTCCCCCATTCTTTGGAAATATTAAACAAGTAGGATATCTCGTTATAAGTATATTAATTACCCTTCTATATATTCCACAGAACAGTTCAGTTTTTAAAGGCTTCCCTGGAATTATTGAAATGATCTGCCTACTCTAGAGAAGGTACTTCCATGTGGAAATGGTATATGAAGTGATTTTGGTGCAAGGGAACAAAATAACTATTCTTGTCCTTAATTTAAGGTTATATATCCATGATCTTAATTTTATCACCCCCCCCCCAAAAAAAATGACAAATACATTTTTTTGAACCTGGAAAGAAGCCAGTGGGGTTTAGTCTTTATGAGTACAGAGAAAAAAACAACTTAGCCCAGTTCTTGGGCTTGGTGTCATAGCCATGAATCTAGAGAAAAATATATTTTACAGAGCCTTTTGGAGTTCACTCAAGGCTGTACACAACCACTTGCCTCAGACAATGCAGCAGTGGGAACCTGCTTCTGACCCGGCAGGTTACTGAAGCTCAAACCGACAATTTTATAAAATTTCCAGCAGCTTTGTAAATGTGTCCATTATTTATGAGTCAGCATCTTCAAATTCATCCGAAGTATACTTCACATGAGCAGAGCACTAAAAAATGGCAAAGTACGCAGCTTCAAATCTCTTAGGGGCAAGAGCTATGAAAGCTATACCCTCTCTCCCTACGTGCTCCTCTTTTAGGAAACAAGTACAATATTCTCCATACTGAGGGTAGGACGAGGCATCAACACACGGAAAGTGAAACGGACACTTCTTTTCCTTACATTTAAAATTTAGATGATTGAAAAAAAATTTTTTAATAAAAAGAATAAAATTTGTATGCTTGATACCAACCTTATATCTAAAATAAGTATCTGGGATCTGTACCTCTCCAAAAGAGCAAAGTGAAATAGCTGCTTTTAGTTTTCAAGATGCTGCAGTAAGATACACGTATGGCGGTCCCCCTCTTATCCACGGGGGATGCATCCCAAGACCCCCCAGTGGATGCCTGAAAGTGCAGGGAGTGCCGAACCCTATCTAGACCATGTTTTCTCCTATAAAAACTTACATAATAAAGTTTAGTTTATAAATTAGGCACAGTAAGAGATTATCAACAATAACTAATAATAAAATAGAACAATTATCACAATAGACTGTATGTTATGTGGATGTGGTCCCTCTCTCACACAAACAAAATACTTTATTATCCTGTAGTCACCCTTCTTGAAATGATGTGAAATGATAAAATGCCCACATGATAAGATGAAGGGAGGGGGACGATGCCAGCTGTAACACAACATGACTACGACCTAACAATTCGTCAGGAGGAGGATCATCTGCTTCCGGAATGGGTTGACTGCGGGTAACTAACACTGCGGAAAAGCGAAACCATGGATAAGGGGGTGCTGCTATGGCTATATTTTCTTCCTCCATCACTTATTTTTTCCCAGTCTACCTGGTTCTTTCCTGATAGGATTGTTGCTATGCTGTCTGGATGTGAAAAGGTCTTTTGAGCTGTTTTAAAAAAAAAAAAACACAACTAACTATAGGCTCTGGGATCTGTTCAAGCTTTAATTTTGTTCTATGAATTTTCTGTTAAACCAAAAAGATATCCTTGTCAACCTCACCTTCCTATTTCAGGCTGGAGATTCAAGCATCATATCTATGTATAGTCTTGGAACTTTAACCTTGTTTCATGGTAATTTCCTCATAAATGTCATTTCCACCAAAATCACACTTGAAAGATACTCATTACAAGAAATCGTAACTTCTTATCGCAGAAATGTGCATTGAACCAAAACAGATTTATACATATACATTCCTGCTCTCCCCCATTTATATAATTATGAAATAAAGACATTCACAAACTAGGTAAAAATTTTTAGGCTAAATTCTTCCAAAAGTATTTATTGTGTGTCCAGCATGACTTGACTGGTTATCTTCTTTATTCCAAGAAAGACTCTTTTTAAAATTGTTTCCCTAAAGTTGTCTCCATTTCTCAGAATCAGGTAATAAATGAAAGGGAGAAAAGATGGTCTGTAAGCCTATCTTCTTTTGTGATCATTCATTCAGAAATCAACTGGGTTACACTTCAGAATTGAAACTTTAGACTTACAAATTAGCAAATATTGCCTGGCTGGTTGCTAATAAAAGAGCTATATACATAACTGCTTTTTTCTTTACAATGAAAAGATATCAAAATTTTAAATTTGCAATACATACAGATCAGTAATAAATTCATATTTTGTCAATTCCAAAACAAAAAATACCTTTGCGAAAACCAAAATGAATTCATACCACCCTCCATTAGTCTATTTGATCTTAGGAGTCACCTTTCCTCTTCTTCCTGTTCGCCTAGAGCTGTCTGAGAGTCATGGCCAAGTTAGTCTGTTTGCTTTTTTCAGCAAAGAAAATGCTCAATTTTGCCTTGAAATCTGAATTTATTAAAAGGTATAGAAACTTCTACTCCAAATATCATTACAACTCTTTTCCCCAAAAAGTGTAAATGCAATCTAAACATTATTCTCAGAGTGAGCACCTAAATAATCACATTTTCAGCTTACTGCATTTTCTTATGTGGTTTGACTCTTTGCAGAAATAAGATGGGATGAAAATTATATTACTGAGAGAAAATTTATTAGAATGTCTACTATTCCCACATTAAAAATGTCAGCCTCATGACTCATTACCTTTTGTCAACTCTCCTGTGCACTTGAACATGGTAATTAGCAAAATCTTTCTTAAAATCTGCCAGGGTCTTGAGGGGCAGAGGTTGGGGGTGGGGACAGGAAAAATACAGGCCTGTGGTTAGGGGTGAAGGAGTAAGCTGGATGACCCGTGGTGACCTCACAGGACTGAAGAACCCCCGAGATAAGATAGAAATGTTGCTCACTACCCTCTAAAGCCGGAGGGCCTTGGTATCATCTTCCTTTGTGACTAGTGAGCCAGGACTCCCCTGAGAAACAAGTAAAGGTGTCAGCATCCTGAATTGTACCTTCACCCTGTCAGGACGATTTTGTCATCTGTCAGACATATATACTTTGTCTCTGGACTATCAGAATGTGTCCTTGTCATTATCAACTCAAGTCTAGTTTTCTATGTGAGTATTTATGGATATGAATAAATAAGAACCAACATCCCAACATTTCTCAAGTACATACTTATACTTGGCACTTTTTTTTTTTTTTTTGAGAGTGAGAGAGAGAGCGCGCATGTGCGAAAGCATGAGGAAGTGGGGAGAGGCAGAGGGAGAGACAGAATCTTTTTTTTTTACTTAAATTCAATCAACCAACATACAGTATATCATTAGTTCCAGATGTAGAGTTTAGTAATTCATCAGTTGTATGTAACACTCAGTACTCATCACATTACGTGCGCTCCTTAATGCCCATCACCCAGTTATACCATCCCCCCACTCACCTCCCCTCCAGCAACCCTCAGTTTGTTTCCTATAGTTAAGTCTCTCAGTCTCTCAAGAGTCTGATTTCTTTCCATTCAGTTTTCCCTCCCTCCCCCTATGATCCTCTGTGCTGTTTCTTATATTCCATATATGATTGAAACCATATAATTGTCTCTCTGATTGACTTATTTCACACACTATAATACCCTCCAGTTCCATCCATGTTGATATAAATGTAAGATTTCATTCTTTCTGATGGCTGAATATTCCACTGTATATATATATATATATATATATATATATATATATATATATATATACCACGTCTGCTCTATCCATTCATCTGTTGATGGACATCTAGGCTCTTTCCATAGTTTGGCTATTGTGGACATTGCTGCTATGAACATTGGGGTGCAGGTGCTCCTTTGGATCACTAGGATCACTACCACAGAAGAAAGAGAAGTTAAGGAATCGATCTCATTTACAATTACACCAAAAACCATAAGATACCTAGGAATAAACCTAACCAAAGAGGTAAATGTTCTGTACTCTAGAAACTACAGAACACTTATGATAGAAATTGAGGAAGACACAAAGAAATGGAAAAACATTCCATGTTCATGGATTGGAAGAACAAATATTGTTAAAATGCAATCCCTATCAAAATACCATCAACTTTTTTCAAAGAAATGGAACAAATAATCCTAAAATGTGTATAGAACCAGAAAAGACCCCGAATAGCCAGAGGAATATTGAAAAAGAAAAACAAAGCTGGGGGCATCACAATGCTGGACTTCAAACTATATTACAAAGCTGTGATCATTAAGACAGTATGGTAATGGCACAAAAACAGACACATGGATCAAAGAAACAGCATAGAGAACCCAAAAATGGACCCTCAACTCTATGTCAACTAATCTTTGACAAAGCAGGAAAGAATATCCAATGGAAAAAAGACAGTCTCTTCAACAAATGGTGTTGGGAAAATTGGACAGCCACGTGAAGAAGAATGAAAACTGGACCATTTTTTTTTTTTTTAATATTTTATTTATTTACTTGAGAGAGAGACACACAGCAAGAGAGGGAACACAAGCAGGGAAAGTGGGAGAGGGAGAAGCCGGCTTCCCACCAAGCAGGGAGCCCGATGTGGGGCTCGATCCCAGGACCCTGGGATCACGATCTGAGCCAAAGGCAGACCTTAACGACTGAGCCACACAGGCGCCCTGGACCATTTTCTTACACAAGACACAAAGATAAACTCAAAATGGATGAAAGACCTAAATGTGAGACAGGAATCCATCAAAATCCTAGAAGAGAACAAAGGCAGCAATATCTTCGATCTGGGCTGCAGCAACTTCTTGTTAGACACATCGCCAAAGGCAAGGGAAACAAAGGCAAAAATAAACTATTGGGACTTCATCAAGATAAAAAGCTTTTGCACAGCAAAGGATACAGTCAACAAAACTAAAAGGCAACCTATGGAATGGGAGAAGATATTTGCAAATGACATATCAGATAAAGGGCTAGTATCCAAGATCTATAAAGGATTTATCAAATTCAAGACACAAAAAACAAATAATCCAATCAAGAAATGGACAGAAGGCATGAACAGATATTTCTCCAAAGAAGACATCCAAATGGCCAACAGACACATGAAAAAATGATCCACATCACTCGGCATCAGGGAAATACAAATCAAAACCACAATGAGATACCACCTTACACCAGTCAGAATGGCTAAAATTAACAAGACAGGAAACGACAGATGTTGGCAAGGATGCGGAGAAAGGGGAACCCTCCTATACTGTTGGTGGGAATGCAAGCTGGCGCAGCCACTCTGGAAAACAGTATGGAGGTTCCTCAAAAAGTTAAAAATAGAGCTACCCTACAACCCATCAATTGCACTACTAGGAGAGAGAGAATCTTAAGCAGGCTCCACATCCAGTGCAGATGGAGCCTGATGCTGGTCTTGATCTCAAGACTCTGAACTCATGACCCAGAGCCAAAATCAAGAGTCAGATGCTTAACCACCCAGATGCCCCTATACCTGGTGCTTTATGTGCATCTTCTTATTTAATCCCCTCTATACCACTGCATGGCTGTACTCTTATCCATCTATTATATATGAAATACACAAAACACAGAACTCAAAACTCAAAAAGGGAACACACATGCAAAAAACAGATAAGAGATTCAAATTCAGGTTGGATTCCAAAGGCCCTGTTCTTTCTACAATACCATGGGGGCTGGTGAGATACAGATTTCCTCACAAGCTGAGGAAATTGATTTTGGCATTAAATAGCATCATGAAACTCTTACCTCTGAAAATAGTTTTGGCAGCTCCTCAAGTAACTGATCTGTATTTTGTTGTATAACATTCATTTCTTGTTTGATAACATTTCCAATATTTAAATACACTGAAGATTTGTTGATCTGCTGACATTTAAATTAGTTTTTGTATGTCTTTTCTTCCAACAATGTTAGGTCATTGAATTTCAAAATAGAGTCATTTTTATAAAGAGTTTCCTCCATATGTAAAAAGACTACCACATCATACTGAGAAAAAAGATCAAAGATGAAAGGCCTGAAACTATACAGTTCTCAAAGTACCATCCAAAAAACTCTATCAGTTACCCTTGGAGGTTGTTAACATGCAGGTTCCTGAACCCCATCCCAGAGATACTGATCCCAGATATGGGTCCTTGTTACCTACATTTTAAACACAAAAGTTCAGGAATCAGTACTACAGGCAATGCACTGTCAAAGAAGTATTGTAAAGACCCAACCTATGGTAGTTTTTATACCCCAAGAGTCGCAAAAAGGGCCACTTCCATTTACTAAAGTCTTAAATTTGAAACAGACATAGATGAAATTGACTAGACTCTCTGTGAAATACACAAATTATTTTTATGGGAAGAAATTAGCTTCAGGTAAGCCCCTGTTGATATGAAGCATGGTAAACTGGACTAACCCCCTTACATCTTCACCACAAACCAGCCAATTAACATGTACAAAAACCAAGAGGGGCCTTTGGGTCTATAGCAGTTGGCCCATGTTGTCCTTCTCCCTCTCTCCTTGCATAGCCTTAATTCTTCCATTATTATCTGATTACAAGTCTCCTTTCTTCCCAATTCTTCATGTTTCATAGTGATTACACTCAAAACCTAACATGCCAACATAAAAGAATCTCTGTGTCATGTACATGACATAGAAGAAGGCCTTTCATCACGAGGCCCCTGGAAACCCTGCACTCCCCCCTCACCCTCTCATCATTCTTAACCCTGGAACAATTCCCAACTGGAGCTCCCTGAACACCCAATGCTGACCCATGCTGTATCCTTCTCTTTTGATAAAATGACCTTTAACCCATCATCTTCTTTACCTGATTGATATCAACTTACCTCTCAAGGATTGCCTCCTCCTGGAGGCTTCCCTGATGCTCTGCAGCCCCACAGTGGGTGGACTGAGGGGGTTCTAATTTCTGACTGCACCTGAGAATTATCTGGGTAGCTTTTGATATAAATATAACCCCTCCAGCTCCTTTATGGTTACTGTGTGCATGACATATCTTTTTCCATGCTTCTACTTTTAACCTATTTGTGTCTTTGAATCTAAGCTACGTTTCTGGAAGGCAGTGTATAGTTGAGTCTTAACTATTTTTATCAAATCTAACAATGTTTGTCTTTTGAGTGTTCTTCCATTCACATTTAATGAAATTATTGTTATGGGTGGATTTATTTTTCCATTTGATGTGATGGATTTCTTTCCTTGGAGATTTCATATCTCAAAATTTCCATATAACTATTAATTTGGTTGGATTTATTTATTTTCAATATGACTATCTTTGTTTCTGTTTTCTTCATGTATTGCCTCCATCTGCATTAACTACTTGTTAAGATAATTCTTCTGGTTTTAGTCATTTTTTTAAGTTATTTTTTTTAGTAGTCACTCCAGGACTGATATGCATCTCTACTTGTCACAGTCTACTTCA
Organism: Mirounga angustirostris; assembly: GCF_029215605.1. Lineage (NCBI taxonomy): Eukaryota > Metazoa > Chordata > Mammalia > Carnivora > Phocidae > Mirounga > Mirounga angustirostris. The sequence continues at coordinate 23,923,780 of NW_026991713.1, forward strand.
GGTTAATATTGACAGATTTCTGGTAAAATTAACAGAATTCTAGTAAAATCTATCACGTTTGTTTCACTGTAGCTTCATTTCCTCCTCCATGCTTTGTGCTGTTATCATTAGATATATTCCACCTCTGTATGTAATAAACCCAACAATATAGTATTATAACTATTGATTTAAACAATCTTATAGTTTTAAAAAAATTAAGAGAATGAGACAAAAAAAAGGTATTGCTTTAGATACATCCTATTTTACCTACATATTTACCATTTCCAGTGTTCTTCTGTAGTGCAAGTACCTGACATTAAAACTTTTTCGATTGCAGTGCAAGCGCCTGACATTAAGCTCTTGATTGCCGAGGCATCCATTCCAAAAGCCATCCATCTTGAATAAACACACTTGCCAGCTGTATGACACAGCTCCAGGCAAAACAACCAGATAAGGAACTAGGCTACCAAACCCAGGAAGCTCGCTCTTTCAGAAAGCCCTGAGGAACCTGGCTAACTGACCACTGGAGTGACCCCACTTCTCCCTTCCCATGCCCTAATTCCTGCTCTCATACTTTAAGATTGCTGGTAAAGAGTGAACCCACAAAACCCTAGACACCCGTCCCTGGAACAAAAATAAAGGCAGAGCCCCAGGCTGCACCTCCCCTCCCTGCACTGCCCAAGACCTTGCTGTGTGGCCCTCTGGCATGCCTTGTACCCTCCAGCACCCGTGGGTAATAAATCCTGTTCCTCAAAGTTTCTTGATGGTTTTGCTGAATGTCGCCTGCCATAATAGTAAGAACCACACAGGCCAGTCCAGTCACAACATTGATATATATATCCCAAAAAATCAACTTAGTCCACAACTCAATATTTTTTCACCTGCTAAAGTCTAATGTATAGACCTCCAAAGAACTTCTAATAATAATAAATATAAACAGAAGGAGAACTCCTTGGTACCACATAAAGGGAAAAGAACAAAATTTTAAGAGATTTTTTTTTAACTGCCTCTTATGCTGACAATTACAGAATGATCCGATGACTCAGAAATGTAAAAGAATCAATGATACGAAGGTTTTCCTTTCTTGCTGATGCTTTCTTGATAAGGATGACCTATGCTTTACCCCATGCCTGTTGCCTTCTAATTCTGCTCCAAAGATGAATTAGCTTTCTGAAGAAATTCCTCTTCAAGAATTTCCAGACCAACTGAATTGGGTCTCATTTCATTCTCATGAGACAATGAGATTATTAATGCAAATTAAGCCATGTATAAAACAAAGGACCTCCCATTCCCATGAATTACATACAGATCTAAAGGAAATGCACAGTAAGTACATACATCCTAAAATTTCTTTTTCACAATGAAGATAGACTTTGACAATATTCTCTGGCCATCCATTTTTAACCTTCTTAGATCTCTGGAATAATTGTACGCTCTGACCTCTGATCTTCTTCACCCAGCTCAACAGGACTACTTCCATCCTTTCTGGAGCCTACATGGTATACTTTCATAGAAAAAAAAATCCTTAGAGCTACATTTAAAATGCACATTTTAATCAATGGCCAAGATTTGAAAAGGGCAGTATTATGCTCAATCTGACTCCACCTCTAGAAGAAAGGATGGGCAGGATTTACATACTGCTTAACTCCATTGCAAAGAATTTTTATGCAATAATTTACAGTTCTGTTGGGCTCCAAATCTTAACAAGTTCAGATTCTCAAATAATTGGCTATAAGGCTATGTAGGACATAACACGTTCAGTTTATTCCCTGCACTCCAGTCCCATAATCTGTGTCTGTGTCACAAGAATAATTGGGAGTCGACACAAGGCTGATGATTGTACATGCCATCATGCCCCACATAAACAGACTTGCACCTGGTAGGTTCCAAAGGATTGCTTTTATGTTCTCTTCTCCCTCTGCTGCAACACAGGTTTTAAGAGATTGGAAATCAAAGTTGCCTTGTTTGACTTAATGTTTGCAAAGTTTGTTTAATTACTGCCTTATCCCCAAAGCATGATAGAGGGTGAATTCCTGGTGGGGGGTGGGAGGAGAGAAGGAACAAGGTATCACCAAGAGAATATTATTGTGTACCCACAGTTCTCGCTTTCCCTTCCCTCCATAAACAGCTCTTGGGCCCACGAGGACCTTCTGACCTACAGGTGAGGCATTCAGAATCCCTTTACTGTGTTAGTTAATGAGCCTCATCTCCAGAGAACACAGACAGCAGGCTGTTCCAGGTTAAAGAAGATGCTCTTACCCTCCTGCAAATACAGAACAGTGCAGCTTTCATGAAAAATGGCACTAAGGAAAAGACTCCTCGGACACAGTCAGATGATGTCTAGCAACCTACAACCAGCAAGCAAAAAAGCCCACTGTTGGTCCCTGCTACCCCGTTAATGGTCAGAGTCTGTGCTAAAGAACACAAAGTATTTGAAATTGATCTTTCCTGTCTGTTCTCATTTGTATCCCCACCTCTGTGTGCGGCAGCCTCCTACTCTCCCTGACTACCCAGGATCCCCATTCTGGTGCCCAAGTTTTCCCACCTTTCTCTTGGCAATAAAAATTATCTGTTCTTCTTTGCTTATAGGGCCATTCCATCCAGGCCCTGTATGATAGGTTCACTCACTGAGCCAGGATACTCACGGCTGTTCCACGTGCACCCCCCCTTCCTAAGATACATGATTACTTTTTTTTTTTAAAAAAAAAAAGGACCTTTTAATATCTTTATCCAAAGATACAGCAATGTTTAAATTCCAGATGATCCAGCATGATGTCCCCGGCAGGGAAAGGAGAAGAGCATCTACTGATGTCTCTCAAATGATCCCTTATACAGTTGTATAAGGGATGCCCAGAATAGGGTCCCACAATCCTCTTCCTATGCACCAAGGTCAGACCCATTTACTTACCCACTGTTGAGATGCCATGAGGCTAAGGCCTAAAAGAACAGGATGTTCCTAATCAGAAGCACTAACAAATGGAGTGGTGACTGCTAATGCATTATCCACCCTGTATGTACCCCCATTAAATTCAATTAAGTGGCAAAACTTTTGCCAGACTTTCTTAGAAATTGTCACACAGTACAAATATCACGCATACTACAGTATAGCAGAAGATTCTGCCATGACTCCCTGTGTCACCTCTGCCAGGCAAAAAAACACTCTGGACCTCAGGTTCTCCATACACAAAGTAGAGATGACAATATCTGCCATCCAGGGCTGTGTGAGGAATAATGACAAGGTGCCTATGAAAGCAGCAAGCCTGGGGCCTGGCACCCTGTAGGAACCTAATAAATGTCCTTCTTCATCCTTACTCCAACTTCAAGATTTGTTTCTTACCTAAAACACTTTTTATAAGAAGGTGGATACCCATAAAATCCCATACTTGTCTCTTCTCCATAATCAGTCACTCTCCTCCTTGCACTATTTGCCCTGTCTCTTTTGAAGACCAATCTAGTCTATCTCCCCAGATTCTTTTCACGCTAACCATGGCAGGAGATACAAAAGGCTGCATGTGAGTTCACACTTCAACAAGAACCTTCTAAGAACAACCTCTGAGCTCTGCACTTGGCACTGTGATGGCTCCACCAGAACAAGGACAAGACCTGGTCCACCCAAAGCCTCCAGCCCAACTAAGAGAAGCACTAAATATGTAAAGCTATTATAAGACCATGTGAGACTGTATATTTTTACTGTGTATTGTGTTATAGCAGCTAAGGAATTATAGTAATAATAGCTAAAGTAATGAGTGCTCACCATGAGCAGCTACTGTTCTAAGTACTTTATATATATGGTGCTTTTGTTATTTCCATTTTATAGATAAGAAACTTGAGGCGGGGGGGGGGCACCTGGGTGGCTCAGTCGGTTAAGCGGCTGCCTTCGGCTCAGGTCATGATCCCAGCGTCCTGGGATCGAGCCCCGCGTCGGGCTCCCTGCTCAGTGGAGAGCCTGCTTCTCCCTCTCCCTCTGCCTGCCACTCTGCCTACTTGTGCTCTCTCTCTATCTCTGTCAAATAAATAAATAAAATCTTTAAAAAAGGGGAAAAAAAGGCCTGCTAAAAGGAAAAGAAACTTGAGGCAGGGGTGCCTGGGTGGCTCAGTTGTTAAGTGTCTGCCTTCGGCTCAGGTCATGATCCCAGGGTCCTGGGATCGAGCCCCACATCAGGCTCCCTGCTAGGTGGGAAGCCTGCTTCTCCCTCTCCCACTTCCCCTGCTTGTGTTTCCTCTCTTGCTGTGTCTCTCTCTGTCAAATAAATAAATAAATAAATAAATAAATAAATAAATAAATAAATAAATAAATAAAATAAAATAAAATCTTTTAAAAAAAAAGAAACTTGAGGCAGAGGAAGATTAGGTCTTTTGCTCAAGGTCATGCAGTGGAGGAGACACCACTGTTATTCAGTTTGTAAAAATTACAAAATACTGTGCTGAGGACAAGGTTTGGAGTACTGGATTAGTGCAAGATTCTTAATGGAAGAAATCACATCTTCCTGATTTTTATTTCCATGGTGGACAGTCCATTAATGTGTGTTGGTTAACTGACTAAATGAATGAGAGAAGTCTTGTTGAATGATATGGAGCTTGATAAGTAAACTATAGAAGAGCAAAGTAAAGGCTACTCATGGCAAGCAGAGTAGCAGGCCCACATGCTCCGAGGTTATCATAACTATAGACAGGAACTGAGGGGAAGACTGATCTTAAAGAAGCCCCAGGCTTGTTTTGAGGATAATGATGGATGATAGATGAGATAGATGGGGATAAGGGGGAGGCCTTAAAAGCTTAAGCAAAAAAATATAGTTGACACTATGGGCGATAGGGAACACCAATAAATCCTTGAACAAGGAAACAATTTGAGGAAAGCGGCATTTTAGAAAGACTGATCTGGAAAAGAGTAGAATAATCCAAGTGCAAGATAGAAAGGAGTGAATTTGAGTTTGCCAAATGGCTGAACTAGAAGGAAGAGCTACAAGAGCCAAAGCACGGAGAGAAATAACAATTTAACAATGACTGAGTGTCCTTTATGTGCCTGGAATAGTGCCAGGGGCTGAGGGGGAAACAAAATGAAGGAGATATAACCCTAGGTGACTAATCACCGAGAAGAAGAAAATGGAGTTGAGAGAGCTCTGCCATTGGTGTCCAGGTATCAGACCAGAAGTGGTGCCATCCCAGACCTCAGATCAGAAGGGCAAGATCCTGATTCCAGACGTGAACTTTGACGAGGCGGGGAACAAACTCACATTGTTCTCCATCCCTTTGTTAGTATTTATCTCTGGCAAGATTTTAAGCTTCTCCAAAAAAGGAGCCATATCATTCACATCTTTCAAGATGCCTAGGACAGTACTGGAAATAAAGAAATAATAGGATGAATACCTATGATCAATTAACTAAATGTCATGAAACCCAACAGGAATTTCTTTTTAAAGTTATAACAATAACCTAGTCTCTCTCTATTCCCTCATTATCATTTTATAGTCCCTCCTACATTTTCTCCATTCCTTCACAATTACCTCTCCACCCCTGACAGGATTTGTTTCCTGCTACTCCAGCCATCTGGCACACTGTTTTTGAGTCTCAGAAACTCTATCAATTTAGAAATATCATCGTTCTTATACTTCCAAAAAAATTAACACAAAGAAAAGAAAGAACTGTATATTAACACGGGGAAGTATTTTAGGCAATACTGTGTGATAAGTGTTAGGAAGATACACCGCATTATGATTGAACTTTTGGAAGTCCAGGGGCTCAAATTCCACTATTGACTTTCGGTCTTACACCTCCATATTTCCTTTCTTGGTGCCTGAATTGTTCTAGCCATAAGTGAAAAATATCTGATCTGACAAACCTTCACAAAGAAGAAACCCAGAACCCAGGACAGGCCTCAGCACAGAATTGGATTAATGGGAAAAATCCATGACAGGAGGGAAGTGACTCTCCAGCACCTCATCTCATGGGTGATTACAAATACAGCACAGGAAAAGCAGGTGCTATTAAAACAATGGACTGCCTCGTCAATAATCATCTATAGACAAAAGAAATGGGGGCTAATGTGACTTCTGAAGGGATGAAAAATGGGTTTCAATTCTCTAGCAAACTCCAGTTGATTGACACTAACTGCCCAGAGCCCTGTGTTAAGCACTTTGGGCTGTTCTGGGCTCAGCGAGAATACAGTGCTGGACTGATTGCTGAAACCTAGCACAGGGAAGGCAGAGGTAATGATATGTGTGCTCTTAAGCCAGGTCTGGTCATGTCCAAACCTCACCTGGATGACCAGCATGAACAATCTAAAGGACTGAGTGAAATTCAGCAGTAAAGCTTCTAGAGAATGCCAGTGAGTCTAATCTGTGAGTGTTTCCTGAGTCATTACTAGGTGTAGGGCACCATACATTACTAAGGGAAGCCTCGTAGTAAAGGAGGAAGAGTACAAAAGAGAAAAATCAAAAGACCTGCAAGTCTACTGGAAGCTAGCTCTACAACCCTGGGTAAGACCTTCTACTCCCTTGTATTTCCCAATGTTCATCTAGAAATGGGAGAAGGGCATACACATTCTCATATAAAATTCAATATTTTTTAATTGCCATCTTTACTATTTCTCATTCACCAAAAAACCAAAACAAAACAAAAGCAAAAACAAAAGGTGATTCTCACCAAAATATTATGATCATTTTGGGGTAAACTAGTCTACCCTGAAGACAGAACATGGGAGTGATCATAGTTTAACCTAAATACCATCTATATACTGGACATTCTTAGATCCAAATTTTTGTCACTTTCCCCTTCTTATAAATCATGCTGTATTTATATTCCCCAAAAGCCAGTCTTGAGAAATATAATGTTGACACCAACTAGGAAATGATTAACTACCATGTAGGTACTGAGAGGGCTGAAGGAGAAAGGGATTATCATGGGTTCCCAGATTTCAAATTTCACAGGTGGGAGGGTGCTAGGGAGGAGAAAGAATTGGAGGAGAAAATCTCAGATATCTTATCTTGAGGTGCTTAGGAGATACCTGAATCAAGCTGTCCAGTGGAAATGTTAAGTCTGAAGCTTGGGAGAAGAATCTGCTCCAGAGATAAAATTCAGGACTCATTGATATGTTGATGATAATTGATATAATGAGAATGTATTGGATCAACCAGCCAGGAGAGTATGCAGAAAAATAGCCTACTTCAGATGAAGAAATGTCAGAAATTAACTGGTAAGCAGTAGGGGATGCCCTGAAGAAAAGCAAGAAGAGACAGTCCATGAGGTGTCACAACAACCAGGAGAGTGAGATTTCATAGAAGCCAATATAACAGATTTTGATGAAGTATGTCAAACAGCAGAAAAATCCAGAAAGGGACTAAAAAAAAAAAAGTCCAAATGATCTGGTGATTAAGACACCAGGGCTGTTAGCAAGAACTACTTCAGAATAGAGTAAGCAGATGCAAACTAGAGTGAGGAAAATAGTAATTTACTTTTATTTGGAAGAATATGGGGGATTGTGCACAAAAGGTGGAAAGTGAAAAGCTAATAGGAAGTGTGATAAATTCTAAGTACTTGGTTTTTTCCATCGCCTGCAACTGGATAAGGGTGGGCTATTTTTTATTTACTGGCATGAGTCTATCAAAGGTTGATTTCAACAGACTCATTTCTGGGAGAACTGACAGACCATACTAAGAAGAAAATAACTTAGCATCTCAGAAAGGGGGAGCCTTCTAAATCCCATTCCCTCGTCTGCCGTGTTACATCTGTCAGGTTTTAAAACAGTCATTCAGTCTCTTTGTTGATCCATTTCCTTAGCTATGGAATGGGAAAATAATTCCCTTTTAATTGGATCGTGAAGTGCTAAGGGCTTTTCAGACTGCCCAAGACCCAGCAGTGTTTAGAGACAATATCCTGTTTCAGAAATTTCCCAGCTATTTTGTCCTGCTACTGAGAAAGCCACTCTCTCTCTTCACATGAAACCCTTAACCGGAATGCTCAAGATGTAAATTTCTTCTTACAGGTTTGTTAGGCTTTGGACCCTAAACTATCTCCTTGTGTCTACAATATGCAAAGTAAAGTGGAGAACTGAAGAAATGATCCAGAAAATTCAGCCCCAGCTTGAGGTTTGCCTCAGACTATTCATTTGTTTGGCGAGAAAACTTTATAAAGCCAAATTCCTACAGCATAGGTGAAGGCTTCCAGTTTATTGGGTCTGTGCAGGTTCATTTGAATTCTCTGTTTCTTTCCTCTTGAATTTCAGCCTCTACCAATTTTGTATCCCCCAGGAGCTGTCGTTAGCAGCCATTTATCCTCTTGTAAATAAACCCCAACTGTCTGCTGGAAATTTCCACTTGCATATCTAGCCGTCACACCAAATGCAATGCACCTAAAATCAAATTCATCAATCTCTTCCCCAAAACTGGCTTCCTCCCAGACTCTCCTATTTCTGTCAATTGACATCATTCTCCCCGTCACCCTGGCTTAGATCCTCAGCACCATCCCTGTGCCCTCACTCTCCCTCGTCTTCCGTTACCATTCCCCCCCGTCATAAAATTTTTCCACTGAAATGCTTGGCCCACCTGTCTTCCTAGTTTCCGGCATCTGAATACTTCTCATGGGCCAGACACCACGCTGAATACTTGATAAACTTCACCTTACTTAATTCTCATGACAAGTTTATGCAGAGACTGATGGACTTTTCCCCATTCTGATGAGAAACTTGTGGTGCAGAACTTGTGGTGACTTCTAGGGACTGCTGGACTGTCTGCATTCCCCCAAAATCCCTTTGGTGAAGCCCCGACCACCAATGTGACTTCGGGGAGAAAGGGCCTCTGAGGAGTGATAAAGGCTAAATGAGGTCACAGGATGGGGCCTTAATCCAATAGGGCTGGTGTCCTGGTACGAAGAGCAAGAGACACCATCGTGCACTCTCTCCCCCCACCCCTCTTAACCATGTGAGGACACAACAAAAAGGTGTCCATTAATAAGCCAAGAAGAGAATCCTCACCAGAAACCAAATCAGCCAGCACCTTGATCTTGCACCTCCCAGGCTCCCAAACTGTGAAGGAAAAATATTTCTGTTGTTTAAACCACCCAGCCTATGGTATTTTGTTATGACAGGCTGTGCTAGGATAAGGACCGTGCCCAGCCCACTACAAGGGCACAGAGGTCAGATCCAAAGCCAGGACTAGCTCTCTCTGCAAAGCATGCCCTGAGCCACCACACTGCATAGCCCTGGCTGGCTGCCTGACTCAGGCTCTCATCACCACAGAGGGAGGCTCCACAACAGCTTCTTGGCAACCACCTTGCTTCAAGTCCTCCTTTCCCTCCTCCAATCAACCTGTGCATGTCAGGTTTGCTTTCCCCGAACACCACCTGGATCAGATCATTCCTCTGATCAAAAACCTTCAGCGGCTCCCCACTAACCACAAAGTAGATTTAATCTCTTTAAACAGGCTTCCAAGCTCTCTCCAAGTTGGCCCTCGCCTTCTTATCCAGTTCTGGGTCCCCTCACTGCCGATTCCCAAGGCACCCATTCTGCTTCTCAACATGGCATGAATTATTTGTCTGTGAGTTACAATGAGGGCAGGGACTATGGCCCCCTCTCTGTATGACTAGTGTCTGGCACATAGTAAACTCTCAATAAATAGCTGTTGAGTGACTGACTGAATTGGTACATGCTATTCACCCGGCCTGGATACACTCCCTGTCCTCCCATCTGCAGTTTACCCATCCACCAGGACCAAGCTCAGTGCTGGCCTGTCCAGCCACCCCAGCCCACCATGATCTCACACTTCTCCAAGCCCCTCCTCAAGGGGCTATCCCTGTGACCCACTTGACACATACCACTTACTGGCATGAATCAACGTGATTATCCACATTCAAGAATGTTCATTTGTAACGATTTGTGGCAGAGACTGCCAGTGCCTCCTAAAATCCAGTCCATCCTTCTATGTTATAAAAACTCTGACCTTTAGGGGCGCCTGGGTGGCTCAGTTGGTTAAGCGACTGCCTTCGGCTCAAGTCATAATCCTGGAGTCCCAGGATCGAGTCCCACATCGGGCTCCCTGCTCAGCGGGGGGTCTGCTTCTCCCTCTGACCCTCTTCCCTCTCGTGCTCTCTGTCTCTCCTTCTCTCTCTCAAATAAATAAATAAAATCTTAAAAAAAAAAAAAAAAAAAAAACCTCTGATCTTTAGCTGGGCCTACTGCTGCTCAACTTAGGGGAAAAAAAAAAAAAAAATACATCCCAGCCTCCTATGCAGCTAATTATGGCCACCAGACTGAATTTTGGTCAATCAGGAAAAGGCACACCTTTCTCTTCCATATCCTCAGTCCCACTGCATGGAATTCAGATGTGACTCTGGAACTCTAGCAGCCATATTGGACCATGAGGACAAGGACTAACCAGGGCAGTAAGCTGGCAAGAGCCAGGGTATCTACCAGCAGCATGGAGCTGTCAGAACATCCATATACTGCCTGCCTAAGACTCATGTTTTCGGCTCAGGCCATGATCTCAGGATCCTGGGGTCAAGCCCTGCATCAGGCTCTGTGCTCAGCATGGAGTCTGCATGAGATTCCCTCTCCCTCTCCCTGTGCCCCTCCCCCTGCCCTCTCTACTTCTAAAATAAATAAAATTTATAAATCTTTTTTAAAAATGTTGATATGAATGTAGTTAAAAGAAAAGAACTAAATCTATCTACCTACTCACCTACTTCTATATTTATCTATTTGAGAGAAAAATAAATGATATATGCATTATACTTCTAAGTAAAAGAACGGATTTATGTATTACTTGTATAAAAGTGACAAAAAATTTTTAATCATAAAAATGCTAATTTTTTTACTCTGTATACATTTTGCTTCCTAAATAATCTTTTAAGCTTCCCAGAAGCAGAGATAAGAACTTTTATTTTCTATGTGTCTGCCACTCTCCCTAGCATATAATAGGTCCTAATATTTGATTGGCTAAAACCTATCAGAATTTGACAAACACTGACTCTCTGTACAGAAACGCTGAGGATAAATGGTGAGGTGGTGGTGGGAGCTTAAAAAAATGAAATCCTTCATCCTCAATAACTTCATATTTTATAGTCTAAAAGATTATTTACTTCTCTTAGCCCTAATATCAGAGATTTTATACTCAAATTAAATATTAATATGTTTGACTAATCTTTATAGTCCCTTACTCCCTACCTCCCACCAAATTTAATTCACTTATCAACTACAAAATTAACTATTTTGATTTCTAAAATGAGAGGGAAATGTTGATTGTGAAGCTTACCAGTAAGAGAGGCTGAAAGGAGCCAAATAAAGACAAAAATGGTACGAAATGGAATTTCTTTATAATATATGGTTTGAAAGATGAAATTAATACTCATCCATAAATTTACCAGATTCAAACTTATTCTAAGTTCTTAGTAGTTATGCTCCAGAGGATGAGATTTCTTACTATCAGTAGTAGAAATCCATCCATATTTTGTGCTCTTCACCGGAAGTTGTTTGGGGCCCATCAAGAGGTAATAGGGCATGGCATAGAAGTTTATTGGAAAAACTAGCTCTTGTTTATTTCATAATTATATACTTGACATTTGGAAACTCCTGCTTGTTACTAATCGCTTAATTAGGCGCTCCAAAGTTCATAAAAAATCATAGGTTTAACTTCAACTTAAAAGATCCTTTAGCTCCTCTTGCTCTGAAATTCGATCTTACCCACTGTACATGCAATTACAGCCCTGACAAATGATTGCTGACAATAACAGACCTCATTTAAAGGAGAGAAATCTAAACACAGCGATGACCTGATTTTTTTTAATCTGTGTCCAGGGAAAGAAGGTGTGGAACAGATAAGTCAATAATGGGAAGAAAAAAAACCCTAATTGTTGACTTTACATTCAGCAAATCATTAAATGAAGCTTGAATTAATGGAGATTTACATAAATAGTCTAAATGGTGAGTGACCTTCAGGAAAATTACTATTAAGACAAAGGCCTTTGCATATCTCTTCAGAAATGTTTGACAAGGGAATGATCTCAGCTGCATGTCTTCATTATTATAGGTTTAATTTAGATCACCAGGATTTTTCCTTAACTATATATATCTCTTAGCTAAAGCAAAGAGCATATTTGATGAATTTTGGCAGTTATAAACACACATACACACAACACCCAAACTAATTATGTCTAGGAGTGCAAACGATTTTTTTGTTTTCTTACAAGCAGTCATTAGAGAAAATGAGGGTGACTTTAATGGTGAAAATACTTTTGATAACAAAGCATGCTATAAAAAATGCAGAATATTACCTCAAGTCAGTATTTCCCAAAACGAGTTACTAAAAACCCTGGTTCATCAATATGCTTCACACCAAAGAGCTCTATAGTCAAAAGAACATGAGATATGATGCCTACTACATTCTCTCCTTAATATATCCACCTTAGCATATTACATTCTATTTATTAAGCATATTAAAGGCTCTGAAAAGCCATGCAATAAAACAACCTGTGTAAATGTAACCAGATATTTTTTCCCAAAGTAACTTATATTACTATTCCACTTTGGGAAACTATGTTCTAAAAATCAATTGTCTCAGGTTGGGTTTTCACGTGCATTATAATCCTCAACTGAATGCTATTTATTATGAAGGTTATTTACCAAATTCTAACTATGGTTAAAGCCCTATAAGGAACAAGAGATGAAGAAAGTAGGATCTTTGATCTCCAGGAACTGACACTCCAGTAGAAAATCTAACATGCATCCCACACTAAATGTATCACGGTACATGGTATATGCAGGCAACACTTGCCATAGTTAACTTGAACAGGAAAGGTTTCAGAGTCTGTGGCATTTCAAACTGAATTTTAAAGAACGGATTGAATTTCATTTGGGAAGAGATGGAGTTTGGAAATAACGAGGTGCAAAGATAAAGGAGCAGGAAACTAAAGATGTTCTGTAGGATGATGACTAATTGGCTAGTGGAAAGATTTCGGGTAAGGGACCTACAGGCTAAATGGCTGGAAAGCTCTCCAGCAGTTTTAAGTAGAGTTCAGATTATGAGGGTACTTAAATGCAAAGCTAAGGAAGGTGGGAATTACTAGGTAGAATAACTGTGAAGATAATATGATTAAAGCTCTATACAGAATGGTTTGTAAGGTCACCCTCAATATGCAAGTGCAGCAGACTGAGTCCTCTCATCCTCTGCTTGGATCACCCAATATATAATTTAAGATCTTTTCATTTTTTTAAAGATTTTATTTATTTATTTGAGAGAGAGAGCACAAGCAGGGGATGGGGTGGGGAGATGAAGAGGCAGAGGGTGAAGAAGACTCCCCACTAAGAAGGGAACCCCATGTAGGGCTTGATCCCAGGACCCTGGGATCATGACCATGACCTGAGCCAAAGGTAGATGCTTAACCAACTGAGCCACCCAGGTGCCCCTATAATTTAAGGTCTTCAACAAATCCATATTACAAAGGTTCAGAGTGGCATACATTTTATCAAAAATGTTCACAAGCAACCAAGAGACTAGAAAATTATGGTTTTGGAATAACAGGAAAAGATGATAAATTTCCGCTGTCTTTCATAAATCCAACCTGATGGCAATACAAACGCGTAACCTGAAATATCACCCTGTGCACTCCCACTGTCACTTGGGGTGGAAACCATGGAATAGCCCTGCAAAACTGATGAGACCAATTTCACCGCGGCAACTTTTATTGGTTACAAGAGGTTACTTTTATCCCTCAAAAGCCACACACTATTAAAATTTTACATGAGGCAGAAGTATTTCATGTGCGGAATCTGTGGCTTAAAAACAAAAAAAAAAAAACAAAACTGGCAACTTCATATACTTAAAGACCAAAAGAGAAAACACATAATTTGATGTTTAAAACCCAATGACTGTTTGCTTTAGAGGAACAGTTTTACTCCATAAGAGACTCTTAACTATAGAGAACAAACTGAGGGTTGCTGGAGGGGAGGCTGGTGGGGGGATGGGCTAAATGGGTGATTAAGGAGGGCACTTGTGGGGATGAGCACTGGGTGTTGTGTGTGGGTGATGAATCACTGGCTTCTGCTCCTGAAACCAGTGCTACACTGTATGTTAACTAACTTGAACTTAAATTTAAAAAAAAAAGAAAGAAAGAAAAAGGGAAACCGTTTTACTCCCACAATTGCCTTCACATCTATTGACATAGTTGAGGTAACTAGGACTCTATAATGGTGCTTGCTAGGAGGGTGGAAAAGACTGAAACGAGACATCGGGAATTTTTTATTTGTAATTATAATAAAACACAGGTAGTCAGTTTCCACAAAATCCAGGATGGCTCTCTTCATATACAAGGTGTTTCACTGAGAAATGAAGTAGTTTTATCTATGGAGCATGCTATGGAAGTCCCAAACACTGACCACAGAATATGTCTGAAGTCCGACTAATTAGAATGGCTGGTATAAATATACATTATACATATATATACATTACTAAGTGACTAAAGATCACTCCTTTTTCTTCTAGTCCTTTTTGCTAAAAATCTTCCTGAAATGAAGTAATCCATATTCCTGCTTATCTAGTGCATTATCTAGATCAGTCCTTTGCAAACACCAAACTGGCACCAGACTGACTATATCCAAATTACCTGGAGAGCTTCTGAAAAATGTAGATTCTTGGCCTGCTTCTACCCCTACCCCCACTCCCATTCTGATTCTGTGTGGGGCTAAACGAAGTTCCAGAGATATTTTTTAATGACCCAGGTTTATGAAACCAGTAATCTAAATGATAATCAGATGTTTCTTAGATGTCTCACAATATCAGAGGGGCCATCACATCTCACTGCAGTGACAGGGACCATGTTAGGTAGATACCAAACCCTTTCCCTTTTCTTTCTGGGCACAGAGCTGGACTACATTTCCCAGCCTCTCTTGCAGTTGGGTGGGTCATGTGACTGAGTCTCAGCCATTGGAAGTGGACAGATGGACTGTGTACCACTTCTAATCAGGGCCCTCAAAAATACCCCGGAGAATCTTCCTGGTTGGCTGCCTTCCTTTGCTTGCCAGTCAGGACCCAGAGCTTCAGTAGAAAACTGAGATTCTAGAGGAATATCAGAGCCACAAGATAGAAAGAGTCCAGGTATCTGAATGAGTGTATAGAGCAAAGCAACCACCCCTCCCCCCACCACAACTGACTCCCACTGCATTGTGGGATGGATGAGATATCAAGTTTTATTACAATAAGCTATTAAGATGCAGGGACCCTTTGTCACAGTCATTAGCTTACCTTTAGTAGTACAACCCCCTTAACATCTTTAGCAGCCTTAGCTGTTGATTAGCATTTCAAAATCACAAAGAAATATGCTTACAATTTAACATCTTACTAGGCATACTGAGATGTTAGGCGTAACATCTAAAAGGCATAGGACCATAGGACATATTTAACCTTGAAAAGAAATTTTGATATGAGCTTATTTTTCTGTGGTTTTCTCCTTCCTTCTAAAAGTGGAGTACAAAAAAAAAAAAAAACTGGTTAATTGAGAGTTCCAGGTAATAAGATTTCAATTTAATAAGGTTTTATAACAGTTAGAGGAAAAAAAAACAAAATATAGCAACTAATAAATCTGAATTTTCAAAGACCAAATGAATTCAAAATAAAAGGCTGTGAAATTTTAAGACTTAATAGAATCACACAACCAGAGGAGTATTCAAAAGGTCATGATATTTATTTACTTTTGAAAAAATCTGTAGGAAGAAATTCTACCACTGAGCTCATCATTGTCATCACCTTGGAGGTGGTTTTACAACATAATGTTGAGAGGACAAGGTTAGGAGTTAGGCAGAGGTGGTTCTAAATCCCAGCTCTTCTGCTTACTATTTGGGAAATCCTGAAAAATCTAAGGCTCACTCGCCCCATCTAACCAGTGGTGATGATACTACCTACTTCGTGGGTTGTTATGAAATTTAAATGGGCTTTAAGGCAATAGATGGCATACTGTAAATATTTAATGCTTGCTTATATTAATATAGTATTAGCAACATACTATATTATAGTTGCCCCCATTACTACTGTTGCTGCCTCCCTCCAGCCACCCCTCCTGCAACAGATCTTAGTTGCAAGGTATCTTCTTTTTTGGGGGGTGGGGGACAACCAGTTATTGTCTACATGCATAAGGAAGACCGTGAGAAAACTCACGAGCCAAAGCCTGCTAATTTTATCCCAAAAGAAAGATGAGGCTGATAGGAGATATGCCTGGAATTCTATACAGGTAAACACTGTTCTTGTAACACCACAACTAGTGTGCTAAAATCTATGATTCTTAATCCTTTTTCTGCCAACCATGAAGACCAGTAAGTCCCGGGCAAGGATCACTAGTGCTTGATGCTTCTCAAAAAATGGTAAAACTCTCCCCATTCTTGGAGAGAATAGCTGGGCTGCCTGTAATGGTCATCCAATCTCAGCCAGCCCTTCTTATCTTAGCCCATCTCAAAAATGCATGTCTACAAGAGGGAGCAGATATCATTTGATGAAGGTGCACCCATCCTCCCTCCACACGAACTGCCCGAGGCAATAGGGAGAGTCTGCCCCTGGAGTTTCTTTTGATAAGCTACTGAGGAGACCCTCCATTTTCTAAGTTTTAGTTTGAAAATTGAATTCAGGAACTTGTCAACTCTGACAGCAGAGAGCTTTAACATTCAGTTCAAAAACAATCTGCTTGTACTTATATAAAATCCAGCTTCTGACTTTAGAGCAGGAGGATTTTTCAAAATCTTTACTTTGTAAGGAATGAAAACTTCAGTTTTCCTTCTTTCCAATTAAACTTAGGTTCTTCACAAAAGCCATTACATTTTTCCCCTCTTCCTACCCTAATTCTTCCCCCACAAACCACCTCTTTCAGCACGCAGAACTTAGTCTTACGTTTCAAAAAGCAAGGCTGAGACTTCTGGGTAATGTGAACCCTCCTCATCAGCAAAGACTAAGGACAAAAATAGACAATACACACAGGATTAATTGCCAATCAACACTGTTCAACTGACAGGATTTATGACACCTAAGGTTTTAAAAATAATAAAAAGCGAAGCCTGTGGAAGCAATCACTCCATACCTTAAAGTTACAAAAGTCACACCTGGCAGCAGAGACCTCCATCGAAGGCTATATTGAGAGGTAAAATTACCGGGACTCAAAGGGATAGGTCAAAATCCTACACATGGCAGGAAACCAAAAGTAAAACCATGATCCAATGACAGATGGCAAAGGCCTGTCAATGCCAGGGAAATTACACGGTAAAATTCATTTCTGACATTTCATTCATACAAGAATAACAGGACCCTGAAGTTAAACAATGACATTCTGAAAGGGAACACCTCCACAGATGATGCTCCTTGCATAGTTCAGCCTCCAGGGCATACACACGAATCAGAATTTCATACAGTTCAGGTGTGTGTGTGGGAGGAGGTTGGGGGGGTTGGAAATGCAAAGAGCAGAGAAATGAGCAAGAGGGGAAAGAGAGCCAACACCTAAGCAAAGGGAGGATACAGTGACAGTTCATTTCTGCTCCTTCCCAAAGGACTTGAACCTTCACTTCATGGATTTTTTTAAGTGACATTTGAAAGGTGCTGCAATCATCCATTCATTTGTGTTCTGTTTGGCCTTTAAATGCAATATTTCAACTGAGAGTTCAAACTGCTGGGGGTTTGAGATGTTTTCGTAAGAAGTAACCAAGCCAGACAGTTCCTATTGTCAAGGAGACCCTGTTGAAGGGGAGAAGCACTAAAATTAGCCCCTCAGGCTAATTTTATCACTCAGGCCCAGGGGCACAAGGCTTCTAGACTGTTCCATTCTTCCTAGCAGGAAGGTATTGAAAGGAAGCAATAGTTCGATTCTGGAGAAATCGTGTGTGTGTGTGCAAGCAGTGGGATGGAAGGGTTGGGGGGGGGGGGGGTCGTATCCTAGAG
Source organism: Mirounga angustirostris (assembly GCF_029215605.1). NCBI lineage: Eukaryota > Metazoa > Chordata > Mammalia > Carnivora > Phocidae > Mirounga > Mirounga angustirostris. The sequence goes on from NW_026991713.1 coordinate 23,941,656, forward strand.
CTGTTTCCATGTACCAAAATAGGAAACAAAGTGAAATGCTTTTGAGTGATGGGCAACTCAAGAAAAGCAGAGCCCCTTTATTTTTTTTTAAGTTTTTATTTAAAATCCAAAGGCAGGCTCTAAAGTTCTAGTTACTAATTTCTGTCTCATTGCCTTCCATTTGAATGATGATCATTATTACTTTATTAAGATTTTAAATTTGTTTTCAAATGGCTTCAACAATAAATTTTAATTAAATATTACTAACATATTATATTAGAAATCAATTCTTAAAGTATAAAAAGCAACACAAAGGATTTCTCATCTTACAGTATCTCACACACACACACACACACACAGCCTCCAAAAAATTCACTTTTGTTGGGGTGCCTGGGTGGCTCAGTTGTTACGCGTCTGCCTTCAGCTCAGGTCATGATCCCAGGGTGCTGGGATCAAGCCCCACATTGGGCTCCCTGCTCAGTGGGAAGCCTGCTTCTCCCTCTCCCACTCCCCTGCTTGTGTTCCCTACCTCGCTTCTCTCTCTGTCAAATAAATAAAATCTTTAAAAAAAAAAAAAAATTCACTTTGTTTTCTTCTGCTTTAGAGAATAAACACAACTGCATGCAATTCCAGTGACACTGAGAGGCCCATATGACCTCCCCTTACCCCATCACATGCATAACTATTTCAAAAAGGTGATTACACACATTTTCTTCCCACTGAAGCAACAGACTGGGGAGACAGAGTTTCCCCAGCAAGTCTCAGAAACAGAAAACAGCACATTTGTTTAAGTTTCCAGAGCAATTTACCAGAGAAAAAAAAAAAAATACCATGGCATTTTGCTGGCATCTTAAAAAAAAAAGAAACCGTCTCTGAGAAGTACAATGAACCTCATGAGAGTTCCAACACGAGTCTTCTATTTGTATGCACACATATTTTTATAATTTTATTCACTGAAGAACAGGTTAACAAATTCCAACCCATGCATGTAGTGGTAGAGGAGCTTCCAAATAAACAGGTCTTTTAGGAAGTAGTCCTCAAGGTTACCAACAGCTAACCAGGCTCAGGCAACCACCCACACTCGCCTCTCTCAGCCTCAGTAATCAAGAGACTCTGCTCCCTGGATCGCCTTCATTTGAAAGAACATTTTCCTATTTAACAGAGTACAGCATCACACTAGCATCAGCCTTGAGTTTAAGGAAAACTTATATGCCTATAAGTAAGGTGTGGCCATCTATGCTTTCATTATTTTACAACGAAGCTTGAAATGTGAATGATGTTTTTAAAAAAGGAATGACTCATCTGCAGCTCATGGCTTCGACCTGGTACACAGTACCCAAGGAGGTCAAAGGCAGACATAGTTTCAAAAATACTAGGTCTCTACTCTTTGATGTTTGCACTTGATCTGCCACGTGGAAAACTTCATCTCCCTACTTGGGAGTGAGTTGTCAAGCTATCTGTTGGTCTGCTGATTCTCCTTCACCACTGCAATGATTGCTCAGCACAAAAACCCTCCAATGGATGGGGTTCTCTGTTCCACTGTTTCTGCTTGCTCTAACTTGACTCTCAACTGCTACATTGCTGCTTAATAACCATAGATGTGACTTTTAAGGCCCCATCTACTTAGGAGGTATCACTGGACGACACGTGTATTTAACAAACTTTCAGCTCTTCCACATCAGTCTAGAGTTCTTTAATTACAAACAACAAATCACTCTGGCTAATTCAAAAGAGTAGAGCTCTCAGAATAGATAAAAAGGCTGGAGATCTGGCACAGAAAAAAGGTGGAAGCCTAGAAAGGCTTGAGGTCTAGCTAATGAGAACAATTTGACAGTCTTAATTAGGAACTGCTACTGGAATGAATGAGTCCCCATCATTTGGGGGAGAGGGGTGTTGCTTAGAACACATCACTGATTTTCCAGAGTCCCAGAAGGCCCAGTTGGCTTAGATCAGGGTTTCTCAACCTCTGCATTACTGACATTTTGGACCAGATAATTCTTTGTTGTAGGGGGGTTGTCTTATGTTGCACCTCTGGCCTCTACACACTAAATGCCCATAGCATTCTCTCTAGTTGTGACAACCAAAAAGGTCTCGGCATTGCCCAATGTCCCCCAGGAGGCAAAATCACCCCAGTTAAGAACTGGCTTAGACTGACTCACAAAACTGCCCATCTGATGGCTTAGGAAAGGCCAGGTCCCTTGATGTATGATCCCATAAAACAAAGGGAAGGTGGGTAAGTCTCCCAAAAGAAAGTTGGGATACTGATCCCAAAAGATAAGAGAATGAATGCTTACAGTCCATTTCCCAACACTGGTAAGCCGAAGGTTGAAGAAGATTATGTTTTTTAGCCCATGTATTCAGAGAACAAGGAAAAAAAAAAGTAAAATTTCATAAATTTCTGAAAACAGACTGTAGAAAAAGTAGTCCATCACAATGGTTTACTAGTCCCTCATAACACTGTGCCAGTTAGCATTCATGTCCTGGAAAAGCACAATCCCAGTAAAGTGGGTGTTCTTTTCCATTTTTATTGAAATTCTCCATGTTTTCCTATCTGTTTTTAAAACCTGCCAGATCTTTTTCCAACTCCTGGTATCTACGGACTCGTGGTAATTGACATGGCTAATTTAAGGGAAACTGATTCCAAATCCCAGAAAACACCCAATGCATCTCTGTATTAATTAGTCAGCTAACTCTGGTGGTTCCAACATGGTGCTAATGAGACCAAAGACATGAATCCAATCCTCATGCCATATGGGCTTGTTCAACAGCCAGCCCAGAGCCCCACATCAACCAGCCAACTGATAGATAGATGTATATGGCTGCTGGTGAGGAGAGGGGAAGGAGAGGGGATGGATGTGTCCAGACAAATCCACCTCCCCTTCGAGCACAGCCCGTGCAGCACATTCTCCCAGGAAAGGGGAGCAAATCCTCACAGAATCAGAGCACAGCACACCCCTCACTGTGCCTCTTCCCTAACACTCCCCCATGCCATGCCACGTCTTTGCCTCTCCCCTTTCCCCTTTCCAGCTCATACCTACTCACACCAACTTCCTTTGCTACTTCCTTTCCCTTCTGTTCATTACCATTTCTTAAAAATTGGAGTGCAGAACTTCATCTCCAATCCGCACTGACTCTAAATTCCCTGATCCTACCATCAGCAGCAAGTCTGGGCTTGTCTCTTCTTCCATTATTATTTCTGACAGCCCCAAAGAAATCACTTAATATTCATTTCAGTCTCCTTTTTCAGACAGTCTTAAAAATCAATTTCAAAATTTTTCTTCTTGATCCTGTCATTTAGCACCGAAATGGCCCAAACTGATTACTTGGGAGCATTAGCGTTTCTCTCCCTTCTCCTTCCAGGATGTCAGACTCTGTGAGTCTCTTCTGGTATGATTTCGGTTGGCTTTCATTTCAGAGAGGCTGTTTTTCACTGAGAAACATGATGTTTTTTTAGCTATATTTGTAGAACAATTATCCTTACTGGGAGGAAAAAAAAAAAAAAAGCATTAAAGAATAGGCCAAACACTTGGCTACGAGCAAAATCAGATTCAATGGGTAAAAAAAAGAAAAAGAAAAGTCTTGAAATTCAGTTACTCTAAAACCTCCAAGAGTGCCGTGTGAAAGCCCCTACTTTCCAAACAGTAAATTAGCAACAGTAACACCACCTTATTTATTAATAAAAAGGAGAAGTTGAAATAGCCATTCATGATAAGACGCTGAACGCTGCAAAGAAGCCAAGAACGGGAAGAAAAAGGTCTGAAAGGGAAAAAAAAAAAAAAAAAAAGGGAAGGGCAGCTTTTATAAAGAAGAGAAAAGTTCTTTGTCTTTGCTGCCATTCTGTGAATAGTCTAGAGAATTCAGTTCATTGTTATTGTTGCTGCCCTTCTTCCTTGCCATTGTTTTGCTTTTTCAGGTTGTCTTTAATTCTCCAAGTAACATTATTCGAGAACTGGAGAGGTCGCAAACCACCAGGAGGACTGGGGTGCAGGGCTGTGAGGGACGGAACTCAATGAAACGTGTCCAGAGCATTTTATTCCTTAGCCTGTGTTTTCTCTTCTCAGCGAGCAGAGGATGATTTTCAAAGTAAGGAATGCTGCAGACATGACATTAAAAAAAGCTCTGGAGCATGCAAAACAGTCCTCCAGCTTGATAACGGTAACTGGTTTTTGCTCTAACCTCTTAAGAATCATTCTGCTCTCTTTGTAATTCCACCAACTTGTTATTTATATTATTACAATATCTTCACAGACATCCCCCTGCCATAACTTCAGCTTTAGAAAGAAAATATTGGCTAAAACAACCAGAAGACAAAAGCCAGTGGCAGGAACTGCAAGAGAAAAAACAATTGGATTTTTCTTAGATGATCACAGAGCCAAAATTCATTCTTTCTGGGATGGGGGAACATCAAACATTGGGACTTAAAATGTGTCACCTAGGGAATTAACCAACAACAGAGTGAGCATCCAGCCCCGAACCACTTTCTGAGACTGAAGATCAATTGCAGGAGCCCGTCTGCATCACAGCAAATGGGATCCCACAGACTTGGAAAAGGCACAGTGTGACTTGTGGTGAGGGTACCCTCTGTCTTTTCTGCCTGCCCAACGTGTGACCCTTCTAGGTAGAGCAAGTGTCCTTTGAGTGCCACCAGGAGGCCACTTACATTGTGCCACACTACCATCCTGGCTTTTAGGCTCTGACTGCAGGAGGTCAGCCTGTGACGAGAGTGGACTGGAAGTCACCGAACATAACCAAGGGACGGGGACAGTACTCCTGTTTGAGTGTGTACTGAGCATCGGTAATGCAGCTCGCTCTACTGCAACATCATCTCTGACTATTCACTCCTCTACATGGATGTAGTTAACCGGGGGATGCCTTGACGAGAAGGGGAAAATTAGAACTGTTTCGATCACTGACCTTTTTGTTTTGTTTTTAATAAATGACTCATCTCTGAAGACCGTGATGGTAACTAGGGGAAGAAAAATTTTACTATAGATCCTGAACTAAGTCATAGAGCAAGAACAGAGGAGTTCTGCAACTGCACCCAGAATTCTCCTGAAAGTTCTGCCAGACTTCAAGCGAAGCCAACAGAAGAACATCCATACTTTCAAAATTAAGTTATGAGTCACTTTACTGAGAGTCCATTTATTTCACTAAGGGATTTACTTCTAAATTCTTTCAAATAGCATTAGCTCTTTGAATGCATTTCTAATTGGATTAGAACTATAAATATTTTAAACTGGACTCAACTGTGAGAGACAGAAGATCTGAACTGCTCATGTAACTAACACATGTCTCTAGGCTAACAGGACCAGACCTGGGTCCCCACGTGAGGATGAACACCCTTACTCTAAGGATGCTACGCTTTCAGCTTGTTGGTCTTCCGCCCACATTTCCTCATGATGTTTCAGCACTTACAAAACTGTCCTTGATTCTAATGGAATGAGTGTAGTGAAGCCCAATGCCAAATTCCATAGCATTTTCATTGGCAGGTGACCATGAGACCTTCCTCTGAGGTTCAGGGCCCCCCAAGCACATGCCTGACAGCCTCTCTTAAGCACATCTGCTCACAGGAGGAGAATACTCTTCAGGGCTCTTAGGTGTCACTCAACTTCACCAGTACAGGATCTCATATAGAAGGTTAACATTTACAGAAGAATACATGATGCTCTAGGATAAACGAATGGGGGGAACAGTTCAGAGGAGAGCATATCTTTATTACAGTCTTCTCTGTTCTGCTGAGATGGTTTCCCAATCCTTCCATTCCAAATGTTCTACATAACTTCACCTTCCTTTGAATCCTTTCCGCCATGCTATCCTCAGATTTATTATCTAATTCATAAGAATAGCAGCTACAAAAATCCCAAATGCTTCTGATACATTTCTTGCAAATCAAGTGACAAGAGCGCACCCGAGCACCTAAGGAAATGCCGAGAGTGCCATGAGCCTCGTGGAGACCAAAGGAGAAAGAGCACTTTGGATTTCACAAATGCTCTAAACTTTCAAGTCTGGCATTCCCTAACCTGAGAGTGGATCCTGGTCCACAATTCTGTGGGCTAACAATGAATTGACAACTATTTGTGGAAGACCTTCGTGGTCTAGTTACCATGATGGAACAGAAAGAAAAAAAAAAAAAACTATCAGATGTGGTTCTTCCCCATCTTCCCCGGTCTCACTGGGGAGACAAAACTAATACACAAGGCCAAGGAATAAATCCTTAAACCAACCTTAAGTTTTTTTAATTGAAACAGAAGCGGGATAATTCATGGATTTGCTAATTATACTTCTGTGCTGTACACATTAGCCTTGAATGGCTCATCCATGGCTTAACCTGACTTCAGGGACATTTCATCAATGCCTCTCTTGACTCCTCTACACGTTCAGCTGATACTAATCCTAAGCATGGTTTCTTACAGAACACACTCCGTTTTGGTGGTTGCTCTAGCTCTTTCCCACTTTATACAAAGCAAACATGAAAGTTAAACACTTTCAACACCTATCCTGTATTAGTTCCCAAAATTTTCCATGCCAACATGGAAATAAGGTTCCAAAAACCTAAAAAGCGTGTTCATATAAATAGATGTCAAGCAGTTTTAAATACTTACAAACGGTCCCTTTCACACCCTGTAGCCAGTTTATTTCTGTGTAATGTTAACAAGGAAAAAAAAAAGCCAACAGGAAAGGAAACATAGCCCAAAGTGAGCACAAGTAAAAGCTTGAAAGAAAACACAGGAAAGAAATATACAATAGTCCCCCCTTATCTGTGGGACAAACATTCCAGTCCCCCAGTAGATGCCTGAAAGTGTGGGTGGTACCAAACCCTATTTAGACCATGTTTTCTCCTATACATACTTATATAATGAAGTTTAGTTTATAAATTAGGCATGATAAGAGATTAACAACAATCAAATAGAACAATATCACAACAGACTAATAAAAGTTACGTGGATGTGGTTCACACGAACAAAATACTTTATTGTCCTGTACTCACCCTTCTTCTTGGGATGATGTGAGATGATAAAATGCCTACGTGATGAGATGAAGGGAGGGAAATGACGTAGGAACTGTGACACAGCATGAGGCTATTGTTGATCTTCTGAGAGTTCATCAGAAGGAGGATCATCTGCTTTAGAACACAGTTGACCGGGTAACTGAAACTGCAGAAAGCAAAACCGCGGATAAGTCGGGAATTACTGTGTGGCAATCATTTGCATGAACCCTTACTTAGTTCTCCCTCTTAGATTTCAGCTTTACAGGATTCAATTTCACACTACACACAGCAGAGGTGGCTGAGACAAAGGAGGGAGAGAGTGAATCACTTCATGTACTTCCTAGAAGAATATAACCCTATTCTTTTCTGAGAAAATTCATGTCAACTTCCCCTCCTCTGCTGATGAGTAAAAGCATTTTTAAATAAAAAGTCACCATAAATTTTGATGTTGCAAATAAATCCCCCAGATGTTTTGTGTAGCTTCAGAAGTAAAAAGCTTCCAAAGCATTTACCCTGAACATAATAGCGGAGTCTCCAAGAATACATTTGGCACTAAATCCAAAATGATATTATATGAAAAATACAGCACATTTCACACTTTTTTTAGAAGACTTGGGACACTGAGCACAATCTCTTGGGAATACAAAGTTAGGCTGTAACAGATAAACTTTTAAATGCTTTTTTAAAAAATGCGTACATGCCTGAATCTGTCTGGAGTTATTACTTAAAACTGGAAAGAATTAAGACAGACTTTTAAGTCCGGGGGCAAATTAATGTTGGTTTTAATTCTTCACTTTACAAACACCTATTTTATTAATGTTAAATAATTGCTGAAAATAAAAGAATACCATAACATCTAAATGAACATTAAAATGTATTAGGTAAAAGTATTTCACATTTGGGTTCCAGGAATCACAATTACAGACTAAAGACTCCCTTACTTGGTATAAGAGAAGGAACTTTAAAAAAAGAAAGAAAAAGAAAAAGAAAAAGAAAAAGAAAAAAAATTTTTGAGACAGCTGTGCCCTCTGGAGGTGGCACTTGGGAACTGAATAAATCTTCCCTAAACCGGTAATGAGGACTTTCCTAAGGAATTGAACACGCACTTGGAACTGCAAAAAAGGCTTAGAAGGTTTCATCCATGTCCCTTTCTTTGTGTCAAACCAGTTTTCAATGAATAATAGTTTAGAATTTCAATTTAGAAATGTTCAAGTGGGCACAAAACATTTTGGTAGGAGGGATTAAAAGCTTGTGTTCAATATCTAGAATACAATGATCAGGAACACGCTCAGTATTATGAAAAGAAAGAAGGGTAGTTCCAAATCAAATATCCTCAAGCCTCTTCTGGTGAGCTGGCTAAGAGCGGATGGCCTACGCTCCTCAACCCATATTTTCGAACACTCTGGGAGAGAAGCAAATCCTCTAGACTAGCAAATGCATATCCTATCTTAGACTAATTCACCACCTCTCTTTTACTTTTCTGTTGACCTGTCTTTTTATAGCTCATTCTTCATAAATGGAGTTGTATTTCCCCTTCTAGGGGATATATTGTCCCAGTGGGAGAAGAAATAAGTATTTCCTGCAGGAGTTTTAGAAACAGAAATTAATAAAGTTGGCTTTGTGTGTTTGGAATTTCAACAGGCAAAAAAACATATAAATAAATAAATAATGTAATTATGGGGGGGGGGTCAAAAACAAAGCCACCCCAGAAGTCGTACTTATTTGATGTGAAAACCAGAACAAAGCCACCACTTCTAAAGAGAGAATGAAGACATCGTCTTCACTGTAAAATTTGCCTTGGATGTGGGTGAATGGTACGTCTATCTGAAAAGAGGTGGGGGAGAAACCCGAGAGCAACTGAGTAAGGCTGGTGCCTGGGGAGAGAGTTTAATTACTATCTGTAGGAGCGTAGGAGGATACAGCCAAATACCAGTGGGATGTGATCCTCTTCAGCAAACAGGTTCCCCGGTGCGCGCTGAGCGCGTGGCCTGCGCTGCCAGACGGAAATGGAACAGGAGGTTCGGGGAAAAGGAAGCAGAGAAGGTCTTCCGGGCTTCCAGTAACTTTGGGCCACACCTGCGTCTCAGGTTCTGGACCTCTCTCCAAAGGCAGCTTCATTCTCAAACCCCACTTCCTCCCTCCTCCCCCGAGGGAAGTCAAGGACCCAGAGTTACTAGAACCTCGTCCTTGCCAGCTTCCCACTGCTTGTGGTTCCGCCTACCCGCGCAATTCCTCACTCTTCAAGTTCTCCTGCCCCTCAGCCAGTCCCTTTTCCTCCAAGTGCGCCCCCACCCCCAGTGCCGATTCCTTAAAGAGACCCAGGACGATGCCCCTGACACTCACGGTGATATCCGGGTCCCACTGAGGGTGCGCTCTCGGCGACCCCAAACGCGAAGCTAACACGTGAAGACGGGGGCGAGTCAGGGGCCGACGCACGCACCTTGCGCGCGGCTTCCCGCCTCCCGCCGTCCGCGCACCTGCGCGACCGCCCGTGGGCCGCAGCGCCACCAGAGCGCCGACAGAGGGCGCCCGCGGCCAGCCTCGCCGTCTGAGGCCAAGGCCAGGCTAGCCGCCTGCGTCCTCCAGTGCAGAGGTGCCCTGTGGAGCCAGGGAGATGGTGGTGTGGGCTGAAGAGTAAGGGATAGGCATAGGGGACGAGTTTCTTAACTTACCTGAACCTCAGAGTCATCATCTAAGAAACGGTGATAACACCAATAATCGAAGCCATGGTTGTCAGTTATGACCAGATATGCATCCATTTATTTATTCATTCATTCACAACAAATATGCCATGAGGTCCCTGCGATTTTCTAGGCACTGTAGATGCGCTAGGGATACCCTGACAATCAAACTGGACCCAGGCTCCTGGAGTGAACGTTCCAAAAGGGATTAACCTGGGGTAGCAGGAATGAGATTGTGCGTGAGGAACTTTTAGCACAGCTCCTAGCACGTGCTCAGCTTCTCGAAAGGCTGGTGCTTAATATTATTAGGTGCCTACACCAACTCCATCCTCCTCCTACAGAAAAGAGGGTTGGTTCATTCCTCGGTGGCCCCAGGGCAGAACACCAACTTCCTCACATTAATAGCTGGATGAGAGTTTGATGAAGGAATAAAGTGATTCAAAGAACGGTGCCCTGGACCCCTGGAGGAGGGTAGAAGGAATGGAAGTGGAATCTTCAGAGGAATATCCTCCTGGTGAGGGCCTTGCATCTTTTAAGGACTGACCACTTTTCTAGAGAAAAAAAAATCAGTCTCTTCCATTAAAAGAGAGGTGAGCCTACACAGGGATCTCCCTCCAGCTCATACCCTCCTCATTAAGAGCTTCCAATGGCATTTGGGTTGTTAGCTATCTCCTACCCCTTTTGTAGGTGTACTTAGGGGTTCCCAGTGGTTTCAGGGGCCCCAAAAAGCTTTCTCACCGAGTTTCCCCTCAAAGGAACTGATCATAGATGAGAACTTACATCACTAAAGGGAGTCACATCGTTGTAAAAACAAATCCTGGACAAATGAGAATGCTCTTCTCAACTTTTTTTAAAGGTGTTTTAAGGTTTTAACTCCTCAAACAGCATCCAAACAGAGACAGGGTCTTTTGCCTCCTAGAGCCACTAAAAATGATTTTTTCTTGAAAATAAATTTCAGGAAGATGTATTAGTCTTCCGCTGCTGCATAACAAATTGCCACACACTTAGCAGCCAAAAACAGCACTCATTTATTATCTCATACTTTCTGTGGATTGGGCATCTGGGTGCTGGGTTCTCTTTTCAAGATCTCGTGTGGCTGAACTAAAGGTATTGGCTAGCACAACAATCAGACGAGAAAAAGAAATAAAAGGCATCCAAATTGATAAGGAAGAAGTAGAACTCACTATTTGTAGATGACATGATGGTATATATAGAAAACCTTAAAGACTCTACCAAAAAACTACCAGAACTGAAGAATGAATTCAGTAAGGTAATGGGATACAAAATTAATTTACAGGAATCTGTTTCATTTCTATATACTAATAATGAAGTAGCAGAAAGAGAAATTAAGAAAGCAATCCCATTTAAAATTGCACCAAAATAATAAAATACCTAGGAATAAACTTAACCAAAGAGGCAAAAGACCTGTACTTTGAAAATTATAAAACACTGTTGAAAGAAACTGAAGACAACATAAAGAAATTGAAAGATATCCCATTCTTATGGATTGGAAGAACAAATATTACTAAAATGTCCATACTACCAAAAGCAATCTATAGATTTAATGCAATTCCTATCAAAATACCAATATCATTTTTCACAGAACTAGAACAAATAATCCTAAAATCTGCATGGAATCACAAAAGACCCCAAATAGCCAAAGGAATCTTGCAAAAGAAGGACAAAACTGGAGATATCACAATCCCAGATTTCAAGGTATACTACAAAGCTGTAATAATCAAAACAGTATAGTACTGGCACAAAAATAGAAACATAGATCAATGGAAAAGAATAGAAACACGAGAAATAAACCCAAGTATTATATAGTCAATGATTATCGACAAAGGAGACAAGAATATGCAATGGGAAAAAGACAGTCTTTTCAACAAATGGTGTTGGGAAAACTGGACAGCTACATGCAAAAGAATGAAACTGGACCACTTTCTTACACCATACAAAAAAATAAACTCAAAATGGATTAAAGAACTAAATGTGAGATCTGAAACCATAAAAATCCTAGAAGAGAATATAAGCAGTAACTTCTCTGACATCAGCCATAGCAACATTTTTCTAGATATGTCTCCTGAGGCAAGGGAAACAAAAGCAAAAATAAACTATTAGGACTACATCAAAATAAAAAGCTCTGCACAGCTAAGGAAAAATCGACAAAACTAAAAGGCAACCTATGGAATGGGAGAAGGTATTTGTTAATAACATATCTGATAAAGGGTTAGTATCCAAAATATATAAAGAACTCATACAACTCAATACAAAAAAAAAACAAACAAACAAATAATCCAATGGAAAATGAGCAGAAGATATGAACAGACATCTCTCCAAAGAAGACATTAAGATAACCAATAGACGGGGCGCCTGGGTGGCTCAGTCGTTAAGCGTCTGCCTTCGGCTCAGGTCGCGATCCCAGGGTCCTGGAATCGAGCCCCGCATCGGGCTCTCTGCTCAGCGGGAAGCCTGCTTCTCCCTCTCCCACTCCCCCGCTTGTGCTCCTGCTCTTCCTATCTCTCTCTCTGTCAAATAAATAAAATCTTTAAAAAAAAAAAAAAGATAACCAACAGACACATGAAAATATGAGCAATATCACTCATCATCATGGAAATGCAAATCAAAACCACAATGAGATATCTCACACCTGTCAAAAACGGCTAAAATCAAAAAACTCAAGAAGGGGGGTGGGAGGGATGGGGTGGCTGGGTGATAGACATTGGGGAGGGTATGTGCTATGGTGAGTGCTGTGAATTGTGTAAGACTGTTGAATCACAGACCTGTACCCCTGAAACAAATAATACGTTATGTTAAAAAAAGAAAAAAGAAGAAGAAGATAGCAGGAAGGGAAGAATGAAGGGGGGGAAATCGGAGAGGGAGACGAACCATGAGAGGCTATGGACTCTGAGAAACAAACTGAGGTTTCTAGAGGGGAGGGGGGTGGGGGGATGGGTTAGCCTAGTGATGGGTATTAAAGAGGGCACGTTCTGCATGGAGCACTGGGTGTTATATGCAAACAATGAATCATGGAACACTACATCAAAAACTAATGATGTAATGTATGGTGATTAACATAACATAATAATAAAAACAAACAAACAAAAAAAAACAGGTGTTGGCGAGGATGCTGAGAAAGGGGAACCCTCATGCATTGTCGGTGGGAATGCAAACTGGTACAGCCACTCTGGAAAACAGTATGGAGGTTCCTCAAAAGATTAAAAATGGAATGACCATATGACCCAGTAATTCCATTACTGAGTATTTACCCAAAGAAAATTAAAATAGTAAATTCTAAAAGATAATGTTTATTTGTAATGTTTATTACTATGTTCATTGCAACATTATTTACAGTAGCCAGATTATGGAAGCAGCCCAAGTGTCCATTGATAGATGAATAGATAAAGAAGATATGGTATATAAATACAATGGAATATTACTCACCCAAAAAAGGAATGAAATCTTGCCATTTGCAACAACATGGATGGATCTAGAGAGTAAAAAGCTAAGTGAAATAAGTCAGTCAGAGAAAGACAAATGCCATATGATTTCACTCTCATATATGGAATTTAAGAAATGAAACAAAAGGAAAAAAAGACCAGAAAAGACTCTTAACTATAGAGAACAAAATGGTGGTTCCCAGAGGGGAGGTGGGTGGGATGTCTGAAGTAGGTAAAGGGGATTAAGAGTACATGTATCATGATAAGCACTGAGTAATGTATAGAGTAATTGAATCACTATATTGTACACCTGAAACTAATATGATACTGTATGTTAACTATACTGGAAATAAAATTATAAAATAAAATAAATAAAATAAAATGTATTGGCCAGTTGCATCCTCTCCTGGAGGTCCCACTAGGGAAATATCCAATCCGAAGCTCCCTTGGGTTGTTGGCAGAATTCTTTTCCTTGTAGTTGTAGAACTGAAATACCCACTGTCTTGCTAGCTATTAGCCAAGGACCACTGTCAGTTCCTAGAGGCCACCCTGGTTCTCACCAATGTGTCCTCCATAGACTCTCTCATATGACCATTCACCCTTTTAAAACTCACCTGATTAGATCAGACCCACCCTAATAATCTCCTTTGTGAATAACTCAAACTCCAATGATTAGGAACCGAATAATGGGAGTAATATCCATTCATATTCATAGGGAAGGAAATTATACAGGTGTCTTCATTTGAGTTGCTGTAACAAATACCATAGTCTGGGGGCCTTCAAAACAAAAACACATTTATTTCTCATAGCTCAGGAGGCTGGGAAGTTCAAGATCAAGGTGCTAGCTGATTCAGTTCCTAGTGAGAGCCCTTTTTCTGGTTTGTAGATGGATGCCTTTTTGTTGTATCCTCACATGGCAAAGAGAGAAAGATCATGTCTCTCATGTCTCTTCTTATAAGGGCTCCAATCCCATCATGAGGGGCTCCATCCTCATGACCTAATTATCTCCCAAAGATTCCACCTCCTAATATCATCATACTGAGGATTAGGGTTTCAACATGTGAATTTGGGGAAGACAGAAACATTTAGTCAATAGCAACAGAACATGCATACCAGGGGATAGAAATCTTGTGGGTCACTTTAGAATTCTGTCTACCACAGAAAAAAATAGAGGAAAATAAACCAAGCAAACATAAAGCTATAGAAATGTGCTAATTTACAGACATCAAATCCCTATCTAACATCACTACTGACTAATAGGCCAGGGGTACCTCCAGGGCCCAAGGGACCCCTCCTTCTATCCTGCCTCAAGTCCTCAGCCCTCTCCAACCTTTCCCTTCTGCTCTTCCACCCCTCTGCATGAGGAGGATTAAGAGCCAACACTTACTGAGGGCCATAGGCAAGAAAGGCCACTGACATTCTTCCCACGGTGTCTCTGACTTGACAGCAAGGCAGCAATTAGAAGTGGACTGGGTATTATATGCAACTAATGAATCATTGAACAATACATCAAAAACTTATGACGTACTATATGCTAGCTAACTGAACATAATTTTTAAAAAAGAAAAAAATAAGTAGAAGGGTCAAGAAGGCATACCTGGGTTCTGAAAGCTCTGCCACCTACTCACTTTGTAACTTTCAAGTCCAGTTATTGAATCTCTGTTTCTGCATCTATAAAATGAAAGTCATAAGATTTCCTTCAGAGTGGTGGTAAGCACTGGGTGAGATAATATACATCAAGTGCTCCACACGGCATTGGCACAGTAAGAGAAAACAATGGGAAAAACATAAAACCTACCTGAGAAGCAGGTCGGAGAAAGAGGTGTTGCTATTTCCCAAAGCATCTACTGGGTACTTGGAGCCATGGGATTTGCAGGCATCCATAAATCATGATTTTTTTAAAAGATTTTATTTATTTATTTGAGAGAGGAAATGAGAGAGAGAGCACATGAAAGGGGGGAGGGTCAGAGGGAGAAGCAGACTCCCCGCCGAGCAGGGAGCCCAATGCGGGACTCGATCCCAGGACTCCAGGATCATGACCTGAGCCAAAGGCAGTCGCTTAACCAACTGAGCCACCCAGGCGCCCATAAATCATGATGTTTAACCTTGCGACATCTACAATCCAGCTGAAAGACAAGGTGACTTACCCAGCAAACAGGTGCACTGTCACAGAGAGACAGATTGTGAGTGCAAGTGTTCTCTTTCTCACGAATTTTTACCCAGAACCTGCAAGCACTTGGCCTCCCCAGGTATTCAAGCCAAGGCTTCACTGCAGCACCTGGCCTTGCCATGACTAGCACCTTCCTGGTGGCTGCAGATAAGGTCCCTGAAGACCACCCAGCGAGAGACCCACCCATGGGGCCCTCACTCAGGTACATTCAGCTGCTCAGCCAACGGTCGTTGATGGCTCCATTTACTCCTGCCACATAAAGGTAAACATCTAGAGGAACTGGTGGGACCAGAGACTGCCACCAGAGCTGGATTATTTTCCTATGGCTGCTGTAACAAATCACACAAACTTCATGGCTTAAAACAATATACATTTATTCTCTTACAGTCGCAGAGGTCAGAAGTCTGAAATCAGTTTCACAGGGCTAAAATCATGGTGTCAGCAGGACAGCATTTCTTCTGTGAGCTCTGGGGAAGAATCCCTTTCTTCAACTTTGCCAGCCTCTAAAGGCCGCCTGCATTGTTTGGCTCCTGGGTCCTCATCACTCTGACCTCTGCTACCACCAGTCACATCTCCTTCTCACACTGACATTCCTGCCTCCCTCATCTGATGACCCTTGTGATTACACTGGTCCCACCTGGATAACCCAAGACACTCTTCCTGTCTCGTGCTCCTTCACTTAATCACATTTGCAAAATCCCTTTAGCCAGGTAACTTAACATCGTCACAGATTTGGGGGGATTGAGATGTGGCGATTTTGAGGAGCCATTATTTTGCTCACCACAGGTGCCTATTTCGCTGAGACAGATGCCTGTATACTTCCTACCTATCCCCTCCCCAAATGACTCAGAAAAAAATGATTCATCTCTAGACGTTTACCTGATCTAGCCTACAAACAACTTGGGGATGAAGCACATTGTCATAGAAGTAAGTTTGTTGAAGTTTGGTAAGAAAAAGATACTATGCTCTCAACATCACAAGAGAATAATCTGTTACAATCTGCTTTTAAATGCAATGGATAGGGCACATTTAATAAGACATGAAAACAGAACCTATATTTTAGTAGCGTTCTAGTGTTCTTTACTTCGGTTTTTGCAAACTGGGATGATCACTAACACCTATGCTCCCCCTACCCTGTTTCTAACTATTCTTTAAATCGACTTGATATTGCATTTTTTTTTTTGACAGTTCAGTGACAGGCACAAGTTACTTGACTGTTACCATGGTAATGAAGGGACCTCCAAATAGAGAAAACATTAAGATTAAAGTAAAAGGGGGAAGGAATAGTCCAAATTGGCATTAATGAGTTGCTGCCCAAGTGTAACGGGGTGTCAACTGGTCAAGCTTTGGGAGTTTTTCCAGTAAGGACCTCGGAATCAGTCAACCAGCAGGGGAAGTTGCCTGTGTGAAGAGTGCTTGTCTCCTGCAAGAAGCAATGGTTCAAAGTTTATAGAACCTTCTACTCTCCCTTACTTATGCATCTCTTTTATTTGGATTGTCTCCTTTGTTCTTCATCTCCTCCTGCCTTTCCCCCTTCTGAACACATTAGTTACTATGGAAACATTGGTGTGAATGTCAGAAAGCTCAGCTCAGAAATGCTTCGTAAAGTCAATTTATAGAATGGTCTGACATTTATCTCATGTTTGGGAAATTTAAAGAATTTGTGATATTCATGACCAGGGACAGGGTGGGTGGTAAACACTGTGCTATGTATGGATTTTAAAATGTGTTTTATATACACTGTGAAAGCATCAGGTTTTGTCTTTTAGGGGAAGGATCACAACAAAAACAGGAGACTGTTTTGGGATTTGAAATTGGATTCATTTTCCATCAGTTCAGGAAGGATTTCCACTTTCTAAGTTTGTAAGGCTGACTGGAATCTCTTGTGTCAAAATAAATGCTTTTTGAAAAAATTACGGTTGGCTTATTTTTTTTTAACTTTAACCTGACAATAAGACAAATGGTATTATCCATTATAACGTATACATGGCAGCAGCAATATTAGTTAAAGGCACAGAAATGTTAAACCCATGCCGTAAAAATTCTTACTTCACTATGGGGAATTTCAGAGTTAGTGCAACCCTACAGAATATCAATAATAGTAGCTAACGTTTAAAGCACATTTACTATGTGTCAGGACCCATTCTGAGTATTTTCTATGTATTAATTCATGTGATCCTCCATCATTATACTTTTTACACACAAGGAAACTTGAGGCACAAGGAATTTAAGTAATCCAAGGCAACTGGGCTCCAGAGTCTACATCCTTAGCCATCCTGCAAAACTGCTTCTGTATGAGAAAGTAAAATAACACTTAACACCATATCCAGATAGAGAGCTTTGAGTTATCAGTTCTGGACTAAAAAGACAATCGAGGCATCCACCTGCAGTATCACCTCTCTGACGTTATTGCCCAAAACCTTCAGGCTCACCATGTTGTCACTGAAGATGCAATGAGTTCCTAATGATTACAGTTTGACGATGAATGCAGTTTAGAGTTAAATTTGATTTCCGATGTGCAGCCTCTTACAAATTTTGTTACATAGAAAAGAGTAACAATGTTTCACTATGCGATTAGCAGCAAAGCTGTAAACAACTGACATCAATACCACTGCATTCCATCAGAATTTAATTACAAAGAAAACCCAGTGTCGACCCGTGGGGTGCGACGTTTATTCTTTGCCACCCTAACATTTCCCACACCCTCTAGCAACAGCTCCCAGTTTTTGTTTGAGAAAGCTGTACCTGCTTAATTAATGCACTTCACCCTCCTAAAATGGATCATGTGGCTCACGCCCACGCCAATCAGCACATCTCTGCTCCATGACTTCAGTGATCGGTTCAAAGATCCCCATGGGACCAGATTAAAGCCAAAGAAATGCCAGAAGATTTTGCTGGGAATGCTCGAACAGGAAGAAGACCTCTTTTTCTTCCCTGGAAGACTTGAGTGTAGAATAAGCTGCTTTAACCATCTTTGCCCCCACAAAACATTGGCCTGTAGGCAGAGAGACTGAAACCTTTGGAACAGAAAGCATGTGGAAGATTAAGAAAAATCCAGCCAAATGGCAGCATTTGATCTGTGAATACAGTACTGCCCAACTATGTTTGCCAGACTTTTCAAAGCACTCTTGCCCCTCCACCCCCTTTTTAAAAAATCTAAACACATTTGCTCTGGCTTACAACAGAAAAAGGTCTAATGGGCAGAACATGAAGCGTCTGTGTCCTTTGAGGGCAGACGCTACACCTTGTTCACCTTGTTCGTAAACAAGCAAACACAAAATCCACAAACCTCTGAACCCCCAAAGTCCTTTTCTAGCTTATTTGGTGACAAAACAGACATGACCTACATGGACATAAGGCTACTCACAGGCCTGATTTATCCCACTTAATGTGAATATTCCTATGCTTTGCCAAAATGAACCACTAATATGTGTGATTACAGAATGGTGTTGCAGACCTGGCCAGGAGCATCAGACTGTATAAGGTACATAAACTCTTATCTTTATTAAAATTTTTAAAAAATTATAAATTCTTAAGCCCCAAGGGTTTCAGATGAAAGACCATGGACGTCTAGTAATAGGATAAATTGAATGAATAAATTTATTGAAAAAGTAAGTGCTTAACCTCTGAAGAGGATGGGATCTGAATTAGCCAAAGATACTGTTGAGAACCACAAGATGAAAGCATCCATCATTCCAAAGTTGTATCAAAGGTAAAAGTATGCTTGCATGGCACACAACAGACAGACGTCAAGTCAAATATCAGATTGGTAAACACTAGGACAAAGTGAAAATTCCTAAGTTCAGAGCAAAAGCAAAAGGAGCTGGGTGTCTCAAGGAATAGTATCAATAGCTTTGAGAACAGAGTATTTGGGGGCACCTGGGTGGCTCAGTTGGTTAAGCAACTGCCTTCGGCTCAGGTCATGATCCTGGAGTCCCTGGATTGAGTCCCGCATCGGGCTTCCTGCTCGGCAGGGAGTCTGCTTCGTCCTCTGACCCTCCCCCCTCTCATGTGCTCTCTCTCTCTCATTCTCTCTGTCTCAAATAAATAAATAAAATCTTTTTAAAAAAAAGAACAGAGTATTTGGAAGAAGAATAGAACCCATTGTGTGACTTCACACCAAGTTACACTACAGTGTATGTACTATAAACAGTAATTCCAAGATGTAAAAGGATTATGATGCTGAATACATGTGGTTATGACCTTGACTAAATATTGAAGTGCATATTCTATGTTCA
This sequence comes from Mirounga angustirostris, assembly GCF_029215605.1. NCBI lineage: Eukaryota > Metazoa > Chordata > Mammalia > Carnivora > Phocidae > Mirounga > Mirounga angustirostris. Next base: position 23,961,152 of record NW_026991713.1, read on the forward strand.
TGGGAACTTTATTCTAAACCCTTCTCCCTGAAACACACACACACACACAGACACACACACACATCACTGTCCAAAATCTGTCGCTAGACTTTTCAATTATTCAATCAATAAGGCCCTTCCATCCTGCCGCCTCTTTTTTTAATCTAAACACACTTGAGCTGGCTTACAACAAACAGAAAAGGGTCTAATGGACAAAGTGAGAAGCATCTGTGTCCTTTGAGGGCAGACACTACATCTTGTTAACCTTATTCATAAAGGAGCAAATATTTCCTTACCTAAGATTCCAAAATCCACAAACCTTTGAGTTTTATGTTTTATATATACATATAAAACGTTATTTACTTTTTACTGGACTGCAGCCAAGAAAACTATCATGCTATGTGATATCAAAAAGACTACTAGAAACTGATTAAACACTATCCTCAAAGTAGAAGACGTTGGGGTCATGACTAATCTGTTTTCTTCTTTATATCCAGGACCTAAGATAGTGACTCATTCACGGTAGGTGTTTAAGGTGTACTTTATTAATAAATGAAATATGAACTACCTTCTGACACCTCTTCCATCTGACAACACGGACAAGCTGTCAGTGGGACAACTGACAGAGGGAGGGGAAACCAAGCGTAGAAAAGCCCCTAAGGATGGTGACACCACAAATACATGGAGAAATACTGTCCATGGGCCTCACCTCTAGTTGTAGAAAAGCCAAATGAAGATCAATGATCTCTAAAGTGACTGCCAGTCCTATGATTACATGGTTTTGCTGCAGGAAAAGAAAATCTAAAAGGGTACAGATAGAAGTCTATATAACTTAAAATACTAACTAATAAAGCATGGCACATAATCTCTAAATATGGACGAGACTCGCTTAAAATTTGAAATTTCATATATATGAAAAATTCTGCATCAGACATTTTACTATGCCTGAAAATGGCACAAGTCTAAAAATTAGTCCTGCTCATAATGGCCCACACACTGGTCTGAGAAATATTAGACCCTTACCTTCCTGTTAATAAAACTTCTAATGTCCAAACCACCAATCTGTAGGAGCCCAGCCAAACCCAGCATGTTGTCAAATGTTTCGACCTCTAGGACCTTGTGCAAATCCAACCCATCTTTCCCATGAGAATAGTTAATTCCCTCCCTTCGTTCCAGGCTCTCCTCCAATCTTTCTTGCACACAACTGCCAAATGAATTTTCCTAATGAAAAGCTTTGATCCCATCACTGTTTTAAAGCCTTCAACAGCTCGATGTTAACTTCAGCAGCATTTCACTAGCTTTGTGATGATACCACATTTTCCTATTTTCTCTCCTACCCCCAGCTCCTGCTTTTCAGTCTCCAGTACCGAAGCATTCTCCTGTTACAACTCCTTAAATCTTGACCATAGCCCCTCCTCTCATTCTGTACCTACTCCTTAGGTGACCCCAACCTTATAAGGCCTTCATTAACATCTAGATGTCAACAAGTATCACTATTTACTTGTTTAATTGTGGTAAAATACACATGTATCATTTTCACTACCTTAAAGTGTACAATTCAATGGCATGGAATACATTCACAATATTGCACAATTGTCACAGTCTTCTAGTTCCAGAACTTAATCATCATTTCAACTAGAAGCCCCAGACCAGTTTTCCCCCACTTCCTGACCCCCGGCAACCACTAATCTGCTTTCTGTCTCTATGGACTTGCCTATTCTGGATATTCCATGTAAATGGAATCTTACAACATGAGGTCCTTTGAGTCTGGCTTCTTTCACTTAGCATAATGTTTTCAAGATTCATCCATGTTGTAGCATGTATCAGTTCTTCATTCTTTTGTACAGCTGTAAAATATTCCACTGTATGGATATACCACAGTTTATTTACCCATTCATCTACTGACGGACATTAGGGTTGTTTTCATCTTTTAGGTATTATGAATAATGTTGTTATGAACATTAGTGTCCAAGTTGTTGCTTTTTCATTTCTTTTGGATACCTACCTAGGAGTGGAATTGCTAGGTCATATGGAATTACTATGTGTCACTAACTGAGGAACTGCTAAAATGCTCTCCATAATGGCTGTACCATTTTATATTCCCACCAGCAACGTACTTTTGTTCTAATTTCTTTACATCTCTGTCAACACTTATTTTTGTTTTTTGTTTTTTTTTTTAAAATATGGCCATCTTATCTTTGTGGTTTTGATTTGTATTTGCCTAATGAAGACGTTGAGTATCTTTTCATATACTTTTTAACTGTTTATATATCTTCTTTGGAAAAAAATGTCTACTCCAATCCTTTGCCCATTTTTAAATCAGGTTGTCTTTTTTTGTTGTTGAGTTGTAAGAGTTCTTTACATATTCTGAATATTAGACCTTTAACAGCTATACAATTTAAAAATATTTTCTCCCATTCTGTAGGTTGACTTTTTATTCTCTTGATAGTGTTCTTTGATATACAAACATTTTTAACTTTGATGAAATCCAGATTATTTTTTTTCTGTTATTGCTTTTACTCTGGTGTCATATTTAAGACATCATTTTTTTAAAAAAGAAATTATTGTCAAATCCAAAGCTGTGAAGATTTTTCTCTGCATTTTCTTCTAGAGTTCTAAAATTTTAGCTCTTAAACTTAGGTCTTTTGAGTTTTCATTATGAGTTAATTTTGGTAAATAATGTGAGATAAGGGCTCAACTTCATTCCTTTGCATGTAGATATCCAGTTGTCCCAGCACCATTTGTTGAAGAGATTGTTCTTCGCCCCATTGAATGGTCTTGGTACCTTTGTCAAAAATAAGATGACCATAGACACATGGGAACTCTTATTATTTTTTACAGAGATTTCTCCTCTGAGCTCAAGACCCATATGTATCCATCAAGCCATTCAACATATCTACCCTCACATTCCCAAAGCAGACATCATGGTCTCCAACCTCTCCAAGTCTGTTTATGTTCCACTGTTCTTTCTAGGCACAACCATTCATCTAAACATGGAAGCTAGAAACATTTCCTTCTCCAGTATCCATATCCAATTCTTGTCAACTGAGTCTCCATAATAAATCTGGAATCTGTCCAGTTCTTTCAAGCTCCTCTGCCATTCCCTAGATGAAGTTAACTGTTGGTTAATCCTTGTACCATTAAAGGTCTCCTAACTAGATTCAGATCCCTACATCCATTCTTGTACTGTTTTAGTCTACTATTCAGGGATTGTTTTTAAAAAGACAAATCAAATCATGTCTCTCTCTCACTCTCCTACTCCCACTCCAAGCCCACCTTGTTGAAAATTTTTCAATTTCCTCACATTATTCATAGGATAAAGACCAAAATGGTAACATGGCCTGCAAGGTTCTGCAAGACCTGATCCTGAATTTCCTCTCCAGCTTGATTATATACCACTCTTGAACCTTCAAATAAGTAACACCTACTCAAACTTCAGGTCTCACCTCAAACGCTACTTATTTAAGTGACCTCTGCCAGATCAGGTCTCCTTGCTAATTGTTATGATAGCATACTATACATTTCCTTCATAGAACTTGTCACAATTTGAAATTATGCATCTGTGAGATAATTTAGGTGAAATTATGCATCTGTGAGATAATTTAGGTTTCTTCCCTGCTAGATTTAAAGCTCCATGAAGTCCACATTTTCCAGCCTGGAAATTTCAAGACCCTCCATCATCTGACCCTAGTAGACTTATTCACAACTGTTCTCCTTCACATTCCCATCCTCATATCTAATAAAACCCTGTAAAAATTCTGCCACCGTATTCTATTCACAATGTTGTTTCCCTATTTCTTCTTAATTTTTTTCTATAATTATTTTGTTATTACTGTAGCCCGTTTTCATTCTTCACTCATTCTTTTAAGTTTAATTTGTGAAGTACATATTATATATCAAGTCCTGCACTGGAAATGCAGGACTAAAGATACAAAACAGAGAAAGTCATGATTCCTGACTCAAAGAAAGCAAGGAGACAGGCCTGTAAACAAATAGCTGCCACCCCAGATAAAAGTTGATATGAAAAGGACTTCTAAAAATTATCATGGAAACAGAGAAAGCTTCTCTACCTGAGAAAATTATTAAAGCTCCACAATAGAATGTATAATTATAGCTAGGTCTTGAAAAATGAGTAAGAGTAGAAGAGAGAAGTTTTTAGGGAGAAGCATTTAGATGATGGTAAGTCATGATAAAAGAGGGTGGCATATTTGCAAATAGCAAGTGGTCCAAGTTGTCTGGACCACAGGGCTTACCAAAAGCTAAGGTGTCCAAACTAAAAACTGATGCCTTTGTATTTCAGATACAGCTGACAAGCACAGTCTTAACCAATTGTCCCTTTTCCCCACTTTATTAGAAAGTAAAACATTAGAATGAGAAGTGTATTGCAAGATAAAACTCTTTGGTGGAAAGATACTAGGGTGGCCCCAGTGAATCCTGCTCCCTGGTGTGTAATCTTGTATAATCCCTTGTCCTTGGGTGTGGGTGGAATTTGTGACTTACTTTGAACCCAAACAATACAGTGAAGGTGAAGAAATTTTGTCAATGAAATTAAGGTCCTTAATTGGTTTATTTTGACTAATTAAAAGAGAGATTATTCAGGTTGAGGGAGGAAGGGGCTGACTCACTCAGGTGAAATCCCACAAAAAAGAGACTGCATGCTCCCTGAAGCAAGGAACTCCACTTGTTAGAAGATGAAGTAACCATCATGTTGGAGAAGCCAACAAGGAACTTTCGGCAGCCTGCCATTGACAGCCAGCAAAAAGCTAAGACCTATCATGCAACCACAAGAAAATGCATTCTGCCAACAATCTTAATGATTTTGGGAATGAGTTCTTCCCCATTCAGGCCTTCGGATAAGAATGCAGCTCTAGCCGACACCTTGATGGCAGTCCTAATGGACAGTGCGCAGAGGACCCAATTGTGTCATGCCAGACTCCCGACCTAGAACAACTGTGTGATAATAAATGTGATTGTTTGAAGCTGCTACATTGTGGTAATCTGTTACACAGAAATAGAAAACTAATATAAACTTTAACTTAGCAAAGATGTTTTTGTTGTTGTTGTCATGTTTTTACACTTTTGCCAAAACCACTTAAATATCTAAAGGGACAATTTAAAGAATATACTGGTTAGAACAAAATGGAATGTATTTCTAGCCAGCTGCCCAATAAAGGGAAATGATGAGTGAAGCTTCAATCCGACTTGCTCTACTTTACAAGAGGATATGTAACTTGGCTGCTCCAACTTCATTCTTAGCAATTTCTTTGGCTTCTAATGAACCAGTTGCTCCCAGATAAAGGGAAAAACATAGCAGCTTTGAAGATCAAAGCACAACCATAAAGAAACAAATGGAAAAGCACACTTACTGCACAGTACACAGCCGCACATAAATAGTCCACAGACTGTTTGCCTCCGTGCCTTCCTTGCCTCTGCTGTTTGAGTCAGTATCTTCCCGTAGGAATAACTGTGTAATAGGGAGTTGATGACCCAGCATCAGATGAGTCATTACTATGACTGATATGGTCAATTTTTATATAATAAAAGCAAAGAAGGGATCTAGAGGCTCTATAATAATTTAAAATGAAAATATTATGCTTCAAGTGATAGAAAATGGCATAAGATGCTGTTCATCTTATAAAATAAATTCACAAGTAGCATAATAAACATTATGCTATAAAATATAACTTTATAGCATCATTTTAAAAATATAACTAATACACTAGACCTGATAAATGTATAGTATTTCATTTTACATAATTTTGTTAAGAAAAACCTAGCAAGGATAATTAGAAACCTATATCATTTATGAAAATAGAACTAAAACTCTAAAATAAATTACCGGGGGAAAAGATGCAACCATAAGTATATAAAGAAAGTAATCCTCCAGGGCGCCTGGGTGGCTCAGTCGTTAAGCGTCTGCTTTCGGCTCGGGTCATGGTCCCAGGGTCCTGGGATCGAGCCCCACATCGGGCTCCCTGCTCAGCGGGGAGCCTGCTTCTCTCTCTCCCACTCCCCCTGCTTGTGCTCTCTCTCTCTCGCTGTGTCTCTCTCTGTCAAATAAATAAATAAAATCTTTAAAAAAAAAAAGTAATCCTCCATAACCATGTAGAACCTACCTGCAAATAAGAGAGATATGTTAGTATTCAAAAATAAATCATAGTAACTCACATCTATAAGTTAACAAAGGGGAGAAAGCTCACTAGATGTTGGGAACTATTCAATTTCTGTTCATACCTTTAATGTTTAAAACTCTTCAAAAACTAGGGCTGATGGGATAATTATTAAACGTAAAAAGCCTTTTCAAACCATTAATGTTTAACAGGTAATTTCTAGATGCATTCCAGTTTAAATCCACTACTTTGATCGAGCTTTGATTATTTCACCTTCTAAATAGTTCTCCAATTTTTGATGGTTCAGACCTTTAGTATTTCTCACCTGGATGACTTAGCAGTCTCCTAAATGACATCCGCTATGGTCTGAAGGCTCATGTCCTCCCAAAATTCATATTTTGAAATCCTAACCCCCAAAGTAATAGTATTAGAAAGTAGGGCCTTTGGAGGTAATTAGGTCTTGAGGGCAGAGCCCTCATGAACGGGATTAGTGTCCTTATTAAGAAAAAAAGGCCCCAAAGAAATCCCTCACCCCTCTGGCCATGGCTATGTGAGGACACAGAGAGTCCTCATCGAGAGCCATCTATGAGAAAGAGCCCCCCCATCAGATATCAAATCTGCCAGCACCTTGAGCTGAGACCTCGCAACTTACAGAACTGTGAAAATACATTTCAGTTGTTTATAAGCCTCCCAGTCATGGCATTCTTTCAAAATATTCCCCTCATTGTGGTCTGAATCATCATTCTAAATTTGATCATGTCCTATCCCTGATTAAAACCCTTTATTGGTTCGTTTTCATCCTCAAAAGAAAATCCTAGTGCTTGGCATGCACCCAAGGCTCTTGGTGATCGGACTGTGCTCACGTCTGCCCCCTACATCCTGCCTCCCTGTCTGGCCCTTGCAGGTCCTGTGCATACTCTTTCCAGCCTCCTGCCTCAGGAACTTCCCCCTCCCTCTTCACTAGAGGTATTTCCACTCACTTTTAATCCCCAGCTCAGGTCTTTTATCTCCCGATTTACCTCCTATGACCCGTAGGAAGCCTTCTCAGATACCACACTACCTTTTAGGTTACAGCTAATACCCCCGTCTGCTGCCTCCACAATGCCGTGTGCATATATACCATTTCCGACTCCTACCACATGATTCTCCAATTTAGGTGTGTCTGTTCTACTTGATGATGGTGCTCCTCAATATGATGCTCGGTGCTCAGCACACACAAGGTGACTACTGCTCACTGAAAGAAAGAATGATTTAAAAATTGAAACAAAGGAGCAAAAGTGAGCTATGTTGGTTGGAACACCTCTACTGAAACACAGGCTGGAGTGGAATCATCTGTGGGAGTTAGTTGCCCAGACCAGATGAAAATGCCTGAAAAGTATTATCTACCATCAATCCTAAAAGAAACTGCTACCAAGTCAACCTTCCAGATCTGAAATATCCTATAGACCAACCTAATATCACCTCACATCCACACTCAGAGGATATGCTATTTCCCTTTTAAACTAAAAACAAGCCTTATGTACAAAACGAAATGCTAACAAAGCTAAAGATGGTGGCCGCATTTAAGTGTCTGCATGCAATCTAACAAGAAGAGTACAGACAAAATCACTCCCCTCATTCTGTAATCTATAGGCAAAAGTCTGTTTCTTGGAGGAACTCTATAAACTCTTAGCCATGTCTTACAAACCTTTCCTGATCTGCCCCCACCTACCTCTTCAGTCTTTGCTTTGCAGTCTCCTGGGTGTGGCTCAAGTTCCAGCAGTTCCTCCTATTAGACAACGTTTTCCTTTGCCAAAGTTGATAACTTTGTTATTTAAAGAGAGTTCAATAACTATGGCAATATTGGGCACCTGGGTGGCTCAGTTGGTTAAGCGACTGCCTTCGGCTCAGGTCATGATCCCGGAGTCCCTGGATCGAGTCCCACATCCAGCTCCCTGCTCGGCGAGGAGCCTGCTTCTCCCTCTGACCCTCTCCCCTCTCATGTGTTCTCTCTCTCTCTCTCTCTCAAATAAATAAAATCTTAAAATAAATAAATAAATAAATAACTATGGCAATATTTAGACATCCAGATATTTTTCAGTTTCATTTTGGCAGATAAAGATTTAATGTGATGATCATTGTAAAAATGAGAAATAAAATGTTTTCTCATTTCGCTAGTATTCAAATAATAGAGTAGGTGTCTTTTGACATAAGACGTGCTTCAAATAATTTTGAAAAGTTCAATTTGAGTGGAAAATGAAGCATAATTGATTTTTGACATTTTAACTTTAAGTGAGCTGGTTGTCAGATTTCACTTGAAAAGGACCCACAATATCTACATCAAGGGCACATCAACAATCTTCAACCAATAGTGCCATTTTTCTATGTTCATAAATTTATCCTACTACTATAAATGCTACTATTTGACATGTGTGGGGAAGGAAGAATGATGGTTAATCATATCTCTAGTCTATTGCAAACATAAACACCACACAGAAATTAATAATTTATAAGAATCCCTATATGGATTCCATTGTTCAACAATAAAATTAGAAATATTGAACCTCTACAGAGGTCAGAACATCATACTAGATGTTGCATCCACAGAGAGGAATAAGAAATGGCCTCTGCCCACTGGGGAGAGAAACCTGAAGACAAAATCATCCCCATTCTATGTGAGATTTACAAGAGTCGGAAATGAATTTTCAGGTGCACAGAAGAGAGTGTGATTGCCTTTAGGTGTTAGAAAAATATCACAAAAGAGGTGACATGTGAGAAGTGTCCTGAAGGATCTGTAGGAGCTTGCCAGGCAGAAGGAACCATGAAGGTAATGGCCCAGAGCCATGAAATGGCCTAGGACTCTCTGGACCCCGAGACTGGAATATCAGGGGCAGGTCTTCAAGGAAGGACCCAGGATGCTACATCAAAGACCATGGCTTTTTCCTATGGACAGTTAGATTTGACTTTTGGGTAGAAACAAATGTAGTAGAGGTGAATACAACAGACAAGAAGGAATAGAGGAAGACAGAAAGCCTAGTTAGGAGGCTCTTAACAAAAATCTCAACAAGGCATGCTGAAGCTCTAAATCACAACAGCTGGACTAGAGATGATTCAGGAAGTTTATCAATTACCTACTGCTGCATAATAACACAAAAAACTTAGTGGCATACAATAGTAAGTGTTTATGCTCATAGATCTGATGGTCAGTTGGGCTAGACTAAGCTGGGTTTGGCGAGCAGCTTGGCTGAGACAACTCTCCTTCACATGTCTCATCTTTCTCTTGGGACCAGCAGCTAACTCAGGCAGCGTGTGTGTGTGTGTTTAATGTCCACAATGGAAGTGCAAGAGTTGTACTTCAAGAAGTACAAGGCGGTAACATGCCACACCTCTTAAAGCTTAGGCTTGAAACTGGTGCACCATCACTTCTGTTTTATCGGCCACATGGCCAAACCCAAAGTCAGAAGATGGGGAAAAATACTCTATCATATTTTTACTGGTAGGAACTGCAAATTCAAATGGCAAAGGGCGGGAAAACAGGTAGGAGAGAAGGACTGGCGTTGATAATGCAATATATCACAGTCTGCCCTCTGGGCCACAGTCACTTGTGTTCCTCCCAAATGCGATACATGCTCACCCCCATCAATGGATTCTCAAAAGCCACATCCAATCACCGCACCATATTCCAAGTTTAGGATCTTGTAATCGACATTAGATCCAGATGAGTCTCATTTTGAAAAGAACGATTGCTCTTTGTTCAGAGAATACCAAACAAAAGAATGAGCTATCTGCCCCCTCTTGATCACACACACACACACACACACACACACACACACACACACACACCTTACAAACGGTGGTGAAGTTGGGGCAGGATACCTGCAATACACACCCCCATTTAAGAACGGGGGGCTCTTAGCAGTCACTGGCCTGCAGCAATTCTGAAATCCCACTGGACAAATGTTGCTCTGTGGATGGGGAATGTTTCTTAATTAGGCCTGGGTTCTGTTCCCTGGGAGTGCCTCCCCACCGTCCCTTATTTTCTGTTGGTTTTGACTCTGCTCTGTGAGATTTCACCCTCCTCCTCAATCACTTCTGAAAAGGGCTTTGGAAGATCTGCCATTCTAACAACAGAGCAACTTTCTCAGGAGTTAGAAAAATATTTTTGAAAAGCCTCAATTTCTTTTAGTCTTAGATGGCGGTGCTTTTGCTAATTCAACTGTCTGAAACAATTTGTGAATTTCTATGCATTTGATTCCACAGTCTACTGTGTGTGTCAAAAGCCAAAAGTCATACCCACAATTCTTTTCTAGACAGGCTTTTCTCTCATTCTTGACTTAATTACTACTACTAAGCACATTTGACAGATAGGGGACCATGCCCTTAAGCTTCATAAATATCCTTTTATTCAGCTGAAAACGTATACTCCAGGCTCTCAATTTTCTCAGTCTCAGTCTCTTTTATACTATTAAAAATTGAGGACTCCACAAAGAGTTCACCTTAGAAAATTCTAGAAAGTACAAGAATACACAAGTACCCATTCCATTAAGTATCAGGGCAATGGTATTCACTTGTCATGTAACCTCTGGAAAACTCCACTGTGCCCATGAGAAAAATAAGAGTGAAAAAGACAATGTCTTAGTATTATTATGAAAATATTCTGATCTCACCAGACCCGAAAATGACCTTGGAAATTCCCAGGGATCACCAAACTACATTTTGAGAATCCTTGGTCTAGATACCTTTTTTCTTCTCAGAGGTTCAGGACTGTTCCTATCGCCACACCCTTTATTTTCCCACAAATAATATAAATCTACATATATTATTTCTTTATCTTTATATCACTGTAGTCTTTAAGAGCTCTATTTTATCTAAGAATGTGGAACTTGAGAATTTGATACATAAAATAATTCTTTATTAGAAATATTTTAGATAAGAAAAAGTGACTATCCACAGCACTAACTTGTCAGGCATTCTGTTAACTTCACCTGCAAAATAGTCTATCTAAACATCAATAAGATAAGAAACAAAACTTTGAAAATCTCTACAGAGTTGGAGAGACAAAAATTAAGAGCTCATGACTCACTAAGATAGAACCTGATGGAACCCTAATGGTTTGGTTTAAACTCTGAAGGATTAGGGCACCCTGGGTAGCTCAGCCCGTTAAGTGTCTCTTGATTTGATTTTGGCTCAGGTCATGATCTCAGGGTTGTGGGATTGAGCCCCATGTCAGGGACTGTGCTCAGCCCGGAGTGTGCTTGAGTTTTCTCCCTCTGCCCCTCCCCCCACTCTTTCAAATAAATAAATCTTAAAAAAAAACAACCAAAAAAAACCCTCTTAAGGATTAAACCACAAAAACAAGAATAAACTAGGGACTTAAACTCAACTTGGAATCAGCTCATCCCTAGCTGCCTGCCACAGTGAAAAGTAAATCTCTGGGAGAAGACAGCAGCATTCAGAGACTCAAGAGTATTTCTACAATTTTTCTTAACAATGTCAGTCCCTCAGTAAAGAAATACTCAAGAAGACGAGAAGGCACTGTGTGACCAAAACCTGAGAGAAATAATGTAAAATGGAAACAAATCCATAGGATATTCTGGTATTAGTTATCAGACACAGACTTTAGAATAACTAAAATGAATACACTTAAGGAATTAAATTATAAGATTTCAACAGAGAATTAGAAACTATTAAAAAAAAAAAACCAAGTAGAAACTCTAAGCTGAAAATTGAAACAGGTGATATTAAATACTTACCAATTAGGTAAACAGTGCATTAGACATAGCTGAAGAGAAAAATAGTTTCTGCTAAAATTTTTATTGGGATTATACTGAATCTGTAAATCAATATGGGAAGAACTGACATTTGCCTTCCAACCAATGAACATAGCATCTCTTCATTTATTTAGGTTTACTTTCTCCCAGGAATGTTTTGTAGAATTCAGTGTATAAGTCTTCGATAACTTCTATCAAATTTATACCTAAGTATGTAATATTTTTGATGCTAGTATAAATAGTATTGATTTTTCAATTTTTTGTTAGTATATAGAAATGCAACTGATTTTGTGTGTGTGTGTGTGTGCGCAAAAAGTGGTTGTATTAAAGCACGGGGACAGGACCCTTGGGCACTGGGGTTGTGAAGAGTGACTGATTATATACCTTGGGGTTGGGGGGCAACTGATTTTTGTATATTGACCATGTATACAGTAACCTTGTTACTCACATATTAACTTTAGAATGTTCATATATTCCATAGGTTTTCTGTAGAGTCCAATATGTCATGTGTGGGGAGATTTTTACCTCTTCCTTTATAATGTGAATGGTTTTTCTTTTTCTTGCCTAATTGTCTTGGCTATAAATTCCAATACAATGTTTTATAGAAAATAGTGGACATCCTTGCTTTGTCTCTGATCTTAGGGGAAAAACATTTAGTCTTTCACCATTAAGTATGAGGTTAGCTGCAGGTTTTTCTTAAGATGTCCTTTATCAAGATGAGGAAGTTCTCTTTTATTTTTACTTTACTGAGAGTTTTTATCAGAAATTAATGTTGTGGGGCGCCTAGGTGGCTCAGTCGTTAAGCGTCTGCCTTTGGCTCAGGTCATGGTCCCGGGATCCTGGGATCGAGCCCCACATCAGGCTCCCTGCTCAGCAGGAAGCCTGCTTCTCCCTCTCCCACTCCCCCTGCTTGTGTTCCCTCTCTCGCCATGTCTCTCTGTCAAATAAATAAAACCTAAAAAAAAAAAAAAAGTTGGGTTTTGTCAAATACCCTTTTTGCATTTATTGAGACAATCATATGGTTTTCCTATGTTGGTCAATAGAGTGAATTATTTAAGAGTGAATTTTCTAATGTTAGCCCAAATTTGCATTAACATAAACCTCACTAGTTCATATATTATCCTTTTTACACATCGTTAAATTCAAATTGTTAAACTTCGTTTAGAACTTTTGCATCTGTGTTTGTGATAAATATTGGCTTGTCGTTTTCTTGTGATTTTGGTATCAGAGTAATGCTGGCCTCAAAGGAGTTGGGAATTATCCCCTCTTCTATTTCATGGGTGTATTTGTTGAGAATTGAGTATTTTCCTCCTCAAATATTTGAAAGAATTCACCAGTATAGTTAGGTTTGGCATATTCTGTCAGAAATATACGTAGGGGCACCTGGGTGGCTCAGTCAGTTAAGAGTCTGATTTTTTATTACAGGTCAGGTCGTGATCTCAGGGTGCTGAGATTGAGCCCTGCGTGAGGCTCTGTGCTCAGCGTGGAGTTGACTTAAGATTCTCTCTCCCCCTCAGCCTCTTTCCCCACTCGCATGTGCTCTCTCAAATTAAAAAAAAAGAAATATCTGTAGAACCTGTAGTCATGTCGTTTCTCTCATTCCTAATATTGATAATTTCTGTCTTCTTTCTCATCAGTCTGACTAAAGATTTCTCAACTGTGTTGATCTCAAAGAGTTACCTTTCAGTTTCACTGACTTTCTCAATGGATTTTATTTTCTATTGCATTGATTTCTTCCCTAATCCTTTTTCCTTTCATTTGAGTTTCACTTGCTATTATTTTTCTAGCTTAAGGTGAAAGCTTCAGTCCTTGATTTGAATTCTTTTCTTTTCTAATATAGACATCTAATGATATAAATTTCCCTGTAAAGTACTGCTTTATCTGATTCCCACAAATTTTGTTTTCATTTGCATTAAGTTCAATATACTTTTTATTTCTTCTTTTCATATTTAAACCACTTGTATTTATATTTAAATAGGTTTCATGGATTCAATATATAGCTGGATTTAAAAAAACTCGATCTAATCAGGGTAACGGACAATTAACAGTTAATGTAATTATTGACATTGCTGTTTAAATCTACCATCTTATTTGTTTTTCTATTTGTCCCATTTATTCTTAGTCTCCCTTTCTTCTTTTTCTTCCTTCTTTGCATTATTTTTTGTGACTACATTTTATCATCTTTGTTGGTTTATTAGTTACGACTTTTTATTGTTGCTTTAGGGCTTACAGTAAACATTCTTAACTTATCACAGTCTACTTTCAAGTAATACTACACTATCTCACAGTTAGTGTTAGAACCTTAGAGTAGTATACTTCGTTTCCCTCCTCCCACCCTTGCAACTGTTGTCAGATATTTCACTTTACTTATATTAACCACACAACACCTTGTCATTATTTTTGCTTTAAATCATTAATTATCCTTTAAAGATAATTTAAAATGAAAAAAAAAAAAAAGCCTTACATTTGTTCACATATTTACCATTTTTGGTGTCCTGGTTACTTTGCATAGAAACATATTTCTATCCGGTACCATATTCCTTCTGACTAAAGGCATTCTTTAACATTTCCTGTAGAGCAAGTCTGCTTGTGATGAATTCTTCCAGCCTTCCAAGGTCTGAAAAAGTTTTATTTTTCATTTTTGAAAGACATCTTTGCTGGATATAGAATTCAAAGTTGAGTATTTTCTTTCAGTACTTTAAAGATGTTACTCCACTGTCTCTGCACTCTTGTCTTTGTTCTTCTGTGTCTTTTAAATTTAGCTGCTTTAAGAATTTTCCTTTGACCCAAGTTTTAAGGAATTTGATTATGATGTGTTTTGGTATAGTTTTATTTCTTGTACTTAGAGGTTCATTGGGTTTCTTGGGTCTTATTTGTTTCCCTCTCTCAGGGAACACTGTCCTGTGCTGCCTAATATCTTATATTTGAAAACTGTCTCATATTTTGCGTTTTTAGAAATTCAAATAGGTAAATCCAATCTCTATTATTCCATTTTGGCCAGAGGCAAAAGTTCAATTTCAGGCATCTCATTTTTACCATATAAAAATTTTACTTTTTGTACTTACGTAACTTTTAAATTCCATGACAAAATGTTTCATCTATATGCATAAAGTTACTAAAATTGTTTTATTTATCCCACCTCTTTTAATACACATTATGTGCATTTACAGAAAAAGGCAACAGGAAAATATTAATGGACTTAAATACAGCATGCAGGCAAAACACACTTTATGCTTTCTAAACATGTTTGATAATGATATATAAGGAAACTTGTTACAAATTATAATGCTTCCAATAATCTGTCAGGAAAAAAAGATCACATTAGCACCCATTTATACTTTAACACAAACAAACATTCTCTGAGCCACACTGGGAAAAAGAAAGATTTCTGTTTTTATTTCCTGAAGTAATTATTAGTAGGTTTACACTTATTAAATATATCCTTAAAATTTCCACCACTTTGGAAAACCATAAAGTTAGTAAGCTAGCTAGATTTCCTTTTTGCTTTAGTAAATATTTTTATCTCAGAAGTCAAAATTGGGTAGTAGTGCTGTATACAAGGTACATAGTTTAAATCTTTGGGACAAGAGACTACAAGAAGGTAAATAAGCCAGTAGCCCTCCTAATCTTATATCACTAAGACTGTATATCATAGCAGGTAGATGTATACCTCCACCCATACCAGAGAGGTATGAATTCTTTTGACAATTAACCTTTCTAAATTTTATGGTAAGGTCAATAAAAACATTACACACAGCACACAAAGAATTAGAGAAAGTTAATGATATAAACCACAAAAAAAAATAATCCATACTTCTCATTTGGAAGGGAAAAAATGGGACTAATACTGAATATTTAGCATCTAATATAAAATTTTCACTCACTGTAAGTTGAATCATATTGATTAAAACTTTACAGAATAACTTTGCATGTTATTAATTCATGAGACAATCAGCAGATATGCAGCTCTAGTCAAGTCTTATAAACCCCTAAACGTCTTCATAGGTAAAGTGAAATTAGCTGAAAAATACCAAACAGGAGTAGAGATTTGTGAGAAGTACAAAACACATAAATGCAATAGATATATAATGTAATCTGTGCAATTCAAAATTCCCCAAATTTTCTTATGAAATGTACAAGTAATAAATAATAGTCATACTTGACTTTATCAAGTTAACAAAACAATTACTAACCAACCTTGTGTTTTACTAGTCAATTGCTTAGAAACACCAACTGCCATTTAAAAATTACTTTCATCATAAAAATAGAAGGCATATCAAACTCTTTAATCCTCAAATATCCAAAAAAATTTGGAAGGCAACTGTCAATCAAAAATATTATCTGTTAAAAAAGGTGATTAAAAAACATACATAACCTATTTTTTTGCACAATTTTGTTTTCTTATGAAAAAGGGCACTTAGTGTATAGCTAAAGCTTTCAGAAATTATAGATCCTGTTGACTTTCCTATTAGGCAGATGACATGTTGTACAGTTTTTAATATAAAAATATAAATATCTTTGACAGAGAAGGTGAAATAGTGGTTGGTATAAAATCCCATCATCATTTTACTTGAAAAAAACTTTTTTCCTAGAGACCATCAAAACAATACTGATTCCATGCAGTTCTGTGTTGCCAGAAGCTTCCCAAATTATAAAACACTAAGGTATTCACTGAAATTTCAAAAGTGGGCCCGTAGTCTTTTGTTTTCTTCTCGTAGTCTTTCAATTTCAGCCACTAAACCTTCATTCACTGAGTATCTTTCCAGTAAAGAGTGCATTTCATTCTAGAAAAGAGAAAAAATTGCTTTTTAAAGCACTGATACTTCACATTTATTTGGAAAGCTGTTTTACATAGTTTCAGCTATCATTTCTGTCATGTTCAATTACATAGCTGAATGGTACCTTACTACTTTGTTAATATAAATGAAAGATCACTGGTGAAAGTTACATATTTGGAAGGTTTATATTTGCACATGTGGGAAGCTTTTAGCTTACTTATGGAAATAAATAAATAAATAAATAAATAAATAAATAAAAAGCTGTGAAAAAGTAGCCTTAACTATTATAGGTTAAAAGGAAGGGTGACTAGTTAAAATCTATTTTACTTTTAAATTTCTAAAACTCCGTTTGTTTATTCTAGCAACCAGATATAATAAAGTAAAAATATATCACCCTTTAATGGACTTTTTAGATCCACAACTCTATACTCATTTAAAATAAAAGGTCATACCTACCAATTGCATGTGAAACTGTTTAATCATCTCCACTTGCAAATTCACAATGTCTCTATGGCACGCTTCTCTAGGGAAGAATGTAAAATACCTATTAGAATTATAATGGTTTTGCCAATTCTAGATCATTCAAGAAACTGCTAAACTTTTCTCGTTGTTTCAAATTATTGGATGTTAGTAATAATAATAGTAGTAATAATAATAATAAAAATGCCAAGGCACCTAGAATTTATTTACTACGTACTAGGCACTGTTTGTTGTACTTTGAATGGAAGAACTCATTTAATCTTTACCTCACATGCAATTATTACCTCCATTTTACCAGTGAAGGAACTAAGCCACAGAGCAGTTAAAACTTATCCAATCAAACAACCAGTAAATGGTGGAGCTAGTATATAAACCCCGGCTGTATACATCCAGAACTCTCATACTACACATCCCTTAATATAAAAATTATCATTAAAGAAAGACACAGGTTTATATTACAATGAAATACAGATCATTTACTAGGTTACAATGTTTTAACTATTATCAATGTTTTAGCTATTAAAAAAAAATACTTCTAGTAGAATGGAAAGGGTTATTTGGGTGGTTATAATAAAGGTTACCTATAAAGTACAATTCAGTCATACCAGAAAAGAATACATGAAAATTATGAGGTATAATAATAAAAGGATCATTCAGTCACCCACCATACAACTTATGAGCTAGAACATTACCAAAATCATAGAAGTTTCCTATGTGCTCCTCTCTGATTCCATTACTTAACTTAGGAGAAGCCCAAGAAAGAAGTCACTACTCTGATGAATTTTGTTTAAGCAATGTAAAAAAAAAAAAAAAAAAAAAAATGTCTAACAAAGATGCTGTAGTCAATATATTTTTGCTGTGCCTGGTTTTGAGCATTATAAAAATACCACATCCTATGTAGTACTAAGTAGTGTACACTTAAAAAAATAACCCAATATCATGTTTTCAACATTCATATTCTATACATCTGTAATTCACTGATTTGTATCAGTGTAGATTCTCCTATCAATTGACATTCAGACTGCTTTCAAGCTTTTACTATTACAATGTTATTATAAACAATCATGTATGTATTTCCCAACTCATATGCACCCATAACTGTACCCATAGATCCAAGAGTAGATATGCTGAGTTAAAGGCCAGATGTATACTTGTTTAGTTTTACAAAATAATGCAAATTATTTGTTGAAGAGGTAGTATCAGTGGACATGCTTGTCATCAGTGTAACAGAATTCCTCTTGCTCTGTATCTACACCAAGACTTGGTCTTGACAGACTTTTCACATTTTCCCATCTAATGGGTGTGAAACAGTATCCCGTTGCATTTTCAGTTCTCTGATTAACCATAGGATGGAACACCTTTCCTTATGTTCATAGACCATTCCTCTTCTGTGAAATGCTTGTCCATGCCTTTTAAGCTTGTTTTTCTGTTGAATGTCTTTTTTTTTAAAGACTGTTTATTTGAGAGAGAGAGCACAAGCAAGGGAAGGGGCAGGGGACAAGCAGACTCCCCACTGAGCAGGGAGCCCAAAGCAAGGGCTCAATCCCAGGACCCTGGGATCATGACCTGAGCTGAAGGTAGATGCTTAACTGATTGAGCCACCCAGGCACCCCTCAAATGTCTTTTATTCTTATTTATTTTTAAGAGTTCTTTACATCATCCAAACCTTTGTTGGATCCTTTGTTGAAGTACCATAGATAGATTTTTGTCCTTTCACTTTGTTAATTGTGCCTTATGATGAGCAGTCCTTGTCAATGTTCTCCAATTACTGACCTAATAACACAATCAAATTTGCCAATCTATGTTTTTATAGGTAGTGTATCCTCTTATGTTTTGATAACTTCCCTACCCTGAAATCATATATAAATTCCCTTATAATGCTTAAAACTTTAAACTTTCACGCTGGGTAGAACTGATTTTTTTAATAGCAGGGAATAGGGATCTATACTTTTCCTCTGTCATATATCACATTTCTATATATGCCCAGGTTCTTCTCTGGTCTATTTGATTTGTTTCGGCAATCTGTCCATCCTGTGCTAATGTTACACTATTTTAATTATAGCTTAATAATTAAGCTTACCCATCTGACAAACAAGTCACCTTCAATCTTGTTCTTCTCTAGAGTATCTTGGTTATTCCTGGATCTTTTCTTCTTTCACATAAATTTGAAGTTATCCTATCATCATCTTCCAAAAAACACAGTTGGGATTTGACTGAAATTGCATTCAATCTATAGATCAATTTAGAAGAACTAACACCTTCATATCTTTCCATTTATTTAAGTGTTAATGCTTTCTAATAAATTTTTAAGTGTTTTTCTACAAAGATCTTTACCATTTTTGGGGGCGCCTGGGTGGCTCAGTCAGTTAAGATCTTTACCATTTTTGGTCAGATTTATTCCTAAGTACTTTTTCTGTTACAACTGTAAGGGTTTTTTTAAAAATTCTCTTCTTTCGTCTGCATGGAGCACTGGGTGTTATGCACAAACAATGAATCATGGAACACTTCATCTAAAACTAATGATGTAATGTATGGGGATTAACATAAGAATAAAAAAAAATCTCTTCTTTCGGATCCCTACTATTGTATCTTTTTCAACATTCCTCTGGCTATGCGGGGAGGGATGGGGTGACTGGGTGATAGACACTGGGGAGGGTATGTGCTCTGGTAAGTGCTGTGAATTGTGCAAGACTGTTGAATCTCAGATCTGTACCTCTGAAACAAATAATGCAATATATGTTAAGAAAAAAAAAAAAGAAGAAGAAGAAGAAGGTAGCAGGAGGGGAAGAATGAAGCAGGGGAAATCGGAGGGGTAGATGAACCATGAGAGACGATGGACTCTGAAAAACAAACTGAGGATTCTAGAGGGGAGGGGGGTGGGAGGATGGGTTAGCCTGGTGATGGGTATTGAGGAGGGCACATTCTGCATGGAGCACTGGGTGTTATGCACAAACAATGAATCATGGAACACTACATCTAAAACTAATGATGTAATGTATGGGGATTAACATAAGAATAAAAAAATTTTAAAAAATTCTCTTCTGCTTTCAATTATGACAAAAGCTGTATTTAAAACAAACAAACTGGGGGCGCCTGGGTGGCTCAGTCGGTTAAGGAGCTGTCTTCGGCTCAGGTCATGATCTCAGGGTCCTGGGATGGACTGGCAAGCTGAGCTCCCCACTGAGTGGGGAGTTTGCTTCTCCCTCTCTCTCTGCCTCTCCCCACTGCTCGTGCTCTCTCTCTCAAATAAATAAATCTTTAAAAAAATTAAAACAGGGACGCCTGGGTGGTTCAGTCGGTTAAGCCTCTGCCTTCAGTTCAGGTCATGATCCCGGGGTCCTGGGACCGAGTCCTGCATCAGGCTCTCTGCTCGGTGGGGAGCCTGCTTCTCCCTCTTCCTCTCCCCCTGCCTGTACTCGCTCGCACTCTCTCTGACAAATAAATAAGATCTTAAAAATAAATAAATAATTAAAACAAATCAAAAGCATCAAAGAACCACTAAGGTGGTCAGGATTTGAGGGGCTATGGTCTTGCAAAGAAGGGAAGTCTATTAGGTAAGCCCCACAGTTACCTCTGTTTTCCCTTGGGGATGTGCTGATTGGACAGAGGGGAACAGAGGCTGAGCTGAAAGCAGTGACCTGGAGCTTGAGAGAGTCTCACCGGGTTGGGGAGTGCTAGGGTTTTGGACAGCCCAAGCAGCCAAGGCTTCAAGGTGCCAAGAAGGTACCTGCAGAAAAGCAAACCTAAAACTGTGCAATTTCCCCCTCGAGATATCTATTGACTCCTAAGCACTGCCTATACTGGTGGCAGAAAATTAAACATAAAGTCACAGCTAGAGCAGAGAAAGACTTTGGCGGCCTTGCGATGCTGGGGAAATGGAGGTTAAAGTTTCAGAACCCACCAAGGTAAAAGGCCTGGTGAATATCCTCAAAGGGCAGAGACTAAACCCTAGAATAAAGGCAACCAGAAATAACCTAGCCCTAAGAAAACCGGAAAGCCAGCAAGTATAGGAACGAAGTGATCTGCTTGCCAGAAGAAACTTAAATCTTCTTGAAAGACAATAAAAATAGACCCACAGACTTCTGCTTAGGATATAGTCTCTCCAACTCTAATAGTGAGGACAAGCCAGATAACCTATAAAATCATACATTTTTAAATTCAACTTGAGAGTGCAAAGAAACCTAAATGAATGAAAATCCAGAAAATGATGAGTCCCTCCTAGGAGAAGAGACCCATGACTGTTTTCTTTTTTCTTTATTCTTATGTTAATCCCCATACCCATGACTGTTTTCATCCTCAACAGAGCAGAGGGCGGGTGGCGGTGGTGAAGGGGGGGTGGGGGGCTGGAGGTAGGGTTGACACAGCTGCCACTGATAGGGTAAGGAGAACTAACTGAAATTTTTATAGATTTTTGTAGGCCAAGTAGGACTGGACCCAAGGAGTCCGAGCCACAAAGAAAATCTCCATTCATTCACCAGCTATTTGCCACAGGCCTTCATTGAGTGCTTATGTAAACCATTAGGGGAGGGCAGGAGGACTGAGAGAGACACCCTAAGGCAGAGAGGCACAGGGTGTGTGAAGACTGAGCGCTGTGACAACTGAGAGTAACCTGTCTGAAGCACTCCAGACCCTTGTGGAGAAGGCAGTCTCCACAGGTGACGGAGCCCCTCAACAGCCCCTCTGTCCCTCCACTGAAAGGTATAGCTCTTCAAGACTTACTGAAGGTTGACGTCAGAGCAGCAAATTTACAGAAATTCTCTGAGCCATTCTCTGGGTCCTCATTGAGTCCCAAGCAGAAGCTGCCTATGGTTACTGGAGGGGCAGAAGAATTGAGAGAGGCCCCTACTCACCCCCACTCCCTGGGTGCAGGCATGCATGGCAAGCTGAAAGCTGAAGGCAGGGCAGTGCTCTCTCTCTCAATCTGCCCAGCATAAGAGCTTTCTCCCCTTCCAACACTGCTTTACTCACATCATATTAAAGTCAGACAATTCTGCTGTTTTGCCACATATATACATTCCTGAAAATAACAGGACCAGATTTTAAAAATGTAGTGTGTGTGTGTGTGTGTGTGTGTGTGTGTGTGTGTGTGATGGAATATTATTCAGCCATAAAAAAGGAAATCTCGCACTATGCAACCACATGGATGAACCTGGAAGATATTATGCTAAATGAAATAAGCCAGTCACGGAAGGACAAATACTGCATGATTCCACTTACATGAGATATCTAAAATAGTCAAACTCATAGAAGCAAAGAACAGAATTCTAGGTATCGGGGTGGGGAGAATGGGAAATAGGAAGTTGCCAAGTGACAAATACAAAATTCCAGTTAAACAAAATGGATAACTCGTAGAGATTTACTATATAACACTGTGCCTATGGTTAGCAATACCAGATTATACAGTTAAAATTTATTAAGAGGGTAGATCTCATTGTAAGTGTTCTCACCACAAGAAAACTAAAACAAAAAAGGAAAAGAAAAAGAAAGTAAGAAGACAACAGGATTTAAAGAAAAAGGATTGGGGCAGACTACTCAAAATTTATGCAACTTTGGAACCAGAGCACTAACAAAAACAAACCCTAGTAAAAAATACTATCATAGTTTAAATAGTGAATAATCAAAGACTTTTACCTTAAAAAAAGTGATGGTCACTTGATAAGAGGGGTAAGAAAAAGAGAAGAAAGGATTGGGGCTGTGAAGGATGGAGGCAAGGATAAAATAACCAAAGATGGGGAATAATCACAAAATAAGTCCTTCCAAACACAGAGCACAAAGCCAAACCAGGTGAAGAGGAAGGCAAGAGAAAGAGATGGGTACTGATAGGTGGTTTGCTGCCTTTAGCTATGTTCATACATTTTGTTTTGGCAACTGTTACAAGAACCAACAAAATTTCCTTATCAGATATGTTGTCATTACTGTCCTATTTACCAATCACAAATGAATTAATCCACATTAAAGAAACAATGCGTCATAACAGGACACATTGTACCTACCCTAATTAAACTAGAAGGCCTTTGTGGACAGATCATTCATATTTGCATCCTTAGTACCCAGTACATATACTAGGCATGTTGTAAATGTCAAAAATAACCAAAAATGATGATTTTCCTTTAAAAATATATTTGTTAACATTTAAAAATATTTTTTCAAAACACTTTTTTTTTTTTAAAGTAGGCTCCACCTCCAGCATCGAGCTCAATGTGGGGCTTGAACTCATGACTCTGAGATCAAGACCTGAGCTGAGATCAAGAGTCAGATGCTCAACCGACTGCGCCATCCAGGAGCACCCCACCCCCCAAAACACTTTTAACATCAAAAAGAAACATGCACCAGGGCACCTGGGTGGCAGAGTAGTGTCTGACTCTTGATCTCGCCTCAGGTCTTGATCTCAGGATTGTGAAATTGAGCCCCGTGTCAGGCTCCTCTGCCCCTCCCGCTCGTGCTCTCTCTAAAATAAATAAATCTTAAAAAAACAAAACAATAACAAAAAAACCTGTACCAACAAAACTGTACATCTTCTCTAGCATTCTTGCTCACTATATTCCAAATCAGAGCTAGAATACTAAGTAACTACAGGTCAGAAAGGGAAAAAACACATACAAAAGATTCTAATAATTGAAAATAGCCCCAATATATATTGAGATGATAGGTAAAAGGAAGCAACAATGTCAAACACATTCTTACAGTGTTCAAAATTCAAAGGATGAGGAGACAAGGACAGATCCATGAAAAAAATTTTTTTAATTGACTATTACATTCTGATGCATTGTTTGAAAATATTCAGAATTCCTTTAAAAAATTATTTCTCTACTACATTATTACCCATAGCATATTTAACAGGTGATTTATAAATACTTCACGTAAGAATACCACTGGGCCTTACCAGAATCTGCTGCCCAAATTTTGATTAAAAAAATCCCTGATGGCAGCCTGCCTGCTAGACTGCCCTGCCAAGTTATCTAATAATTGCCCTAGGTAAATGTACCTTTTCCTGGCTGATATTCAATAAATTCAATACAGCAAGATCGACAAAACTCATGTTTTCTATTGTTTTTATGGACCCCAAAACCTAGGCAAAAGTAGTAACCACCAATATTACTTATGGTTCCGGTTCTACACCTAATAAAAAAAAGCCAGTTAATGTCTAGACAGAAAGAGCAATTTCTCAGTTACTACCTAAAGTCATCCAATGTCTCCTGTATCATGTTCTGAATAAAACGGATCTGAACAGATGTCAGTGGTGCATTTGGCCTATTATTTCCGATGGTATCAGCTATTTTTTCCGATAGTGAACTGGCAACTCCAGCCGTGACAGAGGATGCTATCTTTGGATCTAAAATAAAAAATGGAGAAAATATTAATAGTCAGCCTAGACTAAGAGACATCAAACATTTGTAAATAAGATTTGGCATGAGGAGACTTGAAAAACTGGTAAAGAACAGTGTTCCTGTGACATTTAGAAAAACTTACTGTCTGGAATACAAATCTTAGAAACTTTCTATGACATTATTTCTCATAGTCATTTGTCTATATATATAAACTGCCAACTGTCTAATATAATAACATATGACAGAGGGATTAATCTTGAAGAATCTTGGAACCATTTCCTCTTATAAAAGATGAATGTGACATGCTATCCCATAAACTAGATAAACCAAGACTATTAAAAATAAACAGAAGGAATATAGGAGTAAAGTACCGCTATAAGCAAAGCCCCAGAGTTTACACTAATACACTATATCCACAGAAACCTTAAAGTAAAACATAAATATCTATATAGAAGAGTTGCTTCTATACAAAGAGTTGTTTTCTATAGATAACTTGTATAACAACCCAATATCCCATTAAATGTGATCAAGTTTTTAGGATCTGTGGCATGAACTTTAGTATGGAGGAGGGAAAAAAAAGACAATTTCAGGTACTTAATGACTCCTTTTCAAAGGGTCCTACATTATATTCCTATTTATATTAGATCAAGACCCTTACATATTGGATTGACAATAAAATTCACACCAAAAGAGTATCAAATCAATATCACTGAGTTTAACCACTCACATACATGTCATTGTCCTCTAGTAAGAGAGTCATAATAGACAAGCGTTGTGAAGTTTCAACTCCTTTTAATTTTCTTAGTCTATGATCACTCTATTTATCAAGTTAAATAGTGGGAGTCTTCAACTTAACACCTTCAAATATCAGGAAGTTTTATGTACTTACTTGGAGTTGAGGATCCAATGAGGGGGGGTTCATATATGAACTGGGCTTCAATTTCTTTCTCTGGCCTTTCAAATTTCTCAGGACTTCTTGTTTGGTTAGGTGACGGAGAGGTATTCAGATTTCCAGTTTCAGCACCAGAAATCAACTTTGCAAACTTCACATTTAAAATAAACAATATATCAATTCTGGTTTTATACATATAATTTGTACCTACTTTTCTTTTTCCAGTAGTTAGGATCAGAAAAATGAAGAATAAGAAGGGATATAGAAGGAAAAAAAATTGCAAGAACTAGTGGCAAAATAAATCAACTTTACTAATCAAAAACAATTTCAATGGTAACATGATGAGGAAAAGCTCATTTATTAATAAGCATCTGCTACTGAGTGCCACTGAAAATGGTAATCACAGGCCAAAAAAAAAAAAAAAATCCCCAAACTCTCAGGTGGTAACTAGCCAGAAATATTTGAAAACTATGTCAGAAGACATTTTTGTACTTCCTAAATATTTTTTCAATATCATTCTAATAAATCAATATGAAAATATTCTTAGCACCATCAGTTAGCTCTAAGACTTAGGGTAAATGACTTGACCATCAACTTGGTGCTTTCTTCTGCAATGAAAATAAATTCTAAAAAACTCAGGTATAAACTAGTCAAGTACCTTGTCTTAGAAAAAACAGCATTAAGTTTACATCTGCTGTTACCTCCAACATTTCCAAAGACAGATTTCAAAAGTATCCTTTAGTTTTTAACATGTGACATCAAGATTTAAGAATATTTTCTACCTGGTAAGGGTACAGCACTGTCGATAATTAGGACATATCCCCTGGCAGCCGCCTGCTTTCTGTCTCGTGATGAGCTTCATTATATGCTTCCTACTGATAAATGCACACTGTGAGTTCAGTATCATTTTTAGGCAGATACCTGTTTGAGGGAGTCCTTAGGTTCCTGTTTTCCCAGATATATTTTCTTAGATTCAGCTGTCAGATCATGATTTTCATTTTCTTCTTTCCCTGGAGATCCCATAAAGACATTCAGAGGACTAGAATGCAACACTGAAGTGCTTGAAGCTACTGGATTTTTTCTTGGAGGAAGGACTGAATTCAATTGTGGTAGAAAGTCAAGGCCTGAAAAAGAGGAGAAAAAACTATTTGCATATGATTTTCCTCAATCTTGGATATTTAAGAAAAGCACTTAACACAATAAATAGGTTAATATGGTAGAAAGACATGCAATTTGGATTCAGAAGGCAGGTTCATTTGTCAGCTCTACCCCTTACTTGATGTATACAAAATCTTGGGCAAAAATTGCAAAACTCTGTTTCCTGATCAGTAAATGTGAATAATGATACCCATCTCCAAGTGGTGAGACTAAAAAGAGATATTATATGTAAAACTACTTTGAAAATTGCAAAGCCCAATGAATGTTTTAGTCAGTATTATTAGTTTTTGATAACTGAAAATTGTTAATTTGGTATATATATGTGGTATATCTTGGTAGCCTCTAAGATGGCTCCGAATGATCCCTGCCTTCTGGCATGGATCCATGCCCTCAGGTAATGTGGGCAGGACCTAGTAACTTGCTTCCAACAAAGAGAATACAGCAAAAGTGGTGGGATGTCACTTCCAAGATTAGGTTACAAACATGCAGCGGCTTCCATTTTGAGTGCCATCTCTGACCATCTTGCTCACCAACTCTGAGGGAAGCCAGCTGCCATGTTGTTAGTTGCCCTGCAGAAGGGCCCACATGGGAAGGGACGGGCATCTTCTGCTAACAGCCGCCTGAATGAGCTTAGAATTAGATCCTTGCCCAGTCAAGCCTTAATAGGCCTGCAGCCCTGCTGACATCCTGATTAAAGCATCAAGAGAGACCTTAAGCCAAAGGCACCAGCTAAGGTATGCTCAGATTCTGAACCCACAATTATGAGATGATAAATGTTCTTTTAAGTTTCAAATTGTTGGGGTAATTTGAGGGTGCCTGGGTGGTGCATTCGGTTAAGCATCTGACCCTTGCTTTTGAGTCAGGTCATGATTTCAGAGTCGTAAGATCAAGCCCAGTGTCCAGCTCCGTGCTCAGTGCGGAGTCTGCTTGAAATTCTCTTTCCCTCTTTTTCTCTCTCTCAAATTAATAAATAAATCTTTAAAAAAAATGTTGGGGTAATTTGTAACATATCAATAGATAGCACAATATCACTTTTAATTTTCCTAAAAATACTTCTCAATAGTTCTTACCATCTTTGCCTATGGACTCATCACCTCCCTTGTTAACCACAGCATCTATAATAAAATTAGAAAATCAAATTTTTAAAATTGTGACAAAGAAGCCATAGCAACTTAAGCTTCCTATTCATTCCCCAAAGAGTTTGATTTTAAAAAGGAAAATCTGAGTGAAGTTACAGCTGGGACTCATATAAACTTCCCTTTTTATTCTTTTCACTTCATGCATAGCAACACGTATGAAGAGTAATTCTATGTATAGGGTCATTTAATGAGACAGCAAGGTATACTAGAAAGCACTGCAGTAGGCTCCAGAAATCTACAATCCAATTCTGCCTACCACTTAATAGCCTTGGACAACAAGACTTTAATACAATTAAGCTTCAGTTTCTGCATCTATGTAATGGGAATAACGTCCTGACCATGTCACAAGATTGTTTTGAAGATCAATTGAAACAACGTCAAAATAGTTTGTGAGCATTACAATGATATACAAAACATAAGATTTTATTAATATTTATTTTAACGGCAGAATATGTATAAGAATATTCCAATACTATAATACTATTCATTTACCAATTAACAACCAAAAATTGCCTAACTTCATTTTAGCAAATTAATTTAGAAAAATGAGCACAAGTCATAAAAAAAATCCATCAGAAATTCAAATGGCCAATGAATTATCATACATGATTATCATAGGAGTATCAACTATACATCTGCATGTGTGTATACACACCTAGTAATTACACACACACATACACTTTTAGAAGTTATTAGTTTTAACAAAAGCAGAAATATTCTTATTTAAAAGATGAAGAAATTGAAGCACAAACAGATTCAGCCTTTTACCTAAGGAGAGTTGCATTCTTGAAATCAAAACATAAATTTCTTGACAATGAAAACCAGTCCTATATTTAGTATACATGTTCTTTTATTAATAATATGAAATGCTAATAAATGAAGGGCATATAGCTCAAATTCTAATCATATTTTAAAAAAGTAGAGAGGAATTTCTATCCTTTATTCATTTCTTTTAAAAAACCATTAAAGAGAATTTCATTTATAACTCAAACACTTTCAAAAAGTCCCTTCCTACATTCTCCAATTCAAAAGTTACCCCAGGGGTTCTCATAAGCCAAAGCTCCCAGATGGTTACTAACCTCCAAAACCTTTCTCAACTCCAGCTCATGCCACTTTTCCCTCCTTTGCCCACATCTTTCCTCTCTTAATATTCTTTAACTATGTAGTCTGACCCCTCTTCATCCTGAAAGAAAGGAATCCTTCCTCTTTCATTAGGTGGAAGATAGGGAAATCTGACCTGGCAATTAAAGTAGTCATTTTCAGGCCAGGATAAGGCAGAATACACTAAGTAATTCTGTGCCATCACATATGTGTTTATTCTTTCTGATTACGAAACTAATTGTAGAAAATTTGGAAAACAGACAATTTAAAGTAAAAAATGAAATTTTATAAGATCATGAATGGCTGTAACAATTTAAACATTCTGTTACTGTTGACATTTAGATATGCTCCAGAGTTCCACTATTATAAAAAAAAAAAAACAGTACATACAAATCTTTGTGGGATTCTCTGAACAAGTTATTAGGTAGATTTATAGAAATGGAATTAACAGTCCAAAGAGTATGAATATTTAACCTGCCAAATCATGCTCTAGAAATTTACCCATATTGTTAATAATACTGCTATTAGCAGTGAGACTACCCAATTAATGAAAACAGTATGAACATCAGTATCAAAAAAACACAGCCAAACAATGTGACTAGTTCATACAGTATGAACAATGATATATAATGTTTCTATTTATCAAAATGGTAAAGTTTTTTATATTTTTATTTTCTTTTTAGTAGCAACATCTCCTAGCAATAGGGAGAGTGTGTATGTGTGTGTGTTACTTTCACAAATAGTTAGTGTAAAAGATGAGGCAATCTATCCCCCCGCCGTATATCTCTATGAAAACAATGAATAAATATACCAATTAGATATTAATAATCAAAACACAAAATATTTTTAGGTTAGAAGATATTTTTTGCCTATCAAAATATCCAAGATTTTAAGATTTATTTAGAAGTAGATACAACTAAAAAACTGCCTATGGAGGCAAAACTTCCTTTAAGAAACTTCTATGAAAATTAAAATGCTAACTTGAGAGCTATTTGCGTAGTTCCCATGTGAAAATGACAAGCATATACTTCAGAATGGTAACATCTGAAATATCAGGGCAAAGGAAAAGATACCACCCCAGGGACTGAGAAAATTAGCAACTGTCGTGAAAAGAGTCAGACTAAAGCTATTACCCACATCTTTTAGCTAGAATAAAAATGTAATGACTGCCAGCAAAAGAACATGATCCTTGGATCTGAACAGACTTACCATCTCTGATAGGTGAGAACATGTCACCTAAACTACTTTTTCTGGTATCATCAAAGCTGAAGAAATCCTGATTTTTCCCACTGTCCGTTTCCTTAGTTATAGTATCAGTGTTTATGCTTCGAGGCAAACCTTATAGGAAAATTAGATATAAAAATAACTGTTACTACATATACATGAATTTACCGTCAGAAGCTAGGTTCTAAAAATTAATGTATCATGCATATATTAATGTATCATGCATATATTACATATATCATTGTTGTAATATTACAACAGTGAGCACCAGGAAAAGAAAACAATGTAACAACAGCTCAGTTAACCATGATTTTCATGGAAGGAAGGGCTTCTCAAAAGCAAATAATCTATTTATTCATATGATACCACCTTATTTTAGCCATTTTGATGAAATTTTCCCAAAATGATTTATATACTTTGCTGCCCTCTTAAAGTATACTTAACACAACCAACTTCTTATAATGGGCTCACTTTTATGAACATCTACAAATGATTAAAAAAGTCTGTAAGGCATATAGCACGATGCCCAACATAGAGCAGGATTCAAGTAATGTTAGTTCCTTTCCATAACTGCAGTAACTGGATCTCCTTTTTCCCTCTTCTGTCTTTTCCTTCACTAACTTTAGTGGAAGCTTAACACTGCTCTCAGTATTATTGATCTCAAATGACTTTACTAGCCTCAGGATAGTTTACTAAGAGGAAAGAAACCAGAATACTAAACTCATAAAGAACAGCATAGTAGACAACAATGAAGAGATGTGCAGCAGTTTATTTTCCCTGCCAGTATATAATGCAAGGAATTAGGGCAGGGACTTTTTAAGATTGAACTCTGTGGGCTCAGTAGCTTCTCGCCCATTTTTGGGTTGAAGAATGAGTTCTAGAGATTCAAGAGCTGTGATGAAAGTCTGGTACTTTAACTGGTAGCATGTTATTGTATTACATTTTTTAAAAAGATTTATTTATTTTTTCCAGAGAGAGAGAGAGAAGGGAGGGGCAGAAGGGGAGGGAGAGAATCTTAAGCTGACTCCCTGCTGAACAAGGAGCCTGACATGGGGCTTCAATTCAGGAACTCACAACCCTGAGATAACGACCTGAGCCAAAACAAAGAGTCAAAGGCTCAATGGACTGTACCACCTAGGTGCCCCCTGTATTACATTTTAAATAGTGTTTTATTTGCCATCTTGGTCCCAAATGAAAACTGAAAAGCTGGGATAAAAACAAAGAACAGCCAGCATATCCAAAAAGGTCCAAACCTGGCAAATAAAATAAACTTTTCTAGTAACACCTGATAAAAAGTTAAAATATTACTGAACATTTGTACATCACTGTCATTGAAGTGTTTACACCAAGAGTTAAACTGTTATAAAGAATAAATTTTCTCTCCTTCTTCTAGATGTTTAAACATGTATAAATGCATAACTTTAGCCTCTGGAACTTTAGGAGAAAGAAGTTTGGTATCATTTGAAAGTAGTGCTAAAGACATTTTTTACTTTTTAAACTGCTGTTTTCCTCTGAAATAAGCACTAGCAACAAGTCTGCAGAGGTTCTCTAAGTTTTTACTTAAATTCCAGGTGGTTAACATACAGTGTAATAATTTCAGGTGTACAATATAGTGATTCACCACTTCCATACAACACCAGGTGCTCATCACAACAAGTGCAGTCCTTCATCCCCATCACCTGTTTCACCCATCCCCCCCCCCACTCACTTCCCCTCTGGTAACCATCAGTTTGTTTTCTATATTTAAGAAAAAGCAAATGACGTATCACAATCCCAGACTTCAAGCTCTATTACAAAACTGTAATCATCAAGACAGTATGGTACCAGCACAAAAATAGACACACAGATCAATGGAACAGAAAACCCAGAACGGAACCCACAACTATATGGTCAATTAATCTTTGACAAAGCAGGAAAGAATATCCAGTAGGAAAAAGTCTCTTCAACAAATGGTGTTGGGAAAACTGGACAAGAACATGCAAAAGAATGAAACTAGACCACTTTCTTATACCATACACAAAAATAAATTCAAAATGGATTAAAGACCTAAATGTGAGACATGAAACCCTTAAAATCTTAGAGGAGAACATAAGCAGTAACCTCTTTGACATCAGCCATAGCAACTTCTTTGTAGATACGTCTCCTGAGGTAAGGGAAACAAAAGTAAAAACTACTGGGACTTCACCAAAAAGCTCCTGCACAGCAAAGGAAAACAACAAAACTAAAAGGCAACCTACAGAATGAGAGAAGATATTTACAAGTGACATATTTGATAAAGGGTTAGTATTCAAAATATATAAAGAACTTAATAAAATTCAACACCCAAAAAATGCATAGTCTAATTTAAAAATTTGCAGAAGACATGAACAGACATTTCTCCAAACAAGACATCCAGATGGCCAGCAGACACATGAAAAGATGCTCAATATCACTCATCATCAGAAAAATGCAAATCAAAACCATAATGAGATATCATCTCACACCTGTCAGAATGGCTAAAATCAACAACACAAGAAACAACTGGTGTTGGCAAGGATGTGGAGATAGGGGAAACCCTCTACACTGTTGGTGGGAATGCAGTGGTTGGCACCTTTAGTAGAAGCAATGTGAACTTTTTTCAAATTTCAGATTCATTTTACAGGAAGTTGAAAATAATAGTAATGATGATAACCGTGATGACAATATTAGCAAAACCGTAATTCACTAAGTGCCTATCATGTGCCAGGCACTTTTGATACATCTTCTCTGATTTTCACAATAACCCTAAAAGTTAAATATTATCTATGGAAGAGAAAATAAGACTCAAAGTGGTTAAGAAAACTGCCCAAAGTCATGCTGGTAGAAGTCACAGACCCAAGACTTACGCCTAACATACTCTCAATATTTCAGAGTAGGGAAAATGTACGTGTGTGTGTGTGTGTGAGAGAGAGAGAGAGAGAGAGAGAGCGCGCGCGCTAATGATGAAGCAAATGTGGCAAAATTTATAAAACTGGATCTGCTAAAGGGTATACTAGAGCTCAGGAGTTCTTTGTACTATTTTTGAAATGTTTCTATAAGTTTGCAATTATTTCAAAATAAGATTAATAAACAAAAGTTTCTAACTCTGTGGGTACAGAGAAAACATTCATTTTGTCAGAAACTCTGCTAATCAGCCAACAGTTATCATTAATCAGTGACCCTGCAGACCCAACTCTTGCATTTCCTAATTAATGCTGTCATCGTTACACATGAGTTTCCTTATTAAAAACTAAATGAGTAACAGTGAGACTTCAGAAAGCTCAGAGTAAATAAGAGAAACTTTATTTTAATTTTGGAAATTATGAATAGAATCAATAATAAAAAAATAATGACAATTTTTATAATATAGTTAATTCAACATCTTGGTGAACATTACCCAAAGTTCTATTTCAAAATGAATTTCTTCTTCTAAGTATATAGGAATAATATTTGTTTCTGGGAGTTCTTAAATAAGAAATTATTTTTCTATATAATATATAATGACTTTTATGTAAGGATGATGTAGATATTAACAGAAAATTTATAATGAAGATATATACTTATTATATCTTTTTAAAAACCATTCCATACTATCAAGGCTAACAAATTAAAGTTCCGCTTCTACTTGAAAACTGTAAACTCATGCTGAGAAGGTACAACAAATATTTTTACCCAAGTTAACTACTTGTCCTGAAACCTTAAAAGACATGGATACATGCATTTCTAATGAGACTAGTTTGGAAACACAGTGGTATATCATACAGACTTTTTAAAATTTTTTTAAAGATTTATTTATTTATTTGAGAGAGAGTGCATGAAAGTGGGAGTAGGGGCAGAGGGGGAGGGAGGGAGAGGGAGAGAGAGAGAGAGAGAGAGAGAGAGAGAGAGAGAGAGAGAGAGAGAGAGAATCCCAAGCTGACTCCTTACTGAGCGCAGAGCCCAACATGTGGGGCTTGATCTCACAACTCCAAGATCACTACCCGAGTCAAAACTGAGTCGGACACTCAACCAACTGAGCCACCCAGATGCCCCTACCATGCAGACTTAAAAATACGTCGCAAGTTGACAGTATAGTGTAACTTCTTAAAATTTAAAAGAAAAAAAATGTTTTCAGAAATTTAGAGAAAAGGAATATTCTCTACAGTAAATACAGGGAAGCTTATATTACACCTTCACAAAGTCTAAAGGAATTCTTTAAGAACCATTTCATCAGTACGATTCTCAGAGTAGAAGAAATTATTTAAAAATTGCAAAATTTTTATTTTTCTTTAATAAACTACTAATATACTGCTTAATATGTGCCAGGCACTATTCTGCACTTAAATACATTCACCACCTGACTTACTTTACCTTCTGAAATATGAAATAAAAGAAGCCATTAATAGCTTTTTTTGTGACTCAGAGATCAAATCAAAATGACAGCATCAAAGAATCATATTCTCTACTGATTCATCTGAAGACACAATGGACCGTCATCCAGTCTGGAGTGGCATTAAGGATAATTTCTGGATTGGCATTATTCTGTTTTTAAGATAATCAATATGTCTTACAACAGAAGTTCAGCTAAATAGAATAGGTGCCTTTCATTACTTTTTTAAAAATTTATAGCTCAAGTTAAAATGGTCACTTCTTCTATTTTCACTATTAATAATTCTACCTAAATACACAAGTGAATTTGAGTTCCAGGTTCTTGAAGAAAGCACTAATAATATATACCGGGGTGGGGTGCCGGGTGGAAACTCCACATATGATACATAAGCATCATTTACCTGCTTTGTCTTGCACAGCAACTGCTCCTTTCCCCCCGGCTGTTGTCATGGGCTGTGGTAGAGCCGTGCCAATGGGAGTGGTGGCTGCTTCTCTGACGACTCCAGAATTCTGAACTCCTCCACTGGTAGCGCTCACATTAATGGCTCGTTTGTTCACAGCTGTGGGCTTATTTGAACAGCCTTTATTTAAACTTGACTGAAATGCAATGGAATATTTAAAAGCTCAGGTTTCTAGTGCTCCATACTATACATTAATATTTTATCAATTCCCTGTTAGGTTAAAAATATCTATAATTTCCCTTACAAATCTTAAGCCTGCTGGTGGATCTGAGAGTTTCCCTCTGAACCAAAAAGCCTTTTAAGATATTTTTGAAGAGAGAAATATGAGAATTAAGTACAAAAAAATAGTTTTAAAACCAAGTATCAAATGGCTTTGTACCAGTCATTTAAAATGCTTTCATATTAAAATAATTACAAAGTAAAACTACACTGTGTTTAATGGACGAAATATGATTTCCATATTCTGAACTAGACTTATTTAATAAAATAAAAAATAATGAAAAGAAATACCTTACCTTAGAAAGAGCAGTGGAGTACTGAAATGCTATACACCGCACAGATGTCTTGTGAGCACTGATGGTTTTAACTGGTGATTTCAACATCCTTAAATCATACTGATATATTTTCCCACGGGAAGATCCAATAGCCAAAGTGGCTCCATCAGGCATGAAGTCCACTGCAGTCAGAGGGGTGTCGGCCACTAAGGTTTTCACTAGCCTTTGGAAAGGGTAACAAAGTATATCTAGATATGTGAGCCTATATAGGTATGTAAGTGTATGTGACCTATAGATAGCTATCTACCAAAACCAAAGCTACTTAGCATTTGGCAAAGTGACTTAGAATATGCATCCCCAATATTTGTGTAAAGCGTAAATTCAGAACTAGACTTAGAGACCTTTCTAATACAATGGCATATAAAGGAACTGCTGCCTACTCCATCCTATTTTTCCTATTCACTTCCAATAGGTACATTCTACATCATCTAGAAGCAGCAACTATTTCTCTGAGTAATTACTACTTCGACAGTGAACATGACAGACTTCCTGAGTGTTATTCCACAAACAAGGGCTCTAGTCTCAGGATTAAGGAGGCCCTAACCATCCCCTTTCCATTTATTGATCTGCTCAGGTCTCAAGAGGACTATGACCTTTCGCAGGGGAGCAGCTGCTACTTTGCTCTTTTAGCTGTGCATTTCTTGACCAGAAAGCTAACAGAATCCATGTGGCTTGATCCTCATGAAGCTAATATAGAAATATGGATACTGAACTGCTGAAGCTGAGCTCTTTGCCACAGTTATTTGGTATAAGAGAGAAATGCTTACTGACTCTTAAGGTTCTCAGTAAAGTTCAAAAGAAAGAATAAAAAAGAAAAATTTTTTAAAAAAGAAGAAAGTAAAACAAGTAACAGTAAACTTTAACAAGGACTGACAAAAAGTCCTTCCCTAGTCATAACATTACCACTTTCTTCCATACAATCTTTAGATATTGCTAGGTGTCTTCAATACACCTGTAGCACTCTTGTACCATTTTTTTTTTATAGCTAACCAAGCACACCTATAACTGTTAAGAAAGCCAAAAGGCACAATGGACCCAGATACTTAGAAGATTATGTACCCTTTAGCTCTAGATCAGTGGTTCTCAACTGGGGGCAATTTTGCTACTTTTTCTAATATGCGGAGTGCTACTAGCCTCTGGTGGATAGAGACCAGGGATGCTGCTGAATATTCTACAATGCCCAGGATAACCCCCCACAAACGAGAATTATCCAGCCCAAAATGTCAACAGTTTAGAAACCCTGCTCTTGATAATGAATTAATTTTAAAGCAAATTAATCACACTGCTTTTAAAATATACATATTTAGTTGTATTTCTGAAAAAGAATACTATGCCTATATGCTAAAATAAAGATGTGCAATCATTAACATGCTATCCTCAACATTCAACATCCAGATGTACTCTAAAGAATATCCGCATCTTGTGTATTTTTTTCTGCATGGGAAGAAAGAGAAAATTCTATCCTTCTAGATATCAAGCACACAACTTTAGATCTTCCAAACATTAACCAGAGGTCTATGCAAATCACAAATGTCTGCTAATGAGATAATAGTTATTTGTCACTAAATTAAGAAATGATCGTGTCACACTTACTTCTTACTTGAAGTGTCATAGAGAATGATTCTTTTATCCAAGCCTATAGTCACAAATAGCAATTCATTGACAGGAGAAAAACAGATGCCTGAAGCTGGAGCTTTATGTGTACTGTCAAAGTTATGGTATGGACTCTGACTATTCACATCCCAGAGAGTTACTATTCCGTTATCCGAAACACTGCCCAGTAGTGATTTCTTAAACAAGGAGTACTTCAAGTGCCGAACAGACTATAAAAATAAGAATAAATTTTATGCAATTGTAACCATTCATAAGAACATTTTATATAAACTATATAAATGATGGCAACAGTCAACCACACTATTCACAGGGGATTTAGGACTTCTCTTGTTCATAGAGTAAGAGGTTTCAACTATGACAACCGTAAAAATCACTTAGTGGGCCGTAAGATGATCCTAATACATACCAATATTCTAGTAATTAAATATTTGTCATGATTTTATTATCTTGGAATAGAGCTACCTCAACCTCCCCTTTTGTAGAGGAAAAATATAATATGTTGAGATTAACTACATTAACTCATCAGGCTTAGGAATATCTACCATAATAAAAGGCCCAGTAGCTAATCACAGCCAAATCACGATTTATAAGTATCAGAGAACACTGGCAGAGAATAAGCAATATTTCAAATTTATTTTCTCTATATATTTTATTTATTTATTTATTTAAAGATTTATTTATTTATTTATTTAACAGAGATAGAGAGAGAGCACAAGTAGGCAGAGCGGCAGACAGAGGGAAAGGGAGAAGCAGGCTCTCTGCCCAGCAGGGAGCCCGATGTGGGCTCAATCCCAGGACCCTGGGATCATGACCTGAGCTGAAGGCAGCCGCTTAACCGACTGAGCCACTCAGGCGCCCTCTACATATTTTAGATATTTGGATATATTTGTTTGAATCTGGGCATTTGATGCACTGGCAATTTAGCACTTGAAGCAAAATAAAAAAATTAAGTAAACCACAAAGAACTGACAACACTCTAGACTGGGTATGGACTATATCCTTCTTTCAAAAGCATCAGCCTGAGGGCAATACTGGCCTTTCTCTAAACACTCATCCCTGGGGGCAGTGGAGACACTCTCTCTTTCTAGCTTCTGCTGGATCAGAACAAACAAAGATCCAGTTTGAGTAAAGTAAAGTGGATGAATTTTATCTACTTTTACTAAAATGTTGCTTTCAAACTTGTGTTGATATTATCACTTACTGAGCTGAGGATTAAGTATCTTACATTTAAGCTAATTTTTCCCTGCACAGAAACAGCAATATAAGTATAGAAATTAATAGTAGAATCTGCAAGAGTGGGAAACTGGTTTTCAAAGAGTTAAGTTAGAGTTCCAAATAAAGCAATGAATCAGGCTCTAGTAGGCTGAGAGTAGCTATACATATAGGTCCCAGATAAATCTGGCACAAAACAAAAGTCAAATCTGAAGGTTTTTTGTTTGTTCCATCTAGTTTAATCTATTATACTCCAAAAGCTTCTATATACCACTAGAAACCACTCAGAAACCACTAGCTTCTATATATTAAAAACTCATATACTACCTACTTCTAAGATGTTTCAAAATAATATATATCAGCCCTCAACAACAAAAATATTTATGATTAATACAAAACAAATTCTGTCTAAGGAAACAAAAGGAGTATTTGTTACCAGACACCCCAACATGAGATAATTACTATGGTCATGCATTAAATATGGCTCCTCATTTTCAGACGGTTAAAGTACAAAAAGAAAACATCGGCTTGTGTTTTCCATTTTTCTTGAGGAAAAGTATATCCATTCCAACAGAAAAATCTTTCCTCTGGTCTACACTCAAGGAAAAATAAACTACTTGGACCTTGACTATATAAAAGACATAGAGGGCGCCTGGGTGGCTTAGTCGGTTAAGTGTCCGACTCTTAATTTTGGCTCAGGTCATGATCTCAGGGTCATGAGATCAAGCCCTGCATCAGCCTCCATGCTGAGTATGGAGCCTGCTTGAGGTTCTCTCTCTCCCGCGGCCCCTCCCTCCATCCCCAAGCTCTCTCTCTAAAAAGGAAAAAAAAAAAAAAAAGACACAGAGATCCTTAGTGAATTGCGATGTTTATAGTCACATATCAACCTAGCAAAACATTAATTTTTTAAAAAATTCTGTAGCACATTAAGAGTTTATATAATGGGGATTAACATAAGAATAAAAAAGAGTTTATATAGTTATGGTCCTTCATATAATCTAAATTTAGATTAAATACACAAGCAGAACTTAAAAAAAAAAAACTAACACCATAAAACATAGACCTCATAGATCCTCGAAGTACATAAAATTCAACCTCTTAGCCACAGGATTCCTACTGGAAGGTGGTCATCCAGAATCTATTTGAATATAGCAAGGAAAAAGGAGCTTACTATTTCATATAATGAAACTTTATAAATAGTTAAAAATGCATTTCTTGATTAAGTCAAAACCTAAATTCCAAATATTGCTTCATACATGTTCTGTGGACCTATTTGGCAACCTTATTTAAGAAAAGAAAAAAGGCTAACAATAACCATCAATCTTCATTCAAGCAGGGTCTCGGCCAAACTCTGCAGGGTCTTGGGTAAATTACTTAAACTCTCCAAGCCTCAGTGTTCTCATCTACAAGACAGAAAACGCTCTTATTTTCCAGTCAAAGTTCTTCTAAGAATTAAACAGAATCTCTGCACAGAGCCGTGTACACAGCCGTAGCCGCCACTATTCTCAGGGGCTCATGACTCATTCTTCATTGTATATGTACCCATTTGACCATCTTTTACACATAGTTTTTTAAAAGACCCTTAAGTAGCCAAACTGATTTCTTTAAATGGCTCCCCTCTATCTCTCTGATACATTTCTGACCTTTCTACAGCTATTAAATCATCATGTCTTTAGAGTATCATTAAAAGACTATCCAATGACCTGGATAAATGAAGTATTAATCTACTAAATTATATTTAAAATAAGTACTAATAATACATGTTAGTACCAGCAGCACTTATTAAGCCCCTACACCTGGTTCCAGATTCAAACCATTTCTAAGGAAAAAAAAAATATATTGCCAAGAACCTTATGAAAAACATCCCTAAAAGCAGCAATGCCATTTTTTCTTACATTATTATTATGTAAGAGTGTATGTGCTTGTGAAGAAATATATGTTTCTAAATATAAAAAGTACATCACTCACTATAGATCAAGGGTTGGCAAACTTTTTCTTGAAGGGCCAAGCAGTAAATATTTTATGCTGTTGTACAGCAAAAGCAATATGAATGAGCATGGCTGTGTTCCAATAAAACTTTATTTACAAAAATAATGGTCAGCTACTGGGTCACAGTTTGTTGGTCCCATAGTTTTCAAACATAAATGTTTGAAATAAAAAAACAAAACATGGGGCACTCAGGTGGCTTAGTCAGTTAAGTGTCTGCCTTCAGCTTAGGTCATGATCCCAGAGTCCTGAGATCCAGGCCCATGTAGGGCTCCCTGCTCAGTGGGGAGCCTGCTTCTCCCTCTCCTTCCCACTTGTGCTCTCTCTCACTATCACTGTCACTATCTCTTTCTCTCTCTGAAATATTTTAATAAAATCTTAAACACACACACACACAAAAGGAGAGGAAAAAAATCTACAATCCTACCACCCACAAAAAAAACCTGGTTAACATTTAGTTTTGTTGTAAATAAGTCTTAGTTTTATTGTTTAAATATTTTTCTGTGTGAATGTATGTTTGTGTGTATTCAGTAAGTATAAACAGAAAACCTGGGATCATACTTTATTATTATAAAGTCAGCACTGTCACTAATACTTTCTACTACATGATTTCAACAGCTGGATAATACATGAATATATATCAATTTATCTAAATAATCTAATGTTGGACACTTAGGTTATTTCCAATTTCCAAGTATCCTAACTACTATCATTTTTAAAATCTGCTAATTTATGAAAGAATTTGTATTTCACTGTTGTTCATGCTTTAAAGGTTCTTGGTTGAAAAATACTAAGTGACCATCTGTCTTCCTTCTTTTATGAATTACACATTAATCTACTTTGCTTATTTTCCATTGGGCTATTAAGATTTTTTTAAATCCTAATTTGCAATTGATCTTACTATAATAAGGACATTAAAGCTGTCATAAGTATAAATATTTCCCCATTTTTCTTTCAATTTTGTTAATTTTTTAAAAGATTGCTATTTGTCAGACTTTTAAGTTTTTATGCATTTAAATTTATCATGTCTGTCTCCCTAACTTATAACTTTGTTCTTATACTTAGAAAAGCCTTACCTTCAGAGATAAGAATATCCATTCATATTTTATTATAGCTTTATAATCTGTAATATGTACCTAAATACATATATATGTATATATACATATATATACTAGACACTATACTTATATATACAACAGATACTATACGTGTGTATATAGACATACATATAGACACACACACACACACACACACATGCATAAATATACACAGTATCCCTTCAACTCCATCCCCTCCCTTTTTTCTTTTTTAAGATTTTATTTATTCATTTGAGACACAGAGATACAGAAAGAGAGCGAGCATGAGCAGGGAGAGAGGCAGAGGGAGAGGGAGAAGCAGGCTCCCCGCTGAGCCAGGAGTACGATGTGGGGCTTGATCCCAAGACCCTGGGATCATGACCTGGGCCGAAGGCAGATGCTTAACCATCTGAGCCACCCAGGCATCCCCATCCCCTCCCTCTTCTTAAGTCCCAGTGTCTTGTCTCAAGCACTAATCAACTATCACTGGAGGTACTGCCCACTTCCATTCTCAGTAGCTTAATATCCATCCTTCACATTGCTGCAGCAGTAACCTCTTCAAAACTGGAAATCTGAACATATTTGTCCTGCTTAAAATCCTTTTAACTCGAAGACTCTGAAAAGTTAGTTGTTACAGCGGTGGCAGGGTTTCTGAAATCTCTCTGAATAACCCCATATGTGTGTGTGTGCAGGCCTGGACTTCCTATCCTTAGAAAGTCCTATTTCTCAAGGTTGGCCCTTGGCTGGTATCTGGGATTTTGGGAGGGTTTCCACTACCCTAACTGATAAGAGCGACTCACTGACTGATAAAAGTGGCTCACTGTGCCGAAACTGTTTGTGTATGAGATACGGTTTATGACTGCACCATGGCTGAACAGCTGCTTTCCTTCTAGGAGTTTGGAATTTCAATATATGCTACATAGAGGGTGCCCAGGTAACTAGCCTCCACTAAAATCTCTGGGCAATGAATCTCTAATGAGCTTCCCTGGTAGACAGCGCTTCATACGTGTCACAGTTTGATGCTGGGGAAATTAAGTACCTCCTCTCCACTGAGAGAGGATGCTTCGGAGCTTATACCTGGTTTCCTCAGGACTTCACCCCATGCACCTTTTCTCTTTACTGATTCTGCTTTGTACCCTTTCACTGTAATAAATCACAGCCATGTGTATGATTATATGTTGAGTTCTGTGAGTACTCTTTTAGTGAATCATTAAACCTGGTCTTGGGGATCCCCAGCGCAGTGAGTTTAAATGACTTTGTGTGCGTGTATGTTTTACAGACAGACAGCAAACCCCAGACAGCAAAAGTAAAATCCCATGAACATTTACAACAAAACTAGACGATCAGGGATCCTCACGAGCCCCAAAATACATGCTAGAAAGTCAAACAATTAGCAGCCACAAGTCCCTCATAATATTAGTATCTGTGCAAAGGAAGCAGAAGGAAATAACAGGGAGTCTGAGACAGAGCTGAGAACAGGAAAAGTCCCAAATAGCCAATAGGTATTCAAAAAAAAAAAGCATGGTGACCAATTTGACAAGCTCAGCCGAAACCAGGACTATCTGCTGCATTGCATACAGAGGTCTAGAGAAAGGTCTGAAGAGCTAGAGAAGTTTAGCTGCAATGAACTCCCCAAACTGACCAGATGAGATGCTTACCTCCCAGGTCAGGGCACCACACTAAGGAGACACTGTTAGGAGTAGGTGCAAACCTAAATAGGATGGAGTCAACAGAGCTGAAGGAGGGCAAAAGTTCACATACAAGTAAGTGAGTGGAACAAAGCTAGGCAACCTCAGAAAACAAGTCA
Organism: Mirounga angustirostris; assembly: GCF_029215605.1. Lineage (NCBI taxonomy): Eukaryota > Metazoa > Chordata > Mammalia > Carnivora > Phocidae > Mirounga > Mirounga angustirostris. The sequence continues at coordinate 24,004,166 of NW_026991713.1, forward strand.
CCATTAAAACAAAAACAAAACTAACTGAAAACAAGAGGGAGCTTGTAAAGCTAGAAAAGACACCCTGAACCCCATCTCTGTGTAGAAGTTCAGGAAAACTAACTCCACAGATAAATCCCATATGAAGTTATTATGAGAACAAGAAGAAAGGAACTCTCAGAGGAGATGAGCAACAAGAAAATAAAATGATACAAGACATTGAAAACAATATAAATCAGAATTAGAAAACTTAGAAATGAGATGTTAGAACTTAGAAAAGAATTAGAAATTTCAGAAGTCTCGGCAAAAATGAAGGCTAATTTAAAAGGAATATAAGAATGAATAAACACAACAGATAACACCTTAGAGATGGGCAAAAAATAAAGAATTTTTGAAAATTATAAATAAGGAAAAAGTTAAAATGATTTGAAAGTAATAAATCAGTGAAGACAAGATCTAATAAAGAAAAAAAAGAAAACATAAGGAAAATAACAAACACTAAAAGCAATAATTCAAGAAAACTTCCCTGAAAGAAAAGATCTGAAACTACATATTAAAGAGGCACACCATGTCCCTATGAATAGCAATACAGAGTGACCAACACCAAGACACAGTCTAACAAAATTACTGGACTTCAAAGAAAAAAAAAATATCCTTGGACATCTAGGAAAAAAGAAACAAGTGACTTCTAAGGAAAAAAATACTTAAATTATCATCAGACATTTGAGACCAACAATGATGGGAGTAACACATTGAAGTTCCTCAAGGAAAAAAAATGTGAGCCTGCTACTGAGTTACATCATTTTTCATTTTCTTTTCTTTTTTTTTTTTAAGATTTTCTTTATTTTTTGATAGAGAGGGAGAGAGACACAGCGAGAGAGGGAACACAAGCAGGGGGAGTGGCAGAGGGAGAAGCAGGCTTCCCGCGGAGCAGAGAGCCTGATGCGGGGCTCGATCCCAGGACCCTGGGACCATGACCTGAGCCGAAGGCAGATGCTTAATGACTGAGCCACCCAGGCGCCCCTACTGAGTTACATCAAAAGAGAATTTATGTCAGAGAAAAAGTCAAAAAGCAGAAAACACATACTTATGGAAACAATATATGGTGCTCATTGTGATTATAAAATTTTGGAAAGTATCTAAAATATAGGAATGTTTAAACTGTGGCATTTGAACAATGGAATATTATGGAGCCATTAAAAAATTATGGTCATGGGGGCACCTGGGTGGCTCAGTAGGTTGAGCATCCAATTCTTGATTTCAGCTCAGGTCATGATCTCAGGTCATGGGATCCAGCTCTGTGTGTTGGTCTCCACACTCAGCAGGGAGTCTGCTTGAGATTCTCCTTCTCCCTCTACCCTTCCCCACCACTCATGTGCACTCTCTCTCCTTAAAATAAATATATAAGTCTTTTTAAAAATTATGGTTATGAAGACTAGTAAAATGAGAATACCTGGGATGGAACACTACCATGAAAAAGGCAAAAAACAAGACTGGACCAACAGAATGATTATAATTGTATGGAAGGAAGATAGAGCTATACATAGAAACACTGCAAGAAAACATTCTTCCCATTACAGAAAATTTGGAAGAGAGATATAGAAGGGAAAAAAATAGCCTTTAAGAAGTATCTACATTAGGGCGCCTGGGTGGCTCAGATGGTTAAGCGTCTGCCTTCGGCTCAGGTCATGATCCCAGGGTCCTGGGATCGAGTCCCGCATCGGGCTCCCTGCTCCTTGGGAGCCTGCTTCTCTCTCTCTCTCTGTCTCTCATGAATAAATAAATAAAATCTTAAAAAAAAAAAAAAGAAACTAAAAAAAAAAGTATCTACATTAAAAATATAGATTAGAAGTTTATTTTATGCCAACATGTCAATTATAAAACTGCTTAAAGAACATAGTAGATAGGCTAGACAAATATACACAAATACTAAGAAAAAACATGGAGCATACTGCATGGAGCACTGGGTGTTATATGAAAACAATGAATCGTGGATCACCACATCAAAAACTAATGATGTATTGTATGGTGACTAACGTAAGATAATAAAATAGAATTTAAAAAAAGAGAGAAAGAAAAAACATGGAGGACATATTATCATGCAAACACTGTATATCAATGTTCCTATATAACATCAAGGACACCATTATTCTAGAAATAAAGCTTTGTAGTCAAACTCTCTGAGTGGTAAAATTCAGGTATAAATATAACCAGACAAACAAGTTAATCCAATTAAAATTAAACTCATTCTTGATAAAATAATTATTATTTTTAAGTGTAACTAAGAATTATTTACATTTTTGGACTCTGTACCCAAACATGGTTACTAATACTTACAAAATCTATACCTAAAATGTCAAAAATTACATTGAATAAAATTAACTTATTTAACATATACTGAAATACATTATTTTTTTTTAAATACATTATATTTAAAATCTCACAAATAGCCTGCTGCATTTAAAGATCATTTTTAAGTCTAAGGAATCATTAAATAGATCTACTTTGTAACTGTTTTGAAAAGGGCCACAGTTTGGGAAAGGCAACATAGGTTAACCTATTTGTGAGCCTACGCTGCTGAACCTGCCAAACAGCAACATGCAGCTGTAATCTAGAAAGTCTGTCAGCCCTGGCAGTTCTGCAGAGGCCGCAAGCCTCCCCCCACATCTGCCCCCTCACTCCTGCAGAAAGACACTGTGATCCACATAAAACTAATAGCTTCAATTCAGCTCAGACACTTCAAAGTTAGGATCTAAGTATATTCAGGCAATCTCATTTCCAATATGAGATTCAGTATAATGCAGATTCAATGACACTCCAGGTTTTTGTCACTTTTGCTAAGAAATCAATCTGATGATTTTTAAATATTTCAAATTCTTGATTGTTCATAGAAACAAAAATTAAAATTTTTATTTTAGGGTGCCTGGGTGGCTCAGTTATGCATCTGTTCGACTCAGGCCATGATCCCAGGGTCCGGGATCAATCGAGTCATCCCCCGCCCCCCCATCAGGCTCCCTGCACAGCTCAGTGGGGAGCCTGCTTCTCCCGCTGCCCCTCCCCCTGCTCCTGTGCACATATGCGTGCGTGCTCTCTCTCTCTCGCCAAAATAAATTTTAAAATCTTTTAAAAAAATAAAATTTTTATTTTTATCATTAGATGTGTCCTATCTACTATTTTTTCAATACCCAGACCCTACTTATAGTAACTGATCAACATAAAAACTGGGCTGGCTAACAGTATATTTGAGTTGAATTATGTCAATCTTCTGACAGACTTAAAATTTTTATGAACATTGTTTAAATTTAAGAAATGAATATTTAATATGTTTGAAGTCTTAAATGAATTTTAAGAAATCTAAATGAATGCTCAAGTAGCAATTCTATGCCTCTAGTCACCAACAGATAAAATACACCATAACATGGGGCGCCTGGGTGGCTCAGTCATTAAGCATCTGCCTTCGGCTCAGGTCATGATTCCAGGGTCCTGGGATCGAGCCCTGCATTGGGCTCCCTGCTCGGCTGGGAGCCTGCTTCTCCCTCTCCCACTCCCCCTGCTTATGTTCCCCTCTCTCGCTGTGTCTCTCTCTGTCAAATAAATAAAATCTTAAAAAAAAAAAAAAATACACCATAACAAAATCATTTGTAGGGGAAAAAAACAAAACAAAATAACACCACTCCAAAGATTCCAATTACAATGCTGATAAAAGGGAAATATAAGTATGCAGAATCATGAAAACTGTGACTTTCTTCACTAAAAAAACTGAAATTGCATAGTTACACAGCGACCAAATGGTATTTCCTAGCCCATGTACTCTGTGTTAAAGGTACAGAGGAAAAGTTAAATAATACAGTACACAAAACATACAAACATTTGTTCCAGGGAAGGGGGAAAAATTAAAATACTCCAGTTCAATTTCTTCACTTTCTTTAATGCTCTCCTTTTTCTAAGTCAAACACACAAAACATGATTACTGAGGTCAAGTTACAACTGGAAAATTAGCAAGGGTTTAGAGGGAACTCATTAAACCTAAAGATACATACGCAAACCAGTTTGGGAAAGTAAATCACAAAAGTTATTTTAATGATTTAATATGATTATTCATTAAAAGCTCACTGAAGTTCACTGATCTCTTACCAAATGTTAGGAACGATGCTAAACACACTCAGCATCTTATTTAGCCCTCAAAACAAACAAAAAAACAAGACTCTACTGAAAGTATATTTGCATTCTCACTTACAGATAAAGAAAAGGAGGCTTGAGAGTTAAGTAACTTGCCCAGGTTCACACAGCTAGCTCTCCAAATAAATGTGGGACCTGCGATACAGAACTATACCAACGATCCTATGGAGATGCCGACTTGTGCTAGCAGGAGGCAGCAGACACATGAAGATCTCATGTGACCTTACACAAGAGATAAGCCTACAGCATTACTGTTTTCCTCAACTAGAAAATAATTTAAATTCAGTTTTGCTATGCAAATAATCAATGAAAATCCTTTGAAAACCAACCATACAGTGACCTATCACCTAGAATTTTAAAATATCTTTAAAGTGGCAAGAGAAGACTGCAAAGTTTCCAGAAGCTTCGGATTCTCAAATCTTTATACATTCAGCTGCCTCTGAGCTAGAAAGAGATCCCAAAGAAAACAGTGCTACCACTCTTAATGAACAGATCTTCAAAATAGTTAAAAGTCTTGCCATCTAAAAGTCCTCATTTGTAAAATGAAAAATTAAAAAATGAAAAAAAATTGTAACATACATCTCACAAGGGAGTAGCAAAGATTAAACAAGAAAATGTAACATAAAGCAATAATCACAGTGCTTGAAACACAGGAAATGGTAGTAAGGATCCTATGAAGGTGACAACCTCTGCCTGGGATGCTCTCCAAACCCTCTCACCACCTACAGTCACCCCAGTGGCAATAGGATGGTCTTTGCAATGAGTAATGCTGACGTAATTATACACCTGTCTGGAAAGCTGAACCCTTATCTCACACCATACACAGAAATTAATTTGAAATGGATGATAAGAGACATAAATGGGAAAGGTAAAAAAATAAAGCTTTATCTAAAGGTAAAACAAAAATGGTAAAACAATAAAGCTTTAATCCAAAAGAAAACAAAAGGACACTATTTTTAAGACCTTGGGGTGAGCAAGATTTTTTCAAGAGGACACAAAAAAGAGCATCTATAAGTGAAAGTGATATACTAGACTAGGTTTCATTAAATTTAAGAACTTCTGTTCATTTTTTTTTTTTTAAGATTCCATTTATTTATTTGACAGAGAGAGAGAGAGAGCGAGAGCAGGAACACAAGCAGGGAGAGTGGGAGAGGGAGAAGCAGGCCTCCAGTGGAGCAGAGAGCCAGATATGGGGCTCGATCCCAGGAAGGAGGCATTAGAGTTAAAAGGCCAGCTGTAGACTAAAAGACGATATATGCAGCATGCATACCCAAAAAATTACTCAATCTGGAACATATAATAAACTATAAATCTATCAGAAAAAAACACAAGTAACAAAATACAAGAAGGAGGAACAGACTTGAACAGTCACTTCACAAAAGAAGGCATATGAAAATACACTCAACACATCCGGCATGCAGAAATGCAAATTAAAACCACAATGAGGTACCACTACACAACCATCAAAATTGTTATAACTAATAAGATAAACAATACTTGGTATTAGCAAAAATGTGGAGCAACTGCATCTCACAAACATTGCTGGTAGAAGTGTAAAATGGCTCAAGTACTTTAGAAAGCTTTTTGGCATTTTTTAATAAAGCATGATGCCTACACTAAGACCTAAGCAAGTCCATTTCTGAGTATTTACTCAAGACAAATGAAAACATAAGTCCACAAAAAGACATTCACAAAGAATATTCACAGAAGTTTTATTGTAATAGCTAAAAACTAGAAACAACACAAATGTCCATCAACAGACTGTGACATATTCATATAATGGAAAATGACACAGCAGTAAAACAGTATGAACTACTATTCCACGCAACAAGGCAAACAGTGAAGACTAGAAGAAACCAGACACATCCAATTCTTTTAAGAAATATGAGGCAGGGGTGCCTGGGTGGCTCAGTCGCTAAGCGTCTGCCTTCGGCTCAGGTCATGATCCCAGGGTCCTGGGATCGAGCCCCGCATCAGGTTCCCTGCTCCGCGGGAAGCCTGCTTATCCCTCTCCCACTCCCCCTGCTTGTGTTCCCTCTCTCGCTGTGTCTCTGTCAAATAAATAAAATCTTTAAAAAAAAAAAAAAAAGAAATATGAGGTAGTGCCTGGCAAGGGTTAAGATGGAGTCCTCCGGTGTGCCAGAAATGTTCTATACCTTCTGGTAGTTATGCAGGTATATACATATATAAAAATTCATCAAGCTATATACTTAAGATATATGCCCCTTATTATTTAAATTATATCTCAATTTTAGAAATTTAAATACTTTGCACATAATAAAGCCAAGAGCAAGAACTAAACCTAATGCTTTCAGAACTATTCCTTCATGTCTGGTTTTAATAAAAACAAACCAAAAAAAAAAAAAAAAAACCTCTCTAAGAAGATAAAATAAAAACTGAAATATAAGAATTCACATGGTAGGTATCTGACCTAATGTTTATGTTACTAAAAAGTCAGCCAAGAATTTTTAATCTAAATGTGTCATGCTTCTAATATATCAAAAATCTTTAAAAAAAAAAATAGGAGGGGCGCCTGGGTGGCTCAGTTGGTTAAGCGACTGCCTTCGGCTCAGGTCATGATCCTGGAGTCCCGGGATCGAGTCCCCCATCGGGCTCCCTGCTCGGCAGAGAGTCTGCTTCTCCCTCTGACCCTCCTCCCTCTCATGCTCTCTGTCTCTCATTCTCTCTCTCTCAAATAAATAAATAAAATCTTTAAAAAAAAAAAAAAAGGAAAGGAAGAAAGAAAATTAATTTCCTTAAAAAGCAAGACATGTGAACATTAGATATTTTCACAATAGTTCCAATGTTTATGGGCTTAGGCTTTATGTCTCATTATCAAATACAAATAACCAAAAAAAGAATGACAAAAAAAATATTACTTCCTGCTTTTATGATTGTATTAATACGTTCTCTGTGGCAAACCACTTATCCACATCCATAAAATGCAGAAAGTGAAATTACCTGTAAACGCTTTCTTTTAGTTCAAGGTTTCTAGGATTTGGACATTGAACTAATCAAAAACTCTGATTAGCTCCTCAAATGCCTTCCAAAATAAAAGCTGAATCTTTGTTCTGGCATTCAAAGTTCCACATTAACACTATGCTCATACTTACCTTTCCAATCTTTTTTCACATTGGCCCTATATAAAAACCTATATGCCTTCCTTAGTGTTTTTGATTTCCTACATACAAAATACCCTTCTCCCAAAGTTCTGTATTAGCCTATTAAGATCTTTGTTATCTCTATATCCATTTACATATTTATTAAGGATCTTTTCCATATAAAGTACAAAGCTGGATAATGGTTGAGGACAAAGAAACAAGACATGGTTCCACCTATAAAGTGGGAATGTAAAGAGCTAACCCTAATACAAATTAGAATCAATTAGCAAAGAAGCCAATTTATACTGTAGTAAAAGCAAAATAAAAATCATTTAAGCATTAGATACAGATGAAATCCTCCCTCCTTCACTTTTCCCTATTTTATTCCCAGATAGTTCTCCCACTGCTCTGAATCACCGTAAGATTGTTTTATATCAATCATCTATATCATATTTATGTTTATCTCCTTTATTCCCCCAACATATAAGGAACTTAAGAAGACTTTTTTGTTTTTAATATCCATTAAATTTTCCTCAAACACTAAATATATACTATTCAAATCATGATTTCAAAAATTGCTTTTCAAAAGTGAATAGCTCCCATATTTTATCTAATAATAGTTAAGGCCAAAGTGATTATAATAAAAAGTAAGGATTGAAAGAGATTGCACCTCACTGGAAATTTCTGCAGAGAATTTCACAGAAAGCTGGCCAAAACTTAGATTTCTTGAGTAACTGAATTTATTCTTTTACAAATTTTACAGATGAATATTTTATAAAGAAAAAAATTACTTGACTAATTTTCCTTCATAAAGTTTCCCTCACTACTCCTGTATTAACCTGAAAGTCCATAAACAAGCTTTGGGACTTTGACTATCATATACTTACACAAAAACCTTGTGCCTAAACACACTCAACCATCTATGCCCACCAAAAAGCATTTTTGAACAGAAGTATCTATCTTGTAGCTGACATAGTTTGAGCTACGATAACTGTGATGTCATAGAAAGATTAATATCCATATATCAGATTTAACCTACCCAACAACTGTTTATATTTTGCCATATACAGTTATATTCTAGGAGCATGTGACTACTCAATGGCATAACTGAACTCATGTAGGCAACATAATCCAGTATGAATTACCTTATTTGAACATTTTTAAAGAATACCATTAAAAAACAGCTAGCTCTAAGTTTTTTAAGCAAGCTAAATGCAAATTTAAAATACTTAATTTTGAAAACTTAAAATTCACTGTCTTATGTAAGATAATTCAAAATCTACCTTATCAACTCTGATTTGAATAAATGCATACTGTACCTGGTTACTGCCATGGCCAAAGGGAGTACTAGATAAATTAGTGGTTACACTGTGCAAAATAATTTCACCACTGAGAGATCCAGAAGCAATGTAGCAGTCATTCCAATTGTATGTGACACAAGTTACTTCATCTTTATGATCCTGAAAGAAATGAAAGTAAGTACACTACCACATAACCTTCACACCGCACATTTTCATGTTTTTGTAAATTTCATTTTTGGTAAATATTATGTATTTGTGAATTTAATATCTGCTTTAACATTTTCCTCAAATAACCTAAAAAAAAATTACTCAAATGAGTAGGAAACTATTTGATCAACACCAAGTCTTCTCAGGGAACAGAGACTTAGTTTTTATAACTGTAATAATGATCAGGCACTCTGAAACAAGAGACAAAAGGGAAAGGTAATTTTCTAGATGGCAATATGTCTACCTTCCACTGACAATTAACATTTATTGCAAGTTGACTATTATGAGAGTCCCTGGCCTTGAAAGTATCACTGTTCAATGGAAAAGACAGGACATTTAAATTAACATGAAAATGGCAGAAGGAATGCTAGATGAGTAGTAGAGGCAAAGTGTCCTAGGAAAGAGAAAGAGGCATTACTGTGACCTAAGTTGACAGAAGAAGCTGTGGGGAAGACATAAAGCTTGAGTTCGACCTTAGAGAAAAAATAAACAATAAGTAGGGGAAGGGGAAAGAAACCAGACACACAAAATGGAAGAGAGCAAAAACAAAAGCCCCAAAGCCAGAAGAAGCAAGGCATGGCTGAGAGACGACAGCAGCTGTTTCCATTTGCTGGGAACATTATGAATTCTTATTAATCCTTAGAAGAATCCTGGGAGGCAAGGTCACTTTTCTCATTTATAGATGAGTTCACTACATGAGGCACAGAAAGGTTAAGAAATCTGTGCAAGCTCACATAACTACTAAGTGGCAGATCCAAGATTCAATTCCAGGTCAAAGCCCAAAGCCTATTTCCCTCTCTATACTAGGTTGTCTCCCAATCCAAAGGGGAATCCACTTTGAGGAAACAAAACTGGTTTTAAACAAACTGGGTTCACAAGCACTGTATTTTCCAACATCAAATTAGAGATATCTAGCAGGAGCATAGAAAAGTGGATCAGGGGGGCGCCTGGGTGGCTCAGTCATTAAGCGTCTGCCTTGGCTCAGGTCAGAATCCCAGGGTCCTGGGATTGAGCCCCGCATCGGGCTCTCTGCTCCGCAGGAAGCCTGCTTCTCCCTCTCCCACTCCCCCTGCTTGTGTTCCCTCTCTCGCTGTGTCTCTCTCTGTCAAATAAATAAATAAAATCTTTAAAAAGAAAAAAAAGGAAAGAAAACTGATCAGGGTTAGAAGTATATTTTAACAGTTTGCTGTTGTATCTTAATATAAATAAACTAACTTTTGCATCTAATAATTAGATTAATGTAATATCATAAATAGTAGCTATAATATTCCACTTATAATCCAATGTTTTCAAATGGCCCTTTGAGCATGTCTGAAGGTATCTTTACACTTTATTCCTTACTTAAATCAAAGAAAAAATTGCTATCCCAAGGAAAAAATGTCTGATGAGAAGAAAAAAAGAGAGTGGACATTTAGTTCATTGTTCCCACTTGGAAAATTACGAACATGGGGTCCAATACAATTTCTATGACTTTAAAAAGAAGCAAGTGTCTTCCTTATTTTAACTGTGGAAAATAAGACATTCAGCAAATATTCAGTAAGCACCTACCAAGTGCCAGAAATTGTGTTTCCAGGGAGAGCACCACAGAGAAGAGACCCAAAGGTGAAAGATTAGACTTCCCACTATCAAAATTAGTTAGTCAAACACTTGTTAACTGAATGAATAAAGAAATGAAGTACTCTAAGAGTTGTAAACAATGAGAAGAGACAAAACTATCTGGAGTAATTGGGAAAACTGAGGATGGAAGAACAAGTAGCATTTTGCCATGCCATAGGAGTTATAGGGGTAAGAGATGTTCCAAAAATGAATGAGAATATGTGACAAAAGGGGCCACAAACTTCAAATCTCTTCTCAATTCTGTAAAATAATCTTTTTCATAGTAGGTATACCCCTCTAAATAACTTTAACTCAATTTCATAATTTAAAAAATTAAACAATGTGTAATATCTGAGTTTGCATTTCATCTTTGTCATTACTAGCTGTTTGACACTGAACAAGTTCTTTAACATCCCTGAGCCAGAGTTCCTCCATGGGTTCACAGGAATAGTACTACCTGCTTTGCAGAATTCTTGTGACACAAAGAATAAACATAGTTAAGCACAGTGGCTGGCATATTAAAGAACTCAATAAAAGTTAACTATTCTCATTATTGGCAACTCTTCAATTATCCATAAGACTCTTCAAAGTTTAGCTAATATCTAAAATAATGAACTTCCAAAGGTAATATTTTAAGCAGCAATTATAGGATTACATTTCTGTTTAAAACAAAATCATTCTTTATATACAATTTCCCTAGCAAGAATTAACCCAATGACATTTGACATTAACAAAGTGATAATGTGTCTAGCATTTGCTTCAAAATAATCTGAGGGTGAGATTACATAGTAATCTGATTAGAGAGTAGATAGGGCACATATAAAATAATATTGGCCATGAGTTGACCATCATCAAAGTCAGATGAATGTATGTATATGTGTATATGTGTATTCATGTTTAGAATTTTCATATTAAAAGTTTTTTAAAGACATATGAAAATGAAAAATAACCTTAAAAATGAGTTTCCAAATATTAAAAGTACATAATAGTGAAAAGGTGAATTCCAAAAAAATCATCATAACCCAGAAGCTTTCACGTGACAAATATTTTTATTTTCTAAAACTACAAAAAGCTAATTATTTAAAGAAACACTAATTGCAAATAGTAAATTATTTTAGAAAATATTTAATTATCAAGATGAAAACACATACACACAAAAATAACACAAACAGCCGCAACCATATACGTTAGAGAACTAAGAAGTCAAATCCCCAACTTTGATTAGTAGGTCGATTATGGCCATCCCAAAACCACTCTCATTTTTCTCAGAGACTTAAAAAAGGATTTCTGATGACAACTCATACTTCAGAAAAAATGAAGGAAGTGGTTCACTGAAAAAAGAGAGGAACTAAGTGAAAAGAATAAAGGAAAAGTTTTAAACACCAACAATATGCATTAGTGACATACATGGAGGTAAAAACAGACCAAAAAAAATTTTTCTGACTTAAATAGCATCTTTATTTTCCCTAACAAATCTCACTTCAATTCTGAGGCATCTTATTTTTATCATAAAAGCTCAAAATTAAAAGTGTGGCAAATATTCTAAACATCATAAGACACTCATTACTACAAGGATTTAAAAAAAAAAAAAAAAGTTGCTTACCTTAAGAGATCGATGAATTCTTTTTGATTTTAAATCCCAAATGTTAACAGTGTGATTTAGGCCTCCACTTACTAAATACATAGATGTGGAATTTAAACTGACACATGTCTGCTTTTGCTATTAAAGAAAGAAAAAAAGTTACCTTAATTTAATAGAGCCCAGAGCTGACTTTCAAGTCCCATCCAACACTTAGTGAGCACTTTGTAAACATTTGTTGAATTAAATGCTATAAACATGCTAAGACTTAGACTGACCTCTCATCATCCTCCACCCGCATCCAACAGCTTGAAAGGAGTTCAAAAAGGCTTCAAGGAACTCAACCAGAGCGGTGTTCTCCTCCATAGAACAGAGCTGACAGAGGAAGCTTAGGCAACACCAGCAAGTCTTGGCCTCCCATCATGGCTTACTTGCTCTTAATATTGCCCCTTAGTAAAACCTACTCTTGTACTTTCACAGAGTATCTTGAATTAGAATCAACCCACAGCTCAGAAAACACTAAACGTAGAAGAGACTTTAAAGAATGTCTAGACCCCTTCTTTTACAGATGGGGAAAGTTCATAAAGAGGACAAGATACTTGCCCAAAGTCTCACAACAAAGTCTCCCCCAATGGAGCCCAAGTCTCAAATATCAGATCTTCAGAACCTAACTCTACACTCTTCCTCCCGTCTGAAAAGGCACCATCCACTCAGTTTCTCAAAAGTCCAGAATTACCCTTGATTCCACGTCTCCTTCCCTGCCACCTACTGTAAGTTCTTTAAACTCCAACACTAACATAAACCCCACAGGGGCTCCCCTTTATCTACTGAGGCTACCAACATACTAATCCGGACCCTATAGAACCACACGAACAGCAGCCTCCTAACTGGTTGTCCCACTTCCAACCCGACTCCCCTGCATTCTATGCTCCACAAGTAGGATGACCTTTAAAAAATGCAAATCAGATCATGACGCTCCCATTTAAAAAATTTTGATGGCTTCCAATCAGCCCTAGAATAAATTCCAAACTCATTAACCTGGCTTTCAAACCCTACCTCATCTCTCACCATTCTCCTCCTCACCTACTAATTCTCCAGCCACAATGGCCTTCTTCCATTCCTTAAACGTTATCAGCCCTGTATTTGCCTCAAGGCTTCTATACTTGCCTGGAAACCTCAATTCCCTGAGCCCTGGCTGAATGACTTCTAGTTGATAGACAGCAACTTCAAAGCCACACTTTCTGGGGACCTCCCTTGGCCACCTAATGTAACTTGCTATCTCAATGCTTATTTTAATTCTCTGTGTAGCAACTTAATCACTATCTGGGTATTCTGTTTAGTAGTTTACGGTCTTCCACCAGAATGTCAGTTTCATTAGTGCAAAGACCATATCCATGCTCGATAAATATTTATGGAATAAATGGCTACAAATACAGAGGTTTTCAAGTTTTTCTCACAATGAGTATCTGTGAGCATCATCTATCTGGAGGCATCATCAGTAACTATGCTACACAGTAAAACACAATGTTGCATGTGTTTTCTCCTATTTAACCTTCAGATACACTCTGTAGTTACATTAATTGTTCTCACCTCTAGTTGAATGCAATGGGGAAAAAAAAGAGAAAAATGAATTCCAAGGGGCACATTTTATGACTTAGCTAGAAGTTAAAAGGTAAGCTATGTAGGTTTAGGCAAGTCATCTCACCTTTCTAAGCCTACGTTTCTTCATCTGAGAAGAAAAATCAGGACTAGATCTATTGTTCTTACCTCAAGAGTCCACGCATCTGAAAAACACCCCGTGCTCAAAAGAGCACTTTTCTTAAAAATTTTAATTCCAGTATAATTAACATAGTGTTATATTAGTTCCAGATGTACAGTATATTGACTACTTCATGCTCATCACGATTAAGTGTACTCTCAATCCCCTAGGAGAGCAATGGATTCTTATAAGAAACCTATCCCTCCCCCGAGGTTTCTTCCAGCTCTGAAATTTTGACCAAGAGTCAAAATTACTAACACATATAAAAATATCAGGAACACATTACATCAATGTTTCAGTATAGTTGCTACAATTCCCGATAGACACCATTCTAGGAACTGACTTCGGTCTAAAGGGACTAGTATTGATTTAGAATCTGGAGGCGCCTGGGTGGCTTAGTTGGTTGAGGTCATGATCTCAGGGTACTGGGATCGAGCCCCACATAAGGCTCCCTGTTCATTGCAGGGTCTGCTTCTGTCTGCCCCTCCACCCACCCCCCACCCTGTGCTTTCTCTCTTACCTGTGCTCTCCCTCTCAAATAAATAAAATCTTAAAAAAAAAAAAAGAATCTAGTTATCACCACAAATCAGGACAGTTTACTAAGAGCTATCAAAATAACCTTTAAGAAAATAAATAAGAATGGTGTCCATCAAAATCAATATATTAGTATTCTAATCATCAAAAACAACTCAAATTATTAAGGACTCAGAACAAAACCTATGTTTTCAACTGGCCTACCCTGATGTTAGAAGATCTTTTTTTTTTTTTATGTTGATGTATTTTTTTTTTTTTTAAAGATTTTATTTATTCATTTGAGACACAGAGATACAGAGAGAGAGAGCATGAGCAGGGGGAGAGGCAGAGGGAGAGGGAGAAGCAGGCTTCCCGCCGAGCAGGGAGCCCGATGTGGGGCTCGATCCCAGGACCCTGGGATCATGACCTGAGCCAAAGGCAGACGCTTAGCCATCTGAGCCACCCAGGCGCCCCTTTATGTTGATGTATTATTAATGTAGCTAATGAACTTAAATAATTGATGAAAACTGTGTGCTTATTATAGGAATCCTGTACCCTAAAACACAAGCAATGGGTGAAGTTTTTAAAATCTAAAAATAAAAGCTGGCCAAATGTCTAGGTTATACAGTAGCTTAAGATATTCATTATATTACTGTTAATATCAATTTGCCTACTCTAAAGAGCTAAAAGCAAAATCAAAGAAAATAAATATAAACTTAAAGTTCTGCTCTAAAAATCGTGTTAAAGTAAGTAAGATAGAATCCTATTTCCCCAAGGAGTAATGGTCTCATATCTCAAATGGCACACAAATAATAGGACTTGGATCCTACAAAGCAAAGGTGATCAACACACTAATATGTTACAAGAAATTACTAAAAAATGCTAAAGAACCAATGTTTGCAAAATATTCTTTTAAGCAAATTACATTAAAGCAGATTCAAATTACAAGTAATAACCTCACTTTCATCCACCTGTATACTTTTTTTTTTAATTAAAGATTTTATTTATTTGGGAGAGAGCATGAGCAGGGGGAGGGGCAGATGGAGAGGGAGAAGCAGACTCCCTGCCAAGCACAGGACTCCACGAGGGGCTACATCCCAGGACGCTGAGATTATGACCTGAGCCAAAGGCAGACTCTTAACCAATTGAGCCACCCAGGTGCCCACCATCCACCTGTATTCTGATGTGATTTCTTAACTGTAGGAAAGAGAACTAACTATAGCAACTGATGTGGAATATTCACAAAATCCTTAGAATTGTGTCACATTTGTGAATATCATCTACTATTTTCATAATTTAACAAGAACAACAATTACAAAGTTCCCAAACTGTTCTAAGACATAATGGATAGCAGGAGCACAATATTGTGCTGGAAGTGGAAACTGAAATTGTTTTGATATTGATATTCAATTCAACAAATGCTTGTTGATACCTCTGATAGTACCTAAAGATCCAAAAATGACTAAGATGTTCTGCCTGCTCTTGAAGAGTACAGTTTACCTTTTATCAACCAGGGCTACTCTCTGCCTCAATTTTATTTAACTGAGTTTGAATACGCAGTGTGTCTCAAATTCTGTATCTGCCCTTAGCAGACATTCTCTGCCCCAGCCTCTAGCATTTGTGGGCTGGATTTGATGCTTGTGTCAATCCCACCTGCCTTTAGGAAAGGATGGACAGAAATCAAAAGTCCTTTTTAAATTAGATGAGCTCATATTCCACTGTCCTTCTGTGTTCTTTCTAAGTGAGCTACCCTACCTATTCCAGTGTGTAAAATTATGACAACTGATAATGGTTTAGGGCCTGCTATGAAAACTTTGAACCTTAAATTAAGAACAAGTTACCACTACTTCTACCTTTTTAGTTAAACCTTATTAACAAAAAAATAGATTTCAAGGAGTGTGTGTGACTAAAAATGAGGACACCATCATTATCCTGAATCAGAGGGATTAACATATAAAACAAAAAGATCAGAAAAAAATATGCAGTGAGAACTTCATTTAAATGCTCTGGGACCAAGGCTCAGTTTGACAAAGCCATCCTGTTCCAGGAGAGCTTGAGGAGAATCAGGCAGGCCCCTCAGTAACCAGAAGGACAGAAGCTAAAGCAGAAGCTACCATCACATAGGGGTCTTTAGCTGATGGTCCTGAATTCAACAGCAGTAAGGATAGGACTATATCATTAGGACATTTGAATGGTCAAATCAACCTGGTGACCGCGGTAGGACTTGGGCTTTAAAAAGGCAGCAATACCAGGCAATCTTCCACAGAGAGATGGAGAAAGCAAGTGATTAGCTGACATAATCTAAGTCCTTGATTGCTCCCCTAAGATCCACTATTATTTTACCTGAAGATGTTTCAGTACCCATCTCCTCTTTAAGTGTTACTGTATTATTTTGAGTTTCGGTTAAGAATTATAGTTTTAGGGCGCCTGGGTGGCTCAGTTGGTTAAGCGACTGCCTTCGGCTCAGGTCATGATCCTGGAGTCCCTGGATCGAGTCCCGCATCGGGCTCCCTGCTCGGCAGGGAGTCTGCTTCTCCCTCTGACCCTCCCCCCCCTCATGTGCTCTCTCTCATTCTCTCTCTCAAATAAATAAATAAAATCTTTAAAAAAAAAAAAGAATTATAGTTTTAAACACCTTTATATTTAGTTGCAAGCACCATAAGAAGCAGTTACCACCCAAGTAGAACTAAGATTTAAAAAAATTTTTTTTTTAAAAATCACTTACCCCTTCACCAAGCTCGAAAAGTAGAAAAGGTTTATTTTTGTAATGTGAAACAACAATTTTGTCGCCACTGGAAGATGCTGTCACTAGAAAGTTATCTAAATGAAGAGTTATGGAGCATCAAACAATTCATGAGCATCTCTAGCACTAGACTTATTGCAAGAATTGTGATGATAAAAGCAAGTGCACTAACCTAAGAAGACAAGCAAATGAATATAGCTTATACATCAGCTTTCAAAAATGGCTCAGGTTACTAATTACTAATTCTCTTTACTACTACCGCAGGGAAGAACTATCCTCTCTGGCTCTATTACTTGAAAGCTATTTTACCCAAGTGAAATACTACTCCATTTTCAAAGAATAGGCTAGAAGGTCTAATTTTATCCTTCAAGAATGAAATCATGATAAAAGCAACATCAGCAAATATCAATCAGCCTTTTCATCTATAAACACCGCTCAAGATAGTTATTTATTAACACAGTGCTTGGTACCAATTTAAGCTATAAAGCAAATAACCACATTAGTCTCCTGTTCATCCATTAAAAATATAAAGCCTGATATATCCTTAGAACTAGAATTTTTATGATAGAATGTTTCAATCTTAAATAAATTAAGAATAAATATTACAGTAAATATAGCAAATATAAATATATGTGGTTAAATAGCAACTATTTATGCTCTGGAAGAGTTTTATTTTATAAGTTAAATTTATTAAAAACTTAATTTAAAAATTTAACTTAATTTAAAATTATTTTACCTTGTTTTACAGAAATTATAAGAACAGTCAGTAAACAAAAAACACTGTAAATTATTTTTAAATTAAAAAGATTAAATACAATATAATCAAGAATAAGAGCCTAATTTTGAGAGTCATAATGAATTAAAATATCAGAAGTTTAAATCTTTGATTTTTAACGAGCGAAAC
Organism: Mirounga angustirostris; assembly: GCF_029215605.1. NCBI lineage: Eukaryota > Metazoa > Chordata > Mammalia > Carnivora > Phocidae > Mirounga > Mirounga angustirostris. Next base: position 24,022,027 of record NW_026991713.1, read on the forward strand.
CTTAACTGCATTATTTTGGGTGGTTTCTATAACATTTGTATATTTCATGAATAGACCATGGATTGTGATTTTATTATGATACATGATTCAAATAAAATCATTCCCACCTAGATATTATAGCACTGAGAAGAACAAATCATTTCCCTTTCCCTGGTTTCATCCTCTGTTTACTACTTTTTCTCCTTAGAATACAGAAAAGGACTGAACAAAGATAATATGAGAGGGTAATCTAGTTACTCCTTTTATTTCTCTTGTAGTTTTAGAAATCATGAGAAAGTGAGGAACTCTACCTAATAGGGCCAAAAACCTGGTACCTCACTCAATCCTGTTTTTGGAATCCATGCTAAGTGGATCCCAAGTAGCTGAGTCTGGGAGGTCCTTGTTCTTTGGTAACTAACCTCTATGGAAGAGATCAAAGCCTCATTAAAAATAAGACTACATGCAAAAGTTTCCAGTGCGTATCTACCTGTACAACAAAACTTTATAGAAATAAGACCAGTTTCCAAAAGTCATCCCACACTACCTCATAGTCACGTCAGTTTTGTTGATAGACCATTAAGTGGTTTATTAGCAAATGCCAACTCCTAATAAAACTCCTTGGAATAAAAATAAACCCAAACTAATAAATCTTATCAAGAACTGCTACTTTTTTCTTATACAGTAAGTAACAGGGAAATTAAGCTCTACACATAATAAAAACCTAATAATAGAAAGAAGCAACCTCACATATTTGTCACTCTCCTTAAAACATTTTTCCCCCACTACCCGTCTGGAGAGTCCTTCAAAAATGTACTCCCTTCCTTCACCAGGAGTTTGATTAATAGAGCACCAAAGTAATTTATTTTGCTACTTTAACACAAAATCAAGGAATGATAAAGAGGTAAATTTAATTCAGTAAGAAAATTCATCATTTTTGTTACATATTTGCAAGAATAATTAGGTTGGGCATGAAAACTTCGGTTTTTGTTCATAAATCAGTCATATTTTAAAGCTTTGATATTTTTACTTTCATCAGGAAACACAATATTCATAATCTGATACTGATAAGATCAGACATACGTTAAAACTTAATTTGGTGTTTAAGTAATAGTCTATATGTGTAAGTTATACAAAAGAATGATAATTTCTAGCATACCAAGTTTATAGAACATATTCAGAGTATTTTGTTTGCAGCAATGGTTCTACTGAGAGCTACTGGCTTCTGGTGGGTAAAGGCCAGGAACATTTCTAAACATCCTACAGTGCGCACGACAGCCCCCATAACAAAGAATTATCTAGTCCAAAATGTCAATAGTGCAAGGCTGAGAAATTCTGATTTCTAAGCTTCATCCCCTCATTTATTTTACCCACATTTAGGAGCTTACTAAGACAGGGAGTGTGTAAATCAGAAACACAAAAGGCTTGGAAAATTTAATCTAGACAATTTCTCTGAAAAATCAGGCTATTTTCATCATAGACAGAAAGAGAAATACAGAGAGTACATCAGTAAGATGAAGATGTTGGACAATTTTAATTTTAATTTTTATCTCCTCCCCCAACTTTGAGTTCTGTCTTTAATTTGCAGACCAGACCTATAAATAGCCAAATGTAGATGCAAAAACTCATTCCAAAACCTTTCAGAAGTTTTCCCACCATTACCTACCTTATTCCATTTGGGTTAAACGACAAACTGTTGATAATAAAACTAATTCTATGGTCTCGATCTAGTAGTTTATATATATATACGCATACATATACATATGTGTGTATATATATACGTATACATTCATATGATGTACTTATTAAACCCCTATTTCATTTTATCTACCTAGCTTTCATAGCTATGCAAAATATACTTCTTATTGGTCACATGCAAAAGTTTCATTGATACTGTTATTTAACCTAACAAAAAGTGGTTATTTAAAAAAAAAAAAAGGATACTATTACTGCTCCAACACATTGAGCTGATTCCATGTGGTGATGTGTGGGGGCTGAATTTATCCACCAATGTCATAGAGGAAGCATCCCATATTTTAATATCGTCTCCGGATGAAGCAAATCTGAGGTTTTCCTGCATGACTGCACCTACAAATAGTTTAAAACAATATATTTAAAAATCAATTAAGGATAGGTCAAAATGAAGGATCTAATCTAAATCAGGTGGTTCTACTTGTCCACTTTTGTTCCAGAGGGGGGTGCTCACCACAAAGTAGCTGGAGCAATCCTTCTAAAATCACATTCTCTCAGTTGACCCTTCCAATAGCTCTCCACAGCAATTATAAAGAAATCCAACCTCCTTGGCATGCCTTGCATGACCTGGCCCCAGTGTAACTGTCCTACCTCTCTTCCCCAGGGCCACCAGACTCACAGGCCTTCTTTCTTGCCTCAATCTTTCCAGTTGCTGCCCCCTCTGCCTGGAATACTCTTTCCCCAGATTTCCCATGGTCATTTCCTTCACCTCACTCTAGTTTCAGCTCAAATGTGTCCTCAGAAAAGCTTTCCCTGACCACCATGGCTAAAGCAGCCCTACACCAGTTGCCCATTATGCAGTTTCATTTTTTTCCCCCACAGCACTTTCTGCTATTTGCAACTCTTTGTTCTCATAATAATGTCTGCTTCTCCTGACTTGAACAAAACAAAGATCCTGAAAACGGATTTTGTCTTGTTTACTATCAGTCTTGAAATGTTCCTGGCACTCAGTAGGTGCTCAACAAATAAGTACTGGCTAGAAAACTTCCTAAATCTTTTTAAAATGTATAATAAACTGGAGCATCCCTGCGGGTCAGAATCCAGTGACTCCAGTTTTTCCAAATAACTCCAAAATTAGCAAATATAGCCAAAGGAGATGTCACTAAGTCCCTGTACCAATACTTGGTCTAGGATGGCTTCACTCGTATTGTTTATTCACAGTATATAATTCGAGTACATAATTCTGACAAGTGATTTAACAAACCAAGGCAGTCTAAAAAACAGAAGGCAAGGGAGCTGCTTTAGGCAGATACTCTAAGAGCAGCAAGTGCTAATGCATGATAAGTCAGGAAAAAAATGCTCAAAAATACATGGAAGAAAAGGAAAGGAGCCTAGAAATATACCCTCCACACCTTCCTGGTGTGGACAGTGTAAGAGGACAGCACAGTAGTAGTGATGTCACAGAGTCCCAAGTCACCAACAAAGCATCACATTTATGTCCAGTAAATCTTATTTCAGAGGCCATGTTAAAGGTATAATAATTACAAGGCCCTTTGATTCTCAAGAGACAAAAAAAAAGGTTTTTTTAATGTGCTTATAAAAAGACTAAAACTTTTGTTAACTAGAAAAGTCACTTATGTGGTGACTTATTATGCTTCATTCATCGGATAAAAACAGTGTTACCAAAAGCTGTTCGTCATCTGTTGAAATGTGGACATGCAGTGTTTGGATCTGGTGCCTTGACATGTGGTAACGTGTATTGGTTCCCTACTCACGATACAATTAAGCGCTGGAAAGGGGATCTCTTAAACCCAGGAAACACAGCTGAAAAATGCCTTTACTATAATCTCACACCATTCCCGTTAAGCGGTGTGGGGCAGTGTGGAAAGATCACTTAAGTAAGGGCTCAGAAAACAGGAGTCTGCCCCAAAGTTAGGTGGCAGTGACTTCGGCAGAGTCACTTAATGTCTGCGTCCTTCTCTTCAAGTGCAGTGGGGAAGGGGTCCACCTGCCCATCTACCTCGCTCTTCTGAGAACTGAGCACCTTTAAGGGAGAGTCATTGCATCAGTCTCTCAAAGAGGGTCCCATTAAAGTGAGTTGTCAGGACACAAGGCGGCAAAAGACAGCCAACCCCAAATTTAGGGACAGCGCCTACAGGGGGGAAAAAAACTCACTACAATACTTAGTTTCAACGAAAGTTCTTCAACTTTTACTTGCAGAAAAACTGCTCAACTGGGGTTACCTTATAAAATGCATTCGAGCCGTAGAGGAGAGGTTTACAAAAGGGGAGGCGGCCGGTGGAGAAGCGGCAAACTTTCCGGGGGACAGCACATCCCCCAGAGCCGCCACCAATCCACCCACCCCAGCTGCCCGGGCCACCTCTCAGGCCGAGTCGGTGACTGTCGCAGACGGAGGTGCGCGACCCCGGCCCGCGGCTGCCGTGCACTTCCGCGCCAAACTCGCTGCCGCGCCCCTGCCCGACAACTGCCCGGAGCACTGGACCGGCCCGGGCGCGCAGGGCTCGGGGACCTCCGACCCGCCCCCGGAGTGGCCGGAAGGCGGGCGGGGTTCGGGAGTCTGCAAGGACGCGACGCGCAGCGGCCCGCTGACCCCCGGCGCCCCGGAACCTCACCTCTCAGCCGCGGCACACCGGGGGCCACGGCGCGGCCCGCTCCGGCGCTGGACTTCCGGCTCCCGCCCGGATTGTTAAACTTCGGCGGCCGGAAGTCCCGCCCGCAAGCGGCGTCATGGGGAGAGGCGCTGCACGGAGGGGGTGGCTAGGGTTGGCTGGGCAGGGGCGGGGGCGGGGCCGGGGCCGGGGCGGGGGCGGGGCCGGGGCCGGGGCCCGGGGCAGGGGCAGGGCCTCCGCGGGGATCCCTGTCCCACCGCCAGGGCGGGAGCTGGGGGCTTGGGCGGCTTCTTCCACGCCCCAGCGACGGCCTCTGGGCACAGGTGGATAGATGCCCCTTTGTTGTTCATTTGTTTGCTGACTGCCCGCTGGGTGCCGGCTTCTAGGATAGACTCGGTGCGCGATGATGGGCTTAGCCTGGGAGTACAGGGGTACTGTGAACGTTCATCGTCCCTGGCCTCGTGGAGCTTACAGTTCACTATAGGAGGCAGACGTTCATAAATAATTACATACTTAAAAGAAAAGTGAAGCTGAGAGTTGTTTCAAAGGAAAGCTAAGAGGTGAATGAAACGTATGAAAGGGAAAGAACATGGATATGGGTTTAGGAAAGGCTTCCTTTGAAGAGGAAACCATGGAGAGCAGGTAATACCCCATGCAATTTACAAACCAGAAGGCATGCTCAGAAAAGCTAAGAAATAACCAAAAGTGTTAAGTGTCTGAGGTATCTGACTTCAAAATCCATGATCTTTCTTCCTAATCATTGATCTTTCTTCTTAATCATGCTGCAGGGTCAGGAACTTCAAACACCATCTGGCTGGAATTCTTCTGAAAGGGAGATTTCTCAGAGTGGAAAAAAGAGGAGCTGAACTGAGTTTTCAATACCAAGGCCTTTTTTTTTTTAGCTTTACTGACAATTTTTGCTGAGAATACTTATAATAAATATAGGGCACTTCTTCTGCAAACAGTATTATTATTCTTTCATCACAAGTGTGTGAAAGAATTAGGAGTGGGTTTCTGAACTAGGTTCATAAGCCCCAATTATTTGTACCCATGTTGCAAATAAACTTGAAAACTCTGAGTGCAATTTTTTCAGAGCAGAAATTGAAATCCTAACCAAGTTGTAAAGATTGATGGGAAGCCTCAAAAGGAGAAAGATAGCAAGCAGCAACTGCCTTAATTGTGTAGTTTAGAGTTCTTGAGTTTATTAAATCCAATTTTTGCAGGGATGGGGGCCAAAAAGTTGGAAAATGATAAAATAGAGTAAGGGAATAGAGGCAGTGAGAATTGGGGCAAATGGGGAAGAAAAGACGGCTAAATCTCTGAAAAGTTAAAGTCAGAAAGAAAATTGAGACTAGAAAATGTGAAACAAAATATAATGTCATATAATACATATTATATACTGTATAATAACAAATATATATGACGATACATATTATTTATAATGCATACTTTACTAAACATTATATATGTATGCATGTATAGATATAATGTGTGTATGTATGCTATAAGTCATCCTTCCAAAAACATATACTATTATATGTCCCCCACTTTACATTTGAAGAAACAGAGGTTAAGTAATTTGCCCGAGGTCACACAGTTTAGAAATGGTATGGACAGGATTTAAACCCAGAACCATAAGTCTATAAAGACTGTGCTATATAGTCATTATGCTATATAGTCAAGAGCTAAAACAGCATAAAGAGCCAAAAGTTAACCTCCACTGCCCTTCCTTACTGGTTAGAAGTTACATGGTCTTGACAGTTCTGTCATTCTTGTTCCTACCGTTGTGTCTATGTGCATACTTTCCTCAGATCTATAAAATATAAGCAATAGAAGCCAAATGTTGGGAACCTCACTAATATATGAATTATATAAACATATATACCTTTCCAAAAGTAGACATCACTACAAGGAATATTTCTAGAGACAATGAAGGATACTTTGTAACAATAAAAGTGTCAGTAAAACCAGAAGCAATATAAATTATATATGTGACTACAAAACTCAAAGTATATGAAGAATAAATGTCATAATTAAAGGGGAAAAAGGCATATCCAGAATCATTGTTTGAGACTTTAAAAGAATTCTCTCAATAATTGATAGAATATCAAATAAGAAAAACAATAAGTAAAGATGTGGAAGATCTGAACATTATTAACTATTCTATATGAAAGAAAGAAGAAAGAGTTCCAAAGCCAATGATCTATGCACTCTCTTAAGGAACCTAGAAAAAGAGGAGCAAATTACACAAAGAAAACAATGAAATTGAAAACAAATTAACAGTAGAAAAAATTTGATGAAATCAGAAGGTGAATCTTTGTAATGATTAATAAAATTGATAAACCTCTACCTAGACTTACCAAGAAGAAAGAGAAAACATAGGTTACCAATAGGAGAGGTGAAAGAGAGGCCATCAATATAGAGCCGAAAGATATTTCAAAAGATAGTAAGGGAAAAATATGAACAACCTTATAACAATAAATTTGGTAATTTGAAATAAAATGGACAAATATCTTGGAAGACATGAATATTAAAACTGACACAAAAAGAAATAATATGAGTAGTCCCTCTATATACTACAGAATTTGCATTCATAATTAAGGAAAGAAAATATCAGGATCAAATGGCTTCACTATTGAATTCTAACAAACACATAAGAAAGAAATAATAACAATCCAGTATAAACTTTTTCTGAAAACAGAAGAGGAGGGAATATCTCCTAAACTTATTTTTTTAAGGATAGTATTAGTCTGATACTAAAACCAAAGACATTACAAGAAATAACTATAGACTCATATCTCTCATACATACAAAAATTATACATGCATGCAAATTAAATATATATGCAAATTAATTCCAATAACATATAAAAAGGATTATACATCATGACCAAGTGGAGTTTATTCCAGAAATGGAAGGTTAGTTTAATATCCCAAAATCGGTGTATATAATTCACCATATTAACAAAATAAGTAATACCCATATGATTATATCAATAGGTGAAGCACAAGCATTTGAAAAAATCAGCATTCACTCACGATTAATAAGTCTCAGCAAACTAGGCAAAAAACAGGGAGGAAATACCTCACCTGGGTCAAGAACATCTATGAAAACCCCATAGACAGCACCATACTTCATGGTAAAAAACCGAATGCTTTTCTCCTAAGATCAAGAACAAGACAATCATGGAACACTATATCAAAAACTAATGATGTACTGTATAGTGACTAACATAACATAATAAGGTAAAATAAAATTTAAAAATAAAAAAAAATGCTGAAGATGGAAAAAAAAAAATCAAGACAAGGATGCCCCAGTCTCACAACACTATTCAAATTCTTCTGGAGGCCCTCGCTGGTGCAGTAAGAGACAAGCAGAAAGAAAGAAAAGCATACAGAATGTACAGGAAGAAGCAAAACTCTATTTGTAGACAATATGATTGCATACTGGAAAATCATAAGAAATATGTTAAAAAGCTCTTAGAACCAATAAGCAAATTTAGCAAAGCTTATGCAAAATCATATACAAAAATAAAGTAGCATCTCTAAATACTAGCAATAAGCAACTGGAAAATGAAATAAAAATTACAATTCCATTTCCAATGGCATCCAAAAGCATAATACTTACAGTTAATTTAATAAAATATATTTGATAACTACACAAACTATAAAACATTGCTGAGAGAAGTTAAATATAGATATAGATATCATATTAATGAGATGGAAAATATTGCTAGAATGTCAATTTTTTTAAAAAGACAAATTCAAAAGACCTATCCCTGCTGTCGATCTAGATTTAATACAAATTAGTCCATAGAGACAGAAAGCAGTGTAGCATTTGCCTGGGTAGTGGGAGGGATGGACTACAAAGAAGTCAAGGAAGCAATTAATTGGTGGTAATGGGAAGTTCTTTACCTTGATTTTTGTGGTGGTTTCAGCACATCTATGAAAGTTCACAGAAGGGTTTATTTTAAACTATGCAGTTTAATATTTGTATATTCTACCTAAATAAATTTTATTTTAAAGAATTTCAGGGACTAAGAGTTCCAGATCCTTAAGAAATAAAGTGATGTCCTTGACTTAGAAGAGAAAAACAAAATTAATTATTTCTTAAAAAGACATGCCAAAATACACAACTGTCAAATTTCAGAATATTGGTTTGAGAGAAATTTTAAACATTCCCCAAAATGAAAAAAAAAAGTTACTACACAAGTTTCAAGGATTCAAATGGCTTCCATCTTTTTAATAGGAATACTAGAATTTATAAGACAATGGAACAATCCCTTTATATTTTTGAGCAAAACAAAGAAGAAAGATTATTAACTAAAAATTATCTAGTCCTATTACTATTCAAGTGTGAGGGAGGAATAAAAACATTTTCAGTCATGTAACATCTTAACCAATTTACCTCCCATGCACCCTGTGAGGAAGCTATTTGAGGGGTTGCTCCACCAAAACAAAGGAGCAAACCTAGAGAGAGGAAGCGTGGGTACCCACCCCGAGAAAGGTAAAGGGAATCCCCAGGATGTCACTGAAGGAAAATCCCAGGATAACAGCTGGACACTGGGCTTAAAGAGCAATCAGTCCAGACAGCAGGTCAAAAGGCTCCAGGAGTGCTATTGTCAAAAATAAAAATACAGGGCGCCTGGGTGGCTCAGTTGGTTAAGCGACTACCTTCGGCTCAGGTCATGATCCTGGAGTCCCAGGATCGAGTCCCGCATCGGGCTCCCTGCTCAGCAGGGAGTCTGCTTCTCCCTCTGACCCTCCCCCCTCTCATGCTCTCTCTATCTCATTCTCTCTCTCAAACAAATAAATAAAATCTTAAAAAAAATAAATAAATAAAAATAAATAAATAAAAATACACACACACACACACACCCATATTTGACATGCTTAATTGTGTTATGAAGAGATTTGCAGAACTGGGAGAGAGGAGGTAAAGGGCTTATTTCCTAACTGAATACATAAAAAACTGGAAAAGCAACCAACCAGCCAAACAATAAGAGAAAACTAACACTAGGGAAACAAAAAGTTGTGCAAGAAAGGAAAAATGGAAATAGCAATGACAATATACCATATAATTCTGTGATGAGTAATATTAACGTAATCATAAAAATGAACATGGAATGTTAATTTAACCAAAATTATGATACAGCTATCTTGAGTTGGTAGGGAGATGGGAAGTATGCATTTGCATGTGGTTGGGTCCTGTGAGAACTGATTCCCTGCCTTCTATGGTGGAAAGTTAATAGTAAATCCTAAAACTGAAAAAATATTTATCATGAATAAGCTTATTATTCAGAGAGATGGAGATGAAATCTAAAAGACACAACAAAAAAAGTTGCCTCAGGGAGAGTAGTAAGTGGGTGATGATGAATAAAAGCAAGGGACTGCTTTGTTTTTTTTTGTTTTGTTTTTTAGCCTTGTGGTTTTATGTTCCTCTTTTTAACTTATTCCAATATGTCTGATTCTTTTAAGTAAAGTAAATTTAAAAAGAAAAAAAGTAAGTACAAAATATTGACCCATTCATATTTTAAGGCGTCAAGATTTAGAAAGGATAGAGCAGCTAGATAATATATTTTATAGTGGTTTTCAGGGATATGCCAAAAAACCACATTGTTTGTTATTATTGCAATGTCAATGAACATTTGTGAGTCCTCCAACTTCCCAGGAAGCTGTGCGGGTTAGGTGATTTCGGTCACCAAGATGAACAATATCCCTACCTTGAAGAAGCTCAGATTATACCAAGGTAACACATACTAGTGATACAAAGTGGTAAATACTGTAATATTTATCAAGTGCTGGGGAGCCTCAGTGGACAAAAGAATTAGTACTGCCTAAGGAGCTAGGATTGGTTTCAAAAGGAAGCAGGATGACATATACTTAACAACTTACAGTTTCCGGGTACTGATAGGGTCCTATGACATGGAGATCTGCACCCCTTCTCTCTCCATCCCTTCCCCACAACTGCCACCACCCATTCCTTTGGGACCCTGCTGCCCCACATGGTTCTTCTCTGCACACTCTTTCTAGGACTTTCCCGTGGCTCCTTCTGGCACTTTAATCAGGTTTGGGCTCAGTTCTTACCTCTTCTTTTCTCCAGACTACGTTATCTAAAATATCCCCACACCTCCTCATGCTCTGTCTTCTTACCTGAATTTGTCTTCAAAGCACCTAACTACCTGACATTTTACAATATTATACATTTATTTGCCTTTTTTTGGTTTGTTTAGTTTCTTTATTGGAATGACAGTGCTGCATGAATAAGAATTTTGACCCCTTTTTTCCTTGCTACTATACTCCCAGTGCTTAGACCAGTGCCTGGCATCTAGTAGGCCTTCAGTAGTTATTTGTTGAATGTGTAAATGGATGAAGACTGAATATCTCCAGTCTAAATCACCTAAGTGCAGACCCATACATACTCAACTGCTGCTGTCTCCACCAAATCATACTACTGCCTCTCTGCCAAACTGTCCCCTCTTCCATAGCCCCTCAGAGCATCCCAAGGGCTCAAACCAGACATTTGCAAGTCAATACTGACTTTCCCCTGTTCCTTCCCTCCTTCCCACAAACATCGAAATAGGTCATCACTAAACCCAGTTTATTCTGTTGATGAATAACTGTCAGATCTGTCCAGTTCTCCCCATCTCCAGTAGCTATTATCTTGATTTAAAGTATCCTTGACTCTTGGCTGGATTATTGAAAGAGTCTCCTCCTCATTTGTTTTCGTGGTACCAGGTTTTGATCCCTCCAACAATCTCCCAAACTCCTACCACATTGCTTTTCACAAAATGCAAATCTGATCACATGACTGCTCTGCTTAAAACCCAGGTTCTTAGAATAAAATCTAACTCCTTTGCCCGGCCCCCTAGGCCCTTCACCACTGCCTCAGGCTGATGTCCCCAGCTTTTCTCTGGCTACCTGTTCAGCCTTACGGGACAGATATACCCTGTACCAGTTTGTCTAGCCTTTGTCCTTGCTGCTTCCTCTGTTTAGAACATGTCCTGCCCCTCTCCAATTTGATCAGACGGCAGAGACTGAGAAACTGTCCCCCCTGCTGGGTGCTGCCACGCATCCTTGGCCCACCCCACTGGACTGTAAATCATGCATCTACTCATTGGCCCCCTGCACTAGACCCAAAGCTCAGGGGCATAGCGCCTGCCTATGAAAAATATGTCTTTTCGTCCCCGGTACCTAGCATGATGCCTGACACAAAGGAGATACTTAATAAATGTTTGGAGAATGAATGAATGAGTGAATCTGTTTTTCAGAATCTCTTCTTAGAATCTAGCAGTAAAGTGGAAAATGGATTGCTGGTAGGGAGTCTCAAAGCATGCAGGCTAGTTAAGAGCTAACTGACATATTCCGGACAAGATGAAGAGAGCCTGGACTCAAGCAGAGGCAACAGGAATGGAAATAAGGAGTCAGAATAAGAGACTTTTGTTCAAAAAAACAAAAGGTATTTTATGAGCAAATGCAATTGAGCACTGTGTATTTTCTGAAGGATGGGTCTAGTGTTTTAAATTTAGACACAGGCTGGAAAGCCAGACATACCCCGTGAGAAGCAATCAATCAACAAACTTCATGAAAGTGAGAGGAGGTGATTGAAGCAGACAAAGAGGTTAGCAAGGCACATAGAGTTTTTGATACAGAAATAAAAGAGAGTGTTTTAACTGCTGAAGAATCTAGAGGCTGACAAGGAGAGTGAAGATTTGAGTGCAGAGGATGTAATAACTGGAAAAGTTTGCCTCAGTCCTTAATATGGTAATAAAATTTGCAGACAGCCCATAGTACTATACTGACTGCAAAGTTATACATTATACAAGCTGCCTTCCATTTTGACCAGAGAGGTATAAAAGTAAGCTAGCAAGCTTCTGGGATTTACTGGGGGGGAAATAACTAACTTCCAGGGACTGCCACAGGAGCCGTGTAGCCTTACCTCATTTACAAATAATTGACATTGCTAGAGTCACAATGTGATGTAACGCTGAAGGTATCCCCAAAACATGGAAAGATTCTATGATGACATCTGTGCTGTTAGCCTAAGTGTGGGGAAGGGAAAGGAATGGATATTTCCTAGGAACCTACTATGTGGAGGACACCATGGTTTACATGTGTCTGTCACCCATCTTTACTTTTTAAAAATGAACATGAATCATTATCTGTCATAACTGATTTTGGGAAATTCTTTTTGGGAAATTCTTCAAAAACAATGAAGACCGGGGCACCTGGGTGGCTCAGTCAGTCAAGCATCTGCCTTTGCTCAGGTCATGATCTCAGGGTCCTGGGATCGAGCCCCACGTTGGACTCCCTGCTCCGTGGGGAGTCGGCTTCTCCCTCTCCCCCCTGCTCATGCTCTCTCTCTTGCTATCTCTCTCGCTCTCTCAAATAAACAAATAAAATATTAAAAAAAAACAATGAAGACTTGTAAATACTTTTTTTTCTGAATAGATAGTAAATACATATTATAACACATTTAATCAGTAGAAAAAGGTAGAGTTAAAAATAAATCTTCTCCCATCCCAGATACTGAGCCACATTTTTTCACCTCTGGGACAATAACTAAAAATAATTTCTTATGCACCTTTCCAATAATATTCTATACATATGTACACTTTTACATACATCATTCAAAAATCCATTCACTATTCACTGAACACAACATTAGCTTACTATACATCTGTTCTGTGCTCTTCTCTTTTTCACTTAACAATCTAGCTTGGAGAGTTCCCCACCTTAGTACATATTGATCTCATTCCTTTTTCTCATCACATAATATTGCACTTTGTGGATGTATCATGTTTTATTTAACAAAGTCTCTGTTAGCGAAAATTAAAGATGTGTCCAGATATTCTTTACACATGCATATTTCTCATACACACAATTAGAATTGTATTTGCTAGCACTGTCAAATAGTGATATGATGTAAACAACTTACTCAAATTTAAATGTTTTAGTAGCCACAATAAAAAAAGTAAAAGAGGGGTGCGTGGGTGGCTCAGTCAGTTAAGCATCTGCCTTCAGCTCAGGTTGTAATCTTGGGGTCCTGGGATCAGGCTCCCTGCTCAGCAGGGAGTCTGCTTCTCCCTCTCCCTCTGCCCCTTCCCCCAACTTGTGTGCTCTCTTGCTCTCTCTCAAATAAATAAATAAATAAAATCTTTAAAAAAAATAAAAAAGTAAAAAGTAAAACAAGTAAAATTAATTTTTAAAATATATTATATTTAACCCACTATATTCCAAATATTTCAACTTGTAAATCAAAGTAAAAAATCAGCAAGAGGGGCGCCTGGGTGGCTTAGTTGTTTAAGCATCCGACTCTTCATTTCAGGTCAGGTCACGATCTCAGGGTCATGGGATGAGCCCTGCATCAGGCTCTGTGCTCAATGTGGAGTCTGCTTGTCCCTCTCCCTCTGTTCCTCCCTACTCTCGTGCATGTTCTCTCTCAATCTAAAATAAATAAATAGATGGATATATAGATAGATAAATATAATCTTTAAAAAAATCATCAATGAGATATTTTATATTCTTTTACTTGGACTGAGTCTCTGAATTCCAGTGTATATTTTATAGTACAACCCAATTCAGACAAGCCACATTTCAAGGGCTTAGCAACCGGTTAGGTGTGGTCATGGCTACCATATTAGATGGCAAAGGTATATACATTCCTAGAAGAAGAATTGCTCAGAAGAATATGAGGTAAATTGCCTTTCAAAGAAGTTGTACTTATTTATGTTACTTTCAGTTCGGTTAAAGATAGCATATCACTGAGTTTTGATTTGCAGTTACTTCATTACAAGTGAGGTTGAACATCTTCTTATATGTTGAAAAGTTATTTGTATTTCCTTTTCTGTGGATTATTTTTTCCTTCTTAGTTTCTTTCTTTTTTTTCTTTCCTTCTTTCTTCTTTCTTTCTTTCTTCTTTCTTTTTACTGGATTGTTTTTCTTCCTCACTGGTAGATCAGAGAATGAAACTACTCCCTTTATCTGTCATAAATGTGGCAAACATTTTTTCTAGTTTACCACTCTTTTGGCTTTGGTTATAGCATTATTTTGCCATGCAAAATATTTACATTTTAAGAAGTCAAAATATCAATCCTTTATGGCTTCTTGATTTTATCATACTCGTAGAGGTTGTCATCTCTCTAAGATCATTTAAAAAATCTTTTCCATGACTCTTCTAATCCTCATAAAGTTACAAAACTGATGTCATCATTTCCATTTTACAAATTGGAGAATAGATGCTTAGAGAAATATTAAATAAATTGCTTAAAAACACCCAGCTGATAAGTGGAAGTGCTAGGATTCAAACCCAGTCTGTCTAGTAACACCAAAGACTATGCTGCTTTTTTGACTACACTGCAATGATCAATATAATCTGTGTTAGGTGTCTCCCTATTGTCTGCTTCTTTTAAATCCTAGTGCTGTATTAAATATATCATTATTATTGATAGCTAAAGCATTCCATCAGTGCTAACACCATCTTCCCACAAAATTCCAGATAAATAGAAATAAGAACTCTGGGCAATCCCATGGTGTAAGGATGACAGTTGTACCCCAGGTGGAGAAAACCAAGGATAATCAACTGGAGTGCAACACATGGGAAGGCTAACACATGGGAATGATGACAGGTGATTGGTGTCATAAAGGAGATGCAGAAATTAGACATACAGAACAGAAAGACAAAAAGTCATAGAGAACGAACATAAAATATTCAAGAGTTCAGTTCACTGAGTGAAAGAGAACAAATAACAAGTTTTAGCGAGACAGCAAAGAGCTTTGACTTCTAGACTGAAGGGTTTGGACATATTTATATGAGTAGCCAGAAGTCACTGATAGATTTTGGAAAAGGTAGTGACATGATTGGAATTCTGCTTCAGAAGATTAATCTGGCTGGTGTGTGTAAGAGCTACTGGAGAAAGAAGAGTGAAGGAGAGGGAGAGAAGGAGTGAATGAGAGGGAGAGAGAGAGAGAGAGAGAGAGGTGTGAGGGAGAGAAAGGGGGGAAAAGGAGCAGATCATTTAGGGTCCTGGAGAGGAAAATTAATCCATCTCATTATTGTACTACATGATTGTGTTGTATTCCTATTTACTTACCTTTTCCACTTAATTTTACTCCAAATGACAACTTACATTGTTTTAAAAACTGAAATCTGTCCTTTAAAGAAATAGATTTTTATCCCTTCAAGCTTTGAGACAAATTCAAAAGAGAAGTTTCAGGAATATCTTGTGCAGTGATTTCACTGCTAGATAAATGTACAGCTTCTTGAAGTGAATACCTTGGAAAAATGTCCCAGTGTTTTCATCTAATGTTTAAAAAAAATCACTTTATAGTTTTATCTCGTGCCAAAAACAAATTTCAACCACCATGAAGGAGAAGAAAGTCTGCCTTTCTTATGTGTGATTTTCTGAGAATACATATATCTTAAATTCATATGTTTAGTTAACAGGCAAGCTTCCTTAAAATGAAGTCTAATCTGTGGGGGGTTGTCTTCATTTTTAAATCAATATCTGTCAGAGCTGAGTTTAAAAAGCTGACTGGGTTTCAACTGCAAGCTGGCTTCCACCATCATCATTCAACAGATTGTAGACATCTGTTGTTTTTGGTTGCCCTCCATTTTCCCCACATATTCTGGAAACAGCAACTCTTCTTTCCTCTGGATTTATTCCTGCCCTCTTTGGACTTTTTCCTCTTCTTTCCTTTGGATTTGTTCCTCCCCTCTCAAACCATGTGATTCTGATCATGTGGCCATTCACAGTACCGAGTCCCTAGCCTAGAAATGGGCCCACAACCTGGCCTGACTAATCAGAGTCCTTCTGAGCAAGTTGTGTATTCTGAAGTGGGGAAAGAGTTGTTCCTTCTTTTCTCTGGAGTTACAAGGCTGAGGAAATGTAAGCCTGGAGCTGCCCCCTGCCTCATATCCCTGCATGGACAGGGACCCTGTATGCAGTAGAAGAGAATGAGACCAAAATGTAGAAGTACAGGGAGAGAAAATGGTAATATCATTCAAAACCTGCTTGCTCCCTTCTCATTCTCATCAATGGAAACCAATAAGTTCCTTAAACTAATTTGACTTGAGCTTCCAGTAATTGCAACAAAAAGAGACCTAATTGCTTCACTTACAAATTAGTTCCAATGTACCCAATATGACATCACAGCCTTTAGCTCATCCAATCTTTTTGATGTCCACATCTCTGTTAGATATGTTCTCTTTCTTACTCTATTCTCTTAGATTTTATCCCATCTCTCTGACCACTCCATCTTGGTCTCCTTTTGGCACTTTGCCCCCTGGATTTCCATGCTGTGTCCTTCTTCCTGTGAAATAGTATCAAAACCCACAGCTTCAAAACCCACTTCTATTCTGTTGACTCTAAATCCAACATTGCACAGGCCCCTCCAGCCCAAGGGGCTATAGTAAACTTATTGTCTTTGACACCAAACCTGCTCCTTCTACCTATTATATTCTGTATCTCAACTGATTGACCCATCACCCAACCATAAGCTCAATCCAGAATCCCAAGAATCATTGTTAGAGTCTCTTCCCCTATCTTCTCTTTCCCTCTATTCTATCAATCATTAGATCATACACATGTTATTTTCTAAGTATCCTTCAAATCAGCCCCTACTTTTCACCTTAACATGCCCTACCCTAGTTCAAACTATCTAGTGTGGAATACTACTGTAACTTCCTAGTGACTCATCCTACATCTAGATCAGTCCCTTTATACTGTATGTTCTATCCTATTACCAGAAGGATCTTCCTACAAAACAAATATGACCATTTCACTCCTCTCCTGAACATGCTTCAGGAGATGGCTCCCCATCATTTTTAGGATGAAGTTCTAACTCCTTAGCTTAGTACATACAGCCGTTCTTGAGTCACCAAACATGTATTAAACACTCACCATGTCCCAGGTTCTGTAGTAGATGTTGTAGTTGCAGAAAATAAAACAAAAACATAACTTCTGCCTAAAAGAGCTGCTAGTTTTGGAGAAAAGTCACTAAACGACAGGAACTTGGTTGAAACGTACAACACGAATGCTGTGATTCATGCCTTTTCTAATTCCATGAAAAAACAACATCAAATACATGATCCAAGAGACCTCAACCTGAGTTATTTGCCTACTAGAGACCACTCTTACTTTTAGCCATTTTGCTTGAACTGAGTTGAGGCTATTCTAGAAAAGATTAAAGGAAGATGCATCCCAAAGAGTGACTTTTTGCATTTCTTGCGGCTCCTGATAGATATTAGCACTCAAGGAGATTTGAGCACTACAGACTGGCACTCCTATACCTTGATGAGAATGCTTTGTCTACCTATGGCCGCATAGGTTCACCTTTGGGTCAGATGGCCATCCTGTGGCTTCTAAACACAAAATAAAGGATGCTTTATATCACTTGGTCTCTAATAGCATGCCATAGACTTTAATGCAACATTATGGGGTTACAGTATTTAATTGGTTTGGTGCTTGCTTCCTGTCTACTCCTATAATAAAGGGTACATTAGGTGTGCTTTATGTGTATGGCTTGACTTTGAATAAAACAGCTGCTCTCATTTTAAACTAGAGAAAAAACTAGGAATTATATCACAGGGAACAATCCTTCACCTGATGACCTAATGTATTTTTTTTCCCTTCTAATTTCCATGAGTCTAGACGCATCTTTTGTGAGGAAAAAAATGCTCTCTGGCTGTTAATTTGACAGCTGGAAATTTTTTGCTCTTTTTCACCTGGACTTTCATCACCGATTTCAGCTTGTGGGGGACAGGGGAGCTGTCTCAGAGAAACTATTTTTGAAAGCTGATGAACAATGGTCCAAGGGTGACTTGTGACGCAGAAAAGTAAGCATTAAGCAGATTGTTGAATAGGAAAAAAAAGTTGTTTGATATATTTCCTTCCTCCTGCTGAAGTATTGACCAGAAAAGGCCTTCTTGGGTGCTAGTGAAATTCTATTTCTTTATCCCCTGTGGTTACTAGGTGTGCTCAATTTGAATAAATTCCTTGAGCTTATTCTTTGGATTCATGCAACTTTCTGTATGTATGTTATACCTCAACAAAAAAAGAAAGAAAGGAAAAAAAAAAACCCTGCAACATCCCCTCCCCACCTGGAGATTGGAGGATAAATACATACATACACACATACACACACACACACTCCCTCTTAATGCAAAGTGATTATTTTCCTAAAATATCTTTCTCTTTTCTGTTAGACTATAAATTCTCTTCCTTCTTTATTAGACTTTAAATTCCTTGAGAGTAGGGCAAATGTCTTACATAGTTTACTCTCCTTCTTGGAGCTATTGCATAGGAGATACTTAGATATATGCTGAACAAATGAGTGAGTGAAGCAATGAATAAATGACCAAAGTAAAGATATTAGAAACAGATTTTAATGACTCAGAATAGGAATATAGTAAATTAGTATTCTCTACATTGCAAAAGGCAATTATGTTCATGATAATCTTGGACATTGGCCAGGTTCTCCAGGCAGCTCGAATCTCATAATTGTGGTAAATATTAAATATAATGTTTGACCAATCAAACCAGCCTTATTCTCAGTATTACCAGATAGGCGTCAGGAAGAATAAGGTCTCTGTGACTTAGTGATTGTCTTTAAAGAGTGTTTTAACTACGGTACTGCAGGGTGAGATGGGCTTAGTGTTGGAGCAGGGGACAGGACACCGCCTCCATCCCCCATGTGATAAAATCTTCATTCATGTCATGAGAACAGTCATTGATATTATAGGGACCTGACTTAACATGTATGGTTTTATTTTGTTATTGTTTTCTTAAGCCTTCATCTTGAAAAATTCCATGCTTAGACTGTGGAAGAACAAATAGAATAGAACAAGGTAGAAAGAATATCAGCTGATACTGTAGCCTCACTGCATGAAGCTTTTGGTTTTGCTAACATAAGGGTGTAGGTTTTAACAGCTGTGATGTCTGGGACTGCACAGAGTGGCATGTTATAACTAAGATCCTTGCACGAAGCTGAGATCTTCAAAACATCATGTGGCCCGCAGAAAAGTGGCTCCCTAAAAATACCCACATCCTAATTCCAGGAACCTGTGAATGTTACCACACATGGCAAAGGAGAATTAAGGTTGTGAATGAACTAACCTTATAATAACAAGATTATCCTGAGTTATCTGAGTGGTTCCAATGTCATTACAAGAGTCGTTAAAAGTGGAAGAAGAAGACAGAGGAAGAGATCAGAGCCATGCCATGTGAGAAAGACCTAACTCAGCATTGTTGGCTTTGAAAATGGAAAGAGGACCAACAGCTGAGGAATGTGGGCAGCTTTTGGAAGCTTCAAAAGAAAGAAATGGATTCTCCCCTAGAGCCTCCAGACACCTTGGAATCCTTTTAGCTGACATCTTGATTTTAGCTCAATGAGATTCATTTTGGACTTCCGACCTACAAAATTACAGTTTATGATAATTTACTACAGCAGCAATATGAAACTAATGCAGACTTCAGCCTCCATAAATGTTGGACTAGAAAAAAATCTGCTCATTAACACAGGTAAAGAACAAGGGATTGTAGGGCACCTGGGTGGCTCAGTTGGTTAAGCGACTGCCTTCGGCTCAGGTCATGATCCTGGAGTCCCGGGATTGAGTCCCGCATCGGGCTCCTTGCTCAGCGAGGAGTCTGCTTCTCCCTCTGACCCTCCCCCCCTCATGCTCTCTCTCTCTCTCATTCTCTCTCTCTCAAATAAATAAAATCTTTAAAAAAAAAAAGAACAAGGGATTGTATTTAATTTCCTGGTGTTTTAGGTTAAAACGTGTCCCCTGAGATTTTGTTACCATGGCCTTGCCCTTCACTAGGTGTAGGATCTGGGATTCCCAAACTGAGAAATTATCCAAATAATTTTTCTCAGGGAGCAGCTCCTGGCAAAATGCTCTTAGAAAGACCCAACCTTAGTCCAGGACCTGCACGATTTACACAGATAAAGTTCTGAGAATATCCTACTTAAAATGCCAATCCAAATTTTTTTTTAAAAAGAGAGAGAAAAAATAATCCAGCATAAACCAAGTAAGCAGATACATCAAAGAGTAAAATCAATATCACAGGAGTATCATATAATAGAAAAATGACAGAGAAAGGGAAACAAGTATGTTTTAAATGGTTGACAATAGAAAAGAGAGAATCAGAATAATAAAACAAGATACTATTAAAAAGATCAGACAGATTTGATAAAGAACAACGTGGAAATTCTAAAACTGAAGAAGATAGCCTTTGCAATTAAAATTTTTATGAACATATTAAACAGCAAGTTTGATAGAATAAAAAAGACAATTAGCAAACTGAAAGATAATTCTAGAGACACCGTCTAGAACAATGACAGAGAGGGTAGAAAGAGAAGATCGAAAATATGTGTACTAAGGATTCCTAAAGAAGAGCATCAAGTGAGTGGGAGAGAAGCAATATTTAGAAAATGTATTATATATATATACTTAAAACCAATGTCAAGTAGGTACCGATGAAGAAAGTAAAATGGTTATTAAGTACCTCTCTCTTGACTCTTGCTTCTGGCATAAAGTAAATAATAACCATACACATTGAATAATTAGTCATTCTTTTCTATATTATATGTCATAGGTTTCTCCTTTGCCAAAATATAATTTGCACAATTTAAAAACATTATACTTATAAAAATATAAAATGAATATAAGACGAAGACGTCATTCAACTCATTAACTGGGGAGGGAAGTTTTAAAATGGTAAGGCTTATTCAAAGAACACTTTTTAAATGTTAGAATAAGATTGCTAGGTTAGACACAAAACTGGGCTTGTCCTACAGGACAATGAATGATCACCTTTGTGTTATCTTCCCATCACTGGCATCTCTTTGGGCCAAGATTCGTTTACATTTTTATTATCAGTTTTTTACAAGTTAACCTCCACTCTTTCAGAGATGTAAAATGTCCTAATCAGTAGTAAATAAAATGCCAAACAAAAGTTTACAACCCTAGAGAATCAGATACCTACTTCAGGCACGTTAGACAATGCCCAGCATTCCATGGGCAGGACACCCAGTGATCCTTTCTGCCTATTTCCAAATTGGGGATAGTTTTTCTTAACATTCCATTGATTTGGAAAGATTTCATAGATTTAAAAATCCATTAACACCAAAGTTGGCCCTTCATCATGCTTCATGGGTTTTTCTCAGAATAACTTTAAAAGAGAACTGTACTTCGGTGGGTGGTAGGAAATGATACAATCGGACTACTCAAATACAACTGGGACAGCTGATGTAGGGCAGGCTACTTTCATTTTATCATAAAAAACACCACTAATACCACAACCCAGTTAGGGTTTGCAAAGGTAACTATGTCTTTGCTGCCCATTTGCGATCCAGTCCCCCTATTGCAGCCAGAGTGACCTGCAGTGCAGATCTGACCTTGTTGTTCCCTGGCTGTGAATCCTTGAGGAGCTTTCACACCTCACTGTGGTCCCTGCAGCATTTAGTGAGCACGCATATCCCGCTAGCCCTTCCTCTCACTATCCCTGTGTTACCACCGCAGGCTCGTGACCCAGCCAAACTGAGCTTCTTTCCAGTTCTTGAAAAGCCACTCTCCAGTTTGCCTTTAGGTGTCCCAAAATGCTATTCTCTAAGTCTGGACTATTTTCCTCCATCTTCAGAAACTAATTCTTCCTTATATAACTATATTAGTTTAAAACTTGTCTTAGCTCAGATTTCCTAGATGACAGAGCCTAAAGCAAGAAATCAGTGCTAGTGCTTTGTGGGGAGGGTGGGGATGTGTAATCCTAGGGCGAACAAGTGTGAGAAAAACAGGTGAAGCAAGATAGGATGTGAAGCAACGGGCAATGTGTTAGCACTCTGACCACCGCTTCAGCACAAGCCTTGAGAAGTACAGCAGTTTGCTCAGCAGATGTGATTGTTGAGTATTCAAGATTTCTCAAGGTGACTGTACAGACCACAATGCCTCAAAAGGGGAGAAAGTAAGAAGGGGAATCTGCCCCAACCCCATGTATCTTTTGTTTCCCACTAGGCTGGTCTTTAGAGGATCTCAGCTTTATGCCAAGATCTTAGTTCTAACTTGCCACACTGTGCATTCCCTGGCCTCATGGCCCTTAAAACCCCAAGTGGGGTGAACCACCTCATCCTTCTAGGTCATGACATCTGGCCTTTTCTGCAGCCTCTCAGAGTACCAGATCCCATATCCAGTGATGTGTGCAGGGAATCAATATATGCTGCTTATATGTGCCAAGATATGCCACTTGGGATAAGAATTATTTTGAGCTGAAAGCATTTGGGATTCAAGAGATACAGAAAGAAGCATTTCTGGAGCTTCCCTTCTCTGATCAAAAGCAAAAACTTCTGAGAAATGAATACTGCCGGAAATCCCCTCTCCCAGGGAAGGTTTATGGTCACAGAGAAGATGGAAATTCAGCACCGAGTGGATCTGCACAAAGAAAATATACTCATTGGTTTCTCCCATATATTTACCTTCTCATAGTTTGTCCTCCTTGGAATCCTAAAACCTTTTTCTTTGTTTTGCACTTCTCTACAAATTTACTATTCTTTGTTAAGATGCTATATAAGCCCAAATGTTTTTGTTTTTGTTTTTGTTTAGAGAGGGAGAGAGAGAGAGAGAAATGGGGAAGGGCAGAGGGAGAGAGAGAATCCCAAGCAGGCTCTGCACCCAGCACAGAGCCTGACATGGGGCTCGATCTTGCAACCCTGAGATCATGACCTGAGCCAAAAATCAAGAGTTGGACATTTAACTGACTGAGCCACCCAGGTGTCCCTATATAAGCCCAAGTTCTAACCACCTCTTTCAGTTACTCATCACTGAGTTTCTCCCACATGTATTCACGCTACTCTGTTTTTCTTGTGCTAACCAATCAGCCTTTGTCAGTCTACTTCACAGGGCCCCAGTCAGCAAACCTAGAAAAGTAGAGGAAAAGTCTTTTTCCCTTACCTGCAAGTATTTCCAGAATAAGGAGTAAAATGTTCTAGTTTAGATCCTCTGAGAAGCAGATGTCAAAACTGTGTTAAGTGTCCAAGATATTGATTGTGTGAAACAACTGTGAGGAAATTGAGGGAGGGGCAAAAAGGTAGAAAAAGTAGAGAACGATGTGAAAGCAAAATGGAGTCGGGGAAGGAGGTTCTTACTAAGAAAGTTCTAGTCAGACTGATGGGGAATCCTAGGGCCAAAGCTGCCTATCATAGGAATCCTGTGTTGCACGGGAATGGGCCAGCCTCAGGATCCCTCTGGGACGTAGTCTCTGGCAGAGAGAACCTGGGGAAGTGGGGCATCAGCACCAACCCAGTAGTGGATTCAGAACACAGAAGCTGGAGTCATCCATTGCTTCTGTCCCTCTCAGCAGATCTGAGTGGTGCACAAGGAGCGAAAATCCCTAGCTGAGTGGCAGAGACCAAGATGGGGGCCAGGACCCTGGGTGTTGGGTCCCTGGTGTTGGCGGCAGAGCCCAGTGTAGGCGGCTGAGAGAATCTGAAGTGGCAGATAAGATCTGTGTTTGACACAAGAGTCAAGGCAATTCTACCAGGAAGTCTGCCTTCAAAAGCATATTAGTCTTTCATCCTATGTTCGGGGCTCCTAGTCTTTGCTCTGTGATTCCTTTATCAAAGCATGATTATACTTTATTGTAATTGCGTATTTATCAGTAATCTTTCCTGATAGTGTAAGCTCTGAGGAGGCAGGGACCATATCTGTCTTGTTCGTGGTCCTCAGAAGGGGCACAACAAAGAGAGTTGAACAGATGAGAAACAGAACCCCCGCCGTCTGCCAATGATACTTTCAAGGCTATGAAATGATCTGTGGACTCTTTTATACCTAAGATTCTCTATCTTTAAAACAAGTCTCAATTAAAAACATATATGCATACATACATAAAGCCTCTTTGAGAGGTTGTGAAGGATAACCTTATAAAATGATGTTGAATGGAACTTTTCTTATATTTTTAGAATTTTCCTAAACCCTAAAGATGAGGCCAGTGGTTAATAAGCCCATTCACATTCTAAATATTGCTGAGGAAGCTTCCAGCCACCCCATTCCAGGACTTGCATGGAAGAGATGCAAAGCAGGCCCTTGCATTCCTCCCCCTTCCCTCCCACCACACACACACACTTCCCCTCCCCCAGCTGTGTTACATAAACAAATGAGAGTTCATTTAGAAAGAGAATGTTTGAGGAGTGAAGAGTGTTATGGCTTTTCTCCTCTCTCCTGTTGGAACATGAAGTTACTGCATGCTTCATGCTCCATCGTGAAGATGATGGGGTAATGAAGAAGAGTGTTCTTTGCTGCAAAGTGGAGTTGGGGTGGGTGGTTCTAGAGAGAAGCATGGTAGAGATCTACACGCCTGCAGTAGAAGACTGCAGTCATCTGGCAGCTTAGTCTGGGGCCACCAGGAACAGGCAGAGCTTTTAGGAAGAAGGATTTATGTCCCTTGAGCTTGGGGCTGTAATTGTACATGCAGCGTGTGCCTCCTACCTGCAGAATTCTGAAGATGGGAGGCTGTAATTCCACCCTACTGCGCACCCTCACCCCAGACTATGTAAGTTGGTTTCCACAAGCTCTGTATAATTCTGACATTCTGGGAATGGAATGTGGTTTACATTTTTATGTCATCTTTGACTCTGAATTCCTACATCTCTGAGTTAGTTCAGTCTGTGGATCATCTTCCCTCATGCACCCTAGACAAGGAGCAGCCTTTTTTTGATTTCCCCTTTGATGTCTGTCTCCCACAGGAAGCAGCTGTGTGTGGAGCAGAGGAAAGGGCTTCATGTCACCCTGTTGTTTTCACCCTTTTCCCCTCAGGACTGTTCTTTTCTCATTTCTCCTTTCCACTGGGGTCCCTGAGAAATTAATTTCCCTTTACTTTTTCCTGTAAAACAACTTAGACCACTGCATCCTACTTGCTCAGGGACCTATATTTACCTATACTTAACATGCTCTGCAAGCAATGGACCATTTTCTCCAAAGCTTCCACCTTGAGCAGCAGTAAACTCTGTTACCGGTCTCTGAAATTATATAGCTGAAGTAAGAGATCTGATTCAGAAGTGACTGAAAAGTAACTGATACGCTACCACTGTCCACCCCCTTCCCTAGTTCCCTAGAGGGTTAGCGAGAGGGCATGGTGCCCTCCATCAGGCCTGGGATGGGTCTCAAGGCAATTTCGAAGGTGGGAGAGAACAATATGTTTCTCTGCTAGATAAACTATGACTACCCCCACTTTTGAAAGCAGATGCTGCGAAAGTCAATTTTGGTTTTAAATAACACATTTTTGTCCTCTTCATTTCACATCTGTCACATGAACTGTGCCAGAATACATTTAATAAAGAAGTCCGTGCTAATCATTAATTATGACACAATATACCAGTTGTATTGTGTTCTAATGTAACTCACACTTGTGGGTTTCAAAAAGCTTCCCCAGATTTAATTAATCCTCAGCTTTGCTAATGAAAAGCATGGCTTCTACCCGGTGTGAGTTTGGGTTTCTAATCTGTTCCTTAAGGTCACCTCATTTTTCTTGAAAATGCACATTTGTAGTTTAACACTGCAGATCTTTCACATTCCCTATTAAGCAATTATTTTGATTACTTCATTATCTTTCTTTTTTTTTCCTAGACTATTTAGGTTGGTTTCTGCCTACTGCTAGCCAAGTGTAATTCCGACATTCTCTCTCACTCCCTTTATTAGCATGATTTGCATTAGCAAGGGATTCATTTTCATTCTGAAGACTGAAAACAATTTCATTATCTGATAAAAATTATCTCCTCATATGCTGTAAGAAGCAATTCTCCTCATTTATGGTCTCATTAAGCATTTCATATACCTAATACATCTTCTCAATTCTTCCTCTTTCCAGAAGTAATCATTCTTGTGGCTCAACTAACAAAATCTTGGGCTTGGAATTCTCATTTTTGCCTTCCTTCCCTCTTTTGTTCTTTCTTTTCCTGATGTAGTAACTGCATCATCTCTGTGAACACTGGCTATTTCCTTCTCTTCCTACACAGTTTGTTCAGGTTTCGCTCCAACACCTACACTGCTGTATCATGAGTTGTAAGTTTACATTTCTATTGTCCTTAGTGGACTATAAGCATCTGAAGGGTGGGCCACAGCTTCCAGATAGTTATATTTTCAGAGCCTGGAACTGTGTCCAGTGTATAGCAATAATCAAAAGATGTGTATTGAATAGATGAAGGACTAAGGACACATGCGCAATCATTTTTATTTTAAAAATTTGTACTTTTCAAAACACAGGAGAAAGTGGAGAAGCCAGAGCAACTTGATAAGGAAATGAATCAGTTGGACAAACCAAGGCAAGCTAAAGAGATACATAGATCTATAAGTAATAGGAAAGAAGTGCTTTAACTGCCCTAGTGGGAGCTAAAACAAACTTGAGCCTGCAAGGGGCCAGTTGAGCAAGAGCAAAAATCCAAAACAATTATCTGGAGAATATGGATACATCACAATGATTACATGGGGCAAGTTCTAAGTCAGACCTAGTGGCTTCTGTGCAAATAAGATACTGAATCATGACTGTTTCTTCTCACCAAATCTCTAAAATGTGACAGATATTGCTGAAACATTCCTCTGTCTGATGTCACATTCTTGATTTATTTCTCAGTTTTATTCATCCCTCAAGGAGGAAAAAAGTAATCAGAATACTTCCTTTTCACCATAAGCATGTCAGAAATATAAGGAATGCTGAAGAACCATCCTGTGGCATTGGGGTCAATCCCATAGAAATGCCAAGGTAGCTCAGCCTGCCGCTTGGAGCTGAGCCTATTTTAATGGAAGCAGAGTTCCCTAGCAGGTTTAGATTACATTAAATTTAAAATGCTATTAAACCTTTAAATGGAGAGGTCAAGCTATAGGACTTTGGTGGCTATAGGACTTTGGAGATAGGGAAGCAATCTAGGTTGGAGATGAAAATTTGGAAGGTTTTAACACATACATGGTACAGATATGGTCATCCTGAGTGAGAGTAATGGAGAAAAGGGAGCACGTACGAGAAAGGAGAGTTTTTTGCTTAAAACTGGTCAATCTTTTAAGTAAAGGGTTAGCGAACTATGACCTGTAGTGAAAGGCCCTCTGCTGGTTTTTGTTCAGTCTTTGAGCTAAAAGTGGTTTTACATTTTTAAGTGGTTAGGAAAAACTAATCCAAAGGAGAAGAGTATTTCATAACACATGAAAATTACATGAAATTCACATTGATAATTAGAGTTCTATTGGGACACAGCCATGCACATTTGTTCACATATCGTCTATGATTGCTTTCGCTCTACAGTAGCAGAGCTGCCTGGTTGCAACAGAGACACAGCCTAAAATATTTACCATCTTGCTCTTTACAGACCAAGTTTGCTGGCTTATGGTGTCACGTGAGAACGCAAGTCCTGGAAGTGCTCTGCTATTGTTGCCACTATGAGGGAAACCAGTCTGACTATGAAAGGTGGCAGGGAGGAAGGTTGCTGAGATACTTGCCAATTAACAGAACCAGAGCCCAGAAGTGACTGTGACACTCCTAGACGGAATCAAACCTGAAGCTCACTTCACCAATGCCCTTTACAGTCAATGAGGGAATAAATGCCCTTTATTGTCTGATCCAGTTGGATAGATTTCCTATCATCCAAATAAAAAAATTTTTTTTAACTACTACAGTTATGAGTCCAGAGGTAAAGCATAGTCCTTTCTCCCCTTAATATATGCCAACTTGATTCAAATCTCCCATTTCATAGCCTGTACAAGTCCAAGGTTGTCCTCATGATTTCTACAAACTCCTAAAGACTTATCATCTCAGTTGCTAAAACAGAATACCATAGATTGGGTGGCTTAAACAACAAGTATTTATTTCTCACAGTTCTGGAGGTTGGGAAGTCCAAAATCAAGGTGCCATCCAATTCAGTGACTGGTAAGATCTCCTCTTCCTGGTTTAAAGATGACTGCCTTCTTGCTATATCCTCACACAGCAGAGAGTTAGCTCTCTAGTATCTTCTTATAAGGGCATTAATCCGGCATGAGGACTCCACCCTCAAGACCTCATCTAAACCTAATTACATCCCAAAGACCTCATTTCCAAATACCATCAAATTGGGGGTTAGGATTTTAACATATGATTTTGGGGGGGACACAAACATTCAGGCCATAGCACTCATGGTCCTTGCTCCATGAAGTCCATGTCCATGACATATGCTGTCTATTTTTCACCCATTCTACCTCATCACAAGTTTCCCAAACCTACACACATACTCTGAACCTATCATTTTGTGAATTTAGCAATTTTACTTAGGGCTTGAGAGATCATTAAAGGGGTCACTTTAACTACTATACAATCTCCTACATCTCCTGGCTATCCATTCTGTTCTCCTCTCTTTACTCTCTTATTCCTCCATTTCCAGAAAAAAATTAATTCTTCTCTTTGTAGGATGAGCAACAATCCTAGCCTGCCTAGGACTGTCTTAATTTGGGGACCATCCTGTTTTTTGCACTGAAAGTCCTGGGTGAAGTGGGAAGATCTGTGACTCTATCTCCTTGTCTCAAGTAAAGTCTTTTTACCTGCTTCTCTGAAGCATCAAAGCCAGCCCACATCTGTAGCTCACAGACACCACCTGCTCCAAAAGACTGAAACATCTTCCTAATCAAGGCAAGTCTCCTTGAAGGGAATAACAGTACCAGATGTTTTGAAAATAAACACTTCTTATCATTAGATGCATGTATACTTAGGGTTGTTATGTCATCTTATTGAATTGATGCTTTTATCATTAAAATGAAATGTTTCATTTTACCTCTGACAGCAATTCCTATCTTGAAATCTATCTTGATATTAATATAATCACACAGGATCTCTCATGTTCACTGTTCATATGGTATACATTTCTCCATCCTTTTATTTTCAACCTGTCGGTGTTTTTATTTAAAATGCACACAATCTCTGCCTTTTAACTAGAAGTGTGGATCCATTTAGAATTAGTGTAATTAATGACATGGTTAAATGTAAGTCAAATGTAAGTCATCGAGACTTTTAGGTCAGTCCATTATCCTTTGCCTTCCATGTTTTTGATGAGACATCAGTCTTTATTTTTATCATTGTTCCTTTCCTTAGTATGTTACATCTTTTTCTCCTAGATGACTTAATGTTTTTTTCCTATCTTTGGTTTTCAGAAGTTTGAATATGATTAGCTTGGGTATGGGTTCTTTTTAAAAGGCAGAGATCATTTCTGTGAGCCAGAGATGCGGGCTGGCCTTGATGGTTTCCATTCCACAAGTTTACTGTCTGTTTTTTTCTTCTGTGGTGCCTGATTTGATATTAAGTTCATCTAGTGAATTTTTTAAATGTCAGATATTATAGTTTTCAGTTCTAGGATTTCCATTTGGTTCTTTTTTTATAGTTTCCATATCTTTCTTGATATTCCCCATCACTTTACCCATTATACCAATCTTCCTAACAGATTCCTTTACATGTGTAACATAGTTATTTTAAAGTCTTCATCTGCAATTTCTAACATCTGGGATTTTCACGGATCTGTTTGACTATTTTCCCCCTTGATTGGGGGCACATTTTCCTGCTTCTTTATATATATATATATATATATATATATAAACAAAGAATTTGATAAGCCCCTTTTACTTGGCTGGACTTGAATTCCAAAACTTGTCTCTCCAGCACCAGGCACCTGCTGAAACCTCTGTTTGGCTCATTAAAACTTCCAGTTGTTACTTTCCACTGGATTCCCTGGGGTCTGATTACATGCAGGTGGGAGCCAACAATTTGAGGGGAATTTGTGCAGATTTAGGGGCCCCCCACTCTGTCTCCCAATTTTCTGAAATATTCTTCCTTAATCTCAAGCTACTATGAAAAACCCCCACTCTGCCTTGTGAATCCTCAGTCCCATTCATCTGCCTCTTCCTGACTGAGCTCTATCCTTCACGTACTTTATAAGATGAGGAGTACCGTCAAGGAAAGAGCTATCAAATGTGGATCTTGGGCGCCTGGGTGGGAGCACCCAACTCTTGATTTCAGCTCAGGTCATGATCTCAGGGTCTTGAGATCGAGCCCTCCGCCGGGCTCTGCACTCAGCAGGGAGTCTGCTTGAGATTCTCTCTCTCCCTCCACCCCTCCCTGCTGCTCATGCTCTCTCTCTCTCCCTCTCTGCCTCTAAAATAAATAAATAAATCTTTAAAAAATAAATAAATAAATGTAGAACTTATGTAGTTTTTTCCCCTTTATTTCAAGGATCATGTCCCCCTCAATTTCTGCGTATTTTCAGCCATTCCCCAGGGCTTCACATAGTTATTTGAATTCTGATTTTATAATTATTTACACTTCTTTTTTAGTCCGAAGTTCAAAATTGTTATGACCAGATGATAGTTCAATGAAAGCTACTCTGCTAGTAACCAGAAGTGAATACCTCTTATTACTAAAACTCAATCAATCCATCAGTCAATCAATCAATCGATCTCTGGTCTTTCTAGGCAGAACTGAACTTTCCTGAAAGGTGCATGTGATAATATAATATGTAATTAAAGTAAGAGATAACTGTACTGCGGATCCACGACCTGCTAGTCGCTGTTCCGTGTGCTTTACTCCTCCCCAACTTACGGATGAGAAAGCTGAAGTGCAGAGAGGTTAAGAAGCTTACCCAAGTTTATGTAGGTGGTCAGTAGGAAAGCCGGGACTCCAGCCCACATGGCCCGATGTGATCACTGGCTGCCTTAGCCACTGCACAGTGGTTATTTAGGTGTGGGCTGCTCTTCAGTGTGGCCTTTCCTTGATGGAGACAGTTTAGAGGGGATTTAAGCTTGTAGCAGAGGACGAACCGAATATACTTTGTGGTTCTTTTAAACCAATGAATCCATTATCCTATAAAAATTAGAATCTCCAGTCAACCAAAAATATTTTCACGTCAGAAAAATTATTTTCCCTCAGTCAGAAATCCAGAAAATGTCCACATAAAATGGTATTTCCATGTATACTCAGCTCCCACAGAATCGTTTCTCTTTTCTTGACTTCAGAATTTGACTTATGGCACCTCGAGCAGAACTATTCATTGTGGTTTTGCCCGAACTGCCGCGGTGCTGATAGTATACTGTGTTCATTTCCAATGCAGTGTTGATATTGATAAACCAACTTACTTCAAGCAATTCAAAGCATCAACCTTTTCAAAGCATGAACCATTTCAAAGCATGAACCTATTGAAAAATAGCGTTTGGGTGTGTTTTTCCATACCACCCCAAATGCACTGGAAAAGTATTTTTTACCAATAAAATTGCTCTAAGAGGAAAAGCCACATTTAAGGGTTTTTTTTCCTGAAACTGTTTCTAAGATCAATAAAAATATCCCTTTTCCTGATACCTATCTTTTGCTATATGCCTCCCAAATTGTTTTAAATGGACAAATCAGAAGTGGATATTGTTTTGCAAAAAGCAAACAGAAGAAAAGAAAAATCCTTGAAAGCCTGCAAAATACAACCCTTGGAAGTGTACAGTCCTTGAGACCATCTATGAAATGGGCTGCATTTCACCGTAGGCTGCCGTCGAAGAAACAGTTCATTTAGAATATAATCTCATGAGGCCCCACAGGAAAAACTGTTCTCTGGAATTGGTACTGGGAATAGCAGCGCTCCTAAGTACAAGGTCTGCTTTGCCCTCACAACTCTAGTGATGTAAGGCGTTGCATTTGCCTGTGAACGCTGGCTGCCAGAAAACACGCAGCAGCATCTCTGGCTGACCCCTAGTGAGTGTTAAGGTTGTAACACCATCTTTTTTTTCAAGAAATTAATTCAACTCCTGGCTCCATCATAAGTCAGATGATATTTGTGTTCTACCTTTACTTGTTTTCTTTGCCTCCTTTTTCTCATCTGGCTTTAACTAATCTTAGCTTTGTATTGAATCCATACTTGTAAGCTCTCTTGCATCCTTTTTGAGGAGGTCTGAAGATAACTGACTAAATGATCAGGATTTGATGGCCATAGTTTTCAAAATAAAAAACACTGAACTGTAAATGAAAGTTGAGAGAGGCAGACGAAAACCTGAAAACAATGTCACAAATTATATGGAAAGGGTTAATAGCCTGGACATCGAAGGATCTTGGAAATCGACAATAACAACAAAATAAATAGATAGGCGTACAAGTAAAAAGTTGAGTAAAGGACTTGAAGAGACATGAAAATAGAAAAAAATGTGATGAGCAAATAACAAATGTAAGAACGATTCAACTTCAGTTGTCGTCAAAGAAATGCAAATTAAAATTTAATGAGATGAGAAACTTCCATTTAAAAAAATGGGGAAATAAATTCATTGGTTTCCTTGAACCTACCTTGCTCCCTGACCTCGAGGACAGGGTAGGGGGCAGACATGCCAATACGCATGTGTAAAATAGAGTGGCTCCCACGTGAGCATGTGTATGGTAGGTGGAGGGACGGTTGGGGCGGGGGGGCCAGGCGGGGGAGTGTACAGCAGGAAAGACAGGTCCGAGGTAGTGGAGATGCCTGGGCTGAATCTAGGATGAAGAGCTGCTATCATTAGATGTGACTCTTTTGGGGCACCTGGGTGGCTCAGTTGGTTAAGCTACTGCCTTCAGCTCAGGTCATGATCCTGGAGTCCCTGGATCGAGTCCCACATCGGGCTACCTGCTCTGCAGGGAGTCTGCTTCTCCCTCTCCCGCTCCCCCCTCTTGTGCTCTTTCTCTCTCTCACTCTCTCTCCCAAATAAATAAATAAAATCTTAAAAAAAAAAAAACATTAGATGTGACTTTTTTTTTTAAGATTTTATTTATTTATTTGAGAGAAAGACAGCAAGAGAGAGAACACAAGAAGGGGGAGGGTCAGAGGGGGAAGCAGACTCCCTGCTGAGCAGGGAGACGGATGTGGGACTAGATCCTGGGACGCCAGGATCATGACCTGAGCCAAAGGCAGTTGCTTAACCAACTGAGCCACCCAGACACCCTAGACGTGACTCTTTGAAGGACAGAAGTAAGTGGTATTCTTCATGTATAGCCTCTGGCACATAGTGGGCAATAAATATCTTCTAAACGAAAAGAGTGAGAAAAGACATTCTTGCCAAAAAGCAAAGGTACAAAGTAATGAATAAAATCCATCAAATGAACAAATATATGCATGAACAAATGAGCTAAGTTTTTCAGGGAAATACTAGTGTATTTATGAAGGAGATTTATTTTTATTTTTTTTTAAAGATGTTATTTATTTGATAGAGAGAGAGAGCACATAAGCAGGGGGAGCAGCAGAGGGAGAGGGAGAAGTAGGCTTCCCGCTGAGGGGCTCAATCCCAGAACCCTGGGATCATGACCAGGGCCCAAAGCAGACGCTTAACTGACTGAGCCACCCAGGTGCCCCTAAGAAGGAGATTTAAATGACCAGCCTCCAAGGGACAAAACAAAGATTTGATATATATTTTTTCCTTCCTATGGATCATTACCATATACTTCATTATTAAGAAGTAGAACTCTAGACAATACCTTTGGATCTAATTACATCCTGATTTTTCTAACTGCATCTCATCCAGACCACCAGGTCTAAACACTCCCAATTTGGGCATTTTCCCAACCAATATGCTCTGGAAAGGCATCTGTACTGTACCTCAGGAAATATGGATAGTTGCCTCAAATCTCAATACTTTTCAGTCTAAGATTGTATTTTACTGGCTCTTAGGGAAGACAATTAGATATGCTGTAGGACATATATTTAAACGTTAACGTTGATTGTTTCATAGGAGTGGATTTCTGGGTAACTTTTATTTTCTACTTTGTAACTTTCAATATTTCACAAATTCTCTATATTAGTTCTGAATTGTTTTTGCAATGATGAGAAGAGAAATCGGTTCAAGTTATTCTTGTGAATCTTGTGGGGGAGAATTAGGACAGTAGTGAAACTCTTAGAAAATCTTCAAATTATTTAGAAATCTGCTGAGTTTTCTTTCACATTGTGTACAGTTTTAAGGGAGGGTTCAAGCTGATTTGCACTCGGGCAGAATGTGGTTTTTAGACCTGTTTTATTCTAAGTTATTAAATACAAAACGTATAAATGTTTCGTAACTATAAAACAGGACCAAAGGCAATTTAATAGCAATTAATTTTGTGTTGTTTCCAAAGCTCCAGTTGAAAATGTCCTTGTTCTAATAAAATCTCTATGCCTTTTAACCCAGCGTTTTAACTAATGAATTTAATTATGAAAAAAACTGCTGTCACTAAAGTCTTCCTCTTAATCATGCCCGTATTTATGACCAAAAAAAAATCTGTTGCTATGGAAATTTTTTTTTTTTTTAAGATTTTATTTGACAGATAGAGAGAGACAGCGAGAGAGGGAACACAAGCAGGGGGAGTGGGAGAGTGAGAAGTAGGCTTCCTGCAGAGTAGGGAGCCCGATGTGGGGCTCGATCCCAGGACCCTGGGATCATGACCTGAGCTGAAGGCAGACGCTTAACGACTGAGCCACCCAGGTGCCCCTGCTATGGAAATTTTAGAGTCAGAGTTGCATCTCATAAAGCTCTACTGAAGTGTAAAGCAAAAATAGGAAACGAATCTTCAGTAAAGAGAAACTTCTTAATATATTTTTAAAAACGTTGAAATTATAGATTGTAGATGGATTTTACAAATGAACCTCATTTTGCATAACAAGTAGTCACGTAAAAAGTTCTGCATATATCTAATTTTGGAAAATCAAATAATTTAAAGTATAACTAGGGAACTTACCATTGACAGGCATTGCACAGGGGATCTGTCTCAATTTAATTAAACATTTATTGAGGCTTTACTATCTTATATTAAAAATTAATATTTTCATAGATGGAGTTTCCCCAAATTGAGCACATTTATAATTTGACATTAGTTTCAAAATGATTTTTAGTTGTCACTAAAATCCCAAATAACAGAACCAGATGTGAACTACAGCTATATAATGAGACCAGCGTCATAACTCACATTTAATAGTTATTTACCGACAGGTGAGCCAATGACCACACAAAACGAGCTGGCAAACAGGATGAAGAAGGTAAATGATGCACTTGCTTTTAACTTATGAACTATCTCACGTATGCAAAAAGTAGAGACCAATGTAACAAACCCCCAGCTGAAAAAAGTACAAATGAAACTTCTTGGGCCTTCTTGTTAGATCTCATTCCCTCTCCTCCGTGACTCCAAACCTGAACTTGGGCTTGCCCATGAACCTGCATCGAAAAATGCTTTTAGTACATACTTACACATCCATAATTACTCTATATTAGGTCATTTCCCCTGTTTTAATAACTTTTATATAAATGGTGTCTTCATATATGTTTTCTGCAACACTTCACTTTTTCTCTTTTACTCAACCTACTTTTGAAGCGTATCCAGATAAATACGTCTCTGATTCATTTACAATATTCTGCAGTAGTCTGTTACACATTCATTTCTAACTTCTGTGTACTATCCTACTGCATGATGACACGGTCATTTATTTATCTGCTCTCCACCTGAGAGATATTAGGTAGGTTTGTTTCTTTGTGTTTGGGGGGGGTTGTTTTTTGCTATTGTAATCAATGCATCAGTGAACAGTTTTGCATGAGTTTCCTTGGGCACGTGAGCGAAGCTTCTTTGGGAGATATACCACAAACATTTCAAGCATGGGAAAATGAGAAAAGGTGCTTCCACAGTGGGCTTCCTGGTCTACTGTTTTCTCCCCTAATCAACAGCTATGGGCTTGTCCAATCCTGTGTACACACAGATAATATTAAATTATTAAAATTTATGTTTCCATAGATTGAAGATAGCCTTGATGACATTATATATATTTCACCTAGGTTTCCAGGCTTTATGGACACCTTCCAAGATACCTTAGCAAACAATGAAGT
This sequence comes from Mirounga angustirostris, assembly GCF_029215605.1. Lineage (NCBI taxonomy): Eukaryota > Metazoa > Chordata > Mammalia > Carnivora > Phocidae > Mirounga > Mirounga angustirostris. Next base: position 24,058,158 of record NW_026991713.1, read on the forward strand.
ATCCAGTCTTAAGCTAAATGAAAGCCGAAGGAATGTGGGGTGGACTCACACACTTACGCCATCCTTTGAGTTAAGGTTCTAAGACTGCATGGTGAAAATGTTAACAATGCAAACCTCTGCGCTGAAGGGCGCTATTAAGAGCCAAATAAGCAGTGCACGAGCCAGTGCCCGAGGAGTTCTGGGAGCTCGACACTGTGCCATTTGAATTAGGATGGAAAGATTCATGTAATGCGCAGAAGGAGAAGGAAGAGCGATGCAGACTAGAGGCAGAAACCAAGTTTCTAGTACTGTCCAAAAATGTGCCATTTTCCCCTGTAATTCAATGAAGGAGAACAAGTCAGCTGGGGTGGGGAATGCGTAAAGCACCTACACATGAAGTGAACCGAGACTACTGCGTTTAAGCCTCTGAATAGCTGGCAGGTGGTCAATTTCTAAAGCAATTTCTTGGAGATTGATATGGAGAAAGATATGGGGAGCTCTGCGGTTTTATTACCCATCACTTAGCTGCTGGCCCTGGCTCCTATTCTCTCGCTGCCTGCTTCCCTCCCTTCTCTTTCTGCTTTCCTTCTTCTTCCTCTTTCCGTTTGCGTCCTGTCATTCTCTAATTAAAATAGAAAACATCGCAGGTGTCTGCTGTAAAGCATTTGCAGACACTGGATATTACATGAAAAAAATAAGCAGCTGCAAATTGTGTCATTTGGTCTTTAAAAAAAAAAAACAAACAAAACAAAACCTGAACGACATTTCTGGAAATAAACACATCTTTCATCCTGGTAGGTTTGAATTTATTTTTTGTTTGTACTTCAGCCCCTTTGCTCGCCATTTCCTCACTGCCTTGTACAGAAAGTTTCAGCTTTAACCAGGAGTGTTCCTATTTTAGAAGAAATGGGGGAATTTCTGGAATTATGGCTTAAAATGGGGCAACTGTGTCTGTAGGGTGTGGTGCAATTTTAGGCAGTGTTTCTCTTGGTCAAAACAACGCCTAAGAATAACAGCAGCTGTAAGTGACTAAAAGTGGAGAAAAAGTACAAATGTGCTGAAATATTATCTGTGATAGTTGGAAGGGATCTGCCATCCCCAGTATATTGGCATGGATGACAATGGGGACTCCACCCCACCCCCCACTCCGGCCACCATGTTTTCTTGGGGGCATCCCCTCAGGTCCGCAAGTCATTTAAAAAAATCCGCTCCTACAGCAGACAATAGGTGTTCCAGTTTTAGCCTGAGGCTCAGCTATGTCCTCCTTTTCCTTGACTTTCAAATTTCCCGGAGCAGTGGGATGGGTGCAAGAGAGGGGAAGCCTGTGTAGCAATGAAGAGTTTAAGTTCTCCAGTCAGACAGAACCAAACTTAAATCTTGGTTCTACCTCTAACTGTGATCATTAGGCAAATTGTTTAATTGACTTATGCTTTTGTTTCCTTATCAGTTACATGGGGTCAGTCATTCTATGTGCATCATGGTCATAAATCTTGTGAGGACAGAAGGAGACGATGCATATGAAGTATATAATAATATAGTGTCTAGCATGGTAGATGCTCCAGAAAGGTTAGGCAGTGATGGTGGAGGTAGTGATGGTGGAGGTGGTGGTGATACCTTCCCTCCCCCTCCTTTTATACCCCCATAGTGCCATCTTACCTGGTCACATCCATCCACCCATCCATCCATCCATCCATCCATCCAAGAAGTGTTATAGTCCTCTACTATGTGCCAGGCATTATTCTAGGGTCCTATAAAACAGTATATGACTTTATATCCACTAATATTTAAAACAAAAATGAAAAGCACCCAGTTAGTAAAAACTTACTAGTGGGAGGCATGCATATACACTCCTTGGAAATTAATATTAGGTTGAAGTGAATGGCCTTGGTTATGAGTGATGCTCTATTTCCACACCTATTAAATGTGTAGGTAATTTGTTGTGCTTTTTTGCCCCTGGTGGCTAAACTTCCCGTAAGTTAAACTCTCTCTGTGAGAAACACAAAACCCTTGAAAGCATCCTCTCTCCCACAAGAGAAATTTATAAACTCCAGTCTCTGGTCAAAGGATTCGGAAGCCCTCACCACGTAAGAGCCGTCACTATCCTAACGGTTTTCTGCAAGACCCAAGCTTTATTTCATATGAAGGTATGGTCATCAGGCAATTTCTTTTTCTGAATTCAATGGGAAGTATTTTGTTCTTTTCTCTTTCTCTTCCACTGCAGTATAGTGTCCTTCTGGAGGCCACTAGCGCCATCCTCCCAGTTACAGAAATCAAAGTTCTTCCGACATTGCCTCGTGTGCCCTGGGGACAAAATTGCTCCCAGTTGAGAACCACTGTTTTAATCCAATCTTGTTCTGTGGATGCATCTAGAGACAACCTACACGTGAGCTGTATAAACATGGGAATAGCTGCACCGGGCACACTATTCATACTTTTAGGAATAGTTCTGTGAGATGGTTTTAATAAGCTGCAGCAGCATTGTCATTTAATTCAGATACAATTTAAGACATCACTCAAAACTACAATTTTTGAGGAAATTTAGCTTATGTAAGAAACCATTTTATTTTGCTTGTTATAAGAAGACAGTTCCCAAAATGTATTCAAACCAAGAAAAAGAACATCAATTAAATCCTTTATAAGGTTAGTTAACATGTAAAGAACGTTTAGGGAATAATCGACACCATCCAGTTGAAAAGGCTTCCTCCTGATATGATACAACCATTAGCAAGGTCAAAAAGTCTCTCAAGATGGAATATAGATGGCAGCGAGATATCAAATGGGACCTGAGAAAAAGCAGAAAGTGTTCATGAAATGCATCGTTTCAAACTGTTGGCTGAAGGAAAGTTCTCAAACATTCAAATACCAATTCCATATAATGGTTTTATGTGAAAGATATTTAACTCTTGCCTAAGGCCAAATGCCAAGTTTCATATCTCTGCATGGCTAAAATGTCACACGAATCATTTTAGACCCTATTAAGATTCATAGATTAGCCTATAAAACAGTAGATATTTTAGAAATATGGACTACTTGCATCCCTATAACCACTGTATATGATTCTAAAGGTAGGACTTTGGCCCCATTCCTAACAAAATGCTTTCCTCCATAACAGGCTGCCCAGTGGACAAATCTCCCTGTCTTTGAGCTTAAGTCTTGCCACAGTGAAGCAAGTATGTTTGGCGCTCACTCTCTCTGGAAGAGGCACTGGGTTACCGTGCTGAGAACTAGTCCAGTCTCAGTCACCTGAACAGAATGAAAGATGGAAAATAAGACTGCCTTTATGACCACAGCACTGGTCATTTCAGAGAGAAGCAGAAAGGAGAGAATAATAAATAGGAAGGAACTTTAACATTTCCTGGGGACCTACTTTACGCAGATCTAGATACTTTGGAAGATAAATGAGCAAATGTCATGTAGAATGACCACAACAGATTAGATGCTTGTGGCCCTAAATTCTGGTAAGAAATTAGAAGACAAGTTTTATTAATTTCTTGTCAAATTGTTAAACGAATCTTTTATTCTTAAGAAAACACAGTGAACCTAAAAGTGGAGGCTGGTTTTTATTTTTTTCTTCACTTCATTGGATTAAAACAGGACCAAAGTATTCCAGTGCTTTCTATAACTTAACATAATAAAGAGGTGAAAAAAATTAATAATGTCCTCCTTTCTCACTCAATCCTGAAGTAATAAGTATTACCAGTTTGAGGAGTATCTTTCCAAGACTTTTAAAATCCTCTGATGAATGTATATTCATGTGGGTTTTTTATTTTCCCTTTTTTCCTTCCTTTGTTTTTTGAAATAGGATAACTAGGTTTCCATTATTTGCTTTTTCAATTACCAGTATGTAAGAGAAATCCCTCTTTAATCAATTCAAGGAGGCAGAATAACTACATGGAGTTTAAGCATGTGTGTTCTGGAGTAAGACTACTTTGGTTCAAATTCAGACCTCACCACATACCAGCTATGTGAGCTTGAGTAAAATATTTGATCTGTTTGAATTTTAACTTGGTCATCCATAAAACAGAAATAATATTGTTATTACAATTATTATTACAATGCATTGTTGTTACAAGATGGAATGAGTTTATACATATAAAATACTCAGAATGATGCCTAGCACACAATGAACACACAGTAAAGGCTACACATTATTATCATTGTTGAGCATATTCTTTTTAATGGCTACATAACAATGCATGGGATGGCCGCATCCTGTTGTTCAATCAATCACCATAAAGGTTGTTTCTAGTTTTTGTACATGTTTGTTTATTCATATACATCCTTGGGTATAGATGCTTCTATTTCTGTTCTACTGATTCCCCAAGATGGTTTGGTTTAGTCAAAGGGTGTTTACATTTTACATTTTAACATTTCTTGCCAGATTACTTTCCAAATAGGTTATGATAATTAACACTTCAACCAGAAATATATAGCTGTATGGATACCCAATTGACCCAGATCTATTTGTTGAAAAGACTGTTCTTGCCTCACTGCACTGCAAAGTCACCTTTGACATAAACCATTGGGCCAAATATGCATGGATCTCTTTCTGGACTGTATTTTGTTCCATCGGTCTATATCTATACTTACTCCAATCCCACACTGTTATTACAGCTCTTTCATAAGACTCGACAACTACAAGTGTAATTCCATTAGCTTTGTTCTTTTTTTGGATGGTTTTGGCTATTCCAGGTCCTTTGCATTTCTGTGTAAATTTCCTGATACTACAGTAAATGATAGCTTTTCAAATCTTTCATTTATAATTTTTGCCTGCTATATAGAAATAGAGTTTACATTTACATTCATATGCATATAGCAACTTTGCTAAATTCACTTATTCATTCTAAGAGTTTATCTGAAGACTACTTTGGATTTTCTATGTCTATAAATAATAAGAATTGTATTCCTTCCTTTCTCACACTTATACCTTTTTGTTTTCTTCCTTTACTTCACTGGCTGAGAATCCCCATGCAGTATTAATTAGAAATGATGACAGGATGTCATAAACATATGATTAATTGACTTTTCAGTTCAGAAAAAAAGGTAAGGTTTATTTAATGAATGGCATTGTAAAAATGTCTACTACTAAAATTCATTCTTTTCTTTACTTACGTCCTCTACTACTTTTGTTAAATTTATTCCTAGGCATTTTATAGTTTTGTTATTATTGTGAATGTTTTAAAGTTTTAAAAGTTCTGTTTAAAGTGATTGTCCTTGGGGCACCTGGCTGGCTCAGTTGGTGGAGTATGTGAGTCTTGATCTCAGGGTTGTGAGTTTGAACCTCATGCTGGGTATACAGATTACTTAAAAATAAAATCTTTGTCAAAAATGGTTATTCTTAGGGCGCCTCGGTGGCCCAGTTGTTAAGCGTCTGCCTTCGGCTCAGGTCATGATCCCAGGGTCCTGGGATAGAGCCCTGCATCGGGCTCCCTGCTCCGTGGGAAGCCTGCTTCTCCCTCTCCAACTCCCCCTGCTTGTGTTCCCTCTCTCACTGTGTCTCTTTCTGTCAAATAAGTAAATAAAACCTTTTTAAAAAAATGGTTATTCTTAGTAGAAAGTTATTAATTTTTCTATCAGCCACTTTATCAGATTCTCTTAATCTAATCATTTTAAAAACCCTTACATTTTGGTTTTGCAGTTATATCATTTACAAATAAATATAACTTTGTTATTTCTTAGTATTTATGTTACTGATTTTATTCTCTTGTCTCATTGCAATAGCTAAAAATTTCAAAGTAATATTGATTCCTAGAAGTGCTACAGAGTCCTGTTACTCCTAAAAATTCTACCACCTAAACATATTCCAGGTAATTTATGAAAGTTTATTTTGTTAAACAGTAAAATTAAAAAGCCACTATCATCAAAAACATGGAGTCCAGTTTTAAAAAATGTTGAGTTAGGTGAAAATGTGAAATTTATCTCACACCCAAAGTACATCAATGCTATAAACATTACGGGAATCTGAATGCTTTAGGAAGTCAGAGTTATATATCTTTTCCCAGAGAGGTCAAGATTTTACAAATTAGAATTTATAAGATTTCAAATAAAATGATAGAGTTAACAGGTAAAGCACTTCTTTAAACATGTTTCTTGATTTGTATCTACTCAATCTTGATACCAGGACATTTAAAGTAAGCCCACATAATGTTTTATAATGTGAATACCCCATGAGGCTCAGAAACTTTTTTTTAAAGATTGATTTATTTATTTGAGGGTGGGGAGGGGCAGAGGGAGAAGGAGAGAATCTCAAGCAGACTCCCCATTGAGCAGAGCCTGACCTGGGGCTCAATCTCTCCACCCTGAGATCATGACCTGAGCCAAAGTCAAGAGTCAGTTGCTTAATCCACTGGGCCACCCAGGTGCCCCAGAGGCTCAGACACTTCCAGTGACTCACCCAAGCTCCCTCAGCTAGTACGTATCAGAGCCAGGATCTATATTCCTGGCTCCTCAGAACACGTTCCTAACCACCCTGTGGCACGGCCTCTCCCCTGCTGCCCAACTGTCCTCGGACCCCCCCACCACCATGTGTGGCCACCCCAAAAAGCCCCTGCTCCCTGCAGACTGTCCTCCTGCTCCCACCTGACTACACTCTCCTGCTCCCTCCCACGGGCTCTGTGGCGCTCTAGACCCTTTTCCAGTTTTGACTTTTGGAGATTTTATGGAAGGTTCTAGGGCTTCCATATGGAATTTCTCAAGTAAAGTTAAGCTTAGGTGAAATTACTGAATCTTTTTTTTTTTTTTTTGGCCATTCAATGGAGACAGGATTGGCAATTGTACAATCATGGGGGAGTCTTTTATGTCTTCTGTAAGTAGCTCTCAGTCTGAATTATCCTGGATAAGGTACCAAGGAGTCCCGGTTCCTTTTCATGGATCAAGAAAGACTTTGTGGAGAGAAAGGAAGAAAACAGCCTGGCAGGTAAATAGACTGTAAATTAGTTCAAGTAGGTTCTGCTTTAAGGGGCAACATTGGAGAAACGGTGATGGTTCTGCCTGGAAACGATAGAAGTTGGAAATAACAAGAGGAAAGAAAAAAAGGTAATCAAGTTGGGGCGCACTAAAGGGGTTCACTGCCAGGACTTGACCTTGTCTGGGGGAGTTCTGAAAGTCACTGGAGAGTTAAAGTTTATCTGCCAATGCTATATTTTATATGAGTTTCTGCATGAAAACTAGATTCTATCATAATGAAAGATTTTATTACTTCTGTTCTTTTGTTCCAATAACTTTCCTTGACTGAAAGAGAAATCATATAGTCTTCAAAGTACCTATGGTTTTTCTCAATCCAGTGAGTTTTTATTGAGCACCTACGTTGAGAACTCTTCTTGCTTCTCTCTCAGCACAGTGTCAGTTGCCTTTTCGTTGCTTCTATGTGACCAAGAAGACCAAGAAGAAAGGGGAGGGGGAACACCGAATTCCCACTATTCAATCAGGTTTGCCTGCTCTTTTAATTGGTAAGTGGGTTATCAAAAACTGTGGGCCTTGTGATATGGATGGATTTAACTTTGCCTCCTTTCAAGGACTTTCAAACACAGAGAGCCAGAGCCAAGGCGGGGGGCAGGGGTGGTGGTTAAAAGCCTCAAGGCAGGAAAACAAATGCTGTTTTCATCCAGTATGCTCACATGTAAGTTTCTATATCATGTGATAGTTCTTTCTCAATATATCCCCTGAGTCTTCGAAGTTAACAATTTATTGGGTTTTTTTTTTTTTTTCAGACTAGGGAAAAACATGCATTCCAAAGTAGGAAGGATAATATGATACTAGTTTACTTAAGAATCAATACCATGAATGACTGGTGACCCATCGGATAGCAGTTCTAGATGAGAGGAAGCTACAGAGATTTGGTTTCACTGTACTTTATATGATCAAGAGAATCCCACCACCGACAGTAATAGGTATTATCTCCCCAGAAATAGCACCCAACTCTTAAGAAGGCGAGAAGGGCTCGTGTACAACTCTACCAGACCACGGGAAATTTCAAACTTTGCTGAGAACAAGATTATCTTTTCCATCACTCTAATTTTGTGTTAATAAAACTTTAAATATGACCAAAAAAGGGGTTCTTTTTTTAAACATAATGTGAGATCAAAGGGTCATTCTGGTAAGATGGTAGAAATCTTTTTAAATTAAATTTTAAAGAAATAACATTATTATAAAGACATTTTGCAGAGAACAAGAAAATTAGAAATTAAAGGTGCAATATGGGAGAGAAAGCATTTCTACAGAGAATTGGTTCAAATGTTATACTATCTAAAAATAGGGCTGATTCTCCTTAGATCATCATCACCACCACCGCTATTATCACTGAGCCACCACGGAGACTTGGTTGTGCATGGCATTTCCTTGAGCTCTTGAGGAGAGTTCACCTTTTAAGAAAGGACAATTCATGCTCAGACACATTGTCCTACATGCGCAGGAAACCCAAATGTTTCAGTCGGGCCAGAAACTGTTCGGCAACATTCAAGGGCCCTGTCTCTCTTCTTGTATCTAAGTAGATGCCAGAAATGTTTTGCACAATGGCCTCTTTATTGGACTACATGAAGAATGCCTCCCTAAGGGAAGATATATTGAGGGGGACTACATCCACTGGGTGTACATTGAAAAATCAATCTTAGGATATGCTCATAGTTTAGAGTTGTGGTATAAGAAAAACTAATTCATTAGTCTTTGTCCCAGGTTCCTGGCATAAAGCTCCTAAAGCCATTGGGAATTTTCCTTTGTCTGCTAATAAGATGACTATGGCAGGGAAGGGGCCTGATAGCTTCAGGATGGAGCTGGTCACCAGGAAAACCAGCCATGTGATTGGAGGGTTGGAATTTTCAGCCGTAGGCCCTGATCTCTGGGGAAAGGAGCAGAGCTGGAGATTGAGTTTGATCATAATGGCCAACCATTTAATCAACTGGACCCATGTAATGAAACCTTCATAGAAACCCCATAACCACAGGTTTCAAGGAACTCCTTGGTTGGTGAACACATTGATGTGCTGGGAGGATGGGGCGCCCCGAGAGGGCATGGAAGCTCTGCCCCTCTCCACCCCCCATATCTTGCCCTATACATCTCTTCAATTTGACTGTTCCTCAGTTGTATCCTTTATAATAAACATAATTGCAAGCAAAGCGCTTTCCTGAGTTCTGTGATTCATTCTAGTGAATTATCAATTGGAGGGGATATCATGGGAACTCTCAAATTTGTAGTCTGCGGAGCAGAAGTGTGGCTAGCCTGGGCACTTCATTTGTAGCTGGCATCAGAAGTGGGGGCAGTCCTGGATTAAGCCTTTCATCTGTGGAGTGTAGGCTAATGGAATTGAATGGTTAGACACCCCGCTGGGGTCAGCAAATCGCAGAATTGGTTGGTGTCAGGAGAAACCACCTAGCGGTCACATCTGGCATTATGTAAATTAGGGCGGTGCTCAGCTCTGAGTGTCTCTGGGCCTTTGGGGCATTCTGCACTCCCCTCCTCCTTGGCAGCTATTAGGCATACACTGCCCTTCACACCCTTCCCAGGCCACGAGGCACTCCTTGATGAAAAGCGACAGAGCTGACAGTGACATCTCCATTACGGGTATATGCTTTTTAGAGGGAACTATTTAAGAAAATAGATCCTGTAAGAAAACAATCCTGTAAGGCCAAAAGAGATCTTTAAGAAGAAGAGTAAAAGTTCAGGCTGAACGTATCAGGCTTATTCTAACTGCTCAAGAGTCTAAGGCCCAGGGAAAAGAGTCTTTGAAATGTGACACCCTACTGTGCAGAAAGAGCAGCTGCTCCCTCCCTCTCTCCAGAAAAGTATTTTTCACCAGATAAAGAACTAATAAAGGGTCTCAAACAGGGCAAATCCCCTTTAAAATATCAAAAGCTCTAATCAGAACAGGAAAGATGAGTTATGCAACCAACAATGAAGTGCATGGGGCATAAAGGCTAGATCCAAGTTCATGGCCAATGGCTCAGTGCTTATAATCAGGGCCTTGGGGGAAGAGTGAAAGTTTCTTGGAGGGAGGATTTAACGGAAATGCCTATATTCAATGTGTTACAAAACTGAATGCCTATTTCTCATTCCCGGTGGAGATGCAAGAGCATAAATTTTGATATAGTACTTATATGTGATTACATCACTTTACATCATTGCCTTTATTTTCAGAAGATAGTTTTTATTTTATTTTTTTTATTAACATATAATGTATTATTTGTACAGGTCTGTGGTTCATCAGTCTTACACAATTCACAGCGCTCACCATAGCACATACCCTCCCCAGTGTCCATCACCAGCCACCCCATCCCTCCCACCCCCCACCACTCCAGCAAGCCTCAGTTTGTTTCCTGAGATTAAGAGTCTCTTATGGTTTGTCTCCGGCTCTGGTTTCATCTTGTTTCATTTTTCCCTCCCTTCCCCTATATTTTCAGAAGATAGTTTTAAGGCTTTACCGAGTCCTTGTTTTTCTACTCTGAAAATGTACATTTTCTAAAAAAGTAAGTCTGTATTTATTGAGGATTGCAAATGGGCTGGAGTCTTTGTTTTACAGAGTTTATTTCATCTGTAAATTAACTGCTAAATGGAGGTCAAGAGAAAATGTCAAGAGCTATGGAGTCACATTGTAGAATGTAGTTTTAATCATGATTGGGTGACATGTGTATGATGTTGGAAAATAAGCTTCAAGCCAGAGTATGCTTCCTAGTTCCTTTGGAACTCTTCTAATTCCAATAAATAAGGATAATTGAGCATTCATGTATTCATAACCAATCAGGGATTTTATTTTTATATTTTAACTCACTGCTGAGGTTCAGGTTCCTGGGAGACAGACTCTGAGATGGAACTCAGCTTCCAGGAAGCTTATTAGGAAATACTCTTGGGATCAACACCCATGGGAAAAGGGAAGACTGCAGGATTAGCAGAGAGAAGATGGGCTGCAATGCAGTCACAAGGAAGGGCTCAGCCAACACCACAGGGGTTCTGAAGCTGGGATGACCCTTCAGAGATGCTCTGAATTGTGGTAGGGGGTCAGGTCTCTGCACCCCATATCAACCAGTAATCAGATGCTGACCTCCCCCAAGAAAGAGGCCAGCTCCTTTCCCTGTCAGCAATTCCTGGAGAGGGTTGAGAACTGAGGGCTGTCAGTCAGCACATTGGGAAAATGAGCTCTTCAGTCCTGAAGGGGAGATCTGGGTGGCTCAGTGAAGGGGCCATGACAGGCACAAATATTTAATTCAATGGTTAACTATAAAACCATTAAACAACTAGCAATATGGCAAAAAGCATACTAATATATAACTAATACAAGCCAAAGGGAGATTTAAAGTAATAACTAAGTAAGAATTCTTATACCAAATTTCCAGATGCTGCTTTTCTGGGTCACAGTAAGACGAGCTTAATACATTTTCAGTATAACTCTTATTAATCACTTTATTTGATTACCCTGAGAAATAGTCCCCCTTCTGAAGTATGAGGAGAAGAACAAGGAAACAAAGAGTAGGAGGAAGATTCAGAAACAATTTCTTCCCTCAAATAATACCTTTCAATAAACTTAAATATGAAGAAATTCAGTAATTTCACCTAAGCTTAACTTTACTTGAGGAATTCCATATGGAAGCCCTAGAACCTTCCATAAAACCTCCCAAAGGCAAAACTGAAAAATGGTCCAGAGCGCCATAGAGCCTGTGGGAGGGAGCAGGGGAGTGTAGTCAGGTGGGAGTGGGAGGAGAGGCTGCAGGGAGCAGGGGCTTTCTGGGATGGCCGCACGTGGTGAGGCAGGGGCGGGGGAGAGGGGGTGCTCAGAAGACAGTTGGGCAGCTGGGGAGAGGCCGTGCCACAGGGTGGTTAGGAACGTGTTCTGAGGAGCCAGTCTGCCTGGGTGTAGATCCTCTAACACTAACTAGCTGGGGGAACCTGGGCAAGTCACTTAAATTTCTCACATGTAATATATGGATAATAACAGTCTCTACCTCAACTAGAAACAGAAATCTGAGGTCAGACGCTGACCTTTACAAGGTATGTGCATATTCATGTCTGATTGCTGCTGCGACAGCCTATGACAAACCCAGGGGCTTACAACAACACAAATCTGCTCTCCCACAGTCCCGGAGATAAGAAATCGGAATTTATAGTTTCACCGGCTGAAAATCAAGGTGTCAGCAGGGCTGGTTCTTTCTGGGGGCTACAGAGGGAGAATCTGAGTCTTTGCCTTTTGTCGCTTTTATAGGCCACCTGTTGCCCTTGATTTGTAGGCCCTACAGCATCCACGCCAGTCCTGTTACCACATGCCTTCTCCTGTCGTTGTCAAAGCTCCCTCCGCCTGCCTTTTATAAGGATACTGTGACTACATTTAAGGCCCACCTGGATAGGCCAGAATAATCTCCCCATCTCAAAACCCTTAACTTAATCATATCTGCAAAGCCCTTTTTATCATACAAGGTAAAAGGTTTTGGGGATTAGGGCATGATTCAGCCTACTGCATGGGTGATTAAATGATATGGCTTCGTTCATAAGAATATCATATTTGTATCCTACCTGCTCAACAAAGTCTTCATAGCTGCAGTTATTGCATTGTTTCTATTTAAAAATTCATGGCATTATTTGCAACAACATGGATGGAGCTGGAGAGTATAATGCCAAGTGAGGTCAATCAGTCAGAGAGAGACAAATACCGTATGATCACACTCATATGTGGAATTTAAGAAACAAAACAAATGAACAAAGAGAAAAGAGAGAGAGAGAGAGAAACCAAGAAAAAAAACTCTTAACTATAGAGAATTGATGGTTCCCAGAGGGGAGGTGGGGGGGTGGGTGAAATAGGTGATGGGGAGTAAGAGTACACATAACCATGACGAGCACTGCGTAATGTATAGTTATCGAATTACCATATTGTACATCTGAAACTAATGTAACACTGCAGGTTATCTATACTGGAATTAAAATAAAAAATAAAATAAATATATATATAAAAATTCATGGCATTCCTGTAAAATGTCTATTGTGCTAGAAGTTATTAGTGTTCACTAAAATACATACTTCGTCCCTCTACAATTCTCTATGTCCTTGCATATCAGGTTGAAGCCAATAGGATATGAACAGAAATTATGACAGTCAGTCCATGCTGGCTTTTGGAAATGGTCACCCTAATTTACTGCCTACACTGGGACACTTTCTGAGAGTAAAAGGGAAGTATATAGTAAGCATCTCTCCAAATCAACAGGTATATGTTATGAGTGTCGCAGGGAAACTGAGATGCATAGTCGCCCTACTTAAAATTATCCAGTGAAGTCCTCTAGCTCTTCTCTCCTGCAGTGGTGACCTCAGAGGCCACGTGGTCCAGACAGCATGGCTATAAGTAGAAGGAGAGCTATCCCACCCTCACTGAACTTTGCATGAGAAAGAAAGGAACCTTTATTGCCACTGAGATTTGGGGTTTGTGGGCACAGCATAACCTACCCCATCCCATCTAGAACATGTATGCTCTAGCAAGTCTGGCAAGCTTGTCCTCCCCTTATCATATGGGGGGGGTAATGCCATCAGAGTGAGGGTTTAACTCCACTGAAAGGTCAGGACTTTGAATCTCAGCAGCAAACTTAGAGGAAGAAATGCTGTCAAGTCTGCCTGTGGGCTTTTGTCTTAGAAGATGTAGAAGTGAAAACCCCAGAGTCCGAACAATACTTGCCATTTCCTGATGGTTATAGTCTGGCAACTAGAAACAGGACTTTTTTTTTTCTTTTAGATTTTTATTTATTTATTTAAGGGGCAGAAGGAGAGGGAGAAGCAGGATCCCCACTGAGCAGGGAACCTGACAACGGGCTCCATCCCAGGACCCTGGGATCATGACCTGAGCCGAAGGCAGACACTTAACTGCTTAACCGACTGAGCCACCCAGGCACCACAGGAGGAGACTCTTTTTTAGAACAAAGGCTTGATAAAGAACATGAACTGAAGTTTGCATTTTGTTCATGGGACTTTGTTGCTTAGAACCAAAGCATGACTGGCTTTGTTCATAGCTTCCACTTACAGCAGCAAACTGGAAGGCAGACCTCCTGTGCAGGGCATGGAAAGAAAAACTTCTCATGCTGACTTCTTTATTCATCTCAGCAAAAACCGCAAGCTGCCTGCAAACACTGCCCGGCAATGTCTGATTGAAAGTCTAACAGAGTTTGCAATTTACAAAGGAATTTCACATAAATCCTTTCATGGAACTCTTTTTAGAATTTCTAACTTGAGCAATCAACCTTCGTCTGTCAATATTAACAAAAGGGTGTGCAGAAGAAGGGGGCAAGGAAAGAGGGAAAGGATAGACAGGAGGAGAAGGAAGGATGGAAGGAGGTGGAGTAGAAATCCACCACTGAACTTCCCGGAACATCTGCAGGTGCTATGACTCAGGTTCTGCATCAGGCACTTTGGGCTATGGACAATTCTGTGGCCACAATAAAATGTGCCGATGTTCGTAAATATTTTTTGGCTCATCCAGAAGTGTAGTCTAATAGCTCTCTGGGGAATTATACTGAGTGAAAAAAATGACAATCCCCAAAGCGTTAAATAGTGAATGGTTCCTTTTACATAACATTCTTAAAATGACAAAATTATAGAAATAGAGAATAGATTAGTAATTGTCAGAAATCAGGGCTAGCGGTGGGGTGGGTGGTGAAGTGTCTATAAAAGGACAATGAAAGGGGTCCTCGTAGTGACAAAATTGTTCTGTATCCTATTAATGTCAGTGTCTTGTTGTGATATCCTATGGTTCTGCAAGATGTTACCAATGGGGACAACTGGGTAAAGAGTACACTAGGATCTCTCTATATTATTTCTTATAATTACAAGTGAATCTATAATGATCTCAAAACAAAAAGTTTAATTAAAAAAAGGATGGTTGAAAAATAATACATCTATTAAATGCCCATTCACTCTTTTGAAAATTAGCAAATATTTAGATAGGCCAAAAGCCACTAATGAAGCAAGTTTCTAATGGTCAGATGAACAAAGACTCATTTCACATTATTAAGGCAGGAAAAAATAAGGATGACCACAATGTACTGAATGCTTACCACTGGCATTATACTGGCCAGATACAAAATGCGTTGCATGCTTTTTCGAATGTAATTCTCCACGAGGAGAATGAATGTACAGACAAGGAACTGAAGCACAGAGAAGTAAAGTAACTTGCTCACAGTCATGCAATCAATAGATGGTGGAACCAAGAATTAAATCATGTTTTTATCCACTAAGATACATCATTTCCGAGACCTTCAACAGAATCTAATAGCCCTGAGGTCTTTAAGGATTAATGACTTGTCCACAAAGGCAAAACTGGACAAGAACTTGTGCTAAGTGCTCTTCCTACCGTACTGGGATCTCACAGGTGGTTGAGAAAAGAACATAATGGCATTAGCTGCCTGAGATACGGGCAGAAGAAGAGCAAAAATCTAGAATGGCTGGTGTCCTAAGTATTAACAAGGAGAATGGGTAAATTTAGACCTGCTCCTTCTTTGTGGATTTATTTTAATATGAAAACATTTGTGCAGAGAACTTCCAAAGCTTACCGACTGACTCAGCTGTGTGAGGCAAAAGTCAGTATCTTCCAAAAATGAAAATATAATCCCATTGTTAAGGGTACAGTTTTTTAATCAAGACAAAAGCATTCAGCAAAATGAATGAGATAAATGAAGCTAAATGTTTACCTCAGTTTTTAGCAAAACGGAAAGCAGTAAACAGATTTGCTAATGATAGCCCTGCCTTTCACCTCCTTTGAAGTTACCCAAAGTGACTAAACTTCAGGAAGTCGCCCCTTTGGTTCTGAAATGCAGTTTTATCCTGAATGAAGCCAGGCTTGCTTGATCCAGGAGTACACACACTTCTTGCCATTTAGTCAATACACAATGTCAGGTTCATACTATCTTTTGGTTTAATCACATCCAAGTACCATCACACCAGCACATTGCACGTCTCACAAAAGCAGGACCAGTACTTGGAGCAAAGACAGCACAAAGGCTCTGGTTCCCTGATGGGCGAGAGCGTGTTTCACCTCGACACTACTGCTGGCCAATCTCTGAGAGATGAGCATTTTGAAGACGCTATAAACAGCTTAGCCTTTTCTTAGCATTTTGAAGAGCACATTAATAGCCTGGCCTTTTCTTAAGGGCTTTCTTTTTCCCTTAGCCAAATTTGACAGCTAGAAGTGAAGAGTGAGAGGATGGAATCAAAGTCGGGGCTATGTTTTAAAAGCAGCATGGAACTGATGTCATCCGGCATTGTCTTCAAAAGAATATAAGAATATTAAGTGGATGTCTCATGAACTTACACACAAAGGATACTCTTCACTTGAGGACAGAATGATAATGTCTCAGAGAAGAAAGAGGTAATTCTAGATGCCCATAAAATCTATTCAGACAGCTCTTGGCTGGTACAAAAAAAAAAAAAAAAAAAAAAAGCAGAAGAAGAAGAAAAAGAAAAGAAAATCTGCAACTCTTAACCAAAAGAAGTTATAGTTATTAGTAAAATTAATTTTTAAATACTTATTAAACACCTACTGTAGAATATGTGAGACCTTAAGCCCAATGCTATTAAATGACAGTTTAAAAGACGGTATGGTTATTGTCACCATTTGGAAAGTTTTGTTGAAAAAAAAATCAAGAGGCATACGGTAATGTAATAAAATTAGCCAAAGGAAATTAAATAGCTTAGCATCACTCTCTAAGATTTCACAGCCTAAAAAAAAAAAAAGTGAAGTGGGAGCTGTCCCACATAAATAGGGACATGTGCAACCCCATCCATCACCCAGGAAACCTGCATCGGTCATTTCAAAGGGTGCTTTGAGAACCCACCTAGTTTATCTTCTACCTTCTCCGTAGAAACACACCGAGCAACTTCAGGACAGTTACTGAGCATATTTGGGGAGAGTTGCTGACTAATTTTAAAAACTGCCCAAGTAGGTTGCCAGGAGTGGCCTCTGCTCAGAGTAGGAAGACACCAACAGATTGGGAGTGCTTTCCTGGATGTTGGGGCAGATTGCATTTTCCCAAAACAGCTTCAATAGCTCCTGACCCCATGCCTTTCCTACAGTTTGACATTGACACTCCGCCCACCAAGAGGTGGAATCTATGTTCAGCCTTTAATGTGGGTGGATTTGGGACTAGCAGGGAGAAGTCATTAGGTAGCTTAAAAAGCTGGGGCATAAAGAGTGACAGAGCTTCTGCCTAGTTCTCTTGAGAGGCTCATTCCTGAAACCCAAACGCTACCCTGCGCTGATGCTCAACCAACCCCACGGAGGTCACGTGTCACGTTCTGGCCCACAGCCCACTCTGCATCCCCAGCCCTCAGCCCCTGGCCAATAGCCAGCATCAAGCACCAAACCAAACTAGCCTTTGAGCCTTCAGGGATCCCAGCCCGCAGAAGCTGAATCATCCCCAAACTTCAGGTCTTCCCAGCTGATGCTCCAGATACCATAAAGCAGAAACAGGTCCTTCCCAAATATTCGTTAAAATGTGGGTCATTTTATGCCACCAAGCTTGGGGTGCTTTGTTATATAATAATAGTAACTGGAACAGAGGAAAATGGGACATATATGTGGCTAAAAATCATGCACACGGTCATTCCTAGCACTGGAATTAGTGCAGCCTCTCTTTCGGGAAGGTACTCAGGAGCTTTATGCTACACATGTTTTTCTACTACAGCCACTCCTCTACTTACAAGGGTCTAACTCCATGTGAACTCACATGGCTCTGAGATGATCATAATGTTTTGCTTAGGATGGTGCCAGGCACTATTCTAAGAGTTTACGTGGATTACTCACTTAATCCACAAAACAAACCCGTGAGCTAAGTACTATTTTTTTTTTTTTTTTTTAAGTAGGCTCCACGCCCAGCACAGAGCCCAACTCGGGGCCTGAACTCACAACCCGAGATCGAGACCCGAGCTGAGGCCAAGAGTCAAAAGCTCAACCAACTGAGCCACCCAGGCGCCCCGAGGTTAAGTAGGATTTTTATTCCCAGTTTACAAATAGGGAAAGGGAAACATGGAGGCTTGCCCAAGGTCACACAACTAGCACATCAGAGCTGGGCTGGGATGTGGAGCCAGGCAGTTTGGCTCCCAAGCCTGCCCACTAACGACCACACCCTGACTCTCCTTTTCCCTCAGCCACGTATGACTGAGTCCAGCCCCTCCCCCGCCAAGAGGACCCCAACTGAAAAGGGGGAACACTGCTGGCTTCAGCTTGATGGTCATGGTGAGAGCCCAGGCTCTGGAGTCTGCCAGCCCCCGTGACTTTGGGCAGGTCTTTTAACCTCTGTTAACCTCTTTCTTCCTACTTTTATGCGAAACAGTCATCCATTGAAAACCACAACCATCATCTTCATTAAGCACTAGCCACATTCCTTCCTTCTAGACTGTCAGCCTCTTCAGGGCAAGGACTCCTGTCTTTCTCACTTCGGGTTCCTCCTTTGGGGCCAGCACGGTGCCATGTACTCAGCTGCAGCTTATAACTGAGCTGATGTTGGCTTTTTCTTTTCTTTTCTTTTCTTTTTTAAACTTCTGTCTTTATTTTCGTATCCAGGGCTTTTGGGATTTGTTCTGTTCTCTACATCCCCATGAACAAAGCCATAAATCATGCCTTTACCGCTGAGCCTGCTGCCAAAACTAAGACTTGGGTTTTCTGCCTCGTCTTTCAAAGGTCTTCCTAATCAGAGGAACAGGCGTTCATGGGCACCCTTGATCATGTTTATTATATCTACCTAAGGATTCTCTACCGCCTCCCAATCATTTTCCAAAGTAATTAAAACTCTGAACCATGGGCCACAGGAGCTTCTACTAACTTGATTTCTTATAGGGAACTATTAAACCCTTTCTTAAAAGATATCACAGGGAATTTCTCACCTTCTGAATTATGTCAAGATAATACCAGAATATTAACTGAGATTATTCCTGAGGAGAGCTGTCTGGCCCCCAGGCCTCTGTTTTACCCTGTACTGTAATTGCTTCTGTATTTGCCTGTCTCCCCCACTAAACCGAAGGCTGGGACTCTGGCTTTTACCTCTGTATCCCAATGTCCAGTCCAATGGCTGGCAAAGAGGATGCACTTGCCAAATGTTTACTATTCAAATGCATGGAGTTGATGAGCCCAAAGTCACTGATAATGTCTGGAATAGAACTGCAACCCAGGGGGATCTCTGGAAAATGCATCAAGAGCATTCGTTCATTTCACAAACATTTATTAAAAACCTCTGTGGGAGCCAGCAGTGGGCAAGGCAATGAGCATAAAAATGTAGTAAGATCCAGTCTTATTATATAAAACCCAATCTGCTCTAGCAGGGTAGACCAATATGGAAGCACATCATTAGAACACATTTTGGTAAGAACTAAGTACAGGGATCTAAACCATGGGCCTGAGAGGCAGTGATAACAAGAAGGCAGTCTGGGTTAGGTTAACAGATTAGACGTGTTATTTCCCATTTTTACATGGTAACCTAGCAAAAGATAAGATGCTAGCATTGTGGAGCGATCCTCCAGCTGACAGCCAGGGTCATAAGGTCAAAAGAGGTCATAAGGCATAGATGGTCACATGATAGAATCAATACATCAGACATAAAATTAATGATGCTAATGACTAAACTAAGATAGGTTAATATATCTGTGACTCTGTGTCTCCCTCTACCTGTTCTTCTACCCTCTCCACACTTCTTACCCAAACCTTCTTAAAGATAATTATTTTAGTGACCAGCACGCGGATGATGTCAATATCTGAACATAAATACATCAAAAAATGATCATTTTAGGAATCAGAAATAAGAGAACATGTGTGCACTAAATTCAGCCATGTGAAAAGGAACACACATGGATAATGTACATAATAATGTCATGGAAGTCCTTAGAACTTACCTGTCATTAAGGATTTTTTATGTTAAATTCAAGTTATTTTTAAGAAAATATATTGCACAATAAACTATTTTATGTGCAACTGGGGCTTGAGAAACAATGGCAGACATCAGGCCATCTTGGTGCTTTCTCAGAACAGAAGGGAGGAGTTTTTGGATCTATTATGAGGTAAATTCATGGCTGTGAAGCCTCTCACATACTGTCAGCTGCCTTGCTAGTATTCTCCTCCCGCATTTGCCCCTGTTGGCATTTTCCTCTCCTGTGTCCAGGAAGGCAAGGGGGTTGGAGAAAACCCACAAGCCAAGCCACCTGGTACCCCAACAAATGTATGATCTCTAAATCTCAGTGTGACCTTCGATCCTCATATTTGTCCTTGCTCAGCTTCCTCCCTCATCACACCCAACGACTGTGAATACTCAAGACCTTCCTCTTTCCCTTGGAAGACCATGCCCTCAACCCCCCACCTTCTCCACAGCAGGTAAACTTGCCTCCACTTCACAGAGTCAGTGAAAACCTCTGGGTGTGAACTGCCCCAGCTTCTCCCACCCTTTTCTTCCACATTCACTCACGCCCCCACTCACCTTCATCTGCCACCCCAAGACCTAGAGAAAGAGGTCTTTCCTCTGTTCCCAGTCAGCTCTCTTGCTCATGCTGTCATGTCTTTCTGTTCCCACCCCCTCTCCAAAGGCCCTCCTCCATTGTTTGTCCTTGTCTCTTCTAGAGAGGCAAACTCCACCCCTCTTAGCTCTTTTCCCTCATCACACCTCCCATCCTAGCGCCCTCCTGATGGGCCCCCTTCAGCTGTTCCTCTACCCCTGCAGACTTCTCACCCAAACCTTCCCAAAGGTTCATCTACACCTGCAACTTTCACTCTCTCACTCCTCAATTCCCTGTAGCATCTGCTCTCTATTCTAATGAAACATTTGCTGGGTATAATTTAGTGAAAGATGCAGATCCCAGACTGAAGCAGAACTGTCTTTGACTCCTGCCTCCTCCACTTACAAGTGTGAGATCCCAACATGCTGCTTAATTTCTTCATTTCTAATGTGGGGATAATAATAGTAACCAACTTCACAGAGTTCTTGCAATATGCAATGAGATACCATATTTAAAACACTGAGTAGTGTCTGCACATTCCATTGCCCAATAAAAATTATTACTAGCAGTAGCATTTGCATTAATGATTATCATTCTTATCTGTCAGGCACTACGCTAGGTCTAGCTAGAGATCCTGAACTAAAAGAAATCCTAACAAATTCATGCAGCCAAGAAAAACTAGTTTGCAATCTTCTTATACAGTGGGGCTTATCTCTTGGCTTAGAATCATCTTTTCCACCTTTGAACCAGGATCTGCTCCTAGGAATTTCCTTCCATACTGATTCTGTATGACTGCAGTCAGTTCAGTTCACACACACACAAACGCAAACACACACACATACACGGTAAATTTATTTGTATCATGTGAACCAATAGGAAAATATTTAATTTAGCTGAACACAGGACCTTTAATCTCTGCTGCTTTCACAGCAATAAAGTATCTACACACCAATGTTCTGTGTGCAGTTGGAAGTCAATAATTACTGATGAGCAGACAGTTGTATATAATGACTTAGCCCTCCTCGTGGTCAGTCACCGCAAGAACAGAAAGCATATTTTTAGCATCATGTTTGACTCCTACCTGACAACCTGGAAACTGCAATAATTTGAACCTATGTAGGCAAGGAAAGGATTACTTTGTTGCTGGTACACCAGAAATGAAACCTAATGGTCATTTATTTCCTTGGTTAGCACAGAGAGCTCATTTCCTTCCTCCACCTTCTTGCTATTCTCAATTTTTTTTTGTCACAGGCTGTGTGTGGCAATATTTGTTTTAATTAGGGAGACACAGTAGAGGCAAAGGCAACTGTAACAGGTATGTTCAGTAAGGAACCAAACTGCACAGCGAGATCCCATTTCAGTGACAAAAACAGCTTCACTAAGGCATGTCACTAAGGCATTTTGTTTGTCTAACAGTTTGCTTTTTGGAACAGGCTTGGAAATTCCCATGCCCCACCCCAGCACTAGTAGGTAAGTCTTGCTTTCAGGGGAGGTATTGGTATGGGGTTCAAGTGGGGGGCCCCTTCTCTTGGACTAGTGGGTCTTTTCACTGCGGGGGATCTCAAGTCAGGATCCCGCACACTGATCTCATGCCTCTAGGATTCAGCAGTGATTTACGTCACAAAAAAAAATGGTTCCTGGTTCTTTCTCTCTCTCTTTTTTTTTTTTTTAAGATTTTTTTTTAAAGTAATCGCTATACCCAGTGTGGGGCTAGAACTTACAACCCTGAGATCAAGAGTCACACACTCCACCTACTTAGCCAGCCAGGCGCCCCATCTTTCTCTATCTTTAACACTGTTCCTCTCCTTTTCTATCAATGTATCAAAACAAATTTGGATCCTAAAAACCTCTTTGAAATTAGTTGACTAGGGGGTGCCTGGGTGGCTCAGTTGGTTAAGCGACTGCCTTCGGCTCAGGTCATGATCCTGGAGTCCCGGGATCGAGTCCCGCATCAAGTCCCTCATCGGGCTCCCTGCTCGGCGGGGAGTCTGCTTCTCCCTCTGACCCTCCCCCCTCTCATGCTCTCTCTATCTCATTCTCTCTCAAATGAATAAATAAAATCTTTAAAAAAAAAAAAAGAAATTAGTTGACTAGGGGATGAAGAATTCACACGTGGAAGGCAGGACCATAGTAGGTGTGATGATGATGCCTAAACAGCTAATAATTACCAAACATTTATTTGTGTGAGGCCCTATTCCAAATACTTAACGTGTATTATTTCTTTTAGTCCTCACAGCTGTGAAGGGTTGGCATTACTACCCCCACTTTACATATGAGAAAGGTGAGGCTTAGGGAAATTAAATAACTTGCCTGTGGTCATACAACTAGTGAGATTCAAGGCTGGGATTCCAACCCAGTTCTGTCAGATGCCCAAGCCCATTAGTGCTATAAACCATATGTCTTAAAATAGCAACTCCTTCTTCTGTGACCTATTTTTAAACACAGTTTGTATGAAATTAGATTAAACTTGATTTTTATTATAATGTCTTCCATGGTAAATCTATGTATTTCCATAATACAAAAATTAGGTTCCCCATTTAAAAAATAGGAAAAGGACATGAATGGCCAAATGAAAAAAAAAATTAAGTCAAATATTAAATTTCAGATATTTAAAACTAAAGGGAATTTAATTCAATTCAAGAAAGAGTAACCAAGTGATACACTGTACTAGGCACTTTAAAGTATTCAAAAGTTAAGATAGTAGTGCTCCTGATCCAAGAAGCTAGTGATCTAGTGGGAGAAACATAGTGTAATATTCCAGTTCTTACTTCAAATGTCATCTCCTAAGAGAAATCTTCCTGGACCTCCCTATCTAAACTATTGCCCCATTCCCTGTTACCTTCTATCACAGGGGCTAGCAAACTTTTTTTCCTGTAAAGGACCAGAAAATAAATAATTTAGCCTTTCTGGGCTATATGGTCTCTCTCAAAACTACCCAACTCTGCTGCTATAGCTCATAGCAGCTAGAGATCACAAATAAACAAATGAGCATCCTGTGTTCCAATAAAATGTTATTTACGAAACGGGCAGTGGGCCAGATAGAGTTCACAGGCTGTAGGTTGCTGACCTGACCCTACTCTAACATATCACTCTGTTTTTTCTTTCATATCACTTAACAAAATCTGAAATTATCCTGCTTACTGATTTATTACTATTATTTACTATTTCCCTCCACAAAAATGGCAGCCCCAAGAGAGCAAGGTCCTTGCAGCTCGTTCGCAGCTGGTTCTCCAGGGTCTTCGAAAGGGGTTCCTGACACATGCACAGCTCCCTCTAAAGATCTGTTGATTGACTAAATGAATGAGTACTATTTCACAAAAGGAGAAACAATGATTGCCAACAAACATATAAACTATATTTGGCCAGATTATTAATAAATATGAAATAACTGAAAATGTCATTTTTTTTTTCACTTAGCATGCCTGGAATGGTTAGCAAAAGGGAAGGACAAAGACAAGAAAGAGAGGGAAAAGAAGGGGAAAGGGAAGAGAGAGGGGAAGTAGGCGGGGAGAGCCTGTGTAGATGAATATGTGGGGAAACTGACCCTCTCATCTACTGCCAGTGAGAGAGTGTAGATCCCAGGGGAATTGCGAGCAAACTCTTGTACACCCATGTTCATAGCAGCGTTATTTACAACAGCCAAAGGGAGAAATGACTCAAACGACTCCCTACAAAAGAATGCATAAACAAATGTGGTACATCCACAGAGTGGAGTATTATCAAGCCTTAAGAAGGGATGTAGTGATACATGCTACAAGAATGAGCTTTGAAAACACTGTGCTGGGCGCCTGGGTGGCTCAGTTGGTTGGGCGACTGCCTTCGGCTCAGGTCATGATCCTGGAGTCCCGGGATCGAGTCCCACATCGGGCTCCCTGCTCAGCGGGGGGTCTGCTTCTCCCTCTGACCCTCCCCCCTCTCATGTGCTCTCTCTGTCTCATTCTCTCTCTCTCAAATAAATAAATAAAATCTTTAAAAAAAAAAAAAAGAAAACAGTGTGCTAAGTGGAATAAGCCCACCACACAGGATCCTATGTATGACTCCACTTATGTGCAGGTATCTAGAATGGGCAAATAGTACAATAGAAGCAGAAAGTAGAATGGAGGCTACCAGGAGCTGGGAGAAGGAGAAGACGGAATGGGGAGTTACCATTTAATGGGCACAAAGTTTCTGTTTAGAATGGTGAGAAATTCTGGAGATGGATGGCGGAGACGGTTGCACAGCATTGTGAATGTACTTAATGCCATTGAAGTGTGTATGTAGAAGTGTTTAAAAGTATGAATTTTATATTATGTATATCTTACCATAATAAAAAAGTATATACACTTTTTTTACTCCAAAAATGTACTCCTAAGAAATAACTCTGAGGAGGTAATACAGAAGGGTGAAATATGTATATGCTAGAATCCATCAACCTCAAGATTCAAGAATAAAGATCTAGTTGTGTAAATAGAGCCTGACAAAAAATATACAAAAGAGGCTATTATGCAAGCATTAAACATGACAAAGTAGACTTTCCACATAAAAGTATCTCCATAACACTACTGTTAAATAAATAAAAAAAAAGCTACAGAATGCATGTACAGTAAATCCCATTGATGTAAAAATTCTAAGGTTTATCTGTAAAAATTCTAAGGTTTATCTGTACATGGAAAAAATTTGAGATATTCTCCAAAATGCCCGTAGTTGATTATTCTCTGAATAGTAGATTTGAGATGATTTTAAAATTATCCTCTTCATAATTCTCTGTACTTGATTTTTTAACAAAGAAGATTTTTAACCAAAATAACATGCTATTATAAACTCCTGTTTATCACTTCTTCACATTAATTAAGGAGGGTTAGGCTCTTGATACTTTCATAATAGATGTTTTCTGTATTTCTGTTTCCATAGCAACAGTAATACTTGTGAGAGAATCAGATACATTTTCAAAAAGATACGTACCTCAGACAATGGTATTACATCTCCATCAGTCAAAAACAGATTGATGATTTCAGAGCAACATTCAATAATCATGTTCTAGAAATAAGAAAACAATAAAGTGAGGTTGAACTTACTGGTAAACTACTAGATATTTTAGTTATAAACTATTTCATTTGTCTTTTCTTGCATCACCACCTAACCCTCATTCCCAGGAGAAAATTTAGAGGGACTCATAGGTCACAATCCCTCATATAATTAAGATTATTTGAAAGGACACAGGATGGCCACAACAGATAAGATTTACTTATGAATGATACATTATTTCATTGTTAAAATTCATATGTTACAGAATTCACACCAGAATAAGGTTTTGGAAAGTCACTTTTCTTCTGAGAAGAGAACCTGGGGGTAAAGAGATTCAGACCCCAGGAAGGGATTTAAGCAGAGAAGAATGGTTGAGAATTGAGAAAGAAATGGAGAGAGTAACTGAAAAGGAACCAAAAGTCCATATCATACATTGTCCACTGGCATAGCCCTACTGTGTGGGCACAGCCATGTTTACGTGTGGACCTCTGACCACAGATGGATCTACCCATGGGCAGGAGTGAGTCAGTCAGATTCTCTGTCATCGTAATTTCATATAAGGAAGGGCAAGAGAAGAGAGCTAGAGTGAGTACTGTCTATAGGAGCTGCAGGTCCTGATACAAACGTGGAAAAGGCAGCCATTGGGCTAGATGTAAGATGAGTAAGAGAAGGGAACAGATGTGTGAGAACTTACACCCCGCCACCCCCTCCCCGTAATTAAGCACCATCTTGGCTCCCAACTCACCAGTTCCATTTTTTTGTGAGGCCCATTGTGTTTGGTTTCCAGTCCTTATGTATGAGCTTACTGCCTTCCCCACACCTACTTTACTTGAACCAGTGTAAGTAGCCTTTCTTTACTTACAGCTAAAGGAGTCATGACTATAAGACCGTCAGAGAGAACCTCTGCCTACTTTGTGATGTTGCCAGGTCCAGCAACAATACACTTTTATGGTTGTTTAATACACACGTGTACCAGCATTCAGAAATATGAAAATGATAAAGTTACACTAGTTTTTAAAATCTTAAAATACAGAAACAAACAATAGAATTCACAGCCCCAAACCATATTATATTCAAGTTTTAATAAATACAAGAATACAGAAAAGATCACATTTTAGAGTTCCAAAGCTATTGCTAATTCAATTTAACAAATATATTCAAGATGCTATGGAACACAAAGATGAAGAAACAGACCCTATCCTCACAAAGTGTACAATAGCTGAGAAGAATAGATTCGTACACTCCTAAATAAAATATGAAGTAGAATGTGGTCAGAACATGGATAGGAATATGTTAGAGGAAACTAGAGGTGGGAGAGAGGAAGTGTAAGGAACAGGGAAGACTTCTTGGAGGAAGGGTCAGGTGAAATGAGCCTTGAATGAATAGTAGGATTTCACTGGCAGAGAATGGGGACAAGGGCATTCCACATGGAGGGAGAACAGTGGATATTCAAGGATCTGATATGGTCATTACTGTGGGTGTGTATAGGAAGCATGGCAGTGAGAGTGATGAGAAATAAGGCTGGAGAGGTGAACTTATAACAGGACATGTAAAAGTAAGGAAACTGAGAGGCACTGGTCTGAGGAAATAATGATCCAATTGCTTTAAAAAAGATACTTCTGGCCACAGTTTTAAGGTGAACTGGGCTCAGAAAGAGACAAAAGAAAGATAAATTAGCTAGGAGGCTACTCAAACTGTTTAGGCAGGAAGTGATCATGGCGAGAAGAGAGCCAGCTTCAGTGGGACCAAAAAAGGTGGAGGGCAAGCAGGGTATCCAGCACTGATCAGGGTACACTACTTTGCTATGATGAACCTCCCAGGCTCTCGGTCCACTTTAAGACAGAAAGGATACTCCTCTGTCTGAACACTGATACTCCTCTTATTTATCTATATTTCTAGATTTCTAATCGAGTTCTCAGGACTGGTTGCACTCTGATACTCCTCTTATTTACCTATATTTCTATATTTCTAATTGAGCTCTCAGAACTGGTTAAAGTATATTTCCTCCCTATAGGAAAGGTTTCAATAACAGCCATGATGCGTTACTGTCATGATTTCATCAAGAGTTATCAAGCAAAATGAGACTGTCTATATCATTAATCATTTCATGTAACAGATGAAGACAGCAATGTTACCTGATAAATAAGTGCCTTCTGCTCCCTGTCTCAACATTTATCAAGCAGAAATTTCACCTCAACAACATCCTATTTCTTTGGCATTATTTGCAGTAAACCATTACAAATATCAGACGTTGGCTGATTGGCTCAGCTACCACAGAAATGTAGCCTTGAGCTCATCACACCAGGCAGAAAGCTGCCAGAGGTATACTATGCGTGACTGGCAAGGGGCTGGGAGGACACAGAATAACCCTTGTTCAATCTTTGCCATTTTTCCCTTAAAAAGGAGCATCTGATGATTCTATGATGGTTTTCTGAGTTACTTCAAAAATAACCATGCCGACTCTTTGACTTAGTTGAAATCCTCATCTTCTTTCACCTATGGAAAAAAAACTTCCTAAATTGTTTTCCATCCTCCAAACTCTTGCTTCCCTCATCCCTCCCTCACATGCCACCAGGGCCACGCCACCACACGTCTCAGCAAATCACAGGGTGGATCATGAGAAGTCCTTCCAGGTGCTGCCCCCTCCCTCTCGTACCACCCGTACCCAGCCCTGCCTTCTCCTGGCCCTTGCTCTACAGAACAAAGTTCACTCACCATTTTTTTCATTCAGCGCCTACGATATGCATCCTAAGTGCCATAAACTGGTAATGAAAAGACAAAAAGAGAGTCCTTAAGCAGCTGATTGATGGTCTAGTGGGAAGAAAAGGAGAGATGGACTCTTAACAGTACCATGTGGTGACTCAGAGAGGAGGAAGCACTTCGTTCCACCCACCTCTTCAACCCCATCTCCCACTGCATTCCCCCGTTCTCCCACCACAACAGATAGCTCATTGTCCCGAGTAGAACATTCAGTCCCTGACTTCACATCCCTTCTCTTGCTGTATCCTCAGTCTGCTATGAGGGCCCTCCAACTAGAAGCTTTCCAAGCAAGTACTCGAGAGGCACTGTGTGTCAGGCGCTAGGTTAGATATTGGAGATAAGATGATGAATAAGACACCCAGCAAAGGAATTTGCAGTAAAGAGAGAGGAAGAGACCCATAAACACATAACTGCCAAAACAATACAGTAAAGGTACAGGGTGTTTGGAGGTATTTTGTCAGAGAGCCACATGTGGATGTCAGAGAGATACTAAAGAACACGACAGTTGGGGAAAAGATTTAAGAGAAGTTTTGCTATGTATTATGAAAGGATTCCCTGTAATGGTTTATGTTCTTATGAGAGACTCGATAAAGACTTAGATTATTTTCAATGGTTTTGAACATCAGATTGATGTTTCTTTGAATTTTGCTAAAAGAGGACTACCAGGTGGCTGGGCTCATTATGAATGACATCTGGGTACTTATGGCCAGACTTATACAATGATTAAGCTCCTCCATGACAAAGACCTAATTGTACTGATTTCTGTTATGTCCTTATCTCCTTCCCAAGCCTGGAAAATTTTTGCACATAATACTTCCTCAAAAAGAATTTGTTAATTGATGCTAATGTCCAATTGTATTTTTTTCTGTTTTCATAGTACTTTGATATTTGGGATATGTTGACTATATACTAATCTTTTTTAAGATTTTATTTTGAGGGGTGTGGCAGAGGGGGAGAGAGAGAGAATCTTAAGCAGGCTCCGTGCCCAGCGCAGAGCCCAACATGGGGCTCGATCTCACAACCCTGAGATCATGACCTGAGCCAAAATCAAGAGTCTGACGCTTAACCGATGGAGCCACTCAGGCACCCCGACTATATACAAATTTTAATTGCCTTGGTACAACCTGGCATCCCATAAATGTTTGCTGAACTAACCTTAGGTGAATTGGTAAACATATTTTTAGGCTTTTCATATCAGTATGCTATCATTCCAAACAAGGTGTTTGTCTCTTAAAGTCAGGATTGTTTACATCTTTCATATGCTTTAAAGTCCCTGGTAAGCTCTGAAGATACTCCTAAAGCTATGAATGACAGGTTAAAATAACTCAGTCATTCTGAGCCAGTGTTGTTCATTTTAGAAGGACATACATAGTTTTCAAGCCAGAAGTGATTAGAATACCTGTTCTATAACCCTCTCTATATATCTTAAATTAATATCTGTGTTCTGAATTTCTTAGCTTATTCCAACTATAGGCTTTTTTGGGGGGGAGGGGGTAAAAAAGGGAAGGGAATAAGAAAGAGAATAAGATTCATTATTCCCCCATATCAACCAAAGGCACATTTTCTGGGCCCTTCTACTTAATAACCCACCAAAAATCTATACTGTGATAGAAATAAATATAATAGATTATAGAGGTTATGAAATCCTGTCCAATTCCAGACCAGAATCAATCTCTTCAAGTGCCCTAGTTAACTTATTAGCGCCAAGTGAAGGTTGTCATGACAACGAACCGGCAGATTTAGTCAATGAGATGTGTTGTAACACAGAATATAGCTGCCCTTCTTTAAGTTCCAGTTGGCATACTGGAAAAAAAGAAAACTTTATATATTCCTTCTATTTCTCAACTTTTCAAATGTTCTGAACCACTCTGTTTGCCAATTCACCTAAACAAATATCAATTTGTCTTCCATTTGATGACATTCTCTCATACATAGAACCAACAGAACTGAAACATAGCTGAAAATGCCCTACTTAAAGCTGAAGAAACATTTTCTAAATTGAAGAATAAGACAAATTCAAAGACAGAGCAGAGAACATCAGGAATGAAAGCAGTTTGTTTTACTCAAGGACTGATCCACTCACATATACCATTCCAGTTAGGACATGAAAGCAAGCCACAAACCGTGTTTAAGTCAAGGTAGGGCCTCTGGATTCCTCCCTCTGCTGACATTCGAATGCTCCCCCATACCCCCATTTATTTGGTATTTGTTTATATTCATAGTCAACCCCTTGACTGAGACACTGGGCTCATTGTGATAAATTTGATACCCACATTGGACACACAGGGAAATTCTGATGATTCACATTCCAACCATGGGGCACAACTCTCCATCTCCATTTAATGAAATGATCATTTTTAGAGATGAGAAGAAAATTAATCCCAGAAAAGTTTAAGTGACTGACCCTAGGTAGGAAAACTGAGTGGCAGAGCACAACCTAGACTCCCTGCTTTTATGGATGCTCACTCTCCTGCCTCAGACAATCTAAGCTGAAAAAACAAATGGGTTCAGGAGAAAATAACCATTTTCCATATATGAACTATCTAGAAGTGGATTCAGGGACAATTTCAGCAAAGAATATTCTAGACTATGGCTCAAAAACAGCAATCTGATATGTTTGGTCTACAACTGAAAAACTGTGATTATTAAGTGATCTACAAAAGAAGTGCAAAAATGACACCAGAGCTGAGTTCTTCTTGAAAACAGATGTAAAAGGGCAACCATACACTTTATAAAAATATGTATGTTATAATTAGTATTTTATAATATATATAATCTCATGGGTTTGAGATATCTGATCTATTAGGAGATTATAAGTACTCAGTATATCAGTAATACCATGAAACATCCAGTAATCCATATAGTAACATACAAAGACACTGAAAAGATTTTTGGGATGTACAACCCAAAATCTAAGACATCAGTTCTATGATAAATCCAAGCACATAGCAGAGGAGTTGTAAGTATGGGAAAGTGGCATTCCACAAAGGCTAACTGTTCTTTCCTGATGAATCCTCTTACAGCTGCGCTTGTTGCTTTCACAATAATGAAAAATGCATTCACTCACTCTACTGGTAAATTCAGGCTCAAAATGCAAACAAGTATACTAAAAATCAGGAGAGTTGCCAACTTTTATGCTTTCATATGAGTGCACAGATGAGGAAAACGGTAAAAAAGGGCTAAAGCTACACTGAAACTAACATGACATCGTGTGTCAACTATACTTCAATAAAAAGAAAAGGTTAAAATGGTAAAAAACAAAAATTAGAAAAAAGACCAAAAAAGAGCTATACCAATACTATTCTTTAAGAATTAAAAATGTTTTGCTATTGGTAATTGAATATTAACCTAGCAAAAAGTGAATTAAGGAAAAAGATACAGCAGACCAAATATGAAGGGAAGATCCTAAAAGCTTGCAGAGAGGAAAAACAGAGCCAGGCCCCAACCGGCTGGGAGTTCAACCAGGAAAGCAGCAAAGGGAGGTCCCAGAATTAGAGCTGTGTAGCAGGCACTGTTGGGTAGGCAGTCCTCAGCTAAAGCAGAAGAAATAAAGGAACTGAGACATTATTTGATAAGCATGAACACTTGGGTAAAAATCTATGGGTGAACATGTGAAAATTCTGATGTAATGGTCAGAAGAAAGTTAAGGAAAAAAGACAAGTCAAGAAGAATCAAAGTATATACAGGAAAGAAAAATAACCTTAGTACACTATCTGACTTGGCTGTAATAATGTAAATACTGAATATCGATTTAACCAAACTCTGTGATATAACAATACCCGGGAAAGGGGAAAGGAGAAGTTGGGGAGAAGTATAAGTGAATTAAATCCTTATATATCATAATAAAATCAACAGATATTATCTCAAATTGATACATCCAAGAAAAAAAGAATAATCATTTGTAACTTCTAGCACTGTTCATCAGTATTTCTGGCTTTTCTCCTTCAAGCCGTAGCATGTGACTTATTTGGCCAATGAAATATAGTAGAAGTGATATGACGGAAACTTTAAGAGCTAGTGTGTGATTTGCCCCCTTTCTTGCCTCCTGCTACTGTGACTGGTGATATTTCATATGATGGATGTGCCACCAGCTTGGTTGCTGGCCTGAGGAGACATGGAGCAGGGCCTCAGTTGTCCCACTTGGATTCGAAGGCTTTTACCTCATTTTCATGACTGATACTACATATTACTGTACGCCTGGAGGTAAATAATGAGAAACAGCTGAAAGAGTTGAAAACAGCTGCCTCTGCAGAGCAGGACTGCAGAGTGAGGAGAGGTTGGGTCGGAGACTGTCCCTTTTCAGTAAGTCCTGTAGAGCTATTTAATTTTAAAAATGGCCACAATAACTACAGAATCTATAATTCAAGAAATTGGATTAATGTGCAAATGGAAATTCAAAGAGCAAGTGATTAGGGGAGAACAAATATTTCTCTGTTCCTCTCATTTCCAAAGAGGGTAAGGAATTGCCACTCCACTCCGGAACGAGACTTCAGGCTTCTTTCAGACTTGTAGCTAATTTACTGCCAGAAAAGTATAGTGATTTATCTGATTGGTGAGTTTGGAAAAAGCAAAAGAACATGGTAGGTTCAGCCCCTTCTGGGCAATCTTTGCTTATATTTTTGGAGGCACCCTGCCTGCAGAACTGTTGGTCTCGGCTCCTGTGTACAGTGAGCCTGGTGGGGACGGAAGGGTAGTGGGCAATCCTATAGTTATACATGTGGGTAGGTGGGCAAGTCTGGCTCATTCAGGGGTGAGATACTACTAAGCTCGTTTGGTAACAGACCTAAAGCCATGTGCACTAATCAGCTTTATCAGTTAATGATGCTGATATTTTGATCTCCACTATCCATCTCCTACATCCCGTTCCTCAACCAGGTTCAGAACTTAGGAAGGGTAAAAGAGAAATGACCCTCTTCTCCAAACACATTCTATCAATCACCACAGAAACCATTCAACCGTGTGATCAAAATAATAATACACCATTAAGATGTGTAACCTTTTTTGTTGTTGTTCAAAAAATACATATGCATAGAAAAGGTCTGAAAGATATATGCTTTTCTGTACTTTCTAGTTTTTCTTCACACATTTCTTAAGTAATAAAAATGTTCAGGGCGCCTGGGTGGCTCAGTCGGTTAAGCGACTGCCTTCAGCTCAGGTCATGATCCTGGAGTCCCGGGATCGAGTCCCGCATCAGGCTCCCTGCTCAGCGGGGGGTCTGCTTCTCCCTCTGACCCTCCTCCCTCTCGTGCTCTCTGTCTCTCATTCTCTCTCGCAAATAAATAAATAAAATCTTAAAAAAAAAAAAGTTCAAACAATAGACTTAAGAATGAAGAGTAAAAGAATAATATAAAGTTACAGAGCATTGTTTCTTGGGATTCACAGTGGTATCTGGATGATTTCTCTAGATTGCCTTTGTATTCATTCACCATCAGATTCTTATAATTGGTAAGCTTAGGAGAGCTTTGAAGGAAATACTACCTATGTGTCCAAAAAAGTTGGATCATATCTGGTACTCTAAAGAGAGAAAATAGAGAACGGAAGAACCACAACGTTCAAGTTTAGTTCCTATGCTTTGATGAAGTAAAAAATCACATAAATAATTATGTAAAATGACATCCATGCTGCCACAGCAAAACAATTTTCCATTATTTAATAACTTACTTCCATTTCCTTATTAATTGATTTCTCTTCCATTTCTTGCATTTCAGATACATTTTCATCTGAAGCGATTTCAGGAGCTGTTGGCAATGATATTTCAGCTATTTGCTTAAGATTAGATAGTTTCTCATGAATTGAAATAACTCTAAAAATAACAGATAAATATGTATTTTACTTGAAAAGGTAAGAAAAGCATTCGTTTATTCCCAGAATCAATAATATGTGTAAAGTAAGTCCTCAGTTATTTAACACTTGGATTTCTGGCATTCCCAAACATCATTCATTCAATCATTTGTTCATTCAAGAAACACAAGCAAAGAGACACAATTCTAACCTGTATAATGTTTATGATCTAGTTATATACTCAAATAGATATAAAATGACTGGCAGAGGCACAATGACAGAAAGGCACACATCCAAAATATTGCTTAAGATGAAAATAAAGAAAATAAAACATCTATGTGGGCAAAGAAAGTCCAGGCAATGACAAAGTTTGCTCCTGTGTAAATCTTAACGCCATTTGATGACTGCCTTGATGACCTGAAGGTAAGAATTATGGCAAGATAGGCATGGTTCAAAAAGGCCAGTCAATGAGCCCACAACAATGAAGTATACTGTAGAGGGGAGAGGTGAAAGGGTAGGGAGAAGAGTCAAGAAAGAAGGAAAATCAAAAGCCAAGAAGGAAGGCAGAGGACACAGTGGCAATTATATTGAAGAGGGAAAGCTTCTGGAACCATAGGCCAGTGAGCAGGGGATACTCTGAAGGCAGAGGTAAACCAACGGATGAGTGGAGTCAGGAGATGGAAAAGCATTTGCAGAAGCTGAAGGAGGCAAAGAGCCACCTGCATGGCCTTCCGTGATTCTATGCTACAGGCATAGCACACGTGTGCATGCCTGTGTGTTTGCATCCATGTGGGTGTCTCCATCCAGGGAAAGAGGGAAACTTTTATGAGAAAGACACAAACGATCTGTGAAAGCAAACTGACATCAGGAATGTATGCAGGAATGTCAATTCTCCAATGTTCCACAGGGTCCTCATCTGCAGTATGGCATGATACTCAATTATCATAATGATGGTTCTCAGCAAAAGAAGGTTAAAAAAATACCTTTAATTAAATAAGAGGATCTGAAATTGTATGTTTAATAAATGATTCTATTTAAAAAGGCAATGATTAAAATGTAAAGATCTGTTATTAAAAGTTTACTTGGAATACATCCATTAAAAAAATGGGTCATCTCCAGTACTGCTAGAAAAGCTGCCTGATGCACTGGAGAAAAAATAGGACTCAAAGGACCTGGGTGAGTCACGCTTGGTTCCACCACACAACAGCATGGGACCCTGGACAAGTCACCTAACCTCTCTGGCCCTGACATTCCTCCTCCTGCAAGACTGAATGATAAAACCCATGTCATCTACTTCACAGCATTTTGTAAGGACAAAATGAGGTATCTACATACATTCTTAACCATAAGAAACCCCATGAAGGAAAGATGATATTCTAAACCACTATTCTTGATTCTAATACCCAGAGAAAGAATTCTTAGAATTCTTACTTCTCTTTCAAAAATAATATAGCTTTCCTTTCTAACATGTGGAACTGCAGGAAGGATAAACTATTCTTTGATGTTTGCATTTCAGGTGGTATTGACCTGGTAATGTCCAGAGCTATATTATTTGCTTCAAAAATAAATGGCCTGGTCCAACTCTGTAAAAAGTAGGCTGGGACCAAGCAGAGCAGGCTGGGCACCCATGCAAGGAGCAACATCAGAGGACCTAGCATCTCTGCTTCGGGCCCTGAGCCTCATGACTCCATTTGCCCCAACATCTTGCCCATATACATCTTCACCTCTCTGTCCACATCAATGCTGGGTCCAGCCTTTGAACTCCCATGTTGGCCCACAAACAAATATCCATTTGGGCTAGACCAGCTCCCCCCAGCCTCTGCTTTGATTCACTGATTCATGGGCACTCACTCTCCTGGGCTGCCGGGGCCTGGAGGCAGGACCCAGCCAGAAGTAGAAATGTGTGGATGGCAGAAGACTCGAAGGCAGAGACAGTAGGTAGGGAACTAGATCTTGGTTAGAAGAGCGTAATTAGATAGAACTACACAGAAACCTTTATGCATGTTTAATGAGAACATTCTCTTTTCCTTTGTTGCTGTAAGAAAAATGCAAAGAATGTTTTCCTTGTAGTATTTAATTTGGAGATTAGGAAGTGAAGTGAACAACTGAAGGAGGACTGCCCAATTTGGTTATTCAGGTTCCTTCTCGGGCCTGTTTTTTCTGACCTGTTGTACTCTTACTTTGCCTTCTGAAAGATGGTCAACAAGAAGCAAGTCCCCACATGCTGATCTCACCTTGACCCTCCTAAGAACACAAGGAGTGCCAGCCTCAGTGAGAGAAACAGGCAGCCGTCCCCGTGCCACCAAGGGACAGGTTAGATGAGAAACTGTCAGGCACCTCCCTCTGTGTTGGCTCAGTGACTGTGCACGTCCCTAATTTTAGTAAACCTACCACTGCTCATAAACACATCTAAATTAAGAACTTTTGGGAATAAAAAAGAATTCTGTCAGTTTGATTACATTCTACTCTGCAGAAATTATAATCATTTTCACTATGTGATTCTAAAAAATAAATCCTGCCATGTTTCTGGGTACAAAGCAAGTGTATAATTTCCTAACTTTGTTGCTTAGCTGTGCTGTTATATGTCCTATGCCTAGATTTTCTGCCATTTCACTGAAAAAGAAAAAAAAAAAGGAAAATTGACTGAATAATTGAAAATGTGCCAGCTCTTGAAACATCTCTTGTTTTATTCTCTTTTATGGTGAGGCCAAGAAGTCCTTCAAAATGAAAATCATGGAGCATGAACAAGGCTCATCAGGGAAGAAGAGAGAAGCACCAAGTCTCTGTTCACTAAGGACTTACAAGGTGCCTAGCAGGGCAAAGAGCTAACACTGACAGACACAGGAGTCCATAATGAGACTTGACATCTGCTCAGTGCTTTTGGCCTTTCAGAGTATGTGCATACATTGTCCAGTTTGATCTTAACAACAACCCCAAGAGGCAGGCAGAGTAGATATTATTTCCATTTTACAACTGAGGAAATGGAGGCTGAGATCACAAGGGCAATGAACAATGGAATCAAAACTAAATTAACTAAGCAATGAAAAAATTAAAAAAATGAACTGGGAATCTGGTAAAGTGAAATGGAAAAGAGAGAAACCAGGCATGAGCAAAAGTTAGAGATATGCCCCGCTTGATGGAGAGGAAGGAAGACAACCTGGCTGAGGCAGAGACTTTTGACGTGGTGAACAATAAAAAATAGGATCAGACACAGGGGAAGGGTGGGACAAGATAGGTAGTGGAGTTTTTCCTTAATATTGCAACCCAATGCAGAGCCGCACATTATTTGTTAAACACACCCCAAATTACCGGCAAAATACAGTACAGACAATATCTTTGTACTCTTTATAATCTTTATGAAGTGTCAGGAACTGTTTCTGCAACAACTCTAAATACTATTATTGTTATACCCACTTCATTGATAGGGAGACTGAGGCACAGAGAGATTTAAGTTTGTGAAGTTAGTAAGGGGCACCACTTGCATTTGAACCAAAGCGGACTGGATTCAGAGTTCATGCTCTTAACCACTGCAATATCATACTCCTCTAAATAAAAGGAAGATTCTTCTAAAAAAGTCTTCTAAAAGTTCTGTGATTTACCTTGTACATTACAAAACAGCCTATTCCAATGAAAATATCAGCAGAGTTGTGGAAAATCATTCATTACTTGCCTGTTCAGTGGAACCCAGAAAGAGCCAGTATAGACATTGCAGTAAGTGCTATTAGGTACAGCATCTGAAATATTCTGGGGCTTCATGTTATATGCATACAACAATAAAACCTATAAAAAATTAAAATACATAAAATGTGATATCAAAATTACATTTTGCCTCAAAATAATATCATTAAATTTTAAGAAGTTTGTCTTTGAAAGATAAAACAACTTTTTTATCAATTCACTTTAAACAATTCTTTTTAAGTACGCTTCATGCCCAATGTGGGGCTTGAACTCACAACCCTGAGATCAAGAGTCACATGGTCTACCAACTGAGCCAGCCAGGTAACCCTCAATTCACTTTAAAGAGGAATGATACGGGATGTCTGGGTCTCTTAGTTAAGTGTCTGCCTTCCCCTCAGGTCATGATCCCAGAGTCCTGGGATCGAGTCCTGCGGTGGGCTCCCTGCTCCACAGGGGGCCTGCTTCTCCCTCTGCCTCTGCCTCTGCCTCTCTCTCTGTCTCTCATAAATAAATAAAATAAAATCTTAAAAAAAAAAAAGAGGAATGATATGAATGAGAATTGTACGAAGTTTGAGGTGAAAATAAATGTCATTTGATAATAATATTATATTATTTTCAAAGAGTGCCATTTCTTACTGCAATTAAGTTTAAATCTCAGCCTTCGAAGGCCCTCTATAAGTTGGAAATATGTACCTAGGAAATACCCAGCCTTGCTTCTAGTTACTTCTCAACACGCCCCTTTCCCATCGGTGGTCTAGCTGCTTCTGTGCCTCACTTACGCTGCTTCCTTCCTCTTTCCATTTATTCAACCTACACACAACTTTCTGGTCCCCACCTCTAATGTGGAACTTTTCCTAATGACTCATGCTCTGGTCATTTCCCTGTTGTTTCCATTTTGACAACCCTTAAAGTCAATTCCATAACTATAGCACCTATTTACGGTCATAGTCACAGAATTTGAGATTCATAGAACCTTAGAGAGGATCTGGTCTAAGCCCCTCATTTTAGATATAAGAAAGCTGAGGCCCAGAGCTGCCCGTCAAAACTGACTAATTAAGTGCATGCATTTATCTCTGCTTCCTTGATAATCAAACTAAAGTAAGAGTAAAGTATGCTTTTAAAAAGGCATAAATCTATAAAGACAGACAAGAAGAGAGGAGGTAAAGCAGACAGGAGATGTTAGCAACCCTTTGAAGGACAGAAAGTACTTAGAAGAGCACTGGGTGACTCAGAAAACAGGAAAGGCTGTGTCCTAACTGCCTCCAGAGGGGTCGCCAACAACAAGCATGACTGAGAGCCCTGGAAAGGCTTGGGAACTGCAGATGTCAGGTATCTTAGACAACCTCCCTCCCATCCCTTTGATGAACCCATGCAACCAGATTTCCCCACTTCCCTTGCCTCCTCTCTGGCCAAACCTCTCCCATTTTCCTCTCTGCTGAGGCTAAATCAGAGATCTATTCTCAGGGACATCAGGTACAGGGGTGAGATGCTGAACTGAAAACACTGGAGGGGGTGCCTGCGTGGCTCAGTTGATTAAGCATCCAATTCTTGGTTTCAGCTCAGGTCATGATCTCACGGTTGTGGGATTGAGCCCCACATCAGGCTCCACACTCAGCAGGGAGTCTGCTTGAGGATTTTCTCCCTCTACCCCTCCCCCCACTCATGCACACTCTCTCAAATAAATTTTAAAAAATCTTAAATTAAAAAAAAAAGAAAACATTGGAATTAAGTGAAAGTCTGTGTTCTGAACAAGAGACAGCTCCTACCCCACTGCAGGCCCTGCTCAGGATGTAGGAAACCAGACAGAAGTTGAAAAGGATCCTCTTTGAGGAAACCGACCAGACAAAGAGAAAAGACCTATGGGTACTGACATTTCAGCATCCTGCAATGAAACCGTTGGCTCCTGCAGTTACCCTACAATGAGGTCTATAAATCAATAAGTCTGACCTGATACACTTTTTAGCACCTTCAAACATGAATGAATAACCAAGGGTCACTAGACATGAAATGAAAGATAGAGGCCAAAACTAATATAAGAAAGGAACTTGAAGAGTCAGGTATAAGACAGAGAGCAGAAGACAACTTAAATGAAACCATAATTGAGATCTTCAAACAGAATAAAGACAATATTTCATCCATGAATCAAGAACACAGTGCTGTTAAAATGAATAGACAAAAAGAGCTCTTAAAAACAAAAACATGATCACAACAACTAAATAATCAACAAAAGAGTTGAAATATAAAGTTGAATATATATCTCCCCAGAAGTAAACCTAAATTTTAAAACATAGGTAATAGGGGAGAAAAGATGAGAAAAATACTCAATCTAATAAATTCAATATCTGAATAATAATTCTAGAAGCTATAGAGATAATCAGAGGTGGGAAATTATCAAAGAAAAAAATTCTTCTTGAACCAAAGGCTATACTTTCCAGATTGAAAGGGGCACAATGGATGAAAGAGCTAAACCAAGGCTCATGATGGAATTTGAGAACACAGGGGACAGAAGGAAAGTCCCCAGAGCTTCCAGAGGAAAAAAATCAAAAGAAAGAACTAGGAATCAGAATAGGACCAGACTTAACAGCAATGCAGGATTGCCAGAGATAATGGAGCAATGTCTCCCATGTTTTGAGAGAAAATAATTTTCAACCTAGAATTGTATGCCTAGAGAACAATGAAGCCAGCACTAAAAGATGACTTTCTGTCATCATAAAAAGACACTCAAGGTCTTTTTATATTCTGTGTAAGTACAGGGTCAGTCTCAGTCAATCTGTTGCAACCTGTTAGCCTCTCAGGGGACTGTAGTCAAGGTGTTGGCCCTTGGCCAAACCTGAATGAAATGTGCTACCTACTGACTAATGCAGTCCTGTCCTTGGCTCTGAAACACACCAGGAGGCAGCCTGTGCCATCTTGTTAGCATTTTTTTGTAGAAAATATACATATTGATGATTTGCATCTGGATTCTATTGTTCTCTTAATTTCTATCACTGAATCTGGTCCCACACATGGTTTTGACTACATGAAGAGAGAGGTATGAAAGACTCCTCCTCGGATGAGACATCAGTGTTCTTGAGACCAAGATACCTTAACATATTTTGGTGGTTCATGATCTGTAGAGGAAGTGTGTCCTGTGCAACTGAGCAAGGACCCTGGCAACTGTTCCTGAGCATCTCGGATCTCTCTAATGGTTATCTGTGCTTACTTTATCCTGCCATGCCTTATCCTTTACCAAAATCTTCCTCGAATTACTTTGTGGAATATATTATATGGTGTGTCCTTTGAATAATCAGAACCTCTAACACACCCTTTGTTGGGAAGCTGGAAATGTGTTCATTCAACATGAGAGAGCAAGTCAAGATAGAAACATGGGACCCAGGGAACCCATCTCAGAAAGAGATGAAGGAATTCTCAGGAGGATGGTGAATGGGCTCTTATGAAGTTATTTGAGTCAGGAGAACAATCAATCCCATTTGGAGTGTGTCTCTGAAGAAGAGGAAAACAATAAAAGAATGAGAAATAAACTGATGAGTTTGACCATATGGAGAAGAACTGTATAGTTCTTTGAAAGTTTAGGAAGAATGAGAGATTCTAGAATACGGAGAACACCAAGTTAAACAAAAATAAAGCAGTTTTTTTTTTTCTTTAGGATAGAAGTCAGGAAGGGAGGAAATAGTACCTTATTTGGCTCATCTGTGAGTGATATTTACATAGTTGTAAACACTGTCTATGGGTTTAAGATTTGTGATAGGACTCATTTAAGAGAATGTGTGGAAGAGAAGAATGTATGTGAGGGGGAAAAAACAGGTAGACATTAGCCTTCATCCTCCATAGCAGTGTGTGAGGTTCATCACTCAAAGAATTATCATGTAAGCATGTAATTTAGATATACGGAGGGGGTGGAACCCAACCAAACAGAGACAGCAAGAGTTAAAAGTAATTGTATCTGGGGGCGCCTGGGTGGCTCAGTTGGTTAAGCGACTGCCTTCAGCTCGGGTCACGATCCCGGAGTCCCGAGATCGAGTCCCACATCGGGCTCCCGGCTCGGCAGGGAGCCTGCTTCTCCCTCTGCCCCTCCCCCCTCTCATGCTCTCTCTATTTCATTCTCTCTCTCAAATAAATAAATAAAATCTTAAAAAAAAAAGTAATTGTATCTGATGGTGGAATTTAGGGATGTGGACAGCTAGAGAGAGGAATGTTCTTTTCATTCATTAAAAGTCTTTTAAATTTGGTTTTTCAAACTATGATAAATTTTTGACGAAACATTTCTGAAAGGAAAATGAAATGAGTCCCAGAGAGGTTAGTCTGTCTTATGGTGTTTGCTCTTGTTTTGTGTTTGTTAACCTTGACTCCCAGGCTAGCATACAAAATCCCCGTGGACACGAGTGACATCTTGTACTTTTTTAGTAGTGCTCGTAGCACTTGCTACATGTTAATTAATATCTTCATATCTCTGAAATTTTCATTACATCTCTTAAGAGCTAATGAAGCTCCCCAAAGCGTGTTAATGGAAAAATTTAAATAGATAACATACTTTATATTTAACCCCTGATAATGAAAATGACTTTCTCCCTCCTCAGGCTGACACTTGTCAATGGCTTTGCAATACAATTTTAAAGCCTTTTCTAACTGAGCATGGCACAACTGAATTCAAAGTATAACAGTCGGAAATCAAACTGGACTTGGATAAAATACGGCAGTAGATAAACAACAAAACACTAAACTTATTTGCATATTTGTTGTGAGCCTGGGCTTTGGAGCCAGAGTGCCTGGGTTTGCCTCCACCATTTACTGGCTGTATGATCTGGGCAAATTATGAAAACGCTGTGCCTTCACTTCCCATTTGTAAAATGGAGATGTGGTAATCCCCATCCCATGGATCATGTGAGGATTCAGTGAGTCAATGTGAAGTGCTTAGAGCATCACTGCTGTGCTTGTGAGCCTCATGACCACTCCTGGCTCCTCACCCTAACTTGCTTGGTACCTCACTCTCCATATTCTTTTAGACTCACTGCTAACCCCAAGCCAGCTTTCTGTCTGACCTCCCAGGTTGTCCTCATTGAATCCATGTGCTTAGTTCTATTCCCAACTTGTCCTCACTCCTCAGGGATAAGTGTCAACCTATAACACCTTGCATACTCGGGATTGGATTCTGCAGGAGACAATACACCCATGATGAAATTTCCAATGCTCCCTTATTCACTTCTGCAAAGACTTGTTTTTCAATGGCAAAGAAGTGATGTGCTTTTGACAAAAGTTGAGGAATACTGTATTTAAAATTGGCTTGAATGGGGAATCCCTTACAGCCCAGCAATGGGTGAAAAAAAGAGCCCCTCCTCTACTAGATGGAGTTGATTCATTACTTCCTCACCTTGGTACCTTAATCACCTAACAAAATGCCTGGCATATAGTATGCACTCAATCAATGTTTTATTAATTAGTTAGTAAGCAGTTAAGTTATATGCACGTTATAAAGAAATCCACATGAAGAACTAGAAGACTCAGGTCCCCATTTTCATTTTTGTCACTAGTAAGTTGTGGCATTTGTCAAGTCACTTTACCCATATGGGACTTGGCTGCCTCATCTGTAAAATGAGAGCATC
Organism: Mirounga angustirostris; assembly: GCF_029215605.1. Lineage (NCBI taxonomy): Eukaryota > Metazoa > Chordata > Mammalia > Carnivora > Phocidae > Mirounga > Mirounga angustirostris. The sequence goes on from NW_026991713.1 coordinate 24,101,390, forward strand.
AGATAGACGTTCTCCTAGTTTCTTTTCAGTTCTGAAATTTGATTTGGGTGGTACCAAGAGAAGCCGGAGAAGCTTTCCCGTGGAGCCTATGGCTTAAGTCGCAATGCAGTAGCTTCTTGGAGAATCATTATTAGAGCTATGGGGTGCTTTGGAAGCACTGGTCTAGCCCAGCACTTCTCAGAGTTAAACGTGTATATATTACTTGGGAGATATTTTGATTCAGTGGGTCTGGAGTGAGACCTGAGATTCTGCATTTCTAGTGAGTTTCCAGGGGATGCCAGGGCTGCTGGTTCTTGACTCTCAGATGACAGTCCCTGCCTCCTTTGCAGCCTTTGTCTTCCCCAGCTCCCAGAAGCAGGGTGTAATTTTGGGCCTCATCTGCAGCACCAGGTTCTCACTAGTCACTTGGCTAACAAGACCCAGAATCCAGGGCACCTCAGAGGGAAGCCCTGGGCATCTGTATGATCTCTGAGTTACGGCACTCCTGACATTGGCACTGACAACATTGAGCTTCTGCCTTTACTATGACTTGGTAGTTTTCTACCTTAGTTAACTCTACCTAGTTAACTCTTCCTTCAGGATGTAGGACTGAGCTTGCTTGAATGCACAGCCTGCTTATTTGGGACCATGAAATACAGTCTGGCTCTAACCAGGGCTATAAAGATCTCCAGAAAAGATCACCAGCTCCATATCTCTTGTTCCCAGACTGGTTGGATCTCTACAGTGAATAGACTTTTCTCCAAGAACTTTTCCAGTTCTATCCAACTCTGTGTTTTCACTTGACACATGGAGTCCTAATTTTCAGTGCTTTGCTTGATCAGATTTCTTGCACTTGATTATGTTTGTCTGCCTAAATCTTCTGTGGCCTCTGAATACCGTGCCTTGGACAGTCTAGCTGCACTCAAAACAATAGCCTTTGCAGCAGTTTGATTCCCTCCAAACTAGGTCTCATAGACCAAAAGGAAGGTCCCACTACTGCTTCTTTATTGCCCCTCCTCCCTGCTAGCTCCAAGTTGCATTTCTTTGAGTCTGATCAAGTAATAAACATAATTCAAGTCTTACTCTAAACCTGGGCTGGCTTGCGATCCAGAGCATCCTACTGGGAACTCTGGAAGCAAGAAGATGAGGTAGAATTAAGTTAAAGGTCCTAAGATGTATTCTTAAGACAAATTTGAGCCATCAAAACTCTGGCTGTAGTTACACCTTTGTAAGCTAAGCTGTAGTTATGCGTCTTTGAGCCATTCTTCACAACTATTTTTAAAGCCTTTGTCTGGGAGTTTCATTAAAATGATTGCCCCTTGAAACCTCTTTAGTGTCTGCCTCTAGAAGATACTGAAATTGTTCAAAAGATGCTTAGTTTGTAATAAAATCCAGGGAAGAGCTTATAATGTGGTTCTACTACATTCTTCTAAAGAAAATTTTGTTAAATAGGATAATACAATTTCTACCCCCATACTTAAGAAGTTAAACTTTTCCAAGTTATAAACTTAACTCTAAAAAGTATTGTGACATTGAAATATTTAGCTCTCTGAATTGTCTAAAAATTTTATGTCAAAGTCCCCAGTTCCAGATTTTCTACTTTGCGGCCACCAGCATCCTTAGTTCCTACCAGTATTTCTGCTTCAGATACTAGATTAACTGAAGAGGACTGAGTAGGTGAATCAAGTGATGTTAACCTGCATTGTTAATCCTCTAAGTCCCGGGAAACTCCAACACCCTAGGTCAGATATTAATTTTCATCACCATCCCACCCAGAAGCTAGAAGTTCTTGCAGCCAGGACCACTCTTGAGGACTCAACAAAGCACCATGTTAGGAGTGCAAACTTGGAATCAGATTGTTCTATCCTGATTCCTTGCCGACTAGCATTCCTCTATCCTGTGTCTCAGTTTCCACTTCTGTAAAATGGGGCTGATGATAGTACCCACCTCATAGAGTTGTTGTGAAGTTAATATAAGCAAAGAGTCTAGAATATACTAAGCTCTACATTCACTATTGCTATTATCTTGTAGTTTCATGAACTTTAGCCAGTTATTCAACATGAAACTCTACACTAAGATAATGAGTAGATAAATGTTCAAATACACCAATATTTAAATCATCAAACAAATTTCAGTGTTATCTTCTGAAAAGATAGAATCTTAGGTCTGAGGAGATCTAGTCTATCCAAGTCAGTGTTTCCCAATTTTTTGACTGAAATTTATGTGAGCAACTACATTTTTCATCATGACCCAATATTTATTACCAAAAAGGGGGAAAATGCCCCCAAACTAAGAAATGGGAAAACTGTGTGTTCTTGTGTCTTTGCTTGTGGCAGAAGAAAACCACTCTAGCAACCTGTTTAAATCAGAATTAGTTAGCTGGTATTCTCCTTCTAATCTCTGCCTCACACCAGTTCATGCTTCCATGTTCATTATCAGACACAATTGTTGATGGATAAAACCCTGTTACTCTAATTATCAGCCACAGATAGAATCATAGCATTAACTTCTCAGATCACTCTGTCTCAGACTGATATGGATGTGATATTTCTATGAGCTTGCAAAATGAACTTTATACTATCTTCCTCATTTTTTAAAATTAGCTCCTTAGGTAAACATTCTATTTCCCAAATATGTAATCCTTCTGCATCCATACCCTCCCTGAATGAATATACTCTTTAATCACTTGGTTATTTCTCTTGCCAGCAAGTAAATAAATTCTGACATATGCTGAAGATCAGTCAATCTGAGAAATTTTGTTTTTAACAACATCATGAAACAAATTTCAGAAAACGTTTTTTCTCTTAATTTATTTAAAAAAAAAATACGACTCAAGACCCACACAATATTGATTCCATGGTCCATTAGTATTCTTGGATCCAGAAATTGAAAACTACATTACTAAATTCCCCAAAAGAGACTATGCAGATTTATTATTTTTAAAAGTATATGGAATATCTGGCAAGGATTTGACATGTAAAGTATGGGAAAGAGAATACTCTCATAACGTGAGAAATAGCTTTAAACGTTCCTGGGAGTGATATGTTAAAGTTCCTTTTTTTTGTATGAGTAGAAAGAGATATAATGACCAAGAGTTAGCAGCAGGTTGCTAGCCTAAGGAAGCAGAATGAAGAGGCCAATGGGAGAAGTGTGTTCAAGAGCAAAGAGAGGTAGGCCCAGGAGGTTTCACGATCTGACAGGGTCACATGGGTCAAGGAGCAGCAGAAGCTACCAGAGGCACAGCTAGAGGAGACAGCATCAAGAGCTGGAAAATGCAAGAATAGACCAATGCAGGAGGCAAAAAGCAAATGAAAATGCTGAACAGGGCAAAACTATACGGCAACTGCTTAATGGGGAAAAGCCTGAGGCTCTTCTTAGAGAGAGCAGCAATCAAAGGAATGCTATGGTGGAAGGTCCCTCTGCAAATGGCTGTAGTGACCAACTGTTCCATTTTTAAAAGCTTGACCTCTCATCAAGATTCTCCTAGAATGTGAATCACTGTTCTTTCTCCAATTGTTCAGGGATTGATATTAAACTGATTCTAAATACTTGCCCCCATCTCCACCTGCTCCCCAGTGAGCCCTAGTGCAAATGTCTTTCCATGCATATGGACATAGATGTGGATAAAGATAAAGATGCAGAGTTAGATAAAAATAAAAATAATGAACATTAAAACAAGGAGTGATATGTGTGATATAAATTTATGAAGGGCACTTAAAGGCAAACTAAGGTTTTTTTCCCTATATGCTATGTACTTTAATTTTGCTGTAAGGCACAGTTTACTCTCTTTTCTATACAATGTTGGCAGCTAAAGTATCTATAAGAAGATATTGTTGCTAAATTTTAAAAGAAGCTTTTAAATAATGTTTAACAAGTATATTACATGTATATTTGAAGTTGTTAACCTTTAAGACAGCATAATAATTTTAAAATAGTTTCAGATAATAATAAATGACAACTACTATTTATTGAGGTTAGGCATTTACCCAATTATCTCTAGTTACAGAAAAGGATACCTATGATACAGAAAAGTTAACCAATCTACTGAAGATCACAAAATTATTAAGTGACAGAGCTGGGATTCCAACCCAGGTAATTTGGCTCCAGAGTCTGTGTTCTTAACCACTACACTAATATAAGCAAAGTAAATAAAAAGTAAACCATTCCCAATAAAATTCTGCAAAGTCAAAGAGAAAATTCAAAAGCAGTTAGTGAAAAAATTCAATACTTTAAAGCAATAAAAGTTTGTCTCTCAACAACAACAATGGAAGTAAGGAGATGACATTTTCAATGTACTGAAATAAAATAATTTCCAATCTTAAATTACCTACTCCATAAAAATGTATTTCATAAATTAATGTAAAATAATGACATTTGTCAGGCAAACAAAAATTGAGAGTTTGCCTCTAGACGATCCTCACCAAAAGAAATTCCAAAGTATATACTTCAACAGAAAGAAGTGTTCCTAGATAAAATGTCTAAAATGCAAGATGAAGTAAAAAAAAAAAAAAAAGTAGTAAATACAGAGAAAATTCTAAAGGAAATAACTCTTGTATAAAGCAATTAAAAATAATATTATTTTGGGTTAAAAAAGAAAATGTACAGTAATATAAAAGTCATTAGAGTGAAAAAGATATTTATTAACTTTAGATGTTGATAAGTATGTATGCTGTCCTGCAGGTAACCACTAAAAGCACTGAAAAAAGTGTATAATTTCAAAACTCATAGAGGAAAATGATAAAAATAATCCAAAAGAAGGGAAAAGAGAAACACAGAAGAGCTCAGACAAATAAAAACACAAAATAACATGATAGATTTAAAACCAAATATATTAGCATTTACATTAAATGTAAATGTATTAAATTCCCCAGTCAAAATACAATGTTATCAGACTATATTTGAAAATATTCAAATGCATGCCTTTGATAAAAACATAAAACACACGTACACAAAAGAGTTGAAAGCAAAAGGTTTCACTGTGAAAATAACCACAAGAAAGTCATTTTCCTCTAGTAATATCAAACAAAGCAGACTTTATGAGGAAAAAAACATTATTACAAAAAGGCCATGAGTCATTTCAAAATGATAAAATGCTCAGTTCACCAAGAAGATACAACAGTTAATTTGATTGCACCTAAGAACACAGTCTCAAATTATGTAAAGCAAAATTTGATAGACTAAACAATGACAATCACTGTGATAGATTTAAATATACTTCTTTTAATAACTGATTTTAAAAAATTAAAGGCAAACAAACAAGAATAGAGATTTGAACAAGACTAACCAAACTGACCTATTGGGTATATATATGAATACTGCCTTAGCAACTGAGGACTGCACATTTCTTTTAAGAGCAATGGAATATTTACACAATAAATCCTTTCCTGGAGAAAATATGCAGGTTTCAACAATATCAATCATACAGAGCATTTTTTTTATTATCACAGAACAACATAATCTAAGAATAAAAAACAAATTATAATACAATATATAATACAATATATTTTTCTAATACAATATATAAAATATATATAAGTTCTATGTAGTTTGGAATGTAAAAAACACATGTTGAAATGGCCCATGAGTCAAAGAATAAATTGTAACAAAAATTTTTAAATTATTTTTAACTGAATGATAATGATAATACTATAATAAAAACTTGTGGGATGAAACCAAAGCAATGTTTAATGAAACTCATAGTCTTCAAATGCATACATTAGGAAAGAAAGGACTGAATATTAAGCCAAACATCTATCTCAAGAAGTCAGGAGTAAGGAAAAGAATACAAAACAAAACAAAAACAAAGTAGAAGAAAGATATATGGATTAGTGAAATAAAACTGATGAAAAACCTCTGGTGACAATGATCAAGAAAAAATACACAAACAACCAATGTAAGAAATGAAAAGGGACACTTCAATACAAATACAATGGAGAGATTAAAAGTATGAGAGAAGTTTTAAATAAAATGAAAAAATTCCTAGATAAAGCAACTTAAACAAACCTGACTCAAGAAGAAACAGTAAACTCCAATGTTCTATAAATAGGGGTGATAGTCAAAATATTTAAAACTTGGTTTGACATGGGTACTAACCATTAGAACAGATACTGACCCAATCAGAACTAATACCAACTCTGGCATCTAGTAAATGAGTACTAGTGCTTAATGACTGCCTCAAACTATTGAGAACTATATTACTAATTTTCAATTTTTTCACAAAGAAAACACTAGGGTCAGACGGCTTTCCTGATGAATTCTTACCAAATATTTGAGAGGAAAAGTTTACTCTAAACTTACAGAAATGTCACCAGAAAATAGAAAAACATGGTTATATTTACCAACTCACTTTATAAATCTAACAAAATCTTTATACAAAATATATCTGACAAAGACAGTATGAAAATGAAAATTTGTAACTCAATATTACCCTTAAATAGTGGCAAAAATCCAATACAAAACCTTAATAAACTGAATCCAATAAAATTAATATATGATCAATTTGAGTTTATCTCAGGAACAGAAGACTGATTAATATTTAAAAAATCAATTACTATATTTTTTAAAATTATAAAATAATCTTAAAGACACAGCAAAAGATTTTGATAAAAATTCTTAGCAAAGTAGACAGTAGAAAAAAACTTCCTTAATGTGATAAGGAATGGCTGCAAAAAAAAGTTAAACATCCTATATTATGGTGACACACTGGAAAGTTTCCCTTGAAGATCAGGAAAAAGGAAAAATGATCAACTCAAGTCAGACTTTACCTGATTTCTTAGTTATTTTCAGACTCATTCTACTAGACAATATAGATTCTATATTGCTGTATATTTTCATCTATATGACAAGGGGTTGTTCTCTATTTTCAAGTTATAATGGTCGAGTTAAACTTTACATCTAAATATAAGATTTAGCTTTGTGATTATATTACATACCATAGGTTCTGTGTCCTTTGGAGGTCTTTCTAGAGGAGGAATGTACCACTGAAAGCAAAGTTCTTTGTTTAAATCTTGTATCTTCATAACTGATGACACATCTCCAGAAGATGGGCTGGCAGAGAGCTTATTTAATGATAAATCAGAGTGTAGAGAACTGTCATGACATAACTAGGGAAAAATCAAAAACAGTTTAATTGCTGGTAATAAATTCATGCAATATTTAAAACATTCACTCAATATCCATTCAGTATTGGCTACATTATAAAACTCTGGGAATTGTCTTAGTTTGTTTTATGAGTGTCACTTTTAAAACTGTCCCCAATTACCAGAGAAGATTTTACTACAGAAAAATACGCTTCAAAACCCACAGGACTCAGGGTGCCTGGGTGGTGCAGTTGGTTAGGTGTCTAACTCGGTTTCAACTCAGGTCATAATCTCAGAGTCGTGAGATCAAGCCCTGCGTCAGGCTCTGAGATCAGTGCAAAGTCTGCTTGAGATTGTCTCTCTCTCTCTTTCCCTCTTCTGCTCAGGCTTTCTCTCTCTAAATAAATAAATCTTTAAAAAAAAAAAAAAACCATGGGACTCAACAAATGTCTTCCACTTTGGTGACTTTCCCAGAGTAAAGATCTAGAGAGGAAAAATGTCAATATTATCATTTCAGTCTCAAGATCGCCTCAGATTCTAAGAATATCTCTTTTTTTTCTTATTTATTCAGTGGTGAATAAACTGAGGGTATGATTATAAATAACATCTACCTTCCAACAGCAGTTTTTTTCTGTGTCATATGCAAATTAAGACAGTTTTTGCTGTAAAATATTAAAATCAATCGCTCTCATTCCCTCTTTACATGAATGTGGCTGATTTGTTAATTCAGTCTTGGTGAATCTGGGCCTAGCTTTGATGGAACCAGGTCCCTGAATCAGGAGTTTCGAGGAAACATGAATGTGTGGAATGCAACTGGCAATTTCGCAAATTATTCAGTTTTTTTTAAAAGTAGCTCAGAAAGCAAAGCATGGTTGCTATAAAAAAATAACAGTCTAGACAGAGAGATAATAATAGTGATAATAATACCTCAAATCTGAAAAGGACTTTCTTTAATGGAGTGCAAAGTATTTTCAAAATTAACTTGTTATTCCCAAGATTATAATATGGTAGCTGGGAAGCAATTCTTCTGTTGAACTTTTGACATCTAAGGTATCTTAAGGCTTGATGATGAAGGGGAACATGTAAGTGGCCAGTAAGAAATGCCTGGTGTTTCTGTATGGGCTTTGTCCCATTATTTCTGAGCTTGTTCAAGATACAATATAAGACTGTCAATGAGAGTCTTCAAAATAAAATAAAAAGAGAAATAAAGACACTGACCTTTCAAGTTGTCTACTGATAAGAGAAAAAAATATGTCATGACTGAAAGGTAATATTAAAGATAAAACTTTTCAAAAATGTCTAGAGACTATCATCATAAAAGGATATTTTAAGCCAGAATCCTCATTTATTAGCACTATGATACTAAAAACATGACCAAAATAAACAATAAACAAGACTATTAGGTTTAAATAATCATTTAAAAGTGCTAAACTAAGATTGATTCTATGCCAGGCAATTCACCAAAAATTCAGGTAAATAATTGATTCCAAAAATAATTTTGGAATTTAATTTTCTTCATATCTGAGTGCCTTTCAGAGGTTCTGGCAACTATTTTAGCAAGAATTCATATTTAATAACTAAGCAGAGAAAAATAATAAGCAAATATTTACTATTTTAATATATATAGCATTTATTAACATGGTCTAATAATGGTAAATTGTAACAAAAGTCAATATCAAAATAGGCATTTAATTTTCCATTATCTTTAAAAAAACATAAAATCTAGTTGCTAGTGGAATTAAGCATATATGCTAATTGATGGACCATACACTGAATATTTTCGATATTTTTGATTTATTCTTTGAAAGGAATGAAACAACAGACCTACCAGGAGAAGTCTTGCTTGCCACAGTCCTATAAACGACAAGTCACTTTACACTAGTCAAATATTCGACCTTACGACAAGTCTAAACATGAATAACCCAGCATTGTGCATAATTTTAATCATATCCTTTTTTCTTGGAATTTTTAATGTAATTTGTTTGGCACCTTTGTTTTTCCATCACAGAGCTTCAATAGACCTAACGATATGCAGACGCACACACTGATGAGCCTGGCACCTAGCAATGATCGCTCTGGAAAGACATCTACCTCTTTGTGGAGGAAAAGCAGGATTAAGTATCAATTTATGGAAAGAGTTTGATTGAAATAGCCTCCTGAGTGATTAAAAGCTCAAAAACGTTATTATAAAAATCAGCCAAGCTTGCAGTTTATTTTTTTAAAAATCCAAAAGGCTCTATGCTCGTTAGCTGTCTACCCCAGTGAAATGAACACATGATTAGGTGGCTTGCACCTGTCAGACGAGCAACAGTGATCTCCAGAGCCGATTATTCTGGGAAAGTGTTACACTAATTATATTAAAGAAAAAAAAAGAGCAAACAGGGTACAACGATCTCTGATAACACTGCTACCATTAGAAGTGTTGCATATATTTACAACGTATTCAAGGTTCTACGTTCGGAGCATCATGCTTAGTAGGCTGCCCTTAATACTAAAATACTCAACCAGAGCTCCTTTCGGAATATTAAGAAATCACACCTATTAGTTTCCAAACTCATACAAAATCGTCACAAGAATACATTCACAAAACTATAGTTCTCCACCTTCTCATTCTCTGCCTCTTGTGCCAGAATACCTGAGGCATCTGGGACACCTGGCAGTAATCCTCAAAGGGAGTCACGGTTTCTAGAGGGGTGAATCGGGATCTGGTGTTAGATGGAAATGATTTCATCCCACTCCTGCTGCTTCCTTCCCAGCAGAGGGCCAGACATTTATAGTACATTCCTGACCTTTCTGCCTCCTCTCCCTTCCCTCCCCTGGAGAACTACTTGATTGGTGAATTTGGGAAAAAAGAAATGTTGGATATGCATAATTATGCTCTTTCTTCTTGGGAGAGAATGGTTTGTAGAGAGTGAATATTCTCTGCTCCTTCATGAGACAGAGTGTATTTTTTTTAATTTTTTTTTAAAGATTTTATTCATTTGTCAGAGAGAGAGAGAGATTGAGAGCACACATGCAGGGGGAGCAGCAGACAGAGGGAGATGCAGGCTTCCTGCTGTGCAGGGAGCCCGATACGGGGCTCAATCCCAGGACCCTGGGATCATGACCTGAGATGAAGGCAGATGCTTAAGGACTGAGCCACCCAGGCGTCCCCATGAGACAGATTTTAAAGGGGTCTGTGTCCCCACAGATTTTAAGGGGGCCTGTAACGACCAAACCAACCAAACAAAAACAAACACAGCTGAACTGGAAAAATCTGTCTACTTTGCTATTTGCTCTTAGGAAGACCATTTGCCAGTAAATATAAACCATATCCTGCAATGTCAACATTATGACTCATACGGGTGGGTATTTTTTTAATCCCAAATTCTTCAACTCTTTTATTTCTCAAATGATTTATAATCTGGGCAAGAAATAGGGGTGTTAAGTATTAGGCATACCAATATCCCAATATCTGGGAACTAACTCAAAAAATCCTCCCATGTGGATTCTAATACACTGCCCTGAGAGCAACTCCCTAACTCTCCCTGAGAATCACTTCTTTAAATGAATTCTTAGGGGCGCCTGGATGGCTCATTTGTTAAGCATCTGCCTTCAGCTCAGGTCATTATCCCAGGGTCCTGGGATCGAGCCCTGCGTCGGGCTCCCTGCTCTGTGGGGAGTCTGCTTCTCCCTCTCCCATTCCCCCTGCTTGTGTTCCCTCTCTTGCTGTGTCTCTCTCTGTCAAATAAATAAATAAAAATAAATGAATTATTAAATTATCTCTTAGTAGGTATTCCCACTACTTTTTAAAATCACAATTTATTACTAGTCACCTCACTTTTTTGTTCAAAAGAGTGATTTAAAAAAAAAGAAAATATTATTATCTATCCAACAATCTAGAAGGATAAGATAAGCAAAGGTTCTCAATTTGGAAGAAGTCACATTTTCAGGTCACTTCTCTGGGCTTAGAAATATGGACATGTCTGGTATGGGCAAGTCTATATAAAAAAAATGAAAGCAATATATGGTGAAGTCCAAAGTCAAGATAATTCAAAATAAATGACTGATATGGTTTTTTGTTTGGAAAGAACTCAATGCAAATGACTTGATTTATTCATTTTATAAATACATATTAGAAATTTACAATACACCACGTCCACTTGAGTTTTCTCAAATGTGCTTCCTTCAGAAATATAACAATGATTCTAAGAAGTTTTACAAAAATATATAATGTTTGAAAACAGTACCTTGACTGAATCAGATGAGATTTTTTCCGAAAAAAGTGTATTTTCCAATCCTTTACAGAGTTCTTTTGGAAATTCATCAATACAAGAGGAAGAATACAGCTGTAAAAATCTTTTAAGGAAAAAATGCATTTCTTTTTGGCGCAAAATCAGCCCAGAGTTGAAAAGGGACGTGAGAAGTGTATCATCTGGCAATGAAATTCCAGATCCTGGCTTTGGAGATGCTTAGGGAAGAAAAATATGTTACTTTAGAGTCATGTTAGATGACAGAACAGTCTCAGTATTGTTGGTATTTGCTCATTAGCTGCTCTCCCTGTAAATCACACACCTCAGCTAGTGGCTGCCAGTGTAATTCCTCTCTTCTTAAGCTTATTCACTAATGCAACTGCTTCTTGCCACAGGAATGAAGAAAATTTCAGAAGAGTGTGAGGATATTGCTTTAGGTTCTAATTCTTGACAATGCAAAATATTCTATGTAGTCATCTTATTTGGGACTTACCCCGACAAAGATCTTAAAGCAAGAACTTAGGTGCAGGTCATTTATTTGAAAAGTGATCTCAAGGAGCATAAGTGAGAGAAAGAACAAAGTGTGATGGAGAGAAGAGCCAATAGAGTGAGTTAATGGATGGGCTGTAGCTCTGGACAATCAGGGCTCAGTCCTGCTGAGGACCTTCTGAAAAATAACATGTAGAACTGTCTGGGACCGGGAAGCTGGAATGTTTTCTACCAGTTTCCTACCTCATAAGTATGTGTGGGAATCCCTGGCACTTTGGGCTGTCCTGACAGGGCTGAGCAAGTCTCAGTAGCTTCAGGCGGAGCCCAGGGCAGAAAAGCAGTAAAATGTGGGCATGTGACATGGCAGGTGCCAGCAGGTGAATTCAAAGGTGAGCTGAGTTGATATGGGGCAGGCACTGCCAGAGTATGCCGTACTGGCTCATGTTCGCATCCTTTGCTATTGAACTTCTTTCATTCTTGCCCTTCTCATAATGTACCTTTTATACCTGACACCTCTCTGAATGTTTGTCTATCCCACGATAACTCCTGATAACCCTGCTTAGTCACTCAGCCTATTTGCCCTGCTAGCTTCTCCATCACTGGGCCCTGACATGGGTCAAACTGTCTTTTCCGACTATTTGCACTGATGAACAACACAAAATCACCAATTTCATGGGCACAGATAAAATACAACATACATTGTCACAAACACAAGGGGGACTAACACGAAGCAGATTATACCAGTTTTTCTGGATGTTCTTAAGACGGCATTGATGATACAACAAAAACTAAACAAAACAAAACAACTCAATGGAGTTACATATCTTATCTGAAGTCATGTATTTGTCCTCTTACATACTGAATACTGGAACATCCTCTCCTTAAAGTCAAAATTTCATCCTGTTCAATTTATAAGCTGTCACATTGTGATCACTCTGATTCTTAACTGTTTTGAGCCATGGGCCACTTTGGCAGACTTGGGAAGCCTCTGGATGCATCCTTACAATAACATTTTTAAATACGTGAAATAAAATATATATAATGTCAGAGGAAGTCAGACTTGTTGAAATACTATTCCACCCAAAGATCTGTGTATCTCAGGTTAAGAGCCCCTACAATTTTCATATTCTGATGAGAGTTCACTCCAAAAGATATCGATAGTATTTTAAAATTCCAAATAAAAAACATGACTTAACAAGAACTGGAAAAGAATGTGTTTTTCTTAACACATCAAAATCCTACCTAGCAGTTTGCTCATATTATTAATCCTTTGCAGATGAATATAGTAGCGCAATAGAAGAATCCACGTAATATCCACTTTAGTCTGAGGTTTTTTTCTAGCATCTGTGTTGCCACACATTCCGTCAGTTTGATACGAGCATGTGTCGCCAGTGGGGAAGACCACTTGGTAGTTATCTAAAAGTAAAAAAATAATAGTAACAGTAAGTGAAAAAAAGTTTGTAAGACAAATATGCTTTCCTTGAAAAATAACCACGAGGAAAAAAAAAAAAAAAAAGCACAACCCATAAAGGAAAGACTGACACATGGGACTACATTTGATTAAAAAAAAAAAAAAAAAAACAGTTTTGTATCACAAAAGACACCAAACACAAAGTTAAAAGACAAACCACTGACTGAGAAAAAATATTTAGAACACATATGAATGGTTTTTCTTGAATATGTACAACACCTTGCACCAATCAATAAAGAAAAATTCAGAGTCCATCAGAAAAGTGGGCCAAGAATTTCAACAGTCAACTCATAGAAAAGGAGACCCAAATAGCCAAAATTTTAGTGCCACTAAAAATCAGAAAAATACAGATTAAAATGAAATACCATTTCCCATCCCTTAGTAATTGATAGATAATAAGATCTGAAAATAATAGTGATAATAATGTGAGGAAACTGGTATCTTCATAAACTACTTGTGAGAGCAACTTCTTTGGAAAGCAATTTGGCAGGATTTCATACAATTAAAAATGCAGATACTCATATAAGTGGTATATGTGTACAAGGATTCTTGTGGAAGCCATTCATGACACCATTGTTGTAATATCAAAAAAAAAATGGAAACTTAGAAAAATAAACAGAAGTCTATTCATTGGATGGCATGCAAAATGAATTAATTAGATCTATAACGCAGAAAGTATACAGTGTAGTGTCAGTTCAATCCCAGATGTACTTCTCACAGATGTGTGACCTTGAACCTCTCTGCACCGTAGGTCTCTCTGGGCTTTTGACTTCTTGGGTTTTAATTTTCTTATCTTTAAAATGAGCATGGTAAGATCCTGGATAGATCATGACAACATATACCAAGTTACAAGCAGATTCCTGATGATACATAGAATATACTACCATTTGTATAAATTTGAAAAAAATCCAGTGTAATATTTTGTATTATTTATGTGTGCACACACACACACACACATACACAAATATAGAGTATTTTATTAGGATAATGGCTGCCTCTGGGAAGGAAAAGAAGATGAATAGAATCTTTTATGGTTAATGGTCTATGTATGTTTTCTTGAATAATAAGATGAATCCCCATGCTCTTACCAACCAGTTTAGCAAACAGAATATTCCCAGTACTTTTAGAATACTGTGCAAACCTCTCCCTAATCCCATTTTCTTCCTCCTTTCCTTCCTTCCTTCTCTTTTTTTTTTTTTCCTATCTTACATACTTTTTTCTTTGTAACCTTTGTGTGCTGAGGTACATTTGCTAGTAACTTACTTTAAAAAGTTCTCAAGGGGCGCCTGGGTGGCTCAGTCATTAAGTGTCTGCCTTCAGCTCAGGTCATGATCCCAGAGTCCTGGGATCGAGCCCCACATCAGGCTCCCTGCTCCGCGGGAAGCCTGCTTCTCCCTCTCCCACTCCCCCTGCTTGTGTTCCCTCTCTCACTGTGTCTCTCTCTGTCAAATAAATAAAATCTTAAAAATAAAAAAATAAAAAATAAATAAAAATTTAAAAGTTCACTAAAAGAAAACCAGTGGAGTCCTTACAAGGATCTCATGCTTGACTGATTGTTCAGCTAAATGTATGATTTTGGTTGAAACTCATTTTTCCTTAAAACTTTAAAAGCCTTATTCTACTGCTTTCTAGTATCCATCATTGCTGGGGAGAAGCTGGATGCTGGTCAAATACTCATTCCTGTGTTTGACCATCTTCCCTACTCTATAATGTTTTTAATGAACTCCTCGTTATTTGTGGTGACTAAAAATTTCATGCTGCATCTGGGCCTAGGTCTTTTTCGTTCATTCTGCTTGTTATGTAGTAGGCCTTTTCAGTGTGAACACTCATCTCTCCTTGTGGTCTTGCAAAATATTCTTATATTTATTTCCCTGATGAGATAAATATAAGAACATATTGATTCTCTCTCTCTTTTGCTCTCTTTCTGCCTTTCCCTCTCCCTTTCTCTCTCACTCCACATATTTGGGCACTTGATTTATAACAGATGTGACACTGCAATGTTGTGAAGAAGGTTGGTCTTTTTAATACATGGTTCTGGGTTAATTGTATATCATATGGAAAAAATTAATCTTGACTTCAGCCTCACACCATATACAAGAATAGATTCTAGGTGAATTGTAGATCTAAATGTGAAAAGTAAAAAAAAAAAAAAAAGATGGTAAAGATAAGAGGGTATCTTTATGACTTTTGCATTGAAAAAGATTTCTAAAACTTAACACAAAAAGCATAAACCATAAAAGAAAAGATTTATAAATTGGACAACATTAAAATTATGAACTTTGTATAATCAAAAGTACCACTAGCAGAACGGGGGTAAAAGATATTTGCAACACATATACTCTATAAAATGGTCATATCCAGAATATTGAAAGAATCTCTCCATATTTCTAAGAAAAATACAGAAAACTCCCAAGAAAACTGGGCATGATTCTTGAATAAGGAGTTCCCAAAAAAGACTAAACAAAAGCCAATACTATATATAACAGTATCCTACCTTTTTAGTCATCAAGGTAAAATTTAAATTCAAACCCCTTTGGAGAACTTCTAAGTTGAAAATATATATACCTATGACCCAGCAATTCTATTCCTTGGTATATACATAAAAATGTGTACATCTGTACACAAAAATGTCATATACAAGTGTATTCATAGAAGCATCATTCCCGATAACCCCCAAATATTTATCAACAATAGAATGGATAAGAAATTGTTATTATATCCATCAAAGAATGAACTACACAAACATAGTGTTGAACAAAAGAAGACAGATACAAAAGAATATAGACTATGTAATTTCACTTACACAAAAATCAAAAGCTGACAAAACTAATCCAGGTGTTAGAAATCAGAAAGCAGGGACATTAATTAGGATGTGTTGACTAACCTTACTGTGGTTAATTATTCTGCAATGTATACATACATAAATCATTACATTGTACACCTTACACTTACACATTGTTTTATGTCAATTATATCTCAATAAAGCTGGGAAAAAGAGGGGGTTGGTAGGCAGCAGAAGGGGGTATGATGTATATTTGTTCTAGTTTTGACCCATGATGGTTATATGGGCATTTCCTTTATGATATTGAATGAAACTGTATTTTCATGATTTGTGTGATTTTCCATGTTTATGTTATAATACAGTAAAATATTTTTGTGGTGACTTCCAGCAAAGGTGTCCATATAGTATTGGCATGTCCTCTTCTCCTGGAAATCATCCCAAAACAACACAAAAAACAAGTGACAAAAACCCAAATACTATTTTCAATAAATCAGGAAAGAACTAAAACCCCAAACCACAAGATGCGTGGCAATGTGCCCAAAGTAGTTGTCACCAGGTAGAGGATACAAAGGAGGCAGAGGACAATACTCAGATGTAAATCTCAGAAAGAAAGAGCAATGGTGAACTGCACATTTTTAAAACAGTATTATGGGTGCCAGTTAAGTTGAGGCATCTTAAGACCAATTGTTCAGAGTTTAAAGAAAAAGAAATACATATACATTTTGAACGTGTATGTGATGAGCTCTTTAAAGCCAAAAAAAAAAAACAAAACAAAACTCTTTGTTACAGCTTTTCAAACTCCAAATGAAAAAGTCAGTGAAGTATCATATAGAGTAGGTTATCATATTGTGTTGGCTAGAGAAATGCACACAAAAGCCTAGAAACTAATAAGTTGACATCAATGAATACATATCCTGAAGTCTAAGACCTCAATGTCCTGTTTGCAATAACTTGCACTGGTTGAAGAATCAGTAAACAAAATTGTAACACTTTCCAATAATAAAATAACTTGTTGAATTCAAGATGTAGCTGCAAACATGAAGACTCAGTAACACATCTGCAGAGTTGTACTTTTGCCTTACAAATGCTCACATCTACAGACATTGTTGGTCATGCAGTTTTGCTTGGATTTGTCGAATAGTATCAGCACCAACTATTGAAAGAAGATCTCCTTGTCTGTGAATGATTAGCAAGAATGCAAGTGAAATATGCAAAACGTTGAATAATCTTTCTGAATTCAGTGGTTTATCCTGGAATAAGTATGTTGACATGTGCACTGATGGTGCAAAAGGAATGATAAATAAAACTGTGGTGCCTTCGCATGAACCTAAGAAGGCAGCGACATCAAACTACTAGTAGTTCCTGAGATTAAGAATTCCTCATATCAGTGAGATCATATGATACATGTCTTTCTCTGATTGACTTATTTTGCTCAGCATAATACCCTCCAGTTCCATCCACGTCATTGCAAATGGTAAGATTTCATTCTTTTTGATGGCTGCATAATATTCCATAGTATATATATACACCACATCTTCTTTATCCATTCATCTGTCGATGGACATCTTGGCTCTTTCCATAGTTTGGCTATTGTGGACATTGCTGCTATAAACATCAGGGTGCATGTACCCCTTCAGATCCCTACGTTTGAATCTTTGGGGTAAATACCCAGTAGTGCAGTTGCTGGGTCGTATGGTAGCTTTATTTTCAACTTTTTGAGGAACCTCCATACTGTTTTCCAGAGTGTGCTGGAGTGGTGGGGGGTGGGAGGCATGGGTGGCTGGGTTATAGACATTGGGGAGAGTATGTGCTATGGTGAGCGCTGTGAATTGTGTAAGACTATTGAATCACAGACCTGTACCTCTGAAACAAATAATACATTATATGTTAAAAAAAAGAAGAAGGTAGTAGGAAGGGAAAAATGAAGGGGGGGAATTGGAGGGGGAGACAAACCATGAGAGACTATGGACTCTGAGAAACAAACTGAGGGTTCTAGAGGGGGAAGGGGTGGGGGGATGGGTTAGCCTGGTGATGGGTATTAAAGAGGGCATGTATTGAATGGAGCACTGGGTGTTATACACAAACAATGAATCATGGAACACTACATCGAAAACTAATGATGTAATGTATGGTGATTAACATAACACAATAAAAAAAAAGCTGCTAGTAGTTCTTGTGTTCTTCACTGCCATGCACTCATAGTAAAATAAATTAACTAAAATGCTAGTTTCACTTAAAAATGTCCCTGATAAAGCGGCAAAATTAAAGTTATTAACTACTGACCCTCAAGTACACCTTTTTTCATAATTTGTGTGACGAAATGGGAAGAACACATAAAATGTTTCTACTCAGCCATCAAAAAGAATGTTATCTTGCCATTTGCAATGATGTGGGTGGAACTAGAGGGTATTATGCTAAGCGGAATAAGTCAGTCAAAGTCAAATATCACATGATTTCCCTCATATGTGGAATTTAAGAAAGAAGGAAAAATAAAATAAGATAAAAACAGAGAGGGAGGCAAACCATAAGAGACTCTTAACTATTGAGAACAAACTGAGGGTTGCTGAAGGGGAGGTGGAGGAGGAAGGAGGGATGGTTTAAATGGGTGATGGGCATTAAGGAGGGCACTTGTTGTGATGAGCACTGGGTGTTTACAAGTGATCAATCACTACATTCTACTCCTGAAACCAATACTACTATATGTTAACTGACTTGAATTTAAATTAAAAAAAAATTTCTGCTGTATCCTGAAATATACAATGGCTGTCTTAAGGAAAAGCACTTCTGTGATTAAGTTGCAAATGGAATGCCCTACTCCCGACACCTCCTCCAGCCCCCCACCATGGAACACCATTTTTACATAAAAGAACAACTGAGAAGACAAACTAAGTGTTTTCGTACTTAGATGTGTGGCAAACACCTTCCATAAAGTAGGCCCTCAGGAAAATAACTGACAGTATTTACTGTCAATGATAAAATTCAAATTTTTAAGTAAAAACTTAGAATTTTGGAAAATTTGTATATGCCACCATGGGCTTCCCAATACTTTCTGATAAGAATGGTGGTGATTTTTAAAATTTGATTTTTTAAAAACTGTCCAGTGAATTGTACAGACATTCGGAAGTCCTGCATAACCCAGGGAGTCACTATTTTCCAAATATCTTGTGCATGATATTACAAAGTCATGCATGAGTAAAAGATCCATTCAGACTGAAAGACTAATGAATTTTAATGTAACACAGTACAAAAAGTTCAATGATATTGTTTCATAGTCTACACTGGAACTAACCTTTAAGAAACTACCACTTACCTCGGTGTTGGTTTGGTACCAAAGAAGAATATCTGAAAAGGCTCTTAAAATAGTCCTCCACCTTCTATCTACAGATCTGTGTGAAGCTGGGTTTTCTTCACATATTTCAACCACAACATTATGCTCTAACAGGCTGACTGCACAAGTGGGTGTGAGTCCAGTTCTTGCATTAAGCCAGACATTAGAGAGATTTTTAATGTTACTTATGCTAACTTCTAATGGATTTATTACTGTTCTTTTAAAATTAATACTTTAATTTTAATTTCTAATGTAACCTATTTCTTCTATAATGATAGATTTGCCTAATTTTTTATATAATGTATTTTGAAGTAAATTTGGGTAAATTATATTTTTCTCCAAAATTATACATTTTACAAAGTTTTTAAAATTTATTTGCTTCAAATTAGACAGAAAAAAACTCAAATAATTTAATTTCTCTATATCAGTGATTACCTTCCTCTTAGCATTTATCCTTTTTCTACTGTAATTAATTTTCCTAAATAAGTTGGCTAATAGTTTGTTTTTTCCCCTGAAATTACCTCATTTTATTGTTTTTGTTTCCTAGTTTATTATGTATGTATTGTAAAATGATACAAAATAATGCCAAACATACCTTTCATGTCAACTAATTTAAATTAGCTAAAGTTGCCTACTACCAAAAAGAAAAATATTATCAAGTTTTAAAACAAAGAAAATCCAAATCTGTGTTCTATGTAAGAGGTATATTTAAAATCAGATGATTTAGAAAGGTTGACAATAAAAGAATGGGCAAATGTGTACTAGGACAATGTAAACCAAAAAAAAAAAAAAAAAAAAGCAATATTTGTGAACCTATTATCATATAAGCTAGCATTCTGGCCAAAACAGATTCTCTCCTAAAGCCTCCAGAGGGATGTATTTCTGCCCACACCTTAATTTTAGCCCAGTGAGACCCACTTGAGACTTCTGACCTCCTGAACCGGAAGATACACCTTGTGTTGTTTTAAGCCACTAAATTGTGGTTGTTTCTTAGAGCAGGAATAGGACACCAATACAGTGACAACACCAATTGCCTCTGCAGAGGACTCAGTTATTTTCAGAGAAGATAGAAGGAAGACTTTCTCTCCATGACCTTTGATGTCTCTTGAGTTTTTATTTACTTATTTTTATTTTTTAAGGAGTTTATTTATTTGAGAGAGAGTAGAGAGAGAGAGCGTGGGGGAGGGAGAGGGAGAGAGAATCTGAAGCAGACTCTGCGCTTAGCACAGAGCCTGATGTGGGGCTCAATCCCACGACCCTGAGATCATGACCTGAGCCAAAATCAAGAGTCAGACTTAATCGACCGAGGCACCCAGGCACCCCTTTGGAGTTTTGCTTCTTGAGAATAAATTACCTATGTAAAGAAACTGAACGAAATTAAAAGAAAAAAAAGGAGCCGCTGTACATATTTGACCAATGTCGTCTGGTCTTTAACGTCATAGGAGAAAATTAATACCAGTTCAATTTTTTCTTCTTTATAGAAAGGCCACTTTTTGTGATTGAATGCTTACAATTATTTTGTCTTTATAATCCAAAAGTGATGCCAGAATTTGTCCAGGTATAATCTGCACTATACGTTTATCTTCAGAACTTTTGTGGGAGGCATATCCCATTGCCACGGTTTCCCTCCAGCCACAGCCATTGCTGCATGGGTTTCACTGGTTCTCGGCCAGTATTTATGCTAATTTCCCTGCATTTTTCCAGTGGTGGGAATTCCAACCTTACCATCTCAGGTGGGGTTCTGACTTCTCCCAAGTGGCTCATTTTTGGCCCTGACTGGGCACTTGGCATGTTTCTCTGCATCTACTCAAGCCAGTGGGCAACGTGTTTCTAGTCCTCAATTTGTAGACAAGTCCACTCTGAACCTCAGTTCTATGTAGTTAGCTGGGTTCTGACCTTCCCTACCTGCGGGGCCCTCCTTCCAGATTCCCTCTTTGTCCAGCCATTCAAAGTCCCAGCCCCAGCTGTTCCCTCTCCAATGAGGTCCTCACCTTCACCCCTTGCTTATAATCACTCATTTTACTTTGGTAACTTAAGATTTTCTTTTCCTGATTTCATGCTCAACTATAAATTAAACAATTTTGGTTCTGTTTTACCCAACCTTGTTACATGTTTGGATTGGGGAGGGCAAAAGCATCTTTCATGTCAGCTCAATCCAAAAGGGTGATGCATTAGTTCTGCACTTTGATTCCCTGGTAATACTTTATCACACCCAACACAGTGATCAAGGGCACAGCTTTTAGAATTGGATAGATCAGGGTTTGTATCAGCAGTAGAAAATTATCCTAGTTACATAACCTCTCTGAGGACCTTTCTTCATTTACTATACGTGCATAATGACACTCTCATGGAATTTTCCCAAAGTTATCCTTTATCATTTATCACATAAGAAAGCACTACCACATAGCCCCAGAAGCCACTGGTCCCACAATTATCTAGCACTTGCTGCATTATGGCTTTCTATGGTTGTGTCAGTCTTTGACTGTTTGGGTCCTGCTGAGGGTTCCAAACAATTTTGTTCCATTTTCTTTGGTTCCCTGCAGGGTCAGTCTTCCTCTGAGTCTTCAAGATAGCATTCCACTGCATCTGTTACTTCTTATTTTTCATTGTTGACACTGTCTAGAATAAAGAATCTCTCCATACCTAGTGTCTGATAATAGAAGGTGGAGAATGTATGCTCTACTCTTCATCATGGGACTGTTCCTTCTCAGATTTAAGTGATTAAAATGTAGAGCTCTCCGTAAAATTTCTAGAATCTTGCAGGTGTTGGACCAGAACAGCTCTGCTTCACTGAGGATGGTTCTCATCATACCCCAACTGTCTCAACTGCTTATACTCTGAACTGATACAGAGCATGTGCACACACATGCACATGCACATACACACTAACACACATCACTGCTATTAGCATAAATTATTTATCTCCATTTTCATCTGTAAGTTGTGTAACTCCCCACCTATAGACAATTGTGTCTCAAAGGAAAAGAAGAAATCAACATAGTATTAGAGGAATGACATCCCAGTTTTTAGTTGGTATTGACCCCATGTCTCTAAACCAGGGGCAAGGCAGTAAGGAAAGAATAAAACATATTTTTACAGGCTGGAAGTTTTTCTCTCTTTCAAGAGGCAGAGCATATATTAAAGGTCAGTTGTGATCCTTAGTTCTGCTCTACAGATCTCTTTTTATATTCTGACAGTAGGTTCACCAACATTAGTTTTTAGCATGACACATTTATGTTTTTCTATATACAAAGTGTATGTAGTTGTGAGAGGTTGCATCCAGGACCACTAATCTTAAATGTTGCTTTTAATTCAAAGTGTCTTGTAGAATTTAACAATTTTTATACTAGCTGAATTTTTATACTAAAGCCCCAAGAAAATCAAGACAAAAAGATAAGCATATTTTAATACAGGTAGGGTCAAACTAGGCATCTAATAAATGTTTTTTGCACTGAATCTAAATATGTTCCTATATTGACAGTACCATCATTTCAGGGTGTCTATTCCCATAAGACGTTGGAGAGGAAACCTCAATAAATTGGATGAGTTGAATCACTCAATTACCTTATTGTCCTACAGATATCATACAGTATCTCTCTGGTACACATATGCATGACTAATCTATTCTGTCATCATGCTTCTCTGATCATCAACACTATGTTGGGAAAACGTGCTTTCTCTCCACTCTGCTACCCATGACTCTGGTCTATTTACACCTGCCCTGCAATATACTTCTTCCAGAAGAAAATGTTCCTAATTAACCCACATGCCCATCCTGCCTGCGTCTAGCTTTAGTTTAATCTGCCTCCATTGTCTTCTTAAAAGATGCATTTATATAATTTCAAGGTGTATGCCTGTTCTGATTGTCAATGACTGGAAGCTCATGGAAGACAAGCCCCATTTTATTGATGTGTTCCATGACTCCTCCTTCCCCCAGGACATAAATATCTGGTACAGGGCTCTGCACACAGTAACAATGACTATTGATCACCACCTCATGTACAGATCAATGCTAGTGAAGGTGAGATTACTGAGGAAGTTCTCCTGGATGCTAGTTTATGCTAATGTAAGGAAAATCAAACAAGTTTTATTTGCTGCTGTTACCCTTTAGCAATTCCTTATAATGTGAACCTCATTGCCATCTGGGTATTTGTAGCAGTCAGGAGGGAACCTGACTACCGTAGTAAGGGAAATCACCAACATGAATTAATTATCAGTCTGCTAGGAAAATACTGGAGGGCAAAACTATTATCCTTAAAGCAAGGCAAAATGCAAACTAGATTGGACTTCAAAATTCAGTCATTTCAGGGGCACCTGGGTGGCTCAGTCGTTAAGCATCTGCCTTCGGCTCAGGTCATGATCCCAGAGTCCTGGGATCGAGCCCCGCATCGGGCTCCCTGCTCCGCGGGAAGCCTGCTTCTCCCTCTCCCACTCCCCCTGCTTGTGTTCCCTCTCTTGCTGTGTCTCTCTCTGTCAGATAAATAAATAAAATCTTTAAAAAAAAATCAGTCATTTCAAATTAGTATTATGGTAAAATAGTAAAGGAGTGCTAATGGTACAAAATAGAAACTAAAAATTGGAATATGCTATGAAAACCACTGAAATAGGCAAAGAAAGCATATACTGTAGCATTAAGCATAGCTAAGATGAAGACTACCTGCTCAACTGGATCAACTAAGATCATTTGGATAGGGGATGCTGTTCCTCACAGCATGTGCCCATGGGTGACAACATTAGTAGATCACTGGAACACCTTTTCCTGTCTTTCCATGCAGCGACTCAGAATTCTTCTTAGGTCACTACTAGCCATAGATTGAACTTGTCATGTATGGTAGTCTGGATTATCATTCAGCAAACATTCATGCCCCTCTCCCTTTCTCTACAGGCAGAGTAGATTTCTGTTCCTCACTGATGTTGGACTCGGCCATCTGGTTTGCTATGATCAATGGGCTGTGGTGTGGAGAGAGGCCTTGAGTGTGCTTCTGTGATCTAGCGTGGCCCCTTTGCTCTGGTGTACAGCATGAGAAGAGCATGCCCCAAATAGCCACGGCCTCTTCAGCCTGGGCTTCACAACAAATGTACATGAACTACACCTGAACTCAACCTACAGAATGAAGCAGAATACATGAGACAAGTCAAATAATTAATTCTTGTTGTAAGCTACTAAGTTTTAGGGCTGTTTGGCATACAGCATAATTTTGGTAATAACTGGTTAATACAGCATTTTAGATGAAATTGATGAAGCAAAATTCTACCATGCATTAAAACAATAAAACAAGAAAATGACACCTTGGCATAAAAAACCCATCTAATGGTTTAACCTCGGGCAATCCATTTTTAGGCTGGAAAGGAAGAAAGCCAAGAAAGGGGGCAGTTTCAGACACTAACCCTTTGGCTAAAGTTGACTTAACACTTCAGCAGACTAAGCTGCTGCCTACAGATACGTTCTCAGAGGCTTTAGGAAGAACAGTCCCACCCCCACCAGGTTCAAGTACCACTCTTCATTCCCTTTGGCTCAATGCTTCACCTGGTGCCAAGGAAAATTAATTATGGTTATTACTGAAATGTCAATCTGGAAGTAAGACTCTAGCACCTTACTTCTTAGAACCCATCCAAGTGCTCAGGACATAAGAGCACTCAATAAATATTTTTCAAATGAATGAATGGACAAACACACAAATGAACATTAAATATGTTACTGCTCATCTGACTTAGAGGTTTAGATTATAGTTTACTAATTAACAAAGGAGTTCTAAATGAGAAGAAATAAATAGCAGTGAGGTCAAGTTTAAATTCTAACCTCTCATTCATTAATTCATTTAACAAATATGAATGCCTGTAATGTGCAAGTAATGTGTGATTTTCTGTGGTTGCAGCAGCAAACAAAATAAAGTCCCTACCCTCAGGAAGCTGATGATAGTTTAATGAGAGAAAGAGCTCAAATATGTACACCCGTGTGTGTGCACACACACATACACATACACACAAACACACACATTTAAAATATAAGAAAAAGCACAGAGAGCTACATGAGAGCACGAGAGCAAATACACAGTTTAGAGGATCAGGAAAGGACCCACAAGTAAATATTTTCAAAGGCTTCATTTGACATCTGTAAACCGGAAAAGAAGCAGACAGAAGGGAAAACCATTTGTCACATAGCCCTGCATCTGAAATGCAGGAGCTGACTGAGTAACATGTACATACATACAAGGAAATGATACCCCTTTGTTTTGGCAGCTCAGCCTTAAGAACCCTATCCTCTTCCTGAGGTTCCTCACACCACTATCCTCTCTAAGCTAAAACCCAACAAATCACCACAATTAAACCTTCACCACTTGATTAGACATTATATATATCTGGTTTTTATAAAATGCCTAGACATTTCAAACATACCAAGCAAATAATCTGTGTATGAAGACAGAAGATCCACGGTGGCAAATTCTGGGATATTTGGTAATGCCCCTTGGCTAACTTCATCAGTTCTAGCATTCTTCTTTCCAATAAGTAGATTAATTCCCAACACAGCTTCACTGACCTAAAATTAATACATAATCAGAATCCATAAATGTAAGCTTTCTCATTCATAGATTATCCATTAGGTAAATAATGTGAAAAAGTGAATTTATAAAATAATATTCAATATACATTGGAAGAAAAAAAAAGATAATCTGGAAAACAACATGTGATCCCCAACATGTAGTATGTATCATTGTCAAACAAATCATTACTGTTGACAATTTAATTAATGTATGAGCCACTTTAAATAGGCTCTCTCACCTAGCTACAACAGGTATTTGCCAAAATGTCAAAACATGCACATATGTATCTGCCAATACTCTCATTAAAGGAAAGCTGAAACAAACAAAGCCAGGTCTGGCTAATAAAGATTAAAAACATTATGTATATAAGGAGCATTTCTAATCTTCCCAAGAAACATCACCAGCATAAATCCAAAAGAATGTGAATTTTCCTTTCTCTCACAGAGATACATTGTGCTGCCCTAACAGCTGGTGGTAGAGGATACGGATAGGACAGTGAAGAGAAAGATTAAATAAAAATCACACCAACCTGGGCAGCAGCTCTTATCACAATCCAGGCCAGTGAACTGTACATTTCAAATTTATTTACTATTGGTTCTTTAATAGAACTATGCCTTCTGGTAGAAGCCTAAAAAATATAGTACATGCATTATGATAAAGATATCATGAAGTTCCATGATTAATTTTCTCATCCTCTGAAGATGACATTTCAGTGGAACAGTATGTAGCCATTAAGAATAATAATATAAAAAAATAATAATGTATATGTATCTATTGACATGAAAAGATGTTCAAAGCATATTGGAGAAAGAAAAGTGGGGGTTACAAAATAGTATGCAAAGTATGATCCTATTTCTAAAAAGACATGTACACACATATACTCCCTGTATATACAAGCAGAGAAAGTTATTAACACCCATTATCCTGGGTTTTAAGGGTGATTATTTTTATCATCTTTTCTAATTTTTTATAATGAGCATGTATTATTTGAATAACAATAAAATAAACACAAATGGCATTTTAAGGAAAGTACTTAAAATGATATTTGCCATTTTAATAGAGGATTTATAAGTTGAATATATTGTGTGTAAGGATGTCAGAAATAAGAACATTACTTAAGATTTTTGATAGGTATTTGCTATCATCTTTTCAACTAGGAAACTGTTAAAGGGACAATGTAATCATAAAGTTCCACAGAATAGCAAAAGTAACAATGAATGGAGATAATTTTTACTGTGTGTGTTCAGTTTTGTGTTTTGTGTGTATTCAGTTTTTTATTATTTTTTTTTAAAAAAGATTTTATTTATTTATTTGAGAGAGAGAGCACATGAGAGGGGGGAGGGTCAGAGGGAGAAGCAGACTCCCTGCTGAGCAGGGAGCCCAATGCAGGACTCGATCCAGGGACTCCAGGATCATGACCTGAGCTGAAGGCAGTCGCTTAACCAACTGAGCCACCCAGGTGCCCTGTGTTCAGTTTTTTAAACATAAGAAAGTCAATGCTACAAAAGTTAATAGAAACTCCACTAGTAACATAGTATCTGCCTGTTTTACATTTTTAAAGGTAACTAAAATAAGGGGCACCTGGGTGGCTCAGTCGTTAAACATCTGCCTTCTGCTCAGGTCATGATCCCAGGGTCCTGGGATCGAGCCCCTCTTTGGGCTCCCTGCTCCGCGGGAAGCCGGCTTCTCCCTCTCCCACTCCCCCTACTTGTGTTCCCTCTCTTGCTGTCTCTCTCTGTGTCAAATAAATAAATAAATAAATAAATAAATAAATAAATAAATAAATAAATAAATAAATAAATAAATAAAATCTTTACAAAATAAAAAATAAAAAAAAATAAAGATAACTAAAATAAGCATTAAGAGTCAATTCTTAAGATTTAACTAATCTGGAAAAAACTATTCAATTAGACTGCTTGGTTCTAATTTTTTGATGTTCATGTTTTGGCTAATTCTTTAGTCTTCAACAAGACTGCAGAATAAAACAAACAATAACAAAAGATATCTTTCTTTTACTTCAATAACAAGGAAAAAGAAAGTCAATGAATAATGCTGATGCCAGAGCAAGGAATACAATGTGCAAATGTGGCCTGGCCTAGATCAAGTGCTAAGATTGTTTGGAAATAGATGAAACCCGGAGAAGTCTGCCTATGGAGAATCTAAGCAACATCCCCCTGTCCCAAGATATGAAGACCCACTTGGGTTCTGGGGTAGCCCTTGCCAACTTACTGGCTATGTAAGTTTGGGCAATTTACTTAAATTCTGGAAACAAGACTAACAGACATTAAATGAAGAATACATAATAACATTAAATAATTACAATGTAAGAACAATTAGTGACACAGACATTTAAAAAAGAAAGTTCATTTTGAATTGAGAGGGAGACTTTATTAAGAAGGTTGGACTTGAGTTCAAAATGGGAAAATGTGGACAGAAGACTATAAAGGGTATTGTTTTTAGATGGAGAAGGTGTTTAACACTGCATTTATGAGATTCTAGCTCATGCAAACAAACAAGGAAAAGAGGAAAATGCATCTAGATTCGAAATGAAGAAGTAAAATTGTATTTGTTTGCAGAAGACATGGTCCTATATGTAGGAAATCCCAAGACACACACATACACATACACCTCTAGAATTAATAAATGTGCATAACAAGATCACAGGACACAAAATTCAATATTCATAAATCCACTGTATTTCTATGTATCATCAATGAACAATCTGAAAATGAAATGAAGAAAATATTCCACTCACAATAGAGATAAGCTTAACAAAAATGTACAAAATCTGTACACTGAAAAGTAAAAAGCATTATTGAGAGAAATTAATATCTAAATAAATGAAGGGACAGTTCATATCCATGAATTGGAAGATTCAATATTGTTAAGATGGCTACTGTCCCCAAATTGATTTACAGATTTAACACAATCTCTACCAAAATTCTGTTAGTTTGCAGAAATTGACAAGCAGCTCCTAAAATGTATATGAAAATGCAAAGAACTCAAAGTAGCCAAAATGATTTGGAAAGGAAGAACATAGTTGGAGGACAGGTACTTTCCAATGTCAAAACTTACTGAAAGCTACAATAACCAAGAGGGTGGACACTCCTATAAAGGTAGACTTATAGATCATGGAATAGGATTGAAAGTCTAGCAATAAACATTTAGATTTATGATAATTAATTTTTGACAATGGTGTGCCAAGGCAAGTCAATGAAGAAAAGACAGTCTCTTGAACAACTGGTACTGGGACAGTTGGATATCTATGTGCAAAAGAAGAATTTAGATCTTTATACACTTCACACAAATATTAATTCAAAATGGGGATCATACTTAAATGTAAAAGCTACAACTATAAAACTTCTAAAAGAAAACATAGAAGAAAAGCTTCAACACCTGGGGTTAGGCGAAGAATTCTTAGATATGCAACCAAAAGCACAATATATAAAAGAAGAAAAATGAAAAATTGGAATCATTAAAATTTAAAACTTTGTCTCCAAAGACACTATTAACAATATGAAAAGACAAGCCACCAACTGGAGGAAATATTTGCAAATCAAGTATCTGATAAAGGACTTGAATCTAGAATATACATTTTAAAAACTCTTGTGATAAAAAAAGACATCTTAGTTTAGGATATGGGCAAAAGATCTGAATAAACATTTCCCCAAAGAAGATACAGAAATGATCAGTAAGTACATGAAAAGATCTCAATATAGACAGCTGGGAAATGCACACCAAAGCCACAGTGAGATACACTTCATAACCACTAGGATGGCTACAATCAATAATATAGATAATAACAAGTGTTGGCTAGGCTGTGGAAAAACTGGAACTCTTATTCACTGGTACAGGCACTTTGGAAAACAATCTGACAGATCATCAAAAGGCTAAACATAGAGTTAACATATGATCCAGCAATTCCATTCTTAGATATACACCCAAGAGAACTACAAACATATGTTCACTTAAAAACTTGTATATAAATGTTCAAAGCAGCGTTAATCAAAATATCCAAAAAGTGGAAACAATTCATATATCCTTCAACTGTTGAATGGGCAAAGAAAATACTATATATCCAAAAAGGGGACTACTAGTCAGCAATAAAAAGGAACAAACTACTGTTACATGCTACAATATAGGCGAACCTCAAGAACATAACGCTAAGTGAAAGCAGTAGTCACAGAAGACTATATATCATATGATTACATTTATATGGAATTCCACTATGTGAAATATCCAGGGAAGGCCAATCTATGGAGATAGAAAACAAATTAATGGTTGCTTGGGGCTAGGGACTGCAAATGGGCACTAGGGATCTTGCTGGAATAATGGGAATGTTCTAAAACCGGATGGTGATGCCAGCTCCACAGCTCTGTAAAGTTGCTAAACATCTGTGAACTGCACTCTTAAAATAGGTTAATTTCATGAATGTAAATTATACCTCAATAAATTATACCTCAATAAATCTATTTTTAGTATGTATGCTTGCTAATCTCTTTCTTTGAACTATTTTCCTCCTGCTTGACTACTTGGAAAACTTCTAGTCCTTCTTCAAAATTCATCTCATCTGTAAAACTTTCTCCCAGCATTCCGCCAAAGCAAAATTAGTTCCCACTTTGCTCCACTTCTCTACTTTGACATATCTTGATTACAGTCCTCATTAGATTTTGACAGAATTATTTCTCTCCCTTGCTCCTCTGTGCTTCTTAAAGAAAGAGAGTAACATGCCTGGCATACATTAGGCACTCAGTAAGTATTTGGTTAATGAATGAATACATGTTCATGAAATAGTCAATTCCATTTAGCTAAAAAAAATAATTATTGAATACCTACTATATACAAAACACTCTAGAAAGATAAAATGGGAATGTTTAGCCAAAGTCATATATTGGTAGAGAACAGTGCACCCCTCTTTTTGAGTACTTATTATGTGCCATGACCATTATCTTGTTTAATTCTCCTACCTACTCTAAGAGGTCAGTATCCTCTCATCTCCATCTCACAGATGAGAAAACTAGGCTTAGAAAGGCCCCAATCACCCTGCTGGTTGAATCCAAACCAGTGCTCTGGTCACTCTGCTCTGTGGATTCTCCATAAAAGTGAAGCAATAGTGCTTTCTTTTAAGAGTTTATAAAGCATTGTCTTTACTAGGACAAACTTCTAATGTGGTATTTCAAAGGTTGAATGTGTCTGGATAAATTCTTGTTTGTCTTTGGCTGTTTTCTGTGCTCCTAGTAATTGTACGACTTGCTAAAATATTTCTATTATGTCACACAAAAAATAATGTGATATTGTATGGAATTATGCTATGTTTTTCATTCAAATTCTACCTTATTCAAGCTCTTAATTATAAATACTTCTCCAGTAAAGGCCAAAAAGGTGATATATTATTATCCTAGCATCCTATTAATTTGCATTGTTACTTGCCATGGAAACAAAGATTTTTGTTTTCTCTTACTAGAAATAAACATGTTTATCACACCAGAAAAAGTTTTCTATGTAATTGTCTTGATAAAAAAATAATAATAGCTGCTATATCCACCTAAGTAGCTACCATATGAGTAATTCAACTGACTGAAAACCTGTTTGCCTAAAGGTTTTAAATCAAGTCTATGCTGTCTCAAAAATTAAAGATTTGACACCGAAATTTTCTGAAAAAAATCTCTTGGTGGGTCAAAGGATTACTTAATTGGGATGAATTATGGGCGCCTGGGTGGCTCAGTTGGTTGGGCGACTGCCTTCGGCTCAGGTCATGATCCTGGAGTCCTGGGATCGAGTCCCGCATCGGGCTCCCTGCTCAGCAGGGAGTCTGCTTCTCCCTCTGACCCTCTACCCTCTCGTGCTCTCTATCTCTCATTCTCTCTCTCTCAAATAAATAAATAAATAAAATCTTTAAAAAAAAATTGGGATGAATTATAAAAAGCCTACTGAAATTTAAAAAGTAAAAACTAAACATTACTGGGCTCATATATCTCCAATGCACCCACATCCTGCCCACAGGATCTCCCTCAGTCTAGACCCCTGGAATTCAAGTGTGGCCCCCAGACCAGCAGCAACAGCATTTACCTGGAGCTCCTTAGCAATGTCAAACATCAAGACCCCAACCCCAACTTACCAAATCAGATTCTGCATTTTCACAGGATCCCCAGAGATGCTTCTGCCCCTTAGTTTGGAAGCACTGCTCTAGATAGATGCATGATGCAGATGATATGCCTCTGCAACTCTCCTCATCCAACAAATCCCACCTTGAACCTTATGTCTTCCCAACAGAATCATTCACAGTCCCACCACCTGAAGTTCTTTCCTAATCCCCCATTTCACCACCTAAATCATCCCCCCTTCCTTCTTTCCACTCCCTCCCTCCCACCTTTCTTCTTCTCACTTCTTCCTTTACTGGTTTATTGTCTGTCTCCCTCTACTAAAAAGGTAAGCTCCATGAGAACAAGGACGAAGTTTGTCTTAATCACTGTTTAATAACCTTCCAGAACATTGTCTGGGTCATAGTAGATGTTCAATAGGCATGTGATGAATAAATGAATGACTCTATCAAAAGGTGATCTGTTTGTACACCATATCAGGGATGAAAATCTTACTTGTCCATCTGCTTAACCAGTGTATCATTTCTTGTAATTTCCTGATTAATATTAATACCTTAGAGTATTTACACACACCTACATTTCATGTATAACATTTTAACAGGTAAAAATGTCCACCTGATAGTGGGAGGGGAAGAATGAAGCGGGGGAAATCGGAGGGGTAGACGAACCATGAGAGACGATGGACTCTGAAAAACAAACAGGGTTCTGGAGGGGAGGGGGGTAGGAGGATGGGTTAGCCTGGTGGTGGGTATTGAGGAGGGCACATTCTGCATGGAGCACTGGGTGTTATGCACAAACAATGAATCATGGAACACTTCATCTAAAACTAATGATGTAATGTATGGGGATTAACATAAGAATAAAAAAAAAAATGTCCACCTGAACTCTATTTCCAGAGCCTTATATAAAATATCCAGAGAAGTATCTAAACATGAGTGTGACTATAAAGTAATGAATTAATTTCTCCAAGTCATACAGGAAAATCAGTCTCATTAGTTCTATAGCACATTGTTACCAAAATAGCAAGGTCAAAGATAATTAACATAAGATTTCTAATAAAATAGTTTATTACCTTAAGTGTTAATGGTGATATTGAAAGTTTGTTTTTTGGCTTCCTCATATGTAAAAATAACAGGGCCATTTCTAAGTAGGAGTCTCTTATCAACCTAAAATTATATAACATTGTACTTATTAAATAGCTTCACCATTCATAATCATTTTGCATCATTTTCCACAATTTCTGAGCTAATGAAAGGGAAAAATAGAAAAAACCAGTATCTGTCCCAAACTCACACCTTCTTTTCATAGCACTTTTGGCATAGACACCAGTACCTTCCTCCCTACTGAAATTGGAAGCTCTTGAAGAGACATTCTACCCTGTCCTGTGCTGGCAACACTCCATGACATGACTGCTCTGAAGCCCAGCATCAAGACCATTCTAGAATAGTCCAGCCCACAAGGCACTAAAGAAGTGAACGTCAGGGCTGAAGGAATCTGCCTTGCAAAGCAGATCTCTCTTTCTATCCTCCTACACTAATTAAAATAGAAAGAGACACACAGAGTTATGCAGAAAGCAGTGATTTGGTATGGGTTAGATCTGTGTATTCGCTATTAAACCTGTCAGTTGAGGCCATTTAAATCAGTATAGTTTGCATCTAGTAGATGATCAGTAAATGACAGGAATCATCATCATCACTCTTCTCATGGCTAAAATAGCCACAATAAAATTATATGAATGTATTATGCAAATATGTATTGTACATAAGTTATAAATATAGGTATGCTTATTCTCAAACTTAAGATGATTTTTATATAGAATTAAGTTGGCCAGCCCTGGTCCTGTTGACATAGTGAACATCCACATAAATCCTTTCTAGATAAAATTTCACATCCATGGGAGGCTGCTAGAATCCTGGGACAGACAGGAGATGGATGTGAGTAAAGACTAGAAGCAAATTCACAGTCCCGTATGCCACCGTGATAACTGCCATCATCAACCATCACTGTAAACAAGGCCTTGGATCAGAGCCACGGTCAACAATCTTGAAAAGGAAGTCAGTAAACCTGTTGGACAATGGACCCCAGTGAATGAGTCCTGCGGTGGGAAGGGGGTCTCCCAGTCATCCCAGCCTTGAATGTTCAATGCACTACCAAAACATGGGGCTTAAATCAAAACATATACTGTTATAAAGGTGGAAAGGTTTTTTTTACCCTGAGTTTTGATCATTTCTCAAGCTTAGCTGTATAGCTTCAAATAAACTCTCAAGTTGTAAACTTGGAGATTTCTCTTCCATCAATATTTGACGTTCTATTTTGCCTGAAAGAATAAAAAAAATACACAAAAATGTTTTTTCCTTTTTCTATCATTTAGAACTTCAGAATAAATATTTCATGCTGGAACTTCAGAAAACTGGATGTTCTGTCCTTTTTGCCCATCTGTCTGTTGTTTTTGCTGTAAGGTCAGCTAATAGTGAAAGATTTTCTGCTTCCTTCCCCAGGAGTCTCCAGGCTCGCCCTGCCTTTAGTTAGCAACATTGAGTCAAAGCCTCCTTTGGGGGCTTCCAGACACAAATGTTCTTATCTTATTTTTCTATTTCCTTACTTTGTACTTTCCTTTCCTCTGTAGGGCTCATTCCCTTTGTCTACATCCATGTCCTCTTTCCTCTGTCTAGTATTGCAGATATCATAGAAAACAGCTGTTAAAATAAATCCTAAAAAGTCAACAAACACTTGAAAACAATCACAAATGATCCAAATGCTTTAGGGTTCACCCAGCTCTCAGGCCTCATTGTAAGCCACAGCCTTCACTGGAATGGCACTTCTGTACCCAAAAGGGCAAGAAAGGGAAATCTTTTATCACTATGAAAATGATTCACAGTTTTCACGCAGCATGTGAATACGGCACAAAGCCTCCCAGTGTTAAGTTCACATCTAGGTACTATCATTTAGTAGCTGCTGACCTAGAGAAAGTTATTCAACCAGACTGTACCTGATTTTCCTCATCTGTCAACTAGGATTGGCCATGCATATCCTATAGAGCTGTTGTAAGAATTAGCAATATGAGATGTTAAATACTGGCTACTACAGTGCCTTGCATCTAGTAGATGATCAATAAATGACAGCAATCATCATCATCACTCTTCTCATGGCTAAAATAGCCACAATAAAATTATATGAATGTATTATGCAAATATGTATTGTACATAAGTTATAAATATAGGTATGCTATAGCCACTTGACTTAAGTGGGTTTGTATCTTTTATAGAAATTAACTAAAATGCCTAGCTAAGGAATGAAATTATGCATAAAAAATGTCTTCCAAGCATTATTTAAGAAACATTATTTATAGCTAATTGGCCAATGATGACATTTTTGAGTCAAACATGAAATTTTGCATAAGGAGGGTCAATTATAATCATAAAAGAAACTAAGAAGTAGCACTTTCTCTCCCTTTCTTGATATAAACTTAAAATGAGCAATGTTCTCTTTATCCCAAACTAAGTCTGGCAGAGGTACCAATGTCTTTGCATCACTAAGCCCTTTGTAAAATCTGTATTTTTTATAGTCACTGACCAAGTTTTCAAGAAGTCTATTGTTAATAGGAAAAAAAAAAAATTCCACAAACTTTATCATAGTTCTGACCCCAAGTACATCTTACCTTTCTGAAAAAGAATTTCAGCTTCCACCTCATGTTCTTCTGTTGCTGATACCTGACAGAGCTTCAGTGCTATTTCAAAAAGATGAAGGGCAGGGAACCACTTCGAGGGATCCTTCTTTTTACTGGTATAATATACTTGTTTGGCCATTGTATGTCCTACAAGGAACAGGTTGTTCATAACAAGCCTCCAAGTTACCAGACCTCTCTCACCACCAGTTCTATGAAGAACTCTGGTACTCTTTACTTTTTAGTATCTAAGAAATATTTTCTTAAAACTCAATACCCAAATATTTCAATGAACTATAACAGTAGCCCTTTGCAACTTTATCTTTGATAAATCTTGATATTTTCTCATTTTTAAAATGAAGGATAATTTCTCCAGTCTCTTTCAGTTCTAAAATTTCATTATGTTCTACAAAACAACTGTGTTCCTAAGATGAGGTTGTTAGCAGGGAAACATCTGGAAGTTTTATGAAGTTTTATATTGTTCCCAATAAAAATTTGCATGTATTAATAGGCAGTAATTTTGTTTCTATTCAGCTCTATTAGAGGTTGCTTGCTATGCATATTTTGTCATTGCAACTAGATGGAAAAAGCCATTTGGATAAGGGCCATGTGCTATACTTCTCGTGTGGTCCCATCATCACTTAACATAATGAAGGACTGCTGTATTCTTGAAGAGGCATTAGATTTAATCTGCATGCCCTCACAGACAGACAGACAGACAGACAGATATCTATTTAGCATGTATTTTCCAATGCTGGATAAAATGGGAGGCACTGGAAAAAAAAATGAGAAAAGAGAAAAATAAGAGCTCAGGTTTATTAAGTGCTTTCTACAATCCAGGTACCCTCCCAAGGACTTAAGTATTTTCTCATGTAATCCTCCCAACTCCGGCTGGATTTCATTAGTACACTACCTTTACAGAGGAGAAAGCAGTGCAGAGTGAGGTTTGAGTAATTTGCCCAACATCACGTGACTAGTAAGTAGCTGGGCTGTGATTAGAACCGAGGCAAGTCAGGCTCCAGGACCCACACTCTAAACTATGACAAGAGTCAGATCGTGGAGCTTAGTGTTTAATGGGGAATGAGAATGTCCTGAGCAGCAATTAAAATACTGTGTGGTCAACAATGTGGCAGGGAAAGCACAGGGCGATGTGGTGGCAGGTTACAGGGGCCTTTGCCCAGACCCCAGAAAGGCTAGGGAAGCCCTCCCAGGGAATGTGGCTGTTGGGGCTGGCAGCTGATGATCGCCTTGTCTTTTGGTAATTTTACAAAAGGAAAATGTTGGGATAAAGAGTAGAAGGCAGTGGGGGGGAAATACTTATCGATGGGAAAGTTCAACAGCACAGTGGAGAAATATAAACAGGAAGGTAGTGTGGGATTGCGGAATGATACAGTGGCTGGGTCCCAGCTGAAGCGCTGGGTTCGAGCTGGTCACTGGTGCTACCATGTCATTTGAGGCCTGAACAAGTCCCAACATGCCTCTTGGGTCTTGAGTGTCTTCCTCTGAAAAATGAGGCAGTAGAACTAGAAAATATCTAAGGTCCCTTTGGGTTCTGAAATTTTCAATTCCAAAATGCTATGC
The DNA here is from genome assembly GCF_029215605.1 of Mirounga angustirostris. Lineage (NCBI taxonomy): Eukaryota > Metazoa > Chordata > Mammalia > Carnivora > Phocidae > Mirounga > Mirounga angustirostris. The sequence continues at coordinate 24,138,638 of NW_026991713.1, forward strand.
CCTACAAAGACTTTTCAAGAAACCAAGAACTTTTTGTAAATTTTCAGTTGAGAAATGAAAGGAAGGGTGGTGGAAAAAGTGTATCTCTCCCTCTTTCTCTCTCTCTTATCCAAGGAGATGGTACGGAGCCCTGACTCTGGACAAAGCAGGTTGGTAGCATGCTGCTGAGAAGATGGAGATGAAGAAACTGAGCCTTGCTTCCAGGGTGCTCCCAGAAGAGCAAGGAGGCCAGGCATGGAACAGTGAGAATCGCTACCACCTACAAAGCTGTTAGAACGAACTGGGTGCCCTTCTAACAAGGTACACACTCGCTTCATCCCACAACAAGCCTGTGAGATTGGTATTTTTCTTAACCACATTTTATGAGAGAAGAAACTGAAGCACAGAGGAGTTCAAGTGACCTGCTCAAAGAAAGTGGACCAGAAATCTTTCTGCAGAGTCCGTGCTCTTCACCCCAACAGTGACCAATTGTGAGTAAATCCCAGGCAAGGATATGCTAACATCATCTGTCCAATACAACCTCATATTTCAACACAGCTCCTATTTTTATGTGTCTCACTTCTTGTTTCAAATTATACTACAGCTGTTTATTAATATAAGACAATAATATCAAGTATCTTCATGTAATTTAAGCAGGTATATATATGTACTATATATGAAGTATGTATTATATATAATAAAGTATTAATATATAATAAAAGTACTTGAATTGTCTTCTAGATTTTTGTGAAAATTAGGAAGAGACTTGTTACAGAAATTACCAACAGTTTCCTTTCTCTGTCCCCCTAACTGGATAACGGGCTCTGTGAGGGCAGAGATGGTGACTGGTTCCCTCTTACATCCCCACTCCCCAGCATCATCCTTGCAACTTTCTTCACTCCTATTATACAATTAATCAGTAATCTACTTTTTCATCTTATGAGAAAGCTCAAAGTTTTGCCATTATTTGGAAAAATAATCTCAAATAACCATGATGTTTATTTTTGGTTTTATAAAAACAATCTCAAAGTGCCTTTTTCTGTCAGAGGCTTTCACAAAGAAAAAACAATTACTTAAGTGGCTCTATTCTTGTGATGCAATCTATATGCTCACTATAAAGGAAAACTGTTGAGAAAGCATCAGATCAGATGATTTTATGCTTCATAATATTGAAGTGCTCCTGTTTCCAATAAATCTCAACTCTGTGAAAAAGAAGTTGTGAAACTGATGTTATTTTGACAGAAAATCTGCTTTTGGTTTTGTTTTTTAAGTCTGTATATAATATAATATAACAGAAAGCAAGCTGTTCTGCCTCAAGTGAGTCTAAAAAACGGTGGCACTATTGTCACTGAGTGGTGACACATCTTCAAGATTAGGAAGTCATGAAAGCAGAGAATACATTTGATTTAACACAATCTGTACTTTAAGCTCTTGTAGCAATCAAATATACTGATAATATAACAAATTGTGGACTAAAAATGCACAAAAATAGCTCTCCTGGGATCAAATTGCTGGAAGGAATTCTAGAGGTCAGCTAGGCCAGCCAAATTTCATAAATAAGGCAACTCAACAACGTAGAGGTGATGCAATTTACCCAAAATAGCAAAATTCCTATCTGATGATGATGATGATGATGATGAATCATATAATAATAATAATCAATAATCATGAGCGGGAGGAGCAGAAGGGAGAAGATTCTGGACAGATGATGATTTGACCACACCCCTGTTGCCCTCCCTTCTCCATCCTAGTCCAACCATCAGCCTCTCCTAAGCTGAGCAGCCGCTGGTACAGGAGGCAAATGGGCCCCAAGAGGTGAAGGTAATGTTTCAAAATGTAGGTTTTATTATTGTTCAGGTGTGATGAGGTCAGCAGGCCAGGTGACAACTACCACTGAAAAGAGAGTTTGTTACTTACACTTCCCAAGAGGATGGGGCACACCACACCATAGAGAAAAGCACAAAAGTCAGTCAGGAGCAAGGGGAAAAATGTGGACAAGAACCTTTATTCTGGATTTTAGGAAGGGGTGATTAGGTTAGGGTAAGCAGGCTAAGCAGGTTTAGGATTGGCTAGTTTGAGTAATTTCAGTGGGCTCTGCTAGTAGTCTGATACCTGTTCCCAGGGTGAGTAGGGCAGGAAAATAGTGCCTCGGCAACGTGTCAGAGTCCAGCAAAGGACAATAAGGGAGCCCAAAAATGGTTCAGAGGATGGGCTCTGGAATAATCTGCATATAAAAGGCATGTTTACAGGACAGTGGCTTGCGAATCTCTAGGAATTGGCTAGCCCTGGGAAGTCCCTCCCTGGTCAGCAGGGCCCCAGATGTCAAAGCCTCAGAAACACAGAAATTAAAAAGGCATGATTAATATAGGTTAGAACAGAGAGCTGCTACCAGGTTTTCTGCCCTCTGAGCTGGGCAAAAGCTGGGGAGCTAGAGGTAGGCAGCCTTGGGTCAAAGACCAGAGAGGGTGTCCTAGAGAAAGCTTGAAAAATCTGTGAGCTCCTAAGGAGGACAGTACCGGTTGGTTCCACTTTGGTTCCCAAGGGCTATACGCCTCCTATTTCCTGCTCCAACAACTCCCATTAGGTGCACTTGTGGCTGGCTCCAGGCTACCCTCCAATCTAGGCTTCATCCAGCAGCCAGGGTAATCTTCTGAAACATAAACCATCCCAGCTCACCTCCTCCCATGAGGCGGCTCCTAGTCCACTCTCATCAGGCTGCACTGGTTTCCCAAAGTTCTAGAATAGGTCAAGCGTGTCCTGACCTCAGAACCTACAACTCAAGGCTCTCTCTGCCTCTACCATGCAGAACTAGTCACTTGCAATTTAAGGTTTAGGGTTAAATACCACTTCCCCAGAGTGCTCTGCCCCAATGACTCGCTCCCTTCATTATTCTTTATCAGCAGAATTCATCCACATCTTTCATAAAACTGACCATGATTTATAATTACATACCTATACATAATTCAGTACCATACATAAGCTTTCTATATCCTCACTGATTTTCTGTCTGGTAGTTATCAAATAAACATTTTATTTTATACAGTATTTATCTTATTAAATTTTATAAATGTTTACAAAATTTTAGAAATATTTTACAAATGTTAATATTTATAATATAATATGCACTTCTCCATATGGTTTGTTTACTTGCTTATTTCTGTCTCCCACACTAAGATCAGGGACTATCTCCATTTAATCTCCAGTAACTTCCCAGGACCTCACACAGAGTCTGGCACATGGTAAATAATCAAAAACTATTTGTTAAAATAAACGGAGCCTAGGTATTCATAAATATTGCCCCATTTGAATGCAATCCTATGACAACGTGCCCGAAAATAAAAATTTTTCATCAGTGACTTGAGAGTAATATATGTTTAAGTGTTCTTACCAATTCTCATTTTTGTTTTGGCCAATAACATGACATGAGGAAGATAGATATTTTTCAAAGGCTGTAATGGACTTGCATAGTCAGTGTTTGATAAAGGAAACTCAATTGTCTCTCCAAAAGTTAGCATCTGTAAAAGGAACATTGTAGTTAGTAACTAGCTAATGTGGTTTGGAATAAGAAGACAGAAAAATAAGTTTCCAAGTCTTGAGGATACAAAAGTATGCTTACCTGTTCAATAAGAATGTTGTGAGACTGAATCAACAAATGTAATTTTTCTGTTTTTAAAGGAGTTTCCTTGAATTTCTCGGCTTTTGTTAAGTCATCCAGCAAAAGCATGCTTCTCACCAGGGTTAAATGAGATCGAGGAGAAATAAATTCACTTTCTTCAAGCAAATGTATTATCGCCTATTAAAATAAAATTATTCCTTTTGATAGTCCCATTTCCAATTCACTGAAACAAGAGCTAGCCAAACTGTTATGCAGCATTCAGCACCTAATAGAATTTAAAATTCTCTCCTTTTGTTCTAATCAGAATCAGTAGTTAAATATCAATGTGAGGGGCGCCTGGGTGGCTCAGTTGGTTAAGCGACTGCCTTCGGCTCAGGTCATGATCCTGGAGTCCCTGGATCGAGTCCCGCATCGGGCTCCCTGCTCGGCAGGGAGTCTGCTTCTCCCTCTGACCCTCCCCCATCTCATGCTCTCTCTCTCATTCTCTCTCTCTCAAATAAATAAATAAAATCTTTAAAAAATAATAAATAAATAAATAAATAAATAAATAAATAAATAAATAAATAAATAAATAAATAAATATCAATGTGAGTGAGGTTTCCTTCCTACCTGAAGGTTGGTTATGATGTCTGCCTTCAGATGCTTTTCTTGGAGGCCAATGATTACAGCTTGCATCAAGAACTCGGCCTGTAGCTCCCTGTCACCTGCACTTTTTGCCTCCTCGCACACTTCATTGATGAGGCTGACGTAATCTATCATGTCGTTTTCTAAAGTAAATAAATGCAGTTATTTAAAGTACCCTGGGAAAGTAAGAAATTACATACGCATAACACCCCCAATGTTCATCACAGGAATATTGTATAATACAGAAGGACAGGAAGATATAAAGATGGAAAACAGACTCTACACGAAACATGAAAAATAAATGTGTTGCAATTTGGGAGAAAGTACTTTAGAGTACTCCAGTGCTGCAAAAGTAAGGATGCTACATGAAAAAAATTAATGTGGAAGATGAAGAGAGATGGGTGGATAGATAGATTTACAAATAGACACTTATCAGTCACTGTAAGAACATGTATATGTGCCAGGCTATAATCTAAAACTTTATAAATTTAACCCATTTAAGACTGATAATAACCCTAAGAAGGAGGTACAATTATTTCCATTTTTACTGAGGAGTAAACTGAGGCATAGGGGGATTAAGAGACTTGACCAAGATCACACAGGGAGAATATGGTGGACCAAACATTTGAACCCAGAACAAGTACCTGGAGCCAAAGTCTGTGCTCGGGACCCCTACACTATGCTGCCTCCCTCAATGATAAGAAGACCTGCACGTTAGTATTTTGATCTCCTTGCCTGGTCTGCATACATCAGAAACCTAGATGCCATTTTCAGTGATACAAGGGACTACTGACATGATTATTCTTATTTAAGGACATGAATTTTTTTATTCTGGAAACAGATCAAGCTATAAAGTTAGAAAATGTTAATGTTATAATAATAAAATGTATCTCAATAAAACCTCCATTACCTGAGTAAAACTAATGTTTATGAAAACTTGGCTTAAGAAAATAGGATATTTGTACCTGTCACCATTCCAATGCCATGAATCTGTGCAACAAATGCAGTCACCAGTGCTAAGCGGCACCTCAACCAGAGATGAATGTTGAAATATTCTCGAGAATTTAGGGAAACGGGATCTAAAAACTCGTTATCTTTATTTTCAGTAGCCTAAACAATACAAAAATGATGGTTATCTTGCCATTTAATAATGTTAAAGGTCTAGCCTAATGCTAAATGTTAAGAGAAGTGTCTGGTATCATTTAATACTATTAGATTTTTAATTTTGGAAATCTGTCTTGCACATTCTATAAACTATGAAAAATACACAAAATAAAATCATTCACAATCCCGCCATCCTTATTAATATTTGGTTATACTGATTTTCAACTTTTCTTTTCCTTTCTCTACCCATTGTAGACAATAGTTTTGCACTCTGAATTTTTCATTGCAAATTATATTATCAGTGGTGTCTATGTCTTCAAAAATTTTGTAAACATTATCTTAACGGCTGAAAAAAATTAAATAATGCTGGTTAATACTTATTGAGTACTTATTATGTTCCAGGCACTATGCCAAGTATCTTATACACATTATCTTATTTGATCTTCCCGAAAAGCCAAAGAGGAGTTATTATTTCTGTTTTACAGATGTGAGAATGGAGACCTACAAAGATTAAATATTTGCTTAAACCTGTACCTCTGAAACAAATAATATATGTTAAAAAAAAAAAAAAAAGAAGACAATAGCAGGAAGGGAAAAATGAAGGGGGGCAAATCGGAGGGGGAGATGAACCATGAGAGGCTATGGACTCTGAGAAACAAACTGAGGGTTCTAGAGGGGAGGCGGGTGGGGGGATGGATTAGCCTGGTGATGGGTATTAAAGAGGGCACATACTGAATGGAGCACTGGGTGTTATATGCAAACAATGAATCATGGAACACTACATCAAAAACTAATGATGTAATGTGTGGTGATTAACATAACATAATAAAAAAAAGAAGAAGAAAAAATATTTGCTTAAACTCCATTACGTTTTGGCAGAGGTAGGATTCAAACTTGTGTCCTTCTGAATTTAGAGCCCCCCAGTCTTAATCCACTGTTGTATGTTGCTCATGTTCCAAACATGTATTATAAATGATTTCCCATCTTCATTACTGTACTTTACAAAGGGCTGACCAATGTTCAGAGCTCCTGAGAGGGAAGGACAAAGGCAAGTTTTCCCAAGTGGGGGCGGGGAATCCATTTTAGACATTTGGGAACTTTAAAATCATCTAGAACAATGCCCATTTGTTCTAGGAATTTCCTGCTATGCATCTCTGACAGCTCCAACCAATTGGCAACATGTAATATCAAGGAGTGGCCATCAGGACTTGGGGGAGGCTGGAATGTGGAGAGACAGGTGGGAAGCACAGAAGAGGAGGGTAAGCCAGCACTGGGAACAAAGTAAGAAGTGAACAGAGGCCTCAAGGCAGAACGGTGACTAGAATGGGCACATCAAGTACTCCAGAAGTCTAGGATTTAGATTAGCAATACAGGACAAAATGCCTATCCACACACCTTAATCTCTCAGCGCTTACACTTCCTGTGACTACTGAAGAGCCACGTCACACTTAATCTGAATCAGGATTTCTCAACCTCAGCACTATGGATAGCCATGGAGGACGTTATAAGTTTAGCAGCATCCCTGACCTCCATGCACTAGATGACAGGAGCACCCTCTCTACTTGTAACAACCGAAATGTCTCCAGATGTTGCCAAATAACCCCTGGGAGGCAAAATAGCCCCCAACTGACAACCATTCCTCTAAGTCAATTTTTGAATTAGATTGCTTTTGAGCATTTTTATTTCTTTTAATATAGTAAGAAATGAGTTTCTATTTAGGATAATTAGTTTTGCTCATTTGTAATGACACTAGTTATTAGCAATTTTATTAGTAAAGCTTAAAATAATGAGCAAGGATTCTATGTGATGAATCTTTATGTTTTAATCCTAAACAACCCCTTTTTATTAAATTACTTGGTCTTATCAAACTCCAATAAAATGTCCAAGAATTCATGACACCAGTCGTCAAAGAGATTTCAGAGCTTTAATGTGGAAGAATTATCTATGGGAAATCCAAGGTAGGAAATAATGCAGGTGTCACACTGGTGATGTTGAAGTAATAAATTCAAAAGTGAAATGAAGAGCCAAATAAAGTGAAACAACTTTATTTGCTAAAGAAATCAGATCTAGAATACTGGAATGATATATCTGGCGGGACCTTAGTTATTATTACATTCAATTCCATCAGTTCACAGATGAGATTTAAATGAAAAGTTAAAATTTTTAATTAAAAAAAAATTTTTTTTTAAAGTTTAAGGGACTTGCCCAAGTATACCACTAAATGAAGAGCATAAGTGGGGCTTCAACACTTACCTTTTTACTCTGAATTCAAAGTTTTTTCTACTTTACCCCTTTATTTCATCCAAATAATTAGACAATTTCCTAGCATGCTAACAGTTATTATATAGTAAGTATTGTAAAGAGAAACATTAAATTCATACATACAGAAGCTCCTGGAGAGACAGAATTCTCTGTGTCATCTTGTACTCCCTTCCTTTTAAAAAGTTTTGAATCCTGGAGAAGTCTAAGCGTAGAAAATACTATTGCAGCACTAAAATAGAAAATATATTTTAAATCTCATTAGTACTGACAATCTCATTAATAAAATGAGCACATATGCATTTCATATGTATCACAATGTGGTTCTCCAGTCTTTCAAGGTTATAGAACTTTGTTACTTAAAGCTATACATTTGGAAACTCTTACACTAAATTATTGCTTAATCAGTGTCTAGAAGTACCAGAAGGCAGATGTACTAAACTAAGAAAACCGAAGTTAGGAGACAGGAATTCTCCTGACTTCCTGTTGCTCCATACATAAGTTTGTCTGCACTTTAAACCAATTTATAACTGATATCACACTTCTTCAAAATACTTAATAACATATATCGAGAGACTTCTTTTGAAAATCTATTCCAAAATGAAATCCAAAATGCGGAACAAGCTGTATACCTGAAGATGCTTTGTAGCATTATTTTATAACATGGGAAGAACTGGGCGAAAGCCAAATGGACAATATACCTATCTACCTAAGTCCCCACTTGAATAGTTAATAATCATATTTAACAGGTGTTATAGGTTGAACTGTGTCCTCTCAAAAAAAAAAAGAAAGAAAGAAAGAAAGAAAGGGGGCGCCTGGGTGACTCAGTTGGTTAAGCATCAGACTCTTGATTTTGACTCAGGTCATGAACCCAGGGACATAAGACTGAGCCCCATTTTGGGCTCTGCACTCAGCAGGGGTTCTGCTTGAGATTCCCTCTCTCCCTCTCCCTGTGCCCCTCCCCCAATTTAGGTGCATTCTCTCTCTCTCTCTCTCTCAAATAAATAAATAAAATCTTTTTTTTTTTTTTAAAGGTATGTTGACGTCCTAACCCTCAGTACCTCAGAATGGAGGTAATCTGAAATGATCAAGTTAAAATGAGGTCATTAGGGTGGACACTATTCCAATATGACCGCTGTTTGTATAAAAAGGGAAAATTTGGACAGAGAGACAGATATACACAGAGGGAAGGTGACACGAAGACACACAGGGAGAAGACAGCCACGTGACTGGAGTGGTGCCTTTACAAGCCAAGGAATGCCAAGGATTACGGGCAAACACCAGAAGGTACATGAAGCAAGGAAAGCTTCTCCTCTAGAGCCTTCAGATAGAACCTGGCCCTGCTGACATTTTGATCTTGGAGCACTGACTCCAGGACTCATGAGACAATAAAATTCTGTTGGTGCTCTGTTATGGTGGCCCTAGGAAACTGATAGAATAGGTTAAAAGCAGGTCCCCTGGCTTTTGCCTCCTACACCAAACCTGCCCTTCTTCCCTTGTTTTCCATCCCAGAGGGAGAGTCCAGATCACCATCGCTTCCTCACTAACTCATGCTCTATATTCAATCCATCAGCAAGTTCCGTCAGCTTCACCTTCAACATATGGGTACCAGCCAGCAGCTCCTCACCTCCTCCAGGGCTAGTGCCTTCATCCAAGCCACCATGATCTCCAGGCTGCACGAATGGGAGCTTCCTGATCGGCCTCCTTCTCTGGCTCTTGTCCCTGCAGCCCTGTTCTCCACACAGCGGCCACAGCGACCCCATCAAGAGGCAAATCAGATCCTACCACCTCCCTCCATATATATTTCAGAGGCCCCCTGTGTCCCTGGACTGTGGTCGGTACACTTCTTCCTATGGGTCAGTTACTGAGGTTTCTGGCCGAGTATATGCTCAGCTTCATACGTGTCCACAGATGCTTGTGAAAAGGTACAGTGTTTGTAGGTTCCCAGAGTGTGTACATATGCTCAACTTTTAAATTATATTTTTAAACCCTCTTCTTTTTTGTCTATATGTTGTATTAAAAGCTGAAAACAGGGGCACCTGGGTGGCTCAGTTGTTAAGTGTCTGTCTTGGGCTCAGGTCATGATCCCAGGGTCCTGGGATCGAGCCCCGCATTGTCCTCTCTGCTCAGCGGGAAGCCTGCTTCTCCCTCTCCCACTCCCCTTGCTTGTGTTCCCTCTCTTGCTGTGTCTCTCTCTGTCAAATAAATAAATAAAATCTTAAAAAAAAAAAAAGCTGAAAACATTGTGCTAACACACATATTCTGTCCACAGAGATTTTCTCTTTTTTCTTTTTTTCTCCACAATCCTTTAAACAAACAATAACTGGCATTTACTGAGTGTTTACCACCTGTCAGGTGCTGTGTTAAGTGTTTTGTGTGAATTACTTAATCTCCACCACAAACCTACAAGGTAGATACTATTATCATTACTTGATAGATCAGGAAATAGAGACAGAAATATTAAGTGCCTTGCCTAAGGTGACACAGCTAATAAGAAGAGGCAGGATTAGAACCCAGGCAACTGGCCTGAGCCTGCACACTTCACTGCTGCCGATAGTGTGGCCTCCGTCTTTCCGCAGTTCTAACAAGTTTGGTTTGGTTTTGGTATACTGTTACTCGTTGCCATGTTTATGGCGGCTACATAGTCATTGTTGACTGCACCCTTCATCAACACAAAGGCCCTCTCTGTCCACTTGACTGCCTTTTGCTTTACATTCTACTCTGCAGACTTCATGAAATAGTATCATTCTGAGGATCAAATGAAGTATTTGTTTTTTCACTTGTTCTCCTATTGGCAAGGAACAAATCTAAGGGCTGTGGATACAGTTGCTGCCTTCACGGAGTTGACCTTCTTGTAAGAGTGGGGTGTGCTTAGCACATAGGAGTACTTAGCAGATACATGATGCTCAGTGCACACTAGCTGTACTCATTTCGTGTATCGAGTGGGCCAGGCATATGGGGGGGAACCAAGCTGATTTTCTTCTATGTTAGTAACTAGAATATAAAGCTTCCTGCAATTATTGAATTTTAAATTCCCAAGATTCTACTGAGTCATTAAAATGGTTTAGATATTTGTAGAATATTTTCTAAGGTATGATTTGTGATTATATAACCTTACTGGTTTTTACTTAAAATAAAACTAAACAGGGGCACCTGGGTGGCTCAGTTGTTAAGCGTCTGCCTTTGGCTCAGGTCATGATCCCTGGGTCCTGGGATCGAGCCCCGCATCGGGCTCCCTGCTCCACGGGAAGCTGCTTCTCCCTCTCCCACTCCCCCTGCTTGTGTTCCCTCTCTTGCTGTATCTCTCTCTGTCAAATAAATAGATAAAATCTTTAAAATAAAATAAAATAAAACTAAACAAACAGCAAGAAAACAACAAAAGATGTAACACAGAATGAGTACGTATATGGGAATGCAATTTCCTCTCCCTGACACCCTTCCCCACTCAAGCGTTCACACCAGTTTCGAAGGCCCCTTGTTTCCTGCGCAGCTTCAGAGGTGAGCACTGTATGGTTCCGAAAGGGCCCGGGAAGAAGGACGGACGTGGTGCCCACCTCATCATTCTGATTCTGAAGGCTAAATTCTGACTTCAAGAGAAATGAGGTATGAGGTTTAGAATCTTGCTAACCCAAAAACTTAATGAATAAAATATAAACATGCTAGTATATCCTAATCCTCCTGGTGCCACGTAGGTGCACAATGGAAAATTTCTAGTTTCTGCTCTCCACCAGAGAGACAGAAAGTATAGGAGGATTACTCACTATAAACACTCTGAAATCCCCAAGGAAGGAGGTTTCATTCTGACACAAAATTAAAAGGCTCAAATGTTATCCCATTTAGACAATAAATCAAATATAAAAGAGAACGGAAAGGAACTTATTAAAAAAAAAAAAAAGATAGGACTCTGAGAGAGGCATCCCTAAAAGAAGTAGAAATACAGTTGGAATAACTTTGATCCCATTTATTTCTTATTAACATTCATGACAAAAATGGTCAGTTTGTTCTCATAAAATCCATGCAGCTCACTCTACCTGTCACCCTAGGGAATGTGCCTTTCAGTTTCCTTGACACATAATTTTATTAGAAGTATCATAAAATGCCAAGCTAACCATCATTTGGGAAAGGGACTGTCCAACACTCAGCAGTGCCCAAACCGAAGCTTGTGGGGGGTAAAGTTCACATAAGAAAAACTCATTCATCTTGACAGTAGGCTTCCCCAAATGACAACTCCACTGCAAAAAGGCAATAACATCAAACTCTTTGCAGGTTTTGTCCCAAGGGCCAGGTTCATGTATTTAAAATAGGAGCGATTCTGATACACTTGCACATTATTTGCGTATGTCTATCTGGTTTTCAAATTAAAGTTCTACAATGACATTCCTTTCTGTGGCCATTTTGTAATTTTATTTTCTTATTTCCTTCTTCCTTCCTAAAAAAAAAAAATCACTCATGTCTTCCATGGGTGTAAGACATGTGGAAGGCTGAGGATGGAAGGTAAACAGCAAGAACCATTTTCTGGGGTGGCTATTGCTCTCTAAAATAGTCTGGAGAAGAGTTCCATATTCTTCTACAGGAAATCATATAGTCATGTTTTAGAGGGAGAGGGAGATGATGTATTTACATATATATATATGTATATATATATGCAAAGCATATATTTTCTATTAATAAATCACCTAGTAAAAATTCCTGTTCTTCAAATTTCAAAAGGGAAAATGGTACATTATTATGCTAATAAGCCCATTTACTATCAATCAACTACCACTGTATTTTTCTTAAAAATAGCTACAAATGTAACAATCCTCTGAATCAGTGTGTCTCAAGCTTTTTTGTTTAGCTCAGCAGTCTTTATATCCTTAAAAATTATTGAGAATCCCCAGAGCTCCATCAATATTTACCATATTGGAACTTAAACTTCATTACTATTTATTAATTCACTTTAAAATAAAGACAATAAACCCATTACATGTTCACATCAATAATGCATTTTTATGAAAACATCTATATTTCCCAAAACAACAACAAAAATGGTGAGAAGAATGCATCATTTTGCATTTTTGCAAATCTCTTTACTGTCTGGCTAAATAAGAGAAAATCTACCTAATAGAAGACTTTCATATCTGTTTCTGTGGTCTGTTGTGACATATTGTTTTGATTGAAGTATATGAAGAAGACTAGGCCTCACAGAGATAGCTGTTGGAAATAGGAAGAGTATTTTCATATCCTTTTAAAATAATTGTGAATATTCTTCTTTGATATTATACCAAAATGTGACAAGTGATAGTTTTTTAAAAGTCTTTTGCAGTGTGAAAGCTAATACCACACGCTGATGAAATTTCCTCCTCTGTTACATTATAACCTATTGGTCTATCTTGTTACCCAGGATTTTGGAACATTATCCACTGGTGATTTGGAAAATATTAACTCCCTGATTATGCAAATCCCCTTGATGTTGAAACATTTCTTTATATAATTTTTAAAAATGATGCTTGTTAATCTTAATTACCACCAATCTCATCAGAACAATTATATAAGCATTAGAAAACTGTCAAGCTCATGGTGACAAATAGAAATTTTCCAAAACTCTCTTTTCCCTACAAAAGTTCAGATTTTATCATTAGCAACAAATACTATTTGTTGTTTTCCTAGAAGTGGCATGTTCATTTTGCTCATTTTCAATAAAATGCCTGTCAAATACCCAAGTCTGAAAAACCAGTTTGTCAGTTGGTTTTTCAAATAAAAACGGTGTTCCAAGAGACAAACTGCTTGTTTGGCTCTCATTTCAATCACGTATGTGTTCTTCCCCAAGACAACCATCAGACTTTGGTATGCAGCAAAGATGCTTTAGGTGTATTTCCCATTTAATATTTCCACAGAATATTAAATATATATTCAAGGATAGGGATTTATAAATGTAACAGATTCTACTGGTTCATCAAAGGCATTCTTAAATGAAACTAGGCCTTTTTTTTTAGGTAGGTTCCATGCCCAGTAATGAGATTAAGAGTTGGATGCTAACCGAGAGCGCCACCCAGGCACCCCTGGCTTTTTTTTTTTTTTTTTAATTGCAAGTGTGCAGCAGTAAAGAATGCAACGATCACTAGTATGGTTTGGTGCCACTGGTGTGATTCCCAGTGAGATGCCAGGAGCATTGGTGCAAATAACAACACAATGAAGATGGTGAATGACATCGTAGTTTTGTTATAAAAATAGTTCTGGGGGCGCCTGGGTGGCTCAGACGGTTAAGCGTCTGCCTTCGGCTCAGGTCATGATCCCAGGGTCCTGGGATCGAGTCCCGCATCGGGCTCCCTGCTCCTTGGGAGCCTGCTTCTCTCTCTCTCTCTCTCTCTCTCTCTGTCTCCCATGAATAAATAAATAAAATCTTTAAAAAAATAAAATAAAATAAAATAAAATAAAATAAAAATAGTTCTGACCATACAGTTCCCCCTGAAAGGGTCTTGGAGACTCCCCTCGAAATCTGCAGACCACATTTTGAGAGTCACTGCTCCAAAATGGACTAAATGGATTTTTATCACTGTTTAGAAACCACAAAAATTATAAATGTCCAAAAATCTACACTGCTCTAGCATAAAATCAAATTTAGATGTGGTTAATCATGGGATGGTCTTCGGTCAAGGCTCACACTGATAAGACGGTTGTATGTTTCTAATCAAAGCAAAGTGAGATTTCTGCTGAATTGATTTCCCCTTTGCAAAAGCTACAGCTAGGCTTCTCCTTTTTCTCACAAAGAAAGCAGCTAGGCTTTCTTATCTGCCTGCCCAGATGTGGGGCAGAAGGGGGAGTGGTGGGGCTTGAAAGCTGTCAGCCATTGAACATCAAATTGGAGACATACTCTTTATTATAACCATACAATTTTAAAACGATAGCTCCTTCTCCTCCCCCTGTCTCTACTCCCAATATCTCCGTATCATGTATCATTTGTGACCATACTATATAATTTACTTGCTTATTAAGTTCATAGTTTATTGTCAGCCTTTATTACCTCTTATAAACTCCATGAGGGTAGGGTTGTTCTCAATATTGTTAAATATTTTGCCTATATAGTATATATCCAGTATTGGGATATTGATATATCTCAAGAACCTAGAACGTTAAGTAACTAGCATATTGTAGGTCCCCAAAATCATTTTTTGAATGAATTAATGAATGGTATGATAATAAACTTGTGCATTATTCAAAGAATCATTACTGAAATGTCAGACAGCCGCATGATAGAGGTATTTACCACAAATGACATGAGAAGTTCTTGAAAATATAGGTCTATATATTTTTTATTATCCCACTTAATTGTTTATATATCTTTCAGCATATGGATACAGGAACTATATTCTATTCATCTCTATATCTTCAGTGTCTAGATCAGAGCCTAACAGTGAAGTAGTTAAAGGATACTGGTTGGGTAAATGAGTGAATCAATGAACAAGTCAAATGAAAGATCTGACACTAACAATTGCATAACATTTAAATAATCATCTACCCAAAACTGTTTCTTAAATGGTTTAGTAAAACATAATTCAGAAAATGTTACTTTTTAATAATAGAGCTTGTTTTTAATATTAACTATACTGCAGTTAAAATAAAAAAATAAAAAATACATAAATAAATAAAATTAAAAAGCAAAGCTCTCTTAATTTGTTCATTCTCTGTATAAAACATCCTAGCTGTATGCTTTAATAAAGCAATCATTTTGTTTAGAACTGTAGTTTTAAGGGTAATAATATATGAAAACTCCCCTGAAAAAGAAAATACAAGTAAGCTCTATTAATACTGGAATTTATAAAACGCACATAAGATTTAGGTATATTTGACAAATTAGGGTGAGGAAGAAATTCTCTTCTGTGCCTGAAGAGACTCACCTGTATGCCGCCCGGTGTCTCTGCAGGGCGATTGCCGCCAGCTGAAGCCTGGCTTCCACCACAATCTCCAACTCACCAGCAGAACACTGAGAGAGGTTCTTGTGGCCTGGATGCTCTATCTCTGACACAAGAACGTTTAGTCTGCCCTCAGCTTCTGTCAGGAGAATTGACTAAAGAAAGAGCACCACACAATCACGTAAGTCCAGAAACAATACAAGTAATATCTCACCCTTATTCATCCAGGTGTTTTTCATGTGCTGAGAAAAGTAACAATGAATGGAAGACCAGATAGGAAATTTGAACATAATCATCAGAGAAGCGTGCTCAGCAAACAGGAAAAAGGCAATAGGAAGTGGAAAGGAGAGTAACGGCAAGAGTAAGCATGTATCACAGTTACCCTTTATTGTATGCACAGCCAGTGCTCATTACTCACAGTATTTAAACTCTTCTATAAAGTGACTGCAAATACTGAATTAGCAAATACTGAAGCATTGCTCCTAGAGGTAATACAAGGATAGGTTCCTGTGGGCCTCGGGTCACAACATTTTTGCCAACTGATTCACACATAACTTTGTTTAATGTGTGCTTATATTTAAGGACACATTATTTAATAAATACCATAAATTCACTAACCTTGAACTAACAGCTCTAAAACTCAAGCCTGACGTTTATCTAACACATTTATTTTCTCCATAAAGCACATCACAGCCTTCTTACATTTAGGAATACTAAACAGTATTTCAGCACTATGCTTAGGGGCCATTTCAAACAGTGAAATCACCAACGAAAAGCACAAAAATGCAAAAAAAAAAAAAAATGTGGCAATAAATAGACCATGGAAAGGATACTTGTTTACAGTATGAGGGTAGAAACAAACAGAGCACTGCCTTGTCCAACTCAGCTGGGAATGTGTGTGTTGGGCAACTCAAATTTTTCTGTGCTCTATGATGTTCACAAATGACCACAAATGAGCCACGAGTATCAATACTGGAGTTATAAGTAAATTTTAGCAGATAGGCAAATTAGCAATTACTGAATCTGGGAATAATGAGAATTGGCTGTATTTCAAGTTAAACTATGGTCATCTAATTGGTAATGTGAAGATAATGAGATTTTACAATTGACAATCAATAGTAAATAGCAGCCTGGCATGGCAGAGGAGAATGGGACCAGCCAATCTTTCAAGAAACAGGTCTCTAAAAACTTGTTTGTACAGTAAATATTATATAAGTACTAGGACACCTTAGTACAATGGTTAAGAACACCATCTGTATTTTATTAGTTGCGTGGCATTAGTGAATTTTTTTCTAAGCCTCAATTTTCTCATGGTTCAGCACAACATAGTTCAAAAATGATTAATACCTACATCACAGAGGTGTAAGAATTAATCATGCAAAGTGCCTGTCATGTAGTAAGCACTGAATAAATGGTAACGGTTTGTGTTGCTGTTGTCATCACTCTTATTATTAGGAAATGAGAAACAGGGCGTGGAATACTCAAATCTCATCAAATAATGAATCATATTTTCCACAGTGCCTTAATCAGGTTGTAAAGTCAAAGTCTGACAACCTCTGGGCATCTAATTTTCTCATGAGAAGTAGGCTCCATCTCTCGCCTCAATCCATGCTTATGCAAGAAAAGCTACTCGGTCTCCTGAGAGCAAACACAACCCTGAAAGCGAGCCTGTCCAGGGCCTATTAGTGGACATTTTGGTAACCAATTTAGTATGATTTGAAAAATCTTCCAAACTTACCTTCACTGTGCTAAAAGTGAAGTCATCTTTCATTTTTACAAACTGACCAAGTGAGCTTCCATCATCCTTTAAATATAGCTCTGTAAGACAGAAAATTTTGGAAGAACCAAGGATATCTGTGGTTAACTTAAATATTAATTCTAGTTTACAAAACTCATCATGAGTTGAAAACCATCCATAAATTTCATATTTTAAAAAACCCACAATGATAACTGGAAATACTATTTTATCAAATGGTCCCTAAATATCATATATTCAAAGATTGAGGATAATTTTTTACAACACATCAGACAATTCTGAAAGGATCTTTAGGATGCTTGATGATATTCTTTAAATTACTGGCTACTGATACAGAGTAATGGTTCCTCCCCTGGACCACTGGGGAGGACCCTTTCAGGTCCCCAAAGTATTTTGGGTCTTCCAGATATTTATAACATTTCAATAAGATCTCCTTGGAAATGTCAGTTCTATTGATTTGCATAAGCCTCTCATACTAAGAGCAGAGAGTGAGACCATTTGAAATAGCACAGTCCACTAGATCCACAAGTATCTCAAAATACCGAACCACAATCTGAAGGTTGTCCTTATTCTGAGCCAGGGAAAACTGAGATAATTGAGATCACAGACTCTGCCTGCTTTAGTAAACCTGACTTCTAGAATATAGGAGAGAGAGAAGAAAAAAAAAAAAAAAACCACGACTGGGAATTACTGCAAAAAATACCCACCTAAAGAGACTAAACTTGTCAAGGAAGAAAAGGAAGTCTAAAATAACATGGAATTGAATACCCTTGCCTTCCCCTCTTCTTCCAACTCCTACCTACCTGGCTCTTCTCCTAAAATAGGGGGCTCTGGAGTGAGAGGTCAGCTGAGTATGAAAGAGGGCTTAAGAATTGGGAAAGGCCCAGCAGAAAGATCTAGGGCTGGGTTTTCTCCCCTAAGGGAGAAACTAAGGAAGAGACAGAGAAAGATAGAAATAAATGCCTGGAGACTGGTATGAAAGAATCCTGGGAGATATATCTGAACATGAGAGATGCTAGGAAGAGTGTGATCCACATTTTCCTTCTGCTCTCTCTGCCTCTGAGTGACCCTGGTGCTTCTCTGTGTGGCCCTCCCAGGTAGTAACCTCCTCCTCCTCTTGGAGGGTTAAATAACAAACTAGGTTTTTAGTGGCCATCATCTCCTGATCTGTTGGCCTCATCATACCCAAATAATAATAATAGGAGTTACATTTTGAAACAGAGCCAATATTACTCCAGTATCCAAACTGGACAAAGATACCACAAGAAAAACTACAGACCAGTATCTATAATGAATAAGGATGTAAAATTCTTCAACAAAATACTAGCAAATGGAATCCAGCTACATATAAAAAGAATTTATACACCATGACTAAATGGGAGTTAGCCCAAGAATGTAATTACTTTATTACACCATATCAATAGAATAAAAAAAATAGAATCATCTTAATAGATGCAGGAAAAGCACTTAATAAAATCCAGCACCCTTTTAAAATAAAATCATTCAACAAACCAGGAATAAAAGAGAAATTTCCCTGCCTGATAAAGAATATCTATAAAAAATCCACAGTTAACACCATACTTAATGGTGAAAAACAAACTATTCTTAGGGCAACATCCAAAACAGTTGAAAAATACATACATACGATGACCTACAAATCCCATACATGGGCATCTTATCCCATAGAAATATACATTATATGATATGGATATGTAACACTTCAACACTGTTCCCTAGAAATTGATGTGAATGCACATCAACAGGAGAATGGTTGAATAAACAATGATATTCACAGCATAGAATACTATATAACCAGAGGAGCAGAACAAACAAAGCAGTTGACTTGAAGTGGTTTTAGTGAAGTTTTTCTGGGTAAGAAACACAAGATGCAGAAAAATGTAAAATATGTCATTTTATAAATAAATGACAAGTCCTATTTTGTACATATATATATGAAAAAGTATATGAATACTGACATGTATGAATGGATATGGATACGCATGTACCTGACATGTGCGTCATGAAGTGAGATTAGAGAAAAATATGGAATATATACTAGACTGTTCATACGGATTATTGGGAGTGGAGTGGGAACAGTTGGAGGAAGAGGAGAAAGGAAAACAAGCAAAAAAATAAAACAAAAGATTACCTTTCAAGTTTGGGAGGTTGGCTCTACTCTTCTCAGAAGTAAGTCCATGGTAGATTGTTTTCATCGAATTTTCTGGGACACAATTTATTGTTGCAGCCACACTTATTAAAAAGTATGCTTTAACAAAAGAAAACTTATTTAAAAGATGTTCCTGGCCAAGTGTAACCAGAATTACAGGCAATCCTTTACTAATTAATTCATCAAGTGCCTAGAAAAGAAATGAAACAAAGAAGAAAACAAGGCAAATCAGTAAAATACTGTTTTCAGGTAATATTAGTTTTCATCCCCTTTTGCATTCCTCATTTGGTGTTAGATGATGGAATACAGGATAGACACGATGTACCATAAGTGACAGGTCTATCGCAAGAGACCTGTAACGTCAGAACTATCCCAGCGGTTCTAAGTGCCTCCGCCCCTCCCCACCAGTTTGTGACCTGGCTTCATGAGCCCAGCCCTGCCACATAAGGAGTGAACCTGGTGCTGAGAGCAAGGGAGGGAACATCTTATCAAAATAAAGAACCCACAAAAGCTCATCAGCCATGCACGCCCGGCTGTTCTGCTTTCACATGAGTAAATTAGAGGTACTAGGACAGGAGCGGGGAGAAGAATGGGTAGACAAGCATACTCCCTACCCAGCTTAGATTCCAAGCTCAATCATTAGAACTCTGCCTTGTGTACACCCTATTAACTCCCTGGTCCCTCTCCTGTGCATATACACGTCCTTGGCAAAACAGCCATGGTTTGGCTGGACCTTCTTTAGGTGTGCACACTGCAGCTGAAGAAGACTGAAGAAAAGCATGCAGTCAGGCTAAGCCATCCCACTTTAAGATCCGGACCAAACCTCAGTGCTACTTGGTCATCATTCTACATTTTCCCAGTCCATTCACTCTCCCTCTCTCCTAGACAACTATTTCAGGCTCTTTCTGTTTCTAAACCCTGACCCTTCCTCCCCATGCTCCTCCCAGCTAATGACCTTGCTTCTTCTACTTAAGAGAGAAAACTGAAGCAGCCAGAGTAGTGTCCACAGACCCTACAGCTCCATCTCTCCCACCTACCCAAGCAACTGCCCTGCCTCCCTTCCTGCCACTTACACCATGGATCCTCTCCCCACTGGTCTACTCAGTTATTCTCTCCTACATCATAAATGTCCCCTTGCTGCAGACATTCTCATCAGCACAAAGCCATGCTGTCTTCTCTTCCATCTTAAAAAAACAAAAATTGTCTATACTTTGACCTCCTTCTCCAGCTACTACCCAAATTCTCACTCTCCTTTATAGCAATGATTTAAAGAGTTGTCAATATTCCAATTTCTCTCCTTTCATTTGTTTTTAAACCCACTCATTTCCTACACTAAAACCCTTTAAGGTCACCAATGGCCTATACTTGCCTTAAACCAGTGTTCAATTCTTAGTCCTCATAAGCCATGTTATTTTTAATCTAAGACATCATTATCTTATATGCCAATTAAACCATCGCAGGTCCTCAACTATAAAATGCATTCTAATTTCAGAGCTATTAAATGTGAAAAAAGATCTTGTTTAAGACTCAGTGAGTTGTGGTGCTTGATTCATCTGCAAAATAGGACGCTATTAATCAATTCCTCTTTTGAAAATGTTTCTCTTAGCTTTCAAGTCACCACATTCTCTTGGTTTCTTTCCTATCCTGTCAGTCATTCCTTTTCAGTCCTTGCAGCTTCCTCTTCTTCTCCTACATTTTTGAACACCAGAGTGTCCCAGGGCTTGGTCCTCTTCCCTTTCCTTACTCCCTCCGCCTAGATGATCTCTTTTTTTTTCCCCTTTAGATGATCTTAAACAGGCTCATGGTTTTAATTTCATCTAAATGCTGATAAAATCCTGAGTTTTTCTTTCCAGCTCCAATCTCTCTTCTAAAGTCAAACCAACTTCTGACTCAAATAGTCCACTTGGATATCTAAGAGATATCTCAAACTCAACATGTCCAAAACTGTATTCCTAGCCTCCTCACAACCACACACACACACACACACACACATACACATGCACACACACACACTCACACTAAAATATAAGCTCTATGAGGGCTGGGAATTTGTCTGTATTGTTGATTGACTGATGTGTTTGATTGACAGCACTGAAACAGTACCTAGCACACAGTAGGCTCAATAGATCAGCTAAAGTGATCCCTTTAAACAGGTAGATCAGGCCACCCCTCTGCTCTAAACCTTCCAGTGGCTCCCCATGCTGTTCAGAAAAAGAACCCAAGTTGCAAAGACCCTACAAGGCTCTCCTCGAGCTGGCCCCGTTACCTCTCTGACCGTCTCCTACCACTTCCGCATCATTCACAGGGCTCTTAGCCACACTAAGATGCCCCTCACCACCTCACCAAGCTAGGCAATCCTGCCTCTAAGGCCTTTGCACTCACTGCACTCTCTTCCTAGATGGTTCCTAAATTTCCAGATTTCCTAAACTTGCACTGTTACCTGTTCACAAATGCCACGTCAGTGAAGACTAACCTGATTACCTCATTTAAAATTACAACCCCCAACCTAGCCCCAAGCTCCCAATCCCCTTTATGTGCTTCTGGGCTAATTTTCTCCCTTACCATGGTTCACCTTCTAACTTGCTATATAATTTACTTAATTATAATGTTTTTTCCCACTAAAATTTAAGCTCTCTGAGGGCTTGGAGTTTGTCTGTTGCTGACTGAATGATGTATTCCTTTGACAGCACCAGAATAGTGCCTTGCACACAATATGCTCTTATTAAATATTTGTTGGATTAACAATATTTGTTAATTAATAATTTCGGATGTTGGGGCTGTCTGTTCTAAAAGAGAGGGAAACTATTTGCCTTATGTGAATTAAAAAAGAAAAGTCTCATTGTTTGGGAGAGTTTGAGGCAACATTGGCAGTGAAGTCTATTGCTGTTGTTGATTCTCTACTCTCTTCTAAAAGGTGAAAATCACTACCCGCAGAAGAACCAGACATGGAACCACACTGAGCCTGAGCAGGCAACAAACTGCGTACTAGGAAAATGGCTGACGTTCTCTATCAGGGGGTGGCGAGGGGAGAAACTTCAGATTGGTTGGGGGTGTAAGGGGAGGGGAGAAGGTTTCTCTTCTCTTTTTTCTCCCTAGCAAACAGTGTCTTAATGAGCCTTGACAATTACACACAAACACTTGAGAATCAAAAGAAGATTAATTAGTAATGCTACTTAACACTCATTTCTCTCCCTCTATACAGAAAATATAAAGTGTAATTTGAAGAGTCTTAAGCAGACCAACAGTTCTGTTTTAATTAATTAGCTAATAGAAATCGGCTTTCCATTTTACTGTCAGTTTCTTTTTGTTTAAAAAGAAATGATCAGGCAGACATTCTCTTTATACCCAAAAACACTCCTTAAAAAAGTATTTTTAGGATGTTTTGGAATTTATGACTGGAAAGAAATAAATATTCTTAAACATCCGAAGGTCTTGGAACAATGAAACAAAATATGAATATGTATCTTCCTAACACCGATTCTTTCATTGCAGGCAACTTGCTTATAAATCAAAACAAATTTTAAGGCCAAACAATGAATCATCTGAAGCATAATTAAAAATGAAGTTTGTGGAATAACAAGAATAATGGAAAAGTAGTAAGATTACATTTAATAAAAGGTGGCTATAATGCCTATCAAAATTATGGAAGATAAAACTAAAGCAATATTGAGAAATGTTTCTCAAAATTGTTTAATAAAAATATCTTACTTAATGAAACAGAATGCTGTTTCCTAGCATTTAAAAAAATTAAAACTACGTGCACCTGTCTCTCTACATTGACTAACACCTGGTTGTGTGAATGCCTTACCTGTTTGTAACCCCTTAACCATGGCTGCACTACCACTCCTCCGTTCTAACACTTTCTAGTGGACAAACTGACAAGACTCCTAAGATTTAAAAAAAATAATTTCAAGATATTTAAGTGCTACATGGCATGGATGGAGCTAGAGAGTATTATGCTAAGTGAAATAAGTCAGAGAAAGACAAATGTCGTATGATTTCACTCACATGTGGGATTTAAGAAAGAAAACAGATGAACATGGGGAAAAAAAAAAAGAGAGAGGCAAACCATAAAGCAGACTCTTAACTATAGAGAACTCACTGAGGGTTGCTGGAGGGGAGGCAGGGTGGGGGATGGGCTAAATGGGTGACAGGGATTAAGAAGGGCACTTGTGATGAGCACTGGGTGTTATATGTAAGTGATGAATCACTAAATCCCACTCCTGAAACTAATATTATACTATATGTTAGCTAACTAGAATTTATATAAAAACTTGAAACAAACAAAAAATACATTTAAATGCTACTAGGTTATCAAAAGCTTAAATCCTAATCATTCAATTACTGACAAGAACAAACGTATTGAGATGGGCAGTCTAGTCTTTTCTATGTAAAGAATACTGGGATGTTAGAGGAGTTTCTTATGAAAAGGCCATATGGGGGTGCCTGCATGGCTCAGTCAGTTAAGCGGCTGCCTTCAGCTCAGGTCATGATCCCAGAGTGGAGGGAATCAAGCCCCATGTCAGGCTCCCTGCTCAGCAGGGAGTCTGCTTCTCCCTCTGCCCCTTCCCCCTGCTCCTTCTCTCTCTCTCTTAAATAAATAAATAATCTTTAAAAAAAAGTTTAAAAAAAAAACAAAATGTCAGGCGCCTGGGTGGCTCAGTTGGTTAAGCGACTGCCTTCGGCTCAGGCCATGATCCTGGAATCCCTGGATGGAGTCCTGCATCGGGCTTCCTGCTCGGCAGGGAGTCTGCTTCTCCCTCTGACCCTCCCCCCTCTCGTGCTGTTTCTCTCTCTCTCTCTCTCTCAAATAAATAAATAAATAAAATCTTTAAAAAAAAAAATGTCATACTAAAACCTTCCATTAGCTAGCACTACAGTGGTAAGTATATTGCAGTATGAAAATGTGTCAAACCGTTCAAACACCTTAAATTTATACAATGTTATATGTCAATTATGTCTCAATAAAAATTTTTTATTTTTATAATTTTTTTTATTTTCAATAAAGGAAAAAAAGAAAACCACTGACTGAGAGAGGCAGTCTCAGACTGGAGAAAGGATGTGAGTAAAAGCAGTATTGAACAAGTGAGCTAAGAGCAAAACACACAAAATCCTTTTCCTACAATCGAAGTCAGCCATTCTCGTCTAGGTAGTCAAGATAAATATTAAAATTAGATACTTGACATGGCTAGATAAACAAAATGAATACATATACATAACTGAAAAATTTACAAGTAATAACTGATATTTGCTCAATTTGAAAACCAGATCAGTTTCGGTCCAATCCTACCTTGGGCCTCAGCATTGGGAGATTAAATCCCATTATTAGAAATAGAAGAGCATATTATGTAGGAGATTTTCTTTTTCTTTTTCTTTTTTTTTAAGATTTTATTTATTTATTTGACAGAGAGACACAGCGAGAGAGGGAACCCAAGCAGGGGGAGTGGGAGAGGGAGAAGCAGGCTTCCTGCTGAGCAGGGAGCCTGATGCGGGGCTCGATCGCAGGAGCATCTGCTTAACGAGTGAGCCACCCAGGTGCCCCTATGTAGGAGATTTTCAAAAACAAGGGTTACACCTACTAAATAGATTGAAATGACTAAAAGTTATCCTTCCTAAATATCCAACATTTATAAAATATTGTTATCCTTACCTGTATATTTTCTTTACTAGTAAGAGGTTTTCCTGAGTCAAATGATTGAAATATCTGTCAATATACAAAACATTAACATTAGAAACAAAAATATTAGTTTTTATATGAAACTGATAATGTGTCCTAAAAGTATTTTAAAAATAATTTTTATTGTAAAAGTAATACATGCTCTACTCAGAAAAGCAAGTATAGAATAAAGAAGAAAGTAAAAATTACACATAAGTCAACTTCTTTTAGGTTGTCAATGTTAATATTTTGATGTCTTTACTACCAATTTCTTTTTTATGTATTCTAAATTTTTACTTATATGTATTTGTATTCCTTTTCATTAAATATTATATCATACTCATTTTTCCATGCCATTAAGTCATTTGTAAACCTCAGTTTTATAGCTAGGTAATGTTCAATCCTATGAATGAAGCATAATAACTTAATTCCTTTCCTTTTGTTAGACATTGAGGGGGACTAATTCCCACTTTCATCCCACCATTCAGCCCTAGTTTAAGTAACACGGGTGGCTATTTTGTCTGTATTTCTGATTATCCTCTTTGGATAGATTCCTGGGAGCAGAACTGCTGGGTCATAAGAGTATTAGCACTGAGTATTAGCATTTAGAAGAATCTTTGCCAGTTTGAGATAAAATCATATTACTCTTCAGAGTAACTCTTTTTGTGGTTCTTTTCCTTTGTTGTGAATGACCTGTTATATGTTTGGCTCTAAATACAATGTTACATTAGGAAACATTCCATTTATTTGCCACAGGAGATGTATCTTTGTATAGGGTGCATTCCTTTTGGTACAGAAGGCCCTTTTTTGAAGATGTCAATACTGATGCTCCACCCATAACCTCTCTGTCACCTCGAAGTCACCAGCAGCTTCTGTGGATAGGTTATTCACATATGGACAGTATCCTACTTCAAGTACCTTATTTCTTTGCTTGAGGGCGTTCTGTGGCCACAGGAGTATTCAGGAGAGGCTGGGAGTGCAGGGAGCAACCCATTCCAATAAGCATAAGATTGTTCTCCCTGGTCTCTCTGAGGGCCCGGTTGCCCACGCAGGGACATTCATGCTCTCTGTGATGGTTCTCCTCCCTTCCGATCTGACTTTCCCACACACTCACCATTCTCCTTGGAATCATCTCCCAAATATACTACTTGCTCCCAATTCCTTGTCTTAGGATCTGAGGGATTTGAGGGACCTCTAAACCAAGACATCACATATAGCTCTTACTGGAATAAAGTGTTGTTAAGTGTTAATTTTTTTTTTCCTTTTTTGAAGATATCCTGTATCTTCTCTAATCCATTGAAAAGTGAATAACTGAATCCAGGGGAAGACCTTTGGCGATATAATTGGAAGAGAGTTGATGATGGGACTTTAGATTTGGCAATAAGAGCAGAATCCCAATACAAGTATCATGTTAAAAGATAGAGTTTCTGAGGAGAAGGAAAGATGGCGGAGGAGTAGGGGACCCTGTTTCAGCTGGTCCCCGGAATTGAGCTGGATATCTACCAGACCACTCTGAGCACCCATGAAACCAGCCTGAGATGTAAGAAGATCTGGATCTCTACAAGCAGAATATCGCAGGTGGTTGGTTTTGAGGTACGAAGCAGGGAGCCCTGATTCCACGGGCAGATATCGGAGGATAAACGGCAGCAGGAGGGTGCCTGGCCGTGGGGATCCGACACCGCCGGTGAGCAACAGCCTCGTGAGCTGGGGACGGGGCACAGACTCGCAGACTGGTGGGAGGGGAAGGACTTTAGGGCAGCCCCCTGGGCGAAAATGTGGAGCAGCAGGGTCGCGTGTGCGAACTGGGAGTGGCTGATGGTTTTAGAAGCACAAAGGGCAGAGACGTGCTCCCACCTGGAGGCAGGACTGGGGGCGCTGCGGAGGGGCGAACAACCCCGGCCACTGCAGTTTATAGCAGGACGGACAGAAACGGAGACGGTGTGGCCTGGAGAGCTCAATGAAGAACAGACTGCGGTCTCTCTGCTCTGAGGCAGAGGGTTGGAAATGGTCTCTTCTGCTCTGACTCACAGAAGAGACAAGGAAAGCCGCCAGAGAACAAAAGCCCCAAAAACTGATTTCCGCTGAGCCCATCCTCTGCCACAGGGGGGCAGGGCAACTCCCCCCAAACAGGGTTGCCTGAGTAACAGCGCGGCAGGCCCCTCCCACAGAAGACAGGCTGGGAAAACAAGAGGCCAGCAACCCTAAGGTCCCAAGAAAACAGGTGCATCTTGCTTGGGTTCTGGTCAATAATTTGGACTCTATACATTCCCTCAAACACCCATCAACAGAATGACTAGGAGGAGGAGCCCCCAAAATAGAAAAGACTCAGAGTTTATGACTTATGCTGCAGATTTACAAATGGATGCAGATATAACCAAGATGTCAGAGATGGAATTCAGGCTAGCAATTGTGAAGACAATGGCTAGAATGGAGAAATCAATTAATGGCAACATAGAGTCTCTAAGGGCAGAAATGAAAAGTGAATTGGCAGAACTTAAAAATGCTATCAATGAGATCCAATCCAATCTAGATAATCTAATAGCTAGGGTAAAGGAGGCAGAAGAACAAATAAGCGACCTGGAAGACAATATAATAGATAAAAAGGGAAAAGAGGAGGCCAGGGAAAAACAACTCAGAATCCATGAAAATAGAATCAGAGAAATAAGTGACACCATGAAGCGTTCCAATGTCAGAATAATTGGAATCCCGGAGGGAGTGGAGAGAGAGAGAGGGCTAGAAGATGTATTTGAGCAAATCGTAGCTGAGAACTTCCCTAATCTGGGGAATGAAACAAACATTCAAGTCCTAGAGGCACAGAGGACCCCTCCCAAGATCAAGGAAAACAGGCCAACACCCCGGCATGTAATAGTAAAACCTGCAAATCTTAGAACCAAGGAAACCATCTTAAGGGCAGTTAGGGGGAAGAGATTCCTTACGTACAGAGGGAGGAACATCAGAATAACGTCAGACCTATCCACAGAGACCTGGCAAGCCAGAAAGGCCTGGCAAGACATATTCAGGGTACTAAATGAGAAGAACATGCAGCCAAGAATACTTTATCCGGCAAGGCTTTCATTTAGAATGGATGGAGAGATGCAGAGCTTCCATGACCGGCAGAAACTGAAAGAATATGTGACCACTAAGCCAGCCCTGCAAGAAATATTAAGGGGGGTTCTATAAAAGGAGAAAGACCCCAAGAGTGATCTACAACAGAAATTTACAGGGACAATCTATAAAAACAACGTCTTCACAGGCAACATGATGACAATTAATTCATATCTTTCAATAATCACTCTCAACGTGAATGGCCTAAATGCTCCCATAAAACGGCACAGGGTTGCAGATTGGATAAAAAGACAGGACCCATCCATATGCTGTCTACAAGAGACTCATTTTGAACCTAAAGATACATCCAGACTGAAAGTGAAGGGATGGAGATCCATCTTCCAGGTCAGCGGACCTCAAAAGAAAGCTGGGGTAGCAATTCTTGTATCAGACAAATTAGATTTTAAACTAAAGTCTGTAATAAGAGACACAGAAGGACACTATATCATTCTTAAAGGGTCTACCCAACAGGAAGATCTAACAATTGTAAATATCTATGCCCCCAACATGGGAGCAGCCATCTACATAAGCCAACTGTTAACCAAAATAAAGAGTCATATTGATAACAATACGTTAATTGTAGGAGACCTCAATACTCCACTCTCAGCAATGGACAGATCATCTAAGCAGAAAATCAACAAGGAAACAAGAGCTTTGAATGATACATTGGACCAGATGGACCTCATAGATATTTAGAGAACATTCCACCTTAAAACAACAGAATACTCATTCTTCTCGAGCGCACATGGAACTTTCTCCAGAATAGACCACATACTGGGTCACAAATCAGGTCTCAACCGATACCAAAAGATTGAGATTATTCCCTGCATATTCTCAGACCACAATGTTTTAAAACTGGAACTCAATCACAAGAAAAAATTTGGCAGAAATTCAAACACTTGGAAGCTAAAGACCACTCTGCTCAAGAATGTTTGGGTCAACCAGGAAATCAAAGAGGAACTTAAACAATTCATGGAAATCAATGAGAATGAAAACACATTGGTCCAAAGCCTATGGGATACTGCAAAGGCAGTCCTAAGGGGGAAATACATAGCCATCCAAGCCTCACTCAAAAAAATAGAAAAATCCAGAAATCACCAACTAACTCTACACCTTAAAGAACTAGAGAAAAAGCAACAAATGATGCCTAAGCCACGCATTAGAAGAGAAATAATTAAAATTAGAGCAGAAATCATTGAATTAGAAACCAGAAACACAGTAGATCAGATCAACAAAACTAGAAGTTGGTTCTTTGAAAGAATTAATAAGATCGATAAACCACTGGCCAGACTTATCCCAAAGAAGAGAGAAAGGATCCAAATTAATAAAATTATGAATGAAAGGGGAGAGATCACAACTAACACCAAGGAAATAGAAACAATTATTAGAAATTATTATCAACAACTATATGCCAATAAACTGAGCAATCTGGATGAAATGGAGGCCTTCCTGGAAACCTATAAACTGCCAAGACTGAAACAGGAAGAAATTGACAACCTGAATGGGTCAATAACCAGTGACGAGATTGAAGCAGTGATCAAAAACTTCCCAAAAAACAAGAGTCCAGGGCCTGATGGATTCCCTGGGGAGTTCTACCAAACATTCAAAGAAGAAATAATACCTATTTTACTGAAGCTGTTTCAAAAAATAGAAACAGAAGGAAAACTTCCAAACTCATTCTATGAGGCCAGCATTACCTTAATCTCCAAACCAGGCAAAGACCCCATCAAAAAGGAGAATTTCAGACCGATATCCCTGATGATTATGGATTCCAAAATCCTCAACAAAATCCTAGCTAATAGGATCCAACAATACATTAAAAGGATCATCCACCATGACCAAGTGGGATTTATCCCCAGGATGCAAGGGTGGTTCAACATTCGCAAATCAATCAGGATGACAGAACACATTAATAAGAGGAGGGAGAAGAACCATATGGTCCTCTCAATTGATGCAGAAAAAGCATTTGACAAAATATAACATCCTTTCCTGATTAAAACTCTCCAGAGTATAGGGATAGAGGGAACATTCCTCAAGTTCATAAAATCCATCTATGAAAAACCCACAGCGAATATCATCCTCAATGGGGAAAAGCTGAGAGCCTTTCCCTTAAGAGCAGGAACACGTCAAGGGTGCCCACTCTCGCCACTATTGTTCAACATAGTACTAGAAGTCCTAGCAACAGCAATCAGACAACAAAAAGAAATAAAAGGTATTCAAATTGGCAAAGAAGAAGTCAAACTCTCTCTTTTTGCAGACGACATGATACTTTATGTGGAAAACCCAAAAGACTTCACCCCCAAATTACTAGAACTCATACAACAATTCAGTAATGTGGCACGATACAAAATCAATGCACAGAAATCAGTTGCTTTCTTATACACTAACAACGCAACTGTAGAAAGAGAAATTAGAGAAACGATTCCATTTACAATAGCACCAAAAACCATAAGATTCCTCGGAATAAACCTAACCAAAGACGTAAAGGATCTATACTCTAGGAACTACAAAACACTCATGAAAGAAATTGAAGAAGACACAAAAAGATGGAAAAATATTCCATGCTCATGGATCAGAAGAATAAACATTGTTAAAATGTCTATGCTACCCAGAGCAATCTATACCTTCAATGCCATCCCGATCAAAATTCCAATGACATTTTTCAAAGTACTGGAACAAACAATTCTAAAATTTGTATGGAATCAGAAAAGACCCCGAATCACCAAGGAAATATCGAAAAAGAAAAACAAAGCTTGGGGCATCACGTGGCCCGATTTCAAGCTATATTACAAAGCAGTGATCACCAAGACAGCATGGTACCGGCACAAAAACAGACATATAGACCAAGGGAACAGAATAGAGAACCCAGATATGGACCTCAACTCTATGGTCAAATAATCTTTGACAAAGCAGGAAAAAACATGCAATGGAAAAAAGACAGTCTCTTCAATAAATGGTACTGGGAAAATTGGACAGCCACATGCAGAAGAATGAAACTCGACCATTCTCTAACACCATTCACAAAGATAAACTCAAAGTGGATGAAAGACCTCAATGTGAGACAGGAATCCATCAAAATCCTAGAGGAGAACACAGGCAGTAACCTCTTTGACATCGGCCACAGCAACTTTTTTCAAGATACATCTCCAAAAGCTAGTGAAACAAAAGCAAAAATGAACTTTTGGGACTTCATCAAGATAAAAAGCTTCTGCACAGCAAAGGAAACAGTCAACAAAACAAAGAGGCAACCCACAGAATGGGAGAAGATATTTGCAAATGACACTACAGATAAAGAGCTGGTATCCAAGATCTATAAAGAACTTCTCAAACTCAACACCCAAAAAACAAATAATCAAGTCAAAAAGTGGGCTGAAGAGATGAAAAGACACTTCTCTGAAGAAGACATACAAATGGCTAACAGACACATGAAAAAATGTTCACCATCATTAGCCATCAGGGAAATACAAATCAAAACCACATTGAGATACCACCTTACACCAGTTAGAATGGCCAAAATGGACAGGGAAAGAAACAACAAATGTTGGAGAGGTTGTGGAGAAAGGGGAATCCTCTTACACTGTTGGTGGGAATGCAAGTTAGCACAGCCACTTTGGAAAACAGTGTGGAGGTTCCTCAAAAATTTAAAAATAGAGCTACCCTATGACCCAGCAATTGCACTACTGGGTATTTACCCCAAAGACACAGATGTAGTGAAAAGAAGGGCCATATGCACCCCAATGTTCATAGCAGCAATGTCCGCAATAGCCAAACTGTGGAAAGAGCCGAGATGTCCTTCAACAGATGAATGGATAAAGAAGATGTGGTCTGTATATACAATGGAATATTACTCAGCCATCAGAAAGGATGAATACCCAACTTTTACATCAACATGGATGGGACTGGAGGAGATTATGCTAAGTGAAATAAGTCAAGCAGAGAAAGTCAATTACCATATGGTTTCACTTATTTGTGGAATATAAGG
Organism: Mirounga angustirostris; assembly: GCF_029215605.1. Classification (NCBI taxonomy): domain Eukaryota; kingdom Metazoa; phylum Chordata; class Mammalia; order Carnivora; family Phocidae; genus Mirounga; species Mirounga angustirostris. The sequence continues at coordinate 24,170,778 of NW_026991713.1, forward strand.
AATAGCATGGAGGACATTAAGAGAAGGAAGGGAAAAATGAGGGGGGGGTGAATTGGAGGGAGAGATGAACCATGAGAGACTATGGACTCTGAGAAACAAACAGGGTTTGAGGGGGGGATTGGTTAGTCCAGTGATGGGTATTAAGGAGGGTACGTACTGCATGGAGCACTGGGTGTTATACAAAAACAATGGATTGTGGATCACCAAATCAAAAACTAATAATGTACTGTATGGTGACTAACATAACATAATAAAATTTTTTAAAAAGAAAAAGAAAAAATAAAAAAAGAGAGAAAATAAAAATAAATAAAATTGAAAAAAAAAAGTTTCTTAAGAAGCCTGTGAAAAGTCAAATAGTAATCTGTAAGACTTTTTCAGTTACTTCTTTTACAACTAAAATCTAATTAATTAATCCTTTCTTTAAACAACTAGCCCCCAGCCTAATAACATTGGCACCTATTTTAATTATAAACCCTGAATGCATTTCCTCTTTTAATTACACTTTTTAAATTCCCAATTGAAGCTGGAAAGCTTCAAATTAACTTTGAGAACACAAAATTTAAAGTCACAATCTATTGAAAGACAATTCACACACACTTTTCTCTTATGAAAGCTGGTTAATAAAAATGAAGTTTGGAATTCACCTGTAAAAATCAATTTCAGCCTGTTTGCTTTGGTGAAAGCAATGAGCATTAAAAACTCTTTCTTGTAAAACAAAAACAAAAACAAACAACAACAAAACAAAAACAAAAAACAAACACCTAAAAACCAAAAAGCAACTTTCTCTTGTTTCTCATTCTAACCAATTGGTTTCTCTTTCCTTCTCATTTTCCTGGACTCTAAATGTGGATGACCCTAAGGCTCAAGTCCTCTGACTTCTATTTTTCTCTCTCTGCTCCAGCTGATTTCATCCAGTCCCATGATTTTAAATCTCTATGCTAATGCTCCCAAAATTTACTAGGATCCATCTCCACCAGGGAGACCACTTTTCACTCCTTTCACCAATATTACCCCAACCATTTTCATGTCTAACTCAGATTATTTGCAAAGACCTTCTAACTGGTTTCCCTATTTATACCCATGTTCATCCACAGTCTATTCTCCAAACAGCAAGCAAAGTGGTCCTTTGAAAAGTAATTCCTATCCTGTCACTCCTCTGCTCAAAACTCTATAAGGTTTCCCATCTTACTTAGAGTAAACTCCTGTTCCTCACCAAGCCCCATGAAGTCTGATATGACCGTACCTCCTGAGTCCCACCATCTGCTCCTCCTCTCTGTTTTACCAGCCTCACTTGGCCTCCTTGGTTTTCCTCAACCACATTTTGCAGGCATCCCCCTCAGGGCCTTTGCCCTTGCACTTCCTCCTAGTTGGAAGGTTGGTCCCTCAAATCTTTCACCCTCAAAACTCCCTTATAAGGGATACTTCAAGCCACTTTGAATAAAACTCACTGCTTTGATCACTCTCTGTCCCCTCAGCTCAGCTTGACTGTCCCTCATAGTACATCATCACCTGACATATATTTATGTGCTTAATATGTTTATTGTTTGTCTTCTTCACTGGACTGTCCAATAGTAACATGCTCCCAAAAGGGCAATAACTCCATTTATCTTTTTACTGGTCTATCCGCATGGCTAAAATAGTGCCTGTTATTCAGTAAGCATTCAATAAAATATTTAAATGAGTTAAAATATAATTTTAATAACAAAATGCAAATCATTTACAATAGGGAAAGGCTGTTGGCTGAGAAGCAAGCAAGAAAACACTGTTCATTTAACCCAGGTAAGAAGATGAGTTAGTTCATGCCAAAAAAATGAGCAAAAAAAACAACTCTTTTCTCTCTAGATAGAGAGATATAGAAAGAGATAGAGATAGGGATGTATATACACACACACACACAAATGTATCCTATTGCCTACTGAATGTCCCTCTTAGGCTTATTTCTAGATAACCTCACACTTACCCTGGTACAACAAATTATAATGCTGTATCAGTCATACTGAGAATTAAGCAGTGACATTTTAGGGGAGTACACTGAAGTAATGAATGCATTGTATGTATATTTAATGTCAGCTTCTACAAGTAATTTCAAGACTGATAGCCTATTCCCCAGCTTCTTCTAGGCCTTCCAAATTTGAATCCCACCAGTATGTACTGTCTGTCAGTCTCACTCCTCACGCATACCGTCTTCCCCAGGAAACTGACTTGTTACCTCCTATTTCCTTTATTGCTAGATCACAAGGGTCCAAGCGTCTGCAAGATCGCTCAGTGATTCTCATGAAACCCAAAACAAGAAAATAAGAGCTCACTCTGATTTAAATATAAATGCCAGTATTCATTTGCAAGGATGTTTCAATGATCTCATTTACAAATACAATTTGAACAATGCATGTTTAACATTCTGGCATAAAGTATATAAATCAAAATATCCAAATAAAACATGAGAAGAGACTGTTTTGACTAACAACATTAACCAGAAATTATCAGATTAGATGCCAAAGTCTAAGAGATAGTGGCTGATGTGTCCCCTGAGACCATCTGTAACATAGAGATCATAAAAATTGACTCCAATGCCGTACTCCCCCACATGACACCCTTCCCTTCCAGACGAATGAAACCTGGTAAGAGCCTATGGTTAGCTATAACAAGGCTTAACAAAGAGGTTTGCAGTACCAGAGACTTGTAAATACACTTTTGTGGAAGCATTCCCTAAATTTGAAGAATGTAGCCTTCAAAAAGGTAAAGAAATGGCTTTGAATCAGAGCAGCAGATTTACCTTCACTTTTCCAGGAGGCTTACAGCCAGAGGGTATCGAGGAAGGCATGTTTTTTCCATAAAAAATCTGGGCTATCTCATAAAAGGCTTCAGAAAAAAATCTTAAATCTGTAAGGACCTGAATCTTTAAAGGAAAGAAAAAAAAATGAGATTTTAATTAAATAATTTGTTTTACTTACAAAATAAAAATTTTAGAGAAAAATCATCAACTTTCTGAGATCCAAAATTTCTACTTAATATAATTGGTAATGCCTTATAAATTAATGCTTGGTAAACACAGTGGATGGAGAAATATGTGTTTGTGTATAAGCTAGTTTACATGTGCAATGGACCAGGAAGCTAATAAACAACAGCAGGCAACTGTTCAAAACAATGGACATTTGTCAGATGTGTCTTACTTCATCAGAGCAAACACAAAAATATGACAGGCATAGAAGAGTTAAAAAAAATAATTGAATTTATTTTTTGTTCCCATGGTGAACTATGGTTTAAAAGAAAAACAAAACAAAAACACTCCTGATGTTCTCTAATACTCTGAGGAAAGTCAAACCAACCAGATGAACTCTATAATGTATCAACATAGAGACAACTATTCGTTTTGTCATCCATAATTAATGCCACTGTCAGTTTTAAAGACATATCCTTAAAGTTAATCAGTTGGTAACTATAAATTGTACATGGCTTATTTTGAATATTATCCAGCAGGACTTTCAATCAGGAAATTATGGGAAGAAAAGTTCCAGAACAAAAATCATTCATTCAACATGTTTATTGGGCACTTCCACCAAGCCCTCTTGGGTGTTACAATCCTTCCCAGACGTGTATTGAGCTAATTTAAGTGATACATGAAGATATACACAGTATTACAAGGGATAAAGGCTACTGACAAAAATGCTACTTTCAGAGCTCCAGTCAAGAAGGACTTCTCTGAGAAGACATTCAAGAGAAAATTGGGGAATGACATGAAAGAGAGACATGTGAAAATCTGCTGAGAGGTCTCAAGTACAAAGGTCATGTGGCCTTTATATATATATATATAATATATATAATACAGACACATACACTTATTATCTCTTTTCCTTTAAGTACTACCATAGGAATCTTAAGAGCACATAATTTTTTTTAATTTTATTTTATTATGTTATGTTAGTTATCATACATTACATCATTAGTTTTTGATGTAGTACTCCATGATTCATTGTTTGCGTATAACACCCAGTGCTCTGTGCAATAAAGAGCATATAAATTTTAAAGAAATAAAAAGAAGGTAAGTTGGGAGGAAATAGGATGTGACGATAGCATGAAAATAAAGCATAAAAGGTTAGGAGAATATTTGCAATGGGGAAGAGAAAACTCTTGCTTGTCTACTGAGTTGCACACTTTGGTTCTTGCCTAAAATACCTTGGGCTCTAATCTCCCCAGTGCCATATAATATCCAAGTAGGCATTAGTGGAGCTCTTTTAGACTTCTAGATGAACACTTTCTCATTATCACTTGGAGGAAATGCTGTTTGAGGTTTGTCTCCGCTGATCTTGGCTGTGAGACACCTCTACACGAACTACCTGTAACCTCTAAGGCTACCTCTGTTTCCGTTTATCCTACTAATCTGGCCATTTGAAAAAGCAATGGTGATAACAATGAACATGTATTTTCAGAAATGACCAACAGTGTGAACATAAACAAGCCAGATGGATAAAAGGACTACCCTTAAATCAACCCTTCACTTGCACAAATACAGAACCATCAGTGGCCTTCCCAGGAATGCTGGATATGTTGAGACTAATAAATCTTTCAAGATGTTGGCAGTTCTAAAGTGAAGCCAGACCGGCTGATCATAAAGAGGTCTTAAAGCTTTCCCTGAAAGACACTAGTGCACAACAGAAACTTAACAGTATGATCTATTGCTGTTTGACTTGTCAGAAAGCATTGTTTGCTGTTTCCTGACTATGACTTTTCTCTCTTCCCACTCACTGACCCCGGTTTACTTCAGAAAGGTCAGGCAAACTCTACTCAAACAGGCTCTCATTTCTCCCTCTGCGTGGTGCATCGGTTGCCCTTTTTCATTGCTTCTGTCAAAACCCTGGTTGGGTGTTTCTGTTCTACTGTTGCCAATAAGATGCCACTTCCGACCCACTCTGCTCCTGACACTGTTGCCACGATACATCTGATCGTGTCCTTCTTCTGACCAAGATTCTGCAATTCATCCCACCTCTCAACCCAAGGCTGCAGACTAGAGTCCACAGTTCTTCACGGGCTTTTAAGCTACCCTAGTACAAAAAGTTGCCAAGTGCTAACAATCCAATAAAACACGGTCATTTAATCAAAAACTTTGTTCCAGATTATATCTTTTAGTGCCTCTCTGGATCTCCTTCTGACACGTTACTAATGGTCACTGCAACCCTTCCTTGCTTCTCCAGCCTCTAAATGACAGACCAGAACAAAACAGCTACCCAATTTTGATTCCATAGTCTCCTCATTTCTCTCACTGTTCAGCCTCCACATTATGCCTTAGTTTGGAATTCAAGACTGGGCCCCGCTGCTCATGGACATCATGGACCACAATATGGATCTCTGGTATTCTCATATTATGTTCTCCCTCCTCAAAACCTCCTCTCTGGCTTCACTGAACCACCCCTGCCCCCTTAACAAGTCCATACTGTCTCATCTCTATATGCTTCACACTATTACCTGCCAAGAATGTTCCTTTCTTCCTCTCTCCTGCTCAGTTAGTTCTGCTTTCTTCACTAAATCTTACCTACTTAGTAAAACCAAGAGACCCAAGGCCATTTTCCCTCTTTCAAACTCCAGGAGACAATGCTCATGATACTCATTTGGAAATGATCAAGGGATAGATGCACGTGTTATTGTCTTATATATATGTCCTGTCTTTCTTCCCTTATTTTCACTTCCTTATAAGCAAGGACCATGGGTTATATTTCTTTGATTAGTTACGAACATGGTGTTTTTACATAGGAGATACTCAATAAATGTTGTTTCAGAGGTAAAGCAATAAATATTTACCAAGGATCTTCTAGATGAGTTCCCACTAAACACTATGGAAATTGTGGACAGTAGGCACTTGATAAGTGTCTATAGATTTTAAAATCAATTCAATAATTAATTACCGAGTATCGATATATGAATTTATTATTTAAGATACAATCAATAGGGGACTAAAAGATGAATAAGATTCAGGCCCTAACCTCGGGAATTTTGCAATCTTGAACAGAACACTGTTTTTAAAAAAGAGAGAGGGAAGTTATACGCAGTTTATAAAAAAGTGTTAATGGAAATCAAAAAGCAGGAGAACTCTTAAGAGTTCAGGAAGTCAGAAAGAGTGATCCAGAAATTTTCATGGCTGACAAAAAGTTATTTATTCCTGAGTTAAAATATATCCTCTTAATAGCACCAGAATTCCTCTTAGGGAAGGTACTGTTTTTATTTAGAAATAGAATGTTATGGACTCTTTGGGTCTGAAATAATAGGCCCAAGGGCAGGGTCCAGATGGAGAGAGGAGTTCAAAGGGAAGTCTAATTTTCCCTCATGAGAAAATAGGAAAGATTTGGGGAAGGGTATCTACAAAATAGGATAAGGAGGGTTAAGCCAGTGGTGTGATGGAGCCCACTTACTCCCAATTGCAAGAGGAGATCGTCCATATCTTGTCCCAATTCCACATTCAGTAATGCCCAGTTGATACGCTGAAGTCAGCTATAGTGGGAATATCTGCACCATGGAAACTGAAAATGCTACAAACAGGGCTTTTTTTTTTTAGAGTGAGGTGTGAAACACTTATCAGCACACAGCTGATTAAGCCATGGGGTGGGAGGCAAAAGCATGAGATGTTGGCTAAGAAATATTTTAAACCCAGAGATGCCAAATAGTCTATTTTAAATTGTTTGCTTTTCCTCAACTTAAATTTTCCTGTGTTTCAAATTTTCACTAAATCCAGTATGAAAATAAAGGCCTTAGGTGAATGTGTTGTGTATGTTTATGTGTAAGTGAGTGAGTGAGTGTGTGTGTGTGTGTGTGTGTAGAATGTGGATTAGGACTGAACTCCATATTCAAGATGAGGAGGTGCAGAACAGGGAGCAAATCTGCTGGATGTTGAGATGATCCACGTGCAAAAGGAATTCAACAGAAGTGAGAGACTGTGACAATAGCTAACTAGGAAAAGGGCAGAGAAAATGAGGTGCTTGAGGTTCCCAGTCCACATGGGGTTCAAGCCAACTGTACATGGATCTTGAAGACAGAGAGCCTCACCTGACTTCTAGGTTACAGAATTAGTTATAATTTAGCATCTGTGTGTTTTGTCACTTCAATTGCCTGTACAATGAAAACTTCTCACATATTATGATATACATAAAGACCCTTAGCAAAAAGTTCACAGGAACTTCAGAAAACAGACTCATTAGTTTCCACCAGGAAACCAACATTCCAGAAGAGGTGATTTCCAGGCTGACTGATGTTGAACGAGCCTTGTTCCCACATGTCACTGTTCCTCACTTTACTGTGGCCCAAGCATAAAACGAGCTAACGATTCTAACTAGCTCCCTCTCATACTTTATTATAATAATGGGCATGTTTTTTTAATATCAGCACAACACCATATTATTATCAGCTTATTATTATGAGTATTAGAACCAAATTAATTTATGACAGTATCTTTACAGTTCAAGAATATCAAACATCTTAAAAGTTTGTCACATACCTTGAGGATCCTTGCTTCTAGATTTCTGACGAGGTCTTGGCAAATTCCAGACACAAAATATTCATACAATGCAAGGAGAGGCAGAATCTACCAATGCGAAAAACATTTTTTTAATCTAAAACATGTTTTATCAAGTTAATAACCTAATAATAAAATGTAGCCAAATATTAATGTGGGAGATGTTACATAAAACAGCAATTGATTCTGCCATGCTAAGAGACTATACTGTTTAGCTAAGTGAAATGATCTGCCTAGCATATGCTTCGTAATTTTATGAGAACTTAAAAGTGCCATCAGGGGGACTTGTAGATGCCACCTGGTACCCCACACCTAGGTTTCAAATCCCTTCAAGCATGGAAGAGTGAAAATCCAATCAATTATCTTCCTTGAAAAAAATTAAACATATATGTATGAATCACTGAGGCCTATAGAAACATTCTAGCAAATGAGCTATCAAATAACTGCAAAATTTAAAGCAAAGGAACTCCCATCCATGTCACCTACTCAGTCATGGAAGCTGCTATTTGTTTTCAACTGGAATATCTCTATCAGCAAAAGAATATTTAGAACATGCTCATTATGTATCAGGCACTGTTGAATGACAACAAAATCTAATGAGTCCTTGCTTTCACAGAGCACATATTCTATTGATGACCCAAGCTTACTCTTCACATAGTATTTTTATTTTCCTAAAATTAACCCCCAAAGTTCAAATCCTCTTGAAATCTCATGGATATGGGTGAAGGCATACAAACTATCCATACTGCGGTTGATCCAACCACTATCCGGCCAGAGTCAGGTGTTGAGGGGATAGGTGTTTGCCTAGAATTCTGAACAGTTTCTGATCTCAACTGAAAACCCAATTTTGGTTCCTACAACTGGGCCCTTCTCTACTAAAGGGAGATAGAGCAAGGAAGAGTATTGGGATCCCCATTATTTAGTAAACGATTTCCCATGATTCCACAGCAATGGGTCTTCCAGCAAGTTCTGTATGTGAGAGCAGTCTCCTTACCCACTGGGCTTCTTCTGGAGGGTAGTGGGATACAAAATGGAAACTGTTTACATCTTGCAAGTTCAGCTAAGGAACCTCTAATTGTCAGTCAACTGGCAGCTACTAATAGCAACAGCTTTTTAAACGGTTTAGAACTGGTCTTAAACGATTTCAAATATAGTACATTTTTCTACAATTATGCACTACAACATAACACAATATCTTTTTCTACAGTTAATGCAGCACAAAACAATAAGAGTTGGCTATTACCTTTGAGATTGTTTCTTTTCTTTAGTGAGAAATAAAAACACACCACTTTATTGCTGCCAATTGCTCAATTATTCAGAAAAATGTTCTCAATTTCTTAAGCTTCAGAGAAAAAAAGTCTCATTTCTTTTCCAGTGCAGTGATATGTATTATATATGAATATGACTAGGCAGCTAAAGGTTACCCAGAGGATAGAACTATTTTCTAAATCCAGAAATGAATCCCCTTAACAATGAGAGAAGTACCATTTTGTTATCTTTTTCTAATAAAAAATTTCTTGCCAAATATGCCAAGTGTTAAAAGCATTTATCAATCTCTTCACTTTAACACATGGCTTTATAATTTAACAACTCATATCAGGGGACAATAAATCTTTTAAATATAAAGAGAGAGTGAATTTAGAACAACAGAAAAGAAAATAATATATGAGGGGAAAAAGAAAGTAGGTATGAAAATTATGGGAAAAAAGGAAAGAACCAAAAAAAGAAAGAATAGGTATTAAGAAGCAAATATGGTGGGGGAGAGATACAAATGTAGAAGAAATAACATATAGGAAGAAAATAGGAAAACAGGAAATAAATAGGAAAAATAAAATAAAGGAGAAAAATATAAAATGACCAGAACATACTGATTTATTTTTTAAAAGCAACCAACTTCAAATTTATGACATATACTATGATTTATTTCCCCAAAGGAAGAGAATTGTATGAGGTTTTGAATGTCCTTGGATATTAAGAAGTATTTGTCTTTCATTTCACAGTTTGAATCTGTTGTTCACTTAGAACAGGGAGAAGACAAGAGACCAAAGATCAATTTATCTCCACAAAGAAATACTCTCATAGTTTGGGTACTGATATGGCCTGCACGAGTTAATGCAGTGAGTTACATGTGCACTAGGTTCCTCTGTTTGAGACCAGGGAAATATTCTAATCAATTTCCCCAATTGTCTTAAGAAGGAAGAAAAGAGATAAAGTAATAGAGTAAAAAGGGAACAAAATCAAACAGACATTGACTTTGTATCCAAAATGCAGTGCAAATAACAATGTCAAAGAAGGAATATTAATTAATATATTTTATTTTGCAGTACAGGTAAGAATCCTGAATCTAGAGTTTAAGAGTTAAACAAGACCAGCCAAGAGAACATTAGCAAAATTTGAAAGGTTTAAGGTAAGGCAAAAATACCACAGTGAATTAAAATTTGTTGATTTTACAAATAACTTACTATTAGATTTTGCTTAGCATAGTGTAGTTCACGTATAATGTAATACAGACATGCGACTACAGAGCAAATGTCAGCCCTGTATCTGTCTGAGAAGAGCTCGATGCCTGGGAGAAGCTGACTGATTTCATACTGAGCATAGCAATGTTCAGCTTTGGGGTGTGGAAGTGTGGTTCTAAGCAAACCCTGAAAATGAAAACAGGTGAAATGAAGAGCTATAAATTGTATTTGCAACACTGAAACAAAAAGATAAGTATACGTATTACTTCCTAAAGTGCTTAGCATAAGCCTAGCACACTGTACCTTGTAATAAACGGTACTTATCATTAACATTATCATCATTATAGTTCCAAATGCTTCCATCATCACTCAAGATGGGCTTTTTAAATTCCATGGTAGTTGGATACTTATTATTTTCAGATGAAATTATCATTATATTATCATTTGTTGGAGTCAATTTTGTGTTGGACACTATTGGTAAATTCTTTATAAACACTACCTCATTTAATCCTCATTTAACCTACCTCTAGAAGGAAGGATTATTACCTCACAAATGATATAATTGAGGCTTAAACAATTAACTTATATGAGGTCACAGAGCTAATGGTGGAAGAAAGAAGATTCGAAGTCACATCTGTTTAAATAAAAAAAAAAAATCTATGTTCTTTCCACTATACCAACCTATAAGTTAACAAATGATTTCAGAGATAAAAGATGATTTCAGAAGTCTAAATCAAGCAGAGTTAATTCTGAATTTTTAACTGAATTAACTAAAAAGATGAGTTGTTTAATTCTGCCAATATTTCTTAGGTAATTTATATGACCAACACTGTATTCGATGTTGGGAAACAAAATTGACACACAAAATCAAATTTTACATTTAGGAGTGTTTCTGATGTTATCCTAAATAATTAACATTAACTGATGACATGTAATACAAAATTATTTTAATGTATATATCAGAAAAGAATTTTAATCAGATTGTTCATTAAAGTTATAAAGTACCTACTCTAAAATACTATGTAGCACTTGTTTAAATTTTTAATTTTACAAATCTGCTTTAAAATCATAAAAAAATTAAGATTTTTAAAATAAATCTTACCAGCTTTTATTTTAGGTGCAGTATTACTAAAAAATTATGCCCACAGTAAGCAAAAATTTAATTTTTTAAATTGCTTATTTTCTAAAACAACAGCATTATCTTCAAGAACAAGGAGTATCAGACAGTAAAGAATGCAATACAAGGAGTCAGTATCAGATTATTGTGCCCTTTGCACTCTTGCCTCCTCCACCTCCTCTCTTTAAAGCACAGGCAAGAGGTGCATGGAGCATAAGAAAACTGAAAAGTCTGGCCTTACATCCAGACAAGGCTTTCCAGAGAGCTTATCTATCTAGATTTCATAAGCTATCAGAGGCCTCTGATACACAGAACAAGCATGTCCACTCTTCAAGGTAAATAGAACCTTTAGTAGAGTGCAAAGGCCCCTGGCTACCTCCCTGTATCTCAAAATATCTTATATTTCAGATAAAAGCTCTTTTCTTCTTCAATGAAGTCAAACCAAAATTCTAAGAGCTGCCAACACTCTCTACTTCTGTAGTCTTCAACTTATTTCTTGCTTTCATTATATGGTATACTTCACATTGTGCAATCAAGCAAAACTTTATTTAGAGATGAGATAACCTAAGGCCACCATTTGGAGTTAAACAGACTGGCTTCACAGCTCATTAGCAACACAGTCTTACTAATGATGAGAGACTCAGTTTCCTTATCTGCAAACCTCCTTCCGGAGTCTAAAGGAGAAAGAGATTCTGCTGAATAGTCAAGGTAAAAATGCCACCTTCAGCTAGTGAAGGAAAGATGGACTCATGATATCTCATCAAGGTCCGTGCTATCTTCCTACCTATGAGTTTTTTGACTACGATAAACCACTGCACTTTTTTTTTTCTGACTGAATGGTCACTACTGTCAGAAGATACACATAAAGTGTTACCTGAAAGAGTAATGCAGACAAAATGCAACAATTGGTTCTCTTGTCAACCTCCGAGATCATAATAAATCTAAATAAGTATAACAAAAAAGAAATGGATTCATGGACAATTTTCCAATAATACTTTTATATAAATACATCTATATACATACATACATATATAAATACATACATATAAACACTCATAGATTTTCCAAAATTAAAATAGACTTTGTGATTCTAAAAGTGCTACATGCTTATATAAGATCTAGAACACACAAAAAACATAAAACACAAAATGAAATATCACCGATAAGCCTACCACCTAAACATGATTACTGGTAACATTTTGGCTAATTTCCCTCTAGATTTTTTTCCATATATAGAAAATTTTTAATTTTCTCTACATATCAAGATACTATGCATGTTTTTGCCCACCACACCCTATAGATAAGGGAAAAATGTACCTGGAAAGGTGAAAGAAAACTGTACCTCTACTCCTTCCATACTTTTTAAATTTCTCACATTACTCAAGTCTTTAAGATATCTGTCAGTGCTAACTAGGTATAAGACACTGTTCCATTGATCTGTGTGTCTGTTTTTGTGCCAGTACCAAACTGTCTCGCTGATGACAGCTTTGTAATCGAGCTTGAAGTCCGGCATTGTGATGCCACTAGGTTTGGTTTTCTTTTTCAACATTCCTTTGGCTATTCGGGGTCTTTTCTGGTTCCATACAAATTTTAGGATTATTTGTTCCAGCTCTATGAAAAAAGCTGGTGATATTTTGATAGGGATTACAATGAATGTATAGATTGCCCTAGGTAGCATAGACATTTTAACAATATATGTGCTTCCAATTCATCAGCATGGAATGTTTTTTCCATTTCTTTGTGTCTTCCTCAATTTCTTTCATGAGTATTCTAGTTTCTGAGTACAGATCTTATACCTCCTTGGTTAGGTTTATTCCTAGGTATCTTATGGTTTTTGATGCAATTATAAATGGGATCAACTCCTTAATTTCTCTTTCTGTCTCATTGTTAGTGTATAGAAATGCAACTGATTTCTGTGCATTGATTTTATATCCTGCCACATTGCTAAATTGCTGTATGAGTTCTAGTAATTTGGGGGTGGAGTCTTTTGGGTTTTTCACATAAAGTATCATGTCATCTGTGAAGAGTGAGTTTGACTTCTTCTTTGCCAATCTGAATGCCTTTCATTTATTTTTGTTGTCTGATTGCTGAGGCTAGGACTTCTAGTACTATGTTGAACAACAGTGGTGACAGTGGACATCCATGCCGTGTTCCTGACCTTAGGGGAAAAGCTCTCAGTTTTCCCCATTGAGAATGATATTTGCTATGGGCCTTTCATATATGGTTTTTTGATATTGAGGTATGTTCCCTCTATCCCTACACTGTGAAGAGTTTTAATCAAGAAAGGATGCTGTATTTTGTCAAATGCTTTTTCTGCATCTATTGAGAGGATCATATGGTTCTTGTCCTTTCTTCTTTTAATGTAGTGTATCACATTGATTGATTTGCAGATGTTGAACCAGTTCACCCTTGCAGCCCAGGAATAAATCCCACTTGGTCGTGGTGAATAATCCTTTTAATGTACTGTTGGATTCTACTGGCTAGTATCTTGGTGAGAATTTTGGCATCCATGTTCATTAGGGATATTGGTCTGTAATTCTCCTTTTTGGTGGGTTCTTTGTCTGGCTTTGGAATCAAGGTAATGCTGGCCTCATAGAATGAGTTGGAAGTTTTCCTTCCATTTCTATTTTTTGAAACAGCTTCAGAATAATAGGTATTAGTTCTTCTTTAAATGCTTGGTAGCACTCCCCTGGGAAGCCACCTGGCCCTGTACTCTTGTTTGATGGGAGATTTTTGATTACTGCTTCAATTTCTTTGCTGGTTATGGTTCTGTTCAGGTTTTCTATTTCTTCCTGTTTTAGTTTTGATAGTTTATACGTTTCTAGGGATGCATCCATTTCTTCCAGATTGCCTAATTTGTTGGCATATAGTTGCTCATAATATGTTCTTCTAACTGTTCGTATTTCTTCAGTGTTGGTTGTGATCTCTCCTCTTTCATTAATGATTATATTCATTTGGGCCCTTTCTCTTTTCTTTTTGATAAGTCTGGCCAGGGGTTTTCAATCTTATTAATTCTTTCGAAGAACCAACTCCTAGTTTCATTGATCTGTTCTATGTTCCTTTGGTTTCTGTTTCATTGATTTCTGTTCTAATCTTGATTAATTCTCTTCTACTGTTGGGTTTAGGCTTTATTTGCTGTTCATTCTCCAGCTCCCTTAGGTGTAAGGTTAGGTTGTGTAATTGAGACCTTCTTATTTCTTGCTACATACTTCCCTCTTAGGACTGACACACAGGTCAATAGAACAGAATAGAGACCCCAGAATGGACCTTCAACTCTGGTCAACTAATCTTTGACAAAGCAGGAAAGAATATCCAATGGAAAAAAGACAGTCTCTTCAACAAATGGTGTTGGAAAAATTGGACAGCCACATACAGAAGAATGAAACTGGACCATTTTATTACACCATACACAAAAATAGACTCAAAATGGATTAAAGACCTAATTGTGTGACAAGAATCCATCAAAGCCTAGAGGAGAACACAGGCAGCAACCTCTGTGACCTCAGCCACAGCAACCTCTTGCTAGACACATCTCCAAAGGCAAGGGAAACAAAGGTAAAAATGAACTATTGGGACTTCATCAAGATAAAAAGCTTCTGCACAGCAAAGGACACAGTCGACAAAACCAAAAGACCACTGACAGAATGGGGGAAGATACTGGCAAATGTCTTATCAGATAAAGGGCTCTTATCCAAAATCTATAAAGAACTTACCAAACTCAACACCCAAAGAACAAATAATCCAATCAAGAAATGGGCAGAAGACATGAACAGATATTTCTCCAAAGAAAACATACAAATAGCCAAAAGACACATGAAAAATGCTCCACATCACAATACAAATCAAAGCCACAGTGAGATACCACCTCACACCAGTGAGAATGGCTAAAATTAACAAGTCAGGAAATGACAGATGTTGGCAAGGATGTGGAGAAAGGGGAACCCTCCTACACTGTTGGTGGGAATGAAAGCTTGTACAGCCACTCTGGAAAACAGTAGGGAGGTTCCTCAAAAAGTTAAAAATAGAGCTACACCCTACGATCCAGCAATTGCACTAGTAGGTATTTACCCCAAAGATACAAATGTAGTGATCCAAAGGGGCGCCTGCACCCCAATGTTTATAACAGCAATGTCCACAATAGCCAAAGTATGGAAAAAGTAGAGCTGTCCATCAACAGATTAATGGATAAAGAAGATGTGGTATACACACACACACACACACACACAACGGACTACTACTCAGCCATCAAAAAAATGAAATCTTGCCATTTGCAATGACACGGATGGAACTAGAAGTTATTATGCTAAGCGAAATAAGTCAATCAGAGAAAGACAATTATCATATGATCTCACTCGTATGTGAAATTTAAGAAAAAGAACAGAGGATCATAGGGGAAGAGAGGGAAAAATAAAACAAGACAAGCTAGAAAAGACCAGGAAAGAGATTCTTCCCTAGAGCCTTCAGAGGATAGTACAACCCTCCCAAGGCACTGATTTTAGGACTTCTGACCCCCCAAGCTGTAAGATAATAAATCTGTGTTGTTTTAAGCCATAAATTTTGTGGTAATTTGTTACAGAACTAGGAAACTAATCAGTATGCATTATGACCTAAATTATGCACCCACCCAAATTCATATGTTGGAGTCCTAACCCCCAATAACATCAGAATGTGACTAAGATGGGGCCTTTAAAGAGGCAATTAGGTTATAATGAGGTTACTAGGGTGGGCCCTAATCCAACATGACTGATGTCCTTTTAAGAAGAGGAGATTAGGGGCGCCTGGGTGGCTCAATTGGTTAAGCGACTGCCTTCAGCTCAGGTCATGATCCCAGGGTCCTGGGATCGAGTCCCGCATCGGGCTCCCTGCTCTGCAGGGAGCCCGCTTCTCCCTCTCCCACTCCCCCTGCTTGTGTTCCCTCTCTCGCTGTGTCTCTCTCTGTCAAATAAATAAATAAAATCTTTAAAAAAAAAAAAAAAGAAGAGGAGATTAGGCCACAGACATGCACGGAGGGAAGACCACATAAGGACACAGCAGGAAGACAGCCATTTACAAGGAGAGGCCTCAAAAGAAACCAAATCTGCCAACACCCTTATCTAAGAATTCAAGCCTCCAGAAACTGTGAGACAATAAATTCCCTACCAACTGGTCATTTGTTATGGCAACCCTAGCAAACTAATATAGTGTGTCATGTAATTCTTGCCACCACAGTTTACAGATGAGAACATTGAGGCTCAGAGAGAATGAGCAGTGAGCCAAGGGTCCCAGAGTCAGTAGGAGATCCTCGAATTAGGCCCAGGTTGGCCTGCCTCCACACCATTATTCTTGATCCCATACCAACTGTTCATTCACTCATTCGTTCATTCCACAAGTAGTAATTAAATGCCAACTCCATGCTAGACATTCAGGATACACTGGTGAACAAGCAAAGATTTGTGCCCATGTTGAGGCCCACATCCGGGGCTGGGGGTATAGGGAGAGGAGATGGCCATAGATAACAAACATCTCAAATAAGTAAACTGTATAGTTTTTTATGATATGGACATAGCTGTCCAAGAATCCCATGTGTCTGAGGCATGGCGCTCTACATGGCACAGTGGGCACCCCACAAAGGGAAGCTCACTCCATTGCCACACTCACTGTGCTATCTTTGCTGATATGACTGCTCCTTGCAAACATCCCCAAATGCCAACTTTTGACAGAAATTCCTCACTATAATCTTTGGAACCTGGAGGTGAATAGCTGTTGGTGGCATTGGTGAGCAAGGTACCAAACTCTTTCCATGTATACAGAACATCTTCTTTTTTGAATATGTCATCAAGAGCTTGACACCAACATCTAAAAGCAGCCCTAAAAGAGAAACAAAGCATCAGCAGCATGTTTTTCAAGATCGATGTTATTAAATCTATCTTCCAAAAGAGGAAGCAAATGTACTGAAGTATTTTAATTGAAATGTTAGAGAATGAATCTGTACCATTTATTGCTCATAACTGTTTCTCTCAGGTAGCATTTGGTGAATAAAATGTAGCAATGGAATATTATCGAAGAACTAAAATTTATGAAAGACAATTTTTTCATAATACTTAAAAATGCTTTCCGACAAGCAACGAAAAAAAGTTTTCCCTTGTTCCACTGACTCCTAAAAATCTACCTTTTCTTTCCGGCAAAGACGAGAAGGCTTCCGAGTTCATGCAATGCCTGAACTTTGAGACTTCTTTGATGGCTGACTTGGAGAACATCTGTATTTTAGTCAAGTAGAAGAACAAATGTCAGTTCATAGAAAATATCTTCCTCATACTCTCAAGAATATTTAAACTGCATCATTCCTTAACTGTGTAGATAAGCAAACTGCAACTAATACTGCCTTCACAGGTCTCCTGATACATATACAGAAAGAAAGCAAATGATATTCTACCTGAACATAGTGGAGGAAGAGATTGGATCTAAGAGATAGGAAATGTGGAGAGAGTGGAATAAGAGTCAGGCAGGGGGAGGTGGTGTCCAAGAGAAATTCAGAAGAGGCATGCTAGGGAGAAAAGGCGGGTGTATATGGACATGACATGGGTGGCTGGACTATTGTTTTCTTGGGAGTGTGAAGAAGGAGATAGTGGTAGGGTTATGGAGGCATCTAAATGCCTGGTGGAAAAATGTGGACGTTATTCTATAGCAGATGGGAAGCCTCAAAGCATTTGATGGGATGAGATCAGAGCTTATCAGATTTTTCCTTTACCCAAATGCAAAAAGAAGCACATCTTTAACAGCAACTGAGGTTTTGTTTTGTTTTTGTTTTCTGATAAATGCATAAATTCAGAGATGTCTAGCAAAAACAAAACAAAACAAAACCTAACCAACAAGGCAGTGGTTTTGAATGAGGGCAGTCCTGACTCCTACAGGGTATTTTAGAAATCTGAGGAAGCTTTTGTTAGTTGTCACAATGGGGCATCTCCTGGCATTTTGTCCAGAGACACTGGATGGCCTGTAACACACAGAAGCTTCCCCTACAGTGAAGAAAAAGGCAAGAAACCTGCTTATAATTGCCTGAGTCTAACCTCTAACTTCATTTTACATACAAATAGGGCATTTTTGCATGTTTTCAAAATTCTCTGAATTTTCCAGAAATGCAACCACTCACTGTAGTGCTTTATTGTATACTGCACCTAGATTTATTTGCCATTTTAGAAAAACACTGTCACTAAAATTAACAGTGCTGATAGTACTTGGGTCACCAATACAATAAAGCTGTTTCAGTCTGTATTTGTAGCTGTAACGTTCGTGGTGATTCAACACACAGGATATGAGCATCCTGCTTCACTAGACTCTCTAGTGCCTGAGCACTTAAGTGCCACAAATAGATTGTTTGGTTATAAAGTAATATTAATTATCTTTATTTTATATTTAGAGCTTCATATTTATTATATTAAATAATGTGTGTAGAGAGAGTATATTAAGTATACATTTTATTTCAGGGAGTAAAAGGGGGAATTATTAAATGTCTTTTATAAAAAAAGGGGGATGTTGGGTCTACAACACGGATTGAGTATATACTGCTGAATTTGTAGAAAAGCCAAATCAAACAGAAAGACAAGGAAAGTGGGATCAGCTAGGGCAGAGCAAAAGAACACAACAGTGGCCACATTCCAACAAGGGTTTCACAGATTCATTCAAAGGAGGATGAGCAGAAGAGGGGCCTAGAACCTCACCATGCTGACAGCCCAGGCTGGGAGAGTGGAGACTGAGAGGGGCTGGAAGGCTCTTGTCCCAAAACTGCTCTGGCCCTGCCTACAAGATTCTAAGTTCAAGCTCTTTCATCTAACTTTTCAAGGTGGCATTTCAGGCCCAAAGGCAATCTCAACATTAATGTGCAAGATCCTCCTGAAAATGAATATATAATGAATGAATCTTACCAATGGTTTCATAATAAGAGGAAATTACGAGTCCCAGTTGCGAACTGGGAAGTTTACTTTTCTCCACTGAACTGAAAACTCTGAAGTGTTCCTGAGAGAGGTTGGGCGGTGTTGGCATATGCATCTCTTCTGTCCCCAGGCAAAATTCCACCTTTCCAGTAGTAAATTTCGAATTGTTTATTCCTCCTTTATCTCCTAAATTCATGGGGGGAAAAAAAATTATTTATTTACTTACTTTTGTTAGAGAGAGAGAGCACAAGAGCTAGCGGGGCGGGGGGGGGGGGTGCGCAGAGGGAGAGAGAGAATCTTGAGCAGGCTCCGCAACCAACGTAGAGCCTGACACAGGGCTCTATCTCTCAACCCTGAAATCATGACCTGAGCCAAAATCAACAGTTGGATGTTTAACCGACTGAGTTTAGCCACCCAGGCGCCCCAAAAAAGAAATTTACAAAGGAGATAGAAGGGGAAGTGATGAGGAGGGAAAAAGTAGAAGAAATGGACAGGGAGGAAAAAGAAAAATTCTGTGTATAGCTGAGATTTCTTTGCAGTTTGAGGGACACTGTTTCCTTAAATTTAGTATCTAATATCATTCCTGAGGAGCTCAGGTACGTGTGTATGGGCTCTCTACCTGTTATTTCATAAAGAACACTACAGAGGGGCAGTGTGCCAGAAAGTAATGTTGAGATAATGCTTTGCTTCTCGTGGGGATTCTGGAAGTTACATGGTTTGGGTTTGCTTTTTTTTAAGGGCTTCCAACAGTAAGATGTTAGTCTGCCTCTGGGGCAGAGACCTCTGGGGTAGAAGCAACCCACAGTTAGTTCTGACCTAAGGGGGAGAAAGTGGGAAAGAATCGCTCTCTTTATAAGATCAGAGAACACACAAGAAAAAAAGGAAAACTGTTCTAGGGGAAGTCGTCAAAAGCTGCAGAGGAAGAGAAGCTATTGTGGAGTTTGAAGTCTGCAGCCCAAGGACTGGGGATAAACTGCTGAGAATATTTTAATACCAGGTGAGATTCAGGGTGAACCAGTGTAATCCATTCTTGGGAATTATATTTGCTTTTTTTATTCATGCCCTTAACCATTATTAATATATGCCATAATTGAAAGAAGTTTAAACATAACACAGAGAGCTAATTTAATATAATGTGAGTCTATAGGCAATACAACCAAAATCTGTGGGTACATGGCATAGCCAGCGGTTTTTTGGGGTGAGCAGGGGCAGCAACAACAAATACTTACATCCATATATACATACATAAATAAAACTTTTGTCAGTGATTGTAAAAACAAGATTTGATCAGATTTCTGAAAGATCAGTGAGTATTAGTATCTTAGGTTTACATTTAAATCTATTTTTAATAACTTTAAAATATAATTACCTTAAGTTTTTAAATTTAAGTTTATTCTTTAAGCTTATTTTTATTATTCCAATAAATTTGAATAGCAAGGATCATAAACATATATTAGGATTTTAAACAAATTTTTAATAACCCAAACATACGTAAGTCAAGATTTTTCCCCACCTAAATTTGAGTATATTCTTTCTCTCTGGGGCTACCACTTAACCACTCAAAGCCCTGCTTTGATTGAATTCACAGATCAATAAATGTTGAGAAGGGAGAAAACAAATAAATGTGATGTAACCAATGATACTGAATATCTTGTTTTAAGCTAAAAGAAATCTCTAAGATCAAAATCTATGGTATTAAAAAAAAATCTTGTTGATGCTTAAATTAAAATGCATCTATTTCCTTGACACTAATAAAGTAGGGTTGTGGTAATAGGTTCTAGTTAATTCAGTAGGAATCAAGTCATCTACTTACGAAAATTTTTTTTAAAAGACTATAGCACCATACTTGCAAAGAGATAGGTAAGAACATAGATGTACAGAACCAAAAAAAATACCGTTTCTATATCTACTCAAGGGAGTATGCTCATTTCACAGGAAGCATAAAAGCAGATGAGTGAGACAGTCTTTGGTTGGAATGAGGTGTGTGAGAGAGAAGATGTGATCCACTAGACAAGAAGAAGAAAGTGAAGGGCAGCCGGGAATGGGCATGTTGGTGGGGAAAGAAGGGACCTATGGCGGAATATGGTAGGTCCACAGGGTGATGTCCTGTAAAGAGCAAGGGATATAGAGCAAGTATTTTACCTTGTGTCTGTGCAAGGAATAACGAAAGTAACTTTCTGCTGTGTCGGATTGATCTGTTATGATATCTGGATTTTTCCAGGGTCTCTCTAAAACACCTCAAAGTGTCTGTCACATCCACAGGCACACAGACGAGCTCTTTGGCGTGGCTGTATTCTGAAAGGAAAGAGAAGCGTACCGAGGGATGAAATGCTGCAGCAAGCCAACTAGTAGCAAAAGACTTTTTAATTCAGAGAATTTCTTGGTCCCAAACTAAAGCTGCTAAATTCAAAGCCCTGAGGTTTGCAGCAGGTGTTTCAACGTTCAGATCAAATTTTTGTGGTATATTTGAAAGTTCTTTAAAAAAAAAAAAAAACTTAGAAAACTCTTGATTCCTATGAAATGCAAATAACTTTAGATCTTGCCAATTTTCCTTATGAAGCCTCCCACTTTTTCTTTTGCTGATCATAAAAGATGAAATAATCTACTCCTTTTCAGCAGCCTCTTCAAAGCAGAGGTGCCTTGGGAAAGAGACGAAAGGAGGAAACAAAGAGGCCTGGGTGGGTAAGTGCTCTCTTAAGAGAAGGGGAAGACGGGTTTCTAATATTGGAGGATGCAGAGGAAAGGAAGATGAGGCCATAAAAGGGAGTGGAACTAAAAACAGTCCTGAAAAAAATGGGCGGAAAGAGGAAATGTTGGCAGAGGGTGGCCGCGAGGTCCCTTGAGCCAGGCTGCAGATTTTTGGCCACACATCATGAAACAGTGCACAAGAGAGAAGGAATTCAAGCTTCAGATAATATAGATAAAATAACATGGAATTTACTTCTTCAACAAGTTGAACAGGTGAATGGCCCCTATGAAATCTGAGGCCTTGAGAGTAGTACAGCAACTTGCGAGGGAACGGGGCCACAGGAGGCGAAGAGGCGTGACCTTTGCCCTAGAGAGTTCACACTCTAGCTGAAAAGATGAAGCATTCTGACCCTGGGGTATTAAACTCTCATTCACAGAGCGTTTCTGGTTCTGTCCGAGATGAGGGCGAGAGAAGTGAGAGATCAGCAAGAGGGAGGAAAGGAAGTGCAAGAAAGACTTCGTGCCAGAGGACACACCAGTTGTGTCTTAGAAGAGAGGGAAGATTTGATTAGGAAGAAGGAGGCAAGAGGTTTAAGACAGAATAAGAATAGCTGACATTGACTGAGTACTTACACTATACCAGGAACTATTCTATATAATTTACTGTGATGATCTCATCAGATCCTAAAAACAACATAAAAGGTATGTACCGTTATATCCTCACTTTACAGATGAGGAGATTAAGGCATAGAGAAGTCTGTGGTTTCTCTTGAGTCACAGAGCTAGTTTGTGCAAGGAGAGGTATGGAAGCAGGAGTCAGGGGGGCAGTTTGGGGTGCAGTGGGATGTCACGGCCAGTCCCACTGAACAAAGAGGGGTTTTACAGAGACCCGAAGCCCTCGCTGAGAAAGTCACTTTCATCCTTTCCAATAGGGAGCACAGGAAGGGTCTTGAGCAGGGCACGAGTATTTTAGGAAAAGTTAGCAGACTGCAACAGAAAGAGGTTGGTGGCTGAGAGACTACAACACTGATATTGTGATTTGAACTCAACTAAGATGGTAGCAATGGGAATGAGGGAGGGATGCAGGGAACATTCCAATGTTGGAAGTGGCAGAAGAGTGGTTAATTGCTTACATGGCAAAGAAAAAAGGGGGGTGGGAATTACTTCTTCCCTGTCCTTCCAGGGCCAATGACCTTGTGTCCCATCTCGCTGGAAAAAAATCCAAGCAATCCAAAATATCTTCTGCAAACCCCACCAGTGGTTCATGTTGGTCTAGAACATTCTTCCCTCAGATATCCCCATGCCCTTGCTTCCTCAGCTCCTTAAGGTTACTGCTTAACTTAATTTCTCAGGAGGCCTCCCTTGATCACTGTATTTAAATTGGTGATCCTGGTTTCCCAACTTCTCTCTTCTCCATTGCATTCGTCATCTTCTGATGTACTATGTGTTTTGTTTGTTTATAGGTTGCCTCTTGCCACTAGAATGCAAGTTCCACGAGGGCAGGGAGATTGTCCAGCATCAATTTTGTCTGCTGCTATCAACCCAGACCTATAACAATGCCTGTTACATGGTTTGTGCTCAGTAAGTATTTCTTAAATGAATGAATGACAAGTTTCAAAGCTAAATGGCTGGGATAAACTTGATTAATAATCACTTATATAGATCTTAATCTCAGTTAATTCTCATAGCACCTTACCAACTAGTAGGGGTGGATGTTACTCACACTTTACAAAGGAGGAAAAGTGAGGACATTAACTTGTTTTAAGCCCTTATAAGACAAGAGAGACAACCAGTGTTCAAGTCCAGTGCCTTTCCCAGATAGTTGGCCAGAGGGCATCACATCTTGGGTAACTGGCAATAAGCCAGATTTGAGGCCTGCTAATTTGAGTACAGAGACCTTTGAGACTAGGACAGAAATAAGCCTAAGAAAAGTTAATGAGAGAAGCAGCCTGGGGTCCACAGGGAGGTCCTAATGGAATTAGTGCACAGTTACATTTTATGGCCATAGAGACATCTTTCAATCTACTACAACACAGACTGAAATGTCTAGAAATCCTGGAGGCTCTAGTCAAACCAGGTACATGGCCATATTGAGAGAAGTACTTGTCCCCCCTACCCCCCAGCAATTTCACTCTTGACACACTTGCCTACCACACATTTAAGAGAATCAAATACTTAGGTGACAGAAGCTTTTACTAACTCCCCAGGAGCTCTCTTCTACCCTACCAATTTCACTCTCCTGTCCACTTTGTCCTATGCCCGCCATCTTGCTCTCTCAATTCCCCTCTCCTCTACCCATGCACGGTCCTGCATGATCCAGACAAGGAGACAAGGCATGCCCTGACTCCTCCCACCCCCACCCTTATGCACAATGCCCTAAAGATGATAAGGTTTCTGCTCTGTTTTTATTTTTCCTACAAGAATTCATGAGTTTGGCTTTTATCTTTTTCTCCTTAGTGAATCAGGGAAAGAAGCAAAGACAGCAAAGGAAAAAGCAGAAGCTGGAAGCCCTCACATATTAATATTTTGAGACAGTTACCTTCTCTAGACCTTAATTTTCAATCTCTGCTAAAATTGGAATGATAATATTTACCTCCAAGGGTTATTGTTTTAACTTGTGTGTGAAGTATCCAGCATAGTGCCTATCAGGGAGTAAGCATCCAAGAGGTGGAGGCTACATATTGGCTGTTAGTCATGTATTTTTAAAATATATATTGAGCACTTACTAGTATTAGGTGCTATGCTAGGCACTGAAGAAATATAAGTGAACAAAACAGACACACTCCTTGTTTTCACAGAGCTTTCATTCTGGAATAAAAATTCACAAAAGCATGCTTGTATTTCGAGGCAATCAAAAGGACAGGAGGGACAGATGTTGGTAGTCTTTTTTAAAATGTGGGGTCTGACTAAAATCATCCTGCTACTTTTTATCAAATATCCACTTATAAATCATTCCTCCTTGTTTTTTTCCTAAACTATATTTCACTTTTTTTTTTCCTTTTTTCAAGCCCTAGAAAACCTTTTTTCTTGTAGTCTAACTAGGGCTCTACTGGTGATTTTGTGACTATGTACACAAGATAACTAGTGAAAGCAATGAAGAAGTATCATTAGCTTCAGAGGCCTGTCCTTACTTCTCTGTCTCAAGGGGAGCTCCTCTCTGAAAACTTTCATGAATAATTCAAGAAGCTATTCCAAAGGCACTAATAACCTCAACAGTTAGAAATAGGTCAGAAGAAGAAGAAGGTGAAGGAGGAGGAGGAAGAAGTACAGGAGGAGGAGGAGAGTGGGGAAGAAAGAGAAGGAAGGAGAAGGAGGAGAAAAGGAAGAAGAGAAAGAAGAAGGAGAAAAAAAAGAAAAGAATTACTATGTCTCTTATTGTACTAATGTACTCATTAAACTGAATACCACGGTGCCTGGATGGTTCAGTTGGTTGAGCCTCCAACTCTTGATCTCAGCTCGGGTTGTGACAGCAAGCCCCGCATAGGGCTCCAAGCTCAGCAGGGAGTCTGCTTCAGGATTCTCTCTCTCTCCCTCTCCCTCTGCCCCTCCCCCCCCATGCTCCCTCTCTCTCTCTAAAATAAATAAGTCTTAAAAAAAAAAAAAAAACCTGAAATACTAACGACTCCTGAGAGATGGGTCAACCAAGGAAGAATCCCAGGGAATACTATAAAATTTGGGCTGCTTTTTTTTTTTTTTTTAGATTTTATTTATTTGCGAGAGAGAATGAGAGACAGAGAGCACGAGAGGGAGGAGGGTCAGAGGGAGAAGCAGACTCCCTGCTGAGCAGGGAGCCCGATGCGGGACTCGATCCCGGGACTCCAGGATCATGACCTGAGCCGAAGGCAGTCGCTTAACCGACTGAGCCACCCAGGCGCCCTGGGCTGCTTTCTACACAATTAGTCATATTAACCCAAAAGCCCAGAGTCAGTAATAAAATACACCTGCCAAAGGTTGAAAATTCCAACATACCTGAAGACTGAAGAACCCTATCAGAGATAACTTAAATACCAATTAGGTCAAAACTCAAGAAACAGATCCTAGAAAGAATGCAAAAACAGCTACAATAAAAGGCATATTCATAGTTATCTCCCCTGTGAAGCTTAACAAGCAGGCAAGTTACTCATCCATACAAAAAATAATCTATAAAGTGAGGTATTCTCACTTCTCCACATCCTACAGAGACTATACCAAATTACATATGCATTATTAAATAGTTAGAGGGAGAACAGAATGCTGTTAAATAATGAGAACACCAAATGTTCATAGGCACTGGAGCAATAGAATATCTGTTCTGAAGAATTAAATGTATCAAGCATTACCGCCCAATGCTGTTATGCCAAAAGAAAATCTATGGTGTTCTAAAGCAGCAATCTGGTGTGGAAACCAGCAAGAGTATCCTTGGTCTTTCCAAAGTACTGCAAACATGTCATGATGACATAACTTAGACCCATCATGCTTATAAACATGTTAATGATCTGAGTTCAGGACACTGAAAGAAAATTCACCCTCCTAAAAATTTGCCAAATAAGCCCAAAAGCGTGGGCCAAAATATGCTCCTAGTCACAGAGGTCCTAGAGTCTTTTAAAGAGGTGTAAGTTGGATGCCAAGATTTTAATGATAATGACTCAATGTAAGACTTACAATTAGTAGGCAGGATCATCTAAAAACTACCATACTATCACAGTAAGTTAGAATAAAATATCTGTCTCCCCATGACCACTGATGTATAGCAAAATTTTTCTGAGTGCTATCAGTTTAGAGGAGAGACTAACCTGAGAGAGGACAAATGGTGAACAGGTCAAGTAGTTTGGTGGAGCACTTACAGGCTGAGCAATCAGACAGACGAGGGTTTGAACCAAAGTTCTATTTACTAGTAACATTTAATTTTCTCATCTGTAATGTAAGCATAATATCTACCCTCTAAAATTATAAAAATTTAAAAAGCTAATGGTTATAATGTGCTCAATATAGTACGTGGCCCAATTCATTATTACTGCCACTACAATATTGTTTAGATTTTATCCCTTCAAATATTCCTGCTGTAGTCGTTGCTCAAACTGACTATAGCCCCACCACCATTGAGAATCAACCTAAATAATCACAGTAAGCTGATCCGACCTACCCTCCTTTCTGTTTCACCACCTGCTACCTTACCTTTCCAAATGTAGCTTTAACAACTAGAAGGCAAAGTACTTTTCTGACATATTGCATCCACCATCTATAAGACCTACTGGTCACACATGCTAGGCATGTTTTTCTTATCCCTTAGGTGCTAGTCATCATATTTGATAATAAGTTTTTTTTGACATGTTTTCTCACATTTGTTGCCCATTCTTTTTAGGATGGAAGGGATAATATAAATCACATTCTGAATTGTAGATCCCAAATTGACAGATCTCCAGAGGTTTGACAGATGTGATCATGAAAAGAAAAACACAACCAGGATGAATCACACTCTGATTGGACCTCCATTGTTTAATAAATATGAGGGGATAATTTGATTTATCATTGGTGGTAAAACTCACAAGTTTGTAGTTACCAACTCCCTCAACAGAAACCTCTACACTGCTCTGAAGCCCTTACATCTTCTTTCTATTTCCCTGAGGGGCCAGGCCACTCTTTCAGATTCCTCCTGAAATCTCCTACCCTAGCAACCTTGGCTATGCTCTCAACCCCTTCCTTTATTAAGAAAATCTTCAGTACCCAGTGAGAATACCTTCAACTTCTGCCCTTACCACCTATAAACTTCCTGTTTTGGGGCCCATTCTCTCCTTCCCTTCTGCCCTAGCCTCTCAGTATGGCTCCTCTAGAGGGTAAATTCATGTTCTCCTTTCTGCCTTGGAAACAATTACGGAAACTTGTGTCAAGATGGAGATTCCATCAACCTATGATGAGCAGCAGCTCAGTACTCAACTCATCAAACACGGTGGCATGAGCGAAAAAAATGGACTAGCCCTTGTGTGAAAGCAATGAGATTTGGGGGTTGTTTATTACTACTGTATAGCGTAGCCCACTTTGAATGACACAGCTTCCAAAGTGAGGCCATCCTCAGGTCTATACTCCATAAAACTCTCCCTGAGTGACCTCATAGAAGCCCCTGATTTCAACCACCACCAATATATGGACAACGAAAATATAAATCTCTGCTGAATGCCTGACTGGTCTATCTAACCATATACTGAATAGTTCTACTCAGGTTTCATCCTGGCACCTCAAACTCAGTACTTCCTAAGTAACTTCCTCTGAGCTATTCCTCCCTTCAGTTTTCCTGTAGAGTGAAGACATCACATCCATCTAGCCACCCAAGCCAGAAACCAAGGCATCTTGGACTCCTCCCATCCTCATCTAACCAGTATAGAACACAGTCCTGGGGACTTACTTCCTCGGCCTTTCTCTCATATCTGTCTACTCTTATATTCTCCTCACCTAAATCCAGAGCCTCATCACATCTTTAATGTACAAGTAGGAGTAGCTGCTCTTCTGCTTCCATGTGCTGTGCTTTCAATTGATTCCCCACGCTGCTGCCTAAGGTTCTTTCCAAAGCACAAATATGATCGTTTCACTGCCCTTCTTTAAATCCTCATAACTAGTTCCCTTCAGCCATCCAGATAGATCTGCATCTCTTTATCCTGCCTTCTTTTTTTTTTTTTAAGATTTTATTTATTTATTTGACAGAGAGAGAGACAGTGAGAGAGGGAACACGAGCAGGGGGATTGGGAGAGGGAGAAGCAGGCTTCCTGCTGAGCAGGGAGCCCAATGCGGGGCTTGATCCCAGGACCCTGGGATCACGACCTGAGCCGAAGGCAGACGCTTAACGACTGAGCCACCCAGGCGTCCCTCTTTATCCTGCCTTCTAAGGCCTTCCTGCCAACGTTTCTAACCTCAGCTTTGCCTTTTCCTTTTTCCTTTACCTCTACCAAATTGCACACAGTCTCTGCACAGCGATGCTGTTTACTACTACTGCTTACAGTGGAAAACAGCAGGGGTAGCCATAATATGACAGACCTTATCACTCTATACCATAGTCTCTGCTTTATTTATCAGTCTCTTTCAATGGGTTGTAAATTCCGGGATAACAAATCTTTAATCTCAATAAATCTTTAGTCTCTTTGTAGTCTCAGTACCCAGTATGGCACCTAACACACGGTGGACATTCAGTAAATGTTTGCTGAATGACTGAATGGCCGCCTAACTGTCTCAATAAAGGAATAGATGATTACATACCTACACACATACATACATAAAATCAATGGATAAATAAATGAAAGAATCCTAACATGGCAAAGGGAAGATCTGCATTCCTTTCCTATACCAGAAACAGAGGCACATGACAAGCACAATTGAGAGAAAGCATTGTTCCCCATTTTCATCTTATTCTATTGCTTCAATCCTATAAGCTGCACTGCCAAAATATTCCAAGAGGGTTTCTCAGCTGAAAGCAAAGGAGCCATGACGTCCCTTTGTCTTCTCCTGTGCTCTAGTGAAAAGACCTACAACTTAACCATGATACAGCCAATAGGAGAACAATCTACACTGATTATGGGAATGGGAGTTACTATGAGAGTCAAGACAGAGCTTCAAAGAGAGCGGCAACAGGTCAATATGAAGAGTTCCCAAGTGAAATAAAAACGGGGGGAAATGTACACAACAGTCTTTTTCATGCTTATTTTTCAAATAATTTTCCGTTCACTTTTTCCTTCCCTTCTTTAATTTACAGATTAAACTAATAAACACATGTTTTAATTCCCCTTGTGACATTTATAGCAACATAAGATGGTAAATATCAAATGGGTTATTTTCAGTCCAATAAGCCTGCAAAAGAGATTTTGCAAACATTTTAATTATGGAAGAGCTGACATGCAGAACACAACAGCAAACCTTGCTTTAAAAAAGCTTCAAGCTAAAATGGTTCCAACCTGAATAGATAAACTTTTTTAGGATATCTGCACAGTTTTCTGTATCTGTTACTTCACTGGTTGAAGGATTAATCTTGAGCTGCTTCCCAATGAAATTTCGGCAGGTTATCTTAAAAAGGAAAAAGGAAAACAAATACTATTTGGTCAGGTATTTATGGCTAAAAATTTGTTAAAATGTTTATCTTATTTTTCCCTTGTCAAAAAGAAGAAATATAAAAGGATGCTACAAATAAAAGCTAGCAGAGTAGCACTTGATCATGACAACTTTCAGGAAAAAAAGCAGCCACATAACTTTTCATATTTCTTTTGTTCAGCACAGCTGGAGAGGCATTAGGCAAATTATGTAGAGCAATGAGAATATGATTTTCTGATATTCTATAAATCCACTAGTCTAAATATATCTCCTATTATGCAAGTTGAAACATATCTAAAATATAGGCTGCTTTTCCAGTGGCTGATTTTTCCACCCTACTCATAATGAATGCAATTTAAACTTCCCTGGTGAAGTTTTTCAGAACTAACTTCCTCTGTAGTATTTTAAAAATTTATTTTCTAACAGACACTTAAGTCCTAAAATTATAAAATATCTGAAATCAGAAAAATTTTAAACAAAAGGAAATTCTTTTAAAAGGTCCAAGAACTGGGGCACCTGGGTGGCTCAGTCAGTTAGGCATCCAACTCTTGATTTCGGCTTGGGTCATGATCTCAGGGTTGTGATATCGAGCCCTGCATCAGGCTCCATGCTCAGCACGGAGCCTGCTTGGGATTCTCTCTCTCCCTCTCCCTCTGCCCCTCCTCTGCTAGTGGGTGCACCTGCTCTCTCCCTCTCTCAAAAAAAAAAAAAAAAAAAGTCCAAGAACTTTTGTTTCTCCATTCCTATTCCTTGAACTAACCTATTTCTCAAAATACAGACCTCTTTGAATCTCAGTCTGATGTAGATGCTGCTTCTTTATTGTCCCTTGTAGGTACTTATACAATGAGATGTAAACAGTCTAATAAAATGCAAATTCTTTCCCATAGCCTAATAAGGCCCCATTTGACCTAGTCCTTCCCAACTCCCAGCTTCATTAAATAAATCTTAAATGAACATTTATTATGTGTCAGTCACTACTCCAAGCTCAAGGATAATACAGTGAACAAAGCAAACAACAGTTCCTATATTTATGGAACCTATTCTAGAGGAAGTAGAAATATAATGAGGAAAATAGAAGGGTACATTATAGAGTATATTAAAGAGTTATAAATGCTGTAGAGAGAAATAGAGCAATCCTTTATATAGGATAGTGAGAATAGTCCTCACACAGAAAGTGACATTTAGCAAAGACTAGAAAAAGGTGAGAAAAAATCAGTGTGGGTATTTGGGGGAGAAGCTTCCCAAGCAGGGGAGCAGCAAATGGGAGGATCCCAAGGCAGGAAGTCTTAAAGAACAGAGCAGCTGAAACCTTCAGGGGAGTATTAGGAGATGAGTCACTGGAGATGACAGGGGAATGCGTGGGGCATTAAGGCCATGATAAGGATGTTCACCTTATCTCTGAATCAGATGGGAAGCTGCTGTAGGGTTTAAAGAAGAGGAATGACATGATCTGACTTAGGTTTTTAAGGGGTCATTCTACCTGCTGCATTGAGAATAGACTATAGGCTGGAGGCAGGGATTCAGGGAGGTTGGAAGCAAGAAGACTAATTAGGAAGTCATTGCATGAATCCAAGCAAATATAACAAGGGCTTGGATCAGAGCAGGAGTGGTGGAGGTAGTGATAAGTGGTCAGATTCTGAATACATTTTGAAGGTAGAAGATTTGATAACCACTTTGAAGTGGGGTAATGAAAGCAAGAGAGGGGTCTGAGATGTCTCAAAGGTGTCTGGCCTGAGCAACTAGGAGAACAGTGTTGTCATCAGTTGAAGTGGGGAAGACTTGTCAGAACAGGTTTGCTTTGAAATATACTAAATTTTAGAAGTGTATTAGACACGTTGATTAGGCAGCATGATGAAATTTGATGGGTCAACTTGGTTAGGCTAAACTACGAGGACAAAAGGGAGGGAAGTATCCATTTTGCAGCATACACACACTTCATCCCAGCTATTCAAACACTCATCTAGCTGCCACTCTGAAGGGATTTTGCAGATACTAATTAAAGTCCCTAATAAATTTCCTTTAAACTAAAGAGATTATCTTCGTGGGCCTGACCTAAGCAGGTGAGTCACTGATGTGCTGCTGGAGAGTCTCCAGACTCCAAACAGCATCTAGGTCTACTCACTGGATCATCCCTCACTGACTGCCTAAGGATAACAGCTTCTGGTCACACCTGTAAGTTTCCTTCCTGCTCATGATCCTGACTGACCACCTTATAATTTTGGACTCATCTGGCCAGCCCCCACAATCAAATAAGCCAATTCCTTGTAATAAATCTTGATGGATATATGACAGAAAAATAGACAGACAGACAGACAGATAGATAGATAATAGATCCTACCGGTTCTGGTTCTCTGATTGAACCCTGACTGATACAGGGAATTACATGTCAACACAGAATTCAGGAGAAAGGTCTAGACTGAAGCTGTAATTTCAAAAGTCATTATCATAAAGACAGTACTTAGAGCCACAGACTGAATGAGCTCACCAAGGGAGAGGATGTGGATAAAGAAGACAGGAGGACCAAGAACAAAGTCCTGGGACACACTACCATTAAGACACTGGGGAGAAGAGGAAGAAGCAAAGCCCCCCTGTTTTCACTCTCGCCCCTGTCTGTGACATTCCAGCCACTCAGGCCTTCTTCCTGTCCCACCTCAGGGCCTTTGCCCTTATTCTTCCCTTGGGCTGGAAGGCTCTCTCTTATGTATGGCTGGCCATTTCTCATCAAAGGTTACCGTTTCCAAGAGGCATTCCAGATTTCTACCTCCCACCCCACCTATCTCTAACCCATGGACCCATTTTAGTCTCTTCAGAGAACTCATAATGATCATAAACCTGTTTATGTATCTGTTTACATGTTTATTATCTGGCCCTACCTCTACCCCTCCAAAATTAAACTCCATAAAGCAAGAACTCAGACTGTATTCTCATTGTGTTAGAATATGTAGGAGGCAAGAATATGCAAGGGCCGTAAGGAACCTCTGTGAGAAGAAAATGGAGCCCTCACTTGTGGCCGCAACACCACAAGCACACAGAGTGGTATGGGAGGTGGGACTAGATTTCAGTCCTCACGTACACTGGATGCCCTGGGCCAGGTCGCAAACTGTATAACTGTATGCCATGGTTCTGGTATTAGATAGTCGACACACATTTATTAAATTAATAAGTGAAAGAATTTACTACCCTTTCCTCCACCTAACTCAAAGCTGCACCATGATTTTCATGGTCCTTACACACTTTCACTTTCATGGGCCCACACCTCCATAAAAAATATTAAAAATTGTATCATATGATTATGTTGGCATAAATACAAATACAGTATTAGTAAAAATTAAAACCTTTTCTTTGACCTAAAAGTTACTTTTTTCTTCACATTAAAAAAATTAAAACATTTAGTGGGCCTCTAAAAGTTTGGTGGCTCTAGATAATGTCCTCACTGTGCCTAATGAATGTATCAGCTCTGGCCTGAATGTAAGTTTCCTATGTATAAGGACTTAATTTTTGTTTACCTTGTAAATATTGGCACATAACAGGCTTTCAATAACGTTTGTTGATTTGAATGATAAATGCCTAAGTAAAAATAGTATTTATCTGATCCCTAAATATTTGTATTTTATACGTGCACTCCTCAGAAATCACAACTGCATGAATAATAAAGCCAAACTCACCTTCTCTTTGTATTCAGCCTCATATCTTGCACAAGGTTGTTGGGTAGCATCCGGGCCATTGAACTTGGATATTCTTAGAAGAAGCTGACGCTGTGCATACACCAGGAGTGGTGTCACTTGCTCTGTGTATCTCTCACTAGAGAGAGGTAGAAATACATTAAAAAGCAGACATTAGTTAAAATGCATTTTTTAAATGGAAGCTTGTCCCTGTACCTCTGAAATAAATAATACATTATATGTTAAAAAAAAAAAAAGAAGATAGTAGGAGGGTAAAATAAAGGGGGGGACATCGGAGGGGAAGACAAACCATGAGAGGCTATGGACTCTGAGAAACAAACTGAGGGTTCTAGAGGGGAGGGAGGGAGGGGGATGGGTTAGCCTGGTGATGGGTATTAAAGAGGGCACATACTGAATGGAACACTGGGTGTTATACACAAACAATGAATCATGGAACACTACATCAAAAAATAATGATGTAATGTATGGTGATTAACATAACATAATAAAATTTTTAAAAATAAATAAATAAATAAATGGAAGCTTGTCACTTTTTTTTTTTAAGATTTTATTTATTTATTCATGAGAGGCAGAGGGAGAAGCAGGCTCCCAAGGAGCAGGAAGCCCGATGCGGGACTCGATCCCAGGACCCTGAGATCATGACCTGAGCCGAAGGCAGACGCTTAACCATCTGAGCCACCCAGGTGCCCATGGAAGCTTGTCACTTTTAATTGCCCTCACAGCAGTACTTACTGTGAAATTGTATTGAACTGGATAGCAAGTGATACCAGTGTTTCCCATTTTTCCACTTGATACAAAAGTTCCAGAGATTTCAACACAAAGTTATGGATCCATTTCAAATCAACCACATTTACATCATCCAAAAGATGCTCAAAATCAAGGCTAGAACCACCGTTATCATTTTTAATATTTCCATAGCAGCTTGGAACACTGAACTCCCCTTTTTCTTCAATAACCTGCAAGTAGCACATGGAAAAAAATGTATTTTCAGATTTCACTACACATTTTTTTTCTGAAAACTGAATGTGATAGAAAATATAACAGGAAAAGAACTGAAGATAAAAAAAAATTAAATGTTTTTATTATGCAAATCAAAGCTTGAACACTGCTATTCCAAAGAACTTTCTATGATGATGGAAATGTGCTATGTCTGTTGCTTGATATAGTAGCCACCAAGCATGTGTGGATATTGGAGCTACTGAAATAGGACCATTGCAACTGGATTTTTAATTTCATTTAATTTTAATTAATTTAAGCTTAACTTTATAAAATAGCCACATATGGCTAGTCATTACCATATTAGACAGCACAGACTGAGGTCCATAATTCCTGGTCCACAGTCACTACCTATGTAAGTAAGGACATTAAACAAATAAGATAAAGTTTTGAAGAACAGGTTTTAGTATATGCAAATTATTAAGTTTCCATAATACACTGGTTACATTCATCAGTCTGTGGCATAATATGTCCAATTCCCTGATACAAAGGTCAAACCTATGGAGAAGGAAATCTTCTAGAAAACCCTGTTTTTGCCTAAGTCAGAGGTACTATGTAACTAATGTATTCATTTCCCAAGAGTCCCTGATGCATCTGTGTATATCCTTAGAAATTCTTGAGACAAAAAAAAAAAAAAAACCCTTAGATCCACCTATAAGCCAGGTTGCAGCCCAACAAATAGTTGGGTAACTCAAGACCAGCCCCTCTTAAGCTGGTGTTACTATTAAGGGTAATCCACACATAGAGGACGGAAGGTACCAACCTTCCTCTACCAAGTAAAGGACAAATATCGCTAACAAGATTCATGGTCCTTGAGGTTGGAAGAGACCTAGGAAGTCATCTGGCTGTGCAATGTAATATGAATGCCTAAAGTCAGTCTTGTGTAGGTGTGAATAAGAGGTGTGCCATATGTGACCCATGTGAATTTCCCTCCTTAGCACATGGGACATACTCAATAAAGGGTAGTTTCCATTTTGTTGATGTTATGAGCTCCACCCTTCTACCCACTGATTCTACAGTAAGACCTCCAGCAGCACAGAGCTGCATAAAGGGTTCTCTCCATTAACTTGACTTCAGGGTTCCATGTGGAGGCATTCTTGGCCTTTACTCAATCCTCTTGGTGAGTGTAGAAGAAATCAAGCCTGTCCCACTCAACTTTTCCAAGATGACTGCTCTGTCAGAGCCTGCCTACCTATAGGATGACATATTCTTTCTTCAGACATGGGTAAATTTCCTGGGTCCAAATGAAATAACTTTCCTGGGCCATCCATGAAGAAGAGGGTATCTGATATCAGTTAGTCATGCCTATGCCTACATGGTAAGTTTACTTCTGGGATGAAGGAGAGGGAAGCCCTCTGTGGTTACTATATCTTCCAATATAGCTTTCATCAACAACAAAACTGACATTGTATTTCCAACCATCAAGAGAGAAGGAAAAAAGTATTATCTATTTACTTCCTAATTTTGGTAACATTACCCAACAATATTGAGAAATAAGCAGCACTGGCATTTGGGGATGAAAATAGCATATGGAAAGTGAAGTTTCTGGCATGGTCAAGACCAGTCTTTATATTCTGAAGATTAAGTATGGGCCATGTGTAATTTAAAAAAAAACAAAAAACAAAAAACCTTTTATTAAAGAAAATTTCTAACACTTACAAAAGCAGAGAAAATAATATACTGAGGCCCTATATACCCACAACCAGCTTCAACCAATTATCAACTTTTGGGATCTACTTGGTTTAATCTGTACACATACCCACTTCCCCCAGTATTTTTAATTACATCCCCAAAATTATATTAATCTATAAATACTTCATCATGTGTCTCTAAAAAGACAAGAATTGTTTTTACAGAAACATAACCACAATAATATAATCCCACCTAACAAAAGAAATTAGCAAAAAAATCCTTCAAAACATTATTGAATAACTAGTGTTCACATTTCCTTTATACCTTATAAATTTTTGAGTGCATTAATTTGGAATGGGATCAAAATAAGGTCCAAACATTGCATTTATGTCTCTTAAGTCTTTTTTAATCTACAGGTTTCAACTTCTCCTTTTTCACTTCAATTTTTTTGTTGAAGAATCCAGGTTATTTGTCTTGTAGAGTTTCCATGGTCGGAATTTCTATTGTTGCATCCCCATGGTTTCATTCTAAATGTTTCTCTGTCCCCGGATCTTCTGTAAATTGTTGGT
Organism: Mirounga angustirostris; assembly: GCF_029215605.1. Classification (NCBI taxonomy): domain Eukaryota; kingdom Metazoa; phylum Chordata; class Mammalia; order Carnivora; family Phocidae; genus Mirounga; species Mirounga angustirostris. Next base: position 24,207,379 of record NW_026991713.1, read on the forward strand.
TAGATTTAAATACTTGCCCTGCTTCCAGTTTATTTTTTTCCAACAAGTATACTTCACTGGTGCTGTTCATCCCCCCATGAATTCACAAAGAACTGCAAAATCCTGATATTCTAATTTCAACATTCTTTCTTATTACCTGAAAATTCTATAAAGAAAAATTTCTCTTCCTTGACTGTTAATTATTTGGTTATCCTCAAGTATAATTCACATAGAAAAGGTAATCAGCCTTTGTTTTTTCCCACCAAGGAGTCCTATTTCTTTTATTGGGAAATGGTTTTTAAAGAACCCATCTGGGTGCTAAGAGTTGTTACTTCTTTTTTGAGTCTTTTGAATTGTTTTGACATCTTTGTAAAATATTGACCATATGTATGAGTCTGTTTCAAGAGTCTCTTTTTATCCCATTGATATGTTTCTCTTTATGCCAATATCATACTCTTCTAATTACTACATCATTGATAAACCTTGAAATCAGGTAGGGAGTTCTCCAAATTTGTTCTTTTTAAAGATTTTCTTGGCCATTCACATTTCTTTGCATTTGCTTATAAGTTTTAAAATGAACTTTCGGGCGCCTGGGTGGCTCAGTTGGTTAAGCGACTGCCTTCGGCTCAGGTCATGATCCTGGAGTCCCTGGATCGAGTCCCACATCGGGCTCCCTGCTCGGCAGGGAGTCTGCTTCTCCCTCTGATCCTCCCCCCTCTCATGTGCTCTCTCTCATTCTCTCTCTCTCAAATAAATAAATAAAATCTTAAAAAAAAAAATGAACTTTCAATTTATACCGAAAAAAAATGTCTGTTGGAATTTTCATTCGAATTTCCCTGAATCAATAGATCAAATTGGAAATAAATGATATCCTAGCAATATTAAGTCTTTTGGTTCATGAACATGATATATCTCTGTGTCTATTTAGATCTTCTTTAATTTTTTTCTGCAATGCATTATAATTTTCAGTGTAAAAATCTTACATGCATTTCCTTAAATATATTCCTAGAAACTTGATATTTTGAATGGTATTTTTAAATTTTCATTTCCTAGTTGTTTTCTGTTAGTACAAAGAAATTTTTTATATTGACTTTATGTGCTATTTTGTTTATTAGTTCTAGTAGTTGTTTTATAGAGTCCTAAAGAGTTAGAATTTTCTATGTAAAAACTCATATTATTCCCTTCCAATCCACATGCCTTTTGTTTCTTTATCTGCCTTATTGTACCTGTCAGGATCTCTGGCATGGTATTGAGCAAAAGTGGTATGAACAGACATCCTTGCTTTGTTCCCAATCTTAGAGGGAAGCTCGTAATATTTCATCATTAAGTATGATGTTAACAGTAGATACTACTTTTTATCAGGTATTTCTAGTTTGCTGAGAGTCTTTAACATCAATGACATTGTTTTTGTTTTGCTTCCAATTGTATTAGTCTCTTCTTATTCTTTTGATAATGTCTTCCAGAGTTAACTACTTCTGTTTGTAGGTGATGAAATGTATAATGATCCACTTCACATTTGGTACTCTATGAATATGGTCTTTTCCTTTACTTCAACTTAGAATTAAGACTTGTAATTCTTGTTGTTGTTTTTTTCAATATACCAGTCCCAGAAGAGTTTTCCCTGTAGAAGTTATCTGAACACAGTCTTACGCTTTCTATTTGTGGTCTACAACCAGGCTCTATCTTCTCCAGAACACTATAAGACAGACTTAGTTTAAATACATATTAAATTAAGAGGTACTCTCTCAAATAAGTTTAAATGCATTTTATTTTTAGGCAACCTACATGATATGGTTTTTTCTTTTAAAATAAATGACTCCACTCCAAATAAATCAACATTAAAATAAATGAAGAGATCAAGATGACATCACCCAATTGTCCAAGTCCTGGTGTTGTGTGGATGTGTGAAAAGCAGCAGCCAGTTACGATGACAGGTGATCAATCTAAAGTAATTGCCATTTTGTTAACATTTTTTCATTTATAAACCATCCTTAAAGAAAATCATACATAGGGTCGCACCATCCTCACAGTAGTCCAGCAGAGCAACCATGCCATCTGAATTCATGTCTTCACAAATAAAGAACTGGTAGTTTTGAATTAGCAAAGATGTGCTTGATTTGTCTGCAGCCTCTGTTATAAAAGGTTTACACTTTCTGATCCCTGTTCTTCAAGTTTGCCTTAGACTGATTTCCTATAATCTATGATGTACTTTTCGGAGGCTTCATTTGTGAAGCTTGTTTTCTGTAAGTAATGGTTCCCGACAACATCAACACCAATGATTACTGTGCTTTCAGTACCTTCGCCTTGGGGGCCTTCAATCAAGTCCATTTCCATCAATGGTACCTTCTGTCCTACTATTTTCTCCCTCACCTCCAGGCACAGCTCATTTGCAACCTCCTGAATCTTGTAGATGTCAGAGAACATCTCATCATGACTGATGAGGTCCAGGTAGATAATATGACGACATCCAGAGAAAGAGAACAGCAGCCCTGGCTTAGGAGGAACCCAGAATTCAGAGCAAGAGCAATGCAGCTAGAGCAGCACTCAAGGGGAGGGAAAGCAGGTGGAAAAAGTGGTATCAAATTTTGTAAATGCTTTTGCTGTATCTATTTCAATGGTCATATAATTTGTCTCTTTTATCCTGTTAATATGGTGAATTACCTTGATTGATCTTTATTTTTTTTTAAGATTTTTATTTTTTTATTTGAGAGGGCACACACGAACAGGGGGAGGAGCAGATGGGGAGGGAAAAGATGGGGGAAAGAATCTCAAGCAGACTCCACACTGTGTGCAGAGCCCAACATGGTGCTTGATCTCACCACCCTGAGATCACGACCTGAGCCAAAACCAAGAGTTGGACGCTTAACCAACTGAGCCACCCAGGCACTGCTTGATTGATCTTTAAATGTTAACCTTACATTTCTGGGATAAACCCACTTGATCATCATTTGTATAACTATAGATATTATAGACCTCATTTGCATATTTTATATATTGCTGGGATTGATCTGCTAATATTTCATTAAGGAGTTTTGTGTCTATGTTCATGAGGGATATTGGTTCATACTTCTCTTTTTGATATTATCTGTCAGGGTTAGGCTGGCTTCGCTTCTGAAAAAAATTTTTGTGTATGATTTTGTCCTTTTATGTTTGCTCGAATTCTGCAGGGAAATATTCTGGGTATGGAGTTTTCTTTATCTCAAAGTTCCTAATTATAAATTCATTTTCCTTAATATATTTTGGGCAATTCATTTTTTCTATTGCTTCTTGTGTCAGATTTAAGCTGTGCTTTGTGATAAACATGTCCATTTCATTTAAAGTTATCAAATTCATTAGTAAAAATTGATCATAATATTCTCTCATTTTTCTTTTAATATCTATAGAATCTGTAGTTATATCTCTCTTTCATCACTAATGTCAGTCATTTATGCTTTTCTTTCTTTTGTTCATCAGTATTCCTAGGATTCTGCCAATTTTAATAATCTTTTCAAATGATTAATTTATTAACTTTATTAATTTTGTTGTTTTATATATAAATTATTTCTGCTCTTATTCTTTCACTTATTTTCTTTGTTCTTTTTACTTACTTTGGATTGAATCTGTTCTTTTTTGAGCTCCTATAGGTGGACACTTAGATAACTGATGTTATATCTTTCTTCTTTACTCTTATACATTTAAAACTATTAAGTTCTTCTACATACTGGTTTATCTGCATCCCACAAATGTTGATATGTTGTCCAGTTTGAAATATTTTTAAGTTTCTCTTGTGTTTTCTTCTTTTATCCATGGATTATTTAAAACTGTGTTAATTTCCAGATATTTGGAGATTTTTCTTCCTAATTTCTATTGGTCTATTCATAAGGTAGGGGTCAGAGAACATACTCTTCAAGATTTCAGTCTTTTAAATTTTATTATGACTTATTTTTTGACCCTGCATATGATCCATCTTGGTGAGCACACCATATGCACTTGTGCTCTGTTTCTAACCCTTTTATGTGTACTGCACTTCAATTCTGACACTAACTACCTAACCAGAATTAAGGTCAGACTCCAAGAGTTTAAAGACTTAGTCCTCCACAAGACTGCCCTTATTTCAGATGTCAGCCACAAGTCTCAGGTCACCTGCACTTCTGACTGAACAGCTATAAATTTAGGGGTTTCCATAGCCCCCTCAGATTCAATAATTGGTTGTCATTCACTTAAAACACTATACTAAGGATCACAGTTTTATTATAAAGGTACAACTCAGGGACAGCCAAATGAAAGAGGTACATAGTCCAGAAGGGTCCTGGATAAGGGGTTTCCATGTTCTCTCCCCATGGAGTCACCCAACACATCAATGCTTTCACCATTCTGGAAGCTCTTCATGTTTTGGGTGTCCAGAGTATACTCTGAATCTCTCTTATTAGGAGCATACACATTTATGGTTAGTATGTCTTCTTCATTAATTAAGCCTCTTCTCATTATAAAATGTCTCTCTTTATCTGTCAAAATACTCCCTGATTTAAAGGTTATTTTATCTAATATTAATAAGTCTCACCAGTTTTTTATGTTTACTGTATTATTCATGGTATATCCCTTTCCACTGATTTATTTTCAATCAATTTCTTATATTCAGAATACTTCTCATGTGGCCAACTATTACATGTCTTTCTTTTTATCCAACATACTTTGCCTTTTGATTAGGGTGTTTAAGCCACTTTTATTTAATATAGTAATTGATATGATTGGGGTAGATTTATTATTTGCTATTTGCTTTCTGTTTTGCCTGTATGTTTCTGTTCCTGTTTCTTTTTTTATGCCTTCTTTAATTCATTGACCACTATTTAGTTTCCACTTCACTGAAACGGCTTTGTAGCTCTATCTCTTTTTTGGTATTACTCTAAGGGTTATTAAATGCATCCTTAACATATTACATTCCACTTAGAGTTAATAGTGTACTACTTTATATTTATAAAAAGTGTAAAAGAACTTATTACTCTGTCTCTTGTGCTACTGTTTTCACATATTTTTTGTCTGGAAATGTTATAAATTCCATGACTCAATGTGCTTCTGTGTTTATTAAATTTCAATTGTTTGGGTTATATCATGTTTGCATTTTTTTCAATTTTATTTTCATGTTTTAAAACATAGTGTGGTAGATTTAAATGGCTGCAAATTCTACCAGATCTGGAATAATAGAACAAGGACAGACAAAGCAGTGAAGTAAAGAGCAACTGACAAGCTATATGATCTCTCTTGGGGTCTGTTTCTCTGTCAAAAAAATTGCCATGAGGATTAAAACCATTACAGTTAGTTTATACAGAAGCTGGAACTCAGTAAATGTTACTTTCTCTTTCCTTTAAAAAGTTGAATTTTCAGGCTAAGATATTTACAATTAACATCAATGTGAGCTATGTATTGTGAACCAAATAATAATAATGAAGCAAATGAAATACAGACAAACCAAGTAAGAACTCAAGGAAAATATTAATTTCTATTTATCTCAAGGTACATGGTAAAAAGCATTTATTAATTGGATGCAGTAAAAATAATTACCCAAATGCCCTTACCTTAATAGAATTGATATTTTGTAGTTCTATTAACATATCAATAAGTAATTCCGCTCCCAAATAGAATGGCAAAACACAGGTACAGAGGAAACTATCCTGGCTAATAGGAAATGTTTTATACATATCCACTGCTTGTTTTAGAAGTATCTGCAGCTCCTGAGTAAAGTTCCAAAGGGCCCGACAGCAATTCTGGAGCAGAGTCCAATAGCCACCACGATGAGCAAGAACCTAAGACAAACACAACATTAAAAAAACCCCATAGTTTCAAAAGTTAGAGATCTCTGAACAACTTCATCTTTCTGCAAAAATTATGTCAATAATAAAAAATAACTAACACCATTTATTATGTGTCACTTATATCATTATCTCAGTTAATTCTAACAATAGCTCCTATGAAATAAGTGTGCACTAGTATTCTATTTAATTTACAGATAAGGAAACACAGGCATGGAGCTAACTTGCCCAAGGTCATGATCTACTAAGTGGTTAGCTAAGATTTGCACACCAGCAGTCTGACTCCAACATTTCCATTGTTCTAGATTCTGGGAATGTGGCAATTAGCAAGGGTAACCAGGTCTGCCCTCATGCTGCTTCAATTTATTAGTGGAGACTGAACACTAGGTAAGTGGACAAATGAAAATATAGTTTCAGGGAATAATAAGTATCATAAAGAAAAATAAAGCAGAAATGAGTCAGAATCTGACAAGCATGAAAGGATATGCCCTTTTTGACAGGGGTGGTCAGGAAAAAAGTCCTCTCTGAGGAGGTGACATGAGCAGAGACTTGAATATTGAGTTGAGCAAGTCATAGGAAGGTGGGGGAGAGAGTGTTGGGAGGACAGCATTTGAAACTGAGGGAGCAGCAACTGCAAAGGATGGAGGATGAACTTGAGGGACGAGAAAGAAACAAGCTCAGTGCTTTCAAGATCACACAGAGGAGAGTGGACTGAATGAGAGCAAGATGAACTGAGTTCCAAGAAGTGAGCAGGACCCAGACCTTCCAGGGCCCTGAAGCTGGTGGAAAGGATAGGATGCAATGCTCATGGTCATGGGGGATGATGTGGGTTTACTTCACATTTTTCAAGAAAGCACCCTCTCCACAGAGAAAATGGGAACTCAAGTGTTCTAGAAAGGATAGATTTCCTCTCAACTCTTGAGATGTTTGAAGTATATGCCATTCCTGCAATGAGAAAAAGGAAACTAATTTCTCTGTAGCTAATGATTCTGATTCTAAGTTTAATAATGTAGCATATAATATTTAAGAAAAGAAAAGCATTTGAGAGAAGACACAATTGGTTTGTAGAAACAGGGGGTCAGGGGCCAGGAGCAGGATTTTCCTGTGGCCCAGAAAGAGTGTTCCCTGTGCTAGAGGGAATAAAGGGGTTTATGGTACCCCAGGCAGGAGCAAGACTCCAGAGAGGAACCACTGGTGTCACCACCATAGAAGTGCATGTACCATATGTGGCAAGAAAGTGGCAGAGGAGTATCTGAATATTCACAGAGATTGTGTAGACAAGGACAAAGGCCACCTCAGCTCCACACCAATGGATGGCTTATGACTAAAGCAGCTTACCCCTCTCCCTGACAACCTCACAATGTGTAAATCTTCAGCACTATGGCAGGCAAACCTCAAAAATGATTGATGTGAAACCCAGGAAATTTAGTTTCAAAGTTGAAACTAAAATTATGGATAGTAAGTAAATAAATACATCTTACATGCTCAAACTAATGGCCTGAGATTTATGTCTACTAATTTAGCAAATTAGAAGGACCACCTTACCATTGCTCTCCTGCAATATAAGAAGATTTTCATAAAATGATCCAATAGACTCAAATTTGCTGCTTGATCCTTTTCTTTAGCACTAAGACCTGACTGAGAGTCTGAATCATAAACTGTTTGTGTCTTGGATACATTTTCATCACTCATTCTGGAATTAACAAATGTGGAAAATTCTTCAGCATCTACAGTACAAAAATAAAGTATAACATTATTGAAGACAGAAAGTTCCAGAAGACACAGGTGATAAGCATCAAATGAGTAATTAAGATAAGAAATGCTATATAAATTTGGAGGAAGGATGGGATTATCATGGACACAATGAACCAAGGAAAACTTTCTAGAGAAGGAGGCATCTAGATTAGGTCTTAAAGGGTGAACATGGTTTAGCTATGCAGAAAGACTATGGAGAACATCATTCTGGGCAAGGGTGATGGCCAAAGGAACAATGCAGAGGCAGGAATGTCATGTTTTCTGAGGGACCAATCACAGAATCCCACTTAATTTCCCCCTAAATAGTCCATTCCCAGGACACATACACTAGAAGGTGAGTAGCATCCCCTGGAGTTAGGCAGTGCAGCTACCATGTCCATTCATTATCCTGTTGGTGTGATATAAAAACACAGATTTCTCCTACCACAAACCTTGTCTTAGAACTTTGCATTAAATAATAAGTCTAAATAGCACAGTATTCTATTGGTGATTCCATGGGAGGTCTTAGGCAACTAGTTAAAAAAAAAAAAACTCAAGCTATGTATTACTATCTACATACAAAACTTGGACTCTGTGTCTAGGGAATTTACTTTCAAATATTTCAATATTCATAGTATAACATGAAGGTACCAGTTAAAGCCAATCTACACCCTAGAAGAAATCAGAAAGCATATCAAGTACCTCAAATATGAATCAACATTCCTGGGGCAGTTACCCAGCATATGAAGTATTCTGATCAGCAATAAGTTACATAGCACTTAAAATACCATTACTAAAAATCTACAAAAGAGGGTTTGTAATCGCATGAAGATATTAGAAATAAATCCTTCTTTGTGAAATGAGTGGTATTCAAGATAGGTGATTGCTTAGGAATAGTGTCATCAGTTGTAGCACCCCGATCAAGAGCCATGTTCACTCGCATTTCACCACCCCCCTCAGTGAGTCTCCCGTCACCTGAGCAGATGACAAGAATATTGGCTGGTCCTGCCATTCAAACAAATATTATTGCATTAACCTTGGAGTAAGCTTTCATGGAAGGTGTTGGTTGGAGATCCTAAGGCAAGAGTAGACTCCCCTGAGGATAAAATCGGTACTATGCCGGTTGCATCAGTATGTGTGGTGGAATTTGTTCTGAAACTTACTTCTGCTAAAATATAACACCTGATATCAAGTCTTCACCTATCTTGACAATAGGAGGCTACCAACATTTTAAAAAGAACCTTAGGGGTGCCTGGATGGCTTAGTCAGTTAAGTGTCTGACTCTTGATTTTGGTCCAGGTCATGATCTCAGGGTTTTGAGATCCATGCCCAGCATGGAGCCTGCTTAAGATTCTCTCTTCCTGGGGCGCCTGGGTGGCTCAGTCGTTAAGCGTCTGCCTTCGGCTCAGGTCATGATCCCGGTCCTGGGATCGAGCCCCGCATTGGGCTCCCTGCTCAGCGCGAAGCCTGCTTCTCCCTCTCCCACTCCCTCTGCTTGTGTTCCCTCTCTCACTGTGTCTCTCTGTCAAATAAATAAAATCTTAAAAAAAAAAAAAAAAGATTCTCTCTTCCTCTCCCTCTGCCCCTCCTCACCACTCTCTCCCTTTCTTAAATAAATAAATAAATAAATAAATAAATAAATAAGACATTGTATTTGGTGAACAGCCAAACTGGTTTAGGTTAGAATATACCATATATATTTCCAAACACATATCATAAAAATATAGAAAATTTTAAAAAACGAGAAAATAAGGATCTCCTACAAAATACCACAACTCAATTAAATTCCTGGGTCATTGGAAAATGATATCTGTACTTCTGTGTGTCTGTGGAGTGTGTGTGTGTGTTCATGTGTGTGTTGCATCAGTGAATAAGAATATAGAGGCAATTTGATAGTATATATCATAATTTTTTATTTTACCTGATGGTAAGTTGGCCTTTCTTTTTTTAGCTGTATGAAGGAAATCAAGTATCAGTTTATAGTTTTCTAGAGTCAATTTCGCCGTTGGTAATACTGTTCCTGAATTATATAGTGAGAACATATTAGGATCACATGATCGGAAACTGCAGGGGAGAAAATATCATTAAAAATATATATATAAACAAAATTGAATTGAATCTGTCAAATATAATCTACTTTAATTTTTAAATTATTTGTGAGTTAGTGTTTCCAAAATTTGGATCATAACATATTCTGGCACTTAACCAAAGCCAAACAATTTCCCATTAAATTTTAAAATTATACAATGTAGGGCACCTGGGTGGCGCAGTTGGTTAAGCGACTGCCTTCAGCTCAGGTCATGATCCCAGGGTCCTGGGATCGAGTCCCACATCGGGCTCCCTGCTCTGCAGGGAGCCTGCTTCTCCCTCTCCCACTCCCCCTGCTTGTGTTCCCTCTCTCGCTGTGTCTCTCTCTGTCAAATAAATAAATAAAAATCTTTAAAAAAAAAAATTATACAATGTAATTTTGCTCTTAGGAATTTCAACAACAATATCTATTTCCCTGAAAGGGCCCTTGAAAATGGGAATGACGATCTACACTCATTCTGAGGACTCTGAAACAATAATTTATGTCAATTTAACCTGATTCAAACACAGTTCAATGAAGATGCCTATAAAAAGCAATGTGTCCACAATCAATGTTATGAAGGTTCAATCTGGTAATGATTTTAACCAAAATTCTAAAGAAACAGAAACTGGTACCAAGTTCACCATGGATTTCACCTGCATATTTTATCACTGGATTATTGAAATAAATACCCTTTTAATTCGTACCCCTGTCACAGTCTCTCCTTCCTCCAATCCATTTGATATGTTGCTGCCAGAGAAATTTTTTATCATTGCCCTGCTCAAAAACCCTTAATAATCTCCCGCCGTATATAAATTAAAGTTCGGGAAAAAAAAAAAGAAAAAAAAAACCCTCCATGATCTGGTACTGATCTATTTTTTTTAATTATTTCACCCCATTCCTTTTAATTTACCCGAGATTCTGGTCATACCATTTGAGGTTCTCATCTTGTGTTTCCTACCTGGGCTCTGATTCATGTGCTTCCAACCACCTGGAATACCTCTTTCCCTATCTGCACATTTCTAAATCTTGCCTATCCATCATGAACCAGGCCAAGTGGTCCCTCCCCATGAAAACTTTCCTGTGAGTTTCAGTCAGAGGAAAGCCTTTTCCCAGGAACAAAGAAGATTTTGTGTATATTTCACCTTATACCATTATTTACAATTGTTCATTAACACTTGTGATCTACCCTGCCAGACTCTAACTTGTATGTCCTGCTCATCTTTTCATGCCCTTTGTGTCTACCTCAGTACCTTGTATCTAACAGGCGCTCAGTTGTATTTTTTTTTTAATTAAAGACTCTACTCACCTTTTTAATGATTACATAGTATTTCATGTTATGTATTTATCTTCTATTTTAGCTCCCATAACACTTTAGCCAAAAACACTCAAGAGCTCAAAAGTGTCTTCTGAATTAATGATATAAAGTGTACATTGTATGAGAAAATACAATCTGTGTTTATAGAGCCTTAAAATATACCTCAAAATGAAACAGCTTTGTCTAATACCTAATAGCTACAGTTATTACACAATTAATATTAAATTTCTCTTGAAATGATACTATCTCCTATACAGAAAGCTATATTAACAAACATATTCAAGACACGTGCAGATTAGTACTTCCTAAGTGCTTATATCCAGCACTTGTTTGGGAAAGATTCTGAGGCAAGAAATTAAGTAATATACCAATGCTCAGTAAAGAGAGAAGCACTCTGTAAACCTCTTTATTATCAACATTGGATCCTTGACCATAACAAATAAAATCCATGCTCATGCTAAAAAAGTATCATTCGCTGGTAACATTCTATACCTGACCACTGGATGTGAAGAGCCAAATTTCATCTTCATACGTTCCCCTAGCTTCGTTAAAAGCAGGTTGAAGTGTGCACTTGCCAGATACAGGTTCATCTGAGCTCTCCAGGGCATCTCCTCAAGAAATATTTGATGGAACCTCTTCCTTTTCACAAAACTTAATATTATAGGATTCAAGTTATCCACCAGGAATCGATAGGCAAGTTTTCTAACATCAGTTCTCTTATTTCTGCCAAGGAGAAACAAGTTTTGAAATTACACAAGCTTCCAGATATTTAATAACGAAGAATGATTCCAATTTGTATAAAATACACCAAGAAGTCACTTGACTGCCCTTATACAAATGTTTCTGGCTTATTCATAATTTCCATGGTGCTAAGAATGTGAAAGAGGGCAGTAGACAAGCCATGAGGATAAACAGTAAGGACAAAGACACTATGTATTGCCTTCCATTCTCTCTGATGTCTGTGTCCTAAGCTCCAACCAGACAACTTTTCTTTTCCATAACCAAAAGGCCACTGAGATTAGACAAACGAATTACAATATAATGTTCACATTCATCCCCTAACTTCAATATTAAAAGAAAAATCATTTCTCTGTATTGTTCCTTAAGGAAAAAAACAATGGAGCAAAATTTTTTCCAACATTAGACTACAGCAGAAATAAAATATCAACTATAAATGAAATAACTTCATAAATCCATACTCAATATGCTCTGAAAAAAACTAATTTCAAAATTTAGCTAATAGTTCATATTTTAAGTGCAGCATATATTCAGTTTGTTTAAAATTATTCCTATCAAAATCTCAAAGTCATCCAACTATTTTTATAGTTGCATAACTGTTTACAGGGCATGATTTGATTTCTTCAAAGTACTTTTTTTTTTATGTTGACAATGCTGCTACCCCATTGGTCAGTGCCATTCTATCTGATTTATATTGCAGAAAGGAAAAAAAAAATCTCAATTGGTAAGTGAGAGTATCTTGCTTGCTTTAATAGATAACGTGTCTGAATCTGACGCAACATGCACACGCACACACACACACACACACACGAGAAGGAAAGGAAGGTGGATGGAAGGTCAAATCTCCTCAAAAGGCCCAGGAGAGTTTGACAGGACTAGCCACATCTTCCCTGCACTGAAGGTGAGAGTCCAGGGAGAGAAGTGACAGAGGACAGTCTTCCTCCACGAATCTTGTCGAGGTAGTAATAGACCCAAGGGGCTTGGAAGGGACCGAGAGCCAGCCCAGAGGGTAGAGAATGCTTCTTCTTTTACCACCTGAGTAGTTCCTAATGTGCAGGGTACTCCATAAGCAGCTCTGTGTCTCTATGAGCCACAGATATGAGCGGACCCAGCAGCCAGAGAGGAAGTTCAGGAGGGACAGTCAGCATAAATAAATGCTCAGTGATATGGAACCATAAGAAGAAGACAGAAACCTGAATTAGGAAGATATTAAGGAATCCAGACACTATCACCGGTATATTCTAGCTTGAACAAATAAGTCAATATATTGACATTAACGGAAACAGGATTCCTACCATTATAAAAAAAAATTACACTTAGGGAAAGAGAAAACACTGGAAAGTATCTTGTGGTATGGAACTGAAACTGGACATATCAGTATGACCTTATTACAGTTTTAGATAGATACATAGATCTATTTAGGTGGACATAGCTATTTCCTAGTTTTGTCTGTTGAAAGGGCCTAGAAGCAAAGATACATCAGTAGCCTCCAGAACTTAGATTCTAAATACCAATTCCACTAAAAGGAATCAACTGATTCCAGGGCTGGGACAGGGAAGGTACAAGATGAACATCTCGTGGTAAATAAGAAGAAGCTCAAAAAAATGATGGGGACATGTCAAAAAGACTAAAGAGCTGAAAGGGCTCCGGATGGCCAAATCTGGAACAATCTGAGACTCAAAATAAATAATAATGTTAATTTGATAAAGGATATCCACAAAAACAAACCTACCACAAATATAATTCTTAATGATAAAATGTTGAAAGCTTGAAAGCTTTTCCTCTGAAATGGGAATCAGACAAAGGTACCCACTAATATCATTTCTTTCAGCACTGAAATAGCGGGCTTAGCAAGAACAAAAAGGAAGATAAAGGCAGTGGGAGCAGGGGAGGAGTATAAGGATTGAAAATAAAGAAGTAAAGCAGCTGTCAATCATAGACAATACGATTATATATTTATAAAATCCAAAATAACCTACAGATAAGGTATTAGAATTAATCAGTGAATTTATTAAGCCCATGGAAGACAAAGTCAATATACAAAAAATAACTCTATTTCTAATACCAGCAATAAACAATTAAAAATGAAATTCTAAAAAGATATTTCTAATAGCTTAAAAAATACCTAGGAATTAACCAAAGCAAAGATGTGCAAGACCTACTCACAGAAAATAGAAATTATAAGGATAATCTTACACTACCATATACTAAAAATTGTAAGGTACAGTTAAAATAGTGATAAGAAGGAAACATGTTAGCCTTCAATGTTTTCTGATTCAGAACAATCTCAACCAAATTTTCAATAAGTGTTTTGTATTTTTAAATTATCAAAATAATTTCTATTTTCCCCCCATGAATTAATTCTAAATGTCTATTTAAGACTTTCAGATGTATAGGATCTTTTTGATTCTATCTTTTCAAAAATTGGTCTCTACTGTGTAAATCAATTATGGTGAAATGTGGTTTGTATGAGTCCAATATTTGAAAATTCTTGAGATTTGCCTTAGAGTCAATACTATAAATGTTCTATGTGTGCTTTAAAAAATAAATGCTTTTTAAAAAAATCCTCTAAAAAATAGGCATTTTCTAGTTGTTGGCTATTCACAATCTTTTTTCTCCTAAATTTAAAATCAGCTTGTCCATGTCCATCAAGATAATCCCAAAATTAAATGAGGCAAGTATCCTACAACTGTACATACTCTTACTGAAATATCTGTTCATGTTTTTTGATATTTTTTACAATTTTATTTTTAATTGTCTTTTGCTCATTTTCTAATCGGACTGTTTGTTTTTATTATTCTTTTGAATTTTGAGAGGTCTTTATATATTCCAGATATAAGGTCTTTCTTGGATATGTGGTTTACAAATACTTCCCAGTATGTAGCTTGTCTTTTCATTCTTTTCACAGGGTCTTTCACAGAGCAAAAGTTTTAAATTTTGATGAGGCCTGAGGTTGTATGGTAAGCCTATGTTTAATTTTATAAGAAATCTCACAGTCTTTTCCAGAGTGGCTGTATCTTTTCACATTCCCACCAGCAGTGTACACATGACCCAGTATTTAGTGTTATCACTATTTTTTATTTTAGCCATTAAAATAGGCTTTAGTGATACCTTGTGGCTTTAATTTGCCTCTCTCTAATGGCTAATGATACTGAACATCTTTTTATGTGTTTGCCATCTGTATATAAGCAAAACTTTCAATATCTCTTCACAATATGACAATCCACACAGAAAACTTGTATCTATGAATAAATTATCAAGCCTATAGAAGATTGAATTGTTTACAAATCACTTAAGTTCCTATACAAAAAAATAGAAGCATTCAAAAATGTAATTTTAAAATACAATTTACATTAATACCAAAAAGCACCTCTTTGATGTAGCTAATAAAAGATGTATAGCATCTTTACGGAAACTACCATAAAAACTTATTGGAAGACGTAAGTACGTGGTCATATACTAACAGAAAGAATCAATACGGGGGGTGGGAGGAAGTTCTAAAACCAACCTATATAGTCAATTATATCTCTATCAAAACCATGAGTTTTTTGTGTTACTTGACAAGCTATTCCAAACCACTCTGTGGAAGAATATCCAAGACTTGTGTGAACATGGAGAGACTTGATCTATCAGACACCAAGAATCAACTTAATGCCAGAGTAAGGATGATGGTGTGATATTGACCCACAAAAAGATAAACAGACTAGGACAGAAAAGAGATCTCAAACCTGTATATATGAAAACTTGCTAAACGACAAAAGAGACAGTGGTGGCAGAATAGACTACTTGATAAATGGCTAACAATGGCTACTTGGTAAATGGGTCGAGCCAGTTGGGTACCTATAACAAAACTACAAGAGATGGGGAGGGGGACTCTTCCTCTCATGATTCACAAAAATAAAATACAGTTAGATGAAACTCCTAAATCTGGGGCGCCTGGGTGGCTCAGTCGGTTAAGTGACTGCCTTCGGCTCAGCTCATGATCTCAGAGTCCTAAGATCGAGGCCCACGTCAGGCTCTGCTCAGTGGAGAGCCTGCTTCTCCCTCTCCCTCTGCCCCTCCCCCTCGCTTGTGCTCTGTCTCTCTCTCAAATAAATAAAATCTTAAAAAGAAAAAGAAACTCCTAAATGTGAAAATCTAAAATTTAAATTCATGAATATACCTTTACTATCTTGTTCAAAAACAACAAAGAGAAATGGTGATACATTTTGCTCCATTAAAAATTATAACTTTTGATTTTAAAAAGAAAACCTTTAAAATGTAAATAGATGAGCCACAAACTTGGAAAAGCAATAGTATCCAAACTTCTAAAAATAAATGAGAAAACAACAAAAGTTTTTAAATGTACAAAGGATCTAAACAAGAAGTGCTGAGAAAAGAAAAACCCTAGGATCTAATAAAAACATGAAAAGATGCCTAAACTCATTACTAATTAAATAAATAAAAATTAAAATAATAATGACATAAAATTTCACAACTCAACAGTCCATAAAAATTCAAAAATTTGATAATATCAAGTGTTGGTAAAGATGCTGAATAATGGAAACTTGACACACCACTGATGGAAATTTAAGAGCAACTTAGCAATAACTAATAATGTGAAAAATGTTCATATCTTGGGAACTATACTCTTCAATCAATGAGAGATGAAGAATAGAATAAATGAAATTAGAAACAGGTTTGATTCAATGAACAGCAGGCTGGAAAAAGAAGAGGAATGAATTAGTGACCTAGAAGACAAAATAATGGAAAATAATGAAGCTGAACAAAAGACAGAAAGAAGAATTATACAACACAAGAATAGACTTAGGGAACTCAGTGAGTCCGTCAAATGTAATAACACTCATATCACAGAAGTCTCAGAAGAAGAGAGAGAAAGGCTGGCAGAAGATTTATTTCAAGAAATAATAGCAAAAACTTTCCTAATCTGAGGAAGGAAACAGACATCCAGATATAGGAGGCACAGAGAAACCCCATCAAAATCAACAAAAGCAGGCCAACACCAAGACATATTGTAATTAAATTTGCAAAATATAGTAATAAAGAAAAAACCTTAAAAGCAGCAAGATAAAAGAAGTCCTCAACTTACACAGGAAAGTCCATAAGACTACCCAGAAATTTCTCAAAAGAAACTTGGCAAGCCAGAAGGGGGTGACATGATATATTCAAAGTACTGAATAAGAAAAATCTGCAGCCAAGAATACTCTATCCAGCAAGGCTATCATATCAGAATAGAGGGAGAAATAAAAAGTTTCCCAGACAAACAAAAACTAAAGGAGTTCATGAGCACTAAACCAGCCCTGCAAGAAATATTAAAGGGGACTCTTTTGAGTAGAAAGGAAAGACCAAAAGTGACAAAGACAAGATAGGATCAGAGAAAATCTCCAGAAATGACAAAACAAGTAATAAAATGGCAATAACTACATACCTATCAATAATTACTTTGAATGTAAGTGGACTAAACAAGACCCATCTATATGTTGGCCATAAGAGACTCATTTTAGACCTAAAGACACCTGCAGATTGAAAGTGAGGGGGTGGAGAAACATTTATCACGCAATTGGATGCCAAAAGAAAGTCAGAGTAGCAATACTTATATCAGACAAACTAGACTCTCTGTTTTGTATTTTTTTTTTCCTGCTTTGTTATTTAGGGTAGTACTGGCCTCATGGGATGATTTTGAATGTGTTCCCTCTATTCTATTATTTGTAAGATTTTGATAAAGATTGTCATTAATTATTTTTCTTAAATGCTTGGTAGAATTCACCAATGAAACCAGGTGATGTAGAGCTTTTCTGTGCTGGGAGCTTTTTGATTCCTAATTCAACTTTCATTCTTGTTATTGGTCTAAGAAGACGTCCTACTTCAAGATTCATGATTCAATCTTGGTAACTTGCTTGTTTTTAGGATTATCTGGGTTTTTTTCTAAGTTATCTGATTTCTTAGCACGTAATTATTTCTTTTTTTTTTAAGATTTTATTTATTTATTTGACAGAGAAATAGAGAAAGAGCACAAGTAGGCAGAGTGGCAGGCAGAGGGAGAGGGAGAAGCAGGCTCTCCGCTGAGCAGGGAGCCGGACGTGGGGCTCAATCCCAGGACCCCAGGATCATGACCTGAGCTGAAGGCAGCCGCTTAACTGACTGAGCCACCCAGGCACCCCTGTACATAATTGTTTCTAATAATCTGTTACCATACTATGTATTTTTGACATACTATTGGCTGTTCTATTTTTTGACATACATTTGGCTATTCTATTTTTTTTCTCTTCTGTTTCTCATTTTGGTTTTTGAGGCTTCTCTCTCTTTTTTTTCTTAGTTGATGTAGTTAGAGCACTGCCAATTTTGTTTATTTTTTTGGAAAAACTGGTCATTACTTTCAATTTTATGTTATTGCTTATCCTGGTCTCTATTTTATTTATTTCTGATTTTTCTTTGTTATTTCCTTCCTCTGCTAAATTTCAGCTAAGTTCTTCTTTTTCTAGTTCCTCGTGGTTTAATGTTGTTTATTTGAACTTGTTTTCTTAATACAAGCATTTATAGCATAAAAAAGTCATAATTTAAATCAAGAAAATAAAGGAATAATCAAACAGATAGTAGGCAAATGCAAAGTAAGAGTGGTTCTATTAATATGTACATGTTGCTCTTAAAATCCAAATCATTAAACAGATAAAGACATTTTATGTATATAATGAAGATAAGATATATAAAGAATATATAAGAATCATAAGTTCCTACTCATAAAAATAGAAGCTAAACATTTTACCATGATAAGCTTTATGGTTTCAGTTTTTTTGAATAAGAACGTAAGGACCACCAATAATGAAAAGTAATTTATGAACTGGTCTTTTAACCACCCTATCTAAACCACTCCTGCCACCACTTCCAACCAAGGCCAGTTACTCTATAGCCTATCATCCTGTTCACTTATTTTATAAAATGTATCAAAATTTTACCCTGTCTTGTTTATTTGTGGATTTACTTATTTACTGTGCTCCTGTCATTAGTATGTAAGTTCCCCAAGGGCAGTGATCTTATCTATCTAGTCCACCACTATATCCCTAGTTCCCAAAATAATGCCAACCACATAGTAACATTTACTGAATTAATAAATCAGTCAATACCTTTCATGTTCCACCATTTCAGAAAAAGATGGATTTTTGGAAAAAAATTCTCTTAGAGTTTCCTTTCTTCTTTTTCTTGGCAACAGTTCTATAGTCTTAACAGGAGAGATGACAAAAATGTTACAAATTAAATCTAAACTCTGAACACAATACAGTTTATTCATACTCTAATGCTTATCTCTTGACATTGAAATACAGTGATTTCTTTATACCCCTCAATTAAAATTACTATCAAAAGCAACAGGGGCGCCTGGGTGGCTCAGTCATTAGGCGTCTGCCATAGGCTCAGGTCATGATCCCAGAGTCCTGGGATCGAGCCCCGCATCGGGCTCCCTGCTCAGCGGGGACCCTGCTTCTCCCGTTCCAGCTCCCCCCGGTTTGTGTTCTCTTTCTCGCTGTGTCTCTCTCTGTCAAATAAATAAATAAAATCTTTAAAAAAAAAAAAGAAACAAAAAAATTTATGATTATAAAATATCCATGTGATAACTTAAGAATTATAATGTACTGGGACACCTGGGTGGCTCAGTCGGTTAAGTGTCCAACTCTTGATTTTGGCTCAGATCATGATCTCAGGATTGTGAGATTGAGCCCCAAGTCAGGCTCCACATGGAGCCTGCTTAAGATTCTCTTTCTCCCTCTCCCTCTGCCTCTCCCCCTCCCCACTTATACATGCATGCCTGCACTCTTTTTCTCTCTCAAAAAAAAAAAAAATTATAATTTACTGTATAATAATAAAATTGTTGATATTTCCTTCTGTTTCATATTATAATAAATTATAATGCAGCCAATCATCTTTAGATACATGAATCTCTTATTTCATTAACTTAAAAATCAAAACTCGTAAGACATTTACCCTTCCAATCTCCATTACTGCAGCTTTGAACTTCTTCAAAGGTTTGGTTGTCTTTTTACACAAAACATTATCCTTATATTTCATTCTTCTTATTCCAAGTAGGGACTCATTCCTCCTAATACAAAAAGATAAAGTCAGTTAAAAGGATCTGTAAGAATTTGCAAAACTATACCAAAGCAATAAATCTTTAATGAATGTTGTCACTGAAATGGTATGAGAAGAATATCCAAAATTATTTGTGTCTCGTGCATAAATAAGATTGTGATATTCCTAATAATCAAGGAATAGCTGGCCTCTTGAAAGAGCAAAATGTAAATCATACCATAAAATGTGATGAGAGCTGACGTGTGACATGGGAAAAACAGAATTGGATTGAAAATAAAACATGAACATGTCCCTTTAAAACTGAAAACATAATTATGTAAGAGTGACCCTGGACAAGCTATCTTGCTTGCAACAGATTTCAGTCTCTTTGGTTCCATCATGTCCAGGCTCCTAGCCACTATCACCTTCTGGATACCAACAGGTGCTAAGCATTTTATATGCCTACAAAAACTTTTTCCTTTCCCCAATCACTTGTTGAAGTTCTTAATCTCATTTTTTTCAATCTGCCATGGACCCCTATAGTAATTCTTCAAATACTGTGAAGTCTCTTATTATCCCTCCTTCTACTGATACTTATCATTTATTTTCCCTGCAATTTATATATTTTCTAAAATTTATATTTCTTTGAGTAAGTACTTGCTAATACCAGCAAATCCCTGCTTTCATTGGGATGCCTGAGTGGCTCAGTCAGTTAAGTGGCTAGGAGAGCCTGGACATATTGGTTAAGCGCCCAACTCTCAGTTTGGGCTCAGGTCATGATCTCAGGGTTCTGGGATTGAGCCCCAAGTCAGTGCAGAGTCTGCTTGTCCCTCTCCCTCCCCCTCTGTTTCTCTCTCCACTCGCACTCTCTCTCTTTCTCTCAAGTAAATAAAATAAAATCTTAAAAAAAAAAAAAAACCCTGCTATCACATGATAAATGGGGTCCAAAACCTTAAATTGAATAAAATGTAGGGTCACATCAATACAAGGCTAATGAAAAGACTGGGTGAGTCTGGATAGCTAGTTACACTGGAGGTGGGGATCCACCCTCTGCGACTTGCATTTTGAAACTGGTTGCCTGCCGTTTTCTAAGCAGGTTGGTCTCTTCCCTACCTCTCCTGACTCTCCCACCCCCCAGAATGCTTGAGCTGGTTGCTGTTATGGCAGAAAGAGATGGGAAGGAGAGGAGGTCACAGATAAACACTTGCCATCCTCCTATCCTCTTAACAGTCGCCTCCATGCTCTGAAGAACTCTCACCCCCTGAAATCAGTTAAACTTCTCCACTTCTCAACCTCTTCACAGAATTATTCCTCCTAGCCTTTTATTTTGTTTATGGTATGTTATGAAAATGGTATTTTAAAATTTTTATGTAGTCAACGCTATCGATCTTTGATTTCATGGCTTATTCACTGTTTTGATTACTTATATTACTACCTTTTTCTAACGTGAAACATTGAATCCCAATAGCTATCTGCCTATTATTTCACAAACAGAACTCTGTTATACTTTATCTGATAATACAAATCTCTCTTTTGCTCTTTTTCATTTCTCAAATATTTTTCATTATTCTACACCATTCCATAAAGCTAACATGATTGGAGTTACATTAAGCCAACAAATTAATTTGAAGATAATAGAAATTACAGTAGTCCATCTGCCCATCAAGTAATGCACTATGTCTCCATTTATTCAAGTCATTTTTAAAAATATATCTTAGTAAAAATGTTTGGTCTTCTTTTATTAGCCTAAGTCCCCTCACAAATCCTCATAAATTTAATCCTATGCTTCATAGAAATGGGATCATTTTTCCATTATTCTTTCTAGTTTATATAGGAAAGCTATTGGTTTTGTAGCTAGCTATCCTGTGGAATTCTGTTATTTCTGATAGTTATCAGTCAATTAGCTTAAGTTTAAAAAAAAATTATTATTTGCAAATACCAATCATTTTATCTCCCTTTCAGAGTATTTCACTGTGGAATTCATTTGACAAACATTTTTGAGACCCTATTATGTGATAATCACATGAATTCTAATCCTAATTTCTATTTCTTATTTTAATGCACTGGCAAAAATTTTCAGAACAATATTAAATGATAGAAGGAAAAATAAGTTTCCTTATCATAAAGCTTATTTTAACAGAAAATATTCTTCTAATCCTAGTTTGCCAAGAATGGTTGTTGAATTTCACCACATGACTTTTTAGCATTTACTATAGGCTCCTTCGCCTACCAGTAATAATTACATTTCCAGATTTCCTACTATATTTATATTGATAATAAGATCTACATTTTCAACACTGAATTTACAAGCTATTTTATGAATTTTTGTTTCTATATACTGCTAAGTAAGACTGATTCATAATTTTCTATTTTTTTAATTCTTTTTATAAACCTGTTAACAGAGACTCCTGTGATAAATTTACTAGCAAACTTTATACCCATGTACTGAAATAGCTTTATGTAAAGTAAAACTTATTTGGTTCCTTTAAGTATGAAAGAACTAGCCTTAAAAAAAATCTGAGCCATTCAAATTCTTTTTAATACTTCAGTTTTTATAATTTAAATTTCTCCAGATTATCATCACTTTCAACTAGAAATTTCAAATTTATTCATATTAAATTATATATGCTGCTATCTAATGTTTGTTTAACCCCTTCCAAATTTAGAATTATTACTTCTTTGGATTACTTATATTTCACTTTTTCTTATTATGCTGGAAACTCACCTAATTTATTAATATCTTCAAAGAACCAGTTCTAGCAGTTATCAATTATTTTTTTTTAAGAGAGTGAGCATGAGCAGGGGTGGGGGTACAGAGGGAGAGGAAGAGAGAGAATCTCAAGCAGCCTCCCCGGCCAGCATGGAACCATTCGGGGGCTCAATCTTACAATCCTGAGACCGTGACCTGAGCTGAAATCAAGAGTCCGAAGCTTAACTGACTGAGCCACCCAGGTGGCACCTTCAGTTAAAACCAAGTTATAATTGTTTAATTTCAACTTGTATTTTTATTTTCTTTTTTCTGCTTTCTTGGATCAATTTTATTTTTCTAATTGCTCGAGTTCAATAAAAATTCATTTGATTTTATTTTTCTTATTTAGTAATACAGGCTTCTAAAGCTAAGAATTTCTTATTGCTGTTTTGAGCAAATTTGATACTAGGGTTTCTCATCATCATTACTTTCAAAAGTCTCTATACTTTTGGTTAGATTTCTTTTTTGATCCAATAATTATACATATGGCAGTAATGTATTTTGTTATAAAATTTCAGCTTTAGTATACTGTAAGAGAATGTGGTCTTTACAAATTTTAGCCTAGGTTATGTACTGAGCCCTATTTTGCAGCTTAAATATTACTTTTTAAAAAATTTAATGACTGCTTTAAAGAGTGTTTAGTCTCAATTGGCTATATATATTAAATTAATCTTATTAATTATATATACTTTCTGTGTCCTTTTTATTTCTTTTTAAACTAGCATGTTAAACTCTCTCAATATTATTTTATTTTGTCAAATCAGCCTTGTCTTTTCAGCAGTTATTTCCATATACATGGATTTTTGTTATGTAAAACATGAAAATTCATGAAATATCTTCATTGTGATTTATAAGCATTATTGGTAGAATCACCCACTTTGAATGTGAAAAGATAGAATTAAAAATAAGTAACAAAGAGATTGTTCTTTAAATATTACCAGGACAACTGATAAACTGGGGAACCTAAAGTTTAATTTAAATCCCCATACCAAAATAAATTCCATATGGATTAAAACATTAAATATAAATCATGAAACCATAAAAGTGGAAGAGAATACAGCTGCACATTTGCCTGTTGCAGAATATTTTCTTTGTGCAAAAATATGTTAAGCATACGAACATAAAAAGAAAAACAGATATTACTATCAAGGTAGAAATCAAGGTGTTCCATCTGCTCCTCCTCTATATTCCCTGATTTAGAGAAGAGCATCCTAAAACATCTGCTCAGCCTAGAAAATTGAAATCATTACCTTTGTTTTGAACTCAAGTCATACTGCTCAATCTCCAACCTTGAGTCTTTTGTTATACCACTGGGTTAATGCTTCTAAGCCACTCACTCTGCTTTCCTCTTTCAGAATATCTATTATTCTTACATTGGACCTCCGCAGTCAGCCCTCCAAATTTCACTGCACACCAAAAGTGTCTTCTGCTTCTCTCTGGTATTAAGAATGTGATTTACAGCTTCCAGACTTCTAATCTCAGCTATGGTCTTTTTAGTTTAATAGCACTTTCTGTCTAATTCTCTGAATACTATAACCTGTTTCATTTGATAAAAGCAATTTCCTCCTTTATCGTTTGAGAATATGAAGTACATATAGTCCAAGCTTTTGTTCTAATAAATGAAGTGCCTGTTTTAGGAAGAATGTTTTTCTATATGTTTTTATGAGAATGTTTCTCTTTTGCTGCCATTTTTTAAATAGACCTCATGTGATTGATGTTTCTTTTTACTAAAATGAGAGATAGGTCTATGCCCAATGGTGAAAGAAAAGCCCAGTTGTTGGAAGAAAATGTTTGTTTGTTTGTTTGTTTACATACACAGACACAAATCCTCACTATCTTCTTGGTGGCTGTTTACCCCACCCTCGGTGTATACCCCATCCTCTCTTTCATCCACCTTATATATCTTAAAGTAACAATGTTACCTATCTTTTAAAATTGTAAATATTAATAAAATATATATTACAAATACCTTTTCAAGAAGTCATAAACAGGATTTGTTATCTCCACCATAAGATGAAATTTTTCATCATTCATACATTTTAGCATCACTTGTGTAAAGAATTCTAGGAATCTAGGTCTCTGCTTAAATTTCATAACTGTGAAAACAAAGAAGTGTAGCAGTAAATGTGGCAAGAACTCCTGTCTTTCTAAGATCAAATAATCCTTTATAGTCTATATTTATTTTTCCAAATATCTCAGTGTTGAGAAAGAGTCCATAAAAGTTAACTCTAAATACGACAAGTTAGGGATCATAAGGGACCAAAATCTTTCCAGATTTTAAATCACATTACTAGACAGGTCAATATTCTGCATTATTCTGAATGGGTAAGAATGGTCCCAGGGTCCTGGGATCGAGCCCCGCTTACCTTCTAGGTAAGAGCCTAGAACGGTGAAAGCTTTCAGACACGACAGAACCCACAGAATAAATGACCTTCAAAACTTGAGTGAACAGCAACCACACATTTAGGTCACCTACCTTCTTTTACAGCACCTTTGACCGACCAGTTTAAAACAACAGGGTAAAGAAATATAGGGTCCTCTGCTCCTGACAGTTCAGCTGTAGCATCTAAGGTTTAAAAAATTAGTAAGTTGTAGGTTCCATGTAGCATGAATTACCAAAAATGAAAATTCTTTGGAAGGAACAAAACATAGGAAAATGCTCAAGTATTCATTCTAAATTATGTGCCTTCAAAATATCAACTATATCATTATATTTTGGAGTTTAAAAAATTCAGTGATCTCAATTATTTTCCTTTCATTTTTCCCCCCTAAAAGCCAAGGAGTCCACCACCAAATAGGTGAAGAGTGTCCAGGGCATGAGTCTCTCATATTCAATAGCTGTCGTCTATCAGCAAACCCCAGACTCCGAAACCTATCAATTATGTTAACTTGATCTTTACAAAATTACCTTTAAAAGACAGTAAAGTACAGAATAATGGACAGCACAGCCCCTGGAGCCAGGCTGTCTGGGTTCAAATTCTAACACAGACGCTTTTTAGTTATGAGACCTTGGGAAGTTACTCAAAATCTCTGTGCCTCAGTTTATCTTTTTTTTTTTAAATAAAGATTTTATTTATTTGACAGAGAGATACACAGCGAGAGCAGGAACACAAGCAGGGGGAGTGGGGGAGGGAGAAGCAGGCTTCCCGCAAAGCAGGGAGCCTGATGCGGGGCTTGATCCCAGGACCCTAGGACCAT
The DNA here is from genome assembly GCF_029215605.1 of Mirounga angustirostris. NCBI lineage: Eukaryota > Metazoa > Chordata > Mammalia > Carnivora > Phocidae > Mirounga > Mirounga angustirostris. Next base: position 24,233,007 of record NW_026991713.1, read on the forward strand.
GACCTGAGCCGAGGCAAGACGCTCAATGACTGAGCCACCCAGGAGCCCCTCAGTTTCTTTATCTTTAAAATGAGGATAACAGTACCTTCCTCATATGGTTCTTATATAAGGGTTATATGTATATGTATAAAACACTTAACATACATAGTTCCTGGCACACAGAAAGCACAGTATAAAACTATTATTTTTATTACTGTTTTGTTATTAAATCTATTGTTCGGCTAGTAACATTACATTGTTTTTCTTTGTAAAATGTTTTTATTGATAATATGAAAATAATTCACATTTCTAAAACACTTTACATTTTGGGGCACCTGGGTGGCTCGGTCAATTAAACATCTGCCTTCAGCTCAGTCATGATCTCAGGGTCCTGGGATTGAGCCTGCTCAGTGGGGAGTCTGCTTCTCCCTCTTCCCTGGGCGCTCTCTCTCTCTCTCCCCCATGTGAATCAATAAAATCTTTAAAAACATAATTCAGGGTACCTGGGTGGCTCAATGGGTTGAGCAGCGTCCTTTGGCTCAGGTCATAATCCCGGAGTCCTGGGATTGAGTCCCTCATCAGGCTCCCTGCTCAATAGGGAGCCTGGTTCTCTGCCCCTCCCCTGGCTCCTGTTCTCTCTCTCTCACTCTCTCTCTCTCAAATAAATAAAATCTTTAAAAAATAAATCAATAAAAAATAAAACACTTTACAAAAAAAAGAATGTTTAGCAAGACAATCACACCTTTCCCAAAGCTAGGTTTACTGGTTATGTGACTAACAGAGCATTGGGTTCAATTCATAAATTCAACTTGAAACAGACCTGGAACATACTGAGAGAGAGAGAGAGAGCTATCCAGGTTAGGGAATTCTGAACCCAGATATAACTGAGGCACACAATAAGAGAGGTGAAGTAGGGACACCAAATCCTATGAGTGGAGTCAGCTCCAAAAAGGCTGAGGGGCCAAAAGTGGAACCTCTGACTTGAGAAAAATTTAGAGAGAAAAGGTACTCTCTTGTTCTTCTAGAATATTTGAAGTACCTGCTTTTAAAAAGTGTGATAATATTTATCATCACCAGAAACTAAATCAATTTCTTAAGCAGATTTCCAAACTGCAAACTCCAAAATTCCAATCACTGTGTTAACATTGGTCCATTATGAAATTACCATTTGGCACAATGACCTAAAATTAAACTACTCTTTCACTTGAGTAGACCGTGGTTCAAATCACTCACGCATTAACACCCTCCACGCTATCCTTTTATTTCTCAGTTACATTTTTGCCTTTAGGGTAGTGATTCTCAATTTTGTGTCTTCCTCTCCAATATATGTGGCAACATTTGCCTTCCAGGTAATTGTCGCAGCTGGCAGGATGGTGTGCCATGTATCTATAGGTAGAGGCCAGGGATGCTGCTCAACATCCTATGGTACCCCACAGCAAAGAATTAGCTGGCCCAAATTGGCCATAGTGCCGAGGTTGAGAAACCCTGCTTTAGAATCAGAAGATTTAGGCTCAAAAACAAGCCAGCTATGTAATCCTAATAAATCACTTAATCTTTATGAACCAGATGAGGCGGGGGGGGGGGGGGGGGGGAGGGGGTTGGGGGCAGTGGTTAATAATCCGTTATTAACAGAGTATTGTTAGGATTACTGGCATAATGTAAAAGCACCTTAAAGGATTTACCAAATGTTAATCTCATCTTAATCCTTTTAACAAAATATTTTCTGATTTTAAAAAGCATAACACTAAACAGAAGTATCTAGAAAGGAAAAAAAAATGACTACATTGCTTTGTCAGTTTGAGTAGGTGTGTCTCCAACAAGGCCAGCTGTTCATTTATTTTTTCAGGTAATATTATCTGCTGTGGCTTCTTCGGCTTGGAAGACTTCTTAGAAGAACCCTAAAAACATTGGTTAAGTGTAAGAATGTACCTCAACATGTTTCAAAAACTGTCACTTTCAAATAATAATCTTTAAATTATTATTTCATACTTTGATGCTTGGTAGACAAAACTATGATCTACATGGCCAAGTGATATAAATTAATAATAGTAATAGTCATTTCATTCTAACTAAATAATAAACATCATACTCAGTGTTTTATATAAGTTGGCCAAAATATTTCTTGTCTTCCCTTCTCCCTTCCTTCCAGTAACTTCCACCCCCCCCTAACTAGCACCACCCCCTTCACCTAATACATACACTCTTCTGAAAGCAGATGAGGGTCGAACTCTAAAAAATCCTCAAAAGAAAATTCCCAGCCTGCCCTCAGCAATGTATTCCTTTTTCATTTTTCTTTTTTCCTTTCTTTTTCCCTGAGGAGCTTCTTTACCACTAAGCTAATTGCCTCTGCTGCTTTGCCTTTCAGTGAAACATAACAAGATCGGCAATTAGTGGATTAAGCATAGACAGGTCTGTGCTCAGGCTCCCCACCATGTTTTCAACAGTCTGAGCCTGAGAACTGAATGTGTTAATGTCTCCTGTACTCCAAAAAAAACAAAAAACAAAAACAAAACAAAAAAAAACCCTCCCAAGCCCCTATAGGTTTAAAGGGACCTTGAGTGGCTATAAGGAGTTCTGACTCCTATAAATTCGGTATTAGCTTCTCAGTCCCTATAGTCTTAGAAAGAAGTAGCATGACCTTCTGCTGGGCTTGAGGCTCCATGGAAAGAGGCAAGGAGTCCTGTCCTACAATGATGTAAAGGAACAGGATTGTGAGTCAAGGCCTGGGTGACATAAACGGCCCAGCTGATGGACTCTGAGAGTGAACACACTTGGGTGAAAAAGCCCTCAAATTGCATCCAGCTTAATCAAAACTCTCTCTAGACAAAATAACCCCCACCCCCCAAAAAGGATTATGGCTAAAGAAAAAAAAAAATGCATCCAGTAAAACAGTGGTGATTTTTGAAGCTTTTTGCGGCAAGCAAACACTTAACATATAATTCAGCATATAAAAGAGACAGAAATGGGGCTATTCCAACGGAAACAGAGTCCAGGAGTGATGTTCTCTACCCCCACCCCAGTCAGTGCAGGGGCTTCAGGTGACTCCTAGTGCTCCTCAGAAACCCAGTAAACTAAGCAGCATTTCATAATTTGACCCACAAAAACACATAACCACGTGGTCTCAAGAAAAGGCACTAAAACAGGTTCTATAAGACCCATGCTTGGGAGGCAGATATTAAAAAGCAGTCTCAGACATTAGCAGTCTCATAAAGAAGACAATTTAGGTGTCACAGTGAGTTTAGGAAAAATCTCCTGTGAACAAAGTAAAAAGCTCTGACATGTATTTACTACATTTTATAACCCACCCAGAATAAGAAAATCTCCAATTTGGTAGAGACTTTAGAGGGCTTTGCGTTCCAAGTTCAGCTGGGCGTAGGAAGCTATCAGTGCCTGACTAATGATCAGTACTGGTGAGAGGGGGGCTCTTCAGTATTCTAGCAGGAATTCCTTTAAATAAGGAAGGTCTTCACTATATATTACTTTTTGTCTATATAAATATGACAAATTTAAAACTGATCAATAGTCTAACACATTTGCTAATACTATATGACCCCACAAAGACTCAAATAAGTATATGTTTTAAGATGAGAAACAAAAATCAATTACCTCCTCTTGCATTTCTTCTTGGTCAGACACACCAAATAGAGATTTGCAAACTGATGTGATGTCCAACATCTTTTTTCCATAATTTATGATCATTACTGCCAGGTCATATTCTTTCCATGAACGCAGAATCTAATCAAAAATATTTATTAATTACCCCTGTTGGAAACATTTGTCTATTTTCAAGTGTCATCGACCACCTTTCATAAATTCACAAGTCCCGTTAATATTTTGAGTCTAAGAATTCCCCTGATTTTGTTAAAGAAATTGGAAATTTACCTCCAGATCCTATTTCCCTACAATTAAAACTGCATGATTCCACTGCTTTAAATAAAGGACAAATAACAAGATTATCTGATCAATTATGAATTCCCCATATTTCTGGGACTTATAGCCATACATGTTTTGGTGTAGGAAGTTAACAATTAAGAAAATATTTCCACTTAGAAGATCCATTTTAAAACAAAATCATTCTAAAAAGGCCATATAACTACCACCTCCTGTCTTGAGTTGCTTTCTATGTGAAATGCTACATTACTGCCATCATAATGTCTTTAGTTGGGGGGGGGTTATATCAGTAAATTATTTAAAAGATATTCTGGCAGTGGACTAGACTAGAGATGAGCTGTTTTGGTCAGATTCTCTGAGAACCGTAGGGGAAACAGACACTGCAACCATAAAAAGGGGAGCCCCTCTCATCCACAATTCGTTACTAATCACTATTCTTCGGCCTTCTCTTGCCAGGCCCTTGCCTACCTCTCTAGAGTACACCACTCATTTCCTTGTACTTCAAACTTACAAAATACTGAGCTGAATATAAATTCTGACACTCGCCATGGTTTCAGGACTTCATGCCTTCATACGGCTGAGGCATTTCTCAGAACTTGCCCCCCTTATTTATGTAGCTTTACCTGGTCATGAAAACCTGGGCTCCAGCATCGACAGGAAAAGTTTCCCAGGCCAGCAATCTAATTTGCATACACCTTGCTATAGTGAAGCATCATATGAAGGGGACGCATTCATGGTGAACCATATAGGGCAATTCTTTAAGAGTCTAAATAAACTTGTAGGGATTTGTTAGATGTAGGTGTGTTCTGTCGAGCTGAATAACTTAGTATTTAAGATAAGTAACAACTGTTACTTCCCATGCAGGGAAAGGATATATACGTGACTAGTTGCATAAATCTGGTAATACCTACCTGATCCAAAGTGCTAAGAACTGGAAATATTTCTGTGGAACCAGGCAATAGCATTAAACTAAGCTGACTGTGGAAAAGAATGTAGGTAGGAAAATGGTGAAATAAAGTTTGAAAAGGTATATGGGATTAGGTCAAACAGGGCCTTGAATGCCAGGCAAAACAGCCCAGTCTCATTATAAAATTGATATGAGAGAGAGTATGTTTTATTAGAAAGCCAAAATGAGCAAATACTTCCTCTTCTTTCAACTTTGCTTTCTGACATACTTGGGTCCAAGGCTTGGAGAGAAATAGAGAGAACTGTGCAATCTTTTCCCCTCATTTTAATATGCCAGTAGTAAAAGATAAAGAATTTCTCCAATCAGCAGAAAAATAGAGAACCAATTCTACTCAACACACCAAATGGTGAACAGAAACAAAAAGACCATGCCAAATGTTTAGCATAATAATTTTTAAACAATGCAAAAATAATGAAACATTTAAGATGACGTGTCTTAGAAGTGGCACTTTATTTGGAATTCTGACAACTTTTAAAAAAAATACTGCTGCTTAAAGAAGAAAGATTGAGCCATCTGAAAAGATTACCAATGTTTTAAACAGAACAGAGAAAAGAAACAGAGCCATTAGACTAATTGGGCTTTCCGTGTCATAACAGAAAATCCATACAAAAATGTGGTTATAAAAAATGAACAACTAAAATCTGGGACTCAAGGTGAGGCCAGGGCTCTGGGGCTATTGGTCAGGCTGGAGGAAGCTTCTGAAAGGGCATAACAGTTTGGGACAGAACCAGCTCCAATATCAAAATCCTGACATCAATATCCGTTTTACTTTTTACAAATGTCCAGAAACATTCAGGGTCATTTCTACAATAATATCACTTGGATCTCAATATGATTCTTCAAGTTGGGGGGGGGGGGGGTAGTGGAGTTGTGGATGGCATGTAAAGCAATGCAGGGCCAGCCCCAAGCTGCTGTGTGCTCTGGGAGAAAAATCACACAAAGCTGAGAGAGGAGACATGTAAATTCAAGGACTTCAACATGCACTAGGCCCCAAATGCTGGTCTTTTGTTCCAGGTCAGGAGTCTCTCCCATCTTCCACAGGGTCTGTTGTGAAACCTCCCGTTCTTCTCAATCTCTGAAACCCATCGTTACTCTCCACCTCCTCTCTCTCTCTCTCTCTCTCGGCAAATGACCTTGCTTCCTTTACACAGAAGAAATGTAGGGAAACTAGCTTATCTCCTACCTACACACTCACCTGTAACTATAACCATCCTACCTTCCTGTTAGAGGAGAGAGGTCAATCTCCTGTCCAGACTAATCCCTCCCACATGCACTAGGATCTCATCACCTCCTGCCTTCCCGGGGATCTCGCTCCTATATCCACATCCTTTCCCTCTCCTGGTTCCTTCCCATTAATGGTCAAATGTGGAGTACCTGGATAAACAGAATTGGCTTTTTGGTTGGTTGGTTGATTTTTAGCAGGAGAAGTTGCTATTGGCAAGCTGCAAGCAACAAGCTGCCTTAGAATAGAGTTTCTCTGTTATGGAAGAAATACTGCAGTAGCTGCTGTCAGTTATTTAAATGTAAAGTGAATAGTTGTCCAGTACCCTGGAAAGAAAGTGTAACCTGGCCTTCTCTTACTTGAGAAAGACACCCCTGTCCCAGAAATACTTAACTGATGGACGAGTTTGGGGGGAAAAGGCCTTTGTGGTCCAAAATGGCTTTGGACTAATCAACTGTCCAATTCTTCCTCGTGACTAATGGAAGCAGAACTGGTCCCCTGGATTAAGTGCACCCTTGAGATTCTTAAATAATTCTCTTCCCTTCTCACTCTCCACACTGTCCCCAGATGATATCATCTATTTCTATTATTCAGTTGGGTCCATATATTAATGATGGCTTTGTCTTTATACGTATTTGTCCTCTCTTGAACTCCAAGCCTATAGGTCCAATTATATAATATTTACCTCTTTGGATATCCTATTAGCCCCCAAATCCAATAGATTCCAAATTTATTATCTTTTCTCCCTTTCTTACCCCAAATTACTCCTTTTCCAGAGTTCAACAAATAGCATTGTATTCACCCAACTGCTGAGGCCAGACAGGTGGATTGCTGTTGACTCTTCCCTCTCTCTCCTTTATCTTCACATACTTAGCAGGTTTACAGGTTCTCAATTCTATCTCATAAATAACTCTTGAATCCTTTCAATCTATGTCCCTTTCAACTCTATGTCCCACTTTTCCACACTACAGTAGTCCCCCTTTTCCATGGGGGATATGTTCCAAGACCCCAGTGGATGCCTGAAACTGCAGATAGTACCAATACTGATATACACTGTTTTTGTCTACACATGTGTGCCCATAATAAAGTTTAATTTATCAGTCAGGTGCAGTAAGAGGCTAAGAACAATAACTAATAATAAAATAGAACAATTATAACAATATACTGTAATAAAAACTATGTGAGCAGGGTCTCTCTCAAAATATCTTGTACTGTACACGCTTCTCCTTGTGATGATGTGAGATGGTAAAATGCCTACGTGATGAGAAGAAGTGAGGGGGATGACACAGGTGTTGTGACGTGGCATTAGTCTACTACTAACCTTCTGACAACTCACTAGATGGAGGACCATCTGCTTTCCAAATGCAGTTGACCCGCAGGTAACTGAAACCTCGGGGAAGCAGAACTGCAGATAAGGGGGGACTGCCATAGTTCGGTTTATCAACTCTCACCTTCTACCTCATTCCCTGCCTCAGGTCTTATCCCACTCTGTTAGCTGTTGTGCCCCAGAATAATTTCTTTTTGCTAACATGCAAATTTCACTATGTCATTTCCAGGTTTAAAACCCTTGAATGGCTCCTCCCTGACCTCATGAGATGACCACTCATCATCTGGTACCTGTTCACTACTCCACTTTTTAAGGTGATTGAAACGTATCTTTTGTAATTAAAAATAAATCTGATTCTTCTTTTCCTTAACTGTAAGATTATTTCATATTTTCTCATTGATTGCTCCCTGAGGTAATGTTAATAATCTTGTTATCTGTCAAATATTTTTTAAGATTTGCCTGTAAGCCTGTAATATAGTGTCTTGTCATAAAAAAATTTTTTTTACTTATCATGTAATCTGTTTATCTATCTTTTTCTGTGTACCTTTTGAATTTTATGCCCTATTGAGAGAGGTCTCCTCTGACTTCAAAGCCATACAAATATCTATTTGTCTTTATTTTGTTTATGGTAAGAGGCTCTGGCTTCATTTATTTTCAGATGAATAGTCAGTGATAGCAGTACCTTTTATTAAATAAAGTATTTTAATAAATTTTCCCAATAACTCCAAATGCCACTTTTGTCATATATTAAGTTCTTCTGTAGACCTGGGGCTGGCTGGCTATTCCTGGACTCTTCTATTCCTCTAAACTATTTGCCAATTACTTAACACCATTTTTTATTGAAGTGGCCTTATAATAGATTTTAGTATCTATTGAGAACTTGTAAATTATTCTAATCAGTTTCAGAGAAACCCCATTGGGATTCTGACTAGAACTGTATTACATTTAAATACTATTTTTGGAAGGATTTCTATTTCTATGACAGTAAGTCTACCTATTCAGGAACTTGGGATGGTCTGCCATATGTTCAGATCTTATTTTGTGACCTTCAATAAGATTCCAGTTCTTTTATTCGGGTCTTTTAACACTTCGTTAGGCTTAAAATGTTGTGCATTTTTTTTCTCCAAGTTTTTATTTAAATTCCAGTTAGTTAATATACAGTGTAATATTAGTTTCAAGGGTAGCATTTAGTGATTTACCACTTACATACAACACCCGGTGCTCATCTCTAGATCTCAAGTGCCTTCCTTTTTTTTTTTTTTTTTTAATTATAATAGTTCCTTCCTTAATGCCTCTCACCTATTTCATCCACCCCCCTGCCCATCTCCCCTCCAGCAAACTTTCAGTTTGTTCTTTATAGTTAATGGTCTCCTATGGTTTGCCTCCCTCTCTTTTTTTTTCTTCCTTTCCCTATGTTCATCTGTTTTGTTTCTTAAATTCCATATATGACTGAAATCATGTGGTATTTGTCTTAAAATACTGTATATTATTAGTAGTATATTTTCCTCTCTCCATTTCTCATGGGCTACTGCTACTATTTAAAAAAATCAGTTTGTAAGCATCTCACATACCATCACTTTATAAATTCTTTTAATGCTAGTAATTCTTTTTACTAGATTCTCATGAGTTTTTGAGAACTGTACAATTACAAATGAATTATACTTTAATATTATAAAATTATTTCATATCCTTATCTATTACATAAGACAGAATCTCTACAATGAATCACACTATTGACAGTCAGATCCTATACCTGATTTTTAAGGAAACGGTTTCAGAAAATTGCCATTTAGTGTATTTGCTGTAAAATTTTGGTAAATGTCTTTATCATTGTCCAATAGACTCCCTCCATTCCTAATTTACATACAATTTTTTTTAGGAAAGTTTGCTAAGTGTTATCAAATGCCTCTGTAGCATTTTTCACTTAATCTAATTGTGATTTTTCTTTTTTAATTTGCTGTTGTAAAAAATTAGAGTTTTGTTTCAATTCAGACTTGATCTTTAATATTTAATAATGACACTGTCCTTAGACAGACAGTGACCAGATGACTTCCAGGAGTAGAGAAGGGTGATAAGACAAAACAGACTTGAAGAAAATCATACAATGCCTCTCTTTGTCCTGAGTCATGTTTGGGGCCCTGACTTCTGCCTTTTCAGATATAAAAATGGCTACTCCTCCCTTATTTGTGTTTGTATTTTCCCAGTACCTCTGTCTATCCATTTATTTTCAACCAGTGTTTGTCACATTGTTTTGCAAAGCATTTCTTGCATTTGAATCTGACTTTTTAGTTCATCTGGCCATCTCTGTCTTCTGAGTTCATTTACACTTAGTGAAGTAATTAATATTCTTAATTGTATTCCTTCTATCTTAAATACTATCTCTTCTTCCTTCTTAGTTTTGCTGAATTAGCCATTTTTCCTCCCTGTTATTCCTCTCTTCATTTTTTCCTGTCAATTTAGAAGTCCTACTGTGCTTTAAAGTTTTGCACATGGCTACATATTCCTGATTCATTTTTAAATAAAATAGTAATTTTATATTATATGTATTTTTTATACTATATGTATTTTTTTAAAACACACAACCATGCACCAAGCATCTCTACCTGGTCTCCCCTCCCTTAACCCCGAACAAGATAAAAGTTTTAGTTCTAGGTTATTAATAAGTTTTTTCTTTCAAAGATAACTCTTCTATTTCAAGAATTCCTACTTATCATTTATATTACAAAACCCACATCACATCATTATTACCTATTTAATTTTAATAATACATATATTGCAAGATTCGTTGCTCCCATTATTCCTCTCCTTTTTGTCTTTCCCTACCTTGGGATTTATCTCCTGAACCAATTGTCATTTGATAGAGTATTTCCTCAAGTGTTTTCCTCAGATAAGTACATGGGCAGAATACTTTTGAGATGCTGCACCCCTGAAAATGTTTATTTTGCCCTGACAAAGGAATGATATCTTTCCTGGTTATTAGTTTTTGGACCTCCATCTTATCCCCTCAGGATTCTACAAATGTTGCTCCAGTATTTTATCTTCTACTGTTGTTGATAAAAAGTTTGAAGCTAATGGATTCTCTTTCCATTGCAAATAACCTGTTCTTTGGTCTCAAAACTTTGAGATTTTAATTTATCCTTGGACTCCAAGAATCTCACCATCAAGTATCAAGACATGAGTTTTTTTTTTTATGTTATGTTAATCACTATATATTACATCATTAGTTTTTGATGTAGTGTTCCATGATTCATTGTTTGCATATAACATCCAGTGCTCCATGCAGAACGTGCCCTCTTTAATACCCATCACCAGGCTAACCCATCCCCCCACCCCCCTCCCCTCTAGAAACCTCAGTTCGTTTCTGAGTCCATAGTCTCTCATGGTTCAAGACGTAAGTTCTTAAATTAATCCGCCCTAGGACTTAGGGAGACTATTCTCCATTTTTTTTTTTTTTTAATTTCCTGCCTCCAGAACTTTTATTTCATGTTAGGACTTTTGGATCTGCTTCTGAATTTACCTCTAGGTAATTCCATGCTATGCTGTCAGATATTTCTTGAGCTTCCAGATTTGACTCAAGAAATACCATTAACTACAATCTTCATCTGTTTAATTTTTTTAATCAAAAATCAAATATTTTTTGTTTAGTTACATAAGATCTTCTGTTGTTTTGTTTTGATCATTTAATTGCATCACACCACCTTGAAAGTTTTCTTTCTTCTTTTTTTTTTTTCAAGTCACCTCTGGTCTTTTCCAACATAGTGAGAGTAAAAATAAAATTATTTTGTTGTTTGGCCTACCCCTTGGGGTTCTGAGTCCTCTTAAGTAAGTTATTATTTTTCTCTTCCTGCTAATGGCTACCCTCCCTCCATATTTGCACAGACTAGGTTAAAGATGTGTCTCCAGCAGTGGTAAACCAGTGAGCAATGGAAAGAATATGATTTTCTGCTCCTGAGGTCAGGCCATAAACAGCCAGCAAATCATGACTTTTTTGCTAAGATAGAAAGTAAAGGCCTCTCTGCTTCCAGACCTTCACTGAAGCAAACTTAAGTCCCAATTAAAGCGATGGATCAAATCAGCCCACCCATGCAGTATTCTTCCAGATCCCTACCAAATCACAAAGGTCCTGTGAGGACCATACAAAACAGGCAGGCAAATATGGCCCTTCTTTGAGGAAATTCACCGGATTCAGTCAACTAAAGCCTTTGAAGAAACACACAGTGCTGGTCTTTGAGCCAAGCAATGAGAATAAATAAGCTTACCTCTCGGCCTCTGGTCTCTTGGTTCTTTCTTGTTTCCAAGGTGAATGAGGTCCCATAAAATGTACTCTTTCCCAATCCTTCCCCTGGCCTAAGATACACCCTCCAGGCTCTACCAACTGACCCATGCAGGCAACTCTTGACCTAAAATGCTTTGTGGGTACTATTTTTAAAAGTATTCTATGTAATAAAAGTACCTTAACTTTCTAAATCATTGCTATTCCTAAATTTTATGACACTAGACAAAGAATGAGATAAATACCTTTGTTATGTAGAAGATACAACAGGCTATCATGTGCTGTACACTTTCAAAACTTGCAATATGTTTCTTTGAGTGGATGATATTTGGTAATCCTTGCAAAGCCACTACACACTTTATCAAGATCTAAAAAATAGAAGCACAATAATTTCTGTTGAAAAATATCACACTCACTCATTAGGAAATGTTCTATGCAAATCATGCAAGTTTTAAACCATCAAATTTTATTATTATCAATAATTGTCAATAAATTGCTTATCATGTATAAAAGAATGCACTCTGAGATAAAATTAATATATTCAATTTCAGATGAGTTTCTCAACTAAAGTAACTTGAAAACTAGTGTAGAAGATAAAATAAGTATACAAAGATCACAAAACAGCACATTTTGACAAGTGTCATAAAAAATATAGGCAGAATATTATATATACAAGACACTAAAGGCACATCCAGGCTTAGTAGGACCTTAAAAAACCATTTAGAGAAGGATGTACCATATTATATATACGGTAATACCAGGTACTTGAAAAAATAGTTTCCTTTAAAATTAAAACCAAGCATTCATATCCCATATCCCATAAATATTGGTGTTTACTTCCTAGTCCCCTTGCCTCATATTATGAGATCCTGAATTTGATCAAGAGATAGATAATTGGGGTGCCTGGGTGGCTCAGTCGTTAAGCGTCTGCCTTCGGCTCAGGTTGTGGTCCCAGGGTCCTGGGATCGAGCCCCACATTGGGCTCCCTGCTCCACAGGAAGCCTGCTTCTCCCTCTCCCACTCCCCCTGCTTGTGTTCCCTCTCTCACTGTGTCTCTCTCTGTCAAATAAATAAAATCTTAAAAAAAAAGAGAGAGATAGATAATTAAGTTTACCTTTCAATACTTTGCACTGTTCTGAGCAACATTACTGTCAGGAAAGTAGGGCTGAGATTGCATCAATCTATTAATCATCCAGATTATCAAAAGACAAATTAACATATGGATGTTGGTCTTTTGTGGACAGCCTAATTGCTTCAAGCCACCATTCTAACATTACTACTATTGTTACTGTACACTTAATGAGTATTTGTAATGCTTCTTTAATTCCTCCCCATCACCACACACCCCCACCCCACTACACCATATCCCCAAATGTTAGCAACCCAGTAGTTTTGTAGTTTTCTCCAGGCTCATATAATCATATATATACATATAAATACATAAACATACATAGAGGGGGAGTTAATGTTATGTCACAAAATGGAATTCCTAAACACTTGTTTGAACTGTGCATTTCTCCTTCAACCATGTCTTGTGAAAAATCCCTCCAAGTCTACAGGTGTAGTTCAAGTTCATTATTTCCAATGGCTGCATAATATGATTTAATGTGGAAGAACCATCATTTATTCAGCCATTTCCAGAATCTCCATGTTGCACACACTTTTACGGCTGACGTTTTACAATCTGGCATATATACTGGCCATCCTCCTGCTACTGCACTTTCTCTTTGTCTCCAGCTTTTTTTTTTTGCCACAACGAAAGGGCCATAAGAAACACCCTTGTACATGCTCAGTTGCCCATATGAGTGGCAACTTCAGCACCAGATTTGAGATGATACCTAGCGAGGATGAAGCACCATCTTCCAGGGCAAAGTAAACACTCTAAATCAATGACATTTATGTGGCGTTGTGTGCCCAGCAGGTAGAACACGTGAATCTGGGAACCAAGGGGTGGAACTAGGTATCTTACTAACTGGTAATTTTATTCTATGGGATAAATTGCTAATAGAGAGATTGCTGTGTCAAGTATATTTGTTTTTAATTTTAATTAAAATTAGATTTTAGTTTAATTAAAATTAAGATTGCTTTACCAAAATCCAAAGCCTAAAACAATTCACATGTTCCCCATCAATGAATGAGAATGTCTTTGCCCCATGTCATCACCAGCAAGAGGAGTTACAGATCTTTTCAATTCTGTCAGCAATATTACATTGTTCATTTAATGTGCATTTCTAAGGACACTCAGAGTTTGAGCATCTTTTCATGGTTCTTGGCCACTTGGATTTGCTCTCCTGTAAACTGCCTCTTCATATCCTGTGGCCATTTTTTTATTAAGTTATTGTCAATTTGTAAGACATTTTGTTATATATATTTATCCTTGTCTGTAATATATATAAAAATCCTTGTTAGATATTTGTCCTAAACCCACAAATTTTATACTACCTTTGTTATGGTCCCTGTTGTCACACATAGGCTGCCATAAATATAGTCAATATTTCTTATTTTTCTTGTTATTTTTAAGAGTTCTGTCTTACTTAAAAAGGATTCCCACAACCCTGGATTGCACATGTAATCTGTGATTTTCCCCCTAACTTTTTAGTACATCTGGACTTTTTATATATGTACAATATAGGTGTCAAACTCTATTTTCTTTCAGATGAATATCCAGGGGTTTCACCATCATTTACTAAAAATATCCAGTCTCTCCACTGAATTGGAATGCCAGTTCTGTCATATATTAAATTCTCATCCATACCTAGGCCTATTTCTAGAATCTCCTCTGTGTTCCATTCACTTTTCCTATTCCAAACAGTACAATTTAATTAGAAACTTCTTTCTCAAGGCTTTTCCTCATAGCTATAACCCATTCTCTGAGCTGTAGCTAAAGGCACCCTAAGTCAGTGGGATGCTAGAGGATGACAGTGGATTATCCTGAACTTGACCAACTGAGCACCAGTTGCAGCTGCTAGTCCCAATGTGGTATCCTTGCAAGAGGACCTTAAAAGCTATGCATTGCTATGGCTAATGTTCTCTTTTCTGTCCTACTAGGAAGAAGTACCAGAAGAAGTTCCCATTCATACTGGGAAGACAAAAGTATATACTTAGCATCTTGCCCAAGGGCCATGAAAATTCTCCCAGCCTCTGACATATTTTATGAAAGGACCTGAACTCTCTGGGCATGTCTCAAAACAAAACATTGGGCAATTACATCAATAACATGTTAATCGAAACTAAAGAGCAAGAAATGGCAAGTACATTAAAGACCGTGGTAAAATACATACCCTCCAGAGGATAGAAATAAACCCTGTGAAGATTCAGGAAGCTGCCACATTAATGAACTATCTGGGGTCTGCTGAGACACCCCATCCAAACTAAGTCTGACATATGGCATCTCTCACCTCTAAGAAGAAAGGACAATGCCAGGTAAATGCCTTTGGGTTCTGGAGGAAGCATTTTCTACACTTGAGAATGCTGCTCTACAAGCCATCTACAAATGACATGGAAGGCTGCCAACTATGAATTTAGATTTCAGATTCTGGAGGCTGATCTCCTAAGCAACTGAACTCCTAAACGTGGGGACTGTGGGAGGAGGTACGTCTATGCTCCAGTATAGCCACTCCAAGGCAAATATTTGTTAAATTACTTAAGCCCCTGGTTAGTTTTCTCAATGGTGAATTAAAAATCTTTATGCTGTTCATGAGTTCAGTCACATCTTCTTGGTTCTCAAAATCTGAGTTGATGATGATGATAATGATGACAATAATGATGACGATAAAAACTTTCTAAAAGTATCAGCAGCGAAACCTTATTTCTGTCATGATTTCCCTGTGGTAGGCAGAATTCTAAAATAGTCCACAGGATTCCTCCCCCGGGTGTACAAGCCCTGTATAATCCCTCCTTCTATGAGTGGGTAGGACCTGTGACTATGATGAGATCATCACTCTCATGACTACCTTATGTTATGTAAGACTCCTCATGCATATTACATGAGGCTCTCCTGCTGGTCTTGAGGAAGCAGATTGCCACATTGTGGAGAAGACCATGTGGCAGGGAATTGGTGGTGAGCCTTTAGGCGCTAAGGACCCCCTTTCACAGAAGCACAAGGAAATGAACTCTCTCAACAACCAGTGAGCTTGGAAGAGGCACCAGAGCCTCAAGTAAGATCACAGCTCTGGCCAACACCTTGAGTTCAGCCTGATGAGACCCTGAGCAGAAGACCCAGTCAACCCGTATCCAGCCTCCTGTCCCACAGAAACTATGAGATAGTAAATGGGTTTATTGTAAGCCACTAAGTTTACAGTGATTTGTTAGAAAGAAGAGACAACTAATATAATCCCTTCAGCCAGATCTCACCTACTCTTTTTCCATAAATTCCAACTCTTCCATCACCAAGAAACCAAATATTTTTTCTTGGGTCATCCACCAATTTTTTCCCTACATGATGATGGCTTTAACAATATGTTTTTGAGCAAGTACTGCTGTTTCTAACATCATGCAAGCATAAAAATTGAAATGACTTTAAAAACCTAGAAAAGCAGATTGCTAATGTTTAAACATGGACAGCAGTGGGGCTGAATGTTTTCAGAGAAATACATTTTAGTCCTTATTTATGGTTGCCCAGACATAATTTAAATTATTAAAATGTTTTTCAGTTAACTCATGAAATTTCCCAACACCTGTCTTTGACCTATTTGTACATTACAAAAGATACACTGCTTTTTCTTTTCCAAAATGCATTGTTGAGGGCGCCTGGGTGGCTCAGTTGGTTAAGCGACTGCCTTCGGCTCAGGTCATGATCCTGGAGTCCCAGGATCGAGTCCCACATCGGGCTCCCTGCTTGGCGGGGAGTCTGCCTCTCTTTCTGACCCTCCCCCCTCTCATGCTCTCTATCTCATTCTCTCTCTCAAATAAATAAATAAAATATTTTTTAAAAAATGCATTGTTGAATTGCCTTTGCAAAAATACCCTTATCTAAGGGCATAAATATGCTTACCTGTATGACAGGTACCAAAACAATATTGTGGTAGATTATAGGAGCAAGAAGGCCATAACACTGAGTCACAGCTTGAAGGACATAACTGGAATCATTTAGGTGGCTGCTGAGTTCCAATGCCACTAAGACTCTCTCACATTCAATTAGTCTAGTAATCTGTAATGGAACAGATACTGTTACCCAAAGAGAACATCAGGTGCTCCACCAATGTGTCTCTAAGGAGAAGAAAGGGTAGGAAATGTGATCGTTGTGGCTCAACAACATGCTGGTATGTTAAAATGTTGATTTTAAATCAAGATCTAAATTCAAGAACAATTCTAACTCCCCAACAGTGCTACATAAGGGTAAGACAACCTTAGACTTAAACTTCAGAATATTTTGTAAAATAATACAAATACCACTAGTAATGAAGAAAGAACTGATCTTTTTTAATTGGTAAAATAAAAACTTGGCTATATTTTAATGTTAGAAAACACCTAGTCTTTTCAAAACATAAATCTTATAACAAATAATAATTAAAATATTATGTCGCTCTTAATACTGCTCCCACTTAAATAACAAAGTCCCATTTTCTCTCTGGATTTGTGAAAAAAAAAAAAAAAAAAAAGATAAATTTTCAGTAGACCAAACTAATCTTCTATTATACTTTTGCTACTTAAATAAAAATGGTAGTAAAATAGAAAGTTAGGCGTTTGTGATTAAGCTACTTAAAAAAAAAAAATAGGGGCCGTATCTAACTTTTCCTTTCCCTTTCCTGAAGGAAGATTTCACTATGTTTCTTGCCTTTTATTTTGAAAGATTTATTTACTTATTTAAGAGAGAGAGCAAGCATGCAAGTGGGGGGAGAACAGAGGGAGACAGAGAGAAGCAGACTCCCCACTGAGTGTGAAGCCCAACACACGGGGCTCCATCCCATGACCCTAAGATCATGACCTGAGCCGAAATCAAGAGTCAAATGATCAACTACTGAGCCACTCAGGTGCCCCTATTTTTCTACATATACATACAAAATTATGTATGAAGAAAACTTATGAGGGGCAACCAGAAATTTCCATAGAGTAAATTTTTAGTAGAATGGTAGTTTAGCATTCTGGAATCCATTGAAGTACTTAAAGACTGTCTTTATTTACAGACTGAATGCAACGTAGTAGGAACAGGATGATGGTTATGAGTGCTTGGGCTCTGTAAGACTGTGAACTTGCCCTGGACAAAAGGGTCATGTCTTTTTTTTTTTTTTTTTTTTTCATTTTTGTATCCACAGGCACTGGCATAGTCTCACATAACAATTTATTGGTTGATTAAATAAATAAATGCATGGGTAGGAAAAAGCAACTGTGAAAAGCAAACACCTGGGAAAAGTCTCGCTGTGTCTAAAGTGAGCAAAGAAGGAAAGAGGAAGAGGGAGAAAGAAGAGAGATGCTCAATCTAGAATGAAAACAAGAGTGAAGGACTGTTTTTAAAAGCCAGATGTTAAGGTTAGAAGGTTGCAGAGGTACAGACAGCAATATTTATAACCACCCTGAGAATCCATCAGTAGGAGATAGGTTACATTCCTGCCTCTATACAGGAATGCAATATTAAAATTAAAAACAATTTGGTATGAAAACAAATGCTCAGTGATATTCTTCACTCAGGAAAGGCAACAGTACCTGAGACAGAAATTCAGGAAAAACTAGCCAAAATGGGCAAGACCACACCAGATGTCATCTCTGTATTTGGATTCAGAACCCATTTGGGTGGTGGCGAGACAACTAGCAAAGAAAAACGAACCCAACCATAGGCTTGCAAGACATGGCTGTGTGAGCAGAAAAAGACCTGAAGAAAACAGGGAAAGGAACCCAAGAACAGAACGAAGAAGGTCAGGGGGACTGCCAAAGCCAGCGCTGGTGCTGGCAACAAGCGAGCTGGAGACTGGACACAGAGGGAGCAAAGGTTCTGCCGTGACTTTATCTGTGGTGATTGTGCAGATCTGTCATGAGAGGATTAATAAACTAAGAACTTGAAAAAAATCTGGTAAGTTGATATGTACCTGCATGAAAATATGTTCAAGGCAAATTATTAAAAATGTTAAATAGGCACACTATGGAATAGAAAGTAGACTGTGATATCATTTTTGTAAAATAATAGCAATAATAATAATTTGCCCATGCATATTTTTAAGAATCAGAGATACAAAACAAACAAAATCATAGTATTTTTAGGAGTAATAGGATTACAATGCATTTCACTTTGTAAATTTTAATTTTTGAATATTTGAAATTTATACTACTTTTGTAGAGACACAAAAGATAAACTGAAAAGAAGAAAAATATATATGAACTTGATCCTATGAAACCATTATATGGAATATCAAATAAACCTGCATAATCATAAAATGACCTCTCAGTCCATTCACAGATCAGGATATGGAATCCCAAAAGAACATGAATTTGAAACGTCAAGAAACAAATAAAGGGAAATCAGCACATTTTTGGTCATTTTAAAATCACTTACTTGTTGAGAGGGAAAAAGCTCATTGCCTTTAATACTATCACAGAAAAGATTTTCTTCTTTAATTTTAATGTCACTTGTTACAAAAATATTTCTAAGAAAAAGGTATAAGAGGATTGAAGAAGTCTCTGCCAAAATATCTGAATATAATCTGCAAAAGGAAGTAAACAGTGTTACAAGTATAAATATAAAATGAGTTAGCATGTAAACACCCCTTTTTAGATTGATTTGTTCTTAATATCTACATAGTGATCCCAAAATAGCAGCAAAAATTTGTGGAACAACTTCTCTCACACAGCTCTTTAAGTTAAAATTAAAGACTATGTTTAACAACAAGTTGGCAACTAAGAAAATTAAGCTGCTGACATATTGTCACAGATACATAAAAATAACTATTGGTAAAGTAAAACTTTCTGGTTCTAATATACAAACTTCTTTTCTATCAACATAATGAAATCATGATAAGATATTCAGAAGTTTGGAAAATAGGCCCAATATTTCAATTAATAAACTTTCTGAAAATAAGGGTCACTTATAGCAAAATCCACCATGGGTAAAGAGAAAAGGAGAAAGAAAGAGCAGGGAGGAAATGTGGGAGGGAGGCAGAGTCTTAATAACTCTTGGATTATTTTTAATTGTCTTTTCTAAATTGCAGTCAACAGTGCCAATTATTGGCAAAACTGCAAAATCTGCAGCCTTCCTTCTGTTTCCAATATTCCCCTCCTTGCTCTCAGCCTTACGTGGTGACGAACTTTCCCTTCTAAGCTTCAGGTCCACCCTCTATCTCTAAAAAACAGGAAAGGATCTGACATCAGTAATTCACACTTGATCATGATCCGTTTCACCACCATGTTAAACGCTGAAATTGTATTTGCTAGGAGAATGTTAGTTCTCCCGCTCCTGCAACTCATACCGAACTCTCTCTGTGTCCACATGGTGATTGATCATCAGTACCTGGACGCAGACAACTCGTCCAGGCTGCTGCCTCCTCGTGGCTCCATTTCCCACCCCAAAGAGCTCACACCCTGGCCAGTCATTTCAATAGTAACCTCTCTACCACTTCCAGGTCCGCACCCCTTCCTGTAAGCCGTAATCAGCTTGCCTGACCATGCGTAGATGTCACTGGCTGCTTGTCTATCCCTGCTACAACGGTCAGTCGCTTACCCACTTATTTCTTCTCCTCATTTGATCTTTCCTTTTCATTCAAACCAGCATTTGCCAAGCACCTACTATGTAGAAAATACTATTCGAGGCCCTGGGATATAAAGATGAGTCCAATGTGGCCCTTACCCCGAAGAACTGGGCTCCACTACAAATGGCTGTTATGCGATATCGACTTGGTCAGTAGTCCTTCTCAGCAACGCTGAGGTCTCTTTGCTCACATTCCTGACAGCAAATGTCCTAAACCCCCTCTTTCCACCCTGTGTGCCCTATATCCCCCAGGCTCTACCACTGTAGTGTCATTATCGTGGGAATGTGCTTGTATCCTCAGTTTCTCCCTCTCCACTGTCTCCTCTCCCTCCACCCTCAAGCACGCTTTCCTGAAGCCTGCCTGCCCCCTCAGGGTTCTGCCATCCTCCTCTTTACCATCAAACTTCACATGAGTGATCTTAGCTTATTCCAATTCTCCACTTTCATTTACGTTCATTTCTTCTTACCCAATTGCAAAACGTTTGTGGCCCACCACACCACAAAAACAGCTCTCTTGAACTCATCAGTAGCCTCCTAATTGCCAATTCTAAAGGCTTCCTCTTAGTTTTTATCCTACTCAACCTCTCTGCTGCTCCTATTGAGCAACTTCCCTGCCTGACCTTGCACTAGCATTTGATACTGCTGACCAGTCCCTCCTGGGTGATCCTCTCACTTCCCTTGGCAATGCACTTTTCCAGACTTTCACCTCCTGAACTATTCTTTTTTGTAGAATAAGTTATGACAGTTGGGTGGGCTTCCTCTCTTTCCTTTCTTCCTTTCTTCCTTCTTTTCTTGTAATGCAAGAGTCTGACTTAAGCTTTGATTGCCAAAGCATCCACTTCAGAGATGGCTTTCTCTAATAAATACATTGCCAGCCACACAACTAGATAAAGAGCCAGGTAGCCAGGCCACCTCTGCCACTGAGACTCCTTTGTTTTAGAAATCTTAGTTGATTTCAATAAATGACAATTGGGGCCATTTGTTTTGTTTTGTTTTCTCTTCCCTTGCTTTAAACTCTCTTATTTTTTAAATTCAACAACAAAGAGTGAGCCCATGAAATCCTAGGCATGAACCCTTTACCTCAATAAAAGCAGAACCCCAGGCCCATGCTGGCTCTCTCTCTTTACCTATGACCTGCTGTGGGGCCCCAAGTGTGTTGTGTAATTTCCAGATCCTATAAGTAGTAAACCTTTATTTTTTTCAAAATTTCCAGATGGTTATTTCTGAAGGGCGTCTTGCAATCATAACAAGAACCACAAGGGCTAGTTCAGATACCATATTGGTTATTGATGGCCTCACACCAGTGTAAAACATTTTCAGCCCTTCCTTGGTTCCATCTCCTGCTTCAGCCTCTTAAATGTAAGCAATGTCCAGCATTCAATTCCAGCTTCTATCTTTTCTGCAAAACAAGTCTTCCTTGGGAGACAGCATTCATCAAAATTCCGATGATGACCTCATGGACAATTTCTCAATCTATCTCTAGCCTTGATTTCTCTCTTAAGCGTCAGCCCTAAATATTCAATTACCTACTGGGCATCTCATATCCACAGAGGCATCGTGCTGGAAAACTAAACTCAAAATATTTCCTATCAAATTCATTATCTCCTCCAAAAACTTGTCCCACCTCTCTTGTTCCCCTAGTACATGTCATAGGCCTGCCTGCCAGTCAGGGAACAACGACAATCCCAGTCAACTTCACTACCTCCACTCTCTTGTCCTCATGTCACATAAAACCTTCCAAGCTCTGTCTCTTTCTCTTCTGAAATGCCTCTCAAATCCATCCTGCATAGCACCTAGCATCCTTGTACATGGTAAATGCTAAGTCTGCATGTGTTTAATTGAATGGAATTATACCTATATGTGAATAAGCATTATCAAAGCCTTGCCTCAACCTGCATGAGCATTTAAGGTCATTATCTTTGACTGAGGAATGAAGGGTTTTATCTTCTTATTAAAGACATTAACAAGCAGGTGAAGGAGATTGTTGTTTTTGAACTCGTTGTTGAGACAGCCTGAAATCACACTAATGCTCATTTCTGAGGCTGTTGTTAAACTTTGCTTTTTAAGGAAAAACAGCTATAAAGCAAAGGATGGCCTGTGGTTTTATATGGCTCCTACCAGCCTGTTTGCCATTGCTGGGAGCCTCTAATCCTGGGAGCCTCTTCAAGCAAAGGAAAAACCTTCTTATCCTAATAGTCCATTCATGAGACTATAACTTGAACCCCAACCTGACTGTTCTTGTTACAAAAATCCTCAAAGCATATTTGGTGTTTTCTAGTATAACTGACAATATCTTGGTTAGTATTTGGTATGTTTTTTCCCATAGCCTTCATTAGTCTAAATTCAGAATGCATCGATATGCTTCCTGTGCTTTTTCTGACTCTGGCAAAGAAGTTTCTAACAAGGACTCAAGAACGTGGAATGTAGATACTTTGTGTGTGTGTGTGTGTGTGTGTATGTGTAGATACCTATTAAAACACTTGTTAGAAATAGTTTTAAATTGACTATCTTAATATGAAATTGAAAATTAATTATAGGCTTCACACCCAACACCCATATTTTCAATAGGCAAATTAATATTTTAAAGAATATTTCTAATTACCTTCTCTGTGTAATAGTCATTATATTGCTTAAACAAATAACAGATTGTTCATCTTGATGTGGTGAAGCAACAAAATAATCCCAAACTGGTGAGAAAGCCTTCTTAGCCAACTCATAGGTACCAGCCTGATAGGCAACCTACAACAAAAAGTACATTGTCTAATGGGATATTTTTATCTGTGAAATGTATCTTTTAGACAGGAATTCTGATAAGGTCCGCTCACACACTAATTTCTTACACAGTTGTGCACATGTGCTGTTTTGTTCTACAGGGCCACAGTAAGATATGGCCACTGGCAAGGGAGGCAGACACATTTTGAAATCTCTCTTATTTCTAAATTGCATGGAAATTTGAAACTCTGTAAGGATGTTTCAAATCCTCATAAGCAAAACAAAGATCACATCTGAGCCAAATTAATTTCATTTCCGTCTATCTCGGCAGTGCACTCCATTTATTATAGACACTGTTATAATGAACAATCTGTTCCAAGAGAAACAATCAGATTTCCCAAACCCAAAATACGAAATATACTTCATTCTTTTCTGGTTCAAACTGACACTCTCAGAGCTTTTGTGCAACAAAGGGTTCACAGCTAAAAAGAGTGAAAAATAAAACAGAAATGCTTCCAAGAGGCCATGAGATTTTTAATTCAACACATTCAACATTAGGCAAAATAACTGATTTCGCTGGTAAAACAGAAGTTCAAGAGAAGAAAAACCAACAACTTACCTTTTTCTTTTGGTAGAATATATTTCTTTTTTTTTTTTCTTTTTTTTTTTTTTTTAAAGATTTTATTTACTTATTTTTGAGAGAGAGAATGAGAGACACAGAGCATGAGAGGGAGGAGGGTCAGAGGGAGAAGCAGGCTCCCCGCCGAGCAGGGAGCCCGATGCGGGACTCGATCCCGGGACTCCAGGATCATGACCCGAGCTGAAGGCAGTCGCTTAACCAACTGAGCCACCCAAGTGCCCCTAAAGGGAGACTTTTAAGCAATCTCCTTTAGTTGACCTGTAAAACCAAGTTTAAGCCATCCCGATCTTATGCTATACATATTTAAATATTTTATTTTTCACAGTCATTTCTTTTTTTTTTTTTTTAAAGATCTTATTTATTTATTTGAGAGAGAGAATGAGAGACAGAGAGCATGAGAGGGAGGAGGGTCAGAGGGAGAAGCAGGCTCCCCGCCGAGCAGGGAGCCCGATGCGGGACTCGATCCCGGGACTCCAGGATCATGACCTGAGCCGAAGGCAGTGGCTTAACCGACTGAGCCACCCAGGCGCCCCGGTAGAATATATTTCTTTACAGATATTCCCTACATTCTATTCAAATAGAACGACAATATGAAATCTCACCAAGTGAGTTTGTGCTGCTGCAAATCCTTAATGGAAGCAGGTAGGATATAAAGTATAAATAAATTCATTAAATTAAGTATGCAAATGACATGTCGCTAGAATACGTTCCACTCAAGGGAATAACTTACAGGGCCAGAACTTTTTAAACCTGCCAACCCCGCACTCATAATCAACCAACCGGTAAGGTTTTACGAAGCTTCTACTCTGTGCTAAGCACTGTAAGGACAGGTTCTTCAAAGCTTAAGATGACCTTACACTCCATTAAACTCTAATCAAATTACAGACATAAAACACATGAAATCACCAGAAAAACTACAAAGAATAACATAATAATTGTGGACACTGAGAAAAGGAGAAATGAAGGCTTCAAAAAGGAGTCGGGGCTTGAGTGGAACCCTCAGGCAGGAGTAAGGTTCAGATGGGCACAGTTTAAAAAGGGTCCTATAGTGAAAATCACCATAGTGCATTTAGGAGAGACTGGAAAGACACATCAGAATTTGAAGAAAAGCAGGAAATATGATGGACAGGTAAAATGGGATATGATTTCAGAAGGCCTTGAAAATCAGGTGGAAGTATTTAAAGATGTCAGGGACTGGTCCAAGCACTCTACACGCATTATTGTATTAACTCCCCATTACAGCTTTATGAGGTGAGCTCTATTACCATTCCTATTTTTCAGATGAGGAATCTGAAGCATTAAGAAGTTAAATAATTTGTACAGAGCCTGATGTTCAGTAAAAATAGTAGAGCCAAGACTTAGAGTGGTAGATGAGGTCACTTCTCCGGCTGCATTGGTCAAATGAAGGAGTTGGACTAAGTGGTCACTAAGATACCTTATAATTCTAACACTTAACATGGAAATTAACAACAAATGATGTATGAGTTGGGTGAAATTATAATTGAATGTTCTTTCCTTTTAAAATATATCCTTCTAAAAATAATGTCATTTATTCAATCATTGGACATTGTAAAACAAGAAAAGATGCCATGATAAAACTAAGGTTTGTAAATTCATGAGTTTTTGCGGGTTAACACAGCAGTGCCATGATATAAGATGGTGACCTGGTAGTAATGGGTAGAATAGATTTTAGAGGGGGTGAGGTTAAAATGAGAAAGAAGCACTAGAAGACTAATGATATAATTAAGTACAGTAGAGACCTCCTCCTTGATACATGACCTTCTCATGGTTTATAAAGTTCCACACTTGGTTTTTTTCCCCCCCACATTCCTTTTCAGTTGCCTTTGCAAGCTCCTACTCTTTTCCCCAATCTCTTTATATTGGCATGTCCCAGGGCTCAGTCTTTGGACCTCTCCTCTCTTCTATCTGTATTTATTTCCTCAGTGAAATCATCCAGCCCCATGGCTTTAATGGTCACATGACTACTCTCAACTCCTCCTGCCCAGACCTTTCTCCCACACTCCAGATTCATATATCTCACTGACTACTCAACAGTTCTCTCTGAATATGTAATAAACATCTTACCTCAACATGTCTCAAAATGAATTTCTGATCTCCCCTAGTCCCAAATCTATACCACCCACAGCATTCCCGAACTCAGCTAATGTCAAGCCTATCCTTCCAGTTAGTCAACTAAATATCTTAGAGTCATATTTTATTTTTTTCTCTTTACATTATTTCCATGAGGAACTCTTGTTAACTCTTCCTTCAAAACATATCCATAATCTGACCACTTCTTACCACATCAGCTACTACCACATGGCTAAGCCACCACAATTTCTCATTGGATTACAGTAGTAGATAGTCCCTCTGCCTCCATCCCTGCTCTATTATGGTCTCTTCCTAACATACAGCCAGGGTGAGTCTCTGAAAATGGAAATCACATTATGTCATCCCATTTCTCAAACAACAACAACAAAACCTCCCCAGCGGTTGCCCATTTCACTCAAACTAAAAGCCAAAGTTCTTACAATGGCCTAGAAATCTTGTCATGGTCTGCTCCCTGACCCGCCTACTTACCTTTTACCTCCCT
The DNA here is from genome assembly GCF_029215605.1 of Mirounga angustirostris. Classification (NCBI taxonomy): domain Eukaryota; kingdom Metazoa; phylum Chordata; class Mammalia; order Carnivora; family Phocidae; genus Mirounga; species Mirounga angustirostris. The sequence goes on from NW_026991713.1 coordinate 24,259,285, forward strand.
AACCAATTATTTTACTCTTCATGGATCCCTCTGGCTCCAGCCCCACTGGCCTCCTTGTTGTTTATCAAACATACCAGGTACACTTCTGAAAACAATAGGGCTTTTGCCCTAGCTCCTTCTGCAGAATGTTTTGCCTCCAGAGACCCCCACCCCACACCTCCTTTAAGTCTCTGCTCAAATCTCACCTTCTAGATTTTTTTATTTCTTTGAGAGAGAGAGAGAGAGAGAGAGCACAAGCAAGGGGGAGCAGCAGGCAGAGGGAGAAGCAGATTCCCTGCTGAGCAAGGAGACCGATGTGGGACTTAATCCCAGGACCTTGGGATCATGACCTGAGCCGAAGGCAGACCCGTAGCCAACTGAGCCACCCAGGCGTCCCTCAAATCTCATCTTTTAGTTGAGTCTTCCCTGATCACCCAACCCAATTTAATATTCTGATCTACCCTCCATTCCCTCATTTCATACTTCTCATTCCTACCTCTATACAGGAATTAGACCATACTCCACTTTTTCCTTCCATAGAACTTATCTTGTAACTAATTTACTTACTTACTCTGTTGGTTGTTTATTACATAGATCTTATCATGGCATTTTGTTTATTTTGCTTAGAACAGTGGTTCTCAAAGAATGGTCCGTGGACCATCAGCATCAACATCACCTAGGAACTTGTTAGAAATGTAAAATTCCACACCCTACCCCAGACCTAGTGAATCAAAACCTCTGATGGTAGGACACAACAATCTGTTCAACCAGCACTCCAAGACACACACTCAAGGTTTAGAATCACTAGCCTGCAGCAATGCGTAGCACAGAGTAAGCACACAATAATAGCATGTTAAATAAATTTTAAAATCCTCTTTTCCTGGTAATTTCCCTCTACCCACAGAAGAGGACACTCAGCAATTCTACTGTAACACAGCTGACTGCCCCAGGGTAAGTGCCTGACTCAAACTGGGTGTTTTAGACGTGGATGGAACTGGAGGGTGTTATGCTGAGTGAAATAAGTCAATCAGAGAAAGACACGTATCATATGACCTCACTGATATGAGGATTTCTTAATCCCAGGAAACAAACTGAGGGCTGCTGGAGTGGTGGGGGGTGGGAGGGATGGGGTGGCTGGGTGATAGACATTGGGGAGGGTATGTGCTATGGTGAGTGCTATGAATTGTGCAAGACTGTTGAATCACAGATCTGTACCTCTGAAACAAATAATACATTATATGTTAAAAAAAAAAAAAAGAAGATAGCAGGAGGGGAAGAATGAAGGGGGAGAAATCGGAGGGGAGACGAACCATGAGAGACTGTGGACTCTGAGAAACAAACTGAGGGTTCTAGAGGGGAGGGGGTGGGGGGATGGGTTAGCCTGGTGATGGGTATTAAAGAGGGCACGTTCTGCATGGAGCACTGGGTGTTATACGCAAACAATGAATCATGGAACACTACATCAAAAACTAATGATGTAATGTATGGTGATTAACATAACAATAAAAAATTTTTTAAAAAACTGGGTGTTTTATAGCCCCCTCTACAAAGCAAGCCACCCAAAGTGTGGTTCTGCTGTCGAGGCTAAAGGCACTACATGCACCAGGAGAATTTGAGAGAAAGTTTATTACTCACACAAGGGGCTCCCAGGGAGTGTTGGGCAGGCACAAGCAGGCCTGGGAAGGAATGTGTTGGGCCTTGATTAGTGGCTGGAGGTGGGGAGGGGTAGGGATGGGAAAAGCTGTTGCCACCTGGGAGATTTAAATTTCCTGTTAGCACCAAAGGTGAGCTCACAGACCTCCTATCAGCCTGCCTGTGTATGGAACCAAAGGAGAAAAGAGGGGTGAGGTTTAAAAACAAGTCAGTGGTCAAACATCAAAAAAGATGTCAGACTCATTTTATATGGTGGGCCACTCAGAATCTCTTTCCTAGGAATCTAGAATCCAGATTAGGAGCCAGCCAGGCAGTTTCTGTTTATAGCTGAAATGGAGGGATATAAAAATGCAGGAGCTGCCATTTTTCCTTCAGAGATGGAAAGTAAAGAAAGTCAGTCTTTAGAAGGAGAAAAAGAAGCAGATATATACAGAGAACCAAAGGTATGAGACCTACAGTTGCCTGGAGTCCACAGCCTTCCCAGGGCCTAGCTGCATTCCCCCAAGCCAGGCTAGTGCCCTTAACTTGCGATCAGAGTCCTAACTGAAACCATAAGTCAACATTACCTAAATATAGGTTATTGTTGTAGTAATGAGATTAATAAAAAAGACAGTTCCAAGGAAGGAGAGATGACATCTAGCAGAGAACCTAGCACAAAACAGACAATAAATAATTCATCAATAAACACATGAGTAGAGAGAGTAGCAATATTCAGTTAGAGGATAAAAGGAAAAAGAAGAGTTGAAACTTCCTAAAGAGCTTTAAAAATGGGATGACTACCTTTTACCTGGTAGATTTATTGTTTTTAATTTGGTCATAGACAAAGAGCAAATCTCTATTTATCAAAGAGTTTTGGTGAATTATTCATAAAGTGAAAAAAAAAAAAAAGTATGAATTTCATTGTCTTTACCACCACTGCTATTACTGACAAAGCATTCCTGTCCCAGCAACAAACTCTACTGCCAATACTGATCATCAAGACCCACTGAGCAATACTAACCCAGGGAGAGAAGAGATGGCAGAGACATGGGCTCTAGAAGAACCGGGCCCATGTTAGAAGTTGAATATATGACTTCCTTGAACCTAGACAGAGCAGTAGAAAGGTATGAGCTGGTTCAAGTATCAGGCTTACCATCTGATACCCAAGTTACTGTGGGTTACTTAATTACATGACCTCCTTGAGACACCCTTTCTCAAATAAAATGGCAGAGGAAGGATTAAATTCATCTCAGTTTCCTCAACTATAAAAGTAGTAATACCATCTCACTGAGTTATTGTAATAAACATAATAATGAATCTTTAAATACCTGGAACATAGTAGTTTTTAATTAAATGATATCCCCCATTTCTTTTTCTCAATAAGCCATTGTTTCCACTTATTATTTGACTGAGCAATATATGACATTGGGTCTTATATCCATTTTAGAGATAGGGAAATTGAGACCGAGTAATTTGCCTAAAATCCTAAAATCCTGCTCAGAGGTTTCTAATTTTCCACATTCTATATTACATTATCTAGACATTCCTGACTTAAAGGGGAAAAATAAAAACAAATGAAGCTATAAAGGGGGGAAATTAGAAAATATATCACTCATAATCTTTTTTCAAACAATTTTCCAGATAATCTAAATTAATAGCTTTCTACATTAAGGGGAAACCTAGTGAAGATTCAACTGATTTTATTAATGTGTATAGAATAATGCTGAGTTGAAAGTCCAACCTAAAATTCCAAGCCAAGTTAATCATAGGCATTTAGTGAAAATGTCTCTATTTCTTACTATAAAATATATATGATAATATTTTTTAAAAGATTTATTTATTTATTTGAGAGAGAGAGCAGGATAAGGGGCAGAGGGAGAAGGAGAAGGACAAGCAGACTCCCCACTGAGCATGGAGCCCAACGCCAGGCTCAATCCGAAGACCCCGAGATCATGACCTGAGCCAAAACCAAGAGCCGGACGCTCAACCGACTGAGCCACCCAGGTGCCCCATATGATAATATTTTTTAAAGAACTGAATTATCCTGAAACTAAAAACTAACCACTCTCATGAAAAATAGATTGCAATTCCAAAGGAAAGGGACATTTTCTTGCTAGTACTTAAAAGCTTAAACTTGAGCTGTAAATTAAGTTTTACTAAGTAAGAACATTTTTCTTCAGTCACTTAACATTATGAGAGAGAATGCTCATATGCTGTCATAAATGAATACAGTACTGCAAATATAGTATCAATAATGAAACACTGGGCATTACTTTATGACACTTCTCATTATTCCAGCAGAATAGCTTGGACTTCGTTTTATTAACTTCTCAATGAAAGTTCTGCCAAATGAAACCCAAAAGTCAAACCTCCCTGGAGAAAAATTAGGCCTTGATAAAATATTCGGTTCCTCACTTTGAAATAACTCCATCACTGCAAATTAGGGAATATATTAGATTCCAAAGAAATAAAAACATCAGAAAACCATGAGCCAATATGACATGCTAAACCAATGCTAGACAAATCCTAGCAATTCTCTCAATTTAATTTTCTTTGAAAAATATGATAATGTAAAATACCACTAAGATCTTACCTTATTATTCTAATCAACAATTAAGAGAAAAATAATAGCACAATAGAAATGTGATAAAATTTAAAATAGCCATCATTTCTAGAGCCAACAACAGGCTTAAAATTAAGATTCTCAAGACCTAGGTCAGTGAGTCACCCTTTCTAGTGTCCTATTCACTGGTGTTATGTTTTAAGACAGGCAATCATTTCAGCAAAAATGTTAATTCATGAGTATATTCACAACTAAAAACATTAACAATATTTATTAAGTGCCTACTGTGTGACAAGTGAACTGGTTAAACATCATGCATAATTCCATTTAATACTCATAATACGTCTTGGAGGTAGCTACTATTACTATTCCCATTTCATAGATGAAAGTTACTTGCTCAATATCATATGGCTAGTGTGAGGAGCTGGAATTTGAACTCGGGTCTGTGTGTCTTTAGTAACTCAGAAATTTCACTTCTGTAAATCTCTCCCCCCAAAAAAGTAACCATGGATGCAGACAGAGATTCATATACTGAGATGTACATCACAGCTTTGCTTATAATAGCAAAAGACTGGAAACTATCAAAATGCCCACCAGTAAAGATCACGAAGTAAACTACAATCTATCTGTAAGATGCAGTATCGTTAAAAGAGGCAACATCTTTAGAAGATGCAGCTGTTAAAAATTACGCTATGAAAAAAAAAAATTACGCTATGGAGGAATACTTAATGGAATTAAAAAAAGGTCAGTTATATATTAAATGACAGTATCAGGATAGGAAATACACATATATACCATGATTAGATTATATACTATACATAAATTCGAACACATGTGTATGCATATGTATATATATAAATGTGTGTGTATAAGTGTACACACAGACACATGCACACAAATGAAAAGACAGCTCTGGACCAGGGCTTCCCAATCTTGGCACTACTGACATTTGGGCTGGATCAGTCTTTGTTATGGAGGGCTGCTGTTTGCATTGGAGGGTGCTTTTCAACATCCCTGACCTCTACCCACTAGATGCCAGAAGTACCCTTTCAGGTTATGACAACCAAAAATGTCTCCAGACATTGACAAATGTCCCTTGGGGGCCAAAATTGCCCCAAGTTAAGAACTGCTACTCTGGATGATAGGATAAACAGGTAACATTTATTTTCTTCTTTGTGCATTTCAGTATTTTCCAAATTTCTAAAATTAAATTTAAAATTAAAATTCAATTTTTACAATAGCATTTTTTCCTGGATACATTTGTAATCCAAGAAAAAAAATGCTATTGTAAAAATCAATCTCACTAAAAAGAGAAGGAATGATTCCTATTTTTATGAGACTAAACTGCAGTAATGGAAATATGTATAACAAGAGCTTTAGAATATCCACTGTGATTTTTTTCCCATTACAAATTACTTAGTAACAGTTTAACAGAAAAAAACATAGAGGAAAAAATTAGCAGAAATCTCTTCTACCTGCGTCAAGAACATCCGAGCAGTAACAGCAGAAAGAGGTGGATAAACCAGAATTGGTTTAGTTGTCTCCCCAACAGCATCACCAATAAGCTTCCCATTAGAAGAATAAGCAGCAATTGCAAAGACATATTTTTCATTGGTTTCTAAACCTTTCACTTCAAAAATGCTTTTACCATCAGCTGGTATCTGTTAAAAAAAAAAACATATTTCAAGTTTATGTATGGAAAACTGAAGTAATGTGACTTTAAAAATATAATAACCCTTATATGTAAAAAATAAATAAAATAAAAGCTTTGTATTTACTGTTGGATTTTAGCAGTTTGCAATTTGATTTAAATTGAAATTAGAGAAATTCACTGAAATAATGACATTAGAAGAAGGTAAAAAAAAAAACACTCAGTTGTCATTAATGAGACTTTTGGTAAGATTTCCTAACATTTAGAGGTTTTTTTAATTTGACATACCGCTTCTCCTGAGTTTGGGAGATGATTATGATTTAGCCTTACTTTTCCATAACTCCCTTCTGCTTTGCAACCCAAAATGCAGTACCAGGAAACCTGCGGAGGAGAGAGATGAACCCATCATCTATAGTCTGTTTAACAAGGCATTCAATTTCTTTTATCAAGATGTGGCACTTGCTGTGATGAACACCAGGTGTTGCATGGAAGCACTGAATCACTTCATTGTCATTGAATCACTTCATTGTACACTGTATGTAATATTATACTGTATGTTGACTAACTAGAATTTAAATAAAAACTTAAAAAACAAAAAACACTTTTCCAAATACAAATATAGTTATTCAACTTTTAAAACATGGAATCTAACTAATGATGTACTATATGTTGGCTAATTGAATTTAAATAAAATAAATAAGATAAATAAAATAAATTAAAAAAACATGGAATCTAAGTTTACAAATATACTTAGGTTTAATCTCACAAAAATAAAGACAAATATAGGGCTCATTTACCTGGGACTACAAAGACTATTATTCATTATTTATTTTTTAACTACCAGTAACTGAGCAGTTTCTATGTGCTATGTATTGCTGGGAAATTTATATAAACTTTCTAATATTTGCAACATCCCTATGAAATGGGATTACTGTGGTCATTTTGCTTTACAGGAAATGGAGACACAGAAATGTTCAATAACTTGCCCAAGATCAGAGAGTAGCATGATACTTGATAATTCTTAACTATAGGAACAAAAAGCAAAATGCAAATTCTACAGGAACAATCAAACTTAAACTTAATTAAGTGGTTAGAAATGGTTCTTCTGCCCAAGATGTCAAAATAATGGAGATTCCTCATTGGAATGAACTATTCTCACTATAAGGGAAAAGGGAGCAAGTTGATACCTAGGGAATAGCATTATGAAAGAGCCATACTGTCCTGAGGTTGGTGTTGGGTGGGTTGTCATCATTTATTCTCTTTTCCACAGAGGCTCCACCTCCCAACATCTCAACACCTAAATGATAAGGAAGGGGCGCCTGGGTGGCTCAGATGGTTAAGAGTCTGCCTTCGGCTCAGGTTATGGTCCCAAGGTCCTGGGATCGAGCCCCGCATCAGGCTCCCTGCTCAGCGGGAAGCCTGCTTCTCCCTCTCCCACTCCCCCTGCTTGTGTTCCCTCTCTCGCTGTGTCTCTTTCTGTCAAATAAATAAATATTTTTAAAAAATGATAAGGAAAACTGGAAAGAAGGGAAAAAGTAATTGTCTCTAAGAAGCGACTGCCTCTTATAGCTTAGCTTAGCTATTTCTTCCTCCAGGTCAACAGAAAAATCCTAATGGTGTCTTGTCTGCATGAATAGTTCTCAACCCTGACTGCAGTTACTTTTTAAAATACAGTTTTCACAGAACCAACCATTTTTTAAAATTACATATACCCAAGCCTGCCTAGCCTCAATGAATTAGAGTTTCTGGGACAGGTGTCCAAACCTTTGTGTCTATAAAGAAAACTGCTCAAGTAATTAAGAAGCACTTGACAAAGGTAGAACTCCAAAGACAGAGACACAGCATTGAAAGAACTTGAACGCTGGAAGCCAAGAGGGGGGAAAAAAGTCAGATGAATTTCAGAAGAAATTTAAAAACTAACTTTCCATGCAAAAAGAGTACCACTTAACAACATTGAGGGAAAAAATGCAGAAAGATTGTGCTATATGACTTAAATTATTATTTTCTCTAAGTTAAGCTCTCTACATAAACCAGAATTTGAAGGATAAAATTCTCTCTAAAAGCATTTTTAGAAGCAGGATTTATGTTTCTATTTTGTTCCACGAATAAAGACATCTTAGTTTGTGTAACTATAAGGAGCAGTGTGTAATTAAAATCTACATAAGAGTAAAGACACCATGAACAAATCACCACTAACTTTAGAAGTAAAAGTTTATTAATAACATCAGCATTTTCAACTTTTAAAACAGATTTTATTGAAACAAATGCTTTAACAAGAGATTTTGATAAAACAAAAGATGTCTGAACCCTCTAAGCAGAAAACTTATTTAAGCCCACAGCACCACCTAGTGTTGATGCCTATGTAACAGAAGGTAATAATTTCCTGGAGCACCCAACTCCACTAAGGCATAATCTATATAAACGTCATATGATGTGCTCAGTGACAGGCCCTACAACTACAGGTCAGATATGGAATGCTTGTATCTTCCTATTTCTAAGCATTATAAAATAAGATAAACTAGTCACTAATTTGATATACAAAAAAAAAAAAACTGGGGGTTAAATAAACCAAAACATTTGAATAAAAACAAAGAAAAACCCTTGGTAAGGCATCCAGTCTTAGTTCTGTACTGAATTTCCAAAATCAGCAAATCCTCATTCTTAAACAGATCCAAACACATCCAAAATTGAACTTTAAAAATGCTAGCAATTGCAGTAATGCATTTATGATAGCACAGTTCAGTGTAAGATGAAAATTACTTCTATTTCCCCAATTATAAAACATTATAAAGGTGGTATCACTTCTCACTGATGTCCATATCCCATTAGTCTGAAGCACCTCAAAGAATGGAATCAAGCTTTGTGATTATTTTTATAACTCAATTACCTCGCACAGAGCTGGACAGATAAGAGATACTTGATAATGTTCACTGGACAAAATTTATTTAAAAAAATCATCAAATAATGTAATCACACTCTATACCATCGTTAATTGTTTTAAGCAAATTTTACTACGTATGTTTAATATAAGATATGGAGGGGCATCAACTAATACGCCAGGAATATTATATATTATCTCATTTAATTTTCACAGTAAACATATTTTACAAATAAAAACAATACCACCACCACCTCAAAAAGTACATTTAGATTTTCTAAGGTCATACTGCTAGTAAGTGATGCAGCTGGAATTTTAAACCTGTATCTGTCTGACTTTAAAGCCCGTGCCCTTTCCACGATACCAAGTTGACAGACGTTCAAGCAGAATATCCTAAAGACAAAGATAAAACTTTTTTATACTATAGGTGCCTGGGTGGCTCATTTGGTTAAGCGACTGCCTTCGGCTCAGGTCATGATCCTGGAGTCCCGGGAACAAGTCCCGCAATAGGCTCCCTGCTCAGCGGGGAGTCTGCTTCTCCCTCTGACCCTCCCCCCTTCTCGTGCTCTCTCTCTCTCTCAAATAAATAAATAAAATCTTAAAAAAAAAAAAAACTTTTTTATACTACATCAAAGACCATGTTGTTGATCATCCAAAAGAGGAAATTTAATATTTAAAATATAAATCAGGCGGAACGTTTGTGAGACACTAAATCTCAAGTTAGAGTCACATTTAGGCCAAGTTCCAAGGCATTGGGGATGGGAGAAAGAGCTCATTCTTCAATAAATACATAAAGATTTATGACTTACAATATAGTTGGAACTGTCATTTGTTTACATTAAAAGAATCCCCATTTACTTGGAAGAACTCTGGAAAGAACATCTAAATTTGCTATCCCCAAATTTCCTCATCTCCATCATTGGCTCTGAGAGTAACATCCATGCTCTTCAAATGCCTTATTCCAGTTCAGCTGAGACCTTCTCCATCTTGAACACACACTAGGATGTCAGCATAGGACTATGCCATGGTGACGAAGGTACTTAAGAGACAAATGCTTCTCTACTGTTTCTCTTTACTATATATTTGGGTATAGCAAAGCTATACAGAGCATGAAGGAAAATAGCACAAGGAAGGAAAGGTCTTGAAGAAACTAAGTATAGTTAAGACATTACAATACTAATCCCAGTGTTCAGTGCTTATAAATAAGACTATTTAAGTCCTAAGAGCAAGAAAAGTATCAATCATGATAGTCATAAAAGTACTTAACGTTGCTTTGCCTGAAATAAAGATCATAATAGGGAACATACCTTAACATCTGAAATAAATGGAGCGGGTTTCAATGTCACAGAACAATAAGTTCGGGATAGCAGGATAGGTGGGGGAGGAAATCTGCTTTTCTTTCTTTTTGAACTCTCCACATATTTTTGATATGAATACAGGGTATTTTGTTCTGCTTCAGTCTTCTTAATTAAAGAATATGCTTCCTATAATAAAGTGTGAACATAGAAAAATACACTTCAAGATTTGAACTGCATTTATATTTGTAGAATTCTGGTAATGTTAAACAACATTATCATGCTATATGTAGCTTTTTGAGCCTCAGTGTTACACATATTTCAAGCATCGAATGATTTTACAAAAGTAAAAAATAGCTACTAAATAAGACTAAGTAAAAAATAGCTATAAATTAAGTAAGGTAATGGAGTCATATTTATGTATCTAGTATGTTCATCATCATTATAATATATCAACATTAGACATTTCACTTTCTTATCAAACTCTCTGAATATCTACCATCATATTTCAGTGTCCTTAAAAAATTCATAGCACGATCATCTACATTTACACTGAAGAACTGTACACCTACCCTTAATGTAACTTGAAATGTGACTCTCAAGTAAAAGACTATGTGATTTATGAAATGAATATTATTGAAAGTTTCTTACTATCAGCAAGTAGAAATAAAAACACTTATTCTGTAAACCTGAAAGAAAGGCAATCCTCATTTCAAAAGGTAACACATTGAAGGACAACACACAAAACAAAAAATATAAAAGTCAGATCTGAATACTTCCAAAGAAAGTCTATCAGCAATAATAATGCATGTAAATGGGTTAAACTTGTCTTTTAAATTAAATTAAAAGGCAAAGACTCTTTAATTGAGCTCCAAAGCAAAAATCCATGTAAAGATCAAAATTAAATGGGTAATAGAGAAAAAAATAGCCTTTCCATTGTACTAGGACAATTAGATGTCCACATGCAAAAGTAATAAAGTTGTACCCCTACATCACACATCACACATTTTGAGTTAATACAAATATTAACTCAAAATGAATTACAGAGCCAAATATAAGAGACAAAATTATAAAATTCTTAAAGGGAAACATACAAGTAAATCTTCATAACTTTGGGTTAGGCAATAGTTTCTTAGATATGACACCAGAAGGAAACAAACACACACACGTAGATAAACTGAACTTCATCAAAATTTCAAATGATATCATCAAGAAAGTAAAAAGACAACCAACAGAACGAGAGAAAATATTTGCAAATCATGTATCTGATAAGGGACTTGTATTCAAAATATATAAGAACTGTTATAAGTCAATAATAAAGACAAATAACCCCATTAAAAATGGGGACAAAGGGTTTGAACAGACATTTCTCCAAAGAAGACATATAAATAGCCAATAAGTACAAAAAAGATGCACATCATTGACCATTTAGGGATGAAAATACAAAATCAGCAAGCTAATTCAAGAAGCAGAAAACTTAAATGCAGGATAATGATAGAACAAACTGAGAAAGATATCCAAAAATTTCTTCCCACAACAATGTCAGGCTCAACTGATCTCATTTTTAAAAAATTTCAAATCTTAAGGAACTGATAATTCCTATGACATTTAAAAATTTTCTAACTACGAAGAAAGACAGCTTCTCAAATAATTTTACAAATTATTGTAAGAAAACTTGAAAAATGACTGCACTTAAAAAGAGAGCAATCTTCTTACAAATATAAATACAAACATTCTAAATAAAATACTAATACATTGAATCTAGCAATATATTAAAGAATAACATACTGTAATTATATTCTCTATCTCCCAAGAATACATGGATAATTTAATATTAGGAAGTCTATGAATACAATTTAATTTATCTATAAATCAAATGAGAAAAAATATGATTACAGGCTCAATGGCCAAAAAAATATTTGAACTTCTTTAACATTCATTACTTTTTTTTTAAAAAAAAAAAAAGAAGAGGTAAAAAGGGAAATCAAAAAAATTTTAAGACAAATGAAAATGGGAACACAATATACCAAACCTATGGGATGCAGCAAAAGCAGTTCTAAGAAGGAAGTTTATAGTGCATATGCTTACATTAAGAAAAAAGAAAGATCTGGGGTGCCTGGGTGGCATAGTCAGTTAAGTGTCCGACTCTTGGTTTCTGCTCAGGTTGGGAGATTGAGCACTTCAGCAAGCTCTGTGCTCAGCACGGAGTCTGCTTAAGACTCTCTCTCCCTCTGCCTCTGCCCCTCCCCTGCTCACTCTCTCTCTCTCTCTCAAATAAAAATATTTTTTTAAAAAAGGAAGATCTGAAATAAACAATCTAACTTTACTCTTTAAGGGAACTAGAAAAAGAACAAAAACTAAGCCCAAAATTAGTAGAAGGAAGGAAATAACATAAATCAGAAGGGAAATAAATGATATAGAGACCTGAAAGATAATAGAAAGGAGCAACTAAAATAGGAGCTGGGTTTTTTAAAAGATAAAGCTGACAAATTTTTAGCTAGACTAAGAGAAAAAAAGAGAAGACTCAGATTAATAAAATCAGAAATGAAAGAGGAGACATTACAACTAATACCACTGAAATACAAGGAATCATAAGAGACTACTATGACCATTATATACCAACAAATTGGATAACCTAGAAGAAACTGATAAATAACTAGAAACATACAACTTACCAAAACTGAATCATGGAGAAACAGAAAATATGAACAAGCCAATAACAAGTAAGGAGATGAATCAGTAATCAAAAACCTCCCAATAAAGGAATGACCAGAATCAATGATTTCACTGGTGAAGTCTAACAAAAATTTAAAGAATTAATGCCAATCATTCTCAAACTCTTCTAAAAAATTACAAAGGGACACTTACAAATTGATTTTAAGAGGCTAACATGACCCTGATACCAAAGCCAGACAAGGACACTACAAGAAAACTACAGCTCAACATCCCTGATGAATACAGATGCAAAAATCCTCAACAAAGTAAGAGCAAACCAAATTCAAAAGTACAGTAAAAGGTCGATTAAAACCATGATGAAACAGGATTATTCCTGGGATGCAAGGATGGCTCAACATAAATGTGATACAAATTAATAAATGTGATACACCACATTCACAAAACGAAGGATAAAAATAATATGATCATTTCAATAGATTCAGAAAAAGAATTTGACAAAATTCAACATCCTTTTATGATTAAAAAAAAAAAAACTCTCCACAAACTGGATATAGAATGAACACAGCTCAAAATAATAAAGGTCTTATATGACAAACCTAATGCTAACATCATACTCAATGATAAAGGTTAAAAGCATTCCCACTAAGATTAGGAATAAGATAAGAGTGCCCACTGTTACCACTCTTATTCAACATGGTACCAGACATCCTAGCCAAAGCAATCAGAAAAAGGTATCTAAATAAAAAAGAAAGAAGCAAATTGTCTCTGTTTACAGATGACATGATTGTATATACAGAAACTGTAAAGACTCCACCAACACTGTTAGAATCAATAAAAAAATTCAGTAAATTTGCAGGATCCAAAAATTAACATACAAAAATCAGTTGTATTTCTATACACTAACAACAAACTATCCACCCCAAATTAAGAAAACAATCCCATTTGTAATAGTATCAAAAATAAGAAAATAGGGGCGCCTGGGTGGCTCAGTTGGTTAAGCGACTGCCTTCGGCTCAGGTCATGATCCTGGAGTCCCGGGATCAAGTCCCGCATCGGGCTCCCTGCTCGGCAGCGAGTCTGCTTCTCCCTCTGACCCTCCTCCCTCTCATGCTCTCTATCTCATTCTCTCTCTCAAATAAATAAATAAAATCTTAAAAAAAAAAAAAAAGAAAATAGGAATAAATTTAACCAAGAAAGCAAAAAAGATCTGTGCACTGAAAACTATAAAACATTTATGAAAAAAATTAAAGACACCAATAAATGGAAAAATACCCCATGTTCGTGGATAGGAAGAATTAATATTGTTGAAATATCCCTACAACCCAAAATGATCTACAAATTCAATGCAATCTTTATCAAAATTCTAATAGCATTTTTCACATAAATAGAAAAGGCAATCTTTTTTTTTTATTATGTTATGTTAATCACCACACATCACATCATTAGTTTTTGATGTAGTGTTCCATGATTCATTATTTGCGTATAACACCCAGCGCTCCATGCAGATCCCAGGGTCCTGGATCGAGTCCCACATCTGGGTCCTTGCTCAGTGGGGAGCCCGCTTCTCTGCCTGCCACTCCCCCTCCTTGTGCTCTTTCCCTCTCTCTGAAAAGGCAATCTTAAAATTCGTATAGAATGACAAAAGATCCAAATAGCTAAAACAGGCTTGAGCAAGAAGAGCAACACTGGAGATACCACTTCGTGATCTCAAACAAAGCAATAGTAATCAAATAGCATGGGAAGGAAGGAAGGAAGGAAGGAAGGACGGAAGGAAGGCAGGCAGGCAGGAAGGAAGGCAGGAAGGAGAAAGAAAAGAAAAGAAAAGAAAAGAAAAGAAAAGAAAGAAAAAAGAAAAGAAAAGAAAGAAAAAAGAAAAGAAAAGAAGGAAAGAAAGACCAACGGAATAGAATTAGAGAGCCCAGAAATATGGTCAACTGGAGAATGTTCCATGGGCACTAGAGAAGAATGTATATTCTGTTGCTTTGGGATGGAATGTTCTGAATATATCTGTAAAGTCCACTTGGTCCAGTGTGTCATTCAAAGTCTTTATTTCCTTGTTGATCTTTTACTTAGATGATCTGTCCATTTCAGTGAGGGGGGTGTTAAAGTCCCCCACTCCCCCCTATTATTGTATTGTTGTTGATGTGTTTCTTTGTTTTGTTATTAATTGGCTTATATAATTGTTATTAATTGGCTTATATAATTGGCTTATATAATTGTTATTAACTGGCTTATATAATTGGCTGCTCCCATGTTAGGGGCATAGATATTTACAATTGTTAGATCTTGTTGGATAGACCCTTTGAGCAAGAAGAGCATCACTGGAGATACCAGTGTTCTTCCTCATCTCTTTAATCCTCATTAAGTGTCCTTCCTCATCTCTTATTATAATCTTTGGTTTAAAATCTAATTTGTCTGATATAAGGATTGCCACCCCAGCTTTCTTCTGGACCATTTCCTTACACCACACACAAAAATAGACTCAAAATGGTTGAAAGACCTAAATGTGAGACAGGAGTCCATCAAAATCCTAAAGGATAACACAGGCAGCAACCTCTTCGACCTCAGCTGCAGCAACTTCTTCCTAGAAACATCGCCAAAGGCAAGGGAAGCAAGGGCAAAAATGAACTACTGGGACTTCATTAAGATAAAAAGCTTTTGCACAGCAAAGGAAACAGCCAACAAAACCAAAAGACAACTGACAGAATGGGAGAAGATATTTGCAAATGACACCTCAGATAAAGGGCTAGTATCCAAAATCTATAAAGAACTTATCAAACTCAAAACCCAAAGAACAAATGATCCAATCAAGAAATGGGCAGAAGACATGAACAGACATTTCTGCAAAGAGGACATCCAAATGGCCAACAGACACATGAAAAAGTGCTCAACATCGCTCGGCATCAGGGAAATCCAAATCAAAACCTCAATGAGATACCACCTCACACCAGTCAGAATGGCTAAAATTAACAAGTCAGGAAATGACAGATATTGGCAGGGATGCGGAGAAAGGGGAACCCTCCTACAGTGTTGGTGGGAATGCAAGCTGGTGCAGCCACTCTGGAAAACAGTATGGAGGTTCCTCAAAAAGTTGAAAATAGAGCTACCCTATGACCCAGCAATTGCACTACTATTTACCCCAAAGATACAAATGTAGGGATCTGAAGGGGTACGTGCACCCCAATGTTTATAGCAGCAATGTTCACAATAGCCAAACTGTGGAAAGAGCCAAGATGTCCATCGACTGATGAATGGATAAAGAAGATGTGGTGTGTATACACACACACACACACACACACACACAATGGAATATTATGCAGCCATCAAAAGGAATGAAATCTTGCCATTTGCAATGATGTGGCTGGAACTGGAGGGTATTATGCTAAGCAAAATGAGCCAATCAGAGAAAGACATGTATCATATGATCTCACTGATATGAGGAATTCTTAATCTCAGGAAATAAACTGAGGGTTGCTGGAGTGGTGGGGGGTGGGAGGGATGGGGTGACTGGGTGATAGACACTGGGGAGGGTATGTGCTGTGGTGAGTGCTGTGAATTGTGTAAGACTGTTGAATCACAGACCTGTACCTCTGAAACAAATAATACATTATATGTTAAAAAAAAAAAAAAAAAGAAGACGATAGCAGGAAGGGAAAAATGAAGGGGGGGAATCGGAGGGGGAGATGAACCATGAGAGACTATGGACTCTGAGAAACAAACTGAGGGTTCTAGAGGGGAGGGGGATGGGGGGATGGGTTGGCCTGGTGATGGGTATTAAAGAGGGCACGTACTGCATGGAGCACTGGGTGTTACACACGAACAATGAATCATGGAACACTACATCAAAAACTAATGATGTAATGTATGGTAATTAACATAACATAATAAAATAAAATTAAAAGAAAAAAAGAAATATGGTCAACTAATTTTTGACAAAGTCACCAAGAATATACAATGAGGAAAGGATAGTCTCTTTAATAAATGGTGCTGGGAAAAGTGGATATCCATATTCAAAAGAATGAAATCAGACCCTTATCTTACTGTACACAAAAATCAACTCAAGGGGCACCTGGGTGGCTCAGTCGTTAAGTGGCTGCCTTCAGCTCAGGTCATGATCCCAGGATCCTGGGATCGACCCCACATCAGGCTTTCTACTCGGCAGGAAGCCTGCTTCTCCCCTCTCCCACTCCCCCTGCTTGTGTTCCCTCTCTCGCTGTGTCTCTCTCTGTCAAATAAATAAATAAAATCTTAAAAAAAAAAAAATCAACTCAAAATGCATTAGAGACTTAAACATAAGACCTGAAACCATAAAACCCTAGAAAAAAGCATAAAGGAAAAGTTCCTTGACATTGGTTTTGGCAACCATTTTTTGGATCCTACAACAGAAGTATAGGCAACAAAAACAAAAATAAATAAGCTAAAAAGCTTCTGCACAGCATAGGAAAAAGTCAACAAAATGAAAAGGCAACCTATGGAATTGGAAGAAAATATCTGTAAACAATACATTCAATAAGGGCTTGATATCCGAAATATATAAGTAACTCTTAACTCAATAGCAATCAATCAAATGATTTAAAAATGGGCAAAAAACCAGAATAGACACTTTTCTAAAAAAGACATTCAAATGGCCAACAGGTACATGAAAAGATGATCAACATCACAGGGAAATGCAAATCAAAACCACCATGAGATATCACCTCACACCTGTTAGGATGTTTATTATCAAAAAGACAAATGATAACAAATGTTGGTGAGGATGTGGAGAAAAGAGAATACTTGTACAATGTTAGTAAGGATGTGAACTGGTACAACCAAAACCATAAACAGTATGGAGGTTGCTCAAAAAATTAAAAATAGAACTATCATATGATCCAGCAATCCCACTTCTGGGTATTTATCCAAAGGAAATGAAATCATTATCTCAAAGAGACATCTGCACTCCTGTGTACATTGCAGCATTATTCACAACAGCCAAGATATGAAAACAATTCTAAGTGTCTTCTGATAGATGAATAGATAAAGAAAATGTGTCACACATATAATATTATAATATTATTCAGCCTTAGAAAAGAAGGAAACCCTGACATTTGGGACAACATGTATGACCTTGAGGACATTATGCTAAGTGAAATGAGCCAGATGGAGAAAGAGAAATACTATATGGTATCATGTATATGTGTAATCTAAAAAAAGTAAAAGTAAAACTCATAGAAACAGAAAGTAACATGGTGGTTGCCGAGGGCAAGCGGATGGGGAGGGGAATGGGGAGATCTTGATCAAGGGGCACAAGCTTCCAGTTATAAAGTTCTGAAGATCTATTGTACAGCATGGTGACTACACTTAAAAACAGTGTACTTGAAATTTGCTAAGAAACAGATCTTAAGTGTCTCACTCAAAAAAAAAAAAAGTAACTTAGCCATCAAAAAGAATGAAATCTTGCCATTTGCAACAACGTGGATGGAACTAGAGGGTATTATGCTAAGCGAAATAAGTTAATCAGAGAAAGACAAATATCATATGATTTCACTCATATGTGGAATTTAAGAAACAAAATGAACATAGGGGAAGGGAAGGAAAAATAAAATAAGACAAAATCAGAGAGGGAGACATACCGTAAGAGACTCTTAACTATAGGAAACAACCTGAGGGTTGCTGGAGGGGTGGTGGGGGTGGGGGGATGAGGTAACTGGGTGATGGACATTAAGGAGGGCACTTGACGTAGTGAGCACTGGTGTTATATGCAACTGATGAATCACTAAATTCTACCTCTGAAACTAAAAATACACTACATATTAATTAAATTGAATTTAAATAAAAAATTTTTAAAAGGTAACTATATGATGTGATAAATGTGTTAATTAAGCTGCTTGTGGTAATTATTTCATAATGTACAGTAGTCCCTGCTTATCCACAAGGATACATTCCAAGATGCCTGAAGCCACAGATGGTATTAAACCCTATATATACTATGTGTTTTCTCATACATACATACAATAAAATTTAATTTATAAATTAGACATAGCAGGGATTAACAATAGCTAATAATAAAATAGAACAATTATAACAATATATTGTAATGAAAGTTATGTAAATGTGGTCTCTCTCAAGATATCTTGTTGTGATGCACTCACCCTCTTCTTGTGAATCATGATGTGAGCAGATAAAAGGTCTACATGATGAGATGAAGTGAGGGGAATGACGTAGGCACTGTGACGTAGCTTTAGGCTACTACTGACCTTCTGATGATATGTCAAAAGGAAAATCCATCTGCTTCCAGACTGTGGTTGACTGCGGGTAACTGAAACCACAGAAAGCTAAACCACAGCTAAGAGGAGACTACTGCCTACATATATCAAATCATCATGTTGTACATTTGAAATATATTACAATTTTATTCGCCAATTATGCCTCAGTAAAGCTGGGGGGAGGGAGTGCAAGCCTCAATAAACTAGGAAAGCTCTTTCTTTAGCATGAGAAAAATATTAATTTTAGCCAAAAGTCAAAATTATGGCTAATAGTGAAACACTAAAAGAATGATCAATAAAATCCAGGAGACATGGGCGCCTGGGTGGCTCAGTTGGTTAGGCGACTGCCTTCGGCTCAGGTCATGATCCTGGAGTCCCAGGATCGAGTCCCGCATCCGGCTCCCTGCTCAGCAGGGAGTCTGCTTCTCCTTCTGACCCTCATGATCTCTCTCTCTCTATCTCATTCTCTCTCTCAAATAAATAAAAATAAAATCTTTAAAAAAAAAAAAATCCAGGAGACATAATGCCACTATTCCTTTTTATTCTGGAAGTTCTAGCCAATTTAATAAATTTAAGAAAAGAAATCCTGAGAACGAGAAGACAAATGTCTGTCTACCAAACTTCAAATACATTTCACTCTCTTAGAAAAACCTGTGCTGTTTCCTCCGCAGAAGACATGCTAAGTTCAAAGCTTCCATTTGGAGATCTGGACTTGAGTTCAAAAGAAAGGGTAAGACTTTCCGTGAGTCATTTGCCTCAAAGTGATATTTAAAGTTGAGTGAGTAAACCAGTTCCCTTTGGGAGTGTAGATTATAAAACTCTAGTATCATACATTTTTTTCTAAAATAAAGATTGACCTAAATTGAGATCAGAATTAACTCATTTTTATTTTTATAGGAAATGGTTGACATTCAGGTCTAAAATCATTAGTTGTGATTAAAATGTATCTATAATAATAAATGGGTTTTTTAATTCTGCTTGTTCTGTGCCAGGAGACCTTGAAATTTTTTTTTGGCGTTACAGTTAAAAAATCTTAGCCATTTGCATAGGACAATCGTTTCTTCATGTGAGAAGGGATGTATTATATGGTAACCATGTTTCTAGGGCCTACATGCCAAAAACCTTAACTGTTTAGACTCTAAAGCTAATTTATAGACACATGGTGCTCAGTATAACTTGAATCATTGAATGAATGACTCAACCAAGGAGCATAGAATGGCATCTGTTATCCCTTATCATCTCCACTTTTTCACTCATTCAATCAAACTGAGAAAAAAATGGAGAAAACGGATGGAAAGAAAGATGTTGAAGGAGCTGTGTCATAAAACACTATGAGTCAAGGCATCAGCAGTGCCTAGTCAACCCAGAGGACACAACACGCACAGGGCTGGGCAGAGGCTCATTCACCTTTCCACCCTCTACCAGAGATGACAGACCAGATTTGGCTCCCTGAGAGGACAGATGGGCCCACAGAGCAGGGTTCCCTTGAAAGGCAACAACAGGTAGGAGCTTAGTAAGAGGCCAGAATTGAAATGAGGAAGAAGCCTGAGCAGAAAAGGTAAGTAGATTCCCCAGACAACTGTGGGAAATTTTTAAGAAATTCCTACTTGAACAGAAGGTAGAAGAAAGCTATTATATTTTGAACATTAAATGTTAATGTGACTTCATTTGCGTCACAGTCTGGAGACCAAGATATTTTAGGCTGCATAAGAACAGGTGAAATCAGCCTAAGGAAAAATTATGCAACACAAGGGAAGAGACCAATGCCTTGAAAGTTTCCCTCCTCTGGATTATGTATGCAGCCTAAAAAATGCACCAGCAGCATTGGTTTGCTGGCCCTAATATTAACACAGACTGCCTCTGATCCTATCTCAACTGACTGGCCAACTGCCCTGGGCTTTCTACACTTACTCCCAAAATTTGCCTCGGCAGTTCATACTCTAGTGAACCAGTCAGACACTAGCATCTTCTGACTTGATTCTAGCAGCTTCTCTCTGCATATCCACGAATTCAACTGAGATTTTTTTTTTTTTTAAACTTCCTGCTTTCTGCCATGGGTTATCACAAAGATATTTCTCAAACCTGGCTGTTATTCAGTATCATCTATGAAACTTGTTTAAAAATTAGATAGTCCAACCCCACTCTGAACCTATTTAGTAAAAATCTCCAGGGGTGGGGCTTAAGCATCTGTATTATTAAACAACTGTTGAGGGTACTTCTGAAGTACACCAGGGACTGGGGACCACTGACTGAGATGATTTAATCAGCCTCCTCCCCTTTCTCTCAGTCTCTAGTCTCCTCAACCTCCAGTCTTCTAGCCCTTCAATGGTTCCTCCTATACTTGTTACAGTGCTAACTCCGCCATAGGCTTGGTATTCTGATCACAATTAATACTTGCTACCTTTATCTCCCTCTCTACTCTTTTCTCCCAGAGCTACTGCCTATCCAACCTAACCTCCAAAACCATAAAAAAAAAAAAAAAAGTCATTCATTCCCTGAGAAGCTATGCTTGTCATGCCTCAGAGCTTTTCCCATGAAATTTCCTTTTCCTAAAGGGTTTTACATCCTTTTCTGTGCTTCAAGATCCACTCAAACAGGGGCGCCTGGGTGGCTCAGTCATTAAGTGTCTGCGTTCAGCTCAGGTCATGATTCCAGGGTCCTGGGATCGAGCCCCGCATCGGGCTCCCTGCTCAGCGGGAAGCCTGCTTCTCCTTCTCCCACTCCCCCTACTTGTGTTCCTGCTCTCGCTGTCTCTCTCTCTGTGTCAAATAAATAAAATCTTTAAAAAAAAAAAAAAAGATCTACTCAAACATCATCTCTGAATCCTCCCAAAGAAGTCCCACACATTTAGGTACTTATTCTCTTCATTTTCCACTCTTCGTTTTAGCACGTATTACACAATATGAGCATCTTGGTGGCACAAGGACAGTACTTTATCTCTTTAGGTTCAATAAACGTGTTCTTAATGAAATACATGAAATTTTGACAGATGAGGATGATCTATAATGCATTTTAAGACAGTATGTTTAAAATATTCTGATTGGAAAGTAAATTAATTAATTAATTAAATGTTCTGATTGAGTCTTGATTAATTTTAACCCCCTAACTCAGATTTCATGGCCCAATTTGAAACAGATTAATAAAAGTACTAAATTTTTTTAAGATTTTACTTATTTATTTATTTGTCAGAGAGATAACACAAGCAGGGGGAGCGGCAGGCAGAGCAGGCAAGGGAGAAGCAGGCTCCCCACTGAGCAAGGAGCCCAGTGCAGGACTTGATCCCAGGACCCTGGATCATGACCCGAGCTGAAGGCAGACACTCAACCGACCGAGCCACCCAGGCATCCCTAAAAGTACTAAATTTTTAAATGAAAGGTAACAAAAGTCTAAAACACAGTCCTTGATTTATGTCAATCAGATAAATTCTATAAAAATTGGACTCAAGGTAAAACCTAATGCTAGTTAGAAAATCCAAACTTAGCCAAATCACTGAGCTGCTAAAAGCATTCTATTTATAAGAAAGTGATTAGTATACTAATTAGAAAAATATCTGCACCCCCATGTTACTGCAGCATTATTTACAATAGCCATGTTATATATATGAATATACAATTCATATATATATGTGAATTGCAATATATGAATATGCAATTCTTACATATGAATATGCAATTCATACATATGTGAATATATAACTCATATATATATATATGAACATACAATTCACATATATATGAATGTTATCTAGCCATAGAAAAAGAATGAAATCTTGCCTTTTCTGACAACATGGGTGGACCCTGAGGGCATTATGTTAAGTGAAATAAGACAGAGAAAGACAAATACTATATGATGTCATGCATATATGGAATCTTAAAAAAAAAAAAAAAAAAGAAAACAAGGAGATAGGGGCACCTGGGTGGCTCAGTCAGTTGGGCATCTGCCTTCGGCTCAGGTCATGATCTCAAGGTCCTGGGATTGGGCCCCGCATTGGGCTCCCTGCTCAGTGGGGGGCCTGCTTCTCCCTCTGCCTGCCACTCCACCTGCTTGTGCTCTCTCTCTCAAACAAACAAATAAATAAATAAAATCTTAAAAAAAAAAAGTAGATAGATACAGAAAACAGACTCGTGGTTGCCAGAGGTTGGGGGTGGGAGGTAGGGCAAAATGGGTGAAGAGGGTCAAAAGGTACAAATTTTCAGTTATAAAATGAATAACTCATGGGGATATAATATACAGGCTAGTGACTATAGTTAGTAATATTGTATTGCTTATTTGAAAGTTCCTAGAGAGTAAATCTGAAAAGTTCTCATCACAAGAAAAAAAATTTTGTAACTGATGACAGATATATAAGTTAATAAAATTTACTGTGGTGATCATTTAGCAATATATACAAATACAAAATAATTACATTGTGTACCTGAAATTAATATAATGTTATATGTCAATCATATATCAATTTTTTACAAAGAAAGTGATTAGGGCTTTTTAAAGCAGGTTCCTCAAATAGAAGGAGGAAATATCACCAGAAAATTAGCCTCAAAACCTCAAGAAAGAGAAATTCCCATGAAACCAGCTCTATTCAACTGTGAAAAGAGAAAAGTGTGAGGTGCCTGGGTGGCTCAGTTGGTTAAGAGTCCAACTCTTGATTTCAGCTCAGGTCATGATTTCAGGGTCGTGCGATTGACCCCTGAATCAGGCTCTGTGCTATACGCAGAGTCTGCTTGTCCCTCTCCCTCTGCTCCTCCCCCGCTTGTGCGCGCTCTCTCTCTCCATCAAATAAATAAATAAATAAATAAATAAATAAATAAATAAATAAATAAATAAAATCTTTTTAAAAAAGAGAGAAAGTGTTATCAATATGGACATCACTGGGGTGCCTGGGTGGCTCAGTCGGTTGAGCGACTGCCTTCGGCTCAGGTCATGATCCCAGGGTCCTGGGATCAAGTCCCGCATCGGGCTCTCTCTTCAGCAGGGAGCCTGCTTCTCTCTCTCCCTCTGCCTGCTGCTTCCCCTGCTTGTGCTCTCTCACTCTCTGTCAAATAAATAAATAAAATCTTAAAAAAATATATATATGTATATATGGACATCACTGTTGCCTATAATATGTCCAACACATTGTCTAATGTGTCCACCAAAACATATTGTTTTATTTCCAGAAAACAACAGTACTAAAGTCCAAAGTACTACTGTCTGAATGTAAATCTCTCTGCCTATAGTTTCCATTAGAGAAACAAACCTGCCTCTTTTTAGAAGTTATTCAGTGCTTATGAGGACAGATTAACATTAAATACATTGGACAACAGCTTAACATCCACAGTGCAGCAAGACACTTAGGGAAAGATATAAGACAATCTTCAAGGTCATGATTAACAACTATCCATAAAAAACTATCATAAGACTGGAAAGATAAAGTGCCATATTTACTACTTGTCTAGTAGACCTCCTGAGGTATATTCTGAATTCTCAGCACTATTATGTACATTTCAGAAGGAGATGAAAAGTAGGTTAAGTCATATCCAAGAATCCTGGCAAGGAATATTTTTTGATTGCTGAGAATAAAATATACTACTTATAAGATCAATCTAAGAGAAAACACAAAAAGAAATGTATAGCTTGATAAATGAAAATATATTTAGAGCACCAAAAAATAGTTCTGATATGATAAAACAGAATGTTCCAGAATGCTTAAAGTGGGAAACAGAGTAGTAGTAATAATAATAATGGCTAACATTTATTGACTGCTTATTCTGTGCCAAATGCTAAGCATTTTATATGCATCATTTCCTTGAATCTTCCCAAGAACTCCCATTTTACATATGAAGAAATTAAAACTTAAGAGAGCATAAGTAACTTGACCTTGGTCATACAGCTAGTCAGTGGCAAAACCAAAACTCTAATCCAAAACCCTATCCTCCTAACCACTATGTATTTTGTCTTATTAATACAAACCTAAGTTAAAAAGAAGCACGGAAAGGCAACCTGGATGGTTTCCTGAAATAACCTTAAAACCTGAAATGGAAATTAGCTAAAATCTTGTCAGTACTTTGAAGTCTAAAAGGGCAAAACATGACCTCATGGGAGGGGGTCAGAATCAGAAAGGGTTTGCTCTTTATGAGGAAGACTTCAGCATAGAACAATTAAAAAGGACTGATAAGGGCGCCTGGGTGGCTCAGTTGGCTAAGCAACTGCCTTCGGCTCAGGTCATGATCCTGGAGTCCCGGGATCGAGTCCCACATCGGGCTTCCTGCTCGGCAGGGAGTCTGCTTCTCCCTCTGACCCTCCCCCCTCTCATGTGCTCTCTCTCATTCTCTCTCTCTCAAATAAATAAATAAAATCTTTAAAAAAAAAAAAAAAGGACTGATAAGATCTCTGGGGGGAAAAAATGATTCACATATATTCTTCCCCGAAAAGCAAATAGAACTGATTTGACTAAAATGCTATAAAATAGGAAAAATAATTATACTTAGTAATCCAATTACAGCTAACCTAGTTAATAGAGTGGTATTTAGGAGACATGAAGGTAGAAATTTGAGAAATAGTAAAGTCAGGAGTTATTAGAACTTCGAGTGGTCTGGGCTTCTTCATTAGTTCTGGTTCCAAAATACGACCATAAAATTAGATTGTGTCAATTACAAAAAATAATCTGTTAATTCATAATGCTCCTTTTCTTAGAGTTGAAGCAATATGACTGGATTTTGGAACTGCCAAAGTCATCTCAACTACCAATTTGTTTAAGTTTCAACAAATAGAATTAGGAGAAAACTAGATGCATCAGCTGGGGCTCTTTGAACCAGGAGCAATAGGAAAACCATGCCAGGACCACAGCAGGTGCAAAGAGGTAAGAGGGTCTACAGAACAGAACCATAATAGTCTGATCAGTACACAAGCATTGGAAAGAATGAAATGTCAACTAGTTTTAGTCTTTTTATCCCTCCACTCAAGATCTAATTCCAAGAAGGGAGGTCCAAATTGGCTTCCCTCACGTCACTAGTCCTCTGACTGGCTAGCAGAGAAGAAAGCCCCTGAAAAGTCCCACCCGACTACATCTAAAAGGGAAGGAGGAATTCCTCAAAAGGTGATATTTGGAAGGGGAAATGGGTGCTGGACAGAAAACAGCAATATAAAACCCTGCCCTTGTAACACTTACCTTGGATTGAGGAATATTCCTGCCTCTTCCCAATAGGAAATCCCATCTGCACAGAGACTGAATGTCTGGCTGGGAGACTGAAGTGGACTAAGAGCAATGACCATAAGCCACACGACCAGTGCTCTATTTGATCAGAAGTAGATCAGGGACGTCTGAGACTAGTTCCAAGTGCAATCCATTAAAGTAAATCTGTGATATATTGTGTAAAAAGCCAACATGGACTTCCAGAAGTCCAATACCAAGACAGGAAAATGGGGGGTAAAATGCCTATAATAATAATTTTTTTAAAAGACCAGTCATTTCATTTAGAAAGCTAACAAGCTATTATCAAAGGTTTGTACCTCAGTCCTGGCAACAAGTTGGTTCACTTTTAACTGATTAGGAATAAAACGGACACCTGATGAGATTATACAGCTCCACAAGGTCAGGAAACTTTTGAAAAACTAAAACAGGGTATGAATTATTTAAAAGTTCTGAAAAGATCCAGGCTTTTTAAACCTTTTTATGGTACAAGGTGATGCATCAGTTACTGATTTGGGGATAATTTTATTACAAGATCATGATAATGTAAAACATTCTGTAATATACCCCAGTAGAAAATGATTGCCAGGGGAAAGAAATTTATTTGTCTTCTTTAAAGAAAGAAAGTTTGGCAATTATTTGAGCCATAACATCATTGTTTACGAGAGTACCCTAAGGACTGATCATTAAGCCTTAACACTTGGATAAAAAAACTACTGCTGAGGAGCAGAGGTGGCCAAAGAAGGTTTCAGGACTTCTAAATAAATATTCCATGTGTGCCTAGTTGGTGAAAATCCTTGGGGAGGACGCCCCATAAAAAATAGAGCCTCTACATGCATCTCATAAGTCTATCCTAAGAGGACATTATACTTACAATTTTTCTTAAGTTAAAATAGTTTCATTTAAGGGCGCCTGGGTGGCTCAGTTGGTTAAGCGACTGCCTTCAGCTCAGGTCATGATCCTGGAGTCCCGGGATCGAGTCCCACATCGGGGTCCCTGCTCAGCGGGGGTCTGCTTCTCCCTCTGACCCTCTTCCCTCTCGTGCTCTGTCTCTCATTCTCTCTCTCTCAAATAAATAAATAAAATCTTTAAAAAAAAATTTTAAAAAATAAAATAAAATAAAATAGTTTCATTTAAGAAAGAGAAGAAAAAGATGTAAAAACTGTAGTCTTGTCACATCTCCAGTGTGACCCCCCAGTGTCAGTGGTAGGAAGACAGAGGCCTAACAGGAATAAGCATATTACGACAGGATAAGGACCAGACTGAGTCACAATAAAACAAAAAGGAAAATCCCTAAGGTTTTATTCTCTCCAGCTCTGACAGGCCACAAGATTACTCCTGAGAGAACAGTTCTAAAAAAGAAAGATAAGTTTTATTTGACATATAAGTAGGACTGAAGTATTAGTATCCTCCAAGCACTAGACTGTAGCAAGTGGCCACAGAAGCATCTGTTGAGAAAATGGATCTGAACACACACCAAAGTCTTCCAACAAAGATCAGTCACCACTTGGCCTTGAGACTGTCCAACACCATCATCAAACTCCTTCATTCAAATGCTGGAATTTCAATTATAATAAGGCTCTTCCCTATTACTGCCAGGACAGACTTCCCAACCTTGAACATTAATATCATCTGTCCACCCAAAATCCTCAGACTTCCTCTCTGGTCTCACTTCTTACCCTCTTCTCCCAACAGCCCCCTCTCCCCTTTGCCATTTCATCTGTGCCTCTATGACACTGAATGACCTAGAGGACCACAAGAACTCTATGACCCTTCTAGCTTCAGGAACTTTGTACATGTTGTTTTCTCTTCCTATAAAGTCCTTTTCACCCTTTTCTTCCTCTTTCTCTGGCTACTCCTGCCTATCAGTATTCAACCTCATGATTTCTTTTCTGGAAGTTTCCTTACATATTACCCACTGTTTGATTAGGTACTCCTCTGCTAAATTCCCCTGGAATTCTTGCAGTTAAAGTATCTATGACACTGGGCGCCTGGGTGGCTCAGTTGATTAAGCAACTGCCTTTGGCTCAGGTAATGATCCCGGGGTCCTGGGATCGAGTCCCACATCGGTGTCCCTGCTCAGCAGGAAGCCTGCTTCTCTCCCTCTCCCTCCGCCTGCCATTCCCCCTGCTGTGCTCTCTTTCATTGTCAAATAAATAAAAAAAATCTTTAAAAAAAAAAGTATCTATGACAGTAACCCATAATTACCTACTTACTTGTCTATGTTCCCACAAACTGGATTTATCTTGAAGGCAGGGACCACAAAAAGAAGGCAATCCATCAATATTTGTTGAATAAAGGATTTTTGTTTTTGTTTGTTTTTATCCCCTGTACTCAGCATAATACCCGACACACAGTCGATGTACAATAAATATTTGCTGAATGGATCATAAGTACTCAAAAACATTTGTTGGATGAATGAAGTAATGGACAGATGATCAGAAAGTGCTACATATCAGAAATCTTAAATTCCAATATCTTACTTTCTGACCTCAAACACTTATCCTTCCAGCTCTCTCAGATTCTGATTTTCTGGTCCCTGACCTCAAAGAGATGTCCAGTTTCTTGACATTTCCATGCTCACCAAGTCTTTAAATACCATGAAGGTATCACTTCCCTCTCTATTCAATCTGTACCCATTTTTATTAAGAACTTTTAACCCATA
This sequence comes from Mirounga angustirostris, assembly GCF_029215605.1. Lineage (NCBI taxonomy): Eukaryota > Metazoa > Chordata > Mammalia > Carnivora > Phocidae > Mirounga > Mirounga angustirostris. Next base: position 24,288,034 of record NW_026991713.1, read on the forward strand.
CTTTCATTTGTAAAAATCTAGCCCTGTACAAATCTCTGCTGTCACAAATATTCTGCTGTCACAGCTACTAAAAATACTACACCAGGGTAATGCCATACCACCATGCAGATGGGGCCCAGTATAAATTCATGGTCTTCAACTTTAGCTAGAACTTTGTGCTGGCCAGTTCTTCAACTTCCTTGTCAGCTCCCTTATCCATTCCTCATCCATTCCACTCCACTCTATCTTTTCTCTCCTCAGTCCAACTGTCCACCCTTGCTCTCCATTGTTGGCAGATATCCTTGCCTCCTACTTTATCAGATGATTGACATAAAAGGCATAAACTCAACTCTCTGCCGCCACACCAATAGACTTACTCAAATCTACATTGATCTGTTCCTCCTTCCCTTTTGTATCAGAGGATGAGGAGTCTGCCCAGTAGCCTACCCTCCACTGAAGATGAATCACTTTATCTATGTTTTCAAACTCATCTCCTTCCCTGTTCTAATAGGACTGTGCTCTATTATTAACCCCTCTCATATCTTCAATTTCTCTCTTTTCTTCTGGCTCTTCATACTCATTATATAAATATGTGGAACTTTTTCTCTTAAACTCTTCTTAAACTCTGTATCCTCTCCCTAGCTTTGACCTACGTTTTTCTTTCTCTTATCAGCTAAACTACTTGTAGCATTATTCTCTACTTCACCATGTGCCATTCACTCAGCCAATACCATCAAATTTTTATGGGTAATACACACAAAGTTTTAAAAATCCTCTAGCTTGAAATGTGATTACCCTCAAGAATTTAAATTCTAAAATCAACATACAATGAATCGGTAAGAAGACAGAACAATTTCCAGGGAGAGTAAAATATAAATTAGCAATATCCATCTGAGAGAAGGCCTCTGAGTCAATGGACTTGAAGTATCTTAATTCCATTGTAAGGAATGCATTATACTAAACATAGTGTCACGTAAGTTCTATAGTTTCCCTCATTTTTAATCCTTCTGATTTTATTTGGCTTCCAATGTAAGTTGTCCCTACAGAAAGAGGCTCTCTCATTTCAGGAGAGTACGGGACTAGTAATATAGATTAGTGCCCCTGGCTCAAAACTGTTCTACTCAAAGAGAAGACTAGATATAGGGAACCTGAAAGTTCATAATCTAATGTTAAGGGCAACACATTATTTTTAGCAAAGTGAACTAAATCATTCATTTAACAAAGGTTATATGTCAGGCCTAAAAAAAGGAATGGCATGTTGTTACCATCAAAAGGTTGTGTGAAGATGTAGAGGCCGCATCTTTCTCAAATATTAGAAGAGCTTTCTGCATCAAGTAAATTGCTTTGGATAGCTTATTCTTCCTTATTTTATTCATTACATTCAATTCTGAAACAGAAAACAAACATTTTATCAAAAGGGAAACACGAAAACTATCTTTAAAAGTTTTCAGAAACGTTTAAACAGTTTCTGAAACTGTTTTAAAACAGTTTATCCCAATTTTAATTACCTGTAAAACAGTCAATGCTTCTAGGTTGTTTTAGCTTTTCTGGACCTTTGGTAGATATGTGTTTGCTAATAGTTGGAGTCTGCAAAACTGAAGAAGGAAAAGGAGAGTGCCATTACAATTAGATTTGTGTCCAAGAAAGGAAATATTTTCTAAACATTAAAGGGTAACTATCTATTTGTAAAATTATTGCTTCCTCTCATATGTCATCTTTTTTTCATTAATAGATAAAAATTCAAACAAATCTATAATGACAAACTCTCTTCTATTTGCCACAGTATGCCTGAGGACGTGAAAAATATTTAAGTTATAGATGGAGAGGGAAGATGGCAGAAGAGTAGGGGACGCTCAATTCGTCTGGTCCCTTGACCTTGAATTCAGCTAAATATCTATCAAATCATTCTGAACACCTGTGAATTCAACCCGAGTGCTAAGGAAAGTATCGCTGCAATTCTACAAATGGAGAAGTGGCCACTTTTTGCAAGCTAGGAGGTGTGGAGAAGTGAATCTGAGGGGATATATCAGAAGATAAACCACAGTGGGAGGGAACCTCTATAAGCTGGCTGCCGAAAAGTGATATAACAATGGAATGCAAAATCAGAACTTCTAGAAGTCTGCTCCTGTGAGGAACGTCCCTGCCTGAAAGGTGCGCAGGTGGTGAAGTGGGGCAGAATTGTAAGTGGGACAGTTGGTCTCAGGATTCCCAGGGTCACAGAAAGAACAAGGGTGCCAGAGTGTGGCAGAGGTCCCAGGCATTGGATCAAGGAAGCCGACTACAATTAGTGAGCCCTGGAGTGGGCTCTCAGCTAGCTGTTGCAATAAACTGTGAATCGTGGCAAGATCAGGGACCGCCTGTCCAAGCAGGGGCCCAGCAAGAGGAGTGGCCCTCCTCCCTCCCTGGGAGGAGCGGCACGGGTGCACACAGGATTGGGCAACCGCTCCCAGAGCAGGGGCCCAGTGAACAGCAGAGACCTGGTGAGATTTTCCCCCCTCTTTCCCTGGGGAGGATTGGTACAGAGACCTACCAGGCCAAAAAGGGCTGGCATGATATACTCAGGGTACTAAAGGAGAAAAACATGCAGCCATGAACACTTTATCCAGCAAGGCTCTCATTCAGAATGGAAGAAAAGAGAAAAAGCTTCCAGGGCAAACAAACTAAAAGAATTTGTGATCACTAAACAAGCCCTACAAGAAATATTAAAGGGGTGGGGCGCCTGGGTGGCTCAGTCATTAAGCGTCTGCCTTCAACTCAGGTCGTGGTCCCAGGGTCCTGGGATCGAGCCCCGCATCGGGCTCCCTGCTCCGCGGGAAGCCTGCTTCTCCCTCTCCCACTCCCCCTGCTTGTGTTCCCTCTCTCGCTGTGTCTTTCTCTGTCAAATAAATTAAAAAATCTTTAAAAAAAAAAATATTAAAGGGGATCCTGTAAGGGAAGAGAGAGCCCAAGAGTAACATAGACCAGAAAGGAACAGAGACAATATACAGAAACAGTGACTTTAAAGATAATACAATGGCACTATATTCATATATTTCAACAGTTACTCTGAATGTAAATGTGCTAAATGCTCCAATCAAAAGACACAGGGTATCAGATTGGATAAAAAAGCAAGACCCATCCATATGCTGTCAACAAGAGACTCATTTTAGACCCAAAGACACCTCCAGATTGAAAGTGAGGGGGTAGAGAACCATTTATCATGCTAATGGACATCAAAAGAAAGCTGTGGTAGCAATCCTTATATCATACAAATTAGATTTTAAACCAAAGACTATAGTAAGGGATGAAGAGGGACACTATATCATACTTAAAGGGTCTATCCAACAAGATCTAACAATTATAGGGGCCCCTGGTGGCTCTGTCGTTAAGCGTCTGCCTTCGGCTCAGGTCATGATCCCAGGTCCTGGGATCAAGCCCTGCATCGGGCTCCCTGCTCAGTGGGGAGCCTGCTTCTTCCTCTCCCACTCCCCCTGCTTGTGTTCCCTCTCTCGCTGTGTCTCTCTCTGTCAAATAAATGAATAAAATCTTTAAAAAAAAAAATCTAACAATTATAAATATTTATGCTCCTAACTTGGGAGCAGCCAATTATATCAACCAATTAATAATACAATTAAAGAAATTCATTGATAATAATACAATAATAGTAGGGGACTTTAACACCCCACTCACAGCAATGGACAGATCATCAAAGAGAAGATCAACAAGGAAACAAGGGCTTTGAATGACACACTGGATCAGATGGATTTCACAGATATAGAGCATTTCATCCTAAAGCAACAGAATACACATTCTTCTCGAGTGCACATGGAACATTCTCCAGAACAGATCACATACTGGGTCACAAATCAGGTCTTAACCAGTATCAAAAGACTGAAATTATTCCCTGCATATTTTCAGACCACAATGTTTTGAAACTTGAACTGACTCACAAGAGGAAATTTGGAAGGAACTCAAATACTTGGAGATTAAAGAGAATCCTAAAGAATGAATGGGTCCACCAGGGAATTAAAGAAGAATTTTAAAAATTCATGGAAACAAATAAAAATGAAAACACAACTGTTCAGAACTTTTGGGATGCAGCAAAGGCGGTCCTAAGAGGGAAGTACATAGCAATACAAGCCTTTCTCAAGAAACTAGAAAAGTCTCAAATACACAAGCGAACCTTACACTTAAAGGTGCTGGAAAAAGAACAGCACACAGAACCTAAACCAAGCAGCAGAAGGGAAATAATAAAGATTAGAGCAGAAATGAATGGAATAGGGATGACTGGGTGGCTCAGTCGGTTAAGTGTCTGCCTTCAGCTCAGGTCATGATCCCAGGGTCCTAGGACAGAGTCCCACATCGGCCTCCTTGCTCAGTGGGGAGCCTGCTTCTCCCTCTGCCTGCCACTCCCCCTGCTTGTCCTCTCTCTCTCTGTCAAATAAATAAATAAAATCTTGGGGGAAAAAAAGAAATGAATGAAATAGAAACCAAAAGATAGTAGAACAGACCAACAAAACTAGAAGCTGGTTCTTTAAAGAATTAATAAGACTGATAAACCCCTGGCCAGACTTATCAAAAAGAAAAGAGAAAGGATCTAAATAAATAAAATCATAAATGAAAGAGGAGAGCTCATGACCAACACCAAGAAAACGCAAACAATTTTAAGATCATACTATGAGCAACATGCCAACAAATTAGGCAATCTGGAAGAAATGGATGCATTCCTAGAACCCTATAAACTACCAAAACTGAAACAGGAAAAATAGAAAACCTAAACAAACCTATAACCAATAAGGAAATTGAAGCAGTAATCAAAATCTTCCATCAAACAAGAGTCCAGGGCCAGATGGCTTCCCAAGGGAATTCTACCAAACATTTAAAAAAGAACTAATACCTATTCTTCTGAAGTTGTTTCAAAAAATAGAAATGGAAGGAAAACTTCCAAACTCATTCTATGAGGCCAGCATTACTTTGATCTCAAAACCAAAGACCCAACCAAAAAGAGAATTACAGACCAATATCCTTGATGAACATGGATGCCAAAATTCTCACCAAGATACTAGCTAATAGGATCTAACAGTACATTAAAAGGATTATTCACCACGACCAAGTGGGATTTACTCCTGGGCTGCAAGGGTGGTTCAATATCCGCAAAGCAATTAATGTGATACAATACATTAATAAAAGAAAGAACAAGAACCATATGATCCTCTCAATAGATGCAGAAAAAGCATTTGACAAAGTACAGCATCCTTTCTTGATTAAAACTCTTCACAGTGTAGGGATAGAGGGTACATACCTCAATATCATAAAAGCCAGCTATGAAAAACCCACAGCAAATACCATACTCAATGGGGAAAAACTGAGAGCTTTCCCCCTAAGGTCAGGAACACGGCAGGGATGTCCACTATCACCACTGCTATTCAACATAGTATTAGAAGTCCTAGCCTCAGCAATCAGACAACAAAAAGAAATAAAAGGCATCCAAATCGGCAAAGAAGTCAAACTCTCACTTTTTGCAGATGATATAATACTTTATGTGGAAAACTCAAAAGAGTCCACCCCAAAACTGCTAGAACTCATACAGGAATTCAGTAAAGTGGCAGGATATAAAATCAATGCACAGAAATCAGTGGCATTTCTATACACCAACAACAAGACAGAAGAAAAAGAAATTAAGGAGTCGATCCCATTTACAATTGCACCCAAAACCATAATATACCTAGGAATAAATCGAACCAAAGCAGCAAAGGATCTGTACCCAGAAAACTACAGAATACTCATGAAAGAAATTGAGGAAGGGCGCCTGGGTGGCTCAGTCATTAAGCGTCTGCCTTCGGCTCAGGTCATGATCCCAGGGTCCTGGGATCGAGCCCCACATCGGGCTCCCTGCTCCGCAGGAAGCCTGCTTCTCCCTCTCCCATTCCCCTTGCTTGTATTCCCTCTCTCGCTGTGTCTCTCTCTGTCAAATAAATAAATAAAATCTTTAATAAAAAAAAAGAAATTGAGGAAGACACAAATGGAAAAACCTTCCATGCTCATGGATTGGAAGAACAAATATTGTGAAAATGTCTATGCTACCTAGAGCAATCTACACTTTTGATGCAATCCTTATCAAAATACCATCAATGTTTTTCAAAGAAATGGAACTAATAATCCTAAAATTTGTATGGAACTAGAAAAGACCCCGAACAGCCAGAGGAACGTTGAAAAAGAAAAGCAAAGCCGGTGGCATCATAATTCCGGACTTCAAGCTCTATTACAAAGCTGTCATCATCAAGACAGTATGGTACTGGCACAAAAACAGACACATAGATCAATGGAACAGAATAGAGAGCCCAGAAATGGACCCTCAACTTTATGGTCAACTAATCTTCGACAAAGCAGGAAAGAATGTCCAATGGAAAAAAGTCTCTTCAACAAATGGTGTTGGGAGAATTGGACAGCCACATGCAGAAGAATGAAACTGGACCATTTCCTTACACCACACACAAAAATAGACTCAAAATGGTTGAAAGACCTAAATGTGAGACAGGAGTCCATCAAAATCCTAGAGGAGAACACAGGCAGCAACCTCTTCGACCTCAGCCACAGCAATTTCTTCCTAGAAACATTGCCAAAGGCAAGGGAAGCAAGGGCAAAAATGAACTACTGGGACTTCATTAAGATAAAAAGCTTTTGCACAGCAAAAGAAACAGTCAACAAAACCAAGAGACAACTGACAGAATGGGAGAAGATATTTGCAAATGACACCTCAGATAAAGGCCTAGTATCCAAAATCTATAAAGAACTTATCAAACTCAAAACCCAAAGAACAAATGATCCAATCAAGAAATGGGCAGAAGACATGAACAGACATTTCTGCAAAGAGGACATCCAAATGGCCAACAGACACATGAAAAAGTGCTCAACATCGCTCAGCATCAGGGAAATCCAAATCAAAACCTCAATGAGATACCACCAGTCAGAATGGCTAAAATTAACAAGTCAGGAAACAACAGATGTTGGCGAGGATGCAGAGAAAGGGGAACCCTCCTACAGTGTTGGTGGGAATGCAAGCTGGTGCAGCCACTCTGGAAAACAGTATGGCGGTTCCTCAAAAAGTTGAAAATAGAGCTACCCTATGACCCAGCAATTGCACTACTGGGTATTTACCCCAAAGATACAAAGGTAGTGATCCAAAGGGGCACATGCACCCCAATGTTTATAGCAGCAATGTCCACAATAGTCAAACTATGGAAAGAGCCTAGATGTCCATCAACAGATGAATGGATAAAGAAGATGTGGTATATATATACAATGGAATAGTATGCAGCCATCAAAAGGAATGAAATCTTGCCATTTGCAATGCCATGGATGGAACTAGAGAATATTATGCTAAGTGAAATAAGTCAATCAGAGAAAGACAAGTATCATATGATCTCACTGATATGAGGAATTTGAGAAACAAGACAGAGGATCATAGGGGAAGGGAGGGAAAAATAAACAAGATGAAACCAGAGAGGGAGACAAACAAGGTACCATTTCACATCTGTTAGAATAGCTATCATCAAAAAGACAAGAGATAACAAATGTTGACGAGGATGTGGAACAAAGGAAACCCTTGCACACTGTTGGTGGGAATGGAAATTGGTTCAGTCACTGTGGAAAACACTATGGAAGTTCATCAAACAATTAAAAACAGGGGTGCCTGGGTGGCTCAGTCAGTTAAGCGTCTGACTCTTGATTTTGGCTCAGGTCATGATCTCAGGGTCCTGAGATCAAGAGCCGAGTCTGACTCCGCGCTCAGTGGGGAATCTGCCTGAGATTCCCTCCCTGTGCCCCTCTTCACCCCCTGCTCTCTCTCTTTCTCTCTCTCTCCCCCTCCCTCCCTAAAAATGAATAAATAAATCTTTTTTAAAAAATTAAAAACAGAACTACTATACAATCCAGCAATCCTTTCTGGGTGTATCTCCAAAGGAAATGAAAATAAGGTCTCAAAGAGATATCTGCACTCCCATGTTCACTGCAGCATTATTCACAATAGCCAAGATATGTAAACAGTATCTATCAATGAATGAATGTATAAAGAATATGTGGTGTGTGTGTGTGTATGTGAGTGTGTGTATATATATCATGGAATATTATTCAGCCATGAGAAAGAAGGAAATCCTGGCATTTGCAATAACATGGATGGACCTTGAAGGCATGATACTAAATGAAATAAGTCAGACAAATGCTGTATGATATCACTTACATGTAGAATCTAAGAAAGCTGAATTCATAGAAACAGAGAGTAGAGTGGTGGTTACCAGGGGCTAGAGGGGAAGTGGAAGGAAATGGACATATGTCGGTCAAAAGGTATATACAGTTCTAGGGATCTCATGTACATCATGGTGATTATAATTAATAATACTGTAGTATACACTTGAAAGTTGCTAAGTGAGTAAATCTTAAGTGCTCGTCCCACAAAAAAGAAGTGGCAATTATGTGACATGATAGAAGTGTTAGCTAACGTTATAATGGTAATAATTTTGCAATATATTAGTGTATAAAATCAACACATTTGTACACCTTATGCTTACATAATGTTATCTGTCAATTATGTCTCAATAACCTGGGGAAAAAAGTTTGCACTCAAAAATTAATTAATTACCTAGCATTTGATTAAATCTATTTAGTTGTATATATGATGTGACATCTGAATATTTTTTTTTTAGGTTTTTATTTAAATTCCAGTTAGTTAACATACAGTGTATTATTAGTTTCAGGTGTACAATTTAGTGATTCAACACTTATATACAACACCAGGTGCTCATCACAACACGTGTACTCCTTCATCTGGATCACCTATTTAACCCATTCCTATCCACCTCCCCTCTAGTAACTATCTGTTTGTTCTCTACAGTTAAGAGCCTGTTTCTTGGTTTGCTGCTCTCTTTTTTTCCCCTATGATGGTTTGTTTTGTTTCTTAAATTCCACACATGAATGAAATCATACGGTATTTGTCTTTCTCTGACTGACTTACTTAGCTTAGTATAAGACTCTATCTCTAGCTCCATTCATGTCATTGCAAATGGCAAGATTTCATTCTTTTTTATGGCTGAGTAATATTCCATTATATACATATACCACATCTTCTTTATCCATTCATCAGTTGATGGACATTTGGGCCCTTTCCATAATTTGGCTACTTTTGTTAATGCTGCTATAAACATCAGGGTGCATGTATCCCTTCAAATTAGAATGCTTTAGACAGAAATCAGAGGTTGTATTAGGCTAGAACACTTAGTACTATTCTATAATTAGTCAGTAATTTATAATGGAGTAGTTGTTGAATGAATACTGGCTATATAATCCTGCCAAGAGTAACTTGGCTTTATCAAAATTTAACCTTAATTTTTATACATAATGACGTTAAATCTTATTTTGAAACGAGTAAATGTATTATCTGTATGCACACTAGTATTACTATTGACATCTTTTTAAAAAATGTTTTGAAGTCTTTATCTAATAATGAGGCCAAAAAAACTTAGATCCAAGTCATGTGTGCTCTGACATTATGTCAGAGCTGTCTTTCTAAGTTTTTCAATAGCTTCAAGGATAAATATAAACCCCTTAGCTATTCAAGATTTAACTGTGATCTACATTGCTAGGCTTATCTGTGTCGTACTCTCATGTGTGCTCTTTATTCTAGCCATAAGAGAATTCCAGCAGTTCCTAAACTGCACCATGCAATTGTTGCTTTCCAGTTTGCTAAAGACTAGTTTCTCTATCCAAATGACTGTTTCCTTTTCATTCTTCATAAAGATATTTTCTAGCCTTCTGGTCAACTATCACTTCTCCCAGGAAGCCATCCCTAACTCTTGTTTATTATAGATACTCCTCTTCTGTGTGCCTACAACAGAAACTGAGCCCACTTCTGTTACATTTATTAATCTCAACTGTTACAATTGGCTTACTTACTAGAAGCTCAAAATTAGAGGTTTTATCTTATTTATACTAAACATAATATGGTTCCTGGATCTTAATAGGTACTCAATAATTATATTTGCTTGATTGAATTAACAAAATATCAGTAATTGACTATAACTCAAACAAAATTAATTTTTTAGAAGTATACTAATTGATTTGCTATGCAGGATATAAAGCAATAATGAAAGGTATCTATTGATATTAAGCAGGGAAAAGAAAAGAATGAAATTTATCTGGAAAACACTCCAACAAGAACATAATTTACAAATTATTTACTATTCTTGAACTTATCTTAAAAATGATGCAAAACAAATTATTTGCTTTGATCACTACTACCTTGCAATTGGTCAAGAAGCACAACAGCTATCCGGTGCTGGGCTTGAATTAGTTCAAGATGCAAATCCATCATGAAAGAATTTGGTGTGACTGGTTTGCACATGTCTCCATCTATATCCTGGGTGTACTTTGGTAGGATTGAAGCAAAAATAAAAAAGAAATACAGTTATCAAAACATACTAAAAATAGCTCTATCCTATTACCACTCAAGTTAGCATTTTACTCTACGCCATTAAATTCTGCTCATTTCTCAACTCTTTGCAATCTGGTTCACATGCTAATAAACCTGCTTTTCAAGTTCACCAGTGGCCTCTTCAGTAACAAATTTAAAGACTCCTCACTCTCCTTCATTTCTTCTGGGAAGAGGGGAATAGATTTCTGGCCTATGAGAATGAGGCCACCACAAATCACACTTTACTCACCTACTTGCAAAGCCAGTCCTCTTCCTAGCTAAGTAACAAACACTTCAATTTCATGTAAGAGTTTCCCATTTACCTTGGCATAGCAATGGTCAATCACTGATGATCCATTTGGCAAAGTAGTTAACATGCAATTCAAGTTTATTCCATCAATTGCTTTGTCAAGAAGTTCATAAGCCAAAAATAACTGTTCCACGGGTTTCTTCTAAAGTAATTTTATAAACAAAACAGAAAAATAACATGTAAGGAAAAATCACATACAACATTTTCAAACTTCTTTCAATAATAACTCAAACCTAGTAATAAATTGAAATAATCTATCCAATATCTACAATGTTATATTTTTTACTCAGTGTATCTGTCTTTGATTAAATGTGGAGTACTACTGATAAAAGTGAAATAATAAATACAATTCATCATTTTTCTAAATATAAATTAAGCTTTTCGTAAATATGTATATATCTTCCTTTTATGGTTTTCAAAATTCTGACTGTACCAAATGTATAGGTAAATTTTTAAAATACAACCCTCATAATTTGTCATTTTCACACACTTCATTTTGAAAGTTAATTTTTTTTTTTTAAATCTCAGAGCTGGAAATTTAGATGTAGAGGCCATCAAATCCAATGGCGTATATCATGATTTTCAAAAACTAAATACCTTTACATTCTAATTATTCTGATAGACAAATACAGAGAATAATATAACAAGCATCCAGTTTTGTTCAAACTTTCAAATTTCACGTATTTCTCCAGAAAATTTTTTGGAAATAAAGCAAACACATACATGCAGATAACTGAAATCCTCTATAGAACTGTCCACATGACAATCCTTTTCTCTGCTCCTAAAGGAAGCCACTGTGCTTTGGTTTTTACCATTCTTTGGCGTGTTTTTAAACTTTTACCACATGTGTATGTATCTATTAACAATATGCAATATTGCTTGCCTACTTTTTAATTCTGTCAGAAAATTTTGCAGTTCACTTTATAGGCTCAAACATATGTTGTTGCAATTTTTTCATGCTGGTGTATGTAACTCAATGTGTCAGAGTTTGGTTAGGAACACAGAACAACTGGAGATACTCTCAAGCAGAAAGAGATTGGATACACAGAATTAGAGGTGTCTATCACTGTTGGAACGACTGGGGGAACAAAGGCCAAGGAAGCTGCCAGTGACAATTTGGCTGCATGCACAAGCCTCTGTGAATCTAAGAATCAAGGAGCAGCTGACAACAGCTGCGAGTGTCTGTCACACCATGTGCGCCAAGTGAATTGCAAGAGCTTGCTCAGCACCTCTGGTAAATAAACTTCTTCCATCTGCCACTGCCAAGTAAGAACTCTGTCTTCCCTTCATTATACATTCCTGCAAATGCTCCTCATTGGAAGACTAACCTAGAAGCACGTAGAAATGAGATGCTGGGAATTGCAGTTCCAGCTTTTCCCCTGTGACACAAAGGTGACTAAAGAAGGGAAGGGCAAGGATGCCAAGCTGACTCTAGTTCAAGCCCACACTAATTCATTCATCCTTACGGCCACAGTGAAATAGTGTGATGCTGAGGAACATGTCACAATATACTTATCCACTCTTCTACCGATGGGCATTTAGATTGCTATTACTAAAAATGTGTAATGCATTGTACTAGTCTGTGGATTGAGACAAGGCTGGTATTTGCTTTACAGTCCTTATGCCTTTTTTATCTGCTTTCTTTCTCAGCTGACTAAGATCTCTAGGACATGTTGAACAGAAGAATGACAGATATCCTATGTCATTACCTCAGAATAAAGGGATTGCTTTTAATCTTTTACTATAGGTATAACATTCATTACAGGTCTTTGAATGATACCCTTTATGGGAAAAAAAGTTCTCTATTCCTGACTTAAGAGTTATTTTTTAAAGATGGCTGTTGAATTTTGTCAAATGTTGTTGTTCCATCTTTTTTATCTAGTGAGGTAGTCGTATTTCTTCCTTTCGTCTGCTAATGCGGTGTACTGCATTATATTTTCTAATGTTAAATCATCCTTGCTTTCCTGGAATATAAACAATTTGATTACACACATCCATTCAAAGATATATAGATATATATCTCCATTCAAGAATCACAGGCCCAGGGAGGTTCTCATGCAACTCAAGTAATGTAAATTCAAAAAACAGACCTACTCACGTGAAAGCAGGCCCAGGATTATAAATCATTAGGAAGAAAGACTCTCTCCCACCCACCCACCTCCAGTACCCATGTGGAGATACCTCCCCATACAAACAGGCAGATTGGTTTTCTTCTGGTCTCCCTTCTCTAGAATGTGGTCTTTTGGAGGTCATAATTTTAATGTGTAAGTCTCAGTTCCAAACCCCCATCTTTCATGTGCCCACACTTCATATCTTGTCACTGAATGGCTGTTAATCTGACCTTTTTTATAACTGAGCCCATCAACCAACTGCAGCATCTACTCATAAAATGACCATTCTAGTTTTCAGTTCCCCTTTCTTGGCCCCTGGAATTTATCTTACTTTCTTGTGAGCACCACAATGTGCTTGAGGATATTTTTTCAATTCTGCCCAAAATTTCTAGATGCTTTGTAGAACAGGGTTTTCAGCTCACCCAGTTTGCCCTTTTCCCAGAAACAGAAGTCTCTAAGGATGCCTTTTTAACACCAAAAAATTTCAAAGACCCTCCTCCACACACACCTACATTCTCTCATCAACATCATCACCATCAGTATCACTTTTGTTATTTTTGTCATTATTTTAGCTAACATTTAATTAAACTATGTTCCAGATACTGGACTAAATGCTTTACAGGGACTAATTTTTTAATTGCCATTATCCTATGAGGTAGATACCTACTAATTATTGTAATTTTATAATACATTTATTGAGAGAACTAGCTGCTATGTATTCAGTAAAACTTTTAAATAAGCTTTGAATGTGATTACAATAAACACCTCATTTTTTTTTAAATAGTTGCATGTATATATGCAAGATGTATAATTTATCCCACCTACAATCTCTGATAGGTGAGCATAAAGATTTTGGATTCTCCTTACAATAAATTCTCACTTCTCTCCACTTCACTCCCCTCCAGATGGGTCTGAGACCCTAAGTTAAGATTCAGTGCTCTACATAAAACATAAGAGAAAAACTGAGTAGCTACCATGTGCCAGGCAGGTACTGGTTTCTGCAACATTACCAATACCTCATTTACACTAAGTAACTTAAATAATACCAGTAGAATTGGTTCTATTGTTATAATTTTACAGATGAGGACACTTACATTCAAACAGATGAAATAATTTGCTCAAGATCACACTGTCAATTTAAGAGTCAAGATTCAACTCTGGGAAAGGGGAACCCTCCTACACTGTTGGTGGGAATGCAAGCTGGTGCAACCACTCTGGAAAACAGTATGGAGGTTCCTCAAAAAGTTGAAAATAGAGCTACCCTACAACCCAGCAATTGCACTACTGGGTATTTACCCCAAAGATACAAATGGAGTGATCTGAAGGGGTACATGCACCCCCATGTTTATAGCAGCAATGTCCACAATAGCCAAACTATGGAAAGAGCCAAGATGTCCATTAACAGATGAATGGATAAAGAAGATGTGGTATATATATACTATGGAATATTATGCAGCCATCAAAATAAAAAAAAACCATGGATGGAACTAGAGGGTATTATGCTAAGCAAAATAAGTCAATCAGAGAAAGACATGTATCATATGATCTCACTGATATGAGGAATTCTTAATTTCAGGAAACAAACTGAGGGTTGCTGGAGTGGTGGGGGGTGAGAGGGATGGGGTGGCTGGGTGATAGACATTGGGGAGGGTATGTGCTATTGTGAGCACTGTGAATTGTGTAAGACTGATGAATCACAGACCTGCACCTCTGAAACAAATAATACATTGTATGTCAAAAAAAAGAAGAAGAAGATAGTAGGAAGGGAAAAATGAAGGGGGGGAAATCGGAGGGGGGAGACGAACCATGAGAGACTATGGACTCTGAGAAACAAACTGAGGGTTCTAGGGGGAGGGGAGTGGGGGGATGGGTTAGCCTGGTGATGGGTATTAAAGAGGGCACGTGTTGAATGGAGCACTGGGTGTTATACGCAAACAATGAATCATGGAACACTACATCAAAAACTAATGATGTATGGTGATTAACATAACATAATAAAATTAAATTAAAAAAGAAAGATTCAACTCTGGGTCTTCCAACACCATCTGGTGAATCCTTAGGTCACACCAACGAACCACCTGTACTACATCTACCATATGCCACAGTACTGCTGGGCAGGTTGTCTATCGCACAATTTTAGGGGGTGCCATTCATGCTGTTATCATCACAGACCTGTATTTATTTCGGCAATTTCCCAGCATATGGTAATAAATCATATCAAGGAAAGGGCACATTTTCCTAATTTAAATAAGAGTATCAATAGTTCATAAACGGTCTTCAGCTTCATTTGGGAAAACTGCCACCTTCTATGAAACTCATTTTATTTAGTGGCTTTAATTGCCAGAAATTTTCCACCTGAAGCTAAAATCTAGCACTTTGTAACTTCTATTACTATTCTTATTCCTGCCCTATGAAGCCTCAGAGAATAAGTGCTGGCTCACTAAGCCAGTGATTCTGAAATTCTAGTTTCCTTAAGAATCTATCTGGGGAGGGTGCCTGGGTGGCTCAGTCAGTTAAGCGTCTGCCTTGGGCTCAGATCATGATCCTGGGGTCTTGGGATCAAGCCCCACACAGGGAACCTGCTTCTCCCTCTCCCTCTGCCACTCCCCCTGCTTGTTCTCACTCTCTCTCAAATAAATAAATAAATAATCTTAAAAAAAAAAAAAGAAACGGGGCGCCTGGGTGGCTCAGTTGGTTAAGCAACTGCCTTCGGCTCAGGTCATGATCCTGGAGTCCCTGGATCGAGTCCCACATCGGGCTCCCTGCTCGGCAGGGAGTCTGCTTCTCCCTCTGACCCTCCCCCCCTCATGTGCTCTCTCTCTCATTCTCTCTCTCTCAAATAAATAAATAAAATCTTAAAAAAAAAAAAAAAAAAAAGAATCTACCTGGGGGAATTTTAAGAGGAAAATACCTGTAATTATAAACTTTTAACACACCACAACTGAAATTATGATTCCATATGCCTTAAGTGAGAAATAGGAAGATGTATATTTAGCAAGCACTATAAGTGATCCCTGGAAAAACCTTGGCAGACAGCTATTATGCCTCCTCAATCTCTTGTGAATTTCAAACATACTGTCCCCAATTTAAGATTTCTCAACTCTAGCTCTCTCAAGACACAATGCTACATAAAGAACTCAAAATTGCATTCCCTAAAACCTATCATTAGAAGAAAGTAAATTCAGAATGATCCCCCAGTCCTCCAGTATATTCATGATATTTGATTGGTACCCAGTTACAGGACTTGCATATTTTATGTATTAGAAAAGTATCTTTTATACAAGTATCCTGAAGACACTTTTTTTTTTTAAATCAAACATAGCATAGTGACTAAATACCTGGACGTTGAAGGCAATACACCTAAGTTCAAATCTACTTACTATGCAAATCTTGAGCAAGTTAGATGTGTAGCAAAAATCATCACTATGACTACCACAAATCAACTGGAGTGAATCTCACAAACACAATACTGAGATAAAAAGCAAGCTGCAGTCACACTATGACTATATATATATAAATTTAAAAGCAATACTCTCTACTTTCTGGGAAAAACACACATATATAATAAAAGTATGCCTGGAATTTATAGTCATTATATTTAGAATACTAGTTCTGCTAGGCAGGAAGAAAGGTGATATGATCAAAGGAGTTAGTGGAGGAGTTTCAACTGTACTAATAATGTATTGTTTCTTAAGGGGAAATGGGTCTACCTTATAATATTCTTTATAATTTTATGACATATATTTCAAATTGATTTTTCAGAGAAAATATAGCAATTATGAGTATTAACATTTAGCAACAGGAAAAGTGCTGATGAAATAATGTTAGGAAAAAAACATCAGAATGCTACTATGCTAAAAAATATAAAAAAGACTAGAAGAGAATATAAAAAAAATAATATTTCAGTCTATATAGGGAAATTGCAGATTTTTCCCTTTTTATACCTCAAAATATCCTCTGTTAATACAACTTTTGTAATTTAAAATTACAATTTTTGAATTAATCAAACAAAAATATAGATCACTGGCTTCCTCTCTAGAAAAGTATTTTTCAACAGTAGTCCATGAACACTAGTGTCCTAAGTAGTTATTCCATAGGGCGTAAAATGGGTTTTATTTTCATGTAATCTTCTTGGAAAACCACAATGCTCATAAGCAAATGAAGGCCTCTGAGAAGTCTTATAGTAAAGAACCTGTTGTGTTTCATCCAAAGTCACCCAAAGTTACTTGACTCTGGCATCCTTTTCTGAAGCATAGTATTAGCATCACATAGGACAGACTTGACAAAATGCTATTCTAGTTCTTGTCTATAAATAAAAGAGTGTTTATAACATATATGACATGGTTCCCTAGACTCCCATTCAGATCTATAGAACAACACAATCTTTGATGGACAGAAATAATTCAAATATTGTAAGAAAAACATAATCAAGAAGAGGAATAGCTATTTATCTCCCTCACCCCCTTTCTTCTCTTAAGGTAACAATCACTAAGAACTTGCCCCAGTGCCAGGGACTGTTCTAAGTATCTTTTCAACAAGTAAAACTCATTGAATCTGCCAGAGGAATATGCTGAGCAGGACCTCTCTGCTCCATGAGTCTATGAATCACAACACATTCAAAATACCAGTGGTAATGTAACTACAAATCCTTTTAAGATAATTTACTAGGTTATTTTTAAAGCTGATTGGGATTTTTTTTCTACAGTAAAAGCAAAAGGTAGAAAATGTCCCCTGTAGTTTTCAATGTATGTAAACACTATAAATTCTCAAATATTAAATATTCAAAATTATTTCTATAATTAACCATTACATATTTACAAATTTAATATTATCTGAAAATCTAAATTCATGTTTTTAATTGTATTTTCTAAAATATTTTTGCAATACCTTTAGTATTGGAAGAATTTCTACGTTCCCTCTCGAAATACCAAAGGATTCACCAGTTCCTTTTCTTAAAGGTATCTCTGTGGGGGGGGGGGGGGGAGGAAAAGAAGGAAGGAAGTAACAGAAGAGGAAGGAAGGGAAGAGGAGGAGGAAGAGGAGGAAGTGAAAGGGGTAAAAGTAGGAAGAAGAGGAGTGAGAAGGAGAGAAGAAACAAAGGGAAAGAAGGAAGGACCAGAGGAAAGAAGAGGAGGAAGGAAAAAAATGTAAACATAGCAGTGAATCATAATCCTAAAAAATGTTATGCCAAATTGGTTACCTTTTTGATTACTCATGATTTTAGAAATGATTCAACACTTAGAAGGTGACTAAATACAAAATTATTTCTTCCATATAATTACATTTTGTCTTTATATAAGTTAATTTAAAAGTATCTTGCAGTACAACAAACAAAATTAAAAATCTTGATTATTAACAAGGTAATATAATGGTAAAGAGACTGGTCTTTCTATATAGTCTATAAAGTCCATTGAAAAGCATTCACAAAACAGTGTAAAAGCCTTATGAATTTGCACAAATATCAGACAAGGCTGGTTTGAGTGAAATAAAAATAAATCATAAATATATGGCAATTCTAGTTTCCTATTTTAAAATGTACTCAATAATTTAAACTAAATAATCCATTACTTAATCAACAGTCCAATAAACATTTTGAATCAGATTGTCATAATTAATATACAAGAATGACTTGTACTTTGTGTTTTATGTGCCAATAAGATTATTGGATTAGTTATCCAATAACTAATGTTGGAAAAGTTATAAGAACTTATATATCTAAACGGGGACAACCCCTCACTACATAAACATAGATTTTCTATTTATAAATGGATCATGCTCCAATATCAATTAGTTCTTTAGAAATGAAACACTTTAGCAAAGAATCAACAAATTGCATTTAATTTATAATTAAACAGAGTATAAAATACACCAAAACAATAGTCTCCCAAAAGTAATAATAAACAAAATAAAATTGAATAAGAAATAGACTTTTAAAAAAAAAGTAATCATTGGGCCTTTTGTTTTCAATAACAGGTAACCTGGAAAAATTCTCCTGACTAGAGACCACTAGAAAAGCTGAGGGGCGCCTGGGTGGCTCAGTTGTTAAGCGTCTGCCTTCGGCTCAGGTCATGATCCCAGGGTCCTGGGATCGAGCCCCGCATCAGGCTCCCTGCTCCATGGGGAGCCTGCTTCTCTCTCTCCCATTCCCCCTGCTTGTGTTCCCTCTCTCACTGTGTCTCTCTCTGTCAAATAAATAAAATCTTTAAAAAAAAAAAAAAGCTGAAAAAACTTTATTTCTTCATCTGTAAGCAAAGAAGATCATGAAAATATAAATATAGAGCTAGGATCTTGAGAAAAGAGTATCACCTGGATCTTGGGAAGAGAGCCCAGGGAATAAAGAATGGCATTAGAGCTACCTCCCCAACTGAGGACTTTTGTCAATTCTGAAATGGAAAGCTGAGAAGCTGAGTAATGCTTCTGACAGCCCTGAGAACTAAAGCAACAGAGATTAGGATCCAGGGACACTAAGAGTAAGAAGCCAGAAGAGGCTGCATCCCAGGACTTAGGGTAAATGGAAAGTAAGTCAACAGGAGAGCATCTCAGCTTCCAATTATCTTAATCTCTCAAAGTGGACTAATGGGATCCTAGAGTAATAATGTCTTCATGCATCTAGTAAAAGCAAGCATAATCTTCTCTGGAAGAACATTAACCTCATCTAAGGCTTCAAGTTATTTCTATAATATATTTGGCAAGTATAATGTCTACCACACAATCAAAAATAGCCAGAGTAACCAAATAGCTGATGAAGTAATTCTTCACTTAAGAATTCAATATAGTTAAGTGCAGGAGGAATGATAGAAGTTTGAAGCCCTTTCCAGCTTCTCACTCCCACTCCTCCAGTAGCCTTCAATCAATGACAGATAAAAGTTGTATAAATATCTCAACCTCCCAGCTCTCTGGGGCAGGTTCTATACAGTCTCCTAGAGGTCTCTCATGGGAAAAAGTCCTAAACCTACAAAAGTAGCCTTCTCCTTAACTTACTGTACTTTGTATTGCCTTCTTTTCATTTTCTGTCTCACTTCTCCACACCACCATCCTGCTTCCCTAGGTAACTACTTCACTCAACAACTTGTCTCAGAATCTACATCTGGGGAAAACAACCTAGGAAAAAGGTCAGGCTGACAATAGCTGAACTCACTGGTAAGTCTTTACAACACAACATGTGGGATAACTAGGCATTATATGCTTCCTGATTCAACACAACAGGGAGTAAACAGCACCACCTATGAAGTATTCTTGCCAAGTGTATAAGATATTGGCAGGAATTGTTTTTGATAAGATATCACTTGAATCTAAACAAGCCTCTAGATCCAACTACCAAGTAGAGAAACAAGTTAATACCACAAAGACACAAAGAGCCAAATCCAGAATGTGGGGAATCCTACAAGATGACAAATCAATGTCTTCAAAAAAATAAATGGCTTGAAAGGGAGAGGAGGAAAGGAACTGTTATAGATTAGAAAGAGAGACTCAAGAAAAATGAAAGAAAGTAAAATGCATGGGCTTATTTGGATCCTGATTGGAACAAGCCAACTTAGGATTTTTTTTTTTAAAGATTTATTTATTTATTTATTTATTTGACAGAGAGAGAGAAACAGCAAGAGAGGGAACACAAGCAGGGGGAGTGGGAGAGGGAGAAGCAGGCTTTCTGCAGAGCAGGAAGCCCGATGCGGGGCTCGATCCCAGGACCCTGGGATCGTGACCTGAGACCAAGGCAGATGCCTAATGACTGAGCCACCCAGGCACCCTGCAACTTAAGAAATTTTTATATAGTCAGGGACATAGGAATTTTCCCCTTATTTTGTAAAGTATAGTAATAATGGCATTATAGTTTTGTAAAACAAAACAAAATCTTTATCTGTTACATAGACAAACCAACACACACACACACACACACACACATTGAGGTATTTACTGGTGAAATGACATTATGTCTGCTTTAAAACACCCCAGAGGAAAAAATGTGTTACAGTAAGAAATGAAATTAAGATTGGCAAAATGTTCATAATATTGGTACTGGATAATAGGTACAGGGTAATTTATTCCATCTCTCTCTATTTGAAATTCTGCATAATAAAAATTTTAAAAAAGGAAAAGGCATTTTAAGACAGGACATTTCAAAAAAAATAGGACTTCAGACCATTGAATGTATTAGAGAGCCAGAGACCTTTAGCCAGTAGTTCTCAAACTTTGATGTGTATCAAAATCACCAGATAAACTAATAAAGACTAGAAAGGCCCAGGCTAGATGAAGTAGGACAGGATCTGGGCCTTTGTATTTTTAACAAGTTCCCAAGTGATACTGATGCCAATCAAAATTTGAGAACCATGGCTCTAAACTTCCATCTGCTAAGCCACACTCAATAACTGAGGACAGCAGAGCCTGATTAATGAATCTCTGGGAAAACAATTACTATGATAATTACTTTACGACAAAGTCCCTCAAATGTCATACACACTACGTAAGAGGGGTGAAATAGGAAAGTAAACACCCACTAACCACACCCCCACCTTACTACCTACATATGGGTTACTTTTTAAAACAGATGGTTCAAGGGTTCAACCACATGCTGAAGAAAGAAGGTCAGAGCATAAGGTTGTCCTTTGAGAGAAGGAAACTTCTGGAAGGAGAAGAATGCTGGCAGAAAGGGACTGGGGCAGAGAGAGTGGGGAGTGGGTAGGAAATGAGAACAAAAAAGAGGAAGATAAGAGGAAAGGGGGAAAAGAAGAGGAGAAATAAAATAAGTGAAGACAACAAATTTTAAAAGGAGGGAATCAGAAGATAAGAGAAAATTAAAAAGGAGATAATATGTAAAACACTGATCCATTCAACAGACATTTATTTAAGTTACCAGTCTGTGTGGGGCAGTGTGGTGGGTACCAAAAATATAATGGCAACCAAAACTTGTTCTCTTCCTTCAAGCAGCATACACTCTATCGGGAAATGGCAGAGGAGGAAAGGGGATAAAAAGGAGGAGTGAAAAGTAAAAAAGAAAGAATGGGGAAGAGGAAGAGAGGTGAAAGTGGTAATGAGGAATGGAGAAGGGGAGTACATGAGTGAGGGGAAGACAAAATACACTTACCTGCCACGGAACCATACAGCATATGACCTCTTTTTAACATTCCCTTGGTTGTTAATAACCTCTGTTATTTCTGTCTCTGGTTATAAATCATCAAGGAAGCATAGTACTGAAATGCCTAGCTTCCATTCACAGTAGTTATTCTGTATTCCAATTTATACTTACACATTCATATGTGTATACGTATATTAGTAACTTCATACTTTTTCATTCATTGTATTACCTAGAGATTTTTTAAATTTTCTTCGTGGGTTTCCTAATAACTCCAATATTTCACTTAATCGCAACGTGACCTCTGCTACCACCACAACATCAATGTCTTCCATTTTATAGCAGTGAATTACTTCATTTATCTGCCACAGAAGATAAACCCACTAAAAAGAGAAAATCAATTAAAATATTACATTGTTGAGTCATATTTTTTTAAACTTAGGACTTCCTTGAAGTCATCATCTTCTAAACATATGGAAATGTTAGACAGGTAAACACCCCCTTATTAGTACATCTTAATTATAAACATCAATGATCCTAATGAATCTGTTTCTATAAACTCATAAAGAAGATTCACCTAAGCTTACAATCTGCATATCTATAGCCATAATGGAAAATTTATCATCTTTTTTTAACGTATTAGTAAAGATGATCAGTATCCTCAAAGTTCTCATTCTCCCCTCACAAAGCAGCTGTTGTGATCACTATCAAAGTCTTACAAAACAGCGAAGGGGAGGCAGGTGTTTCAGGCTCCATGCTAGGTGCCTTCAAAGCTCTCTTTCAAAGCTTAGCACATGAAATTAGCCATCACACTTTGGGAACTAAAATGAGGAAACAACATTACTTTTTCACTTCATTACCTTTTCAGAGTACATGGTAAAAACCAAGCCCATGTACCCTATGTACAACACAGAAGTGCAGAGAATACACTTAGAAAAAGGCTCAGTCAGCACCACATTTAAAGAATGGTAGTTATGCAGGTAGATAAATAGGGAAAATTTAGATTTGAAGTGTGTATCACAACTTAAATTAGCAGTAATAAAAAGCAAGTGAAAGGAAACAAAAAGGAGTACTTTATTAGTACTGATTTTCTGGGTGAATTTTGCATAGTCATTTCTGGGCATATTGATCCGCTGAATTCCTAATTTGCATTTCTGCCATAGGAACATTATCATGTCCACAACGATTTCTTTATCAGGCTGAACATTCTGAAAACAAAAATGGTAAAGTAATGGTAAGAATAAGATACACATATAGACACAGCTATATAGCATTTAACATGTGCCATGGAACATTCTAAGAGCTTTATATACCTACTGCAATGGACTGAATGTTTGTGTCTACCCAAAATTCCTGTGTTGAAATTCTAACTCCCAATGTGATAATATTGGGAGGTGGGGCCTTTAGGAGGTAATTAGACATGAGGGTGAAGGTCTCAAGAGCAAAAATAGTACTCTTATAAGAGGGACTCCAGAGGGGGCGCCCGGGTGGCTCAGTCGTTAAGCGTCTGCCTTCGGCCCAGGTCATGATCCCGGGGTCCTGGGATCGGGCCCCGCATGGGGCTCCCTGCTTGGCGGGAAGCCTGCTTCTCCCTCTCCCCTACTTGTGTTCCCTCTCTCGCTGTGTTTCTGTCAAATAAAATATTTAAAAAAAAAAAAAAAAAAAAAAAAGAGGGACTCCAGAGTCTGTCACTTTCTTTCTGCCGAGCAATGACACAATGCAAAGACAGCCATCTTATGAACCAGGAGGTGGACCCTCACCAGGCACCAAATCTGCTGGTGCCTTGATCTTGGATTTCTCAACCTCCAGAACTGTGAGAAGTAAGTGTTCCATGTTTAAGCCACCCTGTCTATGGTATTTTTGTTATGGTAGCCCATACAGACTAAGATTTATACCAATTCATTTAATCTTCATGACAACTCTATGAAGTAAATTCTACTACTATCCTTTTAAATTTTCTGTGTTAAAATAATAAAGAATGGGGAGGGGGATGAATTGTAAGGGGAGAGGGAGTAGGGAGCTAGGAAAGGATATAAACAAGGAGGAAAGAGAGACATAAAGAAACCAAGAGAACATCACACTGTATCAATAGATACCATGAGTATAATGAATACATCTCCTCTCAAATCAGTTATTTGGCTCTTTTCAAAAGAAAACTATAACTAGGGACGCCTGGGTGGCTCAGTTGGTTAAGCGACTGCCTTCAGCTCAGGTCATGATCCTGGAGTCCCAGAATCGAGTCCTGTATCGGGCTCCCTGCTCAGCAGGGAGTCTGCTTCTCCCTCTGACCTTCCCCCCTCTCTGTGCTCTCTCTCTCTCATTCTCTCTCTCAAATAAATAAATAAAATCTTAAAAAAAATATATATAACTCATTATATCTGAACTAGAAAGATAATGAGTTTATGATTAAAATATACCAAACCTTGAACTCCTTTGGGGCAGCTCTAAGACTTAATTTGCATATGTAGTACCTTGTATGGGACCATAACAGAGATCAATAAATGTTTATTGAATTGAATTGAATGAACTAAGACATACACGATTTTTTTTTAAAAGCCGGTAGTAAAAATTCCTTGCCCTGGGGCACCTGGGTAGCTCAGTCAATTGGGTGTCCCACCCTTGATCTCAGGGTTGTGAGTTCAAGCCCTGCACTGGGTTCCACACTGGGAATGTGGAGCCTACTTTAAAAAAAAAAAAAAAAAAATCGAGACGAACCATGAGAAACTATGGGCTGTGAGAAACAAACTGAGGGTTCTAGAGGGGAGGGTAGTGGGGGGATGGGTTAGCCTGGTGATGGGTATTAAAGAGGGCACATATTGAATGGAGCAGTGGGTGTTATACACAAACAATGAATCATGGAACACTACATCAAAAACTAATGATGTAATGTATGGTGATTAACATAACATAATAAAATTTAAAAAAAAAAAAAATCTGGCTAGGAGCTATACGGGATTAACAGCACAGCTCTGGGCTATTAAAGTGGACCAGAATGGCTTTCTGACACTGAAGAAATTAAAAGTATGGGAAAGGGTAGCCTCTTCCTCCAGAGGGCACTGTTTGGCCTCAGAGATTCAGAGAAAGCAATTGAAGTTAGATTTTTGCATCTGATCATAGGGGCAATGTTACTAGAAGAAGAAATTATAAATAAGTGTAGAAGAAGGTATAAATAAGTTTTGGTCTATTCATACAGTGGAATACCATGCAATAAAAATGAACAATATACAACCACTTGCAACAATAAGGAGGACTCTTACAAACAATATCAATTGATAGAAGCAAGATGCTGAAAGTATGCATAGATCTCCCTTGACTTATAAATTGAAAATACCATAAATCAAAAATGCATTTAATCTACTGAACATCATAGCGTAGACTTACCTACCTTAAACATGCTCAGAACACTTACATTAGCCTATGGTAGGACAAAGGTCCCTAACACAAAGCCTACTTTATAATGAAGTGTTAACTATCTCATGTAATTTATTGAATACTGTGCTGAAAGTGAAAACCAGAATAGTTAGTTATGTGTCTGTCATTTCCCCTCATGATCATGTAGCTGATTGGGAGTCATGGTTGCTGCTGCCCAGCATCATGAGAGAGTATCATACTGCATATTGCCAGCCAGGGAAAAGATCAAAGTTCACAATTTAAAGTATGCTTTCTACTGAATGTGTATTGCTTGTGCACCATGGTAAAATGGAAAAATCTTAGGTTGAATCATCGTAAGACAGGGACCATCCGTATTTTCTGTATCCAATTACATACAACACAAAAAAACAGGCAAAACTAACCCAATGACTAAAAAGTCAAGATAGTGAGTACCCATGGTAGGGTCAGTGACTGGAAGGGAGCACAGGGGGAGCTACTCGGTGCTGGTCATGTTCTGTTTCTTGAACTGGATGTGCTTCATTTATGAAAACTCATTGAGCTATACACTAGTAAAATGTTTGTCATTATATATATTATTCATCAATATAAAAGTTTAAAAAAAAAAAAGTAAGATTCAAGGGGTGCCTGGGTGGCTCACTTGGATAAGCATCAGACTCTTGATTTTGGCTCAGGCCATGATCTCAGGGTCATGACATCGAGCTGCCAGTAGGGCTCTGTGCTCAGTGTGGAGTCTGCTTGTCCCTCTCCCTATGCTCCTCCCCCTACTCATCCTGTCTCTCTCTTTTGAATAAATAACTGAAAAAAATCTTTAAAAAAAAACACAAACAAAAAGTAAGATTCAAAGTACTGAATTTCTAAATATTTCTGTTTTGGAATATAAACATATATCATGTATCAGATAACATTATAAAAAAGATATGTCAAGTGCCTGGGTGGCGCAATGGGTTAAGCCTGCAACTCTTGATTTTGGCTCAGGTCATGATCTCAGGGTCATGAGATCACCCGCATTGGGCTCTGCACTCAACGTGGAGTTGGCTTGGGACTCTCTCTCCC
Organism: Mirounga angustirostris; assembly: GCF_029215605.1. NCBI lineage: Eukaryota > Metazoa > Chordata > Mammalia > Carnivora > Phocidae > Mirounga > Mirounga angustirostris. The sequence goes on from NW_026991713.1 coordinate 24,314,394, forward strand.
TCTCCTTTGGCCCCTCCTCCAACTTCTCTCTCTAAAATAAATAAATAAATAAATAAACCTTTTAAAAAAAGATATGTCAATGCTTCTGAACTAATCTTTTAAAATTTAGATTATTAAATAAATTATAAAAATAAACAAAATCAAAGCTCATAGGTATTGATTGCTGACGATCAACCTCAAAGGTGGCCAAGAGCATGGGCACAGGACAGAAATGGGACCAGCTTCAGGAACAGCAGAAAAGCTCTCTGTATTGGTTTGGACATAGAAGGGACATGAGCAACCCATCACACCCTATCCTTTCCTCTAAAGAATAATCTTCTTGTCCTGAGTTTCCCCAACTGGTCCTTTATACCTGGATTTAGCAACTGAACTCAAGAAAAGAGATCCTCAAGAGGAAACCTTGTCTACTAGGCCTTGAAAAAACAAGTCTAAGGATGACAGATTGGACATCTTGGTAGATTTGGAACATAACTACATCTGATTCCTAGACTGCTAATAGCTCATGATCATGACTAGTTTCTGGAACTATACCTCAGTGAAAATATTATGCTTGGAAAACTTGTCCGAAGTTCATCATTAAAATACTTATTTGTAAAAAAAATCCTTGCCCTTTTCAGCCTGGATTATAATTTTTTGGTTTAACCCCAAAAAACAAATAATCCAGTTAAGAAATGGACAGAAGACATGAATACATTTTTCCAAAGAAGACATACAAATGACCAACAGACACATGAAAGATGCTCAACATCACTCATCACTCAACATCAGGGACATATAAATAAAACCACAGTCAGACACCACCTCACACCAGTCAGAATGGCCAAAATTAACAACACTGAAACAACAGATGTTGGCGAGGATGCAGAGAAAGGGGAACCCTCTTACACTGCTGGTGGAAATGCAAGCTGGTGCAGCCACTCTGGAAAACAGTATGGAGGTTCCTCAAAAATTAAAAATAGAGCTACCCTATGACCCAGCAATTGCACTACTAGGTATTTACCCCAAAGGATAAAAAAATACTGATTCTAAGGGGCACATGCACCCTAATGTTTACAGCAGCATTATCAACAATAGCCAAACTACGGAGAGAGCCCAAATGTCCATCAACAGATGAATGGATAAAGAAGATGTGGTATATGTACACAATGGAATATTACTTAGCCACAAAAAAGAAGGAAATCTTGCCATTTGCAATGACATGGATAGAGTGAGGTGTATTATGCTAAGTGAAATAAGTCAACCAGAGAAAGACAAATACCACATGACTTCACTTATATGTGGAATTTAAGAAACAAAACAGATGAACATAGGGGAAAGAAGGGGAAAAAAAGGAGAGAGGGACAAATCATAAAAGAGTCTCAACTATGGAGAACAAACTGAGGGTTGATGGAGGGGAGGAGTGTGGGGGATGGGCTAAATGGGTGATGGGTATTAAGGAGGGCACTTGTTGTGATGAATGCTGGGTGTTATCTGTAAGGGATGAATCACTAAATTCTAGTCCAGAAACCAATATTACACTATATGTTAACTAACTAGAATTTAAATAAAAACTTGAAACAAAAAAAAAAAACCTTTTGTTTAGCTCTCCTACTATAATCATTATATTTGCAATCAAATACCTTTCTGACAAAAATTAAATACCTGTCACAAGTATTTAATAAACCCAGAAGAAATAAAAAACATTTTACCAGTGGAACTTCTCAAATCCCTTACTGTGGTTTCACTTCCCTGAACAAAAGTTAATACAATGCTCTATCATTGTGGTTTTCAAATTTTTTTTAGAATAGTAAAGCCAAATTTTCAAATGAAATTCTATCTCAACAATTGTATATAAAACTAATAAAAAGGGCGCCTGGGTGGCTCAGTCGGTTGAGCGACTGCCTTCGGCTCAGGTCATGATCCCAGGGTCCTGGGATCGAGCCTCACATCGGGCTCCCTGCTCTGCGGGGAGCCTGCTTCTCCCTCTCCCACTCCCCCTGCTTGTGTTCCCTCTTTCGCTGTGTCTCTCTCTGTCAAATGAATAAATAAAAAATCTTTAAAACTAATAAAAACATGTTAGGGTGTTATACCCAAAGCTGAGCTCCTGAGGGAACTTCAGCAAAGCCCTGGGGATCCCTGTAATTCAGTTTTGACACCAGTGCTGTTCTAGTTACTTAAACATTCATACCCACAAATCATCATCTCTAATGGCCATTGTGTGCAAAGTGACTCCAAATAATAACTAAGCGCTGTATTCATGGACTGGAAAGTGGTATTTCATTAAGAATGTTAACTCTAATTGAAATGACTGCCTCATTTCCTTCATTATTAGAAATATAGCTAGCATAGGAATTTTCCAAAAAGGAACAAAAGAAGTTATTATCAAAACAGACTTAAAATCAGAAGTCAGGTTATGACTCAACCTCTTATTTAATGATTAAACAATATAGAATTTTGGCAAGGTGCAATTCCCGTGATATTTTAAATCTGGCTTTAAATTAGCTATAATAACCTCCTTCAACACTATCACCAAGTATTCAAAAAAGCAATTAATTTCACCTGGGGAGAAGCACAGACACAAGAGTACAAGGTTGCTGCCAAATGGAAAATGTCTTCTGAATATCCATAAGTCTTCAAACAAGAATCTAATCCATAAAGTAGAGAAAAATGAAACAAAAAAAAAACAATTACAAATTTTCAAGTAGAAAAGGCATAGAAACACAGAAATTCTACAAAATGACATAAATGGTACCTGGACAAATATCATGTCACTAAGATATTTCTATACGAAAACTAATCTAAGTGGGCTCTAATGCAATTAAAATAGACTATTACCATTAATCTGCAATCTGTATGCCAACTACATCCAAAATAGAATTGAAAAGGCTTATAATACTAAAACACATGTAAAACATGGCAGTTGAAATAAAAATAACAAAAATATCTATTCAGAAACCACTAGAAAAAATATATGTACCATTGCTTGGTACAAATTATTTACTGCAATTGAACAGCCAGGAAATGCCTTAAGAACATTATAAAACATAAAAAAACATGGGATTAAATCATTCTTGTCAGTCTAAAATTAGAGGTTGCAAATTTTCAGTTATATGTACAATAACTTTTAAGACTTAAAATGTTGGAATGAAAAACTGCCCCTACTGAAAAAAGATGGGAGACCACCAAATCTTCCCTTGCCAAAGGGAACTGATGGCTTTTGATTGACTGCTGTGCTGGTCTCTCACTTACCAACAAGGTAGCCGCTAAGTAAAGCCTTACTCACCTCCTCAAAATCATCACACAGAATGAAACCCAGCATCCTTACAAGGTCTAGGAGCCTGCAGGACCTGGTACCCAGCTATTTCTCTGCCCACATTTCCTACCACATTCTCAAATTCCACCAGCACCACCAGCGCACTCTAGCCACGTGTGCCTCCTTGTCACTCCTTCGACAACCAAGCACACTTGGTCTTTGCACGTCCTGTCTCCTCTGCCTTGAACATTCTTGCTCACTTTGCCTAGAGAGTATATTTTATCAGATGAAATTTTAAGTTTTCAAAAAGGCAAATAAATACTCACCTTGAAAAGCAATTTTCTTAACATTAATTTGAGCTGATTGTCCTTCTTTGTAATTTTCCATGGGAAAGACCAAACCTTTGTTTCTCTTTACGTTGATTAAAGGTTCTATTGCAACAAGGAGAATTAAATCCTTTTCTGCTTTCTTTGACTCTGGATCATCCTGCCTCTAAGAGAAGTATATCCCACAAGTTAATAATTCAAAGCCATCTTAACAAAATAAAAACAAATCATTGGTTTTTGTATATCTTACCTGGAGAAAATCAATAAGCTGCCCAGCTAAAGATTCAAATAAACTCCATTCCTCATAAGTAAAAGCTAACTTTACAAATTTCACAGCAGCATCTATAGAAATAACATTTTTTCCTTTTACAGTAAGTTGCAAAAGAGATGTTTGTGGAAAATCAAGCATTCCATCTGCACCAGTACTTGACACTAGAAAAGGAAAAAGAGAGGTTTGAATGTCATTCATGCAAAGAAATAGTTACTAAATATTAACTAACAGATACTGCTAGGCACAAGAGAAACAATGGAAAAGAAGCAAATACAATCCCTGCCTTCACAGAGCTTATACTCTAACGAGGAAACAAGAAATCTTAGCAGGAAAATACAGGGTGCTGTGGGGACAAATAAGAAGGGCATCGAACATGGGTTTGAGGTAAGAGAGTGGTCAAGGACGTCCAGCCAGAGGAAGGAACATAGAATCCCAAACACAGAGAATTAGCAAGAGTTAACTAGTCAAATAGGTAGCTAGATATTACAAACTGAAAGCTCAGGAAACAGGTCTATAATAGGGATACAGCTTTAGAGTCACCATTATATATCCATAGTAAACAACAGAAGCAGCCATGGGCAATGTACAGCTGCCTAGGACAGGAGAATTAGGAACCCCAACATGTAAGAGAAGGGTAGAGGGAGAAAAGGCTGCAAAGAAGAGTGTTTAGAAAGGAGTATTCAACAGTAACAAATACTAGAGTGTAAAGGAAGAAAAGCACTGAGAAGGGACCCTTGGATTGAACAAAAAGGAAGTTGTCCATGACATTCTCCGTAGAGTAAAAAAACACATGTATAGTCACCTTGTTTATGGCAAAAGGATACTATAGTCAATGGGGAAAGGAAGGTCTCTTCAATAAATGGTGTTGTGTCAACTAGATGTTATATGGAAATAAATAAATCTTGATCTCTACCTCATACCAACAAAAACAAAATTGAGACCTAATGTGAGAGGTAAAATAATAAAGCTTCTAAAAGAAAACATTGGAATATATCTTTATGACATTACAGTACAGAGATTTCTTAAACATGACACAAAAATGGTTAACTATAAAGGCTATACTGATAGACTGGACTACATTAAAATTAAGAATTCCTGTTCCTTAACAGCTATAATTGAGAATGAAAAGGCAAGCCACCAAGTGGGAAAAGATATTTGCAATATATATATTCAACAAAGAACTTATATCCAGAATCTATAAAGAATTCTGACAAACCAATAAGGAAAAAGCAAATAGCCCAATAGAAAAATGGGCAAAAGATGGTTCACAAACTGGCTCCCTTCCACGGAGGGCAAGGAGAGACTAAAGAAGAGGCAGACCACTCCAGACTGGTAGGTGGTCATTTTAATAAAGCAAAGGAACTTACATATAAGGCTTGTCTATATAGTTTCCCCAGAAGATTTAACTGGGTTCAGTCACGTATACCATCCACCTGGTCTCAACAACACCTTAGTCTCACAAGGCTACATCCTTGAAATCACTGCTAGTACAAGAATAGTAGGTAGGACATACACACCAAGGACAGGGTGGGGTGGGAGATGGGGACTATAAGGAGCCTCCAAATGCCTGGGTCCAGCTCAAGAATTAACTGGTAGTCATATCCTCTTGATGACCTCCTCCAACAAATCTGAACAGGCACTTTGCAAAATAGGATATCCAAATGGTGAAGAAATATATGAAAAAGTGCCCAACTTCATTAGTCATCAGAGAAATGCACATTAAATCCATAATACTACTGAATTTGCTGAATTCATACCAGAATGGACAAATGAAAAAGACAAATAAATCTAAGGGTCCAAATTTGGAGCAATTACAACTCTCATAAAATGCTGCTGGTGGTATAATCGGTAACAAAAATAAATAAATAAATAAACCATTTTGGAAACCAGTATCCACTACAGCAAAACACACACATACCCTATGCTGTATCAATTCCACACCAAAAGAAATGCATAGCAGATGATGTTCTCTTTCAGCAATTTACAAAACAAGCAGGCCAAAAACATCAGTAGGAATAGAGAAGACTTAACTACATGATTTACAAACTTCACCTAATCAACATATATATAAAGCAATGTACCCAACAATGAAAGAACATACAGTCTTTTCAAGTATATACAGACTATTTACCAAAATTGACAAGTTAGGCCATAAACCACACCTCAACAATTTCAACAACTTCAAAGAATATCAAATAGAATATGCTTTCTGGCCACAATGTAAGTAAGCTAGAGATCAATACAAAAAAACAATTAGCATATCTCCATGCTTTTTTACTCATGACACGGTATCCAAAAAAAAAAAAGCACAGTGGGCATTTGAAAATATTCTTAACTAAATTATAATGAAGGTATGATAAATCAAAACTTCAGGTACATAGCTACAGTTGCATTTAGAGACAAATGCCTTAATATGCATATGTTAAATAAGGATAAATCCTAAAACATCAATGATCTAAGCTTCCAAGTCAATAAATTTTTAAAAATCAGCAAAGTAAATCCAAGAGAGTAGAATAAGAGAAATAATAAAGAACAGAAACAAATAATATGGAAAACAAATATACAATAGAGAGGATAAACACAAATATTGCTCATGGAAAAAGACTAATGAAATTGGTAGACTCCTGAGGAAACTAATGAAATGAGAGAAAAAGGCAAGGTGACCACTACTAGGTATGAAAAAGAGGAGCCCAGACACCTACAGATCTTATAAAGAAGATTAAGAAGATCATAATGAGATATTATAAACAATTTTATGAAAATTTGAAAATATTGGATCAAAAAATCAAATTTTTTCAAGTCCTATTTACCAAACTGATAGATCTTTTTAATGAAAAGAAAGCCTAAATCACTTTATATCTACGAGAAATTTTTAATCCATAGTTAAAAATCTTTCCACAAAGAAAATTCCAGGTCCAAATGCCTTCACCAGTAAATTCAATCGAACATGTAGGAAGAAATAACATCAATCTGACAAAATCTTTCAGATAAGAGAGAAAGAGAGTGCACTTCTCAACTCTTTATATGAGGTCAATATGACCTTGAAAGCAAAACCTAAAAAGGACATTACAAGAAAGGAAAATGTCTCATGAACAGAGAAGCAATATAATAAACATTAGCAAACAAAATCAAATAATATATCAAAAGGATAATCCTCACCTCCACATTAGACTTATTCCAAAAATATAGGGTGGTTAAAAATTAGATAAGCAATCAATGTAATTTACCACATTAATAGAAATACACTAGAAATCCATTCAATCAACTCAATAAATCCAGAAAAGGCTTTTGATGAAATTCAACAACTATTCAGAATTAAAAACAAACAAACGAAACTCAGCAAACCAAGAATAAAAGAAACTTCCTTAATATGGAAAAAAGGTATCTAAAAAAATCCTTCAGCAAACATCAAAATTAATGGTAAAATGTCGAAAGCTTTCCATGTGAGATCATAAATGAGACAAGGATATCTGCTATCACCACTTCCATTTCATGTTTTATTAGAGATCCTATCCAGTGCAATAAGCCAAGAAATGCAAGAAAGAAGAAATTAAAAGATTAAGAATAGGAAAGAAAGAAATACAATAGTCATTATTCACAGGTTAAGATGATAATATACCTAAGCAAATCCAAAAGAAAATCTCATAAATTTTTTAAATTATCAGCTGAGTTTAACAAGATTGCTGAATTTAAGATAAAAAAAATTGGGTATCAGTTTCCTATATGTGGAATACCATACTAAAATTTTTGTTTTTCATGTTCTACCATAATATATTATTTTAACAAATTATTTACTTATTAAAAGTTCTTTTCCTGCCATAAACAGTTCTGAGACAACATCACGAACTTCTACTTCATCTGTAACAATGGGTCCAGTTTGCAGTGTGCGCCTATTTGAATCAGAAAGAGCTTCTAAGACAGCCAGAAACCGGGATGCGGTACTGTCAAACATCTCATCCAACAGCCGCTCTGTGACGGTACGTGGCCATGGCAACTGGAATAAAAACAAAAACAAAAACCACAGTCCACTTCTTTAAAGTTCTACAATGTTTAATATTATAAGCAAAGAGAAGTAAGGCATGCTTCATTAATGCTAAGAGAGTGGCTGGCCCATCAATGAGATGGTTACTTTTACGGTGTTCATTTTTGAGGTGTTTCTCCAGACTCCATTAAAGTTTATGTCATGACACCATTACATTGAAGACTGCTATTTCTTTACGTTCCTGTTTCCGAGGCAGCATTAAAAGGCTGTTTATTACCGTCTTTTTATTAGGGCAACATCAATCTCCATATGCTTCGTGTTACCTTAATTACAGTCTTCAGGAACTGATACTCAAACTTTGATTGCCTAGGAGTCTCTCAGGAGGGCTTTTTTTTTTTTTAAGATTTTATTTATTTATTCATGAGAGAGAGGCAGAGGGAGAAGCAGGCTCCCCAAGGAGCACGGAGCCCGATGCAGGACTCAATCCCAGGACCCCGGGATCATGACCTGAGCCGAAGGCAGACTCTTAACCATCTGAGCCACCCAGGCGCCCCTCAGGAGTGCTTTTTAGATTCACAGACCAAATCTTGAGATTCAGTGGGTCTAGATGGGGCACTTTTCATAAGCACCACAGGAAATTCTAATGCAGAAGGTCCTTAAACCCAAATTTGAAACAATATTTCACAGTATAAACAGCTGGTCTTGTGGTAGTTAACGAAAGAAGAACTGACTAGCTGTATAGTAATATGCTAATGACTGTTAGAGCCCTATATGAATTCCCAGCTACTCTGCTTTGTATCATCCCGGAATGATTTCCCCTCCTGCCTATGACTTGCCTCTACACTATTCTTCTGACAACTGATCTGTTCTCTGTATTTAGATTACCAGTAAGTAAGAGAAGTAGCTCTGGTCAGCTTTTCTAGAATCCATGTCCAGTTAGAAGATACCCATCATATTCCCCATGATTCCCCTGCTTCTCTCCTCTTCTTGGGGCAAAGTCAGAAAGACAGAAAAACGTAAACAGGGTTAAAACTGCTTTGGACTATTTCTCCTCAAACATCAACTTCTCTACTCATTAGCTTCTATGACTTTTCAATCCATAGGTTAACTGAGAGGTTAAAAACCTCAATAAACTTGAACTTCATGCCCTAGCCTTTTACAAACAGAGGTAAAGGTTTCTTCTAAGATTTTTACTGTAGGTTAAAACAGAGCTTTTAAAAAATTATACTTAAAAGCATAATAAACTTTCTAATAATTAGAAGTATTCAAAATGAAATTATAAAAACCAAAGATTATAGTTAAATTGTTTTTAGAAATACCATAGAAAAACTACCAAAAAGTAAAATAGAATATTTATCAGCTGTAGATGAATACCAAGTAAAACATTCTAAAATATAAATATTTAAAAGGTCTATAAAAAAGATTTAAGGCAATAAAAAAACAATGGGTTGCCAAGCATGACAAGCAAATTATTAATGTCTACAAAAACGAGTTCATTTAAGTATATTTTAAAAATTAAAATCTCTAGTAGATAAATGGTCAAAAACTGTGGAAGATAAAATCCACAGAAGGAAATAAAAAGAGTAAAAACAAATATAAGGGAAAGTTGAATCAAAGAAATAGTTAAAATGACAAGCCATTTTAAAAAAACTGAATTATTAAAAAAATAAAGAGGGATGCCTGGGTGGCTCAGTCAGTTAAGCATCTGACTCTTGATTTAGGCTGAGCTCATGATCTCGGGGTCGTGGGATCGAGCCCCGAGTCGGGCTCTGCGCTCAGCGCAGAGTCTGCCCTAGATTCTCTCTCTCCCTCTCTCCTGCCCCTCCCACCGTGTGCGTGCTCTCTCTCTCTCTTTCTCTCTCAAATAAATAAATAAATATCTTTTTAAAAAAATAATAGCAAAATGATAACAACTAGTAGTGAAATTGGTACCTGCAGGCTGTACCTTGCATAGCTATTTCAGAAATCAATTTGGGAATATATATCAGGTGAGATAAAAGTGCTTGTATCCTTTGATTCAAATCCCACACCTTGAATTTTGTCCACAGGAAATTAAAAAAATAGCACATGGAAGCTGTTGATTACTTCAATATTTAGAATAACAAAGATCTGGAAACAACTAAAATTTTAAATAGTAATAAAAATATTTGACAAGTTACGGTACAAATACTGCATAGAGTATGTTAGACCATCTTTAAAAACATCAGGTTGGATGAGAAGCTAAATGACATGATCCAGATAGTCTGTTCGACTTCTAAATACTATGGTTTCTATGACATCTACTCCATGAGATGTATTATGTTAATCTCTAACATAATATACCTAGCCCAGTCAAGCTTAATTTCTCACTTTGTTTGCTCCTGCTTCCAAGCTATGATTGTGTTCTTGTCCTGTACTTAGAATGTTTTATCCTCTCCTCCCTATCCACTCAAATCCTGCTCATTATTCCAAGGCCATTCAAGAAGACAGAACTGTGACTTTGCTTTTCTATATTCCACCATACTTGTAACCACAGCAGGCATTTGATACATTCTGTTAAATAAATGAATAAAAATAAATAATAGTAATAGCTAATATTCCTGAGGACCTACTGCATGCCAGAAACATTCTAAGGGCTTTACGTGTAATTCATTTAATCTCTACCATTATTTCCTTCTTAATACTCATCACAAACTATAATTACTATACTTATTTATTATGTAATTTCTCCACTAGAATGTAACTCCTATCTATCTTGTTCATATAGCAGGTACTTTAAAAATATTTATTGAATGAATCACTAAACAGTCAGTCATTAGGAGTACGGCTTAGTAGTCCTTTAAAGGAATCCTTTGAAAGTCAAAATGATTAACTGTGAGTTCACAATGGACTTACAAATTCAGAAATGTTTTATAAAATAGATTTAACGCATATTGAAATTATTTTCTTTTGCAGACACATAATAAAATTATTTCATAAATATAAAGCAGAACATTCTGCAAAGTATGTCAAGGTAACATACTATGACTTTATAAAAAGGGTATGTTGACTATTCCCTATAGAAACTACTAACTAAACAATTATAACTTTTTTCTAAAAAGATATACCACCAGACTTTTCCATAAGATAATTATCTTAAAGGAAACCAGAAATAGATGTGTTTTTAATGTAATGTTATCTGGAATTTGAAACGCTTCTCTTTGGAAATATATTTAATTTTTATTGAAGGATGATTATAAAGCATTATAATATGCTAATTAATGACAGCCTTGCAGCTTTGGATACTTAAATTTGGTTTGCTCAGAGAAAAAAAAATTGCTAGCCAGAAAAAAAAAAAAAAACCTACCCCATGCTCTCTTACAAATGCTATAGAGCGTTACTTCTCAACAATACCAGATGCGGGGGTGCCTGGGCGGCTCAGTCGTTAAGCGTCTGCCTTCGGCTCAGGTCATGATCCCAGGGTCCTGGGATCGAGTCCCGCATCGGGCTCCCTGCTCAGCGGGGGGCCTACTTCTCCCTCTCCCGCTCCCCCTGCTGTGTTCCCGCTCTTGCTGTGTCTCTCTGTCAAATAAAAAAAAAAAAAAAAAAAAAAAAACCAATACCAGATGCAGGCAGTTCCACAGCTCATCCAAGGAATTACCTATGATTGGGCAAGTCACCACCCCCACTGATTATCCACCACTGGTCAGTAAGGGATATGATTTTAAAAGGATGTATGAAATGTACCTCTGGGCTCAGCAGCCAACATACCATAGTCAAACTAAGAAGCAATAAAAAGCTACCATGCCCACATGATTTTTGTATTTAGATATTATGATTTATTTTAGAGAAAAGAAAAATAACTTCTCTGAAATGTTGTAAGAAGAAATGCATGAAGAGAGCAGCAGTTATCGGAGTAATGAGAAAGCACTGGACCAGAGTCCTGCGGCTGCCTTTGTGACCTTTGAGGCCATAATTTAAATACTCTGGGCTTTATGTTCCCATATTAATAGGACAGGACTGGACCAGACGATTTCTTAAATTTCTTCCAGGTTCTGAAATTCTGTTACTCTCCTGTCCAAAACCGCTCATCTTCCCCTTCACTTTCATTTTTGCTCCCTACCAAGAAGTTCACAGAAAAATTTACAGCCATCGAGGATGGTCAGGGAAAGCTTCAAAATAAAAACAGAACTGGGCCTTCAGGGATACTGAGATTCAGAAAGGCAAGGGCAAGACAGTGGGAGGACAGGGCAGGGGGGAGAAAGGGCAGAGGACCCCAGAAGGCATAACTATGTCCCAGTCTTCCTCCCTGACAGCCCTTAGTGCCGCTGACCAAACACGCCTGTCGCCAGGACAGCCGTACGACGAGTCTTGACCTGTGAGAAGAGACTGCGCTCCCTCCCATGCTGGGCGTTATTGCCTGCGCACAATTCTCCAGGGCTTTCTCCAACGCCCTACGGCAGAACAACCAGCAACTTTCAAAATGAGGGCTTCTCCTCACCCTGATCCTTGGCAGAGCCCCCTGTGAACTGTCGTAGCCATCATGTCAGTGGGAAATAAAGGTTGTTTTAAGCCACTGAGATATGGAGGTTGTTTTGCCTCAGTGTAGCCTAGTTCCTGAACACTCCCAAGGGTGAAGTCTGAAGCTGAGGAGAGAAGGTGCCTCTACCTTCTCTCCAACCTCAAAGCCCACTAAGCTAACACCAAGCAGTCAAAGACACAGGCCTCCATGACACCACTCCAAGTCCACCTTTGAACCTTTCTCAGGCTCTTCGTCTTCATCTTGCCCTTTAAAGTTACAAAACTGGGATTGTGGGAAGGTACAAAACTTTAAGAAAGGGATGGAGTGAGGCTGTGTCCAAAGTGGGAAGGCATTCCTCTATTTGCCACTGGTGCTGAGAACAGGGGGCAGGATTTAATACTGAGTGACCAGGCTTCAAAGATGGGAGGTATAACACAAATACACTGCAGAAAGAATCTGAACAAGAAAAGACATTCTTAGACTTACAGTTTGAGCTTCCCTCAGGTTAACTCTTATCTTTGGTCTAAAGAAACTTTTGTTTTTTCTTCTAGATTCAAATACTCCTCTTTTGAAGATCATCACTGCCATCTGTCTCAGAAAAAGAATTATATATGAGGTAACAATGGGATGCACTTCTCAACCACTAATATTAAGTACTTAATCAACTATATAGTGCAGTAAATGTATTTTATTTCATGAAACTTTTATACCTTTATTGTGGCCTCTCTATAATGTCTTCTGGATTCTTCCTGTGATTGTGAGGAACTCATTAGTTCCAGTTGCCTTAACTCATCAATTTTAGCTAAAGCACGCCGAGCAAATGCCTGTATGCGATTAAAATAAATTTAATTCATAATAAGTGAGAGTATAGTGATTAAAAACGTATCAAGACAGCATGTTTTATTCTTCCAGATATTTGATTTAATTGGTGAATTAAACTCTAGGCTGATGCGAACTCCTTATAACACTATAACTATCCCATCGATCATTTCCTACAAGCATCCCAAAATTCTGCAGGTCTAAAGTTAATAAGCTGTCAGATATGCTAACTTTATGAATCAAGAAAATCAAAAAAGTAAGAAAAGCCAAATTCTGTAGCTTCATATAGATGATCACTTCTCTGGTATCACATACACACACATACACGGCACACACACTCCTCAAAATACTGACTTTCTTACTAAAGCATCCTGTACTATCTAGTCAACTGTTCACTTTGTCCACTAAATTGTGAGGTCCTCCTCATAGGGTCTTATTTATTTTTGTATCTCTAGTACCCAGCATATAGGAAGTATTTACTAATATGTGGACAAAAAAGAAGGAAGGAAGGAAGGCAGGAAGGATGGAAGGCAGGAAAGGAAGGAAGGAGACCCACTTATTTAATCAGATCACCATTATTATGATTCTCTACAGTTCAATTTATGTCATTTATTCTACCATTCCTTTGAAATATTTCACCTATAATTTACAATTTTTCATGAAGATGCTTCTAGACATAATAACACACATGAAGGGTTAAACTTTCCAATAAGGAAGAATTCCAATAGGAATCAAATCGTCCAAACTGTGTATATGTTCCCTTCCCTGACAATTTTAATAGCTACAGAAACATATCACTGCTAGTACACTCTAACTGTACATGCATGGTGAATAGTTTCTAGAATGTACCCCAGGCTAGAAAATGTACCCCTCAAGGGCTGCAATAGGCTATTCAGGATGAGCCACTACCACCCAACCCTTCAGAATTAGTTTGGGCAGGAAACATTAAATGTAAAGAAGCCGCTAACCGGCCTGATGGTTGTGAACAGGATACAAAAAGAAGATTTGTACAGCTGTGATGGCTCTGTCCTGCACAGGACTTCCAGCCAAGAGGCTGAGTGAGGGCTGCAATCCAGCCCCCCCTGCACTCAGCAGACCATGCACTCTGTGCAGGCCTGAAGGAAGGGGTGCCTCCTTCTGATTCTCACCAAGCCCTCACCCACTGACAAGCCAGCTACCACGTACTGTAGAGACGGCACCTTTGTTCATGGACACAGAGGTACCATAAAGGCTAACAGAAGCGCCTAGCGGCTAAGTTACATTTCGAGTATTCGGTCTAAGAGACACACAGGAAAAGAAGAAAAACAAGAAATCGGGCGTATTAAACAAATGGCAGCTGGAAGCAGAGAAAAGCAAGACAAATGGACAGTAGGGAGACTGGAAGGAAAGTGACTTGCATACAAGCATCCAATGGGGAAGGTAAGATATCCGAAATCCTGTTCAGAAAAGGGGCAGAGGAGGCAGAAGTGAACGGAGAAGAAAGGAGAGAGCAGAATGTAGAACAAGAGATCAAAAGAATGGAGAAGCCAAGCACACTTCTGCAAATAAACCCTGGGACTTGTGTGTTGTCCCAGTGCGATTCTTTAGGTTTTGTTTGTCTGTTTGTGTTTGTGTTGCTGGGCATCTGAAGAAGAAAATGCTGAATAACTTGTATTTTTAATTTTTTTTTTATTATTTATTTATTCATGAAAGTCAGAGTGAGAGAGAGAGGCAGAGGCAGAGGGAGAGAAGCAGGCTCCCCGCCGAGCAGGGAGCCCGACGCGGGACTCGATCCCGGGACCCTGGGATCACGACCTGAGCCGAAGGCAGACACTTAACCATCTGAGCCACCCGGGTGCCCCATAACTTGTATTTTTAAATACTGGAATCCTGAGCATGGAAGGCGGCCCACCTCTCCGTGAATGCCAGCCTGGCAGTCATAGTAGCCCTGGCAGACAGCAGTGTAAAGGGTAGCTCTCCACGTCAAGTACCGGACCGACAGGAGGGGGACCGAGAACTCCATACACATGCTGGCCCACAGGAGGTACTCCAAGGCCTGAGGGAGAAAGAGCACACTGGAATGTGTTTCCATTTTAAGCTATCAGTGACGATTTCTATCTAATGTAACCAAATTAGAAGTCGTGAGCACAAGTTGCTGACTGCTTAAACCAAAAATACCATAGATGGTAAGTCAAGAGAACACAAGCATTTAAAAAGTAAAGGAATAATTTCAAGAACTCGAAATCTCAAGTTAGTGATTTTAGAATGTCTTCCTTCTTAGCTCCTAACGTGCTCTGAACTCAGCTGGTTTTTATTAATACCTGTCAAGTGTCCACAGCAGTGTAGGAGGTAATTTACATTATGTTTCTATACCTACATATCTCCATTACATCCAATGCCATTAATATGCTCACATGGGTGTGATTCCAAAGCTAGACTGTAATCTCTTTGAAAACAAGAATGGCACTTTGTTATTACATCATCAGCACCTGAAAGAGTACCTACCAGGCACACAGTAGATAACCCCAAGTGCTATTAAATGAATTCAGTGGACAAACTTAAAGTCAGCAGAATCAACACAGGAGAGCTAACAAGTCTTTGAGTCTCTCAAGAAAATAATGATAATAAATTTGGGCAACAGAATAAAGTCCTTCTCCCAATAACTAATTCGGCCCTCAATAATTGAGGAAGTAATTAAGGAAAAATATGTAATAGTCAACTCTTGAAAAGGCAAATCATCAAAATGATCCAGGAGCTTCCTATGCATAAAGCAAACCCAGCAGACTGACATAGTATTTAATAGTAAAAATAGATAAAACACCGATAACATTCAAACCCTATTACCATCTCTGGAGCCTTCAAAGACAGTACATACAACACATGTGCAAGCATCTCAGCTTTCTCATCTAAGAGAAAGAAACCTGAAAGGCCAGAATTCTCCACTGTCTAGTCAGTTTTGATTCCGGAGGAAAAGAGAGTGCTGGAAGTAGAGCAGAGTTTGACACAGAACTATAATATTCTTTGCTATCCACTAAGCTCATCCCCCAGAATGTAAAGTCACTCAGGAAAGGGACCTTGTCTGTCTTGCTCACCACCATATCCCCATCTCCTAAAACTATCTGGCATGTAATGGTAAATATTACATAAATATGTGTTGACTGACTGACCTTCATCAAAAAGCTCCAGTTAATGGTGCTAAATGTGGACCTGTGTCAAGTAATCATAGACTCAAAGGGCTGAAAGTCAATCTGATTTCATCCCCACCAATATCACTGGCACCACCACCAGATGTCCTATACCTTCCCCTGTCCAAGAGTTCTCACCTCTAGTAACAAGGAACATGCCACCAGAAGACAATTCTAAAACATGAAAAGTGCTTCCTTAATCTGAAATGAAATCCTCCTGGATATACCTCCAGTGCACTGGTCCTAGTTATGCCTTCTGGAATAACACAAAACCATCCCAAGCCCACTTGCAACTTACAGCCTTCCAAGAATCGGAAAACACCTATGCATCTCCCCTATCTCTCTCTCTCCAGGATAAACATCTCTGGGCGCTTTTTAGATCTCCTAGGACTGCACTTCCCTTCTCCATCATGGTTAGTCTCCCGTGGTTTTGCTCCAGGCTGCCAAAGTCCTTCTCCACAGTAAAATGAAACTTTCAGTCCCTGGTTCTGGACACTACGTCTCTACTAAGTGGGCCCAGGGTTGCTTTATTGCTGTTGTTGTGGTTGTGTTCTTGTTGTTGTTTGCTAAACTTGCCACGCTGTGAACTGAGGTAGAATTAACAGTCATCCAAACGAGTTTTCTCACATTTGTCGCACAAAAATCCTATCGTGGATTTTTGCATATGTACTGTTGTGGTTTATGGGGGTATGGGATCAAACCATGTATAAGTTTTCCCCCTTTAAATTCACAATCTTTTCAAAACCCCTTGGGATCCCTGATATTAAAAATTTCATATTTCAAAATAAAAATAGCTTTAGTCACCAATTGCTCACATTACATTTGGGTTCATATTCAGACTTAGAATAAAAGACCCCGATCACATATTTTAGTGCCAGAGGGACCTTAAAAGTAACCCAATCTAACTCCAAGAGGCTAAACTGCTTGTAAGCAACAGAGCTGGGGCTGGAATTCAGGTCTTTGGACTCCCAAGTACAGCAGCGTTCCTTCCACAATATGGGGCAGCCCTGACAAAGGGAGAGTTCTGAAAACCCATCATTCCACTTAGGGTTCTGAAAAACCGTCAGGTTTAAAGATGAAAAAGCCATTTCTAAAAAAAAAAAAAAAAAAACTTAATTTGTAGCCTTTTTTTCTTGCCCCTAAAAGCTCAGAAGAAGAATTTATATTAATTTAAAAAAAAAAGTTGATGGGATTTCACTGAACTGTTCTCTTTATAAGGGAAAAAAATTTTTGAAAAACCCAGTTATAAGAGCCCAGCAAGAGCATGGCTCAGGTGTTGAGCAGGAAAAACACACGCGATTCATCATCTCAGCCACAGGATGGCGCTGCAGCACCATTTATGTCCTCTTGTACCCTTGGCTGAAAACAACACTGAGAGGCATTTCAAAGTTTGGATTTGAAGTTTACGTAAAGGTACGTGGAATAATTTGACAATAATTGTTCAAACCACAAAATTTTACTAAACTATTTCAGTTCTATAGTAAAATGAAACAGAAGTCAACTTTTTTTTTTAATGAATAGATTCTACCGTATTTCTCTAATGTTTGCTGAGTACCCTACTACAGTTTTAAATGCCTCAGAAGAAATTACAGATTAAACCATAAGTGAAAGGGAAGTTGTCATATGTCTTTAGGAAACGAGGCTTCAGAAATCTGGCCTCCCTCCACTCCCTAAGGTTAGGCGGGTGACCTGTCTGAGCACGAAGGTCTAAATGTTTCGCATCTGGGGAAAAGTCCCTGGTCAGTCCTGGTCTTCAGGACATCTTCAGGAATAGAGTCATGTCGAAAACTATTAACCCTCCTACAGGGCTCCTCCATTCGAGTAGGTGGGCCAAGACAGGATGGGTCATGACAGGGCTGGACTTAGTCAACAGGCACGCATTACTCTCACGTTGTTGAGAAGCAGTACAGTTACAGTATAGCATTGGCCTCCGCTACACCTCTCTGTGAGACACTGAGCCTCAGCCTCATCTTTAAGATGAAGGTAGTAATAGCACCTTTCTCAAAGTGGTGGTATGAGGATTAAATGAGATAATATGTGAAGAAGGTGCTTGGCAGCATACCTGATAAATGGCAGGCATTCATTTGACAAATGATGATGATGATGAGATAGATGCACACCTCGTAAGACTATACTGAGCATTATATATGCAAAGCCCTTCACGTAATACCTAACACATAGTAGGGATTCAATAGTAATAACAAATGGTAGCCATACTGTCTAGATCCTGTAGGAACAGGAGCTTAGATGGCTCTAGGATGACACCAGGAAAAGCCTGGGGATCCCATGTCTGTTTCTCTTTCTGCTGTATGCTACGACAGACTCAAATTCTAAAACTGCTCACACTCAGAAGTGCTCAGATGTGGCTGGACCTCCAAGGGCTTGTCCCCATTAGATGGACCCATCAAGTTCATTTATAGCCTCAGCTCAGGAATCAACTCGCCAGCTGAGGGCTTGGGAATTTCTGGGTGAAAATTATTAATTTCCGTGAAATGTATTATAGTGAACAAACTGAAAGAATCTCATTCCAATCTTCAAGTGCCAACTGTACAACCACCCACCACCCCAAATTCTTGCATCCCTCACTCCCCCTACTCCTATCCCACAAGACTGGGACCACAGAACTATCCTCCTTCAGCCCTTATCTTGTCAGACAAAAGCTCAAGTTCAATAAGGGGGAGGGGAGATGTCTTATGCAGGATCTAAATAAAATTATTTTAAGATGACTATCACATTAAAGTAAAATTCTCTCAGCATTACTAAGTACAAACACTAACAGTTCCATCTGGGCACAGAGAGCTCTGCCCTTCGAGGTTTCGGCAGACAAAAGCTGTAGCAGACCAAACCACGATGGCTCTGTGCAGCAGGGTTTGTTGCTACAGCAAGTGCAACAAGAGTATGCAAATCCTCTTTAGGAAATCATCTGGAACTGAATGTAGAATTGTTGGAATAGTGTGTAGGCCACATTTACATTATTCATGAGACAGTCTCCCCTCATTTCAATTTACATCCAAAACACTGGCACAGAGCTTGCTCGAGTCACTGTCAGTAATAGAGCTTTTAAATGTGAGGAACTAAACAGAGAGAGAACACATAATTAATGTTATGCATTGAGCATGCAAGTATCTTTGCTTCCATTTTTATTTTTTAAGCATTGTCAAATTTTAAGATACTTGGCTATATTTTGAGGAAATAAGAAAAAAAGTAACTGCACTGAGTATTAGAATATTCAGTATAAGGTTTCGCATGCAGTAAAATAAATAAATAAATAAATAAATAAAGCAGTAACGTTTCAGATACCAGAAACAATTCAAGCCTGCTCTCAACGGAAGTGTATTCTCCCTTCTTGGCCTACATTCCAATGACTGGACGTGGACACATGGAATAAATATGTCTCCTACAGACAAAAGTGCTACCAACATTGAAGGGAAGTGTCAGCCACTTCCTCAAGCTAAAACTGAGCAGTAAGTACTAGTAAGTATGAATCTTATTATAAAATAAAGACCCGTTGCCCTCAGCTCATAAATGGGACAATGTTTAGGTGGACATTCACCCAACTAGCATGTGGGCCGTAAGTCAAGTCCAAGCTGGTGGAGGAGAATGAAGTCCAAACTCCATAGCAAACATAAATAAAGTCACCACAGTTTGTCATCCAAACCATAATACTTTAAGGAGTGAAAGGGAGCACTATTAATAATTATTCTAGGACAACAGACATTAACCAGGACTGTCCCGGCAAGCCAGGATGGATGGTCACCCTACCTAAAGAGATAGCTACCAGAGGGATGTTCAGTATCAAGTTGACAAGTAATGACTAATCTGAGAGACTGAGGGACACTGGAGATTACCTATCAATTTTAGGAATTCTTTTTTTTTTCATTAGTATGCTATTGTCTTTTTATTTTTAGAGAGAATCATGTTAAAGTAAAAGAACAGTAAAACTATATTAAATTTTGTTATATAATTTCACTAATTTTCTTTGTTCAGCACTCAATGCTAACAAAAGTCTTGAGAAAAACAGGAAATACAGGGCAAGATATCTTGTCAGTAAATTTCATACCTTGGAAGACTGACCTATGATCATCAGTTTTCTGCAAATGGTGTAAATGTAAATGGTACCTAGATGAAGAAAAAGACTGTTAACATGTTTAACAGTTAAATAATGGAAATTTTATAGTCTAATTTCTGTAGTTTAAATCTATAGTTCCTAAAACAAGTGAAGTTATGAGAAAGTCTGGTAATGGTTAGAGAGTTATAATCATTACAATTTCTTTTGTAACTTGCAGCCAAATCATTAAAAGAACTAATTTGACCATATTTTAAGTACATTGACATGGGAATCTTTTATCCTCATTTGAAAGGCAGCATAAGTTTTGAAATATATTGAAAAAAATATTTAAGTAGCACAATTTATGCACCCTGTGGTTTTTATTAATTTATATAAAATGCTATTGGTGCCCATGGTTTCTTTATGACTGAAAAACTAAAGATTTATCCCCAAATAAGATTAGGATACATATTTAATCAAAATGGCGGGGCGCCTGGGTGGCTCAGTCGTTAAGTGTCTGCCTTCAGCTCAGGTCATGATCTCAGGGTCCTGGGATAGAGCCCCGCATCGGGCTCCCTGCTCAGCGGGAAGCCTGCTTCTCCCTCTCCCCCTGCTTGTGTTCCCTCTCTCGCTGTGTCTCTCTCTCTGTCAAATAAATAAATAAAAATATTAAAAAAAAAAAATGGCACAATACTTAACAAGGAAGCTCATGATAATTTAAAAATCAAAACATGTAATAGTTCCCATTTTATTTATTTGCAGTATCATAATTATATTTGCCCCTTTATTAAGGTATGTCCTATAAGCACTCTAGTGAAAAACAGCATTTCCAACTCCTATTTAAGACCATTCAAGTATGATTTTTTTTTTTTTTTTGGTCAGGCCATTAATTAAATGAAAACAGAAGGCTAGAAAACTGGCAGAGCTGGGGCAGGGGTGGGGAACAGCATCACCAGACATCTCTCTATATACAAAGGACATTATCGTGCTATAAACATACCCCAAAGATGGTAATGTGCCTTAAAAAGCATGTAATTATAATGACAAGTAGTCTAAATATTTTCTATAAAATATCTGATCTAAAATTCAGAACCATCCAAATTCAACAATTACGAATCCATGTTCACACTTAAACTTTAAAAGCTTCTGAGAAAACAGCATCTGCTCCAAAACACACATCACCTGACTAAAATACACTTGTAAGCATAGCATAATAAACATTAATTACATAAGTCCGTGACAAAAAATACTGAATAAACTTTTAAACACTTGCAGCACCATAAACTTTATGGAGAATGCACTAGGTCCTTAACATTCAAGGACTCAGCCTTCTTAGTGTGACTGCCCCCAGGACATGGGATTAGTTATTTCACGTAAGATTCACTGGGGAAGAAACCACTTGGCTACTAACAGCTCAAGCCCAGCATTCTTATCTCAACTTGGCTTTGTTGACCTCTGCTCTTAATCTTTAAAAATGAAATTGTCTGACTATGTTTCTTTATCTTAAAAGTCACCAAGTAAGGATACCCACAGCCAACTCATGCCTCCCCGCAGAACATGTGATTCAGGTGTAAGCCAGGAGCCTGTATTAAACATGTCAGTAACAGGAAGTGCGGAATTTCAGAAGACCTCAGGAGACTGCCCTCAAGAATGACAAGGGCCCTCTGTATTTTTAAAATGAGATTTTAACCTTTCCAGACCTAATATGTCCTGACTATAACTGAATCCTTCTTTGATGGTTCAGGATCTCGGCATGGCCCACAAATTCCCACTGCAGAAGCCTGACAGAGAGAGTAAATGACATGAAATGGAACACAGGTTGAATCTTTACAATCTCGGGATATCTCTGGAAGTTTGTTTTGTTTTATTTTTAACCAAATCCCTAATACGAGTATATTGCCTTGTCATGTGACTCCTTTTCATCAAAGATGGCCACCACCAAAATAATCCAGCTATATGAGGGTTGAATGAGTTGGGTTCAGGTTGGTTGTGAAGTAAGGTATTATGTAATAGTCATACACCCAGTTAGTTTGTGAAAGAACCAAAACTGATTAACTATCTTAAGAAACCAAGAGAGTGTATTTGTTAATAGTCAATTAAAAGTAAAGAGAATCGGTATTAATGTCGAACAGAAAAGGTGAAATGCTTTTTGATAAATTGACAGTAGGTCAATTTATTTTTCATTACTCAAACGCCAAACTTTAAAAACTACAAGGTCTTTGCATTTGTTAATCCCCCAGTCGGAATGCCCTCCCCCGAAATATCCAGATGTCTCAGTCAGGTGTTTACTCAAGTGTCATCTCAGTGAGGCCTTCCCTGACCATTCTGTTTAAAATAGCAGCTCAGCCCCAGCCCAACCTCGGCTCTCCCTATCCCCTTCTTAGCTTTATTTTTCTCCGTAGTATTCATCGCTATCTGACACACCATTTAATTTTTATCATCTCCCTGAAGCATTATGTAAGCATGAGAACAGAGTTTTTGTCTATTGTCCACTCCTGTGTCCCTAGCACTTAGAACAATGTCTGGCACTTGATAACTTTGAGATGACTTCATTAAAACAGGAACAGTAATTAGCAAAACTAAGTATATGCATCTTCCACAACCCAGCAATCCTACTCCTGGACAAAAATCCCAGAAAACTCTAACACAGGATTATAAAAGGACACACATAAGAATATTCATCACAGGGCGCCTGGGTGGCCAGTTGGTTAAGCGACTGCCTTCGGCTCAGGTCACGATCCTGGAGTCCCTGGATCAAGTCCCGCATCAGGCTCCCTGCTCAGCGGGGAGTCTGCTTCTCCCTCTGGCCCTCCCCCCTCTCATGTGCTCTCTCTCTCTGTCTCTCTCAAATAAATAAATAAAATCTTTAAAAAAAAAAAAGAATATTCATCACAGAATCATTTGTGCAATTATAGAGGTAGGGCAAGCCAGGTGCCCATCTCGAGGGGTGGAATACAATTCAAGAGGCAGAATTAACGAACTAGATTTACATATAGGAACCTCGTTCTGTTCTAAAACCATGGTATTGAGTAAAAAAATATTTAGGAAACAGAATAAAATCCAGAGCATGACCATATGTATAAAAAAGCACACACCAAATAAAGGTATATAGAAGATACAGAAATTGGTGTTTTGTTTTGTTTTTAGAATATTGGGATTTCTTGCATGTGATCTTAAATAGACCCCAGACAGGGAATTATTCCACCTCTCAAGCAAGGCCCAACTGCAGGCCCCAACCCTCAGGCCTACCACTCCTTCCTGAGCACAGAACCTCTGGTCCTGCTCGGTCCCTGCCAAGATATGTGAGCAACTCAGGGGGAAGGACGGCAATGGCTACTCAGGGAATCACAGATCTTCTTGAGGATGATCAGGCAAAAAAGCTTAATAGTCACTGGACTGAAAATTTCTTCCAAAATCAGCCTCATCTCAGGCAGCAAATGTAATAAGGTCCAATTTCAATCAAAATGTCAAAAAAAAATTACTTGGGGAGGAGGAGGAGGGAAAAGGCTAGGAAATGTACTTTCAGTTGCCATGGATGAGGGAAAATCCAATATGTTTTCTTTCAAGTTATTTTGTCCTGGTCTTACACACATAGAACACACTGTCATTTTCCTTTTAAGAAATTATCCAGAGATCAATATAGTAGGTGACTGACTATAACTTTAAAAAGAATTTAAATTGAATTTAAGTTGTAACTCCCTAAAGAGAAAAGCTGATGCTGTATTTTGATATGATTCATTTCACAAGACAAATATAATGCATATATGTATATTTGTATCTATACAATGTAGATATGTATATAAATACACCATACACACATACATACACATACATTCTCAAAGCTCCTCTCTCAA
Source organism: Mirounga angustirostris (assembly GCF_029215605.1). Taxonomy (NCBI): domain Eukaryota; kingdom Metazoa; phylum Chordata; class Mammalia; order Carnivora; family Phocidae; genus Mirounga; species Mirounga angustirostris. The sequence continues at coordinate 24,338,570 of NW_026991713.1, forward strand.
AAGCAAGTAGGAGGAGAAGGTTGATAGGTAAAAAGCAATAGTCACTGGACAAAGTATTTGAGGAAAGGACCAATAAATGGATGATGCTTAGAACCAATCTAACCTGCAGCAGTCCTTTGATCCTTTTCCACCTATATTTGTTTATTAACCATGGCCCCTATTTCTTCATACCTGAAACTGACTATCCCCACAGGCTCTGACCCTCCCTTGAGCAGGAAGCCCAAAGGCATGCTTTTCCTGCTTATGAGGACAAACAAAAATATAAAAAAGACAAAAACAAAATCCCCAAAATCATCCTATTATGAAATGAATGGGTTTTTTTTAAAAAGAAATTATTTATTTATATTTGAAGACATTTTTTAGAATTTGGATATGTAATTTGGTTTTTTGGGTTTTTTTAATTTTTATTTACATTCTAGTTAGTTAACATACAGTGTAATATTAGTTTCAGGAGTAGAATTTAGTGATTCATCACTTACATGTAACACCCAATGCTCAACACAAGTGCCTTCCTTAATACCCATCACCCATTTAGCCAAGATAGTCAATCAAATTACTATCAAACTTGGCATTTAAATAACCTCCTGAAAGTCATGATGAGAAATAGAAGACATTGGCACGTACCATTAAAGATAATCCAGCAAAGGTGTTCCTGTGGCAAAGCCAGCTGCATGATAAGTCTTAAGGAGGACAAAATATGCAGACACTGGCTCACAGAGTCTTTATTCTTCAGGTTCACATCATTGTCACAGACCAGCTCATAGTTGCAAATATTTCTGCCACTTAAAGCGTGAAACTGAAACATAGGGAAAATATAAATAAGAATATAAATAAGGTTCATGCAACCTAGAAAAGCATTTCTTAAAATGTGAAAAAATAAAATAGAAATGATTCTGTTTAAATAGCTTATATACTGCTATAGACTGAATGTTTGTGTCCCCCACCAATTGTATATATTGAAACCTAATCCCTAGTGTGACAGTATTTGGATGTGAGGTCTTTAGGAAGAGACTGTCATGAAGGTGGAGCTTTCATGAACGAGATTAGTGCCCTCATAAAAGAGAACCCCAAAGAGCTCCCTACTGCCTTCTACCATGTGAGGACACAGAGAGAGGAGAGCCATCTACGAAGCAGGAAGTGGGCCCTCCCCAGACACCAAACCTTCTAGCACCTTAACTTTGTGGTTCCCAGCCTCCGGAACTGAGAGAAATAAGTGTTATTTAGACCATCCAGTCTATGGATTTTTGTTATAACAGCCCTCAAGGACTAAGACATACGGAAAGAAATGTGGTAAAAGAGGTTTCTTCAAAGCATCCATTTAGTTAGGCTTACTTGTCCTTAATCATAAAAATTTCAAAAGCCAAAAAAGGTACAAATTCTATTTCCAACAATATAGAATTGAATCACATTTTGTAAACCCTCCTCGTAGTATTTTAACTTCTTAATCTGGATGCAATTATTACCATTTACATAATTCATTCAGTAAATGTTTGTTGTGCACCTCTATTTGTCACACTCTGCTAAGCAATAGGGACTCAAGGATGAAGAAGATGTGGCCTCTGCTCTTGGGCAGAAGGAAAAGCATTCCAGGCACAGGCAATGTTAGGAATGCTTAAAGTGGCTGCTGTGGTCACTGAATTGAAAGTCCTTTATAAGTTTGGGTAAAAAGGCTTAAAATAAAGAGATTAGGGGTGCCTGGCTGGCTCAGTTGGAAGACCATTCAACTATTGATCTTGGAGTCATGAGTTCCAGCCCCATGTTAGGTGTAGAGATTACTACAAAAAATCAGCTTTGGGGCTCCCAGCTGGCTCAGTTGGTGGAGCATGCCACTCCTGATCTCAGGGTCATCGAGTCTGAGCCCCAAGTAGGTGTAGAGATTACTTAAAAATAAAATCTTTAAAAAGAGAGAGAGAGATTAGGCTATTAAGGTGGTACATGGTCAGAACATGGAGTGCATTCCATATCATTCCAAGAAATATGGACTTTAGCCAAAGGAGAAAGTCAAAGGGCAGTGGAATAAAATGATTTGATTTATAATTCAGAAGTTTAGAAGTTAATTCTGACAGAAGTGTGGAAAATGAAAAGCAGAGGATGGGCACAAAGCTACAAGCAGGGAAACTAGGAGAGATCAAAGGCCTTTGAGGTAGTCCAGAGATAACAGGGTCCTGAAATGGGTGATGGAATCAGGGATGAAGAGGAAGAAAAGTTTTTTTTTTTAAGATTTTATTTGAGAGAGCATGAGCACATGTGTGCATGCTCAACGGGCACCTGGGTGGCTCAGTCGTTACGCAAATGCCTTCGGCTCAGGTCATGATCCCAGGGCCCTGGGATCAAGCCCCGCATCAGGCTCCTTGCTCAGCAGGGAGCCTGCTTTTCCCTCTCCTCCTGGCTTGTACTCTCTCACTATCTCTCCTTCTCTCTCTCTTAAATAAAATCTTTAAAAAACAAAAAAAAAATGGGGTGGGGGAGGGGCAGAGGGAGAGGAAGAATCCTAAGCAGACCCCACACTGAGTGCAGAGCCTGATGTGGAGCTCAATCCCAGGACTGGCGACCATAACCCCAGCAGAAACCAAGAGTCAGATGCCCAACCAACTTTGCCACGCAGGCACACCGCAAAAGGAAAAATTTAAGTTTTGTCTGATTCAATGGGTTTTATAATTTTTTAATATTTTATTGATTTGAGAGAGAGAAAGTGAGTGAGAGAGAGAGAGAGCATGAGTCGGGGAAGGGGCAGAGGGAGAATCAGACTCCCTGCTGAGCAGGGAGCCCGATGTGGGGCTTGATCCCAGGATCCTGGGATCATGACCTGAGCAGAAGGCAGACACTTGACTAACTGAGTGACCCAGGCGCCCCGCAAGTCCATGGGATTTAGATGTGGGAGGTAAGAGAGAGAAAGCGGTCTAGAGTAGTTGGGTGAGTAGTTGGTGCCAATTATGGAGGAAAGGGAATGAGTTCAGTTTAGGATATGTGGAGTGTGAGATGGTCGTGACATAAATCTCAGAAGAGAGATTTTGGCTAGAGAATCATCACTACTGCTAAAGCTGTGGGAGTGCACACACAATAGCACAAATGGGCCTTCTTCGACTACATGGGATTTCCCACTGGGATCCATGTATACTATTCCTAGCATCGTATTTTTTTAGTGTCTGGCCCTATTCTAAGTCTTTTATTATCTCAGCAATCCTAAAACAATCCTTTGAGGTAAGTCTTATAATTCTTTTGGTTTTACAGATGAGGAAACTAAGACACAAAGAAATTACATGACTTCTCTGGTGTCCCAACTTTAGGAAGTGGCACAGCAGCTCTTTGCACCCAGGCAGGCTGGCTCTAGAGACCAGATCCTTACCAGCTCGGCCACAATGCCTCCTACAGTCCATACAAGGGGGATCATGAAATAACTGAGTATCTTTGCACACAAATATTTTGACAGTAAATTCTACATTACTGCTTCATCTGATTTTTATGCATTTAACTCCAGAAGCTGTTTCTCTAACAAAACTTCTCAAGACCTATGAGGTCTTCATTGTCCAGTTCCTACTGGACTACATTTTCAATCCATTCATTCTCTTAGTCACTTACTTTATACATATTTATTGAGAAACACAGTGTGCCAGAACCTCAAACTTAGCGTGTAAAAAACCAAATTCTTCATAGTTTTTCATGCCCTTCACAACAGTCCTGCTGGCATACCCTTACATTGGCTTCACTGCTTTACCATCTGCCTCTAGTCTTTGTCCTTCTAATCTATTCAGTGTAGTGCTTCTAGATTAATAATTCTGACTATATCACTTAATTTATTCATTCCCTTAGTAAAGCTTTATTGAGCACCTATTACACACTATTATATCTATTACATGATTATTGTGACACAATCTCCAAAACATCTTTACAAAGTTTAATAAGTGCACTTTCTTATCCATCACGGAAAACATGTATTAAGCAACTTACAGCACACAAGCAAATGCCATGCTAAGCAAATGAAAGACATTTAGAAGCTGTCAACTAAAGAATACATTGCATGGCTAATCATAAATTGTGGCTAAAATAGCTACTGCTTTCATCTTACTGTATGTGCTGCAGTTTTGTCTCCAAAGCCTTTGGGAAAAAGGCAGTTTTTTGTTTTTTGTTTTGTTTTGTTTTTAAGATTTTTATTTATTTATTGAGAGAGAGAGAGAGAATGATAGAGAGAGAGCATGAGAGGGAGGAGGGTCAGAGGGAGAAGCAGACTCCCTGCTGAGCAGGGAGCCTGATGTGGGACTCGATCCCAGGACTCCAGGATCATGACCCGAGCTGAAGGCAGTCGCTTAACCAACTGAGCCACCCAGGCGCCCGGGAAAAAGGCAGTTTTGAACTGATTCACTGTTCTAGGCACTAGATGTTAGAGATTAGAGCAGTGCCTGTCCTCATGAAGCTCATATTCTAGAAGGGGAGACAGGCAATAAAAACATAAGCAAATAAATATGTATCTGATGATAATAAGTAATATAAAGAAAAATAAAGCATGAAGTGTAAGAGACCTGAAGGAAGGGATGGATGATCCACACAGATATCTAGGATACGAGCGTTCTAGAAGGAGCTCACCAGTGCACTGGTACTAAGCCAGAGAGGCTGGGTGGAAGCAGAATCACACAACAGTACAAGAAAAAAAGATAGGGCCGTGGACCAGGGTGGCACAGGAGGGGACTTAAAAGTCTAAACTCCTAAGCTTTTCATTCAGTACTCTTCCCAGTGGGATGCCAATTTATATTGCCTGGTATTCTTATTCAGTACTTATGGTACACCCAAATTGAACTGCTTAATATGCCCCAAACATGTCTTGTGATTTGCTGCTAGTAAACTATATGTTGTTTCCAAAGCCTTGAATAATCGCCAAGTTTGGAATAACATAGCTTTGGAATCAGACTGATTCGGGCTCAAACACCAACTCTGCCCATTGCTTTATTTCTTTTTATCTTTTTTTTTTTTTTTTAGATTTTATTTATTTATTTGACAGAGAGAGACACAGCGAAAGCAGGAACAAAAGCAGGGGGAGTGGGAGAGGGAGAAGCAGGCTTCCCGCGGAGCAGGGAGCCCGATGTGGGGCTCGATCCCAGGACCCTGGGACCATGACCTGAGCCGAAGGCAGACGCTTAATGACTGAGCCACCCAGGTGCCCCCATTGCTTTATTTCTTAGTCTCTGTTTCCTCATCTGTAAAAGAGGTATTACAGTACCCACCTTCTAGGACTGTAATCAAGCTACAAGAAGACAATTCATATAATGCATACGGAAGAGTATAGCACCTGGTAACCCCTCGTCCAGTGAATCAATGGTAGCAATTAACATAAAAATAATACTGGTATATTAGAAATAAAGCATCACATTTTTTTGTATTAAAAGATCTATGTTTGATCTCCTGAGACACTAGTTAACTAACTGTGCTGTTAGCTTTCTTTCTCTCTTTTGTGAAATAAGGGTAATAATAGTTTCTAATTCATAAGGTTATTGAGGATCAAATATGTTTTCCAAAGCACTTTGTAAACTAAAAGCACTCTACAAATATTAGTTATTATATTAATAATAACCATCTGCTGGAAGAATGAGTGATTATTATGACACAATCTCCAAAACATCTTTACAAAGTTTAATAAGTGCACTTTCTTATCCATCACAGAAAACATTTATTAAGCAACTTACAGCACACAAGCAAATGCCATGCTAAGCAAATGAAAGACATTTAGAAGCTGTCAACTAAAGAATACATTACATGGCTAATCATAAATTGTGGCTAAAATAGCTACTGCTTTCATCTTACTGTATGTGCTGCAGTTTTGTCTCCAAAGCCTTTTGGGAAAAAGGCCATTTTGAACTGATTCACGTCTGCTTTGTTCTCATCAAAGTTGATAGTGAACTGCTGAAGATACCTTCCATAGCACTGTAAAAGCGCCAATTTATATTCCTGAAATAAAAAAAGGACTTGATGAAAGTTTCAAAGTATCATTTTGCTTACCATTATTAAAATCCAGTAATAATCAAATTATTCTTAATAGTATCAATGTTGATTATTACTATAACACTCTTTTACTACCACCATTACATTATTACTACCATTACCACTAGCATTTCTGAACACATATTGTGTGACAGACACCGCCCTGGGCGCTTCGTGCGCATTATTGCATTAATTCTCCTCCCAATAAGCCGAGATGAGACCAACACGATCTCAAAGATGAGAATATTCACCAGGGTGTGAATAATGATGACATAATAATGAGAATATTCACCAGGGTGTGTGTGGTAATACCTATATATACTCAAAATCCAAAAAATTCATCATCACCATGTCATGGTAATCCACCTACTCAGAGAGGCAGATGAGTTGCATAACTAGCCTTGCTTCTCTGATGCCTCCTAAGTTCTAAAAAAGAAAGAAAGGCGGGGTAGGGGAGGGAGGAAGGGTGGGAGGCAGGGAGGGAGAAGAGAAAAGGAGGGAGAAAAGGAGGAAGGAGGGAGAGAGAGAAAGAAGAAAGAAGGCAGGAAGGGAGAGGAGAGGAAAGGCATGCGCTCTCTCTCTCTCTCTCTCTCTCTCATCTGCCAACAGTCTCTGAAGCTGCATCAGGACAAATAAAAAAAAGCCTGAGCTACTGTTAGTTAGGATTCCTGTTAGTCCTAATTCATGCTTATGTTTCCATTACAAAATCAGGGCTCATTTCTGCAGTGCACAGGGCCCAGCTGACCTGGAGTTTCAGGGCAGGGGAGGTGAGCAGGGCTGTGGATATGAGTCAACTGCACCCCTTCGTCAGTTTCCTCCCCTACAACTGTCTCCAGGGAAAGCAACTATTATAGGTTCACCTGCCTATAGGGTTACCTAGGCCCTTGGAAGTCATCCACAGTCAAACTTTTGTTTCTATTTCTACTGACTTGTTTGTTACTTTTCACTAATTGATTCTGAATCTTTTCCCTTCTAACTTGGTTCATATGATAAATTCAAATCTAGGTTCAAAACAAGACTATTCCAACAAAATGATCTTTGCTGGAATTAAATAAAACTAAAGAGATTCTAGAACCAAAGGAACAACTCAAGTAAATTTTCAGGAGTCTAAATACCTTTATCAGCCCACTTTCTCATCAATGAAAAGTAGATTAAAAATGTTTTCTTTGTTCCTTTAAGTAAATTTTAAAATATCCTATCTGGGCCTTTCTATCTGAAATATTCTAAATCCTTAGCCACTACCCAGCTTGAACTTGCTTTATCAACTTCTAACATGGTCTTCCCTCCTCCCTCCACCAGTATCTGCTCCACCCACCTGAATACTCCACAAACAACACCAAACTGTGCTGTGTATCACCAGCCTCTTATATTGAGGAGAAGCATAAAAACAGATGGGACACTCTTGCTTGTCAAAACAGTTATCCCACTTCACATGAATACAGGTCACAAGTTGGATCTTGTCCATCAGTTTTTTTGTTTGTTTTCTGTAGTTTTCCTATAGAGAAACTTTTTTTCTATAGTTTTTCTTTATTTTTAAGTTTCTAAGAACTATGGTCCAATTACATGAAGCTAAGCTGATGCTCTAATTTTGGCAGCAGACAATAGATCGTCCTCATTTGAAATTTCCTCCACATCTCATCCTCCATTTGGTAAATTTCCCCCTCAAACCACCCCCCCCAAAAAAGAAAAGAAAAATAAATTCAAGTCCAGAAAATAGAAATGGAGGAGGAAAATGAAGCTGAAAAACTGAAAATCAAGAAAACATTGAAAATGGCCTAAAAACCGTTTGGATAAAAAAACTTTCAGTCCAAGGATTCTAGATGTGTCTACACATTCATATTTAACTCAGAATAATTTGGGCCTATGCCAGAGCTTAAGGGAAAAACTTATATGACTGTTAACCGAAAACCCAGCTATGGTGTGGTCTTACTGAACCAAGTCCACAAGTCCACAGCAATCCAACACCTGGGCACTGACAGGAACTAGAAATCTGGCACAAGCTCAGTTTGGACTACAATACTAAGCAAGAAACAGGGCACGTAAGGAATGACTGCTATCATTACATATGGCAAAACATTAAGGAGTTGAAAGTCATTAAAACAGGGCACTGGGAACCAGACAACATAGCAGCAAGGCCAAGAACCCATGAAAGTTGTCACTGGGCAAGGTCAGCCATGTGAAAAACAACAGGAAGTGGTGTCTGGGCTCCTTTGTATGAGGTAGGAACATGATGACTCAGCATTTCCTGTTGGGCACCTACCACACCCTCTGTTAACTAGGGGCTGTGAGCCTGCCCAACCCCAGCCGGTTGTCTTTCCGTTCAGGAATCTCTCACCTCTGGAGAATCTGAACTACAAAATTAAAAAACAAACACTTTTTTGGTTATGGTGCCTCATTAACATTTGTAGCATTCATTCATATTTTTCTACGAAAAAAATCAAATCATGTAAAATAGGAATGGTATCAAACCAAATAATAATTAGCCAAGTCAGCTTCATGTAGGCCCTTTTTATTCCAGAGGCACTTACTTTCATTTCACAAAGGCTATCGCCAACCTTCAGAAGCTTTTCATTGTAATAGGCAGCTGGCAGCCGGGGGGCATATTTGGTCCAGATATTAAACAAAGAGGTGGCGCTGTAAAAGTCATAAAATAAAATTATATCTTCAAAGTCAGCAAGAAACCTCAATTAATTAGCAAACAATCCTTAAAAACTTATTTTGTGCTGTCTTTCCAATGTGCCTTACTGTAAACGTCTAATTACTACTAAATACTGTTAAAATTATTGCTTCCTTTATGCCAAACACTGATCGAAGCTCTTTTTTTTTTTTTTTTTTTTTAAAGATTTTACTTATTCATTTGAGAGAGAGAGTGAGCAAGAGAGCACAAGCAGGAGGAGGGGCAGAGGGAGAGGGAAAAGCAGACTCCCTGCCCTGAGCAGGGAACCCTGCTCCATCCCAGGACCGGGGGATCATGACCTAAGCCGAAGGCAGATGCTTAACGACTGAGCCACCCAGGCGCCCCTGATCAAATTTCCTTATATTCATTTTTTAAAACAGATTTTACTTTTTAGAGTAGTTTTAAGTTCACAAAAAAATTGAGCAAAAGGTATGGAGATTCCCCATATACTGCATGCCCCACACAAATGCACAGCCTTTACCCCACCCCCTTATCAACATCCCCCACCAGAGTGGTATATTTGTTACAACTCATGAACCTACATTGACACATCATTATCACCCAGTATCTACAGTTTATTTTAGGGTTTACTCTTAATGTTATACATCCTATGGGTCTGGAAAAATGTATAATGATGGGAACCCATCATTATGCTATATGACACAAAGTAGTTTCACTGCCCTAAAAATCTTCTGTGCTCTGCCTACGTATCCCTCTCTCCCTTAACCCCAGGCAACCACTGATCTTTTTATTATCCCCATAGTTTTTGCCTTTTTCAAAATGCCATGTAGTTGGAACATACAGCATGTAGCCTTTTCAGACTGGCTTCTTTCACTTAGTAATACGCATTTAACATTTCTCCGTGTTTTTTCATGGCTTGATAGCTCCTTTCCTTTTAATGCTTAATAATAATCCCTTGCCTACATATACCACATTTTATTTATCCCTTCATTTACTGAAGGGTATCTTGTTTGCTTTCAAGTTGTGGCAACTGGAGTAAAGCCGCTATCAACATCCATGTGCAGATTTTTGTATAGGCATAAGTTTTCAACTCCTTTGGGTAAATACCAAAAAGTATGATTACTGGATTGTATGTTAAGATTATGCTTAGTTGGGACGCCTGGGTGGCTCAGTTGATTAAGCATCTGCCTTCAGCTCAGGTCATGATCCCGGGGTCCTGGGATTGAGGCCCACATTGGGGCTCCCTACTCAGCAGGGAGCCTGCCTCTCCCTCTGCCTGTTGCTCGCCCTGCCTGTGCTCTCTCTCTCTCTGACAAATAAATAAAATCTTTAAAAAAAAAAATAAAACTCTTAAAAAAAAAAAAAAGAGTATGCTTAGTTTTGTAAGAAACCACCAAACTGTCTTCCAAAGTGGTTGTACCAGTTTGCATCCCACCAGCAATGAATGAGGACTCCCTGTTGCTCCACATCCTCCCTTCATTTGGTGATGTCAGTGCCCTGGATTTGGGCCATTCCAATAGGTGTATAAGGGTATCTCATTGTTTTAATTTTCATCTTCTTAATGATATATGTTGGGGAGCATCTTTTCATATGTTTATTTGCCACTTGTATTATCTTCTTTAATGAGGTGTCTGTTAAAGTCTTTGACCCATTTTTTTAAATCAGGTTGTTTGTTTTCTTACTGTTGAAAGAGTTCTTTGTATATTTTGGGTAACGGTCCTTTATCAGATATGTCTTTGGCAAATATTTTCTCCCAGTTTATGGCTTGTCTTTTCATTTTCTTGATGGTGTCTTTCACAAAGCAGAGACTTTTAATTTTAATGAAGTCCTGCTTATCATTTCTTTTCTCCTGGACTGTGGCTTTGGTGTCATATTGGAAAAGTCATTATCAAACCCAAAGTCATCTAGATTTCTCCTATGTTATCTTTTAAGAGTTCCATAGAATTTTACATTTAGGTTTGCGATCCATTTTGAGTTAATTTTTGTGAAGGATGTAAGGTCTGTGCCGTTTTGCATGTGGATGTCCAGTTGTCCCAGCACCATTTGTTAAGAAGACTATCTTTGCTCCATTGTATTGCCTTTCCTCCTCCGTCAAAGATGAGTTGATTACATCGAGGGTCTATTTCTGGGCTCTCTGTTCGGTCCCATTGATGTATTTGTTCATTCTTTCACTGATACCACACTGTCTTGATTACTGTAGCTTTAGAGGAAGTCTTGAAGTCAGTCTTCCAAATTTGTTCTCCTCCAATATTGCGTTGGCTATTCTGGGTCTTACGCCACATGCATTTTTGTTTTCATTTCATTTCCACAACAACCCTGAGATAGGTAGTATCAATTTCCAGTTGTATAGTTGATGACATGGAGGCTCAGTGCATCCATGATCTTAACTAGTATATTACTGGGCCTTCCTGTCCTCTGGAATGTAAACTATCTGAGGGCAAGGACTTGGACTATGTTATTCATTGCCCAGCCTCAAGAGTAGTGACTATCTAGTATATACATGTTCTCAATAATTATTTGTTAAAAGAATGAATGAATACATAAATGACTAGGAAAAAAAATTTCTTGTTCTTGTTTTATTTTTTTCCATAAAGAGTTCAGGGATTTCACTATCCAGTCAGTCCATTAGGGTTCTGTTTCTTTCCACCAAGTAAACAAAAATAAAACATACAGTATTCTCAACATGGTTTCTAATTAGTTTCAAAGGGTAGCAGATCACTGCTTATTTTGTTCATTCATTTAGTTAACATTTACTCCTTCCCTCTCTCTCAGAAATTATAAATGCCTCTAGGAAAACTCCAAATTTCCCTTAACAGTTGTCCAAGCCTATTTCATAAATTTCTAGATGAGGACAGTGTTATGTACTGAATGAGTGTGTCCCCTTGAAATTTTTTTGTTGAAGTCCTAACCCACAGTGTGGCTGTATTTGGAAAAGGGTACTCTAAGGAAATAATTAAGGTTAAATGAGGTCATAAGGGTGGGGCCCTGGTCTGATGGCATTAATGCCCACCTAAGAAGAACACCAGAGAACTCTCTTTCTCTCTCTCTTTCTTTGTACTTGCTCAGAGGCAAGGCTATGTGAAGACCAAGTGGTCCTCTACAAGCCAGGAAGAGTGCTTTCACCAGAAACTGACCCTGCAAGAACCTGATCTGGGACTTCTAGTCTCCAGAACTGTGAGAAAATAAATTTCTGTTGTTTAAGCCACCCAGACTATGGTGTTTTGTTATGGCAGCAAACCGACTAATTTATAATTACTAATTAGTAACTAATAGCCCAAATTGACTAATACAGGTAGGAATGTAAACTTAGGGACTGAAGATGGCTCTAGTACTTATGATGTATATGTTGGGATATTATCAGAACAACCTCAACAGAAACATGTCGATTGATTCATTCAAATAATTTTGTTTAATTCATTCAAATAACTAAATGATATTTAGTTACAAGGGAGGGATAGGGGACAGGATATTCTTGCCTTCTTCGACTGATGAGTAATACTTTAGGATATGAAAATATATACATGTACCAAGTAGTAAATAACCATGCCCAAAAAATTGTGTGGGAAATACAGCCATAGAAATTTTAAAAGGAAGAGGTTTTTTGGTTTAGGCTTTTTTGTTTTTTGTTTTTCTTAACCTTTTCACTCTCATTTGCTGCTTTCATGAAATGTCACAGTATTAGAATAAATATAATGAATCTCAAAAAGTCAGCAAGTCTTGCTAGAATTCTTAAATTATGTAAACAAAAGACTTAATTCTTTCAAATCTTAAAGATGAGATAATGATGACTATGTTTATTACTCATAAAAGAAAAATACCAGCTTTGTTAAATCAATCAAGGTTATATAATGAGATCATTTTTTTTTTAAGTGAACTTTAAGTTCAAGTTAAGACTGCTCACTGGGAATGACTTACATAATGATTAAACAAGGAAAATATAACATACACTACATAATGTGCATCATTTAAGAAAACGTTAATACCCTTTGGATTGCTGACTTATTATAGCTGCTGCTGGATAGTTAGAATTCTCTAAAATAGAAAATTGTAAATGATATCTAAATCTCATGTGGTTATAACAAAAGCATACCTTTAAAAAAATCTATCATATTCCGAATTTAATAACATTGCCAATATGATCAAACTCTATATTTTAGATCCTGTGAATGTTTATGCTTACGTAAATTCCTATAGTTACAAAAAAATTTTTTATTTTAAAAAATAACCATCTCTCAAATACATTATAAAAGCAAATCCTACCTCCTGTATTCTTAACTGGCCACCACATTGTCATTCTTACTCCACTTGGACAAGATTATATAAATATGTATATATAATATTAAATAAGGTTAATCCCTTGCCCAAAACTACCCAATGCTTTCCCACTGCATTTGGAATAAAGGCAAACTGTGTAAAAGGCCTCTAAAACCTTCCATAGCCCTACCTATGTCTCTAACCTCACCTCACACCACTGCACCCACACTCACTAAGCTATGCTTAATGGGCTTCTGTACATTCCTCCCAAGTCTCTGGCTCTTTCCTGCCAAGATCTTCCCACATGCTTGTTCCCTCTGTTTATCCTCTCTCCTTGCCTGTTATCCTTCTAATCTCAGCTTAATGTCACCTCCCTCACCATTAGCTTGAAAGTAGGTCCGTGCTATGTGCTCTTTAAGCTGCTGCTCAAGTGTCACCTATTGTGACCACATTACTGAAAATTGCAATCTTGGGCACCTGGGTGGCTCAGTCATTGAGCGTCTGCCTTCGACTCAGGTCGTGATCCCAGGGTCCTGGGATTGAGTCCCACATCGGGCTCCCTGCTCTGCGGGAAGCCTGCTTCTCCCTCTCCCATTCCCCCTGCTTGTGTTCCTGCTCTCGCTATGTCTCTCTCTGTCAAAAAAATAAATAAAATCTTTAAAAAAAAAAAAAGAAAAGAAAATTGCAATCTCCTCTCTCCCACTCCATAACCCTTCCTCTCTTTAGTTTTCTCCCTAGCATTTGTCACTTTCTAGGTTACCATAAAGTGAATTTATTTCATATGTTCATTGCCTACCTCCTCCTCTAGAATATAAGCACCAGGAAGGCAGGGCTCTTTATCTGATTCACTGGTGGATCCCCAACCCCTAGTACAATGCCTGGCACATGTAAGTGCTCAGTAGCTTCTTCCTTCATAGCACCTGTTGTTTGTATATTGACTTAATGACTCACTGAAAGCTTATCTCTCTCTCTGCCTCTCTAGACTATAAACTCCATGAGCACAGATTCCCTATCTATTTTGTTCACCACTATATAACCTATGGTTAGTGCAATGCTGGGCACAGAGTACACATTCAATAAAAGTTGTTGTGTAAATAAATAAATACCTAAAATGTGTGAGAGTTTAGATTGCTAAGGTCCATGTCAATCGTTAAGGTTTGTGATTCTCTTATAGTCTCTTTAAAGATGAAACAGATACTCTACTTACGAACTGGCCCAGGTCTACTTTCCCATATATAACATTAACTATTATTGAAAATACAAGGATAATAATCCTTGAATTCTTTCAATACCAAATACTCAATGAAAGTTTGCTCTAGGGGCACCTGGATGGGTCAGTCAGTTAAGCGGCTGCCTTCGGCTCAGGTCATGATCTCAGGATCCTGGGATCGAGCCCCACATCAGGCTGTCTGCTCAGCGGGGAGTCTGCTTCTCCCTCTCTCTCTCTGCCTCCTCCCCTCCCCCCACTCATGCTCTCTCTCAAATAAAGAAATAAGAATCTTCAAAAAAAGAAAGAAAGGAAGGAAGAAAGTTCGCTCTATCCCAACCACCAGGCTAGTTGCTAGAGATAGAAAAATGAAAAAGAGACATGTTATCCAAAGTCAGCAGGGACTTCCATTCTAATGGGGGAAACAGATAATACACAAGAAAACAAATAAATAAAAAATATAAATGGGTGGCTGAACCTGCATTAAATAGGAAAGGCCACACTCTACAGAGGTAAGAACTGAGCTAAGACCTGAAAGAAAAGAAGAAGCCAGCTATTTGAAAAGCTGAAGATACAACATTTCAGACAAAGGCGGAAGCAAATATAAAGGCCCTGGGATGAAAAAAATAGGATCTGTCTCCCTGGAAAGTCCTGAGAGAGAAGTGAGGGATCGGCTGAGTTGGAAGAGGCAGGCAGGGCCAGATGCTCAGACCCTGGAGCACAGAAGGAGTCTTAAATTTATTCTAACAGCAATAGGAAGCGATAGAGAGTCTTGAGATAGGAGAGTGGGTGGTTGATTTATAAAGGTTACCCTTACTGCTAAAGTGAAGGATAGATTTGAGACTCCAGAGGCTGTGGGGAAAGCACAATCTGGTGGTTTGAACTACAGCGCTGGTCATGGAAATGGGAAGATAAAGTGCTATCTAAGGCATAAGTGCAGAAATGTTTTAAATATAAATATACATAGCTTAGTAATGCACTTTCCTTGGTCAATTCTCGGTTCTCATCTTACTTGGCCCATTAGCAGGATTTGCCACTGTGAATAGACCATTCCTTCCTACTTTGAAACGGTTTCTCTACCTGACTTCCAGCACACCACACACTTACTGGTTTTCATCCTACCACCCTGGCCACTCCTTCTTAGTCTCTGCCACTTTCTTATCTCCTCTACTTGTCAATGTTGCTCCATCTACACTTACTCCCTTAGCTATTAAGTCAAGTGTTATGATTTAAATATCAATAATATGGGGGCACTTGGGTGGCTCAGTCGTTAAGCGTCTGCCTTCAGCTCAGGTCATGATCCCAGGGTCCTGGGATCGAGCCCCGCATCGGGCTCCCTGCTCCGCGGGAAGCCTGCTTCTCCCTCTCCTACTCCCCTTGCTTGTGTTCCCTCTCTTGCTGTGTCTCTCTCTGTCAAATAAATTAAATAAATAAATAAATAAATAAATAAATAAATAAATAAATATCAATAATATACTAACGAATCCCAAATGCATATCTCTTTTGACCTCCAGACTCAAATGACCAACTACGGATGCAATAGCTCTGCTTGGATGTTGAATTACATTTCAGTCTTCATATATCTAAAACTAAATTCTTGGGATGCCTGGCTGGTTCAGTCGGTGGAGCATGTGACTCTTGATCTTGGGGATGTGGGTTAGATCCCCACACTGGGTGTAGAGATTACTTAAAAATAAAAAAATATATATTTTACAAAAAGAAAACTAAACTCTTGATCTGCCTCTCTCCTACCAGAAACCTGTTCTTCCCACAATCTCAACCCCATCCCATTCTCCCTTGTGGCCAACTCTTCCTACAGAAATCTTCATCACTTGCTATTATATCTCTTTCTCATCTTTCTCAAAGGCCACTTTTCCCGACTTAATCTGACCATGCTCCCAGACACCCCCATTTTAAATTTCAACACCATATCTTCTATCCCCACACTCTGCTCTAATTTTCTCCCTAGCACTTCTTTCCCTGTAAAATGATTTCTTGACTTGTTCAGTAGCTGTCTGTGGTAACAAAAAATATATGCTTCACGAGGGTACAAATTGTTCTATCTTTTGTTAATTTGGTGTTTTCCTAGTTCCTAGAATGGTACCTGATATATAGTAGATGTTCAATAAATAGTTAAATGCATTAATGAATAATAAATGTAAGTTAAAACTATTTCTTCATATTAAATACATGAATGAAAAATAAAAGTTGAGATTATTCACTATTCTGGTATTCTTTGACATTTGTCTACATTTTTATTGTTCGGTTTGCAAGGTATTTTGACGGGGAAAGAAAGATGGTAACATAATCAGGAAAGACCCTTAAAAATAGGAAGTCTGTCGCTCAGTCGTAACCTAGGGGTAGAACTCCCAAAAAGGCAAACATGTATGCAAAACGAGTACAAAATCGGTAAAAAATCATTGTGACCCTAACAACAATATAAAAAGGAACTGAAGTATAAAAGGGAGTTAAAGCGCACATGTTCACAGAACCACATACTTCGTGGCATCAAGAACTAACTTTTTCAAGAACCTAAGCTACCTCAGTTATTTCTTTTTCCTCATACACAAAATCCCACCCACAGCATGGAAAGTTGTGAAACCCCGGAGCCCCTGAGCGAGTCAAAAATTTATTGGCATGGAGTAGCTTAGCGACTGGGGGACATTCAGCAGGAATGGTGAGTTACGAAACACTTCTGTGTCGATTTTTATTTCGACCCGAGCAGGTAGCCGAAGTGTGACATTTACCAGGAATTAAGGACTGTAACAGCGAAGAGTCTCCACTTCGTAAACTCTGCTTTTCCCTCCAGGTCCGCAACGCTCACCCAGCTCTGGCATTACCGTGGGCATCCTTAAGGGCATCTCCTCTGGCCCCAAGAGTCGCCCTTCTCCGGCCGGCGCCCTCCCCAGCGCCCTGCCTCTGCTTACCAAAGCCGGTGGAATTCATGCTTCTGCTCCTCCGTTATCGCTAACGCCTTCTTTCTCTTCATAAAGCCTAGCAATTCCCGGACTTCCCTCTCGCAGGAGGCCAGGAGTGGGTTTTTAGCGTCCAGGGGCCCATAAAACACGGCGAGGGGCAATGAGTTCTCGAGGCAGGCGGAGCGAGGCACTGGGCTCGGGGAGCTCTCCTTCGACTCCACGGGCGACTCCGAGAGCGCGTTCGAGGTCGGGGGCGGGGTCGGCGGCGGTCCCGGCGGGGACGGGGACGTGGGAGACAGGTTGAGGGGAGAGGTCGAGGAGGTGCCTAGCGCCGCCATATTGACGAGACCCCGGCCGGCTGCAAGCGTGTGTGCACGCGGTTGCCTGGCGACGGTCTCGCGGCAACCAGGCGTCCAGCGCGCTGTCGGGGAAACACAGCGGCCCCTGGAGGGCAAAGGAGGAAAGAACCCGGCCCAGAAAGAAACGACGCTCCTGGGGGCTTTTTTTTTTTTTAATATTTTAATGAAATTGTCATGTCATCTCTTTTCATTACATATTTATTAATACAATATTATTACCAATAATGATCTCTTTTCATTTAACAATTTCTCCTTTAATCTTCATTTATATTTTCTCATATTTTTATATGAGAAATTTTCTCATTATATTTTCTCATATACAGCAAGGAGAAACCAAAGGACACTTTTAATACTTGGGATGGAAAATCTTTAGGCAAAATCAGCAAGTTCTTTAAGCACATTTTTTTGTCTTTTTTTTTTTTGCCCTGAATCTTCACTGGCACTGCCGTATGACAGAAGAATAGAGAGAAGGTTTTGGACAGAGAGCCAGCGAATAGTAGAGCCAAAAACTTACGATTACAAATCAGACTATACTCGTTTTCCATTTCGACCACTTAATGGTGATAATGGTCATTAATATGTGCCAGGCATTGTCCTAAGCATTTGAAACATAATCTCTCATTTAATCATGATAACAGCTTTACCACTTAGGGTATTATGAGTATCTCCATTTCACAGTTTAAGAAACCAAAGTTCACGGACCAAGGTCAGAGTAAACTGTAGTGTCAGGGACCAGATCCCAGCCTTCTGACTCCAAAGCCTGTGCTCAAAATGAGTAAGTTTCACTGGCCATCCTCAAAAAAAAACAAAAACAAAAAACTAAGCTTATCAATCAAATCAAAATTAGGAAAATATAAAAAAAAGTAGGAAAATATCTGACAACCAGTTTAAGAATCAAGTACATGGGGGGCACCTGGGTGGCTCAGTCGGTTAAACCTCTGCCTTGGGCTCAGGTCATGATCCCAGGGTCCCACATGGGGCTACCAGCTCAGCAGGGAGCCTGCTTCTTCCTCTCCCTCTGCCGTTCCCCCTGCTTGTGCTCTCCCATTCTCTCACTCTCTCTCTCAAATAAATAAAATTAAAAAAAAAAAATTAAGTACATGCAAATGATCCATTCCCTTCCCTCTATTTGTACCTTGAGGTCTGTAACTATGGAGATGATGGCTGTGCTTAACAATTAGGGTTACATTATAGTTCTTTATTTGTATTTCATCCTTATTATCACTATATTCTAAATTAATGAGCATTTCACTCAACATTAACTGCCGGACATTAATGCACACTCGTGGCTTGAAGTGTTAACTCTCAAAATACTTTTGCATTTTAAACAGAGATTTTAGGAAACTTGCTTCTGATGGAGAAACTATAGGCCTTAAGGAAAATATATGGGGGCAAGGGAAGTTCTTCTTTCCTTACATATTATGGGCAACAGGAAGTTTATTTACTTACTTAAGGTATAAGTTTCTAACTCATAGGGAACTTGCTTGCTTTATAAACTATGCAATGCCAAAAATTATCTAAGAGAAGAAACAGAAATATTTGATGTCTTAGAAAAATAGGTCTTTAACACTGAAAAGTGTTACTGGTTCTGTCACACATAAGAATAAATAAAGATAGTGACCCTAACACCCTGTGAGCCCAATTTCCCACTTAAGATTAAGAAGCTTATTGGACCACAGCTTGATTTCTTTCAGGTCTGACCTAATTTCTTGCAGGCTCTGTGGGCCTGTGCTAATTTATGAGGCTGGCCTAATATGTCATGTATACTGTACTCTAATATTCTTTGAAGGAAAATGATCTTTTGCTCTTCAAGACAGGTAATTATGACCCAAGAACCTTCTTGGCAGGCAGTGAGGTACCTTCACACCTCACTGTAGGAGTTCAATTCTCCAGTCAGGATAAACAAATCATTCTTCGATTAAGATTTTATCTTGTCTCTAAGTGAGCAGTAAAAATGTTAAGACCTTGAAGAATTTAGGCCTAAAGAAGTAATTCATTCTTGGGGCATTTACAAAAAGTATTAAGAGAGCTTTTATTTAAAAAAAAACAAACAGCTTGGTAAATTCTTTATCTTCTCATCTTCTCCTTGTTCTCACATAACAGACTTGGCTATTTTAGATCAAAAGCTGATGTAATCTGCCACTGAGTACTATTATATTGATGAAAGTGAAACTGCAGGATAAAATTAAATTAAAGTGGTCAGAGAGGAGGAAGGAAAAGAAAAATAAAACAGATGAACTGGGGTTTTTTCCCCTGATCTGTCTGCTCTCACAAACAACCTTACTAAGAGTGCAGGCACTTACATTTCAATGTCACTGGTAAAAGAAAATGTGACTTATTAAATTCAGATACTTGAATTATGCATCTTAGTCACAGCATTGCTTCATAGTCATTTTCTTCCTTGCAAATACAAAGTTGACAATGCTTCACTTGCCATAGTTTTTAAAAGCTTGCCTGAATATTTAAATGGCTGCCGTACTCTGAATCATCGTCGTGCTAAGATGGAAGCTTCCATTTTGTTCAGTTTAAATTATATTCGAAATATTTTTTAACATTTTCGAGGTGTTATCTTTCTTGTAATGAGATGCAGCTATTAGAATATCTTTTCTACTCCCTTGTCACTTCACTTTATTCTTTCCACTGTAGTGAAAGAATGGATCTCTGCAACTACTGTGTCTGGCAGGGCTAAATAATGGAAATAGCTTCCTTATAAATAATGTAAATTGCTGTTTCCTTATAATTAGTGTCTTTGTAGGCTGCAGGGATCCTTTTTGCCCATTCAAAAGTCTTTATCATCTAAAGTTACTGTTACAGAAGGAATAAATAAGGTTAGGACTCTCTCAATTCCTAATTTAGTTGTTAATCATTTGGACTGTCCCAAATATGTACCTACATATGGTCTTAAAAAAAAAAAAAGCACAAAGATCTCCTTTTCCCACCTCATCACCCAATATTTAAACTTTTTAAAAAACTTCTCCATCCTTTCATTTAGGCCAATGCAACAATTTCTTTAGTGTGTCATACAATGCATAGGTGAACCCACGCATTCCTTATAAGAAGCAGATGACACACAACTAACCATGATAAAAAGGTATGCTGTGAAATGTGCTGGGATAAAGATTTAAAACATGCTGTAGGAGTCCCAAGATGAAGCCTGGAACTGGAAAAAGACCAGACGATTCTGGAAAAGGTGATATTTTAGCCCTGGACTGTCCCTGCTCCCCATTAACAGAAAGCACCCCGCAACAGGGAGTTGCCTATTTACTGTGATAACCCAGGCCCCGAGCCTGGAGCCTGGCACAGAGTTAGTATGCCTTAACAAATCCTTGTTGGAACGAGTGAATGGAAAAAAATAAGACGGAGAACATTTAAAAGGATATCACTGACTGAGAAAAAAGCCTGAGTAAGGTACAAAGTTATAAACATACACGACGAGTTAAATAAATCATCTGTCCAGTGTGGTGAACCAAAGACTACAGTAGATCCAGGGGCAAAAGGTGAGGCAGAAAGAGAAGTGTGATCAAATATAGTAGGCAGTTGGAAAGTGTGCTAAGAAACTTTGACTTAGTTCTGTATTCAGTGGGAAACCTTAGGTTAGAAGAAGAGTATAATTAAAAACAGTAGGGATTAAAAGCCCAAATTCTGGAGCCAGAAAGCATGGTTTGAATTCCCACTTCTTCCAAGTTGCTCGACTTCACTGTGCTATGGTTTCCTCATCTGTAAAATGGAGTGAAATAATAATCCTACTTAACTCAGTTTTGTTTTGTTTAGAATTAAACGAATTAATATGTGTAAAACCCATAAAATAGTGCCTGGCACACAGTAAGGGCTATACAAATGTTTGCTAATATAATTACTCACTTGGGAACCCTCAAATAGTCCCAAATAGAAAAGAACACAACCCACTCTGTATTTGACATATTTTAGAAGGGAAACTATGATGGCAGAATAAAAGATGGATTGGAGTAAGGAAGGTTACATCTGATCTCAGCTGCACAAATCATCACAATGATTATATACTGTCAACCATGAGACAGAAGTAGCCAAACTAAAACCTTAGACACTGAGGCAGAATCCATAGGAAACTAAATTCTAATCAATACAGTAAAAGGAGACTCACAGAGTAATATGTAATTTATATAATAATTCTACGTATAACATATATGTAATATATATAAAACAGTTGTAAAATAGTAGAAGAAATTCTAACATGTATTTATTATTCTAACATATATGTATTTATGGTCTTGAAGTAAAGCCTTTCCTAAAAGGTACAACAGTAAAAGACAGAAAGGAAAATACTAATAGTAACTTGAATACATTAAGATAAATTTTTAGAAGGGTAAAATATAGTACAGCAAAAGTAGAAAAGCCACACACTGGAAAAATATATTTGTAATGCATGACCTACTGTGTGAACACCATGTCGATAAATATCACCAGCATGTTCAGATAAAAGATACTGCTTGGGTAAATTAAACAGGTTTACTTATTAAAAGCTACCAATGGAAGTCAGTATAGTCAGGACATATAACAAAGAGATCAGCAACATTATCCAGGACAGATGGGAATCTCTGTTTCCAAAACCTAAAATTTTCACCTGTGGCACACAGCTCTAGATGGTAATATCCCTGCATCTTCCAAGTCTTTGAGGCTTGAACAAGTATCTGCGATTCCTCTGGAGTGCAGTATTGCTTCTTTTTTTTTTTTTTTAAGATTTGATTTACTCATTTATTTGAGATAGTGAGAGAGAGAGCACATGAGAGGGGGGAGGGTCAGAGGGAGAAGCAGACTCCCTGATGAGCAGGGGGAGCCCAATGCGGGACTCCATCCCGGGACTCCAGGATCATGACCAGAGCTGAAGGCAGTTGCTTAACCAACTGAGCCACCCAGGCGCCCTGTAGTATTGCTTCTAACTGAACACTTTGGTGTGGACAGTTTCAGACACTTATGCCTGGCCCTTCCACCCATAACAACTCTAAGGCCACAGGTTAGGGATTCAGTGTTAGGGCTCTGCTAAATTTTTTTTTTTTTTTTTAAGATTTTTTATTTATTTATTTGAGACAGAGAGAATGAGAGACAGAGAGCATGAGAGGGAGGAGGGTCAGAGGGAGAAGCAGACTCCCTGCCGAGCAGGGAGCCCGATGCGAGACTCGATCCCGGGACTCCAGGATCATGACCTGAGCCGAAGGCAGTCGCTTAACCAACTGAGCCACCCAGGCACCCAGGGCTCTGCTAAATATTAAATCTCTTCCTCAAGGGTTGAGATCCGGAAACTAGATGAGGGCCCAGAATTTTCATTGCAGCAACTAATATCATATTTTTGCTTACTATGTCTTGAATTTTCTGATTATACATATTGAGAACACTTTTTTTGTCTTCTCATCTGTCTTGCCCCTATAAAACCATGATCCATTAGCCAACACTGGACACCCCTATAGGTAAAGGTTCCTTGGTTGTCACTCTGGCCTGCCTGTCCATTATGGTAATTACATCAGCAGCCTTTGTTAGCTGCTACCACCTGGCCTTTGCCATTCTAGAATTGCATCATCCCCACTAATATTATGAAGCTAAACTTCATGGCAGAACCCTCCACCATCAACCCGGACCTACAGAAGACAGAAACTATCAAGCTTCTCCAAAGATCCTGGTGCTCCCGTCATCACTGCATTCTTTACATTCTCAGGGAAGGGACTATTCCCTGACCATCCCAGGGAACATAGCCAACTGGTGGGTTCTCAGGACATACATAATAAATTCATTCTAACATTCCCACCTCTCTCAGCCTTCTGGTCCTTTCTTCAATAATATACCAAGGAAGTTCTGCCATCTTTACTGCATTTGCTATAGAACATTATCAGATCCACGCTTCAAGAAGCCATCCTGTTAAATTATTAGGAATCCTGAACTATGGCTAAGTACCCCCATATTAATGAAATCTACGCTATTCGGCTTTGTATTCTGTCCTCCTGGTCTAACATACTCAAGATACACTCCTATACACATTCCCCCAGTTTCAGCTAACACCTAGGAGCCAGATCCTGCAATTCTTTTGGCATGTGGGCTATTTCTTCCCAGGGCAGAGCTTGTACTTTCCTGCTCAGGCTGTGCTGAAACCTGACTTTGGTTTTTAGCCAGGAGCTAATGAAGAGTGTTGGGGCATATCCTGAAGAAAACAAGAATCATCTTGAAAGGCACCTGCTTCAGATTAGATTATTGAATGTTCCCCCAGGCAAGCAGAGACTGTCTTTCTGTGGCAAATGGTTAGGGGCTATTTCTGCCAGCCTGAAAGGCTCAGAGTCATCTAGGAACTCAAAGTTCTTAGGCTTGTCTACTTCAATATCTTCATCTCAAGTCTCTGGGTCCCATTCTTTTCTTGGAATCTTTGCTATACAATCAGATCCTTGGCCTGATTTTGAACAAAGTCTACCTGCAGTTGCCCTGAGCTGCAATAAAGGCACTCTGACTTTCAGAGCATGACTTAAGTTGTCAAATAACTGCCCTAAGACTAGAGACAGAGAGAGTCTCTGTGTGTGTGTGTGTGTGTGTGTGTAAATTTTCTGCAAGACTTTCAATGCCTACAAAAGAAGCCACATCACAATCCCTTTATTTAATATTGCCCCTATACTGACTAAACACGATAGCTACTTGATCTCCCAAAACCTTGTTGTATCTGCATCTCATCACAATTCAACTGTGGTTGAAATCACTGCATGCCAAGGATTATTACCATGCCACCTACCACTGTAATTGGTTCCCTATTGCTTTCAGACAGTGGGCAATTCACCTCTAAAATCCCATCCTGAGGGTCCACTTTTTATAGCTCACTCCTCTGTGTTAACCTGGGTTTCCTGGAAAACAGAGTTTGAAGCAAAAGCTTAAGTGCTAGTACTTTATGGTATGGCATAATTGGTAATGCAATTCCCTGGGGCAAGAATGAAGGAAATAGGAAGTCAGACAGGGACTGTAATGATTGATTTTACGTGTCCACTTGACTGAGCTAAAGGATGCCCAGATTGCTAGCAAAATATTATTTCTGGTGTGTCTGTGAGAGTGTTTCTGGAAAATATTTGATAGACTGAGTAAAGAAGATCATCTCACCAGTGTGGGTGGGTAACCACCAGTCCACTGAGGTTCCAAATAAAACAAAAACACAAAGAAAGGGTGAATTTGCTCTCTCTGCTGGAGCTGGGACATCCATTTTCTCCTGCCTTGGACATCAGCTTTCCTGGTTCTTGGGGTTTTGGTCTTGGGCTGGAATTTAAACCATTGACAACTCTAGTTCTCAGGACGTGGGACTTGGAGTGAACTATACCACTGGCTTTCTTGGTTCTCTCATTTGCAGATGGCAGATCATGGAACATCTCAGCCTCCATAATCATGTGAGTTAATTCCTTATAGTAAATATATATTTTTTTATATCTCCTATTGGTCCTGTTTCTCTGGAAAACTCTGACTAATACAAATATTGGTACTAAGATATGTCACTGCTATATAAATACCTTAAACTGTGGAAGTGACTTTGGATCTGAGTGATGGGTAGAGGCTGGAAGACTTTCGAGGTGCATGCTAGAAAAATCTACATTGCTGTGAAGGGACTGTTAAGAGAAATTCTAGTGAGTACTCAGAAAGAAAAGAGGAGAGCCAAAGAGAAAGCCTCAGTCTTCTTAGAGAATACCTAAGTAATCCTGAACAGAATTTTATTAGAACTATGGATGGTAAAGGCCATTTTGATGAGGTCTGAGATGGAAATGAGGAACATGTTATTGGACAATGGAGGAATGGCCATCTTGTTATAAAGTGGCAAAGAACTTGAATGAATTGCATTCACATTCTGGTGTTTTGTGGAAGATAAAACTTGTGAATGATGAAATTGGATATTTAACTGAAGCGATTTCTAAGCAAAGTGTTGAAGGTGCAGCTTGGCTCCTCCTGACTGCTTATAATAAAATGTGAGAAGAGAGAAATGACTTAAGGACAGAACTGTCAAGCAAAAAGGAAACAGAACCTAAAGATTTGGAAAATTCTCAGCCTATTCATATTGTAAAAAATGAGAATGCTGTTTGGAAGAGAACACTAAGAGCGTGGCCAAGCGACCATTTGATAAGATTAGTATGAATCAACCATCTCAACAATGGCCAGGAGCAAGTGTTCAAGACATGAAAGGAATGACCTCAAAGGCAATTCAGAGGCCAGCAGGCCTGGCACTACAATCACAGACCCAGAGTGCAAAGGCCAGGGGACAGAGTGGTACCCAGCACCCCATCACCTCACAGGCTCCTCGACAGCCCCAAGGGCAGCTCCAGCAGGCATCAGGGGCCTCCCCTCCAGAAGGGCAAGTAACAAACATTGGCGATATCTGGGCAGCACCCTCTCTGCCAGTGAGCAGAATGCACAGGCCCTGGACATAGAGATGCCTCCACATAGATTTCAAAGAATGGGACTTCTGGAAGGGCCACAGGCTCGGGACCCCAGTCCAGAAGAGATGCCAGCCCAGGGCAGAGAACCACCTTGGGAGAGCCACTGTGGGACTGTACCACTGAGCCATGGGGGCAACATTGCCCCCCCAGTAGGCTCGAAAGGCAGAGCACCAAGCCAAAGAAGATTATTCTCCAGCTTTAAGATTTAATGTTATTTGCTCCATTAGGCTTCCAGGACCGGTCGCTCCTATCTTCTTGCCTTTTTTCCTCCCTTTTGGACAGAAAATATCTCTCCTATGCCTTTCCCCCCCATTGTATTTTGGAAGCACATTACATGTTTGGTTTCACAGGTTCACAGCAGGAGAGGAATTTGCCTCAGGATGAATCTTACCTTGAGTTTCACTCATATCTGATTTAGATGATATTTAGATGAGACTTTACACGTAGGCTTTAAAGTTGGTGCTTGAACAAGTTAAGATTTGAGGGGCTATAGGGAAGGAATGCATATATTTTGCATATAATAAGGACATGAATTTTGGGGGCAGGAGCGGAATGCTGTTGACTGAATGTTTGCGCCCCCACACACACACTGAAAAAAGTTCATATGTTAAATCCTAAAATCTAATCTGATGGTATTTGGAGGTGGGGATTTTGGCAATTGATGAGGTCCTGAGAATGGAGCCCTCATGAATGTGATTAGTGCTGTTATAAAAGAGAACCCAGAGAGCTCCCTCTACCCATCTGCTATGCGAGGATACAGCAAAAGACCACCATCTATGAAGCAGGAAATGGACTCTCACCACACAGTGAATCTGCCAGTGATTTGATCATAGACATCAAGGCTCCAGAACTGTGAGAAATAAAGTTCTGCTGCTTAAGACATCCAATTTATGGTATTTTTGTTATAGCAGCTCAAAAAGACTGAGACAAGGACAGATGGGAAGGAAATACAAGGCTGGCCAATGAATCATAAAGAAACACATAGCCAGTTGCTCAGCCATGTGGAATAGTTCCCAAACAGGCTATATAACTTTTTATGTTTCATATCTTGGAATAGTCTATAAGAAGGAGAGGTGGAGAGAAAATGTCCCTGCTGTTTTCCTCCTGTCTTCTGTACCCCATTGGTTAAGACTCATCTCTGTACTTCCAGGTTGGATCACCTGGCCCCATAGGCAGCTACTAGGGATGCTGAATCTCATCCCTTGTGATATAGTGTTTCCTCCTACTTCAAAAGTGGTGGAAGGAGCCAGAAACTCCAGATGGTAGCTTCAGGTGGTGGAACCAAGCAGGCCAGCATGGAGTCAATCACCACAGCAGCTGCTGGAATGCAGCAAGTGGTTGAGGGCCCAGCAGTTGAGTGAAGACAAAGAAATCCAAGGCTGTGCATACAATGTGTCCAAGACAAATTCTCTTGAATGCCAATGCTAGCAACACTCTAAGGAAAGCAGAGGAGCAACATGGAAGGAGCCTGGATGCCCAACACTGTGAAGCTACAGTACTAGTCCTAGATGACCCACACCCAGATTATTATGTGAGATAAAAATAAACTCCCATCTTGTTTAAAGGACTAGTTTTGATGGTCTTTGTAGGAGTAGCCAAAACTATAATATACCACGTCTCAGAAATTTCATGTCTTAAAATCAGCGTAATTGTTTACAGTATGTATAAGGATGCATATACAGACACACACAGAATGTACAGCAGATGTTCATTCCTAACATTAAATGTCTTTAACAGCAAAGCATTAGAAGCAACCTAAATGTGCATCAGTAGAGTAATGGTAGATAAACCATAATTTATCTATAGTATTAAATACCAATCAGCATCCTAAAAAAATGTAGTAGATCTGTATATTTTGACCTGAATATATTTTACATTTTTATATTTAAAAGTATGGAATGATGTGAAGAGTATGCTAACATTTATCTCTAAAAAAGAACCATAAAATGATACTGTAATATTTGTATTTATATGTATGTCTGTATATATTTTGAGAGAGTGGGGAGAGAGAGAGAAGTTCTGAAAGAATACTCAGTAAATTGTTCACAATGGTTACATCTGTGAGGGAACTGAAATCAGAAGTAGGGAATCAAATGAGACTTTAGACTTGTCTGTACTGTTTTTACTTTTTTAACAAAGGCATTCCTGTATTACTTATGCAATTAGAAGTTCATTTTAAAATGTAAAAGTAGGGGCGCCTGGGTGGCTCAGTCGTTAAGCGTCTGCCTTCAGCTCAGGTCATGATCCCGGGGTCCTGGGATCGAGCCCTGCATCAGGCTCCCTGCTCCACGGGAAGCCGGCTTCTCCCTTCCCACTCCCTCTGCTTGTGTTCCCTCTCTTACTGTGTCTCTCTCTGTCAAATAAATAAATAAAATCTTTTTAAAAAAAATTTTTTTTTAAATGTAAAAGTAGGGGCATCTTGGTGGTTCAGTTGGTTGAGTGCCTGACTCTTGGTTTCTGCTCAGGTCCTGATCTCAGGGTCCTGACATTGAGCCCAGAGTGGGGCTCCAGGCTCAGGCAATCTGCCTGAGACTCTCTCTCTCTCCCTCTGCCCCTCCCCCTGCTTACTCTCTCTCTCTCTCTCTCTCAAATAAATAAACCTTTAAAAAATGTGAGAGTAAAACTATTAATAGTCTGTTATCCTAGAAAGATAGGATTACAAGAATTTTTGTTCTGTGTTCTTTTCCATACATTCCAACCTTTCTACAGTGAATATATATTATTGTCATTGTAAAAAACTAACACTTTTTTTTTTTAAGATTTTATTTATTTATTTGACAGAGAGAGACACAGCGAGAGAGGGAACACAAGCAGGGGGAGTGGGAGAGGGAGAAGCAGGCTTCCTGCTGAGCAGGGAGCCCGACATGGGGCTCAATCCCAGGACCCTGGGATCATGACCTGAGCCAAAGGCAGATGCTTAATGACTGAGCCACCCAGGCACCCCCAACTTTCTTCATTAAACATAAATTTGAACACTATGACTCCAAGCTTACTACAAAGCAGGAAGTAAAGGGAAATATGACTAAAATTATGAATTGGCTAAAGTCCCCACAACTCACCCAGTTGGTCCTTCCACTGGATACTACCATTGAAGGACCCAAACAAGAAACAACAATATCTTTGAGTCCTCCGATCCTACTTCCAGCCCCAATTTCTAGACCCCCACTGTCCAATATAGTAGCCACTGGCTACATGTGGCTATTGAGGACTTGATGCAGCTAGTCTGAACTGAGATGTGCTATAAATATGAAGAACACAAGGGGCGCCTGGGTGGCTCAGTTCGTTAAGCGACTGCCTTCGGCTCAGGTCATGATCCTGGAGCCCCTGAATCGAGTCCCGCATCGGGGTCCCGGCTCGGCAGGGAGCCTGCTTCTCCCTCTGACCCTCCCCGCTCTCATGTGCTCTCTCTCTCTCATTCTCTCTGTCTCAAATAAATAAATAAAATCTTTTAAAAAAAAAATATGAAGAACACAACAGATTTCAAAGACTTCATAAAGAGGGGTGCCCGGCTGGTGCTGTTAAGCATCTAACTCAAGTTGTGATCTCAAGGTCCTTAAATCGAGCCCCGAGTTGGGCTCTGCATGGAGTCAGCTTGGGATTCTCTCTCCCTCTCCCTCTGCCCCTCCCCCATGTGCACTCGCTCTCTCTCTCTCTCAGATAAATAAATAAATCTTAAAAAAACCCAAAGACTTCATAAAGAAAAAGAATATAAAATATGTCATTTTTATATTGGTGGCATTGTGAAATGACAATATTTTTAAATATTGGATTAAATAAAATATTTTATTAAAATTAATTCCACTATCTTTTCAAACCTTTTTAATGTGGCTTCTAGGCGATTCAAAATTACATATGTGGCTCTCATTTGTGGCTTGCATTATATTTCTATTGGACAACACTACACTACACTGTCTTTTCTTCTTCATCTCCACAGTTCTAGCCCTAGCTCAGGCCTTCATCTTCCTTCAGTGAGGTTTCTGCAAAAATCTCCTAACTAGTCTCTCTGTCCCCAATATGGCCTTTCTCCAACTGATTCTACAAAGTGTCCAGAAAGATCTTTTAAAACGTAAATCCAATCATGCTCACTCAAACAGCTTGATATGTTCCATGGGTTTCCTCCATTGACTTTAATTCTGTAGCTCCGTATACAAAGTTTTTCCTGATAATCCAGACCCTGGATTCTGTGCATCAGTTTTCTCATCTGTAAAATGGAGATAAAAGGAATAGCAATTCCCTCATATGGTTGTTGTAAGGATTAAATGAATTAAAACTAGTCAAGAGCCTACAATGTAAGCCACTGGTTGTTTGGATAATAATACAAAAAGCAATTGGTAAGGTGACAAGCTCATTTTTTCAAAAGATTTGTTTGCAGAACTCTGAAAAATTACTAGAGAAATATTAGATTTCTGTTTATGAACATTTTCAATTTTCATCTCAATAACAAACCCTCTTAACAGTGTCACAAGTACAATGCTAAAATCACCAGGTTCCCTGTCAACAAAAGTTCCAGTTTTTTTCCAGTTCCTCACCACCTATGAATTTGTTTCAACTCTGGGTTTTACACATGCACACACACACATGCACACACACACACACACAAAAGGAGTGAGAGTCCGCTGATTTGCTTTCACTTAAGTATGCCAAAACTTTTATGGGCCCAGCACGCTTCCGCTGCGCCACTCTGCTCCTGCCAAAACTTTTAAAAGCCACAAACTTCAAAACACCTTTTCCCCAAATATCTTCAAGTAATTTAATTTCTTAGAACACAGCTGGCAAACTTTTTCTGTTAGCACCAGATAATAAATATTTAAGGCTTTTCAGGCCATAGATCTCTGTTGCCACTACTCAATCCTGCCAACACTGTAGCCCCAAAGCAGCCATAGACAATGGTAAATAAATGAGTATGGCTGTGTTCCAATAAAACTTTATTGACAAAAAAAGGGCAGTTGGCCAGATTTGGTCTGCAGGCCATAGTTTGCCAACTCTGTCTTAGACATTACTCCATATTTACCTGGTGACTTTGATTTTCTCTAGTAAAATGCAACATACCTGTGGTAAGAGGGAAAACTCTGAAGCAATAAACTACAGAAAATGACATATTAAGTACAGAATACAGGTACATATAAAGTAGAAGAAAAACAGATGAGAAACAATTGCAGGTGAGAAAGAGATGATATTTCAATTCCCCAAGGTGATAGTTCAGCAGGAAACAGATCAAAACAGATCAAAACAAGCACAAGTTTTGTTTTCTGCCTCAGAGTGCTTACCTGTATAAATACATATATTCATCGCAACTCTCAATTAACCAGTCAGAGCCACACATCACCAGTGCAGTTCATAAAACTCTGTGCCCCAAATGACATCATCAGCCCACTGAAACAATACATTCTTCTTCCCAGGGCTCACCAGTGAATCCCTCATCATCTTACTTAGAATTCTTCTTTTCATATGTCTATATTTCAGGAATAAACAGCAACTACGGGTATTGTTAAGAATGTTTGGTTCTGGGCGCCTGGGTGGCTCAGTTGGTTAAGCGACTGCCTTCGGCTCAGGTCATGATCCTGGAGTCCCTGGATCGAGTCCCGCATCGGGCTCCCTGCTCGGCAGGGAGTCTGCGTCTCCCTCTGACCCTCCCCCCTCTCATGTGCTCTCTCTCATTCTCTCTCTCTCAAATAAATAAAACAAAAAATCTTAAAAAAAAAAAAAAAAAGAATGTTTGGTTCTACTTCCAAAGTTAACAGATACTTTCAAGTTAATCAATTATATATCAATCTCTAACTCCTTAATTATGATTCCTAATCACAATGGGCCTGAATCAAGGCTGTGGTTGAATGAACTGAAAAGTGAAGCCATAATCAGTGAAGAATTAATAGAATTTGATAGTGAGGCCGGGGTTGGGTTTTGGGTCTTGGGATTTGTGCTTTTGTTTTTGTTTTGGTGTGCTGATTGTTGTATCCTGAGTGCTTAGAACAGTGCCTGATACTCTACAAACATTTGTTAAATGAATGAATGATCGAATGAATGAATGAACAGACCTAGAGAGAGAGCAGGGAAATCTGAGCTACAGAATATTATACAAGCAGTGAAATGCATGTCATTTTCTAATCATTTGGTGACTTCAACACCTCTTCACAACACCTTGAAAAGAAGTCTGCAAATTTCAAACCACCTCTTTGCAAATTGATTTCTTAATGTCACGAGGCTCCACACATTCACAGCCCACGCTCTTTCAGTTGCTAAGTGCACTGGATTGTCACAGTATGTTCCAGAGTCTCCAGACTTCTCTCAAATGCAAAAGATGTTCTTCTAATTGGAAGCAAAATCCTTATCTTTTAAATACAATATTCTCTAAAGCAAAGAAACAGTACCTTTACATTTCAATCAGTTCAAATTAAAACTGATTTCCCAAAGCAAGGGAAAGCTTATGAGCTCTAAAATTCAATAATATTATTTCACAACTTGGAACTCAAAGATGATTTATAGATTAGTTTTGCATTATTAGCTTCACTTCATTAGTAATGAAAATCATAACATGCTACTGAAAATATTTATTCCTAATATGCCTTGAAAACTACTATTGAGGAGATATACTACGAGAGACTGAATTTTCTAAGTCAATAATATAAACAAAATTTAGGCGAACGTTTAAGACTATGATGAAAAGAAGGGGGGAAAGCTATGTCAGGAAAGAAGTAAGAACATTTAAATTTAATGGGTGTATGTATAAACCTAAATTTAACAAGTATTTATTGAGTGAGAACACAATAACAAAGGAAGGACTAATTGGATAGACCTGAAGAGTTTAGAGACTAATAGAAAAGGTTGGTCATTCAGTCATTCAACAAGTTGTGTATGTGTGTGTGTGTGTGTGTGTTTTAAAGATTTATTTGTTTGAAAGAGAGAGAGAGTCAGGCGAGTGTGAGGAGGGAGGGACAGTGGGAGAGGGAGAGACTCTAAAGCAGGCTCCCTGTTGAGCAGAATCTGATGCTGGGGCCAGAGCCCATGACCCTGAGATCATCACCTGAGCCAAAATCAATGCTCAACCGACTGAGCCACCCAGGCTCCCAAGCAAGTTTTAATCAAGATACTTCACTGCGTACTAAATCTTAATGATTACACTAGCTTCGAACACTTTAACATATGTCATCAAATTTAAACTTTTACTTTAAGATTTTATTATGTTACAAGGAATACATGTTTTTTGTTTGTTTGTTTGTTTGTTTGTTAGAGATCTTATTTATTTATTTGACAGAGAGAGAGACAGCAAGATAGGGAACACAAGCAGGGGGAGTGGGAGAGGGAGAAGCAGGCCTCCTGCCGAGCAGGGAGCCCGATGCGGGGCTCGATCCCAGGACCCTGAGATCATGACCCAAGCCAAAGGCAGTTGCTTAACCGACTGAGCCACCCAGGTGCCCCAGAATACATGTTTTTTTAAAAAGATTGAACTATAGAAACAAAAAGTAAAAGACTTTCCATAACTACCGCCACTAGGTGGGGTAACTACTATTACATTTTAGGGTATCTTTTCACACTTCTTGAAATAAGCACATAAAAATGCCTTTTTTAAAAACAAAAATGGTATCATACTATGCAGAATCAGGATAGCATACTGCTTGAGAGCATGGCCTTTATGCAACACCACCTCAATGCAAATCCCAGCTCTACCACTGAGTTACCTTTGGTAAATTACTATACATCTCCATGCCAAAATTTTCTAATCTTTAAAATGAAAATTATATTAGTACACATGTCATAGCATTATTGTAAAATATGAATACTCATAATCACTTAAAACAGAGCCTGACACATTCTAAGAACCCAACCAATTTTAGTTATTATCATACAATTTGTGATCTTATTAAGATTATATGGTGGACCTCCTTCCTCCACTTCATTTTTTTTCAAGGACCAAACAGTACCATGGTATGGATTTATTATAATTCATGTAATACATTCTCTTTTTATTGTATGTACAGATTGCTCCAATGTACTAACAAAGAATGCTGCAAATAATATCTTTGTGCCTATACTTGAATACTTCTGAAGAATAAATGTCTAGAGAAGAAATAGATGGATCAGAAGAGGTAAATATTTTATTTTAAAGTGTATTTGAGATTCTTCTGAATTTCCCTTCTAAAAGATGCCAACTTATATTTGCCCCATAACATATGAAGGTGATCTTTTCCCTATATATGGGGTATGTGTGTGTGTTTCATGTTTGAGCTTTTAATAACCCAGATGTTTTGTGTGTTTCATGTTTGGTTGTTTTTTTGGTTTTTTTTTTGTTTTTAAGATTTATTTATTTATTTGAGAGAGAGAGACAGAGAGCATGAATAGGAGAACAGAGGGAGAGGGAGAAAGAATCCCAAGCAGACTCTGCCCCGACTGCAAGCCGGACTCGGGGCTGGATGTCACGACCCTAAAATCACCATCTGAGCCAAAACCAAGAGTCCCACGCTCCACTGACTGCACCACCCAGGCGCCCCATCATGTTTGGGTTTTAAATAACCCAGACTTTTTGTATGATATAAGGTAGAAACCCACTTTATTTTTGTTAGGTAACCAATTGTTCCATTACCATTTACTGAGCAGTGTATCTATTCCCAACTTCTTTGAAATGACATTCTTATTACATACTTAATTTCCATATATACATAGCTCAGTTCCCACTATTTTTTTCTATTGAAACACTTGTCTTTCTCTGACAGTACCATATTACTTTAGTTGTTACTATACTATTGTAGTATATTTCAATATCTGTTAACTTCATATAAAACTTACTCCTGCACTTACTGTTACACATTATGGCAGAGATAGCCCACTGACCACGAAAAACTAATGTTTCTGGGCGCCTGGGTGGCTCAGATGGTTAAGCGTCTGCCTTCAGCTCAGGTCATGATGCCGGGGTCCTGGGATCGAGTCCCACATCGGGCTCCCTGCTCCTTGGGAGCCTGCTTCTCTCTCTCCCTCTGTCTCTCATGAATAAATAAATAAAATCTTTAAAAAAAAAAAAAAGAAAAGAAAAACTAATGTTTCTCTCTCATAATGTAGTATTGTTGCTGGAAAGCAGCCCCCTACTTGGGGACTACATTTCTCAGCACCAGCCTTTTACATAGGTAGGACCATGTGACTAATTTTCACCAATGGAATGTGAGCAAATACAGTATGTGTCATTTTCAGGCCAAAGCGATGGGGAAGGAGGGATGCCTTCTTCATGGTCATTGTCCCTATCCAAGGACTCCAAGGATCTAACAGGAGGCCAGAACCACAGAATGAAATATGCCTGGCTTCCAGAATGATCTTATGGAAGTCAGCCTGACCGGGAACTCTTGCACTTGCCTAAGAAATAAACCATTTGTTGTAATAAGCCAATAAAGTTTAGGGGTTTATCTATTACTTTAGCTAATATACAGATGATGGATTATAAATGGCATTTAAAAAAAATTCAATTAGGATTTTAATTGGGAGCACATTTTATTTATAGATTAAGTTAAAGAGAATTGACATCTCAATATTGAGTTTTCACATCTAGGAGAAATCACATCTTTGCATTTATTCTGGTCTTCTTTTGTAACCTTCAATAAAGCTTTGTTGTTTTTTTTATGCAGATCCTAAACATTTCTTACCGTTTATTTCTATATATTTTATATTTTTGTTGTAGTGCAGCTGCAATCCTTTTCCATTACATTTTCTTTTTGACTACTATTTGTACATACACAGAACATTTGCTTTTATAGGATTATCTTTTATCATCTTACAGAATCTTGTTTGTGTTATTGGCTCATTGGTTTCGTTTCTTGCATTTTATTTCTAGCAAAGGGTTTTACCTCTTCCTTCCCCAGAAACTTCTTTTTTTTCAGCCAGGATCTTGAAAACAATATTGAAAATAGTAGTGATAGCTTTTTTGCCTACTTGTCCTTTTAAATAAAATTTCATTAGTAGTTAATCATTAAATATAATGTTTCATAGTGATCTGATGAATGCCTTTTATCAGGTTATGGAAATCTCCTTCTATTACTACCTTTAAAAAAGGTATGTTTTGGGGCGCCTGGGTGGCTCAGTTGGTTAAGCGACTGCCTTCGGCTCAGGTCATGATCCTGGAGTCCCGGGATCAAGTCCCGCATCGGGCTCCCTGCTCGGCAGGGAATCTGCTTCTCTCTCTGACCCTCCCCCATCTCATGTTCTCTGTCTCTCATTCTCTCTCTTGCAAATACATAAAATCTTAAAAAAAAAAAAAAAGGTATGTTTTTTGGTTGTTGCTGTTATTAAATCAGGATAGATCTTAAATTTTATCCAAATCCCTCTCCTCTCTCTGTTTAGATAATTTATTGTTTTATTTCTTTAATATAGTATATCATATAACGTATTTCCTAAATATTAAAACACATTTTCATTTTATGTAACCCCTTGGTCATACCTTTAATGTGTTCAGCT
Source organism: Mirounga angustirostris (assembly GCF_029215605.1). NCBI lineage: Eukaryota > Metazoa > Chordata > Mammalia > Carnivora > Phocidae > Mirounga > Mirounga angustirostris. The sequence continues at coordinate 24,374,770 of NW_026991713.1, forward strand.
ATTTATGTAATATCTTTGTGCACACCTCCATGTCAGAGATTGGTTAAGAGGTGTGTGTGTATGTGTGTGTACATTTGCCTAGTTTTCTCATCAGGAATATTTTACCCTGTAGAACAAAATTCAAAAATTTCATCTTTTCCTATGTTCTCTAGTTAAATATGATATCTTTTTTCTGAATATTTGAAAAACTCACCTGTAAAATCAACTAAAGAGAATGTCTTTTGATGGAGAAAGATCTTTGCTCATTTTCCACTTTTTCTACAATTATTGAATGATGCAAGATTCTCTACCTCTTCTTGAATCTTTAAATCATTTTTACTTCCCTAGAAAAGTATGTATTTCACTTATTTTTCCAAAGCTTTCTTCATTTGTACATAATATTCTCTTTCAATTTTTTGAAGTTTCTTCTACCTCTGCAGCTATTTCCTTTTTCACATTTTTAATTATTGCTCTCTGAATCTTCTCTCTTTTCCATATTGAATAGGCTAAGTCTTGTATATCTGAATTGGTTGTTTCAAAAACATCAGCTTTTATTCCAAAAGTCTAAAAATTGTGAAAATACTATAGAGAGACATGTATTTTTTTTTTCTCAGTCAGACCAAAATTTGAATACATTGCTCTAAATTTAGTGTTTCACCTAAAAGATATCTGGAAGCTGAAAAGCATATTGAAAACACTGGCTGAAGTTTATCCTATCTGCATGTTTATCCTAGTTGCCTGACTGCTTGGGCATTCTATATATTCGAGTTTGGTATACTTATATACTTATTTTTGGTGTACTTTATCAGTTTCTGAGACAGGTGTGTTTTAAAGTTTTCCACCATGATTATAGGTTCTTCAAATCCTCCTTTTCTCTCTAATAGTTTCTAAGAGTTTTTGTTTCATAGATTTTAACACTATATTATTGAGATGATACTGCTCCTCCTTATTATATCTTTTTAATGGATTTTATTTTTAGCAATATAATTTGTTGTTGTTGTTGTTTCATGGACACTTTTTGCATTCCGAGCAGCCTTGTTAAAATGTAACCCCCCCCCCCCCCCATTTTCCAGTGGATTGGTCCAGGATAGGTATTTTACTGGCTGGGCCAACAGTTTCTTCCTGAAACTCATTGCTTGGGATTGTGAAACTCACCAGCAACTGAGGCTGTAACATACAGGCCAGATGGCAGGGTCACTGCCACCAGCTGAGTAAAAGAAACTGAACTGCAAAGAGGTGAATAAAGCAGATACACGGAGAGACACGCAGATAGCAGACTGGGAGGTGGTTTCTTGGATACAGTTTGAGTCTGAAGCCCAACTATAATTTTTTTTCCTTTAGGCTCTGTGACATATACTCATTTCATTCTGATAAATTCCCCTTTGGCTTAAACTACTTCGTTCATTCCACAATTATTTATGGAGTATGCCGTATGTGCTAAGTCCTGTAATTGGTACTGAAGACATAGCAGAGAACAATACAAAGTCCCTACCATCATGGAGTTTACATTCTAGTTGGGATTTACAAAAAGCCAGCAATAAAGACAGGTGGGGGATATGCTATTTAGATATGTGGTCAGGGAAGCCCTGTCTGAAAGAAGTGGGAGTAACCCAGGTGGATATCTGCAGAGTGAACATTTCCATAAGAAGGAAGAGCAAGGGAAAAGGCCCTGAGGCATTAAAGAAACTTTTAGCATTTTCAAGGAGTGGCCAGAATACCAGCCTGGCTGGAATTGACTGGGTGTGGGAAGATGGAGGAAAAGAGGGTTGAAGTGGTAGCCGGGGACTAAGCTCCAGTAGGGGCTTATAAACCTTGATAAGGATCTTGGAATAGGAAGCTATTGGAGGGTGGAGACACGATCTGATTACGTGTTAATGGATTACTTTGTCTATTGAGGAGGAAATAATAGACTGTAGATGGGCAAGAGCAGAAGCAGGGATGCCAGTTGGAGGCTCTTGTAGCAAGAGACATTAGAGTCTTAAAGTGAACTCACGGAGGTTCCTGGTTGGATGGAAGTTGGATGGAGGTTGTGGTTGGATTCCGGATATAATTTAAAGGTAGAGGATCCCTTGATGGGAATTTAAAGCGGGAGAGAAAGAGAGAAGTTAGGGACTTCAGGGTATTCGGCCTCGATAAAAATGATTACCAGTTTTCAGTAATTCTGGTGTTCTAGTATACCTTGCTCTATCTAGCTAGATACTAAAATATCACTATGTTTCAGCATTTTTGAAAAATTTGAATCGTTTATAGTTTAAGACCTATCTATAATCAATGATAGATGTTTATCATTCAACTTTTCAGCCACATCCATTCTGTTATCCAGCTCATCTTTTGAGCTACTGAGCTGTTGGCTATGTTATACGGGTTTGGTGCGGGAGGAGAGGATCGCCAGGTGTTCTGTATTTACAGCACATGTCTTCTATTTAATGATTTTGTCCTGTCCTACATTAGTCTTGTCAAAACCCGCTACATGTTGTTTGTTCGCGTCCCCCCCCCCCCAATAAATTACAAACAACGGCCATTAGAGCTATTTTTTTCAAAACAATAATTGGCACTTAAATCACGTAAAGGACAACATACCTCCACAGGAAGATCTAGACAGTTTCATGATCTTTCGTGATGATTTGGCTGAAGGAAGACCGAAGGTGGGGGAACAGCATTAAAAGCATTTATCTTTCCATATTCAAGAAAGGAAAAGACTCTTCTTTGGTCAAAGACCCAAACTGCATAGGCAACCACAGTTAATGCACATGTTCTGAATATCAGCTAACAATAACAGCCTCCCTGTTTCTGAAAGTTGGCAAATCAAAGACAGCGCCAGCTTCCAGAAACCAGCCAATCAGCGATAAAACCCACAATCCTCAAAGACAGCTTCGCCCTTTGAGACAACAGCCAATCGGCAAATGCCTCAAAGTCCGCCGGTCTACAGCAGCCTGACTCCGGAGATCGAAGGAATGCACCTGAAAATCGGGCAATCCCTAAACACAACACTTCCAAAACCCCACCAAACCCTGAATGCCAGACTTTCTAAAACCTCCCATAAGATCAGATTTGGCTTTGGGGCACCTGGGTGGCTCAGTCAGTTAAGCGTCTGCCTTCGGCTCAGGTCATGATCCCGGGGTCCTGGGATCGAGCCCCGCATTGGGCTCCCTGCTCCGCGGGGAGGCTGCTTCTCCCTCTCGCTCTGCCTGCTGCTTCCTCAGCTTGTGCTCTCGCGCTCTCTCTCTCGCTCTCTCTCTCTGCCTAATAAATTAATCAAATCTTAAAAAAAAAAAAGATCAGATTTGGCTTTGTTTGCAAGCATACCAGCTTCACTTTTTTTTTTTTTTTTTTTTGCGTTCTCTCTAGAGTTCGTTTATCATTAGTGCATTAATTCACAGCCTTTTCAACAGTTCAGCCTCTGTTGATGTGAGTTGGACTTGTGCGTTGGGCATATTAACGCTGCTGTGAGATTATCGAATTCAGCCTTTTCGTTGCGGGTAGTGGTTGCCATTACGTATTTTTCTGTTTGTGCATATGTAAACCCAAAATGCCAATACCCAAATATAAATTTTGTGATGAATTTTCTGAACGGCAGATTTTCTTTAAATAAGGAAAAAGTCGTTTTGAAGCCCTCAGTATGCAATTATTTATTTAATATCAGAAATGGTGGAAAGTCAGATATAAATCAATAGTACATAAAGCTAAGCATACCAGATCCAGCATTTACTCAACTCGTATCAAAGAAAGTGATAAAATAACAATTAGTTATTAAGAGAAATTCAGATGCAGAAGATAAAATAATCACAGAAGCAGTTGTAAGGCCCTTCCACACCATGTATCAGCATAAGTCTTTCAGCTCAAATGATCTAGTGGAAGTACTCCCGTGGCTTACAAGAATTTGTTGAATGTATTTTTTAGAAAAAACTTATGAAATATGTACCCCTTTAAGTTAAAGGTTATTCATAAAAGGAATAATGTTACTACGGACAGAAAAAGAAATTGCAACTTGAAATGGATAATTATAATGGCACTTGCCATGACAATTTCATTCTTTGAAGAATTCTACTTTTTTTAAGTTTTTTTTTTAAGATTTTATTTATTTATTTGACAGAGAGACACAGTGAGAGAGGGAACACAAGCAGGAGGAGCAGCAGAGAGAGAGGGAGAAGTAGGTTTCCCGGCGAGCAGGGAGTCCGATGTAGGATTCGATCCCAGAATCCTGGGATCAGGACCTGAGCCAAAGGCAGCTGCTTAACGACTGAGCCACCCAGGTGCCCAGAATTCTACTGTTTCATATGGCTGTTACTAAATACTCTTCCAACAGGGCAACAACTGGAATCATTATCTGTGGTGTTGTAGAAGAGGGAAGAAAATTTGATAATGCTCGTTCTTGTCAGTGGACAGTGGTTTTTTGTTTTTTTTTTTTTACTTTTTGAATTTAAGGGTTTTTTTTTTTATTCTTATGTTAATCCCCATACATTATATCATTAGTTTTAGATGTAGTGTTCCATGATTCATTGTTTGTGCATAACACCCTGTGCTCCATGCAGAATGTGCCCTCCTCAATACCCACCACCAGGCCAACCCATCCTCCCACCCCCCTCCCCTCTAGAACCCTCAGTTTGTTTTTCAGAGTCCATCATCTCTCATGGTTCGTCTACCCCTCCGATTTCCCCCGCTTCATTCTTCCCCTCCTGCTACCTTCTTCTTTTTTTTTTTCTTAACATATATTGCATTATTTGTTTCAGAGGTACAGATCTGAGATTCAACAGTCTTGCACAATTCACAGCGCTTACCAGAGCACATACCCTCCCCAGTGTCTATCACCCAGTCACCCCATCCCTCCCACCCCACCCCCCACTCCAGCAACCCTCAGTTTGTTTCCTGTGATTAAGAATTCCTCATATCAGTGAGATCATATGATACATGTCTTTCTCTGACTTATTTCGCTCAACATAATACCCTCCAGTTCCATCCACGTCGTTGCAAATGGCAAGATCTCATTCCTTTTGATGGCTGCATAATATTCCATTCTGTATATATACCACCTCTTCTTTATCCATTCATCTGTCGATGGACATCTTGACTCTTTCCAGTTTGGCTATTGTGGACATTGCTGCTATAAACATCAGGGTGCACGTACCCCTTCGGATCCCTACTTTTGTATCTTTGGGGTAAAACCCAGTAGTGCAATTGCTGGATCATATGGTAGCTCTATTTTCAACTTTTTGAGGAACCTCCATACTGTTTTCCAGAGTGGTTGCACCAGCTTGCATTCCCACCAACAGTGTAGGAGGGTCAGTGGACAGTGTTTTTAAAAGTTATTGATCAAGGGGCACCTGGGTGGCTCAGTCGTTAAGCGTCTGCCTTCAGCTCAGGTCATGATCCCGGGGTCCTGGGATCGAGCCCCACATCGGGCTCCCCGCTCAGCGGGAAGCCTGCTTCTCCCTCTCCCACTCCCCCTGCTTGTGCTCCCTCTCTCGCTGTGTCTCTCTCTGTCAAATAAATAAATAAAATCTTTAAAAAAAAAAGTTATTGATCAAGAGATCACCGCATAATCCTAAAGAATAAAAAAGCAAGTTATAGCTGTAAAATGGGATTATGTGCTTCAACAAGTCAAATTTGAACACCAGTTCTCCAAGTTGTTAACTTTATGCCAGTGTATGTTCAGTATACTGACTCATATTACTAATTTTTAGCATTTTTTTCATTAATAACTGTTCAGTGGACAAAAGAATGAAATAAGCTGACCACTGTGGGAACTACGCTATGTAAATGAAACACAGGCTATAAACGCAAGAAATTTAAAAGCAAATTCAGCATAACAGAGAATTACTAAGGAGAGACAATGGAAATATAATTTTAAAAAGTGGTATGAAGTTTTATTACAAGGAAAAAAAAAAAAAAAAAAAGTGGTATGAAGGGGCGCCCGGGTGGCTCAGTCGGTTAGGCGTCTGCCTTCGGCTCAGGTCATGCATCCCAGGGTCCTGGGATCGAGTCCTGCATGGGAGCCTGCTTCTCCCTCTCCCTCTGCCCCTCCCCCTGCTTGTGCATTCTCTCTCTCTCTCTCTGTTAAATAAATAAAAATAAAACCTTTTAAAAAGTGGTATGAAATTTAGATATTTAGAACGTATTTTGCGTAAATAAGAAATTTTTAGCATAAGTATGCCCCATGCAATATTTTTTTAATGCACATATGCATAGCCAATTAGAAGTATTTAAAATTTAACTGAGTGTTTTTTTATTTTTATTTACTCATTCTGGCAACCTGAAGGGAGGGGTGATTTTTTTTTTTTTAAAGATTTTATTTATTTGAGAGAGAGAGAGAATGAGAGAGAGCATATGAGAGGGGTTAGGGTCAGAGGGAGAAGCAGACTCTCCGCCAAGCAGGGAGCCCAATGCGGGACTCGATCCAGGGACTCCAGGATCATGACCTGAGCTGAAGGCAGTCGCTTAACCAACTGAGCCACCCAGGCGCCCAAGGGAGGGGTGATTCTTTTTTTAATTTCCCAGAACTTAGATTGCTTCTTTTAAAAATAGCAGCCTGCTCTTTTTTATGGATTTAAGAAATTCTCATGGATCTGTTTCCTGCATTCATTCTGTTTCCTCATAGGAAATTTCTTTTGTTTCTACATTGTGGTGTCATTCTTTCATGTTGTTGGTTTTCCTCAAGTGTTTAGGAATTCTTAGTTACTCACACTTAATAATTGCAGGTTTAGATTGACCCATTTAGGTAGCTGGAGTGTTTGAGCTCACGAAATCCTTGTTTTCTTGGCAATCTATGCAATTCTTGAGTAGGGAAGAGAGACAGTGTGGACAAGTAGTCTTTCCTTTACAGGAAATAGCGAGCTTGCTTTCTGGATGCAAGTGCTCTCCGTACCTTATGACCGAGGGAAATAATGTCCTGGTTTGCCTGGAGCGGCCACAGGATACTTCTTATCCTGGCACAATTATTAATAGTGCTTGCTTTTATTCAAAAGTGTCCCAGTTTAGACAACAAATTATACTTTCATCCTTCTTATGACAGATGGAAGCTAGCTGGGATATTGTCCTATTTCTCTCTCTGGCCCCAGCACCCACCTTGGGAGTGTCTGGTGCCAAATATCCCAGTAAATTTAGAGAGCAGAATTCACAGCCTTAAGCAGGGGGCAAATGCTACAGCAGCACTTGGAGAATAAAAGACTGATACGGTTACTCCACAGCACTGTCATTAATTATCTTGCCGGCCGCCCTCCTCCGCCCTGTTAGCATCTTAGGTTACTTTTTCAGGGGTCATCAGAGCTGCTCTCTTTCACCTAAATAGGATTATAGGGTGTTTTTTTAATCCCTGGTGGATGTTATCATTCATGATTAACCCCATCTGCTTTAATATTCAATATTAAACCTATAATAGCACCTGTAATAACAATAATTATAGGCAGGATGTCAGACCTTATTATGTGTCAAGTGCTGTTCAAAGCACTTTACTTGTATTAATCCTCACAGCACACTTTGAGGTCGGTATTTTTATCTCCATTTTCCAGTTATGGAAACTGAGGCATGGAGAGGGGAAAGTAATTTACCCAAGGGCTGGAAGACCCAAAGAAAGTAAGCAACTCACCAAGAACCCAGTAATTGAGTCCAGAGTTTACATGCTTAACCACGACCTAAATTAAATCCCTCATATCGGACAATAGCCCTTTTCCTGGCTTTCCAGAACTGCTTGGTGTTTACCACTTGTATACAGTTCTGTCATTTCTGTGGGGCTTTGAGAGGAAGAAGAGGTTACCTCATGAGGTCAGTTAACTATTTTGAACCCGAAACTTAGCTTATCAAAAAAAACTTTTAATCAAACTCAGTTCTGTCATATTGAAGAAGGGCTTCTGGTCTAAATGTTTATTTGTTGTTTTTCAGACAGTCTAAACCTATTAACCTACCCTTGCTAATGTGCACATTCACATAGCACTTCCCACTGCTTCATCTAGAAAGCTGGATGAAGATCTGGCATAAGAGTAGGAAATGTACCATGAAAATTTCCACACAGCCCTGGGAAACTCCACTGCAGTATTTTATGGGCCACCCCAGGGTTATAGTAGGGCCTCCCTTTATAGTATGTAGACCTAAATCATATTACTTCAAATCAGAAAGAGACAGGGACAACGCCGATCCCATTATTTTGCAAATAAGAAAACTAATTGCACAGAGATCAAGTGATTTACCCATCATCTCCCAGCTAATTAGTATAATTAGTGATAAGGCCAGAATTACCACCCTATGTCCCAAGAATTTTTTTCACTCTGTCTCACTGCTTGTCTATTTGGTTGCTTTGGGAACAGAAAGAGAAAATCATCAAAATCATGTTATTGTATGTCTAGAAATGATTGTTTTGAGTAGATTTGATCTCAATGTTCTTTCCGGACCCATCCTTTTGTAAAAATTACTATCTCCGTTTTAAAGGTTTGATTGCCGTATCTGTCATGGTCCCTACAATACTTTTCAGGTTTTTCTGTGACACACATTCTGGTACAGTAAACCACACTTCTTTTTTCCCTCCAAAATAACACTGACTCATATCTGTTCAACTATATTAACATTTTCATCTCAACTGACTCACTTGCCAGGAGAAACAGGCGTTTATGCCAGCTCCCAGCATAATCCATATCACCCCTCTGCTGGATAAAATAAAGAAATATTATTCTACTTTAAGGCTAATGAACTTTGAAAAGTGAAAGCCTTTTCTTTTGCTTGTTTTTCCCCCGATAACAATTGGCTTTTTGGGTTACAGATTATGTTCTAGAAACTGCAACATCAGAAAGGCTAAAAGTGGTGGCGGGGGGGGGGGGGGGGGCCGGCGGCGTGGGCTTTAGGGAAAGGGAAAGGGGGAGAATTACAAGATATCTCCTAATTTATCAAGAGATGACTATTTCACATTCTAAAAGAAATAAAATGGTCTTCTTATCCAGGACTAGAAGGAAATGTTGTAGAAGGAAAAAGAAAAAGAAAGTAAAAATAAGCTGATAAGCTTTTATTATTTGTTATGGGGAAGAAATAGCTACCAATACTCAATAATCTGTTTGGAAGCATATTAGGAATTAAATTCTAAAATGTCTATTGTTCATAAGCCGTAAGTTCAAGATAAAAAGCAATAATTCTTGTCGATTAACATCTCCATCTTTTCTCCTTGGCTGTCTCTAGCTAAGAAAGCAACAAAGCTAGAAAATCTGCTAACACTATTTCCACCTTTCAGGACAGTCAGGTGACCCATCACTCCCTCAGCTGGCACATTTCTTTGAAGTCAGCAAAATCCCCCATTCCATCCCACCCATAAACACCTACCCAGCCATTTGCCTCTTAACACTGTTACCTCCAATTCCTCCTCCTGGGGGAACATCCCACCTACAGTCCTGTTAATCCTAGCTAAAATAGTATCTTTTCCTGTTTAATTTTCTCTATAGCTCATTTATATCACAAATTATCTCATGCTTACCTATTTGTTGTCTGTCGGCTCTTTTTAGAGAAGAGCTTTGTCTATCTATTTTACTCAACCTACAACTCCGGTTTCTAGAACAACGCCTGACACCCAGGAGGTGCTTAAAAATATTTGTTGAATGAATGATTTATTTGGCTCCCTTGAAGCTTCAGAGCCTCTTGGGATATCAAAGAGCAGGTATCAACTCTCAACACCTTGCCCACTTCAATCATCACTTGGAAATGTCCCACCTTGGAAATTTTAAACCCCATGGAAAGTTGCTCCACTTGCTAGCCCCTCTGTCTCTGGTATATTCTCTACTGCATTATTTCCAAAAGCTCTGGACTCTTTAATTGTAACACGAATGCTCCACCAATTCTATTTAAGGCTTCATTTCTCGTTTCCTTCTTCAGCTGAGCTTAGTAAAAGAGTAGTTTACACCCACTAGCTTGATTTTACTATCTCCCACTGTCTCAACCCAAGTATTTTGGTTTCTGTTCGCACAGCTCTATCAAAACTGCCTTTGCCAACGTCACCGCCCCACAATCCCATCAGATTGTAAAATCATTTTCAAAACAAATCTAATACCAAATATTAGGAATACGTGGGAAAAGAGGAACTCTCTTACAGGTGGAGTAAAAATGGTATAACCATTTCGGAGAGCAGTTGGTAAAGTTGAAAACACAAATTACCAACAACGTATTCCCCTAGAAAAGCTCTCTCACATGAGCCCAAGAAGAACTATATATGAATGTTTGTTACAGCGTTGTAATGGCAAAAATTTGGAAATCACCCGTATGTCCATTGGGGTAGAGACCTGTACATGGTCTCCAAAATTCACCTTCCCCTTCTTCATCAGTAACTGAAAAACCAGATTTTAGACATATGGTCACTTAGAATAAAGATTCCTTTTCCCGTTCTCTTTTTTAGCTGTGATCATGTGAATTCGTTTTAGATAAGGGGATGTAAGAAAATTAGAGAATGAAACATTCTCCTTTTCTTCCTTCTAATGTAAGAACGCAAATAATGTCCACTAGAGCTGGAGCCGTCCTTTTGAACTCCCAGGTGACCTGTATATGAAGGTCCATAAGTAGAGGAGTAACAAGATAGAGGGAGCCCGGGTCCCTGAAACTGTGGCACTCCATACCATTCCTGGAAAACCACCTTTGGACTTATACACAAGAGAGAAACATTTTTTATCTTGTTTAAGACCCTGTCGTTTTGTTTTTTTGGTCAATTATCTTTAGCCAAACTTAGTCCTAACAATCAAAACAGTGTATTCATTAAATTGACTTTAGTATAGCAATAAATTAACAAGAGAAATCTATTCACATGGATAAGTCTCCGAAACATAATATTGCAGAATAAGAAGTACAAAATAATATTATTAAAGTTAAAAATGCATGATAATATATACTATTTATGAGTTTACACATACTTACATAAAAAAACAAAACATAAAAATTATTCACTACAACTTCAAGATAGTGGTATGCTTACAGCAGGGATTTTTCTGATTCTATGTGGATTAACCAGCTACATTATTGATCATCTTATCAGCCAGGATGGTCAAAGCCAAACCAATTAAAAGCCACTCAGTTTGTCTTGTCAAGAGCTTTCAAGGCTGATCTGTTCACCCTTCCCTTTTAAATCACTGCCACTGATCTTCAGTATTTGAGTCACTCCTGAATGATAAGAGGTGAGACAAACTATTTCTGGGATGTGACTTTGTGAAAACCAAGCCAAGAAGACTATCCTGCCAAGCTTCAGTAGAACTATAGCATAAGTGGCCTTGGCTCATTGGCCACTGTGGATTAACCATAACGTATTCATATTCACCAACTCTTTCCTGAATATATACCGAGTTAGGGTTGGGAATATTTACCCTGTAAATTAATGTGAGTGAAACCAGAGCTGGCTGCATTATTTTTTTATGTGGAGGAAATCTGATCTTGAGATAAAGAAGAAAATCAACCAGTGAACCATTTTCAAGTTTCTAATAATGGTGAGAATAAAAAACACCATTTGTTGAGTACTTACTATGTGCCAGACATGTTATGTATATTTGCTGATTCAAAATATTTTTCACAACAACCCTATAGTATCAGTTTAAAAACTGACACTTAGCAATAGCTTGTGGTCACATAGGTAGAAAGAGATTGAACCTGGATTCTGTTTAAAGAGCTGTCTAAATCCAAAGTCTATATCTCAAATATTGGCCTAGTCCATTTACTGCCACTAACAGTATTTACTGTCATGGGTTAGTCACATGAACCAGTCAACTAAATAGGTGATTACATCATGCAGTTAGAATGGTAATTACAGTACGCACAGGCCATTGAATGGTTTACCTGTCCCCAGACATCTTCTCCATATTCTGCAATGTTGTTACCACTTACGTCACTTTAGGGGTTAAGTAATGTGCCCCAGAATATTAGTAAAGTTTATCTCCTTTAAGGGAGACATTCTCATTGACAAATCCATGGATTAATTTAACACATTAAACTACAACTTAATAACAAACTGCTAACATTAGATTCCCAACGGAATGAAATACCTTTCACATACACTTTAATGGATAATGTAAAAGTCTTTTAAAAAGGATCAAGTTCTCTTGGGAGAAAAAGCAGAGGGACCTGGGGAAAGAAATGATACCATAAAGGAGCTGTATACCCTGTAGTTTCGGTATCTTAACCTGAAATGGAATGCTGTAGTTTGAAGAAATCTTGACTATTACCTATAACAATCTCCTGCATTATCACATCCACAGAAATACACCCTTCATGAAAGTGGAAGATTAGCTCGGAGATATTCCTTCATTTGTTCATAGCCACGTAAGTAGATTTTAACTACGCTAAGACTAAATCATGAGCCTTTTAACTCCAAGATTATTTCTCTGTCAAAATTTGAGGAGAAAATGCCAAAAAGCAGAAAATAATGAGGAAGGAAAGAAATCTTTGTCCCAATTCATAATCTTAACCAACTCAAGCCTACACATCCACCAATTGCCTTTATCTGGTTTGGGATGGGAGGAAGGGAAAAGACGGAGGACATAAGGACATGGCGGGGTGGGTGCCGAGGGCATTCTGCCTCTGTTTGGGAAAAAAGCTGTCAGATCACTGCAAGCTGGAGCTCAGATTTCTGCTTCCTTGTTCAAGCCCACAGCTGATTTGAGGAGGAAGGAGGGGCAGCTTTGATAATGGGAGGAGAGGCCCCTGTCAAGTCAGAGAATATCCGTCTTGGGCCAGTCTGCTCCCAACCCTTAACATCCCTGTCAAGAGGTGTCCGAAGCTCTGGTGACAAGGAGCCCAACACCTCCCCAGACAGATCTCATCTTTGAGCCAAAGTCAAACTTGCTATGGTTCTCACCCTCTGGTCCTAGTAACTCCCTCTGGAGCCATTCAAGCCAGTCGAACCCTCCTGTCCATAATACTCCTTCACGTATCTGATGAGTCCAACAATAATAACAACAGCAAACACTTACATGTAATGCTATGTGCCGGGCAGTCTTCAAAGTGTTTTACTTAATATTAATTTATTTAACTTTCTCAACAACCCAAAGTACTATCATCATTGGCATCATGGAAAACTGAGGCAGAGAGAGGTTAAGACACTTGCCGTGCTCTCAAAGTTAGTAGGTGTTCAAGCGAGGATTTGAGTCCATTCACTCAATCACTGTGTTACACAAGCTTTTCCTCCCTATTTCTTGCTCCCCCGTCAGCCACTCCTCATATGATAGGATTCTCCATCCCTTTCACCCTTTCCTTTGACTCATACTCTGGTTGGTCAATGCTGCTTTGAACAGAGTCACTGTGGAACCCTGAGGTCACTGGGAAGCAGGCTCCAACACAGCGTTTGTAGCATGCAGGGTGTTTGTTTATTAATGGCCATCCTTGATGTCAACACCTGATGAAGGTGAAAAAGACAGAGGGATGGGGGCAAAATAGACCTAAGACATTCACACAGTTATGGTAGGTACATATTATAAAATACTCATAGGTTACTCTGACAATGTAAACCATTTTTAATGGAGTGAATAAAAGATCGGCTGAAATTTTGACCACGTTAAATTAATAACATGCCCTATTTTTGTTCCTAGCTAGGAACAAAAATTTGTTAGCTAGGCAAGGTCATCCAGGACCCATTGTCAAAAATGGGACACAATGGTGTTTGTGAAAGATGATAATGGAAATCCTTTTACTGATTCAGGCTAATTAAGTAAAAATTTCTGGGTATTTATACCTCTGCAGAGATATGATTTAGCACCGGAATTAAAGGTACGTTATTGTTGTAAGTGTTAGGAAAAAGTGTACAGGCCCCTTATTTGTGCAAGTTCTTTCGTTTTTTAGTTTAATAATGCTCCTGCTGGTTGATCAACCAAGTTGTTTTTAAGAGCTCCACAGTATTTTGGCAAGTCTGTAAAGTAAGAGATAATTAGTCGCCAGGAAAAAAAAGGAGTAGAATGCCACAGCCCCCGCAAATCTGTTACTTCTCAGATGCCTATTACAGCGGCTACTCCAAATGCTATTAAACTTAAACCTCGAATTCTTACCTTATTTTTTCTTACAGTCTGTTTATCAACTGTTCATATTTCAAAGCTGCCTAGAGTTATATTCTTGTTATCACATTCTCCATTTCAGCACAGTTTATGACTTAGCTAAAAGAATTTTTACAGTATAGATACTAGAGATCATACAAAGGTATAGAAAGGAAATTGGTGGGAATATTATTTTAATAATAGCTATGAATACAGAAACAAGGGAAATTTTCAAAGGGAAATTAAAAACAGGTAAGTTAAAATAACAGGAAATGGAATGTGATGAGGAAGAATCATCCACCTGCTAAATTAATATACTCGCATTCAATGTGAACTCCAATATAGCATTGTTCCTCCACATTGTCAAGTTTGCTGAAAAGATATTTTAAATGGTAATTCCCATCTGCCAGTCACATTCCTTGGACGCGAGCCTCTTTAGTTACATTTTCCAGCAGACAATAGCATCTACCTCTCATATCCAACAAAATTCAGGTTACCTTCTAGGACACTAGACATAACTTCTTGCTCTTTTGGAGTAGTCCAGCCCTGTCTCTTTCACTAAACTGACTCCATTCCTTTGTTAATTTTACATAAAGATTCTCCATGGAAACAGCTCCTTCTGAGTCAGACTGAGAAAAGAGCAAAAGAACTCTGCTAGTTGTATCCGTTAGAAGTATCTGTATTTTGTTTAACCCCCTTGGGCTAATGAGTTTGATAGAAGTCAAAGAAGAATGGAAAGTTTATCAAATAAGCTGTTCTATATGGGCAGCTTTCCCATGAACAAACCCATGATTTCCTATAAGAATTACATAATATGCGTTGCTCACTTTGCCACAAATTCTTATCTTGCCTATGATGTAAAGCTGAGCTGTAAGAGACACAGTCTAAAGAGAACGGTCAGCCGGGGGCCCTGAATGAACGTTATAACTGCAAAGGGAAATTGACTAATCTTAGAAATTTGTTTTTCCTTCCTTGTCCTAGGCTTGATCCAACTGGAGGAAATTGACTGGTATTTCATGATTTTCCTTTACAATAAGCTGGGAGCAAGCTGCAGAGGAAACTGGTCAGGTCAGAGCAGAAAGGAAACCGCCTAGCACCTTCGTCAATTTCCTGTTGCATCCAACTGATAGCAGAAAAGGGAGGATGTGATGTTATAGGAGCTGGCCTTCGGTTCCTAGATGCTGCTGATAAACGCTGCCACCTTCCAATCAGTGGCTAGTGATTCACAGTTTTCTACCAACCTAATCTAGATTCAGACTTTAAAAACGGCTTCTTAACTGCCCAGACCTTTAAAATGCTCATCTTCTGTAAGATATAGAGAGCCAATAGTTAAGGCAGTTCCTTCACAAACAGCCCCCTGATGATTTACCAAACTCCAGAAACACACAAGATCTGTTTCCAGGGAAATTAGCTCTTTGAGAATTCAGTCAGCTCATACAGACATTTCCATGGGAGGATGGGGGAGAATGTCTTCTGATTTAGTCCGGGGTAAGGGTATGTTGGAGACATTTCATTAGAAACTGTTCCCAACAGGGCACATGACTACACCACTCAAAAATGCCAGTGACTCCCTTAATTACAAAATGGAACTCTAGTTTATTTGCAAATAATTTGAAAGCCTTACGTAACATAGTCCCTACCTACCTTTCCAGAACTTGTCTCAAACTATCTTACTATTATCATTAAAAGAGAAATAAACAAAATC
This sequence comes from Mirounga angustirostris, assembly GCF_029215605.1. Lineage (NCBI taxonomy): Eukaryota > Metazoa > Chordata > Mammalia > Carnivora > Phocidae > Mirounga > Mirounga angustirostris. Next base: position 24,390,421 of record NW_026991713.1, read on the forward strand.
GTGTACATATGGTGTCCCAAGCTTCAGAGCTCTGGCTCAGGCCAGGTCATCCGAAATGATCTCACGATTTCTATTCTTCTCTCCATGTCTTACCCATAATTCAAGTTCAAGTTGCTGTTTCTCCATCAGGTCTTCCCTAACTATTCCAGGTACAAAGAAATTCCACAAATCTTATGGTATTTCTCCTATCTACTTCTCACTTGGCCATAAATCATTTCCCTGATGGAGCACATTTTGTGCATTTTATTGTGCAGTCTCTTAATGCTTGCATTCCTGTTTAAGTCTGTATGCTTTTGTAATTCTGGAAGAAAGTTGATATATTTTACTTTTTTATATGCCCTCACCCCACCCAGAATAGGGTCTTCAATTCAGCAATACCTATTCTAGATTAATTTATTGAAAGCACATGGTATTAAACAGGAAGAGACACACCATGTATAAATTTAAGACACAACCATGTATAAACTGGGTGGCTCAGTTGGTTAAGCGACTGCCTTCGGCTCAGGTCATGATCCTGGAGTCCTAGGATCGAGTCCCACATCACGCTCCCTGCTCAGTGGGGAGTCTGCTTCTCCTTCTGACCCTACCCCCTCTTGTATACTCTCTCTCTCTCAAATAAATAAATAAATAAAATCTTAAAAAAAAATAAACTTAGGTGGAGTGGAATAATCTAGCACTACAAGAAGATAATCATGGGTTTGGGGAATTTAAATAGGTTCTTACTGACTCTCAGAGTCATAATTTAATAGGAAATACCTTCACTATTTTCATCAACCAATCAACCAACTAACTTATTAAGCAAACAAAAGCAAATAAAAAGCTCTTCTGAGTTTGGGTAATAATGATATAGTTTCATCAATTGTAACAAATGTACCACTCCGGTGTAGGAAATTGATGGTGGAGGAGGTTGCGGGGGCGGGGTGGGAGGAGCGGCAGGGAATATATGGGAAATCTCAGTACCTTCTGATCAATTTTGGTGTGAACCTAAAACTACTCTAAAAATAAAGTTTGGGGTGCCTGGGGGGCTCAGGTTATGCGGCTGCCTTCGGCTCGGGTTATGATCCCAGGATCCTAGGATGGAGCCCTATATCGGGCTCTCTGCTCAGTGGGGGGCCTGCTTCTCCCCCTCCTGCCCCTCCCCCTGCTCATGCTCTCTTCAATCTCTCTCTCTCTCTCAAATAAATAAATAAATAAAATCTTTTTAAAAATTAAATAAAAAAGTTTATTTAAGGAAAAGAGAAAAACCTTCTGAGCACTCAGTGTATTAAAACTGTTTATATACCACACCAAATCACTCAACAGTATCTGGTCTCCACTCCCAAGCTTCAGCCACTTGCCATGCTTCCATCATCACTGCAATAAAATCATGAGGCCTTGTTGTACAGTGTCACATGACAAGGAGGAATCACTGTCTTTGTACATTGCTTGGACCCCTGGAGGCGCTGCCTTTACGAGACTTCCCAGACTGGTTGGAAATCATAAAAGGGCACACAGAGTTAATGCCCCCATGGAGTAGACTTTAACCAGTGAGAGATAGGAGGCTGGGGAAACCCAACAGATAAATTGTCTTCTTCTCATCCACGGACTGTCTGGTTTCCTATGGCCTCTCTGGACACCAAACAATCACCAGTGTTTTGTCGTGAGCGGCCAGCTCAGTAACACCTCCTTGTATTCACTCTCCTTCCTTCCCTGACTCATGCCCTTCTCTTCGTTCTTAGTTCCCTAGGGTTGTACCCCTCTCTAAATGATGGCTATGTAAACTCTTATCTCGGGCTCTGTTTTCTAGGGAACCTGAGCATCTGTCAAATGTGAAATCCTGTGCTTAGTGTTAGGGAAAATACACAGTGCTCTGTAGTTACAGATGCTCTTTATATATATGTGTGTGTGTATATATATAAAATTTTTTTAAATACGCAATGCATTTACAAAGTTCCAAAAAGTAAAGACAAAAAAAACCTCCTTCCCACACACGTGTGCCCGGTACTTCATGCCTTCTGCACCCTGTTTCCTTTCCAATAATAGTAAATTTAAAACTTTTCAATCAGTAAATTAAAAACTTCCACAAAGTTTTGCCCGCATAGTTTTGTAACATGTCAAGTGCCGTAATTCACTTACTCATTCTAGTGTAGATGAAACTTTAGATTGTCTCACCCTGATTCTCTTACAAAGACTACAGAAAGAAATACCATTATATGTAAGCTGTTTTACATGCATACCTGCGTATCTGTAGGCTAAATTTCTAGAAATGGTATTTGTAGGTCAAATAGTATTTGCATAAGAGCATTTGTTATTACATATCTTTAACAACACAGTGTGTTGAAGATTTTGCTTTTTGTTTGGTTCGTGAAAAATGATATCTCAACATATATTTAAACTGTACTTCTCTGATTATAAGTGAGGTTAAATATAATTTTAGATGTTCAAGAGCCATTTGTTTTTCCTTTTCTGTGAACTGTTTGTGAAGAAGTCTTCACCAAGGGAACAATCTTTGGCGCCTCTATTTTTAAAACCCTGTGCACCAGACTCAAACCAAATTAAATTGAGGACTTTAGCACAACTCTCATATCACTACTTGAGATACTGCAATTTATATCATCTCCAAGTTGCAGAGTCTGGTCCGCACACTCAGCACGTTCACAGTCTAGCAGTAAAGGAAGATGGTGGGGAGAATGGAGTAAATCAGGCTGAAGAAGATCCAGCTGTTGCAATGATAATGCCCAGAGAGGCAGGAAACACTGGCTGATGATGGCCGGCGTTGGTATCCACAGGCTCAGGCTGATGGCTGAGGGCACTGCAGCTGGCAACTCTAAGCTGTGTCACGGCTTATTTGAAGGGGGATGGAGGGCAATGCCTTGGTTCTAGGGATGAAGCCTGACTCCAGCTAACGGTGGACAAGGCTGGGATGGGCAGGGACTGGGACATTATAAGCATGAGAGTAAAGCTATTTGCAAACGATTAGGGGAACACAGAGAACAGGATAGAAGTAAGGTTTAGAAAGGTCATGCACTGAGAGGACTCTGGAACAAGGCCTTGAAGGATAAGGTGGAAGAAGCAAGCAGAGGTATGGCTCTTCTATACAAAGGGAACAGAATGAGCAAAGTTATAGGGGCTAAGATCTTTCTGTGACTGATTGATCCAGGGTGACCAGAGAACAGGGAAGGTGTGTATGTGTGTGTGTGTGTTTGTGTGTGTGTACATACAGGTGAGGGGTATGAGAGATGGGCAGAATGAGAGATGAGGTCACCCTTTAATTAATAATCATGGAAAAGCTTTTCTTCCTTAGGATTCTTCTCAACTGAGCTCAAATTTCCTTATAAATTTTACTTGGCGTAAATGAAAAGCCCTAGAATAAACATGGCTTCGGATGATGTAAAAGCAACCTATTTTAAGGAAAATAGAGGAAGAAGCTCACTAGGTCAGAGAGAGTTGGCCCCTATTAGTCACGAGCCTCTTCTTCCTCTCAAACAAAAAATCCCAGGGTATGACGGCTGATGGGTATGTTTGTAAGGACACGGCAGCCCAGCATCGAAGGGGAGATAAAGCAAAAACTTCTAAAAAACAAAAACAAGGAAATGTAAACCGCTCTTCTATTTATGGTCATTAAAACTGTAGGAATAAGGAACAGTAAAAAGGTAGATGCAAAGAGAGGTCAGTGAAGTGAGATTAGCTACATTACAGAACTCTAATGATACCCGCTTACTAAATGCCCAGTAGATTGTGCTAAAGAATACTCCAGAGCTGTAACCATTTAAAAAAAAAAAAAAAAATCTGGTTGGCTTTAACAAGAAAAAATATATGATAATTATTTTTTCAAAGAGACACTGCCAAGGTTTATCCATGCCAAAACACTGAGCAAAATTTGAATGTGAAATAAACCACAGGAAAGAGATGATAAGTGAGAGGCTTACAAAAGCTCTGCAGACACCTTGGCACTCCATTCTTCCTGCAGCTCCTCCTGTCCTCTAATCCTTGATGTTTATATTATCCTCCCCTTGAAAATCCAACAACTTGCAGACTCTCCGGATTAAAAACAAGAGCACTAAATTACCAAATCTTTACATATAAGGGAAAAATAGTAACAGAGGCTCAAATGACCTCACTAATATTCTACAACACCATTCAGCCTTGCCCTGCAGATCTAGGTAATGGCCTGCCCAGTGGATTCTTCCTTTGTGGTGACTATGGTCTACATTTGGCTTGCTTCAGGAAGAAGGCCAAATCAGTCCAACGACTTCCCATCTAAACAGGAGGGGAGGTAGGGGATGGATGCCCTGAAGCTGGGGTTCCAAGAGCCAGCTGGGAACTGATTACACGGGCCAGGCTAGGATAAGCACGCTGAGGTTCTGTACCCGTGCATACACCAGAGCAGACACCTTGGCTCTCCCGCTCGAAGGCCATTCCCCTTCTTGCCTGCTGACAAGCCTCAGTTTTGTTCAGGAAAAAATGCCCCGAGCGTGGGATGAGCGATGAGTGGTCTAAGCCAATCACGGTGAACCCATTCTCCTTTGCCAGTGATTGCCAAGACCTGGGAGTAGACACGTGAGCCCGCCTTGACTAGTGTAGGGTAAGGAGAAGTCAGCAGAGGGCTGGTAGAAGAGATTTTATTTCCTGATAAAATAGAGGAAAGGGAGGAGAAAACCCTTTTGCCTCCCTTCCCTTGCTTCCAGTTTGAATGCCTTTGTGTGCCGGGCGTTCCCCAGAGCGGTGGCAGCCATCTGACAATTAAGGAGACATTGCTGACTCACGCAGGAGGCAGGTGGAATCTGCCGTTTTTGATAACATTGTTGAATTACCAAACCAACCTGGAGACAAGCATCTTGTTAAGTAAGCACCAAATATACGTAGGGACTTAGGTCACTAGTAGGTTTTCTGTTTCTTGTAGCAGAAAAAAAAACCATCCTATACCTGGTAGCAACCAAATCAGTAACCAGGGCAAGAGCGCTGGGGTGAAGTCCATAGGGTCGGTGGAGCCGTGAGCGGGAGAAGAGGGCCAAGAGCACATCAGCATGCAGTGGGGGAAACGGGTTGGGAAGATGTTTGGGACTGGGAGTGTGCCCTGGGGGTTCCTGGAGGCCTCCCTCGGTGTGCTTCTGGCTGTGGGAAACGGGGTGGGACTGACAGCTTCGAGTCAGTTCAGGCTCGCCATTGCTGAAGCCCACCGCTTGCTTTCTTGTTCTCGGCGGCACACCTTAGCCCAGATTCTTGCGGCTTCCTACGTGCACTCTCACAGGTTTGCTGACTGGTCTCCTCTCTTGGGTCTCTACCCTCCAACCCACTCTGGATGTGGTAGCCAGATTGCCTATCAGTTATGTCACTCCACACTTTGAAACCTTCCGTGGCACCTCACTTGAAAAGTGCACCGCTCTTAGCCTTTAAAAGTCTCGCGCCATCTTCCCACTCCTGGACACATCAAGTTAGATTATGGTCTCCCTTTTTTTTTTTTTTTTAAAGATTTTATTTCTTTATTTGACAGAGAGAGACACAGCAAGAGAGGGAACACAAGCAGGGGGAGTGGGAGAGGGAGAAGCAGGCTCCCCGCAGAGCAGGGAGCCCGATGCGGGGCTCGATCCCAGGACCCTGGGATCACGACCTGAGCCGAAGGCAGACGCTTAACGACTGAGCCACCCAGGCGCCCCTAGATTATGGTCTCTTAAGAACAGTTCCAAGTCCCAGCTTTCTGCCTCTCATAGTTCTTAGAACAACATCTTACATGCAGTAATTTTCAGTTACTATTCAAGACAGATTTTTTAACCTTAGTCTTTACCCTGTATCATATATTTTAGAAGAAACAATATTGACTGGTGATTGGATGATATGACAGTATCTACTGATTATATAAATGAATCATTAAGCATGCAATAAATAGCCATTATTCTCATAAGTTATGTCTACATTAACATTTTTTTCATGCTAGTCAACTGTTGTTTGTATGATCTTATGACTTCATGGTGATTAAAAAAAATCATTAAAAATGATCATTAGTGGGGCGCCTGGCTGGCTCCATCAGAGGAGCATGCGACTCTTGATCTCAGGGTTGTGAGTTCGAGCCCCATGTTAGGCGTAGCGATTACTTAAGTAAATAAAACTTTTTAAAAAATGGTCATTAGTGGTGTTGATTTTAGTAAATTAACAAATTTAAGTAACACTGATATTTTGAATCTGAGTTTCTGTTTGTTAAAATAATTTTTAACTAGATCTACCTTCATAATTTCACAAGCAGTTTTGCTTTTTTTTTTTTTTTTTTGATTGCAAAAACAGCACTTTATTTCCTCAGTAGCTTCATTTAGCTCATCGGTAGCCAGCTTCCTGACTCACAGCATTATCATTTTAACACTTTGACCATTGCAAAAACCCCAGTTGGAATTTTTGTATCTTTTGCAGGTTCTTGATTCCACGATTTTGCTCTTTTATCATTCTCTCCATCTAGAATACTCTGTCTTCCCTTAACTTCAAAGCTAAGTCCCAGTTTCACATGCCCTGTTGGTCTTTCCTGACCACTGTAATCACAGTGGTTTGTCTTTCTTCTGAGTTCCTAGAGCACTCAGTATGTATGTCATTCATTGTGCATGTTTTCCTTGCACTGTTAAGGCTTCTTGGGTTTTTTTTGTTTTTTTTTTTTTAAAGATTTTATTTATTTATTTGACAGAGAGAGAGACAGTGAGAGAGGGAACACAAGCAGGGGGAGTGGGAGAGGGAGAAGCAGGCTCCCCGCCGAGCAGGGAGCCCAATGCGGGGCTTGATCCCAGGACCCTGAGATCATGACCTGAGCCGAAGGCAGTCGCTTAACCAACTGAGCCACCCAGGCGCCCCAAGGCTTCTTGTTAAATGTGCATGTAGCCCAGATGTTTCCAAGACTCGGCCTACTCTTTAGTATTAAATAGAATAAATCAAGCTCCTACGGCATATAGCTCTGCTCTCCTGAGAACTCTTGAAATTACTGAGTCTCTCCTCTTGCTCCAAACCTCTACTCCCAGCTCAATTCTTGATCCTCTCTCACCATCCTGCCTCCTGCATTTGCAGCCCTTTCTTAACATCCCTTTTCCCCAAGAAGAAACGCCAGCTCTTCTCCTTCATTCCTAAGAGCATCACTAACACAAGGCTGTTCCATGTAATGGACTTTTACTAAACATTTTAGGAATAATGGAGAGTAACTGTGCTTAGAACAGGAAGTGATAAAAAGTTCTATATGATCATCAAAATAATTACCAATTACTGAGCAACTAACATGGCCCAGGTTATGCCAAGCATTCTACATACATTATTTTAGTTAATATTCAGAGCATTCCTTACACCCACTATCACACAGCTGGTAAGTTAGAGAGCCATCATTCAAGTCCAAGTCTTTCTGGCTCTGGGGCCTGCCGTAATCTTTACTGTTCCTAAAGTCCATGGTCCTGAAAGAATCTCTTACTGTACTAGTAGAGTTTGTGGTCACCTATCCACGTTTACTACATTTCTTTTCTCTGCTTCTTACAGAACTTTGATTTTTGTTCAGGAACCCACCTTCTTCAAGTCCCACCCCTGAGAGCTGCATCCTGATTCTTCTTGGCAATTATCGTCGGCAGTGACTGGTGTGGGCATGGGCATGGGATGCATTTTGGCCAGTAAGACATGCAAAGAAATCTTCTGGGCTGCTTCTAGGAAAAGTTTCCTTTGGCCAGAAGAGATACACAGAAAGAGGTAGTCTCTTCCTCTGACAGTTGTGCAAAGGTGACAGGAGGAACTGCTGTGGCCACCTTAAAACCGTTGAGAGAGTTACCTTGAGGACAAGGGCAACACAATGCAGGGTGCAGAAAGGAAAAATAGAATAAAACCTGGTGTTTCTTGTCGGCCCACCAAAATATTTCATCTTCAACATTCCTACCTCTGTGCTTCCTGGAATTACAGTAATTCCAAATTATACCCATTTGGAGTTCAGCTTTCTCTTAGTTATAATGAAAAATATTCTTTTTTAAAAAAAGATTTTATTTATTTATTTATTTATTCATGAGAGAGAGAGAGAAAGAGGGAGGCAGAGGAAGAAGCAGGATCCCCCCCTCGGAGCAGGGAGCCTGATGCGGGACTCGATCCCAGGACCCTGGGATCAGGATCTGAGCTGAAGGCAGACACTTAACCAACTGAGCCACCCAGGTGCCCATGAAAAAATACTCTAAAGGATACTTTGACTTCTCTCTCCTAAGACTCCAACCTACTGCTACTACAAGGATTCATTCTCCCACCATCCGCAGCCTTCTTGGAGTCCAAGGCTCCCCAAATCTACTCTCTCTATAGGTCAAAGAAAACCTCCCCAAATTCTAATGCTTTACTACAGAGAAAAGTGTTTGTCTCACCTTCACTCATCCAGCCTCCAGGTCACTTCATTACCAAAAGGCCCACTTAATGGGTTTTCCTAAAGAATTCTTCCCCAGAGATGAGATGCTAAAAACCGGGAGTCATGTGACTTGAGTTTGAATCTCAGTTCCACTTCTTGCTAGCTGTGAAAACTTTGACAAGTTGCTTTAATTTTTCTGAGGCTCAGCTTCTGTCAAAAGGGAATAATAATTGGAGCGTTGTTGTGAAGATCAAATGACATCCACACAATGCTTTCACGATAGTGCCTGGCACTTGCAAGCATTCAAGATAAAACGCTGATTGGAAGTAAAGCAAACTAGCTAAGGTAGGCCAAAAAGGAAATTTCCATTCAATGCTTTAGCTCAGAGAATGGAAAGCCCAGGTTGATAACCTGGCTCAGAAAAGCCAAGGACTGGGGCAGGCTTGGGGATTCAGATAGCAAGCAGAAAGTGATCTTTTTCAATTTTTCATTCCTCTACTCAAGATTCAAATTCCTGAGAGCAAACTTCTGATTGGCCTAGCTTGGGTCAGGCCCACCTCTTGGTTTGGTTGAAAAACTACTTCGGTTAATGGTACCACAGACTGTCTCCAACAGTGACCCAAAGCAAACTTGGAGTGCTGTCACCAGAATAAGGAGTAAAGTGGAAAACAAACAACCTAACTACATTCATTGGTTACTCCATATTATATTATGTTTATAGGACAAGGATTATGCCTAATCCACTTCATTGCCTAATAGCCTATTACAACCATTATCGATGTTAGAGATTTGTTGGTTGTTTATTATGTAATTTGACTTGTAACACTGATCATTTGTATTTTTAAGGTTTGATCCAAAAGAAAACACATGTTCCTTTTTTGGCTTTTTTTTAAATGCAGGAAGTCTGTTAATGATAATTATAAAGGGATATAACAAGGTTGTTTTTGAAGAGTGGGGGCAGTAGACTACAGGTGAGGTTGTTAACCAAAAGATATCACTATTAAAGACAAACAGTAGAAGAAAGCATAAACAACTGGGGACACTATGGTCAGTCAGCCTATCTTCATTCTTTTCTGAATTTTGCATAGATTTCAGCCCTAGAGGATGAAATAAAAAGGGATTGGAGGAATTGGTGAGAAAACATCTCAATGGTCTAATTGGGTCTTTTTGTTTAATCTTCAGAGGAAGTGCTCTTTGGACCTCAAGCTGATCAAAAAGAAGGCAAGAGCCTTAGAGAAAGCATTAACTTCACTGTTTATCACTTCTTTTTTTAAAAAATTCTATTTATTTATTTGAGAGAGAATGAGAGAGAGAAAGCACGAGATGGGGGAGGGTCAGAGGGAGAAGCAGACTCCCCGCTGAGCAGGGAGCCTGATGCGGGACTCGATCCCAGGATTCCAGGATCATGACCTGAGCCGAAGGCAGTCGCTTAACCAACTGAGCCACCCAGGCGCCCTTTATCACTTCTTTTATTCCACATTTTCAACCCCCAGTTTGTGCCCACTTTTCCTCACAAATGTATTTTGTCTGGATCCCAGTCACCTTGTGGCTAAATTGCCACCAAAGTCTCCCAGCAGCTTATTCTTGTTCTATTCTTTTCTGTGAAACCAGAGCACAGGTCAACTTCCTCAAGCATTATTTGGCCTCATGCCTTTCAAATCATACTTAAACTTCTAATCCAGCTGTGAGAGCAATTTGGCTGAGACATCTGTTGCCCCTTTGTTCATCAGTGTTGAGTCTATAGATCTGATTGGTGAGACAGATGTCCCCCTTCTTCCCTCACTGCTTCCCAGGCACCCCTCCCCCCGAAGCTGTACACATGAAAGTAATGACAAATAAACAGGAAGGGAAGCCATGGTCTTGGGTAAGGTTGGGTAAGAGGAGAGGAAGGGCTTGGGACCAAGTATCAGAGAACTTCAACATTTAAATGGCTAAGTGGTAGAGAGTGAGTTTGGAATGAAGTCAGGGAGGTCAGGAAGAAACCAGGAAAAACAATTGTGGAAGCTAAGGAAAGAGAGGGCCTCAGAAGCTAGAGAGGTCATAAACAAAATGTGGTAGATACACATACAATGGAATATTATTCAGCCTTAAAAAGGAAGGAAATTCTGACTCATGCTACAGGTTGAGGACATTATGCTAAGTGAAACAAGCCAGTCACAAAAGGACAAATCCTGTATGATTCCACTTACATGAAGTACCTAGAGTCAGATTCATAGAGACAGAACATAGAATGGTGGTTACCAAGGTCTGGGGAGGGGGGACGGGGGTTACTGTTTAATGGGTATAGAGTTTCCTTTTTGTGAGATAAAAAGAGTGCTGTGGATGGATAGTGGTGATGGTTGTACGACAATATGAACGTACTTAATGCCACTGAGCTGTATACTTAAAGGTAGTTGAGATGGTAAATTTTGTATTATCCATCTTTTTTTTCTGTGTTATGTGTGTTTTAGCACATTTTTTATTTAAAAGGGAGAGAGGTCAACAGAGTCAGATGCTACTGAAAAGGCAGGTATAGGGACGCCTGGGTGGCTCAGTCATTAGGCGTCTGCCTTCGGCTCCGGTCATGGTCCCGGGGTCCTGAGATGGAGTCCCACATCGGGCTCCCTGCTTGGCGGGAAGCCTGCTTCTCCTTCTCCCACTCCCCCTGCTTGTGTTCCCTCTCTCGATGTGTCTCTCTGTCAAGTAAATAAATAAAATCTTCAAAAAAAAAAAAAAAAGAAAGGGCAGGTATAAGGAGAACTGAAATGTCCCCTGTGTTTAGTGTTTTGGAGACTGCTGGTAACAAGAGCTAGGAAGGATCCTGCCTATGGTCTGGGTGACTTCAATATCCACACATAAATATCTATGCATATTTTCTGGCTCATAACTGACTTTTTAGTAAAAGCAAGTCAAAATAGACTCAGGCCCTCTCTGGTTCCATGGCTCACCTGCTCCCCCTCTCCCTGCCCTCATTTTGTACATTTCTTTCTCCCTGGTCTCCTCCCTGTGGCTTTCATACACATTTCACCATTTTCTGCATAAAACTTAACAGGATTTACATGTCCTGCTTCCTGGGTAGACTACTTATGCCACCTCTCTGCCAGCCTGTATTTCTTCCCCTGCTTCCAAATAGTAGCTAAACACTTCCCTCCTCCAAAGTCTTTTCCTAGATTAACTAACTCCATTTGGCTTCAAAAATTCTTATTCACCATTGTCTTCATCTCCATTATCCACCATAATTTTTTTCTTATAAAGAATGGTAAAATGGCATTTGTCATTCCTTTAATAATTATGTACTAATTTAGTATTTCATAAATATTAATAGAGCCTCTATTCCATTCCAGGTACTGTGATAGTTGCTAGAGCTACAGCCTCTGCCCTCAAACAGCTCATAGTCAGTGGGGGAGGATTTATCGTCTCCCGGGCTTTGTACACAGAAGTTTTTGTCTGGAGCTTAAATTTAAAAATGTAAATAGTCAAAAAATATACCTTTATAGAAAGATTTATAACTATTTTGGGAAACAATATAGTTTTACAATTTCAGTAGGGACTTCTTCCCATTCCTGATAGATTACGTATGCTATAAATTTACCACTCTGGCCTTGTTATATGCCTACAACATAACTTCTACAGCAGAACCTTCTCAGCTCCCCTACACACACTCTATGTTGCAATAAGACTGAATTAGTCTATTTTCCCATTTCTAAAATGCAACTGATGATTATAAGGCATACCATCAATTAAATAACATTTTAGACAACAAAAGATATAACGATAGTGTATTCAGATAGTAATCATATGACACATGCCAGTTATACCAAATTGGATATGTTAAAATGGAAGGAGGAAGTAGGGAGGATGAAGTGTACATCTTAAGTTCAAAGATACACAGTGTTTGTTGCTCTCAGAAAATGTTTTGCATGTCCCAGGCTCCAAATATTTGCTTATGTTTTTCCTTCTGTTTGAACATCTCTCGTTTCTCTACCTTTACCTACAACTTATCCAGTTCTTCGGGATACCCTCCTTCCTCTCATGAAAACTGTCCTGATATTGCCAAGCAAATGGGATCTTTTGTTTGTCCATTGGTTCATTCAACAAATATATATTGAATGTCTGCTATGTTTTGTGGTTTTTTTTAAGATTTTATTTATTTATTTGAGAGAGAGAGAAAGATCGCGCCCATGCACACAAGCAGGGGGGAGGGGCAGAGGGAGAGGGAGAAGCAGACTCCTCCTTGAGCAGGGAGCCTGACGTGGAGCCCCGGGACCCTGAGATCATGACCTGAGCCAAAGGCAGGCGCTTAGCCAACTGAGACACCCGGGTGCCCTTGTTTTAGGCACTGTTCTAGGCATCAAGGATTAAATGGAAGACAAGACAAACAGACATAGTTTTGCCTTCTCTGGAGCTTTTTTTTTTTTTTTTTTTAAAGATTTTATTTATTTATTTGAGAGAGAGAGCACATGAGAGGGGGGAGGGTCTGAGGGAGAAGCAGGCTCCCTGCCGAGCAGGGAGCCCGATGCGGGACTCGATCCAGGGACTCCAGGATCATGACCTGAGCCGAAGGCAGTCGCTTAACCAACTGAGCCACCCAGGCGCCCTGGAGCTTATATTCTACATAGGGAGACAAATAAAAATGAAATAATCATAAACTGTAATAAGTACTATGAAGAAAAACAACAATAAACAAGAAGCTGAGATAAATTATAGAGGCAAGTCTCCTCGATGATGGGTGGCCAAGGAAGGCCTCTACAAAGAGGTAAAACCATAAGCTGAGACCTCAAGGGAGAGGAGAAATTGTTCATATTGTGTAGGGGGAAGAGCATTCCAGGTTCAAGAAATAGCATGTGCAAAAGCCATGAGGTGGGGTTGAGTTTGATGTGTTTAAGGAATAGACCTTGCCTTCCTTTGAACCTCCAGAGCATTTTATATCTTCCTTTGGGGTTTACACTAGTCTCCCTTGATCCTAGTTCTTGTTATCATTTTCTTATTCTCATTCCCATGCCTTAATGAATTAGTAAATTCTTGAGGGCAAGGATTGAGTCTAATTTATCTATGTGTTCCTTTACAGTGCCCAGGACAGTATTGTGCACAAATTAGATGCTCAGTAACTATTTTTTTAATTCCATAAGACTACAAATTTGGGAAAATTTACTGAGTCCATTATATAATTTTTTACTAACCTACATTTTAATAGAATACTTTGGGTTTTTACCAAAGGTTGCTATACCAGCCATATTAAATTCTTGACAGCATTTGCTGTAAAATGTTACTGAGAACATTATTCAGTATATTACCTAATGTACCCCCTGTAAGTTCCTTTTGGAATTCAGAGCGAGCAAAATTTTACTTCTGAACTAGTTTGCCTCTTCCCTTCTGAAACCAAGATTTATATAATGAATTATGTTTCACCTTACTGTTATTAGAGCTAAAAAATTAAAAATGAATCCAACTATTTAATTTGAACAATTAAAACAATATGTTTATCTATATGATTCTAATTGTATTTTTCTCAGATTCTGACTTCTCTCCTTAAAATGAATAATACCACAGTTTGCCACGTGCTGTGCCAAGCGCTTTACATGAATAATCTCATTTAATCTTTACAATAATCTTGAGTTTTACAGATGAAAAACTGAGGTTTCAAATAATGTCAAACAGACTGTAGGTCCTCGAGCTTTTACAGAATCCAGGCAGTCTGACTTTTCCACTGGGCTATATTTTCATATCATATGGGGTATTAATGTAAGTCTCTTAGACTAATTTTGGGAAAGAAAAGGAGAAAAATATTTGTGTATGCTTACAGGTACATATGTATATTTACATAAGTATATGTAATTGAATTAAAATATAATTGAAGTTTTAATTGAATTAAAAAATGAAATACAGTGTTGATAACCTATCTCACACACCATTATATTTGGTGGTCATAATGAAATATACCAAAAGTCCACTAACCCTTCGATTATTTGGTATAGGTGAGTAAGAGGACCTAAATGACAGAGAAATTTTTTATGCAGTTTGAATACACAATTATATTTAGGATGTTAGAAATTTTATTTCAAAATGTCATCAGAACATGAGTTCGGATAAAGAATCCCGCAAACTTTCAAGTTCAAAACATGGCCCAGCACACTGCAACAAATTTCAGAGTAGGAGTTCCCAGCTGCACTGCAGTAAAATTCTCTTAGATAATATTGCCATATTTTAATATAAGATTGGTTCCCATCAAGGAATGGGATCATGGGTTCCTGGCTTTCAAACACTCCAGTTGAGCTCATCAGGAGAACTTTACACTTAAATACGGCATTCTCTGTCACCCAAGATTGCTTTTGCATTTTTATAGAAATATTTATAGACAGAAAGGAATTATTGGCATTTATTCCCAAGGCAAACGCTATCTTTTAGGGCAGTATTGAAGGCTATCTTTTTTTCATTCAGGACAAGAGTTTACATGGGCACTAGTAAGATAATGGGGCTGTTAATATATTGAGAACTGAAAAAAATTGCCAGCAAAATTTGTTTCCCTTCACCAAAGCTACAGAGGCGAGAAAGCTCAGTAGGAGAACCTGTTCCAGGAACAAACAAAGCCACAGAAGGAAATCCTCTCAGGGCATTAGGACTCCTTTAGTGAGAGCAATAGCTTTTCATTTGCAGAAAGAACAGGTGTTTCCCCAGGAAAAAAAAAAAAAAAAAACACACCAAAACCGCAGAGTCACCTTGCTGAGCCAATATATGATGGAAACTGGAGAATAACTCAAGACAAAGGTAGAATACCCACACATCTAGTGCAGGGTATATTTTGCTTATCTGTCACTAAAATCGTTTATCTGTTACTAAGCTTACCTGATAATATTATTGGGAGCTCAGGGAAGGGGAAAGAATTGTTTGCAACTGAGATGAAAATATCACTCTTTTCTCTTTCATTTTGGAAGGATTAATGGAAAAGGCACAAATTGACTCCACCATATCATTAAAGTGGTCAGGAATCGAACGAATGAATTCTAGTATGGCCAAGGGCAGTGGAAAAAATATGGTCTCTAAAGATAAGAAAATGACCTGCATAAGATGGTTGCAAAAAGACTCAGAGATCTAAGGGGCCGAATGTGTGCACAAGTCAGCACCACCAAGGGCTGCACAAGCCAGGCACGTGCTGTCAGAACAAAGGGTTGCCATGCAGGAATTCCAGGATGGTTTTGCCCATTGTCAACTCTGTTGTTAATGGGATGGGGGCTGAGGGAGTAACCAATTGATTATTTCTAAATATTTCTCCTGCAGCAAGCTTTCAACAAGTTGCTTTAACACCACCAACTCGATGTGGTGAGTCTTTCAAAACCTCATTCATTATTCTATCAGTCAACTGATATTTACTGGGTGCCCGCTAACTGCCCGCACTGTGCTGGGCTGAGAGGATACAGGGGTAAATAAAGGAAGGAATTTAGAGAAGGGGATGGTGTGAGCAGGTCTCAGAAGAATTGTTTCATACTGCTCAAACCCCCAAGAGCTTGTTTGACAAGAAAGAGACTCCTTAGCTTCTCATGGAACATTTTAAGGACCTGGATTGTGAATTGGGACTCCATTCCTCATAAACACACGCTATGGAGCTTGAGTCACAGATCAGAAGACTCTTCGGGAATACAGATTTACAGCAAAGAGAGCTAGATTTGTTTGTAAAATAGTACCTTCTCCAAAGACACTTCTATTCATTTCTCTTTAAATCAATCCCTCCCCCCACGGATATCCCATATCTCCCCTTCAGCTAAGAATTCTGCTTAGTCCACTTATACTTATTTTCTCATCTACACCTCTGATTCTTTTACATCTGGGTAGCCTGGGAGGTAAAGAGACCTGGGTTCGAATTATAACTCAGCTGCTAGGTGTGTGTATCAAACAAGTTGCTTATCATTTCTGTGTTTCAAATTCCTCATCAATAAAATAAGGGCAATAATAGCACTTGTCTTACAGGATTATTATGAAAATAAAACGAGATAATATATGCAAAACAGCTAGCCCAATTAGTTACGGTTAACATAACGATTATATCCTGAAAGTATCTGCTCTCATATCCAAGTGGCATATAATCTTCTTGAGTTCTGCAAGTCTCATTTTTTGTCCCAATATTGTTTTGTTTTAATATGTAACTCATAGTCTAAAACTAATATAATAGCATTATGGAAAATTTGAAAATTAGAAGGAAAGAAGCAGTAACTCTTAAACTCTCCTAATACAATCATTAAAAATTAAAATTATTCCTGATACTACATTTACAGGTATCTGCTTATATGACATCTAGCTGGAATTGAAAGAAAAAAAGTACTGCTAAGCATGGCCTCCTTTGGTTTTATATGCATTGCTCTGTTGTTACGGGATGTGAAAGCCAGATTGCTTACTGTGCATGATGATTCTGGCTCATGGCAACTAGTGGGTAAAGAGCTGAAAAAACACCTTTATGTCTCTCTACTCTGAAAATACATAAGACCATGAGGTGCTTTTGTTGTTGTTATCTGTTTTGTTTTGTTTTGTTTTAAGAGGACTCAATTTGGAAAGGCCAGAATTTCCTAAAAGCTTGCATTTCTCCCAACACTCCTGTGTAAAGGCTTCTAATTGCATGACTAGACAAAAGAAGCCACAGACAAGCCTTGTGCTTTTAAATGGTCACGTTAAATTATAGCTTGGAATAAAGGAATAATAAGGAACCAGTGTCTTTGCAAAACTACATCCTCTTCTCTGGATTTACTAACATTTTGTCTGTTACTTTGAATCAGA
Organism: Mirounga angustirostris; assembly: GCF_029215605.1. NCBI lineage: Eukaryota > Metazoa > Chordata > Mammalia > Carnivora > Phocidae > Mirounga > Mirounga angustirostris. The sequence goes on from NW_026991713.1 coordinate 24,407,474, forward strand.
ATATGGAGGGATGTGCGATTACGTCATTCTCTTCTTCAGCAAGGTGCCAGTCATTTTCTGTTGTTTATCTATCAAATATGTGTTGAAAAAAAATTTTAAATAATTTTATTTTATGAGCCCCTTTTGGGAACCTCAAAAACCCTGAATTACCTGGGACGGTAGAGTTACTTCTTCAAGTAAAAACTAGGATTGCAAACAAAATTTCAGAATTACGGTGCGCATGCAGTGTTTGGCAACACATCTGGTTTTTCTGCTTTGATGAAGAAAGAAGCTCAACACATCACCATGAGTCACGGCTTTCTACATCACCTCGCGTAGGCATCAAAGCCCTTGTCATTAGAGCTGAAGAGGTTTGCTTATTGCTGCAGAAGTTCTCAATTTCTCCAGCCCTTTTGACTCACAGGGATTTAAAGAGATTTTTGTCAACAAATGGAAGCAGAATATGAAGTTATTCATTGAAATTCACTCCTAAAATAATCCCATAGGAAAGAAGTCATTGGTGGCTTTGATATATTTGATCATGTGAATAAGGTAAGGCTTTTTTTGGCATGAGATCCTGAAGATGACATTTTGAAACCCCGGCCCCCCAACACACAGAGAACCCCGGAAGTTCTTTTGGCCAAGTTACTAATATGGGAGAAGGGATTGGAAACAGACATATACTGTTGTCTGCATATTGTCCCTTTCCCATCCTGGAGGAGAGTCTCCTGGCTCCATTCAAGAGTGATGAAACTAGACAATTTCTCACAAGGTAGAACATACAGATAACTGGAAACACTACAGAACTTCTCCAAAGGTTAGTTATGCTCATTGGATTTTAAAATTGAAATTGAGGGGTGCCTGGGTGGCTCAAATGGTTAAGCGTCTGCCTTCGGCTCAGGTCATGATCCTAGGGTCCTGGGATCGAGCCCCGCATTGTACTCCTGGCTCAGTGGGGAACCTGCTTCTCCCTCTCCCTCTGCATCTCCCCCTGCTCATGCTCTCTCTCTCTCTGTATCTCTGTGTCTCAAATGAATAAATAAAATCTTTTTTTTAAAGATTATTTATTTATTTATTTATTTATTTATTTATTTATTTATTTATTTATTAGAGAGTGAGCAGGAGAGAAACAGCATGAGAGGGGAGAGGGTCAGAGGGAGAAGCAGGCTCCCCGCCAAGCCGGGAGCCCGATGCGGGACTCGATCCCAGGACCCCAGGATCATGACCTGAGCCGAAGGCAGTGGCTTAACCAACTGAGCCACCCAGGCGCCCCGAATAAATAAAATCTTAAAAAAAAATAAAATAAAATTGAAATGGATTTTAACCACGTTCTTACTGACATATGTATCACTGATAATGCAGACCTTGCAAAAATGACTGAATTCACTGACCTGAAGACAGAGGAAATGATACAACTATTAGCTTGAAGAGTTATAGAAAAATCCAGTATGTCTTGACATAAACCTATCCATTTTCTACAGCCCACTTTGTTAATCGGGGCTTTCTTTCACTTGTTGCTATCAAAATTAAGAGTCAAAATTGATAGGATGTCATTAATGACAAATATATTGTGATGTAAAGGCTACTCCAAAATTTCTTCTCAAGTCAAATGATGGCAGCCGTGTGTCATTTAAATTTGCTTTGGGGAAGAATTTAAATTTTGGTTTTATGTTGCACACTGCATTTATTTCAATTACTTCATTTATGTGAATAAACAAGAGTGAGAGATGGAAGAATTTTTGTAAGTTTTTTCTATGTGAAGGGAATCAATTTCCAACGCAGTAAAATATTGTGCCAAATCTGAGGGGCTACTGATGTGTGTTTTTGTAGAAAATTATCCTTTTCCATCAGATCAAAGAGGTGAGAATGGTTCCCCCCTCCAAAAAATGGATCTAATACAACCACTTCATTTTACAGTGAGTAAGTGGAGACTCCAGAAGTGAATTATTTGTCCAAGGTCGCACAGCTATTAAGTGTTAAAAATGCAATTTGAACCTAGATCTCCGAGGCCGCTCTATATGTTGCCATTATGTTTCTTCAGTGGGACATCCCACAGTCATACAAGAAGGTTCCTTGGAACCAAACCAAACCTAACCTAACCAAACCAAAACAAACCAAAACAAAAAATAAACCCACCACCAACAACAAACCTCTGTGAAAATGAAAGCTTTTGTTCCAAAGGCCTTACTACCAGACTTTCCCAACCTTGACTTCCTACCTGTCTAGACCTGCACTGATCGTCAGCTGCTTGGAAAATCCATCTGCCACCTACCCCATCTTGTTCCTGCTTGTTTTTCTTCTTTGATGACATGTCTTGGTTTCAAATCTACTAGCAGACTTAACCATCTTAAAAAAATAGCCCCAGACTTCACCCAGGTGTGTCTCTATTCTCTAGATTCAAACCCTGGTTTTTCCTGTTGTGTCATTTTGCCATTGTCTGAACTCTGTCTGTAACACTGCCTTAGTCCCTTCGGGCTGCTCTAACAGAATAACATAAACTGGGTGGCTTATAAACAACAGAAATTTATTTCGCACAGTTCTGGTGGCTGGAAGTCCAAGATAAAGGCACTGGCAGACTCAGTGTCTAGTGAGAGCCCAGTTTTTGGTTCATAGTCAGACATCTTCTGGCTGTCTTCAGAGGGCGGAAAGGATGAGGGAGTTCTCTGGGTCTCTTTTATAAGAGCATTAAACCCATTCATGAAGGCTTCACTCTCATGATCTAGTCACTTACCAAAAGTCTTACCTCCTGGGGTGCCTGGGTGGCTCAGTCGTTAAGCGTCTGCCTTTGGCTCAGGTCATGATGCCAGGGTCCTGGGATCGAGCCCCGCATCGGGCTCCCTGCTTGGCAGGAAGCCTGCTTCTCCCTCTCCCACTCCCCCTGCTTGTGTTCCCTCTCTCGCTGTGTCTCTCTCTGTCAAATAAATAAATAAAATCTTTCAAAAACAAAGTCTCACTAGGCCTAATATGGTCGCATTGGGGATTAGGATGTAACATATGAATTTGAGGAGGGGGGAGATGTAAACATTCAGTCTATAGCAAATAGCTTTTACTAGAGTTTAGTGAATTCTGTAGTGGATATCTTATGGCAGTATGCTGAAATGGACCCTTTGCTTGAAGAAGAAAAAAAGATGGAAATGTTCATTTAAAGCCTTTTCATCTTCAACTATATGAAAGTCATGTATTTTTCTCATTTAATTTAATGAAGTATCTTTTTTGTAATATGAATTATTTTGAGTTCAAGAACTTTTCTTAAGTTGCTAACCAAAACAGAGTTGAAATTTGGACTCTCAATCTGTAGTTCCTACCTGCCACTTTGAAGATGAGGTAGGCCATCTGAATTAAGTCTGCTTCTAGTACAGGAACAAAATCATAGTAACATTAGCCATCAATATCATATCAGTATGGTAGTGAGAGCTGTAGAAGCATGTCTCTAGTCCCTACAACCACTCCGCAAAGTAGAAGGTGTTATCTCAATTTATAGATGAGAAAACCGAGGTCAAACAGGTTGACTCATTAAGAGTATACACTGTTAAAAAATGGTAGGGTCATGCTCTCCAGGTCATGATCTCAGGGTCATGAGATTGAGCCCCGTGTCTGGCTCTGTGCTGGGTGTGGAGCCAGCTTAAGAGTCTCTCTCTCCCTCTCCTTTTGCCCCTCCCCCCCCAAAAGTGGCAGAGCCACTTATTATTATGTTACCAAGAGTAAATATTTTTTTAAAAGATTTTATTTATTTATTTGAGAGAGAGAGTGAGTGAGAGAGAGAGAGCACGAGCAGGGGCAGAGGGAGAGAAAGAAGCAGACTCCCCACTGAGCAGGGAGCCTGATGCAGGGCTGGTTCCCAGGACCCTGGGATCATGACCTGAGCTAAAGGCAGATGCTTAATTGACTGAGCCCCCTAGGTGCCCCCAGAGTAAATATTTTTTTAAAAATTCATACCAAGCCCAATTTTTAGACACAACCTCTCTTATCACTAATAGATGAATGTAGTTTAGAGGTAGTTCAGGAAAAGCGTGTGCCTACTGCCGGGAACCCCAAACACTTATGTTGGCCCCCAGTCCAATTTCCAGCCTCTGCAAATGGGAACCCCTGAGGCTGGAACAGCAGGAGGTGAAGTCAAGGCAGGGGACTTGAAAGGATGAACTGAAACAGAAGTCCTATCTAGAAAGTCAACAGTATCCAGGGCAAAATATGGCAGAGGCAGCCTCACTTTGTGCAGACTCAGCTGCCTGAAAGCATGGTGGTCACCAGCAATAGAGAAGAGTAATTAAAGGATGCCAGTGGCTAGTGACTGGGCAGGAGCACAGGGAGGCACCCCTCCCTGCAGCACCCCCCAGACACACTCTGGGGAAGATTTTACAGAGAGGTGGGGAGGGCCCACGAAACACAATTTACGGACGGTTGGGCAGCCGACAAATAGGTTAATCATGAAGACAACAGGAACAAGTGTTTATGATAATGGTAAGTTGCGAACATGATAGAAAACCACTTGTAAACTATTAAAACATATATGAACATGAAATAAAGGCTGGAAAGAAATACTTCAACACGATAAAAGTCACTGCGTTGTGACTGAAGAGGTATGGGTGATTTTCTTTTCTAAATCTTTTGTAATATCGTTAGAATTTTTAAAGAGTTTTTACCAAAAAAAAGAGCGGGTGAAGAGAAACATTTTTAGATTCTATAAGAAAAAGAGAAAGTGCTTAAAGACATTAATGATTTTTTCTCCCATTCTTCTTAATCATCTTTTCAAAGTCTACCTCAATCTGCCTCTCATTCCCATTTGTTGTGTGTTTCAGATGGGACAGATTGCACCCCCTCAGGCTCAGTTTTGATATAGTGTGAGCCTGTTATGTTTACTGGCTTAGGTGTCACTTGTGTGAGCCATACAAACATGCCTAACTCTGAGTTGGAAGTACATGACTTGCAAAAAAAAAAAGCTGAGGCATCCAATTTATAAGACCGCAGAAGGCATGAATCAGATACAAAAGGACAGACAGTGTTTCTCAGGTGAGGAAATAAAAAAAACTTAGATGCCAAACATTGGGATTGAGGTTGTTTCATTTTATTTTATGTTATTTTGATTTCAATTTTACTTAGTTAACATAGAGTGCAGTATTGATTTCTGGAGTAGAATTCAGTGATTCACTTACATAAAACACCCAGTGCTCATCACAAAAAGTGCCGTCCTTAATACCCTTCAGCCATCTATCCCATCCCCCTACCCATCTCCCTCCATCAACTTTTAGTTTGTTCTCTATCATTAAATGTCTCTTAGGTTTATTTCCCTCTCTCCCTTTCCCTGCCCCTTCCCATATGTTCATCTGTTTTGTTTCTTAAATTCCACATATGAGTGAGATCATATGATATTTGTCTTTCTCTGACTTATTTCACTTAGCATAATACACTCTAGTTCTATCCACATCATTGCAAATGGCTAGATATCATTCTTTTTTTTTAGACTTATTTATTTATTTGAGAGAGAGAGTGTGAGAGAGAGAATGGGTAGGGAGAGCGGGAGAGGGAGAGGGAGAAGCAGAGTCCCCAGATGAGCAGGGAGCCTGATACGGGGCTGGATCCCAGGATGCTGGGATCATGACTTGAGCTGAAGGCAGACACTTAACCGACTGAGCCACCCAGGTGCCCTCATTCTTTTTTTTTTTTAAAGACTTATTTATTTATTTGAGAGAGAATGAGAGAGCACAAGCAGACGGAGGAGTAGAGGGAGAAGGAGAAGCAGGCTCCCTGCTGAGCGGGGAGCCCAATGTGGGGCTCGATCCCAGGACCCTGAGATCATGACTTGAGCTGAAGGCATACACTTAACTAACTGAACCACCCAGGTGCCCTGAGTGAGGTTGTTTGAGATGAAGAAGTTGGAAACTTGATTCTAGGAAAAGGAAATAGATTACTTCACATTTATGGGCTTACGAGATAAACAAAAATTAAATTTATCTCCAAAGATTATTTTAAAGTAAATTTGTTAAGGATTTATGGCATATCTCTATTGTGAAATAAAATGTTTAACCTTTCTAATGAAAGTTTAGTACTGATCTTAATCTTGCTATACATAAACACTAGACCCAAATTTTATGTGACTCTGCAGACATAACTATGTCATTAATTCTTCAACAATAAGGGCCTAAGCAGTGAACCAAATTTAGATTTGGTAATTTAAAATTTAATTTTCGTAGTACGGCCTTGCATCCAAGATTCATAAAGAATGGCATAGTCCATTTACAATTTGGCAAAGGATTAGAGGTTATTTCAAAATGTCCTGATTTCTTTTTTCCATTATCTGTTTATAAAAACCACTCGTATAAAGAGAGACACCTGGGGGCACCTGGGTGGCTCAGTCAGTTGAGCATCTGACTCTTAATTTCAGCTCAGCTCCTGATCTCAGGATTGTGAGATTGAGCCCCGCGGCATCAAGCCCCATGTGGAGCCCCATGTCAGGCTCTGTGCTCTCCTTCTGCCCCGCCCCTCCTTCCTCTCTAAAAAAAAAAAAAAAAAAAAGAGAGAGAGAGAGAGAGACAGAGACCTGCCTTTTGTCTCTATGCATAATAGAGTCATTGTTTTTGAAACCAGATTACCATTAGTAACGAATTACTATTAATAAACAATAGGCATTTAAAATAAACGTATCAAAGCTATAGAAGGAGTAGAGATAATCTGCCTACCCTGCACATTCTGCCTAGTGCTAGAATATTGGGTCAAACTACATGCTGTGCATTCTGAGGCAAGGGATTACCACTTAATCCACCTCCTTGATAGCACTCAATGCTACATTCCTAATTAGTCACCAATCAGTACTTGTTGACTTTTATAAGCCGTATTACTTGCCTATTCCCTCGACTTCTTCCAGCTAGAGGTCCTCCTCTTCCTCTGAGCAGCATATTCGGACTATATTTATCTTATGCCCTTAGTTTTTCTGAGTTATGAGGACAGAGACATTGTTTGTTATCCTTCTATTCCTTACAGTGCCTGGTACATGTGGACACCAAACAGGTATTGGCTGGAGGAATATTTAAATGAAATGATATTTGAAAAGTAAGTAAGAGGGTTGGAGGACTTCTTCTAGCTCCATACCCTAAAACTGCTTGAGTATCTCTGATAAAATACATTAAGGTTTATATTTGTACTTGTAAATATAAAGTATAGAAAGTAGATAAATAAGAATCTGTACTCATGTGTTTTGCTCCCCTTACAAGGAAATCTTTACACATCACAAATTACATGTATTTTATTCATGATGCTATTACTGGCCCTTCACATTCTGAATGTGAAGTAATACTTATGACGAATAATACGCTAGGATATAAGCCATCTAATTTTTTTCTAAATGGGGCTGCTAATCTTCTAGCAAAAATGTTTGTCTCCAGTCCTTTTTTTCTAAATATTGTGGTTCCTCTTAGAAAACAGATTATTTCTCTTGAGCATTATAAACTTAGATCTCTGCCTTCCTAGATGCATTTTCATCAAAGTATTTTTCCATGACTTTTATAGTCATGGTGTGCGAGAGTGGAAGGAAGAACATTAACATTTTTTCATTGCCAGTTAAGTGGAAAGTATTGTATTAGGCAACTTTATATTTGGTGCCTTGGTCAATCCTCATGAAAGAGCCTATGAGTATGCCATTTTACATATGAAGAAACCAAAGCTTAGAAAGATTAACCCTCTTTCTCATTGTCTTATAACCAACAGTGGAGCTATGATTTAAACCTGGGTTCACTTCACTTTGAATCCTATAGTCTTTCTTTTTTTTTTAAATAAATAAAAATAAAACTATTTAAGCAATCTCTACACCCAGTGTGGGGCTTGAAGTCACGACCCTGACATCAAGAGTTGTACGCTCAAAAAAAAAAAAAAAAAAGAGTTGTACGCTCCTCCAACTGAGCCAGCCAGGCACCCCTGAATCCTATAGTCTTTCTACTGAATCTGTGAACATTAATGCAAAGTAAGAGAAGGCTGGAATATTTTATTTCACTCTACCTAATAGTGGATAGAAGGTAGTAAAGGAAGGAAGCATAAATGTACACACAGAGGTACCTGCCTAATAATTGGTTTGTTTAAGGTGATTTGAATTATCCAAAGATGTAAAATATCATTTTGAACAGGCTACATTATTACGGTTTTTTATCATTATGAAAAAATTATCTTTTAAACAACAAAAGCAGCCTTTGTAAAATGTCTTTGCATTTCTAGGTGTGTAAGAGTTAAAACTGAAATATTTAGCACTTCTGATGCCTTCCAGTCAAACCAGGATTTGAAGATAGGTAATTGTTATAAGTTCTAGAAAGCCATTCTAACTGTGATCTACCTAATGACTTTCAGGGTGCCCAAAGAACCAGAATGTCCTGACCAGTGGCAAGCTTCTTTCTGCCTAGAGGGAAAGTACCTTTAATTGCTTCTTTCTGCCTAGAGGGGAAAGTACCTTTAATTGCTGACTCAGCCAGTAGAGCATGTGATTCTTAATCTAGGGGTTGTGAGTTCAAGTCCCACATTGGGTGTGGAGCCTCCTTTTAAAAATAATTAATTAATTAAAAAATAATTGCACCGACGATCAACAAAAAAACCCAAAAATATTTACAAGTAAACATAGAAATGAATAATATTTCAAACTTTTTGGATTCTTTTCACATTGAGAAGGTGGAAAGAGAAGGGAGCTGATGGGGCGCCTGGGTGGTACAGTTAGTTGAGGTTGAGCATCAGACTCCTGGTTTCAGCTCAGGTTGTGATCTCGAGGTGGTGAGGTCGAGGGGACGTGGAGCCCTGTTTTGAGCTCCCAGCTCAGATGGGAGTTTGCTTAAGACTCTCTCCCTCTCCCTTGCCCTTCCCCTGCCCCCTGTGCATGTTTGTGCTCTCTCCCTCTTTCAAATAAATAAATAAATCTTTTTAAAAAGAGAGAGAAAGGGAGCTGACATTTACTGAATACTACAGTCTGCTTTGAAGAGATGTTTTGGATTCACCAGGTCAATATTTTATATAGGGTCAAGCAGATATGAGACAGTGGGCTCATTCGGTAATGCCCACTGCTACACTCTTTTTCACCATGGGGAGCAATCTGTCAAGAAAAATATGATCTTGATTGTGGCTTTTATTAACATCTCCTATGAGCCTGTGGCTAGAAACCACCTATGGGTTAAATGGTGTGACTTTTTTTTTTTTTTAAGATTTTATTTATTCATTCGAGACACGGAGATACAGAGAGAGAGAGAGAGCACGAGCAGGGGGAGAAGCAGAGGGAGAAGCAGGATCCCCGCTGAGCCAGGAGCCGGACTTGGGGCTCGATCCTAGGACCCTGGGATCATGACCCGAGTCGAAGGCAGACGCTTAACCATCTGAGCCACCCAGGCGCCCCAAATGGTGTGACTTCTATATAGATAAAACATTTATAACAATGTTGAAAAATTCAGACTTGTACAGATAGGTAAGAGAGTAGTTTCAAATGCCATTAAACAGGACAGTTTTTTGGATCACATTTGCTCTCTCTCTCTTTAACAGTGTTATTTAGGTATAATTAACATATAATGAATGGCACATATTTAAAGCATACAATTTGATGTTTTCACATATGGGTACACTGATGAAGCCATCACCACAATAAAGGAAAAAAGAACATATTTATCATCCCCATGAGTGTCCTCATGCTTTTTTTAATCCTTCCCTCCCCCAGACTCAGGCAACCACTCACCTGCTTTTTGTCACTATAGACTAGTTTGCATTTCCTATAATTTTACAAAAATGGAACCATACAATGTGCATTCTTTTTGATCTGGCTTCTTTTACTCATCATAATTACTCTGGGATTCATCCACATTGTTGCATATGTCAGTAGTTCATTTCTTTTTATTGCCGAGTCCCATGCTGAGCATTAATATACGGCAATTTGTTTATCCATTTATTTGTGCATTTCCTGCTCTTCTTGGTTGACCCTGCTCTCCTTACCAAAATTACTTTCTCTGATTTGCAATTTCTGATTACACCCTTTGCATTTACCCAGTTAAGTGGACACCTGTGATTTTGACTGCCCTGAATCCCTTTCCTCTTATATTTGTTAATAGCACCTTCTGTCCCTTGAACAAGTGCATCTCCTCCACTCCAGGTGGTCTGCTGGGACTCTTCTGATTAGAGGATGGATACATATGACTGAGGTTGGACCAATCAGAGTCCTTCCTCGGAATTTTCTGAATGGATTGCCTTTCCTTTGGATTAGGCATTATGAGGGCATGGTCCAGGGATGTCAGTGAGCATGAAAAGAAGCCTGAGGAATGAGAGGTTGGCCCACAGACTGAAGCCCACAGATGAGAGACGAAGTGACTGTGTTCTGAGGCAGACTTCCTAGATCCAGCTGATAATAAAGCCTGCTTATCCCCGACAGTCCACATTTTGATTAAGTGGACAGTAAGATTGCCTTCATTTTCTTTTTTTTCTTTTTTGGAGGGAACCTCTCATCCCATATTCTCAGCACATGTGATTCAGGTGAGGCAAACTCCACCTTGGTTTTAAGGGTAGAGCATATGTGGCCCATCACTCAGTTGCCTTGGTCACAGTGACAGTTCATGGATTCAAGCTGGGCTAGTTAGAGCTAATGTTCATGCTTACTGGGATATTGCTCCCTCTTTTCTGGAAGACTTGAACCAGCAAGTACAGAGCTACAAATATTGCAGCCATCTTTTGACTTAATGGGCAGATGAGCCAGGGCTGCCAAAGGCAGAACCAAAAGGAGAAAAACCGGGTCCCGATGACATTGTGTGGGATGTTGGATAAGATGTCTCTGAAGCCTGCAATACCCCTGGTTTTTGAAGTTCTGTAAACAAAATCCCTTTTCTTTATAAGTTATTTGAGTGGTTACTCATGTCACTTACATGCAATTTTTGAAAGTTACAGTAGAGATGCTTTACGTTCATTATCTCTTTTAATACAACCTGGCAGGTATGTTACTATCCTAACTTTATATATGGGGAAACTCTTAGTTAAGTAACTTACCAGAATCTTACAGTGGCAAAACTAGGATGCCCATCCAGTCCAACTATTGCAAAGCTCAGTTCCTATGCAATACTGCTTTGGGGCTGGAACACTGACCTGCTTAGCTTTGTGTTTTTCTCTTCTAGTACATGAAGTTTAACACTGTGAACATCTGTGGCTTCCATATTGCTGAAATAAAAGTATATTTCTAAGACTTAATCCTTCTCTGCCCCTGCTTTTTACCTTTCTTACTGACTTTTTCATTTTTAATTTCTCCTTTTTTTCAATGTTAAATACCAACTATTTGCTCCACTCTCCTCTTCATGGGTGATCCCATGGTCATGCTGACTTGGGCAAGGCAAAGTTGGTTTACTAACAAACTTGCCCTTCTGAACTCATAGCTAAAGATTAGGATTACATGTACACATCAGTCTGATGAATATTCCTAGGAGCAAATCACTGGGGCAAATTTTGAAGATGACAAAATCATAAGGCCTCTGGTATCCCTCCCTTCTCTCATTCTTTAAAAGGATTCTTTAAAAGGATGAAAGGCCAGTGATCATTCTGACAAGCCCCTGAGAAAATGGTTAATTGCCACATCCTCTTTTTAACACCCTTAAGAGGGAAAAAACCTTTACTGCCCTAGCTCCCACTTTTCAACAATATATATATATTTTTAAAGATTATTTATTTATTTATTTGACAGAGAGAGACACAGTGAGAGAGGGAACACAAGCAGGGGGAGTGGGAGAGGGAGAAGCAGGCTTCCCGTGGAGCAGGGAGCCCGATGCGGGGCTCGATCCCAGGACCTGGGATCATGACCTGAGCCGAAGGCAGACGCTTAACGGCTGAGCCACCCAGGCGCCCCAACAATATTTTTTTTTAAGAGAGAAATTTGTTAAGTCTGAAGATGGCTCCATGTTGTGCTTCATTTTTCAGGAGGCTCAAATCAGCTTTAAATATATTTTATTTGATGAAGAGCCCACCTCGGATCTCTTTCAGGAGGCAGAACATCAATCTAGTTAAGAGCAGTTAATATCACAAGGTTTAAAAAGGAAAGAAAGAAAAACAATTTAATCCCTCCTTAGTCTTTTAATAGAGACTCATGGGGAGCCTTACTGGAAACCTGGAGATTAACACTCCCTAAGCATTTTGTCAACAACTAGAGAACAACTTCATTTTGAAACATAATGTTTGAAAATTATGTCTTCCTTAACTGCCAAGACTGAGTTTGGTTCCTGGATTCATTTCCTTTGTGAGGACACATGACATCACTTTCCTGAAAGCTTTTTATAATGCTCCCTGGACTGCACCAAATTTCTCGTATGTTACCAAGCCTTTACGGATAAATCTAGTACTGCAAATTAGAAATTTTAGATGTAGACAGTAAAGAAATCTCTCTACCCAAATTTGAAACTTGTGTATCTATGGAGATACTTTGATAATGATTTTTAAATAGAACTGGGTCTGTAAAATCTGTATAGTTAACCTTGAAAGTGATGGGTTACAGCTGTATCATTATGCAATGGTATAAAGTTATTTTGCAAAAGTTGGGATGATACAAAATATTTATAAAAAAATAAATGTTAAGGTAAGGTGACCTGTTTTGTTTTCAAAGCAGGTTAAAAAAAATCCTTTGATACTACTCTTTTCTCATCTGCAGTTTCATTTTTACTAAAAGCAAAATTATTTTGCTCAAGAGATATTACAGGGAAGATAGTTAATTGCTGCCCTTAGTTTGATTTGCTTCACTCTTATTGCAAACAAATAGATCTATTATATGGTTCAGCCTAACAAAATAGCACATAAAACCAGACAAAAAGCTTTTTCCCAGTTTGGTAACTTAACTAATTTCTTTGAGAATTTTTTACAGCTAATAATAATTGGAAATGGTCCAGAAATTCAGACATGTGGGAAATTGTTTTTGTAAACAGATGAAGCTGTGAATTGGTGCTGTACAGAGCCGTGGTTCTCAATCAAACTGTACTGTGTAGCAGATTTCTAGAGGACTTAAAACACTTTGCTGGGCTCCATCCCAGAGTTTCTGATTCAACTGGTCTAGAGTAGAACCTGAGAATTTTAATTTCTAAGACATTCCCAGGTGATATTGCTGCTGCCACTGATTCAGGGATCATGGTTTGAGAGCAACTGAAAACAAGCTTCAGTGTCTCTTTTCCATATCTTATCTGGATATGTTTCACATTTGTTTCCCAGGCTTATGTCAATCCCAAAGTGTGAAGCACAACGAAGATTCTCTGACTACATCCCCTTCTACTCTCTCTGTCCGAAGTTCAATGACCTTCACATTCTCCCCCTTCAAACATCCCCTTTCCCAAGGCTGGAGAGTAAATGCCTAATGCTCCAAGAGAGGTTTCCCAATTGTGCTCATCAGCACATGTGCCCCTCAATATGTTCATATACATCCTGTGATGAAGCCATTCTACGGTCAGAACATTTTGGGATACACTGGCTTAACTGGAAAGAAAATTACTTTCCAGCTCAGAACTTCTGAGTTTTTAATATGCAAATGTACGTGGTGAATTTCCCAAAGGGAGATGAAGTATGTGGCATTTCCCAAGTGGATTTGATCTTGGAATTCTTCTTCAACCCTCTCTCTCACCATGTGCTAGGGAATGTTTATTAACCATAGTTCGGGAAATTCTTAAGTAATTTTATAATTTATTTTACAAGGTTAGAAAAGTCTATATTACAACTCACGAGAAAAACTAACTTAGCATGCCAAAAACATTATGGGCAAATTTTAAATCAGTTTAGAAGAGTAACTAAATAAATGTACTCATTATTTTGACTGCACGTGACTTTTTTTTTAATTGTGATAAGATCAGATAACATTTAAGTGTACGTTACAATATTGTTAACTTTAGGCACAATGTTGTACAGCAGATCTCTAGAATTTATTCATCTTGCCTAACTGAAACCTTATACCTGTTGAACATCAACTCTCCATTTCTCCCACTCCCCAGCCCCTAGCACTCACCCTTCTACTTTCTGCTTCTGAGTTTGACTGTTTGGGATACTTCATATAAATGGAATCATGCTGTATTTGTCTTCTGTGATTGGCTTATTTCACTTAGCATAGTTCTCAAGTTTCATCCATGTTTTTGTACCACTTCCTTCTTTTTTACAACTGAATAATATTCCACTGTGTGTATATGCCACATTTTCTTTTTTCATGTGACCTTTTTGTGATCAAATAACCTACTGAGAGATATAAAGAAAGAACCCAAGGCTTTTAGCTTCTGCTGCTCATCAGGTTTTTCTGGACCTCATCCCCTAAGTCCTGTTCCTCTTGCCCAATTTCTTTTCCATTAGTTTTTCATTTTCTTCTGTATATTTCTCATGAGTATAAGTTCTTAGGAATTCCTTAAATGAGTTACATGTTTATTGCTTGTTTCTATCACTAGAAAACAGTTCCATGAGGGCAATATCTTATCTGTTTTATTCACGTTTATATTTTCAGTGCTAGAACAGTGCCTGGCACATCATATGTAGTCAGGAAATATTTTTTGATGTAAAGAATAAGTAAATCAATACAATCATTATCTCAGTTTTAATTATGAAATATTTGTTATGGTAATAATAGACATAGGAAGAAGAAAGGGTGCTCTTCAGCAGCTTTAGATGAAGTAATTAGGACAATCTTTCGATTTCTAATGGAGTAATTCCAATCTAATAATTTATAAGGGGAATTATTGATGTGGAACTCAGGATGTGCTTTTGTAGACTCACTTTTATTATGATTTTTAATATTTACTAAGGGACCAAAAAAGGACAATTATTTTTTTAAATAAGACAAGTTTGTGAAAAATGCTTGGCATGTAAGTAGGCCTTATACAAATACCAATTTTTCTAACTCTCTAAAAGACCTCTAAAAATGATGCTATCTAACACTGATGTTATATTTTTGGTATGTTACAAAATTCTCTGACTTGGACAAATTGAAAGAGCATCATTAACAGTATTTTTTTTTTAAAGTACACTTGTTCTAAAGGAAAGGTTGTGTTCTATATTTGCATTCGCATAGGAACGATAAGCAAGTGTAAAATATGTGCAGAGCATAAATGTTGCTAATTTATGGATCCTGGTAATTTTAGAGACATGGGAGAAGTCTGAAATGTATGATTTTTGTTGGATATTACAGTAGATACATTCAACTTTTCCCAACAAAATAAGAGAAAGAAGTCAGGAGGCATTGTTTTTAGAGGGAAAAGGATTCATCCAGGAATCCAAGAAGATAATTATCAGAAGTCCTTACGACATAATGTGATTTGAAATTGCATTAAAAACTTACAAAATCTATTTCTGAGTATTGAAATGGAAAAATATTTATATCTCACTTTAGCAGATTTTTATGTGGTTTAAAATTTTTTCTTGTTTAGGTTGTCACATCCGGTCCCCATTCTTGTCTTTTCTATCCTCTCCTTATCTCCCTCTAGGGGTTTGTTTTTACTTTCTGCTTTTATCCTTATTAGTGGGGGAAAAAAAAAAATGGGTCAGTATTACTTTAGTTTGTCTTCACTTTCACTCTGCTGTTCATTCCTGAACCAGCTTTTAGCCTCTGGGAAAGAACAAAGTAAAAATATTTACAGAAACTGGGCCAACCTCTTGACGCCCCGTCTCCCCAAGAAAACAAAACCTAACCAAGGGCAACAGTAGTTCCTCTCTGTTCTCCTATAGCACCTTTTATTTCCTTTCTCATAAAGTTCAGAATTTTCTTATAACTGCTTACTGAATATCTTTCATCCTAGCTAGACTCAGTCCTTTGAGGACCTGGTGTATTGCCAAGAACACAATATAAAGAAATTAAATGAATAAATGCCGCGTGCGTGAATGACTGCTGCGCAGCTACCCCCTCCACCCATAATAAAGGAGAAAAGTTGCGAACAACATGCTCAGGTGCGGGCCCTTTGACATCAACTCTCTAGAAAACCAGTAGAGAACTGCGGCACTGGTGTCTTAATTACATAATTACTTGGATAATTTAAGCAAGAGTTTTGTTTTGTTGGGGGGTGGGAGAGAGATGAAGGGGCTGAATTACCCAGGTAATTTCTTTCCCAGTCGCTGTGGAGCGGCCCTACCAAACCGTCTCCACCTGCTCACCTTCCTACCCTCAGAGAGAAGGAGGCCCCCACCTCGGGGCGGGGGATTTCCCGGGGATACCCCGCCCCTCCCTCTAGGCCCCGCCCCTGGACCGCCAGCTCCGCCCCGCTGCCGCCGCCAGCAGGGGTCGCGCTGCCCGCGGCGAGCTGCTCAGGCGGGGGTGGGGGAAGCTTCCGCGGCGGGTCGCTTTTCTCTGCTGCTGCTGGTTGGATCGTTTCAATAAAAGTCTTTTTTCTCGCTCGCTCGCTCGCTCGCTCGCTCGCTCTCCTCCGGGGAACAGGCGGAGGCGTCAATCCGCAGCCGCCGAGTGAGAAAGCGACGCACACGCAGCGAACGAAAGCGGCCGCCCGCCGTCTCCTGAGCTCTTCACGGTCCCGCAGCAGAGAAGAAGGAGCCGTCGTCCGAGCGGGCCGCCGCGGCCGGGCGTCGGCACCTCCCTGGCAGTCTCGCTCCCTCCCGGGCTCCTCCGAGGGGATTAGTGGGCTGCCCTCGCGGCTCGGCGGCCCGGGAGCCATGTTGTCCGGGGGGCTTGGCAACGCGTGAGGAACCCGCGGCCCCTCCCGACAGCTCCGGACCCTAGGCGAGAGCCGGAAGGCGGCAGCGGAGGCCTGCGCCTCGGAGGCGCCGTGGGTCTGCCAGCCGCTGGGACCCGGACCTGCATCCGGTCGCCGCGGGCGTCGGCGGAGCCGCTTACCCTCCGCGCCTCGCCTAGCGACGCGGCCCCCGCACTTGCTGGTGAGTTGGCGGCCGGCGGGGCTTTTCCCGCTGCCCGGCGGACCCCGAGCCGAGGGGGCGGGAGGGTGCTTGGGACGGAGGGTCGGGGCGGGCGGCTGTTGGGGGCGCAGGAGGCTCAGGCCCGGCCGGGAAGTTGAGAGAGGGAGGCGCGGCCAGGGGAGCTCCGAGTGCCTGTCGCCCCTCCGGTCCAGCGCGAACCCTGGGTCGCCGAGGCATTTCCGGGGGTGGGGTGGGGTGCGGTAGCTGACGGGCTCCTTCGCGGGGGGCGCCTGCAGTCGCCGCCGCCTCCGGTGCTTGCTGCCCATTTGGTCTCCGGGGGAGGCCGGTCTCCCCCGAGGCCCGCAAGGGAGGAGGCAGAAAGTCCCCCGAGACACAAAGATTCCCCTCGGCGGGGGTGGAGCCGCAGGCGCGGGCGGCTGAGGGGAAGGAAGGGCGCGAGTCCGCGGGAGGTGGGCGAGGAGGCGGTGGCGGCCGCGGCGCTTGCAGCTCCTTGGAGACGCCAGGGGTGTGAGCGGGTGGCGAGCGCCGAGGAGGAGGAGAAGCCCTCGCGTGGGGAGCCGGCCGAGACAAAGATCACCGCAGCCTCCTGCTGGCGGGTCACACCCCTGCGCGTGGGTCAAGGGCTGAGGCGGAGGGAGTGTGGGAAACCCAAAGAGCCGATGGGGGGCGGGGGGGAATGGGGAGCTGCCAAGTATTGTCGTCTCCGTTGCAGTTGCTTTTCTCAGCATTTTTGTGCCCGATGCTCTGGCTCCCCAACTCAGCTGGATAGCTCCAGATTCCCTGCCTCCTGTCACCCCCTCACTGCCACATTGACTCTCTCGTGGTTTTCCCCTCATTCTTTTCACTTTTCACCCACTCCTTTTCGGGTAAGCAGTATTTTGCCTTCAGCTTGGGGGAACGTCTGCTAATGACAGGATGCCTGAGCTTGTTCTGACCCTGAACTGCCTTGAACTCCTCTCTCTTCCTCCCACCCTTTCCTTTCTGGGATCTTATAATGTCACATGGCCACTAACAATTAGCTTTTCTTTAAAAATGGCAAAAGCATAGCTGAAATCCGTGGCGCCCCTCCTTTATATTGATTCGTCCACTAAAGACACGTCGTTGGTTATGCTTTATCACCTCTTAGCCAAATAAATTTTCTAGATAACAAAAGTGGCAAATTTTTTTCGAGTCTTGGCTCTTCCTAGGGTCAGCAAAGTGTGTTCCTGGCAGCCAGACCTTCTGTCACTTATCAGGAAATGCTTGACTTAAAGACACAATTCTTTCCTCAAACTTTGCTGATTCTTTCTTGAGTCTCTGTTGAGGGATTTCTTTTAAAAGGCGCTTGTGTAAGAAGGTCAAAGTAACAAATTTGAGTTACTGTATTTTAGACTTGTTAACCATTGGGCAGAAGAAAATGAATGGGATTTTAAGATCTTTTGATGCCTTGAGTCAACGAAAGCCTCCGTTGAAGCTAGAAATAAGGTTCGATGAAATTTTAAGAAAAAAATTCGCTAGCTGTAGTATCATTGGTTTTTTTGTTAATGAAGTCATATCAGTCTTTGTAATTCTAACATCTGCATACTTCCATAAACAACGGTTGTAACAAAAGAAAAAATGTGGCTGTATTTAAGGAATAGTCTTTTTATTGCGGAGAATTTTGGCATATAAAAGCGTTACTCTTTTATCTGGTGGACTGTCTCATAGGCCAGAAACACTAACAGTTTGAATGCTGGACTTCAAAGAAAATAGCTGTCTTTGAATTTAAGCTGTTTTAAAATATTTTTTACAGCGAAAATAGACATTGAATTATGAACGGAAAGAAATGAAAAGTAAAGCCTGTTTGATATAGCAAAGTTACTATTGATACCATTCTCTCAACAGTCATATCTTGCTGCCATTAAAATGTTGACGCTGGGGCGCCTGGGTGGCTCAGTCGTTGGGCGTCTGCCTTCGGCTCAGGTCATGATCCCAGGGTCCTGGGATCGAGCCCCATATCGGGCTCCCTGCTCCGCGGGAGGCCTGCTTCTCCCTCTCCAACTCCCCCTGCTTGTGTTCCTGCTCTCACTATGTCTCTCTCTGTCAAATAAATAAATAAAATCTTTTAAAAAAAAAAATAAATAAAAAATAAAATGTTGACGCTGTAAAAATTGTAAAAGGTGTTTCAGTCTAGGGACCAGTATCTGAATTGTGGGACTCCCTACCCCACTCTTACCACTTAACACTTTTCAGATATCTTTGTCAAATTAACAGGTCATATCATTAGTAATCAATGTTTTATGTAACAGTTATCAAAAGGCCAAAAGGAAGGTACAATGTTTTTTCTTTCTGCATATTTATTAGTATTTAATTAGATTATTGAAGTTTAATTCTTGGAAGTCTAAAAAGTTACTGAAGATTTATGGGTGGTGGGATTCATGGATGAATAAAAATACAGTTCTGTATTTTCCAAATTTTTACATTCATTTTCAATCAGAAAAAAAAGTGTATAAAGTATGAAGCCTTGTTAATAACCTAATTTTCCTATTGCTAGAAGAAACTAATATAAAATAGTTTATTTTCATCCTTGAACTAAGGCCCGATAAAGTCACAGTGTTAGTTATTTGAAATAGTGCAGCCTGCCAGATGTGCTCTGGTTACCTGAAGGGAGAAAGATACATAGTCAGGAAAGATGAAAGTGGAAGAATTGATTCCGTGTATGGTAGCGATCCAATATATGGTGGTAGCTTTGTATATCAGTAATCTTGTTCTAATAAGTCATTTGTTTTACAAAAAATAGAAAAATTAAATTTTATTTTCTGTAGTGCAGAATAGTTGTGTTGACTAAACAGATTTTAATGTATATAGTTTTCAGATATTGCTCCAGTTCTATGATTATGCTGGAAAGAGATTTCCACCAAATTATTTTATATAAAATAATTTACTCTGTTGAGGCTTTTGTTTTTCCCATTATTTTCAGCAATATTTTTCTTCTTTCTCTTTATTTGTGAAATAGTACTAAACAACTGCAACTATTGTGAGTAGTAGAAACTATAATGGCAACTGAGGAAGATATTCAGAAGTGAAGATGATTTCCTTTAATATTAGGAAAAATTATCTGTGAACACAAAATTTTTTCCCTGCTATTTTCTTTGTTATTGTCTAATAGTGCTGAATATTTATAAGGCATTACATTTTGAATCTTTATTACTGTTCTCTAATCTTTATAAAGATTGCAGCATCATGTCATGGCATTTTTTTTTTAATAGCTTTTATACTTCCACGGAGGATAATTACTTAGCGAATGTGTTGCTGTGTTGTAGAAAAAGGACGTTATGTTAAATTCAGCTTGTAAAAATACTCATTAGAGTATTTTATCCATTTTAAAAATTGCCTCCTTTTATATATGTGAAGGAAGACTAGTTTTAGGTTCTTTGAATTTTGAATGTGTAATTTTTGCTTAAACTTTTAAATGGGAAAGTTATTTAGAGTGCATTTTATAAACTGATATGGCATTTTGTGTTTTAAATGATGAAGATAAAATAGGCTTATGGCATTTAAAATTACGCTTTATATAGTACTTGTGAGGTTAAAAAATTGACTAAATAGGAAACTTGGTATAGTTGACTAGCATTCAACCTACAGTGTTGGCAATTTCTTTGAACTGGAGGGAGGACCTTTCTTTTTTATTTTTATGAGATATTTACAATATTAAGCCAAGAATTCTTACTGTCATTAGTGGATTCTTTGTCATTATTTTGCTCCCAGCCTTTTTAGTTGATAGCTACTTGCATATCTGCAAAATACTGACCTGGAAAGAGTAATTGCCAGGTGCCAGGAAAATGTATTGAATGTATGTGAGTGTGGCTTACCTTTCCTAGCCTGTTTCCTCTCTCTGTTGGCCAACTTGGAAAACCAGTAAATAGCTACCAATAAATCTAATGGGGGGGGGTGTCTCCTATAAATAACGTTCTGCAGTAACATGATAATACTGTACGTGAGGAGGTAGATTTACAAATCCGTGGCATATTGGGATGAATGAAAATTATCTTGCTCTCCAAAGTCTCCTTTTAAAATTATTTTTTGAGGGCGCCTGGGTGGCTCAGATGGTTAATTAAATGTCTGCCTTCGGCTCAGGTCATGATCCCAGGGTCCTGGGATCGAGCCCTACATCGGGCTCCCTGCTCCTTGGGAGCCTGCTTCTCCCTCTTCCTCTCTCTCTCTCTCTGTCTCTCATGAATAAATAAATAAAATCTTAAAAAAAATAATAAAAAATTATTTTTTGATATAAACGTGTGAAAGAAATTAAACTTATTTCTTTTGCTAGGTGTACCATGTCAGGTGTTACTTTGTTAAATCCTCATAGTAAGCCCATCATCTAAGTATTGTGTCTGTTTTTCAAATAAAGACACAGATGCCTTAGATTAATTATCTCTTAGGTTCTACCTCTATGGTGAAGCTGGGGTTCCAGTTTTGGTGTTCAAACCATTTTATTACAACACTGCCATGGGGATGTGATGTTAAAAGGTTCATGTTAAGTGCCTGCTGTAGCAAGAACTAAAAAGTGGTAAATTAAAAAGCTCATCAAAATTAGATTTAAATTCCATTGAATTAGTTTTACTGCACACAAAAAAATTGATCTATACAAAATGTGTAAGAGAGGACATATTTATAACTCAATGAATTAAAGGTACTAAAAAGATACTGAAATGTAGATTTATTTTTAATCATGGATTTATCAATCAGTTTGGGCACAATGTAAAATGAATATAGGTACTGAAAAGCAAAAATAATTATACTGTATATTTACTCTCATTATTACCTTCATGTTTACTTACTCATTTTGATTTTACATGTGTTAAAATTAGTTTGCATTACGCATATGCCATAAAAGAGAAGACAGTGCAGATGCATGTTGCATTGGTTGCTTCCCTATTCGGTGAGAATTTGCCTTAAGGTAGATAAATTTTCTATCTATATCTGTACACAGGTAAATACGTATTGGTTTTTGGTTTTGGTATTGTTTAAGGAAAGCATAAATTTTGATCCTGTGTTTTTATTGTAGCTGTATACCACCAAAAATGGAAATATCAAATCAGATAATACATTTTTGGCAATAACTTTTTACACTGAAAGCCACCCCTTATGATGAAAATATTGTAAATTAGTATTGTTGATATATATCCTATCTCTTATTCCACTTGAAGCATAGAAACTTACTTGACCTCAAGGTAGTCCGCTAAAGTGGAAAAACAAAGATTTGCTTTGTTTTGTTTTGTTGTCACAAAAGTTAATTTAAAAAAGGTTTTTGTCAGTGGGTTTTATTTATTTATTTATTATTATTTTTTAATGTAGGCTTTATATCCAACATGGGGCTGGAAATCACAACCCTGAGATCAAGAGTCACATATTCTGTACCAAATGAGCCACGCTTGTGTCCCTTGTCAACCTTTTAATAGCACATCCTTGTTTCTTTTTTAAATTTTTTAATTCTTTTTTTTTTTAAGATTTTATTTATTTGACAGAGGGAGACAGAGCGAGAGAGGGAACACAAGCAGGGGGAGTGGGAGAGGGAGAAGCAGGCTTCCCGCGGAGCAAGGAACCGGATGCGGGGCTCGATTCCAGGACCCTGGGATCATGACCTGAGCCGAAGGCAGACGCTTAACGACTGAGCCACCCAGGTGCCCCTCCTTGTTTCTTTTTATGCACGTGTTAGTGTAAATACTTTAAAGAATACTCTAAATTTTATATGCATATTTGTAAACAGTGGGAAAAGGACCCAAGAATAATTTCACTATATTCTAGGTTAGTTACTAATTCACTTTGGTCTTCTCAAACATATATTTAGTTCTTCTATTCTTATAATTGATGGTTAATATTTGTTAATAGTATGAGCTAATGTTAAAGGTTGGTAAAAATTAATATTTATGAAAAATCAAGTAACAGCATTGAAGCTCTTATTACTCCAAATTTAGAGACATTATCCTTTAAATTAGCTAATATGTAAAAAAAAAAACAAACAGCTAATATGTACTTTTAAGTATTATGTTTAAAATAAACCTTTTTTGGGGCGCCTGGGTGGCTCAGTCGTTAAGCGTCTGCCTTCGGCTCAGGTCATAATCCTGGGATCCTGGGATCGAGCCCCACATCGGGCTCCCTGCTCGGCGGGAAGCCTGCTTCTCCCTCTCCCACTCCCCCTGCTTGTGTTCCCTCTCTAGCTGTGTCTCTATCAGATAAATAAAATATTTAAAAAAATAATAATAAAATAAACCTTTTTTGTAATTCCAGATCTTAATGTTTTATTGTACTGCTATTTCTGGTGGGAAGGAAGCTTTTTATTGATTTTTGAAGTAAATTTTGGATTCCTTAAGCAGCCTTTACCCCCTTGAGCCAGTCTTAATGAAAAAAAAATTTTTTTTGTTTGAGAGAGTGAGGAGGGGGAAGGGTGAGGGGGTGGTGCTGAGGGAGAGGGAGAGCGAGAATCCCAAGCAGGCTCCATCCTCATTGCAGAGCCCCAGGAGCCTCACATGGGGCTCCATCCCACCACACCGAGATCACAACCTGAGCCTAAATCAGGAGTCCATTACTTAACCAACTGAGCCACCCAGGCACCTCTTATTGAAATACTTTTAAGAAATGATCCTTTATGACTTTATTATGCTTAATATATTGGTTTTTCAATTTAGTGGTATTTATAATCAGTATTTTTAAAGCATTTGGTGTGTCCTAGGCATTGTGTTAGTCGTTGTATATGGTATACAATGAGGTGGTATTGTGAGGTAGTTTTGTGACATGTGAAATAACAGCAATGCTAATTGACTGGAATATTCTGCTCTTGACCCTATTCTCATGTTTTACATGTTCCGTGGACAATCTCATCTATATTTAGTGCTTTTTTTTATTACCTATATATTGAGGGTCTCTACATCTTTGTTTCTAATCCAGACCTCTTCCTGAATTCCTTCTAGCTACCTCCCAGCTATTGCTTCTTAGTGCTTCTTTATCAGAGCTGACTTTTTTTTATCCCCTACCTCCATTCCCAACCAACGGTAACGCACCACCATCAGCCTAGACACTAAAGCCAAAATCTTTGACAGATTATCTTTTCTATTATGCTCTACTCCCCTAGTCCAGTCTGTCACACCAAGTTTTGTTAATTTTATTTCCTAAATATCCTTTAGATTTATCCTTTCCTGTTGTTGCTTTCATATGTCAGGGTTTTGGAATGCCTGATCTGAATTACTATGTCTAATTTTGCCCATTTTAATCTAGCAGTTATTCATTCTTTACATTTGTATATGTTTTTTTTATCTTTCCTTCCCTTCCTTCCGTCTGTCTGTCCATCCACGTATCCATGTCTAAAGTGCGCTTGTCTGTTCTATACTAGCATTTATGGTCAGTGGTAGGATATAAAGATGAGGAAACTGGTGTATTAGTGCTGTGACACTTGAGAGAAATTCTCATTTTTGAGGACAAATGTCACTTCCTTTGAAGTCATCTTTGATCTACTCTGGTGGAGTTACGGTGATTCTACTATAGCATTTATGTTTACCATAGTACTTAACACATTGTTTTGTAATTATTTATTTATAAATCTCTCCTTTCTGGTTGGCTTTGTGCTCCAGAGGGACCATGCTTTTTTGGTATTCCCTCCAAATTAGGTATTGCTTAATGGAATGAGGAAGTGATGGGATTAGGAACTGATAAATTAGGGTCAGATTAGTCATCGAGTGAAAGAGTCAAGAGTCAGTTTTGATACAGGAGAAAATAAAAAGTCATCAAAAGTTTGGAGTTTTATTTATTTATTTTAAAGATTTTATTTATTTTATTTATTTTATTTATTTGACAGAGAGAGAGACAGCGAGAGAGGGAACACAAGCAGGGGGAGTGGGAGAGGGAGAAGCAGGCTTCCCGCCGAGCAGGGAGCCTGATGCGGGGCTCGATCCCAGGACCCTGGGATCATGACCTGAGCCGAAGGCAGACGCTTAACAACTGAGCCACCCAGGCGCCCCAAAAGTTTTGAGTTTTATTGTTACATGTAGGTGGTATTTGTGTGTGAGCAATCTGGAAGCGGTTTGTAGGCCAACTTGGAGAGGCAGTAACTTGGCATTATTGGGCCTTTTTAATTTCATGTGAATTGTACTAACTTGTTATCTTAGACAAATTGGAAATATAAAATTACAATATTTATATGTAAATAAAATGCCTATTTCAGAAGATCTGAAAACTTTGGTCAATATCAAGAGTAAAATTTGGTTTAGCTGATAAAATTTCATCCTTAATGAAATTGAGCTCTGTAGCTGTGTAGTACTAGAGTTAAATGCATTTACTGAAGTAAAGTACAAAATTGCATCCAAAAGGATAGAACAGTGCATTTATTGTCATCCCTGTTACCCTGATAGTTTATGTATACAGTTGACCAGGAATTTTGTTTTCATTGGGATTACTGTAATTAAATAAAAACTGCCTTATGGTCTACTTTTACAATTTAAAGACATTTTATTGATTTTTTAAAATTAAATTATACCTCTGTTATAGTAGTTACAGTGTAAGAACTGATTTATTTTAGAAATCAGAGATTATGGCTTGATGACATCTTGCGATGTGACATTTAAAAATGAATTTTTCACAATTTGTAAGATTCCGTGCCTTTTCATATTTCTCGACTTATTATATGGTCTTAAAACATTAAAACATTTTATATCAGCTACATTTTCATGATCATGATTTTTTTACCTGACATTTTATCATTTTAGGAACAGTGGAGTCAGCACTGTATTTTGCAGTAGATTTTTTTGCCCATAAATCTTTTTTTAATTAAAAAAAATTTTTTTTAAAGTAAGTTCTAACACCCAGTGTAGGGCCTGAGATCAAGAGTTGCATACTCTACTGACCAGGTGCCCCCGCCATAAAATCTTGAGCATAGATTTTTCCCTTCTTTCTCCAAATATTTACATTTCTGTTCTCCTCTAATCCCTTTTCTTCCCAAGAAATTATAAAGTGGTTGACAATTTTTTTATTTTATGTAGAATTTTTTGGAAAAAAATCTGAACTCTCATTTTTATTATATGTAGTTAGAATTGGTTATATGTGTTCATTTTTTTCCATAAAGAAACTACTTCAGTAGTAACTAATAATCAGGTGATCTTGAGCTCGTTACTTAACCTCTTAAGGGTCAATTTCTTCTGTAAAATTGGGAAATGCCGGAACCTTCTTCATGGGGTTGTGGGAATTAAATGATATGTGTAAAGCACTTTGCAAAGTACCTTGAACTTAGCACTCACAGCTGGCAATTTTTTTTTTTATATTACTCTTTGATATAATAGGAAGAATTATTGGTAGTGGTACTAGGAATGTTTTGCTGATCTATCCCTTCAGGTTGATTCCTTCAGGTTAAATAAGTGATTCACAAGGACAGTTGAATCAAAATCATCGCTTTTCCTTAGGACCATCCACATTTTTCTTGAAACCATTTGCCCTGTTGCCCTTCTTTAGACCTATGCTATACTGCTTGTTTGACATCTTAACAGTCTAGACTATTTGCTTTCCTTGTTAATGACTTTTATGTGTGACTCAGGTATTCTGAAGTCAAAATAGAGTAATCAGTCATATAGCTTATCCATCAAAAAAAGAAAATGGTTTTGCATTTTATTTTTTGTCATAAAGTTTGCTTGGGTATATACTATTTATTATTTTAGGTTTTTATTATCTTATGTTCTTCTAGGTCAGTGGCCTTAACCTGAACTTCAGAAGCACTCTTGTGATATAAAAAAATGAACAAAAACCAATTAGATGCCTCCGTGTGTGTATGTGTGTGCGTGATGTAAAATCTGAAGCTCTGTCCCAGAACAACTGAAGTGGAATCTCTGAGCTTGGTTTTTAAAATGTTAAAGGTGGGGCGCCTGGGTGAGGCTCAGTTGGTTAAACCTCTGCCTTCGGCTCGGGTCATGATCCCGTGGTCCTGGGATCGAGTCCTGCATTGGGCTCGCTGCTCAGCAGGGAGTCGGCTTCTCCCTGCTTGTGCTTGCTCTGTCTCTCTCTCTCTCAAATAATAAAATAAAATGTTAAAGGCAATGTTTAGAAATACTGTTTTAAGGTTTAGCACAGTGTTAAAGGGAGCAACCACTCATATAAATTAAATTTAAAGTAAAGGCAAAGTGATTAAAACTTTACATCATTGCATCTTATTTTTTCTCTTTTTATTCTTTTGAATTTTGTAGTTTTATGTCTTGGGGGTTTTCTTTATGTATAGAAGTCCTATGTTCCAATTATTTTATTTATTTTTTATCCTTTTAGTATCTTTTTGTTTTGCTTTTTTAGTTTGTTTTGTTAAAAGGTAAACTGAGGCATGTTAAAAATTTTTTTTTTCAAAGTTTAATGAGCATATACATTGATTGAATCAGGGAGCACCAAGTCAAAGGTTTTTACCTGTCCACCAACAGGAGCTGGGAGAGGGGGGAGATTTTTATAGAGAAGACACAGAAGCAAAGGGAATTATTTGATTGGTGATAGTTTAAGCATTTGCCTTATTTGGAAAGCCTAGTTGGCTGTTTGTGATTGGTTGTTCTTAAGTTTTGTTTTCTCAGATTCTTGTGCAGTGACTCTGGCTTAGGTTTTGGTTTGCTTACCTAGGGTACCAAGGCATTGGAGCCACTTTCGTCTAATGGCCTTCTTATTTAATACTTGAACAAGTTCTTTGAGTGTCTTATTGTTTTCTATCTGTACAGTCTCAATTATTATTTTTTAAATATTTTATTTGTGAGAGAGGGAGAGAGAGACAGAGCACAAGCAGGGACGGGGCAGAGGGAGAGGGAAAACAGACTCCCCACTGAGCAGGGAGCCCGACATGGGACTCGCTCCCAGGACCCTGGGATCATGATCGGAGCTGAAGGCCAACACTTAACTGACTGAACTACCCACGTGCCCCTCAATTATTAGGTTTTTGAAAATTATTTGTTAAATATAAGAACCTAATGTAGAAAATAGACCATAGTCTAAATATCCTAGCAGTGGTTATCATCTTCAAATATTCCCTTTGTCTTTTTTCATATGTAGAACTTAATATTTTTGTTTAAGATCCTTTTTATAATATCAGTTTTTTTAAATTACCAAATAATTCTTATGGCTATCATTTTCATTGGTTATAGCAATGTATCAAAAGAAGTTTACCCATTTCATAGTGTTTGATAATCATTAACATACTACTTTTCATTTTTCATTATTTTAAATTGTGCTGGGACAGGCTGTAGCATGTGACCACACCATCCTTTCACCCCCATTTTACATTTCCTTAGGGTAGCTAGATACACAGAAGTGGAATTCCCACATCAAACCTGTGAACCTTTTCAGGTAATGTTTGTTGTGGCAGTGCCATAGTAATGTGCCACATCTACTCTAAAATATTTGCTTTAGATAATTTGTAGAAAGAGGTCATTGCTTATGTTTGGATTTCTTTGATTGCTGGATTTTTTTTTTTAATTTTTTATTCTGTATTCTCCCCTTGGGTTGCTTAGGAGGTAATGATTACCATTCTCTGAATCCTGACAGCTTCATTTTTCATTATTTTGTGATACTCTTTTTTTTTTTTTTTTAATATCCTATTGCTATGTATAAGATGTGTTTTTGTTTTTTTTTCTTAATTTGAGATAATTTGTTTTGGTTGTCCATCTGTTCTTATTCTAGCTCCAGCTTATTTTAATTATCACTGCTTTGTAATATATCTTAATATCTGGTATGGTGAACTGTTTTTTCTCTAAATAATTTTGATATTATATATCTTTTTATTCTACTTTTATATTTTTTTTAAACAGCAGGCAAAAAAGATGTAGAATAGGTGTCTTCATTTTTTTCTTGCAAGCTGGTCTCCAACTATAAAACTTCAATCCAGGTATGTCAGTGCATCTGTAAAGAGTTGCATCAGGAATCGGGGTAGACTTCCATTTTCTCATTGTCTAGGTTCTATCATGTAAAGAGCATCTCAGTAAAAATTAGGTAACCTATGATTTTATCCATTTATTCATGCTGTCACCAAAGATGGACTTAACCGTTGTCCTTTTTCTTTTTCTTTTTAAAGATTTATTTGAGAGAGTGCGCACATGCTTGCACGCGCTCAGTGGGGAGGAGTAGAGGGAGAAGGAGAGAGAATCTCAGGCAGACTCCCTGCTGAGCACAGAGCCCAGTGTGGGGCTCAATCTCACGACGCTGAAACTATGACCTGAGCCAAATCAGGAGTTGGACACTTAATCACCTGAGCCACCCAGGCATCCCAACGGTTGTCCTGGAGAGAAGGAGGGAATGATATTCAGCCAAGGGTAGATTTCTTGGAGGAGATGATGCTAAAGATAATTAGCTTTAGCATTTCCTAGGATAAAGCAGTATGTAAAAAGGAGGTATGAAAAAAGATTTTAGGGGCTCCTGGGTGGCTCAGTCGTTACGTGTCTGCCTTGGGCTCAGGTCATGAACGGGGTCCTGGGTTCGAGCCCCACATTGGGCTCCCTGCTCAGTGGGAAGCCTGCTTCCCCCTCTCCCACTCCCCCTGCTTGTGTTCCTGCTCTCTCTCTCTCTCTCTCTCTCTGTCAAATAAATAAATAAAATCTTAAAAAGAAGAGAAAAAAAAGATTTTACCTTCTTTTAAAATAATTGTTATTCTCCTCCAGCCTATTAAGTATTTCCATTAGTAGAAATAGAGAAATAGAGTTTGCATGTAGAGGCTGTGGTAGATGAGATCAAAGAGGGAGCTAGCTATACCAGTTAAGAAGCTTGGATTTTATTCATCTATGGAATTGAGCTGTTGAACAGTTTTTAGGCAGAATGTCCTCTTTTCTACATTGAAGTTATTGGGAAAGTTTTGTGAACAGCTACAAATGAGCTACTTCTGGATGTTGAATGGACAGCCTTTTGTGATATGTTGATCTTTCAGAAGCAGCCTCAAAGGATTGGGAGTGCTAAACTTTGGGAATGCTAAATAGAGCTACTTGAACCTTTTTTTTTTTTCTTCCTGGTCTGGTTCACCTCAGAGACGTGAAAATTATTGTCTCTTAGGAGCATTTAGAAATGTGTATTTGCAAACCTGCCTTTTTTATCTTCCAGTGAGGAAGTGATCCCACATATTAGAAATTGGTTTCACCATTTTGTTGGGGAAATAGATAAAAATAGTAAATTTATGACATTGAAACAATCCTTTTATTTAACTGTGAATATCAGCATACTAGTGAAGGATACAAATATTAATTGTGCCTCTACAAATGATTATTTAGTTCTTTAGACTTTACCTCTGTGCTAATATAGGTAACCATGTAACACTATCCATTTAACAGTAATTCAGTTAAGTTATATGCAGGTACCAAGAATAGGCTAATTTTAGCAGCTACAGTGTTTCAGTACTTTAAAGTCGACTTTAAAGTACAGCTGATCCTTGAACCTCACAGGTTTGACTGCACTGGTCCACTTATACACCGATTTTTTGTGTGTGCGTGGGGGGAGTACAGTACTGTAAGAGTATTTTCTCTTAAGATTTTTTCAATAACACTTTTTTCTAGCTTACTTTATTATAAGAATACAGCATACTATATATATAGAGAGAGAGAGAGAGAATACAAAATGTGCGTTAATCGACTCTTATGTTATTGGTAAGGCTTCCAGTAAACAGTAGGCTATTAGTAGTCAAGTTTTTGGGGAGTCAAAAATTAAATACAGGTTTTGGACCACACAGGGGTCAGTGCCCTTAACCCCTGCGTTGTTCACGGGTCAGCTCTACTTCTATTTTACTAATGCTTACAAAGAATTTTTGATACATAATTGTTCCTAAGATGGAGGTACCTTTTCTTATTGTATTTGCTCTTCACAAATGATTATCTCCCTGCCCCATTCCTTTCTTAATTTGAACTCTTCAAATCCTTCCACTTTTGTAGGCATTGAACTTAAAAATTAAACTTAATTTTTTTGAATAGGTGATATGATGAAGAACTTAAAACTATATAGAGATACAGAGAAGTCTTGTTTTCCCTTTTGCTTTCTCCAACCAGTTTTTCCTCCCATACCTTTTATAGGTAGACATTTCCTTTTGTATCCTATTTATCCTTCCAGTGTGTTTTTTGCAAATATAAACAAATACATGTATATTTTATTTTGGAGATTTTTCCATGTCTAGTTAAAGATCTTCCTTTATTTTTAATAGCTGAATTTTACTTCTGTGGATATATGGTAGTTAAGTCCCTCAGTCCTGTGTGGACACTTGGGTTGTTTCTTATCTTTTGCTATTACAATACCAAATGAATAATATACATACAACATTTTGTACTTACATAAGCAAATGCATGATTTAGATTCTAAGAGCAAGGATCAATCAAGTGATTAATACATCTGTACACATGTTTCCTTGCTCGTCAGTTGGGAGGGCCTAGAAGAAAATGACACTCCGGGGCGCCTGGGTGGCTCAGTCGTTAAGCGTCTGCCTTTGGCTCGGGTCATGATCCCAGGGTCCTGGGATCGAGTCCCACATCGGGCTCCCTGCCCTGTGAGAAGCCTGCTTCTCCCTTTCCCACTCCCCCTGCTTGTGTTCCCTCTCTCACTGTGTCTCTCTCTGTCAAATAAATAAATAAAATCTTAAAAAAAAAAAAAGACACTCCAGTAGCAATGAGTACAGCTAGTGCCCAGATCTTGGTTTCTAATACTGTTCTCCCATAAAAGGAACCAGAGCTCTGGAGAAATGGCTGATTCTAGTACTGGGCCAGGAAATAAGTATAATAATGCTGAAAAGTTCGAAAGTACTCCAACAAAAACAATGAATGAGGTATGTAAAAGGCACACAGGAACCAACTCAAAGAACTCCCGGGGCTAATAATAGAATAATTTGAGCAACAAAATAAAATAGAATTTTAAAAATTGGGTTATAATTCAATTATAAAATCATATCCATGAATCCATACTGATATAAATAAATAAATGGTAAAGAATAGACAGATCTCCTGTGCAGAGGAATTCTAAATAATTTATGTGGCTACTTAGCCCTCAAAGAGGTATAACAAGACTCTTAATGAGTGGAAAAATAACGGAAAAGGGTAACTTGACATAGGAAAAACCTGACAAACACTACCTCGGCTGTGTGACCAAGGTTTAATACTATAAATACTATAAACATACAGTATTAATACGATAAACCAAATGTATCCCCTCGTAATGCGTATGTTGAAACCAGGTCCCCAATGTGATGGTGTTTGGAGTTGGGGCCTTTGAGAGGTGCTTATATCAGGAAGTCATGGATTTAATGCCCTTATAAGAGACCCCAGAGAGCTACCTCACCTTTTCTGCCATGTGAGGACTCAATGAGGAGATGGCAATCTATGAACTAGGAAGTGGGCTCTTACCAGACACTGAATCTGCAGGGACCTTGATCTTGGACTTCCCAGACTCCAGAACTGTGAGAAATAAATTTCTGTTGCTTTTAAGCCACCCTTGTGTAAGGTATGTTGTTATAGCAGCCTGAACAGACTAAGGCTTAATATCAACAGTCATAAGTCATGTTGGTAATATGATGTGGTGACCAATGCACTTGACCTCTAAGGTCTTCTTCCCAAAAAACTGTAACCCCAGTTTAATTATGAGAAAAACATCAGGTGAGTTCTAATCAAGGGATATTCTACCTTAAAACTATCAAGGTCATCTGAAACAAGGGAAGTCTGAGAAACTGTCGCAGTCGCAGCCAAGAAGAGCTTAAGAGGTGACAGACAATACGATAAAGTGAAATCTGAATAGAGTGGACTTTAGTCCATAATGCATCAGTTTGGGTTCATTAATTGTGACAATTATACCATAGTAATATAAGATCTTAATTGCAGAATCTTAAGTGTTTGGTGTAGAGGAACTGTGTGTACTATCTTTGCAATTTTCTTGTAAATCTAAAACTATTATAGGATATTTTTCTAAAAAAGATAGATGCTTCTGTAATTCTGTTAGGTATAGTCATATTGCCATTTTGTACCTAAATGTTGGGGAGGCTTATTTTCCCATGCTCTCCCCAGCTGGATGTGTTGTTAGACTTTTGGAATTTTGCCCGTTTGATAGATTAGAACTGGTGTAACTCAGACTTTTGTATTTCTCTCATTATGAATGACGTTGAGTATTTTCTTGTATGTTTAATGGACATTTTACCTTTTTCTCCCTTCTGTGAACTCATGTTCTTTGTTTATTTTTCTGTTAGGTTTTGGCCTTTTCTTCCTGGTTTCAGGAGTTCTCCATAGAGAAATTAGCCCTTTTTGTAATATGGGTTGCAAAAAATACATTTTTTCATTCTTTACAATGTTTCTTATGCAAAATTTTTCCTTTTTTATGTGGTGATATTATTTTTTCTTTTATGTTTCTGGACTTTGAAACTTAGTTAGAAAAGTCTTCAGCACTCCAAGATTATAAAGGAATTATATTTTCTTCCCCTGGTAGATTCCATTTTTACATTTAGATCTTAATATTTGAATCCTTCAGTTCTCCCAAGCATTGGGACATTCTAAATGCTTAATTTTCTTTCACATTACTCCCGTGTAAGCATCCTTGTGGGCTTATAAGTGCTTTAAATGATTTATAGTAAAAGAAATGCTTACACATTTACTCTTGGTGGATAAAGTCTCAACTGTGGAAAATGTATTGTGTCTTGATCCCACATCATGGTTTAAAAATAATTTTACAGTAATGAAAATTGCTTTAAAGTTTTTTACTGTTAAATTGTAGTAAATTTAGCAGTATTTTTTTCTTCTTCTGATTATTAATGTTGTGGATTATTCATGTATTCCGTTTATTCCCCATCCTGTTTCTCCTAAGACTTCTGCTTCAATTATTAAACCTGTCTGTGATTTACCTCCTATTGTCCTCAGAACTCCTTACTGTTTTATGGCTGCTCTGATAGTAATCTCTTTATTTAGTATTATTTAGAAATTTTATTTGTAGGCTAAATATCTGTTTTAACTCATTAAGAAAATGGAACTAATAGTGTCAGCAGATGCTGCCTAATGTAGATGATGATTTCTTATGCCCTTTTATAAAGGTATTCATATTTTCCTAACGTTACTTGTGATGAAACTAGTATTGCTGAACTGAATTTTCAGATATTTGGGAAACTATCTGGTAGTGCTGTGGAATGTTGACTCTTAGAAAATAGCACCAGAAACCACCTGGTGAGTTTATTGCATAAAGGAGAGAACTACCTTTACAGAGTTGGTAGGATCTGCTAGGGGAAGGGAAGGGTGTGTGAATGAAAAGAATAGCAAAATAGGAAGGGAGAGCAAAGTTGGGATATTTATTGAGGATTTGGAGTCTTTAAGACAGCTATTTCAGTGCAGGAGCTGATTAGAATTAGGATCACAATATAATAGTTTAGGATTGATAGATATAGCAAAGCAAGGGTTTTGAGGTGAGATTTTCTCAGTGTCTTGGAAAGTGAACAGTCATTTGCTGCTATTTATTAAAAAGTTGAATAGTCTGCTGTTG
Organism: Mirounga angustirostris; assembly: GCF_029215605.1. Taxonomy (NCBI): domain Eukaryota; kingdom Metazoa; phylum Chordata; class Mammalia; order Carnivora; family Phocidae; genus Mirounga; species Mirounga angustirostris. The sequence goes on from NW_026991713.1 coordinate 24,441,704, forward strand.
GTTTATATGGGGTTTTTGGGAAGTTCCTGAAATGAACAATGAAGTTATTTGCAACTCTTATCTGCCTGGACAAGAGTTTCCTGGAATAGTAAAGTCATGTTGTCTAGGACAACTGAATAGTAATGTTAATGTAGACTGTAAACTCTGGGTTTAGATGGTTTTCAGTTCTCACTACCCATTCAGAACTACAATAAACTTGAAAATGTAATTATAAAAAGTATGATTCTTAGGACTAGCTACTCAGACAATATATTCTCTTGGTAAGGGGTTTGACATTGAATGATTTCCCCCAAAGAATGAGGCCTAACTTTGATAATTAAGGTGTCTGAGACACCTAAGTAGGCAGTAGGATACAGGAGCCTGCAGCTAAGAAAAGAGCTATAAAAGGATCAGAGAGAGAAATTTGGGAGTTACTGTTTAGATTGAATCCATGTACCTAGATGAGTTTGCCTGAGGAAGAAGTATAGAGTGAGAAGAAAAATACTTTGGCCTTAGAAGTTCTAGTGCCTAATAGCTATATGTGGGGTGTGTGTGTACGTGCACATGCGTGTGCAAACCTGTAAAGGAGCGGCTGGAGAGGTTGGAAGAAAACCAGGATATTGTAATGTGATCTTTGGAGACGTGGCTGAAGAGTAGTGGGGTCAGAACACAAAAGCCTTATACGTCTAGGTGGAGAAAGACCTTCATTCAATAGTTCTATGCTTGTACAAAATACAGACTGTTCACAGAACTAGTCAGTTTATCATGACATTCTTTACATAAGAATTGCCTAATGGGAAATTCTGTTTGCAGGGTAGTTATTTGAAATTGAGAATATTTTCTTATAAATAATTTTACTAACTCGCTCCCACATTACCCCATAAAAGTTAATCTCTCATTTTGACTGTGATTGAGGAGAGGTCAGTGGTATATATAGCCTGCACTTTTATATACAGTACGTATATTTGGTGTTAATACTTCGGGAGTGTTTAGTGGAAGAAGTAACATTTGTTGAATGCCTACAGTGTGCTAGGCATAGTCCATACATTCTAATTTATATCTCACATCTTGTTGAGGTAGTTTTTTATTTCCTTCTCCAAAGAGGGAATAACTAAGGTTGGATTTCTCAGTGTCGTACTTCTCACTTTCCCCAGTGTCTATATGAAGGAGTCAGGATTTGAATCGAGTTAGGCTTATTCTCAATTTTTGCTGAACCAAATGGACTTCCTGTATGCTATAAACCCTTGGTCAACCAATGCTGTGGTTGTATGTAATTCACATTTTACCAGATGTTAATTAAATGTAGGAATATGTTACCTTTCAGTTTTTGAGGAACAAGATTTAACAGGTATTAAGCATTAGTGAAGCAAAGAAGAAAGGATCTAGGCCCGTATACTCAATCTTTGATTAACTAGAATCCATTTAATTCCTTTTAAGGGAGCAATTCAGGTCAAAGAACAGTATCCTGTTTGACAGAATTCTGGTTAATTCAGACATTACTGTTTTTAAATATTTTTCTCTATCCTCATAGGAAATCTTTTTTAAAAAGTCATTATTAATGGGTATGCACATTTTGCCCTCTTTTTCTTCATTTCATCTTAATCTAATTTAGCACTTCATAGAAACAAAAACTACCAAAAAGTTGAAGAGTCCTGGCATTTTTAACATTTTGCCAAGTCTTCCACTGTTGCAAGGAAAGTTGGTCACTATTTAGTAGGATTTGTCTTATGAAAGCTTTAATAAAGAGCTAGTTTTTAAAAAATGTGATAAACTGTTAATTGTGTCATCAGTGACAGAGTAACAAATTCAGTTGTTCAGATATGTTTTGGTGAGAAAAGTTAGAAGGTTGCCTACATGCTTTTTTTTTTTTTAACATTAAGAGCAAATTCATATTTACCTTGTACTGGGCATGGCTAAGAACATTCTCAGTGAACCTACATGAATATTTACAAAGTGGGAGGTTTTGTGAGATTTGAGCTTTGAAAATCTATAGAAGATAATAAATAATCCTTTATTTTGTGGTAATTGAAAAATGTGTCATATGACCTTTTAAGTATCTAAATATTTTTACTTCTTTCTGTTGAAGGTCCCATAATGCTTTTTAAATTTCTTATTGTTGGAGGTAGGAGGTGTTTAAAAGAGTGAATGACTAGCTGAACCTTACAGGGTATCTTTATATTAGTGGGGTCATCATGTGTCACCATGTGGTAAAGTCTCATCTTTTCAGTTTCCTGAACAGTTCATTTTGAGATGATGTGGGACTGTAGAATCCTTAATGTGCTTAAGGATAAAGTATAGCATTAATTTAGAAAGATGCAGTGAGAAATAACCTGGCTTGATATAACCAGTTTTGGGGGGATATGAGTGATAGGGTGGGGGTAGGGAGGGACACAAAGATTTAAAAAAATATTTCTGTCCTTAAGGAGTTTATAATAATGGTGAAACCCAGGAACTTTACATTTACATAACCCGCTTAATTCTGGTGAATAAATCAATTTAGAAGACCAGATTTTAGATTTGAGAATTGGTTGAGAATGTCCTTAGAGCAGCAGCTTTTTTTTTTTCTGTTTTAATCCAAGTGTGTTTTTATTTATTTATTTTTTATGGTTTTGGCTTTTTAAGGCTTTATTTAAATTCCAGTTAGTTAACATACAGTGTTGTATTAGTTTCAAGTGTACAATATACTGATTCAGCAATTCCACATACCACCCAGTGCTCATCACCACAAGTGCACTTCTTATTCCCCATCATCTGTTTAACCCATCCCCCCACCTCCCTCACCTCTGGTGACCATCAGTTCTCTATAGTCTGTTTCTTGATTTGTCTTTCTTTTTCCCTTTGCTGATTTGTTTTCTTTCTTAAATTCCACATGTGAATGAAATATGTTATTTGTCTTTCTTTGAGTAACTTATTTCACTAGGCATTATGCTGTCTGGCTTCATCCATGTTGTTGCAAGTGGCAAGATATCCTTCTTTTTTTATGGCTGAGTAATATTCCATTATATATATGCATCCATTATATATATATTCCATTATATATATGTACATATATGTATATCACTTCTTAATCCATTTATCTATTAGTGGATACTTGGGCTGCTTCCATAATTTGGCTATTGTTAATAATGCTGCTATAAACATACAGGTGCATGTATCCCTTTGATTTTGTATTTTTGTATTCTTTCAGTAGATACCCTGTAGTGCAATTCCTGGGTCATAGGGTAGTTCTATTTTTAACTTTTTGAGGCATCTTCACTGTTTTCCACAGTGGCTGCACTGGTTTGCATCCCCACCAACAGGGCAGAGGTTTCCTTTTGCTCCACATCCTTGCCAACACGTTGTTTTTTTTGTTTTTGTTTTTGTTTTATTTGAGACAGAGAGAACGAGAGAGAGAGAGAGAGAGCGCGCACATGAGAGGGGGGAGGGTCAGAGGGAGAAGCAGGTTCCTTGCTGAGCAGGGAGCCCGATGCGGGACTCGATTCAGGGACTCCAGGATCATGACCTGAGCCGAAGGCAGTCGCTTAACCAACTGAGCCACCCAGGCGCCCACCAACACGTTGTTTCTTGTTTTGTTGATTTTAGCTATTCTGACAGGTGTGTGGTGATATCTCACTGTAGTTTTGATTTGCATTTCCCTGATGTTAAGTGATGATGAACATCTTTTCATGTGTCCATAGATCATCTGTATGTCTTCTTTGGAGAAATGTCTGTTTATTTCTTCTGCCCATTATCTCTCTCTCTCTCTCTCTTTTTTTTTTTTAAGATTTATTTATTTATTCTAGAGAGAGAGCGCATGAGCAGGGGAAGGGGCAGAGGGAGAGAATACCCAAGCAGACGTACACTAAGCATGGAACCAGACACGGGGTCAGATCCCATGACCCATGAGATCTGGACCTGAGCCAAAACAAAGTCAGACGCTCAACTGACTGAGCCACCCAGGCATCTTCTGCCCATTTTCTAATTGGATTTTTTGTTTTTGGGGTGTTGAGCTTTTTAAGTTCTTCATATAGTTTGGATATTAACGCTTTATTGTGTATGTCGTTTGCAGATACCTTATCCCATTTCATAGGTTGCCTTTCAGTTTTGCTGAGTGTTTCCTTTGCTGTGCAGAAGCTTTTTAATTTCATGTAGTCCCAATAATTTATCTTTGCTTTTATATTCCTTGTTTCAGGAGACATATCTAGAAAAATGTTGCTTCGGCCTATGTTGAAGAAGTTACTGCTTGTGTTCTCTTCTAGGATTTTTATGGTTTCAGGTCTCATATTTAGGTCTTTAATCCATTTTGAATTTCTTTTTGTGTATGGTGCAAGAAAGTGGGCCAGTTATTTTCTTTTGCACGTTGCTGTCTGGTTTTCCTAACATCATTTGTTGAAGAAACTTTTTCCCATTGGATATTCTTTCCTGCTTTGTCAAAGATTAATTGACCATATAATTGTAGGTTCATTTCTGGGTTTTCTGTTCTGTTCTGTTGCTCTGTGTGTCCATTTTTGTGCCAATACCATACTGTTTTGATTACTGTAGCTTTGAATGTGACTTCAAGTCCAGAATTTTGATGCCTCCAGCTTTGCTTTTCTTTTTCAAGGTCGCTTTGGCTATTTGGTCTTTTGTGGTTCCATACAAATTTTAGGATTGTTTGTTCTAGTTCTTTGAAAAATGCTGTTAGTATTTTGATAGGGTTTGTATTAAATGTGTAGATTGGGTAGTATAGACACTTTAACAATATTTGTTCTTCCAGTCCTTGAGCATGGAATGTCTTTCCATTTCTTTGTGTCATTTTCAGTTTCTTTCATCAGTGTTTTATAGTTTTCAGAATACAGGTCTTTCACCTTTTTGGTTAGATTTATTCCTAGGTATCTTAGTATTTTTTGGTGAAATTATAAATGAGATTGTTTTCTTAATTTTTCTTTCTGTTGCTTCATTATTAATGTATAGAAATGGAACAGATTTCTATCCATTAGTTTTGTATCCTGCAGCTTTACTGAATTTATCAGTTCTAGCAGTTTTTTGATGGAGTCTTTAGGGTTTTCTATGTATGGTATTGTGTCATCTGCAAATAGTGAAAGTTTTACTTCTTCCTTACCTATTTGGATGCCTTTTATTTCTTTTTGTTGTTGATTGCTGTGGCTAGGAATTCCAGTACTATGTTGAATCCAGGTGATGAGAGTGGACGTCCCCGTCTTATTCCTGACTGTAGAGGAAAAAGCTGTTTTTTTCCCCATTTAGGATGATCTTAGCTATGGGTTTTTCATCTGAGGCCTTTATAATGTTATGTTCCCTCTAAAACTACTTTGTTGAGAGTGTTTATCATGAATGGGTGTAGTACTTTGTCAAATGCTTTTTCTGTGTCTGTTGAAATGATACATGGTTCTTATCCTTTCTGTTAACTTTTTTTAAGATTTTATTTTTAAGTAATGTATACACCCGACCCGGGGCTTGAACTTATCAAGAGTTGCATGCTCCACCTACTGAACCAGCCAGGCGCCCCTTCTTTCTCATATTGATGTGATGTGTCCCATTGATTGATTTGTGAAGATTGAACCACCTTTACACCCCAGGAATAAATCCCACTTGATCGTGGGGAATGATTTTTGTAATGTATTGTTGGATCTGGTTTGCAAGTATTTTGTTGAGGATTTTTGCACCTGTGTTCATCCGGGATTTTGGCCTGTAGTTCTCTTTTGTGGTGGTGTCTTTATCTGGTTTTGGTATCATGGCAATGCTGGCCTCATAGAATGAATTTGGAAGTTTTCCTTCCTTTTCTATTTTTTGGAATAGTGTGAGAAGACTAGGCATACTCTTCTTTAAATGTAGTAGAATTTGCCTGTGAAGCCATCTGGTCTCGAACTTTCGTTTGTTGGGAGTTTTTTGATTATTGATTCAGTTTCTTTGCTGGGTATTGGTTTGTTCAGGTTTTGCATTTCTTGTTTCAGTTTTGGTAGTTTATATGTTTCTAGGAATTAACCATCTTCTCTAGTTTGTCCAATTTGTTGGCATATAGTTTTTTATAATATTCCCTTGTAATTGTATTTCTGTGGCATTGTTTTTTTTTTTATTCTCTCTCATTTGTGATTTTATTTATTGGGGTCATTTCTCTTCTTTTTCTTCATAAGTCTGTTTAGAAGTTTATCAGTTATATTGATTTTTTTTTTCCCCCAAAGAAGCAATTCCTGGTTTCATTGATCTGTTGTTTTCTTTAGTTTCTATATTTATTTCTGCTCTAATGTTTATTATTTCCTTTGTTCTGCTGGTTTTTGGTTGGTTCTTTTTCTAACTCTGTTAGGTGTAAAGTTAAGTTGTTTGAGATTTTTCTTGCTTCTTGAGGTAGGTCTGTATTGCTATAAACTTCTCTCTCAAAACTGCTTTTGCTGTGTCCCGAAAGTTTTGTACCTTTGTGTTTTCATTTTCATTTGTTTCCTTGTACTTTTTTAATTTCTTCTTTTATTTTCTGGTTGACCCATTCATTGCTTAGTAGCATGTTTTTAATCCATGTATTTGTGCTCTTTCCAAACTTTTTTCTTGTGGTTGACTTCTAGTTTCATAGCTTTGTGGTCAGGAAAGATGCATGGTATGACTTTGATGTTCTGAATATGTTGAGACTTATTTCGTGGGCCAATATGTGATCTGTTCTGGAGAATGTTTTATGTGCACTTGAAAAGAGTGTGTATTCTGTTTTAGGATGGAATGTTCTGAATGTATCTGTTAAATCCATCTGGTCCAATGTGTCATTGAAAGCCATTGTTTCCTTGTTGATTTTCTGTTTAGATGATCTAGTCCATTAATATAAGTGGGCTGTTAAAGTCCCCTACATTATTGTATCAGTATTGATTAGTTCCTCTATGTTTGTTAAACTGTTTTATGTATTTGGGTGCTCCTGTGTTGGGTGCATAAATATTTACAATTGTTATATCTTCTTGTTGGATTGTCTGCTTTATTATTATATAATGTTTGTGCTTGCTTCGGCAGCACATATATTATTATATAATGTTCTTTGTCTCTTGTTAGTCTTTGTTTTAAAGTCTGTTTTGTCAGATATAACTATTGCTACTCCAGCTTTATTTTGACATCCATCTGTATGATAAATGTTTTTTCATCCCCTCACTTTCAGTCTGCTGGCATCTTTGGGTCTAAAATGAGTCTCATTTTTAAGATGAGTCTTGTTTTGTTTTTTGTTTGTTTTTTATCCATTCTGTCACCCTATGTTTTTTGATAGCATTTAGTCCAATTAAATTCAGAGTAATTATTGATAGATATGTATTTGTCATTTTATTGTTTTATGTTTTTTTCTTAAGATTTTTTGTGAACCTCTTGTCTCTCTCTCTTCCATGGTTTGCTGATTTACTTTAGTGATATATGTGGATTTCTTTCTCTTTATTCTTTGCATATTTATTAGTGGTTTTAGATATATGGTTACCATCAGGTTTGTATATAATTTCTTCTGCATATAGCAGTGTGTATTGTTGATGGTCATTTAAGTATGAACTCATTTTTTATTCTTCTCCTCCCCACATCTTAGGTATATATTATTATATTTTACATCTTTTGTGAGTTTCTTGACTTATTTTTTTTTTACAGAAATATTCATTTTTACTGCTTTTGTGTTTCCTATCTTTATTCTGTCACTTTTGGTCTCTCCTTTCCACTCAGAGTCCCCTTTAATATTTCTTCCTGGGCTTGTTTGGTGGTCATGAACTCCCTTAGGTTAGTTTAGTTTGGTTTGGTTTTGGTGTGGAAAGCTCTTTATCTCTCTTATTTTGAATGATAGCCTTGCTGGTAGTCTTTCTTGACTTGATTTTTCCCATTTGGCACTTTGAATATATCATGCCAGGCCCTTCTGTCTTGGAATGTTTCTGCTGAAAAATCCCCTGCTAGCCTTTTGGGTTTTCCTTTTTAAGTTACTGCCTCCTTTTGTCTTTCTGCTTTTAAAATTTTGTTTGTCACTATATTTTGCCAATTTAACTACAATGTGTCTTGGTATGAATCTACTTTTGTTGATTTTGGTCAAAGTTCTCTGTGCCTCCTATATATGTTTCCTTCCCCAGATTAGGGAAGCTTTTAGTTATTATCCAAATGAATTTTCTGTCCCCTTTTTCCCTCCTCTCTTCTTCTTGGACTCCTATAATTTGGATGTTATTACATTTGATGAAGTTACTATGTTTCCTAAGTCTATTCTCATTTTGCAAAATTCTTTTTTTCTCTCTTTTGTACAGCTTCATTACTTTCCATTACTCTGTCTTCTCAGTCAGTAATTCATTCCTCTGCTTCTTCCAGCCTGCTGTTCATTCCATCAAGTGTTTCTTATTTTGTTTATTGAGCCCTTTATTTCTGCTGTTATTCTTTATCTCTCTGTTAACGGTCTTACTCATGTCTTCCACTTTTTTCTCAAGTTCAGTGAGTATCCTTATGATCATTGTTAAAATTCTGCATCAGGTGTGTTACTTATATCTGTTTTGCTTAGATCTTTGGCCATTGCCTTTTCCTGTTCTTTCATTCGGGACAGTTTTCTTTGTCTTCTCATTTTGTCTAAGTCTTTGTGTCTGTTTCTTTGTTAGGAAAGTCAGCTTAGGTCTCCTGTTTTAAAGTTAATGGCCTTATGAAAAGAGATTCTCTAATGCCCTGCCATGTAGTGTCCCCTGTTTCCCAGGGCCTGGCACTCTAGGTAGTGCCTCCAGTGTGTGTTGTGTGCACTCTGCTGTTGTGTTCTGGCTGTTTTATCCCTCAGGTCAGTTGTGTGCAGAGGCTTTCCTTGCCTGCTGTGGGCAGTGTTTGTCCCTGACCAGAATGTGGTGAGTTTTAACTAGGTGTGCTCTGGTCTGCTTGTGAAATGAGACCTGTTGCCACTGCCGCCAGAACTGAGGCCCCACAAAATTCCTAGGTTGAGAGACTGGGTGTGGGTAGGAATTTGGGCCGGTCTTATTGGGGAGGGGGCCCACCTTGCTGAGACTGAGGCAAGTGAGACTGGAAAGGGCGGTTCCACTGGAGCACCGGAGGGCGGGGCTTGGTGTAAGCAAGTTAGGTAGCCAGTGGTGGCACTGCACTGATCTCCTCAGGGGGCCTTTGCTTATACTGAAGTGTGGGAGAGGGAAATGTAGCCTCTCCATGAAGGCTGCCTCTCTGGGACATGCTCCAAGATGAGCAAATAAACTCCCACTGTGTGCCCCAGGTGCTCTTCAGATCGCTGTTCCCATGCTGTATGTCCATGGGTTGTTTGCCTACATTCTCTCCAAGAGCAGCATAGTGCCCTTGGGGCTCTATCCCAGCCAAGCCTGCTGACCATTAAAGTTCCAGGCTTTAACCCTGTTAGTTGCAAGAACTCAGGATATTTGGCCCTTCTTGCTTTCCAAGCCAATTGCTGTGGGGATTGATTTTCCCTGTGTGCTCCCCTGGGTACTGGGCTGTTTTTCACCTTTCTCTGCAGCTGTGTCTTCCTTCCCACCTCAGTGGTCAAGATCTGTTTCTCTCCCAAACTGTGTCTCTACACTTCCTACCTTCTTCAGTGTGGCCTCTTCTCTACTTTTAGTTGTGGAGTTTGTTCGGCCAGTCTTCGGGGTCAATTTCTGGGGTATTTAGAGTGACTTGATAGTTACATAGTTGTATTCATGGGACAAGGTGAGCCTAGGGTTTTCATACTGTGCCACCATCTTCCATCCTCAATCTAGAGCAGCAGCTTTTCAACCCTTTTGGTTTCTGGACTTTATGTTCTTTAATGTTAATTTACTTGAAATTAAGAAATATTACAAATTAATATATCACGGCACATATTTTAAATAAGAAATAATTTTAAAAACATGGCAAGAATATTAGCATTGTTTTTAAATCTCTTTCATGTCTAGCTTAATAGAAAACAGCTGGATTCTCACATCTACTTTTGCCTTTCAGTCTGTTGCAATATTCCATGCAGTGCAGTTTTTGGAAAACTCCACTGTACACTTGAGAGAAAAGTGAAAAAGGCGAATAACTTCTTAGAATCATTGTAAAAATAATTTTGATCTCAGGACCCAATCCTCTTGTAAAGATTTCATAGACTACACTTTGAGAACCTCTGCTTTAGATCCAAATGAAATTGGATCCTAATCCTGCACTTGACCTTCCTCTCTCAGTTGGATATTCTTAGGGGCAATTTTTGTTAAGCTCCAGTAACTCAACAAATTCCAATTTGGAATCCACTCCGGGTATCTTTTGCTTTGAATAGCTTCAGAGCTATAGGCTTTGGTTCTTTTGTACCCTTCCCCCCTTTTTAATGTCAGTTGCACACTATCAGTTGGAAATGCCAGACTTGCAAGCTATGTGATCTCAGGTAAATTTGTTAAAATTTTTGAGTCTATTTCCTCATTTGTAAAATGGGCAGAGCAGTATCAACTCATAAGGCTTTCATGGGGATCAAAAATGATAAGAGTTATATTCAGTTGCTAATAAAACCTTAATGTTACTAGAGGTTAGTGAAAAACAGCTTTTCCAATTTTGTTGGAAAATGTTCCAGTTTTGTTGCATACATTTTGGATTATTTGATTAAATATGCAAAATATTTTAAACTCAGTAAGATGTGGGTCTCCCTTGTTTATAAGTTATTCTAGAGAGTGACTTTTTTTTTTTCCCCCTTCACTGCCCTCCATTCTGTTCCGTCCAGTACTTGGTCCTTCTTAAAGCTAGGCCCTTCACAAGGAAATGAGTGGGGTTTCAAAACACAAACAGCAAGATGTCCTTCCTTCTCTGAAAGTGTTTATAATCATGTGTTTAAACTTAATTAGGTAGGAAGATACTATATAAAAGATATGTGTAAAGATTATGAGAGCATAGTGTGAAGAATACCCAATTCTGTAGGAAAAAGAAAGGAAAAAGGATTAATTTGTACCTTATTTCTCAATCACTGATTTTTATAACTCCTAGAAGAAAAATTATTAAGCAGCAGGCATTTATTTATTGAGTTAGTCTGTGTGCTAGATGGATGATGTTATGTAGCAGTAAAAACATGGACTTGGGTAGGGCCTTAGACTGTTTGGGTTCCTACTGGCTCTTCTGCTTACTAGCTTTAACAGTGAATTTTTAACTCACCAGTGACTAAATTTCTTTAGATAAGTAAAATGAGTATAATTTAAATAATTTTATAGCGTTACTATGATGGTTAAAAGAGTTAATTATGTAAGTAGAGTACTAGAACATATTGGCACATAGTTCTATTTACTACTTTATTACATAAAAAGGGGAAAAGATATTATTTCCTTGATTATACTAACTTCTAGTAGTCTTATAGAGATCTTATATTTTAAAATGATGGCTGAAAAATTATATAATGTGGAAGGTTAATTTTATCTTTTTTTATTCCCTTGTTATTGTTATAGCACATTTTAGTGCTTTGACTTGTATAAGAGGAGAAAATTGATAAAAGAACAGATCTCTTAGCAGTTAAAATGCATTTTACCTAAATTCACATTAATGATTTTTTTAAAGTACTTTCCCGCCCCTTAAATTCATGATAGACACCTTACATGATGTTGCTAGAGAAATTAATGGGTAGGTTTCTCAAACCTCATTTGAGAAAAAAAATTGTTGATATCACTAGGTACTAGTCATTTTATGTACATTTGTAATCATTTTTGAAGGACATGGTTGCTAGTATATAGGAACATAAACTTCTGAATTGCCTGGTTAACTTTATAAACAAAAGGTTGCTCATATTTTAATATTAAGAGATTGCTCAAATAAACCTGTCTCAAGTTGTCCTTAATAAATTTTGTGTCAAAACCAGTGTCGGGTTTTATAATAAGCTATAAATATATTGCATTCTAGGGTGTTGATTATTGAGAGCTAAGTCTTTTGAACCATCAGTGAAAAATCATTAAATTTAATCTTTTTTGTATACAGAAAGAATAGAAAAAAGAATAGAAAACTTTCTCTGCCCTTTTGTGTCACTGCGGATGTCAGAGAGATAGATACTAATGCTAACGAAATGTGTATACAGAAGGTAAATACGCATTAGGGCTCCAGGGAAAACCTTAATTGGAGTGATAGGCTTAAAACAAGAGACTTATGCTGCCACTTTTTAATTTCCAGGTAAAAATAAAATCTGAGAGTCAAAAGAGACCTTTTTGTTTTCTCTTGGTAAAAGAATCCATATATTTGGAAGCAGTTGGAACCACAAAGAGGGTCCATTTTGAACTCATTGAGAAGAATTTTAATGCTCTAGGCACTTTTTAAATTACCTTGAACATTCTCACTCACTGTAATTTCATGATGATTTCTCTCTCGCTACCCCCCAATATTTGAGTAAAGTTAATTAGAGTAAAATACATTCTGGAGTTCAGTAATAATTAATTCATACCCATTTTACTGTCTCTTACTATTCATGAGTTGTGGAGTGCCTTGGTGAGTACCATTAGGTTTTCTTTCCCATTGATTGTTTGCACACCTAATGACTTGGATTTTAATCAAAATTTTAGCCTGCTGTTATGAAAGCAGTCATATAAATGAACATGTATTCAAGTGCCTAGGAACTCACTATAGACCTTGTCCTAAGGCATGAAAAAAAGAAACTGATTTTTAAGCATTAGATCAAATCCTGTAGTAAATATTTATTTTTAATTTCTATATAAAATAATCAGCAAATCTTAGAGACCCACATATTTCAAACAATATTTGTTGTAAGAGTGAAATAGGAAAAGTTTTCTTTTTCTTTTTTTTTTTTTTAAGATTTAGAGAGCAAGAGGGAGGGGCAGAGGGAGAAGGAGAAAGAGAATCCTCAAGCAGACTCTTACTGAGTGTGGAGCCTGATGTTGGGCTCAAACCCAGGACCCTAAAATCGTGACCTGAGTCGAAATCAAGAGCCGGTAGCTTAACCAACTGAGCCACCCAGGCACCCTGGGAAAGTTTTTCATATGGAATTTAGCTTTATTTTTAAAAAAAGATACCACATTCACAGAGATGGGCTAATAAGATGATTGGGCATTAATTCAAAAAGATATATGCACTCCTTTGTTTATGGCAGCATTATTTACAACATCCAAGATCTTGCAGCAACCTAAGTGCCCATTGATAAGTGAACAGTTAGGGAAGATGTGGTAAATATATACAATGGAATATTACTCAGCCTTAAAAAAGAATGAAATCTTGCCATTCATGACAACATGGATGGATCTAGAAGATATTATGCTAAGTGAAATAAGACAGAGAAAGGCACGTATCATATGATTTCACTTATATGTAAAATCTAAAAAACAAAACAAATGAACAAACACATGAAAACCAGAAATTTTATAAATACAGAGAACAAATTAGTGGTTGCCAGGGGGAGGGGAGTTGTGTGGGTAGGCAAAATAGGTGAAGGGAATTAAGAGATACAAAGTGATCTTTGTGATATAAAAAGGTACAAGAGGTCCAGTGATAAAATAATAAAAGAAGATTATGTGACAAAATTTTCATTTAACTCTAATACTGAGTTTAGTTCTTCCCTTTTATCTGTTCGTTTCTTTTCTAGGTTAAGAATGTTACTTAAAATTGCATGGAAATTTTATTATAGTTTATCACTCCATTTAAAAAGGAAAGTTCAAATCATCCTATATTGCAGTTAAGAAATTTGTTAACATATAAAGTATTTAGGATGTCATAGATGGTTGCATGCTTGCAGAGAACTTTGTATAACATTTAAGAAAGCAAGTGAGGGTGTATAGTAGAAGATCTAATTTGGCCTTCATTCCCTCTGTAAGACTACTGACTGATGGCTATGGCTTGTTTAATACTAACGCATAGCTAGTAGGCTTTTCTTTAGTTGGAACTTACATTTTCTTAATAGTTGTTGTATTCCAGCTTTGTTATTGTAATTACATAATTTAATCAAATATTATCTAAGCCAATGAAATATTAAAGGAGAAATATTAAAGGAGAGTCATTTCTATGAAAACTTTGGAAAGACTTGATAAAGGATGTAAGGAAAACATCTAAAGGTCTGTAAAGGTCATACAAATCTCGAAGTTTGGCATTCATTGCTTTACCGGTGTTTTTAACTTTTCCCTGCATGTTTAAAGAATTTGCCTAGAAACTGTAGAGTCCATGTTGGCACGACATGACTTATGTAAGGAATCTGCATAATGGCCTTGGTCTCATAGCAAAAGATTGGTAAGCACATTTGAATGTTTCAAGCTAAAATGCTTAGAGTACATAGGTGTACTTTTTTCCCTTTTGTGATTCCCTGTATTACCAACTTGATTAGCAGACTGGTTGATTCACCAGTTCTTATTTTCAGTGAACGTACCTTCTATCGCAGACATTTTTCTTGAACTCTAACTTGGAAGAACGTTAATTGTAGGACTGAAGCACTTTTTCAAACTTTAACATGGAATTTGCAATAAAAGAAGGATTTTGTGCTTAAGATCACTTGTAGTTATAGCAACAGTTATAAAATTTTGTATTCAAGCCATTTTTAAAGAAGATTTTGTAGTTAGGTTTTGGGACCCTCTTCTCCTTTCTAGCATTGTTTGCTCCTCTTTAAAAAAAAAAGCAAAACAAAAACAATGGCTTCCTTTTAAATTTCCTCTTCCAAGGAATCAGTTGATTTTTCTAAGGCAGACATTAGAGCCAGTATATAGGTTTCATATAGAGTCGTTAGAATATTTCATTTTCTAGTGAATATTAGATGGAAATGTGGAACACTTCAGTTACAGCTTACTTGGAAAATTAAAAGGAAGGTATTTCCTATTTATTTTATCTCTTATCTTGGGGATCTGAAAATATCTTTTAGGAATTACTGGGCAACAGGATTGGCCTATACTCAAATCTTAGGAGGCACAGTGCCCAGCGAGGGCCCCAAAGCTTTCTTGCTGGCTGCCTACTCTGGAGCAGCTGACTAACCAGATGCAGAGCACATTGATCTGGTCATAATTGCTTTCATCCTAAAGCAGAGCAAGTTAACACAATTTAGATCAAGAGCCACATTAGAAGATGCTGACCTCAGGATAACCTCTCATTTCCTACCTTTGAAACAGGAACAATTCTAGTCACTCCCTAACTTCTAACCACAAAATTGCATGGGAACATATAGCCACATCTAAAGATTGTGACCTTTTGACTTTCTTTACCCTTTATACAGATGGATTCAGAATAATAAAAGAAACAATAGTCTTAACCTGTTCTTTGTTGAACAGAGAAATAATCCCTCCCCTTTCCTACTTTTTTTCCTATTGAAATCTTTCTAGACCATTCCTGTGGATGCAGTGTAGATGAAATAGACCTGGGACTATGTTTGTAAATAGCATACCAAGAGTGTGACAACTCTTTTGTCTGTGTTAGACAGCAGATCATTGTTTTCTGATATACACATTTTCAGGTCATTGCTCTTGGTAAATGTAGGCCTCCCATTATTCTCCACATTATTCTCCGCATAAACCAGATTTTATTGAGCTTCATTTTCTAGAGATTTCAACTTTGTTTCTGCTATTTTGCACATGACAGAATAGATAATTTCATATATCGAAAACTGTAAGTTGCTGGTAGATAAGAGGGACTGAAAATTGTGAGCAACTTTTTTTTTAAAGATTTTATTTATTTATCTGAGAGAGAGAGAAGGGGGAGGAGCAGAGGGAGGACAAGCAGACTCCGTGCTGAGTGAGGAGCCCAACAGGGGCTGATCCCAGGATCCTGAAATCATGACCTTAGCCAAAACCAAGAGTCAGACATGTAACTGACTGAGCTTCCCAGGCGCCCCAATTGTGAGCAATTTCTATCTCATAAACTACAAAGCCACTTTCTATCCCATTCATTTTGGGGAATGACATAAATCTACTCTAGTACATTAAGTACAGTTACATATTTCTTACTTTGTTAGTAAGAAATTCAAATTCAAGAATTAACTACAGAATTGAGAACTACTGTTTTACTTTGTAAGTCTGCCTGATACGAAAGGAACTACCTACCCACCATGATAGAGGTCTCTGTGCTTGACTCCTGGAAGATGTATTGAGTTGGAACAAAAGAAGGAGGAAGAGCAGAAATCATTTAAAAATGTCATGAAATGAGAGGAAAAAAGGAAATATGGAGGTAATAAAATTTATTGAGGTGTTTTACAAGTATTATAATTTTGTTGACTTCAGTATTTTTTTACTCAGAAAAAAACAACAGGACCCACCTTCCTGATGATTGATGGCATTGAACCACCTATCATCTTGGCTAAATCTTCATAAGACCACTGATATATATTGACTCTTTCTGAGTGTCCAGGGTTGTAAGTGATATTCCTGGTAGCATAAAGTTAATTGACTTACGTAAGGATCAAATTATGGATCTTAACTATAGCCAGTCACTTTAAACAAGCATGAGTTACCATTAACTGACTTTTTTCGGATAGCTGAATTTAAATTTTTTTTTAAAGATTTTATTTATTTATTTGAGAGAGAGAGTGAGTGAGCCAGAGAGAGCAGAAGCAGGGGGGAGAGGCAGAGGGAGAGGGAGAAGCAGACTCCCCGCTGAGCAGGGAGCCCCCTACGTGGGGCTCAATCTCAGGACCCTGAGATCATGCCCTGAGCCGAAGACAGATGCTTAACTGGCTGAGCCACCTAGGCGCCCCTGGATAGTTGAATTTAAATAGCAGCTTATAATTCTACTTATTTTTCAGAGATGATTTTTATTTTCTTCATGTCTTGTTTGTCGTATGTGTTGCAATACAGTAGAATAAGAACAGATATTATATAATATATAATGTTACTTTAATATATTAGTGGCTGTGGTTTATTATTATTAGAACTAAGGGACTTTTCATATGGATATTTATTTTTCTTTCCCATATTTGAAGGACTGGGTTATACTGCCCATAAAAGTAACACAGAAATGACTTGCTATGTAGGAAGGTAACATCTGTGTTCATACAGTAAATGAGTGTGGCTGTTTCTCTGATGGAATATCTAACACTTGACAGTACTATTCTCAAAAAAGAGTTTATTCATAATTGTAAATAACTTTATTTAAAAATATACTGGATAGGTCTTTTGGGTGGTGCCAGCTGCACACTCCCCTGCACCCCTCGTAGCCGTGCCTCACAAAATGGAAGAAATCAAGGACTTTCTGCTCACAGGCAGGCTAAAGGATGCCAAATCTGTCAAGATCAAGAAAAATATGGGTAATGTGAAGTTTAAAGTTTGATACAGCATATACCTTTATATGTTGGTCATCACAGATAAAGAGAAGGCAGGGAAACTGAAACAGTTCCTTCCCCCTAGGTTTGGCAGCGAAGGAGCTGAAATGAACCTGGCACACTGATTTGAACTGTATTAAAATTCTTAAAAATAAAAAAATTACACACACACACACACACCAGCTAATCTAGGAAGGCTGGAGGGTTTGCTCGAGGTTTTTTTGTCCTTCACTTTGTCAGAAACCTCTTAGAAATGTTGAAATAAAACCAGGAATAGTTGAAAATTTTTCCTAACTATTTGTGGTATTGAGTCTGGAATTTGTATTTATGAGTCACCCCAAGGAGAAATGTTCAAAGGCCTACTGAAGGAGGAAAGAGGCATGTTTACAGGTCTCCTGCAAAGGTAGTATTTATAGTATTAATCTACTTTGTATAAACCTAGTTCTAAAAATACTTTAAAAAATTGTCAATTAAAATATCATCATTAGGAAATAATTTGTTAAGCACACTTTGGTGTAACAGTAAATGAAATTTGGTGACATACATAATTTGATACTGCTAAAATTGCTTTAAGGTGTGCGTTTTCTTTTGAAAAAGATGATCATGCATGCTTTGACTTAATTTTACTCAAGAATATTACAAAAATTAAAAGGAAAGGCAGTTTGTGTTTCACTTGTTATCTGTACATGGGCCAATTTATTTTTGAGCAGATTAATGGAAGGAGCACATAGGTTTTAAATTTCTGTTTTATCAGGATTTACTTAGTAGCTTAATGACTCTTTGGTGAATCACTTAGGTTTTGAGCTTTTGTTTTCTTATTTGTATAACAGGAATGGTAAATAATTACACTTTACCTCATAGAATCATATTAAGAATCAAGTAAGATGTGGAGACTGCTTATAAACTCCATAGGGCTAAGTAAATAATGGAAAAGTAATTTCATTTAGATATATTTAAGGATAATTTTAAAGCTTTAAAAATTTTTATGGATAAATAATAAATACTAATACAATGTATAGACATTCAGAGGATTATTAAACTGGCAAAAAGTTTTTGAGGCAGGGGGGCCTGGGTGGCTCAGTTGTTAAGCGTCTGCCTTTGGCTCAGGTCATGATCCCGGGGTCCTGGGATGAAGCCCCGCATCGGGCTCTCTGCTCAGCAGGAAGCCTGCTTCTCCCTCTCCCGCTCCCCTTGCTTGTGTTCCCTCTCTCGCTGTGTCTCTGTCAAATAAATAAATAAAATCTTAAAAAAAAAAAAAGTATTTGTGGCAAAAAGACAAAGATTTGGTGTCTGAAAAAGATTTTATCATAACCAAGTGATACTTTCTGCAAATTAAGCACCTTCCTCGTATACCTTGTTCTGTCTCCTGTTTTTGATGACCTCCTAAGTTCTTGAACATATTTAATAGCTTTCATGGATGAGACTGAAGGTAGAACTGAATTTGCAGCATTTTCCCTAAAAGGGAGGACTAATTTGCTAATCTTAATTTTTTTTCAAGGCAGTTTTTGGTTTATTTGTGAAACATAGAGGAAAATATTTTCATTTTCCCATTTAGGAAGTAATGTAGACTAAGCATACTGAGATGATTTCCTAAAATACTTGCTGTGTTTCTTTCTAGTACCCACTAAGAGGGTTATTGCAAAGATATGTTTAAAGCATTAAGGAAACAAGATGGAAAGAAATAGAACAAAATAAAAAACAAGTAACATAACCAGATGATTTAACATATGTATAATTGGAGTTCCTAAGTGTTATGGTTTGAATGTTTGTTCCCCTAGATTTCATGTTGAAATCCTAATGCCCAGTTTAATGGTATTAGGATGTGAAGTTTTAGGAAGGTGCTGAGGTCATGAGGGTGGAGCCTTCATTTGTGGAATTAATGCTTATATAAGAGAGATCCTCAGAAAGCTCCCTAGCCCCTTTGACCGTGTGAGAACACAGCAGGAAGTCTACAGCACAGAAGAGGGTCCTCATATGATCATCCTGGCACCTTGATCTCAGACTTCTAGCTTCCAGACTGTGAGGAATAAATTTCTGTTGTTTATAAGCTGACTAGTCTATAGTATTTTGTTATAGCAACCAAGCAGATTAAGACATTGATGAAATGGATAGGAGAAAGGGGCAGAAGCAATATTTGAAGACATCATGGCTATTTTTCAAAACTGTTAAGACCACTGATGGAAGAAGCTCAGTGAACCCAAAACAGGATAAATAACAAACACTTACCCTTAGTGTTTTAGAAACTTTTTTTTATTATGTTATGTTAATCACCGTACATTACATCATTAGTTTTTGATGTAGTGTTCCATGATTCATTGTTTGTGTATAACACCCAGTGCTCCATGCAGAACGTGCCCTCTTTAATACCCATCACCAGGCTAACCCATCCTCCCACCCCCCTCCCCTCTAGAACCCTGTTTGTTTTTCAGAGTCCATCCTCTCTCATGGTTCATCTCCCCCTCCAATTTCCCCCCCTTCATTCTTCCCCTCCTGCTATGTTCTTTTTTTTTTTTTTTAACATATATTGTATTATTTGTTTCAGAGGTACAGATCTGTTGATTCAACAGTCTTGCATAATTCACAGAGCTCACCATAGCACATACCCTCCCCAATGTCTATCACCCAGCCACCCCATCCCTCCCACGCCCCACCACTCCAGCAACCCTCAGTTTGTTTCCTGAGATTACGAATTCCTTGGCTGAGCGAAATAAGTCAATCAGAGAAAGACATGTATCATATGATCTCACTGATAGAAACTTTTTCATAGCACCACTAAACCAAAAGAAATAATTAATGATTCTGTTTATTAAGTAGGAGTCTAGTACTGTGTCTGCCTGCTATTGCTGTGTTTCCCTCAGCACATAGTTCCAGATCACAGTGCTAAAACCTACGTACAAATAGAATAATCTTAAAAACAGAAGGGGGGAAAAGACATGTTAGTTACAGAGAAATAATAAGAATTTTCAAAGGTGACTTTTTAACCAACTGTAAGTCAAAAGACAGTGGAATGACACCTTTAAAGTGCTGAAAGAAAAAATTGATAACCAGTGAAAATATCCTTCAAAACCAAAAATGAAATAAATATATTCTTGGATAAACAAAAGCTAAGAGAAGTCATCAGCGGCATACCCACACTTCACGAAATATTAAGGAAGTACACCAGGCTAAAGAAAAAAATTCTGAGGTAGAAACATGACGGAATGAAGAGTACTGGAATAGCTAACTACGGTGGGCAAGGCTGTTAATTGCTTAAACCAATAGTTTTAACAATGTCTAGTATTCCATTGGAAATGTTATATTGGAAAACGGTATAACATGTAGAAGAAATTATATGACAGCAATAGCAAAAAGAGGAAGTAAATAGAGTTAAATGATAAGAATCTCTCATTTGGGACATGGTAAAAGTACTAATTTAAGATAGAAACTAAAGATGTGTTTTTGTATCTTTTACAGTAACCACTGAAAAAATGATGCTAAAAGATAAGCCTATAGAGTACATAAAATAGGATAATAAAATAGTTGATTAATAGAAAAGGAAGGAAAGGAAGAACAAAGGACAGAGAACAAGGGGACAAATGGAAAATAAATAGATGGTGGACTTAAACTCAACTACATCAGTAATTAAATGCAAATGGACTAAATGTTTCCATTATAAGACAGATTACCAGGCTGAATCAAAAAAGCAAAACCCAACTATATGCTGCTTACAAAGCATAAACAGAAGTTCAGAGTAAAAATATGGGAAGCAATGTACCATGCAGATGCTAACTAAGAAATGGCTTGTGTGACTATACTAATAGGAGATACAGTGGCTTTAGCCAAGAAACATTATTGGAGATAAAAAGGGATAATGTTAAAAGGGCCAATTCATTAGGAAGATAGAACATTTCTAAATTGTATACACCTAATTACATAGCTTCAAAATATGTAAAGCAAAATTGAGCTAAAAGGAAAAACAGGTAAGTCCACAATTATTGTTGTGGATTTAGTAGACCTCTCTGATAGACATCTCTGATAGAACAAATAGACAAAGAATCTGTAAAGAAATGAACAGTGACCTTTATCTCACACCAAATACAAAAAATAATTGAAAATGGTTAATGGTCTTAAATTGTAAGGCTAAAAATATAAAACTTGAAGATGAAAAATATAGAAAAAATGTTTGTGGTGTACTCGTACCAAAAATTTTAGGATGCAAAGAGAACTAACCATAAAATGAACAAAAGAGATCAAAAGGCAAACCACAGAACAGAAAAATATATTTGTAATACATGTCGGACAAAGGACTTAAAGAAGTCTTAAGACAACTCTATTAAAAGTGGACAAAAGATTTGAAGAGGTTATATGAATGGATCTTAAGCACATGAAAGAGGTGGTCAACATCATTAGTCACTAGGAAAACACAAATTAAAATGACAGATGCATCAGGATGGCTAGAATTAAAAAAGATAATACCAGTGTTTATGATGATGTGGAGTAAATAGAACATATACATTGCTGGTGGGAATATAAAACTTGTACAGCCACTTTGGAATACGGGCCATTCCTTAGAAAGTTAAACAGACATCTACTATAATGACCCAGCAAAAAAGATGTGTATAAGAATATTCATAGGAACTTCAATCACAATATTCAGAAACTGGAAAAAAGTGTTCATTAACAAGCTAATGAAGAAAATGTGGTATATCCATACAGTGAAATACTTTTCAGCAACAGCAAGAAACTGGATGCACACAGCCACATGGATTAATCTCAGATTCGTCATGCTGAGTAGAGAAGTCACGCATGTAAGGATAATATTTACTCTTACATGACTCCATTTTATGTGGCATTTCTAAAGAATGTACTACCTTAAGGAGCTGACACAAAGCTGCTAATGGAGCTGCTTGATCACCTTGCAGCACTGTGACCTCTCTTTCAAAAGTGTGCAAAGTTCAAAAAACAATTGTTAATTATTTTTTAAGTCACGATCTCTTGAATAAGTAGTGCTTCATGGAACCCTAGGATTCTGTGGAACCCCAGTTGAAAAAGTCTGTCCTGGGAGTTCTAATTAGTAATACTAATTGATAATGTACTTATTTCCTTGCAAAACTGGAAATAATGTGGATTTTGCTTAGATGTATAGGGTATACATCTGTGAGTCTTTGTCCCCTCAAGTCTTTTGGAGGTGAATAGCACATGAGTTATTAATGAAACATGTCTAAAGTCTGGCTTCTTCCGTTAATGTACCTTGGATGCTGAGAAGATACATTTAAAACATTTGTTTATAGAGTGGAAATAATTTTTGTTAGTCTTTACCTCCCCTGTGTCCCCTACAGCAGCAGTACATGAGAAGTGAAATGAATTTCTCAAAGACTCAAACTGCTGTTGTGTTTAGTTTCTCCTCGTTAATATCGTCATCATTATGGGTTACATTTGACTGCTTGCTTTCTGGAAAAAAAAATTTTTTTAAGTAGTATGTGATTAGGGGTCAACAAGCTATATAACTCTAGAGTTAAGAATGGCTTTACATTTTTAAAGGTTGTTTTAAAAAAATTGGCAGACACTGTGTATGCGGCCTATAAAGCCTAAAATATTTATACTGTTGACTAATTGCAGATAAAGTTTGCTGATACCTGAACTAGAGAATCTTCTAATATATTTATTTACAATTATTTCAGGAGTATTCTGTAAATATTTTCTTTAACTGTTGTCAGAAAGTAGAATTTATCATAAATATAATTTTAACAGCATTGTTGAAATATTTCAGTGTAAAGCTTACCCTCTAAAATGTATAATTCAGGGATTTTTAATATATTTACATTTGTACAGTCATCACCATAATTTAATTTTAGAACATTTTCGTGACCACCCCAAAAAACCTTATAGCCATTCTTCTCCATCCTCTCCCATCTCCTGCCTTAGCCCTGCAAATGTTGAATGAAATTATTTAGCCAACCAGTTGGAAATAACAGAAATGAACTAAGGTTAATATTTGTGCTATTTGTTGAGTAAATAAAACGATAAAACTACAAAGGAAATAAAAATAAAAGTTTAAGAAACCAAAATACTTATATGTACTCTAAGAACTGGTATAATAGCAATTGGCAATCAAAAAGTTATTAAAATATATTCTGAGATAATACCCCTTAAAAATATTTTATTTGTTTATTAGAGAGAGGACACGAGTGGAGGAGGGGAGGGAGAAGGAGAAGCAGACTCCCCACTGAGCAGGGAACCCAACTCGGGGCTCATCCCGGGACCCCGGGATCACGACCTGAGCTGAAGGCAAACGCTTAACCAGCTGAGCCACCCGGACGCCCCAGTACATTAGATTATTAATGTGGCAGAGTTCTTTCAGGAATTTTTAAAAGTCCATGAAAGAACCCATGAAGTCATAGTTTAACTTACAGCATTTTTCCCCTTAGTGATTTATGCAATAATGCTGTGTTCTATAATTGATGGCATCTTAAATTTGGTGAAATACGTATGTTTGAAATGATGTATTCGTAAGCCAGCTATTCCAGAGGAAGATTCAGAACATTTCAGACAATAAAAATATTAAAATTAATCACTAGGAAAAGATTTGGTCTAAAAGAAAAGCTGCTTACTTTTCGAAGTAATAAAATAGCGTTCATCTAAAATTTTAGCAGTTCAGGCCTTTCCTTAATCCACATTAATCTTGTGATGATTTTTGAATACATGAGAGTTTTAAAGTTTTCATGTAGACACTAAATTTGAGCCTTAAGATTGTTTCCGACTCTTGAGGTTCTGATTTAGTTTTGAAGATCTGTGCATTGCCTAATTTATAGAGTATAGCATGGGTTGTTGTTCTTTTAAAGTTTGGGGTGTTAAAATAGATACCCTTATTTTAGTGTTGATTATTTATATAATTTCCTCGGAAGGCATGAGAAAAATAAAATTGCTGAATTTAACTAGAGTTTTGTAATTCTAAGTAAGTACAGAATATTACCTTAAGTATATAGAGAGGAGAAATTGCATAGGTGATGCTGGCTTTTAAGGTATTTTTTATCAGCTTCAGACTCATCCTTCTTAAACTTTTTTTTTGTGGTGTCGGAGCTGAGACCCTACAAACTATATTTCTTGTTTACCACCTGGTTCCGTATTAAATTCTGCCAGTAGGAGGGTGGGAAATAGGAAAGCAAGAGGAGGGGCAAGGGATTTGCTCCTTTATGTTTACTTCTTCCTATCAGTATCTTCACAGCAACAGGACTTCACCCTGGCAAGAATAGTAGTGGCAAATGGCTCCATTTTGCATTTTTCCACACTCATAGAACTCTCATTACATCCCTCCTAGATAACATCAACTAGCCTTTTGTTCCCTTTCAGAGATTTGTGTCCCAGTTTTGAAGGGACCCTCCTCAAGTTCTTGGTTCTTCGTGTTCTTCAAGGAGTGCTTTATTTTTAGAGATCTGGGCTCCAGTTTTATAGGGTTTCTCTAAACCTTTGAGTTTCAATAATTCCAGTCACTTCCTTTTGTTTTCCATCAGCTCTGGGGAATAGCTGCTTCCTGTAATTACTTTCTTTGTGATTATATGAGTCCCTTTTTTGCCTTTCCAGTTCTCCAATTTGTGGTTAACAACGTATACTAAATTCTTGGTTAAAATTACTGGTGTGATTTCTGTCTTTTGACTGATACCTGACTAATAGACTGGTCTAAATATTAGACCTTTGCAAACCAAAGTCCTGGAGATCACATTAGGACATTCTTCATTTACTAGTTATTGGACCTCTGCAATGTGGTAGGCCTTTCTTTGTTCTCTGTATTCTCTGTCAGATGTTCTCCCTTATCTGTGGTCCCAGAGCTGCTTGAGAATATGTCATTATTACACTTCATTGTCACTGCCTGCTTTTCTGTATTTCTCACCTTGAGGCCAATTGATAGTGTTTGTTTCTTTGTCCTTAGTTCCTAACACAAGATTTGTATAAACTAGATGTTCAATAAATATTTTAATTAATGAACATGCTTGTAGGTATGGTTGTAAAGGGCAGAAGTCATGACAAAAATTATCTGATGAAGGAAAGGATCTTATTTTGATTATTTTTGGCATCTGAAGGTCCTCAGATACGGAGATATTTAAACCAGATGTTAATATGGCATCAAAAGGTTATTTAATACTCTTCTAAAAGTCACATACCTAAGGCTTGATTTGGGTTTTCTGGTTCAGTTGTTCTAGTTCAGTTGTTTGTGAGATTGAATGTGCTTTATCTCAACTACATTTTCACCACCTCTTATATAGCTCTGTTCTAGGGAAGAATCCAGATCCATTCATCATGATACTTCTCAGGTTATCAGGCCTCTACCTGTCATGTCTCACTTTTAATTAAGACTTTAAGCTTCCCTTTCCCTTCTACTTTCATTGTGGTCATGGAGTGAACCCTGTGCTTCACTGTACTTTTAGTTATTAGTGCATTATTAATGCTTGATACAGGACCACCCAGAGGGTTTCCAAGTCTTCTAGTTATTTTGATTGCAGTACACTTTCTCTTCAGTATTTAGTGGGGTCACCCTGACCTATAAATATCCCAGTTTCAGACCCTTACCTCCATTATTGGCACCCATGTCTTTCCTATTGTTATAATCTTTAGTGTAGGCTACCTCCCCGCTCAGTTTAAAGTAAGCAATTTAAATCTATAGTTACTCTTTTCCAAAATGAGAGATTTGGGACATCTTTCTATTCCTACTTAACTTGTAGTAGAGGATCTGTTGATCAGCTAACTGGACAATTTGAATGTCTTGGTCTACAATACTGAGATTTTAGGGAAAAAAATAAATATTTCCCCGAAATTTCTTTATACTTGTTGAGGGGTATGGATTGTTTTGCTTCATCTTTCAGAATTTTGATGGGTATTTGGTCATTTGTCCTTTTCTTTATTTGCTTTTTTGAGTTTTTATGTTAAATCTTTCTGTTATAGTGTCGTTTATAGAGTGCTATATTTGTTTCAGGTATACATTATAGTGATCCAACAGTTCTGTACATTACTTGGTGCTCATCAAAACAGGTGCACTCCCAATTCCCTTCTCCTGTTTCACCAGTTTCCCTACCTACCTCCCTTCTGGTAACCATCTGTTTGTTAAGAGTCTGTTTTTTTGGTTTGTGTTTGTGTGTGTGTGTGTGTGTGTCTCTCTGTCTGTCTCTCTCTCTTTTACTTTTCCCCTTCGTTTCTGTTCTTTTTTTTTTTTTTTTAAAGATTTTATTTATTTATTTGACAGAGACAGAGACAGCAAGAGAGGGAACACAAGCAGCGGGAGTGGGAGAGGGAGAAGCAGGCTTCCGTCGAGCAGGGAGCCCGATGTGGGACTCGATCCCAGGACCCTGGGATCATGACCCGAGCTGAAGGCAGACGCCTAACGACTGAGCCAACCAGGCGCCCCTCCCCTTTGTTTCTTAAATTCCACATATGAGTGAAATCATGTGGTATTTGTTTTTCCCTGACTAGGTTATTTGGGTTAGCATTACATTTTCTCGCTCCATCCATGTTTTTGCAAATGGCAAAATTTCATTCTTTTTTATGGCTGAAAAATATTCCATTATATTCCATTACACACACACGCGTGCACACACATATTATATATATATATATATATATATATATATATATATATATATATATATATATCCATCCATTATCCATTCATCTGTCGGTGGACACTTGGGCTGCTTCCATAGTTCATCTGTTGTAAATAATGCTGCAATAAACATGGGGTGCATATATCCTTTTGAATTAGTGTTTTTGTATTCTTTGGGTAAATACCCAGTAGCGTGATTACTGAATCATAGGGCAGTTTTGTTTGTTTGTTTTTTAAGTAGGCTCCATGCCCAGTGTGGAGCCCAATGCGGGTTTCAAGCTTATAACCCTGAGATCAAGACCTGAGCCGTGATTGAGAGTCGGACACTTAACCAACTAAGTAGGGCAGTTGTATTTTTAATTTTTTGAGGAACCTCTACCCTGTCTTCCTCAGTGTCTGTACCAGTTTGTATTCCCACCAACATTGCACAAGGGTTCCTTTTTCTCCATATCCTCGCTAACACTTGTTGTTTCTTGGTTTTGATTTTAGCCATTCTGACATGTTTGACATGATTTCCATTGTGGTTTTGATTTTTCATTTCCCTGATGATGTGTGATGTTGAGCATCTTTTCATGTGTCTTACATGTGTCTTAAGTGTGTCTGTTGGCCATTTGTGTATCCTCTTTGCAGAAATGTCTGTTCATGTCTTCTGCCCATTTTTAATTGGATTATTGGTTTTTGGAGTGTTGAGCTGTATCAGTTCTTTATATATTTTGGATACTAACCCTTTATCAGACATGTCATTTGCAAATATCTTCTTCCATTCAGTAGGTTGTCTTTTAGTCTTTTTTACTTTTGCTTTGCAGAGATTTTTTTTTTTTTTTGATGTAGTCCCAGTAGTTTATTTTCTCTCTTATTTCCCTTGCCTCAGGAGACGTATCTAAAAGGACATGCCATGACCAATGTCAGAAAAATTACTGCCTGTGCTCTGTCCTTAATCCATTTTGAGTTTTTTTGTGTGTATGGTGCAAGAAAGCAGTCCAATTTCATTCTTTTTCATGTAGCTGTCCAGTTTTCCCAACACCATTTGAAAAGACTTTTTTCTCATTGCATATTCCTTCCTGCTTTGTTGAAGATTAATTGACCATATAATTGTGGGTTTATTTCTGGGCTTCCCATTCTGTTCTGTTGAACTGTGTGTCTATTTTTGTGCCAGTACCATACTCTTTTGATTACTACAGCTTTGTAATATAACTTGAAGTCTGGAATTGTGATGCCTCTGGTTTTGCTTTTCTTCTTTAAGATTGCTTTGGCTATTCAGGGTCTTTGTTGTTCCATACAAATTTTAGGATTATTTGTTCTAGTTCTGTGAAAAATGCTGTTGGTATTTTGATAGGGATTGCATTAAATATGTACATTGCTTTGGGTAGCATATGTATTTTAACAATATTTGTTCTTTCAATCCCTGAGCATGGAATGTCTTTCCATTTCTTTTTTTCTTTTTCTTTTTTCCAAATAATTTATTTGAGAGAGAGAGCATGAGCTGGGGGGAGAGCAGAGGGAGAGGGATAAGCAGACGCCCCACTGAGCAGGGAGCCCGACACTGGGCTTGATCCTAGGACCCTGGGATCATGACCTGAAATGAAGGCAGATGCTTAACCAGTGGACTCCCTGAGCACCCCCAGGCACTCCGTGTTACCAGTTTCTTTCATGTGTTTTATAGTTTTCAGAGTACAATGCGGGGCTTGATCTAATGACCCTGAGATCATGACCTGAGCTGAAATCAAGAGTTGGATGCTTAACTGACTGAGCCACCCACGTGCCCCTGAATGGGATTGTTTTCTTAATTTCGCTCTTTGTTGCTTCATTATTAATGTATAGAAATGCAACAGATTTCTGTACATTAGTTTTGAATCCTGCAGCTTTACTGAATTTATCAGTTCTAGCAGTTTTTTGGTGAAGTCTTTAGGGGTTTCTGTGTATGGTATCATGTCATCTGCAAACAGTGAGAGTTTTACTTCTTCCTTACCTATTTGGATGCCTTTTATTTCTTTTTGTTGTCGATTGCTGTGGCTAGGAATTCCAGTATTATGTTGAATCCAGGTGATGAGAGTGGACATCCCTGTCTTATTCCTGAGTGTAGAGGAAAAAGCTCTCTCTCTTTTTTTTTTTTTTCCATTCAGGATGATCTTAGCTGTGGATTTTTCATATGGGGTCTTTATAATGTTGAGTTATGTTCCCTCTAAAACTACTTTGTTGAGAGTTTTTATCATGAATGGGTGTTGTACTTCGTCAGATGCTTTTTCTGCGTCTATTGAAATGATATATGGTTCTTATCCTTTCTCTTATCTTTTTTAAGATTTTATTTATTTTTTAAATATTTATTTGAGAGGGAAAGAGAGAGAGAGTACGTGCACAAGAACAGGGGGAGGTAGAAGCAGAATGAGCAGGGAGCCTGATGCTGGGCTAGATCCCAGGATCATGACCTGAGCCGAAGGCAGACGCTTAACCAATGGAGACACCCAGGAGCCCCTAAGATTTTTTTTTCTAATTAATGTATACACCCAACGTGGGGCTCAAACTTATCAAGAGTTGCACACTCCTCTTACTGAACCAGCCAGGTGCCCCTTCTTTCTCATATTGATGTGATGTGTCACATTGATTGATTTGTGAAGATTGAACCACCTTTACACCCCAGGAATAAATCCCACTTGATCGTGGGGAATGATTTTTGTAATGTATTGTTGGATCTGGTTTGCAAGTATTTTGTTGAGGATTTTTGCATCTGTGTTCATCCGGGATTTTGGCCTGTATTTCTCTTTTGTGGTGGTGTCTTTATCTGGTTTTGGTATCATGGCAATGCTGGCCTCATAGAATGAATTTGGAAGTTTCCTATTTTTTGGAATAATGTGAGAAGGCTAGGCATACTCTTCTTTAAATGTTTAGTAGAATTTGCCTGTGAAGCCATCTGGTCTCGAACTTTCATTGGTTGGGAGTTTTTTGATTATTGATTCAATTTCTTTGCTGGGAATTGGTTTGTTCAGGTTTTGTATTTCTTCTTTTTCAGTTTTGGTAGTTTATATATTTCTAGGAATTTACCATCTTCTCTAGGTTGTCCAATTTGTTCGCATATATGTGTTGGTTAATCTTTTCAAAACTGGGTACATTGATTATTTCTTCGTGTTCTTGAATTTTTAATACATCATAGTATGTTAACATTTCATTTGATGTTTCCAGTTTGCGAAATTATGAAAATTGTTCACACATATTTTTACTCTCCTCTTGGGAATATGGTAGGTATTCCTGCCAAATTAAAACTAGGCATGGCTATGTGACTTGATTTAGCCGATGAAGTGTGAGTAAAAGTAGTGTGTGACACTCCTAGATGGAAGCTTTAAGAGTCAGTATATACTTTGCCACACTGTCTCCTTCCCGTGGTGCTGCTACTTTAGCCTAGGTCCCTGAAGACTTGGAGAACTCCGTCAACTCTCAAGGAGCATATAGCATAAAAGAATAAAATCTTAGTTATTTTAAGCCACCAACATTTGTTGGTGTTTGTTATTGTAGCATAACCTACTCGAACATGACTTATATAATTGGTGTTAATCAGTACGACTTTTTTGTAGGAACATTTATTGAGCAAACACATTTCAAATGAAAACTGTTCTCCCAGGGTGTATCTTTTGCAGTTCACCGAAGTGGTTGTAATATCAGGGGAAGTTACGAAGAGAATCTGCTGGGATGATTAGTTAGGTGCCTTATTTTTTATTTGTGGGCACATGTGTAGTGACAGGTATTGGATAATGCTGGTAGGCCAGGAAAAGAAGGGAAGCCCAGAATGGAATGGTAAGTCCTTTAGAAGTGACCAGATTTCATACCTGATAACATTAAATACAGGCCATTTGTTTTAGAAAATAAAAGAAAGAAATACATCCGAGCATAGTCTATTTTGGAAGTGTATCTGTTAAGTGAGTTAAGTGACTAGTCTGAGATTACTCAAGTACTTAGTGGCAGGACTGGGGGGAATAAAATCAACCCTTTTGACTCTAGCCCTCTGTCCTTTTTATTATTAAAACATTTCACTTACTCTTTTAATCCACTCAATCTTTTTTTTTTTTTTTTTTTAAGATTTTGCTTACTTATCTGACAGAGAGAGACACAGCAAGAGAGGGGAACACAAGCAGGGAGAGTGAGCGAGGGAGAAGCAGGCTTCCCACTGAGCAGGGAGCCCGATGTGGGGCTTGATCCCAGGATCCTGAAATCATGACCTGAGCCGAAGGCAGACACTTAACGACTGAGTGACCCAGGTGCCCCCAGTCCACTCAATCTTTAATTATGCCTTTCAGTCCTAATTTTTCCCCCTAAACTTAATTAACATTTTCCCACCAATTTGCACAAAATTGTGTTAATCACAGTTCTTGGCTCTTGACACATTCTTACTGGTTTGTGCATGATCTTACATATAGAATGTATTTATACTTCAGTAAAATAATATCTGCGAATCCAACTTCTCAAGCATTGCCAATAACTTGCATCTTCCTGTGTGTTCTCCTTGACTCTTCCTAAATGGTAGCTGTCATTCTGAACTTTGTATTTCAGTCTCTTATATTTTATAAAAGTTTTATTATAAATACGTTTACCTAAACAATGTATTTTTTTTCTTGGTTTTGTTTTTTTTTTTTTTTTTTTAAAGATTTTTTATTTATTTATTTGAGAGAGAGAGAATGAGAGACAGAGAGCATGAGAGGGAGGAGGGTCAGAGGGAGAAGCAGACTCCCCGCCGAGCAGGGAGCCCGATGCGGCACTCGATCCCGGGACTCCAGGATCATGACCTGAGCCGAAGGCAGTCGCTTAACCAACTGAGCCACCCAGGCGCCCCTTGGTTTTGTTTTTATAAAAAGAATACGCTAAAATGTAATCTGGATTTGTTTTTTTGACACATATCGTGTTACTAATATTCATTCTTGTTGCATGTAGTTGTAGCTCATTCATTTTTACCACTGTATATAATATTCCATTCTGCAAACTTATCATAATTGATCAGTTTTCCATACTGTAGACATTTGGGTTGTTTCCAGTATTATTGCTTTTAAAGACATGTTGCTTTGAGCATCTACTCATATTTCTGGGTAAACGTGTTAAAATTTCTCTCAGATATGCAGCCAGAGGAAGAATTGCAGGCTCGTAGGGAATGCAATGTTTAACTTTACAAAAGGGTACCTAATTAATTTCCATCGTTGTTATAATAATACTATTTGGTAATTTTTTTTTTGGATTGCCAGAGTTTTACCTCTTTTTTCAACCTTTTGAAAGAACCAGGGAAGCTATTTATGAGCCTTGTTGTAATGATTTAGATAATAAATTATGGTTTAAACTAAGGCTTAGCAATGGAGATACAGGGGGATGGGATTGGGAACTGTGAGGGATATGAAAGTAATACAGTTTGGCTTGATGATCCAATTTGATGTGGCATTTGAGGGAATGGAAATTGTAAAGAATGATCTTTGAGTTTCTGGCCTATATATGAATCAGGAGTATAAATATAGTTACTTTGTCTGATCTTGTAATTGAAAAGTGCCTAGATCAGTTTTGTTTCATTAGTTTCAGTGCCATTATTTTCTATTATTTAGAAATAAAGCTTTTAGAGATACTGTTTTTTCCTCTAATGCTTGGGAAACATTTTATATAAATTACCTTCCTCGGGAAGGACTTTGAAACTGTTGTCCTAAAATATTATCACTAGTTGACACTTAACCAAATAAAATAAGCTGGATTACTCTAGAGAGAAGATAGGTCAGGTACAACACAAAGCTGTAAACTCCCAGTGCTTCCTGTATTGTTTAAAAGTATTAGTTTTCAAGGGACTAAGTAATTTGAAGTCCAGAATAATCAGTCTACTTTAACTTTTCTGTAGTTCTGCTTTGAGAAATACAGTACTTAGTGCAAATCCATAATTAGGAGCTCTCATCACATAACTGAGATATAGAATGACAATTTAAATTGCTTTCTTTGCTTTTGAATTACAGTGGGGAAGTTTAAATTTTTTTTACAGTAGTGATTTTTCACTAGTTATCAAAGATGATGATTGATTTTCAAGGGTGTAGGAGATAATTGGCAGAGCAAGTGTTTTGAAAACAGTTTGTAGGGGTACCTGGCTGGCTTAGTTGGTAGAGCCATCAACTCTTGATCTCTGGGTCATGAGTTCAAGCCCCATGTTGGGCATGGAGCCTACTTAAAATTTAAAAAATTAAAATTAAAATAAAAAAAGGAAAAAACAGTTTGTATCTTTCAGGCAACCCCTGGTTTTATAATTTAAAGCTTTTTATTTAATCATGGAGAATTTGGTAAAATTAATTTACCTGAGTAAATAATAAAATAATTTGATCCATTTACGAAAGAATAAATAAACATTAATGAAGTCTTATATTTTTCAGATACCATTTTGTTTGGCTGCTTTTTCGGTGGGCCTTTCCCTTTTTGTATATAACCATTTGTGTATCAGAATGAGGCACTACCTCAAATGATTACAATTGCTCTCTTGGTTCTGCTGTGAGTAAGACCATTATTATCAAAAACATCATATGACATTTCTAATAGATGACTTTCTGAATTCACTGAAACCGAACAGCTGTTTCAAACAAATGCCCTTTCTGTGGGCATTTATCATCTGCAGATCAATTTATTGTTATTTGTGATGAAAATGCATTTTGACCGACTTTTAAAAATCAGATTTTAATCATATTTTGAATTTTCAGTGTATTGCCTGACAATGTAAATGAAAATCCGTGTTTAAGCATTTTTTTAAAAAAGATTTTATTTGAGAGGGAGAGCGAGAGAGCAAGTGCATGCGTGTAAGAGCACGAGGTGGGGGAGGGGCAGAGGGAGAGGGAGAAGCAGATTCCCTGCTGAGTGGGGAGCCCTGTGCAGGGGTAGATCCCAGGACCCTGGGCAGAGGTGTTATTGACTGAGCCACCCAGGCGCCCCAGCAAATATATACATTTAAAGAAAATAACTAAAATAACTTCTAGTGAAAAGCCAGAAGGATTTGAGGATTATTTATTGAGATGCAACATTAGTAAGCCTGTTACAGGTTTCTTGGTGACTGGTTTAGGTTTTGTCTAAGATGCTACTGAACCCAAGGGATAATGAGTAAAGATGAATAAGGGGGATATCATTTCATGTTCCAATATAGTGAACTAAATGTCTTGATCTTTTTAGCCAATCAAATTTTATATAAGTTGTCAAATTGGTGAAGCAGTTTTCATGAAAAGTACATTTGGAGTGTTTTCTTTGTTGAATGAATTATTTGGCTTTTGTAACGATTTTAACAACATATAGTGTATTAAACTGCAGTTACCCTCATTTGCAGTACTACAATTTTATTGTTCTGGAGATGATATAACACCTCTGTAAGACTAAGTTTCTTGTGGGCAGAGTTCATGTTTTATTTATCTTTCTGCCTTCAGTGTCTCATATTGCCTGGGACATGATAGGGCCTCTGTGTGAATGTTTGTTGAATGAATAAATAAAAACTTTTAATCATAAAAGTGAAAGCCTAAGCAGAGCTATCAGAATGGGACAGTGATCTAAAACTTCGCCAGTTAATAGACTGACTTTAAATAGGAAGATCTTAGGTTATAAAAGATTACTAATCTCTATTATTTGCTTTCATTCTTTCCTGCAAGAAGTTTGGTGCCTGCTGAGTGCCAGATTTTGTACTAAATGCTGGGTTTTGTACTAAATACAATAATGAACAAAATATTAAGTCCTCGTTCTCAAGGAGATTAAATTCTAGTGGAGGGAATCAGCAATAAAATCAGTATTTAGAATGTCAAGCCAGGCAGGCTATAGAGGAAATTAAAATAAGGAAGGGGGATAGAGTGTAACCTGGATATGGAGTTGTCACTTTTATACAGGGTGACCAGGGAAGTGCTGTTTGAGTAGAACCCAGACAGAAATGAGAGTATCTGGGAGAAGTGCATTCCAAGCCAAGGAAGAGCAAGTACAAAGGCAGGATCAGCAAAGAGACTGCTGTGCTGCTAGAATAGAGTAGGTGGGAGCAGAATAGTAGCAGATGAGGTTAAAAAAAGGAGAATGGCAAGACAGGTCATATAAGGCCTAGTAAGCCATTTAAGGACTTTGGGGTTAATTACTGAGTAAAGTGCCAGTAGTTGGAGGATTTTGAAGAAGAGGGATGATGTTATTTATGATTTAGTCTGTTTGCTCTGGCTGCTACATAGAAAATACACTGTAGTCAGTGAGGGGAAGGTGGTGGGGTGGAAGCAGGAAGACCAGGTAGGATGCTCTAAATATTCTAGGCATAGAGATGAACAGGGTTGGGTGAAGATTTAGCAGTTTAGGTGGTGGGAAGTGGTCAGACTCTGGATATATTTTTTATTTTTTTTTTAAAGATTTTATTTATTTATTTGACAGAGAGAGACACAGCGAGAGAGGGAACACAAGCAGGGGGAGTGGGAGAGGGAGAAGCAGGTTTCCCGCTGAGCGGGGAGCCTGATGTGGGGCTCGATCCCAGGACCCTGGAATCATGACCTGAGCCGAAGGCAGATGCTTAATGACTGAGCCACCCAGGCGCCCCTCTGGATATATTTTGAGAAGACCCTACAGGTTTGGGTGATGAATTGATAGTGGGATTAGGCTAGTTGAGCAGGGTTTAGAGGAAGTGGAAATACATATGTTACTTTTTCTTGATTTCTGTTCCTGATGCTAGGCTTTTATTCTCTAGCTAAAATACGAAAGAATTGCAACCTAACTCTGGAATTTGGTACTATGGAAAGAAAACCAAATTGGGATCCCTAAAGTGGCATTTTAAGTCCTGATGCTCTCACTTTCAGAGTCTTGGCCAAATCATTTTTTTGAGCCTCTTCAAGCTCTGTTTCCTTAACCAGAAAAATGAATTGGTTGACCCTGATGGTCTCTAACATCCTTTCGAAAATTCGTCACAATTTGTGTCTGTTTCATTATTTTTGGAAGTGCTTTGATGACTTCCCCTTTATCTACTTATTATAGGCATTCCCCATATTTCTGACCTTCCCTCTTATCACCCGTATTCTTCCTGGCTTTAATCAGTTTTATAAATAAAACTCTCACATCTGTACTTTAAACTGTCTTTTTTCTGAGTTCTAGATTCACTAAATTCATTAATTCATTAAATTTGCTCCAGTAAGTTCAATCCTGAATTCATTTTCTCTCTCCTAAACTTGCTCTTCTTCCTGTGCTTATTAGCAGTTGGTAATTTTGGTTATATGATTTCTATTATTAATAGGTGATCATTAACCTTATTTAATTACTAATGTTCAGTTTGCTAAGATAAGTTAATTGGAATTAAGTTTGGGAAACTAACCTGGCAGATCTCACAGTGTGATCCATGATCCTGAAACCCTTTCAGGGAGCCTGCAAGATCAAAACTTAATTTTTATAATACTAAAACATTATTGACTTTTTAAAACTGTGGACATTTGCTCTTATGGTACATATGCAGTGGTGTATACAACTACTGGCTCCTTATTT
This sequence comes from Mirounga angustirostris, assembly GCF_029215605.1. Lineage (NCBI taxonomy): Eukaryota > Metazoa > Chordata > Mammalia > Carnivora > Phocidae > Mirounga > Mirounga angustirostris. The sequence continues at coordinate 24,477,835 of NW_026991713.1, forward strand.
CAGATTACAGCAGTGGCATTCGTCCCCTATCTGCATTTGCAGGGAAGGAAACAATTTCACATAAGGTTTTTGATGAAGCAGTAAAATATATTAATTTTCTTAAATCTTATCCTTAGATACATGTCTTAATATTCTGTGTGATAAAAAAGGTAGTATAAAACATTTCTGCTGCATGGTACAGTCATTTAGAATGATGAGGTATAGTTACGTTCATCTACATAAATAGATCTCCATGACATAGTTGAAGGAGAAAAGCTGAAATACAGTACTAGTAGGAAAACAGCCTAATTTGGGTCCCAACTCTGTTACAGCTTTAGTTTTACTTAGTTCACCACTGGTATCAGATGTTTTGAGTGCAGAATCAAGACTTTCCCTTCATTATGTCTTGGGATCTGAGCACTTGTGAGACTCAAGAAATCTTTTCATACTTTATAGCCCAGGCAGCAGTTAATAAAACTGTAAGAGATCTCTCTGTTTCACAGCCCAGCTGCTGGTATTTTGAGCAGCTGAGAAATTTTCTTTTCTCTTTAGCCCCACCCCTAGCTTTTCTCTTTCCTGGAGAAAGCATTTACCTAATACCCTCAAGGCATCCGGTAGTGGGTGTGGCCTTGCACTTGGTGAAGGCCCTGTGCCTCTTGGGGACATTTTTCTCTTAGCTTTGCTGCCCTGTTCCCAGCATTTTACAGCCCTACCTCCCCATTCCCCTCTTGCAGCTCCAGTACTTGGAAAGAGTCCTTTTTTTTTCTTTTTAAATTTAAATTCAATTAAATTAACATATAATGTATTATTAGTTTCAGAGGTAGAGTTCAGTGATTCATCAGTCTTAACATGTGGCCTCCTTAATGTCCATCACCCAGTTACCCCCACTCCTCCACCCCCCTCCCCTCCAGCAACCCTTTTATTTATTTATTTATTTTTTTAAATTTTATTATGTTATGTCACCATACAGTACATCATTAGTTTTTGATGTAGTGATCCACGATCCATTGTTTTCGCATAACACCCAGTGCTCCATGCAGTATGTGCCCCCTCCTTAATACCCATCACCGGGCCAACCAATCCCCCCTCCCCCCTCCCCTCTAAAACCCTGTTTGTTTCTCAGGTCCATAGTCTCTCATGGTTCATCTCTCCCTCCAATTCCCCCTGCCCATTTTTCCGTTCCTTCTCTTAATGTCCTCCATGTTATTCCTTATGTTCCACAAATAAGTGAAACCATATGATAATTGACTTTCTCTGCTTGACTTATTTCACTTAGCATAATCTCCTCCAGTCCCATCCATGTTGATGTAAAAGTTGGGTATTCATCTTTTCTGATGGCTGAGTAATATTCCATTGTATATACAGACCACATCTTCTTTATCCATTCATCTGTTGAAGGACATCTCGGCTCTTTCCACAGTTTGGCTATTGCGGACATTGCTGCTATGAACATTGGGGTGCATATGGCCCTTCTTTTCACTACATCTGTGTCTTTGGGGTAAATACCCAGTAGTGCAATTGCTGGGTCATAGGGTAGCTCTATTTTTAAATTTTTGAGGAACCTCCACACTGTTTTCCAAAGTGGCTGTGCTAACTTGCATTCCCACCAACAGTGTAAGAGGATTCCCCTTTCTCCACAACCTCTCCAACATTTGTTGTTTCTTTCCCTGTCCATTTTGGCCATTCTAACTGGTGTAAGGTGGTATCTCAATGTGGTTTTGATTTGTATTTCCCTGATGGCTAATGATGATGAACATTTTTTCATGTGTCTGTTAGCCATTTGTCCAGCAGCCCTTTTGAGAAAGTGCACATTTGCCTTGGGAATGTGGCTGCTCAATCTGTCTTGCCAGTCCCCATGCTCCCCTTAAAAGTTTGTTAAACATTGGGCTAATTTTCCCCTTTTGTAGCAGGTTCACTCTTCTTTTCACCATGACCCCAGCCATGTTTAGATTCCTGGAAAGGGCTTGTTCCTACAGGAATTTAGTTCACTTATGTTTCTTTGCATCTCAGCTCTCTGAATTTTTTTAAAAACTATGATTTTATAGTCTCTCTGGCTTGTTCTTCTGTTGAGGAGGTGGGAGCAATGGTAGTCTTTTGTGGGTTTCTGCATCCTAACTATAAACAGTAATCCAAGAATTTACTCTGTTGTGTTCAAAATAATTGGTATAGGTTGACAGTTCACATTGAAATTATTTAGCCAGTTCTTGTAATAAAATTTTACTAAAATAAGGTATTGGCCATATTTAGGCTTGATGAAAAACCGATATAATTATAAATGTGTGCTGACAAAATAAAGTTTTATTGAGGTAAAATATATAGACCATAAAATTGTACAGTTGACATTAAATATATTCAGAATGTTATGAAACCATCACTGCTGTCTATTTTCAGAATACTTTCATCATCCCAAACAAAAACTGTACCCATTAGGTAACAACTCCTCATTGCTCTCACCTTCTTACCCCTGGTAAGCTCTATTCTGTCTCTATGAATTTGCCTATTCTAGATATTTCATAAGTAGAATCATATAATATTCTATTTGTGTTTGACTTATTCTTTTGGCATGTTTTTGAGGTTCATTTATCTTGTAGTATGTGTCAGAACATCTTTCCTTTTTACGGCAGAAATGTATTTTCTTCTATGTGTCTTTCACATTTTATCCATTCCTCTGTTAATGGACATTGATACTGTTTTTACCTTTTGTCTGTTATGATTAAATCTGCTATTAGTATACAAGTGTCTGAGTCCCTGTTTTCAGTTCTTTTTGGTATATCCCTAGGAGTGGAATTGCTGGGTCCTAAGGTTATTCTGTGTTTGGCTTTTTGAGGAATCCCCAGATGGTTTTCCACAGTGGCTGCACATTTTATGTTCCTGCCAGCAACGCACCAGTGTTTATTTTGTCCTCTTCGTCACCAACATTTATTTGTTTTCTCTCTTTATTTTTTTGAACAACATTTGTTATTTTCTGTTTTTGTTTGTTTATAGTAGCTATCCTAGTAGGTGTGGAGTGATATCTCATTGTGGTTTTCATTTGCATTTCTCTCATGAGTAGTAATGCTGAGCCTCTTTTCATGCACTTACTGGCCATTTGTAAATCTTCTTTGCAATGTCTATTCAAGGCCTGTATTTTAATTATGTTTGTTTTTTGTTGCTATTGAGTTATAAGAGTTCTTTATATATTTTGGATATTAAATCCTTACCAGAGATATGATTTGCACATATTTTCTTCCATTCTCCATGTTGTTTTTTCACTTTCTTGATGCTATCCCTAGATGCATAGATGTTTTTAATTTTAATGAAGTCTAATTTATCTATTTTTGTTCCCTGTGCTTTTGGTGTCATATTTAAGAAATGATTGCTAAATCCAACGTCATGAATACTTCTCTTCTCCCATGCTTTCTTCTAAGAGTTTTATAGTTTTAGTACTTAGATTTAGGCCTTTGATCCATGAATGAACACCACACACACACGCGCGCGCGTGCGCGCGCTTACCACCCTTGTTAGATCATGACTTGAGCTGAAATTAAGAGTCTGATGTTTAACTGACCAAGCTACCCAGGCACCCCTTCCCAGGATCACTTTTCCCCTCCACTCCAGCAACATTTTTGAAAACACTATCCTTTCCCCACCGAATGGTCTTCGCAACCTTGTTGAAAATCAATTGATCATAGAGATGAAGGTTTATTTCTGGGCTCAGTTTTGTTCCATTGATATTTATGTCTCTCCTTGTGCCTGTACTGTAATGTTTTGATTATTGTGATTTTGTAGTAAGTTTTAAAATCAAGAAGTGTGATTCCTTCAGCTTTGTTCTTTTACTTCAAAATTGTTTTGGCTGGAATTCTATATAAATTTTAGGATGTGTTTTTTTCTTTTTTTTTTTTTTTTAAGGATTTTATTTGAGATAGAGCAAGTGAGTGAGAGCACACAGGAGCTGGGGGAGAGGGGTAGAGGGAGAGGGAGAAGCAGGCTCTCCACTGAGCTGGGAAGCCCTTGCGGGGCTGGATCCCAGGACCCTGGGATCATGACCTGAGCCACCCAGGTGTCCCATGTGTTTTTCTATTTCTATAAAAAAAAACCATTGGGATTTTGATAGGGATTGTATTGAATCTGTAGATCATTTTGGGTAATATTGTCATCTTAATATTAAATTTTCCAATACATGAATATAGGATATCTTTGCATTTATTTAGGTCTTTTTGTTAAAGCAAGATTTTGTAGTTTTCAGTGTACAAGTCTTGTGCTTCATTGTTTAAAGTTATTCCTAAGTATTTCATTGTTTTTTTATGCCATGTAAATGTCCTTTTCATTTGTTTATTGTAAATATATAGAAATACAAATGATTTTTGTGTGTTTATTTTGCATCCTTCAGTTTTGCTGAATTCATTTAGGGTTTTCCACACATAAGATTCTGTCATCTGTGAGTAGAAATAGTTTTATGTGACCTTTTCAATTATGATGCTGTTTATTTCTATTTCTTGCCTAATTGCCCTGGCTAGAACTTCCAGCTATATTGAATAGGAGTGGTGAAAATGGGCCTTCTTGTCTTGTTCCTGATCTTAGGAGAAAAGTTTCTAGTGTTTTACTATTGAATGTAATGTTAGCTATGTGTTTTTCGTATATGGCCTTAATCATGTTGAGGCAGTTCCCTTCTATTCCTACTTCATTGAGTGTTTCATGGAATGAATTTGGAAGTGATCCCTTCTCTTTAGGCTTTTTTTTTTTTTAAATTAAAAAAAAAAGATTTTATTTATTTGAGAGAGAGTTCATTCACACAAACAGGGGCAGGGGCAAAGGGAGAGGGAGAAGCAGGCTCCCCACTCAACAGGGAACCTGATGCACGGCTCAATCCCAGGACCCCAAGATCATGACCTGAACCAGAGATAGATGCTCAATCGACTAAGCCACCCAGGCGCCCCTCTTTAGTTTTTTGGAATAGTTTAAGAAGGTTTTTTGTTAATTCTTCTTTAGATATTTGGTAGAATTTGGGCTCCTAGGTGGCTCAGTGGGTTAAGTATCTGCCTTTAGATCAGGTCATGATCCCAGGATCCTGGGATCAAGCCCTGTATTGTGCTTCCTGCTCAGTGGGGAGCCTGCTTCTCCCTCTCCCTATGCTGCTACCCCAGCTTGTGTTCTCTCTCTCTCTCTCTCTCTTTCTCAAATAAATAAAATCTTAAAAGATTTGGTAGAATTCACCAGTAAAGCCATATGGTCCTGGGCTTTTCTCTATTGTGTTTTGATTACTGATTCAAACTGCTTACTTGTTAAGGGTCTGTTCAGATTGTCTCTCTCTTCTTGAGTCAATTTTGGTAGTTTGTGTGTTTCCAGGAATTTGTCCATTTCATTATCCAGTTTGTTGGTGTGCAGTTGTTCATAGTAATCTCTTATAATCCTTTCTATTTCTGTATAATTGGTAGGTTGTCCTCACTTTCATTTCTGATTTTAGTAATTTAGATCCTTTCTTTTTTTCTTAGTTAATCTAGCTAAAAGTTTGTTGATTTTGTTGACTTTCTTCCCCAAGGAACCAACCTTGGGTTTTGTTGACTTTCCATTGTTTTTTTCTAATATCTATTTTATTTACAATATAATCTTTATGCTTTCTTTATGCTAGCTTTGGGTTTCATTTGCTGTTCTAGCTCTGTAAAGTATACAGTTAGGTTGTTGATTTGAGTTCTTATTTTACAGTTTCTACAGCTGTAAATTTCTTCTAGCACTGCCTTTCCCTGTATCCCATAAGTTTTGATATGTTATGTTTTTGTTTTCATTTGTTTCAAGGTATTTTGTAATATTGCTTGTGGTTTTCTTCTTTATTCCATTGGTTGTTTAAGAGTATGCTGTTTAATTTCCACATATATGTAAATTTTCCAGTTTTTTTTTTTTTTTAAAGATTTTATTAGAGAGAGAGAGAGAGAGTGTGTGTGTGTGTGTGTGTGAGAGAGAGAGAGAGAGAGAGAGAGCAGGGGGAGGGGCAGAGGGAGAGAAAGAATCCCAAGCAGAGTTCTTGCTGAGCATGGAGCCAGACGTGGGGCTTGATCCCATGACACCAAGATTATGAGCTGTGCTGAAACCAAGAGTCAGATGCTCAACTGACTGAACCACTCAGGTGCCCCTCCAGGTTTTTTTTTTTTTTCCTATTACTGATTTCCAGTTTCATTTTATTGTGAGGAAAACATACCTTTCATGATTTGAATCTTTTAAAATTTATTAAGACTTATTTTGTGGTCTGCTGATGTCTATCATGGAGAATGTTCTGTTTGTACTTGAGAAGAATGTGCATTCTGTTGTTAGGTGGAACATTCTATATATGTCAGGTCTAGTACACTAGATATCTTTGTTGTTCAGGTCTTTTATTTCTTTATTGATCTTATGTCTGGTTCTTCTATCCAGTGTTGAAAATGGGGTATTGAAATCTCCAATTATTATTATTGTAGAACCATCTATTTATTTTTTCAGTTCTGTTACTTTTTACTTAATATATTTTCAGGTTTTGTTGTTAGGTATGTATATGTTTATAATTGTTATATATTAATCCTTTATTAATATAGAGTGCCCTTCCTTATCTCCAGTAACTTTTTTTTCTATTTTAGTCTATTTTGTTTGACAAAAATATAGTAATTCCAGCTCTTTTAGTTTCTGTTGCATGGAATATCTTATTCTTTTCCTTTCAATCTCTTTGTGTCTTTGTATCTAAATTAAGTCTTCTGTAGACAATATGTAGATAGACAATATTTTTAAAATCCATTCTGCCCATCTCTGCCTTTCAGTTGAATAGTTTGATCCATTCACATTTAAAGTAATTACTAATAAGGGTTTACTGTTTTGATTTAGTTACTTTCTATATGTATCTTGTTTCTTGTTCCTCCGTTCCTCCACTATTTCCCTTTTTTGCACAGTTGATTTTTTTGTAGTGTACTTTTCTGATTCCCTTTTTTCCTTTTCTATAATATTTTTTAGTTAACTTCTTAATGGTTACTTGGGAATTACAATTAACATCTTAAACTTACATCAGCCTTGTTTGAATAATACCAACTTAGTTCAATAGCATATAAATATTGATCCTGTATATCTCTATCATTCCCCCTTTATATTGCTATTGTCAAAGATTAACTCTTTATACATTGTATGCCCATTAACATGGATTTACCATTTTTTAAAATATGTGTACCTTTGCCTTTTAAATCATATAGGAAAAGGGAGAAAAAAGAAGTTACAAATCAAAAATACACTTATACTGTATTTTATAGCTACATATGAACTTTTACTAATGTTCTTTATTTCTTCTTGTAACATTGGGTTACTCTCTAGTGTCCTTTCATTTCAGGCTGAAGGTCTTCCTTTAGCATTTCTTGTATGGCAGGTCTACTAATGAATCTCCTCAGCTTTTGTTTATCTGGAAATGTCTTAATTTCTCCTTCATTCTTGAAGGATAGTGTTGCCAGATAAGATTTTTTTTCCTTTCCAGACTTTAAATACATCATTCCCAGTGCTGCCTGATCTGTATGGTTGTTGATAAGGCATCAGCTATTACTATATTGAGGGTCTCTTCTATGTATGAAGTTACTTTTTCCGTGCTGCTTTCAAGATTCTTTATATTTGGGTTTTTACACTTCGAATATAAAGTATCTTGACATGGATCTCTTTGAGTTTATCCTTCTTGGAGTTTGTTGAGATTTTTGGATGTGTGTATTCATGTTTTTCTTCAGATTTTGGAAGTTTTCAGCTACTGTTTCATTAATTATCATTATTTTTGTTCCTTTTTATTTCTCTGACTCCTGTGATGCCTATGTGGGTAAAAAGGTCCCTCAGACTCTGTTTTTCTTCATTCTTTTTCTGTTCCTCAGACTGGATAATTTTGACTTTCTATGTTAAAGTTCACTGATCCTTTTCTTCTGCCTACTTAAATCCACTGAACCCTGCTAGTGAATTTTTCATTTCAGTTACTATACCTTTTAGTTCTGGAATTTCTGTTTGGTTCTTTTTTTTTTTTCTTTCTTTCTTTTTTTTTTTTTTTTTTAAAGATTTTATATATTTGACACAGAGCGTGAGCCAGTGCACAAGCAAGGGGAGCTAGCAGCAGGCAGACGGAGAGGGAGAAGTAGGCTTGCAGGGAGCCTGATGCTCGGCTTGATGCCAGGATCCTGGGATCATGACCTGGGCTGAAGGCAGATGTTTAACCGACTGAGCCACCCAGGTGTCCCTATTTGGTTCTTTTTATAATTTCTGTCTCTTTATTGATATTCTCATTTTTCCCATACATTGTTTTCCTTATTTATTTAATTTATTTATTTGTCATTGGGTTTCCTTTAGCCCATTGAGCATATTTAGGACACTTGATTTAGTATCTTTGGCTACTAATTCCAAATTCTGGACTTCTTCAGGAATGGTTTCTGTTAAATGCTTTTTTTCTTGTGAATGGGCCATGTTTTTTTGTTTGTTTGTATGCTTTGTAATTTTCTGTTGAAACCCGGACATTGCATTACAATGTAGTAACTCCGGAAGCTAGATTCTCTGACTCCGCAGGTGTTTGTTGTTGAGGCTCCTGCCATCTGTGACTTTCCCAAACTATTTTTGCAAATATGTATTCTTGGTTGTGTGTGGTCACTGAAGTTTCTTTCCCATTATCTTTGCAGTTAGCTAGTGACCTGATGAAGATTTTCTTTAATATCTGGCTCAAACAACAACAAAAAAATGTTGCTGTCTCTTTAATCTTCCAATAGTTGTTGTGGGAAGCCCCTGCAGCCTGAAAGGGCCTTAAGGAAGGCAAGTTGTCTGCATTGTGTGAATCTCTGATCTGCCAGACTGATCAAAATGTGCAACCTCCAGTTTTTTGATATCAAGGTTCCCCATTGCCTCCCCTGGCACCAACCAGCTGCTCCAGGAATGCAGGACAGGGCTGAGGAATGGGCAGTGTTAACTGGTTCGCACAGGTGGTTCTCCTAGCAGCCTCTCCCTTTTAGCAAACACTCATGGTTGTTGTGTGTCCTGTCAGGTTCCAGAGTTCTGAAATAGTTGATTCTGGTTGTTTTTTCCAGTTTACTGGTTGTTTTGGGTGGGGGGACCAACCCCAATAGCTTCCTACTACATTTTTTCATCTCAAGTGTCACAGTAGTCTTATATTGGCTTTCTAATGTAATGTTTATAATAGAGGAAAATCCTTGATAGGTTTCTTTTTTCTGGTGTGTTTGACTATTCATACTGTAAAAGGAAAAGAAAAGGATTACCTTCAGATTTTAACACATAAAGGATTAAGATATTTAATAAGTGTTTTGGGGGAAAATTTCTATAAGCATGATTGAACTTTTATTTCAGTGCTCTGTCAGTGTTTTGTATAGTAACTTTGTGTTTTGTGTAAATAAGAACTTTGTGTCTCTAGTGAAAAAACTTAATTTTTAAATGTTAGTTATTCCTCATTAAGTGGTTAGCTTACATATCCTAGAAAGCTTTAGATGTTCATTACGATTTAATTATTGAGGGAAAAATAATAGCAAATTTGCTTACAAACCACTTAATGAGTTTACCTCATTTGCAACAGGTTTAATTTAAAAGCCATAGTCACTACAGAAAATGTTATAAAGAAATAAATGAAACTCTCTTTATTGTGAGGTCATGTTACTCTACTTGATATATTAGAACTTGGATTTTAATCCAAGCTTTAAATGCTCGAATTGTTCTGCCTGTAAATTTTGCTTCCTTACCTTTACGTATTTTGAAAACAATCTTCAGCTTTTTCCTCAACTTTTTGTGCAGTTTTAACAGATTGTTTTGAGAAAATCTCAAAGACATAAGCAGATAATTGCCACTCTAATAAATCCTTTAATATTAGAGAAGTTGGAATTATAAGGTAAATTTACGTCTAAAGAATTTCTTACCACAAATGCCAAAAGAGCCACAATATGACATCATTTTTGCAGGCAAATACTCACAGTAGAGGATCTAGTTTGGGAATGTTTACAGCTTTATAGCTGTGTTGTCTTAAAAAAAAAAAAAAAAAGGTATGTGTTTCCCATTCTTAGGACAAAACTGAGTTGGCTTTCCAGAATGGTTTTCTGTATTCTGTAAATAAACAGAATGGTTACATTTCCACCAAAAAAAACAAAAAAGGAAAAAAAGAAAAATTTTCTTAATTTAACAGCAGACAGTCCCATCCAGTTTAGCCCCAGGTGATAAAGTAAGGTTTAAGCACTTGTAGTTGGAAACTGATGTTAAACTTTTTCAGCTGTATATATACATATATGTATATATATATAGTGTTACATGCTGTCATTCTGAGTAACGTTTATTGCTCTTTTACCTTTAAAATTTTTTTTTTTTTAATTTATTTATTTGACAGAGAAAGAGCGTGAGAGTGAGCACACAAGCAAGGGAGAGCAGCAGAGGGAGAGAGAGAAGCAGGCTTTCTGCTGAGCAGGGAGCCTGATGTGGGGCTCTATCCCAGGACCCTGGGATTCCTGGGATCATGACCTGAGCTGAAGGCAGATGCTTAACAGACGCTTAACTGACTGAGTAACCCAGGCGCCCCTACCTTTTTAATTTGATCTAGCCATGACAGAAAGCTTGAGATATATTTGAAAGCTACAAAAGCATAAACATTTTGCACTGTATACACACATACATATATATGTACATATTTGAATGGGGATATATATGTGTGTATATATATGGAATATATATGTACTTGTATATACATGATAAGTGCAGTGAGTAAAAAAAAAAACAACTAAGAATAAAGGAATAGAAAGGGTCAGAGTCAGGAAAAAGCTCTCGAGATTAACATGCTGAAATTTGAGCATTTATAATAGTTTACTATGTAGTTAAGTCTTTAAAATATCAAAACAATTGTGGAGTTTTTGTTTAGGGTTTTTTTTTTTAATTACAGTACATTTACTTTTAATGTGAAAATAGCTTTTTCAATGTCATGAATTAAATATTAAACTAAAAATTTAGGCATTTACCATAAATCACATTGTTTATACTATCATTTTCAGAAATATTAAGGTAGGTCAAGATCCTAACAACCCCAAATAAAAGTTTTTACTAAACTAGGTAAAATATTTTAGACAAACTCTTAAGGGTTTTGATTTCAGGAAATCCGTAATTTAGCACTGCTTTATTACATTACAGTAGAGATTAATCAACCTTAAAGGTAATGTAAATAATTTTTACTTCTTAAAAGGTGTTTTTATTATAGCATTTTATGTGTTTTTGTCCTCACCTAATGAGGGAAAATGTTGACATGTGTAATTCTACTTAAAGGTAATTAGAAATATCAAGGGATCTATTTAATTTGGGAGTATTTTTTCTTTAATACTGATCTAGACTGTGACAATGAAATTCTTTAACTTCTGTGTTTACTGATCATTTTGACTTAATAAAAAGATTACAGTTATACTGTGGCAGATAAATCATTTAAAGATGTGGTTTTTGAAAAATTTATAGTAAAGATTTAGCTTTATAAATGAAGTGTTTTTTTCTCTTGCTAATATGAGCTGGAAATGAATGGCTTTCTTATTGCTGATAGAATATAAAATACCTAAAGTTATTTTATAGACCAGAATTATCTTGATAGAAAATATTCTGAGTTATAAAAAACATAGAATGTCTCTTAAAATATTGTTCAAATGCATTTTATGAAGAAAAGATTAAAAGTTATGTGATTCCTTTTTTAAATTGTACCCACTTAAAACTACCAAGATCAGTTAGGTGCTCTATACCAGCATTGTCCAGTAGAAATATGTGGACCCCATACTTAATTTAAAAATATTTTTTAGAAAGTAGAGTTAATTTTAGTAATACATTTTACATAACCAAATATGTCTGGAATGTTTTTTTATGTTATCCATACAACAGTTAATGAGTTATTTTTATATTCTTTTAAAATACTGAGTATTTAAAAAAAAATTTTTTTTTTAAAGATTTTATTTATTTGTCAGAGAGGGAGAGAGAGAGAGCACAGGCAGGGGGAGCAGCGGGCAGAGGAGAAGCAGGCTCCCCACTGAGCAAGGAGCCTGATGCAGGACTTGATCTCAGGACCCTGAGATCATGACCTGAGCTGAAGGCAGATACTTAAACAACTGAACCACCCAGGCGCCCCTGAGTATTTTTTTTTTAAATACTGAGTCTTTAAAATCCAGTTTGTATTTTACATTTACAGTATAAGGCAGTTTGAATTGACCACTTCGCAAGTGGTCAGAATGGGATGTTACTATGTGAATTAATTCTGTAATAACATTTCTGTTGTAGTTTGTTGTTCAGTCCTTATTTGTCATCTGAAACAAGAGGCAGCACACTTTAAACATGATGTGCAAAATTCAAAAGTGGTGATGTCTGTATAGTTCAGTAGACATTGGTGATCATGCCACTATGTTTGAGAATATTGGAGTTGAAAACTTGGTAGTTGTGAGCTACCAGCTCTTAAGAGTTTCTGTTTGGGCATACAGATTTCTTGAAGACCATCCTTAGGCTTGGTGATTTGCTAGAAGGACACAGAAATCAGAGAAAAGCAAAGAAAAAACTCATGATTATGATTTATTACAGTGAAAAGACACAGAATAAAATAAGCAAAGGGAAAAGTGTGTGTAGGATGGGAGTCCAAGAGAAACCAGGTACAAGTTTTTAGTTATCCTCTCCTAGTGGAGCTATATGGACAGTGCTTCCTTTTTCCAGCTACCTTGTATGACAACATGTGCAAAGTGTTGTCAACCAGGGAAGCTTACCTGAGTCTTGGTGTCCAGGGTTTTCACTGGGGATCAGTTACATAGGCATGGAAGTACCCATATAACTATCTTAACTACTCTGTCTCCACCAGCTTTCCTTATGCTTCCTCTCCTCCCGGGTCCATCTGATAGTATGGCTCAAACCGTAGGCATAGAAAAACAGACATTTACCATGTGGCCCAAGATCTTAGGCAAACAAAGAGACTTACCAGGCAGGGTATTCCAGGGGCTCGAAGTTACTTCTCAGGAGTCTATCACAGTTAAGTCTTTTCTTTGGAATGTGCAGAGTTTGAGCTCCTTCCCCCGCAACCCTGCACCAGCCTTGTAGAGTTACCCCTTTATTGCGCGGGGTGATTTAGATCCTTACAAAGGAGAGTGTCTCTAGTATAAATTCTTACAGTGACAGAAGGTAGATGAGATTGGCCATAGCTCAATTTACATTAAATATCTAATATGTTTTAAACAAATGGCATGGATTACTAACAAGGTACAACTATATAAGGGCTGACTGAGAAGTAAAGAATCTAGCATGTAGGACGGCCCTACAGTAACAGGTTTCTTAGTTGGAATCAACTCTTATATTTTACTGACTGCCTCCTATAAATTCACCTTGCTTGGTGAAATACATATATTATCTATTTTATTTATTTGTATTAAAATTTTAATTAGAATATAGTTGACACACAATGTTAGATTAGTTTCATATATATAACATAGTGATTCAGCATCTCTCTATGATATGTTATGCTGACCACAAGGTGTAGCTACCATCTGTCACCATACAACCTTATTCCATGACTGGAAACCTGTATCTTCTTCTTTCCTTCATCCATTTTGTAGCCCCCCCATTCCCTCTGGTAACCATCCATTTGTTCTCTGTATTTGTAGGTCTGATTCTACTTTTCATTTTTTTATTCAGTTGTTTTTTAGATTCCACATATGAGTGAAGTTAAACAGTATTTGTCTTTTTCTTATTTCACTTAGCATAATATCCTCTAAGTCTATCCATTGTTGTTGCAAATGGAAAGATTACATCCTTTTTTATGGCTATGTAATATTCCATACCACATCCTCTTTTTTTTTTTTTAAGATTTTATTTATTTGGCAGAGAGAGACACAGTGAGAGAGGGAACACAAGCAGGGTGAGTGGGAGAGGGAGAAGCAGGATTCCCGTAGAGCAGGGAGCCCAATTCCAGGGCTCGATCCCAGGACCCCGGAATCATGACCTGAGCTGAAGGCAGATGCTTAACGACTGAGCCACCCAGGCGACCCCATACCACATCCTCTGTATAGTTCAGTATTCATTCATCTATTGATGGACACTTAGGCTGTTTTCAAATCTTGGCTATTGCAAGAAATACACTATACACCAAAAAGAATAAAATACCTAGGGTTAAACTTAACCAAGGAAGTGAAAAACCTGTACTCGGAAAACTATAAAACATTGATGAAAGACATTGAAGACAACACAGACAAAGGGAAAGATATTCCATACTCATTGATTAGAAGAGTTACTATTGTTAAAATGTCCATACTACCCAGAGTAGTCTGCAGATTCAGTACAATCCCTATCCAAATACCAACACCATTTTTTTAATAGAACTAGAACAAATAATTCTAAAATTTGTATGGAACCACAAAAGACCCTGAATAGCGAAAGCTGTCTTGAGAAAGAATGATAAAGCTGGAGGTATCACAATTCCAGATTTAAAGATCTACTAGAGGGGCACCTGGGTGGCTCAGTCATTAGGTGTCTGCCGTCAGCTCAGGTCATGATCCCGGGGTCCTGGGATCGAGCCATGCATCAGGGTCTCTGCTAGGCAGGAAGCCTGCTTCTCCCTCTCCTACTCCCCCTGCTTGTGTTCCCTCTCATGCTGTCTCTCTCTCTCTGTCAAATAAATAAATAAAATCTTTAAAAAAAAAAAACCTGTAATAATCAAACAGTATGGTGCTGTCACAAATATATTATCTCTTTTAAACCACACCTAAACCTCCAGTTTTGTCTATGATAGAGCAACTTGTATTATACTAAATATCCTGTGGAGAACTATTTGATATGTAGGAGGAAAAATGAGTTTGAAGGCATCTCGTAGTGCTTTGAAGTTAGTCACACCTTGAGGAGTCAAGATTCAGGAGAGAAGGGAGAAATAGATATATTCTGTGCTGGTTTTCCTCTTGAGGCATTTTCTAGCTCAAGTTATTTTGGATAAGACGATAAAAACTGAACATTGTAGAAGAGATGAGCAAAAAGCAACTGAGGAAGTTGAGTGGAGCTTTCAGTAGTTTTTTGGTTCTAGCCCTGCGTTTGTAGCTGGAATCTTTTGAAGAGGGGCACACCATAGGAGTGGGAACAGATCAGAGGTAGGCCAGTTTTAATGGTGTTTGAATCCCAGTCTCATGCCAGCTCAGTCCTTGATTGGATTGCGGTGATCTGCTCCTACTCTGACTGCTTGCTAGAAAAAAAATTAAATCATCTCTGGAAGAAGGTAACAATCTAGAGCCTCTACACTTTTCATACATATTTTTATGCAGTCATTACATACAATGTGTAACATTCAATTAAAAATTACGAGGCATACATGGGACCAACAGAGATAAATCAACAATAGAAATAGGTTATGCAGACTCCGGATTACAGACAAGGGCTTTAGAATACTATAATCTATTCACGAAAATAGAATGTGAAAATAAGCAAAATACTTAGAGATTCAAAGTAGTCACCCAGAGCTGGATGATAAAACATGTATTTTAGCATAGGGGAGTTATAAGGCTCTTACTTTTAGTCGGGCTAATGGTTATAATATGTTTGTAATCTGGTAAAGTTGCTCATCCCAAGTAAGAAATAGTAAATTAGAAAAGAAGTTGCAAGTAAATTACTGAGGTATCTGTTTTGGCGGCAAATACCTTGTTTGATTTTGAGACTCTACTATGAATCATACCATTGCTGTATGTACCACTAAGAAAAAGAGGCTGTCAATTATATTTTGACATCCCATTAATTACAAGCTACATCCTAATTTCAGAGAGGTTAAAATGTGGGGGGAAAGGTGATCCTAGTTTTAAATCTCAGTTCTCTCATTTATTGTTCATTTGACTTCGGTCAGGGAATTTCTTTGAAGCTGTTAGTTTATTTGTGAAAATTGGATCGTATAGCTGCTATAGATAGTCTAGTCTTTAGAGTTAAGAAGACTAAATGAATTAAGCGATATGAAAGTGTGTAGTACTGGGTATGCATTTAATACTATGAATTTGGCTTTCATTTCTTCCTTCTAAAACTCGGCATTGTTAAGATAACAGGAAGAGGTTCCTAACAGCTGACCAGGGGGGAAAAAAAATGCAATATATTGGTTAAATAAGAAGTTAAAAAATTCCTGTTGGAGCTATTTAGTAAAGTGTCAAACATCATTCTTTATTCTCTCTCCAGCCCCCTTCACTTCTCCTGTCCCCCCATTTATATATAAAGATATCACTGACAGCTTCCAATGTGATGATTGATATTTATAATGATGGGACCTATGCATCAAAATAGTGTTGATATTTTTACTATATTGGTTTTTAAAAAGCACATTTTAGGAAAATTTCTAATCCTCTAAATTCAGCTGTGATGCTGCAAACCTCCATTTTTATTTAGTTTTGTAGAATCCCTGCTCTACTGATGATACTGCATAAATAAAGCATTAATCAAAGTGACTGAATCTTGAAGGGGTTGGATTTTGTGATGCTGGTTGCCATGAGAATTCCTGTTTATATTCCTATTTTGAAGGTTCCCAGTAAACTCAGAATGACATTTTTCTTGAGCTTTAAAATATTTAGAGCTTTAATTTTGTGTTCATTCTGTTCTGTTCTTTTAGGATTTTTCAAGTCACATTCAGTTGATAGGATGAAAAAATTTAAGAGAAGGCTATCCCTCACTCTTCGGGGAAGCCAAACTATTGATGAATCATTGTCTGAATTGGCGGAACAAATGACTATTGAAGAAAATAGCAGCAAGGATAATGGTAAGTATTTGGGGCTGGGGAGGGGAGGAGGGAAGGAGCGATGCTTCCGCCTTTTAATTACTTTATAAATTGAATGTGAATTTACTTTTCTGGTAAGTTCCTAATAGCTTCCTTTTGTTTATTTCTTTGTCTTATTCTCTAGTTCTTAGGAAACAGAAGACTATGTGACTTTTGCTTACTTAATTATTGGAACGTTTCACTCTTACTCCAGGAGTGTTACTGTACCTGGTCTCTAACCCTTATGGATTCTCCTATCCCGTTTGTCTATTTTTTATTGTCTCTTAAATAAGAATACCTTATATAATATCCTAGTTGTTAAATAACTGTTTTTAAGTTAACCTAAGTTAATACAGCTTACAAGTGTAGTAAGTTTGTGAAATTCCTGTTTGAGGCTTCATCATAGTTTTATAACATTGTATATGCATATGGACTATAGATGACAAGGTTCATGACGTGAGTGAATCTTACTCTTTCCTTATTTTATATTTACTGCAGTCTATCCATAATATTGAGAGCACTTAATAGTAGGTAGGCATACAGCATTTCACATGTTTGACAGTTCTTTCCACAGAGGTTGATATAAAATGAAAAGAACTTGTTTAATTGAGTGGATTAAAATGTAAAATCCTGATGAAATTTATAGAACAAGGCTACATATTCAAAACTGAAATAACCCTAGGGATGTCATAATAATAACCAGGAAGGAGTTATAGGAATGACTGCCAGTATGTCTTGAAGTACACGTTCTCTGGCAAGCCTTTCTTGCCAGTACCTGAAATTCTTCTATTAGAAATTTGTGGCAGTGGGTGAGAACATGAATACCCCTACCCACTTCTTTTGAATGCACATGTCTTTGTTGTGAGAGAGGGAAAGGTATAAGGTAAAGGGCTCTGAACTTTAAGTTAAAAGTCATGGATTAGAATTTGGGATACTCTAACACACTTATACCCTTATTAATTAGTTATATGACTCTAATTTATCTTACTCAAGCTTCAGTTTATCTCTTTTCTCAGAAGGATCATCATTTACTCAAGTTTATCTGGCTAGTTGTAATAGGGGAGAGGAAACATAGATGAATTGAGTAGAAAATTTAAAAAATAATGATTTGGATATAACTTATGTAGGAGGGGGACACGTTTTGCATTTGGGTCAAAACTCAAAGACAGTTCTATTTCTTACTTTTTTTCTTTGTGCCAGGAGCAAAATCCTTAATTCTCTCTCAAATCCCCTTTGAATTCCTGGTATTTTAATTAAGCCCTGTGTATTTTTTTTTTTTTCTTTTAGAGAGGGTGGGGGGAGGGGCATAAGGAGAGGGAGAGAGAATCCCAAGCAGGCTCCACGCCCCAGCTTGGAGCCCGATGTGGGGCTCAATCTCAGTATCCTGAGATTATGACCTGAGCTGAAGTCAAGAGTTGGATGCCTAACCCGACTGAGCCAGCCAGGTACCCCAATAAATGTCTTAATAGTATTTTAAACATATCACAGAAAGTTAAGATATTTCAGGATCTTGTCTAAGTAGCTAACCTTACTCTAATGAGAAGATATATTAAAATTACTGAATTTGATGAGGGGAATAGGTGACAATTTAAATATGAGGGAGAAAATAGATCACAGTCATACTAAAAAAGCAAAAATACCTTTTATTTTATATATATTATTTGGAGCTTTCAACTGCAGCTACAACAAAAATTACTTTTTTTGACAACTGAAATTGTTCAACTAAGAAAACTGCATCTTTATGTTATTATGTAAACTTAACAGAATGCCACTTCTCATGATTATTTAGAATCTGAAGAAACCTTAAAAGGCAAAGATTGAAATGATGTAGTTTTCCAGATATTCCAGTTTCTTTTCTTTACTACTCAGTCTGTGCACTGGGTCAGTTTATTATGTTGTTTAGAGTCAACAAGCCTAGTTGATGGATATTGTGAAACCTTATTGTACTCCCAGGTTTTTTCCTTTCTTCTGATGATCTGATACATGATAGCAGTGACAGTTTTTTTTACAATAGTGGATGACATATAGGAGGTTGTAAGTAGTGCTAACTCCTACAAATAGCAAAAGGTCCATGAGAGGATGAGGTTGAAAGCACAGACTATGGATGTATGTAGGGTATGATTAGGATCAGATATTAACAGTGTTTATAAGAGCAGGATTAGGAGTAGGGAATGACGAAGAGTCCAGGGTGGGCTAAGAAATTGCATGTTCCTGGGGTGCCTGGGTGGCTCTGTCGTTAAGTAGACTGCCTTTGGCTCAGGTCATGATCTCAGGGTCCTGGGATTGAGCCCCGCATCGGGCTCCCTGCTCAGCAGGGAGCCTGTTTCTCCCTCTCCCACTCCTCCTGCTTGTGTTCCCGCTCTCGCTGTCTCTCTCTCTGTCAAATAAATAAATAAAATCTTTAAAAAAAAAAAAAATGCATGTTCCTGCTCAGAATAGTTCACATAATCAGAAGACCCAAATGAATAAGATGCATAAAATCATAGTGATTGCCATGTTATGATGTTAAAAATCATTGGGAAGTCTTACTTGAACTAACTACTTTGTAGAATAAGAAAGATCTGTTTTTCATATAGATTTCCATTACTTTAAAAAATATTGTGGTAAATTATACATAATGTAGAATTTACTATTTTAACCATTTTGAAGTTTCTGGTTTTAGTGACTAAGCATTAAGTACATTCACATTGTTGTGCAACCATCACATCACCACCATCTATCCCCAGAACTTTTTCATCATTCCAAATTGAAACTCTATACCCATTAAGTAATAGCTCTCTGTTCTCCCCTTCCCTCAGTCCCTGGTAACAACTATTCTACTTTCTGTCTCCATGAATTTTCAAGGTACCTCATATAAGTGGAATCATATAGTATTTGTCCTTTTGTATCTGACTTCTTTCATTTAGCATGATGTCTTTAAAGTTTCCATTTTTTAAAATGCAGCATATTATCTTCTTGAATTGCCCAATCAATTGTTATCATACTCTTGAAATGTTGGGATATTTCACGATTCATGAGCCCCATTCTCTTTTCTGTACACACTCCGTGGGCTGACATTATCCAGTCCTATGATTTCAGCTACTGTATATATGCTGACTACTTCTAAATCTGTATTTCTAGTCAGGATTTTTGTCTGGATCTCTAGATTCATATCCAAATATTAGTTGGCTTCTCCACATAGATGTTTAGTAAGAGTCAAACTTAATATTACCAAGCCAGAATTGAATTCTTGATTTCCTTCCCCCCAAATCTGATTCTTTTCCAACTTCCCTCGCTTAACCTAAACCATTTAAAAATAAAAACCCAGGAATTATCCTTGATTTTTCTTTCTCCTTCACTGTTCTGTTTCCCCTTCTCCCCTGTTCTGCCATTCTAGTTTCCTGTGTATTTACAATGTAAATAATTTTTAAAAACTCACTATTAATGATAGTAATTTATATGCTTGATAACATGTTTCCAGCTATTGTCCTTTTACGTATTATTTATTTTTTAACAGAGGCTCTGCTGTAGCTTTAAAATTTTTCTTTAGATAGATGTTTTTAATATAGGTCCTCACTAAAAGCTGGATGGGGGAGAGTATGTATGAAAGTAATTTTGCAGCCATGTCTGCTAGCTGTTTGGTTCTGTCTTTATAATATATCCTAAATTTGCCTACTTCTCTCCATTCTGGTCCAGGCCACCACCATTTGTTGTTTAGGATAGTATAATAGTCTCTTCCTTCTGTTTCCCCTCTTGTTGATTCCCTCTCATCTGTTCTCCAGCAGTACCAAGAGTGATGTTCAAAATTTTTAATTAAAAAAAATTTTTTTTATTTTTAAAGAATTTATTTGAGAGAGAAAGAGAGAGAGAGAGAACGAGGGAGAGCACGAGAGTGGGGGAGAGTCAGAGGGAGAAGCAGACTCCGTGCTGAGCAGGGAGCCTGATGCAGGACTCAATCCTGGGACTCTCCAGGATCATGACCTGAGCTGAAGGCAGTCACTTAACCAAGCTACCCAGATGCCCCCAAATTTTTAATAATTAATTGATTCAAAGGAGGTTGCAAACATAGTACCGAGAAGTTCCTTGTGCCCTTCTCTTTGTTCCCTCCCTTGGTTACATCTTTCTTAACTATAAACCATTATCAAACCCAGGAAATTAACACGGGAATGAAGTGTGAGTATAGTTTTGTGTCATTTTATCACGTGTAGATTCGTATAACCACCACTGCAATCAGGATAAGGAGGTATTCCATTACCAGAAAGAGATCCGTTTTATGCTACCTCTTTATAGTTATTCCACCTTTTATCTCCCACCATCCCTGACCCCTACGAGTGATATTTTTAAAACATGAATGAGATCATGAGACCTGTTCCAAAGCTACCATAACTGATTCCAATCTCAGAATAAAATTTGAACTTTTATGGTTACAAACAAACATGTTTCTCTCTCTGAACCTCACTAAATAACACATGTAGTACAGCTACACTTGCCTTCTTTGTGTTCCTCTAACACAGTGTTTTCAGAGTTTGATCCCTGGACCAGCGATATCCGCATCACCTGAGAATTTGTTAGAGATGCACATTTTTGGATTCCATGTTAGATCTGAGTCAGGAAGTCTGTGGGTAGGGCCCAGCAATCTTGTATTTTAACAAGTCTCTGAAGGTGATAATGAAACATGCTAAAGTTTTACTCCTGCCACATGTCAACTTTTGCAGTAGCTTTAACCTCTGGACTATCTTCTAACTCACCGTCACCTATCTTCCCAAGATTGGCTCTTTCTTGCATTTATATCTCTGTCAAAAATACTTCTACAGAGAGAACTTTACTCAGTATCCAGTGTAAAATAGCTACTCCTTTATTTTCTGTCATCTCTCTTTTGCATATTGCCTATCATTATCTGATGTTTTTCTTATTCATTAGTTTCTTATTTGTTTCCCCTCCGTAAGATCTTATAATCTTAGAGAGTAGTACCTTGCTTGTTTTGTTCACCTGTTGATGCCCAGGACCTGGAGTAGTAGGCACAAAATAAATAAATGGCCTCTGAATAATTGAATGTTTTTTATGATCTCCTTTTTTTCTCCTATATTCATCAAGACTGTAAAGCTCTAATCCCTAGGATAACTTTACAGAGCAACTAAAACATGTTGTCTATAGGCAGAATAATTCTGTATTTTATTATGATTCTAGATATGAAATATTATAACCTAGAAAGAGAAAATTTTTTCTTATATGTTCTAGCTTGTATCCTACACTGTTTGACTATTTAATTTTTGCACTTTTTCAGATACCCCTTCCCCATTCATTATTAAATCATTGGTTATTTTACTAGGCTTAAGATCCCCCAAATCTTTGATCAGCCAGCTATTGCCAAGGAATGTATAGGCCATAGGAAGCTTTGGACAGATATTATCTATTACTAGTTAGGTACTTTTCCTTTTTCCAGTCTGGTGTTCTACCCAAATTAGATAACTTGGGCTCTGTCTGAGCCCCAAGGGCCCTTTGGCCCCATCCTCCTTTTCCCACCTTCTTTTATGCAGCCATTATTAGTAGAGGTGCAGGCCTCGTGGTCGTCTTGTTCTTGGTGTCTGATTAACCTTTACAGGTAGGGGAAACCAATCAGTAGATATTCTTACTCCTGATGATCAGCTGCAAAAGAGCTGGCTCCATTTTTTTTTTTTTTAAAGATTTTATTTATTTATTTGAGAGAGAGAGAGAATGAGAGAGAGCACATGAGAGGGGGGAGGGTCAGAGGGAGAAGCAGACTCCCTGCCGAGCAGGGAGCCCGATGCGGGACTCGATCCTGGGACTCCAGGATCATGACCTGAGCCGAAGGCAGTCGCTTAACCAACTGAGCCACCCAGGCGCCCGAGCTGGCTCCATTTTAGAGGAGAAAAGATATTCAGAGAAGCCAAGTTCCTTTTAAAATTCTTTAGCTACTAGCAGTAAAACATAATTCTAATACAGAAGACTAATTCCTTGTCATAGAAGACTTCATCATGTCTTTAACCTATTTTAGAGCTCTTCTTTAGAGGTGGAAAAGAATCATGAAATTCCTCATAAGCATTACAAAACAGGATTTCTCCCATTTATAATTAAATAACTTTTAAGTATTCTATATTTTTTAAATGTTTCTGCTTGTTTATAAGTCTGAGATTTCTTAAAAAAAAAAAAACTCTTTATATTAAAAGTCCCAAATTTTGGGTAAGAAATTTCAGAACCTCTATATTGATATATGCTTAAGTACTTCTATGTTTATCCATTAACTGACATACCTTTTGAATGTCTAGCAAATAGGGATATAAATTCCTTGAGGCCAGGACCATGTCTTTTATATTCTATAGCATGCCTAATTATAAGGCATATATGAGACAGTTAGTAAATGTAGGAGTAGTTTGGAAACAAACTTGGGATATATTAAAATAAGCAAATGGATAAAATCTATGGGCTCTGTTAGTAGTTTTGTGATTGCTAATCAATTTTGGTTATATAAGAAGTGCTTACTTAAGTGATTGGACCAATTTCAAATATTGAAGTATTTTCTGTATTTTTTCATGGAAATTATTTTAATTCTGGTTCTTTGTATAGATAGCCAAAGAATTCTTAAATGTTACTGATCTTATAAACCTTTTGTTCTTTGTTTTCTGTTTTTCTTTCTCAATCCTTTTCATGTGATCCTGGATCTTGGGCTGTTAATGGAACGATTTTGGATACTGTGAACCACAGAGCCTATTGTGAAGAATGGCAGACCTCCAACCTCTCACAGTATGCATTCCTTCCTCCATCAGTACACAGGGTCCTTCAAGAAGCCCCCATTGAGGAGACCACATAGCGTTATTGGAGGAAGCCTTGGATCCTTCATGGCAATGCCCAGAAATGGAAGCAGATTAGGTAATTTAACAGTCCTTTTTTTTTTTTTTTTAACTTTCTGACTGTGAGTCATACGTGTAGTAGCTATTGTTATAGTTGTATGGAAGTCAGCCAGCCTTCATTATCTGATTTTTTTTATAAAATAAAAATCAAGTTGAAAATAACAGAGATAGCAGAAAGATGGAAGGCTCTAGAGAGGTACTAGTGTTGACACTACAGAGGAGTAACATTTGAAAACCTGTCCACCAGGAAGAAAACAAAACCCCTAGGAGATGGATGCAAGATTTCAAGATGAATGGCATTTCAAGATGGTGCTTAATTTAGGGTCATACCATGGTAACTCCAGATTATCACCATAAGATAGTCCAGTGCAATGATTCGTATACATGATTGTCACCTGAGTTGCTATTCTTATGTCACTATGTCATTCTAAATATTTAGGAAAAATATATACCTGCAAGTTTCTGTTTATTTCTCTGGTCTTTTTTGATAGCATCTTACTATCATGTTTTGATTTTTAAAATCATTTTAAGCATAAATTATAGTCTCATGACATAATTACTGAAGTTTCTGAGGGTTTTGTTTTACTCCTTGCTTTATCTGCTTCCTTGGCAGGTTATTTCCTCGTGTGTTTTGTTAATTTGGGGAGTGTGAGCTTATCTATAGTGGGGTTTACCTATGGGGAAATGTATGTAGCCTTTATTCCTATAGGTATAAACCTACAGAATGGTGTGCTATAGTTGTCTCACACTGGTTCATGAGAGATGATTGTTAAATTTTCAGGAATTTTCCAAGCTGGTTGTTAAATATAGCCATTATTAAAGTTTAAATGTTAAAAACCTATAATTAAGTAAGCTGATTACAAAAGTAATGAATCCTCAAAAGTCATTATTTCTAAATTATTTTACTACACTTTACTATTACCTCTATTACAAATTATTTTACTACACTTTACTATTACCTCTGCTTTTGGGGTTATTTCTGTTGTATCTGTATAGTCAAAATTTTATGTAATGGTATGTACATTTCTTCCCAACTACATGCTCAGTGATGGTCATGTTGTAGCTTGAACTTGGCCATGGAGGGAGTACTTACCTCAGAGAAATTGGAAAAAACTTCACATCAGGACTTGATATATATTGTTTTGTTGTCTAGACTGGGGATTGGCATACTTTCCTGCAAAGGTCCAGATTGTAAATTTTTCAGGTTTTGTGGGCCACATATGATCTCTGTTGCATATTCTTTTTAAAATAACTCTTTAAAGGTGCAGAAAATATTTTTAGCTCAGGAACTGTACAAAAACAGGTCACATTTGCTGATCTTTGGTCTGAATTTAAGAAAGTAATATTGAAAATGTTAGTAATGCAGATTAAAAGTGTGTTGTATCTGTAGCTTTTACAGTTGTGAATGGCAGAAAATTGAGCCATCTGAAGTAAATATTCTTCCAGTACTCAAAAACTATTACCTGATTTAGCAAAGAAGTTGCTCACACCAGTGACAAATGAGTGAAGTTTTGACATACTCTTCATTGTTTCACTTTTGTCTTATTAATGGAAATGAAAATACGGATACTCATGTTGGAACTACACTTGTTTGTTAATGACATGAGCAACTTCTTGGTTGAGTCCGATGGTACTCAAGTATTTATTTATAGTTTGAGATTCCTATGCTCCTTTGTAGTCCTTGTGCAGTAGAACAGATTTAAGTCTGCCCTTTATAGTACTTTAAGAGTCTTGTGCCTTTCTTTAGGAAACTCTCACTTGCACCTTGGACACCTGATGCTTCCTCTTTTATCCCAGTGTGGCAGCTAAACCCAAGCATTTTCTTGCCAAGATCAGCAACCCCTCCCTGAGAGAGTAACAGAGTCAATTTATACATAACATCTTTTGGCTCTCAGTTCTCTTTGTCTTTGCTTCCTTGGTATTATGCACATATTCTTTCATACTCAGCTATGCATTTTAAATTATTATTACATCTTATTCAACATTTCCTTGAGGAAGGAAGGTTTTCTGATTTTGCCGGAAATAGAAGGCATGGTTAAGTTATCTTTAACATTTTAAAAGTGTGACAGAAAAGAATACTTGGCCTTAGATGTGTTGTATACCATCAGATTAGCAATCAGTTACCAATACATTGACTTTTATTGCCAAGTTAATTTTTTGTTCAGATCTTAGTATAAAATTTCTCCAGAAATCTTTATGTAATTGAAGTATATCCTTAAATTACATATCAGTCTATTAAAAACTATCATATTTGCAACTGCTTATCAGTGTGAGTAAGAATTTTCTCAATGTGAGGGGCGCCTGGGTGGCTCAGCCGTTAAGCGTCTGCCTTCGGCTCAGGTCATGATCCCAGGGTCCTGGGATCGAGCCCCGCATTGGGCTCCCTGCTTGGCAGGAAGCCTGCTTCTCCCTCTCCCACTCCCCCTGCTTGTGTTCCCTCTCTCACTGTGTCTCTCTCTGTCAAATAAATAAATAAAATCTTAAAAAAAAAAAAAGAATTTTCTCAATGTGTTTATCAAGGAGCACCTGAGTAGCTCGGGTGGTTAAGCATCTGACTGTTGATTTCAGCCCAGGTCATGATCTCAGGGTTGTGAGACCGAGCCCCCTGTTGGGCTCCACACTGGGTGTGGAATCTGCCTAAGATTCTCCCTCTCCCTCTGCCCCCCGCCCCAACTCATGCACATGTACTCTCTCTCTCTAAAAAATAATATGTTATCAAGACAAAAAACAAAAATAGAGGAATTTTAAGACTGATTTGATAAGATCCTTGAGTTCAGTTTTTTGTTAAATGGTTCTCATTTTCTTAGGCAGATATTCATTAAAAATACAAATTTGTAACTATAAAATACTATTTTGTTTTACATGTTGGTATTTCATATAACATTTCATTTGAAAGAAGAGATATAGTTACCTAGTGCATTCTTTGATTTTTACTTAATATTTAATTTATGGGATTATTTGTTGACCACCTTCTAAACACCAGGTGCTTTGTTCAGTGTGGGGAATATAAAAGTGAATAAGCTAAATCTTGCCCCCCAAGGATCTCCTAACTTGGTATAAAAATCATCTGAAACCAAAAAATGCACTTCAGTGCAGTGGATGTGGTAGGTGTGGGCACAGTAGTCATCTGTGTCTGGAAAAGATTTTACTGAGTGATGACAAATGAATATAGTTTTGAAAAAATAAGTATGAGTTCACCAAATTGTTAAATTGGGGAAAGGCATCTCTTATGGGTAAAAGAGGGGGGGAAAGTGTGTTGTGTTAAAGCACTCTAGCATGAAACAATATGATACTTTTGGGGGAATGAATAATTGCATGAAGAGAACCAGTGGTAAGAGATGTGTTTGATATCTAGCATTTGTTTGTTTCTGGTGTGCAATTCTTGCTAGATGAATTACAGGATGATTGACAAATGCAAATATAGAGCAGGTATTATACAAGTTATATAAGTTTGTTTTTAATATTCCCAGATGGAATTAATCTTCCTCCTCTCTACTCCCATTTAACTTTCATCTTTAATATTTAATAAAGAAAAGAAACCTGTGACACCACTTTGTTTTGTAATTTAAATATATTTTTTCCTCCATACAGATTTTTGGTGGTCACAAGATGTTTCTGTAGTTAAATAGATATTCAGTAAATAATTTTTGATTTTTTTTTTTTTAAATTTTTAACACTGTGGAGAGGGGAAGCTCCATTAATGGCTTTAAAAACTTATTTTTTAAGGATATTCAAAGTAATAGATCATTTGGCTGTAGACCCAGTGGCACATTATTTTACAGAAAAAATACTAAACTAAATAAAAGGCAAAAGACCAGGTTTCTATTTTCGCTATGCCTCTAAGCTGTGTAACCTTTCAAAATCATTTAACCTTTCAAAGTCTCAGTTCCCAGATCTGGAAAATGAGAGAACTGACTAAATAATCCTCATGTTATTTCCAGTCTGTAATTTTATTATTCAGCTCTTGATAATAACTTGGATGTTAATTATTTTCATAGTTTTTCATAATCTGAGTGTGAAAGGTTTCTCACTACTGTTTCAAGACATCTGAGTGGGCGCCTGGGTGGCTCAGTTGGTTAAGCGACTGCCTTCGGCTCAGGTCATGATCCTGGAGTCCCTGGATCAAGTCCCGCATCGGGCTCCCCGCTCAGCAGGGAGCCTGCTTCTCCCTCTGACCCTCCCCCCTCTCATGTGCTCTCTCTCTCTCATTCTCTCTGTCTCAAATAAATAAAATCTTTAAAAAAAAAAAAAAAGACATCTGAGTTACGTTTTGATCTATTAGTTACACAGAGCAACCAGAATGTAAAAAACTTTTATGATTTTTATGTGTTGGCTGTCTTTATCTTATTTGTAGTGATAATAAATTATGTGATATAGTAAGGTGTAATGCATCTCTTTGAAGATAAATAATGTTTCATTTTGTGATACAGATATTGTTCATGAAAATCTAAAAATGGGATCAGATGGTGAGAGTGACCAAGCTTCTGGGACATCATCTGATGAAGTACAGTCACCTACAGGCGTTTGTCTTAGAAATCGTATACATAGACGGATCTCAATGGAGGTAACCATATGGCTGCATATGTGTGTTTGTGTGTATGAATACACATATACATCAAACAGTAAATGACCATTTGAAAATTTTCATGAAGGCAAATGACATTGTAAGAAAATTGTTTCTTTGCATTAGTAATGAGTAGTCTTGTGAATATTTCCTTTTTTCTAATTATCTATCCCAAGGCAAGTATACATTAATTATATTTAACAATCCACAAAAAACATGTAGGGTGTCTGTAAGGGAAATGTGAATTTTCAAAAATACTGGAAATTCAGAATGATACTTTAGCAAAGTTTTCTTTTTAGAAAATATGATTTTAATTATATTTTTGAGGCTTATCTGGATATTTAGTATTTTATTTTATAAATATTTTATTTCAGATTTCAAAATGTATACATAAAATAAGCACCAGCTTTTTTTTTTTTTGCTTTATATTATAAATATGGGTATCATTTCCTTTATGGCTTATTATACCTACTGATTTCTGTAGAACATATAAGTTATGTCTTCATGTAAAAGAATTAATAGCTCATGTATAACCTTGAGATCAAAGTTGATTATGAATGTTATTTCAGTATATACTATAGATTAAAATAGTTTTCTCCAAAACAGTTGAACATGTTTTGAATTAAGAATATTGTTTTTTTTGGTGCCTTTGAGTTGAGATTACAGTGCTTGGGGTATCTGTCCCGTTGGTTGATTGCATTTTTATTGATAAAAGATTGCTCTTAATCAGTTAAAAAACGGTATTTTCAACTCTTGAGATCAACTTGGTATCTGTTCATATCACTATATCATAATAATATATATTTTTCTTCTATCATATCTTTACAAGTTTTTTTACTATTAGGATTTTTATTTGAACTTTCTCTTCCATTGAGCTGTATTTATTTTTTGCCCCAAAGGTGACAGTCCCTTGATGATATTCTTTCTTTTGTATATTATAATAGCTGAAAAGACTTCTTTCTTAACATCCTCTACATCTTGCATTCACATATGTATTCTTACTTAGAATGTTTTTGGATGTTACTTTCTGTGTATTCTTCTAGATAAATTTTAAATATTTTGTTCTAATAATGTTATTGTGATTTGTTTGGGATTATGTAAAATGTAAAACATTTAATATGGGAGAACCATTATCTTTTCATTACTTAGTCTTACCATTTGGGAATATGGTATATATTTCTGTACTTGAGTTATATGTTTCTCAGTAAACGTTTACATAGTTCCTATACATCTCAATTTTGTTTTATGGTTTGGTTACTGTTACAGATAGTAGGGATTTATTTTTTATAGGATTTATGTTTCTTAGTGTGACAATATAGGCAAGATTCCCTTTTAATTTCTCCCAGTTCACATTTTATAATTAAATGGAATAGAAATGCCCCCCGCTTAAGAACCACCCTTTCATCCCTGGAATAAATCCCACTTAAATATTAATATATATAAATATATATTTAATATCACATATTTATATATCTATATTATATATATTTATAGCATATATTTATATCTATATTATATATTTATATTACATTTTAAATACATATTTACATGTTTGTTTATTAATATATTAAATATATATTACATTACTATAATTAATATAAATATACCAACATATAATTAATATAATTATATTTTATAATGATATATTGTTATACATATATAATGTGTATATAATATATATGTATTATATTATATATTTATATTATATATGTATTATATTTATATACAAATATAAAATATAATAATTATTAAATATATATATTTAAATTAAGTAAGCTCTGTGCCCAACATGGGACTTGAACTCATTACCCTAAGATCAAGAGTTGCATGCCCTATCAACGGAGCTAGCCAGGCACCCCTGATTTTTTTTTCATGTATTGTTGGATCTGGTTTGCTGATGTTTTGTGGAGGATTTCTGCGTCTATGTTAGAAATATTGGCCTGTAGTTCTCTTTTTTTTTGTGGTGTCTTTATCTGGTTTTGGTATCAGGGTAATGCTGGCCTCATAGAATGAATTCGGAAGCTTTCTTTCCTCTTCTATTTTTTGGAATAGTTTGAGGAGAATAGGTATTAACTCTTCTTTAAATTTTTGGTGGGATTCATCTGTGAAACTGTCTGGTTCTGGGCTTTTATTTGTTGCGAGTTTTTTGATAACTGATTAAATTTCATTGCTGGTAATTGGTCTTTTCAGATTTTCTATTTCTTCCTGATTTAGTTTTGGGAGGTTGTTATATGTTTCTAGGAATTTATCCATTTCTTCTAGGTTGTCCAGTTTGTTGGCTTATAATTTTTCCTAATATTCTCTTATAATCCTTTGCTTTTCTGTGGAGTTGGTTGTTATTTCTCATCTTTCCTTTATGATTTTGAGTCCTCTCTCTCTCTTTTTTTTTTTTTTTTGATGAGTCTGGCTAATGGTTTATCAATTTTATTGATCTTTTTTTTAAAGATTTATTTATTTGAGAGAGAGAGCATGCACATGCACACACAGGGGAGGGGCAAAGGGAGAAGGAGAGAATCTTGAGCAGACTCCCTGCTGACCACGGAGCCCTACACCAGGCTCAATCTCTTGACCCTGAGATCATAACCTTAGCCAAAATCAAGAGTTAGATGCTTAGCCAACTGAGCCACCCAGGCATCCCAATTTTGTTGATCTTTTCAACAAACTAGCTTCTAGTTTCATTGATCTGTTCTTTTTTTTTTTTTTTTTTAAGTCTCTATTTCATTTATTTCTACTCTAATCTTTATCATTTCCTTCCTTCTACTAGGTTTGGGCATTGTTCTTTTTCTAGTTTCTTTAGGTGTAAAGTGAGGTTGTTTAGTTGAGATTTTTCTCGCTTTTTACTTCTTTCTGTTGATACAGCACTAATAAAAGATTTCGGTTGTCTCACTATGTTGCATACAAAACCTTACAATATCTGCTTGGTTAGTTATTAAACTGGTCACATTTTGTGGTAGTCTTTGCATCTTCCTACATGGTATAATAATGTCTAAGTAAATTCCATGTGGAATTCACCAGTGAAAGGACTCAGAAATAACTGGGTTTGCAGAGTACCATTTCTGTAGAACTATGTTGTATACTTCTGCTTACAGTAAATGCGTTTGCATTCAGATATTATATATAATCAACATGTATAACTTTAAAACTGTAATAAAACTTACAGCTATTTATCATTAATAAATAATATAGTAGAGCCCATGAATTCAAAAATGAAATGCTCTTGTCTCTTCTATTTGTGATTACCTACAAATACCTTTTTTTCCCTTTTTTTAAATAAAGGATTTAAATAAGCGGTTATCACTGCCTGCAGATATCAGAATACCTGATGGATATCTTGAAAAATTGCAGATAAACAGTCCACCATTTGATCAACCAATGAGCCGAAGGTCTCGTAGAGCTTCTTTAGTAAGTTTTCAGTCTCCTCTGTCTATGCCATCAAATCTGTTTGTTTGGATTTTCTGGGTGTAAACATTTCACATTAATTTTTATATTTGCTTTTTTAATAACTAAATTTTTTACATTGCTCTTAGGATTTTATTGTTTTCCACTTCTTAAGGGTTTAAAGATGCATGTTGGAATACAATTTAAGCTATATTCTGTTTTATTTTTTGGAAAAATTTTATTGATATATGCTAGAAGTATAGAATATGTATTAAATATGTAAATATATACTACGGATACAGAAAAGTACATAAACCATTGTGGTATAGCTCAGTGTATTTTTTGCAAAGTTAACATACCTGTGTAACCAGTACCCAAATCAATAAAAGAAAATGCCTGAAACCCCAAAATCCCCTTCCTGCCACCCTCTCTGTTCACTTTCTACTCCACTTCCTCAACTGTAGCCACATCCCTGCTTTCTAATGCTAAAGATTAGATTTACCTATGTTTCCCATTGTTTTGGTTATATAATGCTTGTAGTATATTTTAATATCTCAAAAGGCTTTTTAAAATCTTCATTTACATTCACATTCTTATTTTAAAAATGCTTTTGTTATTTCTAATTATTCATATTTAAACTTTTGAACTTGAATTATGATTATATAAATTATTAAAATACATTTTATACAAATATAAAAATGTGTATTCAAGTTTATATTATACAATATGCATGGAAGAATAGAGTATGTATTCTTTTTTTGGCTGACCTCTTTTGCTGAATGTTATGCTCATGTTTCATCTAGTTTGTTGCATATAGTTATAGTTAATTTGTTCTTACTGTTGCATGGTATTCCATTGTATACTGTACTTTATCCAGTTTCCTGTTGATGGACATTTAAATGTTTGGGTTGTTTTTAGTTTTTGCTTATTACAAAATAGTGGTTCTGTCATCATTCTTGTACATGTATTTTGGTTAATATATGTAAGCATTTCTGTTGAGTACATACCTAGGGGTGGAACTGTTGGATCGGATTGTGTGCATATGTTCAGCTTTCCTAAACACTGTCAAAAGAGTTTCCAAAGTGGGTCATACCAATTTACACTCACATCAGTATTTGACAGTTCTGTTTGTTCTCCTTAGCCAGTTTTTGATATTGTCTCTTTTTAAAAAAATTTTTAACTTTTCTGGTGAGTGTGTAATGTTACCTTATTGTGGTTTCATTTGCATTTTTCTGATGACTAAGCTGAACACCTTTTTAATGCTTATTGGCCATTTAGGTATACCTTCTTTTGTGAGTTAACTGCTTAAGTCTGTCGTCTCTTTTCTTTTGGGTTTTCTGCCTTTTTCTTACTGATTTATGGAAATTCTTTATAAATTCTGTATAAAGAAACTGTGAGTTATATGTCTTGCAAATATCTTCTAGCATGCACCAGTTGACCCTTGCAATTGCATTAAGCACTGCTGATTGAAAGGTCAGCTTTCCCTGTTGCAGTGTCACCTTTGACATAAGTTCAGGTGATTGTATATGTAAGGATCTCTTTTGGATGGTTATAGTCCTATAGTAGAGGTACATATAAAGTGCTGTGGGACGACAGAAGAGATAGCAAGTAAAATGACTTTGCATATCACAGGCTTACAGAGGAGATAGTGCTTTAGCTGGCTCTAGAAGGACGGGTAGGAACTTGTCAGGTTGACAGTGGGTAGAAGGGTGTTCTAAGCAGAGAAAACTTGATGTACTAATACCCACAAGTATGAATGTAGGTATGTTGGGGAAATTATAACTGATATGAAGGGTAAATGTGGAATAAGATTAAAGAATAGGGCTTGAAAGAATAGGATAAATCCAGACTGTAAAAAGCTTTGGCTACCAGGCCAGGCAAGGAGTCTGAACTTCATTCATCCCATGTAATGGACCTCAGAGGTATTGATTTAAACAAGGACTGACGTAATCACATTTTTGTTTCATAACAGTGGCTTCAGGAAAAGTGTAAATGAAGTAGGAGGAGAGAAAGACTAGAGGCAGGAAGATGGATTAGGAATTTATTCAAAATTAGGGATGATGCAGCAGTCATGTGGGAATGGGAAGTAGAATCCAGATCCTCAGGGTCATGTAGAGATAAAATAGGCAGGACCTCTGGTACTCAGCTGAACTTTGTGTCTGAAGAAGGAGCAGTTGATGAGGATTCCTGGATTGCTAGCAGTTGTTATTCTCCTTTTTACATATTATATCATGGAATGTTTTTATCCACCAGAAACTTCTGTTGGGTTACATATTCTAAGGAATAAAATTACCTTATGCTGTATATAACTGAGCACATTGTTATGTTAATTTGACATTCATCAGTGTATAATAAAAGTATAGTGCCAACTGGATTTTGGTATACAGGTTTATGATCGTCATAGTTTTGCATCACTGCCTAAGACATTTTTATTTAAATAGCTTTGCCATTTGATTACCTGGTTGAAAGTGTTCTTTGGCTATCGATTTTTATCAAAGATTAGTACTCAGGATAAATTTTGGAGTTATTGAGTGTTCAGATTGGAACTAAAGGTATGAGTTAATCACCACGTAATTCTTAAAGCTGTTCTTTAGGAGCTTTTTCAGTCTACGTGAAATTAAGGAAAACAGTGCCCTCTAATGAATGTTAAGTGATGGAGTTTTTATTGTGGTTGAGTATTCCTACTCATCTTCCTTGGTTTTTGATCTAAAGTGGTTTATAGATTTCAGATTAATTATGCCAGCTGTGTTTTGGTTTCTGCTAATGCACCCTTTTCATTATTCATCTACCTTGCTAAACTAAACCATTTGGTGTCTTTTGAAGTATATTAGAAAATTATTTTTCACTACCCTAGGTTTATGTATGAAGGGGAAGGATTAGGGAATAGATGGAAGGAGAAGGGAGAAGAAATATATTCTTCACATGTGTTAGAGCTCATGTTTCCATGATAATATAGTCCTTTTTTCCCCAAGATTTATTTATTTTAGCCCACACAAATGGGGGGGAGGGGCAGAGGGAGAGGGAGAGAATCTCAAGCAGACTCCATGCTGAGCATGGAGCCCAACGCAGGGCACGATCCCACAACCCTGATTCATGACCTGAGCCAAAATTAAGAATCAGATGCTTAACCAACTGAGCCACCCCGGCACCCCTGGATAATATATTCTTTATCTAAAAAAATAAAATATATTTTTGAGATAAAATATAAAATTTTAACCTTGTCTTTCTAAAAGTATAAAACTTTATATTTTTGCATATTCAATAGCAATGTATAACAAATAGAGTAGTTAAAATAACATACATCCTTTGAGTAGGAATTAAGAAACAAATCACAGTTTCTGATGAAGAAAGACCTACAATAGGGCTAATTGGTTCTTCTGTAAATTTATGATCATCAGCAGCAGCCTAAAATGAACCTTCAGAATTGCTTGGCTACCCTATATTGTTTTTCTCTGGTTAACCCTTCCCCTCTCAATATACGCAGATGATCTCTTTTCCTACATGATAAAGAAGAGAAAAGCCATAACCAGAAACCCTCTCATTTTTTGAATAACAGATGTGCAAATCCATCTACACCTATACTCATTCTGCTCTTTCGTCCTTCTTTTTCTTTTTTTTTTTTTTTTAAGATTTTATTTATTTATTCATGAGAGACAGAGAGAGGCAAAGGGAGCAGACTCCCCGTGGATCAGGGAGCCCAGTGCGGGACTCGATCCCAGGACACCAGAATCGTGACCTGAGCCGAAGACAGACGCTTAACCAATTGGGCCACCCAGGCACCCTCTTTACTTCTTTTAATATTGAGGAATTGTCTTTCTTCTTATCCCATCTCCTCAGGATGCTTTAGAATATTTTTGTCATCCTGTACACTCGTATATATTCAGTCTCCCTCACTTGACTAAATTCTTCCTATTTTCATTTTAGAATAGTTTTAGATTTACAGAAAAATTTAAAAGATAACATAAAGAGCCCATACACATACCCAGTTACTACTATTATTAACATTTTACATTACTTTAGTGTGTCACAACTAAGGAAATCAGTATTTTGTGTATTACTACTATTCCACACTTTATTCAGATTTCCCTAGTTTTCTACTAATGTCCTTTTTTTGTCCCAGGGTCCCATCTAGGACACCACATTACATTTAGTTGTTTTATCTCATGTTAAAGATACTGGTTATTGGATTGGTGAAGGGCTGTTTAATATTCATTATGGTTGATTAGAAGTGAGATGTTCTAACTCTTAACATATTTAATTACATATTAGATTAGTGGAAAGCCCACATGCCAATAATCAAGATTCATTAGAACATTGATTCACTTAGAATGATGGCATGCCCAGTGGCATTTTTGTGACTGTTAAGTGCAGCTCTAGTAGATTGAGAGTCTGTATATGAAAATTTGCCTCATTATATTGAAATTATAGGTTTTACACATTTACAGAATCTGCTTGTTCCTAACAATGAGTTGGATTCCTCATTCATGGCTTGAGCAATATATATCATATGTAGTCCTTTTTTATTTCTATGAGTAGGTGAAAAAGTAGTGTATCAAGTCCTGATTTCTCTTAGAAATAGTAAATATATCATGGAGTGTGGAAGTGAGGCTCAAAGTCCACTCACAATTTAATTTACCTTTGGTATATTATGTACAGAATTAAGATCGTATCATACTGATGGTAACAATAATTTTTGGAACACAAAATTAGCAAATAGAATAAAGGTTCTCAATCTCTTTTCTGCCCCGGACATTTCTAACAGTAACAGTAACTCCATGATCTCACAAGGAGGGAAATGGATGTTTGAAAAAAATCTCCCTTTGTCCCCTGTGTTTCTTATATATGCATTCACTTTTAGTATGGCATCTATAGAACTTCTGCACATACTTCATTTGTTTTTAAGCTCAGACTGCATTGCTAGCATGTTAATACCTCTTAAGGAGGGCACTTTTGTGATGACCACTGGGTGTTACATGTAAGTGATGAATCACTAAATTCTCCTAAAACCAATATCACACTATATGTTAACCAGAATTTAAATAAAAACTTGGGAAAAAAATCTTTACAACTATGATACAGTGATTGTGTTGGCAGAGCTAGAGTAATCCAGAAATCTCCCATAGTGCTCAATATCATATGCAGGTTACATTTAATTATAGAAAGGCTATTATAAATTATAATTTATTTTGCATTTTTTAAAAGTTTTCATGTGCTTATGCTATAAGAGTCATCTGAACAGGAATTTGATTGGGGCTGCCAAAAAAGCCAGGTATTCTCTTGGAGCAGTAAAATAACAAAAAACTATCTTCATTTGTTTGGAAAGTAGAATTAAGGAGATTTTTATATTTTATTAAAATATAAAGTTGAGGCACTTGGGTGGCTCAGTTGGTTAAGCATCTGACTCTTAATTTCATCTCAGATCATGATCTCAGGGTTGTGGGATTGAGCTCCAAAGTTCAGCTCTGTGCTCAGCTGGGAGTCTGCTTGAGATTCTCTCCCTCTCCCTCGGCCCCTCCCCCTGCTTGTGCTTGCACTCTGTCTCTCTCTCTAAAATAAATCTTTTTTTTTTTTAAGATTTTATTTATTTATTTGACAGAGAGAGAGGCAACGAGAGAGGGAACACAAGCAGGGGGAGTGGGAGAGGAGAAGCAGGCTTCCCGCTGAGCAGGGAGCCCGATGTGGGGCTCGATCCCAGGACCCTGGGATCATGACCTGAGCTAAAGGCAGACGCTTAATGACTGAGCCAGCGAGGTGCCCCTAAAATAAATAAATCTTTAAAAAATAAAATATAATATAAAGCTTACTGTTTGATTCCTTTAGCTATTTCTGTTTTTATAAAACTTTTAAACTATTGTAAAATAATCTAATGATGGAACTCAGTCTAGATTGTGAACTCACAAAAGCAGGAATCATTTCTGTCGTCTTCACTATATCCCTAGTACCTAGCATTGTACTTGGTAAATGTTGGATAAATGAACTTTGTCCTCTGTCCTCTGAATAATTTCTGTAGGAGAACATGTCAACAAGCTAGTCATTATATCTATTGTTAATCTTGTCATGTTCAGCAGATAAAAATGCAAGCAAAATTTTCTAAAAATTTCATTTAAAGATTCAGTAAGTAATATTTACATGTAATTATTAAAGCCTTAAGGCTGGAAATTATTAAATGAGGTGGTTACACTTTATTCTGGCAGATAATTTCACTCGTATAACTATGCCTTTTGTCTGAATTCTCTCCCTGACTGCATGATGAAATTCAGTAATGCTCTTTATCTTATAGATTGATTATTCAAATTTAAATGAAACTTTATAATTATAGTACAGTATTTACCTTTTTGAAAAGCAGACTTTCGGGGCGCCTGGGTGGCTCAGTCGTTAAGGATCTGCATTCGGCTCAGGTCATGATCCCAGGGTCCTGGGATCAAGCCCCATGTTGGTTGCGTGCTCAGTGGGAGGCCTGCTTCTCCTTCTACCGCTCTCCCTGCTTGTGTTCCCTCTCTCGCTGTCTCTCTGTCAAATAAATAAATAAAATCTTTAAAAAAATAAAATAAAAAGTAGACTTTCAGCATATTTTAATGATCTCACTAAATGTCATTCTCTGAAGACTTTGTTATATTAATATTTGATCATCCATTAGTTTATTCCTTATATACTTCATATGATACGGTAATCTGTATAACATTTTTATCTTTACAGTGAATTTGTAGTCCACTTACATACTCTTTAAAGCAAATTATCAGCATTTTTGTCATAGCCACTGGACTATTGGACCAAAGTATATTTGATGTTTTAAAGGAGTGCTAGTATTTATTTACTTAAGATAAAAGAATGAATAAGAAAATTTCCCAACTCTTGATGAGAAAAAGTTTCTAGCTTGCAGTCGTATTTTTCTTTGTGGTTCTCATTATTATAGGTGATATTTTTATTTTTCTCAGGACATTCGTTGTTTTGTTTATATTAGTTTCCATTTACTATCAATACAGTTTTTTTCCCTTCATTTAAGATATGACACAAGACTTAAAATTCATGACAGAAGTGTAGTAGTTCCATATTTGTGATTTTAATGAATTCTAGAGATAGGTATAAGAAAATAAACACATTCTACTGTAGTCTATGTGACACTGGCAGTCTTTTCAAAGTAGTTATTTAAGATCCTATCTAAATAGGCTATAAATAAAACATACATACACTAAGATTATTCAGGATCAGGTTCTCATGTACCAAATAGTGGGCTATTTGCCACATTTTCTGTATTAAAGTTAAACTCCATTTCTCCATTTGTAATTGGAAAGTGTTACCTACTGTAGTTTCACCTTATTATTCTGCATAGTTATTGATAATAGGAAGGACTTAGTATCTCTCAGTCACATATAAGACAGTGCACATGGGTGGATGGTGTGTGACAGTTCCCAAATCACATTTTTTAAATAAAATTGCTTGAAAATACCACATAGTGAGAAAAACTTTAAAGATTCCCAAAATTCTTGCAGTCATCCATTAATACCACCTATGAGCAAAGTTTTTATTAGTTTAGCAAAGTTGAATTAAGTATTATTGGACATACAGTTTTCCTCATGGCTTTTAAGAGGATATAAATCATTATAACAAAAGGATAAAAAATGTCAACTATGCTTTACTAAAAACAATAAAATTTAATTAAAAAAAGATAACAGTCTATTTGAGGGACCTGTGCTATTTTTGGCCTTTCAACTTTGGGCAGTTTAACTGTTCAAAATGGTAAGTGATGTTAAGTCAAATTGTCAAGTACCGTTTTTATTTTATTCAACACCTCTGGAAAAATTGCATATTTGAACCTTCACAGTTGGACTAAAACATAGTATTTTAGGATCCAGTATTATTTATATAACTTTGAGAGCTGAGATTATGTATAAAAGAACGTTGTTTCTTTTCACTGGCTATTCATTTAAGGGCATGAGCACCACACTCAGTGAGAAGTGAATCTTTAGATTATTGCCTTTTCCACGATCTACAAAGGAATACGAGAGAGCAATTTTAAGAAGATTCTTACTCCTCTGTTGTTTATCTTTTTTCTGTTGCTGCTCTCTCAATCCCTAAGTTTTCATCTCTGTATTTTTTTTCTTAAATCTTTTGAGGCTTTTTGTTTTTAGTTTTTAAATATTAGGTTTCCATTACATATTTGGGTGTATTCCATCTACCTCATTTATTGATTCCATACAGAAGTGAGGCAAACAAGCTCCAGGTTTAAAAGCAATGGTTTTGAGAACTTACTTTTAAAGACTTTTTGGGAAAGGGTGGGGGTGTCAGATTTAGACTTACTACTTCTGTGTTAGTTTCCTGATCCGTAATGGAGTGTGACTTGCACTTGTCTTTTTCATTGCATTTTGGTTAGAAAACCTGAAGCAAGTAGTATTTTGTTGTTTGCAGGCCGTCCTAGAGAAGTCGAAAATTGGTGAAGGAAAATATGTAGGAAAATTACTTACTTTGCAGTTTTGCTAGAAAGAAAATCATGTAGTTGTCTTTTATAAAATTCTTCAGTATCTTAAAATGCTTGTGGTATCTTAAAATCTCAGGGCCTTAAAGTAAAACATTTTTTCTTAGCAGAATGTTAACCAATCTATATAAAAAGATGGTTTGGCAGTTTTAATTGTGAACTTTGATGTTTTAGAACCTTGAATGTTCCAACATTGGGTGAATTTTAAAACTTGACAGATGTTCAACAATTTAATTATAATCAGATTTTTCTATTTCAAGACACTCGTTAGAGCAGGAAAGTTTCAGAAATTGGTGAAGAGGGGCACCTGTTGGCTCAGTCGGTAGAGCATGCGACTCTTGATCTTGGGGTCGGGAGTTCAAGCCCCATGTTGGGCATGGAGCTTACCTTAAAAGAAATAATAAAAATAAAGTGCACTCCTTTAAAAAGAAAAAGAATAATATTAAAAAAAAGAAATTGAGGAAGAGATGGATTGAAATTTTAAGAATACTAAATTTATTATTGTTTGCTTTCAGTCAGAAATTGGGTTTGGAAAAATGGAAACCTATATCAAATTGGAAAAGCTTGGAGAGGTAAGCAGATACTTATTTCAAAAATATAAAACACCTTTCTTTTTCCTTGTTCATTATCCAAACTCCACAATTAGTCCACAGTTTCTACCAGCCTAGAAAACAAATGTAAACACTGTTGTCTAAAGATTATATCTTGTACCAAAAAGGCAACAGAATGTTGGAAGAAAACCTTCAGTTCTTGAAATTATGCTATCAATTTGAGAGGAAATGAGTATTTTTTATAGCTTGTAATCTTTTAAAGCAAAAAATATTGTGCTTTCTTGGTAACACAATATAGGC
Source organism: Mirounga angustirostris (assembly GCF_029215605.1). NCBI lineage: Eukaryota > Metazoa > Chordata > Mammalia > Carnivora > Phocidae > Mirounga > Mirounga angustirostris. The sequence continues at coordinate 24,518,633 of NW_026991713.1, forward strand.
ATCTATTAGCCTCCTGGCCATCATGTGGGAAATTGAATGAGTTCAAACCTGCGAAAAATCAAAATTTTATCTCTAAAGATAAAGACACATCTCATTGAAGGTTAAGGAAATTTTTGGCTGAGAAGTCCTTGGTTTTCTTGAACTTGATACGGGTACTGACTAATTTTGAAGTGGTCTGTCTTCCAGGGTGAGAAAGGACCAGCCAGAAAATAATGGAATTAGCTAACAGGGAAGCTTAAGAGAATTTGTGGGCTATCTTGGCAATGGTAGAACTCTCCTGTAGAATGTATTTGTTCTTTAAAGGAGAGTGAATGTACACAAATTCTGAAAAGTCTGAGAACTGATAAAATTTTTCTGATTTAACATTATGTCAGTTACATTTTCAGTTTTCAGTTAATATGCTCACTTAGTTGCCTCAAAGTCCACATACCATTGCAGGTAAAGTACCTTTGACTCTAAAGCTACTGATCCAGTTGTTAATCTGATAAAAAGTATAAAAAGTAAATCAAATATTCTATGTTTTCATACTTTGAGGCACTCCATAGGGTTATAAGAATATGGAGGCTCTGCATATGGTACTACTGAAAGTCCTCTTAGCTATAAGAAAACCGAGACTAATCATTGTAGAGTTTTCCTTGCAAAAATGGACTTTAACATATGCTTACAAATTAGGAATTTAGTTAGGGCTCTTTATTGTAGAGATGCTATAGATAGACTCTTAGGATATTTTGATGTGTCTTTCAAAAATATATTTTATAGGGTACATATGCGACAGTATATAAAGGAAGAAGTAAATTGACAGAGAATTTGGTGGCATTAAAAGAGATCCGGTTGGAACATGAAGAAGGTGCACCCTGTACAGCTATAAGAGAAGGTAAAATTAGATCTTTGTGAGCAGAATGTATAAAAGAGTTTATATAGAATGTTTTAAAACCAAAGCTGCATAACAAGAATTCATTTTTTTTGTAAGTAGGAAAGAGCTCAGATATAGAGGACTGGGAGATATATTTAGACATTAAAACTAATTTTTAAAGTCAAAATATTTAACAGTATTAATTATTGTATAGTTTATAGTGAGATACTATGAAGTCATTAAAAATTATTGTCATGGAAAAATATTTGACATTGGGAAATGTTATATATTATCTATGGGGAAAAGCAAACTATAAATTGATATATACAGAATGTAAATACCATGATACCATTTTTTTTTAAAGCTAGATTATCCAGAAAATGGCTTGAAGCAACTCATGACCAATTTGGAGGAAAAAAAATGGTATCTTAAACTATATCTAAATTAATCTTGTAAGTCTCAATAAGTTAATATTTGAGAAAAAACAGAAGATGATGTTATGGAGAATATTACTGTAACATTGGGAATAGTTTTAAGTATTAAAAACAAGCCCAAAGCCATTAAATAAAAGAAAAAATGATTCTATTAAAATTTATACTACAGATCCGATTGGTGAATTTTTGTTTTACACTGAAGAGAATCTTACACTCAGTTCATGTGGTAAACTTCAGGTTTTTATAGTCTGGCTACCACAGACTAAATAATTGACTTTCTTTTCTTTTTTGCAGTTTCACTATTAAAGGATCTAAAACATGCAAATATAGTAACCTTACATGATATTGTTCATACAGATAAATCTTTGACTCTGGTTTTTGAGTATCTGGTAAGCATTTAACGAAAATTCAGTATTTACTTTTGCTATAATGAAACATAGGAAATTGAGTTCACAGCTCCAGGGCATTGCTGTTTAGTTATTGGTATTTAATTAAATTATGTGTTGTGCATTCAATATCTTTTCCCCAAGAAAAAAAAAACTTTTAAAAATTATATACTGTTAAAAGTAAATCACCCGTGCCTTCTGAGAAGTATGTATCACATATCACATAGTAAAGTACTGTATTTTTTCAGGATAAAGACCTAAAACAGTACATGGATGACTGTGGAAACATCATGAGTATGCACAATGTAAAGGTATGTTTTAGTGTGTCATTTTAAATAGCCCTTATATTTTTCAGACATAAAAAGGAACAGGAATATATAGAAATAGTAATTTTAGAGTTTTCAAAACATATAAATGTGTAGTGTGTGGAAACTGCTGCTTAGAATTTCTTCAGGCCTGTTGTTCAGCTTCCTGCCTTGGCTTATTCTTAATGTCCTAATGCTCTATTTTTCACCTACATGTAAGCTGAAGATACATTCTTGAATCCTCTGTACTTGAGGCTCTTTTTCGTCAACTCCAGAGAATTGAAGACCTTCTCTGTTCCACATCCCCTTTTCTACCAAAATGTACAAAAAAGTGTACCATTAGCTTTATAGGAATTGCTTTTTTCAGAGAGTCATTCAGAGCTCTACAGTGCTAATTCCCTTTTCTGAATCATAGCAGATTTCGAAGGCTGAGTAGGAGGTGCAGAAAGTAAAGTACCCAGAGGGTGGGTGATAGAAGCTGGTTTAGGTTATTTTTATAGCACGTAATTTGCCAGAGCCTATGCAGCACCATTTTCTTTGACACCTCAGAATTTTTATAAAACCACCAGTTCCAATGCCTTATTTTAACAACACTGTCCCAGATCAGGTTTTTTTTGGCGGGTGGGGGTAGATGTTGGTTAGTTGTTTTGCCAGAATATCATAATCAGATTGTAAGCCTTAGTAGGCCTGTGAGCTTATGAGGATATATTTATTTTAAATCATTTTCTGTAACAAATGGACTATTACTATGCAGAGTTTCATTTCACTTTATTTTTAATATTTATTTTCATAGAAATTGTCAGACTAGAAAAATAGGTAGATGCTTCAAATAAAATAATAAATTGTAAAATTCAGAGAACAACTATATCAGGAAAGGCTTTGTACTTAAGGATGCGGGTTTTTTTTTTCTTTGACTCTTCCAGGCCAGTTGCTTTTTGTTTACCGTAACATGCTTACCAAAGGATTGTCTTATTACTTGTAAGACTAATTTCTGTTCATTTGTTTCTGTAGCTGTTTCTGTACCAAATTCTCCGTGGTTTGGCGTATTGCCACAGAAGAAAGGTGTTGCACCGAGACTTGAAACCACAGAACCTACTCATTAATGAAAAAGGAGAATTAAAGCTAGCCGATTTTGGTATGGATGTGTAAGATATTTATAAATAGTTCCAGGTGGTTACAGTTATAAGAACAACTGTGTGATTGCTTTTATGTGAGTTTGGAAATTTTCTCTGTAGCCCATGGAATAAGATACTGGATAAAACCTTGGTGGGTGAGTTATGTTCATGAAGGCCAAAAGGCACCAGTTCTCAGGTGTGGTCTTTAGACCCCTAAGCATCCTGAGACCCTTTCAGGGCATCTCCAAAGGTGTATTTTATCAAAATTACACTAAATGTTACTTGCCTTTTTCACTGTGTTAATACCTGCAGTGATAGTCCAGAAGCACTAAGGGTAAAGCTACTGGTTTGTGCATTAATATAAATTAAGGCAGTGGCACAAATTGTACTTAGTAGTCATTGTGTTCTTCACCACTATATACACTTGGAGGGAAAAAGGGTCAGTTACATATAAAAAGATATTTGATGAAGTAGTAAAACTAACTCATTTTTATTAAATCTCCACCTTTAAGTACATGTCTTTTTAGTATTTTATGTAATGAAATGAGAAGTATGTATAAAACCCATTTGCTATACATGGAAATACTGTGGTTATCTCAAGGAATAGTGTTTATGTGAATGCAAACTGAATTAACCCTTTTTTTCAAGAACATCATTTTTACTTAAAAAAATGACGGACCAACTATGGGTACTCAGACTTAGGTATTTTGGCGCACGTTTTCTTGGAAATAAGTGAGCCTATCACTTCAAGGAAAACAACTGAAAGTATTTCTTGCCAAAAGAGAGGTTTGAGTTTTCAAGCAAAAATTAAATTTTGGAAATTTGGATCTGCCGCTTTGAGCTCGATATTTTCTCCATACTTAAAAGACTTTACTGGTGAGATCAGTGGTGATATTAACAAATATGGGTTTTTTTTATATGTTTAGAAATCTGTAGGCATTTGGAATATCTGTATAACCTAGGGAATCAATATTTTCCAAATGACTAGTACTTACATGATACTACAGAATCATGCATGGGTAAAAGATCCACTTAAAGTACAAGATAGACCAGTGAATTTTAATGTAACAAGAGTATGAGAAGTTTACTAATATAATTTCAGTTACCACATAATGTTTAAGAAATTAAATCTGATGTAGTGTCAAAGAAGAATATGCACAATTTTCAGAAAAGGCTGTTTGCTCTTCCTCTTTCCAACTTCGTATCTATGTGAGATCTCATTCTCTTCCTATACTTCAAAGCAACATATCACAACAGATTGAATGCAAAAGCAGTTGTGAGAATCTAAGAGTCTTCTTTTAAAATAGACTACAAAAATTTGAATAAAGACCATTTGTACTGATTTTTATTATCCTTTAGAAAAAATCTTTTTCATAAAAATTCATGTTAATATATAATAAGTGGTGATTTTAATGAATAAGTTTTAAATTTTTCTCAGTTTTTCTAATATGGCAAATATCAGTCAATATAAATAAAAGCTGTTTGGGTCCTCAGTAATTTTAAATTTTGATAAAAGGGGTCCTGAGACTAAAGAGTTTAAATGCCACTACTGCAAGGTGGTTCTTTAATATTCTTGCCACCATGACTTTGTATTTATATGCTTATTAACTAATTAATTAATGCTATTTATCTGTCTCTCTTTAGCTAACCCAATTTTAATGAGATTACATGTTCCTTTTGCTTCTAGGAAGTAAATTTTTTTACATTAAAGAAACTTTGTATAGTAGCTTTGTTTTTTTTTTGGTTTTTTTTTTTTTAATATTCCACATTTTGAGAGTTTCAGTACTCTAATAGAACGTGGTTTTAAAAAGCCAGTGCAGTTTTTACAATTAGCACTTCATCATTTTTCATAAGTGATATTTACTTTTGGAGTATTGCACTAAATTTGAAAATATAAGTGTTTCAAGTATTGCTTTGTTAATAATTAAAAACTCACTAAGTGGTGAGTTTATTCAGGAAATTCCTATACTTTTACTCATTTAACTTTACTATTTGAAAGTAGGTTAGTATTGTTCCTTCCTTAAAAAAAGGAAACGGGTATAGGTCACATGTGTTTAAACTTATGAGTTATTTGCATATGCTCATGTACATTATACAGTCTGTTGGGCACAGTTTATGTTGTTACTTTCCTTATAATTGTTATTTTCTCTCTCTTTTGGTTTTTGTTGTTGTTGTTGTTTTGTTTTGTTTTGTTTTGCTGAGCTGCATTTACTGGTCCTTAGTCGTTAATCCTAAAATGAATAGCAGTGATAGAGGAACCCTGCTTGGCTATTAGAAATGAAAAATTTACTTTTGGGGGGAAATGCTGTGAGTGCTTTAAATTTTGCTTCTAACAAAACAAGCCAAGCGAATTTATCTTTTCACAGGCCAACAAGAAATTCTGATTATTCCATGAGATAGTACAATCAGTTTTGTCTCTGCTTTTAGTTATTTATTTTTTATTGGTTGTGTAGTAAATATACTTAAGGACTGCAAGTAAAGGAGGGTCATATAACTTTGAGTATTTTATTGTAAATTGATCTTGAAAATTCTCTCCTTTTTCCTGTGATTGATGAAATTCAGATCTAGGGAAGTACTAATATAGACAAACATTTTCTTTTTTTTTTTTAAAGATTTTATTTATTTATTTGACAGAGAGAGACACAGCGAGAGAGGGAACACAAGCAGGGGGAGGGGGAGAGGGAGAAGCAGGCTTCCCGCGGAGCAGGGAGCCCGATGCGGGGCTCGATCCCAGGACTCTGGGATCATGACCTGAGCCGAAGGCAGACGCTTAACGACTGAGCCACCCAGGCGCCCCCAAACATTTTCATTAATAATAGAAAATGGCTTCTATAATTATACCATATCACAATTAATTTGGTTTAAAAGAGATTATTTCTGGGCGCCTGGGTGGCTCAGTTGGTTAAGCGACTGCCTTCGGCTCAGGTCATGATCCTGGAGTCCCAGGATCGAGTCCCGCATCGGGCTCCCTGCTCGGCAGGGAGTCTGCTTCTCCCTCTGACCCTCCCCCCTCTCATGTGCTCTCTCTCTCATTCTCTCTCCATCAAATAAATAAAATCTTTAAAAAAAAAAAAAGAGATTATTTCTTTTCATACCAATACTGAAATACTAATTGTGAACCAGGAGTCTGTTTGAACAAGCACCCTATTTCAGAATTCTCTCAGGAGCAGGAGAGTAAGGTACTGAGGAAACTGTAACTTGCAGTTGCTTTGATGCTATGCTTATAGGTTATAGAATAAGCAAACTTGTGGCCCTGTCTTTTGTTCCCACATAACCCACTATTAATATCAGGAAGAGATACTAGAAAGCTGTCCACATCTTGCTAATTACCAAAGTTGGTAGGAAAATAATTTGTTGAACTTATTTTATCAAGTTGGGTTGGTAGAGTAAGACTTGTAATTATAAATAAGCTAGTGTCAACATTGTTCCAGTTATACCGTTTAGCTTTTTGTTTATACTAAACAAAAATAATGTGAGTGCTGCCTAACTATTTAAAGTTCTGGTTTTGAGTGCTTTTATCCAGTTTAATAAAGGATTGAATTATCCTTTTATGACATTTTTCATATTTAATATTTTAATCAAATATATAAAGTTATACATAACAAATCACAGCCTAAAAATGAACTATTCCTTGTTATTTGAAATAAACTACATGTTAGAATAAATTTATATTTCTTCAGGTATCTTTTAGAGTTGCTTCTTCAAGTGATCAGAGTTTGGAGGCTTAGAGATAGTAAAAACAACTCTCATGCCAGTGGCTAAAGAGATGAAGTTGTAACTCTTGCCTTTATTTCTGGATAACCAGTGAATTCCATTTTAAATTGGCAAAGAAATGGCACAGGGTTTTCATCATTTACATTAATAATAGCCAAAGGCAGCATGGTCCGGTTTATTTAAAATTATCCTTAAATATGACTTCAAACTTAAAGTACACAATAGCAGTGTAATTTAGTCTAAGAAAACTAAGATTGGTATAGCAAATGAAAGTTGGAATCAGGTTAAAAAAGGTAACAAGCCTATAGCTATAAGAAGTAAAACTCTCTGTCTCATTGGCCTATTTAGCATTAATTTAAGTTCCACTTGGAAATAATTTTGGCACCATGATTCATTGAAAGCAAGTATCTTAAGTTTAGATTAACCCAGACACTGTATCAGGTGCATTCACATGCATAAAAATAAACATAGTCTCTGATTGTGGAATTGTTACTATTTAATTACATAAAGATTTGCTTACCCAAGACCACCACGCACACTCAAAAAAAATTCATAAAACTGATTTTTTAAACTTCAGGAAACTAGACAGTAGCTGTCTCAGACATAAAAAAAAAACTTGTGACTGAAGTCATGGTGAAGATAAGGGTTGGGAAATCCTTTATAGCCATTTCTTAATTGTTTTCTTTTCCCTATGAAGGGCTAGCCAGAGCCAAGTCAGTTCCCACGAAGACCTACTCCAATGAAGTCGTCACACTGTGGTACCGGCCACCTGATGTGCTTCTCGGTTCTTCAGAGTACTCGACACAGATTGACATGTGGTAAATACATGCAAATGTTATTGCCATTTATAATTTTGAAAGAATGTAGCTGTTCACACAGCACACTGAGAGATATTTGACTTTTAAGGAGATAATACTTTAAAGAGCGACAATAGGGGCGCCTGGGTGGCTCGGTTGTTTAAGCATCTGCCTTCAGCTCAGGTCATGATCCCAGGGTCCTGGGATCGAGCCCCACATCGGGCTCTCTGCTCAGCGGGAAGCCTGCTTCTCCTTCTCCCACTCCCCCTGCTTGTGTTCCCTCTCTCTGTCAAATAAATAAATAAAATCTTTAAAAAAAAAATAAAGAGCAACAATATAAGCAATAATTAAAAGTTTTGACACATGAGTAAGATCACTTAGGTTTACCAGTTCTGCCACTTATAACTATATAATAACCTTATTCAAATTACTGGACTTGCCTCAGTTTCCTCATTTAAAGAAATGGGAATAGTAACAATAACTACTTTAAAAGGCTGTTCTGTGGATAATGTTAATACCAAGTGAGCCTAATACATACAAAGCATTTAGAAGAATGTTTAGTACATCATAGTTTAAAATAAAATTATTCTTTTTTTTTTTTTTTTAAAGATTTTATTTATTTATTCATGAGAGACAGAGAGACAGAGACAGAGGGAGAAGCAGGCTCCCCGCAGAGCAGGGAGCCCGATGCGGGACTCGATCCCAGGACCCTGGGATCAGGACCTGAGCCGAAGGCAGACGCTTAACCGACTGAGCCACCCAGGCGTCCCTAAAATAAAATTATTCTTATCATCATTTAATATTCATAAAAATCCACTTGGCCTTAGTCTAAGAATAAAAAAATATTGTAGCCATCTTCCTCATATCCCACTCTGATCATGACATTCGTTTACTCAAATACCTCTGTTGCTTCCCCATTCATTACCTATTGAGTAAGATATAATTCATCAATCTGATACTTAATGATCTCCATAAAACGTCTCTGAACTATCTTTTCCAACTTATATTAGACTGTTCCTCTATATAAATATTCCCTTTTAGCCAAGTGGTTACTCACCATATCTCAGAAATAACCTGGGCTTTCCTACCTTTGCACTTGTGTTCATACTAGTCCACACATCTGGAATGTCTACTATGCGTCTCTGTGCCTAGGAACTTTCAAAACAGAGCTTTTCATAAATCCTTTCTGAATACAATCTAGCATCCAGTGACAAATAACCTTCCTCTGAAATGTGGTTGCATTTATTGACTATATAATGCAATGATAAGTCATACGCTTCCTCCTGTTGTCTTGCATTGAACAATTATATATAATTTTGTATAACATTTTTTAAACTTATTTTTTAAATTGTGGTAAAATATACATAATATAAAACTTACCATTTTAACCCATTTTAGTTGTACAGTTCTTTGGCATTAAGTATTCACATTGTTGTGCAACCTTAACACTCCAGAACTTTTTTCATCTTGCAGAACTGAGACTCCATACCCATTAGACAACTCCCCATTTCTTCCTCCCTCCAGCCACTGGCAGCTACCATTCTACTTTCCATCTCTGTGAATTTGACATTTCTAAGCACCTCGTATGGGTAGAATGATCTAGTATTTGTCCTTTTGTGACTGGTTTATTTCACATAGCATAAATGTCTTCAAGTTTCATCCATGTTGTAGAGATATAGTCAGAATTGCATTCATCTTTAAGACTGAATAATCATTGTATATGTATGCTACATTTTGTTTATCCATTTGTTGGTGGACATATGGGTTGTTTCTACCTTTTGGCTATTATGAGTAATGCTGCTATGGCTGTAGGTGACAAATATGTTTTTGAGACTCTACTTTCAGTTCTTTTGGGTATATACTTAGGAGTAGAATTGCTGGATCATATGGTAATTGTATTTTAAATTATTTTGAGGGACAACCATACTGTTTTCCATAGTGGCTCCATCATTGTAACTTTTTGTATACCATTTTAATATGTAAAATTTTACATACAGTGGTTAGATTGTGAGCCCTTTAACAGAAGGGACTGTGTCTTAAGGGTATTGACACAGATTCTAGAAGGTAGTATTTATTCACTGAATCCCCATACATTTCTTTTCCTTCTCATACACACTCACCATCTTGCACCTATATGTTCTATCTCTGCTTCCTGCATAAAAGTATCTTGAATCATTTGCTTCTCCCTATCCCTGCTACCCACTAAGATGTAATAGGCATTAAATCACTATTAGCTATTGGTATGTTTTTCTTCAAGGGTCATACAGAGGAGAGCTGGACATTTTAAGGCAGGGCAGAGGAGGGGAGATGGAGGAGTGGATCTAGCAACATGGAAGTAGAGACAAATAGGATACATATTGACAAATTAGCTTAGTTGGAGCTGAAAAAAATCTCTGTAGGAGGTTTTCTAGCTGACTGATACAAAATTCTCCATCTCCAAAGGCAATCTTAAGGAAAAGATAATTGTCCTTCATAATATGTAAATGGATTGCTCATCATTTTTTTATGATGTATCTTAAAGGGGTGTTGGTTGCATTTTCTTTGAAATGGCTTCTGGAAGACCTCTGTTTCCAGGATCAACTGTGGAAGATGAATTGCACTTGATTTTCCGACTGCTAGGTAACAAATATTTTCCCAGTAATTTGTTTCCTGCAATTGTGACTAGCTAGATAAGACTATATATTTAAAAATATATATTTAAAAATTTGGTACTAAGACTAAGATAGCTGTTATAAGAATTATAATTAGTTGGGGCACCTGGCTGGCCCTGTCAGTGGAGCATGGTGACTCATAATCTATGGGTTGTGAGTTCGAGCCCCATGTTGGGTGTAGAGACTACTTAAAAATAAAATCTTAAAAAAAAAAAAACAAAAAAACCTGATTACAAAGAAAAGAATTATAATCAGCATAATTATAAAGATAGAGCCTTCTATATAACTTCTCTTTTTCATTTACTAAGTTCTGCCTTTGCATTAAAAATTGTATGCAAGAACAGAGAAGAGAAATATTGTTGAAAATTGACCTTTAGCATATTATTAGGAAATATTTCTAGGTTAGGTATCAGTTAGGCATTATGGCATTTTTATGGCATCATTGCATAATCCCAAAAAAAGTCAGTATGTGTTTACTATTTCTGTCATTTTGCTTTCAGTTGAAATAGTAAAATCAGCTACTAAATGTAAATTGTTCTTTAAGACACTTTTAGTTCTCCTTATTTATATATATTTGTGTATATATAAGTTTTTATATGTTTACAAATAAAAAAAATTTTTTTTTAATTCAGGAACACCATCTCAGGAAACTTGGCCAGGTGTTTCTTCAAATGATGAGTTCAAGAACTACAACTTTCCAAAATACAAACCACAGCCTCTCATTAACCATGCACCCAGGTATTTTTTTTCTTTTTCTTTAAGTTAAAGGGGGAAAACCCACATGATTCTTTCCAGTCTCTTGAAGCATTAGCTGCAGTAAGGATTCAGGGAAAAATATTAATACACATACAGAGTTCTTAAATATTTTAGGATCTGATTTGAATCTGAATGAATTTCTTTCTTCCTTTTGTCAGATTAATTTTATAACTCCGAGACCAAGATACGTAAATCATAGAACCGAGCTATAAATAAAATGAATATAGAACATCCATATTAGAATTCTAGAGTTTATGTAGATTGTTCCCTCTCTCAGAAAGAAGACATTGGTTAATGCCGTAATCAGTACCATGAAGACCGTGATAAAATTTTTGTTTTGCTTCCTATGAAATTATTCTGTATTTACTTACAAAAACCTAAGTGTTATAAGTAAAATCTTGACTCTGACCCAAGATGACCCATCAGTATTTGGCCAATGTTAATGACATGATTTGTATTTGAAGAATGTAAACTCTTTCTGACCCCTCATATCCTAAATGTTGGTCATTTCATTAACGTTTCTCAGATCTACCCCCAGATCCATTTAAAACCCCCATTAAAATTTCAGTCAGAACATTTCTACTTATGGAATTATTACATTTTCAGTAAGTAACAAAGACTAACCCCTTTGACTGTGTTTTTCATGTTTCCTTTAAAAAAATAGAGTACACTCAGATACCAAATAAGGTCAGTGTCTTTTAATCAAAAGACATTCACATTGCTCATGACGTAACACACTTGGCTCTAGTTCCATTTATTCTCAAGCTAGAGAGAGTAGAAAAAACAGTTCTGGTACCAAAAACATTTTTAAAGTATTTATGTGAATTGATGTTCTTATTGTTACCATAGCAACTGATAACATTCTAAGTAGACTTTCTTAGGCAGAATAATACTATGTGCAGGGCTTTTTGTGTGTATCTCTTCCTTCTAAATAGCATAAATCCTATTTTTGTCATTTATATGTTGCTTACTATTGTAGTGTCCAGTGCAGAAGGTTGAATCTCTTCTTTAAAGCAGGTTCTCCATGACCTTAGCCCCTAGTTTGTTTGTGCCCAAGGAGCTCTGGATATTTGTCAGAATGGCAAACTACAAAGGATTAGTCTGGAGAATGTCTAGGCTACAGCATCCACATACCCACTAAGAGCACTTGGGAAAATATTTCTTTATTCATAATTGTACTTTTTGCCAGTGAAAGGCATGCAAAATAGAACCTGTGATTTCTGATCAAGAGATTGTCCCATTAAAATAGTCCCCAAACCCTCTACTTACTTACTAAATGGATTTCATCACTATAATTATCATCTTTATTGATTACCTCATTGATTTTGTAGCCCTGATTTTTAATTAAGTTTTATGATGTCATTGTGGCATATTTACATTGAACTTGATAGGTTCTAGTACCCAGTTCTCCATAGACTACCCTGTAAAAACATGTTGAATGAGTCATCTGTGTTTATTGTGAACCACAGTGATACATTCGGAGTTACTTGTCTTTATTTTCACCTATACAGTAAGAAAATGGTGCTTTTGTATCTTGCCTGTAGTGGAACAGTATGAAAATGATACACGTAACTTCAGCTTTTGTGATAATAAGGGTTACTTTGAGACAAAATGGTGATTTTAAAAAATTCTTTAATTATCTAATTTGTTCTTCATTATTGAAAATTTGAGTCAAAGCCCAGTTTTTTATAGTTTCTTCTTAAACAAGTAGCAAGGTAAGTTTTTACGGATAAAACAGATTTGAGTCTATTTGAAAGCAACAGGAGTGGCTATTTTAGAGCATTTGAAGTTAGCAGGTTAAAACATTAGGGAAATAGTTTTATTTGAAAAGTTGCTGTCAGCTAAGATAAAAGAATAAATTACCACTTGTTTTTTGTTGTTTTTAGGTTAGACTCTGAGGGAATTGAGTTAATAACAAAGTTTCTTCAGGTAAGTTACATCTTACTTTGTAATCACTAAGCCTCAGTTTCTCTGCATCTGTAGAATGGGATCAATAATAACATGCTTAAGTATTTGTCATGACAGTTAAATAAGATTATTGTAGTATCTGGCATGCTTAAGGCATATGCGTAAGTAAAAAAATAATGATGGTTTCTCTTAATGTGTATGGGTCTCTCATTGTGACTTAGAACTCTGAGGTCGTCACCTTCTGGCATTGATCAACTATGTCAGGGCCATGTTCTCTGCAGTTCATATTCTCTTATGTTCTTTTTCTTTTCTTTATACTTACAGCCTTAGAGGCTGCTGCACCTACAAATACCATTTATATCTTCTATTCAAAGCAGTAAGAAGAGAGGATAAGGGTGTCAGCCATAATCACCCACTTGAATCTGGAAAGCAAAGGCTTTTCCAGAAACCCCTGCAAAGCTTCATCCTAAGTCTCATTGGCCAGAACATTAATTTAAGTAAGAGAGGCTGGGAATTGGGGAGCAGGATTATCATAGTTAGCCTAAACTTAAAACAGTTATGATTCATGATTGATCCGCTGGATTTGGAAGCATGGGCCCCTTAAACAAATCTAGATTATCTCAAGGAGAAAAGGGAAATGGGTATCCAATAGGTAATTTAATAATATCTGTCATAAAAGTATTGGATATATTTCCAGTGATCCTTTGGTGTTCATGAGGAAAAGGAACGCCAAAGGTCAGATATTTTAATTTTTTTTATCACTTCAGAAAATACAGGGAATCTAAATTTTTAGAATATCCAACTTCATCTTGGAAATCGGAACTGAGATATAGTCATTACTATATAATCTCAGTAGTAACTCACATTTGAGTATATCTGGTGTACTCCAAATTGGGTCTTAAAAAGCAGTCATTGTATTATAAATAAGATAAAAGTAGCTCTAAATGCTAATCTGCCTCCCCTCATAATGTTTAGAGAAAAAGTTAATGAAGCAGTTCTTTGCTTTTTCACAGTACGAATCTAAGAAAAGGGTTTCAGCAGAAGAGGCCATGAAACATGTATACTTTCGAAGTTTGGGACCAAGAATACATACTTTACCTGAAAGTAAGAGAAATTCTAAAGTCCTCCTTACCCCCCCCCCCCCATTTTCATTTGTCCAGTATTGGAGACTGGGGTGAATTAGGGGTTTAGGAAGAGATTGTTGTTGGTTTGTTTTTGTTTTTTTTTTTAGATTTTATTTATTTATTTGACAGAGAGAGAGACACAGCAAGAGAGGGAACACATGCAGGGGGAGTGGGAGAGGGAGAAGCAGGCTCTCCACGAAGCAGGGAGCCCGACATGGCGTCGATCCCAGGACCCCGGGATTATGACCTGAGCCGAAGGCAGATGCCTCACGACTGAGCCACCCAGGCGCCCCGTTGTTGGTTTTTAAGCATAAAATTTTAGTCTTTTTGTAACCAGATCAGAATTCCTTGAAGGGAAGTGTGTCTGATTTGCATGTGTTTTAATTTGTTTCTTTTTTTTTTTTTTAAGACTTACTTATTTTAGAGAAAGTGAGTGAGTAAGAACGTGCCCCTGCGAGTAGGGGGAGGGGCAGAGGGAGAGAATCTTCGAGCAGACTTCCTGCTGAGCTTGGAGCCCAACGTGGGGCTCGAGTGGGGCTTGACCCCACAACCCATGAGAACTTGACCCGAGCTGAAACCAAGAGTCAGACGCCCAACTGACTGAGCCACCCAGGCACCCCCTTAATTTGTTTCTTTTTAACACTGAACACATTGCCACTGCTCTGTAAGAAATCAATAGTACTTAGGCATGGGTTATTAATCTTATTAGACTTAAATTGGAAAATGCCATCTGATGATAGACATTGTCATTAGGCCCATTCTTGATTGCTTTGATTCAGAGTTTCTAAAAATGGATTTCAGGCAGAGTAGTGAAGCACATCCAAAACATAAAATTGTTTTCTTGTGAAAGTAGATTTCCTTTTCAAGGTACAAAGATGATTTTTCTTTGCTACGGTCGCTGACTTTACTATCTTCATGAAAGTGGTGAGTGTATTGTCAGTCACTAAAAGAGCTGATTTCTCATGCCTGAGTTAACTGCTTCATTTTACTCATAACCTCCTTTTAAAAGATTACCCCAACATTTTACTTTAAAACTGAGTAAGGTGAATGGGGAATTAGAATATTTAGGAACTGAGATTCCAAAAGCTTTCATTAATTTCCCATTCTTATTTACCACTAAAGAATATTGATTCATTGAGGTTTGCTAATTGGAATCAAGAATCCTTAAGACTTTTCACTTAGAACTTACCTGGATATTTTTTAATGAAAGACTACCTCTCTGGCAGAGATGGAAATGAGAAAGATGAATTACAAGTGTTTTTTTTTAAGATGATATTTACAGGGGCACCTGGGTGGCTCAGTCGGTTAAGCGTCTGCCTTAGGCTCAGGTCACGATCCCAGGGTTCTGGGATCAAGCCCCACATCAGACTCCCTGCTCGACGGGGAAGCCTGCTTCTCCCTCTCCCTCCCTCTGCCATCCACTTCCCCGGCTTGTACTCTCTTTCTGTCAAATAAATAAAATCTTTAAAAAAAAAAATGATATTTACATTTCATTATTAACACCCAAGTTTCATAGTTTGAGGTAGGCAGTTATGGTTGTGTACAAACCTATTGTTTTTTTTTCTGAAAATCTGCAGTTATTTTGAGGCCCTGATACCTTCTGCCATTATAAGGAGACATAAAGGACAGAGAGAATAAAAGTCAAGAAATACCTTTTGATTAGGTCTCCCAACCCCAGTAAGTCCTAGAAAGAGACAGTGTATATTCTCTATGTGTACATATTCTAGGAGAAACATATTGGAAGCATTATTCAAAGCAGAGTTGTAGGGGAAAGTTTCTGAGGGGAGATTATTTTGTTTGGTTTCCTTCTCAAAACACTGGGACAAAGGGGAAAATAGTTCAGTACGGCTGTAACCTTGTAAATGTAGCATAAATGTTTCGTGTTGAATCAATATACATTTTTAAACATTCTGTCTGTAGTTGGGTTATATTTGTTTTAATAATGTTAGACCTTCACCTGATAGTTTTTGTCTATGCATTTTAGGTGTATCAATATTCAGTTTGAAAGAGATTCAGTTGCAAAAGGACCCGGGTTTTCGAAACTCTTCTTATCCAGAGACAGGTGTGTTTGTCATAAACCATTTCACGTGTCGATCATGAAATTTTGCGTGGAACCACGTTTTTGGTTTATAACTTGATCAGTAAAATTATTGATGTAAAAACCAATGTACAGTGCATTCCACAACTGTATGTTTAGCATTGCACGTACTCACTTTTCTGTATGATGTGGGCAGCTCAGTAATTCTTCAGAGAGAAATCTGACTCAGTCAAGTCAGGGATCCTGAAAGCTGCAGATGGCACAAAGACCTTTTACAAGTGGCCTGGCTTGATCACTGCACACGCCATCCCTGGTACCTGAGGCAGAAGACACACCTTGTGCTTCCCTAGTCTTCAGGTTCATCACTTCGAAGCATAGAAGCTATAGACTGACCCCATCAACAAAAGGGTCTTTAAGACAGTGCTGATCACTCTTATCGTGGAACATTAGTTTTTGCTGGTGGGAACATTAGCTTCCTAGAGTCACCAAATACTGTATGTGGGATAAAACTGAACCTTGAACTGCCTCATAAAATGACTTTATATTTTAGGACATGGGAAGAACAGAAGACAGAGCATGCTCTTTTAAGTCTGATAAAATGGTTTCAAGCCCAGCCCCCAGCCTTTCTTATCAATCAAGGACTCAGATCTGAAGGCAATTATTTCTTTTGGTGGACTTGGAATCTCCGTTTGTCTACACTGTCCTCTTCACAGTGGAGTCTTTTTATTTCAGACCTACAGATTGTTTTTATATTTGTTGTCACAGTGTGACAATTTTTTTGTACAGTTGGTTTTAAGGTCTTCTCTGCCATTAGAGCCAGTAGGTTACAGCTGTTGATGTAACTGTAGCTGCAATTTTTGTGCAGGACTGAGAAACACAGTGCATTATTTATTGCGGAATCATTGCTGCTAAATAACTACTGTCTGTTTATTTAACACAACAGTTAAATGCCTGAAGAAGTTGCAGTGGCTTTATTAGATGTGAATGCATCTGTTTCTCCTCACGAATTGTTTTACTGCTGCATTTCTTGTTTGTTTTAAAAATTAAACTGCAGTGTTTCCTGGAATGTAAATTTAGCTTTGCTTAACAGTAAAATAAGTGAGCCATCTTGAACACTCTAAGTTCATGCTATATAATTTTTTATTGAACATCTGCAAGTAGAGTAGCTAAGAAATTGATGAGCACATATGTTTAGGAAAGCATGTGATGCAGAAGTTGATTCAAGCAAGTGAACACCTGATATAGGGATCTCACATTAGATACCAGTAAATTAAAGCACCAAAATTATTTATTTTTACCTTTCCTCATTTTAGAAATATTTACTGCATATTATTGGATATGTGTATACTAATACACTTACCTATTTTACAATGTGCTTTAATTTAGTTAAAACTAAACCATACAAGTCCAGTGAAATATGTGAGGTCTTGTTTTTGTCTTAAATACGATTCTTTTATTAGAAGGGATAATACTTCTTTGGGGAGTGATTTATTTCATTTGGGGAGCTGCGTGTGTATATGTATGTTTTAATAACATTCACTTGGAATCAGCTAAAAGCTGTAATATGTCTTTGAAATGAGCCATGATAAATACAAATGAGAGAAACAAGAACTTAGAGGATTGTTTTAAAGCATTGTAGGTATTAATGTGTTTATCAGAGGTAGTAAATATTACAGTTTCAATTATGCATCTCTTTGAACATCATAAACACACCTTGGTGTTGGTAAGTGTTTTAAGCATTTGTGTTAACTTTTAGGGACTATTCATTTAGTGCATCTTACAAACTACAAATCTTAATTGGTATATTTTGAAATGGTCATGTAAATTTTTGGCTTATATATCATGAAAATAATCATAACTTAATTTTTTTTTCCTGATATTCACTGTAAAACATTCAGGGGTCCTACCATTTCTGTTCAGGAAATCTTGTAGTTTATTGTTATTTAACAGTATTAAGTGAATTTTTGTATATTTCATTTTAACTTTATTTGTGAATAGTGATTGTGGCATGTTTGGGTGTTATTTTAATATTTCATGATACAGAAATTTTAATTTTTAAAAAAAATTTTCTGGAAGAAACAGATTCATGTGTAATGGTGAATATTGGACCACTACTGCTTTTCACATTTGTAAATTGGTTTTATGTTAAATCCTGTAGCCTAACAAACTGCTGTTATTTCTAACTGACAGACCTGTATTAATATTGTACTTTGAAGGTTATAAATATTATGTGGAAATTCCTCCGTTTTGTTTTGAAATTTATAATAACAAGATCTTCATGTTGTTAAAATGTGGTTTTGTTGAGTCATAGTTCTTTCTGGGGGAAGGAGGCTGTGCAGAATGGTATCATTTTCCTTTATGGGTTTCATTTTTAAGATCATGAAGTCTCACTGTGCCAGTAATGATACTTAATTTATATTTGTGCTGGCCATTCATTTAATAATCTCTACTGTAATTTTATAGGATAGTACTCAATTATAAAGCTGTCAGATTTTTCATTTCATAGGTTATATAAATGATGTTTTGCAAATTTCTTATAGTTATCTATAAGTTTGATATTCTTGCATATAAAAGGTGAAGAAATATATCCAGTAGTTATATAAAATTCTTCTTCCTAGGAAGTTCTAGGAATGTTTCTTCATTGTATTAAGGAATTTGATACTTTTTTTGATACTTGAGCACCACCATTCAGATCCTGAAAACTTTGCAATGAAGAGAATTGAAACTCAGAAATTTTGAACCTTGAACACTTACGATTCATCTTATACTGACATGGTTTTAAAGGTAAGAGAGGATGCCTTTTTTGTTTTCCTTCCAAGTGATGTTGTTAACACACATTGAATATGTTGCTTTAGGTGTATAGAAGTGGCTCCATCCTATCTGATGCTTTATTGCATTTGAAAGACTACTTGTTAACATGTTTCATAATCTATCTTTTGGATCCAGGACAATTCATAAAGTTGTTTTTTTGTATGCTTCTGTTTTTACTGTTTTTTTTTTTTAATTTGCCATTTTTATCCATTGTAAGTACACAATATAGTGGCATTAGAATGTTGTACAGCAATTACCACTATCTTTTTCCAAAGATTTTCATCTCCAAACAAACGCTATACCCATTAAGAAATCCTCATTTCCCCCTCCCCACAGCCTCTGGTAACCTCTAATGTGTAGGCATAACTCATTTTACTGTGCTGCACTTCATTGTGCTTTGCAGATACGCATTTTTTAATAAATTGAAGGTTTGTGGCAACCCTGCCAGTGCCATTTTTCCAACTGCATTTGTTCACTTTGTGTCTCTGTGTCACATTTTGGTAATTCTCACAGTATTTCAAATTCTATTATTACTATATTTGTTGTGGTGATTTGTGATGATCCCTGATTTACCACTGTAATTGTTTTGGGGGTGCCACAGATCCCACCTATGCAAGACAGTGAACTTAATTGATAAGTGTTGTATGTGTTCTGACTGCTCCTCCAACAGGTTGTTCCCCCATCTCTCTCCCTCCCCTCAGGCCTCCCTATTCCCTGAGATGCAGTACTGAAATTAGGCCAATTAATAACCCTACAATGGCCTTTAGTTGTTCAAGTGAAAGGAAGAGTCACACATTTCTGAATTTAAATTAAAGCTAGAAATAATTTAAGCTTAGTCAGGAAGGCATGTCAAAAGCCAACATAGGCTGAAAGCTAGGCCCCTTGCTCCAGTCAGCCAAGCTGTCGGATGCAAAGGAACAGTTCTTGAAGGAAATTAAAAGAGCTACTCCAGTGAACACATAAATGATAGAGTGAAACAACCTTATTGCTGATACGGAGAAAGTTTTATTGACCTGGGTAGAAGATCAAATCAGCTACAACATTTCCTTAAGCCAAAACCTAATCCAGAACAAAGCCCTGTCTCTCTTCAGTTCTCTTAGAGAGGTGAAGAAGCTGCAGAAGAAAAGTTTGAAGCTAACAGAGGTGGATTCATGAGGTTAAAGGAAAGATGTCTGCATAAAATAAAAGTACAAGATGAAGCAGCAAGTTATCCAGAAGATCTAGCTAAAGATAATTAATGAAAGTGGCTACATTAAACAGATTTTCAGTGTAGGCAAAATAGCTTTCTCTTGGAAGAAGATGCCATCTGGGTCTCTCATAGCTAGAAAGGAGAAGTCAGTGCCTGGCTTCAGAGTTTCAAAAGATTGACTAGGGTGCCTGGATGGTTCAGTTGGTTGAGCATCCGGCTCTTGATTTTTGGCTCGTGATCTCAGGGTTGTGGGATGAAGCCCTGCTTTGGGCTCCACACTTGGTGGAGATTCTCTTTCTCTCCCCGCCCTGAAATAAATAAATCTTAAAAAAAAAAAAAAAAAAAGACTCTCTTATTAGAGACTAATGCAGCTGATGATTAAAAAAAAAAAATAGGGGCGCCTGGGTGGCTCAGTTGGTTAAGCGACTGCCTTCGGCTCAGGTCATGATCCTGGAGACCCAGGATCGAGTCCCGCATCGGGCTCCCTGCTCGGCGGGGAGTCTGCTTCTCCCTCTGACCCTCCTCCCTCTCATGCTCTCTGTCTCTCATTCTCTCTCTCTCAAATAAATAAATAAAATCTTAAAAAAAAAAAAAAATAGACTCGGGGCGCCTGGGTGGCTCAGTTGGTTAAGTGACTGCCTTCGGCTCAGGTCATGATCCTGGAGTCCCGGGATCGAGTCCCGCATCGGGCTCCCTGCTAGGCAGGGAGTCTGCTCCTCCCTCTCATGCTCTCTGTCTCTCATTCTCTCTGTCTCAAATAAATAAATAAAAATCTTAAAAAAAAAAAAAATAGACTCTCTTATTAGAGACTAATGCAGCTGATGACTATAAGTTGAAGCCAGTGCTCATTGACCATACTGAAAACCCTAAGACCCTTAAGAATTATGCTAAATCTACTCTCCCTGTGCTCTGTCAGTGAAACAACAAAGCCTGGATGAGAGCACATCTCTTTATAGCATGATTTACTGAATATTTTAAGCCTACTGTTCAGGAAAAAGGTTTTCAAAATATTATTGTTCATTGACAATGCACCTGAACACCCAGGATCTCTGATGGAGATGGACAACCAAGACCAATCTTGTTTTCATGCCTGCTAACACAACATCTGCTCTGGAGCCCGTAGATCAAGGAGTAGTTTTGACTTTCAAGTCTTATTCTTTAAGAAAAACATCTCACGGGGTACCTGGGTGGCTCAGTCGGTTAAGTGGCTGCCTTCGGCTCAGGTCATGATCCCAGAGTCCTGGGATCAAGCCCCGCATCGGGCTCCCTGCTCAGCAGGGAGTCTGCTTCTCCCTCTCCCTCTCTCAAATAAGTAAAATCTTTAAAAAAAAAAAAAAATACATCTCAAAAGCTATAGCTGCCATAGTAGTGATTCCTCTGATGGATCTGGGCAAAGTAAATTGAAAACTTCTGGAAAGGATTCACCATTCTAAGTGCCATTAACAACATGTGTGATTCATGGGAAGAGGCCAGAATATCAACATTAACAGGAATTTGGAAGAAGCTAATTCCAAGACTTGAGCAGAAGTAACTGCAGATGTGGTGGAAATAGTAAGAGAACTAGAATTATAAGTGGAGCCTGAAGATGTGACTGAATTGCTGCAATTTCATGATAGAACTTGTAATGATAAGAAGTTGCTTCTTATGGATGAGCAAAGGGGTTTCTTGAAATGGAATCTACTCCTGGTAAAGATGCTGTGAAGATTGTTGAAATGACAGCAAAAGATTTAGAATATCACATAAATAAACTTAGTTGATAAAGCAGTATCAGGGTTTAAGATGACTCCAATTTGAAAGAAGTTCTGTGGGTAAATTGCTATCAAATAGCATGAAAGGACTCTTCCATCGTTTCCGCAGACTTCATTGTCTTATTTTAAGAAATTTCCACAGCCACTCCAGCCTTCAGCAACTACTACCCTGATCAGTCAGCAGCTATCAACATCAAGGCAAGACCCTCCACCAGCAAAAGGACTGTGACACACCGAAAGCTCAGACGGGTTAGCATTTTTTTTTAACAATAAAGAATTTTTTTTCACAAAAGTATGTACTTAGTGTTATTGCACACTTAATAGACTGCAGTATAGCATAAACATAATTTTTATATGTACTAGGAAATGAAAAAATTTATTTGGCTCACTTTATTAATGGTATTTGCTTTATTGCAATGGTCTGGAACTGAACGTGCAATATCTCCAAGGTATGTCTAATTTTTCTTTTAAGTTTTTATTTATTTACTTAAGTATATCTCTACGCCCAACATGGGGCTTGAAATCACAACGCTGAGATCAAGAGTCGCATGCCCTTCCAACTGAGCCAGCCAGGCACCCCTGGTATGCCTGTACTTCTTGTGTCTGAATTTGCCTATTGTAGGTATTTCATGTAAGTGGAGCTTTACCATAGTGGTGTCTGGCTTATTTCATTCACTTAGAATGATGTTTTCACGTTTTATCCATGTTGTAGCATGTATCAGAATTTTATTTCTTTTCATGGCTGAATAATATTCTTCAAATGTACATTTTGTTTAAACATTTATCTGTTGATTTCACATGAGCTTTTTTTCCACTTCTTGGCTTTTGTGAATAATGCTGCCATGAACATGGGTGTACAAGCATCTCTTTGGGTCCTTGTTTTCAATTCTTTGAGTTTATATACCTAGGAGTTGAATTGTTGGGTCATTTAGTAATTCTATGTTTACCTTTTTGAGGAACCATCAAATGATTGTCCATGGCAACTGCAGCATTTTACATTCCCAGCAGTAATGTATGGGAGTTCTAATTTCTCATCCTCACCAACACTTATTTTCCATTTTTAAAAAAATTATACTCATTTTAATACTTATGACATGGTAGCTCATTGTGGTTTTGATTTGCATTTCCCTAGTGAGTAGGATATTGAGCATCTTTAAATGTGCTTGTTGGCCATTTGTATATCTGGTTTGGAGAAGAGTCTGTTCAAGTCCTTTCCCCATTTTTAAACTGTTGTTGCTGAGTTGGGTTGTTTTAAGCTTTAGTTCTTTACATATTCTTTTTTTTTTTTTAAGATTTATTTTAGAGTGCACACGAGTAGGGAGGAGGGAGGGGCAGAGGGAGAGGGAGAGAATCCCAAGCAGACTCCCTGCTGAGCAGGGAGCCCGATGAGAGGCTCGATCTCATGACCATGACACCATGACCTGTGCTGAAATCAAGTCAGAAGCTTAACCGAGTCACCGAGGCGCTCCTCTTTATATATTCTATATATTAGACACATACGAGGTATATGACTTAGTTATTTTTTTCCATTCTGTGGGTTGTCTTTTACTTTCTTGGTGGTGTCCTTTTAATACATAAAATTGCTCATTTTAATGACATCCACCATATTTTTTTTTTTTTTTTACTTCTGATCTTGGTGGCATATTTAAGAAACTGCCAAATTTAAGGTCATGAATATTTTCCCCTGTTTAAGAGTTTTATCATTTTAATGCTTATTACATTTAGGTAATCCATCTTAATTTTTGGTCCATCTTGGGTTAAATTTTTTTTTTTTTTAAAGATTTTATTTATTTGACAGCACAAGTAGGCAGAGAGAGAGGGAGAAGCAGGCTCTCCGCTGAGCAGGGAGCTGGACGTGGGCCTTGAACCCAGGACCCCGGGATCATGACCTGAGCCGAAGGCAGCCGCTTAACAAGCTGAGCCACCCAGGCACCCTGGGTTAATTTTTCTATGTGGTGTAAAGTGAGGATCTAACTATTCTTTTGCATGTGAATCATTAGTTTTCCCAACACTTTGTTAAAAAGACTGTCCATTTCTCAAAATGGTCTTGGCACCTTGGCCACCTAAATTGGTTACAAATCAATTGGCCATAAATGTGAGAGTTTATTTTGGGGCTCTTGATTCTGTTTTATTGGTCTACATTTCTCTTTTTCTGCCAGTACCACAATGTTTTGATTACTTGTAGCTTTGTAAGTTTGGAAATCAAGGAGTCCTCCAACTTTGTTCTTCTTTTTCATGATTGTTTTGGCTATTCAGGGTCCCTTGAAATTCCATTTAAATTTTAAGATGGGGTTTTTCTATTTCTCAGGAAATATGCCATTAGGATTATGGTAGGAATTGCATTGAATCTGTAGATTCCTTTTTTTTTTTTTTTTTTAAGATTTATTTATTTGACAGAGACACAGCAAGAGAGGGAACACAAGCAGGGTGAGTGGGAGAGGGAGAAGCAGGCCTCCCGCGGAGCAGGGAGCCCGATGTGGGGCTTGATCCCAGGACCCTGGGATCATGACCTGAGCCGAAGGCAGACGCTTAACGACTGAGCCACCCAGGCACCCCTTTTTTTAAGATTTTTTATTTATTTATTCATGAGAGAGAGGTAGAGGGAGAAGCAGGCTCCCTGAGGAGCAGGGAGCCTGATGTGGGACTCGATCCCAGGACCCCAGGATCATGACCTGAGCCAAAGGCAGATGCCCAGCCATCTGAGCCACCCAGGCACCCTGAATCTGTAGATTCTTTGTGAGTATTGGGATTTCCAGTCCATGAATGCAGGATAGCTTTAATTTTTTTAAGCAATGTTTTGTAGTTTTTCAGTGTACGAAGTCTTGTGCCTCCTTAAATTCATTCCTAAGTATTTTATTCTTTTTGATGTTATTGTAGGTGGAATTATTTTCTAAATTTCTTTTTTGAGTTTTTCATTTGCTAGTGTGTAGAAATAGAAATGATTTTTGTGTTGATTTTGTATCCTATAATTTTGCTGACTTTATTAACTTTTTTTGTGGATTCTATAAGGTTTTCTACATATAAGACCATGTCATCTATGAATAGAGATAGCTTTACTTTATTATTTGAATTTCTTTTATTTTTTTGCCTAATTACTTTGGTTAGGACTTTCAGTCCTGTTGTTGAAGTAGAATTGGCAACATGTTCTTTATATTAGGGAAAACCCTTTCAGTCTTTCACCATTGAGTATGGTGTTAGTTGCAGCTGAAAGAATAAATGATAATTTGTTTCTTCTCTTCCTCCTTACCTACCCCTATTTCAATATAGAATGATTGGTAGACCTTAAGATTTAAAAGATCAGAGGACCAACTTTTCAAACCCATTCTCCCCCCACCCCATCCCCTAAGTCAACCTCAGTAATTCTGTTTCCTTAAATATCTTTTTAAAGCAGATTATATATATATATATATATGTAATATGTTTTGATGTATCATATTTAAGGCTAGATGACAAGACTTATTTTCTAACTTGTACCCATATAGAGAAGTAAAATTTGGATCATCCCAAGTAAATGGAAGTAAACCAACCCACTTTCCTCCTCACACCTTTTATCACAAAGTATTTATTGAACAAAAATAATATAATAAAATTGATACATATATGAACGTGAATGAAGATATGCATCATAGAAAAGATGTGTACAAAGAGAACAACGTTTAGGTTATAGTTCTATAAAACCTTAGCCATAGCAGATTAACACTGATGAAACAGACATATAAAAAGGAAAAAAAGTTATTTAATATGTCCTTTGAAACCTATTTTCTGACTAAAATTGTTAACACACACACACACACAATGAGGCAGAGCTATGAGTTATACTTCAATACCTCCAGTTCTGTATCTGTGTCCTAGTGAGTTTTTTGATCCATAAAATGTATGGCGTTTTTCCATTTCTAAAAACGGAGCTAGAATGTATGTCAATCATAGTATTTCAAGGAAGGAAATACAAGAATCGGATTTATAGTCATTAGAGTATTTCCAATCAGCATATACATTTAAAAATATTTTGGGTTGAGATTTTTGTACATTGATTAACTTCCTTGGGTTTATCTGTTTTTTTTTTTCTACCTAACAGATTTGGGCCAGTAGTTACTTATAGTTAGGCATGGGAAAATAGAACTGGACTGAGCACCAATCATTTGTTCTACCTTTAATGAGCTGTGTGACCTTAGGGAACTCCCAGTTGCTTCTGTGTAATTGCTTTATCTGGAAACCGTGGTAAGAAGCATTCTCAAAGGCCCCCTCTACCTTTAACATTTCATGTTTGGTAAATATCAGTTCCCTGTACCAGCTATTTTATTTTAGTACAGAATTATCCTCAGTTTATGTGGAAGTGACAGTAGTGTCTGGATTTTGGAATTTACTTTATATCCAAAAGTGTATATTATAGATTTGTACATCCCCATACACAGAGACACTTAATTCCAATGGAAAAACCTCAAGATTTTAAGCATTATAACAAAGTTTTAGATTCTTCGAAAATTCAAGAGATGTTTGCTTTTACAAGCTTTGTTTTTTACACCTTTTTCATAATCTTGCCATTTAACACCTACTGTGGAATCAGTTATTTGGCCACATTTCAAATTGGTTTGTTACTTACAGTTAAGGATGATAATCTGATCTTGAAAGCACTGGGCACTTTCCAGGTCTCTTCACATTAGAACTTTCCTACTTCATGTACAGAACAATGCCTTAAGAGTGGCCCCTGCTGTTTCTGTTACCACTGCTTTAACACTACGCAAAAGAATTTACTGCTGAATGCTCCAAATGTAGTTCAGTTCCACAATGAAGTTCCTGAAGAGTTATATATTTCTTATATCCAATTTCCTTCATTCTCACTATAAACTTAGTTAATACATAAAGCAGTGTATCCTGCCTCTGTTTCCACAAACAAGGCTATGCCTTATACACCTGAAGATACCTGATGTTACAGAATTGTTGTGTTCATCAACCAGTCTGTGAGCCTCTTCCTAACCATAAGATGTTTAAATGTTATAGTTCTAGGGGTTTAGTGAAACCCTAACTCATGATGATACAGGAAATGTATCGGGTGTGATTTGCTATGGAAAACTGGGAGAACCACAGCTAATTAATTTTTTGAAATAAGAATATGCTTACATAGGATATATTCCAAGGGAATGGGTAGAGTGAACTTGATGTAGATTTCCATCTCAGGTTTTTGTTTGGGAGGAGTCTAAAAGATTGTAAACAGCTAGGTGGCTAGCCTTTCAAACTTCATTTTTTAAAAAATGCACTTTAGAACATTTTCTTTTGTGAATGTTTATTTTCTAAATATGGCTTAGTTTCTTTTATAAAAACATGAAATTGGACATTTACTGAACTTCAGTTCAAAAGAGGTTCTAAGGCAATTCTTATACAATTGAAAGCGAAAAAGAAAAATATGAATAAGCTTTCATTTTGCCTACTTGTGAAAAATAATGATTCTACTAGAGAGCTGTTTGATACTAATTTTTGTCTTCCAAACATTTTCTCTTAATACTAAAAAATACATAAACCATTTACATAAAACTAAATGCAAAGGAAGGCACAGCTGGTTATAGTGTCTATAAGCATAGTTCAGCATATGCGGAATTAGAAAGAAAAGCTTCACATCCTTATTAGTTACACTGAAAACCATTAAGAAAAGTTCTTCACTGTCAACAGTGTTCAACACTTAAGAGCTAAGAGGATATAAAAACAAAACCATTAAAAAATCACTTAATGCCAAACAGATCTTCATATATACTTGAATATAAAAAAAGGTTTTAAAAATGCTAACATAAATCTAGACTATCCATGTTATGAAAAGTGCAAACCAAATTAACAGGGTTTCACAACGTCCTTCTCATGACACAGGTAAACTAGCCCATGGGGACAAATTTATTTCATCAGTTAATAAGTCTTTAACTGTGGCCAGATGTCATCAGGATTTCTGAGAGTTCGAAGAAAGCAGTACTGGAGAAGCAGCTCTATCCAGACTGGGGATTGGCACTGGCATGTGGCCGTTAAGCAGTGTTGGAAACTGTAGGGGACAGAAGATTTTTAAAATAATTATTGCAGACCCATTGGGACAAACTTGAATTCTTTACATTCCTAGACAGACCATAGTGGATCACCCTTGGGACAGAGGGGTTGCAAATTATTTTACAGAATGAGCTCAAGATTACATACAGCAAACAAGGGAGAAGGCCCAGAAAATGTCCCTATTTTATATGCCTAGCCACTAGAAAAAAATGTACCTGTGGTGCTAAAGCATGTTCAAATACTCCTTTTAAAAGGTTCCAAGCTACTTAGAATGTTGATTTGCTTAAAGTAATTTTGAAAACCACAGACAACTGACTCTACTGATTCACATGTAAAATTTCTAATACCGTATTTTGAAAATGGCCATTGTTTTTCTAGAGTATAAAAAATGCTTCTCAGTAACTGCTAAAAATGAAGAATGTTTTAGCTTAAAAGATTTAGAAAGCAGGAATGTATCTTGGAGCTGAGGAAATTTTTTTTTAATTACAATGATAATACCAAACTTAATCACCTTTAAGTGACAAAACAAAGAGTAAAGTTAATTTCTGTAGTGTGGGTAAGTAAGATGATAAATGGGATAAAAGTATATGCTTTGATAACTTTCAGGTCTAAAAAAATACCACTATACTCCCAACTCAACAAGAATAATTAAAGACCTCCTTTTAATACATTACTATTCACAACTAGATTTTTGTTGTCTAGATTGGTATGTGTCAAAATGTTCTCCTGGGCTATCTTCCAGTTTAATTTCTATTTAGATAAGTTAATATTCAATTGCAACACTAAATATCAAACTACAGAGCCTAGTACAAGTTAGAAGTACAATAAATACAGAATATATTTTTTCAATTTTCAAACTATTTCAATAACTGTTATGTGTAGTGCCTTCCAGTTTATCAGTGGTTGTCATTTCAGTTGGTATCTAGAAGCCTGTAAAGTAAGTTTGGTTATCCCCATTTAATAGAAAACAGAATTCAAGTAAGTTCTGATTGGTTAAAGACTAGTAGGCAGTAAAGCCAAGTTTTAAACTCTGAAAGATCCTGTGCTTTTTGTACCAAACTGCCCAACTTATTTTTGGCAGGGCTTGGTACGAGTGTGCTCTTTAAATACTATTTCAGTTTCTTTAATGGTCATTGGCATATTCAAGGTTTTTGTTTCTTTTCTGACACTTTGGAACTTTAGTTGTTTGTAGAATTTTATCCATTTCAACTGGGTTATCAAATCTATTTGCATATAGTTTATACTCTTTTAAGATCCGCGCTCCTAACTACTATTCCCATTGACTTAAGAGTGAACACAGAATGAAGAGCAGGTTTTGAATTTTCGTTCTCTTAGCTTATTTGCAATCTTTTCTCATTTTATTTTTTGTCCATCTTACTGGTGTTTTCAAAAGAAGCAGCTTTTGGTTTTGTTAATCTTCCTGTTTTAAAAAGTATATTATTGATTTCTGCCCTCTGCTCTTTATTTCTATACACTCTGTTGTAGTTTCTCTTGCCTGGCTTTTCTGGCCTGTTTCACCTTTATTGACTCCCCACCTTCACTCGCTTAAGTTGCAACGTTCCCCCCAAAGTTTTGTTTTCAGCCTTCCTTTCTCCTATACTGGACTCAACAATCCTTTCCTGCTGTCAGCTAGATGTCCCCATCAATGCGTCTTCACCAAAAACCTGCTATTCCGTGTTCACTCTTAAGTCGGTGAGAGTGGTGATATGAGCAGGACCCTAAACTTCAGTCAGGGCTCTGCCACTTACTAACGTGTGGTCTTGGGTAAACTGAGCAACATCTCTGGGCCTTAGTTTCCTTATCTTTTCAAAAAGAACTATTGGGAGTACAGTTGACTCTTGAGCAACATAGATGTGCAGATTTTTTTCAATAAACACAGTATAGTACTACAAATATATTTTCCTTACGATTTTCTTTTCCCTAGCTTACTTTATTATAAGAATACAGCATAATAATACATATAACATGCAAAATATGTGTTAATCAACTGTTATCAGAAAGGTTTCTGGTCAACATTAGGCTATTAGTAATTAAGTTTTTGAAGAGTCAAAAGTCCTACATGGATTTTCAACTGTAAGGGGGAGGTCAGCACCCCGAATCCCCACATTGTTCAAGGGTCAACTGTATTAAATGAGAAGCCATGAAAAGTGCTTTGAACAACGTCTAGCATACAGTAGCCCTCAATAAACGTTAACTTCTTACTTATAGTATTTCTAGTCTTTTAATCACGTAAGTAATCTTTGCCACTTCCTAATTTTCACTACCTCTTACTCCTCAAACCCAACTAAAAGTCCTTCTCTCAATTTTACGTCTGGAGTATCTTCTAAATATATTCCTATTTCTACTATTCTAAAAGATGATTTTTCCCTCAGTATTTGCGGTAGTATAAATATTCCTCCTATCTTCCTGCACCTTATACTTTCTGCTTTCTCTTCAGTCCTTCCACCACACTGGTGTCAGCAATATCTTCCTAAAATAGAGATTTTAGGGGTGCCTGGGTGGCTCAGTCGGTTAAGCATCTGCTTTCTGCTCAGGTCATGATCCCAAGGTGTGTCAGGCCCCCTGCTCAGTGGGGAGTCTGCTTCTTCCTCTCTCAAATAAATTTAAAAATCTAAAAAATAGTATAATTAAATCTGTTCTTTTATATCCAGCTTAGAAAACCTTCCATGGTTGTCAAGAGACTAAGGTGGAAAACCCTGAGCATAGCATTCAAGACCTTCAGCTGCTTTTCTAATCACCCAGTCCCTTCCTGGACAGACTATGCACTTGCATATCCAAATCATGGAGATTATCTAGAAG
This sequence comes from Mirounga angustirostris, assembly GCF_029215605.1. Classification (NCBI taxonomy): domain Eukaryota; kingdom Metazoa; phylum Chordata; class Mammalia; order Carnivora; family Phocidae; genus Mirounga; species Mirounga angustirostris. Next base: position 24,549,285 of record NW_026991713.1, read on the forward strand.
GTGCTTTTCTCTCTGCCAAAATCCTGTCTGTCCTTCCCAGCTCAGGTGCCACTTCTTCCAGCGGAGCCTTCATCTAGTCCCTAGCTAGAAAGCTATTCCCTGTTGGGTTCCTATAACGTTTTGTTTATATATCTGTTATTCCCATAGTGTATATTCTCCTACAGTCCCTGATAACAGAGCATTGCAAATATTTTCTGGGTTAGATTTGTTGAATTAAAACATTCAGAAAACATCTTCAATTGAAAACTTAATTCTGGGTGCCTCAGTCGGTTGGGCGTCTGCCTTCAGCTCAGGTCATGATCCTAGGGTCCTGGGATTGAGCCCCACGGAGAGCTCCCTGCTCAGTGGGGAGCCTCCTTCTCCCTCTGCCATTCACCCTGCTTGTGCTCTCCGGCTTTCTGTCAAGTAAATAAATCTTAAAAAAAAAAAACTTAATCCTGCCTTGTTTCAAGATATTATCTGTACCTATGCCAAATTTGATGAAAATCTGTTTCAGAAGTGGAACAGACACCCTGTAGATAAGCTCAAAATGCCAAACTGTTCAGACCAATCTCATTTTATTTTTAAATACACCTCTTCCAGAAAGGCACTAATATCTTCTCTCTCCTTCCCTTAAATTCTTCGATATCTGCTGTAACTTGCCACAGTAATTACATCAGTGGACCTTCTGTGCAAAAACTCCTCAGCTCTGTCAACTGTTTACCGAAAGGATTCTGATCTACTTTTCAATCCTGACAACAGGAAATTTGCCAGCATCATTTAAAACTTATTGTAGCCCAAATGTGTTTCTTTTCTTCCTCCATGTCTAGTATATATGAAAGGTTTATTGTTAAAGAAAATTATTAGTTCAAAAGGGGCACTGCTGATAATCTGAACTTTGAATATTCCTCTTACCATGTTTTATTTACTATTTTCAAAACTGCTAGTTTCAACTTCTATCACAACTGCTCTTACATATGAAGAGTAGTATTTTAAAAGGTACAAAGTTGTTTTTCCTTAGTTTCAAGGACCCCAGTCACAGAAAGAGGGCACAAGGCCCTGCCAACAACCATCTAAACATGATTGTTTTCCCCATTCCTACCTCCCATTTGTGGTTTTTGTTGTTGTTTTTGAATGGCTCTGGTAGAGAGGACAGGTACATTGTGAAATTAAAATTCTGAGTAGGTGGTCTTTAAATGCAGCAATTTCTTCTGAAGAATTCTAGTTATAAATTAGGAACCACTGGTCTGCTGTGGTTCTCCAAAGTAGATTTCTGGAGTAACAGCATCACTAGAATCTTGAAGAAATGTTATAATCGGGCCCCATCCCACACCTTCTAAATCAAACTCTGGGGTTGGGGCCCAGCAAAATCTTTTAACACACCGTCCAAGGTGATTCTTTTTCATGTTACCTTTGAGAGCCAGTGGTCTACAGTAGTGACTGAAGAGAAAAGGGTATGTGTGTCCAACACCCAGAGCTCCGAATATCCTGCTAATGTGCACCATCACTATGGACACGAACCATTACTGTGAGGACTGACAGGCTGGAAAAGGTTTAGTATCCACGGCAAGGGATCCCAAAGAACTCCCTAACAGCAGTTCTCCATGGCTTCCTTGAGAGATCACCAAGCCTTGTACCAATCAGGTGGCAGAATTCCCAGTGAGGAGGGAAGTGAGATTCCATTCTTTTTTTTTTTTTTAAGATTTTTAAAATTTATTTATTTATTTGAGAGGATGAGAGGAGAGAGAGAGAGCACATGAGAGGGAGGAGCGTCAGAGGGAGAAGCAGACTCCCCACCGAGCAGGGAGCCCGATGCGGGACTCGATCCCGGGACTCCAGGATCATGACCTGAGCTGAAGGCAGTTGCCCAATCAACTGAGCCACCCAGGCGCCCCATGAGATTCCATTCTTTATTCACAAATATCTAGTGAACCTTCCAGAGACCTTGTTAGATTCTAGAACTAAAGTAATATTGCAGTCCCTGTGCCCATGGAGCTTACCGTACACATGGCACCAAATAACTGCTCTCCTCAGGAGCTCTAATACTAGAATACTGCTGCTCCATTGTGAATACTGTGAGGAAATAAGGTCTTCCAGCTCTCCACCAAGAGAATACTAACCTAAAACTTTTCCTAGTACTACATTGCTCACTGCTTCTAGTTTTTACTTCCCTGCCGGAGTTTAAAGGGCTGAGAACATGTTGGCTGTGCATGACCATAGCTCAATTTTCTTGTGATGAGAAGATGGGCCAGAAGAGAAACCTGATTTACCTAGGGATATACAGTCACATCATGACAACCCTACCTCAACCTTACTAGGAACCAGAGAAGCAAGATAGCAATCAAAACCTCTTTAGCTCTACCCTTCTTCCGAGACCCTAAATCCCAGCATGTATAGCTCCTGGCACAGAGGAGGTCAATACCAACCTTTACGAGCAAAATGACCAACTCAAAACACAGAGAACTGATCTTTTTAACACTTAGGTTCTTAAATATTTAATTTTCTGTTGGTTTTTTTTTTTTTTAAAGTAACCTCTACAACCAACGTGGGGCTCAAACTCACGACCCTGTGATCAACAGTCACGTGCTCTCAGGGGCGCCTGGGTGGCTCAGTCGTTAAGTGTCTGCCTTCGGCTCAGGTCATGATCCCGGGGTCCTGGGATCGAGCCCCACATCTAGCTTCCTGCTCAGTGGGAAGCCTGCTTCTCCCTCTCCCACTCCCCCTGCTTATGTTCCCTCTCTCGCTGTGTCTCTGTCAAATAAATAAAATCTTTCAAAAAAAAAAAAGAGTCACGTGCTCTACAAACTGAGCCAGCCATGTGCCCCAATTCCTTGGTGAATTCTTAGGTACCCACTCATTTAGTCAGTGATAATTACTAAGCATTATTTGTATGCCAAGCAATATGGCCAGACATGGGGTGGGGGGATGGGCAGCACAGTAAACAAGAAACAAGATGTAGTTCTGGCCTCTTGAGGACCCACAGTCTAGTGGAGGAGACTGCCAGGTGAACAGGCCATCATAATACAAAGTGGTCAGTGCTAGACGCAACAGGAACAAAAGAACAACTAGCTTGGGTGAGCCACACTGGAGGGCAGGCATGGGATTCAGGGTGGATGAGACAGGCTAGAGTTAGAGGGGGTTTTCACTTTCCCCAGTTTTGCTTTACTCCTGTCCCTAGGACCCTTCCTATTTTTCTCTTAGTAACATCTTTGTGAGGAACAGTCTTTGTGTCTCAAAGAAGAAATACTGATTACCACATGATCGCAAGCAGTGCTACTGCAAGATTCTAGTGTGTGAATGAATAATAAATGTACCTACCTAGTAACAGGAGCTGTGCAAGATAAAGCAGCTAAGACTTAGTTTTTAACCAGATGCCCTGGACGCTCCTTTCTTATTATGGAACAAGGAGAACTTGATTATGATTCATAGAATTATACAGATAACTTTTCTATTACAGTATGGACATTCTTCACTATTCTTTTCAATTTATTTCAAGTGATGTCAATATGTTGCCTAATTTTTTAAAGTCCCTTTTCCTTAATAACTTCCCAGTTTTCACAGTCAATGAAGATATCCAAGCACTTCGAGAATTAATTGTTCCATTTGTCAATACCTGACATGAATATGCCATTTCTGCCTTGATAAAAATGTCTGCCTCTGAAGGCTGGATTTTGCAGCACCATTAACTCCCTTTGGAAACTTAACATTTTAACCAAATGTAGGGTTGAACTCTGTTACCTCTGCAGTATTGACTGGGGAAACACACCCCTTAGAAGCTCAGTGTTTAAACATTCACTTCTAAATGCTCACCTGGAACAGCGTGTTTGGCCCTTGCAACCGGGCAGGACTCAGTGGAGCAACTGGACTAAGGCTGCTCCAGAAATGTATGCTGGATAGCAGTGGACTCGGGGTCAGAAGCAATCCATTTGGTGTCTGGGAAAGAAAGCACATACACAGATTTTGATAAAGGTATCACCTGATTCTGGCCACGATCAGCAGTGTGGCTAGGTACACCAGCCATGAACCAAGAAACAAGCCTTACCATCTTAGGAAAATCTGACAACTATGTAATTTCTGCAAGGCTGTGCACAGTTTAACTTTCTTCAGTGCTGATTGTATTGCATTAGCAATTTTATGAAGGAGAAAAGTATGGACAAGTTACCTTCCCTAAACGTTCTAAACATTGTAAAACTCAAGTTTACAGCAACATTCGTCCAGGTGGTTTCTTCAATTTGTTTTCCTTCCCACGTTAAATAAGATTTAGTGTACAAAATGGGATTCCATGAAGGGGCTTTATTTTTTTAAACAATATTTTTTTTATTTTCCTACACTGGATATCCATTACAAACACACATTTTTTTAAAGGGCCTCTCAGGCTTCACTTTCATGGGTATCAATGGCCCTTTAAGATTTTAGGATCTGGGGGCGCCTGGGTGGCTCAGCTGGTTAAGCAACTGCCTTCAGTTCAGGTCATGATCCTGGAGTCCCAGGATCAAGTCAGGAAGTCTGCTTCTCCCTCTGACCCTCCCCCCTCTCATGCTCTCTCTCCCATTCTCTCTCTCAAATAAATAAAATCTTTAAAAAAAAAGATTTTAGGATCTGTTGTTAAAATACTCTGTAGCAGCTTCTTCAAAAGTTCTGAACTGGGTTTTCCAGATTCCACTCCGGATATGGGGCTGATGAGAATTCATCTCCCTGGCAATGGTTTGGGGGGGGGGGGGGAATTCTTTCTTGTTAGATTGGGTGTAAAGCCAAAACTCTGTGTTTCCCAGGAGAGTGCCAAGGACTGCATTTGCTTGCACACACACAGCAGGAATCCTGGCCTGCAAGCTAGCTAAAGGACAGAAGAAACAACTCGCCCCAGCTGGTCATGTCTGCATGGCTTTTATTCTCAGCTGAGGCAAACTCCCTGGCCCATGGTGGTTTTGCACCTTTGCTGACTAGCAGGAGCCCCGCAGTGGTTTTGTGATGTCAATAAGGTGCTTTGTGTAAGAAGAACCACAGCAAAGGCGCCAGCATTGCAGATTGCATCACTTTGGATGCTAAAGTGTTATTTTTTCCTAGAATTGGCCCCAGCAGCTTCGTTAATTATCGAGAATATTTGGCATAAACCTAAGTTGAAAGGTCTGCTCTGTTGAGCGGAAAGGAGACAAACATCCAAAGGTTCTCAAACTGTGAAGCTGCTGAAAGGTAAACTAATTTATACCATCTTGAGTCTTTGGTTCCACAGCATTTCCTACACATGGAATGGCCTATGAGGTGACTAGGATAAATACATGTTTTGGATAAGCTTCCCACTTCTAATCCAAGGCAGTTTCACAAATATGCTGGGCCATCTGGTCTGGCAATTAAGACTTAACGGTTCAGGGGCACCTGGGTGGCTCAGTCGTTAAGCATCTGCCTTCGGCTCAGGTCATGATCCCGGGGTCCTGGGATCAAGCCCCGCATCAGGCTCCCTGCTCGGTGGGAAGCCTGCTTCTCCCTCTCCCACTCCCCCTGCTTGTGTTCCTTCTCTCGCTTTCTCTCTCTCTGTCAAATAAATAAATAAAATCTTTAAAAAAAAAAAAAAAGATGTCTAACAGTTCAGCATGGGCTCTGCCAGGGTTTCAACCTCAGAACCACTACTTAACTACCTATGCCTCAGTTTCCAAATCTATAAAATGGGGAGGAAAAACTGCCTACCTTATAGGATTGCTGGGAAGATGAAATAAAATGATCTATGTAGAGCTCTTAATATGTGCCTGGCACATAGCAAACGCTCAAGAAGTGTTAATCACAAGTGTACCCGATATACTTATTCAGTGAATTTCATCTGTTCATGGGAGTAATTCTCAATGCATGTATAAAAGTACTCTGTGTTCTGAAACCAATCAAGTCAGCCAGTACTTTCAAGGCTCCTCTCAGTCATATTAGGCTCAAGTCCACAAACTCAGGTCATCTGAGAACTAACATATTTGGACGTTACTCTGGTACCAGATTCCAGCCACAGTATGCATGTTAACGTTCAAAAACCAGTGTGTTCAGGGCCTCCTAGTTTACCTACCAGTGAAGGTCCCAAAGCTCTTAAGAGACAAAAGGTCTTCTAGACTACGAAACCTATCTTTCTCTTATTTGTGGCCATAAATATACATCCACTCCGTTTTAATCCTTTGAGCAATACATGAAGTGTAGTTTTATTTTAGTCTAAAATGTGCACCCAGGTCTGAATGTGAGATGTTTGCACATCTGTTTCAAAGGGATACAGGACGTACTCAGAATACAGTAGTCTTCTGTTTCACATGTTTAATCGTTTGGAATATCTTTTATAACATATGCAAATAAATATTCTGAAATGGCTTCATTCGCTCTTCTCTCCCCCATCCCTGTTCTCCCTGAAGATCCTGTGGCTGTAAAGAAAAAACCATTTGGTTGCTGTTTTAAGGAATGTTCCTATTAATGCTCACCCTGGGTAATCTCCAGTACAGTGTGAGTTTTCAGAGCCTCTTTCCACAATCTCCTGGAGTCAGGCAAGGTGGGCTGAGCCTGAGGGCTAGACACTAAAGAAAGAAGCCACAAGCAAAATGCATGCTTCCTCTTCCTTCACCAAAAAATATTTTAGCAAATGGGCCCTTTTGAATGGCAGAAAGAGAGTTCCTGATTCCATCAGCTGCATGGAAGCAGATGCCCTAGGACCTGAGGCAAAGGACATTGATGTTCAAGGGGAAAGACCATCCAACCAGGATCTTTGTCATCCCCCTCAACTCACTACTTCTTCCACATAATACAGTCTCCTACAAAGCCTGCACATTTGAGCAAAACCTGGTGAGCTGGCATTGCCCGGACATGCCTCTCCTGAGTGCCCTGGTTCATGGCCCTCTGCCTGGACCATGCCCTCAGACCCCCTCTTCCTTCCTACCCCTGCCTCCCTCTGCCCATCAAAACCCTACCTCCTCAAAGGAGACTTTTCTGCTTTTCCCTCTTTTTCCTGAATCTTCATAACACTTTATAACCACTTTTTCCTTAACATTTTCTGCCTCATGGTAATTTGCATATTATTCTTATACCTCATTCTGTAGCCTTCAAGGTATCTTGCTCATCTTTATTCCTCCTATAGTACCCAGTTTCTAAATACTTGATGAGCTGAAGCAATCTGTAGCTCTAGGTACATCCCCTCACATGTCACCTGCTGGATATGTCCACTTGGAATGCCCCACATGTTCAAACTAGAACTCACCTTCCTTCCAAGTCTAGTGTTTCTTATGACTCCTCCATTTCTATCAACAATACTACCCATTTATCCATTCAAGAGATACTGAATGCATGATATGTATCAGGTGCCAGAGATACAATGATAAAACAAGACATGATCCCTGGACTTACAGCCCTGTCTACAACCCAACATCCTCCTCACTGTGATGCAAAATTACTTCCCACTTGCTACAATCTCTGGGCATGGCCTGTGTGGATCCTTCTTTGAACTGACTCTTATTTTACCCCCCATTTCCTTTCCTGCTGCATTCAAGGCCCCATCACCTTAGAGATGGCATTCAATAAATGCCATCTAAACCAGCCCACGTACTTCTGGCCCCTCTGCCAATCTATTCTGAGCACCGCCACCAAATCAATCACCCTAAGATACTATGTTCCTTTGAAATTCTTTTTTCAAGGGAAAAAAAAAAAATCCTTAGCCACAATTCTAGGTTCCCCCATAAACTGGTTTCATAATGCTCCTTAATTTCTCTATATGAACCCTCCTACTTGGCTTGATACGTCCTGAACACTACGGAATTCCAACCTGCCAGTTCTTTAGCACTCATTCCAGAACTTCCCTGACTACCTAGCCCATACTTTCCTGCGCTAGACCTGTTCCACGGGTGATCGCATCCATTTCCATGATTTTAAGCACCCCTTACATGTTGGTGACTCCCTAACTTATCTCCAGTCCCAAACTCCTTAGCTCCAGCTGTAGCTAGATGTTTGCTCCTTTATGTCCTATAGGCTTCTCAGGCCCAAAATGAACTTTTTTTTTTTTAAAGATTTTATTTATTTATTTTTGAGAGAGAGAATGAGAGACAGAGAGCATGAGAGGGAGGAGGGTCAGAGGGAGAGGCAGACTCCCTGCCGAGCAGAGAGCCTGATGCGGGACTCGATCCCGGGACTCCAGGATCATGACCTGAGCCGAAGGCAGTCGCTTAACCAACTGAGCCACCCAGGCGCCCCTCAAAATGAACTTTTAACCAACCTTTCACCATGAGCTTATTCTTCCTCCCATGCTCCTCACACTCAATTCCTGGCTCTCCCCTACAACTTTCACACCTGGTTAGTCACCAAGTCTATGGACAATTCCTTATGTCTCTCTCAGATCTGTTTCCTTTGGCCCCACCCCACCGTCATAGCCTTAGATCTAGATCCTCCTTGTCTTTCATCTGGAATATTTATAAGAGTATCCTAACTGGTTCCAGCCTCACCTCACCCCAATCTATGTCATCAGGATGATTTCTAAAATACAACTCTGTCACTCATGCCCCATCTCCCACCGCGTACTTCACCTTTGGAATTTATCCCTCCGTCCCTTATTGAATTACTATACTACCCCTAATATACTAAGCTATTTCACATCTTTATGAATTGGCTCAAGATGCTACTTTGCCTACAATGCCCTCCTCATCTTATGTGCCAGATGACTGCTACTGATCCTTCAACACCTGCCCGAGTGTGAACATGCCTCCCATGAAGCCCTGTCAACATCCTGCCCCATCCCCAGCAAAATTAAATACCATCTTCCTTAGTATTTCTTTTGTGCTGATCTGGGATAGTATATTAAACCATTTAAGGCAAGTTATGAGCTATTAACAATCAGGGACTTATCTAGCTGATGTTCATATCCCCAGCTCCAAGCACAGAGCTTACACATAATAGGTGTTCAGTTCCTATATGTTGAATTGAACTAAATGATCTTTTCCCTTCTCCGCACTGTGTATTTGACTCTTGCCACGTGCCACTGTCTGTCTGTATGCCTTGTCTTGGCTAGGTCCTAAGGTCTTAAAATAGGCACTGTATGTACTTCTGGTATCCTTTCAATGATTTGCGAATAGTGTTTGATAATTATTTGTTGAAAGACTCTAAAAAAGGAATTTTTGTATCTCTTGATTTAAAACCCCAGCAAGCTGTTAATTTCCTATCAAAACAAGTCTAAAAGTTCCTCATCCAGTCTTCAGGGACCTCTGTCGTTTCACATCACCCTAAGTTAATATTGCCCCATATTCTTCACCTATTGGACAGCAAGCTATAAGCTCATGAGAGCAGGGACTGTCTATCCTGCTTGCCAGTCGTCAGTGGTAGGAGGGGAAAAAGGAGTAAGAGCAGAACTGGGGAGGAGGCAGTGGGACCATGACGGCAACAGATGGAGATGAGACAGGCCCCAAGGTGGAAAGAGGGAGGGCACTACCACAGTTCCTGTAACCTGGGCAGCCCAGAGCCCAGGGAAGGAAGAACCGTCGGCTGGAACGTCAAGTCTCACAAAACTCTACCAGCAACATCTTCTACTGCAAAGAGCTTCTAAAAGGACCGCCTCTCCCCTGTAGGGTCAGTATAGAGAAAGCTGGAAGCTAAGCTGGAAAAGTGTTGTAGAGAGTGGGATGAAGGGAAAAAACAAACATTTTTCCTCCTGGGATAATGGCCCAGGAGACAGTAAGATGCGAACCTGCTCCAGAGCTGGGGCAGGATGCAGTATACCTGGGTTGCTCCTCACCGTACACATCCATTTTACTCCAAATCCCACCTGATGATTTTGGCCCGAAGTTGTTACAGCCACCAGTAAATGAAAGGAGGTTCTCGCATTTTGGGCTGCTGCCAGCTATGTGTACTCATTCGTGCCGTTCAAGGCCGCCGCTAATACAACAGCCTGGGGCACGCGTGCTCAGACTCGACGGTGAGTTCATGCCCCAGTGCCCGCACATATCCAAGTTCAGCATCTTAAACATCACACGGGAGATCAACAGAGGCCTTGGCACGAATGAAGGGGAAGCAATGTGCCAACCCCTAATTCTGAACTAACTTTACATTGCTAAGAGATGAGGAGCGAGACAATGAACAGAAGAGGCAAATGGAAGGAAGAGGGACAGAGGATACCGAGGTGCAGAACATACAGAGAATCCGAAGTTCCAGCTGACACTGTTCAGGCTTCCATGGTGCCTGCCTAGGAACCACGAGGGTTTCGCATCCTGGCTCCTCCCTCATCTCAATTTCTATAGTTCATGCCATGAGAGAGATCATCCTTGCTTTTCTACCAACAGTCCCATATGACCTCAGTGGCTGAGCTCCAACTACATCACTTCTTGGTACACAGCTGGCTTTTGTATTCTGTCTTCAGGTCCTCGTAGTCCATGCTTGAGGGGTGTCTGGGTGATCATCATGTCTGCTACATTCGTAATCTTGGTTCCTTAAAATATCAAGAGTAACCTCAACTGCACTGTACAGATCCCAGCAGATGCACCACAAATACTTCTGATGGGAATGGAGGTTATGGTTTTGGACGAGTGGCAGAATGACGAGCATTTTCTCGTGCACACCATATTGTGGATGACGTTTCAAATCTGAATTTGGGCCTATGCGAGGTAGGTGGTTTAATATGATCCCCAGAGGGAAATGTAACCACATGACCCTGTTCATGCCAAGACTCTAATCCTGCCCTTCCTCCTGCCATATTTCTATCTGAAAATAATTGGGAATTATTCTTGGGATAAATTAGTAAAATATAAACAGTTCTTGGGATAAACTGAATTCTTGGGAACTTCCATTTTCAGGGTATCAAGTTATTAGAGCACACCTTTCATTTCTTCTAAAGCCAACAGTTAAGAAAAGTTGACAGGAGGTTCCCACCGGTCACAAAATGTTTACGTACTAACTGTCACGTTGCACACAGCACACCTCACAGAGGAAAGTAATCTCTGCAGTCGAAAGTGCTCAGGTAGGAGGGAAACCAATGAGCTGTGGGAACGAGACATCAGAGCTGCCTGTGGGAGAGAAAAGCCCCAAGTCTCCTTTGGGAGAGGAAACCCCCTGAGTTGACCTGGAAGTAAAGGGAAGGCTTTCACTCCTGCCCCCCTGGGGGGGATTTCAGGGAAATGGGCTCACCCCTCAGGATGAGGCCAGCTGTTGGGAGCTGACCTTGCATCTGACTGTCCACTGAGGGAGAGCCAGGGCTCCAGGGTTAGTTTCTGAGCTACTCAGCTCCCGGGGGAAGGAATCTCTGAGAATCCAAACCCTACACTGATTCCAGGCCTACAGTAAAGAGCTGGAGGATTGTCAAGCCCAGATAGGTATGACTGTCCTGTCTGATCTCAGAGAAACCACTTGGGTGAATGAATACCACACCTGAGGAGTCCGTTCCTTTCTCTGCGCGCTCTGGTTTTTCCCTCCCTGTTGGCCACCTCGACTGCACTGGATGCAGAGCTGACCCTGCCAGAAGGTGAGGGAAGTCCTCAGATTAGACCATCCCCCAAAGCCAACCTTAACTCCTCTGAATCCATTCAGAGCACTACCTGGTAGCCAACCCCAGCCCCTCGGCTTGATAACAAAGGAACTCTCAGCCCGAGACCTTACTTCTACTCTCCTGTCATGGAACCAGACCCTGCCCTTGGCCTCTCTCTCCTCGGGAAGCCCTGGTCTCAATCCTTGGACTTCCTGACACCAACTCACAAGCAAGGTCCTGCCCTTGCAGCTTGGCTGAGGACCATTCACCGTCATCTGCCCAAGGCACAAGTCCTCTCTTAAAGCTTCTGGCTTTCTGATGCTTTCCCCCTCCCGTTTGAGGCTGTTCCGGTAAGTCCTGTCTCCCAGTCCTGAGTTTAGCATCCCCTTGTTCACATCTGCACTCGATCCCTACCTCCTGTCAAGGTCCCTCCTCCCCTCAGCCCAGCCATACCATCCTCAGTCCCACTGAGCAGAGCCACCCTAAAGGCACTGTGTCCAGATCCAAAACCCCAGGGCTAGCCTGAGCTGCTTTCCTGGGACGACAGGACTGGCCATCTGTTTGGAGACGGTGACAGGCTCACAGAGAAAGCAGATACAGAATTCTGAATTGGCCTCGGTCTGGCTTGAGACCTCTCTAAACCTTACAGTTGTAAACACAAAGGAGGCCAGGGGAGGAGATCCTCAGATCATCCACCCTGGCCCACTTCTCAAGTTACTTCTCTGATCTGCTTCAGGAACTGCTGTTTCTGAGCCACTTACTCAGCAGTCCCTCATCCCCAGACAGTTCTGTTTGGTCAAAAAATGCCTGATTAAAAGCACACGTGCTCATTCTGACCAGTAACTGAGCCCTTAGCCCTCCCCTCCATGGTGGCATGCTCATTACCACCAGCTCACAAGCTTGGGGAGACACAAAATCCTTGGGACAGAATCAATTTGGGAGAAGCCATAGAGAGGAGAGTGGCCAAGAGCTGCTTTCGGTTGTTTGGCAGACTCCACAGACGGTTATGATCAGGGACAACTGGGTGAATTCCCAATGGGCATGCCAAGAACATTTTACTTAAGAGCATGGATTCTGGAGCAGGATAACCGGGTTCAAATTTGCTTCTACCACCTGTTAGCTGTGTGACCTTGGATGAGTTACTCAGTGCCTCATTTACCTCAGCTGGAAAAAAAATAGGACAGAACAGTATCTACTTCATGGGCCTGCTACGAAGAATGACTGGAGGGGTGCGTGCAAAGTGTCTAGAACAGGAACCGGCAAACGTGCCCCTCATGATGGTCACAGCAAGGACAGTGACGGCAATGAGCCCAGGGGCGGGCGACAGAGCTCCCGCGTGCCTCATGGCTCCAGGAGGATACCTGCCAGGTGTAGCTGGCTCTCCTACCATGGCCATCATCCCATTCAGTCCTCCCAACCATCCATTTCACAGACGTGGAAACAGGCTCAGAGAGCAAGTGCCCACCGTCTCACTGCCCCCCAGTGTAGCCAGGAACCGAATCCGGTCTGTGACCCCAAAGCCAATGTGCTTAACTCTGCCACCAAAGTGCGTCCAGTTCTCCAGAGGAAGCAGAAATAGGCTTTACCAGCCCAGGCTCTGCCTTTGCCCTGCAAATGCCAGCTGGACAAGAAAGAGCATCTGCATATCATATTTAAGGGAAAAGGCTTCCTTCTCGTGGGAGTTACTGCTGGGTTTTCTCAGAGTTGCACTGCTTTTACTGAAGATTCTTTCTCACTGCTTGGTGTGGCCCTGATGTTTCACAGATCCACCCAGACGAATGCAATGGCGGCATCTTAACATCTATCTTCTTAGTAACGGAAAGCAAATGGCTACTTATCAAGTGCCCCCCAAAGAGGACTCGGTCATAAAAATGTCCAGGGATGCCCAGGCAGCTCAGTCGGTTAAACGTCCGACTCTTGATTTCGGCTCAGGGTTGTGAGATCGAGCCCCACTTCAGGCTCCATGCTGGGGGTAGAGCCTGCTTAAGATTCTCTCTCTCTGCCCCTCCACTGCCCGATCTCTCCCTCTCTTAAAAAAAATTTTTTTTTCCCCATAAAGCCCAAATACCTTCTGAAATGTCACTTGGCCTGCTCAACTTTCCCTAGGAAAATATTGTTTGGATCTGCTTTGATGGCCAGGGTGCCTGTTCCGTATTATGATCACCTTCGGCCACTGAAAACAAGAAACCAGTGAAGCAGCCCACTGTAACCAATATCCCAAACCTTTTCTCTTGCGGACACCTTGGCCTGGGGATGGAAAAGTAACTTCCCTGCACACTGACACCGTGACTTTGGGCTATGGGCCCTAAGGTGACCTTTCGAAGGGTGGAAGGAAGCTGCCGTGGTTGCTCTTCCTTTCCGCTACGCCACTGGGTCTGAGTGCAGCCCCACCGCGGGGACGGGCTCTTACCTGTGCAGTGAAGAAGGCTGGGGTGAGGGATCCCGAGGGGAGAGCTGGGCTGTTGAGGGCGATGGAGCCGATGTCAGTGCTGGAGAGCACCAGCGGGGGCGCGGAGATTTCCAGGCCTTTGGGTTTTTTGGCCTTTGGGGGAAGAGATGGAGACCTGGTCTTGGAGCCCGATGACAGGTTCAAGGGCTCTAGGGAATCGGAGTCATGGCAGGCGGCCTCCAGGAAGAGGCTTCTGTGTTCAGAAGGGAGGGGCGAGCTGGGGGACAGGGACGGGGACCGAGACGAGGAGGGTGACGCGGACGAAATGCTGGCGGCATTTGGCAACATTAAAGAGGAGACCTTGGCTGAGGCCGACGAGGCCAGGAAGGCCTCAGACGTGGAGGGCAGGGGCGCCACGGGCCTGCTGGCGTGCTTGTCGGTTTTATTGGTCACAAACCTGATGACAGTCCTGACTTCTTCCACGGGAGGGCTGTCTTCCGGCTGTTCCTCCAGCTTCTCCGTCTTGATTGCCTTGAAGGATTCCGGCGGGTTCTGCAGGGAATTAATGGTGAAGGACGAGTACAGTCCTGAGTGGATGTATTCGTTGCGGCTTGCGCTCTTGAGGGCCGACAAGCCGTGTCTGTGCGCCTCTCGGCCCTCGGGAGGCGCCTTGCAGTCGCTGTCCTGCAGCAAAAGGCTCTCCCGGCTGATCTCCACCGCGTGAGGGTCCATTTTCAGTATCTCCGGGAAAGAGACAAACTTGTACACAAACTTCTGCCCGATCACCTTCTTGATGATGTTCTGTGAATACAAGAGGAGACAGTGAAAAGATCAGTGCACCAGAGAAACGGAGGAGGAGGACGTTCGTTGTCATGGGCCATTCTGCCAGCAGCCGCGTGGAAATACTCCTCTTGCCGGACGCGTCTTGGCTAAGGTGCCACAGAAAGGGGACTCGAGCGGGAGGCAGCGGAACTCGATCTGCTTTCCAGTTCTGCTGTTACGAACGGCGTGCTCTTTAGCACAGCGATGGGCCTTTTTGGCTTCCTCCTCTGTGAAGTTAAGGGTCAGTCTACCTGATAACGTCCTAGCCGTCCCCCTTTGCTAAGCACTTACTACGTGGCCGGCAGTGTCCCCGCACCATCTCATGGCATCTGTACGGTACTCCTAAAAGGCAGGTATCAGTACCTAAAAACTAAATGATTCAACTCCCATTTTAAAACTTAAGAAAATAAGCTCAGAGTGCTTAAATAAGCCACAGGAGCCACGTGGTAGGTAAGTGGTCGAAGCAGCATTTCCTTCGCCATAATGCAGTATTGTCTTACCTACCTCTGGGACTTGTGAGAATTCAGTGAAATAATAACGGGAAAGCATTCTGTAACCTGGAACGCATTATAGAAACGTAAGTTATTATCACCCACCACCACAATGTTTTCTTAAGTCATGCAGCCATTTTTTTCCTTTTTAATTTTCTGCCAAGAAAGCCACTGGAGGAAAAACAACTTGTCTACTTTGATATTTACATCACTCCTACAGTATGTTAAGTTGCTGGTATCTACCACTGGCTCTTCAGTTTATGGCTCAAGGTCCTCAAACATTAGGATGTCAATGAGAGCCAACAATCACTGCAAAACTGTTCACACCCCTTTGGGAGAACGGACTTCACTGGAAAGGCTCTCTACTGTTCTTGAGGTTTGTTACACTGGAACATCAGCAAACATCTATCAAATGTTTGTGGGGTGCAAGGCCCCCCACCAAGACAAAGATGGTCTCCCTCGAGCACAAATAGCTAGCAGCACCATCCTGTGGGGAAAAGACTCAGAATGTTTCCTTACAAACTGTTCCTCCTCAAACTTGGGTATGAGTGAGGGTATAAAAAAAAAAAAACATCATTTGGGGGAAAAGAACTTTAGAAGCAGTAACTCCTATTGAGCACCTACTGCATACCAGATGTAGTGCACAAGCTATCTGATCTGTTCTCACACTCACCCTCCTGGAGGGTGGAAGGTGTCCCCTTATGACACAAGCTCAGAGATGGGGAGTAATCCGCCCAAAACCCACCACGATCTACTCCTTCTGAAGCCTGAGCTTTTTCACATTTCCACCAAAATTTGGGTGGAAAGAATCAAAGAATCCCTTAGTAGAGGTGAAATTTTCAAAGATGGAATTGACAGGTAACATTGTATTAGTTTCAGGTGTGCCACATAATGATCGCAGGTCTAGTGAACATCAATCACCACACAGAGTGTAACTTTTTTTTTTCCTTGTGATGAGTATTTTTAGGATCTCCCCTCTTAGCAACTTTCAAATATACCATAGAGATGAAATTTAATTAAATTTGATGTCCCTTCTGTGATCATCATTTGGTTTATAAACATAAGTATACTATGTTTTTGCTTTTCCTCTTGTTACATTACAGCATGCCGATTTGCAGTTTTCCTCCTTAAAACAGGCCATCAAATCCCAAAAGTGAATTTATCCAGCCATCCGGAGGGGAGGGCATATTTACTATGCCACTGAGATTTCTGAGCAGGAACCCCTCAGGGCAGGCATCGAAGGGAGGGACACACAATGTCCCCATTCAGCACCGGAAATCCCAGTAACGCAAATCCTGGCAAACCTTCGCTCGGCACCAGCCCACAGGAGGCTCCCAACCCTGAGCACGTTAGATTAGTTAGATTCGTCAGATTCGAGGCTGAACAGTTCTAGTGCCTGGCAGCCTGGTGCTGGGACTGCAGATTTAACCCACTGAATGCCATCTACCTCCATCTGACCTCAACTGCACACTGAACACTAGCAAAGCTGACCGCCACTTACACACCTTCAGAGAAACTTGGGAAACTTACAAGTTCCACCTGGGCCTTGTTGGCAGCATCTCAGCGCTGGGGAAATGTGCTCACAGGAAGGGAGCTGGTAAGGAAAGCCCTCCCACCAGGATGCCCACAGCCTGAGACCTAGGTAGCGGACTCAGAGGAGGTATATGCCTGGCAGCTGAAATCACAGCCCCTTAACTTCCAGGGCAGACCCTGGGAGCACATGGGTGGCACGTACGTTCGAAGATCTCTCTGTGGTCTCTGAAGGGAGACTGCCTTTCAAGAGTTTGCCCCACAAAAAAAAAGTAAAACCTGTTTAATCTTATTTGACTTTATGACGTTGCTCTCAGTAAGTAAATGTTAAATATGTTAAGACTTGACTTGTGGACTACTGTTGTAATTTTTCAAGTTAAAAGTGTCCTTAAAGACCACGTCCTATATCTGATTTTTCCCAGTAAATGAGGCAAAGCAATTCTAAGACCTTCCACAAACATCTACCATGTAAAATGGAGAGGTGAATCCTTCTGCCTATACAAACAAGCTAGCTATTAGAGGGCGGATGGGGTATGCTACTCTTAGGATTTCAGGGTGTCTTCAAACTGAAATCTCAATGTTCTCAGTATGAAAAACCTGAGATCAGATGCTTATGTAAGGAAAGTGCTATTCACCCAGTAAACCCAAAAAAACAAATGGATAATGCTGGCCATATTTTGCCTTTCTGACATTTCCTTGGGAATCTAGCAGAACCTCCCTTCCCCTCCCCCAATAAGACCATTTAAGTGTGTGTTAAGCAACTACAGAATACTAAATAAAAAGTGTGGTCAACCCCCCCCCCACCACCAAAAAAAAAACAGAGTTTGCCCCGCGAGGAGTTTGCTGAGAAAACTCACAGTATAGGGGAATAATAGATAGTAGTTGCTGAGCACATATTATCAGGCTGGGTACTAAGAACTTGACCACCGTTAACTCAGTTAATCCTCTGAGAGACTGGAACTATTAGGATCCCCATCTTAGAGACGGGCAAACTGAGGCTCAGAGAGTATAAATTACCTGTGCCCACAAGCTGGTACATGGGCCATCTGATTCCAGAGCCCTTGGCCACAATGGAAGGGGGATACAAGACTCAGGCTGAGCCCGCCCAGGACACAAGAGCGCTTGGGGACAGGCTCTTATTATGAAAAGTGATGAGGGTATTTACAGAAAGTCGGTTTTTTCACCCCTTCCTCCCAGACCCACAAGTATGTGTTGCTTACAGTTGCCTGGTAACCTGACAAATGCTGTCTGTGTCCAGTTGAGCTAAGTGACTTCTCCAGCATGGTTTTAGACCAACAGTTGCACACATCTGCTTCACTTTACCCATGTGCGACCAGCCTCCCTGTTCGTCATTTCCCATTCAGTGTGTGTCCCCAGCCAGGCTGGACTCCTGACCCCACATTCCGTGTGAGGTCACAGGCAGCGAGGACGACCGACTTCGGGAGAGGAAACGCAACATTCACCTCACACACCCTCCGTGGCAGTTCCAGGTGGCAGCAGAAGCTACTCCCACCATGGCCACTTCCAAGCTGCGGTCTTGAGATCGCAGGAGCCTAAAGGGCAGCAGCCTGGTGGGGGCAGGACCATGGCAGCCACCTTGGGCAGAGGAACCCTTCCCGACTCACCAGCTACCCCTGGCCACGGAGGGACCAGTGAGTCTCCCTTCGTTATTTCCCGCTAACAGGATGGAAAACACAGAGAACAAGCCAACTTTCCGCTTCCCCGCCTTGCCTGTTGCCCTGAGAGGTTCCAGGCTTACTGGCAAAAACAGAGGTGCCCGTAAGTGTGTTTAAATATATATACACACAAGCAACTCTGCCTTCTCCTCCCACTGAAGAGAAAGAAGGAGCCTGCGTAAATAATGCTATCCAGTGCATAAATTAGAAATGTGTCTATTAAGTATTGTGATCTTGAAAAAAAAATTATACGCAGTGCTAGGTAATGAAGAGATGCTCGAGGAATTCAATTTACCTTGTTCATTTTGATATTATGACAATACTACTAAGTTAGCTCCATGTTTGTTGAATGAATGCCTGTACTGTAATGAGAACCGACCCAGGCAGGAAATCAGAGGCTTCACCCCATGAGAGACACAATTTTCTGTGGCTGACTGATCCCCAGGCTGGTTCAAGCGCCCCATGAATGTGTCCCAGCTGTCTAACTGCATGTGCTTTCTGGTTGGCATTTTCAAACTGAAAATTCCCAGACAGACACCGAGGGCCATAAGCAAAACCCTACAACCGCATATCTCCTGTGATCGCTTAATAAACTTGGATTTCACGTATCCATGTACGCGGCAAATATGTGCCACCTGTGTTGGCTCTGGCTTGGCACCCCGATTTTGATCTAAGGGCATGCACTGGACTTTCCAGCGCTCAGACGTCTCCAGTTTCTCCCCAGGCTGCTCGCGGCCCCAGGAGGAGCCAGACTAGTTACGGGTTCCCCATCACTATGGCTACTGTGCCCTGGCTTTCCCACCAAGTGAGGCCTTCCAGGACCCGCAGGACCCCTGACTCTGCAGCTCTCCTATCTTGTTCTCAAAATGGAGAAATGTCAGTGGCTCGCTAACACAGCAGGAAAGGTGGTGCAGGAGATTCTTCCTAACAGCCCGGCCTATTCCTAATCCCACAGCAGCGGGGGCTGCAGAGGAGAGTGGTAGATCCTTCCGTAAATCCCCGCTTGACTCTGTCACAAAGGCTGCCAAGGGGGATTCTAAGGAGTGGTTCTAGAGCCAACTGCCTCTTACCAGCCATGTGCCTCAGTTTCCCCATCTATAAAATGGGGACTGATCTACCACCTGCCTCATGAGATTGGATGAGATAATCCATACAAAGCTTATTAGCAGGACACTGATAACAGGCACACATGATAAGCCCACAATACAGAGTAGCTCTTAGTATTCGTATTTTTATCCTCCCACTTAAGCAAAAACAAAACAAAACATAAAATCCACCCCCTATCCACCCCAGTGGCAAGTGAATAGTCCAAATTAAACCTCCTAGAAAGCTGTGCGTATTCCCCTCACTTCGTCCATGGTCCTGGGTACCATGCTGGGGTGTATGGCAGACAGAATTACATCTGGTTTATGTATCTCGACCAACAGGGGAAACATGACGTTTTATTTAGTTGGGTTCAGACAAAAAATAGACACAAGGCTTACCGTATATCATGTCTAGCGTGGCCAGCCCTTGACATGCACTGTGAAGGAAACCTCACACCAATTAATTTAGGCATCGGGGGGCGGGGGAGGGGGCCAGCCCTGGGGGCAGCAGATGTGAAATCCAAGTGTCTCGCTCTGAAGGCCATGGCAGCTTTAGCAGAAAGGCAGCATGTCCAGCCCGGCAAGTGGTGCAGACACTAAGCAGACACCCCAGCTGGGTTCCGCTGCTCTCCGATGCTGCTCAGAGCAGGACACGCACTGCCCAGACAGGAGGGAGCAGCCCAGCTCTGCGGGCTCTGCTGTGGTGGGGCCCCAGAGGGAGGGCCATGCGGGCTGCTGGCCCTGAGCGCCCGTCACCAAGATCCCTGCGCAGGGGAAGAGGGACGGATTGATTTTGAGGGACATTCATCTCATCACGGTAGAGACCCTGCATGAAAGGAACCCGTGGCCAGAAAGGGTCAGGGAAAGAAGCAAGCATTTACGAGCGCCTACCACATACCAAACTTGCACAGCCACCTGGCAAGACGGGCGCTGGGATCCCATTTTAAAGATGAAGAAGTCGAGGCTGTTGGTGGGAAGGGAGGTGAGACCCAATTTCCTGTCCCACAGTGGTGGGTTAGATAACAGGAGGGCCTCAGAGTGGAAAACTATGTAGCTATTTTAGAGGACAAAAGAGCGTTAACATTTCCCCATGCCTTTCAATGCATGTTAGGTGAAAAAAGCAGCACTCAGGGGATGAGTCCCTTGTTGTTGTTTTTTTTTAATGTTATGTTAATCACCATCATTAGTTTTTGATGTAGTGTTCCATGATTCATTGTTTGTGCATAACACCCAGTGCTCCATGCAGAACGTGCCCTCTTTAATACCCATCACCAGGCTAACCCATCCTCCCACCCCTCTCCCCTCTAGAACCCTCAGTTTGTTTTTCAGAGTCCATCGTCTCTCATGGTTCGTCTCCCCCTCCGATTTCCCCCCCTTTCATTTTTCCCTTCCTATTATCTTTTTTTTTTTTAACGTATAATGTATTATTTGTTTCAGAGGTACAGATCTGTGATTCAACAGTCTTACAATTCACAGCGCTCACCATAGCACATACCCTCCCCAGTGTCTATCACCCAGTCATCCCATCCATCCCACCCCCCACCACTCCAGCAACCCTGTTTGTTTCCTGAGATTAAGAATTCCTCATATCAGTGAGATCATATGATACTTGTCTTTCTCTGATTATTTCGCTTAGCATAATACCTTCTAGTTCCATCCACGTTGTTGCAAATGGCAAGGTGTCGTTCTTTTTGATGGCTACATAATATTCCATTGTATATATATACCACATCTTCTTTATCCATTCATCTGTTGATGGACATCTTGGCTCTTTCCATAGTTTGGCTATTGTGGACATTGCTGTAAACATTGGGGTGCACATACCCCTTCGGATCACTACATTTGCATCTTTGGGATAAATACCCAGTAGTGCAATTGCTGGGTCGTATGGTAGCTCTTTTTTCAACTTTTTGAGGAACCTCCATACTGTTTTCCAGAGTGGCTGCACCAGCTTGCATTCCCACCAACAGTGTAGGAGGGTTGTTCATTTTTGGGAGGTTCATTTTGACAGCCACACAAAAATAGACTCAAAATGGATGAAAGACCTAAATGTGAGACAGGAGTCCATCAAAATCCTAAAGGAGAACACAGGCAGCAACCTATTCAACCTCAGCCACAGCAACTTCTTCCTAGAAACATCGCCAAAGGCAAGGGAAGCAAGGGCAAAAATGAACTATTGGCATTCATCAAGATAAAAAGCTTCTGCACACAAAGGAAACAGTCAACAAAACCAAAAGACAACCGACAGAATGGGAGAAGATATTTGCAAATGACATATTAGATAAAGGGCTAGTATCCAAAATCTATAAAGAACTTACCAAACTCAACACCCAAAGAACAAAGAATCCAACCAAGAAATGGGCAGAAGACATGAACAGACATTTTTCCAAAGAAGGCGTCCATTGTTTTAATGAAACAACTATATATACTGAATAAAAGAAGAAAAAATTAACCTTAAAAGATGTAAAGGTGGTAGGATTGCCAGGGATCTGTAATATTTCTCTTCTGCTTCTCTGCATTTTCACGTTAAATAACATGTGTTTAATATGCATTAGTTGTCAAAACAAGCTTTTTTTTTTTTCTTTTCAGGAAAGCAGCAGGCTCTAAAAAGCTTACTAGCCCCAGACCCTGCAGCTTGTCACAGGCGGAGCTGAAGCTAAACCACTTCTACGGAGCGAGCACCAACGCGGGAGCCCTTTCTGCCCCACCGCCACACCCTCTCCCAGAAAGCAGCTGCCGTTGCCTCAGAGGCTGCTGGTCAAGTCAGTCCGCCAGGACCCCGGGGCTCTGCGTTCCAGAGTAATCGTGGGGTAACCGCCAAGTGCTTGGGAAACCAGCTCTGTGCTAAGGAAGCAAGGTCCGTGCTCAGGAACGTCCCACATCCCTTCCAGCTCCTCATAAGACCAGCTTTCCCTAGTCTGTTCCTTTGCTGGAAACAGAGCCGCCTCTGTCCACCCCGGGGGGAGAGGCAGTGCCTGCTCTGAGGGAGCGCCCTGCAGGAGGCCCCAGGAACCCGTCGGCTCCACGGCAGCGGACATCAAAGCCCACCTGGAAGTGGGCGACATTCGAGAGACAAGGCGGATGGGAAAACAACAGGCAGCTGGTATCTGCATCCACAGCCCAGCTGTGGCCCCTGCTGAGCAGCGAGAGTGCTCATAGGGGAGCACGGGGAGCACGGACCAGCATCTCTGGGTCTTGATGGGCCAGGCGTTAAATGGAACCAGCACTGGGTGAACTGGCCTGGGTCCGAATCCCAGTTTCTCTACTTCCTCTGACCTTGGGAAAGGTACTGAACTTCTAGAGGCCTCCCTTTGCTCACCTCTAAGAGCAGAACAAAAATACTGCACAGGGTCTTTTTCCCTAAAAAATTAATATATGTCAGTGCCCCACGCATATAGGTCCTCCAAACATGAACCTCACCCAGTACAATTCTGCTTAGCAAGCAATGATCTAATTGTATAGCATCCTCGTATCACACTGTCTTTTCATTGTATTCTGCCTTCAAATAATCTAAATTCCTTTTTTTTTTTAAGATTTAATTTTTAAGTAATCTCTACATCCAATGTGGGGCTTGAGCTTACAACCCCGAGATAGAGAGCGGCACGTCCCACTGACTGAGCCAGGCAGGCGCCCCTCAAATCGTCGAAATTCCTTATATTCACTTCATAGTTTCCCGAAGGCTCTACTCATTATGTCATACAATCCTTACAACATTTTGATACCCATTTTACAGATGAGGGACCTGAGGCGCCAAGCTTACGTCACAAACTAGAAAGTAGCAGTGATGAGTCTCGAGGCCACGGGTTCCCAGCCACACCCTGGCTTCAGCTCCTTGTTTTGGGTTCCCATCCAGACCACTGGCTGACTCACTCTTTCCGACACAAAACCTGACTGTCCTCTCTCCAAAGTTAGAACAAGTTCTCACTGTAGGAGTCATGCTCCAAGTTCCTCCTCTGTAACAAGCAAGCATTCTTTCAACAGCATTTAAGATGCTTTCATACGGAAGGCTCCTTGCTAGGCTCGGAGGAACAGAAAAGGAAGGGAATCCGGCAAGCATCTGACTTCTGCTTGCATCTGCCCCCCTCCCACTCCCTGCCACCCGAACCCGCGGGGACACGGAGCAGTTGGGGCCATACTGAGCTCTGCTATGAATCTGTTGTGGGCAGGCTCACCTCACACCTGCCACCCTAAGGAGCAGCCCTCGAAGGACTCCAACCCAGCAACCTGAGCTGCCTCTCCCTGGGCCAGTCTTTCCCGTCAGCAGGGAGTTGTACCCACCCCCGCCCTCCCAAATTCATTTCCACTCAGAAGCTCAGAATGTGACTTTATTTAGAAACAGCATCTTTGCACACGTCACCAGTTAAGGATGTGGGGACAGAATCAGCACGGAGTTAGGGTGGGCCCTAAGTTCAATGCCTAGTGCCCTCACCACAAGAGGAAAGGCTCCGGGAGACACACAGGGAAGAATGCACAGGAGGAGGAGAGGGACAGACGCAGAGACTGAAGCCCTGCAGCCCCAGCCGAGGACAGTGAGGGCTGCCGGGGCCACCGGAAGCCGGAAAAGGCAGGGAAGCGTTCTCCCCGAGAGCCTTCGAAGGGAGCATGGCCCAGCGGACACCTTGATTTTGGACTTCTGGCCTCCAGAACTTTGAGAGAATAAATTTCTGTTGTTTTGAGCCACCGAGTTTGTGGTACTTTGTTACGGCAACGCTAGGAAACAGATCCTCCCCCAAAGACTGTCCGGCGGGGCAGGGGGCACAGCCTTTCCCCAGGGCTTGGCCTCCCGCACGCAGCCACCGAGACAGGTGACGCTTGGGCTGTCCTCTGGCTGCAGCTTAAGTCGGGAGCACGCACACCAGCACACGCGTGCACGCACCCGCACCCGCACACACACCCCACTTCCAACTTCTAAGAATAACGTGCTGCCTATAAAGAGCTCCAACTCTTAGAATTGGCTGACTCCTGGGGGAGGTTTCTCTGTGGTTTGGGCTGAGACTTCTCTCTTCTCTGGCACTGCTAGACTGCAGTGTGAACCATCTCTCCAAGTCCGGCCAGCCTGACACGGCACGGCTGCTCGCCCTCGCTGCCCGAGGAACATGCTACCCTGAAGGCCGGCACACAAGGGGAGCCTGGCAGGACGCCACGCCGGGCCTGGGCATTGAGAGCATTTTCCACCCCCTCCGGGCTCGTGGCTGCTTCTCCTGGACTGAGACGCTGGTCTCGCTGCTGGCTCGCTTTCAACACTCAAGGGTATTTTTATTAAAGGCCTCTGGAGTGTTAATAAGGCAAAATTTAAAACTGTTCCCCCAGCACATGCTTGGCCAGGCAGGGAGCTGCCCACAATGACTCTGAGCAGCCACTTCCAGCGGGGGCGGGGGGGAGAGTGTAGCTGGGAGCCGAAGGTGGTCTGAGAGCACGTTCTCACCCCGGCTTGGCCACCGATTTTCTTGCACATTCACTTCCCCCTGGGGTCCTCACTTGCTAAAGGACGGGCAGGCAGGCAGGGCAGGTTTCTTAGCTCCTTTGCAAGTGCTGACCTTCCGAGGTGACAGACTTCTTTTTATGCTACAGGGAAGCCTGTTTGCTTGTTTCATGCGCGTCTATCCTGCATTCATTTGGCACGACTGCTTGCCAGGCGCTGCACAGAGCTGGGCACAGTAAGGAAGACCAGCACCCGAGCGGCAAGGCAAGGACAAGGACGGTGGACAGAGTGAAGGCAACACCAAATGCAGACATCGGGTGGAGGAGAAGCGGGGAGGCGCCTGAGGATGAGCTGCAGTGGGCCAGGCAGGAAAGGCAGAGGGAGAGCCTGGGGAAGGAGGAGGTCTGAGTAGAGGCCGAGAGAGGGTGGCAGGCGGGGGTGGTGCGGGAGAGGCAGTCTGGTTGGGGCCAGATGGTAAGGGGGGTTTGGAGTCTTTCCAGGAGGCTGCAGGACGCTGGGCAGGCACACAGGCAGAGGGGTGCCGTGCTCGGATCTGGCTTTCTTTAGGAAGTGTCGCTTGGCCATCTAGGAAGTTTGGGGGGTGCTCCTGGGGCTGCCAAACCTCCCGTTTTCAGCTGGCTCAGAGAACGCTGCCAGCCGTTTTTCCATTGTCATTTTGAACAAACAGGGGTTGGTCTCCTCTCTCTGCCTGCCCTTGGGCGATAATCAGCAATATTAGGAATGGGGGATTCACGGGTGGGCCCAAGGCTCTGTAGCTGTGTGATCCTCCAGCTTCATGATTCTGAGCATTGACCTTGCAGTGAAGCGCTGTAGACAGAAAGCTCTGCTGCCCGCCAGCGGCTTCATCTTGGATCTGTTACTTAACGTCTCTGAAACTCAGTATCCTACCTCTAAAATGGGCCCATTACCAACTATGACGACAGGCATTTCACATGTTAGGCGATGAGTCAATAAATGTAAAAATATCTAGCACGGTGCTGGCTTAAGACAAATCCTCCATACAAGTGAGCTTCCTCTCCTTATGTCACAGATCGGGGGTAGGAGCTGAGGTAAACTGTTGTCAGAGCATGGGCGGGGGGGGGGAGAGGGGGGAGGGGAGGCGGCCCAGAGGAGCAGCTGGGCCGGAGGGTGGGCGGTGGGCGGTAGGCTGTGCCTGGTAGGGGTTTTGTCAGTTTGTCTACATAGCCACTGAATTTCCCTGCAGCTAGAAGCTGCCCAGAAGTAGGAACACCCATGGTGGCAGACCAGTGTGGGCTTGGGCAACAGCCTGACGTAAGTGGATTTGGCCAGGCTGCCGGAGCGTTGGCAGCCCCATCAGCACAGTGTTGAAGGTACTCCCCAGACTCTGGGTGTTTCTTAGCAACTGCCCTATTTGGGGGAACACTGAGTGCCACCACAAAGCTAGCTTGGAAGCTTGTGCAAAACAGGCAGCACCCCCAGCCACCATGCAGTGCCCCCCACCCCCCACCGCCTGGTCCCCTCATGCCAGCCACTCACTCCCAGGGCAGTGTGACCAGACTAGAAAACCTTCACGAGGCAATCAGCTACCCGCTCCCCCCCCCCCGCCCCAGGTCACTGGGCAGCTTCCAGGACCAAAAGCTTCCAGAAAGGCCCTGGTTATCCCCTCAGCCCCCAAGCAAAAGTGCAGTTGTCATCTGTTGTACTTCAAACCAGCTAAGCAGCTGACATGACAGGAAGGGGAAAAAAAAAGACACCTAACAAAAACACCAGACCCTTAACACAGAGCCAGGGCTGGTCACAGGGGGGCAGCTTTGATGAACAAAACACTCCTGAACAGGGCCCAGGAGAGATGGGTCTTCTGCGGAATTTCACCCCCAACAGAAGTCTTCTAGAAAGTTCCAGGATGCAAATGTTTGCTGGACTTTTGTTCTTTCCCCACTCTGACAGACAGTACATCATTTTATCTTCATAAAATTTATTTTGGGGAATTAGAGAACTCTGCCAGGGCCAGGCTTCTTGGCACAGGCAGGCGATCTCAGATGTGTATTATTAACACGAACATTTTCCTGTCGTGATTGCACACCCAATTTAAAATGAATTATCCAATTAAGTTAAGAAGGTGACGCGGTCTACTTCCAGGAATATGCTGCCAATGACTCTGTCTTGACTGTTCTCCCCTGAACTTCTTCCAATTAAGCAGAGACCATTCGGGACATTGCAAGGATAAGCCGGGATGTTGCTGTGGAGACCGGAGGATTTTTTTCATCATATCGCCATTTGCAATCTCCTGATGAGAAGAGAGCTGGCAGAGCTTTCAGCCTCCCCCTGGGACGGATGCTCACCGCCAACAACAACAAGGACAAAAGCTCCGTTGGACGGAAAAGGACGAGGGATTGCGTCAGCTTCCAGGTCTCCTGCAGCTAGCTCAGAGTCTGGGGCTGGAGCTTCCTCCGGGAAGTCAGCTGCCCCGCGTGCAAGCCGTGCAAGCCGTGCAAGCCGCAGCCCCACCCACGGGCAGATCCCGGGAGGGGCACACACGCCCTGACCTGAAGGTGCCACAGGGCCAGCTCGGGGCCAACTCAGCCAGCCCCAAGAACTCTGTATGTGCTAATCGGCCAAAAAGATCAGGGCTTGGGGGGGGGTGCGGGGGGGCAGAGCGGGACACCATCAATGCCAAGAAGAGCATGGGGAGATAAAGATTTTTATTTCTAAAATGCAAATCTGACCACAGCACTCTCCCACTTTCAGCCGTTGCCATGAAGTTCCAACTCTTCCGTATGACACATTCCACATGCCATGCCCCACTCACTCTTCCCACAGCATGTCCCCCTCATTCCCTGGAGAACCCTGGGAACTCCCTGCCTCATGCACATGCTGTTCCCTTTGGCAGTACATCCTTTCCCAACTTGGTTCAGCCTGGTAAACCCATTCTCACTGCTCTGGGCCCGGGCAGGTGTCTTGACCTCCAGGGTCCTTCTCTCTGCCTTTACTTCCCTCCCCTGTCCTGGAAGATGCTGGTATCATGGCCAGGCTAGCACTCTGTTATAACTGCCTGTGCATGTCTGTCTCCCCAACGAGCCACAGAGCCATCCAAGGGTATGGCTCTGTGGCTGGTATGTTTTCAAAGGTACGGCTAAACCCGGGAAGAAAAAAAGCAGAGGTGAAAGAAAGAGTGAGACAATGTCTACTAGAGAGAGATGTAGAACTAAAAACCTCCCAGAAGCTACTCAAGGGTGGGGGATCCCGGGCGCCTGGGTGGCTCAGTTGGTTAAGCAACTGCCTTCGGCTCAGGTCATGATCCTGGAGTCCCTGGATCGAGTCCCGCACCGGGCTCCCTGCTCGGCGGGGAGTCTGCTTCTCCCTCTGACCCTCCCCCCTCTCATGTGCTCTCTCTCATTCTCTCTCTCAAATAAATAAATAAAATCTTTAAAAAAAAAAAAAAAGAGGGGGGATCCCAGCAGCGCCTCATGCCCCTCAAGCTTGGGCCCATGGGTGTGGGCAGTTCGCGGGGCCACTCATAGGCAGAGAGCTCTGGGCTTTGACCCCACTGTCCTCTCCGCTCCACCATGAGAGGTTTAAGAACCACATCTGAGTTGTTAAGGAGTGAAAAAGAGTTGTCAATCTCGTTAACAAAGCCAATCTCTGAAAGAGACCCTTACTATTACATCGGGTTGTAAAAGGACCTTCTGGAAGACCCCATTTCACTCTAAGAGATAAAAAAACAAACCATACCCCCCCTCCCCAAATTCCGACCATCAGAACTACAACGAACAAAGCCACGTCCCAGGACATACAGTGAGACTGCAGGAAACAAGCTCATTGGGGAGGGCGATTTTGAACTGCGCAGGCTCGAACTAGCTCTGCTTTCTGTGCTCACGGGCTTGGGTGTAGTCTCCTCCCTCGACCTGCATGTTCCGAGCTGACGGGGGGCCTTCGGTCCACGCCTGAGGAATAAAACATGCCGCATCCTGGCCTGGGCATTACTCCTTTCTTGGAATTCTACCTGGGTTTGCCCAGCAGCCTCTTCAAAAGCTGTAAGTGGGCGGGGCGCCTGGGTGGCTCAGTCGTTGAGCGTCTGCCTTCGGCTCAGGTCATGATCCCAGGGTTCTGGGATCGAGCCCCGCATTGGGCTCCCTACTCCTCAGGAAGCCTGCTTCTCCCTCTCCCACTCCCCCTGCTTGTGTTCCCTCTCTCGCTGTGTCTCTCTCTGTCAAATAAATAAATAAAATCTTTAAAAAAAATTAAAAAAAAAAAAAAAAGCTGTAAGTGGGGGACCCAGGTCCTTGTCAGTGCTTAGCTTCAACCTCCTGACCCTCCAGCCTTCCCTAATGGCATGTTGTGATGGGCGATCCACAGACAGGCAGGCGGAAGAAGGAACCCCAGAGGCCATCACAGCCTCTGCTAAGCCAGGATTGGAGCCGTCAGGGTGGGCTTTGCTTGCCAACTAAGTCCTCTCTCAGTCGTTTGCTCTTCCAGAGCAGGAGGTGACTCCTTCATCTTTGCTTCCACCCTGGGGACCTGGCCCCAGTGCCTGGCATGTGGCAGGCGCGGCATGACGCACCTGTCATAGAACCTAGTTTCACACCTGTCGTTGAGTCTCGCTGTCTTCCATGTCATGCAGTTTTCCTTCAGAATGTGTGGCATCAATTGGAATTCTGTAAGTCTATATGAAAGCCTAGCAGTGTCTGAAATATACGTACCTATGACAAATTGAAGTGTGTCCCCCAAACAGAAATGTTGAAGTCCTAACCCCCTCCCCCGTACCTGTGAATGTGATCGTTGGAAATCGGGTTTTGCAGACGTAACTGAGTTAAGAGGAGGTCATAAGGGTGGTCCCAAATCCAGTAGGACTGGTGTCCTTCGAAGAGGGAAATTCAGACACGGAGACACACAGGAATAACATCACGTGCCAAGCCAGGTAGAGACTGGAGTGATGCAGGTGCTAGCCGAGGGACACAAGGACAGACAGCCCCCACCAGAGGCTAGGAGGAGGCAAGGAAGGATCTACCCAGAGTCCCAGAGGGAGCACGGCCCTGCTGACACATTGATCTTCGACTTCTGGCCTCCACGTCCGTGAGACAACACATTTCTGTTGTTCTAAGCCACACACGTTGTGGTTACGACCATCCTAGGACCCGAATCCAGGACAAGGCAGTGACACTGTGTTTCCAAGTTTAGCAGTTACCGAATGTCACCTTTCATTATAAAAGTGATTTGTATTTGGGTAGTGTCCACCTCATTAGGTTATCCAATTGCTTTCATTTCACATTTACTGAGCAACTCCTAGGCGCCAGACCCTATAGAAGGTGCCAGAGCAACAAAAGGCGGTAAACCGGGAGACCACGGTGAAGACGGTTTTGTGAGGTGATATAAACAGGCGACCGTCACACAATGCAGGGAGTTTCATAAACCCAGATAACAGAAGTGACAAGCATCGGGGGTGTACTTAGCAGGTGCCCAACGCTGTGCTGAGCACCTCGTACGCGTGCTCACATTTAATCCTCACACCACCCGCTGAGGGAAGGTGCTGTTATGAGGCTTCCTTTCCCATGGGGGAACGGTCACTCAGGCGCTGAGGGACCGCCAGACTCTAGCCCAGACAGCGCTGAGTGCAAAGCCCCTGCTGGCTACTCCAACTGGGGGTGCACAGAGAAAGGTGCCCCTCAGAGGGGCAAGGATGCATCATTTAAATATTCAAGCATCTTAGTCATTGAATTTCAGAAGAGCCTCCATATATAAAGATAAGCAGTGGGGTAAAGAAACTGTGGTCATCCATCCTCAGTCACCCAAGATCTGACCTCACCCGACTTCTGGGTGTGCTCATTCGGAAGGTGGTACACAGGTCTGAATTTTTCAAATTAGTGATGAAGAAAATATCATCTGGATCATTCCTCTGGCTAATACTCTGTAGCACCTACTTTACTTTGAGCACGGTTCTCAGAACCGACCATGTGTGAACTCAGCTAACCCCCACCACCGCCCCATGGTGCAAGCTCTACTATCATGCCCACTTTAGGAAGGAAGCCGAGACCAAGAGGGATCAGGCAAAGCACTCACAGTCATGGAGCTGGATTTAAACCCCGCAGTCTAGCCTCGAGTTCATGCTATTAACCACTTTGCTATAATGATGGAAGGGGGGGCGGGGTTGAGGAATGATGATTAAAGATCAGGTCTCAGCCCCAAGCAGATACAATTAGCCCATACATTATTCTGCTCCAATGCCTTCTACAAAGTACTGCACACATTTCCCCCCTTTTTTTCCCTCTGTCCATTTCTAGTATTCTGGAATGAGCTAAAAATATAACCTACAACAACAACAAAAAATAATGATCTTCTCATGCTTGCAGGAAAACTTCCTTATCAGGACACACCAAGGGATGGGCAGTTTCAGCCAACAGTGACGAGATGCTAGCTAGCAACGGACAGAAAAGCCAACGGGAGAGAAGAACGCAGCCGTCAAGTTAGGGAGTCACTTTATGCCACATGCAGAGCAGGCTCTGGATCAGTGTCCTTTGGGAGATGGGGGGGATGGACAGATGGACAGGCCTGGAGGATGGAGGAGGGGACTGAGGAGGATGTTGAGAGGCAGAGAGGGTCACGCTGAGACCAGGGAACCGTGAGGAGTGCCTGCGGAGCAGGATGGGGCACACGGAGGAACGTGCGGCCAGGACTTCCCTTCACAGACCCTCCTCCATTCTGCCTCTCGGGTTAGAAACCAAACCATGTGAGACTGCCATTTCTGTGGGTCAAAAATGGTCATATGTTGGCAATTTCTTATGGCTCCACGTATATACGTAGTCACAGAGTAACACTGGCAAAGTTGAAAGATGTGTTGATCATGGGGGCGCCTGGGGGGCTCAGTCGGTTAAGCGTCCGACTCTTGATTTCGGCTCAGGCCACGACCTCAGGCTCGTGGGATCGAGCCCCCCATTGGCTCCGTGCTCAGCACGGAGTCTGCTTGAGATTCTCTCTCTCCCTCTCCCTCTGCCCCTTCCCCTGCTCGCATGCGGGCTCTCTCTCTCTCTCTAAAATAAGTAAATAAAATCTTTTTAGAAAATGTTCATCATGAAATGTAAGATCACCTATAATCTTTGTAACCTTGGCCATTTCTCCCCCTTCTCCCCCCTCCTTTCCCCCTTCCTCTCTTCTCCGTTATCCTCTGCCCTTTCTCCTTTCCTCCCTTTGTATTTTAAACAGTATCAGGAGTCTAACGATCCCACTTACTCATCACTTGAGAGCACTTCATGAGAAAGACTCAAATGCCCGTGTGCACACGTGTATCGTGTACATATGTGGACTGCGCGCGCACGCATGTATGTTACACGCACTCACGCACTGCGCGCACATACGCACATGAGCATGCGCACGCACATATGGGCTACGCATGTGTGTTGTGCACACGCCTGTCCTGTGTATGTGAGCACGTATGCTGCATGCATGCACGTGGACATCGTGTGCGTACATGCGTACACGGCACACACGTGTGGTGTATACATACATGTAGTGCGTGCACACACAGTGCCCGTGCATGTGTATTGTGTACATGTGAGTACACCGGGTACACACATGGGTACCGTGTTCGCGGAAGGAAGGACGGAAAGCGTCTTCCCTTGGTGGCCACGCCTGCGTGACACGCTGCACAAGAGCTGCTCCCGCCCTCACCGTTCTCACCAGCGGGCTGCTCAAAGGTCACGCGGCCAAACCTCAGGCTCAGCGCCGGTGGGAGAGGAAAGGGACAAGGGGGTGAGGAGGCCACAGCGGCCACTGGGGCCCTGGGCTCAACCGGACTCGCAGTGCACAGCAGGGCTGCTAATAAACGAAAATCACCTTTGTGCCACCCGACTGCCTACCTGCAACTCAGGTGTTCAGGAGGCAAAGAAAACGAATGGCCCAGAAGGTAGGGCGTGTGCCTTGTGGCCAGGAATGCAGGCCGACACGCCCGGGTCAGATCTGATGCTATGGCTCCTGGCTGCGGGAGCCTGGGCAGGTTTCTCCTGGAAGCCCTCGGCTGTCCGGTGTTCGCGTGTAAAAGGAGAGGCAGTGGGCCCAGCTCCGGGCTGTGTGTTTAAATGGGACAAAGAGCGGGAAGCGCCCCGCAGCACGGAGCCTTACACACAGAAGGTACCAAAGCACGCCGGGTGACTGAAGGCCCCGAAACTGCTGTCCCCAGAAATCCAGAAAGTCTGCCCAAGGGAGATCGGGTGTAGTCTGCATAGCGATGGCTCTATGGGTCTTTTGAGGACTCATTTCCAGCCCACGGTCTCCCTTCCCACTGAGGTTGCACCATCCTTAGCCCCAGTGCGCAGGGTCACAAGGAGAGGTAGAACCGAGTCACAGATACTGAGGCAGGGCCCCTTATCTTTGACGCCTTGATTTAAAACAATGACATTTCTTTAGTCTCAAAGCCAGGCTTTTAGGCACCCTGCCAACAGGCAAGATGACTGTTTCCCTTCAGAGCCCCGCCCCCCCCATTCCCATTGTGTAACTCAGAACCTGGGGGAAAACGCAAAACAATAAACCATCTGCAAGTCTTTCAGACGGTGCAATTTGCAAGAAGTGCTTTTACTTCTTCATAGGACTCTGCATTAAGCCAGGACTAATTAATCGCTACATTAAAGGAAAGCACCTTTAACATTTCAATGACATAATCATATGTAATTATGATCATATAAAGGAACACTTTATAATTAATGATGTCTCCACTTCCTGAAATGTGTAATCCTTCTGTCTTGAATTCCAAAGAGGTTGGCAAAAGGCAGGCACTAAATATAGATCAGGAACTAATATTTAAATCAGCTTTTAATTCATCTTTCAATATGAACGGCAAAACCAGAACAAAAGCTTACCCTTATTAGGACTCTAAGTCTTTACGTCTATGAAGCTAAATACACAGCAACAACAGATCCACGCAGAGATGGCCAAAATTACAGGCCTGAAATGATTACCTCTAAATAGCAATAATTTTGCCCTAGCAGGCACATTAACTGCTTTTTCAGAAATGCATTAAAACTCACCCCAACTGTCCTTGCTTGGCAACTGGGCTGTGTTACCACTTAACAAAGCACTCCGACTCCTCTCTGTGACTTAAAAAGGAAAATGGCTTTTCTTTTAATTAGAGAAATTTCCCACGAAGGTGAAAACCCTGGGGTGGTAGCAAGCATTGTTCTAAGCACTGAACATGTTTATCTTCATAACAATCCCGAGATGGTACTATTATGATCCCCCTCATATAAAGGAGGACACCAAGGCCCTGAGCTGTTAAATAACTTGCCCAGGCTACCAAATTCCCAGGAAAGACCCGTCTGAGTGAACTACAAACCAGACGGGATACACAGACTTTCTAGATCTTCACATTTGTTCTGTCACTCAAGCAACTAACCATGAGGGAGGCCGGAGAACCTCTACGACTAATTTCTGTTGTTGGCAAAGGTTTGCCACAACCATAAGGGAAAATGTGGAGGGAACAAAATTCGACCCACAGGAATACCCAAAGGGCTTCTAGAAGAAAAAAAAAATCCCTATGGCACAGCTTTCTCCTCTACCAGAAAACCCTGCATCAACTGCCTCCATTTGATGTTTCTAATTTGCTTCACGGTCCACGATTATCTGCTTTCACCAGGGAAATATGCAGGTGGCGCGCCACCCACCCGAGACCGTCTCCCGGAAGGTCGAGGGTTTACCTTGTCATAATAGTATCGAAGGGCTCTGCTCAGCTTGTCGTAGTTCATGTTCGTTTTGTTCTTCCGGAGGCCCCACAGTTTGGCCACTTCTTCTGCTTTGAGGAGCTTGAATTCACCATCGTTGGAGGTCCAGCAGATCAGATGCTCATGTTTCTGGTCCAGCAGCAGCTGCAACAGGAACTGCCACAGTGTGATTGCACTCTCCATACCTGGGGGGAAGGGGGCCAGGTCAGAGCTGTCAGCACAGGTGCCCACCCAGGATGGGGGGGGGGGGCCTCGGGACGCACGCCTCAGCTGCTGCCCTCCCTCCCCCCGGGAACCCAACAAAATGCCACTTGCGCTTCGACCCCACAGGCCACTCGGACTCAGGTGCCTTCTGGACGCATTTTTGTAAACAGCCACGATTCAGAAATACAGGGAAGCCCCGTGATCCCTGTAGTCACGACACATGTCCCCTCCGGCCGCGGGGTGGCATCTAAGGTATGTGAAAGAGGGATTAATGAACTGCCCACTTGCACGATGAGTCCCCATTCCAGCGAGTCCCCTCTTAACACTAGAGTCTGTCCCCGCTCAGACTCTCAAGTCCTTTGTTGGTCAGTCTCTGCGTCCGTGATTTGCTGTGAAATCCGGACCCCATGATGAGTGCGTTTAGGGACGGGGCTGGGCTCCATCAGTCAGCCTAACTACTTGCCCTGCTGCTCAGGGAAGGGTCTTTGTCAGGTTGCTGGTGTCTCCCCAGGACTTCGAAACCGAGCACAGTGCCCACGTGTCGCAGGGGCCCAGCAGACAAAGGTTTGTGAACTGAAGGATCACCACTGCCACGTGAAGAGCCCTTAGCTTCCCCAGACATTTGTCACGCGGCAGATCAAACCCACGGCCACACCTGCTCCAATGGGAAAACCATTTTTTCCCTGCTATGAGAGGATTAGAAAATACTCTCTTTTCCTTTGACTCTGGTGTGGACTTTGTAAGTGCTCTTCCTTCTGTCTAAAATGCTGTTCCCCAGCCTTGGAGCCTGGTAAACTCCTACTTACCTGTGAAGACCCAGTTCTAAGGGAGCCTTCTTGAAGAAATTTTTCCCCACTCCCCGAGGCAGTTCCTTATCTTCAGACATTTAAGGACTTTCATGGCAATGGGTACTGATTCTGCTAGTACAACTAATGCACGTGGTTTATCCACAGTCATTAAATCAGTAGGCGACAGGGATTAAGGAGGGCACTCATCATGATAAGCACTGAGTGTGTCTGCAGTTGTTGAATCACTATATTGTACACCGGAAACTAATCTAACACCGCATGTTAACTCACGCTAATTAAAATTTCAAATAAAATCTAAACAATAAAAATAAGTCCTCTCAACGAAGACAAAAAAAAAAACAAACCACATTCGTTACAGGAGGAAAGAAGAGGTGGTTGGTCTGGCCTCGAAAGCTGCACCTCAGGTCACCTGTCATGGTTGGACACATCAAGTGCCCTTGGCTCTTAATCTGGGCAGGATGGGAGTGAGCTGAGGGGTGCTGGGTTGAGGACGCCAGGGACGACCAGAGGGTAGAAAATTGGGTTCTGGCTGGAGAAAGCTTCAAAGGCAAGCTGGGAGTGGGGACCAAGCCGGAGAGAACTAGGGCTCACCCCCCAATGAGAGCAACAAGGAGACGCCGAAGCTGAGGGGCACCGAGCAAGGTGTGTGAGTCCAGGAGACCTGGTGGCCAGGATAACTTCCTTCAAGGACCGCTTTGGGCCAATATTTGTGTTAATTCCACAAGGCCCCCCCATGCATTCTTCTCAAAGCGGCAGCTTTCAGACTGACAAGTTACTTTTCTCCTGCATGGGGATGGATGTGAAAGCGCCTCGCCATCCAATAAGTACTCACTTCCTTCTTCCTTTTCACATGTTTAGCCAAAAGAACACGTTTTATTTTTTCTCTAAGCAACCATGGGCTCTTCAGTTAAAGGAAAGCAGATTAGGAATGTTCTCCAAAACCCCATAAGGCATTTTATTTATGGCTCTTTAAACGAGACAGTCTTTACAGAAATCAGTCTTCACCACGATGGCCACTGGGTCTGTGAGACAGTAAATCCTGTCACCGTCAGATCCAAACCGCCCTGCATCTCATAGGTCTTGTAAGCAAAGCTGCTATGATGTGTGGCAGCTCACTGGCCTCGGTTCCTAACATGAACCAACCTTCCGATTACGTGTGGATGAGCCACAAGCTTGCTTCTCATCACTGGCACTAAGACTTGCTAACAGTCGTCTCGAATTTTGGGGGGTGTTCTTTTGGCCAAAGGCTTCAGACAGTAAGCTTTAAAATATCTTTGAAACTTTAAGCAGATGCTCAGAGGAACCCGCTCCAAAGGGCAGAAGGCTGCCCGTGGGTCTGGAGGTCTGGAGGGAAGGGAGGGCTGCACCTCTGGCTCATGCACCAAGGAGGAAGGCGCTCAGCCACCTGCCCGCTAACGGACTCAAACCAGCATGTTCCAGATGGGACGACAGAAACCTATTCGTGTATTTGAATGTTTTTACACTTACTGCTTCTACCAACCAAGACTCCTTGGAGCTTCTCACACTGCCTGGATCCCTGTTCATGGCACTCCCACCCCAGGTATGGGAACCGTGTTCTCTGGGCGTAACTTAGGAGGACGAAATGTTCTCGAGCTTTCCCTCCATCTCCCATCCAAGTGACCGTACAGCAGTGCACGAGAATGGAGTGCTTTCTTCCCACCCCACTGAAATCTGGGCTTGACCATACGATTCCATTTGGCCAACGCAACGTTCACTAGAAGGGATCACCATGCTGCTTCTGAGCCAAGATCTGAGGGGCTCCACGTGTTTGCACTTTTCCTCTCGTGCTCCCATCACTGCTGTGGGGCCACTGACCCAGACTGAGATGCGTGGAACCGGCGGGAGCTCAACCCAAAGCCTGGAGCCCGGGCCCACGACCCGCAGGCTAAGGCAGCATCGCCGAGGCTCACTGCAAGAAACACGAATGCCGCGGTCCACCGAGGACGCCTGGGCCGGCCGGTTACGTGGTACCATGGCAGCTAAAGTTGCCTATGACAACGTCCAATGTCTTTGCTTTAAAAAATTCTCTTTGTTTGAGGGCCATTATCTTTGCACTGTAGGGCTTGCATGCACAATCACGAGGCGCGTCTAGACATGAAAAAACATGCTGCCTGATGTGGGGGGGGGGGGGGGGCGGGTTGGCTGACCAGATCCTTACTGCGAGGGCCACCAGCCGGCCAAGGGACAACCGCCGGTGCTCTGGCCATGGCCTTAGAGAAAGGTAGAAGAAGGAAGGAAAGACAAGGGAGATGAAAAAGAGTAGAGGAACAAGTGCTGGGGGTGGGGCCGTCAGGGGCCCCCTGGATTTCTGGAATAGAGGAACTGGGCCAAGGGAAGGAACGGAGCTGTGAACTAGGCATCACAGAGCTTCCTCTGACAAGCGCTTAGAGACCAGCGGGGCGGCGCTGAGCCCCCAGCTGGGGGGGCCTTGGGACCTTCCCTCCCTTCCCCCTCACCTCGCCCACACCGAGGTGTCACAGTCAGGCTACCGCCGAGGACGGGAGGATTCCTTAGAAGCGTGACTGCCACCACTCTGAGGAGGAGACCTCGGCATCGAGCCCCTCCTGCCTGAAGCACAGCAAGCCGGGGCTGGGGGCCTCATCCTCCCATTGTCCAGCTCTGCTGGCCAGTCCTGTGCCCTCACCGGTCTTCCAGCTTCGATGACTGTAGAGCACGCACGTCTTTATTGTTGGATATCCCAGCCACACGCTACTCAGACACAAGTCCCAGAAACCTGTCCCTGTGAGTTTATAATCACACCTTCGAACAGCTCACCCCTTCTACACTCGCAGAGGTAATTCTGGGATACAGTGGGGGCCAACGTGACTCCGGGCCCTCCCACCACCTCTGGCCAGAGCCATCCGGGTGATTAAAATGCAAGAGCATATGTGGGCAATGGGGGACAGAGGCCCCAGCTGACATCACCGTGATGGTTCTCTCCATTCGAGGGCACTCGTCGTGCTGCTTTTAGTTCCAATCTTAATTTATTTTAATTATGATTAAATACATTTAATCATCATTTACACAGTTGTTTCCACATACAATTACGCTTCACATTCTATCACCTCTCTGCCTCCACCAAATTCTGCCCCCTCTGGGACACTGGAAAAGATTCTAACGTCACAACTGGGAAGCATGCCCTTCCAACAATGACCAACGTATTCGCAAATTCATCCAAATGAGTGTTTCTATCACCAGAAAAAAAGCTTTGAAATTAATTCTTTTTTAATTCTTTGACGCCTAGAATCTTTAATGAAGTGCTAGGTCTTAACATGCAGGTACAATAAAGTCCAATTTATCTGGCTGCCATCATTAGGAACGCGGGTGATTCAGACTGCATACTGTGCTTATTAAGCAAAAAGTCCAAGAAAGTGTTCATACTTGAAACTGATGTTTGATACATTATTACGCCAACGGAGACCTGCTCTAAGTTAAAGTATTTCATCAGCCTAACCTCCTGTAGCCGCATCCCCACAATCCCCTGCTTAAAATATACAGAACACACGAAAGAAATTGCTACAAACCTTTTAAAAATATTCCCCAAATCAATTTTTTGCTATTAAGAAAATGCTTCTCTTTCCCCTTCCCCTGCCCAGACCTTATTTTGAATGTATACAGTTTGCTCTGGTCTTGTCACGCCATTCTTTATGCAAAAATCAAACCCTGCACTTTGAGATTTAGGAGGATCAGCCCGCTTCTGCTCTTACAAGAAGAGGTGCCCCTCAGCATTAGACACTGTGCCTTCCGCGGGCTCCCCCTCAAAGACGGCAGTCACACCCTGGCCAGACCCACCTCCAGGCCACTCCAGAGAAAAAAGCCACCAGCTGGTTGTCCCCTGCTCTCCTCTCCCTTTGTAATTTACAGCCCAGATCTTGCCACACTGGAGTTTCGTTAGATATTTAAAACAGTTTGTCCAATTTGAATAATATGCATACTTCCTTTTAAAGGAAGTGAGGGAAAAAATAGGTTCACCATGTTGACAAATTATTTTCATTAAAATTTTTATTATATTCTCCCTTCGATATAAACAAGACTGGATATAAGCTCCTCAAGGTTTATGATTCTTATATAATGATAAAATGAGGTTTACAAATTAGGTGCCTCCTGTGTCCCATTCAAATTACTGAGTAATTTCACATATGATAGATGATGTGTTTGTTGAAAGATGTCTCACAGTCACGGAAAGGTTATGGCAATGACTGAGCCAATGTAGCCCTTTTGAGTAAGATGTGTTTATACCACCATACCCTGTAAAGGTTCAATTCTCTCCTCACTTCTTTCAATTTTTTTTTTTTTGAGTGTCCATGTTATGCCAAGACACCATCTGGGAATTTGGGAGATATCAGTGAACAGAAGAGATGAAGACCTCTGTCCTCATGGAGCTCACATTCCAGCAGAAGACAGGCCATAAACAACAACAAACATAGGAATATTAACTGTCGGAAGAACAGCGCGATGGAAAAACACAGCCAGAGCAGGTTAAGGGGGTGGGAGCCTGGGGGGGGGGCGGGGTGTGAGCAGAAGATCACGGAGCACCTCACTGAGAAGCTATGGGTTGAGAAATTCCTTTGTTAAAACAATTTTTGGGGCACCTAGGTGGCTCAGTCGGTTAAG
Organism: Mirounga angustirostris; assembly: GCF_029215605.1. Classification (NCBI taxonomy): domain Eukaryota; kingdom Metazoa; phylum Chordata; class Mammalia; order Carnivora; family Phocidae; genus Mirounga; species Mirounga angustirostris. The sequence goes on from NW_026991713.1 coordinate 24,589,465, forward strand.
CGGCTGCCTTCGGCTCAGGTCATGATCCCAGGGCGCTGGGATCCAGTCTGAGTCCCTCATTGGGCTCCCTGCTCAGCAGGGAGTCTGCTTCTCCCTCCCCCTCTGCCCCTCCCCCTGCATGTGCTCTTTCACAGTCAATAAATCTTTAAAAAAAAAAAATTTCAAAATGGGTAAAATCATTGCTCTCATACAGACATAAAAATGCAGACATGGTAAAGATTTTATTCTACTCACTAATCAAGGAAGGAACTAGGCAGACCTTATAACAAGTTAAAAAATATCTGAACAATAGAAGCATTTGTAGATCAAAAACACTGAAATGAATGCACACATGGGGCAAACCTGAGGGTGGGAGAGAAGTCAACTGAGCCCTGAGAGAGAGAACAGAATTTGCATGTCTATAGACAATAGCTACTTTGCTGTCACTTATCTATAATTAACAGAGTTGTAAATTAGCTTCCCAGAAAATCAGAACCACATCACCCAGAGAGTGCACAGTTTTTCACTGAAGCACAATTATTCCCTACAACCCGCAGCAGTGAGAGAGTGAGCCACTTTGTCTGTTCGGAAGGTTACAGAGCAGGTAAGAGCTGACTCCGGAGCCCGGCCCTCTGGGTTCCAATTCAAGTACTAGTCCTGCCTGGCTCTGGGACGTTGCCCAAGTTCCTTAACCTTTCTGTTATAATAAAAGTATCTCTCTTACAAGGCTATTGTAAGGATCACTCAAATTACTCATAATGCACTTGAACTACACCTGCTACCTGGTGTTATTGAAATGTTTACTATTATTTTTTAGGCAACAAGGAAACCTCTTCATAGAGCATGTTGTGAGGTCATTTGGCTTTCACCTAGCTCAAAGGCTTCATTTATATATTGTAACACCTTGGTTTTTTGTTCATTAGGCAATGACCCCAATGAAGTCACTGGAATCCAAAGAGAATCTTCAGCTCTTTGGTGACTGCTTATGAAGTGACTTGAAATATGCTTATATTTGGTTTTTCAGACTATCATCAAAAATGAAAGGACAAAAATTTTTTAATTCTGAGAAAACTTGGATCCCTGGGCACATACTTGCTGACTCCTGCTTAAGAAACATTGGTTCAAAATGCTGAGCCTGAGGCCTCCCAGCTGCTCTGAGCCCTTGGGTGCCCACACCTCCCTTGGGGCTAATTCCACCCCACTTCTCATGCTCCTGGAGGGGGGAGGGCCGGAAGGCACGCAGATGAGAGCTATTGGGTCAGAAAAAGAGAAGTGTTCTAAAGTGACATCCCAAGGGACATCTGTGACAACATGCTTATGACTGCTGGTGCTGGAGCCCACACGGAAACATTCCCCAGGCCGGTCAGGGCAACAGGTGCAGAGAGGAGAGGGGCAGAACTGGCCACGAGTAAAGGGCCTGTCTTCTGGCAACGGGAAGAGACACCTAGGCGGACTGAGCGTTACTTCCCACCCCCATTCTGTGTCTTCAACCCTTTTGCTTTTGAAGACTACAAATACTATATCCTCGATTCATCCTTGAATCTGGATGGAGCGGCACAGAGAAGGATGCTAGCCCCAGCGATCCCGCTCACTAGCCCTGGTGCCCTCCTCTGCCTCCTGGAGCGCCGCGGGGCCACGTGGCTCTGGCCCAGCTTCAGCCTCTGCACAGCTGTCCCTCAAGTCAAGGGCACTAGCCCCCAGGCCCCGGTCCCACTAACTCACCTCCGGCACACTTTCTCTGGCCCCTGGGGGTCTAATGAACACCCCGCACAAAGGAAGAGAGAGCTGCTCCCTCCCCAGGGCTGGGAAAGACCGGCACTGGTTAACCGCCAACCGGGGCTCAAACAATAGGCACCATGGGCCAAGGGGACCGAAAGGCCACCCAGCGCCTCCCATGTGAAAGCAACGTACACGTACACACAGGTGCAAACACACTCATGCCAGGAAGCTTTTCAGCATTTCTCACAGTCTGCCTCACACAGTCGTTCATTCATTCATTCATTCATTCACTCATCTGTCTTTTCTAATCCTAAGAGCCTTATCTTTGCCTTCTCTGTACCCACTGGGTACTTTTATTAAGCCCTCGCCCTCCATCAAGCCCTTTCCCTGTATTATCTCATTTAATTCGTACAACACCTCTAGGAGTTAAATACATTTACCGTTCCCACTTTGTAGATGAGAAAATGGAGGACCAGCCGTGGAAGAGCAGGGGCCCCCTAGAACAGTCTACTCAGTGTGTGGCCAACACACCCGTGCTAACTGCTGGTCACCGGCCCATGATAAGAGGAGTAGAGAAATCGAGAATAAGAGTATAGAGACTTCTGCAATTTGTCATTATCACTACATCCACGTATGTGATCAATGTAGGTTCATCTTACTAGCACAAGCGATGCACTAGTCAGAATCATGAAGTGGGACCATGCTAAAATGTGTGATATTCAAGGTTTTTCAACTGTAACCCAAAAGTATACAAAAATCTAGACTTCACTGATTTCATTAAAAGATTTAAATACAACTATAACTTTATAGGAAAAATTGTGGGAGCTGGCAACCAACCAAGGAGTTCCTTTAAAAGCAGCAATACTTGCTTTTAGGTGAATGTTAAAAAAATTAATATCCTGAGTTTGTGGAAATGGGGTTTTAAAATCTCTTTTCTAGTGCTGTCAACATTCCTCAGTGAGACTGGCTTCTCTCCAGTGTAATTGAAACAAAACACAAAAGTAGTTTAGATATATCATCTCCTGCAGGTAGCATTATTGTACCCAAACTAGATTAAATTCATTAGTCGGCAAGAAGCAAACTTTCTCCGTGAAAAGTTCAGTGTTGACAAATAGGGTGTTTGTTCAAAGTGTGTTTGTTCAAATCTCTAGCTCACTTGCAAACTTTTTGTTTGGTTAAAATTACTACATGGCAAAAAGTTTCCGGTACTAATAATGATCTTCTATATTAATTGCCTTTGCATGCACTTTCAACGACTATGTAGTTTTTTGCAATTTTTCTCATTACACTTATTCTAATTGCATTTGTTGAAATGTCATTTCATGCCTGTAAAATCTATCATTAAAAATTGGGCTGTTATTTTGATATCTTTGTTTTTTTATTTTTCTTGTGTGTCCCAAAATTATCAGTCCACAGTGTCTCAGAAATTTTAAAAACTAGTCCTTTTCCACTGATGGCTTGAGAAGTACTGGTTCCAAATGCTGTCTCAGTGAGTACGGACCTTTGCTTTGCTTGCTGACGTATCCCCAGCTTAGATCAGTGACAGGTCACCCTAGACACCCAACGAACATTTGTCTCAGGAGTGAATGAATACATAAAATTGAGGATAGCACATGCCACAGCGTGTGCCCTTACCTGCTCTGTAATACTGCATGGAACATAGGAGAATTAGGATTAGGCTCTTTGGAGAAGGCTATCTAGAGAAAGGGAGTGAGAGCACTCATCCTTCAAACTACAGGGTGGGTAAACTTTTAAAGGGGTGAGAGGACAGAGGCAGAAGTCCCCCACACCAGGCTTGAAAGCATCAGCAAAGGCTAAGCAAGCATTAGGCTGGGGGGCTGGAAGGAAATGCACCTGCAATTTACCCAGAGGCAACCTCCCCCACTTGAGCCTGAAGAACAGAAGTCACCCAGGAGCAGGGTTATGTGCTCCCTCCGGGTCCCTCACGCCTCCAGCAGCTGCTGGGCTGAGAGAAGACTCGGTTCTACCCACCACCTCCAGCAATGCCTGGGCACCTGGAACCCGCGCCCCAAGGTCAACACACAGTAAAGCTAATAGGGTAAATTAATGCTCAGGGACCAGCTCTTTGCTAGGGGTCCTGGTAATTTTGTATTTCTAATTTGGAGGGGGTGGTACAAAGACGGTCTCTTCCAACTGCTTAAGCTGCAAACCCCACAAAACCTAGGCGGGCCCCTGGGGGAACCTCTCTTCACGCGCTGCCTCTTTCCTCCCAGAAGCTGCTTCTCCTCCTCTCGGAAGTGGGCATTCTTCCTGTCTGCCACAAGGTGGCGCCAGACAACTTGATGCGAGACGGGGCTGCCCAGACTCTGCAAAGAATGAGGTTTTTGCTGCCATTCTTAGAAGTCGAAATACCAACTTATTTGTTCTTCTTTCTATTGATGGCAACCTAACACTTCTCTTTGCATGTTTCTGGTTTCAGTTTTAAAGTTACATTAAGGTGGGAGTTGAGGGGACAGAATTCTTGATTTTCTAAAGCTTACATATTGTGGGAACTAAAGAAATGGGCCAATGTAAAAATAACAATTTTAGTCAGAAATTAGAGGGCTCAAGGAAAGGAGAAAAACTCCTGTGTAAGAAGCAAACAACGCAGGTGCTCCATAAGTATGTCTTTTTGCTTGCTAAAAACTTGAATGGTTAGAGAAAGGAAGCTGAATGTTAACACTTTGTCAACATTCAAAATTCTCTTAATTTCCATTCCTCTGTCCAGAGGAGCACCTACTAAGTGTTTGTATACCATTATATTATCAATGTCCAAGAGAAAGGGCAAAAACCGTTTCATTATATGAAACAAACCTTAGGTACCTCAGTCAAGGAATTGGAAAACAACAATTTGTATTGAGATCGACGGTAACTCAGCACAGAATACCTTTAAAGCATTAAGTAAGGACAGCGTTTGTAACCATGCAGCCCACACTTGAAGTCTTTATTATTTTTATGAGCTGGGATTAAGATTACTTAAATTTATTTATTCTTTTAAAAGATTTTATTTATTTATTTGACAGAGAGAGCACAAGCAGGGGGAATGGCAGAGGGAGAGGGAGTAAGCAGGCTCCCTGCTCAGCAGGCTCCATCCCAGGACCCCCAGATCATGACCTGAGCTGAAGGCAGATGCCTAAGTGACTGAGTCACTCAGGTGCCCCTACTTAAATTTATTTTCAAAACACATTTTAATTATCGACTGCTACATGTAAAAAAAAAAAAAAAAAGAAAAGAAAAGCCAATCTGTGAGGCCAAGTTCAAGTCTCTTAAAGCTCTTTCTACTTACTAACAAATGTTTGTATTCTCATTCATTCTGTGAATACCTACAGACTGTCCATGTTTAAAGGGCAGGATAAACAGGGAGAGGGAAATTAGCCATTGCTCAGTCTACTTATTTACCGTTTATAATAAGTTGGCCATGCTCTGCAAGTACAGTTTTACAATAACTCTTCCATCTGAGGAAAGAGACGGGGGTGGGGGGGTGGCGGGGGGACGGCACTGTAAAAGGGACCCATGAAACTGCTGTCTCTGGGTAAATTAGAAGCAACTCCATCGGTTCATCGGTGACTTCTCTATGGGTGAATTTCCTTTGGAAAAGTAAATGGATGGCTACATTAACTCTGGCTGGGAAAGCGTGTTTGAGCCATTCTACTTCCTCCCACATTTGTATATTCATGCCATTTCCCACCCCACCCCACTATTAGACAACCCTGCCCCATCTTATCCCCCATTTTCAGATAGACCTGCACTGAGATGGAAAAGGGCCTATTTTCCCCTCTATGCTGCCTTAACCCAGGCACCTCTGTGTTCCCTAACTGGGCAACATTCCCAAATTTCCTAATGTTCCTGGTACAGAGTTCATTCTTTCTGGGCTTAAAGAAAAAACCGTAATCAATCCAGAGGGTTCATAAATAATTGGTTGCCCCAGAAGCACACACCTATTTCTCTGTACCTCCAAGAGGCAAGTCCATGTGAGTGAGAGCCTGTATGGGAAAAGCTCAGCACAGTGCCCTGTTATGAGCCTTCAGCAAGGCTTACTGTTGTTTTTATCTGTGCCTTCCATGGAGCCTTCCACAAGGCTCCCACCAGTGCAGTTACTTAGTATTAGCCATCCTTACTGGAGTGCCACCCAGCAATTCCAACATGGCACCTGGCAGACAACAGGCATTCTATAAAAAGGTGTGCAGTGAATCTAAGTTTCTTTGAATCTCAATTTCTTTACCCTTAAGGTGGGGACTGTAGTATCGGACTTCAGAGACTCTTCTACAATGTGCTAATAAGCCCACACATAGAATAATTCTATTATTCTTTTTATCTCCGAAGAAAGATGGACTTGTCCACTTTTCCAGTGTCTTCTGACTGCAGGGGCCCTGCTTCTCCCCATGTGGCTTGTCAGGTAGACACACACACACACACAGAGTGTGTGCGTTCTGCAGTCTTAAACGTACACATAACCATTTAATCTCTTCTTTGAAAACATCACACACAATTTTATTGGGCAGTTAAAGGAACACAAGCCTGCTAGATCAAAGCAGCCAACTGGTCACCCAGCCTTCCCCAAATGAGGCTGTAGTTCATTATAGCCACTTGGTTAACCACATCCACTTCCCTCGTATATCAACATGCCCAGGAAACAGATTTAGAAATCCTGGGCACTGCAGGGAAAAATCTTTTCAGGTAACCCACCGTACTTAAAGAGCAGACCACGTCTTGAAAGAGGAGTAGGACTATAAAACTCAGAGGTTCCGACAACCTGGACCTGTCCCCAGGTCCCCCTCCACAGAGTCTCCCAGGGAAGCACAGCTTTACTGACAATATCTTTTCTTGAAACAGACGGGTTGTTCCTTCCCAGACATTTTTGGACTAAAACCCAAACGTTCACTTTCTTTCCAATTGTTTTTTGTTGCCTGTGTTTTTTGCGCCTATCTTAATTCTGGCCTGAAGCACGTCCCCCTTCAGTTCTCATACTTGGTAACATTCAGCTTCCTCTTCTGCAGGTTGCAGGCAGGAAACTGGAAAATGGGCCACAGGAAACCTGGCCTCCTACATCTGTCCCACTTTGTAATTGCAGCTCTGGTTTCATTTTGCTTTGTGTGTCAGCTCGGTTTTAACCCTCAACATGACGGCCAAACTCTCCTTTCTGGAAGAACACTGCTATTCTTATTGCCCAAGAAAACTCACTGAGACTTTTGTTTCCTCCCCAGAATAATTAACCCTATGAATTCAACAGAGGAAAAAAATACTAAGCAAATTCTCCTTCAACAGTAACCATTTGGATCAAAAGCATATGGAGCTAGAAAAATGATTCATTAGATGTGATAAAGCCACCAATAAATCCCCAGTGCAAATCAAGACTATTTTATAGTACTATACACAGAAGTTATTTTAGATCAGTTGGATTACCAGTGGTCCGAGGCTCCCTGACAAAGTTTACCTCGTGAGCTTTTGATAAATAATGTATGAAAAGAAGCTATACTCACACCTCACTATAATTTCTTTCACTATGACACTATTTCAAATCCTATTTCTTAACAATTATCGCCATTAGGTTGAACTATATGAAATTGTTCTTATGGGTCCAAAACAGCCAAATACCCACAATCTCATAGAGTCAACTTAAAGCATATAATTACATACAGAGGACACACACACACACACACACACACACAATCACATCCCCAGGGTAGTATCTTCTTCCCTTGTTTGGTCCAGACTCTTTAGAGAATCTGAAATTCTCTAGAGGTGGGGGAGGTAAACTCATGCAAAATACATATAATTTCAACAGGATTTGTAAAACACTGAAATTAATTTATAAATCTCAAATAAAGAGCTCTATTCTAAAGGAAATGTGAGGTATGTCCTCCCTGACCAGAAATACTGAGATTGCATGGAATTCAAGAAAACGGCTGAAACCTGCCCCCCCACCAAAAATCTGTTACTTTTAAATAGGAGCTTTTCTTTTTTAATGAGAACATTTGATGAGCATTTATTATGTACCAGGCCTTGTGCTCAGTGTTTGACACACATCTAAATTTAATACTCCATGGGGAAGTCATGACTTCGAAAGGTGAAATAAGATGCTCGTGGTCGCAGGAGTAATGTGGACAGAGACTCCTATCCGGGGGCATCTGGCTCCAAAGTCCAGGTCCTTAATCATCACACTCAGTTCCTCCAGCAGAGGCTTCATTTCTCATATGCCCACTTCGCTGCTTCTGAGAGAGAAGCCTCATTTGAACTCAGGGGGAGAGGTCACATTCCCACCACGAATCAAATCAGGAAATTTCCTCGTTCATTTCGGACTTTGCCTCATCTGTGACTCCAGTTATTCCAACTGGCTCTGTTTTAAGAAAGAAACTGTGAACCCATGCCACCATCATTTTTTTAAACCAATTTCTCTTTTTAAAAAGATCTGTATATGGGCGCCTGGGTGGCTCAGTCGGTTAAGCGACTGCCTTCGGCTCAGGTCATGATCCTGGAGTCCCTGGATCGAGTCCCGCATCGGGCTCCCTGCTCGGCGAGGAGCCTGCTTCTCCCTCTGACCCTCCCCCCTCTCATGTGCTCTCTCTCTCTCGTTCTCTCTGTCTCAAATTAAAAAAAAAAAAAATCTTTAAAAAGATCTGTATGTTGGCTTAGACATGCTCCAGGTTCAATCCACGCTAAATAAATCAAGGTTGACTCTTGATTGTGAAGACAAGGCATGAGAAGCAGTCCCTTCTGTCCCTTAGCTCCCCTTCAGCGAGAGAGACCATCCTGCTGCTCGGTGTGGGCACACAGAGCAGCAGAACAAGAGGATGAAAGTCAAGAAAAGAAACGCGAAAGACCTAGCCTGCTCCGGAGACACGGTCCAAAGCCTGCATGCTTTTCTAACAGCAGAAGGAATCATGGGCGACACTTCACCTGCGAATAGGGACAGACTGGGAACCCCCCCGAAAACCACATGACAATACCCAGCACAGCACGTGCCCCCGGGCAGGAGCTCAGAATTGTCCCTTTAAGAACAAACACCTCCGGGGAGGCCCTGTTGTTTCGGGTTCTAAGGGAACAATGTCTGGGATTCTGTGGAGGACCGTGACAAGCACACGAAAACAAAATGCTGTCTTGCATTCAGCACAACTTACTGAAAAATCTTGCTAATGGTCCCGACATGTGAGCTTCCATTTGATGAGCTCCCTCAGTCCCAGTGGGTATTTTTTTTCCCCTCCCATACTCCCCGTGATTCTTCTATTTCGTAGGCCTTTGAATGAAAAATCTTTTACCTAAACTTCTGTACTATTCATATTTTAAAAACCTGATCCTGTGCACAAGGGGGAAAGCTGGAAATCGGAACATAAATCCCATCGCAGCCGCACGCAACTTCAAGAGTTGCATGAGCTCAGGCTGGGAGGTCAACTTCTCTCTGTTTCAATTTCTTTATCAGTAAAACAGGGATAAGGCCAACCCTCTCCTCCTCCGTACAGGAGTGCTATCAGACTGAAAAACTGTACGAGGATTTTGAAAATAAAAATCCAAGTTATCCTTTTGGTCAAAGCCCTGCACAAATGCTCTTTAAAACGGGAATGGAACAATGCCTTCAGCTTCAAATCAAACCTTCGCAGAGGTATTTTTTAAACCGATGGTTGCCTTAACATCAGGAAATGTTTGCTCACTTTGCTACGATAGTTTTACAAAAATCAAAAATGAAGGAACTCTCACATACTGCCTCCACTAGAATGAAACCATAATCTCTCAGATGCACTTGAAAGAATAAGAAGTCGGTGAAGGCCAAAAAGTCTATACCCGGCACAGTAAGAAAACTTCTGCATGATACAAAATGATGGTGGATTTTCCACATCCAGAAACTAAAACATTTCCTGCCAGAGCATCCTCCAAACCCTTCTATTGTGTTGAAACTGTAAAATCTTTCTAAATCAGGACTTCCTCCTATTATGCTCTAGAGGCGTCTTTCTGGGAAGGGTAGATCCAAGGCAAAAGGTAGGAATTCCCGCAGCACCACCCAGTGGAAACATTAGAAAAAAAAAAATGCAAGATAAAACACGTTTCGTCAAAGAAAATTCACATCTTCGCTCTTCCAGTTAAAAATCCGGACACCGCTCTCCTCCATCGGTGGCAACCAGCAATACATTCTGCTCAACCCGAGGGCCCTTCCTCCCGGGGCCGTTCCTCAAATGCCGCCCGCCCACAGCATCACCGACATCGTCCTCCCTGTGTCTCTCACACCTGTGCACACACACGGAGCGGACGCCGGGGTGGGGGAGGAAGGAGGCCCGGGGGGGGGGTCAGGTGTGGGCAGCGACACCATCTCTTCCTCTCAGAAGGATTCCCAAGGGACCCCGGGGACCGGGAAATCTGCACAGCTGTGCTCAGCATCCCAGTCCTGCCACAGCTTTGGGCACTTCCGGCCAGAAAGGTAACCATCTGTGCACCTTCCCCTTCCCGGGCTGGGCCACCTCCAGCATCTGCCCTGCAACCCTACCCCCCTAGTCCCACCCCCCGGGAAAGGTACAGAGCCTTTCCTCGTGGCCCACATCTCCTGTCCCTCCAAATCGCTCTCCTGTGTGACCGTTCTGCTCCCCTGTCCTACCAAGGCCACCGCGGGTCCCCCGGGCTGCCCATGCTCGATGCAGTCCCTCTACCTCATTTACGAGCATTAGAACACGTCTCTCTTCCCCAGGGGCTGCTTCTCATGCGTGCATGACACATCAGGCTACTAATCTTAGGAACCCTTGACCTTCTCCCTCCAGCTTTCCTTCATGGCCATAGTAGTGGCCCAGAGAGGGAGGGAAGTCCTTGTCTTCCCAGAGAAACTTCTCTCGACTCTTCTGTAGAACTTAAAACGATAAAGTATCATCTCTTCCATCACTTCTAGATGGTTAAGTCCCCGAAGAAAACTGCCCCCACGCAGCACTCCCGGCAAAGTTAGTTTTTAGTTAGTTTTCCCTCCTGGGGTAAATCTACTGAAACCACCTTAAGAGAAAAAGGATACTCGTTAGCTGATCTCATGATGTTCTTTAGGAGCATATGATCAGTGTTAAAACTTTATTAAAAAACGCATTTTTGGGGCGCCTGGGTGGCTCAGTTGGTTAAGCGACTGCCTTCGGCTCAGGTCATGATCCTGGAGTCCCGGGATCGAGTCCCGCATCGGGCTTCCTGCTCGGCAGGGAGTCTGCTTCTCCCTCTGACCCTTCTCCCTCTCATGCTCTCGGTCTCTCATTCTCTCTGTCTCAAATAAATAAATAAAATCTTAAAAAAAACAAAAACAAAAAAACGCATTTTTGAGCTGCTGATTTATGAATGGCTCATAATAAGATAAACCTTTTCCTTTTTCTGAAATTTAACATATGTCAAAATGTGATGGCTCCTGGAAAGGTCCAGATTCAGCGGGCTTATATGGACACGAGCTCGTGTTTGGGTCCTGCTCTACACGGTACTGCTGCAAACATGGTTAGGAGCTGCTGGTACCTGGGACATCTTCTGTAGAGGTTGTTGAGAAGTACAAAGTGCCGCCTCCCACGGACGGCTAGCTAAGCAAGGAAATGGACTCCTCTGGGCTTCTACATTCTGTGGGCACTTCAGCTGCGCCTTCCTTCCTTCCGTGCTCTTCTCAGCAGAACTCTTTCACGGTTTAGGAAATGCAAATGCGAGGCATCAACATTTTTACATAATCTGGTATGATAATATACTCACTTTGCAAGGGATCTATAAAAAACAGTGACGCTGCAGTCTTCCAGATGTCATCACCTGCTCATGTGGTGGACACCTGTGGGGGATTTTAGCTGCATCTCAAGTAGTGAAGGTAGGCCAGCCCTTTTATGGTTTTACTGTCTCCACATGCATATGTTTCTCTCACATTTTTGTGCCTTTTGCTGCATGTGGTGATTACGGTACCAAATGCAGGGGTTCTTCTAAACTTCAATAACTTCTCACAGAGTTCTTTTTCACACGAGGCAAAAATATAATGGCGGAAGGGTAAAGTGGCGCACAAAAGGCATCTCATTTTCCACCAAATGTCTATTTAAAAATCGAGCCCGGGGGTGCCTGGGTGGCTCAGATGGTTGAGCGTCTGCCTTCGGCTCAGGTCATGATCCCAGGGTCCTGGGATCGAGTCCCACATCGGGCTCCCGGCTCAGCGGGGAGCCTGCTTCTCCCTCTGACCCTTGCCCCTCTCATGCTGTTTCTCTCTCGCTCTCTAAAAAATAAATAAAATCTTTAAAAAAAAAAAAAAATCGAGCCTGACTCGTCGACCAACTACAGTAAGGGGAGCACATTTAAAATACCTTGGTGTTCATGGTGAGGACAGTTATTTCTAAGACAACCGGTGCAAAAATAGAGAGTGATTTCAAAACTCTCCCAATGCCTTGTATTTCAAACCTATTTACTAACCCCCCACAATGCACTGAATAAGTGAACAAAAGAACATGAACACAGTCGCCAAGTGGAAGACCGATGGCTTCCTCATTGGTGTCTGGCTAATGTGCACGCCTATGTCCCTCGAGAAGCCTGCAACAGCATCTGAGGGAAAAGACTGGCTGTTGGTGCATCAGCATCAAATGGCTGATACACACCCCAAAGTGTCTTCATGGCCCTTACTTCCCATCCGGGAATCTGCTGTCCACTAACGTGGCTTGACCATTTCCTGAAATGTCTCCTACAACGTGATACTCCACTTTTCCAATAATTGTTCCACAAGACTATACTAACTGTAAAAAAAAAAAAAAATAACTAAAGAAACAACAGCTGGATCCTGCTTTAGAGGATCTTTTCCCCCTTGCTAAAGAAAGTCACCCTTTTTACATTTTCATCCTCTGGAGCATGTCTGGTCTTCTATGTCAAGGTCTTTTTTTTTAAGATTTTATTTATTTATTTGAGAGAGAAAAAATGAGAGAGAGAGAACACCTGAGAGGGGATAGGGTCTGAGGACGAAGCAGACTCCCTGCCGAGCAGGAAGCCCGATGCGGGACTCGATCCCAGGACTCCAGGATCATGACCTGAGCCGAAGGCAGTCGCTTAACCAACTGAGCCACCCAGGCGCCCTATGTCAAGGTCTTAAAGTTTCTACTTTTCCTGAAGACAAATTAGGTCTTAATATTTAGGTTAAGAGAAAAAAAAAGGCAAAGGATGTGGCTAAGGCTGGCAGAGGATGCTGTTCTTGTGGTTCAGCTCTGATTTAAATCAAAGCAGGGAAATGCTCTTATTTAAGAGCAGTGACTCTGAGCTTTGGAGAACCCCAGTGTACTCGGGACATTTGTTTGATTCAAGGCATCTTCTAACAGCATATGCATTTATAATAAAAATAATTCACTTTAAGAAAATGTTAGCACTCTTCAAAGTTGCTCAATTTATCCAAGTATCATAAATGCACTAAAGCATCCAAAGAAGTGAATTAAGCAAAGGTCAGGGAATATTGAGGGGCTGACTGAGTGATGTTTTTGCCTCGATTATCAAAGATGGGCTTGGCCCATCGACAGGCATTCCTGCCCTCCACTAGGGGCTCAGCACAAGATGTGACGACATGTCTCTGCCTGGGGTTTAATCCGTTCCAATCCTGAACTCAGAATGTCACCTGGAGAATTTGGAGATGTTCGTTTAAAATGAAAATATGAAATAAAAAGAAAAAAATGAAATAAAAATAAAAAGCAATGTTCTACCACCCAACACCTTCTGGTCTAAGTGATCAGTTTCTAGGTCTTGGAAAACAGGCAGAGACATTAGCAGAAATAACTTCCCTACCAACGCACATGGATTCCAGATTCCAGAAGATTTCAAAACACAAAACCGTACGAGCACAAGGAAGTACTGCACCCAGATATGCTCTTCCAAGTACTACCAAAAGGTTTGCTCCCTTCTTGTGTGTTCTTAATGGGACTTGCTGAAATTAGCAATCTCCACTTTCTCCTCTCCTATAAATTGTTTTTTTTTTAATATTCAAGTTTTCTCTGAGTTCTCACAGTGAAATAATGGTTCTTTTGGGTGAGAAGTTTAGCAAATGTTCCCTTATGCTCCCATCCTCTCTCTTAGGGCTCAATTCCTCCATGAGAACAGCCCCTCTGGATGTAGGAGGAGCAAACGGTGAGATCACATTGTCCCACTCTCTTCGACTCACGCATTCCTCTTGTCGCCTACGTATGCAGACACACACACACACACACACACACACACCTGTCAATGCTTATCTTCTTCACTTTCAAATGAACTCCAACAACCAGGGCTTATATTTTAGCCTTGAAAGGAAAACCTTCCAAACTCCAACAAGGAGAAAGTGGGGAGATTACATTTCCAGTTCACTGAGTATGAACCAGAGAAGTGCTCTTCTTAACTGTGTTAGAAAACTGTTTGACTATATACCCCTTTTCTCGCTTAATCGAGCATTCTGATCTTCCTGGGCCTTAGGATCATCATTCTGAGGATGATGAGAACTTACAGATGCAGACAGTGTAAGAGAATCCTTGCTGTTTAATTCTTACAGAGAATTCCTGAGCACATCCTGGAATAAATTCTGGGCTTGTTTTGTTGTTGTTTTACGCTCTCTCTTCTGACAGTGAAATGCAGGGAGAGAAATCCGCTTAATCATACATTCTGGTAAATCAAGGTTTGACTATCAACAAACTACTCTTTGGCAAAACCCAGCTGAAAATCACAGGGGACCCAGCCCTCCTTCACCAAAAACAATGTAGATATTAGTCAGTCATCCTTTCAAATACACAGAGTCTTTCGTTATTCTCAAAATCAATCAGAAATCAATCAGAAACATCATTCATTAATTACAAGAAGTTACAGACAAAAGCTACACACAGGTTTTAGTATAAGTGAAGGACTTTTAACAGCAAATACTATGGAATGCAGCCCAAAGGAACTACGAAAACTTGGTCAATTGAAGTCTTGATGAAAGACCAATGCTAGTTGCTCTAGAATGATCAGTTTTAACATGGAAAGAATTTCACATCAAGATCCTTTCAAGCTGCACTGACCTATGAATTACTTAACTGTTAACCAACCATTCCCAGTATAACACTGGTAGCAACAAGGCTGATGTTTGTCCTCTCAGATATTAACAAACTTGTTTCTGTACATCTACTGTTCTTGCAAGTCTGGACAAAAATTCTGGAAAATTACATCTCTTATAGAGGCTCTTCCTGGCTGTCTTTATGATTTAACCAAGAGATAGGCCTCTTATTAATCCAAGTAATTCACCATCTAGCAAAGGGTTGGATTTATGCATGGCAATGAGGTGCTTTATCATGTCCAACGGCAAGCTTTCCCCCTTCAGATTGTTTATAATTCAATAAATGCCAGGTACTGGACAACGTGCTGGGATAAATATGGGGATGAGAAAAACAGAGCAGGCCCAGAGGGAGCTTCCAGACTGAGGGCCGAGACAGACGTGAAACACATCATGACGCATCCGTGGGCAGGTACCTCTCACACTCCGAGTCTAATGGATTCAAGGGTTTGGCAGAGGCTTTGGATAACAAGGGAGGCTGGGCTATCAACTCTACTTGGTTCCTGAGTTTGGGATAATGAATATTAAGGAATAATGAGGGACACCAGCCCTATCTCTGGAAATAGAGATCTCAAACTGTTTAGTACCTGTGTTTGGATAGTGAGAATCTGGAGAGGGAGAATTTGGAGAGGGTACAGAGGAAACCTGTTAATAAATATGGCAGGGGCTCTGAAGGCTGGGACGGATGACTGGAGGACGGTCAGAGTACCAGCCTGGGGGCCCAGCAAAGGCTGAGCCTTGGAGGATGGCCACAAACTAGCCAAGGAGAGTGAGCACAATCGATGGGAGTGGGGGCAGGAAAGGGAATTCTCAGGAGAAAAGAGCATTTGGAAAAGCCAAAGGGCACAGGACACCTGTGAGGAATGGAAGAAAAGCCAGGGTGGCCAGCCCAAATCACAGCATGCAGCCTACACAGAGGGTTTTGGTCTTTACCCTGGCCAAAGCCGCTGGGAGATTTTAAGCTGAGGTGTGACACTGTCAGACCTGTGTTTAAAGGACCAATCTAGCTTGTGGGCAGACAAGGGACTGAAGAAGGCCAGAGGGAATGAGGGACCAAGCACAGACACAGCAGTGGAGGATGGAGAGCCTTTTCAAAGACTATAGAAAGGAAGGAACAGGGACTGAACCTGGTGATCAAAATCTTTTCTTGGCCTACTCAGCATCCAATCCAGAGACAGTCACTGGTGTCCCCAAGAATGAGGCAATTGTGGGCCATTAGAAATGAGTGATGCTTGTCACAAACCTTACAAAAAGGAGGAAATGAAGCACGGCAGCGAATAGCAACATTCCCTCGAGTGTTCCTTATTCGACAAGGGGCCAGAATGGGATTGAAGGGGAAATTTATGGGGAACCCCTTTTCCCACCACAAAATACGTCGCTTAAATTGTTGTATATGCCTGAAAGCTGGCTGTCTGGGGAGGACAGCAAAAATTCACATCACGTTTTCACAACTCTTAGAAGAATTCAAGTTCCTCACTCCAAAATAGTAGTACAATAGAACTTTTGACTTGAAAGGGATTATCCCAGCCTCTACACTTCAATCACTTCACCATCCAGCCAGAGAAACTGAGGTTCAGGAAGGTTAAGAGATAGCCCCTCAACACAACTGCTCTTTTCTGCAGCATACATATTACTTTGGGTTAGCTTATGCAGTATTAAATAATGTAGAAGGGATTTTTTCCTCCTATGGTATTGCTGAGGAAATCCCCACATTCTGATGATTTGTTTTTAATCAAGCAGATTAAATAAAAATACTGCAGTATTTTATCAAGGTGTTCTGGGGTTTAATAACCTACATGGTAGAATCATGAAATTGCCATAATAAAAAGAAATAGCTAGGGAATGTTTCAGGTGATGAAAATAATCTCTATTTGGAGGTAAGGGGTGGGGATTCCATGGGTGTACACAAAAATATTGAGTATCTGTCCATTTCCACGTATGAAATTATACTTCAATTACAAAAAAAAAAAAAAAGACATCAAGGGTCTCAGATTCCTTGTTCTACTGCTTAAAGGATTCCTGACCTCAGTCTAAGAGAAGTCATGTTTTAGATAAGTGTGTTTTATACCTACCCCATCATTTCCACATTTATACATGGAAAATTAGGAATTATTCTTAGATATGGTAGTTTTAAAAATACTATGATACCATGTGCTTTAGAGGCTCTTTTTAGAGCAGGTAAGTTAATTTTAGTCCAACTCAAATTAGAATATATTAGTAAAACCATCATCTTAATTTCTTTAAAAATATACAAATAAGTCTCGAAGACAAATTATAAAATAATCCCATATTAACTCATAATAATTACTTTCCAGGAAATACAAATTAAAACACATAATCGATGAGTTAATAATTCCTGGTGGCAATCCAAGCCAAATTACAATTTATTGAAATGACCAAGTCAAGGTTTATTTTTAAACTGCTGACACTGGGGCGCCTGGGTGGCTCAGTTGTTAAGCGTCTGCCTTCGGCTCAGGTCATGATCCCAGGGTCCTGGGATCAAGCCCCGCATCGGGCTCCCTGCTCGGCCAGGAGCCTGCTTCTCCCTCTCCCACTCCCCCTGCTTGTGTTCCCTCTCTAGCTGTCTCTCTCTCTCTCTCTGTCAAATAAATAAAATAAAATCTTTTAAAAAAATAATAAAAATAAAAAAATAAACTGCTGACACATACATTAAGTTTCCAGTAACGGATGAAGGCCATTTTTATTTTGGTTATAGGTAGGAGTCAAATTTCTGCAATTACTTAAAAGACTGACCTACCATTTTTGAAGGCCTTTAGGATTCATTAACAAAAGGTTACACACACACACACACACACACACTAATAATTCCATTTACTGGGGCAGCACTTTAAGTGGCAAAACCAGAGTTTTGTGCCACAAAACCATAGTCTCTCTGCCACGATTTCAACCAAAAAGTTGGATGATCTTAATTCAAACTGGACATGGGCAATAGTCATCTTGAGCTGAAAAGGCATTGAAAACATCAGTTTCAAAGTTTGGAAACTCTCCGGATATAAAATGAAACAGCAACAACTAAGAATTGTCACAATGTACAAGAGGCGACTTCCTCCCACCTTATAAAGTTCAAGATACATTTTCGGTTTAACCTAGCTTCTCTTTTTCATCATCTAACATTCTACTTTGATGTGTAGTGCCCTGGACTTCCTGTTACTACATCTTGATATTCTACTGCAAATCATGACTCATTCTTAAATCATAGAGAAACTCATCAAAATCCCAAATTTCACAGCACATATGAATTCAGTCTTCTACGAGGTCAGCATTCTTAGAACATTACTTGGGGCCACAGAGACACAAACACTGAACAAGTCCATGTAAAAAATTATGTCAATCTACTGTTGAGTCAACACATTTATTAGATCAATAAATGCCTGCTCTATGTGCAGTAACTTTAGTCTTGGTACTAGTTTTGAAAATGTGTTACATGGTATGTTAAGTAAAAATAAGTTACAAAACGAAGTATAGTGTGACTCCAATGAAAAGTTTTATGTGTGTGCGTGTGTGTGTGTGTGCACGCACACACATTCTAGAAGACTGAAAAAATACACACCAAAATGTTGACAGTGGGATTACGGGAGAGGTTTATATTTTTCTTCGTGGTTTTCTGAATCTTCCTAACATGATTCACATTAATATTTTTTCAAAACAGAAAAAAACCTACCTAACCTTTAGAAAATATGATCAGGCTAGTGCAATCTCAAAGAGGTTATAAATCAACCTACAAAGATAAAGGGGAGCTATGGATAACCAGGATATAAAAAGCTCTTGCCTGAAACATACAGAAAAATCTGACAGCAGTGGCAGCTTTCATTCAAATGACCCATGTGCTCGTGTGTGTGTGGTGTGTGTGTGTGTGTGTGTGTGTGTGTGTAGGTAGGTGGGTAGGTGGGAGCAGGCCCTTAGGAAGGCGCAGAAGCCAGCTGCCTGCACCCAGAGTGCAGCCAAACAGACAGAGAACCCACTGCTTTTAAAGTTTAATGAGGAACCCCAGTTCTGGGGAACAGGGAGATGGCTGAATCATTCTCTAGGACTGGAAAGGAGCAAAGCCATTAATTCAGAAGCAGTAATTCACCATCAGCCCCCCCATCCCCCCCAAAGAAAAGGACTCTACTCCAGGAAGTCACATCCTTGGATAATTTTTTTTTTTAGTTGTGGGTTTGTCAATAGGTAATGTTTTGCAACATTGGGGTTTTGAATCAGATAGATGTATAAACACAACTGGGTAGCACAAAGCACACAAAACCCAGTATCTGACAACTAAGAAAGGACTATTTTGATTTATATGCACTGACTGGAAGGACTTTAAAACCAATTTCAGGAAAAGATTCAAGTTCCAAAAAGTTACTACAAATATAAATTTCAAAATATGATCTCAGAGTTACATTTACTGTATATTAGCAGTTTTAAATTATTAATTTTTTTAAATAAGAAGAGGAGATCTTTAATAAATGTTTTAAGAAACTTCAAAATTCAAATGAGGTTGAAAAAAAAAAATCACTGTTCTCCTGTATCTGGACGATTGATATTCTAGTCTGAAAAGCATTAGTACCAAGTAAGTGAGGTTCAGAGATAGTCTAATTTAGCTCAAAAAGGTAAACCATCACAATTAATCATTTAAATGTCATTCTATGGCATATTACTGACCAAGAAGAGAGAGCGAGGGAGAGAAAATTCATGCACAGTGTTACATATGTGGCAGAAAAGTGCAACTGACAATTTGTAAATGTCCTATTCATTGAATGGATACAGGTAAAAGAGTATCATCATCGTTAATGTGAGTAAGAGTTTCTCACTGTGGGCACTACTGACATTTGGGGCTGGAAAACTATTGGGGCGGGGCTGTTCTGTACCTTGTTGGATGTGTAGCTGCATGCCTAACTCTCTACGGACTAGATGCCAAGAGCACCCCCTCTGGTTATGACAACCAAATGTCTCCAGATATTGCCAAATGTGACCTGGGGGACAAAATTACTCCCCAAAGTCTGTTTATCCAAACTGGTCTGTAGTTCACTCAAAGGGGCCTCTCCTGCAATCTGGAAAGTTTTTTTTCTTATCTATTTGTCATAAGTGCTGTGATCCTACCCATAGCTTTCAATGCAACAATTTACTGAGCATCTACTCTGTGCCAAGCTGTGTTAGGGACATCCTGTACTCATGTCCACTGACTCACACCCTGGGTGGGCTGTTTTTTGCACATGCTTTGCCACCAGAAGAGAAATACCAACACCTCAAAACCCCTCAGGAGTATGTCCTTGGGGAGCCTAGGTAGCTCAGTCGGTTAAGTGTCTGCATTCAACTCAGGTCATGATCTCATGGTCCTGGGATCGAGCCCGGCATCAGGCTCCCTGCTCAGCGAGGAGTCTGCTTCTCCCTCTGCCCTTCCCCCTGCTCATGCTCGCTCATTCTCTCTCTCTCTCAAATCAATAAAATCTTAAAAAAAAAAAAAAAGAGTATGTCCTCAAGCAGCATGTCCTTGTCAATACAGGAACCCCACAGTTCCATTCAGGTTCCTTAAAATTCCTTACCCTTTTAAGCAACTCTACACATTTCCAACATTTAAAGGTTCAAAAAAGGGGGGGAGGGTAAGGCCATAAGGCCTTTGCTATATTTGGCATAGAAAGACCATCAGGGTTTTTGTAGGCAGGATCATTACTGGAAACTCTAAAAACACTTATGGACAGTCTTCTTCACTGTCTGACCCACATGCCCTCCTAACACAATTTGTAATTTTATAATCCCCATAAATTGAAACTCATAACTGACCTATCCCAAATAAATGTGTGCCACAGACAGAGAAAAAGGGAGAGAGATCAGAGGGCATTTTGTTTGGCAATAAAGCAATAAGGCTCAGAAATCGATTTGAGCTCATTAATAGATGCCTGGAACACGCTTTAGTTTCTCACCTCCTCTGGCTCCCTCACCCCCCCGGGGCCCCCTCCAACAAAGACACAAGCACAGATGAGAGAGGATGGGGGTGTCTGAGCTGCTTGGGCAATAGAAACTTCACACGCACACACACACCGTACGCACAACCAGGAAAGAAAAACCTTTAAGTCTGAAATCCAAAATGGCCCAAGTGACTTTAAAGTTTTCAAGATACTGCCCTGAAAAAGGTTGTCGGGCAGCTGCACCTCTAAGTAAATAAAGCGGTGACTTGTGTCCCTCTGCAGCGCACGGCCCGCCCGCCCCCCCCCCCCCCCGCGGGGCTGACAGTGGTTGCACAAAACCCCTCCTGTGCCGAGCAGCGGAAACTCCTAATGAGATTAGTTGGTGTGTGTGCAGACATTACTTAGCAGTGACTAAAGGGGCTCTCTCTTCCTGCAGCAGCCAGTGGAAAATTCAGGGCACTTTTTCCCCCTGCAGCAGCAGAATCCCTGTAAACCCTCTCCCCAGCCAACTCCAACAACAACTCAGCCTCCCCCAGCCCCCCTCCGGCGGGGGTGCTGGGGGTAGTTAAAGACTGGCCAGGGGCTTCCAAACGCGGGAGGGTAGGAGGGGGCCGGCGGGGAAGGGGCGGGGGACCCCTCGAACACTACAAAGGAAACTGTAAAAGGCGCAAATACATAAACCTGAGAAGGAGCAAACCAGTTTCTTTGTGAGCTCCTCTAGTGAGTCATTTTCAAGATGCTGTCGGCTGCCAGTTTCAAAGCGGAAGCGCATGGCAATTAGTCTTGCCGTTTCCAGACAAGCCAGAAACTCTCCCGACACTCGTTGTTGTTTTTTTTTTTTTTTTCTAAAAAGCCCCTTTTGCAGTTTCTGAAATAACATTTCTTACTCCCACCCCCACCCGCCACCTAAATGCAGCCTGTCCTCAGGATGATTCGGTTCAGAAAACTGTAACAAAACCGAGACCTCTTGTCTTTTTTAACTCTCCAAAATTTTAATTCCTCCGCCCAAAAGTTACAGTAGCATTACAGGCCAACATTCAGTTGCAAGCTGAAGAGCCCCTTCCTAAAGAGCTGGGGGCTCCCAGACCGTCTGCTGCCCGGTCCTTCGCCAAAATCGTGTCCAGTAAGGACTCTGCTGGCTTTTAAAGGTCCACCTGGGCGTGCGCCTGGGGGCGATGACCCGGGCGGGGGTGGGAGTGGGGGGTCACCTGCCGAACGAGAAGGGACGCGGCCCCCAGCCCCGCGTCTTCGCTCCCTACGCCCTCGGCTTCCCCCCTCCACCCTCGTTCTCTCCCCGAATCGGAGCATCGGTGCCCACTGCCACCCCAGGGGAGTCCCGGCCCCAGCTGGAAGGTCGGCGGTGGTCCAGCATCCAGGCACGCAGTCTGCCCCGTCGCCGTCCCTCCCAGGGACCCTAAGTCTCACCGTGCCCTCCTCCCCGCCCCCCCCCCCGCGCGCCCCCTCCTCCGAGCTGCAGCACAGCCCCAGGGCAGGGTGCCGCCGGCGCAGGGTCGGACGCGGCGCGGAGCTCCAGCGGGGCCGGCGGCGCGGGCGTTGGAGCATCCCCGCGGCGCCCCCTCCCCAGGGCCGCAGCCCACCCCGCGGCGCCCACCAGCCCCACCCCCACCGAGCCAAAGAAAAGAAAGAAAAAGCACCCCGACGAAACTTTGCAACTGTCCGAGCAACAGGCAGAAACCCTGCTACCTACCCAGATGTGGGGGAGCTTTCAAGATCCTTCTTCGGGGGAATTTCTAGGAGGAACCGGGCGAAAGCCCCCGACTTTCCATGCTGACAGGCGTCTGCAGACGGTCTGTTGCTCTTGTAATGAGATCCTGATTTTTCCCCCCTTTTTTTTCTTTCTCTCGCTCCTCTTTTTTTTTCCTCTGGTGTGTGTGTGAGAGCAGGAAGTTGGAGCAGTCAGGCCGAGCCGGCTCACTTCCTTTACTGCATTATTCCCCAGGCGGTGTGCAGTCTGTGTAAACAGGCTTTTCCGCCCCGCGCCGCGCTCCCCGGCCGCGGCTGTGCGCCGGGGCTGGCCGCCGAGGCCCGCGCATACTCCGCCGCCTGCGCCCCGCGCGCTCGCCCCGCACCGCGCCGCGCCCCCGCCCGCCGCGCGCCCCGCTTCCTGCTCGGCCACCCCAGGGGAGGAGCCTCCGGACCCTCTGCGACTCCGGGCGGCCGCAGCCCCTCCCCAAGGCGGGGGGGGGAACTGCTCGGCCAGAAACCCAGAGAAGCGGCAGCCCCCACCCCCACCCCAACCGGGGCGCGCGTGGCGACCCCGGGCGGCGGCGGACCCGGGGATCCCTCCTCTGCCCGCAGGGTCCCTGCGCCGGGCACTGCAGTGGGGTCGCGCCTTGCCCAGTTGGCCTGGGCTGGAAGGCCCGAAGCGGAGAGGCCGCTAGACTGGCTGTTTTCTGTTAGCTGGAATGGCTGAGTTGTGGGGCAGTGGGGCACGGGGAGTGGGGTGCAGCGTTAGGTGGCTCTAGGCACAGAGCTGCTTTTAGCGTGGGTGGGGACGTGACTGCTTAGGATGAGATGTTGGATGTGCAGAAAAGGAGGCACGATTTCTGTCTGGGGATGCACACAGTTCCTGTCTGGGATTACAAAAAAAAAAAAAAAAAAAAAGCCAGAGCTCAGAGTAGGGGGCCCACTTTGGGGAAAAGAATGAGGAGCCATAAACTGGAAGCCAGGATTCGCCAGGAAGAGATCTTTCTGGCCATTCACTATGGCCTACCGCAGGCCCAACCTTTCCTGCCTTCTAAGGAGCTCCAGAGGGAAATGAGCAGCCACCCTGGGGCTAAGTGACTGAGGCTTCAGAAGGAGGCTCTGTGGTCGCAAGGCAGGACTACACAGCGCGACGTCCCTCGGGGACGGCCCACCCGGAGGACTCAATTGCCCTGAGGCTGAGGGGGCCTTTGGAAGGACCCCTTACCCCCACCTCTGTTCCAATCCCAACTGCTCACCTTCCGGATCCCTCCATTTCTGTGCCTCCACGCCCTAGCCCGGCGGGCCGCTGGTTCTCAAACTTGAGTGTGCACCAGCATTAAAATACTGGTTGCCTGGGCCTCACCTGCCAGAATATCTGATTCAGTAGATCTGGGGCAGTTCTCAGGCCGGGTTTACTGTTGGGAATCACCTGGGGAGCGTTTTGAAGACTACTGGTCTCTACGCACAACCCAAACCAATCAAGTCAGATTCCCCATTTTGTTGTTTTCGTTTTTTTTTTTAAGATTCTTTTATTAATTTATTTGACACAGAGAGAGAGCACAGCAGGCAGAGCGAGAGGGAGAAGCAGATCCCACCCCCACCCCCGGCAGAGAGCCGGGAAGTGAGGCTCTATGCGAGGACCCTGGGATCATGACTTGAACAGAAGGCAAATGCTTAACTGACTGCGCCACGCAGGCGCCCCCCACCCCCGCCCCCACATTTTGTTTCTTATTTTTGCAATTTTTTCTAAAGATTATTTGCTCATGAATCTTTCACGTCTACTAAACTGTGGGTTTCTAAAGGGTAGGCATTGTATTTTACTCTAGTTTGTGCCAGCTCTCCACCCCTAAGTGCCTGTCAGAGCACCTGAGGCGTAGGACAGTCCATCTCCCAGCATTTGCTTCCGGGCTGGTATGGATAGTTCACTGAGAGGTGGGAGGAGGCCTGCCAAATCTCTGAAAAGGGTGGGAAACCATGAGGTCTGAGAGGTGGGGGCAAGATAGGAGAGCAGAGAAGGAGAATGTATGGGGAAAAGAGCTGTTTATCAACCCCTGATTTTCTACAGCTAATTTTACACGTTAGGGATTATCCTTGTAATCCCTCGCTGGCTTCCCTTGTCATTCGGGAGAGCTCACTCCGTGTCCCCGTGTGATCCAGTGATCTGTGGACCGGGAGAATGTAAACTTACTTTATTAGCCTTCTCTGGGAGGAAAAAAAAATCACACACACAATTGAGAACATCTTGTTGCTTTATTTTAAAAAGTATATGCCAAAGCCAAACACAAGTATATTTTAAACCAGTGGCTTTCATGATTTTCATTGTATTTTTTTGCGATAAATCTTTGTAGAATCCTAATATGTATGACAAAAAAACGTGTACATGTCTTCATCAGGCAGTTGGATTGTTTTGAAGAAGCACGCCCCTGTTTAAAGCACTCCTGAAACATTTATGGGCAGCCCTAGGGTTTCTCTGGTCAAATGAAGGCCTCTTAAGTTTTCCTGGTGTTTGAGATTGTGCACACCACTGCTCCCAGCTCTCCACATGAATGAGTAATTCAGAGCTGACTCTGCTCTTCCTCCTGGCACAGGGAATAACTTTTACTTTTAGGTGTCTCCAGCGTCTGTCCTTTGCATTCTCAGGGAAAACTGCTGTCTTAGCTTGGACTGCTATAACAAACACCATAGACTGAAGAGCTTAAATAACAGACCTTTATTTCTCATAGTCCTGGAGGATGGGAAGTCCAAGATCAAGGTGCCTGCAGATTTGGTGCTTGGCGAGAACACTCTTCCTAGCATGGCCCCCTCTTGCTGTGTTCCCACATGGCCTTTTTTCACACACGTGGGGGTAGAGAGGGAGGAAGCAAACCCTCTGGTGTCTCTTCTCATAAGGACACTAATGAGGTCCTTTAATAAGGACACTCCCACATGGGAGCTTCACCCTCATGACTTCATCTAAACCTAATGATCTCCCAAAGCCCCCACCTCCTAATACCATCACATTGGGGGTTAGGGCTTCAGTGTTCACTTTTGGGAGACACAAACTTTCAGGCCATAACAACCGCTATTTTTTTCCCCAGGCTTTCCTGCCCACTATCAAAAAGTAGCCAAGAGGTGTGGCATTTAGGATTGTATGATCCACACTCTTCTTTCTATGCTTTTGTTGTAAAATGAATGGGAGTTAAGACTGCATGCGCTGTGAGTAGGAATTCTTTAGGAGCCCCTTTGAGCAACTAACAAGGCCCAGGCTCATTCATTTCCACTGGCCAAGAGAGTGTTTGGCTCTCTTAGCTTTGATAAGAAGAGCTGAGATCTCAACAGAGATGGAGTTAGCAGCGTGATGTGTTGGAGGGTGCTGGGGCCCAGTGGAGGAGGGCCAGCCTAACCAAACCCTATGGATAAAAAGTGAAAAAGGGCTGGGTCTCCAGCATAAACTAGAAGCCCTGGTTCCAGGAGAAGGGACGTATTAGTCAGCTTTTGCAGGGATACTGCAATGTGACAAACAACCCCAAGACTCAGTGACTTACAACAAATGGGTCTGGGTTGGCTGGGTTTTTGTCTGTTTCACACATCTTTTCATTCTGGGACCTGGGCTGAAGGAACAGATTTGACTTGAGACATATGGTTCTCTAGAAAGGCAGGAGCTCAAGAGAGGTGAGTGGAGACACATGAGGCCTCTTAAAACGTCTGCTTAGAATTCTCACCCCCTCACTTTGACTCACAATCCATTGGGGAAAGCAAGTCAGATGGCCAAGTCTAAAGTCAGTGGGACTGGGGGAAGGACAGGGAGGGAAAGGAGAATTCTGAACAAATAATACAATCTACCACAAGAAAAAATGCATGTTGGATATACAAAAATAGCAAATCTGTCAGATCCTTCATAATTTAACATTTCACAATGTATAACAGAATGGGATGCTTTGAAAAGTAAAAAAATAAAATATGGATGAGGAAGCATAATTAGGGCAAGAGATGAAAATAAGTTTTAGAAAATATCAACTAAAATATTCTAGAATATAGCAGAACGAATCATATATAAAACTTATGAATCGATGGTATTAAACATGAATTGATAAATTTTGGAAGAAACTCAAAAGTGGTTTGCCATCACTGCTTTGAAGACTGCGTCAGTTATGGAGGAATATGGCGAGGGGCTGGGAATGGAGAGCCAAAGCCTGATGGGAAGACAGCCCGCTCAGGTGGAAAGTATACATTTCCAATCAGGAATTTTGGGATCCAGTCCCTTACCTGACTTGTTCTAGCTATGTGACTTGACTAGGTCCACTCACCTTCTTTGAGCTTGCATGAGCATCAGTTTTTACAGATTTTTACAGTGAATGCCAATTTTACATTAAAACAACATGTGTTATAGCCTAAGATTCAAAGACATTCATGAACTTCATTTGAAAGAGTACTTAAAAGAATTTTATAGACTTGTAGGCAGACCCATGTGGGAGTCTGCTTTCCTCCTTTTGTGTTGTTAGAGGTCTTTCAGTGGGGACATTTGAGAAGCATTGATTTGGACCATCTTTTTTGCACTCAGACTGGCCACCCATTGGCACGAGGTTGGCAAATTATAGCCCACAGGGTCTGCTGCCTGTTTCTATATGACTTTTGAGTGAAGAAGAATTGACTTCTTTTAAAAGTTTTTAATTGTGGTAAAACAAACAAACAAACAACAACAACATACATTTACCACCTTAATCTTTCTTTTTTTTCTCTTCTGAAGTGGTACATGCCACTTCCACTAATACATTTCATTGGTCAAAGAAAGTCATCTGGCCAAGCGTAACATCAATGGGATGGGACTGTAATGCCCCTACAGGGGAAGCATGGTAAGGAGGAGCTACAAGGAAAGGATGATGAATGTTTTTACATTAGTATAACCTACCCAATAACTGTTCAATGCTATAAGTTTTTACTCACTCTTCCACTCTCACAAGTATTTAATGCTTTCTCCGCTCCTTCAGCCTCCAATACTTCTAATCCCATCCTACTCCCTGTTGATGACCTTGCATCCCATTTCACTGAAAAAAAATCAAAACAATCAGAAGAGAAGTCCCAAGTGATCCCACCTACCTACCTACCTGCATTTGTAGTCAAATATGCTACCTTCCCTTGGATTAACTTCCCACACTCCTACTTAGGGCTGACCCCTTCATTGGTCTATACATCGTATTACCTCCACCTACTCAAATTCATTGCCCCAGCTACTCTTTCCTTACTTCCACATTGTCGGTTTCTACCCTGTGCTGGAGAGTTCCCATCAGCATGCCAACATGTAATTTTTCCAATCTTAAAAAAAACAAATTACCTTGACCTTGTTCCCCCTCATGATACTTCTCTATTTTGATTTCTCCTCTTTGAAAGGGCAGTTTATGCATGCCGTCACTATGTTCTCCCTTTTAATTCTCTCCTGAACCCACTACCCTATTCATGTCTCAGTGACCTCAATGTTGTTAAGCCAACAGCCGGTTCTCAGTCCTCACCTTCCTTGAGCCAACAGCAGCCTGGAAATAATTTCTCCACTTGCCGTTAGACAGCACACGTACCTGGTTTTCATTCTCTCTCTCTGACCACTGCTTCCCAGTGTTTTTGTGTTCTCCTTCCCCATTTCCCTGACTCCCCCTTGGTGGAGTACTTTAGGAAGCAGTAATGGGTTTCCTTTCCTCTGTCTATACGCTCTCCTTTGCTAAATTAATCCAGGCTTATGACTTTTAAGCACATTCTACTTGCTGCTCTCTCAAATGGATAACTTAAGCATGGACCCCTCCCATTAACTCCATCCTTGTAAATCCAGTGCCTATTTTATGTCACCAATTGGATTTCTGATAAGCATTTCTTTTTTTTTTTTTAATTTTATTTATTTATTCATGAGAGACAGAGAGAGAGAGAGAGGCAGAGGGAGAAGCAGGCTCCCAAGAAGCAGGGAGCCCGATGTGGGACTCGACCCCAGGACCCTGAGATCATGACCTGAGCCGAAGGCAGACGCTTAACCATCTGAGCCACCCAGGCGCCCTCTGATAAGCATTTCTAATGTAACATGTCCTAAAATCATCTCAAACTTCCCCCAAACCTGCTTCTCTTATAGACTTTCTCATCTTGGTAAGTGGCAATTCTATTCATCCATGTGTCCCAGCCAAAACCCTTGTAGCTATTCTTGATTCTCCTCTTTCTCTCCTTCAGAATATCTGTGTGACCCATCCACAAATTCTGCTAGCTCTACCCTTCAACAGATATTTTAAAAATTTGATCACTTCTTACCAGTTCTGCTGTTATCACTGAAATCCAAGTCACCCTTGTCTCTCTCATGGATCATTGCTATAGCCTCTTACTTGGTCTTCCTGTGCCATCTTAATCATTTCCAAGTACACAGTGTGGTAGTGTTCAGTGTATTCCTGTTGTTGCGTAACCAGTCTCTAAAACTTTTTCATCATGCAAAACTGAAACTGTAGATCCATTAAACATAGCTTCCCACAGCCTTTGCCCTAGCCCCTGGCAACCATCATTCTACATTCTGTTTCTATGAATTTGACTACTTTAGATACCTCATATAAGTGGAGTCATACAGTATTTATCTTTTTGTGACTGGCTTATTTCCCTTAGCATAATGTCCTCGAGGTTCAGCCATTTGTATCATGTGACAGGATTTCCTTCCTTTTCAAGGCTGAATAATATTCCATTGTATGTAGGTACCACTTTTTAAAAAACCATTATCTGTTGAAGGACATTGTCTGTCCATCTGTTGATGGACATTCGGGTTGCTTCCACCCCTTGGCTATCATGAATCATAAGAGTTTACATTTTTAAACTGTTGAAAACACGGGGTGCCTGGGTGGCCCAGTTGGCTAAGCGTCTGCCTTCAGCTCAGGTCATGGTCCCAAGGTCCTGGGATCGAGCCCCACATCAGGCTCCCTGCTCCCCTGAAAGTCTAAGGTTGAGCCTAGGATCCATATTTCTCCACCCAGGCATCCTCTCTCCCCATGAAACCCTTGTAAATGTTTTCCTCATCCTTTGCAGTGAGCTCAAACCCTATCTCCTTTGAGAAGTCTTCCAAGACCCACCAGATGAAGTACATGGGCCATTTCTCCTAAACCCCCAGAGCATAGTGTTTGAACTTTATGGCTTAGCATTATTCATATGACTGTTGTACCACCCCCAACATTCCATCTCTAGATCGCCAATGCCTGCCAAAACATGCTAAATTGTTGTTGTTGTTGAATCAATCAATTCATCAGTAATAATATTTTGGTTGGATCACTCAATTTACTGATAATAAAAGGAATGATATACCATAAAATTTTGTAAGTGATGTTGGACAGTACTGATTGAGATGTGAACCATCATCAGAAGGGAAAACAATCAATGACTTTGGGAAGGCATTAAAATGGATTCCAAGCCTCAGATTTTTTTAATTTCAAAACTGATTGAAATTCATTAACCCTGTAACCTCCATACTCACCCCAAATTTCCATTGTACCAGTAGAGAGGAAGGGGGAATAAAACACAGCGTTCGGGTGTCACAACTCCACGAACTGTGAGTCACTGCTGTAATTTCCAGGATGAGTAGAGCGAGACACGGTCCTGACCTGCTGCTAGTCAAAATCGCTTCCTGCATGATAGAAATGTGATGTCCAGAAAGATGCAAATGGTCTTGGGCCTTTTCTTGTTTCAGTGATACCCAGCATTCCTGTGTAAACAACTGCTTTGTATTTTAAATGTGTCGATTGAGAACACAGGGTATTTGATCTCTTGTTTGGATCCGAGGTGTTGCACAAGCCTTGGTAGGAAGCTGCAGTCCTTCCTAGGCAGCACTGGACAGAGGAGGCCCAGGAAGGAACCACCCGGTGGGTAGGACGTCATGCTGTGCAGTAATGGTCAAGAGAGGTAAGCGGCTATTCAGGGGGTTTCAAAACTAACTCCTTAATGGTAGAAAAAGCTAAGAGGTTGATTATCACCTTTTAAAAATCGCTGAAACTCGAAAGAGAATAGTAACTTGAGAGCAGCCAAGGAAGGCCTGGGGCCACAACTAGGCTGGCCAGAGATAATAGTAGGATAGGAGTCTTCAGAGCATGTAGAAGCTCCTGGGCCAAGACCAATGATCCAATCCCTTCTCGAGGGGCCGGTTGCATGGGTTGATAGGCTTTGTCTAGCGAGGCTGGAGCCCTGCGAGGGTTTGGATACTAAATCAGAATAAATGGAATTGTTTCACGTGAAACTTCAGGATATTCTGAAGCCAAGCACCTGCTCCTGTTGCAGCCCAGCACAGAGACGGGGAGAGGGCGTTTTCCCCACATTGGCATTGAACCTGGTACTCTTTGCCATCGTGAGGAAGCCCCTGAACAAGGGAGCCAGAGAATAAAGAACACGGGCAAACATGCTCCTAAGACCCCTGTGGGACACCCTGAATCCCTCATGTCCAGTAGGAAAGAGAGACGGAAGGTGTCACACTGGCAAGTGTAGGAGAAAAACCAGGAATACTTGGCCCAGCTCCTTCCTTCTTCCTCTTGGGATCCTGCTTGTCCCAGGAACATACAGTCTCTGTTCTCCATGCTGGGGGAGGCCTGCAATTTTCCAGCTTGGCCCAGGTAGGTAAGTTTAACCTGGGAATGAAACAACATCTAGCCAGTGCCCGTTCATGGAAGGTTCATCCTCCAGTTTAGCTTTTTCAGTGGTAAGACTGTCATTTGGCTCTCCATCCAACTGGCTCCAGTGTCTCTCTGAGTTGTTTCTGAAATGGGACCTGGAACAGAGGTGGTATTTATTGGGCTGGGGATTTACCCGCCCAGCTCATGCACGACACCACTCTTGGAACTCTGAGCAATAGCTGGAGTATACTGTGTTTGCAGGGCTGAGTTGCCACAGAAGCAGGCAGAGGTTAAACAATGTCATCAATGAGGCATCCTTGGTCCCAGGGGCCTCATGCATCCCCACAAGTTGACAAGGCTCTGAACATAATCCAAAGATGGAGGAGAAGAAAAACGCCATTCAGCAGGCTGCTGTCCAGAAGCAGGCACCATGGTTTGAAGGTAAAGGAAGCTGGGTGATGTCACGCTATTGAACTAGCTTTAAATTAATCCACTTCTGTAGGGCCCTGTGAGGGTTCTGAGGATCGAGGCTAGAGTGAAATGAAGGGGAGTAGCATCTTCTCCCTGGAAAATGTCAGCAAATACTCTTAACAAGGGGTGAGACCTGATAATATTACATCCATCCCCCTTCAGCCAGCCCCATAGCAACATACATGTGTTGAATAAATGCCATGGATACTCAGGGAGGAAAAATTATTATTAGAAAATGTATATAATGCCTCAGTCCAGAAAGTACCATTGAATAGATGAACTCAATCGGCCCCTAATAGCACGAATCCTGTGTTACATTTGATACAACCCGAGGAGTAGAGATATTCAATGATCTAGCTCAAGGTCACACAGTAAATGAGGGACTGCAATTAAAATCCAGGTTTTCTGGTAAAAATCTAAATCCTTTCCACTAAACTTCGCTGTGTTACAACAGAGGACCACAGTACCTAAAGAAAAGGAGCCCAGGAAGGAGAGGCAGAGAAACCACCGGAAGTGCAGGTTCTCCCACCAACTTGTCTTCCCACCTTCCTTAGATTCAGCCCCTTCCCCTGGAAAACCGTGAACTGAGTGCATTGGAGCAGAAAGCGTCTAAGACTCTGACATGCTGTGAAGGTCCTGCATGGTTCTTAGCATTAGCTCACCTCCCATCTCAGTAACTCAGAGCAATTCTGCTTCAGAAGCCCATGCACAGGATCCGCTCAGGGGAAGACGGGGGCATTTCCATCTGCCACCTAGAGCAACGAATGGAAAACTTCCACTCCAACCTACAGTAGGAAATTAAGTTTATATTTGAACCCAATGCACACATACATGGACTTGAAACAGGTTTCAGAAAACAATTTTTTTTTTACTTCTTTTCTAATGTTTACTGTATGATAGTTTCTGATATTTTCTATCCTATTTGTTTAGCAAATGTTGGCTGTCGCCCACCAATTTGATTTTATGAGCCATGAATGGTATGACACACACAGATTGGAAAGCTGAAAATTGAGAGGTGGTGGTGGTGGGACAGAGCATGGGAAGACAGGATCACAGAGGCCAGAGAGGGCAACTAGGAAAATTGGCTATCATGCCAAGGGAAAGTATGTGGCTGCGTGGTGTGAGTCAGTGTCCTTCTAAACATCTCCTCATGCTTTCACATATGTCTTCTGTCTCCCCAGGCACCTTCCCACCTCTGTCATGAAGGTATCTTCCCCAAATGCAATATTTAAAGGGTACTTTTGAACGCCCTAGCTTGGTTTATCACTGGCTTATGAGCTGGTCAGTCAACAAGTTGCCTGAGGAGCACTCGCTTGTGTACGTTACAGGCTGCTATCCTTTTCATGGTGGGACATGTGATATTTTAAGGGGGCGGCGCATGACATGGCCAGGGGTTACCAGCTAAAGGCTGATTTAGCTAGTGCTCTGTGGATAGCATCACCTTGGTGATGGTCTGAGCCTGAGCTAGCAGGGGGAGAAAGTGGGTCTATACTTCTGAGTGTGGCCCTTTGGTCTTGGGCTTTACCACACAAGGCCTCATACATAGCTCGGATGTTATCACCAAATGATCTTACTTATGCAGTCACAGAGACAGCCAGACAAAATCAATGGAAGGCATTCATCACACATCCTTAAATTTCCATCCTATTCTCCAACTACACCGCTTAAAGTGCACTAATATTTTTGTGGGTCCCTAATTTATATCTAGCTAGCACAATATTATTGCACTGTGTTTTCTTTGTAAAAAGCCAACATTAGTTCAAGGCAAACAATTAAAATACACCACAAGTTTTATAACTATCTTTTAGCATTTGTTCAATTTGTAATATACCCAGAACATCAAAAAATAGTCGCGGTCTATGCCTTTCTCAACTTTGAGAGGCCCCACCCCCAGGGAAGATCAGATTTTTGGTGACACAATTTTCTTGGTATATCTGCAAGTGAATTCACTTATAATAGAGAACATTCCTTTCTCAGAGTGACTGAAATGCTTGTCTCTCCTGCCAGAGAACCCCCTCGGTAACCAGAAAGCCAAATTAACATTTGAGAATTTGTTGCTTGGTGATCCACAATAAAAGCACCATGAAGTGAATATTTTATCATAGAGGGTGCTCTCTGGTAAACAGAAAACACCCATTTCCCAAATACATTGCCCCAACTCTACATTCTGCTGGACAGTCAGGTCGAAGATGGCCTTTCTCTTTGTGCTCCATTCTTGACCACACCATGTTCGGACTGAACATTCTTTCTTCAGATATTAAACTCTAGTCAAGTGGCTGTTCTAGGAGGCCTTGAAGATGTCCATTTTCTTCCCCTCACATGTAGAGTTAATTTGTTTAGTTTAATTTTCCAAGAGAAAACTCACTTCCAAGCCCCAGGTCAAACCTCCCTGTAGGCACCACACACTCCCAACCTGACATGGAACAAGACAGACACCGTGCCCGACCTTGAGGATTTACCAAGCTAAAATGGTGGGTTCAACCAAGAAATCTGTTCTAAACAGATAAACCGGAGGCAGCGTGGTTTGGTGGAGAGACCCATGTATTCAACAGCCTAGGCTTTCCTTCCAGCCCTGTCTTGTGATTTTAGGGAAGACACTCAGCCTCCTGTCTTGAAAATGGTGGGCCTGAGGTGGGAGGTGGTTCAGAAAACTTCTCATGACTAGAACTCATTCATTCAGTCATCAGATATGATTCCTGCCTCTAAGGGACTTCCAACCTATAGCTTCCAGCTCTAAAATTTCATGTTTCAAAATACAATGATAATCAGAGAAGTTTATTAGTGCAAGGATAGGTTGACCAGCTTAGTAAGGCCACATGCTGCATGGGAAGGGCTCCCACCATGGAGGCAAATGGTCCTGGTTCCACGAGCTGGGCAAGTTCCTTTATCACTTTCAGTCTCCGTTTCTTCTTCTATAGAATGGGTGTAATAAGATCTACTTTGAAGCATTGGGAGGATTAGAGCTAAAAGGCACAAAGTACCTCACACATAGTAAGCATTCAATGAACCACCTCTCCCAGTTTCACTCTTGACCCTCAACATCCATTCTCCATCCAGGCAGCCAGACTGATTTTTTGATTGATCTTTAAAATGTAAACTGTATCCTATCACTTAGGACACTCCCATGTGCCCACCCAGGTGTGTGGGTTCTCACCTCTGCATATGGTGGCCTCCAGGGCCCTGCATGATCTGGCCTCTGCCTCCCTCCAGCCCTCACCACTCCCTCCAAGAGACCACATGCCTCCTCTCTGCTCTCAGATAAGGTAAGTTTACCTCAGGACCTTTGCTCTTTTCATTTCCTGAAGAATTCTTGGTTCCTCACCAATCAGATTTCAGCTCAAAGGTCATAAGGTCAAAGAGGGCTTTGGTGTCTATACACCCTCAGTCCAGTCACTCTAGCACATTTTTCCATTTCATTTTTGTAACCCCAGCCCCAAATTTTCTTATTGGCTTCCTGGAGTATTGTCTGCCCTGTCTCCCTCAAGAATATAAATTCCCCAGAGGTAGATTCCTTGTTTTATTCACTGTATCCCCAAAACAGAGGCAATGCCTGACACATAATAGGTGCTCAATAAGTATTTTTTGAATTTATGTTGTTGTAATTATTACCATTATCATTGATGGCTGCAATTTATCTGAGAAGAGATCCCTCAGGTAATGTTTGAATCTTGAGCCGGAAGAGGAAACTAGTTTTATGCCGGAAACACAAAGCTGAGGAGGACTAGTGGGAAACTCAGGAATCAGGAGGAAGGAGAACGTAGGCCTGGAGGGGGCCTTTCAGTGCAATAAAGAGACTGTTGGATTTTAAGCTAAGAGATCTGAATACTAGGCCGAATTTTACCACAAGCTACCCCAGTCCTAAACTCCTCAGGCCTTAGTCTCTTCATATGTATAATAAAAAAAAGTTCAGAACTAACTGGCCTTAAAAGTTCCCCAAGTTTGTGCCTTTAGGACAGGGCCACTTCTGTGGTAGCCCAGAAAAGTAGTTGCATGAGATGCTATGGAGAAGCAGTGGAGGAGGGAGAGACGAGTGGGTGCCTCCCGGCGAGCACCCACTCTGATCCACTCCAGCGCCAGCCCTTCCCTCAGGGCCTCCCTTCCCAGACAGAGCCAGGCACAAGGCAGCCGCTCACGAGGTACTGACTGAGCGAATGAATGGAACCACAGAGAGGGGGGACTGACAGCCCAGTGACTCAGAAGGAAGGACCACTGAATCACCAAGCCACTTCCTGTCTTGCTCAGTGTCTTCCAAGCCAAGTCCTAACAGGGTGGGAAGGTGGCACAGTGTTTAAGCTCTAGTGGGTCTATAGGAAACAGTGCCACACAGAGAAGGCCCTTCAGGGTCAAGGGTGTGGGGAGCAGGGGAGGAAACAAAATAGTCACTTAACCTTTCAAGTTCTTAGCAGCAAACCCTAACATACAGCTAAAAGATCATACAGCCTGATTCCTTTTTCAGAGCAATCAAGTCAGTTTCTAGAATGTCAGCTATAAAAGGGGCTGTATCAGCTATCTAGTCTTGTGTAACAAAGCACCACTTAGGTGGTGAAAGCAATAGCCATTTTATTTGCTCGCAGTTCTGTGGGTCAGCGATTTTGGCTGGGCTCAGTGGAGCGGTTCCACTGTGCTCTTGCATGGGATCACTCATATGACTGGGTTCATCTGGCGACTTAACTGGGTTGGATGGTCTAACTCCATGTCTGCTGGTTGCTGCTGGCTTCTGGCTGAGCCTTTCTCATCCTCAAGGAGACTAGCCTGGGCTTATTCGCATGACTGCAGCATCATTTCAATAGGGTAGGAGCAGACGCAGAAGGCCTCTTAATGCTGAGACCCAACCATAGTGTCCCTTGTGCTCCATTCTATTAATCAGAGCAAGTTACAGCGCAAGCCCAGAGTCAAGGGGAGGGGAGACAGACGCTACCTCCTGATGGAAGAAGGAGCCAACTTACATTGCAAGGGAGACAAACATGTAGGGATGGAAGAAACTGTGGCCGTCTCTGCCAACAATCTACTGCAGAAGCCTCGAGGCTCACGCAGGGCTCTCATCACACACACACAGGTGCAGTGACTTGGTCAAGTTCAGAGAGTTAGTGGCACATGTGGGATGGGGACCTGCGTCTCTGTCCAGTGTTCCATGCCTTCAAGAGCCTCTTGCATCTGCAGCCTTATCTTCTTTATCCAAACCTATTGACAGAGCCAGTCTTCAGAAGCACCCCACTTCTCAGCTTTCCTGCTTTAGATTTGCAGACCAATCCAGTGGCAGATGTAGGAACTGAGTCCTTTTCCAAGGCTACAGCTGCCTTCACGCCATGAATCTCCTTAATAGAAAAGGAGATCCCAGTCCATCTTCTGGTCCCTTGGGAGCCTGTTGGGCCCCCAAGCCTCAGGGAGATTTGACAGGGCTTTTCACTGGGCTCTGTTACAGTCACTTAATGCAATAGCACTTTGTAGTTATAGTTTTTAAAGCAATAGGTCCCTAGAATATCTTGAAAAGGTAGCAAACCCATCTGTTAGACACAGTGTGACTGTCAAGAATTAGTTCACCAGAACAGCTGCTGAAAATGAAGCCTGAGGGAATCATCATCATCATCTAATATTTATTGAGCTTTAACTACATCTAAGCATTGCTTCAGCATTGACACGTACCAGCTCAGTAATTCTCATAACCACCACATGACATAGGGATTATTGCTACCCCTGTTCATAAAACTGCTCTCTTAAATGTCACCTTTGTGTCCAATTGCCAAATCTAAGATCTTATTTATAGCCTTTCGCCTTTTCAACTCTGCATAATTTGAAAATACTTATTCAGTCCTTCATCCACACATTCGTTCTATTGGGTGATGAGACCTGGTCTCCAAGTAGGTGATAATCGCAGTAAGCAAGTTAAAAACATTTCTTGCCTTCATGGACCTTCTTGTCTGGGGAGATGGATAGGCACTGAATAAGCAGCAGCCTGAGGGTTGTGAAGAGGGAGGTGAGGGGGGCTGTCGCCTGCGTGGCTCAGTCGGTTAAGCATCTGACTCTTGGTTTTGGCTCAGGTCATGATCTCAGGGTCCCAGGATTGAGCCTTCTGAAAGATGAGTCTTCCTTCCCTTAGTTTCTGGGAATTGAAACTCTCCAGATTCTAGTTCTTATTTCTCTAACCACTCCTTCACTGGTTCCTTTTCCTCCACATGCCCTTTAAACCCGGGCATCCTCCAGGGATTTTTCCTCCTAGCTCTTTCTTTCCTCTCTTTCCATTGGTGAGCTCACCAGTCCTGCTTCCTCCATCACCCCTGCTTCCCGCAGGGTTTGGGTCTTGCCTTCTTCCCTTCTGGTTCCACATGCTTTCCCTGGGAGCTCTCCTGTGCTCTATGGCTTTAACACCTGCCAGTTCCAGGATTGCTGCAATGGTCCAGGCAAGTTCACTGGGGGCTGAGAGCAGGCACTGACTTCAGAAAGGGAGAAGGCTCCCGGAGGCACCCGGCTCCATTCTGTCAGCTCTCACTACCATTCGGAACCATCACCCAGCCAGGAGAGTGCTCAGCGACGCCACGGCATGCCCAGGAGAGACCCCTGTGTTATGGGCGAGAAATACCCAGAGTTAGCCAACAGCCCGCATCCTCTTGTCTCTCCCTGTCTCCTCGGCCCCTTTCCTTCTGGCTCAGCCCCTCCAGAAGGGAAGCACTGCTTCGGTGCCAGCCCTGCAGAGGTCTGCAGAGATTGGCAGGGCACAGGAATGCCTGAAAGCTGAGACCACTGCAGGATCCAGCAGGTGCGGGCAGCAGCTGTGGTGGTCTTGGCTCCGACCCACTCCCTGACCTGTAGCGCCCCCGCTCCATTGACCTGGGCCTGCTGTCCCTATCTTTCAAGATTTTTTTTTTTTTTTTTGACAGACAGAGAGAGGCAGAGAGAGAGGGAACACAAGAGGGACAGTGGGAGAGGGAGAAGAAGGCTTCTGGCAGAGCAGGGAGCCCGACGCGGGGCTTGATCCCGGGATCATGACCTGAGCCAAAGGCAGACGCTTAACGACTGAGCCACCCAGGCGCCCCTGCTGTCCCTATCTTGATTTACTCTCAGACTATGTAAGCGTTTCACTATTGCCCTGATGGCTCACACACAGTTTGTTACTGTTGTTGTTTACCCCCCACAAAATAGAGAAGTGTTTCACATTCATTAAACTGAGTTGAAGTGAATTCGCCAACTGTTAAGAGGAGCCGCAAGGTGCCCAGGGGCCCTGGGTCCTGCCTACTTCTTCCCCTGCTACCACTCACCCTCCCACCGCCGTGGGCCAGCCCGCCGTCCTCCCGCAGACCCGGTGCTCTCCCCTGCTTACCGAACTTCTCGCTCAGGTCCCGGCTCTAATATCACTTCCTTCTAGAAGCCGTCCCTGAGGGCTGCCTGCCAGTCGTCGGTATATACCCTGATTTAATGTATTCAAAGCACTAGGGACTTCTTCTTCATAGGATTCAGTCATGATGACATACTTAACTGGCAGGGCTGAAACATAGGCACCATGGCTCCGGGGTTTTTTAAATGATTTGCTAAATTTTTTTATTTCTGTGAGTGGTCTCATTTGCT
This sequence comes from Mirounga angustirostris, assembly GCF_029215605.1. Lineage (NCBI taxonomy): Eukaryota > Metazoa > Chordata > Mammalia > Carnivora > Phocidae > Mirounga > Mirounga angustirostris. The sequence continues at coordinate 24,628,392 of NW_026991713.1, forward strand.
CCCACTCCTGCTGATGGTGGGAGGCGGAAGTGATCTTCAACGTGCCAATGAAAAGTAACAGCCTCTTCCAGTTTAAAACAATCTGTTTCCCCCAGTCAGTTAATTCAAGGCTGAAAGTTGCTGGCCTTGGGTACCATCAGGACGCATCGGGCCACTGTTACCTCCATGTCTGCAACTTGGGGGTCAGCTCCACCCTCCAGCCCTCGCTGGCAAGGCGGCATCTCGGGCTCGCTGGCGCAAGCTCACAAGCCAGCATTCTCAGCTGCCTGGGGAGTATGTCTTGAGGAACTTCTATGTCCCGTACAGGCCACCCACAGGCCAAGAGGAAGTGGGGAGCCATCTCAGGCCCCTCTCCGTGGAAACACGCCCATCACCATTTCAACTCCACTGTGGCTGCCCCGTGGTTTATGGGGTGCCCAGAGGGAGAAGTTCCTCTAATGTCCAAGCGGAAGGCAGAGCCCAGTCTCCTGAGATCTGACTCCCCCTCTGCCACCTGGACAGTTCTGCATCCCTGCGCTGAGGTTTGCTCAGGAGGGAGGGACCCGAGTCTTTCTCCTCCTCCACTCTCCTGCTAGTGGAGCAGGGTCTTCGCTTTCCTTCCAGTCTCAGGGGCCCCTGTGACCCCTACGTGGTCTCTGTGGATTATGCTTGGCTCATGCTGAATGAAGCCCATGAGCCAGGTTTGCCTCTGCATATGGAAAAGCAAGCTTTGGAAATGAACCACTACCTTCCCACAGCTGCCGCGCCCCTTACACTTTTTCTCTCCCACAGTTTGCCTTTTAGGATTACTTGCTTGCGGATTTAAAAACCGAGTCTGATTCCCACAGCTGAGCAGTGACCTTTTTCTCCTAACTCGCGTCCACCCTCACCGAATCCATCCATTCACGGGCAGGGGCCACCTGGTTTTCAGGAAACAGAAACCACCTCAGGTTAATGTTTTTAAAAAAGAAACTTTTTTTTTTTAAGATTTTATTTATTTATTTTTCAGAGAGAGAGAGAGAGCACAAGTAGGGGGAGCTACAGAGGGAAGGGAGAAGCGGGCTCCCTGCTCATCAGGGACCCTGGGACCCTGGGATCCCCAGAACCCTGGGATCATGACCTGAGCCAAAGGCAGGCGTTTAACTGACTGAGCCACCAGGTGTCCCAAAAGAACTTCTTCTTATAGTAATTTGTGTGAGTCTTTGTTGAAGGTCTACCTCTATAATCTCTTTGGCTCAGTACTGTTATTGTCTTTGTGACTAATACACATACGTGCGATTAACATAGATTTTGTTGCATGATTTAAGCCAATTGATATAATTCATAATAATGATAAAATGTCCAAATTGTCAGGGACCATCGAGATCATTTAGTCTAATCCTTTTATTTTAGGAGAAGAAACCTAAGGCCAGAGTGAGTAAACATACTGTTCAAAGTCACAGAAATAATGGCCCGTGTGGATCTTGAACCTCTCATTTTTCTGCCCCCAAGTTATTACTGTTTCCCAATTCAGCCAACTGCCTTCGCATGGCATTTCGTTTGCCTACGTCTCTAAACCCAAACTAGGTGATTTCATAGAGAACTAGTTGCCTCGATTGATTGGTTTATGGAAACAAAACTTCTTTCCCCTTCTCCTTGTCTTCATCTAGCCTATATAGATATGTCTTTTTCAGAATGGAAATAGTTTATTTTTTCATGATTACCAAAATTCATACATTCTCATTATAACAAAAAAAATCTGTAAAGAAGTCTTTACACTGGGTTTCTAGCACTTAACATAGTGCTGGTAAACACTGAATTGTGTTGAGTGAAGAAAAAAAGAGTCATGCATAATTGTGCTTTCTATTTGTACATATATAATAAAAACAGGATTAGATATTTATTTTTCTCTTACCAGATTCCTTAAACAAACACAGCAAAACAGATTCAAATAAGAAGTAGCCCATTCAAGGAAGTCACCTGGGGAGACGATATTCTTATTTCGATGATGTTACTGTTGCTAATACACGTATGGAATTGTCTTCCAAGATTGCTGCTAATTATTTTATTCTCAGTATGAACAAATATTCTTCCTTTGATGGATTTTATTTGGAACAGGAATATCATTGGAATAATGGTGAAAAAGGTGGGGGTTACTGTTTTGGATAAAAAGCAAGATGTGAATATAAAACAATGAGATTGACATTTGCCATACATCTGCTCATAAATTGCTTTGAAGATTAGCCCCCACAAGGAGTCCCAAAATGTTTCTTGCAGGAGTATCACAGGAAGCAGTGCCTATCCTCTGAGGGGACCACTTAGAACGTGATTTGCATCTGAATGTAAAAATTCCAGTAGGTGGCATTTAAAAGACAATCAGATTGGTTTATAGTAATATTTTTGTACAATATCAGACTCTTACAGAAAACTGTAGTTGTAGAGAATTTAGCTTAATAAGATTGTTTGTTTTTGTTTTTAAGTAAACCTTTTTAGGTCTTCCATGATCTGGGCTGGAGGCGATCAAGGAGTTTCTTCTCTGCTGCAAGGAGCTTTCTCCCAGTAGCCGCTTTGAATTTGTGCATTATTGCTTTGCTTCTCAATGTCTGTCTTTAATTTTCTGGTACTTAGTAACAATTCACAAGAGGAGTGAGCCTCTCGTGTACTTCTGCACTTCCTACGACACATATTATTGGAGCGGAAATTCATCCTGGCTTCACTTGAGGGGGCATAAATGTCTCCGGGGGGCCAGGTCGGTCACATACCCTGAGTGAAGAGGCTGTCTGTAAGAACAGTGCCTGCCTGATGACAAAAGGTGAATGACTGGCAGCCTCAGTGCTGGAAGGCAATTGGGAATAGTGGGGACTGGGGAAGTCAAGGGACACATCCCCATGCAAAGGAGGCTAACTTTTACCCCAGGGGAGTGAACTCAAGGTTATTAAAACTTCTGATCTTTCCTTTTGATAAGCTGGAAATCTGGGTTTTTATCTTACTTCCCTTGATTTTTAAATGTCAACCAATAATTCAAACACACCAGAGAGGCAGGGGAGCATGATGGTCAAGAACTTGCATTCTGGAGCCAAACTGCTTGGGTTCAAATTCCACCTCTGCCATTGATTAACTGTGCCACTTTAGGCAAGTTACTCAACCTCTCTGGGCCTTCATTTCCTCATCTGTAAAATGAGGATGGTCATGTAGTACCAATCTCATAGGTCTGATGTGAAGATAAAATGAGCTGATATATGTAAAACATATATATGCCTGGTCTATAGTTAGTGCTACAGAAATGTTGGTTTTTGTTCTTTAAAATGAGAAGTCATTGTGTGGGTTAAATAAAACACATCTGCAGGCTGAATTCAGGTCATAGGTTTCCAATTTGGGCATTATGGTCTAGAAACAGGAAAGAAACCTTTTGGTAAACTAAGACCCTTTGTATAAAATTATACTCACTATCTCAGCATACTCCAAAGCACATCACGAGTTTACAATAGGCTGTAAAAGTCAATCTGCCCCTTAGTAACTCTCCAATTTTCTGATGAACACGGTAGTCACTCAGCTGATCCACGGCAGGGGTTGGGGGAGGGGTTGTGCGGCTTTCCATTTCACCTGGGCAGGGCTCTGGAGGTATGGCAGGCTGAGTTGTTAACACGTTAACATATTGAATGAGATACCGCCATACTGATCCATGAACGGATGCTTTCCTCACCAATCCCATCCATGACTGGGCTAGCCCAGCCACCCCAGCCTCTCCCCCAGTGACCCCTGGCCCTCAGACTCAACTCCATGACATATGTCCTGATTGCTTAGTGTCCACTCCATACCGCTTGTTAAATATCTTGTTTATCACCTCTGCACTTAGGTGCAGCGAACCAAGTAAGTTGCAGATTCAACCATTGAAAGGTTTGTCTTCTTAAAACCTGTTATGTAACCTCTTTGAGCCTTAGTTTTCTTATCTGTAAGATGGGGATAATATTAGTAACTATCTCTTGTTATGATAATGAGAGAATTCACATAAAGTGTTTAGCAGTGCCTGAAACACGCCAACCCCCTCTCCATAAATGCTGTCAGTGGTACTAATTTAGGTATTATTCCACCAGCTGAAGGTCATGCCTTGAATGCCCGGTAGCCTCAGGAAGGCTTAATCTCATTCAGATGGGCTCGCTAGTCAAGGCCTATGATTTATAGTTATATATGTAACTACATCTATAACTATTTGTAAAATCATATTTTATTTATTATTGTAAATTACAGAAGCATAGAAACACATTATAATTTGGACAATGAGGAAAATGGGGGGGAAATCTAACATCTCACCAATCTAGAACACCAGCTTCTAAATAGCATATTTAAATAGGATTATGTAAGAAGAAATTTTCAAGTGAATCAAGTACAGTTTGACACCTTTCTGTCATCGGGCCAGACTAACAGCTCCCTGAGGGCAGGGGCATGTCCATCTTGGTTACTGCTCTAGCCCCAGCACCTGCAGAGTACATGGCTATGACGGGCACTCAATAATTATTTACTCAATGAATGCACAAATGCTGAATGAATGAATGAATGAATGAATGAATGAAGACGGAGGAGAAAGCAGGCACAGAACATTAGAGCCCAGGGGAGACCCAGGCTTGGTGTTTGCTAACCAGGAGTTGGCTGGCAGTTACCATGGATCAGAATTCAGTTTCTGAGAAGGTAGAGTGGGGAAGAAAGATGGGGAGTCAAGTGTACATGGGAATAGAACATGGGAATGTGTACATGGGAATAGAACAAAATAGAATCTCAATGTCCAATGAGAAAACGTCCTCAGCACTGAGGTGGAAACTTGGAAATGAGTGCTCCTGCTTGGCTTGCTTTTTTTAGAGGCCCCCCCTAGCCCCACCCCTGCCCAGGCATCTGCTGGTCTTGGAGTGTGGTGGGTCTGATTCCGCAGGCAGTTACACCCCTACTGGGTCAGGTGGGAAACAGACCAAGACCACCGCCGATTGTCCATAAAATACAACCCAATCCTTGGCACCTTATTATATAAATGAATGAATACACGAATGAATGAATGAACGAATGAATGAATGAATGAACAAACGAAAGCAGGCAACAGCTGTTCCATAAATCTGTGTTGCATGAATGAGTTCTCTCTGTCCACTTTTTCCTGAAAAGGCAGGTATCCCTCACATGCAGCAGAACACCCTGACTACATCTTAATCAGCTTTTCAAACTGTTTTCAGAAGTCAAGGTCACCCTCTTACTTGTTAACTGGGCTTTTATATAACAGGCTTCAATCACCTGGGGCAACCGCCAGAAAAGCTCTCTATTGTGAGGAACACATCCAGAGAGCACAAGCCATATTTTGCTTTACATACTTAAGTGAAGAATTGGTCCCTGGCTGAACATAATGGAAGTCATTTGTTCTGGAAAAAGCAATTCACAAAAAGATATCACCTAAAAATCTAGAGCAGTCCACTCAGAACTCTCTTCTCGGCTGGGCTGTGAAAGATTCTTGGGCTTAAGGGCTATTTTTCTGGGGGTAAGGAGTGTTTTAATTTCCCATAATGGCCTCGTCTAGGAAGTCAGTCTATTCACTGTAACCATTTGCTCCTGCAGTGTGCTATTGGCCCCATCTGAGAAGTAACGGATGCTCTTTTTAGTGCCTGGCAGCCTCCGGTGAAACCAGTTTAGAAGTGGTTTCCACAATACCCAGCCAGAGTTAAAGGCATTTCAATCAGTGGGAAAGGTGGAAGGCAACTCCTTGCATTTCAGAGGCTGTCCTTGAGAAGACTCTCTCAAGCCTCCCATCAGAGATCTGGTAACATTTTCCCTATCATTCACCCATCTCGGCAGCTTGAGGCCAAGGGGAGCCATTTTGGTTTCCTATATAAGGACCAGGAAGAGGGGGAGGGGATTCCCCCAAAGCCACTCTCTTGTTTCATTTTGGCTTTTTTCTTCAGATTTAACCATGGAATTACTTCTCCCGGTTCGAACTGTGGTTTTCATAACTCAATCCTAAAACCAGAGAGCTCTGTGGCCTCAGGGTGGGCAGCAGACATTCTCGTAGCAGCTTCTGAGCCCTAGCGGGTAGAAGAGAGCAGAAGCGTGGGGAGGGGAAAATTCCAGCCTTGACTAGAGTGGGGATACAACTTTTCTCACATCCCTCAAGAGTGAGTTTCTCCAGGCACATCTCTGGCCAAATCGCGGGAGCCGAACCCAAACCCTTGCTTTGTTGTGGGAAGCAGAGATTTGGCCACTTTCAGCTTTTGTTCAAAGGCTCCTAAAAGGGAGCCGCCCTATCCCACCCGGGGCCTTCAGGGAAGCTGTGCCCTCCCCAGAAATGACAAATGGAAAAGACAGAACGGACTCCAGCCAGGCCAGGATACAGTCTCTGGAAAGAGGTTGTTTTTGTCTCCAATGCCATAGAAAACACATCCTCTTAACTTATTAAGTAGGGAAACAACACAATCACACACGCTGGAGGTTACCAAGGTGAACCGAATCCAAGATTAAAATCTGCCAGCCCAGTGGTGCATGGAAGCATGGAAGGCCCAAAGAGGAAATCTAGTTCACTGTTGGTAAATTTTTTTGGATGCTGTTTATGTTTGAACTTTTCTCTGTTTTCCTGTAGAAACTTCCGTACCCTCTTCCTGTGTCCCTACAAAAGGCCTGGACAATGCAGTCCCAGCACCACCGTAGGACATGGGCAGGGCCCCACCTTCCTCCTTCCTGCAGGGATATCCTTTCCTATAGAAGGGGTAAGAATGTAAGGTTCATGTGAAAATGTTATTATATTCCTTATCTCAGTCATTTCGTGATTTGCTGTTTGGCCACAATAAGTCAGCCTGGCCACATTCACAGTAGAGGTGGCCCCAGTTCCTAGTTTTGGCTTGTGCTGTTTTCTCAGCTGAAGAGGGCAAACGGCTGTTAAAAATGCTGCTTGTTTTCCAGGATCTTATCAAGAGTTCATGTCTAAGGCCAGAAAGAGAAGGGAGGGCTCCATTTTTTTTTCTCTCTCCTCATTGTTTCCAACTGATTTGGCAGGAAATGGGAGTCCTCTACCTGTCCCTCTTGGGAGTAAAATTGATTTGATTCCATTTTTCAGATGTATCCGCCACCGCCAGGAGTTGGGGACATTTCTGCTCACCCTAAAGCAAATGTGTCCTGATTTACACAAATGACATCTTTCAAAATTGGAAATGAGTCAAATTTAAACGGGGAGCTGGGGATTGGTGATTGCCGAAAACTGCCTCAGAGAATCTCAGTTTTGTTTTATCTTCTAATCCACCCCTTTGTAAAGTGCCTTTGGGGGCTGTGGACTTTGGCTGACTTCAACAAATGTGTGTGTGTTTGTGTGTAGTATCCTTGGCGTAGACATTCAGAGAATCGAAGTCCTTCACACAGAGTTTCACATGAATCAGGACAGCTCACATTAACACCTGCCTGGGAGCATATGTTACAGATGAGCAATGCAGAACTCAGGAGAAGGTAAGTCAGTTCCTCAAGGATCCTAGTGTGTCTATGGTCGACCCAGGATTTCCCATTTAACCGAGTTCAGCCAATTCAGTCAATTTGGACAAGAATCAAGGTCCATCTAGATGCTTCATTTCATATAAAATCAACCTCAGATGATTTTATTTTGAGGGGCTTGGTTGTGTTAGTGTCTATAGATAAAGTTGAAACATAGGAATTCTAGAAACCACAGTATTCCATAAACAGAAGGATCTTCCCTTTCAATGTCAGCACTTCACTTTGGAGGTAAGACACAGAGCCTGGACAGCTACTGGATGGAATCATGGAACAAGCCAGTCTTAACCATCCCCAGGAGCACAAGAACTAGAAAAAGCTATTTGATTCTGCTCTACGGGGTTTTGGTTTTCCCAGGCCACATCATCCTCAACAGAGGACCCTGCCTCTGGTGGAAGAGGCTCTGCCCCCACCCGGTCTTAGCGTGGAACTTCCAGCTCCTCACACACCCTGCTCGTGCTGACAGTTGTTTGTGGCTCTTCTGCCATGTGAGGATATTGGCCATCAGGGAGAAACCCTCCAGACTCTTTCCTCCTGTGGGTCCTAGGTGGCCCACAGAGTGGCCGCTGCCCCCAGACCTGCCTGCCCCTCCACCCCCTTGGCTGTGTGATCAGAGCTGTACTCACCCCCTGTGCTCATCCTAGGGTACCCAACTGCTGTTTCAGATACAGAAGTCCGATAGATCTGCCAAGAGCCACCCCAGATAGTTTTTCCACCCAAGTACAACAACCAACTTTAGATTGGCCTCTATGGGATTACATTTGTGGGAGAAAAATATTTGACATCCTTGTATTGTATTAACCAATGCTTTCCCTCAATCCCAACATTTCCTTTCTCTCCTTGGTGCTTCCCCCATGTCCCTAACTCCCTTTGAAGCAGTTGGGCAATTCTGTGCTGACTGCCTCAGAGAAAGGATGTTACAATGGAAAACAGCCGGGAAAAGACTCTTCCTGACTTTTGAGTTTCAAAAGCATAGGCCATTAGGGAAATGGAAAAGACCCACAGAAAGGACAAAACATTTGGCAGCAATGTCATGAGTGAGAACAAAATGCCTCTCCAGCCCTACTCCCTGAGCTTCAAGAATTGGAGAGAGCCAGAAGGAAGAGAAAAAACTGATGAAGTCTGGGACAAGAGGGCCAGATCTGAAGGGGCCGCATGGACGTGAGCAGAAGCAACATCTGCAGACCACCCGTAATCCACTCACAGGACCCTTTGCATCACCCATGCCCACGGGCTAGACTGGTTGCCATCCGGTAAGGATTTCTCACTAACTGCTTAGCAGGAATAACAGCTGTCTGTGGCCCCAGCCTGGCGGTGATGTCACAGCTGGACTTATCCCATGTGACCAACCCCGAAAACAGTATCTCAGGGCACTTGTAGGCCCCTAACAAGGATGGTGGGGCCCTTGGGCACCTGGCAAGATTTTGCAGTGGGAGGAGAAGTCCCTGTGTCTACAATTAAAAGCTCAGATGATTAAAAGTTCAAGATTTTCACCTCTATCCAAGCTCTCCTAAGTATTGCTACCTCTGGCCTTCTCCAGGGAACCACATTGCTCTTGAATGTTGAGCATCTTTGAACTGTTTCCCGCAGAGCTGGTCCAGTGGTCTGTTTGGGTGATTCTACCCTGTGTTGCATTCCTAGCCTCTGACCAAAACCTGACCTTGATCTTGATCTTGGGTAATTGCCTGGTTCTCCAGGTTCTCATGCTTCTCACTGTAGAACCCTGCTCTCCCCAGCTCCCAAGCCAGGAGGGTTTGCACAACCTTATCTCTCCAACGACACTAGAGTGTCAGTTCCAACACGCAAACCACCCTCCTCCTCATGGGCTCATCTATCCCACCCCTAGAGATTTCCTAACTACAAAGATACTCATCCTGTGCCCCATCTTCTCTAAGATGGAGTGAGTTACAGATAAAATGGAGTCTTCAAGGCCATACCATAAGTACCGGTAGGTGGAGGTTGTGCTTGGGATGAGTCAAGGTATTAGGTCGATAGAACCAGGTTGAGCCGTGGCTGGTCTGGTTCCCTTCTCATAACTCTCTTTCCTCCCGTGTGATTAATGCCATTAGACCATCCCGAGGATAAACCCACTCTCCTCTTCACTTGAGGAAGCATAGTAGGGTGGCTCCAGACCCTAAGAAAGCCTTCTCCTTTAGTCTAGAGGTAAGATACCAAAGGTCACAAAGTGGGCCCAAGGGGCAAGTGGCAATAGCTGAGGTTTGAAACTAGAGAAGGAAGGGTACAGGGTCAGCAGGTAAGTCCTCAATGGGAAAGTTCTCGGATCATGTCTACACTGAAAGATGACAATGGAAAACGTAGAATGGAAGTGTCACTTCTGATTTATGGCACATACATATTTTCATCTTTGCATTTTCCCCTTGCCCTTCCCTGCTTCATAGAGGTGTTGTGAGGCTTAATGTTGATCTACAGATCTCAGATAAAAGTTATTACAGAAGTACAAGAATGAGCACCATCACTGACACGAATTAGCCTGAAGTCAAATAAGTATTAAGTAGATTTAAAAGTTAAAGGTATAGGAATGTTAGTGTATGTTTCAAAGGCTACCATCATCTGGGGACAAGAAATGTACCACAAAACGCAATCTTTTTCACAATGAAGCTATAAAAGCATTTGGAGTAAAAAAAAAAAAAAGTGGAGGGGTGCTTGGGTGGTTCAGTTGGTTAAGTGACTGCCTTCGGCTCAGGTCATGATCCTGGAGTCCCGGGATCGAGTCCCGCATCGGGCTCCCTGCTCAGCGGGGAGTCTGCTTCTCCCTCTGACCCTCCCCCTTCTCATGTGCTCTCTCTCATTCTCTCTCTCTCAAATAAATAAATAAAATCTTTAAAAAAAAAAAGTGGAAAGAAGCAAACATCAAGGGATTATTATGAGTGACTGTGAAAGCAGATGACTTAGCAAGAACAAAGCAGGTCTTCAACCAAGTGACAGCATGACTGATTTTTATGCAAGATTTTCAGACCAAGTTTGTTAAAGGAACTGTTGGCTCCATGAGTGTTCATCGTGGTGCCATTTCTCCGGATTGAATACTAGCTGAAATTAATGGGCATGGGTCTGGGGGGTGAAAAGTTCTTATTAAAATACAGAGATTTTTGTGGTAAATTATGGTAGCTAGGGGTTTGCGGTTGGGAGTGGGGAATGCTTTGGAGTATTTCTTCTACCAATTGCCCTAGCAATCATATCCATCTTAGGAGGTTCACTGCCTGACTTCTCATCTTTGGTGACTTTGGGGCAAGTTATGTAAGCCTTTTGTGCCTCAGTTTCCTCATTTGTAAAAAGGAAATAGTGAAAACCCTTTTAGGGTTGGTGTGAAGAAAAATGAGTTAACGTTGGGTTGTTATTGCAGCATAACTCAATCTCTCATGACTGATACAGGTATCCTTAGTGTGAAAATCTACTTGCACACTAAACAGTGAACTACAATAGTGAAAGTCCATCCTGACTACTGTCCCCAGGTAGATCTTTGTAAAATACCTCTTGTGTTATGAGATTCATCCTTTGGCCTGGTGTCAGATCCCACCTCCTTGGCTCTGCTCCTCTAATCTGACTTTCTGTCCCACAGCTTTAGTAAAGAAGTCTTCATTTCAAATTAGGCTGCACTCTTTGCCATGGACACTCAACAAGCCTTATTTATTCCTACCACCCGGAGTACTCACACCGTTTGCCTAACAAGAGCAGCAATGACTACGATTCTGCCTATTTCAATCCAATCCTTTGATTGTAATAGCTACTATCTCTCCAGATAGCAATGGAGAAATGACTGTGAAACTTTAGAACATGGTTATTGTGTTCATTATTATTAGCAAACATAGACTGACACGTAACATACAAGAGGGCCATTGCAAGGACCAATGACAAAAACATGAGATGGACTAAGGATTGCAGTGTGCAACTGTGGGCCTGGAACATCAGTATGGAGATCCTCTATGGGCCAGTGTCACACCCAGGACTTTATCCTGTAGCTACACTATCACAAGTGTACAAAATTGCACTTCTGAGATATTCACTGCACAGTGTTTATCATGGTGAGAAACTGGGAAAACCTCAGTGGCCACCAATATGACATTGATTAAATAATTATCATAGACCATGAACGGATATGCTGGGCAGGTACTAAAAGGACTGAAGTGGAAGGGTATGTATTGACACAGACAGATAAGCATGATATGTGGTCGTGTAAACAAAGCAACTTGAAGAACAGTATATGTGGTATGATCTTATGTTGCTAAATATATTTTATGTTCATAAAGTCTCTGGAAAGGATATTCATTAAGCCAATAGCAGTGGCTAAGTCTGTGGGGTAAGACTGCTGGGGTGGAGTGAGGGACTCACTTTTTACTATATTCCTGGATCTCTAACAAGAAGCCTTTATTACTTTTGTGACAATAGTTATAATACTATCGTTTATTGAGCAGGCTGCCACTAAGTTCATCTGATAGTCCTCCTGATAAAACATCATGAAGAAGTATTTTTATTATCCTTACCCAATGGACAAGAAAACGGAAGGACAAAGAAGTGAAGGAAACTGCCCAGAGATGGTAAGTGTCAAAATCAGGATTTGAACCCACGGGGTTCAGCTACATGTTGTGTGCTCTTAATTGCTGCCCTACAATCAAAATAAATATTAACGATTTGGGGGACACCTGGGTGGCTAAGTCTGTGGAGCATCCAGCTCTTGGTTTCCGTTCAGGTCATGATCCCTGGGTCATGAGATAGAGCCCTGCGTCAGGCTCCGCGATCAGTGGGCAGTCTGCTTGAGAGTCTATCTCTTTCTCTCGCTCTATCTCTGCCCCTCCCCCCACTCACGCTCGCAAGCTCGTGCACTCTTTCTCTCAAATAAATAAATAAGTAAATCTTTAAAAAAATAAGTAATAACAATTATTTAAGCCTGTTCTCCCTTCAGGGGAATTCTCACTTCTGTGATGCCGCCTCTGATGACATCAGGCTGTTCGTTCATTCAACAAATATTTAGTAAATATAAGGTCAAAGGGCTTATTTGGGATACTGCAAAGTATACAAGTCAAAGCAGTCACAAGCCTTGCCATGCAAGAGCTGATGAGGAAGATAAAGAGAGCTTGAAACCTGGGACACGGAGTGTTGTGATACTGTGACGAGGTTCTATGAATCCGGAGCAAACGGGAGGCACTTCCAACTCCGGGAAGCCGAGTCAAGCCTGAAGACCAAAGAGCTTCACGGAGAGCCACTCATTTGTTTGGCTGGAGAGAAGGGGAGGAACAGATGAGGCTGCAGGCTGCAGAGGTGGGGCAAGAGGACACCCTGCTGAGGGCTGTGGGCTCTATTTGGTCGGAAACGAGATCCCATGAGAAAATTTTCATTAGGCCAGTGATAGGGTCAGAAGAGCAACCTAATGATACCAGTGAGTATTTATTAAGTGCTAGACAGGATGCTAAGTATTTTTACATAGTCTCCCTCATTTCATCTTCAAAACAACCTTGAGAGGAAGATATTGATACTTTCCCAACTTTACAGGGAGCTGAACTAACAGGCTCGTTGGGCAGCACAGCTGGGAAATAAGCCCAAGCAGTCTGGGTCTGAAGTCTGTGTCTTTAACCACTTTCTTTCTTTCTTTTAAGATCTATTTCTTTATTTTAGAGACAGAGAGAGAGAGAGAGAGAGAGCAGGGGGAGGGGCAGCGGGAGAAGGAGAGAGAATCTCAAGCAGACTCCCCACTGAGCATGGACCCAGTGCAGGACTCGAGCTCACAACCCTGAGATCATGACCTGAGCTGGAATCAAGAGTCCGATGCTTAACTGACCGAGCCACCCAGGCACCCCCAAAGCATGTTGTTTCTATAATGCATGCAACATATAAGCACACATGCACTCATATATCATGTAAAAGGGTTTGGATTAATAATTTCTAATATCCTGTCATTCTCTGATTCCATAGGGAGATCTTGGTAACAATTAGAGTAACAAATCGCAATGCGTGGCACTTCATAGTTTTATGCTTTCCTGCAGGGAGCCGTTCTCGTTCCGACCTGCTGAACAAACTTCTGAGGCGCATAGGGCGAGCACAACTTTTTCCAGAAGAGAAGAGAGATTAGGTGAGCTTAAGTGTCCAAAGTCACAGAGCTCTTAGGCACTAGAATTTGGGTTCAAATTTAGGTATTCAATTTTAAGTCTGGTGCTTTTTTTTTTTAAGTTGAAGAAAATTCCATGATTCCTTATGACCGTGCTCTCTTAAAAGCACCACCAACCTTCACACTAAACTTGGCTTCTGAGAATCTCACAGTTTCAGGAATTGTGTTCATCTTTTCAGCATTGAAAGGGTGGGCAGGTGGGATGAAACCTGCTTTCAAGGTGGATAACCATCAGCCCAGGTTAATGGTGCATCGGAGCTGGAGTGATCAGGAGCCGAGAGCAGAGGCTGGCGGGTCTGCCACCGCCCACAGCATCACGTTAGGCTGCAGCCGCCCGCACCTTCACTGCTGGGGCGCATTAATTTTGCTGCCCTTGCATTCATCCATAAACACTTTGATGTGGATGGACTTGGGTATGAAGTCACACTCTCTGACTCACTTCTACTTCAAAGAAACTAATTATGAATGAACTCACCAAGTATGTCAAAAAACTGGAAATCATTGACCATTCCTTGCTAACTTTTGCAAGAGACTCTTCTGGATATGATTACATGAAATACTGTGTGTGGAAGTATCTAGCTCCGTGCCAGGCCCATACTGGTCTTTCAGTAACCCATCATTTCTGAGCACCACTCAGGCTAGGCTTTGTTCTGGGTGCCAGGAAGAGAGCAGCGAACAAAACAGGTGAGGCTGCTGTGCCCACGAGCCTAGCTGGGGAAGACACAGAATGAACGAGTACCTGAACAAGAAGGTGTATCAGGTCTGAAAAGTGCTTTAAAGAAAATGAAACAGGTAACGTGATGGAAAGTGGCTGTGAATGACTTTAGGGTACAGTGGTCGGACAAGGTCTCAAGGACAACATGTCTTTCTTTGAAGGGCCAGCCATCCTGAAGGCTGCAAGAATTGCATGGGCGTAGCCTGGGAGGGACTGAAAGAAGGTAATGGGTTGGGGAAAGGAGTGCGGGTTATAGTCAACGGTGAATGGGTGGTTAAGGCAGAATGGCTTGATCTGTCATATAGGTCAGAGCTGACTCTAGCTGTTGGGTGGAAAATGGAGGGTCAGGGGATGTGTCTTAGCTCAGGCTGTTATCACAAAATACCATAGACTGGGTGTCTAAACAACAGACATTTATTCTTACAGTTCCAGGGGCTGGGAAGTCCAAGATCAAGGTGACAGCAGATTCAGTTCTTGGTGGCCCACTTTCTGGCTCACAGACCTGGCCTGTCATGTCCTCACATGACAACACAAAGTGTGAGCTCTGGTCTGCCTCTTCTTATAAGGACATTAATCCCATCTCGAGGTCTCTACTCCCCATGATCTCATCTAACCCTGACTACCTCCCAAAGGCCCCATGTCCAAACACCATCGCACTGAGGGTTAGGGCTTCAATGTGTGCCTTTTGGGGGAGACAAACATGCAGCCCATAACAGGGCAGGTGGAAGTGAGAGGCAGCTGCTGCGGAGGTCTGGGTGAGAGATGGGGGACCTGGACCAGGATGGGCAAAACTAAGTGGAGATACTAGATCCGGCTTGTCTTTTAGAGTCTGATCCCATGGAGTAGACCCTGAATAAACATTTCCACATGGAGCTACTTTTCTTCCTTTCCTCCCTTCCTCCCTTGCAAGCGCCCTACTTCATTTCATTTGTTGAGTTTTGGCATAAAATAATTGACATCTTTTGTGTGTGTGTGTGTGTGTGTGTGTGTTTTAAAGCACAGACGATAAGTGTATCCAAAGACGGGTCAATTCAAGTTGATCCAACAAAACTTTGTTGAGCATTGAAAACATACAACCTCTTCACCTCAGATGCTTTTTCTACTCATTTCAATTCAACAATAGGTTGTGATTGGCGGTTATGAGCTGGGCACCATCTTCAGTTCTGGAAGTTCAGATGAAAAAGACACAGATCTAACCCTCAACAGTCTCACAGTTCAATAATGGAGAAATATGGGCAAGGAAATAAAATATGACACAGGAGCCAAGTGAAACCCAGAAACATGTAAGGTACAGGGCACCTAAACAGTGCAGGGGCTGAGGGCAACCCTCTGAGAGAGGAACAGGGGAAAGCTTTCCAGAGCAGGTGCCTCCTGGCCTGAGTGTCAGGGAAGGACCATTCCCTGGGGGACAAGGAGGGTGTCCTGGGCCAGGGAACAGCATAGGCAGATGGATGCAGGAGCGAAAGAGCAGGGTTTATTTGGGGGAACCTAGCGCCCCTCAGTATTGCTGTGGCAAATGTAACAACAGAAGGAGAGAGGCTGTCAGCCGAAGTAGGACCCAGATCACAGAGGGCCTCATTTATTATGATGAACGAGCCCGCACTATATTCTGTTAGTGACAGGGCGTCAGAGAAATGTTTCACACAGGGAGACACCATCAGATTTCATTCAACTCTATGCATTCGCCAGCTGTTTCTTTAAAACACACAGACACGCACATCATTTGAGAACATTCGCAAAGGTGTGTGAAGGGGAGACTTTAAAAACATCTGGCTTCAAGGAAGTTATATAATTTGGAAAGGGCAGAGAATGAGGAGAGGAAAAATTCCAGGGGCTCAAGGAGAGATTCTCGGCCCCTTTCCAGCCCCTGGGAAAAGTCTGACGCGGGAAAAGCAGCCCGTCTGTTATGTCTGCAGGCGTCTGAGGCGAGCCCTGCTCCTCCACAGAACGGGGCGATTCATGCAGAATGTAAAGATGAGAGGTGCCCATTTTCCAGGGGCTGCGATGCCAATTCCAGTTGCAGTGAGAAAGTGACAGGAGCCGGGAGGCCTGGGGGTGCCAAGGTACACATTTCTAGTGGGCACACCATTAAGGCATCTAATAAAAAATCCTAATTGTGCTCCGAGGACTTTCAGAGACCTTGGCAGCCTGGCCCCGGGCGTGGGATGCGCAGCCTCCAGGCCTGGCTGAGCGTGGTGCCTCCCCGGCACCTCAGAGGGTCTCGAGGGGGGGCGTCAAAGTCTGCACCAAGGCACAGAATCAAAATGAACTTGAATTCCACTTTGATATCTTTTTTTTTGTAAAGATGCCCCATAAAACTCGGGAAAGGGGTTGCCACAAACTGCAGCTCAAGAGGATGGCATCACTCTGCCATTTCTACTGTGCATAATGAACCGGGAATGTCAAGGTTCCGACACGGAAAGAAATCCCTCCGAGGCTTCCAAATGTTGGCTTTTGGGCTTGCTTATAGGGACAGTAGGGGGTGCAGCCCTGGTCTTTGTAGTGGGTAGAGAGGCACAACGGAGCTCAGGGCATGGCTAGGAAATGAGGTGGGAATCATTATGGTATTTGGAACGAAAATACTTGAACATTCTCTATCTTGGCTGCTATAAAGATCTTATAAATCTGCACTGCCCAATTAGCTAGTTCCACCGCTGCTCGAACTTAAACTTGGGTTACCCACATTTCAAGTGCTCGATAGCCATATGTAGCTAATGTCTACCCTACTGAACAGTGCAGATCGAGAACATTTCCATCACGGTGGAAAGTTCTATTGGACAGTGCTGTTCTAGATACCAGCTTCATGGTGCTTTTCCCTCAGGCCATAGACTCTGACTGCTGTTTCATATATGGTTGTATGAGAGCAATAATTACATGAATAATAATAATGATGGTTCACATTATTGAGCTCTCACTCTATCGGGCCCTGTGCTAGAGTCTTTCCATGTCTGCCAGGTTGATCCATCGAGAAGTGGACTTTTTCTCTCATGGCTCTTCCCCCACCCCATCCCCAAATCCAAGAGGAAAGTGGCCATTGGCCCCTGCATATGGAGAGACTGCTGTTGCAGAGAGCCAAAAGCCAAAGTTGGCTGAAGACAACATACCTGCTTGTCTTTTGCAAGAAAGCTAAGCTCGTGGAGAAGATTGTGCTAGGTCTCCCGGAAGTGGGAGAGAGGGAGAATGAGGCAAGTCCCCCAGACTGGAAAGAAGAGAAAGGTCAGAAAGTCCTTTTTCGGGGTGGAAACAGAGCCCCACTCCCTGGAGCAGGGCTACTGGTAAGATTCCCAGAGGCGAATGGGAATGTCTGTGTCTCTAGGGAGGCGGGACCCAGGCCCTAGGTTCCCAGCCCTTGCAAAAGCTTCTCTGCCACAAGCATGACACAGACGCCCTGGAATCACTGAGCTTTAAGGGACGTCCAGCTGGACCACGACTTGACCTTCTGGTGCCTCTGTGCTTACCAGAAAAAGACACTCTTTCCGTCATATTGAATAATTTATCGCTGAGTTAGTATGTTACTGATAGGGGCTGAATTGTCCCTGCTACCGTTCACATGTTGAAGCCCTAACCTCCAGCACCTCAGAATGTCTGTATTTGGAGACAAGGCCTTTAAAGGGTGATTAAGTTAAAATGAGGCCATAAGTGGGACCTCATCCAATTGGACCGATGTCCTTATAAGAACAGAAAATTCAAACACACAAAAAGACAAAAGGAACCCGCAGGCCCAGAAAGACCCTGAGGGGGTGCAGCTAGGGGGTGGCCATCTGCAAGCCGAGGAGTGAGACCCCAGAGGAAACCAACGCTGCCAGAACTTGATCTTGGATTTCCAGCCTCCAGAGCTGTGAGAAAATAAAGTTCTGTTGCTCAAGCCACCCAGCCTGTGGTACTTTGTTATGGCAGCCCCTGCAGACCAAGACAATTACTATGCAGTCTGAAGAGCTCTCCCCGGGTAGTCTCTCCCGAGCCTGTGCTGGGCGCAGCCCGGACCGCGGGCTCACACACCGAGACTCTTCTGCGCATGTCCACACCGTACACCCGGACAGGTGCCGCGGGTCAGGGAAGAGAGCTGGTCAGGTTCAGAGGGAGGGGCATAGAGGACACACAGTCCTCGCAGGGCCTCCCAGGACTGTGGGTGGGGAAAAGAAGCGGCTGCTGGCGGGCGCCTGGGTGGCTCAGTTGGTTAAGCGACTGCCTTCGGCTCAGGTCATGATCCTGGAGTCCCGGGATCGAGCCCCACATCGGGCTCCCTGCTCGGCAGGGGGCCTGCTTCTCCCTCTACCCTCTTCCCTCTCGTGCTCTCTGTCTCTCATTCTCTCTGTCTCAAATAAATAAATAAAATCTTAAAAAAAAAAAAAGAAGCGGCTGCTGGAATGAGGTGGGGCAGGGTGCCGGCGACAGCGCGTGGGTGAGCTACTCCGTGGCACAGCGCTCCGAGTACCTACCGCTCCAGGACTCTGCCAGGAGGCTGCAATCTCCATGTCCACCCTTAGAGGAGACACTGCTGTGCAGTGCACTGCCTGACCCGCAGATGGGATGGGACCATGAGGAAAGGGGCAGCAGCAATGAGAGGCGGGAGGCCAAAGAGACTGGAGTTCCATCTTCTAGGCGAGACCCCACAGCAGAGACTTGCAGTGATATTTCCTACCAACCCAACGGAATGGGAGATTGGAAGCAAAGTTGATTTCCTTCAGCTAAAATAGATGACGTGGCCCTTCTTGCACGTTTAACGTTGTGAAATAAGATTCATACTTTATGTATGATTCAGAAGCAGGGTTCCAGCAGGAAACTGCCGGCATTCTCAAATGTAGTAACTAGGGATGAATGAATGGGATGATTTGCAAAGATGAGGCAGGGTTAAGAGAAACCAGCCAGAGACTCTGAGGCAACCTGGAGCTAGCCTCAGCTGGAATGGCCGCTCCCCAGCACCTGCTGGGGGTGTGGAGGGAGCAGTTTCAGGAAGGGCAGAAGCTCAAGGAGAGGGTCACATCTGCGTGCAGGAGCTATAGCCATCAGTGGAGGTGAGCGGCCATTGTCCAGCGGAAGCCTAGCAAGCAAGGAGCTGGGGGAATAAGTCCCCCAACCACATTTTTTCACCCTCTGACCTCTACCATAAGAATCCTCACAGTGGAGCCCAGCCAGAAGCCCGAAGTAGGGTGAGAAGGATAGAGACAGAAACTGGAAGGCAAACAGGACAATCCAGCACACTTTCTAAATGTGCATCTTTTCGTCTAGTCCTCCAGTGAGCCTCTCGTTGAACCCTTACTTATAGATATAAAAGTTTAGGCTTAGGGAAGAGGTTAAGGGTTTTTGTCTCACTAGATGTAGAATGGGGAGTGACCATGTTTGTCTTATATCCAGTTATATCCCCAGTGCCTAGAAAAGTGCCTGGAATGTAGTAGGTGCTGACTGCATGTTTGTTGAGTGACTAAATGAGTGAACTTCTTCAAGAGCACACAAGTACTATGTGGTAGTGTGGGATTTGAACCCAGACTGTCTGATGACAAAGCTCACAGGCCTAAGGATCACATCAATGTTCCTAAACCAAAGTCGATAGATCCTTATAAGTCTAAGAGTTTGCCAAGATAACTCCAAAACTTGGTGATTTTGTATCTTAATTTCAGTGATAGCCTTAAGAAGTAAATATTCGCATATCCTGGATGATCACCTATCCCATAAACAGAGACTGTTCTGAGATTTCAGTGCCCAAGTCTGTGTTTGCATTCACTATTATACTGGCACAAAATGGTACCATTGTAATTATCTTCAGCTGATGAGAAAGGAACATGGGTGGACTTAATTCCTAAGTGATTCATAAGTGATGCCTGTAATGCCGAAGGACACCATAGAATACCGTAAAAACAAGAAAAAGAGGGGTAGGGCTCACACAAAAGAACAGGCACCAGGGGATCAGAGCCAGTGCCTCCTCATAGTCAGTGATTCAGGTTTAATACAAACCCCATCTCTCATACTAATGTTATTCTGAATTGTACTGCTTATGCAGTTTTGGTTTTTTAAAATTCAGTTTGTTTATATTTGCATAGGAGTTTAAATATAATTTTATGCTTAGTTTTGGTCAAAATATTATTTAAATTAACTCTTTAAGTGGTTTTCTTTTTAAAATATATTTAGGCATTGAACAAGTACAGGAAATGCTACAAACCATGGTATGAACTGCTTGCAGCAAGAACCCAACAGAGGCAGCCCAGACTTAACTAGGGCTGTCTGGGGAAAGGGGAAAATTTTGATTCCCCCCAAAAGCTGGAAATACTTATTATTTATTGAGAATCTATTAGTCACTGCACTGAGTTTTTTTTTACATGTGCTATGGACTGAATTGTGTCTCCCCAAAATCATATGTTGAAGCCCTAATATGATGGTATTTGGAGATGGGAACTCTGAGAGATAATTAGGTTTAGATGAGGTCATGAGGGTGGTCCCTTATGATGAGATTGATGTCCTTATAGGAAGAAACACTGAAGAGCTTGCCCCCTCTGCCCTCTCTCTCTGAGCCATGTGAAGACACAGCAAGAAGGCAGCTGTCTGTAAGCCAGGAGGAGAATCCTCACTAAGAACTGAGTCTGCTGCCACATTGAACTTGGACTTACCAACCTCCAGAACTATGAGAAATTTAAGCCACCCAGTCTATCGTATTTTGTTATAGCAGCCTGAGCTAGTACAACAAGTATCATCTCAAATCCTCCTAACAATTTTGCAATGAAAATATTATTTCCCCATTTCACAGATGAGGAAGCTGAGGCTCAGGAAGGTATGTAACTTGTCCAAAGCACACTAGAAAGAGAACAAGGATTAGTTTATAAAGGTTTGTGAATAAAGGTTTATGGATTTTTTGAAAGCTCTCTAAGTCCTTACTGATAGGTGACAAGGGTTAGTCCTACCATCTATGGTGAATGTCATACTGTTAATACTGTTCCTAGACCCACATGGAGACAGTCCAGAAACGTCCTCAACTTTGTACTGATAGATATGTGGACCACTATTACTAATGTGGGTGTCAACTGGGGTGAACCTGACAGTTCAGCTTTAATTATTTTAAAATTTTGAGCATATTTGAGCCTAACTTCTCTTCCCATGGAAAAGCATTAGTGTGTGAACAGAAAGTGTTCTCTAGTCACACAGCTAAAACTTGGCTGAAGGAGGACTATGGCAGCTCAGCTTGGCATTGCCATTCTAACCCCTTGTAGTGATTCTCCGA
This sequence comes from Mirounga angustirostris, assembly GCF_029215605.1. Lineage (NCBI taxonomy): Eukaryota > Metazoa > Chordata > Mammalia > Carnivora > Phocidae > Mirounga > Mirounga angustirostris. The sequence continues at coordinate 24,649,896 of NW_026991713.1, forward strand.
ACCCCAGCGGCTAATGCAGGGTGATAGACAGCATAACAGGTGACTTCACAGACAGAAGCAATTAATGACACAATCCCTTGTAGGTATATGGTGCTTCAGAGTCCGCAAAGAACATTCACATACGTCATCTCACATATAAACTGAGTCTCAAAAGGTTAAATAATTTGTTGAAGTTTCGAGTCCAGATCTTTAGAGAGACTCAAGGTCTGGTGCTCATTTTTGCTATTCTATTGGTTGCCCCAGTCTGGAGCGTGGGCTCCTCAGAGGCCATCGTGTGCTTGCAAAGGAATCTATACCAGCATATGCTTGAATTAAAGGAATGTAAATTTCATGAAGGCAGGGGTTCTCTAAGTGGTTAAAAGCCAGGGCTCTGAACCTAGATTGCTGGGTTCCATTAGCTAGCTGTGTGACTTGGGGCAAGTACCATAACCTCTCTGTGCCTAACTTAAAAAATGTGTATTAATATATAATATGTAATATTTCCTCATTTAAAATGTGTATTAATATAAAGTATGTAATAATTTATAGTAAATTAATAATACCTACATTATAGTGTTTTAGGAGTAAATTAATGAATATATATAAACCTTTTATAATGCTTAGAACAGAGAGTACATAGAAAGTACTCAGTATATGCCAACTATAATTATTACTACTCACCGCTGAGTTAGTCAGCATCTAGATTAGTGCCTGATAAATAGTGTACCCTTCAAATACCTGTCAGATGAACTAAATAAATATCTAACAGAGGACTCCCCCAAATAATATCATTCATGGAGAGGGAATCCTTAAAACAGTTTTACTTCAAAAAGTAAAAAGAACATACCTCCCTGTGACAGCGACATCTATCCTTGAATTGACAACATTTCTAGGTGACTTCACATAGCTGGAAGAAAATTAATCTCGAATCACTTTTGGCTTTTGTAAAACAATTTCACATGAGTGTCTAGCACAGTTTGGATGGCATCCAATAGGCCCTCACGAAGTATTTGTTGTTGATGATAAATACATTATTTTGGGTCTGTTTTGAGCAGGAACAAGGGCGAAAAGAGGATCCGTTTCTGGAAAATAATTTCTGCAGAGACTTGGCAAGAGGAACACAGAAGGCTGGTCTCAACATAACTGATACTGAATGAGTGTTTCTTGTTGAGTGTCCATCCTCATAGTAGCAGAAGCAGACTCTATCCTGAGAATGGAATTACAAGAGACTTTTTTCCCCCTTTCCAAGATCCAGGACCTCTGCTTTTCCACAGTAATTCAAGAACCAGGGGATTGGAAATAGAGGTGGGTTTTCACCTAAGTGAGAGGCATAGGCTGGGCATGCAGTGTATCCGCGCAACACTGTATGTCAGTTTACCCAGAAAGCCCTCAAACTGCGCCTCCCGTGATTCAGAAGAGACCATAACTCTGGCCAGCAGTGATCACAGATGTATGTGAGCAACTTTTCTAAAATCAAGAAATATTGCAGCTCAGGGAGTTTTTTGTTTGTTTGTTTGTTTGTTTTGTGGAGTGCTGTTTCTCTCTTTGCAATCAACGTTGCTTCCCTTTTCTTCTTAGACATTTTTGACTTTTATGAATTTACGTAGAAAATTACATTCTCGGAGCAATTGGAGTTCCTCCTTCCAGGATGGATTTGACCCTCCTGCCCTCCCCCACTGGGAATTTTCCCTGCGACAGGTTTGCAAAAAAGCACTTGGGGTCTTTTCAACACACGGTGACTGTTCACAAGGCACAATTGTTTGTCTTCAACTTGGAATTCCTCTCCACTGAGCCAGGAACAAAATCAAGGCGACAGAGGCTCTAAAATTCAGACAGGAAGTTCTGCCCTTTTGACCTGGGAAGCCAAGAGGAAAGTGAGGAGGAAGACGATAAAGAAAAAGCCCAGGAGGAGGTCTGATATCTGCACCTCTTATAGACCTTCTACGTTTTCCCAACAAAATTGTTTAAGGTAGTGGTGGTCTTTTACAAGACTATTGATGAGCGCCAAGTGAGCCCTGAGACACTCCCCTGTCCTGCCCCCCAGCTCCCATCCAGGCAGGCTCCTGGTTCTAAAACCCTGTGCATAACTATAATCAAGGCAAGTAGTTCGAAGAGCCAGGGAAAGAAACTCAGAGAAGAGTTGTGTGCTGTAGCCGTTCCAACAGAGAAGTACTTCCATACTCCAGGCTCCCATTTCCCACCTTTCTGCTCCCCCTCTACACATTCACGTCTTCTCCCTTCCTTCCTGTGTGGTGGCTCTGGCCCTGTGCCTATTTCTGGCTTGCTTGAACCTGCACCTCCTGCAATCCTTCCTCCTTCCTCTGTTCTTCCCCAGCCATCCCCTCCAAATCGATGGAGCTTTATTTAAACCACTTGTGTTCCATTTCTTTTCTTTCATTTCTATCATTTGTCCTCAGTGAGATTTTGAGAAACAGCATCTCCTCCCTGTGTGTTGCATCAGAAGCTACTGTACAAATTGTGGTTTATTAGGCTCACCGGTTACACATCCGGGGAAATGTTCCATCCACACCCAGGATAAACTAGGCTAAGATGAAATCCATCACCTCCACCCCTCCATCTTCTCACCTCCTCTAGGGCTTCTCTCGTCCTCCTTCTCCTCACCTGCCTGGTACCCCCAAACCAGATCTCTCCCTCTCCCCCTTCCCCCAAGGCCTATTGATATCACTGCAACACCTTTTAAGTGTGATTCTTCCTCTCTGTTCTCCTTGCCCTGCTTCAAGACCTGATCATCTCTCATGATCCTGAACTGTTTTCATACCTCCTGATCCTGCTTCAGCACCTTCAGTTCCTTCCCATTCCCATCAGACTCAACTCGCCAAAACACACATCTTACCACACTGCTTCCCTTATTCAAAAATCTTCAGCGGTGCCCTGTTCCTAAGGGCAAGTCCACATGCGACAGCCTGATTCAAGGCTCTTCGCCGCCTGGCTCAAACCCACTTTTTCTTTCTTTCTTTCTTTCTTTCTTTCTTTCTTTCTTTCTTTCTTTCTTTCTTTCTTTCTTTCTTTCTTTCTTCTTTCTTTCTCTCTTTCTTTCTTTCTTTCTTTCTTTCTTTCTTTCTTTCTTTCTTTCTTTCTTTCTTTCTTTCTTTCAGATTGTGTTTTTTTTATTAGAGAGAGAGCATAAGCAGGGAGAGTGGCAGGCAGAGGGGGAAACAGGCTCCCCGCTGAGCAGGGAGCCCAATGTGGGGCTCGATCCTAGGACCCTGGAATCATGGCTTGAGCAGAAGGCAGATGCTTAACCATCTGAGCCACCCAGGCGCCCCTCAAACCCACTTTTCTTGTCCCATCTCCCATCACATGCTAGGTCCTGGGTCACCGTGCATTGAATGAAAAATGTTTTGTCTTAAGATGTTTTGTCCCACAATTGTTGCAGCAGGGGTTCATGGCCAGGGCTCCAAACTGAAAGTACATTGGCTCCTGACCCAGCTAAACACTGAGGTATGACTGCCCAGAGTTACTCATCTGGGACATTGCCAGGCCCCTAATACTAACTAGCTGTGTGACCTTTGGCCAGCCCCCACTTCTTCAGGTCTAGGTTCCCTCAATAGTACCATGAGGCCCAGATGACTTCAAAATTTTCTACTTAATGATGATGGATAAGATGTGCCGACCCTCTGAGCCAGACTTCATGGGCTGTGGTACATTGCCACATTGGCCCAGGTACTAGCCCTGGCCTCTCAGTTCTGTCTGAAGCCATCATCCCATTTAGGGATGAGATCAGACCCTGGGAGAACTGACTCATACTGCAGCCTCAGACAAGTCAGATTTGTACCAGAAAGCTCCTTTATGAATATGCAGTTGCAAGAAAACTTCCATCTGCTCTTCAGAACATCTTCTCCCTAGAGTAATGGTACATGCATGTTAATATATTATCTAGATTTTTTTTCTTGTTAAGTAAAATTAGTTATCAAGAGATTGCCTGGGCATATGGATTCAGAATAAGAAAAGCTCATGGTCTAGAGTCCCGTGTTTCCAGACTGTGATAGGACCTGATGAGTTCCTTTTGTTCCAAGTATCTGCTAGGAGCATTGGATTACAAGCAACAGAAACTGATGTTGGTTGCATAAAGCAAGAAAGGATAATTGGGAGGTTCCTGACTAGCTCATGGAGGTCTTCCCTGACCATGAGTCTGAAGTAGCCTTCCCAGCCGGTCGCCACCACATCACCCTACCTATTTCTTTCATAGCACTTGTCTAGTGTGAAATTATCTTGTTTACTTGTTTGTCATCGGTCTTCCTCATTAGACTGCTTGATCCACGAGGGCAGGGACATTGTTATTCCTGTTTGTAGCTCTATCTCCAGAACCTAGGACAGTGTCCAGCATACATGGTATGCTCAGAGAGATTTGCGGGGTGAAAAAATGAGTAGAAAGAGCTGAAAAATTAAGCCCTAGGAATTGACTGGAGATGGAATGACCAGTAGCAGGAACCTCTTATTTTGTAGGTAGTACCATGAATGACTTAACTCCAACTACATTTTTCTTTCCATGTTTTTGCTCTAGGTTCCATGCATAGGATAGAGAATTCAGGTGGCCCAACTAGGATCACATGACCACCCCAGAGGCTGTGATGTTGGAGTCTTGGGATTGGTTGCACAGCAGTGCCTCACATGGAAGAGAGAAGGGCAGATCCTCAAAGAAATGGTTCCCAGGCAGACATCCATTGCCTTCAACCACGGTGATCATTTTTCTTCGAGACCTGTCAGTTGATATGGCAATTCTGCTCCCTAAAGATATCTCCATAATACCTTATTTGTCAATTATCACTTTTCCTGTCTCCATGGGCTCCACCTAAGCAGGTCTTACCCACTCAAAAATCTCACCTGCTCAAAGGAGACAGACAGACTCACTCTGCTAATGTGATCTATGTACTCTGCCTAGCATATCCCAGTACATCTTTTTGTACATTTGTTTCTTATTTTTTAGCCCATGAATAAAACATACATCTACTTTACATTTGAAAAATGTGTGCTTTCACTTAACCCAAAGTCCTTGTTTTCTGTAAACCCACATTCAGATGACTTTGTTGTGGCTAATACTATTAGTTGTCTACCCAATAGCCACTGAGGGCTGCAATCCACCCAGTCCTAGGGATGAATCCTAATGGAAGCCCCTAACTTCTTTACCCGTAATTGGACTAGAGGTGACATGTAAACCCAAATCTGGGCTGTGAGAAAAATGCAAATTCTGTTGGGGACTTCTGGAAAGATTTTCCTCCCTGAGAGGGTCACAGGGAGAAAAGGGTTTCTTGTACCTTGTAGCTTTTCCTCATTCTTCCTTCCATCCTTCTTTTTTTTTAAATAACAAACTCTTCCTCCCTTTTTGATGGAGATGCTTTCATGTAGAGATATGACAGTTGGAGCTGTGGCAGCCATCTTGCAAGTATGAGGTGATAAATGTAAGAACAAAATGCAGGAAATGGTTGAGTAGAAGAAAGCAAAAGCCTGAGTCCTTGATTGCACTGTTGAAGTATAGAAATCAACCCTCGATTTCTTAAGTAAATAACACCCTTTGTCGGGCCCACTGTAACTTGTAGTTGAAAGCATTCCTACCCGTTAGACCTGTGACAAACAACTCCTTCTTCATCTTAATGCTAACTTCTTGGCTTTATCACACTAGAGATGCTTCTGTTGTGTAGTAGTGGGGTTTTACTTAGCATTAGTGCAAAAGTTAGGTCTAAGGAAGAGCTTAAAATTTCACTGTGTTTTGTTATAAATGCTTCTCATGATTTATATCTATTTCTTATGAAGTGATTATTATGAATACCTACTTGAAAGAATACTATGACTATTCATACAGATATCTTACATGTAAAAATATGTTACCTAAATTTTTTATCAATTTCACATTACAATTTAATAGACTCCAACCTGTGGTAATTTCAGAACTTCTATACAGAAGAGGCTTAAAAGTGGCAATTAAAAGGGAAGTGGGGGTGCGGTCTTGAAAGTGCATTTGCGTCGCACTTTTAAGATTGAAAAGCGATTGTCCATATCATGAAACAGATGGAGCTAAGGCAGTCTCAAGCACCCCCATCTGCCCCCCATTGCTAGTATACCTTCCACGCTCAAAACCAACTGCTTAAGGAATATGACTTCCCTCCTGGAAGTCAAGGTATCAGTTTTGAAGATCTTACAGCATGGGTCTTCAAGACTAGAAACCCAGTGGAATAATATGACTTTACATCTGTGTTGCCATTGATGCCGACCGAATCATTTCACCTTGCAACACTGGATTATCACTAGCATTTCCCATAAAAAGAGATTCAGGCGCAGAGGGTTTAAATGACTGCTCAAAACACACAGCTAGCCAGCAAAACCAGCTCTACAACTCTGGTGTCCTGATCCTTACTCTTCCTACTGCATCAAGTGGTTCTCAGCTGAGGGATGGGGTCTTTAGGATCTAAAAGAGTATGGCTAAAAAGGAAACTGTCCTGGCCCATTCAAAGGAGGCTTTTTTAAGAGCACACCTTTTCTTACCAGAGAAGAGGAACGAAAAACCAGGGGGCTTGAGGGGGGAAGGGGGTGGTCCAATCACTCAACAGATTTGGAAGGCTACGGATTAAATACCCGCCTTCATGTTATCTCCATGTATTCCTCTAGAATATTACCTGTCTTCCATCCCATAGTTGCCTAAATGACACAGACCAGTCTTATCAGAACAAATACACCAGAAGGAACTTCAGATCTTGGAGCAGAGAGAAGGCGTGTGCAGACCATATGTATCTCTTTGTACAAGTGGTTTGGAGGGGAATGTTTCTAATTCCTCTAGAGGAGTGGGATCTGAGGGAGGGTTTCTGTGTCCCAAAGAAAGGGAAGAGTGTCTTCAGGAGCAGGTTCATAGACCAAGTGAGCAGAGGGTTTTGAGTCAAAGTCAGCCCTGGATTTCCAAGCCCAGAGGAAAACTAAGCTCCAGAAGAGACATGGGAAGTTAAGACAGGGCCAGAATGGGAGCAAAGGGAAAAGAAAGCAAAAGGAAAACTCATGTTGACAGACTGACTGAAAAGTTTTATATATAAATGTGAGGAGAAGGAGATTCTGACTTCTCAGATCAGGACCAGGGCAATGATGTAATCCGCATACGTGAGACACAGTGGCCTGGCAGACATGCCAAGCATGTGGGCTGAAGAGGCCTGGGTTATTCCAGGTTGTCATGGTTTTTAGCCAAAAGTAATAGAACCAGGCAGGAAAAGCAGGCAGCCTTATGCTTCAGGGATGTCCACACACACTCTGAGGTGCAGGACAAAGGAAGCTTGTTCATTCACTTACCATATTGAACCACGGTAGAGTGTAACCTTTAAAAGCACAAAATTTGGAATCAGACAGACTGGAGTTTGAGTCTTAGCTCCACCATTTACTTGCTGTGTGGTTTTGACAAAGTGACTTAACCTCTCTGTGCCTCATAATCCTCATCTGTAGGCTCATCAGAGCACCTAATTGATAAGGCGATATGAGAATTAAATAAGATGTATTTTGAAAGGTGCTCAATCTTAACCTACTCTTTTTCATAGTTAAGTATATATTGAGGTAAACAGCAGAGGAATAAAAGAGGAGAGGTAAACACTGATTTTATACACATAATAAAATGCCAGCCAATAAATGAATGGGAAAGAAGTGAAGACTAAGAACAGGGTCTGGACCATCAGTGATCGAGAAGAAAGCAGATGTACTTGTCCTGAATGCTTCCACTGAGGAAACTTTTGGTTTGTATTAGATTTGGATCAGGTGAGAAATTTTGACCCTCCTAACTACCACCTGGAAGGAAAAAAGAAGGTGACGACACAAATTTTCAAATAAGTGCTGGAATGTGCAGATAATTTCTTTCTTTATAAAAACAACATTGTAACATTTTTAAGACCACTCCAGAAAGGGTTGTACCACTTACTAACTGCATGACCTACGGCCAAGTTATTAAATTTCCTCGCACTTTCTTTTCCCCATCAAGAGTAAAGTGGGGGTAATAACAGTACCAAGTGCATAGGGCTGAAGTGAGGACCAGTTCAGTGAATAAGCATAAGGCTCTTAGGAGAGAAGGAGAAGTTGCAGAGTCTTAGCCCACGTATACCCCATCGCAAAAGCAATCCCTGCATTGTGCAAGCATTACCCACTCACCCACTGTCCTTCTATCCAGTAGTGGCCACATTTACTATTTTGTATGAATTCCTCAGACCTTTTTCCATGCACACATAGTCATGTAAATATTCATTTGTTTCTCACAAAAGGGATCATTATGTAATATTTTCTTATGATCAGCTTTTCCACCTCGTAGCATCTGGTGAAGGTCTTTCCATTGGTCAGCCTCCACCGACTTCGGGGATGATCATCATTGGTCCTGAGGTTCTCAGCAGGGTCAGTCCCAGTTTCAGCTGCTTCTTCTCATCTCCTGCTCCTTCTTGCTCTCCCAACCATGCCTGGCACCTCTGCTCGCTCACCTGCCACCACCTTGTGGGTTCTCCAGGCCTACTGGCCCCTTAATGTCATGCAGCTCCCCCAAAGGAGGGCCCAGTCAGGGAAGTCTAACTTCTGTTTGTTGCCCACCTCTCAGTTTCCCAAAACAGCACCAACCAAGTCTGTGCATGGTTAACAGACTTTTTGAAGGGTTAAAAATAAGAAATGAAATGTCGAGAGGAAAATAAAACCTTAAAATTTGTTGTTAACTCTGTTTCTTGAGTCCAAGCCAGGGGGCAATACACCCCTCATAAGGAATTCCTTCCTTACCACACCCCATCCCCACTCTGGCCCCCCAGTTTTCTGGCTGGAAACAAGCTTCCTCCTTGTTCCCCTCTGCCCTGTCCACAGCATTACCCAGGCAAACTGGCAACCCTTATGCTAAGTTCAACCATCAGAGGTGGTTTGGCCAGAAAGGTGCTTAAAATTTTCTTTTGAATGAGGTGTCATCATTTGAAAACCAGGAGATTTTATGGAAGGAAAACTTCTAAACTCATTTTATGAGGCCAGCATTACCTTGATCCCAAAATCAGACAAAGACCTCATCAAAAAGGAGAATTACAGAACAATATCCCTGAAGAACATGGATGCAAAAATTCTCACCAAAATACTAGCCAATAGGATCCAACAGTACATTAAAAGGATTATTCACCATGACCAAGTGGGATTTACTCCTGGGCTGCAAGTTTGGTTCAACATCCGCAAATCAATCAATATGATACAATACATTAATAAAAGAAAGAACAAGAACCATATGATCCTCTCAATAGATGCAGAAAAAGCATTTGACAAAGTATAGCATTCTTTCTTGATTAAAACTCTTCACAGTGTAGGGATAGAGGGCACATACCTCAATATCATAAAAGCCATCTATGAAAAACCCACAGCGAATATCATTCTTAATGGGGAAAAACTGAGAGCTTTCCCCCTAAGGTCAGGAACATGGCAGGGATGTCCACTCTCACCACTGCTATTCAACATAGTACTAGAAGTCAGCGATCAGACAACAAAAAGAAATAAAAGGCATCCAAATCAGCAAAGAAGCAGTCAAACTCTCACTTTTTGCAGATGATATGATACTTTATGTGGAAAACCCAAAAGACTCCACCCCGAAACTGCTAGAACTCATACAGGAATTCAGTAAAGTGGCAGGATATAAAATCAATCCACAGAAATCAGTGGCATTTCTACACACCAACAAGACAGAAGAAAGAGAAATTAAGGAGTCGATCCCATTTACAACTGCACCCAAAATCATAAGATACCTAGGAATAAATCTAACCAAAGAGGCAAAGGACCTGTACTCAGAAAACTATAGAATACTTATGAAAGAAACTGAGGAAGACACAAAGAAATGGAAAAACATTCCATGCTCATGGATTGGAAGAACAAATATTGTGAAAATGTCTATGCTACCTAGAGCAGTCTACACATTTAATGCAATCCGTATCAAAATACCATCAACTTTTTTCAAAGAAGTGGAACAAATAATCCTAAAATTTGTATGGAACCAGAAAAGACCCCGAATAGCCAGAGGAATGTTGAGAAAGAAAAGCAAAGCTGGCAGCATCACAATTCCAGACTTCCAGCTCTATTACAAAGCTGTCATCATCAAGACAGTATGGTACTGGCACAAAAACAGACACATAGATCAATGGAACAGAATAGAGAGCCCAGAAATGGACCCTCAACTCCATGGTCAACTAATTTTCAACAAAGCAGGAAAGAATGTCCAATGGAAAAAAGTCTCTTCAACAAATGGTATTGGGCAGATGTAGTGAAAAGAAGAGCCCTATGCAGCCCAATGTTCATAGCAACAGTGTCCACAATAGCCAAACTGTGGTAAGAGCCAAGTTGCCCTTCAACAAATGAATGGATAAAGATGATGTGGTCCATATATACAATGGACTATTACTAAGCCATGAGAAAGGATGAATACCCAAATTTTACATCGACATGGATGGGACTGGAGGAGATTATGCTAAGTGAAATAAGTCAAGCAGAGAAAGTCAATTATCATGTGGTTTCATTCATATATGGAACATAAGGAATAGCATGGAGGACATTAGGAGAAGGAAGGGAAAAATGAAGGGGGGGAAATCGGAGAGAGAGACAAACCATGAGAGATTATAGACTCTGAGAAACAAACTGAGGGTTTTAGAGGGGAGGAGGGTTTTAGAGGGGAGGATGGGTTAGCCCGCTGATGGGTATTAAGGAGGGCACGTATTGCATGGAGCACTGGGTTTTATATAAAAACAATGAATCGTGGATCACTACATCAAAAGCTAATAATGTATTGTATGCTGACTAACATAACATAATAAAATAAAATAAAATAAAAGTGGTGTTGGGAAAATTGGACAGCCACATGCAGAAAAATGAAACTGGACCATTTTCTTACACCACACACAAAAATAGATTCAAAATGGATGAAAGACCTAGATGTGAGATGGGAATCCATCAAAATCCTTGAGGAGAACACAGGCAGCAACCTCTTCGACCTCAGCCACAGCAACTTCTTCCTAGAAACATCACCAAAGGCAAGGGAAGCAAGGGCAAAAATGAACTACTGGGACTTCATCAAGAAAGAGAGCTTTTGCACAGCAAAGGAAACAGTCAACAAAACCAAAAGACAACTGACAGAATGGGAGAAGATATAAAAATAACATATCAGATAAAGGGCTAGTATCCAAAATCTATAAAGAACTTATCAAACTCAAAACCCAAAGAACAAATGATCCAATCAAGAAATGGGCAGAACACATGAACAGATATTTCTGCAAAGAAGACATCCAAATGGCCAACAGACACATGAAAAAGTACTCGACATCACTCAGCATCAGGGAAATCCAAATCAAAACCTCAATGAGATACCAGCTCACACCAGTCAGGATGGCTAAAATTAACAAGTCAGGAAACGACAGATGTTGGCAAGGATGCAGAGAAAGGGGAACCCTCCTAACACTGTTGGTGGGAATGCAAGCTGGTGCAACCACTCTGGAAAACAGTATGGAGGTTCCTCAAAAAGTTGCAAATAGAGCTACTCTATGACCCAGCAATTGCACTACTGGGTATTTAGCCCAAAGATACAAATGTAGTGATCCAAAGGGGCACATGCACCCCAATGTTTATAGCAGCAATGTCCACAATAGCCAAACTATGGAAAGAGCTTAGATGTCCATCAACAGATGAATGGATAAAGAAGATGTGGTGTGTATATATATATATATGGAATACTATGCAGCCATCAAAAAATGAAATCTTGCCATTTGCAACAACGTGAGTGGAACTAGAAGGTATTATGCTAAGCGAAATAAGTCAATCAGAGAAAGACAAGTATCATATGCTCTCACTGATATGAGGAACTTGAGAAACAAGACAGAGGATCATAGGGGAAGGGAGGGAAAAATGAAACAAGATGAAACCAGAAAGGAAAACAAACCATAAGAGACTCTTAATCTCAGGAAACAAACTGAGGGTTGCTGGAGTGGAGGGGGGTGGGAGGGATGGGGTGACTGGTGATGGACACTGGGGAGGGTTTGTGCTATGGTGAGACCTGTGAACTGTGTAAGACTCATGAATCACAGACCTGTACCCCTGAAACAAATAATACATTATATCTCAATTTAAAAAAAAAAAGGAAAAGAAAATCAGGAGATTTTACATACAAAACTAGGTTTCTGGCTTCTCTTGAATGATGGAAAGCTCTGGCCACACTGGAATGACATAGATGGAACACACGTCTGCCAGGTGGCCTTGGGCCCCACTAGTTTCTATCAGAGGACGCTGGGTTTATTGGGGAAAAATAATATGCTATCAACTCTGCACATTCACTGAGAACTTGCCTTAGAATCTTCCTCTCTACCCAGATGGCTGCCATGGTCTAGGTGATTTCAATATCCAGGAGGCCTATCCACATCCCACCTGAGGCCAAGGACAGTGGGGAGAAAGCAGCCTGCTCCAAGGTGGTGTGGAAGAAGGGGATCCTTGAGGAGAGGGTATCCCCCAAGGGAATCTGAATACCAGGATGGAAAGGCAGGATCGTTGTTGGGAATGGTCACAGCCTTTTGTGGAAGTGGAGTAAACCACAGGCAAGATATCTGAGGAGAGGCCAAGGCAAAGGTGAAGCTGGTAGAATTGACAGCTGGGAGGGTTAGTGGAGCCAGGATGAAGCAAGGCACAGCTCAGGTCATTCAGAACTCATTCCTGGGACAGGACAGGTGAGGTTTTCACCATTTCACACAACGCCAGCAAGATCATGGGAGCAGAGCATGTCCCCACAGCTGTGTGGGGTGGCCCTCACTTCCACTGTCCTTGTCATCACCTCACAGTGTTCTCTGTCAGCCATCTTTAACCTCCAGGCTTCAGACCACAAATGTCGAGCCTTTCACCTCTCTTGCTGAGAACTCAAAGTCTACTAACCCTCTTTACTTTAATTCCTTCCTGCCAAGCCTGAATTCTACCAGTTGTCAGGTTGACCTTGGGTGCTCTGCTCCTTCACAACTTTTTCTTCCAACACCTGCCCTCCAAACCACCAACCTTCACTCACCCAAAACCCCTCTCCACCCTACACTGGGATCACCGAGCACTGCTAAGTCATCCAGTGCCTCACCCAACATCCAACTTCACTAAGCCTCCTACTGCACAAGATTATGACCTTGAAATGTTCTCCCTACCCTGCCTTCAGCTTGTCTACATATCCACCCATCTTATTTCTGTCCCTCCTAACTCAGTCTGTGCTCCTATTCCTGGGACCCCATCTTCTCTTATCCCCTCTGCTATTTGTTCTTTCAGTAAGCCTGTCTCCCATATCTTCAACTTTTCCCTCTCTCCTAGTCTTGCTCAGACCTTAAACATATCCACATTTCTCCCATCTTGGAAGAGAATGCCCGGGAACTTCGGTGGAAATGACTACAGAATGATAACATTCAGGGTTCTAAGGAAGGAAGGAGAGAAATCAGTGAGATAAAGAAAACAGGCTGCAGGAAGGTGCAGTTCTTCGAGCTCAGGGTTTTGGCAAGAAAAAGCCAATGGGAATGAAATCTGAGGGACAAAGGGTCTGAGCGAACAGGATGCCCTTTTCACATCATATACTAAATTCGTCATAATACCCTTCTTGTGTATAGGGCTACATAGCTCACATGCAGTGTTTTATCCAGTTCTCACTTCAGTGCAGTGAGATAGGCATGGGTGAGACCGAGCGAGTAAGGAGTGGCTGGGGGGCTCTGGGAGGTGCGGGCACTGAGTGGGGGGCGGGGCCGGATATGTACCAGAAAGAAGGGGAAGGAAATCTCTAGTGGCTGCAGAGGTGGGGGTGAACCCGGGGAGGTGCTGGTGCAGCGTGGGGTGGGGCGGGGGGGCAGAAGAGATCATTTGCATGGATGCAGCTGAAACAGGTTTCCTTGGACCTGGGAGTGACTGTATAAAGAAATAAATTCATCTTTAAGGAAAACCACGGGGGTGCTATTGAAGGAGGAAAACAATGCCATTTTTAATGGTTTGTGTGACAACCCAGTGCAAAATCCGTCCTCAGCCTAGGAGCTTAAGAAGGGAGGTCCCAGGAAACTAGTCCTCTTGGAGAAATGTTGAAACAAAACAGGATTGTGAACAAGTACAAAAGCACAGACTTTATAAAAAGAACGCCAGGGCCACTAACCAAAACAGGTGTCCCCATCTGAGCTCTGGAGGTGAGGCCAGGAGGCTTACCCCTACTTACAGGCCCTCCCCAGCCATGTACCAGCTGGGTGATCTAGAGCCTCCCTGTCCCTCTGTTTTCTTCCTCTTGATAATCGGGCTGCTCAGGCTCCCTAACAGGTGTGGCAGGAATCAACCAAGATAGTGCATGAGCAGGTGTTTGGGGAATGACAAGTTCTTGTGCCAATGGAAGCCAATAGGCTGAAAGAGGCGAAAACTGGTGAAGGAGAGTCCAAGGAGCCATGGCACTCCACCACATAGGGCAACACAGCTCTGAGTGTGAGGATGGGCTGAGTAGAGCCATCCCAAGAGGAAGTGAAACTCTTAAGGCCGGGGGGGGGGGGGGGGGGGGGGGGGCGGGGCAGAGGGCGGAAAGATACAGCTTTTTAAGGGAACTGCATCTCCACTAATAAAATAAACCCAGATCTTTCGGGGTCAGCCCTGGCAGGGGATTCTCCACCCAGATTTCCTTCTTGGCTACCCCAGAGGACCAGTGGTGGATTTTATTTAAAGACTCCAGAGTTCTTGCAAGATGAAATCTTAGTCTTGTATAAAGGGAAAGGATGACTCCAGGAACTGTAAATCGTCTGCTCGTCTAAAGAGGCTGCAGTAGATAGTAGAAAGAGCAGAGGCTTTGGATCTCGGCTGATCCGGGTTCAAATAAGCCTCTTGGTGGCTATGTGCTCCTGCATGCATTGAGAAACTCTGGTCTGGCCCAAAGCCGGGTCTTTATCGCTCTTTCCACTGTATCTAGCCCATAAGCCAAGCGAACCCAACTGCACTTGCAGAGTTGTTCGTGCCCAGAAGCAGCCAGTGGAGAGAAATATGCAGTGGTGACTCAAATGTGCTAGTTCAGGGCTGTTAACAATCTTTGTCTGAAGCTGGAGTAATTCATTTAGAATGTGTTTATTGGTCACAGAGGACATCAAGTTTGGCGGTTGCATAACATTTTGGAGGAGAGATCATGCCCTAAGTCACCTTGACAAACAAGAGAAGTAGTTTTCTAAGAGCAGAATGGAATCCTTATTGGCAAAAAATTAGTGAGGCTTACCGGTCAAAGAAATGACCTGAAGGCCACTGAGGACTAAAATTTACACATGGCCTATGGTCAGGACTAGGAGATACTGAGATTGAGACCATCCTTCCACGTTCCTCAGGCCAAGCAAGGCCATTTTTAAACCACTCAGTGTAGGGCTTTGCATTTTAAGAGAGATGCAGAGAAATCCATAGAAAAGCCACAACAATAGCTGGAAAATAAAAAGAGGGGTCTGAAAACAGGCAAAGGAGTCTGGGTTTTTTTAACGTGGAAAAGAGAGAACTGAGTGTGCGCCGTTTTGAACAAGAAAGATCATCACAAGGGGAGAAATGGCCATCTGTTTTCCATCTCCGTGGAGGAGCAAATTATAGGAAATGGGCTGAGATTGCAGCACAATGGCGGTTGTGAGAACAACAGCGTTTCCTAACTGGACCCTGGAACAGACTTCAGAGGAAGACAGTTCAATTCTCATTACTCAAATTTGCTAAAAATAGGTTAAGTATTGACCTGACCCTAGATGGGGGGCTGTACGTGATGACTTCTTGAGCCCCTGTTTTTACCATTCTTTTTGCCTGTGTCTTCACAAAGCACAGCCAATTCACTGATGGGGGACAAATTCGGTTGTTTCATTGTATGGCCCATGTAAGTTGGTTTCCTAATCCAGCCATTTGATGGATTTTGATTGATTATATCGTTAAATTGACTGGTGGTTTTAGAGTCATTTTGACATGGCCAGTAATGTTATAATTTTTGTTTTACTCTTTGAGCTTGGACATGAAGGCATAAATTATATTATGCTTGTGGATCATCAAGCCAGCCTCGCATTGATTGTGTTTAGAGCTCAGTACTCGGAGTTGCTGGATTCTACAACGAGGATACCAATACACACAAACTACATACCCTGAACCAGCCATTCGGATCAGAGTAAACAAGATGAGGAAATAGTCCCAAGCTTGCAATTTGTTCCAAGGGTGTGTTCTTTGTATCTAGAATGTATCACTGTGTTAATGTGGAAGCCAACATCTGAGTTTGAATGTGGCAGGTAGCGGGCTGGAAAAGAAGATGTGAATCCTGTTTCTAGAATTGAATAGAAATGAATCCATTCCATTTTCAAGTGAATTTATGCAATTGCCAATAGAAAAGGATTCAATCCATCAAAGTCTCATGTCATGTACTGTGGGAGCATCCAGTTAGTGTGTTTCTTTGGGCTTTCTTATGCATATACTTAACTTTCTCATGCTTACACCCTAAGTGAGCAGGAACGTAGATTGACTTTGGTATCCACTGAATTTTTAGCTTCTCTGCTAAAAAAGCATAACTGCAAATGTTCATATTAGAGGCACCAGTAACCAGTAGCTTCTTGGTGTTCTTAAAAGGTACAGAAAACTAGCAAAATCATTGATGTGGATACAACTTAGGGAATTCAGTGAGAAATAAGTCAAGGCAGAATTCTACACAAAGTCTTGTTGATCTGTCTTTTTTCCCCCCTGTGGCAGGATTGCTGGCTGTCCCCTAAGAGCCAATCTGCCCTTCATCCTTTGATAATACAGCCTCTGAGTTTTAGTCAGACATATGATATTTCACTAAAGACTACATTTTCCAGCTACATCCCTTGCACCTAAATGAGATAAAGAATAATTCTCAGCTGATGGAATGTGGGCAGAAGTGATTTGGGCAGATGCAATGTGTGCCATTTCTGGTCCATGACCTTAAAGGGAAAGGATAACATCACTCTCACATCTTCCTTCTGCCCTTCCTATAGGCTGGGATGCAGATGTGATGGCAGGGCCTGGAGCAGCCATCTTCAACTATGAGATGGAAGTCCTCTGTTGAGGATAAAGGAGAAACACGAAGGAAGAAACTCAGATTTCCATTATCATGGAGCCACCACATTAGCCTTAGACTATTTACACTTTGACTATTACAGGACAGAAAAACAAACTTCATTTTGTTTAAGCTACTATTACTTTGACTTCTGTAACAGTAGCCAAACTGGTATCCTAACCCTAAACCTTTGGGTACCAGAAACTTAATGTTAGTAATTTAAGTATTTTTGCATTCAGTGAAAAATACACAGTTTGGGATACATAGATAAACAGTACACACACGTACATGTATGTAACACACACACAATACTTGAAATGTATTCACTAGGAACTTCATGAAGACCCCCAAAGAACTGATTGTAAACAATTCACCCCACACTCTGCAATGTGAACTATATACAACGAGCTTTATGTTTTTATATATAATGAACTAACAGACAGAGAATGAATGGAAATGAGCCTTCTAGTGAGGTGGTGAAGAGCACATGCTCTGTCAGCCCAGCTGAACGAGCAGGCTTACCCTGTGAGTGTCCAGGTTACCCCTTCCATATAAAAGGGGTAATAACTGTTTCTACCTCTTTGGGCTGTTGTGAGGACCACAGGAGATCATGCAGCTTAAGTGCTTAGAATCCTGACTGGCACGTCAGCACTGAATACATTTTCACTACTGCTGTAATTCTTTGTTCTTCTTCACTGAGTGGCCAGTGATAACACTAAAGAAATGTGGCTAAGAGAACAGTTCTAGATTGCTCTCGACCTACTTGTATGCTTTGCACATGGTCTTATCCATGACATCTGGTCCAAAACGTTTATTTCTTGCCTTGAAAGAATGAGTGCCAATCTTTGTTCATGCACGCGGGCCAGGTACTATATGAACTACTGTCTCACGCTATTTCTGTAAATTGATTTCTAAAGGAGACTTGAACGATAGCAATGGAAGTTCACACATAGCTGCAGCCCTCTGTCTCTCTCCCTGGAGCCATTTTATCTGGGTTCTCTTTGCTGCGGACAAGGTTGTAATTATTCTCTTCTCCAGTGGCCACAGCTGTTTCTCCTGGTGACAACTGGGGCTTGGAGAGGCAGATTTACTGAGAGATGAATGGAGTTGAACCTTCATTTGGGCAGGCCCCTGCTATAGCTCCAAGGGTTGCCCTCTAAGCTTGCAGGCGCCTGACATAGGGGGGCACAAAGCTGATCCCAGATTAGAGGTCACCCCCTTGTCCTGGTGTGGTGCTGGTGTTTCAGAAAGGGGTAGTTGGCAGCCTGAACCATATTCGCATCCACCCAGCACCCAGGTCCCCCCTGGCCCTGGTGGGCCTCACGGAACATTCCAATGTTACATTTGATCGTTAGAAGAGAAGTTTGAACTAGATGCTGCTCTGCTCTCTGCTCAGAAGCTATTGTGACCAGGCTTCGTGGCTACCCCAGGACTAGCAGGAGCGTGGGAGTGAATGGCAAGGACCTGGCCCAGTTGGACCGGCTGCTGTGCCAGCTGCTATCAAAGACCAGCATTGGAGCAAGAGTAAGAGGACATTGCAGGAGGAGCATGGCCAAGAAAAGATTCTGAAATGCAAAGGAACTTTTCCAAATCATGAGCATTCAGGAAAAAAAATAACCATGCAAAAGGAAAGACAGGATTATCTTCCTACTCCCTATAGATGGCCATTTTACAACACTGTTGTCATATGGAGAGGTAAAAGAGTAGGCAATCAAAACTGTGGGGAAAGATAATATTGTCACGGTATCCCAGGTGGTCAATTAATAAATAAAATATTGTTATTTTAATGGATTTTGTTGTGTTTATGGTACGTGTCAACATTTTAAATTTTGTCAATCCTCATTTCATATCTAAATTTGTACTTCTAATTCTGTACTTTTCCTTAAAGAGGGTCTCCAAAATTGGGTAAGCTGCAGGACCCATAACCCCTGAATTTTCCTTCCAGGAGTTTACACCACTTTGGTAAGAAGAGAACTTCTTGATTGGTGTTTTAGAAGAAGATGGACTAACTGTATCACATGATACCTTCTGGGCAACACCATTCATCAGCCTCCAGAAGCAGGAACTCAGGCATCCCTAGCAGACTAGCAGATGCTCAGGTTGGGATGTTATTAGGAGTGTTACTGGTTAACCTCCAAGAGGTGATAAGAGTGAGCTGTGTATTTCTTTTTGATCCTTTGCAGTTCTCTAAACATCATGAATGCACACCCATACTTCCTGTCTAACTGTAACTAAAAAATCAAGAAAATATCTTCTTTCATTTTTGGCCTTTCTGTCCTCAGAACCCCAGTGGGACACACTCTATTGCACTGAGCACACTGACCATGAACTCCCTTCTGACCCTGTCTGGGAAAAGTCATGATCCCATTGTCCACATGCCCTTCTATTATTCTCCTGCTCCATAAAGAGTTGTTGAATGGACTAGAATAGTCCTATTTCTAAACCAAGCATAGTTTTAAAAAACATAGTTTAAAGTCCTATTTCTAAACCAAGCATAGGCTGAAGATCTGGTGATGGTCTTTGCTAATTTTATCATATGCCCTTTCCTTGGAAAAGAAGCCAAAGAGGGTGTAGGAGGAAGTGAGGATGGGCCAGAGGCAGAGAGAAGGATGAAGCCTACTTGTTGTAGATGGTAGAATCAGCCATGAAGGTGTGTAATTCCCCATTCCTGTGACCCAGTCCATAACACAGAACCTTTCATTTGAGTTCCCCACATTCGGGATTGCCACCCAACCCCGAGCATAATCTACACAAGAGCCAGAGTTATTTTTTATAATCAGATCATATCACCTTTTTGCTTAAAACCCTCAAATGGCTGCCCATTACAATGAAAATAAAAGCCAGACTCTATATTATGGCCTACAGGACCTTCCACAATGTGATGACTGCTTTTGACTACCTACTGTCTGCCATGATGACCTCATCCCCTACATTCCCCATCCACAGGCCATCCATGGTTTAGCCTTCCTTCCTTCCTTCTTCTCTCCCTCCTTCTTTCCTCCTTCTCTCTCTCCTCCCCTTCCTTTCTCCTTTCATTCCTCCCTTCTCTCCCTCCTCTCTCGCTTTTCTCTTTCTATGTATATAAGTCTTATTGAGATATAATTCACATATCATACATTTCACCTACATAAAGTGTGTAATTGAATGGTTTTTAGTATACTCAGAGTTGTGCAACCAGCACCACAATCAATTTTAAAACCTATTCATCACTCTGAAAAGAAACTGTACCCATTAGAATTCATTCTCTATTTGCCCCACAGCTCTAGGCAACCACTAATCTACTTTCTATCTTTATAGATTTGCCTACTCTGGGCATTTCATATAAAGGGAATTATATAGCATCTGGCCTTTTAGGTCTGGCTTCTCTCACTTGGCATGATATTTTCAAGTTTCATTCATGTTGTAGCATCTGTCAGTACTTTATTCCTTTTTATAGCTGAATAATATTCTATTATATGGATGTACATTCTGTTTATCCATTCATCAATCAATAGGCATTTTGATTGTTTCTACTTCTTGGTTGTTATGAATAATGTTGCTGTGAGCATTTGTGTATACTTTCTTGTGTGGACATATGTCTTGAATTCTCTTGGATGAACACCTAGGATTAGAATTTCTGAATTATATGATAACTCTAGATTTAACATTTTGAGGAATTGCCAGACTCTTTTCCAAAATGACTGCATTTTATATTCCCACCAGCAACCAATATACAGGGGTTGAAATTTCTCCACATCCTTATCAACACTTATTATCTGTTATTGTTGTTGTTATTGTAATCATAGTTGGTGTGAAATCATTGAGGTCTCAATCTGAGTTTCCATAATGGTTAATGAGGTTGTTCATCTTTTGGCCATTTGTATAACTTCTTTTGAGAAATGTTTATTCAGATCCATTTTATAATTGGGTTGTTTGTCTTTATGTTGTTCAGTTGTGAGAGTTTTTTTAATATATTGTAGATACTTGACCCATATCAGATATATGATTTGCAAATATTTTCTGTCATTCTGTGGATTGCCTTTTCATCTGATCATCAGTGATTAGATAGAAATACCATATGATCCAGCAATCTACTTCTGGGTATATATCCAAATGAAATAAAATCATTATCTTGAAGATATATTTGCATTACCATGTTTACCACTGCATCATTCACAATCGCTAAGATATGGAAACAACCTAAGTGTCCATCGACAGATGAATGGATAAAGAAAATGTGGTGTATATATTCACATACAGACATACATACAGTGGAATATTATTCAGCCTTGAAAAAGAAGGGAATACTTTCATTCACAACAACATGAATGACCCTGGAAGACATTATGCTAAGTGAGCTAAGTGAAATAACCTAGACACCAAAAGACAAATACTGCATGATTTCACTTCTATGTGCAATCTTAAAAAAGAAAAAGAAAGAAAAAAGAGAAAAAGAAAAGAAAAAGCTGAACTCAGAGTCACAGAGAACAGAATAGTGGTTACCAGTGGCTAGGGGGTTGAGAGGAGTGGAGATGCTGGTCAAAGGGCACAAATATTCAGCCATATGATGAATGACTACATTCTGGAGATCTGATCCAACACACAGCATGGTGACTACAGTTAATAATAACGTATTATATACTTGAAAACTGTTAAAAGAGTAGATCTCAAATGCTCTCACCACACACACACAAATGGTAACAATGTGAGGTGATAGATATGTTAACTAGCCTGATTATGATAATCATTTCATAATGCATATGTATATCAAACATCAAGTTGGGGCACCTGGGTGGCTCAATCGGTTGGGCATCTGACTCATGATCTCAGGGTCCTGGGATCAAGCCCCGTGTTGGGCTCCTGCTTAGGGAGAGTCGGCTTGTCTCCCTCTCTCTCTCTGTCCTCCCCCCCCCACTCTCTCTCTCTCTCTTTCTCTCTCTCCAAAGTAAATAAACCAATCTAAAGAAGACCCACATCATGTTGGACACTCTAAATATATACAATTTTTATTTGTCCATCATCATCATTTAGAAACTGTCATATTTATTCAGAAAGAATCATCAGTTGGATTCTAAAATTACTCAGTAAAAGTTTGATGAGGAAATATC
The DNA here is from genome assembly GCF_029215605.1 of Mirounga angustirostris. Classification (NCBI taxonomy): domain Eukaryota; kingdom Metazoa; phylum Chordata; class Mammalia; order Carnivora; family Phocidae; genus Mirounga; species Mirounga angustirostris. The sequence continues at coordinate 24,671,985 of NW_026991713.1, forward strand.
TGTTATAGATTACTTATTAATTATAAAGAGAAAAATAGTTATTTTACAATAGAGAAATTTGGCAGACACCATCTTCACCTTAATATATCACAGGGAATGGAATTGACATGACATATCTCATAATATGCAGTGAAAAGAAACAGTATTACTTCTGTGGTATTCCTGCCAAAGATATATTACCTGAATCTAATCATGAGGAATCTCAGACAAACTGGAACTGATGAACATTCTACAAAGTAACTGGTCAGTACCCTTAAAAAATGTCAAGGCCATGACACAGAATCTGAGGAACACTTACAGATTAAAGGACACTAAAGAAACACGGTAACTAAATGTGCCCGGCCACCCTGCACTGGATCCGGGACAAGAAAAATAAATTGTTTTTGCTACAAAGTAAATTATTGGGACAATTGGTGAAATTCCAATAAGGACTATACTTCAGAAAATATGGTATCAATTTCAACTTCCAAATATGAAAACTATACTGTAAGATAACATCTTCATTCTTGGGAAATATACACTACAGTATTTGGGAGTAAAGGAGCATCATGTCTAAACTTACTCTCCAACGGTTCAGAAAAAAATAGTGCACCCACAAGTATACACACACACAAAACGACAGAATGACAAAAACAATTAGGTAATTGTTAACACTTGGGGAATCTGGAGGAAGAGCATACAGGATCTTTGTATTCTTCCTGCAACTTTAAGTTTGAAATCATTTCAAAACAAAAATTTCCAAAATTCAAAAAGGAGTATCTCATGTCTCCCAAATCCCATTTACAGGGAAGGATCTCCACTGTGGTGTCTTCCACAGTGGGTGGAACATGTATTATTACTGGTAAAAATGGATTGCAGATCGATTAATTGGCAATCAGAGTGCTTTACTCATTCTCTTTTGAGTCTTATTATTATTTTTATAAAAAGCAGCTACAATATAATTTTTAATCTCTAAATTAGATCCTGGGATAAACAAAGATTGTCCAGGGACAACAAGGAAGCCAAAATTTGTCAATGGCTGACTCTAGGCTGGAACTGAAAGGTCCCCACCACCAGATCAGCTCTTGCTCTAGTGGAGTGTATTACCTTGTGTAAAACCAGGTCATAGCCCCGAGGTTCCTATGAGGGGGGATGAAAAGGCACCTTGAGAACATGAACCAGCATGAGACTATTATACTGTTAATAATACTGTTAGAGACTCGGGGTATGGTTAACCAAAATGAACAGTGCCATTTTGCATAAAAAACATTTTTAAAGAAAAAATAATATTTATTTGCAAGAAAAGCAAAGCCCCGTTGCTGGTTCAGGATATATGTGCATGTGTATATATATATATTATATATTTATGTATATATGTACAGATATGTATCTATGTGTGTATATGTATGTGTGTGTGTGTGTGTGTGTGTACGTAGGGTCATGAATTTTCCTCCATAAGATCATAAAGCCAAACTGGCCACTCTCTTGGCATACCCCCATTTATACAAATCTGATGCATCCTTCTGGGTTTTTCTTTTTAAAAGTAAAAAAAGAGAGAGAGAGATAGACCACATACAGTATGGAAACTTTTTGTCAGTCTCTCAACTGTAGCAAGATTGTCATCTGCTGCCCTAAAGAATCCCTGCAGACAATCCCTGTGAGGTAAGATGTAGTGGGACAGAGTTTATTACGTTCCTATTACTTTTACTTAAAATATTCAGAGTATAGGAGAAATGTTGAAAGATTGTTGTATAAAGCACCTTTTCCACATACTTCCAGTTGCCCTCATTTAACTTCTTTTTCCCCCTAAATCAACACTTTGATATTAGTTTTGAGTTGAGGCTCATATATATATATATATATATGTAAACCTGAACATTGTATTTCTATTTCCTTTTCACATGGAACTTGTAATTATGTAAGTTTTTTTTTTTCCCCTGGTTGGACCTTGAAGGCATTAGGCTAGGTGAAATGAGTCAGAGAAAGACAAATACCATATGATCTCACTTATATGTGGAATCTAAAAAAACAAAAACCCCAAACTCAGCAGAAGAAGATGTCGGACCCGTGGTGACGGAGGCAGGGATGGAACGAGGGGGAATTGGAGGAAAGTGGCCAAAAGGTACAAACTTGCAGCTACAAGATAAAGAAGGACTAGGGAGGTGGCGTCATACGCCATACATGATGACCGTAGTCACCACTGCTGTGGGATCTATGGAATTGCTAAGACTATAGATGCTACTGGTTTTCCTCAAAGGGGAAGTTTTTCTTCCTTTTCTTTCCGTTGTATCTCTATGAGGTGACGAATGCTGACTAAACCTCCTGTGGTACTCATTTCACAATATACATCAATCAAACCAGCGTGCTACACACCTCAAATGTGTACAGGGAGGTACATTAATTATTTTTCAATAAAACTGGGAAAAATACTTTTTTCAAGTGTGTCGAAAACAAATCAAGGAGCCGTTCTGTTGCCCGAGGCTGGCCTTTTACGTACACAATGGAATGAGAGTTTTAACTGGTCCCCTTTCCGTCTCGAATTGGTAATGCTGCAGGTACAGCTTCTATTTCAAATCAAGTTCTAAAACTGTCAGAGGTCCTCCCTGCCCTGCCCCAGTGGGTGGCCTGGACCCCTCAGAAACTGCTGTGCTTGGATCAAACTTTATTCTTTGGTTGAGACCCACACTCTTCTTCCCGAGAGCCCTAGGATGCAGCCATTGCCTTTCCCTGGAATGCTGGTGACAGTCCCTCTTTTTCAGCAGGAAGTGGTGAATTCCTGTTGATTCTGTAGCACCTGGGAGTTGGGGGGAAGTGGGTGAGTGAGGGGAAGAGAACGTCTGGCCCAGTGTTATTCTATCTGCTGAGCTCCTCACCACCAAGGCACAAAGGAGCACGTTCAGAGGGCTTTTTCTTGGGGGCCAGGGGGAAGGCAGTGATGACAAGCTCTAGGAACACAACCCAACTATGGAAATTTTGTTTTTAAGGTTCTTGAGGGTTGGTCTGACTTTTAGTTCTTTCACAGAATAACTCCTTGCAGGTGCTTTTTAGAATCACAGGGTCATGAAATCAATGTAGTGGACTACAACCGCCAATTTTTTTAAAACGTCATAGATTATGCTAGCATAGACAATATCAAAGTGTAGTTAACCATGGACTTGAGCCAGACTTGTTGAATCTGAACCCCCACTGTGTGACCACTAATTAGCTATGTGGCCTCAGGCAAATTACTTAACTTCCCCGTGCCTCAGTTTCCTTACCTGAATAAGAGTAGATACATACTTTATAGACTTATTGTAAGGATTAAATGCATTAATATGTATAAAGCACTCTCTCACTTACCTGTGGGGCAGTTGAGGATTGCTAATTGAGGTCAGGCTCAGCTGGGCAGCTTTACTTAAAGCTGCAGATTCCCCTAAACTTGGCTCCTCACGGCTGGGCCTGGGGCTGCTCCGGAAGCTTCCAAAGCCCAGAGGCAACCACAAGACGTCAAGGCTCTTAGGCAATTAGTCTGGCCTTTGTGAGTTTTCGAATGCCCCAGAAGACAACTTTGTTGTACTAGAAAGATATGCTTTGGGGCTACTTATTTTTGTAAGCCATATTTGATTTGTTGGAGTAACAAATTTAGAATCTTACTTCTTCTTTCCAGCATTTAAGTCACTTTTACAAATCTTATTATGTGATTTCCAAGGAAAATCTTAACAATTTGTTTTATGGGAGGCTTTGATTAAGGGTTTGTTCCATTTAGGCTTAGTTCACTAAACAACTTTAAAGGTTTTTAACTACATTTATAAATTTAATATACTTGATTTGCTTTTCAATGACAGCTAACATAGCCCTTACTATGTCCAGAAACTGTTCTAAACAATTTACATCATCAACTCCTGTAATTCTCACAGAAATTCCAGCAGATGAATCATATTATTCTCATCCCTATCTTAAATACAGGAAAACTGAGGAATGGAGGGTAATTCTCACAAGGTCATATAGCTAATAACATCTGAATTGCTTTGTGAACCATAAAGTTTGGCTCCAGAATCCAGGTTTTGGCTCCCACCCTCTATGTTAATTAACGAAGTATGAATTCATCGACTAAAAAAAAAAAAAAAATCCTATTTCAGTCATTCTTGTAAAACCAATAAAATTAAACTTATAAATGTAGTGTAACCAGTTCAGAATTTTGTAATCGATTACAAAATTAGTTTTGTAAGCCTCTTACAAAAGTCTCTGAATATAGCATCTTGTCTTCCAACATACCAAATTCATTTAAGCTTTACAAGTACTGCACGTTATCGGGGCGCCTGGGGGGGCTCAGTCATTAAGCGTCTGCCTTCGGCTCGGGTCCATGATCCCAGGGTCCTGGGATGGAGTCCCACATTGGGCTCCCTGCTCCGCGGGAAGCCTGCTTCTCCCTCTCCCACTCCCCCTACTTGTGTTCCCTCCCTCCCTGTGTCTCTGTCAAATAAATAAAATCTTAAAAAAAAAATTTTTTTTAAAGTACTACACATTACAAATGTTAAAATATCAAATATACACAGATTATTTCCAAATTTAACATTAAAAAAAAAACAGTACTATGGATCTGATTTATGTCATCTCTGTAATTAATTCTCAATCTTTCCTGGATTGAAGACACCTCACTAAGGAAACACTGGCTGTCCCGGGCTCCCGGGAGTCATGCTGAATGTCTCAATGACTGATAATTAACCATTGAGTTTGGCCAAATAGAGGTCGTGGTCACCTTGACAAGAATAGGTTTTGCTGGTTTGATGGGATGAAAGTGTAAGTAAAAGGGGTTCAGGAGAGACAAGTTAGAGATAATGAGGATGAGGAGGCAACCTTTTGTGCTGTTAAATAGAACTGAAACTGAGACAATTGCTAGAGGGAGATGGAGGTCAAGGAAGATTTCTTTCTTTAATATGGAATATATTGTACATAAGCTGATAGAAATGATCTAGATGAGCAAGGGTGGGAAAGTATAAATTCAGGAGAAAGAAGGCAAATGATGTCCAAGTATGCAGAGGGGACGAACTTGGAGGTGGACCACGGCGACTGGAGGGAAAGAAGAGCAAAAGGACACAGATGCTGATGGATGTGGTAGAATCTACAGAAGTTTCTCCTGATAGCTTCTGTTTGCTCAGGGGAATAGGAAACGAGGTCATCTGTGCAGAGTGATGGGGAAGGGGATAGTGGAAGGTTGAGGAGAAGGAAGATGGGAAATGGTTCTTCAGGGAAGGAGGACAGTGCAGTGGGATTGCCTGTGAGCGTGAAGGGCCACTGGCATAGGGAGAGGATGAATGCCTTGGGACTGGATGAGGACACTAGCGAATGAGTGCAGACAGGAGAGAGGACAAAGTTGAGGACCAAGCTTGGTGAGCAGAGCTTACTGTGGAGAGAGCTGAGACCATCTGATCTGTGAGAGACATTATAGACCCAGTGAACCACTGAGTGTCTCCACTCCTCCAAATGCAGTTAATAATCAACCACTTTCTTCCTAAGAGGATCAAGTTTCATGACTTACCACTTGGATATAAAAATGCTACATATTCCCCCACCAAAATGACTGTCTGGTACCTGCTCCCTTCCAGACCCTATTACCTATGTTTCTAAAGTCAAAGCCTTCAAAATAAAGCCAAACATAGCAATAGCTACTCACGTAGATAGCATTTCAGAAGCCATGAGTACATCAGGTTTCACAAGTCACTTGACAAATGGTGACTTCCAGTGACAAGTTTTTGGTAGACTAATTATCATGAGGGGCAATATACTGAAATTTTGATATTTCCATGGGGGAGCTAGTAAAAATAGGCAAATTATATTTGCTCATAGGAGTATATTAAAAATTTCTTGTCTTCTTTCTAAGCCAAATGCTTCTCAGAACAGTTGCTTCCCGTGGACCTTTTCCTCAGATCAGTTATCCTGCCTCATCCCTAGCCTATCCACACAGATACTGACTCAGTTCGCTCTGCTTTCCTGTCTCTGTCAGAGGCTTCAGCACTGCCAGCGTTTTGAACTAGATGATTCCCTGTTGTGGGGGGGCTGTCCTGTGCATTGTAGGGTGTTGAGCAGATTCTTGGTCTCCTCCCACTAAATAAATGCCAATAGCACATTACCCTTCATCCCCACCCAAGTTATGACAATGAAAAATGTCTCCAGACATTTCCAAAGGTCCCCTGTGGAGCAAATTGTTCCCTGGTTGAAAACCATTGGTCTATTAGGATTGGGGAGAATGGGACCCACAGATAACTCAAATTAGAGCTTCATATGGACTATCCCATGGTAAGCCTGACAGTATAAATTAAGTCTCTGGTAGAACACGATGGCATCTGACAACCTCAGAGCGAGAAATTACACACTTTCTTTTCTGTACAGAATGTGTAATTAGCTGCCTAATCCTGCTTTAAATAGAAAAAAAAAGAACCTGTCACATTTCCAGCCTTCTCACCAGTTGATGCAAGGAGTCCCAGGATTAGTTACCAACTACAAGAAAGATACAAAGCACAGAGTTTTAGAATTGGTAAAATGCAGAGAGGGGAAGTAAGAGAGCAGGGAGGATAGAACAGGACAGGAGGGAGTAGGGAGGGAGAAAGGAAAGACACAGAACCCAAATGCAAGGTAGGAGCTCACCTTCACACCAAGCTCAACTTTATACCTCTGAACTTTGTAGCAGTTCAATTAAATACCATGTCTTAATCTAGGATAGCAAAATAATGTAGGGTGTTAAAATCCAAATCATCCAGCTCCCCATTACCTGTAGGATAAAGTTCAAACTCCCTTGCCTGGCAGTCAAGACCCTAAACAGCCTGGCCCCAAGAGTTTTAAGATGTTCCCACTACTTAGAGGAATGCTTCTCTTGATCCCATCTGGTCCACTTGCTTTTCTACAAAGACACCTTGCTAATTCCCTCTCATGAGCTTTGTGTATGCACTTGCCCCATCCGCCTCTCAAATATGTAACCTTCAAGGCCCCGTCACCCCCCACCTCTTCTGTTCCCTGCTCACTCTAGCACACCCAGGAGCTGGGCCAGGATGAAGCATAAAGGCTAATAGCTCTACAAAAGGAACTGCAGACCAGACACTGTTCTAAGCAATCTTTGCTTGGATGCTGAAGAAGAATTCCTCCTTCCAGAACCACCCACTGTCCTACACTCACGAAACAGAAGCAGACCTCGGGGGCCCAGCCAATGTGATAGTGGCATTTGGCTCCCTCCATCTTCAGGAGCAGAAGGGCAAAGGAGAGAGAGCCCGGCCAGGAGAGTGATGGGGGTAAAGAGCCACATCTCAGATTCAGCCAAGGGCCCCTGTGAGGGCAGGGGTAGGGTGAGGGGAGCTGAACTCAGTCACAGGGTGTGGGGGAAGGGCTTGTCAGCCCACAGTGACCTTCAGGGCTGGAGAGAGAGAGGAAGAGGAAGCACATTTTAGCTGCTCCTCGCTCAAGGCTTCCTGAAGGCGGGGCTCCCTGTTCTCTGCTGCACGTCAAGCTTTCCTCTGGGCCACACGGGGCCACGCACTCACATAGCCACACGTGGCCGGGGTCCAGAGCTTACAGCACTGAAACTGCTGGGGACTCCATCCCCAGATCCTTCTGGATGTTGAAAAGGAGGCTTTGATTCATATGTTGGGACTCTGGCTTCACAGTAACTTCATTTCCCCAGCTTGGAACCAAACTCTCTGAAGAGCTGGCCAAAAACCTTGGCCCGTGTGAACCTCTCTAGAGTTTCTGGCTTCAATAGCAGGATTCACTTTAATTCTAAAATTGTTTGTTGAATACAGAACCAGCTCTCTTTTTGCTTCCTTTCCTTTCTCCTCATTTCCTGTTTCCTCTTCTGTCTCCTCAGCGTCTGCTTAGTTATCAAAGAACCACAGTGCTACTTTCAGGAATGTTCTCAGGCCAGGTCCCAGTGTCCTGGGGTGCCCACAGCCAGGTCGCAAGTTCTCACCCCAAACCCAACACCATAACCCTTTGCCGGCGTCGCTGGCAAAATTATTATTCTTTATGGACCCAGCCTCTGGCTATATTCATCTTCCCTGCCTTCTCCAGATCCAGTCAGACTGGTATTAGAAAACGGAATGGAGTGGCTGAGAAAGATTTTGGAATCAGACAGTCCTGTCCTTAACTCTCGACACTATAATTTGGGCTAGTTACCGAGTTTTCCCTTCTGTCCAATGGGGACAATGGCAGTATTCTGGAGGCTTGCTAGGAGAAGCAAATGAGACAATATATGTGTAAAGAGAAGAACATTTTATTCATCGGAATTCCTGTGAGGAAGGTAGAGCTGTGTTTGTTGAGAAAATATTTCGCTGAAGTGCTAGAAGTAGAAACCGAGCTCTTTAGGGCCGGAGGTGGGTGGGACCCTCCCAGCAAGACAAAGGGAGGATTTTGTTTGCAACTCCAGAAAGGAAGTGGGGGGCCAGGAGAGGGCGGAAACCCTGGGCTCCAGAAGTGACCCCTCCCCGCGGCACCCCCTCCTGCCACCAAAATCTTGAGTCAGGTTTACCAAATTCATCAAGTACTTAAAGTAATGAGAAAAACAGAAAAGGGGGCTGAGTCTCCTCTCCAGGGAGCTGTGGGGCAAAACGATGGTAGCATTTCAGGAAGAGAGAGATTGGGGCAGACAACACCTAAGGGCAGAAGACTCAGGGACCCTCCTGGGAAGAACACGTGCCTTTCAAAGGCCCAAAATCTCAGAACCAGATTTCTCAGGCATAGGGGGCACCAAGAGGTGACCTGGTTAAGCAGGCTAGACATTGGACCGTAGTATTATTACTCCCTATTTGGTGCTTTCCTGGGTCTTTCCTTGTTGACCTACAGCCTCATTTGGACATTACTTCCTTCAGGAGGCCTTCTCTGATTTCTCAAATGTGGGTGAGAACCTTCAACTCTGAGCCTCTCCCTTATGTTCTCATCCTAAGAGTTTTCACCCTGAGATTAACTGCTTATTCGGATACTTGGTCTCCTACTAGACTATACTCTGGTCAGAGCTAAATCTCTGACACCACTGTGTTCCCAGACCTGGTTCAGCACCTTACACATCATAGGTTCTCATTATGTGTTCAGTGCATGACAATACAGGAGAAAAAGCAGTCTTCGGTATCCTGTAAAAACCAAGTTCAGATTCTGATTCTAATATGTAAAAGCTGTGCAACTCTGGGCATGTTACTTAACCTCTCTGAGGCTCATTCATCGCCTCTGTAAATAGGATGGAAGGTCCAGGGTCAGTGGGAGGCTGGGATGGTAGGATATGTAGAAAGGGGTGCATGGCCACCATCAGTGCTCAGGAGATGTTTGTCCCTCGGCTTAGGCTCTTATATTTGGCCTGTGCCTTCCATCCACACATCCCTACCAAGTCAAAGCCCTTGGCACCTTATGAACTCCTCCTTTGTCTCCTTACTTCCCACTGTTTCTCCTGGATTTATTAAGCTCTTCTGCACCAGACAATATTCTGAAGTAAGAGTCAGCAAACTACAGCCTGGGGGCCACATCTAACCTGGCACCTGTCTTTGTACTCTTCGCGAGCTAAGAAAAGTTTCTATATTTTTAAATGGTTGCGGGGAAATAGAAAGTCGAATATGTCACGACACACGAAAATTAGTTGAAGTTCACATTTCGGTGTCCATAAATAAGTGAGCATCGGCCCCCGGACGCACTCATTCCTCCCCCTATTGTCCCGCGTCTGTTGACTGCGTTTGCACTCTGGTGGCAGAGTGGCTGGGAGAGACCATATGACCCACAAAGCTGAAAATATTTCCCATCTGACCCTTGATTGAAAAAACTTGCAAATCCACATGCTAAGCCGTTCCCACGTCGTTGATGATTAAGTCCTCCTCTTAGCGGGGTACGAAGTCGGTATCCCCGCTGCCCTCCCTCACGGTTGAGGAGCATGAGCAGAGAGAGAGACTGACACAGCCAGGCCCGCACAGCTTGTGAATCAGTTTGGGATCAAAGGCTGCTCTGCAGTGGGAAGCTGACCGGGGACAATCGTAGACCGCCTCTACGCCACGCCGGGGAGCCTGGCCTCGACGGTTCTTGATCAGGGAGCCATGTGAGGACGTGAAATCTTACGGTGATCCCTGTGGCCATTTGACTAGGGGAGGGAGGGGATGAGAGAAGTGGCAAAGAGGGGGCATCATGAATTTGAACACCGGAGCTCAGCTTCCCAGGTCTGATCGCAGACAGCTGCGATCTGTGTGACCTTGGGCAAGTTAGTCACCCTCGCTCTGCCTAATTTCCTCAGCTCTCCAATGGAGAGACTAATAGAGTCGCGACTCTCCCTTACGGGGTTGTTGTGAAGATTGGAAAGGAAACTTTTGTTTTCTTAGTCTGTCTTTGAGGCACAGAGCGGCCTCTAGACGTTAGCTACGGTTATGCCCATTCTTCATCCCGACAAGAAGCTGCTGTTACAGGCACCATTCCAGGCAAGCAAGATACAAAGAGGAAGAAAGACAAAACCACCAGACCTGCTTCCTGCACATAAGGAGCACGCAGTCTGCTGACTGGGGCAGGAGGGGAAGTCAGCACCTGGGAGCGGGGTCGCAGGTGCTACGATGGGCTGTCACAGGGAGCAGAGACGGGAAGAACTCATTCTTGCTCTCCCTTCCACGGCTCAGGCCCTCGCTCCTTCCAGAACACACCAGGCATCCTGCGGGGTTTGCCCCACGCGCTTGCATGGGCCGGATACGAGCACAGGCTGTTGTCCAGCACCCTGGCACCGAGCTGCGTCTGCAAGACTGTAAAGCACAAATCAGCCCGGGTACAAGGCGCCTGGGAGAACCGGGCCGGAGAATGACTGGCCGCTTCCACCTGCCAAATCACAGAACAACACACTCACAGGAAGGGCTGTTGATGCTGAGAAAGCCCATCAGGTTCCAACCTGGAAACTTGTATTTGTCTTACTAATGTGTCTTGGAGGTACAGCCCAAATCCAGGGCAATTAGGAGTTTCATCCTGCTAGAGGCCAACATCTCCTGCTTGCCTTAATTTTTTTTTAACTATCATTTATTAGTTCCTGATTCGTTATTTATCAGTGTCTGTTTATGTGTGCACCTGAAGCTATGCATAGAAAAAAAAGATTGGAAAGATACGCAGTGGCTTTCAACTGTGATGGGGGTGGAGCCATTGGAATGTGGAAGAGGAAAGGAGAGGCTGTTTATTAATATCACCTAATATTTTTTCCCCCAAAATCCTCATGCTTGCCCTTCCCCCTTGGGTACAATGCCTTAAGCACATGCATATTTTAAAAGCTCCCCAAATAATCCCCACATATGCCTTTTCCTTCCACTTCCATCCCCTGCCTGATTTAGAGTTATTAATTTACACTAAATCTTAACAGTAGTTAGATCTGAGTCTTGGCATTGTAATTTTTAAAAAAAAAAATTCATCTTTTTTTAAAAAAAATTTTTATTTATTTATTTGACAGAGACAGCGAGAGAGGGAACACAAGCAGGGGGAGTGGGAGAGGGAGAAGCAGGCTCCCTGCTGAGAAAGGAGCCCGATACGGGGCTCGATCCCAGGACCCTGGGATCATGACCTGAGCCGAAGGTAGATGCTTAACCAACTGAGCCAGCCAGGCATCCCATACATTTTTTTTTTTTTTAAAGTAGGCTCCATGCCCAGTGTGGAGCGCAATGCAGGGCTTGAACTCACAACCCTGAGATCAAGAGTCAGATGTTCTACCGACTGAGCCAGCAGGCACCCCTTGGCCCCCACTGCAATACATTTTTAAACTGTAGAACATTTTGAAAATAAAAACATAAAGAAGGGAAAACAAAGAATCCATGATGCTTGCATGTTTCTGAATATTATGGACGCTGGACGGCAAGCCCGCCCACACTCTATTCTTTCCATCTGTGATATGGGAAGACAACAGACTCTACTGGAAGGGGAATATAGAGAGCTGTGTGAAAGGGATCTGGAAACTTCAAGTGGAATGAAAAAGTGAGGGATGGTTGTTATTATTCGGAGTAGGATTACTGCAGCACAAAAGAAGCGCCACCCCGGCCATGGGTCCTGAAGGCTGACAACAGCAGGAAGGAGATGGCTGGGCTTCCCTTTCCGCCTCGTTGGTTCCAGCCCAGAAACCCCACCCTGGCTGGAAAGAGAAGATTGGGCCTCGTTGAAAGGCACCCCGACCATTCTCTTTTTCTGTCAGACATTAAAGAGCACCCTCTGCTTCATATATGCATTTCTCTTTCTTCTCCTTCAACTCCTTTTTGCCTTTGGCATCTCTGTATCATTACATATTAGCAAGTTGCAGGCAATTTAATGGCTGATATTCACTGATGCCAGGCACTGTTCTAAGAGTTACTGGAGTAACCCATTTAACCTGCAAGCAACTCGAGGAGATACTTTTGTATTACCTCTGTTTTCCAGAGGGGGAAACTGAGGCACGGAGAGGTTGAATAACTGCCACAGTCCACCGGTGGCAGATCTAAGATCCAGACTCTCGCCGTCTGGCTGCAGCCTGTTGATGCTCTTAGTCACTAGACCAAAATTCCTTTTAGACTCGATGACAGTCAAGACAATTAGGGCCGAGAGGCTCCAGGAAGTCTACCACACAGCAGTCCTCTCAGATCTCAAGCGACTACGGTTTGCAGAGGATTTGCTGAGAGTGGGATGTCTCGGGGCCCGTATCTGCCGGAGGACCTCAACCCCAAGAGCCCTTCTGGGTCCCCTAGCACTGGGGGACCCAGGAGAGAGGTCCAGGCCATCTGACGCCACAGCCTGTCCTGCTCATCATGAACTGAAACTGTCTTGAAAGGAGCACAAATAGGTAAAGGATTTTCAGAAACGAATATTGAAGCAGGCTGTTGGTACTCATGGAGACTCCACACTCAGGACCAGTTTCCGTTTCATTTCAGAAGCAAGTTGCCAAAGACCCTCTGTTGGAGGAGGAATGCCGGGCCCTCCCTGCTCGGGGAGCCGCCGAGACCAGTGATGCCAGGCGATGTCTGTTGCCCTGACAGTTCCTGGGACCCACCCCTCCAGGAGTTTGGACCAGCACGCGCTCTGATGGTGGCCTTTCCTCTCCCGGAACATGACGTCACTCTCCAATCCAAAGCCCCAAATGGTTTGCAGATTTTCCGGGGTGACCATTTCCTGTGTTCTGAGATCCCAGGTGGCGAGAGCATTGTGCCGGAGAATTGTGGACGGCATGTACATGGAAAGCTGCTTATATCAGTCAGGACGTGCCTGGTGGCGAGTAACAGAAAACACAGCTCAAGCTCACATGCACAATAAAAGGGAGTTTGTTAGCTCATGTCACTGAATGGCCTCTGGATAGATTTCAGGTCAGGATGGATATCGTGACTCAAACATGTCACAAAAGAACCCAGCTTTCTTTTTATCTCTTTTCTGTGTTTTCTAGGATGTCAGGTTTCTCCCAGGGCTGGTTCCTGTCAAAGCATGAGGATACCGGAAGCGTCGGGGAGCATGCTTGTTCGTTTCTAGTGGAAGGAGTAGCTGTCCCAAATTATTAAATGTATATCCTGGGCCTCTGACAGGATCATCTAAGGTCATAGTGGAATTACAGTTTATAGTTTATCCAGGTACAATAGATTATCATACAGTCATAAAAATGATAGTTAATAAACAATATATATACAATAATTATTCTAAAATAGAAAGTAAAACTTTGGGCGATGAACGAAATGGATACTGTAATTATATCATAAAAATATACCTAATTAATGCATTCTTTAAAAATACATAAAATGAAAAACTTAGGAACTGTTCCAGAATTAAGGAGACTAAAGAGAAAGGACAACTAAATGCAATGTGTGATCCTCAACTGGATTCTGAACTAGAAACAAAAAAGCTATAATGGATATTATTGCAACAAACGGTGAAGTCTGAGTAAGACCATACACTACATACAGGTATTGTGGCCATCCTTCCTGACTTTGACAACTGTATGATGGTTACGTAAATGAATATCCTTGTTCTTAGAAATATACACCAAAATATTTAGGGGCTAAAATAACATGATAATCTGGAACTTACTTTAAATAGTTCAGAGAGAATAATAAAGCAAATGTGGCAAAATATAACAATTTGTGCATCTGAGTATAAGGTGTATGTTAAAAGTTCTTTTTTGTTGTTGTTGTTAAAAGTTCTTTGTACTATTCTTTAAAAAAAAATACATAAAATGTATCCATTCCATAAATATTCATTCAACAAAACCTCCTAGATGGTGGGCCCTGCAGATCCAGAGATAAAACACAGTGTGTCTGATCTGGAGAGACTGCAGCCATAGAAGAAGATTCAGAATGGGCTAAAAGAAACAGGGAGTCTAATAGCTTAATGGTTTCACATTGGGTAGACTTTTATTCCATTGTGACTTGAATCACTAAGGGAATTAGAGACAATGAATCATCATTCACTCAACAGATAGTTACCAAACATGCATTTGGGGATGGCCAAGGTGATCAAGATGCCAGACCATGCTTCTGACCTCAGAGGACCTACAGTCTAACTGGAATCCTGCATGTCAGACCAGCCTGGTCCTTGCTGGCCTCCACTTCTGTCCTGAAGAACTTGTTTATGTAATATTCCACATTAGACCTGTGAAAGTTCCTGGTGCCTAAAATAGTGCACATAGTTGGTGTCCTGTAAATTCTGGTGTTTTCCCAAAATCTACTCTAGAATAGAGTGTGGGCTTGCCCTCCATTGTCCATATGGGCTTCCCATCTCAGTTGATGACATCAACGTCCTTCATTGTTCAAGTCGAAAATGTGGAGTCATTCTCCACTCCTCTCTTTCTTTCGCACTCCCCGTCAAATCTGTCGGAAAATCCTACAGGTCCCACCTTCAAAAAATATTCCAGAATCAGACCACTTCTCGATCCCTCCATGCTACCATCCTGATCCAAGTCACCATCATCTTCTGCTCTGTTACTTCATGCTATTCTCTGAAGGTTTGTGTTTCCCCAAAATTCATTTTGAAACTTAATCCCCAGTGTGATGGTCTTAGGAGGTGGGGCCTTCGGCAGGTGATTACATCATGAGGACTCTACCCCCGTGAGTGGGATTAGTGCCCTTATAAATGAGGTTCCTTCCATCACGTGAGGTGACAGCCAAAAGACAGCCATCTGGGCTCTCACCAGACACCAAGTCCTCTAGCACCATGATCTTGGGCTGCCCAGCTTCCAGGACTGTAAGAAATAAATGTCTATGATTTATAAGCCACCCAGTCGATAGTATTTTTGTTACAGCTGCCGGGACAAAGATGCTGCAGTAACCTCCCAACCTCCTGCAGTAGCCTCCTGGTTCTACTCTCGCCCCCTATAGTCTCTTCTCCACACAGCAGCTAGTGAGAGCTGTTAATCTTAGGTCTGATCATGGTATTTCTCTGTTTAACTCTCCTCAGACCACTCTGCTCTGGAGTCAACTCCGCAGTCCTGACAATGGCTTTTGTGGTCTTTCCTCAGAAGTTCTTGACCCTGTCTGACTCAAAGGCTCCTTTAGCAGCAAATATTGTGTAACACATCCTTTGCAGTCCAGAAATAGAATTTAAGGATAATATCACCTCCCTCCACACACAATTTTTAAAAAAGAAAATCATATAATGCCCCATCTAAAATATAGAGCAAAAATTAAGAGAAAGTAATCCATAATAAAATATGTATTTTATCATGGAAATATTTAGACACAACTACACTAGAACAAATACAGCTCCATGAATTTCAGAAATACTATCAAACAGTGCCACCCCAGTGAGAACCACTGACCTTCACCATCTGGTCTGTCTTCCCCTCTCCAACCTCACACCAACCATTGTGCTCTTCACTCACTCTGTTCCAGCCATGCCTAGCTTCCCTCCTGTTTCCAGACTGGAAGGCACTGTTCCTGCCTGGGGTCTTTGTAATTGCATTCTTCCATCAGGGAGACACATGGCTCACTCCCCTACAACCTCAGCTCTTCTGCTCATATGTCCTGTTCTCAGTGGGACCATTCCTGACCACCCTCTTTAAAATACCAGTCCTCTTTCCCAGGTAGTACTCCCTGTCACCTCTCCCTGCTTGGTTTTCTTCCTGCCACTTATCTGACATATGAGGTATTTTTAAAATGTGGTATTCTCTGTGTCTGCTCTGTGATGTTATAGATTTGTACTCTACTGTCCTCATTATATAAATGGGTGGAACATAGTGGGTATTCAATAAATATTTGCTGAATGCATGAAAGCAATGAATGAGGGGTAGATATCGAGCGACTGAATGGATTGCTACAGACATCTAGCAATTGTGGCATTATTCCTGAATCACTTGCCTCCACCTCCCTGTAGCTCGCTCCTCCCCAAAACTTCTCTCCCACATGCTTATTGCTTTCCACTAGATACACTCTCTATCCCCAGTTTAATGCTTGATCTGGCTTCCTCCAACCTCGGTATCACATCTGGCTTACAGATTTGTTTCACTCCTAGGTTCGATCATATTGTGACCGCTTCCTGGCAATGCCCATCTTGTCCCCCTGCCCTCCACCTTCCCAAACATTCCATCACTTTGTCCACAAATGCACTTCCCCTAATATGCTTGTCAAACTCCTACCCATCCTTCAAGGATAGGTTCAAATTCCTTCTTCCTCAAAGACACCTGATCCACCATCCAGAAGTCAGTTTCATGCCCCAGAGACCTCATAATTATTTGTAACTGTTCTGGACCCCAATACATCCTCTACTGTATAAATTCTGTGTGTTCACTTCATCCCTCTTGCCAGAGTTTAAAGTAAGTACAGAGAATAAGTTTTATTCATCTCTTGCTTCTCCCCTGGTACCTGGTAGACGGTCAATGAATATTAAATGAGATCATTTATGTCAAGCCCTTAGTACAGCTCCTGGCACAGTGAATGTTCCATCAATGCGGGCTGCTAATACTAGTTAATACACAAAGGAGGCAGAGTTCAGTCCCACCCAGAGTACAGGTACAACCTGTGAGGTTGGTTAGGTGGATTAGGTCGGTTAGGTAGAGCCTGTGTTATGTCTGAGTCCTTGTTTCTCTCTCCCTGGGCCTCTTCCGATCTCAGCAGGTGCCCTATGTTCTCAGGTCCACCCGGGTTCCTCCTGCAGCAATGGACAGCGCCTGGGCCAGGTTCACAGCTTCCCCTCCCATGAGCCTGCAGAGGTCTTCCTCTTTGCCTGTCACAGGCACTTGCTAGGCTGTTTGTAAATATAACCCATAGCCAGGGGAGATGGTACTTCATCAACATGGATGGGACTTGTTGGAAAAATGCCCCAGCCTCCTTGACTTCCAGAGGGGTGATTCTGAAGCGTGTCCTACATGGTTTCTCAGGAGATCTCCACTGGGATTGAGTACCTGTTGCCCCTGACAATAACCTATTTCTTGGATTTTCTCTCTTCCCTGACTTACATCCCCCACCTCCTTAATTGTACTTTTTGGGATGCCCAGGAAATGGTTGCCATGGCACACCATTTAAAAACAAAGTCCTTACTCTCACTCTCAGATGTGATCAAGCACTTAGACCTCCATAAGGACACATTCTTACCTTATTGAGACCAACATGTTATGAAAACAAAATGAAGTTGTTGGTTTATGGCTCAGGGTTTTTGGGGGGCTGTATATGTTTATCAATGAGGCTCTCAAGTGTTCACCAGTCATATGACTAGACTGAGCACATGACTAGATTATATCCCTCAGCCTCCTTTGCACTAGATGTGGACATGACTGAGTTCTGGCCAATAGAATGTGACAGAACTGACGTGTACCACCTCCAGGCCTGGCCATTGAAGCCCTCCCATAGATGCTCCTCTGTGTTTTCACTGATTTACTGTCTGGAAGCAAAGGACTCCATGGCCCCAGGGTAAGACAGAAGTCAAGGTGGCAGTACCTTAAGCCCTGAATCACCACGTAGAAGGTGCTTACATTTGTGTGGCTTTGAAAATAAATAACTACTATTGTCTTGAGCTGAAATTCCAGGGCTTGGTATAAAATCTCGTGTCGTGCCAAGCAATACAAAAATTGGTACCTAGAAGTGGAGTGCTGCTATAACCAAAACCTGAAATAATACAGCATTGGCTTAGCTATTGTGTGGTAATTATTGAGGAAAGGGATATAAGAAGCTGGGAAGAAGGAAACCTATTTCATAAAGTGGCAAACATCTGGTACAAGTGTTGCCTTCAATGGCAGACATTCTGCCTACTAAGCCTGTTGTCCTAGGGGAAGTGGTTGGAGAGAGTCAGAGTAATAGGATGTGTTGACTTTTCCCAGGTCAAGGACTAGGGTGAGGTGAGTGAGACACCTAGGGCACAGAACTGAGGAAGTGGTCACTTGCACAACTCTCATCTTAGCAAGAATTATAAGAAAGAGATGAGTTCAGGAAAGCTTGGCTGGTTTGCAAACAGACATAAAAGAGGTTACAGAGTCTAGAAACACTAGCTCTCAAGGGTTAGAAAAGCCTACTCATTTTGGATCCCAAATAATAAACAATATATTTGAGCAAAAAAAGCCCCTTCTGACTCAGACCTACTAACAAAGATCTGATGAAGGATGTGACATTCCCATCCATGCCTATTATTACAGATAGTCTCCAGACAGCCACTCTTAACTCAAGAGAGAGAAGCATGAGTGAGGAAGCAAATAAATAAATGAAGCTTGAGAAGTATGTATAGAAAAAAGCTTTGGATATGAGTTTTTGCTCATGGGATTGCTGGGAAGCAAAGATGAGCACATTCTAAGTTTTTAGGGAATTATATTGCCAAAGAAAAAAAAATGAGCCTAGATTTAAAAGGCCTTTGATAGTTAGCATCTTGAACCAACCTTTGAGTCTCCAAATTTGCACAAGCAGGAAGTGGGCTTGAGGGGCCGTGCAGCCCTCAGAAAGGAACAGGCTCACCAACACCCACCTCATGGGTTCCTGGGTGTCAGCACTGCTGTGTTCTCCATCTTCCCTTTCCAAATGGGCACAGCTGTTACTTTATCCCGTCCTTGCCCACCATTTTATGTTGGATATGAAGAGGATAGGGCAGCCTGTCCTTTAACTCACAGGTCAGTGGACAATGAGGAAAACACCCCATCCTGATGGAGAAGGCCAGACATTACCTGGAAATACAGGATTTTTAGCTAAATGCAATAACTGTAACGGGCATTGGGTTGTCTCTTTTGGGAAGGGAATGAGTGTGTTCTTTGTATGCAAAGAAGAAGGGTGAGGTGAGTGAGATTATTTGATAACCAAAGGGTGGACTGTGGCAGAATCTATGTGTTCACATAGATTTTCTCTTTTATCTGGAAATACATCTAGAATGTATTTTCTAAAGATTTTAAGTAATCTCCACACCCAACATGGGGCTCGAATTCACAGCCCTGAGATCGAGAGTTGCATATTCCACTGACTGAGCCAGCCAGGTACTCCATAGACTGTATTTCTTAACAGCACTTGCAGTCAGATGAGGCCATGTGTCTGGGTTCTGGCAAATGGCACGAGCAGATGTGCACTGCCTTCGGGCCTCACGCATTAAAAACCCCCAACAGATAATCCTCTTTTTTTGTTCTCCATCTGCTGGTTAGAAGAGAAGGACTTTGGGGCTTGAAGGTATAGGAAAGCTACAAAATGAAAGGAGTCTAGATCCCTAAACTTTCTACCAAACACCTGCAAATGAGTTACATGCAATGAGAAATACTCATATATTGGATGAAGTCAATAAAATTTTATGGGTTAGGGGCACCTGGGTGGCTCAGTCTGTTGGGCATCTGCCTTCGGCTCAGGTCATGGTCCCAGGGTCCTGGAATCGAGTCCCACATCGGGCTCGCTGCTCAGCAGGGAGTCTGCTTCTCCCTCTGCCTCTGCTCCTCCCACCCCGCTCATGCTCTCTCTCTCTCTCTCTCAAATAAATAAATAAAATCTTTAAAAAAAAATTTATGGTTTATTTGTTACAGCAACTATCATTTTCCCCATACAACCTACTTCATAGGTTTATTATTAGGACAGAATGAGTTAATGTGGAAAAGGGTGCCTAATATATGAAAAAGGGTGCTATGTAAGTGCTGTCTACTCTCATTTGCTTGAGAACATGAAAAAATCTGTCATGAGCTCTGGCTTGGCCGAGAGCACCAGCAGTAATGGAAACCAACATAAACTCAGGATAATATTCCTAGTTTTAATAGGAAAGTCCTGGAGCCTCTAAGAGCCAGACCCTAATCCTGGGGCACACTTGGGAATTTATAATACCTCACCTAATCCACCTCCTGAGCCAACCCTAAATTCCATTCTTTAGTGCCATGTGAGTTTAAAAGCCAAAAAACTATTTACTTTAGAATCCCGCAAACAAAACCCAGGATGATGTGTGTTATGCAAATATCCAGGTAACTTTAAGAGCTTTGTTTCACAGAACTAGAAGAAAGGTAGAGACTTTCGGTCCCATAGCCTGCCACTGGAGCAGAAAATGGAGATGCGTTTCTCCCCAGGCAAGAGCATGGCTCAGAACTAGCTGGATCTGGTCTACCAATCTAAGATTAAAAAAAGAAAGAAAGGAAAAAAAAAAGTGAGGCATGCCATAATTTCTTTGACCATAGTCTAAAAGGAAAGCCAATTACTGACGCCTTTCACTTACATCCAGAAACAAGTTTTTAAAAGTAAATCTTGCTATTTTATATCTAGACTCTGTAGCTTTGTGATATTCTGAGAAGTTTCATTTCATTCAGTTTGACAAATACTTATTAAGGGAATAGTATGTGCTTAGCTGTTTTTAACATATTTGGTTCTGCAAAACGTCATGATAATTACAGAATGTGTTCTTTTTTTTTGTATACAATATGCTTACTAGTATCATAAGGAATGCTATACCATGTGAACTATTACAAAAGGAAGACACTACTGATTCGAGAACTAAGGATAATGCTAAAGTCCTGTGCTCTTATTAATCAATGGCAAGGTTGGAGATGGAAAAGTTACTCTTGTTTTCAAGGTAGAGAAAGGAGGGTGAACTCATACAGCTGTTTGTGGACCTAAAGTTATTTAAACAATCAGACCCCAAGGTGCTGGCTTACAAACTCCAAGCCTAGGAAAGAACAAGATTATTGTTGGCATCCAAGGCCGTCTGTAGGTCTTTGAGCAACCCCTCCTAACTTACCCAGCCATCACTTCTGAACAGGTTTATTTGAGTGTCCAGCAGGGATTTTTCAAGGTCGGTGATGATCACCACTTTAAAATGTCATGACCCCTTGACTTTTCCCCATGCTCCCCTTCCCAATTCAAAGTCCTGGATAACTGTCAAAGTCATTCATCATACTTTCTTCTGTTTAGGTTTCAGAAATACAAATGATGCAGTCTTTTGCAACATAATTGAATGACAAAAGATGATTAGTCTTGTTATATAAAGAACTCCTATTAATCAATAAGAAAATGTAAATATTCTAAAAACATATAGAAGATACAAATGGCAAATTCACAAGGTAATTAGTATAATTAGCCAATATACATTCAAAAAACCTGACTTTACTAGTAATCACATTAATATAAATTAAAATATCATTTTTCTCCAAACAAAAGGAAAAATTTAGAAGAGCAAAACAGTAACATAAGGGAATTCAGAAATGGGCCGTTTGATACATGCTGGGAGAAATAAAAATTAGCATGATATTTCTAAAAGTCAAAGTGCCTTTATAAGGCAAAAAAACTGTATATATCTTTTTTTTATCTTTTTTTCCCTTAGGTCTTTTTTTTTTAATTCCACTATAGTTAACATACAGTGTTATATTAGTTGCAGGTGTACAATATAGTGATTCAACAATTCTATACATTACTCTGTGCTCATGATAAGTGTACTCTTAATCCCCATCACCTATTTCACCCATCCCCCCACCCCCTCCCCTCTGGTAATCATCAGTTTGTTCTCTATGGTTAAGAGTCTGGTTTTTTTTTAACTGTATTTGTTTGTTTGTTTGTTTAAAGATTTTATTTATTTATTTGACAGAGAGAGACATAGCGAGAGAGAGGGAACACAAGCAGGGGGAGTAGGAGAGGGAGAAGCAGGCTTCCCTGCGGTTCAGGGAGCCCGATGTGGGGCTTGATCCCAGGACCCTGGGATCACGACCTGAGCCGAAGGCAGACGCTTAACGACTGAGCCACCCAGGCGCCCCTGTATTTGTTTTTGACACACCATTTCTTCATCTAAGAATTTTTTTCTAGGAAATAATCATAGATATGAGAAAACTTTAGTTAGAAAAAGGGTCACTGCAGTTATCATTATAAACAACTGGAAATAAATTCAACAACAACAAGATGAAATCAGGCAAATAAATGATGCTATGCCTTTTTTAAAAAGATTTTATTTATTTACTTATTTAGAGAGAGAGAGGGCACAAGTGGGGGGGGATGGGCAGAGGGAGAGAGAGAATCCTAAGCAGAATCCCCGCTGAGCGTGGAGCCCCATGCAGGGCTCTATCTCAGGACCCTGAGATCATGACCTGAGCTGATATCAAGAGTCAGACACTGGGGGCACCTGGGTGGGTCAGTCGGTTAAGCATCTGCCTTCAGCTCAGGTCATGATCCCAGGGTCCTGGGATGGAGCCCCACGTCGGGCTCCCTGCTCAGCGGGAGCCTGCTTCTCCCTCTCCTCCCTGCTTGTGCTCTCTCGCTATTTCTGTCACTATCTGTCTCTCTCTTTCAAATAAATAAATAAAAATAAATTCTTAAAAAAAAAGAGAGACACTGGACAGATTGCACCACCCAGACCCCCATGCCATTTTTATAGAGTACTGTTTAACCACTCAAAATAATGTTGTACAAGGATACGTAGCGTCCAGAAAGATATTCACATACATTGTTAAGGGGGAGAGAAAGCAGAGTACAAAGAAATACACACAGAAGCATCTGATTTGCGTGTGTGCTTATGGCTCTGTGAGTGTGTGTTTCTAGATGTATCTATATCTATGTATCTATGATCATTTTTATGTCCATATTCAGAAGGACATTTCCCCAAAAGTTAACTGGCTATCTGTGGCTGCTAGGATTTGGTTAACTGACATTATTTTATTTAATCTTTACAACAACCCTATGAGTTAGGTTCTATTTTCTCCTCTTTTGCTGTGAAGGAAACCAAGGCTTAGAGAGGTCTAGAAGCTTCCCCAAGGTCCTTACTCACACAGCAAGTCAGGAACAGGGCTGAACTCAAATTGTTTGCCTTTAAAATCTACACTGTGCTTTTATGAAGGACAATGTAGTGAGTTATCTGTGATGCTAAAAATATCCAATATAAATAATAGTACTTTTTAAGAGATTAGATCCTTCCTGCTTTTTTGAGATGAACATAACCATTCTGTAATGAAAAGATGAGATTGTAAACAGTAACTGTTTTATTTTGTAATGGCCTTAGTTAGGCCATTTAAAGTTGGTAACCTGATACCAATTCTCCCATTTTATTCTTAATTGCACTGGTCCTAAAATTTAAAAGTTATGGAGCCACGGATGATTGGGGGAGCAGCGTCTGCAAACCTCATGAAACTATGTGTAAAAATGTGGTTATATGTGGCTACGTGCTTTCTTCCGGAAAGAGGCTCCATAGCTTCCTGGTTGAGCCTCAGAATCATCCTGACTGAGGAGATTAAGAGCCTCTATTTGATTGCTTCCCCCTTTATTATCCAACACACACCCCCACCAGGCCATGGGATCCCATCCCCTGAGACCATCCTTCATGAATTATCTTTTCCTTCTCCTCCTCTCCTACCTCTTCTCTTTATACCTTCAATCTCTTTCTCTATTCTGGTGCCTTCTCATTATCCTACAGGTATGCCCTAATCTCCTTAACTCTTAAAAAAAATCTTCCCTGAGACCTTACCTCTCCCTTAAATTGTCATTCATCTCTTCATTCATACAACCAGAACATACTGAGTATCTACTCTATGTCAACTACTGGAAACAGAGATGAACAAGACAAAGTCTCTGTCCTTATAGAACTTCATTTTTCGTAGAAGACAAGAAAGACCTTATCAGTTAAGAAGGCTGTCAACTACAAGAATTGGAAACCTCACTCGAAGTGGCTAAACTCTTCTCAATGACACAAAGTCCAAAGGAAGGTGATTGCTAGCATCAGTTGTCATCAAGGACCCAGGCTTTTTCTGTATTTCTGCTCTGGTATCTTTAGCATGTTGACTTTTTGCCATTATGTTTGTCACTCATAGTCACAAGATGGCCATGGCAGTGCCAGGATTCCACTTGCAGCATAGAAAGAAGAAGGAAACAATAGAACAATAGTGTCTACCTCTTTGGTGAGGAAAGCAAAAGCCCCCTCCTAAACATACGAGAAGACAGACTTCCTTCTGTTTCATTGTCAGGATGGTGACTGGGAAAATAGGCATCTGGCATCCTTGCATCTGCTTGCAAACAGCAGGTAAGAAGGGGGCTGAGAATGGCTGTGTGTTAGCCCAGACACAGTGTCCAAAACACATAATCAAACCAATAAATACAATAAATTCGAAAAGTAGCAAGGATATAACACACCACTCCTTAAGTATGGGTTGTGCATGCCGACTTCCTTCTAAAGAGTACAGTTTCAAATGGGGGAAAAAGAGTAATTTTATAGTGGATAACCTGACAAACACTACCTCAGCCAGGTGCCCAAGGTCGACACCACTAGTCATAAATCAAACCAGATCATAAATAATAAACCTTTGATATAATGTGATGAAAATGGTACTTTACCTCTATAGTCTTCCCCCCGCAAACCCATAACCCAGTATGATCATGAGAAAAACATTGGATAAATTTCAGTTGAGAAACATTCTACAAAATACCTGACCTGTACTCCTCAAAACTGTCAACGTCATCAAGAACATTACCACAGGGGCACCTGGGTGGCTCAGTCCATTAAGTGACTGATTCTTGATTTTGGCTCAGGTCATGATCTTAGGGTTGTAAGATTGAGCCCCTCATCAGGCTCCACACTCAGCAAGAAGTCTGCTTGAGATTTTCTCTCTCCCTCTCCCTCTGCTCCTCCCCATACTCTCTATCTAAAAATAAATAAATAATTTTTTTAAAAAAAAAGAAAAAAAAGAACATTATCACAGCTGAGAGGAGAACTAAATGTATGTACTGTGGTACCCTGGATGGGATCCTGGATGGGACATTGGGCTAAAACTAAAGAAATCTGAATAAAGTATGGCTTAGTTCACATAATGTATCAATATCGGCTCACTAATCATGACAAATGTCCCACACTAACGTAAGGTGTTGGTAATAGGGGATATTGGGTGCAGAGGTGGGAGTATACGAGAACTTCCTGTGTGATCTTTGGGATTTTACTGTAGATCTAAAATTGTTCTTAAAAATGTAGCTTATTTAAAAAAATAATAAGGGCTATGAAATAAGGAGAAGGGTTGGAAGGGCTACTGTAGATGGGATAGTCAGAGAAAATCTCTGAGGAGGTGACACTGAGGCCGAAACCCAAATGCTTATATAAGCTGGCCATGTGAAGAGTTGGGGGAAGGGCATTTCGGGCAGAAGGAACAGCAAATCCAGGGCCTAAAGCAGTTTAAGGGAGAAAGAAGGCTCATAGGGCTGAAGCAAAGCAAGGGAAAGGGAAAAGGCAGCGGCTGAGGTTGGACAGACAGGCAGGACTGATGGAGCCTGGTCTGCAGATCACAGCAAGGAGTGTGTCACCTCCCCAGGTAGACTTCTGCATTTGACAGCATGAGAATATTAAGTAACATCATCGTATTAATCCCCTGTTGCAGCTAGAACAACTTACCACAAATTTAGTGGCATAAAATAGCACAAATTTATTATCTTACAGTTCTGTAGGTCAGAAGTGTGACACGAATCTCATTGGGCTAAAATGGAGGTGTCATGGGGCCACGTTCCTTCTGCAGGCTCTAGAGAACCTGTTCCCTTGCCTTTTCCAGCTCCTGGAGGCTGCTGGCATTAAGGGGCTTATGGCCCTCCTTCCATCTGCAAATCCAGCAGTCACGGCCCTCCACCCTCTGCTACCAGCATTTCATCTCCTTCTCTGACTGTCTCTCCTGCGGAGTTGGCCTCGCCTCTCTCACGTATAAGAACCTTTGTGACACTGGGCCAAACCAGACAATCCAGGAGAATCTCCCCATCTCAAGATCCTTCACTCAATCACTCCTGCAGAGCCCCTTTGGCCATGTAAAGGAGCATTCACAGGTTGCAAAAATTAGGATGGAACATATTTGGGGGCCATTACTCAGCCTATAATAATGATAATAACAACAACAGGACTACAGACATCCGATTGCTGACTATTTTGTCAAGTAGGGGCATTTAAGAAAATGGCCATATACCAATTACATTGGAAAGCCACCCACAGGTTTTAAACAGAGGAAAGGCACGATAATGGCCCCCACTTGCTATGGAGACTCCTTTGTGAGGATGCTGGTCTCCCTGAGAGATGTTGTCCTGCAGACTTCAGCCTCCCATTGTCCCCTGGCCCAGCACACTGGGGCAGAATACAACTACACAACTATAAGGAGTCATCCTGGATATAACCTCATTTATGTGTGAGAAGTTTGTTTTTAAAAACACCTTATTATAGAAATCTCAAGCAAATAGAAAAGTAGAAAATATAACACATCTCCATGTACCCATCACCCAGCTCCCACAATTATCAATACATATCATCTGTGTTTCCACCGACCTCCTTCTCCCACTGGATTATTTGAAGCAAATCCCAGACATCATCGTTTTGATCATAAGTAAAAATTTTACCCCTGATTTTGTGCAGAGAAAGGTTGCAGGAAGAGGTAGTAGGAATGCAAAAGTAGAGGGCAGAGTGGAAGTAGACCAGTCAGATGACTTGGAGTAGGACAGCAGAAGTGGAAAAAAAGAGATGTGGACACATTGGGCCCATATCGTCGGGGCAGAGCTAACAGTCATAGCCAGTGGATTGTATGGAGGCCAGAAGGGAATAAAATGAGTCAAGGACGGCTGCTGGGGAATGGCAAACAATACTGAGCTCACCAACTTCTCCTTCCTCTTCCTCTTCTTCCTGGGCACACAACGAGACTACATTTCCCAGACTCCCTCGCAGTTAAGTGGGGCCATGTGACTAAGTCCATGCTGATGGGATTTAGTCAGAGATAGTATCTGCCCCTCCCAGGCTTCAGACCTCCCATGCAGCCCTCCATGCCTTCTCCGCTGATCAGGTGCAGAGATCCAGGACTCTGAGGCTGAGGCACTAGGAGAGTGCTTCCCAAACTATCTGTGGTGGGGATCTTTTCTTTTAAGTTCTAATCTATCATGGCCTGCTGCTTTTATAAAATACAGTAAAAATAATTGCTGGAAAGATTAAATTAAAAGGAGGCAAAATATAAGTCCAATTCAACTTTTGTTTTATTATTAGATTCAATAGACCTGAAATTATTCTGTCAAATTGCTATAATTTCTAAACACTCTCAGTTCTATAATTATCTTGGCATGAAATGGTAACAAAGAGTTTATGAGCCAGCACTGGCCTGCAGACCACATTTTGAGTAGCACCTTGCAAGGAGATGGCAGAGCCAGGTAGATGGAGCCTGGGTCCCGAATGGCTGTGGGGAGCACGGGCATCCCCTCCCCTGACACTCCCTCGCCAGCCAACAGACACTGGACTCCGACATGAATCAGAAAGAAACGTGTGCTCTGCTGGGCCACTGAGACACTGGAGTTGTTTGTTAGGACAGCTAGCACAGTCCAACTAATCCATAGGGTTTTGGTCTCAGCAACTGGATAGATGCTAATAATTGAGATGGGAAGACAGAAGAAAGACCATCTCTCTCTTTCTTCTTCCTTTTAAGCCAAATTGCTTGAAAGTATAATTTAACCTTACTAAGGACTGTCTTAACTTACTAAAATTTGGTTTCCACCCTTATCACTCTACTGAAATTGCTGTGCTCAGGGTGACACACACAGACTGCCAACCATGTACCAGTTCAAAAGTCACCTCCCCGGTAAACACTTGGCCATTGTGGGGGCGGCTGGGTGGCTCAGTCGGTTAAGCGTCTGCTCAGGTCATGATCCCAGGGTCCTGGGATCGAGCCCCAGTCGGGCTCTCTGCCTAGCAGGAGCCTGCATCTCCCTCTGCCTGCCTCTCCCCCTGCTTGTGCTCTCTCTCTCTCTGTCAAATAAATAAATAAAATCTTAAAAAAAAATGCCATTTGTGGTAAATGCTCTAATGGTGACAAGAACAGGAAGAAATTATAACAAGAGAAGCTAAGCTAAGGTAGCGGTCAGTTAAGAGGGAATCAGAAGGAGGTAGTCAGGAAAAATTTCTCTGAGGAACTGAATTTAAACAGAGGCCTGAAGAATTTTCAAGCCTGGAGCATTCCTGGGCACGGAATGACAAATAGGGAGCCCCAGGCTGAGGAGAAATTTGACAAGGGACACATAAAAGACCCTCCACAAAGGGCGGTTAGAGAAAACTTAAGATGAAATAGAATCTCTCTCATTTCATTCACTTCAATACTCTGAATGGCCCCAAAAGGTTGTGCGTGCGTAGGAAATCCAGTTACTCTGCTGAGTCTGTGTAAGAAGGAAGATCTGTCCTATCATCGGGTTCTTGTACTATTTTCGTGATTGTTTTGTTTAGTCTTTTCAAGGACCATGTTGAGTGAGCCAAATTTCACTTACAGTCTTCTCCCTTTGGGATCTGGCTGAGGCTGCCGGGTGTTTTGTCTGACGAGGCAAATGTGATAGAGTCACTTCCAGTTTGAAATGTTTCAGAGAAACATACCGTATTTACAAGATTTCTGGATTAGTGAAAATCAATGCGAGTGTACGATTTCAGTCAGTTGCTGCTGGAATCATTGTGAGTTTTCAGCACAATACTGTTTAGTGAGCAAACCTCTGAAAATATGCTTTTATACTTTCCACTCACCTCCCCCTCCAAAAAAAGTCTCCAAAACCCAGCTATCCTAAAGGGAGTTAAGATTTCCTGAAGCAGTAGACAAAGAATTGAGTGTTAGCTCCTTGACCAGGTTTGGATTACCTCCGAAGGCAACTGGGCCATCGTACGTGGCATATATTTTTAGAGTTAGGTGGGGAGAAGGGGCAGGCTGTTGTAGGCTGTGCTGTGACTGGGTGTGGTGGGAAGTCACCCTCCCTCTTTGGGGACAAAGTGTCCCACCCTAAGCCGGATAGCGACATATCAGAGCTCAGCCTCCCAATGTCACCCACTGGCCTCTGTTTCCCATATCATCCAAGGTCAGAGAGACCCAAACCAACAGAGGTGACTCCACAGCCTCACAGGAAGCTAAAGCTATGAGAATAAGGATGTGGCACCCCGTGCATGTCCCCAAGGAGCTGTCTGTGCACGGGGCCAGGGCTGCTTCCGGGCCAGCGTCCAGGTCTGCCGCTGAGGGCCAGGTGGTGTTGGAGTTGGCCCACTACCCCTCCTCCATCACATTTTCCAGGAAGGGGTGGGTAGGGACGGGTGGTAGGTGGGGACATTGTCGGCAATGAGTGTTGGTGTTTTTGAGTGGGAGCCAAAGCATTGTGTGTTTCAGGGGGTCTGGCAGACTGCCTCCACCTAGGGAGACGCACATGACAAGACCGCCACCTCAGCCTATAGCTGATTTGTTTAAACTGTGCAGGGTCGGGTGGACACTGGGGTGAGTTCCACCATGAGGACCAAGCCTTTTCTCCCCTGCCTGCAATCTCCAAGCAAATGAAGCAAAGGGGCTGAATGATGGGCTTGATGAAGTGGGGGTGTGCTCTTTATTACCAGTCTTGTCAATCATTTCCAGGGGTTAGATGTTGACAGAGAGTTCTTTTCTTTCGATTGTCCAGTCCTGGAGTCTAGATCTTAGCTGAGGCAAGTGGACATTCATAATGATGGTCCAGCTCATAGCCAGGGGAGCACACTTAGGCTATGGTGAGTTCCTAACTATTCATCAAACCACTTCCCACCATGCTTAGACTCCTTCTTCACGGAGCCTTCAGGGGCCCGAGAATATCCCAGGAGAACAAAAGCAGGAGGAGAAGGTCCAACTCCAGAATGGTCAGCTTCAAGCAGCTCTCTAAGAACTTTTCTATCAGGAACGGGTCCTGCCAGCAGAGTCTTCTTCAGGAGCCGGGTTGCTGCGGGGTTGGCTTGAGCTGGCCCCTTTTACGTTCCCTCTGATCACAGCTTGTGTGCATTTGGAAGCTTCAGCGCTGCAGGCTGTGTCCCAGCTGGGGTGCATCTTCAGGGTACTACTGCACCGAACCTAGCGTGTGTTACAAACTTGAGCATGTGCTAATTGACGTTGTACAATCATTTGGGAGACTGAATATTCACGGGGGCAGGGGGTGAGGGAGACTGACGGGGTAGAGCCCCAGAGGAGACCATCCCCACTCTCAACCCGAGACCTGAGCATAGCCTAGAACCCTATCGGTTCAAAATTTCAGAGGCCTTCATAAGTTGCCAGATGTAGCAAATAAAAAATACAGGCCATCCCAGTAAATTTGAATTACAAATAGAGAACAAACACCTTTTCCATCTAATTATGTCCCATATATCACTTGGGATATCCTTGTGTCTAAAAAATATTTGTTCTTCATCTGAAATTCAAATTTAACAGGGCACCCTGTATTTTTCGCTGACAACTCTAACCCAGGTGCGGGATGCCTCCTGAAGCTTCTACTAAAGGCAGAAGTGAAAGGAAACTCTGCGAATGCTGGCTTCTTTATTTGATAATTAGCCTTTCAAGCAGTTCAGAGGCTGTCGTCAGCCTCCAGCAGGTGTGCTGATGGAGTGACAGTTTAATGCAGAGAACCTGAATGGCCAGTTGTCACCCACCCAGCTGAAGGGACTCTTCACACAAAAAAAGAAATGTCGTCCTTCTAGAAAATTTAAACCTTGGGGTATTTTAGCTTTATCTCAAGGGCTAGCTGATGCCTTAGCAAGGAGCTGTTTCAGCCCATGCCCTGCGGCCGCTGGACTGGCTTTCTCTTCTTTCCTTGCTCACCTGGCCTCCGGCTATGAGGAGGGCAAGCCCCACTTGCTCCCCTTGGGTATCTCTCCTCATCCCTCCATGGACAGTATTTCCCCAAACCTGGTTACCTGAGAATCTGGGCCACTACTTGGTGGGAAAAGCAATTTAAGGTTTGCCTGGAGGTGAAATTCCCATCCTGTAAAACTCACCATGTTAAAGCACACGGTTCCATGACTTTTAGTACATTCACAGAATTGTACAACCACCACCTCTGCCCAGCTCCCAAACATTTTCATCACCCCAGAAGAGAACCCCATTAAGCAATCTCCAGCAACTTACTTTTGGTTTCTTCAACAAACAGGGCGCTCCCCGTGAGGGAATGAGAGAAAAGGAGGCGGCACTGCTTTGCTTTACAAGCTTAATCGCATGCCTTTCACTGGTTTGTAAAATGGAAGGTTTCCCAATTAGAGGGCCCCAGAAGGACAGGTGAGGCTCTGGTCAGGCGGGAGAGGGTGAGTGCAGGGCAAGGCTTCCCACAGAGGGTTCTAGAAGCCGCCAGGCTGCGAAACAATAGGAAGGGAGCTTTCCGCACGAAAGGGTGTCTTGTGAACGGTGTAAATCTGCTCACAGATCACATTCTTGGGGGACAGAGTCAGGGCAGGGGCACCACAAAGGTGCAGAATTGGGCCTGAGCTTCCAGGTTCAGCGGGAGCAAATGACTCACTTTGGGGAAGTGCCGGGCCTTCCCCTGGACCGTCAGTCCTTTGAGGTTTCCTGATTTACAGAAGGAGGCAGTTCCTTCTCGAAGGAACCCCCTACTCTCCTCTCCAGAGGGACCAACCCTCCTCGTTGCATATAAAATCTGGTGTAACTGCATTTTTGGAGACAACTGCCACTTCCTGCAGTTGACTTGCAGCAGTTTTATTTTCCAGCTGGTTCCAGCTTCCTTTCTTCTTTTGTGGCCGACAGGGGTCCCCAGCTTACTGCACAATCAGAAGCTTCCTCGCGTGGAACAGAGCTACAAGGGGAGCCCTTTAGTTCAAGATTTAGCTCAGGTATTGAGCTTCTGCCCCTTTTGGTAAAGGATGCGAGAAAAAGAACCAACCAAGAGGGAGATCTGCAGAGACAGCTGGAGCTACCAGAGTGCACAGAGCCCAACAGTCATCCACTCACCAAACCTGTACCGAGTGCGTTTGCACAGGGCCCCGGACTAGAGGGACACAAGGCAGCGGCGGGCCCTTAGGTGTTGCGTTCTGGGTACCAGGCACTGTCCGGAATGCCGCACTGATACTCACTCATTAAAGTACTACAGCCCTGTGATTAGTGACGTGGAAATGAGCTTGCCTGGGGGGGGGGGGGGGGGGAGGGGCGGGGCACGTCATCCTCAGTGTGGTTCATCCTCTGTCCACCAATGCCCCAGCCTTCGAGAGGAGTCCAAGCCCCTCCTCTCCCCTCTGCAGTAATCACAGGACACAAAGACGTTGCAGCAACGACAGCAGAGTAGAGGAACACAAATACGGCTACCCCTCTGTACACGGAGTACCCCCCTCCGTTGCTCCCATGGTCCACAGAGGTGAAACGGCTGCCCACTCTGTCCAGCCTATGGATACTCTGCTCAGGGATCAGAGAAGTCACAGCATTCAAATAGATGCCCTAGATAACAGAACTGGGAGAATCTCTTTGGCCCAGCTGGAAGGTAACCAATCATTCATCCTGGGTTTGGGGGACAAGAGACGTAATTAAACTTTTTCCTAATAGAGAGAATTTATTAAATGTATAACAGTACAAGTTGATTTTATACCCTGATAAAATTTCTTTTATATGAACAAATCCATAAATTAGGAAAAAGTCTTTATTGTGTCCTGTAGTGGGGATCAGGAAATATAGTCCCTGTGTTTTTCCTGCCACACTGTATTTAAATAGAACTGTGATCTCTCTAAACTACAGTCCATCTGAAATTATGTCTCACTTTCAAATGTACTCTTGAATGCTGCATGCTCTCACCTTGTTTCCTACCTTGGATCAGGGTGTAGATGCTGTGTGAGAGAGAGAGAGAGAGAGAGAGAGAGAGAGAGAGACTGACTGAGATGGAAGTCTTTCAAAGAAGGGTTAAAGAGTCCGTTCAAATTAGCTTCTCTCCCATGGCGGGACTTAGAATCACAGTGCTTAGAAGAAGTGGGATAATGAGGGAGTTGCTGCTTGTGCTATTCCTTCCCTGGGAAGCCTCAGGAAAGGTGAAGAGACTAATTGGCTGGTCTGGCAAATGATTCAAGATGAGTCCAAAAGAAGGAGCCAGCTGATGATAGGAAGTGAATGGAGATTCACCTTCACACTGGCCCTCCGGTGGGGGGGTGCACAGATGTGAAAAGCAGAGCCCTTAGGGGGAAAGCAAAGGCCCTTCTCTACATCTCCTGCCAAGAGGAAAGCAAAGAGGATTTGTCATTGCCTCCAGGGAACAGCCTTTGGGGTCATTTCAAGATCACCAAAGGAGTTTGCCTACGTTGCAAGCCAGTTAGCCTGAGCTTAGTGGCTTCAGGCAGTGTCCAGGCAGCATAACTCGGGAAGGGCTGTGAGTGAGGCTTTAATGGCAGGAAAGCAGATGGAAATAATTGGTTTAAAATACTGGACGTGGGGCACCCTCTCATCTGCGATGACCTAGGGTAGTTGTGCAGGTCGTGCACTATAGAACGCTAGGGGGCACCACTGACACGGAAACGGCATGCCCTAGGACCCCGTCCCCCTCCCCCCCCGCCGCCCCCCTCCCCCAACCCCCCCCCTCCCCCGCCCCACTACCACCGCAGGCAGCTCACAGCCCACGCAATTCTCTGTGGCAGTCCTACTCTTGACTTTCTGGAAGCTGAGCCTCCCATTCAATTTCATTCTCCGCAAGAAGCATTACAGCGGCCGCAGCTGCTGCCTGCATCCTCGGTTCCTCAAGGGATTGGCGGTATATGTTTTTCCAGCATACTCACCTCAAGTATAGAAACCTCACTGAGTCACATTAACTGGGGGGAGGGGGGGGTAGGAAATAAGGAGAAAGGCAATATAAGTTGGTAAAAAAAATTCTGAGTTCTTATAATGACAAGTAATATCGTTATGCTTGAGTACATAGAGGGAATCAAGATAGGGCTACAAATTGTGTTGAAGGAACACCTCTAAAGAGCTTAAATGATGTTGTGAATTTACTATCTTACTTAACAAGAAGTCCTACGGTAGGGCAGAAGCAAAGTTAGTTAATTGAATGCTTCAACAATGTCTAGAAAGATTTAGGTTTTTTACAACTCTCCCATGCCATTCTCACTTAGAAGGTCAGCTTTGACCCTCTGGCTGCCTTACCTCATGGTCACAAGATGGCAGCCATGGTTCCAGACATTCCACACAAACCCCACAACATCCTTTGGACAAACAGTCATTTCTTGTGTGTGAGTGTGTGTTTGTGTGTAGGTATGTGCGTGTGCAGGTAGTGTATAGGTTCATGTGTGTGTTTTATTAGAGAGGAAAAGCTTAGTCAGAAGCACTCCATATTAGAATACAAGTTAAGCCACTAAAACAGAAAGTCTCAAAAATATGATGGTTTAAAAAGAAAGCTTGTTTATGTCTCATGTACCAATCCCCATGTAACTAAGTCTTTCTGTCTTGTTACTCTGCCATTCCCTGGAGTTGTGCTCTTGCTTCAGGTTGGATCACAAATACCAACTCCCAGTCCGAAGAAAGTGGAAAAGAGAAAAAGTGAAGAACAGCAATCTCCTTATTAAAAACATGAGCTGGAAATTAGACTCAACACTTTTTCTCATAGCTCATTGGCCAAAACAGTCCCATGGCCATACCTTGCAGTAAGGGAGCCTGAGACGTATAGTGGTTGAGCATATGCCTATCCCAACACCGGAGGACTGCTACTGCTCAAAAGGAAAAATGAACATGGGGAGGTAATCAATAGTCTGCCTCACTCCCCTTGTGGATTTCTGCTCATGTCTCATTGACCAGAATCACTTCACATGATCGGATCTAAAGCATTCACTGCACCAGGAATGGAACCACTGGGGTTGGCTCTGACCAGGGTTTCTCCATCTCAGCACCACGGACATTTTGGACTGGATAATTCTTTATTGTGGGGGCGCTCTCCTGGGCTCTGCGGAATGTTAAAGAGCATCCCTGGGCTTTGCCCACTAGATGTCAGTCGCACAACCCTCCCCCTATTATGACAACCAACAATGCCTCCAGACATTGCCAAATCACACTGACTTGAAAATCACTGGCTCAGATCCAATAGGATTTTACCACAGAGCAGGAATAGGATGCTTCTTCCTCGAGTCATATTTGAATGAGATGGACACAAAATCAGAGCTACTCCCACTGGAGCGATGGAGGAAATAGCAACTAACAATGTCTGCTATGGTCAATAATACAACAAACGTCAAACAATGCTACCAAATGTAGCAATAATACAACAATGAACGAACAAATGCTACCAAATGCAGGTCCTGTCAGATCAT
This sequence comes from Mirounga angustirostris, assembly GCF_029215605.1. Lineage (NCBI taxonomy): Eukaryota > Metazoa > Chordata > Mammalia > Carnivora > Phocidae > Mirounga > Mirounga angustirostris. The sequence goes on from NW_026991713.1 coordinate 24,707,307, forward strand.
CTTTAATTAAACTATTTATTCCACATATATATGTCTTGAGAGCATGCCTGAGGCCAAAGTGTTCCAGATACATTCTTGGCTCTGGAAATGCAGTAGTAACAAAACAAAGTACAAAATACTTGCCTTTATAGATCTTGAATTTTAGCACATAGCTACCTAACCGTTCTGAATCCGCTCTAGAGGCAGTATAGGGTAGTAGGGAAGGAAGAACAAGCATCAGAATTAAACATCCCTGTACCGATTCTGGTTCTGCCCCTTATTAGGAAAGTGACCCTGGGCAAGTTACTTTTACCTTTTCTTTCTTTTTTTTTTCTTATCTATTTTTCATTGTTCTCATCTATTAAGTGAAGGAAATAATACTAGGGACCTCTTAGCATTTATTTGGAGGATGTACTTCTTAGCCCAGCACTTAACACGAAGTGTCTCTAAACAAGCATTAGCTGTGTTCTAGCAAAAGAGCACTGGCTTGGGAGTCAGAAGTTTTTCATTAAACAAACATTTGTTGGGCATCTAATATGTGCTAAACTCAGTTCTAGATACTGGGCGTTCAGAGCATCAGATAGCTAAGACATATACTCTGTCCTTATAGGACGTTCCAGGTTCAATACCTAGTGGGGTGACACTAGGGTGTGGGAGGTAGGAACCTGGGTATAAGTCCTGGTTTAATCTGGCAGTTTTCTTTCTAGCACCTGGATCAATGCCCAGCACATAGGAGGTACTCAGTAAAATATTTGTGAAGTGAAGAAATGAATTAATGTTTCTACACAGAACAAAAATCCTGACTCACAGAAATGTTTTGTAAGCTTAAAAAGTTCTATGTCAATATCAGTGAAGTCAGGAAACTTGATAATCATTTGTCATTATCAAAATAAATAATTTCTACGCAAATTGAAAATACCAAAACTTTTTCAAGTGCTTGGAAGCCATTTGGCTTCTTAAATAGATTGAAATCTTGTTTATATTATTTTCCTAGTAAACTCTTTTCCGTAGTAACTGGGAAAGTTAAACTTTAAACCAACTCGTATCCAAATCATGGCAAACATGGGCAAAATCCAAATGAATGGGATTTCACTACATCATTTACCTGGATTTAAAATGGTTTAAAAGTTATCATGTTAAATTCATTGACTTCATCCATAAAAATACATTCAAATGTGCTTAGAACTTGTTTTGGCTGGAGATGTGGAAACAGAGAGTCATAACAAATGACACTCTACAAATTCTAAAAATTATTGGTGACAAAATTGAGTCTGTTCTTCCAATTCGCTTGTAATTATTTTACTCTGATTTTTATTATTTTTTTCTTTAGAGAATCAAGCTGTTTCCACTTAGATTACCTCTAAGCCTTCAAATGTGGCTATATTTAATATAAATCAGAGCGCAGTTGCAAAGTTTGAGTGAACACAGAGGCCCGAATTAATGTCATGTTGGGGGGAAGGGCTGTGGGGACTGTTACCACAGGCTTCATTTCTCTAAAATATTTTTTTTCAATCTAGACAATTCAAAAGGTAAAGTGTTTGTTGACTGCCTGGGGGGCAGAGGTGGAAAAAGTACAGGTAAGTTTTACAGAGAACTGAAGTTGGCAGGAAATTGCAAGACGAGATTCAGCTTGAAAATATAAATTTATTTACCAAGAAGGAAACTATGAAAAGATCGAAGTATCCATTCTCTCTTGCACATTCCCCCCAACTGATTCTGGGTATGACTTGCAAGACTAGGGTAACCACTACCCTACGCACTATATTAAAACTTGGGGCACTTTACATTTTCCCCTTGCTACTTTGCTTAAAATATGGGTCACTGCCCCAAGGTGCGTCATGGTACTCAGCTTACAGCTTTGGCCAATAAGATAGGCCTTTGCATGCATGGGTGACTGCATTTCTTTTTATACCCTATAATCCATATATATCTGGGGTTTTTTTTCCATTAAAAGGATGTGTTGAAATAAGAAGCATTAAGTCATAATCACAAAAAGCATTTTTACATATTCAAGACAAAGGAAAAGCTAGAACAAGAGTTAAAGACAAAAACAGGTGTGTCTCATGGAGATCCTTCCTCATTAAGTCAGCTGTTAATAGTGTCTGGTTTGACTTCAGAGACTGAGTGACGAATTCATTGTGAATCTTTTCTTAGGGACGAATGCCTTACAAAGAATTCTTTGCCATCGGAACTCACTGTACCTAACAGACACCTTTGGGAGATGTCCCCAACCCACAGCCCAGCCTCTGTGACCACAGCCTCTTCTTGGAGGGCTTCTTCATGACTCCAGCTCTCACTGGTCTGCAGGGACGCCATTCTTGCCCCCAGGCCTCCAGACCTCAGTATGGTACTGGCTACTTGCTGTTGTTAATCTCCTGGTGTTTCTCTATCCCTTTTCTGTACCCTTCACTGTGCCCATACCTCCATGAAACCATTGAAGTCTATACATGTCCCACTTGTTTCCTGCAGGGACCCTGACAACCATGCTCCTTGTAGTATTTCCTATTGCTAAAAAAAGTACCACAAAGTTGGTGGCTTTAAAAAATTTATTACCTCACAGTTCTGGAAGTCAGAAGTCTAAAATGGGTTTGACTTGGCTAAAACAAAGGTAGCGGCAGGGCTTCACTCTTCTGGAGGCTCTTGAGGAGAATTTTCCAGCATCTAGGTAAGAGCCACATTCCTTGGTTCATGGCCCCTTCCTCCCTCTTCAAAGCCAGCAGTGTAGCATCTTCAAATCTCTCTTCCTCTCATCTCTGCTTCTGTCATCATCTTGGCTTCTCTGATTCTCTCTCTCTCTCTTGCCTCCCTCCTTCCCTTATAAGGCCCCCTAAGCATAGATTGGGTCCACCCAAATAATCCAGGATAATCTCTCCATCTTAAGATCCTTCATTTACAAAATCCCTTTGTCATGTAATTTACTCACAGTTCCAGGGATCATGGACATGGATGTCTTTGAAGGGGGTCGGGGGTGGGTATTACTCTGTCTACCACACCTTTCTTCAAGGCAAAGGATTCTTCTGTTTCCTTTCCAGACACTCTGCTCCCCCACACTCTATTTTACCCACCTCCTTCATACATTCCATCAAATTTTATCTGTCCTATTTCCCACTCAGTCTCAACCCTGACAGGTCAGATAGCATGAGGAATTAACGAACACCTAGAGTTCCTTGGTGATAATGGATTTTTGTGTTGCTCCTCCCACATTGTGTTTACATTTACCCAATTCTCTACTGCCCCAAAGAAGGGAATAATTATGGGGCTTCCAGGTCTTCAGTGAAAAGATTATACTATTGGTATTTTAGAGACCACTGGACTGTCCTTGAAAGCCCAATATAAGGGGCAGTCTTGTACGGAGATTATGAACTTTTGGAGGAACAAGATCTTATTATACAGTTAGCAGTTAAGCTTGGGCTCTGGATTGTTATTATACAGTTAGCTTGGGCTCTGGATTCAAATCCTACCTGAATTAAAATCCTTTTGCTGTCATTTATTACCTTTGTGATCTTGGGCATGTTACTTAACCTCTCCATATTAGTTAAAAACAGGCTAAGATGCTGTAACAAAGACACCCCAAAATATAGTGATTTAAACAAGACAGAATTTTATTTCGTATTCACATAATAATCCAAAGGTAGATGTAGGGTAGGCATGTACATGGCTTTGTCCCATAAGCTCATCTGGGGACCAGGTTCCCCCTATGTCCCTCTGCCCTTCCTCGTCCTGTGGTCCTGGTTTGCATGGTCAAACCTGGCTCAGGACTGCCTCATCCTTGTCCAAGCAAGGAAAAGAAGACAGAGAGAGCAAGCAGCCTCCTTTCAAGGATGGAACACTGAAATTGCAGACCTCATTTTTACTCACACCCAATTGGTCAGGATTGAGTCACGTGGCCACATCAAGCTACAAGGGAGCCTGAGAAATGTGGCCATTCTTGGGTATCCCTGGGTCCAGCCAGAATTCATCAGCTTCAATTACTTAAAGAAAAAAAGAGAAGATAGAAATTAGGGAGTCAGAAGTTTTTCATTCAACAAACATTTGTTGGGCATCTACTATGTGCCCTCCTAATTGGAGGCTCTGTTGCATTGTCTGCAGCTTAGTTTTCTCATCTACAGAATGAGAGCATAGTTTTGATGATTAAATGTAATACATGGAGAGGGATTCAAATTGTGTGCAGCACAGCATGAGTGTTCAATAATGCTAGTTTACATCACAGTACTATATGCCTCCCCTTTCCCTCCCAGGCTTGGCTCCTAATGTCTGCTCCAAGGTAAAGGCAGACTGTGGAGGATCCAAGAGTGTTGGAGGCTTATCCCACTGGGTGTTATCCTGCTGGTGTGGATGGACTGGCTGGTTACTGACATCTGCCTCAACATTGTTGTAATATAAAAATCTATGCTATGATATGAATGATCCCCCCCCAGAGCTGTTCAGTTACAACCTGTAAAACCAGCCCTAGAAAAGCTATATAAATGTTAAGGGATGGGAGAATAATAGGAAGTAAGAAAGAAGTGTGAGAACAGAGATGAGAAATAAAAGTGGTATTATGGACTGAATTGTGTCTCCCCCAAATTCGTATCTTGAAATCCTAATACCCAATGTGACTGTATTTTGAGAAAAAGCCTGTAGGGAAGTAATTAAGGTTAAATGTAGGGCCCTAATCTAATATGACTGGTGACCTTATTAGAAGAGGAAGAAATACCGAAGCTCCTTCTCGTCGTGTGCACAGGGAACCATGTGAGGACACAGTGAGAAGGTAACCATCTACAAGCCAAGAGAGGGGCCTCACCAGAAATGAACCCTGCGGATATCTTGATCTTGAACTTCTAGCCTCCAAAACTCTAAGAAAATGTCTATTGTTTAAGCCACCCAGTCTTTTGTATGGTAGCGTTAGCAGACTAATACAGTGGGAAAAAGAGGAAAGGTTCATCACGAGAGAGGGCAGAGATTAGGGGAAAAGGAAGGTCAGGAGAGAGAAGGGGTTCAGTTCTTCATACTGCATCTGGGACTTCAGGAGGGAATTTCATGGACTGATAAAAGTCTGGTGCTTTGGTTAGTCCTTATAAGTGAGGGACTACTGCCACCTGGTGGCAACATACTTAATCCAGTCATTCATTCATTCATTCAACAAACATCTATTGAGCACCTGCTCTGTGCAAGGAAGGGTGCTAGGCAGAGGGAGTAATATTAGTAAACGTTGATTAACACCTACTATGTGCTGAGCTCTGTCCTATGTGCTTTACACCAAAAAATGATTTAAGCTTCATCACAACCCACCACAATAATACAGCAATATGATTATTGCTATTTTACAGAGGAGGAACCTGAGATACTAAGAAATTCAGTAAGTTGCCCAAGAGCCTACAGCTAATACATGAAAAAGTGAGATCTTGAATCAGGAAGTCTGGCTCCCGAACTCTTCACAGACATGTTTCCTGCCCTTACAGTTTCTTCCTAATAAAAGGTAAATAACCAGAAGTTGTGTAAAATACTAATAATTTGAAATGGCAGCATAATGCTTTATTTTTTATGGATTCTGTGTTTGACTCGTGATCAAGAATCCTCCTCTTTAGCTAAAAGAGACCACTTTCAACTGACACAGTGTGCATCCACTGGGTCAGGGCACTGGCCCAGACTGGAAGGGTTTTAAGAAAGAGAAAGCCCACGTTCCACGGAAGCTATTTCAGCAAGAGGGTGGAGAAATAAGAAGAGGCAAAACAGGAGAGAGGAGAGAGAAAGAAACTATACAGCTGTGCTATCCAATACAATAGCCACTAGTCCTTGTTTAAATTTTCATTTTAACTAATTAAATTAAATTAAAATTTTTAATTCCTCGGGGCACTTGGGTGGCTCAGTTGGTTGGGCGGCCAACTCTTGATTTCGGCTCAGGTCATGATCTCAGGGTCATGAGACTGAGCCCTGTATCAGGATCCACGGTCAGCGGGGAGTCTGCTTGAGATTCTTTCCCTCTCCCTCTGCCCCTCCCCCCTCAAATAAATAAATAAATCTTTTTAAAAAATTTAATTCCTCAATTGCACTAGCCATCAGTTCATCTCACGTGCTCAATAACCACTGTGGCTAATGTTACCATGATAGACTACATCCAGAACATTTCCATCATCATAGAATGTTCCATCTGGACTGCTGTAGATCCTTTATCCTAGAGTATGGAATCTTCCCCATGGCTGATTCAGGCATAGGCCACCCAGAGTCCACCTCGCGGCTGGCCATCTGCAGGTCAGTGACAAAGCAGAAGAGCAAAATTGCAACAACCCCAGAGCAAAACAGATGGTGCCTCTCTTTCCCTCTGATCTTTCCTGGGGCAGGCTGAGAGGGAAGAAGCTGAGTCTCAGTAGGACCTGGCTTCTTTTTTAGGGGAGGTGATGGGAAGCAAAGAGGGGTCTTGTTCCTCCCTTCCACCGGGTCCTGGAGCTGGTTGTTGAGTGTGCCACACATGACTTGTCAGCGTCTCTTACCGGGTGTCGTCTTGGCTGGTGGTTAGAGAAGTCGAGGCTAGCTTCACCTCCCAGTTTCGATTTTACTCGGGGCCTTTGTTCTCAGCTAATGCACCATTACATTGTCCAGGAACTGCCTGTCTCCGCACACTGACTTGTCTGGGCCTCTGAACTCCCGGTCCTATCCCTAGGAAGACCTGAATGTGTTGTTTCATAAAAACTCTTTTTTTGGTGTGATAATCATGCTTATTGGCTCATATGTGAGCCTCTGATTGTCTAACATTAATTCTTCTGTGATCAACTGGCAGAGATGGGTGATTTAGACAGACAATAACCACCTAGTAATATTAAATTTAACTCAGTAGGCTGCTAAGAAGTTTGCTAAAACACACAGACGCACAAACACAGAATGGGGCGGCACTCAAGCTTTAATCTGGCTGTTGTTCCAACTCACTGTGTATCATCGCCTAGTTCATTCTTTGTCTGGTGTCTGTCCCTTTCCTTCAATCCCACTCTTCAACCTGAGTCCCTTGATTACATTTTGTAACAACTAAGTCATTAGCCTCCATAAAGGTGTGATGCTGTAGGCTCAGGTCCCTCCAAAACACTCTTCAGCTAAATGCATTGAACAAATATTTACTGAGCATCTACTGCCCCCAAAGGATTATGGTCCAGTTCACTTTGGTATCGTGGAAGAGCTAGCTATAGTACATAGTAGAATTTATCTACCGGTTCGTATTCGCTTGGTTGCCAGTGACAGAAAACTCCAACTGGCATAAGCTGACATAGGGAACTCATTAGCTGATCAAGTCCAAAGTGTATCTTGAATTTAGGTGGGTCAGGACCCAGAGGCTCAAACAATGTCACCAGCCGACGCTCACTGTCATTCCTTTCTCCCTCTCTTCAGTGTGGCTTCATCCTCAGGTACACTGAGAAGAGAGAAGGCTACCGGCAGCTCCAGACTTACACTGGAATCCTGTGTTTCTCTCCACGAGCTCCTGTCATGTCCCAGGATTCACTCTGAGTAGACCAACCTGGCTCACACGGTTGCCTCTGAACTCTGCCATCAAGGCAGGCTCTGATCTGGCTGGTCTCAGATCACATGGACCACCCCTGAAATCGGGGAGAGGTACATCACAGAACTGGTGACAGAGAAGGTAGACTAGAAGCTGAGTAGATTTAAAAAGCAACAAATGTCTCAACAGAATGAAGAAAACGTAGTAACAACATGGATAAACAGGTGCCTAAATCTGGAGGCCTGTCATGGAAGCCTTCAGAGCAGAGGGTAAACCTGAGCTGACTCTTGGGAAAAAGGGCAGGAATTTGCTGGTCAGGCAGGAGAAGGGGTGAGAACAGGAGGGAGGGGATCCCAGTGGCAAGAATGGCCTGTGTGGTCACAAAAGAGAATGACCTATGTATCCATATTTTTGTACCAGGAAAAGAGCCTGATTCAAAGCCAGGCTCTGCCCCTCTAGTGCCTGGTTTGAATCCAAATTCTGAAACTTACTAGCTATGTAACCTTGGCTGGTTACTTAACCTCAGGTCAGTTTGGTTTGGTTTGGTTTGGTTTTTAAGGATTTTATTTATTTGAGAGAGAGAGAAAGAGAGCACAAGCGGGGTGAGGGGCAAAGGGAGAAGGAGAAGGAGAAGCAGACTCCCCACTGAGCAGGAGCCCAGTGTGGGGCTTGATCCCAAGACCCTGAGATCATGACCTGAGTATGTGCTTAACTAACTGAGTCACCCAGGTGTCCCACCTCAGGTTACTTTGTAATTTAGGTAACCTGGAACTTAACCAGGACAATACTTGTGCCTCAGTTTCCCCATCTGTAAAATGGGAAATGTAATAGTACCTACCTTACAGAGTTTTGTCAGGATTAAAAGAAAAGTGTAAAATAATAAAGGTCATCTATGACAAGCCCACAGCTAACATCATACTCAATGGTGAAGAGCAGAAAGCTTTTCCGTTAAGATCAGGAGCAAGACAAGATTGCCCACTCTCACCACTTTTATTCAACATAGTATCAGAATTAATATTGTTAAAATCTCCATACTACCCAAGTCAAGCTACAGATTTGATCCAATCCCCATCAAAATTCCAATGGTATTTTTCACAGAAATATAACAAACTATTCTAAAATTTGTATGGAACCACAAAAGACCCTAAATAGCCAATACAGTCTTTAGAAAGAGGAACAGGAGGGGCCTGGGTGACTCAGTCGTTAAGCGTCTGCCTTCGGCTCAGGTCATGATCCCAGGGTCCTGGGATCGAGCCCTGCATCAGGCTCCCTGCTCCGCGGGAAGCCTGCTTCTCCCTCTCCGACTCCCCCTGCTTGTGTTCCCCCTCTCACTGTGTCTCTCTCTGTCAAATAAATAAATAAATAAATAATATTAAAAAAAAAAAAAAAGAAAGAGGAACAGGAGGGCATCATGTTCCCTGATTGCAAACTATATTACGAAGCTATAGCAATCAAAGTAGTATGGTGCTGGCATGAAAACAGACATACAGATCAATGGAACAGAATAAAGACCTCAGAAATAAACCCAAGTATCTATGGTCAATTAATTTATGACAAAGGAGCCAAGAATATACAATGGGGGAAAGGACGGTCTCTTCAATAAATGGTACTGGGGAAACTGAACAGTCACATGCAAAAGAATGAAACCGGATCATCATCTTATAACATATATTATACCAAAAATTAACTCAAAATGGATTAAAGACTTGAATGTAAGACCTAAAGCCATAAAATCCTAGAAGAAAACATAAGCAGTAAGCTCCTTGACATCAGCCTTGGTAATGACTTTTTTTTCTAATTTGACACCCACAAACAACAAATCGTGGAACACTACATCAAAAACTAATGATGTAATGTATGGTGACTAACATAACATAATCGAATAAAATAAAATAAATAAATAAATAAAATTTGACACCTAAAGCAAAGGCAACAAGAGCAAAAATAAAGAAGTGGGACTACATCAAACTATAAAGCTTCCGCACAGCAAAGGAAGCTGTCACCAAAATGAAAAGGCAACCTGCCAGATAGGAGAAAATATTTTCAAATCATGTATGTGATAAGAGGTTAATATTTAAAATATATAAAGAATGCATACAACTCAATAGCAGAAAACAATCTGATTTTTAAAAGAAATGGGCAAAGGATCTGAATACACATTTTCCCAAAGAACACATATAGATGACCAATAGACACATGAAAAGATGCTCAACATCACTCACCATCAGGGAAATGCAAATCCAAGTCAAATTCAAATGCAAATCAAAACCACAATGAGCTATCACCTCACACCTGTTAGGATGGCTATTATCAAAAAGACAAGAAACAACAAGTGTTGGTGAGGAAGTGGAGAAAAGAAAAGTGTGCACCGTTGGTGGGAATGCAAGTACGATGCCTCCACTGTGGAATACAGTAGGGAGGTTCCTCGAGAAACGAGAACTACCATATAGTCATTCTTGTTTCCTCGCTGGCTGCTTGAAGCTCGGCCACCATCACGAATGACACAGTAACTGACCCAGACCAGGCAGTTCATGACAGACGAACAACTACAGAGGAAACAATGCTCATTGATGTTCTTCACCCCGGAAAGGCAACAGTACCTGAGACAGAAATTTGGGGAAAAACTAGCCAAAATGGGCAAGACCACACCAGATGTCATCTCTGTATTTGGATTCAGAACCCATTTGGGTGGTGGCGAGACAACTAGCAAAGAAAAACGAACCCAACCATAGGCTTGCAAGACATGGCTGTGTGAGCAGAAAAAGACCTGAAGAAAACAGGGAAAGGAACCCAAGAACAGAACGAAGAAGGTCAGGGGGACTGCCAAAGCCAGCGCTGGTGCTGGCAACAAGCGAGCTGGAGACTGGACACAGAGGGAGCAAAGGTTCTGCCGTGACTTTATCTGTGGTGATTGTGCAGATCTGTCATGAGAGGATTAATAAACTAAGAACTTGAAAAAAATAGAACTACCATATGATCCAGCAATTCCACTTCTGAGTATTTTTCCAAAGAAAATGAAAACACTAACTCGAAAAGATAGAGGCACCCCCATGTGCATTTCAGCATTATGTACAAGAGCCAGGATATGGAAACAACTAAAATGTCCATCAGTGGAAGAATGGATAAAGAAAATGTGGTGTGTGTGTGTGTGTGTGTGTGTGTAATTCAGCCATTAAAAAAATAAAATCTTGCCATTTGCAACAACAGGGATGGACCTTGAGGGCATTATAATAAGTGAAATAAGTCAGGCAAAGAATGATAAATACATACCATGTGATCTCACTTATGTATGGAATAAAAAAAAAGAACCCAGGCTTATAGTTACAGAGAACAGATTGGTGGTTGCCAGAGGTGGGGGGTGGGAGGGGGGTGGACAAAATACATGAAGAGGGTCAAAAAGTACAAACTTCTAGTTATAAAATAAATAAATCATGGGAATATAATGTACAATATGGTGACTATAGTTAATAATACTGTATTGTATATTTTAAATTCTCCTAAAAGAGTACATCTTAAAAGTTCTCATCACAAGAAAAAAATCTTTAACTATGTATGGTGACAGATGATAACTAGACTGATGGTGGTGATCATTTTGCAATGCCCACAAATAACAAATCTTTATGTTGCACACCTGAAATTAATCTGATGTTGTATGTCCATTACACCTCAAATTTTTGTTTAAAAGTTTAAAAATGGGGGCACCTGGGTGGCTCAGTCGTTAAGCGTCTGCCTTCGGCTCAGGTCATGATCCCAGGGTCCTGGAATCGAGTCCCACATCAGGCTCCCTGCTCGGCAGGAAGCCTGCTTCTCCCTCTCCCACTCCCCCTGCTTGTGTTCCTGCTCTCGCTGTCTCTCTCTCTGTCAAATAAATAAATAAAATCTTTAAAAAAAAAAAAAAGTTTAAAAATGTGTTAATATGTCTAAAGCACTTAGAATAAGCCCTGACACATAGAAAATGCTAACCTAAATGAACAAAATGTGTTTATTGATTAATGCTGTGCCATACCAAGTTCAAAATAATGGCCTACAATTTAGTGCAACTACAGATTTGGTTACTAAAAAAATCACAACAAAAGAACGACAAAACTTTACCTTTCTCATGATCATTTATGCAGATAACGTTATATATCATATATACTCCCATTCCTTCTCATACAGAAATTGCTCTCTATCCAGTCATACTGTTGGCAAGATGTTATCCCACAGTTCCACATTTTATAGGAAATGTAGTTTCTCTTTCTGGCTTTTGTTTCCTAAGGTCTAATACTGCAGATTTATTTTAGCAGAACATTGCTCAATTTAGCCCACCCAGCCTCATGAGAAAACCTGACCCAAACAACCAGGAAGAGAGAAATTGAACAGGAAGTACACATGACCTACTCTACCTTGTGATCATTTCATAAATGTCAGGCTCTGAAATTGGGTCAATGGTCTTGTTATTCTTAGGTCTCTGTGTGACATTTCCTTAATTAATTAATTAATTAATGTATACATGTTAGGGACTTTGGTCAGATAGCTTCATTCTATTTCCTTCTTTGGAAACTCTCCAACCTCCACCCTTAAGAAACAATGACTTTTGAAATAGTCTAAGCAAAAGGAAATATATCTTATTTGCAATGTTTCATGCAATGAGGTGAAGAAAGGAAGTTAGAAAAAGGCTTGTGGTGAGATCAGAGGACAAGGCCATGCTCAAAAAGGATGTGATCTGGGGTCACACTCCCTGGGTTTGAACCCCAGCTCTGTTTGTTGCAAGCTAGCGACTTGAGCAAATTACTTATTTATCAGAACCTCGGTTTCTTCCTTTGCAAAATGGGAGTGATAATAATGCCTACCTCATGATAGTGATAAGGAAAAATCTGTGTCCTCAGTTGGCCGACAAAGCCAGCAAGGGAGTCCCAGCCCCTGCCCCAGGGCTCTTCCGGGTTCTCTCTGCCCTGCTTCCCACATGCACCAAAGCGTCAAGTATGCAGAAGTAGAAGTGTATAAATTACCCCCTTTGTTTGTGCTCTGGGCTCAGACCTTTGGAGATCATTCCCCTCTGAGCCCACCTGCGTTAAATAAACCTCCCATCCTCCAAGATCTCCGGATGCCGCTTGGTTCTTCCGTTGGGTGATCCAGTCCAGGTTCCGTAACATTTGGTTCCCTGACTGGGAAACCCAACAGCGCTGGCCCATTGTTGCCACCGGTTTGGGGCAATGGCGGGGCAGTGATGGAACAAGGGATCATAACAGAGATGGCGCACCCTGCCTAATTTTCGGCAGTCTCCCCCCGCCCCGGTCGCCTCAGGCCGGCCCCGCTCTGCTGTTCCTGCCAGACTCGAGGAGACTTAGCAGGTGAGGACCTGGTCCCGACGTCAGATTCCGGTAAGGCCTGGGGTCCCAGGACCCAGACAGGCCCACCTGTTGGGGTGGAAGGGGAGTCTGATCACCTCCCAGAGACCTCTTAGAGGTCTCACAGGTAGGGATTCCCAGGGAGGGAATGTAATAACTTCTGGAGTGTGAATGTGTGAGTGAATGTGCAGTCCAACCTGGCTTGCTCAAATGGACTGATTCTGTGACTCCACGGGCAGGCACCCTTAAGGTCCCCAGAAGCCTAGAGAGTCTGAGTGGGCCCGTCTGCGATTCTGCGGTGAACAGCATACAGTCTAGGGTGGCATCGGAATAGATTCCGATTGTAAGTCACAATACTGAGACCGCTACAGCTAAGCTTCCCCTAAGTTCCTTCGGGACGGACAGACAGGTATCTGATTGGTCGCCTCACTACAGGGGGCATCCCCCCCTTGTCTGTCTCTGTATCACCACACACAGGAACATCACCCTGGGATCAGGGCAGAGTAAACCTACGGTTCTAGAGACCATGATCAAAAATTTCAAGAAAGGGTTTTCGGGAGACTATGGAGTCAGGATGAACCCCGGAAAGTTGAGAACCCTATGTGAATTGGAATGGCCCACCTTTAATGTCGGGTGGCCTTTAGAAGGGACATTGGATGTCCCAAAGATTCGTCAAGTATGATGAATCGTAACAGGAGAACCAGGACACCCTGACCAGTTTCCATACATTGACTCCTGGCTAGGAATTGCCCAGACCCGTCCCAGCTGGGTGCTATTCACTTGCAATAGGCAGGGACAAGCCAGGGTCTTAATCGCCTCATCCAAGTGACCTAAAGAAGATCGGAAAAAGCCCCAGTCTCCACAAATCCTAGCATGAGATCCCAAGGATGAACCGATCCTGCCCCCACCGAACGCACCCCCAAGACCGTCTACACCTAGCCCTTCAGCTCCAGACACTCCACCAACATTGGTCTCACTGGTGCCCCCAGGCCCAGAGGATCCACTTTCTCCAGGACCAGCAGCCAGGCTGCGCCCCAGGCCAGGCATAAGTGCCCTCCAAATGCCGGTACGAGAGACGTGGGAACCCAAGAGGTGCAATGAAGATGGGACAGTCCAACCCTGCCGTTCCATGATGTATTATCAGCCCTTCTCCACCACCGACCTCAACTGGAAACATAACACCTTATCCTACTCTGAGAAACCACAGGCTATGGTAGACCTCATGGAATCCCTCTTCCAGTCTCATCAGCCAACCTGGGAAGACTGCCAACAGTTACTCTGCACCCTGTTTAACATAGAGGAAAGGAGGAGAATAATGAAAGGAGCATGGCAGTACCTAGAAGAGCACGCACCAGCGGGAGTCATCAACCCTGCCGCCTGGGCTAATACAGCTGCACCCAAAGAGCATCCAGCATGGGACTTCACCACAACCAAGGGACAGGCCCACATCCACCAGTACCAGGAGGCCCTCCTCTGGGGAATCCGGGCAGGAGCTAAGAAACCCATGAACATGACTAAGGTATCCTCAGTCACTCAACAACCAGGGGAATCCCCTGGGGACTACTAGGAAAGATTATGTGAAGCCTACAGGATATACACTCCATTTGACCCCGAGGCACAGGAAAGTCAACAGATGGTAAACACCTCCTTCGTGGCTCAGGCTGCCCCAGACATCAGAAAAACACTTCAGAAACTAGAGGGTTTTACTGGGATGAACATCACTCAGCTAATAGAAATTGCCAATAAGGTCTACATGAACAGGGAGGTCACAGCCGAAAGGGAAGCTGACAAAAAGATGAAAAAGAAAGTCAGTTTCCTTGCCACTGCCCTCAAAGAAAAGGACGACACAAAGGTGGGAAAACCCCGACCATCGAAAGGGGGGAGACCCAGAACCCCCTTGGAAAGGGATCAATGTGCCTACTGTAAGGAGAATGGGCACAAGGTCCAACATAAATTCCTTTATCTACCTGATTGCCCCATCCCCCTCCTGGGCCAAGACATACTCTCCAAGCTTGGGGCTCAAATAACCTTTGAACCCACCAGACACACCAGCCTCCAACTGAACCCAAGGCAAGAGGAGACGGGGTCTCTAATACTAGCAATTACCATGCCAAGGGAAGAAGAATGGAGGCTATTCTGCACCCAGGCTCAACCGAGCAGCCCGCCGGAGTTCAGGCTTGCCTTCCCTTCAGTATGGGCTGAAGACAACCCACCTGGACTAGCCAGGAATCGGGCCCCTATCATTGTTGAATTGATCCCAGAAGCCCAACCTCAGAGGCAAAGGCAATACCCCCCTCCACAAGAAGCTAAGGTTGGCATCCAAGAACATCTGGCCAAACTCAAAGAAGCAGGTATTCTAGTCGAGTGCCAGTGAGCCTGGAATACCTCACTCCTGCCAGTCAAGAAGCCAGGAGGGGGATACAGACCAGTTCAAGACCTGCAGGCCATCAACAAGGTGACCATCTCGCTGCACCCAGTGGTCCCGAATCTATACACCCTCCTTGGCCAAATCCCCGGGTCGGCCAGATGGTTCACATCCCTAGATTTGAAGGATGCCTTCTTCTGCCTCTGCTTAGCTCTCCAGAGCCACCACTATTTGCCTTTGAATGGTTTAAACCTGATACAGGGCTCCATATGCAACTGACTTGGACATGCCTCCCACAGGGGTTTAAACACTCACCAACCCTCTTTGGGGAAGCGCTGGCCGCGAATCTCGCCAGCTTCCCGAGAGAGGCTGCACGATGCACCCTCCTCCAGTATGTGGATGACCTCCTCCTTACCAGTGACACACAAGACTGCACAAAAGGCACAAAGGCCCTCCTACAGCTCCTGTCAGACTCGGGATACCGAGCCTCATGGTAAAAGGCACAAATCTGCCAACAACAGGTCCAATACCTCGGTTTCCTCCTCACCAAAGGAAAGAGAGAACTAAAGCCAGAGAGAAAAAAGGTCACCATCTCCTTGCCATAGCCCCAGACAAAAAGGGGCCTACAAGAATTCCTGGGAGCTGCAGGATTCTGTCACATCTGGATCCCTGGGTTCTTGGCAATAGCAAGACCCCTCTATGATCTCTTAGGGGGACCAGATCAAGAACCCCCCGCCTGGACTGAGGAAGCAGAAGCCTCCTTCACAGAGATAGAGACTGCCCTGGGGCAAGCTCCAGCCCTGGGCCTACCAGATGTAGAAAAACCCTTCAATCCCTTTGTACATGAAAAAGAAAAGATAGTGCTTGGGGTACTCACCTGGACTGTTGGGCCCTGGCAATGGCCAGTTGCTTATATGTCAAAAAAGCTGGACTCTGTGGCAGTGGGATGGCCACCGTGCCTCAGGGCGCTGGCAGCCACAGGCCTACTCATTAAGGAGGTGGACAAACTTACCCTGGGGCAAGAACTTAACGTCAAGGTCCCTCATGCAGTTGTGTCCCTCATGAACGCACAGGGACACCGCTTCCTTTCCAACTCTCAGCTGGCACCATACCAAGGTCTCCTCTGCGAAAACCCGTGGGTCACCCTTGAAACAGTAAGGACATTAAATCCAGCAACTTTCTCCCCACAGAAGAGGGGGAACCAGACCATACTGCTCCGAGGTGATTGATGAAGTCTACTTGAGTCGTCCAGATCTGCGGGATCAAGCCATAAAGAATCCAGAGCTCATGCTGTTAGCGATGGCAGCAGTTATCTACAAGAGGGTGCCTGGAAAGCGGGTTATGCGTAACCACAACCACTGAAGTCCTAGAAGCTAAGGCATTACCAGCTGGCTGGTCAGCACAACGGGCTGAACTATATGCCTTAGTCCTAGCCCTCACCCTCATTGAGGGCAAGCGAGTCAACATCTACACTGACTCTCGGCATGCCTTTGCTACTGTACATATACACAGAGCCATCTACAAGGAAAAGGGCCTCCTAACCGCAGCAGGAAAAGCTATCAAGAACAAGGAGGAGATCCTGAGACTCCTCGAAGCCATCTGGCTTCCAAAGGAAGTAGTGATCCTGCACTGTAACGGACACCAGAAAGGAGACAACCCCATAGCGTGGGGAAATCGTCTGGGAGATGAGGCAGCCAAGACCACAGCCAGGGAGGACATGGACAGAGCCCCTTCCCTCACCATGGCCCTGACACCCCCGGAAGAAGTCCCTCCACCCAGTTACACTAAAAAGAAAAAGAATGGGCCATGGCTGAGGGAGCCACCCTGACTGAAAAGGGATGGTGGATGATGCTAGATGGGTGCATCTTTGTTCCAACAGCAACTGGAGGGCATCTGGTCAAGGAATACCAGCGACTCACTCATCTGGGAAAACTGCATTAGAGGACCTTCTCAAGAAGCACTACTACATCCGTCAGCTGCCAGCACTATGCCGAGCAACGAGTGAACAATGTACAACATGCGCTAAAAACAATGCTCGGTCTGCACCGTGGCCCCCGCCAGGTGTCCAGAGGATGGGAGCAACCCCCTTTGAAAATCTAGAGGTAGACTTCACAGATGTGCAGCCGAGCAGGGTGTTCAGATATCTCCTAGTAATAGTATGCACATACTCTGGGTGGGTCGAAGCCTTCCCCACCGGGATAGAACAAAGCCAGGAAGTAGCTAAAGTCCTCTTGCGGGAGATTGTGCCCTGGTTCAGCCTGCCATTAACAATCCATAGTGACAACGGACCCACATCTGTAGCAGACATTATACAGGTCTTGACCAAATCTCTCAACATCACCTGGAGACTCCACACCGCTTACTGGCCCCAAAGCTCAGGGAAAGTAGAGTGGATGAATGGCAACCTCAAGGGAACCTTAGCAAAGTTTTGTCAGGAAACTAACCTCCCATGGCCAGATCTGCTACCCCTAGCTCTCCTGCGTGCTCGCTGCATGCCTGGGACACTAGGTTTCTCCCCTTTCGAATTAGTATATGGACGGCCTCCCCCATGCTGGGGAGCCTTCCAGGAAACCTACATCAGGTTGGAGATAAAAAAATAAAGGAGCAGCTTCAGGCCCTGGGGGTCACCCTAAATAAATTACAAAATTACACCACTGAGAGGGCCCCAATCTCCTTACAGTCTCAGGTACACTCCTTCCAGACAGGGGACTCAGTTTGGGTCAAAGATTGGAAGAAAGACCCCCCTCAAACCGCAGTGGACAGGGCCCCACACTGTTGTTCTAACCACCTCTACTGCCCTCAAGGTTTCAGGTGTCACCCCATGGGTCCACCACTCCAGAGTGAAGAAAGCTCATCATTCAGACAAGGAGCTGCGCCAGTGAGCCAGACCTCATGAACCTGCTCTGGCTTCGCCTTCAATGAGACCCCACCGACAAATGGAAACCTGCTCACCGTGGTCCCTGGCTCTCATCAGCATGATTTCCCTCATCTTAGGAGTCAGACTCTACACTGTTGCCCCTCCTGACTGGACTTCCCCCAGAGGCTTACTATTGCTTATTGGGTGACCCTAAGGTGTAGCACTGCACTTACTTGTCCACAGGTTTCATCTGCTGTCGGGTTAGCCACAATGGCTCCCTCTAACTAAGGTCATAGAGCCCACTTTTATTGGCCCTCTGCTGTCTACTCCTGAGCACACTTCACCATGGTTTTCCTGGCCCCAGTCAGTCCTGGTCTTCTGCTGCCTGGTGTGCTGTTCCTCCGCACTGCCTCTAGCTTGTCTGGCCAGGCAAGGGGGGCAAACTCTCATATCATCGCTACTGGCAAATGGACTTTCCAGCTTATCCCCCTCAGTCCCGTACCGGCACCCCCACTGACTTCTTCCACCTGGGATGGACACCCACCGAAGGTTGACCTCCACTTTGATGGATGCCAACTTCTTGATACCTCCTGGGAACCTCATAGACAGTGTTGCTACCATGGTCCTCACTCAGTTTACCAGCTAGTAGATATCTATATCTGTGGGGGCCCTACGCCTCAACAGCCAAACACCTGTCCTCAGTTCTGCTTGCAAGCCTAGGGATGGGAGTCATGGGTGGCGACTTGTCCGGGAATGGAACGATGGTTCCAATGGGTGGTGGAGCCTCAAACAGCGCAGTGACATCCGGATTTCCTTGTCATGAAACGCCACCCCATTCTCTTGCCCTAACAATCTCTATACCACTCACTCTCTCAATCCTAGAACCCAATGCCACATCATGGGCTACAGGAATCCCTCTCCTGTTGGGCCAATATCACTCTATAGGGACCAACCCCATGGCCAAGTTCATGATTAAGTCTGTGTTCGCCCCAAGCCTTGCAGAGTCAGACAGAAATTAACTTGCCCCGGCTTATCCCTGGGTCCCCCATCCTCACACAGCAAGCATCTATAGCACAACTGTTAGGTGTGATTAATGCCTCCCACCAAGCACTTAACCACTCAAATTCAACCCTAGTGTCTGACTGTTGGATCTGTATGAAGCCCAGTCCTGTCCAATACCTGGGTGTCATCCTCAACCAATCCACTGTGTCACCTCCCACCTCGGCACCGGGGACCTCAGATTATCCCTTTCTGGCTCTGGTACTGCTGTATGGAAACTCTTCCTCTCCCATCATGGGCCACAGTCAGGTCTGTGCGCCTAACAACACTTTTCTGGCTTGTGATCAAGGTGTATACATCTGCATCACCCCGCACAATCAATCATGCATGCTTGTCAGTCTCTTACCCGATCTTTCAATCCTCCCCAGGAGTGATGCCCCACTCATATGGAGACTTCCTAGCCGCCCTCGACGCTCCCCCGCAGCCATCCCCCTTATCGTGGGTCTGCCGGCTGCATCAGGTGTTGTCCTCAGTGCCACTGGCATTGGGATGTCTCAGGTTCAGTACCAGGGGCTAACTCAACAACTCACGGCGGACTTTTCTGCCCTCACTCAGCCCTGGCCCTGCAATGCCAACTCAATTCACTGGCCTCAGTGGTCCTCCAAAACAGGTGCAGGCTCGAATTACAGCCCTGCAGGGGGGGCTCTGCCTCTTCTTACAGGAGGAATGTTGTTTTTATGCTAATGAGTCGGGGATGGTCCAAGAAACTCTGACCCAATTACAGGAATGAGTAAATCACCTGTGGGAAGCACTCCAGCAGACCACTTGGTGGGATTCCCTCTCACAATGGTTCCCTTGGTTCGCCCACCTCATCGGCCCCCTCCTATTGCTTCTCCTTATAGTAGCATTTGTTCCTTGTATTCTTAATGCCCCTACTAGGTTTATCACTACTCAAATTGCTAAGATCAGACTCCAGTTGCTCCTTACTCACTATCGCCCCTTAGAAGACGAAGATGATGCCCTCTAAACTAGGTGTTTAAAGGGGCATCAAAGGGCGGAATGATAAGGAAAAATCTGTGTCCTAAGATGGCTGACCGAGCCAGCAAGCGAGTCCCAGCCCCTGCCCCGGGGCTCTTCCGGGTTCTTCTCTCTGCCCTGCTTCCCACATGCACCAAAGTGCCAAGTATGCAGAAGTAGAAGTGTATAAATTACCCCGTTTGTTTGTGCTCAGGGCTCAGACCTTTGGAGATCATTCTCCTTGGAGCCCGCCGGCGTTAAATAAACCTCCCATCCTCCAAGATCTCCGGGTGCCACTTGGTTCTTCCATCGGGCGATCCAGTCCAGGTTCCGTAACAGTAGTAGCCAGCCCCTGACAAGGCTCCCAATGTCTTCCACCTCCTGGTATTCGTGTCTTTGTGTAGTCCCTCCTATTGTATCAGGGTTGGTCTGTGTGACCAATCAATTAACAGCAGAAGTGATGATTTGTCCCTTTCAAGGCTCAGTTAAAGCTGGAAAGAGAACTTTCCAGGGGCTGCTATTTCTTCTCCTTCTAGGGGACAGAAAGCCCAATGAATCCCCACTCTAATCACCAGGCCGGGGTGGAATGGCCAGCCCCAGTGCACATAGGCATCTCAGGTAAAATGTGATGGATTCATTCTTTGGAAAGATATCTAGGGGTTCAGGAAGTGTGAGCTTTTTTTCTGAATTTGCCTTTGGTGTCTGACTATGTTCTTCACCATCAACATTTGTGGAATTATTGTTCCTTTCAATTACCATGCAAACTTCCAAAGGGGGGAAGACGCATGCATGCAGGCAGTCATTTGGGTACAGGTGGAAAATATTAAATCTCTAATTTTATTTATGTAAGCAGTCTGCTTCACAGAGATGACTTGTGAGATGTAATCAGAAACGACTATACTTCGTTCTTCTACTCTCCCTTTAACTCTTCTCAGGGGGCTGGCATTTCCTGTGCCCCGGGCCAAAGCCCTCTGCAGGCTCATGACTTTTCTGGGCACCCAGGTAATTCAAAGTTCTATGGTCCTGTTTCACAAACTGCAGCCTCAATGTCTAAGGTACAACGTAAGTACAAGTGAGCAAAGGAAAAGGGCAGAACTGATGCTTCTGTTCCAAGATAAGGTGGCCACACTGATTTAACAAACAAAATGAAACAATGATGATCCAATCAAATCTGACAGGAAGGTAGCCCCTTGCCATGCAAAGCAAAATTATGAAGATGGCTATTTAAAATTCAGGATTTATATTCACAATCATTGACAATGACCCTCTCAATGTATCTTGCACCATGAGATATTAATTACATTAGCACACAGTAGAGAATTTATAAACAAGCAAAAAAAAAAAAAAAAACCCACCACATTTATTGAGGATGTGCCCCCCCAATTTTTATTGATATTGGTTGGCAATTAAAAAACGAGACTCCTGCTTTATGTTTCCATGCGAGCCTCACTGCTTCCAGAAAGATGCCCACAGACTTCTCGATTGAACTCCTACAGCATTTGTGGACAGGTCCACCTCAATATAATTTCATTATTCAGTCTCCCACTCTGATCTCTCGTGGTTTCATTTTATGAACCACGGAGTTCATAAAATGAACTTCCCAAGGACAAGCCAACATCCATGCTGCTTGCCACCCACGAAAGTGGCCTGATAATACCACAGAGGTGTATTAATGCCTGCCAGGAGTTCCACTTCCTTTTGGCCTAGAGTTGGGGAATTATAAAGTTATCCTAGCCCAAGAAAGACAAGGGGTGGAGAGTGGGCAGGGGGAGGAGAAGGAAAAAATTTTTTAAAGCTCAAAAGAATCTGGAAGATTTGCTCTATTCAACTCCTTAAAGAGCAGAAATAAAAGCCAAAGCTATCACAAAATATCACTTAATTTCTAATTTTATATTATTCTAGTTCAATGATTCTTCTTGGACATAAAGAGGAAGCATGTGAGGACTGAGAAATTGTGAAATTCTGGGAATCCAAGCTCTCTTGGACAAAGCAATAACCTCAGGTTTTTTCCTTCCCACCATCCCTCCTTCCTTTGTTCCATCCTCCCTCCCCTCCCTTCTTGGATTCCCCTTCCCATCCACTGAGGCCCTATGGTCGTTTGTCCGGAGCTGGGTGCTGTGAGAGAGTTCAAGGAAGAGTAGGTATGCCCAAGAAAAGCTTGCCACTTTAACCCCTTTGGGAACAGAGAGATTGAAGGAAACAAATGCGAACCAACTGGACGGGCAAGAAGTATATGCAGTTGATTCTCCTTATTTGCAGCAATGACGCTCTATAAAGTCGTTGTGAATACTGAGTTAGTTATTGAAGCCTGAACCATCGCTCCCAGGGGAAACACAGTAGGGTTCTGCGAACTTTTGGTTGCATTTTCCAATCAATACATGACCTTGTTTTATGTGTGTTTCTGTCAAAGTACCTTATTTAATATACAGTTGATTCATTACCATCACACTCATCGCCCACTGCACTCTGAGTCACGCCTGAACGAAGCTTATCTAACACGTGTTTGCTCTCCATGCGGCAAATCATAGCCTTCCTGTGCTTAGGAACATGAGACAGCAATTGAGCGTTTGCTTGGAGGACATTTTAAACAGTGAAATGACCGACAGAAAGCACAAAAATGTGAAAAACATGACATTAAACAGACCACAAAAAGGACACTCATTTATAGTATAAGAGGTGGAAAAAAGAAGGCTCAGCTTTGCCTAGTTCAAGCCCAGCTGAGAACGTTGAGCCTCAGGCAACTCAAATTCTTCACTGCTCTGTGTGTGTCCACAAGTAACCACGAAAGGGCTACAAGTATTGATTTGGGGGTAACAAATACATTTTAGTGAATGGACAAACTCACGAATATGAAATCTGCAAACAATGAGGGTTGACTGTGTGTGTGTTTGTGTGTGTGTGTATGAGTGTAAAGTTCCCATTCAGAAAAATGAAGGACCAGCAGGGGAAGGACAATACATGGGGGGAAATCTTTCCGGAGAACGGGGCAGCGAACAGAGTGGGGGAGTGAGCAGGGAGCGCCTTCCAGCCCTGTGACCTAGGGGAGCCCGGTAAGGTGCATCTGTGGGAAAGGAGTAGAGTCTGGCTGGAGAAGAAGCTGTGTTGGAGGCCAGGAAGGGAGGCAGGGTGCGAGGTAAGGGGAAGTGCATGGCTCAGCTTGAGAAACACTAAAACACACATCTGTGGGAGAAGGTGAAGAGCAAGTCAAGTATGTGAGTCTCTTACATGGGTTTGCTCAACTGCAGATACCAAGTATAAGAGGCCTATTATAAGAAATGACAAAATACTAGTTAATTCCTCAAACACAAATTTGTAGATGAGAAGACTGTTCAGAGGAAAGCCTTTGAGGTTGGTCTTCGCTGCAAACCTACTTCATAAGCTAATAGCAATAACCTGCTCTGTTGGCAAACAAGAGAAATTGGGCTCCAAGCCAGCCAACCCGAGACAGAAATACGGCTTTTGAAAACAGTAATGACACTTGCCAAGCCCCACTCATGCTTTAAGCCATCAGAACAAAAGGTGTAAGTACCTGCTCTGATGAAACACCACTGGCTACTTAGCAGGAAAAATGTAAGTCGAGCTGGAATCTCTGATTCAGAAAAAAGCCCAGTACAGCTGAACCTTATAATCAGGTACAACTAGAAAAGAAACAGTAGTGACTGAGAGGGAAAAAAAAAAAAAAAAGGATGATCTAGATCAGCATTTGTGAAGATTGTTTTTTCTTGTAACTTGAAAACAGCTTCCCAGACGTGTTCTGGAAGGTGCACAGCAGCAGCATTCGTGATAACTCAGAACCAAAAACTCCCCTAGTGTCCATCCACAGTAGAATGGATGCATATATCTGGTCTATCCACACATGTAATGCTACACAGCAATGAAAATGCATAAGCTAGAACAATACACAACAATATAAAGGAATCTCACAAACATATAAGCTACAATATCCAGGCATGAGAGCACCCACTATACATTTCTGTTTAAATAAAGGAAATATACCTAGCAAAACACATAGGAGTACTGTGTTGTTGGAAGTCAGGCAGCGACTGCCGCTGGGGGCAAGGTTCACAGAGAATAGAAGGGAATTGGAGGGGGCCATCTAGTGGGGTGGTGGTAATAATGCTCTGTATCTTATCTGGGTACTGATTGCACTGGCGTGTGTTCAGTTTATAAAGCTCAGTGAGCTATACACTTATGATGAATGCCCTTTTATGAGTGGATAGTATGCTTCCATAAAGAGGTCTGTAAAGTGTTTCCCATTAGCAAGAGGACGGTAAAGGGTATTTTCTGTTGCAAGCAAACACACTGCCTGGTGACATGAGAGGACAGGGAAGAGTTCACAAGGCAGCTTTCTCTTAGCCCCAAAGGCAACAAAGAGTAAAGCACTGAATAAAAGGATCCCTGGGGTCTCCTGGGAAATCTCATTTACTCATTTATACCTCTGTTTATCCATCCAATGAACATGCTCAGAGAGGGAAAAATACGCCATCTGGAAATTCAGGACACCCCATCTCATCGGGGAGAAGGACAAATAAACCGACATTTATGTGGCGTGGTAGGTGCTGTGTTGGAGTTGATGAAGCATGACAGGAGCACTGATTTGAGGATCCAGGGCCAGAACTCCAAGAGGAGTACTGACATGTTTGATAAATTCTTGAACTGAATTTCTTCCAATCCCAAAAGTATCCTTTCAGCCTCTAAGGCAGTGGTTTCATTTAATATGCACACTGATCACTGGGAGTATCTTATTAAGATGCAGATTCTGATCCAGCAGGCCACACATGGGGCCTGAGATCTGTGTTTCTGATGAGGCTTTTAGGAGACACTAATGCTGCTGGTCTTGGAACTGTACATGGTGTGAGAGAGAGAGAAGGTCACGTGACCAGTAGTCCCACCCAGCATGGCTTGATAATCCATCCTGCTCAGGCTAGTCCCTCCTGTGGGCACAAGCAGAGACACAAACAGCAAATCTGTGTGGGAGGCTCTCAGACCCAGTCTGCTCTCAGTCAGGATAGGGGTCGGAGAGGGGGGAGACAGCGGTGGGGGGCGGGGGGAGGAGTGAAGGCAGGTGGAGAGAGTCCCTTACGCTATTTTACTAAATTGGAAGAACTCTGCCTTGTGCTTCTTTCATTTCTGGCCTCCCCAGCTGCCCAAACCTTTTCTTGGCATGAACAGACTAGAGATATGCTTAGTAAGTATACAATTCTTGCACAAACAAAAACAAATTTAACAGAAAAATGGAGAAACCGGTCAGGGCTGTTTCAACCATTTTGTGAGCTAAACATGAAAAAAAAAAAGGAACTAAAATAACTTCTTCTACTTTCTCACGCATTGGAAGGAGAACATGAAGGGCATCACATACACCTCTGTTCTGTTAGGACAAGAGACTCGACTAGACTCCTGCCCAGACTGGAGGGTGGGGAGACAGAGTCCTGGGAGGGAAAAGGAGAACTCTCTCCAGGAAAGATGGGGGCTGGATGGGGATTAAGGCTTAAGGAAGAGCACGAGAGAGCTGAGATCTTGCAGAAGGTGCTTTCAGCTTGACTGAAACCTGGCGTGTGTAGGTGATCCTTGCAGAGCTAGATAGAAATGGGAAGTCACGTGTTAATGCACCTATTGCAATTTCTCAATTTTCCTAAATATAAATATATTTCAAAAACAGATGTTGCAAACTCTCTTTAGAAGTCTATTTTGGCATGATCTGCTTATTTCCCATGTCTTGGTTACTTCTCATTTCCCAGGTCTTCCTAAAAAACTCTTGCTAACAAAACAAGAAAGAATAGATATTGAAATTATCAAAATAGACAAAATAAAAACCAATAGAAATAATACCGGCAAACACGTAATAGATGATCATGATACCAAGCACAATGCTAAGCACCTCACATACATTATCTCATCTCATCCTTTTAACAACCCCATGAGACACAGGTATCTCAGTTATTCACCCAAAAGGATTGAGACTTTGGGGGGTTTAGTAACTTTTCCAGGTAAGCAGTCAAGCTGGAATACTTCCTGTTCAAATGGCTCTGTAAGTATATGTACTACTTCTTTTTATAAAACTTTATATGTCACTTTTTTCATCCTTAATAAAGTCTCCTTTTGCATATAAGCTCTGATATTATTCTTATTTTATAGAAACAATGGAAAACTTTATTTGTTAAACTTTCCCAATTCACCATTGGATACGAAGAACACTTCTATTGTTTGTGAATTGCTATTTTTGTATGCTCTATATTTGGGTGTCAGTGGAATCTTAGAAAATAATTGCTACTGTATATCTGTCTTTTGATTAATCTATTAATCAATTTGAGGCATTCATTTGCAGTTGCCTGTGACTATCTTCTTGAACACATTGGCATAAACTCTGTGGGCTCCTGGTAATCGATAATGGAAGACAATGATATTGACATTCTTTTATTCAGACAAACAAATTATCCTTCCTCCATAAGGAAAATCATTTGATTATGTGTTCTTTGACTAAATCAATTCTGTTGCATCATGTTTGTCACCCTTGATTTTGTAACGCCTAGAATATTTTTAGGCCTCAAAAAATGTATGCAAATGTCAACCGTGTCATGGATTCTTAGGCCCCATAAAATTCAGACTTTTGCAAGTATAAGATATTGGATTTCATGGTTTGGCATGTTTTTATTTTATTTTGTTTTCCTTTGCCTTGCTGGGGCCAACACCAGGACACCCCCATACATAGCATCTTTTTCTTTTAACTGGAGCCAAATTTAATTGTTAGATCATTTTGATACAGAATGGAGCTATGCAGCTCTGGCCAATGCTCAAGTCATCAACTATCTCCCACACTTCTTAAATCTTTATTTTTCTCTTCTCTAGAAATCCTTTCACCTCTATATCTAAACATGCTAAAGGTTCTCTTTCCCTAAAAAAAAATAAAGAACACTTTCTCAATGCCATATGCCTCTCTATTCCTCTTTTGTCTTCCTTTCTCACACTGGCTCTTGACAGAGCAGCCTATGTTCTATTTCCCTCTTCTCTTTCATTGCTCAAGCTATTGCCTACTGGAAGGCATCCACCTTCCACTAAACTGCAAAACTCAACAAAACCACAATCCTCCCTACATCCACCCATTGCTAAATCCAAAGGAGGCTCCTTATTTTAATGGTCCTCCCTACATTAAACATTGCTGGTTGGCTCTTCCTAATTTATTTCATGAGTTTTTCTTACTCTACTCCCCCCTTTTCAAAAACTTCAGCGTTATTGAGGTATAATCAACAAAACTGTAAGATCTTTAAAGTGTACATTGTGGTGATTTGATATATGCCTACGTTGTGAAAGGACTGCCTCCATTTTTTAAACTTTTTTTGTTAAAACCTCGTGTTCTCCCAGCTTTCAACCTGTTTTCACTGCTCTTCTCTTTACACGTGCTACTTGGGCTGAGCTTATCCACTGTCATAACTTTACATACCACATTACTTGACCTTCTCATATCTACCATAAACTTCCTCAGAGCTATGGACTTAAACATCAGTGATTCACAGACATCTCCACTAGAGTCCCATATGCTCTCAAACTCCTAGGTCCAAAATTAAACTTACATCATCCCCACGTAAATCTGTCCTCTTCATATGGTCTCTATCTCTGGTTAATGATTGCTCACACGCAGAAGCCAAAAATCTGAGGATCATCTTAGGCTTCTTCTTAATCTGTGAATCCACTTGTCACTTAAGTATTCCTTCCATTTCCCCCTTTCTCTCTATCTTTACTTATTCCTTACGTGAGGCCCCCACATCTTCTTCCTGGACTATTTGAATAGTTTCCTAACTCACCTGCCTCTGGTTTTGATAACTCCTATCCATTCTCTGAATAACTACCAGTGTTCTCTGGATGACATGAATCTGACCATGTCCCTCACGTGTTTACAATTCTTCAATGGGCCCCCACCCATTCATGAATTCAGGATTAAAGATCCAGCTGTTTAAAGTCCTCTGAGACCTGTCCCCTTCCAGTTTCTCCAGTTTCAACTCTGAGGTCCCATCCCCAAAGAAATCATCCTTCAACCTTTCCTCACCTTCTGAAAGGGCCCCAGAGCTGAGCTAGATGTCCCAGCTCTGCATTCCAATCTTGCTGCCCACACATACTCCTATCACAGAATTCTCTCATTACAGTATATTGAAATGACCTTCCTAAGTTTCTGAAATGGGAATGTTGGCTTATTCAGTTTTTGCTCTTCAGGGCCTGGAAATGTACATAATAAGCACTAAAGAAAAATTTGTTGAACTGACAACAATTTAGCGTGTGTTGGGTTGCCAACATGGCAAGCCAGAAACGAAACAACTCTTAAAATGTAAAGCTACAGCTAATTTGACATTATTTCTTTCGTATTAACTTTTAAAATGTTTGGAGAAGTATTTTCATCGTGGTGGTTGTATTCCGATTTAAAAAAAAAAAGAAAAGAAAACCAAAAAGTAGACTTTTTTGTGCCTCCCCGTCGGGGAATCGAACCCCGGTCTCCCGCGTGACAGGCGGGGATACTCACCACTATACTAACGAGGAATCGCACGCAAGCAGCTCTTCCGACAAGACTCTTATTGCT
This sequence comes from Mirounga angustirostris, assembly GCF_029215605.1. Taxonomy (NCBI): domain Eukaryota; kingdom Metazoa; phylum Chordata; class Mammalia; order Carnivora; family Phocidae; genus Mirounga; species Mirounga angustirostris. Next base: position 24,735,885 of record NW_026991713.1, read on the forward strand.
TATCACCCTGCTCCGTCCTTATTATTGGCTACTGCCAATAGGTTTGACATTCTGCCATTGCAACTTCCACCGAAGTTGAACGAAACTAAAATGGAAGCACTCGATTGTTCTCCCCGTTGCACTTCTGATCATTTCCGTCCGCTCGCGGTCCTCCAGCTGGCCCCTCTTCCTCCTCCTCCCCTTTCAGGAATGCTCCCGGTCCTCTCAGCACCTCTCCACACACACACTCCCAGGGAGCAAAGCGCAAGCCTTGTCGCGCTGCACCACGGGACTTGTAGTTCCATCCACGCTACACCTCACTCTTCTCTCACTTTAAGAAACTTCCCTTCCCGGCGGGCGCCACGAGCCTCTCTTGCTCTTCTTTACCTCCCTCTCTCTCTCCTCTACCTCTCAGTCGAGTAGTCTGGCTGTTGGGTTTTCGGTTGCGGATCGTCGTGCGGAGAGACTCTCCAGAGCCATGCCCGAGGTAGTGGATACGTGCTCCTTGGCCTCTCCGGCTTCGATCTGCCGAACCAAGCACCTGCACCTGCGCTGCAGCGTCGACTTTACCCGCCGGGTGCTGACCGGCACCGCCGCCCTCACGGTGCAGTCTCAGGAGGACAATCTGCGAAGCCTGGTACGGTGGGACGCGCGCCCAGTGCCTGCCTTCCCCGGCCGCCCGCTTCTCGTCCCTCACCCCGCTGCTGCCCCTTCCCAGCCCCACGTTCGGGTCTGCCCCGTGCATGCCTCGGTGCCCCTCCACAGCCCGCAACTCATTATTCCTCACCTCCCTTTCAGCCCTCACTCATTTCTCAGCCTTCCGTTCCTCGCCCCCCACTCACCCTGTATCACCTCCTCCCAATCCCACTTCTGTCTCTGCATCCCTCCGTCACCCGCTACATATATATACCTCAGTGTCTCCTCCTGCACCCCACTCCCCAGACGCCCCTCCCCAGTCCCTAGCACATCCTAGCACCGCATCCACGTCCTGCTCTCATCCTGCGTTCAGGCTTCGTTTTAGCCCGAATCCTCCCTCCCCGCTATCCTACTTCCCAGCGCTAAGCCCCCTGTGGCCTCCCCATTTCCTCGGCCTGCAGCCCAGAACTCCCTCCTCAGGCCCCAAATTTCTTCCAATCCCCAGCGCACCTTCCTCAGGCCATAGTCTCATCTAAGTCTCAGACCCTCTGCCCTGCCGATGTTGATCCGACCCTTTCCTCCCAGGCACCTTATTTCAGCCCGCACTTCTGCAGGATAGGACCCGTCGACCCACGGGAGTCTTCCCTCAGTCCCTCTACCAGTCATTCTCAAACCCCGTAGGTTTGAGACCCCTCCCTACCCCCTGCTTGGATACTTCCAGTCTCAGCTAACTCTAGATACAGCTCTTTTTCTCCAGGGTCATGATTCTTACCACCCTTCTCTTCAAATAATGTAATGACGGGTGGATCATTCAGGCTTTCTAAGCATATCTCAGTACAATGTATTATAGTTGGTTCCAAGGAGCGAGGAATTAATTGCGCTTCGTAGAAAGTAATATACTTCTACAACATCGCTAAGCCACTTCAGTAATGAAGAACTTGTTTAGATTTATGGAATGTTATTAAATTATTTTATCTGTACAACATAACCTGTTTTCAGTGTTCTTACTCAAAGTGATAGTATTTGGATTGTACCTCTCACCTGAAAAATTTCATAGGTGAGCATTTTGGAAATAAGAGGGACAAGAAAAGACCAGCGACAGTGTATTGTGCATAGAGTATTGTGATATCTACTTAAGAACGACATTAAGCAACCTGATCACTGAATGTTGTAGGCTTGATGGTGGGAAATCAGTGGGGTCAATTAATTGGGCATAATAATAAATTTAGATAAGAATTGATGGTTCTCATGACTCCTGTTTGTGTCATAGGAGTATATTTTGAGTTCATTAATGTGAACTAATAGAGCAGGTAACCTACTCTTTGTCCTTTAACATCTTGCTAGACTAATTCTGATTTGAAAAGTAGGTCGACTCCCCTATGTATTGATATTTAGTCACCAAAAGTACTACAGGAAGAAAATAAGGTATTACAAGCAAGAAGATAACTACGTCCCTGTAGGTTGTACTTTGGTCTGCTTGAAGTACCATGCTATCTTTTATTGCAGGCAGCTTAGCCCTGGCAGGATTGGCTAAAGTCCCGTCTCAATGAGATTTCCCTTTTTATTAAAAGAAAGTAGATTTTGATAGTTTATCACTACTTACTATGACCTTGCACTCTCACCTATTTTGTACAAATAAAGGTTGACCTCTGATCCTTGAGGAAGCAAGAGACAGAATGCCTAAATTTTGAAAAGAATGTACCTTCAATGTTCCAACCTCAAAGCTGCCCGTTGTTTTTGCACTCCCCAAATCTGACAGGAGACTTTTAAATCATGATGTCTGGTTGGCATGTCTGTTTAGTAAATTGGAGCCTAGCATGATAATAATGTTAGATTTTATACAAGGAAGGCTACTTGTGGTGAAATCTGTTTATAATTGTTTGCTTATATATAGTGGCAACTTGAGGCCAAGAGTTCGGTTTTGCTTCTTCAAACTCAGCTTCTTTCCTCCACTAGATTACAGTCTCTTGAAGGTAGGGCTATGTTTCATGGCTCTTTGTATCATGTTCTTAGTATAGCACCTGCCATGTAGACACTCAAAAGTTTGATGAACTGATGGGTGAATTCAGTTTGAGTGCAGTGCCTAAGCCTTATATGGGCTGCACTAGTCATAGTGCTAACTGTATCTTGGAGGTGAGAGGACCCGGTGGCTGTGCTTGCTGAGGACATCAAGTGTCCTTGCTCTCTCCATTCTTGGAGTCCTTGATGCTGGGGAATGTTGAAGGAGCTCTACTAGGACTAAATCCCAGCTTTTCTAAAAATCCTTTTGAAGTTTTGGGTTATTTGTGCTCAAGTTCAGTGTTCATTTGTGATAACTTCCAAGCATTTGTTTCTTTTATTGAAATTTTCACCTTTTTTAGGTGTTCTGTCAGCTGGTGACTCAAAGAGGTTTTAATGTCTTGGCCAAGATCATATACTAGTAAGTGGCAGAAGCCAGGAAGTGAACACAGATCTTAACGACTGCAAACCCTTGGGTCTTCACTAAGTAAATGGCTGAGCTGGGAACCAAATCAAGGTGTTGTTTTGGTTTGGGTTTTAACAATAACCCCATTTTTTTTTTCATTATGGCACCCTGCACATAACAAGTAGAAAATGTAGATAGAGACATAATACTGAGGCCTAAAGCTTTTTAATTTAAGCGATGTGTTGTCACAGAAAGAATTTGAGTCCACTTAAAACAACATATACGGTATAATAAAATTAAAAACAATTTAAGAATTTGGAGGAAGAGAGAATAAGGATAGAGAAAATCAAACACATGGCGTAAGGCCCTAGGAAAAAAGAAGTGGGTTGTGAGGTTTACGGGGAGCTTCCCAGCAGCCTGTGCAAAAAGGGAATTAGTTATAACATGGCAATTAGCCAGCTGCTTAGAAGTAGAACTGTTTTTTGGGGTGTTATTCAATGAGGATACTGTGAGATATAGTAAATTATATCCCTAATAACTTCCTACTGTTGGTAGGTCTGTTTCTTATAACTACATATGGTATCTCAGCCTTATATATATAGTGGGTGTTCGGTAAAACTTTGTTAAAAAGTACTAGTTCCAACTTTCAACCACCCAGTTTCCTTTTTTTTTTCTATTACTCTTTTTGATCAATTGTTTAACAACATTTATTAGTGAAATTTGAAGGGGAATTTCTTAAGTAATTTGAGAATGATATTTGAGGTTAAGACTTGGCAATATATGGCTTAAACACTGCATTTTCTCTTTTCTCTTGGCTCAGGACTTGCTTCATGCATTAATTGATACCTACGATTTTTTCAGGCACTGTGCTAAACTCTGGGAATGCAAGCCTAAGTAACATTCTGTGTCTTCTTAGGAACCCTCAATCTAGTAGAAAACATACCATTCTAATGTGGTACAGTAAATGCTATAGGAGAGATGTGGACTGACTATTATAATAAGTACAGAGGATATGAAAAAGATTTCAAAAAATAGTCATGACAATAATCTGGCTCTTCTGATTCTGATTAGATTTGAGAAGTTTAGGCAATACAGATAATCAAATATGTCCCTCTGGGAAATGAGCCAGTTGATTCATCCTTACGGTTGTAAAAGCAGTATAAACACGAGTAGTTATAGACATAGATATTCTAATCAAGTTTTTAAAATAAGTCAGATAGCCAGAAATAGGTACTGGAATATGAAGGGACAAAGGAGTAACCCTATTCTTAATAAGATATAAACCTAATAAAACCAAATATTCTGAATATGCAAGTGCAAGAAGATAAGTCAGTTCTACTAATACAGAGTAGCAATTGTTGAGGTACCCCTGAAAGAAAGTAACCCAAAAGGAATAATTACCTATTCGGAGGAAAACAGATGACACCCCTAACAAATTCAGCCGCTTTAAAAAAAAAAAACAAAAAAAAAACAAACCAGAATGGAGATTTCTTTCCACCTAAATATTGTTGACTCCAGAGAGGTAGAAATCAAATTAATGATTGCCCTTGTGACTTTTCCTGAGCTTATCATGCAATGAACTAGCCTGAAAGAGAGGTAACTGGCCTTCTAACTCTGCATGCTATTGCCGGCCAGATTTCAGTAGAAAGATGCCAGAGGTAGGGAGATCAGATCGCAGGCAGTTCTAAGGCAGGGTCTGACCCAGAGTGGTGGTAGAAGGAAAGAGAAAAAAGTATGAGGACAGTGTGAAAGAAAAACGTGTTAATTGGCTATGGGGGCTTGGGCAGTGGGATCAATTGTGGATTATTTGAATGTCCCAAATCTTAGGTACCTTGTGGATTCTGTTAACGGAAGAGAGAAATCAAGGGAGAGAATGGATTAGGGGACATAAGGGTGGCTTCATTTTTAGAATTTTTAGAAGCCCATTGAATATGAGGCCATATTTCCCTTGGAAATGTCAAGCAGGCAACTAAGAGATCCAGCGGCAGTCCTGGGGGAAGGGATACCGACCGACTGTAGAAATAGTAGTCATCAGCACAGAGGAATTGGTTGGTGACGTGGGATGAGCGAGAATTAGGGAGTGTGTCCGATATGGCAAGAAAATCAAGGGATCCAGGGATGCTTGGATGGCTCAGTTGGTTAAACAGCTGCCTTTAGCTCAAGTCAAGATCCCAGGGTCCTGGGATCCAGCCCCATGTAGGGCGCTCCCTGCTTCTCCCTGCCCCTCCCACTGCTCATGCTATCTCTCAAATAAATAAATAAAATCTTTTTCAAAAAAATCAAGGGATCGAGGCTAGAACATTGGGACAAATTCATTTTTAGGAGCTAGAAAGGAGGGGAAGAAACAGCATTAGACGAGTAAGAAAACCATTTATGTGTAAAGTCAAAGAAGCCAAGGAAAGGACTTCAAACAGATGATGTGGCCTATAAGGGTTATGAGCGGACAGAGGTCCAGATTACTGAACAGAAAGACCTCTTGATCAGGAGGCATCCCCTTTCAGTAGCAGAGGAGTTGCAAGCCAGACTGAAGAGAGGGAAGGAGGAGAGATTGATGAAGAAGTGGAAATAGCAGCCACAGGTTGCCCATGGAGCCTAAGAAAGGGAGGAGACAAATGAATAGTTATCAGGGCAGAAGGATCAGGAGAAGTTTTAAACATAACATGGGAGACTTGTTTAGGTTGTTCAGAAACAGTCTTGTGGCATAGGAAGGTGGACGATTCTAGAACAAGAGATTAGTTGAGAGATAGTGAAAGGTATGGTCTCTAGGGCCCAGAGGATTAGGGGGATGGAGAACACTCAGAGGCTTGTTGCCTCTCCTTTCCTGCCCAAAGCAGTTGTCCAAAATGGGCCACGGCAAGTAGATACGCTCTCTCGGTCTTGTGTAGATCATTCGGTCAGACTTGCCACACCAGGTTGGGCTCTTTCGATATACATAACGGCGATGTGCAGCCCGCTTATTTGCCTAACAAGTGCCAAGGTTTGTTTTAAATTCCGGATATATGAAAGTACATAGGAGCTGGACTATATGAATTCCAGGAAGAAATATATGGTAAGGAGTCATGGTGAAGCTTAAGCTATAGATGATTTTTTTTTTTTTTTTGTGGCAGAGAAGTTAAGTTTTAGGAGACAGGGGCAAAGGCATTTTAACTTAGATTTGACTTACACTTAAAACCGTAAATTTGTGTGACTATCCCAGAATTACCTAGCAATATGTATATGCAAACTTTAGAATGAAAAATCTTTCAGGGAGCTTAGAGTCCCAAGAGACAGGACCTACACTAACTTTTGACTCCTTTAATTCCTGTAATTTCACTCTATTTTACTCTCTATGAGCATCTAGTTCTATACTGTAATCATTATAGTTAACCTATGTCTAATATTCATGTTCTCTGGTGTATATTAAACAATTTTCTTATCATTTAAAAATACTTACTTAATTCTAGACTTTGGATACAAAGGACCTCACGATAGAAAAAGTGGTCATCAATGGACAAGAAGTCAAATATACTCTTGGAGAAAAACAAAGTTACAAAGGATCACCAATGGAAATCTCTCTTCCTATTGCTCTGAGCAAGTATGAATGTTATCCTTATCTTTTATATAGCTAAATAATGGAGAAAAATGTTTTTAATTTAGACAATTTTCCTTTCCTATTTCTAGTTTGTGTGTATGTAGTAATTGGTGTTCTTACTGGTCTGCTGTTCAGATTAAAGCTTATAGTGAAAATTATATGTTCTTAAGACTCTAAAGAAATTCATTGTATAAAATACTCAAGAATAGAACTTTTGATAACTGTTACTTCTTTACTGATCATGGGAGTGGTCTAGAGTGATGATGGGTGCATGCCATCTTAAGGAGGCATTTCAGGATGACCTGGGAGTATATCCCACTCCTTGATAAATTGGGAAGGGGAAAAAGGGTGGAAAACCATTGGCCTAAAACAAGGGTGATTGACCCCACCTTTCAATGGCCAATGTTTTCATGCCTTCTCTTGGCTGTTTAAGAAAGAGAAGGGCAGGGCACCTGGGTGGCTCAGTCTGTTAGGCGACTGCCTTCAGCTCAGATCATGATCCCAGTGTCCTGGGATTGAGCCCCACGTGGGGCTCCCTGCTCAGTGGGGAGCCTGCTTCTCCCTCTCCGTCTGCCCTTACCCCTGCTCATGCTCACTCTCTCTTGTGCTCTCTATCTCCAATAAAATAAATAAAATCTTAAAAAAAGAAAAAGAAGGGAAACACCCGCACGTAACTTGTGAGGTAGATATCATTGACCCTATTCTACAGATCGAGAACGATGGCCCAGAGCAGTCAAGTAATCTGCCCCAGTTCACAGCACCACCAGTAGGTGGCAGAGGCAGGACTCACACACCGGCGCGAGGCTGGTCTCCAGAGTTCTTGCTATTTCCTCATTATCAGTACTGCTCAAACTATCTGGGGCAAAGGACCAGTTCTGGTTATTTCCAGTCTGTCACAGACTGATTCTTTTATAAAATGCAATAAAAATGAATTACTAGGAAGAAGAGATTAAAAGCAAGCACACGTTTTTGATCCCTAGATTCAATGGACGTAAAAGTGACTCTACAAGTTTCTAAAGGCTTACTCTCCATTTCTTGACTTGTCCAGTAACTGTTTGCAGACCAGCACGGCTCGGTGTCATCCTCTGGCACCCACCGCTGTGTGGTAGTCAAACTTCCAAAATTATTTCTTCCGCTTTCCCACTGTCATGAAAGATTGCATGATACCACAGGTGCAAAGTGCGTGACACACAGTGGTGTATTGAATGAATATTAGTCCCTATTATGTCTTCCTAAGCACTTGTCGTGGTAGGGTGGAAGGGATCCAGAGGCAGGCATTCAGGTAAGAACTGGGGATGCAGCATTCCTAGATCTTACTCTCCATCAGTAACAAGACCTTATAAAATATCATTTGTATTATTTAGTCTGTGCATTATGAATTCAAACTTTAGTTAGATTAAATTATACTCTACTAATATATTTGTTTGTTGCATACAGAAATCAAGAAGTCGTTATAGAAATTTCTTTTGAGACATCTCCAAAATCTTCGGCTCTTCAGTGGCTCACTCCTGAACAGACTTCTGGGAAGGAACACCCATATCTCTTTAGTCAGTGCCAGGTACAAAAAGTTCTGGAATGATTTATTATACAAAAAATTCCCAGCACATTCAGTTTACTGAAGCAAAGTGGACAGTGGTCTTATGGATACTCAGGTCTTACCTAAGATAGTATTTTAATTTATGTTATAAAAATGATATATATTTTCATTGCTATCTCATTATTAACATATTCATATATCACTTTTAAAAAGAAACTCCCTTCAATTTGAAATCATGTCCACTTAAAGTGGACTGTCTAGGTCATATTTATATTTATAATCCTAGCATAGAACTTGGCATTCTTGAGTGGACACTCAAGAAATGGTTATGAAACAGAAAGGAAAAATTAATAAGACAAAAGTAATAGGTACTGGTTATGAAAAGTGTTAACAGTAAAGAAGTGGAGGGCGCCTGGGTGGCTCAGTTGGTTAAGTGACTGCCTTCCTGCTTCTCCCTCTGACCCTCCCCGCCCCACTCTCTCTCTCTCAAATAGATAAGCAAAATCTTAAAAAAAAAACAGTAAAGAAGTGGAAAGTGAAAAATCAGATTTTTCAGTCTTCTCCAGGTACCATTGCCCAGAAGTAACCACCACTGAGTTAGGTGTGCAACCATTCCAAATTTTCCTTATGCTTTTACAAATGTATATGTTATGTAAACATATTAAATGACCTTTAAAATGATACAATTTAAACTATTTCTGTTTTCTGTTTAAAAACTAAGAATAAAGAATCCTATCAGTAGAGACAGTCTGTCACAAGGGTAATACATATCAAACTATCTTCTGAAAGGGAAAAAAACTAATTCCGTTAGTAATTAAATAATTTACAACTAAAGGAACTCATTTCATTAAACACTAACTGTATTTTCCAACATTATATTAGATACTTTGCATATTTAATCCTCTCAATATTCCTAAGTAATGGATACTACCTTAGACTCAAATTTAAATACAAGTCTAGATGGTATTGAGAAAAACCGTTCTTTCTCCTTCCTTTTCTTCTTACTTTTTACTTTGAAAGTTTGCTGCAAGATTGGAATGTCAAGCGTCTAGCAACACTCCCCAAACTGTTTTCCTCAGAACATCTAATGGGCTTCCCATTAGATGTTAATAATTAACCAGAGCAAGATAGTTTCCTGTTAAAACAAGTGTAAGAATTCAAACAGGTTTCTTTATTGTAGGCCTTTTCAGAGTCTCCAGGAGGCTAATGTTCCAAATGGCTCTTTAAGACAGGGATGTAGTATGCATGGTTCTCAATTTTATTTCACTAAAGAGCCTTTTTGCTCAGGATCCCTACCAGCATCACTGAGTACTGCTGTTACTCTGAGCAGAGAGTAGGAGACGATGCTTAATATTGCTTCATGCTTCAACTGAAACGTGAGGATTGACCATACATTAAAATGGGAAATCAGACTTTTCTATCCGCGATCTGAAAAAAATGGGAGACGTATTTTTAAAAAGAATGTGTCAAAGGGCAGTGCTGCAATTTTAATAATTTCTGAATGACTTGATTTATAAGAAAGGGGAATAGCTTTTTCTTTTTCCCTCCCCCCTCCCAGGCCATCCACTGCAGAGCAGTTCTTCCTTGCCAGGACACTCCTTCTGTGAAATTAACGTACAGCGCAGAGGTAAGTATCACAAATTATTAACTGAATTAAATGACTCATTTAAGTAAATGTGGTATAAATGATAAGCAGAGTTAATAACTGGATTTTTATAGTTAGTAATATTTTACTTAATTAACTTCTATATGAGATATGTAACAAAGAAGATGTGGACCTCATTTTGTGTCTCTTTTCTAAAAATTTTATTTTTAAGTAATCTCTACACCCACCGTGGGGCTTGAACTTACAGCCCTGAGATCAAGAGTCACATGCTCCAGGGGCGCCTGGGTGGCTCAGTCAATAAGCGTCTGCCTTCGGCTCAGGTCATGATCCCGGGGTCCTGGGATCGAGCCCCGCATTGGGCTCCCTGCTCCATGGGAAACTGCTTCTCCCTCTCCCACTCCCCCTGCTTGTGTTCCCTCTTTGGCTGTCTTTCTCTCTGTCAAATAAATAAAATCTTAAAAAAAAAAAAAAAAAAAAGAGTCACATGCTCCAGCGATTGAGCCAGCCAGGCGCCCCTGCATCTCTTTTATTTATTTATTTATTTATTTATTTATTTATTTATTTATTTATTATTTAAGATTTTATTTATTCTTTTGACAGAGAGCACAAGCGGGGGAACGACAGGCCGAGGGAGAGGGAGAAGCAGGCTCCCCGTTGAGCAGGGAGCCCAATGCACAGCTGGATCCCAGGATCCTGGCAGTGCATCTCTCTTTTAAAGGCAGTTTTGAACATAAGTGTAATAAAAGGAAATGGGTACTATTCTGATTTTAAAAGGAATTCAGAATAGCGGACCTCAAAACAAGAATTTGGGGAAAACATCTTTTAACTTAAAAAAATTACCATTTGCAGGATTAAAGGTTCTAGAAATGCCCTCTATAGCCACGTGAACCTCTTTCTAGGTCCCCTAAGAGGCATAGATTGCAGACTTATCTGACTACATGTCCACCCGATTCCTGTTGTAGGTACTGCTAATCCTTTTACAAAAAATAATAAATAAGTACTAACTAACTAAGTAATACTGAAGACGTACATACCTACATATGTACATACTAGGTCCCAGGCCAGACCTACTCAGACCAAGCAAATAGAATTGAGGACTAACCTGTCTTTATGGGGGCTTCTTGGTTCTGAGATCATCCCACAACTGAACCACACCTAGGATGTATAGTGCTGTGGAAAACCATATACTTGGAGACGAAGAATCCCAGGTTTTGGACTCTTCTCTACCACTTACTAACTGCATGACCTGGGGCAAGTCTTATGGCCTCAAAACCCTGAGTTGTCTCATCTGTATAACACATCGCCACCTAAATAAAGGGAAGAAGCAGAACTCAATTATTTCCCAAGTGCTTTTTAGCTCTAGACTTACGGTTGTTGTAGCATTGGTTTTGGAGGTTCTGATTCTGTGTCTGCCTCAGAAATAGCTTTAAATACTGGGCCAGGCAAGAAGAATATGAAAATCTAGAACTTCACGGGATGTATGTTTGCTAGATCATTAATATTGAAGGGATAGTCCTTGATTCTAGCATTCATTAGAAATAAAACTCAGAATCATGGAGCTTGGGTGCACATTCAAGTGACCATAAGGGGGCTCCCTGCTCAGCGGGGAGCCTGCTTCTCCCTCTCCCTCTGCCCTTCCTTCCACTGTGCTCTCTCTCTCTCTCTTGCTTTCTCTCTCAAATAAATAAATGAAATCTTAAAAAAAATTTTTTTTTAAATGACCATAAGGTTTGCTCCATCAGCATCTTTTCCATACAAATTCCCAGAGAAAATATTTTACAGTTTTGGGCAATAACTCTTAGTTTCTCACAATCATGACCCTTAAAAAGCTCTTTGATTTGTAACTCCAAGTGTATGGTTTAAATATAAAACTGTTCAAAACTGTATTCTCTGTCCTAAAGTGAGTATACCTTGTGAATCTGTTCTGAGGGTGTGGAGGAGGACAGGGGTGACTAGCCCTGCCAGGAAGGTTGCTGGGCTTTTCTTCCCTACTTATTCTTTGCAGCAGTCCTATGAGGAATTACTCTTGTTTGATGGGGAAACTGAGGCTTAGGGAGATTATTTTCCCAAGTCCATGCCGTTAGTAAGTAGCAGAGCTGGAATTCTAATCTAGTTTCTACCAAATGCTCTTAACATGGATGGATGAAGGATAGATAGATACCTCACATTCATTTTTAAAGAAGCCAGTTTTATATATCACTAATTTTATTTATAAACCTGATATGTCCAAACTTACTGGGCTCATTGTCTATTACACATGCAGTTTAAGATACATAGACTGTTTTCTTTAGAACTGGAAATGACTTCTCTTCTTGATTAGGTATCTGTTCCTAAAGAATTGGTGGCACTTATGAGTGCCATTCGTGATGGAGAAGCACCTGACCCAGAAGACCCGAGCAGGAAAATATATAAATTCAGCCAAAAAGTAAGATCTGAGGGCCTCCTTTTTTGTTCTAATTGCTAGTGAACTGTAAATAGCTTTTATCCATCCAGAGAGTAAAATTGCTTTTGAAATACTTCAGAATTTCAAAAGCAGCTTCTGTCTTTTGTGTTCTTCATTTCTTTTGTGCTTGTAAAATGTTGGGCTCTATTTACAGAGCTGGACTAAAGAAAGGGGTTGCTGGATAAGCAAAGTAGGGAGTGTGGCCTGATCCCATTCTCCCTCATCTCAGTTAGCAGCAGGTTTTCTGTTGTTTTAAGTTACACTTTTGTCCACCCTCCTACCACAGTGCAGGCCTGTGGTTATTTAGTGTTTACAAATGGAAGAGCTATATTAGACCCCCCCCCCCAAAAAAACTCCAACTCTGTTACAGTCCTTACGGTTAAAATTCCTATGTAGCTGGTAATTTGACTTGTATCTTTGACCTTTAATGAATTAAATGTGTTTATGCATTTTTTTTTTTTAATTGACCTTCTAAAGAGAACATGTAATTGAACCACAGTGGACAATTTTGCTCCCACCCCAGCATCTGGGATTCCAAGCTCCCGAACCTTCAGCATCCTCTTATTGCTGGATTATTTTATACGTCTTTCAAATATACCAGGAGTGTTTTTAAAAAAAGGAAGTAAAAAATTGTTTTACGTCAAGGAAAAAACCAAAAAGCTTAAGAAAAAAGCACAGTTCCTTCTTATGGGTTAATTTTTGAGAAATGCTTGAAATGGACCCGGTAATATTATGTGCAGTCATGTCTTTCACATTTCAGACGCTGTCTTTCCTAGTAAAATAAAAGAGAAATACATGTTTTGAAATGTTTTACATCACAATTTTGAACTATTTGACCCCCTAAAAATGAGAACAGTGAGATTTGAAAAGGAATTTACTTACTTTTAAATATGAATTATCTTACTCTGTAACATTTCTAAGTACTAATTTGAGCATGTGTGTGTTTTGTTGTTTTTTTTGCCCCTTTAGGTGCCCATCCCCTGCTACTTGATTGCTTTAGTTGTTGGAGCTTTAGAAAGCAGGTGAGCTTTTGAACAAATCTTGAGGTTTACAAAAATATTAAACTTCAAGTATCTTGAACCTCTGGCAAGATTAACTAGTAGCTCATTTGTGCACGTCTCAAGATACCAAATTGACAGCTCTGGAAAAATTCAAATCTAATTATAAAATGCAAATAACAATGAATTTTAAATGAAAAAGTCTTTACCAGTCACCCTTCAGATTTTCTAGGTATTACAGAATGAGCATACTCTCGCCTTTAGTTAGAGATCTGGATTCCAATATAAGTTTGAACCCGTCACTTCTCATAACTTCCATTTCCTCATCCTTGAAATTGTAATATCTCCCTTTTCCCTAGTTAAACAAGTGAGGTAAAATATGTTAAAGCACTTGGATACCTATAAATATTACAGAAATAAAAGATTTTATTGAAATTTTACCAATAGCTAGGGTGCCCTTCTTAATTTTTTATTAAGTCTTACTTCTTTTTTTTTTTTTTAAAGATTTTATTTATTCATTTATTTGAGAGAGTGAGAGAGAGAGAGCACATGAGAGGGGGGAAGGTCAGAGGGAGAAGCAGACTCCCTGCGGAGCAGGGAGCCCAATGCGGGACTCGATCCTGGGACTCCAGGATCATGACCTGAACCGAAGGCAGTCGCTTAACCAACTGAGCCACCCAGGTGCCCAATTAAGTCTTATTTCTAAACAGCTGAAAATTAAGAATATCTGTAGTCGTCACATTCTTTAAATTGCCAGAAATGTGGACAAGATCGAGAAGTCAGGTAAACTCAGATTCCAGGTCCAGCTCCAAGCAGTTACTATCCACATTCTTGGGCAGCTCACCTCTTGAGTTTCCTTTTCTTCACCTAAAGACTAGAAAGAACAGTATGTACTTCAAAGGATTTTTGTGAGGATTAACCGACCCAATATAGGTAAAGCTCCTGGCCTACAGGAAACACTCACTAAATGATAATTCTAGTAATTGTCACAGTGCTGACCATTATAAGGGCTTATTGTGTGCCGACCCCAGTGCGTTATGGCATGGAACCCCCGCAACTCTGTGGAGTAGATGTGATTGTTTTTCCCATCTTACCAATAAAGAAACTGATGCTTGGTGAGTATTAATAACTGCCTCTGGGTCACGCAGCTAGGAAGTGTCAGGGCCAGGACCCAGATCTAGGCTGTCTGACTTTGTAGCCCGTGGGGCCAAGACATGCTGGGTGGGATGCAACAGCCGTTAACCACACGGGGCCTTCGATGTGCCGGGAGTGTGAAATACACACTAGATTTCTAGACACCTAGTATGAAAAAAAGTGTCAAATATTTCATCAATAATTTTTATGTTGATTACATCTTGAAATGATACTACTTTGGATATATTGGGTTAAACAAACTGTATTGTTAAAATTGATTTCATCTGCTTCCATTTTGCTTTTTTCAGTTGTGACCACTAGGCAATTTAAAATTACATATGCAGCTCATACTTGTGGCTCTCATTAAATTTGTTGGATTAATGCGGGTTACCATTGCTACCCAGTGTGGTCTAGAGACCAATAGCTTTGGCATCACTTGGGAGTTGGTTAGAAATGCAAATTCTTGGGCCCTATCCCAGAGCTACTAAATCAAAATTTGCATATGAACAAGCTCCCCAGATCATCTGTATGCACATTAAAGTTTGAGAAGCAACTGCTCTCTCTGGGGCAGGACACCCTGGTGAAATCTTGTCTGGGGTTTGGTGCACGTAAAATTTTTAGGATGAAATTTAGATGAAAAAAATATTTTTGTGTTCTAGTCCTATGTAAGTGATACATAGTTCTATTTGTTTCTTCTTTTTTTAAAATTGTGGCTAAAAACCCCACAAAATTTACCACCTTAACCATTTTTACAGGTACAGCTCAGTAGTCAGTAGTGTTCAGTATATCCACATTGTTGTGAAACAGATTTTCAGAACTGTTCCATTTTGCAAAACTGAACCTCTGTACCCTTTAAACAACAACTCCCAGGGGCGCCTGGGTGGCTCAGTCGTTAAGCGTCTGCCTTCGGCTCAGGTCATGATCCCAGGGTCCTGGGATCGAGCCCTGCGTCGGGCTCCCTGCTCAGCGGGAAGCCTGCTTCTCCCTCTCCCACTCCCCCTGCTTGTGTTCCCTCTCTCACTGTGTCTCTCTCTGTCAAATAAATAAATAAAAATCTTTAATAAAAAAAATAATAATAAAAATAAACAACAACTCCCATTTCCACCTCCCTCCAGCCCCTGGTAACCACCATTCTCCTCTCTGTTTCTATGAGTTTGAACACTTTAGAGACCTCCTAAGCGGAATCAGAGAGTATTTGTTCTTTTGTAACTGGCTTGGGTTACTCAGCATAATGTGCTCAAGGTTCAGCCATGTTCTAGCACGTGACAGGATTTCCTTCTTTTTCTATTTGTTTCTTCTTCTATGAGTGTTCAACCTTTAAGTGCATAACAAATAATCTCTTACTGAGCCATGACTGGGTTTCTATAGTTGTGAGATTGTGAGAGGAAACTAGATCCCCAAAGTTCTTACCAGAGCCAGTAAGCTAATCTTTGGGGGCACCTTATGTCTCTGTTTTCATTTGGCCCAGACAGGGCCTCCTTATAGAGCTGCCTATTTATTGGTGTGCATACAACAGGATTGTATCTCAGAGAAGCCATTAATTAAACCTCCCGCCCTCCCCAAAAGCACATGGTAAATCATACCTACTACTGTCAGGACGTGTAGCTAGTACTTGAGCTCTTTCCTAGAAAGTAAGTAATGTGTCTTGAACTTCATTTTTATTAAGCCTTTTAATTTTGCAGGCAAATTGGCCCAAGAACATTGGTTTGGTCTGAGAAAGAGCAGGTGGAAAAGTCTGCTTACGAATTTTCTGAGGTTGGTCATATAGTTGCCCTTTTTAATAATCCTGGTAGACAATAGATTTAAGACTTTAAGTATGAAATGCGATGATGTTAAGTGATATGGTAAGAGAATCAAATATCTCTTATTCTGTGTGGATTTGCAGTTGCTACTTTTTTTGCATCAATATAATTTAAAATGAGCATCCTTAACTCATAACCTTCGTAGAAAGCAACAGGTACTTTGAAGAAATTCATCATTGTAATGACTAAGACACGTAAATATATATGCACTCATTTTCCAGACTGAATCTATGCTTAAAATTGCGGAAGATCTGGGAGGACCGTATGTATGGGGGCAGTATGACCTATTGGTCCTGCCGCCGTCCTTCCCTTACGGCGGCATGGAGAATCCTTGCCTCACGTTCGTAACCCCCACTCTGCTGGTAAGTGTGAGCATGTCTGCACGCACAGCTGAGTTCTCACACACACAGCCGGGTGTGAAGAGCCTTAGGCTCCTGATCATCTATTTGTTTTAAACAGTATTTTCTCTTACTTATATACCTCTTCTTCCTGATGTTATTGCTTATTACGGTCATTTTCATCATCTCGTTTTTTTCAAAAGAAAATAAGTTGGCCATTAGGGAGACAAGAATATTATATTCAAGGTGTGTGGGGGTGTTGGGGGAGGGGAGGCGGCGTCATAGCAATATATGGATGAATTCTGTATGCAGACACAGAAACTAGACCATTTATACTTGGCATGTAGGGACGGGTCAAACAAAACAAACAAAAACTCACTTTAGCATGTATAGGGAAGGATTAGACCTACAGTATATAACTATAATTTATATGCCTTTGTATGCTACCTTAAATCACTACGGACTTTTCTTAAATATGCTGTGGGTAATTAGGAGAGAATAAGGTACATAAGGGAAATAAGAACAGATATAAAAAAATGGAAGGAGAAATGTTTCCTGGAAGTTGGAGATAGGTATACTGGCCTTCCTGGTCATGGAAAAATTCCCCAGATGAGGGAGAGAAAGAATCATGCTATTTTTTTAGTCCTGCCTTTTTTTGTTTTATTTTCTCAATACATACTCTGCTTTTGAACCCCTTTGAGTGCGACAGTAGAAATACAGCGTACTATTAAAGCTGGAATATGTCCTGATGTAGGCAGTCTTTTAAACATAGTCTGTAATTTGAATACTAAGGTAATTTTCATCTTTTTTAGGCAGGAGACAAGTCACTCTCCAATGTAAGTTAAAATTTGTTATTGTGGTCTTACCCTCAAAGAACTATTAAGTCAGCTGATTTTTTAAATATCCATTGTATTGTTATGTTGAAGATACGCTTATAAAAGATAACTTAGGGGTTGTTCTATTAACAGTTAGATTTAATAGATTTCATAACATTTTATGATCTGATCTCTTCAGATGTTTATGAAATATATTTTAATGGAGAGTTGTATCCATTTAATATTTTCTAAATAATTTTTTGTTTCTAATTTTTTAAACCATACTTTTGTCTTTGGCTAAATGATGATTTGTTTGCTCAGCTAACTTCCTGAATATCTCAGCTGATGTTAAAAAAAAAATTGAACAATGTGGAACTGAAAGAACTAGAATGCTTACTTACAGAGTTATTTTAGAGTAAGGCGATCAATTCTACCACTAATCCCTTCCCCTATTTACTACACATCATTTCCACTTTAGGTTATTGCGCATGAAATATCTCATAGTTGGACAGGAAATCTAGTGACCAACAAAACTTGGGACCACTTTTGGTAAGATTTTTTAATTATTAATGTTTCTTTATTGGTTCTTCTTATTAATTTCTTTCCCTGCCTCCCGCCACTCTAAATTGTTTTGTGGCAGTATCTTGTTTTTCTTTGTCATCATCTCTTTGGTAGACAGTTTTAAAAAAAAATTCCACAACACTTGTCACACTGTCAGGTAGAGGAGGGGCATTCGGCTCGTGCTTGTTACTTAGTTCCTGGTAGGGTCACATTTTAATACATGGGCACGTAAAATGAGAACCATGGCTGGATTTTCCCCGCTGCCATCTGCTGGGCTGCGCTTCCCATTGTTCTGAATGGAATGCAGAGTAGCCGAATAGGCAATCTGCTTAGACCATAGTGTCCATGCTTTACAATTCTTTACTAAAGCCAAAAAGAAAATACCTTGATTAAATTGCTTGTTCCTTGCAGCTGTGTCACTGTTTTTTATTTACAAAAAACCTTTCTTCAGGTTAAACGAAGGACATACTGTGTACTTGGAACGCCACATTTGTGGACGACTGTTTGGTGAAAAGTTCAGACATTTTCACGCGCTGGGAGGATGGGGAGAACTACAGAATTCGGTAAGTGAGTCATGCTTTGAAAAGCATTTCTCCAAAGTTGAATAGGCATTCGAAAGTTTAGTTTGTAAACTAGCTTTCCTAAGTAGCAACAAGAAAGCCATACTTACAGGTGTGGAAAATCAAGCAGATACTGGTATAATATTCCTTTTTTTTTTTTTAAAGCTTTATCTGAGAGAGAGAGTGTGTGGGGCGGCGGAGGGGAGGGGCAGAGGGAGAGAGAGAAACCCCAAGCAGACTCTGCACTGGGCACAGAGCCCGACGTGGGGCTCGAATCGAGGACCCTGAGATCGTGAGTTGAGCCGAAGCAAAAGAATTAGACACTTAATCCACTGAGCCACCCAGGGGCCTTGGTATAATACTTTACTGATACAGCGATTAGCCTGTGTAATGTCACGTTCATGATCAGTAGGACCTCATTGGGTCTTTGCAATTAATCTAGTTACTTAGTTTGAATTTTTCAGGCTCCCTCCTGAAGGCTGAATTTGCTGACCAGGCATTGAAACATTTTTCTAGTTTTTTTTTTTTTTTTTAAGATTTTATTTATTTATTTGAGAGAGAGAGAAAGAGAGAGAGCACATGAGAAGGGGGGAGGGTCAGAGGGAGAAGCAGACTCCCTGCCGAGCAGGGAGCCCGATGCGGGACTTGATCCAGGGACTCCAGGATCATGACCTGACCTGAAGGCAGTCGCTTAACCAACTGAGCCACCCAGGCGCCCGCATTTTTCTAGTTTTTTATAAGAATAAAGCCTACTGCTGAGCAGGAAATATCATGGAACATGACACAAGTAGCCATTCCATTAACAGACTTACAGAAATTTGTGCTAACATACCCTACAATTTCTAGTCTCTCAGTTTAAGTTCTAGATTCCCCTAAAGTTATCCCTTTGAGTGAAGTAATACTTCCTTATTGTGTGCTTGCATGCTAATAACCAACATATTTGAACGTTCATCTAATTTTGTGTCTTGCAGATAAAGACTTTTGGAGATACGCATCCTTACACCAAACTTGTGGTCGATCTGACGAATGTGGACCCCGATGTAGCATATTCTTCAGTGCCCTACGAGAAGGGCTTTGCTTTACTCTTTTACCTTGAACAACTTCTTGGGGGCCCCGGCAAGTAGTTGGCATTTTCTGATTTTTTTTTTTTTTTTTTTGAGGGCAATGTGAAGAATAAGGAAGCATTTTTTTTTTTTAAAGATTTTATTTATTTATTTGAGAGAGAGAGAATGAGAGACAAAGAGCATGAGAGGATGGAGGGTCAGAGGGAGAAGCAGACTCCCTGCCGAGCAGGGAGCCCGATGCGGGACTCGATCCAGGGACTCCAGGATCATGACCTGACCGAAGGCAGTCGCTTAACTAACTGAGCCACCCAGGCACCCAAGGAAGCATTTTTAACTGTTGTTTTTGCTCCATTTTATTCTTCTGGTTCATTCTGTGTGTAGCTGCTGAAGAAAATCTGTATCATCTTCTAATGTGACCTCTCTACTTCAAACCTTGAATATGCTGAATTCAAAATCGTGTTCCATAACTTTAAAAAAACTCATCAGTATTTTAAAAATTAGGAAAATAGTATGTACTCAAAAACAATTCTGTAGTACAGAAGTTTCTAAGAGTAACAAGTGAGAGTCCTTCAGCCCCTTTCCATTCCCCAGGTAACCACTGTTAGCAGTTCGGTGTGCATGGTTCCAGATCTAAGTATAAGTGAACAAACAGACAAATATATTTTAATTACAGAAAATAGATCATTGGGGCTCCTGGATGGCTCAGTAGGTTAAGCGTCTGCCTTCAGCTCAGGTCATAATCCCAGGGTTCTGGGACTGAGTCCCGCATTGGGCTCCCTGCTAGGTAGGGAGCCTACTTCTCCCTCTCCCCTGCTCATGCTCGCTCTCTCTCTCTCTCAAATAAGTAAAGTCTTAAAAAAAGAAAAGAAAATGGATCATTTTTACATATATAAAATTTGTTCTACCTTTGTTTTTTTTAAATTCAGCAGTGTTCCACAGACATCCTTCCATGTCAGAACATACAAATCTGCCTTATGCTCTTTAATGCCACCAGAGTTGTCCATGATACAGATGTGCTGAACGTATGCAACCTTCCCCTTCTGATAGGTGTTGGGGTGTTCTCCTTTGTCTATGGACTTTGAAGGCCCTCCCTCACCTGCACACATTCTGACTGTCCCATCTTGTTCTCCTCCTCTTGGTCACACTAAGGCGATTGCTTTTAGAATTTGTGTTGTGGATTCCTTCTCTGTTTCTTCATTGCATTGTCCTCTTACTTGTATTTAGGATTTCTCTTCTCCCTTCCACCAAATTACATATATGCTTCAAGGCCCAGCTTAAGTCCTACCTCCTCTGATTTGAACATTCTTTCACCACTAAAGCCCTTATTGGTTTCCCTGTTCTCTGAAAGTTCTCTGTTCTCCATGGTCAAGAATACCATACCATGCACCGAAAAAAATATTAAGTAGTTACCTTTCCATTAATCAGTTTTTTTTTTTCTTTTACTATTAGAGGTTTTCCTAGGATTCCTAAAGGCTTATGTTGAGAAGTTCTCCTACAAGAGCATAACCACTGATGACTGGAAGGATTTCCTGTATTCCCACTTTAAAGATAAGGTTGGCTTTTTAAAAGCTTTCTTATTTTTTATGCCCAATATACCTGTATTTAATGGCTATTTGTTAGGCTGATTTGAATTCCTTAATAGTAGTATTGGTTTAGAATTTAAGACTCAACCTTTCATGGTACTTTTTCCTATGTAAAATGTGATCTCAACAACATGTGAATGTTTCAGAGAGATCTGCAATAGTAGGTTTCAGAAATGTGGTTTTTTGTATGTATTTAATTTTCCTGCTTTATTTAACAGGATGCTGGTTAATATAAATTTATTTTAGGAAAGAGACTGAGAAATTATCTTGACATGTCAGTGTAGACAAAATTACAGATTTGAGGACCTAAAAGTCTGTTTTTCGATTTATTTTTCGCCCCCACTGGAGAAAGTTATTCCGTAGCAACCTCAGTGTTCTTCGTGTTCACAGGTTGATCTTCTCAATCAAGTTGACTGGACCACCTGGCTCTACTCTCCTGGAATGCCTCCTGTAAAACCCAAGTCAGTACTTCCCGCTAATGCTTCCCTTCTTACTCGCCGAAATCCTTGAGCCCGTCAAAATACCTAACAGGGTTTGAGGACTTCCTTAAGCTGGTCCTAGTTAGAGAGTAGACGTAGTAGGTGTTTGACCCTTAACCCTGAGGTCAAAGAAGATTTTTCCATGATATTACAAATATAAATTCAATTAATTGCAAATCATTATGGAATGCCTCCTTTCAGCTGAAGGATGGTGATACAGAGAAGATATTTTCCTTTCTGTCAAAACCTCTGCAATAAGAAATACAACTTTTATAAGTATTATGGTCATCATTACAGCAGTGTTCTAATTTGTCATCCCCATTTCCAGAGGAGGCACATTAGACTTAGCGAGGTAAAGTTCTCCTGCCGAAGTTTGCACCGTAAGTAGTTAAGAGTTGAGATTCAAACCTTGGCAGGCTTTACCCCTCCGATATACTGCCTTTTAAACTAAATACTCTCTTCGAATCAGAGACCTAAACTCTGGTCCCCACACGTCGTCATGTGAGGATGCTAACTACCGCATGTTCCAGCCAGGATCATGCTGTTCCCCCCACCGGCTATACTCTTTACCCAGGTCATTCCAATCTCAGCTCAAGAACCGCTTCCTCATGGAGATATTCCTTGAGCTCTCTGACCAAATCCCGTCCCCATTTAGAGTTTCCTGGTGCTGTGTATGGCCTCTTCATTGCTGTTACCACAGCAGTAATTTTAATTTGTGTGATTATTAAAGTCTTTCTCCTCCACGACACTGAAGCCCCATGAGAGCAGGGCTCTGATCTGGTTTTGCTCACTTCTTTTCTTAGGACCTTGCCATAAATAAGGGCTGCTTCCCTTCCCTGGGCTAATCCTTACCTAGTTCTTTTCATGACAATGAGAAGGAAGTTTCAGGACACCCAGAAAGAGATCAGAGGTTTTGTATTGTCCTATTGTTCCTTATGAAATCACTGCTAAGGAATGTTCTAGTTGAAGATGATTTACTGCCTGAGCAATGTACCACCTCTGATCCCATTTGGTCTCGGGGACAAACAAAAGGCTTTCTCTTCAGTCCACAGCCTGGCTACTTCACAAAGAGTAACTGGCAGCTACTTCAAAGGAGGGCGCTGCTTTAACCCCTTTATAATCTCCCCTAGGGCACAAACTGTCTTTCAGAGGTTCAGAGGTAACTTCTAATTAAAACTCATTTCATTTAGGCCCACAGGGGCAGGAACCCACTGTTCTCTAATAGAAACATTTCACAGCAAGCAAGCATCATTTATGGACAAAGAGGGATGTTTTGCAAGAATTTTTGCACCTTATACAGTTTCTTCCATTGTTGTTGCAAAACAGAGGACTTATTTTCTAAGTTGAGAACACACAGATTTTAGTGCAGTTTGCTTGGCTTTAATGGTCAGAGTTTGTTATTTCCACTCTCTTCTGAAAAGAGTGGAACAAAATCATCACATGATTTCGGAGTCTCCCAAGGGTCTCCCGTGACACCATCATTTCCCTGGTGTCTAGGACCGTGCCTGCCACATAGGCATTCGCAGATTTGTTGGATGGTTTACAAAGTTGGAAGATTAGATAGTTGGAACAACAGAATGTAAAATCCACAAAAGCAAGGACTTTGTGTTGTCACGAGCACCTAGAACTGTGCCTGCCACACAGCAAGCCCTAAATGTGCCCACCTGAGTCCCAGCGCCTTCAGCGGATGCTACTGAAGCTTTTGACCATCTTTGCTGAGATGGTGAGGCATTCTCTCCGGAGGATAATCAGGTGTTTCATTAATTTGGTATCCACTTGGATTTCCAAGTTCTCAGATGACACCAGTATATTTAAGTCAGGTAGAAGATTTCCTATTTCCAACACTCTGGAGTTATCTTTCTATCTTTCTACCTTTCTTTCTTTCTCTTTCTTTCTTTCTTTCTTTCTTTCTTTCTTTCTTTCTTTCTTTCTTTCTTTTCTTTTCTTTTCTTTCTCTTTCTTTTCTTTCTCTTTTTCTTTCTTTCTTTCTTTCTTTCTTTCTTTCTTTCTTTCTTTCTTTCTTTCTCTTTTCTTTCTTTCCTCTTTCTTTTTCTTTTCTTTCTTGCTTTCCAGATTTTTATTTGAGAGAGAGAGCATGAGTAGAGGTACGGGCAGAGGGAGAGGGAGAAGCAGATTCCCTATGGAGCAGGGAGCCCGATGTGGGACTGGACCCCAGGACTCTGGGATCATGACCTGAGCCTAAGGCATACAAACGACTGAGCTACCCAGGCGCCCCCCTGGGCTTTATTTAAAAAGAACTTTGAGGGGCGCCTGGGTGGCTCGGTCAGTTGACCATCTGCCTTTGGCTCAGGTCATGAACTCAGGGTCCTGGGATCGAGCCCTGCATCGGGCTCCCTGCTCAGGGTAGAGTCTGCTTCTGCCTTCCCTGCTCTCATGCTGTCTCCCTCGGGCTCTCTCTCCCTCTTTCTCTCAAACGAATACATAAAGTCTTTAAAAAAAAAAAAAAAAAAGAACTTTGAAAGTTAAGTATGTTCTGTAACTTCAACATTGCATTTATGGAAAAGCAGGTACATTTTTATGAAATTTAATCTCTAGTATTTTTTCATCTTTGCAGTTATGATATGACGCTGACAAATGCTTGCATTGCCTTAAGTCAACGGTGGATGACTGTGAGTACTAACGTGTGATTTTGACTCCTTTTTGAATTGTACAAATATGTCTCTACTCAGGAAGGAGGTGGCAGGGACGGGAGCGGGAGGGTACTTTACTCACAAACTCACGTATCTGGAAAGGTCATTCATAAGCCAAGTTTGTCCAAAGTGGTGGCATACCAGCCCTCAATGTGTAAAGTTAAGTTTGGCTGGGGGAGCAAATAGATATTGGTGGTGTTAGTTCTCATTTTCTTGCTTCTTTTCAAGTCTTAAAAAAGGTATGCAGAAATACTTGCGTTTTCTCTTGCTTCTTTTCCTCATCAGTCATTTGTAAGACACTGCTTCACATACAGCCCTTACCCGCACCAGGTCAATCTCAAATGATGTTAGGTGAGCGCTGGTGCAACTGTTAGGGAAGAACGGAGGCCCTTCTGCTCTGTCGGTTGGTGTTAGTTGTTGACATCTGTGGAACCTCCTAAAGAAGAGCTTCTTTGTGTATATCCTGAAATATAACCCTTAGAGAAACCAGAATGCAGATGTGCCCTGGGTAATGCTTTCATGAAAAATAACAGAAAATGTAGGAATAATCCTTGTAGGGGAAGAAAAGTAATTTTCCCTCTACCCTCTGAGTTCTCAGCTGAGACCTCTGTAATAAAAGGCAGATTACCAGGAGAAAAACAAATGTATTAATGTGTCTATCTCATGCATACAGGGGAGAGGCCCGCGGAAAAATGAGTAACTCAGAGGTGGCCCAGAATTCAAGATTAAATACCATTTCAGTACGGAAAGAGAAGGCCTTTTAGGGGAAAATAAAGGATTTTTAGGAAAGATAAATGGGCCCTTAGAAGAATAGATAGGAGGTATGATAGTGTGGGACAAAGTTCGTCTGGGTGTGATGTCAGGTTTTTTTTTTTCCTTTCCCGTGATCAGAGTCAATCTTGCCTGACTGATGAAACTCCCAGGGGAGGGGATCTAGGACAATTGGGTTCCGTTTGGAAGATCTGTCTTTAGGCAGATGAGTGCAGTTCAGAGAAAACCTCTCCTTGCCTTTCCTGTTTTTCAAGAGCCTGCAGCTAAAATAATCAGTACACTAATTTGGGGGTAGCCTATTTTGCTATCCTTCATCCTGTTCTCTGCAACAAATTTAGATGTTGCCTTTTGACACTTGTTTCTAAAGTTTAGTGATAAATAACAGTAAGTGATGAGCAGCATGAAAAAGACACAGATGAAGTAACGAGAGGTCACCAGAAAGAACCAATACTTCCACCTGGGGGGGTGGGGGAGTGCATTGAGGTTGAGTCAGCTAACTGAAAAAAATTGGTTAAAATTGGTTAAAGCAGGGTGTCATAAAAATTGATCATAAGGAAGACACTTTATTTTAATTGAAAACATAAATTACTCAAACTTTGACTATGGGGCCAAAGCTGTATGTCAGCTGCATAAACTAAATTCTTAATGAACCTATAACTTCTAATTTTAGTTTCCTTAAAGTGGAAATAGAATTTAAATACACTTGCAAAGCAATGTGTATCCCTTCTAGATTTTTCTGTTGTTATTCCCATCTTTTTACAAGCACCTTGTCTACAGATTCGGTAGCAACATTCTTTTGTACAGCAGTTTTTAAGTTAAAGTTGACTTAGATTTTTCAGAGCAATAAACTTAATATTTATAGAAATTTCTTTTTCTTGGCACTCCGCTTTGATCAGTTTACCTATTATTCAACGAGATTTCCTGATTACAACTACAACTGACATTAACACATTTGGAGACAATTCTAGCTGATGTGGTTAACACATAAATCAACAGAGGGGAGGAGAAGAACACAGGTACTCGGGGTGGCCCACCCACTCTGAGCATAGGGTGTGCCCTGGACATGAGTCCATTCATTTTACATAACGAGAGGGTGGAGAGTATCAGTTAATCTAATGAGTGGTTTTAGTGGAGCTCATTTTAAGGAAGCTTTTACTATATTTGTATTTTTTTACTGCACTGTTTGCATCTGTTTCTTTCACCAGGCCATAAGCTCCTTGAGAGCAGAAATTGTTTTTATTCACCTCTATATGGCCAGGGCCATCCACATTTATCCACTGGTGGATAAATACATGGATTAGTAGAGGGAAAACAAAGTTGGAAAGATAAATTAGTTCCCTATTACGGAGGCTCTTGATTGTCAAGCAAAGGACTGTAACCCATAATCTGTAAACAGCAGCGGATCCCTGAAGGTTTTTGAATTGCAAACGAAATGACTCGAGCTGTTTATTGGGACCGTTAGTCAAGCTGTGTAATATATAGGCTCAGCTGAGATGAGAAAGTTAGAGTCAGTAAGAAGGCCAGCTAGCGGTTCAGATGAGATAGTAGCTCAGATCGGAAGGCTTGAGGGGTTTGAACTAGAACAGTGCAGGAGGAAATAAAAGAGTTTAAAGATTTTTGAGGTTTAATTTTAAATAGCTAGTTGAGACCTTGAAAACCGATCAAATCTTCTTCTCCACAGAAGAAGAAAGAGGCATAGAAAGCTCCAGGTTTTGAGGGAACCCTCTGACAGCCAGGAGAAGGAAGAAAAACAAATCAGGAGTAAGTCAAATCAGGAAAATGGAACCAGAAACCCCAGGGAAAAGACACCATCCTTTAAAATAAAATACAGACAGCTTTCTGAAGATTCTCATAATATCATTACAAAGTTAGACTATTACTAACTCTTTAGGTCTAGGTCAGGATCTTTTTGAGGGGGTAGAAAATATCTAGGCAGCTCCCCACCCCCAGGCTAGCTGTGTATGTCTGCACATCTGCTGTCAGTACTTGGCTTGGACTGGGGGGCTTCCTGTGTTCTGGTCCCATAATGACAGGGACCAGAGGTCTTAAGTTATGGTTAGAAGAGGGGTTTCGTTATGTACACCAAATCATTTAGAAAGGCTTGATCCTGTCTATGCAGAGAGGGAAATCCGGTAATACCTCTTGCCACAGATCATGCTTCAGCTCTTCTACCCGTGTCTTGAATCGATGTTTTGTGTAGTTCACAGACGTGTCATGGAGAAAAGCCTAAGAGAGAACCAAGGGAAACAGGATCTTTTAACAACAGTGTGATGTATTAGGACCTCTGTTTTCATTTGAAAAATGTATTGCAGCCCACCTGGTAAAACTGCTTCTGCTCCTGATTTCTGCTTAGATATTCCTTTAGGCTCAGCAGCCAAGGTGGACGATTATAAATAGCTCAGTATTAACAGGAACAGGCAGTGTTGGGGACAGACTGAGGACTCGTAGTCTATGGAACCACTAGTGATTACAAGGAGTCCTCTCATTGCCTCATTTGATTGCTCAGTTGTTTTTCTTCAATATTAAATAAAAGCAGATGAAAAAAATGCACATCACCTGTTTGAAGGTGTAAAAATCAACTGTAAAACAAATGCCCATGTAGCCACCGCTAACCTAAGAAATAAAACCTCACTGGTACCGTTGGAACACCCCTCCCCGCCTCATGCTCCTCACTACCCACCTTGCCTTCCCATCAGGGTAACCATCACCTTGACCTTTGGCTTATTGTTCCATTGCTTTTCATGTTTGTACCACTTATGATATATCCTTAATAGACAGTTTAAATCTGTGTGTTTCTGAGCAGAGAATGAGATCTGTAAGTTTTGATACTAAGGTATGGTTTCACAGTGAGATAGGAAAGGGAGGAAGGTGTAAAATAATGTTTCTTTACAAGGTTATATATTTATACATTAAATTTTCTGGAAGGATATACAAGGAGCTATTAATACTGGTTACTAAGGAATAGGACTTGGAGACAGGGAGCAAAAACAAAGGAATTTTTCATTTGGCCCCATTTGATTTTTTTTAAACATTGCATATATTTCTTTTCAACTTAAGAGAAACCCTAGTTTATGTAGAAGCCAGGAGGGAGGTTCCTCAAAAAGTTAAAAATAGAAATACCCTATGATCCAGTAATCACACTGCTGGGTATTTACCCCAAAAATACAAAAACACTAATTCAAAGGGATACATGCACCCTATGTTTACACCAGCATTATTTACAGTAGCCAAACTATGGAAGCAGCCCAAGTGTCCATTGATAGATGAATGGATAAGGAATATCTCTAATGGTATATATCTATAATGGAATATTGTCAGCCATAAAAAAGAATGATATCTTGTCATTTGAAAGGACATGGAAGGAGCTAGAGAATAATGCTAAGTGAAATAAGTCAGTCAGAGAAAGACAAATACCATATGATCTCACTCATGTGGAATACAAGAAACAAAACAAATGAGCAAAGGAAAAAAGAGTGAGAGAAAGCAAGACAAATCAAGAAACAGATTCTTAACTATAGAGAACAAACTGATGGTTACGGGGGGGTGGTTAAGGGGATGGGTGAAACAGGTGATGGGGATTAAGAAGTGTACTTGTCACAATGAGCACCGGGTGTTGTATGGAAGTGTTGAGTCATTATATTGTACACCTGAAACTAATATAACTATGTTAACCATACTGGAATTAAAATAAAAAAAATAATTAAAAAAAAAAGAAACCCTAGTTTGAAAGAATTTAAAGCTAGTTTTAAAGATTTAAAAATGCTTACTTTGATAAGCTTTATTTAATATTTCTTAATCATATCCTCAAAGATTTTTGGCAGTGAATCCTAAATAGAAAAGTACAGACAGACTTTTCTTTTTCTTAGATGATTTCCAAAATTAAGTGGGAAAAACAGAACGTGTGGGGTTGGAGGGAAACATCAGTTCGTGGTCTTATCAGTTAATTAGTGATATTTAAGAGAATATGCAATTTGATCCTTTACCCAAATTTTTAAATAGGCCTATTAATTAGTTGATATGCTTTTATAATGTTTACTTTGAAAATCCGTATATCTTGAATGGTACAAAGGATGTCAAAAGTTTCTTCCACTTTTACTATTAATAATCTAACTTTTTTTTTTTTTTTTTAAGATTTTATTTATTTATTTGACAGAGAGAGAGACAGCGAGAGAGGGAACACAAGCAGGGGGAGTGGGAGAGGGAGAAGCAGGCTTCCTACAGACCAGGGAGCCTGATGTGGGGCTCGATCCCAGGACTCTGGGATCATGACCTGAGCCAAAGGCAGCCGCTTAACGACTGAGCCACCCAGGCACCCCAATAGTCTAATTTTTCTTAAGTAATACAGATTTTAGAAGTCATGTCAGCTCTTTAAGTTATAGTAACATCATCTCAAAACTATTAAAGTAGCTAAGGCTTAAATACATTTTTCACCATCATATGCATTCTTGTATATCTGTCTTTTTCTTAATCTTTACTTTTATGTCAGATAGACCAATAAATATTTTTAAATCGTACATGAATGGAAATAACCAGGTAACATTTATTTTAGGCCAAAGAAGATGATTTAAATTCATTTACCTCAGCAGACCTGAAGGATCTCTCTTCTCATCAGTTGAACGAATTTTTAGCACAGATGCTCCAGAGAGTAAGTACTAGCTCAAAACATGAGAAATTACAATGGACATAACAAAAGCGCAGCATTTATGTCAAGCCCAACTTGGAAAAAAAATGTTAATGTGAAAACTAATGGAAAAAAATAACATAAAATTCATTCATTTGTTGAATGCTTATTATGTTTAGTGTTGTTGTGAACATGAAAATATGCAAGAAAGAAATATAGCACGTCCTCAAAAAGCTTATAATCAATCTAGTAGGAAAGGTCACACGTACAAAATTTGGCAATAAGAGGAGGCCTGTTTTAGGTATCATTTGAGAAAAGCTTAATCAGTGAAGAAGAACTCCCTTCCAACAGGCATTGTCAAGGAAAGGTTTTGTGGGAGTGGGCATTGCTTTGCCCAGAGCAGTGTTAGCAGAG
The DNA here is from genome assembly GCF_029215605.1 of Mirounga angustirostris. NCBI lineage: Eukaryota > Metazoa > Chordata > Mammalia > Carnivora > Phocidae > Mirounga > Mirounga angustirostris. The sequence goes on from NW_026991713.1 coordinate 24,765,852, forward strand.
GTGGAAATTCAGGTCCCAAGCCTCGGTGTTGCAGAAGTTAATGAAGATAATTCTAGAACGGCTAGTGGCATCAGATGTGATGAATCTTGAATGCTAAGCTAAGAGTCTTAGGTTTTGTTTTAGTAGATAGGAAAGGAGCTAACGTGTTTAACAGGAAAGTCATTTGAGGAAAGGGTGGGTTATCCTACAAGTCCGCCAGTGGATCAACATGAGGAACATGGGTGAAGAAATTCGTTGGGGGACTTTTGGAGGACATGCAGAGGAAGCTAGTAGGAAAGGAGGAAACAGACCAGATGAGCAGGGGTGAAGGATGAAAAGCATGGGGTTTGTGACTGACTGGATTTGGCGGTTAACAGGAAGGAGTCCAAGCAGATTTTAAGGTCTCAAACCCAAGTAATTAAAAAACATGTGAAATGGCAAGTAGAGACTGCATTTTGAGAGGGAGGGAAGGATGGGTCTTTACTGTTACACTGAAAGGCGCTCTTGGGTCTGAGGACCTTGAGAGGGATAGAGAAGACTGGACAGAGTTTCCTATGGAATCAACACAAAAGGACGACTAGGATTTAAGGCAACAGGGGCTTTGCAAGAATCCATTTTTAGGGAATCAAGTCACCGAGGTTTCGTAAATGTCTGCAGCGCCTGACGGGATGTCTCTGGAATAGGCATGGCAAAAATTAGTGAAAGCTGGGGGTCTGGGAGGTGACCTTAACCGGTGGACCTACCAAGGCGGACTTGGAAGCTAGCCGAGACCAAAGGATTTGGAAAGGGTCTGGCGCTCAGAGCAGAGATGCTTCCCCGAGCGTGGGGTGAGTGTTGTAAGAGGAATCGTTCTGGGAGAGGACAGTAGCCACCCGCCTGGCAGCACCTCAGCCTCCCTGCTTGTCCAGACTGAACTGCTCTTCTTTCCTCACCAGATTTGCTCCCCCTTTTAGCATGGCTGAAGATGGGCACGGGAGGTCTGTGAACCCCCTGAAATTGTATACAGACGTTTGTGTTTATACAGTAAATCTCTCTCTTTTTCGTGAGGAAAGGGTCCATATTACTCATCAGGTTTTCAAAGGGATTTGTAATATAAAAGTTTAAAAACTGCTATTTTGTAGGGATAGAGATCATTTAAAAGGGATTTCAGAGGAAATAAGCGAAGATAAAGCTGAGGGTAATCAGTGAGAAAACAATTAAGGGACTGTGGTTTAACATGGAGAATGGAATAAATTTAAGATCTATAAGGTATAAGGAAGAACTTGAAAGACTCTGGAAAGGGTTAGAAAGTTAGTGTTCATATATACCAAAAAGTCTGAGGAGAGTAATTCTCATTTAATTCTCTATGTACCTCACCAATTAAATTATCCCTTTGCTCCCAGTAGAACATCCTTATCCAGAATAAGTTTGCACAAAATTTATTGTAGTGTGCATTTGTTTCTTTTCTTTTTATCTAACATTTCTATATTATAAAATATTTAGGATTTTAATCTGGCTAAGAATTTCTCTCCAGCTCCTTTCTTCCAAGGAATCCTGTTGAAATGATACATCGTACTTCTTTATTTTGCTCTTAGGCACCTCTTCCATTGGGGCACATAAAGCGAATGCAAGAGGTGTACAACTTGAATGCCATTAACAATTCTGAAATACGATTCAGGTACATCATTTTAACTTGTCTCTGTGGAAGAAAGTAGAAACTAGTTTAAAAGGTGGAGAAAGGGAAAGCAGAGTCTGAGACATACAGGAGTTTTAAGAAATCCTTGTGAAATTTACTGCACTTGAGTAAATAATTATAGTGGTCTTTGAGGAATAGTTGCAATACTGTAAGATGATAGTATTAATCTTTTTATTAGAATTTGTTCTAAGCTTCTCTTACCTTACCAAAAAAAAAAAAAGAATTAGGAATCCCGTGGTAAATAGGCATTCTTCTGCAACTAGCCAAGTGGACTCTGATATGGGAATAGTTGGAAATCTCTAATTCTGTTATGTGGTTAATCTTTCTTAATTCTGATTCGTAGTGTGAGACATAATCTAAACCTTTTAAGACATACGGTCTTTTTCAAGAACAAACTCCTCTTCACTTCTCCAGTTACTGAATTGTATATACAAGGACTTGAGATTCTCAGAATAAAGACATACGGTGGTGTACAGCATAACTATAATGGGATTATTCATCATTACAAAAGTAATCTTCAGATATGCCTGTATATCCTGCCCCGTCCTCCTCGTTTCCTACCCCATGCCCCCTAAAAATCCACTTTCCAGATGGTTACGGCTCTGCATTCAATCGAAATGGGAGGAAGCAATTCCTTTGGCTCTAAAAATGGCGACTGAGCAAGGACGAATGAAGTTTACACGGCCCCTATTCAAGTAAGAAGCAGCTCAGACTGTGCTTTGAATTTATATCAGGAGTTGGGGGGACGCCCCCATGGGGTGGCTCAGTGGGCTAAGCTTCTGACTCTTAATTTCGGCTCAGGTCATGATCTCAGGGTCGGTAGCTTGAGCCCCACAGCCGGCTGGGCCCTCAGCATGGAATCAGCTTAGGATTCTCTCCTTCTCCCTCTGCTCCTCCCCCCTCTTAAAAAAAAAAAAAAAAGGAATGGGGAAGAACAATCTTAGATGTTTTTCCTGTTGCTAAAATACTTTGTAAAACACCATCTAAAAATAATATTTTTAAATTTGTTAAAGAGTATAGGTATAATTTGGGAATAAGAATGAACACTTCTAAATATTTAAAATTTGAAGTAATTTCATTAGCTTTTTTAGAAACATCATATATGGATTACCTACTATGGGCCAAATCGGTTTAGACACTGGTGAGAAGGAAATAAATAGAAAACAATCTTATGTACCCAGAAAGATCTTTAAAAGCAAGTAGGAGATAACTGGGGAGTAGGCAGGGACACAAAAGAACCTGAAGTTATTTACAGGTAACAAGAAATGAGCCGGTAAAGGCAAACCTTTTTGATTCAAATGCTGCAATGAGTTGGAAGGCTAAGTTGCTTGATGTATATACTAAAGCAGTGCTTAGTAGAGGGGAAACAAGTTGTATCTTGGCTGCAAGACAGAATTTAAGAGTATCTTGGTGAAGTTATTTCGACTATGGATTTGGCAGGAATTCTGAAAACTATAGAACCATGACACAGATAGTCGTGATTAATCTTTTCACTTACTTCACAAGTATAATAAAATTATACTTGCCAAATAAAATATTACTTACCCAAATCAGTCATTATCCATCTTTGTTCCCTCACCAGGGACCTTGCTGCCTTTGACAAATCCCATCATGAAGCCGTGCGAACCTACCAGGGGCACAAAGCAAGTATGCACCCAGTGACGGCCATGCTGGTGGGGAAAGACTTAAAAGTGGATTAAGGACCTACCAAATGCTGATTTCAGACATTTCGCTTTTTTAAATGGAAGATATATAAAAAAGTTCAGCTAATACTGTAACTAAAAATGTTGTTTTCGTTCTGGCTTTTTATTGTTTTGTCAGTGATTTTCATGAATAAAGCTGAGCTACCTTCCCCCCCACTGGTGACATGTTCTTTGTTAGGTGCATTTTAACAAAGTTTAATCTTTTAATTTATAAGTGTAAAATTTTTCATTAGTTACATATTTATTTTTCCCAGCACAACCACAAGAGTGTCAGCGTAGTATTTGCCTGGTATTTTTAAGTTCTTTAATTTGAATCTGCCGCATGCCAAAAATTCAACATGATGAGCGCTCTGCTTTTTAAATAACATGAGCACTCAGTTGGATTTGCTCACCCAGCCACACAGTGGGCATAGTATAAACGCACTTTTCCAAAATGTATAAACTCTCCGGGAAGCACTCTGCTCCCCACCCCCAGATCCACCTGCTGCTCCACTGGACTTGTCCTGCCCTCCTGTCCATCAGGGTCCGATGACTGCCCCAAACCCCAGTACTTCCCATCAGTCCCTCAGATATTCTCCTGTCTAAGCTGATTCATCTCCTTAATGGTCACCAAACATCCTTCACCCACGTAGAGCATGCAGCACATAGGGGCAATAATATAATGATAATACCCATTATACACACATATAATACATACTGCAAGTAATAGAATGACTTGAAAGAAATGAGAGAGTAACAAAGCATCCCATGAGTACACTGTAGTACCCAAGGGCACCTCTGCACACAGTCTGGGAACCGCAGTCATATTAGTTAGGATTCTTTGATTGTAAGTGACAAAACCCAAATGATTAAAAGTCAGAAAAGGAAAGGGAGGATTATTTGAAGGATACAGGGTAGGGGGAGGTTGTAAGAACCTACGGACAGACGGGAAAGGACTGACACCTGGAACTGTCAAGGGAGCAATACTCTTTCTTGTCTCTCATTTCTGCTTCTCTCCAGCTTTGCTGTTGTTGTAAATAGTTCTTATCACATGGGAAGACTGTCTCAATTCCAGATTCCCAGAGGGGAGACTGACTCAGCTTGAGTCCACCCCTGGCCAAATAAACTTTAGCAAGAGGAATGGTGTCTTAGAGTATAAATGTGGGTGAGGGTGTCATTAAATACACAAAAAGAGTGCTAGCCTTAGCTAGAAGTCTTAAAATAGGCGCAAACACCCCAGAAGCGGGGCAGGTATCAAAGAAACAGAGATTCCTGTCCATCCCCGTAATCCCGAGCTGCTCGCTTGCTTACTGTCCTTAGCAGTTCTCTCCTGGACACATCTACACCGAAATGATTCTGTTTCTCAAGGCTCTGCTGTCACTTGTCTTCCACGGCAGGAAGACCACAGGCGAGAGTTCAGCTCACATCCCTGGTATATAATCAGGTTCTACGTGATTAAACTTCAGCAAATCCACAGACTCAAATGATGCTTTTGAAGGCTTTCCCTGCCCCGTAAGCTCTCCCCACACTCTGGGCTAATGTCACATTCCAGTGATCACTGATGAGTGAGCCTGGAAGTGAACTGGGGCAAGGGCCCCCGGAAGGGTGGCGGTGAAGGATGCTCTGATGCAGGTAGAGGGCAGTAGACACACACATCACAGGTTTGCCTGGGGCCAGCTCAATGGAGGCCACATTTACACACTTCAGCTACTAAGGGTGTGATGGATGTCTTTGTGCCAGGCTGGGATATACATATAATTTCTGGGTGAACAAAGATAAGTAATTTCTATATATGGCTAAAGAAGAAATATGCTAAAGCAACCTGGGGAAGGGCTACTTAACCCAACCAAAGGGTTTAGGGAATGCTTACTGGGGAAGAGAAGGCCCACACTGAGGCTTACGAGATAAGAAATACCTAGCTAAGCAAAGGAAGTTGGAAGAGTGTTCCAGATGGATAAAGAGTAACAGAGGTAAAGGCATAGACTTATGGGATCTTTGGATCATCAATTTGGACAGTGAAAATAGCTGTCTCTGCTCCACAATGCCTAGGGCATGAACTTGAAATCTTCAAACTCACGTCGCTGGGAGGTGGTATCATCTGGAGGCTTTTTCCCTCACATGTCTGATGTCTGTCCTGAGATTATGCAAAAGCTGGGCTCAGCGGAGACTGGCAACTGGAGTGCCCAGGTAATTTGGGTTTTCTCACAGCACAGTGGATACTTGGACTTCTTATTAGTCTTCTTGGTAAGTGCAAACATCGCCAGAGAGTAGCACCATGAAGGCAGAGAATGTATCTCATTTTATTCCCAGCACCTAGCATCGTGCTTGGGATAGAACGCTATCTCCATAGTGCTTGAGAAATATTTGTTGGCTGGGTGAATGGAGGAGAGTAGAAAGTTGTGCTTCACATCTAAGGGCCTCGGTTTTCTCAGAGAGGTAAGAGGTAAGGTCCTCCTCTGAAAATTAGAGGAGGTGGATGTTGAAAAGCAGGGTGAATGTTTTGGAAACTTGCTGAGGGGGAGGGGCAGGTAGAAGGACAGTGCCGTGAAGACACCATCACAGAACCTTCTGTAGCAGAGGCTTCCACCAGGGTGAACACAGATAGCAGTCGGTTGTGATGACCCAGGGGTTGAGTTTTACTCCATGCAGGCATAGGTTTAGGGTTATAAAAGGATTTCAAAGTAGTAAAGAAAGAGTGGCCCAGGTAAGCAACTAGGACACCAGCTTCCTAGGAGAGAAAGTGAGGAAGCTGATGGGAAATGGAGGGAAGGAGGAGCCAACCAGAGGTCAGGTCCAAGGGCAAAGAGGACTGAAGGAAGGGGAGAACTGGAAGGCTGGAAAGTCATAGTCAGAAGGTGGGGTAGTGGAATTTACGATTTCTTAATGTGCATCAAATTCAGGTGGTGACAAATTCCAGAGTGCGGTCAGGATGTGGGTGACTGAAGTGCAAGTTTCAAGGAGGGGTAGTTCTTTCTTTGTATGCTTCTCAAGAAGCTGTCAGGGAAAGAGAGATTCTGAGTGTTCGTGTTTTCTGTGAACAACTGTGTCTCTATTCCCAAAACAAGTCAGTTTTAGTGGAAACACATGTCAAGCTCTTTCTGTTGCAATAATCAAACTCTAGAAGCTGGCTTATTACTAAAGTGCTGCTTATTACAACAGTGCCCACATTTCTTTGATTCCTTTTTCATGCTTTTCAGAGTTCCTTAATCTACTGGTAATGAATTGGGTGCAGGGAGCAGTTAACCGTGTTGAAGATGCTTAACTGGATTAGGGATATCCATGTACCAAGATGAAAGAAATTTAGAAAGCAATATAGGTATACAGAGCATTCGAGTGCAAATAATAGTAATCACAAACACTTCTGGAACATTCCCAATGCACCATGTGCTTTACATATTACGAACTCACTTAATCCTCCCTAAAGCCCTTTGAAATAGGCGCTATCATTATCTCCAGCTTAGAGATGAAGAAACTGAGACCCCAAGAAGTCAAATAACTTGCCCAGAGGTCACATAGCTCGTAAATGGCAGAGCCAGGATTGGATCCCAAGTAGATACTGCAAATACAGCAGTGAGGCAGTTTGCCTCTTCCCTTTTGAAGAAAAAACAGAGGCTAATTAATAACTTACTTGCTCAAAGCTAATGAATGGTGGAGCTGGAGTCCCAACCACGGCTGTCTGAGCTGTTAACCATCAAGCCACAACAGCTCATCCATCCAGATGGTGACCTTTCCTTGTGAGAATGATCTCTGACTTTTGCAGTCTCCCTTGTGGAGGGACAGCTTTAGAAAACCTTAGTGGTGGCAGGGAATAGTTGCTCAACACATGTTTGTGGAATAAACAAAAAAATGAAGATTACCACACTCCCTGGTGTCACAGTGGACCAGAAGGTGCATTTTATAGTTGAGTAATTCCAGATAAAAACAGGAACATGGTGTTTATAAGCTGCCCTCAGTGGAGGAGAACACAGAAGCCAGGGGAGAGAGAAATCAGGGACCCTAAGAGGCCCCAGCAAGTGACAGCAAGCACTGGGACCCCCAGCACAGGAGAAGCCAGGCCTGTGGGGCTTCACCACGCGGCCTGCCTGCATCCCCCTCTCCTGCCCCAAGCTCAGCTGTGAAAACCCAAAGGGACACCGTGTGGCCCTCAATAAATATTTGTCCAACGTGTGGATGAGTAAAGGCAAGAGAGGGGGCGTGTTTTGGAAGTTCATCCCTACCGACCACACCTCAGTAGTAACTCCCAGATAAAACTCTCCCCGCCTGGCGGCCGCCACGAACAAAAAAGCCAGTGTAGGGGCCCCCTCAGGACGCGGAGCCATGCCCAGGTACACGGTGCACGTGCGCGGAGAATGGCTGGCCGTGCCCTGCCGGGACGCACAGCTCACCATCGGCTGGCTGGGCCGCGAGGCCATCAGGAGGTACATCAAGAATAAGCCAGACAACGGGGGCTTCGACTCGGTGGATGACGTGCGCTTCCTCATGCGCCGGTGCAAGGGCCTGGGCCTGCTGGACCACGAAGACCCGCTGGAGGTGGCCCTGGAGGACAACGAGTTCGTGGAAGTGGGTGAGTGGCCGAGTCCACGCATGGCCAGGAAGGAGGCTCGGCGGTCCGGCCATCCCGGGGAAGGTGGGGCTGGCTGTGAGTGAGCACGCACCTGGGAGAGGGGAGGCTTCCCATCCCCCGTTACAGCAAGGCCACGGACCCAGAAACGAGCTGACTTCCTAGAATCGTACACCTAGTAAGCTGCAAAGGCTACATTCGAACCCAAGACTGCCTGTCTGAATCCCTTTGCCGTTCCAGCATCATTTTGAAGATCCTTCTTCCCTTCAAAAGCACCTCAGCGGACTGGAGGCCAGTGGAATAGACCTAAGGGGTTCGGACTGAAAACAAAATAAAGCTGGGGTGGGGGTGGGGGTCAGGGAGGGGGTTAGATCTTGAACTTCCGTTTAAACCCCTGCCCACACCTGACACCTGTGTCTCTGCCTTTTGCCCTCCTCCTTCACAAAGATGCTAAGAGCACTCGAAAGCCCCTGAGGTCGTCTTAAAGCAGCCATTTCTATGGAAGCCAGAGGCAGTGGAAGAGCCCTTTCTCGGCTTACCAGCAACGCCGAATGTGGCTCTCCGTTGCGATCCGTAAAGGAGCCTCTCTGGTATTCTCGTTTCAGTTATAGAGGGCGATGCCATGTCTCCCGACTTCATTCCATCACAACCAGAAGGAGTTTACCTGTATCTTTTCCTGCAGGCCGGATGGTTTGCTCTGGGGGCTACTCCTGCCAGGGACTGGGCTGGGGCTTTCTCACACTACCCAGGGTTTTCCTTTACCTGGCTTCAGATACAGCAAATACCGGGAGCCTGAAAAGGTAAGCTTCAAGCCAACACTCTTTTTGTAAAGAAAATTAAGTTCCCCTCGTTTCAGGAGGGGTAGGGCCAGCAGAATTTATGAGCGAACATGTATCAGTTAGCACAGGGCTTTATCCTGCTCTATGGAGTTAGGAAAAGGCATTATGCTCATTTCTAGCTTTCTTTACTCCGCCTCCTCTTGAGCAAGCTTTTTCACTAGCACATTTATGTTTCAGAGCAGGGATAAAATCTCTTGAGTGTCCAAATTCAGTTCTGCTTGAGGCTTCCCTACGCTCTTGGTGGAGCAGCTAAGCTGCTCAAGCTCACCGGGGTCCCCTTCTTTTGTGCAGTACATTGCCTTAGATGGGGAAACTCTGACCACAGAGGATCTGGTCAACTTGGGGAAAGGACGCTACAAAATAAAGGTACGGGGGAGGGTGGGGAAGGATGTCCTCTGATCTTTTTCACTGCATATGGGAGTCTTCAATGGGCTCAGCTTTGACTGTTTTCCTAGCTCACCCCAGCTGCCGAAAAGAAGGTGCAAAAATCCAGGGAAGTCATAGATAGCATCGTGAAAGAAAAAACTGGTATCCTTTTCTATGTCATACAGTTCTTTTTAGTGACTTTTAAAAAGTGGCCTGCATCTAATGGTACCATGTCTGTTATTGTTTTGTTTTGTTTTGTTTTGTTCTAGTTGTTTATGGTATAACTACAGGTTTTGGGAAATTTGCCAGAACTGTAATTCCTGTCAGTAAGCTAGAGTAAGTCTGATTCCCCCCTCCTCAGCACACATTCACATGCCACCTGCCCCCATCTTTGAGATTTCTTTCAACAAGAGAAATAATTAACATTTGCCCCAGTTTCCAAATGAGGAGGATAAATCTCCTGTTCACTTGCATATGAGTTGGCATTGAAAACACAGGCTTGCTGGTTTCTTCCATTGCGTCACATTGCCTTATTCTGTCCCACCAAAGATTCACCTGTTCTCCCCTTCATTTCCCCAGCTGAGGGGAAACTTTCACTGTGAGGTATCTAAGAGAGATTTTCCCTTTCTCTTCCAGAGAGCTCCAGGTCAACTTAGTACGTTCACATTCTTCAGGTAAATCATTTCAAACATTAAATGACTTCTAGATCTTGTTTGATTTGGTGAATAAAGTACAGCACAGTGTGAGGTATCCTGTAACAGCCATAAATAGCTAGTGCATTCTAAAAACTAGTACCAGTTCTGGCTCAGGTGGGAGAGGAAAACAGAAATCAAACAAGACCACCTTTCAGCTGAATCTCAGAAAAGGAATGGGCCAAGTAGAGGGATGGGATTGGGGCAGGAGCATGTATATTGCCATGCCAACATAATGGTGCATTCAGGGAATGAAGTGAAGTGAATGTGAACTTAGGGAATGTGTTCATCAGGATGAGGTGAGATGGGAAAGTCTGTCAAGAATCCAGGCTGGGTGCTATTCTAAGGGTCTTGGGGAAGGTGGGGCTCACTGAAGCATTCTAGGAAAGAGAACTGAAAAGGCAAAACTTGGGTTTCCCATTTTTCTAGAAGATGGGACTTTAAGAAGCGGGGCAATCAAGAAGGAGAGCAGTCCAAATATCTGAGTCAAGAAGAGAAAGGTGGTAGGATACTGGACGGAACTGGAGAAAGATTTAGGAGATGGAGGTAGAAAAGACTTTGATTTTCTGAGAGAAAAACATCAATTCCGTTTTGCAGGTGTTGGGAAACCACTAATCCCTGAGAGATGTCGGATGCTCTTGGCTTTAAGGATCAATGTCTTAGCCAAAGGATACAGTGGCATTTCCCTGGAGACCCTCAAGCAAGTTATCGAAGTATTTAATGGTAATGCCATGGGTCCCCAGGCTGACCCTCCATTGAGGCTGGGCATGTACCACAGGTAGACTTGGTTCGTTGATGGCATAGTGAGGAACTAGCAGAGACAAGACGACATAAAATAATGGAGATGAATGGAAATGGGCTTGGAGAAGAGGAAGATAGCTAAGGGGGTGAGGGTGGGGACAGAGATGTTTACTCCTGTATACCTTCAACTCATTCTGCATCACCCTTCACTTAGTATTTGGCATCTTTAAGTCTGGAACAAACCCCTTAAGTCTGTCCCTGAGCTCAAAGCTGGAGAGAACCTTTAATTCAGTGATGCCCAGATGTGGTTAGAGAGGTTGCATCAAATCATCTGGGAAACACAATGATTCCTGGATGTCCATCCCAAAGACCATTTCAGTAGTTCTGGTTAGTGCCTAGGAATCTGAAATCTTAATGCTCCCCAGATGGTGGGATAACCAGACTTAAATCACCGAAATTTAACTTCTTGCAAAGATAGAACAGAAGTGTAAAGAGATCAAAGATTTGCTTCTGGACCAGGAAGCCATCTTGTGCCAGGATACAATGCAGTTCAGCTCTTCGGAGCTTACTTCTTAGGACAGAAAAAGTCCAACATGGAGATAAGATTTGAAATGCTTGAGAGGCCACTACCCCTTCTCACAGATAAGGATGAACAGTATAGATCAGTGCAGGCTCAGGAAACTCTTTGGGGTGAAGGTATATAGGTATATAGGGCACCTCTGGGTGCCCAGAGTTCTGAGAATTCCTAGGGTGAACTATGATCTGGAAGCTGGCCTATGGATGGCACTGCTTTATCCTACCGACATTATTTAGCAGTTGGAAAACGCACTGCTATTAGGAGTCTGAGTTTACTTTAAAAAATAGAGGACTTTTTTTTTTTTTTTTTTGGTAACTGAGAATTTCCTCCAAAACAGTACATGTCTGTTTATAAGTGGTGGTGAGGTAGCAGGCTAGGTGCCTAGGAATCTGGGCAAAAAAAGAAAAAGAGACTATGTTGCCTATAATTACCTCCTCAGAGAACCCCTGTGAATACTTTGGTGTGCCTTATCCTTCTAGAACATTTTATATTATTTTTCTGATGTAAATATTTACATGTTTCCAAACATTCTCCAAGCTTTTTTTTCCCCCCCAAATAGCTTTTAATGGCTACACACACTCTTTGGCCAAATGGAAGTCTCTTAATTCCATATTTAGATCATTTCTAACTTGTTTTAAGGAACAAGACTATAATGAACAACAGCTAGTTCCTGATCTTTAAGATACATTATTACAATTTCTAAAAATTTCTAGGTCTGATTAGAACATGCATAGTAAATGCAAAGGGGTAGAGGACCAAGGAGGAGTAAAAAGTTAAAGGAATAGATAATCCTTATGGGGATATGGGTTTCAAATCACCTTTCTTCCATACAGCCTGATCTGGATTTTTTCTATGTATAGCGTTCCCCCAACAACCTTCACACAGCAAATCTGAGTTTGTCCTGGCTAAAATCTGTAATGCTTTCCATTGTCCTTAGGACAGAGTCTAAACTTTAAAGAAAAATATTTCCTATGATGTACCTTTCATCCTCATGACTTATTCATTCCATAAATGGAAGCCTGGACTCCTCCCAATCCCCTTCACCCATTTTGCCCAGTGCCCCCACCTCTGTCAACCATCAACTTATTCTCTATGAGTCTGTTCCTGTCTTTTTGTTTTGTTTTGTTTTAGATTCCTCATATAAATGAAATCACCTGGTATTTATCTCTGACTTATTTTATTTAGTATAATACCCACTAGGTCCATTAATGTTGTCACAAAGGGAAAGATCTCATTGTTTGTTATAGCTGAGTAATATTTCAGTGTGTGTGTGTGTGTGTGTATAGACACCACCTATTCCTTATCCATTCATCTATCAGTGGATGCTTGGGTTGCTTTCCTATCTAGGCTCTTGTAAATAATGCTACAGTAAACATAGGGGTGGCATATATCTTTCCAAATTAGTGTTTTCATTTTCTTTGGATCCAGTAGTGGAATTACTGGATCATATGCTATCTCTATTTTTAATCTTTTGAGATTCCATACTGTTTTCCACAGTGGCTGCACTAATTTGCACTCCCACCGACAGTGCACAAGGGTTCCCTTTTCTCCACTTCCTCACCAACACTTGTTTTTTCTTGAGCTTTTTATTTTAGCCATTCTGCCAGGTGTAAGGTGATATCTCATTGTGGTTTTGATATGCATTTCCCTGATGATGAGAGATGCTGAGCATCTTTTTATGTGTCTGTTGGCCATCTGTACGTCTTCTTTAAAAAAAATGTCTATTCAGGTCCTCCGCCCATTTTTTAATTGGATTATTTGGTTTTTCTGGTGTTGAGTTCTATAAGTTCTTTATATATTTTGGATATTGACCCCTTATCGGACATATCATTTGCAAACATCTTCTCCCATTCAGTAAGTTGTCTTTTCATTTTGTTGATGATTTCCTTCGTTGTGTAAAACATTTTATTTTGGTATAGTGCCAATACTTTATTTTTGCTTTTGTTTCCGTTGCCTGAGGATCCATATCTGGAAAAATGTTGCTAAGGCCAATATCAGTAATTACTGCCTATGTTTTCTTCTAGGAGTTTTATGGTTTCAGGTCTCACATTTAGGTCCTTAGTCCATTTTGAGGTAATTTTTGTGTATGGTGTGAGAAAGTGGTCTACTTTTCCCAGCCCCGTTTATTGCAAGACTGTCTTCCCCGTTGTATATTCTTACCTCCTTTGTCATAGATTTATTGACCATATAGGCATAGATTTATCTCTGGGCTGTCTATTCTGTTCTATTGATCTGTGTGTCTGTTTCTATGTTAGTATCATACTGTTTTGATCACTGCACCTTTGTGGTGTATTTTGAATTCTGAGATTGTGATACCTTCAGCTTGGTTCTTTTTTCTCAAGGTTGCTTTGACCATTTGGGATTTTTTGTGGTTCCATACACATTTTAGGATTCTTTGTTTTAGTTTTGTGAAACATGCCATTGGTATTGCGATAGGGATTGCACTGAACCTGTAGATGGCTTTGAGTAGTATGGACATTTTAACAATATTAGTTCGTCCACTCCATTAGCACAAAATATACCAATTTTTTGTGTTGGCTTCAATTTCTTTCATCAGTGTTTTCTAGTTTTCACAGTACAGGTCTTTACAGTCTAAACTTCAAGGGGCTCACAAGAGATGGCTTTTTGCTACTGGGAGGGTACCCCTTCCTGCCCCCCCCCCACACCTTATTCCCCTCTTTTATAACAGCTCAGCCAGGTCCCTTAAGCATTAGCTGTGCTTGAGAAGTTGTCTTTCCCAGGTATTTGTGCCATAGAATGATATTAGCTCCTGCTGGGGGAGGTTGGTCTCACTGGCAAAAGGAGGGTAGCCAGAAGTAACGGGTGCCTCCTTCTCTCCCAGCCTCCTGCCTGCCCTATGTTCCAGAGAAAGGAACCGTTGGCGCCAGTGGGGACCTTGCCCCGCTCTCTCATCTTGCTCTTGGGTTAATTGGAGAAGGGAAGATGTGGTCTCCAAAGAGTGGCTGGGCTGATGCGAAATACGTAAGACTTTAATAACAACTTGCGTGTGCAGAAGTTTCCCCAGGCTGGATGCCGGCTGCACATGCTTGCTTTATGGCACCGAATCCTTGCGGCAGTCCCGTGAGGGAGCTGCTGCCGTCCCCGTTTTATAGATGAAAACCGAAGCTTACAAGTCAAACTGGGTAAGGCTCTTAGCTCCCATACTTTACCGTCAGGCTTCTGGACTTGGTGGTCACCTTAGTGAAAAGGTACAGTGGCCGGTTGTTAATCCCAGCAATTTATTCTGCAACTAAAACTCTCCTAGTACCTATCCAGAAGGTCACACACTGCTGGGAATTTCAGGAGTTGTACAACACAGAGGCTCTTCCAGTGCCTCTCCAGGTCACACACTGTTGTGAATTTATTGAGTTGCTGGTCTCACGGTGCAGAGCCGTGGATCCTAGCACTTACTATATGGCCTCTGGAGGGCTGGTTCCATTTCCCCCCAAGCTCCTACCCCAATGGCAAAGCAGAAGGGCTTGTTTTTGATAAAGCTTTAATGTTTTCCTCATCCATATCCAGATTCCATCAGAGCAGCCCAAAGAATTATTTGAAGTGTTATCTCAGGTCAATTGCTGAGAGGTCCCTCAGTGAAAGGGCAGAGGACCAAGGGGGAGGAAGAAGTTAAGGGAACAGATCATCCTTAGGGGGATATAGGTTCCAGATCACCTTTGTTCCCTATGGCCTGATCTTTATTTCTCTGTGTACAGTGTTTGCCCAGCCCCCTTCACACAGCAAATTCCAGCCTGTCCTGGCTAAAGCCTGTAATGCTTCCCATTGTCCTTAGAATTAAGTCTAAACTTAGTGTGGTTTATAAGAGTCTTGTTGGTCAAATCCCTCCCCCTTGGGTTCTACAGGAACTGGAGGTTCCTTACAGCTGGAATGTGCTGTGTCAGGGACAGAGGGACCAGCACATGCTCATTCTTCTCTTCCCCACTCACTCCTGCTCCTCCTTCTGAGAAGTCCTCAGAGAAACTTCCCCCTCTGCTCCTCTGGTTCTTTTCCCTACCCTCCAAATGTCTTTAGCCCCTCCTTTGTGCTCTCCTAGCACCTTACGTGCTCATTTTCCAGCAAACCCCATGCACTTCCTACGTCCTGGAGCACTTAACATCCTCTTTCTCTGTAATTGCCCCTGAGCTAGTCTGTCTCAGTTTTCCTAGGCCAGCCCCAGGCCAACACCCAGAAGAGTCTGGTGTGTAGCAAGTACTCCAGTAAACTTGTGATGTGGACAAAGTGAATGGTATTGACTCTGTCTTCCTTCCTCCCTAGAGGGTTTTTAGCATAGTGACTGTTTGACTTCTTTTATTTCTGTCAGTGTTTAGATAAGTAGGATGAGGGTGGAGGACTTTTTAGGTCAAGCTCTGGAGGCAGAGAATTGAGGACAGTCAGGAACTCAGCCTTAGCACAGTATAAGTGCTCATATGTGCTCAGGAAGCAGCAGGAGAAAAGGGAGCCACTAAGGTGGAAGCTGAATACAAAGCACCTAGAAACCAAAATTCAGGGTTACTTCTGTAGACACTAAGCCCCTGATTTAAGTATAAAAATTATGTGAAATAGAAGTCTGCTTTCAGACTAAAGAACAGAACTAGAGCATAGACCAGAGTAGGTGAACAGAATCAATTCACGTAGGTCCAACCTTTTATGAGACAGATCTTTAGGCTTAAGGATATTTTATCGATGCCTTATGAAATCAGAAATAGGTTGGTATTTCACTGGGTACCCATTTTTATCTTTTTAATCATTCTGCAGGTCCTGGAAGCTCATGGATTAAAACCAGTTGTTTTGAAACCGAAAGAGGTAAAGAGATTCGAGGAAAATTTACTCATTCTTACAAGTCTTTATTTATAGACTACTTTCAGTCCTAATATCTGTCTCTCTGGTTTCTTAAAATAAACGTGGTTTTCATGTTTGTTAAAAGTTTGTCACTGAAGAAAGGACTCCTCCACGAGCATTCAAAAGATTCTTCATGCCACAGAGGCTTATGGGTTCTCTTACCCAAGAACTTAAACTTCAAATCGGGATCTCTAAGGATCCCTAACAGATGCTGTAGGTCAAAATCCCTCAGGGTGCTCTCAAACAAGTCTTGGACCAGAAAGGTCTTAAGCTGTGTTGTCCACAATGTTGACCAGTTAAAGAAAAGCAGCATAATTAGGAGCTAAAGATTTTATATGCAGTCTATCCTGGAGGTTCATTGCTGCCTTGAGAATGGGGATACGTAACAGGTGTTTCACTTGCCAGGTTTATACTAACCATTTCACACAGGATGGCACTTAATCTTCCAATGCTTACTGAGCATTCCTGCCCTGCACTTTAGAAAACATAAACATCCGGCGCCTGGGTGGCTCAGTTGGTTAAGCGACTGCCTTCGGCTCAGGTCATGATCCTGGAGTCCCAGGATCGAGTCCCGCATCGGGCTCCCTGCTCGGCAGGGAGTCTGCTTCTCCCTCTGACCCTCCTCCCTCTCCTGCTCTCTGTCTCTCATTCTCTCTCTCTCAAATAAATAAATAAAATCTTAAAAAAAAAAAAAAAAAGGAAACATAAACATCATTCAGCTGCCTGGTTAACTCTTCTCTTATGGAAGCAAAAGATATGAAATCAGCTTGTACATGGATTACAATAAATACAGCAAAGGACTTACCTCTTCCTTCCCAAAGGGCCTGGCGCTCATCAACGGGACACAGATGATCACCTCCCTGGGCTGTGAGGCCGTGGAGCGAGCGAGTGCTATTTCGCGGCAGGCAGACATCGTGGCGGCCTTGACCCTTGAGGTGCTGAAGGGCACCACCAAAGCCTTCGATACTGGTCAGCACGGCTCTTCCACCGGCTTGCTATTGAGTCAGCCAGAGCTGGTTGGGTGGACTGGTCCAGGTCTTTAGACATGAGAGTGGTGGGGTGGACGGTAGGGGAAGAAGGAAATACCCAAATGCCTCTGGAATACACAATATTGCTACAGCTCCCTCTAAGTGATGCCACACTTGATCTTGAAATGACCACATTTTACGGACAGATGCTGACTCTAGAGTTCACCCAGAATTCTGGATCACCCAGGTCTGACTCCCACCCAACTGTGAACTGTCTTAGGAATCTGCTCACAGGGTTTTAGACCTAGAGTGGGATTAAAGTTGGTCCCCATTAGAAAATTGGGAGGGAAAAACTATAGAAGTCGTAGCTTACGTGGAAAGTGGTGAATTTGAAGACTCCCTACCATTATATGTAGTGGGACAGAAAAGCTGTCTAAAAATGATTGAAAACTGTCAAAAATTGGCCACTGTGGAGCTCCCTTCCATTATGTGAGCCTAAATCTTTTCAGGGTAGACCCAGGGTCTTGAGTTGAATTCCCAGTGGGCTCAACACAGAGTTTGCACTTGGATATTTAAAGTAGAAAAAACGCGGCTGATGAGGACAATCTTGCTTTTGGAGTCAGTTTCTAACTGCGAGCGCTGGTAAGAACCTCTGGGACTTCTGAGGGCTTGTGTCAGCACCGTGGATGATCCTGAACCATCAGTGGTAGTTCATTCTGATATGAGAATTGCTCAGACTTCTTCTCCTTCATCAATTCTAGACATTCACGCAGTCCGCCCTCACCGTGGGCAAATTGAAGTTGCTTTTCGGTTTCGGTCACTCTTGGACTCAGATCACCACCCATCTGAAATAGCAGGTCTGGGCATGTTTATGTGAGTGAGCTCATTTGGTGTTGTGTTTTGTGGAAAAATTGATCACGTGTCCCTTGCCATCCCCTTGCACAGAAAGTCACAGGTTCTGTGATCGTGTTCAGGATGCATACACCTTGCGCTGCTGTCCACAGGTAAACGGATGAGAAAAATCTTTTTATTTTCCAATTCAGGGCGGAAATAGAAAAAGAGGAAAGTGTTAAACAGTCACGTAAAAATAATAATAAAAATAAAAAAATTAAAAGTCATGTAATGGTCAATTATAATCCAAATGTCTTTACTGCCTCTTTTAAAAATTATGCATATCATACTTCCATTTGTCCTGTCATTGTAGAGTTTCTATTCTCCATGATAAGCTGTTTGTTTCTTTTTGAATTGCTTTGCTCAATTCTCTTGTACAGAAGCACAAGAGACAACTTGCTGTGTTGGTTTACTGCTGTAGCTTTTAAAAAATTCTTAGTAATCACATCATCCTAATCAGTTAGTGGAATTTTACTGGTTCCCTCTTTTAGATTCCACAAGAACCAGCCTGACAGAGATGGTCACAGGAAAGGCAAATCATAATTCAAGTGCACATCATTGTTGTACCTTATCTGCATTTAATAAGCAGACATAAACCATCACAAATAAATCTGTGAGGCTTAACTCTGGATAAAATAGATGCAGCAGACAGGAGTTGGCATGAGTCATTTAGCATTGCAGAGGTTACAGCTCGTTTGGGTGTGGCAATTAGTTGGATGAGAGATTAATGTACTTCTCAAGAATGAAACAATATTTCATTTTGTGCCAGATTCTAGTCTAGAGTGTAATCATCAAGAATCCTCCCTAGAGTAAACACCCTCATTTCCTTTGACTCAGCAAGTTCCATTCTAGCTAGTTGATCGAAAACATTTATGGGAAAGAATTGCTAAATAAGCCCTATGGCACAACCAAATTCCAGTTTTAAAACTTGCTTCCTTGCTATTCTAATATGAATATCAGACTCAGTGTTTTCAATGTACTCACTCATTTAATCTTGTATTGTAGGTCCATGGTGTGGTGAATGACACGATAGCGTTTGTGAAGAATATCATTACCACAGAACTTAATAGTGCAACAGATAATCCTGTATCTTTTGACTGCTTACTAAACTGTAATTGTAGAATTCCAGCTGGTAATTTTAGATCTGCTGGAGTGATCATCCTGTGTAGCATCTCTGTTCTGTCACTCCATTTCATCGACTAAGTACCTAAGGTTCAGAGGTTAAGTGACTTTCTCTAGATCAGAGCTGGTAAGTGACAGAGGCAGTCTGTGCACCTAATTTCACTTCAGAGTCTAACATGTTGTGCTTTCCAAATGGACCCATTAAAGGCTAAAGGACATATTTCCAGCATTGGCTGACAGGGTTCATGAAGACGTTTGCTGCTGAGATTGCTGATAGAGGATGAAGACATAGGTCACAAGTGTGACCGTGGGGACCCCGGGCAGGTTGGCATTGATGCAAGCCTTCTTGGTTCTAGTGACACATTAAACAGAAGGCAACTTGTTAACACTTACCAAAGTATTGCTCAAAGAGTTATGGCTTTCCTCGTCCCAAGTTTTTATTTTTGACATGGTGTTTCAGTCAGTGTTTCCAAATTTTACAAAGAATAGTAAGAATGCTTCCATTTCTCAAAGATGGAGCCCTTCTTTCCTTCATGGTGTGGGTATCGCAGAGCCATCTTATTTCTGCTTTGGAATGTTCTTTGATGGTATAGTTCCCTACAGATGTCGATGTGATCAGTCACGAGTCACACTGGCAAAGTCTTCACAGAGATACTCAATACTGCCTTTGAAGACCATCCAAGCCCTTAGGAATATATTTTTCCTATCCCACATCTGCCTCAGTTCTTAACACCGGAGAAAGTGCTGAGTTAACAACCCTGGAAGCCATTCCTAGCTGAGGTTAGCAGACAGGTTTCACAGCAGCTGTGTAAGATTTATCCAGTGTGGTTTCTCTGACAAGCTTACTTCAGGATGTATGTTTTATGTCCTCACTGTCAGGTTATTTTACAGTTAAGTCAGACCCACACTAAGTAATTCTCAACTCACTCACCTCAACACCACTCAACCCCTCTCCCCCGCCACCCCACAATGGAGTAGCGCTTTCATGAAGTCTATGTAAGTCTTGTCTCATCTATCAGTTCTTGTAGAGGAGAGATATCCATCCTACACTTACATAATTTAGACTTTTTTTTTTATTTGAGAGAGAGACTGAGGGTGTGAGAGAGTGAGAGAGCATGAGCAGGAGGGAGGGGCCGAGGGAGAGGGAGAAGCAGACTCCCCACTGAGCGGCGAGCGGGATATAGGACTTGATCCCAGCACCCTGAGATCACAACCTGAGCTGAAGGTAGGCGCTTAACCAACTGAGCCACCCAGGTGCCCCCATAATTTAGACTTGAAAGGGTATCTTATATAGTAAAAACAAAGAGTATATATATAAAATAAAAATCCATTAAATTAGTGGATATGGGAGAAGGATAATTCCTCACTAAATTCTTCTCCCACCACTTGCCCCAGCAAAAATTTCAGCCAAAAGTACTTTCCTTTCTCAATTAAAGATTAATTATTGATGAATTTCCAATAAGGTAATATTTGGGAGTTCTCCTGCAATACTGGTGTTAGTTGAAAGAATATTCTTCTCAATTTTTCCATTGTAGATAGAAAGTGCCTATTACGCAGTTGCTAAATGTTACGGAAGCTAAATTCTAATTACCAGAATCTGATAGCCAACAAACAAATTTGGAACAACTGGAGAATTGAACATGCTTAAGTTCTAAGTAGGTACAGAGATTACTTGTTATAAGGATTCAGAGAATGGAGAGAAAACTAGGGCCTGCGATTGGGGGTGGGTTAGTGGAGAAGAGCCAGTGCTGGGCCGAATAGGCTCATGGTTATATGTACCGAAAAGGGTAACTCCCAACTTGGTGACGTTAATGTAATACATGCATCTCCAGCTCTTTGGAAGTCAGAACCTTTCTCACACAGAGTGAGTTCCTAGCTGATAAATAATAAATATTCTTTAGTCCAGTAGGTATAAATCAGCTCTCTGGAATCTCTAAGAAGGGTCTGTTACTGCCTTTGTCTGGGTGCCTGTTGTTCTAAGTGAAGTGCATGAAAGAATGGAATGATCCTTGAGGGCATTAATATGCTCCTACTTAGGTGGGTTTGCAACAGCCTACTGGCTGCCATTTGCTATGGATGCAGCTGCAGGATCACGGAGTCGAGAGCTTGAAAATCTTCCCAGAACTGATTGTTCCAGACAATTTGGTGGTTGCTCATCAGCAGAGTCTTCCATTCAGCAAATTCTTCTACCAAGCACAAGCTCACATTGCCCTCTGAAGAAATAGAACTGGTGTCCTGGTCTCTGTTCTTAGTTTCAGATACAAACTTTTTGAGGGAAAGTACTAACTAACCATTAGACTATGATAGTTACGGTGTTTGAGAAACTCTAATTTCAGGAAAAAAAAATTTCATGTTCCATGTTTCCTTGGCCCCCAATTAGGTGTACATGATTCATCTTTAAGGTTTTGGGTATTTGTTTTGTTGTTTCCGTTTTTGTGTCCCTTTATGTCAACAATTTGTAGACTCTCCTTCCCTCCTCCCGTATTTGTACAAGGGCTACACGTGTTAAAAATTAGCCTTAACCTGTTTTGCAAGATGGTTTTTGCCAGCAGGGGAGAGACTGTTTCTGGAGGAAACTTCCATGGTGAATACCCAGCCAAAGTAAGCTTTTTAGAATTGTTCCTGACCCTGAAAGCATACTCCAATTTAAGCCAACTGAATTGAGATACTCTTTCTAGGCCCTAGACTATTTGGCCATTGGAGTCCATGAACTTGCTTCAATTAGTGAAAGAAGAATTGAAAGGCTCTGTAACCCCTCTCTCAGCGAGCTGCCTCCCTTCCTGGTGGCTGAAGGTGGTCTGAACTCTGGGTTCATGATTGCTCATTGCACTGCCGCGGCGCTTGGTAAGAATACCGCCCAAGAATACTGCCCGTTCCCCAGAACACAAGGCTGTCCATTTCATCTGAAAGTCACGTTTTGTCCTTGAATGCAATCTTTTTGCCTACTTCATTTGCATCCTGCCGGTCTTGATAGAAATGCAGAAGGGAAGTCTCTTTAGAAAAAAACTAAATGAAATCTAAACAAAGCTAGACATGATAACACCCTAATAAGTTTGTAAATGATGAGGTTTCCACAATTTCTCTGTAGGAAGCAATTTGATATCACACAGGAACTTCATCTTTGTAGCTTTTTCCCTAATCTCAATTTGAAGACTATCAGAAGGAAAAAGACAAAGATATCTACAATTACTGGCAAAACTTGAACTGACCTGAATGATTCAGCTTTGGGTACATTCTATTAGATATACCAACCACTAAGAACATGAACATGTGATTACAATGTGCAAAAATGCTTAAAAGAAGATGCCCTCCATGAAAACTGAGCTTCAGTGTAGCTGATTTCTGACTCAAAACTGTGAGTTAACACATCAGAACAGGGTCCGGTGCAAAGGACGTGCTAAGGGCTTCGTTTATATTTGCTCACTTGATGGTCACAACACCACCATGAGGCGTGTACTAAGATTGCTTCCATTGCACCGATGATCTGAGAAGTTAAGTGACTTACCCAACACTGGACAGCCAGTAAGTAGAATTGAATTCAAACCCAGGCATTTTTGTTCTCAAATCTGTGCTCTCACTTCAATTAATGTGGATCTCATTTTAATCCATACTTAATCCTAAAATATGGTTGCCAAATTTAACAAATAGAAATGCAGGATGCCTAATTAAATATGAATTATTTGGGACATACTTGTACTAAAAGATTGTTTTTATCTGAAATTCAAAGCTAACTGAGCATTCTGTATTTTTTTAGGCAAACCTACCCAAGAGGCAGGAGAGCATGTGCTTAATTAAGAACATAGACTCTAGGTCCAAATTCCAACTCTGCCATTGATCAGGAGTGTGATATGGAGCAAGCTTCTTAATCCTCTTACTCTCAGCTTACTCCTCTATTAAATGGGGCTGATAAATTTACCTAATGGGACTGATTTGAGGATTAAATGAATTAATGCATATAAAGCCTTAGAACTGTGCCTGGCCATATTGTAAGCACTAAATAAATATTAGTTGCTATTAATATTACTCCTAACCCCTTCCTCACCGAAGCCTCACATGAAAACTCAACACAACCCAAAGGAGTCCCTGAATTCATTGTGTCCTCTTCCCAGTAACTTCTAATTGCTCACTTTCCTCCTTATTAAAATACTCCTTTAAAGGGTAGCGACTTCTCACACTAACATAGGGAGGTAGTGGTAACTGATCTAGAAAACATTAGGGACTTCGGAAAGCTTCATTTGAATGTGTTTGGCTTTCCCTAAAACTGCCTATTGAAGTTGTTCAACTTGCTTTCATTATAATGAAATGGGTAGTTTTCGTTTTCGGGGACATGTAACTTCTCTTTCTGAACTTCTCTTTCTGAACGAACCACAGACTGCGTATCCATATAAGCAGGTTTAGGGTCCCAGGACCTGGGACTTGCAGTGCTTGAAACCTGGAAAGTTCTGGGAGGACCAGGACGAGCCGACCACCTGGTCTGCATCGCTAGATTATCTCAGGATCCTTTATAGCATAGAGAACAACTGAAGCCTCACCCAGCCACTCTCGGGAGCAAAAATGTAAGGGAGAAAACTCTCTCCGTGGCTTCTGGAGCCAGGGAGGAGCTCTGGAATCTAGGTCCTCCATACTTAATGTGTCGTCCTCGAGCCAAGAATCCAGCCATCCACTGAGAGTTTGTTAGAACAGCAGAATCTCGGGCCCCACTCGAAACTCGACATTTGCATATTGACAAGATGGAGTGAGTCATATGCACAATAAAGTTTGATCTAGGCCATCTCTAGAATTTCCCCCACCTCCCCAAGATATGTCTGGCGGTCATGGAGCCCTCTGTCATCCCTGGACATTCTGAGCTGTGAAATCTCCTTGGTCAAGACCTGTGGGCCCGGTCTCCATCCCCAAATAACCACCCTGAATTCTGATGCCTCCCCTGGTGGCACAGTCAGTCCATTGTTCTCTAGTACTTGGAAAAGCCCATCACGTCTTTTTTTCCCTATTCTCCCCAGCACGCTAAACGCTTCCAGTGTTTTCAACTAGGCTTTGTAATAGGGTTCCTATCTGGTCTTACCTCAGAACTCACTATTCCCTCCTTTTCAATTTGATATAAACCCAACCTGTTTCCTTTTCCCCAAATAATTTTGGACCATCTGGTGCTTCGATAACAACCAAGAGCTCCTGGAGAGGATGCTCCATGCTGCCAAGCACATTCGGAAGCCAACGTGGCAATTTTTCCTAATAGCAGCATACTTACCTTGCACTGGCCTCTTGCAGTTTCTGAGAACAAGGCTCTGTGCCACCCCTCGTCTGTGGACTCTCTCTCCACCAGCGCTGCCACGGAGGACCATGTCTCCATGGGAGGATGGGCAGCAAGGAAGGCCCTTCGGGTCATCGAGCACGTGGAACAAGGTAAACCCAGCCAGTCTGGGACGGCGAGCCTCACTGATAAACGACTACATCTGCGATCCTCAACATAGGATCCCTGCCGGAGGATCCCTACCAGCAGCATCGGGCATCACCTGGGAACTTGTTAGAAGGGCAGATTCTTAGGCCCGGCCCCAGACCTGCTAAATCAGAAACTCTAGAGAAGCGAGCAGAACCATCTGAGTTTAACAAGTCTTCCCGGTGATTCTGAAGCTCGCTGAAAATTAAGAACCACACCTGCTGTCTAAGCAGGTTCACTGGTTTACTTAATTTTTTAAACAATTGAAAACATATTCAAAAGTGGAGCGATTAGTACCATGAACCCTCCTGTACTCTGACTCAACAGCACATTTGCTTCATTTTTTTTTTTTAAAGATTTTACTTATTTCAGAGAGAGAGATAGCGAGAGCAGGAACACAAGCAGGAGGAGTGGGAGAGGGAGAAGCAGGCTTCCCGCTGAGCAGGGAGCCCGATGCGGGGCTCGATCCCAGGACCCCGGGATCATGACCTGAGCCGAAGGCAGACACTTCGACTGAGCCACCCAGGCGCCCCTACTTCATTTTTTTCCTTGACTTTTCTTATTTTCATGCAAATCCCATGACATTATTTTTTTCCCTTAAATATGAATGCTTTTTTTTATCCACCATGATGCCATTATCATATCAAACAAAAATCAACAGTAAGTCTTGGCATCACCATTGAATACATAATCAAAATTTCGCAATTATCTCAATGCCTGTAGAGTGGGTTTGCTCAAATCTGGATTCAAGGCCCACATTTTAAATTTGGTGGTCAAAGTTTCAAGCTTCTTTTCATCTAGAACAGTTCCCTCTCCCTCTTTTTTCTTCATGCCATTGACTAGTTAAAAAGACAGGTCAGTCTTCTGTTAGAGACTGGCATTCTGGATTTACCTTTTAGCCTCCTCGTGGTGTTATTCTTAACTTGCTCTCTGCATGTTATCTCTGTCCCCTGCATTTCCCGGTTGTTGTAGAAGACTTAACAAGATTCAGATCCATATCTTTCAGTAGATGGTTTCTAGGGTGGAGCTGTATTAGGCCAGCCTCTCCCTGCCTTCTTGATTACTGCTTGTTTGTTTTTTTAAAGACGAACTGCCTTCCTTTAAGCATTGTTATCTAAGCTACTAAGTTTTTGCAGCTGTATCCGAAGCCGTTGGATGACAAAAGAATATCACTACAGTAATGCCACCCCCCCTTATGGGGGCTGGGAGGATGTTCCAAGACCCCCAGTGGATGCCTGATACCACGGGTAGTACCAAGCCCTTTATATACCATGTTTTTTCCTATACATACATACCATGATAAAGTTTGATTTATAAATCAGGCGCAGTAAGAGAGTAACAAGAATAACTAATCAAATAGAACAATTATAACAATATATTGAAATATGTTAGGTGAACGTGAACTCTCTCAAAATACCTTACTGTACTTTACTCACCCTTCTTGTGACGATGTGGGACGACAGAATGCTTACGGGGTAAGATGAAGTGAGGAGAATGATGCAGGTGTTGTGAGGTAACGTTAGGCTACTCTTGACTTTCTGATGATTTGTCAGAAAGAGGAAAATGATGAATCATCAGAAGGCTCACCTGCTTCCAGACCATGGTTGATTGTGAGCAACCAAAATAGCAGAAGGCGAAACAGCAGATAAGCAAGGACTAAGGTATTTTAAGGTACATGTGGGAGAGTTAAGTGCTCTTATTGAGATATAATTTACATACCACACAATCACCCATTTAAATTGTACACTTCAGTTGTTATTAGTATATTCACA
The DNA here is from genome assembly GCF_029215605.1 of Mirounga angustirostris. Taxonomy (NCBI): domain Eukaryota; kingdom Metazoa; phylum Chordata; class Mammalia; order Carnivora; family Phocidae; genus Mirounga; species Mirounga angustirostris. Next base: position 24,791,984 of record NW_026991713.1, read on the forward strand.
GAGTTGTGCAATCACTACCACAAATCAATCTTAGAACATTTTTATCCCCAAAAGAAACCTTGCACCCTTGACCTATCATTCTCCCATTCTCCCTACCCCACCCTGCCCCCAGGCTTAGGCACCCATGGATGTACTTTCGCTTTCTGTGGATTTGCCTATTCTGGACATTTCGTATAAATGTCATACAATATATGGTCTTTTGTAACTGGCTTCTTCCAGTCAGCATAATGTGTTCAAGGTTCATCCATGTTGTAGCATGTGTCAGAATTTCATTCCTTTTTTATGGCCAAATAATACTCCGTTGTATGGCTATACCACATTTTGTTTATCCGTTCATCAGGCGAGGAATGTTTGGGTTTTGTCCACTTTTTGGCTAATATGAACACTGCTGCTGTGGACATCTGTGTACAAGTTTTTGTGCAGATGTATATTTTCATTTCTCTAAAGTGGAATTGCTGGGTCATATGGTAATTTATGTTCATCTTTTTGAGGAACTGCCAGACTGTTTTCCAAAGTGGCTCTACCATGTTACATGCTTATCAGCAGTGTTTGAGAGTTCTGATTTTTCCACATCCTCACCGACACTTGTTATTATTATCTGCCTACCAAGGTGTGTTCCTAATGTCCCCATTGAACATGTTGCTCTGGCCAAAAGCTTAAGGAGTCACACTTGTCAGTTCTCAGATCTTCTATCCAATTCATCAGCAAATCAACCTTACCATCAAAAGACTCCAAATCAAGGCTCCGTCATCGCCTTTTGACTGGTCTCCTTGTTTTCACTACTGTTCTTCTACAGTCACCATATATGATAACTAGGGTGAGGTTCTTAAAATGTAATTTTGATCACATCATGTTCCTGCTGAAAATATGCCAATTACTTACTTCTGCTCAAAACAAAATCCAGCCCCCTTCCTGTAGCCTACAAGGATCATGCGTGATCTGGCTTCTGGCTCTTACTGACACCTCTCTCCATTCCATTCCCTACACTAGAACCGTGGTGTTATTCTTGTACCCGCCAAGGACACATCCCTACCTCAGCCCCTGTGTCCTTGCTGGCCCCTCTGCCTGTAACACTGTTCCCCTAGGCCTTCACGCAGTTCACTTTTTCACTCCACCTTGGTAGCTGTGCAGATTTCATCTCAGATGTCTTCCCAGTACACCCCAGCTCAACTTCTTGAAGTTTCCAATTCCTTATGCATAAAGTGAGGGGACTGCACTAGAAGATGTGAAGTTTCTTCCAGGTCCAAAATGGATTCCATTACTTCATCCCCTCCCATGGTGACCTGTCTGTACTCACCAGAGTTTGGAGTGTGCTTCATAAGTTTTAAGAAGTCAAATGTTTTTAATACTCCATTTCAGTTGACCACGTAAATGGTTTGATCAACTTGAAGCTTCTAAATTATTTTCTTGGCAAATAATGGAATCCAAATGTACAGAAATTTAGATTTCAGTATTCAAGGTTGATAGCAAGGTATGGTACATTTAATAAGAGTTCTTAACTAGGGAGGAAAAAACATGTAAAGACTGTTTTATCAAGAAACCTAAAGCTGGCAAGATACCCATTTCTACAATTTCAGTTTTAGTGGGCTTGGGAGCCTCTGAGTTTGAAGGCTTGAAAGGAACATTATAGAATTATCCAGCTCAACAGAAGAGTTGCTCATTCACTGACTCCTCAGTCCTTTGATGAAAGTCTATGTGCCAGGTATTTCAGGCCAAAGGGAAACAGCAAGACTAAAAACAAATGGACATTTACACAAAGGTAGAAATAGGACACAGATGCCATCCATCTTGATCAAACGAAGGAAGAAGGAGAGAACTAAGACATTTACCTGGATAGCACTGCCCTTCTCAACATTAAAGGGGGTAGAAAAGCAAATTTTAAATGGTAACCAAATACCAAGGCAGCTTCATTTTACCAATAGACAGAGAACCGGCCACCTCTGAGTTGGCTAGAGTTGGCTGTCAACTTCCATGTGAGTGACATCCCCGCAGCATGAAATCAGCTTCAAACAGCTGTACCCTCCACCTTTCTCGTAGTGCTGGCCATCGAGCTTCTTGCAGCCTGCCAGGGCATAGAGTTTCTACGCCCCCTGAGAACAACCACTCCTCTGGAGAAGGTCTATGACCTGGTGCGCTCTGTTGTAAGGTAAAGTCCAACAGGTCCCTGGATGTGACATCATTTCAGAACTGTGAACCCTGGCAGCAGTTCATGTTTGGCTGATAGTTTGATGTGCTTCCTCGGTAGGCCCTGGATAAAAGATCGCTTCATGGCTCCAGACATTGAGGCTGCTCACAGGCTGCTTGTAGAGCAGAAGGTAAGTTGGCCACTTGGCTTACTTCTTAGTTTTGGGTCATTATGGGAAAGCCAAGTGGGAGTGGGGACTGAAGAAATATTGTCTTACTCTCTTGTTTCCTGTCTGTTCCTTGGACGTGAACAAAAAGGAACTTAAGCAACTTCCAAGGCAACTAAAACGCTATTTGATAAACTCTTAAGTGTCCCATGTTGCATCCGAAGATTGACTATCTAGCGATTAGAAACTGAAATGACTTTAAATGGAGTGTGGGACAGGTATTCATGAGGAGAAAATGCGATGACAGGCTAATGGATCCCCTTCACCAACAATATTCTCTTTCGTTCAAAAGCATGTTCTCTTTCCGTGATGCTATCGCCACCCCCTCCAACCGGCCCAATGACTAAACAGACCTGAAGACAAAACAAAGCCCCAGGGTTTTACTTCAAAGGTCTGTGGGTCTGTCTAGCGCTGTGCTTTGTCCTACCCCATCACCCTGGGTGAGATACGGGTTCTCTTTACTGCTTATTTCCTCTGGCTTCATTGACTATAGATTTATCCAACAGAGTCAGATGCCTCATAGGCGGACTCATTTTTTAAATATATTTTTTAAAGTTCTTTGTCCTTTTGTTGTAATTTGTGGGTATCATGTTCTCTAGAATTTCTTGATTTTCCTTGGAACCATTGCTCTGCTCTTGGGGAACAATTTTTCCCTTTGATCTTCACACCTGTCATTCCTAAGTTGTGCCCTACACCCATTGAGGGGAAGCCCCTCATGTGCCAACTTTGGTGCTGGTAGAGAGGTGTGTGGGGGGTTAGCCTTTTTTATTAATTAAAATATACCTGACATATAACATTATATTTGTTTCAGGAGTACAACAGAATGATTTGATATCTGTGTATTTTGCAAAACGATCACCACACTAAGTCTAGTTAACATCTGTACATAGTTATAATTTCTTTCTCCTTGTGATGAGAACTTTTAAGATCTACTCTCTTAGTAACTTCCAAATATGCAATACAGTCTTATTAACTCTAGTCCCCCTGTTGCATATTCTATCCCCAGGACTTGTTTATTTTAAAACTGGAGGTTTGTGCCTTTGGACCCCGTGTACCCGTATCGCTCACCCTCTGCCCCCCACCTCCGGCAGCCGTCAGTCTGTTCTCTGTGTCTCTGGGTTCGTTTGTTGTTGTTGCTGCTGCTATTTAGATTCCACATACCATACAGATCGCACAGTCTCTGTCTTTCTGACTCATTTCACTTAGCATACTGCCCTCACAGCATTCAGGTTGTCACAAATGCCAAGAGTTCCTTCTTCTTTATGATTGAATAATACACACATTGTCTTTATCCGTTCATCTGTTACTGAAACCCAAATTCGGCTGCCAATCCCTTGAAAGACCAATATTCAAGAGATGAGTTTTGGTGGGAAAGGAGTATGAGCTCTATTCAGGAGGTCGGCCACCTGGGGAGAAGGTGGGCTCTTGTCCCAGAGCCCACTCCCGGTTTCTGCCAGGCACAGAGATATTTAAAGGGCTTAATCAGCTAAGGGAGTACAGCTGTCTGTGACATTTCTTGCCGACGTGCAGACTTGATGATGTCAGCTACAGAGTTATCTTGGTCCTTGGCGGTTGTCCAAGAAGTTCTAGTTTTTTGGTGCCCAGGGTGGGGGTCAGTTGAGCAAGGAGGTCTGGTTCCTTGGTACCCAGAGGTGGCACAAGAGTGTTCTGTTCTTTCTGCAAAGGAGGGCAAGAGCTACACATGTGCAAAGGGAAAGGAAAATCATTTATGTGTGTGGCCTTAAAAAAGAAAAACATTTGGATAAAGATTGCTGGGCTAATCAGAAAGCCAAGGCGGCTTCCAACAGACTTGCCGGCCTCTGGGGCCTGGGAAAGTTCTGGTCCTTCATTCCCCAAGGCCAGAGGTCTGCAAATCTCAAAGAAAGTCAGTTAATGCTGTTACAATCAAGGGCCTTAGGTCAGCAAGCAAGCCAAGTGTGTTACCTCGACTCAGGTTAACGCTTAAGACGGGCTGGAGCACTACTCTACATCCGTCAGTGGACACTCAGGGGCTTTCGCGTCTGGCTGTTCGTAAATAAAGCGGCAACGACCATGGAGGCGCAGGGGTCCTTTCGAGGAAGTTAGCCTTTGCAAGGATACACTTTCTAAGGTAATACAAAAGGATAGGAAATGCTCCTTGGTTGTTAGCAGCAAGCTGATAAAAAGCAGCTGTCAATCAAAACCAGGACCTGAACCTGAGAAGACTCGATGCCTGAAAGAGAATAGGCTGTGGGTGGAGCTACAGAGCAAACAAGGGTCTGAAGCGCTGCTTCTCAAACCGTCTCGTGCATATGAATCTCCTGGGGGTCTGGTTCCAGGGGAGGCTGATGCCGCTGGCCCACAGGTCACACCGGGAGCAGTAAGAGTGCGAGGAAATAGAGCACCTGGGTGGCTCAGCCGGTCACACGTCTGCCTTCGGCTCAGGTCATGATCCCGGGGTCCCGGGATCGAGTCCCGCATCAGGCTTCCTGCTCAGCAGAGTCTGCTTCTTCCTCTGCCCCTCCCCCAGCTCGTGCATGTGCGCGCTCTCTCTTTCTCGCTCGCTCTCTCTCAAGAATAAGTAAATAAAAAAATTTTTAAAAAGAGTGTAAGGAGTAGAGCACATGCGCCATGGAGACCCAGCAAACGAGGAAATCCACTGCCCTATTCAAAGCTTGTTCTAGAAAACGCACATTCATACCTTTGAGCAACTTTCCTTAATTCCGTCCACACTGAATTGTCCAGGTTTTATTTGTGTGTTGGCTTGTTTTGCTTCCGAAGAGTAAGCAGCTGAAAACCTCCCGGGTAACTTTAGAAAGGCTTTGGACTTTGTATTTTAAAAGCTGCTAATGCAACCAAAGACTAATGGACACAGATCGTGTGTCAAATGGCTCATAATGAAAGCAAGCAAACAGCTGCTACGTGCCTACTCCGCCCTAGACGTTTTGATCGGATAACACTGATGCTTACTGGCATGTGAGAACAATGTCATCAACATTCTGACTCTGTTTTATCCTTCTCAGGTTTGGGAGGTCGCTGCACCATATATTGAAAAATACAGAATGGAACATATTCCAGAATCCAGACCTGTTTCTCCAACAGCCTTTTCACTGGAATTTCTACATAAGAAATCCATCAAAATTCCAGAGTCCGAGGATCTTTAATGGGCTTTGTCATAGATTAGCAGCTCAGGTCCTTGGTTGAACAGCAAGCAATATCATGCTGAAGAAGAGGCCTGAGGACTTTCTTAAGTAGATCAATCCATTATATTGTTCAGTTCTGCTAAAACCTCCTTTGCTTAGGCTGGTGACAGCATTGAATTTGCTCACTCTAGCACTGTGTTCTTGTTGACCTGGTTTGAGACACAGAAGCTGTTTTCAGATTATAGGAGTTTTCTTTCTTCCTTAACAGTATCAACAGGCCACAGGCCATTTAACATTATCTGAATTTGAAACAGATTGATGATATTCTTTTCCAAAAACATTAGACTTTTGTGAATCTCTTTTTTTTTTATGGTTTGAAAAGCTCTCCACTAGATAACTGTGGCTGTTTGAATTATACCACGATATGATGAATGTTCCTTACAAGGCTTTGATCAACAACTTCTGAAGTCATAATTTGTCCTGAAGCTTCTCTTTCTTCTATTAATTGCATCATAGTATAGTCAATAGGTCCAACGAGGTTTTGTGTAAAGGAGTTTTGCTACTGGAGTGGCCCTTACTGATATTTATCAAATATCACTATACATCTCAAAAAAAAAAAAAATCTCAGATGCTTAAGCTGGAGTTAGAGGTTAGTATTATTACCTTCTTACTATGTGTTAGTACTTTATTCACAGTCCTTTAACAACCCTGCATTAAGAAGCCTCCTGTCCCACAGATAAGGAATCTTATGTTCAAAGGTAACCACCCCCTTCTCTGTAATGGTAATCCTTAAAAGGAGGAATTATTGACAAAGGTCGATGGGGCCCTGGGATGTGTTACCCAATCTGTTTTTTCCTCAAAAAAGAAGGCAAAGGGCCGTCTGGGATCATCTGGATGAAAGACGGGTTGGAGGAGCTCTTGGCTTCCCAAGGCTAACTGTGACTTCGCACCTACGTGTGCAAGGGCGTGCAAGGCACTCCAAGGGCGGGAGCCTGGGCCACGGCTCTAATACATCTACGGTAGCCCGAGGAAAGAACAGACACACTTGCCAGCTTGCTGACCCGCTTCCAGCCTGAAATGGGTCCAACGGTGTATTTCACAGTAGGGTTTCACTCCTTAGCTGGCACCCCGTCCCCAGGAAAAGGTGGAGACCGAAGTGAAAACCGCTGCCTACAGAGACTCGGTGACCGAAAGTGGGCCGAGGAGCCTGTCTACCGAAAGCCCTTCTGGGGACGCTGTCCTTTGCTAAAATGTCAACAGGCACGAATGAGGTTTCTTCGTGCTTAGCCACGAAGCCCAGTCGAGCCAGTAAACCCAGCGGTCTGGTGGCGGCTCTTCCCAGCAGTCTGGGGAGGACTGGATCCCCACGGGCCTCTGCGGTCTTCCGGGGCACTTTCTGATTGAGTCTTCGAGACAGCTCTCTGACAAACGGATTATCACATGCCTCCAAGAGAATGTCAAGGTAAACGTGGAATAAACCACGTCTCAGTTGTCTTACGTCGTCACACTGGTCTTAGATTTTTATAACAGAGTTGAGCGCCTCTTCAGGGAAAGCCTATTCTGGCTGCAGTTAATCAGGTTTCTGAAAGGTTTGGTCAGTGAATATTAGCACATCGCCGCGTGTCGTTAGAAAGTGTGGTTGAGGGCGCCTGGGTGGCTCAGATGGTTGAGCGTCTGCCTTCGGCTCAGGTCATGATCTCAGGGTCCTGGGATCGAGACCCGCATCGGGCTCCCTGCTCCTTGGGAGCCTGCTCCTCCCTCTGCCTCTCTCTCTCATGAATAAATAAATAAAATCTTTAAAAAAATTAAAAAAAAAACTTAAAAAAAAAAAAAAAAGAAAGTGTGGTTGATTCCGTTCTCCTTCCCGTGGAGTAGCAGCAAGGATTGGAGGCATCTCAATGTCCTCCCAGCAGGCTCACCCGGGCTTCTTCCCCTGCCGTCTCAGGGCAGCCAGAGGGCGAGCCCCACAGCATGAGGGCTGATAGACTTCTACAACGCCACGCTTGCTAATGTCCTGTTGGCCAAAGCAAGTCACCCTTTCCAGCCCAAGCTAGCCTGGGAGAGGAATACTCAATGGCATTGGCATGTGGTTTGCGGTCCGTTACTGTAACAATCTACCACGTATGTAAAATCAAACATAGAACCTGAAAAATTCGAGACACTTTTCATTACTACTTTAAACTTTAGTCTTATCTTTGTGTCTGGTCACTGGATTATTATCGTTTTATTAAACCTTCTCATTATCTCATGACTAGCATGGTCATTTTGCCTTTTGGGGGTTATTTGGTTAAAGGTATTAATTTATTAAATGTAAACATTAGAAATACACCAAAAATCAAAGCCAAGAAATGTGTTTCAGCCCGCAGCGTAGGCCTGGTGAGTTACAAGGTGTCGCGTTCCCTTTGCTTAGTGATCAGTGCCAATGAGACAGAGGCGACTTTTCCTGGAGGCTCTGAGAAAATGTTTTCTCTCCCGAGAGCCACAGTAGCCGGGCTTTCTCATGCACCTGTTTGAGGTGAGTGAGGAGGAGGCATAGAGCACCCAGGGCTGTTGACAGCCCGCCCAACCCACTGGGGAAGCTGGCCTTGGGGTGATGCCAAAGCAGAGGGAAGGAAGGAATCTGAGTCTTCAGCATTATTGAGCTGCTGGAAAAACCCGCCCTGAAGCCTGTCCTTCTGGTGAATTTCCAAGGGTGAGCTAATATACTTCCTCATTTCTATAAGCCGATTTTAGTCAGATTTTGAAATCCGTAACTGTTGGCATCTTCCCTCCCTCAGCTCTTTCTGAGGTGCCATACTGGTACATCAATATCCCATGCAGTCCTGTATTCAAAGACTTCATCTAGTTGGGAACGTGAAATGGCCATTACTGTGCCAAGCGTGTGTCCTAGAGGAAAGCACCATATAACCACAGCACCTTTGGATCATCAGGGAGGCTGCCTGGGAGAGGTGACTGAGCTGGGTTTTGAGTGTTGGCAGTCAGAGAGAGAAGGGAGGAAAAAGGAGAAATGTAAGCTAAACGTCAATGTCAGAAGACATCTGTGCCAGGAAACCAATTCTCCATTTGTCCATTTCTATCATTAAATAAATGGTGGCCAAGATGGCCCTGGTCTTCGCCCTCATAGCTTATAGCTTAGGTAGGCAGTAGGGCCAGAGGATTAAACAAACAATGGCAATGTGCAAGGAGGAAGATGGGAAGATTGAGACGTAAGTAGAGGCCAGATCATCAGCAAGAGCATGAGAATTCATGTTAATGGCACAGGAGGGGAAACAAAACTACGCACAGGACACCTCAGATCTCGAGGGTGGGTGAGCCAGGACGGGTTGCCGTGGCTTATTGGTGGTTTCTACACTCTGGGTGCCAGGTTCCTGATGCCTGCAGCAGCTGTAACAGAACCACTTGGAAAAGATGTGCCTTCGTATTTTGGAATAACTTTCCACCGGATAAAAATCTGAGGGGCTGGCATCGACTTTATCCTTTAACTGTTTACTGTAATAAAGACCAAGATGCTCATGCTTGGGGGGAGATCTGGCAAAAACAATTTAAATTTTAAAAGTACTGTGTTTCACCAGAGTTCCTTTTAGGAGAACGCGCTTTTAATACGCCCTGGCTTTGGCTCTACTCTTGAAAGTCCGTTTTACCGCCCTAATTGGATTGTAAATTCCCCGAAGGCAGGACCCTGTCTAGCACTAGAATTTCAGAGATGGAGGGAATCCAACCTCTACAGATAAAGAGTTCAAGAAGAAATCAAAGGCCAGATGTCAAGCCGCAGATGTGTGTTTCTTCCAGCATGCCACGTGGCCTCACCTTTCTCCCATGGCATCTGGTGCGTGCACCCTCAATTCAGTGGGGGTGATACTGCGCACAATGAGGCAAAAATTGGTTCTTGGGATGCGGAAGAACTTGCATATTATGATGGTTTGTGGTCTTTTTCCAGAGCTCAACCCTATCTGATAAAATCTTATTCTGTAGGGAGAAATTTAAGTTTTCTCCTGGTAGGGGGGGTGGCTTGATAACTTTAAAAGGTTGAGAAAAGGGGCGCCTGGGTGGCTCAGTTGGTTAAGCCACTGCCTTCAGCTCAGGTCATGATCCTGGAGTCCCGGGATTGAGTCCCACATCGGGCTCCCTGCTCGGCGGGGAGTCTGCTTCTCCCTCTGACCCTCCCCCTACTCATGCTCTGTCTATTTCATTCTCTCTCTCAAATAAATAAATAAAATCTTTAAAAAAATAAAATAAAAGGTTGAGAAAAGAAACACTGATCTAGCCCAATGGGGAGCACACAGTAAGGGTCTTCACATCTCACTTAACTGCCTGTTGTCAAAGCTTTCCACCTGGACTTCTAGCACCCGATACCTCCTACTCTCTCCACCAAAGGACTGGTTCAAGGTATTTTGCCAGAGTCCACTCATACAACACATGTTTGAGTGCCTACTGTGTATGCTAAAACCAGATTAATTTTTTTCTACAATACTCTTGTCCTGGTCCTAACTTGTTCAGACATTTTCAGTGGCTTTTCCTGAAGAATGAGGTTCCTACTAGTGAGGCTGACATTCAAAGCCTTGTGAAATCTGACCCAGCCCTAGCTCCCCAAGGAGCTAGGAGGGTTCATAGATGATCTTCTGAACACTTCATAATGTTTCATCCTGGAGCCTCTCTCTCTCATCAAAATCCTTCCAACCCCCAAAGTGAAGAAGGGCAGCCCACCTCTCCACTCAACCATGGAACTGTTTCTTTGGTTTTACTTTTCCAGTGTATTCCCCCATGAGCATCATCCTTTGGCATTATATTAAGGAATTCATATGCTCTTTTCAATCCCCAAAACAAGTATTTTCCTTAACACTGCCTTCCTGGGTTGGCCTACTTAGTGTGTTTTAATTAAGTGATTTTCACTGTGACTACCAGTATGTTTGTACATTCATGAATTCATTTACTAATCACCTGCTATGAACCAGTCACCACATTTAGATCCTGGCGCATGAGGAGGGCCCTGCCCTCTACTAACTTACGTTCTAAAGGGAGAGTTAAGCCACAGTGCCATGAAGGACGGGCACACGGCAGGGGAGGGACTAGCTCTGATTTCCCACACAGAGAAGAGCGGGAAAGCAGTCCAGGTAGAGGGAACAGTGTTGCAAAGCCTGGAACAGCAAAAGCAAACGGTGTTTTGAGGCACAGTGTGAAAGCCGGTGTGGCTAGGGTCTAGACCGCAGGCTGCGGCACTTCTCAGACTTTAACAGGTGTACAAATAACCTGGCCGCTGGTTAAGACACAGATTCTGATTCAGCAGGTCTGGGGTGGGGCCGAGGTTCTCATGTCTAGCAAGCTCCCAAGTTGCAAGGGCTTACAGGACACTGGCCTGGGAGGACTAAGGCTGTTCTGGGTGGGTATCTTCTTCTCCTTTCATCCGAAAAAGACATTAATGCTATTTGTTTAAAGTGAATGTCTCCTAGAGGGAGAATAAGATGCACTTCACCTTCTTATTCCATAGGTATAGAGATAGACTTCTGTGTTTGAACGGACCTCGTATTTAGTTTTAGCCTTTATATCTATCGCCTGCATCCCAAACTCCTACAATTGAGTAGGTGCTTGGTCACAGGGGAGGGCGACCATGCACCTCCCACACCCCCTCAAGACTCCTTACCCAAGCATATGAGGGACAAAGCTCCGATGACCCCATGTTACTGGACAGTGACAGCAATGTGCACTGTCACCCATAACCTCTCAACAAGGAGTATTTGATTTAAACGGAATACAGTTAAGCCTCATTGATTCAGCCATTTTTAACATGAAATGGGTGATAATTTGGTTAATCTTTACTTCTCAAATCATTTATTCATAAATAGGACAAAGTTTAATAATACCATTGTGATTATAAGGATGATTAAACATTGAAAAACATTTCAAGTAAATTCATATGGCTTTCGAAACACCTATTTATATCATCATCCACAATTTCTTTATGTGTAATTATGTAATTTGTTCATTTCCTAAGAAGCTGTAATAGGTAATACCACCAATCTACTTCCGGGGCTGGAAACAACAATAATAGTGACAATACATATTTATTGAGAGCTTTAAAAATTTTGTTATACATTTGTAATGTGAATAATCAAACTCTTAAAAATGATTTTTAAAAATTACATTATCAGATTTGGTCCAAATGCATCCATTCTAGGAAGGCCCCCGTCTCCATGTATAAAATGACTTTTTTTTTTTTTAAGATTTTACTTATTTATTTGACAGAGAGAGGCAGCGAGAGAGGGAACACAAGCAAGGGGAGGGTCAGAGGGAGAAGCAGGCTCCCTGCCGAGCAGGGAGCCCGATGCGGGGCTCGATCCCAGGACCCTGGGACCATGACCTGAGCCGAAGGCAGACGCTTAATGACTGAGCCACCCAGGCGCCCCTAAAATGACGAGTCTTGAACTCTTCTCTGAAGCACTACTCCTGGAGTCAAGAAGAAATTAGAAATAGAAGGACACCCTACCTCAGGGGACACCCATGCATTTGAAGAGCTTATAGAAAGGCAACCTGTGTGGGAAAGGACAAACCAGCTGCTTATAATGGAAGGCTGCATTTGCTTAACTGGGGGCATATCACTTGGATTTCTCACCATCCCATAGTTTAAAAACTGAAACTTGAAAAGCACAAACAAAATGGGAGTTTCAAGCCGTGTCTACCTAACTGCCAATTGCTTTTCCCCACGAGGGCATTCTGATGATACTCTACCGTATTAATCTTCAAATTATTTGTAATAAATCTCTGTGAAATGATTTAATGTTCTGAGATTATGATCCAATTGATTTACCTGCTTATATGTCCAGGTGCACATGTTAAATTAAAAGAAATTAATGACTTGGTTTTTTTCAAGTGGATTAACAAAGCACTGAAATATATTTAAGTGACATCACTCTGGTAAATTACTATGGTATTTTAACTTTTACTGCAACTGCATTGACTTATATAGCCGAAAGGTCTTCTCTTTCCTTTCAGATCTTTCATTTTTTATAGACGACTTTTCCTTTAGCTACAACATATTCAATTAATTCATGATGGCCTCCAAACTGGTAAATCAAATGTTCCCATCTAGAAAGAAATCAAACGTACTTTAATGCATACAAGCCAAAATGATCACTTTGTCAATAAATGCTAATTTAGAAATACATTCTCTAAAAATTTCTTTATACCCTGTCATTGATATTCGGGCTTTTTAAAAAAATAGTAGATTACTATGATAACTAGCCTGTGACTTAAATATTCTTTAATGGTATTGTTGAAGTATTTGACCTTAAAATATTTGATCCGATTAAGCGATATACAAAAGGCGCCCCAGCATTATTTTCTTTTTTTTTTAAGATTTTATTTATTCATTCAAGACACACACAGAGAGAGAGAGAGAGAGAGAGAGCACGAGCAGGGGGAGAGGGAGAGGGAGAAGCAGGCTCCCCGCTGAGCCAAGAGCTGGACATGGGGCTCGATCCCAGGACCCCGGGATCATGACCCGAGCCGAAGGCAGATGCTTAACCATCTGAGCCACCCAAGCGCCCCAGCATTATTTTCAATAGAGTGAAGAGTAGAATTACAGAGTCGCTTTCTTCAGTTGAATTTGAGGACCAAAGAATGCAGTAGACCTGCTAGGGTCAAGGATTTATGACTTCCAGATTTAGAAAAATAAGACTCAAATTGTTATATCGGAGACCCAGCTGGCAGCCGACTGTGTGTGAGTAACACGAACCCAGGAGCAGGAAAACGGAAACGAGGCTTTTGGGATCTGGTAGGAGTGAGAAGCCAGAGAGGTAATGAATCAGACGCGGGTGACCAGCCGGAGTTGGAACATGCACGGCCCAGCACCAGCCGTAGGTCAGAACTCCAGCAGAAAAACAAGAACACAAGCCAGGGGGCACGAGTCCAAAGTCCGGGTAAACAGAACAGAAACCTGGCAATCTAGGACAGATGGGAGACAGATGAAGAGACAGGAGAAGCTGGTCTGTCTACCCTGTGTGGTTTAGGACTCGTGGGGAGACTTGCTGGTTAGAAAGGGGTGAGGATAAAGGAGATTGGGGAGCTTGTGGGCCGACACAGAGCCAGATGCTAATATTGAGCAGAAAAGCCATTCAAACCCAGCCTACATATTACGAGGGGCACAACATAAAATAGCTCCGTTGGGAGAACACTCGCCTGGACGAGTTGATGATAATGAGATCTCCCTGTTTGCCGACTTCCAGAGATCCACGTGTGTGCGATTTTCCCAGGGCATAAGCTGCGTTGATGGTGGCAGCAGCCAAGGCTTCAGCCATGGACATTCCCATGTTCACGCAGGCCAGGTGCATGACCACTGGCTAAGGCAGGGAAGAACCGTATTCGAGGAACGGAACAGAATGGTAACTGCTACTCAACACAGCACAACCAATAATGGAGATTAAATGTCTGGGAGGAACTGGCTAAACTGGTACGAGAACATTTTAATTTACGTGTACAGATTCTTATGCTTTGTTAAAGATTTCTCTATTAGAGAGATTACCACCCCCACCCCCGGGTATTGAGGATTTATTGACAACTTTTCAAGACCACTGGCTATGTAAGATGAAAGCGCACCTCCATGCTTATTTACTAAAACTTCTTTGAGCTTGTGTTATCCTCCAAGACCGGAGGGAGTTATCATCAAACCACAACGCCCAAGGCTGCCTTAAAAAAATTCCGCAGATAGAACTTTCTCTCCTCTCTCTAGGCCTAGAGGCATTCGTGTGGCACAGAACTATCCGATGACCCTGCTGTCTGCACTTTTTTTCCTGCTTCACAAGAAAACCGTTTCTTAGATCTTTGGTACATTTGAACAGTTAGTGAACTATTTTTAAATTATTCATACATGTGGCGGAAGACGGTTTCTCTCCTTAGAAAGTCACATTAAAAATAATTACCATTGAAAAGCAATATGCATTCGGGTTGAAATCGCTGCCCAAAGCAACGATTACCCCTTCATCCAACATCTTCCTAGCGCGAGGCTGCTTCAGTCTAAGAGGAGGGGAAAAGAAAGAAAGATGTCAGTCTCCGGAAGCAGAGCTTCGGCAGATTAGGTATTCGGAATGGAAGCCAACTTAAGATATCCAACCCCTCTGTGTTCTGGAAGAAGAAAGAGACACTCAAGGTTAAGTGATGAGTGGTGAAGTCAGGTGGAACCCAGGACGCCTGATTTTTATCTGCTTTTGAAATGACTTGCCCATGACTAATTTCTTTAATTTGGGAGTGTTTATCTTAGCATTTTTTTTTTAATTTTAGCAATCTTTATATACTTTCAGAGATTCTTGCTAAGGAAGAAAAATATAACTTAGTTTTTTTTCAAATGTAACACACTTTTTTTTTGACTCCCAAATATAAACAATGAGGTTAAAATAATGCTATTTTTATTAACTTCCATTTTGCAATTTTTTTTTTTTTTATTCATCTCTCTCCCCCTCCTTGGGGGTGGGGAAGGGTCTCAAACATTTTTGGTAGGCCCTTTAAAGTCTTGAAGGCCTAAGAATCTAATACATAAAATGTCTGTGCTTCTTCCTGGGTTGCGTGTCTCCTTAATCTCCTTGGCAAAATATTGTTCTTTAGGACATGACTCAAAAGTTATGTCAGGGATAAACAGAGCCAAACACTAGCTAAAAGGGTGAAGACAGACTGTATTCAGTAATAACTACTGCAAAAGGGAAAGGGTCCAGTGTGGTCTGGACTCAATTTTGATTTGTGCAGTGGTAACCGGGCATTTTAAAGAAAGAAAGAGGAAGTCGGGAGGAAAAAGGGGCGGGTCCTTGAGAAGACAATCCTGGGTGGTAGAAGATTTATATCTTAAAGGAGCAGAGAAAGGATTTATAATTGCAATTACAACTGCAATTTGTAAAGTAACTGCTCTAAGAGGAAGTCCAGGGGCCTATCTGCCAATCAGTGGGTTTTGCTGGAAAAAACAGTAAATTCCCCTGGCAGGCTGGGCTTTCTCAGGCAGGCATTGTAAGGGGGCCTGGGTCATCCTAGGCAGACAGCCCTGAGCTTTCAGAAACTATGCTAGTGTTTATTCAAGGCTCACAGTGTTGGGGGGAGGGGAATAGATGAAAGCCGTTGTCTGAGAGTCTACAGGTTTATAGGCCAAAATGGAGGCCCTCGAAACATTCACGGTCGATGACTGACAATTGGCAGGCCTACCTAAGATAATGTTCCTCAACCAGGACAATGTATGAGAGGAGGCAGGTGAAGCAGGGATAAGAGTGAGGAAAGGTAGAACTTAAAATCTCCCCACAGTTCATTCTTTTTTTTTTTTTTTTTTTAAAGATTTTCTTTATTTATTTGAGAGAGAACACAAGAGGGGAAGAGAGGGAGAAGCAGGCTCCCAGCTGAGCAAGAAGCCCATCTCGGGGCTCAATCCCAGGACCCTGAGATCATGACCTGAGCTGAAGGCAGACACTTAACCCACTGAGCCACCCAGGCGCCCCTCCCTCCCACAGTTCATTCTGACGGCCTCGCCTCCCCTCCCCTTCCAGAGATATTTAAGGAGGAAAAAAAAAAAAAGTGAGGCTGTAGACGTATCAAGGGAGTTCCAGAAAAACTGAGGTAAATGTATCCTGAATAAATTTAAACAGTATACACAAAGATGCGTACAATAATGATTAAAGGAAGTGGCATAAGGCCACTGTTACTCCAGAAATGAGAGTCAAGAGAATTCAGGGCCCGGCAGGGAGCCCTGCAAGTTGCTCCTGTTGGAGAGCTCAGAAAAATAGCGGAACAGAGAAGCCAGAGAGAAAAGTGGGGCCTTCTCTGCAGTGTTTCCTGTTGTCCAAATTGTATGGTCAACCCATCCTGCGGTGAGCACAGATGGCCGCCGCCTCTGGCGTAGGGACAAAGTTCGGGCTTTTATTGCTGAGCCGCCCTTCACAGTACAAGTCTCAGATTTTTGCTCCATCTTTAAGAGATTCAAGGGGAGGTAAAGGAACCCTTTTTTGTCAAACATTATTCCTTGGGTGATGGAAAATTAACCAGAGTAAGTATTGATTGATGACTTTGATTGATGACTACTGAGACTTGCTGGAAATGCCAAGATTCCAAGAATGGTTATTGATTGGTATTTCCTGGTTGCAATCTACATTATGTCTACTCTTTAAATTAAGAGAACAGTAATAATAAGAGAAATGTATAATATTACCCCTATGTGTATAACATCATAATATATTTGAGAAAAGTACTGCAATATTCCTCTCTTCTCTCTTATAAAAGTTACTTGAAGGCGCCTGGGTGGCTCAGTCAGTGAGCGTCTGCTCTTGATATCGGCTCAGGTCATGATCTCAGGGTGGTGAGATCGAGCCCCCTGTCAGGCTCCGCACTGGACGTGAACAATCTTTAGATATTCTCTCTCTCCGTCTCCCTCTGCCCCCAGCTCACGCGAACTTGGGAGCGCCCTCACTCCCTCTCTCTCTATAAATAAACAAATAAATAAATATAAAAGTTACTTGTAGCCTGGCTTTTCCATCCCTGAGGCAGAGTGTCTCAACCTTGTCACAGTTCGTAATTGTGGCCGGATAATTCTTAGGCAGGATAATTCTTTGTGGTGGGAGGTGGTTCTGTGCGCTGTGGGACCTTTAGCGGCTCGAGCCTCTACCTACTAGATGCCAGTAGCGCCCCCTGGTGGCGACAACCAAACCGCAGTCATAAAGATGGGCCCGGGACTGGGTGTATTCATTCCATAGAGGGCAAACAGCAAAACTCCTGGGAAGATTTCACAAAACATACTTAGACGTCTCCTCCTTCCTCCCACCCCCGGGGATTTATGAGGACTGTGGGGCCCACTTGCGTCCTCTTAGTAAAAAACAGCTCCTTCAGATTCTGAACACTGCTTGATATCCCTAACATCTGATGCATGTTTTTTAAAGTAGAAAGCCTATTTCTTTATTTCTAGTCATAAAAGTAATGCATATTGATTTTTTAATTGGAAAATTCCAAAAATGAGGGGGAAAAAAAAAGAAAGAGAAAGGTCCACTCTTCCCAATAATCTCCCTACTCAACGGCCATTTGGGTCTAAGCGCTTTCCTGGACCTCACTCCAGAACTGGCATCTTCCATGAGCTCAGTTTTCCTGATCTGCATTTTTAAGGAATGTGGAAGGGCAATGAAATAAGACTTAGGCCTCTGGGTCTGTGTCCTCGTGGCTGTCACCCCCCAGGGCAGCTCACCTCAGCATGTAGGCCGTGGTGGGCAGAAGGATGGCTGAGCACCTGGCCATTGCCATGGCAACGATGCCCTCATCGCTCGCTTCTTCCAGGTGACTGATCGCCTGGGCTCCCAGCTCAGCCCCGAGCTAAACGGAACGGGCAGAGAGAAAGGTTTCACCAACAGCAACAACAATCAACAAAGGGCCAGAACATTGGTTTCCCTGCAAAACTAAGCAGCACTCTTTGTCATTAAAATGGGTTGGCAACTGCCTCTCCCCAGCGCAAGCCCCCAGAGGGGTAAAAGGTTTGTGATGGACATTCATTTGAAAATTGGCTCGTGTGCTACTTCAAAAACTATCCTTAAACCCAAGTGCTTACTGGGGCGCCTGGGTGGCTCAGTCATTAAGCATCTGCCTTCGGCTCAGGTCATGATCCCAGGGCCCTGGGATCGAGCCCCGCATTGGGCTCCCTGCCCGGCAGGAAGCCTGCTTCTCCCATTCCCGCTCCCCCTGCTTGTGTTCCTGCTGTCACTATCTCTCTCTCTGTCAAATAAATAAATTTTAAAAAATCTTAAGAAAATAAGTCTGGGCTCAGCTGTTAGAATAAAACCAGGAGGAGGTAATGCTATGATGATAATGAGAACATGGCATTAAAGTGGGTTTCTTCTCAGCGTGACACATTTACACACACACACACACATACACAGTGCCCCAGGCTGAAAGGTGATTCTGTTAAGCATTCCAAGGAAAGGGAAAGGAGACTCATTGTTGACCTTAGCCCGTGGCCCAGGGAGGCAGCGATGCCCACACCAGGGCAGGAGGGAGCCGGCCCCTCGTCAGCAGCTAGCTCGGGTCTAAGAGCATTCTGGTTTGGTGCTCTTGGGAGTTGGATGCTCCACAGACTCTGCTCCCCAGGCAAGCTTCCTTCTAACCTTGGAATCACCTTCACTTTCCCAAACTCGATTTGGTCATCCCAGGTATTGACCTCTGTTTAATTCACCGGTTCACTCTCTACAACCAGAAGTATCTTGTTGACCACCTAGTTCACATTCATTCAACAAACATTCCACAAATATTTACTCACTAAAGGCCCCCTGTCTACCAGGCCACTGTGCTAACCTCCAGGGATAAGGCTGTGGAGGCACAGGGACAGTCCAGGAGGGATCTCAGAGACAATTTGAACATGGTGGGACAGGCACAGGGAGGGACTGTAACTCATTCTTGAGAGGTTTGGAAAGGATGCCAGAGAAGTGGTCGCTAAGAGGAAACACGGAGCGGAGTTAGAGTTAGCCAGGCAAGGGGTGTTCGGATGAGAGGAGGCACATCCAGAGGCGTGGGGTATCGGGTGTCCTAACGCTATTTATGGTGGCTGGCCATGGTCAAGAGGGCAGGGGAAGGGACGGGGGAGGAGAGAAAGAGGAAGATGGGAGGCAAGCAAGAGCTAGATCGGGGTAAGCCTATGGCTGCAGAGTTTGAAATTTGTCCTGCCAGCCCGGGTGAGCCTTTCAGTGCTTTCCAGCACCAGAGAGGAAGAGAAGATGCGCGGAGGGCAGGGATTCAAGTGCGGACAAGCTTGGACACAGGGAGAAGAGCTGTTGCAGGAGTCCAGCTGAGAGCCGCTGCTGGTGGTCTGAACTAGGCGGTGGGGGGAAGAGAAGTGGACCTAGACAGACTCAGCAGGCAAACCTGGAAGCCTTGCTTGTTAACTGAAATGTGACAGGGGAGGGGGTGAGGAGACAAAGTGACATCCAAGTTTTTCTCTTAGGCAATCCGTACATAATGGGGTCATTCACTGGGCAGGAAACACAGGACCAGATCTGGAAGCGATATTAAGAGATCACATTGGACGTGTTGTGGTGGAGAAACGTGTGGAGTGTCCACATCTGGTTTATGCCCCAAGGGCAGTTGTTTATTTCACTCTAGGGCTTAGAGAGACATCTCGACTCACAACTGCGGGGGCTGTGTCTGTCTTGTTCACTGCTGAATTCTCAGTGCCTGGCACATAGCACACACTCAAATATTTGTTGAAAGCATGAATAAATGAATCTGAGCAAGACTCAGAGATCAGAAGAGCATCCTGGACTATTAACGGTACGCTCTAGCTGCCACAGACCCCAGCAGCTACGTGTGCAACTCGCCGACTCTGCCAGTGTGGCTTTGTGTGCCAACCAAAATAGGGCACGGATTTGCTAAACAAGATCACAAAAGTGCTTCTTTTTCTACTAATCCCACCAGCCGGTGATCATACAAGTCAATGAGCAGCAAAAAAGTAAATTTCTAACAGAGGTCCGGGATTCCAAGGCTCTACCGGACCAATCCACACATTGTTCAAACAAATTTCCCCATTCTCTGTCTTTTCAGAAGGCTACTCCCACCTCTGAACAAACTAAGTTTTCCATAGCATGAGTGTTGACAAAGGAAAAGCAAAAGGTCAACCACACCTCGGCAGCCTTCATCGGATGCAGCTCATCCCCATGGAAGTTAAGCTGTAATCCCATCTCTTTTCCACTTTGAAGAATCCTTCTGGTGGAGCTGAGATCAAAGACGCCCTTCTCACAGAACACATCTATATTGTCCACATGGATTTCCCCACTTCTGCCAAGCTCTTTCAGGTGCGGGAGGTGGCTATTGATGATTTCATCAGCAGCCTCTGGAGCAGTCTTTCCTCTGGGGGAAGAACATGAGATTACATGGGGGGAAATTTCTTTTTTTTTTAATTAAAGAAAGGGTTTTCTGGCACTCGAAGAATCTCACAAACTATGGGCAAATGACCTCAAGCCTCAAGAAGGTAGAGAAATAATCAAAGCAATAACTCAAGAGTCTTAACAATGAGGACACAGCAGAGATGTTGGCAAGACTTCTGTAGGCACTGACTGTACAGAGACTCAAAGGGCTCATCCATTTCTGGCCCAGCCGTGTTGCCTTCGAGAATGTCAGCAAGGCCAGCCGGCTGAAAAACGGAATCTGCTTGCCAAGGACACTTAGAGGGCATCCTGGATGGTTCCCTAACAACACAACTGTGTGCTCCTTAGCTGGGCCCTCGTGATAACTCTGCCTTTTTCTTCTTCCACACTGTTTCTAGAAGCATCTGCCTAAGGCTTCTTGTCTCACCATTTGGAACTATGGGGAAAGAGGATTGTGGGAGGCCCTGAAATTCTAAGATTCTGCGGTAGTTATAGATCAGAAAGGGCTGGGCTTTTGAAGTCAAATAGACACAGAGCTCTCCTACTTGCTGGCTATGTAACTTTGGACACGTCATGTAGCCATCATTTGGCATCCTCTGAGCTGCAGACTGTATCGCTGGAGATCAAGACACAGACCTCAGAGACTCACTGGCAGATGGAGAAAATTTCTGTAAAACTTTAGTCCTGTATTTGGCACACAGAAGTCTCTCGCTCAGCAAAAACCATTTTGGTGGGAAGACAGACGTGAACCGTGAGGAGACAGGCGCTCACATATGCTGTTCCCAATTCTCAAGACAATCATATAGAATTATGTGTTATTTAGCTATTTTACAGATGTTCAGAAAAGTTGAGTGATGCCCTCAAAATCATGCAGTGGGAAAGTAGCAAAGCTGGATTCAAACCCAGGTCTGGTACAGCTCCAAAGCCTAAGACTTCTCTACCATGTTACACTGCTATCATCCACCTTATGTTCCGTTTGAAAAAGAAAAATGTTTTCTATAGATGGATGTCCCAAAAGTCTCAGTGCAGTTTTAAGTTTTAATAATTTCAGAAGGACAAATGCTAAAAATGTACAAAAACATCATTGGAAATATTAAGTATTTATGTTTCTTTTCTACTTAATTAATTTTGTGAATTTTTAATAATAACTTTGTTAATTTTTTATTTTCTCTGATTGAAAATGGTAAACAAAAAATTAACATTAAACTTATTTTTCAAATTGTGTGAAACTAAATAAATGTAAAAATATATGTTATGAAACTTTCAAGTAATTTCTGTAAGCCTGTAGCACTTATGTATCTAAGTTATCAAAACTCAAAACGGCACTAAGACTTTGCCCTGTTAATTTTCAAGTCCTGGATTTTTTTTTTAAGGTTTTATTTATTTATTTGAGAGAGAGAGAGAATAAGAGCAGGGGAAGGGAGAAGCAGATTCCCTGCTGAGCAGGGAGCCGGATCAGGGGTTAGATCCCAGGATGCTGGGATCATGACCTGAGCCAAAGGCAGCCACTTAACCGACTGAGCCACCCAGGTGCCCCCAAGTCCTAGATTTCTTTTGAAACTTTTAGTTCTGGAACTGTGGGCCTTTGGCTCTAGAAATTCCAGGACAGATAAGATGCAGATGCAGATGCAGAAAGGACAGAATTCTCTACAAGAAAGCTATATAGGAGAAACTTTAAATAAAAGGAAATCTAAAAAACATTTACAAGAAAACAAACATGTTTGTTGCTAAACAAACAGATGAACGAAAATAAAAACTATTCTGAATCATCTTGACTTAAAGATTTGATCTATCTCCTACAGAGTGTTACTTTTAATCTCTAAAGTGCGATTATGTGGTCATGGGCAACTATTTAAAGTAATATCTGTTATTTTAAAGTATCTAGTAGGGGGCATTGCTTTCTGTTAACCGAAAGAATTTTGAACATCTCTTCCTCCTTCATCATTAAGGGACTAGCAAACAGATGGGTCTGGTGGGGATCACCTTCCTAAAACCACCCTTGTAAGGGGCGCCTGAGTGGGTCAGTTAAGCGTCTGCCTTCAGCTCAGGTCATGATCCCAGGGTCCTGGGATCGAGTCATATATCGAGCTCCCTGCTCAGTGGGGAATCTGCTTCTCCCTCTCCCTCTGCCCCTCCCCCCTGCTCCTGCGCTCTCTCTCTCAAATAAATAAATAAAATCTTCAAAAAAAAAAAAAAACCACCCTTACGAGATGACTATTACAATCAGAACACCTTTCTAACGGCTTCTACTGAGCTCTCTCTGCAAGAACTAAAGTTCGGATGCACCTCCACTCCCCCCTCCCAACCCCCCCCCCCCGCCAACACATCCCCACTTAGGTACCAGCTGACACCTTCCTTCTTTGTTTTCAATGCCCCCTCAACGCCCCAAGTCAAGCGCGCAAGCTGAGGTTACTTTGGCACCGAGTGAGCCCCGCAGTAGGTGGCTGAGATGCCTATGGGCAGCTGCCGCCGGGCACGCTCAATCACGCGCAGCATCTTGAGCTCTGCCTCCAGGTTGAGGCCGTATCCGCTCTTGCACTCCACCAGCGTGGTCCCCGCCCTCATCATGCGCTGCAGCCGCTCCTGGAAGGAGCAGAACAGCTCCTCCTCCGAGGCTTGGCGAGTGTGCTCCACGGTGAAGTTGATGCCTCCTCCAGCTCGGTGAATATCCATGTACGTGGCTCCTGCCAACTGAACACAGGGCTCCCCCTAGGCTGGGCAAGGGCGGGAGGTCGCAGGCAGCTCCACAGAACCTCCACCCGGAGTGATGTTCAAAATGCTATGTCAGGGACACCAGCAGATCAGAAAGGATGCTGGGGTACATGGCCATGAAGCCCCGACCCTGCCAGGGCATCTTAGGAAGGACAGGGGAGGGCAGAAATGAGAGAAGTCAGGTGGGGAGCACTTAGGGTCTCACGCAGCAGTGGCAATTTACCAACCAGCCCAGAAGTATTTCAGTATTCTGACGACCCAGCTGGCCCCAGTGTGCACCAGCTAAGTCTCTGTCTACCCCTAGCTCCTATGAGAAAACAAAGCTTAGGCAATTCGGGAACCCCACTGCAGTTATTCCAAATATCCACGAAAGAGCCCCGGGGGGGTTCCACCTCTCCGTGTCTGGCTACTAGAGTTTGGGGTCTGACCTCTGTCACTCAAGCAAAGAAGCTCTTCCTGGGATCCCACTGGGCTCCAGTTACTCTGGGCAGCAAGGAGTGCGGCACAAATGAAGTATACCAGCCCGGGTTTTGCCAAGGTGAGCTGGAGAACTCACCCCGCACCCTTCCCTTCTCTGGACCTCATGCTTCCCATCTATGTAGTGAGATGCTTGGACTGCAAATCTCTAGGGTTGCTTTTTGGCTCTGCAATTGTGTGCTTTAATAAAGAAGTCTTAAAAACAGCTCTAGTTTGTTGAAGAAGGTACCCAGTGTCTGAAGAAAATTCTTAGCTGTTAGGGTATACACTTGAAAAAAAAAAAACAATGTGAAGAAAAGACATGGAGAAACCTTAAATGCATATTGCTAAGTCAAAGAAGCCGATCCAAAAGGCTATGTACTGTATGAATCTAACTAGATGATGTTCTGGAAAAGGCAGTATGATAGAAACAGCTGGGGCGCCTGGGTGTCACAGTCAATTGAACATCTGACTCTTGATTTCGGCTCAGATCATGATCTCAGGTCGTGAGATCAAACTCTGCATCAGGCTCTGGGCTCAGTGCGGAGTCTGCTTGGGATTCTCTCTCTCCCTCTCCCTCTGCCCCTACCCCCCCATCTCTAAAATAAATAAATCTAAAAAAAAAAAAAGAAAGAAACAGTGAAAAGGTCGGTGGTTATCAGGGTTCAGGGAGGGACAGATGAATAGGCAGAGCACACAGGAATTTTAGGGCAGTTCAACCACACTATATGATACTATAATGGTGGATATGTGTCATTATACATTTGTCCAAACCCACAAAATGTGCAGCACCAAGAGAAAACATCAATAAGAACTATGGACTCTGGGTAACAGTGATGTGTCAATGTAGGCTCATCAGCTCTAACAAAGGTACCGCTCTGGTGGGGCATGTTGATCATGGGGGGAGGCTGTGCATGTGTGGGGGCAGGTATGTGGGAAATCTTTGTACCTCTCACTCAAGTTGGCTCTAAAAAATAAAATCTGCTCTAAAAATTAAAATCTATTAGAAAGAAACAATGTGAAAACGGCTCCAACCATGGATTTGAGGGTTGGCCCTGGCTAATTAATGACTTGTGACGTAGGCTACACTTTATGTTTCTCAATAAGTCTCATTTTGGGGGGGGGGGAAATACAAGACTTAATTTATTTTTATGATTAGCAATATATTTTTCCAAGTTTGAACCAATGAATGGTGAATTTCAAACGGTATCCTGGAGCCCCTTCAAAGACCCCCCAGAGGTGGAGAAGTGAAATGGGAGAAGGGAAAGAAAGGAGGAACTAGTGAGCAAGGCAGCTCAGCTCTGTTTTTGGGTCTTAGGGGTTTTTTGGTAAGATTTTATTTATTTATTTGAGAGAGAAAGAGAGAGTGAGGCGGGGAGGGGCAGAGGAGGAGGGAAAGGGACAAGCAGACTCCCTGCCAAGTGCTGAGGCCAACCTGGGGCTCGATCCCAGGAGCCTGATATCATGACCTGAATCAAAGTCAGACGCTTAACCGACTGAGCCACCCAGGCGCCCCAAGGCAGCTCAGCATTTTTTTAAAGGGAGGATTCTAAAACATACATACATACACACATACATAAGGATTCTACAGCTAAAAATTTTTGAAAACTATTATAATGATTGCTGGGCCTGTGCAAAGTATTTGGACAGTTATAAGTTAGTTTTTTTGCAATTTATTTTCCATAGTCCAGGCCAGTAAAAATATCCATGAAAAAGAAATGTAGGCATATGTTGCAAAGCCTGATAGCCTACCAACTCTTTAGAAAGACTTGTCTGTATTTGTGCCTTATTTTGATTTGTCATCATTTACTGTAGTTACCTTCATTGCAAACTCGTGAACTCTTTCACCAGCCCATACTGGATGTGTGTGTGCATCCACCAAACCTGTAATCAATAAATCAAATCATCTTTAAAGCTGAGAAATAGAAAGCACTTAGATATCAGGCAGACTATCCCGTACCACTCTTGGGAAAGGTAGATGATGGTCAGCCATCTTGGAGGAGGGTGGGGGGAGGAGGAATTTGTCTGTAGGTTCCCTCCACAGACAGGGAACAAGAAGACTCTCAGCATGGCTGGTCTAGAAGGCTTTAATGGAAGAGGGTGACTTTGCATGATGAGAATATCCATTAAAGAAATACAGCTCCTTTTGCCCACTAAGTCCATGCTCACCAAGCAAGCTTTTGAAACAGGATGTCATATCTATCAGTTGAGCAAAACCACAGACTATATCACCAAGGAATAATCTGGGTGTGAAAACAGAGTACAATCTCTCCCCACTTTGAGAAGGAAAAATATGAAATCAGAAATATGAATCTTCCTTCAAAAAGAAATGTAGTTTAACTGAAGAGAAACTATAAAGCAATCGTGTGAACCGTTTGTTTATCCAAACGGTTCACAACTCAAGTGAAGCGTGGCTTTCCATAATATTTAAAATACCTGGATTAAGTGGATTAAATGTCTCGTTAGTGGTTCTGACTGGACGAAAAATCAAGAATCTCTACTCAGATTGCTTTCTAGTATTTTCTGCTCTTTTTCATAAGCTTGCACTCTGACTTTATTTCCTGACTCCCAAGAGATGGAAGATAGAAGCTCTATCAGATACGCACAGTAGACATTTTAAAAATATAAATCTTAGCTTCTGTGTTTTGTGTAGGACTCAAAATTTGTGAAACTCGTTTCAGAGGATTTCATGAAGCCAGAAAACATAATGTGGGAGATGATGGTTAACAAACTGATTTTGTTGTCCATCAGTAAGATATAAATAAACTTCAGTGAAATCTCTAGGGATTCCCTCCTCCCCCACTTTTCGGCCTAGAGATGTGTTGTTTCACACTCCATGTAAATTTAGAATCTATTCTGGTATTAGAAGCAGCAGCTTGCCCTCTCTGCCTCCCATATGAAGTAGATTAGTAAAGTTCTTCCAACAGCTTTTGAACCTAAACACAACACAACCTGTTTCTCTTCAGCATGTGAGTGGGACAAAGTGACATAATGAGTGGGTTTGATTCCCAGCTTGCCCTTTCCCTGTCCAGCAATCTTGGGTAAGATATTTCATCCCTAAACTGGGGTGCTCTAATCTGTAACATGTAGATAAGGATACTTACCTTACAGGGCAGTTAGAAGGATTCAAGATGAAAACATGTTTGCAAAGCACCTAGACATTCAGTAGTAGAAATTCAATGCATGGTAGCTATTATTATATTTTAATATTATTTCGAGACCCTATTTAAAAGAAGCTGCCACTCTTCCTCTTTACATTGCTAAAACTGGTTGCAGGGCTTTACTGAAAAAAGAGGTTAATACCCGGCAAGATGCATTTCCCAGAACAGTCAATTCTTTCTTCGAACGTTTCTTCAGAAAACATTTTTTGGATCGCATCAGCAGGACCGATGGCTTTTATAAGCCCATCCCTGAAGAAAAATCAAGAAATAATTACCAAAGTTTGGGGAAATACTGTGGAAGAGCTGACTAAGGATTTAAAATATGTTGCCCATGTCTTTTGGTATCAGTCAACATTTATCATATTTCCTTCTTGCATCTGTGTCTTTGAAGAAAAAAAAAAAATGACTGCAGCCGCATGGAAGCCAAAGAGTCAAATCGTATGTATAGAGATGGCTAACTGTTCCCCAAGATCAATGTTCCCTTTTCCCCACAGTGCTAGATTCCTAAATTTTAGCTGAACACATGAACACCCAGAATGAAGCCTACATTTCTGGGTTTCCCATCATCCAGGTGCCGCCATGTGACTAAATTCTAACCAATAGGTCTGTTTTCTCTTCCTATTTTCCACTGTCTGGAAGGTAGACTCCGTAAGGAGAGGTGGAGCAGCCATCTTGGATGAGGGAGTGAGAAAGGGTTGTGCACACCAGAGGAAGATAGTAGGGCCTCAGAACTCCATAGAGTATGGCCATCAATTAGACCTGGATTCCTACCTCTGTGCACTTCTGTTAACTGGTTTTTAACAAATTTTTAACAGTAACACTGGGAATGTTTTTATCCCTTTGTTAATTAAAAACACACAGTCCCTAAAAGCTGGACTCTTGCACAACCCTAAGCAGCCTCAGATAAGGGCTGAGCCCATCTGGCGCAATCGCGGGGCGGTGGGGCTCTCCAATTCAAATCGGCAACGGAACCCCACTCCCACTGTAGGTTCCCCCGCCCAAACTTTGCCTGTTCTTTTAGTCACGTCTAGCAGGAAGCACAGAGGGTTAAATGAAAAAAACTGAAAAATGTCCTCTTTTTCTGAATTTCCTATCAGCCCCAAACCATCTGAACGTCTTTCGTGGTTCTCAAATTTAGTATACAAAGGGGGTTGGGCTGGAGGGTGTTTTGTAAAAATTCAAAGTCCCAGAACTCCACCACAGAGATGCTGATTCCAAAGACCTGGGGGTAGGGAGGAAGAGGGACGGGGGTTCGGCCTGAGAGCGTTTTTTTTTTTTTTTCACCGAATGACTACCCGAAGCTGTCACACGAGGTAGGTAGCAGCAGGTGCCTGAAAGGCCCTCGGTGGCTCCCTGGATGCGGGAAAGCTTTTACCCGCTTCCCTCCACAGCGCCCAAGTTAGGGAAAGGGGGCCAGGCCCGGCCTCGGCTGCCCGGTGCCCCCAGCGCGCGGCCACTTACGTGCCCACCACGAGACTGGCGCCCTCCAGCACGGCCAGGCTGCGCAGCGCGTCCCGCACCAGGAAGCGCTCGCCGCGGCCGCACACCATCACCACCTGCCGCGCGTTCTCCAGCAGGAGGCGGTGGCCGCCAGCCATGTCGCCGCGCGCCGCGGGTCTCCGGGAGGCCGCCCGGCCGGAGCGCGGGGCAGGCGGGCGGGCGGGCGGAGGAGGGCGCGGGGCGGCGGGCGGTGCCGCGGGGCAGGGAGGGTGGAGCCGGGGCGGGCGCTCGCCGCCGCCGCCCTGCCCAGCCGCCGCGGAGGGCGCGCCTCCCCCTCGGCCGGCGCCGCGGCAGCGCGGGTGCCAACAACCCGAGTGAGGATTAGTAATAAACGCGATCATGGAATCTCCTCTATTTTTTGGTCGCCCAGTCAATGTTCAGGGTAAATGTGGTGGAGACCACTGTCCCTACTTTCTAGATTAGGAAACTGGAGCTGGGTTACCGGGCTCCGTTGAACACAGGGCCAGGCGGAAGGGGGGTCCCCGAAGGGCCAGGTTACGCAGATGGGGCCGGGGGGGGGCAAACCTCTCCCCAGCGGCCCGGGCGGGAACCGAGCATAGAGACCCGGGAGGGGCAGCGTGGGGGAGCCCCTGCCCAGCGGGCTGGGACGCGACGGGCGGCCGGCAGGGGGAACCCGCGGGTGGGGAGGAGGGCGGCGCGGTGGGGGAGTTGCTCCTGGGTCCGCGCGGCCGTGGAGCAGGGTGGCGGGTGCCGCGCACAATTTTCGGTTGGCCAGCTCTGCTCCGGGATCCCCTACTAGAAGGTCCCCGAGATGAAGGGGGATCCTGGCGGGGGAGGATAGAGCCGAGACTAGAGAATCCATTGGCTCCTCTGCCCAGCGTCCGCGAACGCCTTCCTGAAGGATAGGTTTGGACCCGCTCCTGGATCCAAACTCTTGCAGGTAAACGTGGTTACAGCTCCGTGTCCGCCCCCACTCCTCACCCCAACTGTATCTGGGGGGGGCCTACTCTCAATTTGCCGCCAAGGTTGGAGACGGAATCAAGTTTGTTTAAGGAAGATGGTCTGTAATTCTCACCCACATCTCTTCTCACCTCTTAACTGCTGTGAAAACATTGGCAGGCACTGGGTTTTACCTCTTAATTATTTTATTTTGTTTATACACTTTTATTAGAAGCTCTGTGTTAGGCTGTGGAACGTACAGACAGGAAAGGCACTTTCCCTGCCTCGTAAAAACTACACTGTAAAGGAAGACAGTTTAGAAACAGGAATAACAGACCATCAAAGGCTGAAGCCTGTAAAACCATAAAATATAAAAGTAAGTAAATTTAGGGTTATTTTAAAAGCCACTAAAAAACAAGAGAAAGCAAAAAAATCCTTTAGATGAACACAATAAATAAGAATATACTTTAGCTTTGTATTTTGGTCTTACAAGAGAGAAATCAATTGGTAGTAAAGAGAGAGGAAAGGAAAAAAATGGAAAAGAGTTCATTAGAGAATGTGAGTAAAAGAGACCCCGACGGAGAGCGGGGTGGGAATCCATATATTACTCACCGGGCAGACACAAAATCACAAACAGATGTGTGTGTGTCTATACACAGTTTAAAGAGAAAGGTGTGTAGAGAGGAATAATACAAGGGAAATAGAAATAGTGGAGAGCAAATACATAAAGTCACTAATTCATAGAGAAATATTAAAATTTTCTAACATATCTGCTAAGACTTGAATCTGTTCCATTTTGCAATCACAGGCATATGTGCAGATTTATGAAGTTGTAGGGGTAAAGGAGGGGGTGACAATATAGAAATATAGAAGGCTTTGGGTCCCATAAACTGGTCTTAATCCCACTCTGTTACTTATGAGCTATTTGACCTTGGGAAATGTCCTTAATTTTCCCAAACCTCAGTTTTCTCATCCATCTCCTCAAGGGGTAATTGTTTTATGGACTCGTTTGAGCTTTAGAGAAGATGAAATGGAAAACACTTTGCCCAGTGCCTAGCTCTAAATAATAGGTGTAATTCTTCTTCTTATTATTATACTATTACTACTGCCGCCTCTGCTGCTGCTAGTTTATTTTAATCCTGTTATTTCTCCTCTTGGTCAATTAAATTCAAGAGATTTCAGCCAGGAGTTCACAGAATGTACCATGAACTGAAAGCTTCCAAGTTTTGGGGAAGTAAAAAAGAAGAAATGGTCATTCTATTCACGGGGCTGTTGATTTGTGGATGAACAGAGTGTGTTGATTACAGTCCAGATATCCAACATGGCCTGAAAAGCCCCTGCAAACAAGAAGTTTGCAGAAGCAAGAAGGACAAGAGTGGGCTTCTCTCCCCCTTGGTCATTTTTAAATACATAATTATAGATTATTTCCTCAGTGATAACCAACATCCCCATAGCACTTCTTCGTTCACATAGTACTTTTTACATCATCTTACATTGGCCGTCTTCTCCTGTTCTCCTCCTTCCTCTTGACCCCCAGGTGTTTTTTGTTTTGTTTTGTTTTGTTTTGTTTTCAGTTTCAGCAAAAGGGGCAGTCAGAAATGTCAACAGGAAAGTCCACACAAAATACGCCAGCAGGGCCTTAAAGGTCGAGCTGAAGGTAATTTCCTCATCCCTGTGCTCTGCTTCTGACCTAATCAAAAGAAGTAGGTCGTTGAGCAGGCCAAGGACCTAGTGGCTCCTGGCTCTCAGGTAAACAAAAAATTGCTAGCTCTGGTCTCCCCACACCATCCAAGGACACAGTTTACAGCCCTTTCTCCTAGTATTTGTCCAAGTGGGTGGGAAGGAGGTGGGCAAAAACGGAAAGGCTTTAGGTCTGAATCTGTCTAAATCTTTGTTTGCATATGGGAGATAAACAAAGCTTTTTATCTCCTACTGAGAAACTGGAAATCCATTTTCACAGAGTTGCAGAGAGAGTTGTTGAGAAAGTCCAGCAGAAACTGCTTCAAATATTATCTGGTAAATATTGTTATTGTTCATTGTATTTGGAGTTGGTCTTGGACTTTGGGATTGGGCATTATAAAACCCCATTCCTCTTTTTCCACTTCCATGAGGCTTGGAATGTTAAGAATGTGCACGAAGATGGGTCAGGTTCCCCACGTTTGCACTGATATTGCTGGTAGATTCCTCTCCAATGAACTGGTTTCGAGAATTTGAGTTCAGGGTTTCTTACGAAAGCTGGTTGTCAATTATCCCTCCTTTTCAAATGCTAGTGGTTATTCACAAGACATAGCAGACTAGAGAGAAGACAGATCTGGATATCTGCCTTGAAGAAATTATAGGCAATTATTTCCCTATCAGCTTACCGTGAGTAGGCACATTGCATGCATTACCTGTGTTTGAAAATTGCAACAAGCCTGTTAAGGAAGGTATTAGTATTCATACCAGATAGAAGAACCTAAGTTGCACTGAGTTTCATTGGATAGGCCTAAGAGAAAGAGCTGATAAGAGCCAAAGGCAAGATTCAAACCTGCCTGCCGTCAAGGCCAAGGTCTTTCCATAAGGTCATCCATGCTACCTCTGTGATGATACACATCAAAAATCTGACTCAGCGGCCACATAATGTTAGAGGAATGCTAGCATTAATTAAATCAACCGGTATGGTGTTCACTTGGGAGAACAGTATATTTTACACCCATACCCCCTTAGATGTCTAACATATCTCAAATGTAACATGTTCCCAGCTGAACCTTTGATCTTCCCAGTTGCCCCTTCCCCCACAGCCGCTCTGTCTCCATCGATCAAAACTCCATTCTTTCTTTCCTGGGCTCTTTATCTCATTCCCCACACCCAAACCATCAGCCAGTCCTGTAGGCTCTACTTTCCAAAGGTAGCCAGAATCTGACCACCTCTCACCACTTCATCTCTTCCCTCCCAATGACTGTAGCCTCCCAACAGGTGGCCTTACTCCACCCTCACCCTCTTGTACAGTCTCTTCCCAGCTCAGCAGACGGAGTGGTCCATTCCAGATTCTCATTTCACTGAGGAAATGACCCACAGGGCCCTCGAGATCTCTCTGATCTCATCTATCACTCTGCACTTTGTTCACTATGCTTAAGTTCCACGAATCTCCTTGCTGTTCCTCAAACACACAGGGCATCCTTGCTCTTTAGAATGCTTTCCCCATGGGCTTACACTGCTATGGTGCTCACTGAGCACCTGGTGCTGTCCAAAGTGGGGGACACATGTTAACTCACTTAACCATCTCATGAGGTAGGCGCTATTCTTATCCGCCCTTTTGAAAGATGGGGAAATTGAAGCGTGGGGATTAAGGAGCATAATGAGAGTCCATGCTCTTCCCCACTAGCCTCTGCCACCTCTGAAAACGATGGCTTGAAGTCACACATCACCATTTTAAAGCCCTCGTTTTTCTGAGCTCTTCATCTTTTTCATTTGTCAGAAGTTGGATTTGAACATATATGTGTTTTTATTTTTTTAAAGATTTTATTTATTTATTTGAGAGAGAGACTGAGATAGAGCATGAGAAGGGGGAGGGTCAGAGGGAGAAGCAGACTCCCCGCTGAGCAGGGAGCCCGATGCGGGACTCGATTCCGGGACTCCGGGATCATGACCTGAGCCGAAGGCATTCGCTTAACCAACTGAGCCACCCAGGCGCCCTGAACATATATGTGTTTTTAAACATATATTTGAGATGTGAATTTGCAGGCATTTGCCATGCAATCCAATGACATTTTCCCTCTATTTCAGTACAGAGCCTTTGTTTAGTCATGCTATTTTTATTTTGCACAACAAAGACATTCGCTGGTTTTGACTTTCTTTTCCTGGTTGGCACATCATATTGGTTTAGTTCAGAGAACCTTATAATCCCTTCTAGGAATAGCTGGCTCTCTTCTCTCTTCTGTTTTTCACCAACCCTTCATTAATCAATAGGGAGATTAAAAGTACATAAGTATAGAAGTATAACAACTTCTAGAGATTACTGGTTCCATTCAACATGTTCTATGAATTATTGGAGAGCTGGAATCAGAGCTCTAGCAGTTGGTTTAGAAGAATGAGAACTTCTGGTCTTTCTAGGAGGGAAAAAGTGCCAGAATCCATGGATAAGGATTTTTGTTGCAAGTAGACTTAGGATAAAGTGAATGAAAGTGGGGATGGATAGGGGAGTGAATTTAGATAGATAAGAGAATTGAAAGATTAAAAGTATGTCAAGAAAGAGGTGAGCAGAATCTTAGGGATTTGGATGAGTGCAGCGTGTGTAAATAAATATACAAAAATCTCCTAATATTGGCCATCCAAATTCCAAATACATCAACCCAACAGACTGTCATCAATTTTTCACCGACCCTTCTTTTCCACTGTCAGAATGAACTCAATGCCTGTGGAAAAAAATCTTCAGTAATCTGAAAAAGTATAATATCAATGACATAGGTTTTTGTTAGTCTTTTTCTTTTATAAGCTTTAACATAATTTCTTTTCTCTTTTTCATTTTTGTTCTTATAATCACTGGAAGTAAAATCACATTCTCCTTGGTAAATATTAGCACAAAATTTCTCCCACTTACTGAGTTTGCTCGGGGTGCTAGGTGCCCTGCTTGGTTGTTTATACACATTATGTCATCGCATCCTTTAAAAAGCTTTCAGAGGTGAGATTATATTCCCATTTTATGGAATAGGAACCTGAGGCTCAGAGCTGCTAAGTAATTAAAATGTAGGCCCCACGAAGAAAGTGTGGTGTTTTGGGTTTTTTTTTTTTTGTCGTTTGTTATTGTTGTCATCGTTTTTAAATTGTCCTGTTTCTGGCATCCAGAACAGTACCTGGCACACAGTAGATACTCAATAAATATTTTTTGAATGTTAAATGATCTTGCTCACACATCTGTAAATATCAAACGAACAGGCTTCTCTGTTCCAAAGTCTGGATCTTTAATCATCTGCTACAAATGCCTCTGGGAGTCTCTTCAACGTGGCTCTTTAAGAGAACTGAGGCAAAAATTTAAACAGGCAAACTGAAATAGGCTGTTTGTCCCATTGTTACTGGTGTGGGCACACCTTTTTATATAAATTCCTGAATATCCTTTTTCTTTCCCCAAAGAAAATAGCATTGTTACTTTTTTTATTGTAAAAATAATGCAAATTCATTGAGAAACAATAATATAAAAAAAGTGTAAAAATTCAAGACAAGGATTAGGGTGAAACAAGGGAAACATTTACCTTTGGTGCAAAACTTAAAGGGGAGGGCAAACACAAACAACATTTTAATTCACTACTTTTAAAAATAAAAGTTAATGCAAAAAATTCCATGATGAACAAAATGTCAAAAATGTACATAAAGGCGAGATCTGTGGGCCGGACAAAGGTGTGGCAAGGGAGGGGCTTGCTCTCCGGGTCATGGGGCGCACAGTCAGATCCTGTCTGTATATAAGGTCTTGGTATTTTGTTCACCATGGATTTTTTTCCTGCATTGACTTGGAATTTTTAAAAAAACTGCATTAACATGTTATTTATTTTGATAACTGAGTTTTGGGGGCTACTTCCTTATATTTTGCACCTAACCCTAATCCCAAACCTGATAGAAATGCAAGGAGAGGTTGCTCCAAATCAAAGACCAGCCCTATTAATGTTTGGTGAACAACTTTTCAAAACATCTGATTTGGCAGGTGTTTTTTTTATCCACGCTACTCCCACCCTTTTGAAATATTTTGTTTTTCACTTTTAAGATATAGTTAAGGGAGGGAATAGTGACTACAGAATTGTTTTGAGGGGCCACGCGGCAATCCGTGTTATGGGTATACCGGACTTATTTAATCAACGGAGTCAACAAATATTATTGTACATACTATTTTTTGCCCACTTACCTGATTATTTTCTTGGGATAAGTTCCCAGATTTGGAATTGCTGGGCCAAAGAGGTTGTGCTTTTAAAAGCAATGAAGGCTATTTGGAATCACTGGCTGTTGAATTTGCCCCTTTATGCAAGGTTTACAGAATTTTTTTTTTTTTAAATTTTTATTTCAATTCCAGTTAGTTAACATGCAATGTTCGTTAGTTTCAGGTGTACCATTTAGTGATACATCACCTGATGCTCAGGCTTACAGCATTTATTTTTAATGTCTTTCCTTTTCTTTGGACAGGGCCAGGAGACAAAATGTCATCACATTTTTTGCCGGTATCACTGGCTCCTGAAGGTAAAGAGGAAATCTGTCGATGAGCTCTTGCTTTGTGCCTGGTATGGTCAGTCTCCACAGTGAATCGGGGCACGTAGCAAAAGGAAAATACCAAACGACAAGCATCAGACATGGCCTTTCTATGTAAAGAGTTTATGAATGGCCTGCTGAGAAGGTTCTCTTCCACTTTTTAATTCCGCAAAGAAAAATCTTCACATCAGAGAGGCAGTAAATGGTCATATTTACCTAGATTGCTAGGGAATTTCATAACATAAGACAATTAACTCAATTATTTGTCATAATAAAGGACATGAATAACTACATTTTATCAAAATCTGTCCTCTCCTTTCGTTTTCCAGCCTTTCTCTCCTCCTCTTGCTTCTTTACAAGTAAACAAGGAATTCATATTGATCGGTATAGAAGAATAACTTCTTTGTCACTTACAAATTTGACAAAGCTTTGAACATTGGTAACACCAAGAGTGTGTTACAGGTAACAGGCACTCTGTAGGCACTTTCCATGGGCTTGGGGAAAGTCATGCCATGGATTCTCCCACAGAAACTCCGGAAGGAACCAAGCCAACACCTTCATCTTAGACTTCTGGCTTTCAGGACTGTGAGAGAATCAATGTCTGCGGTTTTAAGGCCCTCCGTTTGTGGTGATTTGTTATAGTGGCCCCATTTCTGTGAGACTAGGAAGTGACTCAGGTGGGGAGAAGGGTTGGCTAAGGGCCAGTGCTTAGAGTGAGTTTATAATTCACTCATTCAGTTTATAACAATTTTATAACAAAAACTTGTTAGAATGGGTTGAAAGTGGTCCCTCCAAAATGGTAGCTCTCCGTGTCCTTACCCCTGCAACGTGACCTTATTTGGCAAAAGGGTCTTTCAAATGTAATTGAGGTAAGGACCTCAAGACGAGATCATCCTGGACTTACGGTGGGTCCTAAATCCTAAATGACACGTGTCTTTGGGAGAAAAAGAAGTCCCTGTGAACACAGAAGCAAAGATTGAAGTTACATGGCCAATGAATGCCTGAAGCCACCAGAAGCTCAAAGAGACAAGGAAGGATTCCCCCACAGAGCCTTTGGAGGGAGCATAGTCCTGCTGACACCTTGATTATGGACTCCTGAACTCCGGGACTGTGAGAGAATAAAGTTCCGTTGCCTTAAGCTGCCAAGTTTATAGTTTATTATAGCAGCCATAGGAAACTACTATACTTGGTGTTTAGAGTTTAGTTTTTTCTATTTATAACCAAAAGGAACTTGGCTTTGGACTTGGAGGGGGAAAAATATCTTGTGAATCCAGGACACTGAAACTTGGTCAGACAGGATTTAAACTCGGGCATTCAAGACTTTAAGCCACCAAAGGTGGGGTGGACAGTAAGTTTGTGAGGTTTATCTTGGGAGGAGAGAGGGTTGGTTGAGGGAGAGATGTCCAGCCTACCAATGATCACCCTTTGGATGGCATCAGTGGTCCCATCCTGGGATGTTGGGTCTAGCTCTGGCCTGAGAGTGGTGGTATAGGGTCCAGGTCATGAACTCTGTATGCCTCTCAACCCCAAGTCCCTTTTGGTCTTTGACTTCTGTTGCCTCCTCCTGGGCCTCAGCCTGTTGGCTATGCCCTTCCATACTCTTGCTGTCTCCAAGCCCAGCTGCCTGGACCCACCCTCACCTGTCTTTGCTCATGTATTATAAGGCCTAAGATTTCATGTATTGCCTTGGCATCTTTGAGCCTCACAGAGCCACAAAGACCTAACTGTAAGTCTTCCTGTTCTTGCCAGATTTGACTTCCACCCAGTGAGACACGTTCCCCACCCAGCAATTTCCCCATCAGCTGGACCAGTTATACTCTACTGGTTTTCATCCTGATGGGTTTCACAAGTCAATTACATCCTCTTGGGGGAAGCAGGGGGCACCTCACCCTCTCGTTACTACAAAGCCTGCTTCCTGCCATCCCTCTGTTTCACTCTGCTCCTGATGTGGCCCTGCATGGCAGGTGGTGTCCTCCTCCCCAGGGCTTGAGTATAAGTGACTAATAAACCGCTATCTATCTCATCAGTCCAGAGTGGTGTGTCATATGTTCGGTCATCTCATACTATTTGGGGCAGGGGATCCTTCCTTTACCCACAATGTGAATCGGAGGTGATCAGAACACCGCACACTCCGTGTTGAGCTCAAAGCTTCCACTCTGCAATTTTCTTTCTCCCTAACCTATTACCTACAGATAAACCTGCCTGAGGTTTCTATCCCAGACATTCCCCACTTTCCCAACTGAATCCCTGGGCAAACAGCCAATTCTCAGTCCATTTTAGAACATTTTTGTCATCTCAGAAAGAAACCTTGCACCCCTTAGCCATAACCCCCTATCTCCCCTCCAGCCCTAAGCAACCACTAATCTACCTTTTAGCTCCATGGATATGCCTATTCTAGACATTTCCTGGAATATAATGGAATCTTATAATGTAGGGATTTCATGTGGCTTCCTTCACTTAGTATAATATTTCCAAGTTTCATCAGTCTTAGAGTATGTATCCTTTGTATGTCTGATTAATATTCCATTGTATGGCTATACCACATTTTGTTTATCCATTCATCAGTTGATGGATATTTGGGTTGTTTCTATCTGTTGACTATTATGTATAATACTGCTATAAATATTTATGTACAAGTTTTCATGTGGACATATGTTTTCATTTCTAGGGGTGGAATGGCTGGGTCACATGGCAACTATATGCTCAACTTTTTGAGGCTGTTTTCCAAAGTGGCTGCATTA
This sequence comes from Mirounga angustirostris, assembly GCF_029215605.1. NCBI lineage: Eukaryota > Metazoa > Chordata > Mammalia > Carnivora > Phocidae > Mirounga > Mirounga angustirostris. The sequence continues at coordinate 24,829,992 of NW_026991713.1, forward strand.
TTTTGCATTCCCATTAGCAGAAGGTTAAGATTCCAATTCCTCCACACCCTTGCCAATACTTGTCATTATCTTTGTTTTTTTTGTTTTTTTTTTTTTTGGATGACTCTCTAGTATGGACCGAGGATGTCCCTAAGGGTAGTGGCTGTGTCTATTGCTACCAAAAGGGCGGTGTAATGGTAATAGTACATATATTTGTAGCGATGGGAAGAAGCAAAATCTTAATGCCTCAAAATATGATCCCACTATCCTGTAATAGGCCCCCTTATCTATTCACATAACAAATACAGACTCATTCCCCCTGAAGTATTAAGCACTGTACTTGGTGCCATGGGAAACAGACAGATGAGCTGTGTCTTTGGCCCTTGAGATCCAGGCCCTGAATCTCTACCTCAATTGGAGAGGCAGAGGCTGCCTGTGTCCTCCTCCCAGAGACCCACCTATCCACCTGCTCCATTCTGGCTGGTGGAAGCATTACCCTTCTGGTCAACAGAGCAGGGATGACAGATGTTTTTCTTTTTCTTTTTTTTTTTTTTTTAACAGATAAAGGAAAAGATGACTCAGTCAAAAAGGACAAGCCATATAAGATCTTTTTCAAAGATCTGTTTCTTTTCAAAGAAAATGAAATGGCAGCAAAGAAAAAGGTAAAGTTTGATTAAAAGCCCAATCCAAATTAATGTTAGAAATTTATCCTCTTATCCATCACTTTTATGAACTTTGCTGGGTTAAGACAAGGGGTCAAGTGTGGGTGAATGCATCGCACACTATGCTGGGGTGTAAGCACGTACAACAGGAACAACATCCAGCCATGGTAAGGACCTAATGATCACTGCCCCCTGGGGGAAGACAGACACACTGTGACCATCACATATGACAAGTATGGTAGATCCCAGTTCATTGATTCTAATGCCCATAATTTTTTCACATTTTCTCATTCCTGAAATTGGGATCCAGCTTATATAGATGGGTTGCCATGCATAATTAGCAGTGCATAAAACAATAGTGCATCTACAATAAATGGTATCTTAGAGTTGATAAAATACAGTAATAGAGCAAAAGACATGTAGAGAAAGGAGTGACCATCTTTGTTGGAGAGAAGGATAACTGTGGTGGTGGTGTGTATGTGTGTGTGTGGTTGTCTCTGTGCACGCACGCACACAAAGACTTAACTGAAGACATAGCCAGAGCTGAATTGTTAAGAGTAAGTTAAAATTTGCCAGCCAGATACAGATAAGAGAATGTATATGTATGTATTAGGGAAGAGGGGCAGAGAAGGAAGTAGGAACAAAAGTGGAGGAGGGAGTCATTTTAGAATTATTTGGTATGAAGCTAAACCAGAGATGAGGCTAACAAAGCTGTGCTTTGCAGTTAATCTCACTACTTATATTATTATACCATTTATTACATGATTTGAATTTCAAGAGGTTTGCTTTCCTTATTTCTAGAGGTAAAGATTGATTCTATTTAGAATGAAGAAACTAGAAATGCTCAATAACAGATTCATCTGTAAGGTGAAGGTTTTATGCTTGTGTTAGTTTTATTGAAGGTGTCCAAAATTAAATTGAGCAAAGATTCATGAATTTAAAAAAGGCTAATTTATTTATGTCTACTGGGGAGGTCCATTTCCTCTCAAGTTTTCAATTCAATTCCACAGAACCAGTCCTTTCAAATCAGTGGAATTTCCAAGTTACCTGCAGCTGGGCAACACAAGGATTAAAAAATAAAAATGAAAATAAAGCCAGAACACTTTTCAGGCTAGTATTTATGAGGTACATGTTTAGTAAATATTGAATGTCTTTATATTTGTGCTCAGCTTCATAAGAGAAGGAATTGCAAACTATACCCGGTCCCTCAGAGATTAAGAACTCAAAGTCGCTTGTTTAATGTATTAGTAATGAGAAATTTACTAGTAATGAGGAAGAGACTTATTTTGTAAATGATATTTTTATATCTGATTACTATTTTTAAAGACAACATTATTTTGTTATATTAGAAATTCTTTTAAACTTTTGCACTTGGGCAGGAAAAAATTATGAACCGCAGCATGAAAGTCTACCAGAAGTCTACTTTTTCATCTCGAATGAAGAGTCGTTCACACCTGGGCCAAGTAGCATTCTACGCTGACACAGCTGGGGGCTCATTTGAAAAATTTGGGCTAGATCCCACTCTTATTCTAAGATTAACAGAAGGTAAGTCTAGATTACTGTTTAAGAATATTGTTTTGAATATTTACTGTTGATGTCAGGTTTAGGGGCTTTCCTGGAGGTAAAAAAAAAAAAATGGTATGCTGTCTCATACTATGGTTGGGGGGAGGTACTCTGTAAATGGAAACTGAGAGTCGGGACAAAATCTATTTTAAATAAGAAAACATACTTTTCCAAGAAATAGATTGTTACTCATTTTCATGGCTCTAAGGAAGAAAGTCATTGCCAAAATGATACAGTATTAAAGGTTATGGCTAAGGCCATTTAAACTCATTTCTAAATGTAGAAATATATAGAAACTTTCTAAAGACAAGTGTTTATTTTCCACGCCATACAGCTCATATATCCAGAATCAGGAAGCTAACAGAATTAAATAAGTTTTCCTGTTGTTGCAAAAACACAACCTGTTTTAATGGCACTTGAGAGCAACATGATAAAATATTACAGGATATTAATTATTGCTCTATGAAAAGGAACAATATGTTAATCAAAATGTCATGGACTTTTCTTACTTATCAGATCAAGAAATGCTTACAAATGAGACAGAAAGCAGTTTGAAGTGAGGTTGAAGTGATTAATGCTAGGATAATGGGGTCATAAAATCTTCCCCCAAGATGAGTCTTGTCTAAATTTTTAAGTTAAAATTAAAAAGTAAGGAAGAAAGGAAGGGAAGAAGGGAGGAAGAAAGATACATTGCGTGCCCAGGATTTGCTGTGATAACTTAAAAATTGGGTAACTTTGCCAAACTGTGATTTAAAAAAAAAATCTTCAGAGAACAACAAAAAAGAAACACTTGGGAAAGAACTTTGGAGTCAATAATTAGTGTAGAAGAGGGACGCCATGTGAACTTCTTTAGATCTTGGAGCTGCATATTCTGCACTATAGTTGTACGAAGAAGTGCAAAGGTCAGCAGCACGGTAGTATCAGTGACTATACCGCGGATAGGACATAGCGAGGTTCAGTCTTGTGTCTCATAGTTCACCTCTGTAGAATGGTGAACCCTAAGTCATCAAGGGCACTTAAAATACATGACCTGTTTTAGAGTTCTACCCAAAGCAGCTCGCGTCAAAAATCCTTGCCACTACCACTTCTGAGAGAACCAGCAAATACGGCTTTGCAGATGACCTGCCTCGACACCAGGCTGGGTGACAGAGGGGTTACTGGTCTCTTAACAGTAAATGGCATACAGGAGACTCTTAAAAAGGAAATGGTAAAACTGTTTGGTATTATCCAAGACAATCTGGGCTCTGTCAGCAATGGAAATCAGGTTGTCAGTTTCTGCAGATTACACAGATAAGCAATTTAGACATTTTCACTGAAAATAAAGAAATCCCCCTCAGACTCTTTCCAATTGGGAGTTGCTTTGGTTGAAACCCCCATTTCCCAACCTTACATTTCCTGCCTAAATTCTGATTAAAGACAAGCCTACGTGATGTGAAATGGGCAAGTGACCCCTACTTTGGGAGCCCAGTTATTTTATTTTTGTGTATGCAATAGTAGGCAACTACTAGATCACCTCAAAGAAATCACACAGGTAACTGTCACAGACAGATGGATTAGGCTGCAAAGTAGAAGTGCCCCCTCCAGGCAGCCGGCAGCTTGACTGTGGTTTTACTCTCAAAGAGCAACAAACTCCTCTGGATCACATCCCCAGTGAGTGGTGAGGTACTCTGGTGTTGAGGAACACTAGTGCTTGGAAGACAGTTTTGTCATACACGGTCTCTTTGTTAAAAAACCTTCCGGAGAGCTAGAAGAGCCAAAATGGGAAACCCACTATAACCAGTCTATTTAGACTTGAAGAATAAAATCACATCAACTCAGCCAGATAGTATCATGTTAAAGTAGCCTGAAATGGTAAGCATGACTATAATATTTAGCAAATGGACAGTACAGGATTTTTTTATATTGAAATATATTCTAATTCATGTGACCCATCATAAGTGACCAAATGAAAGCTACAGTAAGCACTTTCATGCTTCTTTTCTACTAAAAATATTTTTAAGTAAATTGAACCTGAATCTGATCAAGCAAACATGGGAGACTGAGCACATGCTAAATAATACCATGACGATGCAATCTGCCAGGTCCATTAAGCAGGAAATTCTACAGGGAAATTGGTCTGGTTTTTGTTTTTGGTTTTTAAGAGAGGGAGAGAGGGGGTGGGGTTGGGGCAGAGGGAGAGGGAGAGAGAGAGAGAATGCTAAGCAGACTCCAAACCCAGTGCAGAGCCCAGTGTGGGGCTCGATCTCATGACCTGAGCCAAAATCGACCACCCAGGCACCCCTGATTTGGTTCCTTAAACCAATAAATGGCATGGAAAAATGGTAGAGTTTGGGAGGAGGTAAGGGATGGCAGTTATAGGTAAAAAATTGACTTTAGGAGTTATACCAACCAAACTGATCTTTGTTTAGATTTTAATTTTTTTAATTCTAAAAAGTTATTTTTGAGACCACTGGGGAAGTTTGAACCCAGACTAGGTATAAGATGATACTAAGGAATTGTTCATTTTGTTTGGGATGATAAAACTTTTTTATCTGATAAATAAATACTAAAGTATTTATGGATTAAATGATAACGATGGCTTGGATTTGCTTTAAAATGTTCCAGTGAGGGGGAAACTGAGGGGTGACAATAGATGAAACGAGAGGTAAGATGTTGATTGTGTTGAAGTAGGTGAGAAGTACAGACAGTTCATTTTATGGCTCTAATTTTATGAATGTTGAGGATTTCTATAATAAAAAGCTTTTATGTGTTAAAAAGAAAACCATTATAACTAGGTGCTTATTACTTTCACATATATTATCTAATCCTCAACAAAATGCTATTAGATATTTCTGTCTCTTCTCCTCTGATGAAAATGGCTCAGTGAGATTGAATCACTAATTAAAGGTCACTAGGTGGATGCAGAATTCAAACCAATGCCTGTCTGACTCCAAGGCTTGTTGTTTGTCACCCATAATTACAGAACTATTTTTTAATGATTAAAATAATCATTTTATTGCTGCTATTATTATTGACCTGGAAAAATTAAGTGTTTACTCATTCAAATTGTATTTTTAATAATAGCTAACAATTGTTAAGAAGTTATTATGTGTTGGGGTACCTGGGTGGCTCAGTCAGTTAAGCGTCTACTCTTGATACACTGGGTGTGGAACCTGCTTAAGATTCTCTCTCTCCCTCTCCCTCTGCCCCTCTGTGTTTTATAGCATGTTGCTTCACTTCCTTCTCACAATAGCACTATGAGATAGAGATAATAGCAATGACCCACTTAGACTGATTTGTGCTGTGCTCATAAACCATTCCTAAATTTCAGTGCCTTGCAACAACATAAGTCTGTCATTCACCTTTCAACGTTGGTGCTTTTCAATGTGTCCTGCACTGAAGGATCAACCCCTGACTGCTATGTTGCTGGAGTTATGGCAGAGGGAGGAAGAGGGAACCAGTGGTGGTTCTTACAACTTATGCTTGGCAGCCACACAGGTCACTTCCACTGGCATTCTGTGAGCCAAATCAAGTCAATGGTCAAGCCCAATACCAGTGAAGAGAGGGAGAGATAATCTTCTTCCAGGCAGGGGCAGAAAATAGTTTGGAACAATAATACAATCTACCACTATTAGGATCCTCATTTTTACAGACAAGGAATCTCATGGCTAGTAAGAGGCGGAGGCGGAATATGACCCAAGGAGACTGTGGGCTCCCCAGTGCAGCATGGGCTCACTGGTTATTTGGGAAACACTGTTTTGTTTCTACTTCTATTTAAGTTTTAATCAAGAGACTTTGTTCTATACCACATTCTGTTGGTTTTTCATGAAGCGAACATTGTTGAAATGCAGCCCATGTGTAATTTTTCCAGAACGAAGAAACCTTGAAAGGAAACTTTGGTCTTTTTTTATTGCTAGATGGTAAAGCTAGTTGTCATCTTTTTCTTTCATGCCGTAAATTTGGTTTGTGATCTCCACACGCATTTTGCCAAAAGACTTCGGTTTTATATCCAGATTGGCCAAAACACTAAGATTTAAAACAGCTCGGTCTCCTTCAGCACAGGCTTAGGAATCATATGCCCCTTCTGCCACGTGTAAGCTCTGTTATCTTGGGCAAGCATCTTGACATCTCTGAGCTCACATACAGGATGGGTACAGAAATATGTACCTCACTGGGGTTATTGTTAGGATCAAATAAAATGATTTATTTAAAGTGTCTAATAAAGTTCTTGGAATTTGATGGACACAAAATAAATGGTAATTACTATTATGAAATTAGTTTTTTAGTGATTAGGAAAAAAGTTTACTTGAAGAGATAGTGGTTTTTTAAGTCAGATACATGCCAAATACAGTAATTTAATTACATAGCTTTTATCTTATAGAAGCTCTTGAGGGATAATGAACTAAACCTAAGTCTATTTCAATTTTCTTTGAAGGTACGGACACAAAAAGGACTATTCATGAGTTTATTAATGACCAGAGAGACCGGTTTCTGCTGGAGGTAGTAAAAATAATTTCTTTCTCCCATTAGTCAAACAGAAGACCTCTGGCAGAGCATTGCCAAATTTTCACCTTGACAGTTTATTTTTTCATTACATGCTCCAGATCTATTGCCCCTCTGATCCTTTCCTAAACAACTTCAGTTGGGCTTTTGTCCTCATCATTCCACCAAAACTGCTTTTGTCAAGGTTCTCAGTGACCTTCCCATTGCCAAGTTCAAATCGTCACCTCACGGTCTTCCTTTTCCTTCCCCTTCCGCAGCAGTTAGCTCACTCGGTCACTTCCTCTTTCTTGAAATGTCTTCTTCAGCTGGTTTCCAGGACCCACAGTCTCGGTCCTTCCCCATCACTGGCTGCTCGCTTCCTCACAGTTTTCTTTTCTTCTTCTTCTCCCTGACCTCCAAATGTTGGAACGCCCTCGGACTCACTCCTCGCCCTGTGCTTATCTACCCTCCTCCAGGCCCATGGCTCTAAATTCCACTTTTCCCATTAACAACTTCCAAACTTATTTCTCTACCCTGATCGTCTTCCCTGAACTCCAGACTCACAAAGGCAACTGTAGTTCTTAACATCTCCACTTAGATGCCCAGTAGGCACCTCAGACTTCCCATTTCCAAAGTTTTGCCCCTCTATACTCTTCATTACCCCTGCAAATCTGCATCTCGTGCAGTGCCCCCATCGCAGTGAGTAGTGATTTCATTTTTCCAGTTGCTTAGGCCAAAAACGTTGGAGCTATCCTCAACTCGCCTACCTACAACCCACATCCGAATATACTTTCAAATGTATTTTTTTCCCAATATATCCATACTCACACTGCTTTGCATGACTTCGCCTGCTACCACTGTAATCCACGTCACCAGTATCACCTGCGTGAATTATTGTTATAACTTCTGAACACTGCTCTGCCTCCACTTTTGCTCCCTACACTCAGTCTGTTCTCCACATGTGCCCCTCCTCTACTGACGACCTCTGGTGACTTTATCTGGCCCCTGGTTCCCTGGTTGTTATTTCTTTAAAATGATCTCATTTACATATTTTAAATGCATTTATATTATAATGTATGTGACTTTATTTATAATTCCTTGTTCATGCATGGCATTAAAAACCATAGTGAACTCTTATAGTCTGTAACTAAAAAAAATAAATAAAAGCTAGATATCAAAGTTGTATTTGGGGATTTACCCAGGGTTCTTGAAGGCTGGTTAAACACTCCTACCCTCGGGCAGCTTGGAGGAATGTGTCACAGGTATAGCAGGGTGCAAACCTCATTCTCCGGTGCTCCTTCCTAATGGAGGCGGCTTTGCCACTGCGGCCGACAGCCCAATTTCCCAATGCCCAGAAATACTGGAGGTATATTGTGGGTAATACCAGGTAGACCTCCTCTTTGGAGAGATACGTAGTTTTTTGTTTTTGTTTTTTACTTTTATTTTTTAGGATAGAGCCTGAGGGGTATGTAGCTACTTTTGATTTGTGGGACAAAGCCATGTTGGAACAATATTGAGCCTCTTCATAAAAGTGAAAGAGAGGAATTAGTCTCCCTTCTAATGATCCCCAAATAAATTCCTTCATAAAACAAAGGCTATCGTCTCAAGACTTGGCATGCTATTATTTCTAATACATGTCATCTCTTACTATGCAAGTTATTTTTCCTTTATTATGAGACTGTTGAAATGTACTAGCAATGAGCTGGAAATGTGCCATAATGTGCACTTCTGTTTTCAATATTCCTAGTATGCCCTGTCAACCAAAAGAAATACAATTAAAAAGTTTGAAAAACACATGGTGGCGAAGGAATGGCAACTCACAAGAGCCGAAAAAAAGCTCCAAGAAGATGCAATGGCCTTTGAAGAGTTCCTTCGAGAAAATGACCAGAGATCTGTAGATGCTCTTAAAACGTTCGTTTTTTTTCACTCTGGCCAAATTACCTTTTTCCCTCCCTCTTTCTTTTTAGTTTCTCGGAATACAACACAACATAAAACAAACTAACAAATCCCCGTTACTTTTCAGTGCAGCACAGGAAACTATAAACAAACTCCAAATGACAGCAGAACTGAAGAAAGCCAGTATGGAGGTGCAGGCGGTGAAAAGGTGAGCCCAGGGCACCATCTTTTCCTTCTCGAACGTCCCAGCCCTGGTGAAACCTATATGTGCCTAGCCAGACCTATATTCCTTAACAGTTGATGACTTCCTAAGTATGACCTCATTTTTAAATAAGTAATCTGTCGATCAAGGTCCTTCTGTCTCTGCCTGGTTATCAGAGTACAGTGACCTCTGGCTGAAAAATTTCTGTAACTTGTCAGTGTAGAAGCCTAGAAACTGGTTGAAAAGAAGCAAGCCAATGTTAAAAGTAAACCATAAATTATTTTCTAAGTGTCCTTTTTCATTTGTTCGAAGGCATATTTCTTTCCACATTTTAACATCTCTGAAATTGGGATTCATTTTTACAACTACCTCTCAACTATAATTGGCACTTCCACTTAGTTGAACCTAGAATTGATATTAAAAACCAGGATTTATAATGACAAAAATTACAGGAAGGAGAGTTGGGATAAAATTATTATAACCCCCACCACTCTTTTTTTTTTTCTTTCAAGCCCGGATGTTTTCTTCTGTGGTCAAGTGTATCTCACTTGGTCTAATTTTAAGTATCTAAAGAAGCTTCCTTCTATCATCATTCTTGGACAGGAATTTCATGACAAAAACTTGTTTTGTTTTTTCTTTTTGAGGATTTGATACTTACCTTTCCTCTAAAACCAAGTCCTAGAGTTTTCGGAGAAGAGGACAACAACTTGTCTAAAATACAGCAAATGAATTGGATGGTAGTTTCTTAGAAACCAATTGTTACTAACAGAATGTGTGTTTTCAAACACATTCTGGCTACAGAGCTTCTTCTATTGTAGGAGCCTAAAGTTGAAGGCATTACAAGGTGGAGAATTCCCTTCCTTCCTTCACTCCATCATGTAATTAGAAGATTCTGTTCTATTTGTAGAACGAGAGCAGCAGCCTCTAGGCTTGCAAAGAGTATTATATTTATGCACAATGGCCACCCGGTAAACAGCCTTGCTGAAAAGAACTTGCTTAGTGTATATGTGTCTCATCATCCTAGAAAGGAGCAAAAAGTCATGAAAAACAAGCTGGGAAACAGCACAAAGGATACAGGCGCCTGCTATTTATTTCCTTTTTCTTTCTTTCTTTATGGGCTTGAGATGGCCCAGGAAGGTCGTCCACTGCAGGTAGGGCTGGAAATCTGTTTACAAAGGGGAAGGGAGCTTGTTCTGAAGCTTTTGCTTGGAAGTTGTCCAATGCTAGCCATTTTAACCCTGTTCTTGTAACACCTCTGGGAGGCTTTCAATCTAATAACAAAGTGGTAGTAGAATGAGGGGCTCCCAACATCCTTCAGTGTGATATGTGAGCCCGCTGATTATTGACTCTTGAATCTCACGCTCACATCAGGGCTGAAGGAAGGCACTGCCTGAAAGAAGTACCGGAGCTGAAGATACTGGTGTAGGAGTAATATTGATAAGGGTATTGAAGATGGTATGATTAAGGACGCCTGGAAGGATATGGGTGGACCACCCTTTCACAAGGGACTTCATTGTTATTGTAAACATTCCTTCAAGGTCCACTTTGTAACACGATTATGGGAAAGCACTGTGAGGCTGGGGAGAGGCTTTCAGGCCAAGTCCCTGGATTTTGGTGGCGAAAGCTTGGGCATCTGAGTCAGCCAGACCCGGGTTTGAGTGCCGGCTCTGCCATTTAGTAGACAGATGACTTTGCAAGTCATTCATTTCTTCTTCCAAAAGATGGGAATTATACCGACTGTAAAGTGCTAAACAGAGAATGAAATGGTACTCTGTCGTGCGTCCATAGTAGGTGCTCATGGGTGTTTTCTTTATTCTTCTCACAAAAGTACCATCTTCTGCTACCTTCTAATTTCTTCCTATGTCTAAAATTTAATACGACATTTCCCTCAGGAATAAATGAGTAAAACTATCATCAGTCTATTCCATGTGTGTATATCCTTGGCATGTTTTATTCAAATAGCACTCCTATGGGTTTTTTTCTTCTCATTTTATCTTATTGATGCCCATATTTTTATGACCCTACTTAACATTTTTTGTTATGTAAATTATTATTCAAATACATAATCAAGGGAACAAATTTAGTGAAACCTTTTTTTTATGAACATGCCTTCACATGGATATTTCTAATGATATCTTCATTTCTTTTGAGTAGTGAGATAGCAAAAACAGAATTCCTCCTTAGAGAGTACATGAAATATGGATTTTTTCTGCTGAAATTGTCTCCAAAACACTGGCAAATCCAACAAGCGCTGAAAAGGGCGCAGATGACAAAGAGTAGAGAGAGTATGAATGTCAGTCTTCCAGTACTAACAAGTGAGTCACATATTCTTAATTTCAATTAAGTAAATAGCTCTAATTCTCAAATATTGTTTCAATATTTATTTGTTTGTTATTTATTAAACAGTCAGAATTCCTATTTTAAGCAGAACCTGAACAAGGATTCCCACTATCTCTGATATTATTTTTTTAAGATTTAATTAATTAATTAATTAATTTAGGGAGAGCGCGAGTGTGTGCGGGAGCGGGAGGGGAAGAGGGAGAGAATCCCAAGTAGGCTCCTTGCTGAGCATGGAGTCCAATGTGGGGCTCCGTCTCAGGACCCTGATTGAGATCATAACCTGAGCCAAAATCAAGAGTCAGTTGCTTAACACACTGAGCCACCCAGGCGCCCCAGTATTACTAATCTTTTAAAGTATTATATAATATATTATCAGAGTCTCAGAAATTAACACCGCATGGTACTGGTATTAGGAAGTCAGCTCAATGGACCAAAAATAGATCTATTATATATAAGAATTGAGTAAGTGATTAAATGGGGTTACAAATCAAAGAGGAAAACTACCACTTCTAGCAACTTTTGGGTAACATGGACCAGACTTACCCTCCTGCCTAAAAAAATCTGAAAAATATATGAAGCAATAGGTTTCAGGCATTAGGCACCAAGAAGAGAAGCAGAACGATCCATGAGAGAGGAGAGAAAATGAGATGAGCCAAATGATGGCCTCAGCATAGTGCCTGGGGAGCATTCCCAGGATGCAGCAGAGGGAGGACGAGCCCAGCAGTCCCCATGAATTGCAAGGACAGAGCTAAGGGTGTAGGGAGGCTGGAGTTCCCAGAGAGTTCTCTGCAGAGTCTTCAGCTGAGAGGTGATCCTGAGACTCTGGGGTAAGAGCATTTACCCCATAGAAGCCAGTAAACTGCAAACCAGGGAGAACTCTTCCGGAGAGGCGATGGTTAAACAGTTACCAGCACAGTAGTGATGGCTGTCACAGCTCACTTTGCTGTGATTGAATTAGATCATTTGTACATGACTGTTCTGAGTAGTGAGCACAATGATGGCACCTGGTTAAACTCAATACACTGACAAGAGAGAAAACCTATAGAAAGGAAAATCAGGAAGTAATTGCATTTAGCAGCTTAAAATTCAATGCCCCTAGACTTGTCCTTTAACTAGAGGATGCTCAGAAAGCAATGAGTCCCTCAGTCCAGAGGAGTGAATGGCTGACACGGGGATTATAGAAGTTATCAGGCTGTTGACTGATGCAGGAAATAGAGACCTCCTCATGCCCTGCAGGTCAGTTCCCCTCCATTCTGCCTGGTCCAGAGACCAGCCCTTGCCGTCAGCATCATACATTTGCTTGTTACAATGTCCCCATCCTATATTTCTGTCCTTGTAAGTTCTCACAGTAACTCTACCTTCACCATGAGACAAACCTCTCATTCTTAGAAGTGTTCTCCCCCCATCTCTCTCCCTTTTGTTTTCATTTCTAGAATTAAATACAACGAAAGCAGAGGGCAGTAATGAGGATGCCGGGAAGGTATCATTTTCAGATGACTATTACATGGAAAGAGGTCGCCAAGGTAACACCAGAGATTTGGGACTTCATTCACAAAAGTAAAACCAGAGAAGGTGCCCATCTCAAATTGGAAATCTGGGACCTATGAGCTAACTTGGAAAACAAAAGGTGGTGTCCACATCACCCGTAATCCTTGGGAGCTAGGCATTCCATCTCTTTCTCTCTGACATGATTACAAGGCTTGGAGAGGATGAATGGACAGGACAGGCACAGAAATCAGAGGCAGAGAACCTGGCACAAGTTATCCCCTCCACAAGATGTAACAATTCAAATGTCCACCATTTTTATTTTTTGCCTTGATTTTTAAAAGTCTGTCATTACATATGAAATATATATGGTTAGGTAAAAAAAGAACCATGATTATATTATATTATATTTCACAATTTATGCCCCTGATTTGGGACTATCAATAGTTATATCATGTTTTTGACAATATGTACCCTGCACCGCGCGCCCCCCCCCCTCCCCGGCCGCAACCAGTGCCTTTGATTTTATTCTTAGGCTTGGAACCCAATTTCAGTAGAATAGAGGAGCTCACTCCACTTTCTATGATTATCATTCTAATAATAATAAAAAGAATGGGCATATCCATGCAGAAAAAATGATTATCTTGCACCAAATAACAAGGACTCATTTCTAATTCCACGTTATTTCTTTTCATCTCCACCATCACAAATGATGTGGACTTCACCTGGACATTTTGAACAGGAAAACCACACAAGAAGCCCACTCTAACCATAGGGAATAAGAAATCATCCTTATCAAGGTACGGTACCTACTTGATTAACTCTCTTGGAAACTGTGAGTGTTTTTCAGAAAATAACCCTTTTAGGCTTTCTTCAACACAGATATCACATACGCATACCCGTCCTAACAGATACTGGAGGTAGTGGTTGCCATTTCCGGGTGCTCCTGAGGTGGCTAAACTCCCAGAGGCCTCCGTGCATTCTTTGACGAGTGCCTGCCACTGCTGTTGGCAGTAACTGCCTGCTCTCTCGCAGAGCCACTGCCCAATTGTTTACTAAGCTACTCTGCTGACCCCTGTGTTTGCAGTTTTACCATGTCATTCAAAATTGCTGCAATCCGACCATAAAGCTTTTTTGTTTTGTCCCTTACTTGATTGTTACCTCATTCATACTCATTATTTCATAAATTGCTAGTTCTCAACCCTGGCTATTTAAGAAAATATATAACTTTTTTAAAAAAAAGCACAATGCAATATATACATCTATCAGAAGAGCCAAAATTAAAATAAATAATGAAAACAGTAAATGCTGATGAGAATGTAGAGAAACTGGATCCCTTGTTCTGTAGCTAGTGGGAATGTAAAATGGTGTGGCCACTCTGGGAAACAAATTGGCAGTTTCTTTAAAAACTAAGTATGTACCTACCATCCAACTCAGCAACTGCACTCTAGGCATTTATTCCAGAGAAATGGAAATGATGTGCACACAAAAAATTGCACAAATATATTTATAGCAATTTTATTCTTTATAGCCCCAAACTGGAAACAATCTGGATGTTGTTCAATGATTGAATAGTTAATTTGTAGTGTGTCCATATATAGTTGACTCTGTAACAATATGGGGGTTAGGGGTGCCAACCCCCTATGCCATCAGAAATCTGCATGTAACTTTTGACTCCCCCAAAACTTAACCACTAACAGCCTACTGCTGACCTGAATCCTTACCAATAAGTTAATTACCTAGATCACACCAACAGCCACCTTACTCTCCCTAGTCTCTGCCTCTTTAATTTTCCAATCATTTTCAATTTATCCTTCTTAAAGGATTTTTCCAGAGCTGCTATGCAAACCACATAGTTATTCTTTGAGTGTACCTCGTCCCCCATCCCCCCAACCAACCTGATCAGAAGATATTTTAAAAAGTAAAATCCACTCTTCAGAAGAGAAATATTGTATTACTCCGGGAACAAGCTTTGTTTTGAGCACTAGAGCACATGTTTAGTTTGTCAAGACTGCATTAAAAGGAACAAAACAGATGCAGCAATGTAGCTTGTCATGTGTTTCTTTAAAAAGATTTCTTATAAATGCACCTCAAATAATTGGTACCATATGGTTTGGCCTTTCCTTGTGGTCTCACTTGTTTGCATATGTCACCCTTATCCGGATGGAATCTGATTTTCTTTTGCATATGTGTGGAATCCATTGATTCCTGCAAACAGCAGTTCCCTAAAAGGCTAAAAAGGCTATTGAAAAGGACTATGTTATAGTTAGGTTCCAAAGACAATTTAGAAATGAAGCAAATCTGTTGACTGAAAATGGCTCAGAAATCAGACATTTTCTTTCTTTTACAGCCACGCTGAGAGTATCAGTTCAGAAGACAGTTTGGAATTCTTTTTAGACGATGATACGGACTATGATCTGGTAACCATATTATCTTTTTTTGATTTAAATATTGTGTTTGATGAAAAGTATAAGTGCTCATTTTTTTCTTTTAAAATTAAAATTTTCTATTCCAAATATTACACAACTTTCCAGAAGAAACTATGATTTTGACACTGTTTCCCAGTTGCATCTATAGTTCATCTTTGTCAGCATATTATGAAAAATGTTTATAAGAAGGTAATAATTTAGGAGATACATATATTCTCTACAGTAGTCCTGTAGAGAATAAAACAGTCACTTCCTGATTGCTTGTCATTTTACTGGAGCTTGAGATATGCTGTGTAGCTGTACCGTAAGATAAATCAACCTTCAGCAAAACAGCCCTCTATTTTACAAGACTGACTTTGAGCTAACCCCATCCTGAATATAACCACAGAAACTCACAAGGAACAAAAAACATTTCAAAACACCATCCATTATTACATATAACACATCTTATACAAGTGATCTTCTTTTTTAATTATAGTTAAAAAAAAAAAAAAAAGTAACATAGGGCGCCTGGGTGGCTCAGTTGGTTGGGCGACTGCCTTCGGCTCAGGTCATGGTCCTGGAGTCCCAGGATCGAGTCCTGCTTCAGGTTCCCTGCTCGGCGGGGAGTCTGCTTCTCCCTCTAACCCTACCCCCTCTTGTGCTCTCTCTCTCACTCTCTCAAATAAATAAATTAAATCTTAAAAAAAAAAAAAGTAACATAGAATCTATTGTCCTAACCATTTTTATTTTTTTAAGATTATTTATTTATTTATTTATTTATTTGACAGAGAGAGACACTGCAAGAGAGGGAACACAAGCAGGGGGAGTGGGAGAGGGAGAAGCAGGCTTCCCGCGGAGCAGGGAGCCTGATGGGGGCCTCGATCCCAGGACTCTGGGATCATGACCTGAGCCGAAGGCAGCCGCTTAACGACTGAGCCACCCAGGCGCCCCGTCCTATTTTTAAATTTAAATGTACAGTATAGTTAACTATATGCACATTGTTGTGCAACAGATCTCTAGAACTTTTTCATCTTGCAAAATGGAAACCTGTACCCACTGAACTCCCCCTATTCTCCCTCTCTGTAGCCCAGGCAACCACGGTTCTATTTAAGAGTTTGATTACTTTAGATACCTCATAAAAGTGGAATCATGCAGTTTTTTTCTCTCTGTAACTTGGCTTATTTCACAGAACCTATTGTCCTCCAGGTTCACTCATGTGGTAGTGTGTGCCAGGATTTCCTTCTTTTTTAAGGCTGAGTAATATCCCATTGTATGGATTTACAACATTTTCTTTATCCATTCATCCATCAGTGGACCTTTAGGTTGCTTCCACCTTTTGGCTATAGTAAATATGATGAACATGGTGTACAAATACCCAAGTCATCTTTTTAAAAATTAAATTTAGTTAAAGTAATACATATATTTATGAAGTTTTTGTAAAATATAAAATTAAATGGGGAGAGAAAATGACCTTCACTTAGCCTCCTTTTTCTTTCTTCTATTCCCTTTCCTGCCTTTCCCTATAACCATCTTTCCTCTTTTCCTGCCTTGGCCTCCTCTTCTGCTCCATTCCTTCTTCTTTCTATTTTCCTTACCTTCCTTTTTCCCTTCTATAATACCTTTCATCTCCCCAAGAACCATAAATGTCCTCTTCCTGAAGGCCAGCTCTCATGGAAATAGGCTCCTTTGCCATTCTCTGCCCATGCTCCTCATAACCAGAATGGCATTCCTTTTCCCCACTGTATTTTTCTAGATAAGTCATATGTGCAAAAGTAGCATATTTTTAAGTGATTATATTCATTTCTGATTGATTAGGAGCCAGAGCTTTATTTCAAAGAACCAGAAGAGTTACTTCAAGTCCTCACAGAGCTGGAAGAGCAGAATCTAACTTTGGTACAGTATTCCCAAGATGTAGATGAAAATCTTGAAGATGTAAATAAAAGAGAAAAACTTATACAGGATAAGATGTAAGTTATTAAGAACAAGTAGATTTATTATCTTAAGCAGTCTCTGACCAGGAGACAGAATCCAACTTATTCCTGTGTGAACCTTCCTCAGGGTCTCTCTGATTTTAGGGTGGGATTTTTATTAATAATAATTTACATTGTAGGGTGTAAAATGTAGAAGTTATATTTACACAGAGTACACTGACTTTAGTTTTAGTCTCTACTTCCTTACACTTGTCAAAATATTTTCCTAGCTAGCAATAATGAAAGGCAGTTTGAAAGATTATAAAGAATTAAAAGGTACTGCCTTAATTTTTTTTTTTTTAATTGAAGTATAGTTGATATACGTGTTACATTAGTTTCAGGTATATAGCATAGTGATTCCACAACTCATTAAGTTTTGTTTGGTGCAGTTTTCACTCTACCATCTGGCTAATCAAATCAGGCTTTGGATGATAATGCTAATCAATGCATTTCCCTTGGTCGTGACTCTCAGCAAAGTTATGTGACTTAAATATTAGAGCATTTTATAACATACATATGTAGATACAGCAGGGCTCTCATAAAAGGGATTTCTGTAAGGGGAAGGAGGCTGGATTTGATGACTCACAAAATTCCTTCTGTAAAATTTTATATAACTGGAAGTAATATTGGACGCTATTGGCAAATAGCTTCAAATTGCAGAGGATAAATCTGTTTATCTACCCATTATAAAAATGTGTAAAGCCTTTTTAGGAAGAGTTTTCTGGGCCAAAAGATGGCAATCTTTTCGAACAGTAGGTCAAACTACACTGAACTTTGAACAAATTAACTTACTCAAAAGTTGAGACCCTACAAATCACGATCTCACAGCCACCCAGTACCACTAATGTATTCTTTTCATCCTTGTCTCCTCTCTCACAATCCTTACAGCATATGGTGCCCCAACCCTACAATATGAATTTTGGGGACGAGGTGGGTATGGTTGGGCAGGAAAAGGGGATCTATGCCAGAAGAGAATCTATCTCTAGGCCACACCACAACTTGGCTTCCTGACACATCAACTCTGCTGTTATTTGGGGGCTCTGGGGGAACCACAGGAAGAACATGCTTCCTGGTGCAAGTTAAAAGCAGCATCTATGCATTTACTCTTCTCATTTTACCTGAAAAGTTGAATGTACTGACAATGTCTTAAACTATAAACTCATATTTGGCTTGCTAGATATAGGATGTTGACACATGATATGGAAAGTGTTGAAATTCCTGACTGATGATTTATTTCCAAACCACAAATTACAGACAAGGGTCTCTTTCTTCTTTTGCAACAGAAATAGCAACATAGAGTTTCTTCTGGAGCACAAGGAAATGCTTAAGGCTAGCTGTGTGAGAGAAGAGGAAAAAGCAGCAGAACTGGAATTAAGGTCCAGGCTATTTAGTTTTGGAGAATTTAAATCAGACACTCAGGTAATCCTGCTTTGCCTTTGGTAATTTTGTCTCATGTTAATAATAATGTGCATTCCCTGTCCCCTAAGCATTGGAATGGGGAGTTAAAGCATACCACAAATCCTGGGTTGATGATAGAGGCAGAAAACCAGCTTGGAATTATCATGTCAGTATGCAATAGTCAATTTACATAGTAGAAAGTATTCAAATTAGCATTGGGGTTCTCTTAAAATGTTGCTCCAATTATTACAAGGTGTGATGCTGAGATTTTTTCCCCCTATAGATACATTTCTTTTAGAGTGTATATACATGAAGTAGTTCATTACCTATGATCATTTGGTAGTAACTTGAAGAGCAAGTAATTAACAGGGGAGGCACTGAATCAAAACTGAATGGAATACCTGCCCAGCACTGAGCCTCTAATAGATTTCGGCCTCTCTTGCATATATAGATCCATTATTGGAGCCTCTGGTGACACACACTAATGTACTATCTATTTACCTGTGCATGTCTTCCCAGCTGGGTGCAGACCCCTCCAGGGCAGGGATTGTATGAGCTTTCCTAGTTAGGTATGTTAAGTGTCCCTATAAAGTAGGTGCTCAATAAATGTTTGTTGAATGAATGATTAGTTTCTAGACCCACAACAAACTCCAACTAGCATTGATTTCCTTGTAAAAAATCTCAAATGAAATAAAAATTCAAATCTCATATGTGAGGCTAATAACACATTTATGGTTATTATTTATGGTTGGTTTTCAAACAGAGGTAGATCTGGGGGAACTCATTCAGAAGACTGTCCTCCCTAACCATAGGATGGGCAAGGTTACAAAAGCAAAAGTTATTTATGACTCATTTACACACACACATTTCCTAGGGTGCTATAGTGTCCTTAGTTAGGAGGGAATGGGGTCATACCCTGTTAGAGCAGGAAGTGTGATGACAGCCACCTTTCAGTTCTTCCTCATTGGCTTTTTATAAACCTTGTGTGTGTGTGTGTGGTAAAATATATGTAACAAAACTTACCATTTAACCATTCTAAGTGTACAATTAAGGGACATTAGGTATATTTGCAGTATTGTGTAACCATCACAACCATCTATTTACAGAATTTTTCATCATCCCAAATAGAAACTCTGTACCCATTAAACAGTAATTCTCCATTCCTCCATTTCCTGGCCTCTGGTAACTTTCATCCTACTTTCTGTCACTATAAATTTGCCTATTTTTAGGTACCTCACATAAATGGAGTCATACAATAATCGTCCTTTTGTGTTTGGCTTCTTTCACTTAGCATAATGTTTTCAAGGTTCATCCATGTTGTAGCATGTGTCAAAATTTAATTCCTTTTATGGCTGAATAATATTCTATTGCATTTATATTCCACATTCTGTTTATCCATTTGTCCGTTGATGAACATTTGGGGTGCTTCCACCCTTCATTGTTTTAAATAATTCTGAAGCTGACTGACATAAAAAATGTCAGATAAATATCAGCGATATTTCACCCTCCCCCAACTAAACTCCTTTCATCCAGGTTTAGGACAGCTATATAAAACAGTAACATTTTCAATACTCTTAAATTTTGAGGCAACCAGATCCCTAAACAGAGTAGGCAGAATTGATCTGAAAATTACTTTTTAAAAGATAAATTTTGGTCACAAGTATAATTTTGGCATTCAAGTATATTGCACACTCTGGGAAAATGGGCCTAATAATTCATAGTGACTCCTAGAGATGTGAAATGCTAGTGTGGAAAAGGGGGGACAAAGCAGGAAAATTGACAGGGGAAAAGTATTCTTAGAATCACTCCCATTCTTTCAGATCCCAAAATGGGCAAAACATAATCCTTTATGAGTAAACAGCTTTATCTAATTTTGATATTCATAAATCATCAGTTACTTTGGATTGGTAACTATAAAATCAGTATTTTATTTATTTATTTATTTATTTATTTATTTATTTATTTATTTATTTAAAAGATTTTATTTATTTGACAGAGAGAGACACAGCGAGAGAGGGAACACAAGCAGGGGGAGTGGGAGAGGGAGAAGCAGGCTCCCCACTGAGCAGGGAGCCCGATGCGGGACTCGATCCCAGGACCCTGGGATCATGACCTGAGCTGAAGGCAGCCGCTTAACCGACTGAGCCACCCAGGCGCCCTAAAATCAGTATTTTAGTCTAAACTTCCACACTCCTGTCTAATCCCTAAAAACATTTCTTACTGATTCAATATTTTACTTTTTTTTTTTTTTTAAGATTTTATTTATTTATCTGAGTGAGAGAGAAAGCACGAGACAGGGGAGGGTCAGAGGGAGAAGCGGACTCCCCACTGAGCTGGGATCCGGATGTAGGACTCTGATCTTGGGACTCCGGTATCATGCCCTGAGCCAAAGGCAGACACTTAACCGACTGAGCCACCCCAGATGCCCTCAATATTTTACTTTTAAAATAAAATTTAAAATTCAAGTATAATGTAATATTGAAAAGCGCACAAATTATAAGGTAAATTATAAATTCTCTTAAAAAATTTCCTCAAAGTGAATATACCCATGTAAACCACCCCCCCAGATTAGGGAATAGACCATTATAACCCCCCTCAGAAGCCTCCCTCACACCCCCTTTCCAGTCTCTACAATCCTTCAAAGGTGACCACAATTCTGACTTCTCTTACCATCAATTAGCTTTCATGTTTTGAACTTTATATAAATGGAATCATGTAATGTCTGGCTTATCTGGCTTCTTTTTCTCAAAATTATGTTTGTGAGATTCATCCACGTTATTTTGTGTAGCAGTTATCTGTTTTCCTTGAACATGAAATGGGATGTAAGCTATTGTGCAATCGGCAGGATGTATTCATCTCTTGTTTTACTCTTCCTTTTTTTTTTTTTTTAAGATTTTACTTATTTATTTGACAGAGAGAGAGACAGCGAGAGCAGGAACACAAGCAGGGGAGTGGGAGAAGGAGAAACAGGCTTCCTGCTAAGCAGAAGCCCGATGTGGGACTTGATCCCAGAACCCTGGGATCATGACCTGAGCCGAAGGCAGACGCTTAACGACTGAACCACCCAGGCGCCCCTTGTTTTACTCTTTCAAACAGGGGGCTGATCTAGTTCAATTGAGAGTTGCCTGCAGTCAGCACCCAGCAGAATGTGACATGGGTTAGAATTACAGAATCCTTTAAATGACATCGAGACATCTCCTGCTCCCCTATCCAATGTTGATATAATTACTCCTCAACATTACCCTGGTCAGATCACTTCTCATTCACTGTCGGAAGGCATCCAGTCCTTATCAGTTTGGGTCTTCCACAATTCTGGCCGACTCTACCTCTCAGAGCAACAGCTCCTTCCATCCCTTGCAGCCTCCCGGGCAGCCCCTCCTCCGAGGGACTCTGGGCTGGGTCTGCCATCTGGTGGCAGCTCCAGAGATTGGACGCTTCGCTTCTCCATCATCAGTAGGCCTGGACCGTGAGCTCCCTTTTTCCTTTCCCTTTGGCTCTGTTGGGCCAGGCCCTTAATCTTTTTCTCATACATGAGTATTTATTCCTTAACCTCATTCCCTAATCCTATTTCTTATGCTGTTCTTATCTTGTTATCTTAAGGAAACATCTCTCCTTGTCTTTTCCTTTCCTTTCACAAGGAGAACTTAAAAAAAAAAAAAAAGGCATTCTGGAAGAAAGACATCCTGAAAGGCCACTGCCCATCACCTCTAAGACTCTAAGTGTTCAAGAGCTCTCCTTCAGAACTTTTCATCAACTACTAACCATTCTCATATTAAAAGTTGCTTTTTTTCTCAGAACCAGGGTTCAAAATATTTTTAAAAACAGGATTCCCACTGCAGCAAGTTTTTACATACCCAATATATACTTCTCCTTGATGGGTGGATTGCTTTTATTTTCCCTTTTATAGCTTTCTGTATTTCTGAAGTTTTCTAAAAGGAATACACTGATATATAAGAAATATAATAAATGTTATGTAGAAAGGGAGAGCAAAAAAGAGCTTTATGGCAAATAGGCCTTTTGCTTTTTCTTTTACTTTTTCCTTTAATATTTCTTTGTGCTTTTCCAAGTTTTCTAAAAGGAGGATTTTTTTTTTAAAGTTGTGAATTTTAATTCCAGTAAACAAGGTTTATCAGTTTCAGGTGTAAAAAAGAGCATGTTTTTAATATAACAGGAAATACAGTAAGTGTGAGAGAAAAAAAGGGGTGCTTAGTGGTAAACAGGACATCAGAAAGGTGATTAAACCAGGTGGGAGAGACAAGCTCTTGGAAGTTAACTATTGGTAACAGATCTTGACTTGTAATTAAGTGTTGGTGGCTCTGTAAGGAGTCTGTGATTCCAGGAGGGGTTTCCCATGGTTCCTGGCACCACATCTGTCTTGAGTGTTATTTGTCCTTGGCTTCATGATGATTCTCATCTTCTCGAGCAGAAGCAGGAATTTGGGCAGGATGCTACCTGGAGAACGATTTACTTTGCCCAGCAGTTTATTGAGATCCTCTTAACTGCGAATGCCGGGTTCACGGTGGAGAAAGAGGCTGAGAGTTATTTGGTCCCGAAACACGTTACCTACAAGCTCGAGCGTATCTACCAACAGTTAAAACGGCGCAGTGGCCAGGTACAGGGATCAGCAAGGTTTGGCCTAAGCCTCTGCTTAGACAAGAATACTCCAACGGCTTCCAATGGCAAGAGTGAAAATTAAACTCCTTAAAAGACTTTGTAGGTCAACCTGGCAATCTGTTTGCTTGTAACTTTTTTTTCCTCTGAGAGAATGCATTCAGTCATTTATTCAGCAAACATTTATGAAGTGCATAGTTATGTGCAAGGTGCTGTTTTAGTTAAGTGTAAACATAAGAAATAACTCCTGCCCTCCAGGTGCTTACAGTCTAGAAGGGGAAACAAGGCATGTACACAAATAGCTTTCATACAGGATGATTGTAGTTCCAGCAATGAAGAGTAGTTAAGTGCAAACAAAACAAAACAAACAGAGCTCACATGTTGTGTTGCAAGGAAATGCACTGGAGTGGCAAAAAAAAAAAAAGGATTTAAAATGTATGTATACATTGCCTCTACTTGAATACTCAGGGAATCAGGTACATAAAAACACTCAAGAAAAGATACTGTCGTATAAAATTGCTTTTTATACCTAGAATGCAATATTTTTGAAAGAAAATAGTCCAAGGTGTTACTACAGTAATGATCTAACTATAAATTATGATATATCACTGCTGCATTTTCTCACCATTCTGTTATATTAAAGTTTTTCTTCTATTTTAATGATTATTGATTAGAGAGAGAGAGCATGAGCAGGGGAAGGGGCAAAGGAAGAAGGAGAGGGACAAGTAGACTCCTTGCTGAGCAGAGAGCCCACCCCACAGCATGCGGGCTCAATCCCAGGACTCTGAGATTATGACCTGAGCCAAAGTCAGGCACTTAACCGACTGAGCCACCCAGCCACCCAGCCACCCCTAAAGTTTTTCTTTTAAAAAGAAATACGTAGTATCATATAAGAGCCTTTTCATTATAATATAGTAAAATGGAACTTTACATTTATTGAATGAACAAGAAAAT
This sequence comes from Mirounga angustirostris, assembly GCF_029215605.1. NCBI lineage: Eukaryota > Metazoa > Chordata > Mammalia > Carnivora > Phocidae > Mirounga > Mirounga angustirostris. Next base: position 24,853,924 of record NW_026991713.1, read on the forward strand.
AGTGATGAGATGTTATGTTTTCTGCTCCCCTTTTCTTTTCAATCTCAGGAAAAACTGATAGACTCTCTTAGCAAAAAAATTAATCAAGTATACAAAGTCTGCATTGGAGATGCTGATGTTGGCAGCCTCAACCCAGTTCAAAAGCTGGTAAAAGTAGAGTCTCGCCTCGTAGAACTGAGTGATCTCATTGAATCCATTCCCAAAGAAAATGTGGAGGCAATTGAGAGGATAAAACAGAAAGAACGGCGGCAAAAGTACAGTCAATATCTTATGATAGAAGTGTAGTGTAGTGAATGACTTAATGAGATGAGAAACTGTTCTTGCTGGGATTCCACAAACACTGAGCAAGCCCGTTACATGGCAAGGATTGCAATAAAGATTAGACCCAAACCCAGACATACCCTTCTCAGAGCTATTATTTAATGTGAAGACACATTCATCAAATATTCTTATGAAATAATGTGTCATTACCAAGCAATGAGCACTGTGAAGGAGAGTTCACTGAGGCAACAACTGATCTAGTTTGAGATGGGTAAAGGGTCATTTTAGCCTGAAAAAAATGGATTTTCAGAATGAATATTCACTACTTATTATTTTTGAAGAGCTATCTTGTGGAAGAGGAATTGCACTTGTAGTGGAGGGCCCAAGGCATAGAATTAGGAGCCCTTCACTGCAAGGAGACTATATATGAAGGAATTGTTTGAAAGTCAGAGCCATGCAAGGAGGGTTCTTCTGAGTGCATAACTGGCGACACTTACACACACAGCATCTACACATTAATTCATTCATTCCTCAAGACAACTTCATGAGGATTATCATCCCTGGAACAGCACCCCCTCCCCACCCCGACATACCCACATCCTTGTCTGCCTGCCTTTCCAGGAGAATGCACTGATTTACAAACTTCCATACCGAGTTAAATAAGGGTAACTACTTTTGAGGCAATGATTATAAATATATGACCCCTAGTATCATGTGGCATGTAGAGAATGCCTATAGGTGGAATATTGTTCATGTCATAACAACAGTAACAAAAAACGTTAAGAGGGAGACGAGCACTATGGCTGACCTGCTTGGCTTCAATGCAGGTTCTGCCATTTACAATCTCTGTGACCTTAGGTAGGGCACATAACCTCTCCCAAGCCTCAGTTTATCTGTAAAATGGCAGGAATGATGATACTTATCTCATAGGGTTTGTGCTTGGCACATAGTAAGTATTCAAACATTAGGCATTAGTGTTAGATATTTTATTACGGCTTACTGGTATATGGGGGATATGGTTTTCCCCATATCAAAACAAAGTCCAGAATACATTAAGGTGATCCTGATGGGATTTCATTAAAACAAAATTTTTTTTTAATTATAAAAAAAAAAACCACTCCTTCTGTAAGATGACCTATGGCTGATTACATTAACACCACTTGGATCTTTTCTACAGTCGGAAATATATTCTCATTGAATTGTAATTACAACTTATTTTCAATAGTGATGTATGAACCTAGTTCCAATTGCTTATCCTTATCAAAAAGAAAACTGTTTTTTCCTAGGTACCTGACACCTAATTTTGCATAAAAAATGTTCAGTAAATGTTATAACTGTTTAAGTCCATAAAATAGCTATCACTTATTGAGGTCTATTCTGCACCAGGCATTGGCCTGGACAGTTTACATAGGTCATTTCATTTAATTTTATCCTCACAACAACCCTAAAGAGAACAAGACAAATAGCATTTCTTGGTCTTAATTTCAGGATACCATTCAGAAAGGTTAACTGGAAAAGTACGCTTTTGTGGTAACTCAATGAACTATGTATATGTATATAGTTCATTGTTATATATATATATATATATATAACTGTGGTTTGTGCACTTTTCTGCACATTATACTCTAGTAAAAAGGCTACTGGGGGGTCTGTAAATTCAAGAGGCCTTGTACACATTAACTGTGAAGTGCTCAAATGTAAGTGGAGTGACAAGAAGGCTTTGCTGAGGTGCTTGTTTTAGACCAAGATCTGGGTAGATTTTAATTCTTCCAAAATGGTGACAAGCAATTTTCTCCCATTTTAACACAAATGGGATCTGTTGTTGAGATTTCACCTGAATATTCAAAAGCCATAGTATGGGTGAAGGTGAATTATTATTTTAATTTAACTCTTAGGGAGATCTTATAATATTTAGGCAGTTTATTACCCAAAAATAATGTAGGTCTTTTTTTACTTTCTGTGATTTATAGTTACAAGAATGTTTTCCTTTTTTGACAGGTTACGTGAAGAGAAAATGAAAGAAAAACAAAAACACCAGGAGGAAAGGCTAAGAGCTGCTCTGGAAAGAGCAGTAGCACAACCAAAGAAAAAGGTTTGTGTTTTGTTACCAATTGGTCCAGCTACATCAATATGTGAGTGCTTCTGTGGTATAAAAACAAAATACCTAATTCATATAATTTATCCAGCTTTGATTGGTCTCTCTCTGATTCCCTGTTAACTTTGAGGATAATTCAAATTTCTGGGTCTATAGTTCTCCGTTAGACGCACTTTTTAGTGAAAGAAACCTTTCCCCTCTCCTCTTTTTCTTTAGCTCCAGGTTCATGAAACCAGGTAGTTTTTTCTTTAATTTTTTGAATACATAATAACAAGCATATGGCTCAAAGTGCAAAAGATACAAGAGTATTTAGTGAAAATTAAGTCATCCTTAGTTCCCTTCCCTGGATGCAATCTCTTAAAGTTTCATCTGCATCCTTCTGGAAATAGTCTATGTATTTATGTGTATCTTCTTCTTACAAATAATAGCCATGAGCCTTGCTATTTTCAGTCAACAATGGAGACAGCAAATCCAGAGAACTGCATATAATTGGAAGGGTCTTCTAATCCTCACCTTATAAAAAATAATGAGATTAATAGTTGATGTTAAAATGATTCACCCAGAGTCACTTCAGATTTAACAGCAGGTCCAGGACCAGAAGTCAAGGTTCTTTATATTGCAAGATTACCTATTCAATAATAAATATGGGATTGGGCAGTCACTGAGTACATGGTCCATGAATTCCCACTGTGTATGGAAGGCCTTGTGTTTCTATATGCCACTCTCCTTCCTCTGAGTTAAGGTCTGAAATATACTTGGGGAAGCTAATTTCATGGTTATCTGCAAAGCTACTATGGACACTGATTCTTACCACAGTAATAGCTAACCTACAGTGAATGCTTCTTGTGTGCCTCACAACCAGCCTTCGGACGTTAAGTACTTGAAAAAGTTTCTGAAATACAGTAACTGTTAATATGTATGTCAAAAAATGTTGATTATTTTAATTTCATTTAAATAAGCATTTCACCTTAAAAAGGGTCTGACTTCTCTAGTTCAGCTCTTCCTATGAAGACCGGACTTGTCCTCTTTCTCCCAAAGGCGAATTAACCATTCATCACCCTTCCGCGTATACATACTACTATTCACTAAGCTCACCAAGTTGAAATGATTATTTTTAATAGATCCATCTTTCCTTCTAGACCATGAGTAAGTTTTTATGACTTTGTGTCCCCAGTGCCTGGCACACAGTGGATACTCAATAAATGCTTACTGAATTAGCAGACTAAAAATTAGACTGAAAACTAAAATGGGAAGAAAAATGAAAAAAAAAAAATAATGCCCATTTGATCAGTTGACAATGTACAAAGACCTCTGACAGAAGTTCTTACCTAGTCAAGGCACTTCCTCACTGGCAATTTTTTCAGACAGTATTAGTAACAAAGGTTACCAAAAGATCGTTGAGAGAGAAAAAAAAAATTGACATTAAGAAAGGAATTTGGCGATTCCAGTCCCTAAGAACATTTTTGTTGATAAAATGATGGGGAAGACTGCCATTGTTAATTCCCATGGGCCAGGAATGTCAAATTCTGCAATGCAGGCGACAGTCTCACATAGTGATAGTGCCTCTTTTGAGACACAGTGGAGATATTCCATCAAATCTCATTTTCAACAGAATAACTTTCTCATCCATTTCATTTACACAAATTCAGAGATAGAAGCAAAACCAAATACATACATAAAGGAAGGGGAAAAAAGACTAAAAGAGAAAAATAATGAGTAGTATAATATACTTGAGTATATGCCCCAGAGAATGAATAGGTACAAATCAAGGGCTTTCCCTAAGCCTCTCCTGGTGGGAGCACATCTAAGAGCCAACAAGATTACTAGTGTTTAAGAAGATGTACATGGTTTCCTCAAGTTTTTATCTAATAGAATTTTTAAATGCCAGTCAATTGGTGTTCAGCAGAGGAAACTGATCTCTTCTAACCAATGGAGGAGAACCTTGCTACGGCCCTGAGAAATGAAATGTTGGTCTCAAACATGGTGCTTTTCTAGGCCGACTGTATCTGAAACATAGGCTTTTAGAGGACTACCTAAATCTCCCAGCTTTCCCATAAAACCTAACCGCTCGGTCTCCTGCATTCTATGGTGCTCTCTTTGTTACGTAATTCTGCCTAGCATGTTGGACACCCATTAGGTTATCAATCCCTTTGTAACTGTGATTATTTACTATTTTGAGTCATGTTATTCCTTGGAAAAATCAAGTTAATATTATTTTACTTATGTTTCAACAGAACATAGTTACGCTAAAAAATATTAAGTATTTTTCTTCTGTTTCAGCTGGGAAGACGACTTGTCTATCGCTCAAAACCGCCATCTGGTAACAAACATGAACTACTTTTAGTCAAGGATACAAGAACAAAATCACTAGAGGATGAATATTTTTTCACTTGAATAGAAGCAGTAAGACATTTATTACCAGAATTTTTTAGGCATATTTTGTAGATTCTGGTTTCCATTAATGGCAGTATTCTGCCCCATATGCTGGTCTAAGCAATTTGAGGAAGACAGCACTTATTCTAGTGGTTATAGGATTGGGAATGGGAGTTATTTTCTTTTGTTGAAGCCTTTTATTATCATATACTAAGTAAAATTCCATACAGCTAAACATTTTTATCTTTGAGTTGTCCCAGTTGGGGATACACATCCAAAGTTTACTTTACTGGTGTAACTATGTGGTGAATGACCATTAAAGTGCAATAATGGCATTCTCTGACCACATGGGACTTTAAATGACCTAATTTGTTTTCAACCAGTTCACAGTTCATAGTATATATTTTATCACTGTGGAATATACATTTTAACAATGTATAACTCTAAATGGTTTTGAGGAGTTTAAAACATAAATGAAAACCACTAGTACTATCCTCAGAATTTAACTGTGAGACTGGTTTTTAATTCACATTAAGGAGTTCTGTTCAGAACACTTAATTCTCTTAAGTGAACAAACCAAATGCTTTTAGCCTAAATATCAGTTCACAATTTCTGTTGTGCTCTATATCCACAATCATTTTAATTTTCAGGTGATGTTTCAATTTTAGCTGTAACATGTACATTACTTAGCTTACACTGACATAGAATTAACATGTAATTTGTTAGCTACTAAGTAAAATAAAACAGTATGTATTAATTCTAAGAAAATATTTAACTTAATACATGTCAAAAGTTGTTCAAAAATAACTTTAAAAGAAAGTTGTTTTTAAAAGGTCTCAGTTAATATAGAATTACAAGAAAAGGGCTGAAATTCACTTTCATAAATGTTTATGAAGCATATAATTTTCCCCTGTAGAAAAAAAGATTACTGAGCTTACAAAAGAAAACCAACTTGAATGAAGCTGAATGGCTCTTAAAGTATTAATTCCGAATAATCTTTCAACTGTTTCAACATTTGAGCTCTACATTTAAATATCTGAATAGGAATAGTTCATGAGTCAAGTTGAAAAAAAAAATGTTTATTGTCTAGAAATATATATAAAAAAAATTCCCCACAAAAGATGCTATTCTCTCATTTCCCCATCTTCTTCTTCTTCTTCAACACCCCTGATATAAAGGACATTATTACACCTGTAAATAGAAAAACAATCCATTTTGTTGTTCCAACCGGAAACCACATTAAAATCTGAATTACTATTGCTAGATATTTTTGATTATAAAAATACTGAATGCTAAATTTACAATGTATCATTTCTTTCTTTTTTAAAAAATGTTTTCACCATTGATTTGTTAAAAAGCCCATGGCACTTATTCACCCAGTGGATGTTATAAAATAGTATCTTTATGATCTTCCACAAGGAACGACTCAAATTTGAAAGTGTGACTCTAGTTCAAGAAAATGAATATAACAAAAATCCCTAACAGCGGCCAGATCCAACTGAAATTCAAAACCAAGCTCTTGCAACTAAAACCACTGAAAAAGGTTACAGCTACAAGCTAGAAAGTTTACTATCATCACTAGAAAAATCTTAAGGATGAATAACTCCAAAAAATTTCCATCTTCTTGGACAAGTTTAAGGATTTCAAAATTCTTTAAGTTTAATTGTAGAATATGTTAATAGTGATTTAAAGTGATTCTGAAATTGAGGCATTTGTCTATTTAAACAGGTATTTCTAATGCTCTCCAGTCATTCCTTATATATACTACTGCTGTTTTGTTACCTTATTAAAACTTCACCCAAATGTCCAGACAATGCTCCATCTATGTATTCTTCTGTGTTTGCAAGCTTTAAATCAAAAGAAAATATATTAGTATAGTAACACAGGAAGAAAATAGTGTAACACTACCTAAAATATTAGGTAATATTGGTGAGAGAACTTATTAACTGAGACCTTTCTATACCAACAATTACCTATAATAGATTAGCTTTCTTTTACTACTATAGTACTTCTGGGTTTCATATAAACATTCTGTTAAGTTAACATTGATGGATGTAGAATATGTAATAAAGCTTGTTTCAACATAATTTTTTAAATCTCTTAGTTATGTAACATTTCTTTCTATTAGACATTAAAACATATGTTGAGGAAAACAGTCTCTAATTTATGAATAAGTTGTGATTTTAAAGGTTTCCAAAAATTCAGTTATAAAGAAGTTACAAAATTCAGAGTACAAAATCTATGGCTAAATTATCAAATACTTTTATATTAGAACACCCAAACCAAAGAACTGAATAGTAATTTTTTAAATTATGTGCTAACAAAGAGAGCAAAATAAGTTCTTAAGAGAAAGTTAAACAATTCAGAGTGACCTTTATAGTTATTTCAGGAAACTCTAATTTTACATCAAAATGTTTAGGTTTTCTTCCACATACAGGTAACAAACTTTGTTACTTTTAGAAATCACAATCACTTAAAGGGCTCTCTATGACTACCATTCCAACCTTTTTATCATTCTTCCCCTACATCATTCTGCTTTGGCCCTTTTTTAAAAATTTTTATTTATTTATTTAAGAGAGACAGAGATAGCAACAGAGCGCAAAGTTGGGAGGAGAGGGAGAAGCCGCTCCCCGCTGAACAGGGAGCCCGGGGCGCAGGGCTCAATCCCAGATACCTGGGATTATGACCTGAACCTGATCTGAAAGCAGACACTTAACCAACTGAGCCACCCAGGTGCCTCTGCTTTGGCCTTCTTGCCATGCCTTCAACATACCAAGCAAGTTTCGGCCACAAGGCCTATGTACTTCTGTTCCCTCAAACTGAGATGCTCTTCCTTCTTTGATATGCCCTTCAGTTGCTCACTCAATCCTTTCTCTGCTTAAATTTACTTCCTCAGAGAACCTTTCGCTGGCTATCCTATCTAACACTGCACACGGTTGTCACTACCCCATTTCTGCTTTCTTTTTCTCCATAGTGTCTATCATTATCTGATATCACATTATATTACCATCTCCTACTACAACACAAACTCCTTGAAAGTAGTGACTTAGTTTTATTCATTGGTGTATACACAGAGCCAGGCACATAATGGGCTCTTAATAAACATTTGCTGAAGGGCGCCTGGGTGGCTCAGTTGGTTAAGCGACTGCCTTCGGCTCAGGTCATGATCCTGGAGTCCCGGCATCGAGTCCCGCATCGGGCTCTCTGCTCGGCAGGGAGTCTGCTTCTCCCTCTGACCCTCCCCCTCTCATGCTCTCTCTCTGTCTCTCATTCTCGCTCTCAAATAAATAAATACTTTAAAAAAATAAAAAATAAAAAAATAAACATTTGCTGAATAAATAAATTAAAAAACATCATTAATGTGGCTACTCAGATACATTTCACAACTCTGGCAGGCTCACCAGGAACTACATTACTTCTAAAACCAAATATTCCATGGGTATTCTTTATTTCTTTCTTTTATTGCGATATAATTCCCATAGCATAAAATTCACTATTACAGTGTACAAGTCAGTGGTTTTTAATATATTCATAAAGTTGTATAATCACCACCACTATCAAAGTCTAGAACATTTTCAGCAGAATGGTATACTCTTCAGATTTTTCTATGGCCTTGGTAAATGATTCCTGCTTGAGGAATTTTCCAGGCCAAAACCATGCTCTGTAAGAACTTTGGGGACCTAAGCATCATCTGTTTAAGTGGTAACCTCTTAAATTAAGGAAAATCTCAGCTTTTTGCCTACAAGTGCCCCTGTTAGTACTCTTCCTACAAGTACTACCAGTATGGAATACTTGGGAGTCATACTTGGACTGACCACCCAAGTAATCTTTAAAATCCATCGGCCATTAATCAGTCACATAAATACCTATGCTTCAGGAAAATATAACTTCAGACTCTTTCGTCAAAAACCGGGCTGGAAACTACTACAATTAAGCAACAAAAAAATAAAACACCCCAGTTTTTAAAGGAGCAAAGGACATGAACAGGCATTTCTCCAAAAAAGATATATAAATGGCCAATAAGCACATAAAGATCGCATATCACTAATCACTGGGGAAATGCGAATCAAAACCATGAGGTATTTTACACTCATGAGGATGGCTATTATCAAAGAAACTGAAAATAACAAGTATTGGTGAGGATGTGAAGAAACAGGAACCTTTACGCTTTGCTGGTGGCAAGTAAAATGATACAGCTGCTATAGAAAACAGTATGGCAGTTCCTCAGAAAATTCCAGCAATTCCACTTCTGGATATATATCCAAAAGAAGTGAAAGAAGAACGTCTAACAGATATCTGTACACCCATGGTCGTTGCGTTATTCACAACAGCCGGAAGGCGGAAAACAATTCAAATGTATACCAACAGAAGAATGGATTAAAATGTGGTATATACATACAATGGAATATTATTTCAGTCATTAAAAGGAATGAAATTCTGATACATGCTACAACATGGATGAACCTTAAAAACATTATGCTAAATGAAATGAGCCAGACGCAAAAGGGCAAATACTATAGGATTCCACTATATGAGCTAGAACAGAGACAGAAAGAATAACATTTACCAAGGGCCGAGGGAAAGGGGAGTTATTTTTTAATGGGTATAGTTTCAGTTGGGGACGATATAAGAGTTTCAGAAATCACTAATGGTGATAGATGCACAATAATATGAATGCACTTAATGTCACTGAGTTCTACCCTTGAAAATGGTCAAAGTGGTAAATTTTATGTTAGCTATATTTTACCACAATTACAAAAAGAAAACAAGGGGTGCCTGGGTGGCTCAGTTAAGCATCTGACTCTTGATTTCAGCTCAGGTCATGATCTCAGGGTCATGAGATGGAGCTGCACGTTGGGCTCCAAGCTCAGCGGGGAGTCTGCTTAAGATTCTCTCTCCCATCCACCACCCATCCCCCCCGGCACTCTCTCTCTAAAATAAATAAATCTTTAAATACAAAAACACCTGGTCCTAAACATTTACAGAAGCTAGCATAACAGACATTCAGTCACAGTTCATCAATTCCTTTGGTTTGGCCTGTCTTCTCCCTCAAGAAATGCTTTTATTGAATTACTTTGATTTTATGTCTTTAGCATTCATTAAAAGACCGAAGAAATTCACTTGAAAATTTCTTTCAGAAAAAAAAAGTAAAATTTCTTTCAGAGCTAAATGTTGGGAGAGTTTTGCCTTTTCTACAAAACAAAACAAAACAAAAACCTCATTTGTGTTTTCCTTATGCCACTGTGACTCAAATATCGGAGTTCTTTTTATTTTAACCACTAGAAGTCAATTCTGTGGCTGAATTTTGGTTTTACAGGTCTCATACACAGTTTATCACAGTTATAATATCCTCCCTGACCTTGATTTTGTTTCTGAATTTTGTTTTATGTTTGTCACTTTGGTTGATTTCATTCTTATAAATCACAGTAAACCTTTGAGGAGTTAAGGTAGAGCAAAATAAATACAATTTAATGATTCTTATCTCTTCAGCTTACCTGCATGTTCATATAACCATCTACAGATACCAGGTACCCTTTGTACTCCATTCCCCACTTAAGTTTCACCATTACTGGCTTTCCTGTTAATCCATTCAGGAAAGGTTTGGGATTGAGAGGCAAACTCTGCACAAAGAACAAAAACAGGACTCAATTATTTTTCCTTAGCTCAGTTTCCATTACCTACTCCCCTCTACCAAATCACCAATATTTTATGGTATCCAAATAAAGCAAGTTCTTGACTCACTCTCACTTTACTACATACTTTTCACTTCTATTTGTTGAAAAGCGTAAGAGAAATTTAAATACCCAGTTAGGCAATTTCATTCAGTATTCACTTACACAATGAATACCTACTATACATTACTCATTGTACCAGGCTACAAAGAAACAAGGTAAAAGCAGTGAAAAAAAATAAATGCAGATTACACTCCTTGTCCTCAAGCTCACAGCAGGAGGAAGAGAGGCAAAACACATACCAATAGACATTATACTGTAAGAGGAGATATGCTATGTATAAGGGTACCAAATCAATCCAGAGTCGAAAGGAAAGGTTGCCCAAAATAAGTAATGCCTCCATTTAAAGGATGAAAGGTATTTCCAGAAGGAAAAGGGGTTGTTCTAGGTAGAAGAGGCTACCTATGTAAAAGGAGGGAAGAGTAAAACAACAAGACGATCTCAGGGACACACAAACAATTCAGAGATGTCAGAGTCCAATACGAGGATACAGAGGGAAGGAAGGGGGGCAGATGGCATTTGACAGTCTTTCACTTGAATTCCAGGAGCTAGGTCTTGTGGGTCTGATTTGATTTAGCAAAGCTGCCTATACATATGGGCAATCACTTAATGTTTGTTTATTCAGCAAACCAGCAGTAGTATTCCCCAGTGAATTCAGACTTTTTCTTCCCTCATCTGCTCACCCATCAGTCCGAAGAAAAAAAATAACCAAGAAACTTGACTACTAAAGCTCTCTAAGGTAATTAGCGTATTCAGAGTGATGTCAAAGAACAGAGGAGCTACTGCAATAACCTCCTAATGGGTCTCCAGTTTTTACTCTTTTCTCCGACTTACCACAGGGCAAGTATTTTTATCATGGGATATCTCTGCTTAAAATGCCTCGAGGGCTTGCAACTGCACTTTAAGTAAAATCCAGACCTCCTAACATGACCTAAGAGATCTTCCCGACCCTATCTCATAACCACTGTTCTTGCAAGCTGTGTGGCTTTCTGTCAATTCCTCCAACTGGGCAAGCTTTCTTTCAGGCCTTGAGGCCTATGCACATGTTCCCTGTGCTTTGTACACCCTTCCTCTTGCTCCTTAAGGGGCTGGCTTTCATATTTCATATCATTTAGGTTTCTGGTTAAATCCTCCTACCAGGGATGCCATGCCTGACCACTCTTCTAATGTACCACCGCGTATCCTCACAGCATCCTGTTTGTTCTCTTCTTAGCACTGCACGTTATTTGCAATTACATGCTGATGTTATTTAATACAATCTCTCATACCCGACTGAGTAAATCTCGAGCAGGGTCCGCGTTAGTACTTTTCACCTTTTATTCTGGCGCCTAGAACAGCATCTGGTAGGTAGCATGAGCTCAAAAAACATTTGGTCAACGAACAAATGAATGCTCCAATGCCTGGGCTCTGTATTCTAGAGGGCTGCGGGGCTAAGAATCGCAACATGATGAAAGAAAACCGATTCTGGGCGTGATAAGAGAGACATAAAAACCGCTTCATCTTTACCCCGACCCTGTGGTCCCAGCCAGCAAGGATAACTCAGGCTCACAATCAAACGATGAGGGGAAGGGGTCCGGAAACTGCTGGGGAGGGAAAGGCATCGGAAGGAGAGCACGCGCCTCAGATCCCCAAAGCAGGGAGAAAGGGGCTGGCGACCGGGTGCGCGGCTCCTCACGCGGATGAATGGGAAACGCGCGAATCAACCAACAGGCCCGGCGAGGCTGGTCACCGCTCTCCCTTGCTCTCCCTTCCTCCTCCTTACCATGGCGACTACAAGCAAATGATGCAGGAAACTCGCCGCCGACCCAGGTGTAGTCCGTCCCTCGTGACTGGCGTAGCTCCCGCCGGGCGCGAATCGCGGAGCTTCCAGAGAAATGGCCGCCAAACAGCCGCGTGACCTTTCACCTCCGACTACAGCTCTCTCAGCTTCTCTGGTTGGGCAGAGAGAGACGCGTCCTGATTGGAGGAGGTGGCTGGGCAGTGTCTCCTGGCAACCAGTGGTTGCGCGAGCGATCGAGCCTTCCGCGCGGCGCACAGCCCTTTGGGAAACTTCAGTAGTAGCGCTGGCGGGAGAGGGTCCCGGAGAGGCTGCAAAGGCAGGGAGGCGGGTCCGGGTTTCTCGTCTGCTCACCTGCCTCGAGGGTTCGGCTGTGTGTCCTGTAGAGCCGACATGATTTCTCGCCAGCATGGCCAATGGGGCTGTCTTGCCATTTTACACCTGTGAGGACGGATTCTTGGCTCTTGAGTTTCTTGCTCACTTTCCCACAGATTCCGTGATTTGGGGGCTTCTATACCACAGTCCCCTTCTCTATTCTGTAACGCTTATTTCGGCCCACTTTAAAGGAAGTGGGAGAAGCAGGACTAGACTTAAGAGACGTGAAACTCACCAAAGGAAGTCAAGTACAGAATATAGTTAGAGGAGGTCAAATTGATTCTAGAATATGGTGTGGTGGTCTCCCTGTTTCTTTGTTGCTTTTGCTTTGCCACCAGAGACCCGGCGCAGTCTTTAATCTTTCTGATGTAACGGTATTGATCAGAATCGCACTGATTTCCGCGTCTGGGGGGGCAGACTTTCAGCTCTCTCGGATCTGAAATGCTAAATGGCAGTTCTTGGAGAATAAGCACTTTGAGAAGTGCTGGATTTTGTTTTTGTTTCCGTTTCGTTTTTGCGGCCCTAAAAAAATGGATTTGGAATTGAAGTTTGAATGTTGCCTATGGAGTAGTAGGTTAGTGGGTAGTGGCTAAGACTTTGGAGGCAGCTTGAGTTCAGAATCTCTGTCCGTCACTTAGGGATGGTGCTGGGTAGTTCCTTAACCCCGTAAGGCCTTTGTCTCCTCCTAAAGACCTTTGTTTACTCAGCTATAAATGGCCTAACATAATAAAAATTTTTAAAAAAGGATAAAAATTAAACAAACAGTGCTATCCTTAGGGTTTGCGAGGATTAAATAATGTGAAAGAGGTTGGGATTTAAGGGTTCAGTGAATGTTTACTGTTATTTTAATGTCCGTGAAAATGGTGGAGAATACTGACAAAATACAGTAATTTTTGGTGTAGTTTATGCCGAACAGTTGGAATTATTTACCCCGAAGTTCAGTGGGTTTTCCCTTAGTTTGACCATCATTTAATGAACATTGAGACTTTGTATAGACTCTGAGTTCCTACTATGTGCCAGGGTCCTTCACAATTGCTATCATGGAAATCTTACTGTACAGCCGGTGATTTGGGTGTTATGCTCCCATTTTAGAGATGAGGAAAATGGCTCAGCAGGTAACTTGATCAGGGCTACCCACCTGGCTTTCACTCTGAAAACTCTTTGCTTTTTGTACTTCATAAAGTTACCTTTCAAAAGCTCAATATATGCTTTAAAAGTCTGATTTTTAAAAAAAATTGTTTTCTCAATGAAGTGAAAAAAAGTATTACCATAATCTTTGTAAACATAGCTGTGTTCAAAGTTTTTTTTGTTTGTCTGTTTTAATTAGGCTCCACGCCCAATTCAGGGCTTGAACTCAAAACCCTGAGATCATGACCTGAGCCAAGATCAAGAGTCAGATGCTTACTTAACTGCCTGAGCCACCCAGGCGTCCCTAAAGTTGGTTTTCATCCTCGCATTAAATATTAATCTTACCTTTTTGAAAATAAAGCGGGCATAAGGTCATTGGTGTTTTTTGAATTTTAAAAACCATATGTACATTTTGTGAGAATTTGGAAATACAGGAAATTCTAAAACAAAAATTACTAGTATCACCAAAGAAAACAACTTTACTTTTTTGGTGTATTATTTATTGTAACATATGCACTTTTTAAAAAAAAAAAGATATCGACATATAGTTCTTCACTTGTTTTCTTCACTTTATATTGAGCAAATTCTCATATAATTAAATATTCTTCTAAAATGTAGTGTAAGGTCTATTATGCATAATTGGTATTATATATATGTGCTAGTTTATTAATCATTTTATTGTTCCCATTTCCCCCATTATAAACAATGTGTTTTGGACATACTTTTGAACATGAGTCTGAGTATATCTCTAATTCTTTACAGTAAATCCTTAGAAGTAAAATTTCTGGGCTAAAAGGCATAATTATTTTAAAAGTATATATTTGCCAGGTTAGCATATGGCTCAACAGAATACCATCAGAATAATTGGCTCTAATATGATGGAAACACGGGGTTTATATTTTTTGCAATGAGCTAGAATACATTTTGAGCACATTCTGAGCAAACGGTCCCTAATTATTAATTAGGGTGAACAGTTTGGTAAGGCCTCGGTTTTACTGCTCAGCATATAACCCAGAAATTCTAGTGGTAAACAAACAGCTAAAAAGTAATTTGTTAAATGACCAAGAAATATTTATTGAGGTGAATAAAATCAACATGTGATCTCTGCTCTCATGGAACTTGAAAACCTCTTTGAGAAGAAGGGAACCAATACATATTTAGTGCCTGCTATGTTATGCTAGGATATTTCATATAATTTATTTAATACAACACTTCCAGGTAGGTAGTATTAGCCCCATTTTAGAGATGAGGAGACGGATTCAGGAAGGTTATGTATTTTGCTAAAGGCCATATAGAAGGTGAAATGTCTACAAAGCCTAAGATTTTTCCTTTACACAATGCTGCCTGTCCCTAAAATGTGTTTGAGTAGAGTACAAATAAATACTATAGATATATACAATTTATATCAAATACATAGAAATATATATATCAAATATATAGCAAACAGAAGTACAAACATAAATGCAAGCTGAAGTGGGATAGTTTAGAAAGTTAGTTTTAAAATCGATGAGCTCTTCCTTTTATTTTCTTTATTCCCGTAATCTCAACATTTTATTTTCCCATGATTATGGTCAGAATCAGTTATGGCCAAAGTAGATTTAAAGGGGTGAGGGGGGAAAAGAGTGGGAGGGAAAGGAGGGAGGCAAGATCTGAGTGCCTTAGTCTGGTAGAAGCTTTACGCATACTATGTCAAACTTAAAAGATGTGTTTTGCCTAGAGAAGAAATTAAAATTCAAAATATATTCACTTCCTCGGTCATATAAGCACTAAACTTAGATTAGAATCCGAGCCTTTTTGGTGGTGCAAAGCCCATATTCTTTCTACCATCATAGAGAGAGAATCATACTTCAAGGGAAGCCTGGTACTGTGGTTAGGAGTCAAGTGTGCTCCACTTCTTAAGTCGGTATTAATGAATCACTGGATTTTAAATCTATTTTTTCTTAAAGATTTTATTTATTTATTTGAGAGAGAAGGAGAGAGAGCACAAGCGGGGGAAGGAGCAGAGGCAGAAAGAAGCAGGAGCCCTACGTAGGCCTCGATCCCAAGACTCTGGGATCATGACCTGAGCCAGAGGCATATACTTAACTGACTGAGCCACCCAGGTGTCCCGAATCATTGAATTTTGAACTTAGGACAGAACCCTAGAGATACCTAGTCTAAACCTATAATTTTGTAGATGATGAAAACATGGTCACGCCATAATTTAGAGAGAGCCCCAGAATAGCCTCTGTCTTTCATTTTGTGCTTTTGTCATTATTCTAAGCTATATTCTTTATCTTCTGGATATTCTACAAATGGTTTTAAGTTTCTTACTAAAAAAACACACAAAAAGAAATAATGAAGTAATGAAGGATGAAGAAAAAATACAACCAGATACAAGATTAGAACACAGACATCTATACCATATTGCCTTATGCACTGGTTAGGGATGGGCTGCACATTTGTCCCTAAACTTTTGGAGTCCTAGCAAAGAGAAATATGATTGGTTACATGATCCAATTTCCATAATATTTTTTTAAAAATCACTCAGGAAAAACACAATTGTTTCTATTACTCTGATAGAAGAGAAATTTCTCCCATAGTGTCAAGCCCATGATCTCTGTAAATGGACCCCAAGGCAAAATTTAAGTGTGAATGTTTTATTGGCAGGCCCAATCCCAGGGCAGTAAGTGTGAAGCAAAAAGGTAAGACAGGGAAGAATGAGAAGCAAATACTAGGTTTTACATTATTGAGCTGGTTACAGCTCCTTCACAGAAACAGTCAATTGGTCAGCCATGTAGGATGTCTCTGGACAGGTTTATTGAAATATCATGCATTGGAACAATCCAACAAAGGGTGCCTAGGCACTGAGAGGGAATTTACCTACTGGTTCCGTCCTCTCCTAGCTGAGCATAGCCCAGGCTTTACAGCTTAGTGTGGTGGGAGGAGCCTTGGGTGTCAGCCTCAGGTGGAGGAACCTAGGACCTCATGAAGTAGACATTGCAGAGGCAGGACCCCTGAGACAGATGAGACTGAGAAAATCGGAGTTGACACATGACATTTATTCATATACATGAGGTTATGTTAAAAAGGGCAGTATATAAGATAGCAGAAGATGTCATTGAAAACATTGTTATAGTAGATTTAATAGCACATGTTATGTGATTGATTGCTAACTAATTGCACAGTGGGAAAAATAGCTTTACAGTGAAAAAGCCTGGCAGGTACCACCTTAATCCAATGATTCAATGACCATTGTTAGCAATGGGACAAATCAAAATAGTGTGTCACTTGCCAAGATGCAATTGAGAAGACGCACTGCTGTGGTATTCTTACCAAAGACACATAATCAGAACCTAATAATCAGCAAATATCAAACGAACCAGATTGAGGAACATTTCACTAATTAACTGGCCTGTGATGTTCAAGAGTGTCCATGTCACAGATGATCTCTGAGGTAAATTACTGAGAAAAGCATGGCACAGAATAACATATCACGTGCTACCTCTGTGTGAAAAAAGAGAGGGAGATAACTATCTATCCATTTGTTTATGCGTCAATATATTGGAGGATTCCTCAGATACTAAGAACACTGGTTACCTATGGGTGGGTGTGGTAGGAACTGGGCTGAAAGTAGACCAAAGATAAGCTTTTCACCATACACACTTTGAAATTCACATAATATGAAATTATTATGAAATTCATTAAATTCACGTCATGTGAAATTATTAAAGTATATAGTTCAATGGAATTTAGTATATTCATAATGTTGTTGCAAGCACATCTCTGTTTAGTCACAAAACATTTTTATTATCTCAAAAGAAAATCCTGTACCTTTTAAGCAGTCACCTTTTATTTTCCCCTCCCCCCAGCCACTGGCAGCCACCTCTGCTTTCTGTTTCTATGCATTTACCTAGTTTGGATGTTTCATATAAATGGAATAATACAGCATGTGACCTTTTGTCTCTGGCTTCTTTCACTTCATATAATATTTTCAAGGTTCATGCACATTGTAGCATGTAGCAGTAGTTGATTCCTTTTAATAGCTGAGTAATATTGTGTGTGTGTGTGTATATATATATATACATACATACATATCTCATTTTATTTATCCATGCATCTGCTGATGGACATTTGAGTTATTTCCACTTTTTGGCTATTGTGGATAATGCTGCTATGAACATCCATTTACAAGTATTTATTTGAGTACCTATTTTCAAGTTCTTTTGGATATATGCATACAAGTAGAATTGTTAGGTCATATGATAATTCTATGCTTAACTTTTTGAAGAACTACTCAACTGTTTTCCAATGCCTGCACCATTTTACATTCCCACTAGCAACGTACAAGAGTCCAAATTTCTCCACATTCTCACAAACATTTGTTATTTTCCATTTAAAAAAATTATTATTGTAGCCATTCTAGTAAACCTAATAATAATTTTTAAAAACCTTCTCATTGTAGTTTTGATTTGCATTTCCCTAATGACTAATGATGTTGAGCATCTTTTCATGTCATTACTGGCCACTTGTAGGTCTTTGGAGAAATGTCTGTTTGAGTCCTGGATACCTTTATGTATGTTCTATTTTTGGACTCCTTGAATGTCTTGCCTAATTAAAAATTAAACTAAATTTTTAGAAATAAAAGGAAGAGTCATTTAACAATTCTGGGTCTCATTGTCTTCATTTGTACAATGAAGGGATTAGACTACACCAGGGTTTTCAACCTTTGGTACTATTGACTTTTTGGGCCAGACTATTCTTGTTGTGAAGCCTGTCCCTGTATTGTAGGATGTATGTATTATAGCAGCATCGCTGGCCTCTACCAGCTAGATGCCAGTTGCAACCCTGTTCCCCAACCCAAGCTGTAACAACCAAAAATGTCTCCAGACATTGCCCAATGTCCTCCAGGGGGGCATAATTGCCCCCTGTTGAAAATCAGTGGATTAGATCAATGGTTTATAAACACACGCCCCCCCCCCCCCCAGACTTGGATCACTTTGTTTTTGTTTTTGCTCTTTATTTAAAGACTTGGATCACTTTGTAGGTAGTATTGGGGCTTTGCAAACTATTTTTATTATTAAAAACCAAAACAACTAACAAATCAAAGTATAGTTGAACAATTGTACATTTACTTAATGTAGACTGTATAAAACTGAAATCTCATGCTTCTTTGCTTTTAATATAATGAAATTAACTCAAAATATAAATACTGGTTGATTATCATGGATCAGGAGCTCTGATTGGCATTTATATATGTATCTGATTTATAAAAATAGGAAAGCAAATTGTCAATAAATGATATTTTTAGTTTCATAAATCCTCAATTCAACTTGAGGTGGAGGGTAGATAATAAAAGAAGCCTTTGGGGGTAAAAAAAGCTGGGGACACCTCAAATAATGTTGCCCCAACATTAAATATTGACTTTAAACATACTGCAGTTCTTTGCCCTACTTCCATGGGGTGGCATTGGTGAGTTTCGAGTAAAATTTCTAATTGACACACAGGCATTTGCAAGTTAATCTGTACAAATGGGGACTTCACTGTTTGCACAACACAGATGAAACAAAACAAAAGCTCATGGAATTTCTCCCACAGTCGCCTGTTCCATACAATCTCCCCCCACTTTCCTCATCTGTCAAATGTTTACACTGAATCAAAGTTTTAAAAAATAAACCTTGGTAGCCTACCTCTTCACCTGTTACCCTCCTTTTACCAGAGCTGTCTCTACACTCCCCTCCTCCAAAACAAAATGAAAATCTGGACATCCTATTCTGTTGCTTGCCAACCTTGGATGGTTCCCAATTACTAGCAGCCTGAAACAAACTCCTTGCCCAAGTTTCTCTCCAACTTCATCTCTCTCCATTCTGTCCCACAAACCACAATGCCTGCCTTTGAATCACGGGCCAGGCTTCTTTACTATACAAGATATTCTCTCCATCTAGAAATCCCTTCTCCTGTTTGCTCTCAGTCTCAGCACTACTGATATATATATATTTTTTTTACTGTGGTAAAATATACATAACAGAGAATTTACCACATTAACAATTTTGAAGTGTACAGTTAATCGGCATTACGTACACTCACATTGTTGTACATCACTATCATCCACCCCCAGAACTTTCGAAGTATTTATATTTTGGATCAGATAATTCTTCATTGGGGTGGTTTTGGGGGATGGGGGGTGTCCTGACCTGTACATTGTAGGATAGTTAGCAGCATGCCTGGCCTCCACCCATTAGATTCCTCTTCTCCCAGTTGTGACAATCAAAATGTCTTTTGACATTTCCAAATGTCCTCTGGGAGGCAAAGTTGTCCCTAGCTGAGAATCACTGTGTCATTTTAACTGCGAAGAAATAACTTTGGAAAAATGCATTATGGGCATTCATTAATATCAGACACAGAACTATTTGTAACTTGACTGTGTGTCAGATCAGTTGTGCTTTCAATAGTAAACAAATAGAGCATTTAATTGCCACAATGGTGATAACACAATCACTCTGATTGGCAGTGCTTCAGAATAGCTAAGACTAATCAGATAAGGTCTAGATTGGAAACGACAGCTTTACATGCATGACTGGATGTGTATGGGTGAAAAATTGTTGAAAGTACAGGGTTAAAAAGTCTATTTTAGTTTTTTTTATCATAATTACTGCAAATTTTATACAGTGACATCAACTGGCCTGCAGGAAAAACCCATTCTGTGTTCTTTTTAGACCAAAAGAGTGTATCTGTCAAAAAAATTGTTTTGTTTGATCTTGTTGGCCAATATGTAATGCAGTTACAGTGAACAAGACAATATAGACAAATATTTGAGAAAGATATTAGTTGTATGCCAGAAAATGTGTAAAATTTCCCAAAGCCAAATATTCTGCATCTAATGCTATCTGTCCAACACCTAAAATGAGGGATTTTGAGTACCACTTTAACTTTTCAGATGTTAGAGAATGTTTGCATGTGTTATCAAAGTAATGTGGGCTATTATTCAGAGTACTAGAAGGGAGGCATTTAATGTTATCCACAATGTTCCAAGTAGCTGAGATTTATCCTTAGGTGTGAGAACCAGTCAAGTTAGAAAAAGTCTGGTTTATTCCATACCAAATTAGTTCCATTATTTACTTCTAGCAATTATCAGGATATATTACTTATAGGTGCCGCAATTCTAAAACAAAAATGTTGAAGTACCACACTTGGTATTTGGCTACATCCCAGACCTTAGTTTTGCATCAAACTGAGGAACTGAAATAGGTCATTTAAGGACATTTTCAGCTTTAATATACTGTTATTCTCTGATAGTTTAAATTAATAACTGGAAAAAAATGAAGATTAAAATAAATAATATCCCTTGAGTTCTAACTATGGGTTTCAGTTATAGGAGATTAACCCTTTATCCTCTCAAAGGACAGAATCGTTTTCCAGTTTAAGTAACAATAATTTTCTAGAAGGTTAAACCTTTCAGTTTACCGTGTATGTTGAGGACATTCGGCAGTAAAATATAATTATTTTAAAACCATGCGCTGAAAAATGAGCTCTTTCAATGATGCTGTTTATACTTAAACTCAGATTCTCAAAGTAGAGTAGAACAATTAGAAATGTGATAAATTAAAAAGAAGAACTAAAACTGGTTCTGGGGCGCCTGGGTGGCTCAGTTGGTTGGGCGACTGCCTTCGGCTCAGGTCATGATCCTGGAGTCCTGGGATTGAGTCCCACATCGGGCTCCCTGCTCAGCGGGGGGTCTGCTTCTCCCTCTGACCCTCTTCCCTCTCTTGCTATCTGTCTCTCATTCTCTCTCTCTCAAATAAATAAATAAAATCTTTAAAAAAAAATTTTTTAATAAAAAATAAAAAATAAAACTGGTTCTGTTTCTGCCTGATCATAGACAACAAGTTAGATTGCATTAGTGACAGTACAAGAGATAAAATTTATCAGCAGAATATATTTTTATGCATAATATAATTAATTTATCCATAGATGTTTAGGTTTAATAAACGTTTTCTTCTTCCTATCAGCACATATTATGTTCAGAGAAAAGTCTAGACTGTCCTTGAATCTATATACTACTAATAATATTTAAGCCAGCAGCAGCATTGTTACGACTGCCATTTATGGAACACTTGTGTGCTAACACTTTACATATATTATATCATTTAATCCTTATGGCAAGTCTATGAAATAGACATTATTAGCTAGAGTTGCTAAGTAACCTGTTCAAAGCCCCGCAAGGAATAAGCCTCAGAGCTCAGATCTGTCTTTCTCTAAACTTTGTCCCTTTGCTCTTCTAACCCAAACTGTAAGAACTTTGGGGAAGACAAACACGCAATTTTAATTCTTAATTACCCACATAGTTAATAATAGCCTCACTAAGACAGTGAAATCCCTGTACTGCAGACTGAGTGTGAATTATTTTGACATTTGTGACTGTCAACTTAATTACCCATACACGTGACCTTCTGTATAGTATCAGATTCATCAGTCAGTCTCTGAATTAGGTTTTGGTGAGTGGTCAAAATTAACATCACCCTTATATCACAATGTCTGCTATGCTTTATTCATTCTCTGTCTGTAAGCAGAAGGCCCACAGAAAGCTCCTAGAAGTTTAAATTAGAGGAAGACTTCTTTAACTTCTTATAAACGTACCCTCTCTTTTGCATGGTAGTCCTTCCTAGGCTTACTTAAAGAATAGACATTTTCCCACGGCCCCCTGCTGATTCTGAATGAACAGATTCTCAGCCCCCTGCTGACTGCTGAATATATTGTTTATCCTCATCTTTACTCTTTACTGACAGCCTTCATAATAACTTGCTTAGAAGACAAATGGCATGGCAGAATTTCTGATAACTCATTAAGGAAGAATACAGTAGATTTTTGCCAAATATCACGACATGAACTAACAGCAGTTTTTGTCAAGATGGAATAAGGAAAAGATGCTGCTGAGCAATATTGCCTTCTGTCAAAAACACATAATGTCTCTTTGCATTGTTTTTTAAAAAAATATTTTATGAAGAAGTCAATGTATAGACTATCAATAGCATTTCACCTCTGCACATGCTGTTCCCTCTGTGTGGAATGCCTTCCTTCTCTCCTTCCTCTGCCTACTTTTCCAGAGCCAGCCAAAGTGGAACTTTTCATATGAGCTTTTCCTTGTCTCCCACGGCCTCACTCCTTCTTCTGAGCTCTGACAACATCTTTTTTCTACCTCTATTATAACAATTAGCATGTTGCAGTGTAGTCTGTATAATTATTTGTCTGTCTGGACTCAACTAGAAACTTCTTGAACACAGGGACCATTGCATGCTTATTCCTCTTTGCATCGCCTGCACCCAGAACAGTGCCTAGCACAGAACAGGGTCTGGGTTCCTGATCATTAAATGACTTCACTACCATAGTGTGAATTTTTCCTTGTTGGGGTCCAGACCTTCTCAGAGTACAGTGGTTGTGATAATGGAAACTATTGACAAGTCCCAGCTCTGCTAATTTCTTGACGTGTAGCCTCTCAAGTTTCCCCATTTTGTAAAATGGGGATTGTAATGATACTTATCTCATGAAAGTAAGTTTCTGCAAATGTTTCCAGTTTTTTTCATAGTTATAGATCTATTCAGGTTTTCTCCTATTTATTCTTGAGTCAATTAATGTAATTTATATTTTCTTAAGAACAATTCATATCTTGTTTTATTTTTTTTTTTTTAAGATTTTATTTATCTATTTGGGAGAGAGAGAGAGAGAAAGAAAGCACAAGCAGGAGGAAGGGCAGAGGGAGAAGCAGGCTCCCCGCTGAGCAGGGAGCCCGATGTGGGACTCAATCCCAGGACCCTGGGATCATGACCTAAGCTGAGGGCAGATGCTTAACCGACCGAGCCACCCAAGTGCCCGATATCTTGTTTTATTTTCACAAAGTACTTGTAAGTATTCTCCTATTGGTTGGTTTTGTCTATACATCCGGTTATGTCCCGTTCCTAACTTGTATGTATATGTGCTCTCCTGTCTTTCTCTAATCCTCTTTCTAGAAAGAAATACGTCAAAATGTTAATAGTGGCTCTCTCTGTGTGATAAGATTATGGGTTATTTTTATATTCTTCTGTTTTTTTCCCAAGTGTTCAGAAATCAGTGCATATATTACTTACATAGTCACAAAAAAATACTTAAAGAAAAAAATCTCTTTCAGTTCCTTTGTTTCCAAATAAGGAAACTGAGGCCAGGAACACTACATAGACTGGAACCAGGAAACCTGTACCGACCCAACCACTTTTTGCTGTGAGGTAAGAGCCACGAAAACACCATGTTTTCTCTAGTTTTCATCTGATATAAAGAAACTAAGCCACTAATCTCACTTCCTCTCTTGTTTTCATCTTACATAAAGGTGACAATTGTTAGAATTGGGTAAAAGATCACTAAGATTTTGTCTTTGGGGCCCAACTCACTTTATGTCTTAAACTGAATTTTTTGGCAACTCAGCATTATAGTTGATGATAAAGGTAATTACTATAGTGATCAAGAACAACTTAGTTAATATGTGAAGATAATATATATGGCAATGAGTGAAATATTTGAAAGTGTAATTGGAAGGTTGATGATATATTTTTGATATTTTTAAATTTCCTGTGATTCTATAATAAGATTTTTTTAAAAGATTTTGTTTATTTATTTGTCAGAGGGAGAGAGCATGCACAAACAGGCGGAGCGGCAGGCAGAGGGAGAAGCAGGCTCTCCGCAGAGCAAGGAGCCGGATGCAGGACTCAATCCCAGGACCCTGGGATCATGACCTGAGCTGAAGGCAGACACTTGACTGACTGAGCCACCCAGGTGTCCCACTATAATAAAAATTAAAAAAAAAAAAACTATTTTTTAAGGAATATTTTTATTTTTATTGGAGGAAAACTATTTTTTTAAGTAATGTCTATGCCCAATATGGGGCTCGAACTTGAAACCCCAAGATCAAGAATCACATGCTCTAACTGAACCAGCCAGGTGCCCCAAGGGAAGACTATTTTTTAAAAAAACTGTCTGGGTCAGTTTGTAGAGCATGCAACTCTCGATCTCAGGATTGTAAGTCTGAGCCCCAGGTTGGGTGTAGAGATTGCTAAAAGAAAAAATCTTAAAAAAATTTTTTTTAATAAAAAATGAAAAAAAACTGGGAGAAGGCTCAGCAAATTTGAAAGAAGGGATTTGCAGTCCAATTGGAGTCAACAAATATTTTGGATTACCTACTTTGAATCTTTTACTAGACACAAATAGAAATGCTTTTATTACCTTGTTAAGGACATAAACGACTTTCAAAGAGACTTTCTACAAATAAATTTTAACTCTTAGATAGCTAGTTTTTACGCTGTAAGTTACTTAAGGGCAGGCAAGACATCTTATTTATCTTTAAACTCTAAGTGACTTGCCTGGTGCTGACCACATAGTAAATACAATAATAATTTTGTCCTTTCCTTCTAGGATGTAGAAGATTTATGGGAGCAAAACCGTTTCCTAATATCATTGTTGTAAGGTCATTATCAAACCTTAGAACATTTCAGGAGTTCTCCAGTCCAGTGATGCCCTCAAAACAGCCATCCTATCAGGTTACTGACACTGAGTTCACAGTAAAAACATGATATTGCTAAGACACATGACCATGAATTCACTTCCCACTATAAGCCAGTTAATGTTGCATAAAGAAAACCTCCAATCCATAACCATAGCCTTTGCTCATTCTAACCACCTAAGCAGGTGTTTCTTCCATATCTTTTTGCAATTGGAAGGTATATATTCACTAATATGTTCTTGATCTCTCGCTCTCTCCTCCTCTGCCTCCCCAGTTAGTCTTTGCAAAAATAAGCTTCTTAGCTCAATTCAAGGAGCAAGTGAACAGAATTTATTTTTGCCAGATGAGGTCCATGGGTCCAATGGATCCATCTGGACTGTACTAGGCTATTTGTTAACTAAGGTGAGCGATAATGAATTTCTGAAGGCAAAAAAAATGATGTCTTGCTCTAAGACTAGAAAATGTTTTCTGAAGTTAAGCTTAGAAACTATAAGATGTTGGATTTTTGTTTGGTTTTGTTGTATGCAATACAAATAGCTAAGAAAGAATAAAGATTGGCCTGTGATCTGAACTTTACAGTCCAATGATGTAATTGTGATCAAGTAGAGACCCAATTGGTTTCTTTTTTTAGTATTTTATGTCAGTGTCATACATCTATTTTATTATAGGCCTTAAGTTAAGTTTCAATGCTTATTTCTACTACAGGAACTAGAAATTTTACACTAGGAATTTTACATCCATTACCAGAAATATAATAGACCATGTTCCAAAACCTTTGCCAATCTGTTCAACAAACAGGTGATTGGCCATATGCCAAGGGAACATGCTGCCCTCTGGAGGATATTGTGCTGTTATAGAATGAAAACACCCTCTCCCTGTGTATATTTCAAAGCTAATGAGAAGTCATGAAACAAAACAAAAAGGTTTCATGGTCAAATCATTTGGAAAATGCTACACTATCTCTGTGTAAGGAAATCACAATGCAAATTGACATAAAAAATGGAGAAGTTCTATAATAAATTTGTTTCCCAAACTAATTGGACCATTTTCTCCCCTCCCTAATTCCTGTTAATATTTGGGGAACTAACATACAAATAATAGTATTTTGTATTTTGTATATAATTTCGTATTAATCTACAAATAACATTTGGGGTTTGGAGTAATTAAAGGAGAAAAACTTATTGCAAGATTTCTTCAATAAGCTATAAAAAGGAAAAGATTGATAAAGAAGCTGCATTGTAATAAAAAGATCCCATATCCATGCAGTGACATTTTGACTGGAGGGATACACTCTGATGTGGCAATGTGAACTGCTATGTGATAGTATTCATGTTATCTTTCTTCTTAGTTATTATCTTAATACAACATTTGATATGTTTGTACTGTTGCATAGCAAATGGAATTATGACTTGTGCTTTATAACATACGAAGTTGATTTCATGTACTGTCAAACGTGGCAGGAATTAGACCAAAATATATAGACAGTGAGACTAGGTATGATAGGGTTCCACCCAGAAGTTCAGTTAGTAGAGGTGTAGATCCATTCATGCAATTACAGCTGTGTTTTCCTCAGCTTAGGAAGATGGCAAGTTTTATAGAAATAAAATATTTTTGGTCAAAAGGCTTGGGTTCATTCTCTCATGTCACTAACTTTGTGATCCTTGCCAATTAAATGGGCAATTCTCCTCATGTGTAAAAGGAAGACATAGAGAGCTGTTGTAACTGTTCGATGAGATACTATATGATGTGAAACACATCACACACAGCCTCTGATATATAGTAGCACCACAACAAATATAAGTTCAATGTAAAGATAATTAGTGAGCATAGCGATAATACCTTGACTCAAGAGCCAAGGAGTCAACATAGAAGGAAGCCGAAACTGGAAGTAAGAGCTAAAGTGACCAATCCCATCCTACTTTGCCAGCAACCATCCCTGTTTTAACACCAACAGTCCTGCATTAGGGAAACTCCTCAGTCCTGGGCAAAGTGGGGTGGTTGATCACCGTAACTCAAAATAGAATAGAATAACCCAAAATAGAAGTGCAAATCACTAGGAAAAAACTAGTGGTCAGAACGCAGACAGAGAGCCTGGGAGCATTAGGAAGAATGGTCCTGAGATTGACCAGTATTTCTCAGATGGCAAACCAGGCTTGGAGTGTGAGTAGGGATAAAGCCACAGGTGGAGGTCAGTAGAAAGACTTGGCCCAATTAGGGAAACTCAGGATGCTCTACAAGTAACGTATACAAGAGAAATGTCACACAACTAATTTGTTGAGTGACTGTGGTGGTGAGACTAAAATGAACAATGTGGGGCTGCCTGGGTGGCTCAGTGGGTTAAGTGTCCGACTCTTGATTTCAGCTCAGGTCATGATCTCAGGGTTGTGAGATCAAGCCCCGTGTCAGGCTCCATGCTGGACTTGGAGCCTACTTGGGATTCTATCTCCCTCTCCTTCTGCCCCCCCCCCACTCTCTTTCTCTTTCTCTCTCTCTCAAAAAGAAAAAGTTAACGATGAGGAAAGAATAGTCTCTTAAGGGAGTAATGCTGGCACAATAGGGAGGGAACAATTCCCTGCTTCATACAATACACAAAAATTATCACCACAGAAGTCTAAATATGGAAATCACAACTTTAAACATTTTAGAAAGAAATAAAGAAGAAAAGCTTAATGAAGGATTTTTTACAGAAGCTATCAAAAGGGAAAGATTGATAAAGTTGATTACATTAAAGTGAAAATATCCCATGAACATAGTGAAAAACCAAACCATAAACTAGGGAACAATATTTGCAATACATCAAACCTACAAAGTACTTATATCAAGAGTATGTTAAAGACCCTAACAATTCAATAAGGAAAATGTCAGCAATCCAACAGACACATGAGAGGAATAAACAATTCAGGGTGTCTGGGTGGCTCAGTCGTTAAGCGTCTGCCTTCAGCTCAGGTCATGATCCCAGGGTCCTGGGATCAAGCCCCATATCTGGCTCCCTGCTCAGCAGGAAGCCTGCTTCTCCCTCTCCCACTCCCCCTGCTTGTGTTTCCTCTCTCGCTGTGTCTCTCTCTGTCAAATAAATAAATAAAATCTTAAAAAAAAAAATTCATAGGAGAAACTTTTGTGGGGAAAAAAACCCCATAATTTTTAGGGAGCTCAGTTTTACTATGAATCAGAGAAACACAAATGGAATGACAATGAAATAACATTTTGCACCAAGCAGGTTGTCAGAAATTAAAAAGCCTAAGAACACTAAGTGTTGGTGAGAAGCAATAGAAATTCTTTCACGCTGCCGATGAGGGTGTAAATTGGTACAACTCTTTAGGAGAGCAAATTCTCAGTATCTACAGATGTTTTAGAAGTATATACCCGAGCACCACATTCTAAGCATATAGACTAGAGAAACTCTCGTGTACATGCAAGTGATCACATACAAGAGTATTCACTGCAGCGCGGTTTCTAAGAGCAAAAGACTGGAAACAACTCAAATGTCCATCAACAATAAAATAAATTATGGTATAATCCAGCCAATTTATTAAAATAAATCAGTAGAGCTAATGACCAATATGAGTAAATCTGAAAAGCATACTACAAAACTAGAAAAATTAAGTTGCAGCAGGATTTATACAGTATGTTATTGTTTATATCAAGTATAAAAAATGCAATATTATAAACCTTATAGGTACACAAATACATAATGAAAGTATGAAAACAGTCACAGAGACAATAAACCAGAGAGTGGTTACCTCTGAGGAGAAAAGGACAAATAAAATCAGGAAGGAGTTCATAGGGCCTCAAATATGTCTACTATATTTTACTTTTAAACCGTCTAAAGCAACTATAGCAAAATGTTAAGACTGGCCAAAATTGGGTGATAGAAACATTACTATTATTTGGTTCTCTAAACTTTTCTCTACACTTTGAGTATTCTATTTTTTTAAGAAAAAAAAAGACAAGAGGCACCTGGGTGGCTCAGTTGGTTAAGCGACTGCCTTCGGCTTGGGTCATGATCTCAGGGTCCTGGGATCGAGCCCCGCATCGGGCTCCCTGCTCCGCGGGAAGCCTGCTTCTCCCTCTCCCACTCCCCCTGTTTGTGTTCCCTCTCTCGCTGTCTCTCTCTCTGTCAAATAAATAAATAAAATCTTAAAAAAAAAAAAAAAGAAAAGACAATGTTATTAACATTTAAATTCAGATTATTTCAATATTACTCTAAAATATAAAAAAAGAAACAAAACTATGCTTTTAAGAATTGATCAAGCCGTTTAGCATAATTTCCAAAGAATAAGTTAAAATTACCCATAGTTCACTGCCACTTAACCAACAGTAGATGTCACTTTACTTCATGCATTTAGTATATATGAGAGCTTTCTAATTGAAATTAGATGAACTTGAATATGATTTATAATTATTTTCCTCCAGTTGATATAGAGAATGAGGAAAACTAAGAGTGCTCTCTGCTATATAACCATTCGGGAAGGCAAGGGACATGTCTGTTTTGGTTCATAGTTTTATTCTCAACATCTACTGCACATAATAGGGTTATAGAAATACTGTTAGCTCAACAAAGGGTACAAGAAACTTTACAGAAAAAATGTTTAATGTCACCAAAATGTATGAAGTTACATTTGGAATAGTTTTTCTTCCAAATAGCAGGTAGGTAAGGACTCCTTACATCAATAGTTTTTACCCTTTAAAGGGGATAAAGACCTTTGATAATCATGAAAAACATGGACTTGCTGTGGACGCCTGGGTGGCTCAGTTGGTTAAGCATCTATCTGGTTCTACCCAGGTCATGATCTCAAGGTCCTGGAATCGAGTCCCACATTGGCTTCCTTGCTCAGTGGGGAGTCTGCTTCTACCTCTGCCTGCAGCTCCCCCTGCTTGTGCTCTCTCTCTCTCTGTCTCTCTGACAAATAAATAAAATCTTAAAAAAAACATGGACTTTCTGAAGATTTCTATATAAACACATAAAAAATTGTTTCATGCAATTTCTGCAGATTTGCAGAGGTGCTTAAAGCTCACGCATGGACCCCAGATTGGAATCCCCAAGATAGGCAAAAGCACTTGCCCAGGTACTTACCCCAAGTTTCTTAAACAATGCGTTCACTCTGGCAATAACTGAGAATGGAAATCACAACTAAGAACGTGTGGTTGAGGCCTGTACACATGATGTGGCTACACAATTTAATTGTGTGAATAAATAGTATGGATACTAACCCTGTAAATTCAGGTATTAACCAAATATGGGCAATATCTACTTTGGAAATATCTGGTTTATAGATTCCAATCAAACTACTTATATATATATTTTTTTTCTATAAGAATATTTAAGAAAAGGGGGCGCCTGGGTGGCTCAGTCGTTAAGCGTCTGCCTTCAGCTCAGGTCATGGTCCTGGGGTCCTGGGATCGAGCCCCCCATCGGGCTCCCTGCTCTGCGGGAGGCCTGTTTCTCCCTCTCCCACTCCCCCTGCTTGTGTTCCCTTTCTCGCTGTGTCTCTGTCAAATAAATAAATAAAATCTTAAAAAAAAAAAAAAAGAATATTTAAGAAAAGGGGTGCCTGGGTGGCTCAGTCGCTAAGCATCTGCCTTCGGCTCAGGTCATGATCCCGGAGTCCTGGGATCGAATTCTGCATCGGGCTCCCTGCTCTGCGGGAAGCCTGCTTCTCCCTCGCACACTCCCCCTGCTTGTATTCCCTCTCTTGCTGTGTCTCTCTCTGTCAAATAAATAAAGTCTTTTAAAAAAAAGAATATTTAAGAACAAAATATAATATTTATTTATTAAAATATTTAGAAGCTTGATATTCCCTGGGGAGCAAACTAAATTCCCAGAATTTCTCCACGAATGAAAAATATTTCCTTGTGCCTGTTTGTCCAACTGTTTTCACTATACACATCCTAACTGGAAAGAACTATTTTTAAAATTTTATTATTGATTTTCTTGCATCATAAATATTTCTAAAGTAATCTTTAGCCCAAACTAGGTGATGGTAATTGATTTTCTGAATACGAGTTAATGAAATTTCACTACACAGTGTAAAGACACTCAAAATCAAATCAGCTTGAAACCTTTTTATCTTCTTTGTTCTAGATCTTTTCCTTATTCAAACGGCCTCTTCTATTAGCCACATTTTCCATCTAGCATTATTAGGTGTTCAATGACAAACAGGATTCTTCTTTATCATGACAACCCTTTTATTTGAACTACTTAGGCCATAGTTACAATAGGTGAAATGGACCACTTTTTAAAAATTGTGGTTTTATTCTATAGAGATTATGTTAATGCTCTAAGAAGGGTATCAGATGGTACCAGAGCTTCTTTTTCTCCTACTGTGCAATTCTACGCTAAGTGTTAGGCCTTGGTAGAGTCAGACAAGAGTATTTCAGAGACCTGGGTTGGTGCAGTGTGGAAACAGTGGGCTATAGCACCCATTGTGAAATTACAGGTGGAAAATTGTAGCTGTGCTAGAAGAACAGAATCTATCTTGGGTTCTAACCACTTGACCACCAAAAACTTCCACAACCCTCTCTAACAGCGAGAGAAGAACACGTGGCTTTTATCCGAGATAGAAAGGGCTCTGTGTAGCAGTTTAATTTAGGCAGTTAAACAAAAATTCAGAGTTCTGCTTCCTTAAAACAAAGAGCCTGAGTACTGACCCTCCTTTGTTTATAATTGATAATGCCCCTAGGATGTTTTCTTAAAGAAAGTGGTCAGCATAAACATTTTAACTCCATGGAGAAAAACTTATATTTTCACAACTAAATATTTAACCATTTATCCAATAAAATCTGTAGATTTTCAGTTATTAATGTAAATCTCTCGTGCTGGCCTTAGAACTTAGAAACATCTGACTTCTGTCTATGAAAACTATTGTCATAAGTGCTCAACTGAATGATCAACCTTTTCCGTGGAGGAAATCATTCTCTATGAATCACAGGAGGCTTAATCAATAGACTCATATTTCTAGTTCTATAGCCAAGATCCACATTCCAATCCAATAATAACATGTGATCATTCTGTCAATTTCTGGCTCTATGATAAAATATTTTGTGTTTATATGCTAATACCAGATGCTGAATTTAAGTGTTTATTTTATCATCATTCTTGACAATTAAAAACATTATTAGCGTTTTTTAAAGTTTAGAATTTTTCAGCTTGGGGAGAAGTTCAGTGAGGACTGCTGGGAGAGAGCCTTAGACCCAGGTGTTCCTGAAAGCTGGTTCTACTTCTTTATGCTGCTCCTTGGAAAAACATACTTTCTTTCTGGCTCGAGTTATATGTTCCTTTTATTAAGTTATGTATCTCAAGGTCTTAGTCTTTTCTCCTTCTTAGATAACGCAATAGGAATAATTGGGGGCAGATGGAAATCCAATACCAATAATTTTGGCAAGATAGAAAATATGTTATGCTCCTGATTATATCCCACCTGCACCATTCACACCAAAAGTGTTAATTGTCATGAGAGCAGGAACCTGGTCTGTTTTATTCCCTACAGAATCCTCAGTGCCTGGCACCTAGAGGTAACTCAGTCAGAATTGATTGAATGAATGAGTCAGCAAATCCAATATTTAGGATTATGTGAATCTGGCTTTGGGATAGAAGCCCAAGTCCCCGAGTAGCATCGAGGTTCTTAATTATAAACATTCTTCAAATTCACGGAGAAAATTCTACCTCTGAAGTGATCCCATGGTCTTTACATATTTTATAATATCCCAAGCCACTAAGTTGTTTGAAGACTTTCACAAGTGACTACATCAACTACATCTATTTTTACATACAAAAATCACAAAATTTGTCAAAATAGATTCACTTTATATATTTTAGGAGAATTTATAAAAAATCATAGCATCACTGGTTTTAGTATTATACAAGTAAAAGGTAACTATACTTCGTGACTGTTTTAACTCACTTATACTCAAATCCTTAGAGTTCAAAAGTGTTCTTTGCTTGAAATCTGGATTTTTATGAGGCAAATCTACATCACAGATAATGCTGGAAAATTTTAGAAGCTTTTCCACCTCATGTCTATTCATTTGAGCTAGCCAATAGTGGACGGGCCATCTACCGTGGGAAAGGGTGAACACCTGGTCAGAGCGTGAACTCTGTAGCCAGACCATCTGTGAGAGGATCCTGGACCAGCCACTCACCAGCTCTATGACCTGAGGCAAATGACCTATCTTCTCCTTGCCTCTTTTCCTCATCTGTAAAGTGGGGATGATTATCATACCTCTCTCATAGGGTTGTTACGAGGCCACCTGAATTCATGTTTGTGAAGTCTTTAGAACAGTAACTGGAACATAAGTGTTCTGCTAAACAAACAAACAAACAAGGAATGCATAATAGTAGATGTTAAATGGCTTTCATCCAGAGATGTTTTAAAAGAGATTTTTGCATATTCAGAAAGATGACCTCTAAACTCTCTTCCAGTGCTAAATTCCGTTATTCTACTCACTTCTGTGTACCCTGCTCCTCTAAGACATGCCTACCCAGTGTATCCCAAACATTCTCTCTTCACTTTAAACCTTCACTCGTGCCTTTGGAGAATGACCTCCCTGCCCCACTTTAGTTTATCCAAATCTTAGCATCCTCTCCATCCCACTGCTCTTCTTCTGGGCATCCCAGTCTCTAGTGTGTTTTTTGCTTTATAATATTCTCTCATTGTTTAATGTGCAATTATTGTCTTCCCAGTCAGATTGTAAAGTCTCTTGAGAATAGCCTTACTCCTCACTTATGTTTCCCAGCACAAAAGTAAGTATTTTTCGAAGGAATAAATGGTAGGGGGAAAGTAAATTGGGAATCAACCTTTGAGTGATTATTAAATGCAAGTTAAGTGGATTATATATACAATGTTTAGACTATTAATGAGCAGTTCTTATTTCTAAAGAAGTTTTGGTTCATAATCCCCCAACACACCTTTTTTGGGTCTGATCTGCTATTGGTGAAACATTTGTAGATTAGCTGGTTCCCCTTCATTCCTTCTCTTCTGAAATGTGTGGTAAAGTAAAAATGCCTAGAGCAATAATTTGTGGATAAAAAACAGCTGCACATGAAAAATAATTGATGTGGTTTTAAAATTACTCTGAGGTGGAAATTAAAATGCCTTTTCAACCTATGCTCTAAAAAGAGTGCTAAAGCTAATTCCTTATAAATCATGAAATGGAAGCAGAGGAAGACACAAAGTTTTGGGTAGACATTGATTTCAAATAGATAGAGTTTAAAAATTCTGTATATAACATTAAAAAATACCCAGTCCACTGAGAGGACTTTGCCCTAGTTAAAGAAAATCTTATCTACACCCTTAGTAATATGAGTGTATTGTTTTTCCATAATTACAAATAAGAAAGCTGATCACTTTGATTTCCTTATAAGTTAATTTTTTAATGTCTTTGTAATTTCAGTTCTTTTTTCTACTATACCTCTGACATTCTCCAAGGAGTGATCCAAATGGCAAACCTTCTTTACTCATTCTTTTTCCCTAGAGGAGGTTATCTCTGTTGGGCTGCCCTAATGTCACCTAACATCTGGTGTGCAGGTGTGTGAATGATGCCAGACACTGGGACAAGACTGGAATATTCACAGAACAGCAACAATACAAATAATTTAAACATGACACAGACGATATTTGATTGAATTTTTTATCTAGATCTACACAGACCCATTCTTTCTGAATTTATAAAAATGTTTTTAT
Organism: Mirounga angustirostris; assembly: GCF_029215605.1. Taxonomy (NCBI): domain Eukaryota; kingdom Metazoa; phylum Chordata; class Mammalia; order Carnivora; family Phocidae; genus Mirounga; species Mirounga angustirostris. Next base: position 24,888,848 of record NW_026991713.1, read on the forward strand.
TCTATTCACTTGTTCCTTCATCTGAAATTCTTAGTTCTAAAAGATATGCTTATTGAGAGAATTCTAATTCCCTGGTTTTCTTTATATAGAGAATGTCCAAGTAATATTTAAAAACGAATACTTTTCCTTTAGAAGGAAATTAAGCAGGAAATAGAAAAGGTTTTAGTCATTATTCTTTAAATTGCTGTAACTCTTAGCTAATTCACACAGGAAGTCTGAAAATTAAGCAGCATTAAAATGTGATGAGTCACTAGCATATTCCCTGCTTGATTTGAGCCTGTTGTTCATTTCAATACTTCATAAACAGTAGTTAAGCATAAAGATTAAAAATATGTACATGTATTTTGTTTCATCTTTGAGCCTTAAGACTTACGATGTTTAGCAGTGTCTGTATAAAAATATAAAATATTCTAAGTATTTGTTGTATTTACAATATTCTAACAGTTTGTTTTGTTAGTCAGGGAATTCGTTAGGAAATTATATAAATATTGTAGTTTAAACATATGCATGGATTTTGGGGAAATCACAGGCTGAGATAATAAAAGACAACAACTTCCAACTAACTACCTGAGGATTAAAATAAGATTAAAGCAATGATTGCAATATACTACAATTAGTCAGATAGATAGAAAGGCTTGAATTTCAACCACATGTTAAATACGTTTAGGCATTTAGAGTGGGGAAACTTGAATGTTTCTCTATGAACATTTTACTGATAAATGTTAAAAAATCACTTGACAAAATATAATTTTTCAACTAGATGCAGAAGGTATAAAAGAAAATAATAACTCACATGAGTGCATAGTGTGTGCCAGGCACTATTCCTAGAACTTTGTATGTAATGATTCATTTAATCCTCATAACAAATCTATGAAGTAGATACTATTACTATCCCAATTTACAGATGAGAAAACTGAGGCATACAGAAGAGAGATAATTAGCTCAAAGTCCATCTGCTTGTGAGAGGAAGATCTGGGGTTCTAAACTACAATGGGAATGCCAGAGTCTGGGCTTTTAGCCATTTTACCATTCTGCCTTTGCAGCGTGATCAATAATCTGTTAATTCACGTGTGTTAAAGCAGTATGAGTGTCGGGTTAAAACAGTAGTTATGGTATGTTGTATTCCATTACCACATGGAATATCCAAATACGTTACATAGAGTTTTTAAAAACATGGGTATATGCTAGAAATCACATTCTTGGGCTATAGAAACTGAAGATACAGAGTCAAAAAAATACCCGCTGTACCTGATAGGGAACAGATAAATAATAGTTAACTTGATTTATTTGAGAGAGTGAGAGAGAATGCAGTGGGAGGGGCAAAGGGAAAGAGAATCCTGAAGTGGACTCCCGCTGAGCTCAGGCGGGGCTCCATCCTAGGATCCTGAGATCATGACCTGAGCCAAAATCAAGAATTGGACGCTTAGGGGCGCCTGGGTGGCTCAGTCGTTAAGTGTCTGCCTTTGGCTCAGGTCATGATCCTGGGGTCCTGGGATTGTGCCCTGCACCGGGCTCCCTGCTCTGTGGGAAGCATGCTTCACCCTCTCCCACTCCCCCTGCTTGTGTTCCCTCTCTCGCTGTGTCTCTCTCTGTCAAATAAATAAGTAAAATCTTAAAAAAAAAAAAGTTGGATGCTTAACCAACTGAGCCACCCAGGGACCCCAATAATAGTTAACTTTTATTAAATGATTAACTATGTGTCAAGCATTTTTCTAAGTTCTTTTATTAACTTATTTAATCCTATTAAAACCTGTAAGATACATATTATTATTATTCCCATGTTATGAATGAGGTTAAGTGGGAGGTAACATGCTCACCCTGTCCTCTCCCACCTGGAGATTTCTGTATCTTCGGTGTTTTTTTGTTTTATATTGGTGGATAATTTAGAAACTTTTAGATGCCTTTTTCTGGTAAGGATGATTGGAATCTTTGGGTTGAAGGATAATTGCTGCTTAATGACAGAATAGAAAAAAAAAAAAAACCACACAAAAAACCTTTAAGGCATTTTGCTTTCTACCTGCTATGTAACTACTGCATAATCTAGTTTTGTAGAATGGTAATGGCCAGGAACACTGGCCAACTCTTCAAATCCCTGGCTCTGTCTCTTAGGTGAATCTTGGGCAAGTTTCTTAACTTCCAAAGACAGTGCTCTTGAATTGATTAAAGCATCCCTGCCTTGTAGGGGAGGAGTGGGAGGGATGTGGGGGATGGGAGGAGAAAACTGAGTGTAAAAAGGAATGAAAGAGGCAGGAGGTTATGAAAGTACCTAAAAATGTTTCTTCTTACCGTCATTCAACATTTCCCATTACCTATCTGATGTTTTCTACTTGTTTAATGATGAAATCTGTTCAAATTTCTGTCAGCTTCTTCTTAGTCATCTGAGAACTTTCTAGAGCGAATGTGCTTTTATGAGAACTGACCTACCAGGCCCACCCAGGCTGTTATAGTGAGATCACTTTTTGCAGCACTTGCTCTCAAGTCTGAGTGCCATCTTTCCTATGTGTCACCAATCCTGGGCTGAGAGCCACACCCACAGAAAAAACTCAGAAACAGATTTGCTTTTAACCACGACATTGGTGAATTGGAACATTTTTAACTAGGTCACATAGCTATCTAACTGATCATTTTCCCTCCCATTTTCTTTTTTTTTTAAAGATTTTATTTATTTATTCATGAGAGACAGAGAGAGAGACAGAGGCAGAGGGAGAAGCAGGCTCCCCGCGGAGCAGGGAGCCCGATGCGGGACTCGATCCCAGGACCCTGGGATCATGACCTGAGCCGAAGGCAGATGCTTAACCGACTGAGCCACCCAGGCGTCCCTCCTCCCATTTTCAACAGGTATTTACTGAGACCGTATTTGTGCCCCAGCATCAGTGATATAAAGATGAATGAATCACAGCTGCTACTCCCTGGGCGCCTCCTAGGAGCGACGAGCCTAATAGGTCTTACACGTTGCCAGGGCAGACTTTTTTATTTTCAAACCCAAGTTCCTTTCCAACCCTTGACTCTTCATAACTTTTTTCTTATAACCTGTAATCTAGATTTTTGCCTTCTGTTTAGCTCCTATGCTAGCATCATTGTTTGCAAATAGGTCAGAGCATCCAAACTTATCCTTTTCTATCAAGGTCATGATTGATTTACACTTATCTTGGCTCCATCTGACAGGTGCTTCTTTCTGATAGTGAAAGTTAGTGCATGTGCTTACCGAAGTACCTAGCCCATGTTATTTCCTTTGTGACATTACCGTTCCGAGATGTCTAGACCTGTGCTATCCGATACTGAATGAATGTGAGTGAAAACAAAAACAAAAACAAAAAGCTCTGGATGGGCAGCTACAAAGATGAATTGGCTATAGTCTTTGCCCCTTTTAGTCTCTAACTAAGGACGACCTGCCTTTCTAAAGAGAACTCTATGGTTTCAATTAGATAAAATTAATTTTGACCTCGCTTGGGCATGAGATAAGAGTTCAAAAGGTTACAGTTGAAAATCTGGTGCCACTGTATGTTTGGCATACATTTCTTAGTGAGAAACTAGCAGCTATGCTATGTAATCCTTTCTCTCTCTCTTTTCAAAGTATTTTTTAATGTCAGAATCTAAGCCCCAGTGTAGCTTAAATCTGGAACTAAGCCTAACAACTAGAATTCATTATTATCGCCCTCTCACTATTCTTATTATCTCATCGCAAATATTATTACTACAAATGAGATTTATAATTTTGTTGATTTTATGTTGATTCTTTCCCCCAAGGAATTCCTCCCCACTCTTCCCATTTTTTTTCTCAACCTAGTTGTATTTATACTAACAGAGTGATGATTTACTTAATTACATAATACTAAAGTAAAGAACACCAAATCATTACTGATTTGGGGTAGAAGAAGGAGATTGCCACACTAAAGCTATATTATAGTAACATGTCTCCCAAACATAATATTTTTCTGCTTACAGCCAAACAATCTTTTTGAAACACATTTAGGGTTATTTTTGGAGTCAGATATCTGTAGATTATCACCACTTGCTTGGGACAGAACCCACAGTCTTAATTAGACAGAAAAGTAAAACACATAGGCAAGGCTACCACATCAGTCTTGCAGGTTGTACACCACATAATTCCAGGGCATGCCATTCACAGAGACAGTGATGTGAGTGGTCGCTCTGATGTTGTACAACCGAGCAATCTGCATGTTTGGAAGTACTGGCAACATTATAGGAAGAAATAAAGAACACTTCACTAAAAGTGTTAGGTAGACCCATAGTCATCTCATTGTCTTTGAAGAAATTTTATTTTTAAATTAAGTTTTCCCTGGAAGCAATGAATGTTAGGTAGTAATCTGAGGGGCACCTGGGTGGCTCAGTCGTTAAGAGTCTGCCTTCGGCTCAGGTCATGATCCCCGGGTCTTGGGATCGAGCCCCACATCAGGCTCCCTGCTCCGCGGGAAGCCTGCTTCTTCCTCTCCCACTCCCCCTGCTTGTGTTCCCTCTCTCGCTGTGTCTCTCTCTGTCAAATAAATAAATAAAATCTTTAAAAAAAAGAAGTAATTTGAATAAAAAGAGAAAGACAATTTCTCAGTAGGGAATTGATTTCACAATCAATATTCAGTTTCACAAAAATACACCATTGGAAATGAGAAAATTTAATTTAGAACGTGGACTTAGAAAGTGTATAAAGACCAAATTCAACTAGTAGAAAAGATAAAAATATGGGAAATGATTAAAGATAAGATATGAGTCTGGCAATAGTGAAGATTAGATGACTTTAATTCTCTCAGTACAAAACACCTAGTGCTGGGTGAAAAAAGAAGAAAAATATCTTTTAAACACACTGCTTACCTCACATGATAACAAGGAAGATCACCAGCCTTCCAATATTGTGACTATTCAAAATGCACTAAATATTCTAGCCAGTATAGTTAGCAAAGAAAAACAAATAAAAGTTAAAAGGACTGGAAAAGAAGAAATAAACTGAATGTATATGCGTATGATATGGTTGTTTATACAGAAGAATCCAAAAGCCTACAAATTAATAGAACCAAGATTCTAATAAGGTTGCTAGATATAAGATCGATATACAAAAAAAAAATTACATTCCAATATACCAAAAACAGAGACTTAAAAAATACCACTTAAAAAAGATATCATTTATACAAACAAAATAGTGTCTAAGAGTGAGTCTAACAAAAAATTGGCAAAATTTTTATGAAGAAAATTACAAAATTCTATTGAAATGTCTAAAAGAGGACCTAATACATGGAGAATTATACCATGTTCATAAAAATGTGAATTCCATTTCCTAAAGATGTAAACATTCCTAAAATTAGCTATAAACATAAGATAATTCCACTTCAACCCAACCCAACAAATGTGAGTAGTAGAACAGAATCGAGTTGCTGGTATTTGAGGTGAATCTGAAATTCTTTGGGGAGCTTAATATAATTAACAGTACCTCTAATAGAAAAAATATTCATGTAAACTTTGTTATCAAAAGGATGAAATGCTCAGATATATACTGCAAACAGAAAGCTATCTGATTTACCAAGGACTGGAACATTTATGTCAATATTAAGAAATTAAGAATGTGATTTCTTGGCAAAGGAATTGCTGTCTCAGTTGCAAGATGGCATTTTTCATTTATGACTCAAAAGGGAAGTCTGGAATACATGCCCCATGCCTAAGATACAGAATCTAGGTTTCCAGATTTGGGGGGGGGATGTTTTTAGCAAGTGCACCCTGCCACACATGAGAGCATCCAAAGCATCCAGAGGTACCTGAATGACTATACCTCACTGAAAGGCCACTTGTTAAACTATAACAGACATACCACCTGTTCCTTCAGAGGCCAATAAGTGATCTTTGAACAGGGTTGGAGTTAAAAAGTAAACCTATGCTTCACGTTTTTGCATTGTTGTAACTAAAATACTTACAAAAACTGACTTGACATAAATATGCAGTCAATGTTTGCTTCTAAGATTGGCTCAGTGTTTACATTTTAAAAGAAGAACACATTTGTTATGAAAAAGATTTTCCAAATAGTCTGATTGCTTTTGAAGCAGAGCCCTTAAAGCTGAAATACTATGTAATCAGCTGAACTTTCTGTACTGCAGTACTTTCCAACTTTACAACCATGAGTTTGTGGTATTTTACAGTGAAGACAGGCTCAGTTCAAAACACAAGATTACAGACGCTCTTTTTTAAGTGTTACATTGTTACTTTTTTCACCAAAAACTATCAATTCTCAAGAAGACTGATAAAGATAAAATCCTTGGTGGGGCACCTGGGTGGCTCAGTCAGTTGGGTGTCCGACTCTTGGTTTTGGCTCAGATCATGATCTCAGGGTCGTGGGATCAAGTCCCACATGGGGCCCCATGCTCAGTGTGGAGTCTGCTTATCCCTCTCCCTCTGCTCCTCCCCTCCCCTCACTTCCCCTCCCCATGCACTTGTGCACTCTCTCTCTCTCAAATGAATAAATAAAATCTTTTTTTTTTAAAGGTAAAATCCTTGGCAATAAGCTTTTTTTTTTCAATAGGCATGAGAGCATCATTCACAATATGGAAAAATCTCAGACTAGTGACGTGACTTTTTCTTCTGTGTTTCTGGCTCACTCCCTCACCCAGCTTTTCCTCTCATACATCCTTTTCATTGTTAGAAAGAGGTAATAGACAAAAACTAGAAACTTCATGAAAAGCGTATATGGAAATCTGTTTCCTACCATATAAGCTTTAAGTATAATTTAGCTTTTTATTTACTTTTCTGTTGTCTTGTTCACTGGTTGCTAAAAATGACTATAATTTGAAAAAGGTGAAAACGTAAGAATATAGATGACTTGAACAGATCAGTTTAATTGAGTTGACATTTATAGAATACTCCAACCAACCATAGCAGAATACGCAAGATAGACCACATCTGGGTCATAAAATATATCTTAACAAATTTAAAAGAACAGGAATCATACAAAGTACATTCTTGTACCACAATGGAATTAAGCTAGAAATAAATAACAAAAGGTTAGCTAGAAAACTTCCAAATATCTGGAAATTAAACAATATACCTCTAAATAACCCATGAGCCAAAGAAGAAATCTCAAGAGAAATTTAAAATATTTTGAATTAAAGAAAAATAAAAGTACAGTTTATCAAAATTTGTGGGACAGAGCAAAATCAGTCTGCTTAGAAGTAAATTTATAGCATTAAATGTGTATGTTAGAAAAGAAGAAAGATCTAAAATCAAAAGGTAAGCTTCCACCTTAGGAAACTAGTGAGAACAGTGAAATAAAACTGATTAGCAAGCACAGAAAACATTTTCAATTTTACATACAATCCAATCAAAGGAATGCAAATTTTAAAATACCACTTTTCACATACTGAATTAGGTAATTTGTATTTCTAAAATATAATATTGAGTTCTGATATGGATGAGATGAAACAGGCCCAATATATTAGTGCAACTTTTTTTTTTTAAGATATTATTTTTTATGAGGGAGAGAGAGAGAGAGAGAGAAAACAGGGAGAGGAGCAGAGGGAGAGGAACAAGCAGACTCTGAGCTGAGTGTGGAGCCCAAGTAGGGGTCGATTTCAGGACCCTGAGATCATAACCTGAGCTGAAACTAAGAGTTGGACACTTAACAGACTGAGCCACCCAGGTAGCCCTAGTACAAACTTTTTGAAAAAGAAATCTGGCAATGTGGCTTTAAACATACATTTTCTTTGTCCTAGTATTTCCATTTTAATGAATATAAAGAAATAATTCACAAAGATATTTATAAAAGTATTATTTAAAATAGCAAAAATTTGAAAATAGCCCAAGTGTCCAAATAGATGCAGCATTAAGTAGAACAAGGTATATGCACTCACTGGAACAGTATGTGATCATGAAAATTGATATTTTGGGAGAATTTCTAATAACTTAACAACAATAAGTGAAAAAGAGTATGGAACAAAAATTGTATGGCTAGAAATAAGATCAGAAAAAATGTGCCAACATGAAAACTAGTTTCTTGGGATGATGGATTTGCCCTTCTTGCTGCTTTTCTGTATTTCCCAAAGACCCCTGATGGACATGGTGGTTTTGCTCATGAGTTTTGGAGATCTGTGGGTTGGGGTATGGTCTTGGTTCTGCTGTGAGTCTCAATTCTCATTTGTAAAGTGAGGATGATGATTGAAGGTCTCTTCCTAGGTGACTCTGAGGATTGAAGAGAATGTATGTAGAGTGTTTAGCACAAGCCTGCCACACATTGAGTCCCCAGTAAATGCAACCCCCCGTGAGTGTGGAGGCCGAAGCAGGGCTCAATCTCAGCATCCTGAGATCATGACCTGAGCTGAAACCAAGAGTCAGCCACTCAACTGACTGAGCCACCCAGCTTCCCCTTCTCTATGTTTTTATTACCAAAACCAGAATTCTGTCCATGATAGGAATATCATGTATCCTAAAAATAATTAATAATTTTTAAAGAAGATTCCATCTTCTCTGCTTGCAATAAAACTTGCATTTACTCAAACATTCCTAAAGGAGGGAAGAAAGTGGAAAAATGATGTACTGTCCTTCATGATGATGAAATCTTCTATAGTTAGAAGTTTGGTTAGAAAAGTGCGGAAAAAAGTCCTGTCAAGATTTCAAGTTCATCCACATTTGCGTAGGGGGGTTTACTTCTATATACAACTCTACTTATCCCTTTGGATAATATACATATTCAAGACATTTATTTACTGATTGCAAGATATTTTGAGTCCATAAAGGGGCAAATGAATATCCTTTTGTGTACAAAAAAAAAAAAAAAGAAAAAGAAAACAAAAGAAAGAAAAGATACACTAGGAAACCTTAAGTGTATTTGACTCTGTGTATTTAAAATTGGTATACCCAGGGCCACACCAGTGAGATTGAGAAAAGAATTTGAAGCTACTGGCTTTAGCTACTTATTACCTCAAGTCTGCAGGTTTTATTTTGTTTTGTTTTTTCAGAGTAGGAGATAGTAATCTGTACTTCCTTCTTTTCCCCTGCTGGCTGGATGGGAGGCCAGAGAATATGATAGTTCCACAGAACAAATTTCTTATAGGGTCATTAGTAGACCGAGAGATCCCCTGATGCTTCAGGATTCTTTTTAATATAAATTTCAATGTTGTTTAAACAGTGTTAATGCAGTTCTCTATAGCTTTTTTTTAAAGGTTTATTTATCTATTTCAGAGGGAGAGAGTGGGGAGGGGCACAGAGAGAGGGAGAGAGAGAGAATCCTCAAGCAGACTCCCCCCGCCCCCCAGTGAGTGTGGAGGCCGAAGCAGGGCTCAATCTCAGCATCCTGAGATCATGACCTGAGCTGAAACCAAGAGTCAGCCACTCAACTGACTGAGCCACCCAGCTTCCCCTTCTCTATGTTTTTATTACCCAAAACAGAATTCTGTCCATAATAGGAATATCATGTATCCTAAAAATAATTAGTAATTTTTAAAGAAGATTCCATCTTTTCTGCTTGCAATAAAACTTGCATTTACTCAAACATTCCTAAAGGAGGGAAGAAAGTGGAAAAATGATGTACTGTCCTTCATGATGAAGAAATCTTCTATAGTTATGTTATAGAGATTAACTGCATGCATGAAAAAGTGCTTGGACTTCACCAGAATAATGAATATTTTTATATTACTTTTGTATTAACTTTGGCTTTAAGGTTCTAATTCCTCAAATTTAATAGGGAATATTTCTGTGAGTAGATAACATTTATAAATAGGGAAGATTTAAGGTAGAACATTGGAGGTGTTATTTTGGATTTTGCAGGAACATAAATGAACTTTTTATTGTAACCTTGGCTGTCTATGGACTTGCAACGTCTTTTACCACTTATTTGCAGGTTTTTAAAAGGCATTAATACCGGGGCATCTGGGTGGCTCAATTGGTTAATCATCTGCCTTTAGCTCAGGTCATGATCTCAGGGTCCTGGGACTGAGCCCCAAGTCAGGATCCCTGCTTAGCAGGGAGTTTGCTTCTCCCTCTCCCTCTGCCCCTTTACCCCTTTCCCTCTGCCTCTCTCCCCAATCGTGTTCTCGCTCTCTCTTACTTTGTGCTCTCTCTCAAATAAATAAATAAATAAAATCTTTAAAAAAGGCATTAATACCCAGAAGCTATTACCTTGAGCTCCAAAGATGTTGTTATGATTAGACATTGCATAATGAAGTTCTTCTGATTTTCCTAGTAACTGAATCTCTTTTCTAAGGTAAGGTCCAGGGCGCCTGGGTGGCTCAGTTGGTTAAGCGACTGCCTTCGGCTCAGGTCATGATCTTGGAGTCCCGGGATCGAGTCCCGCATTGGGCTTCCTGCTCGGCAGGGAGTCTGCTTCTCCCTCTGACCCTCCTCCCTCTCATACTCTCTGTCTCTCATTCTCTCTCTCTCAAAAATAAATAAATAAAATCTTTAAAAAAAAATAATAAGGTAAGGTCCATTATACTGAATTTAGGGTTAAAGCAGATGGTGTCATAGATTTGCCTTCTAAATTGCATTGTAATCTTGTGAGATTTGAAATAAAAATTTCCAGAAACATGTTTATGTTTGAAATTGCAGCATAATTCAGGGAAATTAAGGGAAATAAATATCCAGGGAAATTAAGACCTATAGTTGAAATCAAACCAGAAGCATAGCTAGCTTAAATAGCAGCTTGAATACATTGTCCTAGATTATTTATTTTGAAATCCCACCTATAGACAAAGGTTTTTTTTGTTTTTTTTTTTAATCATATTGCTCCTTTAGGAAATTGTGGGCTTTTTTCTTTTTTTATTTAAATTCAATTAGCCAAGGTATAGTACATCATTGGTTTTTGATATAATGTTCAATGATTCATCAGTTGTGTATAACACCCTGTGCTCATCACATCACATGCCCTCCTTAATGCCCATCACCCAGTTAAACCATCCCCCCACCCACCTCCCTTTCTGCAACCTTCTCAGTTTGTTTCCCCGGAGTAAGAAGTCTCATATGGAGGAAATTGTGGACTTTTTAAAAATGGTTTTCTAATATTTGTATAATAGTTTCTTTGATTTTAAGCTAAAGAGCCAGAAAAATTTAGTAGAATCTATGTGTTCTTGATTGCTGATGTAAGAGTCACTGGGCAAAGAGAAAGCTCAATCCCAATTCAGTCATTAATCCTAACTAGCTGTATAACTTTGAATACCCTGGAGTCTACTGTAAATAGGCTTTAGGTTTTAAATGTATAATCTCAATGGTCCTCAGTTTTTTCCATGTTGAAAAAGGAGATTGGCTTAAATAACTTCCAAGATCTTTCCTACACTAATGTTTTATCATGATAATTACAAATTATCTGAAGTTATAATGCTGATGGTAAATGTTCTTAAGATATTCTGCTTCTCTTGGGGATTTCTTTTCTGTTTATTGTTTCAACTGTATCTTTATGTAAATGATTCCTACACCTGTATCTGGAGACTTGACTCGCTCTGCTAAGCTCCAAAGCCAGGTTAACTGCTGGACGTGACTGGCCTGCCATTCTCTCTAAATCAACTTTTTCACAAAGCAGTTGGCCATCTCCTATCGTCCCACCTCCCAGACTAGCTACATTTCTTCATTCTCCTATTTCTGAAAAAGAAACTATCATTTTTTTCAACTAACCAGATTCAGAGCCACCAAGGCATTCTTTTTTTTTTATGTTATGTTAATCACCATACATTACATCATTAGTTTTTGATGTAGTGTTCCATGATTCATTGTTTGCGTATAACACCCAGTGCTCCATTCATTACATGCCCTCTTTAATACCCATCACCAGGCTAACCCATCCCCCCACCCCCCTCCCCTCTAGAACCCTCAGTTGTTTCTCAGAGTCCATAGTCTCTCATGGTTCGTCTCCCCCTCTGATTTCCCACCAAGGCATTCTTAACTTCTTCTGCCAACTCTACCATCAAATGGTTACAAAGTCCTGTCAATTCTTCATATTTTGTTTCTTCCTCAATCTCTCTTTTCTTCCACTTTCCCAGCACCACCTTGGTTTCAACCCAGCTCTTGTCATAGAGTAGCCCTTCACTCCTCTTCTAGGCCCTCTCTTTTCTAACCTATTATATGCCATATCCAGATAATGACAACTATAATGTAATTTCCCAAAACAAATCAGCCTGACTCACCAAAGCCTTTAACTGTTTGGTCTTAATCTACTCTTTCCTCCCCATCTCCCACTGATCCCCATGAATCCCTTCCCTTGTTGGATGCTACTCACTGTCCAGGAGGTACTTTGTATATTGTGAACATATAGGTGTGGCCTGTGCAGTTATGTGCCAATCACCAACGAGGCTTGCCCACACCTGCCACCACATCCATCCAAATCTATCCAATTGTTAGGACCCAGCTTAGTCCACATCCTCCACGTGGCTCTTCTCACCCCCTGAGCCCACGGTGTTCCACCTGCTGCTAACTGCCTAATTTATACGCCACTCTTCATGTCCTGCTTTATCATATTCTGCCTTAAGTTGTTCTATTTTTGAAATAAAAATGGAATCATAACAATTATATAGTGTTGCTAAAAGTTTCAAAGCCAGAGAACCAATCATCTCTAACATTTTGATCTATTCCATGCCTTTTTCATGTGTATATTTCCTATAGCTATAATTAAAGCATAAATACAATTGTGCTTCCAGGGCTTTTTTTTTTTTTTCCTTCCACTCAATATATAAGGGGAAAAAAATTTAGTTGAGGATAATACAGTAATGCAGGGGAGGATAGGGAGACAACTAACCCAGTTGGAAGGGTAGAGAGCAAAAAAGGAGGTATGACAGCAGTTTAACTGAATTTCTGAGGACCTGCCAGAGTTAGCCAGAAGGAGGAGAGAACAGGAGGCAAAGGCAGAAGGTGTGCCCAAGTAAGGGACATGGAGCACTGTTGTGCATCTCAGAGATGGCAGGTAGTTCACTGTGGGTGGCGCTAGAGAGCCTGTTGCAGGGAGCTAATACATCACAGAAGGTCCGGGTGCCAAGCAAGCAACATGAATACCCTCTGTCAGTGATGGGCAGCCACAGGATATGTTAATAAGTGCTTGGGGCAAATACATGGGTGAAATTGCTAACTTTTGATGACATATACAGCTAATTGTGTACTTAGTATTTAAACTCCTATTCTTTCTAATAGGAGCCTGATTTTGTTAAGGGTGGCAACAAGCCAAATTAAAATACTCATCTACCCAGACTTCCTTATGGTCTGGAGAAGCCACATAACCCAGTTCTGGACAATTAGATATAAGCAGGTATGCAAGGTTGCTGGGAAAGCAGACTTAGCTGGCCTATATCTTTTTTTCCGTCTGTCTTGCCTACAATGTGGACACAAGTCCCAGGGGTAGAGCAGATATCTTTCGACCATAAGGAAGAAAACTGTGCAAGTCCTGATGACTTTCTTGAGCACTCGTACTTGTCTTGGGCTGTATACCTCCTTGTATACCTTTTATCATGAGAAGAAAATCAATCTTAGTTTGGTTAATCTACTGAGTTGGGTTCATGCAACTGAATGTAATCCTATCTAATATCATATCATATCCATTTCTTGGAGATTGTTTTAAAGATTTTATTTATTTATTTGAGAGAGAGAGAGAGAGGGAAAGAGCACTAGCGGGGGCAGGGGACAGAGGGAGAGGGAGAAGCAGACTCCCTGCTGAGCAGGGAGCCCGATGTGGGACTCCATTCCAGATCCCACGACCCCAGGATCATGACCTGAGCCAAAGGCAGCCCCTTAAATGACTGAGCCACCCAGGCGCCCCCATTTCTTGGAGATTTGAAATGAGCTTAGCATCTTAAAGATGCTGAGAAGTCCTATTTAACTCTAATTTACTGTTAAGATTATTTGACAACAGAACTCTTCTCCCTCACAATATTTAGTGTATCTCACTGTAACATGAGTGTTCTGCAGAAGTCTGAAAAATGCTACTCTTTTTGTGTTGATCTAGTAGGTGAATAGTCATCGTGACATTCTATAGGATAGGGAATATAGGAGGAATAACATAAGTTAGGGCAGAAAAATGATGACTTTAGTTTTGAATGTGTTGAATTTGAGGTGTCTTAAGTAGAACTGTCCATTGACAGTTGGATATATAGCCCTGAATCTCCTAAGTGAGATTTGGAAATAAGCAGGTAGTTGGGGGTCAATAAACTGTGATTGTCGAAATAGAAAACATTCTAGGAGTACTTTAAACAATGAAGAAGTTTTGATCCTTTCTTTTAACTGCCTAGCTCTGCCACTTCTCTCAAAAAAGGCAATGAAGAAGACCCCACTTAAAATCAGACACACCAGACTTCAAATCCTAACTGGTTTGCTTACTTAGCTCTGTGACCTGGCTCAGGCATCTAACTTCTCTGACCTTCAGTTTCCCCATCAAAGAGTTGACAACTTAACCTTAGCGAGTTGTGAGAATTGTAACGTACTCCACACTGTGCCTGAAAATTTTAGCTGCTCCATCAATGCTAAGGTCCTTCTCCTTCCAGCTAGAGAAGATCGGTTGCCTCATAATTTCATTTCCTGTGTGATGCTTTCATAGACGTGATGCAACATTTAAAATTAAGCCAGGGCAACGATTTAGCTTCTGCCTATTAAATATCTCTATATAACTTGAAGATAAAATTCCAGGGCAGGTCAAAAGAGATTGCATGTACATGATGGATTTGTGTTTTACTATTGTATGTACTTAAGAAAACTTAAAGTGCTTCCTGGGTCTTGCTCTTGTCTACTACTTCATAAATATTAGCTCGTTTCATATTAACAATAATCTTATTAGGTGCTACTGTTATTCCCATAGGGCAGATGAAGAAATGGTTGCACGGACGGGTTATTTATTTATCATTGCCCGTAGTCACACAACTACTAGCTGTGTGAGCCGGCTCACACCTGGGGCATCAGGCCAGTCCATGCTCCTAACCACTACACCATTACACAGAAGACACGAATAAATAAAAGGAATCACCCATATTGTTCACTCTTCTTTCATCCTCATGCAGCCTTTAGTCATTGTTGCTTTGTCTATTTTCTTACATTTAAAAGAACAGTAATTTGTCTCTGAGCATCTCTTTATCACTGTTAGGAATAGCAGTGTGTATGGAAAGTTTTAGTTAAGAGCTATTTAGAGGAAAAAGTATTTAAAATTTGTGTCAATGCAGTGCTGTCCAGGGTAGCTATCTCTGTAACAACAACACTGTTCTTGTTTGTTTGAACTTTCTAGGCTCCATATAATTAATTTAAACATGAGAGAGCATGCGTGCCTTTTTTTTTTTTTTTTTTTTTTTTTTAAGAAAACTACTGCTTACCTTCCTCGAAGAGCACATGTAGTTTCAAAGGCTCTCACTCCCTTCCTAGGAATGAGCTGCTGTAGCCAGGAAGCACAGGAGGCTTGGATTAAAGCTTAAGGAAATTCCCAAGATGATGTTTTTAAAGGGCATAGACCTAGGTAGGAAACAAAATACAGGCTTATTTCAATGGAAATAATTCTCCATTTAATTTTCTCCCAACAGTCTTCTAGGTCCAAGAGAGATAAGATCGTATTCACGGAAAATTGATGGATAAACAATGATTTCTTTAAAAAAAATCTGAAAGGGGTGCCTGGGTGGCTCAGTCATTAAGCGTCTGCCTTCGGCTCAGGTCATGATCCCAGGATCCTGGGATCAAGCCCCGCATTGGGCTCTCTGCTCAGCGGGAAGCTTGCTTCTCCCTCTCCACTCCCCCTGCTTGTGTTCCCTCTCTTGCTGCGTCTCTCTCTGTCAAATAAATAAAATCTTAAAAAAAAAAAAATTTTTTTTTTAAATCTGAAAACCCATGTCCGATCTCCAGTGTATATTTACTGGATGATCTAAATTTGGCACTTACATCTTTCACATCACTTTCTCTCTCTGTAAATGCATGCAACTATTCCTGTTCCCTCCCACACCTTGATGCTTCAAGGATAAATGAGATCATGTTTATAGTTCAATGAGGAAAGATACTAGGTATCCTAAAAATATCACTATTGCAAAGTTCTTTCTTTCCTTGGAAATGTATAGTAATACCACATGTATACAGTGTTGTTGAAGAATCAAATTTTTCCATAGAAGTGATTGTTTTTTTCAGAAAATAGATATTTATCCCATTCAGGACTAACAGTTTCTTTTTAAATTTTTAGCCATTTTTCCAATTTTCCTATTTGAACTTGTTGATTTTTTCTTTAAATTAATTAATTAATTCTTTTAATTAATATTTATTGAATGCTTACTACCTGCAATGTAGGTAATTAATAGAACTCTTTCCTTCTGATTAAACAAAATGTATTTTATCTTTTATCAATGACCCTTCATCCATATAATTTGCTTCAAGGATAATATCAGCCAACACCACAAAGCTGCTAATGCATTTTTAAGCTACAGAAATATAAGCCCTAGACCTAAGTTAAGGGAACTACTAGTTCTTATTCTACACCAATCCAGATAAACCTGGACTTGAGTCCTGGATGCATAGTAGAAGAACAACATTGATAAACTGTAGTATATCTGAAAGGGGGTGACTAAGGTGGTGGAAGCTGTAGAAATCAAGCCATATGGACAATTAAACGAACACTTGCGGAAGAGAATAGTTAAGCGGAGCAATAAAATGTGACTTCAAATCTCTGAATACCTATCAGAAAAGATATTGGACCTACTCTGCATAGTCGCAGAAAAGTAAACTATAAACATAGGTAGAATTGTAAGAAGAGAGATGTCACAGTTAAATAAAACTCTACCAAAAATGAAAAGGGCTGCCTTTGAGGATTTTGTTTACTGAGATTTCTAGAACAGAAACTGGATGACTATTGGACAGAAATTTTTGTGGAGAGGTTTCTTATGGGGTGAGAAGTTGGGCTCAAAGATCCCTAAGGTCCCCTCTGATGCTGAATATCCTATATTCCATTAGGAACCTCACTCACTGTGATAAGTTATAACAGAGTGACACCTTTTCAGTCTTTTGGTGCTTCGCCTCTTCACTAAAAGGCCTCACTCAGACTGCTGTGTGGTTTTTTTGTCCTTATGGCTACTTTTTATAGTTCTGTCAACAAGTTCAAATAGGAAAATGTCATCCCACTTCATTCTAATTTGTTACTTCTAATATGTTGTGGTCTAGGAAAACAGCATAACCAAACTTATTAACATCGCATGAATAATTTAAATGAACGTCTGAAGAGCTCTCCCATGAATAAGGTCTTTGGTACATGGACTTTTTGCCATCTATTTTAGTTCTTAAAGGTCCTTTTAGCTTTCTTCCAAGTTCTTGGGGGTATTCTAGATTTAATTTTCAAGTATGTGGCTTCTGGAAACTTGTTATTGAAATTCCGTAAGTTTGCTAAGCTTCCTACTAATTCATAAAATTAAAAAAGAAAATTCTGAATCCATTACTGAATTTTTCCAAAATAATCATAGGCAGTGATATACTCATCACTGAGCAAGAGTTTCCTTATGTAGATAAACTTCCCCCGGACAGCTTCTTCAGAATGGAAATAGAATTTATAACTAGACTATATAACCAAATGAAATTGATTAGAATGCTAACTACTTTTCTCTCCTGGAACGTATTGGTGTAAATGTACAGATTCCTTTAGAATGTGGGGAATCATTCTGATTTTATTGGTTTTCTTCTTAATCTTGTACTTATACATAGCAATAGTTTAAACATAACGCAAAAATATTTAATGAAAACTTATTATATAGCTAGCAGGTGCTCTCAGCTAAGAATAATGAAGAATATAAGATAAACATCTTATACTGAGTCGGTTAAAGCAGCTGCCTTCGGCTCAGGTCATGATCCCAGGGCCCTGGGATGGAGCCCCACCCGTGTCGGGCTCCCTGCTCAGTGGGGAGCCTGCTTCTCCCTCTCCCTCTGCCTGCTGCTTCCCCAGGTTGTGTTCTCTCTCTCTCTTTCTGTCAAATAAATAAATAGAATCTTAAAAAAAAAAAGAAAAACATAATAATGTTTTATATAAACTAAGTATGAAAGACTACTTTGCCATTAAGGAACTTAATGTCTTGTTAAAGAAACAACCAGTTATAGAGCAATCAAGGAAGTATCTTATCCAGGCAGGATTGGCACAGATAGTAAATGTTTTTGAAATCTGTAATGAGAAATGGAATAGTTCTGCCTCAATACAGCAGACTCAGAGGTTAATAATAAATGTGCTCTTTCTTTAATTTGCTTTGGCCATTAGGTTAATATCGGTGCCATGCTATTATAATTTCCTATCATTTATTTGGTAAAAAGAACAATTTGGAGAGGTGTTTCAGTGACTCGATGGGAGCATATCCATAAGATATGAAGAAAACCCCAACACTGCCAATATTTGAAAACTCAAAGGGTTTATTTCCTAAAGTGTTATAAAAACTGCTGTCCCGTACCTTTTGCCACTCCTCAGTATTGGCCAGAGGAATAATTTTAATATCTCCCAAATGGATGAAGCGGACTTCATCCCAGTTCTTCTTGGGAGACACAAACTTCTTATATATCCCCAGGTGAGTCATGAAAAATGTGTACTTGAGACCCTAAACTCTGAATTGCCATCATCAGTAACACACAACTGAATGGTATCTGTAATGTAGTTAATTTTCTGGGAAATATTCAAAGGCACAAAATGAACATGGCAATACAGCCTTCTACTTAACTTTTGCCTATCCTCCTGGATGTGTGCTTAGAATTATATTTTCATGGAACTTGCAGATGTCCCAGACTCAAGTGCTATTTAATCTCCTTCCATAAGCAGAAGTCCTGAGCAATCCTATCCACAATTAGCTGCTTCTGGTTGCTATTAAATTGCCCCCCGTAACTTATTTCACAACATTTTTGTTTCATAGCACAACACATTCTATATGGAGTGAGAGTGCTTGGAAAGACCAAGTTCTCTTTGTCATGCCCCTGCCTCTAGACAAGGATGTTTTACACTGCCCATTAGCCAATCCTGTGACCCTTTCCTTTTAGCACCTTGAGTTTGAATTAGGGAAGACCTTTTACATCAAAATGGATACACCTCGGATAAAGTAAGCATTGATTGTTTAGCCCGGATGCCCTCCCCCGCACCGCTCCCCCCACCAAAGCAGCGGAGAAGCCGCGAAGGCCACTTAGCAGTTCGTGCGCTTTCCAAAGCCCACGACCCGGAGCTGTGTTGGGGGTTCCTTTCCTGGACCGTGAGACTCCGGGAGAAGGGGTGGCGGAGATGGGGAGTGGAGGGGAGGGTTTGTTTTGCTGGGGGATGTTGGAAGTAGGCGCTAGCCTGTTTCGCGGTTTTTTAAGCCCCTTGGCATGCCCTGACCTGATCAAGAGGGAGTCAACTGCTCTCTGGAATGTTCCGGGAGAAGATGGGAGCCTGCTCCCAGAAGAGGCCTGTGGGTGCTGGAGGGCACCAGGGGGGTCACGCAGGGAGACGCAGGGCAAGCGCCGGGAGGGGCACGAGGGAAGCTGGGGGCCGACGTGACCCGTACCCGCGGGCGCTAAGGCGGGCGGAACGAGCTGGTAGCGAGGCTTCGGGGGCGGCCCGTGGGACCAGGAGACCCCTCCCCGGGCGCGGCGGCGGTGGTGGCGGCGGCGGCGGCGGCGGCGGCGGCGGCTACCCGGCTGCGCAGGCTGCACCGCCCCGGCTGTCAAGCGAGCGCGGGGGGCGGGCAGGAGGAAGGGGTGGAGGTGCAAGGGGAGGAGGGCTGGCACCGGAGCGCCGCGGTGTCGGTGCAATAAAAATGCATCCCATGGAACTGCCCATGGAGAAGGACGGGACCGAGACGCGGCAGCGAGAGGAGGTGGTAAAAGCGGAGGAGGACGCCCAGGAGGCAGCGGCGGCGGCGGCGGCCGGGAAGTGAAAGGTCTCGCAAAGTTCAGCGGCTGCTGCGGGCGCCGAGCCCGGGGCTAGCGGCGGAGGAGCCCGCGGGACCGCTCCGCAGGGGCTGCGCGGCCAGGCCGGCTATGGTCCGGGGGCTCCCGTCGCCCCCGAGGTGCCCGGGTCCCTCCAGGCCGGTGCGCGAGGGTCACCCCACCGCCCGGCGCGGCCCCGGCCCGCGGCTCCCGGCAGCCGGCGCCCACTGACCGAGCCTGGCGCCCCAGGAGGGGGAAGAAATAAAGAGCCCCAGTTCTTCCTGAGGACTGTTGGCGCTTCATCCCACAACCGAGAGGGCTCAGCTCCCTCGCGCACCCGCCCGGCCCGGGTCCTCCCGGCTCGTCCCGGCCATGGGGAGCTGCGCGCGGCTGCTGCTGCTATGGGGCTGCTCGGCGGTGGCCGCAGGTGGGTGGTGACGCTGCTGGGCCCCCACCCCCTTTCCCTCGCGCTTTCTCTTCCCCACCTCGGGACTCGGGGGTGCAGGGGAGAGCGGGCTGGGAGCGCCAAGCTCTGCTCCCGAGGATGAAATGAGTGGCCATGTTCCGCCCCTTTTCCCCGGGTCTCTGCCGTTTAAAATACTATTGATTTTTTTGCAACTGCGATTACACATGCCCTTGGATAACCCGATATCCGGGGTGCGTCCTGCCGGAGATACCACGACCTTGGTTTCTTTCTCGGTTTGGGCTTGTAAAAAACTGCCTTTCCACTTTGTGAGGGAACAAAGGACGAAGCTCGCCATCCCCCGGCACTTCATGGCCTGAGGAATGATGGGGAGGGATGGCCCAGCGACCCTGGGCGCGCGTGGGCCGCGGCTGCTCTCTCGTGGAGAGCGATCGCCCTAGTCCCCGACCTCATACTGGGCACGAAGGAACCAGGTAGGGACACCTGGGCGGGGTGTGTGCCCTTTCACCGCGGCAGTGGCTGGAATGCAGTGAGACCCCGGGCTGGGACGATAGGTGATCATCCTGGGTTGCACGAGCTGGCTGGCCGCCCCTAGGGAATTGGTACCCTGGCTGAGGCTCCGTGGGAGGTCGGAGGCGGGTCTGCTCCCTGTCTCGGTAACTGGACGACCGGCAGAGGCGTCGTCAGAGGCTCTCTCCCTCCTACTCCCAGCCCGGCTTTCCTGGGCTGTCCTTGGCCACCCGTTCCTAGGGCGCCGTTTCTAAATTCGGGAGCCCCCCTTCTGTTCCTCTCCCTCCCCCTTGCGGGTCACCTGGTTTCCAGTTAGGTGTAAGTGCAGCTCAGGGTGTGAAGGGGAAAGAAAGTGAGGGATTCAGCCATCCAATCTCTCAAACGTTTCTCGTTTGCTCTAGAAAGGGGAGTGTGGGCTGGAGGGACGGACTGGTGGACAGAGAGCATTGGCGCACCGTACCTTCCCTTCGGCTTCGGCCACTCTGCCCTCAGGGACGCTGGCACACAGTAAAGCAAAGTTTTAGAATCTTCACCCCAAACCAGGCAGGCTCAGGAACATCCTTCCTATTCTTGGATAGTTACTTCTTAAGGGATCGCCCAAGTATTTTGCCCACTAATTATTTATCTGGCTCCCCAATCTTTTCTGTACTTACTACTTCCCAGGCATTTAAAATGATTCAGTACTTTCCCCAAGGAGCCATTAGAGGTCTAAGATTTTACCTTAATTCTTCTTAGGGATGCACCCCTGCCTGCATTTATGCATGCTCCCCCAACCACAGAGTGAACTTTATTAAACCTTTCCCTTTTCAAACCATGTTATAGCAAAAACAGGCAAGCAATCAAGAGGTTGTAAATAAATATCACAAGGCAAGTGTTTCAAGTCAAAAATACTTGTACGGGCAGTATATGATTTTCCCCGAAATGCTTTGCAGGTGAGTCATAGCCCATTGTGTGTTTGGGTGATCCTGGCCACAAGCAACTGTTGCTCCAGTTAATCAGAACAGTGGCAAACAAGAGTCCAGGCATAATGCACATCTGAAATTGACATTTAAAAAAAAATATATGCCTAAGGAAGCCCTTTCTCTTGGTTGCAGAGGCTATGTGGGGCTGGTGATTGTCAGTCAGCATGTGAAATGTCTCTGTTCTAGTCTAAGCTGTCATTTGGCTTCTCCAATAGCACGGTGATAACAGTTCAGGGGTGCTCTCCCTTAAGAAGCAGAAACGTTCAATTAGCCAGAATTTGGGGTTTGACTTCCTTTTCCTTCTTTCTTTCTCTGTTTTAACTTTTACAATAGATGATTTTGCTTAAGGTATTCATAATTAACATGACAAACCCAAATTAAAGGATTAAAATACGTAGTCAGCATGTTAATAAGTGGATAATGTTTATCATTTTAAGTATTTTTGAAACCTTAAAGTCTGTTGGACCTTTGTTTGGGTGGAAGCACATGTTTCTTTAAGAAGGTGTTTTAGTTCACAGATAATGTTTAAAGGTGCTCTTAGTGGCTGCCAGACTGTAAACATTCTCCTGTTAAGCAAACAGGCAACTACTATATAATCTGTCATAGGTAGAAGCACTCAAGAGGCAGAGAGCATGTCAAATAAGCTTTTCTGCCATTTGGCAGTTTAGAGAGTTTTTTTCTTAGTTATATTTACTCAATATTAAAAATAGATATTATGCCTCTGAGTTCCAGCGGTCTCTAGTTTTGCCTCCCTAAGTGAGATCCCACTGTATATTGATTAAATATCTCGTATTGCTTTTCCTAGGGAATTTGTCCCCTCACATTTTTGGATTAAAAATATAATAGAATAAAACATTTCCTCCTTGATGCATTCTAATAAGCACTTTAGATAATGCTAAGGACTCAAATTATATTTGAAAGACTAAATTGGGTGATCTTAAAAACATCATTGTTTTTGGGGATTATTTAAGTCATGACTTCAAAACAAACGCATATATTTCAAATACAGGGAATGTTTAGAAAGCAAAGTACTTAAAAGGTTTGGGCCCATTATCTCTCCCCCAGTGTTTCCATTTTCCTTCCTCTCACCCTTTATCTGAAGTAATTTCTCTCCCTTTATGTGAATTGTATATCTGGACATGAAATGCATGCTCACACACTGGTATAGACAGATGCACTATAAATGCAGAACAGTATTCATGCTCAAATTTGATAGAATGTCCTCTTTAGTGAAAGTCTTAAGCTCTTTGGGGATAACTTGACTGTTGAAGACAGAAGAGCTTTCCAGATGGGTTTGTCTTGAATAACATAGGCTTTCCCTTTCCCAGGACTGAGTGGAGTAGTTGGAGTGAGTTCCCGCTGTGAAAAAGCCTGCAACCCTCGGATGGGAAACTTGGCTTTAGGGAGAAAACTCTGGGCAGACACCACCTGTGGTCAGAACGCCACCGACCTGTACTGCTTCTATAGTGAAAACGCTGATCTGACTTGTCGGCAGCCCAAATGTGACAAATGCCATGCTGCCCAGCCTCACCTGGCTCACTTGCCTGCCGCCATGGCGGACTCATCCTTCAGGTTTCCTCGCACGTGGTGGCAGTCTGCTGAGGATGTGCACAGAGAAAAGATCCAGTTAGACCTGGAAGCTGAATTCTACTTCACTCATCTAATTATGGTGTTCAAGTCCCCCAGGCCAGCAGCTATGGTGCTGGACCGGTCCCAGGACTTTGGGAAGACATGGAAGCCTTACAAGTACTTTGCAACTAACTGCTCAGCTACGTTTGGCCTGGAAGATGATGTCATCAAGAAGGGAGCTATTTGCACTTCGAGATACTCCAATCCTTTTCCATGCACCGGAGGAGAGGTAAGAACCCACGTTTAACTCTACGCTATAAGTAAGGTAGAAAAATGTTACCAGCCCACATTTTTTTTAAAGCATGAAGGTGTACTTGTAGCAACATGAATGAAATTAGAATTTTTCGTGAGCTTTATTTGTCATAAATTATTTCTCACCCTTAGATATGGTTGTGTAGTCATTTTCAAGCAGGTTGTCCACTGGCTGGGTTTGAGCTGGAATTCTAAGGTTTTAATTTTCTTAATTTTAAGGAAGAGTAGACACACGGCATCATCACTATCCTCAAGGTTTAAAGGCTAATGATTTCTTCGGTTAGCGGGACTACTTACTGTAATTCTGAAGGAACAAGAGTTACGGAGACAGCGTGTTCCTGGAGTCCATGCATGCTGGGTATCTTCCTGAAACTGTTAACATAAATAGGAAGTAAATAAAACTAAAGCCAAGGGAGAAAAAAAGTCTAAACAGAAGGATACTTTTGTATAACAGTGGAGTTTTATTGTTAAGATTACAAGAATGCATAGCAAACAGATGAGGGTACTGTGTTTTAAGATACAAAAGTTCTTTTTGGGACTCACAGTTGCAGTTTAGGGACTTCTGTCTACCCTGGGCCCAAAACCACCTCAACCTCATTTTGCAAAACAGCCTCATTAGCTACTAGTCCAATTCCTGTATGGAATGTTTTCTCCTTGTTTCATATTTTCCCTTCCCTAAAGGGAAAACAGGTCTTTTTAACTTATATGGATATACCTAGAAAGTCCCCCCTCCACCTCTGCCTAGCATTATGAAAACATTTAGAGAAAACTAAATTAAGTGAAATCAGATTAAGAGAATAAAATACCATCATGTAGATCAAGAAATATGGATTCAGACGTGTGCCTGGATGGCTCAGTCGGTAGAACTCACTCAGAGTCATGAGTTCAAGCCCCATGTTGGGTGTAAAGCTTACTTAAAAAATAAAATAAATAAAATCATGTTGATTCAGAAAAAAAGAGAAGAGAGAATATAATCTTTCTAATTCTGGCACATGTTGTGAACACACAGACTAAATAAGTGGTTCTCAAGTAGGGGTGATTTTGCCACCCCCTGGACCCTTCCAGGGGACATATAGCAATGCCTGGAGACATTTTTGCTGGGGGGAGGGACACTACAGGCATCTAGTGGGTGGAGGCCAGGGATGCTGCTAAACTTCCTACAGTGCACAAGACAGTACCACTCCCCACTCCCAACAAAGAATTCTTAGCCCCACATGTTAATAGTACCAGGGCTGAGAAAGCCTGGACTATGTGTGAGGCTTATGTCCAATGTATGTAGTACAATAGCTACAAAGACTAAGATGAACTCTCTTCTAGTAGTCCTTTGTATTAGTATTCACTGGCTTCCCAGATGATTGTACTTAGTAAACATTTATTGAGCCCCTACTATGTGCTAGGCACCGTAGTCAATGCCACTAATTCTGCCTTTGGTTTGGAGGGAGGGGTGCTTGCGAGGGGCCTAATGAAAAAACTGTTTGGGAACTTCTTCCCCCTACTACCAAAGTCACATATGGACTTTAGCCATATTATCCAGATACTTCTTCTGTGTGCTCTCTGCGGACCAGGCCCAGTGCTGCTGGCAAGGAAACCAAGCAGGACGTGGCACGAACAGCACACAGATGATCTTCCTGGTCTCTAAAGTTGGCGCCTGGGGGGCTCAGTCAGTTAAGCATTCGACTCTTGGTTTTGGCTCAGGTCATGAGCTGAGGGTCGTGAGATGGAGCCCTGTGTGGAGTCTGCTTGAGATTCTCTCTCTCGTCCTCTGCCCCTCTTGCTCATGCTCTCTCTCTCAAATAAATAAATAAATCTTTAAAAAAAAAAAAATTAAAGCTGGCTACATAGTGTAAATCCTGTGCACCCTGTCATGTTGGACATTTTTAAAGATACCAGGACAGGAGAGAGACGGATAAGTTAGACTCATTGTTTTCTCATGTGGAGAACACTTTGTGTTGCAAACAAATGAATGGCTTGAACTCTCAGATTGCTTTGGAATTAATCCACGTGCTCATATCGGTTCCCTACATCTCAGTGCTATTGGGCCATGTGTATCTATGAAGTTGCAAAAATACAGTCTTTCAGTAACCAGATGACAGGCATGCTTGCTTAGCAAATATCACATTGAATGTATTACGGTGGCCCAGCAATTACTTAGAGATAACTAAAGTAACATTTATTTAACTTAGAGTGGAAGCAAAGTCTTATCTTCTTTAGAGCCAAACTACTTATTGTCATCAGTGCTTATTACATCAAATTTCAAGCAGAGAGAGACTAAAATTTATGTTATTTTGCCTTTTATATCCAGTTTTAGTTACCTTTTATATCCAGTCAAATATTTTTTTTTCATTGTAGCTGTTATTTCAGTAGACTTATAATTCAATGACAAGAAAAAAAAATCAGGAGCCATCTGGTTCCCTCTAGAGTATTTTTGCAAGTATACAGCAAACCATCATAGAATTTCTTCCCTTCAGAGCACAGGTTTGGGAGTGAATCTTTCCCTCCCGAGTTGGAGAGTAGAAGAGAGTCTTTCTCAAAGATAAGGATGAGAGGACACCTCCCTGGAGGGGATTACTACCCATGTCTCCTGTGTTGCTGTGTAATATAAGTTAGTGCTGAGCCACAAATTAATTTTGCAGTACAACTCTCTATCTCCTATCTCCATCTTTGGAAATTGATCAGAAAAATAAGCCAATTACCCTAGGGTCAAGTAAGTCATCTCAAATTTCATTTATTGCTTATTTATAATATCATAGACCTGTATCTTCCCCCATTCAATGTAAGACTTCTTAGGACTTCTCTAGGTATCATCCTACTACTCAGGCTAACATAAATATATCCCAGACTCAATTTGTTTCCATTATTCATTCCAAAATACTTCTTTGGGCTTTTAGGGCCTTAGAGAGACCTGCAGCTTCATGTCAAAGAAATCAGATACCTCCATCTTAGGAGTTGAAGGCACCAGTCGTCTGAAAGAGGACTTTTAAAAAATATGGGCCCCAGTGGGGTGTGTGGGTGGCTCAGTCAGTTAAGCATCTGCCTCCAGCTCAGGTCATGGTCCCAGGGTCCTGGGATTGAGCCCCGAATCGGGCTCCCTGCTCTGGGGGAAGCCTGCTTCTCCCTCTCCCACTCTCCCCGCTTGTGTTCCCTCTCTCGCTGTCTCTCTCTGTCAAATAAATAAATAAAATCTTAAAAAAAAAAAAAATACGGGCCCCAAAAGCTACCCGGAAGAATACTCTTTAAAGTTAAAATCAAAATTAAATCTGCCACACAACAACTTCCTAAACTGGTCAGCAGTTACAATGAATGGTTCTCCTACAATGTGTCTCCTTTGCAGGAGAGGAAACTAAGGCTCAGAGGTGCAGCGATTTACCCAACAACATTGCATTAGTTAGTTATATGGCAGAAGCAGGACTAAATCATGGGTCTTCTGACTGTAAGTCTAGTGTTTGTTCCACAAAACTATATTCTCTCATCATTATCGACTCCCAAGAACTGCTCGCAGAAAGATGTCTGCATATCTCTCTTCTTACTCACTCTGTCACAACAATTTGGTACTCATTTGCATGTGACATGAAGGTGAAAAAGGCAGTACTGAAGAGCTTTCTCCTGAGCAGGAGTGTCCTCTAAGATATCAGTGGTGTTCTGGGAATAAAAGTTTCCATGACCAAACTAGGTTGGGAAACCCTGAGTGGGTTTAGCAAAATTAACATTTGTAAATACATAAATGTTCTCATTATGTTCAAATGTTCTCAAATGTTCTCATTGTTCCCAAGTGGGAAATATAGGATGTGACATCCCAAACTTACTTACCCAACAGAACCCTCTTTTTGCAGAACTCCAATTACTAGCTTTCAGAACCCCAGAGATCCACAGATCACAAGTTGGCAGTGCTGGGGTGGAGGTATTAATCCTCCCCAAATCCTGGTAAAAGGACAGATGGGGGAGATGTTGTTCAAGGGGTACAAAGTTTCAGTTATGCAAGATGAATAAATTCTGGAGATCTAGTGTACAGCAATGTGACTATAGTTAACAATACTTCCTTGTAATTTGCTAAGAGGGCGTATCAAGTATTCTTACCATACATATGCAAAAAAGTGGTAACTCTCTGAGTGATGGGTATGTTAATTAACTT
This sequence comes from Mirounga angustirostris, assembly GCF_029215605.1. Classification (NCBI taxonomy): domain Eukaryota; kingdom Metazoa; phylum Chordata; class Mammalia; order Carnivora; family Phocidae; genus Mirounga; species Mirounga angustirostris. The sequence continues at coordinate 24,916,539 of NW_026991713.1, forward strand.
GAACATGGTGATTATTTCACAATGACGTGTACATCAAATCGTCAAATCATACTCCTTAAATATATATATATATACTTCTCAATTTTCACATATACCTCAATAATTTTTAAAAAGGCACAGAGAGGCCTGGTGCTTGGCATGGTTCAACATCAAGGCTCTATGCCTGTTGGGGGCTTAATCTTCTACTTAGTTGGAGCAGTAGGTAATAATAACTTTAAAGCTGAAGATGAGAGGTTAGTTAGGCTTTTGGGGAGATTCAGAGAAATACCCAGATACCCCCTCTGGGTACAGAAAACAGAAGTGAGGAGATGCAGCAAGTCATTTTAGGCTCTGCACAGTGAGGCCTCATGCAACGGGAGTTTCAGTTGTCACTGTTCAGGAGACAGCAATGTTCCAGTGACCCCACAGTACCTCTAGGGTGATGGAGTCATCATCTGCTTAGAAGTGCGCATTGCTGCCCCTTGCTCTATTAACTTGTTGCTAGAAGAGCTCTATTCAAAATTGAATAGCAACCAACCAAACCACACAGATTTTTTTTTTCCTCTGGGGCACTATGAATATAAAACATTCAAAGGGAGGCAGCCGCACAGAGAAGCCAAGAACAGAAGAAAGCTGGTCTCAAATGAAGCCCCAGGGAAGGATTGTGTCAGCCTTATTTGCCTCTGTATGCCCAGCATGTAAGCACATTGCCAGGATCACAGTAGGCATCCAGTAAATCTGTAACTGAATAAACGAGTGTGAACAGATGAGAGAGATGACAAGTAAGAGAATATCCTTAAATGGCACGGAGGGAGAAATGAATACAAGCCTTGGGTATGGGGGGATAAGATTCAGAAACCCTGGTTAACATGGAGAAGCTGAACTGGTAAAAATATGAGATAAGTTGTGGTTGGGGAAAGGCAACTGAGGACCTTAAATTATGTTTATTCTTTCATCTGTTCATCAAATAATTTGGGGGCTGTTAGGTGTCCAATACCATTCCAGGTGCTGGGGATATGGTGGTGAACCAAAGAAATAAAAGTCCCTGTCCCCGCGAAGCTTAGGTACTAGGGAAGGGGGATGGAGGGAGCACAGAGAACAAATACTTAAGTAAAATATACAGTATGTCAGAGTGTGATAAGGACCAAGAAGAAAATAAAACAAGGTAGAGGATAGGGAGTGCTAGCAGGGAGGGCTTGCTGTTCCTGAAACAGATTGAAGGATTCGTGTTTGGTGGAATAGTCAAGAATTCTGAGGTCCTGGCAAGTTTCCTGAGCGAACAAAATCTATAATTAAGGGTCCCGTGTCTTTCAATCTGTAGATATGGAAAAATGAAGTTGTGTATGACAACGACAAACATCGATAAAAATCCCTCTTGCTAGTGTTTCTTAGAATGAGAGCATTTGAAAAGGAACCTAAATGTCATCAATGGAAAAACACATGACTGATGAGTAATCTGAAGCCTAAAGGGAGTTAAATGACTTGTCTATAATTACTCAGCTGAAATCCGTGTTTCCTGACTTTTAGCCCGGTGCTATTTCCACTATACTAGTCTGAAATTCCTTTGTCCCAAGTCAGGTGGTGTGAAAGATACAAAAACAATATACATTCCTTTCTTTCGCTGTCCTTAACAATCCACTGGGTAAGAGCTTAAACACGATCATTGGGGGGCTGATTTATTAAATAATATGAGATGGTGCTTGATTAATTCCCAGATACATTGTGCAAATAATATGCCTTTCAAAATCTGAGCACTCATTTGTCTCTTTGAAGGATGTCTCTTTGGCCATAGAAAAGAATACATTTTAATACCTTGTGGTAAAGTCACTGGCACAAGTGTGCAGAAAATGATTAATTACTTAATCAGGTTTTTGCAGGTATTTACATTTACAATATGCTAAGCAATATTTAGGCTTTTAGCTGAAAAGATAAAGTAATACATGAGTCGGAATGCTTTCTCTTTGGCTAGCTACTTGTTCTCTTCAGTCACTGAAATCTGCTTGTGCCTACTTTTGCCGCAGCAAGGGCCATGAGTCATGGGGGCACCTGGTACCCATGTGCCAGGCATTCTGTAGCATGTACCATACCCCTTATTCTCACAAGAACCCTGGGAGTTGGGTCCAGTATTAACCCCATTCTACAGAAAAAGAAATGGAGACTTAGTGAGTCCGAGTAACTTGGTCAGACTCAAATAAGCAATGAGCCAACCCGTGCCAGAGCTGGGATTATTGGCTTGTCTTAAAATTATTTATATGATTAAGTTTTTTTATAACTAAATTTTTTTTTAAAAAGTAAACTAGCTAGTAACTGCTTTAAGGAATTTTTCTAACAAAGTTATTCATCCAGTGTATTAATGTTTTGCTTTCAAGCATATTCCTAGCTATAATTTTGTTGCACTTCCTTGAAAATAAAATGTTGTATATATTTGTTTAGAGTGTTTCGATTCGCCACACCCTGGGGATACTCCCTTCCTGTAGGGGTGCGGTTAGAGATTTATAACAGTGTTCTTCAAAAAAAGAGCGAAGGCCCCAAGGAAGTGTGCCTGATGCCACTAGGAGAGTGAGGAGGCCGGTGATGAAACAGAGGGGTGGAGGTACAGCATAGTAGGTGAGGTCAGAGATCAGAGAGATATTTAGAGTGTGGGGCCTCTAGTAGGTGTCAGGATGGCCCAAATTTACACCTAGATCAGCCTGTTAATTATTTTTAGCATCCCCTTTCATTCTCCAAGTAGTCCCAATTTGGACTATAAAGTATTATAAGTTGTTATGATAAGATCACAGGTTTTTACTCTGGATGAGATTGGAAGCCATTGGAGGTATTAAGCAGAGGGAAAAAATGGTCAATTTATTTTTCATAGGATCACTTTGGCTTATGTGTTAAGAAAAGACCAAAGAGGGAAGCTGGGAGACTGGCTAGAATTCTACTGTGATAATTCCGGCTAGATCTGACAGTGTGTGGACGAAGGGGAGCAACGGAAATGGTGAAAGGTAGTTGAATTCTAGATCAATTCTGTGGATAGAGCCAACAGCGTCTGCTGACAGGTGGGATGTAGTGTGTGAGAGAAAGAGAAGTAAGGATGCTTTTAGTGTGATCACCTGGAAGAATAAAATGGACATTTACTGAGGTGGAGAAGACTCTAGGGAAGCAGATTTGGAGAGGAGTGCCAGGAGCTCATTTCGGAACACGTTAAGGATGAATTGCCTATGAGACATCCAAGTGGAGATACTGAGTAGGCAGCTGGATCTGTGAGTTTAGAGTTCAGAGGAGAGGTCTGGACTGCAGATATAAATTTGGGAGTCATCAGTGTAGAGGTGATATTGAAAACTATGAAACTGGATGAGATTATCAGGGAGTGGATGTGGATGAAGAGGAAAGTCCAACAACTGAGTCCAGGGGAGGATCAAACTCAGTCCAGTGATGCTGCCATTACTAAAAAAAAAACACTTGCAAATCCCAAGGCTTATATGAAAACCAGTCTTGCCAGTCTGGGGGTCCAATGTTTGTTTAATTAAGAACCAGCATGCATCAAATAACATTGACTTTCCACAGTCAGGACGGCCGATGCAAATTCTAAAATGACAAGTGTGAAGGAAGTCATAGAAGCTGCAACTCTAGGTTATCAAAAGACCAGAATGCATGGGGAGAAGGAAGAGTGCAGATTGGATACTGAATGAGGATGGAAAAGGGAGAGGGAAGAGTACTGAAGGGAAAAGTTGATTTTAGCGACCTTCAGATTTTAGGTGCCTCGTATTCCATTTCATCTTAACCTATCCCACTCTTCACCCTCTTCTGACTCAAAATTGCAGCTGCAGGAGCAATTTTTTAGAATGATTATAAAAAATTATTTTTTGAGTGCCCCTGAGCCATCACAGTATCAGAAATTAAAATGTAGCATTGTACACATTTTTTCCTGCTTAGTGTGTTGTGAAATTTGATTTGCAGAATGTGATGGAGGGCAGCTACCTAAGGCATAGGAACTATACGGTTAATCCCATTTAAGTACATGTGTTTACACTGTCACAATTTTTAAAATGTGTTATTAATATTTTAATTAATGCTCACTGTATTAATGCTTAATTATTTTGCCAAGGAGGAGAAGAGAAAGCCAACATTTGGAGATTATGGTAGAATGTGCCAGTTTCTGTGCCAGGCATTTTGTATACATCTTTCTGTATCTCTAAGGAAAAAACTCTTTTCCTGGATGGTTTGTCTTGTTAAGGAACAAACAAAAAATACCAACCCTCTTTCTACATCATATTTCTCTTCTCTTCCTAAACTTCCTGCAAATGATAGAGGAACAGAAGCCTTTTCAGGCATCAGCTGTTTTGCTGATGTTACTTTACACTTTATAATTACAGTTCCTAAAACAATAAAATAATTGTGAAAAATATTCACATGCTTTCTACATGACATCATGTTCATTTGTGCTAACATTGTATCTTTTGGCTGCCACTGAAAAGAGCTTCTACGTTTAAAATTAGATTGGAGAAAATGTAGTCACTCTCTTATACTGTTTAATCTCCATTAAGGTCTATTGTTTCCTTTTATTCCAGCCAATCTTACCCTTTGGGGGTCTTTGAGGTTTTCCATCAATTTCTCTCGTAATCAATGCTATATTTCTCTCATATGACCTTCCTATCTCCAAATGAAAGCAGAGGTCAATGGAGGACATTTCAAACCAATGATCTATTAGAAGAACCAGGCACCTCATTCCCCAAGAACCCTCATCTTTGTTGTTTCCCACCCAAATGGGTGCAACTCACCTCTTTGTAAGAGTAGCTTCCTCCATGATGATTATCAAAGTTCAGGAGAATGTAAGCCCACTGGGGTTCCTTTGGGTGGAGTGTAGTGGGGAGGTATAGTTTGCAAAAATAAAACAAAACAAAACCCAAAAAATCGCAAGGTGACTGTCAACTCCTGCTCCCCAATTCCTTACTTCCCCATGAGTGCTATCAATTCCGGTGTGTTACTTATGGCCATTTTTCTTTCAAATTTTCATTTCTTTCCCCAAAGCGTCTAGTTCTGTCACATCAGACCAGTTCTTTTATCTCTTCTCTGGCTCAAAATACGAACCTGTCTGTGAAAATGAACATGACACGGAGCCTGCCCCCATGATTTTTCCTCTCTGGAATCTTCTATCGCTTCTCTCAACTCCATTGCCCCCTTATGTTCCCATCACATTCCAATTCTACTGTTCATCTTCTTGCTCCTCCAGCTAGACAGCTGAACTCTGCTGGGAAAAATTCAAAATACAACAGTGCTGAGAGATGCCGCTATGAATTTATGTTTTCCAGTCTAATCTGACCCTCAAACTTCCCTGGAAATCCTTTTTTCTTCAGCCCTCTTTCATTCCTGTAGTGAGTCTTTCAGAGCTTCTCTCCTCTCCCTGAGACCCCTCCTCACCACCACCCCACTTCCTCTTGCTTTCAGCTAAAGAGCTTGCCTCCTACCTCATTGAGAAAATAAAAACTTGTGGGAATGGCATCACAGGCAAACCCAGAAAGGCCCCTCAAGGCAAAAGGTGAGATTCATTCTCAATTCGTTTCTCTCCCTCAGCCCGTGGCAGTCATTTACCACAACCTATCCAGTTCTGCTCCTGGGGTGTGTTTTGAGTATGCATGTTTCTCTCCATCCACACACAACCATCCTGGTGCAAACCACTGTGATTTGTCACCTGTACATGTTATTGCAATATTCTTCGGAATGTTCTCGCTGTTCTGTCATGCTTGCTCTCTAATCTCTTCTCTATGCCACACTCTAAAGGGGCTTTTTAAAATCCAAAATGTCACTTCTCTGCTTAAAAAGTCTTTTGTGAGTCCCCAGTTCCGCCATAACATAATCCACATTCTTTACTGTGGCATGCCAGGCTCTTTCCAAATGCCCTGGTCTTGCCTCTCATCACTGCCTCCTCCGCCCTCCTCCAGCTGTACCTACTGAGCTACTTGTCTTACTCCAAGGGGCCAGGCTCTCTCCCACCCTCTGAGCCATGCACACGTGCTGCTTTGTCCTGATGCTCTTCTCTTCTGTTCCCTTCCTCCAGTCCTACCTCATTCACTTAGCTCAGTTGTCAGTCAAATATTTTTTGGATGGATGTGTTGATGGATAGATTATTCATCCCTAAGGGCTGCTTAAACTTCACCTCTTCCTGAGATTCTGGGTTAGGTGCACCACACATGTGTGTCACGCAGGGGCACCCACAGTGCATGCTCACCTCTGTCGTAGCATTTATCACAGTGTTCTGTGAGCCCCTTAAAGTAGTTTAGACCGCCCTTTGAGACATACTATCTTCGCATCTAACATGCTGCCTGACGTATGAAATAGATATTTTTTAAGTAAATGAACTCTGAGGCATTATTGTTGTTAATATTATCAATGATAACTACTTACTGCTTTTTGTGGCTTGAAGCATTTGTATGCAGAGTCTCTGGTATGCAGATACACTAAACAGTCTGGGAGATGACTTGCTGCATGTCCCCTAAGTTACCATTTAGGATGACAGATCTAAGGCAGTTGATCAGTACAGTTTCTCAGTAAGGACAATGTCATAGGTTCTGTGTATTTGCAAACCCAAACCACAGGCTCTATTCCTAATCTGTGAAGGCCTGGCACAGATGGAAAGGTACAAATTTATCACTACCTCTCGAAAGACAGTGAAGGGTGCATGGAAGGTTAACTGGGGGATTTTGTTTAATTTTTCATCAGTATCATTGGAAATGATTGCATAGAGGGCCTCCTGATTATGCTTCTGCGGTGTTTCCAGCTGGGATTCTTCTCACAATGCTATGTTGGGTACAGGGGTGGTTATTTCGTGATTCTAGGAAACAGTCACCTCATGGCCATGCCTCTGGACAAACTTGGGTAGCTAGTTGTTCACTTAGAAAAACTGAAAACCTTGTTACTCCCTCTCCCTAAGAATTGCTGTTTCGAGTAACCTGCATTTATAGAGTTCAAAGGAGAAACTAGCTTTGAAGAAAGAAGTTTAAATATTATTTCCTTTGACAAAACAGACAAAAATACTTTAAAAAATAAGATTTGGAAGCTACGTCTCTTTCCAGTTGCCTGAAATTCATTGTAGTATATTCCTGCCTTAAGGCATTTACAGTCCAATTGATACTTCTTCTTCTTCTTTTTTTTTTTTTTAAGATTTTATTTATTTGGGGCACCTGGGTGGCTCAGTTGGTTCGGCGTCTGCTTTTGGCTCAGGTCATGATCCCAGGATCCTGGGATCGAGCCCCACATCACATAGGCTTCCTGCTCAGCAGGGAGCCTGATTCTTCCTCCCCACCCCCCATATTCTCTCTTGCTATCTCTCTCTCAAATAAGTAAATAAATAATCTTAAAAAAAATCTTATTTATTTATTTGAGAGAGAGCAGGAGAGAGAGAGCACAAGCAGCGGAGAGGGGTAGAGGAGAGGGAAAAGCAGGTTCCCCGCTTAGCAGGGAGCCCAATGCGGGGCTCAATCCCAGGGGCCTGATCCCAATTGAGACTTCTGAATTGCTGTCTTTTAAAGGATGACTAATAATTGAAAGGCGGAGAAGGGAATTCCATGGAAAAGTGCACGTGTATAAGGAAAATCAACCCTCAGAATGGTTGGAGCCTATGGTACGGTGGGGAGTGAGGAAGGGTGAGGGATGGGGGAAGGATGAGGCTGCCTTGGAGGATCAAGTCAGACTATACATGGTCTAGTGTGTCCATATTTTGGACTTGATCCTGTAGGTAGTGGAGACCAATCAATATCTCTTCTGGGTAGGGATAGCCTAATCAGAACCGTTTATGAAAAATAACTCAGGGAGCAGTGTGAAAAATTCTTGGGCAAAATTTATGAGATTAAACTTAATAGTGATAAATGTAAATTCCTCTTTTCAAAGATCAACTGTACTACCACCAGAGAGGTGTGACTTATCAGCCGTTCATGTGAAAAAGACCTCAGGGTTTCAGTTGACTGTAATCTCTATATGAGTCAACAATATATCATGACTGCCATAGAAGCTAATGCAACCTTAGGCTATGTTAATAGAATAATGTTTCAAAGGAGAGACTAGTCCTTCTATTGTGTTCTCTCATCAAAGCATAGCTAGAATATTATGTTCAGGTCAAGATATTCCTATTTAGAGAAAGCCAAGCAGAACTGGTGAGAGCAATTAGAAATCTCATTATATAATGAACAATTAACTTAGGATATTTTGCTTATGAGAGAGGATTTATGGATGTTCAGGAATTGCTAGCATTCTTTAGATGTTTGAAGAGGGATTAAATGGACTCTGATGCTTTCAGAAGGCAAGAATATGACCAAAGAAAGACTTTCTTAAAAACTGGATATATCCAAGAGACAGAGGTCCCTTGCATTTCTCATCCCATGAAATGTGTCAGCAAAGGTTGAGTGATCGTGTACAGATTTAAAGGTTTGTTTCAGGACTCTAGTGTCTCACCCACCTCCGAACACACAGATTATGCCACTGAGTGAGTAAATGACTAAGAAAATCCTTTGCCTCCGAACTACTCCAATAGCACAGTCCTGGGATGAGCACTGCTTAGCTAGTCACATCGTTCTTCTGGCTAGCTGGGCAGCATCCCCCTGTTTTGGTGTAATCTTTTTGGGGGATATCTCATTTTTGGCAAAATGAATGGTCCTTAACCACTGAGCAAAAGGAAGTCACTTAACTGTTGAAGGAAAGGGAGGCAGGGGAAAAAGAAATGAGTCCCTACTCCCTGAGTCTCTATTTTATACTCATAGATGACATTTTATGTGTAGTTTATAATATCACTAGATGAAATGGGACAACACAAGGACAGGAGTTGAAGGCCCACCTCTGGTCCTTCACCAGGCTCTGGTGGTTCCGTCTCGAAGTTAGCTCTCACCCGCTCTGTCACCACTTTAGTTCAAGCTCCATTATCTTGCACTCGAACCTCTCAATAGCCTCTCTCTTTCAGTTAGGGGCCTCAGATTCTTCATTTGTAAACTGAATCAGTGTGAGAAGGAGTAAGACAGGGCATATATAAATGTGTTTTATAAATGGCTAAGTACTATATTAATACTAATTATTAATAATAATATAATTCAATTATATTATTAGTGGACTTTGGGGCCAGCTTATCTAGTCATTCAGCCAAATATGTGGGTTCCCACTATGTGTCTAGCACAATACCAAGCTCTGGGGATAGAGTAGTAAGCAAAAATAGACAAAATGCTTTATAAAGCCTAGGCAATGACTTACAAAAAAAGTTAGAGCACAAACCATTTGTGAGTTAGGGACTTTGCATATTAACACTGGCCAACTGTCAGTGTTTCCAAGAGCACTGAAGGTCTGTATTTTTGTTTAGTGCTTTTGGACAGACTGAGAACGTCAGCTTTGGTCATTTAATAGTAGATAAAGTGAATATAAAGAATTATATACTTGGTATTAAAGCAGTAGCCGAGTCATCTTCATAGGCAAAAATGGAATGGAAAGATTTAGATTTAGAGAAAAATGAACAAATCAGATGTATGAAGGGCACTTCATGTCTCTCCATTCCATATTTAGTCCTACATATCTACTGTGACTCTACAGATTCTTTTTAAACTATATTATGTCAAGTACAAGATAAGGAAATAAGTTTTTAAAGATATTTTTAGATGGCAATGTTACAGTAAGACGTAAGTATGAGCTTAAAGTAAAATTTCTTATCAAAACTGAAAAAAATGTATCCATCTACACCTTGTTGGTATTTCAGACTCACGGAAGAATTTCCAAGTGATCCTAGTAAGAGGTTGCTCGGTAGCAAACTCAGAGTGAGCAAACAGGTTCCCGGCTCTTGTCTGGATTCCCTATTTGGACTTGCCTTCATTCTTTTGTTAACAACATATACTCTTTGTGATTTTGTGTGGCAGATTTGTTGTTAATGATTTTAAAATAATATGCTTGAAAAAAATCTCTCTTGAGGTCCTGTTCAAGTTAAAGAGTTATATTTAAAAGATTATCAATTTGCAATGCTGTAAGCAGAACTCACACACACCTGTTTTCCTAGAACTTTAAAAAACATGCCCCAGGTGCCCATGGAAAGTCACAGTCAAGAGTTCAGTGATAAATTATTTCTGCTCCTTTTTAATTCTCCTTTTGAAAAAGTCCCCTTGATAAAGCATTTAGCTACTTCTAGATGGTCTAGAGGTAACACGAGTGTAATTGGGAGGATATATTACCTATGGAGCTGGCCCACGGTACTGTTGTCCTCAAAGGCCATTTTAATCCCCTGGTCAGTTTCCAGCCAGTCACCTGCATTCTGCATTCAGTCATCAATTGCTTCTCCCTCACCCCTTCTCTCTGATGATGAGGAGAATGGATTCTCCTTTGTTAGGAGCTACTGAATCTTTAGACTGTGGAAGCCTCTCCCACCCCCCTTTGTAACCTCAGCCTTACCTGTCAGCTTGCCTGTCATTTTAGTTGGCATGTAACCAGAAATATTATTTTTTTCATGAACTAAATAATACAATGACAGATGCTATGGAAATATGCAGATATCACGGCATTCTATTCAGATGTCAAGGTGATCTTTTCTTCCCCTTCCCCACCTCCCAAAACAATGACATTGGAACTGCAATCTTGCCTCCCTGTTTTACCATGATTGGAGATGGGTGCACAAGAGGTTATGTGAATGGTATTCTCATAGAGAATTCACCTATTTCCTCTCATACTCGTCTCCACTTGTCAACCCTATTTCTTCCCAAACTGCTATATTGTAAGTATTATAAATTTTAAAAAATCTGAATATGCTTAGGTTTACAGAAAAAACTTTGAAATGCAGTTGGATTAAATAAGATAAAATTAGAAAAAGGAATGCTCAGAAATTAAGAGTTGGTTTGACATCTTATGGAAGGAAAATGTCTGGAAAATATCGTCATCAGTAGCTTACACATATAAATAAAACAGGTCATTTGCGACTCAGCCATAGTTTAGAAACTATGTGATATGAGACACTGCAAATATTTTACCTGGAGAATTAAAGTTAAGTTGATGGCTGGCCTTAAATATTTGAAGGACTTCCTTACTGAAGATAAAATAGGCTTATTTTTGTATAGGTCCAAGACCAATGTTAGAAGTTACAGAGGACAGATCCTAGCTTAACACAGAGGAACTTTTTAATAATTAGAACCATTAAAAAAATGAAACATGCTGCCCCATGAGGGTATGGGTTCTAGCAGAGAATGGATGGTTATCAGCTCTTCTAGAGGAAATGTCCTGCATTGAGAAATTTAGGTTAAATGGCCTTATGTTCTCTTCTGATTTCTAACAATATTTTGAGGTGTCTTCTAGCACCACTTCTGACAGAGCTCAGTTTTCAAGAATTAGGGGACAACTGACATCCTATGGATTCTTGATTTTCTTATTCAGTTTTGTATCCGGAGTACCTAGCACAATGCCTGATACCATGTTTCCTCAGTTAAGTAATGGTTGAATTAATAAATAAGTGATTCTTTTATTAAAAGGCTTAATGTAACAGAGACCCGGAATCTTAGAAACAAAAATGACACTGATGATAAGAGACACAATTAGAATTTAAATTAGCAAGCTTGCAATCTATCAGTTGGAAATGCCTTTTTCTTCTCTAATGAATAAGAAAGAAATTCTCAAAAACTGAAATGAGATTGAATTTGTTGGCCTGTTTTTCCTTAGATGTCAGAATTTCTCTGTGAGCTTTTGCTCTGTAAACCCAATGATTTAAACATCCTGAAAAATTCTATATTTCTAGCTCTTCTCTAAATAACCTCTACTCTGGAGCAGAAGGAAACATAGACTAATTTTAAAGAATTTATTGTTTTCTATTTTATGAATTTTATAAATTAGGGCACCAGTCTTTTAGTTGAATTGATTGTAACTCACTACATATAGGTCAAAGTAGAGAAAATAATATATGGAGGGTTTTTTTGCTTTTTAAGCCAGTTACTGGTCTTTATTTCTGCAAGTCTCTCCTTCTCATCCAGCTTTCAGTTCTCTTCCTTAATTTAACTCTTGCAACTAATCTTTCTGTGTCAAACTAGAACTTAACGGGAAAAGGTATATGAGATTCATCTCTACTGGAAACATTTTTCATGGTAGTGATTAATCCTATCTTCAAGGTCTCTAACAAGTAGAGGACAAACTGGCCCTAGGCTACCCAAGTACTATAGTAATAGCAAACATTTGTCTGTGGTTTATAGAAAGTTGGGAGGTCCCTTTGAAGTCTATTTGTTTGGTAGCCAGGATCTCTCCACCAGGGTAACAGTGTTTAAAGTTTGATATTTTTTTAAACCTTAATCAGGACATTTTGGTTGTCTTGAATAAAAAGTTGAAAGTGCATTCTAGTGTAGGTTTGTATTATGGAAATCCCCCAATAGGCACACACATGTTCAATAAGAAAGCTAGTTTTAAAGTCAAACTAATTGCCAACTGTGGTTTTCTATGGCATCCAGCTAGGAAAAGAGTTTATTTTTAACATTATTATAATATTTTTAACAAAGTGTTTATTTTTAATGCATATATGCATGCATTTTAATAAGGAAGATTAATCAAAGGAATAAACAGAAGGGGATAAAAACATTTTAGGCCTTTAACGTGAAAAAAAATGGCTGAAAGCTTTTGCCCCAATGGGTAATTTCATTCACATTTGGTCTTGTTAGGGTTTAAGAGTTGTCTTACTCTTTAAGAAGGGGATAAAAGAAAAGAAATATGTGTTTCTAGAAATGCAGATATAGTTAGACCCAGAGAATTTCTGGATATTAATGACAATTGGATATTAACAATTTATCTTTTTTTCTAATGTGCTTAGATTTTATAAGTAAACTAGAGATCCAAGGATGACTCTTTTAGTGCACTTCATTTAAAGGAATATCTCTGTTGTTCTGCTGTAGGAAAATTCACTTTTACTATATGCATAATTTCACATTATGCATTAAATTACCTTGATATCACAATTAAGTGAATGAAGCATAGAAGAGTGTAAATAGCTTTGTTCCGCTCATGTTGAATGATAGCAGGGACAAAGTGAAATCCTAGGAACTTTTAATACAGTAAGTGAAACAGCCACCCAGAGCTGTTGTAATTTCATCTATTTTGGACAAAAAAGGATATCTGCAACACTACTTATATACTAAGTACACCTCCAAATGCAACAAATTATATCAAAAGCAATTTCGTTTGCAAGTTTCATTTGCTCAAGCGAAAAATCTCAAGTGGGATCCTCTACCCTTTAGGAAGGAAGCGGACATGGGTAGAGAAGAAATAAGAAAGAAAGAGTACTTATATTTAAGTATTCAAAGTGATCTCCTTAAAATCAGAAAAGTTTCTCCTTTTCTCTCATTTCTGACGCTTCAGAAGTTGCAACGTCTTAGAAGTTATCAGTTTGAAATGAGACTTCTGCTTCTTCTCCTGATGGAGTAACTGCTATGGCAGTTACCTTCCCACATTAAAAACAAAACAAAACAAAAAAAACAAACTAGAAAACCAGAAAAAAAAATCTGATACAATTGTTTCAGACAGTGGACAACAGGCAGCATAAGGCTGATTTCTGAGAGAGGGAGAACAAACATGACAAGCCCTGTGATTGCCCAGCTTACTAACAGGGCATCTCCAAACCACAGCACAGGAAGAGGAACCAGAGTCCAGTGGTCTCACGGAGTTGAAGAGACAAGAGATCAGTGCTGAAAGAAGCCAAAGCAGCTAGGATTTGTGGAGCAGAATACTGGAGTAGAAGGTGCAGCACAAAAAGAGAAATCTGGAGATCTGTACAACGATCTCCTCAAATTGTTGGCAGAATACTGAGGTGCATATGTGTGAGCTAAAACTCTATGAGGGTGGGGCAAGAACCACCGGAAAGTAATAGCTAACTGAACAATTCCTAGTATTCCCACAAGGCAGGGAATAGTTCATGTTCCTACCATCCAAAGTGGGAAGTCCTCATAATTCACAGGTGCTGTGCAGAGTCCTTAGATGGTCTTAGCAGTGGGATTAAATTAGCCCTAGAATAAAAGCTAGACTGGATTCACCCTAACAAAAATTTAAAACAACCACAAAAATATTAAACTGATCCCAAGTAAATTTAACTGCATGTCAGAACAAAGTCTAATCCTTCTTAGAGAAATGCATCAAAATCCACCAACCAACAACATAAAATTCACAATGTCTTATGTTCAATCAAAAACTAACAGGCATGAAAACATCACTCCTGACTTGAAGAAAAATAAATTAATAGAATCACATCCAGAAATAACATAACTGGTAGAATAAGGAGATAAGAGTGTTAAAGCAGCTATTAAAAATATTCTTCACATGTTTAACAAATATGTTGAAGACAGAAATAAATGATATAAAAAAGACCCAAATGGAACTTCCAAAGATAAAAAATGCAATATTGAGGGTGCCTGGGTGGTTCGGTTGTTAAGCATCTGCCTTCCGCTCAGGTCATCCTGGGATTGAGCCCCGAATTGGGCTCCCTGCTCCACGGGAAGCCTGTTTCTCCCTTTCCCATTCCTCCTGCTTGTGTTCCTGCTGTTGCTATCTCTCTCGCTGTCAAATAAATAAATAAAATCTTAAAAAAAAAAAGAAAAAGAAAAATGCAATATCTGAAATGAAAATGTACTACAAGGGATTAACAGCAGATGAGATAGTGTAGAAGAAAAGATTGGTGAATCTGAGGGCAGAGTAATAGAAACTATAAATTAATGAAGCACACAGAGAAAAGAGAATTGAATAAAAAGAGCATTGGTAAACTGTGGGACAATATTGAGTGGTCTAACATTCATGTAACTAAAGTCTAAAAGGAGAAACAAAGGACCAAAAAATTTTTAAAAGGATAGTAGGTAAAATTTTTCCAAACTTGATAGAAACGATAAATCTACAGATCTAAGAAGCTCCATAAATCTCAAACAAAAGAATCATAAAGAAAATCATATCAAACAGGGTTGTTAAGGTGATTCAATGAAGAAAAGATAGTCTTTTCAACAAATGGTACTGGAATAATTGGACATCCATTTGCAAAAAAGAAAAAAGAAAAAAAGAGACCTCAATACTCAGTTTACATCATACAGAAAAATTAACTTTAAGTAGACTATAGACCTAAATGTAAGAGCCGAAACTATAAAATTTCTTGAAGAAAACATAGAAGAAAATACTTTTGACCTTGAGTGAAGCAAACATTTCTTAAATGGCATACAAAAAGCACATACCATAAAAGGAAGATATTGATAAACCGAATTTCATAAAAATTTAAAACTTTTGCTTTTAAGACACTATTAAGAAAATGAAAAGACAAGCCACAGACTGGGAGAAAATATTTGCAAACCATATCTCTAAATATATATTTGCATATCAGTATTTATAAAGAATTCTTATAATTCAACAAGAAGAAAAACAGCAAGAAAAAAATATGGGCAAAAGATTTGAACAGACACTTCACCAAAGATTTATGTCAAATAAGCAGATAAAAGATGCTCAACACCATTAGTCACCAGGGAAATGCACATTAAAGCCACAATGAGATACTGTTTACATTCACTATCAAGCCTAAAATTAAGAAGACTGACAATACCAAGTGTTGATGAGGATGTATAACAACTAACACTTTCATCATACATTGCTAGTAGAGATGCAAAATAGTGCGATCACCTTAGAAAACTGTCTTGCAGTTCCTTATAAAGTTAATCATGCTCTTACCATACAACCTGGCAATTCCTCTCCTAAGTACCCATGAGAAATAACTTATGTTCTCACAATGACTTCTGTGTGAATCTCCATTGCACTTTTATTCGTAATAGCCCAAATCTGCAAATAACCCAAATGTCGAGCAACTGATGAATGAATAAACAAACTGCCAAAATTCTTCAATCACTTCTTTCTTGCTTCCATTTCCTTGTCCCCTATTCTTTCTTGAAAGCTCTACAAACTGTCCTTTATTCCATCTAGGCTCTCAAAAGTCTTCTGTGAGCCCGCCAAACCCCAAAATTTTTCGTCTTCTTTCTTGCCTCCTCAATGGCATTTGCCATTATTAATTACATTTTCTTTCTTTGCATTCTCACTTCCTTTGGCTCCTATAACAATGAATTTTCATTATTTTCCTACATTTCGTACTGATCTTTTTTTTTTTTTTTTTGGTATTATTTCTGGCTCGTCTCTTCCCTTCTGACCTCTAACTATGAGTGGCCCCTAAGGCTTAGCCTTTAGTTCTGAGTGTTTGTTCTGATATTCATTTCTTTGCCTCTCATGTGTGGCTGTTTTGCCCACCCTGCCCTCACTGCTTTCACCATGGTTCAGGATCTTCCCTTTGTGAGATTTATTCTCCTGAAGGAAAGCTCTGATCATTTCACTCCCCTGATCACATGATTAAGACCTTCAATCATTCTATAACCAAACCAAGTTAGCTCTGATAGAATGGTAATAATCCTGAACTTGGATTCCAACAACCTGTGTTCAAATACTAGTTCTGCCACTTACTAACTAGGTGACCGTGGACAAGTCAATGAACATCTTCTCAGAGTTTCTGTATCTGAAAAATAGGAATGAATAACACTATGCCATAGTTCTACTGTAAGGATGAATCGAGATAAATAAAAATACACGCGGTTCATAAAATGTAAATCATTATTAAGCATGAGTATGATCTTTTGATGAACATGTTAACCCTTATATGTGCCCAGCATTGGCTATACAGCAGTGGGCAAGCAGACAAGGCCCTCTGCACATGGAGCTGACAGTCTAGAAAGGAATACAGCAATTAAAATGGACATGGTAAGTTTTAAGTCTGAAAGAAAAAATAGGTGCTTGAAGGAGCCCATAGGAAGAGCATCTCATCTAGGCTTGCAGGGGAGAGGAATGGTGAAGAAAGCTTCCTGAATAAGGTGACATTTAAGATGACACCTAAAAGATAGGTAAGAGTGGGCCAAGTAAGGGAGTGGAGCAGTGCATGTCAATGACAAAGAGGTGTCAGGGGGAATAGCATGGGTAAAGGCCAGGAAGGGAGAGAGACCAAGGAGCTTTCTAGGAACAGAAAGGAGTTCAGTATGATTGGAGTATAAAGTTGAGTACAAAGAGAGGGAGCAAGAGTTGGAAGTGATGGGCAGTGAAAGCAGAGAGATTATGCGTGCCATTTCCAGCATAGATCAGGCAAACAGAAGGTATTGGTGATCCAGAATGAAGTAGAGGGTATTCTGAACTGTGGGCCAAGCAAGTCTGGTGATAAGAAACAGAGGTGATCAATACTGGGTAGTTACCCAGGTAGACAAACAATCAGCATCTGAAAGGCCCATCAATGAATCCTAGCCGCTGGGCTGCATTCACTGATAGGGCTCAAAGAAGGAAGATTGGCAAAAACAAGGCAGGTCCCCAGTAAAAGGCTATTAATCCATTATATTTACAGAGAATGGTGATTTTCAAGGCATTTCTACATCTGATACCTTTTAAAAATCTTCACTGCATCTCTGCAAGCCAATTGGAAGCAGGTATCATTACTTTTATCAAGGATACGTTAGTCACATCCATTACTAGAATAAAGGAGGCACTGTTAGTCCTATCCATTATTAAGATGACGAGTGGAGGTGTGATAAATCATATGTTATATTTTCTTTAATCCTACATTTTAAATTTAACTTTAATCTGGAATGGCTAGCTGCCAAACAAGTATAGAGTGGAATATAGGAGAAAAATCATTAAATTGGAAGTCAGGAAACTGGGTTCTAGTTATAGCTCTGTCACAAACCTGTTGGTTGACCTTTGGCAAGTTACTTTAAGTACTCTGCGCCTCAGTTTTCTCTAGTTGGACTAGATCATTGATTGGAAAGGACTTTTCTGACACTCAAATCCTATGACTACATGTACTGAGGGAAAAGGAAAAGCTAGGATTCCAAATGTATTGGAGAATTTTATATTTTATTTTTAGCCCCAATCTTTATTTTTATTTTGGTCTTCTGTCTAGTTTCTTGTCCCTCCTTGCAGTTCTGTCACTTCCCTAGCCCCTGAAGATATTTAAGAAGCTGCCTTTCATCACTTTAGAACTGTAAATATGCCCTTGAAACATGCAAAGAGGCTTTTGTGTACTTCCAAATCGAGGTTATTATCGTACAAGTAAGTCACTTGAGTGCACTGCATTCCTCAGCTTGCTCCATTGAAAGCTTTATTAGGTTATATTGTCCTCTCTTAGAAGGACTAGTTGAGTAGATAAGACTCTCCCACTTTAAAAGGTGGGCTATCTGATGAAACAGGGTGCCTAATGTTCCAGAGTATAAACAAAAAGGATTTTGGTCCTGCCCATAAGACAGACACACTTCTCAAGACAAGTAGGTGCTCCACTTAAAGTGGCATAGTCAAGGACAAATGTTCTAAAATTAAACCAACCAGCTGCTCAGCTGCAGACGCCCACCTGTCAATTTTGTTATCTTCTCCTTGTCCAGGCTTCTCTCTCCATGAAACCCAAACTCCCACTCACCGCAACCCTTTAAAAGCTAAAACATCACATACTTTCCCAAAGGTGCCTATCCAAAAAAGCAGGAAGTACCGGTTCAAGAACATATTACAGTACACGTACTCATTCAAAGAGTCTATGCTCTTTCATCTCAAATACCTACAACTTCAACTTAAATGGTGCCAACAACTGGCTTCAGAAGTCTGTTAACATAAAACCTTCCTTGTTAGTGGGGTGACAATACAAAACTGGAATGCGTGAATCCTACTAAATTTCAGGAACTTGGTATTTAATATCAAGTTTGATATTAAATAAACAGTAGATAACAGAGCTTGATAAACAGTAGAAATGGAAACAAATATATCAGTTTCCATGCTTAGGTCCTAGGTATACCATCCACCTAACAATAAACAACAGAACAGTTGTCAATGTGTAGCAAGATTCAACTGAATTAACCAGATGCTATTTGTAAACAACTAGTAAACAACCACATAAAACAAATGAATACAATTGGAAATGTTTCTCAATATACATGTTATTCTAACTGGGCTTAAATAGAGTAAGGAAGAACTGTGATATTTTTCTTGTATAGAAATCATTTTTACTGGGTACCTGGGTGGTTCAGGTAGTTGGGCGACTGCCTTCAGCTCAGGTCATGATTCTGGAGTCCCTGCATCGAGTCCCGCATCGGGTTCCCTGCTCAGCAGGGAGTCTGCTTCTCCCTCTGACCCTCCCCCTCTCATGCTCTCTCTCTCTCATTCTTTCTCTCTCAAATAAGTAAATAAAATCTTAAAAAAAAAAAAGAAATAATTTTTACTGTTTAGGTGATTTGTCTTTTTATTAGATTATATTAGGCCAGAGTTCCAGGATTCCTTTCTAAATGTGTTGCTGTCATTCTGCGGTTGGTGTAAGTTTATTCCTGAAAATACATTATTCAAATTTGGCACTCGAAAAGTATTTTAATACTTATTAATATTAAATTCATTTTTTCTATAAAGTAAAATTTTACTAGTCATTTTGGACACGGTATAAGGTTAGCATACAGTAAGATATTTTGTAAGATAATAGATTTATTGTGAAGTACTATGTACCTAGTATTTTCTCTTATGATAAAATGCAATTATACAAATAAATTTTATTATATTTATATTATTATTCTTATGTCACAAAATTAAAATAAACCTGTCTTAACATAATTCTATAATGACTCACTCCTTCAATACATATTTTTTTAAGATTTATTTATTTGAGGGGCGCCTGGGTGGCTCAGTCGTTAAGCGTCTGCCTTCGGCTCAGGTCAAGATCCCAGCGTCCTGGGATCGAGCCCTGCATCGGGCTCACTGCTCCACGGGGAAGCCTGCTTCTACCTCTCTCACTCCCCTGCTTGTGTTCCCTCTCTCACTGTGTCTCTCTGTCAAATAAATAAAATCTTAAATAAAAAAAAAAGATTAAAAAAAAAGATCTATTTATTTGAGAGAGTGAAAGAGAAAGAGCACAGTGGGAGGGGCAGAGGCAAAGGGAGAGAGAATCTCAAGCAGATTCCATGCTGAGCACAGAACCCAATGCAGGGCTCAATCTCATGCCCCTGAGATCACGACCTGAGCGGAAACCAGGAGTTGGACACTTAATCCACTGTGCCACTCAGGCCCCCCAGTACATATTATTGAGACTCTATAAGACACGGTATTAGATGGGAATACAAAGATGAATCAAAGCATAGCATAAACATAAAAAATCTAAGATACACAAATATATATAGGTGTCATAAATTGTAAAGAAAGTTATAGTGAGGGTTTACCCATTTATTAAAAGGTACAAATTACTAAAATAGAATTATTGAATAAACTTACAAAATTTAGATGCTTATATTTTAAATTATTTTTCACATTTCTTAGTTTAAGATGCCAATAAGAAAACTAATTTTTTTTCCCAGGGTTTTTAATCTAAATCTAACCATACTTCCAGCTTTATTATCAAACTTCCAGGGGATACCTGGGTGGCTCAGTCAGTTAAGTGTCTGCCTTTGGCTCAGGTCATGATCCCAGAGTCCTGGGACCATCCCTGGGGTGGGCTCCCTCTCAGCAGGGAGGCTGCTTCTCCCCCCTCTCTGCCCCTCCCCCCAACTCATGCTCTCTCTGTCAAATAAATAAAATCTTTAAAAACAAAACTTGCAATATGTCATTTCTATGAAATTTTTATATAAAAATAAGGGCTTGGGGCACCTGGGTGGTGCAGTCAGTTAAGTGACCGACTCTTGGTTTCTGCTTAGGTCAGGATCCCAGGGTCCTGGGATCAAGCCCCACATTAGACTCCATGCTCTGCACAGACTCCACTTCAGATTCTCTCTCCCTTTCCCTTTGCCCCTCCTGCTCATGCTGTCTCTCTCTTTCTCTCTCAAATAAATAAATAAATCTTAAAAAAAATAAGGGCTTAATCCAGTTACAGTTTTATAAATTGTACTTCAGAAAAGTTAGGGTGTTTTAGATTTTAGCTCTTAGCCAATATGCAGTAATAAGAACCAGACCAACTCCACTGCCTGAAACAACTAAAAAAAATGGACAAAATACATGAAACAACTGTTTTCAGATTTTAGACATCACCAGCAGAGAACAGTAATCCCTGAGAGAACAGAAGCAAATGAGGTAAGCCCTATGATTGTCCCAGTTTATTACCTAGAGAGAGCTTCCAGGCTGGGTGCAGAGAGCAGGAACCTAGGAGAAGCCTAGTGGATTTTTTAAATTAAAGAGCTGAGAGTCTGGGAAGGAAAGATGGCTAGAGTTTGCAGGGCAGAGTACCAGAGAGGAGAGCAATGCATGGGAAGAGACTTGCAGAGATCCACAGATGGTACCTCTCAAGTCTTGAGATGAGTACTGATCAACACATTTGTATAGGAAAACTACCTGAGGCCAGAAAAAGAACTATGCTAAAAGAGAGAGAGAGCAAATCCTCAGAGGTCATGTAGGACCAGGAATAGTCAGCCAGAGTGGAAAATCTTGTAATTCAACCTTGTAATGCATCAGTAATTAGAAGGGTATTGCTTCAGTAAAAGGGCAGAATTAGCCCTATACTAAAGGATACATTGGTTCCACCTAACAAAACTTAAAAGCAAGTCTCAAAAGGATTAAGCTATTTTCAAGTAATCTAACTGCATCCCAGAAAGAAGCTCAAGAATACAAAAATATTCAGCATTCAACAAAATAAAAATCACAGTGTCTTGCAGCCAACCAAGCCATGCAAAATAACAGGACAATACAACTCATAATAAATATGAACATTAATGGAAACAGATCCAAAAATGATGCAAATGATGGAATTAGTAGTCAAGAACATTATAGCAGTTATTATAACTATGTTCCTTATGTTCAAGAGTGTAGAGAAAAGACTGACCGTGTTAAGCAGAGCATGAAAAATTTAGCAAAAATCTAAACTGAACTTCCACTGTTGAAAAATGGAATGTCTGAGATGAAAAATATATTGAATGGGATTAGTAGAAGAGATTTGTGAAGTTCAATACATAGTAATAAAAATGATTCAATATGAAACATGGGGGGAGAAAGACAGAAAAATAATCAATGAGCTGAGGAACAATTTCAAGCAGTCTAATATATGTGTAGTTGGAGTTCACAAAGGAGAGAGGAGAAAGGAAGGGAGAGAAAGAAAGAAGGAAAGAAAGAAAGAGAGAGAAAGGAAGGAAGGAAGGAAGAAAAGAAAAGAAACAAAGAAAAAAGAAAGAAAGAAAGGCTGTAATTTTTCTAAATTTGATTGTAACTATAAATCCACAGACCTAAAGTACAATAAACCTTAAACACAGAAACAAGAGGAAAACTACACCCAAGGCACATCATAATCAATTTGTTTAACAAGGAATAATAAAGAGAAAATCTTAAAGCAGCCAGAGGAAAAATAACTCATGATGAACAAAAGAACAAATGTAAGGCTGAAACCTTTTTGACATAAACAATGCAAAGCAAAACACAGTGGAACAGGATCCTAAAAGTACTGATAGAAAAAAAAAATTGTCAACCTACGGTTCTATACCCAGTAAAAATATCTTTCAAAAATGAAGATGAAACAAAAACTTTTTCAGACATAGAAAAGCCAAAAAAAAAAAAAAAAAAAAAAGTTCATTAGCAGCAGACTTGCATTGCAGGAAATACTAAAAGAAGTCCTTCAGACAGAAGAAAAATGATACCAGATGGATATCTGGATCTACACTAAGGAGTGAAGATCATCAAAAAGGGGAAATAGGTGGATACACGTAAGGTACTTTTTTTCTTATTTTTAAAATCTCTTTGAAAGATAATTGAGGGACACCTGGCTGGCTCAATCAGTAGAGCATGTGACTATTGATCTTGGGGTCATGAGTTTGAGCCCCACATCGGGGATAGAGTTTACTTAAAAAAATAAAATAAACATAAATAAAGATAATTGACTTTTTAGAGCAAAAATATTAACAATGTGTTATGAAGTTTAAATTATATAAAGAAGTCAAATATGTGACAACAATGGAGCAGTGGTTGAGAGGAGGAAAAGGGAGTATACTGTTCTAAGTTTATTATGCTATATGTGAAGTAACAAATATTACCTAAGGGTAGACTGTGTTAAGTTAAAGATGTATACTATAAACTCTAAAGCAACCACTGTTTTTTGAAAAAGTTACAACTAATAAAAAAGGAAATAAAAAGGACCCTAAAGTAGTCAATCCAACAGAAGATAGAAAAAACAAAGAGGAGTAGAATATAAAACAAAAACCAAGATGGCAGATTTAAACACAGCCATATCAACAATCACATTCAATGTAAAAGGTCTAAACACTCCAATTAAAGGCATAGATTCTCAGATTGGATAAATTTTTTTAAAAGCTGCAACTGTAAGAAATTCACTTTGTTTTTTTTTAAGTAGGCTCCACACCCAGCATGGAGCCCAGTGCAGGGCTTGAACTCAGGACCTTGACATCAAGACCTGAGCTGAAATCAAGAGTTGGACAGTTAACTGACTGAGCCACCCAGGTGCCCCAAGGAATTCACTTTAAATATAAAGACAACAGGGTTGTGAGATCAAGCCCCGTGTCGGGCTCTGCACTCATCAGGGAGTCTGCTTGAGATTCTCTCCTCCTCCCTCTGCCCCTCCCACCGCTCTCTCTAAATAAATAAATAAATAAATAGAATCTTTATTATTTTTTTTAAGTTGGTTTTTTTTTTGTAGTTTTTAATTTTATTATGTTATGTTAGTCACCATACAATACATCATTAGTTTTTGATGTAGTGATCCACGATCCATTGTTTTCATATAACACCCAGTGCTCCATGCAGTACATGCCCTCCTTAATACCCATCACCGGGCTAACCAATCCCCCCTCCCCCCTCCCCTCCAAAACCCTGTTTCTCAGGTCCATAGTCTCTCATGGTTCATCTCTCCCTCCAATTCCCCCCACCCATTTTTCCCTTCCTTCTCCTAATGTCCTCCATGTTATTCCTTATGTTCCACAAATAAGTGAAACCATATGATAATTGACTTTCTCTGCTTGACTTATTTCACTTAGCATAATCTCCTCCAGTCCCATCCATGTTGATGTAAAAGTTGGGTATTCATCTTTTCTGATGGCTGAGTAATAAATATTCCATTGTATATATGGACCACATCTTCTTTATCCATTCATCTGTTGAAGGGCATCTCGGCTCTTTCCACAGTTTGGCTATTGCGGACATTGCTGCTATGAACATTGGGATGCATATGGCCCTTCTTTTCACTACATCTGTGTCTTTGGGGTAAATACCCAGTAGTGCAATTGCTGGGTCATAGGGTAGCTCTATTTTTAAATTTTTGAGGCACCTCCACACTGTTTTCCAAAGTGGCTGTACCAACTTGCATTCCCACCAACAGTGTAAGAGGGTTCCCCTTTCTCCACAGCCTCTCCAACATTTGTTGTTTCTTTCCCTGTCCATTTTGGCCATTCTAACTGGTGTAAGGTGGTATCTCAGTGTGGTTTTGATTTGGATTTCCCTGATGGCTAATGATGATGAACATTTTTTCATGTGTCTGTTAGCCATTTGTATGTCTTCTTCAGAGAAGTGTCTGTTCATCTCTTCTGCCCACTTTTTGACTTGATTATTTGTTTTTTGGGTGTTGAGTTTGAGAAGTTCTTTATAGATCTTGGATACCAGCCCTTTATCTGTAGTGTCATTTGCAAATATCTTCTCCCATTCTGTGGGTTGCCTCTTTGTTTTGTTGACTGTTTCCTTTGCTGTGCAGAAGCTTTTTATCTTGATGAAGTCCCAAAAGTTCATTTTTGCTTTTGTTTCACTAGCTTTTGGAGATGTATCTTGAAAGAAGTTGCTGTGGCCGATGTCAAAGAGGTTACTGCCTATGTTCTCCTCTAGGATTTTGATGGATTCCTGTCTCACATTGAGGTCTTTCATCCACTTTGAGTTTATCTTTGTGAATGGTGTTAGAGAATGGTCGAGTTTCATTCTTCTGCATGTGGCTGTCCAATTGTCCCAGCACCATTTATTGAA
The DNA here is from genome assembly GCF_029215605.1 of Mirounga angustirostris. NCBI lineage: Eukaryota > Metazoa > Chordata > Mammalia > Carnivora > Phocidae > Mirounga > Mirounga angustirostris. The sequence goes on from NW_026991713.1 coordinate 24,941,436, forward strand.
GAGACTGTCTTTTTTCCATTGCATGTTTTTTCCTGCTTTGTCAAAGATTATTTGACCATAGAGTTGAGGGTCCATATCTGGGTTCTCTATTCTGTTCCATTGGTCTGTATGTCTGTTTTTGTGCCAGTACCATGCTGTCTTGGCGATCACTGATTTGTAATATAGCTTGAAATCGGGCAACGTGATGCCCCCAGCTTTGTTTTTCTTTTTCAACATCTCCTTGGCGATTCAGGGTCTTTTCTGATTCCATACAAATTTTAGGATTGTTTGTTCCAGCACTTTGAAAAATGTCATTGGAATTTTGATCGGGATGGCATTGAAGGTATAGATTGCTCTGGGTAGCATAGACATTTTAACAATATTTATTCTTCCGATCCATGAGCATGGAATATTTTTCCATCTTTTTGTGTCTTCTCCAATTTCTTTCATGAGTGTTCTGTAGTTCCTAGAGTATAGATCCTTTACCTCTTTGGTTAGGTTTATTCCAAGGTATCTTATGGTTTTTGGTGCTATTGTAAATGGAATCATTTCTTTAATTTCTCTTTCTACAGTTGCGTTGTTAGTGTATAAGAAAGCAACTGATTTCTGTGCATTGATTTTGTATCCTGCCACATTACTGAATTGCTGGATGAGTTCTAGTAATTTGGGGGTGGAGTCTTTTGGGTTTTCCACATAAAGTATCATGTCGTCTGCGAAAAGAGAGAGTTTGACTTCTTCTTTGCCAGTTTGAATACCTTTTATTTCTTTTTGTTGTCTGATTACTGTTGCTAGGACTTTTAGTACTATGTTGAACAACAGTGGTGAGAGTGGGCACCCTTGACGTGTTCCTGATCTTAAGGGAAAGGCTCTCAGCTTTTCCCCATTGAGGATGATATTCGCTGTGTGTTTTTCATAGATGGATTTTATGAGCTTGAGGAATGTTCCCTCTATCCCTATACTCTGGAGAGTTTTAATCAGGAAAGGATGTTGTATTTTGTCAAATGCTTTTTCTGCATCAATTGAGAGGACCATATGGTTCTTCTCCCTCCTCTTATTAATGTGTTCTATCACATTGATTGATTTGCGAATGTTGAACCACCCTTGCATCCCGGGGATAAATCCCACTTGGTCGTGGTGGATGATCCTTTTAATGTATTGTTGGATCCTATTAGCTAGGATTTTGTTGAGGATTTTGGAATCCATATTCATCAGGGTTATCAGTCTGAAATTCTCCTTTTTGATGGGGTCTTTGCCTGGTTTGGGGATTAAGGTAATGCTGGCCTCATAGAATGAGTTTGGAAGTTTTCCTTCTGTTTCTATTTTTTGAAACAGCTTCAGTAGAATAGGTATTATTTCTTCTTTGAATGTTTGGTAGAATTCTCCAGGGAATCCATCAGGCCCTGGACTCTTGTTTTTTGGGAGGTTTTTGATCACTGCTTCAATCTCGTTACTGGTTATTGGCCTATTCAGGTTGTCAATTTCTTCCTGTTTCAATCTTGGCAGCTTATAGGTTTCCAGGAAGGCCTCCATTTCATCCAGATTGCTCAGTTTATTGGTATATAGTTGTTGGTAATAATTTCTAATAATTGTTTCTATTTCCTTGGGGTTAGTCGTGATCTCTCCCCTTTCATTCATAATTTTATTAATTTGGGTACTTTCTCTCTTCTTTGGGATAAGTCTGGCCAGTGGTTTATCAATCTTATTAATTCTTTCAAAGAACCAACTTCTAGTTTCATTGATTTGATCTACTGTGTTTCTGGTTTCTAATTCATTAATTTCTGCTCTAATTTTAATTATTTCTCTTCTGGGCGCCTGGGTGGCTCAGTGGTTAAGCAACTGCCTTCGGCTCAGGTCATGATCCCAGGGTCCTGGGATCGAGTCCCACATCGGGCTCCCGGCTCGGCGGGAAGCCTGCTTCTCCCTCTCCCACTCCCCCTGCTTGTGTTCCTGCTCTCGCTGTCTCTGTCTCTGTCAAATAAATAAATAAAATCTTAAAAAAAAAAAAATTATTTCTCTTCTAATGCGTAGCTTAGGCATCATTTGTTGCTTTTTCTCTAGTTCTTTAAGGTGTAGAGTTAGTTGGTGAATTCGGGATTTTTCTATTTTTTTGAGTGAGGCTTGGATGGCTATGTATTTCCCCCTTAGGACCACCTTTGCAGTATCCCATAGGTTTTGGACCGATGTGTTTTTGTTCTCATTGATTTCCATGAATTGTTTAAGTTCTTCTTTGATTTCTTGGTTGACCCAAACATTCTTGAGCAGAGTGGTCTTTAGCTTCCAAGTGTTTGAATTTCTGCCAATTTTTTTTGTGTGTGTGATTGAGTTCCAGTTTTAGAGCATTGTGGTCTGAAAATATGCAGGGAATAATCTCAATCTTTTGGTATCAGTTGAGACCTGATTTGTGACCCAGTATATGGTCTATTCTGGAGAAAGTTCCATGTGCACTCAAGAAGAATGAGTATTCTGTTGTTTTAGGGTGGAATGTTCTGTAATTATCTATGAGGTCCATCTGGTCCAATGTATCATTCAAAGCTCTTGTTTCCTTGTTGATTTTCTGCTTAGATGATCTGTCCATTGCTGAGAGTGGAGTATTGAGGTCTCCTACAATTAACGTACTGTTATCAATATGACTCTTTATTTTGGTTAACAGTTGGCTTATGTAGATGGCTGCTCCCATGTTGGGGGCATAGATATTTACAATTGTTAGATCTTCTTGTTGGATAGACCCTTTAAGAATGATATAGTGTCCTTCTGTGTCTCTTATTACAGACTTTAGTTTAAAATCTAATTTGTCTGATATAAGAATTGCTACCCCAGCTTTCTTTTGAGGTCCGCTGGCCTGGAAGATAGATCTCCATCCCTTCACTTTCAGTCTGGATGTATCTTTAGATTCAAAATGAGTCTCTTGTAGACAGCATATGGATGGGTCCTGTCTTTTTATCCAATCTGCAACCCTGTGCCATTTTATGGGAGCGTTTAGGCCATTCACGTTGAGAGTGATTATTGAAAGATATGAATTAATTGTCATCATGTTGCCTGTGAAGACGTTGTTTTTATAGATTGTCCCTGTAAATTTCTGTTATAGATCACTCTTGGGGTCTTTCTCCTTTTATAGAACCCCCCTTAATATTTCTTGCAGGGCCGGCTTAGTGGTCACATATTCTTTCAACTTCTGCCGTTCGTGGAAGCTCTGCATCTCTCCATCCATTCTAAATGAAAGCCTTGCCGGATAAAGTATTCTTGGCTGCATGTTCTTCTCATTTAGTACCCTGAATATGTCTTGCCAGGCCTTTCTGGCTTGCCAGGTCTCTGGATAGGTCTGACGTTATTCTGATGTTCCTCCCTCTGTACATAAGGAATCTCTTCCCCCTAACTGTCCTTAAGATGGTTTCCTTGGTTCTAAGATTTGCAAGTTTTACTATTACATGCCGGGGTGTTGGCCTGTTTTCCTTGATCTTAGGAGGGGTCCTTTCTGCCTCTAGGACTCGAATGTTTGTTTCATTCCCCAGATTAGGGAAGTTCTCAGCTACGATTCGCTCAAAGACATCTTCTAGCCCTCTCTCTCTCTCCACTCCCTCCGGGATTCCAATTATTCTGACATTGGAACGCCTCATGGTGTCACTTATTTCTCTGATTCTATTTTCATGGATTCTGAGTTGTTTTTCCCTGGCCTCCTCTTTTCCCTTTTTATCTATTATATTGTCTTCCAGATCGCTTATTCTCTCTTCTGTCTCAGTTACCCTAGCTGTTAGATTATCTAGATTGGGTTGGATCTCATTGATAGCATTTTTAAGTTCTGCCAATTCGCCTTTTATTTCTACCCTTAGAGACTCTATGTTGCCATTAATTGATTTCTCCATTCTAGCCATTGTCTTCACAATTGCTAGCCTGAATTCCATCTCCAACATCTTGGTTATTATCTGCATCCATTTGTAAATCTGCAGCATAAGTCATAATCTCTGAGTCTTTTCTGTTTTGGGGGCTCCTCCTCCTAGTCATTCTGTTGATGGGTGTTTGAGGGAATGTATAGAGTCCAAATTATTGACCAGAACCCAAGCAAGATGCACCTGTTTTCTTGGGACCTTAGGGTTGCTGGCCTCTTGTTTTCCCAGCCTGTCTTCTGCGGGAGGGGCCTGCCGCGCTGTTACTCAGGCAACCCTGTTCGGGCGGAGTTGCCCTGCCCCCCTGTGGGGGGATGGGCTCAGCGGGAATCAGTTTTTGGGGCTTTTGTTCTCTGACGCCTTTCCCTGGCGGCTTTCCGTGTCTCTTCCGCGAGTCAGAGCAGAAGAGACCGTTTCCAACCCTCTGCCTCAGAGCAGAGAGACCGCAGTCTGTTCTTCAGTGAGCTCTCCAGGCCACACCGTCTCCGTTCCTGTCCGTGCTGCTATAAACTGCAGCGGCCTGGGTTGTGCCCCCCTCCGCAGCGCCCCCAGTCCTGCCTCCAGGTCGGGGCATATCTCTGCCCTTTGTGCTTCTAAAACCGCCAGCCACTCCTGGTTCGCGTGCGCAGGTTTCCACCCCGGGGGTTGCAGTTCACCGGGGGGACCGGCGCACCTGGTTTCCGTCTCAGAGGCTGCAGTTCATGTGCACGACCGTCGCTCTGGTTTCTGTCCGGGGGGCCTGCGGTTCACGTGCGCGCGACCCTGACGGTCTGGTTTTCGACCCTGACGGTCTGGTTTTCCACCCCGGGGGCTGCCCTAAAGTCCTTTCCCGATGCTACCGGTCTGCGAGTCTGTGCCCGTCCTCAGCGTGCGAGGCTGTCGCTCACCGTCGGTGTAGGATCCCCACGGCCAGGCACCCTCCCGCCTCCGTTTATCCTCCGATATCTGCCTGCAGAATCACGGCTCTCCGCTTCGTACCTCAAAACCAACTGCCTGCGATATTCTGTTTGTAGAGATCCAGATCTTCTTACATCTCAGGCTGGTTTCGTGGGTGCTCAGAGTGGTCTGGTAGATATCCAGCTCAATTCCAGGGACCAGTTGAAATAGGGTCCCCTACTCCTCCGCCATCTTTCCCCCCTCTATAAATAAATAGAATCTTTAAATACAAAGACATAACTAAGTTAAAAGTAAAAGAATGGAAAAAGATATACTATGCTGACCCTCACCAAAGGAAAGCTTATGGTAGTGGCTATATTATTGTTAGAGAAAGTGGATTTCAGATCAAAGAATATTACCAGAGATAAAGAGGGACACTTCATATTGATAAAGGAGCTAATCCATCAAGAGGATATAACAGTCCTAAATGTTAATGCACCTAAGAGCAAGGCTTCAAAATACATGAAGCAAAAACTGCAAAAAGAAACAGATGAGTCAATAAATACAGTGAGTTTTCCAGATCTTTTTCCTGGAAAAATTCATAGAACAAGTAGAGAAAATCAGTAAGGATACAGAAGATTTGATTAACAGTGTCAACCAACTTGACCTAATTAACATCTATATAACCACCAAAAACAGTAGTATACACAATCTTTTTAAGGGCATAAGGACCATTTATCCAGATAGACCATAAAGCAAATACGGATAAATGTAAAAGAATCAAATCATACAAAGTATGTTGTCTGACCATAAAGAAATTAAATTAGAAATCAATGGCAGTCGCAGCGGCGGTCCGAAGAGCCAGTGCCCCGAGCGCAGAGCCGGCGCCCGCCATGAGGGAGATCGTGCACATCCAGGCGGGCCAGTGCGGGAACCAGATCGGCACCAAGTTTTGGGAAGTGATCAGCGATGAACACGGTATCGACCCAGCCGGAGGCTACGTGGGTGACTCGGCGCTGCAACTGGAGAGAATCAACGTCTACTACAACAGGAGTCCATCAAAATCCTAAAGGAGAACACAGGCAACAACCTCTTTGACCTCAGCCGAAGCAACTTCTTCCTAGAAACATCGCCAAAGGCAAGGGAAGCAAGGGCAAAAATGAACTATTGGGACTTCATCAAGATAAAAAGCTTTTGCAAAGCAAAGGAAACAGTTAACAAAACCAAAAGACAACCGACAGAATGGGAGAAGATATTTGCAAATGACATATCAGATAAAGGGCTAGTATCCAAAATCTATAAAGAACTCATCAAACTCAACACCCAAAGAACAAAGAATCCAATTAAGAAATGGGCAGAAGACATGAACAGACATTTTTCCAAAGAAGACATCCAAATGGCCAACAGACACATGAAAAAGTGCTCAATATCGCTCGGCATCAGGGAAATCCAAATCAAAACCTCAATGAGATATCACCTCACACCAGTCAGAATGGCTAAAATTAACAAGTCAGGAAACGACAGATGTTGGCGGGGATGCGGAGAAAGGGGAACCCTCCTACACTGTTGGTGGGAATGCAAGCTGGTGCAGCCACTCTGGAAAACTGTATGGAGGTTCCTCAAAAAGTTGAAAATAGAGCTACCATATGATCCAGCAATTGCACTACTGGGTATTTACCCCAAAGATACAAAAGTAGGGATCCGAAGGGGTACGTGCACCCCGATGTTTATAGCAGCAATGTCCACAATAGCCAAACTGTGGAAAGAGCCAAGATGTCCATCGACAGATGAATGGATAAAGAAGATGTGGTATATATATACAATGGAATATTATGCAGCCATCAAAAGGAATGAGATCTTGCCATTTGCAACGACGTGGATGGAACTGGAGGGTATTATGTTGAGTGAAATAAGTCAAACAGAGAAAGACATGTATCATATGATCTCACTGATATGAGGAATTCTTAATCGCAGGAAACAAACTGAGTGTTGTTGGAGTGGGGGGTGGGGTGGGAGGGATGGGGGGACTGGGTGATAGACACTGGGGAGTGTATGTGCTCTGGTAAGCGCTGTGAATTGTGCAAGACTGTTGAATCTCAGATCTGTACCTCTGAAACAAATAATGCAATATATGTTAAGAAAAAAAAAAAAAGAAGAAGAAGAAGAAGGTAGCGGGAGGGGAAGAATGAAGCGGGGGAAATCGGAGGGGTAGACGAACCATGAGAGACGATGGACTCTGAAAAACAAACAGGGTTCTAGAGGGGAGGGGGGTGGGAGGATGGGTTAGCCTGGTGGTGGGTATTTAGGAGGGCACATTCTGCATGGAGCACTGGGTGTTGTGCACAAACAATGAATCATGGAACACTTCATCTAAAACTAATGTTGTAATGTAAGGGGATTAACATAAGAATAAAAAAAATTAAAAAAAAAAAAAGAAAAAAAAAAAAAGAAATCAATAACAGGAGGTACCAGGGAAATCCACAAATATTTGGAAATTAAATAACATACTTTTGAATAACTTATGGGTCAAAGAAGAAATAAAAAGGGAAATTAGAAAGGATTTTGAACTGAAAACGCAACATATCAAAATTTATGGGATGCAACAAAGAAGTATTTGGTGGGGAAGGGAAGGCCTCAAATCAATGATCTACAGTTCTGTTTTAAGAAACTAGTAAAAGAAGAGAAATTAAACCCAAAGTAAGGAGAAGAAAGTAATAAAAGCAAAAATGAAATAGAAAAACATGAGAGAAAGTCATTGAAAGTAAAGCTGCTTTTTTGAGAACATGAAGATTCAAGAATTTTAAAAAAACATTAAAGAACCATTGCAGTTATGATCCTAAAAGCTTCCATTTTTAGTAAATAAGAAAAGTAGACCAGAAACCATGGAAAAGACTTAATATTTCTTTTTTTTTTTTTTTAAGATTTTATTTATTCATTTGACAGAGAGAGACACAGTGAGAGAGGGAACACAAGCAGGGGGAGTGGGAGAGGGAGAAGCAGGCTTCCTGCCAAGCAGGGAGCCTGATGTGGGACTCGATCCCAGGACCTGAGCTGAAGGCAGACACTTAACGACTGAGCCACCCAGGCACCCAAGACTTAATATTTCTATGTGTTTGTGTGCTTGATCATGCCTGCCTAATCCATTTTCTTAAGAATATGAAAAGATCTTGTGTGCTAATGAAGAGAAGGAATCCATAAAACCATTTGAAATGTATTACATATTTTTACATAGATATTTATACATATATGTGTGTGTTCATACACTTTTCATCAAGAGTTCAGAACTTGTGGTAAGAACATTTTGCTTTTTTTATTCTTCTAAATCCTATTCCCTATTTGGCTTCTCCTTTTTAAAAATACTATTTGGAAAAACACTTCATTCATTTATTCATTCAATGTAATTATGAAATGCTATAATATGCCAGAGACTGGGACATGCTGGGGGACACAGCTGTTAACCAGACAAACAAGGTCCCTGCCCACTGAGAAGATTCTATTATGTGATACAGAGAAGTAAATAGGCAATAACACGTACTAGTGTGAAAGTGCTGTCACGGAAAGACAAGTGCCAACAGAGTCCACAGATGGGTAATCAGCTTGGACCTGAAATATTCCTCAAGCTAGTAGCTAAAAAGAATTTTTTAAATGTGATAACTACGTTTCTTGGGTTACTGTGATCCAATAACATATGCAATAACATTTTAGTTATGGAGCAACATGTAAGGTATGAGTTTGATACTAAAAGAACCTCTTTACTACTATGTACCTAATATTTACTCTACTTCTTATTCTGTTCAAACTGTGTTAATAGTCTGTTGAAAGTTTCATATCAGAGTAAAAGTAAGAAATATGGAATGCTATTTTAACTAATTCTGAGTATTAATGAGTTAGAAAAGAAAGAGCATATAGGTAATTCTAACCTGTTCAGAACTTTTTAAGGATCTCTTTGTTACACTTGGGCATAACAAATGGCAGAAACTAAGCCAAAAATCCAGATCCTTAGGCAAAGTTTGAGGGATTCCAGGCTTAGAAAGTGAGGCAAGACCAGAGAAATGTGAAGATTCCAAAGATTAGGTAGGAAAGGGTCTGTGATTCAGAGATGTTTTTAAATTATGCATTTCATTTAAAACACTGATTTCACATTTGGAAATGTATCTTCGGGATATTATTATAAACTTCTGCATTTTAGCTATACGATTGTTCACTGTAGTGTAGTTATATGGAAAAGTTGGAAACAACCTAGATGCCTAAGAACAACAGCCTGGTTAAATAAATTATGTCATATCCACACAATGGATTTCTAACCAGATTTTTAAGTAATGTAGCAGTGTTTCTCAAAATTTATTGTGAATCAGAATCATCCGGAAGGCTTGTTGAAACCCAGATTGCTCGGCCCCACCTCCAGAGTTTCGGATCAGTCAGCCTGGTATAGGGATCAAGAATTTGCATTTCTGGGAAGCCTGGGTGGCCCAGTCGGTTGAGGGTCTGACTCTTGGTTTTAGTCCGGATCATGATCTTGTGGTCGTGCGATCAAGCCCTGAGTCAGGCTCTGCACTCAGCACAGAGTCCACTTCAGATTCTCTCTCCCTTCTGCTCTTGCTCACTCTCTCATAGATAGATAGATAGATAGATAGATAGATAGATAGATAGATAGATAGATAGATAGATAGAATTTGCATTTCTAACTAGTTCCCAGATTTGATAACTGATGTTGTTGGTCTGGGGGCCACACTTTGAGAACCACTGATGGAGAGTTATTTTCACTGAGTCGGAAAAAATTCACAAGGCATTGTTAAGTTGAAACAAAGCTGTTTACATTATATTCTATACGTATATATACAGAAGTGTAGATGGGAAAATATTGTGGAGTTGGTATTATTCCTGGTTGTCTTTGGGATCTCATTGTAGATTCTTAATGTCGCCTACATTCTGAGTGACAGGTTTCTCTGTAAGGAGAGTATTAGCCACTGAAACATAATCAACTTCCTTAATTTGAAAAATAAGATCAGGAAGTCCTTGTCAATAGCACTAACAAGCTGGAAACATCAAAGCAGGCTTGGTCTTAGATCCCCTCTGTCTTCTGTGTCTTGTCAGGAATGTCTCTTCAGAAGCAGTCATAGACAGAGGAGCAGTGATGGGCTCACAGATATATCCTGTTCCTGATGGGTACAAAACCAGAAGAGGCTGGTGTTACAGGAGGGCTTCTACGCTTTTTCTTACTTCATTTTAGTTGTGCCACGCAGGCTTCTTCTGGAGATGTTTGAAGAAAAACTGGGTGGGACCCAAAGGGCGACCTGCCAGAAGCTTGAAGCATCTGGATTGGCGCACTCTTTGTTTCCTGACGCAGGGTAGATCCATTTCCCAGAGTATCAGATTAAGGCGTCTCCTTTCTGGAAAAAAGATTTCATGGTTTAAATTCCCGTTGACTTTTGTGTCTGTGGCACTTTGCTGTCTCCGTTCCAGCATGCAGCCTCGGGGGTCATGATGTCCCTAGCCCGCTGATATCAGTGTGCCGACTGGTGTCATGCACATGGAGCACAGAGCCGCCATTCAGCTTCCACAGTCTGGGTTCAGGAAGCCAAAGAGCTTCTAAGTTCCTACAAACCTTGACGGATCTTCCTCTAGCCTTGCATGTGCGAAGCAATTCTCAGGAGGCAGGGGTTATACGGAGGGAGGGAGAGGGAACGAGGGTAAATGTCAAGGGTAAATATGTGATAGGAACCGAGAGAGCAAACAGTTGCCACCAATGTGGAGGAAAAGGAAGGGTGGGCCACAATTTAGAGAAGTATGCAGTAGACTTTGCAGTGGAACACTTACTTGGTTGGCACTGTGACCTTTTCCATGTCCTTGCATTACTGTGGTCAATAAACCAGGAGGTAGCCACATTATTGGTTTTATTTAGAGTGCCTCACACATGTCTAACAGAATGCCAGTATTTGGGATATTATATGAAAAATAAGATGGGGCGCCTGGGTGGCTCAGTTGGTTGAGCGACTGCCTTCGGCTCAGGTCATGATCCCGGAGTCCCGGGATCGAGTCCCGCATCGGGCTCCCTGCTCAGCAGGGAGTCTACTTCTCCCTCTGACCCTCCCCCCTCTCATGTGCTCTCTCTCTCTCATTCTCTCTCTCAAAGAAATAAATAAAATCTTTAAAAAAAAAGAAAAAGAAGCCCCACATAAAACTCACAATGGATTCAGTGTTTTTTATTTTTTTAATGATTCAAAGGTAAAATTATGTGGTGATATGAGCTATCATTAAAAGAGACATTACTTCTAGAGCACTGGGTGTTACATGCAACTGATGAATCACTGAACTCTACCTCTGAAACTAATAATACACTATATGTTAATTAGTTGAATTTAAATAAAATAAAATTTTTAAAAAGTAAAAAGAGATGTTAGTAATATATTGACTTTTGAGTGGGTGACATATTATTTGTTGGAAAATTTTCTTCCATATGCTGTTTTCCACACTTTACATGTGAATAAATGGGCGGAATATTGTTAAAGTTTAGGGTACAACTTTTTCCAAGTTTTGCAAGTTCAAAAATAGCTAGAAATGCAGAAACTGGTTAATGATTCAGTTATTTATAACTGTTTTTATAATACAAGTTCCTACCTCTTCCCTTCTAGTGCAATAACATGAACTCAGTGTGTGAATCCGTTTAAGACCGTATAAGAGGAAATTAAGTTATTTAAAATTCCCACCTATTACTTGAATGCCAAACACAATGTTATAATCAACCAATTCATTTACCAAAAATTTATTCAATATTGACTCTGTGCCAGGCACTGTCCAGGGATCAGTGATTACCCTCAAGAAGTTTACTTTCTAGACTGGGAAGATGGTAAATCAATACACAACTACCACTACAACGTGTCAGTTGGTAATAAGTATGAAGAACAAAAATGAGGCAAGGCTGCTATAAGGACTTTGTATTTTATCCTGAAAGAAATGGGAGGTCTTTGGGTGGGGGTAGATGTAAGCAGGATGACATGATCCAACTTCTGTTTATAGACATTCACTCTGGCTACTGGGTGGAGAGTATCCATTGAATTACTACCCCCTCCCCCAAATTATATTTCATTTAGGACAGTTCTGCACCAGTGGGCCTGGAGATGTGATCCTTCACAGTTGATTCTTGCCTTTTCATACTCTCAGTGCAAAATCAGTTTCTAAAATGAAATTTTTATATCCAAAGTATTCCTTAAAGAAATTTTTTCCTGGAAAACTACTTTTAGATACATTCTCTCTAAATGGGAGTTTATCCAAAGCCTACTTTTTAATAATTACTTTACTTTCAAGCTACTTGGTTATCAAAATATTTCTGAACAGAGTTTTAACATACCTCTTTTTTTAAAGATTATTTATTTATTTATTTGACAGAGAGAGAGAGAGAGCACAAGCAGGGGGAACGGCAGGCAGAGGAAGAAGCAGGCTCCCCGCTGAGCAGGGAGCCTGATGCGGTGCTCAAACCCAGGACCCTGGGATCATGACCTGAGCCCAAGGCAGACGCTTAACGACTAAGCCACCAGGCACCCTAATATATCTTTAAAAAATCAAGAGATACCTAGGAATTTTTCAGGGGAGCTCTGTCTCTTATATAAATTAACAAGATTGTTTGAGGTTTTGTACTGTTTTTTTTTAAACCTCCATAATAAGGTATAATTTAGTGTTGGGCTCCTTATAATACTGGTTTATGTTATGAGGTAGTTTGGAATTCCTTTTTTATATTCATTGGTTTCCATTGGCAATGATTTCCTCTTCCACCAGCCTCTACTCCCCCAAAGTTAACAGACCCGTTAGAGAAGTTTGTACCACTCCAGCCCAGGGCCCCTTTTTTACCCCCATTGTATAGACACACACACGCGCGCACACACACACACACACGCATGCCCAAAGTCCGTCCCTTCTGAGTCTTCCTCCCTCTGGTTTCCTCCTCAGAACTAAAGTGGGTTTTTTTATTGTTATGTTAATCACCATACATTACATCATTAGTTTTTGATGTAGTGTTCCATGATTCATTGTTTGTGCATAACACCCAGTGCTCCATGCAGAACGTTTCCTCTTTAATACCCATCACCAGGCTAACCCATCCTTCCAACCACCCTCCCCTCTAGAACCTTCAGTTTGTTTTTCAGAGTCCATCGTCTCTCATGGTTCGTCTCCCCCTCCGATTTCCCCCCCTTCATTCTTCCCCTCCTGCTATCTTTTTTTTTTTCCTTAACATATATTGCATTATTTGTTTCAGAGGTACAGATCTCTGATTCAACAGTCTTGCATACTTCACAGCGCTCACCATAGCACGTACCCTCCCCAGTGTCTATCACCAGCCACCCCATCCCTCCCACCCCACCCCCCACTCCAGCAACCCTCAGTTTGTTTCCTGAGATTAAGAATTCCTCATATCAGTGAGGTCATATGATACATGTCTTTCTCTGATTGACTTATTTCCCTCAGCATAACACCCTCCAGTTCCATCCTCGTCGTTGCAAATGGCAAGATCTCATTCCTTTTGATGGCTGCATAATATTCCGTTATATATATATATATATATCACATCTTCTTTATCCATTCAGAACTAAAGTTTTAAATTGCCTTTCGAGTCTATCTATAACATACACAATAAAAACAGCTTTATTACTTCTACTTTGCATTTAACCATACTGTTAACTAACTTGACCAGCCATTTTACTCTCTATATTTGGATTTAAGGGACTTGTAACGATTTCAGAAATCAAATACCCCTTGAGAGGGCTGTATTTTTACTACTGGTAATAATATTCCAAGAATGTGCCACAGCTTGGAAGGCAGATTCAGAAAGGGAGAACCAAAGGTACGTATAGCAACAGTGGCCCCAATTAATAACTGATTAGTCTTTGAAAGGGTCACACCTCATTTGGAAACAGAAGTGTCATCTTGATTTTGCCATCACTTCCTACCTGGTCCTCCTGCTTCCTTCTGTTCTTCACCCCTAATAATCCATTCTCCTCACAGTAGTGAGAGTTATCTTTTTTAAAAATGTAAATCAGATCACATCACTTTTCTGCGTATGACCTTCCAGTGGCTTCCCACTACAGTTAGAATAACTACCGTGGCCTTTAAAGGACTCTCTATTCATGATCTGTCATGTACTGGTTCCATCATCTTCTCTGAAAACTGTCCCCTTGTTTCCTGGACCTCAGTCACACTGGCCTTGTTCTTCCTTTAATAAGCCAGGCTTGATTCAGCTTCCAGGCCTTTAAACGTGCTCTTCCTTCTGCGCAGAATGCTCTTCCCAGTCTCTGCATGGCTGCCTTCATCTCGAGAGTCAGGTCCCTGGCGGCTATTCAGTTCATACTTACTCTGCACATCCGAACAGGCAGCACACCTGTGCGATCAAGGTCGAAAAGCCTCTTATCTTATCACTTGCAGATGACAAAAGGCACAAATCACATCAAGACTATATGAGGCAAGTGATTTGGGGGTTTTGCACACAGTCCTATATACTCATGGTAATTTTTTTTTTCTTTACAGGTTATTTTCCGAGCTTTGTCACCGCCATACGATGCCGAGAACCCTTACAGTGCCAAAGTGCAGGAGCAGCTGAAGATTACCAACCTCCGCGTGCAGCTGCTAAAACGGCAGTCTTGTCCCTGTCAGAGAAATGACCTGACTGCAAAGCCTCAACATTTTACACATTATGCAATCTATGATTTCATTGTCAAGGGCAGCTGCTTCTGCAACGGCCATGCTGATCAATGCGTACCTGTTGATGGCTTCAGACCGGTCAAGGCCCCAGGAGCATTCCACATGGTATGTAAAACAGGTCCTCCCCTGTGAAAAACAAACCATGAGTTACCTTCAGCTTTGGGCATTGGTCATCTAAGTTCCCTCAGAGTTGGTCTGTGCTCACATAGCCCTTCCTGTTTCTCCCTCGGCTGATTCACTCCTCCGACTCCATACCCATCCTAAAAAGTGCCAGTTAACTTGTTTTTTAATCTTCAATTTTAGAATTATAAATAGTCAGGCATGATAACCAGATTCCCGGGAACACATCCATGCCAATTGTTAGTACCATGACCTTCAGATACGAAGTGTAAGGTGAGGAGCAAGAAGGGTTGGCATAATCATACTAGTGGTATTATCACATAGAGCCAGCTTGGACAGTAAATGGGGACCATTGTTGAGTTGAATTTTAAAGTGGAAAAAACAAGAACCTCAGTTTAATGCCTGGTATCTTTTGCTGTCCGGCTAATAGAATGAATAATAATTCTCCTCTGTGAAGAGTGGCCTGACCCCCTGTCACTCTAAGCCAGAGTTAAACCCTCTTTCCTCTACGGTCACGCACCCCCTTGTGTTTTCCTCTGAACTTTTACTTGTCTGCATCTCTTGGGAGATCACAAACTCCCGAGGACGGGGACTGTGTGATCTTTGTATCCTCAGGACAGTGTATTAACTGAGCCAGAGTTAGGTGTTTGGTAGGTGTCTGATTGAATGATATCAACACAGGAATAGAAAAATGATGAAAAATTACTGTCATTGTCCTCACATCACCTTCTCCCCCCCCCCCCAAAAAAAGACACAAAGTGGCTCAGACAGCAAGTGCCTTTTTGGGATGCACCCAGAGCTATGGCTGGGGATTGGGCAAAGAGAAGGCAAGGAGGAGAGCACTCCGATTTTTAAGTTTTATATTTTACTCTGATACTTCTGTTCAAAACAAAAAATAAGTAAAAATTTAAGACCTCAGATTTTCCTTACTTCATTTCCTAGAGAGGAGACTTCCACATTTGTCTTCTTTCTCCCAGCCCTGATAGAGGACAGGGCCATAAAGGACCATGAACCAGTTAGCCAGCAGAAGAGTTTGTGTTTGCTGGGCTAAGTCCCTGGAGTGCACAACAGCACTGGGGTAACGAAAATGACTAGGGCAGCGACCAGAGTTCCAAAAACAGGAACAATGCTATTACTCTAGAAACGAAGCTGGGGCTTCCAAGTTGGAGAAAATGGAGCACTCACCCAGCAGACACCTACTAGTTTGCAGACATTAATGGATCTTTGAGCTAGCATTGCTTCAAATAAAGGATGGGATAATTTGTAATACCTAAGTTAATGGGGTTTAGGTATGATTCACCTAGAAAATAACCCAGATATTCTAGAGATGTGTCAATCTACTAGACCGTAAACTAGAAAGCTGGTGTGAGGTAGAATGCCAATAAATTTCTGCCATTATATTTCAGTGAATGAGTGAAAGGAGAGCATGCAGGCTGCAATGGGCTGAGTGTTTCTGTCCCTCCAAAATTCATATGTTGAAAACCTAATCACAGTGTGATGGGATGTGGAGGTGGGACCTTTGGGAGGTAATTAGGTCATGAGAGTAGAGACCTCATGAATGGGATTAGTAGCCTTAAGAGACCAGAGCGCTAGCTAGCTCTCTTTCTGCTACGTGAGGATACAGTGAGCAGGCAGCAGTCTGTCACCCAGAAGAGGGTCCTTACGAGAACCTGACCCTGCTGGCACCCTGACCTTAGACTTCCAGTCTCCATAACTGTGAGAAATAAATTTCTTTTGTTCATAAGCCACAAAGCGGTCAAGGTATAAAGCCTGGAAAACTGCAAGCTGAAGACCAACCCCACTGGCCACATGGGCTGTGACTGTCTCTCCAGATGGATTCCTCTGTGCTTCCAGAAGCACGGCTGGCCAGGCCATGCTGTGGGACCTCCACAAAGGCAAGTACCTTCATATACTAGATGGCAGGGACACCATCAATCCCTGGGATTCAGCCCCCACCACTATTGACTCTGGGCTGCCACAGGCCACAGCATCAAGATCTGAGACTTGAAGGGCAAGATCATTGCAGATGAACGGAAACAAGAAGTTATCAGTACCAGCAACAAGTCAGGGCCACCCCAGTGCTCCTCCCTGGTCTCTTCTGCTGACGGCCAGACTCTTCGCTGGCTACGCAGACGACCTGGTACAGGTATGGCAGGTGACCATCAGCACCCCCTAGAAATATATGCCAGAGTTTTAGAAATTAAAAAAATGGCTTTCTGACTTAAAAAAAAAAAAAGAATTCTATTAATTCTGCTAAATTCAAAAAGGGATAAATAGAGTTAACAGAAACTTTTGCAAAAGTCTTAAAATATAACTATTCTATACAGCCTTCTGCCAGTAAGAAAGCTGTCAGTCTATGAGCCTGAGCCTCCACATCTGCACCACTCGCCCACCACTCCATTCTGCCACTACCCATCAAACCTCTTGCTTCCACCATGGTGTTGTGCATTCCAGCAGTGTCCTATCCAAAATCACTGCCACCTTCCACCCCAACCTCACCAGCTGGCCTCTGCAAGAGTCAGCTCCTGGTGAGCCCATGTGGAGATGGGGCCCCAAGATCCAATCCTGGGAGTCACAAAAGCCTATAAGAGACACCAGCAATAAAAAGAAGAATCTGGTAGGTGGTGCCTTGGAAAAGCCTTACATCCTCCTAGTGTCTGGAAGGCAGAGGCCTAGATTGCTGCAAAAAATTTGAACAAAGAAAATCTGCCCCTTGCAGGACTGGCTGAATTTTGCAAGGCATCTATAGAACTAACCCTGGATGAGAACGGCAAAGTGTTGAAAATTGGCTAGAATGTCACTGTGCAGACCATTTCTGGAACTGAGGCCTTAGGGATCAGAGCTAGTTTTCTGCAGAGATTTTTTAAGTTCAGCCAAGATGTCTTTCTGCCCAAACCATCAGACACACCAGCATGCAGCTACAAGGTTATCAATACTATGACCCCAAGACTTGTGGCTTTGACTTCACAGGCACTAGGGAGGACATTTCAAAAATGCCAGAGCAAAGTGTTCTGCACACTCCTGCCCACAATCCTGTAGGAGTGGACCCTCATCCTGAGCGATAGGAGGCAACAACAATAGCAATGAGAAAAAGAATCTCTCTCTGTTCTTTGACATGGCCTACCATGGCTTTGCCAGTAGTGATGGCAACAAGGATGCCTGGGCTGTGCCCCACTTCACTGAAGAGGGCATTAGTGTTTGTCTCTGCCAGTCCTATAGCAAGAACACAGGCTTCTATGGTAAGCATGTGGGAGACTTGACTGTGCTCTGCAAAGCTGCTGATGAAGTCAGAGGGGTGGAGTCACAATTGAAGACCTTGATCCATCCCATGTATTCCAGCCCTCCCCTCAATGGAGCTCAGGTGACCTTGACCATTCTGACCAGCCCGGATTTTCAAAAACAATAGTTGCAAGAAGTGCAAATCATGGCCAACTGTATCATTAGTATGCGGATTCAGCTGGTCTCCAATCTCAAGAAGGAGGACTTCTCCCAGAATGGGCAGCACATCCCCGACCAGATTGGCATATTTTGTTTCACAGGGCAAAGCCTGAACAGGTGGAGCAGCTGACCGAGGAGGTCTCCATCTACATGACAGAGGTCAGCCGCATCTCTGTGGCAAGGGTCATCTTGGACAACTGGGCTACCTTGCTCATGAGATCACCAGATCACCAAGTAATTTCCCTGATGAGAGGGAACAGAGACAACTGTCCTGTCTTCATCCTTTGCACATGTGAGATTCACAGGATGAGGAAGGGTGGAGGTGATGAGTGGATCATTTCTTTCAACCACAGTGATTGAATGTGTTCCTCAGAAAAGAACATGTACTTAAACAGGGCAGAGGCATCCATAGCTGGTGTCTGGAACTGTGTGGCTTGAAACCGAACTCTCCCCCACCTTTTTATCCACAACTTTTCTGAAATAGTTAACATGTATGAGAAAGTCCTATCCTTAAAGAACCCATTAATCATGCCATTGCAATATTGCAGAAGCTTTAACTTAAGTACTTTATGGTCTTGAGAGGTCCTCAGTGAACCCAGCATGAGACATAGCCCTTGTTAGAGGCTTTGTGAGAAGACCTAATCCTAACATTAATAATGGTCAGCCTGCTTGTCTTCCCATGATTGAGCAATCTTATCAACAGACCATATTAACTGAAATCGTGTTTTATGAAAACCAGGGTCTGCTGCCACTGCAGCAAGGAAAATAAAAGATACTGTTTCCTGTTTTGTTTAAGAAAAAAAGTTTCGCCTTTTTAATGCTTCCAGGCATTTTAATGCTCCTCTCTTTTCCCTTATCTGTGCTGCCCTTTTCCTGAGGCACGAAGATCTATAACTAGCCTAGATTTTCATCCTGTTCTACTGGTTGATTGGCCATCGACCCCATCTTCTCAGGATTTATTTATTTGAAGAATGAAGGACATAATTTGCTATTCATCCCATAACCTCATCTTTCTCAGCAAAGAATAGTGAGAGTAGGCAACTGCACCTTATTTTAGCATCCTTTTTAGTGATTGTTTAATTTTCTCCTGTTGGGTTGTTGCCTCTGCCCAGTGGGACCTCATCCTTCCATTCAGTGTGGTTGTGCAGTCCATCATCTCACATCATGCGGGTAATACCAGGAAACAGGATATTCTGGACCTTGGCTTTAACCTTAGGGTGCTGCCAGCTGGGCTCAGGCTTCACCCTTGGAAAGATAACAACCATTTGCTCTAATCATGTAGACTTATTGCAGCCTGGGTTCTCTGTTATAATAAAGTTACTGCAGGGCCCCTCTCCCTGCCCCCCAAAAAGAAAACTGTTAGCCTATTGAAAGGATCTGGATAACCAAGTAAAGGGGATTATTTAGTATTTTTTATTTTAAAAGGATGTGGGAATGAGAAGTCTCTATCCTAGAAGACCCTATGGGATAGAGACCACACTTCCTTACTAATCTCAGGTCACTTTGAAACTGGAAGCAACTGCCTTTTAAAGTTGCTTTAACTTTAACTTTAAAGTTAAAGTTACATCCTGCTCCCCAATTTTCATATTGATTTCAGCAGCAGTGGTGGTAGCCCCCTAGTATTATAACTACGGTATGTGCCAAAATCAGGCAAGACTAAATCAAACTTGGAGCCAGGGCGGGGTAAGAGATAAGAAACAGGCTAAGTGGCCAAAGGTATGTTGGCTTCCAGGAATCCAGTTTTATGGATATTCTTGTTGTCTCTACTCTCTTAAAATGTTTGTTTGTTTGTTTTTTAAGCCAAAGCAATTGGACCAGCAGAGGTTTATGGTCAGAAATGGGAATAGTTTTGGTTTCAGATTTTTCCATCCCTAAGTGCATTTTATTTTTATGTATTTTTTCTGGATTATAAAGGGTTGGTATTAAATTTGGATATGGTTGCCTCTTCTAAATGTGATATTCTTATTCCTAGAACTGCTCAGCTGAGCAAATTGCACATTAAAAGCATAGCCTTTTGCCTAATTAATAACATGGCCATAAGGTCAATTGTCCTACATTTGTATGAACTCTAATTCATTTTACACATGCTGCTATAAACAACTGGATTCGTAAATTGTGCCTGCACAATGGAAAGTAGCCTCTTGAGAAATGCAATTCTTTTACTAGTCAGCTTGTCATAGGTATGTGTGTATAAATCTGTGTTTAGCCCAGCTTTTCTTTATAATAGTCATTCTCAGTGTGGTCCTGAACCAGCAGCGCCAGCATTACCTGGGAACTTGTTAGAATTACCAATTCTCAGGCCCTACCCCAGACCTACTGAATCAGAAAATCTAGAGATGGGACCCAGGTGATTTCAGTGCTTGCTGAAGTTTGAGAGCTACTGCTTTATAGACTATGCCAGTTCATCTACAGCTAATATTGTTGTCAGGATGGTAATTAATTAACAAAGTCTGATTTTATGGGCTAGAATTTTTAATGGCTAATGACAGACAGTTAAGTTAATGGAAATGATACTTGGTCTGTTTCTCAGGATCGCTAAGATTTTAGGGTCATTTTCTTTCTGTGGGTGGGGGGAGCAGAAAAAGGCACAAAGTGGAGTGCCAGTTGGCAGCCTCATTTATCTTGAAACACTCCTGTGTCTTCTTCATGCTTCCCCTTCTTCCCAGTACATTCCATTTATTCTTTACCAGTTCAGTTTTTTCCTTATCTGTTCATTTTACTGGAAGGCAGACCAGGGCAGTGATTAAGACCCTAGCTTTGGAGTCAGATCTGGATTTGATTCACTACAGCATTTGCTAAGTTACTCAGTCTCACTGAACCTCAGTTTCCCAAGAAAATAAGATCTAGCTTCCATAGTTATTGTGAGGATTAGAATTATGATGGCCAGTGCCTGGTGTATGGTAGCTACTGCTCACATTGCTGTCACTCTATTACCTCAGCCTCTTCTACGACTTCTCTCACATACACTTCTTCCCCAGTAACAACAAAAATAAATTGTAGCTTATGTGCTGTTTGACATGGTTACAAGGCTAGGGGTTTTGTGACAAGGAAAACCATACTTTGACTCCAGCCTGCTGGGATCCCAGACATTATATGAAAAGGTGATCTTAAGCTTTTTCTCTTTGCAGCTGGAGAGGACTGATGGCAGTTCTCTTTTTCCTAGCAGCTGGTGATTTTACAGCTGTTGGCCTGATGGATGGTAATAAGAGGGAACGTGGAACGTTTCATTGTTTTACTAACATATCACCCATTGGACAACACGGAAGCCTTAGAATACCATGAAGAATTGGTTAGATGCCTTGTGCTATACTTGTTAAGGTGGCTTTTTCTTTTCTAATCAGAAACTCATTATAAAAGAGTATCAATATTTTAACTGGCATATTCTAAATCTAAGAGTAAACATTGAAACCATATGTAGGACCAGAAAGTGGGGTTTAAGGAAAATGTTGCTTAGCTACCTAGCTGTGTAAGACAAGTTTTAGAACTATTCGTACAGTTTCATTACAAAAGTTTTTCTCATCTGAATCTGAATACATTTAATCATATACTTATGTTTGCACATCTCATGTATCAAGTTTTATATAGTGAGAACAGATTAAAGACCACATTTTTCATCTTCTTTAAAAAAATTTTTTAATGTGCTATGATATAAGCCCAAAGTAATAATTAGAAAGCTCTTGACTCTTCAGGGTATTAAGGAAAAGAACAAGGACTTAAAAACAATAAAGACAGCAGCAATCCCAGTTATTTCATTTGTCACATAAGGCTCTGGAGGAAAGGGTAATCCTATCACCAAAATGGTGCACAGTGTTTTATTCCAAATATTAACAAACTATTAAGCCTGCCAACTTGATACAGTCAGTGTGAGATTATCCTCAATCCATTTCAAGGTCTAGACAATGTTCCTGTGTGTTACTATGTTATAGCTTTGCCAATAGCCCCTTGGCAATGAGTAACTAGAGATGCCATAGAAGGTGTACAGAATGTTGATTATACTTCATTTACTACCTTGTGTTTTCTAGTAAAAGGGCAAGCCAGTAAAATATGTTCATGGCTGAAATTGTCAGTGTTTTGACTGTAAAACTTCCCAATGAATCTAGCTTATTTTCTCTTGACACAGTAAGATATACTCTTAGTGGCAAAAGTTGCCTGAGATTATTCTTTTTATTTGATGATCAGGAAACCAGAAGGCTTCAGAACCCGAGGCATTACAAAACCATTTTTGCATTCATGAAAGAATTACGTATGGGGTTCCTTTCAAAGATTGCCTCAGAACATTTACATATTTATTTACAGGCCTTTGACTGTTTCACAGAAAGGTTAAATGAAACAACTGAAAGCTGAATTGCTGGTGCCAGAGCTGACATTTCTGAAAGTGAAACATAAGCCAGTAGAAAAGTAAACTTGATTCTCCAAAATATCATATTTGTTCATTCAACTGTTCATGAACATGCTTTGCAGAAAGTGAAACATCTATATTTAGGTCAAAATTAGAGCACTGAAAAGATACAAAAATGAGTTTCTTTAACAAGTTTGAGCTGTTAGTATAAATTTGGGAAGAAACAACTTAAATTTGACATTTTTCTTGCTATAAAGTACTTTTCAAATATTCAAGGCATATCCCACTTTGAAATTTTTTCTTATGAATATTTCCCTTTCAGTGTAGCATTTTTGGATCCATCCCACAGATAGCTGGGAGATCTCTGGGTCTGCAAGGCCTAGTCTTGCAGTTTCACGGCTAATATAATGGCAGGGAGGTGCGGGGGGGAGCTACATGGAAAGAGAAAAGCTGAGGTTACAGATAGATATCTCACTTCTGGTTCACAACCCCAGGACTCATATCTCTGTGGTATTTCATTTGTGTCTTGCCAATTTTGTAAGAGCTGGAAATGTACTTCAATTTGTCCTAAAACAATTACATTCAGTAGAAGATAAACTGTAATTTAAGTCCTTATTCCTTCTTACAAGAATTTTAGTTATCAGACACATAAGGTTAAAATACACACACACACACACAATGTCATAATCATTCCACAAGAGAGAGAAAATTCACAGCTATTTCAAATAGTGAGGAAAACAAAGTCTGTTAATTTTGGCATTCAAAACCTTAAAACTATAACTGAAACTACTGTTATATTGTATCTTAGCAATGTAAATATCTTATGGAATAAGATATGGGGAGATGGAAGAACTATAGTATTTATTAACTCATAATAAGATTTTTTAGACATATGGGATTCTGATATCTTTAGCTCTTTAGATAGAAATAAAAAAACCAAAGTTATTGTTTAAAAAACTAAAATATATTTTTAGCTTTAAAAGAGCTCACATATTAGAAATGGAAAACTGATTACATTTGCTCCACTACTAAATGTTTTATATATAATATGAATAATTATGAAGTTTGTAAGAGTAAACACTGATCAGGTGTTCTTTGCCTTTTAGTTTTGCATCTCTAAGGGCACCACTACCAGGCATGAAATTTAGCTGGCTCAGTCAGCTCTCAGAATTCCTGAAGGGCAGACATTTCTTTGGTTCCCAGATAAGACCCTGGTAGGCATTAAAATTAAAGAGAAGGTGGAATCACAGTATTTCCATAGTATAGTATTCTGAAAAGAGGCTAAAGATTGTAGTTGTAACATATTTATCTTGTAATTCTTATTTGCAATTTAACCCAATTCTCATGTGTAAAGAAAAGGGAACTTAACTCTGAGATTACCCAGAAGTAGGAGCAGCGAAGAGACTTGTGCTCCAAACTGTGCCACCCAGGGGTGCCTGGGTGGCTCAGTCAGTTAACCGTCTGCCTTTGGCTCAGGTCATGATCCCAGGGTCCTGGGATTGAGCCCCGCACTGAGAGATAGTTTCTCAGACAAACTAAACTAAAGGAGTTCATGACCACTAAGCCAACCCTGCAAGAAATATTAAAGGGGACTCTGAGTGGAAAGGGAAGTCCAAAAGTGACAGTATGAAGGTAGGAAACACAAAAGCAGTAAATATGAATATTTCTGTAAAAAGTCAGTCAAGGAACTCATAGAATAAAAGGATGTAAAATATAACAACACATACCCAAAAAATAGGGAGGGAAGGAGTAAAAAATGGGTTCAAAATTAAATGACCATCAACTTAAGATAGACTGTCATATGCAGAAAATGTTATATACAAACCTAATGATAACCACAAATCAAAAACCACTAATAAATATGTGAAGAATAAAAATAAAGAATTCCAAATATATCACTAAGGAAAACAAACAAACCATGAAAGAAAGACAAGAAAGGATTAGAAAAAAATCTTCAGAAATGACCACAAAACACATAATAAAATAGCAATAAATAAATAAATACATATCTATCAATAATTACTTTGAATATAAATGGACTAAATATTCCAATCAAAAGACAGAGTGGCAGAATGGATAAAAAAAACAAGACCCATCTATATACTGCCTACAAGAGACTCATTTTAGACCTAAAGACAGCTGAAGATTGAAAGTGAGGGGATGGAGAAACATTTGTCATGCAAATGGATGTCAAAAGAAAGTGGGAGTAGCAATACTTTTTTCAGACAAAATAGACTTTGAAGCAAAGACCGTAATAAAGAAGAACATTGTATAATCATAAAGGCGACAATACAAGAAGACATAACAATTGTAAGTATTTATGCACCCAACATGGAAGCACCCAAATACACAAAACAGTTAATAACAAACATAAAAGAACTAATCGATAATAATACAATAGTAGGGGACTTTAACACCCGACTTACATCAATGGACAAACCATCTATACAGAAAATCAACAAGGAAACAATGGCTTTGAATGACACACTGGACCAGATGGATTTAACAGATATAGTCAGAACATTCCATCCTAAAACAGTAGAATACACATTATTTTCAAGTGCACATGGAAAATTCTCCAGAAGAGATAACGTATTAGGTCACAAAAAAAGCCTCAACAAATTCAAGAAAATCAAAGTCATAATATGCACCTTTTCTGACCACAATGCCATAAAATTAGAAGTCAACCACAAGAAAAAAGCTGGAAAGCCCACAAATACATAGAGGTTAAATAACATGCTACTAAACAATGAATGGGTCAATCAGGAAATTAAAAAGTACATGGAACCAAATGAAAATGAAGACACAATGGTTTAAAACTTTAGATTGCATCAAAAGTGGTTCTAAGAGGGAAGTTTATAGCAATACAGGCCTACCTCAAGAAACAAGAAAAATCTCAAATAAGCAACCTAACTTTACACCTAAAGGAGCTAGATAAAGAACAACAAACAAAACCTAAAACTAGTAGAAGGAAGTAAATAATTCCCATTAGAGCAGAAATAAATGATATAGACACTAGAAAAACAAGAGAACAGGAAATGGGTCTTTGAAAAAAATCAATAAAATTGATAAATCTGTAGCCAGACCTATTAAGAAAAAAAGAGAAAGGACCCAAATAAATAAAATTACAAATGAGAGAGGAGAATAACAACCAACACTACAGAGATACTATTATAAGAGAATATTATGAAAAACTATGTGCCGAAAAATTGGACAATCTAGAAGAAATGGATAAATCTCTAGAAACATATAACCTACCAAAGCTGAAACAAGAAGAAATAGAAAATTTGAACAGACTGATTACCAGCAAAGAAATTGAATCGGTAATCAAAAAGCTCCCAACAAACAAAAATCTAGGACCAGATGGCTTCACAGGCAAAGTCTACCAAACATTAAAAAAAGAGTTAATACCTATTCTTCTCAAACTATTCTAAAAAAGAGGAAAAAAAGGAAAACTTTCAAATTCATTCTATGAGGCAAGCATACCCCGATACCAAAACCAGATAAAAATACCATAAAAAAGAGAACCACAGGCCAATATCCCTGATAAAATAGATGCAAAAATCCTCAACAAAATGCTAGCAAATTGAATCCAGCAATACATTTAAAAAATCATTTACCATGATCAAATGGGATTTATCCCTGGGTAGCAGTGTTCAATATTTGCAAATCAATCAATGAGATACATCACATCAATAAGAGAAAAGATAAGAACCGTATAATCATTTCAGTAGACGCAGAAAAAGCATTTGACAAAGTACAACATCCATTCATGATAAAAACCCTCAACAAAGTAGGTTTAGAGGGACATACCTCAACATAATAAAGCCATATATAAAAAACCCACAGCAAACATCATCCTTAATGGGAAAAACTGTGAGCTTTCCCCCTAAGGTCAGGAACAAGACAAGGATGTCTACTCTTACACTTTTATTCAACATGGTACTGGAAGTCCTAGCCACAGCAATCAGACAACAAAAAGAAGTAAAAGGCATCCAAATCAGCAAAGAAAAAGTAAACTTTCACTATTTGCAGATGACATGATACTCTATATAGAAAGTCCAAAGGACTCCACCAAAAAACTACTAGAACTAATAAACGAATTCAGTAAAGTTGCAGGATACAGAATCAATGTACAGAAATCTGTTGCATTTCTATAGACCAAAAATGAAGCTGCAGAAAGAGAAATTAAGAAAACAAGCCCATTTACTCCTGCACCAAAAGCCATAAGATACCTAGCGATAAACCTAACTGAAGAGGTAAAGGATCTGTACTTAAAAACTACAGAACACTTATGAGGGAAATTGAGAAAGACACAAAGTAATGGAAAAACATTTCATGCTCATGGGTTGGAAGAACAAATATTGTGAAAATGTCTATGCTACCTAGAGCAATCTGCACATTCAAAGCAATCCCTTTCAAAATACCATTGACATTTATCACAAAGTTAGAACAAATAATCCTAAAATTTGTATGGTACCAGAAAAGAGCCTGAACAGCCAGAGGAATGTTGAAAAGGAAAACCAAAGCTGGTGGCATCACAATGCCAGACTTCAAGCTATATTACAAGGCTGTCATCATCAAGACAGTATGGTACTGCCACAAAAACAGACACATAGATCAATGGAACAGAATAGAGAACCCAGAAATGGACCCTCAACTCTATGGTCAACTAATCTTCGACAAAGCAGGAAAGAATATCCAATGGGAAAAAGTCCCTTCGACAAATGGTGTTGGGAAAATTGGACAGCCACATGTAGAAGAATGAAACTGGACCATTTTCTTACACCATACACAAAAATAAACTCAAAATGGATGAAAGACCTAACTGTGAGACAGGAATTCATCAAAATCCTAGAGGAGAACAGACACAGCAAGCTCTTCAACCTCAGCCGCAGCAACTTCTTGCTAGATATGTCTCCAAAGGCAAGGGAAACAAAAGCAAAAATGAACTATTGGCATTCATCAAGATAAAAAGTTTCTGCACAGCAAAGGAAACAGTCAACAAAACCAAAAGACAACCTACAGAATGGAAGAAGATATTTGCAAGTGACAGATAAAGGGCTAGTATCCAAGATCTATAAAGAACTTATCAAACTCAACACGCAAAAAACAAATAATTCCATCAAGAAATGAGCAGAAGACATGAACAGACATTTTTCCAAAGAAGACGTCCAAATGGCCAGCAGACACAAAAAAATGCTCAACATCATTTAGCATCAGGGAAATACAAATCGAAAGCACAATGAGATACCACTTCACACCAGTCAGAATGGCTAAAATTAACAAGTCAGGAAACAACAAATGTTGGCGAAGATGCAGAGAAAGGGGAGCCCTCTTACACTGTGGGTGGGTATGCAAGCTAATGCAACCACTCTTGAAAACGGTATGGAGGTTCCTCAAGAAGTGAAAAATAGAGCTACCCTACAACCCAGCATTGCACTACTAGGTATTTACCCCAAAGATACAAATGGAGTGATCTGAAGGGGCACCTGCACCCAATGTTTATAGCAGCAATGTCCACAATAGCCAAACTATGGAAAGAGCCCAGATGTCTATTGACAGATGAATGGATAAAGAAGATGTGATATATATATACAATGAAATATTACTCTGCCATCAGAAAGGATGAAAATCTTACCATTTACATTGACGTGGATGGAACCGGAGGTTATTCTGCTGAGCGAAATAAATCAATCAGAGAAAGACAATTATCATATGGTTTCACTCATATGTGAAATACAAGAAACAGCACAGAGGATCATGGGAGAAAGGATGGAAAACTGAATGGGAAGAAATCAGAGAGGGAGACAAACCATCAGAGACATTCCTTAACTATAGGAAACAAACTGAGGGTTGCTGGAGGGGAGGTCAGTGGGTAGATGGGGTAACTGGGTGTGGGCATTAAGGAGGGCATGTGATGTAATGAGCACTGGGTGTCATATGCAACTGATGAATTACTGAACTCTACATCTGAAACTAATGATGTACTATGTGTTGGCTAATTGAATTTAAATTTTAAAAAAAGATGCTCAGCATTCTTAGTCACTAGGGAAATGCAAATCAAAACCAATGAAATACCACTTCAAACCCAGTAGGATGACTATAACCAAAAAGATAAGTAATAATAAATACTGGCTAGGATATAGAGAAGCTGGAACCCTAACACATGACCCATATGACCCAGCCGTTCTATTCCTTAGTATATACCCAGCTGAACTGAAAA
The DNA here is from genome assembly GCF_029215605.1 of Mirounga angustirostris. Lineage (NCBI taxonomy): Eukaryota > Metazoa > Chordata > Mammalia > Carnivora > Phocidae > Mirounga > Mirounga angustirostris. Next base: position 24,969,985 of record NW_026991713.1, read on the forward strand.
CCTATATCTACATAAAACCTTGGACATGAATATTCATAGCAGCATAATTCACAACAGCCAAAAAGCAGAAAGAACCCCAGTGCCCTTCAGCTGATGAATGGATACACAGAATATGGTATATCTGTACAATGGAATATTATCCTATCAACAATAGCTAAGTTATGGATAGAGCCCAAATGTCCACTGACTGATGAATGGATAAAGAAGATGTGGTATATATATATACAATAGAATATTACTCAGTCATAAAAAAGAATGAAATCTTACCATTTGCAGTGATGTGGATGGAGCTAGAGCATATTATGCTAAGCAAAATAAATCAGAGAAAGACAAATACCATATGATTTCACTCATATGTGGAATTTAAGAAACAAAACTGATGAACATGGTGGGAGAGAAAAAGAGAGAGAGGCAAACCATAAAAGAGACTCTTAACTATAGAGAACAAACTGAGGGTTGCTGGAGGGGATGTGGGAATGGGGGCTGGGCTCAATGGGTGATGGGCATTAAGGAGGGCTCTTGATGTGATGAGCACTGGGTGTTATATGTAAGTGATGAATCACTAAATTCTACTCCTGAAACTAATATTACAACTATATGTTAACTAACTAGAATTTAAATAAAAACTTGAAACATAAAAGAATAAATGAAAAATAATGGATGCAAAGAAAGCTATGTATTTTTTAAAAAAGGAATATTATCCAGCCATAAAAAGGAATGAAGTACTGATGCATGCTACAACATGAATGAACCTTGAAAACGTTATGCTAAGTGAAAGAAGCCAGACACAAAAGACCACATACTGTATTATGTCTTTTATATGAAATGTCCAGAATAGGCAAATCCATAAAGACAGTAGTGGTTGCCAGGAGTTGGGGAGAAATGGGGAGTGACTGCTTAATGAGCATGAGGTTTCTTTTGGGAGTGATGAAAATGCTCTGAAATTAGATGGTGGTAATTATTGCACAACATTTTGATATATTAAAGACCACTGAATTGTACACTTTAAACATGGTTAAAATGATAGATTTTATGTTACATGAATATAATTGCAATAAGAAAAATCAATAGCTAAACAGGCAAACAAAAAACCCATGGTTAGTTATAGAGGAATTTTGTAGAATGAATATATTTCTTTTAAAGTCCTGATCATTAAGCTGACTGTTTCTAAAAGCAATAGCTTTGAATGGATGGGTATTGAAGAAAACTAATTCTTCCAAAAGCCTTGGCTGTTGTTTCTGGCCATATACAGATGATCACAGATTTCGTAATGACTCTGAATTCTGATAGAGTTGCCAAACAAGCTTTAGGTTTTTTTTTTTAAATATGAGCATACTCAATCATGAAGACTACATTTTATAAGATTCACCTAGAAACAAGCAATTTTCCGATATGAAAAGAAGCATCTGAATGAATTAATTAATTCAACAACAAAAGACTATGGAAGAAAACATGCCCTAGCAACTGGCTTCTTGTACCACAATCAGGGGCTCATTTATCTTAAACAAGTCAACTTTTGTAATACCCTCTGTACTGTATAGAATACTGAGTGACAGTCAAACAGAGCTGTCAAGAAAGAAGGAAAACAGTGGGAAATGTGAACTGGAATGAATTAAATTAAAAAAAACCAAAACTGTGTAAGAGAATGCAAAATAGTCTCTGACAAGGAATTTTCCTTTAAAATAACCAGAAGCTATGTGAACACATTGAGCAAGTGAATGTCAGTAGGATGAAAAGTACTTATTAATCCCCCACAGCACTTCTAATAGAATTTACCTGGCCCCCAACTCATTATAAAAACCATCTAAATCCGAAAAGACATTGAATAAAACCCCACAAATCCTTCCTCCATTCTCGTGTCAAATGCTGCTTGACAGATAGGTTGCTTACAAAATGAGTTCTTCTAGTTTTTGCCTTCACTCCATTTCCCAGGTTCTGGTCTCATAGTTATTGTGTTAATAGTTTTAACAATATATTAGAAGTTATATACTGTTAATTCCACTTTTGCTTTTTTTTTTCTAAAATTATTCAAATTAAATAGGTACTAAGAAATTGAAAGTGATATGATCTCTTTTCCCCTCAAAGAGATTTTATCGTGGGAAGCTATTTTAGGTGTTGGTGGGAAGGGAAAAAATCCTCCTGATTACATCATTGTTCTAAGACGGGGACTTTTTTGAGGACTCTCTTGGGAGCCCTGTTCCCTGTTCTGTCACTGATTTGCGTTGTGACCTCGGAAGTTTCAGTGTACAAAGACAAGTGCAAAGTGAAGTGATGAAAACAAAACTGAGATCAAATGAAGAACAGAGATGGAGCAGGTAGAATAGATACGTAGCAACTGTCATAGTAACTGGACACAGTGACCAGAGAGCAATTTGGCTTGAAAGAAATTTCAAATAACTTAGCTATATAATGACATAGTTTCTTACACAGTTTTGTCAAAAACTCAAACTTTGCCTAAGGACAAGAACTACAGCAAGAATCTAATGATATTTGTCAGTCTTCTCTTATTCTATATCTTTTTTTTTGTTTTTAAAGATTTTTACTTATTTATTTATTTGACAGAGAGAGACACAGTGAAAGAGGGAACACAAGCAGAAGGGGAGGGAGTGGGAGAGGCAGAAGCAGTCTTCCCCACCGAGCAGGGAGCCCGATGCGGGGCTCGATCCCAGGACCCTGGGATCATGACACAACCCAAAGGCAGACGCTTAACGACAGACAGCGCCCCTCTTGTTCTATATCTTAAAGCTGAAGAAATTGTGGCTATTATGGAGAAGAGAAGCCAATTTGATATTATATGGCAAGAAAGCCTTAAGATACACTGAAATAAACATCTTAAAATCATAGTGCCTTACTATACTGTCATTGTACACATGCAAATCTGAAACCAAATTATGCATATATTCTAGCTCTATTCACTTGTAGGATTTATCCAAATAAATATGTCTGTTGGACATACATCATTTTTAAAAAACCAGTAGTCAGAAATAATTCTTAAAACCCACTGGAAAGAAATAACAAATAGAAAACAGTTCTATGCAATGAAGTAATAGTGGGGGGAAAATCGCATAAGTTGGTAATAGAATGATCTTATCTAAGTGTAATCTTCACAAGCCTCCTGAGCATCACAATATTTAGTTCCATGCTATTTGTATTTTTATGGCAGAAATATTTATTACAGTCCCCAGAGGAAAGATAAAGTACCTGATGATACTAAAAAGAGGAAGCCAGTAGAATCAATCTTGTGAAAATATAAGACATCAAAACCCATTTGGCTATATAAAGCAAGTTGAAATTCCATTTGTAGAAGTACATGCTTAAGCAGTCTTGATAGATGGAAGAACATGTGCAGGATAAGAAATGGCAGTGTTAAAGAATACGTTTTTTTAAAGATTTTATTTATTTATTTGAGAGGAAAGAGAGCACAAGCAGGGGAAGCGGCAGGCAGAGGGAGAAGCAGACTCCCCGCTTAGTGAGGAGCCCCATGCAGGGCTCGATCCCAGAATCCTGAGATCACGACCTGAGCTGAAGGCAGACACTTCACCGACTGAGCCACCCAGGTGCCCCAAGGATAATTTTAAGAATGAAGTCATGACTCTCATTCAGATATAAAATAAACACAAGTCAAAAATTTTATTTAACTCATTAGTTAATGAAGGACCAGTAAGACATTACAACTTACTCAAAGGAAAATTCAAAGAACCACACCTCTATAGACAAATAAAGAATGCTGAATATACTTACAGATAGAATGCAAAGCATCTTTCTCAAAAGATAGTACATTTAAACCTCTTAAGCCCCTGGTAATAAATAAAAGTAGTCCCTATCCCTGACTCACAAAAAGAAGAGATTTTCTTTGTTCTAAGAAGTCATTACTCTGAAGGATGAGAGAGAATCCTACCTAAGATTACTCAAGGACCCCAAATTTAAACTGAAGTGCTCACTTACAAAAAAATACATTGTTGAGTCAATAGTACATTTTAAAACAATGGGAATATTTTAAGACCTCCTTTCACTTGGCTTTTTAAATGAGGTTACTTTATTAACAATATTTTTAAACCCAAAAGTGTTTTGTAATTTATCTAAAGGCACAAATTTTGCTCTTCTCTGCCCTGAAGCAGTTTCTGCCCTCCTTTATGCAGATAGCTATGTTTAGGGAGTTTGTTTTTGCTTTCTTTTGTTTTGGTTTTGACCAATCATCTAATTTTTTCAAAAGGGACCATGATGTATGCCGAAAGATAACCCACAAAACTTGATTTTAGTTCTTAGTTTAGCTGTCTTACTATTTTAAAAAAAGGTCTGCTGAACCACATCTTTAAACAATCTTGGAATAAATGTACACAATTTGGAGTACACAAATTTGGTAGCATTTGAAAATCTTGTGTGTTTGTGTATGCATGTTTCTGAATACTACTTCAACTCCTGATTTTTTATGGTAAAGAGCATGCACAATGGCACAAATAAATTGCCATTTAGATACACAAATCACAGTTTGGGGGCATACAAAATTTTGTACATAAAAAAATGGAAATAACCCAGCAACCCGGATCTAAAAATATATCTGAATCATTAGGTTATGTACAGTGTTCTCACTTAACCATTCTCCATAACCTAAATTACTACTGACTATTACTGCTATTAATAACCTAAAATAATACTGACTATAAAAATCACCACACTATATGATATTGCCATCCCTACCAGATCACATCTAATAGGGAGAGTAAATAACATAAAAGAGGTGCTGTCCACAAAGGGCAAATCTTTAATTAGAGTTCATTTACATTCCTGTTATCTTCATTTGTAAATTTATTCACTGGAGTTTCTGAGAAGTAAAACTTCCAGTGGCCCAGAAATGCCCCCTAGGAGGCATTAGAATTTTCAGTACTCAGGTTTGGCACTGAACCAATGAGATCCTCTATATGCCCTCAACTTATTCATGCCAGGTGTGGGAGATGGGGGCCAATCTTCCAGTATTCTCCTATCTCCAAAACTGCTAGGCTTCTCCCAGAGGAATAGGACTAATAATCTACTCAAGACCAGAACCCCCATGAAATGACTCACTTTGAGTCCAAACCAGCCTCTGTCCTGAAGAACTCTTCAAGGACAAATTGTTTTGGAACACATCTGTTTTATTGAGGTAACACCATAAAGGGACTTGGCATACTACTCCCTAGGGTTTTATCGTAGCATAGGTTAGGGATTAAGATGATGACTGGAGTCAGTCTGCTAGAAGTCAACTACTGTCGCTCTAGCAGTTACTGGCTTTTGTGACCTTAGGTAAATTATCTAAACTCTTTGAACTTCAGTTTCCTCCTTTGTGAAATGGCAATGATCATTGTACCTACCTTATAGGATCCTTGTGTAAATCCAAGGAGTTAATACTTATACAGTAAACCAGAATAGTGCCCAGTACATAGTGCTACTCAATATTATCTACTACTACTATTGTTATTATTTATCATCATCGTTATTGTTATTATTATTCTCATTCCTCTCCATGACTGACCCATGTTCCTTAACCTTACAGATCTTCCAGAACAACTAGAGATGACTACTACAGATAAGAACATATTTACCAACATGCCTTGCCCCGATGTGAGCTAGGATACACCTTATAGGAGGCACTCTGGACAAACCTGAATGTCTTTCAATCCTATTCTACCCAAAATCCTGCTTCGTGACAAACAATTGAAAGTATCCTATTCCCACTTCAAATGCATAATTGGTACCCTGCCTTCTTGGCAAGTTTATAAAATGGAACTAAATCCAATAACTAATGTTATCAATGCTCCATTAAAATATATTTACCGGGTGCCTGGGTGGCTCAGTCGTTAAGCATCTGCCTTTGGCTCAGGTCATGATCCCAGGGTCCTGGGATCGAGCCCCGCATCAGGCTTCCTGCTCCGCGTGAAGCCTTCTTCTCCCTCTCCCACTCCCCCTGCTTGCGTTCCCTCTCTCGCTGTGCCTCTCTCTGTCAAATAAATAAAATCTTTAAAAAAATAAAATAAAATATATTTACCGAATGAAAAAAAAATTAACACATATTTATTGAAAACCTATTATATGTCAGTTACTGGAGATTCAAAGAAATTTAACCCACAGTTTCTTCCCTCAAAGGGCTTACAGTCTGGGCGCCTGGGTCGCTCAGTCTTTAAGCGTCTGCCTTCGGCTCAGGTCATGATCCCAGGGTCCTGGGATCGAGTCCCACATCGGGCTCCCTGCTCCGCGGGGAGCCTGCTTCTCCCTCTCCTACTCCCCCTGCTTCTGTTCCTGCTCTCACTATGTCTCTCTCTGTCAAATAAATAAATAAAATCTTAAAAAAAAGGGGGGGGCTTACAGTCTAGTGGAGAGAGGCAGATAAGCCCATGATTACCATACGGTGCATCAAATGCAGTTTTCCTATGAAATTTGCACTGGTTACCCTCATGCTTTTTTCCAGCTCTATCAGCCAAAGCAAGGTTCTTGGCAAAATAGTGAACGTAGGCATAGTTTGTCTTTGGCTCCTTCCCTTTCCCCCTAAGACATTCCCTTCCTCCTAGTCAGGAAGCCACTTCCTCCTCTAGGCAACTCTGAGTCCAGTTCTAGGATTGAGAACAGATGGTTATAATCCCAGCTGATATGTTTGTTGATAATAATTAAGGGGCAACAATAATTGCCCCTTTTGAGCATAAGAGCATTTTTGTAGGGAGCTCCTGGACCTACAACCCCATTTAAAGCTAAAGGAATGAGTTTCTACGGGAAGAATTTCAGGCAACTGGCTGAGACGAGAGAAGTCTCAAAGCACTGGCCAATTGTCATTCTTTAATCACAATTGTTTCTGCTCTATACCTATCTTTATTTTATTGCCTGTACTTTCTTCCAAGAGCTGTTTTCTCTAGTGTCCAAGTTCAGACCGATGAATGGATTGTAAAACTTTTCAGTTGGTTGCATTCTTGCTATATATATTATTGGGCAAGGGTTTGGAATACTCAGCCTTCAACCTTTTTTGCCCCATTCTGACAGTATGTTTCAAGCCCCCTTTTCCACCGAACTCAATTATTATGCTTCATATTCACCATAGAACTCCCACATCTTCTGTTAAATTAAAACATGCAAACCTTTAATGGGGAAAAGGAATATTTTATTTGTTAATGAAAAGACATGTTTTCCTCACAATGCCTTCTATTCAAAGGTTGGTGCTGTAGTATTGTTGTCTGCGTTTTTGTCCCACATACGAGGAGCAGGCTCTAACAGGCTAGCCCGTTATTAGAATTTATCTCTTTGCATGCATAAGAAGTTCATTCTTTTAGAAGTTAATCCTTTTCTTCTAAAAGGGACATACTATCTCTTTAGAAATTAATCAGTTTTTGCCTTCACATTTTGTCTTAAATTGCTGTGTAGCATTGTTCCACTTCTAAATCATTTGTCATAGCTAAATGGAGTTCCGTGAATTGCTGCAGCTGCCTGTAAGTGGGCATTTTCCTTTGGTTCATAGAATAGGCACTGTTTGCATTCTCTTTTCACAAACATTTTTTAAAGTTCCAATGACAGCATGAAAAGAAGACTCATTTGCCATTGGAATTCAAAGTTGAATGGGAAAGATGAAAATAAAATCATGTATATGTAAACGATGGCACCAAAGCACAAGAAAATCACTTACTTTATGAAATTCAAGAATTTCTGAATACTTAGCTGTAAAGTCTTTTTCCCCCCACTAATTTCATTCTAATTTTTAGTAGGACATGAACAACAGCTGTTCCTTTCTTTCTTGGAAAGCAGTTGGGAAGCAAATTTTATCAGGCATTCCTAAAAGAATTCAATTAATGCTCCAAAGCATTAACCAGATTGATTTTTTGCTCCGGTAATTTCCATTATGGTGAATGTCTGTAGCAAGCATCACTGGATGATGAAGTATACCTTTATTTGGAAGGCAGGAGTTAGAATGATATTTAGTCTATAATTTCTTTAGTCACAAGCAGTGGGGGAAATGCAGCAGGGGAGGAAAACAGTAGGAGAAAAATAAAAAGAATAGAATTTATGTTCATTTAGGTATAGTCAGTATCAACAAATGAAAGTCTGTCTTCAGAGACTATCTATTAACATTTACTTCTTCATTTGTGACACAAGAAGTGCCTGCAGCAAAGAAGAGATACTCTCCTAGCTCTCCCTTGTTTGGTTTTCAGATGATCTGGGAATGGTCTGCTTTTGTGAGATGGCAGCAAGACCCGGCCACATAAGTCTTCTTTGGTAGTTCAGAAAAGATTATGGATAGTTGCCTACAACCAATCAGTATTCCCAACACAGAGAAGCAGGCCTTAAAATCATAGAACCCTAAGACTGGTAGGACCCTAAAAGTTGTCTAAGCCAATCTCCCACCTGATGTTTACGTATTCTACAACATCTTGATAAGTGATTGTCCAATGCATACACCTCACAGTACCAATGATCCAATTCTCGCAAGCTTTTTTTTTTTTTTTTTTTGACAGAGAGAGAGAGATAGTGAGAGCATGAACACAAGCAGGGGGAGTGGGAGAGGGAGAAGCAGGGAGCCTGATGCAGGGCTCGATGCAGAGCTCAATCCCAGGACCCTGGGATCATGACCTGAGCCAAAGGCAGACGCTTAACAACTGAGCCACCCAGGCGCCCGCAATTCTCACAACCTCTTGCCATGACCAATTTACTCAACTCCATGGTTGCAAACTACTAGAAGGTCTTCTGCCCAAAAAGGAACAACAATGAAGAAGCAGCTTTTCGAGGCAAGACCTATCAATCTTCCAGTGATGGATGTGAAAGATAATAATTTCCTCATTTTGCCCCCACCCTAGATTCCCATGTTTGTAGCCTCAAATATGAAGAAATTGCATTTTCTCTCCTTATCTATTTGGCTCTAATATATATTTGTCACTAAAGTGTATAGCTACTAATGAGCATGCTGTTCTAATGAGCATGCTGTTCCAATAATTTCTTAAATTAGTGGTTCAAAGTATGCATGAGTCCTTCCCTATAAGTATGCTAAAAATGACTTGCAAATAGGTTAATATTAACAACAAATAAATAATATTAGATACAAGTAGGAAAATTTTTGACATTAACAGAATAAAGTACTTAGTATAAGAAAGGGGGTTATGAAATGCATAGAATAACCAGAATGCCAAGGTGTACCTCTTAGATAATTAGGAGTTATAAACTTGTTGTTAAAGTCAATTTCTCCTTTCAGACACCACTCTTCTTCAGCTACACCTTAGGTACATAATCCCATTTTCCTGCCCTTTATCTAATTCATGTTTGTGTACCAAACTAGAGCTATGTTTAACTTGTTACTAAAGTTTCCTTTTTTTGTTTTTTGTTTTTTTTTTTCAATAAAGACCTAGTTTTACTTGCACATTTTTCACAAGCATCAAATAGTGGGTGATCTTTCAAGCTTGAACAGTAACAGTTGTATCGCTGAGGAAGGACTTCTTGTTTCAGATGGTCTAGATAATGATTTACAGCTATTTTTGGTAATTCTCAAAATGACAGCTCCTTGAATTTTTCTGTGTGCAGAAAAATTTGCTGGGCTGGCATTTTTCAGACCCTGGGAGGTTCATCCCAATTCTCAGCATGTGGGAGCAAGGGAATGCTCTGAAATCTTTACTCCAGAGGGAACTGACCTGTCCCCATTTTCTTGTGATACATGTGAATGTTTGATGAGGTTTCCCTAGATGTCTGTGGCCTCCTGAGGCCTGGAATTTGTGGGCCAGGGCTAACCTAGGAGCTGGGTGAAATTACTTATAGGCCTTGGGCATTCCAAGACCAAACCTGATAAATTGACCTATAATGATAGTTTAGTTCCTCTAAAGAAAATGAACAATACTTCACAACATCTATCTTTATACAGTACTCAATAAATGGTTGTTTAAAAGGAGAAAGGATGCTAAAAGGCAATAAAATAAGAATTAACAGCATTTTAAATTTTTGAGCATTATCAGAAAATACATGTGAGTGCCATGGGCTGTTGGAAACCATAAACTGAGGTAAAAAAACAAAACCATAAACTGGTGTGTATATATATATAAAGATATATACATCTTTACTATATATACATATATATATAGTAAAGAAATAGTAAAAGAGGAAGTAGAAGAAAGAACACAAGAGACAAGATAGGAATGAGGTAGAAAGAAGGTTTTTTTAGAAAGAAGGTAAGAAAGTGTATTTAATATACCTTTTAATCATTTCCTTATTCAAAGATCTTCAGTGGATCTTCAGTACCTACAGGGTAAATTCCAGCATCCTAAGCTGATATTTAATGTGTTCCATGATCTATTTAGAGCTCACCTCCCCAACACATGCCCTCTTTATTTATGGAATTTTCCCAGAATATTCCTTTGGGTTTCTTATCTTCTTTTGTCTTTGTCCCTGAGGAAAATCCTGTGTTCTTTAAGACACAGCCTTGAGGACTAAGAAGTTTTATACAAATAGCATTTATGAACCTTGGTCTTTACCATATTTACTTTAGACTTAGCATTTTCTAAAATGCCTCCCTCAGATAGTACTCCACATAACAGCAGTGGTGAATTAGGGGTGGCTTATTCTAGGAATTCTGACTCTAATGCCATCAAATATTTGTATCCTAGGAGTTCTGTACGTGGGTTTTTTTTTTTTTTTTTTTTTACAGGTTATAGAATTTAGATAATTACAAAACTACTCTTCCCACTAATTTTCATTATGCTACCAACTTCTGCCAGTGGAAATGTGTCACACAGGTAGAACTGTGTCTTCACTTTACTAAACTCTTCAACTTTGGGAGATTTTTCTTACTCATTTTTTCCAAAGACTCTATTTTGCTAGAAATCGGCATCCAGCTTTTACTGAAAGCCTTTAGAGAATCTTCCCATGCCAAAGTTATTTGAAAAAGAGTTTCTATTTTTTCATCATGATAAGGAATGTTGAGTTTAAAAGATTTAATAAAAGCAATAAGACTGGAGCATTTCTACCAGAATATATGAAAAATCACATTTCCAAGAGCTGGGATAAAAAGACCACACTCCTTTTTTTTTTTTAAGATTCTATTTATTTATTTGAGAGAGAGTCAGAGATAGCAAGAGAGAGCACAAGCTGGGAGGAGAGGGAGAAGCAGGCACCCCTCTGAGCAGGGAGCCCGACACAGGGCTTGATCCCAGGACACTGGGATCATGACCTGAGCCAAAGGTAGATGCTCAACTGACTGAGCCACACAGGCACCCCAAAAGACCACACTCTTATAGAGCAGTAAAAATTAAATTCCTGCAGATATCCAAATTTAAGTGCACATTTGTCTTTAGCACTCACCTGCATGTGTGAAGGGAGATGTATCTTACAACTCTGTGGGACTTTACATATAAACAGCTCCTAGGAGAGATAGTTACAAAGAGAAACCCAAGAAAACACTCAACACTTGGGTATTCAAGTGTATTCAAGTGTAACTCAATGCACACTTGGGTATTCCAAGACCAAAGTCAGTAAGTTGAATCTGTAACACCAGCTCAGTTCCTATAAGGAAAATTAACAAAAATTTCTGCAACATCATTGTACTCTAAGGAGCCAATCTTATCTTTAAAAAAAGTTATACTTTAATTAATCCCTAAGAACTAAAGGGACAGCTATAATTAATTTTCATTTAGTACAAAAACCTTACATTACAATATGCAGAAATGAAATTTAGCAAGATGGCCACCAAAATCATTATTTATGAAACTTTGCAGATTACAACACTTAGGCCTCATGTGGATCATTCACAAGTAGCCTGCAGTCCTCCAGGCCCTATATAATTCCTGCACTTGAATATTTTGTGAGCATAAGGTCTATAGTAGTCATATCAGACTTGGGTAATGCATGATCCAAAGTGCCTCCACTAGTGGAACCAAAGACGTGCTAAGAGAATTGAAAGAGAAAGGGGCTTCTGGGCATGAAAACACAACTTACTCTGGTGTTAAATGAGGTCAAGGAGTAGTATATCAATGTACTGGTGTAGCTATTTCCAGATTTGTTGAACTCTGGGGATTGATTCCTTCTGATTCTGGCCACTCCAAGTACATGTCATTTCTAGTAGTTCCTTTATCACTGCAGTCAAAATATTCTGGCTGTATTGAAATAAACTTTGTTCACAGATTCTCCCTAGCCTCCAGCACCATACCTTGGTTCATTTTGTTTCCTCTTCCTGGGAAGTCTCTTCCCTTCTGCCTGTCAGATATACCACCCGTTTTTAAGGACTAGCTTAAAACCCAACCCCCTTCCAAGCCCAGCTAGTATCTTTAAAGTGATGATTCTGAACTCTAGATCTGACATCGTACTAATGTCCGTATTGAGTAGGTCCCTGGCAGTCGGTACTACCTCTTGTTCTTTTTGTTGAGGTGATTTTTTCCGTCTTGTCATTTTGTGCAGAGGAGAATAGATTAATGAGAGAACAAAATGCTAGCAGAGTAACCACGTCCCCAGAAAATATACTCTAAACAAATCAGAAAAGACCTTCCAGAAAGTGGTCGCTTTTCTGATGAGAGAGTTGTTGCTCTTCTTCTCTTCAATCTCCTGTTGAGTTTGTAGGTGTTCAGAATGGTTTGATCCCTATCCAGCTGAATTCCTGAGAGGAGACGAAATCCAGGTCTCCTACTCCTCCGCCATCTTGCTCCGCCCAGCCCCAACCCCCTTCCTAAAGCCCTCCACAACTGCCAATCTCTGGTGATTCCTGCATCTTTTAAATTCCAACATCCTTTTCTTTTCTTCAGTATTTATTGTCTTGTTTATCTGTAAATTTTTTCTATGTAAATCTTTTTTATCCAGCTACATTATACTATTCTTAAACACAGAAATTATGTTTTGTAATGCTTTGTGTACCAAACATTGCCTAACATACTACCTATCCTGGTAGATATACATTAAATATCTGTTGACTAGTTGATATTATCTATTACTTTCATGCCAATTTACCTGTTATGCTGTTTCTCAAAGAAAAAAACAAAAAACAAAAAAACATCTCATAGATCCAAATTTGGAAACCGCATTCTGAGCTACTTTACAAAGCTTTCATTTGTGCAGTCACGACATCATGTGTCAATAAGTGCATGTTGGTCCTGGAATTCATGGCAATCCTTCGTTATTAGGGAATATTCAAGATGGTCAAGATCTTAATTTTTAGAAACTGTTGGTAAGATTCTAAAAAAAAAATATTAAAATCCTCATAAAACTCTCAGATCCTAGAGAATTCTACTGAAGTATTCCTCCCTATGAGAAACACTATTTTAATAAACTCGACTACTCTGAACTGTGGAATTAAAAGAAAATCATTATGGTCATTATGACAAAATATATTCAAAGCCTTAAAAATATATGTATTTTTGATTGTTCAGTTTTACTTCTGGAAAACACATTCTGAATAAATAAAGATGTACACAAATAGCTACAAGGATATTTGTTATAGAACTAAAGTATAGGGGCGCCTGGATGGCTCAGTTGGTTAAGCGACTGCCTTCAGCTCAGGTCATGATCCTGGAGTCCCTGGATCGAGTCCCGGGATCGAGTCCCGCACCGGGCTCCCTGCTCAGCGGGGAGTCTGCTTCTCCCTCTCCCGCTCCCCCCTCTTGTGCTCTTTCTCTCTCTCTCAAATAAATAAAATCTTAAAAAAAAAAAAAAGAACTAAAGTATAATATGCAAAAATATTTAAAAACCTAAATAACCAAAAATAGGTGATTGGCCAAATAAATTGTACAACATACAAGGGAGCCATTAAAACGTGTGCTATACAAGAATATTTAATGAAATGGAAAGATGATATCAACATATTGTTACATGAAAAAAGAAGTTTTAAATATAATTGTATATCAGAGCACCTGGGCGGCTCAGTCAGTTAAGTGTCTGCCTTTGGCCCAGGTCATGATCCCAGGGTCCTGGGTTCAAGCCCCATGTGAGACTCCCTGCTCAGCAGAGGGTCTGCTTCTCCCTCTCCCTCTGTCACTCCCCCTGCTTGTGCTCTCTTGCTCTCTCTGTGTCAAATAAATAAATAAAATATTTAAAATATATATATATATGTATGTATGTGTATAATTGTATTTTTAAAGTACTGGAAAATAAACTTCAAATGTTGATTATGATATGAAATAATCATATTTACAGATTTCCAAATTTTCTACAGTGAAAATGTAGTATTAAGGTATTAAAATTTTAAGTAAATATCTAGCCAGTACCTCAGAATTACTCATTAGGGTCACATAACTGATAGCCAAGAAAAATATATTATGTAAACTTCTTTTTTTTTAAGTAGGCTCCATGCTGGGCGTGGAGCCCAACGCAGGGTTTGAACTCACAATCCTGAGATCAAGACCCAAGTTGAGGTTAAGAGTCAGACGCTTAACTGACTGAGCTATCCAGGTGCCCCTTTTATGTAAACCTCTGAATTAATCACAGGACAAACTAAATAAAGGATCTCACATCTTGATGATTTCTTTAGGAAAGTGAATGAATGTCATATGGCTACAGCCAACCAATGAGATAAGATTGTAGGAAGAATATTACTTCCCAGCATTGTTTGTGCCTCACAGCTCTTACTTATTTTTGTTTGTAGGTCCATGGAAAGTGTATGTGTAAGCACAACACAGCAGGTACCCACTGCCAATACTGTGCACCATTATACAACGACCGCCCCTGGGAGGCAGCTGATGGCAAAACAGGATCTCCTAAAGAGTGCAGAAGTGAGTACCAAGCCCACAAGACTAAAAGCCTTCTTTGTAAACTATCGGTGGACTCCGAGTTGTCTCTAGAAACACAATATAAAGTGGTGGGTGACAGGCACTGTAACCTACACAAATAGCCCATATCACTGCTCACTATGACCTCAACCATTGGAAGCAGTCACTGCTTGCAAAGTTGCCAATATGACTATTTTGCCAACAATGTGTTGCCCATTTTCTTGGACACTTTGCAGGACCAGGATCTAAGCACTGTTCTTGAGAAGTTGACATAATAAAAACATGGCTAGACACAAGAGCAACTGAGGATTATGGCATACAATTACCCTCGAAGCTGAGATATCGAATTATAGCATGATTGATTGAATGAGAGAAATTCAGTTCTCAAAACAACCCTGAAAGCAAGCAGGTGGTGTTAATCCCACTTTAGAGATCAGGAAATTGAGGCTCAGTAAGATTAAGTAACTTGCCAAAGTTAGTAAATAATAGTCAGGACTTGATCCCAGCTCTTCAGTCTCCAAATTAAATGTTTTTTCCGTAATACCATAGTGCCCTTCTTTTCACTTACGGTACCTGAAATGACAAATTGGATTTGAAATTAAGCCAGTTAATCAAGAATGAGACTGCATTACTAGGGCTAACTTCGGGTTTGAGGTTGGAGATTAGATAAGAGGGTAAAAAATACGGGAATACAGACCATTTTTTTCTTCACAATTCAAAATGTTCAGAGAAATACACATGTCCATAACAATGTTTATACTCACAAACTTCAGTTTGACAAGGATTTAAAGGCAAGTACTGTCAGTAACATTGTGGGAAGTCTCCTCCCATACATAATTTGGAATCCTAATTGATTTATTTTAGTTTCTAGGAAATGTAAAGGATTTCCTCTAAGCATAAATTTTAAATTGTTTTATATTATGCTTTTTAAAGATTATGAGTCTCGTCAAAATATCATAACATGTCAAGGAAACAATGAAAAAACAATAGCACAAACACAGTTGACCTCCAGGAAAAAGTCTGGATTCTTATTCTAAATCACTCATCAAGAGAATCTAAAGAATTTCTCCTAAATTCCTAGAGTGCCATTCTGCTCTTTCCACAGACACCAACTTGTGTATCTAAATACATATAGAACACGGGGACTTGTCACTTGGTGCTATTGATAATCTTATAAATGCCTTTGAGAAATTGTTACAAAAGAAACAATGCAAACCTCTTCTACAAAAAAACAAAAAACAAAAACACAAAAAACCTAGGCTTCTACAGGAGACTGTCTTGTACTCACCAGTAAGTACATCAATAGCTGAGGAATAGTGCTTCATGAAAGACAAATCAATCTACCTGCCAAGCTACTAACCCCTGTCCCACTACAAGGTTCCTTCGAGGCTCATTAGAGAGCATGAATTCAGGCCTGTATCTGCAATATGAATTTTCATTTTCAAATAACGTCTGACAATGTAGAGTTTTCTAAGCACGGTCAGGGGACCCACAGTGATGACATACTGGTCCTTGGGACGCAGCAGGAATGGAAATGGTAAAGTATTACTGTCAAAAAGGGAAAAAAAATGGGTAGCCACTCAAATAGTCTTTCCAAAATAAGTGTCAACCCCAGTTGCTAAGGAAACAGTCATATCTCTGCCTAAGAAGACAGATCTACGCTTTGCTAACCTTCAGGCATATCTTAAAACTTAATTTTTTTAAATTTGAATTTTTTAAATTTTTTAAATTAAATTAAAGCCTCCGCCTTTTTATATGCTGTTTTGATTCTTGTACTGTGAAAATGTGCACTATTTAAAAGGCTAAAAATCAAATTAAAAACTAACACTGTATGTTAATTATATTTGAATAAAAAAAAATTAGCAATCAGCTTACCCTATTTTTAAGTGCCTGAATATTAAAGAACTTGTTGTTTTAAATGATTTGTTTTCCCTCCCATGCCTTTTTCCCCCTCAGCCTGCAAGTGCAATGGGCATGCGGATGCCTGTCACTTTGACATTAATGTGTGGGAGGCATCAGGTAATCGTAGTGGTGGCGTCTGCAATGACTGTCAGCACAACACAGAAGGTCAGCATTGCCAGCGATGTAAGCCAGGCTTCTACCGGGACCTCCGGAGACCCTTCTCTGCTCCAGATGCTTGCAAAAGTAAGTGAACTAGTGATTACTAGGAAAAAAAAAAAAAAAAAGCTTGACTTGTACAAAAGAGATGCATCTTGCCATCCTTCATACGCTGGTCCATGGGAGAGAGGTCATGAAATTCTCAGACAGTACACTCACACACACACTAGTTCATTTCTTCATTGATAAGAGGCATGAATTTTTAACTTGTTAGGTGAAAAGAGTATAATATTCATAAGAGTAATCTCTTTTATCACTCTGCACGAAGTAAAATTGTTTCCTGTAGCACCACATTTGGGAAAACAAGATGACAAATAAAAGAGAAAAAAACGATGATGGAGAGGGAGATATGTTTAAAATTATCTTAAGGGGCAGCTGGCTGCCGTGGTTTGTAGAGCATGTGACTCTTGATCTTGGGGTCATGAGTTCAAGACCCACGTTTGGTGTAGAGATTACTTTAAAAAAAAAGTATGTGAAATTTTCTTAAGACTAAATATATGAGTAGGACGTAGGCAATAAGCAGACTCAAACCAATGAAATAAGGAGTGGTTATCTGTATTTGGGTGACTCCAGCTTTCATCTCTGCAGTGAATTTGAACACCTGAAAAACCACAGGTTTTGGTGTCATTATGAATACACTTCGGCTGACACTGCCCTTATGTACCCCTGTATCGTAAGCTAATTTAGAACATAACAATAATCTCCTACTCATCCCCCAAAATACTAAATTCTTATAGAATGGATTTTGCTTTTTTGTTAGTATAGTTCCAAGAGGTTTATATGAAAAAAGAGTAGAATTTTAACAGATCTGCTCAATTAATGAGACATTATCTAAAACGTGACCATGAAGGGTACAGTCGGAGCTTCAGAAGATGTCCAGTGTGGATGAATAGCTCATCTAACTACATGAGTAGTTATACATCTATCAACTCAGAAATTATTAGATGACAAAAAACACTCAAGATTGTTAATGGAGATTGATGAACATGCACTTCCTTTCCCCACCAAGGACTCCATGTTCTAGCTCAAAAACAGTGACAGGAAGGGAGCAATACAATGGGAAATAATCATTTAAAATCTTGTTTTTTTTTAATTTAAAGGAAAAAATCCTGTTGCTCTTGAAAAATACATATTGTTAACATCAGACAGGTGATATCTACATGAAATTTGAGTGGGCTTGCTTGTTACAAGCTTTCTCTCAAATTGTAGAAGACAGAGGTGGCCCAGCTCACTTTCAACATTGAGCTCAAAATTTCTATCTACATCCTAATATTTCTCTGAGAATTCTGTTTTACTCTTGCTCCTTGTCTGTACTCAAACTTTCATTTTAATAGGTTTTGAAAAGATCTAGAATAGAAGCTTTCCCTGCTCCTTATGGCTGTGTGACCCTATGCCAGCTATTAAAGCTGTTTGGACTTTGATATTTTTTCTCCCTGTAGAGCTGTAATGAGAACTATATAAGATAAAGTATGTGAGGGGCACCTGGGTGGCTCAGTCAGTTAAGCATCTGCCTTCGGCTCAGATCATGATTCCAGGGTCCTGGGATAAAGCCCCTTTCCCCTGGAGTCATCAGGCTCCCTGCTCAGTGAGGAGTCTGCTTCTCCCTCTGTCTCTACCCCACCACCCCACCCCACACCCGCCGTGTACTCTCTTGCTATCTCTTTCTCTCTCAAATAAATAAATAAAATTAAAAAAAAAAAGATAAAGTATGTGAACTGTTTAGCACATTGCCTATTATAGTAAGCCCTCAAGAAATGAAAACTAGTATTAAAACAACTATTATTGTCGTATATGATAGAAGGTGGGAAATAATATTACAGAGTCTCTACTCTTTATTGATCAAAAATACCTGTGTCAAAGGTAATTACTTCTTTAAAATCCACAGGACCTTAGGGAATAAACTAAAGACTTCTTAACCCCAAGGGCTGAATGAAGGGTCTGCTTATAAAATTGCTTAGATTCACAATATATTCAGTCCTAATACCATTTTCTCCAGGATATATT
Organism: Mirounga angustirostris; assembly: GCF_029215605.1. NCBI lineage: Eukaryota > Metazoa > Chordata > Mammalia > Carnivora > Phocidae > Mirounga > Mirounga angustirostris. The sequence continues at coordinate 24,988,785 of NW_026991713.1, forward strand.
TAAATAAATAGAGGGGTGTGTGGTTGTCCCAGTCAGTAAAACATATAACTCTTAATCTCAGGGTCGTGAGCTCAAGCCCCAAGTTGGCCATGGAACCTACTAAAATAATAATAATAAAAAAATAAAATAAGATTTAAAAAAAAAGGGCACCTGGCTGGCTCAGTCGGTGGAGCATTCGACTCCTGATCTCGGGGTTGTGAGTTCAAGTCCCACGTTAGGTGTAGAGATTACTTAAAAATTAGATCTCAAAAAAAAAAAAAAGATAGATAGATAGATATAGATAGATAGATATGTGTATTGCATATCTTCAGACCACTAGTAGAAATGTCTAAAAACGAGAATGTACTAACTACCAAGCAGATAAAATAGGAAAGGAAGTTAATTTATCATTAAGTGACTTAGATACATAAGGTAACTATCTTGTAGGACAACAGGCAACGTTTTCCCAAAATACATTTTCAAAGATACAATTAAATAGCATTGACTTGAAACAGTATGTTGTACAATGTACCTAACTTACATATTTGTTCATTCAGTCATCCAATGGATATATATTGAGTGCCTGTTATGTGCCAAGTGTTTGGGATACATCAGGGAACAAAAGAAAGTTCTCTAACCATTAAAAACAGAAATAGAAAAGGTTTATTGGCAGACTTGGAGCCAAGATAAATACCTTTTTTAATTTTTGTTTTGTTTTCTCTTTGTTACTGTGCTATGTTCAAGCTATGGCTCATATTCTTACAAAATATAAAAAGGTTGACAGCTCTAGCTGTTGATATCCTAGAGAGCTTACTACTTCAGAATTTTATAAAAAGAATATGAAAAGGAAGATTAGTTAAAAGGTGACTCCTTGTTAATGGTCACTACTTACATAACTATTCCAGAGACTTGTACAAAAAAAGAACTTACAAGTTCTGGTCCCCAAACTACTCTATGAAAACATAAGCAAAATGTGAGACTGTAGCTAAAACTAGCACATAAGAGAGACACAGTCTTTTCACAGTGTTTAGGTATATGTGGTGTAAATGTATGTATGTATGTATACATATATTTATGTAGGCAAATAGTGTGTATATGTGTGTGCATGTATGTTAGATCACACAAGTATCAGTATTGTGTTAGAGTGTATGGAGGAGAGCTCATAAGAGGAGCAATTAACAAGAGTTGAGTGTTTTGAGTTTTGATGTAAGACCTGAGACCTGAAGTTTAATAGGAATCAACATAACATGGGTAAGGGTATTCCGTCTGGAGAAAAAAAAAACAGTGCCAAAAAGGAACAGAAGGAAGAAAGAACATGACATATTCTGAGAACTGAAAAAAATGCAGAATGACCATAGAGGCAAGAAAGAAGGGGGAAAGGCAAGAAAAGGTAAAGGAATGAGAGTAGTAGGAAAGATGGGTGGTTGGCTGGAGATGTCCTCATCTTGGACATCTCAGTCAGTGAGATGGAGCTGATTGAACTACCCACAAGTAGTTGATAATCAGCCAATAAATATCAGTTAGCATAATTTTCCTGGGCCCTGCCAAGTTGATATTTATAGGCATTATCTAAGTATTAGAAGACCAAAAGCACCAAAGCCATTTCAGTGAAAACTCCCATCAAGACCACATTAATATATTTTTTTTAAAAAGAAACATTATAAGGTAATTATAACAAATTTTTCTGAATTAGTTCCTCAACACTTTAAGTTGTCATGAGATTCTGAAAGACTTGAAGATAGGAACTACTATTAATGAGTCAAACTGCTAATCACCCCTAAACAAATACCTTTGTGGTATTTAATGTACCAAGTAAGGAAGTTATGAAAATAACTGATACCAATTTAGTCCTTTTAGCATAATTTGTAGGAGGTAGATGGATTAGTGGGGAAGATCTGTGTTTCCTTCTTTCCTTCTCTGGACAGCATCCTGATCCACTGATTAGACAGCTGAGGAAGGCACATCTCCATTCATTCTATGACTGTTCCAGCATATGTGTGGGACAAGTTGTCTGCATCAACTTCCCTAGCATGGATTTCTTTACTGGCACCTTCTTTCAGAATATTATTCTTTTTGTTCTTCTCTTCCCTTTTCTGAGCCAGGGGTAACTCCCAACATTTATTAGAACATCTAATCCTTTTCCCCCTATCTTCACACTCTCCGTAATATATTATTTGATTGACAATATGTTTAGCAGAGTTTTTTCATTTTTATTTAGCAATATTTTCATATTATTGACCACCTCCTTAACAGATGTGTCTATGTGTCACCTTCAGAATTATTAATTCTTTTTTTTTTTTAAAGATTTTATTTATTTATTCGACAGAGAGAGACATAGCGAGAGCAGGAACACAAGCAGGGGGAGTGGGAGAGGGAGAAGCAGGCCTCCTGCCGAGCAGGGAGCCCGATGCGGGACTCGATCCCAGGACCCTGGGATCATGACCCGAGCCGAAGGCAGACGCTTAACGACTGAGCCACCCAGGCGCCCCAGAATTATTAATTCTGATAATAAAGTTTATGATAAATAAGTTAGTGTACCTAACATTTTATTTTTATAAAGATTTCTTTATTTATGAGAGAGAGAAAGAGAGAGAGATATAACGTGCACAAGTGGGGGAAGAGGCAGAGGGAGAAGGAGAGGATCTCAAGCAGACTCCCTGATGATTGCAGAGCCCAATGTGCGGCTTGATCCCAGGACCCTGAGACCATGACCTAAGCCAAAATCAAGAGTCAGATGCCTAACTGACTGAGCCACCCAGGGGCCCCTGTACATAACATTAATGTTACAGTGTACCAGATTTCATGCTAGATGCTGATAGAAATATTGCTGTAACTAGAACTTTTCTCCCCATTAGTTCCCACTTTTCTTTTCTGAAGAAGGTAGTATCAGGAAAACATGTCAATATTATGATACGATATTAAAAAATTTAAACTATCTCAGTGTGTGTTTATATCAACATGTACAATGTTATTCAAAATAACAATTTTATTATATTTATTCTACTGTGCTTACCAAGGCGGAAAAGTAACCTGCTACTCAGCGTGTGGTCCATAGACCAGCCCCATTGGCATCATCCAGTTGCTGATTAGAAAATGCAGAACTTCTTATCCCATCCCAGACCTACTGAATCAAATATGCACTTTAACAAAATTCCCAGGTGACTGTATCATACTAAAGTTTAAGATTGCTTCAGAATGCTTTTCTTTTTTTTTTTTAAGATTCTATTTTTAAGTAATGTCTACACCCAACATGGGCTAAAGCTCACAACCCCAAGAACAAGAGTCACATGCTCTACCAACTGAGCCAGCCAAGCATCCCCAGAATGCTTTTCAACAAAGGTTAAATGCATCTTAGCACTACTCTACAGTTAAGCTGGCTAGAACATCTCACTATTCCCTGAGCATCCAAATTAACCAAGATTTGCATTTCTATTTGTGTGCATAGGGACTTAGAATTTATAAAAATGAATTACATAGAGATTTACTGAGAAAAAATGGTATCTGGATAAATATGTTTCCATAGTGTAACATTTTCCAAAGTTTGATTCATGGAACACTAACTTCATGAGATGTCAATAGGAATTAGATAAGGAAAATTTTTTTCTATGACCTTCAAATTTAAGAACTGGTGAATCAATCAAAGATTTCTTTCTTCAGGGTTTCTCAGAGCATTTAATATGCTAATGTTCATTCTACACTTCCTATAAAGCTTTGAGGTATCTCTCAAATTTAACCAAAGAACACTTTTCTTACAGAGTTTCATGTGGGACCTGTGTTCTACAGAACACACTGGAAAATACTGCTATTGTAGAGTGACAAATCTATATGACGACTTCACTTGGGAAGACATATCCTAGAAGATTCCTTCTGTATATTTGTTCCTCATTTCTAAGTGCTAGAGCCTACAATTGTATATCAAGGAAATAATAAACCTTACATTTCTATCAGTGGAATAATCACAAACATAATGGTAATTAAAGCTGGGCAGTCTAGTCTGTTGGATTGCCAGGGATGATTTATGAAACCATCTCTCCCTTACTTCCTACTTAATATCTTCTCAGGAGTTTGGAACCATTGAAAGCCTGAAGCAGCAGCCCAGACAAAATTTACTGGAAGTATAAATTATGCCCCAGTTTAGCTCAGGAAACACTAATTGAGTATCTCCTCTATGTCGGGCACTGTGGTAAAGCACTAGGTCTGTAAAGATGAACAGGTCTTCCCTAAAAGACCTTTAATTTTAAATGGGGACAAATGTAAGTAACAGATTATTTCAATACACTGTGGTGATGATGATGATATAATAAATAATAGCTGACATTTGTTGAGTGCCTACTAGTCTCTGTTTACTCTTCAAAAGGCTGTATATGTATTAACTCATTTAATTTTCACAAAAGCTCTTTGATGTTGGTACTATTATCATTCCCACTGTATGAGCAAAATGCAATGAAAGAGATAACAGCGAGTGTCTTAGAGAAAGTGTAGGGTAGGGTGAAAGCAATTAAGGGAAGACTTCCCTTGAAGAGATGCCTTTGATACTTCTTTGGGGATTGTTTTTATTTTTTCCTCTAAAAGTACAAACACAGTGTCTGTCCTACTTCTTAATCAATGATTGCCTTTGTTGACTTTAATGAGTTGATCTAGAAAGTGAAATGAACTCATGTTATTCTTCCTCATAGAATACATTTAATAGAATACTTACCTGGACACATTATTCCATTCAAGTATCAGTGACATAAATCTTGGGACTGTGTTCACAGTTAGCTCTTTGCCAAATAAGCCAAGGATTTATTGGCACCATTGATGTTCCAGGCTATTTATTCCCTCCCACTCTCCTGACAAGCACTTTGCTAAATGCTATTGTCTTTATGTATACATTTTTAATTGATGGTCATAAATTCATCAAACCTGAATAAGAAGAGCTCTAAACCAAATCTACTGGCCAAAAGATTTATTCCTGTGAGTAATTAAATCAACTCTATTCTCACTTCCTCTTTATTCCAGCCTTAAGCAGAACCAACTGTGGGACCCAAACAATCAACTACACATTTCCCTAGCCAAGAAAGCACTTCTGAGGATTCCAGAGATGTTTGTTTTTTTAAGGCTAGTAGAGATCATTGAAACTAAATTTATTTCTACAACTCAGAAAAAAAAATGTAAAGGACAGTGCATTTAAGGTCTGTAAACACAAGGGAAAATGTGAATCTTTCCAGCTGAATCCAGGGCTGAGAGCAGAATGGAGGCTCAACCCAGTTGGTTGCTAAGGTAAAGAAGTAAAAGGGAAAATATAATTATCACTGTGTACTAAGATACTTTGAGGAATACTATCTTTCTGTTTTAGAAGAGCAGTCTCTTTTAGAGTAACTTACTTAAAATCTTGAATGTCACTTATGTACCAGTTGGTACCTAAGTAGATTTTCCTTTGGCAGACATATTAAAAATGTGAGAATAACCCCACTGAACAGTAGCGTGCTAGCTTTCTAGGGTGGGGAAATGCCCTGATTTGTAGCATTGGCCAATTTCTATGGTTTAAGTATTCCCCCCAATTTCAAACTATCAGCTCATTTTTCAAATCGTGAACTCAGATAGACTCAGACTCTACACCACAAATGGAATGGTTTCTCTCCTTTGAATGAAGTCTTGCCTCTTTCTCTGATCTCAAGCACTGCTCCAATCTAGTCATTAGTTCCCAAACCCATCAATGGATCAGAATCACTTGCAGCACTTACTGAAAATATGAATTCTCAGAGCCCTTCCCTAGCTCTTCTGAATCAGAATCTCCAACAGAAACTGAGGGCAGAAATCTGCATTTTTTTTTTCCCTAAAAAACATCATTGGTGATTCTGATCCAGCCTTTTGGTCCCCTGGCCAGCATTTGAGAACCATTACATATAACATTGTTTCTAGTGTGAGCTCTACTCACTTCCATCCTTGGATGAAAGATTTTGAACTAATAATCATCTATAACTTAATCTACTCACTGACTTAGCCATATCTCTGACAGAAAATCCTAAAGGATTACTAAAACTCTGGCTAGACATTTTCCCTGACTCAATGATAGATATAAACGCTCATAAGCATTCACGTTACTTATCTTTTCCACTGAAGAATGTCTAACTTAGAACCTCTGCTTTTCTCAAAAAGAAAAAAAATTTCTGGCAGAATTCTAAGATGTCTGTTTTTCATGTAACAGTTTCAAAATAAATACCTAGCAATTCCGTTCAGAGAATTCCCTCTTATTCATAGTATATAAATTGATTTACCATAAATACCTCATATTTTAAAGTGCATTATTGTGTAATGAGACTGGAATTTATAATAAAATTAGCTTACCATTACACTGACAATTTATTTTTACTTCTGCATTCACATACTTCAGAACATAGCACTACTATAGGTATGTTATTGTGTTGGATTAAATTATCATTGACTGTAGTTCTTCATGAAGCTCCATTTTCCCCCCAACCCCGTTTTGACACCAAAGAATATCTTAAATGTTAGATGCATGGGAAATTGGGTGTGGAATATTGACAGCTAGCTAGCTATTCCATGACACTTCTCTACAGAAAATTTCTCATGCTTTAATAGAACACATGGTTTGAAATGATGTTTGAAGAAACACTTTATAGAACAAAATTAGCTCTCTTTTTTTAGGAAACAGCCAGTTAGTTCCTTTACAATAAGTTTATTGACTTTTATGTTGTGACATATTTTTAACTATTGCATAGTCTCTCTCCATATTTAAAGAAAAATCAGCAAATGGAAAAGAAAGCAGGATTTATTCCCTGTCAAAGTAAACAACTTCTTGAAAAACTGACATGCCCTTCCTTCCTCCCTGGTGGGCCAAAATAAATGTAGTCAATTGCCTTTCAGCAGAGAGTGAATAAAAATAAACTTGGTCCTTTTGCCCCAAAACCTAAACCAAGTGTTTACCAAGATACTATTTTGTTACTTGGTTACCGTTACCCTGCCTAGCCAGCTATCTCTGTAAACAGTTCTATCATCCATCCAAATCTATCTCTTTTATTTTTTTCTTCTTGTTTTTTTTTTCTTCTTCTTCTTTTCTTCTTTCTATCTTAGGTGAAAACTGCTCAACTGATGGAAACACAATGCCTAGAGTGGGTGACTATCTTGCTGCAGACTATCTTTCCATCCTTCACAGTCTATTCAAATATCACCTTCTTATCATGCTCCCAAGAAGAATCTCTGTGTTTCTCTGCTTGTTTGTACCTCTATTTAATAATTATTTCATTCTACCTTTAGCGTGGTTATTCTTTCCCTTCAAATTGTCCCAGAAGTAAAATTTTGAAATTAATTAAATCCAGAGTACCTTACACAATGACACATTTAGGTAAAGCCACGACACTTTCCACCTTTCACTGATGTACCTATGTTCCAGTCCATATCAGGAAAGGACTGTTTCCCAAGGGTCATTAAAGTATCTTCCTTATAGCAGGTTAGTGGGCTTTTCTTTCAAATTATAGTTTCAACAAAGCCACACGAATCCATTTTACATTGTATAAACAACATAGACATCCTCATTTTATGCTGAAAGCAATGATTTCAGCATAGAATCGATATGAAGTAACTGTTTTTGAAAAGCAAACTTTAAATAGAACCAGTCACTTGGCAATAATAGTTGGGAAACTTTAATCTCAGCTTTTAAAAAATCCAGGATGTAAAACCAGAGAGTTAAGAAGTGAAAGGGATAGAAAAAAATCATATATCATAATGTAGTAATCATACTAGGACTATCCTTTAAAAAAGTCACATGACATAAATTAAAATCACCTCCCCAAAAAGGAGAAATTTTATGAACTGATGAATAATAAAAGTCAGTCACATTTGGGAAGAGAAGTGGGAGAGGTCATGAAGTTCTCTAACATGTCTCCAAAACAGAAAGTGTAATTCACTGAATAAATAAATAATATGCCATTCTGCATTTGATGAGAACAAGCAATAAATAATCAAATAATTATGATATGTCAAAACTCTCAGAAAGCCTGGAAAATTTAGATGGGCTATAAAGAAGAGAAGTAGTATTCATTAAATGGCTACTATGGGCCATACACTGTGCTAAGCAATTTATATAAGCTCTCTCATTTACCAATCTTTAGGAGTTAGGTGGTGTTTTTGATTCTACACTGTGTCCTGGTTGATGAAAACAAAATGAGTTTTAAAATGCAGAAATAATTGGACATATGTATTAGAACCAAAAATAATTTTTAAAGGAACGAAATTTATGGTATTGGATTTTGAATAAGACCCTGCTTACCGATGAATAGCCATGTAAAGAGCTACATTTATCTTAAGGAATCTTAGTATAAGAAATATGGAGACAACTGAGGAGTGTTCCATGTAGGCCTACAAAACAATCAAGAAAAGAGAGATACTAATGAATAAATATGAAAGAGGTTGAATATTCTCAACTAGGAAACTGCTCAGGAAGAACACAACTTTCTTCACACACTCAAAAGGTGTAAGGGGAATAGGGAGTGGCAAAACATAATTTACTTCCCTAGAACAAAGAGTCGTAATTAGATGTAATTGGATGAAAGTGAGGAAAAAAGATTGATTAATGTGAAAAAAAAATTGCGCTGCCGGTGAAAGGCATTTGTGGGTGGGGAATGTCTCCTACAGAGTTAGAATAAAGAACTTTTATCACAAATAATAAATAATAAAACTCGACTGGTGAAGTATTAAATGTAGGGAACAGTCTTGCACTGGGAAGACTCAGGATAATCTGTTCTAACCATTTCAATTTTCTGTTGTTGTTTCTATGCTTTTTTCTGTTGTGTGTGCTTTTGTTTGTTTGCTCTGTTTCTAGTGTCTTGGGATTGCAATGCTGTGGTGCTAAAATACTAAAAACCTATAAAAGAAATAATATGAGCCTTTCAGGAGGTTCATCAACATATTTCATGGTTGTCACTCATTCAAAGGAACATTCATTCAACAAAGATTGAGTGAGTCCCTAAAATGGGTCAGCATGGGTCCTAGGTTTTGGGGATACAGAGATGAAAGACGTGGTTTCTACCTTCTCGGCCTTCACAGTGTACTATAGAGACAGCAGGGAGGTGAAAAATCATAAAGAGATTACACTGGAGGCCAGAAGAACATCAATCATTAAGAAATATATATTAAGTGACTATAATTCAAACATTTTTTAAAACTCAACACAGATTTACTCAGTGCTTACTTTGTGGCAGGCCTATCCTAGTCACTGTATATACAACAAAACAGAGTCCCTAGTGCCATGGAAACAGAGTATAAATAAATTTATTCGCGTAAATATGTAATTAAAACCTGCAGGGGCACCTGGCTCAGTCAGTGGAGCATGTGACTCTTGATCTCGGGATTGTGAATTTGAGCCCCACATTGGGTGTAGAGATTACTTGAAAATAAAATCTTTAAAAACAAAACTGCAATACGTTATGAAAAAAAAGGGTACCATGATAGATTATAGCAGGGATGAACCACATCAATTCCAAGGAGAAGGTAGATGGGGTCAATAGGGATTCCTTATCCAAAGGAAAAAGGAGTTAGGGATGACCCAGTTTCCTGACTAAGCGCCTGGTTAGATGGTGCCTTGCGTGGATTGGGAATACAGGAGGCTTTCTTCAACAAAAAGATAGTGGTGTTTGATATAACCAAATGCCTCAGAGCGAAATACAGTGTCTAAAATTACACTTAAAAGTTTTCCTGTAGCGGAATTTGTCTGTACACTCAAAAGTACAGACAAATTCTTCTTCAGTTTTAACTGAAGTAGCAACCCAGGAATATAAAATTGGCCATTTGGCTGTCTAAGATCTTTTAGATATACCCAGGAATAAATAGTAACTGGCTCAGTTACAACTAGTAAACAGGAAAGGAAAGATACAGAAATCAAATTGAGGGTCTGAGCAGTGAGTGGTCACATAGTAAAGCATTAAAAATAAAGGGTATGACTTTTGTATTTATTTGCATTACTCTTAAAGTTTATAGGAAACATACTTAAATACCTTACATTTATTTTTTAAAGCATTTAGTAGGGGCACAAATGACTAGATTTATGCATACGTGGGTCTCCTTCAGTGTGGGATATACAGTAACTCAGGAGACACTGCACTTCAGTAAGTGAAAAGCAAGTCTTAATTTAGATTATTTTCTTATTAGATTTATTCTTGCATAATTTTATTTGAAATTAACATTCATCTTGAATATTGTGGCACTAGCTACCTTTGAATGTATACATTCAATATACAATGTATATTATATTTAAAGGATGAATAAAAAAATGTTCCCTAGGAGAGTAAAGGGGTAAACCATATTACCTTTGCCAATTGCCTTTGTTTACAAATTTTTCTTTATTTTTCCATAGTTGTTCACACACTAGCAAAAATAACTGATAGTGGAAGGAAAGGAGAAAACAGTACCAAAAAGGGTAGAAGACTTAATTTTATCTAACATTTAACTTTGCGCTTGATACAGTAATAACAGATCATACTGTCTCTTTTCTGTTTAGAACTGCATCTCAGTCATTGCCCTTAACTCCAATTCTAAGAACCTCAGGGGGCAGCTCTTGAAATGGCTTTGATATTTAAAATTCCCCATCAGAAATTATGTAGGGCCTTGGCCTTTTCAGAGTAAGACAGTGTTGGGAGGCTGGGTGGCTCTGCTGAGGGAGTGGCCACTGGGCAGCCGTGAAAGCCCTTGACAAGCTGCTTCTTTCCCAGCTGAGGGCCTTGAACTTTGAGTTCTGTTTTTAGAAAAGCTAAATCAGGAGCAAATACTTTCAGGGTGTTTTGCTCCCAGTGTCGCTTTTGCTAACAGAATAGCAAAAGCTACAGCCATCAGGTAATACTAAGGAGTCCCAATGATTTTTAAAAGGGGTAAAATGCTGAACTCAACTGGTTGTTTCAACAGTAAGCTTGGCATCATGGATCACTCTGAATGAAAGGTGTGCAAACGACTCCTAGAGTTCGGGTGAAGGTAGGAATAAGGAGAAAAGGGAACAATGGTTTCCTTTGACTCCACCACCAAAAGCTTTAGCAACCCCATCAGAATAAAGGAAGCCATAACTCTCCCATTATGTCCCTGGCCATTTTGTATTCCTGTTTACATATTTATTATGTTCACGTAGGTTGACAGCTGTGACTCTTGTCCTAGACTACATGGTGGGATATCTCCCTATAAACAAGAGGATCATAGATCATACCCTACTTTTTTTCAGTATACTCTCATCCACAAAAGGAGAGTTAGAGCAGATGGAATTTATTTGATCCAAAGAAAAGAACATGTAGTAGGAGAGTAACCTAATTCTGTAAGACAAAGTAGTCAGGAAAGCTGTTTGCCACCAAATTCCTCCGAGGGACAAAGTGAGTAATTTCAGCCTATTTTGGAAACCAAATTGTTAAGATTGTTAAAAAAAAAAAACAACACTCATATCTGCAATAAGGCAGTTATTGCTCTTTTCTCTGTGTTCCCATGCACCCTGGGCTACCTCTGATACAACATTTACTGTCTGTAATTATGTATTTGCATATCTCTCCTGATTCACTGAAGAGTTAGTTATGACTGTATTCCTCTATATCTTCAGCCTCTGGTTCATGTTAACACTGAAGTTCAAAAACTCTTTGGTGAAGGTGTAGATGAATGAATGAATGAATGGTGGACTTCTAAAAACTAATATGTTGGGGTGTCAGCCTGGCTCAGTTGGTAGAGTATGCAACTCTTGATCTCAGGGTCATGAGTTCGAGCCCCCATGTTGGGCATTGACATTACTTAATAAAAAAAAGTGTTTTAATATGGTTGGCCAGATAATAATAACAGTTACTCTCTGAGCATTTGATGCTACTAATTCCTGATATATTGCTTAACTATATACAGTATCTTAATCAGGCCTCACACAGGTACCCTGTGGAATAGGTATTATTACTCTTACTCTATAAATAAGAAAATTGAAATGAGGAAGTTAATTTCACAAACTCTTATAAAGACTAAGCCTCATAACCAGAATTTGAACTCATCTAGTCTTTTAAGTTGGTGCCCTTATGAATTCTCTTATATTGCCTTTGTTTTATTTTCTGTCTTCCTAAAAGATCTTGCAGGCAATTTCCAAACAAGCTGTATTGTGATTGAAACAATTATTAATTTCAGAGCCATGTAGATAAACAAGGTTATTTAAAAATGTGTTCAACCATTGTTTGACGAACAGTATGTTTCCTGGTAGAAGATACTCCAGAACAGCCCCATGTCTTAACTCTTTTCTGTAAATGCTCATAGAGGGACAGTGTTTCACACAACAGATGTATTGCTGCAAACATGTATCTGTAAATAAAATTTGAATCATATATAGCAATATATATTCATTATTTGAAGGGAACCTGTTGCAAAATCTTTTGCAAAAGTACCCATTTCCTTTCTTCAATCTCACCTGTTTTGAATATTTTGTATTATTATTTCAGGATTACTTAGAACACATCAGTACAGAATGTACTATTTAAAATTTGTCATTTGCATTATTAAAGAAATCTTGTGACAATATTTAGGAATTCAAAGTGATATTTTCAATAATTTTATTCTGTCAGTTTGGCTGAGAGAGCAGCAATGGGCAAATGGTTTAGGGGAGAGGCTTGGGAGGGGTGATAAGTATTCCAATTATGAATCATGTAATACCTAGACAGGCCATATAGCTTTTAAATATATCTAGCTGCCACTCAAAGCACCATTTTGGCTTTTAAAGACAACTCACCAGAGCTTTACCAAAAATCATAATGAAAAAAATAATTAAGTTCAGAATGATAGTATATGATAATAGTTCAATCTTTACTATAATCTGCCAACAAAAAGACAAAGCTTATGTCAAGGATTTATGTCATGCTAACCGGGTTGCCACTTATGCAACTTTGGCCTTCATCATAATGAATATGTAAAAAGCTAAGTGCTTGGGTTGCACTTTAGAACCAATAATCAGTAAGAAATATATGTTGGAGAATCACAACCTGAACCAGAGTCTAGGCAGACTTTTTTTTTTTTTCCCCAAGTAAGAAGAAAATATATTTGCATTGTGGAAGAAAATAAGAAATGTAGATTATGTGTGTCAAATATTGACTGTTCCACAAACTTTAGGAGCAAGGTATGGAAGCAAGCCTTGGTGTGCAGTTTGAAAAGTATGTCATGAAAAGTGTTAATGCTGTCTGCCTGGAGCTAGTTCTGCATAGTTTCCAGATGGTATTTTTATCTTGTAATTATGTAAAAAGTCACGTTGACAGAAATCCAGTAGCACATGTGATAGAATCACATTCTTCTCTGGCCATTCCTGAAATGTGTGTAGGTTTTAAAGTATATGGTAGTACAAAGAGGTCAAATCCTAGAAAGGCTTGAATTTTCTATTAGAGTAAAAGATAATGGTGGCAATAGGAAAGCACATATTACAATAGATGGAAGTCCAAGACATCTTTCTTCTGGCTCCCCTATCTGCTGTCAAGAACCAACTTAGAACTGAATATTGCAGTAACTATTGGTTTAGTCATCTCAAAACAATAAAATGTTTATATTTGGATTATGTGATTTCATTTAATGTCTTCACATAGCACTTTGATACATGTTGATACATTTTGTGTTACATATTATATAACTGCAAATTATTTCCTAGTTAATTAATTAAAAACAAATAACAAATCAACAATGCCTTGCTAACTTAGGAGAAATATTAGTCATTCACTTTCATAAGCTAGAAATGTGAAAATCTTCCTCAATTTCTGTTTGTCTCTCAACAGTGCCTTCTTCCTCCTCATTCCTATCATTTCAACCTTTCCTCCTGCTCTGGCATCTACTCTCTTAGTCCAGTTCCTTGTTCTCACTCATTTCTTTCATTTCCCTGCTATCAGTCTCTCCCTACGCTAGTCTGTTTCACGCAATGCTACCAAAGTATCTTTAAATTATAACCAGGTCATAATTCTGCTTTTTCAAAGTGTTACTTCCTATGGCTCTTTATACCCACAAGATAAAATTCAACTTCTTGGGTTCAGCCCTTCTACAGTCTGGCTCCAACCCTAACTCTATGGCTTTTTTCTTTTGCCTTATCAACTCCAACTGCTTTCCACTCAATGTACACTCTAAAATTCTCACACTCCCCAAAGAGGCCATGCCCTTTCACATATGACCCCCACAGCCTGGAATGTCCTTCAGGTCAATTTCACAAGTGATGATATGGACATCTACGATATACCAGACCCTGTTCTGGCAACTGGAAAACAAAAATAAGATAAAGATCTTTCTGTCAATGAGTCCAGAGTCTAGTCGTAAGGGCAACAGGCATAAAACGAATACTAATGATGTACTATGATGCACACAAAATAGAGATATACACTATCTCTCAGCAGAGACGAGAGAGTGCTAAACTTGTCTGGAAGGAGTGGGACAAAGAAGCATGTCAGGGTCCAGATGGACAAGGGAAAGGCAATGCAGGAATGACAAGGGACACCAGGGCAGGAAAGAGCTTCACATTTTCAGGGAGCGGTAAGAGCTTCCACATATAATGCAGACACATAAAACTCAGCTAAAAATGGTGAAGATGCTACATTTTGTGGTATGTGTTTTTTACCACAATTAAATTTTGTTTTAATTATTTAAAATAAATGCCATGGGGAGAGTATCTAAAGACTGGGATACACAACTGCCTATCTTCCTCCTCCTTTTCAGCTTGTAAACTCCTATTCATCTTTTAGGATCAGCTCAGGTATCTAAATGACCCCTCCTTTAAAATCCCCATGTGAAAAGTAAACTCAAAATGGATGGAAGACCTAAATGTGAGACAGGAATCCATCAAAATCCTAGAGCAGAACACAGGCAGCAACATCTTCAATCGCGGCCGCAGCAACTTCTTGCTAGACACGTCTCCAAAAGCAAGGGAAACAAAGACAAAAATGAACTGTTGGGACTTCATCAAGATAAAAAGCTTTTGCAGAGCGGAGGAAACAGTCAACAAAACCAAAAGACAACTGACAGAATGGAAGAAGATACTTGCAAATGTTTTATCAGAGAAAGGGCTAGTATCCAAAAGCTATAAAGAACTTATCAAACTCAACACCCAAAAAACAAATAATCCCATCAAGAAATGGACAGAAGACATGAACAGACATTTCTGCAAAGAAGACATACAAATGGCCAACAGACACATGAAAAAATGCTCAACATCACTCGGCATCAGGGAAATACAAATCAAAACCACAAAGCAATACCACTTCACACCTGTCAGAATGGCTAAAATTAACAAGTCAGGAAACAACAAATGTTGGTGAGGATGCAGAGAAAGGGGAACCCTCTTACACTGCTGGTGGGAATGCAAGCTGGTGCAGCCACTCTGGAAAACAGTATGGAGGTTCCTCAAAAATTAAAAATAGAGCTACCCTATGACCCAGCAATTGCACTACTGGGTATTTACCCCAAAGATAGAAATGTAGTGATCTGAAGGGGCACCTGCACCCAATGTTTATAGCAGCAATGTCCACAATAGCCAAACTATGGAAAGAGCCCAGATGTCCGTCGACAGATAAATGGATAAAGAAGATGTGGTATATATATAATGGAATATTACTCAGCCATTAAAAAATGCAATCTTGCCATTTGCAACGATGTGGATGGAACAAGAGGGTATTATGCTAAGCAAAATAAGTCAGTCAGAGAAAGACAATTATCATATGATCTCACTGATATGTGGAATTTAAGAAACAAAACAGGATCATAGGGGAAGAGAGGGAAAAATAAAACAAGATGAAATCAGAGAGGGAGACAAAGCATAAGAGACTCTTAACTATAGTAAACAAACTGAGGGTTGCTGGAGGGAAGGGGGGTGGAGGGATGGGGTAACTGGGTGTTGAACATTAAGGAGGGCATGTGATGTAATAAGCACTGGGTGTTTTTGTTTGTTTGTTTGATTGGTTTGGTTTGGTTTTTTAAAGATTTTATTTATTTATTCATGAGAGACAGAGAGAAAGAGGCAGAGGCAGAGGGAGAAGCAGGCTTCCCACTGAGCAGGGAGCCCAATGTGGGACGCGATCCCAGGACCGTAGGATCGTGACCCTAAGCCGAAGGCAGACACTTAACCATCTGAGCCACCCAGGTGTCCGTCCTGGTTGCTATATAAGACTGATGAATCACTGACCTCTACCTCTGAAACTAATAATACACTCATATGTTAATTAATTGAATTTAAATTAAATTAAATTAAATTTTAGAAGAAAGAATCCCCATGTGATTCCGTCAGCCTGTGTTCCCTTTTCTGTGCTCCCATAGAATGCACAGGCCTCTTTTAGAGTACCTAGTCACAATGTATGGCAAGTTTTTATTTACTCCTGTTTCCCCAACAAGACCATGAGTTCCTTAAGGACTGACACCATTACTTAGACAAGCATAGATCCTATACCTCTACAAGAATTATTTATTGAATTAAATTGTTAGTTCACTATTAATTAACCATGTGCCAGACATCACACTAATGTAGCCATACACTATGTGCATGATCTCCTTTTATCCACACAACAACCGTCTGAGGATAGATATGGTTCTCATTTCCATTTTAAAGACAAGAAAACTGGGATAATGAGAAGCTAGGTCTCTTTCCAAAAGTCACACAGTCAGTAGTTGAGATCTGAAGCCAGATTGAAGCCAAACTATGATTTTAATGACAAAGAAATGAATCAATAGAAGATGTTTCCAAGGGGATTAAGGAGGGAGTGGGATCTGGAGTATTATCAGTTGAGATTTAGCAGCAAGACCTGGCCTAATAAGTGTCAGACTGTGCTATGTATCTTGCTGAAATAATTTCATTTAAAATCATTTCATCCTCATGAAATTTCTATGAGACCTAGATACCCAACTGAAGAAACTGAGGTTCAGGACAGTTGGGTGCTGGTGAGAGTTCTCTTCTGGATTGTAGACTGCCAACTCCTAATTGTAGCCTCACATCCTTCACAGAGAAGAGAGCATGGAGCTTTTCATCCCCTTATAAGGTCACCAATCTCATTACCCCCAAGACTGCATCCAAACCTCCCAAAGACCTCACCTCCAGATACCATCACACTGGAGACTAGGCTTCAACATATGAATCTGGGGGGTACAGAGTCAGTCCATAACACCATGCAAATTAAATCCAGCTTTCTTCCCATCTCAAACCTGAACCCTCTTGGCTGTATCACTATAAATTCATGACTACGCTAACCTCAAGTATGGCTTTTAAAGGTGTCTGGAAATTATACTTCACTTTCTTTGTCTTTCATTCACGCTCCCACTGCCGATCTTCATCTCTCTCACCTGATGACTTTCCTTCCTATTTCATCCATCAAATACAAGCAATCAGAAGAAAAGTTTTACCAGCTCCCACTCTTGCATTTATCCACTTTCCTGCACCTGAGTCCATATGCTCTGCCCTGCATCCTGTTACTATGAACTGATCACGTTCCTACCCAAGGCCAGCACCTTCTCTTCTACACCAGATCCTGTCTGTCTTCCTTACTCCATCATGCTTAAATATCCCTCCAACAATGCTCCCAGCTTTCTTCTGGTCATCAATTTTTCCCTTTCTCTTGGATCATTCCCATCAACATCAAATCTGTTGCAATTTTTCTCATCTTAAAATCAACAAAACAAAAACTCAAACCCACTTACTTTCATATCCCCCTCCAGTTTTAGCTACCACCACATTTCCGTACCCTTATAGAAAAGCTCCTCAAAAGAGCTGTCTGTTCTCATGCTCAAATTCCTCTACTCCCATCTCCTGAGTCCTCTTCAGATAGGTTCACCACTCATCACTACAGTGAAACTGTTCCTGTCAAGGACACCAATGGTCTTCATTTTGTCAAATGCAAAAATATATTCCCAATTCCCATCTTGGGACTGTCAGCATTTAACACAGTTCATGTTGCCTACCTGATGTTGAAACTTTGTTTAGCTTCCAGAACACCATACTCTCATGATTTTTTTCCTTTCTGGTTAACTGCTCCTTCCTTGTCTTCTTTGCTGATTCATTCTCAGCACCCCAAGCAAAATCCATTCATATTTAATGCCCTCTAATTTAGAATAAATAATGTAGTTCATTTGGCAGCAAATGTGCTTTCCTGATTTTATCTTCTCATCTGTAATTTAATTAGTTTTCATTCTCTGAGTATATACCAACTGGCTAAAGGAGGAGCCTTAGGGGTATGCTGGGTGGTGAAGGGAAACCATTTCAGGACTGATCTTCACAGATCACAGATAACCAGTTACTCATTGATGTTTGTGTGTCCTCTCTTGTAGTGTGTTCCTGTCATCCAGTTGGATCAGCTGTCCTTCCTTTCAACTCGGTGACCTTCTGTGACCCCAGCAATGGTGACTGCCCTTGCAAGCCTGGGGTGGCAGGGCCACATTGTGACAGGTGTATGGTGGGGTACTGGGGCTTCGGAGACTACGGCTGCAGGCCCTGTGACTGCGCAGGGAGCTGTGACCCGCTCACAGGAGACTGCATCAGCAGGTGAATGCTCATGGCTCTTGCTCTGTCCATATGTCCTTCAGATTCTTTTGAAGATCTGGTAGTGATTTGGAAAATCTTGCATGCTATCAGTACAGCAAAGATGTATTTGCACAGCTCTTTAAAGAATCTTTGTCAAACTGCGGAGTCATTTGTTTTTGCAAGATTCTAGAGATGGTCTGGTTCATTTTGCAGAATAAATTATTCTTAGCAATAGGCCCTTAAAACACTATTTCTGAAAAACTAAAAGGATGGGAAGGTACCTGATTAGGTTTAAGTCTCCATACATATGTTCATTTCATTCAAGTTCTAAGAGAGCCCTTAACTTCATCATTTTCTATTTTATTAGCAGCACAGACATAGACTGGTATCAAGAAATTCCTGACTTCCATTCCATGCACAATAAAAGCGAGCCAACCTGGGAGTGGGAGGATGAGCAAGGATTTTCTGCACTTCGACACTCAGGTGAGACAATGGATATAGCCAGTTATCATATTTCCAGGTCTGGTCTCGAGTAACAGTGATTTGTGACAAACCAGAAAACAACTCTTGGATCCTACCAGGGGAACTCTTTAGTTCTGAGGTTAATAAAGTAGTGACACCCCTGCCCATAAGCATAAAACTATTAAAGATAGCCAAAGAGTATTTTAACAAGCTTTTGTTTATTTTCTGATTATTAGAGTAACATTTCTAATTAGTATAGAAAATCTGGAAAATGCAAAACATCACAGTAAAAAAATACCCAAATCTCATTATCCAAACTGTTAGTGTTTTGGTGTGTTTCTCTCTAAAACATACTGTTTTCCACAGGTGAGAGCTAATTGAATATATTAGGTTTGGAAATGTAGAGATCCATTTAAAGGAAAAATATTCTTATAGACCTAACGAAACTTAATATACACAAAGATAAGTGTGAACTCCTTATGTTTATATCTTTTTTACAACTAGAAAACAAAAATAATTTTACAAAACTAATTATAAGCCAAATAACAAAACTAATAAAATTCAAAATAACACCATTAATTAAATATGAAAAATGATTTTTACTGAAGCCAAAACACTCTTTCCTACATAAATATGGTTCTTTGGGTCTACCAAGTCTATACTGCTATTTCCTCTGACTCTATTTTCCTATGATGTATACCAGTTCCTTTGTTTGATGAACATGCTGTGATATTGGTGTGAATACATGGTTTCTGTGTTCATCCTGCCTCTATTCTTCTCTTATAGAAAGTCAGGTGGTTCTATTCAGCACCAACTTGCTCCATAACACAAACACAAATGTGGGCATGAAATCTTGTGTCAGCATTTGGTTGTAAAGTGCTCCCCAAATGATCCAAATGAAACTTACAATAAATTTTTTAAAAATTTTTATTGGGGTATAATTGACATATAACATATTAGTTTAGGTGTACAACATAATGATTTGTGTGTATTGTGAAATGGTCACCAAAAAATTCTTTTTATTAAACATTACAAATGCCAAAAATGTATTGTTAACACCCATATACACACCTGCTAGTGTTACCAAATTTTACGTTTTGCCATAATTGTTTCATATTTTCATTTCAATTTTAAAGTGTTATACATTCGAAGACCTGTACCAGTCTCCAACTTCACTAGCCTCCCTTACTCCACAGAATAACCACTAACCTGAATTTTGGTATTTATCATTATCTTTCATGTTTTTACTATTACTACATATATAAATAGAGTGTTTGTTAAAATTGCATATACATGATAACTTACCTATGCCTTTAAAACTTTCTTTGATCTGAATATGTATTTTTTTTAGATTTATGCATTCTATTATTTGAATATGCCACTTTTTATTCTCTCTTTATCTGCCATTTAGGCTATTTCTAATTTCCAATTTTATGTAATGCTATAATGAATGTTCTTTTTTTAAATAATTTTTTTTTAAGATTTTATTTATTTATTTGAGAGAGAGAGAGAGCACAAGCACTGGGGGGGGGAGGGGCAGAGGAAGAGAGACAAGCAGACTCCCCACCGAGCAGGGAGCCCAATGCGGGGCTGGATCCCAGGACCCTGGGATCATGACTTGAGCCGAAGGCAGACACTTAACTGAATGAGCCACCCAGGCACCCCAATGAATATTCTCTTAAATGTGACTTGGTGTACTTAAGAAGGAGAGTCACCAAAAAAAAAAAAAAAAAGAGTTTCATTAGAGCAGGGCTGGCAAACTGGCCCTCAGACCAAATCTGGCCTGCCAACTGTTTTTCTACAGCTCACAAGCTACCTGCTCTAAGGTTTATAGTTATAATTTAAATAGTTATATTAATACCTGCATAGTATCTTTAATTTTGTCTCTTAGCCCATAAATCTTAACACCTTTATTATCTATCCCTTTATAGAAAATGTTTGTTGATCTTCTCCTAGGGTAAAACTTAGCCACTGTTGGGTCACAAATATGGCTTTTTATCAAATTTACCACATATTGCCAAATAGCTCTCCAAAGTGGTTATACAGATTTGCATCTAGGAGCAAAGTATGACATCCTGTTGCTTTATATCCTCACTGATACTTTGTATTTATTTAACAATTTTTTATATAACACATACAAGGGGCCAAGCACTATTCTACCTCACTAACTCGGGCACAATTCAACTCATTTAATATTTTGGGGCTCCTAAAGTTAACATTATCAAATCTCTCAACTTTTGCCAATCTGATGAGTATGGACTGGGACCTCACCATTTTAAATTGTATTTTACTGATTACTAACAGTTTTAGCAACTTTTCATGCTTTCTTAGCCATTCAGGTCTCTTTTTCTGTGTGTTTCCAATTTGTCGTTTTCTCACTAATTAGTAATTCCTTATAAATTCATCCATCTACCCAACATATATTTTTTGAACACCCACAATGTATGCCAGTACTGTAAATATAGTAATAAAACAGAAGAGATAAAAATCCCAGCCTCCAAGGAGCTTACATTCATGTGGAGGAAGACAACTAATATTAATAAGTAAAATATTTAGTGTCATGTTTTTTAATATAATAAATAAAGCAGGGAGGGAGATAATAAGTGGTCAGAGGGGCATACTTTTAAAAAAGGCGATCAAGGAAAATCCTGTGAAAGGTGACATATGAGGTAAAAAAAAAAAAAGAAAACTAAAAAAGATAAGAGAGTAAGCTATACAGATAAAAGAGGGAGGAGAGTTTAGGTGGAAGAAACAGCAAGTGCAAAAGCCCTGAGGTCAGCAAGGAGACCAGGGTGCCTTTCTTACTGCACCTTTCTTACTGCGGCAGAGTAAGAAACCACAATTTTAATACACTTTCATAGAGAACTTATGGACTCTTCAACAACCAAGAACCCAAATTTGAGAAACACTGGTATTTGTTATTCTGTATCATGTTTTTTTTCACTTAACATAATCTTGTGATCATTTTCCTCATGGTTTCATTTTAGTTCACAACAGGAAAGAAGGTGGGAAAGATAAAGGAATACAAAGTAGTCATATTTATCTTTTTTAGCATTTGAAAAAGAAAAAAAATCTTTCCCATTAATTTTTGGCCTCAATGCTAAATAGTCTGAATTCTATAATTTTAACTCCAACCACTTTTGAAACTTTTCTTCTATTTTTCTAACACAATGATTTTCATAATGATTCAAATTTGCCTGCTAGGCCAAATCTGTAAAAATCAAGTTTTTAGGACCATAGGACATTCATTAAGCCAATCATGTTACTAGGGAACTGGCAACGCACCAATTCAGCACATAACGTGCTGGCATCAGAATCACTTCAAACTCACATCCACAACAGCTGTTAGGTCTGTGCTATCCCTAGAGAGTCTCTGAAATTCATCTGGAGGAGCTCCAGATTGAGGAAGCCATTGTTCGGTTCCCTGATAAATATCAGTATTCCCATTGGGTATAGAATAGTGCTGTGCTCGTCGCACCTTTTTTAAACAACGAAAAAATGGTAATCAGTTTTCTAAGCACCATAGTTCGTTCTCAAATATATGTGCCTACCTACCTATTTACCTACCATAAGTTTCTCAAACTAGAAATATAATGCACTATACCAACAAGATACCCTTAATTTCTACCACTTCTTAGGAGACAGAGAACATTAGATGTAAAATTTTACCTCCTGTACAACAAATCTGGCTTTAAGTAGTACTACAGAATTTGTACAAGAAAACTGGTTTTAACCAGTACCACAGAACTATAAACAATGTTCTAATAGCCCAATATTAACTAACTAGGTTTTTCTCCCCTTCCAGATTTCCTTTAAGACAACACATCTGGGTTAAAGCCTGATCAACAAAGAGTCATTCAAAAACAAATTTTAGGGGTGCCTGGGTGGCTCAGTTGGTTAAGCGTCAGACTTTGGTTTCAGCTCAGGTCATGATCTCAAGATTGTGAAATTGAGCCCCCACAAAGGACTCTGCGCTCAGCAGAGTCTTGCTTGTCCCTCTCCCTCCCCCTCTGTCCCTCCCCACCCCCCCAAATAAATAAATAAAATCTTTTTAAAAAATGATTACAACAGTAATCTTATGAAAAAAATTTTTAATGTCTGGTTTCTTAACATATGAAAAGGGAGTATCTTCAAATAACAGAACTTTGTATGTTCCTGTTGGCTGAAGGACTACAAAGAAGAACATCAGTTGAGTAATAATATATGCCATTTGGAGTTCCATTAGGTTTTTTAGCACAGTAGTTACCGTACTCTCCAGCTTTGGTGGAATTATCAAAGGCTGCGGGCTATCTACTTAGGTTACTCCAATTTCCGAATGAGTAACCCTCTCTGCTATGTTTAGATTATATGCAGTATTATTTAACAAATCACAACAGCTAATTTTAAGAACCTTAGATTTCTCATTCCCACTATTTAATTCCACTGTGTTTTTCCACTTACACATCTCATTCTCTGGTTTCTAGAGCAGCTTTAGTTAGAGCCAATATGTCACTATTTGCCACATCACCATGTCTACCCAACCTCATCTCACCAGAATCATACTCTCATTTCCACGTGGATGTTTTGTCAGCAACTCTAATTCATTATATTCTCCTCATGCTAGACCTCTGTTGTTTTTGCCTAACCAGATCCATTTCCCCTTTATTCCTGCTATTTCTGCGGTAGCTCAACCCAGTTTTTCTCTGGGGAGCCACCCTTCCCCCCACCCCATTAAATACAGTCTTGGCCAGGCCAATCAGATGTGCTCTCCCTGGAATTTAACTCTTGAGCTGAAAGTGACAAGGTCTGAAAGTGATCCCAGTTCACGATTCCAATGGCAAATCCATAAAAGGGACTGCACAACAGTTCCTGATACCTAGGTCTTTGCTGCTCTCCCGATTCTTGTCTTTTCTGAGTTCTGGTTCTTCAGCTTTTTCTCCTCTCTGTGAGCTACTCCACATCCTTTCAACAACTAAGTTAAACCATTGATTGCCACAAAAAATCTTAAGTTATACACCCCTGAAGTGCTTCCCTATTTCTGTTAGTAATACTTCAATCTTCTGTCACCTTGGCTCCAAGGTGACAGGAAAACTCCAAGTTCATTCTTAGGCTTCCTCTTCCAATCCATTGACAAGATTTGTAGACCCTAAGTCTGCAGCCTCCCTTAATATTTCTTCCTCTCTAGACCTACAGCCATCTCTTTTGTTCAGACCCACATTTCATCTGACTTAGAGAGAATACAGTGGAAAGATCAGGGGCTTCAGATTCTCCCAGACCCAGGCTAAAAATCTGGCTCTTCTACTGTTAGTTATGTTGCCTTGGACAAGCTAATTAACTTCTCTGAGCCTTTATTTTTTCATTTGTTAATAATGCCTATCTCATAAGGTTATTATATATATTAAACAAGATCATATGGATAAAGTTCCTTATATAGTTTATGGCTTGTGGTTGGCACTCAATTCAGTTACTGTTGCTGTCATCAATTTCATCAGCTTCTAACTGGTCCCTACTTCCATTTTCTCTCCATTCCAATAATTTTTATAAGCTTTGAAAATTCCCCTTTATCAATGGGCAAAACGGGGGAAGGGGAATGGGAGATACAGACTTCCATTTATGAAATTAATAAGTCATGAAAATAAAGGTATAGCATAGGGAATACAGTCAATGATACTGTAATAGCACTGCATGGTGACAGATGGTAGCTACACTTGTGGTAAGCATAGCATAACATATAACTTGTTGAATCACCTGAAACTAATGTAACATTGTGTGTGAACTATACTAAAAAAAAAAAATCCCCTTTCTCTAACAAATTAAATTCAGGCCCTATCAGTCAAGGCCCTCCATGATATCTACTATTCACAACTCAATCTGTACCCAAGAAAAACAGAACCACTGACTCTTCCATGAACACACCCTGCTCTTCTCTCTTACATCTCTACATTCTTGTCAAATTTCTACCTGTTAGAATCTTAGATGAATAAAAAATATAAAACACTTAAAATAGTGCCTGGCACATAGTAACTGCTCCTCAGTAAATGTTACCTACTTTCATGCCACTCAATGCCTACGACATGCAATGAGTGAGGGCAGAAGGGGAGGGATGATAAAATTATATCTAATTGTTAAGTAAGAATGGAAATCCTACCCCTTCTGGGTTCTAGGAATATAAAGATAAATAAGATGTAACTGTCATCCTCAAGGATCACAGTTTATTTATTTTTAAAGATTTTATTTTTTATTTATCTGACAGAGAGAGAGAGAGTACAAGCAGGGGGAATGGCAGGGAGAGGGAGAAGCAGGCTCTCATTGGGCAGAGAGCCTGATGCAGGGCTCGAACCCAGGACCCTGGATCATGACCTGAGCTGAAGACAGTCGCTTAACTGACTGAGCCACCCAGGTGCCCCAAGGATCACAGTTTAGAGAGGAAGCAGATAAATCAATGAGGATGCTATGTATAGATTCTATCAAAGGCATTTTGAAAGTCTGTCACAAGGAGTGCCAAATGTCTGACACACAATAACTGTCACACATCACTTAAACTGTCAGAAAAAAATATCCTACTTATTCTTCAGAGTCCATTTCAAATCCTTCTTCAGCCATGTAGCCTTTTTCCATCTTCCCAAACATGTGGCCCTCCCACCCACACATATTGTACCTGTCTTAGAACACTTATCACTGTGTATACACTTGCTTTTTTTACCTTACTGAATTGTAAGCCTTCAGGCAAGAATGGTATATTGCTCATCTTTATATACTCTGAAGTATATAGCGTCATGTCCTGCACATAATAGGTGCTCGATAAATACTTTTAAATAGGATGGCATTACCTTCAAAAGACTGCTCAATTATTTTACTGTATTTGACTTTTGCTGTGGTGAACATTAATCGCAAAAAGACAGTTGTCTTTCCTATAGTTTATCTATTCCGTTGTTCCTTTCCATTAGCATGGAGTCTTAATGCTGGACTATATCTATCGTAACATCAATTATAAGCATTAAAATATATCATTGTTTCTACCTCTATTTCTCCTAAGTCAATATTTTATTGAATGATAACTAATTCAATTCAGAAAGTGACTCTACTTTGTTTGAATGACTTTTTATGGTTTCTTAGTATTTATGGATTATGTTGTATGAATCACTCAAGCCTTAAAGAGTTCTACCACCTGACACCTGAAACTAATATAACACTATATGTTAATTATACTTCAATTAAAAAAAATGAGTTACGCTACCTAGATTTACTTGCTCGGTTTTTTTTCTCTTCTTTGTTTCTAAATAACTATTTTTCATTTACTTCCTGTAGGTAAATGTGAATGTAAAGAACAGGTGTTAGGAAACTCCAAGGCATTCTGTGGAATGAAATATTCATATGGTAAGTTTGAAGTCCTTGAATGCTGCTTCTTTTTTTTTTTTTTTTAAGATTTTTTATTTATTTATTTGACAGAGAGAGACACAACGAGAGAGGGAACACAAGCAGGGGGAATGGGAGAGGGAGAAGCAGGCTTCCCGCTGAGCAGGGAGCCCGATGCGGGGCTTGATCCCAGGATCCTGGGATCATGACCTGAGCCGAAGGCAGATGCTTAACGACTGAGCCACCCAGCCGCCCCTCCTTGAATGCTTCTAAGAATCTATTCACACCAAGTACAAAGAGTTTTTTTTAGGAATTGGGAGGCTTAGTCTATGACATTCTCAATATATCAAAGCATTAGTCTTATATAATAATTTTTTTTAAAGATTTTTATTTATTTATTGAGAGAGATAGTGAGAGAGAGCATGAGAGGGGGAGAGTCAGAGGGAGAGGCAGACTCCCTGCTGAGCAGGGAGCCCGATTTGGGACTTGATCCTGGGACTCCAAGATCATGACCTGAGCCGAAGGCAGTTGCTTAACCAACTGAGCCACCCAGGCACCCCAGTCTTATATAATAATTTTTAATAAAGATGCTGTTGAATGTCCCGGTGAGGGCAGGAGGCTTGTAGAGCAAAGGCAAGGCCATCCTACTATGAGGAAAAGAGGCAAGTCTCTAGCCACTAAAATGATTCCTGTGCCAGTTTCATGTAGTAATACCAGTTTCAAGTAATAATCTCTGCTAGTTATCATGTAGTAAGACTAAGCAGAAATCAGTTTAAACACTATTTCACAGTGATTAAGAGCTCGAGCTTTGGATTCAAACATACATGGGTTTGATTTCTGGTCTATCGCATGGATCACTTAACCTCTCTAGATTTCTTCATCTGTAAAATAAGGATGATGCCACCTATCCCATAAAATGGGATTTTTGAAAAGCACACAACACAATATCTAGCACACAATATATATGCTCAGTAACTGGCAAGGAGGAGGAAGAGGATATATATTTGGGAAGCACTGAGATTAGTTGTCCATCCAAGGCTTTTCCCTGCCCTCTCTGTATACTCTAGACTCCTGTACCTTTCAAGTACCAGGAAAATATAGATAAAGGAAAATGTCACTGCCCTAAGACTGTTACTATCTTCAAATTCTAAATGGCCTTATGTTTACTATTAAAGCAAATTAGATGCCTTGTCTTGCCAACATATTCTTGACTAGTATCTAAGGCTTTTTATTGTTCCATAATTCATACTGCCTGAAATACACATTACAATGAAGAGAAAATTTTAAGTCATGATTTCTGAAATCAAGTGTTTAGGTTCTTGATAACATTGTACTTAATCTCATAAAAGATAAAAAAGTAAATGTTAAAACCTCACAAATCTTATCTAAAATTACATACATATTTCCCTCCTTTCACCTGACAACTTGGCTAAATAACAGAAGAAAACTTTTTTTTTTTTTAAAGATTTTATTTATTTATTCATGAGAGACAGAGAGAGAGAAAGAGGCAGAGGGAGAAGCAGGCTCCCAAGGAGCAGGAAGCCCGATGCGGGACTCGATCCCAGGACCCTGGGATCATGACCTGAGCTCAAGGCAGACGCTTAACCGTCTGAGCCACCCAGGCGCCCCAGAAGAAAACTTTTGAAATATATAGTGCTCAATAAAGAAAAGTTAGTTTAGAGAAAATGGTATTTACTATCAGAAGCAAAAAACATGACAATTTAGTCCAAAGGTAGTCAGTTTAGTGGAAATGTCAACTGGTTTTCAGTATTTAGTAGCTCTCTAAATTTACAAACAACTGCACTGGCATCTTTTAATACAACTGTATTATTTTCTCCTTAAGAAGACTTGGACACGGGTGCCTGGGTGGCTCAGATGGTTAAGTGTCTGCCTTCAACTCAGGTCATGATCCCAGGGTCCTGGGATTGAGCCCCGCATCGGGCTCCCTGCTCCACAGGAAGCCTGCTTCTCCCTCTCCCACTCCCCCTGCTTGTGTTCCCTCTTTCGCTGTGTCTCTCTCTGTCAAATAAATAAATAAAATCTTAAAAAAAAAAGAAAGAAAGAAAACTCGGACACTCTTAATGATGTAATTAAATACTTTGTTCTTACTAGGTGCAATACACCCACAGACTTGGAAAAAAATGGTTTCCCCCTCCCCATTCTCTCTATTAATAGGGGAAAAAGCTTGATTCATTTGTTTATTCCTTTGGCAAATATTTATTAAGCTATAAGAGTGAATAGATGAGGTCCCAGTTCTCTTTGAGCATACAGTCTGTAGAAAAATAATAGTGAACATTTGTTGAGCATTAGCCATGAGCCGAGCACTATGCTACATACCCTTCATACATTTATCTTACTGGGGTTCCAGCCCAAACTCCACCTCTAACTAACTGGTCATGCAAATTTGGGAAGTTCACTTAATTTCTTAAAATTTGCTTCCTCAAACATAAAACAAGACTAGATGAACTCTTAAGACCCATTAAAAGCCGGGGCGCCTGGGTGGCTCAGTTGGTTGAGCGACTGCCTTCGGCTCAGGTCATGATCCTGGAGTCCCTGGATCGAGTCCCTGGATCGAGTCCCTGGATCGAGTCCCGCATCGGGCTCCCTGCTCGGCAGGGAGCCTGCTTCTGCCTCTGACCCTCCCCCCTCTCATGTGCTCTCTCTCTCTCATTCTCTCTGTCTCAAATAAATAAATAAAATCTTAAAAAAAAAAAAGACCCATTAAAAGTCTAAAATTTGGTGATTCTATAAAAACTGCTATCTGACAACCATATTCTCAGGAATTGGGACCAGCCAGTATAGAGTTCCCTCATTACACAGAATTTTCCATCAAGATATAAATGAGGATGGAAGAACTCTTCTAACAATATAGAACACTACATCCAGTGTTCCTTAGGTGTACTTTCTTCCCCACCCCAAATTATTCCACTGCTTAATCCCCAGCCATATCCAATTCATAGATGGAAGAACATAGCATAATACAATCGTGAGTTATAGAGAATACTGAAGCTCTGCCATGATGTGGAAAGACAGCCACCCTAACCCCAGTCAGCTTGCATTTTACATCCAGGGAAGAAGATTAAATAATCAATATTTAATTATTTAATCTCTTTAGATTATGTAAAATATATTCTGGCAGTAACATTTTGTTTGTTCTTTGTTGTAACTTTAATACACAGTGAACCACAGAGTAAAATATAGTCAGAATCTAAATATAAAATGTTCTTCCTATACACCTTCTATTTGGATTTGATAGCTAACTGTGTTTAAGACTATGTTTGTAGTAGGCAAATGGCTGACAGTCTCTTAGCATAATGATATGGGAAATAGTGGTTGAAAATGTCTAAGAAGGGAGAGTATAGTTAATATAGATAAATAAGGTGAAACCAATGCAAAAGTTAGTGAGCCTAATGATTTTTTTATTTGAGTTTTTTAAAATTCCAGTATAGTTAACATACAGTTTTTTTAATTAGCTTCAGGTGTATAATACAGTGATTCAACAATTCTACATATTACTCAGTGCTTATCAAGATTAGCCTAATGATTTTTAAAGCAAATTTCCACATTTGCATCATCATTAATTAACTTTTCCATTATACTCTGAAATGCATATTTAAGTTATTCCAAGTTCAAAAGGCAGTATGAAATTCTATGCATTTTGACTTTTGGAATTGTCTGGTTACAGTGCTAAAAATAAAGATTTTATCAGCTCATGACAAAGGGTCTCATGCCGAGGTCAATGTGAAGATAAAAAAAGTCTTAAAATCTACCAAATTGAAAATTTTACGAGGAAAACGAACATTATATCCAGAATCGTGGACTAACAGAGGCTGCACTTGTCCAATCCTCAATCCTGGTAAGCATTAGACTTCTCTAGCTTAATAACTACTTTGTCTCTGCTGATTTGCTCCTTGTCTTAACATTCTCTAAACCACAACTGAAATAAACTCACCAAGAGTATCTCTCCTTTTCACCATCTGAATTCTGGGGACAATCCAAATGGAAGTCTTTGAACTGACATCAAAAAATTATTTCTCTTCCACATGTTCTATAAAAGTAAAATATTTTAAAATCCAGCAATATAATATTTTCTGCCCTAAAAGAGAAGTCTCAGCTTGGTTCCAGGTACCAGTAGCATAGAAAACACTTTCGTAAATTTGGATGCCACTAACACTTCATCTGAAAGCTAGGTCCTATTATGGTGCCCTGGGTAGACCTTGCTCCCAAAGGAAATTCGAATGCAAAAATTCCATCTGTGCAAATAATATTGAATTCATTTTTTACAATTGCATGAGAAGCATCTGTGTCTCCTGGATAGAAAACAACTCTCAAATTCTCATCATCTTGTTTTTCATTAAATGATCATTCTGGTTTCAAATTAGAAACAGCAGAAATTAAAAAAACAACAACAACAAAACCACTACAGAATCTTAGAGAAACTTGAAATTAAGGGAAATTTGCATCTTCAAATGTAATTACGGTAGAAGAGCCAAGCGAGTAAGCATGGGATTCTTACCTTTATAATCTACAAGTACACTTTCATACTGTGTCATATGCTACTTACTTCTGTCTCCTTCATTAAATTTGAGGATGGGATTTAGATTTTTGATCATAGCATCTCTAGTACCTACCATTAGTACCTAAATAATAACACAGTACCCAGATAGTAAGTTCTATTAAAACAAACATATTTTGGGGTCATCACTTGGTTAAGCGTTTGCCTATGATCCTGGATCCCGGGATTGAGCCCACATCGGGATCCTTCTCCCTCTGCCTGCAGCTCCCCCTGCTTGTGCTTGCTCTCTCTCTCTCTGTCTCTCTCGCCCTCTCTCTGACAAATAAATAAATAAATAAAATCTTTAAAAAAACACTTTTTTTAAATCCTCTGTATTTCCCACATTATGTACTTGCCATCTGTTTCTTAATTGCACTGCTAATACAGGTGCATAATTTATGTTCTGGATCTAATTCCTTTCAAATAAAAGTCCAGGAAACCTCAGTTATGTTCTTAAGAAGTCACTGTAGTCTTTGACTAATAGCAAAGAGAAACAGATAACTGAGTGACAAAGAAAAAGGAAAACTCTCAATGAAATATTCCCCCCAACCTAAACAATCTAAAATATAAAACTCTTGACTTTTTAACTATTGACTAATCTCTTATATCCTTTTATGCCCTTTTAATATTTTATTTAAATTCATTTAAATTTTAATAAGAAAAAAAGACATTTTATTTTTTTTATTTTTTATTTTATTTATTTATTTATTATTATTATTTTTTAAAGATTTTATTTATTTATTTGAGAGAGAGCACATGAGAGGGGGGAGGGTCAGAGGGAGAAGCAGACTCCCTGCAGAGGAGGGAGCCCAATGTGGAACTCGATCCAGGAACTCCAGGATCATGACCTGAGCCGAAGGCAGTTGCTTAACCAACTGAGCCACCCAGGCGCCCCGGAAAAGAAGACATTTTAGATAATAAATAAATATGTTTCCGAAGGACAAATGAAGTAATCAGAATCTTAGATTTTGAACACAGGGAAATGAAGAGTCCTTAATTTAAGTTCTATTTCCCAATAATCTGTGTGTAGAGGCTCTTCCTATAAGCACTTCCTATTATCTTAGCAAAAGAAAAAATAATCTGCCTAGTTTTTTAGTTAAGACATTAAAAAAAAAAGAAAAGAAAAGCTTTGGGCATCTGAGCCACCCTCCAGGAAGTGAACTATACTTCCTCATCAGGTTTCTGCCAGAGTCAAAGAACCAACTGAGTTCATCACAATTGAAAACATAAGTGCAATTATTCAAAGAATTCTTAAAAACATGTTTACTCGCTTTGAAGAAAAGACTGGAACCTGCCAAAGCAAAACCAGACACTCTTTCATTTCACTTTGTTTTTCCATTTTTACAAGTTCAATAGCTAAGGCTAAAGAAAGCTGATAAGAAAATTCGGAAACCTTACACACCAACTAGCTTCCTCTGCTACTTTTTGAAAAGGAACAGTCTAATTGACAACCCTGCAAATTCATTCCTTCCTACATTCATACATACATTTACTCATTCATCAATCAATTTAGGATATCAAGACTAGCAGTGAAGTATTATATTTTCTTTCTCTATGGAAATAAAATAAACTTTGTGCCCTCAAACATGTAGTAAAGTAGATGTCGAAAGCAAAAAATAGGAAAGTAAAAAGTAAATGCTAGTAAGTGATACAACAGATAACATTATTTTCCACGCTAATTTTTGGCATGATGCTGCTCCATAATTAATGAATTTATTCAGTATCATTTCTATTAGTTCAGTGTATATTCATACTTTAAATTAATGGCAAACTCCTATAGTATTTGTTCTCTTGATAGTTTCAAAGTAAATTCATTTAAAATACTAAACTTAACAATGAAGTTTCCTAAAAATTATTTATTGTATTTTTATATGAGGATTTTGTTACTTTAGGTATAATACCATTGTATCTAGTTTTTAAGTCTCTCAAGTCTCTCTTATTCAAGCACAGTTCCTTTTTTATTTTTTATTTTTTTTATTTTTATTTTATTTATTTTTTTTTAAAGATTTATTTATTTATTTGAGACAGAGAGAATGAGAGAGAGAGAGCACATGAGAGGGGGGAGGGTCAGAGGGAGAAGCAGGCTCCTCGCTGAGCAGGGAGCCCGATGCGGGACTCGATCCAGGGACTCCAGGATCATGACCCGAGCTGAAGGCAGTTGCTTAACCAACTGAGCCACCCAGGTGCCCCCACAGTTCCTTTTTTAATTGTTGAAAAATTATTAGTGTTGAAGAATCCAGGCCAAGTGTCCTGTAGATTATCTTACCTTCTATATTTGACTGGTTGGTTCCTTGTCATGTCATTTAGCTTGTCCCTCTACCTCCTATGTTTCTTGTAATCTCTAAAAAAAATCTTGATAGATTCAAGATAAACATTTTGATTAGAATCCACTAGAGATATTGCTGGGTATGTACTTCATGTTAAATCATATCAGAAGACACATAAGACCTGGATAACCCACCATCAGGGCTGCTAAACTTGACCCTTGGGTTAGAGTGATGACAGCCTGATCTCTCCATTGGGCAGTTTTGTTTTCCCTTTTGAGATTAGAAAGTAATGAGTGTAGTGTTATTTAGTCATGATACAAATATCCAGTTTCCCATTGACCATTGATTTGATGATGTTACCACCAACTGGTAATCCTTCCTGAATCAATAATTTCATTAGAGCTTAAGAAACGATGTTTTTCTGATTTCCCTCATTTACTAGTTGACATTCTTCTGTAAGGGGACTTTCTCTTTCAAGCTGGGCTATAGGTTACCATTCAATATAGTTCCTATTTAAAGG
The DNA here is from genome assembly GCF_029215605.1 of Mirounga angustirostris. Classification (NCBI taxonomy): domain Eukaryota; kingdom Metazoa; phylum Chordata; class Mammalia; order Carnivora; family Phocidae; genus Mirounga; species Mirounga angustirostris. Next base: position 25,022,366 of record NW_026991713.1, read on the forward strand.
CAGGGTAAATGCTAAATTCTTTCCTTATAATTCCCAAAGTGCTTACCTTTCAAAGTAAGTAATGGTCTTAACAGCTGCTTCAAAAGATGACAAACCAATTTTTTTCTGGATTTTTCTTTTTTGAGTATCATTTTGGAATTACGGATTTTTATTGATTCAGTATGTTTCGATAGATACAATCATTATGTTCCTCGGTGCTCCAATTATCACAACTTTAACAAGTTGTAACCCTTTCTTGCTAGCTCCCATGTCCTTTTACAATGACCCCCATTAATCTTTGAGAGCTTCCTCGATTTTTAGCACAATAAGATGTCCCCTGCTACATTGTATCTTCCTGTCCTGGACCTGCAATAGCATTTCTGCAAGAAGCCTGGTTTGGTTTTGTTTTGTTTTTAGCGAGATCTGTTTAATTTGCACAGTATGTCTACTATAGGTGTTCATTGCTACTGGAATGCCTTTTTTTTTTTTAGATCATTTCAGTGGATGAACAAAAACTATATATAATATAGTAATATGTTTTATTTTTATTTTATTAATATATATTAATTTATATATATACATATAAACCCATGAGTTTAAATTGATATTTTCAGGTTAATTTTAACATCTACTATTTTTTCTTAAGTTTTAAAATATATGTCTCTTTATCTTGGAAAGTTCTCCTTTATAAACATAATTACTTATTTGCTCTGTCCTATAATATTAAAGAAAATTGTTTCAAAATACCAATATTGATAGTATTACAAACACCTACTGAAGGAGATTAACATATTTCCTTTTTTTGATGTATAGGTAATGAGACTGTCCTTTTCATTTCTGTATGTCAACCAAAATTTTTTATTTGAAGCCTGAAAAGAATTTTGAATTACAAAGGTCTGGTGAAGTCTAATCTTTTTTTTTTTTTTTAATATGACAAACAAACATCCTATATTCCAAGAACACATTTACTTTCTATAGGAGATACGTGTCACTTTGTACCATTCATAACTTTTTTTTCTCCTCTTATCTCACTTTTTTTTATTATGTTATGTTAATCACCATACATTACATCATTAGTTTTTGATGTAGTGTTCCATGATTCATTGTTTGCATATAAAACCCAGTGCTCCATGCAGAACGTGCCCTCTTTAATACCCATTACCAGGCTAGCCCATCCCCCACCCCCCTCCCCTTTAGAACCTTCAGTTTGTTTCTCAGCGTCCATAGTCTCTCATGGTTCGTCTCCCCCCTCCAATTTACCCCCGTTCATTTTTCCCTTCCTACTATCGTCTTCTTTTTTTTTTTTTAACATATAATGTATTATTTGTTTCAGAGGTACAGTTCTGTGATTCGTCAGTCTTACACAATTCACAGCGCTCACCATAGCACAGACCCTCCCCAATGTCTATCACCCAGCCACCCCATCCCTCCCACCCCCCACCACTCCATAACTCATAACTCTCTTCCAATATGTTTTTCCAAATGGTTGTCTCACTTTTATAAAAATCCTCCTTAATATGTACTACCATACATAGTGAGTCTCCAAGAAATACTAATTTATAGCAGTATGCTAAGTACCCACAGAATCCTTACTTCTTTACCATAGAAGGTAGTATAACATAAAGTAAAAGTTCTACAACTAGACAGACCTGAACTTGAGTCAGAGTGCTGCTATTCACTGGGAGACACTGAACAAGTTTTGTAATCTTGCTGAGCCTTAGTTTCCTTATTTGTAAAACGAGAAAACAAAATACCTACTTCATAGGGTTATTTTCAAGATTAAATGAAATAATACACATAAGCCACTTAACACATAGTAAATGTTTACTAAGTACCAGCTATCACTGCCTGGGACTCCCTATTTCAACTATGAATATATAAAACCAGGAACCGTGCATATAAAACCACCAAAGTCACATCTCCTCCCCCACTTCAATAAATTATGATACTATATAGCCCCCAACTTTGTTCTCTTTTAGGTTTGGAGTACCTTGTGGCAGGACATGAAGATGTAAGAACAGGCAAACTAGTCGTGAATATGAAAAGTTTTGTCCAGCACTGGAAGCCATCCCTTGGGAGAAAAGTCATGGATATTTTAAAAAGAAAGTGCAAGTAGCAACAAAGGTATATAGCACATAATGGCACTTCTCTATGTAGAAAACATAAGCTTAATGGAAAGGAGACCTCAAAAACAAAACTGGAATTTTTTAAGTGCCAAAATACATAGAAATATTCCAAAGCATGGGCCTAGTCTAACCTGTCTCTTTGGGGGCCATGTTTAAATACAGTTTGTTTTATAAAGACAAATGAAAAATCCTACCCTGATAACTGCCTCCTATGGGACTGATTCTGTAATTCGTAACTATTCAGAGTATTTTTAATAGCAGTATGATATTTAGCAGTAATCCATTAAGAGGAGTACATCTAACAAGGACTCCTTCCAGCTTCAGATATGTTACTTATATTTGTGCTACTTAAAGTAATTAAGGAGATTTTAAGGACTCCCCAACCCTACTATCAAAAAAAGGTTTTTCTTAAAAAAGAGCCTGCCTTTGTGTGATGTGTGTGAACTTTGGTCTATGGAGTGTTAAATGGAAGCTCTCCACATGTATATACTATTTCCTTGTATAAAGCACTTTACTACCTACCACTTGTGTTGGGAAAGTTTGAAGACCATGGTTGACAGAAAGAAAAATAAAGGGCGTGTAAGAAAACCTACTGAAACAGAAGCACTGCCACCACGTGTGGGCAAAAGGAAGTTGTACGTCTTAGCTCTGAACACTTGGAGAAAACCTAAAAGGAGAACATGTTTGCATATGAAGTCTCAGCTTCAGGCTAGAGGTTAGATTCCACAGATACCAGCCATGATGAAAAATTTTAAAAAACTAAACAAAATGAGACTTTAAAATAAGAGGAAGAAGAACTCTTAAGAGTAGAAATATGCTTGGATGAAAAGGAAATGGACTTTAAATTTTTAAAAGCTCATTTATTTGCAATGCACTTGTATACACGGCAGAAATTACTGTAGACACAGAATTTGTTTTATTTTTGTGTTTAGTATTTAAACCTGAATGTTGGAACAGTTTCCTCCTTATCTTTATTAACAGTATATGGCCATTATATTTGCTCATTTTTTTGACACAGTGTATGTGATAGTTCACCAAACCACAGTTTTCATTATTACTCATCTTCTGTACCCATGCACAACCACAAGACATACAGTTTCTTCTGTACTTGAATATACAAAACATAAACCACAGTGCCACAAGATTAACTTCACATACAGAACATATTTTTTTTCCTGAGGTCCTGTGGACTTGCAAAATATATATATATATATATATATATATTGCTCTGTTAATTTTTTATATTTCATATATGTAATAAAGGAATATGATTTCCTGATTTTTGTCTCATTTCCTGGTCAACTCTGCTAAAGATTACTTTGTCTTAATGAGGGAACTCAAATCTAATTCTTTAAATTAAGAAAATCAAAGAAGGGCCTGGTATTTCTACTCTTTTACTCTGGGGTGTGGGGATAGAGTGGAAGCTCATTCAGATGGGATTAGTTTCTGTAGCCTTTGGATGTGAACTTTTATCAGATGAAGTGCATTCTTATACTACATTTACTTGTTAAAAAGCAATGAAAGTTCACTGTTGAAAATACAGAAAACCGGGGCACCTGGGTGGCGCAGTTGGTTAGGCATCTGACTCTTGGTTTCGGCCAGGTCGTGATCTCAGGGTTGTGAGATTGAGCCCCACATCAGGCTCCAGGTTTATCAGAGAGTCTGCTTGAGATTCTCTCTCCCTCTCCCTCTGCCCCTCCCATTTGTGCTTGCTCTGTATAAAATAAAGAAATAAATCTTAAAAAAAGAAGAAGAAGAAAATACAGAAAACCATATCAGGAAAAAAAAAAAAGACCTACATTTAAACCATCTGGTGATGACAGCTGTTAGCATTTTAGTGCCCAGGCTGCTAGACTGCTTTCTACACATGTACATACCTTTTATAGAATTGGAATTCTACTATACATACTCTCATGAAATCTGCTTTTATAACCTGTAGCATGTCTTATCTTTTCCTATCTTATCCTGGTAGGTGGAATGCCATTTAGTAGCGTATGATTTACAAGCAACTTATCAAACATGTTGGTAAGTATATCACATCAAGAAAAATATTTTAAATACATCAAATATAGAATTTTCTCAACTTTCAGAATTGCCAAGGGGCCTTGTTTTCCATTTCACTTTATTTAAAATAACTATTGCCCCGTGTGCCTGGGTGGCTCAGTCGTTAAGCATCTGCCTTCAGCTCAGGTCGTGGTCCCAGGGTCCTGGGATCGAGCCCCACATCGGGCTCCCTGCTCTGTGGGAAGCCTGCTTCTCCCTCTCCCACTCCCCCTGCTTGTGTTCCCTCTCTCTCGCTGTGTCTCTCTCTGTCAGATAAATAGATAAAATCTTTAAAAAAAATAAAAATAACTTGCCCATTAAAAAGAATACAAATAATGTCTATTTCTTAAGAGTAGAAAAATGTACATAATATATTAAATTTAAAAAATTGCAGAATACATATAGTAATAACACCTGCCCCAAAACACATTTATAATATAAAAAGTGATCTAAAAGGCCCAAAAGATAGACACATCATAGCAGTATATTTACCCCTGTAAGGGAAAGAAGGAGGGAGATTTTCACTTTTTATTTTGCATATATTTATATTGCTTGGCATTCTTTCATTGATCATGTACTACTTTTGTAATTTATTTTTTTAACAATTAAAATTTAATCAATTGTTTGTAAAGTCTGTTCAAGCAAAGTTATAACTAAAAGTTTAATTTTAACTAGTTTGCCAAATTACGGGGCCCCTAATGGGTCTTCCCGTTCCTTCTTTTTTTTTTTAAGATTTTATTTATTTGACAGAAAGAGACACAGCGAGAGAGGGAACACAAGCAGGGGGAGTGGGAGAGGGAGAAGCAGGCTTCCTGCCAAGCAGGGAGCCCGATGTGGGGGCTCAATCCCAGGACGCTGGGATCATGACCTGAGGCAAAAGCAGATGCTTAACAACTGAGCCACCCAGGCTCAGTCCTTTTTAACTGGAATCTTCTTCCTTAGGTGCTCTTTCAAAACCTTCTCTGGCAACATTAAAAAAAAAAAAATCATTGTTATAACTAACTGTTTCTTAATATCTTCATTCTTAAATCACCTGAAGCCCTTCAACTGCAGTTTTAATTCCTTATGAGCATCATTTGGCTTCCAAAGTAGAAAAAAAAGAAACCTATGTTCCCCACCCGTCAAAGTATGAGCAAGCCACCTCAAGGCCCCCTTCCCATTCCATTATTTCATTGTTCTGCCACGCTTCCTATCTACACTTTCTCCTCCTTGGCATCTTTCAAAATAACGATCACAGTACCAAGGCAACAGAGTCAAAGAAATATTCTATCTATGGCTTCACCTCCTTCGAGCGCTATTAGGAAAGTCTCTGCCCCCAGAGCATTACTCCCAGTACCACTGGGCTTTATTAGTCAGCAGATCAGTTGCATAATGTCCACATACCTACCCATATAATTTGCCTGAGGTCAACTCAATCTATGCCCTCTTATTACATCACTTTCCCCATAGAGGAATGTTACTAATATTTAGTATGTGATGCAACGGAAATTCTCAATAATAGGATAATCTTTTAATAGTGTCCACCAAATGAGGTCAAATCTGTGGGGATGTGACCAGGAGTCCAAAAAGCAGTGTCCTTCTGGCTATATTAAACGGAAAGCAAGGCTCGTTATGGGTAAACATAGTTCTTTGGGATACTTGGGTTCTTGCAGAACAGATCCTTTTCTAAAGGATCAGAGACTTATCAACTCTGAAGGGTGGGAAAAGGGACCTTGAAAATTCCTTGTGCGGCCTGTCCTTTGGCCACTCCCCTGGAATGCCTGAGAACAAGGAGCGTGAGCACTGCCTGGGTATTGAGGAGTTTTGTCAGAGGCCCCGGGACTGAATTGCTTTTGTGTTCATTGTTTCAGTGATAAGCAGTCCCCTAACCTAACTTTACCAAAGAGCCAAAGTTACTCATGACTTATTTCCCACAGTTTGGAAGGAAGATATTTATGAACAACCTCAATTTTGCAAGGGAGATTGATATGATAAAAATGGAATAGAAGTAAAGAGGTGTGCCTTGCATGACTGATGTTATTTTATGTCTCTCAGAGAATGATTTGTCTGAGAATACTTTTTGAAAAATGATGCCCTTTACCTTGCTTTCCTACACTTTTGCCAAAGGGATTTAAACATCTCTCTACTTTTTTGAGCATTACTGGCTGTGTTTGACACCTACAATATTTTAAATGACAAATTCCCAGATTTACTATTAGTCAATTCACATATGCTGAATAACAAAAAAAGCGGAATGTTAGTCATGAGAAAGAAGGAAAGATGCCCTGGACCAAATAGTTATTTCCAGAATTGAGATGCACGTTCTGTTAAGGGAGGGTTTTCATACATGCTGAATACATCTCTGGTTTCTTAATATGTAGTCACAGGCAGATTAGCAATGAATTAATTTATAAATCCAAAAATATCCCAAGGTATACTAGAAATGATCAAATCATAGTGCACTTAACTCAATAAAGGGGTGAACAGCTGCCAGGCAGGGAACCTTGCTTCCCAGAAAGAAAAATAACTACCATGCAAATTCTCACAGTATGAGCAAATTGGTCTGCCCAGAAATTCCCTGGACGCCTTCTTCCCTCTCAGGATACGACTAAGGATTTCAAGCTTAGCAAATAAAAAATACCACAGATTATAACACCAAAAGCAATAGATAATTGAGAGTTTACTTCAAGGTGGTACTTTTCTAAGTGCTTTCTGTGTGTTATTCCCATTTGATCCTCCTAAGCACCCCTGAAATGTGCGCTATTATTATCTGTATTTCCCAAATAAGGAAACGGAGGCACAGGGACATTAACTAAATTGTCCAGGGACACTCAGCTTATAATTGTGGAGCCTGGATTTAAACCCAAGAATTCTACTGCCCAGAGTTCATATTTCCACCACTAAAAGGGGATTCTGGCCTTTAGAAAGGAATTCATGGGAGGTGATACCAACGCATTAGCTGTTTCTTTTAGATTATAGTTGAAGAAAGAACACTGAAAGCATTTCTCTCAGTTCTCCTCCATACTCCAGCTTATAATGTATCCCATTATTCTACCCTGCAATTACATAATTTTCTACTGACTTTCTCATTTTTACATTGCCATTAGGATAATACTGTTTACCATAATTTATACCAAAATGAACTAGTAAGAGTCCGTTTTTTTTTACCTTCACTGTTCTCCTCTTGGTCTGGCATTCTGAGATCTATTTAGGCATAAGGTCTGCATGTGCATTTATCAATACCAACCCTGAATAAGCTGCTGTGAAATTCAACAGCATTTCAAGTCAATTCTCTCAGCTCTGACTTTTGCTGTGTGGAGTAATTCTGCTTACAAGATGAATGAGAAGAAATTATACCAGAGAGAGAGGAGGAAACAGAAAAAAAATAGAGAATGTAGGCACTTTGTCAACCAAGGAGAGAAAGCAAGGGGCAGGACAAAAGGTATAAAGATATAAGAGAATAGGGGCATGGGACTGGCTTAGTCGGTGGAGCATGTAACACTTGATCTTGGGGTTATGGGTTCAAGTCCCAAGTTGTGTGTAGAGATTACTTAAAAATAAGATATTTTTAAAAATATATTTAAAAAATATAAGAATAAAGGAAAGCAACAGCTGGGATAGGAACCAGGGGGTCTGTTCTAGTAACAATACGCAAAATATTTCAAAGTAGAATATATTCAGTTAACCAATTCTTCCATTGCTAGATACCATGATTTAGGAGAGATAGTTCTGAATATTTACTACAAAATTTTTCCATCCAAGTCTCTTGCTGTTAGTTTTGTTTGAGGAGACAGAAAAGCAAAAGATAATAAAGCAACAGAGAAATCTTAGGTAATTGTAATTAGGAAATTAGGAAACCATTAGTTTTATCACACATTGAAACAGAATTTTAAATTTATCTTTTACAAAGTAAATGGTCCACAAAATATTTAATGTCAGTAAGCATTGCCTAGAGGTCTTTTTCAATATACATACTCATAATAACAGTTACCACTTTTGCCCTTATTAGGTGCCAGGTACTGTGTTAAACTTCACATGACTTATCTCCTCAGACCTCAGTCAATAACCTTGCAGAGTCACTACTATCATTATGGAGAAACTGAGAACCAGAGGGTTAAATAGCTTGTCCACGGTCACGAAATAAGTAAGCAGCCAAGCTAGCATTTGAACCTTAATTATCCACCTTTATGATCTACTAATGCCTCTCAACCGGTGATCCTCAAATAATGTTCATAAAAATCAGCAGAAATGTTTGTTAGAAAGTAGAGTCCCAGGACCCTACCTCAGAACATCTATTTCAGAAGGTCTTGTTGGGCACCAGGGATGGACAATTTAATAAGTACCAGAAACACTGCTCTCGACACTTTTACAGAATAGTCTCAACAAAGTCATAGAGTTAATCATTAGTTCTGGTTCTACAAATGTATCTCCCTCTGGTCATAAATCTACTTGGTCTTCATCATAATGGTTATTTTATGAATAAGGGAATCATTAGTCTTGTTATGGTTACCTAAGAACTAAGATGGTAGAAAAGGGGAATTCCCTCTAGCTCTTATGTACCCTACTTGCTAACCTCGCCTTAAACAGAATTGTGAAACATCTAAATGTGTCTTTGATACCTTAGCTCCTCAATCTACTTTGGGGAAATCTCCTCCCCAGGGCTCATTGGCTTCATACTGCTCAGAGTCTACAAGAAGATCCTACACAAGACTCTAATTCCCAGTTTCCCTCTAGCCTTAAATAGTATATTGATTTGTCAAGATGCTACCCTTGACCAAGAGACCAAGAGATTCAGAAGATAAAATCATTCTAATGAGATACTTTCCCATTTTCCCACTTTCTCCCTAACACAATGCTTTATTGATCCAAATAAACCATGCGTGTCTGCAGAAAATTTTTAATGGGAGATTCTTATCATGGGAATTTCAGGCACCGATGGCAGGCGGGTGGAAGAGTTATTTTTGGTCAGATGTGCCTTTCAATGCCTCATAAATCAGGCTGCTTAGGCAGCTTCCTAATTTCCATTTAGGCAGTGCCAGTCCTGCTGACACACTCGATTGTACCCCAGTCAGAGGCTTAAGAAGTAAGGAGAAAGGTGAAAAAGCAGTGACATCGGGAAAGGAAAACATGGGGGACCGCCTAACTTACCCTCTCTCAGAAATGAGGATTCAAGCCACAAATAAAATAATAAACCACACAGACTTCACATTTTTCTTTCCCATTTCTGTAAACAAGAAATAAAAGCCAGGATTATCCTTTCCTTGATAAGCATGGAGAGAAAAATCAGGAAATGTACACAACTTGCATCACAGCAAATAGAATTCCTTAACCTCAGAAACACTCTCGTTACACATGCACTCCGACCTCTTACGCAGGGAGACTTGCCCAGAAGTGACCTTCAGCAACCTAGAGAGCTTTTTATAACATTTGAGAATGCACAACTGGATATTTTTATCAGCATGTGCTCTGCCTTTGATAAATGTTATAATAAGCAGTTTGAAACAAAAACACAATGAATACATTTTTTAATGCAGTGTCTACAAGAACACTTAATTAACAACCTCCAAAATTGTACAGGTTTCACTGAATGTCTCAGGAAAGAAGACTAAGTTTAGAAAACATGGCTCCAAGTGCTCACTTGCCCCCAAATGTTATCTAGTAGGATTAGGTAAAAGCTATTTGAGAAGTGATGTTTAAAGCCTCATATTGGCCATAGCTGATTCTTCAGGATTCCAATTCAGTATCTTTATGAAATGTGTTTTCCTTTTTTAAACAGAAAATAAAATAGCACATGTGTAAAAAAAAACAAAAAAACAATAAATACCCTACAACATGAAGAGTTCCTTATAATCTATTTTTATGGCACTAAGTAGAAACATGCCTATGTTATTCTCCCATTGAGTAGGCAGTCCGTTATGTAAATTCCTTACTGGAGCAACATGATTTATTGTGGGATAAGGGTAGAACCAGCATTTTCAGAGTGCCCAACACCATCACAATCTTCATCTCAGTTAATCCTCAGAACAACCTTTCGAAATAAGTATTGTTATCTCATTTCACAGGTGAGGAATATGAGGTTAAGAAGAGCAAAGTAACTTGCCCAGGGCCAGTAACTAGCTGGTAACTAGCAGAGCCAAGTATTCAAAACAGATGTCTTATTCCAAATCCTATGCCGTTTCAGCTGCATAATACTGCTTTAAAGTTCTCAGCTTCTTTCCCAGCATCATTTGTTGGATTGTAGATCTTCATTTATTAATTTAATAATTAAATTTAGGTATTTCTTATGATCTTCCTATGTAGTGCACACTGTTCTGGGCCCTGGGGATATAGCAGTGAATAAAACAAAATCCTTATTCTCATAGAGCTCACATTCTAGTGGGGAACGACCTCCAGGAGAGAGCTGTAATAATCCCTCCTCTCTATCCACATTCTAGGGCTTATTTATCAGGCATTCACTGCCCTGATTTAAGAGAAACACTCTTTTTCCATCACTGAGGGAAAATTCAACGCCATTGACCCCCTCATCCTGATTGTATTGAACGCTGTTTTCCCCCAGATGAACTGAAAGCAATAAATGACTAAATTCTTCCAAGTGAAAAGCTGTTATAATTGGATAATGACCACAAAGCAGGCGTTTTTTGGTTTTTGTTTTGTTTTTTTGTTTTGTTTTTTTTTTTTTGAGTTACACTAAGCGCCTGGAGAAAAGTATCAGAATTCTTCTGCCCACCGCCCATTATGGAGCTGACAAGGTCCTGCTCTGTGCCATGCTCCTTAATTTTCATGTTGGCTTTAAAGATTTATAACAGCTCTAACACCTATGCGTGAGAAACACAGGGATCCCCAAGTGCCCAAATCATGGTGTCTGCCCAGCTTTGCTCCCCAAAAGCCTGCTGGGGACTCATCTACTGGAACCAGGACAGCTCAGGAAGATTCACTTGCTTCTGTGAAAAACAACAGTGACCATAATAGAGAAAGAAATTCTAGGCATTCTTTCAAGCCGTTGGGAAGTTCCAGCACATTCCAGTTGTAAAAGAATTCAAGTCCCTCCACTCATGTCAAAACTTCAGCGTCATCCTTCTGTGCTTTGTACATTTACTAGACCAAGGCCTAGTAATTAACTACAAATTCTCTTCCTGCCTTTTTAAAATCATGAACCACAAGCTGATTCTATAGGAGGACAATCTGGGATTTGGTAAATTATCCTCAGGCCTTGATAATCCTCAGGCAATGACAGATTTCAGAAGTTTGAAGATTCTCAACATAAAGCATTGCTAGAGTACTGAGCCAATCGTTTGTGACCTGGAAATTTTGCAAAATATTTTATTCCTTAAGCTTTGGAAATCCACATCCATGATGACTTACAACTGTTATTGGAGAAGTCTTCACTCCCTTCAAGGTCCAAAAACCCAAATGCTCTTGTGTTTTTTTCTAGGCTCAACTGATTCCCCCAGATCACTCCTGTTTGAATCTCCCCTGCAAATTTCATTCTCATCTGTGATTCTATTTGGAAGACATCGTACTTCTCGCTTACCTCCTAACTCTTCTTTGTCTTTTTCTTCCTCTACAAAGCAAGGAAGAAAAATATGCAGAAAAACAAAAGAAGTTGCTCCAATTATTCTTTTTTTTTTTTTTAAGAATTTTTATTTATTTTTTGACAGAGAGAGACACAGTGAGAGAGGGAACACAAGCAGGCGGAGTGGGAGAGGGAGAAGCAAGCTCTCCTGATGCGGGGCTCGATCCCACATGACCTGAGCAGAAGGCAGACACTTAACGACTGAGCCACCCAGGCGCCCCTGCTCCAATTATTCTTAAGGCAAAGGAAAAAAAATTCTCCCATCATTAAGAAGTGTCCCTGAGGAACTTCAACTGGTACAAATTTGGCTACTGTTAGCAGGAGTCAAAAACATTGACCTTGATAACATGACAGAAATAATTATTATACTCTGCAAGAGAAATCATTTCTTCACTGTGCCACAGATTCAATATGTATTTCCTTCAATAAAGAATGTGCATGCCCTCATTCCAATAACTGAGGGATGGAAGAGGGGAAAGGCTAGTACAATTCAAATACTAGCAAATAGAGGTCAGTTGGGGAAATAATACAGAGAAGCAATAGTGTGTCACCCTGGGAGAAGTGCTAGGAATGAAATATAAGTAAGCATGAATGAGAGCTTGTGGAACACATTACAGAGAAAATGGCTTTAAATGGATCTACCAGCAACCTCTCAGCTTTTGAATTTCACTAGGCAGAGGAGACAGACTCTACATTGTGGTTTTAGAACTACTGTGATAACTCAAATGCCCAGACTCCCCTGAAATCCAAATACTGCTGTCACTGAGATCTGCTTTATATGCATTATCTTCACAAAAACTTGTTGCTAACCTCTGAGGCAGGAGCGATTATTATTGCCATTTTAACCCGTGAGGAAAAGGAAGCTCAAGTAGACAACTAGGCCACTGTAATCCAGGCGGTAAGTGAGCAAGTGAAAGCACAAGCCCAGGTCTGAGCCCTGGACTCTGTGCTCTTAGTCATCACACTACAGCACTTCTTCCGTAATGGGTGCCTTTTCGGTCTGCAGAGGTGGCCAACTGTTCTGGCTCTCCCTGCATCTCTCTCTTCCTTCTGGTTCCCTGATCGGTTGCTGAAAAGACTCAGGAATTGAGTCCTGAGACAATGACTGGGTAACTCTTCCTACAGTGAGGCTCTACCATCAATAGGAGCTTCAGCATCTCCATTCTCTTCTCCCTACTAAGGCTAAGAAATGATGACTGCCCTATAATCTTTTTATAAAAAGTCTCTGTGGCTATGGAATATTACTCGGCCATCAAGAAAAGGAAATCTTACCATTTGCAACAACATGGATGGAACTAGATGGTATTATGCGAAATGAAATAAGTCAATCAGAGAAAGACAATTATCATGACTTCACTCACATGTGGAATTTAAGAAACAAAACAGAGGATCATAGGGGAAGGGAGGGAAAAATAAAGTAAGATGAACTCAGAAGGGAGACAAACCATAAAAGACTCTTAACTATAGGAAACAAACTGAGGGTTGCTGGAGGGAAGAGGGGTGGAGGGATGGGATAACTGGGTGATGGGCATTAAGGAGGGCAGGTGATGTAATGAGCACTGGGTGTTATATACAACTGATGAAATCACTAAACTCTATCTCTGAAACTAATAATACACTATACGTTAATTAATTGAATTTAAATTTAAAAAATAAAAAAAAAAAGTTGCTGTGTAGGAAATGTTCTCATCACAGCTCCATTACCTAGTAGTATACCCTATAGAACAGATATGGGTGGTACTCTGATGGCCTGGAATGATACATCTGATTGAAAAGGAAACCATACATTTTGGGTAACCATGATACTAGTTATACTTCTAGACCACCACCTTAGAAGGAGGGGCACCTGGGTGGTTCAGTCAGGTGAGCGTCCAACTCTTGATTGCAGCTCAGGTCATGACCTCGGGGTTGTGAGATCGAGCCTTGCCTGCACTCCTCACTCAGCGAGGTCTGCTGGAGATTCTGTCTCTCCCTCTTCCCCTCCTCACTTGCATGCACATGCACTCTCTCTAAATAAGTAAATAAAATCTTTAAAAAAAAAAAAAGGAGGGAAAGTAAGAGTTCACAATAATATATTTGCTCATTTTCACATTTTGTTAATCTGTCTCTTTCATTAGATTATACAAGCTTTTTGAAGTCAAGGATCACATCTGTTTTATTCACATTGTATCCCCTGTGCATACCATAATCCCTGGCACAAAGTCGTGCTCAGAAAATATTTGTCAAATGAATAAATAGGTGATATCCCCAAATTAGAAAAGCATATCCAACTACTCCCTTTTCTTTCTTTCTTTCTTTTTTTTTTTTAAGTAGACTCCACACCCAGCATGGAGCCCAACATGAGGCTTGACCTCATGACCCCTGAGATCAAGACCTGAACTGAGATCAAGAGTCAGATGCTTAACTGACTGAGCCACCCAGGTACCCCACCCCCTTTTCTTTATTTATTCAATCATTCTCACTTATTGAACAGCTGCTGCTGCAAAAAAAAAAAAAAAAAAATAGCATAATGGATTGGTTAAGTACATAGAATCCAGATCCTGATGGCCTGGATTCAAAAACTAGTTCCGTCACTATCTGTGTGACCCTGGGCTAGCCAACTCACAGTGTTGTTGTGAGGATGAAGTAAATTAATATAGGTAAAGTATTTAGAACAGCACCTGGCATATAATAAATACAAGATATTTGCTTTTATGATGATGATAATGTTCCAGGCTTCAGGACACTGGGGATACAACAGTGAAGAAGTCAGATCTCTGCATGCTTATAACTTACATTCTAGTAGGAGAAACAATCAGCCTACCCAGGATTCGGGAAAATCATTACAAATCATTTTAAACACGATGAAGAAACTAAGGCTTCCCTGGTGTTGAGAAACACACTGAGGTGGAGTTTAGAAGGCAAACTGTTTACTAAGGAGAATCTTTAAAATCAGCACCTGTGGGAGAGAGGAGACGGAACTAGAAGCCAGCAGAGAGAGAAGCTGGTGGCAACGGCGGCCCAACCACAGCCTCAGCCCACCCCTTAGGGAACGCTGAAGTGGAATGACCCTTCACAGTTGTCCTGACCATTAGACCCCCGCTGGGTGCGGGCCACCCTGGGAAGGGGCGTGGCCTTGCTCTCTGCCGCTGGAGCAACCCCTCAAAGGGCTGACAGCTGAAGACTGCCAACAGCAGGGGCAACAGAGCCTCCACTGCAGAGCCTAGGGCAGCACAACACAGTTTGCATTCCACCCAGCAGACAGGACGGTAAGGGTGAGGGGCCACCTAAAATTAAGTGGTGAGGGAAGGCCTCTCTGAGGAGGTACTATTCAAGCTGATAGAACTATACAGTGAGGAGTCGGCAGCCATATAAATAGATGGGCAAGAGCATTCTTATTAAAGGAAATAGCCAGTACCATGTCTCCTAGGTCAGAATATGCTGACAGTTTGAAGTGCAAAAAGAAGAGCAGTGAGGCCAGAGAGTGGTATAGAGTGAGGTTTGAAGAGGCAAGCAGGGGCCAAAACACGAGAACCTTCAGAAGTTTGGGTTTTATTCTCAGTATCGGTGAGCAGCAATTAGAAGGAAGTGGAAGGATCTGATTTACTCTTTTAAAAGATCACTCTTGGGGCACCTGGGTGGCTCAGTCGGTTGGGCATCTGCCTTAAGCTCAGGTCATGATCCCAGGGTCCCGGGATCCGAGCCCCACATCGGGCTCCCTGCTCAGCAGGGAGTCTTCTTCTCCCTCTGCCCCTTCCACCAGCTCATGCTTGCGTGCTCTCACTCTCTCAAATAAATAAATAAAATCTTTCAAAAAAATAGTCATTGTGGGCACCGGGTGGCTCAGTCGTTAAGCATCTGCCTTCGGCTTAGGTCATGATCCCAGGGTCTTGGCATCGAGCCCCACATTGGGCTCTCTGCTCAGCGGGAAGCCTGCTTCTCCCTCTCCCACTCCCCCTGCTTGTGTTCCCTCTCTCGCTGTGTCTCTCTCTGTCAAATAAATAAATAAAAATCTTAAAAAAATAGTCACTGTATTCCTTTGAAAAAAAATAAAATAAAAGATCACTCTGGATGATATGTGGGAATGGGTGGAAGAAAGGAGAAAAGTGAAGGCAGAAAGACCAACTAAAAGTTTACTGAACTTTTTTTTTTTTTAAAGATTTTTAAAATTTATTTATTTGACAGAGAGACAGTGAGAGAGGGAACACAAGCAGGGGACGGGGGAGAGGGAGAAGCAGGCTTCCCGCGGAGCAGGGAGCCCGACGCGGGGCTCAATCCCAGGACCCTGGGATCATGACCTGAGCTGAAGGCAGAGGCTTAACAACTGAGCCACCCAGGCGCCACCTTACTGAACTTTTCTAGACAAGAGATGGTATACTGATGAAGATGAGAAAAGTGGATGTATTTACATGCAGAACTCTGTAGGAAACCATGCAGGGCTTACTAATGGATTAAATGTGGAAAGTGAAAGAACGGAGAATCCAAAATGACTCCTAGTTTTCTGGCTTGAACAACCAGAAGGATGGTGATAGGAAAAGGCAAATTTAGGGATGAATATAGAGTCCTAGCTTAGATTTTTTTGGTTTGAGGTGCCTATTAAACATCAAGTAGAGAAGCCAAGTAGTCAACTGTATATACAAGTATGGAGCACAGAAGAGAGGTGGAAGGCTAAATATTTATATTTGGAAATCATAGGCAAATGGATGATATGTTAGTTTGCTACTGCTACATAACCATTACTATCATTCACTGGCATAAAGCAACAGTAATTTTTTTTAAGCATGGAGCCCAACATGGGGCTTGAACTCACAATCCTGAGATCAAACCTGAGCTGAGATCAAGAGTCAGATGCTTAACCAACTGGGCCACCCAGGTGCCCCAACAATAATTTATTTTTTTTAAGATTTTATTTATTTATTTTACAGAGAGAGACAGAGCGAAAGAGGGAACACAAGCAGGGGGAGTGGGAGCGGGAGAAGCAGGCCCCCGCTGAGCAGGGAGCCCGATGCAGGGCTCGATTCCAGGACCCTGGGATCATGACCTGAGCCAAAGGCAGACGCTTAACGACTGAGCCACCCAGGTGCCCCAACAATAATTTATTTTTGCTCACATCTGCAGATTGGCTGGGGTTCAATCGAGGCATCTCTGCTTCTATCTGTAGGGCCAGGGGAGTGCCTGTACTCTGTATGCCTCATCCTCCTGGGACCAGCAGGCCAGACAGGCAATGGCAGAGGCTCAAGTGAGGGAGAGGAAACATTCAAGGTCTTGAGAAAGTCCTAGGAAATGAAAACAGGTATCAAAGAGATATCTGTGCTGTCATGTTCACTACAGTATTATTCACAATAGCCAAGATAGGGAAACAACCTAAGTGTCCTTCAGTAGATAAAGAATATATCTATATATTCTAGATATAGATATAGATATAGGAACATTATTTAGCCATGAGAAAGAAGAACATACTACCATTTGTGACAACATGGATGGAACTTGAGGGCATTATGCTTAGTAAGTCAGAGAAACACAAACACTGTATGATCTTACTTATTTGTAAAATCTAAAAAAACCAAACTCAAACTCATAAAAACAGAATAGAATGGTCGTTACGTGGGGCCAAGGTGTGGGAGAGTCGGATAGATGTTGTTACAGGATAGAAACTTGCACCTAGAAGATGAGCAAGTTCTGGAGATCTAATGCACAGCATAGTGATTATTGTCCACAATACTGTATTATACACTTCAAAGCTGCTAAGAGACTAGATATTAAATGTTCTTAACACACAAAAAAGATAATCATATGAAGTGATAGAACTGTTAGCTAAATCCACAGTAGTAATGATATTGCAATATATAAATATATCAAATCAATACATCATATACCTTAAACTTATACAATGTTTTTTTAAAGATATTATTTATTTATTTGACAGAGAGAGAACAAGAGAGCATAAGCAAGGGGAGCAGCAGAGGGAGAAGGAGAAGCAGGCTTCTTGCTGAGCAGGGAGCCCGATGCGGGGCTCAATCCCAGGATCCTGGGATCATGACCTGAGCTGAAGGAAGCCACTTAACCAACTGAGCCACCCAGGCATCCCAACTTATACAATGTTACATGTCAATTATATCTCAATTTTTTAAAAAGTGCTGGGCCCATGATATGCCTTTAATTTCACCAGTATATCATTACCCAAAGCAAGTTACATGGCCAAGACTCAGCCTATGACGACACCCTGAATTCAGGAACTGGGGGGAGCGAAATTGGGGTCTGTAATTTAGTCCACCACAGATGAGATCAGCCAGGGTAAGAATGTAAACAGTAAAAAGAGCCAGGCTTGGACAAATTCCCAAGGTACTTCAGCATTTACCTGTCAACCAGAAGAGGAAAAAACAGCAAGAATTTAGGAGGAGCAAGTGCAGTTGGAGAATAATTAAGAGAACATGAGAAAAATAAGAGAGAACAGTGTTTCAAGGAGACTGCCAGATGTTGCCGAGATATCAAGGGGATGTGAACAGAGAGAGGACTATGGTAACTGACAACATGGTCCACCAATCTAGGTGTTCCATAACAGGACACCAGGACAGGTGAGAGGGTAAAACCCCGCTGTTTCATCCTGGGTTCTCAGACAGCAAGAAAACAAATTATGTTTGGACAATAAACAAAACAAAACAAAAACACACCACTCTGTCAGGAATGGTGGAATAAGAAGTTGAGTGCTTATTAGGTTAAGGCCAGACTGTTGAAGTTCTTCAACACCTGCCTAGGGAGTTGGAACTTGGTCTTTAAACAACAGGGAATCGTTCAAAGCTTTTTGAGCAGAGGAGAGATAAATATCAAGTTTGGGATCTAAATGCAGTGTAAGATGGATTTGAGAGAGAGGAGACTGGTGACAAAGAAGCAGGTTATCCTAGTTCTGTTACTCACACCTCTTGCTCAGATCCTCACCTCTGAGAGAGACTTAAGTTCCCTAGATCAAGTTCCTGATGCTTGTTACTATTAAAATCTTTCTTGCCTGCTTCTTCCTTGCCTGGCTGACCTTAGTTGACTTATGATAACTTTCTAATCAAAATCTGGGTCCTGACCCTCTGCCTCCACCTTCCATCTCAGCACTCACTCATTTAGAAGTATAACCTTTCCTTTTGTGTCCATGTAGGAAACTCCTCTGCCAATGGGCTTCAGATGGCAGCATGAAACCACAGCCTGGCTTGTTCACAATTCCAGGCTGCTATTCAGACCTGTTCCCCCCAGTCCCTGTTGCTCTCCTTCCCTCAGCCCATCCCTGCCTATTCTCCCAGAGCACACTGGAAAGTTCACAGAGTTCAGAACATGCTGGTATCCTCCAATTTACTAACATAGGCTCTATTCTTTCCCTAGTCCTCCTCATCTCAGGCTTGACCTTTGTTATCTACCCTGTGCAAATGCTCTTCCTACTTGAAGTTTCTTTTGGCCCATTAGTGACTCTCAGCAGGGGGATGAGGTAGGGATAGGGTGTGAGCAAGCAATGATCTTAAAAAGCAACCACTTTGTCTACTATGTCGTTCAATCTGCACCATTTTCCAAGAAGACTAAAAGGCAAATATGTCAACAAATGTCTCACATAGTGAAATATCACCATTGGTATTACATAGTAATTTGGATTGGAAATTTTTTCCTACATTCTCATGCCTGGACTTCCAACAGATCTACAGAAAGATGAACAGGTGTTGTTTCTAGAACACAAGGATTACTTGAAATGAGCTAGGGTTTAAAATGAGAAGTCATTATTAGGGGCACCTGGGCGGCTCAGCCGTTAAGCGTCTGCCTTCGGCTCGGGTCATAATCCCGGGGTCCTGGGATCGAGCTCCGCATCGGGCTCCCTGCTCTGCTGGAGGCCTGCTTCTCCCTCTCCCACTCCCCCTGCTTGTGTTCCCTCTCTCGCTGTCTCTCTCTCTCTGTCAAATAAATAAATAAAATCTTTAAAAATAAATAAATAAAATAAAATAAAATGAGAAGTCATTATTAGATATATGCCAGGATTCTTCTTGTTAATTTTATAGGGCCATCATGTTTTTCCCTAACACATACATCTTCAGTTGCTATGCATGGTATTTTCCTGTTGCCAAATATTCTTTAGCTGACTGGTGCTAGCAGGAAATGGAGAAAAATATAAAATTGGAAATTAGGAAGTAATGACATCAGTGTTCAAATCACAAAAGACAAGGTGGAAACAAATATTCTGCCTTAGCCCTGATTTACACTGTTAACAAAAGACTGGAGTCGGCAAAATTAGAAATTGCTAACTCTTCTCGGTCACTACCATTTAGTAAAAATTTATTTCCCTGACCTCAATGGTACTTCATTTGGCCATAGCGCTCACTGGGAAATTGGCAGTGACACATGAACTCTCTCAGATTGCACCACTCCTGGGTTCTGGCTGCATCTCCTGGCCACAGAAGCCGTTTGTGATCTCTGCCTCTTCCTTCAGTTTTTGCTCTGGAAATACGGCAAAGTGTAACAAAGCTGCCCACCTGATGACAGAGCAACTCAGAGCTGCCTTGTTCTCACATTACATTAGGCACCTTCAGAAGCAGCTTTAACTCTGGCCTCTGCTCTCAGTCACATATTTCATTATGTGACTGCCTTCAGAGATTACTAGACTGAATCACTCTTGTCTGACAGGGACCAGAGGGGAGTACAAGGCTGATGCTCCATGCTATTCCCTTCATCCATACATCCCTCTAGTGGCAAAAGTCTGGTAAACTCTGATGTCCTTTGTTGCCTCAGGAGTTAGTTACAGTTCTCAGAGTGGCTCCACACTATCTTTGTCAAGAGTGACTCATGGCATTTACTCCACTAAGGATCCAATATTGCTTGCATAGATCGTATCTTATAGCTTTTCCAAACAACCTTCTTGAATTTAACTTGCATAAGGCCCTAAAATATCATAGTAGGGAAGCTAGCTTAAAGGAACGCACCACAGTCACACTCAAAGCTGACCCTTGATTCTGTCATTTGGGTCTCTGAGACAGGACATGGGCCTACTGACTCTTTTTTAGCCTCATGTCTTAAAATGTGTTTTTTGCCTTTCCTCCATGACTTCCACCTGTCCATATTACTACCCCCTGATGAAACAGGAACACGTGAGAAAACCAGCCCTGAGTATCTCTTGGTTTCTCCAACATAGACCTATAACACCATGGGTTACATTGGTAAAGAAATGGAGTCCATGACTAGAGCCTGTGTCAGTCAAGTCACTTCAAATATTTATTGAGCACCTTCTTTATGCCCAATATCAAGGAGATCTTGGCAGCCAGCTATTAACACTAGTCCCAACAGGTTTCCCTGAAAGCATGATTATATCACATGCTTTTCACAGCCCTCACTGCCTTCCAGTAATTATGGAGCAACACTGGGTAACTGTGGACTGTTGAATGGAGCAAGCCTGGGCCACAGATGAACCAAAAGCAGATGCAGTAGAGCTAACTCCTCCATCCCTCTTGAATCCTCCAAAAAGCTCAGAGTAAACAGGACCTTTATGTTATGGTCATTATTTTGTGCTCCCCTCCTTTGCTTCATCACCTCCTATCTGTTGCTTAGACTGTAAACACAGACCAAATGTCAAGACACTGATAGAGTCGCCAGGAAACCCAGCTCCAGGTGCCAGACCTACCTTTGTGCTTTTGGACTGTTGCTGTTTGTGTAGAGATGGCAGGGAAAAGTGCCACATGGCTCAGTGCTCCTTTGCTTCCTGCTCTGTTAGGTATTAAACCCCAGCAACCTGCTCAAGGCTCAGTCTCCCTCACTAGAGCTAACTCACTAGAACACTAACCCCCAACTTAATGTCCCTTGAGCACAGTCCTCTCCTCTTCTCTTCTTGCCTCTTCTCTTTTCTTCCCAAGATCCTGTGAGCTAAATACCATCATATAATAAGCAAGAAATGTATAATGCAGAGATTTCTCTTCTTTATAGTTCTACTCATATGGAAAAAAAAAGAATTGTTGATTATCTTAACCTACACATAACTTGTAGAACAGAAAGATTCCTGTCAAATAATCCTCCCTTAATAGATTCCCTTCATTATTATAAACTAAGACATGACCTTCAAGCATTAGTACCCAGACAATACAACATTTGTGTGTTATTTAATTAGCTTATTGCTTTTGTTAATGTACATTCCTGTGGTTCTACCACTTTCCACTCAAACTTTAAAAAAATACTACATGGTATTAAAAAAATTTTTTATCAATGTATCCATACTTTTGCTTCATTTAAAAAAAATTTTTTTTCCAGCCAGGATCTCTCAATGTTTTGAAGTTATCTCATAACAATGGCTAATTTATTAAGTCCTGGAAAATTATAACAACAATAAGCCTTTGTGCAAAGTTGGCATGCTGGAGATTCTTGGTTTAAAAAAAAAAAAAAAGAATGTGATAGATCTACCAGAGACCACTGTCTTTCTGTACCATCTAATCCCCATTATGAAGTGATTCTTATCAAACTGGGAAGTGATCATGCGGCAGCCTAAACAACGCTGGAAAAACTAATTCAATAAATCAGAAGGGTTATTCCATGTCATCTACATGCTCAAACAAGAGGGAGAGCACATTGGCTTTAATAAATCCTCAGTTTCCAGCCAAAGGCCTTTCAGAGCTCTTGGCTGCCTGATCAGATGTCTGGAATTATGAAAGTTTTTAGAGCTTAAGGAGGAAATTCTTATTTATCATAAAAAGAAGATTTGAACTGGACAAATTATTGAATATTCTATATAAGTATCTAAGAATCATGTAATTGTTTAATAATTATTATCTCATTTTACATATAAGGAAACTAAAACTAAAAAGAGTTAAGAAACTTGCTCATAGTTGGCAGTTAGGAAATGATGGATCTGCAAATGCTAATCTTTCTACAATGTCCACATCAGAACGCAGGACATCAGAGGGGGCGCTGGTTTCATCAGTGATTCCATCTCAGTTGGTCATCCAGCCTGGGCATGATGTATGTGACCAGGTGACTCAGATCACTGGGCTGATGAGGATGACAGTCATTTAGTGATTCAGCAAATATTACTGAGCAACTACTATGTGTCAGGCACTGTTCTAGGTGCTAGAGATAGAGCAGTGAATAAATGGACAAAATCCCTTTTCTTCACTGAGTTTACATTCTACTGAAGGGAAACAAACAAATAAGTACATAACGTCAGGTAGTGATAAGCACTGTGAAGAAAAAGAAGGATAAGAGGAAAAGAGAAAACTTCAATGGTGGTGCTCCCCTATTTAGATGGTCAGGGAAGTGCTCTCTGATAAGAAGACATTTGAGCAAAGACTGAAGGAAATGAGGGGAGGGAGAAGAAAGTGAACCATGTCCTATTTGGGGAAAGAGCATTTCAGCCAGAGTGAAGGCCCCCAAGTAAAGGGCCTAAGCAGGATGCTCTGTACATTTCGGGAAAAGCACTGAAGATGCCCGCATGGCTGCAGCAGAGTAAGCAAAGGGGAGAGTTAAAAGAGATGAGGTGGAATGGATGGCAAGGAGTGAGACAACCATGAAAGGCCCTTTGGATCCTATAAACATTTTGGGTTTTACTCTATGTGAGATGGGAAGTCCTTGGGAGGTTTTCAGCACAGTGACATACTGGTTTATGTTTTAAGAGTTCTACTGATAATTAGCCAGTTGACTTGGATGCCTCTAGGCAGCAAGGCCCCAAACTACAAACAGAATGAGTGGTAGGGCAATAGTACAAAGAACATGGGCTTTGGAATTAGACAGATCTGTGTCCAGACCTCAGGCTCCATCCCCAGCTCATTCTATTATATTTGCACTAGTTATATAACCTCTTTGAAACTCAGTTTCCTCAACTACAAAAAGAGAATAATATAACCTGCTCTATAGCTATTAATTAAATGAGATATGTATAAAGCACCTAAAATATTACTGTATTTTATTAGCACTAAAAAATAAAAATAACCAACCATTAATTAATTTAGTGATTAATTATTGAATTATTTTATCATTATCAAAAATAATAAAGGCAAGACCCGAACTGGATAATATTTCTTCTCTGCTTCTAGAATAATAACAATAACAAATTAATAGTGGGGAAAATAAAGGATGTACTCTTTCTCTTTAAAAAAAACTTTGGGGCACCTGGGTGGCTCAGTCATTAGGCACCTTCAGCTCAGATCATGGTCCCAGGGACCTGGGATTTTTAAAAAAAAATAAACAAATTAATTAAAAAAAACTTTGCATTTTTGGAAATTTTCAAAGATATACAAAATTAAAGCAAGTTCTCTAACGAGACCCATGTATACAGTCTCAATAATGAGCATTTATCCAATCTTATTTCATCTTATTTTTTCTGGAATATTTTAAAGCAAATCCCAAATATATTTCCTTTTTTTTTTTTAAGGATTTTATTTATTTATTTGACAGAGAGAGACACAGCGAGAGAGAGGGAACACAAGCAGGGGGAGTGGAAGAGAGAGAAGCAGGCTTCCCGCTGAGCGGGGAGCCCAATGTGGGGCGCTCAATCCCAGGACCCTGGGATCATGACCTGAGCCAGAGGCAGATGCTTAACGACTGAGCCACCCAGGTCCCCCCCAAATATATTTTCATTTCAGCTATAAATACTTCAGTTTTTATCCCCAACAGAAAAGAATTTTTTTTAACACAACCCAATACAATGAACATATCTAACAAAACTAACAATCACTTCTTAATATCATCTAGTATGCAGTCCGTGGTCAAATTTTTCAGCTGTCTCAAAAATATCTTTTTACAGTTGTTTTGCTCAAATCAGGATCGAAACCAAGCCCATAGATTGCACTTGGCTGATATGGCTCTCAAGTCCCCTTTTATCTGTGACAGTTCCTCCTTCTTTTTTTCCTCCCATGACTTGTTTTGGAAGAAATTGTCATTTGAAGGATATGCTCTATTAATGACAGGTTAGTAATGTTCCCTCCACAGGCAAAGGACATCAAACCTACTTATTACACTATAGACACATTCCAAGTGCTTTCATTCCAATTTTAGTATATGTGGTGCCAAAGCGAGCACCCCAAGTGCTTTCAAAGAGGAGTAAGGGGAATGTTTTCTACTCCCAAGAGAGGAAGTTAACACTATCAACTCTTGTAGAGAAAATACACTTAATATAAAGAGATGGCCTTAAACTCCTTAAGATGGACATAAAGGACTGTCATGAAATAGACTGTAAGACCTAATGGCTTTCTTCCAGTCCTAGAATTCTCTGGGACCAATCTCAGATGTGTATTTAGATGATCACCATGGAATAATGACCAACAGAATTTCCTGTTTTCTGTTAAAGAGCAATCAGAAATTCTTCTTTGTTGATAAGAAATTACAAGAATATTTCTTGTCCTAGTGAAAGGGGACAGGTCAGTTATTACTGTGAAAGCCTATACTGACCTTAAAACTGATAGCCCAATTGGATTAGCTGAGATAAATTCAACTCTGGAGTCCTAACTAGAGCTACTTGGCTTTCATCAATTCTTTCAGGTAATTCAATAGAACAATACCCAAAAGAATTAAAGGGATACTGATAAATTCTGAATGAGCAGAAGAGATTTTTTGAAATAAGAGGAAAAAAGCAAGATAAATGTAGCTCCTGTTGATTCTATATCATGGTATGAGTAGGTTTTGTCAAAGGATCACTTGCAGAAGTAACTACTTCAAGATCTTGACCAAGAATTGACTTCTGGAAGCAAGTCAAAACTTAAATTTAGATATTGGTTCCCATACACATTATTTAACCATCAAATACAATATTCCTTTATAGACCTTAATAAAAGGCCAAAATTATAAATGAAGTGTTTGTATTCATTACAAATTATTTTGGACTTGGGGAATCTTTTGAAATGTCCATGTGAGTCAACATGGGGTGGGAGCTGGAAAAAGAAAGCATGGTCTCCCACTCATAGCTAATTCTGGCTCTGGTAATCAGGGAAACACAAGAGACAGCCAAGTATGGACTGGCAACCCCAACTAGCTTGTTTTGTCATTTTGCCTTTCACTCAATAATCAACCTTCCTTGGGCATTCATTAGAGTGTGACCTAGCCCTAGGTCCACTGTGTTCTGAGTATACTAATTCTTCATCAAAATGTGAGGCCAGGAGTCTGGTTTAACACTGACATTCATTTTTAATTAAGATGGATAATTCAGAAAGATGTTATTGTTGGCAAACAAACCACAAAAGGAAATCAGTGGTCTATGGGACACAAGGCAGGATGGTGCAGAGAAAAGAGAGACAGGAGAAGAAAATAGGAGAAAGAAAGAACATTTTTGTTTTGCTTTGTTTTTAAGTATCCCAAATATCTGATGAAAAGGAAAATAGAAGAAAGGGAAGAAATGAAGGAAAAGAAATTATAGTGATAGCTTTAGGTTCAAAGATGCCTTTAAAAGTTGGCACATGTGGGGTGCCTGGGTGGTTCAGTTGGTCGAGCATCCGACTCTTGATTTCGGCTCAGGTCATGATCTCAGGGTCGTGGGGTCGAATCCCAAGTAAAGCCCTGCATTGGGCTCCATGCTCAGCTGGTAGTCTGCTGGAGATTCTCCCCCCATCACTTCTCACTCTCTCTAAAATAAATAAATCTTTAAATAAATAAACAAAAAAAAGTTGGCACATGTGGGGCACCTGGATGGCTCAGCTGGTTGAGCATCCAACTCTTGGTTTTGGCTCAGGTCATGATCTCATGGGTCATGGGATGGAGCCCCGCATCGGCCTCCATGCTCAGTGGAGAGTCTGTTTAAGGATTTTCTCTCTCTGCCCCCGCCCCCCCACTAGCGCACACATGCGTGCTTGCTCTCTCTAAAATAAGTAAACAAATCTTTAAAAGTTGGCACATGTAAGATTGTGGGGAAAAACTTCAAGTCTCCTACATGCTGGGCTGATTGGAGGGAAGTGGGGAGGCGGAGGGTAGCCCAGTATGTGCTTCATCAGTACTGACAGGAGGAGTGAAGGAGGCTCTGTCTTGGATCAGGCCTTTCCCACATAAGCACAAGGCTGAGCTGTTCGACTGGGCTTGGTCTTTGGGGTGTGGAAAAGACAAGCCCAATCCATTCAACCTACAAATGCTTTTTATAGCTATTCATGTTTGTTAAGGCCTGGAATTGATAGAAAGCAGTGCAATTTTTAATCCTTCAATTTCAAATCTCAATAGGAGGAATTTTGGTTAGCTGTGACCAAGATTCTATAATAAGTTGCTTTAAAAAGAAGAAAAAAAAAACCTGAAAAGTGGCAACTGATAGGGCTGTTCCTTAAAAAAAAAAAAGCATAATGTATTGGTTCTGTTTCTTCAAACTGGAATCACTAAGACCAATGGAAAAATACAAGAAGACAAATTTCATCTCAGTACTTAAGCAAGAACATTTTTTTTTAAGATTTTATTTATTTATCCAACACAGAGAGAGAGAACACAACAGGGGGAGCAGCAGAGGGAGAAGGAGTCTCCCCACTGAGCAGGGAGCCCACATGGGGCTCGATCCTAGGACCCTGGATTCATGACGTGAGCCGAAGGCAGACACTTAATGGACTGAGCCACCCAGGTGCCATTTTCTAATGCTTTTATCAAATTAATCATGAAACTCTTTGAAGAGGTAAGATATATGACACTGAAAATTATCAAGAAGAGATAACTTCCTGTCAGAAAAACTGAACGTGAGTGGTTTCCAACCTTTGTAGGACTATGAAGACCACTGTGAGGTTTAGTTAGGATCCCCAGGTTAGTATTGTGGCCTAATATCCATTAAGAAACCATGATGACTTATGTTACAGACTTGTCCATTTAAAAATCATTAAAATAGTAAATTTTATGTTGTTTAAAGTTTACCATAATAAAAAAACAAGAAACCATGCCAATTAGAGAGAACCCTGTCTCTAATTCTCCAGTTTCTCAGGAGTCCTGAGCCAATAGGTTGAAAACTACTGGTATAAAACAATCTCCTCTTTCGTTAACCTTTAAATCTCTACTGTGTGATTAGAAACAAAAACCCGGGTCAGGAATAATATTTGGCTACAGATAATATGGTAAAGTATGAAAAGTTCATCCCATGCTGACTTGATCACAAGAAGACAGACTTAGGATCTTTTTCACGTAACCCAATATGCCCTTGACCAGAATAAGAAGGTGATTGATACATGTTGATTTGTCATTCTAGGTTTGGACTTTTGCTCCTATTGTACAAAAAGGAAAAAAAAAGAAAAGCACACTTTTATAAGTTCTTGGGAAGGAGTATTTAGGGGCATCTAAAATGGGACTATGAGTCACTAGTTTAAAATAAAGAGGCTTTGCTTTAATATCACACTCAATTTTGCTCTTATAAAAGAATAGTCAGATAGTTAACAATTTACCTGATATCTTGGGTGCCTGCCAAGGTACTTGCTGATTTCATTCTAAAATGTGTCCTTCCAGGGGGTACAAAATGAGAACCGTTCCTCTGTTTTGCATCTGTATTTGATACACTTTCTTTTAAGGACGGAGTCAGGGGAAGAGGGGGATCTTTCATAGTTAGCTATGCTATTTGACAACAAAGAGCCTCTGAATAATCAGGTTTTTTTTTTTTTCTTCTCTACTTGGCCCCCAACTGAGCAGGCTGAAATCCTTTCCTACCTGGAGCGCTGCAGGGGGTGTGACAAGTGGAGATATCACTGGACATTTGCATTTAAAGAATTAATAAAAATTCCTCGTTTGCCTGAAAGCCCCATGAAGTTTATAACCTTGACGTTTTATAACCCCCTACACTGGTTTCCCTCCTGGTATGGCCAAACAAACCAACATAAATCTGTATCTTAAAGAATGCAATTAGTAATGTGCTACTGGACCGCATACTGGAACTATGCAGTTCCCTGGCCACAGAATTTCACAAAAGGGAAACAAACAATACAGAACAATGAAAAGCATTTCCTAAGCTATATTAACCTTTAGGTCACCCATATTAATGACAACTATTCCATGTGAACATTTCTTAACTCAAGCAAACAATCTATTGAGAACAAAAGGTCAAAACCACCTTTCTTTGATGTTAACATAGAAAACCTTCTTTTCACTTATTCTTGCCTAGAAATTGATATTATTTGTGCTTCCTGGGGATGATTTGCAAGGTTTAGTTTGTAAATCTACCTTCAGGTTCCCTGAGACCCATCCCTACAGTAGTACCTGCGCCCAGTCTGCCTCTGTGGTCCAGTACTTAGGGCAACACAGAAAGAGCTAAATTAGAGCTGTTGCCAAGATCATTAGACCCCTGAGAATGGGTCTTGCCAGTGGAAAGTGACAGGTTCTACCATCAACACCCTGCAGCGTGGGAGGAACACTGGGAAGGGGGTACCTATGAAAAATTCAAGAATGTTTCCTGAGCCAAGGGAGAGAAAGGGAAGCTATCCCTGAGCCTGGCACTGAAGAAGACAGAGAACACAGGACACTCCACAGTCCTGCTCCTCTTGTGTAACCTTAAAAAAATAATTTCTTGGAAGACAAGTGGAGTCCCAAACTGGTGAGGCCAACCCAAGCACTCTCCAGAGGTGACTGACATTTCTAGTCACTGTGTTGCTTGAGGAGGTTTGGGAAGGGGGCTGAGGAGTGGTTACCAAACATTAAAACCTGAGAAAGTCCCCAAGACCAGCAGCACCACTAGGAGCTGCCAGGGAAGTTCTGGCTGATAGGAATGATTCCCAAGAGCAGCAGTGTCACATTGTCTTGAGGGATACTGAAGTCAGTCTTTACCGGCTACTTAACATCTGGGTGTGGAGTAGGGAGGGAAAAGAATGGTCTTTTCTACTTTTGGGAACTCCTCTATGCTCTCAAGCCCTTTTACCCTAAACCAGGTGGATCCTTGACTCCAAAATTATTTCCTGTTATTCCCCCCCCCCCCCCCGATAAATCCTTGCAGACTTCAACCTTGCCACCACTTAATGTCCCTCATGAGACAGCCACTCTACTAAGCATGGCTTTCTTCATCTTGGTCACCACCACTACTCCTACTGCTCTGGCCTTGGGGATAAGGCATCACCTTCCCCCCTTTGCCACATCTTTTTAAGCATGTAACAGGTCCTTGCAGTGTTTCATCACAACAGACTACCACCTCTATTGAGACTTCAACCAAGGTTCAAAAGTGGCCAACTGGAAGAGAGCCTAAGGGTATCTCCTAAAATGTGAACTAAATGCATTAGAATTGTCTGGAGTGTTTGCTATAAACAAGGTTAAGGGCCCCACTTCACACTTTTATTCAATTAGAATTTCTGGAAGTGGGTCTCAGATATCTACATCAATAAAAATCTCCCCAAGAGATAATATGCACACCAATATTTGAATCACTGGCATGAGAAGTAATTTACTTCTGCTATAAGATATGGCTTCTCCCAGAGCCTACAGGACAAGAAGCCAACATTCAGGGAGCCTCAGGGAACCTCCATGCCTAGATTTCAACCTGCCTTCATGTGGCAAACTCTTGACTCACCCCCACCACTGGTAGCGTACTGGCATGTCCATGCAGCCAAGCCCAAGCAAAATGCCAAAAAGTCCAGTAAGAGAAGAGTTCTCTCTCTTGCCTTCAGTCTAAGGCTCACCCAAGTCCTGCCTTATTTCCAGTCCCAGGACTTGCCTCTCTGAGATGAGTGACAACGGAATTCCCACTGTCCTCATGGAAACCACTACCCCCCACTCACAAAGGTATAATCTTGTTCTGAGAGTCTCAAGGATATCACTTCAATATATTTTCAAAAGTCTGGGTCATTCCTTTCCCAAATAACATCACAGCTCAGGCATTAACAGTCCGAACTCAGCTTCACCAAGTCTAATCCAGTTCTTTTTATAGTCTCTCCTCTGTTGTAAGATAAAGATAAGGCCTATATCCCCTTTCCTGTAATTCTCTTGGTCCTAACTCAGACAATGTAGTGAATCTTGCTTAAGTAGAACACAACGGCTCTCCCCAAGGAAAAAAGCAAGAACTAGCAGACAGAGGAGTCCTAATCCATACCTGGAAAAGAAGCATTTCAAATTCTTTGATTCTAAAATGGCATCAATGGTCAGAGAGACACCATCAATACAATGCAATTTAAAAAAAAAACCAATATATTAAATGTATACAAAAATGTTTTACTAAACAACAGCATAAAATAACATTACACTTTATTATGCAGTATTACAATCAAAGTTAAAGACTTTTCCTATTCATAAACTTCCAAATCACTTTTTTCTAAAGATTTCATCCATTTATTTGACAGAGAGAGAGACACAGTAAGAGAGGGAACACAAGCAGAGGGAGTGGGAGAGGAAGAAGCAGGCTCCCCGCTGGGCAGGAAGCCCAACTGGGGGCTTGATCCCAGGACCCTGGGATCATGACCTGAGCTGAAGGCAGACGCTTAATGACTTGAGCCACCGAGGCGCCCCTCCAAATTACTTTTTACAGACAGCATGATACATGGCATCAGCAACCTTGATTTGGCATACTTGCTGATCCTCTTTACCACCTTTAGGATTAACAAAATAATTTCAAAGCAGATTAATTAAAGAATACCAGGATGTATTCTGCACTCTGCATTTGTTTTTATTTTCTTAGTTGAATTGCATATGATGGGAAGTCAGACAGCTTTCCTTGAATATTATCCAGAAAATTTTGACATATTTACTGCCTGAATCTTTCATGATGTCTGAATCAGTCATACCAATTTTTCCTATATTTAGCAATTTTCATTGCCTTTAATTGCATTGCCCGGCCCATGATACATCACTGACAAAATGAAACGAAGTATTTGTGGGTGGCTCCCGTTCTTGGAACCTGGAAAGCATGTGGTTTTTGCTAACCAAGAAAATATGGACAGCAAATCAATCTTAGAATGACAAACTTTGGTTCCCTGAAAAAAATGTATATCCTATAGATCTATTTTCATGACCTTCAAATACACAGTAACTTTTCACTGCTACATGAAAGTGTAATCCTTTTTTTTTTTTTTTTAGATTTTATTTATTTACTTGACAGAGAAAGAGAGAGAGCACAAGCAGGGGGCAGAGGGAGAAGCAGGCTCCCCACCGAGCAGGGAGCCCAACGAGGAGCTCGATCCCAGGACCCTGGGATCATGCCCTGAGCTGAAGGCAGATGCTTAACTGACTGAGCCACCCAGGGGCCCCTGAAAGTGTAATCTTTTTGAAATTATTTTAAGTGACAATAAGGGACCCGAATTTAAATTTAAATATTTATAGTATTATGCAAATAACTCAACCAAAGTGACAATCAGATTATAGAAATTTCTACACATGGCTTAAGTTTCTATTAAGTAACTATGTAAAAAATTGTTTTGATGGGCAATTGTCTGATGGGCAGTTGGCAATTCCAGAATCATTAAAATATAAAAGGTAGGGCAGTGCCAAGATACAACTCTGCATGCACTATAAAGGATCTACTTTTTAACACAGGGAACATATATAAGTAGTTTACATTTAGAAAAAATATACCATGTACATGTGCGCACACACGCACACACACAGAGACACACACACATACACAAATCAGCTCTAGGAAGTGTAAAGGATTTAAATATGAAAAGCAAAACTTTACCACTCTACCTAGTGTTCTGTCAGTTGTCTTTTTCCTCTTTGGTTAGATTTATTCCTAGGTATCTTATGGTTTTTGGTGCAATTGTAAATGGGGTTGATTCCTTAATTTCTCTTTCTTCTGTCCCATTGTTAGTGTGTAGAAATGCAAATGATTTCTGTGCATTGATTTTTTTTTTTTAAAGATTTTATTTATTTATTTGAGAGAGACAATGAGATAGAGAGAGCATGAGAGGGGATAGGGTCAGAGGCAGAAGCAGACTCCCCGCCGAGCAGGGAGCCCGATGCGGGACTCGATCCTAGGACTCCAGGATCATGACCTGAGCCAAAGGCAGTCGCTTAACCAACTGAGCCACCCAGGCGCCCCTGTGCATTGATTTTTATATCCTGCCACTTTGCTGAATTCCTGTATGGGGTCTAGCAATTTTGGGGTGGAGTCTTTTGGGTTTTCCACATAGAGTATCATGTCATCTGCAAAGAGTGAGAGTTTGACTTCTTCTTTGCCAATTCCGACACCTTTTATTTCTTTTTGTTTTCTGATTGCTGAGGCTAGGATTTCTAGTACTATGTTGAACAACAGTGGTGAGAGTGGACATCCCTGCTGTGTTCCTGACCTTAGGGGAAAAGCTCTCAGTTTTTCCCGATTGAAAATGATATTCCCTGTGGGCTTTTCATATATGGCTTTTATGATATTGAGGTATGTTCCCTCTATCCCTACACTGTGAAGAGTTTTAATCAAGAATGGATGCTGTATTTTGTCAAATGCTTTTTCTGCATCTGTTGAGAGGATCATATGGTTCTTATCCTTTCTTTTATTGATGTAGTGTATCACATTGATTGATTTGCAGATGCTGAAACACCTTTGCAGCCCAGGAATAAATCCTACTTGGTCAAGGTAAATAATCCTTTTAATGGACTGTTAGATCCTATTGGCTAGTATCTTGGTGAGAATTTTGACATCCATGTTCATCAGGGATATTGGTCTGTAAACCCCCTTTTTGGCAGGGTCTTTGTCTGGTTTTGGGATCAAGGTAATGTTGGCCTCATGAAATGAGTTTGGAAGTTTTCCTTCTATTTCTATTTTTTGAAACAGCTTCAGAAGAGGTATTAATTCTTCTTTAAATGTTCAGTAGGTGGGATGGCTCAGTCACTTAAGCATCTGCCTTCAGCTTGGGTCATGATTCCAGAGTTCTGGGATGGAGTTCTGCATCAGGCTCCTTGCTCAGCAGGGAGCCTGCTTCTCCTTCTGCCTATAGCTCCCTTTGTTTGTGCTCTCTCTCTCTCTCTTGCTCTGACAAATAAATACATAAATAAATAAAATCTTTAAAAAATAAATGTTTGGTTAAACTCTCCTGAAAAGCCATCTGGCCTGGACTTTTGTTTGTTGAGAGATTTTTTATTACTGCTTCAATTTCCTTGCTGGTTATGGGTCTGTTCAGATTTTCTATTTCTTCCTGTTTCAGTTTTGGTAGATTATATGTTTCTAGGAAAGCATCCATTTCTTCCAGATTGCCTAATTTGTTGGTATATAGTGGCTCATAATATGTTCTTATAATGGTATTTCTTCAGTGTTAGTTGAGATCTCTCCTCTTTCATTCATGATTTTACTTATTTGGGTCCTTTCTCTTTTCTTTTTGATAAGTCTGGCCAGGGGTTTGTCAATCTTATTAACTCTTTCAAAGAACCAGCTCCCAGTTTCATTGATCTATTTCATTGATTTCTGCTCTAATCTTTATTAATTCTCTTCTCCTACTGGGTTTAGGCTTTATTTGCTGTTCTTTCTCCAGCTCCTTTAGGTGTAAAGTTAGGTTGTGTATTTGAGACCTTTCTTGTTTCTTGAGAAAGTCTTGGATTGCTATATACTCCCCTCTTAGGACCACCTTTGCTGTATCCCAAAGATTTTGAACAGTTATGTTTTCATGAATTTTTAAAATTCTTCTTTAATTTCCTGGTTGACCCATTCATTCTTTAGTAGGATGCTCTTTAGCCTCTCTGCATTTGAGTTCTTTCCAAACTTCCTCTTGTGATTGAGTTCCAGTTTCAAAGCACTGTGATCTGAAAATATGCAGGGAATGATCCCAATCTTTGGGTACCAGTTGAGACCTGATTTGTGACTCAGTATGTGATCTATTCTGGAGAATGTTCCATGTGCAATCCAGAAGAATGAGTATTCTGTTGCTTTAGGATGGAATGCTCTGAACATATCTGTGAAGTCCATCTGGTGCAGTGTGTCATTCAAAGCCCTTGTTTCCTTGCTGATCTGCTTAGATGATCTGTCCATTGCAGTGAGTGGGGTGTTAAAGTCCACTACTATTATTATATTATTATTGAAGTGTTTCTTTAATTTTGTTATTGTTAGTTTATGTAATTGGCCGCTCCCAAGTTAGGGGCATAAATATTTACAATTGTTAGATCTTCTTGTTGGATAGACCCTTTAATTATGATGTAGTGTCCTTCCTCATCTCTTATTACAGTCTTTGGTTTAAAATCTAATTTGTCTTATATAAGGATTGCCACTACAGTTTTCTTTTGACGTCCATTAGCATGATAAATGGTTTTCACCCCCTCACTTTCAATCTGGAGGTGTCTTTGGATCTAAAATGAGTTTCTTGCAGACAGTATATTGATGGGTCTTGCTTTTTTATCCAATCTGATACCCTGTGTCTTTTGATTGGAGCATTTAGTACATTTATATTTAGAGTAATTATTGAAAGATATGACTTTAGTGCCATTGTATTACCTGTAAAGTCACTGTTTCTGTATATTGTCTTTGTTCCTTTCTGGTCTATATTACTTTTGGGCTCTCTCTTTGCTTAGAGGACCCCTTTGAATATTTTTTGTAGGGGTGGTTTGGTGATCACAAATTCTTTTAGTTTCTGTTTGTCCTGGATGCTTTTTATCACTCCTATTTTGAATGACATCCTAGCTGGATAAAGTATTCTTAGCTGCATATTTTTCTCATTTAGCACCCTGAATATATCATGCCAGTCCTTTGTCGCCTGCCAGGTCTCTGTGGACAGGTCTGCTGCTGGCCTTATGTTTCTACCCTTATAGGTTAAGGACCTCTTGTCCCGAGCTGCTTTTAGGATTTTCTCTTTGCCTCTGAAATTTGCAAGCTTCACCATTATATTTTGAGCTGTTGACCTATTTTTGATTTTGATGGGGGTTTTCTGTGCCTCCTGGACATGAATGCCTGTTTCCTTCCCCAGATTAGGGAAGTTCTTAGCTATAATTTGTTCAAATAAACCTTCTGCCCCTCTCTCTTTCCTCTTCCTCTGGGACCCTGATTATTCTAATATTGTTTTGCTTCATGGTATCCCTTATCTCTCAGATTCTCCCCTTGTGATCCAGTAGTTATCTCTCTTTTTCTCAGTTTCTTTATTCTTCATCATTTTGTCTTCTATATCACTGACTCTCTCTTCTGCCTCATTTGCCCTAGCAGTTAGAGCCTCCATTTTTTATTGCATCTCATTAATAGCCTTTTTTATTTCAACCTGATTAGATTTTAGTTCTTTTATTTCTTTAGAAAGGGATTCTCTAGTGTCTTCTATGCATTTTTCAAGCCCAGCTAGTATCTTTACAATCATTATTCTGAACTCTAGTTCTGACATCTTACTTGTATCCATATTGATTAAGTCCCTGGCAATGAGTACTGCTGCTTGTTTTCTTTTTTGGGGTGAGTTCTTTCATCTTGTCATTATGCCCAGAGAAGAACAGATGAAAGAGAGAACAAAATACAAAAACAGCAACAACCACCCCAGGAAAATATACACTAAACAAATCAGAAGAGATCAGAAACCAGAAAGGGGGGGAAAAAAAGAGAGAGAAAATAAAATCAAACAGGTGAGCAGAACAGAACAATAAACTAGATCCTGGATGTATTTTGGTCTGTTTTTTAGAAGAAACTAGATCCCAAAATTGTAAAGAAAGAAAAACTCATATATATACAAAAATAAAATTGAATATAATGAAGCCAAAAATGAAATATATATATAATGTAAATGTAAAAATGAAAATTTTTAAAGACTTTAAAAAAGAATTTATAAAATAAGAAATTAGTTGAAAAGGAAAAAATATTTTAACTGAAAGACTAGAATCATGAGAAAAAAACACAAATTCTATATACTATTTTCCTCTAGTGCTGGAGTTTTGCAGTTCTGTATGATCAGTAAACTTGGTATTAGCTGGATGTTCCTGCTGATCTTCGAGGGGAGGAGCCTGTTGCGATGATTCTCAGGTGTCTTTGCCCAGGAGGTATTGCACCGCGCCTTGCCAGGGGGCTGGGTCAAGTGTATGTGGCTCCAGATTGCTCTATGTGGCTTTCATTCCCCGAAGGCTTTTGGCTCCAATTTGGGGGATGAAAATGGCGGCACCCTGATCTCCAGCCCCAGAGCTGAAAGTCTGTGTCCCCCACTCTTCATAGAAAAGTAGTCAACCACTCTTGTCTCCCTGGTTTCCATCCACACTCTGTGTTCACCCAGCCTGTGACAGAGCATTTTTATCTCAGGCACGCAACCCCCTTTTGAGTCTCCAAACTTTACAGACTCCTACAGTTCACACACATACCACTCATACCACTCCTCCCAGGGGAAGGTGAGGGATCTCCGCTGGGTTCTGCCTCTTGCTGGGCCTCTGCTCAGAGAGTGGTTGCCCAACCATGGAGCAGTTCCCAGTTTATGGCAACACCAAGCAGAAGGCCCACTGCTGGGCTCACAGATTGCAACCGGCTTTCCCACTCCAATGCTTGGGAACTCAAAATATTGGAAGCAGAATGTTGTAACAAAAAGACCACAAAGCCAGAAATCAAGAAACTGAATTTTAAGCCTGATTTTGCTACTAATTAGACACAGGGTAAAGTATAGCCTCTTAATAAAGTTTGGAGATTGGATTAGTTAGTCCTTAAATTCTTTTTCAGTCCTGATTAAGAATATTTTCATTTATCTCAAACAGTAAAGTAAGATGGTGGTTTAGTGAAAATAAAAAGCAAAATGTTACCTCCAAATGAAAGGCAAGCATTTTTTTTTATTTTTTTTATTTTTTATTTTTTTAAAGATTTTATTTATTTATTTGAGACAGAGAGAATGAGAGACAGAGAGCATGAGAGGGAGGAGGGTCAGAGGGAGAAGCAGACTCCCCGCCGAGCAGGGAGCCTGATGCGGGACTCGATCCCGGGACTCCAGGATCATGACCTGAGCCGAAGGCAGTCGCCCAACCAACTGAGCCACCCAGGCGCCCAAAAAGGCAAGCATTTTAAAACTCCCAACCAGTGGCCTAATAGTCTAAATCCAGAGTACAGTTTGCTAGGCACCAACTAATAATCAGATGGTCAATTGGATCATGGAGCCATTTCTAATTTAACACTACTTGAATGATTTCCTTAGGGTTTGAGGAAAATTGAAGTAATTGAGGAGAACTAAAACTATTGAGCCCCACATCGGGCTCCCTGCTCATTGGGAGGGATGAGCTTCTCCCTCTCCTTCTGCCTGCCACTCTGTCTAGTTGTGTTCTCTGTCAAATAAATAAATAAAATCTTTAAAAAAAGTAAAATAAAATAAAGTGGGACTCAACTATATTCTTCATAAGCCCCACTGATAATTTTAGTGTAAGCAAACATCTAAGAATCACTGTTATATGAGCCATACCAGCAGATTTACTGGTCACTTTACTTAGTTATTAATTACAGAATTGTAACCACATGGTTACAATTGTTTAATTATCATGTACCTTCTCACTTAAAAAAAAACAACCAAAAAAACCTGGTGCAACCAGGGTGGTGATGATGATGATGATGATGGTGACAACCATGAAGATGATAACAGCTAATATTGATTAAGCATATATTATTAGCCAGACATCAAGCTACGTGCTCTCTCTATATAATCTCTTTAAAACCTCACAATAACCCCAGGAGATAGGTATTACTATTATTATTGGTATTATTATTATTATTGCCATCAGCTTGCCCAATATAACATAGTTAATGGGTGGCAATGCCAGGATTCCAACTTAGGCAAATTGACTTGAGAGCCCAAACCATCAACCACTGCCTTATACTGCCTCGATAAATGGTACAATTCCCAACTATAGCTGCTAATAACAATAGCTATCATTTTATAGTGCACCTACTATGTGC
The DNA here is from genome assembly GCF_029215605.1 of Mirounga angustirostris. NCBI lineage: Eukaryota > Metazoa > Chordata > Mammalia > Carnivora > Phocidae > Mirounga > Mirounga angustirostris. The sequence continues at coordinate 25,060,704 of NW_026991713.1, forward strand.
TAAACTCTGTTAAATACATAATCTCATTTAGTCCTCAAAGCATTCCTGCCAGTTAAGTATTTTTATCCTTGTTTTACTGATGGGGAAACAGGACTGAGGGATGGGGTCACACAGCTGTGACGTGGCAGAACTCAAAGTTTAGGTCAGACCTGCTGACTCCTAAGTCTATTCTCTTTTGGCTACATCATACTGCCTCTGAAGCTGTCAGTGGCCAGAACCCCAATTCCTAACCATTTTCTCCTTTTCCTGGGATTTTAACCTTGTCCTGTCCTGATTGGTCGTTTTCTAAGACACCAGTGGCTCTAGAAGTGTATTGTCTGTTATATCTGTTTCTGAAGACCAAACATTGTTTTTGGATAGCCTGCCTCTTAAGGCTAAGTTTTAATTTTCCCAGCCTTCTGAGGCAGTGGTTTCCAAATTTTGTTTTGACTGCTCAACCTTATCAGTAAAACATTTTGAGCAGAAGTCCCACCATACAAGTATTTATTTACACATTATATAATATGTACTCATATTTACTCATATATTTCAATTAGCAATAATCACACCTCGGATAAACCTCATTGGCTACGATACTGCCACTGCGCAAAGCTCATATTTACTCATATATTATGTATTTCATAAAACATGAAAATGTAGAACTTATTTTCGTTTTTTTTTTAAGTAGGCTCCATGCTGGGTCTCATGACCCTGAGATCAAGACCTGAGCTGAGATCAAGAGTCAGATGCTAACCAACTGAGCCACCCAGGTGCCCCACAAGTAGAACATTTTCAAATGAGATTTTAAAAATATAAATATACAAGTATTTCTAATATTTTCTTCGACATCCCACTTTGGAGACTATCACTTTAAGAAACTCTCACTAGGTCTGATGACCAGAGTCCGCAATCTCACCATCTAAAAGTTATAAAGCTCCAAGACAGCAGCTCCTAACCTGCCTGAGTTGAAAAACTTTTTTAAAAGAATCTCAAGCCCCACTTCCCAAAATTCCAACTTAGAACACTTAAACACCCCAGTTGTGACTGATGCTTAGATGTGGAAGCCACTGCACTAAGAGACCCGAGCCCTGGCCAGAGGACCACAGGGTCAGGGACAACAGTGATTACATCTGTCTGGTCCTAATATTATCGCCTTTCCCTCCCTGGGCTCATCCCTGACCATCCCCTTTCTCTGATAAATTCTGACTCATAAGATTTTGATTATCCTTCTGATCTCTGTTTTAATTAGAGAGGAGAAATTACTTATGCCTACTCTTTGGTTTTTAGATGGAAAAGAATAGTTTCCAAGGGATTTTTCCCACTAGGGAGACTGTCCTAGGTAACAACAGTCAACTTTCCAGGGTGGGCTGGTCCTCTATCCCTTAAAAGAAAGCTCCCCATTCTTCCCAAAGTAGCAATGCAAGCACAAAATAGCTTTTAGACCATCTGGCTAGGCTCAAAGCAGAATTCCTTTAATTATTTCTTGTCCACTACCTTTGGGTTACATTTGTGCTCAAAATATTATTACCACTTCTAGGGGCACCTGGGTGGCTCAGTCAAGTGTCTGCTTTGGCTCAGGTCATGATCCCAGGGTCCTGGGATTGAGTCCCGCATTGGGCTCCCTGCTCGGCTCCCTCCTCTCCCACTCCCGCTGCTTGTGTTCCCTCTCTCACTGTCTCTCTCTCTGTCAAATAAACAAAATCTTAAAAAAATATATTATTACTGCTTCTAAAATAAATAGTTTATTTTTAAGATTTTATTTAGTTGAGAGAGAGAGAAGAGAGAGCATGAGTGGGGGGAGGAGCAGAGGGAGAGGGAGAAGCAAGCTCCCCACTGAGCAAGGAGCCCAATGCAGGGCTCGATCCCAGGACTCTGGGATTATGACCTGAGCCAAAGGCAGACACTTAACTGACTGAGCCACCCAGGCGCCCCTAAAACAAATGCATAATTTGATTGGGGCGCCTGGGTGGCTTAGTCAGTTAAGCTCAGGTCATGATCCCAGGGTCCTAGAATCGAGACCCGCATCAGGCTCCCTACTCAGGGGGAAGCCTGCCTCTCCCTTTCCTGCTCCCCCTGCTTGTGCTATCTCTCTCTCTGTCATATAAGTAAGTAAAATCTTTAAAACAAAAATAAGAATAATAGTTAATTTGATTCACACAGCTACATTTTTGGATATGTGTGCATGAGTGTGTGTGTGCATGTGTGTGTATGCACAAGCGCACATATGCGCACACACTGTAAATGACTGAGGAAGAATACAACCATGCAATCTCTTCCCAGGGTCATGTCTTAAATAACTAATCTGTATCCACACTTGAGAATGGTTTATCAAAAGTTTGCATAAGCCATTGTGTTTTGGCATATCAAGAGATTTTCACTGAACCAGCTGATTAGCATTCACTAAAAGAGATTAAAGTATCTACTGGTTTCTCAGACCCACTCTGACCAACCTCAATTATCACCCTTTACTCCCGTCTTTCTTGCCTGACTTGGTATTAATTCCTAATCTATCTTTGGTCACCAGTCTTTGTCTCTTTCTCCACCCTCTAAACCCCTGCCCAAATGACATGAGTGATAATATCAGGTCTATAGCTGCAAGTGGGTGGCTGTGAATGGAGCAATGGTGTTCACTGCAGCAGGAGAGGGCTCCATGCCAATTTGCTCCCCAAATGTATTTGCAATGCTTACAAAATCACAAACACATGAAACTGATAAATTTTCATTTGTTGGACAAGCCAAAAGTATCTTTCCTGTCTTTAAAAAAGCAAAAATATTTTGTTAGAGAATTCATTTCTCACACATAGAAGCTGAAATAAACTATAGGCTTGAAAATAACAAATTTTCTCATTATTTCACCCATTAAAATTGAGATAACTATAACTCTGAACGCATTAATCTTAGATTTAGGAATTTATCTTAAGGAAATAAGATACATCTAAAAATTTATGTTCAGTGGTATTCTGATAGATGTTACTATAAAAAGGAAAAATTGAGGCCAATCTAAATGTCCAACAGTAGTAATTTTATTAAACTGTGGTATGTTCATTTGATTAAGCTTTAAAATCATGTTACCAAATAATATTTTGAGAAATAATTAAATGTAGAAAATATATGGTGAGAGAAAAAGCAAATAATAAAGAGTATTGGATGTTTACAGACTTTATTTTGCAAAAGACAAAATGCTTGTGTCCATTTCTTTAAAAAGACTGGAAAGATATATAAAAAAATATTTGTAATGACCCTGATAAAATTTCAGGTGAAAATTTTCCACATTTTCTACAATAAGCATTCTTTTACTTATATACCGATACACACATATATTTTGGTTTGTTGAAACACTGAAAAAGTTATTTTATTATGAAAGTATGCTTTGGTCCCTAAATCACTTTAATTTGAAAATCCATGTAAATAGAACTTTCAACATTTTATTACAGAGACTATTCAGTGCATATTTATATTATTATTCATATTACTAAATTAACATGTTTATTTAAGCCATGTTCATTTACAGAGACAAATAATATTCTTATGTTGTTTTTATTCCATCTGATTTTCTTATTATTTGAGTATATGTGAAAATAAAGAGAAAAATACTCTCTGACATCCAGTACTAAAGAATAATAATAGTAAACATTCAAGGAGCCGGCTAATAATAATATTGTTTCTTCTATAGGAAAAGATAAATTTTAAGACAGTAAATCATAACAAATAGGTGGACTTTGCGATGCAATGGTACAACCTGGGTTTCTCATGATCCTGTATTATCCGTCTTTATATTAAATGGGTTAGCTTATATAATTCTTTGGGCTATAAATTAGTAACTCTAAAAATTATCAAAAGGAAAGTTACAGCCTATTATATATGACTCTCAAGTTTCTAAGTTTTTCAGAAATAGCAAAGAAGAAATAGAAATTTTCAAACAGATATCTTAAAGTGTTGACTTTTGGAATTCTTAATGGCCCATCTCTTCATGGGATTTATGCCACTGAAAACACAGATGAACCACAGAAGAAAAGCACCATCCATCTAATTATTCCAATGAGGATGAGACAGAGAAAAGGAGGGGAGAGCTTCCACCCAGCAACCCAGCTTTAAGCCTTCATGTGTTGTTGGGACATAACAGCATGAGCAGTTTTAATTCACCCACAAAACAGTATTCCTCTGACAAGTTATTTAAAGGATTAGTGCCAGATATTGGAGGGAGGGTGTGAGAGTGAAGGCTGAGCTTAGTTGGTTTAGTGTGGGTCTTTAAATTGAGCTATCACATATAATAATATTTTTTTTTCTAACTATGCAACATGGACAAAAAGGGCAGGGAAGCTTAAAAGAGCTATTCATGAGAACAAAATTTGAGCTCTGAGTCAACTGTTTACACATTGCAAATGTATTTCATGCACTTTAACACAACACCACCCCTGGTGGTGATGCCTGCCAAGTTCCAGACTGTCTTAAGTTTAAGGACCCAAAGAAGTTGACTGTGGGCTTTAAAACGTCCCCAAATGCACTGTTCTCCCAGGTGAAAAGGAAACACCTGGATTTTGGACTAGCCCTTCTTGTAAATTTGCTACTGTATACACTGCCAACTTGGAATCTCTTCCTTCTACTTATACCGATGGTATCATAACTGGAAAGGGTTTCCCAGATAAAAAGCAAACATGATTCAAGGTTGAGACCTTATTAGCATTTCCAAAGGTCTATGAAAAGCCTCTATTCTCTCTCCCCTGCCAAGTAAATTTTGTTTTGCTGAGCTTTGGCACTGCTCCTCTGTTGTCATGGTGGGGCATTATTGTCACAGCTGTCTCAGGGGGCGCTGCCTTGAATATGTTTAGAAAATAACACACAAATAAGAAACATGACATTTGCTATACAACCACACCTACTACTGCAGAACTCCAAGCTGGCAACATATGCATCATTTTGCACTTTTAAAACAGTGAAGCCAAAAAGATGAAATTAAACAAATGAATGAATGTATTTACTACAAAGAACATAGAAGTACATACAGATTCCCTCACTAAAGAGAGAAAGCAAAACAGAGAAAGAGTACTTGGAAGATCTACTTTTTATACAAACAATTAATGCAAACTTTCTCAAAAATAATTATAAACCATTCCCTCTAACTGCCTGCTTCATTTAGTGATTTTCTTTTTCAAAATGACCCATTATTTTGTTATGATTATCTTGCTCTTCAGAAAACAGTGGGCTGTCAGCAGCATGAAAGGAAGTATTGTACTATTCTCAGTTTCATATTGATTATGAATTTTTTTAAAAAAAGGTACGTAGGGAACTAGATAATAGTACCTACAATGCCTTAAATGATGAGTAAAATGTGAATATGTTATGCAACATACTGGAATTTCCTTTACAAGTATGCTGCCTTTAGGATATTTATGTTTAACCAGACTGCAGGTAAGAACCTGCAACTAACTAACATGCATTTAATGAAATGTTGTTCATTAAATCTTTACTAGTAAATAACTGGCTCGGAGGTCATTTAACATCTCCTAACCACTTCCATAATGATGTCAGGTTAAAAATAAAAACAAGGAAACTTTATCTTTAGTTGCCACTTCTAACTGACACCTTCAGAATCAAAGGAAATGAGAGCATTTCCCCGTACCATCACAGACTTGCCATGGGATTTTGAGAAAGTTATTTTTCCAATCATCACTTCTTTTTCTAGAAATAGATTTGTGATTAAAATAAAATAACAATGTTTCCTGTGGCTCATAATCGTAAGTATTTAGAGAATTCTTACAGTAAGATAGAGTTACATTAAGATATTAGTTTGAACACCTTAACAGAATCCAACATAACAGTGACTTAAATAAGAATGAAGACTTGTTTCTTCACATTAAAGTCTGAGCTAGTAGATGAGGAGGAATGTAGTGTGGCTTTCTTCCATGAGGTCATCCAGGGACCTAGAATTCACCTATCTTATTGTTCTATTAGATCAGGGATAGAGAAATTATAGTTGGTTGTAAATAAAATTTTATTGGAACACACCATGCCCAATTGTATGAGTATTTTTTGTAGCTGCTTTTGAACTATGATGGCAGATTTGAGTAGATATGATAGAGACTCTATGCCATGTAAGTCAAAGTATTTCCTAACACGCCCTTTAAGAAAATTTGCCAACCCCTGCAAAGAAAATTTACTAAATGAAGCTCCCAACCACACAGTCAAATGATTTACTACCACATTGCACTTGTGTGAAAGGGTAAAAAGAGAACTGAAAGTATCTCCCTAAGAACACAGATCATCTCCTTTCACATCCCATTGACCAGGACATAGTTCTAATGGTCCACCTATGTACAGCTGGAAAATGTTGTTTCTAGCTTGATAACCATGTGCCCAACTAAAATTTAGAGGTCTATTCCTAAAAGGAAGATTGAGAGAATAGATATCAGAGGCCAATTAGTAGGGTTTTCTACAAACCACCTTTCTGGCTGCCCAAGTATTGATATATACCCTTCTGATACATAAGAACACATTCACCTCCTTCCCAAGGGAACCAATACAACGTCCAGCCAGTTACCACACCCATTTCAGAGTCCAAGGTCTCTGAGCGTTAGGCAGTCCTAAGTCAGGTGTGGATGTGGTTCCTTTTGGAACAGCGACTCATAAACTAAGATATCCAATATGCAGTGGTGTGGCAAAGACATGATAACTACAATAAAAACTTCACGTCAGAAAAGGGAAGAATGAGAAATATATAGTAGTCACTGGTCCATAGCAACTGTCAAATCCTAATAAGTAGGAACTACAGGAATTCCCTACCCTGACAGAGAGTAAGTCCTTTGGTTGGCCCATATTGTCAGCCCTGGTTCTGCTATCTGGGAGGTTCTTTCGTGCTCATTATCCTCTGTAGCCACGTCTGAAGTCAGTATTGGAAACTATTTCCTTCTTGGAAACTCAAAATTTTCCAAGCCTGTTTCCTACTGATGTGGGCTTGAAGACCCCAGGGGTTGTATTAGGGGTTATAAAATCATAGGTTTATGGCTTTTTGCAGATATTTAAGAGATTTCTCTGAGTGGTGTCCCTGGAGTTGTATAGTGTACAAACTGCAGGCTATATGTGATGACCCTAATTCCGACTGAGGTCAAATTATAGGAAAGCAAGAGACCCAACAGAAGAGGTAGAAAGAGTTTAGTCTAGGGAGTCAAGCTTCCTAAGAAGAAATTGAAAGTCAGAGTGCTGGCTCCCAGTACTTTGCAGCTAATATCAGAATCCATCCGGAACCAGCCACAACAGAGCTGTGAGTGTACCTGTGGGGGAAATTGCTGGGGGCTTGCAAATTGAGTAGAGCTCTACCTTTTGGGATCCAGAGAATTTTTGCCAGAGTCCAGCCCTAAATGGGCATTACCCAGAGAGAGAGAACATTTTCTCCTCTCTATCCCTTACCTTCAATACAATGATATGCTGTTAATATAAAAATTTTACCCTTCCTTCCAAGTAAAGTAAAAATGCCTCTTCTCTATGAGATCTTCTCCTATCCAGGTCAGAATTAATCAGTTGCTCCTTGGGGCTCCAGTAGCACTTACACACTTACAAAGTGCGACCATTTAATGGCTGATTACTTGTTACTTAATTTCCCTATGACTTAGTTTCCTTCCGGAAATAATAGTAAATATTTCATTGAATTATTATGAGAATTTAGATCTGTTAACATTTGAGAAGCATTTGAAAAACTCCTGTTACAGGGGGAACCACTTGATAAAATTTGGCTACGGTTATTATCATGAGCCAGTGAATTCCATTTTTTTGTACAAGCAGTTTAGATTGGGCTTCTATAATTTCCAATGTAAAGTGGCCTGATTTGGTTTTGCTCAGTAAGAAACTGCTAAGAGATGAGAACCAATCCCTCAACATAAGCTCATTTTTTCACTTCTAACTTCACTGAATTGTACAGAAATTTGTTTTGAAGATATGTAAGATGGAGGAAAACTAAAATTTTAAACTGCATACTGAACCTGTTATGCCTTTATGTTTAACACGCAATGTGGACATTGTTGCTACCTAACTGGATCCATTTCCTGACAGAACCTTGATTGGTTCAAGTATATATCCCCATCTGCATTACACAAACCTGATTCATTCTCAGCTTCAGGAGTAATCCTAAATTATCTAAAGCAACGATTTTCAATCAGGATGATTTTGCCTCCCAGAGGACATTTTGCAGTGTCTAGAGACATTTTGGTTATCACAGCGGGTGGGAGGGTGCTACCGGGTGAAAAACCAGGTATGCCGCTAAACATCCTACAATGCCCAGGATAGCCCTTCACAATTATTCAGTACAAAATGCCAATAGTACCAAAATTAAGAAACCCTGTTCTAAGGGGAAATCCCATCCCTCTCATGAGGGGGAATAATATGTGATCCAATTCTAATCAATGAGATATGAGAAAAGGTTTTCTAGATGCTTTGGGGAAAGCTTTTCATCTTTCGTAAGATCAGGAGTTCTCCCCACCTCCCACATCACATCCCAACTTAGTATGCAGCCTAATCGCTCCAGCAGCCATCCTCCAACCATAAGAAGAAACTGCCTGAGGATTAAAATAGAACAGAGTAGGACACCTGGATGGCTCAGTCGGTTAAGCATCTGACACTCGGTTTCAGCTCAGGTCATTATCTCAGGGTCTTGAGATCAAGCCGCATGTCAGGCTTTGCACTCAGCTTGAAGTCTGCTTGGGATTCTCTCTCACTCTGCCCTTTCCCCCATCCTCCCTATCCCCACTGGCATGTGCTCTCTCTCTCAAATAAATAAATCCTAAAATAAAATAGAACAGAGCAATATGAAAAACTTCTCTTTTTTGATGACCTATTGAAACCACTGGATCCACCTTGCCACTGGAGATCCTCTTATATAAACTAACACACTTCCTCATTTTTTTTTAAAGATTTTATTTACTTATTTGACAGAGAGAGAGACAGCGAGAGAAGGAACACAAGCAAGGGGAGTGTGAGAGGGAGAAGCAGGCTTCCCGCCAAGCAGGGAGCCTGATGTGGGGTTCAATCCCAGGACCCTGGGATCATGACCTGAGCTGAAGGCAGATGCTTAACGACTGAGTCACCCAGGCGCCCCACACTTCCTCATTTTTTAAAAAAGATTTTATTTATTTATTTGACAAAGGGAGAGAGAGACAGTGAGAGAGGGAACACAAGCAGGGGGAGTGGGAGAGGGAGAAGCAGGCTTCCCGCCAAGCAGGGAGACTGATGCGGGACTCGATCCCAGGACCCTGGGATCATGACCTGAGCCGAAGGCAGATGCTTAATGACTGAGCCACCCACACAATTCCTCATTTTTAAAGTCTGAGTTATATATTCCATGAGTTATGTCAACCTCAAGCTTTTATTAAATACTTACTATACTAAACACAGTATTAGGCACTGAGAATATAAAAGTGAGTAAGACAGTCAGTTGGCCCATTGTAGAATTTTTATTCTAAAATAAGGCATGTATCTCCAAAGAAATAATTATGATAAGTGCTATAATACAGATAGGCACAATGTGAGCCTAATGGAAGAAGTATTAGTTCTGCTTGTCTAGGAAATCATACCTCCCTTACTAGATTCCTCAAGGGCAAAGATTCAAATAATTTTCATCTTCTTGTTCTCAATATTTAGTATGATTCCTTATACACAAGTGTTCAATAATATTTGGTTAATATAGTCCAAATACTTACAAAAGGATCATTTTTACTAGGTTCTCTGATGTGGCTGTTGATTTTCACAGGATAAGAGTTTAAATGCAATGCATGTATCCATTAATATTTCCTATTTTTTTTAAAGATTTTATTTATTTATTTATTTGACAGAGAGAGACAATGAGAGAGGGTATACAAGCAGGGGGGGTGTGAGAGGGAGAAGCAGGCCTCCCGCTGAGCAGGTAGCCCGATGTGGGGCTCGATCCCAGGACCCTGGGATCATGACCTAAGCCGAAGGCAGACACTTAATGACTGAGCCACCCAGGCGCCCCAATAATTCCTCCTGTTTTGTCAGAAGTCTCCAACCTTATCTTGTGTGCATGTGTATGTATTTGTTATATCTGCAAAATGTGTTGAAGGTACCTTAAAATATAAAATATGGACATATCTAAATAGACATTTTTCCAAAGAAGATATACAAATGGCCAACAGATATATGAAAAGATACTCAACATCACTCATCATCAGGAAAATGCCAATCAAAACCACAAAGGGATATCACCTCATACCTGTTAGAATGGCCATTATCAAAAAGTCAAGAAATAACAAATGTTGGCAAGGATATGGAGAAAAGAGAACCCTTGTGCACTGTTGGTGGGTATATAAATGGGTGCCGCCATTATCGAAAACAATTTGGAGGTTCCTCAAAAGATGAAAAATAGAACTACTATATGAGAGCCAGCAGTCCCACTTCTGGGTATATAGCCAAAGGAAATAAAATCACTATCCTGAAGAGACATCTGCATTCCCGTGTTCATTACAGCATTACTCATAATAACCAAGGTATTGAAACCTAAGCGTCCTTTGAAGATGAATGGATTAAAAAAATGTAATAGAAAGACAGGTATCATGGGGGTACCTGGGTGGCTCAGTCGGTCAGGTGTCCAACTCTTGATCTCAGCTCAGTTCTTGATCTCAAGGTCATGAGTTCAAGCTCCGCACTGGGCTCCACACTGAGCTTGGAACCTACCTAAAAAAAAAAAAAAAAAAGACCGATATCATGGAATATTGTATCTATATTTCATTCCCAAATTATATGCATATAGAATTCATAGAAACAGAGAGAAGAAAAGTTGTTGCCAAGGGCTTCCTTCTTCAAAATGTAATGGACAGTTGTTAGTATTTTAGAATAGAATTTTCATATAATTTCATAATTTTTCAGAAGGCAGGAGTACCATCACTTCTAGAAGTAATGTCCTTAATCCAGATAGGTAGAGCCTTGTTTGACAAGAATCTCCATCCTAATCTTTTTTCAAAAAAATTTATTTGTACCTACAGAGAGGCTTTAGCCCAAGGAATATAGTTGTAGCTTCACTTTAGCCTAAAATATTAGGAATAGAGGACCCAGAGAAATAAATGTAATTAAGTAACTCTAACCAATGTACCTCCTTAGGAATGCCTGTAGGGATAGATGATATTGATTTTAAGATGTGTTGATGATGTGATGAATGCACTGAACATGAGCTATTTTCTGATGGGTGTGTCAGGAGCAGTGAAAAGGACACTTCTAAGCACAGATCAGTAAACTTGTTTTTAATGCATCTCTAGCTGCCAGCTTTGAAATTACATAGTTTTATCCTTACAAAGAAAACTAGAATAATCCTTCAAGATTTTCCAAGTTTAAGACTGTCTCCTCCTTCCTTTTACTATTTCCCTTTCCACTTTTTGGACTTGAATTTTGTCTTCACTTTGATTAGTGATTTTCAGTTTAAACTCCGTATTTTATTCATTCATTCATTTTTTGATAAAAATTCCATATTTTTAAGTGTACAACATGACGTTTTAAGTATACATTATGAATATGAAATGGTTATCACAATCAAGCTAATTAATGTATCCATTACCTTCCATAGTTACGATGTGTGTGTGTGTGTGTGTGTTAAAAACACTTGAAATCTACTCTCCACAAATTTCAAGTACACAATTCATTAGCTACAATCACCATACTGTACATTAGGTCTCCAGAACTTATTCATTTTATAACTGAAAGTTGTACCCTTTGATCAATATCTCCCCTTTCCCCCACCTCTAGCCTCTGGTAACCACCATTCTACTCTGTTACTTACACTTAATGTAAGTGATACCAGGCAATATTTGTCTTTTTCTGTCTGGCTTATTTCACTTAGCATAATACCCCCAGGTTCATCTATATTGTTGCAAATGGCAGGATTTCCTTATTTTTAAGGCTGAATAATATACCAGTGTGTATGTGTGTGTGTGTGTGTGTGTATATATATATATGTATATATATATGTGTGTGTATATATAAATATGTGTGTATAACTATCCTGATCCATTCATTTGCTGATGGACACTGATGTTGTTTCCATACATTGGCTATTGTGAATAATGCTGCAGTGAACATAGGAGTACAGACATCTTTTCAAGATAATGGTTTCATTTCTTTTAGGTATTTATCCAGAAGTGGGATTGCTGGTTAAGAAAGCTATTTTTATGGTTGCATACATTTTCCTTAAAGAATAGGTTGTATTAATTATGACTCTTGATGGCAAATGAGACAAACACAATTTAAATGAGTTTAATTTAAGCAAAAGAGCAGATGAGTAGCTTGTCTGAAAAGTTGAAATACAGCTGTATCCTGAGGCCACACCAATATTGGCAACTTTTATTTTCTCTGTGTCCCCACCCTACTCCTATTTGTTAGTTTTCTCCTAATATAAGACAGCCCCCATAAAGTTTGAGAAAATTTCTGTGTGTGGCTCCATGCTATATCCTAATCTAGTAACTTCCCCAGAAGGAATCCTCTCTTCCATCATCCGACTATGGCCAAATGAGTGAGGCCCTAGGAATTGTAGCCCATCAGAATCACAGGAAGTAGAGAAGAAGTAGTTCCTGTAAAGAAGAGATGCTGGATTAAAAAAAAAAAAAAAAAAGTTTACTGCCCAGTATAGTAGGAAAGCATAACATCAGGTAAAACATATTGCCCCAGGAAGTTTTTAGACGAGATCAGGCGCGTTCAGGGTGGTATGGCCATAGACCCCAGGAAGTTTTTAGGCCCATATACAGGGGCCTATGACAATTAGTGTTCTTCCAAGGTTGAGAAGGTTGGTGGACAGGGGAAACAGTGGCCTTCTGTCCTAGAACTAGTAACCTTGCATCATGGGAATTTGTGTTATGCTAACTTTACAGGCTACCTGCTGCATGGATCAACTCTTCTGTTTTGCTATTATCTCGGATAACATGTTTAGCTCTTATTCTGAGTATATCATGTATGAGACATGATAAATGGGCCCTAATATGGCATGCAGTTTTTTTCTAAAGCATTTGAAATCCTGGGAAGACTGGGGTTATAGTATATGCTCCAGTGAGTCTGTTAAGATTACTCATGATGACTCTAGGCTATGTTTGGAACTCTTTCTGAAGTGAATAAACAGATGGCCAGCAGTGGCTAAAATTGAAAGTAGTTTTTAAAATGCTGAGAATCAATTACTTTAATGCTCTCCAAGCTTAAATATCCTTCCAAAACGACCAGACAATATTTACTAAGAAACATGTTCTTTCTGGAATGAATTCAGCTCAAGGAGAGCAAATGTGCTGCAACATTCTGAGACCTGAATTCAAAGTGATGTGAAAAAAAAAATTTACTGGTTTCATATCCCTATCACAGAAGTCTTGAGGCATAATTAATTGATGATGATTGCTTCAGAAATATTCTGAGCCAAGACTCCACCAAAAAAGAGAAGTATTTTTCTCATCAGCTTTCTAATAGCACATACTATTCACAAGAAATTCACAGGAATGGGCATGTGATATCTTAGAAAAGTGACCCATTTAGGGTATGCTTGAGCCAGACACAGCAAAATGGTGGGAAAGGCAAGTTTCTGAATCCTAGAAACTATGCCAGTAGGATTTTTCTGAGGGCCAAAAAAAAAAGATAGGGAATCAGCCAGTCCAGCTGTGAGAATGCAGCTGTGAAATTGCTGAGGGAAATGATGAAGGAGAAGGCAAGCTCATCAAATGACATGCCACCAAGCTGAGAGCAGTATTAGCACACTGGAGGAAAAAATAAGTTATTTCCAATGATTCTGGCAATTTAGAGATTTGGATCTAAGAAAAAAAAATTCAGTAAGATGAGTCACAAATTAGCATCAAATAAGAATCTACAGGAGCAGCATAGGGCTGTAGGCAGAACGTGAGCAGCAGTGGAATATGGTCTACCACACTCTAAGAGAGAGTTTGCAGTATGTAGAGAGTATCTCATTCAACTAATTCACAGATTTAAAAACAAACAAACAAACAAACAAAGGGTCTTGCCCAGAGAGGATGTTTCAATTGTCTCTTGCTACTTAACAAAAATAGTTCTGCCCCCCAAAAATAGTGGCTTAAAATGGTTTATTTGCTCACAATTCTGTAAGTTGGGCAAGGCTTGTCACTGCTCCACATGGTGTCAGTTGGTGTGGTGCAACGATGACTAGAGAATCTACTTCCAAGATGGCTTGACTCACAGGCAGGCAAGTTGGTGTAGCCATCGGTTAGAAGATCAGCTGAGACTGTTGGCCAGAGTCTGGTTCTCCTCCCTATGGCCTCTCCACGTGGCTAGGTTGGCTCATGGTGAGGCCATGGGGAGGACAACTGCTCACAGATGGCAGTCTGTGTAAACATATTACACAGCAGCTGGCTCTCCCCAGAAAGCTAGGGCTTCTTAAGGCTTAAGCCTAGAACAAGCATAGTGTCACTCCTCTAAATTCTATTGGCTAAAGTGTGGCCAGCCCAGATCCAACAGAATACCACATAGGTGCATGAATATAGGAGGCATGGTTCCGTTTACCACAGATGAGATGTGACTTGTACAAAGTTAACTATATGCCAGAGGAAAACTTGGTGCTAATAAACCTGTAAAATGAAGCATAGGGAAAAAAAGAGAGAGGGGGGTAGAGAGAATTGTTTTGTATGGCCGAAAAAGAAGAAAAAAAGACAGGAAAATAGACATAAATAGTAAAATAATAATGATTCTATTATAAGGACCATGGTCAAATCTCAGCTTCACAACTTAAAAGAAACCTGAAATTTTTAGAGATAAGTCAGAAAGGAGCAGTAATTAGGATTGGAAGATAGGAAAATAAAATTTATGATGACAACTTTTTTAAAAATAAAGTTATATAGCCTGGAGAAACGAAGACTGGAGAATGACTTGATGATGATTCTCAAAGCATTTATCACCATTCATCGCCAATCACTATGCTCCAAGAACAGAAAAAGAAGATGTCTATTTAAATTGATCATATAAGGGGGCGCCTGGGTGGCTCAGTCATTAAGCGTCTGCCTTCGGCTCAGGTCATGATCCCAGGGTCCTGGGATCAAGCCCCACATCGGGCTCCATGCTTGGCAGGAAGCCTGCTTCTCCCTTTCATACTCCCCCTGCTTGTGTTCCCTCTCTTGCTGTGTCTCTCTCTGTCAAATAAATAAAATCTTTTAAAAAAATAAAAAAATTGATCATATAAGATTTAGGTTGAAAGAATTTCCCAGAATAGATGATTGATTAGAAAAATGAGAAATAAAATTTTCTTTCTAAAAATCCTAAAGAGAGGCTACAGTTAAATATATGGAAAAGTTTTTTCTGCCCTGGTAAAAAGGAACCCTCCATGATGACCCTCTCCTTTGAAGCTGTGAAGTTCCTAGGGAATAATGAACCTCTCTATAGGTCACTTGTCTATACCTTTCCATCTGCATAACCCTTTTATGCCCCTGTCCTTGCTTCCTGCCCTACATCCATCTAGACTGCAAGTTCCTCAAGGACAGGGATTATGTTTTGATCTTCTTTTCTTAGAGTCTACAACCTGCTCTTAACAGAATATGTGCTCAATATGGAAAGTGTTTTGATACTTTTCCCATGCCAATTGACTGGATACTAAGCACAATGATTAAATAATTGTTCATTTATTCAATTCAGTTGACATTTACTGTGCATTGACTTTCTGTCAGACACTACACTATATAGAATGACATACTGTGATCAGCAAAACAAACACAGCTTTTGTCCTTAAAGTATAGTAAGAAGATAGATATATGTATAGTTTTTGAAGAAAAACTATAGGATGATATGAGAGATTAAAATAGGAGGACCACTGGGCCCCTGGGTGGCCCAGTTGGTCAAGCATCTGACTCTTGGTTTCAGCTTAGGTCATGGTCTCAGGGTCTCAGGGTCTCAGGGTCTCAGGGTCTCAGGGTCGTGGGGTCAAGCCCTGTGTGGGGCTCCATGCTCAATGCAGAGTCTGCTAAGGTTTCTCTTTCTCCCTCTTCCCCTCCCCACACTCACTCGCTCACTTTCTAAAATAAGTAAAAAGGGGTGCCTGGGTGGCTCAGTTGGGTAAGCATCTACCTTCAGCTCAGGTCATGATCCTGGGGTCCTGGGATTGAGCCCCATGTTGGGCTCTCTGCTAAGTAGGAGCCTGCTTGTAGGAGCCAGGTTCCTCCTTCTCCCTGCCACTCCCCCTGCTTGTACTCTCTCTCTCTCTGTCAAATAAATAAAAATAAAATCTTTAAAATAAGTAAATATTTTTTAGAAATAAAATAAATAGAAATAGAATAAAAATTTTAGAAATAAAATAAAATAGGAGGAGCATTGACTTGGGGAGATAAAATAGTGATTATGAGCACAGGCTCCAGAGTTGGGACTCATTGCAAGTTTCTTTTTCTTTTTTTTTTTTTTTGGAAGATTTTATTTATTTATTTGACAGAGAGAGGACAAGAGAGAGCATGCCTATAAGCAGGGGGAGTGGCAGGCAGGGGGAGAGGGAGAAGCAGGCACAAGGAGATCCCAGGACACTGGGATCATGACCTGAACAGAAGGCAGACACTTAACGAACTGAGCCACCCAGGTGCCCCTCACTGCAAGTTTTTTAACAATGTAAACACTAAGTTTTTTGATCTGTAAAATGGGGATAATAATAGTATCTATCTCACAAAATTGTTGTAAAATTTAATTCTTGATATAATGTCAGTGTCCACCTTTGATTATTGGTTTTCTTTTTTGAACTGTTTATTTCTAAGGATCGACTTTTCATAGAGGTCTTTCTTAAAGATTGACTTTTATCTGAGAGGTCTTAAAAAAACCAAAGAGATATTTTGCTTTTTTAATAGGCTAAAACTCATTCCATTTTGCAATTGCCATATGGATCCATTAGACCCTTTGAAAATCAAAGATGGGGCACCTGGGTGACTCAGTTGGTTGAGCATCTGCCTTCAGCTCAGGTCATGATCCTGAGGGGTCCTGGGATCAAGCCCCGCATCGGGCTACCTGCTCAGCAAGGAGCCTGCTTCTCCCTCTCCCTCTGCCCCTCATGCTCGCTCTCTCTCTCACTCTCGGGTGTGCTCCCTCTCTCAAATAAATAAATAAAATCTAGAAAATAAATAAATAAATAAAAAATAAAGATAAATTATGGGATCTTAGTGACCTTATTTTTTGCTATTTCATCAACCTCAGAATAAGTTCATTACCGAATAATTATTCTCAACTGATTTTTAAAAAGACTAAAATAATAAAACAATGAAAGAAATATTAAATTACCCAGAAGCATGTGCAATAGTGAAACAAAATAACATTCTTCAGCTTCTTTTTCTTTAGTTTCTTATTGTACTGACCAAGGTACTGAATCATCTTTCAAGAAGGTATAAAAGATATAGGGAAGACTATCTTTGAGCTTTTTTTTTTTTAGCTGTTTTTTTTTCCCCAAAGATTTCACTTATTGGGGCTCCTAGGTGCCTCAGTCGTTAAGCTTCTGCCTTCAGCTCAGGTCATGATCCCAGGGTCCTCTCTCACTGTGTCTCTGTCAAATTAATAAATAAAATCTTTAAAAAAAAAGATTTCACTTATTTATTTGACAGAGAGAGAGCACAAACAGGGGGAGTGGCAGGGGGAGGGAGAAGTGGACTCCCCTCTGAGCAGGGAGCCTGACGTGGGGCTCGATCCCAGGACCCCGGAATCATGACCTGAGCCGAAGGCAGCCGTTTAACCAACTGAGCCACCCAGGTGCCCCTCTTTGAGTCTTTTTTTAAGCTTTTTTGCTTTTTTTTAATGCACTTGAGAGATCTGAGTGTACAAGTTCAGGAGGTAAGAGAGTTCAGAGCAGGGGAACCCAAGATAACAAAGAAAAATGGTAAATGAATAATTGCAATATAGGAAACACTCCCCTTGATTATCCTGAACCACCGCCCCCCTCAAATTGTAAACACACAGAGAAGGCTTTTATAATTTTTTTATTCTCCCCAAGCTGGGCTGTGCTGGGCTCATAGTATGTTTTCAGTAAGTGACTGATTAATTGAGAGAAATGAACTCAAATCAGTCCTTCATGTCAGTAAAGTGGAATGGCCAGAAGTATGAATCTCCTAGTCCAATTATCCTGGGTTCTATCTAATTCCTGCTCTGCCACTTAACTTACCCGCTCTGAGCCTCAATTTCATAATCTATAAAAGAGAGACAGTAACAGAATCTACCTCATAAGACTGATACAATACTAAGTGAACTAATACAGGTGAACTACTTAAGAGTGTTCAGTAAGGGCGCCTGGGTGGCTCAGTTGTTAAGCATCTGCCTTCAGCTCAGGTCATGGTCCTAGGGTCCTGGGTTCGAGCCCCACATTGGGCTCCCTGCTCATTGGGAAGCCTGTTTCTCCCTCTCCCACTCCCCCTGCTTGTGTTCCTGCTCTCACTATCTCTCTCTCTGTGAAATGAATAAATAAAATCTTTAAAAAAAAATTAAAAAAAAAAAAGAGCGTTCAGTAAGTGTTAGCCTCTATTATTTCTTTCCATTAACAGGTATTTTTCACTAGCACAGCAGTCAAATGTACAAAACAGAACGTCAACAGCATTAATAGTCTCATATGACTATTTTTTCCTAGAACAGAAACCAGCTTTTCATTTATTGTTATGATTTATGACGGGATTACATTTATCAAGGGAACTAATTTAAAAAATCTGGGCCTGGCTTTTCCCTTAATAAACCAGGAAAGAGAATTCCTTAGGAATCATCGAATGACAGTGAATTATATCTTTTAAAAGCAAAAGGAAGAATTCCCTTTATCATGTGAAAAGGGGCTAACACTCATACCACAGGAAGACAACCTAAACTTGGAAACTTTTTCAGGATCAACTTGATTTAATATAAGCACAACAGAAATGTTATAATAATATTCTTTTCCACTTCTACCAGCTCTTTTCCATGCTTAATAAAAACGAAACTTAGAAAATAATACCATTTTTTTCAAGATATCTGCCAACTAGGTGAGAATAATAATATTAATAACGGTATTAATAATGATGATAATAATGACAACACTTAATAAGTACCATAAGTATCCCACATGAATTATCTCGTTGAATTATCATACTGATTCATAGTATATACTAAAAAAAAAAAAAAAAGACATATGAACAGTTTTAAGAAGTTGATCCCCAGAATAAGAAGGGTGAATGAGACAGACATTGTAATGTGCCACCCAGATCCCTCATCATTGAAGGACTTGTTGCTCCGGCTGCTAGGAGAACTGTTGGCAGACAGCCCTACCCTGTGTTAACACCTTTCAGAAACTGCTTCAATCAGCCCTTAATGGTCAGCCAGCCCCTTCCAGGATGGTCTGAGAAGCAGAGAGCAGCTTTGCCGGAAACCACACCCCTTCCAGGGTGGCCCACATCCAATGACTGGCTGCTGCAGGAGTAGAAAGACTTGGCCATCTGGGGCCAACTTAGGACAACCCTGAAAGGCCAGTCCAGCTTCAGAGCTCTTTGTGGGGTCAGCTGAGATTGTGGTTGGTGCATATCACAGCTGGACTTATCCCTCTGCTTCCTTCCCCATATTTTGACAAGTTTTGATCCCAAGGGCTCTGCTTAATAAACATCCTTCATGCTCGGCTCTGTCTCAGAGTCTGTGGCCTGGGAAACCCAACTTGAGACACTGCAAGTACACTACTAATAAAAGGCTACCTTTACTCACACAAAATATCTTCTAGCTTTAATAAATTACTAAATTTACTTACTATAAAATACGGAATCTCAAGCAAGTTATATTATTCTCAGTCTTATTCTTTTCTTTTTTAAAAGATTTTTATTTATTTGAGAGAGAGAGTGCACAAGCAGGGGAAGTGGCAGGCAGAGGGAGAGGGAGAAGCAGGCTTCCCAGTGAGCAGGGAGCCTGATGTGGGGCTCGATCCCAGGACCCTGGGATCATGACCTGAGCCAAAGGCAGACGCTTAACCGACTGAGCCAACCTGGCACCCCTCTCAGTCTTATTCTGCACACTTCTGTAGCCTGCAGGTTGGAGAGAAGACAGCCATGAGATAGCTATGCTCTGACACAAAGACCACAGAGCTAGTTCCAGCATCCAGTGTAGGTGAGTATTAGGAAACAAAACTTGTCAGACCAAAGGGGATAACTGATCCTTTAGCCAAAATAAAATCAAAATAAAGAAAAGTAGGATCTTCCTCTGGAATCAAGGACAAATGTAAGTAACACATTCTGATTGAGAATATTTTAATTATAGAAATTTTATAAAATTAAAAAGGAAAGATACACTCTTTTCTTACCTCAATCCTTGTCCCATTTCCCAGAGGTCATCACTGTTGGTTTGGTGTGCATTATTTCCAGACATTTTCCCATGAGTATTTAATATGTTTGAATATGAATTTTTAATAAAAATGGAACTTATGGTATGCATTGCTCAGCAACCTACATTATGGAAGGTAATCTGCTTTACTCAAACTACTGATTTAAATGTTAATCACATCTAAAAAATACCTTCACAGCAACATCTAGATTGGTGTTTGACCACACATCTGGGCACCACAGACTAGCCAAGTTGATACATAAAATTAATCATCACAAGACCACCTCTTGTCAACTTGGCCCTCTTTAAACCATACTTAATATCTAAACAAAGATAACAAGTGCCTTAGGGGAACCTGGCTGGCTCAGTTGGTAGAGCATGTGACTCTTGATCTTGGGGTCGTGAGTTCAAGGCCCATGTTGGGTATAGAGCTTACTTTAAAAATTTTTTTTTAATTTTTTCTTAAAGATAACAAGTGTCTTAGTTCAGGCTACTATACCAAAGTACCATAGACTGGGTGGCTTATAAACAACAAAAATTTGTTTCTCACAGTTCTGAAGTTTGGAAATCTAAGAACAAGGTGCCAGCATGGTTGAACTCTAGTGAGAACCCTCTTCTGGTTGCTGACTTTTTTTTTTCTTTTTTAAGTAAGCTCTACACTCAATGTGGGACTTGAACTCACAAGCCCAAGATCAAGAGTCATATGCTCTACTGACTGAGTCAGCCAGGTGTCCCAGACTGCTGACTTCTTATATCCTCACGTGGCAGAGCAAAGAAGAGAAAGAAGCACTTCTATAAGGGCACTAATGCCATTCACGAGGGCTTCACCTTCATGACCTCATCTAATCCTAATTACCTCCCAAAGGCCCCATCTCCTAATACCATCACAGTAGAGGGACAGGGTTTCAACATATGAATTTGGGGAGGAAACAAACATTCAGTCCATAACGATGTGGTTATACTTCCACCTAACACGATACAACTAACCTTTGTACAACTGAAAAAAACATTAACTCTTTCCCCAGAAGAAGATGCAAAGTTCTTGGGTGATGTTTACTCTTCTTGATATCATATAACTTAAATACTATGATATAAAGTCAAAACATTTTATATGCTATGAGGATAAGAAAGGGAAGAAAACAAAGATACTTGCTATACACACATACACATAAACATATCATAATAAAATTAAAAAATACTCATGATAATTACAGACCTCATTATTACTGATCACGTGGTCATAGCTAGTATTTAAAACTATTCTTCCACTCTATTCTGTATTCCCTTTGTCCTCAGCAAGTACCTCAGTTGAGGTGGGGTAACTTAAACCTTCATTCCTAAAGGGTCTGGGTCATCTCTGGTTCTGCCTGAATTGGGTTGTTGTAGTTTTCCATCAACTTTAACTGCATGGTAATAATAAGAGACTGCCAGGGGCGCCCGGCCGGCTCAGCCAGTAGACCATGCAACTCTTGATCTCGGGGTTGTGAGATCAAGCCCCATGTTGGGTGTAGTGATTACTAAAAAAAAAAAGTCCCAACATACCTTTCCTCCCTTCCATTGTGAAGTAGCAGTCAGGATCAATCACCCCAACCAGCACAGTAACTCCTTTCTTTGCCTGTTTAGAGGCATGGGGAACCCAAAGTGGCCAGGTGGCAGACTTAACTTCCAATTCAGTGGAATAATCATTGTGTCTCCTGGTAAAGGCATTCTTCCATTTGAAACCAAGACCTCTAGGCCAGGAATACATGAGGTCATAAGGACAGGAAAGAAAAATTTTACTAGGGGTAACAGTGAATTGTGCCGCTCCTGTTTCTACCCCTTGATTGCTGGATCCATGAATCCTGGCTATGAGAGAACAGCAGAACATACAGAGCATATAGAACTTCCCAGAGAATCTTGTCCTAGCCCTGTAAGATATTGCCACGTAGCTGGCTTTGTAACTGAGTCTTCAAAAGATCATTCCAGCATTCTATGAGGCCAGCTGCCTCAGGATCGTGAGGAACATGGTAAGACCAGTGAATTCCATGAGCATGGGCCCACTGTCACACTTCATTTGCTGTGAAGCAAGTTCCTTAATGAAAAGCAATGCTGTGTGAAATACCATGATAATAGACAAGGTATTCTGTAAGTCTATGGATGGTACTTTCAGCTGAAGGATTATATTCAGGGAAGGCAAATCCACGTCCAGAGTGTCTATTCCAGTAAGAACGAAATGCTGAGCCTTCTATGATGGTAGTGGTCCAATATAATCAACCTGCTAGCAGGTAGGTGGCTGATCACCCCAGGAAATGATGTCACATTGGGGGGAATCTAAACACTCAGCAGTGGCCCTAGCCAGGTCAGCCATGGTGAATAGAAGTCCATGTCACTGAGGCCATGAATAACCTCTATCCCTGCCACCATGGCCACTTTGTTCATTGGGCAATGACAAGGGTGGCTTGGGAAAGAGGCTGATTGGAATCCACAGAATTGGTCATCCTATCCATTTCGTTATTAAAGTCCTCCTCCACTGAGGACATACTTTGGTGAACATTGACATGAGACACAAATATCTTCACATTTTTCACCCAATCTGCAAGGTCTATCCACATACCTCTTCCCTAAATCTCTTTGTTACCAATTTTCCAATCATGTTCCTTCCAAGTCTCTTACCAGCCAGCCACACCACAACCCAGCATTTAGTATATAATCACTAATCTGGCTGTTTTTACTTTGAAGCAAAATGAACAACCAGGTACACTGCTTAACATTTTGCCCACTGAGAGGATTTCCCTTCATCATTGTCCTTCATGTCCCAGAAAGGGACTGTAATACTATAGCTGTTCATTTTCAAGCAGTGTCTACATTTCTCTTCCACTGTCAACTGATTGTAGGGAACTCCCCAGGAGGCCAGAGGCATGGGCTGGGAAAGAGAAGGTAATGTAGTAGGAGTGAGGAAACTTTTATATCTGTACTATAAATCTAGCTCATTCATTTTAACAGCTGGATACTATTCCATTTTATCCTTGTACCATAATACAACTACCCCATTGTAGTGGGTTTTTAGCCTGCCTCCAATTTCTTTTTCTTTTAAAATGTTCCGGAGAGGGCGCCTGGGTGGCTCAGTTGGTTAAGCGACTGCCTTCGGCTCAGGTCATGATCCTGGAGTCCCGGGATCGAGTCCCGCATCGGGCTCCCTGCTCAGCAGGGAGTCTGCTTCTCCCTCTGACCCTTCCCCCTCTCATGCTCTATCTCATTCTCTCTCAAATAAATAAATAAAATCTTTAAAAAAAAAAATAAAAAAAATAAAAAATAAAAAAAAAAAATAAATAAAATGTTCCGGAGAATGAATTAACACGTAAATCCTTAGGTACTCATGATATTTCTATAAAAATTAGATAATAGTAGGGGCACCTGGGTGGCTCATGTGTTAAGCATCTGCCTTCGGCTCAGGTCATGATCCCAGCATTCTGGGATCGAGCCCCGCATCAGGCTCCCTGCTCCACGGGAAGCCTGCTTCTCCCTCTCCCACTTCCCCTGCTTGTGTTCCCTCTCTCGCTGTGTCTCTCTCTGTCAAATAAATAAATAAAATCTTTAAAAAAAATGTTGTGGCTCTTTAAAAAAAGTTAGATAATAGAAACAGAAAAGAAGGTATTAACTGTGACAACTAGATTGGCTACCCTAGAACAAAGATGTATCAAGAAGCTCAAAGAACCATTTTGAAATCTGTTACAAATATCCCCGACCACTCAGAAAAGTAACTAATGAAACTCTCAAGAGAATGTGTGTATATGTATGTATTTTATCACTTGATATTGTTACACTAATCTTTAGACCAATATAGGAGCAATTATTTTTGTCCACAGTTTTGAGTTGTCTTAGCAGTTATTGTCACTGAATGAGTGTTGGGTATTCAACAGTCAAAATATAGTCTAGGTTATTTAAAAGTCTTCTGTTGGCTGGTTCCACAAATTACCAAGTATATCAGTTAGCTATTCAGTATTTTCTGATGATTGTTTCTATCCCAAGAGATGGTCCAATCTTAGGGTTAATTATTTTAGGACCACACTTCAAATTCAATGAATAACTTATTCTTATATTTCCACATAATAATGTATTTTTTCTAACTTTGCTAAACTAGTGATCTTGGGATGCGTGGGTGGCTCAGATGGTTAAGCATCTGCCTTCTGCTCAGGTCCTAATCCCAAAGTCCTGGGATCGAGCCCCACATCTGGCTCCTGGCTCAGCGGGGAGTCTGCTTCTTCCAATCCCTCTGTCTCTGTCCCTGCTTATGCTCTCCCTCTCTCTCTCTCTCTCTCTCTGCATCTCTGTGTCTCAAATGAATAAATAAAATCTTTTAAAAAATAAAAAAAATAAACTAGTGATCTTAACAATTTATACTTTCTAAGTCAAAGAAATTCATTCCATTCCGCCAAGACTATAATTTTTTTCCAGTTTCTTTTATGAAGGACTTCTAAGTTCCATACTTTAGTGGTTGGTTATATTTCATTTGTCTAAGCTGAGAATAATCCTCTCATACTTGGGCAGCTAAAAGTCCACTGACTTAATAGAGATTTTACCTCTGAATCACATAGTAAAAACTTCAGGCAAAGTACTTTAAGTCTTTGTCAGTTTCAAAAGAAACAAATTTTCGGGGCGCCTGGGTAGATCAGTCGGTTAAGCGTCTGCCTTCTGGCTCCTGGCTCAGCGGGGAGCCTGCTTCTCCCTCTCCCTCTCCCTCTGTCGGCTGCTCCCCCTGCTTATGCTCTCTCACTCTCTGTCAAATAAATAAATAAAATCTTAAAAAAAAAGAGAAATTTTCAAGCTAAAAGGGGGTCTCTTCTTCAGTGGATCATCTACAAGCAGAGGCTGCTCGTCACAAAACCTTACAAGTGAACCACCTTGTGAAAATAGCTTAAATTCCATCATCTGAGATTTTATTTAGAGTCTTTAAAGCTTTTCAGTCTGTTACAAAAATCTCTTAAAATACAAATTCTTGGGAGAATTAATCCCTACACCAAGGAGCAGCTACCATCTTCATTAAACAATTTAGAAATGGGACGTGGGATTTGGGCAGAGATAAAATCAAAAGAGAAGACTTGGGCCACGCAGGGAGTCAAAAATTTTTTTTGCCTATTTTACAATTTTACCAATAGTCTACTCTCATAACATTTTAGGTAATAAATGAATCAGAAATATAAACCCATATTGACTTAGGCTTATATATTAATTTATCTTCTAAAACATTTCAAAATATTAATCTGGTAACTCTAGAGAATGCCTTACTTTTTATAGATATCTCTTCTCTTAGACACACTTTGTTTTCAACTCATGAACTTTCTATACCTGTTCCTTCTAGAAATCATCAATACTTGCTAACTCTGGAGAATGGGCCTCTTTTTATTTTCCCATCCCTCTGGAACTAATCATTATCTTAACTTTTATCATGATCATGTCTTTGCTTTCCTTTACTTTTACCACCCATATGTGTATCCTTAAATAAAAGAATTTAGTTCTGCATATTTTTGAACTTTACAGAAATGGAATTATACCATATGGGCTCTCTTTTGCTCCATATTGTTGCTTATAGCTGCATTTTATTTTAATTTTTGTATAATTTTCCATTTTACAAGTAAACTTCAATTTATTCATCCATTGCACAGTTAATGGATATTTATAATGTTTCCATTTGGGGGCTATTATAACAGTGCTATTATTATAAGCACTGTTAAACATGAATGTAAACATAAGCAGGTAGTATATTCCTAGGAGTGGAATTGTTGTGTCATTGGATATGAGTGTCTCAACTTTCCTTGATAATGCAAACTGATTTCCAAAGTGGTTTTGCCAACTTAGACAGCTACTAGAAGTGTATGAAAGCTACTATTGCTTCTTATCCTGACCAACCCCAAATTTTTCTAATTTTCAAAAATCTGGTCAGTATAGAAAGGTATCCCACTAATCTTCATAGCCCTGATTAGAAATGAAGTTGAGTACTTTTTTCATGTATTTTATCAATGATTTAGATATCCCTTATTATGAAATGGTGAAATGCCCTTCACTTGTTTTGCCCTTTTTTATATAGGGTAGTCTTTTTTTTTTTTTTTAAGAAGTTCTTTATTCTGGATACTAGTATGTACTTCATTGGTGTTCTAGATTACAAAAATCTTCTTCCATTCTGTGTCTTGTCTTTTCTTTTTATATTGTCTTTTGACAATTTTTAAAAATTTTTTAGGACAGCCTCCCATTCAGAAGGGAGCCTAAAGGCCCACCTTGGAGAGAAAGGCCATCATGGAGGGTAAGGTCCCCAAGTCAGGAGGGAATAGCATGGGAACTGGTACCAAGAGTGGTGGTACTCACCAAAATTTGACTGATCCCTCTTTTGTCCATTCACTGAACAAAATTCAACTTGGAGGACCCATCCAGAAACAACCTTCTTCTTCTTCCTCCTCTTGACTTTTCTAGTCTTGTCTTCTTCACACTAAACAACACAAAGATTCTTTCATTCTTCCTTGATGTCCTAATTTCATATCCCCTCATAGTCCTAATTGACCAGCAGAAAGTAGAATAAACCACCACCTTCTTTACTTCAAATATAATACCTCCATTAATGTATTTGCTTTTTTAGAAGCCACTTTCCATTGCTGCTTTTGTATGCCACCCACAACTAACCATAATAATGACATAAAATTAAATGTCTATTTGTTAACACTACCAAAAAAGCATTTTGTTCCCATTTTAAAATTGATTCAGTCTAATCTTTCTATATTTATCTCGTTCCTAAAAATAATCTCAACTATGTTGCTTATGTAATTACAGATTATTTCAAATTGTTTAAAATACATGTGTACACACACACACACACATTTCTTGAGAGGAAATATAATCACTCCTAGCAAAACATGTATCGAAGAGAGTTCTATATTTCAATCTTTAACATGTAAAGGTAGAGGGTTTTTTGGTCATTTTGTTTTCTTCACTATTCTTTTCTTTTCTTTAGTGAACCAAGGAAAATTCTGTTTCTCTGCTTAGTCAAATTCTCAGCATATGATGGGACAACACCTTTTCCCCTCTCAGAAAGATTTTTTTCCTAGCAGAGCCAGTTATAATTATGAAGTCTTTCCTTTATTTGATTATAGAAGTTTCTTTTCCTTTTTGAAGAATTACGATTGATGCTCAAAAAAATCTCAATTATGCCTAACAAAATTCCATTATCTCATTTCCCAAGGGGTACTAGTGAGCCCTGCCCCACCAGCCACGATACACAAGAATTCTGTTTTAAAGCAGTTCCACATGAATGCCTGTTTCTCCCTTGTGTTCTCCATGGCTGGGAATCCCCTCTTTGAAAAGCACAATGCCATGCTGAATGTGCATTTTTCATTAAAATGTGACCTGCTTCCAGGCTGCTATCTGTGCTCCACATTCAACTAACCCTTTGGCCAAATTCACACCCACATATTTTGGACATTCTTCTGGCCTAAAACTGCACCCAGAGCATCTGTTCTGTGCAAAGGATTAATGAAAAAAAAAATGTGTGTGCAGGTCAGAAGCCAGTCTAGTGACTGCACATCCCCCTTCAGATGTTTGATCAGCTCAAAAAATATGAGACAACCATCAGCCATATCAGTAAGTTTTTGGCTTACTTTAAATTTTAAAACTTTTAAACTTATAGATGAGAAGGCCATGAGAAAAACAAAAACCAAAAACAAATCTTAGAGAACATTTTCTTTCTGTTTTAGTTTTTTGCCACTTGATAATCTCTTATGGTTTCTAATATTAGGCTCTTAAAGAAAATCTTTTCCCTAGGATGTTCTATTATAAACAGGAGTCTAAGAAAGGTTTGGGTTAATTTTTCTATGAGTAGAAAGAACAAGAAGAATATAATTTTAAATATCAAAATTAAGCAGGAGGGAAAGTTTGTGTACATTTTTTTTTATCCAGAACTCTTCTTTTCTCTGTAACATCTCTAGAAAGAAAATCCATAAAGGTAACCAATTTGGGAAGTAGAACCTAAAACATATTTAAGGAAAATGTATTTTTAAAATATAGATATTGATACGAATATATCTTATTTTTTAAATTAATGCAGTGCATAAAGAGTACACTAAAGACTGATATCTAGACATTATTCTCAAAATCTCCCAACTTATGTTATATAAATCCTCAACTAAACTTCCCTCTTGCAGAGAGAGAGTTATATGATCATAAAGATGACTAAAGAAGCCTTACCTATTTTCACCTAGGGGACTATATAATCTTTCATTATCAAAAATACAACATTTCTCTCTATCCTTCTGCTATATATCAAGGCCATGCGCCACCCAGGTAGGAAGGAGCCAACATCAACAGACATTTGCAGTAGAACCCTATGAGTTATTTAGACCCAAACAGTGAGGACCCTCTGTTCTGGCCTCAGATATTGTAGCCATCTCTCTAAATGTCCTGTTGGTGACCTTGACTAGTTAGCATTCTCTGTGGTTGGCATAGCTACTAAGATTGTCTCTGATTGGGTGCCTGGGTGGCTCAGATGGTTAAGCGTCTGCTTTCGGCTCAGGTCATGATCCCAGGGTCCTGGGATCGAGTCCCGCATCGGGCTCCCTGCTCCTTGGGAGCCTGCTTCTCCCTCTGCCTCTCTCTCTGTCTCTCATGAATAAATAAATAAAATCTTTAAAAAAAAAAAAAAAAAAGATTGTCTCTGATTCTCCCTTCCAGTCCATGAAAATAGAATTGAATTTCCTCCCCACTGCCTCAACCCCCACTTCACCAACCTCAGGTAAGCAAGAATAGAACCTAAGAACTGATCAATAAATGTGGCAGGGGTGGCAGTAAAACGATCATGGAATTCTTGGTTCTTAACCCCCTGCCTTAAGAATAAGTTAATTACAGAAACACCAACACAACTTTGGAAGAAAGCAATTTCAAGTATAATCCATTCTTATAGCATTGGCCAAAGACGTAGTAAAAGTAATGCTACAAAAAAGAACTAAAGTAAAAGAACAAATGCTAATCCCTGAGATATGGTTTTCATTTTCCAACCTAGCAAAATTCAGGTGCAGCTTTGGTTTATTGTGATTCGAATCCCTTCAAAAAGGAAACAGAAGTCTACAAAAAAATATCTTCCAGTGTTTGTCTTTTCCTTAGGAGCCAGACACTGGCTATTTACATTTTAAAGTTTTCAATATTCTTTTCACCTTTTTAATTTAAACTGACACTTTTTGAGGGTTAGTAAATCTGGATACAAAATAGAATTAACAAATGTAAATGTTAGCATTTTCCAGATAGCAAAGCAGAAAAGATAGCTATTTTGCTGAAAAGTATTATCCCAGAGCACCCCCTGATGGCAAAATGCACTAATGTAAGTGCTTCTCTGGGAAAAGTAAAAAAGTGTTTTAAATCTTCAATATAAGGAGGTAAATATTGCTTTTCCACTCTTAAGATCTTTTCTTCATTTTTCTTTTTTCTTTTTACTTTTTTTTTAATGTAAGCTCTATGCCCATCGTGGGGCTTGAACTCACAACCCTGAGATCAAGTCACATGTTCCACCAAAAGCAAGGTCCTCTTTTCTTTATTTTTGATGGGAAATTAGAAATCATCTTGACACTCAAAAAAACAGTCTCAGTCCACTTTATAGGTAGATTCACTTACTACTTTAAAAATAATTTCTTTCGGGGCACCTGGGTGGTTCAGTCAATTAAGGCTCTGCCTTCACTCAGGTCATGATTCCAGGATCCTGGGACTGAGCCCCACATCAGGTTCCTGGCTGGGTGGGGAGCCTGCCCCTCCCCCTGTTCATGCTTTCTCCCTAAAATAAATAAATAAAAATCTTTATTAGAAAAATAAATGATTTCTTTCATGCTAGAAGAACATGAAATCCTATACTTTAGATTCACCCAATCATTTCAAACCTAAACTAACCGTTTTTATACTCCTGTTGAGCTTAATTCTCAGATGGCTTTCTTCTACCACCAGCTGAATTTGAAGTATTTTGGCAAGTGCCATCCTTCATTAAACCATGCATACCGACTAACCTCTGAATTCCTCTCGGATTGCAGCTTTATAGCCCATACATGTTATGAGTGCCATATGAGCTGTTATTTACTAAAAAGAAGCATTAAGTCCTATTGTTAAGATCATGAATGGCCACAGATGTAAACATGGTTCTCTGGGTTTTGCTGCAGCTAGGAAGATAAGAAATGAGATGGTAATTCTGCAGGCAAGCAAATGTTTATAATAATTTAGCACAACCAGAAATTCACACACAGGGTACCTGGGTGGCTCTGTCAGTTGGGCATCTGCATTCATGATCCCAGGGTCCTGGGATTGAGCCCCATATCAAGCTCTCTGCTCAGCCAGGAGCCTGCTTCTCCCTCTCCCTCTGCCTGCCACTCCCTCTGCTTGTGCTCTGTCAAATAAATAAAATCTCTGAAAAAAAAAAAAGAAATTCACACATAACTTGTTTTTTCTAACCATTATTTAGATTTTTCAAATTTTCTATATGTATTGAGTATACACCTCTGTATTCTTGACTTAAACTTTAGAAAAAGCCATTCAAATTGAAATGTAGAATAGAATTTGGTTTAACAGAATCTTTAAATGCTAATCAAAAGAATATTAGATATTGAGTTTCCCTATTCCTTTGAGAAAACATTCTCATTATTAATCTACAATCACTTTATCCTGAGGGTATGATATAAATCCCATCGTAACAGTGTCCCAAAAAGGTCAGGCCTAACTAAGGAAGCCTGAGTCCTACAGAGTTAGATGAGAGCTAGGCATTAAACATGGGACCAAAGCAAGGGGGTAGTGACTTGAGAAACAGGCTCACAGGTACAAGACTAAGTACCAGGTTAGAAAGGGCAAGGGCAGGAGGAATTATTACTAGACAAAAGGCCCAAACCAAATGTCCAAATCACCTATTTCCTAGTGTAAGAGTGGTCCAGCTGCTGCCATGGTTTGAGTCTTTGTGGACAGAATTGGGGCAGGGTATCCTCCCTAAAACATCCAAGAGTGGGTACTTGCTGAGAGGTAAGTTCAAGCAAATGTTCTTGAAGAGTTCCGAGTAGCAAGCCAGGTAACCAAGATCAGTGCAGGTCCAGTGGGCCAGAAGCATGACCTAGGGCCAGTAAAGGAGCCAGGTAAGGCCCTGGGCAATGACTGTACATGGAACTTGCCCTTTTTTTGGTTGTTGAGTAGGGCTAGATAAAAGGTACAGGGTGAGAGTGGGAGAGACAGAAACAGACAGAGACCGAGAGACTGAGAGGCTGTTTTGCCCTAACTTAGAACTTTTAAAATGTTCACTTCTTTTTCTTCCTCCCAACAAAAAACTCCCAGGACTCAAAACAGAACATAAAGCTTTCTGCCCATGGACACTGCTGAGTAAGCATCATTAAAGTCTCCCCTCCCACCGTGGTCATGTCTAAGTCAGAGTCTCCCAAACCCCAAACAGCTGTGGAAGCTCTTCATCGGAGGTTTGAGCTTTGAAACAACTGATGAGAGTCTGAGGAGCCTTTTTTTTTTTTTTTAATATTTTTATTTATTTATTTAGCAGAGAGAGACACAGCGAGAGAGGGAACACAAGTAGGGGGAGTGGGAGAGGGAGAAGCAGGCTTCCCGAGGAGCAAGGAGCCTGATGCGGGGCTCGATCCCAGGACCCTGGGATCATGACCTGAGCCGAAGGCAGACGCTTAACAACTGAGCCACCCAGGCGCCCGCTGAGGAGCCATTTTGAACAATGCAGAACGCTTATGGACTGTGTGTTCATGAAAGATCCAAACACCAAGCACTCCAGAGGCTTTGGGTTTGTCACATATGTCACTGTGGAGGAAGTGGATGCAGCCACGAATGCAAGGCCACACAAGGTGGATGAAGAGTAGTGGAACCAAAGAGGGCTGTCTCAAGAGAAAATTCTCAAAGACACGGTGCCCACTTGGCTGTGAAAAAGATTTTTGTTAGTGGCATTAAAGAAGACACAAGAACATCATCTGAGCGATTATTTTGAACAGTATGGGAAAACTGAAGTGAATGACATCATGACTGACTGGGGCAATGACAACAAAAGAGGCCTTTGCTTTTATAACATTTGATGACCATGACTCCATACACAAGATTGTCATTCAAAAATACCACACTGTGAATGGCCACAACTGTGAAGTAAGGAGAGCCCTGTCTAAGCAAGAGGTGGTGAGTGCTTCATCTGGCCAAAGAGGTCGAAGTAGTTCTGGAAATTTTGGTGGTGGTCATGGAGGTGGTTTTGGTGGGAATGACACCTTTGGTCGTGGAGGAAACTTCAGTCGGCGAGGGGGCTTTGGTGGCACTCTAGGTGGTGGTGGATATGGTGGCAGTGGGGGTGGCTATAACGGATTTGGTAATGATGGAAGCAACTTTGGAGGTGGCGGAAGCTATAATGATTTTAGCAACTACAATAATCAATCTTCAAAATCTGGACCCATGAAAGAAGGATATTTTGGAGGCTGAAGCTCTGGCCCCTATGGTGGTGGAGGACAATACTTTGCCAAACTACGAAACCAAGGTGGCTACGGTGGTTCCAGCAGCAACAGTGGCTATGACAATGGGCAGAAGGTTTTAATTACTGCCAGGAAACAAGGCTTAGCAGGAGAGGAGAGCCAGAGAAGTGACAGGGAAGCTACAGGCTACAACAGATGTGTGACCTCAGCCAAGCACAGTGGTGGCAGGACCAGCCTGCTACAAAGAAGACATGTTTTAGACAATACTCATGTGTATGGGCAAAAAACTTGAGGATTATTCATGATTAATTATATAACAGGTTATTTTAGTTTCTGTTCCATGGAAGATGTAAAGCACCCCAAGAAACGTTTTTAATGTAATTTTTTGCTTTTTGGTTTTTTTGCACCCCTGCTGCCAATTGCTAAATGTAATAGTCTAATCATGGTGCTGAATAAATATATCGTAAAAAAACAAAAACAAAAACAAAAAAACGTAAAATGAGGAATACTTCCTCCCTCACTTTGCCTGAAGGTCTATCATGACTTCATATCATTCTCACTGTTTATTTCAAAGAGACAACTTTTTTTTTTCTAAAATCAATCCCGTGGGTTTGTCCTAATTCATTGTTCATAATCTGATCCTCATTCCTTCTCTAGAGAAATGTTAGTTCCAGAAAACTCTTGCAGCCACTTTACTAATGATAAATCTTGCTTCTTCCAAAGTACCTCCCTCACCTGACCCAGCCTTGGCATTGAAGCTTACCACACACTGAACTGAACTTCAGGGCACTAGGCAGCTGAATAGCTGATCTAATTTCAATGGCCTGTCCTTCCACCAGCATCTTATTTCCTGGAAACTACCAGGAAAGTCCACTAGAGGTCACTTTACTGCCACAAGCAATGGATGGGGAATTTCAGAGCTTCATTTCTCCTAAAAAGGTTATGAAATAACAGTGTTGATGTTAAAAGTTCTAAGGAAATATGATAGCAACTTGGGAATTAATATGTCTTTCCATAGTGCAAAGTGCTCCCAGAATTTCAAACACAGGAGGCTAAAAGTGCGTATGGAAATTATGAAAAATTGAGAGATCAGTTTCTTGCTTTCTAAAAGCCACATTCACCACTTATTACTTCAAATTAGACCAGAACCCCTATGACCCCAGAAGGACACTAGAGCAGGCAGGGTTCCTAATTTGGAGATGGCACATTCATGGGTATCGCAAGATCTATGAACCTCTAAAAACCGTGTTTTTCTGAAGACAGAAAGATCCTCAAAAGAGGATTAAGAGATGAGAGACTCAGAAACACAGGAAGAGCTGCTTTTTTTTTTTTTTTCCCACTCTTTCCTGTCATCTAAGAAAATTCAATGAGAAATTTGGACTCAGAAATCCTTTCCAACACTAAGATTTTTCTCAGCCAGCCAGAGACAGATCAAGGAACTGATGTTTCAGACCCTGTTCTTTAGAAAGGGCCTGAATGACAGCAACTGAAAGGCTAGCAAAACCTCAGCATTCACCACCAAACTAAAAGGTACAGAATAAATGATAATTGTCGTTAAGGCAGAATTCAGCCTAAAAACAAAAGGAAGATAACATGAGAAAGGCTCACCAGGACCTGAAACCCCAGGCACTAGGGAAAAACGGGGATCACTGACATAGAAAAAGGGGTGGAAACCCTCAGTGTGATGCAGATTTGTTTGAAGTGGAGTGACCAGCTCCTATAGGAGTCCCCACAAGGCCAGCTCACCCCTCCCCCACAGCCCTGCATGAGCTCATAATACCTAGTCTTCTGATGGCAGTTGCCTCTTTAGGAATTTAAACTGACCAAAATGGAAAGCTTTGGATGAGTGGAGCTGGAGTCTGCCATCGGTGTAAAGTCTGAGAATTCAGAAAGTTCTGAAGTGTGGGCAGGTGAGCCTGAGAGAAAAGAGAGTTCAGAGAACTGTGATTGATTTCTGTCCTGATTTAAACCATCTCTGGGGAGTTTGGAGTTTAGAGTGTTTTGGAAAACAAAACAAGTCTTTGGTTTTGACTATTACTCCTGATCCCATCCATCAATTAAATTTGACTTTATCGTTAAAATATCTAGCAAAAATCCTGCCCATTTGAAGATGGTGCTAGATATTCTTGTACGTACATACTCTCCCTAATCCTCTGGGGAAATGACTATATTATCTTGTCTCAGCACTGGGTTCCATCAGAATTGGCCAGGTTTATGGAAAGAACTGGGTTTTATACTATGTCTTAAAAGCAATCAAACTGGAAATCCTAGAGTGGAATCATCTCAAAATAGAGGCATAGTCCAATTTTGGAGCAGATTGCCATCCATTTGGTCCTAAAAATAGTAACAGGTTCTTTTTAAATCAAAGGATCAAACAGGCACCTCTGTCTACAAGCACACTGGGGGGAAAAAGAGCCAAATTTATACTTTCAAGCCAATAACATCCAGTATACTACACAAGCAAGTAGAAACAAAACCAAGAGACTACAAGACTGATTCCAGCTCCAAAACAAGTTCTGTGACCTTCTCAGGTCTCTTACCTTCTTGCTACCACAAGATACTCCATTTGATTGGACAGTCAGCATATCACAGTGAAAAGTCCAAGGATTCAAAGTCCAGGCATTAATCCCTTGGAACCTCTGAGATCTAAATGCCAATGTAGTTATTTTCTAGTTGGGTGATTTTGAAGTTGTTTAACTTCAGCTTCCTTATCTGTAAAATGGAGATAATATCTACCTTGTAAGGATTAGGTGTGTGTGTGTGTGTGTGTGTGTGTGTGTGTGTGTGTGAATTATCCCAGCCTCCTCTCAGATGACAGGGTAGGACAAAATACAATGTACTATACAGAAAGAACTTTGAAAAACAAAAGTATTGCATAAAGAACAATAATTTAATAAATCCATAATGATACAGAGCATATTGAGGGTTCACTTCTGCCATCACACACAACAAAAACAGACTAAAACTTGTTTCAGATCTATTAAAATTGCTCTTTCAATCATTTGTAGGACAAATAAGAAGCTACCAGAAGACTAGTTTCTACTCAACATCAGGAAAAGTAACCAACAGCAGTCCTAAAACAGAAGGGCTGACTCTGGAAACTGTGAGTTCCTTGTTACTAGGATCATAGGACAGGTGTAGATAATGGGAGGGAAATGAAGAAGAAACTCAAGGATGTCCAGATCAACCACTGGCCTTGGACTTTATCAGGTCTCTTCCAAACTTAAAAATTCTTTGCTAGAGAATTACAGAAGGATATTCTACATCAAAACTACCCTCGTGGGGCTCCTGGCTGGTTCAGTCAGTAGAGCATGTGACTCTTGATCTCTGGGCAGTGTGTTCAAGCCCCGCACTGGGTGTAGAGCCCACTTAAAAACAAAAACCAAAACAACAACAGAAACCCTACACTCTTGATCTACTTTCCTACACTGGTTGCACTAACTGAAGGAAATATGGTCATTCACATTTCCTGCTTCTTTGCAATTATTCCTAAAAACAGTCACAGGAGCTAGAAACCTAGCTCTAGGACACAGTAGCTTAAAAAGTAAAAGCTACAGGGGTGCCTAGCTGACTCAGTAGGTGGAGCATGCAACCCTTGATCTCTGGTTCAAGCCCCAGGCTGGGTGTAGAGATTACTAAAAATAAACTTTAAAAAATTAAATAAAATTTTTTTTTAAAAAAGCAAAAGCTATGGGGCACCTGGGTGGCTCAGTCAGTAGAGTGTCCAGCTCTTGATTTCGGCTCAGGTCATGATCTGGAGGTCCTAGGATCGAGCCCCTGTCAAGCTCTGTGATCTGCGGGGAGTCTGCTTGGGATTCTCTCTCTCCCTCTCTCTCTGTCCCTCTTCCCGTGTGCTCTCTCTCTCAAATAAAATAAATCTTTTTAAAAAATTTTTTTAAATTTAGGGTCGCCTCGGTGGCTCAGTTGGTTAAGCATCTGCCTTCGGCTCAGGTCATGATCCCAGGGTCATGTAAAATAAGTAACACTTTAAAATTTTTTTTAATTTAAAAAATAAAAAAGCAAAAGCTACATTAATGGCATAAAAATCATTTTGTAACATGTTTCAGATTGTTTGCTCAAAAACAAATACAAACTTCTATGTATATATTTGAATTCAATTCTCCAGTTTATCTTCCTGATGAACTACTCACTTTTTTCATAAGAATTCTAAGAAAAACAAATATATTCTCAGAACATCTGAAGACTTTTGAAGTTAAAATAAGCTAGAAGCCACCAAATAGATGCTGTGTGTGGTGTACCTAAAGCAAACCCAAAGCAGGGAGTTGCCAGTTGTCTCAACATGTATAGAGACCAAAGCACTGTATATAGTGGAGATACACACAGGAATCTCTGGAGTGAGACTTTCTGGCTTTAAATCCTGGTGTTGCTGTTAGCTACATGACCTAAACTAAGTTACTTGATCTCTGTACCCCAATGTCTTTATTGACAAAGGGAATAACAGTATATACTCTATGGGCTTAGTGTGTGGATCAATGACAAAATACTTATGAAGTTGTTTGCTTAGTCCCCAGGCACATGAGTGAGTGCTTATGAAGTAACAGACACCATTAATACAATAGCTCCCTCTGGATGGGTGATAGGTTTTAAATGTAGACTTGCTGAAATATTTTTAAATGAAATTTTTATTATAAAAATAATATATGCTTATTGTAAAATATGGAAATGACTACAAAAAAATTTTAAAAGAACATTAATTACTTGTAATCCTACCAATTAAGGAAAGGGCTAATACATTTGATGTATTTCTTCCAATATTTTTTCTTGTATATTTTCCATAGTTGGGGATCATATCTTCACAGTCTGGTAGATTGAGAACTAGGGTTTAGAGCTGTACATCTTTCAGTGTCATAGGTGAGCTCCTACCAGAGATACCTTTTTTTAAAAAAAGGTTTTATTTGACAGAGAGAGAATGCATGCGAGCACAAGCAGGGGGAGCTGCAGAGGGAAGGGAGGAAGCAGGCTCCCCACTGAGCAAGGAACCCAATGCAGGGCTTGATCCCAGGATGCTGGACTCATGATCTGAGCCAAAGGCAGACACTTAACCGACTGAGCCACCCAGGCGCCCCCTCCCACAGATACCTTGAAAAACTGTATTTTTCTCTTCTTCATTATCCTTTTTTTCCAGAAAGTTACTACCTACCTAGTAAGGACATAGCCCTGTGATCCACGGCTTCTTTATTTTTTTTCTAATATATTTTTTTAAGATTTTATTTAATTATTTAATAGAGAGAGAGAGCACAAGTCGGGCAGGAGCAGAGGGAAAAGCAGAAGCCCTGCTGAGCAGGGAGCCCAATACAGGGCTCAATTCCAGGACCCTGAGATCAGGACCCGGGCAAAAGGCAGACGCTTAACTGACTGAGCCACCCAGGCATCCCTAAGATTTTATTTTTAAGTAATCTCTACACCCAGAGTGGGGCTTAAACAACTCCGAGACCAAGAGTCGCATGCTCTACCAACTGAGCCAGCCAGGTGCCCCTCCCTTGCTTCTCAATGTGAATTTTCTCACTTTCGAATGTATATCTCTTTCTTAAGCACCTCAGGAGGTATCCTCTTCTTGTGTAACCCAAACTTCTCTTCTCCCTTTCTCTCCAGTGTTGGCCTGGCCCTGGAGAATTCCTCCTCCATAAAAAAAAAAAAAAAAAGTTATTGTGTTAAAACTCTGGAACTAGGTGTGACCAGGAAAGATTTTCAGGGTATAAATTAGAATAAAATGGAGTGGAGAGAGATGTTTAGAGTTGGAGCTTCTTCTCACCATGATTTCCTTCAACATTTTTTAACTATACAAATTATATAAAGCTTCACAGATATAATTACCCATTTGTCCTCATATTAGATGTATGGCAAACAGGATCATCTGGCTGGATCAGTCAGAAGAGCATGCAACTCTTGATCTCAGGGTTGTGAGTTCAAGCCCCATGTTGGGTACAGAGATTACTAAAAAAATTAATAAACTTAAAAAAATTAAGAATAAATAGATAAATATGACCAACATAATTTTAAACTGGATAGTCAAGAAACTGATTGTTCCCTACTCTATAATAAAGCACAGTGGTTGTCAGAGTTAGAACTCATCAACTGCTGCCATCTAATCTAGTACTTTTTTTTAAGATTTTATTTTTAAGTAATCTCTATACCCAACGTGGGGCTCAAATTTACAACCCTAAGATAACTTATAACCCTGAGATCAAGAGTTGCATGCTTTACCGACTGAGCCACCCCTCTAATCTAGTACTTTTAACTGTGTAGTTCATTCTTACTACAGCTATTGCTATGTTCAGCAATAAAATGTCACCATAATAATGTACTATGACCACTATCAGCAAATACCTACCATTTCTCATGTGCCTAAGTAGTTGGCTATGTCTACTTTTACATAAATTAACTCATTCAACCCTCAAAACAAGTCTGTGAGATTACCTATTATGCAGCTGGAAAAAAAAGAATTTGAATCAAAGTCTGTTTTGATTCCAAAAATCACTGAAATTTTATTCTAATTCATACCCTGAAAATCCTTCCTGGTCACACCTAGTTCCAGAGTTTTGACACAATAACATTTCATAATACACTAACATCATCTTTTAGATTCATGCTAGAATATTAGACTTTTGGAGAGACAAAGACTTATAAAATATAACCATGTCTGGGAAGGTAGTCCTCTTTGAGAGAGTATAGTTTCTGGCAGAAGAAAACAGGAAGTGGGAAGACATGGAGAAGACGCCTGTCCAACCAGCCAAATTGGCTAAATCAATCCTGGAGGCAGCTAATCACAGCTTCACAAAAACAGGCTGGTAATAAAATACCTCAGCTAACCAAATCAGAGAAAATCCAAGACAGTCCAGGATGCCATCAAGTACTACTGCTCTTTGGCTGCTAGAATTATAGAGAGGTTCTTAGATTACAGTTTTACACATGACAACTACCCCTATCATTTGGTGAAACATTTTCTAGCCCAAACCTCATAATCTGGGATAAAACAGTATAATCTGCGTTTTTCTTCTGAGGGCTAGAAAGAAAATAAAAGTTCAATTTTCCAAAATGTTCCAGGAAAAGATGCCTTTTCATCTCTTTCCCGCTCTATGATGGCTCCTATATGTGGCTCATTGCAGTGAGTTCAAGCCCCACACTGGGGACAGATTTTACTTAAAAATAAATAAATAAAATAATAAAAAGCGGGGAAAAGAGAAAGATTCAGTGAAGGAGTTTGAGAAGGAACAACCAATGAGGAAGAAAACCAGGAAAGTGTGGTATTCTTGGGACACAAAAGAAAGTAAATATTCCAGGGAGAGAAAGTGACCAATTGCGTTAATGCCCTTAATGATGAAAACTAAGAATTGACATCTGTTTATAACAACTTAGAAGTTGGTATTACTAGGTAGCTCCACAAGAGCTACTTCTGTGGAATGATAGAGATGAAACCCTAACTGGATGAAGTTTTAAAGATTATGGGAATACAGAGTTCCTGGGTGGCTCAGTCAGTTAAGAGGCCAACTAGTTTTGGCTCAGGTCATGATCTGAGAGTCCTGGGATCAAGCTCGGGTAGGGCTCTGCCCTCAGCAGGGACTCTGCTGTGGGTTCTTTCTCTCCCTCTGCCCCTCCTGCCACTTGCACACACTCTCTCTCTCTAAAATAAATAAATCTTTAAAAAAATTAATTAAAAAATTTAAAAAGATAATGGGAAGAGAAGAATTAAAGATAGCAAATTTAGAACATTTTCTCTTATTTAAAGATTTATTTATTTGAGAGAGCGAGCACACACACACGGGTGGGAAAGGGAGAGAGAGAATCTCAAGCAGACTCCCCACTGAGTGAGGAGCTCGACACAGGGCTCATCTCACA
The DNA here is from genome assembly GCF_029215605.1 of Mirounga angustirostris. NCBI lineage: Eukaryota > Metazoa > Chordata > Mammalia > Carnivora > Phocidae > Mirounga > Mirounga angustirostris. The sequence goes on from NW_026991713.1 coordinate 25,101,248, forward strand.
GTCCTGAGAGCATGACCTGAGTCAAAATCAATAGTTGGGACCCCTAATGGACTGAGCCACCCAGGCGCCCCCCAGGTGTACTTGTTTTAGCAAGTTTCAGTCTTCAAGAGCCTTTGTTAATGTCAATTCCTTGTCAAATCTTCCCCTCCTCATCTGCATCACCATCCCACTTCACACTCCGTCCACTGTACTGCCATAGCACTTTGTAAAGGCCTCTATTTTTTTTTTTTAAGATTTTTATTTATTTATTTGACAGAGAGACACAGCAAGAGAGGGAACACAAGCAGGGGGGTGTGGGGGAGGCAGAAGTAGGCTACCCGCAGAGCAGGGAGCTGGATGCAGGGCTCGATCCCAGGACCCTGGGATCATGACCCGAACCAAAGGCAGACGCTTAACGACTGAGCCACCGAGGCGCCCCTAAGTGCCTCTACTGTGATACCACATTGAATTTACCTGTACTCCACGTCTGTGAGGGAAGGGGTTACCATTATCTTATGTTTGTGCTCCCAGTGTACCGCAAAGTGCCTGGAACATAGAAAATACTCAATAAATGTCAATGGAATGAAGGAATGATGAATGAATCAGTGAATGAATGAAAGGGAAAGGAAAAATAGAACTCAGGGTTAGGAATAAAAAGAAAAATAAGGCAACACCTGGGTGACTCCGTCGTTAAGCGTCTGCCTTCAGCACAGGTTGTGATCCCAGGGTCCTGGGATCGAGCCTCGTGTCAGGCTCCCTGCTCTGCAGAAAGCCTGCTTCTCCCTCTCCCACTCCCCCTGCTCATGTTCCCTCTCTAGCTGTCTCTCTCTCTTGGTGTCAAATAAATAAATAAAATCTTTAAAAATAATAATAATAATAATAAGGCAGGGGGTGCCTGGCTGCCTCAGTCCAAAGAGCGTAAGACTCTTGATCTCAGGGTTATGAGTTTGAACCTCACACTGGATGTAGAGATTACTTAAATAAACAAATAAGTGAATACTTTTTAAAAAGGCAATTCGTTTTCAATAAGAAATTCCCGTATTTAGTCATACCTCTTCATTTTACAGAAGAAAAAAAAACAAACTTGTGTTAGTTTAATGACTTGCCTAAATTAGTTACTGTCAGGGGCACCTGACTGGCTCAGTTGGTAAAGCATGATGCTTGATCTTGGGTCCTGAATTTGAGCCCCATGTTGGGCATGGAACCTACTTTATTTTTTCCCAAATATTTTATTTATTTATTTGAGAGACAGAGAACAAGCAGGGGGAGTAGCAGGCAGAGAGAGAGGGAGAAGGAGGCTCCCCGTCAAGCTCCTTAAGGACCCCAACACAGCGCTTGATCCCAACATCCCAGGATCATAACCCGAGCCAAAAGCAGGCGCTTAACCCACTGAGCCACCCAGGAGCCCCAGAACCTACTTTAAAAAAGAAACAACTAGGGGCACCCAGGTGGGTCAATGTGTTAAGCGACAGCCTTTGGCTCAGGTCATGATCCTGGGGTCATGGGATCAAGCCCCTCACTGAGCCCCGCATCAAGCCCCGCATCAAGCCCTGCATTGGGCTCTCCCTACTCCGCAGGGAGCCTCCTTCTTCCTCTCCCTCTGCCGCTCCCCCTGCTTGGGGTCTCTGTTCTGTCAAATAAATAGATAAAATCTTAAAAAAAAAAGAGAAGAAACAACTAGCTATTGTCAGAAGCAGGGCTATAAAGCAACAGGGCTTTTAGCCTTAACCAAGTCCCTGATCTTTTCTCATTATTATAACATTAATCACATTGTATTGCCAGTCTTCCCCATCACATCGAACTTCTTGAAGGCAGTAAGGATGCCTTATCTATCTCTAATCTATCCCTTGATTATAAATGATGAAGGTAATGAATATAGCCCATGGTGCCATAGAAATAACCTCAAAATCAAATACACGGGCTTGCAATCCCCTTTAACACTACTTGTCTGTACTAATTTCCACACTGCCAGAGATATCTGAATGACTTTTAGTGAAACAGTGAAATAACCCTGAGCTTTAAAAACCAAACACACCTGAGTTTAAATCCCAGTTCTGAAATTTACTGTGATATTAGGCATACTCTTTAGAATCTCAGAGCTCAGTTAACTTATTGCAGCCCAGATCAGAAAGGCCAGGAAAGCAGGTAATAATACCTATCCCGCAAACTAGCACACTATAGGTGCTCAATTAAATGGCATTTTATTGTTGTTATTAATTAACAAATTAGCTAATTCATTCATTAAAAAGCGGGGCGTTTTTTTTAACTCCTCTGCATATCAAAACCTCACCACCTGTCCTTTAAACCATTTCCAGGCATACTTTTCCAGAAATTTTCAGAGTTCTAACCACCTTTACCTGACTTCACATGAAACTGAGTGGCCCATCCACAACTTTTAGCATTGGATTATAAATTCTATCTTGTGCTATTCTCTATTTTTTTATTATGTGCATATATCATTTTTTTTCATCAAACTGTAAACTTTTTGACCATGTAATAGGGTGGCACAGAGAAAACAGAAGCAGGGAAAACAGCACAGAGGCTAATTATAATAGCTCTGACAAGGGATGATGAGAATGAGAGCTGGGGCAGTGGCAGTGGAAAGAGAAATGGGTCTCAGAGACACTTTAATGACAGAACTGGCAGGATTTGGCCCCTGATTCAATGTGACGGATAATGCTGGGGTGGAGAGTAAAAGATGATCTAAAGTATCTAAAATAAATGGTTGACCAGATGATGATTTTATCATCTAAAATAAGGAGTAAAATAGAAGCAATTGGGAGACTGGGGGTGATAGAAGGAAGGACAAAAAGTATTAAATATGTGTTAAATCTTTTGCAAGTAGGCAAGAGTGGGCAATGAAAAGAGAGAAAAGGATCTAAAAGACTGAAAACTCTTGGTTGGGGATATTTCCTCAGGAAACAAAGCAACTTCTGAATGTAAGCTACACAAGACATAAGAGAAACTGAGGTGGGGTGGGGAGGATACAGGAGGTTGGAGAAAGTAGTTCATTCAGTGAGGCCCTGGAGGGCAGAAATAGGCCCAGAGGGTAAATGTTACAAGTAAATTTTTATTTGCCCTAAGGGAGAATTTTCTAATAACATGAGGTTCCTGAGTCACCCAGTCTTGGAGGGAACAGCTCTGCTTTGGGATCCAGGAAGCTAAGTATCCCATTGTATGATTTTGAACCAGTCATTTCACCCCCAAGCTGTCCCACTGCAAAACTCAAATCAAAGCTATTATGCTTATTATTTTGGTGCTAGTGCTTATTAGGACACCTCCTGTATCACTGAGTGCGACAGAAGAAACAGATTTGTGACCATCAATGCATCTCACATAAAATGCAGATAGAGTAAATAAGGTTACAGCGCAGATCAGGGAGATGAGTAATAATTATGAACCAGTTGATCCCCACACCCATTCTTAACAATGAGTAGTTTAAAAAGTACATACATTTCTGTTTCTTCTTTGAGAATGTCTTTTCTTACCTGTTTTTCTGTCCATTCTTCAAGGTCATGAGTTTACCTATGAGTGAATAAATTATAGTGGAAGAGCTTCTATAATTTATAATAGAACATCTCAACCAATTGGTACACCTTGAAACATATGCCAAATTAGCTTGGCAAGGCAGCAATCTAACAGGAGATATACTGTAGGTAAAATTCTCTAAACCAATTTTTCTCATTATACCTACACAAATTCTGCTTGGAGATTCTTCTTTTTTTTTTTTTTTAAGATTTTATTTATCTATTTGAGAGAGAGAATGAGAGACAGAGAGCACGAGAGGGAAGAGGGCAGAGGGGGAAGCAGACCCCTTGCCGAGCAGGGAGCCCGATGCGGGACTCGATCCTGGGACTCCAGGATCATGACCTGAGCCGAAGGCAGTCGCTTAACCAACTGAGCCACCCAGGCACCCCTGCTTGGAGATTCTAACACACTACATTCTGTCTGATTTAGACAGTCAGGCTTAAGTACATTTTTTCCACAATAGACAAGTTGAGGGGTGGGGTATGTTTTAATAACTATTTCTCAAAAGAAATCACTTCCAAGGTATCTGTAAAGAACAATGGCTGGTCATAAGAAGACTTGTTTTCTAATCCCAGGTCTGATGAATGCTGTGTGGCTTCATACCACACAGCATGTCACTTAATACCTTAATTTCCTAAGCTATGTATTGAGAAGTATGAAGAAAGAGAATGTATGTGAAAATCCTTTGATATATAAATTATTCTGCATTGAAAGACTTTATAACTAACGCATAACTCCTCCTTTCCTCAGTCTACTTATATAGAAATGAAGTCCTTAATAAATCTTTGATATAACTCATAATTCTCTCCTTCCTCCATCAGATTTATTAATCAAATTATTGAAAGTATTTTGGTAGATTTAGAGACAAAACCTGCAAAAAGAAGAAAGCCAAATGCCTCTGAAAAAGGTAAGGGTAACTTAAATGAAAAAATCAAAGACTATACATACTCTTAATGTATTTGTAAGACATACTCTGTCTTTATTATTTTTCAAATCTGTCAGTTGAAAAACAAAAGTATGGTGTAATATACTCAAGAGGTTTAATATTACATTATTCAAAGATGACAACCATGAATACCATTTATTGTTGTATTTGAACCACTAATTTCAGATGAAATCTAAAACACTCAAGTCCCAATTGTTAGCACTGACATGCCAATAAAAACATTAAGGAATTCTTTTGTAGCTAGTTTATACTATTATGCATTTATTTGAGAAAACAAAATATGTACGTAATAATGTATCTAAATCTAAAATATGTAACTAATGTATCTAAACTAATGTAGCCTATCACTACAAAGGCTTCAATAAAATCCACTCAGTCAAAAGTTGAACAAATTTTACTATATAGCTTAATTTAAAATCTATGTTGTCATCCATCAAATTCTGATAACTGTACAATTTAATGTATGTGGTTAGAACATTGCCTAGACTAAATGAATCCGAAGTTGCATTTCCATTCCTACAGGAGCCAGTTAACCTGAAAAGGAGAAAAAAAAAATCAATAACCTATCACAACTTGCTATCTATCCAACTTCTCTGATCTTGATGAAAACTGAGTTCAAAGGGCACTTGATAAAACTGTGGATAAATGGCCTGGGCAAAAAACTACTTACAATGCCATCTTCACAAATGAAGTACAGTACTCCCTCAAATTATAAATAAATGGAATAAAACAATAAGCTCTACTTACTCTAAATATAGGGAACAGAGCATGCCATGATCCAGTTAAGAAAAGGTTTTCCTCTCCCTTGCTAAATCTAACACCTCCCAGAGTAGATCCTGCTGTGATGTCCGAATTTGAGCAAGTTGATTAAATCCTGAGCATGTTTCCTCCTCAGCTGTAAAATGAGGATCATAATACTGATCTCCTTAGGACAACTGGGAGAATTACAGTAAGCAGTGAATACAAGCTAAGTACCAACTAAAAGCAGGAAGAGTAGTAGCTGGTGGTAACAGCCATTGTCCTCATTCCCTTTTTTTTTTTTTTTAAAGATTTTTATTTATTTATTTGACAGACAGCGAGAGAGGGAACATGAGCAGGGGGAGTGGGAGAGGGAGAAGCAGGCTTCCCACCGAGCAGGGAGCCCGATGTGGGGCTCGATCCCAGGACCCTCCAACCATGACCCGAGCCGAAGGTGGACACTTAACTACTGAGCCACCCAGTCGCCCCCATTGTTCTCATTCTGTCCTGATGCATAAGGGATCATGTACGGGTCTTAGAATAAAAACTAAGAGTGTGTTTTACGAAGGAAAGGGTGATCAACTTTAGCAAAGGGTGAAGGAAGATCAATGGCTTTTGAATTCGATAATAAAGGAACTGTTGGAGAGTTTATTTTAAAAGAACATTTTCCAAGCAGTAAGGTGACTGTAGGTGACTAAGGAAAAAATAAATGAAATGGAGATGGCAGGTATCAACCAGGGGTTTTCAACAGTTTGTATCCACCAATCATTATCATAGAATCATGATGATTTTTCTAAATCAGAGAAGGACTTCTATTTCTAAGCTTTTTATTATAGTTCTCATTTACAGAAGTTTTAGGATTGAGAAAAATAAAAAAAATAATTACTGTGACTGTCTTGTGGCCATGGTTTTAACTCACAAAATGTTCTATTAGTGGTTGACAATATATAAAATCATTGAGGTTATAATGGTACAGAGGACACTGATGATGAATTAAGAAATGGTAAGTAAAGTGGGCAGGGGGAGGCAAGCCATATCTCTAAATAGGAGACTGAAGGAAAATGAATTTTTAGTGATTGTGATGAAACATGGTTTCATGGCAACTATTTCTATGCCACTGAGATCTACTGATCCAAGCTTTTTGATGATATAAAGGAGAAGAGAAATAAAGTGTTTGAAACAAGAAGCTATAAGTCAGGCAATTTCTTTCAAGATGTGGAAAACTGCATGTTTGAAAGCAGAGGTTTAGGAGCCAGTGAAAAGGAAGAGAACAAAGAAATGGAAGAAGCAGCAGAAAAGCGTAGCAACCAAGTATCTTACATAGTAAGATATGATTCAATAATAATAATAGCTAACATTAACGGGGAACTATTTTTTTTAAAGATTTTATTTATTTGTTTGACACAGAGAGAGAGACAGCGAGAGAGGGAACACAAGCAGGGGGAGTAGGAGAGGGAGAAGCAGGCCTCCCGCCGAGCAGGGAGCCCAATGCGGGGCTCGATCCCAAGACCCTGGGATCATGACCTGAGCCAAAGGCAGACGCTTAACGACTGTGCCACCCAGGTGCCACCCAGGTGCCCCGGGAACTATTATCATTTAAAAATTTTGTTACATCTCTGTGTTACATACAGTAGCAGCTAATAGGAATAGCGCAATTCTGATTTTTACTGGTGTCAGTAAAAAATTTGTAAATTATGTAGAAAGATCATCTATCCACCTTTTTATAAAGAAAGTATACTTCATTCTTTTTGTTATTTTAAAGATTTTATTTACTTATTTGAGAGAGAGAGAGAATGAGCAGGGGTAAGGACAGAGGGAGAAGTAGACTCCCCACTGAGCAGGGAGCCCGACATGGGGCTCAATCCGAAGACCCTGGAATCAGGACCAGAGATGAAGGCAGCCACTTAACGGACTGAGCCACCCATGCACCCCCCATCTTTTGTACTTAAGTTTTACTTTGAATTCATGTAGTACATTCACACAATCCTCGGGCCACCTGGGTGGCTAGGATGGTTAAGCATCTGCCTTCGGCTCAGGTCATGATCCCAGGGTTCTGGGATCATGCCCCACATCGGGCTCTGTGCTCAGCAGGGAGCCTGCTTCTCCCTCTGCCTGCCTGTCTGCCTACTTGTGATCTCTCTCTCTGTCAAATAAATAAATAAAATCTTAAAAAAAATTTCACATAATCCTCAAAACAACAATGTGAATTCTGCTGAGTCAGTTTTGTAATTCTCATTTTCAGAGAGAGAAATTGAGACGCATGAAGGTTAAATGACTTGCAAAAAAGGTTCTTTTTTTGTTTTTCTTAAGCCCAGAGTTGACTATGAAGAAATAATTCTTACATTTTCGGGAGATATTTAAGTGTTGGACTTCCTAACTAGCACTCATCTTAAGATAAAATGTTTTTTGTTCATTCAGATTCCCTCTATTTCCCCCAAAGACCCAGTAAGTGCCCTGATGCTGTTCCACTCTTGATCAGACCTCTCAGAGGCAACATAATATCTATGCGTGTTTCTCATTCCCCAGCCCCCAACCCCTGTCATCCTCCAAATTTAAAAACCTATTTCCCATTATCTTCAGAGCACTATTCATTTATCTAATTCATTGATTTGCATTAAGATATTAAAACTGATCGCAGTGTGGGATGCCTGTCTAGCTCAGTCAGGGAGTATGCAACTCTTGTTCTTGGAGTCGTGGTTTCAGGCCCCATGTTTGATGTGGATCTTGTTTGGGAAAAAAAAAAACTGATAGGAGCTCAACAAATTATCCCCTCCCAGATTTGCATTTTAACCTGGGGCCTTAAATTGTTTTAATAATATGGGTATTTCTGACCCTCATAACAGAGCCAAGGAAGTTTGGTTTTTCCTGGCATCCCATCACACCAACACATCAAAGGCATACTTTATAGGACTTTTTTGTAGGAATAACCCTAATCTTCATTACATGTACATCAGTATTAAACAAAAAGGGAGAAAATTATTCATAATAACACTAGTCAAAATTATAATTTTTTGCCCAACTTAATTTTGTGATTACCTAATGATAATATTAAATCAATTTTGTCTTAATTCAGTAAAATGTTATAAGCATAAGCAAATAAGTTAAATGTTTAAGTCATTCTTTAATACTATCATTCATTTTCATGAAAAGAAGAAATAATTTCATAAGTGTTAAATAGTAAAGTTATACAAGATTCCTTCTGTGATTAATCCTGAGACATTTTAGAGTTTTCATGCAAACAGATGAAAGAAAACTCATTATTGCTAAAAAGACCTCCTTTATGTCACCTTTTGTTTTCCACTGATTGATTCATCCTTCATTATTTTTCTAAAGATCAGGAGCCATATATCTAGTTTAAAAATTAAGAAACCTCTATCAAGCATGTGTTCTGCTTAATTCTATAAACACTAGTTTTAGGACCAAAGATAAAATGAAATAGATGAAGGCTATCTGCCTTACATACACCTCCTTTTCCTTTAAGAATCTCCTCTGGAAATGTGGTTTTCTAGAACTTCATTCATCTCTGGTTAGCTGAGCAAGGAGAAGCTTACATACACTAATATGGCTGAACCAATGACTGTCACCAAGAGGGCCCTCTGGCCTGAAAGGAAGTCACCTTAAGATAGTAGAGAAAAGGGCACCTGGGTGGCTCAGTCGGTTAAGCATCTGCCTTCGGCTCAGGTCATGATCCTGGAGCCCCTGGATCGAGTCCCGCATTGGGCTCCCTGCTCGGCAGGGAGTCTGCTTCGTCCTCTGACCCTATCCCCTCTCATGTGTTCTCTCTCTCTCATTCTCTCTCTCTCAAATAAATAAATAAAATCTTTAAAAAATAAAATAAAATAAATAATAAATAAATAAAAAGATAGTAGAGAAAAGCAGGATGATCATCCTAGCTCTTGCACATGAAGAACTGTTAGCTCTTTTTTTTTTTTTAAGATTTTATTTTTAACTAATCCCTACACCCAACATGGGGCTCAAATTTACAATCCCAAAATCAAGAATCACATGCTCTACCTACCAAGCCAGCCAGGCACCCCAGAATTGTTAGCTTTTTATATTGCATGCATATATCCTGAAACTACAGTATGAGGTTTCCTTTATATGATGTAGTACTTTACTGCATTGATTGCTGCTTTATATTCAGCTTTCTGGCTTTTTGCAACACTAATAAAGGATTTCCATTTCCAAATGGTTTGGGAAGATGTAAATAATTATACAAACAATTATGGTTAACCACCTATACTTTTCTTATTCTTTTTTTTTTAATATTTTGAGAGAGAGAGTGCGAGCATGGGTGGGGGGGAAGGCAGAGAGAGGGAGAAGCAGACTCCCCACTAAGCAGGGAACTTGATGCCAGGCTCAAGGCTGGAGCCCAGGACCCTGGGATCATGACCTGAGCCAACTGAGCCACCTAGGCACCCTTCTTATTCTTTTTCTTTTCTTTTTTTTAAGAAATGGGTTTAAAAACATGTACAGAGTATAAAATAAAATTTAGGTACCTCAATAATCTTTCCTCATGAAAGATCACTGGCTAGCTCAGTTGGAAGAACAAGCAACTCTTGATCTCAGAACCATGAATCTGAACCCCAAACTGGATATAGAGATTACTTAATTAACTTAAAAAAAAAAAGATTACTTTCCCTCATGAAAGGTACTTTTAGTATCTTTTTGGCATGGTTTACTAAAGCTTTATAAGTTAAAATTTCCAACTCTAACCCCTTTCCTTTCTCTCTATACTTTTCCAGATCCTTTCCTTGCTTGCTATGAGAAAGGGAGGCTAAAACTTTGTTCTACCTGTTTCTCAGAGGACTGTAACAAATTTTAACCTCTACAGTGTTTAGCCTCCAGTTAACTATTACTTTAGTACAGAAGTAAAACTCAATTTAAGGGATTATAAGTATGAACAAAACTCAGTTCCTGACCTCAAGGAACTTTACAGGATAGTAATAATCCTGAGAGAAATAATAACGATAAACACATTTACTTTTCTCTTTACACTTTAGGAAGGGTTTACACATGCAAAAGTTCATTTGATCTTTAAAACATCCTTCTAAGGAAAACAGGTCAGATACTATTTTCCTAACTTTACAGAGGAGATAGAAGTAAAACATGCAACACATTTAAAGAACTAAAAATATGTAGATAAACTGTCATACATTGTGATTATAACTAGATAAACATGTTATATCATTATACACACACCCATCCTTAGCTTATCCTTAGAAAGGTATCTAGGCTTAAGAAAATATCTATCCCACTTATTTGCCACAATACTTAAAATCTCATTTTATTTTTATTTTATTATTTATCTATTTATTAAAAGATTTTTAAGTAATCTCTACACCCAATGTGAGGCTCAAACTCACAACTCTGAGATTAAGAGTCGCACACCCCTGGGTGCCTGGGTGGCTCAGTCAGTTAAGCATCTGCTTTAGACTCAGGTCATGATCCCAGGATCATGGGATTGAGTCTGGCAAGGGGCTCCTTGTTCAGTGGGGAGCCTGCTTCTCACTCTGCCTGCCGCTCCCCCTGCTTGTGCTCTCTCTCTGATAAATAAATAAAATCTTTAAGAAAAAAAAAGGATACACAAAATGTCTAGCTTCACAATTTTGCTACTGCTAATGCCAAAACCCTGGGCTCAGTTTCAGTTTCCAGCAGGCTTATGTTGGAAATTCACCTCCAAGACACAAGTTACACTCACAGGCCACCAAATAAAAACTTAACAGTCCTTTAAAATTAAATCAGCTTTGGTATCTTCTACTTCTTAACTTGCATCTGCCTCCCCTACCTGCCAGCACCCTCATTCTTTCTTAGAATTAAAAAAGGTGTCTGTTTGGCTCAATCAGTAGAGCATGCGATTCTCCATCTCAAGGTAGTGAGTTTAAGCCTCACATTGGGCATGGAGCCTACTTTAAAAAAGAGAGAAAGAATTTTAAAAGGCTAATTCTAAGGTAATTTCTTTCTGCTCACTTTCTTCTGTTTATATTCACTTACTAAGACCATATCTTGTCATCTGCCATTCTATTTCAATATTACTCTCTCGATTCTTTTCTTATATATTTGCCTCAAATTTAAGGTTCTGTGGGTCACTCTATTTTAAAAAAATCAACTGCAGGGTGTTGCTACACCTTAATCAACTTTAAGTCTGAGTCCTGTAGTATTTTCTTTACCTATTTTCTCCATTAAATCCTTTCTCTCTTCCTACCATTGAAATGAAGGTCATGGACATCTCAGTGCCCAGCATGGTGCAAGGCACATGGGTGTCTGAAAATATTTGTCAAATGAACCTTTCACAACTTTAAAATTATTGATAGGAACATTTAGTCTAACAAACTGAAAATTCTTGTAGTTTCCTCAAAGTTAAAAAGCTCCTAAATTCTTTTATTGACAATTACGATTCCTAAGATCCTTCTCATTTTCATGAAAGACTGGAATAGAAAATTCTAAAAATCAGCACAAAGATTAAAAAGTAGCTCTAAGGTTAAACAAAATTTGCAGTGTTTTGCCTTCCTTTAACTCATTCACACTCTCAGGATCCAAGAAACAACAGGTTTGTGTTCTACCCACTTCAAAAGCTGGAGATGGCCTCAGAATTGAGGTATCAGAATCATTAAAATTTTATCTTGTTAGGAAACTGTCTACCTACCTTAGAAAAAAGGCAAATTGCCATTTGTCGCAGTGTGGGGACTGTGGAAACAAGGGAAGCCCCTACACATCATTTCCACAATCCCATATTATGCGAGGGAGCGTCTAATTTTGTTAATTCATCAAGCATTTTAAGAGTATTTTTGGCCGGCATTATACTGAGAGCTGTAGAGAGACACACAAGCGGAGCTAGGGCACATTCCTTGTCCCCAAAGAGGTTACAATGCAAAGAGAGAACCAGGCACGGAACTCAGAACAAAAGCTGTGACTGCATAATAATGTATTGGGGCGGTGGGGGATGGGGATCTGAAAGCCTAGTTACTAGGAAAGCAATTTCCAGGAGGTGGGAGCTTAGGCCAGCTCTGAAAGAGGTTGATTGTAATGATTTGCAGGAGTGAAAGTTGGAGGGCTTTCTACTTAGGAGATAAACATCTGCCCTGATTTAAAGGTGGGAAGTGCCTGAAGTGTGAGAGACGGTAAAGAGACTGACCTAGCCGTCAAAGGCCGATAAGGGGAAAGACTGATTTTGAGGTTATAATAGGTAAGTCTGGGAAGGCTTTTAATGATGTGTGAAGGGAAGAAGGCATTTTTTTTTTCTTTCTAATAGTAAAAAGCTTAGATTTCATGAGATGGGTGTAAAACAAATTGGAAAATTACATGAGAAAAACCTCTCAATTGCAATAGAGAGGTTCTGGGGGGGTCAGGAAACAAGCTAGACACATCATAATTTAGGCCTAGGTTGTTAAGACCCAGAATAAAATGGTAGCTGAGGACATTTCAAAGTTGAATAAATAGTAAATACAATACATACATATAAGCCTAAGCTACAATCTATCTCATTACTTATCTTTAATTATTAACACAATTGACAATAATCTCCAGATAATTTCTTATCTCCAGCTCATCCTTCCCATCCAGCACCTCTCCCTAGCTTACATCTTTGTATTCAAGACCTTTTATTTTTTTTTTTAAGATTTTATTTATTTGACAGAGAGATAGCAAGAGAGGGAACACAAGCAGAGGGAGTGGGAGAGGGAGAAGCAGGCTTCCCGCCCAGCAGGGAGCCAGAGCAGGACCCTGGGATCATGACCTGAGCTGATGGCAGATGCTTAACGACTGAGCCACCCAGGCACCCCATCAAGACCTTTTATTGAGAACACCAACATTCAGTACCCTCCTCCTATGCCTTACTCAACCTGCCCTTGTTTTGTTGTCTTCCCATTTCACCTTTTCTTCATTTAGTCAAATCATCGTAGCCCTTAAAAGACCCAGCCTAAGTACCATCTTTTCCTTGAAGTCATTTATGATCTCAGGGAATTCTTTGAACTACTGCTATCACTTTGGCCACATGCAATTTATTTTTTGATTACAATTTTTTTTTACTAATGATGATCTTTATTTTATTTAACTCTAAAAACAGTTTTTAAAAAATTATGATCATTGCAGAAAATTTAGAAAATAAAAATCACTTGAGGGGCATATGGCTGGCTCAGTTGGTGGAACATGAAGCTCTTGATCTTGCGGTTCTAAGTTCAAACCCCTCACTGGGCGGAGTGATTACTTAAAAATAATATCTTTAAAAAATTCACTTGTAATCTTGTTACCATTATTAAAATGTTGACGTATTACAAGTGTTGTTCAATGTGAATGGTATATACATACCTATTTTAAAATACAGTACATACATTTTTGCATCCTGCTTTTAATTTTTGCTTTTATACAGTTATTTTTATGGGCTCCTGGCTCCCAATCCCTTCTATTCAGAATCTTAAGACCCCAGCTACTGCTTTAAAACTCAGCTGTTACTCTCTATATCCTCTCTACTTATGGCTTTTACTCCCTTATGAGTCTTGCTGTCTGGTGTCCACTGCTTGCCTTCTCAACGTGCCTTTAAATCATTATTCAATTAACCTCAACGCCTTTCACCTTGTACAGCTTAAGAAGAGCTTTTGTTTATTTAGCTAGCTATTTTTTAAGATTTTTAAAAAGATTTTAATTAATTTATTTATTTGACAGAGAGAGACACAGCGAGAGAGGGAACACAAGGAGGGGGCGTGGGAGAGGAAGAAGCAGACTTCCCGTGGAGCAGGGAGCCCGATGCAGGGCTCGATCCCAGGACCCCGGGATCATGACCTGATCCGAGGGCAGACGCTTAACGGCTGAGCCACCCAGGCGCCCCATAATATTTTTTTGAAAATAAGATTTTTTTAAAGTAATCTCTATGCTGAACATGGGGCTCGAACTCATGACTCCAAGATTAAGAGTCACATGCTCTACCAACTAGCCAGTCAGGCCCCCCTGAAAATAAAATTTTTTAAAATTTTTTCATTTATTTATTTGACAGAGAAAGACAGTGAGAGAGGGAACACAAGCAGGGGGGAGTGGGAGAGGAAGCAGGCTTCCTGCAGAGCAGGGAGCCTGATGCGGGGCTCGATCCCAAGACCCTGGGATCATGACCTGAGCGGAAGGCAGACACTTAATGACTGAGCCACCCAGGTGCCCCTGAAAATAAAATTTGTGATGACTATATAATATTCTGTCCTATGAATATATCGGATATACTTAATCTTTCCCATAGTGCTGAACAGTTAGGTTGTTTCTGGTTTTCACTATTCTAAACACTGAGATGAACAGCCTTCCAAGTTGCCTGAGTCTCAGGTAAAAATTCTTTGTATTCCTAAAAGTAAAATTACTAGATCGACAATGGCAGACTCTTAATACTTGCCAAGACCTCCCAGAAGGGTTTTATTACATTAAAAAAGAAGAGCAAGGGTTTTGAACTTATATTTTGCTTTCTAGGAAATGCAGGAAAAACTATATTGTATGCCAGAAATACTTAGATGAAATACTTCCTCTTAAGAGATAGTCTCGGGGCGCCTGGGTGGCTCAGTCGTTAAGCATCTGCCTTCGGCCCAGGTCATGATCCCAGGGTCCTGGGATCGAGCCCCACATCGGGCTCCCTGCTCCGTGGGAGGCCTGCTTCTCCCTCTCCCGCTCCCCCCGCTTGTGTTCCCTCTCTCTCTGTCAAATAAATAAAAAGTCTTAAAAAAAAAAAAATGAGAGTCTCATGTAATGCATTTAGTGCATTTTAGAAATTAAGGTGGTGAGAAAGATTACAAGACCGTGGTTGTGTTCTGAATGGGAGGAATGCACAGGAGACCGAACTGAATTATAAAGAACTATTACACACTTAAGTATGAGGGAAAAAATGACAGGGATATTAAACTATGAAAATTCATTCCTTATGTATAATCTTTATGTGCATAATTAAATTTGCTGTAGTTGAATCTTCAGTACATTATTTGGTATTTTTTCAAATATGAATTCATTAGACCGTTGCCATTTTGTTATCTACATAAGATTTCCCTTGTTTAATATGCCGGATGTTAATTAGCCATTTCCCTTCAAACTGTTGTTAGATAATATACTATGAATACCTTCGTGTGCTCATTTTTATTCTCCAGGTCATACCATCGAAAGATATTCCCCAAAGTAGTTGTTAACTAACAGATATGAACAATTTTATAGCTTGCCTTATATACTGCAAGATAATGTACTCCACTGATGTGTTATTAACTTTGCACATTTGTCTTGCGGCTTCTACCTGTCCTTAGAAAGACAATGTCTTTTCATTTTCAATATTCCCCACGGGGTAGTGGAGGTAGAAATGGCTCAGAGGTGAGCACAGAGTAAAAGTTCAATAAATATTAATGGCTTAATCCTCATGTACCTGTAGGTTGGACTTTCCTCTTCTCCAGATTTTTCTCTCATTTCTTCTCTCTCTTCATTTCTTTTTCAGTATCTATTTCATTATCTTAAATTGGCAAGTTCAGGTAAATTGACAACTTCAGGTTAAGTCATTTTGAACAGTGGTGTCTCTTCGTGTCCCTTAAATTTATTTCTCAGTAAGTGTCCCATTCTGGAACCTTCCTTGCCCAACTGCTGACTGAGGAAGCCGAATTCAAGGGGATGCCCCAGAGCTCACACCTAGGTTGCTCCTCAGAAAGAAAACGTTTTCTTGGAGAATTTCTACACCAGTTAATTTGCGCTGATTTTGAAGACGACGGAATTGGCGCGCGTCTCTGCCAAACAATTTGACACTGTGTGAGTCGCAGAAATGCAGTGGCGGAGGGCCGACGCCCGTGGGCTATCTTGGCACCTCACAGAATCGTGGTAAACACTGGCTATACCCTCCCAGGCCGCGACGGTGAGGACAGGTGCGAAGCCTGCCTCGGGAGGAAGCTGCTACTGTCTACGCAGAGCCACAGGCAGACCAGGGAAAGCATCCCCTGACGCCGACGGGAAGCCCGGGCGCAGCTTGCCCCTCAGGCGGGCTCCCGCAGCAGCAGACAGTCGCCGAGCGGAGCTGCACCCGCAGGACTCCGAAGGCGTGTGGCGGGGGTGGCGGGGCGGCGTCACCAGTGACGTAGCCGCTCAACCGGACCGCCGCCGCCGCCGCCGCCGCCGCCCCCGCCGCCGCCGCCGCCGCGGCCCCCACCGAACCCGTGGGCGGGGGTCCGGAGGTGAGCGAAAAGATGGCCGCTCGGGCGCGGGCTGGTGAGTGTGCGTGACGGGCGCGCGGCTGCGGCGGTTGGCCGAAGGGGGTCTCTGCAGGAGCGGAGGTCCAACTGGAGCCCCCGGGCCGGGAGGAAGCTGGCGGCGTCTTCCCGCCGCGCAGGACGCAGGGGGGTCCCTGAGGGAGGGAGAGGGGGGCTGCGGACGGACGGAGGGGAGCGAGCCCAGGGGCGCGAGGAGGAAGCGGTAGCCGCGGCGGCGGGTCCAGCGAATTTAGAATTGGCGCCTCTGGCAAGTTTCGGTGGGTTGTGCCATGCCCTGGCCGGCGTCCTGGTGGCCAGCCACCTCGTGAGTGCCCAGAGATGCTGCGAGGAGCCGCGTCCCTGTGGCCAGGGTCATCGCGCAGCCACCCCGCGCTGGGCAGGAGGGGGACGAGTTGGGAGAAGGGGTGAAACAGCAAGACTGTCTGGGATGCGGAGGGGGAGATGTGCCCTGACCGGCGTTCGGGAGCGTTGAAGAGATGTGATTGCGAATCTGGTGCGCGCTGGGGCGCTCTGCAGAGCTGGTACTGTCGGGATAAAAACCGCATCCTACCCCGGCTCTGACTGCCGCCAAGTGATGCTCCAAGCTCCCTGGGCGGCTTTGGAAAGGCAGTTTCTAGTCCTCCGTTTGCGAGGAATAGCTTGCCTTCCCTCCATCGATCGGGTCCCAGCGTTGCCAGCACCTTGCTGCCACTTGGAGACACTTAGGATTTTTGAATACCAGCTTCCTAAACCATCCCCGCTGGCCTTCGGGGGAGGAATGCTAATAGGCTGAACTCGTTTTGAGGCATAAGAAATGTGTCAGCATTCGAAGAAAAAAAATGCTCAAGTTTAAGAGGTGGTAGGACACCCTCCTCCTGCCCCAACCCCCGATTAAAAAGAAAGTTTGACGTGGTAATTGTTTCAAGCAAGTTTGAGCTGTTGTAAATGCTACTGGTAACAGGGTAATTTCTTGCAGTTTTAATTTTGGAAGTAAACAGCTTCGCCAGTCTTAGAAGAGTCGCTTTGTCCTTAAGCCCTCCCAGTTTTCCCCACTCTTAAACTGTAATGGTCAAATCTTGCAAGTAACGGGGATTGTGAAATTAGCATGGAAATAGGACCTTCAGGCCCTGCACTTGAATTCCTTATTATCTGTGAAGTAGCTTCCTGTGGGGGGAAAAAGTAGGGGGGTTGGTAACATTGGGGCTGGAATTCCATTTTGAGTTGTCCTTAAAACCAGTATTCAGTGTAAACAAGGAAAGAGAATTGGCTATTCACTGTGATCAAATTCAGAAAGCCAAACATGAGTTAAGCCATGCTTATAGAATATTTCATAATCTCAGTGAGATTCAATATTTAGTTGTCTTGAAAGAGAGGAAAACTTTGTATTTTCAGAACCTTAATCTTTTTATTCTTAATTTAGCATCTTGGGAATTGAAAGAGATTTTTAATTTTCTTTAATTTCCCCCACCCCACCCCCAGAATTTAAAGAGATTTTTAACGTTTTGGCTTGTTTAGCTTCTCTCCTCCCTGCTCTGATGTCTCTAACTTTTTGTACTAGCCATTAATTTTGCAATGGATGGCAGATTTTTCAGTCTAGGATTTTTCATTGTAGATTATCCATATTGAAATTTAGAGATAATTCTAATATTGAACAAAGAGTTCAATGCATACATTGTAGAAAGTTGAATTTTTTTGGCTGTTTTGATTGAATATTTATCTTGTTTTTCTTCCAAAATATTAATTGTCCCAGATTTTTTAGCTTAAAAACATTTAAGTGGTAAGTGAATCTGTATTGAGTATACTACACAATGATACACTTTTTGGGATACTTAAAGTGGAAAGTTTGTTGAAGATTTGGGTTAAATATTTGACATATATTGTTTCTACTTGTCTTTACCCTTCTTTCTCATTTTTCATTTTCTACTACAGAAAGAAAGGAATAAGTTATCACATAAATTCTCTAGCTCCATGTACTTTTCCTCCATAACCCTTTTCCTCCACGTACTGGAAACTTACTGAGTATTATAGCATTGGTGGTACATAAGGATTTTCTGCTCCTTGGGTTAAGGGCAGAGTGTGATTGTTATTTTGTTTGTATCCCTAGTACCTGACTATCTGCTTAACATGGAGGAAAACCCCCTGTAAATGTTTGTTGAATTGTGTTTTTGAATGATACAGAGATACAGAGAAAGGCAACATGTTGGCTTCTTGGTGGCCGAAAAAGGCTTTGAAGTTTTTCTCCTTCCTGTAATGTTAGGCAGAACAAACATGGTTGCCAGATTCTATTGGAGTTGTCTGGATGAGGGAGGTTAGAGGGAGACTAGGGCACAGGTTTAAGAGTCTAATCAAGGTGGAAAATGCGGGCCCAGTCATTATTTGGATTCAGTAATGGGGGATAGTTTTGCCATTAGGCCCAACGTAAATAGGTGACAAGTAACTAAAATATAAGAGGATTTTATAATACTGGCTTTCTGGCAATGATTAAGATTATTGAAGTGCATTGGTTTTTCACAGCACTGTCAGATACCATAAAACTTTATTATAAAGAATTAATTTTTAGTGGAGTTCTACATAACATAGGAAAAGCTAATTTATACTTGTTAGGCCAAGTATGAATGTGCTAGAATGATAGCCTAGGCATTTTACACAAAGTATTTGAACGCCGTTTTCTAGACCCATATCAGAATGCTCAATCTTTTTGTGAACATTTCCCCATTGTTATGAAGTTAGCAGTAGATTGATGTGTAAGTATGGTGGAATGACACTAATGATAAATATTTTGGAACAAAATTGCCCATGACTGAAATACTTAAAAGTAGTGATGGGTAAGGAAATCAAATAACCTGGTGGCAGAACTTGCTTTCCAGGAGCTTTTTCTTAGAACATCATCAACTAGATTCAATTTCTGTGCTGCTGGGGAGGCAACGTTAGAGACATGAAGAAGGTCCAGGGTAAAAGGGTATCTTTTTTGTTTAATGAGGAGTTTCAAGCGAAATCAGGGTAATTATAGATTCTAGATCTCTAGAGGAAGAAAGAATAACCAGGGCCTTTCTAGGGATAAAGGAAAGGAAATACATTATGACTGACAAGAAGAGATGCCAAAGCACATAATAGGCATAATAACATACCTAAGAGGGAGAAGGGAGTTCATTGTGTTCATTTAATAATTTCTTCCTTCAAAATTTTGAACCCCTTTGTACCAGGCACTATGCTTGATCCTCGGCATTTTGCAAACATCTCTTAAGAGCACAGGGTACTAATGAAATAAATGGAAATTTGGAAACTGCTCATAAGGACTGTAATAGTAATTAGGGTTTGCCCTAATTACTATGGAAAATTATTTTTATTCTTATTCAAATACATGCAAAGATTGTGGTGGCTAGTCATTCTTAAGACCTACTTCCTATTGAAATTGCCATTTCCTCTTAACTTTTATTATGGAAAATAATAGATCTTCCTACTTTTAATAGCTTTTAGAGGATCTGTTTAGGTTATTTGGTACTGTTGAAAGAAAATTAAGTTTTGTGGGCCGCCTTGGTGGCTCAGTCACAAGCAGCCAACTCTTGATTTTGGCTCAACTCATGATCTCTGGGTGAAATCAGCCCTGCGTGGGGCTCCAGCTCAGTGCGGAGTCGCTTGAATTTCTCTCTCCCTCTCCCTCTGTCCTTCCCCACCTCAAATAAATAAATAAATAAACAAATAAATCTTTAAAAAAGAAAAGTTAAGTTTTTTTTGTAAAAATTATCTTTGTTAAAATTCAACATACGCCACCTCTTTAATATCCATCCTTCTAGGAGGTTCTCTGATGAGATAAAGATGATTATTGTAACACAATTTTATTTAAAAATTTATTTTATTTTATTTTTTTTAAGATTTATTTTAGAGAGACAGAAAGCACACACACACTGGGTGGGGGGGAGAGACAGAGGGGGAGAGAGTCTTAAACAGACTCCACGCTGAGCACAGAGCCCAAGGTGGAGCTGGATCCCACCATCCAGAGATGACCTGAACTGAAACCAAGAGCCCCTCACTCAACTCCCTGCGCCACCCACGCACCCCTAAATATTTATTCTTTATGCCCAGTGGTTCATATGTTTTTTACTTTAATGGAAGTAGAATGTATTTAAGTATTTATATAAAATGTGCACACCCATTTCCTATGAAACAGTAGTAAATATCCCGGTTATGAAAGTTTTTAAAAAATTAAACATTCCCAATGTGGTCATCTGTGTATAAAAGCATTTTAACAAAAGATGTGTGGGAAGTGGTTGGTCATAGATGGGAGTAGGAAAGTATATATTATATTGTGCCGCAATTTGAAGGCTCTTATAGGCCATTTTAAGGAGTTTAGATTGATTTTGTGGTCTTTCAAGACTATTAAACAATTTTTTTTAAATGTGTAAAACTGTGCTATGAGACACACTAGAAACTATATAAAATGCAAATGTCAATGATGATTATTTGACTACGTATGAGCTATGAAAAGGGAGAAGCTTCTTAATAAAGTATAACATTATTTTAGCTCCTATTCAGATTTTAAAAGATTATTTTTAGGAGTATATATTAGCCAGATCCCACATTCTGTGTTACTTTTTTAAATAGTAATTAGTTTGGCTATTTTTGTGTGTTTATTTTTCTGATAACTGCCTGTCTTTCACAAAAACATATTTTTTAAAGCAAAGAATCTGAAAATTGTGCTACTAATTGCAATGACTAGAGGATTGAGATGACTTTTATGTGACTGATCTTTAGTAACTGACCTCCTGTAGGAATTTCCAAAGCTTGTAACAATATTGTACCTTTCCATGTTTTCTTTCTGTCTTAAGATGAAATAGGTGGAAAGGGAGTGGTCACCTGAAAAGATGATTTTGTTGAGGGTAACAAATTTATAGTGGAATGTTAATTTTTTTTAAACATTTTATTTATTTATTAGAGAGAGAGCATAAGCAGGGAGTGGTGGGGAGGAGGGGCAGAGGGAGAGGAAGAAGCAGACTCCCCACTGAGCAGGGAGCCAGACATGGGGCTCTATCTCAGGGACCTGGGATCGTGACCTCAGCCAAAGGCAGCCGCTTAACCAACTGAGCCACCCAGGCACCCCATAAACCTCTGACTCTTGATATCAGCTCAGGTCTTGATCTCAGGGTTGTGAGTTCAAGCCCCGTGTTGGATTTCACACTGGGTTTGGAGCCTACTACTACTTTTTTTTAAGTAATCTCTATACCCAACATGGGGCTTGAACTCACAACCCGAGATCAAGAGTTGTACACTCCACCAACTGAGCTAGCCACATGCCCCTGTTTATTTTTTTATTTTTATTTTTTTAAAGATTTTATTTTTAAGTAATCTCTACTCCCAACATGGGGCTCAAATTCACGACACCACGATCAAGAGTTGAATTCTCTAGGGGCTCCTGGGTGGCTCAGCTCAGTGGGTTAAGCCTCCTGACTCTTGATTTCAGCTCAAGTAATGATCTCAGAGTTGTGAGACAGAGCCCTGTGTGTTGGGCTCCCTGCTGTGTGTGGAGCCTGCTTAAGATTCTCTACCCGCCCCATCTCCCTCTGCTCCTCCCTGTCCCCACCCATCCCCCCACCCCCGCCCAAAAAACTTGAATGCTCTATTAAGAGTTGCATGCTGGGGACGCCTGGGTGGCTCAGTTGGTTAAGTGTCTGTCTTCAGCTCAGGTCGTGATCCCAAGATCCTGGGATCGAGTCCCCCATTGGGTTCCTTGCTCGATGGGGAACCTGCAGCTCCCCCTGCTTGTGCTCTCTCTCTGACAAATAAATAAAAATCTTTTTTTAAGATTTTTATTTATTTATTTGACAGAAAGAGACACAGCCAGAGAGGGAGCACAAGCAGGGGGAGTGGAGAGGGAGAAGCAGGCTTCCCGCCGAGCAGGGAGCCAGAGCAGGACCCTGGGATCATGACCTGAGCCAAAGGCAGATGCTTAACGACTGAACCACTCAGGCGCCCCTAAATAAATAAAATCTTAAAAAAAAAAAAAGTTGCCTGCTGTACCACCTGAGCCAGTCAGGTGCCTAAAACAATCTGAATCAGGGGTGGGAAGTATGTCTCAGTTTACTTTTGTATAAAATCTTTTTGGGGTATCTGAAAGCACACAGAATGGGACAAGACATGTGGTAGGCTGTGGTTAAGGATGGAGAAAGTAGGATGATGATATTACAAAATATCAGGAAACTGCCTTGACTGACCCTGAGGGAAAAATGGCCACTTGGTTGAGGATGGGGGGCAGTTTTAGTGATCCATGACTTCCTATGGGTTTTTTTTCTCTTTCTCTCTTTCTTTCTTTCAAGTATAATTCCTTTTTTTTTTTTTTTTAAAGATTTTATTTATTTATTTGACAGAGAGAGACACAGCTAGAGAGGGAACACAAGCCAGGGGGAGTGGGAAAGGGAGAAGCAGGCTTCCCGTGGAGCAGGGAGCCCATGCGGGGCTCCGATCCCAGGACCCTGGGATCCTGACCTGAGCCGAAGGCAGATGCCCAACGACTGAGCCACCCAGGCGCCCCATAATTCCTTTTTTTTTTTTTTTTAAGATTTCATTCATTTATTTGTCAGAGAGAGAGTATGGGCACAAGCACAGGGAGTGGCAGGCAGAGGGAGAAGCAGGCTCCCCGCGGAGCAAGGAACCTGATGCAGGACTCGATCCCAGGAGCCCGGGATCGTGACCCAAGCAGACTGAGCCACCCGGATGTCCCTAGACTTCCTTTTTTTTTTTTTTTTTTTTAAGATTTTATTGATTTATTTGAGAGAGAGAGCACAAGCAGTGGGACGGGCAGAGGGAGAAGCAGATTCCCCACTGGGCAGGGAGCCTGATGCGGGGCTCCATTCTAGGACCTTGGGATCATGACCTGAGCAGAAGGCAGACGTTTAACCAACTGAATCACTCAGGCACCCCAATCATATAGGTTTTCTAGCCATGTTGTTTCAGGCTACCAAATTCTTGGCACAATCAATTTGTATTAAATGCAGGTCTTTTTTTTTTTTAAGATTTTATTTATTTATTTGAGAGAGAGAATGAGAGACAGAGAGCACAAGAGGGAAGAGGGTCAGATGGAGAAGCAGACCCCCCGCTGAGCAGGGAGCCCGATGCGGGACTCGATCCCGGGACTCCAGGATCATGACCTGAGCTGAAGGCAGTCGCTTAACCAACTGAGCCACCCAGGCGCCCTGTATTAAATGCAAGTCTTGCTTCAGTTCTCTTTATGACATTTGAATAAGTGGTTAAGAATAGGAGATATTGTCCCTCCCTGGCTATAGGGAACCTACCCAGCAGTTCAGTGGGTATGAACTGGATGAATATACAAACACAAGGATTCACATTTGGTACAACCCAAGTTCTTTAGGAAGTTAGAGAAGAGATTTGTTTATTTAAAGTCATGTCTGGGGGCGCCTGGGTGGCTTAGTAGGTTAAGCGTCTGCCTTTGGCTCAGGTCATGATCCCAGGGTCCTGGGATGGAGCTCCGCATTGGGATCCCTGGCTCAGCAGGGGGCCTGCTTCTCCCTCTCCCTCTTCCTGCTGCTCCTCCTGCTTGTGCTCTCTCTCTGTCAAAAAAATAAAATCTTAAAAAAAAATAAGTAATGTCCATACCCAACATGGGGCTCAAACTCACGAGCCTGAGATGAAGAGTCGCATGCTCTATGAGGAGCCAGCCAGGCACCTCAGAAATCTACTGTTTTATTGGACTATGGGGAACAGAGGATTTTTTAAAAGATTTTATTTATTTGAGAGAGAGAGCACATACGAGCTGTGGGCGGGGGGGGGGGGCAGAGGGAGAGGGAGAAGCAGATTCCCTAATGCGAAGGGAGGAGGGAGCCCAACGTGGGGCTCTGTCCTGGGACTCTAGGATCATGACCTGAGCCCAAAGCAGATATTGAACCAACTGAGCGACCCAGGTGCCTGTGGGGAACAGAGGATTTTAAGTTAAAGGCTCAAAGCAAACTTGAAGATTGATTTGCCAGGATAGTACCGTAGAGGAGAGTGAGAGTCTGGATGATTGGAGACCAGTTTGGAGGTTACTGCTGTACCTCAGGAATGATATAATAAAGTCTATAATAAGAATGATAACTGCAAATGAAAAGACTTGGGGAGGGATGACCTTATATACATAGGTGACAAATTGAATGTTTGAGTGGAAAAGATGGAAGGAAGGAGTTAAAAAAAAAAATCACCTAGCCTGGGTACTTGAACGATACTATACTATCTTTAATAAGAGGATATTGGAAAAGAAACTAACTCTGTGAAGGCAAGATGTAAGCTGAGTTTGTAGTGTGCCTGAGACTGGTTCAGAAAGGTTTGGTGGTCAGCTATCTAGATCTGATCATTGAAACTCTGCCAATAGGATGAGCTATTGAAATGTCAGAAAGGTATTACTACATGCTTAAAGCCTGGATTGTATGTTGCAAAGGGCTATAATTTGAGTAAATGAAAATTAATTTCAGATAGTCTTCACTGGGTGGTAAGTATAAACAATTTTGTGCTGTTGAACTGTAACAAGTTAAATATTTTACCCATGAGATTTGATTTTTTGTGTGATGTAAATTTTTAACTAAAAGTACTATATTTAATAAGATCAAATGTTTTATTTCTCTTCTAGTCATTTTAGCTTCCTATTCCATAACTGCTTTAATAATTAACTGTATGTTAACCCTATGTAAAATAATCAGCTTCCAGTAGGTCAAATACAATTATTTTCTTAAACTTTAGAGATTTGCTGCAAGGAATTTTACACTTGATCTTAGCCAAAAGGCCGAGAAGCGATTGCTGCAGGGAATTTTAAAAATAAAAATGCCTAGTTATAGGGCATGAAAAGTTTAGTTTAAATGGTTTTCTTTGAACCAATTAAAAATTTTGTCTTTAAGCAGTGAAGAATGACAAAGCTTTCAGAATATTTATAAATCCATCTGTCTTTAAAATAAAGATAGCATCCTTGGTTTTAAAAAAGCATTTCATGGATATTAATTGGAATTTAAGTGTGAAACATTTAAATGTATGAGAAAATGATAGTATAGATCATTTAAATCCTTATATATAGATTTCATCCGAAACATCATGACTATTTGTGTGTTGCTATTATATATAGGCACAGGTAATATTTTATCAGATTCTATATGGAGGATGCAGAAGTATTGTTATCTCTCTTTAAAGTGAATATACTGCTAAAAATTACATAACCAACCTGCAAGCTAAACAGTCAATACATTTCTCCGCAGTGGATTAGCAAATGAAATTAAGTGCTCTTAACCCAGTGGAGGAAAATAGGAAGTGTCAAGAAAATACTCCCATCCCCCCTTCCTTTTCCTCCAAGCTTTTAGATCTTTGTGTGATGAGGCCCCTTTGGGGATACCTTACTAAGTGTCTTTGAGCTTTGGCTCTAGGCAGCAGAGCAAACTGGAAATCTCAGGTGGCAGCAGCCTGGTTTGCTGGCTCTTGCTTACTGCCCTTCTCTTGGTCGTCTGCCCTCTCCTAGTTTCTTTCATAAGTAGACAGGGTAAGTGGGCCCCCTGCTCTAAAATCTTAATCTCCTGATCTGTCATTCCACCACTGCGGTCTCACTTCTTTGTGGGGTTTTGTTTGTTTGTGTTTGTTTTTAAAAATTGATTTTTAAGTAATCTCCACATCCAACATGCCACTCGAACTCACAACCCTGAGATCAAGAGTCTCATGCTCTACCAACTGAGCTAGGCAGGCTGAAACCCTGGTTTCACTTCTTTGGATTTTTTAAAGAAGATTTTATCTTTGAGATAAATCCTTTTAAAATGCAAATACTCTGGGAGAGATCAGACCTTAGTTCTTAATTATCAGCTTAATTATCAGCTAGCACCCCTGGCTAGAAGTGATAAAACTAGAAGGAAAGAAGGAAAGTAGTAGTAGTAGTAGTAGTATTGTCCGCTAACATGTACTGAGAGCCACATGATTGTCAGGGTTTATTCTAGGTGCTTAATAAATACAAATTTCTCTAATTCCCTCAACAATCCTATTAGTTTTCTTACCATTGTTTTTTTAAAGATAAGAAAACTGAGGTGAGTGGAGCATAAATAATTTGTCTAGGTCACATAGTAAATACAGCCAAGTGTTAAACTCAGGCTTTTGGATTCCAGAGTGTGCTTTCTAACCATTTTGTTGTGATACTTCTGTGCTGCAATATTGCCTCCCCGAGAGATGGCATCTGATCAACATTTCACCCTTTTCATGATTTTTTGTTGAATGGAATCATGCTGTTTAATTATAGTCCACTTCTGGTTGAAGGGCTGTGAGGACCTAACAATCATCTAAATAGATTTTTAGTAATAACTGGGAATGTATTTGCAGAATATAGAGAAGGGAACAAAGAGGCTATATTTAGCACATACATAGCAAACTTATACACCAGTATGTATATATTCCTACTTAAAACTTATACGAATAACATCTCATAATTTTTAGGTATTGGAAAATATGGATAACCCCAGAATAAACTATGTGTATTCTTTCTAGGTTTTTTTCTTTTGAGTCTTTTCTGAATGTTGTGCAAGGTGTTAACTCATACCACCTCTAAAATTTTAGAATGAGGGACTCCTGGGTGGCTTAGTTGGTTAAGCGCCTGCCTTCAGCTCAGGTCATGATCTTGAGGTCCTGGGATCAAGCTCAGCATTGGGAATCCCTGCTCAGTGGGGAGTCTGCCTTTCCCTCTCCCTTTGCCCCTCCCCCTGCTTTTGCGTGTGCCTTCTCTCTCTTTCTCTCAAATACATAAATCTTTAAAAAAAATTTTTAGAATGAAATAATTTCCCTTGAGTGCAAATAAGTGGCATTTCCCTCTTCATCTCAAGAAGCTGAACTAATAATTATTATCTGACTTGCCAGAAATGAATGTTTAACTAAATTATCTCTGTATTCTTTATATGATCCTTTATGGATCTTTTTTTATGATCTTTTTAAAATAAAAGTAGATAGGGCACCTGGGTGGCTCAGTCAGTTAAGTGTCTGCCCTCGGCTCAGGTCATGATCTCAGGGTCCTGGGATCGAGCCTGTCCCCCTTGAGCCCCAGGTTGTGCTCTCTGTTCTCTCGTTCTTACTCTCAAATAAAAAAAAAAACTTAAAATAAATAAAAAATAGAAGTAGATAGAAAAGAGCCCTAGATTTTTCTCTTAATCTCCATATTGAATCAGTTCTTTCAGCCAATGTTTGCTTTAACACTAATCTACCTCTGCTCCCGTCTTTGCGTTAACACTACTACAGCTTTAATTTCCTTATAATATCTGGAGTAATAATATCTTATAATCACTCGTCTTTTCTCTAGATCTGCCATTTCAGATCCATCTGTAACCTATGTATCTGATCATGTCATTCTCTACAGAATTTTTCAGTGGTTTTTTATTGCCCGTAGGCCCTGGAAGCAGGCTTGGTAATGATTGGGGCAGGGAGTTTTCGAGGTCCCGGGTGCTGGTGAATGGGTCCAAAAGGGGAGTTGGGGATGTGTGCAGGCTCCAGGTGACCACATCCCCTTGACTCTGCTGACTCCACATAATGGGACCCTCTAAAGTGTCAGGTCTGGGCCCTGGTGGTCTGGGTTTAAAGACAGAGTGTGTTGTTGCTGTGTGAACTTTTGGTGGCAGCAAGAATCAAAGCAGGGAGACTATTTAAGGAGCCTTATTACAGTAATCCCGGTGAACTTGATTGGGCTTGGACCAGTGTAAAAGCAGTGGAGGTAATACGTAGTCCGTTTCTAGATATATTTTGGAGATAAAGCCAACCATTTTTCCTGAAGGATTGATGTGGGGAAAGAGAAAGAGGAGTCAAGAATGAGCTATTTAGCTTCAGAACCTGGAAGGATTTAGGATAATGGAGCATATTAATCACTGAGGTCTTAATTTTGCCATTAACAACTATTGTTGAATGCTAGCAGTTCTAATAAAATACTGTATTTGAACAGATTTTGGACCTCAGGAAATTTTGGAGAAAGAGAAGTAAACTTAAAATGTGTGCTTGAAATATGTGCACATGTGAGGGTTAGGACTCGTCAGCCTTAAGTCCATATTCAGGATACAGCCTACATCTGAAAAAGTTAAGAAGTGGAGGGAGAGGGGCTCTCTATTGCTAGGAGACTGTACAAAAAAAGAGGTGGGAAGGAACCAAAAATCAGCTTCACCTTCACAGTTTACTTAGGGCCCTGGAGGTGGCACTTGCAAGTACCATTGAAATTCATATTGTCTTGTTGCCCTAAAAAATTCAAAGCATTGATCATGCTACATAAAATGTTCTGAGTGTTTTGTAACTAGGTCCCCCCACCTGTGACCTGAAATTTGTGTTCGATTTGTGTTAAATCAATGAGGAAAACTTTTTTTAAAAAAGGTTTTATTTATTTGAGAGAGTGAGAGAGAGCGCATCCACAAGCATGAGTGGGGGAAGGGGCAGAGGGAGAAGGAGAAGCACTCTCCCCGCTGAGCAGGGAGCCTGACATGGGGCTCAATCTCAGGACCCAGGGATCACGACCTGAGCTGAAGGCAGATGCTTAACCGATTAAGGTACCCAGGCACCCAATAAAGTGTTTTGTGATCCCTACTTTTTAACTAGATTACTATTTTTATTTTTATTTATCTATTTTTAAAGATTTTATTTTTAAGTAATCTCTTAACCCAGCATGGGCCTCAAATTCACACCCCAGGGATCAGAGTCTCATACTCCACCCACTGAGCCAGCCAGGTGCCCCTATTTTTAGATAGTTGTAGCAGAAGTATTCTTGACTCTATTATAATAAAGGAACATGTTTCTGGGTCAAAACCATACAGGTTTTGTTGATTGTTTTGTTGGGTGGGGTTTTGTTTTTGTTTTTAGAATAAGCTTATAATTTCAGATAGTGTGTAGACCCACCAGAATGTAAAAGTTCATTATATTGCCATCCAGTTCATATTTTTCCTTTTTTCTCATTGCTTATATCCTTGCACATTCCTGAGAGGCTATTCAAACACAAAAGTATTCTCCTCTTCTGTCTTTCTCCCTCCCATAGGTAAACTGTCAAGTCTATCAAATTCGAAGTATGTTATAGAGCCATGAATTGAAGGTCATTATTGATTTAGTAGTGGAAAGCTAAATTTAAAATGGTAATTAAGTAGGGGTGCCTGGGTGGCTCAGTCATTAAGCGTCTGCCTTCGGCTCAGGTCATGGTCCCAGGGTCCTGGGATCGAGCCCCGCATCAGGCTCCCTGCTCGGCCGGAAGCCTGCTTCTCCCTCTCCCACTCCCCCTGCTTGTGTTCCCTCTCTCGCTGTATCTCTCTCTGTCAAATAAAAAAAATCTTTAAAAAAAAATGGTAATTAAGTAGAATACTGTGATTTATTTAAATAAATAGGATAGACTATTAAGACTTGTTCACTATAGCTACCATTTATTGGGTGTTTACTATGTGTTAAACAAATATATTATCTCAATTCTTCATTGAAGTTGGTATGATTTTTTTCCTGTTTTACAGAAGAATTTTAGAGAAGTTAAAATATTTGCTCAAATCAGACATATAAACAGTATGTAGCAGAGGTAGAATTCTTACCTCTAAGTTTTTGTTTCAGACCTCATGCTTTTAACTATGGTTATGCTTTAATAACTATGTAGATAGGGCTCTCAGAATGTAGGTATTTGTGAGATATATTTGAGTCTTGCCAGCCCCAATTTTTAAGAAACGGAATGTAGTTTTGTCAACTGCCCTCGACTGTTGGGTAAAAGGATGGATCTTATTCTAGTTCATTGAAAAGGGGTCATTACCCATTCTTTATCAGTAGATGGTGGCAGAAAATTAAAAAAAATAATTTCTTTTAAAGTTTTTAAAGAAAGTAAAGGAAGTGTGAGTTCTTTCAGAGCAAGGCAGATGAGAGATTAGAGACCTCCAGAGCAAGGGAAAAGTGAGAACTGCATATGGTATTATGACAGGCGGCCCAGAAATTGGGAGGAAAGGAAGCAAGTTTATAAAATTATTCTTGAAGGGCTCAGATGGTTAAGCCTCTGCCTTTGGCTCTGGTCATGATCTCCAGGTCCTGGGATCAGGCCCCCTTGCCCAGTGGGGAGTCTGCTTCTCCCTCTGTCTCTCCCCTCCACTTGTGCTCTCTCTCTGTCTGTCTCTTTTTTAAAAAGATTTTGTTCATTTATTTTTGCACACTCACGAGTGGGGCGAGTGGCAAAGGGAGAAGCAGATTCCCTGCCAAGCAGGGAGCCCTAGGAGGTACTTGATCCCAGGACCCCAGGATTTGCCAAAGGCAAATGCTTACTGGACTGAACCACCCAGGCACCCCCTTCTCTCTCTCTCTCAAATGAATAATGAACAAATCAAATCTTTAAAAATAAGTAAATAAAATAATTCTTGGTAAAATACCTTATAAAAATATTGGCTCTTTTATTAAAAAATAGTATTGTTCTGCTTAGTTTTCAGATGCTTCAGGTATCGTGAACAGAGACTTGTTTGGATTATGTGTTTCTCAGCTAGACTAAATAAATGTTAACAATGGATAAGTGCAAACACATTGGGCAGTTGCGGCTTGCTCAAGACCATTCCATCCTCAACCCTCAGAAGTGGCATTGTGTGGACTGCAATACAACTGAGTCGATTTGGGCTTGCCTTAGCTGTTCTCATGTTGCCTGTGGAAGATATATTGAAGAACATGCACTCAGGCACTTTCAAGAAAGCAGTCATCCTGTCGCACTGGAGGTGAATGAGATGTATGTTTTTTGTTACCTTTGTGATGATTATGTTCTTAATGATAATGCAACTGGAGACCTGAAGTTACTACGAAGTATGTTAAGTGCAATCAAAAGTCAAAATTATCAGTGCACCACTCGTAGTGGAAGGGTTTTGCGGTCTATGGGTACGAGCGATGATACTTACTACTTATATGATGGCACCCAATCTCTGCTTCAAAATGAAGATCAAATGTATACTGCTCTTTGGCACAGGAGAAGGATATTAATGAGTAAAATCTTTCGAACTTGGTTTGAACAATCACCCATTGGAAGAAAAAGGCAAGAGGAACAATTTCAGGAACAAATAGCAAAAAGAGAAGTAAAGAAAAGACAACAAGAATTAGAGTATCAAGTTAAAGTGGAACTGGAAACTATTCATCCAAGAAAGAGTTTACGTTTGCAAGGTCTAGCTCAATCTACCACAGTAGAAATAGTTCCTGTTCAAGTTCCACTACAAACCCCAGCATCACCAGCAAAAGATAAAGTAGTATCTACCTCAGGAGATGTAAGATTAAAAAAAGCCAGTGACTCCTCAGGTAAACGAAGCCTAATAGTAACCCCTGGTGTAACAGGATTGAGAAATTTGGGAAATACTTGCTATATGAATTCTGTTCTTCAAGTGTTGAGTCATTTACTTATTTTTCGGCAATGTTTTTTAAAACTTGATCTGAACCGATGGCTGGCTGTGACAGCTAGTGATAAGACAAGATCACCTTATAAGCATCTACCAATCACAGATACAGTGTATCAAATGAATGAATGCCAAGAAAAGGATACAGGCAGCGCTCCCTCCAGACATCCAAGTTTATCATTAGGACTAAGCGGTGGAGCGTCAAAGAGTAGAAAGATGGAGCTTATTCAGCCAAGGGAGCCGAGTTCACAATACATTTCTCTCTGTCATGAATTGCATACTTTGTTCCAAGTCATGTGGTCTGGAAAGTGGGCCTTGGTCTCACCATTTGGTATGCTACACTCCGTGTGGAGACTAATTCCAGCTTTTCGTGGTTATGCCCAACAGGATGCTCAGGAATTTCTTTGTGAACTTTTGGATAAAATACAACATGAACTAGAGACAACTGGTACTAGATTACCAGCTCTTATCCCCACTTCTCAAAGGAAACTTATCAAACAGGTTCTGAATGTTGTGAATAATATTTTTCATGGACAACTTCTTAGTCAGGTATGGGTTTTTTAAAATCTTATTTTCCTCTTGGGGAATTCATAAAATGAAGCCTAAAAAAATGCATTTTCTCTGTATTTCTAGTGTGTTAGAGCTAGAGCTAGTACTGTTTTTGCATCAAAATAGATTGCTTTTGCAGAAGTCAGCTCACTGATTTACAGTGTTTCATTGATTTACAAGTTTCCTTCATGAATCACTGGAAGCAGTTTTTCATCTATGGTAGCAATGATTTTTTTGTGGGGAGAGGGAATCAGGAAACAGCTTCTTAGGTTGATAATATTAAATTCATTCTCCGAGGGATTGAGAAGAGAGGGTTTAACCCCACAGGGAATAGATTTGAAGATGCTGCTGCCCTGAGAATGGATCTGAATAATTTCAGGAACCAAGAAGTAGCCCTGGAAGACTTTCTGTAAAACCAAAGGGGGCAAGTAGGTAGGGAAATTTTAAAGTAAGTAAATATGATTTCATTGAGAATAATCCTGAATGGTTTCCTTTATTTTAATTATAGCTATAAAAGTTTCCCTTGTTGTGAAAAGGAATCACGAAACCAGAATCTCCCATCTAATTAATAGCTCTCTGTAACGAGTGGACTTATTGGTAAACTACTACTAGACATAAGGCTCTCTACTTTTCCATCGCATAGAGCTTTAAAATTTTTTTGTTTTAGGCAGTTGGGCTGTTAGGTCATTTCTTTCCCCTTGTAGGCCTGCCTCTGTTCCTCAGTGCAACTTTCACAATAATGATACCATCTTTTGTCTTTATAGCATACTTTTCTGGAATGTAGCTTAAATGTGTATTTTTAAATTTTTTTTAAAGCTCTGTGCCCAACGTGGGGCTGAAACTCAGAACCCTTAAATCTAGAGTTGCATGCTCTACCGACGGAGCCAGCCAAGCACCCCTGTAGTTTAAGTATTCAAATGTAATTCTTAGGGTTTCTCTTTGACGTTTATTCCACTTAATGTTTCAGAAATGTAAAGATTTTACACTGTGCCATTTAGCAAGTAAGAGTTGTTTTTTGTGTTGCATGCAATTTTATTTTTCCACCACTTTTATGCAAAAGTTTAAAATGCACCATTAATAGGAGTTTGTAGTCAGTAGAGCATGCAGCTCTTGATCCTTGGGGTGGTGAGTTCAAGCCCTATGTTGAGCCTAGAGCTTACTTTAAAAAAAAGTTTTAAAATGCACTATTATAAATAGAAGTAATATATAGTCATAGAAAACCTGTATGATACAGTAAATCTATGCAGTAAAAGAAAAATCATCCCCTTATCCCATAACCCAACAACCCACACATAAAACTATTAACATTTTGGTATACTTTCTTCTAGTTTTTTTTCCTTCTGTACATTAAAAATTTTATTTTTATTTTTATTTAAAGCTTTGGGTTTTATTTATTTATTTGTTTGTTTGTTTGTTTTATTTTTAAGTAAGCTCCATGTGGAGCCCAACACAAGGCTTGAACTCATTGACCCTGAGATCAAGACCTGATCAAGATCTGATCAAGAGTCAGACACTTTAACTGACTAAGCCACCTGCACACCCCTTTCCTCTGCACATTTTTAAAACAGATTTTATTTATGTATTTGAGAGAGAAAGAGAGCATAAGCAGGAGGAGCAGCAGAGGGAGAAGGAGAAGCAGGCTCCCCACAGAGCAGGGAGCCCAACAGAGGGCTTGATCTCAGGACACTGGGATCATGACCTAAGCTGAAGACAGACATTTAACCGACTGAGCCATCCAAGAGCCCCTCTTCTGCACATATTTTCTCCTACTTGTTCAGTCATGATGAATTTACCTGCTTTTTTCATTTTTTTCATTATTAATATAAAGATTTTTCATAGTCATTGAAATACTTGATCATTTTTTTACAGCATGTCAATGTCCATTATATGTATATTCCATAATTTGTTTACCCATTCCTGTATTGTTGACTTGTAAACTGTTTCCAATTTTTCTGTTATTATAATGTCACAGTACATTTTCTTCTAATGATTTCGCTAAGGCAGAGTCCTAGAAATTACTTTGTCAAAGTAGGACTTTTGATCCTTGGCTACAAATTTCTTCCCAGAAAGTTACTATTTTATATTTTGAATAGTGCAAGGGTGCCTATGTGCTTATTTTTTCCTTTATGGATGACTTTTGAAATTAATAAAAATTATTATGCCAGCTTTTTTCTCTCTTCCTTTCAGACACGTAATAAACTCTTAGAAAACTGGAGATTCAGATGGTTGGTTCCTAGAATGGCTTCTTTCTTTTTTTATTCAAGAAACTGTTCTCAAAAGGTTAAACCCTGCCCTAATGAGTCTCCAAACAAACACCAAGAATGTTCTTTATAAAAGAGTTTAGTAATCTATCATGTAGGGATTATTAGATCTATAGAGTCTGTCTTCAGTTTTGTGAAGTGTTTGTTGGCATTAAGTCGTGCTGAGTGCTTCACTTGTTAGAACTGCCCTATACTCTTTGTGGTTCCTGTATTTGGTGAGGATTTTAATGTAGTGACATTTGCTTTAAGTGAGTGTGACATCATTTATGTTAAATGTATTGCCTTTTGAAATTATCAGTTGCTAGGGCTTCAAAATCTATATTTAAAAATATACAAATAGTATTTTATTTGTATCCTGGTTAAGAAGTTATAGGGATTTGGGGAGAGAAAATTAGTGAAAGTAAGTTAGGAAAAAGGGCAAAGAACAAGTTTAATATTCTAAACACATTAAATGCATATAAATCTCTCTTTCTCCCCCCACCCACCGTCTCTCTCTGTCACACACACACACGCACACACACAATGTATACCTAATTAAATGATTCCACAGTTTGTTTGTTTGCCTACATTCAGATTTGACTAATACCCTTGGACTTTTTTGAATGCTTATTGGTTAAAGCCCACCAGTACATAGTGGGTTTACTGACAGTCATCGAAAGGAAAAATTATAATAATGAAAAAAAAATCTCTGAAAATAATATAAAGCAGATTACTCAGAATTCTGACGGCGCATTTTCAGAAGAAAATCTAATTTACTGGCAGTGACCTCTATAGTGAAGGGAGTAAATGTTTTGACAGGATTGTAATCTGAGAAACAAATATTTTTATTTGCAGGTTACATGTCTTGCATGTGACAACAAATCAAATACCATAGAACCTTTCTGGGACTTATCACTGGAATTTCCAGAAAGATACCAATGCAGTGGAAAAGATACTGCTTCCCAGCCATGTCTGGTTACTGAAATGCTGGCCAAATTTACAGAAACTGAAGCTTTAGAAGGAAAAATCTACGTATGTGACCACTGTAACTGTAAGTAGAGACTGTATATTCTCTTTGCTTTTCTAAGATTAGCGAGGAGAAACACAAATGAGAGGAAGCTGAAAGAAATTCCTAAAGTAGCAGTTATGGAAATAAACTTTGTTAGCTCATCAAAAGAAACTGGGATAGATATTTCTACTTTATAATTGGCATTTGTGAGCTATGTGTTTGTTTTGCCTTATTGATGACATCAAAATTTTTTTGACCCCATAGTCAGTTGTGGAGAGAAAGGATTCATAAAATAAGAAATTTGAACTTAATATGTGAGGCAGAATAAAGTAGCGATGGGGAATAGTAAAAGGAAAGCATGTTATTTAGTACTAAATAAAATGTTTGCTTTATGAGTCTTTTTGCTACATATCAAAACACTGACATATAGATAATATATGTATATAAGTGTACCTATATGATAGGAAATATATAGCTGAATTACTGCTATGGAGATTGGCTTCGTAAAAACAGAGTTAGTAAAAAACCTTCTAATGACTATCTCTTCTATATTAGTCATTGTTCTAATTGCTATGGATAGAAGTAAAACACTTTCAAGGTGCTCACATACCTAATGGAAGAAACAGATGATTAAGATCTATTACGAGAAACACTCTACTAGAGGTGAACGCAGGAACCCAGCACTGGGGGATGAGACACTCATTTCAATTAAAGGAAAGCATCATCCTCCAGGGAAATTGTATATAAAATCATCATGACAAATCTGCTGTGTCTTTTTCAGGAGTCTTTATCTTCTCTATCAATGTGCATGTGGTATCTTAGTGTTTATGCTATATATTTTCAGGTATTCTCTCTAATTTCCATGTTTAAAAAAATGATCTTAGGGTTTTAAACTTCGAAGGTAATATAAAAGAAATATTGGATGTTTCAGTATTGAAGAAATGTTACATCAGTTGATGTTTTTTTTAGAATGACTTATATTAACATTTTCTGAGTGCTATCTAATAGGAACTCTGTGTTAAGTAGCCTAGGATTTATAAGGTTTGAAAAAAATAAACTTTATCAAACTCGAATGGTGAAATTTTTTTTCTTGGAAATAAATGTGAATGGTCCTAGATGCTTTCATCCACCAAATCTGGGAATAGAAAGATAACATGAATGAATGCAGAATATGGTTTTATAACATGTTTGTGTGTGTTTACTGGATCTACCAAATAAAGTCCTAAAAGAGCTGCTGTAATTTAATACATAAAGGCAGATGTTTAAAATTATAAGTCAGGGAGTTGATATCACTTATCTAGCTATACTAGCCATATATTCAGGAAGATGATCCAAAAGTAGGTCCAGGACATTCAGCAGCACCAGATACCTGGATCTCAGGGGCAGAGACCCGGAGGACAGGCTACCCACGGCAAATGGAGACAGCTTACAGGACAGCCTCACAGGGTTTCACCTCCTCCACGAGAAGCAGCTGCTGCCGTGGCTGGAGTCAGAGCTGCTGTGTAAGTTGAAGGACAGCTCCTGGGTGTCCAGAGCAAACTGGTAGGGTGGCGCAGCCAGAAGCTTCAGGGCACAATTCATGGGTGGACCCCTAGAGAAGCAGAGGAGACAACAAAAAGAATCCTAAGTGCCACTTGTTTAAGATCTGGTACTAAAATAGCAAAAGCAAGACACTGAGGGGGAGGCCTCAGGCTCAGAGCTGGAAGACGACTGCTTTGTCAGGAAGTGGGGAAGGGTATTCTGAGCTATTAAGGACCCGCCCCCCTGGAATTTCAATTAGCCTCAGTAAATGGACTGACTATGATACTTTTTTAAATTAAGAATTTGGGAAGAGTATATTAAAGTATGTTTAGGGGAATTTTTAACTTTTCCTATTAATTGGCGTAGTCAAATCCATGTTTATTTTTTATTTTTTAAAGATTTTATTTATGTATTAGAGAGAGAGACGCAGCGAGAGAGGGAACACAAGCAGCGGGAGTGGGAGAGGGAGAAGCAGGCTCCCCGCTGAGCAGGGAGCCCGATGGGGGGCTCGATCCCAGGACCCTGGGACCATGACCTGAGCCGAAAGCAGACGCTTAATGACTGAGCCACCCAGGCGCCTACTAGATCATTCTTTTGCCTTATTTGTAGGAGTATATTAAATCAGGGACTTAATTGTTTACATGTCTGTCTGCCTGACTAGCTCTTAAATTGTGTGCTTATAAGTTTTTTGAGAGCAAGGCCATGTCTCTAGCACAGTACAATACCTGTAACAGAGAAGATGTTTAATAATACATGTCTAAAGTATTTAAAGTTTACTCAGCATTTCCTTGTATCTTTAAATTTGATTCTCATTCTGTCTTTGATATCACAGCAAAGCGTAGAAGGTTTTCTTCCAAATCAGTTGTACTCACAGAAGCACAAAAACAGCTTATGATTTGCCACCTACCTCAGGTTCTCAGACTACATCTCAAACGATTCAGGTTAGTAGTAGTAGTAGTAGTATTCCGACTACACATTTCCTTTGTTTTCTTGTTTGTTTTAAAGATTTTTTATTTTTAAATAATCTCTATACTCAATGTGGGGCTTGAACTTACAACCCCAAGATCAAGAGTTTCATGCTCTACTGACTGAGCCAACCAGTCGCCCCTCCAAATACACACTTCTAAGTTAATCATTCCTTGTGCTTCCCATGCTTCAAAACTTAACACACATGATGAATCAGATTTTATTTCATTTTATTCTTTTTTAAGATTTTATTTATTTGACAGCACAAGCAGGCAGAGAGGCAGGCAGAGGGAGAGGGAGAGGCAGGCTCTCCACTGAGCAAGGAGCCCAATGCAGGGCTCGATCCCAGGACCCTGGGATCATGACCAGAGCCGAAGGCAGACGCTTAACCGAGTCACCCAGGCGCCCCTGAATCAGATTTTAATAGTATATATTTGGCTAGTAGATGACTTAACATCTATCTACTTCTGTGTTTTTTTAAAGACAAAAAAAATTCTGTCATCTCTAGCCTTGACCAATAGACACCATTTTCAGTAACTAAGCTTCTGATTAGCCTCCCTTGTAGAATGCATTGCTGATGACTAGTCCCTTCACATTTTGGTCTGTGATATTATTCTTGTAAGCTTCTGCTTATAGAGTTAAATAAAAGTTTTAAATTTATAACTTAAGAGTATTTAACCCAATTGCCTCATTCTTAGAAAATATCTAAGGTATAGCAGTTCAATTCAGAGCAGTTAACAAAAAAACCCTCTAGTGTTCAGAAATATATTTAGTCAGGAGAATTAGTTTGCAAAACTATTGGTTAAGCAAAGCATATGGTTTCATACCTTGCAATAATCATGTTAACCTTAGAGCGTATTCTTAAGTTACTTTATGTGCTATGATTTGAAAACTATGGAGACCGTGTTTTTCATACATAATGGGTTTTGGCTTGTTTACAGTTTTTGTGTGTGTGTGTGTGTGTTTTAAGATTTTATTTATTTGAGCGAGAGAGAGAACACACATGAACAGGGGCAGAGGGAGAGGATGAAGCAGGCTCCCCTGCTGATCAGGGAGCCCGATGCGGGCTTGATCCCAGAACCCTAGGATCATGACCTGAGCCCAAGGCAGAAGCTTAACTGACTGAGCCACTTGGGCGCCCCTTAAAGTTTTTTTTTAGATAATTAAAATAATACATGTTTTTTTAAAATGCAAACTTCACAGAAGGTAAAGTAAAAGTCCAAAGTAAAAGTACCTCTTTCCTCTCAGCCCCACTTCCCAGAGATATTCACTGTTAATTTTAGTCCGTTATTTCAGTTACTTATGGAAGCTGTTAAAGGTATAGTCAACAAATAACATGTGAGTGCTGTTAAATACAAAATGTTGTTCTATATTCTTTGAGGAATATAAAGTAGGATCCTTTCCTCAAGATTATAGTCAGGCATGCACAGAAATAGTGGTGAAATAGAAATACTAACGGGGAACCTGACTGGCTCAGTCGGTAGAGCATGCGACTCATAATCTCAGGGTTGAGCGTTCAAGCCCCATGTTGGGCGTAGAGCCTAGTTAAAATTAAAAAAAAGAAAAAAGAAAAATACTAAGTATCACAAGTTATATACAAATTGATTTATCAGAGATTTGGAAGAGGGAGTTAGCTGATGTCTAAATGTTTCCAAAGTCTCTCTAATGGCATAGGGGTCTTTATATCATTCAAGTCTCAGTTCATATGTCCATTCTTTAGAGCAGACTTCCCTGACCATCCTATTTAAAAGTAGCACCACCCAACTCTCCTTATCACATTACCCTATTTTTGCTTAAATGGCAAAACCCACTATCTGCAATTAGTAGTTTATTTACTTATTTCTCTACCTCTGGCAGTGGAACAGAAGCTCAGTAATGACAGGGGCCTTGTCTATTTCATTCCTGTATCTCAAGGCCCAGAACCGAGCTCTGTGCACAGTAGTTGCCCAAAAATATTTACTAAGTGAATGAATGGGGCATATGCAGGAGGAGCACTTTAGCCTAAGGGAGCAACATGAACAAAGGTATAGAGGAGGAACGGGGAAGGGTATACAACAAAAGATTTAGTGAAATCAGGTGAGACCTGTCATTGTGCATAAAATCAAGGGTAATAGAAACAAGAAGATTAGTTAGGAGGTTAATATTGTATTCCACGGCCAGGTAAGAAGAGCCAGGGAGCATGGAGAAGTAAGAGCATAAATGAGATTCTGTAAAGACAGAACTGAAAGGACTTAAATTTTTGCTACTTAAATTTGTACTGAATTGGCTACTATAAACTGTTGAAGAACTTCCTGTTCTTCCTAACTGCTGCTTTAATCTGGTATTTGAAGCTCTCCTTTTAGTTAAACCTATTTGACTCTATCCCTTTCCATCTATTGCCCAAAACATTTTTGACCCTTCAGGACATATTTATTTCTGATTCAGAGATTTTGTTTATGCTGCCTTTACCACATTTCTCTTTCTCCTTTTTCTTTATCTGTTCAAAAAGCACTATTGTATTTGCCAATGTATAAAATATATAGGATATATAAAAGATAAAAGGGAAAATGCGATAGGGGAGGGGCATACAGGAACCTCTGAAAAAGCATAAGAAATGGAACATTTCTAGTACCTTAGACATTCCCCTTGTGTGCCTCCTAGTCCAATGCTCTCCCTTCTCTTTGAAGCAAACCACTGTGAACTTAGGGTATAGAATTATCTTGTTATCATTTTACTGTATTTACATCAGTAGAAAAAAACTGGGTACCCAATTTAATCAACAGGAATGAGTATTGTCCATTTAGATGGCTTATAAGTGTTTATTTAGCATTAAATAATGTAAAGTTTGAATTTTATGGTAAACTATAAGTATCTTTTGAGTGATAGGAATTATAGGAACTTTTGTTAAGCAAGTCCTATTTTTTAAATGCTTGGTCTTCCATGTTGACTAGTTACAGGTGCATTGAGCATAGGATCTCTTATACATTTCATGGGAGAAGTTTTGGGGTATGACTCCTACTCCAAAAGATAATTTAATTTGCAAGTCTCACCTTTAGCTCCATACAATTTTATATTGTACTAATAGCATTTTCACATATTTTTGCTTATCTTCCTTTCTCCTTCTCTACTTACTATTATTTATCATAACCTCATGTTTTAGTACTTTAATGCTATCCTATTTTTTTTTAAGATTTTTATTTTATTTATTTTTTTGACAGAGAGAGATCCCAAGTAGGCAGACAGGCAGGCAGAGGGAGAGGGAGAAGCAGGCTCCCTTCTGAGCACAGAGCCCAATATGGGGCTCGATCCCAGGACCCTTCGGATCATGACTTGAGCCGAAGGCAGACGCTTAACCGACTGAGCCACCCAGGCGCCCTATTCTTTTACACTTTAAAGTAGGTTAATAAGAGGCTCTCACATACGATCACTGAACACACCATGTCACGAATCATATAAAATCACTGAACATGTCAGGTCACCAGGATGAGGTCATGGAGACCAGGAAAGCAGCAGGGAGGTGAGAGGTTGGGAGTCAAGAGGCTGACTCTGAAGTTAGAGAAGTCACTTCACTTTTCCATGCATGCCTGCTGCCGTCACAACCTCCATTCTGCGCAGGCCCCAGCCTGGCCCCGCTCCCCGCTCCCTGAGGCTCTGTGCTGTCCCAGGCTGCTGCCTGCCCGCAGGGTCCGCTGCTGCTCTGTGCATGCTGTTGAGCGCCGGGAGCCGGGACCACTACGGCTCACACATACTGTCTCTGGGGTCTCGCCTCTGCTCGTGCACATGCTCCGTTGTCCCGTCGACTCTGACGAAACCCACATTCAAAGATGACATTGTGAAGAATTTCAAGACACTGACATCAGAGCATTAAACCAAGCATGGAGTCCTAAATGACTGTACAGGTTGCCCGCCAAGAAGTTGGCCGTGGAAGGAACTCTCAGGGCTCTGGAAATGCACATGACTTAGTGATTTCACTTACTCTCTCCACATCATCTTCTCCTATCATGAAAGCTCTGTTCTGATCAAGGAACACATATTTAATGTTTAGGTAGATGAGGATAAACCTACAAGACTAAGAATAAACAGTTAAAAATGGGAAAAGTCAGGGGCTCCTGGATGGCTCAGTGGGTTAAGCCACCCACTCTTTTTTTTTAATTTTATTCTTTTATGTTATGTTAATCACCATACGTTACATCATTAGTTTTTGATGTAGTGTTCCATGATTCATTGTTTGCATATAACACCCAGTGCTCCATTCTGTACGTGCCCTCCTTAATACCCATCACCAGGCTAACCCATCCCCCCACCCCCCTCCCCTCTAGAAACCTGTTTGTTTCTCAGAGTCCATCATCTCTCATGGTTCGTCTCCCCCTCCGATTTCCCCCCACTTCATTTTTCCCTTCCTGCTATCTTCTCTCTCTCTCTTTTTTTTTAACGTATAATGTATTATTTGTTTCAGAGGTACAGGTCTGTGATTCAACAGTCTTACACAATTCACAGCACTCACCATAGCACATACCCTCCCCAATGTCTATCACCAGCCACCCCATCCCTCCCACCCCCCACCACTCCAGCAGCCCTCCGTTTGTTTCCTGAGATTAAGAATTCCTCATATCAGTGAGATCATATGATACATGTCTTTCTCTGATTGACTTATTTCGCTTAGCATAATACCCTCCAGTTCCATCCATGTCCTTGTAAATGGCAAGATTTCATTTTTTGATGGCTGCATACTATTCCATTGTGTATATATACCACATCTTCTTTATCCATTCTTCTGTTGATGGACATCTTGGCTCTTTCCACAGTTTGGCTATTGTGGACATTGCTGCTATAAACATCGGGGTGCACGTACCCTTTCGGATCCCTACATTTGTATCTTTGGGGTAAAAACCCAGTAGTGCAATTGCTGGATCGTACGATAGCTCTATTTTCAACTTTTTGAGGAACCTCCATACTGTTTTCCAGAGTGGCTGCACCAGCTTGCATTCCCACCAACAGTGTAGGAGGGTTCCCCTGTCTCCGCATCCCCGCCAACATCTGTCGTTTCCTGACTTGTTAATTTTAGCCATTCTGACTGGTGTGAGGTGGTATCTCACTGAGGTTTTGATCTTGATTTCCCTCATGCCAAGCGATGTTGAGCACTTTTTCATGTGTCTGTTGGCCATTTGGATATCGTCTTTGAAGAAATGTCTGTTCATGTCTTCTGCCCATTTCTTGATTGGATTATTTGTTCTTTGGTTGTTAAGTTTGATAAGTTCTTTATAGATTTTGGATACTAGCCCTTTATCGGAGATGTCATTTGCAAATATCTTCTCCCATTCTGTCGGTTGTCTTTTGGTTTTGTTGACTGTTTCCTTTGCTTTGCAAAAGCTTTTTATCTTGATGAAATCCTAATAGTTCATTTTTGCCCTTGCTTCCCTTGCCTTTGGTGATGTTTCT
This sequence comes from Mirounga angustirostris, assembly GCF_029215605.1. NCBI lineage: Eukaryota > Metazoa > Chordata > Mammalia > Carnivora > Phocidae > Mirounga > Mirounga angustirostris. The sequence goes on from NW_026991713.1 coordinate 25,144,675, forward strand.
AGGAAGAAGTTGCTGTGGCTGAGGTCGAAGAGGTTGCTGCCTGTGTTCTCCTCTAGGATTTTGATGGACTCCTGTCTCACATTTAGGTCTTTCAACCATTTTGAGTCTATTTTTGTGTGTGGTGTAAGGAAATGGTCCTAATTTCATTCTTCTGCATGTGGCTATCCAATTTTCCCAACACCATTTGTTGAAGAGACTGTCTTTTTTCCATTGGACATTCTTTCCTCCTTTGTCGAAGATTAGTTGACCATAGAGTTGAGGGTCCATTTCTGGGCTCTCTATTCTGTTCCATTGATCTGTGTGTCTGTTTTTGTGCCAGTACCATACTGTCTTGATAGCTTTGTAATAGAGCTTGAAGTCTGAAATTGTGATGCTACCAGCTTTGCTTTTCTTTTTCAACATTCCTCTGGCTATGCGGGGTCTTTTCTGGTTCCATACAAATTTTAGGATTATTTGTTCTATTTCTTTGAAAAAAGTTGATGGTATTTTGATAGGGATTGCATTAAATGTATCGATTGTTCTAGGTAGCATAGACATTTTCACAATATTTGTTCTTCTAATCCATGAACATGGAACGTTTTTCCATTTCTTTGTGTCTTCCTCAATTTCTTTCATGAGTATTTTATAGTTTTCTGAGTACAGATCTTACATCTCCTTGGTTAGATTTATTCCTAGGTATCTTATGTTTTGGGGTGCAGTTGTAAATGGGATTGATTCCTTAATTTTTCTTTCTTCTTGTTGTTGGTATATATAAATGCAACTGATTTCTATGCATTGATTTTACATCCTGCCACTTCACTGAATTCCTGTATGAGTTCTAGCAGTTTTGGGGTGTAGTCTTTTGGGTTTTCCACATAAAGTATCATATCATCTGCAAAGAGTGAGAGTTTGACTTCTTCTTTGCCGATTTGGATGCCTTTTATTTCTTTTTGTTGTCTGATTGCTGAGACTAGGACTTCTAGTACTATGTTGAATAGCAGTGGTGATAGTGGACATCCCTGCCGTGTTCCTGACCTTAGGGGGAAACCTCTCAGTTTTTCCCCATTAAGAATGATATTCGCTGTGGGTTTTTCATAGCTGGCTTTTATGATATTGAGGTATGTACCCTCTATCCCTACACTGTGAAGAGTTTTAATCAAGAAAGAATGCTGTACTTTGTCAAATGCTTTTTCTGCATCTATTGAGAGGATCATATGGTTCTTGTTCTTTCTTTTATTAATGTATTGTATCACATTGATTGATTTGTGGATGTTGAACCAAGCTTGCAGCCCAGCAATAAATCCCACTTGGTCGTGGTGAATAATTCTTTTAATGTACTGTTGGATCCAATTGGCTAGTATTTTGGTGAGAATTTTTGCATCCATGTTCATCAGGGATATTGGTCTGTATTTCTCCTTTTTGATGGGGTCTTTGTCTGATTTTGGGATCAAGGTAATGCTGGCCTCATAAAATGAGTCTGGAAGTTTTCCTTCTATTTCTATTTTTTGGAACAGTTTCAGAAGAATAGGTATTAATTCTTTAAATGTTTGGTAGAATTCCCCTGGGAAGCCATCTGGCCCTGGGCTCTTGTTTGTTGGGAGATTTTTGATTATTGCTTCAGTTTCCTTAGTGGATATAGCTATAGGTCTGTTCAAGTTTTCTGTGTCTTCCTGGTTCAGTTTTGGTAGTTTATACATCTCTAGGAATGCATCCATTTCTTCCAGGTTATCTAATTTGCTGGCATATAGTTGCTCATAATATGTTCTTATAATTGTTTGTATTTCTTTGGTGTTGGTTGTGATCTCTCCACTTTCATTCATGATTTTATTTATTTGGGTCATTTCTCTTTTATTTTTGATAAGTCTGGCCAGGGGTTTATCAATCTTATTAATTCTTTCAAGGAAGCAGTTCCTAGTTTTGTTGATTTGTTCTACTGTTCTTTTGGTTTCTATTTCATTGATTTCTGCTCTGATCTTTATTATTTATCTTCTGCTGGCTTTAGGCTGTATTTGCTGTTCTTTCTCCAGCTCCTTTAGGTGTAGGGTTAGGTTGTGTATTTGTGACCTTTATTGTTTCTTGAGAAAGGCTTGTATTGCTACATATTTTCCTCTTAGGACCGCCTTTGCTGCATCCCAAAGATTTTGAACAGTTGTGTTTTCATTTTCATTTGTTTCCATGAATTTTTTTAATTCTTTAATTTCCTGGTTGACCCATTCATTCTTTAGTAGGATGCTCTTTAGCCTCCATGTATTGTATTTGAGTTCTTTCCGACTTTCCTCTTGTGATTGAGTTCTAGTTTCAAAGCATTGTGGTCTGAAAATATGCAGGGAATGATCCCAATCTTTTGGTACCGATTGAGACCTGATTTGTGACCTAGGATGTGATCTATTCTGGAGAATGTTCCATGTGCACTAGAGAAGAATGTGTATTCTGTTGCTTTGGGATTGAATGTTCTGAGTATATCTGTGAAGTCCATTTGGTCCATTGTGTCATTTAAAGTCAATGCTATCCTCTTTTCATCTGTGTCTGTCTGTTGTCTCTGTACCACCGTAAACCAAGCTGCATTACAGTCTCTTGAACAAGACATTATTTTCCCCTGTAGCACCAGCTCATACTATGTGTATGATAAAAACATTGCTTGCCAAGCTTTGGTCCAGTACCAGGAAGCATGACCGACAGACTGAGAAAATGACAGTACAGAGGCATTGAGTTCTGTCCCTAATGAGTGTTGTGGTGACTTACAGGGAAGGGTTACAGTTCCGGTTTTTTTCTTAGTCAGAAGAGCTCTAAAGTGTTCTGAAGAATTAGAGGTGCCTTCTTTTGTCCTGCTTTCCCATACATCTGGCCAAGAAAGGTCTAGGTTATGTCTCCCAAGAACAAATTCTAGATTCTGGGGTGTGATTCTAGATTCCTCATGGTGTGACAAGGCAATAGAGAATTAAAACCCTTTGGTACCTTGAATTAATCTATGAGAAGGGGGACACTGCTATAGGGCCATAATTTCCTTTGCTGAAAGTTAATTTACTTCCTATATAATCTTCTAACTACAGAAGACAAATATTTTAAAACCTGACCAGACCTGTTTAATAAACCTAAATTTTTCCATTTATAGCCAGCTTCAGCATTGAAAGGATTTTATATTTGTATTATTTTACATATGATACTTTGTATTCTATACTGAGGCCTTTTATTATGACTGTCTGAACCTAGTACATGGTATATTCCCTTGACTTTTTTTGATCATTTTACCCTGGTTTGTTCACAGGTGGTCAGGACGTAATAACCGAGAGAAAATTGGTGTTCATGTTGGCTTTGAAGAAATCTTAAACATGGAGCCTTATTGCTGCAGGGAATCCCTGAAATCCCTCAGACCAGAATGTTTTATCTATGATTTATCTGCTGTAGTAATGCACCATGGGAAAGGATTTGGCTCAGGACACTACACTGCCTACTGCTATAATTCTGAAGGAGGTATAGATGGGGAAAAGTATTTTATCTTGGGTCAGACTTGGAACCTGGTATTTAGGCTTTACAATTTCTGAATTGGCCACTAAATCATCCTAAGGGAAGCCACTTGATCCTTTTTTTTTTTTTTTTTTTTTTTTTTTACGAATACTACGGTTCATAAAAAAACAAAGGTTTGTGAAGAAAATGGGATATTTTCTGCAGGATTGTAGTAGTTGTGACTTTCAAAGGCTGTAGGTATAGGATAGTAAGGATGATCACATTGATTAAAAGTCAGATTGCTACCTTACAAGCACATTTCTAAGGGCAGGTCCTCTGTTTAGTGGTTTCATCTAGTTAATTTTGTTAGAGAACAGAGCATTTAATGAACTGGGGATCACAGATATTTAGAACAAACTCTGAGTTCAGGTTTTAATAAAACTCACTTTCACTTACTGCCTCCATGGACCCTCAGGGACAATCTTCATTGGTAGCAAAATTGATTTAGGTTTCACTTTTTATTTCCCCTTCCTTTAACTACTACTGAACGAAGACTGAGCCTCCCCATGCATACCATTCCACCTCACCCAGAAAAGAGTGGAAGGCCATAATCCATGAAGGCCATTAATTTAACAATAAACTACCAAGAGTGAGTTGTACACTGTTTGCTCTACATATGATTAGCAGCAAAAGCATTAACTGGTCAGATTATACCTAGAATTAAAGATAGTGTCAAGTGAACTACTCAGATTTTTTAACTTCAGATTACTTCTAGAATAAAGGTAGATGATTCCAGAATAATATACTGCCCAAGCTGTATTTCTCATCAATAGAAATGAAATGGCTAGTTATTTTCCCTTCAAAGAAATGTAACTCTCACTGAAACTAATGCCTTTAAATCCATATTAATTTATATTAGAAACTTCTAAAATTCTTTTATAAGCCTTCAGGTAAAGTATTTCTGTGCTTCACTCTAGGGTTCTGGGTACACTGCAATGACTCCAAGCTAAGCATGTGCACTATGGACGAAGTATGCAAGGCCCAAGCTTATATCTTGTTTTATACCCAGCGAGTTACTGAGAATGGACATTCTAAACTCTTGCCTCCAGAGCTCCTGTCTGGTAGCCAACATCCCAATGAAGAAGCTGATACCTCTTCTAATGAAATCCTTAGCTGATCCAAAGACAGTGGGGCTTTCTTCTTGTGATTTTATATATACTTTTTAAAAGGGCTTACAATTTGGAGCTTCATTGTTTTAATTTTTTACTTAGGAATCAGTGCACTGTTTATACATTTTGTATCTACAACAAAACTTTCACAGAGACAAGATTAGCATGAATATCAATGACAGCGGGTAACTAAACTTTTTTCAAGTACTTGGGAGTTTTAAACTTATAGTGTTTACTTCAGACTGGCATTACCTCTTTTTTATTTTGATGTCTTAATTGGCTCAGATCATGAATTTGTGCAATCTTTTACTGAAGTTCAGGTGGCATCATTTTATACATTTATTTATCTTTTGTAGGCATTTTTTATACAAATTCTTTTTAGATGGAAAATTAGATACTTTCTTCACTAATAGTCATACCAAAAAAAAAAAAATTATTTCAGGCCATTTGTATACTGAAGTTACCTTTGCCCCTTGAAGGGAGTTCAACCCTACATTCATTGTGAAATATCAAGGTATTACCTAAATACTCATCAATCAGACTAATTGATATTCCTGAGACTTTGTGTATTACAGGGCTCAGAATAGACATTATTTTGGTTAATGGAACTTCCATTTTTCCAAAAATTTATTAAGTTTTAATAATTGTTCTTTATTTGGCATAGTCCAACTTTATACAAATGAAAATTACAGCTTTATAGTATATTTAAATTACTTCAGTAGTGTGGACATGAAAACAATGATGGCTGGGACTTATGATGATGATTTGTTTGGCAGCAAACAGGTTTGTCTAGATTCCAATAAGCAGTCTTACAAAAAATCTGAATTCAGCAGTATATTATGATATACAAGTACAGTTTAACTTGAGTAAGTTCATTTTATATGTTTAACATTAGATCTCTTAAAAGCTTTGTACCATATCGTATCTTGAGATTTTTAAAGGAAAAAAATGTCTTCTTGAAGAGAAAAAAATTGCATAGGACGGAGAAGATAATTGTTCAAAATTGGCAACTGGGCAACATGTTCAGCATCTCATATTTCTAAATAACTAAAGGGTTGGATTACTTTTGCTCCAATTATGTGAAGACTAGGAACCTCAGATATTCAAACACTGGGGCCTTACTTTTTTAATTAAAAATTATCTAAACTTTTTTATTAAAAAATATAGTATGAAATACTCTTTGCTCTTCCTTAATAATCTTACTAGATCTCTTCAAAATCCTACTGCTGCTAATTACTAACCTCTATAGATCAGCTATTTAACATCTTAGCTCAGTGTTAACCACTGGAAGATCATTTTTTCCTTTTTTAAGTGGGTTTTCTTGCAGGTTGAAATCTTAATGAAAGATAATATCCTGTAGAATGCTGTTCTCTGCTAGTGATCATCTATTAAGTATAAGCTTGAAAAGGACCCCTATTAGCAAATTTTACTTAAATTTCAGACAGCAAGTCATTGGGGCAGCTGATCATGAAGTGCAATGAGAATTTATCTCTGAACAGACAAATCATTTATGCCAAAAATACAGCTTGAGTATTAAATGGCTGAAGTTTAAAATTGTTCATTTAAGTACCTATGCAAGTTGTTACCTCAACTGTTAACGTAATTATACCTCATTAAAGATTTATGTGGTCAAGATACTAGAGTCTAGCCTCTTTTAATTTCAAGGATTACTTTATCCTTGGGTTAACTGCTATACACTTTTGTACCTAATTTTAGGGAGATATTTTAAAAACCACTCTGGGGGCACCTGGGTGGCTCGGTCAGTTAAGCGGTCTGCCTTCAGCTCAGGTCATGATCCCAGGGTCCTGGGATCGAGCCCCGCATCAGGCTCCCTGCTCAGCGGGAAGCCTGCTTCTCCCTCTCCCGCTCCCCCTGCTTGTGTTCCCTCTCTCGCTGTATCTCTATCAAATAAAATCTAAAAGAACAAAAAACCACTCTGGAAGCTTTGCTGTTTGTAATGGTATAATTGCTTGTTTCAGTACTTAACTTCAATATAAAAATATATGAAAGAAAGTGACTTAGCCTTTTACTTTAATCCCTCAGAACCAAACGTATGGGGAAGGCTGTGTGTATGAGGTCAAGGGGTTATATGGGAACTCTATGCTCAATTTTGCTGCAAACCTAAAACTGATATAAAAAAATTAAGTCTATTAAATTTACAACAAAACTAAAACGTAGCCAATGAACAGAAACTTAGATTTCTTATTGTATATCTCAGTGTAGACGTCTATATTCAACTAAGTTGATCTAACAAAAAACAACATGTTTTGGTTGTAAAATAATTTACTAAAGGCACTATTTGTTAAACATCAAACTAATAATTTGTTACCAATAAGGTACATCATTGTAAACATGACAAAATGATTTCAAGAGATACATGGCTAGTAGGTAAACAATACAATTTTTTTAAGTGACAGCTTTCCTATTTACAAGATCATATTCCTTCCAGCTACTCCAGGGGCTTGCAGTGATGCTACCGCTCGCAACAGTTACCTGAGCGGGGGAGCTTGGAACGCATAACTGGTTTGAAATCACTACTGCTAAAGCGGTCTTACAAAGCTCCAAAATTCTTCACTCATAAGGTCAATTGTAAAACTCTTGAGCTTAGAATCAAGATTCTATCTCCCACCAAAACACATCAAAAACGTATGGACTCAGAACCCCAAAAGAACTAGCTGGAGGGCCCAAGACCTATAACATGTCCAAGCATGAACTGGTGAGCTCTGCCACTAAGCACATCACAGAAAATGGAGAAAATAATCCAAAAGTAGCTCTTGAACATTAGCACCATAATAAACATGGCTCACAGCTAAAAACTAGTTTATCCCACAAGATAACATTCATTTATTGTTCTAATGCTGAAAGAGCAGCTTTTTAATGTATAGTAAGTGATCTAAGTACAGAAGTCCGGTTTTTCTTCCTATGAGAAAAATGTTAAAATACAAACTAAACAGCATCCCAGAGGCAGTGAATCCTATTGTGCTAAAGCATATACAAATTAAGGCTTTACCTTGGTACATAAACAATTTTAAAATTATGTTGGAACATTCCCAACAAATCAGTTACAAAGAATTCAAGCAATCTGTTCAAGAATCTGTAGTGGGACTCAGTTCAAACAAGTATTCGGCATCTTACATTCAACTTACGCACTTAGCTGCCATAATGAGTGTTACTGTAACCTCACTCCCTGAAATGCCACCATAGTTTTGAATTCAAGCCAGTCAAGGGGCAGGGTGTTAAAATAATTTGGCTTACTAATGAAAAAGCCTAATAAGTCCATCAAACTTTTCTAACTAGAGCGCGATCTAAAAGTACAGAAGTTTCCCTGTTGTAGTATTTCTAGTTTTAAATGCCCTTTTGGTTTATTGAGTAAGCTGAGTACATTTCCTGATAAGTACTACCACTGGACAAAGGATCTAAATGTTGAGATTTTACTAATCAAGGTTTCAAGCTGGTACATATTCCTACTAGGTCATGTTTCAATTAATAGATCTTTCCAATGTCAGGGGGAAAAAATGAAAGACAGATTAATATGGTTCTAAAAAGAAAATAAAGGCAAACTATTCCTAAAGCTCTATATTAATTTATGAAGATTCTCCCAGTTAATGCATGTATAGATCTTGTTTTAGCCGCTATGTCAGAAGAAAAGTTTCAGTGTAGAGGTCTACAATCAAGATACAAGGCTCTACATTTCCCTACATGCTTAGCTATTTATGTTTAGCTAATTCCTGTGCAGAATTATAACCACAGACATTGAAATATAGCTCTCAGATCTGAAAATGTCTTTATTTTTTAGAAAATGGATTCCAGGAAGGTTAAAAAGCAATACCAGAGGGTATAGGTGCAGAATTGGATGTAGTCATTCAAAGCATTCAATTAAGAATATGGCAATATAAATATCTGAAAAGCATCTCTTAGGTGTTCAAAACAAAAAATGTAGAAGTCATTCCTAACTAATTTGAGCTTTATAGCATTTCCTAGATGGGAAAAACAGTTAACATTTCAAAGTCCTGAAAGCTTCTTCCTTGGCTAATTACATTAGATGGTTTGCCTTTGATCAAACTCCTTCCTTTTTAAACATGGATAAAAGCATTACATAGGTCCACTGTTAAACAGACAACATGTTGCAAATTACTTCTGGTATAATGTATTCCAACAAAGCTTAGAAAATAAAAGATGTCGAGGCGGCTTTGGACTAAGTTTAATAGTCATCTCCTCTGCTGACAACTTCTTTACACGTTGGACGCAGCAGTATGGTATGTTCAAACTGCGCTGTATATGATCCTTTAATGTCACATAATGGTGGATACGGATCTACAATGCCCAAGTCACACAGATTCTTCAAAGCCATCAAGTATTTACTTTCTCCCAAGCGATCCAGCCATCGGCGGCAGAAGGCAAGGGTGCCAAAGTTTTCATTGATGACATTCAACAAGTGTTTTGTTCTTGGAAGCCTAAGAGGAGAAAATCCAAAATTAACAGGTAGCTAAAAAGTTACCCACTCATTTTCCCCGTTAAGGAAAACTTATACAGTAGACGTGGCTTCACTCAGTAATTCAAAAACCTTTTTGTTGCCTCTTTCAACATTCAGAAGTCAGAATGTATAACAGCCCATACCTAATTATACATGGCAGCTGAATGGGAGACCAGCTGAAGGCTATCTTATCATATTTATGTGTTTACGCACACGTGTTTGTTAAATTCCCAGTAGAGACTCATCAAGAGTACTATGGTGGGAATTTCCTTTTTTGTGCATCAAGCTGAAAGACCTGCACACAAGGAGGTATAAATCCATCTTTCAACCATCTTTTCCAAAAAGTTTAAGGGGGAAAAAAGGGTAAAAATAGGAAGTTTACCAATAGGAAAATGTTAAAAACCACCACCTAGAAATGCCAGCAAAATAATCACCTCTCAAATTGTTACTGGAAACTGGATCTTAAGAGAATACTTGCCTGTATCATTTTTATCTCAGTTAAGATTTTTAACAGGGCAATTTCTTTGCTGTATTATAAAAATCCACAAAACTTACTGGTAGGCTATAGAACTGTACATTTATGAATGTACCACTGTGGATGTCTGTCAAATTTTTTAAAATGCTGCTAACTGGGAAAAGAAACTTCTATAAAAATAATGGTCTCTCACCTGATTGGCACATGTCCAACATCAAAATTTTTCATATAGTGTGAACATTCCATATCATCATGAACAACGCCTTTTCCTGTGCTTCCAAAGGTTTCAATGGCATATACTTCTCCTTCCTAAAGAATATGTAAGGGCCAGGGGGAGAGAAGAAAAATCCAGAACTAATTAAAATTGCCATTTGTTAACTGCAGCCTGAGGTATTATTTACTTCATGTAAGAAACATGAAATAACCCCTGGCAGTCATTATTCACCCTTCCCTGCTTTATCTCCTTAGCACTGTTTGGTCTTTCTGTGTCCTATTAGAATGTAGCCTTTATGGGGTGCCTAGGTGACTCAGTCGGTTAAGTGTCCGACTCTTGATCTCAGCTCAGGTCTTGATCTCAGGGTTGTTGAGTTCAAGCCCCACGTCGGGCTCCACACTGGGCATGGAGCCTACTTAAGAAAAAAAAAATGCAGCCTTTACATGGGCAGGGAATTTTATTTTGTTCACTAATGCATCCTCAGGGACTACTAAAGAGACTGGCACCTAAGAGATGCTTAGCTTAGTAAGTGGTGAAAAAACAATCCTTTGGCATACCCAACTTCCACAGCTAACTGAGCCATAGTCTAACCAGACATGATCTGCACATTCACACAGACCAATTCCTATCGGAGTATAGATGGCAAGTTAATTTTGCTCAACATACTACATACTCAACTATCACCAACTTTAGTTTGGAAAAAAAATAAAAATGCTTCATAAAAAAACACTGTTAATGGCACACATACCTCCATTCTTGTTGCCTCTCCTCCTTTCACAATGGGCACTGTTTTCCCAGCATGTATTCTATATGGCCCGATTGAATGTCCATTTAGGTTACGGATTGGTTTCACTGGCATAATAGGAAAAGATAGTTTATTCAAGGTCTTCAGGAGCACAAACATCTCTTGGCTTTCTGGCACAGAGTTTAAGCATTGACTTAAAAATAAGACATGGCTCTACTAAATAACCTCACACTGACATAGTTACATACAAACTGGAAAACTAGTGGAATATGAAAAGATGTTTACTACAGTGTTACTGATTAAAAACTAGAAGGGAGGAAGGTGAGATGATGGGAAAAGAACAAACTATGTTATGAGGATACAATGGGGATGCATCTAAGGAGGTATTTTTTTTTTTTTTTTTTTTAAGATTTTATTTATTTATTTGAGACAGAGAGAATGAGAGAGACAGAGAGCACTTGAGAGGGGGGAGGGTCAGAGGGAGAAGCAGGCTCCCTGCCGAGCAGGGAGCCCAATGCGGGACTCGATTAAGGAGGTATTGTTAATAAAAGTTATAAAATGCCATGTACGTTGTGATTACAAACAAAAAATATAGTTATGGTCCAAAAGGTAATGTGAAAATGAGGATTCTTTGTCCAAATGACAGGATTATAAAACTAAATTTTATAATTATAGCACAGCTCAAGTGTGTTAATAAGGAAAATCTAAACAATTCCAAGGTCCTGAGACCAATGACAGAACGAACTGTGGTATATTCACACAATGGAACACTACACAACAATAAAAACAAAAAGTTGGGAATACAGTGAACAACTGAAATAAAACCTAAAGAAAAAAGAACAGAAGAAGGCACAATTATATACATACTGTTTTATTATACATATCAAAATTAAGCACAATTATACTATTATTTAGGGATGCATAATTAGGTAATAAAGACATTAAGAAAAGCAAATGAAAATACTTTAGCACTCCAGACAGTGGTTTGCTAGAGGAAGGCTGCTGTAATTCAAAAGGGTATACAGAACTGAAGGGCTTTTGGAATGCTGGCAATATTCTATTCCGCTTAATTGAATTTTTATGTTGTGTCTCTTCACACACAACATAATTCCACAATAAAAAAAGATTTTTTAAAAAATCTAGCTTTACAGGGCTAGAATTCTCAGTACAAGCTACCTTTCTTTCAGGGCAGAATTAGGTAGCAAGGTTTTTTTCAACTCTACAACAATGAAACAATGACATTTAGGGAGTGGCACCGGAAAATAAAACTCCCAATTAGCTCTTCAAAAAAATTCTCCTTCTTATACAAATGATAAGCTAAATTTACTTTAAAATTCAGCAAGCATCATCATTTCTCCAAGACCTGGCAAACTTACCCCACAGGCCAATCAATAACACATTTACATAAAAAAATTGCTTAGCTATACTAACCTAACATACAACCAAGTTACACAGAAGCAGGGCACAGGAGTATCCATCTGTATATTATACAGGTTGTGACAGCAGCAGGCTAATTCTGGGACCAGTAACTATAAAGTTAACTTTCCAGTCTGCAGCTTCCTGATCAAGGTAAATAAAATCACTCCCTTGATGGCTCAGTTCTTTTACGTGGTTTTGGAAAGTGCTGCTGGGAGTACAGCTTTTCGTCCATTTTTTCATCTTCCCAACATCATGATTTGTCTATGCACTTTCTGCTCAAAGTAGTAAAAATTAATTAATTATGCCACCCTCCACTAAGAACCTTGATCAACACAATAACTGGTATCAAAAAAGGGGTGCTGAAACAACAGAACCTAAAATGTTGCACTGGCTTAAGGGAAAGAGTAAGAAGGCAGATACTGATTCCAGTATTTCAGGTTGGCATTGTTATGTGGTGACTAAACATTAAGTCAAACTGTCAATATACCTTGAAAGGCAGAGCGGAAGCCAACCAAAGCTGCAGAATTAGGAAAAGATAGGAGGGAAAGCTGATTTGAGAGGGACTTGAATAAGCTTTGTTTGTTGTGGCACCAATCCCAAATCTGGGGACAGGAAATGACAAATTTGTTGAATACTAATAAATTCCAGGCACTGTCATAAAATTTACTTTTCTTAAAAAACAGAAAAACAAAGAAACATGGTATCATTAATCTTACTATAGTCAAAGAAACTTGGGTTCTGTTTACAGGGTTTATCTAAGTTCAAAGATAGACCCATCTGACCCTATAGTATGTTTTCTTCATTATCCCATAATACCTCCCATCCAAGTGTGAGCAGCCTTAAGAGTATTTTGATTTGTGCTGGTGTTCACAGGATCTGAGAGAGAGCAACAAGGACAGACACCATCGGGTCACAGAGGAAGAACCCCTTTTGTAGTTGGTAGAAACATAATACTCTATCACTATCAGCAAAGTTATGCAAAAAATGCTAAATGATGTGAATTTACTGAGGGCAAGGAAGCAAGAGTGTCTCTGCAAAGAGGAATATAAAGAAGAGACAGGATTTGATTAAAGGAAATGTAAGAAATATTCTGTGAGAAAGTTATTAGAATAGCAGTTACAGAAAACAGTGAGCAGATTAGGAAGGGGGATAGTGGTCAGACCCTGAGAGCTGGAGAAGGCTGGAATGATAGGAAAGCAGCAGAAAGCATAGGTCTGACTCTGGGACTACGTACCTAAGGCAGTAGCTAGGAAAGACTAAGAGGCAAAGGGAATAAAGATTAAAGGAAAGACACACAAGAAATTAACCGGACTCTAAATTCTGAATTCAATTCAAAAAAAGCAGGGGGCGGGGGGGGGGTTGGTCATCAATGCAAAGAGCCTCTGGTTTGTCTCTGAGCCTCAGTCTGAATCGTCACAGAAAACCAAGTCTGCATTTTGGTCAATCTGGGATAAATCCCTGGGTGTCCCATCAGCTACCACAGTAGCTTCGCAATAGTTCCCACCTAGTGACCACAGTTTTCCTAATATGAGGAGGTCATTCATTGTCCCCTCCCCCACCCCCATTTTCCCTCTTTATATTCCCAGGAGATAAAGATAAAGCAGCTGACCCAAAGAAAGCACTCAACACTATTTTGCAAAATTAATTCTGCAAGAGGTCACATGCATTTCAAAATAAGATAGTTTTTTTTTTTTAAAACATACCTTGATATGTCTTCCCATCTATTTCAACCTCATAGGATTCCATAACTTCTTGTATGGCCTCGCCAACATCACACAGACGGACATCAATTCCAGCACACTAAAAACAAAATGATGTATACTTTGTTACTCAAAATGCAGAATTTTATAGCAATTTATTAGTATTTTAAAATAAAGGACAATTAAGTAAACTGCTTTGCACATTATAACTTCCTCTTTAAAGTCTTTGGTACATTGTACTAGAATTACCCACTTAAAACCCTAAGGGCAGTAGACTGGTCTTACATAATCCAAAGACCTTAAACAGGCTATAAGATGTTCAAAATATGTTGAATGAAATTGTGCTTCTAGTTCACATACCTTTATTCCAGTGTTAGTGGCATCTTTTACAGCTTTTAATAATGTATCATATTTGGGATTAAAAGTAACAGTAAAAGCACAGTCAATAATCCTACCTGAAAGAGAAAATTCTTAAGTTGACTTATCAGCTAGTCAATTTGTCTACTTCACAGCATCTACTCTATTAACCTTGCTAATTAAAAGGAAAATAAAATGATGGGTCAAATGAAGGCAACAGTCCCAACTACCCAGACAGCATTCACAATCAAAAGTGGAAAAAAATATAAGTTACATAAAGGTTTCAGAATAAAAAGACTATTTCCAGTGTTAGTATATATTACTTCAAGATAGTACCAATTCAGTACTAACTCAGATGGATAAGCAAAATTATAAACAGAAACAAATCAAAGAGAAAAACCCGGGGTACTAAAGAATCACAATGTGGGCAGAGAAAATGTATAGGTCCACAGACACTAATTGTCAGTCCAGCTTCTCCAATTTAGCAAATCCTCAGGTAAGTACTTAATCTGAGCTTTATTTTCTCACCTGAAGTGAGATAAAAAAGGTACTAACCTAAGAAGGGTTGGGAGAGAATTTAAAAAAGCCAGCAAGTATATAAAGGTTGATAAACTTAAAGGATCTAAGTAAATGTTTGTTGTTGTTATACGGATAAACGTCTGAAAGAACAACATGAAGAAATGTATGATTAAATTCTTCACACTTTGATAAAAAGAATAATAAACCTCAACTACCACAGTTTGCATTATACTCCATTTAGCAGGATGCTTAAAAGTAAATCTCAAAATCTGCCTCAACACAGCCTTACTGAAAAGTGAGGCATAAAGAAGAAAATTGGGGAATTCAAGTACCTGCAGCCCCATCCAACAGAGAGAAGACTTTTTTTTTTTGTTGGGGGGGGGCTTATTTCCAAGAACTCACCACTTATATGTGTTCCAAAGTCTATCTTACAGATGTCATCATACTGTAATACTGTTGTGTCACCAGCATTTGGAGTATAATGGGCAGCACAGTTATTCAGAGAACATCCGGTAGGAAATGCCAGGCCTGCATTTAATCCATTCTCTTTAATTAGCTTTCGTGAGCAGTCTTCCAACTTTTCACTATTAAAAAAAATACATTTTTATCCTTATATACCTTACTGGTCATCAGGTCCAGAGAGTTTACTAAAAACTCTTAAATTACTTTCTGGGAGTGATCTGAGCACTTCCTGGATGTGAGTAAGTAACAGTTCTCTGATGCTATGAAAATAGTAACTCCTCCCTAAAAGATAAAAGAATTTAATTCTGCTAGAAATCTGAAGAAACAAAACCACATGATCCACTTTTAGCTTAGTTTCCTAGGAAATGAGATTCTTGACTTCAATTTAAATGTTGATTATGTTTTATTTGCTCAATGTTGCACATTTTAAAAACTGTCTGAATTAGAGAACTGTTGCCTTTTACAGCTAATTACTTCTCAAAGGGAAAACTAGAGAAATAATTACTTTTATTGGTTTCTTCACTGCATTGTAACTATGTTTCATGACCAATAATTCTAATTTAATATGAATTGTTAGACAGCAAAATAACAGATTTTCAAACAGAATAGAAGAATCACAGTATTGTGTGCATTTGCACATATAAGTGTACATGAGTACAAAATAGGGTGGTTGAGGTACAAATGTCCTCTTACAATTTCCTCAGTACATCTACAGTACAAGAACCCAGAGATATTTC
This sequence comes from Mirounga angustirostris, assembly GCF_029215605.1. Classification (NCBI taxonomy): domain Eukaryota; kingdom Metazoa; phylum Chordata; class Mammalia; order Carnivora; family Phocidae; genus Mirounga; species Mirounga angustirostris. The sequence continues at coordinate 25,160,369 of NW_026991713.1, forward strand.
TAGAAGCTTCACTTCAGGTCTTACTTAGCAAAGTAGTATTGAAAGCCAAACAATACAATTGGAGTTAGCACTAAAAAAAAAAAAAAAGAAAAAAACCCAACTTTTTTATCATGTTCTTACAAAAAACATATTCCTTTTACCAGATTTCTATCATTGTCATCCCAGGCTTGATCCAGCTCATAACATATTTTCTAACTTGTCGATGTGCTTCCGCAGCTTCTCGAAAATCATTCCAAATCTCTTCACTAGCTTGATCTAACGCTTTCTTTTCTTCACTCGTAGTTCTCCAAGCAGCTGTTCGCCTTTATAGTATGTACACCACAGTATTAGTCATTTAAGAAACAGCTGATAAGCATAAAAGCGGAGATACAAATATACTAATATAAGACATTTTAGATAAAAATGTTACACATTCAGTTTCTTTTATTAAATGTCAGCAAAATTTCTGAAGTACAAGTAGTCACACAATCAAGCCAAATCAAGTTAAACCTTAAGACTCAAAAAATAATCCTCAAGTGAGATTTCATTCATAGTCAGAGAGACTAAAACTCTGCCACACACACACAAAAAACACAAAAAGAAAAAATAAGAAGACAGAAGAGAGTCCTAGAAACCAAGGAGTGGGAGAAAAAGGTTCCACTCAAGGTTACAGTCTAAGAGACTTCAAAAGACCATACCAAAAATTGGCATTTAACTTCATACACAGGGTAAGTACTAATGTAAAAACTTGACCTGGAAATCTACATACACCTCCCTCAAAACATAAATTTGTTTTTGTAGGATTTTTCTAACTGTATGTATGTGTATGTATATATATCTATATATCTATCTAATCTAATCTATCTATGAAGTGATCTTCCTTGAAGGATATGGCTCATATTTCAAAACTTCCAGGAGTAACAAACATTTTTATTCAGTATCTGGGAATGAGGAGATCCACTGACCCCCTTTAAGCAGTATATTTCAAAAGCAATAACTGTTTTCAAATGAAAATCTTTCAAAAAACTGTTGTAACTTTCACACACTAAGCAATATTGAATATACAGCTCACAAACTCAGTGATCACCGACATATAAATTATATTCAATTATAAAAGTGATGCCTTCAAGGAATTACTATTTATCTCAAAATATGGCCTACAGGCAAATCCAGCCTAGCACCTGTTTTGTAAATAAAATTCTACTGCAATATAGTTATGTCCATTTGTTTACATACTGTCTATAGCTACTTGCATGCTAAAAAGGCAGAACTGAGTAACACCCAAGGCCTGATATATTTACTATATGGCTCTTTAAAGAAAAAGTTTATACAACTGCTCTACACTATGCCCCTAAGTTAATGCTCCCAAATGCTGTGAGTTTTTCTGTGTCACTGTCAGGTTCATTATGATTACTTCCTACTGCAGCAGTTACCTGGGTGCCAACAACTAACACTTCTAATTTACTACCAAGATCCAAAGGAGCTGTCCTATGTCAATTTAGGGATAGTTAAGCATCACAGAGGCTTCTTTGACTTATTTTCTTTGGAAATGTATTTTGGATCTGTACACTGATGTTATCAGAAAACTGAAGTATTGCAGCACCATCTGTTAAGGTCAGTTTTAAACTCCACAAACATTTAAATGTGTATGAACTACTTTTATCAGAACAGTGAAGACTCAAGAGGCAATTTCTAATAAAAGTATTCAAATGAACATCCTCAGACTAGAAGGTAACAGGTTAAGATCCTTTAAAAGTATATTCTCAACATGTGGCTCAACCTTTTTCAGCTGCAGTACACTTATAGTTGCTTACTCCATGATGGGATAGACAAGCCACAATCTCCTGACCTCCAGATGTAACTCCAGTCCTTTCTCTCCCATGAATCCAAAAATCTTCCCTGGGAACCAAGAATCCGAATATTCTAAGAACAAATCATTTTCAGACATAAGAGTACTGGGTAAGGTCTCAGATCAATTTTTAAACTAAACATATCACAATTCTCCGTCTCTTACGTGGGCCATAACTCTGGCACATATACTACAGCCATACCTATATGCACAGCCCTGTCTCAAAAGCCAGACATTTTCGTGAAAAGCAAAAATATCCTCAAACGTTTTCTCTAGAATGGTAAGATGACAGACTGTAACTGATGGATATCAGCCATGAAAATGAAATTGGTCATTATCAATTCCCATTTCTTCTCAATTCTTCAAATCCACTTCTTATAGGTTAAAATGTTAAGTATAATTAAGTTCCAAATGCTATTTGACTACATTTTAGAATCAGAATATAGTACAATAAAGAGCCCCAATCCTGAAATCAACAAGCCTCACATGATCTTACACTTCTGAAGCTGCATAGCTGATTCTTAGAAGCAGTGAATTCTTTGAAAGGTTATGGCATGTTCTTCATTATTGGTAAGAGTTACCAATCAGAAAATGGATTAAAGAAATTATTTTTCTAAGTCTTAAGTTCAAATTGAAAGTCATTAGAGTAATATTCAAGCATCTAAAATCATAATTCCAAGCTTGTACTATTTACAAAAAATATTATGAAGGAGCCTCTCCCCTTTCCTAAATTTAATATTTTGATGTTCAGTCTGTTTAGCAAAAACAGAGAAATTAGTAAGATGAAAAAAAAAAACATTCTGAGCTCATAATAATTATCTGAAAGGGCAATTAATTCATCCAACTGACAGAGGTGGGTTAGAAATGCTTTTAAATTTTGTTATGTCTGCAACAAAACTATCAGAATAACTGCTTGAAAGAGAATCTTTATAGAAGTGTTTACAGAGTATATAAATTCACACCTCTTTCATATTTGAGTCTTTTCAGTTTTTCATCATTTTTACTAGATTAAAAGCATAAAATATAAGTAAAACCAAAAGATACAAAGGAATCCAACTATTAATTTCAAACAGTCATAAACATTTCTGAACTCATCGCATAGATAACTTAAAAGCTAGTTATATTTGTATCTTTAAAGCACTATAGGCCACATTTATAAAAAACCATTTAAAAATGCATGTCTTTAAAAACTAAAAATAAAAAAATAAAAAGGCATGTCTTTACCCCAGAAATAATTAAGAACACACACAGACATGACACCAATTCCTTCCTCTGAAAACTGGTACTTAAAAGGGGCAAAAAAAGCATGTTTTAACTCTGCCTATAAGAAACCATAGTTAACTGATAAAGTTAATTGATACCCAGCTGATAAAGGAAAATTCTTCTTTTAGGTCAGCTAATAAATGTAGAAGGAACAACAGAATTAGAAATTCACCATTTTGCAGTCCCCAATGAAATAACTGATAATGCATGAATAGATACTAAAATAATTAAGTAAAAAGTTGTTGAAGAAAAGGATATTCCAATGGTACCAAACTACCCCCACAGATTACTTGGAAACTGCAAAAAAGAAAAAAGTACCTTTAAAAAAGAAACAGTGGGCTGTGACCACATTAACCAAGTGATCAAATACAGTAAAACTAGTCATAGAAAACCTGACTTTACATCTGATGCAACAGACTATGACACAATATGAACATAGTATCACTTATATGTTCCTGCCAAAGTGCTTTATCTAAATCTAATGTAACCCTTTACAACTAATTCCAGTTCACAGAAAATAAAGGAATAGAGAAAAGTTTAATGACACCACAAGGAAAACAATAAAATTCTAAATATGAACTAGGTATTTACATGATACTGGAAAATTACTGTTAATTTATGTAAACGTGATAATTTACACAAGAATATCTAATTCTTGGGAGATGCTTAAAGTTTATTTTCTTAAGTAGGCTCCACGCCCAGCATGAAGCCGAACTCGGGGCTCAAACTCATGACCCTGAGATCAAGACTTGAGCTGAGGGGCACGTGGGCAACTCAGTCGGTTAAGCTTCCAACTCTTGATTTTGGCTCAGGTCATGATCTCAGAGTTGTGAGATCCATCCTCGACAGGCTCCGCTCCCAGAGGGGAGTCTGCTTCTTTCCTTCTCCCTCTCCCTATGTCCCTACCCCTCCTTCTGAAATAATTAAATAAATCTTAATTAAAAAAAAAAAAAAAAAAAGACCTGAGCTGAGATCAAGAGTCGGACACCTAACAACTGAGCTACCCAGGCCACCAGATGCTTGAAGTTTTTAGAAGTGAGGACTCAAAAGAGACTTGGGGCACCTGGCTGGCTCTGTTGGTAGAACATGCAACTCTTGATCTTGGGGTCATGAGTTCAAGCTCCATGTTGGGATTGGAGAATTAAAAAAAAAAAAAAAAAAAAAAGACTTATTTTTAAATGGTCTAGCAAAAAAAAAAAAAAAAACAATAGAAAACACATACATATATAGAGACATATAAAAATACTGTTGATTTCTTTACTAACATGAAAACAAATTTAGAAATGGGTTACAAAGCTGTTTGTAGTATAGTTCTATCTTGAAAAACATTCCCAGGTATTTATAATACACATCTGTATACAGAGGCAACAGAGGAAGAAACAGCATGTCAATAGTGGTTTTAAAATTCATTGGCAGAATTTAGAAGATTTTTCTTTTTGCTTATCTGTATTTCCTACCTCTTCTATAATGGATATGTATTGCTTATAGAACAACTGTCCCAAACAACTGCCTCCTAAATTTAGAAATAGATATCAAGAATTTCAAAATAATTCTTGATTCTACTTCTAGAGATACAGAGTAAGAGAAAAATCAGACCTGATTAATACTAAGATGTTCATCACAGAATTTTTTCTAATAGTAAAAATCTAAAAAACTAGGGAAATATTCAAAAATAGGGAAATCACTAATAAAATTATGCTAAGTATAAAACAGAATAGCATTATAATCATTCAAAATTGGTTTAAAAAATTTTTAATGACACAGGAAATGCGCACAGAATGTCAATATTTTTAAAAAAGGAAAATTACTAATTACAAGAGGGAAAAACAGTAATGACAAACTAGAGAAACTGGATAATACTTATCTTAGTGATAAAATCTGACATCATGTGCCTCCAGATGTGAGGTAAACCATGAATTACCTACTTGTCTAGTATATTCCATCCAAAAAACACAAACTACTGGGGTGCCTGGGTGGCTGAGTCGGTTAAAAGCTTCTGACTTTGGCTCAGGTCATGATCTAGGCAGGCTGGTCCTGTGCTCAGTGGGGAGTCTGCTTCTCCCTTTCCCTCTCTCTTTGCCCCTGCCCCTACTCGTGCTCTAAGAAATAAAATCTTTTAAAAAATACACAAACTTCTCTCAAGTTAATTCAGAAAAAGTAGTATGTATACAGATTCACCAATATATTATTTTCCACATTTACCTTCTTTCTATCTTGCAAGGAGAAAATGTAATCTTACTGGTATATTATACAGTATATGTATAATTGTCATATTCCATTGGGAGAGAGAACGATAGATGAGGCAAATGTTAAAGAGAACCTGAAATGAAAAGTACGTAGGAGTTCTTTGTACTATTCTCTTAATATGGAATTATTTCAAAAATAAAAAGTTAAATAAAATATTGTACTCAACCTGAGTGGTCGTTACACAGGTAAGTTGTGATAATTCATATAATTTTTAGTAAGTTTATTAAAAAAAAACAATGAAGGGGAAAAAAAAAAGAGAGAGAGAGGCAAACCAAGAAACAGACTCTTAACTATAGAGAACAAATTGATGGTTACCAGAGGGGAGGAGGTGTGGGGGATGGGTGAAACAGGTGATGGGGATCAAGGAGTGCACTTGCACTATGTTGTACACCTGAAACTGTATGTTAACTGGAATTTAAATGAAAACCAAAAACAAAATGAAGGCAGATACAAAACTATATTTAATACTTTACCAAGTATTAAGAATACTGATTCTGATCTATTTGCAAATAATCAAAACTGATTATATGAATGTCAAAAATATCAAAACTTACTAAAGAGCAAACATAATCACAATAATTTTTTTTTATTTCTCCATGGCATACAACATTGCCTTTCTTTTCTTTTTTTTTTTAAAGATTTTATTTATTTGACAGAGAGAGACACAGCGAGAGAGGGAACACAAGCAGGGGGAGTGGGAGAGGGAGAAGCAGGCTTCCCTTGGAGCAGGGAGCCTGATACGGGGCTCGATCCCAGGACCTAGGATCATGACCTGAGCCAAAGGCAGACACTTAATGACTGAGCCACCCAGGTGCCCCCAACACTGCTTTTCAATATTTAAGTATTACTCCAAAAACTATTATAACATATAATTAATATCTTCCTCTATTGTTTCAAAAGCAGAAGTTATTCTACCTCCATAATGTTTAATTTGCAATAGAAAATGATAGTAAGGAGGGAAAGGTAGTCTTTAACGTTTATAAAAATCTCAATTTTTCTTGTATTAAACATTACTTCAAGTGTTCCACCACATTCACATGGTTAAAAATATTAACAATCTATTAATAAGTATAGGAAATCAATGGCTTTCTTCCACTTTAGCAATACACATATAGAAATGGAAACAGGTATAAAAACATCTTGTTTACATCAGTAACAAAACCATAAAATACTTAAAAATAAATTTAACAAAAAAGGAACAGGATCTACCTGAAAATAAATCAGAGTAAGTGGGAAAACAAACTATGACAATGGGTAAGACAATGTGACACACCTGTCAATTTTCTGAAACCAATACATAAATTCTGATCAGAATTCTAAAGAAAGCATTTTTCTGTGGGTATGTGTGTTAAGACTATGTGACCGAGAATAGCTAAGTATAAAAAAGAACTGCGCTTGGTGCGTGTGGCAGAGAAAGACTTGCCTTATCAAACTATCAATATATATTATAAAGTTGCTGATAATCAGATCCAAATAGTACTAGCATAGGAATACACAAGTAGATCAGTAGAATAATAGAAATTGGTTGATTATGAAAATATAGTTCCATTATATGAGAATATAGTATATGGCAAAGGTGGGCATTCAATTCAGTAGAATGAATTATTTAATAAACAATTCTAGCACAACTGGCTATCCATTTGAAAGAAAATAAAATTAGCACTCCCAATCCTATACAAAAAAAATTCCAGACTAACTAAAGATGTAATAAAACACAGAGTAAGAGTTTGAAAAAAAATCTAAGAGACTGCTAGGAACCCAGAAATATAAAACATAGACATACACTGTATACAAAATTTTAAAACTTTTGGAAGAACAAAAGAACAAAGTCAACAATCAAAAAGTGCTCAAAATCATTAGCAGTTTGGGAATCATAAGCTAAAGTATTAATATATTCTTTGATTCAGCAACTCCACTCCTGGAAAACTATCCCATAATAAAACTGCCATAACATAAGGAGATAATACACACACACGTGTGTGTGTGTGTGTGTATATATATATATATATAAAATATATATGTATATGTATATTCATAGAAATGTTCATTACAGAATGGTTTGTAATATGGCAAAACAGACAAAATGAAGGCTCATCAATTAGAAAACAGTGGAATAATGTATGGCATATTCACACTATGGAATATTATGAAGCCATTCAAAAGAATAACTGCTATTCTGACTGACTTGGAGGGCCTTCCAAGAGATAGTCCTGAAGGAGAAAAGGTGAGGAAAGTGTGCCTAGGATTCCATTTTGGAAAACAAGACCAAGAGTCCCATTACATAAACAGACACAAGATGTACACAAATATGAGTGTATAAAAATATGGAAGGCTCCTGCTAGGTGGTTACATGGGTCTGGAAGGAAGGGAAGGAAGAGGAAACAAGCAAAATAAATAAATAAATAAATAAAATATTGTATTTAAAAATAAATGTGATTATATGTACTATGAAAATTTAAGTTAATTAATGTGAAATTACTTGTCTGTGACATTTCAAAAATAGATGCTTTAAGAGAGGGATAGTGACTGATGAATTCAAATTCAAAGAAAACATGCTCATGACATAAAATTTCAGAACTTTATACTTATTCTCTGAAAGTACGGGGAATGAAGGAGGGGGATTAAAATATAACATCATGTTCTTTCCTAAAGTTTAAAGAAAAACAATGATGTCTACAAATCAATGAAACAAGGCTACAGTAGAAGCTTTCTTAACCAACTATTGCAACCACTGGATTAACTGATGCTCTTGAGTCTCTCTGTAAAATATACTAACCAATGCCCATTGTATGCTGAATATGACGGGCTGACAGGTTCCTGTTCTGAATAATAATAACAGCAGCAGCTAACACTTAATGCTTACCATGTGTCTGTTACTCTCCTAAGTGCTTTACATATATTATTCCTCACAACCCTATGAAGTGCTCATTTTATAGATGAAGAAATGAAAGCAAAGACATGATAAATTACTTGCCCAAGTCACAAAGCTAATAAGTGTTCAAGTGAATCCCAGCTTCCGTGTTCTTAACCAGTCAGCATAATGCCACTGAGTGTCTGCTGACCAGCTGAAATGTATCCTTTCAGAATCAGGTGATTTGTCTTCCAACAATCAGGTGATTTGTCTGCAAACCAGTGTAAGTCATCTGTACTTGTTAGTATAATTATGTAATTTAGTTATATAGTACATAAAAAGAATTTTTCCAATGAAACTGACTACTCAGAAAAGTCTCAATAAAGGCAAGTCATCAAAAAATATTTCTGTCAAATTAAGTGTAGGTAAGAACTGCAAATGGTTTCAGGAAAAAAATGTAAACATCCAGGTATCAGCCCTCAGATTAATTAGCTTTTATTCTTCACGGAAGCTCAAAATGGATTACATTTATAGACAATGCATTATGGATATAGATTATGGGAAGAAAAAAGTGGAGTACAATACAAATCCATGTTCAAATACTGAGACTGATGAAAAACAAATGTTTAAGTTAATTTTTATCAATAAAGATTTTTATGTTTTGTGATCCCCACTTTAACATGCTTTTTTGATTAACTGAACTATTACTGGTCCCAATCATTTTGGATAAGAGGGCTTCTACTGTATTTTCTGTAACAAATTCACAAGCTTTTATTAAGGTAGTGGAGCCAAGTTCTGAGAAAAATCAAATCCGCTTTATTGCTAAGCTACAACTTTCAAAGTCAAACTGGAAGTTATTTTATGATTCTTACCCATCTTGTGTGGGTGGGTACTCGCATTCTTGTCCTTTGGGAAATACACCGTTAGGATACAGGTCACATATTGGAACTGAGGGAGGGTCTGTTTGAACTTTTGCTGTGAGATACAAATAAAGCATTAACTTCTGTAGTTAAAAATAAAATTAAGCAGTTATCATTACAGTTTTTCTCAGTTCCTAATGGTTGTTATATGTCCTAATTTTAAGGAACCTCCTTGCTATCACAGCCTTGTAGTTAAAAACAGAAGATATTTCACCATGCTGGCCACCTCCTCTCCAATTTACTGTTGCTTGGAACAGAAATATTCAACTCCTCAGAATTCTATTATGTATTTAAACAGTATATGCCTTGGCAGAAAGCACATTTCTAATATTTTTGTCTTTATTTACTATACCAGAAATGGAACAGCATATAGAGGCTGGTTTTCACAAATAAAAATCAAAGAGGCAACAAGAAAGTATGAAAGAAACCCTATAGCAATGAGGTAAAAATATAAAGCTATTATGTATTAATAAAATAAGTGAAAAACTTATTTCAAGGGTATATTAGGTATAAAAGTTAAGAGTATACACACCCAGTGCTAAAAGAATTTAGGTAGCCATTTACAAATTTCCAGATACTTTTAAAAAGTTATAGTCCTTAGCATACGTTTTAAGGACATTATTTCCCAAACTATATTCTAAAAGACACCAGTGTTCCAAGATGATTTTTAAAAATATCTGGAGATTTGTCTTCTAAAATTTTTTTTAAGTATATAAGAACTAGTTATAGAATTCTTATTATATGAAGAACTGCCTTTTAGTAATGAACGCTATTTCCAAAAAATGCCAGAAAGTGGAGTGTATTAATTTATGCAGCAATATAGGACATTCGATACATATCTGCAGCATTTCAACTACTGAGGTGAAATATGTGGTTTCCTTTTGATTATAACGTGGTCTTATGGATTTGTGTGTCTTTAATTTTAACACCTATTTTGCTCTCTTTGTTCTGCAATGGGGGAAAAAAAAGAACTATATAAATAAAAGTATAACCATTTATTGAGCCAAATCATTTATCTATGGAACCATGTTTTGGTTCCTTCTTTTAATTCAAACACTCAGTATCTTATGAGTATCAAACATTTTTCTGTCTTTACATAATGTTTAAAAGTGTTCTATGGGCAAATCAACTTGGGAAACACTGTTTTAAGGTTCTTCCTAAGAGGGAACATTAGAATTTAAAATCAAAAAAGATCTTAGAGGTCATCTAATTTTGCTTTACACAAATTTTACTTTTCATTTCTACTGATTCCTTCCTATGATGAGAAACCACTTTAAAGGATATGGTTCTTAACACTTTCACCCTTATTTGCCAACCTTGAATTTGTCAGTGTTCCTTTTAAGGTGGTATTAGAATTGACTTGTAATAATAGTCCAAATAAGGTATAATTAGTTTAAGACTATACTACTGATTCTAAAAATCCTAAGCTATTAAATAGTTACAACTCCCTGCTTTTTGACTTACATTATACTAGCATTTAAAATCCTTAGATCCTATCACCCTGTATTAACATATATGTCTACTAAATTTCAGCTTGTTAATACTAGCCTATTTCTCAGTTTTCCTGATCTTTTGAAATCTTGAGTTTTATCAACCGAAGTATTATCGTGTCACCCTCAGCTTTATCTCATCTACAATTCTGATAAAGATGCCTTTTATATTGTCCATAAATTATTAAGACAAAATAAAAGACTCAAAAGATTAGAGAAAAATTTTGTAATTAAAATATGAGAGCTGAAGTCTAGCCTTAATCACTTATTAACTGTGACTTGGACAAATGGCTAGATGTGCCAAACCTCAGTTTCCTCATCTACAAAATGAAGAACCAGATGAAATCTTGGATAACCTTTGAAAATTATAATGTACTATGTCCAAGTTATTATCTAAAACTATGCATAATTATAACAATCTGTACGGCAGTTACCATTAACTATCACTTATAATTCTCTCACTTTATAGATGAGGAAAATGAGGGCAGTGAACGGTCCATAATTACATTATTTGGCTTATTCCAGAAGTGATTTACGACAGTCTACAAGGGTATCTAAAATACACAAATAAGAGACAGTAAATTAGAGAACAAAAATCAAAACATGGAAAGAACATAAAATAGAACCTGAAATACTGCCAATACAAAACCAGTTTGGGCTCTAAGCCCTCTAGTAGCCAATATAAAAAAAAAAAAAAAAGGCTAGATTATTTGCATTGGTCACGTTTATGAGATAAGCATATAAAGTACTCAGGAAAAGCACAATTATTCTTGATACCAAGACCAGACAAAAGACTGTCTCTTGAGAGTACTCATAAAGAAATATAATGAACAGTAAGTTCAACAACATCCTCAGAGGAAGCACAATAAAAGATGATGGCATCACACTAAAACATCTGTCAGTGGAAGAATTTTACCAAGGACAAATACAAAATAGTCCCTTAACATTCCTCCCTGCTTATCTACCTTCATTAGGGAGTAATTTAAGAGTATTGGGAGAAATAGTTCTCTCTCAAGCCATTCTCGGGTAACACCATGTCTCGAGGACATTTCTAACAATTTTTGAATGGAAGGAATATGACATCACAATCCCTGGAAGATTCCTAGAACACAGGTAACCTGTGCTCATTAAATACAGACTATGCTAGGGACAGAACTGACATCCTATGACTAGAAGGATCTAAAAATAGATGCCTGAATAGAAAAAAAAGGCTATCCCATCCTCATCTGGAGACACATCAGGAAAATTGCTGGTAGAGCCAAAAGCTTTCTTAAAAAATATTTAAGAATATTTCTCTTAACATAGAGATAAAAATGAACCAAGCCTCCACTATTCCGATTCATAAAATTTTAGCCTGAAAGATTTAAAGGAAGGTATAACCAGATACTCGGTGGTCCCTACAGCCCAAAGGGCATCCAAGATTGGAACTTGCTCTGATTCTCAACCCAACCTTTATTCCCCAATACTATACAATCTCCCCCTGGTCTCCCTAATAGAATTTCAGGTCGCTGAAGAGGTTTGGTTTGCCATTTATAGAAACAAAACAAAAGCAGGATCATATTTTAAGTAAATATGAAATAGTACAATGTTATTAATAAAATTTAACCATATGCACAGATTTTAAATAAGGGTACTCCTCATTAAATATTTATCAAGAATCTCGTAATTTCAAAGCTGGCAGGTGAACTGCAAACTATGTTTATCCTGTTACGCACAGTGGTACCACTTTACTCATCCCTGACAGAACTGTTACTTGTATTATTCAAGTTTTAAATTACAAATTCATTCCTAAATTGCAGTAAAATGCAACCAACTTATTATTAACATCCCTTAGCTCAATAATAAGTAAAGAAAATACCAACAGATTGTTAAATGAAAAAACAGTTGTAGGTTTCACTAAATTCCACCTCTAGTAAGCCTAAATTTATCTCACGCAACTTCAAACATACTCTTCAAACCTGCTGGTTAATAAACACTTTTTGTCAAGTAAGATCAACTTAAGACACTAACGTCCTCTCTTCTTCTTCTTCTTTTTCTTCTTCTTTCCAGTTGCTCCATCTCCATCCCCATCTCCATCTAGGAAAAGGGCATTTCAAGTACATATTTATTTAAACCTCATAAGCAGAGGAACAAAGCAAGCACAAGCAGACAAGTACACACACACACACACACAAAGCATCTTAAATAGGATATAATAAAACTGACCCAATATTCTTAGAAAAGAATTCTGAATATTGCTAATGTATCAGAATTTGACTTGTGTAAACAAAAGCACTAAGGAAACTTTACTTTGACTTACTCTAATAAAAGAATTGTTGAATAAGATATTCTTAAGAATAAAAAATGTGTTACCACTTTTTCAGAAGCTAGGAAAAAGAACTAGTGTTAGTTTAATACCAATAATAATGACTGTGTGACTTTACCTAAAATAATACTAGTTTGCTTACGTATGCTTTGTGGTTCAACACTTGCATTTCATGATCTCATGTGATCCTCAAAGCAATTTTATGAGGTAAAACAAGGAATGTTTAAGGGACATGCCCAAGAAAATCCCAACTAGTAAATGGCAGAACCAGACCAAGAATATGTTGCCTGATTACTAATCAGGGAGGAGTATTTGGGGTGTCATATTTTAAAATATCTTTTCCTGCATAGTTATTATTAGAGAAGAAGAGTTCTCCTTCTGGATCAAATTATATGCAAAAATCAGAGGGCATATATGCTTTTCCTAGGTTCACAGTTCTCAGATTCTCAAAAGAACCTGATGCCCAAAAATGGGGATTAAGAACTGTTTCAAAAAATAGTTTGCAAGGGGCACCTGGGTGACTCAGTCGGTTAAGTGTCCAACTCTTGATCTCAGCTCAGGTCTTGATCTCAGGGTCATAAGTTCAAGCCAAAGTTGACAAAAGAGTACCCAAAATAGCCAGTATCTGCCTGTCACTTTTTTTTAAAAGAGATTCTATTTATTTATTTGAGCAAGAGACAGAGAGAGCATGAGTGAGGTGAGGGGTAGAGGGTGAAGGACAAGCAAACTCCCCGCTGAGCCCATGGAGCCAGACGTGGGGATCGATCCCAGGACCCTGAGACCATGACCTGAGCCGAAGTCAGATGCTTAGGTGACTAAGCCACCCAGGCACCCCTGCCTGTCAGTTTTTATAACAATCTTTTATGAAGTCCATACCATACTCTTGAACTTGGAGAAAAGATAAAGAATGCTATTATGGCCAAGACTAAATAAATAGTGACTTAAAACATTTTTTAAAAAAGGATAAAAAATAGACTGAAGGGTCTGAATTTCTAAAAACACTGCTCAATAAATTTCAACAATCATGAAGCACACCAACCTACCCACAAATCACACTGCTATGAAATAGGGATGAATAGGAAGCTGTGGCAGACAATTAGAAGTTGACAGTTTAATAGTATGTTCACCATACAGTCTTTTAAATGTTTCACATAGTGGCAGTAACTCATGGCTAGCATCAGTAATTTTAGATCATGAAATCCACACCCATAAAACAATGTCAAATGACTGCTTACATTTTCTAATCAAAGAGCTCCTCCCTTTTTACTCCCAGATTGATAAGCAGGAGCCATAAAAGAAATCTTCTCACCACTATATTCTAATTATCACACCAAATTACAACCTTTTTTAATTTTTACAAAATGATTAGGGGCTTACAATGACCCCTACTTGTCTGTGAGCTCCTTAAAGATTACATACCATTTCCTAAATTAAGACACAGGACTAAGCATGTGATAAATATTCACTCTATTCAACAAATGAATATTCTTTTAGTTTATTTTATCCTACTTTTTTTCACCTAAATGAGAAACAGGAAACAGTAGTTGAGCAAAGAGGGAGGTAACATGGGGCGCCTGGGTGGCTCAGTCATTAAGCGTCTGCCTTCGGCTCAGGTCATGATCCCAGGGTCCTGGGATTGAGCCCTGCATCAGGCTCGCTGCTCGGCGGGAAGCCTGCTTCTCCCTCTCCCACTCCCCCTGCTTGTGTTCCCTCTCTCGCTGTGTCTCTGTCAAATAAATAAATAAAATCTTAAAAAAAAAAAAAAAAAAAAGAGGGAGGTAACATGATATAGGGCTTTAATGGACTGAATGATAGGAAACTGCCAATATTTGATAATTTTTTACTTACGAAATTGCAATTTTTTTTATTATTATTTTTTTGAGAGCAAGAGGAAGGAAGAAAGGGAGGGAGGGAGGGAGAAAGAGAGAGGGAGAGAGAGAATCCCAAACAAGCTCCACATTCAGCACAGAGCCCAACACGGGGCTTGATCTCACAACCCTGAGATCATTTCCTGAGCCAAAAATCAAGAGTCAGACACTCAACCCACTGTGCTACCCAGGCACCCCTCATTTTTTTTTTTTAAGATTTTCATTTTTATTTTTAAGTAACCTCTGCACCCAATGTGGGGCTTGAACTCACAACCCTGATATCAAGAGTTGCATGCTCTATCAATTGAGCCAGCCAGATGCCCACAAAATTGCAATTTATGTTCAGTCTTATGAATTGGGTACAGGAAACACAGGAACACAGTGGAAACACACAAATATGACTGACTTACTCATTATTGGTTTCTAGATTCAAAAGCCCAAAACACAACTTTCAATTTCCTCATGTGTCATATAATCTAATTCACATATTCTGCACTACAATTTTAATAGTAACCTTCATTCATTCAATCAATGTTGCTGAGTTCTTAAGTGACAGGTAATAGGGGCAGAATAGCAAACAGTCTTTACTCTGGAAGAACATTCAATGCCTAGCATACTGCTACATACACTAGATCCAACCTAAAACAAATGCTTCAGGATGTATAACCAGTTTTAGGGGCACCTGGGTGGCTCAGTCGGTTAAGCGTCTGCCTTCGGCTCAGGTCATGATCCCAGGGTCCTGGGACTGAGCCCCACATAGGGCTCCCTGCTCGGCAGGCAGTCTGCTTCTCCCTCTCCCTCTGCGCCCCTGCCCTGCCCTTGTGCACAGGAGCACAAGCGCTCTCTCTAAAATAAGTAAATAAAATCTTGAAAGAAATTTATAACAAGTTTTATTTACTTATTTTCTTAAGATTTTATTTGTCAGAGAGAGAGAGAACACAAGCAGGGAGAGCAGCAGGCAGAGGCAGAAGCAGACTCCCCATTGAGCAGGGAGCCCGATGCGGACTCCACTCCAGGACCCTAGTCATGACCTGAGCCAAAGGCAGTTGCTTAACCAACTGAGCCACCCAGGCGCCCCTAACCAGTTTCAAATACATACTAAAAATCCTGCCAGCTGTGTGACCTTGGGCAAATTATTTAGCCTCTCTCTCCCACGGTCTCTTCATCTTTTAAATGAGAGAAAATGAAGCTCTTCCTTTGATACTCAATCATCCTTCTGAGGCTAGTTACTTTATCCAGTGTTCAAGGTCTGTATTCAGTATAGGATAATAGCTGCTGTTTATTGAACTCTTGTGCAAGTTAGTAGTAAAGCCTGGATCCAAATACAAACTATATATGCTTATACTCCCATGCATTATACCGTGCCACAATTTATGTTTTTATAAGTCTTTCTTTCACAGCATCCCAGGATATTCTTAACAGGCAGAGGCTGTTCGTATCTATTTCTGTATTAGCCCTATATCCAAATCAAGTAATATTTGCTGAATGAAAATTGGACATCTATATGCAAGAAAAAAAAGGAATCTCAGTTCTTACCTTGCACTATATACAAAAATTAACTCTAAATGGATATATAAAACTTCTTGAAGAGAATATAAGAAAAAATCTTCATGACCCTACAGACAGCAAAGAAATCTCCTTTGCTGTCAGACAGCAATTATTTAACTTTTTGGATAACACGCAAAAAACATGACCCATGAAGAAATAAAATAAATGGAACTTCATCAAAATTAAAATCTTTTCTGCTGCAAACAATACCAGCATGAAAGAAAATATTGGTAAAACATATATCAGATAAAGAACTTATATCAAGAATAAAGAACCACTACAACTCAGTATGACCACAAATAGCCCAACTGAAAAATGGACAAAAGATATGAACAAACATTTCACCAAAGAAATATAAAAGGCAAAAACATGAAAAGATGTTCAACATCATCAGTCATTAGGGAAATGCAAATTAAAACCACAATGACATCCCACTGCACACCTGTTAGAAAAGCTAATTTAAAAATTAACAATACCAAGTGCTTAAGAGATACAAAGGACCTGGAACTCTCAACCAGTGCTGACGGGAAAGCAAAATGATACAGCTACTCTGAAAAACAGTTTGATAGTTTCTTGTAAGATTAAACATACACTTCCCATATGACCAGCAACACTACTCCTAGGTACTCACCCAGGAGAAATGAAAACTTATGCCCACACAAAGACTTGTATGCAAATGTTGTTTTTATTCATAACACAAAAACTAGAAACAACCTGAATATCCATCAACTACTAAATAGGTAAACAAATTTGGAATACTACTCAGCAATAAAATGTAATCAATTACTGATACATATGCAGCTGGATGACTCTCAAAAGTATCACGCTAAGGCAAATAAGCCAAAAAAAGCTGCACACTATAATAATTCCATTTATATGATATTGTAGAAAAAGCTACGTAACAGAAAATATATCAATGGCTGTGTGGGATCAGGGTGTGGAGCAAGAGAATGGACTACAAAAGGGTAAAAGGGAACTTTTTTGTGGAGATGGAAATGTTAAATGAAAATGGTTTTTATCCTGGTTGTGGTTACACAAATGCACATGTTCATCAACTCACCAAACTATATACTTATAAAGGGTGAATATATAGAATGTACAATATCATGAGTAAACCTAATATAAACGATGGACTTGGCATAATAATGATGTGTCAATGTAGGTTCATCCATTGTCACAAATGCACCACTCCAGTGGGGGATGTTGATTATGGGAGAGGCTATGCATGTGTGGTGGTAGGGACTATATGGGAAATCTCTATACCTTCTGCTTAATTTTGCTGTGAACCTAAGTAAAACTGTTCTAAGACATAAAGTCTGTTTTTGAAAATAGTGAATATAGTCCTGGGCAATCTATACATTAATAAATTTGACTTAAAACTTTATCAAATTACTTCTAGCACAATGCTAAATGCCCACAGGATTAACTTTTCATACTCCAGTTTCAAATTAAACACATCTAAAATTAACTCAATACCTTCTTCTTTGCTACACTCCCTCCCCCAATCTCTTAACCCACTCTCCCTCTCTACTTCACAATTTCAGTGAACAGCACCAATATTCTGTCACAAAATTCAAATCACTAGGGTCTACCTATGCCTCTCCTTCCTTCTCCCCTGATTTAAAGTCTTTTAAGTCCTTTGAATTCTGCTTCCACAACCACTATTCCATTAGATCCTTCCCTTCCATCCTCATTTAAGCCCACCTATTTAAAGATATTTATTTGAGAGAGAGAGAGAGAGCTTGCAGGCATGCACGGGGGTGGAGGGGGATAGGGGAAGCAAAGCCTGACATGGGGCTCAATCTCAGGACTCTAAGATCATTACCTGAGCTGAAATCAAGAGTTGGAAGCTCAACCAAGCCACCCAGGTGCCCCCCACCAATTTAAATAATCATTACCACATACTTGGGCTGTTAAGTGCCCTCCAAAATGATCTCCAAGCTTTTCCTGAATGTTTCCTCTTTTCTAACAACCCTGCATATATATGAGGACTAAATTATATTTTATAACAGTCTTCTCTCTTTTTAACATTTTCTTTTTTAAGTAAACTCTATGCCTAATGTGAGGTTTGAATTCCTGACCCCGAGATCAAGAGTCATACGCTCTACCAACTGAGCTAGCCAGGCACCCCTACAACTTTCTTTTAAAAATGCTCCAAGGTTCCTTCAACAAATCATATCATATGGCCAGTATGCACTATTCACTACACTTGGAATACATTCTCGGCATTGTCCTACCCCAAAGTGGTCTCTTCTGTTTGGTTTTATTCCAGTCCCATTCCTTCCAAAGAGCCTTCCTTCAGCACTCAGCCCGCAATTCCACCTCCAAATTTCAATAAACTTTATTGCAGGTACTGGTATATCTTTTTTTTTTTAAGATTTTTATTTGTCAGAGAGAGAGAGAGCACAAGCAGGGGGAGCAGCAGGAGAGGTAGAAGCAGGCTCCTCACTGAGCAAGGAGCCTGATGTGGGACTTGATCCCAGAACCCTGGGATCATGACCTGATCGAAGGCAGACGCTTAACGACTGCGCCACCCAGGTGTCCCGGTACTGGTGTATCTTTTCCTCCCTTTGTTTTGTCCCTCTACCCCACCACCAGTTTTCCTTTAGAACAAAGATTCTGAAATACTAACCTTCCATCTTCTCAAAGAACTCTCATAACAGATTAGTATGTACTGATTGATACTGATTTTTGATGGAAATTAGGAAAATAACTCAATTGGAGAAAACCAACAGTCCTACAATCATCTTTAAAACATTGATGATTTCCAATCTGACAAATTTTCTCCTTCAATGTCAAGAGATTCATACAACTTCATAGAAGAGCAATGGAACAAAGAACACTCTTCAAGATTAAAACTGTTATACTCTACACAGTAGGTCCACAGCAATCTATTATATAAGCTTGAGTTTACAAGCCCCTTTCTTGCTAAGAGCTCAAAATATGTTCATAATTTGAAGCACAAACCAAGGTAAAATGGACAAAATGTTTGCTTAAGGAAAAGCTAACTATTCTCTTGAACCCTGGCACTTTTTCCACCAAATTTTGACTCTAAGCTCCTTGAGGGCAGAGCGCTTATGTTTCTAAAGGAGAAACAACTACTCTGCATTATCCTAACATGACAAAGTACAGCAGGTATTTTTTGCTAAGGACTAGAAGACACAAGCCCAAGTTGGCAGTGGTTAAGGAAGAGCAGTAGGCTGCAATAGTAGACAATTGAGAATGGGAAAGCCCATCACCCCTTCTACCAAAAGGGACTATAGAATAGCAAATATTCCCTCCACTGTCTTACTGACAGCATCAATTTCCAGAATTTCAAGATTTACTATCTTTAAGAAATCTTATAGGACCAACATACTACAAGCAGCTAGGGTCAGGGAATAGAGTAAGACTCTGTTATATAGAAGGACTCCAATATACTCCTTGAGAATAGAAGGAGCTTTTGTACAGAGTAAAAGGAACAGACTTCAAATCAGGTTCTCGGTTTGAAACTTTGGCTCCACTCTACACATACTAGTTGTGTCACATTGGGCAAATGACATAATAACTATCATTTCCTGAGAAGAGCACCTACTTTGCTAGGTTTTGTGACGGTAAAATGAGAATGCATGTGAAAGTATCCTAGGACAGTGCCTTGTATATATTAGTTGTTCAATAAATGTTAAATAAACAGTCCTTCAATTTCTTTTTGTTTTTTTTTTTAAGATTTTATTTATTTGAGAGAGAGTGAGAGAGAGAGAGCACAAGCAGGGGGAGCAGCAGAGGGAGCAGGAGAAGCAGGTTCTCCACTGAGCAGGACGCAGGTGCAATGTGGGGCTAGATCACAGGACTCTGGGATCATGACCCTAGCCAAAGGCAGATGCTTAACCAACTGAGCCACCCAGGTGCCCCAGCAGTCCTTCAATTTCATCTTAATACCCCTCTTGGCATTTTACCAAGTACATTTTTAAAAAGTTGAGATCTGTGTAATTTGAGCGGTCATTCAACCTAACCAACTTTTTAAGAATTGCTAATAAATACCTTTTCGTTTTTATCTGTGACATTGAGGCTTTAATGTTAATTAAAACACCAGAGAACCATAAACTATATGGACAAAGAAGTAGATTTTGTTTAAAGAATGTCATATCTTCTTCCTTTTCCAACCACAAAAATCAAATTTACCATTTACCTTCATCGTCATCATCTCTTTCTTTCTCTTCCAATGCTTGCCTTTCCAATTGTCTTGCTACCTCATCAACTGAGGCTCCTGTTTCTTTATCAGGTTCCTGTTGCCCTGCTGATCAAATATAACATAAATCAAATCTAATAAAGATACTTTCCAACTAGAATATGTTCTAAGGATCCTGGAGAACACACAAGTCCTTTCCTGCCTGATAACTATTTGTGAAACAAAAACAGAAACATTATTATGAACATAACAGAATTTATTTAATGACAAAAATCCCCCACATCTAAGTAGCACTGTTCATTCAACAAAATATCCATTACACCTTCTCTGTGCTAGCAACTAAAGGATAAACAAAAATGTGAGTTGGTCCGTATCCGTAAGTTGTCTCACTTTTAAAGTATTTAACAATTAGACTACTACAACAAACACTTTATTAAACAAACAGGTACTTAAGATAGATAATAAATGCTGAAGGTCTTAGTAAGAGGAGGATTTCAATGGGACATTGGGAACTTCAAGTCTTCATGAGAAATAAGTCATCAAGCTAGGCTGGGTAAAATCAAAATAAATAGGAAAAGATAATTCCATTACTAAAAAACAAAATTCTTGAGCAGCTAAGCACAATACCAGCTTCCCCCTCCACCCAAGTGAATGCAATCTAACTGTAGAAGCAATAGGTGTGTGTAGAAAGAAATAGTATTACCAGTGAGCACATATTGAAGTGATATTCTGGCTACTGTAGAGGATTCATATTGAGAGATACAACCGTTAAAAATGTATTAGGGGCATCTGAAAGGACAAACTGAAGAGTCTGAAAGCCAGGAACAGCCACCAGCCTATGTCCTGGGATTAAATTTTCTCTGAAAGTGTCCCAGCACCCACAACTTTCCCTTTTCAACTCCCATTTAATCAATATTTCAGAAAGATATTAACCCTTTCCAACCTCTCTCAACTTCACCTTCATCACTTACAGCCTCTCCATTTGTCTCTCAATCTTTGTGCGGCTGATTCTAAAAACAGGTACAAACATTGTTTTCCTAAAAGGAAGGACCACGTACAACAAAAAACACTGACTTCTCAAAAATTTAAGTTCCTAACTCATAATGTAATCCAAGTGTAAACTTGCAGCCTTACCAGTGGATTTAGAGAAGTTCCGTTCCAACCCATAAAATATTCTATCCGAACTGCCTGCAAAAAGCGTAATTCAGGCGTAAAAAGCCCTGAAGCTTGACGATGCTATGGCTTTAGGCAGGTGAAAATTCGCAGCACTACCACGTATTCTGCAATTACTACTCAGTGACACGACCGCGTGGGCATACACACATATACACACACCTCGAAAGTGCAGCCGGCAACAAAAATCCCTCTGTAAACCGGGAAGGTGGAGGGAGGTGCGGTCAAGGCACTGAGACTTGCCCACTCCACTCCCATCCTTGAAAATATGTTCCAGGTACCTCCAGCAAAGCGGTGACAGTGTGGGTCAGAACCAGATTTTTGAGGAGGGCAAACCGCGAGGAGGGTGGCAGGGTTGAGCCCTGTGCACAGCTTCGAGTCCGTTGCACGATCTGTGTGGGAGCTCAGTTCCAGCACGTCTAAGGGCTCAGGCCCAGCAACCCCAGAACTACCTCACAAGCTGAGGCACCCTTTTCACCCCACCCCACCCCCAACACCTCCCTAGTGCCACAGAAAGAAAAGCCGCCTCTTCCCGAGACTGGAAATCTGTAGCCTGGTTTTGACACACACCGTCCTGGGAATCAGTCCAGTGCAGTGTTCGAGTCCCCAGTTTCTGTCACCCCCGCCCGGCCTGGGCCCAGCCGTTCGACCCTCCCCGGCGGGGGCTGGGAACACATAAAACTCCTTTACCTGTGGCAGCCCCTTTACTCTTCTTCTTCTTCCGTCTTTTTTTCTTGGCTGCTTCCTCAGCTGTAGAGGCAGCTCCCTCTTCTCTGTCGTCTGGATCCAGGTCGCCATTCAGGTGGCTCCCGGAGGACGCTGCCTCCTCCACGCCCGCCATGTTGCCCGAGAGAGCGCGCGAGAGAGTGAGACAGAGCGGCGAGGGCCCGCTCCTTCTTCACCCACCTACACCAGCGACGCCGGAAGCTGCTCTCGATGGTACGGGCGCAGGGAATGCTGGGATGTCGGAGGACTCGTCTGCGCGGGTCGCGCGCGAAAGGGAGCGGGGCTGCGGTCGGCATGCGCGCAAGGCTGTAGAGTCTGAAGCGCGGCCGGGGCCATGAGTGACTCGTTTTTTGTCCCGCGCCTTGGGCGTTTCCTGGGCAGATATGCTGGCGTTGGGTCAAGTTGAATGCCAGTTATTGCCCTGTGGCCAGGCCCAGCCCGCAAGAGAGAGGGGCGTCTCTGGTGGAGCCGCAAAGTTTTATATTCGCGATAATATGAAGCGTACCGGAAGCGAGGAGAGGGCCCCCAAAATGTGTTCGCTTGTACCCACTCCTTTTTTATGACTCGAAAGGACTGCGTTGTTTTTCACAATTACAGTTCACGGCGAGGCTGTCCAGGCACTTAAGGAGATGAACCTGCAAAAGAGACTTAAGAGGCAGTCAGCACGAGCTTCTTGGTAGAGAAGGCAAGGGAAGACCGCGTCTCAAGACCGAGGGAGTGATTAACTGCAGAGAACTGCTAGGTCAAGTAAGAGGACTGAAAAATGTCAGTTGTATATAGTAACATGGAAGCAATTGGTGACTTTATCAAGAGCCACTTAGGTAGAGAGATGGAAGCCGGACTCAAGGAAGTTGAGGAATGAGGAGGTGAGGAAATAGAGAATCTCCTCATCCTTCAAATTTTCTATTAAGTGCCACTCCCGCCGAGACTCCTTACTCAGCAATCTAAATCAGTCTCTGCTTTTACAACTTCTTGTTGAATTCTTAACCTTTTTTCATAGCAATTTATAATAATCTAATCTATTTGTTAGAAAAATTATTTTATGTCTATCTCCCCAACTACCTTGAGCTCCGTAAGGACAGGAACCCTGCGTATTTTGTGCTCTGTTACCAGCACCGTAGAGCATAGTCTGAGCTCAGGAAATACTCATTATATATATAGCACTTCAAAAGCTCCAAGTCCTTTATTATCTCATTTTACCCACTTTTGAGCTGAGGAAATTAGAGAGTTTTGTGAACTTGCATCAGGTCATACAGCAAGTGAATAGCAGAATCTAAACCCAGGTCATCAGGCACCAAAAGTTTAATAGTTCTGTATTCTGCCTTCCCAATTGAAATTTCAAATCAGTAAATATTTATTGATTGTAGACTCGAAGTAATTTTTCTTGATGGAAGATAAAAAAGAATGAATAGCACAAATCTGTACCCTCAAGAAACTTTAGCGTTTAATGAAATAGACATGCAAATAAATATGAATAAAAAAAGGTGCTAATAAGTCATTATTATTTTCTATTCCAAGCTAGTCTATCGCAAAGCTGAGAAATTTTAATAGTCTAAAAGATTTTCAGACTAGGGGCAAAAATGTGGCTTGTCAAACTCAGGAAAAATCAAAGCTCTCAACCTTTCGAGTTGCGAAGTTGCTGCCAGAAGTTTTTGAACATCTTTAAAAGTTAAGATCTGCCACATCAAAAATGCCTTCAAAGTTTGTTGTAAATCTTCCCAGTTCCTCTCTAAATTCTGGGAACACTTGGACTATGGCTGCTATCTCAGACCCTTTCCAGGAGACACAGGGTCCTGGAGGACGGAAACAGAACGGTAGGGTTGATAAATGAGTTTTCACAAAGGGGTGCTGGAGATATAGGTTGATCTACAGAATTATCAATGTCAAAATAAAATTTGTTCAGTAAAAAAAATACTAAAATGCAATGATAAAACAGTTTCTTTGTTGCAAAGAGATTGTACTCTACTTCCCCTTTCTTTCTTGAAAAGAGGCAAAAAAATAAAACTTTAGGGGCGCCTGGGTGGCTCAGTCATTAAGCGGCTGCTGGGTCCCCCCGCATCTGGCTCCCTGCTCTGCAGGAAGCCTGCTTCTCCTCCCACTCCCCCTGCTTGTGTTCCCTCTCTCACTGTCTCTCTCTGTCAACTAAATAAATAAAATCTTTAAAAAAAAACTTTAAGGTAGTATAAAAACAATACATATCTTAACTATGGTAATGGATATTTACTGGATGATTATTTTCCAGGACACTCCAGAGTTTGAGGTAACTAAGTAAGTACTTAAAATAATAGCCCATGACACTCCTTATTTTCATCATTTTTCTTCATTTGGTTTTCTCTACAAGAGGAAATTGAATAGGACAAAGGAATGAAAAATGTTGAAAACCTAAGAATCTAAAAGAACTAAGAATCTAAGTAAAATATATAAATACAAGGATAGGCCAGAATATTTTTTCTAGCAAACTACATGAAGTAATTTTGTCTCAGATGGTTAACTAGAGAAGCAGACAAAGACATTGTTTTCCTTAGGGAAGTACTTTTCCAATTATAAAGTCAAAGAATTATAATAAAACATTTTTTAAGATTTTATTTTTAAGTAATCTCTATACCCAATGTGGGGCTTGAACTCACAACCCCAAGATCAAGAGTCACGTGCTCTACTGACTAAGCCATCAGGTGCCCTGATATAATAAGACATTTATTATAATGTCCAGAAATTTTATTTTTTGCTGAGAAAATCTTGATTCTCAACATTTTTAGTCCCAGCCTTATTTTTTGTTTTGAAGTACTTGCTAGTGGTATGACTTTGGACAAGTCAAGTAATTTCTCCCAATTTCTGTTTCTTTATATGTGTTAACTAACATTACTGTTAGTAAGTTTCCTTATTTCTAAAATGAGTATAATAATAATACCACATAGGATATGGAAATTAAATTTCAGTATGGAGAGAAAGCACTTATGATAGCACAGTATCTTACAAAATAGTGATAAGTTTTAGCTAACATTACTGTTAGTAAGTCATACTCTTGAAAATTTTACATTCGTGTGGATCATTTGATGGCCTAGATATCCTAAGGCACACTTATGTATTACTGACCTTTGGCAATGAGTTAGCAAGAAATGTATTAAAAAAAAAAATTGGGAAAGCTTGATTGCTTAATGTTAAGGATAAGGATATTTTTTTCATATCATTATGGTTTAAAAAATGCTATAAGGGGCCGGAGTGGCCCAATCAGTTAAGTGATGCTGGGGTCCTGGGATTTAGCACCGGGTTGGCTCCCTGCTCAGTAGGGAGTCTTTTTGTCCCTTTCCGTCTGCTTCTCCCCACTGTGTGCTCTCTGTCTCTCAAATAAATAAATAAAATCTTTTTTTAAAATGCTGTATAACTCTTTAAAATGTATAGATGGTATGGCATATACATGTATATGCCATATTATGTGTGTGTGTGTATGTATAAAATCTCCATACACAGTCACATAGGGGTTAGGGCTTCAACGTGTGAATTTTGGGAGTAACAAAATTCAGATAGTAATACAGACATTGCCAAATGTCCCCTGTAGAAGGGGGCAGAGAATTAGTCCCAGTTGAGAACAACTGGCATAAAGGCGAGAAAAGATATGACGTGTTTAGAGTAAGTACTTTCTGAGGAGCAAATTGAGACCAGATTATAAAGGGCTTTTTATGTTACCTTAAAGAGGATGGTTTTTATTATAAGGCCTGGAGGTGATATGTGACAGGAATGTTTAAAGGTTATTATTTTTAAAAATGCCTAAAATAGAAGACTATAATAGACATGCCAATAACATGTCAACACAATGAATACTATGTAGCCATTAAAAGCCAGTAAAAGGATATGCATGTAGATTATATGGATAAATTTAAATGTTTATATAATACAGAGATTTTCAAGCTAGCTAAAGATTACTGTGATGGCAGTCTAAATTCTAGAGCAGTGGTTCCCATCCAGTACACTGTTTCTCTTTTTTTTTTAAGTAAAAATTTTTTTTATTATATTATGTTAATCACCATACATTACATCATTAGTTTTTGATGTAGCGTTCCATGATTCATTGTTTGCGTATAACACCCAGTGCTCCGTGCAGAACGTGCCCTCTTTAATACCCATCACCAGGCTAACCCATCCCCCCACCCCAGTACACTGTTTCATTTAAAACGTCAAATATATTTAAAGAACTGTTTTCTTTTTTTCTTTTTTTAAAGATTTTATTTATTTATTTGACAGAGAGAGACACAGCGAGAGAGGGAACACAAGCAGGGGGAGTGGGAGAGGGAGAAGCAGGCTCCATGCAGAGCAGGGAGCCCGATGTGGGTCTCGATCCCAGGACCTGGGATCATGACCTGAGCCGAAGGCAGACGCTTAACCGACTGAGCCACCCAGGCGCCCAAAGAACTGTTTTCTATGAGAGTATGGTACTTTCTATTTTTTGAAGTCGAAAATTCTTTTAAAATTATTATGAAATGATAGTGAAAGTAGATGATGTTGGGTTATGGGGCCTGACAAAAATTTTTTTAAAAAGTCATACTATGTCAATTATCAAAACCATTTTATAAACTTTTCTGAACAGTGAAATCCCTGTCTGATGGCCTCTATTCTAAAGAAAGAATTGGAAATGACAGAGCCTCATAGTAGGGGAGACTTGCTAAGATGTTATTGTTCATAACAGTAATGATCAGAACTTATATGAAGGCTGTTGGGGGGCTAGAGAGGAGAGGTTGGAGTGCAGAAACATTTTTAACATAGTAAGAGAACTTAATGGTCTATTAAATGTGGAGAGGTAGGAGTTGAGGATGACACCCAGGTTTCTGGCTTCGGTTCCTGGGTGCATAGTGGTACCACTCCCTGAGATAGGGAATAAAGGAGGAGGAGTGGGTTTTGTAGGAGTTTGAGGGGAAGATAAGGTTTGGGCATTTTAAGTTTGAGATGCCTGCAGGGCATCCAGGCAAGATATCTAGTAGTCAGTTAGAAATATGGGTCCAAAGATATAGACATGTGAGTTATTAGGGCTTGGGTATGGTAGAAGGCTTGTGAATATGGTAGTTCAGGGAGAAGAGAAAAGGGCCCCAAACAACACAACCCAGAAGGACACTAACATTTGGGGATTTTGTTTGCTTACAATGAGAGTGGGAAATTCTGTTAAGAAAACTACAGAGGAATAATAGGACAAGAAGGAGAAAATGCTTTAGAGAATAATCACATGGAAGTAAGGAGAGAAGAAAGTTTTACAGAACAAAAGTTTGGTCAGTTCTATCATCTGCTGAAGAAAGATCAGGTAGAATGAAGCCTCAAACTAAGCCATTGATTTTAGCCATCAGGAGGCTAATGGTAACTTTGAGAGCAATTTTGTTAGCACCAAGGGGTGCCTGGGTGGCTCAGTTGTTAAGCGTCTGCCTTCGGCTCAGGTCATGATTCCCAGGGTCCTGGGATTGAGTCCCACATCAGGCTCCCTGCTCGGTGGGAAGCCTGCTTCTCCCTCTCCCACTCCCCCTGCTTATGTTCTGTCTTTCTCTGTCAAATAAATAAATAAGCTCTTTAAAATAAAAAAAAAAAAAAAAGCACCAAAAAGGGATCCTCACAAGAAGTTGGGATGCACTATCTCAAATCTATTTTATCAATGACTCTTGCAGTGCTTCCCTCTTTTGTTCACCTGGAGAGAGCCTTTCTTTGAAATTAAATATGGCTCTTTTTTTTTTTTTTTTTTTTAAAGAAAGGGAGAGAGAGGAGAGAGAGCAGCAGGGGGAGGGGCAGACGGAGAGGGAGAGAGAGAATCTTAAGCAAGCTCCATGCCCAGTGCAGAGCCCAGTGTGGGGCTCAGTCTCACGACCCTGAATGACCTGAGCCAAAATCAAGTCAGATGCTTAACAGACTGAGCCACCCAGGCACCCCTAAATGTGGCCCTTTTGCCACATGCTTTTCTATAATCCTTTCCCTACTTTAGTCCTGTCCAACAACATCCTAAGTTACCTTTTATTTTTCAATATGTTATTACTTCTTTTTGTAACTAGAGAATAGTTAGATACTTAATAATAGAACTTCTTTACTTTCCCCATACTCTCTTGGTAGCATCCATGTATTAAGGCTGGACTTTGGGAAAAACATATATGGTTGCAAGCAATATTCCTATGGCCGACATGTCAGGAGTATCATTACCCACATGGAAGTTTCAAGTGTTTATTAGTCAGGGATACATAGGAATCAATATTAAGAGTTCCTAAAAGAAAGATAAGAACAACATGAAATACTTGAGACAAATGACAGTACCATTCATAGGCTCCCTCTTCCCATCTCTCCTGATAGTGGTTCCCCACTGTTTATTAAAGAATGAGGGTTGGGGTGCCTAGGTGGCTTAGTTGGTTGAGCATCTGCCTCTTGATCTTAGCTCAGGTCTTGATTTCGGGGTCATGAGTTCAAGCCCTGCATGGAGCCTACTTAAAAAAAAAAAAAAAGATGAGGGTTATTTTTGGTGTTAAAGGTTGAGTAGGCTGAGTTGAACTGGGAATAAATTGGGAATGAGGTGCTGAGTTGAACTCGTAATATATTGTGAATGAGGTTGTAATATGGAGAAGGATTAGACAGGTTCTGAAACTTTTGGTCTCCCCAGGAAACTTTCACACTTGAAAAATTATGGAGGACCCAACAGATTTTTTGTTTATATGATGAAATTCATATGTTGAAAACTAACTCCAATGTGATGGTATTTGAAGGTGGAGCTTCTGGGAGGTGATTAGGTCATGAGAAGAGAGCCCTTATGATTAGGATTAGTATTCTTATAAAAGAGGCTCCACAGAGATCCCTTGTCCCTTCCACATATGACGATTCAGGCATCTATGAACCAGGAAGCTGGACCTCACCAGACAATGCATCAGACAACTTGATATTGTCTTACAGTTACTGAGGTTTGGTTGACTTTGGCTTTGTTTTTTTGTTTTTATTTTTTCTCTTTTGCTTCAGTTTGGATGGTTCAAGGCCACTTATCATTTCTTTTACAGTGTCTAATTCCTGTCAAAACTATCCAGTTAATTTTTCATTTCGGATATCATATTTTTCAATTCTAGAATTTCCATTTTGCCCTTTTTTATAGTGTCGATTTCTCTATTAAGATTTTCTATTTGTTGGGGCACCTGGGTGGCTTAGTCGTTAAGTGTCTGCCTTAGGCTCAGGTCATGATCCCAGGGTTCTGGGATCAGGCTCCCTGCTCAGCGGGAAGCCTGCTTCTCCCTCTCCCACTCCCCCTGCTTGTGTTCCCTCTCTCGCTGTGTCTCTCTTTGACAAATAAATAAATAAAATCTTTAAAAAAATAAAAGATTTTGTATTTGTTATCTTATTACATTTATGTATTCCTTTAAATATTTAAACACATAATAGCTGCTTTAAGGTTCTCATCCCCTATTTTCATCATCTCTCTCATTTCTGAGTTTACAACTTTTTCTCCTCATTAAGAGTCACATTTTCCAATTCTTCTCATGTCTAGTAATTTGTTGTCTTATGCTGGCCACTACAGACACTACTCTGAGTGACTTTTATTCTCTTTCATAATAGAGTATTGAATATTATTAAAATGGTTAATTTAGTTGCATCTCGGGGCACCTGGGTGGCTCAGTCGATTAAATATCTGCCTTGGGCTCAGGTCATGATCCCAGGGTCCTGGGATCAAGACCCACATCGGGCCCCCTGCTCAGGGAGGGAGGCTTCTCCCTCTGCCCTCAACCCCCCTCATTCTCTTTCTCTCTCTCTCGATGTCTCTCTCTCAAATAAATAAAATCTTTAAAAAAATTTACTTGCATCTTGGTGTGATACTTTCAAGGTTTGTTTTTAAACTTTTTTAAGACAGAGCTACAGTACCTTACTCTAGGGTACACTCTTTTTTTTTTTTTTTTAAGATTTTATTTATTTATTTGACAGAGAGAGAGAGTACAAACAGGGGGAGTGGCAGGCAGAGGGAGAGGGGGAAGCAAGGAGCCTGATGTGGGACTCGATCCCAAGATGCTCAGATCATGGCCCAAGCTGAAGGCAGCCGCTTAACCAACTGAGCCACCCAGGTGCCCCTAGAGTACCACTCTTTAATATGAAATCTGCTAACCATGTATGACTATTAAATAATTGGAATGTGACTAGTCCAAATTGAAGTAGTGTGCTGTAAATAAAAAATGAACACTGAATTTCAAAGACTTAGTGTGAAAAAGAGACTGTAAACTATCTCATTAATAATCTTCCAAGTTGATGGGGTGCCTGGCTGGCTCAATTGGTAGAGTGTGACTCTTGATCTTGGGTTCTGAGTTCGAGCCCCACGTTGGGTGTAGAGATTACTTAAAAAATAAAATCTTTAAAAAAATCTTCTTTGTTGGAAAAAAATAATCTCCTATGTTGGTTACATGTTGAAAGGATAACTTTTTAGATATTTTGGGTAAAATAAAATATTTTATTAATATTAATGTTGTCTGTTTAGTTTTACTTTTTTTCCCAAGAGGTTACTAGAAAATTTTAAATAACATTTGTGTCATTATTTTCTCTTGAATAGGGCTATTGTATTGCTAGATTAACCCTGTTCATAAAACCTGGACTTTCTGGGATATCTGCTAAATTTCTGGGGTAGTTAATTAAATCTTTCCACTGTGGTTAGGTGGAACACCAACATCTCCCATCCCTGTTCAATCTCTGATCATTGTTCAGCCCATAGCTTCTCTGTAGTTGTTCTCTTCCTAACAGTTGTTCTTTGTCTTGTGGAGTCTTTTCCTGTGCAGATTTCTCTGTGCAGCTTCCTTCTCACTGATACCTGATCTCCATCTCCATGGTTCAGATACACCACTATGCTTTATTTGGCCTTTCCCAGTGGAAAGTGCCCCCAGGCAAAAAGCCATTGGGGGGCACAAAGCCATTGTAATCATGAAGTTTCTTCATTTATTCCTCTTGGGTTCGGGATAACAGTTCTATGTTTCCTACTGATGAATATCTAAAAACAGTTATTTATTTTGCCCAGTTTGATAGTTGATTATGGTGGAAAATCTTGTGTCCAGTATCAGTTACTCTATCATGATTGAAAGTAGAATTCTTATGATCTTTCACTTCCATGTTGTACTTTTTCCTTAAATGTCTGATGGGTGTTGCTTGCCTGTTAATATTTTACAATGATGCAGTGGAAGAACTGTGATGTCTGTGTTGGTGGGGAGGGCTTTGTCCACTGGGAAGTTTTGCTTTAATGTGAATGGATGAAAAGTCAGTAGACATTAGATGCCTGTAATGGACACTGTTGGCAGCCTCCTTAGAATTCATTTTAGTTTTTCCCTTGCTAACTTAATCCTGCCTTAGTTCAGTTGTCCACTCTTCTCTGCCTAACCATGTGCCTCACCAGATGAATGTATCCTCAAGGGTACATCCTGATTGGGCTAGGCTAATACACAACAATTCCAATCATTCCCAGTGATTTGTTTAGCAAAGACATTTGTTGGCAATTTTGGTCAATGAGACATGAAGAAAAATCATTGAGTGGTAGAAGATATTTGCAAATGATATATTCAATAAGGGGTTAATATCCAAAATATATGAAGAACTTATAGAATTCAACATCTAAAGAACAATCAATCCAATTTAGAAATGTGCAGAGGACCTGCATAGACATTTTTCCAAAGGAGACATACAGATGATCAACAGACACATAGAAAGATGCTTAACATGACTAATCATCAGGCAAATGCAAATCAAGACCACAGTGAAATGTCACCTTATACCTATCAGAATGGCTAAAATAAAAAGCACAAGAAATAACAAGTGTTGATGAGGATGTGGAGAAAAAGGAACTCTCCTGCACTACCAATGGGAATGTAAATTGATACAGCCACTGTGGAAAACAGTATGGAGGTTTGTCAAAAAATTACAAATAGAAATACCATATGATCCAATAATTCCACTACTGGGTATTTACCCAGAGAAAATGAAAATACTAATTCAAAAAGATATATTCACCCTTATGTTTATTACAGTATTATTTAAAATAGCCAAGATACAGAAGCAATCTAAATGTCCATTGACATATATGTATATGTACACACACACATGCACACAGTAGAATGGCATGCAACCATAAAAAGTGTGAGATCTTACCATATGCAATAACATGGATGGACCTAGAAGATATAATACTAAGTGAAATAAATCAGACTGAGAAAAAGAAATACCATATGATTTCACTCATATGTAGACTCTAAAAAACAAAACAAATGAATAAACAAAGAGAACAAACTGAAGGTTGCCAGAGGGAAGGAGGCTGGAAGGAATGGCCAAAGTGGGTGAAGAGGAGTAGGAGATATCTCCTACAGGCTTCCAGTTATGGAATGAGTAAGTCATGGGTATAAAAGGTACAGGGGCACCTGGCTGGCTCAGTTGCTGGAGCATGCAAATCTTGATTTTGGGGTTGTATGTTCAAGCCCCACATTGGGTGTAAAGATTATTTAATGATTAAATCTTAAAAAACATTTTTTTAAAATAAAAAGTATGGCATAGGGAATATAGTCAATGATATTGTAATAGCATTGTATGGTGGCAGATGGTAGCTACACTTGTGGTAAGCATAGCATAACATATAGAGATGTTGAATCACTATGTTGTACACCTAGAACTAGTGTAACGTGTGCCAGCTATACTCAAAATTTTTTTAATAGAATTATATAGTAAATAAATAAAAATTTAAAAAAAGATAAGCAATTGAAAACTTCTGGAAAAATTTCCTGAGTTTTAAACACAAAAAGACAAAAGAAAATATAATCCCTTTTCTTCTTTTAGGGGTTTTCAAGTCTGAAAATGATCCTTGAGGATGAAATCTGAAAAACATAGAACAGAAAGATGGGATGATCCTGAGCCCTTGGTGATGTTATTCAGCTACTCTATTGGAAAACCCTAGACTAGTTACTCTACCTCCAAATATGTAAGATATTATATTTCTGTGTTGTTAAATTTCTGGTAATTAAAAATAAAGACATCCTAACTTACACAAATTCCAGAATGTAGAGGACTTGGTGCTCAGTTGGCTCTCTTAATCCAGAAATTTCAAGCTTACATTTCCAGTGACTGAGGATGACTGAGATAAAAGGCATGAATGGAATCAGCTGGTCTTGAAGTTCTGAATGGAACTCTCATATAAGGTTATTTTGGAGTCAGAACCAACAGATCTCTAATATTCTTTGGGTCTGAAAATTGCAGAAGCTGGTTGGACAAAAGTTTGATACTTTTTAAGGCACTCGGATATTTTTGAGGACCAGATCTTTGGAATTTGACATCTCTAGGTTGTTATGGGTGGAAGCTGGAACTGGCTGGGGCTCTTGGGTACTCCTTTTTAAAGAAAAGGTAATTTACATGTCATAAAATTCACCATTTTAAGGGTACAATTCTGAGGTTTTTGTATATTTCACCTGTATAATCACTGCCACTATCTAATTATAGAATATTTTTCATGTATCAATTGATAGACATTTAGGTTTTTTCTATTTTTTGGCTATTGTGAATAATGCTACTATGAACATTACTGTACAAGTTTTGATGTGGACATAAATGTTTTCATTTCTCTTGGATATATATCTAGGAGTACAATTGCTGAGACTTATGGGATAATTCTATGTTTAACATTTCAGTGAACTACCAGACTGTTTTCAAAGGCAACTGCCCCATTGTACAGTCCTACCCGCAATGTATGAGGTTTCTAATTTTTCCATATCCTTGCCATCACTTATTATTGTCTTTTTTAAATTATAGCCATCCTAATAGGTATAAAGTGGTATCTCATTTATTTTTGATTGGCAGTTAGCTAATTACTAATGATGTTGAGCATCTTTTCATGTGTTATTGGCCATTTGCATATATTCTTTGGAGAAATGTCTGTCCAAATCTTTTGTCTATTTTTAAATTGAGTCAGTAACCTTTTATCTTTTTATTGTTGAATTTAAGAGTTCTTTATATATTCTGGATACTAGACTCTTATTACATAGATGATTTGCAAATATTTTTTCCCATTCTGTGATCCATTTTGAATTGATTCTACACTGTGAAGTAGGGGTCTGATTTTATTCTTTTGCATGTAGATATCCAGTTGTCTCATTACCATGTATTGAAAAGACTATTTTTTCTTTCATCAAATTGTGTGGCACCCTTGTCAAAAATTAATTAACCATAAATATGAGGGTTCATTTCTAGACTCAATTCTAATTCATTGATCTATATATCTATACTCATGCCAGTACCACTTTTGATTACTGTAGCTTTTTTAAGTTTTGAAACTGGGAGGTGTGAGTCCTCCAGTTTTGTTCTTTTTTCAGGATGATTTTGGCTATTCTAGATTCTTGAATTTCCATATGAATTTTAGAAATGTTAGCATGTCAATCCTGTGAAAAGGACCATTGGAACTTTGATAGAGATTGCACTGAATCTATAGATCATCTGGGGAGTATTGCCATCTTAACAATATTAAGTTTCACTTATTTCTGTGCCCACCTTAATGCAACCCCACTGGCAAGGAGCTCTACTTCATCCACATTATCTCAGTACCTGTAAGTTTGCACTTCTACTCTTACAGGTTTTGTTTGTTTGTTTTTTGGTTTTGTTTTGTTTAAAGATTTTATTTATTCATTTAAGAGAGAGAGAGCTCAAGCAGGGGGAGAGGCAGAGGGAGAGGAAGAAGCAGACTCCCTGCTGAGCTGGGAGCCTGATGTGGGGCTTGATCCCAGGATCCTGGGATCATGACCTGAGCCAAAGGCAGACACTTAACCATCTGAGCCACCCAGGCGCCCCTACTCTTGTGTGTGTGGTTTTTTTTTTTTTTTAAATATCCCCTGAAGCAGCTTCTGGCTGTGAGTGCCTGCCTGAGCTGTTTAAGTTTCTCCTGAGGTGCCAATTATTGGCATGTGGGGTTTTTTTGTGCTCTGGTTCCAAAGTAGCGTAGATTTTAAGTGGTGTGCCCTACCCTATTTTTCCCATAAGCCCTATTATTTTTAGTGCACAATATTGCAGGACATGAGGTTTTTCATGAATGTATGTAACATGTTACAATGTAAATGCCTATATTTTTACATTTTAACCAAGGATTTTTGAGATATTGAATTTACTCAAAGCAGAATCTTCAGCTCAGCTACTGTGGCAGGACAGTGAGATGGAGGTGTTTAGGTAAATAGGAGTTTTGCTGTGCCTCCAATATTCATTTTAAAGGGATTCTCTGACTTCTCTTTAAAAAAGGGCTAGTCCAACCTGGGCCTCTGAATACTTTCTTTATTAATAAGAGTAATAGCTAACGATCCCCAGTCCATTGATGCTGTTATTGCTACCCAGTCCTCCACTGTGTGCTCATCCATCTTTCCACTGCAAATCCAGTAGGCCGGTTAGCTTTGGGTTAGCCAGCCCCAGACTTTCTCCTCCAGTCACGAGGGTGGTTTTCACAACCTGCTTGGTAAAATGTGTCCTCTTGGTCAGTGCTTCCCAAACCTGGGCATTTTTCAGAATCACCTGGAGGGCTTGTTCAACCACAGATTCTTGGATGCCACCCCTGGAAATTCTGCCACAGTACACATTAAGTCTGAGTGAGGATTTGCATTTCTAACAAGGTCCCAGGAGATGCTGAGGCCACTTGTCCAGGGACCACATTTTGAGTGGCATTGCTGTAAATGGCCCTGTCATCAGCAGTGTTACTTATCTTCACTAGTTCCTTCCACATCAAACCTTTTTTCTTGGCCATTGCACTGGCATAGTCATTCTCAACTGGGGGCAGTTTTGATCCCCAAGAGATATTTGGCAATGTCAGAAGACATGTTTTGTTGTCAGCACTGGGTAAGAGGGTATGCTACTGGTATCTGGTAAGTAGAGGCCAGAGATGCTGCTAAACATCCTACAAGGCACAAGGTAGCTTCTGACCACAAAGAATTATCTGGTTCAAAATGTCAGTGATGCCAAGGTTGAGAAACTCGGCAGTGACATGCTATTGCTTTGTTTGCCCACAGCATGTGATCCTTCTGATTGCATCTATGCTGAGTTGATAGCCCATGAAGTGAAGCTACAGATAAAGGAACAGTTGCATTCCCCCACACCAAAATTTTTTATATTTCATTGAAAATAAAACTTTAAAACTATGAAGTGCTTTGAAATATCACCTACAAACATGATAACTTGTCTTCAGAGTTCTAATTTCTCTTTCTTAGGTCTCTTGGCAGAATGGGAGACTTGACTGAAGCTAAATCTTTGGAAATTGGGCCCACCTATTTCTTTGATCAGGTAATAATATAGCTCAGTCTTATCAAATTATAGTTTACTTCTCTCTCTCTCTTTTTAAAGATTTTATTTATTTATTTGAGAGAGAGAATGAGCAGTGGGGAGGGGCAGAAGGAGAGAGGCCGAGGGAGAGAGAGAGAGAAGCAGACTCCTTGCTGAGCAGGAAGCCCTAAGTGGGGCTTGATCCCAGCACCCAGAGATCATGACCTGAGCTGAAGGCAGCCGTTTAACCGACTGAGCCACCCAGGTGCCCCTATAGTTACTTTTCTAAAAATAATTCACTTTGGACCAGTATTTTTCTCTGTTTTTTTTTTTTTTTTAAGATTTTATTTATTTATTTGACACAGAGAGACACAGCGAGAGAGGGAATACAAGCAGGGGGAATGGGAGAGGGAGAAGCAGGCTTCCCGCGGAGCAGGGAGCCTGATGCGGGGCTCGATCCCGGGACCCTGGGATCATGACCTGAGCCGAAGGCAGACGCTTAACGACTGAGCCACCCAGGCGCCCCCTTTTCTCTGTTTTTTAATCAGAAAATTTTCTTTCATTTTAGATGAAACCAAAAAGAAAAAAATGGGAAAAGAGAGAGTGTGAAGGCCATTTCCTCTATTTGAGACACACCTCGGCAGCTAATTATAGGTAAAATATTTGGGATTACTCTTCAGTTGCTGGGGTTACTTTACATTTTCAAAGAGTTATAAGGTGCTAAGGACCAGTGCTTCCCTACCCTGTTCCCCAATCCTCAACAAACTATATCAAGGAATTTTCCATTTCAAAGCCGACCATGAAGCCAATCAGAGAACTTTATTTTAGCCAGATGAGTGGTTAATGGAAGCATAATTGGTCCTATCTGACCAGTCACCCTGGTTTGTTTGTTTTTTTTTTTTTTTGGTTATTCCACAACAAACCCAGCCCCACTCTTGCTTTAGGGAGTTTGTCCTAGATGTTCCCTCTGCTTTCTGTGTTGTTTACTTCCTGTTCCTTTTAAGTCTTTACTTAAATATCACCAATTTGATGAGATTTTCTTGATTTTGCTATTTCAAATTTCTACCCTGTCCCACCTTTGCATTCTCTATCCCTCTTCCTGACTGTCCTCTTGCACTTAGCACTTTCCAACATTCTAAATGTCATTCCTATCTCTTTGTTTGCCCTCCCTTTCCTCATGAGAGTATCAGGTCTATAAGGGAAAAAAAAAATTTTCTTTAAGATTTTATTTATTTATTTTTATTGGAGAGAGAGAGAGAGGGAGAGAGCTTCCCCCAAGCCCCCCGGGGGGTGTGTGTGTGTGGATGGGGTGGGGAAGTGGTGCAGAGTGGGAGGGAGAGGGAAAGGGAGAGAATCCCAAGCAGACTCCATGCTGAGCACAGAGCTGTTGTGGAGCTTGATGTCACCACCCTGAGATCATGACCTGAGCTGAAACCAAGAGTCAGTCACTTAACCAACTGAGCCACCCAGGCACCCCAAGGGAAGATTTTTTCATCTACTTGACCACTTATATATCCAGTCCCAAAGCAATGCTTGGCACATAGAATGGGCTTAAGAGAGATTTGTAACTTAATAACCATAGAATTGTGTCAGTCCTCAAAGGTAAATGAAACTAGCAATTTCACAATGTTTTTACCCACTACTTACTACAGTTTCTTCACTTGGAAATTAAAATACCCCAACCTGTCTTAGAACATATATCTCAAGGTTGTATAGGGTTTAAAGCTGTCAGTTATACCAATGAATTCTTGAGCAGCAGTAACTTTGCCCCATAAGGGATATTGGCCATATCTGAGGGCATTTGGCGTTGTCATGTCTAGGGGTGTGGTGCTGTTGTTATCTATGGGCAGAGACCAGGGATGCCGCTAAACATCCTACAATGCACAGGACAGCCCCCCACAACAGAGAATTATCTAGTCCGAAATGACAGTAAGACCAGAGTTGAGAAACCCTGGTATACACTAATTTGGTAGAGTTTGTTTGTTTGTTTGTTTTGAGCCTTCTATAACTTTTCTCAAGACCACTGCACGTTGGTGTTCTCTTCAGAAGTCTATCATTTCTTCATTTCCAACTCTTTCTGCAATTCAACATAACTTGGTTATTTTGTATTCACAGTGCTTGGCTTATAATTGGCACTCAGTAAATGAGTTCAGATGGTCATATGGGCAATAAGTAGGTCTGTTTCTCATAGAGCTCTAGGGCCTTATTGGCTACCCAGCTTTCTCATTTGATGCATGTCTTAAGCATTGCTTCTGTTCGCTCTACTTAGAAACAGCCCATTGACTATCCTACTGCCGCCACTGCACCAGGAATAAAATCCACACTTTCTTTTTTTAAGATTTTATTTATTGATTTGACAGAGAGAGACACATCAGGAGTGAGAACACAAGCAGGGGGAGTGGGGGAGGGAGAAGCAGGCCTCCCGCGGAGCAGGGAGCCCGATGTGGGGCTCGATCCCAGGACCCCGGGATCATGACCAGAGCCAAAGGCAGACGCTTAATGACTGAGCCACCCAGGCGCCCCAAAATCCATACTTCTTACCATGAACTGCAAGTCCTTCTGTCATTTCCTCTCCTGCAGGCCCTCCAACCTCCTCAGGTAACACGCCATGTCACTTGCTCCCCAGCCATTATGGCCTATCTATTCCTTTAAAAACAAAGCCCATTCCTGCTTTTGGTTCTCTGCATTTACTGTACACTCTGCTTTGAACATTTTTCTGCCATATTATTTTATGCTTGGTTCTTCCTCTTTATGATTCTAGTTTCAATGCAAATGTCACCTCCTCAGAAAGGTCATCCCTGATCTCCCAATCCAAAGAAGCCAAACATACACCCCCCCATCATTTTATTAGAGTGTCTTGTTTTATTTTTATTGTCACAGTTTCCACTATCCGTACTTTTTATTTCCTTCCCTTCTCTCTCTCCTCCCTCTTCTCCCTTCATGTTTTCCTTCCTGTCTTTCCCCAGCTATAGTATAAGGTCCATGGGGGCAGAGTTATGTCTTCGTCACCATGTCTCTCCAGCTCCTAGAACTGTGCCTGATGACTATTTCTTGAATGAATGAATCATTTCTTCACATATGCGATGCCTAGAGAGGTGGGACTACTTTAAGACTGGGCCAGGTGCTAAGACCTTCATTGTTGATTATCTTTTTTTTTTTTAGTATTTTATTTATTTATTTGACAGAGAGAGAGAGATTGAGAGCCTAAGCAGGGGGAGTGGCAGGCAGAGGGAGAAGCAGGCCCCACACTGAGCAGGGAGCCCAATGCAGGGGCTTGATCCCAGGATACTGGGATCATGACCTGAGCCAAAGGCAGACATTTACCTGACTGAGCTACCCAGATGCCCTGATTGTTGATTATCTTTTGTTAAGATTGTTAAGTCTGGTTTTGAAATGGACAGTCCATTATTTGAGCCTCTGTCTGAAAAATAAACCAGACATATAAATATTATTTTTTAAGTACACATTATATTTCTTATCAACCCTCTGAAAGAGGTAGAATTATTGACCTTATTTTACATATGATAAAACTGAGGTAATTAATATATGGTAGGTGTTAATATTATTATTGTAATAAGTAGAGTTTTTATCATTTTATTTGAACAGTAGACAAATCTGACAATCATGAGTGCATATTTACAGGATGTTGCAAAGAAAATACCTTAAAATGAAGATAACACAATAGCTGGCTCATAGGGTTAGTTTTAGAGTTTGGTAAAATGATGTTTATGAAAGCAACTTTGAAAGCCATAAAGAGATATAGAAATTTAATGAGTTATTATTATAATAATATATTTAAAGTTTTCAAAAATGGGTCTTCCATCTTTTAAATATCAATGAAAATAAAAACAATGCCTGGAGATCAAAGATTTAAGATCTACATTTAGAATTCTTTTTTTTTTTAAAGATTTTATTTATTTATTGGAGAGAGAGAGTGTGAGCATGAGCAGGGAGGAAGAGCAGAGGGAGAGGGAGAAGCAGGCTCCCCGCTGAGCAGGGATCCCCATGTGGGACTCGATCCCAGGACCCTGAGATCATGACCTGAGCCAAAGACAGACACTCAACCTACTGAGTACCCAGGCGTCCCTACATTTAGAATTCTTATGCCAATTAAAATACCTTTTTATCTTAAAAAACATTCCCTTTTACTTTACATTAAATAGTTGGGAAACTAGTGTTATTTTTCAAATGATGTGAATGGAATTATTATTTAGAAGAAAAATGCAAGTGGCTCTGTAGTGCTGTTTACCATTAAAAAAAAAAACTTTATTCAGGTGAAATTCCATTGAGTGTTGACATGTTTTACCATATTGACTTGATGGAAGAAAACACTTTGAAATTATAATAACTCAGGTAGCTGTCTTAGAAATCTTTGAGCAGCTGGTTTAGAGAACATTTCAAAGGACAGCTCATTTAAAGTTAACTTTTGTTCATGCGTCTGATAGTGTAGTGAAACCAGTTTTGTTTTCTTATGCAATAGATATTTGTTGAATGAATGAGTAAAGATGGTAGCCAGATTACAGATTTTAAGGTCCTGAAAAGGGAAGGACTGTGTCTTCTTTTTTTTTTTTTAAGATTTTATTTATTTATTTGACAGAGAGAGACACAGCAAGAGAGGGAACACAAGCAGGGGGAGTGGGAGAGGGAGAAGCAGGCTTCCTGCTGAGCAGGGAGCCGGAGGTGGGGCTCAATCCCAGGACCCCGGGATCATGACCTGAGCTGAAGGCAGATGCTCAACAACTGAGCCACCCAGGAGTCCCAGGACTGTGTCTTCTTCTCTGTGTATTCTATGTAACACAGTGTCTAGACAATGTGTGCTTGATTATCCTCCTAGATTTTATTATATCAACTATCTAGAGACTATCCAGATAGCTGTGAAAGAGGGGAAATGAGGTTGCAATCTGGATATAGTTCAACGTAGAGATGACTGGGTTTGTTATGGAATGAGAGAAGGAGAGGATAAAGATATCCAAAGATAACTCCAGAACCTTTGGCCTGAGCAGTTGCAAGAATGGAATTGCTATTTATCGAAGTAAGTAAAAACTAAGGGAAGAACAGGTTTGGTGGGAAAAACCAGGAGTTCATTTTTAAACATGTTGGCTAAGTTGAGCTTGAAATGCCTATTAGATATGTTATGTAGGAAGTTGGGTGCCCAAGTCTGGAGGTCAAGTGGGAGGTCAGAATGGATATATACCTTTGTGAGTTGTCAAGGTCTAAATGATTTTTAAAGCCTTTCAGTTAGGTAAGATTACATGGGGAATATAGGTAGAGAGAAGAGAGGTGTGAGAAGGCGAAGTTGACGAGAATCCAGCAAAAGAGTTGGAGAAGGAATATCCAGTGAGGGAGGAGAAGCAAGAGACAGTGGTGTTCAGAAAACCAAATGAAGGGCACCTGGGTGGCTCAGTCGGTTAAGCATCTCCCTTCGGCTCAGGTCATGATCCCACAGTCCTGGGATGGAGTCCCATGTTGGGCTCCCTGCTCAGCAGGGAGCCTGCTTCCTCTGCCTCTGCCCCCATCCCCGCTTGTGCTCTCTCTCTCTCTCAAATAAATAAATAAAATCTTAAAAAAAAAAAAAAAAGAAAACCAAATGAAGAAAATGTTTCAAGAGTGTTCAGTTATGTCAAATGCTGCATGGAGGTTGTGTGAGTTGAAGACTGAATAGTGACCATTGGATTCAGC
Organism: Mirounga angustirostris; assembly: GCF_029215605.1. Classification (NCBI taxonomy): domain Eukaryota; kingdom Metazoa; phylum Chordata; class Mammalia; order Carnivora; family Phocidae; genus Mirounga; species Mirounga angustirostris. Next base: position 25,202,673 of record NW_026991713.1, read on the forward strand.
ATGATCAAGGATTTTGGTGACCTTAAGAGAGGCTTATCTGTGGAGAAGTGGGGACATGTAGAGTGGTTTGAAGAGAGAATAGGAACAAATATAAACAACTTTCAAAGCTTTACTTTTTCAAAGCCAAACAACTTTTACTATATACCACCTCACACCCACTGGGATGGCTATTAAAAAACAAAAACAGGGGCACCTGGGTGGCTCATTTGGTTAAGCATCTGACTCTTGATTCTGGCTCCGGTCATGATCTCAGTCAGGGTCATGAGATCAAGCCCCTCGTCGGGCTTTGGGCTCGGTGGGGACTCTGCTTGAAATTCTCTCTCTCCCTCTGCTTCCCCCCTGTTCTCTCTCTTTCTCTTTAAAATAAATAAATCTTAAAAAAAAAAAAAAAAACAGAAGGTAACAAGTGTTGACAAGGATGTGGAGAAATTGGAACCCCTGTGCACCACTGATGGGACTGTGAAATTGTGCAGTTGCTGTGGAAAATGATATGGCATTTCCTCAAAAAATTAAATATAGAATTACCATGATCCAGCAATTCCAATTCTAGAAGTGAAAGCAGGGACTTCAACACAATGTACACCCATGTTCACAGCAGCATTATCATAATGGCAAAAGGTGGAAGCAACCCAAGTCCATTGACAAATAAGTGGATAAACAAAGTATGGTACACACACAATGAAATGTTACTCAGCCTTAAGAAGGAAGGAAATTCTGACACATGCTACAACGTGGTTGAACCTTGAGGACATTATACTAAGTGAAATAAGACAGTCACAAATGAACAAATACTGTATGCTTCCTCCTACATGAAGTTCATAGAGTAGTCAAAATCACAGAGACAGGAAGTAGAATGGCGGTTACCAGGGCCTGGGGGGTAAGGGAATAGGGTATAACGGTATGGGGTGTATCATTTCTCCTCTACCCTCTCAGGGTGTCCTGCTGAGATGGATAGAAGACAGATCAGTAAGAAATAAACATACAAATTTTATCTATCAATTTTTAAACATATATGGGAGCCCTCCCAAGAATGAAGACCCAGACAATTAGACCCAAATGCTTATATACTAGGTTGGACAAAGTAATAAACTGTGAAAATGTGACAAGACAAAGGGGTTGGGATAGAGCAGTTAATCCTAGAGAAATTCTGACTTGGAAGGTAAGAGTTAGTTTAACAAAATCTGTTTGTACAGATTTTTCCTGGCCTCAACTTCCTCTCTGGTGATAGGAATGTTTCTTCCTCCTGGTATAAGGAGGGCATGCTTCACATGAGAGTTCTAGCTCCTGCTTTCAGGAAGAAAAAGGAAGGTCAGAATGCACTTCTTGCATTTGCTGTTTTTCAAGTGCCTTTAACTCAAAATAATCACTATGCCAAAGTGGCATATTTTGGGGTGGCATGCTCTGAACCTCCACAGGGGGAATGGAGAGTTAGTGTTTAATGAGTACAGAGTTTCAGTGGGGGAAGATGAAAAAGTTCTGGAGATAAATGGTAGTAATGGGTACACAACAATGTGGGTATACTTAACGCTATAGAACTATACACTTAAAATTGGTTAAAATAGTAATTTTTATGTTATGTGTATTTTATCACCATAAAAAAAGAGTTTTGCTATGAAAGGGGAAGATAAATGGTGTAGTAGTTGGCAGGGCATGTTCACCTGTATATCAGTTCTTAAAAGTTTATGGAGAAAAACACTAAAGAAATTTGTAAAAGGAGGCTGCTAATAATGCCTTTTAAGGGAGAGTCAGCTGAAGCCTTCTTCCCTTTGGTCTCTACATCCCAGATTCAAGCCCTGTGCATTTTAAAGCCCCAGAGATGGCTATGGTCAAAGACAAGGGTAATCAGCACCTGGGACATGAACTCATCAACCAAAAATGTCTGTGGGACAGGGCACCTGGGTGGCTCAGTCAGTTGGGCATCTGACTGGTTGGTTTTGGCTCAGGTCATGATCTGGGGTCCTGGGATCAAGCTCCATGTGGGGCTCTGAGCTTAGCATTGAGTGTGCTTGTCCCTCTCCCTACCCCTCTGCTCCTCCCTCCACTTGCTCAAGTGTTCTCACTCTCTCTCTCTCAAATAAATAAATAAAATCTTAAAAAAAAAAAAAGTCTGTGGGACTGGGAAGGGTCTGGGGGTGCCAAGTCATTCATTAATTTCTAGTTGTTTTGAAAAATTCCCTTAGGAAAGGATAGACTTAAATCCACTTGATCAGGAGCACATTCTCTCTTGGGGTAGTTTAGGCACATGGCAGGCCAAATCTTAACTGTAATCTCTTTTATGGTAGAGTTAAAACATTAAAAATTCAGAGGGTCTTATCAAAGGTGAACACAAGAGAGTGCCCGAACATTCTCACTCAGAACAGCAATGGCCATGGAGCTGTGTGTCTGTTCCTGTTATAGAAATTCCACATTAATACAGATATTAGTGTGAAATGCTAGTATACATACAGCATAGCTCTATGTCTTTAGAAATCTTAATATGATTGGCCTATTCACAGCCTTAGCATAACAATGAGCAGAGGAACCAACTTAAATGCTAGTGGGCAGCTGCGGCTCCGCTGCCGTTCATCTCTACATCAGGAATATAGCCCCAGAGTGGACTGTTCCTTCCATTTTTAAGAGAAATTTGCAATGTGGATTTTCACAGAATACTTCTGGTCCTCAGATACTGGCAACTAATCCAATTTTAAAATGCCATGTGCACATTCTGCATGGAGCACTGGGTGTTATGCACAAACAATGAATCATGGAACACTTTGTCTAAAACTAATGATGTAATGTATGGGGATTAACATAAGAATAAAAAAATAAAATAAAATAAAATAAAATAAAATGCCATGTGCACTTCACTAGACAAACCAAATAAAATATATCTCTGAATCCTGCCCCATGGCCATTGGCTGCTGAATTCTGGCCTAGAGCTACCTAGCTACCTAGGATTTTCCCAGAAACTTGTTCACTGTCACAAAAAAGATCGCTTAGGCTGGCATTTTTCTGGACTCATTTGACACCCCAGTCCATTTTTTATATTTAATACTCCAGAAAATACAAAAGAAATTGAAGAGGCCCAGATGAGTGCTCCTCACTAAGATATTAAATATTTTTTTAAACTTAGTTTCATTGAAAAGTCCTTATCCTAGAAATAAATATAACGTTTCCTCTTCAGTAATATTAGAGAGAGAAAAGATTTACCTCCCTAGGGTTGTTGAAATACCTAATCCAATATCAACCACCTGTAATTAATTTTAAATCAATAACAGTTATTATTTAATAAATAGCTGATAGTTTTACATTTACCTACATAGAATACTATGAAATAGAGATAATGTAATACCTATCTAATAGAGTTATTTTGAAGAGTTGAATAAAGTTGTATATGTGAAACTACTTTATAACTATAGAGTGATTAATACATTTACAGTGTCATTATTATAATAGTTAACAAAGATCATTAAAATAAGATTTCTGGGGGTGCCTGGGTGGCTCAGTCATTAAGCGTCTGCCTTCAGCATGGGCCACGATCCCAGGGTCCTAGGATCGAGCCCCGCATTGGGCTCCCCACTCCGCTGGAAGCCTATTCTCCCTCTCCCACTCCCCCTGCTTGTGTTCCCTCTCTCGCTGTGTCTCTCTCTGTCAAAAAAATAAATAAAAATCTTTAAAAAAAATAAAATAAGATTTCTTTTTTAAAAACCAATCAGTATATAAAATTATATATATACATACATATATATATACAACATCTATATGTGTATATGTATGTGCGTGTGTGTGTGTGTGTGAGTGTGTATACATTCATGGGGTAGGTAAAATAATGCACATGTTTTAATTCACCAAAAAGATCCTCCATTTTATCCTTTTGAGTTTTTTTTTTTTTAAGATGTATTTATTCATTTGAGAGAGAGAGAGAGCACAAGCAGGAGGAGGAGCAGAGAGAGAGGGAGAGAGGGAACCCCAAGTAGACTCCCTGCTGAGCACAGAGCCTGACGTGGGGCTCGATTCCAGGACACCGAGATCATGACCTGAGCTGAAATCAAGAGTCAGCCGCTCACCTGACTGAGCCACCCAGGCATCCCTATTGCCTTTTATTTTTTAAATTAATAATAAATTTTGATGACTCTAAATAGATGGTATTTTATAATCTTCTGCCCAGTTTTACCTTTTCATACTTCATTGTGAAGATTTTCTTCTGACTTATCTTTCATGTAACTAATTTTCTCTTCAGCTTTGTGTCTAATAGGCTGTTACACCCATCTAATGAGTTCTTAATTTGGGTTATTATATTTTTCAGCTTTACAATTTCTGTATGGTTCTTTTTCAGATATGCTCTATTTATGCATGTGTGTGTGTCTCTGTGTGTGTGCATGTAGTTTTTAGTTCTTTGCAGAAATTCTCAATTTCCTTGGTCATAGTAAGCAGAGTTATTTTAAACTCTGTATCTCCTTATGGTTCTATTTTATTACTTGCTGTTTCTGTTGGCTCTCATTCGTGTTCTCTTCACTCCTTGTGAATCTTGTTTTTTAAAACACTTTGTGTCACATATTGTATTTGAAAATTATTTTTAAAAATAATTTGAGGGCTAGGATGAAGTTAGCTTCCACTGGAGGAGATTTCCATTTGTTTCTGTCAGAGGCTTGGGGTTAGCAACACTTTGGGGTCGCCTTAATTCAAGGTCAGGAAATGACATAATTTGAAGTTGTGTTATAATGAGCTGGTCCAGGTGTACTTCTGGATAACCCTTATTCCTAGTACACAGCCTTTTGCATCTCAACCAATAACCTCGCCGTGAAAGGCCCTAGACTCCAAATTTTGAACCCTTAGCCTCTACAAAGCTATCAAAAGCCCTGACCAGTCTTTAAGACTCTCAGATGCCTCTTATAGAATTAGTAAATTCTCCTTCCCCACCCCTGACCTCCCACAAGGGGGGAAAATATGGGGTTTATCTATTTGGATTCCATCTTCTTCCAGATACTGATAGTAAGTCATCACTCTCTTATTAGCTCTCTGTAGCCTGTGAGATTTTTTTTTTTCCAGCTTTTGTAGTTGTCTCCAAGAGAGGGTTACTTTGAATTACCTAGATGCTATTACCAAAAGGGGAAGACCACTTGTAAATTTTAAATATGTTATGCATAGTTGTTTCATAAACTGTGGCTGAAAATTCCATTATCTGAGACACCTAATCCTTCTGTGGATCTGTTTCTGTTGCTGCTTTGGAGTTATGGTATAATATAGTAACATTTGATGGTGTGTGTAAGATAGGCTAAGGGAACATAGCACATGTTTGTTGACTAACCTGAGAAATTCAGGGAAGTCTTTCTGGAAGAAATGGCCTCTGTCTTGTCTTATAATTAAAGTAATGAATAAGCAACATACATGCATGTTTTTATCTTCTGTGTATAGACATAATAAATATTCATTATAGAAAAGTTAGAGGGGTGCCTGGCTGGCTCAATCAGTAGTGCATGCTGACTCTTGCATGCAAGTCTCTCGGGGTTGTGAGTTCAAGTAGGCGTGGAGCCTACTTGAAAGAAAGAAAGAAAAGAAAAGGAAAGAAAGAAAGAAAGAAAGAAAGAAAGAAAGAAAGAAAGAAAGAAAGAAAGAAAGAAAGAAAGAGAGAGAGAGAGAGAGAAAGAAAGAAAGAAAAAGGAAGGAAGGAAGGAAGGAAGGGAAAGAAAGAAAAGTTAGAAAAGTCTTTAAAAAGACAATAAAAAATTACTTCCACAATCTGATAATCAATTTACTTTTTTGGAGGATATTTGCTTAGTCTCTCTACTACCAGATATATGATATATACATTATATATTTGAGGACCCCCCACATACACAATTATGTATAGTCTTTATATATTATAACATAAGCATTTTTCTAAATTATTAGGAGAAATTTTCCAAACAATTTTTCATGCTACCCATTGTATGAGTATGGCATTATTTATTTAGCTATATCCTTATGAGTCATTAGATTTCTTTCAATTTTTTTCTAATATCAAAAAGTGTTAGCAGTTTTATTCACAGATGTTATATACCTTTTTTATTACATTTTAAGATGGGCTTCTAGAAGTTGAATTACCAGGTTAAAGAAGATAAAATATCTTTATGGCTCACCTATGTTTTTTATAGCCATACAAAGAGTATAATATCTAAAGAACTAAAGGAAGCAAGACTACCTACAATAGCTGAAGCTGAGGAGCAAGATGAGTTCTCTTCATTTGACATCTCACGAACTCCTACTGTTGTCAAGTTTTCTCCTAACCTTCCATTCTCCAAAATATACCTGCAAAAGGATCTATTTGAAGAATATAAACTCATTGCTTCTGAAATACTGCATGAGCTTGGCGACATATTGCAGAAATATGCTGAATATAACATTATTTACCCTGCGGGAATTGTAAATCTTATGAATTACAATTGGCATGATCTTATTGAAGGTGCTTGTAAGCGTGCAACCAAAAGTTCAATGTTGAAGAAAAACACTACCTTGCAAAAAGATCCCAATGCCATGACCCAAATCAGCAGCTTTTCAAGAAAGGAATATCATAAGGAAGATCATCTTGTGAAAGTGAAAAAAGACAACCATGTTTCATCTGGTAAGTAGAAGTTATTAGTTAGTTTTATAAATAATCCTCCAGGTTTAAGAAAAAAAGAATAAAAACAGCACGTGAGTGAGATATTGGCAAAACATTATATTAGTGATATTTGGTTTGTGTTAATAATTTTAATAAGTATTAGTGAATGTCAGGAGAAAGATACAAAAATTTATATTGCTTTCACTGAAAGCATCGATTATACTTCATGTGATATGAACTCTCTACCTCAAAGGATCTTACAAATTCTTTTACTGTACCAGGGTCCAACAGAAATATGATGCCAGCCACATACATACTTTTTTAATTAACTAATTAACTTTTTTTAAGATTTTGTTTTGAGAGAGAGGGGTGGGGGAGGGGCAAAGGGAGAGGGAGAGAGAAACCCAAGCAACTCTGAGCTCAGCACAGAGCCTAATGCAGGACTCAATCTCACAACACTGAAATCACGACCCTGAGATCATGACCTGAGCCAAAACCGAGTCGGATGCCTAACTGACTGTGCCACCCAGGCACCTCATTAAATTAACTTTTTATTTTAAGATCATTATAGACCCACATACAGATCCCATATACCCTTAACCCATTTTCTCCATATGACAACATCTTGCAAAACCATAGTTCAATATCACAACCAGAATATTGACATTGATACAGTCAAGATTCAAAACATTTCTATCAAGGTAAGGATCATTTATGTTGTCTTTCTGCAGCCATACCCACTTCCCTCTTTCTCCACCCCCTCTTTAACCCTGGCAACCACCAATGTGTTTTGCATTTCTATATTTTTGTCATTTTAAGAATATTATATAAATGGAATCATATGATGTGTAACTTTTGGTGATTGTCTTTTTTCGGTCATCTTAATGCTCTGGAGATATATCCAAGTTGTATATATTAGTAGCTTGTTCCTTTTTATTGCCCAATAGTATTCCATGATATGAATGTACCAGTTTGTTTAATCATTCACTCCTTGAAGGACATCTGGGTATTTGGGGTTTTTTTCCAGTTTTTGGCTATTATGAAAGCTGCTAAAGCACTCATGTATAGGAATTGTGTAAATATAAGTTTTTTTTTAATTTTTTTTTTTAAGATTTTATTTATTTGCGAGAGAGAGAATGAGAGACAGAGAGCATGAGAGGGGGGAGGGTCAGAGGGAGAAGCAGACTCCCTGCTGAGCAGGGAGACCAATGCGGGACTCGATTCCGGGACTCCAGGATCATGACCTGAGCCGAAGGCAGTCGCTTAACCAACTGAACCACCCAGGTGCCCTAAATATAAGTTTTGATTTGTCTTTGATAAATGCCCAAAAGTACAATTCCTGGGCTATGTGGCAATGGCATGTTTACTTTTATATGAAACTTTCAAACTGTTTTCCAAAGAGGCTATCTTGTTTTACATTCCCACCAGCAATGTGTGAGTGATATCATTTCTCCATATTCTCACCAGTATTTGGATATTATCACCATTTTTTATTTTAGTCATTCTTGTAGACATGTAGTGGTATCTCCTTGTAGTTTTCATTTGCATTCCTTTTTTTTTCTTTTAAGATTTTATTTTCAAGCAATCACTACACCCAACATGGGGCTTGAACTCACAACTTTGACATCCAGAGTCTCATGCTCCACTGACTGAGCCAGCTAGACACCCCTAATTTGCATTTCTCTAATGGCTAATGATATTGAATATTTGCCATCTGTATATCCTCTTCAGCGAAATGTATTCCACGTCTTTGCTCATTTTCTAATTGGATTATTAGCTTTTTGCATTGTTGACTTTTGAGAGTTCTTTATATATTCTAGATAATCATCCTTTGTTGTATATGTACTTTGTAAATATTTTCTCCCAGTGTCTTTTCATCTTTTTTTTTTTTTTTTGGTGAAAAAATTTATATTTAGATTTAGCCAGCTGGACTCAGTTTAGATGATTCCAATTTTGTTGGCAACATCCAAAGCATCATAGTCAGGAGCCAGTCGAACATACGCCTTCTTCTCTCCATCAGGCCTGATCAAGGTGTTGACCTTGGCCACGTCAATGTCGTAGAGCTTCTTCATAGCCTGTCTGATCTGGTGCTCATTGGCCTTGACATCCACAATGAACACAAGCGTGTTGCTGTCTTGTATTTTCTTCATGGCTGACTCAGTAGTCAGGGGGAACTTGATGATGGCATAGTGATCAAGCTTGTTTCTCCTGGGGGCGCTCTTTCGAGGAAATTTGGGCTGCCTCCGCAGACGCAGTGTCTTGGGTCGTCAGAATATAGGTGACGTGCGGATCTTCTTTTTTTGTGACTGTGGACGACTTTCAGCACCGCTTTCTTCGCCTTCAAAGCCTTTGCTTTGGCTTCGGCTTTGGGAGGGGCAGGGGCTTCCTTCTTAGCCTTGGACGCCATCTTCTCTTTTCATCTTTTAATAGGGTCTTTTGCAGAGAAAAAGTTTTACATTTTGATGAAGTCCAATTTATCAAAAGTTTTTTATAAGTAGTGCTTTTGGTATCAAATCTAAGAATTCACTGCCTACACCTAAATCCTGAAGGTTTTCTCCTATTTTTTTTTCTAGAAGATTTATAGTTTTACATTTTATATTTAAGTCCATGACCCATTTGGGGTACGTTTTGTGTTAAGATGTGAGACCTAGGTTGAGGTTCATTTTTTTTGGCCTATGGATATCCAGTTGCTTCAGCAGCACTTGTCAAAAAATGCTCTTTCTGCCATTGAATTGCTTTTGCATCTTTCTCAAAAATCAGATGGGCATATTTATGTGACTTTATTTCTAGGTTCTCCTTTTGTTTCTGCTGGTTCTCATTCATGTTCTCTTGACTCCCTGTGAATATGATTATTTTTAATTTTGTGTCAGACACTGTATTTGAAAAACTGTTTTTAAAAATAATTTGAGAGCTAGATGAAATTTCTTCAACTGGAGGTGATTGGAAGCAGGGACTCAAACAGATGTTTGTATACCAATATTCATAGCATCATTATTCACAATAGCCAAAAGGTGGAAACAACCCAAATGTCAATGGACAAGTGTATGGATAAACAAATTATGGTATGTACATACAATGGAATATTATTCAGACTTAAAAAGGAATGACAGGGGCGCCTGGGTGGCTCAGTTGGTTAAGCGACTGCCTTCGGCTCAGGTCATGATCCTGGAGTCCCGGGATCGAGTCCCGCATCGGGCTCCCTGCTCGGCGGGGAGTCTGCTTCTCCTTCTGACCCTCCCCCCTCTCATGTGCTCTCTGTCTCTCTCATTCTCTCTGTCTCAAATAAATAAGATCTTAAAAAAAAAAAAAAAGGAATGACATTCTGATACAGGTTATAAGGTGGATGAAACTGGAAGACATGCTAAGTGAAACTTATATGAGGTACTTAAGGTAACCAAATTCATAGAGACAGAAGGTAGAATGGTGGTTGCAAGGGGCTGGGGGGAGGGAAGGATAGGGAGTTACTGCTAAATGGGTACAGAGTTTCATTTGAGGAAGAAGAAAAATTTCTGAAGATGGATGGTAGTGATGGTTGCACAACAATGCGAATGAACTTAATGCTACAAAACTATACACTTAAAAATGGTTGAAATGGTAAATTTTTATGTTTGCAAATTTAACCACAATAAAACATATTGGCATAACATAAAATGTTATGCAAATTTAACCACAATAAAAATATTTTAGGGGTGCCTGGGTGGCTCATTCGTTAAGCGTTCTGCCTTCGGTTCAGGTCATGATCCCAGGGTCCTGGGATCGAACCTCGCATCAGGCTCCCTGCTCAGTAGGGGAGCCTGCTTCTCACTCTCCTCCCTGCTTGTGCTCTCTCTCACTATCTCTGTCACTATCTGTCTCTCTCTCTCAAATAAATAAATAAAATCTTTAAAAAATATATTTTAATGGTTAAGTGGTAAATTTTGTGTTATGTATATTTTACCACAATACAACAAACAACAAAGGTGGGGGGGGACATTTGCAAGTACCAAACACAAGAATGTTAAGAATAATAATAAAGCATTAGGGGTCTGAATTTTTTGCTGATAATAATTTCAGAAAACTTGATAGGGAAATATGGGTGACTGGCACAGACATGTAATTAAAAAAGGATGAGGAACCTCAGCAGAGCTTAGCGCTACATTTTGGAGAGTACTGGTAGATCCCACTTTTATCCCCAGAGTGTAGCTTTATTTTCAGAACTGTAAGATTTCTCACTTTGGCTCCTATTGTGTTGAATATATACAAGCAAGATTCAATGTAGCAAAAGAACTGATATTTTAAATATTAAAATCATATTAGTTTATAATATTTTACAGATCATAGGAATCTTTCTAGCCATTATCTAATTTAATTGTCCAGATATCCCTGTGGGGTAGTTAATAGGATTTCTGTTTTGCTAAGGAGAAAACTGAGATGCCAAAGGGTCAAGTAACTTGCCCAAAGTCATACAGTTTCTGATAGAGCCATGACCCCAGCCCTGGTCTTTTAACTCCCAGTATAGTATCCTTTCTGCTACTTTATCCATTCTGCTATCATAATAGTGATAATGATTTTGACAATGAGAAAAAATAGTAGTGGCAGCTATCTCTACAAGACCCCTCTGAGATAGAGAAGTAATCTACTGTAGTGATTAAGCCTTTGCTCTTAGGATTCCTGGATCCAAATCCTGGCTATTGCACTTACTATTTGTATAACTTTGAATTTTATAACCCCTCTTTGCCTCAGTTTCGTTATCTGTGACATGGTACTGCAAATTATACCTCCTTCCAGGGTGGTTCTGAATATTAAATAAGTTAACACTAAAGCACTTGGAAAAGTATCTAAGTATAGTAGAAACTACTTATTTTTTTAAGTTTTTATTTAAATTCCAAGTAAGGTACAGTGTCATATTAGTTTCAGGCGTACAATATAGTGATTCAGCACTTCCATTCATCACCCAGTGGTAGACACTAGTTATGTGCTTGTTATATTATTATTATTATTATTATTATTATTATTATTATTATTATTATTATTATCTCCATTCTCTCATATGATACTCAGAGTAACCCTTCAGTATAGAGGTATTATTATAGGCTCCTGATGGTTCATGAAGCCCAATACATTTGCTTTAACAAGATAATTCTAGCAATACAATTTTTAATTTTAAGAACAAATGATTGCTGTTAATCAAGAGACTGAAAGTCTCTGTAGCAGCGGTTCTCAAAGTGTGGCCCCTGAACCGGTGCATCAACGTCACTGGGAACTTGTTAGAACAAGTCCTAGCAAATTTTCTAGGTCTTATTCTAGATCTATTTGAATTCCTCACCTGTAAAATGAGAATGACTAATGGTATAACTTTGTTGAGAGAAATAAATGATATAATGCATGTAATGTGCTTAGCATAGTGGCTGGCATATAGTAAGTGCTCAATAAATATTAGTCGTGGTTATTGTTCTTAGAACAAAAGCATTAGTACAATCTTGATATACAGAGGAATGAATTTTCAATTTAAAAAGCTGTTTTATTTCCAGAGCAAATTAACATATTTCATGGGTCATTATGGGGTTTTATGGAAAATTTTGCTAATGCCCTGGTAAGAATATTAAAATGTTGACAACTGATTTTTGTGTTGATGATGATCTAGCAAAATACTCACTTTCTCTTCTCTTTCCCCTCTCCCCCCTCATCTTCCTTCTTCCTTTTTTCCTAGCTCATGTCAATCAAAACCAATATACCCACATAACCCAGGATAGCAATTTACCTGTTGTCATCCACTTCTCACTGTTATCCCAGATCTGTTTAGAAAATGGTAAGATCCCTTTACCCACCCAAATTAGGGTCAACTCTGATGAGCAACCAGAGTGAGAATCACTTGCATTCCCTGAATTTGGAAACTTTCTCCTAGTCATTCTCTTGGTATAACCTCAATCAAAGCCAGGCTTTTAAGTTCCTGGATTCCAGGTCAAAATTTTCAAATGCATCCCCTCTAAACCAGTCTTCCTTGATTTCTCCACTCTTGTGCCCTGGGAGATTTTTCTTCATGGTTCTGAGAAACCAACTTTGGTAACAATGACTCACCTGTCCCCCGCCAGAAGAGCACCCAGGGCCTTCCATCACAAAAACATACCAACCTGGACTAGAAACCAAAGCTTCTGTGTTAAAAGACAAAGATTTGTTCTTAAATTGTTTAAATATTATAAAGGAGACTTCTCAAGGAAGATTATGGTTACACAAATCTAGAAAGAATACAGTCTATCCCTGAATGAGGTTGTAAAAGGGATAGGATATGGGTTTTTGGGAAAAGGGAACCTTGTCATCCCTTGAAATACAGACAATATAGCCAACTTCTGTGTGGCTCAGGGAGTGAGTAGGAGTTGGGGCTGGTTGCCCTGGATCTCATAGATTTGCTTTTCATAACCTTTTCATCATAACCTAAGAACTTAAAGAACTTTCACCATAACCTAAGAACTTTGAAAGTTTCTGCTTTTAGAGAATGTGCTTTTAGGAGTCAGGTGTCCCTCCCACACCTCCCCATGCCCTACATATGTTTCTGAATCTGATGTATTAAGGAATCAAAATTTATGACTGAACTGTCTTACTGGAGTGGGATAGATATTGAGGAAATATGCATATGCTAAGAACAAGCCCAGTAAGTATGGCAAAACAGCACATAGGAATGAAGTAAATCATAAGGTATCCAGAGGGTTCATCATGAAAATGTCAAGAAATGCAAATAGGTGGGTAAAGTCAGTGACAGGAAATCTCTCGGCAGTCAATTGAATGGCAAGCAAATAGTCTGTGAGCAAGGAGCAAGGCCTTAGTCATTAAGGGGCAGGATTGAAATTCCAAAGCGAGAGGCTGGCATTATATTATCCAACCCTAAGGAAACTAGGATGGAGTTTGTTCAATCCTTCTAATCTAGAGTTAGGATGGTTCTCATGATTCCATGATGATGAACCTGAATGTGACTATGTTTATCAGGAATCTAAGTTGTAGGTGACAAGAGCACAATTCACATTAGCTTAAGCAACAAGAGAATTCTTTGCTAGTGTACTGCGGAGATCTCACAAGATTAAAGGAAGAACTGCAGAAGCAAAGATCCAAGGCAGGATGTGGGACTCCACACTTGCAGAGACTCTTCTCTGTCCATCTCTGCTTGGCTGAATTCTACAGTTAGGCTTGCTTTACACAGTGAAGGATATAGTCACTGCCAGCCCTAGATTCACATGCCCCATGCCTAAAAAGAAAGTGCTTCTTTTCCTCCAGTGTCCATGAAGGAGACACAGGAACAGATCCCAAGTCAACTGATTACCGGTAAAATGTTCTCTCTTGAGAGCTGTGATCTTGAGACTGGGGGTTGCTGAAGAATCTGATTTGTAGGTCCATAGGGTGTGTAGGGATTCTAATACTTCAGAAGTCATCATAGGGATTTAATTCCTTGGGGTTAAAGCTTTGATGCCATTTTAGTGCAAATCTCCTGAGGAGAGGTCATTCTTAAAGTAATTACTTATACTTTAATATGAATGGATTTTGGTTCTTTTTTCTTTTTTTTTTTTTAGGGTTTTATTTTATTTATTTGAGAAAGAGAGTGACTGCATTCTAGAGCATGAGGCAGGGGATGGGGGGCAGAGGGAGAGGAGAGGGAGAGAGAGAATCTCAAGCAGATTCCCCACTGATCGTGGAGCTGGACCTAGGGCTTGACCCCACGACCCTGAGATCATGACCTGAGCCGAAACCGACTGAGCCAGCCAGGCACCCCTGGATTTTGGTTCCTTTTTCAAGTAGTCCTGGGTAGACTGATGGCTGAGCAGGATTTATATAGTGAGTACTGACTTGGGGTAAATTTTTAAATATCCCTTTTGAGTTAGTATGTGTGTTGTTGTTTCAAGGTTGGATCTTTCAACATCCTCACTCAAAATTGGAAATTCTGAAATGGAAGACAATCCTCAGTACTGCTGTGAAGAGACTACAAGAAGCCACCATTCAAATGTAGGGAGCCCTCTGCAATCTTAATTTTTTAAAGATTTATTTGTTTATTTTAGAGATAGAATAAGAGAGAGAAAGCACATACACGCACCCAGGGGGAAGGGTAGAGAGAGAGGGAGAGAATCCCAAGCAGACTCCCTGCTAAGCCTGGAGCCCACTCAGGGCCAGATCTCACAACCTGAGCCAAAACCAAGAGTTGGATGCTTTACCAACTGAGACACCCAGGCGCCCCTGCAATCTTTAGAATCATATATTTTTATGAGTCCTATGATGATAGGCATTTTATGAGGCCTATGATGATAGGCATTTTATGAGGCCTATGATGATAGGCCTATGATTAGATAGGCAAGAAGAAATGCAGAGCCTGTGGGACCCTGGGCAAGTCACTCTATCACTTTACCTTATATCTGTAATACGAAGAAAAAATACATACACACAGGCACACACAAACCCTTCTTTTCCTAGTAACTCATGGAAATAAGTCACCCTGTAGTACGCAACTTTCTCAGTCAGTCAGCCTTGTCAGGTGACCAGTACAAGACCTGGTGTGGAAGCAGTGAAGAAGAGGGAGAGAAAGAAAGGAAGTCAGGGCAAGAAGCACCAGCAGTAGGGAAAACACTGTTCAAAGGAAATATGAGACTAGTCCCTGTGTTCAAGACACTTGTCACCTAAAATGGGAAGCTAACCATCTTGGCAAGTTAACCAGCAATCAAGGAGGACAAATCAAACAATTAGGAAGTGATAAGAATCAGAGCAAGCATTGACGAAATATCTACTCTGTGGCCAGACAGTGCAGCTGATGCTTTACATTTGTTATCTATACTACTTAGAACAACACCCCGAGAGAAAGGCGATTATCATCGCCATTTTACAGGTAAGGAAATAAATGTGCCACCAAGTGTGGCAATTTGTTGCGAGTCATATAGCTAGAAAAAGGCAGAGCCAGGGGTGAAACCCAGAAGCACCCACTTTCAACCATGCTTTGTTTTCACTCCACTTTTCCACCTGGACTTTGGTGTGAAAATAACCACTTATTGTTTTGTGGAGTGCCTTTCAAATGTGATAGATACTTAGTATCTAAAATACTTATTTAAGGGGCGCCTGTGTGGCTCAGTTGGTTAAGTGGTTGTGTCTGCTTTCAGCTCAGGTCATGATCCCGGGGTCCTGGGATGGAGCCCTATGTCAGGCTCCCTGCTCAGTGGGGAGCCTCTTTCTCCCTCTCCCTCTGTCCCTTCCCCTTCTGGTGCTCTTGCTCTCTCTCTCATAAATAAATAAAATCTTTAAAAAAAAATTATTTAAAATTGCATACATACAGGGGCACCTGGCTGGCTCATTCAGAAGAGTGTGTGACTCTTGAACTCGGGGTCATGGGTTCGAGCCCCATGTTGGGTGTAGAGATTATTTTAAAAAATAATAATAATAAACTTTAAAAAATACATGAAATAAAACAAAATTACATATACACAAAACAAGTAAATTGTAAAATGAGAAATGCTTAAATCAGAAGCAAATACATTTTAATACTGTTGATAAATCTAAATTGTTAAGAGAGATCTTACAATGTAATGTGAAATTCTTTATTAGCTTTTTCTAAAATCCTGGCCTTTCCTGCTCTGGATGAGAATTGAGCAGCTTGTGCAAGAACTGGGAAAGAAGAGCCTGCAATCATCTGACTCGGTCTCTTTAATCATGTCTCTCTCTTTAAGGCCTTTAAGGACTGGGAAAGGCAGAACAAGCCCAGAGCCCAGGCCTTGGTTAAGATGTTAGATCTTGTGCTAAGAAGTCCTGGTGATCTAATCAACAAAGAATAATTTCTAGTGAAATTTTTTAAAAATTGAAATTAGTATTTAAAATTTTATACTTATTTTCACTAGAAATTACTCTTTACTGGATGAATCACCAGGAATTTTTAAATTTAATTTAGTAAATTTAGTATATTGGTAAATTTAGTATCTAAACTCCCATCATATTATAATGCTTAGGGGCACCTGGGTGGCTCTGTCGGCTGAGCATCCCACTCTTGATTTCGGCTCAGGTCATGAACTCAGGGTCATGAGATCAAGCCCCACATTGAGCTCTGTACTGGGCGTAGAGCCTGCTTAAAATTCTCTCTCCCTCTGCCTCTCCCCACTCCTGCGTGCTCTCTTGCTCTCTCTCTCCCTCAAAAAAACAAAAAACAAAAACAAAAAAAACCCAAAAAACCCTACACATAGTGTTTAAATTAACTTTTATTATTGTACAATTATCAATGTTTTGTTTTAAGATCTCTCTCCCTTGTTTTTATGACTGGAAAAATCTTTCCTCATGCTAAAATTAGATAAACCTACTCTATTTTTAATTTCATTTTTCTCCATTTAGTTGGAAATTTTGTTGTGTGTGGTATGAAGATTCTTGCTTTATTTCTCCCATGCCAGTAATAATGATAGCCAGTATTTACTGAGTGCTAATTATAATAGCTAACGTTTATTGAGTGCTTGTTTTGTTCAAGGTACTACACGAAGCAGTTTACATGCCTCCATGAGTAAGTCACTGCTTTTATGCCAAGGTCAGAAAGCTAGTGCTATATACTCGCAGATTTGTCTGATACCAAAGCCTATGCTCTATAATCACTCTGGAGCCATGTATTGAACATATTCTATGTCATCCACTGATTTGAGTTCTCAAGTTAATCATATATTCAGTTAAGTGGTTGTGTCTGCTTTCAGCTCAGGTCATGATCCCGGGGTCCTGGGATGTCTTATATACATTAAAGTCTGCTTCTGAGCTATCTATTCTATTTCATTAGTCTGCCTAGTTGAGTTTTCGTCTATTTCAATAATTCAGATTGTATAATATGAGAGACACAAGTAGAGTGTTAGGAAGGAGGGCTTGAAGCCAACCAAACTGACTAGTCTACAATCACCAGCTCCATCCATGCATGTGATCTTGGGAAAGTCACTGAATTTCCCTTTGCCTTATCTTCCTCATCTGTAAAATGAGGGTAATCATAGTAGCTACCTTTTAGGGTAGTTGTAAAGCTTCCCAGCACAATTAGGCATTCAATAAATATTAGCTGTCACATCTTAATAATATCTGGTACAGCAAACCTCCTCTGGTTACTCTTTCTACATCAAAAACAGCTTAAACAATTTCACCAATTTATTCTTCTGGGTAAACTGAGAATTAGTTTTTCAAGTTTAAAAAGACCTCAAGTGATATGGAGCAGACAGTGTATTTTAATGGAAAAAAACCCCAAAAACCTTGAAGGGAGTCTATGAGAACTCTCTGTACTTTCCATTCAATTTTGTTGCGAACCTAAAACTACTCTAAAAAATCAAGAAAGCAAAAATTGAAAGAAAAAAAAACTAGAGTGAGAACATCTAGCTTCATTAGTCAATGGCGTGGGATCTTGTGTAAGTCACTTGAACTCCCTGAACCTCTGCTCCTTTAGTCATTTAGGGATAATAACATGTCTTCTGCTTACCACAGCAGGTTCTTGTGACTCAGTTTATATAAACGTGCTTTGTAGACAGTAAAGCACTAAGCAAGCAAAGAGCATTTTTTAATAATAACCCAGTACCTTCAGAAGTGGTTTCTTGAAACAAGTAGGGTTAGAACCAAGAAGAGATGGCTTGGCAGAGTAGGTGGAGGAGGTGAATTTAGCTGGCACATAGCACCAAGGATGAGTACGATGCTGTTATACATGACCCATAGTAATAAACTATGTCAAGGGGGTGGTTTTTTAACAGTGAGAATTGCTAAAGTTGGTAGAATTCATTCACAAGGGATTTATCATATACAGAATCCAAGCTTTAAAAAGAACAGATGTGGGGCGCCTGGGTGGCTCAGCCGTTAAGCGTCTGCCTTCGGCTCAGGTCATGATCCCAGGGTCCTGGTATCAAGCTCCACGTCAGGCTCCCTGCTTAGCAGGGAGCCTACTTCTCCCTCTCCCTCTGTCTACCACTCTGCCTACTCGTACTCTCTCTCTGCCAAATAAATAAATAAAATCTTTAAAAATAAATAAAATAAATAAAAAGAACAGATGTAATTTTACAATGTATGCATTACAAAGCATCTCTGCAAGAAAATCAGCCAAACCTTAACACCCCTTGGTTCCCAGGGTGAGAGATAGCATGTAGATTGAAAAAAATGCTTGCTGGATGAAATGCAATTTTAGGCAAATCAGAACTATTGGCTTTTGTACCCTACCAAATTTCTATCACATTTGCTCAACGCAGATTATAGAAGTTTAATATCAAGTCAGACCCAGGGAAATTAGAGAAGTTAGTATATTGGTAAATTTAGTATCTAGAGTTTCTCTAACTCCATTGGCAGGTGCACACTGAATAGACTCTCTTTTCTTATCACAGGAAGTCTAGTCTGACAAACATAGTGAACCCTCCCATCCCAGACCAGATTGATCCCAAGGCACTCCTTACAGCAGGGCACATCCTCCACACTGGGTTTACCTAGACCTTTTGACTGTGCCTGAATCAGGTCTCTGGGCTGTAACTGGTGAAGGTCTAGTCTTCTGATTTTATTCATATTTACTATTAGGACATGGTGGTACAAAAACATTAGCCTGGGAATCCCAGGCTTGATCCCAACCCTGTCCCTGCCATTTCTCAGTTGTGTGACCTGAGGTATAAGAGGCAATGTCTTTAAAGGTGCAGAGCTCAAGCTTTGGAGTTCACACAAGTCTCGTGCTCCCATTTGCCAGCCGTGTAGTTTGGGGTACTTATTCTGCTTCTCAAAGCCTTACTTTCCTCATATAAAATGGAGATCCTACTAGAATGTATCTCACAGGGTTAGTGAAAGCATTAAATGAAATCATGCAGTTAAATAACTTAGCACAATCTGTAGAATATAGTGAATGCTTGATAAACAGTAACTATTATTTAGCATTTATCAATTCCATTTTCTGTACTTTGGCTTCCTCATCTGTAAAATGGAATTAGATATTGTCCAAGCATCCTTCAGTTCTTACATTTAGTGCATGCCCCCACTATATTGAATTTAGCTTAGATTCTTCGGCAGTTTTGATTTGAGATCATCTATTCTATTCCAGCCTCTCTCTTAAAGTGGTCCAGATGCCAGAAAACTGGGATAATTGGATAACTTCTGACTTAGAGAAGGATTCTTTTGTAAGCCCCAACAATGACTTTTCCTGGGAATGACCAGTCACCCAAAACTTCCAAGAAACCTTTTATGCAAGTATTAGGGCTCTTTTGTTGAACTAACCAATTTGGTAATAATTATCACCTGCTGGAGAATCCAGAGGTCAACTTCTGGTCCTTGGGCAAGAAGACAGCAAAACCACGGCCACTGCCGGTTTCTTGAGAGAAGGCAGAGAAGGGCAGCCTTTTGTCGGCAGAGAGGCTGGTTAGTCTTTATACGATGACCAAGGCTCTGTCTCGGGACTTGTTAAAGGGGTTAGAAAGGGAAGCACTCACTACTCTTAAAGGAGTTCCTTTAGGAACTTCCCTAAATTATAGTTGCCCACTCTGAGTATTTGAGTAATGTGGCATTCATATAAGGTAGGAGATTTTGCATTGGGGTTTTTTGCACTACAGCTTTTGTATCTTGATTTTGGGCCCTGCAGGTAAGGAGGGGGAGCATGCCTTTTTTTTTTTTTTCCCCTCCCAATGATTATACTTTAGAGGTATACTTACCTTTCTTAAGAATAATCCAAAAGGTCCATTTGTAGAGAGTCACAGAAAAATAGAATCATGTCTAGGCATTGAATGAAAGGACCAAGATGTGGGCCTGGTGAATGGTCGTCAGACTCAGGTTTCCAGCTGGTCTATAAATGTGTGTTGTTAGGCTTTGATGCTAATAAATGGAGTGGCATATATGTGTTCTGGTATGGGGAAGAGTGGCAATTTATAAGTGCTCCTTTTTTTTTGTCACATTGTTCAAAAATTCAGCCCACTTTTGACAGCGGGATACATTTTCACGAGAATGTGACAAAGAAAGGAAGGAGGAGGAAAACCAAAGAAGAAACAAACGGCAAAAGAAACCAGTTGTTTTGATCAAGCATTTCCATTTTTGCGTGGCAGACCTGGGCCTTGCCCACCTTCCTGACTCTGGTTCCTTCCCCACAGGACTTGCTGAGAAGTGCCCCCCTCCTGCTTCTCTGAGAGGGGCCAGTGACCCTTGCTGATTGTTAGGGACTCCCATCCCCAGCATTCCCATGCCAACAGCAGTGTGGCTCTTATACCTCTCCCTCCTTTCATTAATCAGCTATATTATTTTTCAGTTACTTTTTTTTCATCATCAAAAGTGTACTCTTTAATCCTCCCATCCCCTATTTCACCCATCCCCCCCACCCATCTCCCATCTGGTAACTGTCAGTTTGTTCTTTATAGTTAAGAGTCTGTTTTTTGGTTTCTCTCTCTCTCTCTCTTTTTTCCTTTTGATCATTTGTTTTGTTTCTTAAATTCCACATATGAATGAAATCATATGGCATCTGTCTCTCTGACTGATTTATTTTGCTTAGCATTATTCTCTCTAGCTCTATCCATGTTGTTACAAAACAGATTTCATTCTTTTTTTATGGCTGAATAATATTCCATTGTGTATATACCACATATTCTTTATCCATTCATCTGTCATTGGACACTTGGGCTGCTTCCATAATTTGGCTATTGTAGATAATGCTGCAATAAACATATGGGTGCATGTATTTCTTTGAATTAGTGTTTTTTTATTTTTTGGGTAAATACCCAGTAGTTCGGTTCCTGGATTATAGGGTGATTCTAGTTTTAATTTTTTTTTTAAGATTTTATTTTATTTATTTGAGAAAGAGAGAATGAGAGAGAGAGAGAGCAGGAGAGGGGGGAAGGTCAGAGGGAGAAGCAGACTCCCTGCCGAGCAGGGAGCCTGATGCAGGACTCGATCCTGGGACTCCAGGATCATGACCTGAGCTAAAGGCAGTCGCTCAACCAACTGAGCCACCCAGGTGCCCTCTAGTTTTAATTTTTTGAGGAACCTCCATACTGTTTTCCACAGTAAATGCACCAGTTTATGATATATATATCACATCTTCTTTATCCATTTATCTGCCAATGGACATCTCAGCTCTTTCCATAGTTTGGCTATTGTGGACATTGCTGCTATAAACATTTGGGTGCAGGTGCCCCTTTGGATCATTATATTTGTATCTTTGGGGTAAATACCCAGTAGTGCAATTGCTGGGTTGTAGGGTAGCTCTATTTTTAACTTCTTGAGGAACCTCCATACTGTTTTCCAGAGTGGCTGTACCAGCTTGCATTCCCACCAGCAGTGTAAGAGGGTTTCCCTTTCTTCACATCCAACATTTGTTGTTTCCTGACTTGTTAATTTTAGTCATTCTGACAGGTGTGAGGTGGTGTCTCATTGTGGTTTTGATTTGTATTTCCCTGATGCCAAGTGATGTTGAGCATCTTTTCATCTTGTCTGTTGGCCATCTGATGTCTTCTTTGGAGAAATATCTGTTCCTGTCTCCTGCCCATTTCTTGACTGGCTTATTTGTTTTTTGGGTGTTGAGTCTATAAGTTCTTTATAGATCTTGGATACCAGCCCTTTATCTGATATGTCATTTGCAAACATCTTCTCCCATTCCGTAGGTTGCCTTTTAGTTTTGTTGACAATTTCCTTTGCTGTGCAGAGCTTTTTAGCTTGATGAAGTCCCAATAGTTCATTTTTGCTTTTGTTTCCCTTGCCTTTGGAGACGTGTCTAGCAAGAAGTTGCTACAGCCAAGGTCAAAGAGATTGCTGCCTATGTTCTCCTCTAGGATTTTGATGGATTCCTGTCTCACAGGTATTTCATCCATTTTGAGTCTATTTTTGTGTGTGGTGTAAGAAAATGGTCCAGTTTCATTCTTCTGCATGTGGCTGTCCCATTTTCCCAGCAACATTTGTTGAGAGCCTGCCTTTTTCCATTGGATATTCTTTCCTGCTTTGTTAAAGGTCAGTTGATCATAGAGTTGCGGATCCATTTCTGGGCTCTCTATTCTATTCCATTGATCTATATGTCTGTTTTTGTGCTAGTACCATACTGTTTTGATGATTACAGCTTTGTAATAGAGCTTGATGTCTGGCATTGTGATGCCACCAGCTTTGGTTTTCTTTTTCAACATTCCTCTGTCTATTTGGGGTCTTTTTTGGTTCCATACAGATTTTAGGATTATTTGTTCCAGCTCTGTGAAAAGGGTCAAGGTATTTTGTAATATACCTTGTAATCTGGAATTGTGATACCTCCAGTTTTGTCCAATTACTTATTTTTTTAAGTAAACTCTATGCCCATAATGGGACTTGAACTCATGACCCTGAGATCAAGAGTCGCATGCTCCACTGACTGAGCCAGCCAGGTGCCCCATCCAATTACTTATTTTTAATCCTTTAAAAAGTTTCCTTTGAGCATAGCTTTTCTCATATCCCAAATCCCACACTCAACCAATAAATGCACATGTGTGTGTACACACACACACATACACAAGGACCAATTCTTCCAAGCACTCCAAGACCCTTATTGAGATATGCCAGCTCAATTTTAGGAATTTTCAAGTGCACCTTAGAATGAAAACCATTGAGGATTCCTGTTTGAATATGCTCTGAATCTGAAGAGACTTGCTGAGGGCAACCTTAGATATTCTTTTATGCTGTTTCTGAGGTTTGTTTGTTTATGTGTTTTGTGTTCTACTCTATACCCATGTTGGAAATGCCCAAACTGCTAACTCTTCTCTGAGAAGGTAGCTCCCACTTCCCCTAGTTAGAGTCCTGACATTTCTGATTATTCTCAAGTGTTGGTCATGGATCTGCCCAATTCCATCCCCACATTCTGTCTTAAGAACCCAGAAGCCCTGCAGCCCACCTTTAGTAGCTGGGACCATGGAGGAGAGGCAAAGCCAGCCAGTTCATGTGGATGTTAAACAGGTGGTGTTGGACTCCAAGACAGCCAAGAATGTCTTTAGTATATGACCTCTGCTTTCCCAGCCTGATTCTGGAACCCTGTTCTAATGCCATGTTGCCAACAGCTCCTACTTGGCATGCTTGGGTGCATGAGTGTATGTACACGTGTGTGTCTCCATGTGTGTGTTTGTATGAGCATGTGAGTATATATGTGTTTGCATACCTGTGTGTGCATGTGTGTTGGGGGCAGGAAGCTGGGCAAGAAGTAGGAAGGTTGGCTTCATTGGCTGACCCTCAGATGCAGATCCCTGGTGAGTCTGCATTTTATCCTATGCCCACAGCTCCTGTAACGCCTGACACTAGGAATATGGGGAGAAGTCTCATGAAGTGAAGAGAGTAGAGAGTTTGGAGTTGATATGCATAGCATTGCAGCCTGGCTTTACCATGTACATAAAAAACTCAGACATTCTTTAAAATGGTGATAAATAGCACCTATCTCTTAGGAATGTATGAATTTTGCCTGTGGAAGATACCTAGTGAATATTTATGAATGGTTCAATGAATGTTCCAAGGGGGCTACCTTAATTTCAGGGTCTGGTCTCTGTCTGAAATGTGGAGCATAGGTAGTTTCATATTCACCTTCCCTTTCCCTCTACCACCTTATTATTAATGAACATGTACGTGTATGTTCCTCACAAATTGTAACAAAAACAGCTAGTATATTTAGAAGGCATGCTAAATACTGGGGTCTGTGCCTAGAGGTCTGTGTGCATTAATTAACCAGAGATTTCCTACATTTCTGTAAGGTATTGTTATCCCCATTTTACAGATGGAAAAAAAAAAAACAACAAGACTCAGAGGAGTTTAGTATGTTGTGTACTTTTTACAGTCCCAAGAGGTAGCACCAGTGTTCCCCTCAATTCTTGCCCAGTCCTGTGCTGCATCATGCCACTCCTGTGGGGACAGGTGCTACTTACTAGTCCTGCATTTGCTGCAGCCTCTAGTACAATGCTTCACACACAGCAGGTGCTCAATAACTGTTTAAAAATGGTAGGCACTCAAACATTTGGCTAAGGATTTCCAAATCCAGCTGTCCAGATCTAAGGAAACCTACTAGATTAGCGATAAAATCACAGAAGCTGGAACAGCCATTTCCCACCCTCTAGCCCTTGATAAGATCAAGAAATAGCTAGTTCTTGCATTTTTCTTTTGCTTGTTTTTTTAAGATTTATTTATTTATTTTAGAGAGAGAGAGAGAGCGGGAGCTGGGGGAGAGGTGGAGGGGAGAGAGAAAGAGAAGCAGACTCCCTGCTGAGCATGGAGCCAGCCACAGGGCTCGATCTCAGGACCCTGAGATCCTGACCTGAGCTGAAATCAAGAGTTGGACACTCAGCCAACTGAGCCACCCAGGCACCCATTTAATTTTTTTCTTTTGAACAGAAAAGCAGAAGAAGCGAAGCTTAAAAAAGAGGGATTCAACAAACAACTTATGTTGCTCCACTATAATGATCCTAAATGCGTGGTGAAGGTGAGCAGCAGTCCCCAAGTTTCTCAATGTTTCTGGCTGGAGCTGCTGAAGAGGAAAACTGAGATGCCAATGGTCACAGAGATTGACCCAGAGATGAAGAAGTTCCATTATGCACTGGTAGATGGTTCTTCTCTGACCTAATATCCTTTTGAAATCCCAAGGGGAAAGGAGGATGGAGGAAGCCAGGCATGATGGAAGGGACTGATAGGTAGGACATTTCTGTTTCAGCAGAAAGTCACGTTGGAAAAGGAAGTCTGGTGCCTTGTGTTTATTCCATCTTTTTTTCCCAGGGTCCACATTCCCTCATGCTGGGGACAAGAGAAGTCAATCAAGAAAGAGGTTGGGACAAATTCTCCAGTTTGCAAGCCTTACTTCTATTTAAGGGAATCTCTGGTTATAGCTGATATTTCTGTTAAGCACCTAAGGGCTCACATGGTTCTGAGAAAATGAGTTCTCCTTCTTTTTCCTGATTAGTAGAGAGAACCACATGGGGATTTAGCATCAAGAGGATCTACCTTAGAGAGAAAAGAGGCTTCCTACAAATCCAAAATGAAAAAGACCTCAAGGGGTTGGTACAGCTAGGTTTTGTGAACTTGTTCACATACCCTTAATTATGCCTCAGTCCCCCTTGGCCCTCATCTGTCCGTAGATATTGGCAGGGAGACACAATCCTCCTGCTGCCTGCTGTAGGGCCATACTGGGTAGCAATGGGCAACTTTGGTTTCCAGTCACTCTTCCACTTATAGGACCAGTCGGACCAGACTTTCCTGTTATGATTCACAAGATTGGTTTCAAAGAATTTGGGGCTAAAATGAGGGTGCCAAGAACTGATGGTTATCAGAGGGGAGGTAGGTGTGACTGGGTGGGTGGGGGGGTTAAATAGGTGATGGGGATTAAGGAGGGCACTTGTGATGAGCACTGGGTGTTGTATATAAGTGTTGAATTACTAAATTCTACACCTGAAACTAATAAATAAATAAAATCAGGGTGCACGTAATGTGGACGTATGGGAAGAACATGCAAGTGGGAGTCAGGTAACCCGGTTGCCGGCCTGGCACTACCATTATTATCCTCAGTGACTACGGGAAAGTGAGTCACCCTCTCTGGAGTTCTGTTAGCTTATCTGTAAAGAGCTAATCAAAAAAATTAAATTGGATGTGAGTTAACATCATTCCAAATAAGAATAATTATAAGAATAATTATTACCATCGTTGTTGTTTTTTTTTTTTTATCAGTATCCGTTCCTTAACCTGGATTTTATCTATCCTTCTGGCCGTCTAGCTGTCTGCCAAAGCTATTCTGCCCTCCCTGGGGGTGGCATGTACACCAACATATTCAGTGACTTGCCAAATCAAGTTATCCTTGGAACCTTCACACCTTTTGGATGTGGTAGCATTTCTTTTCCTAATAGGTACGTGAGATGCCAGACAAACTAGAACTTGTGGGTAAGCTAAGGAGTGGAGCAAGAGCTAAATCCCAACAGAGGGAAGAACAGGAAAGTAATCTTTTACATGGTCAATCTAACTGGGAAAGCAGGGAAGGAAAATGAAACATATGCATGTGGTCACGGCAGCCCCAGGTACAGACTGGCTAGTTGCAACAGGTCGGAGGACCATAGGTCTCCCAGCATCCAGTTGTGCCATCCATGTGGTGAGGCTGTGGCTCTTAAGAGCAGACGGCCCTATAGGAAGTAAAGGCTCAAAGAATACAAATTGCTGGGAAGTGAAACAGGAAGACTGTTGTTTAAGTGAGCCCGATGTCAGATGGGCCTCCCTGCTCCCTAAAGAATGAGATCACACTGGCAGCATGCCATCCCATGCCCTTAGAAAGCCTCACATCCTCCTCAGGATTGCTGCCAAATTCTTAGGGGTTATGACCTTGTGTTCTTCTCTGACTTTGATACCCTGCCTCCTCTGAATCTTGTTCTCCACTCTGTCTTATAACTGTGGGTTTATTTTGGCTCTCTTTTGTTTGAACCAATTACAAATTGCTCCTTTTTTTTTTTTTTTTTTCACATGAAAACCACTCACTGGAGGCCTCTATGAGGATGGCTGAATTTGTTGGTGATTTGGGTCATAGGAAGCTTATTGCATAGTGCATCAACCATCTCAAATGAAATGTAAAATGTAGGAATGTGTTCTTTTTTAAAATAAGGATTTTATTTATTTATTTGAGAGAGAGAGCACATGAGTGAGGGGAGAGCAGAGAGAGAGGGACAAGCAGACTCTGCACTGAACTGAGCGCGAAGCCTGATATGGGGCTCTATCTCACGACCTTGAAATCATGACCTGAACTGAAATCAAAAGTCAGATGCTTAACTGACTGAGCCACCCAGGCACCCCTGTAAGAATGTGTTCTTTTTTTTTTCAACCAGACAATGTTATGTTTATTGTTTCCATCTAAAGGGGTGACAAGATAAAGCAAACATGTATAATAACAAGGAAAGGTCTAGAATTTAAAGCCAGATATCTGGATTTAAATCTTTTCTTCACTTGCTTTGTGATCCTGAAAAATACTATTCAACCCCTTGAAACTTTGGTTTCCTTATCTACAAAATGAGAATATTAATCCCCACCCTAAGGATTTTGAAGATTTAATGAAACAACATAGGCAAAATTGTAGGACTGTGTTCTTAAAAGTGCTTCATCCATCCTACATGTTGTCCAATTTTTCATTTTCCTCTCCAAGATCCTCTTTTTTTCTTTTCCTTTCTATTTTAGGAGCCCCTTTTCCCTTTTCATTCCCCACCCTTCAAATCTTTCCATTTTCTTATGAAAGAGAAGTTAAGCTCTTTATAGCTATATGCCCAACCAGCTAACATTTGCATTTTCACGCACTTAGCTAACAATCCAGATGAGTCATCCTGGGAGTAGGGCTGAGGAGATGGAAGAGGGATCAAAGAAGAGGGGGTGAGGTTATTTTACTGCCTCACACTGCTGTAAGCCACACCATTGCTACCATATGTCTCATTAATTCATTTATGTATTTCTCCTTTCCTTCATTCCTTTACTAAATATTTATTGAACATCTAACACATGTCAGATACTCAGAATAGAGAGTAATATAAAGTTCCTGTTTGTCAGGAGATGTTACAGGAAAACTGAAAGGCAGTATTTAGAAAGGGAAATAGGGGTGCCTGGGTGGCTCAGTTGGTTGAGCATTTGCCTTCGGCTCCGGTCATAATCTCAGGGTCCCAAGATCGAGCCCCATAATCTCAGGGTCCCAAGATCGGGCTCCCTGCTCACAGGGAAACTGCTTCTCCTTCTCCTCCCTGCTTGTGCTCTCTCTTGCTGTCTCTGTCAAATAAATAAATAAAACCTTAAAAAAAAACTAAAAAGGGAAATAAATGCAGAAAGTTGAAACAGGGGCTCCTGGGTGGCTCAGTCGTTAAGCATCTGCCTTCGGCTCAGGTCATGATCCCGGGGTCCTGGGATCGAGCCCCGCATCAGGCTCCCTGCTCTGCGGGAAGCCTGCTTCTCCCTCTCCCACTCCCCCTGCTTGTGTTCCCTCTCTCCCTGGGTCTCTCGCTGTCAAATAAATAAAATCTTTTTTTTTTTTAAAAAAAGAAAGTTGAAACAAAAAGGTATCTGTAGAAAATATTTATATTCATTGATTCAACAAATATTTGCAGAGGACCTACTGGCATGAGCACTGTTTAAGCACAGGGGATATAGCAGAGAATAAAACAAAGTCCTGTCCCTCTACAGCTTACATTTTAGTGAAGGGAGACAATAAACAAATATATACCATATCAGGTGATGAGGAGGCTGTAAAAAAAAATAATAAATGATTAAGCAGGGTAAAGGGGAATAGAGAGTGGTGGGAATGGGGAGTTTCTATTTTATATTGATGGCCAAAGAAGACCTCTTTGATAAGGGACCATTTGAGTAGAAACCTATGATAGTGCGGGGCATACCATGCTGTTGACAGGGAAAGTGTTCTAAGCAGAGGGAAGAGCCAGAGAGCTAAAGCCCTCACACATGAGCATGCTTAACAAATCCAAACTAAACCGTGATCTCCGGAATGCTGGGTCCAAGAAAATATCACCAAAATATCAACCTGTTGAGAAGACAAAGATGGTTTATTCTAACCAAGGGAAGGGAGAGCACTACCTTGATAGAATCTTCATAATTCCCTGTGAGTAGAGAGGCCAACCCCAAAATCTACTGGTTGAGGAACAGTTGAGTAAGCTTCAAGGTCCTGTTATCATGGGTACAAATTTCAGTCCACATGTTCAGATGAGCAGGAAATACAACTTCATTTTTTAAGCACTCAATTTAATTTTTAGGTAGATTCTACCAGTGGGTGGCAGAAACTTACAACGCTGGTATCCTTTCCCCAAGATTTCATTTCAGTTCCAATGAGCCGATGAAATGAGAAGGCATTAATGGTTGGGGAAATGTTGTTTGGTTCTTAGGCATCCTCATTGCAAATGGTCTGCAATGATTGGTCTCTGAAGCTCATGGGTGCATCCCTCTGGCCCCAGCAGCAAAGCCTCTCAAGGCCAGGCTCTTTCTCAGCTGCTTTCACATTCTTCTCAGCACACAGGAAACATTTGTCTGACTCTGTCTTACACTGAATGTGGGGAGATCGGGACTGTCCTACTTCCGTCTGTGTGGAAGCCCCATGCAGCATCTATTCTTTTACTCTTGAGTTACTTTGGGCCTGGGGTCAGCTCCAAGGCTCCTTACCTGCCCAGGCGTTCAGATCCCTCAAATTCATCTGGGGCTTCTAGTGAACTCCCCATCCTGCCCTGCAACTTGGCCTTAGGAGGATGGCACAGAGCTTTTTCTCTAGAGGTTTCTACCACTGAACTCTCTTACTTAACCTCTGACACTCCTTTCCATCCCCCTACTCCTTTGGGGTGGGTAAATCTGCTCCGACAGATTACAGTCTCCTATATCCCTTTTGCCTTGTGTCTAGATCTCAGCTTTTTGATCTCAAAAGCCAAGAATTTGGAACTTTTATTCTCACAACACTTTCTTGAAGTCACAGGTGATGCTCAAGATCTAGGTGAGTGGGAGGCGGCCATGGGTAAAAAGGAAAGACTGGGAAGAGAACACAGTGTGAATTTTTCCCACCACATTACATAACATTCCCATTAAGGATGACAAGTCACGAACAGTGTAAATACTTGGAATGTGTATGTATGTGTATAGATATGTGTGTGTGTATATGCGCGTGTGTGTATGTATATATATATAGTGCCATAAAAACACAGCAATCTGTACACACTATTTATAGTCATTTAACAGGAAATATATAAGTATTATTGCTTCTATAATCATAAAAACTTAAATATTATTTTAAAATTTATATATATACATTGTACCTACCCCATAGTATGGTTGTGAAGACACAAATAAGACAAATTATCATGTAAGCTTTTAGGGTATCCTAAGATAGGGAGGATAAGACAGAGATAGATAACTTTTGAATGTGGTGGACATGTTTATAGAATGTGGTGATGGTTTCATGGATGTATACTTACCTCCCAAATCATTAAGTTGTATGTATTAAATATGTACAGCTTTTGTATGTCATTCAGCCCTCAAACCTATACTGTTCTCAATAACACTGGGGTTTCTCTTTGTCCTTGGAAATTGCCTGTGAGGATCTTGATCTAATCTTCTTATCCTAGTCGTACCCCTGAACCTAACTAGTGCCTGAGCCAAAGCTCCTCCTGCTTTCCACTATATGCTGCAGCTTTCCCCAACTCTAATCCCTCTCCATCTCATATTTCAGAAGCTCAGGAGAAGGAGGGTAAGGTATGGCATTACAACACGGATCAGAGTAAGGTCAAACATGGGCTGAAGGAGTCAAGCGACAAGGTCAAAATGTCCACAGCCAACCAAGTGCAGGTAGCAGAAGCAGGTGTTAATTTCTTGTTGCTTGCCTGGGGCTTCCATTACAAACTGCCATAAACTGGGTAACTTAAAATAACAAAAAGTTATTCTCTGGAGTTCAGGAGGCCAAAAGTCAGAAATCAAGGTATTGGCAGGGTTGATTCCTTCTGAATCCATACCATGCAGCTCTCCTAGCTTCTGGTGGTTGCCGGCAATCCTTGGTGTTCCTTGGCTTATAGACACACCACTCCAATCTCTGCCTCCATCTTCATATTGCCTTTTTCTCTGTGACCTCTCCTCTTCTTATAAGGACACAAGCCATTGGATTTAGGACCCATTCTAAATCATCTTGAAATCTTAAGTACATCTACAGATGCCCTATTTCCAAATAAAGTGACATACTGAGGTTCAAGGTGAACATGAATTTTGGGGAGACACTATGGCAACTCACAATAATTACTGTTCCTCTATATTTACCTTCATTTGAGATATTACTCACTCTCATACCTCTGCCTGCTCCTCTTCCATGTACTTAATTTCAGTTTAGTTGGTGATTCATATTTACAGCACCACAAATGGAAAATTTGGACCAAAATCACCTTAAATATATAAATGCAGCACATAAAAGAAAAGCGTAAGATGTGGGCTTAAAAAAGAACATTTTCTGGCCCTTGAAGCTTTAGGAAGAGATTGACATTGTAGCCTATTCATAAGACAGCCTTTCAGTGAACTAAGGCAACATGTCAGTAAACTCACCCTCCAGATTTCCTGAATTTGAATTTTTTGAATGAGCCCCAATTGCGTATTTCCCATCCTTTGTATTTTGACTTCTCTTGATTTCAGGATGATGGAAATTGTAAGTTAGGTCATCCAGAAAGCAAGAAGTTCATAAATATGCTTTTTATGTGTTTCTGCCATGTTAAGCATATCATATATGATGGTCGTGCTTCTGGGGAAGCCCCTTCTCTGGCGGTTATGAGCCAAATCACCTGTGTCATCACCATTGAATGTGTCAGGGTTTACCAGCAAAAAGAGTACAGGTTGGCAAAAAGCTAATATTTTTTTAAAAACCAATGCTTGATTCTCAAGATGCAAGTAGAGAGAAACAGATTAATGGGGCAGCAAAATGCCTTGGTGAGTGGCATGTAAATACCTGCCCTTCGTGTGGAGAGCCTTTCCCAACTTTGATGTTGAGATGAAAAGATGATGACAGAATCTGGAAGCATTTCAAAGGCTGAGAAAGCACATACTTTCAAAAAATCTTTCCCGCTCCCAACCCTAGTAGCTCAACAGTTTCAAAAGAAAGATTACGAAACACTACATAGTTTTATGGCATTTTAATTGCACATTTTATTCTGTGACACCACAAAGTAGAAAAGTAACAATTGCTTTCATCAAGAACAAATGTATTTTCATTCAAGTTGTCCAGGGATTGTTAAAGTTAGATTCTTTGAAAACTGTTTCTGGAGAGCTCAATTAAAACATCCCACCCTTATTGACTGCTAATATATATCACTTTATGTTGAGAGGGCACTTTTTCATGTTATTTAATTTTCCGAGGAACCCAGCTTGATGAGGTATAATTCCCAGCTAAGGCAAACTAAAGCTCAGAGAAAATGGATACCTTTTCCCAGGCTACATGGTAGAGAAAAACATTGAAGTCAGTTTTCAGACTGATCCCAACACTTTTTTCCCCCTTTCCAACTCTTTACACATTGAAAGAGAGGTTTAGAGCTGAGAACACAATATATGAGAATAATAAGAGTAGTAATAATCAGGGGAACCTCAGTGGATCAGTCAGTTAAGCTTCCGACTCTGGATTTCAGCTCAGGTCATGATCTCAGGGCTGTGAGATTGAGCCTCACATTGGGCTGTGCACTGGGCGTAGAGCCTGCTTAAGATTCTTTGTCTCCCTCTCTCTCTGCCCCTCCTCGCCCCCCATCCCTCTCTTAAAAAAAAAAAAGAGTAGTAATAATCATAAACACAATCATGTGATAATGAGCATGGGCTTTGGGGTTAAATGTATCTAGCAATAGGTAGGAGCAACAGAGAAACTGGGCTATGTGTCTCCAGTATCTAGCAGGAAAGCTCAGGCTTTTTTACTGGGTGTCTGGGTTCCGAAAGCAGCAAGAATAAAGACAAATCTCAGTGCATACGCACTTCTCAAGCCTTCTCTAGTATCATGTTTGCTTATGACTCATGTGATCAAACCTAGATTCAAGGAGTGAAGAAATAGACTTCTACTCTTCTTGGAAGAAGCTGCAAAATACTGTGGCCATTGTTGCAATTGATCACAAGGAAAACACCTGAATCTAAATAATGACTTCTCTCTTGTCTCTTTCTCTGCCTCTCTCCACCCCTGATTCTATTTTGATCAATCATGTGTAGTAGAATTTGAGAATTATGAATACATAAGATGATCACTTAACAGTGTTAGTCTGTTAACCACCAATCCCTCCTCTCAAGAGTGTTCATGAAAATTTGCAAGGCTTGGTTATCTTCTTTCTCCTGGTTTTGTCCGGATGTTCTTATATTCTCACTTGGAAGTCTGTGTCATCCTCTGATTCCTTCCTACATTCTTTGTTAGTCCAACCTGGATTGGTCATGTCCTTTTATTTCAGGTCTCAAGTATGTCATCTATAACTGTTCACAAGGTTCAGACACTATGAAATCTGTATTTATATTGCATTCATGATTTCTTTTCCCATTTGGTATTCTATAGGATCCCCACATTTTGAACTGTCTGGAGATGTGAGTTCTTGTGCTGGCTAGAATGTCTGGGAATACCTCCTAGAAATTGGTATTTATGACAATGGTGGAAGTAATTTAATGGAATTCCCCGGTTATAGGCTAAGTGTTCCTTTAAATGCTTTTCCCTTTTGAAATTTGATGCTTCTTTTCTTCATAATGTGTTTTGCAGCTCTAGCATTTGGAATTAACAGCTCTCTACTTGCTTCCTTATCCATGGGTTTCACTATTAAATATTTCATGCAGACCTCCATGTGGATTTTATTGTCCAGTGAGAGTTTGTATCAAAATGGAACTTGATGACTGAAAATTTCAGAAGACCTTTCTCACTCTGGCCCCTTTCCAACCTTATCTCCTATCACTCACCCCATTGTTTACTAAACTTCTGTCTCTCTGCATGGCTTTCATAGCCTTTGTTTCCTGTGACTGAAACTCTTGTCCCAACTCTTTGCAAGATGGGTTTCTTATCTTTCAGGTCTCAGTTTAAGTGTCATCTCCTAGGAGAGATCTTTTCTTTTCTTTTTCTTTTTTGTTTTGGATAGCTTTATTGAGAAAAAATTACATTCCATAAAGCCCACCCATTTAAAGTGTACAATTCAGTGGTTTTTGGTATATTTACAGAGTTTTGCAACCATCACCATAATCTAATGTTAGAACATTTTCATCACCCTGAAAGGAAACCTTATACCAGTTAGCATCCACTCACTGTTCAACACTCTCACCTCTAACCCTAGGCAGCCATTAATCTACCTTCTGCCTCTATAGATTTGTCTACTCTGGACATTTCATAAAAATGAAATCATAGAATATGTGGTCTTTTGTGACTGGCTTTTTTCATTCAGCTTTAGGCTTTTAAGGTTCATCCATGGTGTAGCATATATCAGTATTTCACTCCTTTTTACAGCCAAAATTATATTCCATTGTATGGATATACCACCTTCCATTTCTCCATTCATCAGTTGGTGAATATTTGTGTTGTTTCCATTTTGGGGCTACTATGAATAATGCTACTATAAACATTCACATACAAGTTTTTGTGTGGACATACATTTTCACTGCTCTTCAATAGATACCTAAGAATGAAATTGCTGGGTTATATGGTAACTCGATTTTTAACTTTTTAAGGAACTTCCAGACTGTTTTCCAAAAGAAGCTTTATATGACCATCCATTTTAAGAAGACCTGTCCTTTCCTTTCCTTTATTCTAGTGATGACTTTATTGCTTGTTAGCACTAATCGTGATCTGAAATTCAATGTTCATTTACTGGGTCTGTGTAACTAGAATGTGAGCTCCATGATGGGAGAAACCATTTATATCTCATTCACTACTTTACCCCCAAATACTTAGTATGTGCCTAGTATATAGTGAGTGAGTGCTTAATAAATGTTTGTTAAATGATTGAATAGTGAGTGAACAGGACTCTAGGAAATATTTGTGTCAAACTATTGGAAACAGGTGGTGGGGAATGGGGAGGCTAGGACAGATGGAGTTCTGTAAGAGCCAGCCATAGAAATTGTAATCATAAAGGTTGTAACAGTTAGAGGGTTTGTTGTTGTGGTTGTTGTTGTTGTTTTTGTTGTTTTTGTTTTTTCTGAGAGTAGAGTTAGGATGCTTTACTACAGCAAATAACAGAAAATTCCATTTCACATTATGGAGAGGATAGGCTCTAGATGCAGTATAATTTGTGACTTGGTGATGTCATGAAGGATCTAGATTCTTTTCATCTCTCCACTCAGCTATCCTTGGCATCCTTTCTTCCAAGGTGGTTCCCCTGGTGGCTACCAGTGACACTGGCTACGTGCTCTTTTAGATGTCTAGCAGGAAAAAGTTAAAAACTTTTTTTTTTTTCAGAATGAACTATATGTCCTTCCTTTTGGTCTCTTTAGACCAATTTAGTTATAGGCCTACCCCTGTTAAAAACAGCTGTCAAGGGAACACCATGTACTTATGGGCTTAGATACTCAGCATCTACCCCTGTAAATGGGGATGGACTCAGTGAAGGGTGAAGAGCCAAATGAACAGGAATTTGTTTGGAAGAAAAGGAAGGAAGGAAGGAAGGAAAGAAAGGAAAAGGAAGGGGAGGGAAAGGAAGGGAAGGGAAGGAAGGGGGAGGAGGGGGAGGGGAGGGGGAGGGGGCGGGGAGGGGACGGGAGGGACAGGGAGGAGGGGAGGGGAAGGACAGGGAGGAGGGGAGGGGGAGGGGGGAGGGGGAGGGGAGGGACAGGGAGGAGGGGAAGGGGAGGGGAGGAGGGAGAGGGGAGGGGAGGGGGGGAAGGGAAGGGATGGGGAGGGGGGGAAGGGAAGCGATGGGGAGGGGAGGGGAGGGATAGGGAATGGATATTGGGTAGGCACCAGTAGTGGAGCAGATAGAACTTGATTTGGGTCGGCAATCTCTAAGGGTCTGATCCAGTGGGAAGGGGCATGGCAGCAGCAGGATTTCCAAAGATGTGGTGATGTTCAGTGGAGGAAAGGAGAGAGAGAAGTACCTAGACCAGGGACTGGCAAAGCTTTTCTATAAAGAGCTAGATAGTAAATCTTCAAGGTTTTGCAGGCCATACAGTCTCTATGGCAGCTACTCAAGTCTGCTGCTGTAGCATGAAAGCAGCCAGAGCCAACACATAAACGTGTGGCCATGGCTGTGTTCTGATAACATTTTTACAAAAACAGGCACAGGCCAAATTCGGCCTGTAGGTTGAAGTTTACCTATTCCTGACCTAGACCATGGATAATATCACATAATTATCCTTGCTATTGAGAAAACAGCTTAGAACCTTTGTTTTCCTAAAGTTGGATCAGCATTTTCATTCTTGTATATACTCTTACGCAAGGATACTGATTGATTCTCCTCTAAGCTTAAAGATTTAATCCATAAATAGCTAATATTTATTGAACACTTACTATGTGTCAGGCCCATTTGCGTTTCATTCTTTATCTAATTTGGCCTCTTGCTGCTTTCAAGATTTTCTGCTTGTCATTGGCTTTTAACAATTTGACTATAATGTGTGTAGGTGTGGATCTCTTTGAGCTTTGAATTTTTGAGCTTCTTAGATATGTAAATTAATGTTTTTCATCAAACTTTAGAAGGTTTAGGCCATTATTTCTTTAAATATCTTTTCTGCCCATTTCTCTATTCCTGGTACTCCTGTTTCATGTATATTAGTGTTTTTAATGGGGTCCCCTAGGACTCTGAAATTCTTTTTTTTTTTTTCTTTTTTTGAGAGAGAGAGAGAGAGAGCAGAAGAGGGGCAGAGAAAGAGGGAGAGAGGGAATCCCAAGCAGACTCCATGCCCAGTGTGGAGCCCAGTGTGGCCCAGTGTGGACTCAATCTCACGACCCTGAGGTCATGACCTGAGCCAAAATTAAGAGCCAGATGCTTAATTGACTGAGCCACCCAGGCACTACAGGACTCTGAAATTCTATCTGTTTCTCTTCACTCTTTCTTGTTTCTGTTCTGTAGACTAGCTAATCCCTACTGAGCTATCTTCAAGTTCACTGATTCTTTTGCCAACTCAATTAGGCTGTTGAGCCACTCTAGTCAAGTTTTCATTCCCATTATTGTAACTTTTAATTCCAGAATATCCACTTAGTTTTTTTATTTCTTTTTTGTTGTTGTTGATATTCCCTATCTGAGGAATCATTATAATCATATTTCTCTTTAATTAAAAAATGATTCCCTTTAGTTTTTTTTTTTTTTTTTAAGATTTTATTTATTTATTTGAGAGAGAGAGAATGAGAGAGAACACATGAGAGGGGGGAGGGTCGGAGGGAGAAGCAGACTCCCTGCAGAGCAGGGAGCCCGATGCGGGACTCGATCCAGGGACTCCAGGATCATGACCTGAGCCAAAGGCAGTCGCTTAACCAACTGAGCCACCCAGGCACCCTCCCTTTAGTTTTTTTTAAAACGTATTTATACTGGTTGCTTTAAAGTCTTTGTCTGGTAAGTCCAACATCTGTACCCCTTAAAGATAGCTTCTATTTCCTGCTTTTTTCCTATATGTAGGTCACATTTTCCTGTTTCTTTGCATGTCTTATAATTTTTTACTGAAACTAGGTATTCTAGATAATATATTGTAACAACTGTGGATTCTGATCCGTTTCCCATTCCAGAAGTATATCTTGTCTAATTCTGTCTCTCACAAATAACCCTATTAGGTGATATAATGTATAACTCACCCAGACAAAAATAACCCCATTTAAGGCATAATTCCCTTATGGAAGCTAGTTTTTCCTAATATTGGCACCTGAATCTGATTCTTAATAGTCTGACAGGGTCGGCCTAATTTAGGTATCAATATATAATGACACTTGGGACAGTTTGGAGATAAAAAAGAATTGGTTGAAAAGGTCTAAGCCTATAGCCTATGGTGATAAATTCCAAATAATCTTCTATGATATACTGATATAAAGAAAACTGCAAATAACTTTCAGAGGCATGTGAGATCAGTGTTTGGTTTTACACAACCAAGAAGTGAAAACATCTAAACATGTAACTGGCAAGACTTGGACGGAGTTGCAGGCTGGACCCTATTGCACCAGACTCTAGAGCATCAGACCTCCTGAGATGCCCATTTTTTGCATCAGTATTCTTATAACTGAGTTGAAGTCTTTGCTTAAGTACTATTTATTAATGTTAAATCCTTACTAATTAATTGACTCCTGCGTGAGCCTTCACTTTCCTCCAACAAACAGCAAATGCTGGTTCTGGTTAAGAGTTGTGGAAGCTTCCTGCTACTCTAACGAGAAAATTTCCTATTTACAGCTTCTCAAAGAGAAAGCCTGCTATGATGTAGCAGTGAGGGTATATTGCTGTTTGTATATAAAAGTTATTCATGCACATGACCAAAAAAATTTTTTTCAAGTGAAATTAAAATTGTATTGCATGGAAATTAAAATTCTCTTCCTTTCAACCTCATACCCCTTCTGTCAGTGTATCCACAGCAAAGAGCATTTTTGTCTATTCTTCAAAATACATCAAAACACACCAATACACATATTGGCTTAGTTTTCTCTTTTTCTTTTTAAGACAGGCATTTTAAATTCCTAGTAAAAAAAAGTACTTCTTGTCCTGAAGTGTGAGCTAAAATTAGAGTCTCCATTTGTGAGGTCCTATGATCATTCCATTGCAACACCCTTAACACATCCCCAAAAAGAGCTCAGTTGACAAATAACTGATAAATAAAATGTGGTCTATCCATACAATGGAATACCGTTCAGCCATAAAACAAAATGAAGTACTGATACATGTACAACATGGATTAACCTTGAATGCATTATGTTAAGTGAAAGAAACCAGTCTCAAAGACCACATACTGTATGATTCCATTTGTATGAAATGTCCTGGATAGGCAAATCTATATAGACAGAAAGTAGATTAGTGGCTGCCAGGGAGACTAGGGGAGGGAAGAATGGGGAGTTATTGCTAATGTGCATGTGGTTTTCTTTTGAGGGTGATGAAAGTGTTCTAAAATTGATTGTGGTGATAACTGTACAATTCTGCAAATATACTAGAAATCACTGAATTATACATTTTAAATAGTGACTAGTATGACATGTGAATTATATCTTGATAAAGCTGTTATATATAAAAGAAAGAACTCAAAATATTAATATATAATTTGCTGTCCTATATTGCATCATTAAAGTAGATGTCATTATTTCCCTTTTGCCTACAACAAAATTGTACCTAAATGTGGTATTCTTTGTTTGCAAAAATTATGAAATTTTTTAAAATTATTTTTTAAAGATTTTATTTTTTCATTTGAGAGAGAGAGAGAGAGAACACAAGTAAGGGGAGAGGGAGAGGGAGAATTAGACTCTCTGCTGAGCAGGGAGCCTGATGCAGGACTCGATCCTGGGACCCTGGGATCATGATCTGAGCTGAAGGCAGACACTTAACCAACTGAGCCATCCAGGCACCCATATGAAATATTTTAAAATTCCCCTTGTCATTTAAATAATATTAAATTTAAAATAGAGCCTATAAATTAAAAAATAATAGTGGTTGATGAAAAAGTTGGGCCACATGATTTGTGAGGACTCTTTTAGGACTAATTTACAGGTAATTTTACAGAATTACAATTCAACAGAGTTAAAACTGAAATAAAAGTACATCCCAAATCTTCTTTCTGGGTAGAAGCCAGAATGTTCAATGCCCTGGTCAGACTTTAATATTGCTCAAGAGTTAAACTTATACTGGGAAATTGTCCCCTTGATTATTTGTTACATAAAATTAAATGTCCAAGGTAAGAATTACATTCATAAACAGGAGGTGATTTCCCCCCACTTGCTGCTCTGGAGTGGTTGCCTTCCTCATCCTCTAACATCCAGTAACTAAGCAAATGAATACAACACCATCTGCTGATGATATTTTGGGAACTTCACAGAAGCCCAAAACACTAAGCCTCAGGGCTGAGTCCTGCCCCTGTGCAATTTCATCCTGGGCCTTGTAGACCATTTCTTGGAAGAGGATACCACCTGCTTCAGAACCAAAGCCTCTGAGAGAGAAAAGCCAAAAACAAAAACAAAAAAAAAGCTGTCTTTCAAGGGACTTCATTATTTGTTAATGATCTTTTAAACCAATCCTCCTCTTGCGCATCTGTGGTCCCACCGAGAGGGTGTCTTGGTGAGAAGGCTCAGCAGCTCGAACCAGCAGGAAGATGAATTAAAGGGGGGCGTGGCCTGGGACCCTTGTTGCCAGGATCCAGTGTGTAGGGAACCACCGTGCCTGCGGGGAGACAACAACAGGGTCTTCCCTGAGGCTCCTCCAAGGAGTGAGAATAGCTGACGGCTGGACTGCTCAGGGTGAGTGAAAGGGTAGGCTGTTGGGGAAAGGAACGCGCTCCAGGTGTCCAGGGCATGGAACATCTATTTCTGATTCTTTCACTGGTTTGGTCGCTTTGCTCTTCCTGCCCATCTATTAGATTGCAGGCTTCTCAATTAAGTCAAAAGCACCCCTTTTATACTGTGAACTACTCTTATTCTTTTATTAGATGGTGAACTCCCCTACTGAATTTTACATTAGGCTGCAGGTGTTCTATTAACCTGCCTCCCTGAGCCTCTGTTTCCTCATCTGGAAAATGGGACTCAGAATCTATAGATGGAATTGTGAGGACTTAATAATACAAGTCAACCCTAGAGAACTTACAAGGTGCCTGGCTCTGTTGAAACCACTTTACATTAATTAATTAATTTAGTTCTTACAACAGCTCTGTGAAGTAGATGCTATTGTTATTGCCGATTTTAAGACACGGAAACAGCCACAGAAAGGTTAAGAAATTGTCCAAGTTCACACAATTAGGAAATGGAAGAGCCAGTTTCAACACCATTAACCATCTGGCTCTACAACGTTTGTAACCATTAAACAACACTGCCTATTAAAAGCAGATATTTAAGGCTTGGCACATGGTAGGTTCCCAGTAAATATTACCTATCAAAATAATTAATGTCCCAAGACTGAAAATGCCCTGAGAACAGAGCACCTCCCTCCAGGCATCCCTCAGTGCCTAACAGTACCTAAGTAGTGTCTTTCATCCAATAATTACCCAATATGTATTTGTTAAATTGAGTCCATTTCTTTTTTTTTTTTTTTTTAAGATTTATTTATTTATTTGAGAGAGAGAGAATGAGAGACAGCATGAGAGGGAGGAGGGTCAGAGGGAGAAGCAGACTGCCTGCCGAGCAGGGAGCCCGATGCAGGACTCGATCCCGGGACTCCAGGATCATGACCTGAGCCGAAAGCAGTCGCTTAACCAACTGAGCCACCCAGGCGCCCCTTGAGTCCATTTCTTAAGGGCAGTTCAGACTTGAAGCCCCTTCTCTGCCAGGTGCTGCGCTGAGAAGAGAGAAGATACAAAGATAATTTAGATATGAACACAAAGTGTGATGCTACTGATCCGAAAAGCTAATAAAATGCTAGGCTGCACTGATAGACATATAAAGTATAGGGAAGATAAAATTGACACCTTCTGTTCTTCATCACCCAAATCCCATCTTCCCAAATCTGTATAGTTCTTGAATCCACACATGTATCTTCCATCTCCCTCATCCCTCCCGTAGTCCAAGCTGCCATCTTCTCTCTGACCTCTGAACTGGTCTCTAGCACTTACTTTGGTTCCTTACCAATCTGTTTGATCATGTCGCCTCTTTGCTCTGTTATGAAACCCTTCTATGACTTTTTGCACTTAAGATAAAAATCATGGTACAGCATAGAAAGCCCTACACATCTGGCCCCTGCCTGCCAGTCACTCTAGTCTCATTCACACCACTCTGGACTCTAGCCACACTGACTTTCTTTCAGTCCCTTGAATGCATTATGCCCACCAGCTTCCTCGTGGCCTTTTGTATATATTGTTGCAACCATTTAGAACACATTGGTGGGCAAATGTCCACCCCTGATTAATGAGCTACAGCCAAGACAGTAATACCACATGATAAAATAATCACGGCCCACAGAGCCCATTCCTATGACTGTATGGATGGTCATACAGATGGAAGTGCTGAAATAGAAGGCAGTGTGTCTCAGAAAGGGGAATCTTGATCAGTTAAATAGATATATACCAACCTTCCCTTCAAGGAAAATATTCAGACAGAGGCAAGGTGACCATCCTCTAAGAATATAATGGGAAGGAGTCCTGAAAGGCTATGACCTGGTGATCATTCCATTGCCTCAGTCAAATCAATGAGTCCATGAATTTTTCTTGTTCTAAATAAGTTGTGTTTCTTTTTTGTAGCCGAATAATATCGATGATGTTTAATCAGGATGGTGGCATGGTGATCAGCAAAAAGGGAAACATCATAAGGGAATGGATGTGGCCTTCAAAGGGAAAACTTGATGATCCAGTTGACATTTGGGTATTATTTTACAATTTATCATTCTTATGTCTATTACTTACGCCATACCAATAGTTTACTTTGAGCTTTGTTTTTTTTTTTTAAAGATTTTATTTATTTATTTGACAGAGACACAGCAAGAGAGGGAACACAAGCTGGGGGAGTGGGAGAGGGAGAAGCAGGCTTCCCGCCTAGCAGGGAGCCCAATGTGGGGCTCGATCTCAGGACCCCAGGATCATGACCTGAGCCAAAGGCAGACACTTAACCTACTGAGCCATCCAGGTGTCCCTGAGAGGACTGAATTATTCAGTTTGGCTGTCTACACTAGCCAATTCATCTGACAAATCTTTATTTCAGTTTTTTACTTCATTTGGTTCTTTCTTTTTTTCTTTTTAAAGATTTTATTTATTTATTTGTTTATTTACTTACTTAACTTACTTGAGAGAGAGAGTGTGGGGGGGGGAGCAGAGGGGAGGGGTAGAGGGAGAGGGAGAAGGACTCTGCACGGGGCTCGACGCAGGGCCTGACTTGGGGCTCCACACGGGGCTCGACTGAGGGCTCAATTCCACAGCTCAATCCCACAACCCATGAGATCACTACCTGAGCCAAACCAAGAGTCATACACTTTTTTTTTTTTTTTAAGATTTTATTTACTTATTCATGAGAGACAGAGAGAGAGGCAGAGGGAGAAGCAGACTTCCCGCAGAGCGGGGAGCCCCATGCGGGACTCGATCCCAGGACTCCGGGATCATGACCTGAGCCGAAGGCAGACGCTTAACCATCTGAACCACCCAGGCGCCCCAAGAGTCATACACTTAACTGACTGAGCCACCCAGGTGCCCCTACTTCACTTGGTTCTTTCTTAATGGATTTGTCATTGCTAAGCAGCAGTTACTTTATTTGTTTATTATTTTTTAAGATTTTATTTATTTATTTGAGAGCGTGAGAGAGAGAAAGAGAGAGCACAAGCAGGGGGAAAGGCAGGCAGAGGGAGAAGCAGACTCCCCACCAAGCAGGGAGCCTGATGTGGGGTTTGATCCCAGGACTCTGGGATCATGACCTGAGCCAAAGGCAGATGCCCAACCGACTAAGCCACCCAGGCACCCCTATTTTTTTACCCCTATTTTTTTTAAGTAGGCTTCACACCCAGCGTGGAGCCCAATGTGGGGCTTGAACGCATGACCCTGAGATCACAACTTGAGCTGAGATCAAGAGTCAGACGCTTAACCGACTGAGCCACCCAGGCGCCCCAAGCAGTTACTTTAAACAGTAATTTTTAGAAATTATTAGAAAGCATTTTGTGTATAATATAAAAATATTTTAAAAATAGGAAGATATACAATGTTCAAAATGAAAAGTCTCCTTCTCCTCAGTCTCACTCTGTAGAATTACCTTTGTTAATAGCTTAA
Organism: Mirounga angustirostris; assembly: GCF_029215605.1. NCBI lineage: Eukaryota > Metazoa > Chordata > Mammalia > Carnivora > Phocidae > Mirounga > Mirounga angustirostris. The sequence continues at coordinate 25,246,429 of NW_026991713.1, forward strand.
TGTGTATTTCTGTCAGATCAAGGATCAGAAATTCAGACAATGTGAGAGGGAGCCTACCAGCGGGAACTTCGGTGAACTGGAAAGTATGTCCCCCCCTAAAGGAGACAGCCTTTACTGAGGGCCAGAACATTGTTGTCACATGGGAATGTGGGCTTACACCTGCTATATTTTGTGATTTTTTAAAAAGCCATGAATCCAGGGGTGCCTGGGTGGCTCAGTTGTTAAGCGTCTGCCTTCGGCTCAGGTCATGATCCCAGGGTCCCGGGATCGAGCCCCGCATCGGGCTCCCTGCTCAGCGGGGAGCCTGCTTCTCCCTCTCCCCCTCCCCCTGCTTGTGTTCCCTCTCTCACTGTGTCTCTCTATGTCAAATAAATAAATAAATTCTTTAAAAAAAAAAGCCATGAATCCAGATTTTGTTGATGAAATACCCTGATATTTCAAAGTTGGCAATTAACTCAAACTCTGGCAGGACTAAACCAAACACTTCCGAGCTGCCAGTCTGTAACCTCTGTGCTAGACTTTATTGATTCATATATAGTTACTTCATGTGTGTGTGTGTCCATGGGCTGCATTTTGTGTCCAGGACCACAGCGTATGGTAGTAAAGTTGTACCGTACAACCAACCTTAGAGGTACTGATTATAAAGAGCTGTGCTGTCCAGCATGGCAACCACTAGACACCTGTGGTTATGGACCCTTGAACTACACTGTGGGTATAAACTACACACCAGATTTTAAAGACTTAGTATAAAAAACAAGAATGTAAGGTACCTTATTGATCATTTTTATATTGATTACATGTTAAAATGTTAACATTTGGATATATTTAGTTATAAAACGTTATTTAAGTTAATTTCACCTGCATTTTACCTTTTAATGTGGCTATTAGAAAATTTAGAATTACTCATATGGTAAGCATTTATGGCTCACAGTATATTTATATTGGACACACTATTGTGTGGGAAGTACCTCCAGGTCTCTGTTCTATACAATTTACAAAAGCATCCATGGTGCCCATGTATCCTACATATACTATTTGGATTGCCATTTTTAAAGAAGTACTGCTTAGCTCTGAAAGGTTAGGAAAGTAAAGAGTGAGTAGAGAAATTGTCCCAACATGCCTGTATGCACAAGTTTGCTGACACTCAGGAGCCAGCTTCCTCATCTAAAAAATCAGGATCGCTAATGGGATAGATTATTCAGTTTGGATCTCCTCAGCTGGCAGCCTTCAGGAAGCAAGGGAGTGAACTTGTAACCAACCAAGAGTCCTTGCGTGCTTAGAACAGTTGACTTAACTAGGATGCTTTTTCTACAGCAAACCTTTTAAAAATATGCTTTACAAATCTGCAGATGTTCACTTGAGCTTTAAAAGTTGTTCACCATTACTTTTCTATCCTTGTCATTTATAAAATCTCTCCAGCTTTAATAAGTTTCACAGAAATAGTTAATAGACTTGTAAAACTCCTAAGCATTTGGCAGCCATTAACGACTTTCATCATCATCAAGGGAATCAGATGTTGTCAACTATATTTTATGAGAGAGACTATCTCAAGAGTTAGAATTTCAACTCAGAAGTACCTGCAGACTGACCCAGAATTTTCCCAATCTAAAGTGAATCTGACTTTCTTTATAAGACATGACTACATTAATTGCCAACAGTTTCTCCTCATTCCTCTTCCTTCCCTCAAAAAATCATAACAACACACAAATTGCAGCACAAAACCTAAAGCCATCCCTGACTTAATGGAACCAGACTGAAGCTGTGAACATTGGTCTCAAATTTCCTTCCACGCATCATGCAAATGTCTTAAGATTTCCACCTGAATTATGAGCATGAAAATTCTGTGTAGGAAATGACAATCCTTTCTGTTGCCCCCAGGTGAACAAGTTCATTACAGTGGAGATTTCTGGGCGCTTTGCTATCACCTTGGTCTACAAATGGCATCCCCAAAGCCTAAAGCTATCTCTGGCACCTGTAAAATGCAAGTTTTTTCCTCCATGCTTACCTGAGGAGGTAGGTCCAGAGGGTTTTTAATCGTTGTCATGCCACCACCTCAGTGCAGACCAGAGTAAGAGCAATGCTGACTGATCTTAGATTCTTAACTTTTAGTATTTCCTGGTAATTGCTATAGTAAGGATGCTGGAATCTTGGCTAATTATAAATCCTGCCAGGATTGAGACACCAGGATGGCTCAGTAGGAGGAGCATGCTACTCTTGATCTAGGGGTTGTGAGTTCAAGCCCCACATTGGGTGTAGAGATTAATTAATTAACTAATTAATTAATTGATCCTGCCATTTCTGGACATTACCTGTGAAGTAACTGGAATGAGGGGAGATTAGAATAGGAAAGTAGACTTGGGAGAAAAATGAACACCTAGTTTCTTCTAAGGTCATGATTCCCAAGCTTTGGAGAATTAATTTCCTGTCTCTGATTTGGGTGAATTGTTTGCATTTATATAATCTATGATTTCTTAAAAATGGTGTGGGGTTCATATATTGTTTTTAACTAAAGAGAAACCAATTTAAAGTCACTATTTTTTTAAGATTCATTTATTTATTGGGGGAGGGGCAAAGGGAGAGGGAGAGAGAGAAGCAGATTCCCTACTGAGTAGGGAGCCTGGACGGGGGGCGGGGTCCTCAATCCCAGGACACAAGGACCCCAAGATCATGACCTGAGCCGAAGAGAAGAGAAGGATGCTCAACTGACTGAACCACCCAGGTGCCCCTAAAGTCACTATTTTTAAGCATAAGTACCATTCTAAAGACACTTGGAGATGAGCATTGTAAAAACTATGGCTCAAAATAATGTCTTTTAATAATCATTTCACACTTGCCCTAAATCTCTATTGAGGAATTTTAGGCTAAAACTTTTGTTAAGAGGTGAGACATTCAAATGTTAGTATCTCTAATTTCATGTAGTTAAGTAGCAAGTTGACTAAAAAAAAAAATTTTTTTTTGAGTGCATTTATGTGAATGATACACATATTACAGAACATGTATGAACCTTTAACAAAAGACCTTTAGTTTTAGGGACAGGCATCAAAACTGTGTTACTCTTGGTTTTACTATAGAAATACCATGTTTATTTCACATATGCTGAATTTTTGCCATAAATAGCTATCTTGCCTCCCTGGATTTTTATGATCATGTCATCTGAAAAGAGCTTAATACTCTCTCTCAGCCATTCCCTGATGTCAGTCCCATCTCCACAGAAGCCAGGGAGTTTTTCAAGGCCCGTAAAGTGAAGTGCAAGCATCTGAAACCCACAACGCAGGACAAAGATGTAAGTGTGAAATAGTCACTATTTTGAGACTGCAGGCAAAGGTAACTTTTGGTTTTCACGTTGTTCTAGAGGTAATGTTCTCTTCCAACACAGGCTGGATTCCAACACAGCTATTGCACACAGATGGGCCCATTTATATAATTACTGGAAGGAGCATGGGATGACTTCTGTTGTTTGTGTTTCACTTTTCTTAACATCTTAGCCATTTTTAAGTGGTGTCTCCCCTGGTTGGTCAGTGGCGTAAGCTCACACATCACACTGTTGTACAACTTCACCACCATCCATCTCTAGAACTTTTTCGTTTTGTGAAACTGAAACTCTGTACCTAGTAAACAACAACTCTCCATACCTCCCTCTCCCAGCTTCTGGCAACACCCCTTCTACTTTCTATCTCTATGAATTTGACTGTTTTGGGTACCTCGTATAAGTAGAATCAAACAGTATTTGTCCTGCCATAACTGGCTGATTTCACTTAGCATAATGTCCTCAAAGTCCATCCACATTGTAAAAGGTGTCAGAATTTTCTTCATTTTTAAAGGCGAATAATATTTCATTACACGTGTATACCACATTTCATTTGCCTATTCATCTGTTGATGGACACTTGGATTCCTTCCATATTTTAGCTATTGTGAATAATGCTGCTATGAACATGGGTATATAACTATCTCTTTGAGATCCTATCTTCAATTCTTTTGGATATATTTCCAGAGTGGAATTGCTGGATCATATAGTAACTCCATTTTTAATTTTTTATAAGCTTTTTTTTAAAGATTTTATTTATTTATTTGAGAGAGAGAGAGAGAGAACACAAACAGGGAGGAGGGGCAGAGGGAGAGGGAGAAGCAGACCCCCTACTGAGCAGGGTACTGGATATGGCTCTCCATCCCAGGACCCCAGGATCATGACCTGAGCCAAAGGCAGATGCTTAACCGACTGAGCCACCCAGGTGTCCCTCGATTCTCAATATCCTTCCCAACAGTTGTCATTTTCTGTTTTGTTTTGTTTTGTTTATTTTATTTTATTCTTATGTTAATCCCCATACATTACATCATTAGTTTTAGATGAAGTGTTCCATGATTCATTGTTTGTGCCTAACACCCAGTGCTCCATGCAGAATGTGCCCTCCTCAATACCCACCACCAGGCTAACCCATCCTCCCACCCCCCTCCCCTCTAGAACCCTCAGTTTGTTTTTCAGAGTCTATCGTCTCTCATGGTTCGTCTACCCCTCCGATTTCCCCCGCTTCATTCTTCCCCTCCTGCTACCTTCTTCTTCTTCTTTTTTTTTTTCTTAACATATATTGCATTATTTGTTTCAGAGGTACAGATCTGAGATTCAACAGTCTTGCACAATTCACAGCGCTTACCAGAGCACACACCCTCCCCAGTGTCCATCACCCAGTCACCCCATCCCTCCCACCCCACCCCCCACTCCAACAACACTGTTTGTTTCCTGCGATTAAGAATTCCTCATATCAGTGAGATCATATGATACATGTCTTTCTCTGTTTGACTTATTTCACTCAACATAATACCCTCCAGTTCCATCCACGTCGTTGCAAATGGCAAGATCTCATTCCTTTTGATGGCTGCATAATATTCCATTGTATATATATATATATATATATATATATATATACCACCTCTTCTTTATCCAGTCATCTGTCGATGGACATCTTGGCTCTTTCCACAGTTTGGCTATTGTGGACATTGCTGCTATAAACATCGGGGTGCACGTAGCCCTTCGGATCCCTACTTTTGTATCTTTGGGGTAAATACCCAGTAGTGCAATTGCTGGATCATATGGTAGCTCTATTTTCAACTTTTTGAGGAACCTCCACACAATTTTCCAGAGTGGCTGCACCAGCTTGCATTCCCACCAACAGTGCAGGAGGGTTCCCCTTTCTCCGCATCCCCGCCAACATCTGTCGTTTCCTGACTTGTTAATTTTAGCCATTCTGACTGGTATGAGGTGGTATCTCATTGAGGTTTTGATTTGGATTTCCCTGATGCTGAGCGATATTGAGCACTTTTTCATGTGTCTGTTGGCCATTTGGATGTCTTCTTTGGAAAAATGTCTGTTCATGTCTTCTGCCCATTTCTTGATTGGATTCTTTGTTCTTTGGGTGTTGAGTTTGATAAGTTCTTTATAGATTTTGGATACTAGCCCTTTATCTGATATGTCATTTGCAAATATCTTCTCCCATTCTGTCGCTTGTCTTTTGGTTTTGTTGACTGTTTCCTTTGCTTTGCAAAAGCTTTTTATCTTGATGAAGTCCCAATAGTTCATTTTTGCCCTTGCTTCCCTTGCCTTTGGCGATGTTTCTAGGAAGAAGTTGCTTCAGCTGAGGTCAAAGAGGTTGCTGCCTGTGTTCTCCTTTAGGATTTTGATGGACTCCTGTCTCACATTGAGGTCTTTCAACCATTTGGAGTCTATTTTTGTGTGTGGTGTAAGGAAATGGTCCTAATTTCATTCTTCTGCATGTGGCTATCCAATTTTCCCAACACCATTTGTTGAAGAGACTGTCTTTGTTCCATTGGACATTCTTTCCTGCTTTGTCGAAGATTAGTTGACCATAGAGTTGAGGGTCCATTTCTGGGCTCTCTATTCTGTTCCATTGATCTATGTGTCTGTTTTTGTGCCAGTACCATGCTGTCTTGATGATGACAGCTTTGTAATAGAGCTTGAAGTCCGGAATTGTGATGCCGCCGGCTTTGCTTTTCTTTTTCAATATTCCTCTGGCTATGCGGGGTCTTTCTGGTTCCATACAAATTTTAGGATTATTTGTTCCATTTCTTTGAAAAAAGTGGATGGTATTTTGATGGGGATTGCATTGAATGTGTAGATTGCTCTAGGTAGCATTGACATCTTCACAATATTTGTTCTTCCAATCCATGAGCATGGAACGTTTTTCCATTTCTTTGTGTCTTCCTCCATTTCTTTCATGAGTATTTTATAGTTTTCTGAGTACAGATCCTTTGTCTCTTTGGTTAGATTTATTCCTAGGTATCTTATGGTTTTGGGTGCAATTGTAAATGGGATCGACTCCTTAATTTCTCTTTCTTCTGTCTTGTTGTTGGTGTATAGGAATGCCACTGACTTCTGTGCATTGATTTTATATCCTGCCACTTTACTGAATTCCTGTATGAGGTCAAGCAGTTTTGGGGTGGAGTCTTTTGGGTTTTCCACATAAAGTATCATATCATCTGCAAAGAGTGAGAGTTTGACTTCTTCTTTGCCAATTTGGATGCCTTTGATTTCTTTTTGTTGTCTGATTGCTGTGGCTAGGACTTCCAATACTATGTTGAATAGCAGTGGTGATAGTGGACATCCCTGCCGCGTTCCTGACCTTAGGGGGAAAGCTCTCAGTTTTTCCCCATTGAGAATAATATTTGCTGTAGGTTTTTCATAGATGGCTTTTATGATATTAAGGTATGTACCCTCTATCCCTATACTCTGAAGAGTTTTGATCAAGAAAGGATGCTGTACTTTGTCAAAAGCTTTTTCTGCATCTATTGAGAGGATCATATGATTCTTGTTCTTTCTTTTGTTAATGTATTGTATCACATTGATTGATTTGCGGATGTTGAACCAACCTTGCAGCCCAGGGATAAATCCCACTTGGTCATGGTGAATAATCCTTTTAATGTACTGTTGGATCCTATTGGCTAGTATTTTGGGGAGAATTTTTGCATCCATGTTCATCAGGGATATTGGTCTGTAATTCTCCTTTTGGATGGGGTCTTTGTCTGGTTTTGGGATCAAGGTAATGCTGGCCTCATAAAATGAGTTTGGAAGTTTTCCTTCCATTTCTATTTTTTGGAACAGTTTCAGAAGAATAGGTATTAATTCTTCTTGAAATGTTTGGTAGAATTCCCCTGGGAAGCCATCTGGCCCTGGGCTTTTGTTTTTTGGGAGATTTTTGATGACTGCTTCAATTTCCTTAGTGGTTATAGGTCTGTTCAGGTTTTCTATTTCATCCTGGTTCAGTTTTGGTAGTTGATACATCTCTAGGAATGCATCCATCTCTTCCAGGTTATCTAATTTGCTGGCATAGAGTTGCTCATAATATGTTCTTATAATTGTTTGTATTTCTTTGGTGTTGGTTGTGATCTCTCCTCTTTCATTCATGATTTTGTTGATTTGGGTCATTTCTCTTCTCTTTTTGATAAGTCTGGCCAGGGGTTTATCAATCTTGTTAATTCTTTCAAAGAACCAGCTCCTAGTTTTGTTGATCTGTTCTACTGTTCTTTTAGTTTCTATTTCATTGATTTCTGCTCTGATCTTTATGATTTCTCTTCTCCTGCTGGGTTTAGGCTTTATTTGCTGTTCTTTCTCCAGCTCCTTTAGGTGTAGGGTTAGGTTGTGTACTTGAGACCTTTCTGGTTTCTTGAGAAAGGCTTGTATTGCTATATACTTTCCTCTTAGGACTGCCTTTGCGGCATCCCAAAGATTTTGAATAGTTGTGTTTTCATTTTCATTGGTTTCCATGTATTTTTTTAATTCTTCTTTAATTTCCTGGTTGACCCATTCATTCTTCAGTAGGATGCTCTTTAGCCTCCATGTATTTGAGTTCTTTCTGACTTTCCTCTTGTGATTGAGTTCTAGTTTCAAAGCATTGTGATCTGAAAATAGGCAGGGAATGATCCCAATCTTTTGGTACCGGTTGAGACCTGATTTATGACCTAGGATGTGATCTATTCTGGAGAATGTTCCATGGGCACTAGAGAAGAATGTGTATTCCGTTGCTTTGGGGTGGAATGTTCTGAATATGTCTGTGAAGTCCATTTGGTCCAGTGTGTCATTTAAAGTCTTTATTTCCTTGTTGATCTTTTGCTTAGACGATCTGTCCATTTCAGTGAGGGGAGTGTTAAAGTCCCCCACTATTATTGTATTGTTGTCGATGTGTTTCTTTGCTTTTGTTATTAATTGCCTTATATAACTGGCTGCTCCCATGTTAGGGGCATAGATATTTACAATTGTTAAATCTTGTTGTTGGATAGATCCTTTAAGTATGATATAGTGTCCTTCCTCATCTCTTATTACAGTCTTTGCTTTCAAATCTAATTTGTCTGATATAAGGATTGCCACCCCAGCTTTCTTTTGGTGTCCATTAGCATGGTAAATGGTTTTCCACCCCCTCACTTTCAATCTGGGGGTGTCTTTGGTTCTAAAATGAGTCTCTTGCAGACAGCATATCGATGGGTCTTGTTTTTTAATCCAGTCTGTTAGCCTGTGTCTTTTGATTGGGGCATTTAGCCCATTTACATTCAGGGTAACTATTGAAAGATAGGAATTTAGTGCCATTGTATTGCCTGTAAGGTGACTGTTACTGTATATTGTCTGTGTTCCTTTCTGGTCTATGTTGCTTTTAGGCTCTCTCTTTGCTTAGAGGACCCCTTTCAAGATTTCCTGTAGGGCTGGTTTTGTGTTTGCAAATTCCTTTAGTTTTTGTTTGTCCTGGAAGCTTTTTATCTCTCCTTCAATTTTCAATGACAGCCTAGCTGGATAGAGTATTCTTGGCTGCATATTTTTCTCATTTAGTGCTCTGAATATATCCTGCCAGTCCTTTCTGGCCTGCTAGGTCTCTGTGGATAGGTCTGTTGCCAATCTAATGTTTCTACCCTTGTAGGTTACATATTTCTTTTCCCGAGCTGCTTTCAGGATTTTCTCTTTGTCTATGAGACTCGTAAGTTTTACTATTAGATGTCAGGGAGTTGACCTATTTTTATTGATTTTGAGAGTGGTTCTCTGTGCTTCCTGGATTTTCATGCCTGTTTCTTTCCCCAAATTAGGTAAGTTCTCTGCTATAATTTGCTCCATTATACCTTCTGGCCCTCTCTCTCTTTCTTCTTCTTCTGGGATCCCAATTATTCTAATGTTGTTTCGTCTTATGGTATCGCTTATCTCTCGAATTCTGCCCTCGTGATCCAGTAGTTGTTTATCTCTCTTTTTCTCAGCTTCTTTATTTTCCATCATTTCATCTTCTATATTACTGATTCTCTCTTCTGCCTCATTTATTCTAGCACTTAGCGCCCCCATTTTTGATTGCACCTCATTAATAGCCTTTTTGATTTCTACTTGGTTGGATTTTAGCTCTTTTACTTCTCCAGAAAGGGTTTCTCTAATAACTTCCATATTTTTTTCAAGCCCAGCTAGTATCTTTAAAGTGATGATTCTGAACTCTAGATCTGACATCGTACTAATGTCCGTATTGAGTAGATCCCTGGCAGTCGGTACTACCTCTTGTTCTTTTTGTTGAGGTGATTTTTTCCGTCTCGTCATTTTGTGCAGAGGAGAATAGATTAATGAGAGAACAAAATGCTAGCAGAGTAACCACGTCCCCAGAAAATATACTTTAAACAAATCAGAAAAGACCTGAAGCAGTGGGATAAGAAAGGGAAAGAGAGAAAAAAGAAAAAGATAAAGATAAAAACAAAAACAAACAAAACAAAACAACAACAACAAAAGAAAAACCAGAATGTGATCAAATATGATCTATATGGTATATAGATCAGTGCCACACACTAGCTTTGGGGTGTATTTTGGTCTTTTAGAAGAAAGTGCCTCCCAAAATTTTAAAGAAAGAAAAACTTATATATGTACAAAAATAAGGGTTGATATGATGAAGGGATGGAATATGACTGTAAAAATGGAAATTATAAAAAATTTTATAAAAGTAATTGATAAGAAGTTGTTTGAAAAAAGAAAGAAGAGGATTTAAAAACAGAAAAAAGAAAAAGAGAAAAAAAAAAGGGAGAGGATGTGATCAGGCAGGGGAATAGAAAACACCATATACTAGAGATTTAGGGTATATTTTAATCTGTTAGAAGAAACTATCTCAAAATTTTAAAGAGAGAACAACTTATATATATAAGCTAAAAATATGGGTAACTACTATGAAGGGATAGAATATGACTCTAAAAATGAAAAATAAAATTTTTTTTTTTTAAAAAGGGATTGATAAGATGTTGGTTGAAAAAGGGAAAAAGAAAAATTCAAAAAGAAATAAAAAGACAAAAAAGACAGTTAAAAAAAAATTAACTTTAAAAGACTAAAGAATCATGGTAAAAAAGCCGTGAATTCTATGTGCAGTAGTCACCTAGCGCTGGAGTTCTGCCGTTCTCATTGATCGGTAAACTTGGTCTTGGCTGGCTGTTCTCGGTGATCTTCTGGGGGAAGGGCCTGTTGCCATGGTTTCCAAATGTCTCTGCTGGAGGCGGAATTGCCCCGCCCTTGCCCCCTCCCGGCTGAGTAATCTGCTCGGGTTTGCTCTCCAGGGCTTTTGTTCCCTGCGAGCTTTCCGTACAGCTTTGGAGGCGGAGAGTGAAAATGGCGGCCTCCCAATCTCCGCCCCGGAGGAGCCGAGAACTCAGGGCCCCGCTCTTCAGTGAGCCCCCAGAGAAAAGCCGTCAGTCACTCCCGTCTCCCCGGTCTCCGGCCGCACCCCGTGCTCGCCCGGCCTGTGACCGCGCGCCTCTGTCTCTGGCACCCGACCCGGCGTGCAGTCTCCAAACCCAGCAGATCCCTGCGGTGCACTCCTGCGCGGCTCCTCCCGGGGAAGGAAGGTGAGTCTCCCCGGATCTGCCGCTTGTTGGGTCCCTGCTGGAGGAGCAGGGGCCCGACTGTGCCGCGGATCACGGTTTATGGCAACCCCGAGCTGAGAGCCCGCACCTGGGCTCCGCCTCTGCAGCCGGCTTCCCTGCTCCGATACCTGGGAGCTCTGCCACACTCAGGCACCCCTGGTCTTTCTGTGACCCCGAGTGTCCTGAGACCACACTGCCCCGGAGGGTTCCACCCCCCACTTAGCCACCAGAGTGACGTCCCTCAGCGGAGCAGACTTTTAAAACTTCCGATTTTGTGCTCCGCGGCTCTATCACTTGCCAGAAGCGGCCGACGGAGGCCCCTCCCCCGCCGTCTATCCTCCCGAATATATCGCCGCGGATTCACTTCTCCGCACGTCCTACCTTCCAGAAAGTGGTCGCTTTTCTGATGAGAGAGTTGTTGCTCTTCTTTTCTTCAATCTCCTGTTGAGTTTGTAGGTGTTCAGAATGGTTTGATCCCTATCCAGCTGAATTCCTGAGAGGAGACGAAATCCAGGTCTCCTACTCCTCTGCCATCTTGCTCTGCCCCCCCTTGTTTTGTTTTTTTAAAAAGAGTAGCCATCCAGGGACGCCTGGGTGGCTCAGTCGTTAAGGCGTGGGATAATTCTTAGTTGTTAAGGACCATTGCAATATACATTCCTGGCCCCCACAAACTAAATGCCTATTGTGCCATCAGCCAAAAGGCCCACGCATATTTGTGAATACCCCCAAGGAAGGAGGTATTTACTTGTGTTGAGAACTGTTCTATATTTGTTATTCCTGGGGGGTATATTTGGGTATATGGGGTGGGGAGGTCAATCGTAAGATTATTGCAGTGATCTAGCCAAGATGCTATGGACTGAACTAAGCTGGCAAGAACAGAACATAGATGAGAGCTCTAAGGTAATTAAGAGGCAGAATTCATAGGATAGTTTGTTGGCTTATGTGTTGAGATGGAGAATCAATCACCAAATAAGAATAGATAGAATGAAAAAAGAAGAGGGCCAAGTGAACCAACACTTAAGGGGCAGGTTGAGAGATAGGAGGAGAACCATATCACTGCGGGATGGCCATGGTGAGACCCATGTCCTTTCTCCTCCTTCTTGTATGCCTCTAACAAGCTCAAAACTGTATTTCCAGACCCCCTTGCAGGTGGATTTCTAGATGCGTATTAAGCCCCATTCATTAGATGTATTCATGTGAGATTTGGGAGATGGAAATAAGAGGAAACCATTGTCTTGCTTTGGCAAGCAAGACATGGAGAAGTTGGGCTTTCCCACAGCAGCACTGCATTATCCAGCCATTAGCATCACCGATACCGAGAGACAATTGGAGCAGCTCCTGGTTCTATCCTCACAGCTTTAGTGCACTGTTCCTGAGCCCCACAGCTCTGTGGTGGTTCTTAGGCCACACCTTCCTGATATGGCAGAGTCAGCAGCTCCCCTGGTTGGTCAGTTGGTGTTCTGGGAACAGCTGGAGACTGCCACCTCTCCTTTTTCAGTGATTTTATAATTAAATACTTAGAAAAAGGCTAGGGAGTTTTCTGCTTCTTACAATTGAGAACAACATTCAAAGAAAGTGTGTTTCAAAATGAGGGAGTCGTAACAGGACAAGCCTTTCAGAGAAGCCAAGCCAATCAGAAATAAAAAGCATCCGTCGGGTTTGTCTTATGAGGAGCAATAGTGACTTCAGCAAGAACCATTTCAGGGTACAGGTTGAAGTGGAAACCTGCTTATAGTGAGCTAAGGAACAGATACCTGAAATGTAGAAATTCTTGTGCTATTGTTGGCATTTGCCCACGCTTCAGATTTGTATAGTATGAGAAAAGAGACATGGGTGCCCCAAACCTGTGTCTTAGGCCCCTGCTCTCAGGCTTTCCTAGACCAGTAACTTCTTATGTGTCAAACTGCTGAACTTCTCAGCCTGCACTGGAGCAGCTTTCTGATCCCCTGATGGCAGTGACAATAGTCCAGATTCTTCTTCTTCCTCATTGTGGCAGACTTTGCAACATCCCTGTGGTTTGGTTTTGTGGTTTTTCTGGAAGGGAACAATCTGGCAAACTTGCATGGAGGTGATAGGATTTCTTGTAGGTGGAGCCCAAGTCTTATCTCCCTCTATTTGTTCTGCTAGATCCTTCTGGAGTGCCCCTCCCTCCCCATAATTCCCATGCCTCCCCTACTCAGTGCATGTGAGAAGGCCCTTGCTGGTTTCTGTCTCAGATAGAGGAAGGCAAATCCACACTCCCTGGTCCAGGCCTCTATAGCTTCTCTCACCTAGAATTGGATAATCTTCAGCTCTTAAGTTGTCAAGGGTACTTGGTACTGTTAAACTGGTGATCATTTTTTAGTTATTTAATATAAAACCGTATTTAGAAATGATGCTCTTTGGGGCACCTGGGTGGCTCAATTGGTTAAGCATCTGCCTTCAGCTCAGGTCATGATCTCAGGGTCCTGGGATGGAGCCTGGCATCAGGCTCCCTGCTCAGTGGGGAGCCTGCCTCTCTCTCTCTCCCTCTGCCTGCCACTCCCCCTGCTTGTGCTCTCTCTCTATCAAATAAATAAATAAAATCTTAAAAAAAATAATTTAAGAAAACTTTAAAAAGAAATGGTGCTCTTTATAATATTTCTAAATTGATCGAAGTACGCTTACAGTCATTGTTTTCTAATATAAAAAATTGCTTCTTTTTCATATGCATGGTCTTTGGTTTCTAGGGAAAATGGTCTCCAAAATCCCTTTGATGTTCATAGAATTTGTAAGTATGGGGGAAAAGAGAAGATGATGAAATAGCCTGGGTTGTTTGATTCCACTTTTGATCAAAGAAAAATATATTCTTGGGGCACCTGGGTGGCTTGGTCGTTGAGCGCCTGCCTTCGGCTCGGGTCATGATCCCAGGGTCCTGGGATTGAGCCCCACATCAGGCTCCCTGCTCCACGGGAGGCCTGCTTCTCCCTCTCCCACTCCCCCTGCTCGTGTTCCCTCTCTTGCTGTGTCTGTCAAATAAATAAATAAAATCTTTAAAAAAAAAAAAAAAGAAAAATATATTCTTACATATGTATATTCAAAGACTGGAAGGGTGTATGCCTAATTTTTTGATACTGAATACATTGCTTTTGAAATAAGAAAAAATATTCTTGAAATGTGTAAAATACCCACAAAGATGAAACAGTATGAGTAATATTAGCAAAGAAAATCAATAAAAAAAATATTATTACAGTTCTGAAGGTTTGACACCATAATTTATAATCATTTCTGTCATGAAACCTACACTTTCCAAAGACTTAGAATGAGGACACCATCTCCGCAGGGCATATAAGACTTCTTGTGTTACTTTCTTAGTAGAGACTGATATATTTATCTCTCACATTCACAAATAGCACAAAATAATCCACAGAGTCCCTTTTTGTAACTTGTCTAAATAACTCCTACAATCAGCAATTTTCCCAGGCATGCCCTCCCTTCAAAATAGATGTTCAAGGTTGTGCAAGCAAAGATAATGAATCGTCTTCTCAACTATGACAACTTATTTCTTTTTCAAATCTTCCTGAAAGAGGGGTTCTTTTGTCTTTGAGATGTTTCATGTGTTCTTTGAGCAATATTTCCAAAGAAGAATGTTAGGGCATGACCTTTCAAAGGAGATTTTGTTGTTGTTTAATTTCTATTAATTTGTTGTTTTGATTTCTTTGTTTTTTAATTTCACATGAATAGTTGATGAGCTAACTCTAGCATACCAAAACACCAACAATTGTTAATAAGTATACTATTGAGTTTTCTACTTTTGAAAGCACTGTACATGTAGTTCATCAGCAGATGTCTGACACTTAGGGGAATTATTTTTTCTATCAAACATTTCTTGCGATCTGCTCTCTTTGTGCCCTGACATGAAAGGCAAGCGGCCTTCCAGCCCTTTACTCTTCGCAGGTTCCTCACCCTACGGAATATGTTTGCAAATTAAGCTAATCTTGAAGATTAAAAAAATGAGCTGGGAAAATGTATTTAAGATAAAATGAGTGATATGAATCCAGCTCAACCAAAAAAGCCCAGTAAAAAATGAAATAAAAATGCTACCTTGTGTGATACATAACCTATCCAAAGAATGTATAACTGAATGAAACAAAAATAGTAGTAATCTGGAAGTGCCTATTGCTCTCTCTTCTTCCTTTTTGAGTCTGATTGTAAATAGAGATAAGGAGCCAAGTAGAAATAAAGGCATTTATTTTAAAAAAATTTAATTGAAGTATAGTTGACATACAATATTATGTTAGTTTCAGGTTTATGACATAGTGATTTGACAATTGTATACATTACTAAGTGCTCATCATAAGTGTAGTTACCATCTGTCAGTCACCATACAAAGTTATTACAGTATTATTGATATAATTCCTATGCTCTACTTTCCATCCCTATGGCTTATTTATTTATAACTGGAAGCTTGTACCTCTTGATCACTCCACCCAAATCAAGGCATTAATTATTGAAAGGATAGGCCTCACTAGTAGAGTTGTATTGGAAAAGCTGGATTGTAGATAGTTTGGACCTCAGACTCTCTAAACCCTTCCCCTAAATTGAAGAAAACCAGTTACCTTACCCATCAAAGTGCAAGCTGGAAAACTTGAACAGGAGAGACATGCCTGTTGGTAGTCTTATCACGCGGGGATTGGATATACAAGGCAAACTACGTAAGAAGTGGTCAGTGAGAGCAATTGGTGTGGCCCGATGAGGAAAGGTGGTCTAGCATGGCAGAATTTTACCTGCCCCTCCCTGGCTGTGGGAGAGGCACAGAGAAAAAAGGCACCACCTTCTGATGTCTTCCCTTCCCTATTTGTTTCAGAGTCTTTCTGTCAGACTGCTTCCACAAAATCTTTTTCATTTTAGTCATAACAATTGCCTGAACAAAATATTATCTTAAAAACTGTTGAAAAGGTGCCACTTTGGAAAATGTGGTCAGGTTAAGTGACTATTATGTGCTCTTCTATTAGCTGAATTGTATCTTTCCTTGTGAAGAGAAATGAAGGGATGGAAGAAGAAACCAGATGTGCCCACCCTCATAAGACATATTGAAGAAAAGAAATGAAGGACCCTCCTTCCATGGAAATCTGAGGAGATAGAGATAAGGTTTTCCCTTAATAAAAAAAAAAAAAAAACTGGCTGAGCTTCCAAGACAATTAAAGAACAGATAGTCTTTTCAACAAATGATTCTGGGAAAACTGGATATCCACATGCAAAAGAATGGAATTGGATCTTGTCCTTAAACTATAGACCTAAATGTTGGAGCTAAAACTATAAAGCTCTTAGAAGAAAACATAATTATACATCTTCTTGATCTTGGATTAGACAATGGTTTCTTAGATACCACACCAAAAGCACAAGTGAAAAAAGAAAAATAGATCAATTGGACTTGATCAAGACTTAAAACATTTGTGCTACAAACAATACCATCAAGAGAGTGAAAAAATAACCCACAAATGGAAGAAAATGTTTGTAAATCATATGTGTGATAAGGAACTTGTGTCCAGAATATATAAAGAACTCTTACAGCTCAATAATAAAAAGATAAAGAACCCATGTTTTAATGGGGAAAAGGTCTGAATAGACATGTGTCCAAAGAATATATATAAATGGCCAATTAGTCCATGAAAAGATAAGATACTCAACAAAATTAGCCATCAGAAAAATGCACATTAAAACCACAATGAAATACCACTTCACACCCATTAGGATGGCTAAAATTAAAAAGACAGACAATAACAGTTGTTGGTGAGCATATGAAGAAGTTGGAACTCTCATTCCTCACTGTTGATGGGAATGTAAAATGGTGCAGCCACTTTGAAAAACAGCCTGGCAGTTATTCAAAAAGTTAAACATGGAGTTACCTTATGATTCACCAATTCTACTCCTCCATAAAGAAATGAAAACACGTCCATGTAAATACTTATATATAACAGCATTTTTCATCAACTTATGAATGGATAAAGAAAATGTGTTCTATCCGTATAGTAGAATGGTATTCGTATGATTCTATCTATATGAAATGTCCAAAATAGGCAAATCTTTAGAAGCAGAGGGTAGGTTAGAGGTTGCCTAAGGCTGAAGGGCCAGGGAGAAATAGAGGTGACTACTAATTGGGACAGATTTCTTGGTGGGGAGGGAGGGAGGAGAACAAAAAGTGTTCTAAAATTAGATTGTGGAAGTGCTTGCACAATTCTGTGCAACTCTGTGAATATACTAAAAACCATTGAATTCTACACTCATGATGGATGCTTTGTCTGAGTGAGTTCTATCTCAATAAAGCTGTTTTTAAAAAATCTGGCTGGACACCTTTACTTCTATCTGTATAGCAGAAGAAACTTTCTGAGAAGCCTTTTTACTGAAAAACACCTAGAACTGAATACATTATAACTAATACAAATTTTAATGTGCTACCAAATTCACAAGAAAGTAATGCATATTGTCTTATTATTTAATAATTCATACATGTGAAATAAGATTATAGTGAAAGCAAGATAATAAAAACATCAAAATAAAAATAGGGCAAACACTTTCCCTTGTGGGGAAGAAAGGACTACAAATGGGGAGGGGTGCATAGAGAGCTAAAGTTTAATTGCATTGATAATGTTCTGTTTATTTAGCTGGAGAGTAGGTACATGAGTGTTCCTTTATTATTCTTTATACTTTATTCTCTAAATTTTATTTTTTTTAAGATTTTATTTTATTTACTTGGGCGAGAGTGAGAGAGAGAGAGAGAGAGCATAGAGGGTGAGGGAGAAGCAGACTCCCTGCTGAGCAGAGAGCCCTACACAGAGTTCAATCCCAGGACCCTGAGATCATGACCTGAGCTGAAGGCAGACGCTCAACCAACTGAGCCACTCAGGCGCCCCTAAATTTTATTTTAAAAATACACATATATGCTGGAAAACATGACATTCCCGTGCACAGAAAGATCAAAAACAAAAATGTAGAAACAATTTAATAAAAATCCAGTAAAATACCCATATTCAGGCTTCAGTTGATTTAAATCACTTCAGAACTATGAAGTTCATCAGTACTTGACCCAAAGCAGCAGCTATACTTCATTTCCAAAAAAGCTTCAGGGAATATGATCAATTTGACTATGTCAGAATTAAAATCTTTGAGAAATACCAGTAAGAAGATGAAAAAGCAAGCCACAGAAAAGCAGAAAATATTCATAACATACGTAACTGACAAAGGATTTGTATCCAGAGTATAAAAAGAACACCTACAACTCAATAAAAAAACAACCCAATAAAAAATGTGCAATAGATTTGAACAGACATTTGGCAAAATAAGATATGAATGAACAAAAAGTACGCAGAAAGATGTTCAACATCTCCATCAGGGAAATGCAAATTATAACTGTAATGAGTTAACACCTAATGCCCCTTAGAATGGCTACAAATGAAAGATTGATAATACCATGTGTTAGTGAGAACTTTCTTTTTTTTGCATGGTGACAAATGTATTATTAGTTTCAGAGGTAGAGGTCAGTGATTCGTCAGTCTTATATAATAGACAGTGCTCATACATCACATGTCCTCTTTAATGTTCATTACCCAGTTACCCCATCCCACCACCTCCCTCCCCTCCAGCAACCCTCAGTTTGTTTCCTATGATTAAGAGTCTTATGGTTTGTCTCCCTCTCTGATTTCGTCTTGTTTTATTTTTCCCTCTCTTCCCCTATGATCCTCTGTTTTGTTTCTTAAATTCCACATATCAGTGAGATCATATGATAATTGTCTTTCTCTGATTGACTTATTTCACTTAGCATAATACCCTCTAGTTCCATCCATGTCATTGCAAAATTTCTTTTTTTTTTTTTTTGATGGCTGAGTAGTATTCCATTGTGTGTGTGTGTATATATACACACACCACATCTTCTTTATCCATTCATCTATCAATGGACATCTGGGCTCTTTCCATAGTTTGGCTATTGTGGACATTGCTGCTATAAACATTTGGGTGCAGGTGCACCTTTAGGTCACCACGTTTGTATCTTTGGGTAAATACCCAGTAGTGCAATTGCTGGGTCATAGAGTAGATCTATTTTTAACTTCTTGAGAAACCTCCATACTGTTTTTCAGAGTGACATTCCAGCTTGCATTCCCACCAAAAGTGTAAGAGGGTTTTTCTTTCTCCACATCCTCGCCAACATCTGTAATTTCCTGACTTGTTAATTTTAGCCATTCTGACTGGTATGAGGTGGTATCTCACTGAGGTTTTGATTTGTATTTCCCTGATGCCAAGTAATGTTGAGCATTTTTTCAAGTGTCTGTTGGCCATTTGTATGTCTTCTTTGGAGAAATGTCTGTTCATGTCTTCTGCCCATTTCTTGATTGAATTATTTGTTCTTTGGGTGTTGAGTTTGATTAGTTCTTTATAGATTTTGGATGCTAGCCCTTTATCTGATAAGACATTTGCAAATATCTTCTCCCATTCTGTCAGGTAGTCTTTTGGTTTTGTTGACTGTTTCCTTTTTAACTTGATGAAGTCCCAATAGTTCATTGTTGCCTTTGTTTCCCTTGCCTTTGGAGATGTGTCTAGTAAGAAGTTGCTACAACTGAGGTTGAAGAGGTTGCTGCCTGTGTTCTCCTCTAGGATTTTGATGGACTCCTGTCTCACAGCTATTTCATCCATTTGGAGTCTATTTTTGTGTGTGGTGTAAGGAAATGGTCCAGTTTCATTCTTCTGCATGTGGCTGTCCAATTTTCCCAACACCATTTGTTGAAGAGACTGTCTTTTTTCCATTGGACATTCTTTCTTGCTTTGTCGAAGATTAGTTGACCATGGAGTTGAGGGTCCATTTCTGGGCTCTCTATTCTGTTCCATTGATCTGTGAGTCTGTTTTTGTGCCAGTACCATACTGTCTTGCTGATGACAGCTTTGTAATAGAGCTGGAAGTCAGGAATTGTGGTGCCACCAGCTTTGGTTTTCTTTTTCAACATTCCTTTGGCTAGTCAGTGTCTTTTATGGTTCCATACAAATTTTAGGATTATTTGTTCCAGCTCTGTGAAAAAAGTTGATGGTATTTTGATAGGGATTGCATTGAATGTATAGATTGCTCTAGGTAGCATAGACATTTTAACAATATTTGTTATTCTAATTCATGAGCATGGAACGTTTTTCCATTTCTTTGTGTCTTCCTCAATTTTTTTCATGAGTATTCTATAGTTTTCTGAGTACAGATCCTTTGCCTCTTTGGCTAGGTTTATTCCTAGGTATCTTATGGTTTTGGGTGCAGTTATAAATGGGATTGACTCCTTAATTTCTCTTTCTTCTGTCTCATTGTTGTATAGAAACACAGCTGATTTCTGTGCATTGATTTTATATCCTGCCACTTTGCTGAATTCCTGTATGAGGTCTAGCAATTTTGGGGTGGAGTCTTTTGGGTTTTCCACATAAAGTATCATGTCATCTGCGAAGAGTGAGGGTTTGATTTATTCTTTGTTGATTTGGATGCCTTTTATTTCTTTTTGTTGTCTGATTGCTGAGGCTAGGACCTCTAATACTATGTTGAATAACAGTAGCAATAGTGGACATCCCTGCTGAGCCCCTGACATTAGGGGAAAAGCTCTTGGTTTTTCCCCATTGAGAATGATATTCACTATGGACTTTTCATATGTGGCTTTTATGATATTGAGGTATGTTCCCTGTATCCCTACACTGTGAAGAGTTTGAATCAAGAAAGAATGTTGTACTCTGTCAAATGCTTTTTCTGCATCTATTGAGAAGATCATATGGTTCTTGTCCTCTCTTTTATTAATGTAGTATATCACATTGATTGATTTGTGGATATTGAACCACCCTTGCAGCCCAGGAATAAATCCTACTCGGTAGTGGTGAATAATCCTTTTAATGTACTGTTGGATCCTATTGGCTAGTATCTTGGTAAGAATTTTGGCATCCATGTTCATCAGGGATATTGGTCTATAATTCTCCTTTTTGGTGGGGTCTTCAACTGATTTTGGGACCAAGGTAATGTTGGCCTCATAGAAAGAATTTGGAAGTTTTCCTTCCATTTCTATTTTTTGAAACAGCTTCAGAAGAAGAGGTATTAATTCTTCTTTAAATGTTTGGTAGAATTCCCCTGGGAAGCCATCTGACCCTAGACTCTTCTTTCTTGGGAGATTTTTGATTACTGCTTCAATTTCCTTGCTGGTTATGGGTCTGTTCAGGTTTTCTATTTCTTCCTGTTCCAGTTTTGGTAGTTTATACATCTCTAGGAATGCACCCATTTCTTCCAGATTGGCATATAGTTGCTCATAATATGTTCTTATAATCGCTTGTATTTCTTTGGTGTTGGTTGTGATCTCTCCTCTTTCATTCATGATTTTATTTTTTGGGATCCTTTCTCTTTTCTTCTTGGTAAGTCTGGCCAGGGGTTTATCAATCTTATTAACTGTTTCAAAGAACCAGCTCCTAGTTTTGTTGATCTGTTCTACTGTTATTTTGTTTTCTTTTTCATTGATTTCTGCTCTGATCTTTATTATTTCTCTTCTCCTGCTGGGTTTAGGCTTTATTTGCTGTTCTTTCTCCAGCTCCTTTAAGTGTAAGGTTAGCTTGTGTATTTGAGACCTTTCTTATTTCTTGAGAAAGGCTTGTATTGCTATATACTTCCATCTTAGGACCACCTTTGCTGCATCCCAAAGGTTTTGAACAGTTGTGTTTTCATTTTCATTTGTTTCCATGAAATTTTTTAAATTTTTATTGTTATGTTAATCACCATACATTCCATCATTAGTTTTTGATGTAGTGTTCCATGATTAATTGTTTGTGTATAAAGTTCTTCTTTAATTTCCTTGTTGACCCATTCATTCTTTGGTAAGATGCTCTTTAGCTTCGATGTATTTGAGTTCTTTCCAACTTTCTTCTTGTGATTGAGTTCCAGTTTCAAAGCATTGTGGTTTGAAAATATGCAGGGAATGATCCCAATCTTTGGTTACTGGTTGAGACCTGATTTGTGACCCAGTATGTGATCTATTCTGGAGAATGTTCCATGTGCACTCAAGAAAAATGTGTATTCTGTTGCTTTAGGATGGAATGCTCTGAACGTATCTGTGAAGTCCATCTGGTCCAGTGTGTCATTCATAGCCCTTGTTTCCTTGTTGATCTTCTGCTTAGATGATCTGTCTGTAGTCACACACTGAAATAAAGTTTTCAGACACCAATCTCAGTGGCCGTGCAGGGCTGTCTCTGCAAGGGAGAGCAGCAACAACTGAATCCTGCACATAGCTTTTATTTTGTTTTTTATCAAAAAAGCAAGGACAGATGCCTCAAAGTGTGGGAAAGGAGTACGAAGGGATGGCAAATATCTTGAAGCAGGCTTGCATTCTCCTCTACGTGTAGGCACGCAGGGAGTCAGTCATGGGATAAGGGAGGATGTTTGGGCTAACAGTTGCCAGTTGCAGAAAGGGGGGACTGAGGGTCACATTCTTTCATAGCTCCTAACTTATGCCCTGCCCCTGGGGATTGTGGGATCCTGCTCCTACTGGGCCATTGTGTTCAATAGCCTGAGAACAGGAAAGCTGCTGATGTTTCAACTGCTTCCATAATCACTCCTTAGGGCCTACAATATATTTTCTAAGAATATATCCACAATCTGTCCATTGCAGTGAGTGGGGTGTTAAAGTCCCCTACTATTATTGAATTATTATCGATGTGTTTCTTTAATTTTGTTATTAATTGGTTTATATAATTGGCTGCTCCCATGTTAAGGGCATAAATACTTACAATTGTTAGATCTTCTTGTTGGATATGTTTAATTATATTATTGTATCCTTCCTCATCTCTTATTACAGTCTGGTTTAAAATCTAATTTGTCTGATATAAGGATTGCTACTCCAGTTTTCTTTTGATGTCCATTAGCATGATAAATGGTTTTCCACCCCCTCACTTTCAATCTGGAGGTGTCTTTGGGTCCAGAATGAGTCTCTTGCAGACAGCATATTGATGGGTCTTGCTTTTTTTATACAATCTGTTACCCTGTGTCTTTTGATTGGGGCATTTAGCCCATTTACGTTCAGGGTAACTATTAAAAGATATCGGAGCACCTGGGTGGCTCAGTCATTAAGTGTCTGTCTTTGGCTCAGGTCATGATCCCAGGGTCCTAGGATAGAGCCCCACACTGGGCTCCCTGCTCAGTGGAAAGCCTGCTTCTCCCTCTCCCGCTCCCCCTGCTTGTGTTCCCTCTCTCTCTGTGTGTCTCTCTGTCGAATAAATAAATAAAATCTTTAAAAAAAAAAAAAAGAAAGATATGAATTTAGTGCCATTTTATTGCCTGTAAGGTGACTGTTACTATATATTGTCTCTGTTCTATGTTACTGGTCTTATTACTTTTGAGCTCTCTCTTTGCTTAGAGGACCCCTTCGAATATTTCTTGTAGGGGTGGTTTGGTGATCACAAATTCTTTTAGTTTCTGTTTGTCCTGGATGCTTTTTATCACTCCTTCTATTTTGAATGACATCCTAGCTGGATAAAGTACTCTTGGCTGCATATTTTTCTCATTTAGCACCCTGAATATATCATTCCAGTCCTTTCTGGCCTGCCAGGTCTCCATGGATAGGTCTGCTGCCAATCTAATGTTTCTACACTTGTAGGTTACAGATCTTGTGTTCCGAGCTGCTTTCAGGATTTTCTCTTTGTCTCTGAGATTTGTAAGTTTTACTATTAGATGTTGGGGTGTTGACCTATTTTTATTGATTTTAAGGGGGGTTCTCTGTGCCTCCTAGATTTTGATGCCTGTTTCCTTCCCCAGATTAGGGAAGTTCTCCACTATAATTTGCTCCCATACACCTTCTGCCCCTCTCTCTTTCTTCTTCTTCTAGGATCCCAATTATTCTCTTATTGTTTCACTTTATGGTTTCACTTATCTCTCGAATTCTCCCCTTGTGATCCAGTAGTTTTCTACTCTTTTTCTCAGCTTCTTTATTCTCCATTATTTGGTCTTCTATTTCACTAATTCACTCTTCTGCCTCATTTATCCTAGCAGTTAGAGCCTCCATTTTTTATTGCATCTCATTAATAGCTTTTTTTATTTCGAATTGGTTAGATTTTAGTTCTTTTATTTCTCCAGAAAGGGATTCTCTAGTGTCTTCTATGCTTTTTTCAAGCCCAGCTAGTATCTTTATAATTGTTATTCTGAACTCTCGTTCCAACATCTTACTTATATCTGTGCTGATTAGGTTCTTGGCAGTCAATACTGCCTCCTGTTCTCTTTTTTGAGGTGAGTTTTTCCATCTTGTCATTCTGTCCAGAGAAGAATAGATGAATGAGAGAACAATGTACTAAAATGGCAACAATGACCCAGAGAAATATACACTAAACAAATCAGAAGAGACCTGAAACTGAAAAAAAAAAAAAGAGAGAGAGAGAGACTATAATCAGACAGATGAACAAAACAGAGCAATACGTTGGATCCTGTGTGTGTTTTGGTCTGTTTGTTAGAAAACTAGATCCCAAAATTGTAAAGAAAGAAAAACTTATATATGTACAAAAATAAGATTAAATACAATGAAAGGATAGAATGTAACTGCAAAAAGGAAAATTAAAAAAAAAATTTTTTTAAAGAGTTGATAAAATAAGAAACTGGTTGAAAAAGGAAAGAGAAAAAAATTAAAATTGAAAGACTACATAGTCGTGGGGAAAAAAGCCATGAATTCTATATGATTTTCCCCTAGCGCTGGAGTTTTGCTGTTCTCAGTGATGGGTATGCTTGGTCTTAGCTGGATGTTCTTGCTGGTCTTCTGGGGGGTGGGCTTGTTGCATTGATTCTCAGGCGTCTTTGCCTCTGGTGGAATTGCACCACCCTTGCCAGGGGGCCAGGCTAAGTAAGTGGCTCTGGATTGCTCTGTGTGGCTTTTGTTCCCTGAAGGCTTTCCTCGAAGCTTTAGAGGATGAGAATGAATGAAAATGGTGGCCTCCCAATCTCCAGCCCCAGTGGAAAGCTCAGGGCCCCACTCCTCAGTGTGCCCTCAGGGAAAAGCAGTCAGTCACTCCTGTCCTCCCTGGTCTCTGTCTGCACTCCATGTTCACCTAGCCTGTGACTGAATGTTTCTATCTCAGGCACACAACCCCTTTTCAAGTCTCCAAAACCTGCAGACTCCTGCAGTGCTTTCCCACACTGCTCCTCCTGGGGGAGGAAGGGGGATCTCCCTGCGGTTCAGCCACTGGCTGGGCCCCTGCTCTAAGAGCAGTCACGCAACCATGCTGGGGTTTGTGGTATATGGCAATTCTGGGCTGAGAGCCCACTCCTGGGCTGGCTAATTGCAGCCGGCTTCCCTGCTTCCATGTCTGGGAGCTCTGCCACACTCAGGCACCCCCAGTCTTCCTGTGACTGCAGGGATCCTGAGACCACACTGTCCCACCTAGGATTCTGTCCTGCTTCACCACCTGAGCACCTATCAGGCAGGGCGTCCCTCACCAGAGTAGACTTTTAAAAGTTCTGATTTTGTGCTCCACTACTATATCACTTTCTGGTGCTGGCTTATAGAGGCTCCCTCCCCCACGGTTTATCTTCCAATATATCACCTCTGATTCATTTCTCCACACCTCCTACCTTGTAGAAATGGTCGCTTTTCTATTTGTAGAATTAGATCTCCGGTTGAGTTCGCAGGTGTTCAGAATGATTTGATAGCTATCTAGCTGAATTCCTGGGACCAGACGAAACTAAGGTCTCCTACTCCTCCGCCATCTTGGACTATCTCAGATTCCCAACCAGAACTTTCATACACTGCTGGAGAAAATGTAAAATGGTACAGCCAATGTGGAAAAATTTTAGCACTTTATAAAATTAAAGTTATACCTACCATGTGACCCAGCAATTCCATTCCTAGGTATTTATTTACTCAAGGAGAGTCACCTATTTTCACACAAAGATTTCTATATGAATGTTTATAGCATCTTTATTCATAATTTTAAAAAACTGGAAACAACCCAAACATGCATCAGCTGGTTAATGGTACATATATACAATGGAATATCACTAATAAAAAGGAATGAGCCACTGTTACACAAAAACAGATAAATCTTAAAAACATTATGCTTAGTGAAAGAAGGCAGAAATGAAAGAGCATACACTATATGATTCCAGTTATATGAATATTGAAGATCCTTTGAGTCCAGGGGTGTTGTTTGCAAAGGGGAAGGAGAGAAATTTGAAAGATGTTGGAAATGCTCTAGATTTTGATTATGGTGATGTTCACAGGGGTATACATTTGTCAAAACTCATCAAACAACACACTTTATTGGGTGCTGTTTATTATATGTAAACTATATCTCAAAAAAGTTGATAAGCCAAAAAAAAAAAAAAGACTTCAAAAAGAATCAGGTTCATTGTAGGGTCAGGTAGAAGAAGAGATCTGTGGAAGAGTCACACTTTGAGCACAAATGGATATGGCAAGGGCCATGAATTTGAGAGGACTGGGATATGTTGCCAAATCGTCTGATTATGAGCCCTTATTCTTTGAAGTGGTACAGAAAGGGGAAATGCAAGGGGCTTTTTCATGTTATTTCACTCTTTTTTTGAATCACCCATTTGTTCTTACTGATCAGTCTGTTAATTATACAAACTCAAAAAAATAATTCCTACAGAGTCTATGTTCCTGTAGGAGAGGCAGGATGTTTCAAAATTTTTAGGTTCATGTATTACCTCTTTTGTAATACATTTACTAGTCATTTGAAAAAAACACTTCTACTTTTACATTTTCAAAAACTTACTTCTCACAGATGTTGGTCATGCCTGTGAACTATTTCATCAACTCCATATATAGCCTTTCCTTGTTAGCAAATTATGTTTTTTAGCAACTCTTGGAGAATTTTTTCAATTTCATTCTATTAAAAGAAAACATCTAGAGAAATTTGCTTTGGTTGTGATTAACCAACTCAGTAAACATGTGATGGGGAGAGGCTTTCAAAAGCAAAGAACCAGTGCAGAAGGTTTTGATGTCTAAGAGATTTTTGTGAGTAGAAAAATGCAATCACTTTACTTTTGAAATTAATATTCATTTTATTGAAGTGACCGATTTAAAAACCCAGTTTACATTGTTTTAAGCCACTAAAAATCATTTATTTTATCTATAGACTCTACTAAGATAACAATTGTCTTTACCTTTCCTTGATTAATGTTTGATTAACTCAAATTTAACTGACTATATATCCATAAACAATTCGACTCACATACAATTTAATGAATAACAATCCCATATATTTTGAAATATGTTTATATTTTTAATATATTTTGCTCCCCTTTAAGTACCTCAAATGCATATTCATAACCCTAAGCAAAATATTCTCAAGTTATTCATTTTTGTAAAGCAAATAAATTAAATTGGGGGGAATCTCAAGTTCTCATAAATACTCCAATTATTTTTTTTAACTTAGTCAAATTATCTTAAACCTTAAAACTTAATCACAAGTCTAAAATCAGTTGACTCAATTTAAATTGAAAGCCCAAGCATAATCTCTCAGATTCTCTAATTGACCAAAATCTCTTTAATATTTCAAACATAACAAATACATAAGATTATCCCAGTGATTCAAAATTCACTCATACACATTAAAGTTTTAACAGTGTCAGATTAATTTACTTATGTCTCTATTTGAATTCTAAATTTTTCTAGGGATTATTTATTTACCAGATTTTTGAGGTTGAGACTCAGGACCTAAGATATATGTTTTTGGGTAATTTTTATCAACATCTCAGATGGGTTCTCAGTCCTTTTCAGAATCATTATAACAAGAGAGTCCAAATCCGAGCCCTTCTGATAGGGTTGGTTTTTCCCAGGTTCAACTTAAAATCTCAACTTTATGTCTGATTTTTGTAGACCACATTTCTTAAAATTCTTGCTATCCACTTCATTAATCACTTCATGGGTTATTCAGTTCTGTATTTTCTTCAAATTCTTCCTGGGTTCTGCTCATCTCTCATATCTTCACCAGGCTCTGTCATAACACCCAACTGGATAATGAGTTAAGTATACAGTTATGTGCACTTTTTAATATGTAAATATGAAAATGTCCATATAATTATATATACTTAATGAATGTATATAAAACTGATAAAAGTTTTAGTCACATTTAATCACATAAGCTCATCCAAACCTAAGTAACTACTCTATATGCCCAATTATTATGAAAAGATCACACATACTGCTCACTCTAACTATATATTTTAAAGTCTGATATCTTCATGATGTACTTCTTTGAAACTTTCTTCTGCTGAGTAGAAACCCAACATTATGAATGTTAAATTTCCTACTTAAGCTTTTGTAACACTGTGCTTATATCTACACAGTCCTTATGCTGTATTGTAATTGTTTTGTTTTTGTTTTAATATAGTTGACAGACACACAACGTTACTTATTTTTGGGGTACAACATAGTGATTCAACTTCTCTATACCTTATGCTAGGCTCACCACAAGTGTAGCCACCATCTGTTACCATCCAACACCATGACAATATCATTGACTATATTCCTTATTCTGTGCCTTTTATTCCCATGATTTATTCATTCCATAAGTAGAAGCCTGTATCTCCCATTTCTCTTCACCTATTTTGCCCCTTTTCCCACCCCCATCTCTCTGGCAGCCATCAGTTTGTTCTCTATATGCATAGGTCTGAGTCTACTTTTTGTTTGTTTGTTTATTAATTTGTTTTGTTTTTAGATTTCATATATAAGTGAAATCATATGGTATTTGTCTTTCTCAATCTGACTTATTTCACTTAGCATAATACCCTCTAGGTCCATTCATGTTGTTGCAAATGGCAAGACCTCATCCTTTTATATGGCTTCATAATATCCCATTATGAATATTACCATATCTTCCTTATCCATCCATCTATTGATGGATGCTTAGGTTGCATCCATATCTTGGCTATTGTAAATAATGCTGCAATAAACATAGGGTTGCGTATATCTTTTTGAATTAGTGTTTTCATTTTCTTTGGGCAAATACCCAGTAGTGGAATTATTGGATCATACGGTATTTTTAATTTTAAAACATTTTTTTTTTTAAAGATTTTTATTTATTTGAGAGAGAGAGAATGAGAGACAGAGAGCATGAGAGGGAGGAGGGTCAGAGGGAGAAGCAGACTCCCCGCTGAGCAGGGAGCCCGATGTGGGACTCGATCCAGGGACTCCAGGATCATGACCTGAGCCGAAGGCAGTCGCTTAACCAACTGAGCCACCCAGGCGCCCCGTATTTTTAATTTTAATGTAATGATTTACCCATCTAGTTTTTCCACAGACCATGAGCTCTTTGAGGATAAGGACCGTAGCTTTTTCTTCCCCACTTTTTGTTGTGGTAAAATATACATCACACAAAATTTACCATCTTAATCATTTTTAAATGCATAATTCAATGGCATTAAGTATATTCACAAGGGAACATGACTTTTATATATATCTGTAGTCTTAGTTTCTGGCACAGTGCCTGGCCCATAAATGTCACTTGATAAACATTTATTGATTGAATGAATAAGTAAATAATTAAATGAATGAATTAATGTTTTATAACCATATAAGAAGTAATCTATATGAATTATAATATATATAATTTCCTGTTTTGAAGGCTTCAAGTTTAACAGATACAATCAAAATAGCTACATTTGATCCTGTAACGGACATAAGCCCTTTGTCTGACATCCCAACAGTTATTAAATTAAGAAGACTACAGAAGAAAGTCAAGCATATCCTATTTCACTGGCTGGATTACTACAGATTTGCACTGGGTCAGTTATGGAATCCATTGTTTTAATCCACATAACCTGTTCCCATCATTCAGACTTCCAGATCATCAACATTCAAATGCTTCTTCCTTCCAAGGTTCCCAAGGTAGTGAGTTTGTAAATTGTAAAGGAGTATACATATAGATTCTTATCGTGGATCCAGGTGATTAGCCATAGCAAAAAAAAAAATCAAAGGAGATGACTTTAATTTCATTTTCTTTCTCTTTTTGGAGAAGATAATCAATTTGATTAACCATGTTTTCATAAGGGAAGGTGCTTTCATATTCATATTTTGGATCAGATAATACTCTTACCCCTCAGCCAGCATAGTTCAGTCTCCCCACCAAAACCTCAGTCCTTGCTAATGTCTTTTGTTCGTTTGCTGTGTTGAAAAGAAGCCTGTGTGCGCCATTAGAATGTGCTGTTGCAATATCAGCTCACAGCTGGTGTTTGATTACAGAGCCCATCAGTTTCAGGTCACAGCTGATTCTCATTATTCACAGTAATTAAGTTCTATAAAGTCTCCACAAACATGGAATTAGCCAACATTGAACCATTGCTCCTAAGAAAAATACAAGGTGAGGTTCCTGTGTGCCTCTTGTCACAGTATTTTTGTCAACCTGTCAATACATAACTTTATTCTATGTGTTTTTGTCTAAAGACATCTTATTTAATATATATTGTTGACACATTAACACTGAACTCATGGCCAATAGCACTATAACTCTTGCCTGAACTAAGCTTATTTAACACTTGTGTTTTCTCTGTAAGGACCATCAGTCTTCTTGTGCTTTGGAATGCAAGGCAGCACTTCAGTACTACACTTGCAGTCCATTTTAAACAGCAAAATCACCAACAAAAAGCACAAAAATGCAAAAACTTTGGCACTGAAGAAACCACGGAAAGGACACTTGCTTACAGTGTGAGAGTGGAAGCAAGAAGGTGGAGCATCGTCTTGGTCAGATACAACTGGAAAATGCAAGATGCAACTTAAGTTTTTCATAGCTCCGCACATCTACAAGTGACTGCGAAAGTGCTGCAGATATTGATTTAGGGTTACAAATAAACTGTAGCCAATAGGCAAATTCACAAGTACAGAATCTGCAAATAAGGAGGATTGACTGTAAGCAAAATCCAAAAAGCAAGCTCCTCCACTTGAGGAAGTAATTTCTACTCATGATGCCATATAGTAGAGTATCCCAAAGAATTTGCCACAAATGTTTTACACGGGAACTATAAAATGGAAATCCTTAGTCCTCAGGGCATTGGCTGGGTGGGGTGATTGAGCCCCTGGGATAGTTGATTCCACTTGCAAGCAGCCTAGTAAGTTTTCCCACAATGTGCCATACCAGTACATCATATTTTCTTTTTTTACATTAGATTTTCTATGATAAGAATCTATATGTATAAGGGTTGACAGCCTACAGTTTTCCAGGTGATTAAAAAAAAGGCTAGGAAGCATTAGTCTATTGCGTGGTCAAAGCACAGTCTTTAGAGTTAAACAGACCTGTTCAAAGCCTGGTTCTGCCTCTTTCTAACTGGGTGAACATGGACTTATCTGTGATACCATGAAAGTAAGAGTACTCACCTCAGGAGGGTACTTACTTCAGTTGGATAATGCATTTAAAGTGTTTGGCACATTAGCTGGCACAAGGTAAGCGCAGACAATCCAACTCCCATGGATTAGATTTGTTGATAACCTAGATATTTTCCTTATTACATAGATGCTGTGTATCCCCTGGGCAACCAAGAAGTGCATTTAAAATAAGAGAACCGGGCACCTGGGTGGCTCAGTTGGTTAAGCAAATGCCTTCGGCTCAGGTCATGATCCTGGAGTCCCGGGATCGAGTCCCGCATCGGGCTCCCTGCTCGGCAGGGAGTCTGCTTCTCCCTCTCCCACTCCCCGTTTGTGTTCCCTCTCTCGCTGTGTCTTTCTCTCTCAAGTAAATAAAATCTTAAAAAAAAAAATAAGAGAACCAACAGAAAGGTACTTCTGTAAGTGGGTGAAGGAGCATCCAGATTACTGCAGCCAACTTAACCCATACAGCTCAGCCTAGAGATACCTTGATCCACTAAAGGTTTTTAGTGATGTATATTCTGTTTACATTTCAGGAGTAGAATCCCTGCACATTGGCAAAATACCCAAGTTTCCAAAAAAAGTGACCGGGAAACAAAAAGTCTCATCAGCAGGATTTCTTCTGAAACAAAGTGCAGAAGAAAAAAATGAGAATAAGGAGTATCTTCAATACCGGAATACCTTCCTAAAACTGAAAGGTGTCTTTAAGCCTGAGCCTCTCTTTCGCGCCCAGAAGACCCCAGTCAGCAATCAGTCCTTCAGGTACTGGCCTCATTTGTCTTAATTCATAATACAGTTTATATTCAAAAGAGCTTCAGATGGATGTCTCATTCAGTCCACCTACAAATGCTGAGCAAGACCTGTTAAGTTGCTTCACACAAGAGTTCTTTCTAAGCAGGGTGGGTTAAGGTGTTGCCACTTACGTTCTATCAATGAAATATTTCCTAAAAGTGGGACAAATTTACATGTCTAGATTCAAGCATTTGTGTTGTCTCCACCCTGTTTCCCAAGAGGAATTTAAATCAATCTGGAATCAAGACTCAGTTTGTTTTCATCTCTTTGGTGAGCACATATTTGAAACCTGACCATGTATCTGGGCTGAAAACTCCTGACTCTGTGTTTGGTGATGGTAAATGAGGGCCAGGAGTTATTGCTTCCCTTGCCTTCTCACAAAGTTCTCCTGAGAGAAATATGTCCTTGTTTTCTTCATCAGGATAAAAAGCCAGGTTCTCTATGCATTTGTATCTCTGAGACCAGCTACCAAACAGGGATGCTTCCCACCTCAGGTGTCATCTCCATCCAGGTTCAGGTGGCAGGGGGAAGGGGGGGAAGTAGGAGGGTTAAGTTGTCTACACTGGAATATATACTAGGTAGCAGCCTTTGGAAGCCACAGAAGAAGCCTCGCCCCCTCCCACCACATGTACTGATGTACTGGGCGGACATCTGCTAAGACCACCAGGAACTAAAAATGCCTAGGGCTCCCAATCCTAATATTTCTTCAGTAACATTATTGAAAACAATAAATTTAAAGAAAAGTGACAAATGCCATGAGGGAATGTTTCTTGTATTTAAAGCATAGGCAGGGGTGCCTGGGCGGCCCAGTTGGTTAAGTGTCTGCCTTCAACTCAGGTCACGGTCCTGGGATCCAGCCCCGCTTTGAGCTCCCTGATCAGCAGGGAGCCTGCTTCTCCCTCTCTTTCTGCCCCTCCCCCCACTCATGCGCTCTCTCTCTCTCTCTCTCTCTCTCTCTCTCAAATAAACAAAATCTTTAAAAAAAAAGTAAAGCATTGGCAGCAGACTTCATAAATGCCACTAAGCAAGCAGTCCTACCTGACACCTGGCCATGTGGAATGAATTTATTCAACCAGAAACTGTCATCTGCCGCCTACAGGCGGGTGGACAATCAGCAATACAAAGACTTGGTCCCTGTCCTCCAAAGACTTCAAAGTATTAATGTATACCATTAATCAATGGAAACTAAGGAAGTAAGTGCTATCAGAGCAGAAGAGATAGAATGCTGAAGAAATTTTGTAGAGGGGGAGATTTTTTTTTTTAGAAAGGATTTTTTCCAGGAGCCTTTGAATAGGGTCTGGAGTGATTGGGAGAATTGGGATATGCAGGTAGGGAGAGATGGTACTCCAGGGAGAGATGTGTAATAAGGGTGGTGATAGTAATAATAATGTCAGGGATGGTTAACATTTACTGAGTGCTCACTAGACACTAGGTGCCATGCAAAACACTACTTGCAGGATTTAATTGGATTCTCATGACACACCCAAGGAGTACAATTATAATGAAGCCCGTTCTGCCCTCTCCACCCCGCAAAGACACAGCTAGTGAGCGGAGCAGGGATTTGAACAAAGACATATAGAGGGGCCAGTGCAGGTGAATTGGAAGAATGCTGAGCAGTTTGGCTTTGCTGGTTCTTAGGGTATGGAAGATAGGATAAACAGGATTGGGGCCAGATGATAGAGGTCTTTGACCCCAGGCCAGAACTGGGTACAAGTAGCAAAATTAGCCAAATCCTTTAAAACCCACAGGGATGCAGCAAGCAGACACGGTGGGAGGCTGGCCTAAGATGTTTATTCAGACCTTCAAATTTCGTGTGAAAAATCAAAGCCCAGTCATTTCACATTTAAATGTAGAATTATTTTTATGGCTCGGTTTTATGTTGCAATGATACCTGAAGAGATTAATATTAATTCAATAAGGGCTCCATTTATTTCTGTAAAAACTTAATGGAAACTTTTAAATCTGCAGTAGGACTCTAAATCTTGAATTAAGCATAAAGGCTTAAGCACCATGCATGAGAAAATCCATCTTCCGTGCGTCACTTCTCTATATGGTCTCCATGCTCTAGTTCAATTTCCAGCCAAATCCTGTGCATGGAGGACAGGCTGACACCAGGCAGAGGGAAAACAGCGTAACACCCTGATAACACACTAGCAGAGTATATTAGTTATGAGACTTCAGCTATCACGTACCTCTCTAAGCCTCTGTTTCTCTATCCATAGAATGGGGATAATAATACCTACTTTACAAGATTGTGAAAGAATTAAATAAGGTGAAGCATGTCAAGTTTTTACTACTGTCTACCACCCTATAATGCCCCAATGTAAGACAGTTAATATAAGCCAGCTTGTTAGTGAGAGATATATACTATTTTATTGTGTGCTTAAGAAATTCAGATTGGCGGGGTGCCTCGGTGGCTCAGTTATTAAGCATCTGCCTTCAGCTCAGGTCATGGTCCCAGGGTCCTAGGATCGAGCCCCGCATCGGGCTCCCTGCTCGGTGGGAAGCCTGCTTCCCTCTCCCACTCTCCCTGCTTGTGTTCCCTCTCTCGCTGTGTCTCCCTCTGTCAAATAAATAAATAAAATCTTTGGGAAAAAAAAAAGAAATTCAGATTGGCTCTCTATACCTGTCAATATATTAAGAGTCTTGGTAATTCCCCTTACTTTTCAAAAAGTTTATTTCTATTTTGGCTAGCCCACAGACCTAATTCTTAGAGGACTGAACTGATTTCTTTCTAGCACATGGTCTATGGACCCTCCTCATGGTAACTTTGTCTTTCCATTCATTCCAATAAATCATGCATCTATCATGAGGCACATTTGAAGTTAAAACTGCCAATGCAACCCAAAAAAGGAAAATTTATTAAATAAAGCTGAGAAGAGCAGTAAACAGACAAAAAATTACATCCATCTAAATGTTTTAAAAGTTTAGTAACTGTTAAGTTTTCAGATGCAGAGGTTAATGCCCAGGAAAGTGCTGGTAGTGTAGTAATGTCTGGATGTCCTGAAATGCTGAAAGAAATGAACAGGTGCACAGACACAGTAAGGTTTAGCTATAGGTCAGTTAACAAACCCATAAAGTCCCCACATAGTCACATTCTAGTTCCAATTTCTCCTATTAAGCAAAGCAAGTTGTCATATTCTTTGCAATGGTTCACAATTATTATTGATGGGGTTGAACTACAGGAGTAAATTTAAATATCCCTTCATCTACAGAACCATCCATCCTATCGAGAATGTATGCAACATGCTCCAAAGAGTAAGAACAGAATTTTAAAAGCCCAGATCCTACTCAGAAAATGTGAGTGGAGTAGTGTCTGGGCAACACAATGCAGTATTTTGTACAGAATCCTGCTAAAGCTATAGCAGTCTATAAATTAACACAATATTCAGCTCCAGAACTTGCTTTGAGCACTGTCTACTTGAGTGCTATTTGACAAAAGAAGTGAAATCGGCAACAGCGTGAGGCGGCATATAAGCATCTTTCTGTGCTGTGTGTGCCTGTGTATTGAGTGTACTTTGAGTGGGTGCGTTGTGTGTGTGTGTGTGTGTCTGTGTATTGAGTGTACTTTGAGTGGGTGCGTTGTATGTGTGTGTGTGTGCCTGTCTGTCTGTTTGCCCCTTCCTGCCTAGTGGATTTTCAGTTGCCACTACCCAGAACCCCGAGGCTTCACTTTCAGAATCAGGTCCAATTATGGTGGGCTGGCATCCTGACCCATGAATATTAGGAATACTGCAGACCAATCCAGGCCAACAAGCAGCTTGGTTTAGTCCTGGTTGATAGGCACACTAGCTGACACATTGGAATTACTCAGGGATGCTCAGAGTACCTCTTCAGGGGCCCTGCTGTTGGTATTCTCTGTATTTACCTGTGATAGGCTTCCATAGACAAAGGTGGGGATGAAGAGTAAGTGGTCATGGGAAAACAAGAAGGTGTTACTGGGGCTGGGACTTCCAGCAGCCTGTTCTTTACAGAATAGAGATCAGAACCTTCATTCCAAACACGCCTGATTTATTTGATGGTACCTGCGTCCTGCTCTCAGAGCTCTCCACTACCAGCCACTGGCAAAAGGTGGTATTCTTAGGTCTCTTGTCCCCTTATCACTCATATTGTGTACCGAATCATACATGCTAA
This sequence comes from Mirounga angustirostris, assembly GCF_029215605.1. NCBI lineage: Eukaryota > Metazoa > Chordata > Mammalia > Carnivora > Phocidae > Mirounga > Mirounga angustirostris. Next base: position 25,282,535 of record NW_026991713.1, read on the forward strand.
AAGTTGTTTTTTTAAAATCATGTGCTCTTTGGGGTGTAAGATAGCTAACTCTAGAAATAGCATTAATATATTTAAAGAGGAAAAACAAAGTGGAAGATTTCAAGATTTCAAGATCCTTTAGGGAAGTAATAGTAACTAAGTGTGGTATTGGCACCAGGCTATTTAGATCAATGGAACAGAATAGAAAGCCCCAATCAGAGCCAGGCAATATGGAAATTTGATATACAACAGAAATAGCAACACAAACCAGTAAGGAAAGATGGATTATTCAATCAATGGTGGTGCGACAACTGATTATCTATCTTCCTACCTATCCATCTTAGATTCCTACTTCCCATCGTAAACTGCAGGTAGACTAAAGAGCCAAATATAAAAAGCCAAATAAATATTTAGAAGAAAACATAAGGAGAATATTTTCATCACCTTGAGGTAGAAAACAAATTCTTAAACCAAATGCACACCAAAAAACACAAACATAAGGGAGAGGGTTGGTAAGTTTAACTACATTAAAATAAAAGTCTTATATACAAAAGAAGGAAATGTGCAAAAATTTCACTGCAGCAGTTTGCAATAGTTAAAAATAGGAAACTACCAGGGCACCTGGGTGGCTTAGTCGGTTGAACATCTGACTCGAGATTTTGCTCCGATCACGATTTCATGGGTGGTGGGATCGAGCCCTGCACTGGGCTCGGCGCTCAGCAGGGAGTCTGCTTGGGAGGGAGTCTGCTTGGGATTCTCTCTCTCTCCTCCCTTTGCCCCTCTCCCCACTCATGCTCACTCCCTTTCTCTTTAAAATAAGTAAATAATCTTAAAAAAAAAAAAAAAGGAAACTACCTAAATTTCCATAACCAAGAGGATATATGAATTTTTTTGTGTGGACAACTGCCATTTGTTTTGACCTTCCAGCAGCATCTGAACCTACTTTCTATGTCTGGGGACTCCCCTACTTGCCAAGACAGAGTGCACTTCCATTATACATCTATGTATGCCAGATTCTTGCTTTCCCAGTCCCCTCTGAAGCTAGGGCCCAGGCGCATGACCCAGGTGCCACCAGTCCGCTGCCTCTGCCCTAGATTTTCATGCAGCTGCAGGGGCTGCCCAGACCCTCTAGGCAGGGAGGGGTGTCCGCTGCACACGGCTCGGCTCGCAGAGGCTATGGCGGTTGCAGTGCTCACCGCAGTGTTCTGGGTCAGCGGGACCAGCAGCTGTGGCTGGGGCGCCCCTAGTGGGCAAGTTTTACAGCACGATTTGGGACATTGTCTCTATCCGTGGACCCTGCAAGCCTGATTCTTCCACCTTCCCAAAGATTTTCTGAGCTCTTTAATACATTCCTTTGTTTTTGTTTGTTTGCTTAAATTAGCCAGTTTGTTTCTGTTGCTCTCAGCTAAAAACCTTAATCCTGATAGAATTATGGATTATGACATATTGTGTAACATACGTAAGAATGGCATACATCAAAATCAGGGTAAAAAAATGGGTGAATTCAGGAGTCGTCCTTGGAGCTGTAAGTTGTATCTGAAATTATAATAATGGGGCGCCTGGGTGGCTCAGTCGTTAAGCGTCTGCCTTCTGCTCAGGTCATGATCCCAGGGTTCTGGGATCGAGTCCCACATCGGGCTCCCTGCTCCGTGGGAAGGCTGCTTCTCTCTCTCCCACTCCCCCTGCTTGTGTTCCCTCTCTTACTGTGTCTCTCTCTGTCAAATAAATAAATAAAATCTTTAAAAAAAATGAAATTATAATAATGAAAAATATATAGCAAATGTAGTAAAATACTACAATTTGATAAAGCTGGGTGGTGTGTACAAAGCTATTTTTTTCCTTCTTCACTTTTTAATATGTAAACTAGTCTAGCACATGCACACATATAAACTTTTACTATAATGAATACAGAACTACTCAGAATCTGAAGGTTTCAGAGCAACAGTATTCTATTGAAATTATTTGCCTCTTTCCAAAAAAGAAGATCCATTTCTGAGTGGGTCTGTATCTAAACTCACTAATAAACATTATGACAAGAAAGGGGGAAAAATATGTTGAAAATAGATCTAGTAGAGCATGAAGGTGAGAACTGAAATGATATTGACATGTGTGGGTTTTCTTATCACAAGGAAATAAGTATATAATCATCATTTCTCAGAAAAGTGCTTCTACCAAGGGGAGGCATCAAGACATTTCGAAAAGCACAACTTCAACGAACATAACTGGGCATTTATCACATTTACTAAGTTCCTCAGGTTCAGCATAAAGAAAATGAAGCCGATACCAAATATTCTAATAATAATAAAAACATACTCTTCTAGCTACCCAGGAATGCCAGTTTTAAGTAACTTAATTAAAATACTTTATTTAACAAATTTCAGCATCACATAAAAATTCTTTAAGCATAATTAAAATTCACAAAGTTTGGTTTTATAAGCCTCATAACCTTCCTAGAAGTTTTGTGGAACATGAGCTTATCCTTACATTACAGATGTTAATATTGAGACATAAACAAGCCAGATTACACAGTCATGTTGAGAGTTAGTGGATAGAAGACAGATCCAAATTTAGCTTTCTGATTTCCATTCTGGCTATTGGTTACATGGTTTATCCAGTCTATTAATAGTCACAAATTAGTTCAAAAGTATGCTGTAGGTGTTTCATCACCATCAGTGGGGACATTGTAATAGAAAAAAATACACATGGGTTCAAGTTCCAGCTTTGTCAGTTACTACATGTGTGCTTTAGTCGAATTATTGAATTGCCGGAGCCTCGGTGTTCCCCATTTGTGAGACGGAATAAAGTGAGTATCTTACAGACCAACCTCAATGCATTCTTCTTGCATTTGTTAAACTGCAATTAACGCTCTAGGTCTCATTCTTACTGGTCAATTACTTGCAATCATTTGGATTAAGTAAGTCCTCTGAATATAGTTTATGTTTGTTTCAGAGCCACAGGTGCTTATGTAATTGAAAAGGTCTACATTCAACTCTTTTAGTGTACTGACAAGTATTTTATCATATTGGAACATAGAGTTCTGTCCAGAATTAAACTTAAATGCTTTATCAAAGTAGCCACTTTGGTTTCTCCTAAATTGATATTTTTTCTATCCTTTCAGTTTTTTTTTTTTTTTTTTTTTTAGATTTATTTATTTATTTGAGAGAGAGAGAGCGGGAGCTCGAGCAGGGGGAGGGGCAGAGAGAGAGGGAGACAAGCAGACTCCCAACTGGGCACAGAGCCCGATATGGGGCTCAATTCCCAGGACCCCAAGATCATGACCTGAGCTGAAATTCAGAGTCAGATTCTTAACTGACTGAGCCACCCAGGCGTCCCTGTCCTTTCAGTTCTTTAAACATGATTTTTAACCATTACATTTCTAGGCTTCCTCCTCCTCCCGTTAAGAGCAAGGATGCATGGTTTGCTTCCCAGCTGCTCTGTCCCGTGGTCCTCAGGAGGACATTGTGTGGGCAGGAAGGGGGCACATGCCAATGTAGCACATACAGCATCCCTGAAGTGACAGACCTGGAGTATGATCACCTTATAAGCCACCAGCTGTCCTCCACGGATCAGCTCATTATAGTCCACGTGTTCTCAGCTGGCGAAACGGACAAGACCACAAAAGAAATGGCCAAAGTGTATAGAAAACTCAACAGATCTAAAAGCATGCCTTGCATTCAGGTGAGTGTCGTGTGTATTAAGACAAATTGTGAATAACGTTTACTTGCATGTTACATCTTAATACATTTCCTCAGCCGCACAAAGCGCCATGGGGGAATTTCTCCCCCACTTTTTAAACTGAGGTATGACCTTCATATAGTAAAGGTCCCACATCTTAAGGGCATATAGCTCAATGAATGTTTATGTATGTGTACACCTATATAATAACCACCCAGATCAAGATACAAAATACTCCCAGGCCCCAAAAAGCTGCCTCTTGTCCTTTTCAGTCAGTAATCCACCTACTTCCTGCCCCTGGTAACCACTTTTCTGACTTCCATCACCATAAATTAGTTTTGTCAGTTTTAGGTCTTCATATGCATGGAATCACAGTGTGCACAGTTTGAAACACACAGTACATTGTTGTGCTTCTTTTGCCAAAGAATAGGAACGGTAAATACCAGGCAGGCTGGCATCCTCCCATCTGCCCCCGGTACAGACACTACTAATCCAGCACCCTTTTCAACCGAGCCTAGACTGGGTCCTAAACTCCTTTCCCTGACTGCATTGCAAACAACCACTACCAGCTGACCTGGGTAGTAACTCACGAAGCCTTTTCCCCAGGATAGCCTTTACCCTCAACACATTTAGTGAGTATTCTCTAGGCCTTGTGGATTCTATCACTATGACATTTTTTTCCCATTTGAGCCTTTTTTCCATTCCCACTGCTTCCGCCTATTTCAGGCCTTCATCACCTCCCATCTGATTCTCTCCAGTGGCCTGCCTGTCTGACAAGTTTTCCTGCCTCTGGTCTTGGTGCCCCTGATAGTTGCTACATGTTGCTGGGTGTTCTTTTTAATATACGGGCACGACTGCATCATTCTCCTGATGACAATCTTCTAAGGACTTCCCTTCAGGCCAAGTCCAAGTCCTTTAGTGTGACATTGAGGGCCCCCTCCCAGTGGGGCTCTTCCCACCCTGACTGCCCAGTTCCCTGTCCCAACCTCAGTGATAGCCCCAGGGGATATATTAAAGAATGTTTGCAGAGTCCAAGTTTGAAGCATGTGCAAGCTGAGGGCTTGGGCCATGTCGCCCCTTGCAGAGATGCTGCCACTGAGTGGCCTTTTAAGAGGTTGCCTTAAATAGCCCTGGGCTTCTTTTGAGGGATGTTACATTATATTCTCCAGGCCTAGTGTCCTCTAAATGAAGCCCAATGTGAAAATTGTCTTTCTGAATGAGAAGCTTTACTTCCCATGACGATTCGGTATGTTTCCTCTTCTCTGATAATGAGATTTTTGTACCCAACTGGGTTTCTCTTTTCACTTTGCCTGAAAGTACAGAACAAAGTTTTAAAGTGAATTATAACAATAGAGTAAGAACTTATGGACCACTTACCTGAAATCCAGTTCTTCTTTTGGATCCAGAGCTTCTGTTTATACTGAAATTTGCTCATCATATATTTTTTAAAATTTATTATTTTCTCTGATACTATTCTTACTTCCTATAAAGCACCTCTGGTCTTTTGCTAAAAAAGCAGAATATAAACAAACAAATTTAAAATGTAAGTTTTGATGAAGTAAATTTTATTTCGTCTAGTAGAATTGATAGCAACCTTGCAGGAAAGTGACATGTCATTTTGTAACTCTGAATGGTGAAGAAAGAGAACGCAAGCGTAATTGGCTGGGTACCCCAGGGTATTCTAGATTCTTTTTTAGATCATAAAAACAAAGGGAATGCTCTCATACCGGAGACAAATACAAATAAGAATGGGGAAGATTGTAAAACACAAAAACTTCACCTGAGAACTGCAGTCTTCATCAAAAGGGTAGCCTGGTCAGACCAGGGTCGTGGCTCCCTCTTCCTCTCTTTCTTTCCACCTAACCAGGGAACTGCGAGGCCTGTGTGATGCTGAAATTGTTAAGCTGCACTTGGAAGCTGGATAGCAGAGAGAATTCACCGGATATTCTGGTGGAAGCATCAAGGGTGTAGACAAAGTTCCTAGAAGGGTAGTCTGAGCCACAGGGGGTTTGGGGTGGGATCTGGGAGCACGGGGAGCACTGGTTCTGGGCATGGCAGCCCCACTCTTCCAGCCTGCCCTGAAGCCAGGTTCCTCTCCCCACAGCTGGAAGCTTCTTGATAGCAGGACCCTATCTTGCTCATCATTATAGCCCTAGTGCCTATCCTGGGGCCGAGTACATAGTGAACATCTAAAACATATTTGTCAGGTGAATAAATGAACCAACGAATGAGTGAATGAGTGGAAAAGGATGCTGAGTCTGAGGCCAGATATGAGGGTATATGGTCATTGCTAATTCTTTCTTGGTTTCATGGGAGGTGTTCTGGGACCGGGGCTTGTGAAAGGAACTAGGTCTCCCCTGAAGAGACAGACAAGCTGAGTGGACGAGAGAGCAGGACCATAGTCAGGAAGAGTTCAACTCCTCACTGGAAAGACAATAATGTGCATCAAATCCCAGCGGCTCTGATATACTTGGGGCAGACAGTACCTGCCATTCCCCCTCCCCCCATGCCTGGCATCTACTAGACACTCAGTAAATGTTCGCTGAACTGATCTGAAATGGCAAAGTCAGAATAAGATCAAGAGAGCAAATATTTATTGAACACTTACTGTGTTGCAACTGCTATTGACCTGGAATATTATTTAATCCTCAAAAGAGCCATAAATGGCTGGCTCTCTGCATATGAGTCCATTGAGTGCAGGTTGATACCTGAGACAGGACAGTTAGGTCACTTATCCAAGGTTACTCAGGAAGGTGTGGGGCTGAGATTCACACTAGGCAGTCTTACTCCAGGACCCATGCTCTTAAGCACCCTGCTATGCCATGTCACCTTGTGGAGGAGAAAAAGCAGTGGCTAAGGGGGGCAAGAGTGGAATCAAATGAGATGAATGGATTGAGAGGACTGGCGCATATCCCGCACTTCACAAGTGTGTGCTTGGGCGTGTGGAGGCAGGAGGCATGGAGGGGGCTTCGTGTGTATGCTCAGCAGGAATTGTGCAGGTCAGTACAGCTGATAACAGGAGCCATGCCTGGCTGAACCCTTTTAACAATGAGGAAATAAGCCCCCAATACTAGTAATATCTACTTGAGGATGAAGCTTTTTTGAGAGCACAATTCTGTATATTTATTCATTCAGGTGACAAACATTCACTGAGCTCCTACAACATGCTGGGAGTGGGATAGCAACTTGAGACAGAAAAATGAATTAGACCCTGATCATGTCCTCAAGGAAAAGACAGTCCGGAGAACAGTCATGACACATGACATGGTGACATGAGTGCTGGTTTAGAAGTATCAACAGAACATTTAGGCAAGAAGTGGCTTGTAGGACTAGTAAGACTTGTAAGACTAGTAAGAATTAAGTGAGTGATATTTCCACAAGCTACGTTTTGGAAGACATGTTGGAAAACTGCACGTTGGAAGGCAAGAAGATATCAAGTTGCAAGATGAACCTGGGAGATGAGAAAGGCATCAGTATTGGGGGGTGCATGCTGGGGGAGTTAGCCGCTAATGAAGGTAGCAGAAACCTAACTGTGAGGTTCAATAAAGAACCCCAATTCTCCTTGAAAAGGGAGAGGAATCATTAAAGGATTTTAAGTGGAGGAGTGACATGAAGAGATTTTGTATTTTAGAAGGATCATGTTGACAGAACGTTCCAGAAAAGATCAGAATGACAGAGAGACCTAGTATCGCATTTACCCAGGGGAGAAATGGTCAGGCAGTGGCCGTGGGAGTGAAAAAGGATTCTGAATCTGAGTGGTAGTTAGAAGCGAGACTTCATAAGATTTGATACATTGAGTGAGGTCAAGAGTTTAAGATATCTCCCAGCTTCTTGTTTGCACAGTTTGAAGAAAAGCAGTACCATTTTTTGAGATAGGGAATTCAGAAGGATGAGGATAAGAAATGTCCATTATCTATTACTGCATAACAAACCACCCCCAAAACTTACAATCCTAGAACAGCAACCATATATTTCCTCATGACCTGCTCAGGACTAGCAGGGATGACCTTACTATGCTTCACACAGCATTGGCTGGGGCAGTTTGAGTACAGCTGGAGGATTCAAGAAGAGCCTCATTCATATGGCTGGCAGGTAGTCCTGCTGACATTTAGGAGCTCAGCTACGGCTATTGGCCAGGGGCCTCTGTTCTCCTCATGAGGGCCTGCCTTTCTAAGAGTTATTCAGGATTCCTCACAACGTGATGTCCGTGTTTTGAGAAGCAATGTTCCAAGAGGTGAAGATGGAACCTGGAGACCTCTTAAGGCCCAGCCTCAAAAGTTAAGCAGTATACTCTTGATCAAAGCCTATCACAGGGCCAGCCTAGATTCAAGGGGAGTGGAAGTAGACTTCCATCTCTTGATAGGTAGAGTGGCAAAGACTTTATAGACATCTTTAATCCACCATAAGAATGTTTGAAGGGGGGTGCCTCAGTCAGTAGAGCGAGGGACTCTTGATCTTGGGTCATGAATTTAAGCCCCACATTTGGCATAGATCTTACTTAACAAAACAAAACAAAACAAAACAAAAAAAGAATGAAGAGAAAGATGACAATTTCAGATTGGCATGTTGAGTTGGAGATACCTGAGTGTCATCAAAATGGAGACATCAAGAAGTAGGCAATTCAACCCACAAGTCTGATACTCAGAGGAGAGCACTAGCTTTGGAAAACATTTGGCACCCAGAAATTGTAGCTAAAATTATGGGTTACCTAAGGGGTATGTGAAGAGAGTGAATAGCAGGAGGCAAGATTGGAGATTTTAGATATTTAGAGAACAAGTAGGGGAAAAATTGTGCTTGACAAAGGCTAGGATGGAAGGCATAGAGAAATAGAAAGAAAACAGAAGAGTGGGACCACAGAAGCCCAGGAGAGAGTTTGAGAAAGAGGACTGTTTAGTAATTTCAAATGCCTCAAAGAGGTCAAGAAATAGAAGAAACATGAAAATGTCCACTGGCCTTGCCTATACAGAGGTCTTTGATAAGTTTATGAGGAAGGCATTCCTAATGGAGTGGTAGGAATAGAGTCTAGAATTGTTGGCTCAAAGATGCAAATATTGCTGAATGGAACAAGGGATTTGTTACCTGGGATTTAATATCTTTACAACTTTTTGCTTTTTTAGAGTTGTTCAGATCCCTTCCGATTGCTCAAATACAACATCACCTCTGCATGTAAATTTACTGGTGGCAGTTGTCCACTTCTGGTTCAAAGGCACAATGTCATTCCAGGAATTTTTTTGGTACGTGCTTTGAGATATATGACTGTTTTAACCAACCTACTATGTTGTTATATGTGAATAATGTTGTGTATGATGCTTGTGTGACTTAGAGATTATTCATAAGAAAGAAAGGAGAGAATGAAGAAATAGATAAGCTCAAATCACAACCTTCTGCGGGAACCCCTTGACTATAGGTCTTCTTATAAGTGCAGGTTATAGCTGCAGCTAATTCTTCTAACTGTTGGATTATCGTTACGATTGCTCAAATGAGGTTAAAAATTGAATACTCTGTTAACACTGAGGTGGTCAAATCCTCTACCTCATGAGTTGATATGGGATTATAAATGCTAAAGTTTAATTCTTGCATTTAAGAAGCTTATAACCTAATTGAGGAGATAGGAAACATAATATGCATATTTTAAGACTGAATAGAATAACTACTGTGACTGAAATAGCCTAGCATGGTAGGGAAAGCATGAACTTTGAAAATCAACAGACCTGAGTCCAGACCTTGGTTCTACTATTTGCTTGCTGTGTGACCTTGGGCAAATTACTAAGCCTCTCTGAGCCTGTTTCTTCCCTTACAAAAAGGGAAAATGATAACCAACTCATAAAATTGTAAAAACTCAGTGAGATAATGTGCATAAAATGCTCATTTCAATTTCTGGCACATCGTGGTACTTATTAAATGTTAAGTCCTTTCCACCAATTTTTCAGTTCAACAAGTGTGTTTGGAATGTCTGCTCTGTGCCAAGCACAATACTGGTTCTGAGGATACAAAAAAAAAAAAAAAAAAAAAGAGCCACAGTCCCTCCTGCCAAGGAGCTTCTAGTTGAAGGGCAGGGGTGGGGGTGCAGTCTGTGGCTTCCTGAGAGTTATGGGATGTGAACTTAAGGGGTTTTCATACAGAGAGGTAAAAAAGAGAGGGAAGTTCCAAGGAGAAGCAGTGCTATTAGTAGAGGTAAAAAGGAAAGGCTAGGAACACAAGGAATCTGGAGACCTGGTTTTGTTGTTTGTTTGTTGTTTTTGAGAGAGAGAGAGAGAGCACGCACGGGGTGGGGGCGGGGACAGAGGGAGAGAGAGATTCTCCAGCAGGTTCCATTCCCGGTGTGGAGTCCGACGCAAGGCTCGGTCTCACAACTCTGAGATCAAGATGTGAGCCAAAATCAAGAGTCCAACACTTAACTGACTTCACCACCTAGGCGCCCCTGGGGACCTGGTTTTTAGTCCTCCACCTTCCATTATAACCAGCTGAATATATTTGGGTTGATCTCATCTGGAGGTGGAGAGGACTAGATTAGATCAGTGGCTCTCACCGCTGGCTCCTGCCTTAGCTACATGAAAAAAATGATCTCTGAGCCTCATCCTAGAACAATCAAATCAGAATTCCTGTGGATGAGACTCAGTGTCAGTTTCACATCAACTTTATTATGATACATTTTATATACAATGCACTCACTTTATTGTACAGTCTCAGTAACTTTTGACAAATGTGCATACTCGTGTAACTGCCTCCACAATCAAGACAGAAAACATTGCCACCAACCCAGAGAGTTTCCTTCAGTTCTTTCCTTCTACCTTCATCCCCAGGCAATCACTGATCTGCTTTCTGTCTCTATAGATCAGGTTTGCCTTTTCTAGAATTCATCTAAAAGGATTCATATAATAAGCATTCTTTCATCTGGCTATTGCAGATTTCAATGTTTTTTAAAAGCTTCCCTGGAAGGGCCCCTTGGTGGCTCAGTCTGTTAAGCATCCAACTCTTGGTTTTGGCTCAGGTGGTGATCTCAGAGTCATGAGATTAAGCACCGCATCTGGCTCCACGCTTAGCACAGTCTGCTAAAGTTTCTCTCTGCTCCTCCCCACGTTCGCTCGCTCGCTCGTGCTCTCTCTCTCAAATAAACATTTTTTAAAAATATAAATAAGTAAATAAAGAAATATATAAATAAATGCTTCCCTGGATGATTTTAATGAAGAGCAATGGACTGGATGATCTCTCAGGGTCCTTCTAGCTAAAAATAAATCATGGTTTCATCTGCTGGTCTAGAGATACTTTGTAAGAATTGCATTTTAGGAATAATGAGAATGACTGCTGTCATTGTAATAATTATGATAATGCTAACACTAATGTTCATTGAGATTTTACAATGCGCCCAGGCACTGTGCTGTTACTCCTCTGTACTTTCCTACCTAAATCCCCACAGCAGGGATTAACCTGAGGGGGTAGGTGCTAATATTATCCCTGATAACAGAGATGGAAACTAGAGCTTAGGGAAATTAATTAACCTGTCCAAGGCAAGGAGCTATCTAGCAAGTGGTGGGGTTAGGATTCAAACCCAGATTTCCCTCCAATAAACAGAGGCTTTACTTTTAATCAAGATGCTACAAAACTCCTACCCGGTGAAGTCTCAGCCCCCAGTACTGCAGAAGTGTAAAATGATACCAGATGAATGCTTTCAGTTTGTTGATGAGTTCCAGCTGGGGAGAAGAAACTAATTTAAAGGACATTTAGCAAGAAAGGCTTAAGGCAAAGAGCCTTACCTTAATACGAAAAGTAAGCCGGTTTGTTCAGAGTGTCAAATGACAGTTAAGACTAAAGAGACTTAGGGGCCCCTGGGTGGCACAGTTGGTTAAGCGTCCGACTCTTTGTGGTTTCGGCTCAGGTTGTGGTCTTGGGGTCGTGAGATCGATCCCCTCCTCGGGTTCTGTGCTCAGTGGGGAGTCTGCTTGAGACTCTCTCTCCCTCTCCCTGTCCCTCTCCCTCTGCTCCTCCTCCCCACTTCTCTCTCTCTCTCTCAAATAAAAATAATAATAAAGACTAAAGAGACTTAAGAGGAATGAGTTGGGGCAGAGGCTTTTGAGATATATACAAAATAGAGATAGCAAGAATGGTTCATCTACTGATATCATTCTAGGAAAGTGAATAACCTCAGATTTCAATCCACATATGCACCAAAAAAAACCCTCGTAATTTTGAAAATACACACCCACTGTCACTATGAACAATGAACAATAAGTCTTATTCTCTGGTAGGGAAATCTTCCCACATACCTGGCAGGTGATCAAATACCTCCCTGCTTCTGCAAGCCTATTTGATCCTGCGAGTCTTGGCAGACTTGCTTCGTTGGTTATAGTCTATGTTTCCTATAAATTTACTGGCGGTTTAAAAAAACAAACAAACATAGGCACAATGAAAATGTGTGTCCTCCTTAAGTTGCACTCATCCCAAATCAAAGTCTTGTCAGCTGAGATCCTCCCCGTTCCCTGTAAGAGAATACATGATCACTTAAACAGGTTCCTATTCAAACGCTGGCTGCTAAGCCAAGATCAAGGCTCAGCCCGCCTAGCTGTCTGTCCACTGGGTGACAGTGTTGATCTATCTGATATAAATGTGCTTTGTCTCTGGGCCAGAAAACTCCGGGAAAGATTGCAGCCAGATGGTTTTCTGAGGGCCTTGGGGAATGGCTCTGCCTTTCTTCTCCAAATATGGCAGGATCATTGTTTTCTTTATTTTTCAAGGGAAAATGTGAGGTGTAGAATTGTTCCAGTTACCATGTTGGGCTGGGTTTCTGTGGGCAGAGTGGTACAGAGAACAGATGTGATTGTCCATAGTAAGTTAACCTGCATTTTCTTCATAATGTAACAAAGGCAAAAGACTTGCAAAAAGCATTGTGAAAACTCAGCTGAAAATTCAGCTGTTTACCTAGATGCCTTGGGATGGATCGATTCTTTACCCAAGGTGTTCACTCTTACACAAACGTGCTGGTGTCTGGGATGTGTATTACCCAGGGTTCTGATGAGGGGCAAGACTGTCTGTGGAGTATCATTTCCAATTTGCCAGGGCACGGTTTGTACATTGTTCCATCCATTCCGACGTGATCCCTGTCTTCAGGAGGAGAAATAGATAAGCTAGAACAATTGTAGTAAGACTCGATGTGATCAGCAGAAATGATGGAGTCATGATAATGCAAGAGTGGAGAGGGAATGATGAACCATCCATACTCCCACTTTAAAAGGAGAAGGCAGAAAGTGAGTTGAGTGTTTGCTTCAAGATGCTAAGAGGGTTGGTTTGGGCAACTGTTCTCTTCCGCTTCTCCTCCCCAAGATGGAAAGGACAATGATTTAAAATAGTGGGACTCTTCGGTGAGCAATAAAGTCATGTTAATGTGACACTCTGCTTCCAAACTTTTTTAATCAGTGTGAAAGATTAAAATAGAATTATCAATTTGAGAAATTATACCACAGAACCTTTTTAGCATCTAAAACAGTTTTTTTTTTTCCTCCTTTGCTTTATTTGATATTATTTGGTCTGATCTCTTTGTGCTAAGCTAGCATATCTATATTTTATTACACTTAACAAAAGCTTTGGGGTTTTTTCATATATATATATATTTAAAAATACACTTAAAAACTGCAGTAGTATTTTCTTAGGGAGTTCTGCTGGAGTTCTGAGACCTTCAAGTGTGGGTTAGAAATCCAAACAGGTTGTCTGGCTGCATGAAGATGGGGCTCTCACTTTCTAGGGCTCACACAGACATTGAGCAACACAGAACAAAGGGCCATAGAAGCCAGAGTGTGAAGCTCTTGAGCTGTAAATGACTCCCCTGTCTCTGCTCTTTGGACACTTCAAGGCCTTTCTGGGCCTTATCGACCACACCCAGACAGCATGGACCTATTCAGGGCAAATTGTCACCGTAAACATTATGATACTCTCTTTGGTGCATATTAAGGACATTTTATCAGAGTTTTGGTATTCTCTACCCAGCAGGGCTCTACCATTTCACCCGCAGAGAAAATAAAAGGATTTAGGAGAGGTGGCTCTGAGCAGGGGAGTTGAGAACTTTCTGGGACTCACCAGAGCAGACTGGATTCTCTCAGGAAGCAAAGCCAACCTGCAGCATGTCCCAGCGCGTCTGCCTGCTTCCCCAGCGAGGCACAGTGAAAGCAAGCAGAGAATGGGGTAAAGGCGCGCCAGAACACCCCCTCTGCTTATTTCTGCAGACACAAGCACAAGATGCGTTCTTCCTCCAATTTCTTCTACCTTCTTCATTCTCTAATGAAGGTCCTTAGTGGCTTATGTGGCTGCTCTGGGAGAAGCCAGCACCATACAAAATTTGAGAGGGGGGTTCTCGTGGTAAAACCCAATTTTTTTAAATGCAAAAAAGCATAAAGGAGAAGATAAAAATCACCCATGCTCCTGCTACCCAGAAATAAACACTGTTAATGGTTCAGTGTCTGTCTTCCCAATGTCTCCACACAGGCACACGCACACACACACACACACCCCAGACTAGGATCTTGAGGTACATATAACAATATAAGCATTTCCCTAAATCATTAAGTATTATTTCTGTATTCTTTTACAGCAGCATCATTTATGTTGGCTGAATAATATTCCAATATAAGGCTGGACCATGATTTATTATTTAATATCTCTCTTGTTGCTGGATACTAAATTATTTTAAAGAAGAACATCTAAAAAAATAGAGCGGTCTCCCAACAACATGGATGGAACTAGAGAGTATGATGCTAAGTGAAATAGTCAGAGAGACAAATACCATATGATTTCACTCCTATATGGAATTTAAGAAACAAAACAAATGAGCAAAGGGAACAAAAAAGAGGAACAAATCAAAAAACAGACTCTTAACAATAGAGAACAAACTGATAGTTACCAGAGGGGAGGTGGGCGGGGGATGGGTGAAATAGGTGATGGGGATTAAAGAGTACACTTATCATGATGAAAATAATAAAATAAAATAACTAGAGCTGTCTAATATGGGAATGCGGAGCTTTGCAAAGCAGTGAGCTCTCCTTTTCAGAGGCTAGAGTATAGTATTTGGAGGGATAGCTCAGAAGGAATTGCTACCTTGAGTGGGTGCCTTCTTTCTATTCTCTGGCCTGGCAATTATTTTTCTGCCAAGGCTTGCCCCTCTCTCACTGTGCTTCAGTCTCACCTTAATTTTATGATGTCTCCTTCCCCCTCCAAGTGAAATGAGTCAGACATAAAAGGACAGATACTCCATAATTCCACTTGTATGAGGTCCCCAGACTAGTCAAATACAGAGAGACAGAAAGAAGAACCGTGGTTCCTGGGGCTTGGCGGAGAGGAGAAAGGGGAGTCATTGCTGAATGGGTACAGAGTTTGTTGGGGATAATGGAAGGTTCGGGAGAGGGATGATGGTGATGGTTGCACAAAGATGTGAATATCCTTAATACCACTGAACTGTATGCTTAAAAACAGCTAACGTGGTAAATTTTGTTACATATATTCTCCCACAATAAGGAGAAAAAAGGAGAGGCAGTGTATAGGAAAAGCAGCCAACCTGATTGTAGCCTTGGTCCTGCCTGACTTGTTGGGTGACCATAGGTAATTCACCTCTCTAGTCCTCAATTTCTTAATCTCTATATTGAGGGGGCACAGGATTAGTTAATCTCTAGGTATTCTCTTAAATCCAACAGTCATCGGGAAATGGTGGATCTGAGGACAAAGTCCTACTGGGATTTCTGCTGGGGTCCACCTGGTGGCTGAACACTTGTGGGAAAGAACCATCTCTCAGACAAGTGATAGAGAAAAATGACATTTGCTATACTTTCCAGAAATGAATGTTAGAGTTGCTAGGCTTATTAAAATATAAGTCTGTAGGAAGAAGTCCAGACAAAGGGTCTAGGTGATTTCTGACTTAAAAAAAAAAAAAAAATTCAGACCCCAATTAGAGTCTAGAGAAGCTCTAGAATAAAGTTGATGAAGCCGATTATCTTGACTTTAGTGGGTAAAAATCAATCTCTTATGCAAATATAGTTTATCGCTTTAAGTAAAACAAATACCATTTTAACAATCGCAGTTTCCTATTACAAATGTTGATGATTTCAAGGATGCAAGTGCACCGTCCTTGGAACCACTACCATGAATCTTTCTATATCCCCAGCAAGCTCTTTGCCCTTCTTAGCCAACAGCCTGAGAAACTGGACTGTAGAATAAGTATAACCGTGATGGTAGCTCATATGTAAATAGTCATAATCTTTTTTCTTCCTTTTTTTTTTTTAACTTAAAGAGACCTGTTAAACTTTTGTTCAAATTAATTTTGTTCAAATTCTGTATTATTTATCAGCAGAATCCTTTTTTGGCATAACTCTTCCATTCCAGAGATCTAATGTTCCAAATAACAAATCTAGACTTTCACTTGATAGGAGAGCAGTGCAAGCAAAAACTGGAGATGATTTAATGGCCCCCTCGCTGCCCCAATCCCCCCTTGCCTTTCTGGTCCTGCCACAGGCCTGGGCACCGTGAGAGGCAACGCTAACAAATTTCTGGTTACAAAATAAATGTCATGGGGGTGAAAAGTACAGCACAGGGAATATTGTCCACAGTATTGTGATAACATTGTATGGTGACTACATTCACCTCACTGAGCAATGCATATGTACAGACTTGTCCGCTCACTGTCGTACACCTGAAATGCATACAACATTTTTTAAAGATGTTATTAATTTATCTGCCAGAGAGAGAGAGCACAAGCAGGGGGAGCGGCAGAGGGAGACGGAGAAGCAGGCTCCCCACTGAGCAAGGAGCCCGATGCGGGGCTTAGTCCCAGGACCCTGGGATCATGACCTGAGCCACCCAGGCGCCCCTATATAACATTTTATGTCATATTACTTCCATAAAAGAACAACAGTGGCACCACTAGAACACCGAAGCAGTGAGTAGAACAAATGGGGGCCAAGCAGGCCGGGAGCCATGATCTGTCCGGGGTGAGGCTCAGGTGGGGGACACAGATGGGGATCACTTGAGCATCTGTGCTGTTGCCTGGTCAGAGCAACTAAGGTGCCGAATCTTCTCTCTCAAACCTGGGATGTACTGGCCTCCTGAGTGTCTGTCTCATCAAATACTCTGGTTTGTTGTTGAACCGCTGTTGAACTTGCTTCAATAATAGTGTGTAGCCGTTGTTGAATTAAAGGATACGGGGCTCAGAATTTTGTCTCCTTACCAAAGAAACTGAATGGGGAAGGATGAACTGCAAATAGGAAAACCAGTTCTTTTGATCTGGATCATGAAGGAGTCAAGATCCTTCAGAGGGCGTTCCTGGTTTAGGCCCCCTCCGGGAATGCTGGCGTCCGTCAGTGTCCTGCCACGAGTCCCCTGCAAACTCTCAACACTCTTTTCCACAGACTCAGCGACTGTCTCTGTACGCTGGTGACACCCACATCTCCAACCCTAGTCCCAGCTTCTCACCGGAGCCTTGGACCCATATACCCATATGCCTCCTGGACCGCCCCACTTAGAGGCGTTTTAGGTAGTTCACAGTAAACATGTCCAAGACGAAATCCATCAGGATCATAAAGGGTAAGGTGGAGAAGGCATGAGGATAGTTGCAAAAGATGAGACTAGGCCAGATCATGCTAGGCCTTGTGAGTCATGAGGGGAGAGAGAAGAGGTGGAGGAAGGGGAGGGAGAGAAAGGGAGGGGGGGAGGGAGAGAAAGGGGGGGCGAGGAGAAGAAGAGGAGGAGAAGGAGGGGAGGAGGGAGACAATCCGGGTGAGAGAAGGAGGCAGTGGATCCAGAGCGGGGACTCGGCTCGGGCCAGAATGTTGGAGGGGGAATGGCATGCCTCACTGGCCATTAAGGTGATACCAGTGATGTTGCCCATAGTCCTAGGAAAACTCTGGGGAACAGAACCAGGGCTGCTTGGTCACCCACCTTCTCTTCACCTGAAGAGGCTCATCTCACACCAAACCTCCTTCATTCCTTCCTTAAGCAAAATATCGAGTGTCTACTATGTGCCAAACACTATAAAGTAAGTGAGGGAAAAGAGAGATAACAAGACAGAGGGAGAGCAAGCAGTGAGGGGTGGCCCCAGGACGCTGCTTAAAAGGGTTGGGGTTTTGTTTTAATCAGGGAGACTTTCCTGTAAGAATTCACTCCCTCCCTCCCTTCCTTCCTTCCCTCCCTCCCTCCTCTCTCTGCTCCCCTTCTCCCCAACAAATCATCAGAGTACAAAGTCGTTGTGAACTCTCATAAGATCTTAAAGGATCCCAGTGGGTCCCTACATATGGCAAGAGTATTTTTGTTGAGATGTATTTTGTATTTGATGAAGTCCTGATTCAGTGTTTTGAAAAGACCTCTTGGATGAACCATGGAAACATGCTAAGTGAAAGAAGCCGGACACAAGAGGCCACATCTTGTGTTTCATGTATATGAAATGTCCAGAATAGGCAGATCCTTCAGACAGAAAGTATATTAGCCGTTTCCAGAGGTCGATGGAGAGGAAATGAGGAGTGACTCCCAGTGGGCATGGGCTTTCTTTGAGGGGGATGAGTATGTTCTGGAATTAGATAGTGATGAGGGTTGTAGCACCTTGTAAATATACTAAAAACCACTGAATTGTACAATTTAAAATGGAGATATAATGTTCATACAGTTGTTTTTTTTTTAAGGACCTCTTCCCCATGCTACCCTCAAAAAAATACCAAGAAGGATAGAATGTAGTGAGAGATCAAGGGGCATAAAAATTATTCCCGCGTGAATAATTGTGAATTGGATTTCATGTAAAGCTATACTAAGAGCACACAAACTGGAAAACTGTTGGGTTCAACCAGCTCATGTTCCTGAGTAAATTATTCTGTACCAACTCTCAAAGGCTTCCTTCCTTCCTGAATTTCTAAATGTGCCTTCTAATCATAAATACAGTGAATAACAGAAGGTAGTGACAAGTGAAAGAAACTGATGTTTTTCTAGTTTTATCCTTTGCTCTATTTTATGGGCATGAAGGCATATATTTTGTTTCTTAAAGATTTTTGGTCGCAAGCAACAGAAACCAATTCTGACTAATATAAGGGGTAGGGGAGTGGTTTTGGAAGGATTTAGGGTAGGCCACAGAATCAAAGACAGACTTTATTAGCGCCTTTGTAAGACCACACACGTTGGCTTTGGGAGCCAGGACGGCCCCACGGAGCTCAGCTGCAGTCACGCGCAGCGCCACCAGATGGCAGCAGCTCGCAGTGGCTTCCACCTCAGTCTGTCCTTCCCACCCAGGCCAGGAGAGATCAGGTCTGGTTGGCCTAACTTCAGTCACATGCCCAACCACGTGCAAAATACGCTCGAAGATCCCGAGTGTAGCCGTGAGGTTCAGTTTGGGAAATGTCTTCTCGTGTGCATATCCAGATTCCAAAGCGTAGTATGAACGGAGAAGCGGAGACGTTGGGCGTTGAATGATTTTGAACATTTGCTTCCTCTGTGTCCTGCTCCCAGTTGGGAAAGCCGTGGGATCCTGCCGTCGGGGCTCTTACCGGGTGAAGTGTTGAGAATGAAATTGCTCTTTATGCTTTCTAAGTAAATGACATCGTCACCGCGGTTCCCTGCCCGGGAACAGAGAGACTGGCCAGGAGAATAGAGGCAATGAGGCTTAGCACAGGGAGGGGTGTGCAGACAGCCTCAGTCTTAACACCTGGCCCAGGAGGAGCCCTAAAAGATGGGCCACGGAGACGTAACTACTTACGGCTCTTTTTAGGGGCTTCTATTTCTCCTCTAAGGGGGGAAAATACTGTGTAAAGTTTAAGGAAAGAATTAACCTGAAGAAAACCAACTAATTAGGCAATTATAAGTAACTGAAATTTTCATTCTGTTTTCTTTCCAAGTCTAGTCCTTAAGACATGGCTTTGCAACATTTAAAGTTAACTTTATGTATGTAGAAACCAAGAACAGTATCTAGAGACAGCTGGTTTAAGTATGTCTGGTTTGACTCTGAGGAATTGGAATACAGGTTCTTTTGGCTAAGAGGCTTAGCCTATAACACTGCATGCATGGGGCACCTGGCTGGCTCAGCTGGTGGAGTGGGCAACTCCTTTTTTTTTTTTTTTAAGATTTATTTATTTATTTGAGAGAGAAAGAGAGTGGGACAGAGGGGGAGGGAGAGAGAATCTTAAGCAGACTTCCTGCTGAGCACGGAGCCCAACGCCAGGCTCCATCTCACGATCCTGAGATCATGACCCTGAGATCACGAACTGAGCCAAAACTGGGAGTCAGATACCTATCTGATTGCACCACCCAGGCTCCCGTGGAGCAGGCAACTCTTGATCACAGGGCTGTGAGTTCAAGCCCCACACTGAGCGTAGAGTTTACTTTTTTTTTTTTCAAGATTTTATTTATTTGTCAGAGAGAGAGCACACACAAGCAGGGGGAGCGGCGGGCAGAGGGAGAGAGGTAAGCTCTCCCCTGAGCAGAGAGCCCCATGCAGGACTCGATCCCAGGACTCTGGGATCATGACCAGAGCCGAAGGCAGACACTTAACCTACTGAGCCACCCAGGCATCCCTACAGTTTACTTTTTAATAAAAAGCTGCATGCAGAAATTCTCCTATGACTATGTGGCAAGTCAGGAGGGCATGTGGTTATCAAAATTAGTATAAGAGCTTGTGATCACAGTTATTGGTAAGATACATGGATTTTGTAATGCTGAACTTTAGGGAAAAGTCACAATGTTATAGAGGATGACTAATCACAGATAGAAGGGAAGTGAAACTTCTTAGTGTGAATAAATTTATAACTTCCCTCACCAAATCCTACCAGTCACCCTATTGTCTGATTTTCGAGGCATATTTGATCAGGAGCTTACATATTTTCTATCTACAACCCTAACAAGCAGTTTTTCTTATAAAAGACCATGGGAAAAACCAGTACCTACCAAAGAAGTGTGAAGATCTGGTTCAGACTGATATCACAACAGTTATTTCAAAATCAGGAAAACCTTGATGCATAGTTTTTCTTTATCCTTTCTGGAAAGACTGTAATGGTTCCATACTTTAAAAGCCAACCCAGTTTAGTAGCCATTAAAAAAAAAAAGAATGAGACAAAGCAGTGATCAAATTTTTGATGAAGTGAGACCATAAGCTTTGGGGTCAGAAACTTGAGTTTGAATCCTAGGTCTACGACTTCTTTCTATGGTTTACCTCAGTTTCCTGATCCATAAATTGGGAAGAAAATCCCCTACGGATGTTGTGAGGGTGGGATGAGAGGCATACACAGCAGGGCCTGGGCTCAATGGCCAGATTTAAGTAAATGCAATCTTTACCTGTTGCTCACAGGGTTGATGTGAGACTAATTGTTCAAAGGAGAAATTTTATGTTCAAATGAGAATGTATGTTTAAATGAGAAAATGTGTTTAAAAACTATTGGTAAACCAAAAATATGAAGTTATTATTTTGAGGAAAGGGAGTTACACTCAAACATGGGTATGGAACTGTCTTTTAAGCTTTTGATTAGTGATTATGGGGTGTATATGTGTGTGTGTGTGTGTGTGTGTGGAGAAGTAAGGGGTTTAAGGGGTTCCTTAGCTATGTTGAGCCCCTGATCTATTTTTTTAGTACTGCCTGAGCCGTAGCCTCTCCTTCCCTCTTTACCTTACGGTTTCCAAGGGCAGCAGTCCTCAAACCTCGCCGTTCAGCTGTGGAGCTCTTTAAGAAATACAGGCCTCATGGGCGCCTGGGTGGCTCAGATGGTTAAGCATCTGCCTTCAGCTCGGGTCATGATCCCAGGGTCCTGGGATCGAGTCCCGCATCGGGCTCCCTGCTAGGCGGGGAGCCTGCTTCTCCCTCTGCTGCTTCCCTTGCTTGTACGCTCTCTCTCTGTCAAATAAATAAATAAAATCTAGAAAGGAAGGGAGGGAGGAAGGAAGGAAGAAATATAGGCCTCACCCTCTTGGAGAGTCTCATCAGTAGATCTGGGTGGAGCCTGAGTATCTATTTTTTTTAATAGACCCTAGAGTGATTTTTATATGCGACCAGGGTTAAGAGCAGGCATTTCGCTTGGCCTCTAGGAAGAGATGAGAGTAGCTCATCTCATGTCTGCTTTCTTCTCCACTGACACTTGCTCTAGAACCTCTCAGCCAGTCCTGTGGCTTTAGAAACCCTCCATCTGCTGATGACCCCCACATTAGCATCCCCCACATACAGCATCTCCCCAGAACTCCATGGCCCTCCCGATTCCAAAGCTCTATTTCAGTATCTCGCTGGAACATTCCATAAGCATCTTGACTTAACTTTCCCAAATCAAACTCTACTTTTTCTCCAACCTGCCCTTCCCCATTTCTTCCTCATTTCAGGAAATTACCCTTGCCCAGTTTACTGAGACTAAAAATATTGAAATGGACTTCTCCTTTTCCATACCCTACTTGTAATCCGTCTGCCAATCCCGAAGCCTCTACTTTCCTGGTGTATCCAGTCTGACTGTTCACGCCACCTCCAGGCAGCATCCTCTTTCATAAGGGCCCCTGATTTAGCTCTGTGTCAGCCCTTGTGGCCCCTACTATCTGTTCTCTATAGCGACCGGAGTAATCTTTATAAAACCTGGATCAGATTATAGCGCCTCACTGCTCAGAATCCTCAAATAGGTTCTCAAAGTAAAATCCCAGATCTTTTCTAGGGGTCCCAAAACTTCATGTACTCTGGCCCTTCCTCTCCTCCGCTTCCCCACCTGCTCCGCCACCCTGGCCTCCCTGCTGTTCCCCTCGGAGCCTTTACGCATGTGCTCTCTCTGCTGTCTGTCTTCCAGGAGCTGGACAGTTTATGCGCTCGTATCATTGGGTCTCAGGCAAAGGTTACACCCTCAGTGGCCTTCCCTTTCTGTTCTGTCTAAAGGAGCCCCTTTCACTCTCCATCCCTTACTTCTTTATTGGGTTCATAGCACTTATCACTACTTGGCATCTTATCCATCTGCTGGTTTATGATCTGATCCCCCCGGTGAGGGCAGGCGCTTTGTCTGTTTTGTTCCTTCCTGCACTCTGGTGCCTAGAAAGGTGCCCAGAAAAATATATTTTTTAAGGTTTTATTTATTTTTTAAATTTTATCTATTTAGTTGAGAGAGAGAGAGAGAGAGAGCTAGAGTGGGGGGAGGAGCAGAGGGAGAGAGACAAATAGACTCCTTGCTGAATGCAGAGTCTGATGTGGGGCTTGATGGCAGGACCCTGGGATCACGAGCTGAGCCGAAATCAAGAGTCGGGGACACTCAGGCGCCCCAAGGTTTTATTTTTAAGTAATGTCTGCACCCAACGTGGGGCTCAAACTTACAACCCTGAGATCAAGAGTCACATGCTCTACCAACTGAGCCAGCCAGGTGCCCCAAGTAGATTTTCTTTTTTTTTAAGATTTTATTTATTTTTTTGACAGAGACACAGCGAGAGAGGGAACACAAGCAGGGGGAGTGGGAGAGGGAGAAGCAGACTTCCCGCTGAGCAGGGAGCCCGATGCGGGGCTCGATCCCAGGACCCCGGGACCATGGGACCATGACCTGAGCCGAAGGCAGACGCCGCCCAGGCGCCCTGCCCCAAGTAGATTTTCGATAAATACTCTTTGACTGAGTGAATGGACATGCACCATTCCTTCTGTCAGGAACGCCAAACCCATTTTTACTTTGCTTTGCCCCTTCCATTTATCAACCAAGTCTTGCCCCAGCTTTTGGCAAGGCCCCAGGCATTTCTACAAGGCAGGAATTCCCCAGCAAAAAGATAGATACTTGAGACCCAAAGGAAAGGAATATCTGCTGTGAATCCTACCTTTTCACAAACGAATTCCCTGAATCCTGGCAACAGTCCTATGAGGTGATGGTGCTGTTTCCATTTAACAGATGAGGAAACTGAGACCTCAAGTCGTTTACAGAGCTAAGAGGTGAGATTTGAAACCAGGTATCCTGACTCAGAGTCCAAAATGGGGAACATGAAGAGGCTGTTGGCAGCGTTAGGATATAGTACAGGAGCAGGTAGAGTGGGAAATGGCCTCCTTTTTGTTTTTCTGTAAATGAGACTTTTTTAGGATTCGTGGGAGAGAGTGTTTTGGAGGTCTCCTTATTCTACTAACACGAATCCCTTTTCTGGTCTCTGCTTCAATGAAAGCATCTTGGGAGGGTTCATTAAGAGTAAGTGATGAATGTTCAGAGGGTAGTTAAAATCTCTGCTTTCACGGGGTGCCTGGGTGGCTCAGTCGTTAAGCATCGGCCTTCGGCTCAGGTCATGATCCCAGGGTCCTGGGATCAAGCCCCTCATCGAGCCCCGCATCAGGCTCCCTGCTCCGCAGGAAGCTGGCTTCCTCTCCCACTCCTCCTGCTTGTGTTCCCTCTCTTGCTGTCTCTCTCTCTGTCAATTAAATAAATAAATAAAATCTTTAAAAAAAAAAGAATCTCTGCTTTCGTTTAGTCATTAAGTCAATATTTGGTCACCATAAGGCTAATATATTTCATTTGAGAGAACAAATCAGGGACTGTTTGCTTGGTTTGAGTTGTTTGGACAAGTCTTTCCATTCCATTCAATTCAGTTGGCGGAACAATGGTATAACCAGTGTGGTTTAAACATTTAAGCTCTCGCCACAAACAGGTTAAGTGGGACCGACTGGATCCCATTAGATAATAAGAATATCTTTTCAGTTATAAAGGGCTTTTGCAAAAAGATTCTCACACCAATCTGATGAATAATAAGGAAATTAAACACTGAGGACAGTGGTCCAGGGGGAAAATGTCTAAAGAAATGAGATTACCGGTTTTAATATGTTGAATGAACAACGTGCAGAGGAATTACTTGCCTTCTTTTAGGAATCTTGTGATTAAACCAAATGCAAACTGAAGGGATTATGCTTCTTGAAGTGGTAATTAGGATTCCTGTGTGTGTGCATGCATGCATGTGCATGTGTGTGTCCTTGTATGTGGTGACCTATGCAGGAAAATAAGAGAAAACTGACAAAATACATAAAACAAACACCTAACTTGAAGTCAAAGAGCCTTTCTGGAGAACCTAATCTATTATTTTTTCTTGCTAAGAGTCTTGGGCTCTTGTGCTAGACACTGAACTTATTTGAAAGCTCCCCTTCTCATCTATAACATGGAATACTTATTTCACAGAGTGATTGCTATGTCTAGTACAAAGACATTCAATAAATGTGCATTGAATTAAAAATTCTTTCCATTTGTTACCAGTATTAACCAACAAGATATTGTAAAGTCCTAGCTCATTTGGATTTTTTGAATGGTTATTCAAGTATTCTTTTTTTTTTTTTTAATTTTATTTATTTTGAGAGCGAGAGAGCAGGGGGAGGAGCAGAGGCAGAGGGAGAGAGAGACTCTCAAGCAGACTCCACACTGAGCATGGAGCCCAACGTGGGACTCAACCTAAGCCGAAATTAAGAGTTGGATGCTTAACCGATTGAGCCACCCAGGTGCCCCAAGTATTCTTTATAGAATTTATTTTTATTATACTTAAGATGTATTCATTCCTAAGATATCTTGGGATATGTAATAAATCAAAAGGAAATAGAAACTTAAAAAAATAAATAGGAGGCACACAGCATGGTACAAACCGGACTAAATAAATATGACTTCCATTCTGCCCTGAAATGGGGCTTCTGTGGGTAAAAGTGATCAGGACTAGACAGTTACTCCACAGAAAACATCTTTGCTCTGGTAACTGTAGGAACTCAGTGGGAGCCCCATGTTCTGTTTACTGAACTGCAGATGAACTCCCCAAACAAACTTCTGCAGTGCACTCACAACGGAGTTAGATGGACTTTCATACCTTCAGCCAACTGAAGTAAACAAAAAGATCCATTGATGTAGTTACTAATAATATTTAAGCACTTGCGTCTTATGGCAGCAGCTGAGATTTGGTGAATTGTCACAAACCATGAGAAATGCAATGGCTCAGGAAGCGGACTTGAAGACTGAGGCACCACTAACAGTCTGGCAAGAACTTCCCATTAGAACACAAGAGCAGCCCAAATTGTCCTACGTGTTTGACATGTATGAATCTCATTATCGTTGCAAACTGGTAAGCCAAGTATCTGTAAAGTGGGAATACTCTACAAAACCTGGTGCGCAGGAAGAGTGTTACAACAACATGAGGAGTCAGAATAGAACCACTTATGATAAGAATAATAATAATTAATGACTTGCTATTGTGCTAGGTCTTCACGTAAGCCCGTCACTGACCGTGTGACATAAGAATAGTTGTCCTCTAAGAGTGAGGGGACTGGAGCTCTAGGAGCAGACCACAGGCCTCAAGTGGTAGAAGACCAGAAACCTTAACCCAGGTGTTGTGACTCCACATAGAGTGCTCTCCCTGCTGCCCTTCAGCAACCCCCACAGGGTTAGTCCCGTGTTGGATCACTGGAAGGGCTGAACCGGCTGACCCGGACCTGGAGACCGGAACGGGCCTAACAAATGTTCTCAATCTGGTATAATTTGGCATCAGCCTCTGTCACACCACTGGCTGAGCCTGCAGGTGCCAAATCTGAGTTTGTTCTTTTGATCTCTCCTGACATCTCTGCATCATTTTGCACCGTTGATCATGTTCTTGAGACCGTCTGCTTCTCTGACTTCCATGTCACCTGTCCTACTTCTGTCCCCTTGGCCATGGGTTTTTATATTCAAACTTAGCCTGGATAATAGCTTGTATTTATTGAATGCCTCTGACGCGGCACACATTGTCTGAGTCCCTTTACCTGTATTCACACATATTTATTTAATCCTCATGATAATCCTATGAATCAGATGGTACTCTTGTCTCTCTTGAAAAGATAAGGAAATTTAGCAACAAAAGAAAAAATACACTGGGCTTGAACATTTCTGATGTTTGTGTGTCAAAGGACACTAGCAAGTGGGGCGCCTGGGTGGCTCAAGTTGGTTGAGCCACTGACTCTTGATTTCGGCTCAGCTCATGGGCTCGGGGTCCTGAGATTGAGCCCCCCATCAGGCTCCATGTAGAGCTCTCTCTGCCCCTCCCCCACTCGAGCTCTCTCCCTCTCTCTCTCTAAAATAAATAAATAAAATCTTTTTAAAAAAAGAACACTATCCAGACTATCAAGAGAGTGAAGACAGCTCACTGAAAGGGAGAAGATATTTGCAAAGCATATGTTCGATAAAAGATTAATATCCAGAAAAAATAAAAACTACAACTCAACAACAAAAATAAACAACCTTATTAAAAAATAGGCAAAGGATTTGAACTCAGCCATTTCTCCAAAAAATATATACAAATGGCATCCTCTTGATATTTTAGCAGCAGCTGACATGTTAATCACTGCCTCTTTTATGGAATGATTTCTTCATCCTGCTTCAAGGACATCACTTCTGTGTCACTACCTGCTCCCTCTCAGTCACCTTGCAGGTTCCTTTTTATCTCCTGACCTACAATCTTCAGATTCCTCAAAGATCTCAGTGTTCTGACTCCCTCTGACTTACGGTCATGACTTTAAACACGACCCACAACGCTGACATCTCCCACTCTCTTTCTCTTGAGCTTAGACTCATATATCCAACATATATCCAAATGCCTACCCAGCATTTCCACCTAATGATTAAGCAGTGTTAATTATTATTAATTATTAAAAAGTATTTTATACCTAACCTGTCCCAAACCAGCTCAATTTCTACCCAGACATCACTGGCTTCCCTCACTCCCTTCATCCGTGACCGCACTGTACAAAATACTCTGCATCCTCCATATCCCTCTTCTTTGGCTTTGTTTTCTGTGTAGTGTTTACCCCCTCCTAACTCCCGGGAAATTGTCTGGCTCCCCCTCTGGTATTCAGTGAGGGCAGAAACCTTCTTGTTCACTGCCCTATCCTTAGCGCTGAGAACAGTGCCTGGCATGCGGCACACGCTCAACTGAATGGCCGTGATAGCTTTGGCTAGTTGAAATATTAAGGGAAATGGTGTACCTTATAGAGTTTTATTTTTTTTTTAAAGATTTTATTTATTTATTTGACAGAGAAAGACACAGCGAGAGAGGGAACACAAATGGGGAGTGGGAGAGGGAGAAGCAGGCTTCCCGCGGAGCAGGGAGCCCGATGCGGGACTCGATCCAGGGACTCCAGGATCATGACCTGAGCCGAAGGCAGTCGCTTAACCAACTGAGCCACCCAGGCGCCCCCTTATAGAGTTTTAATTAATACAGATTATGTGATAGATAAAAAATTCTTCAAAACCTGGTACCCAGGTGGGAAATAGTATCAGGGGTCCTTAGTTGATAAAATGCTGGGTACCTCTGGATTCGATTATTCCAGGTTTTGAATTTCAACTGAACTTCGACTCAATACTATTTCAGCAAGAAAAATTTTTTAATTTTGGTACTGGGTCTGGACCTACTGTCCTCTGGACATGTACGAACTTAAGGTTTTTTCCAGTCCAACATTTTCCTGTATTTTGATCAAGTTATTTCTGCAAGAACTGAACACTGCAGCCTTTCTCCTTTTCTCTAGGCCCTGCCCCAGGGTTAGCCTAAGAGGTGACGGCTTGAACACACACAGAATGATAAGCTTTCCTCTTATGTGTGAATAGAAGCCCAAAGTAACAATGAAATCCTACACATCCTCACCAATTTCTTAAATTACACTTTTTTTTTTCTATTATACAAGTGTTTCACATTTATTGTGGTGAAAAAAACCTAAGTCACCCTATGTCACTGTTTAAGGGATTTATCACTGTTAAATTCTTCCGATCTTAGTGTATCGTATATTTTGTATAGTAATCTTGTCATTAGCTACCCTTACCAATGTGTCATAGCTTCATCTTCTAAGTTCAGGCAAGACAAGTAAGTGGCTTCATGGCTAATAACCAGGCATGGGTGCTGAAGAATAAAGCATTTTAGATCAAGGAACAAGATACAAAACAAAAGATTGATACTTTTGTTGCTGAGGGGTGCCGGGAGCCCGATGCGGGACTCGATCCCGGGACTCCGGGATCATGACCTGAGCCGAAGGCAGTCGCTTCACCCACTGAGCCGCCCAGGCGCCCAAAAGATTGATACTTTTGTTGCTGAGGGGCGCCTGGACGGCTCAGTCGGTGAAGCATCTGCCTTCGGCTCAGGTCATGATCTTAGGATCTCCGGATTGAGCCCCGCATCGGGCTCCCTGCTCAGCGGGGAGTCTCTTTCTCCTTCTCCCTCTCCTCTTCTCATGTTCTCTCTCAAATAAATAAAATCTTTCACAACAACAAAAAAGATTCTTTTGTTGCTGAAATGAAGATAAACCAGGAAATTCTATTCCTATAGAGGAAACATTGTAATAGGACATTCCCTCTTAATGAAAAGATTATGCCATCTAAGAGGGAAGGATAACATGCAATCATAGGGAACTATTGTTCCTTTTAAATTCTTAGCACCTTGTAAGCACTAGTATTAGACTGCTTTAAGATGTAAAATACGCTTAATTCTTAGCTGGAGCCAGCTATACTTTTTTTTTTTTTTAATATTTTATTTATTTATTTGACAGAGAGAGAGACAGCGAGAGAGGGAACACAAGCAGGGGGAGTGGGAGAGGGAGAAGCAGGCTTCCCGCCAAGCAGGGAGCCTGATGCGGGGCTCGATCCCAGGACTCTGGGATCATGACCTGAGCCGAAGGCAGATGCTTAACGACTGAGCCACCCAGGCACCCCCAGCTATACTTCTTAAAACTGCCATCATTCACGGAACCCTACCATCTTTTTTTCTTTTTTTTAAGATTTGATTTATTTGAGAGAGAGAGCACGTGCATGAGCGGAGACGCGGGACTTGATCCCAGGACCCTGAGATTATGACCTGAGCCGAAGGCAGGCGCTTAACCAAGTGAGCCACCCGGGCGCCCCCCGACTACCTTTTTTTTTTTTTTTTAATATTTTATTTATTTATTTGACAGAGAGAGGCACAGCCAGAGAGGGAACACGAGCAGGGGGAGTGAGAAGAGGGAGAAGCAGGCTTCCCGCCAAGCAGGGAGCCCGATGCGGGGCTTGATCCCAGGACCCTGGGATCATGACCTGAGCCGAAGGCAGACGCTTAATGACTGAGCCACCCAGGCGCCCCTTTTTATCCTCTTAAGGTTGAATATTTCTTAGGTTGCTCACCTATGTCATAAATATAAGCACTCTTTCACCCTGGAATAGAATGACAAACTTGGCTTTACATAGTATAGTTGTATCTCATTAATAGAGAATCTTAAGAATTTTAGCCCTGGAAGAGAATTTTAGAGGTCTACTCCAATTCATAATTAATGCTTTTTTTTTAAAACAGGAAACTGTACCTTGAAATGGTTAAATGATTTGCCTGAGTTTTAGAGAAGTAGTTTTGTCAATAATCCAAGTCTACGGACTTCAAAATTCAAGGGCCCTGTACTCTCCTAGAGTTCAGCTGTAAAATGAAATGTATCTGCAGGCAGCTGATGATAACGAGGTCTTTTATAACTGGGGAGGACACTGGTTCTGACACTCCGTGTGTACAACTTTGAGTGAGAAAACTACTGAGCCTGTTTCCTTACCTTCAAACAGTATATTCAGATTCTAGGAACATATTTGATGCCTAATATTTTGTATATAAATGTAAACATTTTCTCATAGGGACACATTTAAGATCTTTCCTCAAGTAAGTAGGACTGGGGCTCCTGGCTGGCTGTCAGTAGAGCATGATTCTTTTTTTTTTTTTTTTTAAGATTTTATTTATTTATTTGACAGAGAGACACAGCGAGAAAGGGAACACAAGCAGGGGGAGTGGGAGAGGGAGAAGCAGACTTCCCATTGAGCAGGGAGCCGGATGCGGGGCTTGATCCCAGGACCCTGGGATCATGACCTGAGCCGAAGGCAGACACTTAACGACTGAGCCACCCAGGCGTCCCAGTAGAGCGTGATTCTTGACCTGGGGGCATAAGTTCAAGCCCCATGCTGGGTATAGAGCTTATTTAAAATTAAAAAAAAAAAAGTTCAAAAAAAAGTAAGTAGGACTGATTTTTTATGAACAGATTGTGAAAATGTTCTATTCATTTTTACAGATGTACATTCGGGGAAAATTAGTATTTGCCAACTTTATTTTCAATGGTTATAGCACATCTGCTAAAGACCTTCAGAAGCAAATTGTGAAGACAAAGAGTGATTATCATACAGGATATTTCCTACCCAATGACTTCAGGATCCGGTAGAGTAACTACACATATTCTACCTTACCTCACACTTTTCATTAGTAAATCCCAGACAAGGGCCAAATGTCAAGAATTGCCTTTATGAATGCTTGTTCCTTGCTTCAAATCTTTTCTGGGAAGAGGTAGCTTATCTATTTAAAAGTTCAGTTCAAGTCCATCTGGAGGCATCATTGAGCTCGCCGACCAGACACCATGAGCAAAGCTTACCCTCAAGGGTTGAAAAAATTTATGGACAAGAAATTATCATTGAAATTGAATGGTGGCGGACAGGTCCAAGGAATATTGCGGGGGTTCAGTTCCTTTATGAATCTTGTGATAGACCAATGTATGGAGATGGCAAGCAGTGGGCAACAGAATGATATTGGAATATGAAGAAACTAAACAATGGGTGTGTTCACTGGAAGAAAACTGCTTCCACATGTCCTCTCTCCACAGCACCTGTTTTTCACAGTATAAAAATCAGGTCATGGGCATTTTCATATTGAACTTTTTTGTTAAATACATTTTCGTAATAGTAAAACAAACAAGTAAATCAAAGTTCAGTTCAAGGAAGGCCCTTTCTCTTTAGCCAGCACTTGGTCTGCAGAGCCATTCGGGAGTTATTATGAATGTTCCCAAGACTGTAGCTGAGCTTAGGAAGGTTCAAACCAATCATTCATTCAATTACATAGGACATTCAGTATGTCTTTTCTGTCAGGGAGGTCCTACAAGTCAACAAATAGAAGATAAGAATATATCTGATGGTGACAGTCACTGAGAAGGGTGAAAATGGAGCTTTTAAAATTCATCTACTGTTTTCACTCCAATGACTTAGCATGTGAGGCACTTTAATGACCAAACTTAGACTAATGAATCCACGGTTTTCATAGAAAACTGCTGTCATTTGTCGGTATGTTAACAAATTCTGGAAAATAGTATAATAGAAGAAAAATGGAGATAAAAGGAAAAGAAATTTTTACCTTTTGGCTGATTCATGTTGCAAGCCCCAGAATAAAAAAAGCACACACACAGAAGACACAGAGAGAAGTACAGATTTTATTAGAGACTTGTTAAGCTTAGAAGGAACAACAATAATACAGGCATATACAAACCTACTGTCCGTTCTTGTAAAAGTCCTTTAAAAATCTGATACGATAAAATACATCAAGTGATCAAAGAAAGCACTGATGAGAAAGGCTATAATCTCAAGTCTTCAGGTAGGGTAGGAAATGTGCAGTTCTACAAAATACAGGTAGGCAGAAAGTAAAAATTAAAGTATCTCTGAAAGAATATTCTTAAATGATATTTAAAAAAAATACAGCTTAACACTCCAGTGTTAAATGAAGAGTGAAGACTGACTTTAGAAAATTACTTATATGTAAACAAGCCCAAACTCTGTAAGACAGTTCACACATTCCTGTTTTCAGTGTTCATACAATGTTAAAAGAGAATGCAAATCCCCCCCCCAAATACTGAGAACACTTACTATACATAAACAGAAGATGGGTTCATACATTTCAGGCTATGTCAAGAAATAGTTACCTATGCTCACAGATTAGGGCACAGATACAAGACTGCTAATGTCAGGACATCTTCATGTTTGGGTGAATGCAAAATGTCATAAATTTTGGAAGACACCAATGTAAGGCTCACCTATTTAATTTTAATATAGTTCATTAGAAAAAAACGAATCCAAAGAATTGAGGCATAAATTAAGAGTGAATTTACAAGACTATAAATGCATTTAAATCATTTGACATTAAAAGGAATCAAAATCCAAAGATCTTTAGGTCCAAAGGCTATTGTTTTATCAAAAAAATATACATATACTAACATGTATAGTGTTTTATGTAAAAAGGAAACACTGTGCAAACAGGAAAACACTGAGAGAAGGGTAAACATAATATGATTTAAAAGGCAAAAATAATAGAACCCACGGGATGAAGCATCTGTATGATGAATGAGATAACTAATCCCAGGGTTGAGTTCTTCAGAATGAGCCTCAAGCTCACAGTCCTATTTTAAAGGATAACTCACTGATCCAATTATTCTGATGACAAGGCTTGGAGGAACAGCACAGTTTGAGGCTCTTTTCACAGTTGGGAGTCCTTGATTTGTCTGCAATTATTTCAAACATGGTCTAATCCTATTGAAATGTCAGTATTACCAAAAGTATACACTTCCATTGTGTATCATAACTTTGGATTTGGGGTCTTTTCATGCCTTTTCAGAAATCCTGTCCTCAAATTAAGTAAAACAGCGATGTCACAGTTATGATGTGAGACCACGTGATGGATCAAGTAGGTCAGAATCTTTTAAAAATCCAGAGCAGCAGGGTACAAAAATAAACTTACTAAAAACCTTATTCTGCAAAATACTTTAGTAATCTGTGAGGTATTAATCCATTTCCACTCTATCATCCTAACTTGTTTCCATCAACCACAGCAGATTCTGAAACATAGTTTACAATGAATCTGACAAGGGACTTGGTATCTACAAACGATGCTAAGGTTCTTCCCAGACCTGAACCTAAAAAGCAAGCTCAAAGCGGTATGGTAGATTCAAGAAGATTAAAAAAGGCATTGGTCTCCAGAAACAGAAGTTTAAAATTACTTACCATTGGAATTACAGGGCAAAGACCAAATGCCTTTCAGAAATTATGCACAATTAAATGAGACTGCTATCATATTGTTGAGTAGAAAGTGAGAAAAACAAAAACAGAAACCATTAGTTTGGGGGAGAAAATTTTTTTTTTTTTTTTTTTTGGTGGCTAAATCGTTTAACCATAAAATAGAGCTAGAGATCTGATAAGTTACAAGAACAATTCTCCCACCAGCAATTAGTAACAGCCATATTACATTTCACATTTCTACTGTGATAAATTACTGTAATGTCAAAGTCTGGTAGACTTTATCTTGCTATCCATTGTTATTCCTCTAATTGTAGAAGGATTAACCAACCAATTTTTGCTAACTGTAGGCACACACACAAAGAAAAGTGAGTTTTGATGAACGTAGGATGTCTAGTCAGCCTCAGGTTCTCTTCAGTCTTCACACTCTTGATGTTCCAGGAATGATGCGCGAGTTTAGGTTGGTTCTAGGATAGGCCCAGGGGCCTGGTTTGATCTGGGATCCCTGGGACCATACCTAGAACAAACCCAAACAAAACCAAACTCCTTGGGAGTGCTTTCAGCTCAGGTGACTTCTGGGCTTTTCAACCATATGGACCTCCAGGGCTGTACCAGGACCATACAGCAATCTTTAAGGAATGGGAGTAGCATTTCTGGAGTTTTCTGTACGTTGCCAGGTGCTAGTACTGTGCAGAAAATACTTTGCTTAAATATGGAATTAAATTTACTTGGGAGAGGAAAAAAGATATCTAATTTTTTAGGATATCATAAAAAATAAACTTGTAAAAGACATGCTTTAGTTTTAGAAAAGATGCTCAAAGATGAAATAAACTCATTTGTAGGCAGTCAACCTTTAGGAAATGTTATAAAAGTGAAAAATGTAAAGTTCAAAACAGTAGAATTATCCCTTATCTTTAGAAACTTAAGATACAAATATGAGGGGAAATATATATTTCTACAATGACTCATAGAATATACTCACTTTGAAGATTAGTGTGTCAGAAGTATACTCAACTTAAATACTGTCCTATTTTAATAACCTGCTGGCCATGTGCTGAATGAAATTGAGTAAATAGGGATGAAACAAATTAACTCAATTGCTGACAGGTTAAAATGTACAGCATTTTAAAAAATACCATATGCATTTTAATGTATCACACATTTTAGGATTTCTATAAAATCAACTCCTTCTTCATGTTATGCTTTTGTATATGTGAATCCTGGAATCAATTCATCCTCTTCTTGATTTATAGCAATTATACTGAGTAAAATCACTTTCCTTTCACAACTATATGCAAGGAGAATTCTTCTCCTTGTACCACCAACCAGGGTTTGGCATCATGGCTATTCTGTAATGGCAGTCTCAACTCAAGAAACGGGTTTGGGTCATCTATTTTTAAATGAATATTATATCATAATTCCCTTCCACTAGCATATGAATAACGTTAGGTGATGAGTCATGGCCATAGGCTGATTTTCCAATTACCCTGTATGTGATGGATGGATGAATCAACGTATGGACTAAAACATAATCAGCCTATTGGTAAAACTAAGTTATTCAAAGCCAGGATATCCCTTTCTAGACAGATTTGAATTTTACTTGCAAACATAATAACATGCAAATTTCATGTTTATTTTTCATTCAAGAGAGAAAAATCATCATGCTTAACATTAAATGATAACTTAAACACGCAAAATATAGAATGACACTAGGAATTTAGTCATTCATATATCTGTCAATATCATTAGATCTAACACTGATAACTTTTGGCAAGCTTTTAACATATATTTCACTGAGTGAAAACAAAGATACTGTCTTAAAATCTTGCACAATCAAAGAACAAATTCTTTGTGGTAAAACTGCCTAGAGTCTAAAAACCTTATTACTTCTCAGCTCTCTGGGATATCAATAATGATAGTTTTCTTATTTCCCAGGACTCAACCTACTTCATGTTTCAGAAATGAAGATGCATCTCTAAAAACAAAACCAAACTAGCCAAAGAAATTCTCAGCAGCATGTGGTATCCAATTCATTTAGAGAGTATGCAGAAAATGCTAATTTGAGTGGGGTGGTTTTAATCAGACCCAAAAAATTAAAGGATAGAATACAGAGAAGGTGAAGTATGGAAACAAAATGGTTCCCCTTGTACAATAACAGCTTGTCTGTTTTGAGAGCAGGTATCGCATTTAGCAACTTCACTTATTTTAAAGATAGCAATGAAACAGGTAGTGAGTAATAGATACAAAATCCATGCGCTTTAAGTATAATCCAGTTTTTTAGTCTTCACTGAGTCGATTTACTCTAGCTGTCTTAGTTACCTGGTTTCCAAAACCAAAGCAGACTAGAAGGAGCATTACGAAGGTGGAGAAAGGCCATTGCTAGGGGCACACGTAAGCAAGCAGTAACTGCAGGAATTGGAGGAATCAGAACTACTAACAGGAAACAAAGACAAGAAAATGAAAAAAGCACAGCAGAATGGAGCCATTTAGTAAAAGGGCACATAGCTCTCAGTGCCTAATTAGACTATCAGTATAACAACTGTTGTTAATAATGAGCATTCTGACATCAAAAAGATTAAAATGATTTTCATATACTGTTTAATAAGACAGCGATGCATACTGTTTTAAAGGATTACCTTCAGAAATTATTCCAAAAATTTGTAATGCTTAAAGGGGTCTAAGCTCTATAGAAAACTCAGATATCTAGAATGAGTCATTCTCCAAATATTCAGTTAGCCAGTTCTTCCTAAATTAGCCATGCATGTTTAGTCTCAAACCTATAGTTCTAGAATATAAATCTTGGTGAACAGAATTGGAGTCACATTTACAATGCTCTAAGTTTTCAGTCTGTGTCCTATACTAGGAACAATCAACGAGAACAAAACATTTAATATTTCCTAAAATATACACAATGATTTGTACAAAGATGGTAGTTGGATTTTCTTTTACAGCTGAATTCATTTATGGAGAGTCCTAGAAACATCAATATATAAAAACTGAATTAATATTTTAAATATATGGCAATCACATATTCAACCAAGTATTTTTAGCAAGTTCTTAGTAAAGAATGAAGAGGCAAACAAAAGTATGTATGCTAAGCAGCCAAACAGGTACCACAAAGTCCATGCACTTAACTGACCGAAAAAGCCCCTTAGCCTTCTTTCAGTCTACTTACTCTTATTTTAGACACAATTCTAGCGAGCTTGGCAATCTGGTTTCTCAGGCCACAGCAGATTATAAGCAGCAAATTAGGGGCCTAGTGCAAGAGGCAGGCACCCAAGACAGCAGCAAAAAATGACAGCTGATTTTAAGGGAAGATAGAGAAACTGTGAAAACGAGACCTAGCTCACAAAGCACAGCATCGTAGGGTCATAGAGTAAAAGGACACATAACCTCATCTATCTTAGGAGTCCCTGAGGGTGCATTTCTGTTTATCACCCCGTGATAGGAACTGATATTCTTAAAGATGACAAAGAAAAAGTTAAATTAGATCCTAAATATTCTAGAAATTTTCCTATTCAACTACTAAAAAAAATGTTATGAATAAACGGATTTGCCTCAGTTACATGAAAAATTAACTCATGCAAGTTAGTTACCTGTCAATGGGGACAAGTAAATTGTTACTGTACTTAGGGCATTTTTTCCATATTTTGTCTTCCAATAGATTTGTTGCTTCATTATCTAATATAAGTGTGAATTACACAGACATGTTCTTATCTATGGAAGTGGAAGAATAAATCAATCTTTGTCTGGTTTTCATTCTTGGCATCTACAGTCTTATGGCATTTAGTTCTTGTTTCCTTGTTTTATTTTGATACGGAAACAATGTATTATGATTAAACTAAATCAGTTGAACTTTTCTTCCGACATGATTTCTAATAATTTATCAAAATATTTCACATTTTATATTACTTATGGTGTATAAATAAAAGTTGGTCACAGAGTGAAAGGACCCTTAGGGTTCTTTCTGATTAACATCCCATTGACTTAAAATTTTGTGAAATGTATCAGAATTTAATTCTTTTTCTGCTTTAACATCAAAAGCTTCTCCAACTTTACTATGTAAATCAGAATAGTACTACTTATTTTTCAGAGAATTTAAAAAAATTTTTTGACCTATTTTACTAACATACGTATAACCAGATCTTTTTTTTCAGCCTCAAAAGTTTCACTTTTTTTTTTAACTACTTCTGAGAAGTCAGAGTTCACCAACATCACTTAGCAATCCAGAGAATTTGTTTTTTGCTGGAAAAACTCCCCATGACATTATTAGGTCAGCTGCACCCATTATTTTTAAATGATGGATCTGAGATGTAAACTCAAGGTTATCCTTTTGTGTTAAAGCTTTAAACCCATATTCTTAAATTTCCTTAGAAATTTGCTTTAAATGTGTTTCTCCTGACTTGTCTCCAAGAACTTGAGAAATCAAACCTGAGTCAATACATCAGTTCTTAATTACATATATTCAAATGTACAATTTTAATGAAGTACAATTTTAAAGAAGGCTTAACTTAGGAAGTCAGAAAATACAGACAACTTAGAATATAAGCAGAAGATCACAAATCAAACACCAGCAAGTCTGGCCCAATGTATGCCAGATATGCAGGGTTTTAATGAAAGCTGAAAAAAATAAGAATTTTAGGTATGATTAACCATTACCAGATCATTTACTGCCATGACTTTCCTTACTGTAGGCAAAGGGTAAAAATCTTGTCTTCAGGAGTACCCCAAATAGCTTCTTTCATGCATTTTTACATTAAGTACTAGGTTTGTCCTGGTAAAATAAACTATGGAAATGTTCATGTTAAAAGCTGTTAGGATATTACTCCTAACAAGAAGTATCTGGTCAAAATATCATTGTAAAATTTGGAAAGCACAATTATAAGCGTTGCATCACAAAATATTTTTCCCGGAGGGCTTCTTTTGGAAGGAGGATGGCAACTATTAAAACTAGTCAAAAGCCTGACAATAAAAAGTGAAATATTCTTAGAAAAGCAACAAGAGTACCTAATTATAATTACATTGACTTGTTTTTATTTCCTAAGGTATTCATGGCAAGAAAAAGTCCTAGACAGAGGTTCTTAGATTTTACTGGGCATAAACATCACCTAGGTCTCATTCCAAAATGACCAACTGAGAATGGATTGGGAGTATGGCCCCTAATCTGAAATGTAAAAATAAGACCTCTAATTTATTCTAAGTTGATGCCCCATAAAAAAAACTGAGAAACACTGACTTTTAGACTATTAAAAGAGAAAATTAGGAATATTCACAGGGAAAATAATATTTTATCTTAGAAGCATTTTAAAAGATGAAAGAAATTTTGAAAACTACACACAAAAAAAGAAGCTTCAGTTAAAGTCCCAAGATCCTTATATCATGGTTTCAACAAGTAGAATTTTCATGGAATTAAGTTAACAACTTAACTTGTTAACAGTGAATAAAACAGATCAGACTGGAAGATTAGGAATTCCTGATTAAAATCAGTCTTTTAAAATTAAAAAGTATCACCTCAGAGAGCACTGAATAAAACTGATAAGATATTAAGATTTTTTTCCTAAACCGCTATAATAAAAATAATACAATAAAAGAATTAAAAGTTACTAAACTCTAATTCTTCCTGTGTAAGGTTACAGATTAAGAGAAAGATTACCAAGGTTTTCCATAACTGCTTCTTCTAAATCCAAGGAGAAAAGGAGTTGTCAAACTAAGTAATTTAAAAAGAAAGTATTATTATTTATGAATACAATCGTCAGTCTCAAAACAAGAATTTGTTTTTTTCTTGAAATTTAGCTAACTATTGCTAAGTGGTAAATTAGGCCCACCCTAAGATAATCCTAAGAGCTTAATTATGGGTAAGTCCCAGATTTTTGGTCAATAGGCAGAATCACAGAGGGTCTCTACTATTCATATAAAGCAGAACCAAGTTTTTCCTCAGGTTAAAAAATACATTTCCTAAGATTACTGGAAAAAAAAAAATCCCTTTGGATACATAAAACTACTAACTCAAAGTGCTCTAAGTTTACAGGAATCTGAATGTTTCTCTAAAGACTATACCCATCGTGTAATCTCCTCTCTAGGACAGCAGCAGAAATTACTATTCCTGTACTTTCCCCAAGTAATGTCTATAAACTATGTCAGTGCGGAAGAGCTATAGGTTTCAAGACGTACTATACTCCTGAAAATGTCACATTTTGAAAATGCAGTCATTTAACACTGGACAATTTGGAAAGCAACCTCTTTTAAGAGGTAGTTTGTAAATGAAGTACTAAGGAGACAAGGATGCTTTCCAGGAAGCAGACAGGATGTTTCCAGAATCTCATTAAGGTGGAGAGAGGGTATAGCCTCAGGTTAGAAATCGGCAGCTAAGGTGACCGGCTTGTGTTAATGGCACCCAATTATCTGTAGGCAAACCTAAACAAAGAACTTTCTGCAAAGTTGGGAATGGGGCCTTGGACTACGGGGATCCCACTTTGACATCATTCCCTA
Organism: Mirounga angustirostris; assembly: GCF_029215605.1. Classification (NCBI taxonomy): domain Eukaryota; kingdom Metazoa; phylum Chordata; class Mammalia; order Carnivora; family Phocidae; genus Mirounga; species Mirounga angustirostris. The sequence continues at coordinate 25,322,413 of NW_026991713.1, forward strand.
TTAGTTACAACAAGAACATAAGATAAACACAAAAAATAATTGAAAGGCTAATTTTTAAAACAGTACAATGTTCTTCTCTTAAGGATTATTAGGACATCTTAAAATTAACTACCGAATACAGGTATGAACAAGGAAACGTTAAGAAACATGTCACAGTCCCAGTATTTTTGACACTACTTTTTAGTTCCAACCCCCAGTACACATTCATTGTATGAATTCAATTTTTTTTTAAATTCAGAACCTGTATCTTTAAGGCTGGTAGAAACAAAAATAAAATACAAACAAGTTGTTATTAACATAATAGTTGCAGTTATTAACTGCAAGAATATAGTAAAAAGGAGTCATACTAAATGTTCTTGCAATAGAATTATCCCAGTCATTTTAGCGAATTCTGGCAAGAAATGATAAATTTGTTTCTTATTAGAAGTACCTAAAGAATTCCCAAGATTGATCAGTTGTACTGCAATTAAAACAGCAAGTTTATTCAAAAGAGCCCTTACCTTCTTATTTTCCTAAAAGATTTGCCATTTACAGGTTAGCTACTATTTTCAGAGCAGTTGTTCAAACCAGGGTTCTTGTTGTAAATTCACATCTTAGCTTTATATATAGTAAACACTCATGTTCCCTTTCCAGTGGATTATGTAGTGTTGAAGCTAAAACACCTGCATAAAAGCAACAATTTAAAATCCTTCATGTAAATCTTGGTTCTTAATTCTCTTCTACCTCATTTTTATTTTCTTGTATTATTTGTTCTTCCTCCTCATCACCAAAAGTCTGTTCCTGCATGGTGGTAAAGGAGAGAGATCTAGCAGCCACTTCTGCAGCAAGACCGGCAGTGAAGGTAAAATCCGGTGACCGCTGGAGCCGTGCCAGTCTCTGCTTAATGGAGGGCTGAAAGAAGTCCCTGGCAGTTGGATGGGCAGTGGACAGGCTACCTACATCTGCCTGCTGACATTCCTCTTCACTCTCACACTGGTAACACACTCTTTCTTCAGCTCCTTGGAGGAAGACGTCATTTGCAGAATTGTCTTTATTTTTACTATCTAGAGGGTTTTCAGATAAATACTCAGTCCTACTACTTATTTCATTGTCAGCTGTGGAGGGTTTACTATTTTCCTCTTCAGTATCATTTTTACCAACTGTCCCCATATCTGAATCCACTGATGGTTCTGAATTACTTATGGGTTCCACTGGGTCTACAGGAGACAAGGATTTCAACATAGCTTCAAAGGAAAAAAAAAAAAGAAAGAAAGAAAGAAAGAAAAAAAGAAAGAAAAATAATAACTAAGGACCCAGCATTGATTTAAACTTTAATTTAAACTTCCAGTAGTTTTTTCTTATAAATAAATAAAAGCTAAATAAAACTTTCTAGTAAAATCTATGTAAATTTATAAATCCAGAGAACTTTAGAAGAGATAGAATGCCTAAGAAATGAAATGGGATGGGGTTTTGATGAACACCTCACACGTTCTCTTATTCAAAATATTAAAGCAGTGGTTCTCAAAGTGTGGTCCCCAAACCAATAGCATCAGTTGTAACCACCAGCTTATTTGACAGAAGTGCAAATTTTTGGGGCCCCACCCAGACCTACTGAAGGGGACACTGTGAGTGGGGACCAGCTGTGTTGACAAGCCCTACACTGGACTCCAATGCACACTGCAGTTTGAGAACCATCTTATGAAAGAATAAGCAGCATGATTTTTACCGATAATGTGTCAGTTAAAAGGTCTAAAGTCATCCAGATAATAATCATCTCTTCAGCACATATATATTTACAAGTTAAAACAGCATGGAAAAAAAAAATGCACACAATTCAACTTACTTGCCAACCACCTAACAAGACCCTGATGAAAGTAAAGCCATAACTTCGACACATTTCGTAATGTCACAGAAAAATAGAAAACAAAATAAAATCTGTATTCAAAATCAACTATTGTACAAAGCACAATACATAAATATTATATCCATACGGCAGAAGTTGTCCTTTCAAGGAAAATGAAGTTTTATTTAGCCCCTCTTGATGTTAGTAGGCAGTGGGTTGCTTGCTAGGCAGTCTCTCCTCCCAGTATGAGGGGTTAGTACAATACAATATATTAGGAAGCATGACGGAAGAAAAGAAAGTGCTTCTTGAAGATCTGGCGTTTATTTAAAAAATAATTTGTAAAAGGAGTCCATTGCCAAGAAACAGATCCCTAAGCTGCAGTAACTCCACTAGGGAAGCAGCAACAACAGAAAAAATGGCCACAGCAGGTTCCAGTGTAGAATATCCCTCTCTAATTCCATTCGGACTTTACCCCTGTAGGCAGAGATGAAAACAACTCTGGAAGATGTACTGAAATTTTTCATGGAAAAAGCATTTTATGGTATCAGCAGCTTTTTACTTATTTTCACAAACAAAATCAGTATTACTGCCCTTTCAAATGTAAACTACCAGAAGCACATACCTGAAAAAAGACACACATTTCTTTCATTGTTATATCCTTGCCCGTATTGTCAAGAGGATAATTTTAAAGCTATATGGAAAAAATACTCAACAATAAAGATACAGATTTATATACAACGCTATTTTCAGTCTTCCCATACATTTTTAGTCGATAAATCTAGTTCTTAAAGAATGTAACATATATTAGACGTTGATTGATATCCCTGATTATTGCTAATTAAATAGGGCAACATAATCCGTACAAGTGGAGGGTCAAGTGTTAACCCTGCTGGAATGTAAGCCTCCAGGAGTACAGGGACTTTGTCTCTTGATCTATGCACTAGGGATACAGCAGTAAACAGCGCCTCAGGAACTACTTGTTGAATGAATAATTTTCTGAAGGAACACTGTGGGGGATAATAAAGCCCCTACTGATAGAGACTGTGATTTCATTAGAAAGACAAAAACATCGGATGCATAGAAAACAAGAGTGCCTAAAACACAATGCTCTCAATCTCTGATTCATGTACGCCCAACATAGGAACAAACAGGCTACAGGAACTCTATCTTTACTGCTGCTTCTGGGAAGTTCTTAAGCCACTACATATGTTGCTGCTCAAGACTTCCTTCCAATTCCCTCCAGTGCCCCTCTGGTGTGAGGCTCTACAGCGGTGGGAGAAGCAGCAGGGAGAAGAGGATTCATGGGTGAGCAACTGGTAGAAAGGACAGCTCGGTGGAGAAGACAGAATTCTTGGTATAAAGAGATCAGCATGCATGTTTTTCTTCTTTTTTTTTTTTAAAGTAAACTCCAGCCCCAATGTGGGGCTTGAACTCATGACCCCAAGAACAAGAGTCGCATGTTCTACCAACTGAGCCAGCCAAGCGCCCTGGCATGAATGTTTTTCATGAATGAAATCAGTTAAGTTTGTGGAACCATCGTCTAATTAGATGAATATAACCAGAGGAGGATATCTGTATTAGAAAGAGTAGGAAATATAAAATGACGGACTCATATGACAGAGAGGCTTGAAACCAGGAAGAAAGGGAGTTTAGATTTAATACAGTAGGAAAGGGAGAACCACTCTAGGTTTTAAAGCTAGACAGCCATTATCAATGTACTCTACTCTTTGAGAAAAATCTGGAGGGAGCCTGCAAGGATAGAAGCTAGCTTAGAAGCTATCTTTGAAGGATAGCTTAGAAGAAAAAGGTATTGAAAACAGAAGTCAGCTGGGGCGCCAGGCTAGCTCAGTCAGTAGAGCATACGACTCTGGATCTTGAGGTCATGAGTTTGAGCCCCACATTGTGGGTAGAGTTTACATAATAAAAAAAAAAAAAAGGAAGTCAGTTAAGAAACTATTACAATATATGAGCACAGTCTAATAAGGACCTGGGCTATAAAGGGGACCAATGGGAAGAGGAAGGATAAAATCAAGACATGTGTAGCTGGACAAGGGAGAATGGTAGAGCTCCTAAGAGAAGAAAAGAGAAACCTGAGGAACTTTCCAAAAGTATAGGTAATCTATAAACTTCTAGTGAGAACGGGAAAAGAAGGCAGTTGATTTTGAGGCTCCACATAAGTACTCCATAAAAGGGGAATCCCACTCTCCCTACTTAGAAATCTACAGAAGTTAATTCTCAACTAGGAATTAATTTGATAGTGTCAAATATTAAGCTTCCTCTCATTCCTTCCCTCACCTCCCATGAAATCCAACTCAAAAAAAGAAGAGTGGAAGACTTACAGGAGTTTAATGCTAATCGTCAGTATTGTCAATATCCAAACATGGAGACAGTGTGCACAAAAGCAACTCCTCCTCTTCTCCCATCTACTAAAGTGCTCAAATCAATTAAGTAACTTTAACGATATAGCTAACTGGCCTAGGTCTTAATTCATTTGTTTCAATGATGAACATAGAGTTATTAATTTGGTGCTTCACTGAGGTATTTATAGTATCAACATAAAAGAGAACAGTTTAGAATCTCAAATTCACTAAATTTGAAAACACTAATTTATTCAACTTACTGCCAGTTCCAAATAAAGTTTAGTAAAACAGCAAATATGTGATGAAAAAGTATTATTTCATATTCCCAATTTGATTATATACCTACTCTTTTATTGATCATATTGATCTGTGTTTGGAAGAAAAAGTACTATACTTGCTGACAGATCCCTAAAATTAAATCTATAAGAATTTTACAGCTAAAACAAGATTCATAGTTCAAGGAAAAAGAATCCCCTACATTAAAATAACTTTTTTGTTCTGAAGTCAGTGCTTACCGTGATCACTAAATAGAAGTTGCTTCCACTTGTGTCTTTCTGCCTCTGATGCTTTAAATCCCAGCACAGATTTTAATTCTTGGAGGACCCTCTTGGATTCTTCATGTTCACGCTTCTGTCTCTCTCTGTCTTCTTGAGACAAGTAATAAAAATCATCCTTTCTGAAATCACTGTCCATATCTATATCATCTACATAAGCTTCTAATTCCTGAAAATGAATATAAGAAAAAGCACTTCAAGCAGACAATTTTCTAGTAGCATTCATGAACTTATATCTACCCATCTCCAAGATTAAAAAATGAAGACACTTGGCACAGGTCACTAAAGCAAAGGTGGGCAAACAGAGCAAACATATTATTATAGATAAATTGAAGTCTTAAAAAAACTTCACAGTTGATACTAAAAGGGACTGTGGATAAGAAGGTTTAATAACTTCAATCATTATTTTTCTGCTCTGATACCATTCTATAGATCTAGACAAGATTAAGTATTAGCTCTGCAAAACCAATCAAAATTAGAAGGGCTGGTAGTTTGGGGAGGTGGTCAGGTATGTTAAGTCTTCTTGTGGTAGATATTTGTGGTTCTTTCTGACTTCCCAGGAACAGACTAGGATCCTTGCTTATCCAGCCTCCTTGCAGTTATGGGTCAGGCAAATGACTTGGGATCCTCTAATCAGATGTACATGGATCACATCTGACCCAGAAGTTTATTACAAGGGAAGCAGGCATCTTAAGGAATCCATTCTGGTAAGAATGGTGGCAGATCATGTTTCTAGAGGTAGAGGTTCTAAAGGGAGTTTTTATTATTCAGCAATGATAGAGCAATATCTGCAACCAGTGACTGGGCAGTGATGTTGCTGGAAAGGGAACAATTCCTTTGGGTGATTTTGGCCATTTACACCAGCCTGGTTCAAACCTATGTGGTCCTCAGAAATATTCTTTCAGTCATGTACTGTTTTTTCAAACAAAATTTTTGTTTGTTGGGGCTCCTGGTGGCTCAGTCAGTTAAGCGTCCGACTCTTGGTTTTAGCGCAGGTCATGGTCTCAGGGTGGTGAGATGGAGCTCTACGTCAAGCTCTGTACTCAGTGGGGAGTCTGCTTGGGATTCTCTCTGTCCCTCTGTCCCTCCCCCTACTTGCGTGCTCTCTCTCTCTCTTTCTCTAATAAAATAAAATCTTAAAAAAGAAATCTGTTTGTTAAAGGAAACAGAATTGGTCTCCTTTTGCAATTAAGAACTGAGTAGACAGTATGACCAAAGGAAAAGAAGTTTTCCTAAGGATAAGCAGAAGAAATCTTTGTCAGTGTCTAATGAAATCATTGAAAAATTGTTTCTTTAGAGTGAGGTACAGTGTACATGCTGCCAAATGCACAAATCTCAACGTGTGCAGGATTTTCACACATGTATACGGACCGGTAACCACTCGCCCCATTTCCAGCATCCCAGAAGGTACCTTTGCCAATGCATGGATTTTTAATGTGTTTAATCACTTTTAAGTGTCTAAGAAATAGTAAGATATAAATAACATGTAAATTTGCTGGTAGATTCAGTGCACTGAATTCAAGGCATTAAGAACAAATGATGTGATGTCAGTTCAGTACATTGTGTTGTAATTTTGAAGCTCATCACAAACATAAATTTAACAACTTAGTGAATAATTATCTACGCCACTTACAGAGAAAGCAGGCACCCTTTATATGTGGAGCTCTTCTTTAGGGGGAAAAAAAGCAATTTCACCGTTACCTGCTCCTCGGGGATGGGATCTTTGTCTGCAATGTGTAGAGCAGGCTGCATCAGAGGCGCCACAGTACAACGGGGATTCTCACACGCTATTTCAGGCTTGCCTTAAAAAGCAACAGACCACGTGGAAACGAGTGAACATCTAATTAAAAACATTCTTAGTACTAATATTTTGCCAGTTTCATAGTCCAGCTTGTTCTGATTGTAACTTTTAATTTATAAAAAAAATTAAGGATGTTAAAGTTAACAGTAACAGCAGCAGATTTACAATTTAAGTTAAATTAAACTCTTGGAGGAGTAACTTGTTTTTCTCTCCCTTCTTCATCTCACCATAGTATCTGGCACACAACAGGTGCTCAGTTTTTGTTCATGGCACAGGAACATTCTCAAGACAGACCACCACTCTTCCCCACAAAAAATAAACTTCAATCTTGCACTTCCCTTATATTATTTCTACTCTCAGAAGTTAGAATTGGAAATGAGTTTCACAAGGAATAGTTTGAAGAGATCACCCAGGTGTGAACTTTAATTACTTAATATTGGTGTTTAGTTTCTAATCACCGGGTTACTTAGTCTCATGTCCAGCTCTCTACCTTTCATCATTATCTCTCTACTTAAAAAGAAGTAGGGTTTAAGCATCTAGATTTTTACCTTTCAAGAGTAATGATAGATAACTGGTTGGGACCAGGGTTGGGGGGAGACTCCTGGCTGTCAAGGGCTGGTGTGGACAAAGCAAGCTGGACTGGGATGGGAAAGACTCTCAGTAGGTGTCAGTCAGCAGCAGTGTGGCTTAGGGGACAGCCCATATTGTCAGGCAATTGCTTACACACAGGGATTGAATAAATAAGTAAACTTTGAAGATAACGAGTGCCGAGTTTCTCATAATCAGAAACGGGAGGTACAAATAGGGAGAAGGACAGAAAGAACTATGTAGTATTGGGACTGAATTGAAGGTATTGGTGTGAACCCATGGTATATAACATATATGGACAGACGCTGGGAATTGGTAAAAACAGTAACATCCCAGTGGCTATGAGCATACTTAGGATACTTAGCACCCACATGCTGGTTTCTAAATACCATTTTTCCATTAAAAGGATTGAGGGCTTCTTGGACACATGGCTGATGTTAGGGCTCAGGGCAAGGAAAGTATGAAGATGTAAAGAAGTGATCAAAGAAAGAATGATGGTGGCACAAACCACCCTGAATGGGTCACCTCTGGTTAAACTTTGGACAATTTGAGCAACAAAATAATAATATAATACTAACAAATTATGATCCACAGAATAAAACAAGAATCCATATATCCATATTGATATAAATAAGTGGAAAAGGGGGCTATCTGTCTCACAATAGAATGCTGACTAATAAGTGTAAAAAGAAAAGTGGAATTGGAAAATTACCATTTGGCAACAATCACAATACCTAATTCAAGCAAGAACTACTAACCGGGTGGATGCTAAAACTAGTGGGTGAAAACATTTTAAGCTATTTTATTTTACTTATTTAGAAAATTCACCCTTTTTGGTATCTAATTTTATGAGGTTAGACAAATTAGAGTCATATAACCACCACAACCAGATATAGATACAACCAAGATACAGAACAGCTCCATCACCTCAAAACACTTACTTACGCTGCCTCTTTATAACCTATTCCTCCCTCCATATCCAACTCCTAGAAACCACTGGTATGTCTGCTGTTCCTATTAAATTATACTGTTTTAAGAATGTCATTTCAATGGAATCATAGACTATGCAGTATTTGAGTCTGGCTTCTTTTGATTAACACAATGCATTAGAGATCCTTCCATCTTAATGATGTATCAGTAGTTTCTTTCTTTCTTATTGCTGAGTAGTATTCCATGTGGATGGATATAACAGTTTATCTACTCATCAGCTGAAGGACACTTGGACTGCTTCTAGTTGGTAGTGATTACGAATAAAGCCACTATAAACATTTGTTTACAGGTTTTCAAGTGAACATTACATTTTTATATCTCTTGAGTAAATATCTGAAATGATACTAGCGGGACATATGGAACATATACGCTTAATAGTGGCAAAAAACTTAATATAACCTCAGGGTTTTTTTTTAATAAAATGCTTATCGTGAAAGACGAGAAAGGCTAAAGTAGAATAAAGAACATAAAAGCTAAATGCCATGTGTGATCTGGATCTGGGCATATAAAATTACTGTTGGATCAATCAGTGAAATTAGAATGGGATCTGTGGATTAGAGAGCAATATTGTACCAGTGCTCATCCTGATTTTGATGTATATTGTCGGTATGTAGGAGAATGTCCATTTTCAAAAATGCAAACAGAAGACTTTAGGGGAAATAGGATCTCATGTCTGCATCTTATTCTCAAATGGTTCAGAATAATATTGCCAAAAGAATTTATAGACAGATACACAGAGAGGTAAGGCAAATGTGATAAAATGTCAAGTGAGGAATATGGGTAAAGAAGGGTACTTTGAACTATTCTTATGATATTTCTGTAGTTTTGAAATAACCTAAAAAGAGCTAACACCTACTAAAACACCTGCTTCTTAAAAAAAATCATACAAACATTTTATTCAAAGTTACACAGCCATGGCCACTATGAGCAATTTAGTGAGGAAAGTTTGCAAATGACTTATATCTTAATTTGTACCATTATCACTTATAAGCAAAAGCCACATATGCAGAACATCATGGCTTATCACCTGCCCAGTGTTTTGGAGACAGTTTTAACAATCATGTGTGACTAAAATTCAACATCTCAGAGTATGCTAAGGGGAGGAATAAATGGGATGCATCTCTAAACACCTAGTCGTCTTCTGAGTGTTTCCATTTAAAGAAAATGTACTCAAGAAACTAATATTACACTGTATGTTAACTAACTGGAATTAAATAAAAACTTGAAAAAAAGCCACCCCCAAAAGCCTTAAAAAAAGAAAAAGCTCTAGACTTAAGTCATATCAAAAAGTTAAACATGCATAAATGTTTGCATATATTAAAAATCCTTGGCAAATTTACCCTTTGAAGAAAAAAATTACTCGCCATTTACATTTTAGATGTAAACGATCTATTGGTGATGTATCCGTGATTAGCATGTTAACATTTCCTTTGAAGAAAGTTAACTTTCACTATATAAAGACTTATTCAGCTTCTTAAACACATTAAAGTATTACAGATCTAGCTGTAAATAAAACAATGACTAACAGGGTGATAAAGCATTAATCATCTTTGGCAGCAATACAATTTCTACATAAATCTGATTATCATAAAGGTCCAAGGGATAAACATGGTATTGGATTGTAGCACAAATTTAAAAATCAATATGCCAAATATTTACAATGATTTAGTGAAATGTACTAGTAAAAACTAATATAAAATCTGGGTCAAATGAAAGTGGTTTTGTGGAAAATTTCAAGATTGCCCTTTTGCCCAGCAATACAAGGCATTCCGATGTCACCATTACATAATGGCACTTAACACATTTTTGACCCTTAGTAACAAATACACAGTGCTGCCCTATTATAGCGCTGGTATACTATTCGTGAATGCCTGACGTAGTCTACCTTACAAGCAAGACTCAATTTCTGGCCTATAGCTATCAAACTCATTATTACACTAACTGGAAAAGAATTTCTCTGGAAGTTCTAGTAATGGAATAAGACTTTTTAAAATCTACCCCTTCATTAAGTTTTTTAAAAAGGAGGTATAGGATTCAGAGAACTTTCAAATCATATTCATTTATTGTTTACAAAATAAGAGCCAGACTTTATATTCAGTGCCAATTTGTATGTTTAAGTTCAACTTTTCTTTTAGTAAACTAAGAAGTTTTGTCAAGTCACTTACATCATAGAGATAAGAAACCTACCTAACAAAATCTTACTGGAGGACATTAAGCACGTCTGATAAATGTGTATGAAGGAAAGCTCTTATTGGTACCTTTTATATCTGTGTTTCTTCGGAGCAGTCGGTCCACTTGAGAAATGGCCTCTTCCCAGCAATTGTTGCTTGCCTGAACATGGGGCTGAATCAACTTCAACTTCTGTTCTAGGATTTGATAAGATTCTGATACTAGTTCTTGTGTTTCTTTAGTACAAACAAGCTTTTCAAGTTCATCTTCAAGAATTATTACCCTAAGTAGTAAAGAAAAACAGAAACAGATTTCTAAAATATTAAATAGAAAATTTATAATTCATAAGGCTTATTTAAGAAATAAGCTTATAAAATGAAAAGAGTTCTGGAGATGGAAAGTGGTGATGGTTGCACAACAAAGTATATATACCTAATGCCCCTGAACTGTATGCCTAAAAATGGCTAAATGGTAAATTTAATGTTAAGTGCATTTTACCACAATGTTTTCAAAAGCTTATAAAGGATATCACCTATTTATTCAACAATATTTCTTTTACATATATGAGGCATTTATGAACTGAAAGGATAAATTAAGCTCATTTCATACTTAATAGGAAACATAACTGAATCAGGGACATTAGGCATATATATGTAAATATAATATAATACCATAAAAAGCTCTAACATTTTATTTCCACTTTACAGATGAGCAATTGGGTCCAGAGAGTTGAAGAAACGTGCCCAGAGTTAGACAGCTGGTAGGCTCCATGTTTGGGCTGGATAGAAGCACAAAAGTGTAATACCACAGAAAGATAAAGACCGTGTTGTAAGAATTCAGAAGAGGAGAAAATTGCTACCAGCTATGGGTACAGACAGGGAACAGCTAAGGAAGAGGTACTTTTGAGGAAGCACTGAAGGATGGATAAAATCTGAACATGTACAAAAGATGAGGAAGGTCATTCTAAATGGTACATGGGAAAAGGCATTTATGCAGTGTCTTTGGACTGAAAGAAAGGAATGAGAAATAAAGACAGAAAGGCAGACTATATCAGGTTATAGCAAATCCTTTCAACAGAATGTTTTAGACAGACTGTAGTCCATGCTGCTACACTCTGAAACCAGTGAAGATTTTTGGTTAAGTGAGAAAGCAAATATATGCCTCAGAAACATTACTGGTAGTCAGCACTCTAGAGGCAGAGAGAAGAGTAGAAGGGTTAATGCTCTAGTGTACAAAACTGGGAAGAACAAAGGGGACGAGTGAGGAGGAGGAGTGAAACAAAACGAATGTTTAGATAACACTTAGTGTGAAGCGCTGCTATAGAGTAAATCAGATATGGCTTGTGACTGGTATACTCTGTTTGAAAGATGACATTTAGTACCATATATAGAATATTTCATTTTTAAACATCCTTCCCATGCATAATCCACAGTCTCTGCCAAGGTACAAAGCCCCTCTTTTTCATGTCCATCCAGTTTAGCCTCTTTCTTCCCTGAGCCATCTTCCCTAACTCTAATGCATTCTATTAAGTCCTGTATAGTTCTGATTCTATTGCCAAAAATTAATTCTTTAGAGACTCTGGCTTTGCCCAATACAACCTTTCCACTAAAATGTTTTCTCTGACATATAACCAACCTTTGTTGTCCCCTCAAGTAGAGATTGCCTTATCTTCCGTAGTCCTTGTGGGAGATAGGACTGAGTCCAGTTAGCATTCATTCATCTGCTTTCTTAGAACAGCTGCTAGAGACCACTGGAACATCCCTGCCTCACAGTTTCTTAATTTCCCCCTATGCCCTAACCTTTATAGCTGCCTTTTATACCTCAGACATATGGGTAAAAACTGATTTTCTCAAAATGTCTTTCTCACCTTAATTTCTTATTCTTGTTCATCATATTCTTCCTTACTCCAGTGAACTAGCCCTTTGATTTTACTGAGACGTCAAATGCTTTTGACCTGTTTTTGTTGTTTGTTTGTTTTTATCTTACAAAACTGAGTCCTGACCTCCCCCTTCTACTTCTTGCCTGGTATCCAGGGTCAGGTACATTAACTACAATCTTATCAACTCATTAAATTCCCATGACCTTCCTGATTACCAACATAATATGAACCCAACCATTCATTTGATCCAGTCCTATACTACAAGTATCTGTTACAGAAAAATGTCACTGGAATGACTGGATGCTACATTTGACCAAGGCAGAGTACCAATAATACCATGCAAAGTAGGGGTGCCTGGGTGGCTCAGTTATTAAGCGTCTGCCTTTGGCTCGGGTCATGATCCCAGGGTCTTGGGATCGAGCCCCGCATCGGGCTCCCTGCTCAGCAGGAAGCCTGCTTCTCCCTCTTCTACTCCCCCTGCTTGTGTTCCTTCTCTCGCTTTGTCTCTCTGTCAAACAAATAAAATCTTTAAAAAATATATACCATGCAAAGTAGAAGATAAACAAATATAAACTATGGACCCTGCACTTTAATATTCAACTTGGGCCAAAAAGTTTGTCCTCTGGCTCAGAAAATGTCCAAATCTACTTTAATTCATTTTTAAAAATTATAATATATTATTCTTCAACTATATATAACAATACCTCTTATAACTTACTGTTCCAGTGCTGGCAGATCTTTTTCTCAGATTGCAGGGTTCAGTTTAAGAGCCCTACTTAAAGAGCGTTAAAAAAAGCTCAATCTTTGTAAACATCTCCATTTCAGCTCTCAAACAGAATGAACACCTGCTTTTGTCCCTTCTAGGTTTTCTGTTGAAATCAGACAAAGTGAAAACTATAAATGATTCCCCCAAATTATAGTACCTACAAATCATTCTTTCTCTGCTACATTCATAGTTATAAACCATTCTTCATGCTGCATGTCTCAATTTTGCTTCTTTCTAGCTAGGATATAAGCCAACAACCACAATGGCACAAGAATGAGGCTTGCTAATCATGGGGACATTTTCTTATTTGGCTTCTAAACTTACTCATTCAGTAACGCTTTCAGATGGAGCTGCAAGCTGCGTACTGCTGTGTGAACGTTATTCAGTTCTCTTGACTTCTGTTGAGTTTTGGATAAACGCTGGGGTACTGACTGGTGCTGAGTTTCAAAATACCGATAAAACTCATAGCTGCGCTTAAGCTCTTCCAAGCAGGCAGAATGAGCATGAGGTAGACCTTGAGTCACATCAGATAAAATACGATGAGGCAAAAGTGCTGGAGTAAGTAAGGGCCCAGGAGGTGAATTAGCTGTAGAAAGTAATAGGGCTAGCCGTCTGAAGAACTCTGAACTCTGTGCCACCCAGAGTTGAAACAAAACCTAAAAAGAAAAAGGGACTACATCAATTAAAAAAAAAAAAAAGGTCAAAATTCAAAACAAACTACAAATTTGTTCATCTTAACTTCTGGTTAAATTTCTTACTTTATCCTAAGTAATGAATATAGCTGAGCTTGAACTAATCCTGAAGATTAGCCAAGAATGTTAGATCAAATTATGTAGTCATGGCATGTGAGAACTCCTAATACGAATATAGCATGTAATACCAGTATATACTTCAGAACAGTTCTATCCCAGAAAAAAAGTGTTGATAACGAGATACATCTATTAGAAGTGAATATTCCTTGATGAATTACTTACAAATTTTACACAAAGTAGAAAAGAAGACAGTAGGAATAATGGACCTATAGAAGTCTAAAGAAATGAGTCAGTGAGGCATCCAGAATTTATTGTTCAAAATTATACCATTATTTTGGCCTAGGAAATAGCTAAGAAATAACATAAAAATCAGTCCAGAGTAGGGGATGTCTGGCACGAGAAACTGCAAAACCCATTCTTGAGAGGTACACCCTGAATCAACAAAGGATTTCTCCAGATGTAGTCCTGTTCAACATGAGGACATGAGGACAACATCCCACAAATAAACAAATACATGAGGAAGCAATCTAATATGAGTAAGAGCAGACAACAGAAAGATAATTTTTCACAACAATGAAAGAGGATATTACTTAGATCGCTTTATTAAATGAACTTTAAGTTATACAAATGCTGAATTAAGATAATTTAATATAAACCTCTCTTACTATTAACTTATTTTTTTAAACTGAGCTAGGTCAAATTTCTAAACTGCTGAAGACACACTGTCTAGGAATTCTTGAATTTATATAAACAGCTTACCTCGCAAGTCTTATTATTTAACCATTAAAATTTGTGACCACAATGATTTTCTTTATGGTCCTTTATTTGATCATTCAGCATATTCTTTTTTTTTTTTTTTTTAAGATTTTATTTATTTATCTGAGACAGAGAGAATGAGAGAGACAGAGAGCACATGAGAGGGGGGAGGGTCAGAGGGAGAAGCAGGCTCCCTGCTCTGCAGGGAGCCCGATGCGGGACTCGATCCCGGGACTCCAGGATCATGACCTGAGCCGAAGGCAGTCGCTTAACCAACTGAGCCACCCAGGCGCCCCATTCAGCATATTCTTGAGCACCTGGATATGCCAGGCACTGTTCTAGGTGCTGGTAATACAACAGATAACAAAAATGAAAAAAAAAAAAAAAAATCCCTTTCTTGATGGAACTTATATTCAGTTGGCAGGGGGAGCAAAAGATTCTAACAAGTAAGATAGTTTCTTGGCTGATGAGCTATGGGAAAAAATACAGCAGAGAAGGGGAATAGCGAATGTGTGTTTATGTGTGTATACATGGGGGAGGAAAAGGGAGAGAGAGGCAGAAGGAGGGAAAGATGGGATGGCCAGGAAGGTCTCTAAAAGTGTCATCTGGGGGTGCCTGGGTGGCTCAGTCGGTTAAGCGTCTGCCTTCAGCTCAGGTCATGATCCCAGGGTCTTGGGATCGAGCCCCGCATCTCCCCCTGCTTGTGTTCCCTTTCTTGCTGTGTCTCTGTCAAATAAATAAATAAAATCTTTAAAAAAAATTAAAGTGTCATCTGAAGGAATTGAGCCATGGGACTATCATCAGGGAAAAGAGTCACAGGGAGCAGTAGATTCACGTACAAAGTCCTGTAGTCAGACTATATAGTACTTGGGACATGTGAAGAAGAGCAAGGTCAGGGTGGCTGGGTACAATAAGTAAGGGACAGCATGGTAAGCAATGAAGTCCCTGAAATAACTGGCTTTTACTCTAAGAAAAGTGGGGAGCCACTGAAGGGTTCTAAGCAGAAGAGTTATATGATCTCAGTTATGCTCCAGTCAGAAGGATACTACAATAATCCAGGTGGGAGTTAATGGTAGCTTGTACCCCAGTGGTTAGTGGTTAAGAGGTGAGCAGTAGTGAGACTCTGGATATACCATGTAACTAGAACCAACAGAATCTCTTGATGGATTGTTTATGAGAGAAAAAGTGTTATCAAAGATGATTCCAGAGTTTTGGGCCACAGCAACTGAAAGAATCAAGTCGGCACAGCTTATCACCACTTTTAAAAAGACTATCAAATCACTGCCATATTCTCCAGTTAAACCAAAACTAAGAAATATGCATTTTTTCCCATTTGTTGTTTGGATAGGGAAGTGGCTCTGGATGACAGGATAACCATAGCTTATGGGCAAATAGGAAATTTTGATTTAAAGCATTTTCACAGAATGTGGATTTATTTTTTAAAGCAGGAAACATACTATTTTATAATGATGAAAAAACTAGTTAAAAATTTGAACAAAGAGAAAGAGAGACAAGGACTTTATACTAAATATTTTATATACATCCCCCTCAGGGCACAATGAGGAGGTAGCTTTTCTTTCCAAAGGTGCAGCACTTGCTAAGTTTTCCTGAGAGGAGATATGTGAACAATAAAATCTAAATCCAAAGGATATTTTCTTTATAGGTCACAAAGAAAATTACAAAGGAAAACAAAGGTGCTGATTTATTTGTAAACCATCTTTCACAACATTTAAAAAAAAATTAATTAGTGTTGCTCTTTAGAGACAGAAATTTCCTTTAAATTTAACTTGCTTTTAACTTAAAATTTAACTTAAAATTTCCTTTAAAATTTAACTCACAAAGTCCATTTTTAAATTCTTTATCTGGGTACAATGGCAACTATACAAGGTGGCAAAACATAGTTTTTGAACATTATAGGGGTTTTCAGTGGTTTATAAACTCTGTGGACTTCAAGATAAAGCTTCTTGCAGAGGCTGATACTCCTGGTAATAATACAATCATTGAGTTTGGTTATAGATTACTTATGTGTCAAGATAAAGCAAAAGTCAAAGAACTATGGTCTAATTTATAAAACAACTTCGGTGAACAAAAAGGATTTAGCTACAACTAGCATCTTTTGCAGAAGTGCAATTACTGATTCAAAGCACATGATTTTTAAGGCTCCTTGTATGTCAAATTGCATTTTTTTAAAAAAACATTTTATTTATTTGAGAGAGAATGAGCATTAGTGGGGGGGGGTGGAGGGAGAGGCAGAAGCAGACTCCCCACTGAGCATGGAGCCCAACATGGGGCTCAATCCCAGGACCCCGAGATGATGACCTGAGCTGAAGTCAGACGCTTAACTGACTGAGCCACCCAGGCGCCCCTATGTTAAATTGAATTCTGAACAACTTTAGGGAACCAAGGAAACCAGTAAGAAAATTACTGCAGCAGCCTAGGTAAGAAATGATGAGGGCTAGAATGAAGATGGTAGACAGGGACACAGAATGGATGGGTTTAAACATTTTCCAGGTCAAACAGACACAAGAATCTACTGACAGACTGGATACAAGGGATAAAAAGACAGATAAGAAGGCTGGTATCCAGGTTTCGAGCTTAATAAGTTGCGTGGTGCCACTTATTGAAATGGGTTAGAAAGAGGGTAAGAATAAGTCAAGGCAAATTTCAAGTAATAGTAAAGGAAACAAAAAAGCCCCCAAGGAATTAGAATATTTATGTGAATCTGGAAATTCTAAGGATGTAGAGACTGATGCAGTTTCAGAACTAACTGGATCTTGGTGTGTATGCTGTCAACTACACTTGCACTGGTTTTCATGGTACCAAGTAAAGTTTTGAAGATGAGAAACTAAAATATCTAAGTGGAGTTTGCTAAAGACTGAAACAGAATCCAAAGACACTCAGATTGACTATTTAAAACCACTACCAGAATCTCACCAAACACATGGTTTTTCTAACTTGCTTTATTTTGTTTTTTTTCCATCTTACAATTTTTCTACCACTCGTTCCAAAGAATGTACCATAAATCATTATCAGTCTTATTATTACTGAACTTTTGTTTCCAATATTTGTTGTTGTAGGAATATCATGAACATACTGCGTATATTTTGACTACTCCGATAAATCTTTAAGCTTAAGATTACTGCAGAGTACATTCCTTTCTGAAGATTGGTATTAACTGCTAAAGTGAACTAATTTGTACTTTCATTATTAGTGTGAGGTCTCTCTGCTCATAGATAATGAATATTATCAACTTTCAATATCCTTGGCAAAATGTCTACTTACTACTAATGAGATTGAAAGCTTTATCATATTTATTGGCCATTTCTATTCCTTCCTTTGTGCAGCCAGTCCATGCACCTGATGTATCTTGTCTAGGTTTTACATACCTTAGTGCTCTTTATGTAGAGAGAATTATATCTACCTTTTTAAAAAAATCACTGCAATTTTTTTCATTTAGAAGTTTAATTCTTATTTAGTCAAATATATCCTTTTATGCAGATCTTCCAAGGAAAGATATAGATCTTATAAGTTCTTTATCCAAGTTTGTTAAAACAAATAGTCATAAAATCACTCATATTGGTTTTCTATTAATGTAAATTCACTTATCTATAAACTCTGATTTAAGGCAAGAAATTCTTATAGTAAGAATTTTAAGTATTTTTGATATCAAAATTTAAGGATCTCCTCGTCCAATCTTTATGATGCTCTCAACTTTTAAAGATAGCTTCGCAAACATCAGGAAGGCTATTATAATGATGGTATCCAGCAAACAATAAAAAGGAACAGGTGGACCATTTACATTCATATAGCACAGGCACAATCCAAGTGCATCTATCTTTTGTTCAGCCCTTTCGTTACACAGATTACCTTCAAAGCAGGGAGGCTGAAACCATCTGTGAGGTTATGTGCTTCTTCTTCTGAAATATGCTCTTCACTAAGTCCCAGGCCCAGCTCCTTAAAAGGCACCGCACAGATGTAGTTGGTTACATTGTCACTCTCAGAGTTCAGGGGGTAGGTTAAATTAGGTTAAGGCAATCAACAAAGCCTTTTCATTAAAAAGTATAAAGGGTACAGTGAAACCATCCAAAATTACCTTTACTAGTCTTTATTCTAAACTTTGACTGGAGGTGATGAATGTCCATTAAAAAAAACAACACAAAACCCATCTTAAAATTTTCTATATTGGGCGCCTGGGTGGCTCAGTCGTTAAGCGTCTGCCTTCGTCTCAGGTCATGATCCCAGGGTCCTGCTCAGCGGGAAGCCTGCTTCTCCCTCTCCCACTCCCCCTGCTTGTGTTCCCTCTCTCACTGTCTCTCTCTCTGTCAAATAAATAAATAAAACCTTTAAAAAAAAAACCTACTATATTAACATACCTCAGGTATCTTACAGGATACCTGTGACTAAAGTATCTTTATATCTATCTAAAGAATTAAAAGTTCAATTCTTCACAAGTGCTAAAGTACTAACTTAGTTATTTTTGACAAGTACCTTTTGAAACTGTATTATGTACTTTATTGTATCATGGCTCAGTATACTACAGTAAAGACACCTCTCTTCCTCCCAGTGTGAACACTGCAGAACATCATTAGCACTAAGCCTGCTCTACCCCTGTAGTTCGACACAGACTATTGTTCTGGCTCTGCTTTCCTCTTCCTCATGGGCATCTATCAATTTACTATGTGATTTTTTCCCCCCTTCAACAGTTTTTGTTTTGTTTTTTAATGTAAGGGGAGGGGGAGGCACAGAGGGAGAAAGAGATTCTTTAGTAGGCTCCAAGGCTCGACGCCCAGCACGGAGCCTGATGTGGGGCTTGATCTCACAATCCTGAGATCATGACCTGAGCCGAAATCAAGAGTCAGATGCTTAACTGACTGAGCCACCCAGGCACCCCACCTTCAACAGTTTTTGTAAAGAATTATATGCATACAATTCTTGATACTGAACTATTTTTATATTTCCAGCATACTCTTATCTAGTCATACATAGAACAATATTTTAATATAGTGCTATAGTAAATCTATAAATATTCTATTTAAGTATTTTGTATCTCCATCTGTGAGTTTGGTCTAGTTTTAATTCTTTGTAATTTGTGTTTTGGTACTGCAATTGTAGAAATTTCATAAATAAAATGATGTAGGGGAGGCTTTCTAACCTTTTCTATGGTCTAAATAGTTTTTTGAAAAACTATAAAACCATCTGGACCTGATAGTTAAAATTTCTTTTATTCATTTAGTTTTTGAACATGTAATATATTCACAGGATTAAAAATTCATAAGGTATAAAAAATTCATAAGGTATTAAGAGGTACAGTAAAAACTACTTCCTACCCCTGTCCCTTAGCCACCTCATTCCCCTAGGCAAAGGCAAAAGTAATCAGTTATTAGTATCCCTCAAGATATTCTTATGCATCTTTCAAGATACTTTATGCATACAGGCATACATAAAAGCAAATCCAAATATAAATGTGTATGTGGGGATATGTATATATATGTACACATGCACACACACATTTATTCCCTCATATATATCTCCCATATACATATAATCTCACACATATACACACGTATATATACAATCCCTGTTATGCACAAATGGAAGCATAGTGTAAATAATGCTCTGTACACTTCATTTTTTTCAACAACATGATTTGGATATCATGCATCAAGAACTTTATCACTTTTTTATAGCTGCGAATTTTCCATTGTTTACATATAACCAGTTGTGTTTTTTTAAATGGAGTATTTTTTATCACATACCTAATCTCTTTAAGTTTTTTAATTCTTCCTAGGTCAGTTTTGAAGATTTGTATTTTGATAAGAAATTATCCATTTCCTTCTACATTTTCAAAGTTGCTGCCACAAAGTTGTATAAATTATCTCCTTATAATTATCTTAATTTCTTCCATATCTATGGGTACAGCTCTATTCCCATTACTAATTTTGTATATTTCTACTCTTTTTACTTTGATCAGGCATGTGAGGGTTTATACTTATTGGTCTTTTCAAAGAAATAGTTGGTGGATTCTTTTTTATTTTAATTCCCTACGGTTTTTTGTGTGGTAAATATGTTCCGGTCCCTGCCTACCTCCGAATCTCATCTCACACCCCAACTCCCAACTTACTGTGCTCGTCATGATGGCCCTCTTGCTATACTCGACTCATGCTAAAATAACTCCTGCCACAGATCTTTATGCTCCCTGGTTCATCAAACTGGAACATGATCCTTCTCCTCATTCAAATGTCAATTTAAAGGCCTCAAGGAGGCCTTCCCCTATGATCCAATCAAAAGCCTTAACCCACCAATCACTCTCTATCCTACTCTGCTGGAGTTTTTTACTTTGTAACAGATACGTGAAAAGCTCATGTGTTCACTTTTTATTCATTATCTCATCCACTAGAAGGTAAGAGCCATGAGGACAAGGATCTTATCTTTCTTGTTCACTGCTAGGTTCCTATTACCCAGAAAAGTGACTGGCACAAGAAACTCATAAATTTGCAATCATTGTTAGGCTATCCCTTTTCACTCCCTTACCCCTCACTAAACTCTAAGTACCGTGTCTATTATGTATACCACCATAAATCCAGTGGCTGGCATACTGCTTGGCACTGAGTTTATTCTCAATAAATATTTACTGGATGAGTAACTCCTTGAAGTGCACATGCCATACTACCATACCTTTATTTCTTTCCGTATCTTTGCTCCATTCTACTTGGAATGCAGACTCTTATTATCTGCAAGGTTAACTCCTCGAAAGCATTCTCTGACCCTGCCGGCCAAGTACATTGTCCTGCTATGCTGGAAGGCACCCTGGGCACTTATATTGTATTATGAATACCGGTTTATCTATTGAAAATACTCAAAAGTCTTTAAAAGTAGGTCATACAAGTTTTTACTCTATCTTTGTAACACATAGCAGGCAGGTATTTAGGCAGAGGGGGAACTGAATGGACAAGTTCATGACTAAAATTAAAATGCTTTCAATTTCCAAAGAACAGCTGGTACAGTTAAAAATATATACATAGAAAGATTTCAAGTCATTAAGTCCTATAGTCAAGACACAACTTCACAGGGGCGCCTGGGTGGCTCAGTCGGATAAGCGTCTGCCTTCAGGTCAGGTCATGATCCCAGGGTCCTGGGATCGAGCCCCGCATCGGGCTCTCTGCTCAGCGGAGAGCCTGCTTCTCCCTCTGCCTGCCACTCTGCCTATCTGTGCTCTCTATCTCTCTGTCAAATAAATAAATAAAAAATCTTAAAAAAAAAAAAAAAAGACACAACTTCACCTCTTACAAGTTATGTAACACCAAGCAAATCACAGAAAGTAGAGAGTTTATTTAGTTTTCCTACTAAAATGGAGACAAAAAGATCTACTTGGAAAAGTATATATAAAGATATGATAAAGCACTCTGTAAACTTCCAGCATTATATTTATCAGTGCTATAGTACCCAAAATACTGAAGGTACAAGTAGTATATTTGCATTTCATTTACTCATAATTTAAATGATCTATGAATCTGAACTGAAATAAAGATCCTATACACCTTTATTTCCTGATTAACAGAACTAATTTCCTGCTGTAGTAAAGTGAAGTGACAGACTTACTGTCATGCAGTCTCTGAGTGTTTATTATACACAAGACACTGCCTAAGCACTTTAGATGCACTAACTCATTTGATGTCAACAAAAACACAGTCAGGAAGAGTATGTTGTTATTGCCATTTTTAAAATGAATAAAGCAAGTTAAGAAACTTGCTTACGGTCACCTAGGCAGTAACTGATACAGCTAAAATTTAAACTTAGCCAATCTGACTTGAGAGCCTCTGTTTTTTGAAAGGGGAAGGATTTCCTGTTACCAGTTTATTTCCATGTCATGACGCAAATTTGCCAGGTCCAGTAGCTTTTAAAAATGTCAGACCTAGAAAAGCCAGATTCTTCTGACTTTATTCTTTGGACCAGTAATGGGAGAGCCTTTGAGTTTTTTCCTTGTTGAAACTGAGCCACACGAGAACAGAAAAACCTTCTTCCTGTCTGGTATTGTTATTCCCCCCAGAATGCTTTTCCAGTTTTAAAATAGGAGTGATGATGGAAATTAGCTTCAAAATAGACGATCTCAGTTTACACTTAACTTTTACAGGATGCAACTATACTATCTATATTCATGACTCTGGAAGCATATTTATTCTTACATATAGACAGAAAAGGATATTTTTTCAGCATATATAGGGTAGCTAGCCTTGCTGCTTGGAAGTTGGCTCTTACAGTTCTGTAGACCGCTTTCCGAAGACCGATGAGATGCTGACTGGGATGCTGTCCAGCTTTATTAAATGGGCAAGCAGCACTGACCCTGTCAAGCAAACTTGAAAAGTAAAATGTGATACAACTGTACCGGTGTCCTAAAGTTTTTGTTTCCTAAATCCACAATTCTATTAAACTTAGAAAAAAAATCCTTTATCGTGGTTTTTATAGAAAATGATTGTAAATATCCCAACTCAGGTCCCACACATAGCCATTTCCCAGATACATATATTGTCACCAAAAAGAAAAGACAAATGAAAAATTAAAATCTCGAAGAGTAAAGGCTTCTTTTGATATGGGGAAACAATACATTTTATTCAAAATATAGTAGAAAGGTAAAGAATACTTATGTGAGACATTGCAATTTTTTGATACAGACATTCTACTTGCTAAAATATACTAAAGTGGTACTACTTTACATCCAGTTGTCAAAACCCAAATCTATAATAAGTATGAAAGCCTTAATTACAAATACTTTTACATTCTTAATATGCATTTATGTATGGTCACCAATCATACTTTTGGTCACTTGTACAGAACAATCAAATACTTTATAGAAATACATTCTGTACATTCATAGAAGTAGGGTAGAATGACTTACCCACCTGCTGCCACTGGCACTTACCTACTCAAAATGAAGTAGGGGACGCAGGGAGATAACAGGACCAGTGGCCAACAGGGGAATGCAAGTAGAAAGGCAAAGGAAGGGTTACTAGGTAGTGGCAAAGCTTCTCTCAAAGCTATTCAAGAGGAAGCACATTTCATAGCACTTTCCAAAAGAGAAATGGGGAGTACCTATTTGCAACAATGAAGTAGATCATGCTTTTATAAATGAAATGAAAAATAATTACATATTACACAGCTATGGGATAATAGTTTTTTCACCTAACCAGTAACTTCTCCCAGTAGCAAAGTAAAATATTAGAATTTATAAATTTCTTACACTATAACCACAAATTTGCAAAACATCTAACTCAAAACTCTTAAAATATTGAACCAAACTAAAATATATTCAGGCATTAAAAATCTATTTAAAAAACAGAGGACAATGGACTGTCAGGCTTATTTTAAAATAACAAAATGAGGCAAAGAATTGTTAAATTCTTTGCTAGAAAGGACAAACTGAGGCGAACAAAAGAGGGTATGTTTTCAATATATGGCATTATTGTGTGAGTTTCATTTTACTAATAAATCAGTTTTAAAGATGAAAATATTTCTAAAAAAGTTATGATTCAAGATTCATTATTCCTCATAATTTTTTCAATCCATTATCCAGTTAGATGGAAACAAGTGAAACAATTTTGCCAACATTTCTTTAGCCTGCCTGCATGTCAATGGATAGAAGTCATAATCCAGAGGTCAATCATGTCTAGCTGGCCCATTTTAGTTCTTCATGCCAATTCTATACATAATTCCATAATGTAAGTTGAAAAATGACAAAAAGCACAGAATCCCCTATACATGCCTAAGCATTAATTGGACACAGAGCCACGTTGCTTAACCAGTCAGTCTTCTCAAATGAAATACTGTGCAAATCAAGAATGAAAAGGAGTTATTACTTAGTGTTGTTTTTAACTTTTAAAATCTAAATGTTCAAACAACTTAATATTTGCTATGCTCTACCAACAAGTAGACTTTAAGTACAATATGAATGACAAAAATTCAGAGAGCTATGACATTTTGAATTGAGCAGAAAGAGAAGTTATAAAATCTCTCTCATGGCTCGAGATTGTTTAAACACTGTTCTAGAACACAACAGAGTGAAGAATGAGATGACTACTGGAGATTCTTCCACTTCCTGTTTCGTGATTTTCCACATACGGCTTTTCCATCAGGACTGTTTAAGTTATTCTTAATAAGCACGGCAGAGTGAAGAACGAGTTGACTACCAAGGTTCTTCTGCTCTCCCTTTCCGTGATTTTCCAGGTATAAGTAATTAAGAGTAATAATTATTCTTCACCATGTACTTGCTTTCTCCCGCCTACAGATTACAAAGGTTATAGGAGTTAAATAAATTGTTAAATATACTACAGTACAACTGTCATTTGTTAGTGGTTAGCAGGCAGCCTAGTGCACCAGGAAACGCTCAAGAGTCAGGTGGAATGGATCTGAACATTTGCTCTACCACGTGTAATTGCAGGCTTTTGGTTATATGCAAAATTACCTAGCACAGTATTTGGAACATAATGGTGCTCAATAAATATAACTACCCTTATAATAATAGAATAATATCCTATATATCCGGTAGCTTAATATTTAAGTAAGACTAGACTAGACTGGTGAATATTTAATTTCCTGTGAGAATGTGAAACATCATTATTTGCCTGATACTCTGAGAGTATTAGTGCTATAATACCTGCTAACATTTACTTAAAGAATATTATTAATGCATGGCAAAATTTTTCAAAATGAATTCAAGTCCAATACATCTATCATTTAAACTGAGGAAAGAGAGCAACTGGCAGAGAGTAAAGAAAGCAAACATTTGTTGGGTAACTTTGCATGCTAGGTTCCATGTTAGGCTCTCTCTATTATCTCATAAAATAATCACATTAGAACACAGAAATAATCATAATTCTCAAAGCTCTTTGGTTTCTCAAAGTAGATAGGCAAAATCATACTACATATTAAATCCAGCATATAATGTATTTGTTCCTTCACAGTTAAGAGACTTTAGTAAGTGCCTAAGAGAAACCTACTTTTTTCTATAACTGCAACACAGAAATGAAAATAGGTAATAAATATTCTAATTTAACTATGTAGTAGAAAAGAATTATTTAAAAAATAAAATGAAAAATGAACTCACAGTGTAAATCCTCTGGAAATGACTTCAGTTTCTTGAATGAGACGTAAAGCTTTTCTCACAAGGTTAGTAAAAGCTCGGCTATTTGTTGCTGTATCTTCTAAATGGACATTGTATTTTTTTAGAGTTACTTGTAGTTTGGCTGTTGTCCATAATCTCAAAGCTTTTACGATCAGAAAAATAAACAGAATCACTCCCCATACCAGCCAGGAAGATACAATCCACCAAGTGGGAAGCATAATGAGCAAACTAATGAAGGCAAACAGCACTGAGACATCCCTATAACAGAGAAACCAAGAAAATGATATCCATCAGACTAGAGAAAGATGTGTAATTTAGGTTTACTACAATAGATAAATGCTAGCTCCTTTGTAAAGTGTGACTTAAAAAAATATGACATTTAAACAAGTAATGTGAAATCGTTTAAAAATATCTAGCAAATAAACAATGGTGCTTAGGTATTAAAATGTGAGCTAAGTTTAGGTAAAGGACATAAGTAATAGGTATCTTCTGAAATGATTCTTTTTTTTTTTTTGAAGATAGGGACTCTTCTAACCTAAAAACAAAGTAGAGTTTAAAATCCAATTTTATAAATTTAAAAGTAAAAATGATTTTTACTATTTTTAATATTAAAATACATCTTAATATTGTCATACTATGAGTTCTCTTCCTAAAGTCAGATACTAATTATTTGCACAGAAACAAATATCTCAAGAAAATATAAGTATTTTTCCAATAGAACTAATATATACTCGAGTAATTGTTTCAGTAAAGTCAACTAATTTTAAATAATCATCATCAATCTGGAATACACATACTTACCACAGCCCATAATATGCACAAACTTTGTACTTTTACAATGCTTTAAGTAAAAATATATATGCATTTTTTTTCTCTAGGTTAATTACAAATCTACAGACTAAAACACATCTTTTAAGCAATGAAGGCTTTGATAAAAATATATGTAAGAAAGAGGTGACTATAGGGAGATGTGTCTCAGGATATCTAAAAAAAATCAACAATACTTGAAGACAGTTATAATCAAATTATAAAGTCACATATAAGAATGCTTCCTACTAAATATTTACCTGTCCCAATTTCCCTTGGAATACTTTACTTTCAAATGATACTGGTAATATCAAAGCAAAATCTCATCATTATACTTTCATGCATTAATAGCAAAGTCTAAAAGTATTTACAGGCCTCAGGGTTGCTTAATCACACCTGTGCCTATAGGAAACTTGAGAGTTAAAGCTGTAAAATTCTTTAAACCCTGGTTCCTTCTAGCAGTTCCTTGCATTCTTATATTTGTAAAGGGTAAGACGCTTTACTTCATCATGATGCTGAGTGACTACAGATTTGGAAGACATACTTTGCTACCTGTTACAATATGAAGCATTTGTAAATGTGACAGGAAAGACGGATAAATTCAGAAATCTGAGGCCAATGTTATGTAACTACCTATATAACTTGAATAGTTCAAGCAGTGATTTTGTTCACTTAATAAACTCATACTTTAATAGGAAGAGGACATGAACAGTTCTGTATATAAATCCCTTTTTGCTATTCTTTCTAAAAACATGGCCTGGGACTTCTGCATTAGACCCAAATACTTCAAGTAGTCGAAAAGTTTTAGGACTGAACTGTCAGTCTATTCTCTATGGCTTCTCAGCCAACAAAGCAAGACCTGACTGTTTACCTCCATGTCCCATCCTATTTTTGATGTTTCTATAATGCATTTATGATATAATCTATTAATTATAAAGATACATAAGTGGCTAGGACTGCATGCACACACATATATAGGTATACGGGTAAGAGAGATCCTTGGGGCACATGTTATGCCTGCTTGTTGGGTTATTAAACACAGAACTAATTATACTGAATTAAAAATATGTAATAATT
Source organism: Mirounga angustirostris (assembly GCF_029215605.1). Lineage (NCBI taxonomy): Eukaryota > Metazoa > Chordata > Mammalia > Carnivora > Phocidae > Mirounga > Mirounga angustirostris. The sequence continues at coordinate 25,349,850 of NW_026991713.1, forward strand.
GGATTTTTTTCCAGCTTCACTTTAAACAGTGTTTACTTTAGAAAGGTACTTTTTTTTTTTTTTAAACCTTTGGGGTATCATTACATTAATTACAACGTTAAAATGTATGGAATGTTTATAGTGTCTTTACAACAGAGAACAAGAAGATGGATTTCCTCTGCTAATACCATATATGTAAGCAAGGGATAGATGTTTTCTGGACAGTACCAAATATTAGGGGTTGCCAGGGAGCAAAGTGTTGGAAGGTGTCCATTTTCCTGTTGTTGAGGTTGCCCTGCAGACAGGATACTGGGATCAAGTAGCTCAATCAGCTCCACATCCTCTTGTAACAGGACTTCCTGTTGCAGAATGGTATGTAGTGAGTCGAGTCGGAATCCAATATCCTTGCCATTAAAAAAACGGAAGAGAGACATTATTACATACATAATTTTGTATTAAATGTTAAGCTCCTAATGTGCTAACAAAATTTAGGGTATTTATTTTCAGTATAGCCTCCAAGAAGAAGATACAACAGTTCAATCTATCTTTAGTATGATGTATGGGATTTTAGTTTCACCGTAAATGTGAAACAATAAAGACTGAGATGGATGTTACTGAGCCACCAGATGTAAAATATAAATTTTTAATAAAGAAATGTGAAGTAACTAAAGACGAATAAACCTGCCTAGTTAAGTCTAATTAATTAAATTGTTGGAACAGAGCATGGAAACTATAATCCTGTAACATAAGATGCTGTCCCTGGATACTGTAATAAGATAGCCAATACAGTGAGAATTACATCAGTAGGATCCAGGCCTTCTAAAAACGGACATTCAGATATTGAAAACACAACACTGAGGAATGTAATGCAAAACCACACTAATATGTGCATTGCACTTTATAGTTTACAAAATGCTTTCACATATACTAGCTCATTTATTCCTTCTTCTTTTCCTTCTATCTATCAAAAAATATTATATATACAACAAGAACCATGCTTGACACCAAGGGCACGAAAAATGAGCATAACATACAAGTCTCTACTCTCAAAGAGTTCACAGTTTAATGAAGAGGACTGAAAAGTAAACAGTCACAACATAATGTGCAAAGAAGTGCAATGAGGTATACCTGGGTTATTATGAAAATGGCACAGAGGAACCAAAACTTGTAATGAAGTCAGAGAAAAGAAAAGCGGTGATGCCTGAGCTGAGTCTTAAAGTATGAACAAGAATTGACCAGATGAAACAGTTGGAAGAGGGGGATGGGAAGAACAAAAGCCTCTTTAGAACTGCAAGTCATTGCTTTTAGTTTTACATAGAGTGTACATGGTAAAAAGGTGAGAGATGAGGGGCACCTGGTGGGCTCAGTAGCAGGAGTATGCAACTCTTGATCTCAGGGTTACAAGTTTGAGCCCCATGTTGAGGGTAGAGATTACTTAAATAGATAAATTAAAAAACAAAACAAAAACAAAAAAGGTGAGAGATAAAGTAGCAATATTAGAGTACACAGGTTAACTTTCACAGTAACCCCCACAATGTACTCCTCTCTGTTCTATAGGGGAGATTTTCATCCTCCTCTCTGTTCTATAGAGGAGAAACTAAAGCCCAGAGATTAAGTAGCTGGCCAGAATTCTGATTTCAAATCCTAAGTCTCTGGTAATCAATTATACTTCCCTATATAGAGTCTGCCGTATGAGAAAATTTGAAGTTTTTATTATGCATTAAATTTAAGAACAGAATGATCCTATTATAAGATAAAAATAAAGAGAACTTTTAATGGACAAGGCCTTTAGCTATTAAAGTAAAACCAATTAGGTCTAGGGTTTGAAGACAACGGGTTTGTTCTTCTTAGCCAGTTAATCATTCCCACACAAGAGCCTACCTACCCTGCCTAAGCTGATCATAATGGGGACTAAATAGGAATGCAGTGATCCATATATCCAACTATGAGTGCATATCTTGTGTGTTATACATCACTTTTAGAGAAGGAGAAGAATGTTTTAAATTAATATTAGCCCTATACTAACATATTTATTTTTTCTTTTTTAATTTCTTTTTCTTTTTTTTAAAGATTTTATTTATTTATTTGACAGAGACAGAGAGCGAGAGCAGGAACACAAGCAGGGGGAGTGGGAGAGGGAGAAGCAGGCTTCCCACTGAGCAGGAAGCCCAATGCAGGGCTCGATCCCAAGACCCTGGGATCATGACCTGAGCTTAATGACTGAGCCACCCAGACCGCCCCCTTTTTCTTTTTTTAAAGAAAGCTCTACACCCAGGGGTGCCTGGGTGGCTCAGTCGGTTAAGTGTCTGCCTTGGGTTTGGGTCAGGAAGCCCCGCAATGAGCCCTGCATCACGCTCCCTGCTCAGCGGGGAGTGTGCTTCTCCCTCTGCCTCTCCCCTCACTCATGCCTGCACACTCTCTCTCTCACTGTCTCTCTCTGAAATAAACAAAATCTTTAAAAATAAGTAAAAAAAAAAAAAGATCTATACCCAATGTGGTATAGATCAAGAATCATATGATCTACTGACTAAGCCAGCTAGGCACCCCTTTATTAATTTTTAATTATCTATTATTTCTTGTCTTTTTGATACCAGCCATTCTGACAGGTGTAAGGTTATATTGTGGTTTTGACTTGCATTTCCCTGATGATTAGGGTGTCGAGCATCTTTTCATGTGCCTCCTTTCTCTTCTTAGAATCATGATTCTAGGGGTGCCTGGGTGGCTCGGTCAGTTAAGCGTCCAACTTTTGATTTTGGCTCAGGTCATGACCTCAGTGAGATTGAGCCCTGCCTTGAGTTCTGTGCTCAGCACGGAGTCTGCTTGGGATTCTCTCCCTCTCTCTCCTAAATAAATAAATAAATAAATAAATAAATAAATAAATAAATATCTTTAAAAAAAATCAGAATTCTAACATTAGGAACCAATTAATTAATTGACACTCCACCTCACTTTTTTTTTTTTTTTTAATATTTTTTATTTATGCATTTGACAGAGAGAGACACAGCGAGAGAGGGAACACAAGCAGGGGAGTGGGAGAGGGAGAAGCAGGCCTCCCGCCAAGCAGGGAGCTTGATTCGGGGCTTGATCCCAGGACCCTGGGATCATGACCTGAGCTGAAGGCAGATGCTTAACAGACTGGGCCACCCAGGTGTCCCAGGTACACACTCTTTAACACCATCCTTGTCATCAGACCTGTCTGAAAAACTGGGATAATGTTTCCTCAAAACTATTGTGCTTTAAGGCAGTACTAATAGCTTTAGGAATATTTGATTCAAGAATGTGACAACCTGGGGCACCTGGGTGGCTCAGTTGGTTAAGTGACTGACTACCTTTGTCTCAGGTCATGATCCCAGGGTCCTGGAATCGAGCCCCGCTCTGGGCTCCCTGCTCAGTGGGGAGCCTGCTTCTCCTTCTGCCTCTCCTCCTGCTTGTGCTCTGTCAAATAAATAAATAAAATCTTTAAAAAAAAAAAAAAAAAGAATGTGACAAACTAACCACCTATAATCACCCAAACATACAAATAAACTTGAAAGTGACAAGACACTCTAACTAATGCAGTATTATCTAGTAACTCAACTACCTCTAGAAAGGAAGAATTTGAACTATATTCTAATCATAGCTATAAAATTAAATCAGATTAAATCGATGAATTAAAAATTTTTTAAGGATAAATTCTAAAACTGTATATTTGCAATATGGCAATCAAATTAGTGGAAAAATAGACATCTGCTGATGTTAAGAAACATTCGCAATAACTTTATTTGGACTCAGGTCTAAGTCTCAAAATAAATGAAGATTTAAAAGGTACTAATTCTGATTGACTGAATATTAGTAGGTACCATCTGTATGGTTGGGTGTTCCGTGTTGTGGGGAGGTGTACCACGTGAACTCTGGCTCACCCTCAACAAGTTTGAGTGCAAGATGCAGTTAGTACCTAGGTTTATATCCTGGTTCTACATCTTAAGTTAATAACTTTTCTGTTTTAGTTTCCTCATCTGCAAAATGAGGGTAAGAATAGTACCTACTTCATAGGATTGTTGTGAGAATTAAGTAAGTCAATATTTATAAAATATTAAGTGTCTGGTGCACAGTAAACATTTACATAGTAGATACTATGTGTTAGCTGTTAATGTTGTTAGTACACATGAAATAATTACAATAAAGAAAAGCACACATAATACGATACAAAACCTACAGAACATAGCATGGATAATTATTACTACATTGTTGAAGAAAATAAGAGATCCAATACGCTGAAGTTTGTGGGAAAGGTCTTGAGGAAGAGCTAGGACTGCTTACTGAAAAGACTGCAATAAAAGAGAAAAAAATGGAAAGAATTCTACCATAGTATAATAGCACAAACACAGACATACAGAATAGATATGGACTAAAAGAAAAGGAAGACTGGGTTGGCTGATGAAAATATTGGCTGGAAAGGTAGTTTAGGGCCAAATTATGCAGACTCTTTCATGCTGAAGTGATGAACTAGACTTGATTCAATGGGTAACAGGATTCTTTTAAGGATCTAACCGGAAAAATGGTATGAGAAGGTAACTCAGAAGATATCTGCCTGTATGGAATGAAAGGGTGTGAGAAGCACAGCTAAACAATAGAGAGATTTCTGTTTTTACCCCTAGGGATAGAGAAGGGAACTATTCATGTGTCAATATATTTCAATGATCTTATATATTTTTTAATATATTGTGCTGTTTCATAAAGCTGATGAGGACCAAATGAGATAACATGTGTGAAAGCACTTTACAGGCTAACACGTGCTTAAAAAGTGCTAATACCCCTACCATTATAGTTGTTATAAAAGAACTTTTTTTTTAATCTTTAAGAAGTACTACTTTAATAAAAAGGAATAATGGCAAAAGGTTCAGCTATCATGGAGCAACTGCCAGTATTTTTATAAAAGGAAAGAGGGACTGTTTCAATTTCTGTATAGCCAACAAAATTTTAAATATGTCACAATCAAAGGAAAAGTCAACCATCTCATGCCAGAAGCCACAGGGTAATTCCTTGTTCCATTACTAGTAAATGATTTCTCTGGCATGTACTTCTTACAGTTCTCTATAATATAAGCACAAAAGAGAGGCGTAGAGAAGCTGGCACTTTACAGTGAAACATGTGGCCAGTGACAAAGGACCAAGAATGAAAAGATCAGGACTATGTAGACTACGACTAAACCACAGAAAAATGTATATGGATCCATATACCTTACCACAGTCCTAGTATCACTGAAGAATGAGGATGGCTCCACCTGGATAGAGATGATATTCTACGCAGGTGACAAGACACTTCATTGACCTTCTCAATATACCTACAAAGATGAAACCCTGAACAGAGAACTTGCCCATTTGGATTGCTAAAAAAGTAATTTTAGTCAGTCAATACGTAATAATACTCAAGCTAGAGAGGTAGTATGTTATAATGGAGAGCCTAGGCTTTGAAACAGGAGACCTGAGTTCAAATTCTAACTCTATCACTTTCTAGTTGAACATTCTTGAACAATTCACTTACTAAGTATTCTTAAACCAAACTGAACTGTCTGAATCTCAGGCTTTCCAATTGGTAAAATGCACTAACCTTACAGTGTTTGGAATACCAAACCAAAATGTGAAAGCACTTTGTAAACATCTCTTTACAAATGGTAATTTACAAGAATGATAATTATCTTAAGGTCATAGGCCAGCATAGGATCCTGAAATCTGCTTACTTGTAACTTGATTACTCCTTCTGAGAGACATGAGAACTTCATAACTTCAATTTTTTAGCTATACTATTTGGATTCTGCATTGCTTAGGATGCACAAAGTTGAAGTATCCCTCCTGGGGGTCAGAGGTCAAACACCAGATCTATTACCGTAGAGAGTAGGGGGAAAAAAAAAAAGCAAGCCTCACAGGAATCACAAAGATGATTTGTGATCATGGTCACAATTCCAAGTCTTTGGGAAATTCTGTGATTAGTCTTGGGAGATTAAATCTTATATATGAAGTTATCAGAGAATGGTAGATCAATGATAAATAAATTAGGGGGGAACGACTTTGATTTTGCCCAAACTCTGTAATCTTAGACTGTGGGATAAGGATGCAGACAGTCAAGCTCCTAATGAAAAGGGAGAAGATCTTACTAATGGATATATTCCTTTCCCTATTGAGAGGAATACTTGTCAGTGGAGGAAGATGGCAGCAGGAAATCAGTAGTCTAACAAATAAGGTATCAATAACTACCAGAATATTCTATTCTAAATGGCTAACAACCTCTTGGAAGAACTATGAATTCAAATTCATATATCCACTTGGAAGAACTATGAATTCAAATTCAAATATCCACAATTATTGAAGAACTTCTTGTTGATTTTTTTTTTTTAGGTGATACCAACAAACTTTTAACACTTCATGAAGTAGGCAGTCTCCTTTCAGAGAACTGCCCAGAATTTCTATTTAGAATCAATCACTGCCCAAATCAGTAGCAAAACAAATTCTGATTCATTAGATTCTGTCACTAGTAAACTGGAGCCCTGAAAACTGACAAAAAGAAGTAGAGCAAACACTTACCAACTTGTGAAGTAAGTCATCTTTCTTATTGTACTGAGAAAAAATCCAACTTTTGATGGTTTCAGCCACTTTTAACAGGATGCCTTGCTGAAGGAGATGAATGACATTGTATAGGATTTATTAAATCACACCCAAACAGCAGAAAAAGTCCAAATAACTTACTTCTAATTAAGAAGAAAAAATTCAGAATTTTTATTAGAAAAAGGGAGAAAAAAATCACCTAGGTTATATCCTTTGTCAATATGTTCAGGCTCCTTAATAATTCCCAGATTTACTTGCACATCAGAATCACCTGGAAATTTTATTTAGAAATATTCTTGGGACCTCAATCTATAGGTTTAGATTAAGTTAAAATTAAGTTTTGAATGAGACCTGAAAGCAGATTTTTTAAAGAGCACTCAGAAGAATTCTTAATCTCAGGAAACAAACTGAGGGTTGCTGGAGTGGTGGAGGGTGGGAGGGATGGTGATGGACACTGGGGGATGGACACTGGGGAGGGTCTGTGCTATGGTGAGCGCTGTGAATTGTGCAAGACTGTTGAATCACAGATCTGTACCTCTGAAACAAATAATGCAATATATGTTAAGAAAAAAAAAAAAGAAGAAGAAGAAGATAGCAGGAGGGGAAGAATGAAGGGGGGGAAATCGGAGGGGGAGACGAACCATGAGAGACTATGGACTCTGAGAAACAAACTAAGGGTTTTAGGGGGGAGGCGGGCTGGGGGGATGGGTTAGCCCAGTGATGGGTATTAAGGAGGGCACGACTGCATGGAGCACTGGGTGTTATATGCAAACAATGAATCATGGAACACTACATAAAAAAATAAATTAATTAATTTTTTTAAAAAATAAAAGAGCACTCAGAAGTTATCCTAATGCAGCCCATTTACTGCGTACACTATATACTAGCTATATCAAGATGATGATAGTATGTGTTTCAAAATGAAAACCAGGGGTGCCTGGGTGGCTTAGCTGTTAAGCATCTGCCTTCGGCTCAGGTCATGATCCCAGGGTCCTGGGACTGAGCCCCACGTCGGGCTCCCTGCTCAGTGGGAAGCCTGTTTCTCCCTCTCTCACTCCCCCTGCTTGTGTTCCCTCTCTTACTGTGTCTCTCTCTCTGTCAAAAAAATAAATAAATAAAATCTTTAAAAAATAAAATAAATGAAAACCATAGGATGCTCCAAGTTCTCAAATACTAAGAACATTTCATTCCACAATGCTAAGGCAGAGAGACATTTTAATCAATTTTAGAAAAAGTGTCTCATATTGAAATAAAAGTTGTATTACTGAATCAACCAAAAATTAAAATTACCTTAATGTTAATAGCCCATTTCCATGCTAGTAAATGGAGTTTATATTCATTGAGTGGTTACTATATCCCAGGTACTGAAAAAGGGTCATAGGAACAAAGATGAATACACATAACTGCTGTTTTCAAGAACTTAGTATAGAAGAGATGGTATAAATAATTACAAAACAAAGTAAAGTCTGGGAAAGTGTGGGAAAAAAGGTCAAGAGGTGCTAACACTGAAGCTGTGCCCTAACAGATGAGCAGGAATTTAACAAAGGCGGGAAGAACATTCTGGGCAAAAGAACAGGACGAAGAAAGGGCACAGCCATGGAAGCACGTCACGGGCATGGTGGCAGAGCCTGGGACAGGCTAAGACCCAAGGAAAGAAGGGAACAGTAATGATCACTGAGAGCAGTTTTAAAGGACTTTGGTCTTAAATGCCTTAATAGTTTAGACTTTATCCTGTAGGCTGTGAGGAGCCACCAAAGATTTTTAAGCAAGGAAATGAAACAATAAAAATCAGCATTTAAGAAAAATAACTGGCTACAGTGTAGAGGCAATACTAGCAGGAAATGACTGTAGCCAAGAAGCCTGATTAGGAGGATATTTAATAGTCTAGCTAAATAATGACAAAGGCCTCAAGTAGGGTAGCAAAAAATGGTAATGGATGAGGGTTGGATTTTAGAGACATAAGAAGTTCACTTGATATATCATTTAGTGACCAAATTAATGTGCGAGCCATAGGAAATCTTAAGATAACTGAGAGTGGTAATTTGGGAATATGGAAAGAATATTTTATTTGTTTTATACATATGAATCTGAGTTTCCTGGGGCACAGGCCATGTGAAATGTTTAAGCAACGTCCAGAACTCAGTGAAGATGGAGAATACACACAAGTAGCCAATGAGGGCAAGAAAGTAGATGAGATCACTCATAAAAACAGACCAAGAGAGAAGAGGCCTGATGTTAAAACTTTATGGAAGGAACATTTAAGAATAATCACAGGAGGGCACCTGGGTGGCTCAGTCGTTAAGCGTCTGCCTTCGGCTCAGGTCACGATCCCAGAGTCCTGGGATCAAGCCCCGCATCGGGCTCCATGCTTGGCAGGAAGCCTGCTTCTCCCTCTCCCCCTCCCCCTGCTTGTGTTCCCTCTCTCACTGTGTCTCTCTCTGTCAAATAAATAAAATAAAATCTTAAAAAAAAAAAAAAAAGAATAATCACAGGAAAAGAAACTAGAAAAATATACAGAGAATGAATATTGATGGTGAGAATACCAGTAAGAGTACTCAGTAAGTACTCACAAGAACATTAAAAAATGGTGATGAAGGCTAATGACAGTTTCATCACGATCTCTTATTATACAAAAACTTTGCTTTCCAAAGAAAATAACTGGTACTTTACTGCTTGAACAGCACTTTGGGGGCGATTCTAAAAATATATCCCCTGAGAAGGAACTAAATAATACAACAAATCTTTCTAAAATTCAGCTGTCCCGGATTTAGAAAAACTCCATTTTAGAAAAATATAGCTCATACAGTTGAAATAATATGAAAACTAAAAGAACTTTCTAGACGTGTGGTAATTTTGAAAAACATTTTCTGGCTATTTCTCAATTTCTGAGGACCAGTAAATCTTAAACTCTCATTTTATTTATTTATAAATTAATAACACTTCTATATGTAAAAATACATATCATAAATGAAAAGGATTAAATACCTTTAAAACCCAAGTTTGAACAACAAAAAAAGGCCAATGCCCATATCCCGCCTAAGACTATCCCTTGGCCCATTCTTTGTCTTTTGTTGCCAAGTAATCTCAAATCCAAGTTTTAATCTATAAATAACCTATTAGCCATATCGTTCAGTTTTGCTTTCAAAACTCTTCCCAGGAACATTCACATTTGAAAGGGGCAGAGAGAATAAAGAGTTTAAGTCCAGAGGACTAGCAAACTGGTTCTGATCCATGTAAGCTCTAACTCTCTAATTCCTACCCTGTAAGTATCAGTCAAAAAAACATTTCTCTGGTATCTATTCTACTCTTGCAAATGGGCCCAGCTTGGTTACCTCACATTTTAGGGGTTTTTCTAAGAAAAGGAGAAAAGAGACTTCCCTCTCTATCACCACAGAGTAAACAACTAATTGAAAACTTTAAAAGCCTCCTCGAAAAAATAATGATGTCTTGTATATAATAAAACACTGATTAAACTAGAATGCTCAAGAAATGAAGTAATCTGGTTTATTTTTTCTATTAAATTAGAATTCCTTTCGTTAAAACTGAAATATTTTTTTTTATTTTATTAAATATGGCTAATAGAACATAAATGAATCTAGTAAATACGTTTTACAGAACATAATTAGTGGAGATTCTTCCAGTATCTCAGCCTTGCAATGTTGTAATCAACTGAAATATTTATTGCATAAGAGGATACTGCCTAGATATAAAGGGCATCACAAACTGAGGTAAATATACCCACTCCATCACATATCCTTGAAATTGCTCATGAAATATGTTATCAGTTTGCTTTCTTATAACTTGTGCTCTCTTTTAAAAAATATGCAAAGAAAAAAATTCTAATTAATATAAAAGTCCTAATGGTTGAGTTCTCATTAAGGTTTTAGTATATTTTTCTGGTTCCCTCCAAACAACTTCAATATTTTAAGAAATAATATATTTTAATCCTCAACCATATTAATTAATTTCCATTCATTATAGAAATTACTACGACAGTCCAAAACAGTAAGGACTTATATTTATCTAAACAGTTTTGTACTACTGATGAAATAAAAAATAAAGTCTTATCAGAGTCAGAAAGGACATGGAGGTGCTTATAAGGTTTTTTGTTTTTGTTTTTTTCACAAGGGTAAGGGTTAAGGCAGTTTAAATATCAGTGAGGTGAAGAACAAAAGATTAAACATAGAGAATGAACATGCTTTCTTACTTTTGTCAGGGCTCTTGCAGGATGCTTTTGTTGTCTCTCTGTCACTGTGCTTTTTTCTGGTTTTGGTGACAGAGAAGAGCATATTTCAAAGTCTGTGTGTCCCAGATCCTGTAAGTACTGGTAAAGTGGAGAATTCTGAAAGAGACATATAAAATAAAGCAAATTTCAATATCATTACTATTTCAAAAATTTTAGAGGCCGATCCAACACCAAACTTCACTATCATGACCAGTATACACAAATTCTTTAAGGCTTCATCTATTAAAAAGTGAATTATCTGTCACAATGTTATCTAACATTAAAAAAAACCCTAAAAACAAACTACAAACAATTCAACAGAGGGACCCAAAAAAGGAAAAACTCTAAACACAGATTTTTCTGAGTGGGTACCAGCAAGAAAAAATGAATTTAGGAATATAAATAGATTTGTTAAGCAATTTCTTTGCCCAAATATTTGTAGTATTAGAGTAGATTGCTTCAAAATAGCCAAGCCTGGCTATAGATAGCTCGTAAGAGGGCCTACAGTGGAAAGCAGTTATTACTTGAAGCCAAGAATTAAGCAATGATTATATACTGCACTAATTATAATTTTATCATACCATCATATTCATTAATTCATTCAAGCACAAATATGTATTATCTACCACACACCCAGCACTGTAAACAAACTTAAAACTCCAAGAAAGTTACCTAAAATAAGCTGTATCTTACATACAACCATATGGCAAACGAGACTCTGTGGCTAATAAAAGCATTAGAACATGGTGGTTAAGAACACAAACTCTGGGGCCAGACTATAGGTTCAAATCCCAACTGTGCCTCTTACTGGCTAAGTATCCTATGACAGTTTATAATCCTGTGTTTCAGCTGTCTCATCTTAAAATAGGAATAATAATAAGACCTAGTTCATAGGGCTCTTATATGGACTAAATATTTACAAGCACTTAGAACAGTAACTGGCCCATAGTAATCACTCAATTTACACTTCAACTTTAGATAAGCCAGGTGAAAGCGCACAGGTTTTGGAACAGACCAAAAAAACCCCCAAAAACAAACAAACAAACAAACAAACAACAAAACAAACTCCAATCCCATCAGATACATAAGCATCACTGTTACATGAAAACCTATGGGACAAATTTCTGGATAAACAGCAAGCTTTAGTTTTAACTTTCAGCCTTCTCTAAAGCACAAAGCTGGTAACATGTTTAAAAATAAACCTTGACTCCATTCAACAAAAATATTTAATACTTAATTTAAAAAAGACCTTATGTTAGGTAGTCGAGATACAATAACAACCACCATCAAAACAATAGTATCAGCAACACAACTAACATAGTACCATGTGGCAAAAGCTTAACTAGCATCCTACTTGCACCATTTCACTTAAGGTTCACAACAAACTCTAAAAAAAGTATTATGATCATTGCTATCATTGTTATTGTTAATTCCCATTTCATAGAAGAGGAAACAGATTCACTCAGATACAGAAAGCAGGACAAGTCTGACTCCAAAGCCAACACTCCGAAATATTATATTATACTATCTAAAGTAACAAACAGTCCCTCCTGTGTCTAGAGAGGAAGACACCAGGGAAACTTCCTTATAGTTTAAAACAGAAACATCAAGCAAATCAATAATTACAGGATTGTATTGGATGCTATGGAAACAGAGGACAGGCAGTTAAATTAGACCAGTATTTTTAGGGAATATATCCCTGAGTTTGGGAAAATGAGGAACAGTGGGAATTTGCTTATACTGGTAGCAATTTGCTGGGTATCAATCTGAGAGAATAAAAGATACATAAAATGCCTCCTTTTAAAGCTATGTTTAATGCTCTTTTGGGAAAAAGAGGCAAAAGATTATAATAAAAGGAGGAATATGTTTCTTATCTCTCTATCAGACTTAAATCTCTGTTGGCACAAATGGTTAATTTTTGTATCACCCATAATGTATCTTCAAATACTACCTTGAATTACTCAAGTATTTCCAAAATGAATTGTGAACTCCTCCCTGCTCTGTCCCCAGAGTGGCAAAAGAACAAGAATGCTTGTTCGGTTGGGGCGACCTTTTGAAAAGTTTACACACTTAAAAAAAAAAAAAACAACAACACAAAGCTTGTTTTTAAGGCAGTAGAACCCTTTCTTCAATGAACTCCCATGGGGAAGAACAATAAATACGATGGATCAAAGTGGAGTTACTCTAATTCCAGGGTTGTCAAAGTTTTTCTGTAAAAGGCCAGACAGTAAATATTTCACACTTTGCAGGCCATATAGTCTCTCTCATAACTAATCAATCCTGCTGCTGTACTGCAAAAGCAGCTACAACAATACATAAACCAATGAGTGTGGTTATGCTCCAGTAAATATTTATGGAAATACTGAACTTCTTATAATTTCCATGTGTCACAAAATACCATTCTTTTGATATTTTCCCCAACCATTTAAAAACGTAAAGTCTACTCTGTGTTCACCAGTCACAGAAAAATAGGTGGGGAACAGAGGACAAACCTGGCCCAACAGCTAGTCTGCTGACTCCTGTTCTAATTAAATGCTCAGTCAATATATTGAGGCATATTCTTGATTGCTACCTGTTCCCTGGCAAGAGGCTTCATGGGTGGGGATGGGATCAAACTTCTTTTCATTCAAATTCTAGTACCTTTCTTACTACACACTTAACTGATGCTGTGTCAGCACTGACCCCAAAGTCCCTTCCTTTTCCAGTTTATGTCACAGCTCACAAAATAACAAAATGGATTATGTGTAACATACTTGTAAACGTGATTAAACAGAAGAGAAACAATGAATACTTTGTTCTCCATGTTCTGCACATCAACTAAGAGCATACATATACATACTCAGTTGGAAACACCATTAGCTGGAACACCTACTATTTGACATTTTGCAAAAACAGCAGCATTAATCATTTGCCTTGAATAATACCAATAATGTCCAATGGTGTCATTTGATATAGTAATTTTGTCAGTACCTTATTCTGCCTTTTCTACAAATGCTAAAACTTTTCATTAACTTTTTGGTTGGTTTCACAACGTTCTGGTCAAAGGTGTGACATCCATCTATTTGAGCTATGCAACTATGAATGATGCTTTAGTAGTTCTGATTTCTTCCCCATCTCTAGTGACAGAATTCATCACTTTCACCCTGGAATGCACTGTTTTACAGTTCTGGAAAATTCTGGCTTGCCAAGGTTATCACTGTGCCTTGTTTCATGGCTTTACATAACTAAGTATTTGACAAAATTTCAGAATAATCTCTGGCGACTAGAGATGAAGGTATTGCAGATCTGATAGAATGTAATTCCAGTCACCATCGTATTTCATATTTGAACTTTCCTCTTTTGGACTGCTACTACAAATCATTCCACTTTCTAACACATATAAACTCAGACTGTATGAACTCTAAAGCTCTTATTCATTATGACAGTATTCTGAGTTGTAGCATTTATAATACTGTTTTATTTCTATTTCTATGCTTCAATCACTTTTGAGCCAAAATAAAATTTAAAATGTAACCAATGATAACACACAAATGAAAAACAAAAATCCCTTGGTTAACGAACTGAACATTAGCCAAGATGAACTGACTGAAATAGACCTCGTAGCACATGGGCAGTTTTTTTAAGAGTGCAAAGGGATTTTTGGTAAAATTATTATTTTATTAATTAAAAAAATGTTTGGGGGCTAAGATTACTATCTCATTTTTTCTCTGAAACTGCCAAATAACCTGTGTATTATTTGACAGATCTCAGAAAACCACATCATGACTACTGGTTCACAGATTTTTTGGGTCTTAAAAGCTGTTTAAGGTTTTAAAAATTATTGAGAGCCCCAAAGAGTTTTTGTGGATGTCTAACAAGATTTATCATATTAGAAATTTAAAAAATTTAAAATACTTATTAATTTACTTAAAAATAACAATAAACCCATTCCAAAATGAAAAAAAAAAAAAGTATTGAGCAAAGTGGATTATTTAACATTTTTTGCAACTCTCCTTATTATCTGGCTTAATAGGAGATAGCCGGATTCTTATATGCTTCTTCATTCAATGTGTTGCAATTTATTGTTCTGGATGAAGTATATAAAGAAAATCAAGCTTTGGGGTGCCTGGGTGGCTCAGTCGGTTAAACATCTGCCTTCGGCTCAGGTCATGATCTCAGGGTCCTGGGACGGAATCCCATATCGGGCTCCTTGCTCAGCAGGGAGCCTGCTTCTCCCTCTCCCTCTGCCTGCCGCTCCCCTTGCTTGTGCTTTCTCTCTGTCAAATAAATAAAATCTTTGAAGAAAAAGAAGAAAAGAAAATCAAGCCTTAAACAGGTAAGTAGTTGGGGCGCCAGGGTAGCTCAGTTGGTTAAGCATCTGACTCTTGCAAACCCTGCCCTGGGTTTCAAGCCCAGCGTGGAGCTTACTTAAAATACACAAACAAACAAACAAACAAAGATATGTGGTTGGAAAGGGAGTATTTTATTTTATTTTTTAAAAGATTTTATTTGAGACAGAGAGAGAGATAAAGCACAAGTGGAGGAGGATCAGAGAGAGAGGGAGAGGCAGACTCTCTGCTGAGCAGAGAGCCTGATATGGGGCTCGATCCCAGGACCCTGAGATCATGACCTAAGCTGAAGGCAGACGCTTAACCGACTGAGCCACCTGGCACCCCGGAAAGGGAATATTTTAATAGTCTTTCCTGATAACTGCATTAACAAAGAATAGCTATAACAAAACTCAACAAGTGATAGTTCTTTTTTTTTTTTAAAGATATTATTTATTTATTTGACACAGAAAGATAGATAGCTAGAGAGGGAACACAAGCAGGGGGAGTGGGAGAGGGAAACGGCAGGCTCCTGACCGAGCAGGGAGCCCGATGCGGGGCTCGATCCCAGGACCCCGGGATCATGACCCAAGCTGAAGGCAGATGCTTAACGAGCCACCCAGGCACCCCTCAACAAGTGATAGTTCTGAAAAAGTTAATTTTAATGTGGGATATAAAACCATATTGATGAGTTTTTCATACTCTGTACACGAATGAGAGTGAAAAAGGCAAATGTGTTAATATTAAAACATGATCGCCCACAGCAAGATGAAGCTCCACACTGCAACCGCCCTAACCACTCTATTTATAGGATTGGGGTTGTTATGTTTATAAACAAATACACTGAAATTTCTATGTTTCATATAGTGAATATTATTATAGGTTGATGGCAACCTCAGAAGGGACTTTTTTTGTGGAGGGTAAGGCAGAGTAGGTGATGATAGGTAATTTTCTGTTATAACTTTTTTTCCTTAGTTCAAGCAAAATAGAACCACAATGTTTCAGTTAAGTTGTTTTCTTGAAAAGAAATTATTAGCACTGGACTCAAACTATAATTTTGTAGTATTGGAGAATGTTACTGTTGCCAAAAGAAACATGAGAAACCTCAGACACAGCATGTGGGAGCTTCTCCTCAGGAAATCCTTGTGGTTCACTATTCCTGTAAATTTTAGCTGACAGAAAACACACATCATAGCACCAGAAAGAATTTTGCTAAATGAAAGACAGCCAAGAGTCTTTGGTTGTGCTGAAATTTTTCTGATGGCTTAAACATATTTTTGTAAGAAAAATAAACAAAAACAGACAGGAAACCCCAACATTTTTGCTGAACAAGCACTTCAAGAAAATGACTCATTTAAGTCCAAGACTACCTGCACTTCATGCCCACCCACCCATTAAAGATAACGGATCCCACACCAATGGACATATAAAGCTTGAAACACTCATTTAATGCACTGATTGCTTTCTGCAGGATTTGTGGTGCATTCTATAGAAGTGCCAGTACCATATTGCTGGTTTGCATTTAAAAAGGAAGATAAACTGGTGCCAAAACTGAGGTGATGGGTAAAATACTTTCATCATTGTTCTCTCTTCTAAGCAGACTTAGTTACTTTTTTCTTTTAACAGAGAGAAAGAGTGTGCACATGCGTGGGGCAGGGACAGAGGGAGAGGGAGAGAGAATCTTAAGCAGGCTCCACACTCCATGTCAGCACAGAGCCTGACATGGGGCTTGATCCACAACCCTGAGATCATGACCCGAGCTGAAATCAGGAGTCAGATGCTTAATCGACTGAGCCACTCAGGTGTCCCTCTTCTAAACTGCTTTAAACCTGACAGAGAAAACAAGTTGTAACCTTCCAGGTTCTAGGCCAGAGAGGGAACAGGCAACATGACAACATGGCAGAATTAGGCAACTCATTCAATAATAAATACTGATTGAACATCTTCTACGTGCCAGGCAATATCTAGGCACAGGGAAGAAAACAAAACAGGTGAGGTCCTCACTAAAAAGTTTCATTGTATGATTCTTCTGATAGGACCATTGCTTTCAACTACCAAGGAAAATACTGAGTGTTCTGATACTTTCCAGGTAGGCTGCTATGTTTCAGGAAAATCCTCTCTTGGTCCCAGCTTCCTTAAGTACAAAATAAGGATGCTATGGGTTTCTTAAACTTGTTCAAGTGGTAAAACAAAACTCATGATGTTCTCTGAGAAACAAGATAAAAAAGTGGTATGCTAAAATATTATAATTTTGTGCTAAATCAAATGCCATCTTATCCTATGCAATCAGTCAGTCCCAAAATACAGAAGTTCTACATATCAAATTACCCAGTTTCTTCAACAAATAAGCAATATAATAAAGGCAGAGGAAGTGGAGAAAACCACTTAAGACTAAAGGGACATATCACCCAAATGTGATGTATGGGTTTTGTTTAGATCCTGGTTTGAACAATTATAAGAAGACATTTCTTAGATACTCGAAATCCAAATGCAGACTAGGTATTAGGTGATACTATAATCGAACTAACGTGAGTTTGTTTCTCGGTGAGTCACAGAAAGAAACTACACCAGGTGAGCTGTCACACAAAGGAAACTTTATTTGCAGCAAATAAGTAGAGCAGGGGAAAAACTTCTAAAGCCTGACTCTCCAAGCAGGGCGAATGGGTTTCTTTTATTTAGGATTAGAATGAATACTTAGATAGGGGTGCCTTGCCACCACTAAAGACAGGCATAAGGTGGCACATGTGTCTTAAGGAAACATGACTATAGGGGCACCTGGGTGGCTCCGCCGGTTAAGCGTCTACCTTTGGATTGGGTCATGATCCCAGGGTCCTGGGATCGAGCCCCACATGGGGCTCCCTGCTCAACAGGGAGCCTGATTCTCCCTCTCCCTCTGCCTGCCACTCCCCTGCAAGTGCTCTCTCTCCCTGTGAAATAAATAAATAAAATCTTAAAAAAAAAAAAAAGGACACACGCCTATATATATCATATGTTCTATAAATGAGGCTTGTGCTCCTTCCTGGGTGGAGGTTTTATTAGAATGAGGTAAAGGTAATTGTTCGTCACTCTAAGGGTCATTCCATCCATGGTCCAACTGTGTAGGTGCAAGTTGGGAGTTAAATTCAAACCAGTCTGGGTGGTCTGGGCTGGATGGAATTGTCTGTCCAGGCAGTCCTTACAGCTTGAGGGGTAGTTTCAGTTTATATCAGGGGATGCTATGCCCCTCAGGTCTTTTGCCTGACCCTTGTAAGAGATAAGCTGGAAAGAAGAGCTTAAGGAAAAATGTGGGACAAAGGTCAGTGGGTAGAAGCAGGTGAGTAGGTCAGGTCTTAGGGTCTAGCTGGTGACAATATTAGGGAATTATTACTAATATTATTAAATAATTATATGGGAGTTAGCATTTAAAAAAAAAGAGAGAGCATACTGATCTGTTAGAGATGCATACGGAAGTACTTAAAGGTGAAGTTAGGTAATGTCTGGGATCGTCTTTGAAATAGTCCAAGAAAAAAGGTGGGGGTGGGAGAGGAACAGAGCAGTTTGGCAAAATGTTAACACCTGCTCTAGCTGAAGCTGGGTGATGGGTGCATGGAACTTTCACTGTATTCTTTTTTTTTTTTAAGATTTTACTTATTTATTTGACAGAGAGAGAGAGAGACAGCAAGAGAGGAAACACAAGCAGGGGGAGTGGGAGAGGGAGAAGAAGGCTTCCCACTGACCAGGAAGCCTGACGTGGGGCTCGATCCCAGAGCCCTGGGATCATGACCAGAGCCAAAGGCAGACACTTAACAACTGAGCCACCCAGGCGCCCCATTCTTTCTTTTTATGTATAATTTTAAAAGTCCATTGTTAGTTTAAAAAAATCAGATGCCAGTTAAAAGATCTGTATGCTAGGTCGCCTGGGTGGCTCATTTGTTAAGCGTCTGTCTTCGGCTCAGGTCACGGTCCCAGGGTCCTGGGATCGAGCCCCACATTGGGCTCCCTGCTAGGCGGGGAGCCTGCGTCTCCCTCTCCCACTCTCCTGCTTGTGTTCCCTCTCTCGCTTTGTCTGTGTCAAATAAATAAATAAAATCTTTAAAAAAAAATCTGTATGCAGTTAACTATAGAACACTTATGAAAGAAATTGAAGAAGCACAAAGAAATGGAAAAACATTCCATGCTCATGGATTGGAGGAACAAATATTGTTAAAATGTCTATACTACCCAAAGCAATCTACACATTCAATGCAATCTCAATCAAAAATAACACTAGCATTTTTCACAGAACTAGAACAAATAATCCTAAAATTTGTATGGAACCAGAAAAGACCCCATAGAGCCAAAGTAATGTTGAAAAAGCAAAGCAAAGCGGGAGGCATCACAATCCCAGACTTCAAGCTCTATTACAAAGCTGTAATCATCAAGACAGTATGGTACCAGCACAAAAACAGACACATAGATCAATGGAACAGAATAGAGAACCCAGAAATGGGCCCATAACTATATGGTCAACTAATCTTCGACAAAGGAGGAAAGAACATCCAATGGAAAAAATACAGCGCCTTCAACAAATGGTATTGGGAACACTGGACAGCGAAATGCAGAAGAATGAAACTGGACCACTTTCTTACACCATACACAAAAATAAGTTCAAAATGGATGAAAGACCTAAATATAAGACACAAAACCATCAAAATCCTAAGGGAGAACACAGGCAGCAACCTGTCTGACCTTGGCCGTAGTAACTTCTTTCTAGATACGTCTCTGGAGGCAAGGGAAACAAAAGCAAAAATGAACTACTGGGACCTCATCAAGACAAAAAACTTCTGCACAGCAAAGGAAACAATCAATAAAACTAAAAGGCAACCAACAGAATGGGAGAAGATATTTGCAAATGACCTAGTGGACAAAGGGTTAGTATCCAGAATCTATAAAGAACTCATCACACCCAAAAAATAAGTAATCCAGTTAAGAAATGGGCAGAAGACATGAAAAGACATTTCTCTAAAGAAGACATACAAATGGCTAGCAGACACATGAAAAAAAGCTGAATATTACTCATCATCGGGGAAATACAAATCAAAACCACAATGAGATATCATCTCACACTGGTCAGAATGGCTCAAATTAACAACTCAGGAAACAACAGATATTAGTGAGGATGCAGAGGAAGGGGAACCCTTTTGCACTGCTGGTGGGAATGTAAGCTGGTGCAGCCACCCTGGAAAACAGCATGGAGGTTCCTCAGGGTTAAAATAGAACTACCCTATGACCCAGCAATTGCACTACTAAGTGTTTATCCAAAGGATACAAAAATGCTGATTCGAAGGGGCACATGCACCCCAATGTTTATAGCAGTGCTGTCAACAACAGCCAAATTATGGAAAAAGCCCAACTGTCCACTGACTGATGAATGGATGAACAAGATGTGGTATATATATAAAATGGAATATTACTCAGCCATCAAAAAGAATGAAATCTTGTCACATGCAGTGACATGGATGGAACTAGAGGGTATTATGCTAAGGAAAATCAGTCAGTCAGAGAAAGACAAATACCGTAAGATTTCACTCATATGTGGAATCTAGGAAACAAAACAGATGAACATAGGGGAAGGGAAGGAAAAATAAAATAAGAAAAAAACAGAGAAGGAGGCAAACTATTAGTGACTTTTAATTATAGAGGACAAACTGAAGGTTGCTGGAGGGGAGATGTGTGGGGGGATGGGCTAAATTTGCGATGAGCACTGTGTGTTACATGTAAGTGATGAATCACTAAATACTGAAACCAATACTACACTATATGTCAACTAACTTGAATTTAAATAAATAAATAAGCAATCAGATGTCAGGTTTTCCTAGAATCTGGTATAAAAGATTTAAGAAAATAACATGGCAGAAAAATGTAAAATTGAGAAAATTCAACTTATTATTTTAATCTGGGGAAAAGATAAACTTATTAAATTTTAGAACAGAACATCCACGTCTTTTCAAAGTTCCATATAATGGTAGCAGAACTTCTAATATCTACTGAAAGAGAATATAATAAAAAGCAAATGTTAATTTAGCTGTATCTTTAAATGAAACCATACCAGCACCAACTAATATACTGTAACATTATGCACATGATAATTTATGTATTCATTAAAAGTATTCATATACTATTGGGCAAATATTTGGATTAGCAAATTTTCTGCAACAATGCCCAGGTCACTCAATACTACCACCAAGGATAAACACCAAGGATATCAAATGTCAAAGGTATCCTCTAGCAATAAGATTTCAAGTTACCAGTCTCAGTGGAGGTACAAATAAATGACTAACTAATTCTCAATGTCAATCATTCATATTCACTCTCCACTGACTAATGAAAAGTCTGGGGAAAAAGCAAGTCTCAATTATGTGATTTTTGGAGCCATGTTTTAAAAACAGCATTAAGACAGTTAAATACAAAAAACAAAAACCAAAACCAAACAGTATGTTCCTACAGAGCAGAAGTCCTCAAAGTAGATTTTGCCCCCATCCTCCAACTCCAATGTCTTCAGACACTTTTGGCTGTTGTAACTCGGGAGGGGTGGAATGTTACTGGCATAGAGTAGGCAGAGGTCAGGGATGCTATGTAACATCCTGCAATACAAAGGAGAAGCCCCACAGAGAGTTATCCAGTTCAATAGTGCTGAGGTTGAGAAACCTCGTTTTGGAGCATAAGAAATCAGATTGAAAAAATTCACAAGAAATAAGTAGCCCAGCAGGTTTTCCCTTACTTCTTATTTTGGGAGAATGATAGATTAAAAAAGCAAAAGCCAAAATGAGAAATTAGCTATTTTTCCATGACTTGTAATCTAAAATTCAACAGGCATTCTAAGAGTGAAATGAGTTATCTTCAAAATAACTGCATCCAAATTTATGCATTAAAATTTTAACCAGCCATCAAGAGAAGAGTGATTTCCTTTGGTTACAGGCACATCTCTGTCAATGCTATAGGCTCACAACCAAGCCTGCGTCAGGCTAAGAAACAGCCCACAGAACCCTAGATGCTCTTTTCACACTAACTCTGCTGCACCCTATGGACTCTCCTTCTCTTTCCCAGAAGGGGCGGTTCACAGAGCTGTACACTCTTAGAAAAGCACTTTATAGTCTATAGTAACTATTGGCCAAATTCTGAATCTGGTTTCTCACTGCTCTGTCTTCTAGATGTCATTGACTGAGTGCTAACAGCATTCCACTGGAAAAATCATTTAGCTAGAAAAGGGAAACAAATGGCAATCCTCATTTGTTCATTTATCATTAATCAAATATTTATTGAGCACCTACTGTATGTCTGGTACTAAATTACAGGAATTTTCTGCCATTAACTTCTCTCCAGAAATATTCAAGAAAAAGTTAACTTTTTTTTTTTTTTTAGCTATAAAAGGAAATTAAGTTCAACTGCCCAACCTCACATAGTTTTGCGGGTTTTCTTTTTTTAGTTTTGTTATTTTTAAATGAAAAATTCAAATAACAAAAAAGATATAAAATGAAAAGTACCTTTATCCTACCCTTCACCCCTACTCCCTCTCCCAAAATGTAATCATCGTTCTTTAGTTTGTGAATACCTTCTCTCCAAATTTAGTACCCATTTATGCTTGAAAGTGGCTGGCAATGGAGGAGGCCAAGACGACTCCTACCTAGATTTCTGGTTCGGACAATTAGGTGATGCTCTTTACTGAAATATAAAATAGTGGCAGAACAGCAAGTCTGAAGAGAGAGCCTGTGAGATACTCAAACATGAATAACTTAGACCTAAAGTATCTGGAGATCAGGAAAGTGGCCTAGTTTGAATGCACAGATCTGAGCTTTTAGCAAATAGGTATGGTGGCAAACCCACAGGGTAACAGGTATAGAAACATAAAGAGGTGATGAGATCACCTAGAGATAATACAGAGAAGATAAGAGGGCCCTAAGAGAGGCCAATATTTTAGAAAAGCGTAGAGCCAAAGCTGGGAAATAGTAAGAGCAATAGTAAAGATAGTTAACATTTCTTGAGTTGCTTATATGGTAGGCATTAAGTTAAGGATGTTTTATATCTTATTTACTCCTAACAACAAACTCCTAAAGACAAATTATTATTACTCCTCCAATTTTAGAAGGAAATTAGGGCATATGGAAATTAAATAACTTGTTTAAGATCACCCAGCAGGAATGTAAAGGTAGCTGATGTTGAGTCCAAAGCCTATACCCTTAATAACACAAAATTCTCTTTGAGGAAAAAGGGTATCTAGAAGGAAGAACCAAGTCTTCTCTCATTTCTCTTTTTTTTTAAATTAAGCTCCATGCCTAACGTGGGGCTTGAACTCACGACCCTGAAATCAAGAGCTGCATGCTCTACCAACTGAGCCAGCCAGGTACGACTTATTGTTTCAAAATACTTGTTTTAGGGGCGCCTGGGTGGCTCAGTTGGTAGAGTAGCCTTCGGCTCAGTTCATGATACTGGAGTCCCAGGATCAAGTCCCACATTGGGCTCCCTGCTCAGCGGGGAGTCTGCTTCTCCCTCTGATCCTCCCCCTCTCATGCTCTCTGTCTCCCATTCTCTCTCTCAGATAAATAAATAAAATCTTAAAAAAAAAAAAATACTTGTTTTAGGGTGCCTGGGTGGCTCAGTCGGTTAAGCGTCTGTCTTCGGCTCGGGTCATGATCCCGGGGTCCTGGGATCGAGTCTCGCATCGGGCTCCTTGCTCTGTGGGGAGCCTGCTTCTCCCTCTCCTCCCCACTTGTGCTCTCTCTCACTATCTCTGCCTCTCTCTCTCAAATAAATAAATAAATTCTAAAAAAAAAAATTAAAATACTTGTTTTAATACTCAGGTATGGTAAGGCCAACAGATCAAGAGATGACTGCAATTGAAAAGACAGTTATATTCACAAATCTCAAAAGATGGGGGCCCGCCACACCCGGGGGGAGGACAGGACACGGTGGGCAGCACCAGGGTTGGTCAGGAGGGGAGAGAGGGAAAATTATGGACCAGAGCCTTTATTGTGGTTTCTTTGGGAAGGAAGGGGCAAGGCAAGGTAAGCAGGCTTAAGACTGGCTAGTTTAAATAATTTCAGCAGGCTCTGAAGCATAGGGGCTGTCCGTAGTGGGGTCTGGGATGACTAGGGCAGGTATATAGTGGCCAGGTGAGATGTATAATCTAGATGAATAGTTTGCTATCTCTTTGGAATTGGTTAATTCTGGTAGAGGCAGTCTCAGAGAGGCCCTGAGATGATAAATGCATCAGAATACAGAAAATAAAAGACATGGTTAACATACTCATATACCAGATTTTATATTCTGTAAGGTCCAAAATGCTGATCCTGCATGGTACAATTTTTAATTCAGTCATATTTTTTCCTATCTTCAGGTTGTCCTCATCTCAAATTATTCCTCTTTCACTGGTGGCTTTAAGTTTCATAGTACTATGGTCACTTGAACCTGAAAACACAAATCTGGGTTTTTTTTCCCCCTCTGTGAATATATTTTGGAGATTGGCAACTCCAAATCTTCATAGCATTGCTCTTATGATCTCTAGGCTGCATGATTTTTCTGTTTACTCATCCTTAAGAGAGTTCTATATTTATTAGCCTAGAGTTAACAAAGTAACAATTGGGAATAATTCAGGCAGAAACCAAAGGGAAATTTTCAGCTATAAATGCAAAGAAGAAAAATAATCAAAATAATCAACAGGAAATAGATTACCAATTTAGAAATCCAGTCGCCTAGGGTGACAGAGCCAATATGATCAAGATCACACAAACATAATTAAGCAAGTATTCCAGTGCTGCAGTTTCCCACAGGCTTTGGGGGCCATAAGTAGTGGGAGTCTGGAAATGGTCCTTGACCTGCTCTGTCAGCCCATTTCTTAGATTACAGCAGTGTTTACCTCTGGTTTGGAGATGTCAGTGGAGGCTGCCAATTCTTTTTGATACTACCGAGATGCACTTTTTTCTCACAAGAGAATATCAGTGTCAGTTCACATCTGTTTGGTTGATTTGCTCTCCACTAATTCCGCCCCCCAAAAAATAGCAGCCCCATTTACTGGTACCTATGTTGTGCCAGGCACATTTCTAAGCATTTTTATGTACTAACTCATTACATCTTTATAATAACTTTATGAGGCAGAGCTCATTTAAGATAAGAGGAAACTAAAGCATATAGACACCAAGTAACTTGACCAAGGTCATAGAAAGAGTAAATGATAGAGCCAGGATTCGAACATACAAGGGATCAACAGAGCCAAAGCTGTTATTTATTTCACTACAAACAATTTAGAGTAAATAAATTCATTAACTCAGTTTAATATAGTACTTTGCATAGTTTTTTTTTTTAATCAGAAACTGGACTTAATTTTAAAATTATCTAACAGATTAAGTTAGAAAATTCAATACAGCATAACTCTCCTGATAATATCTACATTTATTTCCAATCTTTTCTCTTCAGATGAGCTATAATTCATATGTATTTACCTCAGATTGCACAACCTTAAAACTGGCTGCAAAAAATCTTGGGACTATAAAAACAATAGTACTTGATTCTTACAAATTACTTTCAAGTCCAGCTCACTAGGTTTTTGAAACAACTCTTATGACACTAGAGAGAATATATGGCCAACATATGATAACACCGATTTCTTTAATTTACAATAAGACCGTATAATCCAATAAGAAAATATTAAAAACTGAAAATATGGGCAAAGGATAGAAAGAGGCAGTTCAAAGAAAAAAAAGTACAAATAGGTGAATACAAACAAAAACATGTTAGACTTTACCCTTGACTGAAGAAGTGCAAATTCAAACAAATACATAATTTTAATCTGGTAGTTGGCAACAGTTAAATTTATCATGTTTAGTGTTGGCAAGGGTATGAGGAAAAAGATACTTCATACTCTATTTAGTAAGAGTATATCTATAAAAATATAAATATATCCATTGGCCTAGCAATTCTACTAGCTATCTATTTTATGATATAATTATAAAAGAATGTTTAAATATACATATAATACTGACTACTATAGCCATTGAAGAACCCCATTTACATTATAAAAAAGTCAAATTATACTTTTCTATGTGTATTATGCATATATATTTGCATATACATATATGTGAATATAACACACTGAAAATGATCTGGAAGAAAACTGGTTACAGTGGTTACTTCTGGGAAGAAGAGAGGAACAGGGGAAGAAAGGAGGGTTAAAGGAGGGCTGATGCTTTCCCTGTATTATTTGACTTTTTTATAATGAGAATATATTCACGTGTTATTTGTACGGGAAAAGGTGCCCAGCATAAGGTCTGATATAAAAAGTGTTGAACTGTTAGTTTAGCAAATGAATAGAATGATCCTTTGTACTTTTCTATATCAAAATTAATGATCTAGTCAACATTACACAGTTCCATTATTTAAAATGTCACTACTATATGAAAGCCATACTATTAGGTCTGATAAAATGCTAACTATTGTCAGATGTCAGATCCCATTTGATCTCTGCAAGTCTATATTAAACACAAGAAGCAATAGGAAAAGGCAGTTAGCTACTAACAGAGGCGGTAGGAGACAGGAGGCATTGGCAGAGAAATTGTATAGTGGAGAAGTGACTTTGTTAATGAAGCCCTCAACTTACAATAAACCTGTGCTTACCTAGAAGCCTTTGTTTCCATCCCCTTGTTAACAGAATTCATCAAATTACTTATGGGTAACATTTCTTCAAAAATTTGTATCCATCTTTAATTTCTTCAGAAAAGAAAGTACTATAATGTAAGTTACATATTTTTAAAAGTTTCTGCCATGCCAAAGGAACCTCTAAAAGATCTTTTATTCAAAACAAAATCTTTAAGGAAAAAGATATCTATAACTAAGGGCATTTGATGGAGAATATTTGCCTGGAAATGACTATTAATTATTAGTGATTAAAAATATTTTAGGTCTTTTATCTTTGAATATAGTTTAAAGCTATAGGTCTAAATGTAATTATCAAGGATAGAACAGCAATTTTCTGGGGAAAATATGATGAAAAAGGAGCAATTCCTGTTGTCAATTGCTATGATTTCCTTATTTCTTCCAGGCTAACTGCAGAACACCACAAAATAAGCTGATGAGGAAGGCTGTCATTACCAAATTACACGAGGTAGCTATTTTCTCTATTTTTAATGAAGACCCTTTTAGTTATAAAGAGCTAAAACTGTCATAATTAACAAACTCTACAAAAAAATTTCCCCATTACTATTAATTATATTGCCAATATAATGAATTTCTACAGGCTTTTCACATCTTTAAATCAGTACACAATCAGAAAATATAATTTGAAAATAACTACTCATTGCCTCCCCCACCCCCAACCCTTAAATGTTGGATAGATAATATCATAAAAAAGTACCTTGCAAGATTAATTAGAAAATAACAGGAAATACCTTTTGGAGCTCACAATTTTAACATAACTTCTAAGTTACTATACCCAAAGCCTTGAATTCAAGCATTAATTTAATTGTTCTTCAATATGAACAAAGCAAAATCTAATCATAGAAATCAAAAAGATTAAGTAAACTAAAAGCATCCATAAAAATTGGTCCTACTAATTAAATAAACTACTCACGGACAGCATAGTTATAATTTCTCCAATTGACCTAGATGAAAAATTTATAGCCTTTTGTCCATATTCTTTTGATCCATACACTTTCCTTCTTTGATGGTTCCCACTTGTTTCTCCAGAAGAGCTACACTACAAAATGGCCACTGAACTGGAGGGTGTGTCTTCATCATTACTAAGCATTTTCCTATCAGAAGCAGCTCTTTGAAAAAAACCTCAACATAATTTCTTCATTGCCACTCAGTATTACTCGGTGACCGCAGAAGTAATAGAAGGAATAGGTTTTTTAAAATACCTTTAAAGGATATTAAAACTTGTCTTTAACGTATTTTTACCTTATCAGCAGGTAAGACATATATTCAAATTTTCCCGGCTACAGGCTTCTAAAATTTTCCAATCAAAATGCATCCTATCCAATTAATCTTACATGAAATGTTATACACAACAAAAAGTTTTAAAAAGAGTAACTACATTTTTTTTCTATACAAAAGCACAAATGTATTTAAGAACAATAGTATCTAGTCCAAAACAAAACATATTCATCAAAAGAAAGCTGGGGATGCAAAGGGAGAAAACTGACTTGCACAGCTTACACACTCGATTAAATACAAAGAGCCAAAGTGACTTGGTCTTAACTAGGGGAAAGGAAGACAGCAATGGTTGATTGAGTGCGCTCTAGTTCTGACACTACCCTTAATATCATTCAACATCTGGTTAATCAACTGGCATATAATGGGTACTTACTGAATGCAGGGCAGAAGCAAAGGGAGGAAGTAAAACTCATTTTTAACTACTTTAGGAAAAAAATAGAGAACCAGGTCAAACACATTGGCAACATGTTGTTGTGAGAAGAGCATGCAATAAACATTAAAATGAAGTCCGGATATTACTAGATCACATCCAACCTTATTTTCTTTTCTCCTCGTCCCAAATGATAACAACAAAAAGAGTGGAGAAAAAATCTGTGGTTCTTTTAAGAGCTAAAGGAGAGATTTTACTCTTAAAATGATGCACTTTGTCCTTTCATCAGAAAGGGAGAATCGGTAAGGAAAAGTAAAACTAAAAGGACAGGGCACTTTAATAATAAAGGTTAAAGAGACACGAGATTGACGGTATGGATTAATCAGCAGAATCCCAACTTTGGGAATTTAGGCAACACTGGTACAGAACTAGGAAAACTAAAATTGAGTAAGGGTTTCTGATCTAAAAAAGGACTGAAAATGGGCAGAATTTCTTCCTGTATTTCCTAATTAATGGAAGACTCTAAAGGTTTACTCTCATTTATTCAATCTATGAGATTTGAGAAAAATTTAATACTAAAGCATGATCTGGTGTAACTCCTTTATAATAAATGGGAAGCAAATTTTAGAGAAATTAAATGATTCATTCAAGATATCCCTGTTAATTAATGTCAGTCTCCTGACTACTAGTCTAGTCCTCTTTCCCCAATGCTTTTAAAAAATGAAAGCCTTTGGGGGCACCTGGCTGGCTCAGTTGGAAGAACATACAACTCTTGAGCTCGGGTTGTGAGTTCAAGCCCCACTTTGGGTGTAGAGATTAATTAAAAAACTTAAAAAAAAAAATGAAAGCCTTTAATATCACTATACCAAGACAAACATACCAAGACAATCATAAAAATAAGCACTGTATATCATAACTTGAGACAAAGAAACTTGCATAAATGCAATAAACTTTAAATAAATGTAATAAAAATAAGTAAAAAAAGAGAGACCTACTCACTACCTTTTGGAATGCTTATATTTAAAAAAAAAAAATGTTAAAGTCTTTTTTTTTTTGCCCCAAATCTGTTCTGTTTCATTGGTTTTATTTTCTTTTTTTAAGTGTTAAAATCCTTATTAGAGCTCTGAGGATATGTGAAGAAGCCAAAATGAAGAAACAACATGACCCATAGAGAAAAAACCAAAGACTTGTTCCCTAAGAATAATTTTTATAATTCATGTTAAACAAACTTACTGTACATCTGGTAATAAACTAGTTTTGGCCTTAATGGTTAATCTTTAATGTCAATAGGGTTCTAATTTAATAACTCCATTAATAAGTATTATTTCTACTACAGATAGTGATAAAAGCATGAATTTTGCTATGATTCCAATCTCAGCTACTATTCAGAAGTAGAGTATTTTCTATAATACAATTGTGGAGCTTTATATACTACAGAAAACTGAAGATACATTTTAAGTGAAAATAAAATGATAAAACAATACCTTAAATTTTATAATTATTCCAGACAACTCCATTATCAAAATAGCAAATACTGTCAATGTATACATGCACAGAAAAGAACAATTTACTTCCATTTAGTCAAATCAATAATGCAAGGAGAAAAGAATCCACAAATGACTTACATATTCTTTAGAGATGTATAACAACCTTTAAAAACATAATGGATACTGGAATTAAAATTTTAAAAATAAAAAATAAAACAATAAAAATAATATAAAGATAGGAGAATCTCTCAAGTAAGAGAGGATTTTTTTTTTTTTTTTTTTTTTTTTTTTTAGAGAGAGAAAGAGAGAGAGCAAGCACAAGGGAAGGGCAGAGAGGAAAACCCCAAGCAGGCTCCAAGCTCAGCACAGAACCCAACGCAGGGCTCAATCCCACAACTCTGAGATCATACCCTGAGCTGAAATCAAGAGTTGGACACTCAACCAACTGAGCCACCCAGGCGTCCCAAGTAAGACAGGATTTTTTAAAATTTACTTTTAAATGTGCAAGATTATGTGACAGCCATCTCACATTTATCTGACTGATGTAGTGTGGGGATGGGGGGGGGGAGCTAAACCTGAACATCCTGACAAAGAGTTAACATTTAATACTTTACTGAGAAGTATGAAGGAGGGAAAGAGATCCATATAAGAGGGGCAAAAATTAGCTTTCCCAGTCATTAACAAAGGAAAAGAGAATGAATTTCAACAAACACCAAAAAGAGTTCAACTACAAAAGTAAGGTTACTACAGACAGGAATGTGAAAGAATAAAGGGTCCCTTGAAGCAAACTCTGTCCCTATAGGGAAGTTACAAAAAAATGGTTTAGATGCACTACAAATAATGCAAAGAGGTAGAAATATTTGTCCTTCAGATAAAAAGTTATTTTCAGGTACTCTTCCCTCTGGGAGTGGAAGGATTAAAATGGGATGAATGACTCAAAGTTTCTGCAATTAATTTATAATGAAAAAATATGAAAGCTATAAAAGAGCAACATCAGAACTTTTTAATACCTGCCTAAGGTCAACAGAGGCTCCCTACTCTCAAAACATCTTAGAGATAACATTATAGAGTAAAATGATGATATTGGTATTTCAATATTTATTTTGCTTAGTACCCATGTTAGTACCCATGCTGTTCATCATTTTCTAAACTTTGTTCAGCCTGAGAGGTCCAAGTCTGAGGTTATGCTGTCCTTTCCACTGGAGCCTCTTCGGGTAGTTAGGCTCCAAGATAATGTAATTAACTTTGAACATATATGGAATATAGTGCTGATAAAATGAAGGTGGTCAGATTCTCAGGCAAGGACTGGGCCCGGACCTGGGAATCTCACTCTTCCTTTCCTTTCTTAATTCATCTACTACACCATCTTTCAGTGCACCCGTCATCCACCCAGACTAGCACAACTCAAATGTGATCTCTGGACCAAAATTATAAGAAAAGATAGTAGGTTTTTAATACTCCAGGAAATTGATATTAAATTGATATTAAATCAAGACACTTAAAAAAGAGTTTTAAGCAGGGAAAGAAGGTATTTGGAGTATTTTCCAAAACTTTGCTTGACTTAAAATTTAAATGTTAATGTAGCATATGACATTCTGAGTAAGTCTTAAGATATAAATGAGTCTGATTTCTGACTCTGGTAGTCATTAACAGTATTAAAACAAATACACCAAAAATATCCAGTCAAATTTTCTTAGGGGAGGAGAAGTTAGGTCCTATGATGGTTATGATAGACCAATTTGTTCAACCTCCATTCTATCTTCCTTCTTTATAGTGTGCCTCTTATTTTAAAGAGACAGGAAAGCTAAATGTAAGATTTCCCAAATTATTTTGCAGCTAGAGTGCTAGATATAAATTGGGCTTTTTCTTTCTCCCTTCCTTCTTTCCTTTTCTTCCTTCCTTCCTTCCTATATGTGTTACCAGCTTTCTGGTAATGCAGAGGCAGTTACAGCAGAGATAGTGGATAGATTCTGAGTTATAGTGACACTGTACCAGCTTTGTGGGTTATTGCGAGGCAGTTGTGGTGATGGTTTCCTCATTCTTATGTTGTTGCTTATGATTGTGATCATGTGTTCTCAACTTCATGAGCATAACAACCTTGATAGATACTGGGTTCTTCATCTTCCACTACCACCCCAGGTTGATGTCCCGACATCCCCTGGCCTGTCTTCAGCAAGAATCCTATTAGGTCAGTTTAACCAAAACCCCTCATACCCCAGTGTCTCCTCTTAGTAATGAAATTCTCACTTGCTCACACTGTATTTGCAACTGAGCCTGGTTCTGCACTGAGGTCTCTTTTCTCCTATTGTGATAGTTGGGATTAAAATCTGTTTTTCCTGCTTTAAATACTGTCTAGCTCTGGTTTTTAACAGTATCTCCCATGTATACCTGAAGTATACATGTTAATAAACTTATGTTTTTTTCTTGTTAATGTATCTTTTAGTACCAGGGGTCTCAGTCAAGAACTCAGAAGGGTAGAGGGAAAATTACTTTTGTCCCCTGTATTCCCTGTTTGTAAAATCAGTTCTAGAGCACTAAGATGAGAACTGCCTCATTTAGAAGGTGAGCAGTAAAAGCGTTCATGGATTGAAAGATTCAGTATTGTAAAGACGGTCTCTCCAAATCAACCTATAGATTCAAAGCAATCCTAGTCAGAATCTCAGGGGTTTTTTCTTAACTGAAATTGACAGGCTGAGTCTAAAAATTCATGTGGAAATGCGAAGGACCAAAAATAGCCAAAGCAACCCTGAAGGAAAATAAAGCTGAAGGGTTTATCCTACCAGACACTAAGACCTATTATAAAGTTACAGTTATTAAAATAATGTGTTATGGCACAAGAATGGTCAAACTGACCAATGGAAAAGAAAGCATCCAGAAAAAAAGCCACACATACCAGGTATCCTGATTTATTACAAAAGCAACATTGTAAGTAGTTCACTGGGAGAAAGAATAGTCTGCTGAATAAACGCAAGGTTAACTGGACATCCATTTGGGAAAAAAATATGTTGATCTTTACTTCATACCATATAAAAATCAGTTCCAGATGTATGACAGAGCTAAATGAAAAAGGTAAATTAAAGCTTTTAGAGAAAATACCTGTCTAACCCTAAAGTAGGCAAATATTTCTTTAAAAACACTAACCACAAAAGAAAAAGGTTCTATTGGATTATAATAAAATTAAGAGCTTTTGTTCATTTAGACACTATTAAGAGAGTGCCACACATATTCTGAGATATTTGAGGTACATATATCCAACAAAAGACTTGTATCTGAGATATCTGAGGTACATATATCCAACAAAATACTTCAAATCAGTAAAAGAGATCACCCAATTGAAAAATATGCAAAAAACATGAATTGGTTTTACAAAAGTGGATTTACAATGGGTGGGCTCATAAACCTATAAAAGACTCTCAGTTATCAGGAAAATGCAAATTAAAGGCAAGAGGACAGACCAGAATAGTTAACAAGAAAGACTAATATTACCAAGTGTTGGTGAGGATGTAGAGCAACCAGACCTCTTATACTCTGCTGC
The DNA here is from genome assembly GCF_029215605.1 of Mirounga angustirostris. Lineage (NCBI taxonomy): Eukaryota > Metazoa > Chordata > Mammalia > Carnivora > Phocidae > Mirounga > Mirounga angustirostris. The sequence continues at coordinate 25,383,276 of NW_026991713.1, forward strand.
TAGAGGAGTATAAACTGGTACAACAATATTTGACAGTATCTACAAAAGGTGAACATGTGCATTTCCTATGACTCAGTAATTCCACTTCTAAGTATATACCCAACAGAAACATGTTGAACAAAACATATATACTAAGCAGCACTATTCATAATAGCCCCAAATTGGAAACTACCCAAACCATGAACAGTAGAATAGATCAAGAAGTTGTCATACATTCACATGCAATACTATGGAGAAATAAAAAATGCTCACATGACAATATGAATGAATCTAACAAAACCAGAGAGCAAAAAAAGTCGGCCAAAAAAGAGCATATACAAATGGAATTGCACAGTGTAGACAAAACTAAGTTAGCTATTACAAGTCTGAATAATGGTTTTCTCTGAGGTGGGCAGAGCTGACAAAGGAAGTAAAAGGTAGCTTCTGGTGTGCTGGTGATGTTGTTTCTTGATCTGGCTGTTGGTTACATGGGTGTATTCAACATGATAAAATTTGTCAATCTGCACATTTATGATTTGTACACTTTTCTTATGAATATTATGCCTCAATAAAGATTACATGACAAAAAGGAAATAAACAGCAAACTGAAAACAATTTTCTACAAATATAATAAGGCTAAGTAACACATGAAGAACTCATGCAAATCAATTTTTTTTTGCAAATCAATTTTTTTAAAAAATAATTTATTTATTTGAGAGAGAGAGAGAGAGAGAGCAAGGGGAGGAAACAAGAACCTGAAGCAGACTCTGCACTGAGCATTGAGACCGACATGGGGCTTGACCCATGACTGCAAGATCATGAACCCAGCTGAAACCAAGAGTCAAGACGCTTAACCCACCAAACCACCCAGGTGCCCCTGCAAATCAATTTTTAAGAAGCTAGCATCCAGGGGTGCATGGTTGGCTCAGTCGGTTTAGCGTTGGGACTCTTGATTTGGGCTCAGGTCATGATCTCAGGGTGGTAGATTGAACTCTGTTTCAGGCTTCAGGCTCTGCACTGGGCATGGAGACTGCCTAAGATTCTCTGTCTCTCCCACTGCTATCTCTCCCTCTGCACTCCCCCCCCAAATAAAAAATACAAATAAAAATACAGAAGCTAGCATCTAAAAGGAAAATGAACAAAAAATACAAAAAGAAGCATGCAAAGAAAGAAATAAAAATGGTTCAAATAAATGCACAAAATATGAATTAGAACAATGGAGTGCTATTTTTCCCTATCAAATTAGAAAAGATTAAAAAAAACTAAAAAGGCCATTGCTGAGGATTTGGTGAAATTGATATTCTTATTCCTAATGGAAATGTAAATTAGTATGACCTTTCTGTATAAGTCTTAAATTGTCATATCCTTTTGACCCACTAGTTTCACTTCTAGAAATTATTCTAAGGAAAAATCAGAGTTGCAGTTAAAGATGGAATCATATCAGTGTTATTACAATGGTATTTTGAAACAATATAATTATCCAAAATGGAAAAATGGTTATATTACAATACACACATATGCTGGAATATTATGTTATCAATAATGTTTTCAAAGAGTAATGAATAATTAAAGACTCATGATAAATTTATATGAAAAATACATACAAAATTCTATTTGGTATGATACCTTTTGCTTTAAAAAATATCACACGCTAAACATAACACTTGCTTAAAAAAAAGTCTGTAAGAACACATAATACTATAATGTTAATAGCAGCCATCATTGGGTGGCAGGATAAAGGATGATTTTAATTTTATGGCTTATTTTCTACAAGGAAATGATTTTTGAGCATGCATTACTATTATATTCAGAAATCTAAGAAAATAATAGGGTTAAAAAAAAGAAAAAAAAAAAATCTGCCCAGGTTTCTTTACCCTACACATCTGAGCAACCTAGATTTTTGTCTCCTTCAGCTCCCACATTCAATCTGTAACTGTTTCCTTGATTTTACCTTTAATTCTAAGAATTACCTGTCCAAGCCATCAGTCCATTATTTCTTCTCTTATTTCCAAAATTCAGACACTTGTCTTCCCAAATGAGCTCCTGGAATCCAGACTCTTCATTTTGGTAAAATGGCTCTATCTTGCACTACTTCTACATTCTAGCCACATCAAACCACTTTATATAGCGACCCTCCACACTCATGCCCCTGAAAAAATCCACACCAGGTACTTTCACACCTCCTAACCTTGGCATGCTCAGTTCTCTTTCCCAGGAATGCATTTTCTCCTTTCGTTCTAATCCGATTCATAGTTCAAGATTTACCTCCGATATCATTTACTGGGTGTAGCTTCTCTGAGGCCACAAGAACAGACCGGCGTTTCCACATCAATCCTCCAATAACAGTTAATACATATTTCAACACTTACCATTCTGCACTGTTTAATGGCTAGCTTTCCCAGTGTATGGAATGAGCCATTTCTTTTTTTAAAATTTCTTAAAATCCGGTTGGATGAGTGAACATAAAGCATACATATATGCAATATATCTACGCTGCGTATGAGCTTTCACCTGTATCTGATAGATAAACGGCAACAAAACACTCGCCTGTTTTTGTTTTTGTTTTTTTTTCATTCAAGATGGCAGAGAACGTCTTAAAATAGTCCCACACAAAAGCACTCACACCCAGAGCCTCGAGTCAGAAGAACTGGCTACACCTAGCGCAACAGCAAAGGACAAAAGAACTGAACCTAGATGTTGAGATGCCTCGTTCCTAATCACTCTCAGGAGGTCCCGCACACAGATTTTAAAACGTGTTAGAAAACCGGCACCTGCTGCCTTCATTAAGAGGACCACGCCTCGACCGTGAACTGTGACCCGAGGCATTTCTGGATACTGACCCAAAAAATCGAGCACGAAAAAAGGGGAGACTAAGTTGTAGAGAGGAGTATCCAAAATGCACGACTGCGCCCCGCCCCACCCGGGCGCAGTACCCCCGCAGCATATCCATCTCCCGGGAAGGAACCGGCAGGGTTCTGGTCCACCCGCCTAGCAACGGGGCCCCAGCTGGGAATTCTGGGCGGGCCTGAGGCGGAGATTGCCGCGGCAAGGGTGCCTGGGGCTGCACCTGTCAGGCTGCGGCCAACACTAGGCCCAGAAATTGCCGAGATTCGGTGACCGAGGCGGGAAGGAGCGTCACCCGATCCATTCTGCCGGGATCGGCCCTTCGCCTTCCCCCTTGTCCTTCTCAAACAAAGGCAATCCACACCCACCGCCATTTTCCCCTTACCTCAAAAACCACCTCTTCGTCAAACTCCGGTGTCATCCTTCTCCGCCATGCCACCCGCCTCAGCACGATGGGAAATGAAGGCGGGAGAACTGGCGGCACCTCGGCGTCTGCTACGGACCGTCACTTCTGTCCAGAAAACTACAATTCCCAGAATGCCTCGCAGCTCACGCCCCCTTTTCAGGACCACTGATTGGAACAGAGCAAGAGCGTGTGGGCGGAAGGGGCAGGAGCGGGAGGAAGCTCGAGCCCACTGATTGGAGGAGGCTGGCGCTTTTGTCCGCCTTTTACGGCCGCGACTAGCAGGGGGCGCCTGAAGCCCTGATTTTTTATTTTTTTGGAGCTGGAGAGGAGCACGCGCCGGCCCAGCCGCGGTGAGCTCTGCTCGTGCCCGCGCCTGGCCGTCCTCCGGGAGCTCGGCTGGGTGGCGCTCGTGCCCGCCCGCCCGCCGCCTGCGGCTCGCGCTCGGGTGCGCCGCCGGGTCCCTGGAGCCGGCCGCGTCCTTTGTGCGGCGCTCGCTTTGCGCCGCTGGGCAGCGGGACGGCATGCGGGCGCTGCAGAGGCTTTTCTCTTCTGCTCAAACTCTTGAAACAATGGACTGTAAGAGGAGCATGGATTGAGGGGGGCGAGCGGGGAAGCGAAGCGAGCTGCACAGGGAATCATGACTTCTGCCGCCGGTAAGTGACGGCTCTCGCGCTGCCGCTGGGAAGTTTGTAGGGAGCGCTGCTAGTCTTGGGCTCTGGAGCAACTTTCTCCTCACGGATGGGTTAACGCCTACCTTTCCCAAGGGCTGTGCAAGTGCGGAGCAGACAGCGTGTGCTGCCGGATTTTCTCGTCCCTTCCTGCCGAGAGGGGCTGGTTGGAAATCGTGTATCTCTTGGGACCTCCCTTTATACGGAGACCCGTGTTGGGAGCTCTTTGCGCCAGGTGAATCACGAAATATGAAGAGGGAAACATTTGCTCGTCCCTCCTAAAGTTTGGGGGACTTTGCCTTTGCGTGTGAAAGTAGTTTAGATTCCCATGTTAAGAAATCTGTTACTCTAGGAAAGGGCAGTGTTCCCGGACTGTTGAACTCAGCCACTACGCTGAGTCGCTTTGAACCTAGTTATCTGCTGGAAACCCTGACCCTTATTAGATGGAGAACTTTAGACTTTGTGGCTCCCGTCCTGGTGGTTTTTCCTCTGTTACCTGAGAAGCAGAGGAGTAGAATTGTCGATGGCAATTTTTTGCTCATCTTCACCCAGTTTTTATGGATTTTTTTCTGTTTCTACCTGGTTAGTGTAAACGAAGCCTTATTTTCTGTCTGACTTCCATAGTCCTTTCTCTTCATCCAAATGACAAAGCCTGTAATTTACCTTTGTGTGGATTTTGAGCAATTCTCGACGTTGTATGTCTAAACAGTCTTAAGGAACAGTTCTTATTTTCCAAAAATAATTAGTAAAGTAATTGCTAATTACGATTAAAATCACTTTGCAAGACCTTAGGTCAATTTTTAAACCAGAACTTAATAATATATTAAGTATTGCGGGGTTTTTTCTGTATGTTTTTGCCCATGTTGAAAGAAAAACACTTTCATTAGAAATTTTGTAGTAAAATAATGTAAGGCTTCCCCTCAAAGTTACTTCTAGGTTCAGCACTTAAGTACAATTAAATTTTCTTTGCTTTTCTTGGCATTTGTTCTAAATTCCTGCAAGGTGAAGCTGTCAAACAGCACTCTAATAAATGTTCTGATTTGTATTCTTTCTAAAATAGATATATTGGAGTGTTGCATTGCTAGATGTAATCAGATTACAACTAACAAGGCAAGAAGTTAGCCAACAGGAATAAGAAAGCAAGGAGTGAAATATTCCTGAAGATGTTGTGGATCGTTCCTTTTTAATGTTATATGTATGTATAGGAGATATGTTATCATATACTGTGGAAGTTATTTATAAACTCTCTTTTCCTTACTAAGGAGAGACTTTCTACTTACTTGAGGTGAACTATTTTCATCTTAAATTTCGGTGCCTCACCTTTCAATTTTTCTTTATTACTGACCCAATACAGTTAATTTAAATTTAAAGTGGTTGGATATTTAAAAATCTTTCCAGCCATTTTAGCTCTCCCTTCCTTTGGAGTGTCAAACACATTTAAAATTCATTCCTTAAATGTATCACTTTCAATTCTAGTCCTAACAGTTAATAATGAACAGGTACAGAAGCACTTAAGTTGACATTTAGATGTGTAAATCTGACCGGGGGTTCAATCAGGAAGTTTATGATGCTTTGATTTGTATTACCCTAGAATAATGCAAGCTATTTTTATATTTTATCAACTTTACAATTAAAGAAATCCACAGACATTTTTGTGGTGTTTAAAAGAGGAACACTTCCTGTGTTTAGCTGAGTTAGTTGGTTTTTAGCCTGGCTTGCTGAGAATCATTAACTACCTTTTTGTTCACCCATCTGTTAAGATTTTTTATAATTCTTTCTCATGTCTAAATGGAGAATATGGAAGAAAACTGGGGTTTTATTTCCATTCCATTCTTACAAAATTATGTGCTCATCATTCTTACAATCTCTCTGATACTTTTTTGGTATAATAATCAAATTCTTTAAAACCTTAGGAATATTATTTACAATTGGGGGAGGGGGTGTTTGTTTATATTGACTCTAATCTGTGGTATTTGGGATGGTTGGCTTAATTTTAAAATAAGATAAATGTTAAAAAAATTTAAAAATAAGATAAATGTTGTAAACATCCTGAGTTATATGTATCCTGAAGGAGAGCTTGCTTTGTTTTTCTGCATCTGTGAATGAGTAGGCGCATAATAGAGATTTTAGAATTATTCTAGTTTCAGTATATGAAAAAGGAGAGATCTTTATCGGTGTATATTTTGTATCCTTTAAAACACATACAGCCTCATTAATGCCTGTGCTTTGCCTTTTGGCTGGTCCAGTAGCTAAGAAAGTGTGCACGTGAACCACAGCCATCTGTGTGTAACACATGACAAGTATGTTTGTAATAGTAAAATGGTACCAGTGCTTTACTTTCTTACCTTATTTTTCCCTGGAGCCAAACAGCTGTGTAAATAAAAGATTTGCTGCTTTGCTCTACAGCTTTTGGGTCTAAATGTTGATACAGTATTAAAATCCAAAGGTGCTGGGTGCATTTCTAAACATCATGCACTTACTTCAAGAGTGACATAGGAGCAGGCTGTAATATAATGGCTTGTTATTTTTTGAGTTCTGTTTCTTTCAAAATAGAGCCACTAAATATTACTACTACTACTAATAATAATAAAGGATTTTGGATATTGTGCTACCAGTGAGTTGAACACTTGCTCTTACTAATAATTAAAAATTTATTCAATAATCCTATTGAAGTTGATTCCTGCTAACTTTTCAAAATATTATTCTACATTTAAATGGGTACTGTTTTTTGTTTTTTTTTAAAGAAAAGAGTAAAACTAGTACCAAAGGTTAAAAAACAATTTGACTAAAAAGCAAAAATTGATTGGTTAAATGGCTTTTGACAAGGCAATAAGATTGAGAAAGTAAAAGATTAATTTGATGAGACTGGGTTTTTGTTTTGGGGGTTTTTTAGTTGTGGAAAATACACATAACATAAATTTACCATCTTTACTGTTTTTAAGTGTATAGTTCAAGTTGCTGTGCAACCAGTCTCCAGAACTCTTTCCATCTTGCAAAAGTGACTTTTTTTTTTAATTCCTTCAAAAATCCCAGACGTAGGATGTTTTAAGAATGGTTACAGAAATCAACATGACAGTTTGTCATGTTTCGTTATCTGGGGTAGGGTGGGAGGTTTGGAAGAGGCCCTGGGCATTCATACTTTTATCTTAAGACTTAATAGGTCAGTAGTTTAATTTAATAGACTATTATAGCAAAGTTTATCATTAGGCTTTGAATGGTTTTACAATTTTTTCTACTTAAAAATAACATGCTTATTGAATAGCTAACAAATTGTATAGCTTTGGAAATTTGTATTAAATTATTTTGGAAATATTTTATTATCTTCTTTATCAGGACATTACACCCAGGAATTGAATGAGAAAGCATGTGTTATCATGTGACCTTGGTTTGGGAAAATGGTTGGTAAAAGGAAATAGAACTGCCTATTCTCTCTCTCTCTCTCTAACTCTCTCTCTCTCCCTCCCCCCTTCATATAATATCTTCCCAAGTGTTGTGACTAATTTCCTTTGTTGAAAAAAAAAAATCACTAAATGAAGTATCAAAGCCTCTGTGTATTCAAGTACTTAATGTCTAACATATATTTTGAAAAATTTGTGGTTTTTTTTTTTTTTTGGAAATTTTTATTAAGCATTAGATCCTGTTGGAGGAACAAACATGAAGTGTAAGAAGTATAAGATAAAGTATTTTTACTTCAGGTCTCCTTGGGGAAATGTGACTAGGTGATGTGATAGTATAGGTAGAAAAACTTAAAAAGAACAAAAAAAACAACAACAGATGTTTGGGCCCCTTGTATCTTCATCTTATAGGTCTTTTGTGTGAGGCTTTTACTAGGTGCCTTTAGGCTAGGACCAGGTCTGTACAAATCTAGCATAGTATACTAGGTGTTTATTAAAAAAAAATAGGTGTTTATTAAGTGCTTTTTATATAATGTTGAGGAAGGATTGCTACAATAGAAATTGTGTTCATCTTTTAAAGGCACTAGAATAGAGGTTATTAATAAAGGGAACACAGTATATTCACCTGTGAAACTTAAAAGAAATACACATGTCCAGGCTGTATGCCCAGAAACTGATTGATTAGACATGGCGTGGAACCTATACACATGACTTAAAATAAAGCTCTGTGAAGGATTGTAATAAAAATTCCCAATGACAGTATCCATACAGAGAAGTACCAACTTTATAATTAATCAAGTAATACAGAAGAACTAGTTTTGTTTTTAAGTTTAGAAAATTTCTGATTTCTGTATTCCTTTTTAATATTGTTTTGCTGTTCTAGTGAGGTAGATTCTTGAGAAAAGGCACTTATACAACTCTGGTATATCACTGGGGTGGAAGAATACTACTACTTATTGATATGTAAGCTTAAGGGTTTCATTTCTATATAACTGAGGCAAATTCACTCACTTAGCACTCGGCAGATGAACTGAAGTGCTTTCTTCTGCTATAGCAATGATTTCATTTAGTGTCTACTGAAGATAATCTGTTCCAAAGCTAGAAGGAAAACTGTATTGGACTTGCTAAGAAATGTACACTCTACCCAGAGCTTTGTATATTGGAATTGAATGGCAGTTTAAGGAATTTTCAAGAGTAATGTTGACTCTTTAATGTAACATAATCTACCTAGTAAAATGCAAGTTCACCATATTATCAAAAAAAGTAAAAATGTTATCAAATTTAATTATTTATCATCTTTTGCTTTGGGGTTTTTTGTTTTTTGTTTTTGTCATCAAATTATTATTTTTTCCTTTCTAGAGATTAAGAAGCCACCAGTGGCCCCCAAGCCAAAGTTTGTGGTAGCAAATAATAAGCCAGCTCCACCTCCTATTGCACCTAAACCTGATATTGTGATCTCTAGTGTTCCACAGTCAACAAAGAAAACCAAACCAGCAATAGCCCCAAAACCAAAAGTTCTGAAGGGCTCACCTGTTGGAGACATTGGGCAGTCACCATCAAGGAAAATCATTGTGAACCTGGAAGAGCACAAACAGGAATTACCTGAAAATGCTGACAACTCTAATTGTAAAAATGTAGGGCATCAGAGCAATGATTATATTTTACCAATGTGTTCATGCAGTTCTCAGTGTATCCATAAACTTGGGAATAGAGAGAATTTGTGTGTAAAGCAACTTATCTTAGAGCCCCTGGAAATGCATGAAAGTTTAGAAAATAGTAAAATTGATGAATTCTCTTCAGCTATAAAAACAAGGAGTAAATGTGATTCTAATGTTGAAAATGTCAAGAGCCAGAGTGGAGTAGTTTTAAAGGCAAACATCCTAGAAGAGAAGCTTAAAAATGTTTTAACACAACGAACATTACCTTTTATTTCCCTACAGAAGCACAGATCCACAAACAACTCAGAAATTAATGATGGCTATAATTCTAACAGACAATTCAGAATTGAGTTTGCAGATTTGTCACCTTCCCTGTCCAGCTTTGAAAAAGTTCCTGATCATCACCACTGCCACCTACAGCTTCCTAGTGATGAAACTTATAAGCATAGCAGTGAAAAAAGCAATACTTGCTTTCATTCATCTGAACAAGAAGCTCTGGAAAATGGTAAAAGGAGTACTTTTCTATCTTCAGATGGAGTTAATAAGAAATCAGAAGTCAAAGACCTTGGTCCCTTAGAAATTCAGTTAGTACCATATACTCCCAAATTTCCAACCCCCAAGCCCAGAAAGACACGGGCTGCTCGTCTGTTACGTCAAAAGTATATAGATGTTCCTAGTGAAAGTACTGAAGAACCAGAGAATTTAGATAGTAACTCTTCTTGTCTTTTAGAAGCTGGTTTGAAAAACAATAAAATCAGTGTTCTTCATCAGAATGTTTTGTGTAACCAGGAACAGGTGGACAAAGTGAAGCCAGGAAATAAAAGTGAATTGAATGTGGACTCCAATGGTGACAGACAAAATTTAGTCAATCCACAGAAAGCTATGTGTCATGAAACATCTTCCTTTGAAAAAATGGAAACAGATTCTAATTTAAATTCTGACAGCAAGACAGTGGATGGTTCTAGTATGTCACTTGCTGTGGACAAAGGGACCAGTTTTATAAGATGTAGTACTTTATCTATGAGCCTGCCTAAGCAGCTCAAATTAACCTGCAATGAACATTTGCCTACCACCTGTAACCTGGGAGTGTCTGCCCCTCAAATGCAAAAGCAATCTACAATAAAAGGTGAAATTTCCTCAAGGATTGTCCCGAAAAAACCTCAAAGACACAGCTTGCCTGCTGCAGGAGTGCTTAAAAAGGCTGCCTCAGAGGAGCTTGTGGAAAAAAGTTCTTATCCCTCAAATGAGGAAAATAATTCAGAGAAAGGTCTAGAAAGAAATCACCCTCGGCATTTGTGCGCCCAAAACCTCAGTATGTCGTCTTCCTTTGATATGCCTAAACGGGCTTCAGAAAAGCCAGTGTGGAAATTACCTCATCCTATTTTACCCTTTTCAGGGAACCCGGAATCCTTAAAGTCTGTCACTATATCATCAAATAGTGAGCTTTCAACTGCCATAACTAAGCCTAGAGCAAAATCGTTATCTGCCATGGATGCGGAAAGGTGCACTAAGCCTTGCAAAGACACTCAAAAGAAAAACTCTTTAAAGAAGTTGCTCAACATGAAACTGTCCATCTGTTTCATGAAGAGTGACTTCCAGAAATTTTGGTCCAAGAATAGCCAGCTTGGAGACACAACCGCAGGTAGCCTGTCAGGTGGGGAGAGGAAAGGAATTGAAAGTGATGAAAGTGAAAGGCATGGCATGTTGGTAGAAGAGAAGAGAAGTAAACCCATCAAGGCATATTCTGCAGATAACTACAGCCTAGAATCCCAAAAGAAGAGGAAGAAGTCTCGGGGTCAGACCAGTGCAGCTAATGGACCAAGAGCTGAGTCTTTGGATGATCAAATGTTCTCCAGGGAGTCCTCATCTCAGGCGCCTTGCAAATCTATTACGAGTGGCTGTGCACCAGAGTATGAAAATGTACGCCATTATGAGGAAATACCAGAGTATGAGAACTTGCCATTTATAATGGCCATGGGGAAAACTCCCGAGTTAGAATGGCAGAATACCAGAAGCATGGAGGACACCGATGCAAATGTGTATGAGGTAGAAGAGCCATATGAAGCTCCAGGTGGCCAGGTGCAACTTGGACCCAGACATCAGCATTCCAGGTAACACTTAGGTGCCAGACGGACACTGTGCTTTTGCACAGATCACTGAAATTAACCTTCAAGAAGCCTGTGAGATGGGGGAAAATCACTTGGTGAGAGCGTGGTTTAGTTAAGCATATATTAAATTATTCCAGACTGCAGTGTTCTTTTACCATATAGTCAGTATGGGTATTTTCAGTGCAGCCTTGAAGTAGTTAACTTATTTTAGTAGCTGATTCAAAGAATTTGAACCAGTGGTAGTGTAGGTAGTATAAAGGAGACCTAGAACAGCAAGGTTGCAGGCCCTCCAAGGCACCAACTTATAAGTCATAGCAGGAATCTAGGGGAGAAAATTGGCCAGGTTTATTTGTTAGGTGTAAGAAATGTGTGAAGTTAAGGAGCGCCTGGGTGGCTCAGTTGGTTGAGCGTCCAACTCTTGATATGAGCTCAGGTCTTGATCTCAGGGTCATGAGTTCGAACCCCACACTGGGCACTGCGCTGGGTGTGGAGCCTCCTTAAAAAAAATAAAAGAAAAAGGAATCTGTGGAGTTTGAAATCCATGCATTTGCCTATGATGCCCTTGTCAGTTAAAATCTCTAAATTTACAAAATTTCATACTCCGAGGATTATTTTGCTTGTTGAAGACTAATTGCTGGCTTCATATGGACATAGGAAAAATATGGGAAATGGAAAGTTACTATCTTTTCTTTCTCACTTTTTTATATGTATTTACTACCTCTGGTATCCCTATTCCAACCATCTTATTGAAACCTTGACCATCCTTGATAGTCCAGCTCAGCAACCATTGACTTCATGAAGCTTTTACAGACCTAGTAGGAAGTGTTGATTTCCTATTCTGATCTCCCTATTATGCTGTGGAATCCTTACAGCCTTTATCTCCATCTTATGGTATAGTTGTTTATTGGTATGTCTGATATTCTGTATTCACTTTTAAGCTCCATGACGAGTTTGAGTCGTATCTTTTATCCCTTATGAGGCCAAACGGGGTTTGGACGGATGAGTAGATGTTGATTGGGTGAGAGAATGAATGAGAAAGAGGTAAAGTAAACAGCCACTGCAGGAGCTTTGTTCTTGCTCTGTGGTCACAAAGACGGCCTTCACCATGCATTTAAAGTGTTTTGTGTATAACATAAAGCACACAGGCCCTTTTTGAAGTCTTCATGTTCTTAGGTCACTAACCTCAAGCCTTTGAGTACTCAGGTCTTACGGTGGGGCTTTTGTAGAAATAGTCACATATATGGTGGCAAGGTAGGGGCTCAGGATTATCAGGTGAATTGAATAAATAAGAATGTCAAGCAAAATCTTAGCGTACCAAGTAAAATTGTTCTAATTTCTTTTAGCTTTCAAATGCTCTCCTAGCATGTTTCTTTACTTGTATCTGTGCCCTTCCTCCTTTGAGCTATAAAAGACTTAGCTTCCTTGCCTGACTTTTCTCTAGCTGACTCCATTCTGCTTACAACTGTCTACTCTGAACATTAGTATCTAGGCAGAAGCCTTTTCCTTGGCGTAAATATTTTGACAGAGAATTGAAATTAAGTATCCAACTTAAAAAAAAATTTATGTATTCTTTTTTTTTTTTTTTTAAGATTTTATTTATTTATTTGACAGAGACAGAGATAGCGAGAGCAGGAACACAAGCAGCGGGAGTGGGAGAGGGAGAGCAGGCTTCCCGCCGAGGAGGGAACCCGATATGGGACTCGATCCCGGGACCCTGGGATCATGACCTGAGCCGAAGGCAGACGCTTAACGACTGAGCCACCCAGGCGCCCAAAAATTTATGTATTCTCATGGTCGTTCTTCTCTCCATGGAACAGTTTTGTTGGTATTGCCCTCCTTTTAATATGATTTTGTATATTATGTGTGTGTATGTGTCTGTGTGTATCTGGGTGAAAGAGGAATTAATTTGGCTTCTTTATGATAATACGGCTATCCTTAGCTAAGATGAAGTGTTTTTCTTGAAATTGGAGGTTTGGCGGTCCCATTGGCCCTCAGGCTTAAATCCCAAGGATTTGTCATTATTGCTAACACCAGCTGTAAACGTCTGGAACTTGTCCTTTTTCTGATATGTTTCTTATGCAGTGAGGGCACTGCTGCTCTGGGGGTGATGGGAAACCAGGTTGGAAGGGGTTAATGTACACAGCCAGCCGGTGCAGCTGGATGGCATTCTTAAGGAGGGTTCTTTCTCAAGGCCACAGGAAACCGAGGGCGGCTTTGGACAGGTTACAGGCTGTCAAGTAGGGCAGCCTGGTAAAGAGTGAGTGAGCTCTGCTTTTGAATTAGCTTTCCACAGAGATTTTTGTTTAGGCCTGGAGCAGGGAGCCAGGCTCGAGAGTCTTGAAATGTGCCAGCTGAATCAAAAGCCTTCAGTCATAGGGTCAGACTAACAGCTTTTCCTGGGAGATTGTACCTTTTGTAAAACACTGAATAGACAGAGAAAGCAAAATCCAAGCCTTCCTGAGGAGGACACCTGGACACCCTAAAACAAGGTAAATGAGAAGTGGGACCTGTATTTCAGGTGAGCCGAGTGGACCCAAATGGAAATCCTGTTTGGCAATCCGGCTGTTGAAAATATATAGACCTCTGCCTTGGAGTAATTACTTTAAAATCCAACACAATAGAGGTCTAAAATGATAAAAACAAAACAAAACAAAACAAAAAAACCCCCATAAATAAACCCTAGTTAAGATTCATCTGCTGGAGTGAATAAAAAAGTGTCTTAACAGTTTCTCGATCCTCAGGGAAGAGATTCTGGATGTTCATAGGGGACTGGTTCACAGAGACTTACTAGTTTTGCAGAGTTCACGTGTATAACCAACAGATTCTGGATTAGTAAACAGACATTGCCAAGCCTGGGGTGGCTCATATTGTCACCTTTAGAGTACAGATGTTTGATGAATCCAACAGCTTAATATTTACTAATTCATAACATGTTTGTGATTTATCAGGAAATAATTGTATGCAGTCCCCAAGTTACAAATACGATTGTGTTCTAAAAGTTCATGATAATTTGGAACTTAAGAGTATATTGCCCAAAGAAAGAGTTTTGGAAATGTTGGTAGAGGATCCAGGTTAGCACCCACGTTATATTAGCCATTTCTGTACTCAAACTTTCCCTTCCCCTTTCCTAGGTGAATTCTTCCTCCCAGTGCTTCTTTGTGCTGGGGCAGGAGCTTTGACCAGCCCGGGTGGGGTTGAGCACCACCATGTCAGAGGAGCAAATCCCCTGGGTCTGAGACAGCAGTGTTTGTGGAAAGGGTGAGGTGACTAAAGAAGAATGAGGAAATTGGGGGCTGGGTTTGCTTTGAGAAAGACTGCAAGGCATTGGGAGTGATAAGGAGAAGGAAAGGGCTGGGTGGTTGGGATTTAGTGAGGAGTGGATTTTCTTCCCCTCCTTTCTCCTCACCGTTCCTATCCCTCCTCTCTTTCCGTCCCCATTCTCCTCTGCGTGATTCTGCTAATTGAGTTTCTGACCTCAGGCAAGAGTGAGTAGGAGAGGGGCGCCTGGGTGACTCAGTCATTGGGCATCTGCCTTCGGCTGAGGTCATGATCCCAGGGTCTTGGGATCGAGCCCTGCGTCGGGCTCCCTGCTCCGTGGGGAGCCTGCTTCTCCCTCTCCCCCTGCTTGTGTTCCCTCTCTGGCTGTGTCTCTGTGTCAAATAAATAAGTAAATCTTTAAAAAAAAAAAAGAGTGAGTAGGAGAAACCAGAGGCAGGGAGCTGAATTTGGGTAAGGAGTGGCTCTGGGAAGCCCTCCAGCAGGGAAAGATGAATAGCCAAATCTGAAGGTAAACGAGGGTGAAGGGAATTCCTCTGGCCATGGAAACAGTTGCTTTACATGTCCCCGGATAGGACGCCATTTGCTTACTGCTCTGTTCTCAAAAGCAGTTTTGTTGGGAGCAAGATTGTGAGAAACTCAAGCGTTCTGGTGCCTTTTGAGTATAGTTATAAGCTCTCTTTGCTGTAATGTTTCAAACATATTTATCCTAAAATACCTAGCTGACAACTCTCTCTCACTGGCACACAGGTTAATGAGTGCTCATTTATTAGTATTATTTTAGAAGTTTGATTTTTGTAGGGAAGTTAGTAAATTTGGGCCTTTAATATTAAAGAGTTATAGACAAATTAGCAAAATAATAGTGTGCAAATATGTGCAAATAGTGTGCAAATCCTCTTGAAATTGTAGCAGATTTCTTAATTCTCTAACCAAGAACTTCCCTTGGAACCTTTCTAGGTTTTTCCTCTGTTGTTTTTGTTGTTACTATAAGCACTTCAAAGAAAATGAATGATTATTGGGTTTTCCTGGGTAACTTGGCAAGCCCTCAGATTATTTATTCCGCAGTCTTGACCATGTGTAAAGCCCTGTGCCTTCAAAGGTAAAAGGGAGGTGCCTACTCCCAGGAGCTTCTGTCCAGTGAGGCCACAATTATAGGGCAACATGGTTTTGTTGATCCAAGCTTTGTCTGAATTATACCCCAAGTAAGGTATTAAAGATGACCTCACAGATTTGGTACCACTTGACCCAAGGCTTATAAAACGGACATGATTGAGTTTGGCATTTAGGAGGTCATTTTCTAACCTTGATAAGAGGAGTGTCATTGGTGCTCTGGGGGAAGAAGCTGGATTGCACACTGAGCATTTCAAAGAGAGGAAATGGAATCAGCCAGTGTGGACGGCTGCCGCCTGAAACTTTGCCCAGAAGTCCCCATCACTTGACATGTTTGGATTTATCTTCAGGTTTTCCTCAAGTACCAGGATTCAAAATAAAGTAAACTTCAAAATAATTTCTTCTTAATCAGTAGATCCTTATTTCTGATGAAGGAAAGTATTAAGTTTTTGTTTGTTTTCTCCCCATTTTAAACACAAAACTGGGCTCAACAAGCTCCCAAATAACAAATCCTCTAAAATCCTGCAATGGCTTTTGTGTTACAAATCATCAGACCCTGTCTAGAAGATATCTCTCTTTGGTTGCATGTACCATCTGGTGCTCTTGTTGGATCTTAATGTAATGATTAAAGTATAAATTAATAGCCCTAATAAACATTTTCATCTTGTCATAGCACTGATAAGATATTATGTACAGTTAGAGGGTGAAGGTTAGGACTCCTATATCTCAAAAGAAGCTCTTTCCTCTGAGTTATTTTCAGCATCAGCTCAAGAAATAAAAAAAATTTGCATGGCTCTTTATCCTTCTTGTGTTGGAATCCTAACACACAATTTTGGCAAATCTGTTTGTTTACATACTTATCCTACATTTGGAACTGCAGCTAGACACATTGGATTTTACTTCTTGGCAATAAGGCTTTTCTCTTTTTCCTTTCAAACTGATTATTAGCAATTAGTGAAACTGCAGCTCTATCACTTTGGTCTCATTTCCTGCCAAAACAGATAAGTGATATTTTATCAAATATATATGCTTTTATGTGGTAGAATGTCACTTTATACTTTTAGAAGTATATTTTTAGTCAAGAGATAGAAGAACAAATATCCTGCTTTGTGATTGTGGGACACGCACACACATACACATCCCGTCTTCGTAAAAATACATTGTTTTGAGATAACTGATATCTGCACATTTGTGGTGGTGGGGGCAGGTGGCATTTTTAGAGATAATTGATTGGTTTTCCATTGCTGTGTTTTTATTAACTTTTTGAATCGTAAAAGTCTAAAAATTTTATAATTTAGCCAAGCATATCATGATTTTGCTTTTTTAAAATTACAATCAATTATATCAGTGAGACAGAAATTGCTTTGCAAAATGAGCTTCTGACCTATTTCCTGGAAAAATGTTCTCAGTGTGAACCTTTTGGGAAACGGCACATGTGGGGAAGGGACAAGGAGGTTCCTCATTCTTTTCCTAAGCATTTTTAATTCCTGTAAGGACCTGATAGGTAAAGATAATCTGATAATCCATCAATCTGTAAATAGATTAAGCCTATTAATAGGATGTTTGGAACTCAGTCCATTTTTGCAGTAGAATTGTGAGTACGTCTTGGGTTCCTAGCCAGCACACAAGAACTTATTTAGGTTCTAATATATGAAAAAAATGCATTGGGAATTAATAGCGAATGAGACTATGACAATACTAAAACAGAGCAATAAAATAAAGTTTTTATAACTTTTAAATGCTGGTATATTCAAGAAGGTAGAGGGTAGTATGTTGAGGAAAATATTAAGGGGGAAGGAACAGGATGAAGAGCAGGAGAAGGTGAACTTTGGCTTATTATCCCTCCAGGTGGTTCAGGGGAATTCCAAATCTAGGCTCATGTTCTTATGTAGGGGGATGAGTATGTTCATATTTCAGGCATTTGTAAGTAATGCCTGTGCTTTGTATATTACTTTTGTAAGCTTTCTGTGTTCTTCCAGACATTTCTTATAAATGCATCATCTTTACCTGGAATTGCAAAGATTAATTTTGGTGTTTAGGGAAAGCCCTTTATTTAAAAAAGTAGGCATATTTATATGAGCCTATTAATTTTAATACTTTTTTGTAACTTATTGGGAGCAAAGTGTAGCAAAATGTGCTACAACTCAAAGAGCAGTTCCAGTTGTAACACAGTTATGGGAAGCTCTAAAGAAGTGTTTACTGATCTCTTTATTAAATACTGAATTTAAAGTTAAGTTCAAGGGGCACCTGGGTGGCTCAGTCGTTAAGCGTCTGCCTTTAGCTCGGGTCATGATCCCAGGGTCCTGGGATCGAGCCCCACATCGGGCTCCTTGCTCAGTGGGAAGCCTGCTTCTCCCTCTCCCACTCACCCTGCTTATGTTCCTGCTCTCGCTATCTCTCTCTGTCAAATAAATAAATAAAATCTTAAATAAAAAAAAAAAGTTCAAGAACTGAACTGCCTCGTTTCTTCTGGGTGGTATAGAAAAACTACTTTGGATTAGTCTGAGTCTTGTAATTGTGTTAGTGGATTTCTGAAGGGAAAAAAAAAGTGTGAGTATTTAAATCAGGCAGAGATAATCTGTCTTTGGAGTTAATAAAACTTGGGTTGACCAAATAGACTGTATCAGTGGAGTAAAGTGTGATGATAGTATTTCCAGGAAGAACAGCTGTCTTCTGCAGTTTTCTTTCGGATTTCTCAGTTCTTGTTTGCATGTATTATAGATCCATTTTTGTTCCTATGTAAGTGTGAACTGGAGTAATGTTGTATGTGGTGTTATCATACCCTGTTATACGAGAAGAAATCGAATCATGATGATAGTGACTTCAGGAAAAATGGACAACTAAAATGCAACTGGATTAGTGGTTCTGAGCCCTAATATCCAAGGGTCTGTTTACCAGACTCTCCCATTTATCAAAGTGTTTCGGTTTTTGCTTCAGGAAAGGTGAAATAATAAACACTGAACAAAGAAAGTCAGTTTCCCCTGAATGTTTGGATAAAAATAAAAAGGAAAACACATTTAGCCTTTTTCTGTTTGAAATGGTGCAACTGCTAATTCTTTAGCTTCTGTGGATTCCATTGAAAACTTTGTTTTACTTAGGTCATATATTTTTTTGAAGTCAGTTTCTTGGTAACATATTTATGACAGTTGATATATTTTGGTGTATGTTAGTAACATTAGGAATTAAAGAATAGATTTGGCTTTTAAAAAATTTAGAATAGGGGTGCCTGGGTGGCTCAGTCATTAAGCGTCTGCCTTCGGCTCAGATCATGATCCCAGGGTCCTGGAATCAAGCCCCGCATCGGGCTCCCTGCTCCACGGGAAGCCTGCTTCTCCCTCTCCCACTCCCCCTGCTTGTGTTCCCTCTCTCATTGTGTCTCTCTCTGTCAAATAAATAAAATATTTTTTTTTAAAAATTAGAATAGCTTGTTCTTTGTTTTCTTCATCTGAAAGGAGTTCTGATTTGAATTGTTTGGCAATTGTAATTTCAAGTCCAGGAAAGTTGGTAAAATGTATAAAGAAGGAATAATTGGTGAATTTTTTCCTGTCTTTCTGTTGGTCTTTAGATAATCCACAGTGACAAGTCAGCAGAAATTTCCATTTAAATGAGTAGCTGTTTCACTTCTTAGATTTTCTTTGCATGATTCCACTGTTAGAAGCATGAGGGGAAAGAACAGTCCCTCACTACTGCTCTGTTAGGTTGTGGGAAGGACTTGGGACAGGGGAGGGAGGAATAAATAATGAGATTGTTCACTGAGTCCAGATGTGATTTATTTGGTATCAAGTGTGGGTGAGGAAACTTAAACGGGGCCTTTTGGGTAGTTTGAGAAATTTGGAAAGTCAGGTATGCCTTTTGGCTGTCTTAGGTCAGATGTAGTCATAAAACTATTAAATTTTAGAACTAATGGAGTCCTGACAAATCATCCAGCGCAGCCTCCTCATTCACTGATGAAGCCAAGCCCAGCAAGACTTGTTGACTTTCCCCACACCACAGCGATGGTAAGTGGCAAAATCAAGGCTCCAACCTCCTGCTTCAAAATACCACCTTGCCCCTTCTAATGCTGTTGTGGAACCTTTGCAGAGAAAGTCAGCAAGATTGAGAAAACTCAAGTGATCTTAGTTGTTGCAAAAAGGTTCAGGTTTGCTTGTGACGTTGCCTTTTTTTCTTCTGTTATAACAGATAGGAAAGGAAGGACAACAGCATACAGCTTATGAATACAGGGTTATATGTGCATATGAACATAGGATTACATGGCTCCTATTTCTAAGGTGATTTCGGGGAGATGAGGGTTCAGACTAACCAGAAACTTTTTAGCCAGCAAATATCTGACGCTACTAACATATGTTAACAAAACTTTCTTCCCTCCACTATCTGACTCCCCATCAATTCTCCCCCACCTTCCAAAAGTTTATCAACCAGATAATGCCAAAGATAAGAAATGCTGTTAACATCACATAGCTCGGGCTCTATGCTAAATAGTAATAGCTACTATTTACTCAGTATTTCTGCTATGCCAGGCATCATGCTAGGAGCTCTTGCATGTGTTTATTTTAGTCCCTGCTATCCTATAAGACAGATACTATCTTTTACAGATGAGGAAACTAAGACTTCATGAGGTTAAGGAACTTGCCTACGGGCACAGAGTTAATATGTAGGTAAACTGAGTATGGAGCCAAGTTTTCTGATCCTGAGACATACTGATTTTAAATCAGAACATGTTCATATTGTTCTGTGCTGCAAGGCATTGGTTTTGCACTTTTTGTTTCTTTTTATGTTTGATATTGGTAGAGGTCTGTGAATCTTCTACCCAGGGGACAAAATATTTCTGTCCCCAATTTGTTCAGTGTCTAGAAGGAAAACCCAAGGACATCTGCAGTGATATGTATAGACATCAATGAGCATTTTCAGAGGCCCCATTTTTCATGCAAGAAAAGCTCATTGGTTGGAAAGTTTTTATGGTTAGGAAATTGATGTTTCATTTGCATTTAGTCAAGTTAGTGGTGGCTGCTATTCAAAGCAAGTTAAAATGGTTCCTGTCATTTAGCCCCATTTCGTGGGGACATCAGTGACACAGAAAGGACCATGCATGTCTCATATTTTCCCACTGATTTACATGACAGTTACTTTTTAGCTGTTATCACTATTTCTCATTTCATTCCCTATCAAATACTTTCTGACCTCTAAAGCACTGTAGTTTAATAGCTAATTACTATTTATGGATCCCCAAAGTAAATAATTTTGTAAGGCTGAAATACCTTTTATGATAATATCCTATCCTTATTATCTTAATGAAAAAACAGATTTAAATGAACGGTAGGGTTTTTTTCCCCAAAGAAGCAGGTGATACACTAGTTGAATATTAGAGGAGGTAGGATTTCTGCAATCTTGTGAATTATGAGGGGGCAAGACCTGGAAACTGGGCAAGGAAGCACATTCAGTTGGGCTGTAGGTTGAGAGAAATTCTTAGATGAGCACTGCTTGCATCATTTCGGGGCAGCTAACATAGGTCAGGATCACTGACCATGTCTACCAAGAGGCTTGCATATTCCATTTCCAAGGTGACACTGATCATGATGCCTCTTTGTGACTTTTAAATTTGGCATCTGTAGTCATCCTGCCTCGGCTCAACTGAATTTGGCTAGTTTTTTAAGCAAATAAAGGCTGAAAATCGTATTATAGAAAACATATTTAAATTCCTTCTGTGCACACCCTGCTGGGGTTTTAACACCCTGCTTCATAAAATAATTACAGGGCTGATTACAAGCTTCTCTAAAGCAAGCCAGGTAAGACTTCTACTTGGGTATTAAAGGTAGATACATGTATATGAAAGAACTCAAACTATATTTCATTTGAAATATCCTATAATTCTGACTTCTAATGAATTTGTAGTGTTTTTTTTCTCTCAATCTAAATTAAAATCTATCCAGAAATAGCTACACAATGGACATCATTGTGAGGAGGGTTCATTATCAAAGAACACGTAAGTGTATGCTTGCATTTTTTAAAAAAGATTTATTTATTTGAGACGGAGGTAGAGAGAGAAAGCAAGCAAGCATGAGCAGGGGGAGGGAGAAAGGGAAAAGCAGACTGCTCACTGAGCAGGGAGCCCGATGTGGGGGCTCGATCCCAGGACCCTGAGATCATGACCTGAGCTGACACTGCCCTATATATCACTTGTTTCCTGCCTCTCCTCTTACATTGTTTTATGCTAAAACAGGATAGAAAGGGGATAGTGGAGTGCTACTGCTCTGAAGGCTTTTGTTAGAAGAGCCTGCTGAAATCCCATGGCCTCAATCTGCCAGTTTTCCATGACTCTGATGCCCAAAGACTCCTACCTAATGACAGTTGATTTCAAAGGTGTCTGGTTCCCATGTAAACATAGTGAAATTTTAAAACTGCTCGTGGGGTTATTTTCAAGTGATTTCATTCTCTAGTAAGCTAATGAACTACTTCAGAGACAGTTGTTGTTTTAGATTTTATTTTATGCAATTTATATAGAGAATTTTGATAAAATATAGATTTTACTTTTATAGAAATTAATAAACTTAATTCCCCTTGGATAAACCAGAAACCAAATAATTACCTCTTATTATGCCCTTCTCTCACACTGGTCTCAATATTTGGGAATTGCAGGGTGGGGAATCAGACAAGAAGTCAGAAAAACTAAGGACAGTTCCTTTTGACAATGAATTTACAATCTGGTTTATTATTTTTTTAAATTGAAATTGTTACTGATATAACTGTGGATTCATTGTAGTTGTAAGAAATAGTACAGAGAAAAACTAGTATCCTTTAGCTAGTTTCTCCTCATGGTAACATTTTGTAAAACTATAGTAAAATAGCACAATGAGGATATTAACATTGATACAGTCTGCTAATCTTACTTAGATTTCCTTCATTTTACTTGTACTCAGTGTGTATATATGTTTTTAGTTCTATGTAATTTTATCACGTCGGTTTGTGTATCTACCATCATAATGAAGATGCCGAACAGTTCCATCATTGCAAAGATCCCCCTTGTTATCCCTTTATAACCACACCCTCCTCCCACCCATCTCATTCCCCAAACCTTGGCAACCAATAATCCATTTCAAATTTTTTGTCATTTCAAAAATGTTATATATAATGGAATTCATTCAGCATAATTCCTGGAGATTCATCCAAGTTGTTGCATGTATCTATAGTTCTTTCCATTTACTGCTGAGTAATATTCCAGTTAAAGGACATCCAGGTAAAGGGCCGTTTCTACTGTTTGGCTCTTAAGAATAAAGCTATAATGAACTTTCATGTATAGTTTTTTGTGTGAACATACGTTTTCATTTCTCTGGAATAAATACCCAAAAGTGCAATTATAGGTTGTGTGGTAATTGCATGTTTAGTTTTAGGAGATACTGCCAAACTTTTCCAGAGTAACTGTACCATTTTACTTTCCCACCAGCAGTGTACAAATAGTTCGGTGTCTCTACACATCATCTTCAGCACTTGGTGTTTGCTACTTTTTTTTTTAGCCATCCTGATAGGTGTGTAGTGACATCCATTGTGATGCATTTTTCATTTCCTTGATGGCTGATGATGTTAAATATCTTTTCATGTGCACATTTGCCATCTATATATCCTCTAAGGTGAAATCTCTGTTTCTTTGGCCCATTTCGAATGAGAATTTTTGGTTTATTGTTTTTAAAGAATTATCTTGTAATTCAGCGTATTTGGTGCCTTGCTCCCTAGAGAATAAAATTCAGACTCTTTACCTTAGTATACAAGACTTTTTTGTAGTCTGGCCCCAGTTGGCCTTTCTAATCTCATGAGTTTGCCCACCTGTATGAGACTGACCAACATTCCTAAGTGCTCTGTTCCCTTTCATAGCTTTGTTCTACTGACACACCCTTCCCCCTAGACAGATTATGTCATCCTTCTAGACCTAACTCAGATGTTACCTTTTGTGAAAATCCCCCCTTCCACTGTAGGAAAGGTAAGAAAATAATCCTACCTCCTCCACCTATCCACCGTCCCACTTACCAAGTTCTGTTGTTCTTCCTAACACTTGCTATTCCCATTGGTATATAATCTATTTACTTACTTGCCCATATCTCTCTCTTACTAAAATACAATCTGCATGAATGAGAGGCATTTAATTTTGCTACATCGCTTTCTCCCCAGTGCCTAGAACAGTGCCTGACATATAGTAGGCACATAGTAAATATTTACTGAAAGACTGAATGAGGAAGTGAATTTGTAGGTACTTATGTACCAAGCAGTACAAGGTCACCCCTTTTCTTGGTCTGCTTTTGGAGAACACTGCCTCATCATTTTTTCATAGCAATTTGTTAGCCTCACCCTACGACTCCCTCCAGAAAAAGAAACATAAGATATAAGAAATATAAGAATAAATATTATAAGAGAGTATAAACATCTTTGTGTCCCTGGCCTCAGCTGATACCTGGCATAAAATAGGTGGACACATCTGAGTAAATAGTTGTCGGGTTATATGTTGCTTTTACTTGTGTGAGGTCAGAATCCAGCTGCATTTTGAGTAAACCAGTGTCCCAATGACCAGGCTTCTAGAATGCACAGGAAACATCTGTTAATTTTGGAAAGCAATTACACCGACTTGGAGAATTACTGCTATTTGTTAAAACAGAGCTCCCTTAGAGAAGAGAAATTGAGCTAAAAGACTTCACATGAGTATCTTTATTAGATAGTGAGCATCCTTCCATGTTATGGAATTGCTTGTTTTTGTTTTTGTTTTTTAAGATTTTATTTATTTATTTGAGAGAGAGCATGAGACGGGAGAAGGTCAGAGGGAGAAGCAGACTTCCTGCTGAGCTGGGAGCCCGATGCCGGACTCGATCCCAGGAGTCCGGGATCATGACCTGAGACGAAGGCAGTCACCTAACCAACTGCGCCACCCAGACGCCCCATGTTATGGAATTGTTAAGCAAGAAACATTCCATTCCATTCATTCCATTGGTAGTCTTACCAAAACTGCAGAAAGAAGCCATAGGCCTAAATTCCCATGCCAATCAAAAGCCATTTTTGACAGTTTCTCAAAGTAGTACAGATCTTAAGTACCTATCTTGATGTGCTATGCAGAAAATGCAGACAATTACTAAAAAAAGAAATAAAAATTTTTATGAAACTCTTCTTAAGGGAAAGACCTGTCTTTATGTCTTATATGTAGTTAGAAAACTGAAATTAAAAAAAAAAAAAATCCTAGCAGTTTGTAGGTACTGTTGGAGTTAGCCAAAATTTACTAAGATGACCCAAAGTCCTGGTAAAGGCCTTGTGCAATTTTTATATATGTGGGGAAACGATTGAAATGATATAGCTACAGAAAATGTGCTTTCTCCTATAGTATGAATTATTATTTTAAACTCTTTGTTGTTTGCAAATAAAGTGTACTATGAACACCATTCTGGAGTAGTTGAGTATCCAGATGGGAAAAATATAAGAGTCTTACCTAAAGTTATAAAATCATCTAGAAAAATGCTAACTTAAGAAAACTTCTTACCCTTGTCTTTTAGTATTCTCACTGTATAACAGATAAAATCCCATGTTCTAGCTGTTAAAAAGAGAAGTAAAATATAGAATATGCTTGTGAATTTGCACAGATAACCTGTGAAAGCTATTTAATAGATTACATGTTTCCACTTAGTGTGTTAAATACTATTTCTAGGTAATGGGTTCTTACTGCACATCGAGTGTATGCTGAGTACCATATTTGGGGAAGGATAAAATGAATTTTTTTTTTTTAAGATTTTATTTATTTGACAGAGAGAGAGACAGCAAGAGCGGGAACACAAGCAGGGGGAGTGGGAGAGGGAGAAGCAGGCTTCCCACTGAGCAGGGAGCCCGATGCGGGGCTCGATCCCAGGACCCTAGGATCATGACCCGAGCCGAAGGCAGACACTTAATGACTGAGCCACCCAGGCGCCCCAGGATAAAAGGAATTTTATTTTATTTTATTTTATTTTAAGATTTTATTTATTTATTTGAGAGAGAGAGAATGAGAGACAGAGAGCAGGAGAGGGAGGAGGGTCAGAGGGAGGAGAAGCAGACTCCCCGGCGAGCAGGGAGCCCAATGCGGGACTCGATCCCGGGACTCCAGGATCATGACCTGAGCAGAAGGCAGAAGCTTAACCATCTGAGCCACCCAGGCACCCATAATAAAAGGAATTTTAAAATGAGAATCGGTACTAAGGTTTTAGCAAAGAATATAAATTAAATATCTGAAGGGTGAAAATATTCTGTGACTATTAAAGAAATGGGTTTTGGTCTCATTAAGATATATGAACTCTTTGTAGAGCAAAATTTAAACACTGAAAATAAGCAAAAACGTTAGCTCTAATAGGTTCAGGAGCTTTTTTGATAGTAAAATTAGTTTAGGTATATATATATATATATATATGTTTTTTTTTTTAAGATTTTATTTATTTATTTATTTATTTATTTGAGAGAGAGGGAGAGAGAAACAGCATGAGACGGGAGAGGGTGAGAGGGAGAAGCAGGCTCCCCACTGAGCTGGGAGCCCGATGTGGGACTCGATCCCAGGATCCCAGGATCATGACCTGAGCCGAAGGCAGTCGCTTACCCAACTGAGCTACCCAGGCACCCAAGGTATATATATATATTTTTTTTTAATTATTTTTTTAATTTTAATTTAAATTCAATTAGCTGACCTATAGTAGTACATCATTAGTTTCAGATGTAGTGTTCAGTAATTTATCAGTTGCATATAACACCCGGTGCTCATCACATCACGTGCCCTACTTAATTGGGTGATGGGCACTAAGTAGTTTAGGTATATTTTTATACCCAGTGGTTACTTGATTGTTGATGCTTTTGTATAGTAGGTTAAAATGAGATCTTAGCCATTTCATTGAAGGTAGCCTTATTAGATTGATTCTCCATAGTAATAATTCTAAGCATCTTTCATTTTTATTGAGCGCTTCCCACTGTTTTTTTTTTTTTTTTTTAAGATTTTATTTATTTATTTGACAGAGAGAGACACAGCGAGAGAGGGAACACAAGCGGGGGGTGGGGAGAGGGAGAAGCAGGCTCCTCGCGGAGCAGGGAGCCCCATGCGGGGCTCGATCCCAGGACCCTGGGATCACGACCTGAGCGGAAGGCAGACGCTTAACGACTGAGCCACCCAGGCGCCCCAAGCCCTTCCCACTGTTAAGGAGCAAAGTATTTTCATATGCTCTTCTGTACTGAACAGATTAGTGTCTTTTCAGCCTGCTCATTGAAATCTTGGCCCCAGTAAATGTTTCTTCTGGCCTTTCTGCTGATGCCCTCTGGGTAGATTCCATAAGTTAAAATCTGTGACTGTGAATAGAGGTGTTGGAGTTTACAGTAGCTTCTATTTTGCTATGCTTATCTGATGTTAGGGTGAAAACATTATTTCTTCCTTGGGTTTACCATACAGGGAATTTATCATTTTCCCTGACAGGCTGTAGGCAGTCTAGAGGGTTAGAAGCATGTTCATTTATAGTCTGTCTACAGGAAGTATACTGAAAATTATTGCCATAATCCACATGTCACCATGGTCTGGTTTTTTTGCATTTTATGGGAGGCTTAGACAGGGATGGCTGTCTCCAGCCCATCCTCCCCCTTACCTTTGATCTTTTCTTCTTAAGTATTTAAAAAAATGCTGTTTATGAGGGATGCTTACAATAATTGAGATAACTAAACTTGGGGGAGGGAGAATAGAGATTTTCAATTCTTTATGTTTTAATTTTTTTAATTATAAAAAGTTACATAGAATCCTTTTTTTTCCTTTTAAAGTTAAATGTGCAAAAGGTGAAAAGTAAAATGCTCCTTCCTTTCCCTCTCATTATCCCCCTCCATTCCAGTTGAGAGAAAAAGTTTTCTGGGGGTTTTGTTTGCTTGCTTGCTTTTTTAAATATGGAAAGTTTTAGAATAAATGGAAAGTTTAGGGGTAGTTAATCTCTGTTCGCAGGAGGCCTTTCTTATCTTGGAGGTACTTGAGAAAGGCAGAGGTTGTCAGCACTGTTTCCTCCTAGGCAGGAAGTCTTCCTTGTGTCACCTCAGTGCCTAACACAAAGCCTAACTCACCAGAAACTCAGTGAACAGCTAGGATGATGCAGACACACGTCACAGATGGAGGAGTGCAGCATGCTTTGTCTTTGTACTTGCTCATTTCTTTACTTTTTCCCTCTTTTCTTACTGTTTTCTGATACCTTAACTTCTTCCTTCCTTCTACTCCTTTTTTGGTGACTTAAGCTAGTGGCTCAAAGTTAGGGATCAGGGTTTTGAAGTGCTCTCTGCTAAACTCTTTCTACTTTAGGATGAAAATCTGTAATTAGAAAAGAAATACAGGTGGGGTGCCTGGGTGGCTCTGTCGGTTAAGCGTCTGCCTTGTCCCTGGGTCCAGCCCTTGTTGGGCTCCCTGCTCAGTGGGGAGTCTGCTTCTCCTTCTCTCTCCCTCTGCTCCTCCCCCAGCTTGTGCTCTCTCTCTTTCTCTCCAATAAATAAATAAAATCTTTAAAAAATAATAAAATAAAAAAGAAATACTTCTCTTTGCATTACATTACAAAATAAAGTTCCCATAACCAAAAGAATTAGCAGCTTCATTGCATGACACATGCTTTTTATAGCTTTCGGAGATCTTTTCAGTCTGTGTTGTTCATTGTGATCTTTATTTGCCAAACAGGGATAAAGCTAGTGTTTAAAAAGTTGCTTTTAAAAGTATCTTGAGATCTAATGGGACACCTCTAAATTAGTTGGTAACTGAAATTCTTCTAGAAATAGGAGACAGTGTTGTGATGTAGGTAAAACTGATTATTCTGAGCTTCGGGATATTACTGTACAGTGAAATCACTGCTTCTTTTTGGGAGCTGACTACTTGTACAGTAATATCCTGAAGCTCAGAATAATCACAGTTTAGAACAAGACCAGGGGTGACCTGCTGTGAAACCATGGCTCAGATGATCTCATTGCAGGAGTTCTTTACTCAGCCGTATACACTGATGATGAGCTGTTTCACATGACTGATAATGCAGAAGCTTCTCTCTGAAGTCATTTTTATACAAATCTAGGCTTTTAATTGTTTAATAATTTATTTTTTTTTAATATTACAGATGACACTAAATGTATGAGGAGGGGGAGCATGCATACAAGCGAATGAGCTTTCTATGTACGAGGCATTGTCGTTAGTACATTATTCATATAAATTCATTTAATCCTTTCAGGCAGCACTATTATTATCCCTATTTTATGGATGAGGAAACTGAGGCAAACTAAGGTTAAGAGCTTATTACTCAGTTTTGTTTGGATAGTAAGTGGCAGAGCTAAGATGAAAACAGAGGCAGTTTTTGGCTCCAAAGCAGATATACCGCTTTTTTCTGGGTAAGCTACTAAACCGAGGGCCAGTAAACTTTTTCCCTAAAGGGTCAGATGGTAAATATTTTAGACTTTACAGGCCATGCGATCTATGTTGAAACTCTTCAACTCTGTGGATATAGCATGAAAACAGCCATAGACAGTCCAAAAACAAATGTGTGTTTGTTGTTCCAATAAAACTTTATTTGTAGACACTGAAATTTGAGTTTTCTGTAATCTCCACATGTCACAAAATATTACTCTTGATTTTTTCCACCATTTAAAATGTAAAAGCCATTCTTGGCTTGTGGGCCTTACAAAAAGAAGCAGCAGACTGGACTTGTCTACTCATACCATACTATTTTTGTGTGAGATATAAGGATAAAGGTATCATACTAAATTCTGTGGTAACTAGGGGTGAACAAGAGCAAAACCTTCCAGTTCCTCTTACCATTCATTCCACTTACATAATGGACAAATTTGTTCTCCTCCTTCTCATGTCTGCTTTTTAAAAATTTGTCTTTATTTCTTGTCCGTTGCATGTACTAGACATGTGTACATTATCTCATTCAATCTTCATAGCCCGTGGTATTATCTCAATTTTATAGTTCAGAGAAGAGTCTAAAGAGCCAGCCATTTGCACATAGCCAGGTGAGTGGTAGAGCCTAGATTCAAATGGGAGTCTGTCTTAGGTTTAGGTGTTTTTTCTTTTCTTTGCTACTGCTTTCTCTCTGCTCCTAGAAATGTGTGAAACTGTAATGAAATGCTTCTGACCCTGTCTAAAGTGAATCTCTGTATCTCACTTCTTAAATTCATGTTTATTTTTGCTTCCCTTCCATTTGTCCTGGCTTTAGCTTTCAAAGATGCTGTGCAGGTTTGTTAAAAATGTTAAGATGTTTCTTGGTTTCCCAGTCAAGAAAACTAAAAATAAACAGGGGGCTAGTTAATAATGTAACTAGTGAAAAGATATACCGATGCAGGGGAATAAGAGTGGAGGAAGAAGGGTGCCTGGGTGGCTCAGTTGGTTAAGCGACTGCCTTCGGCTCAGGTCATGATCCTGGAGTCCCTGGATCGAGTCCCGCGTCGGGCTCCCTGCTTGGCAGGGAGTCTGCTTCTCCCTCTGACCCTCCCCCCTCTCATGTGCTCTCTCTCATTCTCTCTCTCTCAAATAAATAAATAAAATCTTAAAAAAAAAAAAAGAGTGGAGGAAGAAAGCCCATGTCCTGTCCTGATGCCCTCTCCAGCCTCCCAGTCTTGAAAAAATGGACCTGTGTCTCCAGTGTGCTCTGAGAAAGAAATGGGTTCCTCATGGGTCTCTGGGATTCTTGATGATTCATAGGTGTGGCCTAGAGTAGACTTTTAGGATAGTTCTTTTGCGGATAGTACCTGAGGAAGACAAATGATAAGTAGAATTGTTCATGTATAGTTTTAAATAACAAAGTGAACTGATGTATTCATGAGTGACAATCTAACCTCCCCATCTTGGCTACTTAAGGACTCGCAAGAAGCCTACCATCTATTCTTTTCCCCGTAACAGTGGGAAATCCCAATTACAGGTTGTAGTTCCTGTTAGAAAATGGGAACACTCAAGTAGGCATGGCTAAAATAAGATCTTGCAGGCGCCTGGGTGGCTCAGTCGTTAAGCATCTGCCTTCGGCTCAGGTCACGATCCCAGGGTCTCAGGGTCCCGGGATTGAGCTCCGCAGGGAGCCTGCTTCTCCCTCTCCTCCTGCTTGTGTTCCCTCTCTTGCTATGTCTCTCTCTGTCAAATAAATAAATAAAATCTTAAAAAAAAAAAAGATCTTGGATGGAAAGCAGATGTCCTTTGAGTTTAACTACTGGTTTCCTGTAATCCCCTACTACTTTATTATAGTGGCGTCTGTATTTAATGTAACATTGAATATTCTGTAACATGGAATGTGCTATATTTCTGTTAACACATAACATTAATACCTTTAACTTGAAAATTGCCTAAGTTTATCATGGCAGACTTTGGATATATATACGAAATATAATTAGGTGTATAGGAAGCTAACTTGATATACCCTTCAAGGGGATTTATCAGGATAATTCTATTAGAAACTACCAGTGCACCTGCCTCATACTTAAAGATCCCAGAAAATGGCACCCTCTTTGGTGGTTTTAATTATTTTAAATTAATAATTAATTAAATTAATAATACTTAACTTATAATTTGCATATAATTTTAAAATAAATATATAACTTCATAATTAATTAATAATGTAATTAATAATGTAATTAATGATGTTTTGATTATTTCCTTTTCACCCCTGGGTTAGGAAGGGATTCCTGCCCATGGGTTATGGGGATTACCAGACACATGATACCAGACAGATGAGATTGACAGCAGTTTGTCAGTCACATACAGCCTAGGGGAGGAGGACAATGCATGCCACCCAGGGCCACACGGAGATTGCACTTGGGAACAGAGTGAGTCATCAGGGGCTGTGGAAGGCAGACAACTATATGGTATCAAGGGAGTAGGGTGACCTTTGGTTCCCATGGGACGATGTGATTGGCTGGTTTGAATAACTGCACATGTTGACAAGGGGCTAAAATCCTCTACTCAGGTGTACTGTCTCTGTGATAGAGAAGTTTGTGTGGCTAGGGCACCCTATCTGAGGGAACAGAGTAGGACGGGCAACTTGTACTTGGGCCATTTGGCGTCCTCTTGGATTTCCATAGATGTCAAGGCAGAAAACAATAGGTATTACACCATAGTAGTTTCATACCAACTCACAATCAAGAGCATAGCACGGGCGGAGGAAATGATCCTATTTTTCCAAAAGTCTCACCACCTTTCAGTGGCTAGTCTGATTATGATGAAAAGAAATTAGCAGAAGCAATATGGCATGTACAATTGACACAAAAATACATGATTACCCTGTTTAAGAAGACAGTCAAAGGATGAAGTGTTTATCTTTATGTCCTCATCAACCAGTCTTATTCCCCTGGCCCGGCTCCCCCACTAGGTTCCCTACTCTAGTGTTAGAACCTGGCAAGGCCAAGGAGAAGACTTGGGTTTGGATCCCCAGTTCCCATCATCCCAATCCCCATGATTGCCTTTTCTGCTGTGGCTGCCTGCCAAGAGAGGGATCTCGCTCTCTAACTTGGTAGACACCCTAACTTTTCATCACATGGAAATCCTTGCCACCACCTTAGTCCCAAGTACCTGTACCTCAAGCCTCTGACTGCCCCAGCCTGTATGCGGTGTCTCTTTCTCTGGTTCTCTAGCCCTTAGTGTCTGTGCACTGCCTTTAACATTTAGCATGCACTAACTTTTAGTTGTACTCTCTTTAGGAAATAGTCCCTGCCTTCATGCTGATTATTGTGGTTATCCCAGTTCTTTCTGCCTTTATCTGTTTAGGAAAGTTTCACTCAGCAGGTAAAAAGAAAAGCAACCAATAGAATGTAGTTTGAACATTAAATAATTCTATGAGATTATCTTCATCCAGCCCCTAAAATAATATGATATATAATAAGCCCTCGATATTTATTGAAATAAATGGCATAGCAGTTTTATGTATTTTAAATAGTATAGAATATATATGAAAATATATGTATAAATATATGTGTAAATATCTGTAAATATGCAGCATCCGTGTGTGTGTGTGTGTGTGTGGATGTGCATATGTGTGTGTCTAAATGTGAAGCACTCTCATGTAGCCATCCCAACCTCATTGTTTCTAGTGTCCTTTACTCATGAGTTATATATTACATAATGAGGAAGTAAAGGGAAGAAATGATGTTAGGGCAACTCTAACTTAAAGTTTTTTTATTTTTCCACAAATAAACACCATCTTTGCTACAATGACAAAACTGGATTGGCAACCTGCTGTATTTTATTTGGAGGCAATTCTAAGCTCAATGCAATGCTTTTCTATCTGTATTAAGAAAAAGATTTCGGTGCACATTTCTTGAAGAGTATTTTAAGGAATCATTCTCAAGCCTCTCCAAATTTTAAGAAAGCAAAATTGCTGGTAATTAAATGTTTGGTATTTATTTTAGCTAGTCCTTGTTTCAGGAGGCATTTTTTAAACAATCTATTCCTCTGTAGCTAGGAGCAGCTCATGCTTGAATCCGATGCCTTCCAGCTAAGCTGGAGAGACAGAGTGCCTGCTGGACTATGATCAGCCTTAGGCTCCTCTTGTGTCACTGGGATTGCACCAGGAACCCTGGAGGACATGATCATTCTTACTTATAGGCCAGGAGTTCTCCCACAACCCAGAATGCCGTATGGTACTGTTCACTGTGGCATATGCATTAAGTTGTGTGTTTACTCTGTGGCTCCTGCAAAATGTTGAACTGTCCCTTTACAGCCTCTTTTTCTTTTTTCTTTTTATGTTTTTTAAAAGATTTACTTATTTGAGAGAGAGAGAAAGAACAGGGGGAGGGGCAGAGGGAGAGAGAGAGAATCCCAAGCAGACTCCCCACTGAGCACAGAGCCCAGCGTGGGGCTGGATCCCATGACCTTGAAATCAAGAGTCTGATGCCCAATAGACTGAGCCACCCAGGTGCCCCTCTTTTTCTCTTTTTAAAGTCATCAGCTGGCTGGCCAGAAGATCATTCCTCCCTGTCTATTTTCTAGAGGCATACTAATGGTTTTCCTGAACAATCCCCTACAGGTTGTAAGGGAAAAGGCATAGTCTTTATACCTTTCCCACCTAAAAAGTAGTTAAAGGGATCAAATAAAGGCAATCTTGAAAATGTGCTGAGCTCCAGGGGGCATCTGACTGGCTCTGTCTGTGGAGTGAGTGACTTTGCTCTTGGGGTTGTGGGTTCAAGCCCCACATTAGGTATAGAGATTACTTAAGAATAAATCTTTAAAAGAAAATGTGCAGGGGCACCTGGGTGGCTCAGTAGTTAAGCGTCTGCCTTCAGCTCAGGTCATGATCACAGGGTCCTGGGATCGAGCCCGCATCAGGCTCCCTGCTCAGCTGGAAGCCTGCTTCTCCCTCTCCCACTCCCCCTGCTTGTGTTCCTTCTCTCACTGTGTCTCTCTCTGTCAAATAAATAAATAAATCTTAAAAAAAAAAAAGAAAGAAAATGTGCCGAGCTCCAAACCTGGGGAGGGGGGCAGGGAGAGGGACAGGGGTATCTTTCTTGTTTTGGTTTGTTTTTTTCTTATCTCCCTGAGAAAGGACTAAGCTGTACCTAAAGAGTTGGTGCTCTAAACCATCTTTATAAAACTTTCCAAAGTTTCTGGGTTTGTGGTGTGTGTGTGTTTGTGCGTGTATGTGTATGTGTTGTCTTTGAAAAAGTAATAATACACATACTAAAAATGTTTTTAAAAACACCAAAGGGTAAATTATGAAGTCTCTCTTAACTCAGAACTTAGTCCCGGAGGCAAACATTGTTATCAGTTTCTTCTGGATCTTTACAGAGATATCTACTGGCATATTTGTACTTTTGGGTATGTGTGTACATTTTATATACAAACATATACATACACACATAAACATGTATATACATATATATGTTTTTATGTGTATGTGTTCTTTTGCTTTTGCTTTTTTACACAAATGATTGCACAGTGCTCCATGCCTTGATTTCTTTTAAACCCAGCAATATCCTTGGAGAACAGTCTATATCATCGTGCCTAGATCTACTTCATTTTTTAAACAGCTGTTGAGAAATTCATTGTATGGATGTGCCCCAACTTATTTAACCAGGCTCTGATATTAATGGCCATTGATGCAAACTCCTTTTAGCACAGTTTCTTTGTAGTTAAAAACCATCCTGACTCTAATATTACTTAAATAAAGCAGGTGTGACATCTGGGTAGGTTCTCTTGACTTTAAGGAATTTTGAATTCTGTGGAGTTTTGTTTGTTTTTTTTAACCATTTTCGGAGTTGTCCTGCAATGACTATTTTAAATAGCAGCCTCAGGGTACTGACTCCTGATTTTGTTTTTAATCATTAGGCTACAGTTTAGAGAATCCTAGTGACAATTCATTTCTGGGAAAGGGAACGGGAATGGTATTTAAAAGGTTAAGGTTGGGACGCCTGGGTGGCTCAGTTGGTTAAGCATCTGCCTTTGGCTCAGGTCATGATCCCAGGGTCCTGGGATCAAGTCCCGCATCAGGCTCCTTGCTTGGCAGAGAGCCTGCTTCTCCCTCTACCTGCTCTGCCTGCCGCTACCCCTGCTTGTGCTTTCTCTCTGACAAAAAATAAATAAATAAAATCTTTAAAAAAAAAAATTTTTAAAGGTTAAGGTTGCCCCTGGAAAACAAAGTAAGTGTGTTTTTCAAGTACATCACTGAAGCCTAGTATTCCTTCCTGACAGTGTCCCCCAAAACCAGCTTTTAAACAGTCCTCCAGTTTATATTTCAGGGAAGCTGGGTATTTCTCTGTGGTTCTTTCTTCTGAAGCCATAGAACCCCAGCTGATTAGTTTTAAAAGGCTTGGTTGTTAACACCTCTAAAATTCATGAACCAAAGAGTAAAACACTAAGTGTGTGCATTTTAAGAACTTGTATGCTGCAGGTTTCTTTTCACTTACTTTCCTTTTTGTGGTAACAAACTCCTGCTGTGCTATCCCCTATTGTAGTGATTTTATTTATTCGTATTCTTTGTTGTATTAATCAAAGTGTTTAACTGAGAGAAGTGATTATGTTATATACATATGTGAAATTATAGACTTTTTTTTTTTAAAGATTTTATTTATTTATTTGAGAGAGCGAGAATGAGAGAGAGTACATGAGAGAGTGGAGGGTCAGAGGGAGAAGCAGGCTCCCCGCCGAGCAGGGAGCCCGATGCGGGACTCGATCCCGGACTCCAGGATCATGACCTGAGCCAAAGGCAGTTGCTTAACCAACTGAGCCACCCAGGTGCCCTAGACTTTTTTTAACTAAAGTCCAGATAAATCCTTAAAATTAAAATAAAGTTTGTCCTAACAGTCTCTCAAAAGATTAAAAACTAATGTATATTTAAAAACTAATGAATACACCTTTATTTAAGGGGAAGGATTTCAGCTATTATAGTGTATAAGAACCTCATCCGTCCACAACCTTACATGTTATTGAAGCATTGAAGTTTCTTTTTAGTCAAAGCAGTCAGTAATAGAGAAGACCTATCAGATGATGTGGTTTGCCTCTTAGCACGGAGGGGTCACACTTGAAGAATCTGATTTTTGTTCAGGTCAGACAAGTTTGCTTCAGACTCTGTGTTATCTTTTGGCTTTTATGTTCTGTCACCCTGTCTCTGCATGTACTTGAAATAATTGTTCAAGATTCCATGTTTGGAAAACCTAAAAACATGCCACAAGTACATGAATCATGCTTTATTCGAGGATGAAAATGGTCACATATACCTATTTCACAGTTGTGTCAGGTTTCCTAAAAGTAGTAGAGAAATAACTTACTCATTTTAGAGGTAGTTCCCAGGTAAGTCATCTGAGTGGAAAAATGGAGAACATTCTCCAAGTACTGTGAAATTGTGGATTTGATTCATGGCTTTCAACCTGATACTGGAATCTGAAATTCAGTAAAGGAGCTGAAGTACCTGAGTAAAACATATTCTGGTGAAACTAAATAGAAACACTTTTCTGGTGAAAATTGTGAACCAATAGTATGTAGTTGGCATATAATAATATATAACTTAGGAAATTTTTTTGCTTATTTTTCTATGTAATGTTCATCCTTAAGTGCTTACCAGTAGTTTTTTCCATTCATTCTTCAATAAATATGAAAGCAGCCAAAGGAAATGCATAATCACCAAGTCATAATGAGACAGCATTTGTAAAAGAATTATAACATCCTGAGGACTAGCAGTTTCTGTTCAGTTTGGTCCAGGAGTAGAAGGAAGAGGAAGAGAAGGATCACAGAAGTTCACATTTACATGTTGTGACTTGAAAATGAGAAAGAAACTTTGAAGCTGAGGATATTGGAATAAACTTTTTTCTTCCAAGTTTGGAAGGAATTACATGGAACATTCATTGTTTAAGGGGCTCAGAATAAAATGGCAGACGAGAGAGGAAAAAGGTAACTGGATTCATCAACAACAGAGGACAGGATTCAGTGCTTTCAAAGTGTTCTTCAGTTCACTCTGCTTCTCCTTTTCCTTTCTCTGCTATCCTTGTCCTCCTTCCCCTCCCTTTGCTGGAATTTCCAGTTTAATGGAGGCTCACAAGAATGTTTTGGTGGTGATGTCTGGCTTAGCGCTGTACAGGTTTCACTTTCCTGAAAACTCTTAGGGGAGATGGATTAAATAAGTATTTTTAAAAAGACAATTCCTTCTAAAAGAGAAATCCTCCTTCGAGTGACATCTTAACCTGAAAAAGAAATTTGATGTACTTCCAGTGAAGGGTATACTGTCCCTATATTGCAAAAACATAAACAAAAAATAAGTAATTTTTAAAAAAGTGATAGCATTAAAATACCAGTCCAAATGTGTCGATCCTTGACTTGTGGAACTGAAGAACAGCTGCCTAATCAGTGGGAATTTATTTCTGGTGTTATTCTCTTTGTCCTTACTCCATCCAGAAACAAATTGGACTTGGAAAGGATGGCCTGGGAGGTAGAGCCCAGTCCTGATTCTGTCCTGGTTGTGGTTGCAGCTTACTTTCCTTTTACTTCGATTATCAAATTATGAAATAACCGGGCAGGAAAGTATAGAGGAAACACTATGTCCTGTTCCTTTAACCCAGAAAGCCAACAGTATTAGGACATTATCTTCCTGATAGTGGGAGGGAAATGTAAAGAATACAAGAGCCCCCAGCTTAATGACTGGCATCGGTAAGGAATCCATATTTCATTATCAGAGATCTATAGATTTGAAAGCTTTTAAGGATTACATGGGAAAATAGATTAATCAACAATTTTTCTCTGATCACGTAGAGATGAACGTGTAAGTGTGGATACTACATGCCATCTTTCTTGATTTTGCTGCTAAACCCATTATCTTTCCTTTAATATCATATCCCTTGTTAAGATCTTTATATTTCAGTTAATGTCGCCCTCATTTTGCTGGTGACTGTTCATGAAATCTTGAAGGAAGACTCAGGTTTTTTCCTACCTCTTTACCCTGATGATTTTTTAACTCTTATATCCAACCCTTCCTCTTAATTCCTCATGTAGCTAACCTCATTTCTGCACTGTTGAAATTACTTCTTATATCCCCATCTACTTCTGTCATGGTGCCCGCTTCCATTCGGCCCCCAGTTAGTTCACTGGCATTGGGTTACAAGATTAGCCTTCCTAAAACCTCACTTTGCTCACTTTCCTCCCTTCTAAGCTTCAGAAATCATAAATGGTCTCTCCTGTTTACCATCCAGAGGTATGGGGAGCTCCTTTCACTGCAGTTTAATCTTTTGAGATCATCAAGAGGATCTCACTGATGCTAATTAGCAGGGCTGTCCTTTTCCCTTGTTGGGTGGGGGGAGTGGCGCAGAGGCTGTGCCTACAAGGCTGGATTGATGGAAGAGGTATTATTCTCTTCCTTGTTGGCACTAACAAGAGAGAAGTATGGTAATGATGTTTGCCTTGGAGTTCTATTAAGGAAATCTTTGAGGTCTACTGGAAGAGTTGAGTCTTCTTGTTAAAGGCCTACAGGATGAGTATGGACTCTTCTATTGTTTATGACCTTTGACAAGCTGGCACCTGTCATCCTCCCCAAGCTTTTTTTCCCATTAATCATGTATAGGAGACTCCTGCTGCAGCCAAAGTGTTCTTTTTGTTTTCTGAATACAGACATCCCCACTTCCACACCATTGATTATGATGGCTAGGATGGCCCTTCTCCTATAAACCACACACTATTCCAGTATTACCCCCCAAACCTTTCTTTGTGATCACCACCACCATAAATACTTATCTTCTGAACTTCGGAAATTTAACACCCTTTGCTTCCTCATATAATTTTTGTTTATTCAGTAAAAATTTACTGAGGGCCTATTATGTCTCAAGCAATATGCTGAGGATTCAAATGAAAAAGACCCTTTACTTGTTTTTAGGAGTTTACATTTTAGCTAGGGAAACAAATATGTCAGCACGAACAGTGGAAGGAGATGGTGTGGGATTCAGAAGAGACAAGTAAACTAATGTGGGAGAGGGAAGGGGTAGCCAGGGAAGGTTTTCTATAGGAAAGCAATTTTCAGAACTAAAATCTCCCAACATGGGACGCATGGGTGTCTTCATTGGTTAAGCATGTGCTTTCGGCTGAGCTCATGATCCCAACGTCCTGGGATCAAGTCCCGCATTGGGCTCCTTGCTCAACGGGGAGCCTTCTTCTCCTTCTGCCTTCCACTTCCCCTGCTTGTGTGCTCTCTCTCTCTGACAAATAAATAAATAAAATCTTTAAAAAATCTCCCAATATTTTGTGGCAGTTATGTTTTGATCCATATCCTTTTAATATTTAAAGATTTTTTTTTCCTTGTTCTTAAATGTTAACTTTTGTAAATATTTATATCCCTAATGGTTGTGGCAACTAGATGCTTACTATCTCCTTAATAATGGTTTTCCAAATGTTGGACCAAGAAACAGCTCTCGGGGTGCCTGGGTGGCTCAGTTGGTTAAGCGACTGCCTTGGGCTCAGGTTATGATCCTGGAGTCTAGGCTTGAGTCCCCCTGCTCAGCAGGGAGTCTGCTTCTCCCTCTGACCCTCCCCCCTCTCGTGTGCTCTCTCTCCCTCAAATAAATTAATAAAATCTTAAAAAAAAAAAAGAAACACCTCTCAGCTCTCCCTTCAGACAAAATAAACCTAAGTTCCTTGCAGCTGCTACAAGCTCTGTTACTTATTATTCAAAATTTTTATACTGTTGAGTCTAAAAGAGTGCACTGATTGAAAAACCAGATTACTGGGATTTTGTTATAACCAGATTGTGATTCAGTGCAGTAGGGTGAGGCCTGAAGTCCTGTATTTTTAAAAAGCTTCCTGGTGATGCTGAAGCTGCTCATAGATTGAGCATGTTTTAAGTAACAGGGTTTTAGAGGCTGTAAAGAGATAAAGAATTAACGATAAAAAACAAGTGAAGGTACGTTTTCTTTTATTTATATGGATGTATCCTGCAGTCTCTCTATCCCGTTAACTTTATTTACTCTAGCTAATTTAAATCACATAATTGCCCAGCTGGGTTGGGCTCCTGTCCCTGCACCCAGAGACAGTGAATCTTGCCTGTGATCTGACTAGGAAGCTTCCGCTCTCCACCCCCAACTCCTCCCTGGGGAGTGAGTCTCCTCCATGTCATGGAGCTATGATCAGGTGCGCACCCACCTACTTGATGCTGTGATATGATTCCCCGAGGCCCTCCAGCTACTGAATAATAAAGAACCCCTGTCTTTGGAAGTGGGAGGTGTTCCTTTTGGCATTCTGCCTTCATCAAACTGGTTTGTATAACAGTTGAGTTCCAGGAATGGCATCTGAGGCTTTCTATATCCTACAATGTGTAATCAGGAACTGGCAGAGAATTCAACTTTAGCTTTTAAGATTCCTGTTAGAAATTTTCATAACTTGTAGGAGCCTTGGCAGTTGAGTGACCTGCCCTTGACCCGTAAAGGGACCTGCCTGGGTGAAATGCAGCTGTCTCTTTATTCTGAGTGTTTCCCCCTGATGATTTTCTGTGAATCTTTTACTGACTCTTCTATTCTGCAGATATTCTTTTGGACTGCAGACAGGAAAGCAGTTGCTGCAGATAATGTGTTCCTGAGTCTTTACAACCAAAGTTAGAAAGAATTATTTTTGTTGTCTTCCTGGGGAACTTTGCTATGGAATTCCCCCCCACAGACTGGATTGCAACAGTGGCTCTTAGATTGAAGAGATCTGTCTCAGTACAAAGTGGGAAATGTTGATGTCAGGCTGGCGAGTTGGAGCTGGTAAAAATGGCCTGGTACAGTGATTTTCAAACTTCCAACATGTATCCCCTAGGGGCCCTGCACCCCTAGAGTTTCTGATTCAGCAGGTCTGGATCAGAGCCTGAGAATTTATTTATTTATTTTTAACTTTTTTTTTTATTCTTATGTTAATCCCCATACATTACATCATTAATTTTAGATGAAGTGTTCCATGATTCATTGTTTGTGCATAACACCCAGTGCTCCATGCAGAATGTGCCCTCCTCAATACCCACCACCAGGCTAACCCATCCTCCCACCCCCCTCCCCTCTAGAACCCTGTTTGTTTTTCAGAGTCCATCATCTCTCATGGTTGGTCTACCCCTCCGATTGCCCCCGCTTCATTCTTCCCCTCCCGCTACCTTCTTCTTCTTTTTTTTTTCTTAACATATATTGCATTATTTGTTTCAGAGGTACAGATCTGAGATTCAACAGTCTTGCACAATTCACAGCGCTTACCAGAGCACATACCCTCCCCAGTGTCTATCACCCAGTCACCCCATCCCTCCCACCCCACCCCCCACTCCAGCAACCCTCAGTTTGTTTCCTGCGATTAAGAATTCCTCATATCAGTGAGATCATATGATACATGTCTTTCTCTGTTTGACTTATTTCACTCAACATAATACCCTCCAGTTCCATCCATGTCGTTGCAAATGAGAGCCTGAGAATTTTTAACATCCTCGTCCCTTCCCATTTCTTATGATGTGGTTACATAAAAGGAACAGGGGATAATCAGGGAGGCTGGGCACATGTTCACAGTAGCACATGCGTTGTTTATTACCTCCCAATTCTGGTAGATTTGTTAGTTGCTTTAAAAAAAAAAGAAAAACAGACCCAGGGAAACACCACCTCTTCTAATGTTCCCATGTAGCCAGTGAGTGCCCTTTTGTGGTGACCTAGCCTACATACTTAGGGGACTTCGTGGTTCATAGGATTAAAGACCTGATCTTTTCAAGGAAGAAGCTATGGAAGCATAGGATTAGGGCAGCTGGGAAAATGAATTTGGGTTTTTGACAGCTGAGATAGTGAAAGAGAAGGGGAAGTTTGGCTATTTCCATCTTGTGTTCACATCCCTTAGGTATACCTAGCTTACATCATAGGAATAAGATGGTTGATCCTGTGTGGGTTTTGGGGAGTATTCCTTGTTATTAAAGGTGACTTATGCGATACTCTCTACTGAAGCAGTTCTGGAGCATCCCAGGAGGGACACAATGATCTTGGTCTTGGTGAACTTCCTTCGGATGAGGAAGAAGACATGAACAGTTCTGACGAAGACGATGTCAGCTCTGATTCTAGTAAAGGGGACCCTGACCTGGGAGACAAACAGGTATATGTTGGTATTTAATTGTTTCTACTTTTGTGTTTGTTGGTCTCTCATAACATTTGGAAATAATATTTATCAGCATGATAGACACAAAATCCCCAGTTAGTTTTTTCTTAAAACTTATATTTTCTAATTTATATTTAGTTCTTGCTATAATGTAGTATCTAAGATGTTATCACATTTCTAAATGCACATCACTTATTTAGTAATTTTTTTTTTTTGAGAAATTATTTTTGTCACTGTCCTTTGGTTTTCCTTTTGATAACAGAAATCCCCTCTCAGGATTGTTCCTTGTATTGCTAGCAATTCTACTTGAAAGAAAGGAATTTAGATGCATTTCAGACTTAATGAAATCTTTTTAGAGATAGAATAAAGACTGCGATTAATAACATAGTGGGATTTCCTTTGAAGTGATTCAGTATTTGTATTTTCAGTAAACATAAAACAAGATTGGCCACATGTTGATAATTATTTAAGATATGTCTATACATGGAGGTTCATTATATTGTTTCTCTAGTTTGACAGGAATGCTTCATTATAAATATATATTTTTTGAATAAAGACATCATTACAAAGGAAAAAATAGTATA
Source organism: Mirounga angustirostris (assembly GCF_029215605.1). Classification (NCBI taxonomy): domain Eukaryota; kingdom Metazoa; phylum Chordata; class Mammalia; order Carnivora; family Phocidae; genus Mirounga; species Mirounga angustirostris. The sequence continues at coordinate 25,425,825 of NW_026991713.1, forward strand.
TTAACAATAACCCCAAGATGTGTTGGAACATTACAGCAAGACAGAATTTGAAAGGATCCACATAGCAAGCTTATCAAACCAGAGAAGAGAAAATCCATGTCACCTAACTTCTATGCCGTAACTTACCAACCAGTTGTTTCCTGTTTAATATATTTTTGCTTTGTTTAAATTTATTTCAGCCTTAAATGAGTGGCATAAGTTGTGTAATTGTCTGGATTTAAATCCCAGCTCCACCACATGTGAGCTGGGTGAGGAACTTTGGGCAAATTATTTAATATCTTTAAGCTAAAGAGCTTCCATTTTATGAAGAAAAGAATTTATCTCAGAATTACGAGGACTAAATGATTTGATTTGTGTAAAGCCTTAGAACACTGTTCAGTACATCGTAATAACTTAATGATTATTTGTTTGCTTCTTGTAAGACTTCATGCTGTAAAGTATTGAATCATAGAGTTAGGAGTAACCACTAGAAATTATTTAGCCTTAAGGCAGGTGAGTTTGTAAGATACCTAAGACAGACGAGTGACTGTTCTTAAAGGCTCACAGTATCCTTCAGCAGCGTGTGTGTTTTACTTTGACTATTAAGTAATTCCTCTGGTGTTTTACTGCTATCTGCCATCTCTGATTTGAAAACTTATTTTCCTTGTTGCTTCTTCACAGATGCTACAAGTATTTGTAAAATACTATTTCCCAGATACATACCAGATGTAAGAAGTATGTACTAGACATAAAGCAGTGTTCGAGGTTTTTGCTCTTGAACAGCTTACATCCTAATGGGACAAGAGGATATTCATTAAAATAGTGAGAACTTCAGATTGTTACATGCTACGAAGGGAATAAAACAGAACAATGTGCTAGAAACTGAGGAGTCTACTTAGGATAAAAGCCTCTAAGAAAGTGATATTAGACTGAGAAATAAATGACTGGAAAGAGCCAAAGCCTATAGGGTTTGGGGAAGAGGCTTCCAGTGGTCTTCCTCTCTAAGGGCCATAATTAAATCAACCTTTACTGTCTTAGATAAGCTGCAAGGTCTTTTTCTAACAAGTACTGTTTCCTATTGTTTGGGTCTGTTCGTTTCTCTTGTTCAAACCCTTTCTGATTTCCCCCCATGCCTCTTGAAGTATGGCACCAAAAGTGGTGTCCACATTCTACTAGGGGTCTCACTGGCATATGATATAAAGGAACGACTTCTCTCTAACCCTTTTGCGTTACGCATCTTCTCAACACATCCTGTCACAACACTGCCTCGTTGACGTTTTGTGGTCATTGGAGACTTCCAGAGTTCCTTCCTCTGTATTTATACCGGCCTTTCCTTTCCCTTCTGGTATTTATATTATTGGTTTTTGTCTTTAGTTGTGCCACCCACTGCAGTATCTCTGTTAAATATTTTTCTGTTTTTATTTTTATTTTATTTTATTTTTATTTATTTGAGAAAGAGTGAGAGAGATTGATAACATGAGTGGGGTAGAGGAGCAAAGGGAGACGAAGACTCCCCACTGACCAGGGAGCCTGATTCGGGGCTCGATCCCGGGACTCCAGGATCATGACCTGAGCCGAAGGCAAAATAGGCACCCTTATTTTTCTGGGGTTTTTTGTTTGTTTGTTTGTTTGTTTTGTTTTAAAGATTTTACTTATTAGAGAGGGGGAGAGAGAAAGCAGGGGGAAGGGCAGACCTAAACAGGGAGCCTGATGCTGGGCTCAATCCCTGGGATCATGACTTGAACTGAAGGCAGACGCTTAACTGACTGAGCCACCAAGGCACCCCTATTTTTCTGTTTTTAAAATGAGATTATTTCTTTTTTTTTTTTTGAAGATTTTATTTATTTATTTGACAGAGAGAGACACAGAGAGAGAGGGAACACAAGCAGGGGGAGTGGGAGAGGGAGAAGCAGGCTTCCCGCTGAGCAGGGAGCCCGATGCGGGGCTCGATCCCAGCACCCTGGGATCATGACCTGAGCCGAAGACAGACGCTTAATGACTGATCCACCCAGGTGCCCCAAAATGAGATTATTTCTTCATTTAATCATCAACATTTAATATTTTTTGTTTGTTTGTTTAAAAAACTCTTCTTTTTTTTTTTTTAAAGATTTTATATATTTATTTGAGACAGAATGAGAGAGAGAGAGAGAGCTCATGAGAGGGGGGAGGGTCAGAGGGAGAAGCAGGTTCCCCGCCAAGCAGGGAGCCCGATGCGGGACTCGATCCCGGGACTCCAGGATCATGACCTGAGCCGAAGGCAGTCGCTTAACCAACTGAGCCACCCAGGCGCCCCAACATTTAATATTTTTATACCTGATTGTAGTGTATTAATAATTTCCCTCTTTTAGAGCTGTTGGCTATCCTGATGAGCTTACTCTCTGTTCACCTGAGACAGCAGTGGCAATAATTAAAAGAGCTAACTCTCACTTTCTAGACGGTTGCTGATCCATTTAAGCATAGCCTGGTGAATGCTTTTCTCTTAAGTAACTTGCTTTCAAAGAGGTTAAGAAGAACATGGTCTTGGGGTGCCTGGGTGGCTCGTCTGCCTTCGGCTCAGGTCATGATCTCAGGGTCCTGGGGTCGAGCCCCATATCAGTTCCCTGCTCAGTGAGGAGTCTGCTTCTCCCTCTCCCTCTGCTCCTCCCCCTACTCGTGCTTGCTCACTGTCTCTCTTTCTCTTTCTCAAATAAATAAATAAAATCTTTAAAAAGAAGAAGAAGAACAACAACAATGCAGTCTTTGAGGCTGGATTGCCTGGGTTCTTATCATTTACTAACTATGTAATCTTGGGCAATTTACTTAACATCTTTGTGCCTTAGCTTCCCCATCTGTAAAAAGAGGAGGGAGTAGGGTAGACACTTGTTTTTCTTTTCTCTTGGTTTTTTTTTTTTTTTACACTTGTTTTTCTTTTCTGAGATTATTGTGATGATCAAGGTTATACACTGTTTAAAACAGTTCTGACACAAATTGCTCAACAGATTTTATCTGTTATTATTGGCATATATAAAAAGAAGCAAGCAAAATCTTTAGTATCTCCAGTCATTCCATGTATAACAAAATATAGTTTCAAGCTTACCTTTTCTTATCTTTGATGAATAAATCTAAAACGTATTTACATGAAAGGTAATATTGTGTTCTCACAAAAACATGAAACTTGACATCCTAAGACCTGTGGTTCAGTCCAGGCTCTGACACTTACAAAGCATATGACCTTGGTCAAATAATTATTTTAAGTCAATTACTTTATTTACACCAATCTCATTTCACAATAGATTTCAAGTAACAACAAAAAAATATAATACAAAAAGTCAAAATATGTAGTTAAAGAAATCAAGGGGTTAATAAATTGTGCTGGGGCTATTGGACATCCACATGCCAAAGAATAAAGTAGATGTCTTCCTTTTATCTTACACAAAAATTAACTCAAATGGATTGTAGACATAGTATAGGAGCTGAACAAAATAAAGGGATAACTCTTCATGACCTTGGGTAGTCAGAAGCTTCATTGATGCAACAACAAAAGTATAAGTGATGGGAGGGAAAAATAGCCACATTGAACATCATCAAAATTAAAAACTTCTGTGCTGCATATAGTACCATCAAGAAAATGAAAAGATAACTCAGGAGGAGAAAATATTGGCAAACATCTCTGATGAAGGACTTATATCATGACTATATAAGGAACTCAATCAAGATAAAGAAATAACCCAATTTAAAAAATGGGGTAAGCGTGCTAAATGAGAAAAATATGCAGCCAAGAATACTTTATCCAGCTAGGATGTCATTCAAAATAGAAGGAGTGATAAAAAGCTTCCAGGACAAACAGAAACTAAAAGAATTTGTGCTCACCAAACCAGCCCTACAAGAAATATTCAAAGGGGTCCTGTAAGTAAAGAGAGTAGTAGTACAGACCAGAAAGGAACACAGACAAATATACAGTAACAGTCACCTTACAGCAATACAATGGCACTAAATTCATATCTTTCAATAGTTTTCCTGAATGTAAATGGGCTAAATGCCCCAGTCAAAAGACACAGGGTATCAGATTGGATAAATAAGCAAGACCCATCAATATGCTGTCTGCAAGAGACTTGTTTTAGACCCAAAGACACCTCCAGATTGAAAGTGACGGAGTGGAAAACCATTTATCATGCTAATGGACATCAAAAGAAAGCTGGGGTGGCAATCCTTTTATCAGACAAATTAGATTTGAAACCAAAGACTGTAATAAGAGATGAGGAAGGACACTATATCATAATTAAAGGGTCTATCCAACAAGAAGATCTAACAATTGTAAATATTTATGCCCCTAACGTGGGAGCAGCCAATTAATAACAAAATCAAACACATCGACAATAATATAATACTAGTAGGGGACTTTAACACTCCCCTCACTGCAATTGACAGATTATCTAAGCAGATGATCAACAGGGAAATAAAGGCTTTGAATGACACACTGGAACAGATGGACTTCACAGATATATTCAGAACATTCCATCCTAAAGCAACAGAATACATATTCTTCTCAAGTGCACCTGGAACATTTTTCAGAATAGATCACATCCTGGGTCACAAATCAGGTCTCAACCAGTACCCAAATATTGGGATCATTCCCTGCATACTTTCTGACCACAATGCTTTGAAACTGGAACTCAATCACAAGAGAAAAGTTGGAAAGAACTCAAATACATGGAGGCTAAAGAGCATCCTACTAAAGAATGAATGGGTCAACCAGGAAATTAAAGAAGAATTTAAAAAATTCATGGAAACATTGGGGCATCTTGGTGTCTCAGTCAATTGAGCATCTGCCTTTGGCTCAGGTCATGATCTCAGGGTCCTGGGATTGAGCCCCACATTGGGCTCCCTGCTCAACGGGGAGTCTGCTTCTCTGTCTGCCCTTCCCCTCCACTTGTGCTGTTTCTCTCTCTCAAATAAATAAATAAAATCTTTAAAAAAAATTCTTGGAAACATTTTCATGAAAATGAAAACACAACTGTTCAAAATCTTTGGGATGCAGCAAAGGTCCTCAGGGAATTATATAGCAGTCCAAGCCTTTCTCAAGAAACAGAAAGGTCTCAAATACACAACCTAACCTTACACCTAAAGGAGCTGGAGTAAGAACAGCAAATAAAGCCTAAACCCAGCAGGAGAAGAGAAATAATAAAGATTAAAGCAGATATCAATGAATAGAAACCAAAAAAAAAAAAAAGAAAGAAAGAAAGAAACCAAAAGAACAGTAGAACAGATCAATGAAACTAGGAGCTGATTTTTTGAAAGAATTAATAAGATTGATAAACTGGCCAGACTTATCAAAAAGAAAAGAGAAAGGACCCAAATAAATAAAATCATGAATGAAAGAGGAGAGATCACAACCAACACCGAAGAAATACAATTATAAGAATATATTATGAGCAACTATATGCCAACAAATTAGGCAATCTGGAAGAAATGGATGCATTCCTAGAGTCTTATAAACTACCAAAACTGGACCAGGAAGAAATAGAAAACCTAACAGACCCATAACCAGCAAGGAAATTGAGGCAGTAATAAAAAAATTTCCCAACAAACAAGAGCCCAGGGCCAGATGGCTTCCCAGGGGAATTCTTTTTTTTTTTTATTTGCGAGAGAGAGAATGAGAGACAGCATGAGAGGGAGGAGGGTCAGAGGGAGAAGCAGACTCCCTGCTGAGCAGGGAGCCCGATGCGGGACTCGATCCCGGGACTCCAGGATCATGACCTGAGCCGAAGGCAGTCGCTTAACCAACTGAGCCACCCAGGTGCCCCTCCCAGGGGAATTCTACCAAACATTTAAAGAAGAATTAATACCTATTTTTCTGAAGTTGTTTCAAAAAAATAGAAATGGAAGGAAAACTCCAAACTCTTTTTCTACGAGGCCAGCATTACCTTGATCGCAAAACCAGACAAAGAGCCCACCAAAAAGGAGAATTACAGACCAATATCCCTGATGAACATGGATGCAAAAATTCTCACCAAAATACTAGCCAAGAGGATACAACATTACATTAAAAGGATTATTCATTGTGACCAAGTGGGATTTATTCCTGGGCTGCAAGCTTGGTTCAACATCCACAAATCAATCGATGTGATATACTACGTTAATAAAAGAAAGAACAAGAACCATATGATCCTCTCAATAGATACAGAAAAAGCATTTGACAAAGTACAGCATCCTTTCTTGATTTAAACTCTAAATAGTGTAGAGGTAGAGGGTACGGTACATACTTCAGTTTCATAAGAACCATCTATGAAAAGCCCACGAGTATCATTCTCAATGGGGAAAAACTGAGAGCTTTCCCCCTAAGGTCAGGAACATGGCAGGGATGTCCACTATCACCACTGCTATTCAACATAGTACTAGAAGTCCTAGCCTCAGCAATCAGACAACAAAAAGAAATAAAATGCATCCAAATTAGCAAAGAAGTCGTCAAACTCTCACTCTTTGCAGATGACATGATACTCTATGTAGAAAACCCGAGAGTCCACCCCAAAATTGCTAGACCTCATACAGCAATCCAGCAAAGTGGCAGGATATAAAGTCAATGCACAGAAACTAGTTGTGTTTCTTCACGCATGGGTGTGTCTCTTCTCTTCTTCAAAGGACACCAGTCAGATTAGGGGCCCATCTTAGTCCAGTATGACTTCATCTTAATTTACTAATTTTATTTGCAACAACCCTATTTCCAAAAAAAGTCACATTCTGAGGTCCCTGGAGGATAGGACTTCAGAATATCTTTTGGAGGCCATGAATCAATCCAAAACAGGTGCCATATTCCATGGACATATAATGAGCACATAGCTGATAATGTGTCTCAATGCCAATAACATCTCCTTACGATATTGCCAGACTCTGTAGGACAAAATAAAGTATATGTGCCACTGGGCCCATGTTCTAACTTTGTGAAGGGAGAGCAAACAGATGTTCAAAAAGATATTCCTGCAAAGATAAACAGGCTACCAGGAAGGGGAAGAATATTAACATTGTACCACACCTGTGTGGCTATGCTTGTCTTTGTACTGTGGGTGCAGGTATTACACTTAATCTTTAAAAACATGCTAGGATATATATATGACATATATACTATTCTTTTTTTTACATGAAGAAAAGGAGTTTTTTATACAGGTAAAGTAACTTGCCTTGGAACCGCCTGAATTGGGTTTTTTAACCAAAATCTATCTCTAATCTATCTAATAACTTGGGATAGGTTACAGAACCTGAAGGATGTTGATGGAACATGTTTGGGATGGTAGTGAATAGCCATGGTAATCTCTATTTTTTCATGTTCCAAGTTTTTAGTTTTATGTTTTTGAGTCTTTTTTTTTTTAGATTATATTTATTCATTTGAGACACAGAGAGAAAGCACGAGCAGGGGGCAGAGGGAGAGGGAGAAGCCGGCTCCCCGCTGAGCCAGGAGCCCGATGCAGGGCTCAATCCCAGGACCCTGGGATCATGACCTGAGCCGAAGGCAGACGCTTAACCATCTGAGCCATCCAGGCGCCCCGGCTCTTTACTTTCAGTGCTTAGTAAATGGCTATTTGAAAATAAGATCTGTTCATTCTCCTTCATTATGGTTAGAATATTCACCACTGTTCACCTTTCCTGCATATCGACTTCCCTGCTTCTTTCTTTTCCAAATTTTCTTTGTAAAATAGCTGATATGATATGCACCCTTAGGAAGAGAGGGGTGAAAACCCAAGAGAACTTTGTCCTTTAGAGGTTAATCATGGTGCTACCTCATTTTGGGATAATTTAATGATAAAGGTGTTTCTCAGGCAGATCTGGTTGTTCAGTTTTTTGCTGAGGCCTTTTAAGAATTCTATTAAAAAGTGGGGCGCCTGGGTGGCTCAGTTGGTTAAGCGACTGCCTTCAGCTCAGGTCATGATTCCAGAGTCCCAGGATCGAGTCCCGCATCGGGCTCCCAGCTCAGTGGGGAGTCTGCTTCTCCCTCTGACACTCTCCCCTCTCATGCTTTCTCTCTCTCTCTCTCTCTCTCTCTCTCTCAGATAAATAAATAAGATCTTTAAAAAAAAGTAATGGATAAATTTCACTGAATTTTATTTGTAGTGAACAAATATGAATAGAGGAGAACACAGTTAAGAATTTACAAAGCTGGGCTATCATCAAGCGATCAGGACATAAAACTGGGTTTCAGATCAAAGGTTCTGTTTTGGAATTTGTTTGACTTATTTTATGATCTTCACAAAGTAATTTCATTTGTGGCTAATGTTTCAGCTTCCACAGCATGGTACTTCTGGGAGATGCAGTTATTTAACAGGCAATCTGCTTTGAAATGCGATGTAATTTAAGTGAGGACTGTCATTAACTGAAATGTTGAGATGCCAAATATGGCCTCTCGAGGTTTTACAGTGGGGTGTATTTTTCCATCACTGTTTGACTTGGGTCAGAATAAGTCATTGTTCTTACAAGTGAAGATAATACAGAACTTTTTATTTTTTCTGGGTTTTTTTTAGTTATCTTTGACTTTCTACTTTGAAAATGATTGTAATTCATTGAATAATTTTCTAGTGGTTACTACCCCTCGATAGCTCTGTAGTTGTCCTAGTTTAAAAGGCAAAGTAGATAATAGAATACATAGACTCCTAGAATTTTAGAATCACAGAAGGCCTTAATCCTAGGCCAACCCCCTACCTTTTTTTTTTACATGATAAAATGTCTATAATGACCTATTAGTTTTTTTTAATTACATTTTCATGTTACTCAATATATATTCAAAAGCATGTGCTCCATTCTTAGATTCTGAGAAGGTGACAGCCACCCTTGTACACGTTTGCTTATCCATGCATATCAGTTGCACAGTGGACCAGGCATTGTGCTATGTACAGAAGGATACAGGGTAAATAAGGTCCTAAACTAGAGGCAATTAAACATATCAGCAAATAAACACAATCCACTGGATTAAGTTATGTAAATACTACATGAATAAGAGAATAATTTGTCCTGTGACAGTGGTGGGGAGAGAATATCAAGGGAGCCTTTCATAAAGGAGAAAACCTTTGAGTGCCATCTTAAAGGATAAGTCAGAATATGACAGGCAGAAACCTTTGGGGAGGGGAGAAGTGATAAGGAGGGAAGTCAAAGCAGAAGGAAAGGCATATAGGGACAGACATGGAGGGCACAGCACACTTGGAGTTGCAAGGTGATTCCAGTGTGGCTGGAGGAGAGACAATAATGTTGGGGAGCAAGAAGGGACTAGTGAATATAACTAGACATACTATAGAGTGTCTCAGATACATGGCAAAGGAAGCTTGGGTCTTTGTTGCCCATAGGTGATAGGGAGTTGCTAATGTGTTTCAACCTGAGAACTAAGGTGATTGTATTTGCATTTTAGAACTATCACTTTGGTGGCAGTGTAGAGACTGGATTGCAGTGGGGTAAAATCTAGAGCCAAGGAAACTACTTAGGTTCCTGCAGTAGCGTAGGCAAGAACCAAAGAGGCAGTATTAAAGAAGAGGTAAGGATCAATGAAGCTTTAAGGAAACATTCAGAAGGATAAATTATCCGGACTTGATGACTCAGTTGTGATCATAGAAGGTGGAGAAGAAAGGAGTCCAGGTTTCTGACTTTGATGAATGGGTATCTATAGTATCTAGTATGCAGACACTTGATGACTTGCTTAAGAAGTGACAGAAGGGCATCGGATGCTTTATTCTTTGTGAATTACACACTGCTCCCTGTTATAATCTCTCACTCCTTCAAGATGTCAGCACATTTCATAGTTATATATATAGTTAAATTTGTATTTGGTATGCTCTCCTTATTCTCTTCTTGAAGGCTAGGGCTTTTTAAAAATTTGTCCTTAATTTCATCTTATGACAGCCACTTTCCTGCCCCATCTCAGACCTACAGAATCAGAATTTCCAAGACAGTTCAATGGGAATCTGAAATTTAAGAACAGCCTGGAGGTTCTAATGATCCAGTAATGTTTTCACATTTAACCGTAGGGCAATGAATCAGCTGAGGGTAGAGCCGTTTTCTCTTACTAACCTTGCTATCAAATGATGGATAGTCAGTTACTATAGATTTTTAAATGATGGTGTGAGGATGGTGGTAACTTCTTCCTCCTGGAATGATTTCAGAATAACAAGGTGGATAAGAAATGCAATTTCTGCCTTCAGTGGTATTAGAAGACAGCTAAAACTTCCAATCACAATATATGAATAAAGGCTCCCATTTCCCCCAGCAATAGATAAAGATTCCATTTTATCTACATCCTTACCAACACCTGCTATTTTCTGATTTTTTTTTAAGTTTATTTATTTTTCTAGTAATCTAGTACTTCAGTATCTAGTAATTTAGTAATTAGAACCCATGACCCCAAGATCAAGAGTTGCATGCTCTTCTGCCTGAGCCAGCCAGGCACCCCACTATTTTCTGATTTTTTTTTAATCCCATTCTGTGGGTATGAAGTGGAATCCCCTTGTGGTTTTAATGTGCATTTCCCTGATGACTGATTATATTGAGCATCTTTTCATGAAGTTATTTGCTATTATATATTTAATGAAATGTCTATTCACATCTTACATATACTGGACACAGAACCATGTTTGCATGTATTTTTTTTTTTTTACCACCTATGGCTTATCTTTTTATTTCTTTATGGTGTCTTTTTGAGCCTAAAAGTTTTAATTTTATGAAGTTCAGTTTATCGGTGTGTTTTTTTCTTTTATGGGTCATGCCTTTGGTGTTATATCTAAAAACTGTTACCCTATACGGGGTCACAAAGGTTTTCTTCTAGAAGTTTTAGAGTTTTAGCTCCTACATTTAAGTCCAGGATACATTTTTAATTATGTGGTGTCAGTTAGCTTATAAACTCATCTTTTTGCTTATGAATATCTAATTGGTCCAGTAATTTTCAACCTTTTGTTGAAAAACAAAATCCTTGGGGCCGCCTGGGTGGCTCAGTCGTTAAGCGTCTGCCTTCGGCTCAGGTCATGATCCCAGGGTCCTGGGATCGAGTCCCACATCGGGCTCCCTGCTCGGCAGGAAGCCTGCTTCTCGCTCTCCCACTCCCCCTGCTTGTGTTCCTGCTCTCACTCTCTCTCTCTCTGTCAAATAAATAAATAAAATCTTTAAAAAAAAAAAAAAAAGAAAAACAAAATCCTTTCTTCCATTAAATTGCCTTGACAACTTTGTCAAGAATCCATTGACAAAATTTAAGGGCTTGCTTTCCTCAGTTTTTTCCCATTGATCTACATGTCTGTCTTTATGCCAGTACTCCTCATTCCCCCTGCAAAGTTTACAATCTCAGCTTCTAGAAAGGAAACACATACTTCTTAGTCACGAGCTCCAGAGCTGCCTCTGAATCGCTGCCACCCTCTTTCTCACCGACTTGCCATGCCACACCTGAGACACTGAATGTTTGAATCTTAAGATTTTAAAGTTGGTCCAACATTTTTATTTTATGGATAAGGAATGTCAGGCCCACTGTAATTGTGTTTCTGAGTTAAAGTACTTTTGTCCCTTGCTGGAACAGAAGCATGATATCTGCCTGGGCTAACATTTATTAGGAGTCATCACACAGTTCAGAGCAAGGTCCTAAAGAGGAAAAATATGTTTGGAGTAGAGACTTAACAGCACAGAGTTATAAAAGGAAGAAAGAAGGGGCGCCTGGGTGGTTTAGTTGGTTAAGCATTGAACTCTTGGTTTTGGCTCAGGTCATGATCTCAGGGTCCGTATTGGGCTCCGCACTCAGCGCAGAGTCTGCTTGAGATTCTGTCCCTCTCTGTGCACTGCACCCTCCTCCAAGCTTGCTTGCGTGAGTGCTCTCTCTCTCAAATAATAAACAGATCTTTAAAAAGAGAAAAGGAAAAAGGGAGATGCCAAAAATAAAGTACACCTACTTGAAATTGTTGTATAAAGATGGTGCACATTTTAGGTGGCTCTGCTAGTCAAATGCTTCAAGTCTATAGTGTACCTAGGTTTCTTGTTTCTTTTTTTTAAGATTTTATTTATTAGCACAAGTGGAGGGGGGGAGAGGGAGAAGCAGACTTCCCGCTGAGCAGGGAGCCTGACACTGGGCTCAGTCCCAGGACCCTGGGATCATGATCTCAGCCAAAGGCAGACGCTTAACGGACTAAGCCACCCAGGCACCCCTGTACCAAGGTTTCTTTAAAGCTGCTGCTAAGAGCATCTCTTGACCTTTATAGGACCTCACATCATTTGAAAATAAGAGTGCTGAGTTAAGGTTTTAGTTCTTTCAGTGGTTTAGGTTTCTTTTTCATATTTTTTTTTAGAGATTTTTTAGTTTTTATTTTTAAATAATCTCTGCACCCAATGTGGGGCTCAAACCCACAACCCAGAGATCAGGAGTCTCATGATCTGCTGACTGAGCCAGGCAGGTGCCCCCTGTTTTTCATTTTTTTTTTTTAAAGATTTTATTTATTTATTTGAGAGAGAGAGAATGAGAGAGAGCACGAGAGGGAAGAGGGTCAGAGGGAGAAGCAGACCCCCCGCTGAGCAGGGAGCCCGATGTGGGACTCAATCCGGGGACTCCAGGATCATGACCTGAGCCGAAGGCAGTCGCCTAACCAACTGAGCCACCCAGGTGCCCTTTTTAAAGATTTTTAAAAATTTATTTATTTGACAGAGAGATAGCACAAGTAGGCAGAGCGGCAGGCAGAGGGAAAGGGAGAAGCAGGCTCTCTGCTGAGCAGGGAGCCCGATGCGGGGCTCGGATCCCAGGACCCTGGGATCATGACCTGAGCCGAAGGCAGCCGCTTAACCGACTGAGCCACCCAGGCGCTGAAACCCATTATAATAGGAAAGCAATGACTTGGCTAAATTTTTCAAAGTAACAGTTATCCGTGTGTGTGTGTGTGTGTGTGTGTGTGTGTGAGTGTGTACACAGTCATGGTTATTAGCACATGACTGATACATGGTCTGCAAGATCACACTGTGCTTAAGACTGCTTCCTGAGGAATGTTAGCTGGTGAATGGAGCTGAGTATCTTATGCATCTTGCTTAGTTGAGCAAAACTTATCCAGTCTGTTGGTCACAGTCATTTAACAACCTGTCTTAGAAGAGCAGAATAATGATGGGAATGGAGATCAAATTCATCTATCTAATTGTTCCTCTAAAGATAGAGTTTGGGAGCTAAGGTCAAGTAGCAAGGCAAAATATCCTAGGCTAAGTAGAATGCAGTATTAATGCATTCTAAATTAATAACTGCACTTTAAAGATTATTTTTGTAAGTAGTTGGTTTCATAGCCTACCTTGAATATTTTTTGCATAACAATATATTCTGATGGAAGGGTTAGGATTTTTTTATATCATATTTAAGTTCTTCTGAACTAAAATATGAAAACATGGAAGGGATAAATACACACTGTAAGATTAGTATTTACTCTTGGAGGGGGAGGGAGACTTTAACATTATACATAACAATTTGTTTCATGAAATTTTTTTTAAAATTTTATTTATTTATTTGACAGAGAGACACAGCGAGAGAAGGAACACAAGCAAGGGAAGTGAGAGAGGGAGAAGCAGGCTTTCCACTGAGCAGGGAGCCCGATGTGGGGCTCGATCCCAGGACCCTGGGATCATGACCTGAGTGGAAGGCAGACGCTTAATGACTGAGCCACCCAGACGCCCCTTATGAAATGTTTTAAACCAGATATTGCAGAATGTTTGGGATTTGTTAAATCTTGAAGGGAGGGGGAGATATATCTGGGTATTTGTTTAGCAGTGAATCTTTGTGAGGAGATGCCATGATTACCAGCAGATACTGAAAAGAAATTCAGGGTAGTGGAAGAATTCCTAGGTTAGATATTGGGAAGAACTCATGTTTATGTTATATCTGTAGGAGTCATTTCTCCTGCAGAATGTGACTTTTCAGTTTTGAACCATTGGCTTGTGCTCTACCAAGGCTCAGGCTCCTCAGGGCAGTCGATCAGTCCAGTGCTGTAATAGTCCAATGCTGTTAACGGTGAAGATCACCGATTGCTCTCAGCTCTTCCTGTATTATGCTTTAGTAACTGCATCTAGTTTTCCATGTTTCCATTCGAGATGTTATATAGTATGAAATGTGTTCTGATCAGAAACCTATAAGTATCAGAGCTTGAATTTAAATCTGACTAGCTCAAAGCTGATCTTCATTATTCTTTTATGAGTTCATGCTTTCTTAATGCACTCTTGTCCACAGGATGAAGATACTGGAATGAAGAGTAAAGTCCATCATATTGCCAAGGAGATTATGAGCTCAGAGAAGGTGTAGGTATTCAGTTTATAATTCAGAAGACCATTTATTTCCCCATTGGCTCATTTAAAACATTTCTTTTATTGTTGTCTTTTACAGGTTTGTGGATGTGTTAAAACTTTTGCATATTGTGAGTATCTACAAATATTTTCTTAAAGTCTGAGACTGTCCTCTTTTGCATCTTTCCCTATGTCAAAAAATTTTCAGCATAACTTATATATATATATGTATCCTTTTAATATATGGTTACATGTTTACATTCATATATATGTGAATATAGATATTTTCTGAAATGTATGTTTCTATTGTCTGTGTAGTATACCCAGATGATTTCCAAAAAATAGAACCTTTATATCCATATTTCCAAAGTTTCCAAACTTTCTGTGTTCATAATAAAAGAGTTTTTAAAGTGATAATATTTCTTCTTGGGCATTTGCAGAAGATGTCTATCAGAATTTTGCACTAGCAATGTATAAAGAATGTCACGATCAGTGTTCAAAACTATTCTATCTCAATCTGCTCCCAGTAATAGACACTTAAAATAGACATTTTTACAACTAACTTTTTAAAGTTCTGTATTCAATTTTTGTAATTGTCAACTTGAACGAACCTGTTGGGAAACAATTATGATGTGTCTGACAGCATATTCATTTTTCTCATGCACTTTTTTGTACCTGCAGGTTTTTACAAGTTTCATTATGCATTGGAAGTTAAAGCACTTTTAATCTACTTTATTCCAGTTATATTTTGGCAAGTTATTAAGACTTAACAAAAGAAGGGTAAGGTAGAGGAAACAATGAAGAAAGAAGTTGAAGTGAAAATTTACTTAGATGGTATAATTATTAACATCATCTTAAACTTAATTACTGAGAAGTGGTAGGTTCACACCCATTAATGTCTCTAAGAGTATCATTATTTTCAATTTTTCTTTTAAAAGATACATGTGAACATGAAAAGTGGGGTACACTTAAGGGTGATTCACATTCACTAAATGATTCCCTGTGCTCTATATGTGGTACAGCAGAAACCTGGAAATGTAATTCCTGTGTGAAAAATCTCTAGTTTTGGAAACCTTTTCTAAAACAATTCTTAACATTATAATTTGTTTTGAGAAATTACTGTCCTGTGAATAGTTTCTTACATAACTCTTGACCGTATTGCTTAATTCTCTTTGTAATTCATTTTTAAAAATTATAGCATGATATTTTTTGTTGAGTTTGAAGTATATCGCCATTTCAAATACATAATAGCATGATGAATAAATAACTTTTCAAAATAAACTCCATTTTGAACTGAATAAATTCCATTTTCTTTTCTTTTTTTAAAAATATTTTATTTATTTATTTGACAGAGAGAGACACAGTGAGAGAGGGAACACAAGCAGGGGGAGTGGGAGAGGGAGAAGCAGGCTTCCCGCTGAGCAGGGAGCCCGATGCGGGGCTCGATCCCAGCACCCTGGGATCATGACCTGAGCCGAAGGCAGACGCTTAACCGACTGAGCCACCCAGGCGCCTCTAAATTCCATTTTCTACTGAAGCTCTCTATTTAAACAATTGTAGGGAAAAAGAAAAAAGCTAAACCTCCTTTTTCTGGAAATCTCAACATATCTGTAGGACAAACAAATTGTACTTATTTGACATATTTTCTGATCAACATGTTTAAATAGAAATAGGACCTCTCTAAGGAAATTTTAAGCATTCAATTGGTAAGCTCATGGAGACAAACAATGCTATGGAGCCAGAAAAACTTGAGTTGGAACTTCAGTGCAGGAGTTCAGCAAATCTTGAATGGAACATATGTCGAAGATTCCACGATGAACAGCAGAGTCCCAGACCTCATAGTGCTTATAGGCTAGGGTAGTGTTTCTCATAATGTGGTGAGGGACTAGATTTTAAAATTTCCAATCCCTGTTGGACCAGAACTTTTGTAAAATACATTAGAAATGTCATGGCCATGTCAAGGTGACATAAAAGTTTCCAATCCCTTATTCACCCTTCTAACTAATATCTTTGCAGACCAATAACAATTTAAGGACTGCACTTTGAGAATGTTGGCAAAAATATCGGTGCCTATCCTGCTTAAGTACATTGTTTGCTCTTTCTTTCTTTCTTTCTTTTCTTTCTCTTTCTTTCTTTCTTTCTTTTTAAGCTTTATTTACTTTTGAGAGAGAGAGAAAGAGGGAGAGAGTAGTACACACAAGTATGAATGGGGGGAGGGGCAGAGAGAGAGAATCCCTGAGCAGACTCTGCTGAGTGGGGAGCCTGTCGGTCACAGGGCTCGACCTCAGGACCACTGAGATCATAACCTGAGTGAAAACCAAGAGTCGGACCCTTAAACAACTGAGCCACCCAGGTGCCCCAATTCTGGTTCTTAATAGCTATGTGAATTTCAGAAAATAGTCTAACCCTTTGGCCTAGCTTTCCTCATTTGTAAGATGGGGATACAAATACCGATCTCTCTGGTTGTGAGGAATCTGTGGAATAAAGTATGTGAAAAGAGCCTGGTATTGTACATAGTATACAGTAGGTGCTCAAATTGCCTTTCATTACCTTCTTCATCTTCCCTTATAGAACATCAATGAATGAGAAGAATTCATTCTGTTATCAAACAGTAGCCTTTATAATTCTGTTCCTTCCAAATGCCTTTTTTCCTCTGTACTAATACTTCATTTTAATGAAGGAAGTTCTGATTCCAGTAGGTAGAGAAGCAATTAAGAGCTCATTAGTTTAATGGAGTCACTGGCTAGCTCTTGATTTCAGCTCAGGTCAGGATCTCAGGGTCGTGAGATGGAGCCTCAGGCTCCTGTGCTGGGTGTGGAGCCTGCTTAAGATTCTCTCTCTCCCTCTGCGCCACCCCCCCACCCCACCCCCCACTCACCTGTATGCACTCATTGCATGCTCCCTCTCTCTCTCTCTAAAAAAAACAAAGAAGCTTCATTAGTTTATTTATTTGATTATTAAAAACTATCTTGTTCTTACCCCTGTATTTTTGGAACAAATCATAAACACTATAAGAATGGATAGCAGGGGCACCTGGGTGGCTCAGTTGGTTAAGTGGCTGCCTTCGGTTCAGGTCATGATCCTGGAGTCCCAAGATCAGTCCCGCATTGGGCTCCCTGCTCGGCAGGGAGTCTGCTTCTCCCTCTGACCCTTCCCCCTCTCATGCTCTCTCTCTTATTCTCTCAAATAAATAAATAAAATCTTTAAAAAAAAAAAAGAATGGATAGCAGAGTGAAGTATTTCCCGTATCATCCCAGGTCTGATAGATCTCATGGATGGCCTTGGCCTCTTCCCAGATGGTGTTGAGTGAATCATCTAAAACCCATCTTGACTTGTACATTTTCAAAACCTCTTAAGCCTTTCATGTAGGAGTGAGAATAGATCATCTGCCAACCTCATGTTAACATCCTGTCTGGTATGTGCAAATGTTAACTCAGCAGAGCCTGGCTCTAATGGGAATGTTAACAACAGAGCATTAGCCAGGTGAGAGCCATTACTGGGAGAGGCTTGTTACCAGCATATCGTGGGTGAAGTCAAAAGAGTTTCTTGTTTCATTTCACCACCCCCACCACACTGTTAAAGCTCATATTTACCCTTCTACCAAAAGGACGCCACAAAGGTAGTACATGGATAGTTTTAATCCTGAGCACTACTGCTATCTGACTTCATAGAAATGAGTTCATGTCTGTGTTATATCCTAGAATATGACTGATTTAAAATATCTAAATAACAGGCTTTTTATATAATCCAGTGGATTTTTTTTTTTTTGGAAATAAACCAGGTAATCCAAGTGGCTTGGGAGAAGCTATTGTTTCAGTTACATGTGATTTCCCATGAATAGTTTTCTGTATTAGAGACTCTAGAATGGCATTAATAGATCTTTCTATGATGACAGACATGTTCAGTATCTGCAGTGTGCAATATGTCCAATATTTTTTAAAATTTAAATTTGTCACTGCAGCTCAGTAACACTTTATGTATCACTTTAATATATCACTGTAGCTCACTGACATTTGTTTAGAATTTGCTGAACTAGGTGACATAGCTCATAGAAAAAGAACTTAAAATCTAGACTAAAGAATTCATCATTTAAGTTATTTTGACATTGGAAGGAAGTAGGCTTGGATGGAGGCATACAGTTTAAAAACAACTCAAGATTCTAGGAGCCAGTATATTCAGTTGAGGTCTTTGATTCATCTGCCTGGTGTTTGTGAGGAAAAACTGGGCCTGTAGCAGCAGTTGCAAGACTTTCCAATTAGGGTTTTATTGTGATACATGCTCTGCAGTATCTGCCATGAGCTCCTGGACTTGGAACTGGATTTTTTTTTTCAAGATTTTATTTTTAAGTAATCTCTACACCCGACGTGGGGCTCGAACTTGGAACCCCAAGATCAAGAGTCACACGTTCTACTGACTGAGCCAGCCAGGCACCTCTGAACTAGATTTTTAAAAAAGTCCAGTGGGGCACAGTGTCTCTAAGTCAGTACCCAATACCAGTGTTTCCCTTTTCAAAATGGTAGTGGTATCCCTGCGGCTGCCAAAGCCAGAAAACTAGGATTTGTTCTTTAGTTCTCCCTCTCACT
Organism: Mirounga angustirostris; assembly: GCF_029215605.1. Lineage (NCBI taxonomy): Eukaryota > Metazoa > Chordata > Mammalia > Carnivora > Phocidae > Mirounga > Mirounga angustirostris. Next base: position 25,444,619 of record NW_026991713.1, read on the forward strand.
TACTTCTCCAGCCAACCCATCAGCAAACCTACTGATTCTATTTCCACTTTACTGCCACCGAGTCCAGAATATCATCTCTTTAACAGACAACCATTCCAGCCTCCTCGCAGGGACTCCTGTTTCCATTCTCACCCTTTTCCCAATCTGTTTCTTAAATGATTTTTTTTTCCTTTTTTAAAAGTTTTTCTTAAAATATGTATTAGAGCTTTTCACTCCCCTGCTTAAAACCCTTTAAATGATTCCCATTGCATTAAGAATAAAGTCCACGTTACTCCCCAAGGCTAGTGAATAGAATGGCCTTATGTCCCAGTCTGCTTTTGATAGTCCTGGTTATTGTCTTGGCATAATGATTGCCTTTTCTCTTGTTGGGTCATTAAATTATGGATCCCTCTGCCATAGAAGGTGTTATGTGATTTGGCCTCTTGCTAAGATGAGATGCTGGGGAAAGAGGGGTGTTCTCTCATTCATTGACCACATTCTGGCCATACAGGCCTCCTTCCAGCTCTTAGTTTGGTGCTAAGGTTATTCTGGCTCACAGCTTTTGCTACTGCAGTTTCCTGGAATCTTTGTTCTTCATTTCGTTCATAGCTAGTTTTTTCTTTATCCTTCCAGTTTGGGCTTAATGCAACCTCCTCAGAGAGGCCTTCCTTGACTATCCTTTTCTCTTTCACTTTCCCTTCATGTTCTTGGCGTTTAATATAATTTGTATATTTGTTTGTTTACTTGTTTATTTTTGGTCTACTCTACTAAAATGTAAGCTAGCTGAGGGCAGGGATCCTATCTCCAGCACCTAGCATCATTCCTCTTCATTGGAAGGCTTTTAGTAAAATGAATGAGTGTGACCAATTGATCAGTGGTTAAGAATTCTGTCTCTGCCACCATGTGCTCTTGGACAAATTAGTCAAGCCCTCGTTTCTTCTGGAAAATGGGAGTAATAATAATCGCATAAAGTTGGTGTGATGATGGGGCACCTAGATGGCTCAGTCAGTGGAGTGTGTGATTCTTGATCTTGGGGTTGTGAGTTTGAGTCCCACATTGGGTGTAGAGATTACTTAAAAAAAAAAAATCTTTAGGGCGCCTGGGTGGCTCAGTTGGAGTCTGCTTCTCCGTCTCCCTCGGCCTGCCGCTCTACCTACTTGTTTGTGCTCTCTATCTCTCTGTCAAATAAATAAATAAAAATCTTAAAAAAAAAAATCTTTAAAAAAAATAAAGTAGATGTGCTGATTAATTGAGATCATGCAAAATAAATGTTAAGCACTTAAATAGTTTTAGCTGCAGGGTAAGTAGAGGGCCTTCAAAATAAATTGCTCTGTTTTTCAGAACTTACTTATATAAATTAAAATGCATACTATTTATTATGATGTTATCAAATGGACTTTTAACTCAATCAAAATAGTTTGTTCCTGAAATAGACCCTACTAAGTTTCTTCCTCCACTAGAAGGTAAGTTCCATGAAGACAGGGATTTTTATGTTTCATTGATTCTAATCCCAGTAAATTCATATCTGTTGAATGAATGATAGACAACTGATGAATAAAATAGTACTTGGTAAAACTCTAGTTGTTTATATTTGTTTTTCCCTGTTGTAGCAGATGTTGTCCAATCCAGAGGTTGCTATTGTATTGTATATAAGTGCACATTTTATAGGTAAAACACCTTAGATACTTAATATAGTTCAGTGCAAGTGATAAAATTTTTTGTTGTTTTTGTTATGTTATTTTCCCTTTGATGGGAGACTGGTTTAATAAACAGCCTTATTAATTTATTTTATGATTGTTCAAATAGCATGATTTAAAAATATATATATATTTTTGCAAGAGAATGATCAGAAACTTTGACGTCTTTTTTTGACAAAGATGGGCTTCGAATTAAGTAGTAAAGTAGTAACCAAGCATCTTTGCCTCACTCATTTCTTTAGGTTGGGACACACCTTAAAAATTTGAAGGATTCTCAATAAAATCCATAGAGTTAGAGGCAAAGTTACTTGGACATCTATGTGTCTGTTAGTAACTAAAATATATCTTTCCTTTTTATTTTTTTATTTATTTATTTATTTATTTATTTATTTATTTGAGACAGAGAGAATGAGAGAGAGAGAGAGAGAGGGCACATGAGAGGGGGGAGGGTCAGAGGGAGAAGCAGGCTCCCTGCCGAGCAGGGAGCCCGATGCGGGACTCGATCCAGGGACTCCAGGATCATGACCTGAGCCGAAGGCAGTCGCTTAACCAACTGAGCCACCCAGGTGCCCTATATCTTTCCTTTTTTAAAAATGCATTATAAAAAAGAAGACTTTCTCACAGAACCTTACAGTTTCCCCCACCCCCCGTCTTAAAATAACCTCATCCTTTTCTGACTGAATACACCCTGTCTTTTGAGTCTTGTTAACCATTTAATGATCATTTATTTGTTCTTTAGTGGTAAAGAATGCTCTTTTAGCATCTCTTCACATGGCTGCCTAACCTTTACTTTCTGAGCAGCTTCCTTCATGTGACTGCCCTTCACTGAATGAAGTTCATTGTTAAGAGCCCCTTTGTCTTACTGCTGAGGTGTTTGTTTTCCCTACTTTGGTATTTCCTTCTCATGATATGCCTTGTACTTCAGCGTTCTCTTTCCAAACTTTTAGGGACTTGTGGATCATAAATGATATTCATGTGATCATTTTAATCAAATCTTCTTTACTTAAATAAATGGCCTTCTACTGAGCACTCTCTGTATACCTTGAAGCATGCTAAAACTATGTTACATAAATTGTCTATTTTAATCCTCTTAACAACCCTATCAAATGGATGTTATTTCTGTTTCTTAAATGAAGAAAACTAATTGGCAAACGTAACCCACTACTAAATGGCAAAGCCAGACTTCGAACTCTGGTCTCTCTGAGACCTTGCACTTAGTGATTGTTCATAAATTGATTAAGAATTATTACTTGACATTTCTAGCATGGGAATAGTAGTATATCTTTGGATATATGAGCTGGTTTTCAGAATTCCTTCAGTTGGCCCAAAAACCAGAGAAATTCTAGTTTTTCATCATCTACAGAGGAGAATGAAGCTAGATATTGGTCACTTAGGATATATTATGATGATTGTCTGTTAATGTTGTTAAGGGAGTTAGAGACTGGAGATAAAGGATTGGTTTTGGTCATGTTTTATACAGTTTGCATGCATTGATGACTATGCATAATATCACCAAGTCTGAGTGTACCGAGAGGGAGGAATCATTTCATTGGTCAGATATTTTAATTTAATAACAAAATCAAATTGCTAATGTTAGTACTTTCTACCCCCTCTACATTTACTTCATAGTTTCACACCCCTTTCTGCATATTTATCATAGCTCTTTGACCTTCACAGCTGCTTTGCTTTTGCTTAATATGAAGTGATTCTTAATGCCCTTTATGAAGGCAGGGAGCCCTGCAGAGTTCCCCATCCATCTGTATGTCCATTTAGTCTTTGTAATCCACTGTGTCATCATAGTGGTTAAGTAATGCCCTCAGGTCAGGAAGCCCAGTCCGTACAGCTTAATTAAGTCACTTACTTCTCTTTGGCACCAGAGACATAAAGCCTGACCCGGTGAATAAGACCATCTGTTTTGTGCTTCACTGCTTTAGATGTTCATACGTGATTTTATTTGCATTGGTTTTTGCTTAGGTCTTGCCCAAGTGATCAGAGCTTGTAAGGCTAGTATGTTACTACCTCAAAGGAACTGAATGTGTTTTAGAAGTTGGATCTGGTTCTCATTTGTAGATTTTCTGGGAATTATTAAGAATAATATTGTGATATGCTTTATAATTCAGGAGCCTATTTCTATTTCTAAAAATGCCAAGTTGAACAGACATTTGGTTACTGTAATGAGAAACTGGAGTGTAGGTGGTTCCGTTTTACATACAGAATCTTTGGTGGGTTTTATGTTGGAAGCATAGACTGAAGTATATGTGATTGATATCAGTAAACTCTATTGCTTGCCTCACATTTTCACACCCCAGTTTCCACACCCCTTCCATTTTAATTACCCAGCTTTTCCATTGTGGAAAAGTATACTCTGGATCTCATTTTTGAAGTGCCAGTCGTGTGGTCTTGCATCCTCACTGATTTAGTCAAGGAGGTGTTGGGGAATTTAAATTCCTCTGCCCAAAAATAGTTTTGCCTCTGGCTCTGAAGTGTCATCACACTTTCCCAAATTATCCTGGCTGTTAGCATTTAGAAAAATAACCAGACATATGTTGTAATCCTCCTTTTTATTAAAAAAAAAAAAAAATGTTTTCCTCCTTCTAGTGGCAGCAGTTCTGGAAATGGTTGAGGTTCATGAAGAAGAGAGAAGTTAAAGATTCTGCGTGTAGTTCTTGTGTGAATTAGTTACATCTGGCACTGGGGCCATAGTAGGTTGCTTTCAGGGAATGGTGACCCAAGAGGTGAGGGGATGAACTTTGGGCCAGAGCTGCTATGTACAATTATGAAGGCCTTGGTGTGAGTTGCATTGGTCTAGGGTAAGGGGGGCCCTTTTCTCTTTTCAAAAAGGTACCATGAAGACTAATTGATGGCCCTAGTAATGCCTACTTAGAATATATAACTTCCTGGGGCACCTGGCTGCTTCAGTCAGTTAAATGTCCAACTCTTGGCTTCGGCTCAGGTCGGGAGATCAAGCCCTGCATTGGACTCTGCACTCAGCCCAGAGTCTGCTTGAGATGCTTTCCCTCCCCCTCTGCTCCTCCCCCCTTCCCTCATGCATGTGCATGTGTGCACACATGCTCTTTCTCTAAATAAATAAATAAAATCCTTAAAAAAAAAAAAGAATATGTAACTTCCTGGGTCCTAGGAAGAATTTGTAATAGGTAGATAGAAATTCTAAATTCCTATCATCTCTATTGTTCTTCTTTTGCTCTTTTAAAGATTTTTTATTTTATTTTATTTATTTGATAGAGACACAGCGAGAGAGGGAACACAAGCAGGAGGAGTAGGAGAGGGAGAAGAAGGCCTCCTGCTGAGCAAGGAGCCCGATGGGGGGCTCAATCCCAGGACCCTGGAGTCATGACCTGAGCCGAAGGGAGACGTTCAACCAACTGAGCCACCCAGGCACCCCTCTTTGGCCCTTTTAATTATTAAATTTCTATTATATTTTATCGTGCTACTCATAATTTTAACAAGGACAGTATGGGCCACTAGTTCATCCAGAGCTACCTGTCATCATCCTGTAATACTGGAAAAAGTGATGCTTTGCCTGGTATGTGACAGACACCTCTAGTTAGAGGCAGCCCTCTCACTGGTCAGCCCAGTGTGAATTTGGCTGGCCTCTGTTGAATGTTTCTTAAATAAACAAGTTTCCCTTTTGGCAATGGTGGCAGACCTATGGAATGCAAGAGTCTGGCAAAAGCCGTGTCAAATAGGGTCCTTAAGCTACTTAGCTGCTTAATGGCTACTCTCACTGTTGTGACTGAGGAAATACCTTCCAAGTGGAAAATAAAAGTCATCTTGCTGCCAGGGGACAAACATATTCATTATTTATTCTACCAGAAGAAAGGACAGTGCTTATTGCTTTGCTGGACAAGGAATTTTTTTTTTTAAGATTTTATTTATTCATTTATTTGAGAGAGTGAGAGAGAGAGAGCACTTGAGAGGGGGGAAGGTCAGAGGGAGAAGCAGACTCCCCGCCGAGCAGGGAGCCCGATGCGGGACTCGATCCCGGGACTCCAGGATCATGACCTGAGCCGAAGGCAGTCGCTTAACCAACTGAGCCACCCAGGCGCCCGCTGGACAAGGAATTTTTGCATTTAAGTTCTAGTAATCATTAAACTGATACCAAAAAAAAAAAAAAGAAAGAAAGAAAGTACTATAGAAGATGTTTGTGCTTTGATTATTGTTAGAATCGAGGAAGCTATTTGTTTCATGTAAATATATTCTGTAGTTCTGCCTGATGGAAAAATCTAATGGCTTTCAAAAGCATTAAGTAGCTCTATTTTCTCTTAGTAAATGTGAATGCTAATAGAAACAAGCTGCTGGGAGGTGGAATTTGGCCAATATCCATTTGGTTTCTGGAGATGTTTTGTGTGGTTTTCTGGATTGGAGTTTATGCAAGTTACAAATTCCTATTTTATATTACAGTAATTAGCTGTAAAAGTAGTTCTTTAGTTACTGCTCTAAGTACTTGGTTCCTTTGGGCCAATGTGACTGTTGGACCAATAAAGTTAGTCCCAGGAACTGAAGCCTGAGTGAAGGGTTTATCGGCACCTGTTCAGCACAGGAGGATTTGAATTGTCTGAAATGACCATCCTTTAGGAAAGGAATCCTTTCATGTACTTTTAAGTTTTACATAAGGTTTTTGTCCTTTACAAGAAGCATAAGAAATGCCTATGGTTAATGTATATATGCTGGAGGCAAGGGGTTGCAGAGATCAGGGGAGAAACCAGTATTTTTTGTCTATTTCATTTGCCCAGTGAATCCCTGAAGAGAAAGTACTTAGAAATAAAGATAAAGGAAGTTGAAGCCTAGCGGAGTCTGTTTTACCCAACCTTTGCTTTAAGGTTTCAATTAAACCTGCTGTTTCTGAGAAGGAACAGTCTCTGTTTTTGAGTCCTTAGGACCTTGGAACAGATTCTACTATTGTTTTACTTATCCCCTGAGGGTGGGCCTCCAGATAGGATGAAACCAGACAATTAGGATCTCAGACACCACCACCCTTTCCAAGTCCTCTGCGGTGACAGGATGGGATGGTGTGGACTTGTATTAAAAGATGGTATATAAATATTTTCTAGGGAAAAGCTGACAGAAAAGAATATACAAAGAGAAAATTTTTTATTTGTGAAAAATGTAAATCCTGGTGAATTTATCAAAGAGTCAGAGGAGGGAGAGGAGAGTTTAAGGTCCATAGTGGAAATATTTTGTTGATTCTGTGTGCCAAACACATTGCAAAAAGCTTTAAGTGTGTTAGCTGATGATGTGCGATATGAAAGTCTCATAACCCACTTAACAGATGAGGAAAATGAGGCTAGCCCAGGGAAACACAGTAATACTGGCTCTAGTATTCTCTAATTATCAAGAATGTGCCAGTCTCCTCCACATGCTTTACCTAGAATGCTCTTGTTGTTGGGAAATAATTACTGAAAGTGAACAAAGGGACTTTCCATAATAAAATTAAGTGAGATCTCTTGGGGACTTCTAAAATGAATGGATTGTGTTCATATAGCACTATTGGAATAAGTTTAAAGGCTACTTAGTTATACAATTTCCAGATACCCTTTAATATAATTACGAAGTTTGGAGATCAAAAGATTTAAAAGAAATATACAGACTGTTTTAAAACCAAATATCTACCCTAGCCACTTTGTTGTGGTGGGTTTTTTGTTTTTGTTTTTGTTTTTTTTCTATCTAGCTAAGTGGAATAGAAGGAAGTGGGCACTTTCAATTTGTAATTCTACGTGGAAAATACAGTCTGTGATTTATGTTGTTTTAAAGAGAAGCACTGGGGGAAAAAGCTTTATGTCAAATTATAGGTCTATGTATGTTATTTTTCCTTCCCTGAACTGTAATAGGATTTCCGAGACGCAGTAGCCCATGCTTCCAGGCACCTTGGGAAACCCGTGATTGAGGACCGAATCCTAAATCAGATCCTGTACTACTTGCCTCAGCTGTATGAGCTCAACCGGGATCTCCTGAAGGAACTGGAGGAAAGAATGTCAAACTGGTAAAAATGGACTGATCAGCTTTCCCAGAGTCCCAATTTTAGATGAAGCCATAAGGGCTCGGCTTGTGACAGAGAGGTGGTGTTCCTTACATTGAGTTGTTGCAATGTATTGAATTTCTTTTTTTTTTTTTATTCATTTGAGACACAGAGATAGAGAGAGAGAGCATGAGCAGGGGGAGAGGCAGAGGGAGAGGGAGAAGCGGGCTTCCTGCTGAACCAGGAGCCCCATGTGGGACTCGATTCCAGGACCCTGGGATCATGACCTGAGCCGAAGGCAGATGCTTAACCATCTGAGCCACCCAGGCACCCCTGCAATGTATTGCATTTCTTGGCAGTTACCTGTAGATTGGTCATTTTATTTTATTTTTTTCCAAGATTTTATTTATTTGAGAGAGAGCAAGTGAGAGGGAAAGAGTGGGGGGGCGGAGAGAGGGAGAATGAGCCAGGGGGAGGGGCAAAGGGAGAAGCAGACTCACCGACATGGGGCTAGATCCCAGGACCCAGAAATATGACCTGAGTGAAGGCAGACGCTTAACTGACTGAGTCACCTAGACACCCCTAGATTGTTCATTTTAGATGGCCGAAGTTCACAACCTTGACACACTGACCTCAATTCTAGAAATGTTTAAGTTCTTTGGTAATATTGCCTCAAAAACAAGAAGGGTCCATATTCAGCCAATTTAACTTTCTGTAGGTGATAATCAAGGTTTTTGAGATTGAGGGAATTTACTTGATATATTCACATTGAAAAGTTTTTAAATGCTTCATAATCTTTTCTGGAATTTCATGAATCTTTCTTTACATTTTGGGAAATAGGCCATTCACTGAGATAATATGTTTGTTTGGTTTAGAAAATTTACATGTGTATGATATCATTGTAGGCTATAGATTTCCAAACTGGAAAAGAATACCAAAAGGTTAACTACTTCCTTGGGTTGTAGAAAGTAAGCAGACACTTTGGTGACATCTTCGGAAATATGTAGAAAATTTGTTCTAGGGGTTTTGAGAATTTATTGTCCCTGGGAACCCCAAATGATTAGCATAACAAAATAGTGTCACCTACTTTCATGATCAAAATTTCCCCATAAGCTTTCTTTCTAGAAAAATACCTCTTGCCCATTTTGGAAATATCGTGCCTCTGCATGTTGGGAAAATATGTTAGATGAGTGATTAATTCCTAGCTGTAGCCTAAGTGTAAAATAACCCAGGGTTAAGGACTGAGGAATGACTAAAAGGTATTTTTAAAAGTCATGATAGAAATAAAATGTGATTACAAAGAATTTTCCTATGTATACTTTGTCATTCTTATAAAAATTAAAAAAAAAAGTAAAATTACTCAATTGCCTTTAAAAGATACGCATATTTATGCAAGGGGTGTTAAAAGAGGCTTAAGTTTATTTTTTGCTTGTGTAAAGGTTTTCTCAAGTTTAGATAGATAGATGTTCTACGTTAAAGTATTAAGCATTCCTAAGAAACAGACTAAATTGATGAAAGGGACAGCTAAAACGATATTTATGGGAAAAGCTACACTTGTTACTGACATGAAATTCTTCTGATCCTTGGATAAGATATTTTCTACTTACTAAAATATTTTTCTCTCAGGGGCCTTCAAGTTAAGACCTATTCTTTGGTTTTAGTATGCTTTCTAAAATAACGTTTATTTTTACATTGGCTTTTAATAACTGTTGAAATACTTCATTTCTGCATTCAACAAGGTTTTGAGTTATCTATGGTGTGCTGGTCAGGGCTCTAAGCATGGCGGGAGTATCACATTGCACAAAATAGATAAGGCTTTTGCCCTCATGGAGTAGACATTTTAGGTGGGGGAGAACCAGAAAAATGGACAAGAAACAAGATACAAGCAATTTGTGATCTGGAAAGATGTAAAATAAGATGACCTGCTGGCGAGTGAAGATTGGGTGGCCAAGGAAGGCCCTCTGGAAAGGAAAGGACTTTAACGTGACATCTGAACGAAAAGGAAGAACTGGCCAGGGTTTCCTATTTCCAGGCATGCAAAGCCATTAGTAAAAGTTTGCAAAGTGGGAATGACTCCGTATGTCAAAGGAATATAAAGATGGCCAGTGTGGTTGGAGAGGACTGAGAAAGAAGGAGAGAAGCATGAAATGGGTCAGAAAAGTAGGCAGCAGTAGGACCAGTGGGGCTTTTGTAAGCCAAGGGAAGGAGTTTGTTTTCCTGCTGAGTCCCATAGGAGGCCCTTGGAAGTCACATGGTGTAATATACGTTTTTAGACTCTCTGGCTGCACAGTAGGATGAGATGGTAGAAGTGGGGAGACCAGTCAGAGGGCTGGCAAAATCCAGGTGACATGTGATGGTGGCAGTGGGAATGGTGAAGAGTAGGCATTTGGGGATAGGAGATGTCTTATAAGAAGGGAGAAGAGGACGCCCTGATGGCTTAGACACGGGACTCTCATTGGATATTAGATATGTTTTGGAGACGTCAATGACTCTTTTCATGTTTTTGTGTATCTCTTCTCTATCTTAGGACTGAACAACATAGAATTGCTGATATCTTTGTAAAGAAGGGACCATATCTAAAAATGTATTCCACGTACATCAAAGAATTTGACAAAAATATAGCTTTGCTGGATGAGCAGTGCAAGAAGAACCCAGCTTTTGCTGCTGTTGTTAGAGATTTTGAGGTATTTTTGCTCCCATATAATGTTGAACTCTTTTTCTTTATTTGTTGTTTTTAAAGCTGTAATAATTTGTAATCGTTGAAAACAAAAAGATATTAAAATATAATCCCTTCAAAGTCAAAAAGGGGTTGAGCAAATTAAAAGGTGAGAAAGTATGTACAAGATTTAATTTTGAAAAATCTATGATTGCATGCTAGAATATGTTGATCGTTTTTTTTTAATTGTGGAGAAATACCACATAAAATAAAACTTAACCATCTTAACCGTTTTTAAGCGTATGGTTCAGTAGCGTTAAGTACCTTTATGTTGTTTTGCAACCAATCTCTACAACTCTCTTCATCTTAACATTGCAAAGCTGAAACTATGGCAAAAACAGCATCCCATTTTCCCCTCCCCCAGCCCCTGGTGACCACCATTATATCCTTCTGTCTCTGAATTTGACTACTCTAGAAACATTTCTTATTTTTAACTCAACCTTTCCTTTTATTCTTCTAACAACTAATCTACAGTGAAGGATGGGAAATGTAATTTGTTTCCCTTTAGATAAATAAGTGACACAGATTCAGTGTCAAAGTTAAGAAAAATTAATGATGTGTTTATAACCAAAGCATTGTGTTTGGACTCAAAGCTATGAGAGTACAAGCCTGATTTGATTGGGGATAAATGATATAATACATCTCTTAAAAATTAGTTTTAACTACAATTTAAGTCCTTCCCCCAATCTTGGGTAAAATGTGAATTATTATATGTTTTAATACTCATTTCTCTCTGTTGTAACTAAAAAAATCAGCGAATTCTAGTCACGCAAAACTAGAAAAGTTTTAGAAGTATTAAGATATTGCTGATTTCTTGTTTGTACATTAAACACAAATTTAAAATCATTTGTTGTCGGGGTGCCTGGGTGGCTCAGATAGTTAAGCATCTGCCTTCAGCTCAGGTCATGATCCCAGGGTCCTGGGATCGAGCCCCGCATTGGGCTCCCTGTCAGCGGGAAGCCTGCTTCTCCCTCTCCCTCTGCTTCTCTCCCTGCTCATGCTCTCTCTCTCTCTCTCTCTCTGTATCTCTGTGTCTCAAATGAATAAATAAAATCTTTAAAAAAATAAATAAAATCATTTGTTGTCTTTTTTCCTTTTTTTTTCTTTTCCTCTCCTCTGATGTCTTCATGCTGTAAGAAAGGAAGTGTGATTTCTGTAGCTATGGCAACTGATAATTGACCCAGGTTTTCATCAGTGTCCAGTGCATTGTTCTGTTGCCTTGGCAGCAAAAGAAAAAACATAAGATGGGAAAATTAGCTGTCTTGGTTAATGGTGCTTGCATGGTAGATGCTTTCTTAAATGCGGTATAATTATAACTTTTTTTTTTTTTTAAGATTTTATTTATTTATTTGACAGAGAGAGAGACAGCGAGAGAGGGAACACAAGCAGGGGGAGTGGGAAAGGGAGAAGCAGGCTTCCCGCGGGGCAGGGAGCCTGATGTGGGGCTCGATCCCAGGACCCCAGGACCATGACCTGAGCCAAAGGCAGATGCTTAACAACTGAGCCACCCAGGCGCCCCTCATTATAACTTCCTAATTATTCTGTGTACCAGACCCTAGAGGTGCATATTTAGAAAAAGATGGAACGATCTGAGCAAATCTAAGAAAACCCTTCCCCACCCACCTGAGCTGTGGAAGAAGTAGAAGTACAAGACATCTTAGGATGCAGGGACATTTTCATTTGGCCATTTTGATGCCACCTCACAGTACATTCCTGTGTCGGAGAATGCAAAGCCTAGGATTGGGTGGAAGTGTCTGTTGTACATACTAAGGAAAAGAGCTTTAAAGGCAAAATCAAATGTCCTTTTGGTCAAGTCAGAATGGCTCTGGAATCAAAATGTCTCTCCAGAATGCTGATTTGGGAACTGTCTTTTATAACCATCTGAGAAAGAAATTTTACATCCATCAGGCTTACTAGAAAAGGTATGCTCAGCAGGGCTGCTTTTCAGGTTATCTTTAGTTTCTGCAGCGCTCCCCACTACCACCAATTGTTATCGTGGGTGTATTGACCGTAGGCTCTGCTTATTATTTGAGTCCAGTTCCCAGTAGCTTTATTTCTTCTGCCTTATCTTGAGGGCCATGCAATTTTTTAGGGTTTGTTTGTGCTTGTGGATACACTGGCAAATACTTGCAAAGTGGCAGCTGCTGAGTATGGTGGGCTCTCACTGAGCTGGAGCCGGCTGCAGCCACCCCTGTCGGAGAGTGAGTCGGGACTTCAGAGACCTCCCTGCGGGAGAGATGGGTGGGCTAGCTGGTGAGTCAGCTGTGGCTTAGTAGCTGCGCCTTAGAATAAAGGGAGCTTCCCCATGAGTCCCCTTCCAGAGCTGTTGGGGCTTTCTAAAGTTTGGCTTCCTGGGCACTTGAATCTGGATCCCTTGTTTCTTAAAGGAACGCTTGTGTTTACTCTGGATACGTTTTCCTTTCAGATGAGCCCACGCTGTGCTAATCTGGCCCTCAAGCACTACCTGCTCAAGCCAGTTCAGCGGATCCCGCAGTACAGGCTGCTGCTGACAGGTGGGCTTCTTCGGCAGTTTGCCAACCGACCAGCTCATACTACTTTTATGAAACTCTCCCGCTCCTAAGAACGCCTCTCTTTCTAACACTCCAATAACCCCCTATCTAATACATGGATCTATAGACCGATTACAGCTTCACATATATATCGCCAGAGCTACACTTCTCTCGGTTCTTTGACCGTCTCTGCATGCATTCTCTGCTCTGGGCACTCACACGTGTACGTCGTACCCTCCCAACCCCACATCCCTGCATCGTTTTACCGGATTAATATTATGAATCTCAAGAATGTCCTTTCCCAGCCACTCAGGATTGAGTTGTAGGGAGTCACTCCCACATATTCATATAGCAACGGTTGTTGCCCTGGTCACTTACCTCAGAGGGTGTAAGGACTGATGAATGAGCTGTGTGCTTAGCAGTAGTGCTTTGGTCATAGTAAGTTCAAAATCAGTATCAGCTGCTATTAATAGTAGTCGTACCCTTATCGTCATCATTACTATGTTGTTGTCACGGGCATTGTCTGTATCTTCTGCTAGACTGTAAGCATCAAGATTACAGGGCTTTGTCTATCTGGCTTACCGCTATAATAGTAAAAAGAAAAATGAAGAAGGGGGGAAGGCTGTGAGTTGAGTGAAGGTGTATGCTGCGCTCAGGGCTTTATATTCATTGGCTTTCCAAAGTCTTCACCATAGCTATGCGTATATCACAATATTATTTACATAGATGTAATAACAGGCTTATAGAGATAAGAATTTGGCATCACAGCAAAGCTAATACAGTCTCACACCAAATCTCTTATCCAGCACATGCTACTAGGTCCTCTGGAGTATTTGTTGAAATGTAGTGGATGTAGGGCACCTGGGTGGCTTAGTTGTTAAGCGTCTGCCTTTGGCTCAGGTCATGTTCCCAGGGTCCTGGGATCGAGTCCCACATCGGGCTCCCTGCTCCGCGGGGAGTCTGCTTCTCCCTCTCCCGCTCCCCCTGCTTGTGTTCCCTCTCTCTCTGTGTCTCTCTGTCAAAAAAATAAATAAAAATCTTTAAAAAAAAAAAAAAAGAAATACAGTGCATGTACATCGAATTAATATACATATATATAGTATGTATTAAAAATTATAACAAAATGGGGCACCTGTGTGGCTCAGTCAGTTAAGCGTCCGACTCTTGGTTTCAACTCAGGTCATGATCTCAGGGTCGTGGGATGGAGCCTGTCATCGAGCCCCGCTCAGCTCAGATTATGCTTAAGAGTCTCTCTCTCTTTCCCTCTGCTCCTCCCCCTGCTCACACTCTTTCAAATAAATAAAAAACAAAATCTTTATAAAAAAAAGAATTGTGTCAAAATGGATAAGAATCTCAAAATGCCACCACAACTGTAAATCAATCTGTAGTAATTTTATCATGTAAATAGATTTTGATGTACTTGGTTCCTGTTGGTATTCTTTAAAAATGGTGTGCATGCTCCTTTCCTTAATCCTTTCTCATAAGCCAAGAACTATGTTGGATAGAGTAGGTGAATGCTGGAAAGCCAGGATTTCCTGATATTCCTTTAGGCAAAGCCTTCCTGGGTTGCCTTTTAAAAGACAAAGTGCCGTTGAGGAAGGTCTACCTTCAGCATCAGGACCTGACTACCCTAGGTGTTTCAAGTGTTTACTTTGAATTTCTAACTGTGAATCAGACACGAGATTTTTCTCTGGAATGACATAAGGCAAACCAGATAATTTGAGGATATCCTGTCCATTTGTACTTTCTTTCCTCTGATTTTGGCAGAGATTTAGAATACACAGGACAAAAGGAAGTACCAATGCATGTGTTGTGTTTTGCTAGATAAGTTCAATGCTGTATCATAAATGAAGCTATCAGATGGCTTAGGCTATTTCTACAGCTGTGGAATGAAATACTGTTTTTAGTGGCAAAAGAATACTGTGGTTTCAGATGAGAGAAGGATGGAGCAGGACTCTGAAATTTTAATGTAAAAAATTTTCCCCCCACACTATGACTGATCTAAGTAAAAAAGTTACACATACGTTTAATTTAGGATTCACGAAGAGGTTGGTTTTAACTGAGAAATGATGAAGTAGCAAAAGCAAGTTACAAAAATTCTTTTTTTAGAGAACAGATTTCATGTGTTTTATGATAGCAGCATAATGTAAGCTTGGGGTTGTTTTAGTTTTGAGCTTTCCTCTTCTTTAATCTTAAAGCCATTTACCCCTTCTTTAAGTTGAAAAATCTCCATTATTTATTTATGTATGGTAGACCCTCAGTAATTGTGGATTTACTGAAGGGTAATGGTGATAAATGGATTGTTCAAGGTCACAGAGTCAGGACTAACGTTTAAGAAAGAACTAACATAGACTTCGTGTTCTTCATCCTTTGCCTTTTCTTTCATTGATTCAAATTCTTCTTTTTCCTCCAAGCCTGACCTGAAACCCCCCCTTGCTTTTGAAGCTGTCTCTCATTACTCCAGTCCTCCTTGACCCTTATCATTAGTGCCATGTGACCTAGCAAATATGTACAGTAGTCCCCCCTTACTCACCAGGGATATATCCCAAGAATGCCAATGGATGCCTAAAACCACGGATAGTACCATAAGGTGTGCATACTCTTGTTTTTTCCCCTACCTACATACCTATGATAAAGCTTAATTTATAAATTAGTCACAGTAAGAGATTAATAATAATAATCAAATAAAATAATTATAACAATATACTATAACAAAAATTAAGTGAGTGTGCTCTCTCTCTCAAAATATCTTACCGTACTATGGTTACCCTCCTTGTGATGATGTGAGATGATAAAATGCCTATGTGATGAGATGAAGGGAGGTGAGTGACAATAGGTACTATGTGTCCTTAGGTTGCCTTCGACCTTCTGTGACGTGTTAGGAGGATCATCATCTGCCTCCACTTGCACAGCAGTTGACTTTGTGTAACTGAAACCATAGAAAGTGAAACTACAGATAAGGGGGGACTACTGTATTCAGTTTCTTGTGAATTTGCTAATATTTTTCTAATTTGAATAGTGCTTCCTTAATTTGATTATAAACTCCTTGCGGTCAAAGAGTGAGTCTTGGGGCGCCTGGGTGGCTCAGATGGTTAAGCCTCTGCCTTCGGCTCAGGTCATGATCCCGGGGTCCTGGGATCGAGCCCCGCATCGGGCTCCCTGCTCCGCGGGAAGCCTGCTTCTCCCCCTCCTTCCTGCTCAAGCTCTCTCTCAGTATCTCTGTCTGTCTCAAGTAAATAAATAAAATATTAAAAAACAACAACAACAACAACAAAGAGTGAGTCTTTACCAACCATTTAGTGCACCCCAATTTATCTGGGTCAGTTTGGGTTACCTTGGATGCCATTCAGAAAATAATTTTGGCTGCTTTTAAGCTACGTTTAAAACGTCCCATTAGGGGCGCCTGGGTGACTCGGTTAAGCGTCTGCCTTTGGCTCAGGTCATGATCCCAGCGTCCTGGGATTGAGTCCCACATCAGGCTCCCTGCTCAGCGGGGAGCCTGCTCCTCCCTCTCCCTCTGCCTCTCTCCCTACGTGTGCTGTCTTGCTCGCGCTCTCTCTCAAATTAATAAAATCTTTTAAAAATAATAAAAATAAACAAATAATGAAACATCCCATTAGCCAAAACATCTTTAGCCTGAAGGACAACATTGAGATAGAGAATTTCAGAGGTGATGTCTTCTTCTAAATGGAAGACACATTCGGAGAGGTTGAAGTGTCCTTCCCAAGACTACACAAATGGTATTGATGGAAGTGTACGTATGGTTATGTAATCCTAAGGACAGATGGAGATTGTGATACTATGGTTTTGTTTCACATTTTTATTTAAAATTCTGATTTTCCAGTACTCATTTTTGTGATGTTCTGATTGCTCCCTACTTTGGAAGATATTTCTACAGTTGCTATCAAAGTGCCCCCTGTCCATGCACTTAAATTTTTAGAAGTTGGATTTTAAGTCTTTAAGTTTGCATCTATTTAAACATGATAGTTAACTGGGTCCTCATCTTTGGATAAACAAGCTCAATGTTTTAATCCTCTGAACAACCTTGTGGGGTAAATACTTTCCTTTTCTTCCCCTCTCCCCCAACTTTTTCATTTTAGAATTTGAAGTAATTCCAAGTGCACAGAATATATAGGAGCAGAGAGGAACAGTGAGACTATTTGGGGCAACTTTTGACAACTTTGATTTATTAATGAGTTTTAGGCAGACAAGGGGAAGAATCGCTGCCTGACTCAGTGTAAATTTGTGCCTGCCTTGGTTTCTTAAGAGGAGAAGATTGAAAAATGTAGAGATGAAGTACAGATAAGCTAGGATAGTTTCTTTTGGAATGCTTTTAGAGAGAGGTAATTGGAAATTCCCAGATACAGCGACCTGCCCCTGCTAGTCAGACAACCATCCTATTGTCTTGCAGTGTTTTCTTCCGGGACATAATTTGGGCTTCAACTGGGTATTCTATTTAGGCTTTCATAGTAAAAACACTTCCGACTAAATTCCTGGTAGAACTTTTTTAAGCTCAACCTAAAATAGGATTAAAGAAAATGTATATGTCGTATGATGAATGCTTAAGATTAGAATTATCTTTTTTAAAAAGGGTAAAATAAAGTAAGTAATTTACTTAATTTAAGTAGAAAAACTTGTAAATTTTACCTTTATATTGGCCACTCAAGGCAAATGGATCTAGCCAGATCTTGAAATCTGCATGGGACCCACAACCTACTTAGAGTTAGGAGCATGAGGCAACAGTGAAGAAGCAATGGAAGGAAACAGGTGCTGTTATAAGAGCAGCATTAATTTTTTACTTCTGCGTATGTCCTTCCTCATCTCTTCAGTGTTGAGACTGTCTTTATTATCCTGACTCTGGGCCTGGCATAGATTCTGGCCCATAACAGGGACTCTACTGAGATGGAAGGTTTAGGGAATTAAACGTTGTTCCTTTTCACGAGGTTGAGAATCCCCTGAATCTTGGATGGATGAATGGGTCCATAAATTGTTAAGAGTTAAAAACACCCTTCCAGTTACCCAGGCACAAAATTTTGGAAAGGACTCTGAAATGCTTCCCTTTCCTCCTCGTTCTTCTGTTGTGGTATCTGCCAACGAGGTTTCCCCCGCCTCTGCTTCCTGCTCTTTCCATTTCCCTTGTTATGTTCTAGACCAGGCCTTTCTAAACTCACGCCAGATTGTGGCAATATCTTCCTTCTAGTCACGCTACCTCTTAGCACCGCCACCACCCCCATGTAGCCTGGCACATTGTCACTTCATCTCTTTTCCAAGGACACCCCTTTACTCACACACCACCATCACTCTCACAGTACTGACACCAGATGTGTAGTTTTGTCCCACACCAGGCAATTCTCTTTGACACTAGCGAGGTGTCCTATAATTTGTTTCAATTCTAGGATGATCTACCTGGAAATAGTGTCCAGTTCTACGGAGTTCGGGGCTCAGTCCCACAAGACTGCCCCCTGCAAACTTCATATGCCGTTCGCAAGTCCCAGACTGTCACCTGTAATTTCTGATCAACCGGCTATAAATCTGGGCTCTCCTGATCCCCTCCTTGGGTTTGGTAATTTGCTAGAATGGCTCATAGAACTCAGAGTAACGCTTATTTACATTTGCTGGTTTATCAAAAAAGGATAGGATGAAGGTTATAAATGAGCATCTAGGTGGAAGGGGTGCATAGAGCAAGCTATGTGGAGAGGACCTTGGAGCTTCCCTGCCCTCTCTGGGCATCACTCTCCCAGCGCTTCACATGCTCAGTGACTAGAAGCTCTAAACCCTGCACCTGGGGACTTTTATGGAGGCTTCATCATGTGGTCATGATCCATTATCAACTCCACTTCTAGCCCTCCCCCCTTCCTGTAGGATGGAGAATGGGGCTAAAAGTTCCAAGTTTATAATCCTGGCTTGATCTTTCTAAGGACCAGCCCTTATCTAGGAGCTATTCTGGAGCCCACCCAGAGTCACCTCATTACAACAAAAGACACTCCTATCACCTAGAAAGTTCCAGGAGATTTAGGAGTTCTGTCAGCACTAGGGTCAAAGCCAAATGTTAGGACAAAAGATGCTCCTAATGCTCTTATCACTTAAAAATTACAAGGGTTTTAGGAGCTCTGTGCCAGGAATTGGGAGCAGAGGTCAATATTTTTTCTGTTCTCTCACAGACCTACTTTAATTCTGCTTATTAGGAAGGTTGAAAACTTACTCTCCCTACCATAATGGGAGTTACTTGTCATTTGTCCAAACCCATAGAATGTACAACACCAAGAGTAAACCATAATGTAAACCATGGGCTTTGAGGGGGTTGTGATGTGTCATCCATTCTAACAAATATACCACTCTGATGGGGGATATTGATAGTGGGGAAGGCTATGCATATCTAGGGAAGGGGGCGTATGGGAAATCTCTATGCCTTCCTCTCAGTTTTGCTGTGAACATAAAATTGCTCTAAGAAAACAAAGTCTTAATTTAGGGGGTGGGGGTGAACCTTATTATTCACTATGGGGGCCATAGGTTATAACCCAGAATTTCCCAAACCTCGTTTTCCTTTGTTCTAGCTGTAGTAGTAGTCTTTTTATATGTATATATATTTTTTATTTATTTATTTGACAGAGAGAGAAAGAGCACAAGTAGGCAGAGTAGCAGGCACAGAGAGAGGGAGAAGCAGGCTCCCCACTGAATAGAGAGCCTGACTCAGGGCTTGATCCCAGGACACTGGGATCATGACCTGAGCCAAAGGCAGACGCTTAACCGACTGAGCTACCCAGGCATGTAATGGGATGTTTTAAATGTAGCTTAAAAGTAGTTTTTTTAGGACGCCTAGGTGGCTCAGTCAGTTAAGCATCTGCCTTCAGCTCAGGTCATGATCCCATAGTCCTGGGATCAAGTCCCATATCGGGCCCCCTGCTCTTCGGGGAGCCTGCTTCTCCCTCTCCCTCTCCCTCTGCCTGCCGCTCTCCCTGCTTGTGTGTGCTCTTTCTCTCTCTGTCAAATAAATAAATGAAATCTTAAAAAAAAAAAAAAAAAAAAGGTAGTTTTTTATTCTCTCCTGAATCCTGTCCTCAAGGTCAGATTCTTTCTTTCATTAATCAATATTTATATGGGCTGACCTTGAGCTGGACACCTGTATACACTGGCAAACACCAAGGTGGTCCTTGTTCTGATGGAGCCTGTAGTCCTCTTTAGGGCCACTCCCAACTAGTCAGGCTTCCACCGAGCTCTTCTTCTGAAGTCCTGAAAATTAAACTGATCTCATCACTTGTTTGAGTGAGTATATTTTGAGGATTTATTTTTGTTAGGTTCCCCTTTTTTCTTTAAAGGGATCTTTTTTGTCTATTAAAAAATATATAAGTATTATAAAACAAAGCCCCTCTTTATCTTCTGCCATCCAGAGATGACTATGATCCTTTTAGATCTTTTTTGTCTCTGTGTTATAGGCAGGATAAATTTTTTCAACAACAAAAAAAAGCTTTTATTTGTGGAAAGTTACTACAGTGGTGTTGAAAAAAGTTGAATCAGTGAGGATCATGTCGAGAAAATAAAATGAAAAACATAATTTAAAAATTCCTCTGAAATATCTTTTCCATTTCTATATTTAGGGGGAAAAAACAGTCCTTTGAACTTTGATTAAATTTGGATCAGGTAGTTTTCTTTGATCTTGTTCAAAATATTTATGTTATAAGTGACTAACAACATATTATATTACTTTTCCTGTAATCTTTGCCTTCAGTCTGGGATGGTATTAACTCCCTCTAGGTTTTAGAAATCCAGGATTTCCCATGTTGGTAGAAAATGGGATATTAAAAACATCTGTTAGAGTGTTCTGAAGCTATTAATTTGAGCTATGAACGGACTAATAAGCAGATTTGAGAAAAGGTCAGAATCATATTAGTGTATGATTTTTTAAAAAAATCCTTACCGAGAAATGAAACTTGTGCTTTAGCAAGTATTTGTTTTCTAACCCAGGGCTAATTGTCTCTAGCAGAAGTCATTCTAACACTTTCTCTAGGGCAGAACTTGATGAAAGGTGGGGCTGTTCCAGGCACCAGCCAAGGAATTTCGTTTCTGAAGAACCCAAAGACCCTGATGTAAGGCAATTCCATCCATGTGACATGGGAGGGTGATGATATTCAGAATTCCCTTTGTTATTAGGTCAGCTCTTGTTTCTTTTGCAATTAATTTTTTAAAGACTTTTTATTTTTGCAAGAGAGAGGGAGAGAAAGGGAGAGTGAGCTGGCATGAGTGGGGGTAGGGGCAGAGGGGGAAGCAGACTCTCTGCCGAGCAGGGAGCCCAGTGCAGGACTCGATCCCAGGACCCTGGGATCATGACCTGAGCCGAAGGCAGACGCATAACCAACTGAGCCACCCAGGTGCCCCTGTTGCAATTAATTTTTAATTGTAGTTGTGAACAAGGTATTTTGAGGGATGATACTTAATCAATTATATCCATGAAATATTTTGGTACTGTGGAAATAAATATTTAGTACTATGGGAAGACTTTAGGATATAAGCATGTCTTATTTGCCTGATCTATTAAATTACAGCTTTTAAGTGTAATCTCACTTTCTCTATAGAACAGAGGTTCTTAACATTTTTTGTGCCTGGATCCCCGTGGCAATCTGGTGAGGCTTATGGATCTCTTAGAATAATTTTTTAAGTTACAGAATAAAATCCGTAAGACTAAGAGGAAACCAGCTGGCCTGAAATGCAGTTACTAAAATAGTTTTAATCTGCTGCTTTAGTAATGCATTAAATAAGAAGATCCGGTGGTAGATCTAAGAATTCCCATGACTTTGATATAGTGGTGATGGTAAATAATATTTTGAGAAACCTGCAACATCTGTAATGTGATATAAAACACGTGTGACTTCTCTGGTGGTAACGTCACTGGTATCATTGATAATACTGTGGTTTGTTGCCTACATTCACAGTGGAAGGAAATTCTGTATTTCACTTAGAGGTTAGTGAAAATATTATTTGTTTTTTTGTGTTTTGCCCATCCAGGGCTACAGATCTCCAGAATCTTACCCATAAGCATTCCTACAAAGCCATTCTTTTTCCAATTCTCAGTGTATATTTAACTCAGATTCCCTGCAGGTAGCTAATTGCCTCTGTTTCTGGAACTTGCCTTGCTAAAGATCTAGCAAGCCAACTGTGTTGCTAAAGAGTTTTCCTCTTAAGTGTTTGTCAGAGTCTTGGGCTTACATCCACTTGAAGAAACGCTGAAATTCAGTCAAACTTGAATTCACGTTGGTGTTTATATTTGCTTTATTCGTCTCTTGGCTGTTCTTTGGGTAGAAAAAAATATACTTATCTCTCTAAACCTAAATTTGCTCTTTGTTGATAATCAGGTGGTAAGAACCAAATATGGATAAGAACTTCTTTAAGTGGGGCTTGACTGTGCCGAGACTGAGTCTCAGCAAGTCTAAGTGACTTGCTTGGTCTGACCACATAGTAAATACAATAATAATTGTGTCCTTTCCTATTAGGATATAGAAGCTTTATGAGAGCAAAACCTTTTCCTGGGATGCCTGGGTGGCTCAGTCAGTTAAGCATCTGCCTTCGGCTCAGGTCATGATCCCAGGGTCCTGGGATCGAGCCCCACGTGGGGCTCCTTGTCGGCGGGGAGCCTGCTTCTCCCTCTGCCTGCCACTCCCCCTGCTTGTGCTCACCTGCTCTCTCTCTCCTTCTGACAAATAAATAAATAAAACATCAACAATTAAAAATGCATATACTACCATTACAAAAATAGATCTATTGATTGAAAAATAATTATTCCATTATTAGAATAGGGAGGTAACTTAAAAAACACCCTGTTAATAAGAATCTAATGTATGACAAAGTAGCAAGTATAAGACAGTAGAAAAAAAAGGACTGTTTATTGAATAACCTGTTAAAATTTGAAAAATTCAGATTCATATGTCAGTGGATACACTAAAAATCAAAATATAAATAGGCAGAGCACAGAGGATTTTTAGGGCAGGGAAAATATTCTGTACAATACCATCATGATGGATACGTGTCATTTTATATTTGTCCAAACCCATAGAATGTACAACCCCAAGAGTGAACTGTGGACTCTGGGTGATAATGATGTGTCAATACAGGCTCATCAGTTGTAGTAGATGTACCACTCTGGTGGAGGATGTTGATAATGGGAGAGGCTGTCTGTGTATGTGAGGGAGCAGGAAGTGTGTGGAAAATCTCTGTTCCTTCTCCTCAGTTTTATTGTGAATGTGAAACTGCTCTCAAAAAAAGCCTTAATTAAAACAAAAACTAAATATAAAGCAGTAAACTATAGTAAAAACGGGAAAAAATAAAATGTGTTCTTTATTAAAACTCTAAGGATCGAGAAAGGAGGAGACATGGTTTTCTAAGCCCAGAAAAATAAAGAAATTATAAAAGAAAATATTGATACTTTTCCACTATTCTATTTTTTTAATTTTTTTTTAAAGATTTTATTTATTTATTTGACAGAGACATAGTAAAAGAGGGAACACAAGCAGGGGGAGTGGGAGAGGGAGAAGCAGGCTTCTTGCTGGGCAGGGAGCCCAATGTGGGGCTTGATCCCAGGACCCTGGGACCATGACCTGAGCCAAAGGCAGATCCTTAACAACTGAGCCACCCAGGAGCCCCTCTCATGTCTTTATAATGACATTTTAAATTGGTATATCCCCCCTTCAGGAGGGTTTCTCATGATATGTTTATCAGTACTTTAAAAAAACACCTTTATTCTCACTGATCAGGAAATAGTCTGACCTATGGAAAAAGATAAATATATCAAGATACTGATCAGTGTTACTTATAATTAAAATGATTACACAGTTTATTACTCATTTATTATTATTCAAGCCTGTTAACTTTCAAGAGTAAAAAGGGCATTATTTATAGTTTTGCGTGGGCAATAGGTATACAGCAGAATCATTAGGGGCAAATTAGGATATATGGCCACGCTATTTACAACAGCCAAAACAAGATAACTTTAAAATGACCTAAAAGTCTAATAGAATACCTAAGTAGCGAATATATATCCCTGTCATGGGATAGTATTCAGCTACTCCTGTGGGGAAAAAAAAAACATGTGGGCTAGAATACTAGAAGGGGCTATAAAATCCTACGTATGATTAAAATTAAGTGAAATCAAACATTTATAAAAACAGAAGGAAATAATTTTAAATCATAATAGTTATTTTAGAGAGATGTGCATGGTTTGAGTTTTCTCCATTATTTAATTTTGCAAATTTCCTATTTTGCATTTTAGAATTTTTTAAAAAAATATGCTTCATAGGTGTCTCAGCTGGTTAAGCATCTGCCTTCAGCTCAGGTCACGATCCCAGGGTGCTGGGATCAAGTCCCACATCAGGCTCCCTGCTCAGCGGAGAGCCTGCTTCTTCCCCTGCTTGCCGCTCCCCCTGCTTATGCTCTCTCTTTATGACAAATAAAGTCTTTAAAAATATATATATGCTTCATAATCTATTAGAATGATAATCATTACAGTTTTCCAATCTGGTCCACCCTACTTATTTTATGTATGAGGATACTGACACACAGAAATGCTATGGGGCATGGCCAAAGTCACATGCCATGGCTAGAGGTAGCTAGACGGTTAAGAATCTATCCTCTCACTCCCAATGAGGGCTCTTGACCACTTCACCGAGCTGCCTTGAAAATGGCAGCAGTATGTCTTGCAATATAACACTTGACCTTTATTTTTGGTATTTAAAATAATCTGTATTCTGTTTCAGGAGTCAGGCTCGTTCTTAGGTGCTTCTTTTAAAATTTGAATCTTTGACAAAGAAGCTTATTGACTAGACTTACTTTTCTGGGGATCCCATAATTCTGGATGTGTCACTGATCTCATTACATATTGAAGGAGGAAAGAAGACATGTGGGTAATACAAAGGAAGACACGTCCTCAAATTCAAAACGCTTGACTTTGGAACGTTACTGTCCTGTATGCTCCATTTCCTATGTGCTCTGCCACGGACCATTTCTCAGCACGCAGTCCAGGAATCTGGCGGGGTGTTGTTGAATTAAAATGTCCCAGAATCCCACAGATGACTCATTTTTAAGAAGGGTTAATGTACTTCTGAACAGTTTTCTGCTTTAAGTTGATTATTTTTTGATTAGGTAATCAGGGTGATAAGGCTTACTAGGACTATTATTTTTATTTTTTTATAAATATAAAAAAATAATATATAATAATATATAATATAATATATGATATATATGATATATAATATAATATATAATAATATATAATATAATAATATATAAATATAAAAAAAACTTAGACCTCTCACAAAATGTAGTATTTGCTGTGTCCTTATTCTTTCATTTTGGGCCTCATATATGAGAACAAAGTTAACTTGCATATCTCTTGAGGCACATGCTGTGTTTTGCTTAATTTTGTGCTTCTAATGGTGATAATAGGGGTTAATTAACTTTTATTAATCAACAGTGCCACCTGGTGGCCAGAAAGTACATTTTATGGCGCCCGTGCACACTGCAATCAACCTTTTTGTCTTTTGATATAAATAACCTTAGCAGCATTTGAAGCATTTTTTTATTAGTGAAGTTTTTAAAAATGCCTAGTTTGGTTTGGCAAAAGTAAGAAAGTCATGGAATACTGTAAGTCTAACATGGCACATCGAAATGACTAGTCTGTTGTCATTGTTTCTCAGGAAATTCATGCAGGATACTTGGTTCTAAATGGTACGAAGTAAGAATTCCCTATGACTAACGCAAGCGTGTCTGTCTGGTCTCTGTTCCTGGGTTTCACCTGGGTTGTAACAGTCACTGGGGCAGCTGGTGGTTTCACTGCTCCTCCCGTCTGACTCAGAGGCTGATCGGTCACATTCTTCTCATTCTGCAGTTAAGGCACTGAGTGATTCTGAACTGAGGGGGTCATAGTCTTGTCTTCCTGGAAAAGGTAGAAGTTCTCAAAATGATATCCTGCAACAAGATGCCCTGGAAATATAGATGGGTGGATGGATTCACTGGAAAGTTGAATTTCTAAAATTCAGTTTTGGAAAATTGGATTTTGAAAGTTGAAATTAATTTGGCCAAGAAAGTAAGCCTAACTCCTTTACCTCCTTGGTTAAAAGCATGATTTTGCAACACGTTAGTGGTGGGTTTTCCGCTCAGCTCATTTGTGTATTTCCACTCTGTTCCTTAAAGTTCAGGATAGCAGGCAGCAGCTGAACTTGAGCTCAGGGAAAGAAAATGAAACTCAGAGGCTTATCAGGCTCAGCCCCATGATTCTGAGGTCAGTATTTCCTAATACGGACATCTTCCACAGAGCTGTCTTTGTTTAGAGAAATGTGTCCATTTGCTTGGGTATATTTCTCTATTAAAGAACAAAAGTTGAAGACAAAGTAGGAACTTGACATTAATCTGATACTTAGGTAAATTTGCTTTCCTTTCCACACTCTTCACCTCACCAGAGGCTTTAAGGAACCTCACTTTTGATTAATGAGACACCCTGGATACGGAGAACATGTAGGAAGAAGAGTACGTTTTTCTCCTTAGCTCCATCACTCTCGTAGAAAAGTTAAATATTTGGACTCACCGAAGATGGCTTATAAATGGAATGCATTCTGAGTGGGGTCAGAATGAAATTAAGTTAATTTTTCATCTCCAGGTGAGGCAAAGTCTAATGTGTAATAAATGTATTTTGTTAATTTTTGTGGTTTTCTTATCCATGTGATTTGTAGCGTACTCTCCAACTTGTGCATTCAGATTGCTTTAAGAGCTAAATTGCTAGTGATGGTCTCCAGCAAGATCAAACTTACTCCGTGGTGTACAGAAGCTTAATGTCCTCATACATAGTGTCTCTCCAGGGCTTGTTGCCAATGGTGGATATTTATAATGTGCATGTCTAGACTCATACAGGTTCTTGTGTCACTGTCTCAAAGATGTACAGAGTTTCAACAGTGGGGTGTGTGTGTGTGTGTATCATTATTGAGTTTAAAAAGCTGACACTAACATCCAAGTTTCCCTTTGTGTCTTTGAGCATGACTTCATCAATCCATGGCATGAAATTATACCTGTTCCATAATATTGCTGAATGGAGATTGATTCTGATAAAAGTGCAGTCTCTTGCTATGCCTTTCCTCTTTTAATTTTCTCAACTCCCACTGGCATTAGGATTGATTTCAGCCTTTATTGCCTTTTACCCAAACACAATCCTGGTCTAAGAAAATTATTTATATTTTTATTCATTAAGCATTTCTTGTCCCCTGTATGCAAAAGCCCTGGCTAAGTGCTGCGAGGAATAGAAAGATGAATCAGATATGGGTCCTGCCCACAAGGAGCTTTGAGTCTAATGAGAAAATGATAGAAGACATAAAGTAACTACTGTAATCTATTATTCAAAGGGAGAGAATATTTCTTTTAAATGGGAAGTTTGATAAGAGAAGAGGAATTTGAGATGAACCTTGAAAAATAGGAGTAGAATTTTTATATGCAGAGACATATAAAGGATTCAGTAGAAGGGAACATTAAAGAACATTAAAGAAAAGGATTCAGTAGAAGGGAACATTAGAGACAAAAAGTATGGAGCCAGGGACCACATGGGAAGCATTTAAGGCATTATGCAGAGTCAGACTTTGGTCAGAACAAAGGGCCTGTGTTAGGTAGTAGAGAAAAAAATCAGAAAAGTCAGTAGGGATCATGTAGTGGGGGGAATTTAAATTCCAGGGAACAGAATTTGTTTTGGGGTTTATGTGTGTGTGTGTGTGTGTGTGTCTGGTTTTTGTTTTTTGGGATTTTTTTTCAGAATTTGTTCTGAGAGGTAATGGGAAGCCATCAAACATTTCTCAACAGAGAATGAAGTACCTTGAGATCCCATGGCATTCCTTGCTGTTAAAGACTTATAAAATATAACCTATTGCTTTAATTTTTTTCTGTATTGTAAGAACTACTATATACCACATAGCTTATTTAAAGATCAGCTTCATCGAGACCAGAGTTTCTCAACTGCTGCCCTATTGACATTTTGGGTCAGAGAATTCTTTGTTGTAGGGCTGTTTTGTGCATTTGTAGGATATTTAGCAGCATCCCTGGCCTGTAGCCACTAGATGCCAGTAGCACCCCCTTTTCCATTGTGACAATGAGGAATGTCTCCAGACATTTCCAAATGTCCCCTGGTGGGCAAATTTGCCCCATTTGAGATCCACTGCTCTAGACATATGTATTGTATTCCTCTGCTGTTCTCTGATTGTTAGACTCTTAGATTGACAAATCCCTTAGGCGTTCAGTCTATTAATGCTTAGAATTTTGTACTGGACATACATCTGATTTGAAATTAAGGCATTTCATCTGTGTTGGACTAAAAGTGCTGAACTGGGCATCAGAGACCTGGATTTCTAGTCCTAGCTATGCCACAAAGAGGTTGTGGTTTCAGTGAGACCCTATGCTCAGTAACCTGATACCTCTTGAAAATGACCAGTGTGACCCCTGATGCTCTTTCTACCTCTGAGCCTGTGTCCTGATTTCAAATGCATCTCCGGGCTTTATTCTTTCACATTTTTTAGAAAGTTAGCACACATTGAACTAGTACCTATGTTAATCAACAAGACTGACTGACGTATTGAATAAGAAAGATGAAATGTTTTTTTCCTTTGTGCTTTATTTTACTAAGTATTATAATCCTTTCCCTCTTCTAGATTATTTGAAAAATCTTCTAGAGGACTCTGGAGATTACAGAGACACTCAAGGTAAATAACTTTCATGGTATTAATATGTTGCAGAAGTTCTTATATTACAGCTGGCCATGGGACCCAGCATTGTCTGGAGTGAGGAAGGTTCCTACTTTGCTCAGTCACTCTGTGCCAGTGGTAAATTCACCTTCTCTGGATGACTGTTGCTTGTAAAGCAGGGATTGAACCAGTTGATCGCAAGGTGGTTTCAGGCTTTAAAATCAGAGTCCGTGAAGTGATCAAACTATACGAATCAAGGATAAAGTCTAAAATAGCATATTCTGGGACTGTTTAATGCTGGACAATTGCCTTACCACCCTTCTACCCCTCACCCCTAGTAGCACTTAAAGGAAAACTTCCATTACAGTACAAGGAACTCATTGATACTCACAGGTTAATCCACTGTGTGTGTGTGTGTGTGTGTGTGTATCTTACACATATACGCACACAGGGATTAATTCTGTTCAGGATAATAGTGTTTCTTTCAATTTATCCCCTAAGTACCTCTTTCACATGCTATAGGTATATCACTGGCTCTAATTTGAAGTCCATGTCCACCCCATTAATTTTATGAATTTTTATCACATTTCTTGTGCATACTTTATATTTTCAGATTACAAAATGGAACAGGTTTTTAACCCATTTTGTAGAGATTCTTATTTGTTCTCTTAATCATTTTACTTCTACTTTTTTTTTTTTTTTTTTTTTTTTTTAGAGAGAGAGCAGGAGTGGGGGGAGGAGCAGAGGGAGAGGGACAAGCAGACTCTGCGCTGAGCACAGAGCCCAACTCAGGGCTCGATCCTACAACCCCGAGATCATGACTGACCCAAAACCAAGAGTTAGCTCACAAAGTAATGCATGTCATTTCCTAAGGCCTAGTATGCTTTGTGGCATTTCTTCCCTCTTGAGATCAGACTAAGAAAAGGCAGCTAAGCCCTGACCCTCTAAATCATCACTTTTCATAGTTCTGGTTTCCTATCCCAGGGTACTTCTCTCCCAAGGCAGTTCATACTGGAATGGTCCTTAACTTCGACGTGAAATCCTTTCCTTATCCTTGTAAGCTTCAACAGGCTAATCAAAGCTCAGCACAAAGCAAGCCTGACATTCATACTGTTGATACATAGCGCCTATAATGTCTCCCTTAAAGTCTTTCTCGGGCTCATTTTTTTTTCATGAGTCCTGTTTATCCTTTGCTGTTGCCCTCATCAGACCTCATTGTCCATATTTCTGCCTACCCCAAGTTAACGGAGCTCCTCCAGTGGTTGTTGCTACCAGTTCGCCATCTAGCTGTCTGGACTAACCTGGTGTTCATTCCGTTTCTACACATTTTAGATGCCCTTGCTGTCGTTATAGAGGTTGCCAACCATGCCAATGACACCATGAAGCAAGGAGTAAGTATCTTGATTTCAGTGGCTGGCATACTGTTGAACCTGGGGGCCCAGGCCTTCATATGCTACATATTCTCTTTCTGTAGGACAACTTTCAGAAGCTTATGCAGATTCAGTACAGCTTAAATGGACACCATGAAATAGTGCAGCCTGGACGGGTAAGTGGTTTAGACTGCCTTTTGCAAATTTAATGCAGTGCATTTAGACACCTCTTGTAGCTGTTTTGTATTTCAGTTATGAAAATAGGTTATTTGTTGTTGTTACTCTCCACTGACTCGATCTGGATCAACTCTGAGTTCATTCTATCCATTCAAAACATTCATGATTTAAGTCACTGTGACAAAAAGTCCAATTCAATTAGGAGAATGGCAAGGGACCCCACAGAGTATCTGATTAAATAGGATCATTTTATTGTGTAATACTAACTGACCTCACACAGCTTTAAAGACAACTTCATTTAAAATCTTTAATAAAAGAGGGGATTATGAGGGGAAGGAGAAAATTGGTGTTTTGGTTCTCCTCATAGAGCACAAAAGTGGCCTACAGAATGAATTCAGGAAAATTACAAAATGCAATTGTCAGGATGTTGGCTCAGTCAATTACATTTCAGACCACATAGTACCCCTGGACCAATCCTGGATTTATGAAACTCTGCCGGCTTGTCCAACTACTTAAAAGGTTTAAGAAGAAACCGTGACTGTAAAAAGTCACGTGGAAATTATGTCCACCCAATCCCACCTCCAAAAAAAATTCTAGAGAAAGAAAGTTGAAAAACAAATTATATGCATATTGTAGTTGCATAAGGTGGGACTAAATGGGCATTTGTTTGGATGAATCAGGTTTTTCTCAAAGAAGGAACTCTGATGAAGCTGTCTCGGAAAGTCATGCAGCCCCGAGTGTTTTTCCTGGTAAGTGGCCATGTGTGTTTCTGATGAGCCACAGGAGGGGATAATTGCCTAATAGAAGGAGACATTTGTATATGACAGATAAGCTTACACATTCAGAGAGTTTTAGTGGGATCTTTGGCTGACTGTCTTGCTTACTTGCATTTCAAGTATGGGGAAAAAAGTTCTTTTATGATGCATAGCCAGGAAATTATTTCCTTTTTGAATTCAGTTTATGTCATTCCTAACTTAGAAAAGTTGATTGTAATACTTTAGTGGTATTTAGAATTCAGAAAACATATCTGTTACAGAACTTGGAAAGAAAGCACATTTTCTAGAAATTGCCTTTTTATTAATAATTCTAATAAAGCATTCTGGATGGCCATAGTTTAAGCAGACATAAGTGTTTTTATTCAAAGAAATTTTAATAAAAAAGTAGTATTTTTCCTTTATTTCAGTCTTATCAGTGTCTTGGTAGCTGACATTTGTTGCTTTACTTCATTCTATGAAATATTTCTACTTTCAGTTTAATGATGCCCTGTTGTATACAACACCAGTGCAGTCTGGGATGTATAAACTGAACAATATGCTTTCATTGGCTGGAATGAAGGTCTGTGCGTCTGTTAGAAGATATTTCTTTTCTTAACCTAAATATATTTAGAGAAGAAGCCCTAAGATAATCATCTTTCTCACATCCCTGACTTTTCTCTCTCCCTGTGTTACCGTTTATATGTTCATTTATTCATTCATTCGTTATTTGTTCACTCATACATTCATTTAATCATGAGGTATTTATTGAGAACTATAAACAAATCATGGTAATAGATTTGGCAAAAAAAAAAAAAATACAAAGATGGATTGAATCATGATTGTTTTTGTTTCTGCCTCACCCAGTCCCCCTCCCCCCGCCCAGGAGCTTAGCAACTAGTTGGGAAGATAATAGACAGTAATAAATATCACTGTGAAGTTTCAGTTAACGTTTTGGGGAGTTCTGGGGCGCCTGGGTGGCTCAGTTGGTTAAGCGTCCGACTCTTGGCTTCAGCTCAGATCATGATCTCAGGGTAGTGAGATTGAGCCCAGAGTTGGGCTCCACACTCAGTGCGGAGTCTGCTTGAGATTCTCTCTCCCTCTCTGCCCCACCACCCTCTCCTTAAATAAATAAATAAATAAAATCTTTTTAAAAAGAAAAATTTGGGGGAGTTCAGACAATAAGGAATGTGCAGCTTTCGGTGGGACCTGGTGGAGGAGACAGGGAGAATTGAGGAAGTCTTTGGAGGAAGAGCCACGAGCCTTAAAGAATAGGTCACATTTGGCCACACTGAGATGCAGGGAAGGCATTCCAGATAGAGGGAGTAGCGTGAGCAGAGGTCTGAAGGTGGGAAAGTTGGGCCTATGTATATATAGGCATTTAACTCTGGCACGCAGAGCAGGTGAGGGAGAGTCATGGTACATAAAGTTGAGGATGGAGGTTGGTGGTGGCTGACAGCAGCCAGGGCATTGAGCAGTTTTAGCTACACTTCAGAGATGAGATTTGCAATAGGCTGAATTTGCTCAAACTGTTTTGCTTTCTTCAAGGTCAGAAAACCCACCCAAGAAGCATATCAGAATGAACTAAAGATTGAAAGTGTAGAACGCTCCTTTATCCTCTCAGCCAGGTAAATTTCTAAAATCTGGGCCTGTGAACATTTGCCGGTATTACAGGGTCATACGTCTCCAGCATTTTTTACATTTAGGTTAACTACTACTTTCTTTTTTCCTTCTTTTCAGTCCTAAAACCATGGAGTTTATTCTTGGCTTACCATGTAGGTAAAATGTCTGATTGCTGATCAGTAATGTGTTTGAAGCACAAAAGCAAAAATGTTCTGTGAAGAGAATAACAGTGCTGAAAAGTGCCTTGCTGACCTTTTTTTTTCTTAGCGAATACTTCAGACTTTTACAATGGCACCTAATGTTTCTAAAGATACCTAGTGCTTTATAATTCACTAGGAAGTCTTCACGTAACATTGAAAGGTCATAACAAACCTCCTAGGTACTGTCACCTCACTAAAAATGAGGAAGACTAAGTTAGAGAAAAAGTGAATTGCTGTCTTCATGATACATAGCTGGCAAAATCAGGATACAAATAGAAATTTTTTACTTTTAAACCTGTTGTTATTTATGATACCACATTGCCTCAAAATGGAACCTGCAGTGACTTACTATGTGTAAATCAAAACATATTACCATTATTTAAATCAAGCGCCAAGGAAACCAGAAGCTGTATGACTCGTACGTGTACATTACTGAGTTACTGGCCAAGTGGCAGAAGTGAATGTTTGGCAGGATTTGGCTGGTGTAGGGAGAGACACCAACAGCCACAGCATGCTCCACTGCTGGATCTGGATAGCAAGTCTCAGCAGCTCTCAAACGTAACCTTTAATGTAATAAAAATAGTAGGAAACACTTATGTAGCATTTACTTTGTGCCAGGCACTATCCGAAGCACTTTCTGTGTTTTCATTCATTAAATCTTCATAACAACCTAATAAGGTGAGTTTACTAATTTTATACCCATTTTATGGTGAAAAAAGCCATCCAACTATTAAGTGTCAGGGCCAGGATTTGAACCCAGGCAGCCTGCTTCCCACTGTGTCTGTACCAGTAAAATCAACTGGAATTCTTAGTAGCAGCTGGAGTCCTAACTGGAGCCATTTATTACCTGGCATCAGGCACAATGCTGAACTTGTCATTTATTTTCTCTTTTAATTTTCATGATAACTAGGAGGGTAGGTGTTGTCTTGACCTTCCAGATGAGAAAAATACAGGCTCAGAAAGGTTAAATAACACATCTAAGATTATACAACTACTAGGCAGTGGAGCCCAAATTTTAACCTAGGTATATCTGACAGTGAAGGTCATGCTTTCAACCATTATCATATTGCCTATGTCCATGGATGTCAAGGACTCAGACCAAATGTCTGACTTCCCATACTCAGGACAAAAGCAGCCCCCTGGGTCATTGTTACTCTTCTGAAATGGAATGGCCACTGTGCCTGATACCAGATCTGGGGATGAGAGAAGACAAATAGGTTTTGTTCAAGGTTTGTCAAAAGCCAACTACCAAAGCAAAGCAGTTTCTGGGGGGGTACCTGAAGCAGCCTGCAGATTAATATTTGGAGAGTGATGGTAAACTCTTGGTCACCTGGAACTGAGACCCTTTTTTGTTTGTTTTGTTAGAATTTGAGTTTGAATTTGAACAAAAGTGCCAGGAATATCAAGTCTCTATGTAGCAGGCTCCTGGCAAATACTTAAGCTTGGTTCTTAAAATCAAGAAAGTGACTTTCAAATATCCAGAGAGAAAATACCTACAGGAAAGTCAAGTTTTCAGTTGCACTTAAATATCCTAACTAAAAATATGCTTTGGTAAAAACAATTACATTTTATTAAAAACTAAGTAATTTAGGAAATGATGTTAAGTCCTTTTTTCTTTGGTTGCCATTCAGGCAAATATGTGGATGTCCAGATCAGCCTCTTAGACCTTAGTAAGGTCTTTGGAATTTTATGTGTGATAGGAAACCATCTGAGGGTCTTAAGCTAAGAATTGGTATGATCTCATGTATATTTTTAAAAGAGGGCCCTGGCTTCTTTGTAGAAGATAGACCATCAGAGACTAGTTTGGAAGTTGGGAGACCAGGTAGGAAGCTAGATGAGGCTCTCTTGGACTAGAATGGTAAGAAATGGTCGGAGTCAGGTAGAGTTAATAGGATTATTGATGGATTGAACATGGGTTCCGCAGGAAGAACGAGAAAACCGGAAAGTTCTTGATAAAGGGAGAGTAAATTTCCAGGGGAGGATTAAGGTGGCCTGGGGGAAGGGGACTGTTGCATGCTGAATGCCGCCAGTGTGCCATGCTCTTCTTCTGAGCGCCCCCAACCACAGCGAGTGGGTACAGTATAACCTGTAGGAAGGAGATGAGAGGTCCTCCTGTGATCTGGGTCCTGTCTACCTCACCAGCCTGATTTCCGTCCATTCGCCCTGTCCCCCACCCACTACAGAGCATGGCATATACTGCCAGCATGCATCTGCTTATTCTCCATGCATGCCAGCCTACCTCTGCCTTTTGCACAGGCAGCTGCCTCTGCCTGGAATTCATCCCTTCGTTCAGTAAGTAATGTGGATCCTCTACCCTAGGCCAGGCATTGTGCCAGGCATCAGGATAACGTGGAGAATTAAAAGGGTCCTTCCTTCCCTGA
This sequence comes from Mirounga angustirostris, assembly GCF_029215605.1. Classification (NCBI taxonomy): domain Eukaryota; kingdom Metazoa; phylum Chordata; class Mammalia; order Carnivora; family Phocidae; genus Mirounga; species Mirounga angustirostris. The sequence continues at coordinate 25,479,699 of NW_026991713.1, forward strand.
CCTTGCAGTCTGTCAGGGAAGACATACGCTTAGCAAAATGTCAACACAATCAATTATTATTGTGATTAAGTAGTACACAGGAAAACTACCCGGTGCTATGAGGCTGTAAAACAAGGAGGCTTGAACTACCTTTGGTGGAGAAAGGGCAGTCAGAGATAGCTTCCTGAAAGACCTGCTGTGTCAGTTGAGTTATAAAAGATAAGAGTTGGATAGCAAGGCAAAGAGGAAAGGAAGAGGCTGCTGGTCATTGGGAATAATGTGTACAAAGGCCCTAAGGTGGAAAGGGCATAGCAGATTAAAAGAACTGAAAGACCAGAATGGCATGAACATAGAGAATGAGGGGGAAAGCCAAGGTAAGCCTGGAGGGGGAAAGCTGAGGCAGAACTTGTGGATTTGGGTCTTGAGTCAAAGAGCCACAAGAAACCACTGAAAGGTTTGTACAAGGGAATGATGTGATCAGATTGGCCTTTTTAAAAGTTGGTTGGTAGGTGGAAAATGGTTTGGAAGGGGAGGTAAAGGAGATGATTGATTGGGGTTGAGAGCCAGAGGCATTAAGAGCGAGTCTCTGGCTCGTACCCTGTGCTGGCAGTGGTACCATTCCCTGTGATAGGGAACGCCAGGAGAGGAGCAGTGTTGGGCGAAGAATCAGGAATTTAGTTTCAGATGTGCATGTCGACCATGACGTGCCTATCAGTCATGGAGCCATCGGGACGCCTGGGTGGCTCAGTCAGTTGAGCGTCCAGCTCTTTATTTCAGCTCAGGTATTGATCTCAGGGTCGTGAGTTCAAGCCCTGAGTTGGGCTCCAAGCTGGGCATGAAGCCTACTTAAAAAAAAAAAAAAAAAATGGAGCCATCAATGAGGCAGTGCCTGTAAAGATCTAGAGGTCAGAAGGGAGCCCAGACTTGGCATATATTTGGGAGTCATCAGCTTAGAGAAAATAACCAAAGCTAGGAGGCCGAATACAGGTGCACAGAGACACTACAAGGTTCCCTGTTGAACTCCTCAGTTCTTCCAGTCCTAACATACTCATCCCCTCTGCAGAGCTTTCCCTGCTACCCAAATAAGGCAATTTACTGCTTCTCTGTTCCTCATTTACCTTACCCTTATTGTATCATGCAGTAATTACTTGTTTTTGTGTCTCTCCTCAATTAGATATGAGCCCTTACAAGTGGTATGTTTTTTATGTGAGATTCGTGGCTTAGTACCTGGCCCTTGGTAGGCTCCCACTAAATGCAACTCAGATGAATTGAAATGAAGTGATGTGGCCTTTAGACCTCAGAATAGCATTCCATAGTTACACAAGGAGTAAATAGTGTGTCAAGATCTAACATACCAGAACCCCTTCTATTGGAGGTTTTTTGGAATGCATCCCCATCAATGGGAGAATGGTGCTTATTTAATACAAATTTGCTTTCTGGGTAATGTACACATTCCATAAAGAAAAGAATACTTGGTTTAACTGCATTTTAAGTGAGTTTAACTGAGGAAGGTGCTGATTCTTCTGCTAACTGTGTTACAAAAGAAGACCTAGAGTCTCCACTCCGTACTGCAGGCAAATGTGTGTGGTCTGTGAGAAATGTGTTATCAAGAGCTGGTAAACATTGTTTTGGCAGATCCCCACACAAGAGAGAGCCAGGAATGATTAGATGAAAGAACAGCATATGTGACATGATTTGCACAGTCAAATCACATTCCACATGCTCCCAGGGCTCCAGAAAAATCAGACGGCAATTCTCAAATTAACCATCTGCCTCTCTGCTTTCTTTTACCTCTTCCACTGAAAAGGGCGGAAGGGGAGAGAGAGGGAGGGACAGTATTTTGTGAAGGTTTACTTGGAAGCTTAAGCATATATTCTCATAGCGTAATTCAGAGAAGAGAGATGAATGACACACGGTGGTGAAGGGTTCAGTCTTTAGCCACACTTGGGTCTGATACCAAGTCATGTAGGCTGTTGTCTAAAGCAAATTGTCTAACATTTCAAATCCTCAGATTGCTTATCTGTAAATGGTGCTCGTTGGTGATAGTGATGGTATTGGGGAAAGGAGATGTAAGATCCAATATGTACTCCGTGGGGTAGCTCTGAGGATGAGATGCGATGACATTTGCAAAGCATTTAGCACAGTTGGCTGACATGTAGTAACTTGAATAAATGGCAGCTAGTTGGACAGTAATGGTAGAGTGTTTGGCTTAGAGAAATAAGAGCTGTTGTATTTGATTTTTAAGATTCTGCCACAATAATTTTTTTTCTCAAGTATTTCAAAACTTAAGATTGCTGCCATAATAATTTTTTTTACTTAAGATTCTGCCACAATAATTTTTTTTCTCAAGTATTTCAAAACAGATCGCAGATATCAGGTCATTTTGCTCCGACATACTTTCATATGCCTTTCTAAAACAAATACACGTTTCCTTACACAATCACATTCCCATTATTATGATAGATTTTATTTTATTATGAGAGATTATTAAAGTCTGTCTACACACACATACACATAAAATGTGCCTCTCACTCTTGAGTATTCAAAACTGAATGTGCGGATGATACCAGCAATGATTTGGAGTCACCAGAGTTTTTTTGGGAGGAGGTATGGTTACAATAAAGCAGAACAAGAATGCCTTTTTCTGAGCAGGCTTTCCCCCTATTTGGCCTATCTCTGTCTAGATTTGAACCCTGTAGCTCCTTATGACCTGAGGGTAGAAACAGAAAGCAGGATGGGCGGAATAGGTAGGGGATTTCCCTTGTTACCCACTCCCTAAACATCTGTCTGTGGTACCAAATATACGTTTCCTTTACTCCAGTGCCCTTTCTAGAAGTTTTTAGTAATATTTAGTAACCTAAAAAGAATTAGTATTCCATGTTGTAAATTTGGATTTGAAACTTGATTCCTTGGAATATTTTTTAAATTCTACGATTATATCTCAGGAAACTCCCTGGTTATGTAAATAACCATAATTATTAATTGTATGACTAGCTCTTAAACCAAGCAAAAAAACTTTCACATTTAAGAGACTTCAAAAGTATAAAGCAATACTTTGGGGAAGAAAAAAAGCATTGTACTTGCTAAAATGCCATGTGTTCTTTAATGCCTGCTCTGATTATTTGTGCTTACGAACCTCAGAGCTCCTGCCTGTGACTAGCATTGTTGGGGAGGGCGGTGGCATCTGTTGCCATGGCAGGAGGAAGAGAAGGAAGAAAAAGGCAAAGAATAAAAGCTGACATCTGGTTGATGGAACCTTCTTTTGCCCCCAACAGTTCTGCCACAGAAAGGGATGAATGGCTAGAAGCGATTTCCAGGTCAATAGAAGAGTATGCCAAAAAAAGAATCACATTCTGTCCTAGTAGGAGTCTTGATGAGGTATTGTCTTTCCCTTCTTGTTTTTTTTTTTTCCTCAGTGCATTTCAAACAGTTTTTACCCTAAAGAAACTTTTCCCAGGGGTTTAGAAAAGCAACATGTGTTTCACAGAAAGATCTGTGTGTGGGTATAATTTCAGAGCTAAATATCCTGTTAATGTCTCACTGCAAGTCTGTGATAACATACAGCATATTCATATTTTTTCTGGTTGTAAAACTTCATTGTAAAAAATTGGGGAAATACAATATAATTTAAGGAAGAAACTAATCAGCTGTCATGGCACTACCACAGGTATCTTTTTAAGTTAATTTTGCAGCAAGGATTATTAGGATACCGCTAATCTTAATATCCTGGGAACATGACAACTATAATAGCCCATCATTCATCCCATGTCCTTAATGACACCATCAGCATTGTGAGCCCTCATTGCCCCAAGGAAAAAAAAAAAGGCTCAATTCTGTAGCACTCCATGTGCATGGAAGTAATGAAAAGTTGTTCTTCCATAGGCTGACTCAGAAAATAATGAGGAAGTTAGTCCTCTTGGATCAAAGGCTCCCATCTGGATCCCTGATATCAGAGTCACAATGTGTATGATCTGCACAAGTGAATTTACTCTCACCTGGAGAAGACACCACTGCCGGGCCTGCGGGAAGGTTAGAGAAGTTCACACCCATCTCCATTGTGATTTTTAGTTCCAGGCTGTACATAGTGAGGAAGCATCTTTCCTCCTGTAAATCACGGCAGGGGGAAGGAAGATACCCAATCATGGATGATATTTTCTCTAAATATTTAGGCATAGGGTGTCTTACCCCTACCTACCAAGGGTATTGTAGAATGTCAATAATAGATAATTTTCATTAAAAAAAAATTCACAATTAACTAGACTCCCACATTTACTGATAATTATTTAAACTACCTTTATCTGGATACTAAGTATTTAATAGAAGTACTTTCAGTGTTGAAATTATCGCCAGTGAGGTGTCTAAGCCTTCGTGACCTCGTTAGTTAAATGAGCATGGTAACATTGATGTCAGAGAGTTACCAGGAAGATTAAACAGGGCCTCTTTAGGGAGCATTTAGTAGAGGGCCAGACACTTGGTGGAGGCACAGTTAGACGTGATCATGGTTACCTAGCGATGATGACAGGCAATGTCGGTGATGATAAATACAGCTAACAGAGGACTTCGTGCATGCCATGCATGGTTCTAAACATTTTGCACACGTTAATGCTGTTAGTATTTTATTTTATGGAGTTAGCACTTGGTCGTAGTGTGTCGCCTCTTCATCTTCCAGGGTGGTGATGTGTGTGAGTTCACCATAGGCCTGACCTCCACAGAGGTGTTAGAGTCAGTGACTGAGAAAAGGTACTGAAAGCACTCTAGGTAGATAGCATTATCTGTTGTAGCATAGTCGGTGGTTTGATGCTGAGGTTATTCTAAATAAAATAATTCCAATGTGTTTTCAGATTGTATGCCAAGCTTGTTCATCAAATAAATATGGTTTAGATTACCTGAAAAATCAACCAGCAAGAGTATGTGAACACTGTTTCCAAGAACTGAAGAAACTAGGTAATATATAAGTAAAGATTTAACAAATTCCTTTATTCCCAGATGCTTTCAAACACCCTTCCGAAAGAATCATCTTAGGTGCATTAGCAATATGACTGGTGATACTCATCTCAAAATATTAAGAATTTTGCTTTCGTAATTTAATTAAGCTTTCTTAACTCATAGGATACTAATTGTAGAAATGTAATTACAGGGTGAAATTGCTTTAAAACAGTTACAAGGGAACTTTAACTTTCAAGTAATTTTGAAGTTTCTAGTTTCACAACTGTGGGCTCTTTACAAATCATTTTTATCTATCTGTGGATAGATATATCTCTATGGACATATACTGGGTGGCCCTTTGTTAGCCCATTTCTAATCACATGGACTGATTGGTGAGGTTTTATGGTATATCTAAATGTTCAGCTTTTCACCAAATACAAAATGATAAATCATATCTGCCTGCTCATTATTTGCAGGTATCCATCCCCACAGTTAAGATGAATGCAGCTAGCAGGACTGCTCGGGTCTATATTTTGGGAAGAGAGTTTTAGTTAAATTCCTGAAACCTATATATAGGATCTAAATTTCAAAAACGTTGTTCTTCATTTCCATGAAGAATAGCTTTCCATCAGCAAATGAGAATGCCTCAGTGAATAAAGCTGGATGGCATGCTATTTCAGAATCCACATATTTATAGAGTAATAGTAACTGTACATACATTGTCCAAGAAGACACATTTATCTAATCCTTCACTGGCCTTTTTGTTCCTCCCTTTGTTCTGTGGGTGTATCATGTAGGCTGTAAACATTCAACATTCATTTTTTAAAATTCTCTTCCCTAATCACCCACACCCATTTTCGTCAGTAAATCTTGACTAATTTATCTTTGAAGACCTTTCTCTTGATTTCTTCATCTCAGCCCTATCTTTCATCTTGGACCACTGTCATAGCTTCCCAGCAGGTTTTCTGCTGCAAATCCTTCCTCCTTTCTACTGCCAGATTTTTTTCTTCTAAATTCAGTCTGCTCCTGTCATTTTCCAGCCTAAAAGACCTTTGGTTTCCCACGGCTTAAACAACAGTCCACATTCCTTAGAACCAGCCTTTTTTTCCTCAGCCTTATTATTCTCCAAATAGATGATCTAATTTCATACCTCTGCTTTTGCTTATGCTGACTTCTCTTCATGGAGTGTTCATCCTCCTCTTTTTGACTTGGCAAACTCCTGTTATACCTTAATGGCCAACTCAAATGTCTTACTCTCTTCCCACCTTTCCCCAAACCTCTGCACTCAAAATTAATGGTTTCCTGATCTTGTCTCATAGCCCCTTTTCTAATACTTTGTTCATTATCATATTCTTATTTGGTCATATATCTAGGTACTAAATGATGCTGTTAGTGGGTTTTTTTAAGTCAGGAGGGAAGTTTATATAATTTATTTAAAGTTGGTAGTACTTTAACATGTTTCATTATTCCAGAGGCACAAAAGGGTCATCCTTTCTCATGGTTTACAACTGAAAAAGTATAAAATCATAGACTGTGGAAAGTCTTCCTCCCACTCAGCTTCCGGCCATCCGTCTTTTTTCCCCGGGGGTCTCTCTGTCATCAGTTCCTCAAGTATCCTTCCATAGATATTTTATGCAACAGTGTTTGTTGATCTGAATTAAGTTGAATTGCAAAATGCTTACCACTGGCTACATAAATGCACCTGATTTGTTTTAGATCACCAGCATTCTCCTAAGATTGGATCTCCTGGAAATCACAAATCTCCTTCAAGTGCCTTATCATCAGTCTTACATAGTATTCCATCAGGGAGGAAACAGAAAAAAATCCCAGCTGCTCTCAAAGAAGTAAGTGTTTCCATTAAACTTGCAACCTGATATAAGCTGAATTATTCATATCCATATAATACACTGTTTTTCTTCCATAAAGAAAGAGGTCATTTCCCACAGTATTAAGACATGCATTTTAATACTGGTGCTGGATGTGGCTGATGCCTCACTCTCTTCCTTGGTCTCCCATATGACCTGAGTCATTCAGAAAATGGCTGTTGAAAGGTTTGGAGAACATTTTATAGCAATGGTAGCAAGTAAAGATAATTTAGATATATTGGAATTTTTTTTTAAAAGATTTTTATTTATTTGTCAGAGGGAGAGAGATTGAGAGCACAAGCAGGGGGGCGGCAGGCAGAGGGAGAAGCAGGCTCCCCGCTGAGCAAGGAGCCCAACGTGGGACTTGATCCCAGGATCCTGGGGTCATGACCTGAGCCAAAGGCAGATGCTTAACCGACTGAGCCACCCAGGTGCCCCGACACATGTGAATTTTTAAAATTACTTTGAGGAGACCCCATGCCAGAGGGAAGAAGTCTATAGAATATTTTGGGCACTTTATTAGCATTTACTGATCTGCACGGTTTGTTATTTGTAAGTATTGGTTGGCTATAGACAGCTGCACTGATAGTAAATTGTCTTTCCTTCAACTTACAAGAAAAATTTAAAAAGTTAGGATAGTCTGCACAGTTAGAACTGCCAGTGGCTTAATCCATAGGCATCGTCAGTACCCTATCCCATCTCCTCAAATTCCAGTGTTCAGTCAGTCAGTGTCAGGTAACACATAGCACTGCCTATCTGGGCCACCTCCATTTTTTTTTTTTAATTAAAAAAAATAGTTTATTTATTTATTTGTCACACAGAGAGAGAGATGGAGAGAGCAAGCACAGGCAGGGGAGAAACAGGCTCCCCACTGAGCAAGGAGCCCCATGTGGGGCTTGATCCCAAGACCCTGGGATCATAACCTGAGCCAAAGGCAGACGCTTAACGACTGAGCCACCCAGGTGCTGCCCCTGAGCCACCTCCATTTTTATTAGTTTATTAATTATTTCCACCTGTGACCAGTTTTGTGGCCAGCAGAGTAGAGTTTTAAATGTTGTTCTTACTTGATTACTCTGGAGGTGTTCTACCATGGAAAGTGGAAGCAAACAACTCCAAAAATTTGACCAAGATCGTGTTCTTTATATAAAGTTGAGTGTATTCCATCATGGTAGTTAAAACACTAAGAAATGATTCATAGCCAGCCTCATGAAATAGTAAGAAGAGGACTTACAGTCCTAATTGCCAGGTTTCTTAAACTGGTGAAGCCAATTTAGTACTCTGAACTGTCTCTTCCATCACTCAGTTCCTGAATCTAAAGTGACTTTCAGAGCTTTTCTTAACCAATGGAAATAGTTTTCAGTTTTCTATAATTGTTCTCCTCTCCATGCTAATGTCATAGTTTATAAATATAATTCTTAAATTTGTTCTCCTCCTCAGTCTAAACTCCACACTGCTAGTTTTACAAAACTATTTCTAGTCTAGACTAGACCCAGCCTGACTCCAGTCACATTTTGTACATGTTTTACCCAACCACACAAACAGACCTTCCACTGCAGTCATTCCTTCCCTTACTCCACTGGCTCTCAAAATGTCCTCCAAAGCAGCACATCAGCATCACCTGAGAACTTACTAGAAATGGAAATTCTTAGGCCCCACCCAAGGTCTACGGAATCAGAAACTTTAACAAGCATTCTCTGTGATTCAGATGTATACTAAATTTTGAGAACCACTGCTTTCTCCTTTGCAGACTGGGAAAAATAATTTATCTGGTTACGTGCCATAAAAGTAAAAGTTTTCTACTTGGGAAGCTGTGTTTTTTGTCATTTTATTTGTAATTGAAGTGAATTCACGTAACTTATAATTAACGATTTAAAGGATACAGTTCAGGGGTGCCCAACCAGCTCTGTGGGTGGAGCATGTGACTCTTGATCTCGGGATCCTAAGTTCAAGCCCCACCTTGGGTGTGGAGTTTTCTTTTAAAAATATATATACAAGGGTGCCTGGGTGGCTCAGTTGGTTAAGCGTCTACCTTCGGTTCAGGTCATGATCTCAGGGTCCTGGGATCAAGCCCAGCATTGAGTGGGGAGTCTCCTTCTCCCTTTCCCTCTGTCCCTCCCCTCCCCTACTTGTGCACTCGCTCCCTATAAATAAATAAAATCTTTAAAAAAGTGAAAGGAATCATATAATACATGACCTTTTGTCTGGCTATTTTCACTTCTCATAGTATTTTAGAGGTTCACCTAAGTTATAGCATGTATCGGTACTTCTTTTTATAACGTGAATAATACTCCATTGTATGTATATACCACACTTTATCCATTCATCTGTTGATGGACATCTGAGATATTTCTACCTTTGAGTTATTATGAATAGCAGTGCTATAAACCTTGTGTGGACATATTACCATGTGGACATTTGTTTTAATAATATACGTAGGAGTGTAATTGCCTGGTCATATGGTAATTTATGTTTAACTTTTTGAGGAATTGGGAAGTTGTGTTTTTATTCCAGGAATGTTCAATACATTTTTAGAAACTCTTTGTTTTTAGAATTCCATTCAGAGCCTCAGTACCCTCAGTAATGGCACTCTGTGTCTCTTGAGTTAGACTTGATTTATATTTTAAATAATCAGATCACTAGAAGGAAAGTTTTGTGACTCATGTGATTAAGTTGCTTAAGACCAATTTTATTTTTAAGAGAGTAATAGGAGCTCCTGGGTGGCTCAGTTGGTTAAACGTCTGCCTTCGGCTCAGGTCATGATCCCAGGGTACTGGGATCGAGCCCCACGTCGGGCTCCCTGCTCAGTGGGGAGCCTGCTTCTCCTTCTCCCTCTGCCTGCCGCTCTCTCTCTCTGTCAAATAAATAAATAAACTCTTAAAAAAAAAAAAAACAAGAGGATAATAGAGGACAGGGGCACCAGGTGGCTTAGTCGTTTAAGCGTCCAACTCTTGATTTCAGATCCAGGTCGTGGGATCAAGCCCCGTGTCCGGCTCTGCACTGAGATTCTCTCTCCCTTACCCTGCTTTCTTCCCCCTGCTCATGCTCTCTATAAATAAATAAGTAAATAAAATCTTTTCTAAAGTAAGATATAGAGGACTATGCATGACTATCCAGTATTGTGACTGTATTCTTTTACAGTTTATCAACTAATTTAAGAATATTCCAAAAGAGGAGCATACAAAATATTTTGATCAATGATAGTAACATGTAACATAAGTACATAGTAGTATCCCAATGTAACTACATTTTAAGCAAAATCTCATTTGAACATTCTAATTTTTAAAAAATCACTTGGCTGTCTTCTACAGTGGTGTCACTTCTTTATATAAATTTACTTGCACTTAACAGATATTTCTCATTTAACATTAGATGTTAAATTTTCTACTAGACAATAATATATCATCCTTCTCATAAAATTTGTAAGAAATTAATACAATTAATACATGATTAAAGGTAGACTTTTAAAATTCATAGAATCCACCTGTATTTGTTTTATGTTGCCACATAACAAATTACCACAAACTTAGAGGCTTAAAACAACATACATTTATTATCTCAGGAGTCCAAGCACAGCTTAGCTGGGATCTCTGCAGGACTGCAGTCAAGGTGTTGGGCAATGTTGAGTTCTCCTCACAAGGCTAACTAGGGAGGGGTCTACTTCCAAGCTCACTCAGGTTGTTAGCAGAATTCATTTCCATGCCACACAAGCCTCCCAAGACAACTACGTCAAAGCCAGCATGGGAGAAAGTCCCATCTACTAGCAATATGGAGTCTTATAGAATGTAACATAATCATGGGAGTGACATGCCATCATCTTCCCCATATTCTATTGGTTAGGAGCAAGTCTTAGGTCCTCCCCACACACAAGGGGGAGGAGACTATACAGTAGTGTGATTATCAGAGCAAGGATCATGGGGAACCACCTTAAAAGTCTGTTCACCATTCTAGGGGCATCTGGGTGGGTCAGTTGGTTGAGCAGCTGACTCTTGATTTAGGCGCAGGTCATGATCTCAGGATCCTGGGATACTGCCCCACATCAGGCTTCCTGCTCAGCAGGGGGTCTTGAGGATTTTCTCTCTCTCCCTCTCCCTCTGCCCCACCCCGCCGTGTGCATTTGCCCACTCAGCACTCTCTCTCTAAAATAAATAAATCTTTAAAAAAAAAAGTCTGTTCATCATTCTACTAACAACATAATTCCTAAACTTGACTTTTTATTTATGTTGTTTTATGTTAAAAAAGAAGTTTCAGCTGCCAGATTATGATCATTGAGAGCTTACTACCTTTTTGTCTAGAGATTAAGACATTTTCTTAACATTTCCTTTTATGAAACAAAATAAGCTTCTCTCAGACCAAAATTTGGGGATCAGAAACTAATCCTTAAAATCACCATGAATAATTGAATTTTCCATTTACCTCTGTTAATAGTTTTTATAAGTCCAAAAAATGATTTCAGGAACAGAGTTAAAGATTTAAGTAATCTTCCCTAACATTGCAAAATTCAAAGAACAGTAAACAACATATACAGTCCCCAAAATGCAACTTTCAAAAAGCACTTCTGATCTTTAGAATTATTTTTCTTCTTCTGGCAACCCAGAAAACACAGGTGACACCACAAAGAAATACATATATGCAAGCTCAATTAAACCAGGCATAATGCTAGAATGGCTTTTTTTTTTTTAAGAGAAGTGGTGGGGAAGGGCAGGGAATCTTAAGCAGGCTACACGCCCAGTGCAGAGCCTGACGTGCCGCTTGATCTCACAACCCTGAGATCATGGCCTGAGCTGAAATCAAGAGTTGGACTTTTAACTGACTGAGCCACCCAGGTGCCCCAATGCTGGAATTGCTTCTAAACAGAAGGGTATTTTATGCCCCCGGTAATGGCAGTATTTGATTTGTCCAGTAGCAGACTTTGAAAATAAACAATTTCATTCTGAAACATTATATCATTATGGTTATTGCTTTCAGCACCAGTGACCAAAAGCAATTTTGTTACTTTACCTTTTGTTTCTTTGAAAACCAGTAAACTATATATGGGCTTTGCTTACTAGGTATCAGCAAACACAGAAGATTCTTCCATGAGTGGCTACTTGTACAGATCAAAGGGCAATAAAAAACCTTGGAAACACTTGTGGTTTGTTATAAAAAATAAAGTGCTGTATACATATGCTGCAAGTGAGGTAAGATCTGAAATCTAAAGATGAATGATTGTGGGGTCTGGTTTTATAATGCCAATTGGAAATAATTACATTATCCGTTTCATCTATTTGTTTTGTGTATATTTTTTGTTTTGCTTTGCTTTTGGAGGGGGAGATGTTGCTGTGATTTTTAATGTCAACAGTGTCCTAGAGCTCTTACTCAAAAATGTTAGGAATTTTCCATAATATTAAAATGTAACTTTTTTGGTGTCATGTGACTACTAAGAACTTCACTAAAGGCAAAGGTTCTTACCTTTCTGCCAAGCTGTCTTGGTTGACACTCCCTTGACTATCTCCAGATTGTATTGATCAGGCCTCAAGCTTAGATAAAATAGACTTTGTTTGGGTTATAAACAATGCCTGGCTATTTGCTCTAATTATTACCCTCTTCTCCTACCTGATCACCCTGTGTTCCAGTAACATCCTATAAAAACCACTGCTCTGGGAGCCAAGCTTTTCCTTAGTGGGACAGGGTAAATCACTTATATTTCTGAGCTTGTTTCCTGCATCCATAAAATGAAAGTAATATAATTACCTACTTCACATGGTTGTAGGGAAATATATGATACTCGGTGGATGTGAACACACTGAAAACTGTTTAGCACAGTGTCTGGCTCATGAGGTAGGTGGGGAGGGGTCAGCTTAATATTGTTGAATAAAAGAAAATGAAAAACAAAGAATTATTGTTTTATATATGTGTGTGTATATGAAATTAAATTATAGCTATACAGTTCAAGAGTTTGCAAATCTGAATTTTGTTATCAATTTAAAGTCCCGTCTCCCTTTGTATCTTTTTAAATTAGGACGTGGCAGCTTTGGAGAGTCAGCCTTTACTAGGATTCACTGTCACTCAAGTCAAAGATGAGAATTCAGAGTCTAGAGTGTTTCAGTTACTACATAAAAACATGTTATTTTATGTGTTCAAAGCAGATGATGCTCACTCAGCTCAGAAGTAAGTAATTTAGGCATATTTTTCTTTTATACATGAGTTTCAAGTTCTTACATGATTGATTTTTAAAATAACCTACTTTCATGTGTGGGGACAATTAAGAATTTAAATCAGAGATCCAAATTAGTTAGATTTCACATATTTTTCAAAGTCTTTAGGACTGTTTTAAGGACAGGCAGGAGGATCTGGAATATTTTCAGGAGACAGAGGGGAAAAGAAAATAGGTAGTCCTGTCCAAAATATTTTGTCTATACATGACCTCTGAGGAAGCAGCATGAAGCTGCTCTGTTGAAAGGAAAGGAAGCTGAGGCATTTGACCTCTCCTTCCATGAGGGTAAGGATCATCTCTTAAAACATTCCAGGACTTTGGCAATCCAGTGATTCAATTGTGCCATGGAACAGCGGGACTTTAAACAGCTGCTTGCTAACTTACTTCTTTGGGGAAAGGGTCAAACACATTAAGAGGCTCCCATGCTGTTCCCAATAACTGAGTAGAAGGAAATGGATATCATTTTAGATGGTAAAAGGCTTTTTTAAACAGTCTCTTTAAAATTCCAACAAGAATATTTATTTTGATATCATGAGGTTGTTTAACATAGAGAAGCGTATCTCTGTGAAATTCAGGTCCTTTGTAAACAAAACAGTGCAGTTTACCTTTCACCAGATCTTTCCTGTGATTTTTATTTTGGCCTCACAAGTTATACGTTTTTGTTTCTTCTAAGAGCTTAGTGCTCATGTTTTCTCAATAGGCTTAAAGTGCGCATGCATATAAAAAAGAATGCCTTAAGTAAACAAGGCTTGTCTTTTCTTAAGGCAGTTAGAATTAATGTACCAGAATTATATATGTTCCTGGATATTAATCAGGTACAATGTGACAGATAATCTGTAAGATTTTTTTTTCAGTCTATGTCAGGATATCTAGTGCATATCTGTTACTCCAAAAAATTCTTTTTCAAGTGAACTGAAGAATATTTAAAATTATGTCACTTAACTATTTTTTCTGTAGAAACTACCTTGGATAAAAGAGTAATTGTTCTAATATTCTGTTAGGAATTGCATTTCTCATGATTTTTATCTGTATTCATCATCAAACTGATAAAAATTATTTCTTTTGAATATGCATCTTTTGTTTATATCTTTAAGTTGACAAGGTAGAAAAACCTTCAATACAACTGAATGTAGCTGAGTGAAGGAAATCAGCTTACTTGTAATTTAGAATTAATACAGGCTAAATTATAAGTTTCTCTTTGAAGTCACTAATATGGAGGTGGTTTTACACATTACAGAACATTAAAATGTATTAATTTTAATGGAAATTTTTAGCTTTTTAAAAGACTTTTTTATTATAACTTATGCCATTTGCATTTAAAGTTTTGAAAATTCTATCCTTGAAATTTGAGCTATATCTGGGGTAGGCTATGTTTACTAATTAAATTGAGTGATTTCAAATGTTCATAGTAAGTCTGGAAGCAATTATAGTACTAGGGAGGTACAAAAAGACTACCTCCAAGTGTCTTCTGAATAATTGCAAGCTTTGAGTATTGTCAGATAAAACTTAGAGACTAACAAATTTTGGAAAGACTTCTAGAAACTCTGAGACACTTTTTTTTTTTTTTTGGATATACTTCATATTGCATGAAAAATTTTGATCAACTGAAGTAGATCAGATGTTAGATTCTCTTTCATTGGAAGTATTAGAACAGGTCTGGACTATGGATGCCCAGGGAGTTAAGAGAGAAGGAGACAGAGACAAAGCTTGTGTTCCTAAAAGCAGAAAGGGGGTTGAAATAAAAGCCTTGGCAAATGTAATTCATTTCCCAAACCAATCGTATGGAATCATCAGGACTTCATAGAGCTTTTACATGAAATGGCCCCTTCCTCACGCTTTATGGACATAAAAGATGCACTTTTCAGTCCAAATTTTCAGCCATATTACCAAATAAAGGACAATTCCATATACGCAGAATTCTAATTTGGTATAGGAAACTTCTTAAATATATTGCTAGGGTGATTGGATCCACAGGCACAGCTGTGATCTATATTGTTTTAACATCTATCGGAGGATTGTATTTTACAAATCTAACAAATTTCTCTTACCAATAGGTGGATAGAAGCATTTCAGGAAGGCACAGTATTGTAGCAATACTGGTTTCATCCCTTCTGTGATTCCAAATGGGTGGAATTTCATCAGAATGGAGTAAATGCAGTACAAAAATTTTATATAAATGAACACTGCCAAGATAAATCCAGCCAAAATCTTCATCAAATATTATGAATTATTTTGTTAGGTATAAGGTAATTTTTTTAATGTTTGTTTTTTCATGTATATGTTATTTATTAAAATTTTGATGTTTACTTAATGGTCAGAATTATTTCTGAGATTCACACTGAATTCTAAAGTACCTTTTCTTTAGAAACCAGAAAACTTATCTTAATATTGTATACTGTATTAACTGTTTGTGACACAGATTTCTCAGTGTTTTGTAGTGTTACATTGTAACACTCTTACTTGAGGTGAGTCTTTGTAAATAAAAAACACACATCAAGGAGCAAATTTCCATGCAGTGTTTGATTTAGAAATTACTCTAAAACTGCTAATGAAAAAAATGTATGTTTTGAATCAGTAAACTTAGATGAATTTTTGTATCTTTTAACGGAAAAACACACGGCCAACTCCTACCTCAGTAACTGTGAAATGAAATTCCAGTAAATTATCCAGAGTATTTCTGTTGTACCTCTTTTGGCATGAGATAATGTTACATGATCAAGGAATTAGAGCAAAGGGATAGAATGTGAAAATTTTCATTGAACTGAGCTATGAGTAGGAAAGAGGATGGAGGAACACAATTAACTTTATGGTCTTTATATTAAGTCTCATCCTTTTTTTAAAGCTACCAGTTCAACACAAACAAATGTATTATTAAAAAAAAAAAAAAACACAAAATACGGCAAGCATTATATTATACAATATCCTTTGCTATTATAAGTGTTCTGAGCCCAAGTCAGTGGTGGTGTTTGCATCTAAAAAGAATGTTCCATTCCCTATAATATTGTGCTTTAAAAAAATGAACTGGAATTACCATACCAAAAAAGCACAGATTCAAAGCCAGTGTTAACTGAAATTGTATTCGTTTTTTAAAGGTTATTTAATATTACTTTGTGTTATGTCCTCCCTGGTAATTAAAACAAATCCTTTATTTCTTTAACCAGTTGCCAAATGCATCTCATTAGGAAATATTTATATTCATAATTCTGGTGCACTTACTATTTAACATGTGAACTGCTTTGTACATAAAACTGTTGATGAGTAGAAGAAAAATGAAATTCACACTATGATTAAAGTCATTCTTGATGTTTATAATATACATTTGACTGAGCTTAAATTATCTTAAAAGGCAAGGTCATCCATAGAATATTTCACAAAAGGGCACAAGAATTTTCCTTTCTGCTTCTATATAAAGTATTTCCTAATTCAGTGTGATACCATTGCCAAGAGAATTACTGTCTTTCTGAAGTTGTTTGTTGAAGCACTAGAGTCTCTACTAAATCTAGAGTTGGCTGCTGTAGTTTTTTCTGGCTGTTTCTTGCTGTGGGATCATTTTAAACCCTGTTGCACCCTCACACACAATCCTTACATGCTATCTCCCCAGTCTTTCTGTCACAGTAGGTAAACTAATACTTCTTTGCAGCTCACTTATTTTAATCAAGTGAGCATAAATAAGGCTTCCATGTTAAAATCCTTGCAGTTTTTATATCCTTTTTGGAGATCAAGGTTATACCTTATAAAGTGTTTCCTTCTTCTTTGGGTCTAGCATTTTGCAAAGGACAAGTTATTTGAAGTTCTGCCCCGCTCCTCATGAGCTCTCAGCCTTCTGACTGGAAGGTTTGGCTTAAGCCTCAGAATCTAAAAAAATATCAGCCAGGCTATTTTGTCTTCCAACAGCTGGCTAAATCAAGAATGATTTATAAATCTAAACAGAAAAAACACTGCACAAACTTCTTTTAATTCTAATTACATGTAAAACACATGTATGATTGTACTGGCTATTGGCTTCGCCCCATGGAGGGTTTTGAAAACATAAAATATGTATAGCCTTTTGAGGAAGCTATCAGATTACCATCCCCCCCCAAAAAATGTTTTATATGTGGAATGGTATTATGTTTCCTTCCCCACCTCATCAGTCCTTCATAACTTACCAAAGCCGATCAATTATTTATTTAACCTGGCTCATTTAATGTCAACTGAGAAACCTAACTATATATGTTTTATTGTAAAGTTACTTTAAAAAATGTATCTCTTGATAGCCACCATTTTAGAGGAAAAAGTGATATTGGGTGCATTCAGTGGGGGGGGGGGGGCAGAGGGAGAGGGAGAATCTTAAGCAGGATCCCTGCTGAGTGCAGAGCCCAACACAGGGCTTGAGCTCCCTGAGCCAAAATCAAGAGTTGGAAGCTTAACCGACTAAGCCACCCAGGCGCTCCTATTGGGTGCATTCTATGAGAAAGTATAAACAGTACCTGATCCCAAGAATACTGTATTTATTACACTGATGCATGTGTTCCATCACACCCTTTTCAGGTTTCTCCTTTTATTCATAAGGAGGAGAAAGAAGAGCAGTTGTAAAGCTAAGCAAAAAGGTGCTAAAAGTAACCTTGATAAGAGATGCCAGGTTAAACTGGGGGAAGGCTGGTATTCTTAGTGTGTCCCCCCGAGTCTAGGTTCCTCCTCAGCTGTGACAGCTGTAAATGTAGAGGATCCATCAGAGTCCTAGAAAAATAAGAAGGTTATCTTAGGCATCGTCCCACATTTCCGAACCTCTCTCCAACCTCTTTTCCCCTGTTCTGTAATATACCCAGTATGATCCTCTTGTACTTTGCCCAAGATCCTTAATTCTCTTTTCAACCAAAAGCTTGATTCTTTGGGTATGCAGTAGTGTTTCTTAAAATGAGATCATCAGAGCAACTTTAATATAAAGCAGTAATGAAAAAGTAAGTGAAGAAGATAACTTTAAAGTGTAGTTTTGTTAACTAGATGTTGGTAGGATATGTCCAGAAATAGGGAAAGCCTTCTATTTAGTAATTTAGTTAAAATGTAAATGTTATCACAGCATATGTTGATCTGTCTTGGAGTATGCATCGATTTGTACTCCCATTTTTAAAATTTGGGAACCACTATAGTCAAATGTAGTCACTAGGATTTTCAGAGAGATAAATCCTATTTCTTATACCGTACATGCCTTGAAGGCAAATACTGTATGTTTCTCACAAAATACCTATCCTGTGTCTTTTAAGAGAAAATAGTTGTTGAAATGCATAGAAGGTGAGGACAGGAGTCTTGTCGTCTGCAACTCAAACTCAGCCCCCCACACGCCCTCATTATAACTCAGACCTTAGACCTACTCTTTCCACCATCCTGCAAGGCCATATTTGCAACTACCTGTTGGACATCTACATGAGTCCTTCTTAAGCATTTTAAACTTTATATGACTTCACTTTCTGTTCCTTCAGATCTGTTTATTTTCTTCTGTAATGGAAAAACACCAATCTAGGCTCCAGAATCTGCCTCCAAGTCTCAACAAGACCCTCTGCTATTGCTCTTGTACCCGGTCCATCTTCATTCCCATTACTGCACAGACCCTGGGTCAAGTCCTTGTTACCTCTTCCCAATGATTAGAATAACTTTTCTTCTAATTCCAATGCCGCCTTTGCATGGTCTCATTTTAAACACTGCCAGAGCTATCTACAAAGCATAGCTCTAACCTAGTTTCATCCCTGCTCTTTGCAACCTCCATTGGCTTCCCAGTGGCTCAGCATGGAACACTTTTCCTCAGTTGTCACACACTCCAGCTAATCCCACCCCAACCTTTCTTGTTTTCACCCTCTTTCCAACCCATTTCTGCCTGTGTACCCAAGACTTTTATTTCTGTGATAGTTGCTCCTAGTCCCTCTCTCCTATTCTTCCTCCCTTATTCCTCCAGACCAGATTTAGTCTCTCCTTTCTCTATGTCTCCATAGCCTTTAGCTAGGAAACACACTTTCATACGGTGCCCATCACATTCTGTCCTTGAGAATCTGAGACTCCTCAGCATCTGGCAGAGTACCTTGCATGCTATGGACACCCAGTATTTGATGAATTAAATTACTCCAAATGGATCCTTTCTGACTTTTTTTTTTTAAGCTCCCCTTGAGCTTTCTCCAACCTGTCTCTTCCAGGAATTCCATATACAAATATTCTGGAGCCTATGCTACATTTAATATTCTCTAAAGGAAAATCTTATCTATGACTTTCCCTTCTAAGAAAAGAGATAATTTCTTTTTTTTTTTTTAAGATTTTATTTATTTATTCATTAGAGACAGAGAGAGAGAGGCAGAGGGAGAAGCAGGCTCCCAAGGAGCAGGGAGCCCAATGCGGGACTCGATCCCAGGACCCTGAGATCATGACCTGAGCCGAAGGCAGACGCTTAACCATCTGAGCCACCCAGGCACCCGAAAAGAGATAATTTCTAATAGGATTTAATTTTTTTTAAGATAAAGGTAGAAATTTTTTAAAAAGCCTCAATATCAAATTCCCTTGGTGGGGGGAGATGAAGGGGGGAACTCTCTTTAATATGAGTTGGTCATAGCATGTTAAGAACCAATCTTGAAATACTATATTGTTTTTTTTAAATGACATGAATTTCTAGAAACACTTTTTACTTAAAGTGATAATAGTTTGTATCTTATTGTCCATATAGATATAGATCCTTTATAAATAAAATACTAGTATTGTAAATAATGTCCATATATATTATATTTATACAAAATAAATTTACTGTATCTACTTTTGGTGTGATGATGTCTTTAAGCCATATATTTTTCTAGAGTCACATAGTTAAAGACGAACCACAAAGAGGGGTTTTCAGAGAATGAGGCATAAAGCATATTCCCCTTCTTAGGGATTGTTGCATGCCATTTTTGTGTGTCCTGATGCCTAGTTCCAGAGGGAAAGGACAGAGGAGATGTTCTCCTTCCCAGTACACCTTTGTTTTTCCTGACTTGGGTTTCTGGCCTGAATCTGGAACTGCTTTTCTAGTGCTGATCAATACTAAAGAAATTTCAAGGACCTCCTCTCTTAAAGTCCAAGCCACACAGTGCTTTGCACACAGCTCTTCCTGCCACACCTCTGTGCCGCAGGTGGTCACTGTCATAATGTTCTGTCAGTGCCTCTTTTCACGAATCTTTATTGACCACTAGGCATTGTCCCGTATGCTTGGGAATACACCACTGGACAAAAAGGCCAGACTTCCAGAAGTTTATATTCTAAGTGATAATAATTCTTGCTCCATTTAGCCATTATACGTATTTACCCACAAGAGCTGATAAGTAAATCTTTGCCTGACTGGAGGATTCTGCCCTAGCTTGTTTTATTTAAGGGAATTTTAAATATTTTATTGGGATCTACCCAGACTCGTTAACTCCTAATAAACTTTAAGGTAAGAGATACCCTAAAACTGAGCCCAATTTTCCACAAGTTAGAAACCAAACTGACCCAAACTGATGAGGTTATCTAGTATTACTCGAATTTGAAACGTCTCAAAACTTCCTTTAACGACCAACCACCTTTGGCAAAAGGGATGCTAAGCGCACGCGGCTTCCGAAAGTCCTTGATAGGGCAGCTCTGGCGGGGCAGTTTCCCTCCCAGCCGATAGGGGGCAGCGGCCTTTCAGAGGCTCGGTTTTCTCATCCCTCCACCCAGGGAACGTCACGACCTCCTCCCCGCTACTCCACCAGTAATGCGCAGGCGCGGATGGGAGCACGTACCGCAGAGCCGAGGGAGGGGTCACGAACTCTGACCCCCCCAAATACACAAATCGAGAAAGCTCCCTGCCCCCACTTTTCTTTCCCCTACCCCCTTGAGCTTTTCTCCAACCTGTCTCTTCCCGGAACCCCAAGCAGCCACCAGAGCGGGACTGTCAGGTCTACGCCCGGCGCGGGACGTAGCTCGTCGGAGAAGCCCCGGTAAGAAGTGCCGAGTAGGGAGAAAAGCAGCCGTGGCCGCGCCTGGAGCGGGGGGCGGGGTGTCCCTTCCTCCCAACTGCCAACGGGCGCACCCCCAGGTCCCCCAACAGCCTCCGGGCTGCGGCCGGCACGGCCGGCGCGTATGGCAGCGCGGCGGCACGCTGCTCGGGTTGGGTTGGGACCGCGCAGAGTGGCCGCAGTGGCGGGACCGAACGTGCGGGGCTCCCAGAGTGGCTGAGGCAGTAGCCGGGGCCGGGGCGCGGGAGGAAAGTCAGCGAGCTGCGCCGCGCGCGCAGCAGCCTCTCCCCCGGCGCCTCCTGCGGCGCCTCTGACCTTTCACCTACAGGAAAAGCTTCCGTCTCGGCGCCGCCGCCGCCGCCGCCGTTTTCCCCGCCTCGGAGAGCCGCGCGCAGCGGCCGGGCTCCGGGGGCGCACCGTGGGCTCGAGCGTCGGCGAGCCGAGGCCTCCGTCCCTTCCTGAGGCCGCTTACTAATTCTCGTGCCTGAACGGGACGGACGGAGCAACGCCCTTGACTTTCACGACAAATAGGGCGAGAGCAGCCGCTGCCTTTGGACCCGTATCTTTTGAGAAAAATGGAGCGGCCCGGGGTCCTCACCGCCCTGGGCATGTCTAAACTTCCAGTTCTTTTGTTAAGGAATTCTGCCTGCAACTCCTGCACGTAATCGTTTTATGAGTTACAAATGTTGCCAACTTGTCTCATAACCTTCACTAAGTAGGTCGGCCAGTTTAAACAAATAACTAGAAAGGAGAAGCAAAAAGACTGGAAATTAAGGCCTTTCGGGTTTTTGTTCCTCTGGATGTTGTAAAAAGGCCTTCGATTTGGACGTTCTTGAACAATGTTGTGTGGTTGCTTGGCACACGGTGATTGTTTTGAAATTTTGCTTTTGATGTCCAGTTGGTAGATCCAGAAGAGGGATGTTTCTGTTCTTGTATATATTAAAAAAAAAAAAAAAAAAGTGGATCGCATATAAATGTAACAAATTTCATTATTTGTAGGGGCATTTCAGTCTTTTAGGAAGAGTTTTGAGGGAGATGCAAATCAAAGGCATCAAACATTCCTAAGATATGTTCTGTTTGTGTTTCTGCCACACAAAGCCTGTAATTCCTGCCCTCGGGGAATAGAAAAGACAAAAGAAACAGCATAAATAATTAATGGTATAAATATAGTTATCTTTTTTTGATTCATAGGACTCTCTGCAACTTCTTAAAATCTTTTATGAAAGCCCTGGGGAAATTTTACATATGATACTAGAAGTTAACAAAAGTCTCAGTGAATTCTAGTCAGTTGCTTTAGTATACACAATAAATGCTGGACCCATCTCAAAGGACTGGATTTTTTAAAAATTTGAACTGAGTGTTAAAGGTCAGGTGGAATTTAAGGGAGGGAAGAGGAGCTTAGAATGGTACATTGAGGCATAAAGAACATCCCAGTTTGACCCAAAGAGAGGCCCCTCTAGGGAGCGATAAGAGGTAAAATGGGAAGATGAGGAAGTCAGACTATAAAGAAACTCTGTGTCCACAGTGGCAGGCATGTATCAGATGCTTAATAAATACTGAAAAAATAGAAGGAGAAGGACTGAAACTTTATCCTTTGGTCATTAAAAAGACATTGATGGTTCTGAAGCAGGAGAATAAGGATGTTTCAGTTCTGTAAGTGTCCTGAGATACTGTTGCTTGTCAAGGATGCTGAACACTAATGGTTTTGCCTTCTTGGCACTTCAATATACACAAAGATGGTTCTTGCCTAATAGGGGCTTTTCATGTATACAAAGTCGTTCCGGAAACTCAACAGTAGCTGAAATTTTACCTGAAGAGTTAACTGGAAGGCCTTCAAGGCTACGAGAGGCTTTATGAACCCCTTGAAATTCAGCATATACTGTCATTTGTAGTGTGAGTGAATGTGAATTTGTGTTTTCTAGTGAGAAAAACCTTAACTTCCATTAGTTTTTAAAGAGATTTGACCCACTCTACTGGAAAAAATAGAATCATTGTTTTATGTCATATTTATATCATATTTTCAAACTTTGCATCCCCCAGAAGGAAATACATTTTGCATCATGACTCAGCACACTCACACAGATTAAACTGAAATAAAGTCTTAATGAGACTATTCTTACCCTCACTATATCTGATGCACTCTTTTCCATTTTCCTTTTAAAAATCTGACCTACTAAATTAATTTCCCCATCCATAAGTGGCTTACAACACAAAGTTTGCAAAATAGTGTTTTGGATAATAGCAGCCTACATTCAGGTGATGGTAGAGGGGCTGGTGGGGGAAAAATGAACTGTTTCTGTTGTCAAAGAGCACAGACTTAAAACTTTGAATCTGAATGGAAAAAGGATAGCACCATTCATACTCTGCTTTTCTGTGGAAATAAGTAGAAATGAGATCTTGGTAAATTGGAGAAACTCAGGGCCAAAAATGCAGGACTGTTTGTTTTCTGTATGTTAATTAGCTCTAGAGCAGTAAAGACAGCATCCTCATGCTTTTTGCATTGTTCCTCAGGCTGGTGAAAATACTTAACCTTCAATGCCTAACTCAGATGTCTCTTCTATAAGGTTTTTCCAGAGCCTCCCTCTCTAGTGTGGGGTTCTGAGCTCCTCTTGTTCATTTATTGAACACTGTTCATTCAGCTTTCAGGAAATACCTCTTACCTATAAAGAAACTTAACCACTGGGATAGATATTTTCACTGACATTGAATTTTTACAACCTTTTGAAGTAGATTATATTGAATCCATTTCATTTGTGAGGAAACTGAGCCTCACAGTGAGTGACATGTAGTCATTTAATAAATAGTAAAATGGGTTTGACTTGAGGTCTATGACACTACCACCTATGTAAACTTTTGCCGTTTCTCTGTTATCACTCCTTCCTAGGATGCTTCATAGCATTTAGCACATGGTAATTTTTAAAAATCTGTTTTCTCACTAAAATATAAGCCCTGTAGGGCAAAGGTCTTTTCTGCCTTGTTCACTGTCAAGTCCCAAAGTCTCACAGTGCCTGGTAAATATGTTCCAGTAAATACTTACTGAAGTTAGATGTGAATACTAGGCACTGCTAAATACTAGAGGTTCGTTGAAAACTACAGTTCTTTTCCTTAGAAGTCTATTAGAGATGGATCATCTACACAAAGGACAGGGTGCTTTAGAGGATAAATGGGCACAAGATACAGTAGGCTAAAGATGAGGGAATGCTTACTTTCTCATTACAACTGTAGATACCCTTTCAAAAAGCAGAAAGAAGAAAGTAAGTAGCTTATAACTCTCACCTAGAAAAGTCACTTAACGTTTGAGAATGTTTATTTTTAGTCCTTGTGTGTTTTGCATGGTTAAAATCAGTTAAATAAAATTTTGTTCCTTGATCTTTGCATTTAGTTTGTCATTGGCATTTTCTCTTTGTCATTAAACATTTTCCTCATATGTTATTTTAATGAAAAGAATTTTTGTACAAATCTTTGTCTTTGCTAAGATGTTACCTCAGAAAGGCCATCTCTGACCTCTTAATTAAAAAAAAAAAAAAAGCGGTTCCTTTCCTGCCCCAAGCATTTTGTCACTAGTCCCTGCTCTACTTCTCTCCATTCCACTTTTTGCCATTTATTGGTATTGTGTATTTATTTGTTTGTTGTTTGTTTAACCTCACCAAAATAGAAACTTCACAAGGGGAAGTTTGTTTTAATACTATCTGCTGTATCCCTAACACTTAGAAAAATCCCTGGCCTATAGTAAGCACTCAGCAAGTATTTGTTGCATAGAATAGTGAATGAATCATTGCGTCAGTGAACCTCTTGATACACCTTGGCAAATTAACTTTTCCAGAAGGTTATAACAATTCAGACTTCCATCAATATGTGAAGAATGCTTGTTTTGCCTAATTTTTGGAGTTAAATTTGGTCTTAGAAAACAAACATTGATCTAGTGATTTCTTGGTCATGGTAGAAAGAGAAGCCATTAGCAAAGACATGAGAAACATGGTAAATTCAAGGAATTACAAGTAGTGTGTATGGCTAGAATATAAGGTTTAACAAATGACACCTCAAATCCTGTAGATAAGGGGAGGGCTTTGAAGAATATTAAGAGGTGAAATAATATTAAATACATATTTAATCTGGCAGCAAAATATTATAGTTGCGATTAGGTGAGTATTATTGGACTTCTAAGTCAAGAAATTTGGAACTAGATTGGTTGGTAGTTTGGATTGTCAGTGGTCACTGAAGTCATCCATGTTGGTGGCAGGAAAGGGACAACACTCAGTGTCAAAATTTTCGATGAACAATGGTATTAGAGCAGAAGCTGATGAATGACAGTAATAAAGTCGTTAGAAAGTATGGTATAACTTAAAAGAATCTCAGAGGAAGTATTTTTGGTGTGGGAGAAAATAAGCCTTGTTCAGAGGCCTACAACATTAGCACTGTCCTTGAGCTGTGTACATGTATACATATACATATAAATACAAGATAAATAGTTTCATGCTCATTTGCCTGTTTTGAAGTATTTTATTGTCTTCATTAAGAATAATGAATGATTCCTTTAAAAAATATATCTTTCAAATTTAGTTTTTTAAATTTAGATTCAATTAACATAATGTATTATTTGTTTCAGGGGTACAGGTCTGTGATTCATCAGTCTTACACAATTCATAGCTCTCACCATAACACATACCCTCTCCAGTGTCCATCACCCAGCCACCCCATCCCTCCCACCCGCCTCCCCTCCAGCAACCCTCAGTTTGTTTCCTATGATTGAGAGTCTCTTATGGTCGGTCTCCTTCTCTTGTTTTGCCTTGTTTCATTTTTTCCTCTCTTCACCTATGATCCTCTGCCTTATTTCTTAAATTCCACTTATCGGTGAGATCATATGATAATTGTCTTTCTCTGGTTGACTTATTTTGCTCAGCATAAATTTAATTTTCTGTAGAAAGCATCAAGACTGTATCTCTTTACTCTGTTACTGAATTCCACTTCATGAGCTTCCTCATTTTTAACTTGAAAGCTGGGAATAAAATCTGGACTGGTAACCCAAAACTAATTTGATTCTTTTCTAATGTCAGTAGTCTCTCCTCATCAGAAAGATTCTGTTTATCAATATATCAGGGTAATTGATAACGCCTAATATCTTTTTGTTTCATGAGGAAGTCTAACGGCTTCCAGTCCTTAAGGCTCCAGGCCTCAAGTTTTTAATATGGAGGATTAAAAGCTGCCTTGCCCTTGCTCCTTATGCCTTTTTATCATCTTAAAACAAAACAAAAACGTTTTGTTATGTTTAGAAAAAATTCAAAATTAATTTATTCTGTGAATTCTCTAGAAACTGTGGAGGTTGTTTTAAAACAATATGGCTATAAAACTAAATTTGTCTTTTACTAAGCTCACAGAGCAAGAAATTAGAAGGACTTTGATCTGGAAGTAGCCAAAAGGAGAACTCTTGATAGAATATTTTATAAGTATAAGGGTTTTTTACCCTTCTTTTGGGGGGGGGATTTCTCCAACTGACAACAGAAAATTAGAATCAATGCCAAAGTAAGCTTTTTGAGCAGCTTAGTGTTCAGTGGACTTCTGATTGAAGAATTCTGTGTATCAATAGTAGAAACAAATTGAAGTGGTTGCCTGGCTCATGATGATTGTATCAATAGCCATGTCTATGCTAATCTCCCATCTTTTGGTAAATAGACCTTCCAAAAGTGGAAGTTGCCAATCCTTCCTTTCCCTCTTCCTGGCCTGCCTACAGTGATTAATTCCAGAGATAAGCACATAACCTAAGCTGGCCAATCAGAATCTATTAACCAAATTTTAAAACTGTGATTAGAGAAGACTGCTTTTCCTTTCCTGGTGCTTTACTACAAAGTAGAAAATAAGCCACATAGGTGAGAATAGAGATAATAAAAATAATAGAATAGAGATAATAAAAGAACATAGAGATAAGGAGACTCCTGACAGCATCACAAACCCAAGCTCCAGTTTTTCCCAAGGTCAGCTCTGCTTGGTCCTAGCTGTGTGTATCTTGTTTCTCCCACCCCCTGCCTTTTTGCTTAAACTAGCCGTAGTTGAGCTTTTAGCACAACCAAAGTGACTAAATGCATTATCATAAATGCCTAATTTTATGCCAAATACCTACTTCATTCTTACCCATTTTTAACATTTTCCCCTTGTAAATACTTTCATTTATCAGAGTGAATAATCCTATCCTCTGGGAATTTCTAAATTTTAGTAAAACTTAATACATTTGGATACAATTTGTAATTTATTTATTTATTGTTTTAGAGTGAGAGAGAGCACACGAGGGAGGGGGGCAGGCAGAGGGAGAGAGTCTTAAGCAGGCTCCATGCCCAGTGTGGAGCCGACACAGGGCTCCATCTCACAATCATGAGATCATGACCTGAGCCAAAATCAAGAGTCTGATGCTTAACCAACTGAGCTGCCCAGGCACCCCATAATTTGTGATTAATTTAGATAGTCTGCCTCTCTTTTGCAAATGGTGGAAAAAAATTTTAATGAACAAGATTATATGATGTATTTGAATTATTTTGTGGATTTATTTACACATAAATATGTATTGTATTCCTTGATAGTTTAATGAGAAAAATAAGTAATAATGAAAATGAGATTACAGATTTGACTTTATATCATTGTGTCTGTGCCTTTCTAGACTCGAAACTTAATAAGCTGGCTTTAAGGCACATAACAGGCTTTACAAGTAGGATAGGTAAGTAGTTTCATATTGCAACGTATGCACCATACATATCTATGTTTGGTTTGAGAGGGGTCCAAAGGGGAAAATTGTTCTTAGTCCACCTTTCTGGTCAAATCTATTCCCTAAATTCCTCTCATTTGTTTCACTCAATACAAATTTAGGTATATGCTCATTGAGGTAAGTATTTCAAAAAATTTCCCTAAGCATTGGTTTGCTAACCAGTTTGGATTATATGGATCTATAAAACAATATGAGATAAGGGCTCTAGACAACTGCAGTAATGCGGAAAGTTTATATACAAAGAAGTAGAAAGAGGCACCTGGGTGGCTCAGTCAATTAAGCATTCGACTCTTGATTTTAGCTCAGGTCATAATCTCAGGGTTGTGAGATCGAGCTCCACATTGGGCTCTGTGCTAGGCAGGGAGCCTACTTAAGATTTTCTTTACCTCTCCCTGTGCCCCTTTCCCTCCAAAAATAAATAGAAAGAAGTAGAAAATTGATGTATTGGATCACAAAATGGAATCTACCAAATACATGCATGTGTACGTTTTTCTGAAGAGGGTGTATAGCTTTTGTCAGATTCTCTAAGCTTAGAGTTTGTAACTCCAGAAGTTAGGAATCCGGTATCATTTCCTGCTCTTTTCTTCAGAAGCAAAAAAGAAAAAAAAAAATCCGAGTATCCCTGAATTCAGTACTCAAGAATACTATTCCAAGCATATTAACATTCAAATCCTTTAGCATTGTACTACCTGTAGCATTGCTGATGACAAAGTATACAATTAAGCATGAACCTATGCATTCATATATGTATACCATGCACATAGGTGCATCACACATAATACCCTAATACTCTTTGGTCTCTGGCTAAAATGATAGTTGATTTAGTGTAACTGTTTGCTCATATAATAGCACTGAGATTTGACTTCAGTCCTTTCTATTCATACACTTTTAAGTAGTCAAACTATAATATATATAAATAGTTTATCTGCCAAAGTTTTCATTATGAAGTAGCTTCTTTGGGTCTGATGTGCTGATAACACTGTTGATTTTAGGATTTCTGGAAAAGATTCCTTTAAACTGGCTTTTTGTTTTCTACTTAAAATGAATTTTTTGTGTATGGTAATACTTGTAGGTAAAATTTAGAAGAAACAGACACTTACTTAGTCCGTGAAAAATAAGTCTGCATTCTACCCCTGTTCCAAAACTTCCAGTTCTCCCTGGAGGTAGTCACTATAATCATTTTCTTTGGTGTTCATTCAGCTAGTTTTTCTTCTCTCTAGGTAACATTTTAAAGCTTTCCTTACATATATCGTGCGTGTTTCCTATTAGATTTGTGCCTAAGTGTTATGGGCTGCCCCCCCCCCCCCGAATTCATATTGAAGTCCTGGCCCCCAGTACCTCAGAATGTGACTGTATTTAAAGGCCATGAGGCCTTTAAAGAGATAACTGAGTTAAAATGAGGTCATTAGGGTAGGCCCCAATCCAATGTGACTGTTATCCCTATTAAAAGAGATTACAACACAGGCACAGAGGGAAGACATGTGAAGAGACAAAGAGAAGACAGCCATCTAAAAGCCAAGGAGATAGGTCTCAGAAACCATCCCTATTTGACAGCTTGTCTCAGAGTTCTAGCCTCCAGAATTGTGAGAAAATTAATTTTTTAAAAATTTATTTTAGAGAGCTCATGCAAGCTCGGGGAGGGGAGAGGGGTAGAGGGAGAAAATCTCCAGGAGACTCTTGAGCTGAGCATGGTGTTTGATCTCATGACCCTGATATCATGACCTGAGCAGAAACCAAGAGTCAGTTGCTCAACTGACTGAGCCAACCAGGCGCCCCCGTGAGAAAATTAATTTTTGTTGTTTGAACTACCCAGCGAGAAGTAGTCCTGTTAGCCTTTGTTATGTCAGCCCTAGCAAACCAATATGGATTTTGGTACTGGAAAGTAGGGTGCTGCTGTAACAAATGCCTAAAAATTTAGAACTGGGAAATGGATAGAGGCTGGAAGAGTTTTGAGATGCATGCTAGAGAAAGCCGGAATTGCCTTGAAGAGATTGTTCGTAGAAATATGGATGCCAAAGGCAATTTTGGTGAGGGTTCAGAAAGAAAAGAGAACTGTAGAAGAGCCGTTCTCTTAAGAGATACACAGATAGCTTCGTGAACAGAATGTTGATAGAAATAATAAACATTAGGGGCGCCTGGGTGGCTCAGTTGGTTGGGTGTCGGACACTGGTTTCAGCTCAGGTCATGATCTCATGGGTTGTGGGATCAAGCTCTGCTTGGTGCTTCGTGCTCAGTGCTCAGCTGGGAGCCTGCTTGAAAATTCTCTCCCTCTGCCCCTCTCTCCACGCATGGGCACTCTCTCTCTCAAATAATAAATAAATCTTAATAATAATAAAGGGGCACCTGGGTGGCTTAGTCGGGCCTCTGACCCATCTTTGAATCTTTCTCCCCTTTCCTTGAAGGATAACAGATGTTTGAAACTGAATAGCTCTACTGGCCCATCTAGAAGAATCACACAAGTCCGAAAATTTTTCTTCATTTCATCCCATCTGTGTCTCCTTCATTCCAAGCTGGCATCGTTTCTGCTGATATAAAATTCTCAGAAATCTTACTGCCTTCCCTGCAATTCATGGGGGTGGAGGCCTAGAGGACTCAGGCCCAGGGAGCAGCTCTGTTTCCTCAGTTGGTTCCAGAGAGGGTGAAGCCACTGCTTTTCAATCTAGTGAGAAATAGTTGAATAAAGCTAAATATTGAGCATTGCTTTTAGTACAACCAAAGTGAATTTATGACAGATATTATATAATGTGACAAAGTCAGAAATAATTTTTGTGTTCTTGTCTGATAGAAAAAGCAAAAGTCAAAGTCAATGCATTAATCTTTCAGTCTCTCAAGTCCATTTGGAGAAAGTTTTACCTTAAATGCAAATTAACCTTAATATTTAAGAAACTGCCACTAATGAACAGTCACATAATTCTGGAGAAATCTTTCCTTCTGAACGAATGCAATTCTTTTGTCAGTTTTTACAGTATATTTATAAAAGAGTGTGTCAAGTAAATAGATATTTTCAAAATATATAAAAGAATAATTTCATGAACCCCTCTATAAACTTCATCAGTTTTCAATAATTGTCAGTGCATGGCCAGTCTTGTTTTGTTTATTCTGTCCTTCCCCCACCCACCCCAACTGGATTATTTTGAAATAAATCTTAGCTATCATGTGATTTCATTTGTAAATTCTTCAGTATATATGTTTTATGAGTACAATTGTGAAAGGGCATCTTTTTATTCTGGCAGGACATTTTGGCAATTAGAACATGGCAACCATAGAAGAAATTGCACATCAAATTATTGAACAACAGATGGGAGAGGTATGTTTGATTTACAGTTCATTTGCGGATCCATCAAACCTATTTAAATCAAATGTATAGGGGCGCCCGGGTGGCTCAGTCGGTTAAGCGGCTGCCTTCAGCTCAGGTCATGATACCATGGTCCTGGGATGGAGCCCCGCATCGGGCTCCCTGCTCGATGGGCAGCCTGCTTCTCCCTCTCCGCTACTTGTGCTCTCGCGCATGCTCTCTCTATCTCTCTCAAATAAAATCTTTTAAAAAATAAATCAATCAAATGTATATGCTAGGTTCTGAAGGTACAGAAATAAAAGATCCTTGCAACTTTCAGGTAGCTTTAAATCTAGTGGGAGATAGTCAGATCATCTCACAGTCACAATACGGTGGTAAGGTCTCTAACAGATGGCTGTGTAGAGTGTTACGGGAGTGCAGAAGAAAGCCAGCTAACAACGAGTTGTGGAGGGGTGATGAGACCTGGAACAGTGACGCCCAGTTCCTTAGTAAGAGGTACCATAATCCAGAGGCTTTCAGAGTATCTTCTGGGGACTCTTCACAGAGGGTCAGCAAGGTCAAAACCATTTTCTAATAATACTGAAATGTTCATTGCCCTTTTTCCCCCAGGGGCTGCCTGCCATGTAATGATATGGTATGATGAAACATGTCAACATATAAAAGATGTACCTCACTCAGTGGGCCAGTGTGATATTACGAAATCACTGACAAGTGAAGGATCCATTCAAATTACAGGATAGATCAACGGATTCTGATACAGTTTCTGGTTTCACATTACAACTAGCCTTTAAAAAGCTACCACTTGTCGAGTTTGAATGTGCTATCAAAGAACTGCCACACGTTGCATGCACCTAAAGCTCTTCTCTAAGAAATAAGTTTGTCAGCCATTAGAATTTTGTTTACTTCACAGTAATAATACTGATAGAAATAATCCACAGTGAAGCCTACAACAGCTTAAGCTTTACATGGTAAAATTTGTTATAAACTGATTCAAATTCACATCTTAGAGGTAAAATTGAAAATTGTTAGGGGAAGATAGTGCTGGAAATAACCTATGTAAAATAAAATTGACAGCAGTGAAAAGTACACCCAGAAAAATAAGACATGCTGGCAATAATGGTCAACAAAGAAGACTCAAATTGGCAGCAGCTATAATCAGTACGGTTCTACTCTAGACAAAAACTGATGAGTAATTCAGAACTTTGTTGTAATTTTTGCATAGAAAAGAATCTTGAAAATAACTTCAGGGAAATGGAAAAAAGTAGGAAACAAACCAACTTTGCCATTTTAAATTTGAACCAAGGGATTAAATTGGCTTAATGAGTTTACTCTGTAAAATATTTGCTCAACAACAACAAAAGCCCTCAGTGCTGGGCTGGTTCTCTTTATTCCTGAACTTGCTCTTCCCTAGGCTTCTCCAACTCAGTAGATAGCAATCCTGTCCTCCCAATTGCTCAGAGCAAAATTTGCTAGTCATCCTTGACTCTTCTCTCCTTATATTCCACATCTAGTCCATCAGCATATCTTGTCACATTTCCCTTCATAAAATATCCCAAATCCAATCATTTTTTCCTCCAGCATGGCTATTACCCTGTCCCCTGCCAGCATCTCTGCCCGTATATAATTCCCAGATATTGCCAGTGTGTGAGCAATAGCATCCTTTCTGGTCTTCCTTAATTCTTCTCTTGAACATCACAGGCTAGTCTACACACTAAATCTAGAATTACCCTTTTTGAAAAAGATCTTGCTACTCTGCTCCGTGACCTTCCAATGGATCTCCATTTCACACAGGAGGAAATCCAGATTTTGTAGTCCTTACGAAGCCCCATACCACGTGGCTCCTGCTGTCGCTCAGATCCCGTCTTTTACCATAATCCCTTCTGCCACTCTGTCTCACGCACATAGCTCTCTTGCAGTGTCTCTTGCCTCAAATGTGTGAAACACTGCCCCACAACCTTCTCCCTGTGTCCCAGGTAAAGGATGCACTTCCTCCAGCTAGTCCTAAGCTTTGGTCTGCTACTTCACTCAGGTCTGTGCAAAAATGTCATCTCCTCATGGCTTTTGTTCCATCAGTGACTGTCACCATCTCTACCCTGCTTGATTTTTTCTTTGTAGCACTTGATACCATCTGACAATATTATTTGCTTGTTTGTTTTTTATCTGCCTTTCCTCACTAAAATAAAAGCTTTATGAGAACAAAGGTTTTGTTTTGTTTATTGCTATATTCCAGGACCCAGAACAAACAGTGCTTGGCAATTGGAATGCACCCAATAAACATTTGTCTAAATGGAAGGTGGGAGGGAAGGGGAAAGAAGGAATCAAAATAGGTCCAAATGTTTTTACTATTGTACCTTTATTTGCACATTTGTTTTTCTATAGGATGGGATTTTGTGGGAGTAGAATTGCTAGTTTAAAAGGTATGTATGTATGTATGTGTACTGTATTGAATATATATGTAATGGTATGCTTTCCTAGCTTTGTCTGAAGGTAGGAGAAAATTGTGCCCTTAAAGAGAAAAAAAAAAAAAGATAAGTTGAATTGATTACTAATTTGACGTGATTGTGTTAGATTGTTACCGAGCAGCAAACTGGCCAGAAAATCCAGATCGTGACGGCACTTGATCATAATACACAAGGCAAGCAGTTCATTCTGACAAATCACGATGGCTCTACCCCAAGCAAAGTCATTCTGGCCAGGCAAGATTCCACTCCAGGGAAAGTTTTCCTCACTACTCCAGATGCAGCAGGTGTTAATCAGTTATTTTTTACAACTCCTGATCTGTCTGCACAACATCTCCAGGTAAATAACTTCAGAGTGTCTTTTCATCTTACACTTGAAAGAATTAAAAAGCACGTCATAAGTATAAGTCCTAATGTTAAGACTTTATGTCCTCCGTGGTCCGTAGGAAAAAAAATGTTGCATAAGATTATGTGCTGTGCAGATTATCTGTGGTGACTGCCCTCTCTTATCTGCCACTGTACTTTTCCTCACGCACCCTCACATCCATATATTTTGGGGGGGTTGTTAGTTGCATATAGTAAGATTCACTCTGATTAGTTTGCCCAGGAAAGGGTTTTACAAAGGGTATAGAGAACTCACAGAATTGTTGGGAAGGCTGAAGATAACAGCTCCAGGTCAGGTTTCCAAGAATAACCACTCAGAGGTGCTGCAGAACTGGCTTCTAAGAGACCTGCTGCTTTTGCATGTTTAGGAAACTGCCAAATTAAGAGCCTCTTCTGTGGTAGCATCACTTCCCAAGACGACGCTTAACCTGGGCAACAAGAAGCTGCCAAACCAAGAAGTCGGTATTATGGCTGCATCTTTGTCACTTTGCCTCCTTGGTCGTCATTTCTATTTTCCTTGATGTAGCAGACAGCTTTATCCCCAGCGTCTGCTTTAACACTGAAATTCAGTCAGTGGTCTAGATTAACTTCACATCATTTTAATTTTTGCTAGTTATATATTTTTTGAAGAGTTAAGGCTTATACACACTGCATGCCTGTGATTATGTAGATAATTTTCACTGCTGGTTGCTGTGATTGAACACAAATCCAACAAACCCTTAAGTTTGCCTTCAGAGACTTTTTGGTGGAGTGCCCACTTAAAATTGAATTCTCTATTTTGTGATGAAAACCTGATCAAAGAAAGTTTCTTTTAGGATTGAAAAACTAATTCATAAAATACAAAATTTTGCCTGTATGTCCTGATAGATTCTATTACTCTTCTAATTGCATTATTTATATTACTTTTAGAAGCAGTTAAGGTAAAAAGTGGTTGGGATTTATAAGAAGTTATTTTATCAACAAGACAGAAGTCACTAAAAGTGTAACATCATGAATACCTTAATTTCTTTTTATCAACAGATTTGATTTTTTAGAACAGTTTTATAGTTGCAGAAATATTGAGCAGTTAGTACAGAGTTTCCATATAACCTCTCAACACAATTTCTCCTATTAACATTTTATATTAATATGATACCTTTATTATGATTAGTGAACTAATTTTGATATATTATTAACTAAAATCCATAGATGTTTTTAGCTTTCCCTGATTTTTACCTAATACTCTTTTTGGTTTCAGGATACCATATTACATTTAGTCATCATGTCTCCTTAGATTCCTGTTAGCAGTGATAGTTTCTCAGACTTTCCTTGTATTTGATGACCTTGACGATTTTGAGGTGTACTGGTCAGGTATATTGTAGATGGCCCTGCTATGGGACTTTGACTACTGTTTTTCTCATGATTAGACTGGGATTGTTGGTTTTGGTGAGGAGGATCACAGAGGTTAAGTGCCATTTTCATCACATATCAAGTGTACTTAACTATCTTCATGTTTATAACTGGTGACATTGATCTTTACCACCTGGCTGAAGTAGTGTGTATCAGATTTCTCCACTGTAAAGTTACTCTTTTTTAAAAAAAATTCTGTTTCAAGAAAAAAAGATAATATTGGTACTTTGCCTACTTTATGGATCACCTCTCAGGGCAAAGAAATAGAAACAGCTACAGGATAAAATTCCCCTGGGCCAAGAAGACTGAATTTCTGATCTAGTGACCTAAAGGATGTGGGCAAGTCCCTTAATCTCTCAGTATTTCTTCTACCCTTAGGAATAATAGATAAAAGATTAGCACCATTCACAATAGATGTGCTAAGGAAGAGTGATGCCTTTCATAGATGCTTTCAAAGGACAGCCTATTTTTTTTTAAGTTTCTGTTAAAGACTAATTTTTATGATGATATAAGAAGAAATGATGCTATTAGAACATAGCAAGGGACAGCTGTTTTAAGGACTGTTTGAAGTTTTTAAAATCAGAATTACTCCTGAAGGCATTCACACCCCTAAGAGAAGAAAAAGAGTCAAAGTGGAGGTTAGTTTGTGGGTTGTTTTAAAGCCAGGGGAGGTGATATGGTGAATTCCCTATCACATTTTTGGGATTGAATCAATTTGTTCACGTTTCAAAAGATTGAAAAAAAAATTATTAAAAGATTAGAAGATAAACCTAAAAGAAGAAACTAGTGTTTCTTTTACAGCATTATATTAGCTATAACTAGTGATTAGCTCTTTATATAATTTATAAAGAGGGTTTGTAATTTGCCCAAGGCCTCTCCACCCAGTCCCACTAACCTGCTACCGTTTATCAGACTCTACAGCCCACGTTGTCAATGATTATACTAAGATCCAAATCTTAGACAACTCATCGATGAAAAGTTTATCAGTCATTTCCATAATTATAGATAAATAACAAAAAATTTTTAAGTACTTTCTATTTTAAAAATTCAGTTATCTTTTTATGCTGTTATAGCTTATTTTTCCACGTGGAAAAATTTTGAGCTGTTCAAAGACACGTCATGATAGGGCTGATAATTGCTGCAGTAATTTGATGTGTTGAATGAATAACAAATAATAAGTGCTTAATAGGTAAGATACATTAAATACTCATGTATTTGAGTGTTTAACAGTATTTAATGAGATTGTTATGGAACAAATTTAAAAGGTATTCTGATCTTTGCTTCTAATAACATTGAAATTTTTACTTATATATAAAGAAAATTAACAGTAGTTTAATTGATATATGCATAATAGAGTTCAAAGTTCCAGAATAACTTATGAGAAAGCAAGCAATAATTAAGACCGTTCTTTTACATTTTAACTAAGAGTGTTATTAACAAATTATTGTTTCGTTTTTTGTTTTGGGGGGTTTTCTTTAGCTCTTAACAGATAATTCTTCCCCAGACCAAGGACCAAATAAGGTTTTTGATCTTTGCGTAGTATGTGGAGACAAAGCATCAGGTAACATTTTAAAAATAGCCTTCTGTATGTGTTGTGTTGTTAAAATAACTACCACACTACCATGTTTCTTCTTCTGAAAGTAAAAAGAGCATGTTGTTTTTACAGTTCCTATTTGAGGCCTATAAAATTTAACTGATTTCCCCCCAAAGCTTTTTATTCACCCAAAGATTATTTTTTTACTTGAATACAATTTAATTTGATCTTGCAGTTACATAAAATGTATATTTTGAAGAATTGTGAAAAACTGTTTTGCTTTAAAAACAAAAAAAAGATTTGTTTATTTGGGCGGGTGGGGGAGCAGAGAGAGAGGGAGAGAAACTCAAGCAGACTCCACACTGAGCATGGAGCCCCACACGAGGCTCAGTGTCCTGACCCTGAGATTATGATCTGAGCCAAAACCAAGGGTCAGGGGCTTAACCAACTGTGCCACCCAGATCCCCCAAAGAGTTCTGCTTTTTATTTTTATTTATTTTTTAAAGATTTTATTTATTTGACAGAGACAGAGATAGTGAGAGCAGGAACACAAGCAGCGGGAGTGGGAGAGGGAGAAGCAGGCTTCCCCCCGAGGAGGGAGCCCGATATGGGACTCGATCCCAGGAACCTGGGATCATGACCTGAGCCGAAGGCAGACGTTTAACAACTAAGCCACCCAGGCACCCCAAGAGTTCTGCTTTTTAAATGTAAACTGAATATGTGGAAATTTTTCTTGAAAGTAAAATCAGTTTTGTCAAAGCAATTGCTTAAAAATGAGTTGTGGTCCTTAATAATACATAACATTAAGTTGTTAACTTACCTGCTGAGCCCTGTTGCTAGTCCAGGAATATAGAGTAACTTAAATTATTGAGATGGAAAAGCTCTGGTTACTCTTTATTTAATGCTGTGCATAACTGAGCAGCATTTCTCCAAGTACTATTACTAATACTCAGGGTTATGTCATTTTAGTTATGTTCATTGTTATTTTATGCCAGGAAAGCACCCATGTTCACTCATATATAATCTTTAATCTTTTCCATAGCTTTATTGCAAAAATCTCACACTACAACTTTTCCCAGAGTATGTTCAATTTAATAGATGTTGTATTAAAGAAATGGCCTGTGAAGTGGTAGGTTAATCAAAGTGTGACAGATTTCTTCAGATTACTATAGCGGTACCTGGGAGGCTCAGTTGATTAAATGTCTGACCCTTGATTTTGGCTCAGGGTCGTTAGATCAAGCCCCATGTAGGCTCTGTACAGGGCGTGTAGCCTGCTTAAGATTCTTTCTCTCCCCCTCCCTCTATCCTTTCCCACCCCACCCCTCAAAAAAGAGAATACTATAGCTCAAATATTAATTGATGTATCTTTTTTCCGAGCAGAGTTTTCAGAATAAAATATCTTTATATAACATATAAGAGAATTATAATTTGTAAGTGATCTCAGAAGTGAAAACAGTTTTTACTTATGGTGTCATGGGTGGTTTTGTTTTTTCTCTTTCCGAAATTTTTCGTATCATTGTTAAAGTTACTTTACAGAATGAAAAATTCATATTATTTAATATATTTATCAAAGAATATGGTTGTTTCATTCTCTGTTTAGTAACTCCTAAAAAAATTTTCCATGTCACAAACTCAAAAATCATTTCATCACATATATTATTGTTACTTAAAGGGAAGAAATGGGCTTATTTCTATTTCTGTTCTAAAATATGTGACTTTTGTGTTTCCTTAAACATCTTGTCTCTAGGGCGTCATTATGGAGCAGTAACCTGTGAAGGCTGCAAAGGATTTTTTAAGAGAAGCATCCGAAAAAATTTAGTTTATTCATGTCGAGGATCAAAGGACTGTATTATCAATAAACACCATCGAAACCGCTGTCAATACTGCAGGTTACAGAGATGTATTGCGTTTGGAATGAGACAAGACTGTATGTATTAGCTTTAAAGGAGAAAATAATTTTAAGAATTCAGGCAACCTCTAGAAGTATGTCAAAATTAACACAATATGTCAATATATATGCTTTTTAATTTACAGATTTCCAACTAACAGTTTAGAAATGTGTACATATGCACGTATTTTTTATTCAACAAGATACTCATCGAATGCCTATATGCTATGCATGTATGTATGTTTGAACATGGTTTTTTAAAAAAAGCACAACTAACTAGATGCCAGTTTAGTTTCCGATTAAACTACTAAGGTGATAAGTAGGGTAGCTAATATTGATTGAGCTCTCACCATGCCTAACTCTGTGTATAGCATATGAATTATTTATTCCTATAGTAAAACACCACGCACTAGGTACTACTCTTACCCATTTTACATTTGAGTAAACAGATTTAGTAACTTGCCCAAGGTCACATAACTAATAAGTGGCAGAACTTGGATCTGAATCTTGGCAGGTTTTTTTTTCCCTCAGAAAATGTACATTTAACAACTAAACTATACTATCTCCTAAGTATCATGAAATAAAATTCCTATAAAATAAGTGAAGTACACTACCTATATTTTATAAATGAAGATTAAACGGTTGAATTACTTCTCAAAAATCTCCTTGCTCTTAACTAAAAAAAGACTTAACTTTTTGTGGCTCTCTATTACTATTGTTTTCAATTGGTCAAATATTATTTTTTTAACTCTCACATAGATAGGTAAGAGACTCCTATCTTCAGTTTTTCCTTCTTGACAGTATCTTTTCCTTCTTGACAGTGGACTTTTAAAAAATAAGAATTTCTCTACATTTCTACCACAGCTGGGTCAGGGAGAGAAGAGAGCGAGAGATGCAAATAACTATTCTGAAGCAACTTTGTTGAAGTTGGAAATAATTTCTAAAGATTAAGAATTACCTTTAGAGTTCACTTATGGTAACTCGTCTCCCATGAGCAGTGAGCACTGCTGACCGAGTGGTTACATTTATAATTGCCTATAAATTCCACACTGTGGTGTAATAGTTTAATGCATTTTTGTAGCTGTTCAGTGTGAAAGAAAACCTATTGAAGTATCACGAGAGAAATCTTCCAACTGTGCCGCTTCCACAGAAAAAATCTACATCCGAAAAGACCTTCGGAGTCCATTAGCTGCAACTCCAACGTTTGTAACAGATAGCGAAACTGCACGGTATAGTAAAAACAAGCAAAACATACAGTAGAGCTGGTCATTTGTTTTTCTTCCCAGTGAAACTAAGGCTAAAATTTGTACTTGTTTGTTACAGGTCAGCAGGACTGTTAGATTCAGGAATGTTTGTGAATATTCACCAGTCTGGAATAAAAACTGAGTCAACTGTGCTGATGACACCAGATAAGGTGTGTTTAGTGCAATTAATTTAAAGCTTAAATTTTTTTAAGCTTTAAATATTTCTTTTTCCTTTTCTTAATCTCCGCAATTACTTTGGTTAATTGATCTGGTCTTAAATATTCCTATTACAAACTGCTTTCTTTTTTAATATAAATGATCAACTATTCGATAGTGTCAAATGGCAGCTAAAACAATTTAGTAACAAATTTGTGCCTTTATTCAAGGGAAAACAATCCATAGATCAGGAGAGCACTCTTGCTGAGGGATTTCGGGCAAGAGTGAGTTTTAGAGAACATTAGAAGCAGCAATATGGAAATGGCCTTATTGGCTAGGAGCTGGAAGATCTCCTTGTAAGGCTGGTGGGTCCTGTTTCTTAGGGAAAGGTGAGCTAGTTAAAGTGGAGTTGCGGATTGCGATTGGTGTATGTTAGGTTTCCTTAACAGGTGTTTCCTGTAAGTGCTTGCTGACTTGGGTTTAGATTTGTGACCAGGGGGCGCCTGGGTGGCTCAGTTGGTTAAGCGACTGCCTTCGGCTCAGGTCGTGATCCTGGAGTCCCTGGATCGAGTCCCACATCGGGCTCCCTGCTCGGCAGGGAGCCTGCTTCTCCCTCTGACCCTCCCCCCTCTCATGTGCTCTCTGTCTCTCTCATTCTCTCTGTCTCAGATAAATAAATAAAATCTTTAAAAAAAAAAAAAAAAAAAGATTTGTGACCAGGATAGCTTCCATTTTGTGTGTCCTCATATATGAATAACTATCAGTAGAAATGTTCATTATTCCACTAGGACAATTACAGCTTCAAAATGGAAGTGACAGACAAAAGTCTTCTAGGTTTCTTTCATCTCAAAAGCCCTCAGAAATGGAAATTTATATTAAGTGCAAAATTCCCTTTTTTTTTTTAAGATTTATTTATTTATTTGAGAGAGAGCATGAGCAGGAGGGAGAGGGAGAGAGAATCTCAAGCAGACTCTATGCTGAGCACGGGGGCTTGATCCATGACCCTGAGATCATAACCTGAGCCGAAACCAAGAGTCCGACGCTTAACCAACTGCACCACCCAGGTGCCCCAAGTGCAAAATTCTTAATATTTCTTTTATGCTCCCCTACAGATTTTACAGTAACAAAATACTTAAAATATTTCAGGTGAAGAGAAATTCCTAGCATACCTTTTAATCAAAACATTGACTTGAGTCAAGAGTAGGAATAGGATTGCAAGAGCTTTCATTACGTGTCTGAGTTATCTGGTTTCTTTTAAAGGTTGGAGTCCTCTTTGAGCAAGGAGTCTCAAGGAAAGAAGGTTTATTTCTGCAGTGTTCAGAAACCCCTTATGAGAACAAAAAGAAAAATTTCTCCTGAAGACTCTTATCTAGAAATAGATTTTAGGGAGCCTATGATTAGTATTTCTCTCAGCCTGTAATGTGATCTGGTTTTATATAAACTATAAGATTATTCATCCAGTTTATGGCCAGATTTATTATACATTTGTTTGATATTCTAAAGGCACTCTTTTTTATTTTTTATGTTGTAGTCACCATACATTACATCATCAGTTTTTGATGTAGTGTTCCGTGATTCATTGTTTGCATATAACACCCAGTGCTCCATTCAGTACGTGCCTCCTTAATACCCATCACCAGGCTAACCCATCCCCCCACCCCCCCTCCCCTCTAAAATCCTCAGTTTGTTTCTCAGAGTCCATGGTCTCTCGTGGTTCGTCTCCCCCTCCGATTTCCCCCCACTTCATTTTTCCCTTCCTGCTATCTTCTCTCTCTCTCTTTTTTTTTAACGTATAATGTATTATTTGTTTCAGAGGTACAGGTCTGTGATTCAACAGTCTTACACAATTCACAGCGCTCACCATAGCACATACCCTCCCCAATGTCTATCACCAGCCACCCCATCCCTCCCACCCCCCACCACTCCAGCAACCCTCGGTTTGTTTCCTGAGATTAAGAATTCCTCATATCAGTGAGATCATATGATACATGTCTTTCTCTGATTGGCTCATTTTGCTTAGCATAATACCCTCTAGTTCCAGCCACGTCGTTGCAAATGGCAAGATTTCGGGTTTTTTGATGGCTGTGTAGTATTCCATTGTGTGTGTGTGTACACACACACACCACATCTTTATCCATTCATCTGTCGATGGACATCTGGGCTCTTTCCATCATTTGGCTATTGTGGACATTGCTGCTGTAAACACTGGGGTGCACGTACCCCTTCGGATCCCTACATTTGTATCTTTGGGGTAAATACCCAGTATTCTTAAGGCACTCTTAATACTTGAGCTCTGGAATCAAATTTCATCTGCCACTTACTAGCTGTATAACCTTGGGCAAGTTATTTGACCTCTCAGTGCTTCAGTTTCCTTCCTCATCTGTAAAGTAGGGCAAATACGAGTGTCAACCATACAGGTTGAGCGTTAGCATTTTGTCATTAAGTGGGGAGATTTGACCTTTTACCATATATTTTGGAATTAGAAGATTTTGCTTCGCTTTATATACGTGATTCAAAGTTAGGATGGTAGTTACGATTGCACTGACATATTAACTCCTTTAGGAAAGGAAGACAACTAAGTTTTGTTGAGAAATTATTTGCCCAGACACTACTTTTCTATATGTCTTTGTATTGAATTATAATAACCTTGTGTGTAAGTTTCTGACTAACAATCACAAGATGAGGTCTTTTCACATTGCTAAGAGTCCTCATTGGCAAAAGTTTAATCTAGCTAGATAGGCATGTTAGAAAATGGAAGCAAATAGCTAGGTTTAAGTTTTAGTTGAATTTAAAACACTTAAGTGTTAACTCCTTTTCCTCATGTATACGAAGCCTGGAACAGTGGTTAAGAGCACAGGCTTTCCCATCAGACCTGACTTCCCAGTCTTGCCTCCACCATTTGCTGCTGCAGTGGCAATGGATTCTTGTCAGTAATAAAGGG
This sequence comes from Mirounga angustirostris, assembly GCF_029215605.1. Classification (NCBI taxonomy): domain Eukaryota; kingdom Metazoa; phylum Chordata; class Mammalia; order Carnivora; family Phocidae; genus Mirounga; species Mirounga angustirostris. The sequence goes on from NW_026991713.1 coordinate 25,522,670, forward strand.
ATGATGACTCCTATTTCACAGGGTTGTTATGAGGATTAAATAAAATACGTGTATTAGTAGGAACCAAGTAAGAATTCCACACAACTGGTAGGTTTCTCAGTAAATGATTCTGGGACCATTCATTAATTTAGGAAGCACAAAAATTGTTTCATTCTGTTCATTAACACCAATTTCACATAAACTGAAGAATTGATAAAACATGAAACATCAAGGAAACATGTATTTTCTTAGGATTAAAAACACTACAAACCGTAAAGGAAGAATTAAATTTCATTAAAGGATTCAGTCAGTTGGCCATAGAAGGCAATTGAAGGGACTCTCATTAGGTTAGAATGGAATAATTTGAGTATTTAAAAAAGAATGATTCATTGAAACACATCAAATATATAAAAATCTATGAATTTAAAGTGATACTTAAAACTCACCTGTTACCAGTAGAGGTTGCTAAGGGCATTGACTCATTGCTCTGAAAATTGATAAAGAAAAATCAAGCATCTATCTGCCTTTCCCACAGAAATTATATTTCTGGGTAGTCAAACAGTTAAGGAGAGAGAATACTTTTTCACAAAATAATTATAGCTAATTAGTGTATAAAGAATATATACATGATTAACAAAAATAAAAACTAAAGGCAAATGGGAAAATGTGCAGTATATAGCAAAAGCCCATTATCTTGGGTGCATGGGTGGCTCAGTCCGTAAGCATCTGCCTTCGGCTCAAGTCATGATCCCAGGATCCTGGGATCAAGTCCCGTGTCAGGCTCCCTGCTTTGCAGGGAGTCTGCTTCTCCCTCTGACCCTCCCTCCACTCGTTCTCTCAATCTCTCTCTCTCTCTCAAATAAATAAAATCTTAAAAACAAAAACCATTATCTTAAATATGAGATTTTTCATTTACATAGCACCTGGTATTTAACATATACCAGTGACTGGTAAAAGTTGGCATTCTAAGAATTCTGTTCAGTAATACACATTTACCTTTTTTTCTTTTCTCAGTAATACTAATTTTAATACATTCTGTACAACTTTATAGTTCATATAGTGAGTTTTGGAAATTGTCAGGATTTTAATTCTAAAAGAACTTAAAAGATCATCTAAGATCCGTTTACAGAGGAAGGGATTGTTGATGTGACTAGATTAGTCATTAAGTACAGTTTTTGGTTTAATGTAATTTTTGTATAAACATTTCCTAGGAAATGTACCTGATGTTTTTAAACTTATATTTTCCTCAGGAAGTTTCTGAAAGCTCAGAGCTCTTTGATTTTACTTTCTAGGCTTCAGTTATCTTAGAAGTACTTTAATTTTGGCATTTCATAATCTAGAATTGGATATTTCAGACAAAAAGTTCTCTGTTCCAATTTGCAGATTTTAATACTTTTTTTTTTTTTTTAAAGGCTGAATCATGTCAGGGAGATTTAAGTACATTGGCCAGTGTGGTTACATCATTAGCAAATCTTGGAAAAACTAAAGATCTTTCTCAGAATAGTAATGAAATGTCTGTGATTGAAAGCTTAAGTAATGGTGATACCTCTTTGTGTGAATTTCATCAAGAAATGCAGACGAATGGTGATGTTTCAAGGTAAGGTCTGTTTTGATCTTATTAGTATGTCTTACAATATTCTTACGTTGAATACTATTTACAGAAGTTTCAGAAAACAAGTATTTCTGTTAGACTTAGAAAATCTAAAGCATAGTTTTAACTGAAAAAGCACATTCAAGAATTGTAAAATGTTATTCAGCAGGTTACATTCTAAATAATGAGCAATAAATGAATATTATAAGCTTAGAAATGTAGTCATAAAATTTAGGAATTTTTTGGGGCGCCTGGGTGGCTCAGTCGTTAAGCGTCTGCCTTCGGCTCAGGTCATGATCCCAGGGTCCTGGGATCGAGCCCCGCATCGGGCTCCCTGCTCGGCAGGAAGCCTGCTTCTCGCTCTCCCACTCCCCCTGCTTGTGTTCCTGCTCTCGCTTTCTCTCTCTCTCTGTCAAATAAATGAATAAATAAATCTTTAAAAAAAAAAAAAAATTTAGGAATTTTTTTCTTGCTAAAGGTGATATTTTATCTTCTGTGTATTTATTTTTTTTTTAGATTTCCCCATACTTTTTTTTTATTATGTTATGTTAATCACAGTACATTACATCATTAGTTTTTGATGTAGTATTCCATGATTCATTGTTTGCATATAACACCCAGTGCTCCATGCAGAACGTGCCGTTTTTAATACCCATCACCAGACTAACCCATCCTCCCACCCACCTCCCCTCTAGAACACTCAGTTTTTCAGAGTCCATCATCTTTCATGGTTCGTCTCCCCCTCCGATTTCCCCTCCTTCATTCTTCCCCTCCTATCTTCTTCTTCTTCTTCTTTTTTAACATGTATTGTTTGTTTCAGAGGTACAGGTCTGTGATTCAACAGTCTTGCACAATTCACAGCACTCACCATAGGACATACCCTCCCCAGTGTCTATCACCCAGCCACCCCATATCTTCTGTGTATTTAAACATTTGTCTTACCCCAGGCAGCCATGTTCATTTTCCCCACCAATTTTTAATGATGAAAATAGATTTAAAACACTTAATTGAATCAACTACAATTTTAAGTTACACTTCGGGAAACTTATGTGAGAATTCTATTTTTCATTCTCTTTATATTAATACATGGGATGTAGAAACTGGATCTCTTCAGGCTTTTTTTCACACTGTTCATCATCTAAATGTTGAGGAAACTGCATTTAAGAGTCTCAATAAGTACTTTGTTGAACATGAGATTTTAAGTAACTCTTTAAAAGGCCTCTCATTGAAAAATATGGGGAGCTATTTTAAATAATTATTTGCTAAAATTAGTTCATTATTTGCCAACATTAGTTCATTATTTGCCATCCTAATCTCAAATTCTGACAGATGTAGCTGTGTTAACACAAGTTTTAAAATATTTTCTGAATTTTTAAATAAAATCTGTGTTGTGTAGAATGCAGTAAAGTTGACATAAGTTCTTGCCCTTATTCTTTCTAAATAACTTCTGTATGTAAAGTAAATGGTCTGTTATCTTGTAATATCAAATGTATAACTTGTAAAAGCATATTTTAGGGTTTTTCCTCCTGGTAATTACATAAATTTTTTTTTAAAGACTTTAATTCTCTGATAATACATTAATATAATACAGCTTTTCATACTATACATATTCAAATTTAATTTGTTGCTTTTGGAAACAGGTATAGATATCAATGAAATAGAGTAATCAGTGATACATCAAAGTTCTGTATTCTCAATAATTTTTTTAGGCCTAAATCTTAATTCCAGAATTTTATGTAGAGTTTTTATTTTATTGTGGAGATTGACCAAGCTCACAGCATCTGATGTCTCCTAATAGGGCATTTGACACTCTTGCAAAAGCATTGAATCCTGGAGAGAGCACAGCCTGTCAGAGCTCAGTAGAGGGCATGGAAGGAAGCGTACACCTAATTGCTGGAGACTCGAGCATAAATTACATCGAAAAAGAGGGGCCTCTTCTCAGCGATTCACATGTAGCTTTCAGGGTATTTCCATATTTTTTAATATAATTTTTATGTTGTGTTATCCATTTTGATTTCAATCTTCCCTCCAGAAATCAGAGTATATTTGTTGTGCTTTTAAAGTCCGAAATATTCCTGATAGAATTCAAAATAGCAACTGAAATATACACATCTGGCTATTTAAATAATGGCTCAATAAAGCATCCTATTTATTTATAAATCATGGTTATAATATTGATTAGTGGTTTTAAGTCTATAAAAGCTAGCTTTTAGAACATTTAGACATAAGTTTTGGATGTTGTTGTTAACTCTTAAGGATTGACATCATGTTTGTATACACCGGTTTTGTTCAATGCTTTGGTATAAACCAGTATGTGAGACCCAGTTATTCTTACCATAGTAACTATAAAGAACTCCATTTATTACGTAGTCCCCTAATTAGCTAGCTCTCAGTATTAAGAATGTAAAAATTATTTAATACATTTTAACTTTTGGCTTTTAACTTTTTACACTTTAACCATTTTGGGGGAGGTACATTTGTAGTTTCTTTTTTGCTCCCCTAAATACATTAATTTATGATGGAAACAATACATGCAGAATATTAGAAAATAACTTTGTCATTCAGATAATGTTTGGACTATGGCTATAGATACACTGACCATTGAGGCCCTACATTAAGACTCTGATGTTTTGACCCCTCCATTTTAACCACTCTATATCTTTTCTCTGCCGGCTATGAGTACTATCAGCAAATCATACGCAAAGTGATTAAAAGTATATAGGAGATTTCAGTTAGCAATACACAGCAGTCCTAGAATACCTGATGGAAATTGTGTATAACTTTATTGTAGATTATAAATTTCCGTGGGTTTCTAATGAAAATATAAACAGTTCTCAAATAGCGGTTTGTGTGACTGGTACAAATAACACAAATCTAACATTGGCTAAAACTGCATACAATAAAATTTATATTTGTAAGATTTGACTTGGTAGAAGTAGCCACAGAGAAAGCTCAGTGACTTAGTAAATTGCTGTAATTTGACATAGACCGTGAAACCAATCTTCATATAAAATTTTGCCAAAGATAAACCTATATGAAAAAAATTAGAAATGTTTTATGTGTACTGTACATGAAAATTTTTTATGGGGGCTGTAAGAAAAGATAATGGGAATAATCAGTGTCATCCTTAAAATTTATGGTAGGAGCTATGGACAAGGGTGGAACAAGGCAAAACTGATTTTTCCCAATTGCACTTTTTATTCTAAATAAAAGACATGTTTTTGTTGTCTTACTTTTATTTTCTACCTTTAGATTTAAATGGGAAGGAAAGAAAAAGACATGTAGGAAGAGGACCCATTGCAAGAAAAAGTATAGAGTACTTCTATAGAAAATAGAAATAGTCCTTTTTTAATTGTTGATGTTGGTCCTCAAAATGTTTGATTCTTTTAAATATTTGTTATCGACAGGTGAGTTAGGCAAATTAGAACTTTTTTCCCATCTCTGGAATTGTTTTTTTTCCATACAGTCTTCGACCTGCTGTTCTCTGGGTGTCCTCAGAATCAGCACTGTGAAGTTTCTTGGTCTCCTGACAAAGACAGCTTCTTTCTCTGATGCTTGTTTACATTTCCAGCCTTTGTGAAATCAAGAGTTTTACTTTTCCCTCACTTCCCAGCTTAGTACTTTCATAGTTGGCTTTCTCATTGAGGTTTTATAGTCATGAGTTTCAAAACCTGACATCTGTAATCAAAAACTTAGTTCTTTCTTAACTGAGCTAAATAGCATTTTGTTCCTATCTTGCATTTTTATGTACAGTGTAGTTTGCAGCATGCTTTCATGTGTACATTCTTACATTTGAGTCTTAATCACAGTTGGTTGTGAAGGTTTGGTTTTTACTGTCATTTTGTGAATGAAAAAAGATTTGGAGGTTTTCAGTGTCTTGTTCAAAGCAATCCAAACAGAAAGGAGAAATAGTCTAATAATACATCTTGGAATTTGGTTCTGTAGAATCTAGGACAATAGAAATATTAAATATTTTTATTAAATTTCGGAGTTTTTGGTGTGATTTCATATACTTTATTCTTGATTCTTGCAATTTGATTACATAGATCATCAAAGTGGATAGAATTCCCATTTAGGAATAAGTATATGAGACAGAGGTAGGTGATATCCAAAACTGTTCTCTCATATGTATCATCTCAGTATTAAAACCATAGTCCTTCTGGTCACCATGTTTGATGTTTGGGAGTCATCATCATTCTCCCCATATTTCACTCCCCTCCATTCCCTAATTGAATCCTAACCATTCTTTTGTTTGAATTTCTCCCTTCCTCTTCATTTTTATCACCGTATTTCAAGGCCTTTTAAAATTTCTTACCTAAATGGTTAGAGTAATATCTTTGCTTCCAGTCTCTTCATCTTGTCCTGTGCTCTGGTAACAGAGTGGTATTTGTTAAAAATCAGCCCAGTTATGGGACGCCTGGGTGGCTCAGTCAGTTACGCGTCTGCCTTCAGCTCAGGTCATGATCCCAGAGTCCTGGGATCGAGCCCCTAGTCAGGCTCACTGCTCAGCAGGAATCCTGCTTCGCCCTCTCCTTCTGCCCCTCCTCTCCTCTTCACATGTGTGTGCGCTCTCTCTCAAATAAATAAATAAAATCTTAAAAAAAAAAATCAGGCCAGTTATGTTACTCTGCTACCTAAAAGCCTTCATTAGCTTCCTATTGCTCGTTGAGATAAAGTTTATGACCTTTTAGGACCTTCCACATTTTGATTCAGTTGCCCATCATTTATCAGAAATGCCATCTCTTTCTTAGCCCTTTCTTTTTTTTAAAGATTTTATTTATTTATTTATTTGACAAAGAGAGCAGGAGAGGGAACACAAGCAGGGGGAGTGGGAGAGGGAGAAGCAGGCTTCCTGCTGAGTAGGGAGCCCAATGTGGGGCTCGATCCCAGAACCCTGGGATCATGACCTGAGCCAAAGGCAGACACTTAATGACTGAGCCACCCAGTCACCTCCTCTTAGCCCTTTCTGTAGCTCATTCTGTTTCCCTTTATTCTTCTATTGAAGCCTTAGCTCTTAGCTTAGTACCTTACAGTGAAATCTCAGTTGGGGCACCTGGCTGGCTCAGTTGGTAGCTCTTGATTTTTGGGTTGTGAATTTGAGCCCCACATTGGGGGTTGGATTTTCTTTAAAAAGAAAGAAAGAAAGAGATCTCAAGATGTGTTTGCTGAATTATAATGTGTAATCCAGGATCACACAACTAATGACATGTTGGGAATAGAATTCAGATCTCCTAACTCAAGTCAAATGACTTTTTTAAAGTTCTGTCATTTAGCTTATTGTCAGAATTACAGAAAGGGCTATAAAGGTAATGGTAGACAAGTAACTTCTAAAATGGGTAGCCAATATATTGGGGCACCTGGGTGGCTTAGTCGGTTAACTCTCCAACTCTTGATCTCAGCTCAGGTCTTGATCTCATGGTCATGATTTCTAACCCTGTGTTGGGTTCCATGCTGGCCATGAAGCCTACTTAAAAAAAAAAAAAAAAAAAAAACTCAATGTACTGAATGTGTATCATTTTTAAAATGTGTGTATTTCAATTTATAAACCTAAAAGTCCACAGGCAGTTTTGGGACGCTCTTTAACATCTTTAGTAGGAACTCATCTTCTCTATATAGAGGAAGAAATCTTTGTCTTTGCAATCTAAAAGACTTGTTGAATAAATTCTTGTTTCTTAAGCCAGTACTGGCTGATTCATGATGCTAGAGGTGTATCTTGTTTAAGAAAATTAAGTATTAAAACAGATAAATTATGAGATATTTCTTCTCTTTATAATACATGCATCCATACAATGCATGGCAGTCTTTTAAATAATGAATTCCTCTAGTATGTATTGCAAATGATTTCAATTTTATGATTAAAGCACAGAAAGTTTTCAACATTACCACCACTCTTGTGTCAAGAGGGTACATCTGTATCTTTTAGCCCTTATGTCTAATTTTTAATACTGTAACTATTTTACTTTCTTAAAAGTGACTAACAATTGTTGTTTTGCATCTTACTTACTCCAACCCCCTAAAACTAGTAATCTCTGGTAATTCCCCTGATCTTTCAGGCTTTTTCGCCCCTCTACTCCCCTTGGGCAATTCTGAAAAGGTATGATAGTTCCCAGTTTGTTTTTTATATACTTACGTATAGAAACAGTAGCATCCTGATAATTACATTTAAGATGTTTAATATCTGCTTGCCTACAGTTCTCTTAAGAATTCTCTTTAAATAGTGGCATTTTAATTTGCTGCTCCAGTAAACATTTCTCAAGCATTTAAAAAATATTCTCAGGGTGCCCACTGGCTGGCCCAGTTGGTGGAGTGTGTGACTTAATCTCAGGGTTGTGAGTTTGAGCCCCATGTTGGATGTAAAGATTACTTAAAAATAAAATCTTAAAAAAAATTTTTTTTTAAATAAAAAATATTCTTCTCAGGGCACGTGGGTGGCTCAGTCGGTTGAACGTCTGCCTTCGGTTCAGGTCATGATCCCAGAGTCCTGAGTCTCGGGATCAGACCCCGCGTTGGCTCCCTGCTCAGTGGGGTGTCTGCTTCTTCTGCCCCTCAACCCGCCCATGCTCACTCTCTCTCTCCCTCTCAAATAAATAAATAAAATATTTTAAAATATATATATATATTTTTCTCATACATGAAATTTCAACTGTTAATTTCTCTGTTGTTTTATTAGTGGCACCATTTATAAATAGATAAACCATTTGTGGCTAATAATGAACAAAGGCAATATTTTTTACCTAACATTTCTGGAGAATTTTTGTATCATTTTGATGAAAACCTTTTGATCTGTTAGGCATCATAGACACTTTTGAGAATCTGATTAAAGCTATCCTTTCCTCAGAAAAATACATACGGGTACATCCACCTACTCTACCCCTGAGGTAGCCAGTGTTAACTTGCTGTGATAGATCTTCTGTCCTTTATACACACACACACACACACACACACACACTCTCTCTCTCTGTCCCTTTCTCTTTAACATAAATTAGGTCATCTACACATTGTTTCATAGTTTTTCCACTTAGACGTCTGTGAGGTATTTTTTTTCTATGCCATTACATCTCAGTTTATCTCACTAATTTTAATGCCTACAAAGTACTCTATAGCATAGGTTATTTTCCTTAGTGATAGAAATTTAGGTTATAGATGAAATTACATTTCATTTATAGTAATGAAAGTTCTCTTTAACAAGCTTTTCAAAAATGCTTTTGATGTGGGATATTTATTTTCAACAGTTGACCCACACTTAAAGTGACTACCTGAGGTCAGGAGTACAAACGGACAGCCTGTGAGTATTATAGCCACAGACACATTTTGTTTTACCTGTAGATTAAACAGGGAGTTGCACACAGAACCTGCTCTTTGAAAAATAGAGCAGGCAGTCCTTAGTCCAAATTGCCATATGTTTTCAGTATATGGAATTCGAGTCCCAGATAAAGGAATATGCACTTCCCAGATGGCACCAGCAGGCCCACTTCACTCATTATTCTCCTGACCCTGTAAGATTTGAATTTGTTACTCCACATAGCCTGCGTGAATGGAACATTTAACACACAGGATTACTCCTTAAACTGAACTATACCATTATTGATAAAGGAAGAGAAGAAAGGAAAAAAAGCACATTGTTAGACCAAGACAGAAATAACTTAAAAACACAACCAGGGAATATCATACCTGATATTTATTAAATGGGATCCTGCTTGTCTAAATATTGCTTTGTTAGCAACTATGATCTACTCATTCTAAATCCTATTTATAGCTGTAAAATCCAGTCACTTGGATTATTTCACGATTTGCCTTTTGGTGAATATATCAAACTCCTATTTGATATGTTTACATGTAACTTTTTCAAAGAAAGTATCATTTAGAACTGTCATAATTTACCTCAGTCCCTGTTCACACTAGCTCACCATGCCTTCTCCTATGCCTGAGTACCTGAATGTGCACTACATTGGGGAGTCTGCCTCCAGACTGCTGTTCTTATCAATGCACTGGGCACTTTCGATTCCTTCCTTCCAGGCTCTAGGGTAAGTGTTTTGAAGTCCTTGAGTATAAATGTGATTTTACCGCACAAATGTACACTAAGCAAGAACTTTTATTTTGGATGGATTTGTATTAAAGGGAAAAAATGGTATAACATTATAAAGTTTTGTTATTTATATGACAAATTATGGCAGTTAGTATTTTCTTATTTTTATGTAGGAAGGGTATCCATGTTTCATAATTTGACTGAGTTAATAATTCAAATGGAATATATGCAGTGGAGCTGATAAATCATGGCCAGCATTTGTAATAGGCTGTCTTTGACCTGAAGATAGGGAGGCTGTAGGTATGCCCTGGGCCGTTGTTTCCCTCCCAGCCCCACTGTTTTCAGTGTTCATCTCAGGCATGTTCATAAGGAGCTGAAACATGCATACAGTGAATGTTTCAAAATAGAAACAGTTGTTTTCCAATCTGTGATTACAAAAAGTGGGGAAGGGGGAGATACTGTAGACCCCATAGTACCACAGTGATAATTTGGAGATACTTACCACCAAGAAACACACCAGTAATCTGTATTACATCTGTATTACCTGATGTTTGCCAGATTTATTTAGATTGTGTTAAAGTAACTGGTATGAAGACGCAAAGAGACTATGGAAAAAGTTAAGTCCATAGTCATAAAAGTATTTTTCTAGTCACAGGGCCCTACTCACCAACATGATTTCATAAATAATGTGCTTTCATATCCTATACTTCTGTTCTCCCATTTGCCAAAGGAATGATAACTGTCCATCCTTTATTCTTACAGAGTATTTAATATGATTAAGAAATTTCTCAGTCATGACTTTAAAAGCATACATGGAGCACCTGGGTGGCTCAGTCAGTTAAGCGTCGGGCTCTTGATCTCAGCTCAGGTCTTGATGCTCAGGGTCATGAGTTTGAGCCCCACGTTGGGCTCTGCACTGGCCATGGAGCCTCCTTAAAAAAAAAAAAAAAAAAGGCACACATAGAACCCCAGTATAATTTGGTGTTGGGTATACCATGCATTAAATCATATACTTAACTAATATAGTTACATAGATTGAAAGCCTAATTTAGAATGGTTAACCTTTAGAACTATTGTTAGCCCTTTCTCTCAAAATAACATTTAGTTTTCAGAATTTCTCCAGTCTGCTTTTTTTAACAAAGAATTAAAATATGATATAAATTTACATATTAGCAGTTTATTTTAAAGGGTTAGGTTTACTTAGTTCCCTAAGCTTGTAACTGGAGTACTTTTGTGTTGAAAAGTAATCTGGTGATATTTGTCATAATAGGCTATCAACTATTATAGTAAAAAAAAAAAACAAAAAAAAAACGATTTTTAGGGAGTGCTTTGAACTCTTTGAATTATTTATATAGCACTGTTGATCTTAAGTACTTCTGTTAAGTGTGATTATCCTATGGAAACATTTCCAAAAAGAAACCAAAAATAAAACCTGAGGTTTCCAGTTATAATCCAGTCTTACAGTGGCAGCCACATTTCCCTCTGATCTGTACTGAAAAATGGTTTTAATGTAACAGCCACAGGATTCTTTGCAATCAGAATTAACCATTGGTGTAGCATGTGAGGCCATTAATCGCTACATAAACTCACTGTCGCCATCTAGGTTGTTTGTAGTTCTAGTTAATCAGATGGAAGAGGACTAAGTACTGATGATGGGAAATTCTGTTGAGTGGTAATAAAAGCTATTCTGAGTCTCCTAGAAACTGACATAGGTTGCATTTTTATCCGTAGACCCAAAACTTGGGAACAAAGCCCTAATATTGCAGAGAGAAACAGATAAGCAACATTAATCAGTTACTAAAAGTCGAGTTTGTTTTGATTACTTATTAAATGGAGAACAGTAGCTTTAAGAACCTTTCAAACAGTGGGTGGTTAATACTGTCTATTGTACAGTCCTTTATATTTTACAAGGATTTTACTTTTCTGTTTAAGATTTGTAGTTTCGGGGCGCCTGGGTGGCTCAGTCGTTAAGCGTCTGCCTTCGGCTCAGGTCATGATCCCAGGGTCCTGGGATCGAGTCCCACATCGGGTTCCCTCCTCGGTGGGAAGCCTGCTCTCCCTCTCCCACTCCCGCTGCTTCTGTTCCTGCTCTCACTATCTCTGTCTCTGTCAAATAAATAAATAAAATCTTTAAAAAAAAAAAAAAAAGATTTGTAGTTTCAAAACTTATAGGAATTCAGTTGTTTTTCACTTCTACCTGTGTAATTTAGGTGATTACACAGTAGTAAGTTCAGTTACAGGCACTTGGCATGATTTGTCAGCAGTCTTCTCTACCTGGATTCTCGTAATATAACCCAAAGTTCTAAACCACCACTATTTGCTACAGGAGACTTTATTTTTTGAGTAATTTAAGAAACCTTCCATAGATGCTAAGTCTGAAAGTTGAATCTTTTAAAATCCCACTGAAACAAAGTAATGTTTTACTATAGATGCGGGTTTAAAACCAGCTTTATTGGGCACCTGGGTGGCTCAGTTCGTTGGGTGACTGCCTTTGGCTCGGGTCATGATCCCGGGGTCCTGGGATCGAGTCTCACATTGGGCTCCCCCTGCTCTGTGGTGAGCCTGCTTCCCCCTCTCCCTCTGCCTGCCACTCCCCCTGCTTGTGCTCTCTGTCAAATAAATAAAATCTTTTTAAAAAATTTTTAAAAATAAAAATAAAACCAGCTTTATTGCCGTATCACTGACAACTTTTCCCTAAGGACCATGCTTTCCTTTCAAACACATGCTGCTAGGTAAAGTATAATGCCTTGGGTTTATTTGCGTGGAAGACAAATGGTTAGGTTATCCCCACGTATACATGACTTTGGAAGTCTTATTTTATCAAAATAAATAGTATAAACAATGATCTGATCTCTAATTCTGAGTACTATGTACATATTTTAATGAACTTAACAATATAGAAGACTAGTTAGAGAAAAATACCTATACCTATTTGTAAAAGAAGTTGACATATTTACCGTTATGCAACCTAATGCCTCTATTAATTAACACTGGCATTGTTTCAGTGTACCTGACTGATACTTTAGCTACCCCATCCAGCTCCTTTTGCTTTTCAAAGGAAAGATGTTTAGAAAATAGGTAGTATAATGTGATTACAATAGTTATTTGTTTTTCACAGAAAAAAGTTGATAGCAAACATGCCCTTACTGTCACAAAATACTAGCTGTAAAGGGGAGTCTCTACTGAGAAATTTGACTTTAGCATTTTACTTGCTAAAATTTTAATGAGTTATACAAAAGCATAGATTTTGAACACCTGGGTTCAAATTCTGGATTTGTTCATCTCCTAGCTTTGCTACTTAACTAGGCTCTATTTCTACATCTATAATTTAAGAGCAGAAATGCTTTCTTGCTGGCGAGGCTACTTAGCGGAGATAATGAATGTAAATTATCTAATCCAGTGCTACTGCAAACTAGATTATCAATGCTCATTTTCCTTCATTCTCTTAGGAACCTTCTCTTTAAAAAGGACTTGCTGTTTTCCTTTCCTAGTGAACTTTTTAAAAACATTTGAACAGCATAGCTAGCTATACTACAAGGATATTTGGGGTTTTGTTTTGGATGAAGATGTAAATATATGTATCTTTCTGCAATTAATCTCCATATTTAGTTCTTTCACTTTTCCTTTGGAAACAAAGTAATCTGGTGGCTTATTCCTCATTTGCCACTTTTCGTCATTTTTCCTTTAGGGTACTCATAACAATTTTGGTGTCCCTCATCCTCTGCACGGTTACTCAATCTTTTCTCTGAGTCTCCCACAACAATGTCAAAGTACTTTCATCCTACTAGGTATAACACAGGCCAGAAAGAGCTTTGATTTTTTTTTTTTTTTTTTTTTTTGTCAGTTGGTTCTGTTCATTTTCCTATCCTGTGTCCACTAATTACCTTGGTTAGCTGTTTCCTCTTTAAAACTTCGGACTCAGAGGTTAAGGTGAAAACTGAATTACTGTGAACTTTCCCATCATGTTTGCTTTTAACCTTTTCCTCCTGTTTATAAAATTTTAAAGTAACACTGAAGTATAGAAATATAAAGTAAAACTTCATTCTCCAGAGGTAACTAACCCCACTAATTAACAGTTTGGTGTCCTAACAGACCTTTTCAGTGCCATATTTTAACAATCCATTACACACTTGCATATCCTATTCTTTGCCTTTCTTTTTATACTTATAAGATGGGTCTCTTCCTATGTCTGCAAATGTCAGTTTACCCTGTTCTCCTGAATGGTTGCCTAGTATTCTCTTTTACAGGATCTCTTATTGATTTACTCATTCTTTATTAGTAGACATTTGGGTTCTTGCTAATTTTCTTTGTTATTCTATCCAGTGCTACAATAAGCACTGTAGCATTGTATGTATAATTTGCCTACTTTGTGTATTTCTATAAAATAGGTTCTTACAAGTGGAATAGCTAAGTCTCATCGCTTCTCGGCCTTTTGGCTAAGATCAAGTGTGGAATAGCTAAGTCTCAGAGGGTGTATGTTCTAGTTTTTTTATAGAGAGGTACTATTAAATTGTCCTCCAAAAAGATGTTGAGCCAGTTAACACCTCAGCAATGCTTACGTGAGAATGAATGCTTATTTCCTCACACCATCCTCGATTCTGGATTTTAGCTGTCTTTTCTGATACATGAAAATATTATCTTGGTCTCTTTTATTTTCTTTGATTTTAAGATATAAATTTTACATCATTTTTTATATGGAGATTTGAAAATATGATTTTCTTTTCATTTAAACTTCACTTTCAAATAGATTTTAATTGCCATAAGAAATTGGCAATACCCTAGATCTTTTTGTTTTTTAAGTTCTTTCCCATCTTTCTCTACTCAGATGTCAGCCCCTCAGGCTGGCCTTTTCTAGCCACCTTACCTGAACACCCCCCTCCCCACCGTTTTTTAATGCATAATCCTGCTTTATAGTAATGTAGAATTTTTCTTACCTGAGAGAAACCTAATGTATATATAACCATATACATGTGTATATAATATATAAAATATTTGAAATGGTATTTTTGTATGTTTACCTTCTGTTTCATGGAGGCAGACTTAATCCATCCTGTTAATTGCTGTTTCTCCAGTACCTTGAATAGTGCCTGGCATATACTATATGTCATCCCTTATTCACATAATTCTTATATTTACATCTCATAATAATGAGAGCAGGGAATAGGACGTATAGTTTCTCTTCATTTTATATAGCTAGGCAGCTGAGACCTGGGAAGCTTATTAGCCAGATTTCAAATGGATAATCAGTGGATGATCTAGTTTTTAAAACTGTGGCTGACTTCTAATATTTTTTCTACTCTCTCATGCTCTGGAGATTTCTTATTCAGAAGTTCAGGAAGGGACCATTCTTATTTTCATTTCTCCTAGCAAAATCCACAGTATCTCATTTATAGGGATACTAATATCCCATCTGAAACATGCTTAATAAACCGTTTCGGGATGCCTAAGTGACCTAGTTTGTTAAGCATCTGCCTCCGGCTCAGGTCATAATCTCAAGGTCCTGGGATCCAGCCCCTGCTCAGCAGGGAGTCTGCTTCTCCCTCTCCCTTTGTCCCTCCCCCTGCTCGTGCTCTCTCTCTCAAATAAATAAATAAATTTTTTTTAAAAAGTTGTAAAGTTTATAAAATACATGTTAATATCTGATACATGTTTGTTGTGTTTCATTTTAATAGGCAAGAAAATAGCATATCATTGGTGAAAGCTTATTGGAATGAACTTTTTACTCTTGGTCTTGCCCAGTGTTGGCAAGTGATGAATGTGGCAACTATATTAGCAACATTTGTCAATTGTCTTCACAGTAGCCTTCAACAGGGTAAGGAGCATCTTATTTATTTCTTTTTCCAGGATATAAGAGAGGGTGTCAATTTTATAAACTATGTTATCATTAAAGTTAGATAGTTGATTAATGTTTAAGATACCAGCATCCTTTTTACTAGAGATAACTTTTACATTTTGATAAATTCACCCATTAATCACCCAAAAATATTTTCAAATGAGAGCATAACAAAATTGAAACAATTATATTTAACTCTGGCAGGCAGCTTCTGAGTAGGCCCTGTGAAGTTTTGCATATTTGGACATAGATACCAAAGGATCCAGGGATTAGCTTACATAGAGGTGACCAGATATTTTTAAATGTATACTCCTCACCAATTTTCAAACTGACTTTTTTTAATTATAGTCCTTTGCATCCCAGCATAGGCTGGGTTGTTTTTGTTTTTGTTTTTAATCAGTTCATTGGGATATATTCTTTCACTTAAACAGAGCAATCTTTACTTTTTTCCTTTTCTTGATGCCGTGGTCATTACGGCTTTAATTGAGGACACAGGCGGTCATTGATTTATAAATGTTTAATTTTAAATTGGCTTGTGACTAACCAGGAGCATGGGAGGAACTGCTTTTTGAATTTAGGAATAATTTACAAATTGGGAATCATGTTTTATTTCCTTAGCATGTCCCATTTCTCATTGTTTTGCGTTATTTTTAAATCATCTGCTTCCACTTCCTGTTTGAGGCAGAAAAATCACCTTAAAATGTCATCAGCAGTAGATCTGCTAGAAGGTAGCACTACATTCCATCTTATTTATGGACTCCTGGTCTTGATTCATTTCGCATGAATTTGTAATGGGTTATATATAGCCTACTTCATTAAAGCTGTGGTTGACTAGTCAGATGTGTTTTAAACATAAACACAATAAATTTTAAAAGTTATTATAAAACTTTATTATACTCAACTTTTCTTTGGTCTTGGCAGTGTTTTTTTGCTAAGTATTTTTATTTTAATAGTGTTGGGAACTTCAAAAATCTAGGTGCTTTTGCTCATTTTTTTCAACCAATTACAAGCTTAAATAAAATCTTGTTACCAAAATTTGAGTCTTCTGTAGGCTAGTTTTTCAGGTTATCCTTACAGCTTACCTTCTCAAAGATATATCTTGAAACACTAAATTTCTTGGGGTTTTTGTTTTTTTTTTCTAACAGCTTGTTTTTTTCCTTGAATGAGGAATGTCTGAAGATCACAAGTTTCATCTTCACTTGCAGAGATAATGAATTTTAAACATTTACAGCTTGGTTATATTCAAAGCTAGAAATTAGTGAGAAGGAAATATATTGAGTAAAAATAGTCATACATTTTAGCCAAAAACTAGAAGCTTTCGTTTGTTTGTTTTTAATTAAAGATAAAATGTCAACAGAAAGAAGAAAATTATTGATGGAGCACATCTTTAAACTACAGGAGTTCTGTAACAGCATGGTTAAACTCTGCATTGATGGATATGAATATGCCTACCTGAAGGCAATAGTACTCTTCAGTCCAGGTACATAAACATTTCTTTCTTATTTAAAACACAATATTGGGGGAATCTCATACATTGCTGGTGGGAATGTGAAAGGATGCACTGAAAGTGGAGACAGCCCAAGTGTCCATCAATAAATGAATAAACCAGATGTAATATCTACAGACGGTGGGGTATCAGCCATAAAAAGGAATGAAATTCTGATACATGCTACATCGTGGTTGAAAACAGTACACTAAGTGAAAGAAGCCAGTCACAAAAGACCACATTTTATATGATTCCATTTATATGAAATGTCTGGAATAGGCAAGTCTGTAGAGACATAAACTAGATTAGTGGCTACCAGGGACTAAGGAGGGGGAGCATGGGAGGTGATTGCCAATGGGCACAGAATTTCTCTTGGGATGACAAAAATGTTCTAAAATTCAATTGTAATGATGGTTGCACAGCTCTGAATCTACGAAAAACTATTGAATTACACACTTTAAATCAGTGAATTTTATGGATATTAGACATTGATCTAGGTATGAAAAGGAAAGTTGAAGAAATCATTGAAATGACATAATTATGTTCACATCAATATTTGAATTCTTAGGCATATTTTGGTAGGCATGATGAGAAGGCAAATGAAAGGTGAGTATTGGTTTGTTAATGGGTTAAACTTCTAAACATCTTAGTAGAGTTACCAACAAATAGAAAAATGTCTCTTATTTTCCTGCCAGTTTCTAGCTTTCACATACAGTAAAATGACAGCTCAATGATCAATTTATGAATAAGAAAAATTGACTATTCTCTTAGACCCTGTATTTTTTATTTTGGTGTGTCTATTCCTGTGCATCATAATAAAATTATATGAGGAAACCTGCTTCTTAAACTCAGTGATACTAATATGACACTTAAAGCTTTTTTTCCTGTTTCTTAAGAGTTTCACGTAAGTTAATAACATGTATTTCCATTTTAATCACAACCAGTTTGCCACCTTCATTTACCTTAAAATTGAAAGAACATAGATTTGATTTAGTATAATTTTATTAAGTATTCCCAATATTTTCTATTTATTTTTTATTCTCTTTAGTCAGAGCAGAGCTTTCCATGTTTTTCAATATTGCCTAAGTTAGGCATAATTTTATTGAAGTTCTCTTAATATTCCCATTTTTGTGAAATTTTGTAGTGACTATTGAAATGTTTATATAGATTACTTTGTGTTTCTGTGTTACAGTTTTTCTTATAGAGATACTGTCCATTCTTTGATAATTTCAGAAGTATCTTTTTACCCAACAATGATGGGAAGGTTCTTATGAAAAAAGTAGTGTAGAATATAATCTGCAGGTATTTCATTGGATTAAAAATGCTTTTTTAACTAAGCTAAGTCATTTTATTTTTTGTTCCTGTTGAAGCAAAATGATCAAACTCCCTTCCATGACTTTTGGAATAGAGAAAACTATTTTAGTAGAAACCAGTGATCTCATTTATTTACATTTTAGAATATGTATATGAGACAAAATCATTATGAGGGTTAAAGTACAGGGGCACCTGGGTGGCTCAGTTGGTTGAGTGTTTGCCTTCAGCTCCAGTCATGATCCCCGGGGTCCTGGGATTGAGCCCCACATGGGGCTCCCTGCTCAGCTAGAAGTCTGTTTCTCCCTCTCCCTCTGCCCTTCCCCCCCCCCACTCATACTCTCTCTCTTTCCCTCTCAAATAAATAAATAAAATATTTTTTAAATAAATTTTTTAAAGGGCTTAAAGTAGAGTGTCTGGCATTTAGTAGGTGGGTTACTAAATACATTTGTGGAGTGAGAGAACCACGCATAGGATAGCGCTTTTTTTTTTTTTTTTTTTTTGACTGAACTGTTCTTCCCACCCCCTTCTATCTCATCTCTCTGTGTCTTATTAAATGAACATTCAGAACTAGGGTAACAATATATTCTTTAATGTTTCAGATCATCCAGGCCTAGAAAACATGGAACAAATTGAGAAATTTCAGGAAAAGGCATATGTGGAATTCCAAGATTATATAACCAAAACATATCCAGATGACACCTACAGGTATCTAAAAGTTAAATACTATTTAATTAAATCCATCTTAAAATTTTTTATGAATCTATTTCATTATTTTCCCTTCCAAGAGTATATCAGTGTTTTAGTCAGCATGGACCTTTGAAATAGCTAATCCTATTAAAAGCAGTAGTGCATTGGTGCAAGTGATTTACAGGTAGTATTTCATGCATTTCTTACAATTTATAGAAGAAGACTTGAGCAGAAAGGTTAAATAACTTGCTCAGGGTCACACACAGATGGCAGGGCCTGCCTGTGAGCTCAGGTTGTCTGGCTCTAGTGCCCAAACTATTTTCTTCAGATGAAATAAAGGATTTTATTGTATTTTTTTAAAGACTTTATTTGTTTATTTGACAGAGAGAGAGACACACACACACAGCGAGAGAGGGAACACAAGCAGGGGGAGTGGGAGAGGGAGAAGCAGGCTTCCCGCGGAGCAGGGAGCCCGATGTGGGGCTCGATCCCAGGACCCTGGGATCATGACCTGAGCCGAAGGCAGACGCTTAACGACTGAGCCACCCAGGAGCCCCAAATAAAGGATTTTATTAGTGAAAGGGAAGAAACAGGAATGAATGAATAAAAACACCATCTGACTATTTTATAAATAATTAGGAATTTGGTTTATGATATTTCTACCAAGATATTTCTTGCCAATATCCCTTGAAAAGAAATTTTTTTTTAATAAGATCCAACTCAGTTTTTGAAGAGGAACAGTATTGGAGAGTAGTTCTGCTAGCACGTGGCTGGCAGAGCCAGAATACCACGGCTCTACTCCTGACCCCATCACTTACTAGCTATATGACTGTGGGCAAGTTACTCAACTTCTGTGTTTCAGTTTCTTTCTCTGTAAAATGTAGATAATAGTACCCACAATTAGTATAATGATTAAATCAGTTGATATATGTAAATAGCTTAGAACACTGCCTATTGTATAGTATATCATATTGCATATAGTGTAACATATATGTAATATAATATATAATAAGGACTATATAGATGTTTACTAAGATTATTAAATTAACATGCTTTGTACTAATAAAAGAATGTTTTACATAAAATAATTATTTACAGATAATAAATAATAGATTTATAAGCCAGTTCCATCATAAAAATCACCTTTAGTTTATCTAACCAGTTTTCCTACCCTGCTTCCTACCAGTTTTATTCCTGCAGCTCACGTGGTAACAAATAGGAACTGGGTAATTTGAAGAGGAGACTAGTGGGTATAGGAATGTGACTAGGGATGCCTGGGAGGCTCAGTCGTTCGATTAAGCATCTGCCTTCGGCTCAAGTCATGATCCCAAGGTTCTGGGATCGAGTCCCACATCGAGCTGCTTGCTCAGCAGGGATCCTTCTCCCTCTGCCTGACGCTCCCCCTGCCTGTGCGCTCTCTCTCTCTGACAAATGAATAAATAAGATCTTAAAAAAAAAAAAAAAAGGTGACTTAATCCTGTTTTCGATTGGTCACAAATGTTAGAGTGCAAGGCCTTAGAATACAAGAGGGATACACATACCCAAGCTTTTCAGAAAGTTGGTTTTTTTTGTTGGGGGTGGTTTTGTTATGATTGTTCTCAATTTTTTAAAGTCTCTAAAATTGTTTTATACCTCATTGTACAAACAAATATAGTATTTAAATTTTTCCTCCTTCTTGGCATATAGCTGTTGGCTGACCTCTGTTCCAGTAGGTTCCAGGTGCTTTGATTGATCTCTGAACTCTCTCAGTTTCTTATATTTTGATTTATTTAAAAATAATAAATTAACTTTGGGGGCACCTGGGTGGCTCAGTCGTTAAGCATCTGCCTTTGGCTCAGGTCATGATCCCAGGGTTCTGGGATCAAGCCCCGCATTGGGCTCCCTGCTCGGCAGGAAGCCTGCTTCTCCTTCTCCCACTACCCCTGCTTGTGTTCCCTCTCTCGCTGTCTTTCTCTGTCAAATAAATAAATAAAATCTTTTAGAAAAATAATAATAATATAATAAATTAACTTTGGATAGGAGTTTTCAGCTTATACCTTATGCAAAGTATGGTTTTGCCTTTAAGATCCTCAGTAGCACAGAAACTGGCAGGAATCATTTCATTAATCTTTACCACAACACAGAGAGACCAGGAGTAAGTAGCTAACACGCGTTCACATAGGTGGAGGGGTAGTTGAATCAAGATTTGAACCCAGTGGTCTTGATTCCATATTCTATGCTCTTCCCCAGTCTTTCCAGTAATAACTATTGCCTGTTTTACCATTTCCATTTGTTTTTTGATTACCACTGAGCCCCATGTGTCCTGATAACACAGAACATTGCTGTTCTTACAACCTCAACTGAATCTCTAAGCCATTCTTAAATGTATAATTTGATCTGTGCTTTAATAACTTAGTTCCATGGTGGAGCGCCTGGGTGGCTCAGTTGGTTGAGCGTCCAACTCTTGATTTCAGCTCAGGTCATGACCCTCAGGGTCGTGGGATGGGCCCGTGTCGGGCTCCAAGCTCAGTGGGGAGTCTACTTGAGATTCTCTCTCTCTTTCTCTCTCTCTCTCCCTCTCTCCCCGCTCCCCCGCAGTGCTCGTGTGTGCACATGTGCTCTCTCTAAAATAAATAAATATTTTTTAAAATAAATAACTTATTAGTTCCATGGTCCATTCAGCCAAGTGGAGGCAACACAGTATAGTAGTTAAGAGCAAAGCTTTCCTATCAAGTCTGTTGGACTGCATTTATATCCAGATGATTGTCATACCCTCTAAGGCTTGAGAATACTTAAGTTTTTATTTTTTAACTTTTTAAAATTAGATCTTTATTAAATTAGACCACAACCAATATACATGCAGAAATTACTCCTCTATTTTTCTACTAAATCTCTTTTGGATTTACACCCTTGTTTTTCCTTCCCCTTTTTAGGTTGTCCAGACTGCTACTCAGATTGCCTGCTTTGAGATTGATGAATGCTACCATCACTGAAGAATTGTTTTTCAAAGGTCTCATTGGCAATGTACGAATTGATAGTGTCATCCCACATATTTTAAAAATGGAGCCTGCAGATTATAACTCACAAATAATCGGTCACAGCATCTGAAGGCTGAGATGTCAGTATAAACTTATTGTTGTTTCCCAGAACACAAGAAGACACCAAATTGAACTCATTGCTTCCAGGGTATCAGGAAATTTAGACTTTAAAGAGTAACCAAAAACCCAGGGTGTTTTTATTTTAACTTCTTAAGAATTTTTGAAGTGACTGGGCAGGTGGCAGGAATTAGAATTTCCCTTCCTGTCTTAAGTGACTAAGAAATACTATGAATTTATTCTTGGTTAAGATGACACCCTAAGCTATCACTTCTTGGCATCTAAACTAAGATCACGTATTATATTTTATCTTATAAAACAAATAAATTAGTCTTTTTTTTTTCCAGAATTGTGTTCTATTCATGTTTTCATTATGAACTAGTATAAACATTTAATCTTCAGAAATCCCTAAGGAGGATTTCCTTGCAGTTTACTCTTCCATAATATAATCTGTTTGTTTTAATTACCATGTAAAAGATTATTTTATGCTTAATGGTATGATGATAACATTAGAACCATAGGAAATATTAATTAAATATATATATATTTTTTGTCTTTTGTAAATATTACGGCACCCTAGCATATACCAGTCTCATTGCTGGCAATGAGACATAAGCCTACATGATCTCAAGACTTTTTTTAGTGTTGTATATTATTAGTTATAAGCACTTTTTATTTATGTATGTAGCAGAAAATTGTTTTTGAGAATGAGATAGGGTTCATGTTTTAATATTTTTGGTTTACTGCTGTGTTTTAAAAGTAGTAGAGACTGAGCCCAAAATGTTTCAGTATTTTAAAATAGACATTAAAATTGTTGCTCTTCCATTCCACAAAAAGCATTGGACTTCTCTCCCTCTTTTCGGACCTGAATTAGAACATCCTGACCTTCAGTGAGTTTTAGCCCTTTTCTTTTAGGTCATTAGAAATACCCAGTTTGTTAAATAATGGATTTATCATAGCCAATCTGTGTTTTCAAGGTGAGTTAAACAATTATTTTAAAGCAGATTGATAATTTTTAAAAATTTAAGTTTTTTTAATATGTAAAGGAATATGCACTGATATTTCACTCTAAAGGGGGGAAAGCTGTTTTAACAGTAGTATGAGCATCAGCCTGAAGCCTTGTTGCCACAGCAAAACCATTTTAGACTCCTTGGATGCCTTCCACAGTAATGTTTTCCTTAGCAAAACTGAGACTGTTAAATCTTTCTTTGCTCTGATTGTCATGATGAATTATTTTGGTATGTCTGTGTGTTGATTTAAAAAAAAAAACAAATATGGAGATTTTATTGCACTCAGAGTACATTTTTTATAAAGATTTTTGCAATAGAAAAACTGAATTTAGGGGAGGGTGTGGATTTTACAAATTGCTACTTTATAGTAAATCAGAAGTTTAAAAGTATCAACTTACAGTCTTTACCAACTTATTAAGGGAAACTTTTTTCCCTATTTAAAATGTGATTTTTATCAACAGGTTTATTTATAATTATCAACTAGGAAAAACTACATTTAGTACAAAATAATTCATATGGAAAAATCAGTAGGTTTATATCTTTATAAACCCAATGAAGTAAGCCAAGGATTCAGGAAAATAATTCTTTAAAATAATGTACTAATGGTTAATTAAGATACATGTTCCTTTCAGGTATTTGTCCTGATTAAATTTGTAG
Source organism: Mirounga angustirostris (assembly GCF_029215605.1). Taxonomy (NCBI): domain Eukaryota; kingdom Metazoa; phylum Chordata; class Mammalia; order Carnivora; family Phocidae; genus Mirounga; species Mirounga angustirostris. Next base: position 25,546,327 of record NW_026991713.1, read on the forward strand.
TTATATTTGGAAGTGTTTTTAAAACTATATTAAAATGTGAACTACATTAAAAATGTCCATTTATTTGACTTCAGAGTCCTGTTTGTTCAGTGTTTGTCATCCATTTGTTCTATTGTTAAGAAATTTCTAACAGGATTTATTAACTAGGAAGGGAAATGCATGGAAAACATTTCCATATCCAATATTTTAGGACTATTTCCAATTCGCTTTGAAGAATTTCTTCTAAAACTGCAGATTGACTATTTTCTCTCTCCTGAAATTTCAGTAAAATAGCAGTAAGGTGTAACCACACAATGATAAATAAGACAGGAAACAAGAAATCAAAGGATAAGAGAATTCAGTAAATTCTTGGAAAACAAAATGCGATAAAGACTAACTGACTTATTAGCAGAGCCAGAACGAAGGAAGCTCTATTCTGAGTGCCTGCAAAAGGCAGTTCAGTGAGAAAGGCCAGTATCCTCAGAAAAGATGCTTAGTACTTGGAAGAACTGGTACTCATATTCCGAGATGATGCTTGGGACATTTAAAAAAAAAAAAAATTGGTTGCAAGTCTGTGTACAAAATCATTGAATTACCTTTTCCTGCCCTTACTTAAGCCAGCTGACCACTTTTTGTCCTTCTACCTTTTTGATCAGAGGGCCAGAGGTTAATTTTCTTGAGCAACTGAACTGGAAGATCAGACTTAACAGCGCACCAGGAATAACAGAAAGCCTGGGTTAGATACGTATGGGGTTGAAAATATGGGTTAAGTGAAAATCTGCATTCTGAATGTGGGCTCTACAGTCATGTTTCCACAATGCTGGCCATGGGTATAGGCTCCTCTGCCAGGGTTTTTTTCTTCAGAGAAATTAATTGGTCTTAGAGAAAAGATCTCCAGATACTCACTTTTGGTTGTATCTTGATGAAAAGCCTGCTGGCCCCTTTGTCATTCTTCAGTGAAGCCCACTAATTTCAAGTCATAGAAGTATACATGCAGTTTCTGTTCAACTCTTTATTGCCTACTATTAAATTTGAACTTAGAATCAGGATCACCGATAATTGAGGAAAATCTCCAATACATAAGAGATCAGACATTGTTAGGGCTGAGGGCAGGCAAATAAATCCAGGGGTCAGAAAAATATCCACCCTCAAAGGTAATTAACATTTTGAAAGAAAATAGACGTTAAATGAGAACAGGATGGTTTGGGGGCAGGAGGGGTGGTTTGTTTTCAAATTTTTATTTAAATTCTAGTTAGTTAACATACAGTGCAGTATCGGTTTCAGGAGTAGAATTCACTTACATGCAACACCCAGTGCTCATCATAACAAGTGCCCTCCTTTATACCCATCCCCCATCCAGCCCCTCCCCCACCTACCTCCCTCCATCAACCCTCAGTTTGTTCTCTACCATTAAGAGTCTCTTATGGTGTAAATACCCAGTAGTGTAATTGCTGGATCATATGGTAGCTCTATTTTCAACTTTTTGAGGAACCTCCATACTGTTTTCCAGAGTGGCTGCACCAGCTTGCGTTCCCACCAACAGTGTAAGAAGATTCCCCTTTCTCCGCATCCCTGCCAACATCTGTTGTTTCCTGACTTGTTAATTTTAGGGATCCAAAGGGGTATGTGCACCCTGATGTTTATAGCAGCAATGTCCACAATAGCCAAACTCTGGAAAGAGCCAAAATGTCCATCGACAGATGAATGGTTAAAGAAGATGTGGTATATATGTACAATGGAATATTACACAGCCATCAAAAGGAATGAAATCTTGCCATTTGCAACGATGTGGATGGAACTGGAGGGTATTATGCTGAGTGAAATAAGTCAATCAGAGAAAGACATGTATCATATGACCTCACTGATATGAGGAATTCTTAATCTCAGGAAACAAACAGGGTTGCTGGAGTGGTGGGGGGTGGGAGGGATGGGGTGGCTGGGTGATAGACATTGGGGAGGGTATCTGCTATGGTGAGCGCTGTGAATTGTGTAAGACTGTTGAATCACAGACCTGTACCTCTGAAACAATACATTAAAAAAATGTTTAAAAAAAAGGGGGGGAAGAACGAAGGGGGGAAATCAGAGGGGAGATGAACCATGAGAGACGATGGACTCTGAAAAACAAACTGAGGGTTCTAGAGGGGAGGGGGGTGGGAGGATGGGTTAGCCTGGTGATGGGTATTAAAGAGGGCACATTCTGCACGGAGCACTGGGTGTTATACGCAAATACTGAATCATGGAACACTACATCAAAAACTAATGATGTAATGTATGGTGATTAACATAATAAAAAAAAGTCTCTTGTGGTTTATTTCCCTCTTTTTTTTTCCCCTCCCATATGTTCATATGAGTGAGATCATATGGTATTTATCTTTGACTGACTTACTTTGCTTTAGCATAATACATTAGCTCCATCCACGTCATTACAAATAGCAAGATTTCATTCTTTTTGATGATCTTCTTTATCCATTCATCAGTCGATGGACATTTGAACTCTTTCCATAGTTTGGCTATTGATAATGACACTATAAACATTGGGGTGCCTGTACCCCTTCTAATCTGTATTTTTGTATCCTTTGGGTAAATACCTAGTAGCACAATTGCCAGGTTGTAGGGTAATTTACTTTTTAACTTTATAGGAAACTCCATACTGTTTTCCAGAGTGGCTGTAGCAGTTTGCATTCCCACCAACAGTGCAAGAGGGTTCCCCTTTTTCCGCATCCTCGCCAACATCTGTTGTTTCCTGTGTTGTTTATTTTAGCCATTCTGACAGGTATGAGGTTGTATCTCATCATGGTTTTGATTTGTATTTCCCTGATGATAAAGTAATGTTGAGCATCTTTTCATGTGTCTGTTAACCATCTGGATGTCTTCTTTGGGAAAATGTCTTTCATGTCTTCTGCCCATTTCTTAACTGGATTATTTGTTTTTAGGTGTTGAGTTTGATAAGTTCTTTATAAACTTTGAATACTAACCCTTCTCTTAGTCCATAGACTGCCTTTTAGTATTGTTGATTGTTTCCTTCACTGTACAGAAACTTTTTATCTTGATGAAGGTCCAACATTTTTGCTTTTGTTTCTTGCCTCCAGCAACACGTCTAATAAGTTGCTTCAGCACTCTTCTAGGATTTTGATGGTTTCCTGCCTCACATGTAGGTCTTTCATCCATTTTGAATTTATTTTTGTGTATGGTGTAAGAAAGTGGTCAGTTTCATTTTTCTGCATGTTGCTGTTGTCCAGTTTTCCCAACACCATTTGTTGAAAAGAGACTCTTTTTCCATTGGATTTTCTTTCCTGCTTTGTCAAAGATTAGTTGACCTTATTGGGTGCTTTGAAAAGGGACATTTTGAGCAAGGAACTGTCCTTGGAAATTAAAAATGATAGCCAAACCAATTCACTAGAAGGGTTGGAAGATAAAGTTGTTGAGGAACTCACCCTGAAAACATATAACCAAAAGATAAATAAGAAAAAATAAAATTAGAAAATCAAATCAGGAGGCCTAACATTTTAATAGCTAGAGTTTAAGAAAACAGAAAAGAGGGGCGCCTGGGTGGCTCAGTCGTTAAGCGTCTGCCTTCAGCTCAGGTCATGGTCCAAGGGTCCTGGAATCGAGCCCCACATCGGGCTCCCTGATTAGAGGGAAGCCTGCTCTTCACTCTCCTGCTCCCCCTGCTTGTGCCCTCTCTTGCTCTCTGTCAAAAAAATAAATAAAATCTTTAAAAAAAAAAAAAAAGACTTGAGGTAAGGAAATTATTAAATAATACAAGAAAAGTTACATAAAAGGACATGTGTCTGTTTCTAGGTTGAAAGGATCCACCCCTTTTTAAAAATATTTTTTTATTTATTTGAGAGAGAGCCTGCCTAGAGTGGTGGAAGGGGCAGAGGGAGAGGAAGAATCTCAAGCAGACTCCCCGCTGAGTGTGGAGCCCTAATCGGGGCTGGATCCCAGGACTCTAAGACCAAGACCAGAGCTGAAATCAATAGTCGGAGGCTTAACTAACTGAGCCACCCAGGCGCCCCAAGAATCCACCCTTTAAATGAAAAAGATCCATACTGTCTTAGAACAGTATAGTCAAAGAGAATATATTATATAGCTGCTTCTAGCAATATAGTGGAATAGGTACTGTGAAGGCCTTTTTTTCTATTACTGGGCTCATAAGTTTGGCGTGAGTTCTCAAAGAAGGGTAAGTTTGGTGCAGGTCATGAGATTCCCCCCCCATCTCTGGTCCTGGCAGAAGCAAATATACATCTTCTCTGGAGCAAATATCCATAATTTAGATAAGTTGGCACACTCTTTTGTAAAGGGCAGAAAGTAAATACTTTTTACTTTGTGGGCCATCCACGGTCTGTAGCAACTACTCAAATCTGCTATTGTAGTGCAAAGGAGTTACAGACAGTACCTAATGAACGGGCCTGGCTGTGGTCTGGTAGAACATTTACAAAAGCAGGTAATGGACCCAGCTGCCCTTGGGGCATAGATTGCTGGCCCCTGATTTAGAACCTCAAGGCTGTCCCAGATTAAGCTCACCCATATATGAGCTCACAAAATTATTAAATTCACAAGGAAACAAGCCACTTGAACGAGTCCAAAATAAGCAGCACATAAAGACTCCAAAAGACAATATGAGATACAGAAATTGCCACATCCAGATTATAAATGTATATGATAGGTTTTAAGGAAAAAAACGGAATCAAAAAGTAAGCAAGAAACAGGAACAGCAGAAAAGACCAAACTTTAAAAACAAGCCAAAACAACATTTAGAAATAAACTTAATGAATTTTTTTAAAGATTTTATTTTAAAGAGAGAGAAGACAAGCATGGGGAGGGGCAGAGGGAGAGGGGAAGCAGGCTCCCTGCTGAGTGCAGAGCCAAACATGGGACTTGATCCCCAGGACCCCAAGATCATGAGCTCATCTGACACTTAACCAACTGAGCCACCTAGGCACCCCAAAAAACTTACTGAAATTTTAAAAATCTATCCACGGTGGAAGATCATGCTGCTGACACATTTAATTCTAACTCCCTCCTTAAATGTCATTAAAACAGCCAAATTTGTTCAAGGCATATCTCAAAGAAAAATAATGGGAGAGAAATAAAGCCACAAAATTTTGAAAGTTGGAAAACACATTAGTGGTGGTCATCTTATTAGCAAACCTGAGAAAGTTGACTTAGCCTGCAGTGGGGAAAGCGGGGAAGCAGCCTGATTTGCCCGACAGATCCTCCAGAATGCTTTAGTATTACAACATCTACTTTGGAACAGAATATAAAGGGATTTATTGAAAGTCTATTAAGGAGGCAGATACACACTAGAATGATAATATCTGAAAGTCTGGGGATAACAAGTGTAGAGTACGTGGAACAGCAGGATGTGTGTTGAAGATGGGAGTGTCCATTGATACAAGCATCTCAAAAGTAATTTAACATTACATAGTAAAGTATAATGTGCACAATTCTGCTATTTCACCCTAGACAAACTCTTTAACATGTGCCAGGAGGCATACAAAAGTGTTCATGTCAGCATTGTAAGAACAACAACAACAAAAACCTCCAAATACCCATTGACAGGAGAATGGATAGGTAAATTGCAGTGTAGTCACCCGATGGGGTATTATGTAACCCCAAAAAAGGAATAAAATACCAACATCAATGAATCCAGAAGTCATGTATGAAAAAGCAAGCCCAAAAGTATCATTTAACCTGTTTACTGAAAACAGGTAAATACAATATATTGTTGAGAGGTCCTTATGTATGTGGTGAAATTAACTTAAAAAGCAAGGAAGGGGTGCCTGGCTGGCTCCGTCAGAAGAGCATGGGACTCCTGATCTCAGGGTCATGAGTTCAAGCCTCATGTCAAGTGTAGAGATCACTTAGGTAAAAAACTTTAAAAAAAAAAAAAAAAACAAGCAAGGGAATTATAAGTACTTAATATAGAATTCTAGTTACTTCTGGAAGAGTAAGAAGATACAAACAGGGAGGGACATACAAGGGGCTTTCAAAGTATTAATAGCACTCTATTTGTTACAAATTCTATTGCTTAGTAACAAACCACTCAGGCTTAGTGGTTTACAATAACATTTGTTACTCTCATGAATCTACAGTGAGGACAGAGCTTGGCATAGACAGGTTTTCTGCACCAAGCAGCTCAAGGAGGGGTTGGAATTTTTGGAATCACACACATCTGGAGGTTGATAGCAGCTGTTTGCTGTGGCAAAGTAGCAAACGTCTGGAAGAGCATGAAGACCAGAAATATGTCAGCCGTTCTTGGGAGAGGATATATCTCAGCAGCCTCCGGAGAATCTCAATGTAGACAAGAGCTTACCCTGACAAGATTTCCTGATGGGTCTTCGTCTAATGAAGTTGTTTATAAATTGACACAAGAAATTGTAAGAAGTTAAAACAATTGTAGCATTTTGGACTAAAAGATACACAACAGTGCAAAATAAAGAGAATTTTGGCCCTTCAAACTTATATGGGCTGGAAGAAGGCTAAGAAAACTACTCAGCTACAGACATGGGCTCCTTTCGTGAGAAATAAAGGGTAATTTCCATGTGGCCATTGGGATGAGTGTTGAGAGAGACAGACAGACAGAGACAGATGGAAGCCAGATCGTCTTCTAACCTAGCCTCAGTGTCTTTGTCCATTTGGGCTGCTATACAAAACACCACAGACTGGGTGTGAAACCGCTATAGAAACGTGAAGATGGATGGAAATTAAGATGAATACACTAATACTTCAGCAAACCTTGGCTTAAAACTGAACAAATTTTTCTCTTCCTCCTTCTCGAAGCCTCCTCCTCCCCTTCGCTTATTTTTCTGTAGAATCCTTTGTTCCGAGAACTCAGTATCTCTACTGATATCTTTGCTGACCTCAGTGTATACTCAGTAATGAGACTCAGATGGCCAGCACGGGTGCTGGTCATGAGACCACCTTGAAGACATGACTAAACGTGTTTGGCAGCATGTACCAGATTCCTCTGAAAACCACCCGGGGGGCGCCTGGGCCGCTCAGTTGATCAAGCATCTGCCTTCTGCTCCGGTCTTGATCCCAGAGTCGGGCCTGTTTCTCCCTCTGCCTCTCTCCCCTGCTTGTGCTCTCTCACTCTCTGTCAAATAAATAAAATCTTTAAAAACAAAACCAAAAAACCACCCAGATCCTGTATTTTCCTATAAAACCCCTCAGCCTTTTACCCCGGGCGGGTCTGCAATTTTGAAGGCGAGAGCCTGCTGCAGCCTCCTTTGCCCGGCAAAGTAATAAAACTAGCGTTCCTCTTCGTCTCCAAATTCTGTCTTTGGGTTGTTCTGGCTCTGGAGCACAGAGGTTGGTTTTTGACAACAGGTCGCTTATAAGGAACATTTGTTTCTCACCATTCTGGAGGCTGAAAAGTCAAAGATCAGGGTGCCAGTAGGGTCAAGTTCAGGTGACTTCTTGACCGTGGGTTGCAGGCTGCTGACTTCTGCAGTGTCCTCACATGATGGAAAGAGCTAAGGATCTCTCTGGAGCCTCTTTTAGAGGCACTAATCCCACTCATGAGGGTTCCACCCTCATGACTTAAACACCTCCGGAAGCCCCCACCTACTATCACCTTTGAGGGTTAGGATTTCAACATGAATTTGGGGGAGGGAGCACATGTTCAGAGAATAGCACTAAGAAACCAAGCATCATTGGGGCACCTGGGGCCAGTAGTTTAAGCATCCATCTCTTGATTTCAGCTCAGGTCATGATCTCAGGGTCCTGGGATTGAGCCCTGCATCGGGCTCTGCGCTGCGCTCACTGAGGAGTCTGCTTGAGATTCTCTCTCTCCTTCTCTCATTGTCCATCCCCCCCCACTCACATGTGTGCTCTCTCTCTCTCTCAAATTAAGCTTAAAAAAAAAACATCATTGCTTCTTCATTGAGACAGACACAAAGGCCTCTCAAATTCAGAGGAAGATAAAGTATACTTATTTTTAAGATTTATTTATTTGAGAGAGAGAGCACATGCGTGTAAGTGGAGGGCAGGGCAGAGGGAGAGAATCTTCAAGCAGACTCCTGGCGGAGCACAGAACCCAATTTGGGGCTCAGTCCCCCAACCCATGAGATCATGACCTGAGTGGAAACCAAGAGCCAGAGGCTTCACCCACCGAGCCACCCAGGTGCCCCTCAACTGTACTTCTTGATGGGAGAGTGGCAAAATTCTGGAACAGTGTAGCGAACCAGAATTTTTTTGTGGCCATTTTTGGAAAACAATCTGTCACAGATAGTATTCGCTTAGGCTCAGTTGTAGACTCTTAAGATTAAATACACACATATATATTTCACAATATTTGATATAAAATGATCCTAAAATAGAAAAAATTAGGTGGTCTTAGACCCTCAGAATGCCACAATTTCCTGTATCTAGAAGAAGGGAATAAGTTCTTCAGAGGTTGTAAGCACAAATTGGCCTTTAAATAGATACACCAAAAAATTCAGTGAACTTATATTAGGAGAATGGAACATGAATGTGTGTGTGTGTGTGTGTGTGTGTGTTGTCAAAGAGCGAAATCCTCATCTTCTATGTTGGGAAGTCAGATAATACCTAAAATTTTAAAAATCTAGAAATAAGAATGTAATCTAGCATTATGTTAGTGAATACCAAAATAAGTAGTTAAAGGGTTGAAACAATTCATACTGATCTTGGGAGTTGGAAATCGGATCAGGAAGCAGACCTATATAACTCTTTCGACCAGGTCTGTATACTAAATGTATTAAATTTTTAAAAAGAAAAAAATGGAAGAGCTAAACAGCAAATTAGATTGCAAAAGACAGAATTAAGATTTCTGGCAATATTTTTGTTCACATGAGGACAGTATTATCTGGATTATCTGGATTCTGCATGTGCCTTTAGGTTTCTTTGGCTCTGTAATAATAATACTAATATCAAGTTAATGACAAAAATCAGAACCGGGTACTATGACAAAAGAGCAACCAGGGATCAAGAAATCAAATAGAATAATGTTGAAATTGAAAAAAAATCTATCAAGACTGTATGGTACATAAAGGTGAAGAAGTGGCTCAGAATGCAAAATGCAAAGGTAGAAATGGAAAATATGCAGGTAAAATTTAAAAATACAGAAGATGAATCCAGAAGGACAAATGTTCACCTAATATCCAGATTTCAGAAATGGAGAGGGGGAAATTATCAAAAGAACAGTTTCTACAACTAACAACGACACATCTCCAAATTTAAAGATGGTGTTGAATTCCAACAAGGATCAACCAGAAAAAGCCCAAGATAAGTCCACATGAAATTTCAGAACTTTAAAAACAAACAGAAAAATCTGAGAAACAAGTTTCTTGCAAAGGAATAAATCTAGTTGACCCTTGAGCAACACAGGTTTGAACTACATGGGTCCACTTAAATGCCGATTTTTTTTTTTTAAAGATTTTATTTATTTATTTGAGACAGAGAGAATGAGAGACAGAGAGCATGAGAGGGAGGAGGGCCAGAGGGAGGAGCAGACTCCCCGCCGAGCAGGGAGCCCGATGCGGGACTCGATCCCGGGACTCCAGGATCATGACCTGAGCCGAAGGCAGTCGCTTAACCAACTGAGCCACCCAGGCGCCCCTTAAATGCCGATTTTTTACAATACAGTACTGTAAATTTATTTTCCTTACGATTTTCTTAACATTCTTTTCTCTAGCCTACTTCATTGTAAGAATAAAGTATATAATACTTGTAACATACAAAACTTGTGTTAACTGGCTGTTTATGTTATCAGTAAGGCTTCTGGTCAACAGGTTATTAGTAGTTAAGTTTTGGGGGAGTCAAAATTTATACATGGATTTTCAACTGTGTGGGGGGGTGCTCAGTGCCTCTAATCCCTGTGTTGGTCAAGGGTCAACTGCATTAGATTGGCAGAAAGATTTCTACCAGTGATATTAGATATTAGAGGGTAATGGAGCAATATTTTCAAAGTAATATGAGAATTCCATGCCCTAGAATTCGTTTTGAGCCTAGAATTCTATGTCCCTGCAAATGATCAGTCAAGAGGGAAGTTAAAAAAAAAAAAAGGAAATTTTATTTCCTACACACATTAAAAAAAAAAAAGGTACCTACCAAAACAAATACAAACAAAACAGAAACAAGCAAACAAATGACAGAATTCTAAGAAAGAAAAATATGCAGGATCGAAGACTCATTCATATAGAAGCATGAATAATAATAGCTGTTCATCAGGCCTAAAGACAATTGATCAAAATTGGAACAGGAAATCAAAGTAGTCTGAAAAATTTATTCAAGAAGACATATGCCTCTTCTATTATTAAGAAGTAATTTATCCAACTCATGTTTGTTGTGTACTTATAATAATAACCAGGCAGTGGGTTAAGGATTTTATGTACCTTTTCTTATTTAATCCTCACAATGGTCCCATAATGTAGGTAATATTATTTTTTTTTTAAAGATTTATTTATTTATTTGAGAGAGCGAGAATGAGAGAGAGAGTACATGAGAGGGGGGAGGGTTAGAGGGAGAAGCAGGCTCCTCGCCGAGCAGGGAGCCTGATGCGGGACTCGATCCAGGGACTCCAGGATCATGACCTGAGCCGAAGGCAGTCGCTTAACCAACTGAGCCACCCAGGCGCCCTAGGTAATATTATTAACCCCATTTTACAAATGAGTAAAATGAGGCTAAGCACCTTGCCAAGTATAGCTAGTAAGTGACAGAGCTGAGATTTGAACAGACAAAAAATCCTAGGGAAGGGATCCTTAGAGAAATAGCTGCTGATAGCATGTCTAGAGCAGAAAACAGAAGATATGCTGGGGATCCATCCAAAAGATTGGAAAACAGAATCTGGAAGAGATATTCGTACTCCCCTGTTTATTGCAGCATTATTTACATTAGCCAAGAGGTAGAAGCAACCTAAAATGTCCAATATGTCCATCAAAAGATGAATGGAGGAAGAAAATGTGATATATACATGCAATAGAATATTATTCAGCCTTTAAAAAGAAGGAAATCTTGTCATAGCTACAACCTGGATGAAACTTAAGGACATCTTGCTAAGTAAAATAAGCTAGTTGCAAAAAGACAAGTACTGCATGGTTCCACTTATAGCAACTATCTGAAGTGAAATGTTATGGTGGTTCAGTGTGTATAGGGTTTCAGTTTTGCAAGATGAAAAGGCTCTAGAGATCTGGTGTACAACAATGTGCATATAGTTAACACTACTATACACTTAAGAATGGTTAGAATAGTACATTTTATGTTGTGTTTTTTGCCACAAAAGAAAAAAAAAGATGCTAGGGAACCAACTTGTAATTTTGAATACTTAAATAAAAGAGAGAATCAAGCACCCATCCTGCCTTTTCTATATGAACTGTGTATCAGGAACCAGATAGTTGAAGGGAAGTGTCTCTTTAACAATTGTGACTAATGAAGAAGAAAATGAAATTATTTAGGCAATGCTCACCAATGTCTGCTAAAAATCACAAAAAGTGAAACACACCATGTATGCTTCCTGATGGAAAGATATCATCACCTATAAAATATACCTAAAACATAAAAAAAACACAAACCTGGGCAAGCACCTAGGTGTAATTACAAATACACAGGAAATACAGGGGATAGAGGAACACAGGGACATGATCAACAAAATCCAGACTGTGGAACACTCTACTGGAGAAACTGCCAGTTTTTTCGTCAAATAAATTGGAAGGACACACACACACACAAACAAAACGAAACAAAAACACAAGTTTTAAAGCATACTACGTAAAATAAAATAGACACTGGAAAATTGAAATATTCATTTAATATCCTTTATTATTTAAAATTTTTAAGTAACACGCACGATTTAGTTTTCTAATAAATTTTTAAGCTTTTAAATTTTGAATTTTAACTTTGCAACTAAATCTTTGAGAGCAGATATTAAACTTATACTTTTCTATACATCCTCCTCGCTCTCCTACCTACACTAGTATATGTACTCATAGCGAATGTATTCAATATCGAATTTGTTAACGGTATCTTGTTTCTAGGACAAGAAAGGATTTTTTTTTTTTTTTAAGATTTTATTTATTTATTTGACAGAGAGAGACACAGCGAAAGAGGGAACACAAGCAGAGGGGGTGGGAGAGGGAGAAGCAGGCTCCCCGCAGAGCAGGGAGCCCGATGCGGGACTCGATCCCAGGACCCTGGGATCATGACCTGAGCTGAAGGCAGACACTTAACCATCTGAGCCACCCAGGCGCCCCAAGAAAGGATTTTTTGAAGTAGTCTGAGCCAATCATTTTAGAGGAGGACACTGAGGTCCCTCGCGGAGGAACCTCCACCTATGGAAGCCTAGTCTCCACCTATGGAAGCCTAGCCAGAGCCTCTAAAATCTTAGTAATTACCGTGCCTTCGCTTCCCAGGGAAACTAGCTGAGCGTTTGCCGGCAAACCGTAAAGTGGTCGCGCAGAGAAGCTCTAGCTCCGCGCATGCGTAGAGCCATCCCCGCCTTCCTTGCGCGCGTGCGCGAGCGGGAACTTTTCGTGGTGGGTACCGTCCTGCCGAGTGTTCGCTTCCTCCGGTGTGTTTTGAGCGTCGTACCCGGGAGGCTGGGCCTACGGGACAAGATGGAGCTCTTGCAGGTCCTGAAACGCGGGCTGCAGCAGGTCAGCGGCCACGGCGGCCTCCGTGGCTATCTACGGGTTTTCTTCAGGTAGGCGGCCAGAGCCATGCTCTTGGCCTCTGGGATTATACTTGAGTTAGCCGGTTTCTTGGAAGGAGTCCCGGGCTTGGATCCCCTTGGCGAATTCGCAGCTCTTGTCAAGGACAATCTGCCCAATCTCTGCCCTGCGTCCCCAGGCCGAAGTGTGCGTCCAGGAGTCTCCTTGAGACAGGATCAGAGCCAGCTGTAGAGACAGTAAGAGTCGAGGGCGTGTGGGCTGCACCCCTGCCCGGCTTTCTGGAGAGTAGTGAGCTTTGCCCTACGCTCTGACCTTGGGAAAGTTTTTACCTTCACTGGCCTTCAGTTTCCTCCTCTGTACTAGTAAGGCATTGGCGGAGATGATCATAACGGCCGCTACTAGTCCTGACATTGGTTCAGTTGGAGGCGCAGCATCGTCCGCGGGAACCGAATCGGAGACCCAGAATCAAATGAAAGCCTTGGAGACATTCGAATCATTTTAAGATGAAATACTTTGGCTTTCAGATTTCCTGAGGTTTTTTGCTAACCGCAGTGCTTCATGGCCTTGGAGTAATAGATAAAAGTAGTCTTGTAATTTGAAGATATTGCATCTATATATTTAGTGTAATTTTAAGCATATCCGCTGAGTCGATCTATCTTTTCTATGTGTCTACATGGTACTTGGGGCGACTTGAGCAGGGATTCTAGAGTTCTTACCTGAAGCTGATTCTTCAGCAGTGGCTGGCTTGATCCTGAAGATGGAGGCTAGAAGTGTACAACTGATGACCATCCCCACATCTCATTTTACTAGTCGATGCAGCAGACTTTGTTTCTGAAAGTTGTTATACTCACTGTATTTTGTGCTTTGAACAAAGAATCATTGTAAAATGTTTCTCTCTCTCTCTCTCTCTCTCTTTTTTTTTTTTTGGATATTCACAGGGCAAATGATGTGAGGGTTGGTACCTTAGTGGGGGAAGACAAATATGGAAACAAATACTATGAAGACAACAAGCAGTTTTTTGGTGAGTACAGTATTTTTTGGTATAAATAATGAGAGTGAGATTGAGACTTGATTTTTTTTTTTTAAGATTTTTTATTTTATTTATTCGAGAGAGAGAGAGCAGGGGCTGGGGGAAGGAGCAGAGGGAGAGAGAGATGCAGATTCCCCATCTGGGGGCTCTGGGATCGTGACCTAAGCAGAAGGCAGATGCTTAACCGACTGAGCCACCCAGGCGCCCCGAGACTTGATTTGACTCTGTTTTCCATAATGTACAAAGAGCTTCTTTATGACTGTATAAACAACATACCTTTTTTTTTTTTAATTTCATGGGATTATGTTATGTATGTTGTTTGTAAATGGAAATATTTTTACTTAAAACTATGGGCCATTTTTCCATAGTGGTAAGTTGGATGTATCTATAGCATTCTTCTTTGTTTGAATTTTTGTTTGTGTTTTTTATTATTAAAAAAATTAGCATTCTTTTTAATAGCAACACAATATTCCACTGTATGAAAGAATCATTCTTCTTTCAAGCACTGATATTTAGATTGCCTTCAACCTTATGCTATTAGAAACAATGCTGCAGTGACTCGCTTGTAACTACATCCACATTCATTTGTTTAAGTATTGTAAGAATAAATTCCTGGAAGTAGAATTGCTGAGTCTTAAGTATGTACATTTAAAATTTTGATATATGTATATTGTGAGATTGTTAAGGCCCATCTCTATCATCATGGCCTAATAATTCTGTGAAACCTTTTCCAAGGTTTTTTCATCTGCCTTCACATTCCCCTGCCTAATTGGATTGTAGTTTACTTTTAGTTACTTATTCTCAAGATTGATGTCTCTAACAGAAGAAGCAAATCTTGAATTTTTTTTTTTTCCCTGCAAAAAGCTTTATTGTTTCCATTTGGTCTAGGGCTTGGGAGAAGGCTTCAGGATGGTTAAGAAGCTGCCTAGGGCTGTAGGGAGAGGCCCAGGCAGATGCCTTAGCACCAGGAGGATGCCAGAGGGGCCCCTTAAAGGCACCTGGGCTCCAGAGAATCTTAGATGTGCTTGAAAAATCTGTATTTCCTTTAATACATAAGGTCGTATTTAAATAGCATTTGTTGATATTTGTTGATTATGTATTTACCTAGGAAAACTCTATAAAGGGCTCCTGGGTGGCTCAGTCGGTTAAGCATCTGCCTTCAGCTCAGGTCATGATCCTGGGGTCTTGAGATTGAGCCCCGCATCCAGCTCCCTGCTCCGTGGGGAGCCTACTTCTCCCTCTCCCTCTGCCCCGCCACTCCCCCTGCTTGTGCTCTCTCATGTACATGCACGCTCTCTCTCTGTCAAATAAATAAATAAAATCTTAAAAAAAAAAGAGAAAACTCTATAAAGTAAATGCAGATTACTTTTTGTTTATTGGCTTAAAATACATTACAAGGATGAATTCAGTATTTTCTGTTTGGGGGATAGGGGCATTAAGGAAGAGGTGGAAGGAATTAACATTTATTATGCACTTTTTTGCCCAGTGCTAAACTAGATGTATGTGTGTGATATTTAATTTTCATAGCGACCTGAAGATGTAGGTATAATCATCCACTTTTTTTTTAAGATTTTATTTTTAAGTAATCTCTATACCCAGCATGGGGCTTGAACTTACAACCCTGAGATCAAGAGTCTCATGCTCTACCGACTGAGCCAGCCAGCGCCCCTATATTCATCCACTTTTAATAGAGAAACTGAGGCTCATAAAACTTATCTAAAATCCATTGATAATAAGTGACAAAGTCTTGATTAGAATCCAGGTCTCTGCTCAACTTAGTAGAATAGAAACATTCCTGTAAATTGTAATTAGGCCCCCAACTATTCCACAGAAATTTGTTAAATAAAGAATGCTGCCATACTGTTTTGATGACATGAGCTGTCTTACTTATCTGACCATTGTTTATAATGTTTGCTTATTATGTATGATCACCAATTTCCAAAAGGATCTCTGTGGTCATTTTAAAATATTTATATGGAAACATATGAGTATGACTGCTGTGAATGCATTTCTCCTGCCCCAGTCTCAGAAGAGCACTTTCTCTCCTGAATACCCTGAACAGCTGGGAACACATTCCCCTACTCTCTACTCCCTTGGCAGAAGGACAGGGGAGAAGCAAGAGTTCTCCACTGTGGGAAATGCCTGAGCCCCAGCCACAGAGTGGGTCTCAGTCTCAGTGTAGGGATTTTGCTCTTGTAGCTGCCAGGCTATTGATAAAAGCTTGCCATATACTTCCCGAGGCATGCCTCCACTAATATACCCAGGGTGCTATTCCTCTAACTTTTCTCTTACGTAAGAGCACATAAAAGTCTTTTATTAATAAAAAATAGTTGTCTTCTTTGATATTATACAATTATGCTTATTTTTGTTTGTTTTTGTTTTGTTAAGGTTGTCTTTATTTCCTCACATCTTTATAAATGTTGATCTTTCCACGCAGGCCGTCACCGATGGGTTATATATACTACTGAAATGAATGGCAAAAACACATTTTGGGATGTGGATGGAAGCATGGTGCCCCCTGAATGGTAAACTAAGTCAACATTTTATTTTATTTGGCTTGGCAGTATTTGTTTCATTACACAAATATTTGTTGAATATCTATTTATAAAACAGTGGTATTCTGAAAACATCTGTCCCAGGTATGGTGACTGTGTAATAAAGAGCCCTAAAGCTTTGTGTCTTAAAACAACAAGTATTTATCTCTCATAGTTTTTATGGGTCAGGAGTTCAGGCAAGACACAGTCAGCATAGCTTATCTCTGCTCCACAGTGTCAGGTAGAAGACTCAAAGGCTGGATGCCAGAATCATCTGAAGACTTGTTCATTCAGTATCTGGCAGTTGGTGCTGGCTGTCAGCTAGGGGCATAGCTGGAGCATTGGGTTGGAACACCCTCAGGTAGCCTGGGCTTCCTCAGGCAGGTGCTCTAGAGAGAACACTTGGCAAAAGCCCTGTTGCCTTAACTGACTTAGTCTTGGAAATCATCCAGTATCATTTCTGCATTCCGTTGGTTGAGGCAATTAGAAAACTGTGCCCAGGCTTAATGAAGGAGAACAAAGACCCTACCTCTTAACAGAGGCATGTCAACATCACATTATATGTTGGCATATATAATGGTGTGCCTGTCTTTGGGAAAAAACAGTATGCCACATTATCACCTGCTGTGAGTAAAGGAAAAAGTATAAAGAATTCTGACTCTGAATATTTGGCAATTTGACTTTAAGCAAGTTCCTTAATCTTTCTGGGGCTTAGTTTTCTCATCTGTAAAATGAGAGCCCTCAAATTCCTTAGGTCTCTAAAAACTAATTTTATAATATACCAAAAGATTTTATTTATTCATTTGAGAGAGAGCAAGAGAGCACAAGCAAGGGGAGTGGCAGAGGGAGGGGAGCCTGATGGGGGGCTCGATCCCAGGACCCCGGGATCACAACCTGAGCTATGCTACCCAGGCACCCCTATAATATACCTATTTTGACATTGAATTCTAAATGCTCTTACTTGAATTATCAAATTTTATATAAAATATTTCAAAGCAAAGTACTCCTATCTATTTCATAGATTGCTAAAATAATGCCATTTGTTTGATACACAGTTATTAAACTCTGGATAATCTGTTACAGTCAGTCTAGAAAATTTCACCAAAAACTAGAAATAAGGTATGTTAGGTAACTGTGATGTTTTGTTTTATTTGAACTTGAGCATCAGAAACAGTTTCGGGCTCTATTGAGTAGAAACTGGAATGATCTCAGAGTATTCACTTCTATTCTGAAGACTGAATTAGAAATCCAGGCATGTAACATGAGTGAGTGAAGTACAATGTGAGACAATAGGGAGTAGTGGGGACTCTAGACTGAAAAGCACACACTGCGTCAAAGAGGACAGCAGTGCTATTCATCACATCTAGTTCCATCAGCTGAGAATTCAGCCAGTGGTTTCTAGATAGAAAGTGGAAATGTGTATTTCATTGGGAGGTTTCTTGTTTTGTTGTTGTTGTTGTTTTTTAAGATTTTTTATTTTGCACGAGAGAGAGCGCACACGCCCACCAATGAGCATGAGCAGGGGAAGGGGCAGAAGGAGAGGGAGAAGCAGACTCCCCGCTGAGCAGGGAGCTTGATGCGGGACTCGATCCCAGAACCCTGGGATCATGACCTGAGCTGAAGGCAGACGCCTAACCAACTAAGCCACCCAGGCGCCCAAACTTCTTGTTTTTTAAATGTTAATTTAAAATATTTGTCAGCTTAAATACAGCAGTATCCAATAGAACTTTTTCTGATGATAGAAATGTTCTATGTCTGTGCTGTGTTCTAAGGTAGCCCAGGGCACTGTGAAATGTGACTAATGTGACTAAGGAAGTGAATTTTTTATTTTATTTTATTTAAATAGGCTACTTGATTGGACAGAATGGAAATTGTGAACTAAGCAGAACACATTTGTCAGATTTCACCTACAATCAGTTTTCAACCTCTCGTGTGCTATTTGCACTAATTAGGAGCGTTGACCCTTGTCAGTGATGTTGTTTGAAGAACATGATATAGGCATACCTAGTTTCATTATGCTTTGCTTTATTGTGCTGTCCATATCAGATAATAAGTTTTTTACACATTGAAGGTTTGTGGCAACCCTGCCTTGAGCAAGTCTGTTGGTGCCATTTTTCTAACACCATTTGCTCACTTTATGTCTCTGTTTGGTAATTCTTGGCAGTATTTCATTTTATTTTTATTGGGGTGGCAGTGGGGGTGGAGGGAGAGGGAGAGAGAGAATCTTAAGCAGCCTCCACACCCAGCATTGAGCCTGACACAGGGCTTGATCTCACAACCCTGAGATCATGACCTGAGCCAAAATCAAGGGTTGGATGCTTAACTGACTGAGCCACCCACACACCCCAATTCTCACAAGATTCAAGTTTTTTCATTGTTACTATATTTGTTATGGTGACCCATAATCAAGTGATCTTTGATATTACTATTGTGATCGTTTTGTGGTGCCATGCACTGCACCCATATAAGACGGTAAACTTAATAAATGTTGCGTATGTTCTGACTGCTCCACCAACTGGCCACTCCCCTGTCTTCCTGTCCTCAGGCCTCCCTATTCCGTGAGACACAATATTGAAATTAAGCCAATTAATAACCCACCAAAGGCCTCTGAGTGTTCAAGTGAAAGGAAGAGTTGCACGTCTATCACTTTAAATCAGGAGCTGAAAATGATAAAGCTTGGTGAGGAAGGCATGTCGAAAGCCAAGATAAGCTGAAAGCTAGGCCTCTTGCATCAGTTAGCTAGGCTGTGAATACAAAGGAAAAGTTCTTTTCTTTTTTTTTTTTTTTTTAAGATTTTATCCATCCATTAGAGAGAGAGAGCACAAGCAGTGGGAACGGCAGGCAGAGGGAGAAGGAGGAAAGCAGACTTCCTGCTGAGCAAGGAGTCCGATGCAGGGCTGGATCCCAGGACCGTGGGATCATGACCTGAGCTGAAGGCAGACGCTTAACCGACTGAGCCACCCAGGTGCCCCGCAAAGGAAAAGTTCTTGAAGGAAATTAAAAGTGCTACTCCAGTGAACACAAGAATTTTAAGAAAGTGAAATAGCCTTATTGCTGATATGGAGAAAGTTTTAGTGTTCTGGAACCACAACATTGCCTAAGCCAGAGCTTAAACCAGAGCAAAGCCCTAACTCTCTCCAGTTCTATGAAGGCTGAGAGAGGTGAGGAAGCTGCCCAAGAAAAGTGAAGCTAGCAGAGTTTGGTTCATGAAATTTAAGTAAAGAAACCATCTCCATAACATAAAAGTGCAAAGTGAAGCAGCAAGTTCTCCAGAAGATCTAGCTAAGGTAATTAGTGAAGGTGGCTACACTAAACAACAGATTTTCAGTGTACACGGAACAGCCTTCTATTGGGAGAAGATGTCATTGAGGACTTTCATAGCTAGAGAGAAGTTAATGCCTGGCTTTGAAGCTTCAAAGGATGGGCTGGCTCTTTTATTAGGGGCTAATGCAGCTGGTGATTTTCAGCTGAAGCCTGTATTTATTCACTGTTCAGAAAATCCCATGGCCCTTAAGAATTAAGATAAATCTACCTGTGCTCTATCAGTAGAAGAACAAAGCCTGGATGACAGCACATATGTTTGCAACATGGTTTACTAAATATTTTAAGCCCACTTTTGAGACCTACCGCTCAGAAAAAAAGATTCCTTTCAAAATATTGCTGCTTACTGACAATGTACCTGGTCACCCAGGAGGTCTGGTGGAGATGGACAATGAGATTCATGTTGTTTCATGCCTGCTAACACAGCATCTATTCTCTAGCCCACAGATCAAGGAGTGATTTTGATTTTCAGGTTTCTTTTAAGAAATACATTGCATAAGGCTAGAGCTGCCATAGGTAGTGATTCCTCTGATGGATCTGGGCAAAGTAGATTGAAAACCTTCTAAGGGGCGCCTAGGGTGGCTCAGTCATTAAGAGTCTGCCTTCGGCTCAGCTCGTGATCCCAGCGTCCTGGGATTGAGCCCCGCATCAGGCTCCCTGCTCGGCGGGAAGCCTGCTTCTCCCTCTCCCACTCCCCCTGCTTGTGTTCCCTCTCTCGCTGTGTCTCTCTTTGTCAAATAAATAAAATCTTTAAAGAGAAAAAAGAAAACCTCGAAAGGATTCACCATTCTAGATGCCATTAAAAACATTTGTTTTTTCATGGGAAGAGTTCAAAATATCAACAGGAGTTTGGAAGAAGTTGATTCCAACTTATTGATCATGGATGGTTTTGAGGGTTCAAGACTTGAGTGGATAAAGTAACTATGGACGTAAATGTAGAAATAGCAACAGAACTAGAATTAGAAGCTGAACCTAAAGATGTGACTGAATTACTGCAATCTCATGATTAAACTTGAACAGATGAGTTCCTTTTTTCTCTTTTTCCAGATGAATTATTTATAAGTTTTAAAATCAATTTATTAAGGCATAAATTACAAACAATAAATGAACTAATTTCAAATGTGCCTTTAATGACTTCTGACAATAAACATTCCTGTGTAATCACTGCCCAAATGAAGATACAGGATATTTCTATCATCCCAAACACTTCTTCTTATGCCTCTTTCCTCCTGTGCTTCTTATGGATGAACAAATAAAGTAGTTTCTTGATAAGGAATTTACTCCTGGTGGAGATGCTGTGAAGATCGTTGAAATGACAACAAAGGATTTAGAATATCACATAAACTTAGTTGATAAAGCGGTGGCAGGTTTGAGAGGATTGACTCCACAATTTTGAAAGAAGTTTTACTCTGGGTAAGTGCTGTCAAACAGCATTGCATGTTACAGAGAAATTGTTCATGAAAAGAAGAGTCAATCAGTGTGACAGACTTCATTGCAATTTTAAGAAATTGTCACAGCCACCCTACCACCCTGGTCATTCAGCAGCCGTCAACCTCAAGGCAAGACCCTCCACAGCAAAAAGATTAAAACTCCCTAAAAGCTTAAAAAAAAAAAAAAAAAAAAACCCTCCCTAAAAGCTCAGATGATGGTTAGTATTTTTAGCAATAAAGTATTTTTAAATCAAGGCATGTTGGTTTTTTTTTTTTTTAGACATATTGCTATTGCACACGTAAAAGACTATAGTGTAGTATAAACATAACTTGCATGTACTGGAAAGCCAAAAAAACTCATTTGACTTGCTTTATTGCAATATTTGCTTTATTGTGTTAGTCTGGAACCAAACCTGCGATTTCTCCGAGGTATGCCTGTATTGGATTATGTCTTTATAATAAAACTCAGAGGCTCTTAACATGAGAAAGCAGCAGTGATGTTACATTTGAGGCTGCATTTTGTGCTCTTTTTATGTGTTTTTTAAGATTATTTATTTAGGGATGCCTCGGTGGCTCAGTCGGTTAAGTGTCTGCCTTCGGCTTAGGTCTTGATCCCAGGGTTCTGGGATTGAGTCCCTCATCAGGCTCCTTGCTCAGCAGGGAGACTACTTCTCCCTCTGCTGCTTCCCCTGCTTGTGCTCTCTCTCTCTGTTACAAGTAAATAAATAAAATCTTTAAAATATATATATATACTCTCCCTGGATTGGAAGCAAATAAAAAAAAAGATTTATTTATTTTAGAGAGAGAGAGAAAAAAACAAACATGCACACATGAGTGGGGGGGAGGGGCAGAGGGAGAAGGAGAGAGGCTCAAGCAGACTCCATGCTGAGTGTGGAGCTCATTGTGGGGCTCTGTACCATGACTGAGATCATGACCTGAGCCAAAGTTAAGAGTCGGACACTTAACCAAGCGAGCCACCCAGGCACCCCTGTGCTCTTTTTAATGGGCAGTAATAGCCTATGGTTCTTTTAAGGTCTGAGGAACTGTGATTTTAGGTTAAGAGCTATCTCCTTTCTCTCAGGGGACATTTTATATGTCAGAGGCACTATTGGAGTCCCAGGTCTCAAAGTGGAATTTGGTTTTAGGAGGTAAGGTGTCCTAGTTATTTGTTTATTAGTTGATTGTTTTGGGGGCGGGGTTAGTCCTGGGAGGATGCAGAAGGCCTGTGGGCTGTCTTGTTCAGATCTCAGATGGATTGAAATCTGTCTCCTTCAAAGCACTCATCTTTACATCAGTGCTCATGGTCTGTATTTTGGGAGACTGTGCGGTGGGGGCAAGGGGGAACTGATTTAAATTATGTGATGAAACACATTTAAAATGATAAAGTAGTAAAAAATATGAAAAGATAAAAGTACTAAAATCAGCCAAGCAAGTTCTTTTATATGATCTGAGATCACACGAAAAAGGAGGTTCAAAGCTGTAGAAAAAACATCACTCCAGCAGGAGCCTGAGGGCAGTTGAGGATATAAAGCTGAATCTCTTTGTGGAGAGGATCCTCCTAAGGGCTGAGTATCTTTGATGACCCTTGTTTGTAAGGGAAGCTTAAAGTCTTATGATGTAGGGAGAAGTACGGTTGGACAAGTTTAGCTGTTTGTTTCTCAGACCCCCTTTTGCTGAGTGTAATACACTGTGGAATTCTAAATTTGTGGATTCTTACCTTTGATCCATGAAAAAATTTGAAGTTGGGTTGATCATCTTTAATTAGAGTCTGGTATTATCTTACATTTAAATTAGTGAATAACACAATTTATCATCGTTACTCATTCAAATAACTATTTATTGCATGCCTACCAGGTGCCAAGAACTGTTGTAGGCACTGGGAATACGACAGTAATACAACAAAGTTCTTGCTCTCATTGCGGGGAAGGCAGAAAAACAAATGTGTTCTCTGTTTTAGGCAATGATAAATGCAAGGAAGATAACATGAAGCTGGCATTCATAAATAGATAAAGAGTAATGGGAAGGTCCGGTGGCTGTTTTATTTGGAGGTTAGGGAAGACGTCTTTGAGGAACTAACATTTGAAGAGGGGAGGGAGCAAGCCAGAGAAAGGGGGGGAAGAGGTCCAGGCAGTAGGAGCCACAGGGCAAAAGCCTGTGTGTTGAGATTTATTTGCTTGTATTCAAAGAGCAGCAATATGGCCAGTTTGGCTGGAGTGGAATGAGTGAAAGGAAGATTTTAGGTAATGAAGTAGGAGAAATAGCTAGAGCCTAGATCATGTAGATGTGGTGAGCCATGGTTTTTTGGCCTTTTTTCTAAGTTTCTTTGAAAGTCACTGGAAGGTAAAGTAGGATGTGATCTGTTTTACAATTTTTTAAAATTGGGAACAGTCCTAAACTTTCTGAGAAGTTACAAGTATCTGAATCATTTCAAAGTAGGTTGCCAAAGGGATGACCTGAATACTCAAGTGTGTGATTCCTACAAACAAGGATATTCTGTGTAACCACAGTTTACCCATCAAAGGCAGAAAATTAACAGTGGTATACCACTACGGTCTAATCTTCAGACCCCATTCCATTTTCATCACTTTGCCAACAAGGTCTTTTATAGCCAGAGGATATAATTGTGCATTTCATATGGATCTCATTTCTCTCTAGTCTCACTCTAGATTTGTTCCTTAGCTTTTCCTTGATTTTCATGATCTTTGTGCTTTTGAAGATTATAGGCCGGATATGTTGTAGAAAGTCCTTCGGTGTGGGTCCGTCAGTCTAGTCTCATGACTAAATTCAGGCTTTGTGTCCTGAGCAGGACTATCACAGAAGCCGTATCATGTTCTTGTTGCATTCTATTATGTGGCACCCTATTTTGATTTGTCCCATTAGTGATAAGTTCTCTCACTTGAATAATTCAGGGTAGTTTTTCCTTTCTAAAGTTTTGGTGGCTCTGCCAGGTTTTTCCTTTCTGAAGTTTTCCCTTTGCAATTAATTAGCATTTTGTGTACATGTACTTTGAAGTTATATGAGTTATATATATTACTCATCAAACTTAACAGTCTGCTCATTTATTTATGTCATTATGAACTCCGCTTTTAATAATGGGTTATAATTCATTACTATACTTGTTTTATTTATTTATTTACCCACTCCACCTATTTTGCTTATCACCCTGTCTCCCTCTCCTCTGGCAACCATCAATTTGGTTTGTTTTCTGTATTTATGGGTCTGTTTCTGCTTTTTATTTTTTTGTTTTGTTTTTTATATGTTTTGTATGTTTGTTATACGTGAAATCACATGGTATTTGTTGTCTCAGTCTGACTGACTTTGCTTAGCACAATACCCTCTAGTCCATCCATGTTGTCACAGATGGTAAGATCACATTCTTTTTTATGGCTACTACTCCACTGTATATGTATACCACATCTTCTTTATCCATTCATCTATGGGTAGGCACTTAAGTTGCTTCCATGTCTTGTCTATTTTAAATAATGCTACAATTAACATAGGGGTGCATTTATTTTTTTGAATTAGTGTTTTCATTTTCTTTGGGTAAATACCCAGTAGTGGAATTACTGGATCATATGGTAATTCTATTTTTAATTTTTTGAGGAACCTCCATACTGTTTTTCGCTGTAGTTGCACCAATTTCATTCCCACCAACAGTGCACAAGCATTCCTTTTTCTCCACATCCTCACCAACACTTGTTATTTCTCATCTTTTTGTTGCTATTCTGACAGCTATAAGGTGATATCTCATTGTGGTTTTGATTTGCATTTCCCTGATGATTAGTGATGTTGGGCATCTTTTCATGTATTTGTTTACCATCTCTATGTCTTTGGAAAAATATCAGTTCAGGTCCTCTGCCCATTTTTTTTTTAAAGACTTATTTATTTGTGAGAAAGAGAGAGATCACAATCCGGGGGGAGGGGCAGGGGGAGAAGCAGACCCCCCGATGAGCAGGGAGCCTGACGCGGGGCTCATGACCTGAGCTGAAGGCAGACGCTTTACCGACTGAGCCACCTAGGCGCCCTCTCTGCCCCCCTTTTTTTTTTTTTTAAAGATTTTATTTATTTGAGAGAAAGAGAGCATGAGCAGGGGAAGAGGGAGAAGCAGACTCCCTGCCAAACCGGGAGCCCAACATGGGGCTCAATCCCAGGACTCTGAGATAGGTCCTAAGCCAAAGGCAGTCACTTAACTGACTGAGCCACCCAGGTGCCCCTGCCCATTTTAAAATCAGATCATTTGGGGTCTTTCGGTGTTGAGCTCTATAATAAATTTTTTATATATTTTGGATATTAATCCCTTATTGGATATATCATTTGCAAATATATTCTCCCATTCTCTAGGTTGCCTTTTTGTTTTCTTGATGGTTTCATTTGCTGTGCAAAAGCTTTTCATTTTGGTGTAGTCCCAGTAGTTTAGTTTTGCTTTTGTTTCGCTTGTCTGAAGGGACATGTCCATAAATATGTTGCTAAGGGCGATGTCCAAGAGATTACTGCCTATGATTTACATTTTTAAAGCAGCTCTGTCATTGCTGTGAAGAATGAGGAAAGGGGCAGTATGGAAACAGACTAATCACTTAGGAAGCTGTTGTATGTAGTTGTCTGGGCAGGAGATGTTGGAGGCTGGACTAAGGTGCTAGTAATGTAGGTTGTGAGTTTTTGGGGTATTAGTTATCCATTACTATATAACAGATTATCCCAAATTTAGCTTAAAACAATAAACAGTATCTCACAATTTCTGTGGGTAAGGAATTGAGTGCAACTTAGCTAGATGCCTCTGGTTTAGGACCTTTCAGACTACACTCAAGATACCATTTGGGGCTGCAGTCACCTCACGGTTTGATTTGGGAAAGATCCATGGCCAAATTCATTCACAGGCTGTAGGCAGACCTCCAAGATTTGCTTCTGCGATCACTCCTGTGGGCCCCTCCACAAGGCCATCTCTGGATATGGCTTCCTGAGAGCAAGTAAAGAGATCACCTGAGATGGAAGCCACAGCCTTCTGTGTGTGAGTAGTTTTCTTTTCTTTTCGATTTATTTATTTTAGAGAGAGCAGAGGGAGGGGCAGAGGAAGAGGGAGAGAATCCTCAAGCAGACTCCCTACTGAACGCAGAGCCCCATGCAGAACTTGATCCCAGGACCCTGAGGTCATGACCTGAGCTGAAACCAAGAACTAGATGCTCAACTGACTGAGCTACCCAGGTGCTCCTCTCTCTTTTTTTTTTTTTTTAATTGAAGTGTAGTTAACACAGTATACATTAGGCCATAGCCTTTCTAAAACCTAATCTCAGAAGTGACATTCTACACTTAACTTGTATTTGAGTTATTAGAAGTGAGTCAGTAAATGCAGCTTGTACTCATGGAGAGAGGATGAAAGGGGAAAAAAAACTTCAGTCTTTTCCTTCCTTAGTAAGGTAAAATCCCGTTCTTCCCTACTGTGTGTTTCTCTTGTGAGTCTTCTTTACTAGTTGCACAAAACTCTTCACTTCTGACACTTCTGGTCACCAAATGTGTAGAGATTTTTACCCCACAGCAAGTAAGTCTCTGACACCAGCTGGGTGTCCTACGGTTTAACCCATTTTTGACGCTGTCGACCCTGGAGGTAGGTAGCTAGCATCAGATCCCACAGGTAAGGTTCACTTCGCACAAGACTGCGTTCCTCTGCCTCTTGTTCAGATGCCCCTCACCAGCCCTGGTTATCACCTGTGCATCTGACCAGTCAGCTATAGCTCGGTCAGGAAGTTAGGGGGTGAGGCCGAAAATCCCAAGCTTTTGATCATGGCTTGGTCGTTTTGGTGACAAACCTCATCCAGGACCATCCAGGAGTCTACCCAGAGTCACCTTGTTAGAGCAAGAGACGCTCTTACTGCTCTTACTACTTAGGAATTTATAGGGTTTTACGAGCTCTGTGTCAGGATCAGAGTCAAAGACAAATATTAAAACTGTAGGTGCTCCTAGTGTTACCACTAGGAAATTATGAGAGTTTTAGGAGCTTTGTGCCAGGAGCTGGGTGCAGAGACCAGTATATACATTTTCTATTATCTCACAGAGGTTACACAAGGAGGTGCATACCAAGAGTCTATGATCATGGAAGCCATCTTAGAGGCTGCCTACCACAGGGATAGATTTTGAAGTAAGACAGGATTTGCTGATGGATTAAATTTTGAAAGAGAAGAGAGTCAAGGGTAACTTCAAAATTTTTGACCTGAACTACTGTTGGTATATTTATTGAGATGAGGAAGACAGGGTAGGATGGGGAAAGCAGAACTGGAAGAGATAATCAAGAATTCTACTTTGTCTGTGTAGGTATGAGGTGCCTGTTAGACAACCAACTAGGGATGTTGGGTAGACAGATAAACACTGGTCTTTAGGTCAAGATGGAATGTTTATGATGGAGATAGGACTTCATTGTAATTTTACCTAGTGTACTATACAATTCAACTTCGTGAATTGTGGATAAAGGATTAAGTGAATCTGATCTTTGGTTAAATGCCTAGCTTTGTTACCCTAGAAACCAGCTTAGATTGTATCAACTACAGTTGTCCCTTCTTATCCACGGTTTTGCTTTCCATGGTTTCAGTCACCCTGGTCAACCATGGTTTGGAAGCACATGATCCTCCTGATGTGCAGTCAGAAGGTTGATAGTAGCCCAACACTGCATCACAGTGCCTGTGTCATTCATCTCATCATGTAGGCATTTTATCATCTCACCTCATTGAGAACAGTACAATAGTATTTCGAGAGACAGGGGGCAGGGGGACTACAGTCACACAACTTATTATAACATATTCTAATTGTTCTATATTACTATTAGTTATTGTTAGTCTCTTACCATGCCTAATTTATAAATTAACCTTTATCACAGGCATGTATGTATAGGAAAAAACATAGTATATGTAAGGTTTAATACTATCTACAGTTTCAGCCATGCACTGGGGGTCTTAAAACTGCAGATGAGCGGGAACTACTGTATGTTGCTAATACAATTGATCCTTGATTGGTAAATTGCATCTGATGAGAGGAATTAGAAATGCCTGGTGAGTTAGCTATGTTTGGGCTTCCCTGAGACTGCTGCTCTCAGCACTGGTATGTCCTTTGTGAGAATGGGAATCCAGAAGCTGTGCTGTGGAGTTGTCACTGGAGATGTTAGCTTTTGTGGAGCATGAAGCCTTTACGTCAGGGTAGCTCCTGCACCTAATACGGCTCTCATCTTCTTTGAGCCTGTGCTTTGTCACCTAGGGAGCCAAAAAAATAAGAAGAAGAATCGGTCCTGGATGGCTGGGTGAGCAGCTGCCGCCTTCGAGAACTACTGCGAAGTCTCCCAGTGAGAGGGACGCCGGATGTTGCCCAGCTGGCAAGCTGTGCTCTGTCCTCTTGTCTCTCTGAGTCGCCCGGTGCCAGGGATGCCCTGTGCTAGTGTATGAATCCGTTCAGTAGCTGCATAATCTCACCTAGAGAAGGATTCCCTTCTGAAGTGTCAAGTGTTGGGACGCCTGGTGGCTCCGTGGGTTAAATGTCCAACTCTCGATTTCAGCTCGGGTCATGATCTCAGGGCTGTGAGACTGAGCTCCACATCGGGCTCCATGCTGGGCGTGGAGCCTGCGATTCTCTTTGTCTCTCCCTCTCCCCACCCCTCTCTCACTCTTAAAAAAAGTGTCAAGTGTTTTTCATAGAATCAGGGAATTTCTTTAATAAACTTCTGTAGTTCACATAACGTTCCCTAATCTTGTGGGAACATTAGAAATCTTCTGAGGGGGGGAAAAAGAGAAATCTTGTGGGAAAATGAGTTCATTTCATTTATCTCATTGCAAGGCCTTCATTTCTTTGACTGTCAGAAGCCAGGAAGGCTGCTAGGGCTACCAGTAGATACAAGGGGTGTGTGCTGGTGCGAATGTCCGAGTGGGCAGTAGAGCTACATGCACCCTGAAAATAAAAAACAGTGCCTAGAACCTAGCACAGTACTCAGCTTACAAATCACTTCTTCAAAAAATCTTTATTAATAAAGTGTCAGGCACTGATGGATTTATACATTCACAGTGATAAGCAAAATATATGATCCTTGCTATCTTGGAGTTTATAGTAACTCAATGAATACTAGCTGGTAGACTAATACTGTACTCTAACTTAGTGTCTGTTATCTTCCTTTTTATAGTACTTTCATTCTCTTAGCGAAGTTCTATTCTCTTATAGAATCAGCAGTGAGATTTTAATTTCTTTTTCAGTTTATATTAGCTTAACTTGACTGAACAGAATACTCAAAGTATTTCAGTAGATTACAAATACTGTTTTATACCACTTCTGATTGTCCTTAATTTTATCTTTGTTTTAAATGAGCTAATTGCTGCCATCTACATAGTAATGCATAAAAGTCTTTATTTTCATTTTTATGGAAGTTAGCTTTTGCATAGAATTAGTGACCAATAAACCAAGTAAGTAACTAGTATCTACATGAAATTTGACAAGACAAAAGGTTGAGAGTAAATTGGTGGAAAGTTTGGGCTCTTTTATGCATAATAATATAAAATTACTGTTTCTACTTATATCAGGAGAAACAAAGATGCTTTTTTGTGGTTTGATGTGTTATACCCTGAAATCCTTTAAATCAAGTTAAAACCAACAAATAGGGCTTGCCTAGATTTTGCTCTACCGTGTATATACTTTTTTCCCACTTGGTGGCACCTTATGTTCATTTCTACACTAAGTAACGTCTTTTCTCCCTCAGTATAGTACAGCCAGTATCTCCTTGTATGTTGTTTTTCTTACTAAGATTAATGGTTAAATTACTGAACTAATACATAAATCCATTCTTTTAAAAATAATAGCATATGTTGAAAATCTCCCTTTTTTAACAGAAAATAATTTTGGTGTTGAAGATTTTTTCCAGGGCCGTGGTGAAATTAAATGTTTTGCTCTTGTGAGAATTCCTTTTCCTTGTGGTCAGCTTTTTTTCAGTTAGCATCTGATGTTGTAGATGCCTTTGTAGAAAAGCAGGTTGCGAGTTGGGATTGCTCGGGGGTGGTAGGAATCAAGGATGCTTCAGAGGTTTTGAGCTTGAGAGGTTGGGTAGATGGTAGTACCATTCATTGAGATGGGAATACTGGGAGAAGGGTAGGATGGGGAGTGGAGGATTGCAATCGGAAGCCTTTTTTGGATGTAGTAGGAAGTTGAGATACCTGTCAGAGAGTAAATATGTCAAGTGAACAGCCAGTATATAAATCTGGAGTTTAGGACAGAGGTCAAGCTAGCAAAGACGAATGAGAAGTAGCTAGCAACGTAGGAAGGTGAGAGAATAGCATTTCAACAAAACAGGCTAGCCGTATCGATTGTTGCTGAGAGATTACATAGGATAAGGATAGAGAAGTGTCATTTGACTTGGCAATATGAACTTCATTGAATCTAAATGGAATTTGTTCTTAAGATTATGAGAGATCATGGGGCACCTGGGTGGGTCAGTTGGTTGAGCGTCTGACTCTTAATTTTGGCTCAGGTCATGGTCTCAGGGTGTGGGATGGAGCCCCTGGCTCCACACAAGTCTGCTTGAGGATTATCTCCCTCTCCATCTGCCCCTCCCACTGCCTGCATGCGCCTCTCTCTCTCTCTCTCTCTCTCTCGTCTCGCAAATTAATTAATTAATTTTTAAAAAAGGATGTGAGAGATCAGGGACGCCTGATCTGGGTTGCTCAGTTGGTTGAGCGTCTGACTCTTGATCTCCACTTGGGTCTTGATCTTAGGGTTGTGGGTTCAAGCCCCGTGTTGGGCTCCACACTGGGCATGGAACCTACTTAAAAAAATGTGAGAGGGACGCCTGGGTGGCTCAGTCAGTTAAACGTCTACCTTCGGCTCAGGTCATGATCCCAGGAGCCCCATACTGGGCTCCCTGCTCAACGGGGAGTCTGCTTCTCCCTCTGCCTTTGCTGTTCCCCCTGCTTGTGCTCTCTCCCTCTCTCTCTCTCAAATAAATAAATTTTAAAAAAATCTTATAAAAAAATGTGAGAGATCAGAAAAGTTGAAAGAATCTGGCAGGGAGCAGGGATAATCTATAAAGCCCCCTAAGAGATAACCGCTGTCAACATTTGGCTTATTTCCTTTAGTCCTTTTAAATAATTTTTTATGTAGTAGTTCATAATCATACAAGGTTTTTTTTTTTTACCTCTTAGTATTATAAGCAATTTTCCATGTTATTAAAACAGTACAATCACTGTTCATTTTTTTCTAATTATAAAAATGTACAATTGTTATAGAAAACCTGGAAAATTCAGAAATATATGAGGTAGAAACAAAAATTCTAATTCCTTGGGCTCTTATGTGGCTTAGTTGGTTAAGCGTCTGCCTTCAACTCAGGTCATGATCCCAGGATCATGGGATTGACATTGGGCTCCCTCCTTAGCGGGGAGTCTGCTTCTTTTCCCTCCACCCTTCCCCCCCTGCTCGTGCTCTCTCTCTCTCTCTCAAATAAATGAATAAAATCTTAAAAAAAAAAAAAAAAAACTAATTCCTTGGCCCAGAAACAAGCACTGTAAATATTTCATTCATTCATTGAATGAATACTTGAGGGTCTACTTTTGAATAGGGAAGGAATATTTTGAGAGGATCACAGTGTGGAGAACAGATTGTAATTTATTAATCATACCCTCTTTAGAAGAAGATTTGTGATTATAAATAACTATACATAGATCTGTGTATGTTATATATATCTTTATTACATATAATATTTTGTTTGATATCCCCCTCTTCTCAATAAGTCACAGACTTTCCCCCATTTCACTAAATATTCTACTTGTCAGTTTGAGGTTTTTAGTGTCTGAGAGGCTTTTGGTGTATAAAGGATTAATGGAAATTTGGGTTTAATATTAATATGCTGTTTAGTACAGCTGCAATTTTTATATCACAATTCTTTTTTACTTTTTGTTTTAGTTCCAGTTGGTTAACATGCAGTGTTATATTAGTTTCAGGTGTATAATATAGTGCTTCAACACTGCATACATCACCTGGTGCTCATCACAAGTGCACGCCTTAATCCCCATCACCTGTTGTGCCCATCCCCCCCACACCTCCCTCTGGGGGAGAACAATCATCAGATTGTTCTCTATTAAGAGTTAACAGCTGCAGGAACCAGGCTCAGTCGGTTAAATGTCTGCCTTTGGATCAGATCATGATCCCAGAGTCCTGGGATCGAGTCCTGCATCGGGCTTCTTCCTCAGCAGGGAGATTGCTTCCCCTCTGCCTGCTTCTCCCCCTGTTTGTGTGTGTGCTCTCTCTCTCTCCCTCGCTAACAAATACATAAATAAAATCTAAAAGAATTACAGCTGCAATTTTTAAAACCTAGTTGTTCTTAAGCCTTGAGGTCCAGTTTATAAATAGGATAACAAGATTAGTAGATTGAACATTTTTGCATAAAAATAAAGAATAACTATTTTCTCTTGTTTAATGAATGTCTGATAAATTCTAATGGAAAGGATTAAAATCTCCTGAACAATTGTCTCCATTTGCAAGTTTAGTTAATTACATTCCTTTCAACATTTTAGGTCACATTTATAAATGTAGTATTTTTTTTTCAATATCTTCAAATGTCCAATGTAGATAGATGAACAGACCTATCAAGCAGAATGTTTCTAAGCTCTTGGATGACTCATGTTTAGCCAAGCCAGAAACTTAAGGGTCATCCTCACAAGTCTTCGTGATGTCCGGTCTATCAGCAGGTTCTTTGTGCTTAATTTCCGAGTAGGTCCCACATCTGATCATGACCTCTATCACTATTACTGTGGTCCAAGTCACAGTTCTCTTTCCTGAAACAACTTCTTTTTTTTTTTTTAACTATTTGTTTGTTTGTTTGTATATTGAGAGAGAGAATATATACCCTGAGATCATGACCTGAGCCAAAACCTTATCCTTTAATCTTGTTTGCAGAGTTTTAAGACAGACATTTCAGTTTCTGTGTAATAGAATTACACCTTTTTTTTTTCTTTATGGCTCTTTGCTTTTAATGTTAATCTTAGAAATGGTGCTTCACATTTTATAAATATCACTATATCTTATGAATATATTCACTCACATTTTATCTGAGCATTATTAATCTGTCTGGAATCTATTTTGATATATGGTTTAGGAAATCTAACTGTTTTTTTCCCCAACAAAATTAATCATCCTAGCATAATTTGTTGAGAAATATTTAGTTTCTGCAATAATTTGATATGCCAGGCTTATCTTATATATACTTTAGTCTGTTTGGGGAATTTTTTTCTAGTATTATTGTACTTTTTTTTTTTTAACTAGTTTTTATACCAGTCTCATGTTTGGGACTTTAAGGTCTGGTAATGTCAGCCTTTCCTGATTGTTGTGAGTTTTCAAAATTTTCTTGGGTAGACTTTCAGCTGATCCTTAGAATTATAATTGTCAAACCCTGTTAGGACTTTGATTCATGTTGCATTTAATTAAAAATAACAGTTACTGAGCCAGCGAGATTTGAATTGTCTTTTTTTGTTGTTGTTGTTTTAATCAGAGAGAGAGAACACAAGCAGGGGGAGCAGCAGGCAGAGGGAGAAGCAGGCTCCCCGATGAGCAAGGAGCCCGATGTGGAACTCGATCCCAGGACCTTAGTATCATGACCTGAGCTGAAGGCAGCCGTCCAACCCCAACCGACTGAGCCACCCAGGCGTCCCTGAGTTGATTGTCTTGTAATGAACTCTTTTTTAAAGATTTTATTTATTTATTTGACAGAGAGAGACACAGCTAGAGAGGGAACACAAGCAGGGGGAGTGGGAGAGGGAGAAGCAGGCTTCCCGCGGAGCAGGGAGCCCGATGCGGGGTCTGATCCCAGGACCTCGGGACCACGACCCGAGCGGAAGGCAGATGCCCAATGACTGAGCCACCCAGGCGCCCCTATAATTTAAGTTTCTTGACCAAAAGGTTCTTTTCATTCATTGGGAAATTGTGTCCAAGCCTTAGCTTTGTAGCATATGTGCTGTGGTATCTTGGGAAAGTCATTTCAATTCTGTTTGCTCAGTTTTAAAATAGGAAGTACCTACGCTAGTATTAAATAAGTGACTGAATGTTGTGTGTGAGTATGTTTCATAAACTAAAGTGGGAAAGAGTAATCATTTTAGTGTGGTGTATATTTTTACCTCAAAAAACAATCACATTTTTCTTTAGTCTTTCATATACTTTTTAAAAATAATTTTTATTTATTTTTTAAGTAACCTCTCTACCCAACATGGGGCTTGAGCTGACAACCCCGAGATAAAGAGTTGTATGCTCCACGACTAAGTCAGCCACATGCCCCTCATATCCATTTTTTGAAAAACTGAAAAAAAAATCTTTGGAATTTCTATGCCTAGTGATGTTAAGTGAAAACATCTGAGGGGCGCCTGGGTGACTCAGTCGGTTAAGCGTCTGCCTTTGGCTCAGGTCATGATCCCAGGGGCCTGGGATCAAGCCCCACATCAGGCTCCCTGCTCAGCAGAGAGTCTGCTTCTGCCTTTCTCTCTCCCCCTGCTCATGCTCACTCTCTCTCTCTCAAATAAATAAGTAAAATCTTAAAAAAAAAAAGAAAGAAAGAAAACATCTGAAACATGAACATTATGGTCAGAAGCCAGCCTAGATTCCCAAAATTAATAATGTATATTATCCAAGGAGAAGAAAGATTCAAAACTGCCTAGATTTTTGTTACTGTTATTTAGTAAGATTTTATTTCTGGGAATTTTCTGAAAGGGAAAATTAAACTTTCTTTGTTATTAATAACATTTTTTTAATTAAGTGAATCTTGATTTGAAAAATACTATTCTAAAATTATAATGCTCTTTCTATTTGAAATAGGAGCAGTTGTAGCTCTAATTAAATAACAGTAGCTAAACCAAAAAGAGATAAATCAAAAATCACTTTAAAGAAGAAAACACGTACAGATGTGCCATGGTTGTAGGTGTTCAGGACCTGGCTGCTGTGAGCTGAGACAGACCTGCAGGTGACTCCAGATCGTGGGCCTCAGAGCATGACCCTCCTTCCTGGAAGGACTGATGGTCCAAGGGATCCCCTGACACTTCTGGGCCTCTGTGGGCTGCAGGTGGAGCAACAAGAGTAAAAGGACCACTTGGGGAAGGGTCGAAGTTGGACTTCACGCTGGCCAACTGTTGGCCTGTTGTGATCATTTTCTTTTCTTAGCTTCTTGAGTTTTCTGTCCATCAATACAACTGCCATACAGCTTTCTTGGGCTCTTTTCTCATGGAAGAGGATCTCCTTTCTATAGTAGGAAATGTTTTTCTCCAGTTCTTTGCCCATGCGTTCCACAATCTTCTTGTAGAGGTTGTGAATCTGATATGTGGAGTTCATGTTTCTACACATGTTGGGAAGTTTCTTCTTTATTTCTAAGCAGTGTATTTCCTCCTCAGATAATTTTCCCTGAAGTTGCATGACATGTTCTTAATGTAATTTGGAGCTTCAGCTGCTGAATCTCACTTTCAAGCTGTGAATTTTCAACTGCAAAGATGCTTCCTCAGTTTGGAGCCTTGTTTGTCCTGTAAGCTCTTCATTAGTTTGCTTTTCTTCCCACAATTTTCTGGTTATTTCTGGATTTTCCTCTTCAGAACTTTGAAAGGATCCATTGAAATCAGCATCATCAGTGATACGTTTCAGATCAACTTCTGTTCGATAGACAAGGTCATTGCCATTTTCTGCTTCACTCTTGTGCTCAGTTTCCCAGTTCACGTGATCCAAGTGTGATCTCTAAGGAGATAAGGCAAGGGAATGGTCCTTAGCAGGTTTTCAGCCATTGATACTAATTGGCTGACTTTATCTTTCGATTCCTGTTCCATTCATGCATTCAACTGCTCCAGCCCTTTCTTCTTCTCCTTTTCCTGGACTGTGCTTCTATCTAACAGTTTCTTGGTGGAGTAGTTCTGGACTTTCTGGGAAATGAGTATTTTCATTCAAATCATCCATTATTTTCTTCTGAAGCTGTTCTCCATCCGCTGGTGCCTTTTTAAAAAGATCTTATTTATTTGACAGAGCAAGCATGAGCAGAGGGAGAAGCAGAAAGGGAGGGAGTAGGAGAGGGAAAGAATCTCAAGCAGACTCTGCTAAGTGCTGAGCCCAGCATGGGGCTTGATCCCAGGACCCTGAGATCATAACCTCAGCCAAAGGCAGACACTTAACCAACTGGGCCACCCAGGTGCCCCAAAGATTTTTATTTTTATTTATTTTTAATTGAAGCATAGCTGACATATAATATTACATTAGTTTCAGGTGTGCAACATAGTGACTTGACATTATATACATTATGAAATGCTCAGCACACCCATGTGATCATACAAGGTTATTACATTCTTATTGATTATATTCCCTATGCTGTATTTTACATCCCTGTGACTTATTTTATAACTAGAAGTGTGTACCTCTTAATCCCCTTCACCTGTTTCACCCATTTTCCCCACTCCCTCCCCATTGGCAACCACAAGTTTGTTCTCTGTATGTATATATAAGTCTTGTTTCTGTTTTGTTTTTTGTTTGTTTGTTTTTGGATTCCACACATAAGTGAAATTATATGGTACTTGTCTTTCTCTGACTTATTTCCCTTAGCATAATACATTCTAGATTCATCCATGTTGTTACAAATGGCAAGATGTCATTCCTTTTTTTATGGTTGAGTAATATTCCATTGTTTATTGTTTATATATAGCATGTCTTTATCCATTCATTTATTGATGGATGCTTAGGTTCCTTCCATATCTTGGCTATTGTAAGTAATGTGGCAAGGCACATAGTTGTATATGTCTTTTTGATTAGTGTTTTTGTTTTCATTGGGCAAATACCCAGAAGTGGTATTAGTGGATGATATGGTATTTTTTTTTTTTTTTAAGATTTTATTTATTTATTTGAGAGAGAGCACCAGCACCAGGGGTGGGGGGAGAGAACACAGGGAGAGGGAGAAGCAAGCTCCCTGCTGAGCAGGGAGCCCAATGCAGGGCTCAATCCCAGGACCCCAAAATCAGGACCTGAGTCGAAGGCAGACACTTAACTGACTGAGCCACCCAGGTGCCCCTGATATGGTATTTCTGTTTTTAATTTTTCAAGGAACCTCCATACTGTTTTCTGTAGTGACTTCACAAATTTACATTCCCACCAACAGTTGCAACAAGAGTTCTCTTTTCTCCACATCCTTGCCAACACTTATTATTTCTTGTCTTTTTGATACTAGCCATTCTAACAGATGTGAGATGATACTTCATTGTGGTTTTGATTTGCATTTCCTTGGTGATTAATGATGTTGAGCACCTTTTCATGTGTCTGCTGACCATCTATATATATCTTTTTTTTTTTTATGATTTTTTATTTATTTATTTGAGACAGAGAGAATGAGAGACAGAGAGCATGAGAGGGAGGAGGATCAGAGGGAGAAGCAGACTCCCTGCCGAGCAGGGAGCCCGATGTGGGACTTGATCCCGGGACTCCAGGATCATGACCTGAGCCGAAGGCAGTCACTTAACCAACTGAGCCACCCAGGCGCCCCCATCTATATATGTCTTTGACGAAATGTGTATTCAGGCCTTCTTCCTGTTTTTTAATCAGATTGTTGTGTGTTGAGTTGTATGAATTCTTTGTACATCTGGGATATTTTTTTTTAAATTTTATTATGTTATGTTAGTCACCATACAATACATCATTAGTTTTTGATGTAGTGATCCACGATCCATTGTTTTTGTATAACCCCCAGTGCTCCATGCAGTACGTGCCCTCCTTAATACCCATCACCGAGCCAACCAATCCCCCCTCCCATACATCTGGGATATTAATACCAATCTTAAAAACTTTTCATTTGCAGTGATTTTTTTTTTTTAAGATTTTATTTATCTATTTGTCAGAGAGAGAACACAAGCAGGGGGAGCAACAGGCTGAGGAAAAAGCAGGCTCCCGCTGAGCAAGGAGCTTGATGCGGGACTCGATCCCAGAACCCTGGGATCATGACCTGAGCCAAAGGCAAATGCCCAACTTACTGAGCCACCTAGGCATCCATCTCATTTGTAGTGATTTTTAAAAATTCATTTTATATGGCATATGTTTTAATTTTTTTAAGATTTTATTTATTTATTTGTCAGAGAGAGATCAAGAACAAGCAGGGGGAGCAGCAGGCAGAGGGAGAAGCAGGCTCCCCGCTGAGCAAGGAGCCCGATGTGGGGCTCAATCCCAGGACCCTGGGATCATGACCTGAGCCGAAGGCAGACATTTAACCGACTGAGTCTCCCAGGCATCCCATATATTTTAATTTCTTAAATTTCCTTTTAGGCTATTTTATTCTTCACAAATAAATCCCTCCATTTTGCACTTTGAATGGCAGACAACCTCACACTGAGAGACTATTAAAGTGAAGTATATTTTCAAAGAAGGGGAGTGTCTTCCTTCCCTGTTCCTTGGCATACTCTTCCTCTTAAACAACTGAAAATAGGATCAACCACTGATGGGAATTATGTCCATTTGAGTTATGTTGTAATTGTGATTTAATATCTTTGTTTTCAGTTATTTCGACACACTTCAATGTATTTGAATACTGGGTTTTTTTCTAAAATGTAATATATTTTCATTATTTCCTAAAATGTAATATATTTTCTTTATAAATATTGATCTCTTTTGAATTTATAACATTTTCCCTTTCTGTCCGTTTTCTTACTTGTATTCTCACTGACTTTACCATCAAGTGTAAGCAGTTTTATATTTTGTCCTTTAGGATAATAATGGTGGTATAAAATTGAAGTGGGTTTAGTGCCAGCTACAACATAGTTTTCTAGACAAGGCCATTAGGCCATTGGCGTCTTTAATTTATTGGAATAAAAGTGACCCCGCTGAGTGTGCTTGGCTGGCCCATTTGGTGGAGCATGGGACTCTTGATCTCAGGGTTGTAAGTTTGAGCCCCACCTTGGGTGTAGAGATTACTTAAAAGATAAAAAAATTTAAAAAAAAAATTTTATGACCCAGCTGAAAATCTGTTTTGCCAAAGCTCTTTGGTGTGGAAACCTAGAAGGTATGATATACTTAGCCTTTATTTAATAACAACAACAGAGGGTTACATCAGCCTACCAGATTATAAACATTTTCTTGTTTCTTATAGCTCTTCATACTACCATCATGACAATAAATTATTGCTTATTCATTCCTTACTCTTGCCTGTGGCCTTGCTGGATAAACATTTTCAGATTTTATGTATCATGGTAAAAAATATTTTTAGTTTTTTTTTTTTTTTTAAGATTTTATTTATTTATTTGACAGAGAGAGAGAACAAGTAGGCAGAGAGGCAGGCAGAGGGAGAGGGAGAAGCAGGCTCCCCGCCTAGCAGGGAGCCCGATGCAGGGCTCGATCCCAGGACCCTGGGAGCATGACCTGAGCCGAAGGCAGCCGCTTAACCGACTGAACCACCCA
This sequence comes from Mirounga angustirostris, assembly GCF_029215605.1. Classification (NCBI taxonomy): domain Eukaryota; kingdom Metazoa; phylum Chordata; class Mammalia; order Carnivora; family Phocidae; genus Mirounga; species Mirounga angustirostris. The sequence continues at coordinate 25,585,649 of NW_026991713.1, forward strand.
GACACCCTATTTTTAGTTTTCTTGAGCATTTTCTGTTTCTCCATGAGATCCTCAGTCCCTCACTTAAGTAACTGAACAGACGTATATAAGATTTAGACTCTGATTCCTTAAATATCATTTTAACCTTCAAGAGTCTTTACAGCAAGTGTTCGAATAATTTTTCTGTTATTTTATTCAGATAAATTAGTTGCTTAAGCTGCCTCAACAGGGTAAAAGTTAAATGTTTCTACTGTGCCTTAAGCTTACATAAAGCCCCTTGAGAAGTATCAGCCTTGGTTTTGACAACTAATCCCTCCTTTGAGTGGCTAGTGGAGCCTGTCTCACCGCCATCATCTTGGAGGTTCAGAGTTCCTGTTCATAGTCGCTGTTTATTGGTCCAGGTCACTTTCACTAATCCCATTTCCGCTGGAGGATATGAGACGCCAGCCCAGTGTGTACAGATGTCTTCATTCTTTATTATGGTAGCAGGTCATGATACATCTTTAGACAAAATATGGCAAGTAATAATAATTTATCATCTCTCTTCTTGGTTTTGTCCAATTACCTAGCTATATCTATCAATTAGTGCTCGTAAATATTCTTAAACTTAAATGGCATCATAAACTTCTCATTAGCTGTAGTCTTAGTTATTTTACTGAAACCTCCTCCATTTGCCCTTTTCTCTATAGCTGGGAAGTCCCCCCCCCCTTTTTTTTTCTTGGAGCCCCATTTCTCTGCTTGTTCCCTCCCCCCACGCCCTTTTCCCATGACATCATCCTGTCTTGTGAGCGAGCTCCCAGCCTTGGGGGATCTGGAATGAATGCTCTCTCCTTCCTGTCCCATGTAAACTCAGCGTGGCTTCCTGCTCAGTTCTCCTCTTTGTCCAGTGGACTTTAGGCCTTTTTTCTCTGCCGTGAGCAGCTGCATCATTGGCCTCTTCCCTTTCTTCTCCCATGTACCCAGCTTCCTTTAAAATTAACTTGTTTTTTTACAAAACACTCAAAACTGAAATACCTGTGAACTTTAGGCTGTGATTTAATGTTCTTAATATAACAAATTGTATGTTCTTTAACATTCGGTCATGAGCTTGAATTTAAGATGCTAGCAGAGACCTCTTTTTTAGCAGGAGCCTTGTTGAGTTTTAAGCTAGAGCTTCATCACCAGAGCTGCCTGAGCATATCCAGAGCAGCCTCTCGCATCTGTCAGCAATACTGTATGCATCAGTTCTGAAATATCTTCTTACATCTACAAGTAGGATATATATTTTAATCAATAGTAGCATGAGTTAATTGGCAGCATTTTTGTTGTAGAGACACATAAAATAATGTATATCTTAAAATTGCTAGTGTCCTCGATACAGTAACAATAAAAGCAATAGCTAACGTTGAATACCTAGTGTGCACAGGAATTTTTCTAGGTGCACTTAATCCTTATGCCATCCTTCAGAAGTCAGGATGCTCAAATGAAAAAGCCAAGGCATAGCAGTTGAGCTTGTAAGTGAGGGAGATTTGAGCTCAAGCCACAGAGTAGCCCCAGAGCTGCCCACTTAGCCCTCCTCCCACCACACTACCCTGCCTCTTGTAACTGTCTGTCTTTTCCTCTTTAAGGCATCGTTGGCTTCACTGTATGACTGATGATCCTCCAACAACAAAACCACCTACTGCTCGTAAATTCATCTGGACAAATCATAAGTTCAATGTGAGTGGCACTCCAGAACAATATGTACCTTATTCTACCACTAGAAAGAAGATTCAAGAGTGGGTCCCACCTTCAACACCTTACCAGTAAAGATACTGGAAAACAGTTTGAACATGTGAAATATGGGGCTCTTCATACAATTGCACTTTCACTGCTTACTATTCACTTGATTAAAATTGTTTGATTAAGCAATGTCTTTTGTGCCTTTTTGCCCTACCTTTATCGTTCATGAACTGCAAAATAGAAGCTGACAAACATGGGTCATCGAAGTAGACTTCTACTGGGGTGGTGCCTGGTTTACAGCTCCTCCCCTTGCCACTGTGGTCACGTCTATGCTTCCTGACCTGCCCTCACACAGTTGATCAAGAGGGGAAGACCTAAAGCTGAACTGAGCCAACGGATTTTCTCAGGGGAATCTGCAGCACAACTGGAGGGACACAGAGGCTAAGAGTTACCAGAGCTGGACGGCTTTCATGGTAGCTCTCTAAGGAGGAGGTTATCAGACATTTCCTATTTCCTGAATTTCGGCTCTTTCCGTTTATTTGTACCCATGAACTATCCCAGGATCCATTCCAATATATTCTTATTTCCTTAAGCTAATTAGGGTCATTGATTTTCTGTTGTTGTTGTGTTGTTGTTGTTGCTTGCAAACAAAAGAACTTTAATATCCAGATTGGTTCCAGAGAATGGATTGTAGGCAAAAGACCTTCAGGGAAATGTGGGATCTCCGGAACTGGTTGTATCTGGGTGGGTGAAAGGTAATGCAACATGCCTCTGTATTCCGGATGGAAAGCTAGCAGCTTCAGTGATCAGACAGCTTATCAGGCTACATTGCCTTTAGTCACCAGTTTCCATGAGCTCCTGAGAAGGCAGCCTTTGGATACTGGTTAGCAGCCACCATAGGACAATTTAACAGTGTTAGGGGAAAAAATGCTGGGATTATGGAACCAGACGGTTGCTTTCAAGAGCACTGGATAACTTACAGGAGAAAATGAACTTCAATTCCCAAATCTCAACTCAAGACATTGAGTAAAACTCAGGGTATTTATATGACTTTGCTAACCTCAGGTTTCTTATATGAAAATTAAGAGATAGAACTGACTGTTGGTTTAAGGGACATCTGGAAGAAGCTAGAATATCATTGACTACACATTAGGGTTACCTGGGGTGTTTTGTTTGTTTGTTTTTAATAAAGAGGTCCAAGTTACTGAATCAGCATCTCTGAGAGTAGGCTCCCAGCACCAGTATTTTTTAAAGCTCCCCACTCTGTTCCCCACCTGATGAATTCACTTGCAGCCAAGGTTGTGAACTATTGAGCTAAAGAAATCAATACACCAAACATTCTTCTGAAACATTCTCAGATCGTAAGACACAAAAGTTTGCTCACAGCCTCACTGCTGAGTCTCCCTTAGCTGGATCGAGTTAAATTCGGTGCCCTCAGGAGATACTGTATGCATTGTGCTATGTTGGGACAGTTTGCTGATTGATTAACGAAGAGCAGAACCAAGCACTAAAAGCTGGCCTGTGCTCTGTCCATCTGCCACTTCACTAACTTTTCTGTCAGGGCCCCCAAATTGCTTTCTAATGCCATTAGGAATAGATCAGACTTGCGAGCGATTAGAAGTTCTGTCCAGGCTGCTATACTTTCTGGGTCAGATATGCTGGAGGTTCACCTGTTAAAAGAAAATGTGTGTCATCCTTATGGGGAGGGAGAAGGTCGAAATACACTTGCAGCTGCTAGTGAGTATTGTTCAACATCTATAAGCCAGGCTTATGGTTCAGCATTCTCAGTTAATTAGCCAACAACTCTCCACAAGAGCAAAGGGACAGATTGGTAGCAGCAGGGTATGGGAAGAGGGTGGCTTAAAGGCACAGAGTGGGGGAAAATCTGCTTCCACAAACTAGAAGTGCCTTCATGGCAAGCTCTCCTACCATCTAAGAAGTGATATAGTTCTACTGGAAATGGTCAACTTTGAGTAGGTGGATCAGATCATACATGGTGTCCCATTGTCTCCAACGTACAGAGCAAATGGAAGTTGTTTCTCAAAGGGAAAACAGTAATCTTTCTGAAGGGGGTCATGGCCTTGCTCCAAAATCCTGTGGGCTTCCATTGTGACTCTTGTGGAGAGACTTGTTTCTGACTTCAGTAAGTCTCCCGATCATCCAGATACCGTGAGAGCTGAACAGCTCCGCTGTTCGTAATGAAGTAAACCAGTACTGATCAGATTTCATAATGTTGCAGCAGGTGAGATAGGAACTGAAATTGAATAGCAGTGGCCCTGAACAGCAAATTCTGAAGTTTCAGAAAGCAAAAGCCTTCGTGGGGAATAACACCAAAGCATGCAAATAGTTATGAACAGGAAACTGAAAAAGGTTCATTGAGCAATTTTTAAGAGAGAAAAGAAAAAATACACTAGTCGCCATGATGTTGTGCTGCGTGTCCAAAAAGACCAGTTATTATTTGAAGGGTTTGTAGTCACGTGTGTGATCAGCTTGCAAAGACCTTGAGGCCTGCTTCACTGCTTTAAATCATGCTCCTCCACATGGAGAAACCCCATCTATAATAACCTCCTCGAAACCAAGTTAATTCATACTCTGGTGCCAAGTGTCCCTGAGTATGAAATGTGGTTGCATCGTGAGTGCGCCGTAATCCAGCCACATTTGTCAGCTCTGGCTCGAGGAAGGTGACGTGTGAGACTTAAGCAGATAATGGAATTACACAAGTGGACTCGTCATGGTAGATTGTTTAACAAACCCACTGGGATAGAACTGGCCTCTGAAAAGTTGTTTCCCAGGCTGACGTCTGGGGTTGATCCAGCCTCCCTGTCCCAGAGCGAGGGGGATACCCAAGTGCCGCTGTGCTGCGCATTTCATCTACGTGCATACAGCGTAAACGGTGTCCCCTGCGTTGCACAGTACGTTAGTTCTGGGTTACTCACCAGGATGTGTCAGAGAGAGGATCCAGTTCCTGGAAAGCATATGTCTAGACATCTGCTGTTTGTGCTTGCCCAGCATTGCTTTTCCTTTCTTCTGTCAGAGAATCCCGATTTCTCTCGGGGACCATCCTTCCCCTTCTTTTAGTCTATATGGGTCAGCGGACTTTTCACCACTCTCTGATTCTCAGAATATTATATCCCACTGGCTTTGGTGATTGATTCCAGAAAGAATAAGTGACCCAAGACATGCCAGTGAAACTCAAGTACAGGACATGAGTTGGAAATACTGGAAAATAGAATTCTTCATTCGGTAAGAGCTGAAGCTTGGAGGATACATGTCCAGTGTGAGAGGTGCTCCACTAAGGAAGGCAGCCTGACAGTAAAGTCAGTGTAAAGGACAGTGAAGCCGAGACAGGGAACAAGACAGATTTCTGATGACGGTGTGGAGCACCTGGCTCCAGAGGTGCCTGAAGCTAGAACTCACACAGACTTTTCAGTTCTGGGAACCAATACATTTCCCTAATGTTTTTTCCTGAAGCTAGATTGACTTAGGGTTCTTTCCCTTGCAACTGAATGTCCTCACTGATCTAACATCCTTATGACTTGATTGTTTCTCTATAGTAATGAAATTCATTATTGGTATGCACTATCTTTCTTATTAGATATGGCCCTGATTGGGACGCTTGGGTGGCTCAGTCGGTTAAGCATCTGCCTTCGGCTCAGGTCATGATCCCAGGGTCCTGGAATTGAGTCCCACATCGGGCTCTCTGCTCCCTGGGAAGCCTGCTTCTCCCGTTCCCTTTGCTTGTGCTCTCTCTCTCTGTCAAATAAATAAAATCTTAAAAAAAAAAGATATATATAGCCCTGATTATGAATTTTCTGATTCATAAATGTGGGCATATGATGGACCAGTGGTGTCAGGATTTATTACCATCAACTAATAAATAGCTATATTTAAAATTTTTTAAGTTTGTGCTGAGGTGGATACATACATTCTATGAAGCCTCTGCATATGCATTTGAGGATATGTCCAGGTCTCTAAAATTCCTGCAAGTGATGGATGATTCCAGTTGGAGAGGCCTGTGGATTTGCAGATTCAGTGGCATGTTGCCTGGTATTGGAACTTTGAGCTGCAATAAAATTGCTAAAAAATGGTCAATCATTATTATATCACTAAATAAGGCTAAGCATCAACCCCACAATTTTAGGTGATTTATAATACTCTTTTCAAAGCAGTAGAAGGAGGATGAAAAATAACATGCCAGAAAAAATCTGCATCCTAATTTGAAATTTAAATTAAGTTTCCACAAAAAATTATTTTCTCATTTATGAAAAGCTATCTGTTTCAGGTAGGATTAATTTGTAATGTTAATGTTCAAAAATTACTCATAGAAGAAGCAGGTGGCTATAGAAAGGCCATCCACACACAATATATATATATATCACAAGTATCATCCAATCAAATAGAGCAATATTCAATGAAGGCTAAGAGAGGATGCCCATGGGGTGGGTGTTGGTCATTAGAATTCGGGAGGCATCTGTATTTTGAAAGAGAATATACAATATTAAAACATAATTTTGCATTGGTAAAATGAATGAAACAATCCATCGTATTATTTTCATGATACAAACTGTAACAACTCAGCAAAACTCTTGGCTGTTCGGACATGTGAGTTAAAGAAAAAAGTATTGAGAATTGGGATCGACTGCTAATAGCGGTTTCTTTCTGAGGTGATGGAAATGTTCTAGAATCAGATCGTGATGATGGTTGCCCAACACTGAATATACTAAGAACTACTAACTTAAACATGACAGAATGGTGTCTTCTATGCCACGTGATTTTTACCTCAATTTTTAGAAAGGGTTTAAGAAACTTAGTTTTAATAGATTATTGACAGTAATCCTGTATCTTCAGCATATAAAAAAGTGACATTTACCCTACTATCGATCTTCTTAAAGTCTACTCTGTCTCCTGGGCAAGCACCATATGATTATTCCATCTTTTGGCAATTGGGCTTAACATAGTTTGAGTTGAATCTTCTGCAAATTCCATTATCTGAAAGCAAGTGCAATGTGGCTTTGAGGGCAGATAAAGTATGGAGTAAAGGTCTGGGAGGAGAGCGGAAAGGAAGGGAGGGAGGAGAAGGTAGGTGAGGATGTCAAATTCCTAAGCATTCTAAGACCACACAGAAGTTAGACAGCTGTTAGGGAGGGCTGGATTCTGATCTTACTAGGATGTCCTGATACTAGATTTTGATACCTCTGGCTCACAGAGAATCTCAGGAAGCTTTGGCCAAAGAGAAAACCAATCTAAAAGTGCCATCAATAAGACATTTAATAATACACATATTAAAGAATCTGTAGTTAGACTTCAGTAAATAGTAGTTTCTAAGTTCAGTGGCTCAATACCATTATCAAGGACTCTGGTTTTTCCCATCTCTCCACTCTCCCATCCTCAATATGGTGATTTATTCTCTTAATTTGGCTCCTTCCATAGTCCTAAAATGGTTACCACAGTTCTAGGCATCACATGCAGATCACAACATCCAGAGCCAGGAATAGGGGGATGCCCCTGTCTTATATCCTTTCTGAGAGGACAAAAATCCTACCAGAAACTTCCAGAAGTCCCTTGGCCAGAACTGCATCTCTTGCCCATGTCAAAGCCAGTCATTTGACAAGGATCATAAGATGACCAAGTCTGATTTATTTATCAACAGTCATCTCCAGAGGGCCAGACAAGGACTCAGTCTTGTTGAAAGACACAAAAGGCAAAGTTAAGGTTCTGTTAGCAAAGGCTGGAGGAAAACTCTTGACTAGCATTAATGATATCTGTCATGGAGAATCCTAATCTGAGCTTGGTGATGCCAAGTGATTCTAGTGGTGTCATGATCAATATTCCCCAGTGGAGAAAAGTGGCCTTGTCTGCTGGAAAAAATACAATCCTACTGAGACTTTGTCCAAAAATGTAAAGCTCTTTTGATAAACCTCTTTGTATTTTGATATGTACTTATATGCGACCTCAGATGAGCTCCTTCACTTAGGTAGGCTTTACCAGAGAATCTCAAAAAAGGCTGTTGCATTTGGAGACAGCTTGCCCTGCAGGTTGACCTGGATTTTTCGGTTGGAGAATTGAGATGGCCATTAATATTTGTCATATAACTATGTTTGCTTCAGCTCCCTTTTTGTCCTCACACTGTAAATTAAAACCCTTAACTTATTTTCCATTGTTGAAGAGAGCTACGATCTTCTCATATTTTCCCTCATTGTCCCTCAGAGCATACTTTCTCCCTGACTTTTGACTGAGCAATGGCTGCCTTGCCTTCATTTCTTGTTAGTGTGTTTGCTCATTGAGTTTGATGTCAAGATTTCTTTTAGGGTCCAGAATTAGCCACTCATTTTGCACACTGCAAGTGTGTCTACTCTGGTTTTGGAGAACATTTTGGAATCTAAGAAAGTAACTTCTTTGACCAACTTTATAGCATATTCATACAATTTATGAGTCAATGATTATTTCAGAACATTCGATTGTTGGATTCCTATTTTATTAACAAACGCCCTGTGCAATTTTGTTCTTCTCTCCAGCAATGCTTAGTCAGGGAAGCAATGTGACAGATTGGAAAGGTAATTGTTTCTAGAGTGGACCTAAGGCCACCCTATAGGTTATTGGCCATGTAGCTTGGAACAAACTTCTAGGAACTCAGTTTCCTCATCTAGAGCATATTGATAATAAAACCCTCCTCACGGAGTTGTCAGGCAAAATATCTCATATATGGTAGTCATTACTATTATTATCATACCTTAATTTTTTGGTAATTTTCATTTTATTTGTTTTTAAACCGCTTTATTGAGGTATGATTGACGTGTAAAAAGCTGTACATAATTATTGTATACAACTCGATGAACTTGGCAATAAGTATACACCCAAGAAACCATCATCATCTTCAAGGCCAAAAACATATCCATCACTTCCCAACTCTTTATTATTATTAAATTTTTTGAGATAATAATGCTTAGTATAAGATCTACTTTCATAACAAATGTTAAGTATGCAATATAACATTGTTAGCTGTAAGCTCTGTGCTATATACTGGATCTCCAGAGGACATACCTTAATTATTTTTATAGGCTCATAGGCAAAAGATCCCAAAACCTAACAAAAATTTTAGAATATGGGCACCTGGGTGGCTCAGTCTGTTAAGCGTTTGCCTTCAGCTCAGGTCATGATCCCGGAGTCCCGGGATCAAGTCCCACATCGGACTCCCTGCTCAATGGGGAGTCTGCTTCTCCCTCTGCCCCTCACCCCTCTCTCATGTCTCTCTCACTCTCTCTTTCTCTCAAATAAATAAATAAATAAAATCTTTTTAAAAAATTTTAGAATAATGATAGTTTACTGATTTATAGGGTTTTTTTAAATTTTTTTTTAAGATTTTATTTATTTATTTGAGAGAGAGAGTAAGAGAGAGAGAGAGCACAAGAGGGAGGAGCGGGAGAGGGAGAAGCAGACTCCCCGCCGAGCAGGGAGCCCGATGCGGGACTTGATCCCGGGACTCCAGGATCATGACCTGAGCCGAAGGCAGTCGCTTAACCAACTGAGCCACCCAGGCGCCCTGATTTATAGTTCTTAAAAGCATGATCAATTTTAGGCCTTTTTACCATTATTTATTGTAAATAAATAGAATCAAATAAATACTAGTTCAACTAAACCTTATAATAGGTGTCAATATAGGTCACTATATAGTACACTTACTATGATGAACACTAAGTAATGTATAGAATTATTGAATCACTATATTGTCTACCTGAAATTAATATCACACTATGTTAACTATGCCGGAATTAAAATTAAAAACTTAATAAAAAACATAGGTCACTATACAAGAATGACTTAGAGATATTTTTAAAAGTTATTTTATGGGGCACCTGGGTGGCTCAGTCGGTTAAGCATCTGACTCTTGATTTTGGCTCAGGTGATGATCTCAGGGCCATGAGATCAAGCCCAGTGTTGGGCTCTAAGCTCAGCATGGAGTCTGCTTGAGATGCTCTCTCCCTCTGCCTCTGCCCCTCCCCACACACCCGCCCACTCCCCACCCCTGCTTGCGCGCACGTGCATGTACATACACCCTCCCTCTCTGTTTCAAAATAAATTTAAAAAATCTTTAAAAAATAAAGTTATTTTATGCAATATTTCCTTAAGTTTTAATAAAAACTTAATTTTGAATTATTATTATTATTTTTAAAAGATTTTATTTATTTGAGAGAGTGCGTGGGTGGGGGGAGGAGCAGAGGGAGAGAGAGATGCAGATCCCCCACCGAATGCAGAAGCCCCACATGGGGCTCAATCCCAGGACCCTGGGGTCATGACCTCAGTTGAAGTCAGACACTTAACCAACTGAGCTGCCCAGGCGCCCCTTGAATTATTATTTTACTGATTAAAAAATCCTTAATAAATGTAACATATTTGGAAACAAAGCTAAAAATATTAACTATGATATTAGATTTTATCTTTATAGTACCTTCCTTTAATTTATGGGAAATTTATTTTATATTTTCAGTAATGTACAGCTAATGTCCCCCCTCCTATGAGAGCTAATTAAATGATTGAGGAAGATCAAACCAAATCCAAGTACCTTCCAGACAGCTGAGATACTGTAATGTTTTGCCTTTGCCAAGACAACTTAGGCCAGCTACGGAGAGTAGCAGCTTATGAAAATGACTTTCATCACTATTTCAATAAATGTGGGGGACATTTGTTCTTTGTCTGCTCAGCACCAGTTTTTTCTCTTTGGAAATAGCATCCCCTTCCTTCAAGGAACGTCTCCTTCCCATCCCAGTCCTGCTAACTAGAGTACCCCACCTCCTATCCTCATACCAAGAGTAAGCATGTGACTGAAGCCTGGCCAATCCTAGGACCATCCTCCTGGCCCCAACTGGTGGCCCACAGATAGACGTATGACCCACACCAGGCTAACCAAATCCTTCTCTAGGGTTTTTTCTAAGTAAAACTGTAGAGAAAGTGCTCTGTCCGACCAGGGCCACAAAACTACATAGAGCTCTAGGGTTGTAGGTGGCCATGTTTTTAGCCTCAAGAAGAAAGCCATAGGAAAGGTAACACTCATAGAAAAGCAGAGAGAAATATATATACTGTGTATATAATAGAATATTACTCAGCCATAAAAAAGAATGAAATCTTGCCATTTGCAACAACATGGATGGACTGAGAGGGTATTTTGCTAAGTGAAATAAGTCAGACAGAGGAAGACAAGTATCATATGATTTTACTTAATGTGGAATCTAGAAAACAAACAAACACACAAAATAAAACAGAAAGGGACTCATAGATATAAGAAACAAACTGTTGGTTCCTAAAGGGGAAGGGGTTGGGGGCTGGCAAAATAGGTGAAGGGGATCAAGAGGTACAAACTTTCGTTTATAAAATAAATAAGTCATGGAGATGTGATGTATAGCCTAAGGAATATAGTCAACAATTTGTAATAACTTTGTATGGTGACAGGTGGTAATGACTCATGGTGGGGAATCATTTCATGATGTATAAAAATACTGAATCGAGGAGCACCTAGTCGGCTGAGCATCAGTTTCGGCTCCAGTCATGATATCACCGTTTGTGGGATTGAGCCTCCAGTCGGGCTCCATGCTCAGCGGAGAGTCTGTTTGGGATTCTCTCTCCCTCTCCCTCTGCCCCGTACTCACTAGCTCTCTCTCTTTCTCTAAAATAAATAAATAAATCTTAAAAAAAATACTGGATCCCTGATATACACCAGAAGTGTACAGGATATTGTATGTCAGTTATACTTCAATATTTTTTATACTTCCATTTTTAAAAATTAATTTATAAAAAGAGGGGCACCTGGATGGCTCAGTTGGTTAAGCATCTGCCTTTGGCTCAGGTCATGATCCCAGGGTCCTGGGATTGAGCCCCACGTAGGGTTCCCTGCTCGGTGGGGAGTCGGCTTCTCCCCAATTCCCCCTGCTCATGCGCGCTCTCTCTCTCTCTCTGTGCTCTCTCTTTCTCAAATAAATAAAATCTTTAAAAAAAAAAGAGAGAGAGAAAGAGTCCCGGGTGTGTGAGGTCCATGGTGCCTAGTCCTGGAGAGCCCTGGAGAGCTGCCTGATTCCCGGATGTCTTTCCTTTGATTCTATGACTTCCTCCTTCCCACAAGTCCCCTTTGTGCTCAAGCGAAGTTCAAGGTGAATTTCTTTTATTGGCAGTAAAAACAGCCCTGACAAATGCAATAGGACATTAGTAGTCTTCTGTGGCACTTGGCTAACAATCGGTGCTTTCCAAACTTATAAAGAGGGTTATGGAAGAGAGTAATTTTTACTCTTGTGAGATATGATCATTAGTGTCTTATTTAATACTATGTGGCTTTAAAGGAATAAATGTCATTTGTAATTAGATTAAAGGGATTTACTTGACAACCTTCACTGACCTTCAGTTTTCTACAGATGAAATGGCTTTCTCTGGCTAAGGTTGTCACTCCAAATCTGGACTTTGTTTGAACGTTGTTATTTTGGGTCATTTTTATGAGGCCTCCATTAGCCTAACTCAGCCTTTTGCTCTTGCTTTATCTGTGCAGCATCCTAACGAAAGGTCAGCTTACAACTGCACGGTTGGGTCTGACAGTCATTACCTAGGCCATGTTACTTCTGACTGTGTTTCAGCGGATCTTTGGCTTCTACTCATGGAGACTCCGGCACTTGACGTTGATTTCTTTTCAGCCGTTGCTAGGATACGCCATCAGCATCCATTCATCCTTTAGAATTACAGGCAACTCCAGCTTTTCCTGACTTCTCAGTGTTGCAAAGCAGAAGCAATGTCGAAAGATTCCCATTCTGGTTTTGTGGAGGGTCATGTGGAATGTTGCTGGGGCCTCGGGGAGGGTAGGTGCTAGCTACACGACTCAAATATTGGGTAGGGTCTTCCTGCGCCTTTAGATTTAGATAAAATGGATTCAAACTCTCCCTGCTCCTTTCACATTTGAAGAAAGCCCAATAATCTAACCAAAGATTCAGGGAAGGGTACAGTTTATGTGCTTACAGATTAAGCTCTGGCTCCGGATTCCCATTTCTGCTGAACTAATATATTCAGAATTAGTCCATTCAATAGAATATATGCTCTCCATTGCTATTCTGCATCAACACAAATATGGAACTTAGCCCCTTCTCATACTTAACATCAAAAATTACAATAGATATTTTTGTGCCAGGCAGACTTTAAAAAGAGGATTTGGGGTGACCAATGGTCTTATTTTTGAAAAAGATTATCAATCTCAAAATTAATATCAGGTATTTGTAAATGTCCTCCTCCACTCCGCTGTGTTGCTTTGCTTCTCCTCTCTTCCCTCTCTTTCCTGTTATTTCCTGCTCTGTAAGAAAAAAAAAAAGGAAAAGGAGTTCTCACTTACATAATACAGGGCAATTCAGTTTTCATCTATCCTATGTCCAATACTCTTTGCATATCTCAGGATTTTGCTTTGTCCTAACAGCGTGTAAGGGCCCAGGTTATCAAAGAGTGTGTTTGGGTTCCTTCTGTCTCACACCAGCATTCTGGGGGTTGCTGTGCTAAGTGCTCTGTAAAGCTCTGTGCTGAGTGCTTTCCATGTATATCTCATTCAATTCTCAAAACCCCACTGTGAGGCAGGTGCTGTTCGTGTCCACCTCACAAATGACGGGACAGAGTTATAGAAAGGGAAATGGCTGTGCCCAGGGACTCTCAGCTAGTGGATTTTGAATTTAAGTTCCAGTGTAGTCTAGCAACCACTAGAAAGAACCCCAAGCCAGGTGATTTGGACATGATGGCCTCCTGGAGCTGCCTATAGCCCTGGACTGCCCACCTTTGAACTACTTGCAGGTTCTCAGCAAAAATGAGTATCAAGTCTCTATCTTAAGCTATATTATTTCTCATCTCTTTTACTAGCAGCTGAACAGAATTCCTAACCTATCCCTAATGAGGAATCCCTAACAGAATTCCTAACCTATACTGGGGTTAAAAAAATAAACCAGTTGTCAATATTTAAAAATTGGGGGATTATACATAATAATCTAGATTTCTGCCTTCTCTTGAAAAATAAACCTTCCAACACGGGACCTATATTACCCTTGGCAACAATCCACTACAGCTTGACAACTAGTGGATAACTCATTTATATTACTTAATAGGCTTTGCCACTTTGTGTCCCCCAGTCCAGTAGGTTGGTGAGCAGAAAGGAGAGGTACTAGGGGACTGAGACAGAAGGTTGATGCGTCCATCTCCTTCCCTACTTGGGAAAAGCCCTATGATGGGATACTTGCATTTCTAGACCCTGGAGTCTGTTGAGAGGGAGTTTCTTTGTCTCTTTGCTCAGAACCGAAGAAGAGGGGAGTGATCTCTAACGTATCTGGAGCATGATGGCTGCAAAAAAGGTGGCCACTAACGAGGGCTGTAGAGGGGGGCCAGTGCTGGAGAAGGTGGTTGAAGCAGTGGACGGCACCTGAAACCCCGGCATGAGTGCTCAAGGAGCCCCTGAGGTCCAGCAGTGACAGCATTCCCTCCAATACCAAATGCACCCCACCTAGCGGGGACTGGAAGGGTCTAGGGATCATGAGATGAAAAATTCCACAAGGGTTTGAAGGGGAAGGTGACTGACCCCTTACTAGAGTATGAGAATCTAGACTCTTGAGACATCACTCCTGGGAGCAAGAAAACTTCACCTCCGGACCTAGAAACACTAAAATGCCCCATGTGGCTGGGACTAGGACTATTCTCCTACAATGGAATCTCACTTAGATGTTAACTGAATCCAAGTAAGGGAACAGCCAGTCAGCCTTGGGATTCCCCAGAGTTTCCTTTGCTGCTCTAATTGGTGCTGTGTTTATTCATTCACTCATTTATACGTGCATGTATGCATTTCTTCCCCTACCTCATTCCACAGAGGATATGTGGCTGCTTACAAGAAGAATACCGAAATTTTTAAAGAATAAAATATAAGTACAATTAGAGATCTACAGATGTAGTGGGTATAACTTTTTAATTAAAAATATCTCTGCTGTGTCTTTTTTTTTTTTTAAGATTTTATTTATTTATTTGACAGAGAGAGAGTGAGCACAAGTAGGCAGAGTGGTAGGCAGAGGGAGAGGAGAAGCAGGCTCCCCGCTGAGCAGGGAGCCCAATGCGGGGCTCAGTCCCAGGACCCTGGGATCATGACCTAAGCCGAAGGCAGACGCTTAACCGACTGAGCCACCCAGGCACCCCTGCTGTGTTTTTCTTATTACAAAAGTAATAAATGGGTATTGTAGAAAATTTAGACAATATAAACAAGAAGAAAAAGATTCAAAAAGAATATTCATAAAAAATTTTTTAAATTTTAAAAATTAAAAAAAGAATATTCATTATTATCCCACCACCTGGAGAAAACCACTAGAAACACCTTATAGGATATCTTCTCATTCTTTCTGTGCAAAAATGTAAATATTTTAGTATTTTATAAAAGTGCAATTATAACCTCCAGATTATTTTGTAAATTGTTTTTTTTACTCAACAATATATTGTGAGCATTATGCAAACATATTTTCATCTACAGCATCATTTTAAATGAATGAATAGAATTCCATTGTAGAGATATATCATAATTTATTTAAACAATTACCTGATTACCAGGCAAACTTTGAAATCTACTGCTATATTCTAACATACCAGTTGGAAACTTTTATTTCAGATAAATATATTGGCTCTCTCAGCCTGCCGGACCCCTGGCATGAATCAAGGACAAATAGCTCAGGAGGTAAGAAAAAATTTATTGAATAATCATGCTACCAAAACTATTTTACTATTCTCTTCTAAGCACAAAAGAATGATTGTTCTCATTATTTTCTATCTTCCATGTTATGTGACTTGCTAGAGTTTTGAACTGGGCTACCCTAACATTATCAATTATATCTCTAACTTGGGAAATTCTTCAGGGAATGAACAGTGATCCATCTTCCTATGGCTTACCTGAACCAAAGTGACATGCAGAATGTTAATAGAGTGCTGCGTTTCAGGAAGCAACCATCCTTGATAATAAATAAAGCAAGAACTTAACAGAACATTAACTCACTCTTTAGGGTGTGCCCCATGAGTCCTTCCAAGAACACTGGGTAAAGTATAGGTATCGAGATCCATCTTCAGAGATTATTCATGTGAGTTGTTTTCCTGTGTCTCATTTCATTTGATGGAACAGCTGCTGACCAGCTGAGCATGGCCACAATCATACCATGGGAGCCTTCTTTCCAGTCATCCTTTCCCATGCACACTCTCTCTCTCTCTTTTTTTTTTTTTAAGCAAAAGCCACTTCCAAGAGAGAAACTTTCACTCTTTGCCTTTCTCTTTGATTTAGAGTATACATTACGTACATTTCACCTTTCCCTGTACATCTGATACTCAGCGACCGATTGTTGGCTATCCAGCCATTATTCCCCTTCCTTCATAATGATAATGATATCCTATTTATCTTAGGAAACCATCACTCCCACCATTTTCAGCCATCAGGAGTTTATATGAGGGACTCCACAGCCACCTCAGATTAGAACCTGATTTCCCTTCCTCCAGACACAGTGATTGGTTCAAAGTTGGTCACAGGACCGAACCTAGTCCAATCAGAAGTCCCTTGACAGGGCTTCTGGGACAGAGAGTCCTTTTTTTCCTATCTGATGGTACAGTAGTCCCCCCTCTTATCACTTTCCGAGGTTTCGGTTACCCAGACTGTGGTCTGGAAGCAGATGATCCTCCTTCTGATGGATTGTTAGAAGGTCAGGAGTAACCTCATGCTGTGTCCCAGCCGACGTCATTTCCCTCCCTTCATCTCATCATGTAGGCATTTTATCATCTCACATCATCCCAAGAAGAAGGGTGAGTACAGAACAGTAAGATATTTTGAGAGAGAGAGGGACCATACTCACATAGCTCTTATTACAGTATATTGTTATAACTGTTCTATTTTATTGTTGATTATTTTTGTTAATCTCTTACGGTGCCTAATTTATAAGTCAGACTTTATCACAGGTGTGTATGTTTAGGGAAAAACATAGTATATATAGGGTTCAGTACTATCTGCAGTTTCAGGCATCCGCTGGCGTGTCTCCCCTCCAGATAAGAGGGGACTATGTAACGAGGAAGCATGCTCCCCGCCTGCCCCCCGTCCTAATGGTACCCATCTTGCAACAATGAGGAGAGCCAGCCTTAGGATGAAGAGAGTAGAAAGGGGCAGAAACTGAATCCTTTGAGTTGTTGGATCAGATCTTGCCAGAGTCCATTTTACATTTGTCCCTTTCAAATTATGTGAGCCAATAAATTCTTTTTCTGTCTAAGCCAGTTTGGGTTTTCTAATGCTTACGGCTGAAAGATCCCTAAACTAATTGATGCCATTTGTGAAGAAACTATAGCAGACTTCCCTCTCTTTCCTTTGACACCCTTCTTATTTACAAATTCCTTCTCCTCCGTAACCCATGGGTTTCCTGCCCATTAAGCCTCCACAGCTGCTTCTCATCACTGCCTTTCTGCACCTCTCCTCTTTTCCATAGGTCCCAAGCAACCAGCCAGCCTCCCTTTTTTTCCCAAGCCACCATCCCCTTCTCCCTGGGAGATCTTCTGTTTCCAGGAAGAACGAAGAAAAGGGACACGAGCCCTCCAGTTTCCTTCTTCTTTCCTTTCTTAGAAGGCAGGCACTCGGCATCTTTCTGACTTCAGGAGTTGTTGCTAACCACTGGGGGGAAACATTCAGGCAAACAAAATTGCAAACCTGGGGTGTTTCCGCGAGTTGCAGAAAGCACTTGCTGAAGGACCTAGTTCCTGGCTGGTTCCAGGGTTTCTCTCTCATATGACATTAGATAATTGTCCAAAACTGATTAGCTCAGGGTAATTCAAGCTCATGCCTTTGCTAGTTTTGGGGACATCTTAAGTTGCAACCTAAACTTGCTTCCTCATTTTTGCGGCAGGTATGGATTTCTAGGTCTCCTAAGAGGAGGAAAGCCCTTCCTACCTCATCCCCACACATGATTACGTTGGTTGTCAGGCCACTCTGCACCTACTTTATAGATACCTCATCTGCCCTTCTAAGACAGCTCTCCAACTCTGACCCTTGGAAATCCTACCCTACTGTAAATAACACCTACTGTTTATTCCTCAGCATTAAGTCTCTTCCTTCATGGTGAGAGTACCCCAGTTACCTTGCAGGAGCCACCTCCCCGCCGCATAGTCATGTAGTTTGCCCTTGGCTCCACAGGTGGGCTCTGATTAACTTGAACTAATCAGTAAAGCCCACACATCGGAGTACAGTGATTGGTTCAGGATGGGCGCGTGACCCCATTGAGGCCAAAGAGACATGAGGAAGTATTTGCTAAAGTTCTTTATCATGTCTTGCAACTTCACGGATGCCCTCTTGGCTTCAGACCCTGGAAGTCCTCCCTTCTTTCCGTATCCAGATCTCTCTGTCCTCCTCAATGTGCCTCTCTAATGCTCTCTCAAGATAGATATTAATGCGGGTTGTACTCAAACTAAAGTTTGGTTCCTTTATCTCTTGTTCTAAACCAGGGATAGCAAATTGGTTTTTTGTTTTGTTTTGTTTTGTTTTTAAAGATTTTATTTATTTACTTGACAGAGAGAGACACAGTGAGAGAGGGAACACAAGCAGGGGGAGTGGGAGAGGGAGAAGCAGGCTTCCTGCAGAGCAGGGAGCCCGATGCAGGGCTCGATCCCAGGACCCTGGGATCATGACCTGAGCCAAAGGCAGACGCTTAACCAACTGAGCCACTCAGGCGCCCCTGTTTTGTTTTGTTTCTGTTTTTTAAAAAAGATTTTATTTATTTATTTGTCAGAGAGAGAGAGAGAGAGAGCACAAGCAGGGGGAGTGGCAGGCAGAGGGAGAAGCAGGCTCCCCGCCAAGCAAGGAGCCCGATGCGGGACTTGATCCCAGGCCCCTGGGATCATGACCTGAGCCAAAGGCAGATGCTTAACCGACTGAGGCACCCAGGCGTCCTTGTGGGTCGACTCTGAGCCACCAGTATTCATTCTCTGGGATCTGTGCCGAGAAAGATTTTGAGGCTGCCTCTGGCTTCAGCAAGAAAGTGTATGATGATCACTTAGTGACGTCTGCCATGTTCGAGGAGTGGAGAGTGACCATGTACCTCATGTTTCTGATATCACTGTTCTAAGTCAAGGTCTGAGCCTAGCTCCTGTAGTAGTCACATGGCCTCCCAATGACTAAATGTGTCCTTTTCTGGTTCATGACTCTTACATGTACACCCAATAAGCTTTCCTTGTCTAAGGAACACATTGAGTTCTCAGTCCTTTTACAGACCTGAAGTGACTGACCTACTCCTAAGACAAATGATTTGCTCAGCACCCTTCCTGGCTTATATTATTTGCTCCTTCCATCTGCTCAAGTCTCTGATGGCTCATTCAAGTGTCCCAGTGGGGTTCCTCCCCCTTTTCCCCCAGCTACAGAGGTCATTTTAGAATGATAAATTTATAATATAAATCTAGCTAGGCACAAGTAGACATGATTTCTACCAAGAGAACATGTGGACTGTTGATCACACACCAACTCCCATCCATGACTAATGAAGTTTCATCCTTTTTATAGACCTATCCGAGCCAAACTTTATTCATGATTCTCTCCTCAAAACCACAGCACAGTCTTTTGCCACTGTAGAAATTCTGATCCCTAAACAAAATCCATTTGTACTGCTATTTGAGCCCTGCAAATGCCTTAGTATATTTATCCTGTCTTTAATGGGATAACTTTATGTCCTGTGATTATAAACTACTTCTTATATGGGTATCCAGTATAGTGTATGATCAGTGCCAAACTTCAGTTAATATCTCAGCTCAGGGACAGATTTGTCTGAGGGCCCACTCACCTCTGTCAACAAGTTCTTGCTAGTGATTGGAACAGTGATGTAGCATTTGCAGAGGGGTGTCTCGTCTGTGGGCTCCTTACCTCATGGTCTGTGCTGTGGAAGTACAAGAGGCCCAGAGTCTTCTGTGAGGATTAGAGAATCCCCATCTCAAGATCCTTAATTCAATCACAGCTGCAGAGTCCGTTTTACCATATATGGTAGTAGGTTCCAGGGCTTGAGACACAACATCTTTTGAGGGGGCCATTATTCAGACTATCACAGACCTGTATCTATAGGGATCCTGCTGGGGCTCAAAAGTGATGAGCTTGGCATTACGTCACTTTCTTGTCCCACATTGTACCTGTTGGAAATACGATAATGCTGCATACAGCCCACGCAATTTAATGAAAATTTTGGAACATAAATCACGGCCCTCTCAGTAGTAGACCAGTAATGGTTTTGCCACTTGGGATCCGTGTCTCCCTCTCACTATGGCCAGACTGGGTCCGTCTCTAGCTCTGCCACTTACTAACTAGGTGACCTGGGGGAATGTCCTTAAACTCAGTGTCTCAGGTTTTTATAGGTAAAGTAAGGAGATACAGGTACCTCCAGCACATGATTGTTATGAGGATTAATTGAGATAGTGTGTATAAAGTGGTTTTTCTTGTTTGTTAAAGATTTTATTTATTTATTTATTTATTTGAGAGAGAGGTTTGTTTTTTTTTTTAAAGATTTTATTTATTTATTTATTTGAGAGAGAGAGAGAGAGAAACAGCATGAGAGGGGAGAGGGTCAGAGGGAGAAGCAGACTCCCCACCGAGCAGGGAGCCCGACGCGGGACTCGATCCCGGGACTCCAGGATCACGACCTGAGCCGAAGGCAGTCGTTTAACCGACTGAGCCACCCAGGCGCCCCATAGACCTATTTTATTCTTTTACAGTGATGTTATGGGGATTTCAGAAGGGAGAAGAGATAAAAGCCTGTGTTCAACCCACTTTATTTCACCACAAAGTTTTTGAGCCATGAAAAGAACTTGGCTGGAAAACGGACAGGCGGTATTGCCCAGGGCAGCCCACCTTTTACTGGTCCTCAGACTACACCAGTTCGGGTAGAAATCACATCCACAAATCTTGGTAGCTATTTCTGAGGAAACGTGAGTGCTCAGAAACCTAACGCCCGTCAGGGTGAAATGTCTTCACTTTAAAAGAAATAATAAATTACACAGTAAGAATGAATCCCTGTGCTTTGTCCAACGAGAAGAATGGTCTTAGCGCTGCTGCCTATAGTCTTGCCAACAAGACCCGTGTGCTTGGGTCCCTGTTGCTTTATACCCAACCCTGCTTTGTCTGCTTCAGGGATTGTCCTTGGGGCTCCCAAACAGATACCAGCTCTTTGTCAGGATTGATAGCGCGTTCTGACAGACCGCTGGTTTATTTTTCAGCTTTGTTTTTTAACCATTGTCTTTCTTTGCTCTCTGAGAAACTGTGGAGTCAGGCTAACAGTCATCTGCCCCTTGCCCAGGTCACCCTCCAGAATCAGCTGCCACCATGACTACAGGACAAAAGCAAGGAGAAACGGGGACAAAATTGAGTCATCTGAAAATCATTCCGGAAGTCCCAGCTGCTGATTTGTTTACCTTGCAATAATACATCTTGACATCTTGGGGGTCAGGATGAGCTGCCCACTCAGATAATTTTCTATCCATTTCCCCAGACAAAACCCCGAAGCCCCTCTGGAAGCCGCTTGCAAGGATAAAGTGGAACAAAAATCAAAATGGCTGCACTGATGCTTCAGCAAAGCTCCATTTTAAAGTAACCTTGTCCCTCTCTTCCGCAAATCTCCCCTCCTCCCTTAGCCTTTTGTTTCAGGAACCCGGTACCAGCCTGAAAACAAACAATGAGGCTGACAGCACTCACACAATTCCTGTCAAACTGGCTCGATCCTGTATTTCCCTTTAAACCATCCCTGCCCCCAGCCTTGGGGCACCTGGGCGACTCCGTTGAGGCTCAGACTCTTGATTTTGGCTTAGGTGCTGATCTCAGGGTCATGAGATCGAGCCCCGTGTTCGGCTCCATGCTCAGCGGGGCATTTGCTTGGGATTCTCGCTCCCCTCTCTCTGCCCCTGCCCTTCCCCACTCTGCTCTCTCTCTCTCTCTCTCTCAAATAAATAAATAAATAAATACCCTCCCAGACCCTTCCTCTGGGCGCGCTTGTAACGTTAGAAGGCCATAGCCTGTTGCAGACCCCTTTTTGCAGCAAAGCAGTAAAGCTACTGGTCCTCTTTATTCCAAACTGTGTCTTTGACGCCAAGGCACCAAGGTCGTTTCTTGACAACATGCTCACTTTACCTCTTCACACCCAAACACTTCATAATGAATTATGATGCTAGGGAAAGATTCAGGTTTTGTGGACACTAAGCTTATACAATTTGGGGATAGGTGGGTTCCTTCCTTAGGAAAGAGAATGGAAATATGAATATATTTATGAATATAAAATTGAGAATGGGGGCACATGAATGGCTCCATCAGTTAAACGTCTGACTCTTGATTTCAGTTCAGGTCATGATCACAGGGTTGTGAGATCGAGCCCCATGTCGGGCTCTGCACTGGGTGTAGAGCCTGCTTAAGATTCTCTCCCTCTCCCTCTCCCCCACCTCGCTCTCTCTCCCTCTCTAAAAAAAAAATTAAGTATGAAGTTGAATAATACTTGAGAAGAGAAATTATAGCAAATGACAAAATTTGAAAAGCTCACAAATGCTACAAAAATCTAGAAAAATAATCTTTATTATTTGACAGCTTGATATAGCTCTTTAATATCTTTATCTCTATATTTTTTGTGACATACCTGTATACACTTCTTTTTTCTTTAAAAGATTTATTTATTTGAGAGAGAGAGAGGGAGAGAGAGAGTGGGGGAGAGGGGCAGAGGGAGAGAATCTTCAAGCAGACGTCCTGCTGAGCATGGAGCCTGATGCGGGACTCCATCTCATGACCCACGAGATCATGACCCAAACCAAAAACCAAGAGTCAGCCGCTCAACTGACTGAGTGGCCCATACCCCTGGTATCCAGGTACCCAGGTACCCTGTATATACTTCTTTATATGACAATGATTTTGTAATAGCATTTTCTATTGAAAGATAAATTGAGGGCGCCTGGGTGGCTCAGTTGGTTAAGCGACTGCCTTCGGCTCAGGTCATGATCCCAGAGTCCCGGGATCGAGTCCCACATCGGGCTCCCTGCTCAGTGGGGAGTCTGCTTCTCCCTCTAACCCTGCCCCCTCTTGCGCTCTCTCTCTCTCTCACTCTCTCTCTCTCTCAAATAAATAAATAAAATCTTTAAAAAAGAAAGAAAGATAAATCAGTTTTTCCTTTAGCATGATTGAATATTTTTTTATTGTTGTTATATTAGAAAAGGTTTTTCCACTGGTTATTGGTAAGTCATGTAAATTTTTAAGATTGTTGTCAAATTTGGGAAACCCTCTATCAAATTTCTTTCATATATGAGCTGTAAGATTTCATGCACATTTCAAGTTTTCTTGCACAGGAACTAAATTTAGATACTTTTTGAACTGATGACTCTCATTAACCAGTTTGCTTATGGTAACCCCATGGTGCTGGTGGCTTATAATGCCAGTATTCATGTTAGATCAAGAATAGACTATCAAACAATATAAAAGCCTATTCTTTACTTCTATTCAAAATGTATTTCTTCCTCTTAATGAATTCCTACTTTGGGTATAATTTGAAACAATTTATTATTTTGGCTTATAATGTGCTTCTCAGTGTCAGAATGGTTTCTATTGATTTTATTGCTTGTTTATGACCCCACTCTTGTTCCCATTCCTAACTCCATTCCATACCATGAGAAATCTCTCACAAACATCTGTGGACAATCTGGTCCACACATCCAAGATATATCCATAACCTCCAGCAACCAGCCATGTCTTGGCCACCTCTTGGACCTAGAAGTATGGTTGCATACAGCATGGTCCACTCTCAGAAGGCTGGACTGAGGGGAGAGGCCCGTGTAGATCCTGGAAGCAGGCCCAGGGCCATTTGGGCAGGGAATTCTAGGGTCCAAGGTACTCAAATATGGGCAAGAATGGGAGGGCAAAAATTCTGGGTGGGCATTTCCCTTTGGTGCTGCATCTCATCTCAAGGGCAGGGGTGCAGCAGGAGGAGAGCCAGAGTGAGGCCCTCTAAAGTGTGGGGCCCAGGACAGGAGCCCCTGTTGCTCAGGTCCAAGGATAGAGCTGATACCCACCTCAACTTTCCTTTAACCAGATCTTCAAAATATCCACACCCTCTCCCTTCCACCCCACATGACGGGAAGTGTGATACGAATTTTACTAGAACATGGGAGTGTGTTGAACACATTCTTAGGACCCTTCCAGGGGCTTGGAAGGTACCTGCTGTACAAGTGAGGGATCGCTTTGGTGTCACAGTAAGCTGCCTCTGGATAATGTACAGCAATCATCTGGTGATCTGGCACATTGAATGAGCACCAGTCTCAAAGTTCGACCTCAGATTTAAATTTTTGTCCTCATTTAGAATCAAAGTTTTAAGGTAATCCTTGTACTGAGTCTGGGCCTCCATGCTCAGAACCATTCCTTGCCTTTGATTTGCTCTGTATGTCAGGAAGGCAGCACGAGCCTGCAGGAGACCGAGGGGCAAGAAGAAGCCAATGTATTTCTCCCTTTCCCTTTCTGTCTGGGGCCTCTTCTTCCTGCCTCTAACTTTCACTGGACAGACCCCTCTGCCTCGTGGTTCCAGCTTTTCCTGGGTGACCCTGGATGACCCTGGGTTCTGGTAATACCACCTCCTCCTTTCGTCCCTTTAGCTCAGTGTTTCTCAACCGGTAACATTTCTGTCTACCCTCCTCTCTGTTCCTCCCTCCCTACAACTCAAGGGACAGTTAGCAATGTCCAGAAAACTTTTTGGTTGTTACAACTTGCATGGGTGATGCTTCTAGCACCTAGTGGATAAAGGCCAGAGATAAAGGCTAAACATCCTATGAGGTACAGGACAGCCCTCCACAACAGGATTATCTACCCCAAAATATCAGTAGTGCCCAGACTGAGAAACCTGTTCCAGCCTGAGACAGTAGTGGCTCCTTTGGTTGTTAATTTCAGGTTTGCCTCATTGTCCTATTTGGTGCTTAGCTCTCCCATTATGTGTAATCAGTTCCCTGTATTAAATTCTCTCTATTGTAAACACTCAAAGTGGCTTGTTTTCTTGGTTAGAGTGAGTAATGCCTCCCCAAAGTATGAACTTCTTATCTTTTTTCTTCTTTATTCAAATCAGTCAATGATAATTTCTCTGTCATCTCCCCATGGATTCTGGAAACTTTCACCTCCCCATATGTATTAGAGTTCTCAGAGAAACAGAAAAAATAGGAGATATATATATACATATACATATATATATATATATATATATATGTATATATAAAGATATATATAACAGATTTATTGTTGGAATTGGCTTATGCAGTTATGGAGGCTGAGAAGTCCCCAGTCCTGCTGTCTGCCAACTGGAGAACCAAGAAAGCCACTGTCTGAGTTCAAAGACCCAAGAACCAGGAACAGCAACCTCTGAGGATAGGAGAAA
This sequence comes from Mirounga angustirostris, assembly GCF_029215605.1. NCBI lineage: Eukaryota > Metazoa > Chordata > Mammalia > Carnivora > Phocidae > Mirounga > Mirounga angustirostris. The sequence continues at coordinate 25,610,743 of NW_026991713.1, forward strand.
ATGGATGTCCCAGTTCCTGTAAAGAGCAAATTTGCCCTTCCTCTGCCTTTTTGTTTCACAGAGGCCCTCAACAGATTGGATGATGCCCACCTGCTTTGGTGACTGCTTTACTCAGTCTACCAACCCAAGTACTAACCTCTTCCTGAAGCACCCTCACAGACATATCCAGAAATAATGCTTTACCAGCTCTCTGGGCATCCAGTCAAGTTGACACAACCTTTTTTTTTTCTTAAGATTTATTTGTTTATTTTAGAGAGAGCGAGCGGGGGGGGAGGGGCAGAGGGAGAAGAAAAGAGAGAATCTTAAGCTGACTCCCCTCTGAGTGTGGAGCCCGACGTGGGGCTCCATCCCAGGATCCTGAAATCATGACCTGAGCCAAAATCAAGAGTCAGCCACTTAACCGACTGAGCCACCCAGGTGCCCCAAGTTGATACAAACTTTTTTTTTTTTTAAAGATTTTATTTGTTTATTTGACAGAGAGAGACACAGCGAGAGAGGGAACACAAACAGGGGGAGTGGGAGAGGGAGAAGCAGGCTTCCTGCTGAGCAGGGAGCCTGATGCGGGGCTCGATCCCAGGACCCTGGGATCATGACCTGAGCCGAAGGCAGACGCTTAACCAACTGAGCCACCGAGGCGCCCGATACAAATTTAACTATCCACCGTCTCACTGTTTCAGTCCAGAACTTTACAGTTTTTATAAATAACTTTTTTTTTTAGGATTTTATTTTTAAATAATCTCTACACCCAACATGGGGCTCAAACTCACAACCCCAAGATCAACAGTTGCATGCTCCACCGACTCAGCCAGCCAGGTGCCCCCAAACTTTTTATTTAATACACTATTTTATTTAATAATGAGACTCATCCAAATTTATAAAATGAGCAGAAAAAAATGCTTAACTTTCTTTTACTGAATAAAAATATAGCATTCAAATTAATATAATCAGTTTCTACATACATTATCAAAATGCATTGAGTTAATTTAGTATCACTAAAAATATAAAATGTAGATTAATTTAAACCTGATTAAAAAAAGTCTTTGGAGATTCTTTTCAATTCCCAGGCAAAATTGAGGAGAGTGCTCTTTTTTTTTTTTTTTTTCCTGTATTTTTTCATTCTTTAGCATAAAGAGTTAAGTTTATAGAGTGCCAAAGTGACAAAGCAAATTTGGGCTCTCTCCATGTTGGGGAGTGTATTCATTTCCCAGGGCGCCATAATAAAGTACCCAAAACCAGGTGGCTTAAAACAACAGAAACGTGTTGTTTCACGGTTCTGGAGTCCAGAAGTCCTAAATCAAGGTGTCACAAGGCCAGGCTCCCTCTGAAGGTGCTAGGGAAGGCACATTCCAGGCCTCTCCTAGCTTCCAGCAGCCTCAGGCACTCCTAGGCTTATAGATATTCCATTTTCACATGGCATTCTCCCTGTGGCTTCCCTCTGTGTGTATCTGTATGTCTCTGTCCAAATTTTTCCTTTCTATAAGGACTCCAGTTATATTGGATTAGGGCTCACCCTATGGGCCTCATTTTAACTTGATTACCTCTATAAAGACCCTATTTCCAAACAAGGTCCTTTCTGAGGTATTGGGAGTTAAGACTTCAACATATTTGGGAGTTTGGGGGTGAGGGACACAATTCAGCCCACAGCCAGGAGTGTTGGTAGCTTTTAAGATGATTTTTTGAGCAAGGGGACTTGTATGTGTATTCAGGTTCAAAAGATACATTTTAACTTTGCTTTTCCTTTAAGAACTGTTAGAACTTCTATTTGAAATAATAGTCTTTAGGAAATTTATTCAACAAATACCTAGTAGGCATGTCTTGTAGATTAGGTATTATGCTGGGCACTAATGATGCACAGAACACAGTCCCAACTATAAAGAACTTCATAGTCTAATGGGTGAGATCAATCAGGAAACAATTCTTTTTTTTTTTATTTTAAAGATTTTTATTTATTTGAGAGAGAGTGCACATGCCCACAAGGGGAGGGGAGGAGCAGGGGGAGGGGAGGGGCAGAGGGAGGGAAAGGGCAGAGGGAGAAGCAGACTCCCCACTGAGCAGGGAGGCCAATGTGGGACTTGATTCCAGGATCCTGAGATCATGACCTGAGCCAAAGGTAGATGCTTAACCGACTGAGCCACCCAGGTGCCCCAACTGGGAAACAATTCTAATGCAACCTGAGGAGTGCTGTATTAGAGAGCCAAGCAGGGGATTTTTGTGAGATCCTAGAGAATGGCTCAAACAACATGGTCTGGAGGTAGAATCAGGGCTGGGTCAGGGGGGCAGCATCCATCAGGAGACAGGCAGGTTCGCGCAGGTCCAAGAAACTGCACAGACCCAGAGAGCGGTGTTGCTAAGAGAGGCAGGACCAGCCTGTGGTTGCTGCTCAGAGGAAGCTTGGGCAAAGGAGTGGGGAATGAGAGCAGATGGAGGCCAAGCTGGGAAGAAGCAGGCCAATATGCCTTGCTAAGGAGTTGGTGGTGAGCCACGGAATTTTGTAATCAAGGGAGTAACATTATCAGATCTGTTTTAGAAAGAGATCAGTCTGCTAGCAATGCTGTAAAGAGTAGATTTTTTTTTTCCTTCCTAAATGTAAAGCTCATTTCACTAATCTCTCACAGCTCATACCAGAGCCGACTGCTTCCTTCTTTTTGAAATATTTTTCTCTCTTGCTATCTATCACCTCAACTCTTCTCATTCCCCTCCTGGGTCATGGCTTCTCTTCCTGGCTGACTCTTCCTCTATGAGTCTCAAGGCTCATGCGGGAGAGCCTCGAGGCTGGGGCTTTCCCCCTTCTCTTATTTCCCATCTTTCCTGATGATCTCGTCTAGTCCCATGATCTGCAGTTTGTACCCCAGCCCTGAGCTCTCCCTTGAGACCCAGCCTTGTTCATCTGACTGTCTAATCCACTGCCACCTGGTCCCTATAGGCACCTCAAACTCAGTACCTTAAACCTGTTTCTTCCCAAGACTTCTCCATCTCAGTAAATGGTCCCACATCTGCTCAAGTAGTTGCTCAAACCTCAGAGTCAAGATTTATCTTTAATTCCTCCTTTTTCCTCCTCTCCCACGTAACAAATTCATCCCAGGGGCTTCCTGGTCCTACAACCAAAACATATCTCGAATCCATGCATTTCTCCCCATCTCCACTACCACTGCCTTAGGCTATGTCCCCACTGTCAATCACAGATTATCACAATGGTCTCCTAGCTGGTCTCCCTTCACATGCCCTTATCCATTCTGTTCTACACCGGATAATTCTAATGATCTTACTAGAATTTTAACCAGGTATATCACTGAGCATGGAACTTGAAACTCTTACTAAATCTTGGAAGTCCTTTTCTTTTTCTTTCTTTTTTTTAAAAGATTTTATTTATTTATTTGAGAGAGAGAGAATAAGAGAGAGAGAGAGAGAGAGCATGAGAGAGGGGAGGGTCAGAGGGAGAAGCAGACTCCCTGCTGAACAGGGAGCCTAATGTGGAACTTGATCCTGGGGATCATGACCTGAGCCAAAGGCAGTCACCCAACCAACTGAGCCATTCAGGCACCCTGCAAGGCCTTTTCTGATCTGTTTCCCATCTACCTCTTTAATCTCACCATTCCAGCCACTGGTCTTCCCTCTGTTCCTTGAATATGCCCATCCCTTTCCTGCCTCAGGGCCTTTGCCCTTTCTGTTCTCTCTAGAACCCCTCCCCAAACTCTTTGTCTGGTAATCTCTCTGCCTTCAGGACTCAGTTCATATGTCACCTTCTTAGGGAGGCCATCCTGGTCTATCCTATCTAAAGGAGGCTTCCACTCATTATCAGATTTTTTGTTGGTGGTTTTCTTGTTTACTTCCATCAGAGCACTTTTCAGAATATGAATCTATGCTTGTTAATTTGTTTATATATTTTTTCTTCCTTTTGTCTCCAAACACCACTCCCTCCCTCCACCCCATAAGTTAGGAGCCTGTCTACAATATTTGTTATACAACATGATACCTGAGGGAGAATTCTAAATACTCACATCCACCAAGCACCTCCAATTCTCCCAGCACTGTACTTCTTTGTTTACATGGTATCATTTTATCTCCCCAACAATCTTGTGTAGGTGGAATTATTATCCCCATGCTACCAGTAAAGAAACTGTCTTAGAGAAGGTAGATGAATTGTTCAAGGCCACTAAGACATAAGGGAGACAGGATTTGAGTCCATGTCTGGGTGGTTCTGAAAGTCTCTCTCTAACGTGCTGTATGCTTCAGAGGAGCCTGATGCAACACAGAAAAAGCATAACTTACAATGCTACTTCTTTTCTTCTTTTACTTGACTGACTTTAAACATCATCCCTCTGACATTTTGGTGGACAAACACTGATTAGCCCATCATTCTTTCACTGGGGAAACTACCTTCTCCCATGCCATGGTAATCCTGCTCCGCCATATGGTGCCAAGGAGACTAACACTGCCCCTCTCTTCCCCACCTAGAGAGTACACATGTGACCTGGTCTGGCCAATCAGATTATTCCTTTCCCAGTCTCCATACAAGTATAGGAATGAGCATGTGATCTCAACCAAGCCAATCATCTTCGCTGGGACTTTGCTGGAGTTTGGGGGATAATCATTCCTCTGGGATCATTATTTATTAGCACCACAGTAGTTAGGAGCTGCAAGTGGCCATCTTAGTCACATAGGGAGAGGATGCTGGAAGAGGAAGCCAAGGAGAAGACAGCAGAGCTAAGAGATGGATGGAGAGAGACAGAATCAGAGACCTAATAATGTAAATTCAGCACTCAGCCCTTACCATTTATTTATTTGATTATTTGGTTAACATCTATCTCCTCACTAAACCAGCTCCACGAAGGTAAGGATTATGTCTTGCTTTTGTTCACCATTGTCTCCCCAGTGCCAAGACAATACCTGTCATAGAGTAGGTGCTCCATATGTATCGAATGATTGAGAATATTGTTTCTACCGGCAGTGTCTGAGCTCACAGCATAATAATATCCAAGAGAAATCATTTCTATCTCCAGCTTTTGGAAAAAGCTGCGTGGGCATGTGAGGCTTGATTAAAATTGGAGGAAACTTGGGGCGCCTGGGTGGCTCAGTTGGTTAAGCATCTGGCTCTTGATCTCAGCTCAGGTTATGATCTTGGGGTCCTGAGATCGAGCCCTGTGTCATGCTCCTCGCTCAGTGGGAAGTCTGCTTGGGATTCTTTTTGTCCCTCTCCCTCTACCCTTACCCCTTGCTTGCTCTCTCTCTCTCATAAATAAACAAATAAATCTAATAAATAACTAAATAAGTAAATAAAAATAAAATTGGAGGAAACTTTAAAGTCACATTCGACCTTATGATGTATAATGGGTCCTTTAGAAAAAAATTTAGGCTATAATGCATTCTGGCTCTATTCTTTAGAAATGTATGTGATGTCTGAGGCGTCGTAATTTAATTTGCCTTAAGTGTGCTTGTAAGCAGACTGTCGGATTATAACCTGATTCATCACTCACTTGGAGGCTAAAAATAGAGGCTGATACAAGAGGTTAAATCACCTAGCAATGAGCATTTTCTCAAAGGGACAGATGGACATAAATCAGAGGCAGCCCATCACTCACTCCTGTCCAGTGCCACAGGCTGGGTACGCCTCCTGCTTGGTAATTGTTTCAGAATAAAATGGACTCTTGCGCTAAAACTGCCATCCCTCAGAAGAGGCAGTTTGAGGGGGTTTCAGAAGATGTGATGACTGGAAATCCAGGCCCAGCTGGCTCCTGCTGAACAGTGTGGGCTGTGCAGGGGTTCCTGATTGCCAGCTGCCGCCATCTGGTTTCCAGGGGGAGCAGTTCGAACACTGGGAAGGACTGTGGGAAAGGAAAAAAATTTGGAATTTCTCTCAAATTTTCCCGGAAAAACCATTGATCTTGCATCGTGTCTCAGCTTTCCTCTTAGTAAAATAAAAATGGTTCACGTTTCCGTCTGGAGTCAGCCAGGTCCTCAGAGTCTCAGAGGAGGGACATACAAAACTAGAGGATGCAAATTATAACAGTGCTAGCAAAAGAAAGGAGAGTGCTGACCTCTGACAGCTCAAATCCACACAGCAGAATGAATGCAACTCAGCAATTTCTGCTCACATGGGGGCAGGCAGAGTGCAGGACTAGAATCGTGGAGGAGGGAAGGAAACCGACACGTGGGGAACATGGACCCGTGCTCCAGGCATGCTAGTAGGTATCGCCTTAATAGGCATTATCTGTTCCGTATTACCTGCTTACCTAATAGGTATTACAGGGCTTATGGTGTTACCTTATTGTTGATGGGAACCTATTCTTCGGCTGAGAAAATGGACTCTCAGGGACGTTAAGTAATTCCTCAGCCAGTAATTTAAAGAGGCAGCATTTCATCTCCAAGACTGGCTCTTAACATCCTTCCTCTTACCATTACATCGTGCTAGCCCTCTACGTCTATGAGACATGAAAATGGGAGAGAGATTTGCCCGAGTGTGATGATGACTCCAGGCTAATTCTAGGTAGGAGTGGGCACCTGCTGTGCAGGACAGTGATAAGAATAACTATGGGGGCAACTGGGTGCCTTAGTCGGTTAAGCGTTGGGCTCTGGATTTCGGCTCAGGTCACGGTCTCAGGGTCGTGGGATCGAGCCCCGAGACAGACTCCCTGCTGGGCGTGGAGTCTGCTTAAAATTCTCTCTCTCTCTCTCTCTCCCTCTGCCCCTCCCCCACTTGCTCTCCCTCTCTCAAAAAAAAAGAAAGAAAAGAAAGAAAAGGAAAGGAAAGGAAAGGAAAGAAAGAAAAGAAAAGAAAAGAAAGAAAAAAGAAAAGAAAAGAAAAGAAAAAGAAGAATTACAGGACATGAAATTTTATTATTCGCTGTTTCAGGGAGCACTATACTATAGGGGTGAAGATGTGAGCTTTGGGGCCTGACAACGTTAACATTAGCTCTGCCACTTCTAAAGCTTGGATAAGTTACTTAGTCTCTCTGTGCCTCATTTCCTGAGCCATCAGATGGAGATAATAATAGTCCTTACTTCAAAGGGGTCTCGTGCAGATTGCACGGTAGAATCCATGTAAATCCATGTAAAGTATTTGGAATGTTGCCTGACACATAGTAGGTGCTCAGTACATGTAGTGATTTAATATCTGTTCTTTGTAGGTTACCCGTCGTATTTAAAACGGTTCGTACTTGGAATATCCAGCCAGTGGCTCATGGTATGACCTTTCGACAACACGCAGTGGCCCGACTTCTGCTTCCTGTTGCTCTCAACCATAGAAACCTATCCCTCAAGGTCCAGAACCAAGCAGCCTCCTCTGAGGGCCAGCCTTGAGTTTTCTTTCTTTCTTTCTTTCTTTTTTTTTAAAAGATTTTATTTATTTTACAGAGAGAGCACAAATGGGGAGCAGCGGGCGGAGGGAGAGGGAGAAGCAGGCTCCCCGCTGAGCAGGGAGCCCGATGTGGGGCCCAATCCCAGGACCCTGGGATCATGACCTGAGCTGAAAGCAAGCACTTAATCGACCGAGCCACCCAGGCACTCCCAGCCTCTAGTTTTCCATCAAAATCTCTGCCCATGCCCTTCAATTTCTGAACCAGGAGGCTGCAAGGTGAGCATAGAGGCTTTGAATCTATACACATCTACCTCTGTGATTTATCAGGTAGGTGATCCTAGACAAATTGCTTACCTCTCTTAAGTCTCAATTTCCACTTCTGTAAGGTGCCTTGGGAATTTCTGTGATGATTGGATATAATGTATTTAAAGTATGTAGATCAGCATCTGGACCATGGTGGCCAATCAATCAATCAATCATGACTTTCTCTAGAAATACTTTAAATAAAGTTGGTATGTTTCCAAAAGTTGTCCTAGTAAATTGATGCTAATCTATTTTGGAAAGCTTTAAGCTAGGCAGTTAAAGAGTTAATAATTAATTAAATATGATGCCCATCACTTTTTAAAAGTTTAGCTTTAGACTCTTGATCAGGAATGTCAACCTGTTATAATGTACCTTCCTCAAGAAAATCAGGTGCAGGGGGCACCTGGGTGGTTCTGTCGGTTAAGCATCTGCCTTTGGCTCAAGTCATGATCCCAGCATCCTGGGATCAAGCCCTGCATCAGGCTCCCTACTCAGGAGGGAGCCTGCTTCTCTCTCTCCCACTCCCCCTGCTTGTGCTCTCTCTCTCTCTGTTAAATAATAAATAAAAATCTTTAAAAAAAAGAAAATCAGGTGCAACAGAAGGCTGTCCTTAAAACGCAAAGAATGGAACCTTTTACAATTTAGTTTACTGCCTATTTCTATTTTCATAACTTTGCTAGGTATAAGCCAAACAAATGATTCTAACAGTGGGAATTCTAGGGACCCTCCTCCTGTTTGTTGGGAGGGTTGCTGTTCTGCAGTGCCTAGGATGTTTCTATAGGAAAGGCTTTGAGTATGATTTATGAACAGGTTTAGCTCAACATTACTGTATCAAGGCAGGCCACATTGTAATAAGTCCCAATCATTTGGCGGCATGAATATGGAAGTTTGTTTCTTGCTCATGAAACTACCCGGTGTGTGTGTGTTCCCGGTTGGTAGGTGGCTCTGTTCCACAGAGTACTCTGGGACTTAAGCTCTCTCCACCTAGTGGCTCGCCCTATCAAAAGACCCATTATTGTCTGCATGGTCTGAGTGGCGTCTCCAACATCCAGATTCCAGCTGGTGAAAAGGAAAGGAGAATGTGACCGAATGTGATGGGTGCTTGCCCAGAAATGGTACACGTCACTTCCTGTCATACATTATAGGCTAGAATTTGGTGGCATGACCATATCTAACAAGGGAGCCTGAGAAGAAACCAATTTTGTCTCTACCATAATAGGTAAGGAAGAATTCTCTCTTGGTGTCAAGGGTCCTCTGGCAGATCCCTGACCTAAGTTCTAGAACTTTGGCTCTGCCAAGGACAGCTTCATGCCAGGGCATGGGAGCAGCTAACAGGATACACACCCTCACTCTATAACCCCACTTCCAATTATCCCCCTGATGCTTGTGCTGTGTCACCCATGGTAGCTCCCTTTGCTCTTGATGTCCTCTTTTTATAAGCACGGGCAATTAATCGTTTGTAGAACACCTGGTTCTTGCAGCCCTAAGAATGACAACAACAAAAAAAGAGGTAGGTATTAACTATTGTTGTTAGCCCCATGTTGTTGTTGTTGTTGTTATTATCATCATCATCACCATATTACAGATTAAGAAACTGAGGTACAGAACAATGAAGTCATTTGTGCAAGGAGAGTCCCTGGGGGCACTTGAAAAGGAATATTTTAATCCCTTTTGCTGGGTGAGGATTTTATTCCCGAATCTGGCAAGGAGCATGCTGTGAAAATGCTCCCCTTGCCAAATTAGCAATCTTTATTCGTCAAGGATTTCTTTTTTTTTTTCAAATTTGCAGAAGCATTCTTTCCTAATTGTTGTTTACTATTTGACTTCATTTATGAAGAGCTGTTTCTTTTTCCCTGATGGATAGAAGTTTTATGTTTTTATGCAGTAAAAACTGCTGATCTTTTCCTTTATGATTTTTTTTTCTCCTTACTTCCAGGCATAAAAAAATCGCCCCCCCCCTTGAGAATGATGATAAATAATTTTATTTTCTTCCAGGTTTTTACTGTTTGAGTTTTAATATTATTTACTCTTATCCATTTTGAATTGTTTTTGTCTGTAGCTGTGGAAAAATGAAGATTCCTCTTGTATTTGGATTGGAATCTGCCAAAGTGTTTATTTCAGACAGACTTAAATGGCGGAAGCTAATACAGTGACTGACCACCGGGAAATCTATACCATACGGACAGTGGTGAAGATCCCTTCATACCAAGCTCGTGGGGTTCTAGACAGTGGGTTACTCATCCCCAGGCAAGTGCGTTCATTTTGCAGCTGTAGGGTGCACTGCTGCGGGTGCACCCCCCACATGCCTTGTTTGGCGCGTGCCCCCCCCCCCCACCAGGTGCTGTGAGCTGGGGCTGCTAAGCATTCCCTGCTGCCCCCTTCTCTGCAGAATTGCCCTCAGCCCAAAGGGAGCCACCCCACCCAGGAAGTTACACCCATCCCTGGTGGGAACCAGCAGCCAATGACCAGTTGACACAGAGGTATGAAGGCCTGGTTCCCTGACTACAAAATGAGACCAACTCCGCGATGCAATTCACACTGCAGAGCTCCCTGTGGGATCATTCGGAAGCTCCTCTCCAGCTGAGACCCTGCCTTGGCTTAGCTCCTTCTCCTGCCCTGGCCTCCCTCCCTCCCTTTCTCCCAAGTGTACTCCTTTAGTAAACTGTGTGCTTTCCAATCCCTGTCTCAAACTCTGCTTCTAGGGAGTATGATCAAAGACAGTAAGAACATCTGAGTTCCCATAACATTCCAATGCATGTAATTTATAATCTGATACATATAACAAACGTGTTTTACAAACTTTGTAGATGTTATAGACTCAAGGTAAAGGTTATGTGTATATTTTTAAAGATTTTTAGGGGCGCCTGGGTGGCTCAGTCGTTAAGCATCTGCCTTTGGCTCAGGTCATGATCCCAGGGTCCTGGGATCGAGCCCCGCATCGGGCTCCCTGCTCAGAGGGGGGGGACCTGCTTCTCCCTCTCCCACTTCCCCTGCTTGTGTTCCCTCTCTCGCTGTGTCTCTCTCTGTCAAATAAATAAATAACATCTTTTTTAAAAGATGTTGTTTATTTTGAAGATTTTTATTTTTAAGTAATCTCTACACCCAGCATGAGGCTTGAACTCACAACCTCAAGATCAAGAGTCACATGCTCCACCGACTGAGCCAGCCAGGCGCCCCTCAAAGTTATATTTTTGAAAGTATTCACATGTGTATAATAAATTGTTAGCTATATTGGAGAGGTTTTTGTTTTTTGTTTTTTTTTAAGACTATTTATTTAGAGACTGAGAGTGCGTGCGTGCACCCGAGTGTGGGTAGGGGCAGTGGGAGAGAGAGGGAAGCAGGCTCCCTCAGCTGAGGGCGGAACCCTACTTGGGGCTCGATCCCATGACCCTGAGATCATGACCTGAGTTGAAATCAAGAGCCAGAGGCTTAACCGACTGAGCCACCCGGGTACCCCCTATGTTGGAGAGTTTTTTACCCTGAAATATTGAAACTGTAGTGATCAGGATTATGGGAGATTAGATTTTTAACCTAAGATATTTGACCCACCTGGATGATATTTATTGTTCCTTGTTTTTCTGAGGTTTCTGGGGGTATAAATACTCTCTAATCCCCTTTCCACATTTTACTGAGAAGAGTAATAGAAGCCCAGGATTTTGAATTCCCCATGTACTTTTGTCAGTGAGACAGAGGTAAATACTGCCTAATGTGTTACCTGCAGTCTCGTAGTTTCAGTCAGAGCTGAATGAGAGAGAGTATTTCCACAGCAGCATGAGTTGCTTCGGTCCCAGCTTGTACCCCGCCCCAGCTGGAGAATAATACTTCCCTCCCCCTCACTGACTGTTTTCCAAAGCAATACCGCTCGGACTCCAGCCTTGCATTTTCCTTTTCATTCCAAGCTTGGCCTCCGAGGATTTTGCTTATTCTCCACTTCACATCTGAAGAAGCAGAGATGCCGTGACTTGCGGACAAGAAGGGCCCTTTTCATGCTCGGAACGGCAGGTTCCAAAGGTGCTGTTGATGCTTCCTAGCCCCAAACAGCACCTCCGTTTGCTGTGTTTGCCTGCTCGCGGACTCCGCCACTTACGTCCGTGTCATCGATCTGCCAAGCAGCGACCCTCGCCTCAGTTCCGTTCGATTCTATCTCACTCCCCGGGTCCATTAAGAATGAACACTGCATGCACTGTGTTTTGAAAATGAGCTTTAACACTCCTGGGCTTTGTTTTGGGTTTCTCTCTCCATTCAGACAGAACAGCTGGAAGATGGTTCAGTATCGACTTACTTGCTTTTTTGATTTAGATTGTTTCTTTTTCCTTATCTCCAGGGTACTATTCAAAAATCTTCTTAAGCGGCACACTGGAGGAACAGGAGAGGTGGGGATGGAGGGAGGGAAGAGCTAAGAGGCGAAAGGGTTGGTTGAGGAAGGGAAGGAAGCAAGGCTAGTGATTTTCTTGGGTTGGCGATTGATCTGACCCCTTATTTTCCGAGCGCTGTTGCATTTCCCCCAGTCAGGCCTGTCCTCCCTGCCCATCCTCCAACCCACCGGGCTGTGCAAAGAGAAGTGTATGAAAAAAAGCATCAAATTGGGCTTTGGAGTGACTTACAGCTGGCTTTGAATCCACTGCTTGCTATATGCTGACCTTTGGAAAGTTACTTACATGCTCTTGTATCTTGCGAGGTGCAAGTATATTATTTGGTCTTTGTTGTAGGTGGGTTCGTGTTAGATGGACTTTTTCCAAAAGCGGTTAGAGAGGAGGTTATCCTAAACTTGCTGCTACCCCTGCCCTTAATTACTCAGCCACTCTAGTTTATGCTGCCGAGGCCCAGCCTGTTGGAGGCAGAAAAGGAACATCTGGACATCTCGCCCCAACTGCAAGTGTCAAAGGCACCTGCCTTGACATTGGCCTCACAGGCTTGTCAGTAGGGTCAAAGTAGGTGACGGCCTAGTAGATGACATGGGCACTATTATTACCAGCCTCTCCCTGTTATATTTGTATAAACTGAGACACAGAAAAGTTAAGTAACCTGCCCAAGGTCATACAGCTAGTAATGGACATAGTTAGGATTTGAACCCAGGCACAGCTCACAACAGACCCAAATTTAGAATAAATACTAAAAATAAAATAAAATTATGGGACAGTTTTATTTTTTCTTACATGTAAGGTTAGATTATCTAGGTTATTTTTGCATCCAGGCAATTTTCTTACAATGAAAAAAAAAAAGAAGATATATTTTGCTGATGTTTTTTTCATTTTATTTATCCCAAAATGGTATGATTAGCAGGATACATTTTATACTTAGATTGCCCAACACGATCAAAACAAGAATCAGTTTTGCAAGATTATTTGAGGGCTTCATCAGTTTTCCCAAGAGCCTCTTCTAAGGCTCTGGTACTCGAATAATTTTCTTTCTCTCTTTGTTTTTTATTCAAATAATTTTCTTTCGAGGCACCTGTGTGATTGGCTTGATCGTTATTTGCATTGCAGACTCACACAATGAGCAAGAGGCAGCTCTTGGCAAGATGAGACGGAGAGGACGTACACTAGCCTGAAGAGGAGACAGGTTTGTTTGAGTGGGGACTAATTTAATATTAGTGAATATTTTTATCTTAAGATGACCTTTGGTTCCCTGTGCAAACTGACAACAGCAGGGACTTAGTGAAGTCTGAGCTAATGAGGATCCTCTGGCCTTTCTCAGCCATTAACTATTCTGCCTTCTTTAGAGAACGGCTACAGCTTACATGATGAGGGTATTTACTGGCGAATTATGGAAGCAGACAGACTCTAAGATGGTGCCCAATGATCCCTGCCTCTTTGTATCCATGCTTTTGTAGAATTCTCTGCCCTTGAGTGTGGGTGGGTCCTACATTTTGCCTTTGACCAATAGGTAATGGAATGTATGTGATGACACATATATTAGTATGTTACGTAGGTTGCAATGTCCCTCTTCCTGACAGACCCTCTTCCGTGCTGGCTTTGATGAAGCAGGTTGCCACACTGTGAGCTGCCCTATGGAGAGGGCCACATGGCAGGAGCCGAGGGTAACCTCCCACTGCCAGCAGGCAAGAAACTGGGGTCCTTAGCGCAACAACCTGCAAGGAACTAATTCCTGCCAACAGTCACGTGAGCTTACGTGTGGCGAGTCCCCCAGTCGAACCTTGAGGTAGGACTGCAGCCCTGGCCAAGACTGTGATTACAGATTCCAGGGGGAGACCGTGGTGTAGAGGACTCAATGAATCCATGCCTGGAATTCTGACCCACAGAAACTGGGAGATAAATGTATGTTGTTCTAAGCTGCTAAATTTGTAGTAATTTGTTATCCAGCAATAGATAATACTGATATATTCAAAACCAATGGGTCATGAATGCCAACATTTATTGAGATAATCCCAGGTGCAGAACCCTGCACTAGCTCAGGGGATACCTTGGTGAACAAGAGAGAAAATGGATCTTCATGGAACTTAAATCTAATGGTATGGATGACTGTGATACTGTGATTTAGATCAAGAAATATATATTTGGTCTTCATCTCTGGCTCCTAGTATAGAGCTCCTAAAACGCTTGGAAGGAGTGTCTTATTATTCATAAGGAGCCCCTTTTGAGCACCCCGGAGTTGATATTAAAGAAGTGACCTAGGGTGGGACCCCTAAATAGCCTCAGGACGGGGATGGCCACCAGAAAGACAAGTGATTAAAAGTCTGGAACTTTCAGCCCTGTCCACCAACCTCTGGGAAGGAGAGGAGTGGGCACTGCAGATTAAGCTCTGTGAAAACTGTTGAACAACAAGATTTGATGAGCTTGGTGAACACACTTACACCTGGGAGGATGGTGCACCCCAGTTCCACGGGGACAGAAGCTCCTGAGCTCAGGACCCTTCCATATCTCTCCTTATGTACTTCTTCCTCTGGCTTCCATTCATATCCTTTATAATAAGCTGGTAAATAGAAGCAAATGTTTCTCTGAGTACTGTGAGCTGTTCTAGCAAATTAGACTTGAGGAAGGAGCTTTGGGAACCTCTAATTTACAGCTAGTTGGTCAGAAGCACAAGTGGAAGCCTAGACTTTTGATTGGCATCTGAAATGGGAACAGTCTTATGGGAGTGAGCCCTTAACCTGTGGGAACTGACGATTATCTGCAGGTAGACAGCATCAGAATTGAGTTAAATTTGTAGAACACCCAGTCTGTGTCTGCTGAGAATTGGAGAATTGGTTGATGGTGTTGGAAAAAACACATCAGAATGTCATTAAACAAATAATTACCATATGAACTCTGCACTTAATACTACCATCCACATTTGGGTCAGTGACCAATATAACAAATTGGATAACCGTAGATGAATATCACTGAACATTCACCACGATCATAATTTCTTTTTCAGCAAAGCATCCACAGAAGATCTACCTTTAAGCCATGCAGTTTCCTACAGCCTGAGATAATGCCACTATTCCTTGTAAAAATGTGAACACACTCGCCCTCTCTTCAAAAGGAGGGAACTAAAGTCACAGCAGTGTCTGACTCTGGCTCTGAGTTCAGGATTTCGACTGGTGGACATTCTTTCTCAAGGTTAGTAACAAACCCATCATGTTATTCTGTGACCTTTGGAATACGTTTTAAGGTTAATCATCATTAATACAACCTATATAAAATAGTTGTATTAAAGAACTTATAAAAAGAACTTGTAAAAAGAACAAAAGGATATAAAATATAAAATCAGTTAATTGCATAAAAATATACATGATAAAGCAAGGAAGGTGATAATAGCAAACACAACCTTCCAGGTACTTTATCTGTGAACTCATTTAATTTTCATAAAAATGCTACAAAGTGGGACTATCACTTTGTAAATGGGGAAATTGACCCAAAGAGAAGTTAAGAAACTTGCCCAAGGTCTTCTGCTAAATCTGAGATTTGAACCCATGCAGTCTAGCTTCAAATCCTATGCACATACCCACTATCTATACTCCTCTCACTGTGAACAGCCACGACAACCGTCATTTCTGCAATATTCACAAAGGCACCATCGGTGTTTAGAACCTCCTCCCTCCACCACCTGTTTTCTGTTACTTCTCTCTGCAGCAAACATCTCAGTTGATGTATGGTGTATGGACTGTAGGTCTGCCTGCGTTTGAATCCAGTCTTACTGGCTAGGTCAACTTGGGCAAATTGCTTAGCTTCCCTGCACCTCAGTTTCCTCCTCTGTAAATGGGGATGATAATAGATCCTATATCACAGGCTTATTGTGAAGATTAAATGATTTAATATATACAAAGCACCTTTATTATTTCAGTATAGAGGGATCGTTCCAGAGACTTCCATTTAACCCTTCCTACCATAGTGAGATTCACATCACAGGTCAGGGAGCCAGCGGTGACTGCTGTCTGCTAGGACTTCAGCTACAACTAAGCATTCAAGCACTGTGGAAATAACTATAGAATGGGTTCGAGGATCCATGAGTCTCACTATGAATGGTCCTGCTGTGAGTGAGCCCTGCTATCACCTGTTTTCCATAAATTTGCTTACACCTACCAGAGCTAACCAGAGGTGGCATTTGGAGGCTCTGGGGATTAGCATTAGCTAGGAGATAATAATAATCCTGTCAGGGCCCAGTTGCCCTGGTAAATGTGGTATATATATATATATACACAATGGAATATTACTCAGCAGGGTCGTCCTCAAGAGCATCTGGTCTTCCCTTTCCTCAAGGGGCTCTGGGTCTGGAAGGTGCCTCAGGGCTGGGAATTGGGTGAAGACTGATTCTCCATCATCATGACTAAAGTCAGTCCTCTGTTCCCCAGACTTAGATTTTGTTGTTGTCATACAAGTTAATTAAAAAAAAAAAAAGTGCAAACATTTTAGTACCTGTGTGTTTTAGCCCTAAAGACCCTGGGATCTATGAGGCACTGTCAGTCACACATGAGCCTTCTGCTTATTTCGGGAGTCAGAACCCAGCTCCCTCAGAAGATTAACCCCTTCAGGAAACTCTTGTCTGTGGGAGCATCTCGAACTCTCATCCTTGGCCTACAGAGGGCAAGTATTTTTCCAGAATGCTAATACTCTTCTCACCACCATGTGGAGTATTTTGTTTTGTTGTTTTCCTCTTTCCAAAACTGGGCGAGTAGATCAGGTATTATGAATCCTCTCTACTAGTCCTTTCTCCTTAAGCCTTTGGATTCCCTTCTCATTAAGGAAGGCAGAGCATCTGAACTTCATGTGCATGGGCCCCCATGGATACTCCGTTTCAGACAATCAAGCAAGACGGGTAAACCTGTTCTAGTTGTTTCACATAGCATGCTGAATCCAGAAGTTTTGGTGAGGATACCTGTAACATAAATTTGATCCGATCTAAAATTATTTTCTTCTCTTGTCAACACTCTCAGAATTCTTCTCTCCCATAACCTTGCAATGCTTTTGGTATGTCAGCCCTCTCTTCCCAGGTCTGACTTTGATCTCAGGGTGTGCTGGAATCTGACTCTCGTTGTGTGTCTGGAGTCAATGAGCCGAGATGGGGTGGGCCATGAGGACATCTCCTTGCAAGGTGACCACTCGATGAACTTACAGTGTTTTTGAACCAGACAGGGCCAGCCTCATCAGAATGGGAGGAGAGGCTACTTTTGTTAGTGCAGGAAGCTCTGTGAGTTTCAGGGTTAGCTGATACCTACAAAATATCTCCATCCCAGCACTCAGGGGAAGAACCACTTTTTCACAAATACCCTGAAAGGCCTGGTGAAACTGTGAATTCAATCTGTTTTTTAATTCATCAGTCTTGAGGATCCATCTCTGCCTCTGATTTTCAGCTTCATTAGCCCTCTGCCTGAGTGACATAAAGACAATTTTAGGGAAATCACAGAAACCTCTTCATTCACTGATCACGCTTTGAAGTGAGAATTTAAATCCTAAGCCTGTGATTTCTTTTTTCTTTAAATGTTATCGTGCAGTTAAATGAAGCTGTTCACCTCATAGCCTTTATCTTCTTCCCTTCGCAATCCGCCAGAGCCTTGCTTTTACCAGGCATTTCATTCTCTGTGACTGTAGGGGATATTTCTGTTGCTCTGAGACTACCATGAGCACAGCTCACGATATAATCAAAATGCAATTTTATATTGGGGCAACTGGCTGGCTTAGTTGGTAGAGCATGTGATTCTTGATCCCAAGGTTGTGAGTTCAAGTCCCACACTGGGCACAGAGATTACTTTTAAAAAGTGCAATTTTAGGGCGCCTGGGTGGCTCAGTTGGTTAAGCAACTGCCTTCATGATCCTGGAGTCCCGGGATCGAGTCCCGCATCGGGCTCCCTGCTCAGCAGGGAGTCTGCTTCTCCCTCTGACCCTCCCCCCTCTCATGTGCTCTCTCTCTCTCATTCTCTCTCTCAAATAAATAAATAAAATCTTTAAAAAAAAAAGTGCAATTTTATATTTCCCTTCCACTAATTCTTTAAACTTCATTCAGAGGCTGGAGGAGGAGAAGAGGATCCTCCTCTACATCTGGATGAAACTTCTGACAGCTTCTGCGCTTCTCTTTCTCTCCCCACTTACCTTCACGTCTACCTGCTAGCTGTCATCTTCTTTCTCCTCCAGGGTTGGAGGTAGGGTAGAGATGAGAGGGAGAGAGGGGCAAGTGAGTGAGTGCTTGATCTGGTGGCTCTGTGTGCTCCAGGCCTTACGGATGATTAAAGCCGGTGACTCCTAGGGGGCCTTTAGGATGGTTCCAGCTGGTTCTTCTTCTCAGGGCTCTTGCATAGGAATTTTGGAGGTTCCCTGCAGGCCCTGTGGATGGCTCTCTATTCTGGGTGGTCTCTTTCAACTCTGCTTAACCCCTGGATATCCAGCTGTGTGTGCTTAGCCTCTTTTGGCTGAGGTCCAAAGAGGAGAGGCATTAAAGCAGAGCAAAAGCCTCTAAAAAAATCTCCTTGGGGCACCTGAGTAGCTCGGTTGGTTAAGTGTCCAGCTCTTGATTTCAGCTCAGGTCTCCATCTCAGGGTTGTGAGTTCAGGCCCTGTGTTGGGCTCCACGCTGGGTGTGGAGCCTACTTAAAAAAAAAAAAAAAAAGATCTCCTCAACTGTCTTCTCCAAATCCTCTTTTTTTTTTTTTTTAAGCTTTTATTTATTTATTTGAGAGAGAGCAAGTGAGAGAGAGAACACGCATGTGCACAAGCGGGGGGAGGGGCAGAGGGAGAGGGGGAAGCAGACTCCCTACTGAGCAGGAAGCCTGACATGGGGCTCAATCCCAGGACCCTGAGATCATGACCTGAGCCGAAGGCAGATACATAAACAACTGAACCACCCAGGCACCCCCAAATCCTCTCCTTGACCCCCTCTTATATCCTTGGATTTCACTCAGAGCTCTAGGAGATGTGGAACAGGTTCTCCTTCATTCCCATTATGAATCCTGTGTAGCAGGGAGGAGATTGGGGAGCAGGGGGTGGTCTCACTGTAATTTTGGCATCTCAAGATATCTGTTGCTGAATCTGTCTAAAGGGAGGCAGGAGTAGTACCCCCCCCCCCCGCCCCACCTTCTATTACAATAGTTCTTGTGACTTTTTTTTTGCCACTGGGTCCCAGTGTTTATCCAGCAGGGAGCTGGTGCAGGGCTCGATCCCAGGGCCCTGGGCCATGACCTGACACTGGCATTGTTTTGATTGATTCTTCGATAATCTTTAATCTCCTGTAGTTCTTGTGGTATAAAAATAAGTGAGCACTGTATTTCAAACTCTTAGCATAGTGCTTGGCACATAACAGATCATCAATGCTGGTAATCCTCCCACTTGTCCTTTCCCTAAAATTATTGTTTATGGTTGTTATTCAAGTCCTGATTGTGAAGAACTCATTAAGACGTAGTGGGTGCCTTTCAGGGGCTTTCCAGCCCACATCCCCACAACTTAAATATGGACACCAATCCAAGCTAAGCCTGTTAGACTTTCTTTCTAGAGAAGGAGGTAGGTACTTGAAAGGTAAGAGTACATATGGATGGGATCAGAGGTGGTACCAAAACAGTCCTTTACAGGCTAGCAAAAGAAAAGAGGTAGTAGAAACTGGAAAGCTATATAGTTACCCCTGGTTTCACACGCGGGCTCTCTAGTCAGGTTGCCTTAAATCCCTGGCCTGCCACTTACTAGCTGTGGGATCTTAGGCAAGTTACTTAAAATTGCTGAGCTTCCATTTCTTCATCTATGAATTTGGGATAACAGCGGTATCTATCTCATAAGGGTTTGTTAATTGCTTTGGACCATTCCTATCACATAGGAAGTTTGATTTCTGGGTTTAGTTTACTTGAAAGTTTATGTTTGAAAAATATTTTAATTCCCCAAGTCTTCATCTTCCAGCAAGTGAATGATCCTGCATTTCATGTCTCCCGAGTGTCCTAAGGATAGCTGTAAACATAGTTCAGATGTTTTAAAAGAAGTTTTTTTTTTTTTTTTTTTTTTTTTATGACTAATCAGCTTCACTTTAAAGCTCAGTATCTCGGGGCGTGTGGGTGGCCCAGTTGGTTAAGCGTCCGACTCTTGGTTTCAGCTCAGGTCATGATCTTAGGGTCGTGAGACCGAGCCTTGTGTCAGGCTCTGTGCTCAGCAGGGAGACTGCTTGAGATTCTCTCCCTCTCCCTCTGCCCCTCCACCTGCTCGCCTGCTCATGCACACGCTCTCTCTCTCTCAAATAAATAAATCTTAAAAAAATTTTAAAAAATAATAAAACTCGGTATCTCATCACTTATAAGAATGGAAAAGAGCTTGGCTAGGTTGACGTCCATTCCATGGGTGCATTGATTTGCTCTGTGTTCAGTTGTGTTCATCACAACCAGGCTGTGGAAAGTATGTCATTTCACAATTGGGTCAAGCACTCCATGGGAGATGCAGCACTGAAAGTAAGCTTTTGAAAATGCCTGTCCTCTTCTTTCCCAAATGAGCTCAAGAAAAATTGGCAAGATTTCTGTGCCTATCTACCCAAAGATACTGATTTTATAAAAGTGACTTTCAGACCTATAACCCTGGAAGCTTTCTGTTGTTCCGTTCTACTTTGTTAATAGAAAAATCTCAGCATGCTAAATTATAAGCTATTTGTTTTAGTAGATGACATGTCATAACTATATTGTTGTAGAGAAGGCTTTAAAGGAAAGTCCTAGGGGAATACCATTTTAGTTTTCCTAGGTTATCTTATTCCTTCACTTTTTAACTTTTTAAAGTAAATCTAATGCTATGAACCTGAATTTTCTCAGATTTTCCTGGGCAGTGGGTTGAAATGTGTTACGTTAATGATGATCACCGCCATTTTGCTGACTTTGTCTTACATCTATAAGTTTCAGAGCTTTGTCCCCCGCCCCCATTCAGGTCTAACTCAGTGATTTTTGAGGGTCCCCGGGGGGGGTGTACTGCAAACAAGTCTGTCCACTACAGTTACCGTGGGGCATTCATGATGTCTTCTTCCCATGCCCTGACCACCTTTCCCATTGCTATCTGTTGCCCACTGAGCCATTTGAGGATGGTGCATTTCCAACCCCCCTGCTACTGGTGTCCGTGGGGATAACACTGAAGGCTGGGCCAAGAAGGTCATCTTTCAGGGACGCCCAGCCAGCCCTGGAGATGTCAGAGCAGCCCCGTCTTTCTCCAATGTGCTGAGCCCTAAATATGAACCTTCAGTGTGTTGAAGCTGGGCAGCATCACTCACAGAAGAGGGAGAGGGCCCCGCCCTGTGTGGTACTTTGTCACTTACGCATAAACGCTGTGCTTCTTCAGGAAGGAGACTTTGTAAAATAGAGGCTACATCGTCTGTTTGCCCACTTCTGTTTGCTACACTGCTCAGAC
Source organism: Mirounga angustirostris (assembly GCF_029215605.1). Classification (NCBI taxonomy): domain Eukaryota; kingdom Metazoa; phylum Chordata; class Mammalia; order Carnivora; family Phocidae; genus Mirounga; species Mirounga angustirostris. The sequence goes on from NW_026991713.1 coordinate 25,632,132, forward strand.
AGGACTCCCTGGGGCTGGCGAGTTCTCCCCAGTCCTCTCCCTCTTCCTGTGAAGGGATTCTTTTCTTCCTCCCATGCAAATCATCTCATGTAAATAGATGTCTTTTCTCTCTGTTCATCAGTGCATTTGTTGTAACTCTTTGGGTTTCAAATAGCAGGCAAAGGCTGGAGCCAGCAGAAGTGAATAAAAGGACTGCATTATAAAGCTCTCTGAGTGTCTGGTGAAATGAAATGGCAGGACTGCAGCTGGGTTTCAAAAATAAAATAGGAGACTGAAAGTTATGCTTCCTCTCCCTCGACTGACTGGCTTTTCCTGATCCCTACCTACAGGGAGACAAACAGGGCTCTGTGTGGGCCTTGCTGGGGAAAGGCAGGGACCTGGCCACTTCTGAAGCATAAGATGATGGTGAAGGGGGGAGAGGGGGAGGGGCGGATGTAGATTTTGGGGATGTGGGAGAGGGCCAGATCAAGGTTGATTTTTATTAAGCTGGAACTTTATCTGAGCATGGCAATGAATGGCAGAGCCACTGAAGAGAGTAAACGAAATTCTATTGTAACATAAGAATAAAAAAATTAAAAAAAAAATGCTATTGTAGCTAGCTCATGCTGGCGGTATTCAGAGAATGGATTTGAGGGAGTGTGACCAGACATGGGTAGAGTAGTTACGACACTATCACAATATATAGTCTTGGAAGGAGATTCAGAAGTCCTGCTGAAGCAGGAACAGAGAGGAAGGGATGGATTGGAAAACTGTTAAGAGGTCGAATCCAGGGGTGCCTGAGTGGTTCAGTCGTTGAGCGTCTGCCTTCGGCTCAGGTCATGATCCCAGGGTCCTGGGATTGAGTCCCGCATCGGGCTCCCTGCTCGGCGGGAAGCCTGCTTCTCCCTCTCCCACTCCCCCTGCTTGCGTCCCTGCTCTTGCTAGCTCTCTCTGTCAAATGAATAAATAAAATCTTAAAAAAAAAAAAAAGAGGTCGAATCCATAGGACTTGGTCATAAATTGGCTATGAGGAGAGGGAGGAAATTCTAAGACTGCCAAGTTGTTGGCCTTACTGGGTAAATGGTAGTGATATGGACTGAGATGGGGCATACAGGAAAAGAAGCAGATTTTGTTTGGGGAGAAGGTAAAATGGCACATTTTCCACAGCCTGGATGGGATTAACCTGACTGGATACCTAGCAGATTAAGTCAACTTTGTGTTTGTTGAGTTTGGGATGCCTAAAGGATGCTCAAGTGGTAATGTCCAGGAAGCCATGCATGTTTAATTCCATCACTCTGGGAGAGTCAGCACTAGACATTTATGGTAGATCTGGGACTTGTCAGCATATAATATGGCCGTTCAATCATGACACTGAATAATATAACCCAAGGAGAATGTGTATTAAGAAGCACAGGTTGGAAGCCTGGTGAATATCAGCATTTCAACCAAGGGAGAAGGGGTGCCTGGGGGGCTCAGTTAGTGAAGCATCTGCCTTCGGCTCAGATCATGATCTCAGGGTCCTGAGATTGAACCCTGTGTTGTGCTCCCTGCTCATTGGGGAGTCTGCTTCTCCCTCTCCCTCTGCCCCTCCCCCCGCTTGTTCACTTTCTCTTGCTCCGTCTCTCAAATAAATAAATAAAAATCTTTTTTTAAAGATTTTTATTTATTTATTTGACAGAGAGAGACACAGCAAGAGAGGGAACACAAGCAAGGGGAGTGGGAGAGGGAGAAGCAGGTTTCACACTGAGCAGAGAGCCTGATGCGGGGCTCGATCCCAGGACCCTGGGACCATGACCTGAGCCGAAGGCAGATGCCCAACGGAGTGTCAATGAGATGACTAAATACAACAGAGTGTCGATGAGATGACTAAAAGATATCTGCTCATTCATTTATCCATAAAATATTTATTGAGTAGCTTGTATGTTCGACATGCTTTAAAGATTATTTATTTATTTATTTAGAGCATGGGAACAGGGCGAGGGGCAGGGGGAGAGGGAGAGAGAATCCCAAGCAGACTCCGCAATGAGCACAGAGCCTACCTCGGAGCTCAATCCCACAACCCTGAGATCACAACCCAAGCCAAAATCAAGAGTAGGACACCTAACTGACTGAGCCACCCAGGCTCCCCTGTATTCATCATGCTTTAGCAATTAAGACATCAGGCTCCAGAGCCAGGCTGCCAAAATTTGCATCACAGTCTCACAATTTACTTGCTGTTTGACCTTGGGCAAGTCATGACCCTCTCTGGGCTTCTCTTTTCTCATCTGTAAAATGGCAATGATAACAGTTATCACTTCATGAGGATTGAACAATAGATGGCATGGTAATCATATCATAAATGATCTCATCATCATATATTGGCCACTCTTCTGGACTGCAGGGATGCAGCTTGAACAAGATAGACTAAGTCCCTGCTCTTACAAAATTTCCATTCTATTTAGAGGTGAGGGGAGTACAGACCATAAACAAACAATAACAAAAACAGAGGACGAGAAAATGGCAGATAAGCGCTAAAAAAAGATGATATGATGGGAGGCTGGGTCAGATGGGACACACAAGGCAGGATGGTCAAAGTAGGCTTTTCTGAGGAGGTGACATTTATGCTGGAACGTGAATGACCAGAAGGGATAAATCAATGAGGGGCAGTAAGTTTCCAGTTAACAGAGAACAAATGCAATGACCCTAGGGAGGAACACATCTGGTGTGTCCAAAGAAAAAAAGAACCTACATTTTTTTAAATCTTTTTTTTTTAAAGATTTTATTTATTTATTTGAGACAGAGAGAATGAGAGGGAGGAGGGTCAGAGGGAGAAGCAGGCTTCCCGCTGAGCAGGGAGCCCGATGTGGGACTCGATCCCAGGACCCTGGGAGCATGACCTGAACCGAAGGCAGTTGCTTAACCAACTGAGCCACCCAGGCGCCCAAGAACCTACATTTTATCTGGCATCATGGCCCATGATCTTTTCACTATACCTCACAGTCTTTTTTTTTTTTTTTTTAAGTAGGTTCCAGACCCAGTGTGGAGCCCAATGCGGGGCTTGAACTCACGACCCTGAGATCAAGACCTGAGCTGAGATCAAGAGTCAGACGCTTAACTGACTGATCCACTCAGGTGCCCTACCTCATAGTCTTTCTGATGCAGGTCATTTTAATAAAGCCACAGGCAAATAGAAAGCTCTAAAATTCACATAGCAGATACTATGAGTTGGCTCACTCAAACATATTCTAACTCCTTTCTTTCAGGAAAGCTAAAAACTACATTCTTAGACTCTCTTCCATTTAGATTGAGGTCTGAGACATAGTTTCTGCCAACCTATGAGGCACAGAAGCAGGATGGTGGTTGAGCCCAGAGAAAGAGAGCAGATTCTCTGCTACGCTCTGTAGTAGAAGCATTTGGTTCTTCTGGGGGTGTGCATTAAAACAGTTCCATGTTGAAGTAGGGCATTTTTTTTTCTGGCTGCACTCTCACTGTGTAGCATTCAAGCCTGGTTCTCTGGTCTTCCAGAACATTCTCTGAGCTTTCTCCTTCCTTTCATGTATTTATTTCTGGTTAAACTAGCTGGAATGAATTCTGTTGTCTGCAACAGAGAACTTTAACATGTATAATGTCCTACTAATTCTGAACTCTCACCAGCTTCTCAACCTCTTCTTCTACCACACCCCGTACCCTTCATCTTTGGTACATCTAACTTTGTCTAAGAACGGGAATCTCAACCCACTCCAGAACTGCGCCTCTTCAGCTGAATCCTCCAAGATGACTTCTCTTCTGTTTGACCGAGTACTTCTGGGTCTGGTACAGAGCTAGGAACAGTGAAGGCTATAATGGTGTATAAACATTGCTCTTGTCATGGGAATAGGAGATCCCAAGACTTAAAATGAAAACAGTCATCACAAGATTATGTAAAAGTGATTAGAGAATAATGATTAGAAAATAATAATGATCATAACACAGTAGTTGTTTAATGAGTGCTATGTAGGTACTAGGTCATAGAATAAGAGCATTACATGCATTCTCTAATTTCATCCTCAAAGTCCTATGAAACAGGTATTATTATCATGCACTTTAAAAGACGAGGGGGGGGGGGGCGCCTGGGTGGCTCAGTTGTTAAGCGTCTGCCTTCGGCTCAGGTCATGATCCCAGGGTCCTGGAATCGAGCCCCGCATCGGGCTCCCTGCTCATGCGGGAAGCCTGCTTCTCCCTCTCCCACTCCCTCTGCTTGTGTTCCCTCTCTCGCTGTGTCTCTCTGTCAAATAAATAAAATCTTTAAAAAAATAAAAAAGACGAGAGAGGGGAGGCTCAGAGAGGTCAAATGACTTTCCCAAAGGCACACAGCTAATAAGTGGTAGAGGCAGGGTATCACCTCCCAGTCTAACCCCAGAGCCATGCCCTAAAAACCGCGTGGTTGCCATGTGCTGGGCAGGGAAACAAATGTTACCTTATTTCATTTTCTCAGTGATTATGTGAGGTGGATACTATTTCCCCAGCATAGCAGATAGGGAATTGAGTCTCAGGAAGGCCAACATTGCACAGCCCTTAATGGAAGAGCCGCAGCTTGAACCAGCATCTTCTGCTCCGAGGTCTAGGGTTCTTCCTGCCCAACCCCAATTGTCTTCCAATTTAATGCACCAGTTTTAGTTAGGATTGAATTCAGCTGCACAGTCAAAAATAAGAGTGGCTTAAGCAAGTGTGGCTTATAAAAGAGGATCAGAAGCAGGCAGTCCAGGCTGGTGTGGAGGCTCTACAAAGGCAGGGGTCCAAGCTCCTTCAGGCTTTGCAGCCCACCGTCCCTAAGGTGCACCTTCATTCTCATGGTCCAGGACAGCTGCTGGAGCTCCAACCATCAGAATCATGTTCCAAGCAGTAGGACAGAGGAAGGAACCCAGAAGAAAAGGCCAGATAACATGACCTAGGTTTCTTTAAGGTCTCCCAGAGGCTGCTGTATTTCACTTCTGCTTATATCTTACCAGAACTAAAGTCACATGGCCACAGCTAATTGCCAAGGAGGCTGGGAAAAGAGATCTTTATTAAGGGTAGCCACCTGCCCAGCTAAAAATAAAGTGTTATTTTTTTTTTTAAGATTTTATTTATTTACTTGAGAGAGAGAAACAGAGATACAGTCAGAGCACAAGCAGGGAGGGGATCCCCACTGAGCAGGGAGCCCGATGCAGGGCTCCATCCCAGGACCCTGGGATCCTGACCCAAGCCGAAGGCAGACGCCCAACCGACCAAGCCACCCAGGCGCCCCAAGTATTACTTTATTAAGGCAGAAGAAAAGTAGATATTGGGGCAGGCAGATTAGCAAGCTCTGCCTGTCCCCTTTCGGCATTAGTCTCTGAAGGCTACCGTAGCTGTCAGAGTCCTAGCAGAAACAGAGGGCATCTCAGAAGAACTTAACCAAAAAGAAGTTAATGGTCTGGGGAAGAGTAGGGACCTTTAAAGGGAACCACCGGGAGATAAGGAGACATCCGGAAGCTAGCAACAGAAGGAAGCTGCTACCGGCCCTAGCCCCAAAAGGAGAGAGAGGGGCCAGAGGTCAAAGACCCCAGCCTGTCTCTTCTCCTGCCCTGCCTTTTGCAGGCAGCCCCCGGGGTGGCAGTGGGGGCAAGGGAGTCTGGGTGATGCAGCCCTAGAGGCGAGCCTTCCAGGGGCTCAGGGCCAAGAGAGGAAGGCAGAGGAGGGTACAGGACAAATGGGGAATAGCCAGCAGAGAGTCATCTGTGCAGATGCCCCTGAGCCCTGTGTCTCGCCACATGCCAGGGCGAGGGGCTGAGCGAATCTGCAGCCGTTTGACTTGAAAGAAAGACTGAAACTTCCAGCAAGGCTATAGGAGGCTCCCGAGAGGCCCCAGCTGCGGCCTGTGGATGATTGAGGAAAGCTGCGTGCGGAAACAAGACCGCAGGCTGCCCTGCTCTGGCCGGAGAGGGCACGGAAAGTTCCCTGTTTGAGAGCGCCAGGGGAGCTACAGAGTGTGCAAGGGTGAGGGGGCGGCTGGCTGCTCGGAGGCGGGCTTTGCACCAGCCGCGTGCGCGCAGCGGAGCGCGGTACGGCCGGGGCGGCCGCACACTTTGGCCTCCTCCTGACTCCGAATGGCGCTTGTATACGGTCTCATGCCGTCTGCTGTTGGCTCGGAGCTGTTTCTCCCCCTCGCCTTGAGCAGGGGGTCGTCTCCGGCCCCACCTCCGCCCTGCACCGAGGTAGGCGAGCTCGTAGGACTGCAGTCCACAACGCTGGGCTCGGTACTGTATGGTTTCATTCACAGGCGTCCTGAATCGGCGACTCTATAGAGACATAAAGTAGACGAGTGGTTGCCAGGGGCTGGGACAGTGGGGCTTGAAGGGGAACGACGCCTGAAGGATACGGGGTTTCCTTTGGGGGTGAGGAAAACATTCTAAAATTGAGTGTGGTGCCGATTGCACAGCGCTGTGACTATATTAAAACCATCGAATGTTCCTTTGAAAGGGCGATGTCGGCGCCCGGGTGGCTCAGTTGGTTAAGCGACTGCCTTCGGCTCAGGTCATGATCCTGGAGTCCCGGGATCGAGTCCCGCATCGGGCTCCCTGCTCGGCGGGGGGTCTGCTTCTCCCTCTGACCCTCCTCCCTCTCATGCTCTCTGTCTCTCATTCTCTCTGTCTCAAATAAATAAATAAAATCTTAAAAAAAAAAAAAAAGTACATGAACCAGGCGCCTGGGTGGCTCAGTCGGTTAAGCATCTGCCTTCGGCTCAGGTCATGATCTCAGGGTCCTGGGATCGAGTCCCGCATCGGGCTCCTGGCTCAGCGGGGAGCCTGCTTCTCCCTCTGACCCTGTCCCCTCTCATGCTGTTTCTCTCCTGCTCACTCTCTAATAAATAAATAAATAATCTTTAAAAAAAAGGGGGGGGCGATCTCTATGGTTTGTGAACTGTATCTCAATAAATCTGAAACAGAAGAAAAAAAAAAGACCCTACTTGGCAGGTATTTGCCGCCTCTGCATCTGTCCAATGGGCGTAGTCCCGTTACCTCACGGAACTGCCTCACGATCAAACGACACACTGTGTGGAAAGCAATTGCTCTCGTGCCTCGCACGTGGTGAGCGCTCACAAAAGTTAGAGCCTGCCCGTTACATGTTTGCCAGCTGCCTCTTAACCATTTTTAAAGTCAAAGTAAATTAGCATAAAGCCGGACGTTAAAGCTTACAAATCCATCTCATTCTAGCCTCTCCTTCAGCAAGTGAGAAATTAGTGGTAAACCCAGAAGATTACCACTGACAACAGAAGTTCAGAGGCGGTTCCGAGAGAGCGGGTGAGCGCACGAGTGAATTCGAGATCTCAGCAGGATAGCCGTTCTGCCACATGGCTTACTGGTGGGTGCTCTGCGGAGGCGGTCAGCGAACCTGGCTTGGCCTGTGGCAAGAGGAGTGAGCAGGAGAGCCGTGGCATAACTCGTCTCTGCCTTAGAGAACCCAGTGTGTGCTCGCTGGAGTCTAAAACAGAAATAACTTCATACAGGTGATAATTTAAAAATTCTATTAAAATTGCTTCAAACTACTGACATGAATAGTCTGTACGTAATTCACAATTTTTTTTTACAACTTAACATCTCTGATCAGGACACATAATCAGTGGCTTGTTCTAATTTAATTGACAGCATCATTCTCTTTCTTAGCTTTACATAAAATAATGGTGCATCCTGAAATGGATGACAAATTAAAGTAAGGTGTACATATACATATATATATATACTTAAAGGATGACCTAGAAATCTGTGCTGGCTGAATGTTCAGAAATATTAAAGAGGTCATGTCCGATTGCAGTGTCAGAAAAAAGCACAGAGTTCAAGCAACTCGGGGGGGAGGGGCGCCATCCTCTTTACCAGAATGGGATGTACATCCTCGAACCTGGGACCCATTAATAGGCAGACTGGCATTACTGATAGTTTTGCTAGTATAATTCTGGAGAAATGACTAATCAGCTATGATTAGATATACCTGAATCCTTTTTTTAAAAAGTATTTATTTATTAGAGCAAGAGAGCATGAGAGGGAGGGGAGGAGAGGGAGAAGCAGGCAACCCCACCCTGAGCCCGATTCAGGGCTTGATCCCAGGACCCTGAGATAATCACCTGAGCCGAAGGCAGCTGCTTAACTGACTGAGCCACCCAGGCGCCCCTGGATATACGTTTAGATGTTATGTGTTCAACCCTTGGAATGTTCAGTGTTCATCCTAGGCTTCTGTAGGCCACACTTGAGCTGTTAGGAGATGCTGCAGAAGCCAGAGGAGTGGATGAGGGCTCCCAGCTGAATCAGCAAAGCCTTTTTCTAATAACCTTGCTTATTTTAGGGTGAAGGGATTTCTGCCGCTGAGAGGCTGAGTACTTGGCGTGGTTTGAGGCTTCCTAATGGATGTGCCAAAGGGTCTGACAGGCAGACGCACCACATAAGAATAATTGTTTAGATGCTGCTCAAGATAATTAATTTGGGCTTTGGAAAAGCTTCCTTCTCGGTACATTCAATTCAAAAGCCCTCCTCCCGGCGTGTGCCTGCAAACACAATCCCTGGAACTAAAGAGAGGATAATAAAAGCCGAAAGTATTGCGAGCCCTGGCCTTCTGAACTCACTCGGAGTTTCCATGGAAGTAGGCATTGGGGTAGATGGATTCGTTTTCCTCTCTACTTGAGCCTTTAGAATGGTGTCCCCAGACACGTTGTCATCAAGAGCACACGGGGAGCCCGAGACACGTGGGGAGACTTGCACGTGCCTCTGCCCACCAGCCTCTTCTGCCAAACCGAACCAAGCAGAAATACAAGACACAAAAGCAAGCCAGCCAGGAAAGATTTGTTCAGGATCCTCCTGGAATTTTGATTCCTGAGGTAGAAAGGCATGCAGAATGGAGAGGCTTCTTAAAGCCTGATTTTAGGGTAGGGAAGTTGAGGCAGTCAGCAGGAGTGTTACGTTCAGCAGGCACCAGAATGTCCAGAAGGCTCACTCCATTCACTCATTCACTATTTATTGAGTACCTACTGTGTGGATGTGTTCTTCTAGACACTGAGGATATGGAAACAGCAGTCAGTAAAACAGACAAAATCTCTATCCACATGGATCTTCCCTTCTAGAGGATGGAGACAATAAGCAAACAGATGAAGAGATCACATATGATACTGATAGGTGATAAATGCTGTGGGGAAAAAAATGAGTCGGGTGAAGGGAGAGCAAGTGCCCAGGTGAGGGTGTGGCCGCTTTATGCAGGTGGACAGGGTAGTGCTCTCAGACAGGGTGAGACTGGGCAGTATGGAGATTTGAAGGACATTAGGGAGTGAGTCAGAGGGACACTGCGGTGGGGTGTGTGCAGGAGAGAGAAGAGCCAGTGCAAAGGCCCTAATGCAGGAGCCTGTGTGGCAAGGACTGACTTGGCGGCCTCGTGGCTAGAGCCCACGGAGCTGGGGATAGTGGTGAGAGAGCTGGGGGAGGCCTTCAGTTCAGGGCGGGCTCTTCAGGTCATTGTAAGGACTTTACTTTTCTGGAGATGGGAGGATTTGGGGGAATCTGAGAAAGGAGTGAGGTGATCCACATGATGTTTTAATGAGGGATCTCCAACTTCTGTGTGCAGAACACATCATGCCTGGGTAAGGGGGGGGCTGGGAGACCAGCTGGGGGTCCACTGCGGTGGTCCCGGGGAGGGCAAGCTGGCAGGGACCTGGGCTGGTAGGGATGGGATGGGGGGAGATTCTGGGTATGTTTTGCAGGTGGAACCCATGGGATTGCAGGAGGACAGAGCTGATGGCCTCGATATCAGAGGCACAAGGAAGAGGGAAGTGAAGGGCCACTTCAAATCTTTAGGTGTGCACAGCCGGAGGAATGGAGTTAGCGATGTTGAGCCTGGGGCACTAGAGGTGAAGCCTTTTTTTGGGTAAAATCCTGTTTGAGACTTGCTAAGTTTGAGATTTTTTTTTTTTTTTAAGATTTATTTATTTGAGAAGGGGGGGGAGTGGCAGAAGGGGAAGATCTCAAGTGGACTCCCCGCTGAGGGGGGGCGACCCACTGGGGACTCGATCCCATGACCCTGAGATCATGACCTGAGCCGAAATCAAGAGTCTGTTGCCCAGCCAACTGAGCCACCCAGGTGCCCCTGGGATCTTTATTAGATACCCAAGGAGCGGCTGATTAGGCAATTGTGAGTCTGAGTTCAGGGAAGAGGTGGGTGGGGCCATAAATATGGGAGTCATCAGCCTGTAGATGGTATTAAAGGGACTGGATGGACTTAGCCAGGGCCAGTGCGTACATGGAGAAGAAAGTTGAGGATGGAGTTCTGGGACACAGCCCTGCCTTGTAGTGCCTTCGTGCTGGCGGGTCCGGCAGAGTGCGGGCTCGGGGCTTTCCATCTCCTGCGCATCTGCCTCGAGAGATCACGAGAAAGGGCGGTCCTGGTCTGGTTGGCAAATGTTTGGTAAGGTCTGTAACCACACCAAGGGTACTGTCCGCTCTACCAAATACACCAGTCCAAACTCCTCCTGACACCCCTCCTGCCCGACTCTATGGAAGCAATGACCATAGAGGGAATTCTGTCCCCTCCCTGAAGAGCTACCACCTTGCCACCTGTGTACTTTCCAACTGTTATCATCTTAACATTGGGTAATCAAGAGAACAGTGGCTTAAAGAGAAAGAGAGAGTGAGAGAGAGGGAACAGTGGCTTAATACTGAGATTGGTACTTAAATCTTGGTTTTGCTGCATGTTAGCTGTGTGACCTTGGACAAGTCTCTTAACCTCTCTGAGCCTCCATTGCCTCCTGTCCACATATTTCACAGGCTTATTTTGACAATCAAATGGGACTCTATGTCTAAAGAGGTTACCCCTGTGTCTAGCAAATAAGAGGTAATTATAATAGTAAATACTGTGTGCCAGGCACTATTTCATACATCTCTTACATACTTACTTCATTATCACAACAACCCCATGAGGCAGGTATTGTTTTTATTCCCACTTCACAGACAAGGTTAAGTAACTTGGCGGGCTAGTAACTCAAGCAGCCTGACTCTAGGAATTTATTCATATGACCACTATGCCATATTGCTTCTTGAGAATACTTTAAAATTTTCTTCTCTCTTATTTTCAAGTGTTCTTATTAAATGGCTCAAGCTTTCAATTTGTAGTTTTGTATTTTTCCTTGTTATTAAATTGCGGTCATTATCTGACCCCAAGATAATTGTCATCCCCTTCATACTAAAAGAAGCAATTTAATGCAACAGCAAGAAGAGAAAAATTTGAATTTTCTGAACTACAAGAGATAAGGTCTTCTTGCCAACATTTTCGGTGGGAAGCTGGTTAGCGTGGCTGGGCATGCAAAGCAAGCTGGAGATACGACTTTCTTCTTGAATAGGCAAGAACTGACCAAAAAGGATAATTATATTTTTAGAAAGCTATGAAAATCTGAACAGAGAGTGAGGGATTTGCCTTTTAGAATGGTAAGAGAAGCCCACTGTACCCTTTATTATGCATTTGCATACATATATGCAAAAGTGTGTTCACGAGTATATTGGAAGGTGTGTGAGTTTACGTGAATGCTGGTGCATGGAGTGTGCATGTGTGCACTTGGCATATGGAATACTTACTGGTTACCAAAGGAGGGGGCTCTCTGGGTGTTTGGCACAAAAGGTTGGGCTGGGATTCATTTTCTGGTTTATACTTCTTCAAATCCATGAGCCGATGATGCTCAGAAGGGAAAGCAATCCCCAAGGAGAAAATAAAATCGTTTCCCATGAAATAGAGCATGTTTAACAAATAAGAATACAGACCTCCCAGTTAAATTTGAATTTCAGATAAACAGTGAATAATATTTAAGTATCATTATGTTCAATGCAGTCTTTGGGACATCTTTGACCAAAAATTATTTGTTATCTGAAATTCAAATCTAACTGGGCATGCTGTATTTTATCTGGCAGCCTTACCAGGAAGACAATGAATTTAAATACCTGCCGATTTTGTAAAATGTTTAAAATCCACAAACCACTTTTGGACTGGCAAAAGACTTTTGGTTCTGGCTGAAGGCGTCCAGTCATTCTTCTCTCTTTCAGGAAGTCCTTAATGACTTGGCACCACCATCTGTGAAATGGGGAAATAATCTGATTCTGTCCTCACCCCCAGGGGAAAACCCTGGAGAATTTCACATCCTTAGCCTCACTCTAATGGCCTGGGGCCCCGCACAGAACTTCATTCTCCACTTCAGTAAAAAAACCAATTAAGAATTGTTTCAAAGGATTCTTATGACACGCCTTAATAGCTAGCCAGTATCCTGCGGTGTTTAATTTCTTCTCTTTCCCTCTCTCTAGCTTGCATGGGGACAGAATTCTTCCTGTCAGACGAGTAGCCAGCCAACTCTGAGTCTCTGGAGGGATGCAGAGAGGACATTTCCCACAAGTCTGACCCCTGGGAAGCTCGAGGCGGGCACAGGGGAGGCCCAGGATCCGGAGCGCTGGTGGGGGTGTGGTTGGAGCAGAGCCCTTGGTGCCAGGCGAGCATCTGGACCGCACAGGACTTCTTCCAACTGGAACAAAGAAGCACGTGGGGGTAAACGTCAGGCTGTCAGGTAACAGTCCCTGGGTTCATACTGTGTCTGTCAGTCTCTGGCTGGATGGCTTAGAACCTCTGCCTTCTTCATCTCTAAAATACCTGATATGCTGGTGCTGATATCACAGAGTTATTCTAAGGACTAAATGGCATTAATAAAACCGTGTCTGGCTCCCGGGAAGCACTTAATAAATGTTAGTCATTATTATTATTGTTGCCTGGGACAATTCTTCCTTAGCAGTTCAGTTATAATTTTTATTAATAACCTCTTCTGAAGGTAGATAGGATGCATGTTCATAGAATATGTAAACATATAGAAAAACCACAGGAAAAGAATTAAATCAGAAATCCTTCATAAGGCTATCTCTGGTCTTTTTTTTTTCCCTCTGTATATATTAGTGGTCTCAGTTCTGGCAGTGCATCAGAACCACCTGGGAAGATTTAAAAATACAGATACCTGGGCCCCAAACCAAATCTAATAAATCAGAACCTCTAGGGGCAGGGGCGAGGGATCTGTAGTTAAAAAAAAAAAAAATTCCAGAACATTCTATTGCAAAATCAGGCATAAGAATCCTGCCAGTCACTCATACCTGTGCTCTCTTTTTCTCTCATACAGTTCTCAAAAATTGGACAATATCGTACATTCAGTTTTGTAACCTGCTTTTGTCCAGTTGCCTTATCGCTCATCATTCTTCCACAATATCTTATTTTTTCTTAAGGCTTTGGCTGTGGTTTCTAGTAAGTGCTGCTTTGCACCCAGCGGTTCTCTCAAAATGGATCCATTGAAAAATGTCATCCCTCCTGCCTTCTCGCGTCCCGCTAGTCTGCCCCAGCTGATGAACAGAGACCCCTTCACCATTACTCTTTCTCCCCACCTCTCCAATTTCAGCTCCCTAACTGATGGCCACAGCTGGCTCTGGCCTTCCTCCCATCGTCTCTGTGCGGGTTTGTGGCTCAAGCTGGAGATCATGCCAACAGACCTGCTGGTGCGGGTTTGCACTGTTTCTTCCCTAACATATTAACGCGACACCTAATGCTATTTTTCACTTACTGCTCAGCCGACCACGGTGGTGGTGATTTCACTTCCAAACAACCTCCAAGGACTCTGGCGGGAAATTTCCGTGGCTGTCGGCTGACATTTTGGGATAATAAAATGAGATGAAAACACTGCAAAGAATCCCGCATAGACGGCGGTCTCCAGTTCCTGACTAGGGAGACTGGACGTGGTGTGAGCAAGGGCCTTACGCCAATAAGAAGCAAATGTTCAAGCCCTTATGCCCGTCCTGTTAGCAGCCGCTGAGGTCGCCGAAATCCATGCAGTCACCGCAGGACAACCCTGACTCTCTGTGTCCTTCCAGGCTGATATTCCAGCTGCAGAACGGAAGCTCAAGTGATGGCTGTCTGAAAACTCTTCAAAACCGTGTAAACCCCGGGGTTCTCAAGAAGCGTGGTGTAGAAGTGGGCGTCTGAGTAGCATCTGTATGGACTGGCAGGCAGAATGGGCAACGGCAGGTTTCTAACTGGTGCTCAAGTGAGGAAACCTGAGGAGGCTGCGGGCCCCTCCAGCTGGGCCATTCGCTTTGGGCTCTGGCCAGGCCGAGCGAGGGCTGATGAGAAAGGCTGCAGGCCCGCTGAGCACGGAGAAGTCTGAGTGTTCGGTGGATGCACAGGTGAGAGTGAGGGCAGCTTCTAAAGCCTGAGGAATGGTGGGCCAGGCACTCTTCAGGTTAACTGAGGAAGCGTGGGGGACAGACGGCCTCTCCTGTCCTGGGAGAGTAGAGATTTCGAAGGGTGCTGATAGGCAGCTTTCTATTTAAGAGTGAGAGAGACGAAGCCCACACAGTGAGTCAGACTGTGCTGGCCTAGTCCCCTCTTCTTGGGCCCTAGGAACACGAGTCTTCAACACGTGGAAGTTGTCGGGGCGCCTGGCTGGTTCAGTCAGTAGAGCGTGTGGCTCTGGATCTCAGGGTCGTGAGTTCAAGCCCCACGCTGGGCATGGAGCCTGCTCAAACAGAGAATAATTTTAAAAATACTAAATAATACATACATACATACATAAGTGGGAACTTTCTCTTGCAGGGGAAGAACGTGGGTGTTGTAGTCACGTAGAGCTGCAAGCTCTTCCACTTACCAGCCGGTTATTTAATCCCTCTGAGGTTCAGTTTCTTCTGCTCTGTAATGGGGACAGGTACCCACTTCACAGAGTGGGGACAGAATGAGATCAATCCTTGTACAATGCCCGGTACATACAGCGCTGGTTTCCCATAGCTGGTGGAGCCGGAAGGGAGAAGAAGTGGAAGGCTCACGGCCAGGCTGAGATGGGCTGATGCTACTGTCAGGAGTGGAGGGAGGTTTTGCCTGAGGCGCAGTGTGCCTCCCATCTGTCCGTGGCAGGCAAGGCCCTGAGAAGGCCTAAGCTGAGGCAGGCCCATAAGTGGGATGGGTTAATGGCCTGCCAGGCCGGTGTGAGTACCGCCCTGCTCTGGGTGGTTGTTTCGCAAGACAAAGCTGATGACAGAAGCTCCCTCTCTGTGTGGCAGTTTGTATCGCAACTCTTTTTGATCCCAAATGATGCAAATTGCAGGATCCCAGGAGGCCGAGACCAGTACCTCCCTCATCCCTTGTCACATCAGACGCACCATCCAGGTAAGAACCCCATTGCTCCTGCCTTCGGCCTGAATGTGGGCTTGTGCAGTTTTGCAAGCCATCCTCACTCCAGGGGTCGTGTCTCCCGTTTGGCAGGGATGGTGGACAGCAGAAGCGTTGCTCAGGACCCGGCCGAGTGTGCAAGCCCATCCAAGTGACTGCGCCAGGGAAGGAAGCCTTGCGAACCCTCTTCATTAGTTTTCTCGGCACAGAAATTGAGCGCCCATGGTGACACTTCCTCTCAACACTCCTTACTGGACACTGAAGAGACCGTTTCTGCCCATTCTTGAATTGAAACAAGAAAGGTCGGCAAGAATGATTTCTCTATGGAGTGTGATTTTAAGCAGAGGATTCATGAACGTGTGTTCTCCTCCCTTGTAGAGAGGCAGCCTTTCTCCAGGAGGGGACTAAGATCTTACTGCAAAAACAATAGATATTGGTCTCAATCTATTCATTGCTTCTGCTTTTCATAAGAAAAAGGAAAAGATTTTTATATGGAAGCCTAGGGGAGGGCCTCAGGCACCATGCAGAAAATTTTCCATGACAGGAGCTAATATCCCTAAGCACCTACTACTGCCAAACAATGTGCGAAGTACTTCATGAAATTATTTCACAGAGACCCTTCCCATTTTAAAGATAAGAAAATTGAGGGTTTTAGCTGGGAAAACCTGGAGGAGCGAGCAGGGAAAGCATATGTCTGGGTCATGGGAAGTTTGGGGATGAGAAGCCCTGCCCTTCCTGTTGTCTGAAGAGAAGAGGATCAGCAGCGTCCATTTTGGAGGATGAAAACAGCTCCGGGCCTCGGTTCCGGCCAAATTTGGTCAACAAAGGACACAAAGAGACTTGTGAGCCTCTGCGTAAATCCAGATTCTTGGGTGCACGTGACAGAACTCAAACTCAAGCTGGCTTAATCTTAATGAGAAGAAATCTACGGGCTCATCCAACTGCGGGCTGGCATGGGCTGACTCGTGGCTGGGATGAGGCATTGAACTAACACTCACTTGCTCTCTTTTTTGCTCTCCCCTGTGTGTCAGCCTCATTCTCTCTTACTACAGTCAGGCTTCCTACACTCTGCTGGGCTTTTATGATCCTAGCTCAGCGAGACTAGCAGAAAACGCAAGTTCTCTCCGTGAATAATAAATATGCATGGTATGCACTGAATAGAACTGTAGAGAAAGGCTCGGATGAGTCCTGCTGGTGTAGCGTGCCCGCCAGTGTGCCAAGTACCATCACCATTGTCGGGGTGCTCGGGTGTGATGATGAGGAAGCCCGTGGCCAGTGCAGGGCAGCAAGTTGTGACTGACGGTTCTACGTGAACTTTATAGACTGGGGATAAAAGCGTCCCCCAAAGGAAGTCAGGGAGGCAGAGCAGACAAAATACCAGATGTCCACGAGGCCCTGGACCAGATGGAGACTTGGAGAGATGCCATCTTCACATGGATCCTTTTGTGCCCCTGATGACTCCAAACATGACAAACGACCACCTTTATTCGTTCGCTAGGGCTGCCATAACAAATTACTACAGACCAGGGAGCTTAGAAGCAACAGAAGTTTCTCTCTTGCAGTCTGGAGGCTGGAGGTCCGAGCTCAGGGTGCATCATGGTGGGGTTCTGGTGAGAGCCCTCCTGCTGGCTTGCACAGGGCTGGCTGCCTTCTTGCTGTGTGCCCCCGGGGCCCTTCCTCAGTGCCTGCCGAGAGCGCGGGCGTCTCTTCTTGTAAGGACCCCAGTTGCACTGGGTCAGGGCTCTACCCTTCGGCCCTCATTTAATCCCCCTTCAAGGCCTCATACATACGCTTCAACATATGCATTTTGAGGCAATACAGTTCAGTCCACAGGGTCCTGGGATCTAGATACTTTTAGAAGATGCAGTTTCCCTCTGTTCTACACAAATCTCCATGTTCTGAAAAACATTTCTGGCTTGGAAATGATAGTCAGAAATATTTGAAATTCTAGGTAAATTGGGATTCAAAAGGAGAGAAGTTACCTCGCCTCTAGATTCTAAGCCCCGGGAGGGCAGGGACTGTATTTCCGTATGGTTCTGAGAAACACGAATCGAGGAAAGGTGGCCTTCTTTTTTTTTTTTTAATATTTTATTCATTTACTTATTTGACGGAGCCTGACATGGGGCTCCATCCCGGGACCCAGGGATCACGACCTGAGCCAAAGGCAGACTCTTCACCGACTGAGCCACCCAGGCGCCCCAACAAAAGCATTTTTTTAACAAAATAAAATATAGCATATGTACACATGCACACAGGATCAGTTACTTTAAAAATAGCCTCAGAAACACTCTCATTTTCATATGTTTTAGGGTTTTCTTCCTGAAATCTAGGGCAGCTTTTACAGTTTTGTTCAGGGGGTTGTCTGTTTATTCTTTTTTTCTGGGTTTTGGATTTCAGACCCAGTCACAGTTTTGTAGGTGCAGAGAATTTTTTCCTTCTTCTAGGCTTTTTGGCTGGCCAAATAATTAAATTGACATAAGGTGGATTAACAGGAGAAAAACTAATTTAATTTTATACATTAAAGGAGCCCCATAAAATTATGAGACTCAAAGAAGTGACCCCAGCAGGCAGTTTTTATACCTTTTAGATGGAGCAGCAATACATTTGTAAAGAATTAGCAAGACAAAGGGGTTTGGGTTTGGGGTAGTAAATTGGTGAAGAAAGAACAAGTTTTGTTTATATTGACTTCTCAGCCCTAAATTCCCTCTTCGTGATAAGGATCCCTTCTACCCTCCTGGTACCCCTTTCACATGGGAGATTTATCTCCTGCTTTCAGGGGCACAAAGGAGGATCAGAATGTTCTTCTCCCACTGACTGTCAAATAATGTTAATTCAAAATAACGTGAAAATGAATAAAAGGAAACCTCATCTAAAATGGAATCAGGAGGCCAGAAGGCGGAGCCCTCGTGCACTACCACTTGGACACCAATTCCAGACCCCAACAGGAAGCATTGTCCATACGGAGCTCGACAGAAGATGACTCACCTTGCAAGCTGAGACCGCTTTCCTACTCCAGCAGGGGGAAGGGAGAGTCCCTTCCTTGCCCAGCAATTCAGTGAGAAACCATCTCCACCCTGAACCCTTGCCTGCCTCCAATGGGCTTGCACTCAAAACAACCCCTCTCACCTTCCTCCTTTTTCTCTATAACTGATGTTCCTCTCCTTTTCTTGTTGGGCTTGCCTATGGCTTTTGCTATAACTTGCCTCTCCTGAATTGCAATTCCTCCGCTGTCCCCGAATAAACCCATTTTGCGGGTAAAATTACTGGCTGTTTTACTTTTAAGGTCTACAAATCAATACGCCAAAGTGGGGGACTTCCATTTGCTGCTGGGTTAAAGCCTCTGTAAGTATTTCCCGAAAATTTTACGAATACACAGGACCAGCTGTGACTGCTTCTGGATAGCGTCCATTCTTATGGAGTGCCGTGGTGGCTTTGCTCTGGAGAGGGCTGCCTGGGGACCAGGTTGTTTATCGGCTCTGTGGCTCTGGGCTGGTTAATCTTTCTTAGCCTCGTAAAGTGGAAGGATATACGGAAAGTGCATATAGCACGGTGCCCGTCCAGAGTAGATGCTCTGAAGTAATCACTATTATAACTATCCCTCCCTTTTGTAAATTGCTCAATGTTCCAAATGCAGGGGTCTACACCTCAAATGTCTGCAGGAGCTAGAAAGGTAATTTACATGTCTAAAGCTGACCTGTGTGGGACGATGGGTATGGAAGAAACCATGATGAACTGGGGGGAGTGCATGATCTGCTAAAAGAAAGTCGAATTTTATAACAAAAAAAGGAAAGGGAAGGGAAGGAGGAAGGGAGGGAGGAAAGAAGCTAACATTGTACTTGTCTGCTACCGGGATTTGGCCCTGGAGCTACCAGTTTGTAACCCTTGCTCCGATTTAAAGGAGCTGAGTGAACTACATTAGGGAAACAAAGCCCAGGTTTTAGGATTTGTCTTAGGATTTTCTCAGTTTTCAACTGTTAGTGACAGAGGAAACTCCCTATCAAATTTCTAATCAAAGAGAAATCAGGTCACTCTGAGTATTTCAGGGTAAAGGATTGCTTTACCCTATAACCAGTGTGAATGAGATAGTCAGTAATTTTCAGTAATTTATTATCAATGACAACATCATAGCAGCTCGGTCTTTATTGTTGTTTATTCTCAGGATGAGACTAGATTTCAAGACAGGCATTTTTCTGGTAATTGAACAGAATGATAATGGTTTCAAAGGTGAGGATGTGAGTTGCTTTGTCAGAGACTCTCAGGAACCAAACCTAAAAGAACTCTGTGGGCCACAGATAGTATTTATTAATATTATTTGTAATCTATAAACATTAATTTGTATTCTTCAAAGAACCTGTGTTCCGGCTTTCTTATACAAAGGCATCATAAGGAATGGTATGATTTGGGGAGAATGACAGATATTCACATTCTTTTTTCAAAATCTCTTTTCTATTGTGCCTAAAATTGCCATATTACTGGTTTTCAAAAGAAGACAATAAGAAGGAAGTGATTTTTGATGAAAGGAAGAAACTAAGGAGGATACGTTCTCAAAGCCACACATTGATTCATCCATCCATCCATCCATCCATCCATCCATCCATCCATCTATCCTGCCAACATTCATTGAGCACTGACTCTGTGCCATGCCCTGGGACAGAACATGGAGTCTAGTCGGGGAAACACACTTACAGAGCAGTGAGTGTGCTGTGGTAGAAGTATGTGTATGTATTCACGGGCCAAATTCAAAGGGCATCATGGTGGTTACTTGTATATATCAATTTGACTGGACCACAGATCACCAGATATTGTCCATGAGGGTCTCTCTGGATAAGATTATCATGTGAATCTCTAAACTAAGTATAACAGATGGCCCTCCCAGTATGAGTAGCCCTCATCCAATCTGTTGAGGCCTGAATAGAAGAAAAGGCTGAGAATTCTCTCTTTGCCTGATTGTCTTTGAGCTGGGACATCAGTCTCCTCCTGCCTTTGGACTTAGACTTGGGTTGGAACTTTCCTCATTGGCTGTCCTGGTTGTCAGGCCTTTGGACTCACACTGGAACACCACCATTGACTTTCCTGCATCTCAAGCTTGTTGACTGCAGATCTTGGACTTCTGAGCCTCCATAACCATGTGAGCCATTCCTTATAGTAAATCTCCTTAGACAGGTAGATAGATAGATGATACAAAGATAGATGATAGATAGATAGGTAGATAGATCGATAGATAGATAGTTCGTTCTGTTTCTCAGGCTTAATATAGGCATCCTCCTCAGTCTGGGCAGGAAGGCTTGGGAAGAGAGGGGAGTTGACAGGATAGCTTCCTGAAAGCGGATACTGGGCTGAATTCTGAAGAATAGAGCAGAATTAACAAGGAGGGAGATTGCTTATTGCATGCGTCAAAGCCCTGTCCTCAGATCTTTCCAGTTCAAAACTTTAATCAATTCTTTGGATGAATATATAGAAGGCTCATTTATTATTGGCAGAAGGCACAAAGTTAAGAGAAATAGGGATTACTTTTGGACAGTGGCAAAATCAGTGCTCAGATCTTGGCAGGGTAGATGATGGGCCAAGTCCAACAAAATAAAGCTGAATAGAGGTAAATGGAAAGCCTTGCACTCATTAAAAAAGCAAAACAAAACAATAAAAACAAGCTGAGCAGGGGGTGAGAGGTGGGGAAAATTTTTTTAAAAGTTTTTATTGAGATATTGACATACAACATTATATTGGTTTTAAGTGTACAACATAATGATATATATATATCAAGATAAGTTTAGGTAATATCTATGACCACGGTAAGTTTAGGTAACATCATTTTGACCACACAGTTACAAATTTTTTTCTTATGATGAGAACTTTTAAGATCTACCCTCTTAACAATTTTCAAATATACAATACAGTATTGTTAACTATAGTCATCATACTGTATATTACCTCTCCAGGACTTATTTATCTTATAACTGGAAATTTGTACCTTTGGCTTCCTTTACCCATTTTGCCAACTCCCAACCCCCACCTCTGGCAACCACCAGTATATCTTCTATACCTGTGAAGTTTTGTTTTGTTTTGTTTTTTATTCCACATATAAATGAGATCACACAGTAGTTGTCTTTCTCTGACTTATTTTACTTAGTGTAATGCTCTCAGTGTCCATCCATGTTGTCACAAACAGCAAGATGTCTTTTTTATGGCTGCGAATTTTCCATTTTATATATACAAATAAAACACATTCTTTTTATCCATTCATCCATCAGTGGACACTTAGGTTGTTTCTATGTCTTGGGTATTATAAATAATGCTGCAATGAACATGGGCATGCAGATATCTGTTCAAGATAGAGGTTTTATTTTCTTTGAGTGAATAACCAAAAATGGAATTGCTGGATCACATGGTGAAAAAGACTTATTTATATTATGTGTTTTAGTTCAGAAGTTGGCAAACTATGGCTCATTAACAAAATTGAGCTAGTTGCCTGTTTCTGTAAATAAAGCTTTACATATTGTCTATAGCTGCTTTCATGCTACAACAGCAGAATTGAGTAGTTGCAACAGAGATTGTATAGACTACAAAGTCAACAATATTTGCCATCTGGCTCTTCACACAAAAGTTTGCTGACCCCTGGTCTAGTCCACTGTGAGTTCAGTGTAAGTCAAGAGTGTGATATGTGCACAAACAATGCCAATTCTCCCTTGGGAGCTATTTATAAAAATACAGATGCTTAAAATCATGTGGGAATGAGTCAGTGGATGAACAATCAATCAATCAGCGGAGAGGGTGGTCTACCCTGGTTTTTGCCGACCGGAACCCACCAGAGTCCTGGACTCCATACCGGGGATGTAGTTGAATACAGGCTGTTGGAGCTCAGTCAGGGGAGAGGGCGGAGGGGTGTTGAGAATTGTGTTAGGAACAAACCAAGGAAATAAGAATGTTTAGCCTGAAGAAGCAAATTCCCAAGAGGGATATCAACAGCATCAGTTCTTGATGACATTCATTGAGTCTTGTGTATTGGGCTCGTTAAGTATAGGAACTCATTCAATCCTCACACCAACCCTATGAGACTGGTAGTATTAGTATGCCCATTTTGCAGATGAGGACTCTACGCCATGGAAAGATTAAGTTACCCAAGGTCACACAACCAATAAACGGGGAAGCTGAAGCTCAATCCGTGTAATCTGCCTCTAGAGCCCATGAGCTTAATTGTATACCCTTAGCTGTCCTTCGTTAGTGAATGGGATATTAATAATCTTGTTATTTCCGATTCCATGAGACACAGCAACAGCCAGAGGAAACAGGGAAACAGACTCCTGTTCGAAGCAAGGGAGACCTTTCAAATGCCCAGAGATGGAACAGGTTTTACTGTAGGGTGGAAACCCTGTCATGAGGGTATGTACAAGTAGGGGCCAGAGGACTTGGCCAAGATTTCAGGAGAGGATTCCAAAATGGATAAGGGCAGAGAGCGTCCAAGATTCCTTTCCCCTCTTGATTCTATCATGATCTGAGGCTTGGGGCACTTCCTAGGATGGGTGGCTCAGGTCAACAAGAGGCAGCAATAGAATGGGACCTTTTCTAAGTGCTTTGTATATGTTAACTCATTTGATCTTCAAAAGAGATGAATGAAGAGTTACCACAAGTGTCATCATTCCCATTTTACAGATGCACAAAGTGAGTTATAGTGTGGCTACATACTTTATCCAGGGTCACACAACTAATAAGTATTAGAGCCAGAATTTGAACGTAGGCAGCCTGACTCCAAGGCCTGTGCTTTAAACCATTTCCATATAAAAATCTCTTATGAAGAAGGGATGTGTAATTTGAAAATGTTCCTTTTATTTCCCCTGCCTCCCCACCAAGATTTTTGATGTGTCCTCTTCCCATGTTGCAAAACACTATACTACTAGAAGTTAATGCTAGCAGCTGCCATTGTAACATTCTCATTTTGTCCTGTGATAATTTATAGGGACTGATTCTTCTGCTTCAGAGCAGGCTGCAAGGTAGGGGGTTCCCAAATGCATCATCAAGTCCTACAAATAATCAAGCTGCTATGATTGTGTTCATTTTCTCAGAAGTCCCATCTGAAGGTATACACAATAATGTCCTACTCACAATATAAATTTGGTTCCTGTTTAAGTATTACCTCTGCTGTGGGAACTATTGGATTTCTTTAACTTTTCTACAGAGGCAAAGCTGAGCTCTACACCAAAGATTTCTGCATATTGATTTCCTTGATGGGCAAGGTGGAATTTGGTAATAGTAGGGACTACACTTGACACCTAGCAGGTGCTAATACCTATTTGCTTAATACATGTGATCAATCGGGATTTATTGACTTCGGGGGAATGAAGGTATCAAGGGATTTCTTTTCCTTTCTGGTGCTTTCTGGGCTCTGACAATGAGTGCTAGTCCTATTTGATTTTTTTTTTCCTCCAAGAGATTTGTGCTTCCCAATAACTGGGCAAACAAAAATTCAAGCATCTCCTCAATTGCATTGCATTCCTGAGTGTAAAAAAAAATCTTTAAGAAACACTGTTGTTATTATTTAGACAAACGCTATGTTTCCAGCCGGCTTTTCTTCCAGATCTCTTTTTCCTCCATATTCAAAGAAAGTACTGCCAATGCAATTAGGACACAGAAGATGAATTGTTAAGTAACTGATTCACTCTATAGATAAGGATACATCCTTTTGTGTCTAAGGAGACTGCTTGATTCATTGTGTACAAGGACAGCGTGTTCCTTGCTTGGCTTACTTACCACGTGTTTTAATTAGCTGCCAGGCCTTTTACAGCAGTCCCTCTTCTGAAGGTAGAGAGATTTGAGCTTGTTAAGGTGATGGCTTAAGCAATGCTTTGTCATTAGGTCGGCGTTTTTCTATCTCCTCTCATTTCTGCTCAGGGACTGAGCTCTCTAACCTAATATGGCAAATTGGCGTCCTCCCAGTGGCTAAGTGGCCCGAGAGAGCACAACATTGTAGGCTTCTCAGTGGCAAGAACTTAGTCTTGCTGTCTTTGTGCCCCTTTTGCTTAGCATAGTGCCCAACACACAGGAAGTGCTGAAGAAACATTGGTTGCACTATTCAGCGGAGGTCCATTTGGAAGGCACACACTGTTGTCATCTTCTCTCTCACTTCCCATGTACCGTCAGCCTCCAAATCAGTGGAGTCTAGTTGGGGCAGTATTCAGTAAATGTAACCCAGCATGGGTTCGGCGTGGGCACTGACCAGTGAGCCTTTCAGCTAGAACAGGATCCTGAAGGACCCCCGTCCTGTGATAAACGTTAACTCTTTAGTTCTTGTGTCACTTGGGGGGCAGAGAGAAGGGACACTCAAGGGAGTGCACCAGGGGTTAGAGCAATGGCTACTTGTAAGTTGAAATGGAAGTATTTAAATATTTTATATATATATATATATATATATATATATATATATATATATATATTTTTTTTTTTTTAAGTACGCTCCATACTCAACATGGGGCTTAAACTCATGATCCTTAAATCAAAAGTCACATGTTCTGGGGTGTCTGGGTGGCTCAGCTGGTTAAGCATCCAACTCTTGATTTTGGCTCAGGTCATGATCTCAGGGTCATGAGATCGAGCCCCACATCTGGCTCCACACTCAGCAGGGAGTCTGTTTGTCCTCCTCTCCTTCTCCCTCTGCCCTTCCCTTGCGCACGCTGTCTCTCACAAATAAATAAATAAATCTTAAAAAAAAAAAAGTCGCATGTTCTATGGGCTGGGCCAGCCAGGTGCCCCCTGTATTTAAATATTTTAACAACGGTATAGCTCTACTAGTGCTTACCAGCTGATCACACCTGTTTAATTCTCCCATAGCCATCCAATACGATGCAGCCAGACATCTTTTTCCCCCCAAATAGAAATATCAGGGGTTTTCTCCCCAGATCAACATGGTTGTTTTAAAAATATAATAAAATAAAGTGAGCTGGGAAGTTGGTAGTTGCAGCACAGTTTTTGAAATTTCTTTAAGTCCCTGGATAAACACAAAACAAGTAGATGGCTAAAACAAAAACCCTAAACACATTTACAACCAAAGCAGGTGACTAGAGATTCCCCAAGTCCCCAAATACACACCGACCTGGATAGTATCAACATCTATACAAAAGAAAGCAGAGGGAAGCAGTGGGGCATCTGATGGGTCTGAAATCTTCTTTGAGAAGAATCTCAAAACAGTCCACTGGCACTCACTGGAAAGTGTGGTGGGCCAGTTTGAGAATAGCTGCTGTAACTGGAAGAGGTTTGCCGACGCCAAGAGCAGGAGAGCAGTGTGGGTTTGCAGTCAAAGTGCAAGGAGCTGGAATAGTCTAGCCTCTGTGCACTTTCAAAACTGACCAGCCCGGGATCCTTTCCAGGACAGGATTCTACCTTGAGGAGAAACTGTGGACGTAAACATAAGTGAAGGGGGGAAAGCCCGGATGTAAGTGGAGGAAGGTAAGAGGGCCAGGAAATGTCAGAAAGCAAGCTGCCATCTTTTCTAGATCCTCAATAAAAACATCAGAAGAGGGAGTTGTACAAAGGTAAAAAAAAAAAAAAAAAAGTTACCTTGGGCCACGCTTCTTTCTAAATTTTCAGGAAAACTAATTTTACATAAAAATAAGCAGTAAAAAGTATCAAGATGGAATTCCACACTAAGTTATTTTAAGAAAAAAGGTATATGGAACAGAGCATCCGTTCAGACAATGAAATTACATCAGAAAAACATGCCCACAGAACAGAACAAGACTATAACCTATTTAAAAGCCAGCTAAAAGATATGAAAGTGATAGAAGATATGAAAGAATCACATAAATCAAAAGAAAAATTTTAAATGAGGTGATAGAACCTAGGAAAGAATTAGGAGTAAAATAATACTAAACTAAAAACTAAAAACAAATGAATGCAATCAATACGCCCTTAAGAAAAACAGAATGTGAAAGGAAGATGTTTTTAAGTCAAAAAGACATTAAGAGGGGGGCGACTGAGTGGCTTGGCCTGTTAAGTGTCTGACATCGGTTAAGTGTCTGACTTCTGCTCGGGTCATGATCTCAGGGTCCTGGGATTGAGCCCCACATCGGGCTCCCTGCTCAGTGGGGAGTCTTCTTCTCTCTCTCTCCTTCTGCCCCTTCCCCCATTTGTGCCTGTGCGTGTGCTCTCTCTCTCTCAACTAAATAAATAAAATCTTAAAAAAAAATTAAGAAAGAAAAAGATTTTAAGAGAAAGTGACAAATATTAAAGATAGGAAAAGAAGATCCAACATACAGACAATAGAAATTCCTGAAGACAAAAACTAGAGGAAGAGAATAGAGCACCTACCAAAATTATAAGTCAAGAAAATTTTCCCGAAGTTAAAAAAAAAAGATTTGAAACTACATGTGAAAAGAACATACTGCACACTTCAGAATATAATACTAAAACTATCAACACGTAGATATATTCTGACAAAATTATTGCCCTTTAAAGAAAAAAAATTCCTTTGAGCATTTAGGTAAAACAGCAAAGGAAAGAAAATTATATTAGTATCAGACTTTTTGAGAGCAATGATCTACCCTAGAAGAAAATAGAATAACATATTAAACTAATTTAAGGAGGGAAAATGTGAACCAGGAATTTTATATACAGTAAAACTGACTTTCAAGTATTTAAGTATTTTACTTGACAACTGTTATCAATAGGCAAACTGTTCTCAACATTAATAACTCAGGGAATATTGTTCTTTTTCAAAGCATTCTACTTAAGAACAAGCTTCAGGTGAGAGAGACTGGCAAGAGTTAAAAATGTAGTTGTTTTTGATTAAGATGAAACAGGTGTTAAAACGAAGAGAATATAGGGGTGCCTGGCTGTGACTCTTGATATTGGGATCGTGAGTTCAAGCCCCATGTTGGGTGTAGAGCTGACATTAAAAAAAAGGGGGGGGAGAGACTATAGTCTCTAGTTCCTATATGATCAAATAATGTAGATGAAGCACAACTATTTAAAAATGAGAGGCAGAACAGAGAGTAAATGCAAAATGCAAAAATGTCCCCAAATGTTTTCAGTAATAATATTGAGCAGTATTAGTATTGCTATTTTGCAGTAGTTGTGGAATAAAGTAAATGAGCAAGGATATTCTATCATCATCTGTATTCTTAAGAACCAGATTCTCATTTGGATGAAAGAAGATATGAATATAATACAAAAGAAGTTAAGTAAACACACAAATTTAAACTGGAAGTATTTGTATGATATCTATATCTGTGTTTGTATTCGTATTTGTGTCTACATCTGTATCATACAAGACCTCTCTGTCTCTCTGGAGTCTATAGTATGTATATATAGTATATATAGTATGTGTATATGTATGTAGATACATATGCCCATGTATATATATACACACACACATATATATGCACATACGTGTGTGTGTGTGTGTGTGTATAGTCTTAGTTCTGTTCCCTGAAGAAGCCTAAAATTTGTGACCAAAAGAGCAGCATGGAGCATCCCTAGTATCAATATTGTGGTCTTGAAATACCATTTAACACCAAATGAAATTAAGGCTTCTTGGAAAAATGGATCATTCCCAGAGAAGTAGCTGGTTCCTATCTGGGACAGAAACTATCCAAGATTAGTCTAGAACATTTTGTCATACCTGATAGCAAGGAAACTATTGAACACTTCTAGGGACATAGCAAAAACAAAACCCAAAACCCTCAGAAGCCAAATTGAAGAAGCTCTCACTGGTCAAAGATGGAACAATTTGAGCTTTCAGAAAGAATAATAATTACTATTGATTGAAACCATCAAATATGCTTAAATCCTTGTTTTCATACAAATATTTTAAAAAATAACTGATTGCCTTCAGAGGAATCAACGGGGTTCCAATTCATTGGAATAAGGATAGAGAACCAATTTATTATCTTGAAAACTGGCAAAGAAGGAGAATTCAGCATAGAATCTTGCCTTTTCTGTAAAAATTGTAACCAACAGGGGGAAATGTATCTCTTTATAAAAGCATTTCAAGTAACGAATGAAAAAGAAACATAAAATTAGAAATCTTTATTTTGCAATCCTTAAAATGGATTGAGGCATTCATCAACAGCTGCTAACATCACCAAAAGAGAGACAACCAGACATGATATGGCTCTTGATAAAAAAGCAGCACCACCTGTGGTCTTGCCAAGGAGAAGAATCTGGATCCAGCGGTCATTTTGTAGGAAATAAACAGGACCAGGGAACAAATTGAAATGCACCGTAACTACACAAGCAGCAAAATCCAGACTCTGGGAAACTGGACAACACAAATGCCCTGGGTTTCTTCAACAGATACAGGAAAAGAAAGGAATGGAGGGGGAACCTGTAGATTAAAAGAGACTTAAACAGGGGCGCCTGGCTAGCTCAGTTGGTGGAGTGTGAGGGTTGTGAGTTCGAGCCCCACATTGGGTATAGAGATTACTTTAAAAGGTTAAAAAATCTTAAAAAAAGGGCGCCTGGGTGGCTCAGTCGTTAAGCGTCTGCCTTCAGCTCAGGTCATGATCCCAGGGTCCTGGGATCGAGTCCCACATCGGGCTCCCTGCTCTGCGGGAAGCCTGCTCCTCCCTCTCCCACTCCCCCTGCTTGTGTTCCTGCTCTCGCTGTGTCTCTCTCTGTCAAAAAAATAAATAAAATCTTAAAAAAAAAAAAAAAACTTAAAAAAAAAGAGAGACTTAAACAACATATCAAAGTGTAAAAAATGGATACAATATCCAGAAATGCATGTGTACTTGAGTGATAAAACTAGAAAGAAATATAAAGAAATTAGTCCTTAAAAAGTCAGGATAATGTTTACTCTTGTGAGGAGGGAAGCAGATAGGGAACAAGAGTTTTTGGGTTATCTGACAGGGTTGTATTTATGAACTTGGGTGTGGTCGCAAGGATGTTCACCTTAGAACTTAATAAACCACACATTTTTTTTTTTGTTTGTATATCTGTGTTTTATTTTCAAATAAAAAGGTTTAGAAGATGATACCAAGAAATGATGAACCATCCCCTTAATTCTCTACCCCAACTTCAGAGATAAATACTGTTAACATTTCTGGTGTTTGACTTTTTTTTTTTTTACTAAGATTTTTTTTTTAATTTATTTATCTGACAGAGAGAATGGGAGACAGAGAGCATGAGAGGGGGAGGATCAGAGGGAGAAGCAGACTCCCCGCCGAGCAGGGAGCCTGATGCGGGACTCGATCCCGGGACTCCAGGATCATGACCTGAGCCGAAGGCAGACGCTTAACCAACTGAGCCACCCAGGCAACCCAAAAAGTAATTATTTTTAAATATTTTTAAATAAAAATTGACAAAAATTTCAGCAATATAGAAAATAC
This sequence comes from Mirounga angustirostris, assembly GCF_029215605.1. Taxonomy (NCBI): domain Eukaryota; kingdom Metazoa; phylum Chordata; class Mammalia; order Carnivora; family Phocidae; genus Mirounga; species Mirounga angustirostris. The sequence goes on from NW_026991713.1 coordinate 25,661,612, forward strand.
GAAGAGAAAAGCAGCACATTCCTCAAAAATCTCACCACCCCCAAAAAAGGAAATCCTGCCGTTGTAATTATGTGGGGTGATGGATGTTAGCTTATTGTGATAATCATTTGGCAATATGTTACATATATCAAATCAGTATGTTGTACACTATAAACCAATATAGTGTTATGTCATATCTCAGTAAAATTGGAAGAATCTCACCCCCCAGAAATAATGAATGTTAACATGAAGTTTCTCAGGACACCTGGCTGGCTCGGTCAGTAGAACATGTGACTCTTGATCTCAGGGTCCTGCGTCCCTACTTACATGTAAAAGTAAAATATGAGGGAGAGAAAGAATTTTATGATTATATAAGCAATTCAGTTTCAGGTAACTTTTTTTCCACCATGGAAGAAGTGTTTTACAAGACATTCTTGAGGCTAAGAAAAAAAAAATTAGGGAATCCTTAAGACGTTGAAGTTGTATTTTTCTTGATTCATGTTTCAATTTCATTTAAAACTTTTAAAATTTATTATTTATTATTTCTGTATCATTATGTTTCAATTTTAGATGATTGCAGGTAAAAGATGAGGGCATTAGCATCTTACTTCCTCCCTCTCTCGTTCTCCCACCTCCCGATTTTAAAAATCTATTATTTTTAAAAACTAATGATGTTATGTATGGTGATTAACATAACAATAAAAAAGTTAAAAAAAATCTATTATTTTTACTTTGTCAGGATTCATAACATTTACATTTTGTTCCACAGCTAGAATTCCACTAGTTGTTGGGTCTTAGTTCTGTATTTAAATAGCTTACCTGCCTATCCGTAGCACTTTTACCTCTTATTTTGGTTTCTTTTGTTCCTGAAAAAAAATTTTTTTTTTTTTAATTTGTCTCCTGGTCCTGACTAGTTAAAATTTTTTTCAAGAAGGACTCGTGGAAGTTTTACTCTCTTGAGTTCTTTCATGCTTAAAATATTCCTAGGTCATACTTTTTTCTCTCCAAATTCTGTAGGCATTGCTACCTTGTTTTCTGGAAATTTTATATGTGTCTTCATGGATGATATGCTTTTTCTGTCCAGATGTTTAAATAATTATTTTCCAGGGCACCTGGGTGGCTCATTCATTAAGCGTCTGTCTTCAGCTCAGGTTGTGATCCCAGGGTCCAGGGATTGAACCCCACATCAGGCTCTCTGCTCAGTGGGAAGCCTGCTTCTCCCTCTCCCACTCCCCCTGCTGTGTTCCCTCTCTCGCTGTGTCTCTCTCTGTCAAATAAATAAATAAAATCTTTAAAAATAAATAACTAATTATTTTCCTTTGAAAATTAGGAACTTAACTAGGGTATGTCTTGATGTTTGTTCAAAGTTGTTTTTTCCTGGCATACAGTAGACATTTTCCTCTGCAGATTTAGTTCGTCCATTTTAGGAAAAACGTTCCTGTACTGTGTTTCTGAATGCATATTTTGTTGCATTTATTGGATTCTCTACACCAATTAGGGACACCAATTATCTTTATGTTTGATTATCTCTTGGTTCTCTTATTATCTTCCCCCTAATTGCTTTATTCCCTCTGTTTTGCCTTTGTATTTGCCATAATTATCTCAAGCCTTTTATCCATGCCATTAATTCAATTTTCAATCATGTCTTTCCTGCTATTTGGCATATCTAATCTAGATATATAATGGTTTTGTTTCAGTACTTGATTCATTTCCTTAGTTCTGAAATCTCCTTTTTACTCTCCTGCTGTCATTTTATCAGCTCAATTTTGAGGTCTTATTTTCTCAGGTTCATATTCTTATTAAGGTCTTGAGAGTGTAAGGCACTCCCTGGGGATCTCCTGTATCTTGAGGTTATATTTTCTTTCAGACTGGTTTCTTCATAGTTCACTCATTATCTTCTTTCTTGCCCATCCCTCTCTTTTTTGACTGAACCACATTTACATGTTCACTGTATAATTTCTTTCCTCTCACTTTTGTTTAAGAGGGGTAACTCCACTGTTATATAGAGTGGCTGTAGTTTCCTTGGCCCTCTTTCCACCTTACCTAGGACGAGTTTGTTGCCCTCTCTTCAAGCTCATCTTTGGTCATTACATTAGGTATTAGGAAAAGGGGAATCTGTGATCATGCTTTGTTCTGCGATCTTTACTCTAAAATCTTTGGATGATTCGAATGATTTTTCTAAAATGCAGATTTTATCCCCGTCACATCTTGCTTAAATCTCTTCAGTGATTTCTCATAGCCTTGAGGGGAAATGTCTAAACTTGTTAATTTACATACAAGATCCTTCATTGTTTGGCCCACCTACCTTCCCAGTCTTAGGTCTCCCATCAGCCTCCACCTCATTTACTCACTGATCACACAGGAGGCTTTTTGCTGAGCCTGCATCTGGCCTCAGAACCCTTCTCAACACAGGGCTCCAGGTGGCCTATTGGTCCTCTGCTCTAGCTGAATAACATTCAGCCTTCAAAGCTTAGTTCCAGTGTTCTTTGAGAAGCTTTCCTGGAATACTCTCCCTTCCTTGTCCTCCAAGTACTTCAGATATCCCTTTTTTGTGCTTTTTCTCTCATAACGTTTATCATACTTGATTGTAATTGTCTTTTACTGTATGGCGTATTAGGTTCTGAAGCCCAACTATCTGGGTTCAGGAATTACCTCTGCCACTTGCTATCTGTATGACTTTGGGGGACACTGTATAACCTTTCTGTGCTTGTTTCCTTGTGAGAATTAAATAAGTTAATGGCATATAAAGTTGTCATTGAGCGCATGCTCAATAAACATTTTTTTGTTTATATTTATTATTTATTTATTTTATTACTCTTGCTCGGACAGCAATAACGGTCCCATACCACCCAGGACCCCCCGCCCCCGACAATCCAGGACCTGTCTGTGGTGCTAAAATAACTCTCTTCATCACAGGACGGTCGCTACCATCTGTCATACATTTAGCCGCATTGTGGGTAAATCCGTGGTTACATCTTTCCAGCTTTAGCTGCGGATGTAGAAAGTGTCTCTCCTTTCCCATTTCCACAACCACCATCCTAGTCCTGACCCTGGTCACCTCATCAGCTTCATTTTGTGTGACTGAGGTCATCCTCCTAACTGGTTTCCCTTCCTCTGGACCATTTGATCCACCATGTTCACATTATCCTCTTCCAAATTTTTCTTTACATCAAGTCATGCCCTACCTACTGACTCACAAGGAATTCTGAAAAAGCAGAAACAACTCAAATGGTAACATGGTTAAATAATAGATCAGTGATGTGCATATTAAGCAGCCAATCAGGTAATTATTAAGGCCATGTTAACATAAAGTAATTATTAAGAACATATAACACAGAAAACTATTTGTTGTAAAAATATAGAAAACTATTTGTTGAGGGGATATAGACTATAATGTGGCTTTAACATCATTTATTAAACATGTATTGAGCACCTATTTTGTGATAGGCCCTAGATATGTAGGAATTATTAAGACAATTCCTTCTTTAAAGGAACTCAGAGTCTAGCAGGAGATAGCCATGTGAACAAACATGCATTTGGACAAAGAGCAGAAAAGAATATGGAAATATCAAAACAGTATTAGAGGTGGGAGTGTGGGTGAATTTTGTCTTTCTGGTAGGGAGTGAACCCTAGCACAAAACCTCAGAAGCAAGGGCAGAATCAAATTCCTCTGACAAAGATGATACACAGCTCCAGGTAAGCTCTTCCCACTCTACCTCTGCATCTTCAGGCCACACACGCGAATCAGAGGAGTGCTCGGGGAAGTCCAATAGGCCTTGATGAGGGCAAGAGGAGAAGAAATGGCATAGCAACCACGCAGACCTTCTACAGCAAAATAAATATTTTGCATGACTTTAATAATGCGATAAAGAATTGGAAGGGCGGGATGCCTGGGTGGCACAGTCGATGGAGTGTCCAGCTCTTTTTTCTTTTTTTTTTTTTTTTAAAGATTTTATTTGACAGAGAGCACAAGCAGAGGGACAGAGAGGGAGAAGCAGGCTCCCCGCTGAGTGAGGAGCCCGATGTGGGACTCGATCCCAGGACCCTGGGATCATGACCCTGGGCCGAAGGCAGCTGCTCAACAGACTGAGCCACCCAGGCATCCCTGGAGTGTCCAGCTCTTGGTTTTGGCTCAGGTCGTGGTCTCAGGGCCATGGCTGAGCCCTGGATCGGGCTCCACGCTCAGCCCGGAGTCTGCTTGAGAATCTCTCTCCCTCTCCATCAGCCCCTCCAGCTCATGTTCTTTCTAAAATAAATACATAAATCTTTATGTATTCTAGGATTCCCTAGGAGATCTGGTCTTTTTACTGTCATGACCTCCGTGTTGTTGGTCATGCTGCTGTTCCCTATCAAGAATATTCTTCACTCTTCTAATTCAAATCTTGTACATTTTTTAAAGTTAAGGACTCATTTTCTTTAAGAATCCTTTCTCACCTAATTTCATTCTATTCTAATATAAATACTTGAAAGTCAGTTTTACTGGATATAAAATTCCTGGCTCACTGCTTTGAAGACGTTCCAGAGAGAGAAGAGTTGGTGATCCATTAGCATGCACTTGTCACTGGTTAATCTCATAGGCTCTAGGAGTCTGACGGATTTGGGTTAGATCTGCAGCACTTATTAGCCATGTAACCTCTGAAAAGTGTTTAATCTCAATATATTTTGGTTTCCTAATCTATCACATGGAGATAATAACTATCTGGTAGGGTTCTGTGAAGATGAAACAGACTGATACATGTGAAATGGCTTGTCACAGTGTTCGGGACATAGAATGTGCTCAGGACATATAGTTGCGATTGTTACGTTCCCTTGAAATCATCCTCAATCTGTTTCAGGGAACTATGGCTTGATTGAACCATTAATTATGTCCCCCGTAGTTAGTACTTAATAGATAACTTCTTAAGGGTTCTAACTTAAGAACATGGCAAAGAAAGACAGTATTTCATTACTAAGGCATTTCCAAATGGAGGATGACAGACTGATAAGTTATGCTAATTGGCTAACATTTCTTATCTACAAAAAGTCGACCAAATTTTTCATTGCTTTTTTACTCTTTATGTGAAATTGTAAACTGGTTCATTTTTGCTCAATTGTTATATCCAATGCCCATTTATATTAATAACTAATGAAATAAGGTTGACCTACTGTACTTCCTGTTGCATTTAAGACAGTGACTTAGGAATTCAGCCTAGAGATCAAAAGGGCTGAGTATCACTGTTTGTGACTGGTAGAGATGTTGTTACACAATTAAGAAAAAAGAAAAAAAGGAAAAAAATGTACTATATTCTCAAATAATAGGTGGTTTTCAAGGAAACAATAATGTCAGAGTTTAGAAGGCTAATCAAGCTGTGACAATAACAACTGGAGACATAACGTTATCTGATCATTAAAACACTTTGAAGATTCTTTAAACATACGAAAAAAGGAAAGACCCTCCTTCCCACCCTCGAAAAAGAAAAATCTGACTCAGTCTAGTTTCACTTTGAAATTGGTTCTTCAAGTTAGTTAATGATAGCATTGGAAACGCGGGGATTTCCGTAGATCAGCAGTAGGACTGTGTTCCATTAGCATCTGATGTGTTGTCATTTATTTTATACAGTTGAATAATTGTCTTGGTTTCTGAAGGGAGTTTAAAAATTATTCAGGCTAACTAATGCTTGAAGATCGCCCAAACAATTCCTTAACAGACACTGTCTCCCTCACACCAGGGGTCTTAGTGGAGTTAAATAAGAAATTAACATTAATTGGATTAGTGCCTTCACAGAGGGGAGAACATTAATTAGAAGGAGGAAGAGGTAGTGTTGCTGAAAGCAGCATAAGCAGTGTAAGGCAAGGGGCTGCAGTAAGATATTATACAAACCAATTAAGTGACTAACACTGTACCTGCAGGTTAGGATTTCCCACAATACCAAGAACAGAATATTCACATGGTTATACTCTAAAACTAGAACTTTACTTCTGGATAGGTCCTTCTACCTATTTAATCGAAGTTCTCATTCTACAGATGAGAAAGCTAAGGCCCAGAGGTAGGAAACGACTGATTTATTCAAAGTTCATGTTTTTATTTTAACATCTTTCCACTGCTGTACCTTTTCTATGAGGCAGAGTAAAGTATGGGGATTAAGTGGGTGGACCTGAGTTCAAATCCTAGCTGTGTTATTAACAAGCTGTGTGACCTTTGGCAAACTACCTACCCTCTCTGAGCCTTAGTATCTCTGAAAAACCATACAATCATAGTACTTACTTCATAGGGTTGTGTGGACTGAAAGTGATACCATAGGTAAAGCCCATGGTGCATAAGTAAGTACACTTACTAAAATTGTTATTTCCCCAAAAGCAAAACATCAAAGGCCAATCTGAAGAGATTCATTATCAAGAGAAGAAAAAAACCCACTGTATGCAGATCATAAGTTAAAGTAAAAAGGGGGTTAGCAGGCTTCATTAATTTCCTTCTTTTATCCCCCTGCCCCCAATATATCAGCTACTCCTCCTCTTATATGTGCTGGTAGGCACCAAAGAGAAATCCAGAGAAAATGTAGATCATAAAGGTACTTAGTCTAACATTTGGTCTCTATAGTACTGCTGACACTCTATCAATGTTAGAAAATGATAACCATATTCCTTTGACAGCGCTGATAAATGGTGATCTGCCACAATAATTGGCAGCCAAGCAATGTAAAAGCCGCAACATTTGTCCTAAGTGTTTGCCCAGCACAAGCCTCTGCATTCCCACTGCTGTCTGCCTGCTTACCTGTCACAGCCCGGTTTGAAAACGCAGGCGTCCTTGTATGCTGTTCAAAGGATCCTTTGGTAAACGAGGGATATTTTTTCCCCTCCACATTGAATTCAGGCTGCCTTGAATTTTGTGTTATTTGATTTACTTTGTTCAGCAGAAGCCAACTCGGGAAAAGTCCAGGTTTCTTCCTGAAAGACTCTCACATCAATTCCATCCTACTCTTGTTCTCGAGGATTTGGACCCTGCGATCCCCTGGCTCGGTAGTGTGCAGTGTTTTCATAATTAGGAGGAATATAACCCGCCTCCCTCATCTTTTTCTCAGAGGCATTAGCATTTGGGGATGGGATTTCCCTGTTTGGAGAAGTTGGGGTCGGGGTGGCGAGGCCGTTTGTGAAGAGGAAGCTTTGCACGCAGATCTTTACCAGGAAGACCTGTGGGTTCTGCAGTAATGGGGATGTCGATCCCTTACCCTGCTGAGCTCCTCTATCTGGATAAACCTAGACCATTTCTGTTCCATGAAGTTGTCTTTCCTCCAGCTCTGGGTTGATCTGCTGTTTCCCATCCTTAACCCTCACCCCATCCCTCCTCCAAAACTGTTTGTGAACGCTCAGGTCTTCCAAAAGACAATCACAGAATCTAAAGAGCAGGATGGGACACTAGCGGGCCATCCTCCCAACCAACGGGGAGAAGAGATGTACTTTTAAGGTGGTGAGAACTCTCACCTCAGTCCACCAATCCCCTCTGGCTCCTCGAACTTGGTTCCTCGCAGGGTCGGCACCAATGTTCCACTCCAACCCAGTCGGGCGGGAACTCCAGGAGCAGAGGAGCGAAGTGGCCCGGGAAGGTGGGAAAACCGCGACGCGGGAAGAAGAGCCCGCGCGCCGGGAGGGCCCCGAGCTAGGCACGCCGGGGGCGGGCCCGCGGACCCCGCGGCCGGCGCGCCCCCGCCCCGCCCCCGCAGAGGCCATCGCCGGCTCGCCCGCCGCGGCGCACGCGTGTGCGGGAGGGGGCAGCGCGGCGTTCCCCGGCCGCCTGCGCCGCCGCCGGCCCTGTCCACCCAGCGCCCGAGCCCGCGTCGCGGAGCCCGGCTCGGCCCGGCAGCATGCGGAGGGTGAGTGCGCGTCCCCCGGGGGCGCGAGGGGGCAGGCGGCCGGTGTGCCGGCGAGCGTGAGAGCGCGTCTGTCCCCCCGGGTCCGGGCCGCGGGCGGGGAGGGCTGAGGGCGGGGGCGAGGCGTGGCCTCGCGGGGCCGCGACTACAGCCTGGGCGAGTTGCGGGGGGCGCCCCTCGGACGACTGTGGGGGTGGGGCCAGGGAAGCCGTGGGGCGGCTTGCAGCGGCGGGAGGGGGGAGCACTCGCCCCGCCCCGAGCCGCCACCGGTGGCGCGGACACGTCGGGCCTCTTTGCCTGCGCCTCCCCGGGGCGGGCTATTCCCACCCAGCACCCCGGCCTCCGGCGTTTAGGGGAGCCCCTTCCCGGCGTCCCCGCCGCTGGCTCGGCTGGTCTGGCCGCTGCGTTGTGCTGCTCAGCGCCGCGCTCCTTCTTTGGGAGCCTCGTAAACTTTGCGGCGGGCCGTCGGATGGGCTCCCTAGGCGCAGCACCCGGGGAGGGGCGGGCCCCCATCCGAGGCGGGTGGGTGGCGGGAGGACGGGCGTGTGTGTGTTTCGGGGAGGTGGGCCTCACCCCTCGTCTAAGCGCGTTTCCAAACTGGAGGGAGCGGACTCCTCGCGAAACGAGCCGAGGCGCTGCCCGCCGACGCCAACCCGTGGGGGTCCCGAGGCGGACTCCAGGCCCTTGCGCCCGGGGGGCGCCCTGGGCGGCGGCTGCCCCCTGAACTGCAGGGGCGCCTGCGCTCGTGGCTCTTAGCGGAAAAACTCCCCCTTACAGGCTGAACGGCAGGGTTTATTCCCCTTCAAGGGACAGCCTGGGAGGTTGGGACTGCTTGTGGCAGCCCGGGAGAGCGCGCAGGCAGGCCCCGCGCAGCTTGTCTAGGGAAGCTAATTTACACGAAGGTGTTGGTAGTTTCTAAGTTACCAGTCCCAATATGCCGCTTGGATTTTAATCTGGGGAGTGGGACCCGCTTTAATCAAATGCGGGATCTGGGCACTTACAAGGTCGAGAGAAGTAGAGGAAACTTAAGTCTAAGGAAGTACCCTTGACATTTTCCCAGACCTCCTAAGGCCAAGGCTAATGACAGTTTGGGCGCCAAGGAAAGGATGTTGGGTTTTTTTCTGAAGAGACAAAGCTGAGAAGAAATGGGAGAAACAGAGTAAGACTGTTTCTCGCCAGAGCTTGAGAGTTTCTCTGGGTTGGAGTTAGGGGTTGCCTTGTACGAAGGCAGGTATGTGCCCATTTGGTCACCCGAGTGAGTGGCTTTTTCAAGGACTTCTTCTCTCAGGTGCTAGGTTGCTCTAAAGAGACCTCTGGCCTGTCGTTTTGCAGGTCGTTCCAGAATTAAGTCTTCTGTATATGTTGATGGGGGAGGGGAGTAGTGGTATTTGGAGGGCATGTAGAGCAAGTATGAATTGGCCCCAGCTGCCTCTGGAAAGTCTATTAGTGAACTAACATGGAAATTTACCTGGCTTACCTTTTGGAGTGAGTCCAGACCTGCTCAGGTGTTTCTGGGGAGGACAGGATTCCAGCCAGGCTGGCCAGCTAGTTTAGCATTCCTGGCATTGATGGAGCAGCAAAAATGGAAACAGGTGGGGTTACTTTTTTGCACTCCCAAATTCAGGGGTCAGGAACGTTCTTTTACCTTAGTGTCACCGGGTTAATTAAGGAAAGCAGCTGGGATGGGATCTGTAGGCCTAAGCAAGGTGTTTTAGAGGGAGAAGCACAATTTGGTGATGGAGGGCGTTGACCAGAGTATTTTAAAATGTGATTTGCGGGGCGCCTGGGTGACTCAGTGGGTTAAGCATCTGCCTTAGGCTCAGGTCATGATTTCAGGGTCCTGGGATCCAGCCCTGCATGGGGCTCCCTGCTGAATGCCCAGTCTGCTTCTCCCTCTCCTTCTCTCCCCCTTCCTACCCCTCCCCTTCCCTCCCTCCCCCCATGCCCACTGGCTTGTGTGCTCTCTCTCTCAAATAAATAAATAAATAATAAAATTTGATTTGCATCCTACTTGTTTTAGGATGAAAAAGACGGTTGCTTGCTAGAAATGCAGATTCCTGAGCTGTATTTCAGACCTGTTAGAATCACTAGGACTGGAGCTTGCAGTTTGCATTTTGAGCACCACGGCCTGGTACCACCATTAGGCAGGTGTATTAAGCACCTACTGTGTGTAGGCAGCATTCTAAGTTCTAGGAGTACAGTGGGGAGATGATGGCCAAGGAGCCTCATACTCCTGTACTCTAGTTGAGAAATTAGACAAGAAAGAAAGTAAACATATGCAATTAATTTTAGATAGTGGTAAGTGCTATGAAGAACATAAAGCAGGATAATGAAATGGGAAGTAAATCCGGGAGTGAAGCTATTTCAGTTTCTGTGGTCAGGGAAAACATTTCTAAGGAGTTGCTATTTGAACTATGAATTATATGATGAAAAGAAGTCAGCTGTGTGAAGGTTTGGGGAAAGTGTTCCAGACTGAGGAACATCAGGTGCAAAGGCTCTGAGGCAGGAACGGACTTGGGCTGCTTGAGAAACAGAAAGAAGATACTGAGGCTGAAGCAGAGGGGACTGTACATGGGGTGGAGGGGGTGGAATGAAGTGAGGTTGGAGAGAGAGAGAGGGACCAAATTCTGTAGGAACTTGTCGACCATGGTAAGAAATTTGGATTTCCGCCTAATGCAGAGGGATGTTATTTAGAGAATTTTAAGCCGAGGAATAGAATGATATGATCTAGTTTACTTTTTTGAAGATCTACTTGGCTATTGTGTGTAGAATGAATTAAGGAATGGGGATGGTCATGGTAAAGAGAGACCACCTTTGGGGCGCCTGGGTGGCTCAGTCGTTAAGCATCTGCCTTCGGCTCAGGTCATGATCCCAGGGTCCTGGGATCAAGCCCCGCATCGGGATCCCTGCTCAGCTGGAAGCCTGCTTCTCCCTCTCCCAATCCTCCTGCTTGTATTCCCTCTCTCAATGTCTCTCTCTCTCTGTCAAATAAATAAATAAAATCTTAAAAAAAAAAGAGAGACCACCTTTGTGTGCAATGGTAATGGAGAGAGGTGGAGAGACTGGATGGATCTTGGAGGTAGAATCCATTGAACTTGCTGACGTGGAAGGGAGAGGTGGGAATCCTTTAATGTACACCGAAGGTTGCTATTTGGTGTGTGTGTGTGTGTGTGTGTGTGAGAGAGAGAGAGAGAGAGAGAGAGAGAGAGATGGAGAAAAGGTGGTTGGACCTTAGTTGGAATGCCCCCAATGACAATGAAGATAGCTAACATGTAGAGACCATTTACTCTGCACTTGGTAGTGTGGTACATGAGTTCACAGGAGTCCCGTGAAACAGTAACTGTCAGTCACCGTTTTACAGATGGGACACTAAGCTCTGAAAGGTTGAGTCTTTCGCTGTAGCCCCTCAGCTAAGTGTTGGCGTTGGGATCGGCACCTAGGTTTGCCCGGCTCCAAAGCCCGGCTCTTGCCATTACTCTCTGCTGCCTTCTGATGGCCCGCTCCTGCCCCACATCACGTCTGGTTCTAGAGAAGCCGATAATTTAGCAGTCTGGCACACGTGTGCGGTAGCATTTCCACCGTTGTTCTTCGGTAACTGCAGAGGGAGGCAGACGCGCTTTTAGAATAGAAAGTAGTTGCTTTCATTTGATGCTGCTGAATGAAAGAAAAAGGGTGTAGAGGACAGTACAAAGTCAGAGCACAGGGGATGCCCGGTACTTGGGTTTCTCTGAGGAGAGGCAGAAAGAGGGCTTTGCCCAGTGCTTTGGACCTCCTGTCCTGACCATGGGGGGAGCCATGTGTTGGGTTCTTCTCTCACCTGTCCTCATAGCTAGCTGAAGTTTCCTTCTTTACTCTGCATCCAAAATGAGCTCTTTCCTGTGCAGAGCCAGGAATTTCAGAGGATTGGCTACTTTAAAAAATTATTTGTATTAGAGTTAGCAATCATTTGTGGAAAAATAATTATAATGGTAGCGACTATTGATTGACTGCTTTTTCTTTGCCAGGCTTTTATTGTCACCGTGTTCATAACAGCCTTTTTAGTTAAAATTAATAGGTGATACATTCATACAGTATAAAAATTCAAAATATCTAAAAATATTTACAGTGAAAATTGTTCCTCATATTCTGTTGCCCAGCCAGCTGGTTCTGTTTAACCAGAAGTCACTGATGTTAAACCCATTTCTTGTGTCCTTCCAGAGATAATCTGTGCATTTACAAGCAGTTACATATTCATACTTTTTCCCTTTTTTTAATACACAAATGTGAATGTAAATGTAACATATAAGTGCACTTTGCTTTTTTTTTTCCTTGTACATAAGATCAGTATTTGTTGATCTATCTATCTATCCAGTTCTTTTTATGGCTGCATATGGGATACCTTTATATGGATGTACTAGGATTGTTTGTACTAGTCTTTTGCTATTATCTGCAGTGCTGCAGGGAATAATCTTATACCTATGTGATCTTATACGTGTGTGAGTATATCTGTATGAAAATTTCTGAGTCACCTGATGTGAAAAAAACATCTTTACTTTTGTTAGGTGAAGCAGCATAGTATAAAGAATATATAGAGGAGAAATATATATATATATATATATTTGGAATATATATTTAGGTATATATAAAATCTCCAAGTAATAGCATGGACTTGGAGCCAGATTACGTGGGGTTGAATCTTAACTCTGCTGTTCACAAGCTATGCAAGTCACCTTCTCTTTGCCTCAGTTGCCTGATTTGTAAAATAGGAACAATAATAATACCTACCTAATAGGATTGCTATGAGGATTGTCTTAGTTTGTGTTGCATAACAAATCACCCCAAAACGTACCTGCTTAAAACAATCTGTTTTACTTAGCTCATGAGTCTGTAGGTTGCCTAGGTGGCTCCTCTTGTCTGGGCCAGTCCGATGGAGCGCTGCTGGGTTCTTTCATGCTTCTGTGGTCACGTGGTGGGTCAGCTGGGAGCCGGAGGATCTAGGCTGGCCTCACCCACATGTCTGGTAGTTGACAGATGAGTTGGTCTGTGGGGACCTCATGGAATGGCATGTGATTTCTCATACTGCAGTCAGCTCAGGTTTCTTTATGTGGTAGTCTCAGGGTTTCAGAGAGCAGCAAGAGAGGGCAAACCCCAGAGCACAAGCATTTTTCAGATACCTGCTCGTGTCCATTTGCTGTTGTCCCACCGACCAAAATCATTCTCATAGCCAAGCTCAGAGTCTGTGTGGGAGAGGACTCTCCAAAGACAAGCATACAGTGAAGGGAATCATTGCTACCATTTTTGCAAACAGTCTACCACAAACGTTGAATAAGTTAGTGTATTTTTAAAAAGATTTTATTTGAGAGAGAGAGTGTGTGCATGGGGGCGTGCGGGGAGGGGCAGAGAGAGAGAGAGGGAGAAGCCTGAATAAGGAGCCTGAGAACAGGGAGCCCTGAGGCAGGCATCTGGATCCCAGGACCCTGAGATCACGAGCTGAGCCGAAGGCAGACGCTTAATGACTGAGCCACCCAGGCGCCCCAAATAAGTTAGAATTTTTAAAGTGACTAGTATTGTGCCTGGCACATTGTAAGTTGGTTAAATTGAAAAGAGAGAGAGATTGCCTAATTACCCTCAGTTTACACCTCCATGTGTGAGGGTGCCTGTCTCTCTGTTTCTTCTTAACACTGCATCGAAGTTATATATCTGTGAAGAGGCGGGTGTTATCCATGGAGAGGCTGATGTTCTTGTTCCCTTTTGGCAAATGACAAAAGTGATGCGCAGGGATGTTGTTTTTCTCATGTGACAGGTCAAACAATAATTTGGATCCTGTGTCTGACTCCAGAGCACCCCACCTTGTCTTGCCATTCTAGACAGATGTATGATTTCGGTGTCCCTAGTGCTGCCCTCCACGGCCCCCCTGCCCGCTCTTGGAGTTCACGTCCCATATTCCCATTTCCCATTTGGTTTTAGGTTGAGAAGGATCCGTCAGTCTGTTCAAGTGTTTAACAGTGATTTTAATTTCAACCCAGCATACCGAATTCAAAGTAAAGTGTCCACAAAGATAGTGGGCTCTGTTATGTTTGTGAAGGGATGATAAAGGGAAACTTGTCATTTGACCTTTTATAAATGGAGAAAATAGATGGGTCTGGCCTTATTTTATTCTTTCTTCCTTTCCATTCCTTACATCTTTTTGCTTCCCTTTCTCCTTTATAACCCAGGAATTCCATTCCCCAGGGGCCAGATGTGAAGATGGGAAACAGTATTCTCTTAGTGGTTCAGGACTTGGTCTCTGGAGACAGACTACTTGGATCCAAATCCAGCTGAGCTATTTACTAGCTGTGTGACTTGGATTGGTTAACCTGCATTAAAGGTTTTTCTGAGGTTTGAAAGATAATTTAGTCAAATTGCTCAATTATTATTACATAGCACATTTCTTTTGCTTCTGTTTTCTCTCTTCTGTCTCACATCCTTTCTCCTCCAGACCTATTCCTATACCCCTAGATATGTTAAACACTTACTGAGCCCTTACTCTGAGTGCCTTATGTGTATTTAACTCATTTAATCCTCACAACAAACCTATGAAATAAGTGCTGTTTTATTCCCGTTTTCAAATGAGGAAGTTAGACACTGAATGGCTAAGTAATTTGCTCAGCATTCCACAACTAATAAATCATGTAGCAGGGATTTTAAACCAGGCATTCTGGCATCGGAATTTGTGTTTTTAATATTTATGTCCCCCAAAAGGTGGGATGGAAGGTTGGGGATTTAAAATTGAGAGCTTTTGCTCTAGGTAAACTGCTGGTGAATTCACACAGAGCCTCTATCCTTGGCAGCGGCTGAAGTGTGCCCAGCTGTGCCTAACTGAAAATCCCAGCGCCCAAAATATAAACCTTCATTCCTGTTGCCAAAAGCCTTTCCACTTCAATCATTTTATCCTAACAAGATTTCAAGCATCGTGCCTCCCTTGTAACTGAGGTGTGACATTGTTGAAAAATACATGGGGCTTTTTTTTAAGGTTTGAGAATCAAACTGGCTAGTTCTGAGTCTTACCTCTTCATGCTCCCTTTTTTATTTAAGGTTTTTATTTTAATTCCAGTATAGTTAACATACAGTGTTATATTAGTTTCAGGTGCCCAATATAGTGATTCAACAATTCTACACATTATTCAGTGCGCATCATAAGTGTACTCTTACCCCCCTTCACCTGTTTCACCCAATCCCCCCCCGCCCCCCGCCCAACTGCTCTCTGGTAACCATCAGTTTGTTCTCTGTAGTTAAGAGTCTGTTTTTTGGTTTATGTCTCTCTCATTTTTTCCTCTACTCATTTGTTTTGTTTCTTAAATTCCACCTATGAGTGAAATCATACGGCATTTTTCTCTCACTAATGGACTTATTTCACTTAGCATAATACTCTCTAGCTCCATCCATGTCGTTGCAAATGGCAAAATTTCATTTTCTTATGGCTGAATAATGTTCCATTTTATATGTGTGTATAATATATATTTATATTATATATATTTCATTATATATGTGTGTATAATAATATATTATATATAATATAATATATATATATATTATACACACACACACTATATCTTCTTTATCCACTCATCAATCCATGGACACTTGAGTTGCTTCCATAATTTGGCTATTGCAAATAACGCTGCTATAAACATACAGGTGCATGTATCCCTTTGAATTAGTGTTTTTGTATTCTTTGGGTAAATACCCAGTAGTCTGATTACTGGATTGTAGGTAGTTTTTCTTTTAACCTTCTGAGGCCCCTCCATACTGCTTTCCACAGTGGCTGCACCATTTTGCATTCCCACCAACAGTGCAAAGTGTTCCTTTTTCTCCACATCCTCACCAACACTTGTTTCTTGTGTTTTTGATTTTAGCCATTCTGACAGGTGTGAGGTGATACCTCATTGTAGTTTGATTTGCATTTCCCTGATGATGAGTGATGCTGAGCATCTTTTCATGTGTCTGCTGGCCATCTGGATGTCTTGTTTGGGGAAATATCTGTTCATGTCTTCTGCCCATTTTTAAATTGGATTTTTTGTTTCTTTTTGGTGTTGTGTTGTGTAAGTTCTTTATATGCTTTGGATGCTAACCCTCTATCAGATATGTCATTGGCAGATATCTTCTCCCGTTCAGTAGGTTGCTTTTTTGTTTTGTTGATTGCTTCCTTCGCTGTGCAGAAGCTTTTTATTTTGATGTAGTCCCAGTAGTTTATTTTTGCTTGTGTTTCCCTTGCCTCAGGAGACATGTCTAGAAAAATGTTGCTACAGCTGATGTCAGAGAGATTACTGCCGTTTTTCTTTAAGGATTTTTATGATTTCGGGTCTCACATTTAGGTCTTTACTGGATTTTGAGTTTATTTTTGTATATGGTGAAAGCAAGTGGTCCAGTTTCATTCTTTTGCATGTACTTCTTGCTCCTCTTGATGGACTTTTTCTCTGGTGGCAGATGAGGATTGCCAAAGCAGCAGGGGAGTAAAACATAAATGTTGCATATAATGTATAATTTTCTGAAGTTAGAATTATTCATAACTTCAATAGAAGGAAACAACTGAGGCTATTATGATTAGCTTTGTTTGCATGTAGACTAAATGTAATGTGCTAACAGTTATGAAAGAAATACTTAAAATGGACCACCTACTATGTGCTAGGAATCCCTTGGGGGGGGGAAGCAAGCTCTGCATGGCCTTGACCTCACAGAGTTTCTAGTCTGTCTGAGAAGATGAACAGCCCTGTGAATTATGGTGTAATCTGTTGCAAAGGGAAAATGAGTTGCTAGGGTATTGTAGTGGGAGTTTCTTACCTAGTCTGGGGGGTTCATAAAAGCCTTCTGGATGAGGTGACTGTTCAGCTGAGACTTAAAGCACGAGCAAGGGCAGCCAGGGAAAGAGGAGGAGGATTGCATTCCAGGTAGAATGAATAGCATGTGCAAAAGGAGAGTGAGGAATGGCACAATTAGGGAAGTGGGATGCATTCAGAGTAGCTAAATGGGTAGAGAGCAAGGGAGTTATGGCAAGAGCTGAGGTTGGAAAGGTAGGAAGAGGCCAGATCGTGAAAGACTGTGTCATGTTGAGTGTCCCAAAGGCAATAAAAGGCAATTGAGAGGTTCTAAGCACATTTTTGAAAATGAGATGTTTGTTTCAGAAGGTTCCTTTGGCCACAAGGTAGGGAATGGACTGGAGGGCAAGACCAGAGGAAGGGAGGAGACTGGTTAGGAGGCCCATTACAGTGATCCAGATGACCTGGACTAGGGAGATGGTGAGGGAATGGAGAGATCTGTTCTAGTCAGGAGGTATTTTAGCAGTAGAATTACCAACACTTAGTAACTGATAGGATGTGGAGGATAAGGGAGGAGAGGATTTCAGAACAACAGATTCTCAGGTTTCTGGTTTGGTAAAATTAGGTGTATGGTGGTGCCATGAACTGAGACCTAAAACTCTGGAGGGAAAACAGAGGAGTAGGACTTGGGAAGACTGCCTCTGTTTTGTACACTTTGGGTTTGAAGGCCCAGTGGGCCATTCATGTAGAGATCGTTATAGCAGATGATTACTGAGGTCTATAATTTAGGAGAAAGTTTTATTTAAAGATGTAAATTTATGAATTATTGGCATATAGCAGTAATAATTGGAGTTTCAGAAGACAGAGAATACATAGAAAACGTATTTATAAACAGTGGTTTATAAAACATGTGCAAAACATATGTACATAAGAATTCCTTGGGGAGCTTGTTAAAAATGCAGATTTCTGGGCAGTACCTTTGAAGTTGCTGATTCAATAGGTCTATGAGCCTAAACTGGAGTCTGTGATCTCTAGTAGAGTTGACAGTATACATAACCTATGGTCCAGCTATTTTACCCTTAGGTATACGTCCTAGAGAATCTCTAGCACTCTGTGACCTACACTTTTTTAAAAGGAAATATTTAATATATTAAATTAATATAAAGAAGGCATAAAGGATAATACATTGACGTTCATCTGTCTACCACAACTTAAAAATAAAAAATTATTAAGATAAACTGTAGTGTATTTATAAAATGGAATATGTACTACTCAGCCATAAAAAGGAAGAGACTAGGGGCACCTGGGCGGCTCAGTCAGTTAAACATCCAGCTCTTGGTTTTGGCTCAGGTCATGATCTCAGGGTCATGAGATTGAGCCCTGTGTTGGGCTCTGTGTTCAGCAGGGAGTCTCCTTGGGATTCTGTCTCTCCCTCTCCCTCTGTCCCTCCCCCCCCCACTTGCATGTTATCTCTGAATAAATAAATAAAATATATATATATTTTAAAAAGGAATAGACTGCTGTTTATGCAGGAACACAGATGAATCTCAGACTAGAGACAAAGAGTACTTACTGTATGGTTCCACTTATGTGAAAGGAAAATCAAATTACGGTGATAGGAATCAAAATAGTGGTTGCTGGTGGGGGCTGATTAGAAAGGGGCATGAGGGAATTTTCTGGGGTGATGGAAATTTTCTACCTCTTAATAGGTTTGTGGTTTATATGGTCATATATGTAAGACTCATTGAACTGTACACTTAAGATCTGTATCACTATATGTAAATTATACCTCAATAAAAGACCCTAGTACAAAGGGGAAAAAACCCAGTAGAGATGGCACTCTCCCAGTACTTTCCTGCCAATGAGAAGAAGCTTCTGTCCTGAATTTAACATATTTATGCACTTTAATACTTTTATTACATATGCGTATATCCTTAAGCAAGATATGCTGTTATTTTGCATGTCTTTAAACTTTTTGTGTGTATATATCACAACATATATACATATACACATGATTTTTGTTCAACATTGTATACGAGGTTTGTCCATCTGATACCAGTAGCTCATCGTGCATTTTTAGAGCTGAGTATATTCATGTAATGGAATACTACCTAATTAAGTTGCCCTTTCTGTTTTTGCCATATATTTAGTTGGTTTCAAGGCAGTGCTGCTGTGATTTTGTGTAGGTACTTGTTTGTAAGTGCTACGGCATGTAGGGGTGGAGTAGTGGGGCTGAAGGGTGAGCATGCTGTCAGTTCAGCTCAGTATTGCCATACTTTCCTCCCAAGAGCTTATGAACAATTTGTGAATGGTCTATATTTTTACCAAACACGTGGTACTGTTGGACTTTAAATTTATTTGCAGATCTGACAGAAGTGAAATATTTCATCGTGGTTTTAATTGGTGGTTCTCTGATGGTTGAATATATATATATACACACACATATATACATATATATATATATATTTTTTTTTAATTCATTTGAGACACAGAGATACAGAG
Source organism: Mirounga angustirostris (assembly GCF_029215605.1). Lineage (NCBI taxonomy): Eukaryota > Metazoa > Chordata > Mammalia > Carnivora > Phocidae > Mirounga > Mirounga angustirostris. The sequence goes on from NW_026991713.1 coordinate 25,680,711, forward strand.
AGATAGAGAGCATGAGCAGGGAGAGAGGCAGAGGGAGAGGGAGAAGCAGGCTCCCCGCTGAGCAGGGAGCCCGATGCGGGACTCGATCCAGGGACTCCAGGATCATGACCTGAGCCGAAGGCAGACGCTTAACCATCTGAGCCACCCAGGCGCCCCTACATATATTTTTTTTTAAGTAGGCTCCACACCCAGCACTAGAGCCCAGTGCGGGGCTCATACTCATGACCCCTGAGATCAAGACCTGAGCTGAGATCAAGAGTGGGACACTTTACCAACTGAGCCGCCCAGGCGCCCTGAACGTATTTTTATGTATTCATTGGCCGTTTGAGTTTTCACTTCTGTGAATTATCACTTCATATCTTTTGCTCATTTCTCTTTTGTACTGTCTTTTTCTTACTGAGTTTTAAATATATTTTTCCAGTTTGTGTCTTTTTCTAAATGGAATAGTTTGATGAATTTTAACGTATTGGAACTAATCTGTTCTTGTGTGTGTGTGTGTGTGGTTTGTGCTTTCTGTTTCATAAGAAATCCTTCCATGTCTGCTAAGGATATTTACCTGTGTTTTCTACTGAGAGTTCAAATTTTGCCTTTAATATTTAGACCATTAATCTACTTGGATTTAAATTTAATATGTTAAGTGAGGTACGGGTTCAGTTTTTTCCCCCGTATAGATAACCAGTTATTCCAGCAACACTTAGTTCCTGTCCTTTCCCCACCAGTGTGCAATATGCCACCTGGGTCATATGGCAAGTTTCCATTTATGTATGAGTGCATGGGCTCTTTTTTTTTTTTAAGATTTTATTTATTTGATAGAGAGTGAGCACAAGTAGGCAGACAGGCAGGCAGAGGGAGAGGGAGAAGCAGGCTCCTTGCTGAGCATGGAGCCTGATGCAGGGCTTGATCCCAGGACTCTGGTATCATGACCTGAGCTAACAGGCAGACACTTAACCGACTGAGCCACCCAGGTGCCCCAGTGTGTGGGCTCTTTATTCAGATCCCAGGGACTACTTATTTATACTAAGTCTTAATGTCAGATAGGTAGAGTCACCCCACTTTGTTGTGCTGAGTATGTTTGTTTAATTCATTGATGTATCTAGTGCGTAGGACAATGGCAGGCCCTCAGTAGGGGCTCAGTCAATACCTGTCGAATGACTGAAGGGATCTCATCTTGTACTAGCTAAATAAATAACCCAGTAGTTCCCTGACATGCTGGACAGTGTTTTACCTCTGGGGTGAAGAAGAGGAGGCTGTTGGGAACACCATCTCTTGCTTCTGTTCTCCCTTGCTCTTGGTTGCCTTTTGTCCTTTCTCATTCAGAACAGAATCTCGAAGAACACATCCTCAGCAAGCCCAACAACTAACCAGTGTGGCTATAGCCTGTAAGTGTAAGGTTTAGTGAGAGTGGGATTGCTGCTAATTGGGACCTTGGAGGTTTCTTTTTTTTTTCTTTTTTTAAAGTAGGCTCCATGCCGGGCATGGAGCCCAATTCAGGGCTTGAATTCACAACCGTGAGATCAAGACCTGAGCCGAGATGAGGAGTCACACACTTAACTGACCGAGCTACCCAGGCACCCCAACCTTGGAGGATTCTGATGAGAAATGGCAAATAGTTCTGTGAGGTGTTTTGAAATTTTGCCAGTAACTAGGCCCTTAAGCCTTGGAAATAGGACAGGGGGTCACCTCAAATTAGGTCCTCTGTGTATTTGAACATCTTTATTTTGTAGACTAGTGTTACTTCAAAATAGACTTCTTTCTCTAGCATAGTTGTCGGCATGTTTTATTAATAATATAAAGACCACCATTGACTAAATGCTTGTTACACACAAGGCACTGGGCTAAGCACTTTGCATATATGTATATATTTCATTGGCTCTTTAGAACCATCTTTTTTTTTTTTCTGGATTAAGTGTTGTTTGAAATGTGAGCAAAATAAGGGTTAGCCCACAAGAAAAACAAAAACCTAATGTCAAATCCTTAAAGTTGAACCAACAATCAATGTGTGTGATAAAGCCACAAATTAAAATATGTACTTGCAAAGTTAATAATAAGCCACTCTGGTTACGTTTATTCTAAATCATTATGCTTATTATTTGGCTTTCCAGGGTATTTATAAACATTAATTTCCTAATGGAGAATTTTTCTTATTCCTACTGCCAAGCAAGCTGTGACATGGAATAGTCTAACAGGCAGTTCAAAGGAGTGAGACTCCTACTTTTTCCAGTCTCAATTACGAGGTTTGAAATGTTCTGACAATTGAATTAGCTGACTCGTGCAACAATAGCAAATGCTTTATAATTCGTGTTGCCTTAAAAAATGGCAGAAATTAGCCTGCTGGTAATGGACCAGAACTGTCTGGACTCCGATAGGCTACCCTCCTGCCTTTAGTGGAAGGGGGACAATAGCAACTCCCTCCATTCTCCTTTGAATGATCTTTACATGTTACATTTCCCAATTTTGAATATTAATGCTGGGAAAATGGCCACAGTATTTGTTGACAGGGTAAGGCTGTCCATTCCTCAATGAAAGGAAGGCTCACACATGGTCCATGCAGAGGGCCCTGCTGGATTAGTATGCCTGGCTGCCTGTCTTTATACATCTGTCATTCTAATAATGGACCTGAATGTGCAGAAGCCCTTCCCTGCCCCTACTTCTGGATTATGAAACCACAGGAATAGTGCCAGTTCAATAATGGGACACTCAGGCAGAGGTATCTAGACTGGAGTAGCAAAGAAAATATATCTGAGAATGATTCTAAGTTCAGTATTTTATTTCACATTCGGCAAACAAAGGCTAGATTAAAATCAGTTTTCAGGAAGCAACCAAACATCTCCCCTTAAGCAGGGATTGGCACACTTTTTCTTTGAAGGGCAGATAGTAAATATTTTAGGGACCCTTGTTACAACTACTTAAGTCAGCCACTGTAGTGTGAAGACAGCCATAGGTGAGTAAGTGTGGCTGTGTCCCAGTAAAACCTTATTTATGGACACGGAAATCTGAATTTCATATCATGTTCACAGGTCATAAAATATTATTCTTCTGATTTCTTTCATTTATTTAAAAATGTTAAAACTAGGGGCGCCTGGGTGGCTCAGCCATTAAGCATCTGCCTTCAGCTCCGGTCATGATCCCAGGGTCCTGGGATCGAGCCCTGCGTCGGGCTCCCTGCTCTGTGGGGAGTCTGCTTCTCCCTCTCCCACTCCCCCTGCTTGTGTTCCTGCTCTTGCTATCTCTCTCTGTCAAATAAATAAATAAAATCTTAAAAAAAAAAAAGTTAAAACTTAACATTCTTAACTTGTAGGCCATTAGAAAATGAGTCACCGGATTTGGCCTGTGGGCCCTAATTTATAAGTAGAGATTCCCCTGTGTTCCAGGTATGTCTGCAATTTGTTTTCTAGTATGTGAACCAGCCTTTTCTGCCATAGCCCATATTCAATAGGTTACACAGAGCTACATGCACAGAAAACCAGAAACCTATTCCAGACCCAAGATATTTCAGCTATCTGCCTGTCTCACTTGCTGCCTCCTCATAGACGCATCACACCCCTACCAATTTTTAAAATTTTATGTTAATGGTTCCCTTTCCCAATTGCAAAGAGTTTTGTTCCCGTCCTTTGAGGTTACTGGTAAGTTGTATTAACTAGAAACTCAGAATTATACATTGAAATAAAAATAAAGCAATTGGCATTCAGCAGAATGTTACAGAAATTAGAGTATGGGGGCGCCTGGGTGGCTCAGTTGGTTAAGCGACTGCCTTCGGCTCAGGTCATGATCCTGGAGTTCCGGGATCGAGTCCCGCATCAGACTCCCCGCTCAGCAGGGAGTCTGCTTCTCCCTCTGATCCTCCCCCCTCTCATGCTCTCTCTCTCTCTGTCTCATTCTCTCTCTCAAATGAGTAAATAAAATCTTTAAAAAAAAAAGAAATTAGAGTATGGACATTGCTTTCTTTGCAGAAGTGGATATGCTTATTTTCTTCATCTTCAGATAATTTCTCATTACAGGTTATAAAATGAAATTAGAATGTTACAAGCTGTACATTCTGTGAATTTATTAAAGTTCCCTTTGAATAGATTTTTTTAGTGCTTATATAGAGAAAAGTGGTGAATGAGGATGTAGATGGTCTTCCTGAACTATGGACAGGTGCAAGAATTGTCCAGGTGCACCACAGTTATTGGTTGGTTGGTTGCTTGGCTCTTCTGTGAAATAAGACCCGAGGTGAGGTGAGAGTTCCCCAGTGCTCAGAAATTTGCCCTAACAGTGGTGCAGTGGGGACCACATTACACCGTGGCATCTGGAGTGAGGTCTGACACATAGAGGCGTATGACCTTGGACCTCTCTGAGCCTCATTTTCCTCATCTGTGAAGTGGGGATGAAATAGTTTATGTGAAGGCACTTTCTGTAAACTCTGAAGCGCTATCCTTATGAAAACCATTACTGTTATTTGCTAAGTCTGAGTGCAGTCTCTTGTTCGTGGTTCACAAACCTGGCTGGTTATTTGGAATCATTGGTGGGAGTAGGTGGGGTTGGGGGAGCTTTGCAAAAACACAGATTTCCAGTCTCACCCCAGACTTGCTGAATCAGAAATTCTGTGAGAAGGCCTAGAAGTCTATATTTTTAATAGGTCCCCTAGGTAATTATGTGTTTGGGAGGCTTTGTTTTGTTAATAAGCTTCAGCTGATAGATTTAAGGAACCCATATACTTCCCTCCTTTTTTTTAAAGATTTATTTATTTATTTTAGAAAGAGAGAGAGAGAGTGGGGAGGGGGAGGGGCAAAAGGAGAGGGAGAGAGAACCTCCAGCAGACTCCCCGCTGAGTGAGGAGCCTGACATGGGGTTCAATCTCACGACCCCGAGATCATGACCTAAGCTGAAACCAAGAGTCAGGTGCTTAACTGACTGAGCCACCCAGGCACCCCTGTATACTTCCCCCTTAACTAGCTTGGATTCTCCCCCTAAAATACCATGCCATTTGTCTTCATAGACAATAAGGAAATCAGAAGACAGAAGGTGAGGAAGAACAAGAATTATCTTCACTTTGTCTTCTTGGGAATATCTTTTTCAGCAAGTGGAAATAGGAGCACAGGTGTTCTGATGCTAACCCAGTGTATGAACCCAAATTGTGTTTCTCCTCTTTTTGCTCTCCCTTTGCAGCCCTGTTACTTACAGTATGGTTTTCACTTTTTCGGTGTACTGAAGCATATTGCGAAAGGAAGAACATGAGATTCAGCACTCTATGAATGTACAACAGATTGACAATATCCTTTCCAGTTTTGCTACTCAAAACTCATTGAAAATGTTTTTTTGAATTATTTATGGAAATAACTCAATTGTAATGTTGGCACATACAGATCACAAACACAAAAAGAATCTCAGTAGTACTAAAAAGATAAATTGATTCTGAATTTCTCACATTTTCCGTATTGCCACTGATTTACATATGAGTAATTGTAGATTTCAAATGAGTGCAAGCATCCACCTCCACATTGGCAGCCCAGATTGTTTTCAACCGTAGAACTTGGTAGTATGTACTTACACACAACTTTGCAGTTTCCTAATGCTTTTAAGTGTTCCCCTACTTGCAAAATTCCTTCATAAATACTAGGTATTTGCTATTTCTCCAGATACCTTGTTAGACATTTACATAAGACAGAGTCTCCACAGTTCTTATCTTAAGTTCAGAGACTTGGTAGCAAGATGGTCATGAATATATCACTGCAGAAAAAGTTAGCTTTCATGTTATTTATATTAATCAAATTGCATTTCCAAATTACATTTATTATAAAAGTAGAGAATATTTTCCATTGAAAAATATGAGGTTGATGTATCTACTCTGTGTATAGCTTGCCCTTTAATTCTATAGTTTATTAATTATAATTCTCTTTTCCATTATTTTATTAATTTGGAGATACTACTCGGAAAATAGGTAAATGCTTAACAAATATTTGAGGGACTAAAAAGGATATATCTTCTACATTTAGTAAAGTTAGACATGTTCAACATCCATTTCTGCTTCAGCTATCTCCAGAAGATGACTTTGGATGCTGGGTCTCTACAGCTCCACATCTCCAGAGATAAATTTAAAGCCAAGTCTTGAATACCTCTACCTTTCTTCTCTCCAAAGTTCCTCAAACTCAGTGTCAAAAATGGAACTTATTTCTTACTCAAACTGGATCCTCTTCTTAGGTTTCTTATTTCGGGGAGCCCCATTGCCATTCTTCCAGAGGCTGAGACTTTAGTCTTTGGTATCATCTCTGACTTTCTCTCCCTCAGTCCTCATCAGGACCTATATACTGTTGGGTGAATCTTGGTCTTTCCCTTCCACTGCCACCCTTCTATATTTAGATCTTGTTTCTCAAACCAGAGTCCAAGGATTCTTCAGGAGCTCCATGTGCATATTCTTGGGGATTTGAGTGTTCTTCATCATAACTTTTACAGTTTCTACTCATGCCCAGGATAATCCAACAAAATTAACAAGTACATGTTTGGGGTAGTCCAGATTTGTAACTGAGTTCTGCCACAGATTTTATTTATTTATTTAATTTATTTATTTGACAGAGACAGCGAGAGAGGGAACACAAGCAGGGGGAGTGGGAGAGGGGGAAGCAGGCTTCCCACTGAGCAGGGAGCACAATGCGGGCTCGATCCCAGCATCATGACCTGAGCTGAAGGCAGACGCTTAACAACTGAGCCACCCAGGCCCCTCTGCCACTGATTTTAATGTCCCTGTTTGTGCTGTGTTTGTATGTTGGCTCTAAGTTGGGCAGGTCCTCTTCTGGGCTCTCATGGTACCCAGCTTCATCGAGAAGTCCTCATATTGTTGTAATAATGTGAGTCTGGCTTTCCCAGTGGACACAAATCTTGGAGGGCAGGGACCATGCCTGGCTTATTTTTGTATTCCCAGAACCTGCTCTTAGACCCAACACATAGTGGGCGCTTATGGTTGTAGTCATGGTGTAGACAGCTGACCCTTGAACAATGTAGGGGATGCAGACACTCCCTCCCCCCCATGCAGTTGAAAATCTACATATAACTTGTGACTCCCCCAAAACTTAACCAATAACATAAACAGTTAATACACATTTTGTATATTATATCATATACAGATAATGTATTCTTACAATAAAGTAAGCTAGAGAAAAGAATGTTATTAAGAAAACCATAAGGAAGGGGCACCTGGGTGGCTCAGTCTATTAAGTGTCTGCTTTCGGCTCAGGTCTTGTTCCCGGGATCCTGGGATCGAGTCCCGCGTCGGGCTCCTTGCTCAGTGGGGAGTCTGCTTCTCCCTCTGCCTGCCACTCCACCTGCTTGTGCTCTCTCTCTGTCAGATAAATAAAATCTTAAAAAAATGTTAAAAAAAGAAAATCATAAGAGAAAATACGTTTACAGTATCTAATTTATCGAAAAGAATCTGTATGTAAGTGGGCCTGTGCAGTTCAAATGTGTGTTGTGATGTTGATCAGGGGGTCAGATGTGTATTGTTTTGGAGTCTGATTTTTTTCTTCCATACACATCCCCAAGTATGGCTATAGTTACTTTAATATTTATGTAGTATTTAGTCATGTTGATAGATGACATTTGATTTAAACCATCCCTTATTTTTAGATGTTTGGATTATTTTCATTTGTTGGCTATTTGAATAGTACATTTAAAAACATCTTTGAAGAAAGTTTTTTCTCTCATCTAGGTTGTTTTCTTAGGAACCCCTTAATGGAATTACCAGGTCAAAAGGCACAAGCAGTTTTATTCCTCTTGTAATATGATTCTAGTTTGGTTTATTTATTTATGTATTTATTTTTTATTTAAGTGGAAAGACCAGGCTGAGTTGTAATGTATGACCTCTTTTTAGGTAAGTTTCTTTCATTTTCAGTGAAACTGTCTTTGATTTGAAATCAAGCTAGAAAGAACAAATGATGATTATTGTCCTTCTGCCAGTAGTCATTGCTCACCCAGACGGCTGTCCCTTTCTCCAGTCTTCCTGCCTGCAGCCACACCTTCAGAAACATGGGCCTTGCGGTCCCCTCAGCCTGAGTAATGTCGCAGCGGGCAGGTGGAATCCTTTAATCCAGTCCAGCTCCGCTGTCAGGGCATTCAGAGCCCTTCAAGACATGGCCTCTGTTTCCCTTTCTAGGCTTATCTTTGGCCGTGGCCCAGATGCACTTTCTGTTCACCCCAAAGGCACTATTTTCAGTTGAGAATGTACTTGCTGTTCCCTCCATGTGAAGTGAGTTCCCCAACCCCACGCCTGCCTGGCATTGCCTTCCTCGGTCATGGGGTCTCCAGTGCTGCTCTCCTTCCAGCCCCTTACTACCCACCCCCGCCCGCCCTTTCAGAACTCCTTCCACCCGTCATTAAAGCCTTTGTCAGTTATCTAGAAGCGCTTTCTTAATTTTTTCATCTTCTCACTTAGATGGTGAGCTCAGTAAGGATAGGAATTTTGTCCATTTTGAAACCCGGCTTTCGATACAGGGACTAGCACATAAGCTGGTCCTCAACGTTTTCTGAAGGAACAGGACTGTTATTCCAGTTACTTTTTTATAAGTGGACTACTTATAGGTAAGTCTGCTTCTTTGTGAATTGAGAATCCATTTATGGTTAACCCTGAACAACATGGGGGTTAGGGGCACTGACACCTCACACAGTCAAAAATTCTTGTATAACTTTGACTCCCCCAAAACTGCTAATATCCTACCATTGACCAGAAGTCTTACTGGTAACATAGTCAATTAACACACATTTTGTATGTTACATGTATTATATACCGTATTCTTACAAGGGAGTAAGCTGGAGAAAAGAAAATGTTATTAAGGAAAGGAGGAAAACACATTTACAATACAGGTGAGCCTGGTGCAGTTCAGACCTGTGTTGTGTTGGTGTTCAGGGGTCAGCCGTATACGGTAATTCTCAGTTGTCCAGAATATCAGTGTGTCAGTTCTCCCCTCCATCTTTCCCCACCTCTTCGGTATTTTTTTTAATGGGCAGCTGTTATAATTTTGTTAACTAAGCTGTAAACCACAGACTGTAAGCTACATGAAAGGACCGCTAGCTCACCATCACATCCCCAGTGCTTAGTACTCCCACCTGACTCCAGTAAGCACCCAGTAACCGCTTGTTGAATGGGTGAAGGCATGAATGAATGACACTTTGAGAACAGGCACTAACCATGTGGCATGTCACAAACCCGGACAAATGGGAACTACACTTATGCATTTGCTGCCTTTGCGTAAACATGTCCACCCTGTTGTAGTCACTGTTCTGTTAATGTGTCCATTTAGCTCACTGCTTTTCTTATAACCTCTATGACATCTGCTATCTCTACCATTACATGACTCTGAGGGCTTGTTTGAACCATGCCATCTACCTCAGCCATTTAATGGGAGATGCCTGGGAAATGTAAACTCTAAGCCAGGAAGCTAACACCTTGATGTCATAGGCAAGGTGGTTTGTGTGCACCCCAGCAAGGAAGCAGACATTCTGGAGGGCTGGCTTCCTCATTTATCTCCAAATGTCAAATCTAAATCAATCCACATCCTGTGGTTCTGGGGGATAAATAACTGAATCATATCTGCATGACCGAGGTGATTTATAGAGACGTGATATTATCCAGAGCCTGCTGCCAAAACAGGAAGAGGTCATTTTGAGGAAAGCATGAAACACTGGCAGAGATCACATCCCCTTTCCCTGTGTCCCATCTCCTTGGGATACCTGTTTCATTTCTTGGTGAGAATTTGTGTGTTTTTGACCACAGCCTATTTTACAAAGAACAAAAATTTCCATCTGCTACTTAGTTTCTCTCTTGGATTATTAGTCCTTATTAATAAATAAACGCTTATTGCTCACAGCACAATTGGTGCTTAATTATTAAAACGCTTAATAAGAGAATAAAAAACTGAGGTAGTAATTAATGGAGAGGAAGGAGTAGTTTGGTGTTGGGAGGGGAGAGAATTATTTTCAGCTTGCATTGGAACCATGAGTGACAGGAAGACTTGAGGGAAAAAAACCCTGAATGGCAGCAAAAGTCCTGCTATTTGGTTCACTAAAATAGGTGTTGTGCATTCTCAGTGACCTGCTGTCAGGCCTGAGACTTCTTTTAAAGCCCTGCTGTGTGAAAGCTAAAATCTTTTTTTTTTTTTTTTTTTAAGATTTTATTTATTTGAGAGAGAGGGAGAGGGAGCAGGGAGAGGGAGCATGAAGAGGGAGCAGGGAGAGGGAGCATGAACAGGGGGAGGGGCAGAGGAAGAAGCAGACTCCCTGCTGAGCAGGGAGCCTGATGCGAGGCTCCCAGGCCCCTGAAGTCATGACCTGAGCTGAAGGCAGATGCTTAACCGACTGAGCCACCCAGGTGCCCTGAAAGCTAAAATCTTAATTGAAAATGGATTGAGCTAGTATTGTATTTACTAAAGTTAATGTTAGTGCTGCGGCTCGAATGCATTCTTTTCCTGATGCCAGAAGGACTGCAGGAAGCTTTGCAGCCCTGAGCATCATTGAGCTTTAGCTGCAGGGGCAGCTGGAGGCGACAGGGCAAGGACCAGGGTCTGGCTGTCTAAGGGGCAGAGGCTGACGTAGCTGTGCCCTAAGGAGTATGGGGCCCACGTAGCAGGTGGTGCGACAGGAGGCTGACCTTATGTCAGGATGTGCATGAGCAGACACAGGGGAAAACCAGCAGTGCCTGGTACACAGAAGAAAGTAGAATATTGAATGAAAGGGGCCCAGGGAGGGCAGAGGAAGGCAAGGACTTGGACATGATATAGATGTCGTGTTTCTCTTGCTCCAGGATCAAAGCCATCGAAGTTACCTTGGCTCTGAAATTCAGGGGAAGCTGACATATTAGGGTTCTCCAGAGAAACCAATAGGCTATGTATAAATATATATATGAGGAGGTGTATTAAAGGCATTGGCTCATGCACTTATGGAGCTGAGAAGTCCTACGATCTGCTGTCTGCAGGCTGGAGAACCGGGAAAGCCTGGGGTATAACTCAGCCCAAGTCCGAAGGCCTGGCAGTTGGCTGATGGTATGTCTTGAACTGAGTCTGAAGTGCAGAGAATTGCGAGCGTCAGTGTGATGTCCAAGAGCAGGAGAAGATGGGTGTCTACGCTTCAGCAGAGAGCACGAATTTGCCCTTCCTCTGCCTCTCTGTTCTGATCCTCAGCTGATTGGGTGATGCCTGCTCATCTCCGCCAGAGGCACCAGCTATCTGAGCATCCTTTAGCCCAGTCACGTTGATGCTTAAAATTAACCATCACAACTGATTAATTCTGAAGCGCTGGTGAAAACTCATGCATGTACTTTGGGAGTGCCCTCTCCCTGTCCACCACGGGCACTGTAGGAAAGGCCAGGCTCTGGCAGCCTAAAGGAAGAGAGGCTGTTTATAAGGATCAATGGAAGAGAGGCACATTGACAGCGGATGGATGATTATTGTTTGGGCCTACGTGAATGTAGAATTCTCCAGCTACTCAGAACAGAGGATGTTTTCTACTGTTGCTGTTTGTTGCACACCTGCCCCTGTGAGGAGGACTAAAAATACATTTTGGATGAGGACATGAGCAGATCAGACCTAAGACCCAAGGACAGTGAGATGTGGAAGGCTGCTAGTGGACTGGGGTGTTGGTTGGACCAATTGTGCTGTTGGTTTGTTTTCTGATTCTGGACACATGAGGAATTATGGATTAGGGAGAAGATAGGAAGATGGGAGACTGGGGGGGGGGGGCAGAAGTCCTGAATTCTTGTTCTGAATCAGCCACGAATTTATTGTCACCAGAACTGAATCTGGAACATGTCATTTGGATTTGGAAGCTCTAGATTGTTTAGAAAACAGTGAGGTTGGTTCCCAAACATAGGTTTAACATGGAGTTTTCCTCAGTCTGAGGCAAAATGGGCAGAAAGAAAATGGCTGTGTTTGGCTTGTCATGAAGCTAAGTGGACTCAGTTTAATGGATTCTCCTTTATTCCAGGATTAAGCATGTCCTACTTTTTGCTGTTAAGTTCCTTTCTTTTATGAAGTGATGGTGACAGTAGATGGTGTTTGGATTGTTTCTATCTTTTAATGACTTGGCAAGATAAAAAGCTGGTATCTGTTGTTTTAATCCTTTAAATTGTTTTTGAAATTTTAATGGCATACAAAATCCATAATATTCAGACCAGATAACCTTTAAAGTTGCTTTCAATTCTGACAGTTGGGGATTCTGACCTTTTCTTGCCACTTGTGACCGTGAGGTGACAAACTCAAGTGTCAGTTGATGTTTGCATCCTGAAACAGGCTGTGTTTTGACCTGGAAAAATCACAGTGCCAGTATGTACGTTGTTACAGATGCTTCAGCTTTTTCTTCAACTGAAACAAAACCTGAAGCATTGCTTTAAATCTCAATTTGACCAAAGATTACAACTGAAATAGCGGATAAACACTGCCAGGCGTTGCTAATGGGGGAGTGTAAATTGGCCTAGTGGAGGGATCAGCAAACTTTCTGCGAAGGTCCAGACAGTAAATATTTTAAGCTTCACAGGTCACATGAGGTCTGTCACATATTCTTCTCCTCTCCCCACCTTCTTCTTCTTCTTCTTTTTTTTAAACAACCCTTTTAAAAATGCAAAAACGTTTTTAGCTCATGGGCTGGATTTGGTCTGTGGATCGTAATTTGCCAGTCCCTGATCTTGTCTGTCTGGAAGGTGGTTTGATGTTATCTGTCCGAGTTACAAATGCATAGTTATCCACTGTCTGAGTTAAAAATGCTGAGCAATCCACTTGCTGGAATTTATTCTACAGATAGGCTTCCATCTGTGCAAAATGGCCTATGTACAAAGTTACTTATAATAGCATTGTTTGAAATACCAAAATACTGGAAGCAACCTAAATATTCATTGATAGGAACTGGTTAAATAATAGCGTGTCCATACAGCAGAATATGATACAGTCTTTTAAAACAACAAGGCAGCTCTGTGTGGAATAATGCCTGTGATGTACCATGAGGAGGGAGAAGAGCAAGGGTACCCAACAGTGTTTTTAGTACAGTGCCATTTATTAAAGAGAGTGGTGTTTGTGTACATGTGTGCATGCCTGTGGGTACACGCATACGCAGTGCTGGCTTGATGACTATGGCTGTCACTGAGGAGGGTAATTGAGTATCTTAGGAGTAGGGATGGTAGGGAAACTTTTTACTTTATATTATTTGTAGCTTATGAATTTAAGCCATGTGCATGTATCACTTACTCAAAAATGAAAAAAAAAAAAAAGAATCGCAATGAAGGAAATAATGATACTTCAAATTATGAGTGAATTCAAAGATGTTACTGCTTGAAATGGATTTGAGTCTTTTTTTAATCACAAGTGAATCTGTGCTCTCCTGAAAAATTAGCCCATCTGGTTGCCTTTGCATGAAGGCACTTTGACAGAATAGTAATCCTTTTCCAGCTTTCAGTCATCTAAGGTGGTAAAATACCCATCTCCAGAGGTTGGGTTTAAGGTTCTGCTGTTGGTATTATTCCTTCTGATTTTTAAAATTGTGAGCAGTTATACTACAAGGTGACCTGAAGAATGAGTGCGTGTGAAGAGAGATTAGCTTAGTAACAAAATAAAGTCGATAGCCATGGAGTGTTGGTGCTAGAAGATTCAGTGAGACTTGTCCAACCCCTTGGTTTTTTTTATTAGTGTCCTAAGAGGTATAGCTGGTGATGGCAAAATCTTTAACTCAGACTTGCTCCAATTTACGGCTACACCTCTAAGGGGTGTTGCTCTGTATAGTCCCAACCTCTGTTTTTCTATATTCCTGACTCACTAAAGGCAGAGATGTGGAACACGGTTTCCGAACTGTCACTCTTCCCTGAGTCATACCCAGCCGTGTCTCTTTGGCCGGCCATGGAGTCTCTCCTCTCTCTCTCTCTTCCCTCCCCTCCCACCTGGGACATGTTTAAATGGCTCACTTGGCAATTCTTTCTCCTTACCCTGACCAGAAGGCCCAGCTGCTCCCGTGGGTCCATGAGACAGCTAAATCACCTAAATCAGCAAACAACCAGCTGACCACAGGGTGATAATTATACCAGCATAAGTAATCCCAGCCAGGATCAGCAGAGTCATGTAATTGACCACCACACCTAACAGTAAGAGCTATAAGCACCTACTGTTGTATGCCAGTGACATTTTCAGATTGCTTTCTCTGCAAAATTATTGTGAAAATATATACATATATACATATGGGGATGGAAAGGTGGTTGGCTTGGTGTTCAGACATGAAAAAACCAAGGTTATCTTTCCCCTCCTATATAACACTGTTTGAAAAGATGGAGAAGTGTTTCTGGTGCAATAGAACAAAGTAAAAAAACAAAGTCAGGGGGTAAGTTCCAGCATCAGCCAAGTATTGTAGAGTTGGTGAAGTAGTTCAAAGGGAAAGTGATCCTTTAAGTGGGGGCTATATCTAGCAGGAGCCATAGAAATGTTAGTACACTGAAAGTCCTTCCTTCTCTATAAACTGTTTAACTTAATCTGTTGGAATTTCCCCCCTCTTACCATGAGATAATGAGTTGGTATTGCAGTGAACTTATTTAAATTTACAAATACCAGATAATATCCGTGTTATGTAATTGCTATCACTCAAGTAGAAGGGCTACCCTAGCCATAGGATTTTATTTTATTTTATTATTTTTTAAAGATTTTATTTATTTATTTGAGAGAGAGAATGAGAGAGAACACGAGAGGGGGGAGGGTCAGAGGGAGAAGTAGACTCCCCGCTGAGCAGGGAGCCTGATGTGGGACTTGATCCTGGGACTCCAGGATCGTGACCTGAGCCGAAGGCAGTCGCTTAACCAACTGAGTCACCCAAGCGCCTGAGCCATATGATTTTAAAAACCTGATAAAGTACATGAAAAAGTTAGAGAAGAAACTCTAATGGAATCATTCAGGGTGTTGACATAACATTTTATTCCAGGAATATAATCATGTTTTTTAGGAAGTCTGTAAATAGACCCTATAGTCAGTTGTTGTAATAAGATAAACCACATGCATACCCATTCTTAATTTAAAAAATAAAAAATAATAATAAATAAATAATTCTTAGACAAATGATTTAAGTGTATTGTAAGCCAAAAGGAAATGTGTGTGTGTATATTCACAGCATGTACATATATCTTAAGCCAGCTTCTAACATCACACACAACGTAGGAAACACTAGAGATTTCCAATAAAAAAAAAAAACCCAAGATATTCGTTATTGTTCTGGTGTTGCTTGCCAGTGCAATAAAGCATGAAACATATATTTAAAGTATAGCTGGTAATAGGAAGAAAAAGGGTTTTTAAAATAAACATAATTACATATCAATGAAAAACAAGTATGGTTACTAGGTATTTACCCAAAGGATACAAAAATACTGATTCAGAGCGTGACATGCACCCAGATGTTTACAGCAGCATTATCGACAATAGCCAAACTATGGAAAGAGCCCAATGTCCGTCAGCCGATGAATGGGTAAAGAATTTGTGGGGGTGGGTCTGTGTGTGTGTGCATATGTACTTATGGTATATATACCACACACAATGCTATATTACTCAACCATAAAAAAGAATGAAATCTTGCCACTTGCAGTGATGTGGATGGAGCTAAAGAATATTATGCTAAGTAAAATAAGTCTGTTAAAGACAAATAGCATATGATTTCATTCATATGTGGAATTTAAGAAACAAAACAGGTGAACATAAGGGAAGAAGAGAGGCAAACCATAAAGCAGACTCTTAACTAGAGATAACAAACAGGGTTGCTGGAGGGGAGGTGGACGGGGTGGGGGTGTTGGGTTAAATGTGAGATGGGCGTTAAGGAAGGCACTTGTTGTGATGAGCCCTGGGTGGTGTTTGTAAGTGTTGAATCACTAAATCCTACACTTGAAACTAATATATTACACTACATGTTAACTAACTGGAATTTAAAAACTTGGAAGAAAAAAAAAAGTATGGTAACACTCCTAGAATTATGAGAGCTCAGTAAACTTGTGGGTATATACACGAGGAGCAATCGTAATACTATATACCAGCAATAATCTGTTAGCTATAGTGGTAAAAAATACTTCTATTCTCAACAACAACGAAAACTATAAAACCCATAGAAAAACTCTCAACACATTGCTGGGCTTACATAAACAAAGGAACTTAGAAGGAGATATATATTTTTGTAAATTGGAACAAGTGAAAACTACATCATGTTTCTGAATGTTAGTATAGTGAATATTATACATTTGTCCTTTTTCTCCCATTATTTTGTAGATTTTATCTAAACCCTTAGAAGCAGTGTTTGCGAGGGGAGACCAAGCGAGGGAGAGCAGGGGGAACACCAAGCCACCAAGCCAATGTGGAAGGCAATGCCTGAAAGTGTCAGGGAGGGGCAGGGAGGGGCAGAGCTCTGCAAAGCAGGAATGAACTTCAAAAAGAAAAGGAGAGTGATGACTTCAGCAGTCCCTAATTTAAGTGAGAGAGATTATGAAGGCCTAGAAAAAAGGAAAATCTTGGAGAAAGCTAATCAGCAGCCCACTTTCTTTTCCTGGCTGAAAAAAGGGAACTGTTGGCTCCTACTGGGGGCAAGGCTGGGATAAGCCATCTGCGTTTGGTGCTCTAAGCTCCTTTCCAAGTCTGAGACCATCACCTGATCCCAGTGAGGACCAAGTATCTCATGTATCTGAGTCAGCTGGGGGCTAGCTGGGGGGTGGGGGTAGGGGGCTCATTTTTATGCACCTAGTTTTCTCATCCTAAAGCAGACCAGCCCTGGTTTGTTTTCATGGTTGTAGAGAAGGGTTCCAATAGAGTGAGCAGAGGTAAGCAAATCCTCTTGGGCCTGGGTTGGGAATTGGTACATTGTCAAGTCTGCCACATTCTATTGGTCAGAGCAATTTACAAGGCCAGCCCAGCTCCACGGGGTGGGGAAATAATGCCCTCCCACCCCC
Source organism: Mirounga angustirostris (assembly GCF_029215605.1). Lineage (NCBI taxonomy): Eukaryota > Metazoa > Chordata > Mammalia > Carnivora > Phocidae > Mirounga > Mirounga angustirostris. The sequence goes on from NW_026991713.1 coordinate 25,697,620, forward strand.
ATGCCCTTGATGGAAGAAGCCACACAATCATGTTGAATAAAGGAGGTGGATACAAGAGGAGTGGACCATTTGGAACCATTTTTGCAAAGCTATCTGTTACTCTCTCTTAAAAACAAAGAAAAACAAAACAAAAAAGCCTTACCCCAAAATCACAGAAATAAACTATGAAGTAAAAGGCATACATTTAGGTGATGAGAACTTTTAAATGCTTTCCTTCAAGGTTGTCGGGAAGATTTTATCTTATCACTCATGAATAGTTGAGAGTCTAGTGACCGCTTATCTTTTGAAGTAGAAGTAGGCATTTAAATCAAGCTGTTTTTAGAAAGAGGAGAAAGCAAAGTTCTCTCTGTAAATGAATTAATATTGATGCACACTCAGAATTTGTCATTTGGATGTATCAGTAACTCATCCTGAGTGGGTCTTTTTTTTTTTTTTAAGATTTTTTTAAAGGCTGCATAATATTCCATTGTATATATATACCACATCTTCTTTATCCATTCATCTGTCGATGGACATCTTGGCTCTTTCCACAGTTTGGCTATTGTGGACATTGCTGCTCTAAACATGGGAGTGCATGTACCCCTTCGGATCCCTACATTTGTATCTTTGGGGTAAATACCCAGTAGTGCAATTGCTGGATCGATTGGTAGCTCTATTTTCAACTTTTTGAGGAACCGCCATACTGTTTTCCAGAGTGGTTGCACCAGCTTGCATTCCCACCAACAGTGTAGGAGGGTTCCCCTTTCTCCGCATCTCCGCCAACATCTGTCGTTTCCTGACTTGTTTATTTTAGCCATTCTGACTGGTGTGAGGTGGTGGTATCTCATTGAGGTTTTGATTTGGATTTCCCTGATGCCGAGCAATGTTGAGCACTTTTTTATGTGTCTGTTGGCCATTTGGATGTCTTCTCTGAGACACAGAGATACAGAGAGAGAGCATGAGCGGGAGAGAGGCAGAGGGAGAGGGAGAAGCAGGCTCCCAGCTGAGCCAGGAGCCCAGTGTGGGGCTTGATCCCAGGATCCTGGGATCATGACCTGAGCCGAAGGCAGACGCCCAACCATCTGAGCCATCCAGGCACCCGCATCCTGTGTGGGTCTTAAGCAAAGCGCTGAGTGATGGGACCACAGCCAGAAAAACAGACTGGAACCTCACCATACCCAGAGGTTTATCACTGTTTCCATCTTGCTCGTCATAGAAATGGAATTTAGAAAAGATCCTTCCTTGCTAAAGACAACTGAATAACTAGGATCATACATGCCATTCTTTCTTGATGTGAAGTCATCACGGCTGTGGCATTAGTAAATGGCTGATAACTGAGAGATCCTGTGATGCTTCTCAAACTGGGGACCATGGGGCACACTTAGGGGTTTTGTGGAGACCTGAAGAAGCCTTAGCATAAGCGTGATGCTTCTTCCTGGACAATCACTTTTGTTTCATTTTTAAACTTTCTAATTTTTATTTATTTTTTTAAGTAGGCTCCACATCCAGCATGGAGCCCAACTAGGGGCTTGAACTCATGACCCTGAGATCAAGATCCAACTGAGATCAAGACTGGGACACTTAACCAATGGAGCCACCCAGGCGTCCCTAAACTTTTTTATTTTGCTGTAATAGAATCTTACAGAAAAGTTGCAAATATAATGTAGCGAATTCTTTTATATCCTTCACTGCCTTCCTCTAATAATAACATTTTACATAACTGTGGCACATTTATCAAAATGAAGAAATTTACATTGGTACAATACTGTTAACTTTAGTTATTAACTAGACTTCATTCTGATTTCCCTGGTTTTCTACCAGTGTTCTGTTCTTTTCTTTTTTAAAGATTTTATTTATTTATTTGACAGAGAGAGACACAGCTAGAGAGGGAACATAAGCAGGGGGAATGGGAGAGGAAGAAGCAGGCCTCCCGCCAAGCAGGGAGCCTGATGCGGGGCTCCATCCCAGGACCCCGGGATCATGACCTGAGCTGAAGGCAGAGGCTCAACGACTGAGCCCCCCAGGCGCCCCCCAGTGTTCTTTTCTATTCCAGCATCCAGTTCATGTTGCATTTAGTTGTCATCCCTCCTTATTCTCCTTCAACTTAGGACAGTTTTATCTTGCCTTGTATGACCTTGACAGTTTTGAAGAGTAGTGGTTAGGTGATTTGGAGAAGGTCTGTTGAAACGGGTTTCTCTAGTCTATGATTAAACAGGATATGGATTTTTGGGAAGAGTACAGAGGAGGTGATATTCCCTTGTCATTGTGTCCTATCAGGGAGTATATGTTGTCAACATGACTTACCACTGATGATGTTAACCTTGATCACTTGGTTACAGGGTAGTGTCTGCCAGGTTTCACTACTGTAAAGTTATCATTTTTCCCCTTCTATGATCTTTTCATTAGAAGAGAATCACTGAATCCAGCCTAACGAATGAGGGGATTTAGCTCCATCTCCTGGAGGGAGGAGTATCAAAGGATCTGTGGGCACATTTTAAAACCACCACAGTGATTAATAATATTTTTATTCACATTAATATTTTGGGAAGATACTTTAAGACCATGCAAATATCCATAAAGTGTCACCCCATAGGTCATCACAGGTCCTAACAGTCCACTATTACAGAGTCACTTTTTGGATTGAGATGTTTCCTATTACAACTACCCCTAATGAGAAGGGAAGAGTCACCCCTGTCCATTACACCTGAATTTGATTTAGCCTTCTGGATTATTTTATATATTGCCATTTGTCCAGAAGGAGCCTGGGGATTGGACTGGGGCTTTCACAGTGTGTGTGTGGGGGGGGGGGCGTGCAGTCCGGTTCGCAGGCCGCGGTGAGTGCCAGGAGGGGCACCTGTCGGGAGAGCTACCTTCTTGCCCTGGTTCTGTCACTACAAAGATTTGTGACCTCAGGCAAGGCCCTGAATCAGACAGTCTTGGGCTAGTGTGTATTCTCATCTGACTGTGAGAGGCGCAGACACCCCATCCTCTCTTTTCTGCCTTGTTTTCCTCATCTGTAAAATAGAGAAACTGGGTGGGTGACTTGGATGAATCTTAACATGCTGTGATCCTAGGTTGCTGCTCAAAAAGGGCAGCTACTGGGAAGAATGCAGAGGTGCTGGGCCTGGGGGAAAGGGTGCATGTGCAGCCCACCACAAGGTAGGAGGTATGTCAGAGGAGAGACGGGCCTCGAACCTGAGCTGGGAGGGTCCTGGTGCTGCCTTCTGCCATTTCTTCCGTGTCTTCTCTTCTGTCTGTCCCTTCATATGAGCTACAAGGAATTTCTGCAGAAGAGGTAAGCTGAGTACTCCAGCTAGAAGTGGGTACTGAAGACAAGCCAGGAAGATTTCCAGAGAAAAATGCCACAGTTAACTCAGCCTTCTTAGACCCCGTGGCAAGTTCCTTCTGGGCCCTGGCTTATGTCTGTCAGTGGCCCAGGGTCAGCAGATCCCTTTTCCATCTGGATGTTGAAAAGAAGGAAATTCTTGGTCCTCACTGGGATCAGGTGATGGTCTCAGACTTGGAGAGGAGCTTAGAGCACCAAACGCAGATGGTTTATTCCAGCCTTGCCCCCAGTAGGAGCCAACAGTTCCTTTTTTTCAGCCAGGGAAAGAAAGTGGGCTGCTGATTAGCTTTCTCCAAGATTTTCCTTTTTTCTAGGCCTTCATAATCTCTCTCACTTAAATTAGGGACTGCTGAAGTCATCACTCTCCTTTCTTTCTGAAGTTCATTCCTGTTTTGCAGAGCTCTGCCCCTCCCTGACCCGGTCCTTTCAGGCATCACCTTCCACATTGGCTTGGTGGCTTGGTGTTCCCCCTGCTCCCCCTAGGTTGGTCTCCCTCCCCAAACACTACTTCTAAGGGTTCCACCTACCCCATTGTAGTTGCTTGTAATAGCCCTTCAGCCATCTGAGACCTGGCCCCGTGTCAAGTTTCTTCTTTAAAAGTAATGTTTCAGGGCTCCTGGCTGGCTCAGTCAGAGGGGCACACGACTCTTGATCTTGGGGTCATGAGTTCGAGCCCCATGTGGGCTGTAGAGATTACTAAAAAAAAATAAACTTCAAAAAAATTAAAGAAAAATAGTCTTTAAAACCTGCATTTATTTTGATTTCCAAACTAATACATGTCTGCTGAATAAGACTTGGGAAGTAGAGAAGACAGTAAAAGTCAGCAGTAATCCCACTGGCCAGAGAATGGCTGTTAATGTTTCATTTATTTTCCTTGTTCTCTTTTTGGAGCATGTGTATATAAGCAGGGATGATTCTTTAACATCACTGTAGTCGTGTTGTCCCTAACATTTTATCACGTTCTTGTTTTGCTTTCATTTTCCCGCTAGCCACTGTTAACATGACTCTTGGTGTGTCTGTGCATTTTTTTAAGTTCAATGATGTTCTCCTTATTTAATGACCACACACCCACTTTCTTTTCTCATGTAATCCCCAATGTTTTCACTTTCATTTCCCCTCTGTTTTAGGAGGAGGATGATGTTTTATATATAAACTTCTTACATCAGACACTATTTTTTTTTAAGATCTGTTTATTTGAGAAAGAGAGTGCACACCAGCAGGGAGAGGCAGAGGGAGAGGGAGGGAGTGAGAGAAATCTCAAGCAGACTCCCCACTGACTGCGGAGCCCCACAGGGGGCTGGATCCCATGACTCTGAGATCATGACCTGAGCCGAAATTGAGTTGGACGCTTAACCGACTGCACCACCCAGGCGTCCTTTCAGACACTATTTTATTTTTTTTTAATTTTAAAAAAAGATTTTATTTATGAGAGAGAGAGAAAACAGGAGTTGGGGGGGAGGGGCAGAGGGAAAGGGAGAAGCAGGCCTCCCCACCGAGCAGGGAGCCTGATGCGGGGCTGGACCCCTAGGAGCCACCCAGGCGCCCCTCAGATGCTATTTTAGAAACTATATTGGTCCGTTCATCCTCGGAATAGTCAACAGGATTGGTGCCTTAATTAGCCCCTTACAATGGATGAGGAGATGGAGGTTTAGGAGCTTCTCTGATGTCACACACTTTGGTAAGGGACAGAGCTGGATTTGAATCTTGTTACTGGCTCAGAATCCGTATTCCTAATTCCCTTGGCATTCCCCTCGTGAGTGCTTCCTTTCCAGGTCAGGGACATACTCTTTCATGGAGGGAGTGGATTGTAATCCAGAACAACAGTACTTTCCAGTTTTTATGGCTAAAGCTGTGTGTTAAGTCTTGGCTTGGCCACTTCCAAGCTCTGTGACCTTTGGTAAGTTATTTCATCTCTCCGGGCCTCTGTGGGCCTTCTCAGTTCTCAAGTTCTATGCCTTTATTGTGGGAAGAAGCAGAACAGAGGCAGCATTCAAGGACAGACCCGGAATGACAGAGGCATTATTATCCCCTCAGATTTCGGGGGCACTTGCATTTGGCCCCAGTACACATTCCTGTAAGGAAGTGGTTTTTCTCCGTATTTTACCGAGCAGGAGGTAGGTAGTGCCCAGGAGAAGTCCCCACGGGGGCTGTGAGCTTTTCTTAGAGGCTAATAGGTAAATCCCATGACAGACATCCTTTGAACATTTTGAGGTTTGGGGCTTTGGTGGCTGATGAGCCAGTGTGGAGACTGAAGCGCCTGGGCCCCTTCCCAGGTGTTCTCTGAGAAGGGTGGCTAGAAGGACATCCTGGAAGATTTGGGTTCTTTTGGGGGCAGCTTGTGCTGCTGGACCGGTCAAGCCAGAGGCCACCTCTGTACTTGGCCTGGCATTGGTGATGAGGTGTGGTCCACCTGGTACCCCAGATATTTTCCAGGGTCTTGTTCCACCACCCCTGCCCGGTAGAAGGAAAAGGAGAACCAGATGTTTGTCTTACAGAATAGAGTTCATTCCTATGCACTTTCTCTTCCCTTTTCATATAGACTTAAAAAAAAAGAGGGGTTTTTCTGAACTTGGTTGGCCTCCAGCTGTTTACCTAGGAGGCAGCCAGTGCTGTCCCCAGCCCCTTGCTCTGCTGTGTGGGCGTTGGCGATTCTCTGGTGCGGGGCCTGGCAATTGTGCGCTGCTGGGCCAGCCTCTCTGGCAGGCGGCTTCGTTTCCCCAGTGTTGTTTTCCCCCGTTTGCCAGGAATCTCTGAGGAGATGCTGACATTTTCTTCATTCTGGTCTTCTAGAAACAAGCCACAGAAACGCACCTATTTAAACAAAAACCAAAAACCAAAAAACACCTTTTTTGTTATATTGTTGACTTGCTTTTACCAGGGGATAGGGTAGTATTCTATACAGTGAAAAATTTGGGGACCTTATTTCAAAGTCTAAGTCCCTAAGATAATGGGATCCCTGGTTATGTTCAGGCAGTGGGAATCTGAATTAAATTGAGTAGAGCAGTAATGAAGCAGTAAATGTACGTGGAAAACATACACGTATCAGTCATGTTTTCAAGCTTCCTGTGGGAGCTGGGGTTGTAGTGATATAATGATGACGTGTTGGTAATAAAAACCAACAATAACATGAGCATTTGTTGAGTACTTACCATGTGCTGGTTAGTGTGCTCATTTAAACAGCTCTGTGGTATGTGTGAATTGTTTTGCAGGAACGAGAAACTGAGGCTCAGATGAAGTCACTTGCTCAAGGTTACCTAGAAGTAGGAGAGCTGGGCTTTAGACACAGGTGAGCCCACAGTCCCCACCTTCAACCTCCAGGCACATTACAAGAGAGTCTGGGCATTTATAGCTTCAGATTTTGAGATACCAGGAGAAATTGTATTGATAGATAAAACAGAAGAAAAAGAAAATTTGTTCTTTCTCTCCATTATGTTTCTTTGAACTGAACATAACTTATGTAATGAATATGTCTAAACTAAAAGGACACTAAAAGGTATTTCTCCAAAGAAGTTTTATAAATGGTCAGTGGACACATGAAATGGTGTTCAGCATCACTGATTGTTAGGAAAAATGTGTATTAAAGCATAATGAGATATCATTTCATACCAACAAGAATGTCTAAGATAGGGGCGCATGGGTGGCTCCATGGTTAAGCATCTGCCTTCGGCTCAGGTCATGATCCCGGGGTCCTGGGATCGAGCCCTGCAGCGGGTCCCTGCTCCGCAGGGGGCCTGCTTCTCCCTCTCCCTCTGACCCTCCTCCCTACCTGTGCTCTCTCTCTCTGTCTCAAATAAATAAATAAAATCTTTGAAGAGAAAAAAAGAATGTCTAAGATAAAAAGTGAGACAATGGCAACTATTGGTAAGGTTGTGGGGAAATTTGTGCCCTCATAACTTGCTGTTGGGATTGCTGAATGGTGCAGCCACTTTGCTAACAGTTTGGCACTTCCTCAAATTATTAAACATAGAATTACCGTATGACCCAGTAGTCCACTCCTAGACCAAAAAGAAATGGACACATGTGTCCACACAAAAATGTGTGCAGATGATTTGTCTTTTTATTATTTCATTGTAAGGGTTTTTTTAAAAATACAGTTTGGGTACAAGTCCCTTGTCAGATATATGATCTGCTGTTACTTCCTCCCATTCTGTGGATTAGCTTTTCATTTTATTAATGGTGTCTTTTGGTGCAGAAATTTTTAATTATGATGAAAAGTTTTTAATTTCTGATGAAAACAGAAGTTTTTAATTACGATGAAGTCTAATTTATCTATTTTTTTCACTTGTCACATGTGCTTTGGTTCTGCATGTTTATGAAGTGCTAAAAATATTAGCTTATTTTTTATTCCAGGCCAGTTGATTGCTATAATATACAAGAGGAGTTAGCTGTGAGTAATTGAATAATTCATGTCCTTTGTTAGAGAAGAATAACAAGCCCACACAACTCTGAGTTTCAGTGATATTGATGGTTTTCCTTCTTTATCTTTGTATTTCCCACTCCCAAGCACTTAGCATGCTGTTGTGCATGTAACAGAGGCTCAAAAAATCCTTGTTGACTTGGGGTGCCTGGGTCGCTCAGTTAGTTGGTTGAGCTTCCGACTCGGGTTTTGGCTGAGGTTGTGATCTCATGGGTTGTGAGATCTGCCGGGAGTGGGCTCTGCTCAAGCTCCGTTCTCAGGGGGGAGTCTGCTTGAAGATTCTCTCCCTCTGCCCTTCCCCCGACTCAAGCACATATGGTGCTCTCTCTCTCACTCTCAAATAAATAAATAAATATATTTTAAAAAAAAATACCTGTTGATTAAATCTAGAAAGGAAAATTGATCTTTGCTAGAGACCTAAGCTGTATTTTGTTTGGGCTTTAAAAATAAGTCAGAGTTCAAATCTTGGCTTCGCTTATTATGTGGCTTTTCCTAAGCATTCATCCTTCTTGAGCCTCAGTTTCCGTACCGTAAAAGAGGGACAGTGATGTTTACCTTGGAGGATTGTTGTAAAGATTGCATATAAAAAACTGCATACGTGGAGAGATTCCACAGATGGCATTGACTGCTTTTATCAGTTAATTGAATTTATATCTGTTTCTCCATTTAGTAAGATGGGAGTGATGCTTGTCTTTCAGCCATCTCAGGAGTACATAGAGATTCATGAGCTATTAGACTTGATTCTTCCTTGCTTCCTTCAATAAGTCAAATAGTCCATTTCCCAGAACCTCCAGAGAACTTTCCGTGGTCCCCGGACCATCTCCATTTTTGTGGAGGTCACGTCAATGGGACATTAAGTGTATAAGCTGGTTGTACTGCCTAATACGGTAGCCACAGGCCACATGTGGTTATTTAAGTTAAAATGAATTAAAATAAAATTTAGTTCCTCAGTGGTACTACTTATGTTTCAAGTGCTACATAGCCACACGTGGATAGTGGCTACCACACTGAGCACTGTTTGTTCAGAACATTGTGATTGTTGCTGGAAGTTCAGTTGGACAGCGCTAGGGCAAAATGTTTGGACAATTTTATGTGACTTCCTGTTCCAACGGCAGAGCCTGTGAAATACAGATTTTCTATAACCTCAGCTAAGCAGCCCCTTCCCAGCACCTTTCCTGCTCCACTTAGGGGATGTCAAGCTCAAGATCCTGAGTGGTTTAGAATCCTGGGAAACAGGGAATTACATAACCCAGGATGGTTTTATTCTGCGTTCTTGTTGTTACTTCAGAGATTTCAGCTTCCTCTCTGCTGATGCTGTGCCTTCACGTTATGTGTGGTCATCAGGAAGGCAGCAGGGGGGCCCCTCTGGGCCGTTATGGTTGGGTGAATACCACTGTGACCCAAGGGATGGAAAGATGCTTCCCCATATCCCTAATTTTCTAGGATGTATCAGGTGCTAGGAAAAAAACTGTATTACAAACGGATATTTAGATTTCTGGAATTTTTTTCCAGTTACAGAATTAAGACAATGTTTAAAGATTGGAATCTTTACAGATTGATTGATTGATTGATTGATTTTTTACAGATAGTTTAACAAGGAACCCCTGAACGTTCCTCTCTATTTGTGACCCCATTAAACTGACATCAGTAGATTTCTTCCTAGTGACTTTGGACATATTCTAATTAGATTGCAGTGTACCTGCATTCTTCTCCTTTACTTAAAAAACAGTGGCTCTGTCAGTTCAGTGTCTGACTCTTGATTTTGGCTGAGGTCTTGATCTCAGAGTCGTGAGACCAAGCCCTTAGTCAGGCTCCATGCTCAGTGGGGTGTCTGCTTGAGATTCTCTCTCTCCCTCCCCTCTACCCCTCCTCACCGCTCAAGCTCACACACTCTCTCTTGCTCTCTCTCAAATAAATAAATAAAAATCTTTTAAAAACAGTAGGAGAATTAAATTCCTTTTTTTAACGTTTTTTAAAATTTTATTATGTTATGTTAATCACCATACATCATTAGTTTTTGATGTAGTGTTCCATGATTCATTGTTTGCGTATAACACCCAGTGCTCCGTGCAGAACGTGCCCTCTTTAATACCCATCACCAGGGAATTAAATTCCTTTTGTTGACAGATTTGCTCTTACATCTTCCTTTCTCTTGTCCTACAAATCTTCTGAAATCATGCTTCCCATAAACCATTCCTAAAATTTATGTGTGCCTTCCCAGATGGATCCTGAGGATAGTTTCTTTTTGACTTGATCCAGGACGTGAAATCGTGCATTGAATGAGGGGCTGTGGGTGTACATAGGGTTCACATTCTTTTCCATCTGCTTTTAAGTGTCGACTTAAGTGTTCATTCACTCTGACTCCTGCAGATCAGATGAATGAAACTACAGTCATCCTCAATGGAAAGAAGTGATTAATTTTTTTAAATTTTATTATGTTAATCCCCATACATTACATCATTAGTTTTCGATGTAGTGTTCCATGATTCATTGTTTGTGCATAACACCCAGTGCTCCAGGCAGAACGTGCCCTCTTTAATACCCATCACCAGGCTAACCCATCCCCCCACTCCCCTCCCCTCTAGAACCCTCAGTTTGTTTCTCAGAGTCCATAGTCTCTCATGGTTCGTCTCCCCCTCCGATTCCCCCCCGCTTCATTTTTCCCTTCCTCCTATCCTCTTTTAACATATAATGAAACAAATAATACATTATATGTTTAAAAAAAAACGGTTGCTGGAGTGGTGGGGGGTGGGAGGGATGGGGCGGCTGGATGTTAGACATTGGGGAGGGTGTGTGCTATGGTGAGCGCTGTGAATTGTGCAAGACTGAAGAAGTGATTAATTTTAGACTGTCAGCCTTTCCAAAACCTGGATTCTAGTAATGTGCCTTGGGAAAGGGAGTGTGTGGTTAAGTTTTCAAACAATAAGTGAAGCGCAGCTAAATGGGTTTCTTCCTGGAAGAAACTCAGGACCCTATGTTGGTGGGCACGGTAGCTTTCCAGGAAGGGAAACTTACCTGACCCTGGAACCCTTGTATGGGGACCAGTGGTCTGCAGAACCCCTGATAGAAATTGCTAGACTGAAGGATGGTGTCTGAGAAACAGGAAAACAGCCGCTGTGGGAGAGTGTAAGTGGAGCAATCTTGTGCATACTTCTGCTTTTCGTTTCTCAGTTGTTTCTCAGTGATTATTTTTAACCCAGATGTTGGTCATCTGAAGCCTTCATAAACTCACAGGCCCTTATCAGATAAAGGTGCCCCAAATCCTACGGAATCAGGAACATCATCTGGCCTGAAGAGAAGGTAAAAATTGCTGTCTACTTTGTTGTTGTTGTTGTTAAGGAACCTTTTCGTGAAGCTGCTAATGCAGTTCTTCCTGGCATACATTTAGGGTCTACTAAGTATGTATTCCTGCTTCGAGGTACAGTCACATTCTAAGAAGTAAGCAATTTACGGGCGATTCTTGTATGATGAGAATCTGCTAAGGGCTTTTAGAAGACATCTGAAGCTCTGAGGACAGATTTCCCTGTCAGGGCCATGGATTATACGTGTGTCTTGCTTCTGTTAATACTTTCGTGGGCAGATTCACTAAATGAGCTTCTATTTCACATGGTCTAATAGTGTTAGACAGGGTTGTGCCTGAGAACAAGGGCAGCAGTAATAGCTGACATTTCTTAAGTGGTCACCATCTGCCAGGCCCTGTTCTAAATATTAAATATGTTAGCTCATTTAACCTTCACAAAAATGCGGTGAGGTAGCTATTGCTTTTCCCACTTTAAAATGGGAAAATACTGTAGGCACTCTAAAATGGTGAAGGCTAGAATTAATTATTGGGTCTGTGTTCATACCAGTGAATAACAAGACATATTTTATAGTACATTTTCTTTAATTTTGAGACAGTGCTAATTTTCACATTTAGCACATATTTGTATGCAGTATGTAGCACATAATTGATTTTGCAATTAATTTACTCTTAAGATATCTATCATATATTTTAAAACTTCTAATTTGGAATTTTTAGACATCAGTAGGTGCCAAAAAAATGGAATTAACATTTTTTCAACAGCCTATTCTTGGTCCAGTTTCTGTATTTGATGCTAGGAATGCAAAGATGACTGAGACCCCATTCTTGTCCTCATAGAGATGTCATCAAGTGGGGAGGAGGTGTAATCCTCCAAACAGTTGTCATTTCTTAGGCTGTGACACAGAAAGTGGTTTCTTGCATTTTATTTTAAAAAGTCAGAAAATGTTTGTAGGCTGCAGTGGGACAAGAAGCTGGGGAGAAGCCATGGGTCTTAGATGATTTTTTTCCTCGCTTTAATGAGATATTATTGACATATAACATGTGTAAATGTAAGGTGTACAGTGTGATGATTTGATTTGCAAAATGATTACCAAAATAAGGTTAGTTAACACCTCCATCCCTCACACAATTACTTTTCTGTGTATGTGGTGTTAACATTTAAGATCCTCTCTCAACAACTTTTAAGTATATAATACAGTACTGTTAGATATCGTCACCGTGTTGTACCTTAGATCTCCAGAACTTATTCATGTTATAGCTGGAAGTTTATACCCTTTGACCAACCTCTCCCCAGTTCCCCAGCCTCTGGCTACCACCATTCTCCTCTCTTTTCCTATGGCTTTGACTTTTCAAAATTCCACATGTAAATGAGAATACACTTGGTCTTTCTCTGTCTGACTTATTTCTCATACCTTAATGGGTCCATAAAATCACTTTTGAGTTGTTCTGCAGGCTTTGCTTGACTTCACCCAAAGCAGTCAGCTTCGGGGTGTAGCATCATGCTACTCTTGAACTCAGGCTTCTAGATGCTGGGGAGAGGGATTATCAAGGACAGAGAACCACATGCTGTGAAAGGAATACCAAACTGTTCCTAATGCAAATGAAGAGAAGAAAGTCGAGGTGTGGGGGGAATGCTCATATGATGAAAAATGAGGCCCTGGCCATAAAGCCCTTGCTTCCCTTGGCTGAATCAGCTTTAAAGGAAAAGGAGGGTGGGGAGGGAGGGAGAGAGGGGGAGGAGGCAGAGTTTCCCCGGGGAAATTCTACACGAAGATGCATTTCAAGTTGGTAGGCAGAGCTCTGGGCTCTTGGAGAAGCCAAATCTAGCAGCCAACCCAGACCCTTACTATAACCTGGAACATGCTTTCCCTGCCCTCCAAATCTGCTTTGCTGCTTGTTGTGCTGTGATAATGAAATATTTGTCTGTTGGGTTGTATGATTTCACAGGTAATCATGCCCTTGATAAAATGATTGGCTGAAAGGAGTGTTGGGAAGCTTTTGTTTTTCTTTTCTTTTTTCTTTTTTAAAGATTAATTTATATCAGAGAGCATGAGCGGGAAGGGCAGAAGGAGAGAGAATCACAAGCAGACTCCGCGCTGAGCACGGAGCCTGATGCAGGGGCTCAGTCCCACAACCGTGAGATCACAACCTGAGCCGAAACCAAGAGTAGGACACTTAACCGACTGTGCCACCCAGGCGCCCCTTTTGTTTCTCAATAACTTATATTGAGTACTTTATATGTGCCAGGTGTTGCTCTAAGCATTTATTTTCATGTCCTTGACTCATCAAGTCTCTCCACGGCCCTCTGAGGTGTGCATTACTGTCCCCACTTACCAGACCAGGAAACACACTTGGAGAGTTTGAATGACTTGTCCAACCAAGACGCACATCAGGAAAGGACAGTGGTTTTGGTTTCTACCTCAGGCAGGAATCTAGTTAAATCATCCCAGGAAGATGGAGATCTTTTTTTTTTTTTTTTTTAAGAAAAAACAAACAAAGGGCACCTGGGTGGCTCAGTTGGTTAAGCGACTGCCTTCGGCTCAGGTCATGATCCTGGAGTCCCTGGATCGAGTCCCGCATCGGGCTCCCTGCTCGGCAGGGAGTCTGCTTCTCCCGCTGACCCTCCCCCCTCTCATGTGCTCTCTCTCATTCTCTCTCTCTCAAATAAATAAATAAAATCTTTAAAAAAAAAAAAAAGAAAAAACAAAATCTAGGTACACTGCTCTAATTAAACAAAGAAACAAAATACCATCTTTATTGTTGTAGATATTATGTGATTGTCTCTGGACCTGACCAAGAAACTCTGAGTCATGTTTGGCTCCTGGGTCTCTGGCCTGGGTGTTAAGGTGATGAGAAGCCACCAGAGACCTAAGGAATTAACTTGCATGGTTTTTACCATTAGGTCAGGAGACTCGGCATGAATAAAATGAGATATAATAATAGAGTGCCAAATCAGAGGTGCCTGGAGGGACTCAAGACAAGAACAGTACACCCCTTCCTGCTTCCGCCCTCCCTGTGCTTCAGTGAAGCACCCCTTTCCCTATCAGAATGTAAACTAGGGTTTTTGTCTGTTTTGTTTATTCCTGTGTCCTCAGTGCCTGGCACATAAAAGCTCCTCAGGATTTGTTGGGAAAATGAATAAATGAGTGTATAAATCTCATGTGGCTAAACATTTTGACTTTCTGGGTAGCAACATGGGAGTTTATATCCTGTGGTAACAGAAGTGACAGACACAGGCTCTCCAACCAACATGCACAGCCCCAAGTTGTTTGAAGACAGGGTCCTGGCACCAGCCACCATTCTGCGAATGTGTGGGGCTGAAGAATGGGGGCGGTAGCTGGTTTACCCACAGGGCTCCCTTAGGGAAGGTCAGCAACCTCTGTTTCATCAAGTGTGCTCGGCTTGTCTTAAGTGTCCATCAGGTTCCGGAGGTCTCAAATAGTTGGTCCCAGTCACTCCTTCCACCTTGGTGGAAGGATGATTCCTAGAGCTTCCTGCTGTGCCATTTTGCATGAGGTCACTCCTGAAAGCCTTGTTTTCAAATGGGAAAAACTTGGTCTGTATGGCAGAAGGGGCAGCCTCAGGGAGGAAGAGCACCAGCCAGAAGTTTTCTTCCTTCCGCATCTACTGAGTAACTTTTGGGGTCCCTGTCCTCAAGAAGCTCACTGGAGGGGGCAAGAGGCATAGAAAATGGAAAACTTACAGTTCCACAGAAATACTGGAAATGCTAGAGTAGAAGTAAGAACAAAATGCCCAGGGGACAGAGAAGGAGGGGTTCAGAACGGACTCTTGTGAAAACTTCATGAACAAGGGAAGACTGTATTTAGCCTGCAATATCAAAGTGCTTTGTAAGATGAAGGTCCAGACAGAGGGTAGTAAAAGCAGATGCCTTCACTTTCAGCTTCCTTTATGGCACGTCTCCTCTCTCTCTGTCCCTCCACTTCCTCATATCTTGGTCATGTCTGGGACTCGCTCCAGTCACACTGTCAACCACACTGTCAACCTCACTGTCTTTGAAACTGCTCTGGTTTGCTACATCGTTGCTTCTGAGATGCACCACCTATTCCCCACCACCCTATTCAAAGTCTATCCTCTTACCTTGCTTTATTTTCATTCATAGCTGTGGCTCTCTCTGGCATTACGGTTATGAATGGACAAGTGATGTTTATTTAAAACATGTTTTCATTTATTCAGCTGGTATTGATTGAACCACCACCATGTGTCAGGCACGGCTCTAGGCTCCGGAGATCAATGGACAAGACAGAGTCCCTGATTTCATACGGTTTATGCGCTGGTGTGGAGAGACAGACCAAAACCAAATGAACAAGTAGGATAGTTTCTGGGAGTGGTAAGTATATGAAGAAGATAAAATAGGGCAAAGGCATAGAGTGACTAGTGCCTGGGGGAGAGTCATTCAACTGGGTGGTCAGGAGAGGCCTCTCTGTGGAGGTGGTACTTGGACTGAGACTTGAAGGGTGAGAAAAAGCCAGATGTTAATGGGTTGAATTGTGTCACCTAAAAAAATCATGCTGAGGTTCTAGCCCTCAGGACCTCAGAATGTGACTTTATTTGGGTATAGGGCCATGGCAGATGAAGCTAGTTAAGATGAGGTCATACTGGAGTACGGTAGGCCTCTAATCCAATGTCAGTGGTACCCTTATTAAAAAGAAATTTAGGGGCACCTGGCTGGCTCAGTGGGAGGATCATATGACTCTTGATCTCAATGTTGTGAGTTCAAGCCTCAAATTTGGTGTCGAGATTACTAAAAAACAAATGAAATTTAGAGACAGTAGACAGAAAGATTGCCACAAGATAGAGAGCCACAAGCCAATGGATAAAAAAGACTGTCAGCGAACAACAGAAGCTAGGAGAACAGGATGGAACAGATTCTCCTTCTCAGTCCTCAAAGGGACCCATCCTTGCTGACACTGTGACCTTGGACTTCTAGCCTTCGGAAATTTGAGACAGGGGCGCCTGGGTGTCTCAGTTGGTTAAGCGTCTGACTCTTGGTTTCAGTTCAGGTCTTGATCTTGGGGTTGGGTCATGAGATTGAGCCCCAGGTCGGGCTCCATGCTGGGCGTGGAGCCTGCTTAAGATTCTGTCTCTCTCTCAGCCCCTCCACCTACCCCCCTTTCTGCTTGCACACGTACTCTCTCTCTAAAACAAAGAAAGCACATTGGTAAGTGTGGAATATATAGCTTTCTCTTGATTTATCTTTACAGTTACCCTATTTATAAAGGGAATAAGGTTGCAAATAACTAAGATCTCATTCTTTTTTGTGGCTGAGTAATATTCCATTGTATATACATACCACCTCTTTATCCATTCATCTATGGATGGACACTTGGCTACTGTAAATAATGCTGCAGTAAACCTAGGGGTGCATATATCTTTTTGAATTAGTGTTTTCTTCTTCTTTGGGTAGATACCCAGTAGTGGAATTATTAGATCATATGGTAATTTTGTTTTTAACATTTTGAGGAACCTTCATACTAAGTTTTCCACAGTGGGCTGCACAAATTTGCATTCCCACCAACAATGCACTGAGGGCTCCTTTTTCTCTACATTCTTGCCAACACTTGTTGTTTCTTGTGTGTTTTTTATTTGAGCCGTTCTGACAGATGTGAGGTGACAGGTCTTTGTGAGTTTATTTTTGTTTGTTTGTTTGTTTTTGCATTTCCCTGATGATGAGTGATGTGGAACTTCTTTTCATGTGACTGTTGGCCATCTGTATGTCTTCTTTGGAAAAATGTCTATTCGGGTCGTTATGCCCATTTTTTAAATGGGTTATTCATTTTTGGGGTGTTGAGTTGCATAAGTTCTTTATATGTTTTGGATATTAATACCTTATTGGACATATCATTTGCAAATACCTTTTTCTTTCTTTTTTTAAAGATTTTATTTATTTGACAGAGAGAGCACAAGCAGGGAAAGCAGCAGAGGGAGAGGGAGAAGCAGGCTCCCCACTGAGCAGGGAACCCGATGCGGGGCTCGATCCCAGGACCCTGGGATCATGACCTGAGCCGAAGGCAGATGCGTAATGGACAAAGCCACACAGGTGTCCCGCAAATATCTTTTTCTTATCATT
The DNA here is from genome assembly GCF_029215605.1 of Mirounga angustirostris. Taxonomy (NCBI): domain Eukaryota; kingdom Metazoa; phylum Chordata; class Mammalia; order Carnivora; family Phocidae; genus Mirounga; species Mirounga angustirostris. Next base: position 25,714,751 of record NW_026991713.1, read on the forward strand.
CCTCTTCCTTTCTGCATATGAAAATAACACACTGATTCTAATTCAGATACTTTTAAAGCATTCTTTTAAAGATACCATATTTCTTCTTTGTTATTTGGGAAGAACTGGTTCATTTACCCATCAGTCAGTTCTTAGCCCCTCAAGAATTTTGTCTTTAAAACCCACATAATATATCTTACTAGGACATTTAAGGTGATTTGATTTGTTTATCTTTACTGTAAAATGGATGTATTTTTTTTGGATGCATTTTCATTAGGCATAAACTGAAGAGGAGAATATTTTACTGAAGCTGATAGGACTTCAGTTTGGGATCTATAAGGTCTTTGAGAGCTAAAGTCTAAAGATTAAGAATAATAGTAATAGTTATGTGTTGAGTGCTTCCTTTTTGCCAAGCACTGCTGCTGAATATGTGATATGGAGTATTTCATTCATTGTCACAGAAATCTTGCTAGATGTCTAATTCATCCGTTCTACAGGTGAGGAAACCAAAAACCAAGTACCTCAGCAAAGTTCTAGATAGTAAGTTGGTGGACCTGTGACTTAGACCAAGTCTCTTTCGTGGTAGTGTTTGAACTTTGACACTTACTTAGTGACTATCATTTGCCATTACAGAGTCCTTATGTGTGAAAGACAGATTTCAAGTTTGAAAAACCAAAACAAACAAGAAAAAAAAGAAAAGAAAAATTAGTGTAACCTGGTACAAATAAATAGCACTATAGTCTATTGACATGTAAAGACAGTTTCAAGATTACTATAGGAGTCCTAGTTCCCCAAATTTACTTAAAAAAATGTGTGAGTGTGGGGGTGCCTGGGTGGCTCAGTGGGTTAAGCGTCTGACTCTTGATCTCAGCTCAGGTCTTAATTTCAGGGTCCTGAGTTGAAGCCCTGCGTTAGGTGGGACCTACTTAAAAGAATTATTTGAGTGTATGATGTCATACATATGTTAAAAGTCAATCTACATATGATAACAACACACTGATCCTACTTCAGATACTTTTAAAACGTTATTTTAAAAAAATAAAATAAAAAATCTTTATTTTAAAGGTAGTATATTTCTTTTTTGTTATTTGGGACCCTGAACTCTGTTTGGGACCCCACAATATACAGTTCTCCTTGAATCCCAAAGTGACTACTGTTTTTAGATGAGAGGGAAAAAAAAGCTAGCATCTGTCTGCAAGAAGCATTTCTTCATTTTCCTCCCTCTCAGTGTACTCTCTGGTGTGTGCCTGAGTGTAGCGGGGCATGGGAAACTTTCCTGCTCTCCTTGTAGGATCACTAGCTGGGGACCTATGTATCAGACTGACAAAAGACAGATTAACAAGAGAAAAACAAAGTTTGTTAACCTGTGCATTATGCATACATATGGGAGCCCTCCAGATAAGTAACCTTTTGAAAGAGGTGCTGAGAACTTGGGGTACCATCTTAACCAAAGATCAGTACATTTTTAGGGAAGTGGCAAGACAAAAGAAAAGGTCCTTGAGGTTCTAGGGGTGGCAAATTGTGGGAAGGCAGATATATGGGGGAAGTAACGATAGATAAGGGTTAGTTTTAGCAAGAATTGTGGTTTTTTTTAAAGATTTTATTTATTTATTTGACAGTGCAAGAGAGCACAACCAGGGGGAGCATCAGGCAGAGGGAGAGAGAGAGGGAGGCAGGCTCCCTGCTGAGCAAGGAGGCCAGATGCAGGGGATGCAGGGCTCCATCCCAGGCCCCTGGGATCATGATCTAAGCTGAAGGGAGATGCTTAACTGACTGAGCCACCCAGGCACCCTAGTTTTAGCAAGAATTGTTACATAGACTCCCTTGGTGTCTTCTCTGGGTGGGTAAGGGTCTAGTGTCTCTGGTGATTAACTTCTGTTCTTCCTGGTAGAGAAAGGATGGGGGGACACCTTTACAAATTTAGGCCCTGCTTTTAGGCAAATAGGGGGAAAGCGGGGAAGTTTTTTTTTCCCCCCTGTATGTGCTTCTCAGTTGTCTTCAGCTCAAAAATAATCCTTATTCTAAAGTCTCAATTTTGGGGTGGCATATCCTGCTACCCTTCACAAGCTGTGCATGGATGATTATAGGATGAAGCATTTTTTTCCACAAAAAATGCCTACTGTGTTGTAGGTACTGTTCTAGGTGTTGGAGATACTTCAGTGAGTACGACAGACAAACCCTTCTCCCTCCCTGGAGCTTACATTCTATTTGGGAAATATAAGGAGTAATGAAATACAGGAATATAGTATTTATCACATGGTAGACTTTTATGAAGAAAAAGACAGGGAGAGGGAAGGAGAGTGCCCTGAGGGGCAGGTTGCAATTTAAAATAGAATGATCTGGGGCACCTGGGTGGCTCAGTCCCGTAAGTGCCTGCCTTTGGCTCAGGTCATGATCCCAGGGTCCTAGGATCGAGCCCCGCATTGGGCTCTCTGCTCAGCAGGAAGCCTGCCTCTCCCTCTGCCCCTCCCCCTGCTTGTGTTCCCTCTCTCTGTCAAATAAATAATAATAATAAAAAAAATAGCATGATCTGATCAGAGAAAGGCCTCACTAGAAAGAAGATATTTGAACAAATTCCTGAGGGAGTGAGGCTGTGGGACTCTGGCGGGGCAGGGGGGTTGATGATAGTCTAAATAACAAGAATGGTGAGAGCATAAGCTAGGATGGCTAGAGTGGCTGGAGGTACATGGGGGTGGGGAAGAGTAACTGGAGAAGAGATCAGAGAGATAACTGGGGAGTGAGCAGGGATAAGTCCAGGAGGGACTGGTAAACTATTTTTTAAAATATTTATTTGGGAGAGGGGCGCCTGGATGGCTCAGTCATTAAGCGTCTGCCTTTGGCTCAGGTCTCTGTCAAATAAATAAATAAAACATCTTTTAAAAATATTAGGATGCTTAAATATTTATTTGGGAGAGAGCACACACACAAACAGGGGGAGGGGCAGAACAGAGTCCCCGCTGAGCAGGGAGCCCAATGCAGGACTCGATCCCAGGACCTTGGAATCATGACCTGAGCTGAAGGCAGACACTTAACCGACTGAGCCACCCAGGCGCCTGACTGGTAAACTATTGTAAAGACTTTGGTTTTAACCTTTGATGAGGTGGGAGTCAAAGATCCCCTAGTCTGAGCACCCAAAAGGGCAGAGTGCAGAATGTCCATTCACCGCAACGGTCCTTTACTCAGGGAATGTAGGAGCTCCTCTGGGGACACGAGACACCTCTTAGTCATCCTAGCAGCGATGCTGAGTAGGCAGCTGAATACAAAAGCCTGGAGTTCCGGGATGGAGATACACACTTGGGAGTCCTCAGCATGTGGATTGCATTTAAATCTGTGAAATCAGCTGAGAGCGTGAAGGGAATTAACAGGGACCGAGAGGTCTGGGACTCACTCGGGGGCACTGCGCTGGCTGGGGCTGTGAGGATCAAGTAGCAGAGGAGACTTGGAAGGAGCGGCCAGTGATGCGGGGGGGATTTGAGGAGAGAGTGGTTTCTTAGAAGCCAGTGAAGAAAAGATTTCGGAGAGTAGTGTGCTCTATCAGATGCTGACCAGTGGGCTTAGATGACCACCAACCGACCGCTGGATTTAGCAGTGGCCGCTGGAGGTCATTGTTGCGGTTACGTTGGAAGCTGACTGCTGATGAATGCCGTCTGTCGGGGCTTTTCTCTGCAAAGCTGACATGATGTGCTGCTCAGTCGTATGCTCTGTACAGTTGAACTGTTTTCTGCTCTGCCATCCCAGCAAAATCATTTCTCTGTACTTGTCAACGTACTTGACGTGCAGTTGTAGAGCTGAGGTATATTCTGGTCCAGCTGCCTCACCTGACGGCTGAGGAGAACACGGCTTGGACAGGCCAAGCCGTGTAAGTGGGTTTGCCCGTGGTAGAACCAGGACAACCCCAGGCTTCCCAGTGCCAGGCTTCCTGTTCTGTCTGCGCCACCTGGCCTGCTCTGCTGAAGGGGCCAGAGCCCTAGTCATACGGGATCTGTGAGCCCAACAGTCAAGAAAGAATTCTTGAGACGTTTGACAGTGCGAGAAGGTGTTTTTATAACGGTAGGGGGCCAGGACCCATGGGCAGAAGGACCTGCGTTGTGACTATGAGGAGTCACTGATTGTGTAGGGTTTTCTAGACTATGGAGGTGAAGGTGAAGTTAGGACTCCAGGAAATTGAGTCTATGGGTTCCTGGAGGTCTGACTAATTATTAAGATTATGTTTCTTGTAAATCATTAAGTCAGGTAGAAACTAGAGTAGAGTTTCTTGTCCTACGTGACTGCGATCCTTATCAGTTGACCATTTGTTTTTCCCCTGCCTCTGTTCTTAGGCAGTTACTGGTGCCTGAGGAATGTTATATATATATATATTCCACTTCAAGTGGGTGGTGGCTTGTGAGGTGTCAGCTTGTCTTCTGCCTTCAGCTTGCCTTTCGCTCTCTCAATGATAGGAGGTCAGTTCCAGCGCATGGAGAGAGCTCCTTCCTTGTCCCTCTAATTCTGACTGTTCTCTCAGGCACAGCAGTATGCTCCAGAATGCCCTGGGCTTCCTCAAAACTGGCTCTGAATTTCCAGTTCTTGTGCTCACTAGCTGTGTGAGGCTGGGCAGATTAGTTCATGTCAGTGAGCCTCAGTTTCTCCATCTGCAAAATGGGGATAGTCATGACACCTCGTAGAGTCGTGAGAATTAAACTGTCACTCGCCTGCCAGGTGCTTTGCGCAGTGCCCTTACAAAACAGAGTTCCAATAATTGTATCCTACAATTATTAGGGACATCAGAACTTCAGTCTTCAGGATGCCGCTCTTGTTAAAACCATCTTTTAAAAGATTTTTAATTGATGCCATTGCCTGGGGTTTATTTACGAAACAGATTGAGTAGAGTTACACCCACAAATCTGTTAAGATTTTCCCTAAAGAAGTTACCAGATGTTTGTTTGTTTTCCCCTAGTTGCTGTATTAGTACAACCTAAAACAATGTACTGCACAGTCACAGCAAATACGAAACTTGCCCCCCCTTTAGGAGCCCCATGGGTTCCAGCTCGGCCCTGGCCGGCACTCATGCAGGGCAGTAGCAGTGGGTGTCCCTTAGAACCTCGGCACCCGCCTTCACGGTGCTTCCAGGTTACTCCCGAGGCTCGCAAGCTTTGTGCTGTTGGGAATAATGCAGATTTTTTTCAAATAACCCTGTTCCAACTCTTTTCAAGATATACATCAAGAATTAATTAGTAGGGCCGATTAAGTAGTAATGTGTGTTTATAGATTTGCCTTTCTTACATCAGCATCTGGTTAAAAAAATTACTGAGCAAAGCATTTCTTAATTCCAGTTCTTTTTCCTTTCTCCTTTTCCTTTTTTTTTTTTTTGGTCAGTGAACTGTTTTCTTGACTCTGTGTGTATGGAGCAGAGCTTGAGAGAAAAGAGGGCTGGGATCCCAGGTAAAGGAAAAGTGTGAGTTATAGAATATTTTTCAGATTTAGTGTAGTTGTGTTTCTTTAAACACATACAGGGACTTGAACTCACTACAGACTGTTTTCACTTTTGTTATTAGAGTGGGACCTGATGCAGTGAATAGAAAAAATAAATGTGTTAAATGGTAATTAGCAGCATCATTTATTTACATTCATGTAGTAAATACTGGAATTCCAATTATGCATCAGATGCTGTGCTCAGCATGGGCCAAGAAATAATAACTCATGCTAACCTCTTTTAGTAAACTTTAATATTATGAAAAATCACATGAAAATGGTAAAGAATTCCATGTTACAATAGTACAATGAAAAATGAGTTTCTTTTTCATCTCAGACCATCAGATTTTCTTGACTGTCCTTCCCAAGAATTCCACTACACATTCACTTATGTATGTATCTTCTTCATCATCATTTTGTTATTTTTTTTTTTTTTAGTACAAATGGGATCCTTAAAGAGTGTTCCGCCTCTTGCTTTTTTCATTCAGCAGTTGTTCTTGTTAACATGTTAGCACTAACTGATTTCCCCGATTTTTTTTTTAAGATTTTATTTATTGATTTGAGACAGAGAGATAGAGAGAGAGAGAGTGAGCACAAGCTGGGGGGAGAGGCAGAGGGAGAGGGAGAAGCAGGCTCCCTGCTGAGCCAGGAGCCTTGATGTGGGGCTCCATCAAGTCATGGAGTCATGGAGTCATGACCTGAGCCGAAGGCAGACGCTTAACCGACTCAGCCACCCAGGTGCCCCTCTTTATAGATAATTTAAAATTTAGAACTACAGGGGCACCTGGGTGGCTCAGTCGTTAAGCGTCTGCCTTCAGCTCAGGTCACAATCCCGGGGTCCTGGGATCGAGCCCCGCATCGGGCTCCCTGCTCCTTGGGAAGCCTGCTTCTCCCTCTCCCGCTCCCCCTGCTTGTGTTCCCTCTCTCGCTGTGTCTCTCTCTGTCAAATAAATAAAAATAAAATCTTTAAAAAAAAAATTTAGAACTACAAATGATCACATTCCAAATTAATGGACTCTGTGTTAATGAGGTTTGTGTCCTATCAACTGCCTTCCCTTGCACTTTATTTACAGTGACATACTCAGAAATGCCCCTGATGATGACAACATAAAGAGTTCTATTGCCCATCACTGCTGAGTGCAGTGGTAGCTCTTCTTTAGATCAACAAACTCTGTGGCACATTTCATCCTGTCTGGCAGGTATTTTAATTGGAATGGATGATAGAGGCCTTAAACCTGGACAGTTCAGACTCTAGAAGCATGTAAACATTGGTCAGAATTGCTTTCAGAGTTTTTCAAGGCTTTAGGGATGTCATTCTTAGTCCAAGAGCTATATGCTGGGTGGAGGGATCTTCCATTCCTGTGGCAGAGACCCTTTGTGTCTCTGGGCACACCTTGGTTTGGTAGACACATGGTCTACTACAAGGTCATCTGACAATATAGGTGTTTTGGAAATTGATTCTCTTATGACTTATCTGCTAACCTGTTATCACAGAGGCTTGAAGGGCTCATGGTGGGTGAGATTCCCTGCTAGCTGTCGTGGAGGACACCGGGATGTATACAATGCAGGCCATTCCTTGAGGAACCGCTGACATTCCTTGGGGGAGACATGACACCACTTCCAGAAGGGCAACAGTATGGTATATTCTGGCACTAAAGAACAGGGGCTCTGGAGTCAGACTGGGCTCGCGTCTCCAGCTGTGTGACCTTGGCAAGGTGGTTGACATCTCATCCCTCAGTGTCCCCATCTGAAGAATGGGGATGATTTAGTACTTACCTGGCTGTGGGAATTAAAGGACTTAGTAAGTGAAAGGTGCTTGCACGGTGCCGACACATGCGTGTTTAGTAATTATTAGCTGTGGTTACTGACAGTGCTACAGAATGGAAAAGGAGATGATAATAGCTACTGTTTGTAGTAAGCCTCTGTGTTCAGTGCCTCACATTCCATGTCTCATCTGATCCTTACAGTGCCCTGTGAAGTAAGGTATTTTTTTTTTAATTTTTTTTAAAGATTTTATTTATTTATTAGAGAGAGAATGAGAGAGAGCACATGAGAGGGGTTAGGGTCAGAGGGAGAAGCAGACTCCCTGCTGAGCAGGAAGCCCGATGCGGGACTCGATCCAGGGACTCCAGGATCATGACCTGAGCCGGAGGCAGTCGCTCAACCAACTGAGCCACCCAGGCGCCCAAAGTAAGGTATTTTAAAGATGAAAAAACTGGGTGGCTCAGTCGTTAAGCGTCTGCCTTCGGCTCAGGTCGTGATCCCAGGGTCCTGGGATCGAGCCCCGCATCGGGCTCCCTGCTCGGTGGGAAGCCTGCTTCTCCCTCTGCCACTCCCCCTGCTTGTGTTCCCTCTCTCGCTGTGTCTCTCTCTTCAAATAAATAAATAAATAAATCTAAAAAAAAAAAAAAAGATGAGAAAACTGTGATCAGAGAGGAGGAGTACCTGCCCAAGATCACACAGCCGTTAAGTGATTTAAATCTGTATCTGACTCAAAAACCTGTGCTCTTTCCTATGAACAATATTTCTAGGGAAAGAGCGAGAGAAGGAAGGCTTCATTCTGTGGGTGAAGAACAAGGCTTAGAGCATTTAGACTACTAACCCAAGATTACGTGGAAACCCAGGTTCCCTTAGACCAGCCCCCACGGTGTCTCTAGACCCTTGACGTATAGAGAGAGACAAACCGGGATGTCTCACTCCAGAGTAGAGAGCCAGGACCAGTGCATTGAAATAGGCTGACTGGGGATAGATGTAAAGGAAAATCGGTCCCACAAAGCTGTCCAATATGAATTGAGATAGAAGTGTATTTTTCTTGAATACAAAGGAGTTTGGAGGCAGGCAGTCCAGAGTTAGTTATGATGGTTCCATAAGGTCTTCAGGGATGGGGAGGGAGGACAGGGGTGTTGGCCCCGTTTGTTGTCACTTTGACCCTGAATCCATACCAAGACCCAAGCCAGGGTTCTGGCTTTGGGATTCTGAAGGTCTTTTTTTCCTTCCTTCCTTCCTTCCTCCCTTCCTTCCTTCCTTCCTTCCTTCCTTCCTTCCTTCCTTCCTTCCTCCTTCCCTTCCCTTCCCTTCCCTTCCCTTCCCTTTCCTTCTTCCCTTCTTTCCTTCTTTTTCCTTCCTTCATCTTTCTTTCTTAGATTTTATTTATGTATTTGACAGAGAGACACAGCGAGAGAGGGAACAGAAGCAGGGGGAGTGTGAGAGGGAGAAGCAGGTTTCCTGTTGAGCAGGGAGCCCAATGCAGGGCTTGATCCCAGGACCCTGAGACCATGACCTAAGCCGAAGGCGGACGCTAAATGACTGAGCCACCCAGGCACCCCTCTGAAGGTCTTTCATATGCACAATTTTATCAGATTAGCAGGAGCTGTTTATATCTTTGGGGAAGCAGACTATGGAAGATTAATTTTTTGCTTATTAGTCTTATGTCCAGCAGTGTTTTCCTGATTTACTTCCCTCGTATATCCTGCCATTTTGTGAATTCAATGTTATACATCTTTTTGGTCAATTAGTGTATCTATCGATTCTTTTGTGTGCGTACTGAAGATTGCCCCAGGGCATTCAAATGCTGGTAAAGAATAATTACTGTGCCAAATAGTGAGAATGAAAGTGACAACACATGAACCTTCACTTAGGATGAGGTAATTGAGTGAAGTTTAGATTTGCTTCATTATTCTAGGAAGAAAATACCACTTATTGGAATATTTCCTGTTGGAATCTGTTATTTTCCTGTTTGTTGGTTTTTTTACCTTAACTTGCTCATTCATGGAGGAAAAGCCATATTTCTAAAATGAAGTCATTTACTTAATTAACAGTTTTGAGCAATATAGATGCGATCTCTGCCACCATAGGGTTTACCAAATACAGGATATGCAGTTACAGTGGCATATAGTAAATGCTACAACAGGACAATTACAGGTGCTGTAGGCACATGTCGGGGAGGCACTTAAGCCAGTACTTGGAGGTAAGGGAAGGCTTCCTGAGGAAGTAATCTTCAGGCTGAACCCAGAAGGTGGTGGGAATTAGCCACAAGAAGGTTTGTCCAGGCAGAGGAAGCAGCATGCATAAAAACCAAGTGACAAGGAGAATGCTGGTGCATTTGAAGGACTCCGAGGCATTGTGCTCAGTTGGGAGACTGGGGGCAGCTGGTGTGCGCTGGTCAGTTGTGGCTAGCTCACAGAAGTCCTATAAGCCACGCGAAGGAAGCTTAGGGCATGGAGATGGCATTACAGGATTTCAGCTAGGGAATGACATCTGAGATTTGAGTTGTAGAAGGGTCAGGATAGTCGGGGATGGAGGGGCTCAGCATGTGAAAAGAGGTGAGTGCAAATGAGGTATCAAAAAGGGGTCCAGCGGGGTGCCTGGGTGGCTCAGTCGTTAAGCGTCTGCCTTCGGCTCGGGTCATGATCCCAGGGTCCTGGGATCGAGCCCCACATCGGGCTCCCTGCTCCGCGGGAAGCCTGCTTCTCCCTCTCCCACTCCCGCTGCTTGTGTTCCTGCTCTCGCTATCTCTGTCTCTGTCAAATAGATAAATAAAATCTTTAAAACAACAACAACAACAACAACAAAAAAAAACAAAAAGGGGTCCAGCTTGGATGGGGTGCAGGGAGCCATGGGGAGGGGCCTTGTTAAAGCTGGAGTCTGCAGCTTGAGTCTTGTGGTCGTGTTAGTGATTTTTTACGTTTGTATAAAAAAACCCATTCCTTGAGTTTCTATGTAGCTAATGGACTGGAGGAAGGGGTGGCAAGAGAAGAAGAGAAACTAATGAGGAAACTGCTGTAGTGATCCAGGGAAGAGGGAGGTGATGACAACTTGGACTAAGATGGTCAAGTGGAAAAGATGGAGAGAAGTGGCTTAGTATAAAGTTTGTATAAAATTTGAAGAACTTGCTACAGGGTAAGGGAGAGGGATTAAAAGGAGAGCCAGATACTTCACACTCAGGCTGGTGTTTGGTTTATGAGTTTCAGGGATCCAGAGTATCCTGCGGTTGGTTGTCCATGGAGTACACTGGTCTGGGAGACTAGTAGAGGATGGACTCAGGATGGTGTTGTGTCGTTGCCCAAATTCTAACAAGAGAATCTACTGGCCACCTCCGACAGAGCCCCTTACTGCTGGGCAGGAAGGAAGCCTGAGGTTTATAGTGTGATCATGCAGTGTGCGTGCTTCTTGAGCTAAATCTTCGTCCTCCCCTTCTCAGACCTTTGGTTCATTAGTCTTGGTTCTGACCTCTGGAGCCTAATAGAGCAAGCGTGATCCCTCTTCTACGTGACAGATGTTCCAGGACAGCTGTCCTGTTAACTAGTCTTCCTCAGGGTGCACATCCCCATTCCTTCAGTCATTCGTCTGCAGCGTGTTGTTGAAGACCTTCACCAGCCTGCCTGTCACCCGCCTTCAGACGTCTTCCATTGTGTAGTGTCCTCCCACAGATACGATTGATTGCAGTTGGCTGTAACTCGAAGGCTTTAGGAGAAGAGGACGCGAGTGCTTTGCTTAACTTTCTACTTCTGGTTATAAATGGTAATATATACTTAGAGAAGATTGTTAAAAACTACAGAAAAGTATAAGGAAGAAAAATGTAGATTCCTGTACTCTCATCTAGTCATAATTAGCTCAAATTTGGGTTCAATTGATTCTAATCTTTTCTCTGCATATTTGTTGCAACTTTTTAATGGTTATGGATAGACTTCTTGCTTTCATTTTACTTTATTTTTTAAAAAAAATTTATTTATTCATTTTAAAGAGAGCACATGGGAGGAAAGGGCAGAGGGAGAGGGAAAGGGGGAACCCCAAGCAGACTCCCCACTGAGTGTGGAGCCTGATGTGGGGCTCAATTTCATGACCCTGAGACCGTGACCTGAGCCAAAACCACGAGTCAGACACTCAACTGACTGAGCCACCCAGGCACCTCAGACCTCTTGCTTTTTTTTTTTTTTTTTTAAGATTTTATTTATTTGAGAGAGCGAGCACAAGCAGAGGGAGTGGTAGAGGGAGAGGGAGAAGCAGGCTCCCCGCTGAGCAGGGAGCCCAATGCAGGGCTTGATCACAAGACACCGGGATCATGACCTGAGCCGAAGGCCGACTAAGCCACCCAGGTGCCCCAGACCTCTTGCTCTTAAAGTTTATTTTTAGTAATTTCTACACCCAATGCAGGGCTCGAACTCACAACCCACAAGATCAGGCGTTGCATGCTCTTCCAACTGAGCCAGCTCAGCGCCCCGTCTTCTTATTTTTATAGTCAACTTTTCCATGTCATTAAAAGTTCCTTAACTATTTCTTGGTATAATTAATTGTTTCCAGTTTTCACTTTTATAAATAACATGCAACTGCACATAAGTAACAGCATTGTTGCACATGAGTCTTGTTTACCTGTCTCATCTCCTTAGGATAGATTCCCAGGATGTAATTACTGGTATACCCATTTTTTGGGGTCTTGGTACATATGGCCAGATTGTCCTCCAGAAGGGGCTTACCCATTTCTTTCCCTTGCCCCCCAACAGGGAGAGGTGAACTCATCCATTTCAGTATGCCCTTGCCCTACCCAGAGAATATGATAGAGAGATAAGTCCCACATAGGAAGAGGGCAGGCATAGATGGAATAACACTAAGTCAGACAGCTAGCATTTTTTTAGGGCTTGTGTGCAAAGCACTTGCTAAGCATGTTTCCTATATTTGTATCCAGCACTACTTATATCAGCTCTACAACGTCAGGTGTTATTGCAGATAAAGAAATAAATGCACAGAAGTCAAGTGACTTGCCTAAGGTCACACAGCTAGTTTAACAGTGAAAACAATTTTGGTACAGGTGATAGAGTACTTGACTGAAAGTGGCTTTAGTTTTAGATTTTTATTTTTTTTATTTTTTTTAAAGATTTTACTTATTTATTTGAGAGAGAGAGAATGAGAGACAGTGTGAGAGGGAGGAGGGTCAGAGGGAGAAGCAGGCTCCCCGCCGAGCAGGGAGCCCGATGCGGGACTTGATCCCGGGACTCCAGGATCATGACCTGAGCTGAAGGCAGTCGCTTAACCGACTGAGCCACCCAGGCATCCCTAGTTTTAGATTTTTAAAAAGCAAACCTTTTTTCCTCAAGTATAACATACATACAGGGGCGCCTGGCTGGCTCAGTCAGTGGAGCATGCACCTCTTGATCTAGGGGCTGTGAGTTCGAGCCCCATGTTGGGGTAGAGATTACTTAAAAATAAAATCTTACAAAAAATACGTACAGAAAAGTGCACACATCTTCAGTGGTATTACTTGATGAATGATAAAACATTTCTTTAAAAAAAAGTATTGCATGTGTATGTGTGTGTGATAGAGAGTGCGAGCACACACGTGTGCAGACAGGAGCGAGGCTGCGGGTCTCCAGGGGGCTGCTGACAGAAGGGGCTGCAGATCGTCCCATCAGAGAATGTGGTCTTGGCCTCTGAGAGTGACGATTGCTCCAGTGAATGGGACATTAACTCTGCTGTTGGCAGCTCTGGACAGGAGATGCTTTGAGGGCAAGAATGTTGCTCTAATTTAATTATGAATCTCAGAGAAGCAAATAATGATTCTCTCCAGTCTGCTGTGCTGGGTGCAAGGACGCTGCTGGGATGTCGCCCAGGTCTTTCAGGTGTACTGAAGAGGAAGGGGCGAGGGACTGTAAATATACTTCCAGGGGGTGCTTCTCCACCCAGAAGGAGTGTGAACATCAGAGATTCGGATCCCAAATCTGGCCAGCCCCCCAGATCACTTCTATCCATAAACCTGGAGGGTTCCAGCAGCATCTGGGAAAGCTAGAGCTGGAGTGCCCCCGTGTCCTGGTGTGCCTCAGACCGCCCAACTTCACACCTGCTTTCCTGGTGCCGTGGCTAACAACATCCCGTTTTCTCTCCCCAGAATGTCCTGATTTGTATAATAAAATCTCTGGTTGCTTACTTAGAGACAGGGTTTGCGTCCTGCCCCTTTTGTGCAGTGTGACCCCAGACAAGTTCCTCGACCTCGCTGAGCTTCATTTTCCACACCTGCCACACAGGGTTGTAATAAAGAGTGTCTTTATCCCTGTCCTGACTCAGAACAAGGACTTGAATTTTAAGGCCTTTTAAATTTTATCTTTGCTGTTATCCTTGTAGCTGAAATTTTCAAACAGGGGTGATAAACTGTGAATGTCTGAGATTGCAGAGGCTGGAAGACTGTGTGTTTTTCCCATCTACCTCTGAAAGAATTTGCTTATCTTCTTCCCAGGATAGAAAGAATAATTGTTCGGGCTTTCCTTCAGGGTTCTACTCCAAATATAGAAGCTAACAGCCTTTGAAATGTGAACAAACCATCAGTAAAGCAGGCTTGGACTTCAGTGCCTCTGTCTTCACTTTAGGAGAGGGATTAAGAGATCCTGAGATAGGGCGCCTGGGTGGCTCAGATGGTTAAGCGTCTGCCTTCGGCTCAGGTCATGATCTCAGGGTCCTGGGATCGAGTCCCGCATCGGGCTTCCTGCTCTTTGGGAGCCTGCTTCTCCCTCTGACTCTCTCTCTCTCTCTCTCTCTGTCTCTCATGAATAAATAAATAAAATCTTAAAAAAAAAAAAAAAAAGAGATCCTGAGATAGGGGCGGCGCCTGGATGCCTCAGCTGGTCGAGCTCCTGACTCTTGGTTTCAGCTCAGGTCATGATCTCGGGGTCATGGGATCAGGCCCGACGTCGGGCTCCACACTCGGCTAGAAGTCTGCTTGAGATTCTCTCTCTCCCTCTCTCCCTCTTTTGAATGAATGAATAAATAAAATAAATCAAATCCTGAGATAACATTCAGTATTTATAGTGTGACATGCAGTCTGGTTTGTGCCTGTTGTCTTGGTAGAATTATTAATAGCATTCCCCTTCACTCTCAAACATGGCTCAATTGAGACAATCAATTGTATGGTTACACTAAATATTTAGGATCTGTGTAAGCCTACCCTAAGGTTATGAGTCTTAGATTTAAAACAAGGCAGTATCCATGAACAGGAGAATGGGTGAATAAATTGTAGCATATTCCTATGACAGACTATTATATAGCAGTGAAAGTGAATGAAGTATAATCATGTGTGTGAACATAGGTAAAACTAAAAAAAAAAATGAATATTCAGTGAATAAGCAAGTTGGAGAAAAATACCTACTATATAATTTTACTCACATGAAGTTTAATAAAGAAGAATTAACTGATTTATTGCTTAGGAATACATATATGTGATGAAACTATAAAGAAAAGCAGAAGGATGATTAACTCAAAATTGAGATTGGTGTTTACCTGTGTAGGGTGGAGGGTGGCAGGGGGGTGGGGAGAGAGGACCCGAGAATCGTAGAGGGACACAAAGGGTTTCCAAGATACGGCTTTTATTCCATTTCTTAAACTGTGGGATGGGTACCTGGGTGTTTCATTATTGTCTTTTTATTTAAAATGCATGTACATTTTTGTGATTCCTTGGGATATTTTAAACACACAAATACACAAGCATATACACAGAATAAAGTAAAAATAAAACAAGATGTGTGATATCAAATTTTATACTTTATCTGTGGGTTGTTCTGGGGGGATTATTCATAGTTGAGTGAGCTTAGGGAGGTGGCAGCCAGACTTTGAAACTCTGAGCTGAGAGGCTAGTGAGGCAATTTGACAGTGCCTTTAAATCTTTTTCTTTTTTTTTTGAATAATTAGCGCTCTTTTTTAATTGATGAAATGTAACTACAAATTAAAAGTAACAAAAATACGGAAATCATGTTACCAACTCATGAGGGTAGATTTTTCACTGACAGATACATTTAAGTGATCATTTCATTGATGTATTTCAAAGTTAGAAATTCGGACTCTCAGAACATTCAGAATGGATCCTCTACTTGAATATTTTTATTTTTAGAAAGCAAATAACTAGCTTCCAAGTCCTGTTGCAGTACAGAGACCATCTGGGAGGCTGCCTCCTCCACTCTAATTACTCTCAAGGTCTTCAGCACTGTCTGGGACCAGACTTTGTGAGTGATTCTCCTTCATGAAATGAGTCTTTGCCTAGCAGAAAAACTCTGAAAGTTCAGTGGCTATCAAACAAAGGCATTGTTTTGACATTGCAGAGTTTTATGGAAAAAACATACACCTTTCTTTTGAAAGTTCTTTAAAAACAATATTTTTTAAAGATTTTATTTATTTATTTGACAGAGCGAGAGAGGGAACACAAGCAGGGGGAGTGGGAGAGGGAGAAGCGGGCTTCCTGCTGAGCAGGGAGCCCAATGCAGAGTGCCTTTAAATCTTTACAACCCTGGGGACACCTGGGTGGCTCAGTCGGTTAAGCGTCTGCCTTCAGCTCAGGTCATGATCCTGGGGTCCTGGGATCGAGTCCTTCATCAGGCTCCTTGCTCAGTGGGGAGCCTGCCGCTCCCTCTGCTTGTGCTCTCTCTCTCTCCCTCCCTCTCTCTCTCTCTCTTAAATAAAATCTTAAAAAAAAAAAAAAGTCTTTACAACACTGGTGGTTACAGCGCAAGCAATTCGGTCCTGGTTTGTTTCCCCCGCGAGTACCACCTACCTCTCGGGCACTGACGTTCACCGAGTGAGCATTTTGTTAACCCCTTCACATGTATTCTATTAATTCTCAGGAAGGTGCTGTGAGCTAGATTCTGTTGTTCTCTCCGTTGGACGGGTAAGGGTGGCAGAGCACGGAGGGCCTACGAAAGCTGCCCCGGCTGTATGTGTCCGAGCTGGGACTCCGCTTGTCCGCGGCCCCCGCTGCCCAGGCTCATGGGGACTGACAGGGAGGCAAATGCTGGACATTGGCAGTTTTACAAAAAGCTTTTGCTGCTTGCTCTCGAGGATGCCGTTCTTGTCAGGCTTTGCTTGCCCTGCGTTTCAGTTGCCAGGAGTCCCTGCAGCTCCACTCACAGGGCGGCCACTCCCCTGCTGACCCTGGGCTAAGGGGCTCCAGCCCCCAACGCAGGGTGAGTAGGATGTGACTTTGGTGCAGAGCCGTAACATCTGCATCTCAGGTGCTCTCGACCCAACTGCATAGGACTTCGTTCTTCTGTTGAAGTCCTACAGTTAGTGTGCTTATCTTAAGAAAAAGAAGTAGGCCTCATGAAAGAAAAAAGAAGGGGGTACCATGGGGGGAGATGATTGGGTCCCAGCAGGAGGGACCACAGCAGTCAGGCCGCTCAGCGGAATAGGGAACAGCCTGATCTCCAGGTTTGAATCCCTTCTCTGCCACTTACAGGCTGTGACCTTCGGCAGGCTACGTCCCCTCACTGAGATCTGGGCTCCTCATCTGTAGGTTAGAGATGCTAGCATTATGTCAGACTGTTTCTTGTTTGCTCCAAAGCCAGTCTTCCTTCCTTCCTTCCTTCCTTGTTAACAAAACAGGCAGGAGTCACTCAAACTCAGGAAAGATGGGCCTTGCCCCTGGACTTAGGGGCAGGTGTGTGAGGACCTTCTGTCCATGAGATGTCAGGGAAGTCTTCAGGAGGGCTGCTGGGAGAAGAGTTTCTTCCTAGGTAAAGGGGAGTGGAGGAGGAGAACCTCCGCGTATGCTGCCCTTTGCTTCCTGCTTTGAATGCTGCTGTGTTTGGATGTGATGCATGGAACCACTGCAGCCGTTCCCTGACTATGAGGGGGGAAGACTCAGAGAATCACAGAGATACCAACCCCATGTCCTACACATGCTCCCTAAGCATCCTTGGAATTGTTTATATCCAGATTTCCTGTTACACAAGAAAAATAGACCCCCCCATTTATGTAAGCTACTATTAGCCATGTTTCCTATTACTTGCAATCAAAAAGTGATTTTAGAAGTATTTATTCCTTATTGGGTTTTTGTGAGAGTCAGAATATATTTTTAACACATCTGGAACAGAGTAGATACATGCTTGTAGTTGCTATTATCATTACCACCACCATGTTCCCCAGCATACCTCCACAGGCTGGTCAGACTGCAGGGATAGCAGAAGAGAAGAAATGTTGAAGGATTTTGTCTCTTCCTTCCTCAGCATACCTTGCCTCTTTTATTTAAAGTTATTTAAATTCCAGTTAGGGTTTTTCGGGGCACAAAATTAATGTTTATTCCACCTTTGTGTCCTATTCCTGGATCCTAAATTCCAGTATAGTTAACATATGGTGTAATATTAGTTTCAAGTGAACAATATCATGATTCAACATTTCCCCTCATCACCTGGTGTTCATCACAAGTGCAGTTTTTATTCCCCTTCACCTGTTTCACCCCCCACCCCCCGCAACCCCAACCCCTCCGGGAACCATCAGTTTGTTCTCTATAGTTAGGAGTCTGTTTCTTGGTTTGCCTCTCTTTTTTTTCCCCCATTGCTTGTTTATTTTGTTTCTTAAACTCCACATATGAGTGAAATTATACAGTATGTCTTTCTCTGACTGACTTCTTTTGCTTAACATAATACTCTGTAGCTCCATCCATGCCATTTCAAGTGGGAAGATTTCATTCTTGTTTATGGCTGAGTAATATTTCATTGTGTATATACCACATCTTCTTTATCCATTCATCAATCAATGGATATTTGGGCTGTTTCCATAATTTGGCTGTTGGAGATAATGTTACTATAAACATTGGGGTGCATATATCCCTTTGAATTAGTATTTTTGTAAATTCTTTGGATAAATACCTAGTAGTGTGATTGCTGGATCATAGGGTAGTTCTATTTTCAACTTTTTGAGGAACCTCCATACTGTTTTCCACAGTGGCTGCCCAGCTTGCATTCCCACCAACAGTGTAAGAGGGTTCCCCTTACTCCACATCCTCGCCAACACCAGTTGTTTCTTGTGTTGTTGATTTTAACTAACCTGACAGGTCTGAGGTGATATCTCATTGTGGTTTTGATTTGCATTTCCCTGATGATAGGTGATGTTGAGCATTTTTTCATGTGTCTATTGGCCATCTGTATGTCTTCTTTGGAGAAATGTCTATTCAGATCCTCTGCCCATTTTTAATCAGATTATTTGTTTTTTGGGTGTTGAGTTGTATAAGTTCTTTTTTATATTTTGGATATTAACCCTTTATTGGTTATGTCATTTGCAAATATCTTCTCCCATCCCCTTGTTGCTTTTCAATTTTGATTGTTTCCTTATCTGTGCAGAAGATTTTTATTTTGATGTAGTCTCAATCGTTTATTTTTGCTTTTTTTTCCCCCCTTGCCTCAGGAGACATATCCATAAATATGTTGCTACAGCTGACGTCAAAGAAGTTACTGCCTGTGTTCTCCTCTAGGATTTTGATGGCTTCCTGTCTCATATTTAGGTCTTTCATCCATTTTGAATTTATTTTTGTGTATGGTGTAAGAAAGTGGTCAGTTTCATTCTTTTGCATGTGGCTTTCCAGTTTTCCCAACACCATTTGTTGAAGAGACAGTCTTTTTTTCCCATTGGATATTCTTTCCTGCTTTGTCAGAGATTAATTGACCATATAATTGGGGCTTTGTTTCTGGTTTTTCTACTCTGTTCCATTGATCTGTGTGTCTAATTTTATGCCAGTACCATACTATCTTGATGACTACAGCTTTGTAATATAGCTTGAAGTCTGGGATTGTGAGGCCTCCAGCTTTGCTTTTCTTTTTCAAGATTGCTTTGGCTGCTTGGGGTCTTTTGTAGTTCCATGCAAATTTTAGGATTGTTTGTTCTAGCTCTGTGAACAGTGCTGGTGGTATTTTGTTATAAGGATCACATTAAATGTGTAGATTGCTTTGCATACTATAGCCATTTTCACAGTATTTGTTCTTTCAATCCATGAGCGTGGAATGTCTTCCAATTTCTTTGTGTCATCTTCAGTTTCTTTCATCAGTGTTTATAGTTTTCAGAGTATAGGTCTTTCACCTCTTTGGTTAAGTTAACTCCTAAGTATCTTACTATTTTTGGTGAAGTTGTAAATGGCATTGATTCCTTAATTTCTCTTTCTGCAGCTTCATTATTGATGTATAGCAATGCAACAGATGTCTGTATGTTGATTTTATATCCTGCAACTTTACAAAATTCATTTATCAGTTCTGATAGTTTTTTGGTGGAATATTTTGGGTTTCCTATATATAGTATCATGTCATCTGCAAAGAGTGAAAGTTTGACTTCTTCCTTGCTGATATGGATGCTCTTTATTTCTTTGTGTTGTCTGATTGCTGAGCCTAGGACTTGCAGTACTTTGTTGAACAACAGTGGTGAGAGCAGACTTCCCTGCCGTGTTCCCGACCCTGGAAGAAAAGTCTCAGTTTTTCCCCACTTAGGATGTTCTTAGCTGTGTACATCGTGCCTCTTACAAGATGTTGTATGAGGCATGGTGAGGTGTCTGATTTTGGGGAAAGAGTGGAAAGGAAAAGAGGAGTAGAAGAAAATGGCATTAGAAGGAAATCAGATGAGCAGAATAGGCTTATGATTTGAATTTATTGCTCTCACATTTTATTTGTCTGAAATAGGATTCAGTCATACTGGGTCCTTGATCAAAATAAAAAATTTTTAAATAAATGCAAATGTATTTATTTTTTTATAGGCTTATTAGCATTCATGGCTTAAACACTGTTAATGGCTATACCCTTAAAATCTTGAATGGCTGTTCCTTTAAACAGGTGCCCAGGGAGCAGGGCTTTTTTACACAACAAACATTTCTTGTAGAGGATTATTATAATGAGGCAAAGTCTCTATTTTCAGCTCCCAATTACCTTTCAGTCCAGTTGCTGTCATTAAACTACACTTGCATTTAGTGTGTGAGAAGTTGGAGAAATGAGTGCATTACCATCAAAGCATGAAAAGCCAGTGCTTTGCATAAATATTGCTGGAGCGGTTCCTCGGAGTTCGCATCTGTCACTCTCACCCTCTAGTGCCTTAGTTTGGGATTCTGCCTGAGTCAAGTCCTAGTTACTGGTTTTAATCATTTTCAAACCCCGGTGTGGATTGTCTAGTTACCCACTCTTGTATTTTCTTTGTGGCATATTAAGCAGAGTCCTTGGGACGATTCCAAACTAATGAGAGAAAAGGATGCTCTTAACTTGCTTGATGCGACTGGCAAAGTGGGCATTTTGAACATCACCTTGTGGGGAGGGGTGAATGTCCCAGCGGGTCTTTGTCATTTATAGTAGGATGCAGAAACTGAGATCGGATCCTCTTGAGAGAGACGAAGAGGGCGTCTTTGATCTCCCACAGAGCTTGCTGTGTACCAGTGAGGGGGAAAGGTGACACGAGAAGATAGGAAGAAAGGGGTGAGGTGGCAAATGGGCGCCTGCGGTGTTGGATCTGTGGGCCAGACCTGAAATTAGGCGGAGCAAACTAGGGATGCTGTTAAAAATATTTAACCAACTGGCGTAAAACAAGTAGTACCCCATAACTGCTGTGGGCCCGAGAGTTCTGCTGTGCCGGTCATGAGTTCACCAAGGAGGTCTGGGAGGAGACACCAGTGGCGTGAGAACACCGAAGCAGCATGAGGTACAAGAACACTCAAAAACTTGAACTGGGAGCGCCTGCCTCACTCAGTCGGTTAAGTGTCTGATTCTTGGTTTTGGCTCAGGTCATGATCTCAGGGTTGTGGGATCAAGGCCTGCATCAGGCTCCACGCTCAGCAAGGAGTTTGCTTGAGATTCTCTCCCTCTTCCTCTGCCTCTCCCTCCACCCCCTTCCTCTGCCCCTCCCCCCGCTTGTGGGTGTGCTCACTCTCTCTCAAATAAATAAATCCTAAAAAAAAGCCAAAAACAACTTGTGCAACCATACTGTAGCGTGCAAGCAGAAAATCAGCTTAGCAAACGTTTTTGTGTTTCCCAGAATGACATTGTGTGGACAAAGGGCAGGTAGAGTCTGTCTTGCCTACCGCCTGGCACATAGTAGGTGCTTGATAAATATCGCTGAAAGAGTTAATAAATGCACGTGCTACCAAACAGCGTTTCAGAAATCCTGCCTATGTGCTGCAAGAAGAGTTAATTTTCATGAGAACCTTCTGTTTTGCTGGGTTTGGGATTATTTGTATCTTTTTTTTTTTTTTTTTTTAAGATTTTATTTATTTATTTGACAGAGAAAGACACAGCGAGAGAGGGAACACAAACGGGGAGTGGGAGAGGGAGAAGCAGGCTCCCCGCCGAGCAGGGAGCCCGATGCGGGACTCGATCCTGGGACTCCAGGATCATGACCTGAGCCGAAGGCAGTCGCTTAACCAACTGAGCCACCCAGGCGCCCTGGGATTATTTGTATCTTACGTGATTTTCAAAAACGAGACAATGGTATGGATAGGAAAGGAAAAAGATGTCCTTGTAGAGAGAAGAGAATAATTTTCCCTTTAAATAAAACCAGAGAGAGCTATTGAATCTCCTGGTATTTTTCCCTTTGTTCTCTATCTTGTAAAATTTATGCAGCATAAAAATCAACAGTCTTTATTAAGGCAGCTAGTTCAGTGTTTTAAAGGGGCATATATTAGATGGTTTGAAATGGCTGTGATGGAGAATTGCAATAGAATGTACTTTTTCTGTTGAGAAAATGATAGCAATAACTTTCAAACCACAGGCGCTGTGTGAGGGTGAAACATGGTGTTTGTGTTTTAAGGCAGAAGATCTCTTCGAGGCAATCATGAAGGCGACTGCTTGCGTGGCCCAGTCCAGCAGTGTCTGTTCTGTAATGTGGCCTCTGAGTGCCAAAGTAGGCCAGTAAAACCAGTGCATGTCATGGGAGCTTTGAACAATGGATAGTTCTAAGGAGCTCACTTAGGAGGTGCTAAACTATATGCTATTTTTGATGCAATATGAAAGATTCCAGAGAGTTTTATTTGACTTATGCTACTCCTTTTTTAAAAAAAGAAAATTGAAGTGACTTTCAACAGATGTACAATAATGACATTAATGAAGTGGATCTAGAAATTGAAAATTTGAACCAAGGAAAAGAAGAGAATGCAAAATACTGTCTGTCCACATAGTGCTAAGGTAGGCTTTTGGATTGGATTGATTTTTATGGGGAGCTTCTTGGCAGCCATGGCAAAAAGGGAATCATGATAAGGTACATAACCCACACTTTTGGAAAGAAGAGAGCATGTGAATTTTTCAGAGGAGGTAAACCTTTTCTAAAAGACTGTAGTTTTGATTATTGTTATTATTCTGGACCTGAGGATCTGATTTTATTCATCAGTTTGCTTCACTCCCTGTTGTACCTTTAACTGTTGTAGTTACTCCTTTGCTTCATAGTCTCCATATTGTCAGTAATCTACTCATTATTAGTTCCATCAGGGGATACAGAGCGGGAAAGGAAGTAGATTCAGAATAGTCACCTTTGTAGCTGATTACAGTTGTGGTTAAAGTCATACATGATATATCATTTTAACTAAGTTTGTGCTGTTGATGAAAATTTTTTTTTATTCTTTGAGAACACAGAACAGAAAATTGTATTTTTTTAAATCTTTGTAACTTTATATAAAGCCCATCTAACATTGCATTAGTCTGGGGATTGGAGCCCCTAATCAGTCCGTCAATGTTAAAAAGTTAAGTTCATGTCCACGTCTGTATACATTTAATGTATATCTAATTATAATAAAAAAGTTTATTTACTTAATAAGACAGTTTTAGTTTGAACATAGTTTTTATTATTTTTATTTTATTTTTTTTTTTTAATTTTATATATTTGGCAGACTAGAGACAGCAAGAGAGGGAACAGAAGCAGGGGGAGTGGGAGAGGGAGAAGCAGGCTTCCCGCCGAGCAGGAAGCCCGATGTGGGACTCGATCCCAGGACCCTGGGGTCATGACCTGAGCCAAAGGCAGACGCTTAACCATCTGAGCCACCCAGGTGCCCCCATAGGTTCTATTTTTGATGGCTATATAATACACTACAGTGTTTTGTATAGTAATTCAATCCTACTGTATAGTTAAGTATATGTTTTCTTTGTGACTATTCTTCAGCAAACACGTGTGTATAGTTTGTTTCATTGTTGAAGAAAATATAAGAAACGGGTTTACTGGATCAAAGAATATGCCTACCTTTACCATTATACTACTTTCTGAAAGCATCAGTTAACTTGCTTTCACATTCTCACCCACAAAGGAAAGGAAAAGAGCTATTTGATAAACTGGTTATCCCCAAGCAACTTATGAGCAGCCCTTTTCATCCCCTTTGTGGCTCACCTCTGTGTACCCAGTTCTCCTGATATTCTTGTCAATCCTGGCAGCTGGAGTTCTGCAAATTTCCCTTAATTAGCACTTAGTGACATCAGTGATGCCCTCCTTTTAAAATATCCATTTATTGTATTTTGAGTTTCTAGTATATTAAATGTTGTGGCAGGAACTGCTAGTTATGCCCAACATTCATTCTCTTCTTTTCAGAACCCACAAGTTTTAGGGGCACCTGGGTGATGCAGTCAGATGAGCGTCCAACTCTTGGTTTCGGCTGAGGTCGTGATCTCAGTGTTGTGGGATCAAGCCCTGTGTCAGGCTCCGCACTCAGAGTGGAGTCTGCTTGAAATTCTTTCTCCCTCTCCCTCTGCCCTTTCTGATTTTGCTTTCTCTCTCTATCTCAAATAAATAAATAAAATCTTAAAAAGAAAAAGAACTGCAAGTTTTTGCTGGGCACATAGCCATCCAGAATAAAGACTCTGTCTCCCAGCCTTCCTTGCCACAGAAGATGTTAGGTAACTAGTTCTGGCTGATAGAATGTGAGTGGACGGTTTGTTTGGGAGCTTCTAGGGTCCTTTTGAAAAACTGGTACGTGCCCTTTGCCTTCTCTTCCTTGTATATCCCTTCCTCCACTCTTCTTCCTGGAACACAGGGTAATTAGAGCTCCAGCCACAATACTGGAATCATGAGAACAAGGGCTATACCCGAAAGATGTAGGAACAGCGTACTGGAGGACTTCTGCTTTTGTGAGGACTTGATGGACCAGAGCTTGTATACTTGGCACATGCTACCTGCCTCTGGATGTTCACATACAAAAGAAATGCATTTTAATTTTGTTTAAATCATTATTTTGGGTCTCTGTTACTCACAAATGAATCTAACCCTAACGGTAACACATGTGTTTATATAAAAGAGATTACATTAACTTACGTGCCCCAGACATTATCACTTATTGGACGTGAATATTTCATGGTAAGGCTGAAAGTTGAAGATCAAATTCAAAGCAGGATGCAAAGATCAAATGTTTTTCTCAATTCTTATTATGCCCCTAGTTCCTATTAAAATCATCTTGATGAGAATAGTTACGTTTACTAAGCTTTTCTTATGTGCTTACCTCATTTAGTCCCCTCTAAGGAGGTACAATTTGCTATCTCCATTTTAGAGATAAAAAAATTGAAGCTGGAAAAGATTAACTTGCAGGGTCACTTATTTAACAAGTGGCAGTGCAGCTTTGCCTCCTGGATCTCCCTGACTCCAGCAGAGCCCAGGGTTTTACTTGTGTAGGTGAGGCATCTCCTTGCATGTGTTCTTCTCTCTCCCAGCAGCACCAGCCCTCTCTCTACCTTCTTGGCCTAGCTACGTCTGTGTACCCTAAGTTTCCCCTCCTCCAGCAAGCCCTCCTTGATTTCTCCATGCCATTCCACGATCCTGCTGCCATCATAGCACCTTATACATCTTCTGTCATAGGGTTTATCACATCTTATTGAACATGTTGCTTATTTGTCTCCCATGGTTAGACACTGAGGTCCTGTGGTGGGATTGAGTCTTATTCTGTATCCTATCCCTAGAACCTAGCATGGCACCTGGCACATAGTAGATGTTTAAGAAATATTTGTTGAATTATTAAATGAATTTCTGTTGCCATCCAAAAGATGTTTTTGCTACTTTTTAAAAGCTCTTTTTGGCATAGATTATTCTGACGAATCACTTTGCTAGAACTTTTTCTTATTCTGGTATAGTCTTGTGCCTGCTAAATGTGTCTGTCATTTTCAGAGACTTGATTTGGTAGATAATTTAGCCTTTGGTCATATGTGGCATTTCTTCTTCTCAGCAGGACAGCTCTGCTGTTAATGATTTCACAGTATGACTACACTTGCATACTATTAGACTGTGGTGATATTTTACATGCAGTCAGGAGAAAAATGAGATAGTTGTAAACAAGCATATGCATAAAGTCATTCAGAAAAACGACTGTCTGGATCCCAAATTACATAATCGTCCTCTTTCATCTTTAATGGATAAATAAGTGGTTCAGGCTTTTCAGAGAGTTGAAAGATGTGCTATTGTGTCAGAGGAGGGAAGAAGCCAGAGCTTCCTAGGTAGTCAGACTGATTGCATTGTTGTTCAATCCAACTTTTCCCAAATTCTCATTCAGAAAGGTGGAATTAGATCGAATCCCATTTATGGGATTTAAAATTATTATTCCTAATATGTAAATTCCTCTCAGGCGCAGGGTCCTTATTTTAGGCCTCTTTGAATCCCCAGCACTCACATTATATAAACCTTCCTCAAATATGGGGGAATCAACGGAGGAATTGGTTTCCACATTTGCTGTCTATTTAACTCTGAAGGTTGCTTATTCTTAGACTGTGGGAACCCATCTTACCTATTGGCGTAGAAACTGCCAGGAAAGAACCATGTGATGAAACCAAAACCCAAGGATGGGGAACTAACTAATTTTGTTTGTTTGGTTGGTTTTTACTATTTTAACTCTTTTTAAAGTATACAGGTCAGTGGCAATAAGTACAGTGATATCATACACCTGTCACCACCGTCTGTCCATCTGCAAAACTCTGCATCTTCCCAAATTGCTGAAACTCTATCCCCATTAAACAGTAACTCCTCAGCCCCCTCCCCTCCAGCCCCTGTCTGCTTTCACACCATTCTACTTTCTGTCTCTTTGACTTTATGAATTTCACTACTTTAGGTACCTCATATAAGTGGATCATGCAGTATTTGTCCTTTTTTGACTGGCTTATTTAGGTTAGCATAATGTCTTTACGTTTCATTCATGTTATAGCATGTGTCAGAATTTACTTCGTACTTAAGGTTAAGTATACGTTGTATGTACCTACCTTGTTCTGTTTATCCATTCATCAGTCCAAGGACACTTCAGTTGCTTCCACCTTTTGGCTATTGTGAAAATGCTGCTAATGAATATGGGTGTACAAATAGGTCTTCATCTTAATTTCACCTCGCCTATAGGATATGCACCCAAGAGCAACTTAAAAATCCTTCAGCATCATCAGAATTAAAGATTTGTGCTTCAGGGGCACCTGGGTGGCTCAGTTGGTGAAGCATCTATCTTCAGCTCAAGTCATGATCCCAGGGTACTAGGATCGAGCCCCATGTCGGGCTCCCTGCTCAGAGGGAAGTCTGCTGCTCCCTCTCCGCTTACCCTTCCCCCTGCTCGTGTTTGCTCTCTCTCATGCGCACACTCTCTCTCAAATAAATAAATAAATAAAATCTTAAAAAAATAATAAAAATTTTTGCTTCAGAGAACACCATCAAGAAAATGAAAAGACAACTCAGAGTGGGAGGAAATATTTGTGAGTCATGTATCTCAATGACTTCTTTCCAGAATATATAAAGAACTCTTACAACTCAACAATAACAACCCCCCCCAACAAATAACCCAATTAAAAATGGGCAAAGGACTTAAGTGCACATTTCTCTGAAGATACAGAAATGGTGGTCAATAAGTACATGAAGACATGCTCAACACCATTAATTATGGCATAGAGATCAACACCATGTGAGATACCACTTTACATGAACTAGGATGACTGTAATAAAAAAAAATGGACTAGAACAAGTGTTAGCAAGGATGTGGAGAAAATGGAGCTCTCATATACTACTGGTGGGAATGCAAAATGGTACAGCCACTTTGGAGTACAGCTTGGCACTTCCTTAAAATGCTAACCATAAAGTTACCATATAACCCAGCAGTTCCACTCCTAGGGGGTATATATGCAAGAGAAGTGAAAGATGTCCATATAAATACTTGCTCAAAAATGTTCATAGCGACACTATTCATAATAGCTAAAAATTGGAAATAACCCAGATATCCTTCAGCTGATAAACATACAAAAAATGAGGTATATTCATATAATGGAATATTATTTGGCAATCAAAAGAATGAAATACTGATACATTCTATAACCTGGATGAACCTCAGAAACGTGCTAAGTGATGGAATCCGGCACAAAAGACCACATAGTGTGTGATTCCATTTACATGAAATGTCCACAATAGACAAATCTATAGAGACAGGAAGTAGACAAGTAAATTACCTAGGGTGGGGAGGGGGCAGGTATCAGGGGAGAATGGAGAGTTACTGCTAATATGTATAAGATCTCAAGTGGGAATGATGAAAATATTCTAAAACTAGATTGTGGTGATGGTCGTAATACTAAAAATTATTGAGTTGTATACTTTAAATGGGTAAACTTTGTGGTATATAAGTAACATTTCAAAAAAAAGCTGTTAAAAAACTTGAGCAGCAGTATCCTAGCATTCTACAAGATGAAAATGTCCTCATATCTTTAGAGCAGTTTTGGGGCGCCTGAGTGGCGCAGTTGGTAAGCCTCTGACTCTTGGTTTCAGCTCAAGTCGTGATCTTGGGGTCATGAGATCAAGCTCCGGGTTGGGCTCCGTGTTAGGTGCATGGAGCCTGCTTGGGGTTCTCTCTGCACACCCAACCCTTGCTTGCGCTCTTTCTTTCTGTCCAAAAAAATAAATAAATAAAAAAGCAGTCCTTTTCTCACCCTCCATAAAATAGAATGCTCTACCGTTTTTTGAGGATAAATTAGCTTGCCATTGAAAATACAAGGAAAAAAGAAAATATTTTGCTTCCCTAGTTTGCAAGAAATAAAACAAATCTTTGGCAATATTTATCCATTTCCTAAAAATGTAGCAATCTTTTTTTAAAGATTTTATTTATTTATTTGACACAGAGAGCACAAGTAGGCACAGTGGCAGGCAGAGGGAGAGGGAGAAGCAGACTCCCTGCTGGGCGAGGAACCCGATGCAGGACTCGATCCCAGGACCCCGAGATCATGACCTGAGCTGAAGGCAGACGCTTAACTGACTGAGCCACCCAGGCGCCCGCAATTTTTTTCTTTTACAAATAGAGACAGTTAATGAAATTGAGCTTTGCATCAGAGAACTTGAACAAACCTTAAAGGTATTTTTGTTCTGTCTTTCCTTTGGCATGTAAGTCTTTCTGTCTCAGACTTTGTAGGCCAGGCGGTATGCACCAGTATTACTGTATGTTTACACTTCCCACCTAGAGTCATCTCATTTTTGCAAGTGATGCTCCTCTTCAGTTGCTCTTTGGCCCCTAATGCTCAACTGACCTTTTATAAACCGAGAGTCCTTCTTCTCTCTAATAAATCCCTCTTAGACTACCAGTAAGTATGGTTAAGGTTAATTGAGAGATTTATCCGTTAATCTTTTGAAAAAGTTTTATCTGATAATTTAAATTCAGGATTATATGTAGATTTTATTTATCCACACTATGCCTGGCTTTGGTTAACACAAGGCCAAACATTGACTGGACTCTGCTTTAACTCTGAACTCCCATTGCCCTTAAAATCCCTCACACAGGGCCTTGTGCCTGGGTACCTGGCTCATTGGCTTCCCCAGATTGTGGAATCCTGGGAAGACCACCGGTGCCTGCTCTAAACCTGTCACATGCCTTGCACTGCATAGGTGCTGAATCATCATTTGAAAGAATAATTCTGGGAAGATAGAATTTAAGGATGTGAGCCATAGAAAAGCAGTTTCTATGTGGTAGCTTTGTTTTATTTTTTAATGTCTGCTAAAAGAATGTATGCACCTGCTGAGAGAAATGCATGCTGCTTACTGTTTGACCGACCATGACATGGGTTTATAAGCATGCCAACATGGTTAAAGCACAGGAATTAAACCACGAGAATGAAAATAATGTTTGGCTTTTCTTCCCGACATTCCGTGCATAAAATTTGTCAGTCCCGAATCTCCCAAAGGTGCCTCTGGAATGTGAGCTCTGGATGACTTGCTGGTTTTTATTGGCAGGGTAGATCAAAGACTTCAGTGCTGTCAGGTGGTTTAACCAAGAGGAAGATGAACCTGATCGTGAGCCCAGAGCCATGCACACACTTTGAAAACAAACATCTTGTTTCCTAATGTTTCATACTGTAGCATGATTTGAGTTGGCCATGAGGAATGTAAGCGGTTCTTCTCAAATGGCTTTGTTTTTTGGCTATTGCTGTTAGGAGTAGGATGTGGAATATTTACCGTAACAGAGTAGAAGACAAAGGTTTAATTTCTGTGGCGGCAAGGTGAGTTTTAGAGATTCAACAGCTGAGGAGGTGAGTGGATGTTCCTGCGGTCACTGACACTGTCGCCTCAGTCCTGGCAACCGGCGCGGGAGGGGCAAGAAGCTGAAGGCCTGACTGCGTGGACGTCCGGCCTTCCCACCCGCGGCTCTCCTCTCGCCACATCCCACCTTTTCAAGGAGGAAGGGTCTTGCTCCGAAAATCCAGGGATCTGAGTGTGCGACCTCCCCTGCCTTTGACTTTGCATGAGTCTTAGCGTAAGGAATCCTATCCCCGAGACCATACTTTGATATTTGTGGGAGAAGTTGTAGTTGTTACAATTATGGATATTACATTGTTTTTTATTTCATTTCAGATTAATAAAGGTGGCATTATAAATACTAATTATAAAAAGAAGGTAGTGGATCGTTAGTTTGAAAACCACTTGGGTTAGATCATTGGGCTCTCTGAGCCTTAATTTACCTTTTTCTGAAATGGAGATAAGGACTGCCCTAGCTATCTCTCAGAATTATTTTTGAGAATCAAGTGTGCAAATAATGTGAATCTTTGTCTCTCTGAGTGTGTTTTCTCAACTGCAAAATAGAGATAATGCTGGCTTAGTACAGCCCCTCTAAAGATTAAATAGGGTCACACATGTAAAGCACTTGGTAAATGGTTTAGCAAAATGCAGTGATAATGTGTCCACTGTCAATTAATTATTTAATCCTGAGTTCCTGCCATAAACTCTGCTGCCCAGCCACCTTACTGTTCACTGGATATATTTGGTGATGTTCCATCTTTATATTTTAGATCTTGCTACTCTCTCTCTCTCTCAGTCCTTCCTGGAATTTTTCTTCCCACCTTCTCTGCCTGTTCCTGTCTGTTCCTTCCTAAAAATTTCTCTCATCTAACCTCACACAGGGCTCAGTGGGGAAGTGTCTTCTTCTTCTGTTAGTTTCCTGTTCGGTCCTTTACTTCTTGGAACACTTGGTTATCTTTCCATGCACATGTATCTTATTGCTCCCTGGAATGTAAGTTCCTTGGCCTTAGAGCAGGCTGCCTAACTGGTAGATCATCAAAAGTTGTTGATTTTCCACACCCAAGGGACATACCTTAGAATGCAATAAGCCAGCCAACCTGAACCTTTTCTTCCTTGGAAATATATGACCACCCAAGCAATAACGCTAAATAGTTACAGACTTCTAGAACAGGAAAGAACCTTAGGGAGTTACTCTTTATTGCTTATAATAGGTGCTTTATATACTTTCTATCCTTTGTTTCTCAAGATAGTATTAAAGGTAAATGTGGTTACTCACATTTTATAGGCAAGGAATCTAGGACTCCAGGATGTTAAATAACTTGCCCACAGTCACTCATCCAGAACTAGCAGAAGGGCAAGTAAAATCTATCTTTGTCTTCAAAACCCATGTTCTACTAATTTACTTTGCTTCTTAAGGGAAATGAAGTTTTGATCATCACTAGAAAGTAGCGTGTTTCAGGTGAGAATTCTAAGAGAGTCAGTGTTAAGTTTAAAAAATAAAGCATGAAACATCAGTCCTCTCTGGTGTAGAAACCACTCAGGGGTGGACATTGAATATTTGATGACCACCATCTAATGCTAGACTGGTGTTTTTCTAGGATACCAATGAGGGGGAGAGGCGCTTCATCCTCCAGTGTCACGAGAAACCCCAGAAAGACATACAGAATGCAGCAAGCCAGTGTGAATAACTGAGTAGTGGCAGGTGCACAGCCTCTGAGATCAGACTGTGGGCTTGGATCCCAGCTCTATGGCTTTGTCAGTTGTAGGACCTTGGGCAACTTCCTTATTTATCTTGTCCGTGCCTCAGTGTCTGCATTTGTAAAATACAGGGATTATATTGGAACTTACTGTTCAGGGGAGTTGTGAAAATTTTGAAAAGATGTAATACTCATAAATACTGAGAACAGTACCTGGCACGTAGGAAGGGCTCAGTAAGTGTTGGGGGTTGTTGCTGTTCTTGTTGCTGAGGCTGTAGAAAGTATCGCACAGAGAACTTCAAATATTCCTACTGCTTGGTAAGGGCCGGAGGCTGGTGGCCCAGAATCCGCCTCAGAGGCCTCATGGACATGCGATCACATGTAGCTGGTGGTGTGTCCAGTGAAGGCAGGAGACAGTCTTAAGATGCTGAGCAGTTTTATTATTAAAAGTAAATAGCAACACTATTTTCCTTGCAAGAATCCAGAATAAATTGATTTTCTTGCAGGGTTTGTAATTAAGTGCTAAGTCCCTCACACTGTTCTCTGGAAGCCCCATTTCAGCTCCAGAGAGGCATGAATAGTTTATGAAGGTTTTATATTTGCAGATTGGCCCTTAATAAAGTTGGGTTTGCCTGCTTTTAGGACAGCGCTCTGGTTATTAACTGGGTAAGGCTGCGTGGGTCTGAAGTTACCAAGGAATATTTCCCTGATGAGATGTGGAAAACCTGAGAGGGCGAGACCGGGGAGGGGAATTGCAGCCTGTTTCTGACCTCAGTGCCGGCCAGCGTGGGGCATCAGCTCACCCCCGTCCCGCTGGAGAGTGGGCGTGACACACCAACGTGGTCGTCTAACCTCGTCACATCTCGTCCTGTGATCGGGGAAGTGGCAGTTAGTTACTCTTTCATCTGCTGCTTTTTATACACCTCGTAACACCTAAATAGTTGTTTTCTTCTTTGGAAAGGCCCTGGGGCCCTGCCGCCGGACACAGGGACACAGCGTCCTGCTCATGAGCTGATCCTGCTCCGTGGTTGTGATAGGAGGCCTCGTCCAGAGAGGGTCCTCAGCGACCTTCACACCTGTCCCCGGGGCCCTTTCCCTGGAATTGCAGGAGGCCCATCATGGCACCCCTGTACCCAGTTTTGGGGATGTGGGAAAGCTGCTGTCATGTGGGCTGTTGCTGGACATGGTGTCATGAAGGTGGGAATGGAAGAGCCACGGGGAATCTGTGCTGTGGCTCCTTGCCACGACTTAGCATATCCGGAAGAGCTGCTGGTGTTCAGGTGACAGCAGTTCCTTGTGTTTTTGCATGCCAGCTCAGGGGGTGGGGGGCTCCCCTTACCCCGGAGAGCAAAGAGTTGGGGGGCAGAGAGGTTGAGGAGGGAGAGGAGGTGCAGTGGCTCACCTTCTGTTCTTTGAACAATGCTCGAGAGGATTTCTCAGAAACTGTACGTTGAGTTGCAGAAAATGAACAGATGTTCTCCATTTTTACTCCTGAAGGTCAACTTCATGTCTCTGTCCCTGCCATGCACTGATAATAGCTGATGCTCATTAAGCCCTTAGATTTCCCATTAAGCCCCACAGCCCTGTGAGGAAATGAATAGTACTCCCCTTTTTACGAAGAGGAAACCAGACTTGAGAAAGATGAATTTTCCCACAGTGTCACAGCTAGTAAGAGATGGATGGTACTGGAATTTGAACCCAGGTCCAACTGCCACATCATCCATGTAGCCACGATGCTAGACTGTCTCTCAGCTTCGTGTCCTCTTTTTTTCTCTTAACTCTCAGTGCAAACACTGCCTGCAAAATGTGAAGACCATTTCATGCTCTGTATTTTGCATTGGTGAAGTCCCCTGAATGGCTCTCTGTGCTAGGAGGTGTGTGTCCATTCAGTTCCTTTATGCTCTGAAAAGGAGGAGCCTCCCTCTTTTGAACAGAGCACAGAATGTTCAGAAGTGTGAGGCATGCCAAGGAGAGACCCGAAGGAGAGTCTGGGGGGAGCAGCTTACTGACGGACCCTGTTCTTCCTCCTCTCCCCTCTTGGTCACCTTCCCTTTGAATCCTGCTGCCACTTCCTTCCTCTCACCCGCTGGAGACCCTAATTCCCGCCTTTCTCTCTAGCACAAACCCCTTTCTTGAGGCCCATCTAAGCAGCAAATTGGCATTTTCTTTCTTTCTTTTTTTTTTTTTTTAAGATTTGTTTATTTATTTGAGAGACAGAGTGTGAGTGGGGGGTCCAGGATCCCTGAGATCATGACCTGACCTGAGCCGAAGTCAGACACTTAACTGACTGAGCTATACCCAGGTGCCCCTCAAGTTGGCATTTTCAAAAGAACTTTACTCAGGGCGCCTGGGTGGCTCAGTCATTAAGCGTCTGCCTTCGGCTCAGGTCATGATCCCGGGGTCCTGGGATCGAGCCCCACATCGGGCTCCTTGCTCAGCTGGGAGCCTGCCTCTCCCTCTCCCACTCCCCCTGCTTGTGCTCTCTTTCTCGATATCTCTATCTCGCTCTGTCAAATAAATATTTAAAAAAAAGAAAACTTTGCTCAGTAGGAGGGAAAAAACTAAAAGGACAGAAGTGTTTTTCACTTCATATTTTTGTTTCTAGAACTGTGAATTGTACTGAGCCCCAGCCCCTTCCTCTGAGATAATTAGGCTTCGGCACCTCACGGATGTAAGCAAACCCCTAACCCTCCCCCTGGCCTGGCAGTGGCATTTTCTCCCAGCACACGGGATCTAGCTTATTTGCCACCTACTCTTTGAAATACAAACCTGTTTTCTCTGGATTGGGTCTCTGCAACCAATCCTAGTTTCCAGTCTGAGGTATAGTGATGGTTTTACAATATATTCACAAATTCTCTGTAGTTTAAAAGGTTGAATCTAACTTTCTTCCCCTGGAGTGTAGGCTATATTTGATGACTCACTTCTAATTAATAGAAAGTGGAGGAAGTGATGGTGTTAGATTTTGGAGACTAGGCCGTAAAGGCATCGTGGCTTCCATTTTGCTCTTCTTTGGATTACTAGTTCTGGGGGAAGCCAACTGCAGTGTCATGAGGATGATCAGCCCTGTGGAGGGGCCCACGTGGCAGGAGAGTGGAGGCATCCTGCCAACAGCCATGTGAGTGAGCCGCCTTGGAAGTCCATCTTCCAGCCCCAGTCAAGCCTTGAGAGGAACACAGCCCTAGTTAGCATCTTGACTGCAGACTCTTGAGAGATCCTGAGCTAGAACAACCCAGCTAAACTGCTCCTGAATTCTGACCCACAGAGACTGTGAGATTATATAAATGTTTGTTGCCTTAGACCCCTAAGTTTTGGGAGTAACTTGTCACATAGCAACAGTAATCAATATAGGTGTGTACGTAATTTTCAAGTGATCTTTGGGGCAGTGATTGTTATTTGCTAGTTTCATATCTTTATTTCCAGTTTGCTCTTCTCACCAGCTTCGTAGCTGGGTGCATTATTTCAGCTCTCTAAGCTTCAGTTTCTTCTTCTCTAAGACGGGGATAATAATCGATTCTACCTCATTGAGTTGTAGGTGTGCGGTTCATAGTAAGGCACTTGGTAAATAGGTAACTGCTAGTGTTATATTCTCAACTCATATCATTCATAGTTCCTCTTACTTTTTCTCAATCCATTCTTTTCTCCTACTATTCTTTTTTTTTTTTTTTTAAAGATTTTATTTATTTATTTGACAGAGAGACAGCAAGAGAGGGAACACAAGCAGGGGGAGTGGGAGAGGAAGAAGCAGACTCCCCGCTGAGCGTGGAGCCCGACGCGGGGCTCAGTCCCATGACCCTGGGATCATGACCTGAGTGGAAGGCAGACGCTTAACGACTGAGCCACCCAGGCGCCCCTTCTCCTACTATTCTTTGCCACAACTTCTCATCTCCAAGAGAAACATGATAAAGAACTTGCTCTTACACCACGGGCATAGGTCTGTTAGTTCTTACCATGTTACATACTCTGACAGATTGCTTATGGATCTCCCCAGTTAGCAATAAGCCTCACGAGGATAGGGAAGAACCTATTTTTATTTATTTTTATTTATTTTATTTTATTTTTTTTTAAGATTTTATTTATTTATTTGAGAGAGAGCACATGAGAGGGGGGAGGGTCAGAGGGAGAAGCAGACTCCCTGCCGAGCAGGGAGCCCGATGCGGGACTCGATCCCGGGACTCCAGGATCATGACCTGAGCAGAAGGCAGTTGCTTAACCAACTGAGCCACCCAGGCGCCCTGGAGGAACCTATTTTTATTTCGAAAGTGCCTAACACCAGATAAATGAATGGGTAAGTTAATCTGTTTCCTGTGCTGTATTTGCACGTAAGTTGTTATTGGCACTTAATTAAATTTATGTAATTAAAATTAACTCCTGTCTCCAGCCAGAGGGTTCATATTAAAAAGAAAAGCAGAGGCGCCTGGGTGGCTCAGTCATTAAGGGTCTGCCTTCGGCTCAGGTCATGATCCCAGGGTCCTGGGATTGAGCCTCGCATCAGGCTCCCTGCTCAGTGGGAAGCCTGCTTCTCCCTCTCCCACTCCCTCTGCTTGTGTTCCTTCTCTCGCTGTGTCTCTCTCTGTCAAATAAATAAAATCTTTAAAAAAAGAAAAAGAAAAAGAAAAGCAAATTGGAGAGTCTGTTGTTCATTTTGCTCTCTGCCTTTCCATCCCAAGAAACCATGATTTTACTGCTGATTTGTTGTGGCTAGATAGATTATTCTTGCTTCCATCTCTTTTGAGAATATAGGTGCTGTTTATAAGTCAAGGGGAATGTTGCTGTGAGAACATCTTCATACTAGGTAAAACAGAGTTGATTATTTGAGGCATTTTATTTTTAATTTTTAAATTTTTTTAAAGATTTTATTTTTTTAATTTTTTTTAAAGGTTTTTTTTTTTTTAAGATTTTATTTATTTATTTGAGAGAGAGAGAATGAGAGACAGAGAGCACGAGAGGGAAGAGGGCAGAGGGGGAAGCAGACCCCCCGCTGAGCAGGGAGCCCGATGTGGGACTCGATCCCGGGACTCCAGCATCATGACCTGAGCCGAAGGCAGTCGTTTAACCAACTGAGCCACCCAGGCGCCCTAAAGATTTTATTTTTGAGTAATCTACACATCTAGCATGGGGCTTCAACTCACCACCCTGAGACCAAGAGTCAAGTGCTCTACCAACTGAGCCGGCCAGGTGCCCCTATATGGGGCATTTTACATTTGAAACTGTGATTCAGATTATTTATTGCAACAAAAATTCTCATATAGTGGGCATTGAACATTTTTCTCTAATGTTGGAAGGCAGCATAGCACAGAGAAAGTGAATGGGGTTATTTCTGACACAGGCCCAAATCCGGGTTCTAGAATTTATGAGGTATATATCTGCTCACTTACTGTAACCAGGTTTTGTGCATCTTCTCATCCCATATTCCCTCTTTTTGATGTCTACGTGTTCACTAGACATTTAATAGGTATTTAGCATATGTCAACCATTGACAAGTGCAGGAGCTATCCCAACAAAAAAGACGTGGTCCTACCCATAGGGATTTCTGAGGACTGACAAACTGGGGTCTACACATAGGGTGGATGGGTATCTGGCAGCTCTCCAGCATGGCCTTATTGGGTTAAAATTTTATTGGCGCAAATTCTGGGTCAGATGCAGACCCTGGTGATTGATTGTATCTTTCCAGTTGGTAGGTATGGGTCCTGTGGAACAGTCCAGTGTGGTGTTTACTTTCAGTTTTGCTTTGCTAAGGGAAATCTGGAACTTGCTATTATGAAAACATTAATTAGTTATACTTCAGACAGTAAACGTCATGTAAACCAAAATTAGTAATTTTAATACCTCTTCTGCTGGAGCCAAATGGGAGTGAGAGCCAGATCTGGTGGGATGGGAGCCTAATGCTCAAGAATCAAAAGCAAAGGGATGCTCAGCAGAATTTAACCAGGGAGGAGGGACTGTCCTCATGGTAAACACGTAAATTGGTCAGGAGAGTCCTAGAAACTGGAAAAAGACAACTTGATCATGTGGCTCACTGTCTCTCCCGGTATTCCTTGACAAAATTCATCTATCCCATCTATCCACTCATCTATCCATCCAGTCCTTCTGTCCATCTACCCGTCAGTTCATCCATCCACTCAAAATGCCTGTGGCATATCAGAAGTAAACAGAAGGAAAAGACATAATTCTCATTCTCAAGAAATCTGTGAGCTAATAGAGATAGCTAACAGTCAGTTACAACATGGTATTATATATTCTTAAAATATATTAATACCCAGTGTGAATAAAGGAAAAAGGAGATGACTATGCTTCAGTGTTGATGCTGGGAGTATTAATTGATGCGGTTGCTCTGGAGAGCAATTTAGTAACACAAATGCTCTAATTTGTATTTCCATTTGTCAAGCAGTTTCACTTATAGGCATCTATCTGGAGCTTTTAATAATAATGGAAATGTACATAGATGTGTAAGAAGGTTTATATTTTTTTTCATGATAGGCAAAAAAGGAGAAACGAAGCATCCAGCCATGGAGGGTAGTAGTGACAACATTGTCTGGGCATACAGTGGGGTATGGTGTAGTCTTTTTTTTTTTTTTTTTAAGATTTTCTTTACTTAAGAGAGACAGAGCACAAATGGGAGGAGGGGCAGAGAGAGAGGGTCAAGCAGAGTCCACTGAGCAGGGAGCCCGATGCCGGGACTCGATCCCAGGGCCACGAGATCATGACCTGTGCCAAAGGCAGCCGCTTAACTGACTGAGCCACCCGGGCACCCCAGGATGCAGTGCAGTCTTAAAACAATAATGCCACATTGTTAAAAGAGTGGGTCACAAAACAATAAGACTAGTAATATTCCAATTTTGTATCACAAACGTATGCATAAACAGTGTTGACAGTGGCTATCTCTGAATCATTTTAATCTTTGAATTTTTATTCTTTGTGGATTCTCAGACTTTTTACAGTGAACATGAATTACCTTTGTAGTTATGAAAAGGCATTAAAATAGACATAATAAGAGGGCCATTTGCCTAAGGGTCTTGGCCAAGTGTTTTGGGGGCGCTGAGCTCAGCTGAAACAAAGCTGTTCATTTCTCATGTGTGCGTGTGTACATTAATGTGCAGCAGAGACCCATGTTTGCACACGGAAGTCTGCGATAAGGTTAGGGAGGAAGGAGCCAGATCATACGGGGCTGTGCACTCCATGTTAGGACTTTGGATTGTATTCTCAGTGAGATGGAAACTACTGGAGGATTTTAAACTGAGGAGTGGCCTGATCTGATCACCCTGGCCACCTTGAGCCACCACAGCCAGAGAGAACTCTGCAGAGAGGGCTGCCCGTCGAAGTGTTTGGAGAGCTGGAATCCTTG
This sequence comes from Mirounga angustirostris, assembly GCF_029215605.1. Classification (NCBI taxonomy): domain Eukaryota; kingdom Metazoa; phylum Chordata; class Mammalia; order Carnivora; family Phocidae; genus Mirounga; species Mirounga angustirostris. Next base: position 25,753,409 of record NW_026991713.1, read on the forward strand.
GCTTTGCCGAGTATCTGCCCCCTGAAGCCCTCTGAAGGAAGGTGGCCCCTGGGTGCTGGACAGCTTCCACTGGCTGCTCCAGACCGCCCTCTCCCCCCTGCTCTGAGCCCTGGGAGGTTGATTTGGGGGAACCAGTTACCAGGGTCCCTCACCCGCTGGTTCCCCATTGGTTTCAGCCAGTGAGGAGGCCAGTGAGAGTGGTCGGAGGGAGAAGAGTGATATCAGGGTAACTACCTCTCCTTCCTTCCTGTTAAGTCCCCTCTGGCTCCCGAGTCCCTCACCCACAGGTTTCAGCTCCTGTCAAGAGGCTCTCCATCTTACTCTCCTTCCAGGTCAGTAAATGCTCCCTCCCTTCAACCTGGCAGACCTGTGGTGGGAGTCCCTTTGGTGATGAGTCCTGTACTGGACTACCTCTTAAAGTTTCCCTGCACCCCACGCAGACCTTTGTAAACAATCCCTTTATTAATCTCACCTCGAATTATGCAAGTGGAGTTTGCCACCTGATTCTTGCAGGTACCCTGTCTGATAACCCACCTTCTTCCTGGTGGGATCTGGGATGTCCCCCAGGACCCCACAGCTCAGAGTGGCCTTGGCAAGGGCTTTGGGTAGTGGGACTTTTCCAGGATAGGCCTTGACACCTGTAATTCCAGGCGAAGTCTGGGGCAGCTTGTGCATTGGAGAGCACTTCTGTAGTTGTTCTCTGGGTCGGAGCCTGCCCTAAAGACTCCCCCAGACCTTGGGGAGAAGAATCACTTATGTCCTTTTCCATCTACTCCCACTCTCAACATACACTAAGTTAGGAAAGACCTTTAATGTTTTCCTGTACTTTGGAACCAATGAACGTGTCGAAAGGAGATGGTCGAGGGGGTAGCACAGTGTTGAAGTGAAGAGCTCAGACTGCAGAGTCAGGTAGACCTGGGTTCAAACCCCGTCTCTGCCACCTGCTAGTGGGCAACATTGAGCAAGTTACTTTACCTCTCTACCTCAGTTTCACCTGCAAAATGAGGATAATATCATTTCCCTTATGTGTCATTGTAAGGATTAACAGAGATAATGCATAGTGCTTGACACATTAAATCGCCTGTAGAAATAGTTGCAAGATGATTGTGGAAATGAGAACACAAATGGGATATTTGGTTATATTAAGGATTTGTCAAATTTTTTAGGTATGATATAGTTGTGTGGTTATGTTTAAAAAACAAGAGTCCTTATCTTTTAGAAATACATACTAAAGTATCTATGGGTGAAATATGTTTGGGTTGATTTCAGAATTAGCCATGGGGAGGTAGATTGTGGCTGGGAATATAGCCAGAAATTATAATTATTAAAGCTTGATGATAGATGGGAATTCATTTTAATGTTCCCTCTCTTTTGTGTGTTTGAAATTTTTATAATAAAAAGTTTGAAGTTCATACACCAATAAAAGTTTGATGGAAGATGAATTCCCAGCCCTAAGCCTTTTTACCTCTTGAGAAGCAAAGCTAATGCATAAACCTTCCTTTCTGGGTGATGTGTACTGTTCAGCTGCTCACGGATATTAAGCTTTATTTCAGATTTCACAGGTTGTTTTGGGGTCATCCTTGGCCAGGACGTGGCCAAGTGTTTTGCTCTAGCAACAGCAGAGGATATTTTCCTTAATGACTTTTAAACTACACTCTGCTTTGTACTTTCTAAAATAATGTCTTCTATGGGAATAAGCTCACTGGGCAGCACGCTTTTGCCTTTACAGTGGGTTAGAGGCTTTTAAAAAGATTAGTTAGAGTCTCACTGAAGTGTCTTTTTGGGAAAGGCAAAGTGTGTAGTGGAAGAAAGGGTACTGGGCTGAGAAACACAAATGACCTATTTTATTTATTTCTGCTTTCTCACTAGCAAGCTGTGTGCCTTTGGGCACAATCATTTAGCTTCTCTGAGCTTCAATTTCCATTCGTAAGGGATGGGGGCATTAGACTAATTTCTCTGATCCTTTCCAATTCCCAAAATTATTATTATTATTATTATTACTATTATTTTAAGTAATCTCTACACCCAACATGGGGATTGAACTCACAACCCCAAGATCAGGAGTCATAAACTCTACCAGCTGAGCCAGCCAGACACCCCTCCCAAAATTTTATTTTATTTATTTATTTTTTAAAAGATTTTATTTATTTGAGAGTGCATGAGCAGGGGGAGGGGCAGAGGGAGAAGGAGAAGCAGACTCCCCTCAAGCATAGAGCCTGACGCGGGGCTGGATCCCAGGACCCGGGGATCATGACCTGAGCCAAAGTCAGACACTGACTGAGCACCCAGCACCCCCCCAATTTTATTTTTAATGATAACTTTCTGACTAAATATGTTCATGCTCACTGGAGAAAATCAGGAACATGTGGAAAAGGCAAAATCAGAAATAAAAATCACCTTAGTTCTACCACCCAGGAGATACCTCTTAATGTTTTTCAATGCCTTACTTGTTACTATATTTTTTAAATTTTTTATTGTTATGTTAATCACCATACATTACATCATTAGTTTTTGATGTAGTGTTCCATGATTCATTGTTTGTGCATAACATGCAGTGCTCTATGCAGAACGTGCCCTCTTTAATACCCATCAGCAGGCTAACCCATCCTCCCACCCCCCTTCCCTCTAGAACCTTCAGTTTGTTTCTCAGAGTCCATAGTCTCTCATGGTTCGTCTCCCCCTCTGATTTCCCCCCCTTCATTCTTCCCCTCCTGCTATCTTCTTCTTCTTTTTTTTTTTCTTAACATATATTGCATTATTTGTTTCAGAGGTACAGATCTGTGATTCAACAGTCTTGCACAATTCACAGCGCTCACCATAGCACATACCTTCCCCAGTGTCTATCACCCAGCCACCCCATCCTTCCCACCCCACCCCCCACTCCAGCAACCCTCAGTTTGTTTCCTGAGATTAAGAATTCCTCATATCAGTGAGGTCATATGATACATGTCTTTCTCTGATTGACTTATTTCCCTCAGCATAACACCCTCCAGTTCCATCCACGTCGCTGCAAATGGCAAGATCTCATTCCTTTTGATGGCTGCATAATATTCCATTGTATATATATACACCACATCTTCTTTATCTATTCATCTGTCGATGGACATCTTGGTTCTTTCCAGAGTTTGGCTATTGTGGACATTGCTGCTATAAACATGGGGGTGCATGTACCCCTTTGGATCCCTACATTTGTATCTTTGGGGTAAATACCCAGTAGTGCAATTGCTGGATCGTATGGTAGCTCTATTTTCAACTTTTTGAGGAACCTCCACACTGTTTTCCAGAGTGGTTGCACCAGCTTGCATTCCCACCAACAGTGTAAGAGGGTTCCCCTTTCTCCGCATCCCCGCCAACATCTGTCATTTCCTGACTTGTTAATTTTAGCCATTCTGACTGGTGTGAGATGGTATCTCATTGAGGTTTTGATTTGGATTTCCCTGATGCTGAGCGATGTTGAGCACTTTTTCATGTGTCTGTTGGTGATCTGGATGTCTTCTTTGGAAAAATGTCTGTTCATGTCTTCTGCCCATTTCCTGATTGGATTCTTTGTTCTTTGGGTGTTGAGTTTGGTAAGTTATAGATTTTGGATACTAGCCCTTTATCTGATATGTCATTTGCAAATATCTTCTCCCATTCTGTCGGTTGTCTTTTGGTTTTGTTGACTGTTTCTTTTGCTGTGCAAAAGCTTTTTATCTTGATGAAGTCCCAACAGTTCGTTTTTGCCCTTGCTTCCCTTGCCTTTGGCAATGTTTCTAGGAAGAAGTTGCTGCGGGTGATGTTCAAGAGGTTGCTGCCTGTGTTCTCCTTTAGGATTTTGATGGACTCCTGTCTCACATTGAGGTCTTTCAACCATTTGGAGTCTATTTTTGTGTGTGGTGTAAAGAAATGGTCCAGTTTCATTCTTCTGCATATGGCTGTCCAATTTTCCCAACACCATTTGTTGAAGAGACTGTCTTTTTTCCATTGGACATTCTTTCCTGCTTTGTCAAAGATTAGTTGACCATAGAGTGGAGAGTCCATTTCTGGGCTCTTTATTCTGTTCCATTGATCTATGTGTCTGTTTTTGTGCCAGTACCATACTGTCTTGATGATGACAGCTTTATAATAGACCTTGAAGTCTGGAATTGTGATGCCGCCAGCTTTGCTTTTCTTTTTCAGCATTCCTCTGGCTATTCAGGGTCTTTTCTGGTTCTATACAAATTTTAGGATTATTTGTTCCATTTCTTTGAAAAAAGTGGATGGTATTTTGATTGCATTGAATGTGTAGATTGCTCTAGGTAGCATTGACATCTTCACAATATTTGTTCTTCCAATCCATGAGCATGGAACGTTTTTCCATTTCTTTGTGTCTTCCTCAATTTCTTTCACGAGTATTTTATAGTTTTCTGAGTACAGATCCTTTCCCTCTTTGGTTAGATTTATTCCTAGGTATCTTATGGTTTTGGGTGCAATTGTAAATGGGATCGACTCCTTAATTTTTCTTTCTTCTCTCTTGTTGTTGGTGTATAGGAATGCCACTGATTTCTGTGCATTGATTTTACATCCTGCCACTATACTGAATTCCTGTATGAGTTCTAGCAGTTTTGGGGTGGAGTCTTTTGAGTTTTCCACATAAAGTATCATATCATCTGCAAAGAGTGAGAGGTTGACTTCTTCTTTGCCAATTTGGATGCCTTTTATTTCTTTTTGTTGTCTGATTGCTGTGGCTAGGACTTCTAGTACTATGTTGAATAGCAGTGGTGATAGTGGACATCCCTGCTGCGTTCCTGACCTTAGGGGGAAAGCTCTCAGTTTTTCCCCATTGAGAATGATATTCGCTGTAGGTTTTTCATAGATGGCTTTTATGATATTGAGGTATGTACCCTCTATCCCTATACTCTGAAGAGTTTTGATCAAGAAAGGATGCTGTACATTGTCAAATGCTTTTTCTGCATCTATTGAGAGGATCATATGATTCTTGTGCTTTCTTTTATTGACATATTGTATCACATTGATTGATTTGCGGAGGTTGAACCAACCTTGCAGCCCAGGGATAAATCCCACTTGGTCGTGGTGAATAATCCTTTTAATGTACTATTGGATCCTATTGGCTAGTATTTTGGTGAGAATTTTTGCATCCATGTTCATCAAGGATATTGGTCTGTAATTCTCCTTCTTGATGAGGTCTTTGGTTTTGGAATCAAGGTAATGGTGGCCTCATAAAACGAGTTTGGAAGTTTTCCTTCCATTTCTATTTTTTGGAACAGTTTCAGAAGAATAGGTATTAATTCTTTAAATGTTTGGTAGAATTCCCCTGGGAAGCCATCTGGCCCTGGGCTCTTGTTTGTTGGGAGATTTTTGATGACTGCTTCAATTTCCTTAGTGGTTATAGGTCTGTTCAGGTTTTCTATTTCTTCCTGGTTCAGTTTTGGTAGTTGATACATCTCTAGGAATGCATCCATTTCTTCCAGGTTATCTAATTTGCTGGCATAGAGTTGCTCATAATATGTTTTTTTTTTTTTGCTCATAATATGTTCTTATAATTGTTTGTATTTCTTTGGTGTTGGTTGTGATCTCTCTTTCATGAGTTTGTTGTTTTGGGTCATTTCTCTTTTCTTCTTGATAAGTCTGGCCAGGGATTTATCAATCTTGTTAATTCTTTCAAAGAACCAGCTCCTAGTTTTGTTGATCTGTTCTACTGTTCTTTTGGTTTCTATTTCATTGATTTCTGCTCTGATCTTTATTATTTCTCTTCTCCTGCTGGGTTTAGGCTTTATTTGCTGTTCTTTCTCCAGCTCCTTTAGGTGTAGGGTTAGGTTGTGTACTTGAGACCTTTCTGGTTTCTTGAGAAAGGCTTGTATTGCTATATACTTTCCTTTTAGGACTGCCTTTGCTGCATCCCAAAGATTTTGAACAGTTGTGTTTTCATTTTCATTTGTTTCCATGAATTTTTTTAATTCTTCTTTAATTTCCTGGTTGACCCATTCATTCTTTAGTAGGATGCTCTTTAGCCTCCAGGTATTTGAGTTCTTTCCGACTTTCCTCTTGTGATTGAGTTCTAGTTTCAAAGCACTGTGGTCTGAAAATATGCAGGGAATGATCCCAGTCTTTTGGTACTGGTTGAGACCTGATTTATGACCTAGGATGTGATTGATTCTGGAGAATGTTCCATGGGCACTAGAGAAGAATGTGTATTCCGTTGCTTTGGGATGGAATGTTCTGAATATGTCTGTGAAGTCCCATTTGGTCCAGTGTGTCATTTAAAGTCTTTATTTCCTTGTTGATCTTTTGCTTAGATGATCTGTCCACTTCAGTGAGGGGGGTGTTAAAGTCCCCCACTATTATTGTATTGTTGTCAATGTGTTTCTTTGCTTTTGCTATTTTAATAGCCTTGTATAATTGGCTGCTCCCATGTTAGGGGCATAGATATTTACAATTGTTAGATCTTCTTGTTGGATAGACCCTTTAAGTAGGATATAGTGTCCTTCCTCATCTCTTATTACAGTCTTTGGTTTAAAATCTAATTTGTCTGATATAAGGATTGCCACCCCAGCTTTCTTTTGGTGTCCATTAGCAAGGTAAATGGTTTTCCATCCCCTCACTTTCAATCTGGGGGTGTCTTTGGTTCTAAAATGAGTCTCTTGCAGACAGCATATCAATGGGTCTTGTTTTTTAATCCAATCTGATAGCCTCTGTCTTTTGATTGGGGCTTTTAGCCCATTTACATTCAGGGTAACTATTGAAAGATATGAATTTAGTGCCATTGTATTGCCTGTAAGGTGACTGTTACTGTATATTGTCTGTGTTCCTTTCTGGTCTATGTTGCTTTTAGGTTCTCTCTTTGCTTAGAGGATCCCTTTCAATATTTCCTGTAGGGCTGGTTTTGTGTTTGCAAATTCCTTTAGTTTGTTTGTCCTGGAAGCTTTTTATCTCTCCTTCTGTTTTCAGTGACAGCCTAGCTGGATATAGTATTCTTGGATGCATATTTTTCTCGTTTAGTGCTCTGAATATATCATGCCAGTCCTTTCTGGCCTGCCAGGTCTCTGTGGATAGGTCTGTTGCTAATCTAATGTTTCTACTGTTGCAGGTTACATATCTCTTCTCCTGAGCTGCTTTCAGGATTTTCTCTTTGTCTCTGAGACTCGTAAGTTTTACTGTTAGATGTTGGGGTGTTGACCTATTTTTATTGATTTTGAGAGGGGTTCTCTGTGCTTCCTGGATTTTGATGCCTGTTTCCTTCCCCAAATTAGGGAAGTTCTCTGTTGTAATTTGCTCCATTATACCTTCTGCCCCTCTCTCTCTTTCTTCTTCTTCTGGGATCCCAATTATTCTAATGTTGTTTCGTCTTATGGTATCGCTTATCTCTCGAATTCTGCCCTCGTGATCCACTAGTTGTTTATCTCTCTTTTTCTCAGCTTCTTTATTTTCCATCATTTGGTCTTCTATATCACTGATTCTCTCTTCTGCCTCATTTATCCTAGCAGTTAGCACCCCCATTTTTTTTTTTAAGATTTTATTTATTTATTTATTTGACAGAGAGAGAGAGACAGCGAGAGCAGGAACACAAGCAGGGCGAGTGGGAGAGGGAGAAGCAGGCTTCCTGCTGAGCAGGGAGCCCGATGCGGGGCTCGATCCCAGGACCCTGGGATCACGACCCGAGCCGAAGGCAGATGCTTAATGACTGAGCCACCCAGGTGCCCCTGCACCCCCATTTTTGATTGCATCTCATTATTAGCCTTTTTTATTTCGATTTGTTTAGATTTTAGTTCTTTTATTTCTCCAGAAAGGGTTTCTCTAATAACTTCCATGCTTTTTTCAAGCCCAGCTAGTATCTTTAAAGTGATGATTCTGAACTCTAGATCCGACATTGTACTAATGTCCATATTGAGTAGGTCCCTGGCAGTCGGTACTACCTCTTGTTCTTTTTGTTGAGGTGATTTTTTCCATCTTGTCATTTTGTCCAGAGGAGAATAGATTAATGAGAGAACAAAATGCTAACAGGGTAAAAACGTCCCCAGAAAATATACTCTAAACAAATCAGAAAAGACCTGAAGCTGGGGGAAAAGAAAGGGAAAGAAAGAAAAAAGAAAAAGAAAAAAACAAACAAAAACAGAACAAAACAGAAAAAAACCAGAATATGATCAAATATGATCAGGCTGGTGCATAGATCAGTGCCACACACTAGATTTTGGGTGTATTTTGGTCTGTTAGAAGAAAGTGCCTCCCAAAATTTTAAAGAAAGAAAAACTTATATATGTCCAAAAATAAGGGTTGATGTGATGAAGGGATGGAATATGACTGTAAAGATGAAAATTATAAAAAATTTTATAAAAGGAATTGATAAGTTGTTTGAAAAAAGAAGAGGATTTTAAAAAGAAAAAAAAAGGGAGAGAATGTGATCAGGCAGGAGAGTAGAACAAAACCATACACTAGAGATTTAGGGTATATTTTGATCTGTTAGAAGAAACTATCTCAAAATTTTAAAGAGAGAACAACTTATATATATATGCCAAAAATAAGGGTAACTACTATGAAGGGATAGAATATGACTCTAAAAATGAAAAATAAAATTTTTTTTAAAAAAGGGATTGATAAGATGTTGGTTGAAAAAGGGAAAAAGAAAAAAAAGTTAAAAAAAATTATCTTTGAAAGACTACAGAATCATGGTAAAAAAGCCATGGATTTTATGTGCAGTATTCCCCTTTCGCTGGAGTTCTGCTGTTCTCATTGATTGGTAAACTTGGTCTTGGCTGGCTGTTCTTGGTGATCTTCTGGGGGAGGGGCCTGTTGCCGTGGTTCCCAAATGTCTTTGCCGGAGGCGGAATTGCCCCGCCCTTGCCCGGTCTGGAGTAAGTAATCTGCTTGGGTTTGCTCTCGGGAGTTTTTGTTCCCTGCAAACTTTCCATTGGGCTTTGGAGGACGAGAGTGAAAATGTCAGCCTCCCAATCTCTGCCCTGGAGGAGCTGAGAACTTGGGGCTCTGCTCCTCAGTGAGCCCCCAGAGAAAAGCAGTCAATCACTCCCGTCTCCCCGGTCTCCCCGGTCTCCCGCCTGTGACCAAGCGTTTCTATCTCTGGCACCCGACATGGTGTGGAGTCTCCAAACCCAGCAGATCCCAGCAGTGCGCTTCTGCGCCGCTCCTCCCGGGGGAGGAAGGGGACTCTCCCCGGATCTGCCACTTGTTGGGTCTCTGCTGGAGGAGCAGTGGCCCAACTGTGCCGCGGATCACGGTTTATGGCAACCCCGAGCTGAGAGCCAGTGCCTCGGCTCCATCTCTGCAGCTGGCTTCCCCAATCTGATACCTGGGAGCTCTGCTGCACTCAGGCACCCCCAGTCTTTCTGTGACCCGGAGGGTCCTGAGACCACACTGTCCCGCGAGGGTTCCACCCCCTGCTTAGCCACTGGAGCGACGTCCCTCAGCAGAGCAGACTTGTAAAAGTTCCGATTTTGTGCTCTGCTGCTCTGTCACTTGCTGGTAGCAGCTGACGGAGGCCCCCTCCCCTGCCATCTATCCTTCCGAATATCACCTTGGATTCACTTCTCCACACGTTCTCCCTTCCAGAAAGTGGTCGTTTTTCTGTTCAGAGAGTTGTTGCTATTTTTTTCCTCAATCTCCTTTTGAGTTTGTAGGTGTTCAGAATGGTTTGATCCCTATCCAGCTGAATTCCTGAGACCAGATGAGATCCAGGTCTCCTACTCCTCCCAAAGCTGTTCACTTGTTACTATTTTTAAGAATCAAATTCATGTAACATATTTTGTTGAACAACTAATAAGCAGGTGGTGTCAACCACTGAAGGAATATAAAGGTGAGTAAACATGGTCTCTGCCCTCCAGGAACTGATAATTTAATGCTAAATACTGTTCCCTCTAGTTACATGCAATGGGTACTTCCCATAAGAGAGAGGCCCTTCCATCTGTCACTTAAGTCCATGGAGTTTTAATGCCATTTGTGATGTGATTTTGCTCACGTTGGAAGACTTTTTTCCCTGAATGTTATTTCTTCTCTTACGTTCAGAAGTAGAGCGCTCATAGGCAGGCTAACCAGGACAGGACAGACTTTCCCTATAATATCCATTTCTTTGACTGCCGACCCTAACTGCACCTGGACTGATGGGGAGGAGCTGCTTGTCCCTTGGACTCTCTCCTGCCCCTTTTCAAGCCACACTGCTGCCTCTGCCATTCTGACCGATGAAAGCGTAATGAGCAGTAGGACAGCCATGCAGTGGGAAGGCTGACAGGGGGAGAGACCTTTAGGGGTAACAGATCATCTGGAAGCCAGCCCTTCTTCCCTGGGGACCGTTCACTGTACAGCTGGAAGCATCAAGAAATCCTAGAAATCTAGGGGGCACCTGGCTGGCTCATTTGGGAGAGGATGTGACTCTTGATCTTGGGGTTGTGAGTGCAAGCCCCACGTTGGGTGTAGAGATTACTAAAAAAAAAATAAACTTAAAAAAAAAATCCTAGAAATCTGGCCTAATGTGATAAAAGAGGGGAGAGGGCAGGCAGAGGGTGGGAATATTGAGAGACTTTGACTTGCTTGGATAAAATGCGTAAATAAAGGCCATTGAACTTTCATTCAGCATGCCAGAGCTGCTTTATTTATTCATGAAATTTTATGTGTCTTTTTCCACTCCAGTTTTGAAGCGAAATGTGTGATCTCTTCTCTGCCTGGCAGAATGCCCTGCTTACACAACACCGTCCCTGTAACCTCGCCCTAGTTTCAGGGGAATCTGGGTCTGTAGCTGAAGCAATTAAGAGCGGTTTTTCCTCATTACACTTACCTTCCCTGAATGTAACATTCCCATGCCCCCTCCAAGTAAATGGAAGTTCAGATAGGAAAGACTGTATTTTTTTCTGTCACAGACTTTGAGTTATGATTTTCTTGAATTTAGCTTAGATAAATGTCCAGTGCCATTCCATTATTTGAAAAAGATCCTCAGCCCACCCCTCCAAATAGAATTTGTCTTCCAAGTGCAGGAAGGAGACGTGAAAGAAGGAGTAAATATTGCTGGTGGCATGCATTTGGGATTTCCTAGTTCTTGAGAAATTCAGGCCTGACCGTAACTTACTTGGGTGTTACTGAGAAAAGCAGTTAGAAACGGAGAAAAAACAACATGCAAGGTCGAAAATCAATTTTGGATTTTATGTGGAGAAGGAAATTCAAATCCCCTAACAGAAATGGACCTTGGAAAATCTATCTTGCTCGTTAGAGTGATACAGACACCATGTAGCATGGGCGCTTTGGTGGAGTTCAGCTTGGAAGAGAAGGTTCGGGAGTAGCGAACATACTGGCTGTCTAAAGATTTGGAGGGCTGTCACCGTGGAGGAGGGATTACATTTGTTTCTGTGTGTGAGGCACAGGGGTTGAACTGATGTGTTCATGTGTGAGAACTCTATTAACTCTATTAATGTAAGACATTTCCAGGGAGCTGTGCAAAGATGGAAAGAGATCTTTGCACAAAGAGGCAGACAGTGTCTGGTCACTGGGCAGAGGCAGGGGGAGACTGCCTCTCCTCCCTTCTGATTACGTCTTCCCCTTGCAGGCTACACTCCAGCCACACCTCTTTTTCTCAGTTCCCCAAAGAAGCCAAGCTCTTTTTCCCACTGTTGTTACCGCTGCCTGGGATGCCCGTGTTCCCCCCGGCCCCAGGTCCCCAACGCCTTCAGCCTGTGAAATCTTTCTCTTCCTTGAGGTCTCAGCTTAATGGTTTCATCCTCCTACAGGTCTTTCCTGATGCCCTTATCTCAAGAAGGTCTTACTGTTAAAACTGTATCATAATGTCTTGCATTTTTCCTTTATAGCACTTACCAATTTAGGCAGATATGTATACCATATATCTCACATGTATACATACACACACACACATTTATAGGAAACAGCACAAACACTGTTTAATGCATGTTTCTCCTCTAGAAGGTAAGCTTTGCAGAAGGAACCATGTGTGTTTTTTTCGTTCCTCTCTTTTGTTGTGTACAGCACTTGAAACATGGTAGGTGCTCCACAAATGTGTTAATGGATGAATGAATTAACGAGATTCAGGCACCAAAGGGTCTTGATTAGTATTACTCTGAGAGTAGGAGGCGAGCCCCTAGGAGGGGTTTTATATGGGCCCTGGATCTGGCACTAAATAATACTGTATCACCTTGTGTGAAAGTAATTTCTTCTTCCATTACTTTCAGTCCTTCTGATTTTGTTGAAGAGAACAGTTTGGTTTGGTGACGGTCTGTAACCGCCATGCATACACCTGCTGATCTCCCTTGTAAACAGAGAGATCAGGCCTCAGCAAACAGCACTGTCCAGCTGAATTTAATAACATGTTGTATTATTGTATTCATTCATAGGTTGCAAGTGATACTGATTTTTATTTTATGGAGGTGATCCAAAATTTTCTTTTAAAATAAGATTGTATAAGTAAAAATGTGAGTCTATTTAATGAATAATATTAAATAAATAGTACAGGTAATGGTATGACAGTGGTTCTTGAATGACTAAAATTTTGGTTCCTGAAGGGTCTGAAATTTTGGAACAACCTAGTCCATCCCCAAACCAGTTCAGGTTCATGACAAAATAAATGCAATTAAGTGAGAGTTTCATAAAGCCAAATGTATTCATTGTCATTCTGATAGCATGTCTTTTTTTTTTTTTTAATATTAAAGCATCCTGGGGCACCTGGGTGGTTCAGTCGTTAAGCGTCTGCCTTTGGCTCAGGTCATGATCCCAGGGTCCTGGGATTGGGCTCCCTGCTCAGCAGGAAGCCTGCTTCTCCCTCTCCCACTCTCCCTGCTTGTGTTCCCTCTCTCGCTGTGTCTCTCTCTGTCAAATAAATAAATAAAATCTTTAAAAAAAATACTAAAGCATCCTTTCCTAAAATAGGTGGTGATTTTTTAAAAAGATTTTATTTATTTGAGAGAGAGAAGAAGAAAACGAACAAGAGAGCACAAGCAGGGGGAGCACCAGAGGGAGAAGGAGAAGCAGGCTCCCTGCTGAGCAGGGACCCCCCCCCCCCGACGCGGGGCTCGATCCCAGGACCCTGGGATCATGACCTGAGCTGAAGGCAGATGCTTAACAGACTGAGCCACTCAGGTGCCCCTAGATGATTTAAAAAAAAAAACAAAACTTTTCACTTGGCAAAATAAAGTATTTGCAGGCCCATATTGTTGCTTCTTTTTTAATTATGTAGGATTGATAGTGTGGGAGAGGCAATGTCACCTGCCTTGGAATCCAAAAGTCTGGGGCCCAGTGCTATTAGAGGACCTTTGTGGTCCCCTCCAGTGTGGAGAGTGGATTTAATAGTTGCAGGTGAAATCTTGTTTGCTCTCTGCATGAATAGCTCTGGAGGCGGGGGGGGGGGATGGGGATGGGGGGGTGGTGTGGGTGTGTGTGCACGCGTGTGTGTGCGTGCATGTGTGTGTGTGTGCGTGTGCACACACGCGCTCCCCAGGGTAAGTGCAGATGTATTATACCACCCTTTCTGTTAAAAGGATTTGTGTGTTTTCTGTTATTTCAAATAGGGATTCCAAGTACAGATTATCGTCAGCTTATAATGGGGTGCCCTCTTGATAATCCATCGGAAGTTGCAAATACGTAGGTCGAAAGTGCATTCAATACACCAACCCTATTGAACATCACAGCTTTGCCTCATTTACCTTAACTGCCCAGAATGCTTACGTTTGCCCACAGCTGGGCAAGAGCATCTCACACAAAGCCTGTTTTGTAAGAAAGTGCTGAATAGCTCACGTAATTTCCTGACTTCTGTACTGAAAGTGAGAAACAGAATGGGTGTACGGGCACCGAGGGCTGTGAGCTCACGTGGCTGACAGGGAGCTCTGGCTCACTGCTGCGGCCCAGCGTCGCCAGAGGGGCTTGGGCTGTGTATTGCTAGCCTGGGGAAAGCTCACGCCTCATAATCTGAAGGACAGTTTCCACTGAATGTGTATCGCCTTCACACCATCAGAAAGCTGGAAAGTTGTACGTTGAACCATTGTGAGTTGTGGACTGTCTCTACCATATTTATAATGAGAGATGATGGGTCAATAGTTTACGGAAATCCTCAGTCATGTACAAAGGGTACAGTAGGAGCAGAGAGATGGCTGGGGGCTGGGAAGGAGGTGGGAAGGGCACCTACATGGCTGATGGGTGTTCTGGGGGCAGCAGCGTCCCCATTTTCTGAGGTGGGCTGTCAGGGACTGGGCAAGGAGGAGCGCAGGGGGAAGCAGGGGAGACATAGGCTGGCCATCTGTGTAAGGAGCCGAAAGGCAAGTGGGGTCAAGCACCAGGGGGCCTCGGCCACCAGGCAGCAACCTGAAAAGACATTGTCTGATTGCCGTGGTGTTGTAACTGCTTCCTTTTCCTGCTGTTTGCGTCTGTGCTGAAATCACTTTGCTTATAAAAATCCAAATCCTGGGGCTAAGACTCTTAGGTCCCCATTAGAAATTCAGCAGAGATACTAAGACTGGAGAGATTATGGCCTTACTGATTGTGTCATTTTTGGCAACTGCCTGATTAAAAACATGCAAGGAGGCGTCCCTGGGTGACTCAGTCAGTTAAGCATCCGACTCTTAGTTTCTGCTTGGGTCCTGATCTCAGGGCCATGAGATCGAGCCCCTCATGGGGCTCCATGCTTAGCACAGAGTCTGCTGGCAATTCTTTCTCTCTCCCTCCCTTTCTGCACCTCCCCCTACTCGGGCACACATACATGCACTCTCTAATAAGTAAAATCTTTATAAATACATGCATACATACATACATACAAACATCAAAGAACCAAACCAGGTAACTTAAACTGGATGTAATCCATGGTCAGTGTTTTGGCTTTGCATTTGAAGCTGCTGTCCTTGGGGACATTGTTTCTGTGACCAGTATTATCTGTCACCATGTGAGTTAGTTGTGCTTGGTGTGTATGTGTGTGCACATGTGTGCTCACATATATCCAAGTCAGTGGCTCCTGTTGGTTGCAGATCTGAGCCTTGTAATCAAAGGTCAACACCTTCAACTCAACAAATACTCAGTGGATATTTATGGAGCACTTACTATATGTCAAGCTTCATCGGGAGTTGCTCTGTGAATGCTATGTGTCCATGTCTACTCATGCATACAATTAACAATTGCAATAGTATCGTGTAAGTTAAACAAGTGGTTGAAGGAAGGGATCTACAAAGTGCTCAAGAATTGGGGCACCTGGGTGGCTCAGTCGGTTAAGTGACCAACTCTTGACTTTGGTTCAGGTCATGATCTTAGGATTGTGAGATTGAGACCCGTGTGGGGCTCACACTGGGTGTGGAGCCTGCTTGGTATTCTCTCTCTGCCTTTGCCCCTCCCCACCTCTCACGCATGAGCACTTTCTCTCTCTCTCTTAAAAAAACAAAACTCAAGGGTCAAAGAGGAGGAAGCATTTAATTCTAGGTGGAGATATTAAGGAAGACCTTATTGAAGAGACATTTGATCTGGGTCTCAGGAAGATGGCACGGGGAAGAGGAGAGCTGGGAATGATAACAGAGCATGGATAGAGATGTGGGAAACGTTTGGCTTGGGGAACGCTGTTGTGAAGTAAACCTCGAGATTGGGAGTGCAGCTAAGTTGAGGCAGTCATGACACTCGGGATCATGTGAGTGCCACACAGGTAGTGGGAGGAAGTCAGGAGGTGGTGCGGGGGGACCCCTAGAAGAATTTCAACCTCATTTATGATCATCAGTTAATACAAATCTTGGTAAAGAAGGTTCCAGTAGGCATATACTTTGCTTTACATTTTGATATTGAGATGAGATTAAGAATGCATAGACTATTTGACAGATGACCAAATGAGTAGTGTCATCCAGCAGAGTATGATTTTCTCTAATGCTTATTACATCATGATCCACAGAAGTGTATTTTGCTTTTGAAAGTCAGAATTCTTTGTACACACTTAAAGATAGCTTCCTACTTTATTTTTTTATTTTTTTAAGATTTTATTTATTTATTTATTTGACAGAGAGAGACACAGCAAGAGAGGGAACACAAGCAGGGGGAGTGGGAAAGGGAGAAGCAGGCTTCCCGCAGAGCAGGGAGCCCGATGTGGGGCTCGATCCCAGGACCCTGGGATCATGACCTGAGCTTCTGAAGGCAGACGCTTAAAGACTGAGCCACCCAGGCGCCCCAGCTTCCTACTTTAAAGTATGTTTTCTATTGTAAGAGGTGATCTTTTCCCAAAATAAACCAAATGTTACACTTTTAAATTAAAAACAACCTGAAACCAATGAGCAGGACTACAAATCCGCTGTCCCAGCTGTGCTTCCTTCTGCGTTAAACTGAGTGGTCCTGCGGAGGGTCTGCCAGCAGGTGGTGACAGTGCTGTCTTGCAGTTCCGGTTTTCCTTTTAGTTGTGTATCGTTTACAGACATACTACCTGTTCATTGTCCGAAAACTAAGGAAGCACACTGGGGATGAGTGGGTGGAGGGACATAGCTGCTCCACCTGTAGATAATTACTACTTACTATTATGTAGATAATAATCACTTTTGGTAGATCTCAGTAGCCTCCGATGGTTACAGATCACTGGCGGTGTGGACCATGGTCTCCACCACCGCAACTGCGTCCCTAAAGAGCAGAAGCACCCTGCTTCGGGGACAGACCTGCCCGAGGCAGGCACAGGGCCAGCACTAGAACTGCTCGTGAGGCCCTTGTCTGGCCATCCTGGCGCTCAGGCAGGCACCTTAGTGTGCGCGTGCGGCATCGTAGTTGTCGGTTTCAGCAACATCAGCAACATCAAGGACTGGCTCGGGCCACAGCTCCCACCATAGCACAGGGCTGGAGGGACTAGGCTGCGGGCTCTCTTCGTTCTCATACACTGGTCATGAGAAAGCAGAATTGCCTGCGCAGCGTTTCTGGCTGAGCCATTCATTTTGAACCCCATCTTTTTATCAATAAAAATCATTTCTAATATCCAGTTCGCTTATTAACAAACCCTCTGATACTGATCAAAGATAAAGGGAGT
Source organism: Mirounga angustirostris (assembly GCF_029215605.1). NCBI lineage: Eukaryota > Metazoa > Chordata > Mammalia > Carnivora > Phocidae > Mirounga > Mirounga angustirostris. The sequence continues at coordinate 25,770,357 of NW_026991713.1, forward strand.
TGAAGACTTATAATAACCACCTCTGGGGTGTCAACTTTTTTTTTAAAGGTTTTATTTATTTATTTGAGAGAGAGAATGAGACAGAGCACGAGATGGGGGAGGGTCAGAGGGAGAAGCAGACCCCCCGCCGAGCAGGAAGCCCGATGCGGGACTCGATTCCGGGACTCCAGGATCATGACCTGAGCCGAAGGCAGTCGCTTAACCAACTGAGCCACCCAGGCGCCCCTGGGGTGTCAACTTTTTATTAAAGTCATTCACATGCTAAATAACTGCTTCTAGGGTATACATTAAAATTCACACATCTGCCTATCACAGTTGATGCTGGGGTATTTGGAAGGGAATTAGGGACACTTTTTCAATTTATGTGTAGAGTTTGTGTATATGTATAAATTGCTTAACACTTCTGAGTTTATATTCTTTGTGTGTATATTGCTTAACAAAAGTGAACAAAAGTAAAAACATGCTATACGTGGTTTTTTGGCCTACTGTTGTCATTAATAACATGTTATGAATACATTTCCAAAGATATACTTCTGCATTATTAGTTTTAATGACTGAATAGTGTTCCACTTAATGATTTACTCACATCTCACTAAGACGGACATTTGTGATTTGTACAACTTTTTTGCTGTTATAGGTATCCCTATAAAGCTTGTCTTTTTACTTGTTTCTTTGTATACTTGTTTATTAGGATACATTCCTAGAAATGGAATTGCTGAATCATAGGGTTTGCACATTAAAATAATGTTTAAGGGGCACCTGGGTGGTGCAGTCTGTTAAGCTTCCAACTCTTGGTTTTGGCTCAGGTCATGAGATCAGGGTCGTGAGATCGAGCCCTGCATGAGGCTCTGTGCTCAGAGAGTGGGACCTGCTGAAGACTTTCTCTCCTTCTCCCTCTGCCCCTGTCCACCCCGGCACAAGTGTGCTTTAGCTCTTGCTCTCTCTCTTTTTTCAAATAATAAATAACTCTTTTTAAAAATATTTAAAACAAAATTTCAAATTATTCTTTGAAAAAATGTAACAATCTTTACTCCCACGGGCATCTGCTTTCTTAAATACTCTCCCACACTGGAAAGAGTATTAAAAACATTTGCCCATCTGATAGGTAAAAAACGGTCACTCGTGTTAATCTTACTAGGTTGGACTTTTAAAAATATATTTGCTATTTAATTTCTCCTTTTATTGTTGTTTCAAGTATTGGTAGTATAGGAAAATCAGCCTGCTCTACACTTATGCCCCCTATCAGTTGCCAAACACCTTGAAATTATTCTTCAGATCAGAAAGCATAAAGTCAACTTAAAGCATTTTCAGTCGTCACATTTTCCTAATTAAAGCTACCCTGTCCAAAAGTGGGGCAGTGTTTCAACTGTGACGTTTCTGGTACTGCTCCCAGGATCGGTCGGATACGTTTGAGACCTTCCTTTTAGGAATGGTTAAAGATACTTTTTAGCTGCCAGACTGTCTCGACAGATGATGGTAAGATGCTTAGGTGGTCAGCATTGAAACCTGCCAAAGTAATACTCATAGAACAAAATATGAGATGAGAGCTTAGAGTTATGGAATTAATTTGAAGGATGTAGACAGCCAAAGAGACCATTTAACCACAGAGGGATACTTTTTCAGCAGAATCATCTAGTTTTCATGTCTATAGCTAATTAACCGGAAAATCACTGGATCTTAAGTTCATCAGCTGATGGGTTTTGTGGAAGTGGTACAAGGGAGTGTTTCCTTTTCTTTCCACCTCATCAATGTTTTAGAAGTCAGTATATGAACACTGGGCCAAAATAGCAGTTCAGAGAGAGTTCTCGGTTGTTTAGACATATGAAAAGGGGACTAACTTCCAAATGCAGGCGACCCTCCACCCTATGGCTACCAAGAACCATCTCCCTCCCTCTACCTCTCCCTGTTGCCTGATGCTCAAAATTGCTTTAAATAAGATGGGTTCTCTCTAAATAAGGGATCTGCATTTCCAGCTAAGGCCTAAAATTAAAATACATTGAAAGGTAAGAATGACTGTAAGTTCACACTGACGTGTAAATGACTTAGCTGAGACCTTTCTGAGAGGAGGCCTGGGCTCTAAAAAGGGGATGAGGTGAGTGAGACCCACCAAGAGGAAAGAGCCAGAAAGGAGAAGCCGGAGTACAGAGTGGTGCCGCTTGGTCGAAAACAGCTTGGGTGACAGGTTCGCTTCTCAGGGGCCTTTCCCATTGTGCCACTGGTATTGGCAACCGAGCAACTTGTGAATAAATTGGCATTTTAATTATTTCATTGAGCTTGTTCTGTTGCTAAGGAGAGTTTTCTCCCTCCCTCCGCCCCGCTCTCTGGCTGTGCTAATAACAAAGGTATGGTAGGTATTTAGGGAACATTTGGATTCTAATTCTTTAATAGACGCTCTTCTTTGAAAGCACGTACATCTGCTCTTCGGATGGTTCCTACTGAATAAAGTAGCTGCTTCCCACTTCTTTTTTTTTAAAGATTTTATTTATTTATTTGACAGAGAGAGACAGCAAGAGAGGGAACACAAGCAGGGGGAGTAGGAGAGGGAGAAGCAGGCTTCCCCGCGGAGCAGGGAGCCCGATGTGGGGCTCGATCCCAGGGTCCTGGGATCAGGACCTGAGCCGAAGGCAGACGCTCAACGACTGAGCCACCCTGGCTCCCCTGCTTCCCACTTCTGAAAATCCCCGGTCCACTCTCCTCTGCAGCGCTCCTGTCTGTCTGGACAGCATCCCCAGTTCCCGCCCTTCGCTGTTCAGTCGCTGCTCTCGGTTCTCCCGCGCTGTTTCTTCTCCAGAATCTTCCTTAAATCTCATCTCCTGGACTCTCTTGCCTTCTGTACTCAAGCAGGCCGAAACTGTTTCTGCACACACACTTTCTCTAAAATCCCTGTCCTCTGGTAAGTGTCCAATTAGTAAACTCTTTAAAAAAAAACCCTTTTTGAAATATAAAAGGAATGTATTGTCATTGTTAAAAATGTAAATATAGAGTCACAGGGAATTCTTCCCTCTCTCTGTCCCCACTGCACTGGCTCTCATATCCCTAACATGGTTGGTTGTATATCTTTTCAGACTTTTCCTATTCATATACGAACATTTTTATGTGCAAAAATATACAAAATTATTTCTACAAAAAAATCACACATTATAAACTTGTCTATTAAAATGTAGTATGCTATATATAAATTTTATTTCATTCTTTTTCATGGCTATATTGTTCTGGTGTATGGCTACATCATAATTTAAATAAATAATCCCTATTGATGGATGTTTATGTTATCTCCACTGTCCTCTGGTTATGTACAGTGATATAGACTTTTCTGTACGTTTCCTGACATTCGTCTCCATAGGAAAGGAACATCTGGGTCAAAGGGCATGCACATTTTATTTTATTTATTTTTTTTAAAGATTTTATTTATTTAGGGCGCCTGCGTGGCTCAGTTGGTTTAAGCAACTGCCTTCGGCTCAGGTCATGATCCCGGAGTCCTGGGATCGAGTCCCACATCGGACTTCCGGCTCAGCGGGGAGCCTGCTTCTCCCTCTGACCCTCTCCCCTCTCATGCTGTTTCTCTGTCTCTCTCTCTTTCTCTCAAATAAATAAATAAAATCTTTAAAAAAAAAAGATTTTGGGGCGCCTGGGTGGCTCAGTTGGTTAAGCGACTGCCTTCGGCTCAGGTCATGATCCTGGAGTCCTGGGATTGAGTCCCGCATCGGGCTCCCTGCTCGGCGGGGAGTCTGCTTCTCCCTCTGACCCTATCCCCTTTCATGCTCTCTCTATCTCATTGTCTCTCTCAAATAAATAAATAAAATCTTTTAAAAAAAAGGATTTTATTTATTTAATAGAGTGCGTGCACATGCACAAGCAGGCAGAGTGGCGGGCAGAGGGAGAGGGAGAAGCAGGCTCCCCGCTGAGCAGAGCCCGACATGGGGCTCCATCCCAGGACCCTGGGATCATGACCTGAGCAGAAGGCAGATACTTAACCAAGGCGCCCCAAGGAATGCACTTTTTAAATGCTGATAAATATTCCGATATTGCCCTTGAAAGAGGCAGCACTTTATGCTAATTTACACTCCCACTGGCAAACCCTTGTTCAGTCTTCAAGTCTCACCTGAAGAGTCACCTTCCTAGGGAAGCCTGACTTGTCACCTTTACATCCAGGCATTGTGGGGTGCCCCTCCTTTCTTAAGTGTTCCCCCAAAGTGCTATTCCCAAATTTTGGTGCTCATCCCATTTGAATATTTGTTAAATAATCTGTATCCACCACACCACCATCTTTATTCTTCCTTCTAACTTTTTTTCTGATTTCAAATGTAACCCATGTTCACTATATAAAATTCCAGAGTATTAGGGAAATACTTCATGTTAAGGAAATATAAAACATCTCTGGTACGATTAGACTATGAAAACACAAATTCAAAGGGATATATGCACCGTGTTTATAGCAGCATTATTTACAGTGGCACCATATGGAAGCAGCCCAAGCATCCATGATAAGTGAATGGATAAAGAAGATGTGGTATTTATATACAATGGAATATTATTCAGCCATAAAAAAGAATGAAACCTTGCCATTTTCAATAACATGGATCTAGAGAGTATAACACTAAGCGAAATACATCAGTCAAAGACAAATACCATATGATTTCACTCATGTAGAATTTAAGAAACAAAATGGTGAATGGGGGGGGGGGGCAGAGACAAACCAGACTCTTAACTGTAGAGAATAAGCTGATGGTAATTACCAGAGGGGAGGTGGGTGGGGGGATGGGTGAAACAGGTGAAGGGGATTAAGAGTACTCTTATCTCGATGAACACTGAGTAGTATATGGAACTGTTGAATCACTACATTGTGCACCTGAAATTAATATAACACGGTATGTTAACTACACCAGAATTAAACATTTTTTTAATCTCTGTATTTTAGATAGTCTTCATCTGTGCTACTCGCTCAGACCTCTCTCATTAGCACTTAGAGCATGTAGCATACTGAGATACACATCGTCTCACCCACAAACCTGAGTTCCTAGAGGGAAGGGGCCATGTCTTTTCATCTTTGTGCCCCAGCACCCAATATGCATGGGTGCATAGTGCATGCTCAGTAAATGTTTGTCGCTTGGAAGAACAGGGAATGAGACAAGTCTCAGAAAGCATGCCAGGTTACATAAGCACCTCTAATGGATACTGGTGTGATGTATGGTGTGTTTATTTCTTTCTTAGTCTCCTTTAAAAGGGGTGGCTTTGCATGGACTCTCCCACAGTGCCAGACTCTCACAGAAACTCTAATGCTGATGAAGTTTACCCTCTTCTAGATGATTTGGTTTCATAGCCATTAGGATCTGTTTAGTTCCTCTAACAAAGAAAATATAGGAGCCTGGGAAGCAGTTATTAGCTGAGGGAGATTGGTTTTCCAGTGTAATTTGTTGCTATGTGTGTTTATTATCCACTAGCTCTGTGCTCAAGTCAATACCTCTGCATTCTGCTGAGCCAGGCAATCTGGTGAGACAGGCAGTGAAGCCAGGGGCTGTTCAGGTTCCAGAATCTAACAGCAGCAACAATAAGAACTGCCCTATACTGAGTGCCTACCGTGTATGGGATGTTTTACATGCCACTCAATCCTCTTAAAAACACTAGGAGGAAAGTATTGTTTTCTTCCAGTTCCAGATATTCAGCCTCAGGGGGGTAAATTTTCCAAGGTTATACAGCTATTAAGTGGTAGTGTCTGGCTTTGAATCCCTTTTGCTTACAAACCATCTTGCCTCCCTTTTTTCATCTTTCCTTGTTCCCTAGCCCCGAACATGGTCCTTTCGCCATGGACCAGGAAAAGTAGATCATCTGATAGAAAAGCCTGGAGTCCTCTCTTGTTCATTGAAAACACTGTTTGAATCCCTGAGAAAACTTTCATTTTTAACTTAGTTTTATTCTCCTCTTCTAAAATTGTAGACTCCTGAAGGTGAAAGGGATCAGGTTTATTCATTCACATCCTGCTGGGGGTGGGGCAGGCGACCCCATGACTACTGTCCGTTCTCACCTTTGCAGTATACAGGCTTCAAGATTTTGCTGCATGAACGAAAAGTCTGGTCTTACTTTGGACATGGGTGCAGAGCTAGAGTGTAATAGAAGTAAACATCATAAGTAAACTATAAACTAGAACCAGAAACATAAGGGTAGGCTCGTCCTTGGCCCCCATGAGGAGAAACAAATTCCTCCAAAGCCGTGTTCCTACCAAGAGACCAAACAAGATCTGCAGGTTTCTTTTTGATTATATTCACCTCATCCCAAATGGTTCAACATTTCTCTCATTTTTACTGATGTATAGAAAAATAGATCCGTGTCCATAATTGTGGTTCTGAAATTTTAAAGGAAATTCTTTGGTTATTATACTTTATATTGCATCAGAACCCCAGTAGGACTGGGTTAGCACTCTGCAATCAGACACATTAGTATACCTGCAGTGTGAATTACTATTATTCACATTAGGTGGAATAAGTAAAGACTATAATTACGTCATTTCAGGTCAGATTTTTGTTACCGAATGATTTGCATACACTTAAGGAAAAACTTGCAGTTTTCAGAACTTTTCGGGTTTCAGAATTACAGATAAAGGATTGTGGACCTATAATTTTCTGCCCTTTTAAAAAAATATTTAAGAGCTAGGGAGTGTGAGCACGAGTGCGAGTGCGGAGAGGAGCACAGGGAGAGGGGGAGAGAAAATCTTGAGCAGACTCCCTGCTGAGCACAGAGCCCCACAGGGCTCCATCTCACAACCCTGAGATCATGACCTGAGCTGAAATCAAGAGTCAGACAATGGACTGAGCCACCCAGCCACCCCTATAATTTTCTCCTTTTTCGCACCATCAATACGTTTGATAGAGGAACCTCCTACTCTTTGTTGAAAGCAAAATAAAATTTGTTTCCATGGAAGGGTCTGCCTCCCTGCCATTCAAGGGCTGCTTGGCACCATTCCTGTGTGTGCCTCTCTGGGACCTGAGTTCCAACCTTGACAGTGCTCAGGATGCTCTCCCTGACCTCCACCCAAACCAGTTCCTTCGGCCACATTCCCTTTGTTCTCTCCTAAGTGGATGTGGAGAACAGTGCGTTTCCATCATCGTCTTTGTGAGGACTAGCCACACTTCCCACAACTCAGCAGGCTGCTTTTCTGGATGCCACACACTCCCTAAGCCTTTGTTCCTTGGTTTTGGGAGCCTGCACCATGGAAACCATTTGGCTCGTCTCACTCCGTTCCCAGGTGGTCTCCGAGGCTTTGCCCACACAGCGCCACACTGCAAAATGCAGTCTGGCCCACAGGCTTACGTTTCACGTTTCAACTGCTTATTTTGGCTCGCGGCACAGTCCCAAGGCTTCTTCTGCGGAGGGATGGGCTTCGGCCTGCCTGGTGACCAGGCTGCTGTCTGTCACTGGGCTCCGTGTGAGACGCACACACTTCTTCCTCCACACTGATGCCGCGCGGTCTCCAGCGCCGTTCTGAGATGAATGGGCCAGAGCCAGATGGAGTGACAAGCTCTGGTTCCTGCTTCCATTCTGGTCCCTTGCGGCTCCTATGTTCTGTTGAGCTGTTGCTCTTCCAGTGCGTGGAGTATGTGGAGCAGCGTGCGTCTTCACAAACTCTTGGTTCTGACAAGTGTCGGGCGGTCGCCGGTGCCGGAGTTGGACAGCGGACTCCGTCGGCGGCTCCCAGCGCCTCATTCGCACAGCATCCGTGCCGTGTGGCTCTCCCTGGGCCGGGAGTCTTCAGTCAGCCGGCCACTTCCATCGCCAGGGAGACAACGTCTAGTGAGACCACGATTTACAACCTGTTCTCAGGCTGAAAGGTTTTCTCTAGAATTCCCGCTGATGTGGTCTCGTCCCTTAATCTCCCCGACCTGTGAGGTATATACGTCTTCGAACTTTGCTGCAGAATTCCCTTTCCTGCACGCAGGGCCTTGAACAGGGGTCCAAAGAAGATGGACTCTAGGGGATCTGTGAACTTCTGGACTGTTGTGTGTCAGTGTGTAGGTGGGCAGTTTTTCTGGGGAGAGGCTTGCACTGGGTTCTCTGCGTAATATTCTAAAACCGCGTAGCCCCAGGAAAACCGCTTAGTTTTCGGAGCCTCTGGAAAATGAGAACGATAGCACATCTTACCCCACTCGTTTGAATGAAGCTGCAATGAGAAAATGCCTAGGACAGTATCCATAGCCTTCGAAATGTATTAGCTATCAGTATTGGTCTGCATCTGGGATCCTCAAAAGATGAAAATTAGGTGACTGCCTTTTATTCCTTACAATTAGGTAGGAGATATGTCACCAGTAATAATTATCAACATTCTTAGAGCCCTTTATGCTGTACAAAGCACCTTCGTAGTATTGCCTTCTGTGATCTTCGCAGTGCAGTGCCCTTGTTGGTAGGCGAGAGAAACTGCCTAACTTCCCCTTCAGCTGAGGGAGCCGAAGCTCAAGGGAGACCAAGGCCACACAGCTAGGAAGGCTCAGAAGAATGGCTTCCGCTCACGCTCTGGTGGACAAACGGATCTCAAGACAAACGGGGCACAGAGTGGGATGTGGGCCTTGATCCTTGAGGTACAGTCAGGAGGGTCAGTCAGAGAAGGTTTCCTGGAGTTAGTGACACTTAACCTGAGTCCTGAACTGTAGGCAGGAAGCGGTCAGGCAGAGTGGGCCATGGGAATGTTGCACGTAGGGGCCGCAGCAGGGCAATGCCTAGAGGCAGGGAGACCTCCCTGGTTTGTCAGGTCCTTCTTGGTCAGAGGGGATGCTGGTGAGCACAGACTTAAGGCAAAAGGGCAGTTTCCTGGAACCCTCCCCTCACCATCCCATCCACAAAGGAGATGAATGTCTGAAGAAAAAGGAATAGAGCAGAGAATTAAGGTTGGATTCACAGACATACCTACAAACCATGCAGCCATTTAAAATAATTCTGAGGAAGACTAACGGCGTGGGAATGTGTTTGGTATGTTAAATGAGGAAGTGTATATATAATTGCCCCTTGGCCATGATTTCAGCTGTGTAAAATGAATCTACAGATGGAGAAGACTTGAAGTTAAGTAGAAGAAGGAAAATAACTCTTGCGTTAAGATGATACATTTTAAAAACTCATTTTAATGTGTCATTTGTAAGTTTTGTTTTAGTTGTTTTGTATTTGTAATTTGTGTTTCGTTTGTCTGTCTGTCTGTTTTGCTCCCAGTATGTCTCCTGGGCAGTCAGGATTCCAGCATTCCATCGGGCCTCTGGCCCGTTTGGTTCCGAGTCATTAATAAAGCCATTCATTGGGGCACCTGGGTGGCTCAGTCATTAAGCAACTGCCTTCGGCTCAGGTCATGATCCCAGGGTCCTGGGATCGAGCCCCACATGGGGCTCCTTGCTCGGCAGGAAGCCTGCTTCTCCCTCTCCCACTCCCCCGCTTGTGTTCCCTCTCTTGCTGTCTCTCTCTGTCAAATAAATAAATAAAATCTTTAAAAAAAATTAAATAAATAAAAATAAAGCCATTCATTTCCTGCTTGCTGTGTCCCAGGCCCCGTGCTTGAGCAGGTATCTGTTGTGTCTGTGTGTCCATCCCTGACTGATCAGAAGCCTGAGCGCTCAGCACCCCCCGACCCCAGAGCCCCCCCCTCCCTCCGTGGCTAGACAAAAACCCTCGGTTGAGCGTCCCAGCTCTCGGTTTCAGCTCAGTTCATGATCTCAGGGTCATGAGATGGAGCCCTGCGTCCAGCTCCATGCAGAGTCTGCTTGAGGTTCTTTCCCCCTCTGTCCCTCCCCCAGCTCGCACTCACTCGCGCTCGCTCTCTCAAATAAATAAAATTTTTAAAAGAAGCCACTTGCTCTCAGAAATACCCCTAATGAATACTGCCGTTTTGTTCATGAGAGGAAAAAGAAAAGACAGTGCCAGGTGGTGACAACTGAAATAACTGGGTATAGGCGGAAAGGTCCATTTGCCCTGGCTTATAACTGTTTGGAGTCGGGGGCTTTTGGAAAATTGCCTGGATCCTTCTAAGTTTTCAGAGGGATCAAAGGCTTTGTTCCCTCTGAATGTGTTTTTAAGCAGTTAGGTAGAAACTTTTCCTTTCATGCATGCAGGTTGATGAGAAGGCAACCGGCTGCTATTAGATTGGGCATCGGTCAGCAACCTTTATCTGTTGGCATTCTTTATACATGTCCTGGGCATTTCTCAGGTTCTGTTCCTTCTGAAAGCATCTTCAAGACACAGGGACACTTAAACATTGTGTTCAAGATAGGACATATGGTATTTGCTTTAAAATGTTCCAACACACATCCAGTGTGTGGGAGAATATGAAATAAGGGTGATGGATATATGGGGTTTTAAAACTATTCCCTTTACCTTGTTAATCTGGAATTTTTCACAAGAAAAAAAATCTTAAATAACATTTAAAAGACTGACAGCAAATTACCGACTGGAAATGTGAAAAGCCCTACATGACAGAATGCCCTCTGACACCTTTGGGGACAGCCAACCCCAGCTGCCGTGCCCTCCCTGGACCCCTGCGTTCAGGGGAATAGGAGCTGCTAATGGTCAGCCAGGGGAAGCAGAGATGCCCAGAGGTGACAGCCCTCAGTGGACATTAGGCTTCCCTCAGCTCTGGGAGGTGTTTCAAGAACTGTAGACTTACCAGCCCCCCAGAGAAGTTACTTCATCCTCTGCTTTCCATGATGGTCTCTGATTGTTCGGTTAGAGATTAGGAAACTGTTGGTTCGTTCACTCATTCATTCATTCATCAAATATTGATTGAGCATTATTCTAGAAGCTTAAGAGGTAGCAGTGAGGTTTATGCTCAAGTTGAGGATACATTCCACTGTGGGGAGCCCGATGATTAACACATACACATGTAAATGAGTACAACCATTTCTGGTGGTGATTGAGTGAGGGCCATGAAGACCCTTACGTGGGACCATAGGAAGGTCGGGGGAGACACTGGAGCTACTTTAGGGTGGGTGGTTAGTGATGACCCCTCTGAGGAGGTACTCTTTGAGCTGAGTCACGAGTGACGAGAAAGAACCAGCCACCAGTATCTAGGGGAACGGCTTTCGTAGTAGAGGGGACACAGAGAAGGGAAGGCAGCCTTGACGTGGTGAAACAGAATGCGAGCATGCCGAAGGGGAGGCGTGGGCTCCATCTTTGGTAGCTTCCTTTTTTTCTTTACTCCTTATTCTCTTTAAGATGTATTTCCTCTCATAGATCAGTTCATCTTTCTGGGTTGCGTTTTCCACCTTTTGTCTTTGTGGGTCATCCCTGAACCCTGACAGATGTTCTCTATTGACTTTTGGTTGGGGAGCCCTATGTTCCTGAAAGGAGACCAGATGGGAAGATCTGTGTGGACTAGAGGTATAACTCACCTCTAGCAGTGTGGGCATTACTTTATAAATAAATTACAAGTCAGAAATCAGCCGTCAGTCGTTTGAAACTCACATTCTTAGCTCTCACTTTTCACAAGTTGAATCAGAGATGTTGTGAAAGGAACCTTAGACATTATATAGTAATGAGGTGTATTTGGGGGGTGCTGACCGTTCCCCAGATTGAGTAGAAAATAGAGATGGACACTCCCATACTGCTGGCTGGAGTACACATTGGTGTTGACTTTAAAAGTGTACATGCCTTGGGGCACCTGGGTGGCTCAGTTGGTTAAGCATCTGTCTTCGGCTCAGGTTATGATCTCAGGGTCCTGGGATCGGGCTCCTTGCTCAGCGGGAGCCTGCTTCTACCTCTCCCTCTGCCCCTCTCCCTTCTCGTGCTCACTCTCTTTCTCAAATAAATAAAATTTAAAAAAAAAATAAACAAAAAAACAAAAACAAACATGCCTTTTGACCAGGAAATTCCATCTCTAGGAGTTCATTCTAAGAAAGTATCAGGTATGTGTGCAAAGGTTTGTCTGTAAAAATCTTCCTCACTGTGTTAAATGGGAAATGATCTAAGTGTTGAACAAGAGAGAACTGGTTAAATGAATTGTGGCTCATCTCTGTGATAGAACACCACTATGGAGCCATTTAAAATGATACTGTGGAGGGGCGCCTGGCTGGCTCTAAATCTCAGGGTCGTGAGTTCAAACCCCATGTTAGGTGTGGAGCCTATTTAAAAAATAATAATAATGAAATAAAATGATACTGTAGAATAAGTTTAATGGTGTGGAAAGCTCTATGTCAGGAATGCTTTTGGCCACAGGTACTATTTTGGGGCACCTGGGTGGCCAACCCTTAATCTCAGCTCAGGTCTTGATTTCAGGGTCTCTGAGCATGGAGCCTACTTAAAAAAATTATTTGCAGTGGCTGAGTGAAGTAGAGATTTATTTTTCTAACATAACAACAAGTTGGAATGTAGGCAGCCGCTGGCGTTGGTTCAATGGTTAAACAACCTCAAGACTACATCTCTGTAGTATCTGTGAACTTTCTAATGCTTGACAGATACCTCATGGTCACAAGAGGGCTGCTGCAGCTTCAGGCATTGAGTCCACCTCCAGAGCAGAGAACTGACAGTTGCTCTCTCTACCTTTTACCAGGAAAGCAAAAACCTTCCTGCATTCTCCTGACTGACGTCTCTTTCATCTCATTAGCTCAAACCATGTCCCACGGACACTGCTTGTTGCAAGAGTTGTTAATAGAGTATTTAGCTTCTCAAAACTGTAGAGTATAGGCAGGGAGGTGAGGGTTGGAAATGAGTGTTGGGTCCCACAACCCACAATGTCTGACACAATATTGGGTGACAAATAGAGTTGGCAGAACAACATTTACAACACAGTCTCATTAGAGTATATAAAATAGAATGGATAACTTAGGAATTTTTAAAAACTACAAAGAAATACTCCGATTTTATTTCTGAGTGATTCATTTTCTTGTTTTACATTTTCGGGTTTTCTACAATAGAGAATTCAAGTAACTCTCTCTTTAAGTATCATTCCCCTTAAAAGCTCTGAAACTCTGGCTGATATGATTAGGTGTAAAGTGAAACTCAGGTAAGTGCTGAGGAGCTGGTCCCAAGTCTCATACCCAGTTAGAGGCAGAGCGGGGCCAGGCCTCACATGTGGCCTATACAGGGATTTGCACTAAAAAAAAGAAAGAAAAAAAAAATTATTGCTTTAGTTCTGGACCCTCTTCCAAATGAGCATGGACTTTTAAAACCACCTAACCAGGAAGCCTGGGTGACTCAGTCTTTTGAGCATCTGACTCTTGGTTTTGTTTCAGGTCGTGATCTCAGGGTCGTGAGATGGAGCCCTGCCTCAGACTCCCGCTAAGCGGGGTGATTTTCTCTCCCTCTCCCTCTGCTCCTCCACCCCCCCCCCGGTTGAGTGTGTGTGCACGCACCCCCCCCCAACTAATCTTAATAAAAAAAATAAAACCTCTTAACCAACCACATCCTAGCTTCCTCTTCTTCCCTCTGTATTATGCTTGGTCATCCCTGGCAGGTAATTGGCTTCCCACATTCAGGCTGCTGATGCTGGAGGTTGTAGATATTCATGGCATCAGTCAGTCAGTCACTTGGCAATCAGTACTGAACAAATATTTATTGTCAGACACTCTTAGGCACCAGGAATATAATGGTGACCAAGACATAGTCCTTGACTTGAAGAAGTTTACGTAGGCCAGGGAGGTAGGCAAGCAAATAAGTCGTTACAACACAGAGGGATCCCTGCTTTGATGAAGGTAGGCTTGGGAACAGGGGCAGGGCCACTAACCTGGCCTTGTGGGGAGAGTGTGTTCTGAGGAAGGTTTCCATAAGGAAGTCCCTCCAAGCAGAGGTCTGAAAAGGAAATGGGTACTAAGAAGAGATATGCAGAAGGATAAGGGGGACGCTTTCCAGGCAAAGGAAAATAGTTATAGCCTTTCCTAAAGCATGTCTGAGGGCTGTGGGATGTTAATATTTTTCCTGGAAAAGAAGTATTATGGGGTGCCTGGATGGCTCAGTCGGTTAAGCATCTGACTTGGTTTCAGCTCAGGTTATGATCTTGGGGTCACTGGATCAAGTCCGTGTGCTTGTGCTTAAGAGTCTCTCCTTCTCCCTCTGCCCCCCCCCCAACTCTCTCTCTTAAAAAAAAAAAGTATTATGCTTAAATAAAGTTAAGCTTTTAATAAGGTTTTTGTATATCCCAAACTGTCTTCAGCTCTTTTTTTTTTTAAGATTTTATTTATTTATTTGACAGAGAGAGAGAGTGAGAGCGGGAACACAAGCAGGGGGAGTGGGAGAGGGAGAAGCAGGCCTCCCGCCGAGCAGGGAGCCCGATGTGGGACTCAATCCCAGGACCCCGGGATCATGACCTGAGCCGAAGGCAGACGCTTAACGACTGAGCCACCCAGGCGCCCCCAGCTCTTTTTTTCACATACCATGTTACCAGACTGCTTTTCTCTAGAGCTCTTGGGGTTTCTTTTTTTAATTTTTTATTGTTATGTTAATCACCATACATAACATCATTAGTTTTTGATGTAGTGTTCCATGATTCATTGTTTGTGCATAACACCCAGTGCTCCATGCAGAAGTGCCCTCTTTAACATCCATCACCAGGTTAACCCATCCCCCTACCCCCCTCCCCTCTAGAACCCTCAGTTTATTTTTCAGAGTCCATAGTCTCTCATGGTTTGTCCCCCGCTCTGATTTCCCCCCCTTCATTCTTCCCCTCCTGCTATCTTTTTTTTTTTCCTTAACATATATTGCATTATTTGTTTCAGAGGTACAGATCTCTGATTCAACAGTCTTGCATACTTCAAGCGCTCACCATAGCACGTACCCTCCCCAATGTCCATCACCAGCCACCCCATCCCTCCCACCCCACCCCCCACTCCAGCAACCCTCAGTTTGTTTCCTGAGATTAAGAATTCCTCATATCAGTGAGGTCATATGATACATGTCTTTCTCTGATTGACTTATTTCGCTCAGCATAACACCCTCCAGTTCCATCCACATCGTTGCAAATAGCAAGATCTCATTCCTTTTGATGGCTGCATAATATTCCATTGTATATATATACCACATCTTCTTTATCCATTCATCTGTTGATGGACATCTTGGCTCTTTCCAGAGTTTGGCTATTGTGGACATTGCTGCTATAAACATCAGGGTGCACATACCCCTTCGGATCCCTACATTTGTATCTTTGGGGTAAATACCCAATAGTGCAATTGCTGGATCGTATGGTGAGCTCTTGGGGTTTCTAATGTTTAGTCAGTCTACTGAGTGTCTTTGAATTGTGTGATGGAGGTGAATTCATTTTTTCCCTAATTTTTATTTTTATTTATTTATTTATTTTAAAGATTTTATTTTATTTATTTGACAGAGAGAGAGAGAGACAGCTAGAGAGAGAACACAAGCAGGCGGAGTGGGAGAGGGAGAAGCAGGCTCCTGGCCTAGCAGGGAGCCCGGTGCAGGGCTCGATCCCAGGACCCTGGGATCATGACCTGAGCCGAAGGCAGACGCTTAACGACTGAGCCACCCAGGCGCCCCTTTCCTAATTTTTAATTTAAATATATCACCAGCCCTTTTTTTGGTCACTGTTACTTTTTATCACATTTTGGAGCAGATTTTAAGTTAGTTACGGGAAGGGTCATTCTGAGGACATTTTCTGGAAACGGACTCTCAGTGTTGCCCTAAGTTCATTGTAAAAGGAATCATGTGAAGAAATGAGACACAAAGGGTAAGAAGATAAATTGGTTTTATAAATTTAGTAAATACAGATTTGAAAGAATTTTTAGTGATCCTGGGGATTTTATTTTTTCCCTGCAAGGGCTGCAGGGTATACTTTGTCAGTGGAGAGTCGTTTAAACGCAACATAAGCATACACCTAGGTTTCAAATGGATTGCTAAGAGAATCCAGAAAAGTAAGAGATGGCACGTCTCTTTCAGTTTGTCCCACCTGGGCAACCAGCCCCCTCGCTCTCTGAACATGTTTGGTTGAGCAATTAATAGAGCCCCAAAGAAGAGAAGCCGGCATGCCAGGAAGTGTCTGTATCTTGCTCTCCTTGGATTTGCCAGAGTTCCAGGCTTTTCTCTTCCCTGAGGCATTCACACTCTTTCCAGTGCCCATTGCCATATGCAGAGTAACCTTTAAACCTCCCTGGGCTGGGGGTGGGGGTGGGGGTTCTTTGTTGCCTTTGTCCTGGAGTTCTTCATGGTTTAAACTGGTTTTCCTCCCTTTCCTTCCTTCCAAAGGAGCTTTCTACCAGTAGAACAAGCAGGATATTTGGAATTAGTCTGGGTTTGAATCCTGGTTTATCACTTAGGAAGTTTTACTTCACCTCTCCCAGCCTCAATTTGATCATCTGTACAATGGGAGATTATCTATCTCCTAAGAGTTTGAATTTGAAATATTATAACATGTGCAAAGCAGTGTATACTCCTGATGCATCATAGGTGCTCAGGAGCTGCCTAAGGCTTCATTAGCTCCCCTTTGCTTTTTTTTTTTTTTTTTTTTTTATTTTTATTTATTTTTTTTTTTTTTAAAGATTTTATTTATTTATTTGAGAGAGAGAGAATGAGAGACAGAGAGCATGAGAGGGAGGAGGGTCAGAGGGAGAAGCAGACTCCCTGCCGAGCAGGGAGCCCGATGCGGGACTCGATCCCGGGACTCCAGGATCATGACCTGAGCCGAAGGCAGTCGCTTAACCAACTGAGCCACCCAGGCGCCCGCTCCCCTTTGCTTTATGAAATAAAGTCCAAGCCCCTTAGATCGAAACCCAGGTCCTGGGCCCTTTGTGACGGGCCCTCTCCCCTTGTCCTCCATGCCAGCCCCATCACTCCCTGTCCTTACTGCAGACTCCGGCCACATCACCAGGTTGCTTCTCACCTCTGTGCTTTACTGACCCTTTGCTCATCTAACGTTCCATTCAGTGTTTAAGACTCAGCTCAGCAAAAGAACCCAGAACAAAAGCCAACATAGAGATGATTGTGTTTTTATGAAGTCCAAGAACACACAAAACTAATCTGTGTTAAAAAAATCAGAAACTGGGGAAGGGGGAAGTGTTGACTAGAAAGAGGCATGAGGGAACATTCTTGACGTGGAGTGGAGCAGAGCAGAGTGTTGGGGTTTGGAGCTGAAAGAAAGAATTCTTGAGACTTCTTTGGTGTAAAAAGGTGGTTTTATTAAATAAAGCACAGGGACAGGACCCGTGGGCAGAAGGAACTGCACTGGGGTTGTGAGGAGTGACTGATTATAAGAGTTTCTGTCCTATGGAGGGGACGGTGATGTTAGGGCTCCAGGAAATGGAGTCTCTAGGTTCTTGGAGAGTGCTTTTTTCTTGTAAATTATGAAGAGCCTTGCAAACTGATGGAGACTCCTGTCCTGCATGCCTGTGATCTCTATCAGTTAACCACTTGTTTTTTCGTTCCCTTTGTTTGAGGGCAGCCAGGAGCACCTGAGGAATGTCACATATATCCCACCTGGGGAGGGGATGTGGGGAGAGGGGGTTGCGGGTTGTCAGCTTGTGCTTTGCCCTCAGCTTGCCTTCTGCTCCCTCATCATTCTGGAACCATAGAAATGTTCTAAGACTTATTTTTGATAGTGACTATACAAATTTATGTAATTGTCAAAACTTCCCAAACTGAATACTTAACTAAATCTGTGCATTTTGTTGTATGTTAATAATACCTTTAAAAAAGGGGTTGCTTGGGTGGCTCAGTTGTTAAGCATCTGCCTTTAGCTCAGGTCATGATCCCAGGGTCCTGGGATCGAGCCCCACATGCCTGCTTCTTCCTCTCCCACTTCCCCTGCTTGTGTTCCTTCTCTCGCTGTGTCTTTCTCTGTCAAATAAATAAATAAATAAATAAATAAATAAATAAAATAAATAAATAAATAAATAAAATAATACCTTAAAAAAACAAACAAACATGGGCATTGTGCTCTCCAGATAGCTTTCCCTGGCCTGCTCTGGCTGGATTTAAGCCTCTCTGTAGGGTCCCTAACTCCCTGCACACATCTCTGCCATTGCACTCAGCACATAAATATCTCCTCTTTATGCGTTTTGTGCTTCATTAGTCTGTAATCTCCTGGAAGGGCCCAAACTCTTGCTGTCTGTGTAACCTTGGGAAAAGTGCTTCATCTTAACCTGACTGGGCCTTAGTTTGCTCATCTTTAAATGGTGCTGCTGGCTTTTCAGGGTGTCCTGTTGGCAACAACCAGAGAAGGCCGTGAGCTGGCCATTCACCACTAGCCTCCAAGTCGCTGCACGTTGCCAGTCCATCGGTCCTCAAATACAGAAGGGGGAAAAAAGGATTGTTCCTGTTTATTATTTTTGTACATCCAACATTTGGAATAGTTTCTGGCCACAAATGTTTGGTGCCTTGATTAATATATATTAGCTCCCTGTCTTCCTTCTGGTCCAATTTCTCGTCTCTTCCCTTGGAGAGGGGATAGAAGGCAGGCAGATCCTAATGGGCTCAAAGCAGCGTTTGGGAAGTAAGACAATCGGTACTCAAGCAATATGGGATTTTAAACTTTTAAAATATTAATAAGGTGGAAGAAACCTGCCCACATCCTCTAAATTTATTGAAGCCTGAGGAATTCTCATAAACAACAACAGTGATATTGTTACTATTGTTACTATAACATCTGTTGAGGGCCTTAGAGTATTTTTCCCAGCATGGTGCCGGGCTCATTTGTAAGCACTCAGGGAATGGTTGCTGCGATTACAGCTCTCTTTTAATCTCTGTACTGTCTCTGATAAAGTTATGAGCCCTGTTCACAGATGAGGAAACTGAGCCTCACATAAAGGGACGGGCCCTAGAGCACTGGGTACTGAGTGCTGGAGGCAGGTTGCGAATCGAGGTTGTCCTCCACCTCCAGGATCCTTCTGCTTCTTTAGTCTCTTTGGTTCCTCCTCATATCTTTCCCCTCGCCGAGTCTGTTCACTTACGGAGTCTCAAGGTGAGACAGGATTTCTGTTTTTGAACCAGCCAAGGGGAGATTAATCTTAAATTCTGAGACATAATCTTAGGGCTTCTGCACAGCTGAGCCTCACGGAGTCAAACTAATTAGCCTGTCCTACAGGCACATTTAGAGGTAAAGGAAAAGTGCGAGCATGTTTCAACAAGCATTGTTTTTTGTTTTTTTTTTTAAGATTTTATTTATTTATTTGAGAGAGAGAGTGTTCCTACGTGAGTGGGGGAAGGGACAGAAGGAGGGAGAGGGAGACAGGGAGAGAGAAGCTCAAGCAGACTCCCTGGTGAGCGTGGAGCCCAATGCAGGGCTCCAACTCACGACCCTGAGACCCTGAGACCCTGAGATCGTGACCCTGAGATACGTACGACCCAAGTGAAACCAGAGTCTGAGGCTTAACCAACGGAGCCACCTAGGTGTGCCTAAACAAGTATTTAACATCTCCACCTTCTAACATTAGATCCTATATGTATGCTTACACACACACACCCCTGATAAAGTATTTTAGTAGGTATTGATGGGAACAAAATACATGCGACTCACTTGCTTCAGATTCACTGAGAGCTTTTCACATTGATTTAGAAGATAATGCACAGTTTGAAACATTTCTAATTCCAGCAAACAGCCGGCCCTGAAGAAACCCTAGTTTCTTGGCAGTTTGCAAATCGGTTATTAGTGTTGAACAGTCTTATGCAGAAAACAAAAGTCGAGCAAACCTTTTGGTCTGATTGAGGAAAGCAAGACCTTTCTCCCGATATTCTGGAGCAGGGGAGCTGGCCCAGGAGCCAGATCCTCAGGCAGGAGGAGGATTAATCATTTAGCACTTTCTGCTGTGACTACTCTGTGGCCAGCTCCAGTGGACTCCAAGCAAGTATGCAGATTAATAATTCATGCTGGCCATGGCTTTGACCTCTCCAAGCTGCCTCCTGAAGAGCAGGGAGCACCCAACCAGAGAAGGATACACCCTGGCCTAAGGTTAAACCTTTGTTTGTCTCATTCTAGGGCATTGGTTATTTCCTGCTCTGCTTGCAAATCCGTAGTGAGGTGCCCAAACCATCTGTCCTCAGGTGCAGAAGGCCAGCTCGTGTGGGCTGTGCGGTAAGGTCATGGTCCTCCCACAATCCAGATTCTGAAGTAGCCTCCACACAGTGGACAGGCTCAGCTGAGGTTGACACCTCCTGTAACATGGGACACTGGTGATCCCTAGGAGCCTGGGCTTGGACGGATCATTTCACCATCTTGGGCCTCAGCTTCTCAGCCTCCAAAACCAGACCCGTTGTCCTTGCCCTGCCCACTTTATGGGCAGGAAGTGAGAGCTCCGGGTAAATGTTGACAGTTGAAAGCACATTTAAATGGAAGTTGTTTTCAAAAGGTCAAATACCATATCATTCCACTTACTGAAGTACCTTGGTTTATAAAATTCATGGAGATGGAAGGCAGCATGGAGGTTGCCAGGGGCGGGGGGGAGGCGGGAATGGGAGTTAGTGTTTGGTGGGTCCAGAGTTTCAGTTTGAGAAGATGAAGAAGTTCTGGAGAAGGGTGGTGATGCCTGCATAACATTAGGAATACACTTAACATCACTGAACTGTAGACTTCAAGGTAGTCCAAATGGTAAATTTTATGTTTATTTCACCAGATTTTCATTTTATTTATTTATTAAAATATTTTATTTGTTTATTAGAGCAAAAGCAGGGTAGGGGGAGGAAGGGCAGAGGGAGAGGGAGAAGCAGACTCCCCAATGAGCAGGGAGCCCGACACCAGGCTCGGTCCCAGGACCCTGGGATCATAAGCTGAAGGCAGCCGCTTACCTGGCTGTGCCACCCAGGCGTCCCTCACATTTTTAGAAAACAAGTTGTTTTGATGTTCCTACATCTGAGAGTCTTCACAAGCCAACCTTATCAGGTCTCCCTTGTCAGTCTTACACAGACCCCCCCGCCCCCCCAATGTGCTGGTTGAGTAGAGGTAACTTGAGATCACCGAGTGCACGGAGCCCTCACTCATGCCAGGCTCTGTGCCAGGCGCAGGATATACAAAGACCAACGGGTGGGTGCACCCAGTCTGGCGAGGGTGCATATGCCCAAGCAGAGCCTGCCAGCATTGCCATACCCAGTGGCAGCAGCCGCGATGGGCTGGTCAGGTGCTCTTGTAACCCAACTCAAGGGGTTCCCGCTTGGGGTGCATGAAATTGAACACAACCCAAAGAACCGTTGAAAGCCAAGAACTTTTCATTACTTGTTACAGGTAAGGAGACAGGAAGATAGCTCTCAAAGCACTGTCTCTCCATGGGGTTAGTACAGGAAGCTTCCATTCAGTGTGTTAGGGGGCGGGGCCAGGGAGCTTGCCTAGGCAGTTCATGTCGCCTAGGCAGTTCATGTCAACACGCTAGTGCGTACATCCTGTGCTCAAAAAGGGGGAAAGACTCCACCCACAGGAGGAGATCGTAGTAGTATAATGAATGAAAGGTCACTCAGGACAACTCCGGAGGTGGGGCTTCTGCAGGTCCTCAGCCCCAGTCCGGCTCAAACTGGCTCACATGGGGGATTGTCAGTGTGAAACACCTAGCTGGCCCTCTCCTTTCATTTTTTTTAAAGATTTATTTATTTTAGAGAGCACGTGTATGTTGGGGCAGGGGGGCGAGGGTCAGAAGGAGAGGGAGAAACTTAAGTAGACTCCATGCTGAGCTGACCTGGGGCTTGGGGTTCGATCTCACCACCCTGAGGTCACGACCTGAGCTGAAACCAAGAGTCAGGCGCTTAACTGACTGCGCCGCCCGGGTGCCCCTGCACCTCTCCCTTTCTGGCACTGTTAGTTCTAGAAAACAAAATACATCCTTTCTCTGCTTTTGTCCCTTCTGCTGATAGCTTTCAGCCCTGTGATCTGAGTAGCTCCCCATGTATCCTCACTGGCACTGGGGAGGGTGGGAAGGTTTCCCAGGGTCCCGGACGGTGTGCTAGTGCCGGAATTGACCAGACCAGAGACTGGCGGCAGCCACGTTTGCCTTACAGCTCCACTGACTTGCATGCTTGCCGCATTTGCTGACGCTCGTCCTTCAGCTAGAGTGCACTCTTTCCCTTCTTTCCCCCTAAAAGCCTGATTCTTAAAGTGCCAGCCCAAATGCCACCTCCCTTCTGGAAGCGTTCCTTCAACCCAGCCAAAATTAATCTCTCCTCCGCCCGAACTCCCACAGCCCCCTCCTTATATCTCCATTTAGCACATATTTCATTTCTGTCAGGTAATACAGCCGTTTATATTCCTGTCTCTCTTGTTGGGTATATATTGGGATTTTTATAGTTCCAAGTAAGAGAAACCAACCAGAGCCAGCCTTAGCATGAAAGTCATTTATCAGAATACTGACGTCTTCCCAGACCAGGGTGGTTCCTGCCCTATTCCTGCTTCCTCTTCTCGGCCTGCTTCCCAGTCCATGTGGCAGATGGCACTTCAAGCTCCCGGGGATGGTTTCTATGCTGCTTGGGTCTCTTGACCAGTTAACTGCGGCTGGGGGAGCAGGATCACATGCACCACTTGGGGTGTGCCACAGCCCATGTGTGCTGGGGGAGGGGAGCCCTTGGGGGGTGAGTCAAACCCCTCAGTCCTTCCAGCTTCCTCCCTGGGCTTCCCACCCTGTTCTCTGTCCCACCTCCTCCGTGGGTTTCTTCCTGCTTCTCTGGCCATTTCTTTATTTTCTTCTTTGTACATGCTGTTTCTTTCATCCGTTTCTGATATTACTAGTGTTCTCTGTGATTCCACTTACGCATCTTCCCATCTTGTTCATTTTCTTTAGATGATCTCAGTAAGTCCTGTGACTTTGTTTGTTATCTGTTTGTACTCATAGTGACTGCTCAGACCTGAGTGCCTGACCCCTATATTCTTGTGTCCAGTGGTCATCTCCACGACATGTCCCACAGCACACAAAAAAGCCCGCATGTACCATCTGCCTGGCACCTCTCGGTGACACCCCCCTTCTCCTGACCACCTGCATTCTCTGTCTCCGTGCTTGCTATGACCAACCACCTCCTTGTCAAATCCGGGAGTCGCCTCAACATCTTCCGGTTCTGTTCTGCATAAATCCAGTCTGGCACCAGACCCTTTCCATTTTGCCTCCTCAGTACCTCTCAGATCTGTCCATTGTCATGGCCTTAATTCAGGCCTGCATAATTTCTTGTTATCTTGTCACTGGTTTCCTTATGCTACCTTGCAGCTTGCTTCCCCATAGCACAGCCCAAGTAATCTTTAAAAAAATTTTTTTAAAGATTTATTTATTTGAGAGAGCGAGAGAGAGAGCACACAAGCGTGGGGAGGGGGGAGGGCAGTGGGGAGAGGGAGAGGCAGACTCCTTTCTTTTTTTTTTTTTTTTTTTAAAGATTTTATTTATTTATTTGAGAGAGAATGAGAGACAGAGATCATGAGAGGGAGGAAGGTCAGAGGGAGAAGCAGACTCCCTGCCGAGCAGGGAGCCCGATGCGGGACTCGATCCCAGGACTCCAGGATCATGACCTGAGCCGAAGGCAGTCGCCCAACCAACTGAGCCACCCAGGCGCCCGGCAGACTCCTTTCTGAGCAGGGAGCCTAACATGGGGCTCGATCCCAGGACCCCAAGATCATGACCTGAGCCGAAACCAAGTGTTGGGTGCTCAACTGACTGTGCCACCCAGGCGTCCCTATAGACTACTCTTCAATCACAAAAGGGGAAAGGTATCTCTGTGGTGTCTATTTAAAAAGCTGCCACTGAGTACAAGAATTAAATAATAACACTGTATCAGATATACCAGGCCCCTAGAAACCTACTTCTACCCCAAACCAAAAAAGACCTGAAGGTTCTGACGAGGTAGTTGGACATGCCCTAAGGTAAACCACATTAAATCTGTATTCCATATGAAATTTCTTGCATCTAAGGTGGAGGTTGGAGCTTATCTGTCTGATAGTTGGCAGAGCACCAACCCTGAATGACTAACTTTGCCTATATCTTGTAGGCTTTGCGTTGGTGGCTGAAACGGAACTTGGTCTGGGGCAGGGAAAGGACATGTTGGTGACAAAGAAGATGGGAAACATATGTTGAGTAAACAACCAGCAGCCTCTGCCATAGTCCTCATTTATTGTCTCAGGATGATCAATATTTTATGCTGCTCCACACCAGACTGCTTATTTCCTACTATCTGTCCTGAGATGCTAATTACAGAGAATTCTCCATCTTCATGGCCACAGTCTCCCAAGGTTCAAACTTTCATGTACAATCTCCTGTCTTGGACTATTCTATTAGGAATATTTGGTTGCAGATAACAGAAAAATTAAAGGACAGTGATTTAAGCAAATAGGAGTGTACTTTTTTTTTTCCCCACATAGTATGAAATGTAGGGGTAGGCAGCTTTCATCCTCATGGTGACAATGTGGTGGCTGCAGCTCCAGCCATCAGGTCTACATTCAAGGGGAGATGAAAGGTGGGAAAGAGATCCCTTTCGCCCATTTGGTCTCCTTTTATTAGGAATCAGAAACAGACTTTTCCTTAGGTTTTATTCACCAGAACCACAATACATGGCCCCCTAGACTTCAAGGGAGGCTGGGAAAGAATACATTTACCAGGGTATGTTAAAGTACTGAACAGAAATGCGGTTATGTTAACAAGAGAAAAAGGAGTGAGGATTAGTGTATTCACACCTAACAGGGTCTGGCATATATGGCATGAAATGTTTTTCTGTTACCATAGTTAACATATCATACTTACTATTGTTGAAATCCCTTTAGCGTTGTTCTTTCATCTCTTGAAATTCAAATGTGTTCTAATATGTTTGCAAAGTACTTTCTGCAGAATGCAGTTTTACATTGGAGAATCTTGGCTTTAAATGGGCAAAAAATAGGGTTAGGACCAGGGCCAGGGTTAGGTTTAAAAAAAAAATGGGCAAAGGGTATTGGTTGGACCAAGTGTTTTCTGGAAACCACACTCCCAAATTCTATTAGTTTTTCTACTATCAAGCTATTTAATCAGAGATTCATAATATGTATGCAAATGTTGTTAATCTTCTGTTGATAATAACAGTGAGTCTGGATGCTCCATACTTGACCTAGGAGCATCAGAATGACTCAGTGTGTGCATGGAGACTTCATTCATATCTTCACTGCCTATATCAGTAATTCTTCATAATCATTTGGTTTTGGTATATAAATTTGTTGGAATTAAACTTGAACAGCTCATAAATAATATAATTAATTTTTGTTACACTTCAGTTCCAATTGCTAATTGATTTAAACCTACTGTTGTGTATTCTCTCTGTTCTTCATTTATTTCCTGGGTCACGACACTTACACTGTTGTTATTTTACTTCTCACATGACTGTACGACCTGGTTGGACAGTGTCGGGGAGGAAGAATTCTTGTCCTCTTCAAGGGCCTTCTAGCTGGACTAAGAATCAAATTGATGCCAGATTAACAGGAGAAAATAAAATGTAATAGTGTACGTACGGGGCATCTACACCAACATGGGAATTCCAAAGACAGGCAAAATGAGGTGTATGTGTCATCCTGAACTAAGGACAGGGGGGTTTATGGGTCTGGGACTTCAGAGGACAGGAATGCACTTCACGGGGCAATATGAAGAGCAGATGTTTGGTTATTAGATGTTTGCCCTGCCATACAGATGGGTCACTCAGATGAAATTTATCTCTACTAATGACCCTTATTCTGGGAAAGACCCTAATTTAGATTCTTCTATGTAGTTAAGAGAGGGGCAAAAGTTTTTTTGAGCCCATAGGGTTTCAGTTGCCTTCCGCTCAGAATAATCTTCATGCCAAAGTGGCCCTACTTGGGGCAACCTGCCCTTGGCCCTTGCAACAGAAACCATATCTATCTTGTTTATCAGCTGCTTGGCAGAGTGCTTGGCCCATAGTAGGTACCCAGTAAACATTGGTTAAATAATTTAATTACCAAATGACTCCCGACAATAATCGGTTACATATCAGGAACAGAGGTAGTCCCAGCTGACCTGCTAGTTCCTGTGTGCCAACCAATGTTTTATTGTTTTAATTTTTAATTTTTTTGAGAGAGAGAGCACATATGGATGGGGGGAGGGGCAAAGGGAGATGGAGAGAAAGGATCCTGGTAATGAGATGGAGCCCTGCATTGGGCTTTGCACAGGGAGGGGACCCTGAGATCATGACCTGAGCTGAAATCAAGAGTCAGTCGGACACTTAACTGACTGAGCCACCCAGGTGCCCCCAGTGTTTTATTTTAAAAGAAAAAGTAGAAGGGGCGTCTGGGTGGCTCAGTCAGTTGAGCGGCTGACTCTTGATTTCAGCTCAGGTCATGATCTCAGTGTCCTGGGATGGAGCCCTGCATCATTGAGCTCCGTGCTCAGCTCAGCGGGAAGGATTGTTTTGATCCTCTGTGTATTATATATAATATGCATCAATGTAGTACCTATAGAATATACGTTACATCATGTATAATTGTATATAAACTTGGAACAGTGCCTGGCAAATGAATATTAATGAAATGTCAGCTGTTATAGTCCCTTCGCGCAATTCTAAAAATCCCAAAGCTCTTAACAACCAAAATTTCTTCTTAACTTTGGCAGAAAATTCTGTCCTGATCAGAACTAAGTAGCTTGCAGAGCCTGACCTGAAGGGATGTGAGGACATTTTGAGGTTTTTGTTTAGCCACTTGGCGTGACTATTCACACGTTTTGCTACAGAAATAGTGTGGCAGATTATGGGGCGTTACCCCAGTTCCAGTGGCAATATTACATAATATACACTGTCAGATGAAAAGTTCTGAATTCTGAAATGCATCTGGGCCCAAGGTTTTTTTGTTTTTGTTTTTTTAAAGATTTTATTTATTTATTCATGAGAGGCAGAGAGAGAAGCAGGCTCCCAAGGAGCAGGGAGCCCGATGCGGGACTCGATCCCAGGACCCTGGGATCATAACCTGAGCCGAAGGCAGACGCTCAACCATCTGAGCCACCCAGGCGCCCTGGGCCCAAGGTTTTAAGTGAGGGGTCGTGGCCCCGTATTAATGTTTACCAGCCTGTGCCTGGATGAGTGGATCACAATCTCTGCCCGAAGGAACTTCAGAGCACTGAGTGGACTAATGTCAGCCACTTGTCAGGGGCTAGGTCGGAGGCAGCCTGGGGTCCAGGGAGCGCTCAGGACAACCCTGAACTCTGTAGGGTGGGGAAGGCTGTGGGGGAAGGAAGGCCTCTCAGAGGGGACGCCTGAGGCGAGACCGAAAGAACCCAGCACCTCCTCTCGTCAAGCGTGTTGCAAGGGACTGAGGACCCGGTGGTGAGTTAAGCCAGCCTTGTCACTGCCCAGAGGCCCCCTGTGTGTTGGAGAAGCAGCAACCCCCACTCAATAAATTGATTGCTGGTGGGATGAGGGGTGTTGTGAGAGTCCGTAAGGAGGAGCCAGCCTTGTCTCTGGGGTCAGAGGAGGCCTCCCTGCCCCCTCTACGTGGAGACAGACCCGGAGAAGGAATGAGGAGAAGGAAGCCCGGTGAAGAGGCTGCCAATACACGGCGAGTGGCAGGAGGCTTGAGGAGGCCTGTCCCTTTCAAAACACAGAGAGAAGCCAGTGTGGCTGGAGGAGAGAGCTGGCAAACAGGTGGTGAGGGAGAAGAGGTGGGCTGTGGGCAAGGCCAGATTCCCCGAGGTGGCTCAGTGTAAACGGTCTGGTTTATGGTTGTTGCTCCAGTATTATTCTTAATAGCACTGTCTCTCACTCTCAGAACATCCCTGTTTTGACCACTAAAGTATATAGTCTACCCTACCTGAAGGCCAACTGAGGGAACTGAGAACTTATCCTTAGGGGAGTGGGAATCCACTGAAAGATTTTAAACAGTACACATTTAAAAAAGCTATTTGGGGTGATTTGGCCCACTTGGCTCTGCACAATAAAAAGATGTTCTGTTGGGGCGCCCGGCTGGCTCAGTCAGTGGAAGAGGCAACTCTTAATCTTGGGGTTGTGAGTTCGGGCCCCACGTTGGGTGTAGAGCTTACTAAAAAAAAAAAAGTTTCGTCTTACTCTGCTGATGATTCTGTTGATCCCAAGGGTTACAGGAATAGGTATCAGAGCTGGGAAAATAAACTAGAGTGCCGGTCAGCAGACTGACTTCTGCTGCCGTAGAATTCTGCTGCAGCGGAATTATTGGCTGGCCTCAGGGAGTACATGTGCATAGAAATAGTGCCAGGATCTGATGCCCCTGTGAAATGTAAATGTTCTCTTTCCTTAGTCGAACTCTCAGGACTTCCTGTGTCGTCCAGACCACCCTCAGAAACAATTATAGGTCTGTCTTTGAAAATTCAGGAAGGGTGGTGGCCTTTGCTTTGCTTTCTCCCTGAGTCTGGGCCATGTGTGTTTTTGCCCGCATGTGGGCCCATCCAGGCGCCTAGCCTTTCCCGATTTGATTTTCTCTGTTGGTCAGAGTTAGCAGTTGGCCCAGTGCTTCAGCCAAGAAAAGACAGGAGAATTCAGGAAAGTCCAAGATTCACGTTTTACATTTTGTGTAGGATGCTCTCAGTGCCTCAGAGAGACACAGATTCACCCCCTTGGGAGTTCCTTTACTCTTAGTTCTTATTTCTGTCACATTTTGAGCTCTCCTGTCTGCTGCTGGGTAGGTGAAAAGATAAAAGCTACACGACAGCTGGTAATCCCCTTCAGGCACCACAGTGGGATGGAGTTTAAGGAGGTTTAGCCATAAGCAGCAGACCAGCCCTCCATGATAAGAAGGTACTGGGAGCGTTCAGAGCTGCTGAGAAGGCTTCCGTGTGGGCTCGTGTCCTCAGCCCGATGGAGGTGGATGGTGGGGGCAGGTGTAGATGGGAATCGGTTAACAGCGCTCCCCTGGGGCAAGCTGCCGGGGAACCCACAGCCTTGGCTCTTCCCTAGGTGAGGTCACCTCCGTCTGGTAAACCAAGAAATGGCACCCAGAGAGAGTGGGTGACTCATCTCTAGGGGGCAGATGCACAGAAACACATATTTACACAACACGCACATGCACACACACAGTATTAGAATATTGAAATGTATTACTTTACCCTCAAGTCAGATACTTTCAGACTTTGCCCAAAGACAAGCTAAGTTACAATTTGAAAGCCTAAAAAAGGCTTTTTGTCATTTTATCAACCCATCTCCCCCAGTGCATATTCCATCTAGGGCAAACTCCACAAGTAGTCAGACTGTGAGAGCACCGTCATCTTAGAATGTCTCTCCTACAGCCCCTCAGGGGATGCTCACTTACTGGATAGTAAGGTTTTCACCTTGGGATCCCTGGCCATGCACCAGGAGTCCGAGAGCCCCACGGATGTGGGGTGTGGATGCACGTGTGTGTTTCTGTGGGGAAAGGATCCATAGCTTTCAGGAGATCATCACACACATGGACATCCACAGCTGGCTCATAATTTGACACCTTTGACGTGGTATTTTTAAATACTCGTGTAGCAAATACTTGAGGGGATGACATGAGGGGTGCCTGGCTGGCTCAGTCTGTAGAGCATAAGACTCTGGATCTCAGGGTTGTGAGTTCAAGCCCCACGCTAGATGTAGAGATTATTTAAAATAAATAAATAAAATGTTTTAAAGGGTTGACATGAGAAGATGACCCTCAGTTGTTCCACGAAACTCAACTCTGATCCCCACTGGCACTGCCTGGTTGGTATAACAAAAGCCCTGCAGATAGCCACATCTGTCATTACCCCCACTCCCCATTTCCTTCTCTAGTATTGAAATGCTTCTTCATCAGACGAGAAGTCATTCCTGCGAAAGAGAGGTATTTGTATTAATGAAGGCTGAGGTAGTGGGGCAGAGCTTGAGGGAACGGGCTTCTAGAGCTGGAGTTGTTGACCAAAGCCGTATTCTTCAGGGACATCTCCAGATGGTGTTATTTCTAAAAGCATCTTGTAAATGCTTTCAGCATTCCCAGCAGAGGAATAGTGTTGCACTTTATTCGCCAAGAGGGAGCAAACTTGGCATTCTAGGATAGGACTCAAGCTGTTTGTGAGGCGGCCATGCACACCTGCACTGTGGCAAACCCAAGCCAGGGCCGCGTGTGGGACTCTGCTCCCCGCTATGCCTGATGGGCCATGGGCTTTTGAACCCAGGCTGGCTTGAATTGGACATTTCATGCAGTGTTACTCTCGGGATCTGGCTCCATTTCCTTTTTCTCCTTGCTTTTTACAGATGAGGTGTTGGCACTCTCCCTACCTTTTCTCTCTGATTTTGGTCTGTTCGTGTTTACACTACTGCAGTTTCAATAATAACATATCTTAGTGGGGCTAACTTTCATATGAAAATAATACAGGGCCATAACAATTAAGCTTTAGTTGTCCCTTTTGATTTAGTTTTCTTTGAAATCTTAGAGTGTTCTCATTAAGAGCTGTGCCTACGAGAGGCTCTCACTTTCACATTGTGTCAGTGATAATATTTAGACTTTCCACGAGCATGTATGGTTTTTATGTTTGGCCCGTATGAATGTAATTAGCACTCAGAACACCTAGTTCTCAACACTGGCTCCAGCACTTGGATCCGTCTGTGTGGTGGAGAGTAGAGGTAAGTTTCCTAGTCAGGGATTGACGGATTGCAATGGGCCAGGTAGTAAGTACTTTAGGGTTTGTGGGCATATGGTCTCGGCCTCAGCTCTCCAACTCTGCGGTTCTAGTGCAGATGTAGCCGTAGATAATATATAAATGAATGGAGGTGGCTGTGTGCCAATCAAACTTTATTATAGGCGCTGAAATAATGAATTTCACAAAATTTTCGCATGTCACAAAGTATTATTCCTCTTTCAATTTTTCTTTCGACTGTTTGGAAATGTAAAAACCATTCTTAGCTCCTGAATCATACAAAAACAGGTGGTGGGTTGGATATGGCTGATCCCTGGTCTTTATTAATTTAGCACAAAACCAGGCTAGAATGACAGAAATCAGTCATTGTTTGCTTCTGGGGGTGAGGTGGGGATTTACTCAGAGGGACCAGCAGGTAGTTTTCTGGGGTTATGGCAATGTTCTGCGCCTTGTGAAGGGTATGGATTATAGAAGCGAACACATTTGTCAAAATTGATCCAAGGTATATTTAAGATCTGAACATTTGTGTATAAATTATACTTCAATAAAAATAAAAGGAACAAATGTTGCATAACAACCACAACATCTCAGGGGCACATGGTAGACGATAAGCATTATTTCTCATTCACACGTCCACGGGTCCGCTGGAGCGGCTCTGCCCATCCATGCCTTTGTTCCAGGCGGGCTGGGCTCCAGGCAGGCTGGGCTAGTTCTCTGGTGATGGCAGAAGCACAGGACAGCGAAGTGGACAGTGCACGTGCTTTTCAGTCCTCCACTTGTCATGTTGCTTGAACACAGCCTGACTGCAAGTGTCTACAGATCCTAATTTAAGAAAATATGACTGAAATGCAAAAGAGCTGCATCCCTTATGTATGAAACCTGCCAAATCTCAATTTTTGAAAGTACTGCAAATGTTGCAAGACAGCAGGACATACACATATGAAATAAGAGAAGAGCATAATAGGACTGAAAATAAGCGAGTGCCAAAATATGTCTCCGGATAAAATAGGTTTCTGGCAGATCAGAAGGGGCAAGCCCACTGTTGTCCCTACAATGGTGATGACACCTGAGATGGTGCTGCTTCTGCCCATCCGCCCATTTAGGGATGCTTTCACTCCGCACCAGCACTTGAATCTCCCTGAATGAGTTCCTCCTGTCCATGGCTTCAACAGCCCCCTTTGGCTGCAGCCTAACCTCTCCCTGGAACTTGAGACCCTCATTTCCGTTTGTCTGCTGTATCTCCAAGATACCGTGAATGCCTCTGAACCTGAACTCACGAACTGATCCTTCATGTTCCTATTTCAGTGCAACAGAACCATTATCAAGCCAGGCGCCCAAACTCTTCACTCTCTTTCATCCCCAAATCCAAGCACTGGCTCTATCTGATTGACCCTTCCCCCTAACTATTTCACAAATTCTGCGTGTTCCCACGGTCCTGTTCCACTGTCTTGTCAGGATCCACCAGAACCACTGCAGTGGCTTGTATGCTGGTCTCCTGGCGTTGAGCCTCACCAGCGCTGACCCTCCCTCCACCGAAATTGCCGCCGTCTCTCGCACGTATGTGTGTGTGCGCGTATGCTGATCAGCAGTGGCTTCAGAAAAGGGCTGCTGGGGTCTCCAGTGGGCGGGAGGCTCACTTGTTAGTATGTGTCTCTCTATGGTGTTAGGCTGCCTTACCATAAGTATGTGTTTTTCATTTTGGAATACAGTAATTACAGAAAGAAACATTAGGAGAATTGGTGGCTGGTCTTTATGGTCCACTGGAGACAGAGAATGAAGAAGGAAGAATCAGATGATTTTGAAATGTGAAGCCTGAATTATTGGGAGGTGGTGGTGTTTTTGGAGCTAACCAGTATATTGATATTCTGTAGTTAAAATCATCTTCCAGCTCATGGGTCCCAAGCTTTACCAGGCAACATAGGGCTGCTCGGATTCTGAAATCCCACGGCTTGTCCTGAGCAGCCCGTAGTTGCATCCAGCATAATCAATAAAAGCTGGTGCGGTAGAGCGTTAATAGAGCTGGTGCACCAGGCTTTGGCATCATGAAACCTGACTAACACATACTCACTTTGTAAATTTGAGCAAGTCACTGGACTTCTTGGAACGCTACTTCTCTTCTTTGTGAAATGAGAAGTGTTCTCAGTGCCCCCTCCATGACAGTATTTGGGGGTTGAATGAGATAGATTTCATGTAAAGTTCTTACTATAGTGTCTAGTTCATATTATACTCTTCATAAATGCTGCAATTTTAGTCACCAAGCTGTGTCCAAGAAGTTGTTTTCCTCTTTTTATTTGAAAATCTCCATTGCACAGGAGGCCAAGTTTTTGGTGGCTGCGTCACGATGGCAAGTCATACCAAGAGTCAACTATAATTAATCCCTCTGAGTCTTCCTTACGTATTACATTGTTCCTATTTTTCTCACCCTATCCCCTTACTCTACCTCTGCCCTGTCCCCCGCCCCCCCGCCAAATATTTTGTAACCTTTACAGTTGTTTTTATTACATTTTTTTCTGTTTAGTCTTATCCTGAGAACTGATCTAGCGTGAACATGTTGATGAGTTTAAAAAGCATTTGTATAAACCCTTGGATTATAAAACCCGAATGGGTTATAAAGGCATGTTATGGGGAAATCACTACCATTTCAAAGTCATATAATTCATTCCATTCAACAAATATTAAGTTGCTACATGTGTCAGTCACTGTTCTAGGTGGTACAGTGGACAAGACAGACAAGGAATCTCCTCCCAGAATTTACTTGTTTATAAGGAGAATGTAAGTCAATGAGATGATCTCAGATGACATTTGAGCTCTCAAGAATTGGGGAAGAATGCTCCAGGTGGAGGTAAGAAGAGGGTGAAGACCCAAGATGAGAGCAGATGTAGCATTTGAAGAGACAGACCATAGACAAGTATAGAAGGAGAATAGAAGAGAGGGGAGAGGGGAGAGGGAGATGGGAGGCAGGAGGAGAGAGCTGGGCAAGGCTGGCTCCTGTAGGGAGGGGAGGCCATGGTAAGGAGCTGTTCTTTGTGTTGTGTTTTGATTTTGATTTTGTGGTAGGCTGAATAAAGATGCCCTCAAAATGGCTGTGTCCTGTTCTTAGAACTGTAAATATGTTACCTTCCATGGTAAAAGGGACTTGGCAGATGTGATTAAGATCTTGAAATGGGGCAGTTATCCTGGATTGCTCAGTGCCCAGTGTCATCACAAAGGTCCTTGTAAAAGGAAGGCAGGAGGCTTAGAGTCAGAGAAATGAAGAAGGGACCACAAGCCAAGGAACGCAAGCAGCCTCGAGAAGCTAAAAAAATGAAGGAAACAGATTCTTCTCTGAAGCCTCCAGAAGGAGCACAGCCCTACCAACACCTTGATTTTAAGACTTCTGATCTTGGGGCAGCTGGGTGGCTCAGTCGTTTGGGTGTCTGTCTTCGGCTCAGGTCATGATCCTGGAGTCCTGGGATTGAGCCTCGCACTGGGCTCCCTGCTCAGCACAGAGTCTGCTTCTCCTTCTCCCTCTGCCTCTCCCCCGCACCTGCTTGGTCTCGCTCTCAAATAAAAAAATAAAATCTTCCAAAAAAAAAAAAAAGACTTCTGATCTCCAGAACTGTAAGAGATTACGTGTGTATTGTTTAAACTCACGGAATGGTGGTAATTTGTCATAGCAGTGGTAGAAAACTACTACAGGTTTCTAATTCCAAAATGCAGTGGGAAGCTATTGGAGGGTTTTAAGTGGGGAAGTGATAGAATTGTATTCAGTTTTTAAAAGAATGGGTTGTTGGGAGGCATGAGGGGCAGTAGGGAGCCCAGGTAGGAGGCGGTGGCAGAAATCTCAGGAGAGACGTAACAGAGGTCTGGATTAAGGTGGTGGCTGCCAGGTGGAGAAGAATGAACAGATTTTGGGTACAGAGCCCATAGGAATTGCTGATGGCATGGTTGTGGAGACATGGAAAAAAAGATATCAAGAATGTTGCTGAATTGGGGTGTTTGTAGTTGGATGCCATTTATTGAAATGGGGGAAGACAGGACAAGGAATAGATTTGGGGGGAATTTGTATGTTCTATTTTGGACATGTTAAGACTTAAGATGCCTAGTAGACATGCAAGTCTGTGTGGAATAAGCAGATGAATCTATCAGTGGAGGTCTCAGAAGAGAGAGCATCTACATGTCCCCTCACCCCAGACAGTGCTTGCCCTCCCAGAGCTTCTCTCGTGCTGCTCTCCCCCACATGCTACCTGGCTGCCTGAACTTGACCCAGTGTGGCATTTCATTCCACATTTTCTATCTTTTGTCCTGGGATCATTTTTCATTGCTCATTCAGCTTACACTGAGTAGGCAATTCACAGAGGCTACTGAGGCCCTGTATGTTTGATAACTAGAGAGTAATGAAAAACAATTTAGATTAATTTGTGCCCCAAATGTGTACAGTTATTTAGTGTTTTTTCAGAGAGCTAAATGGATTTCGTGAATTTTAATTGATGTTTAACTTTTAATTGTGTTCATGTGGGGTGGCCAGTTGGAACTCTGCCTGATAAGACTGATGAGTGTATGCACATTTGCATACAGCACGTCTTTCAGGGCCAGGCAGGAAGAGGAAGCGTAGAGTAAGGGGAGGAAAAATACAGCAAGTGGATAATCTTGAAATGTATTTATTTTCAGAAAAATGAAAAATTGTCAAATATAAGTTTTGCTGTTATTTCCTCTCATTGGTGTTGCGTTTTTTTAATAGAAAAGTGAACTTGTATTAAGAGGAGCCAGGTTGTTATTTATAGTGGAAAGAATTCTCTTTTGAGAGAGAGAGAACATATGCGTGTGGGGTGGGGAGGGGAAGAGGGAGAGAATCTCAAGCAGACTCCGCTGAGCGCAGAGCCCCACGTGAGGTTCCGTCTCACAACCCTGAGATCATGACCTGAGCCGAAATCAAGAGTCAGACATTTAATCGACTGAGTCACTCAGGTGAAATGGAAAGAATTCTGAGTTGCATATGTATGTGGTTCAGATTGTGAGCCAGACCAACAAAATATTGCTTGCTGAACATGTTTTCTCTGTGAAGTACTTTGCTAAGCACTGAAGGGGGGCATAGGAATTGGGATGCTTTTTGGCCACCTCGCTGGCTCAAGCAATAAAGAAATTTGTTGTCTTAGATAAGAGGTGGGGCGGCCTCCAGCCACAGTATGTCCAGTTTCCACTCTCCTCTGTGGTCCTCATGGCTGTGCCCTCCCGGTTTTGATGGCTTCATCTTTGGGTCGGGAGCGAGAGGCTGCAGTGGTTCACATCCAGATCCGATAACGTCCAACGGAAACTAGAAGGTTGTCTCTTCCTTACGTGTCTTAAATGTGAAACAGTCTTTCCCTAGAAGCCCCTCAGCCGACTTTTCTTACATCCCATGCGCCAGGATTGAGCCACATGTCCGTTTGTAAACCAGTCACTTGAGAGGAAATGGAATTACCAGGGTTGGCAACTGCTGCTCCGTCGCTCGTCACTCGCGTTTCAAGTCTAATTGGCACAAGCCGCACCCACTCATTTACATACGGCAGGCGGCTGACACCCACTAATTTACATACGGCAGGCGGCTGACACCCACTCATTTACATACGGCAGGCGGCTGACACCCGCTCATTTACATACGGCCGGCGGCCGTTTCCCACTGCAGCATCCTGGTTGGGTAATCGGTCGCAAAGCAGATAGTCTTGCCTGCAAAGCCGGAAATACTTACTCCCCGCCCCTTTATAGAAAAAGGGCCGATCCTTGGCTTAGACAAACCATCTGGGCAGTATGGGTGTTGGGAGAGTCAGGTACAGCAGCCACTCTAAATACAAAAGAGGTATAGGGTGTGATCCTGTTTCCTCAAAGAGATTACTGGGGGAAATTTTAAAGCATTAAAATAGCTACAACTCCTGGTGATGGTTTAATACTCAAATGAAAGATGTTCCATAGATGCTTATAATTGGAAGCTAGCATTGCTTTCACTACAATGTTGGGAAAAACAAGAAACAGCTTCATGGCAGTTCATATGGGAAAAAAAAAAAAAAACCCACCAGAGGGATTTAAATGATGCTGCAATTGGCCAGTCCTTGCCACACAGCATGTGTACAGCTGGGAGTAAACTGGGACTGACTCTGGGCAGAGTCTGGGGGAAAATGATAGATTGGATTGGAGGTAGGGACAGGAGGTCAGTGGCCAGAGGGAGTTGTACCCAAAGGGGTGACCTGTGACTGGATTTTGAGGTGTCCAAGCCATAAGGGCCAGAGCTCCCTCAAGGTGAAGAAAATTGGTATCAGAGACAATAGATGAGAAGGGCTGGTAGGAAGTAGGTAGAGGTTCAAGATTAGATTCCAGTCCCCTGTGAGAGCTGAGGGGAGCCCAGCTCTCGGGGCTCTGGGAGGAAGCGCTAAGCCCTTCAACAAGGCCAAGGAGGGGGGCTACATTGAAGAAGGTACCAGGGTTAGGGATGCTGTCTTTGGACACTGCCAAAATATTCTCCATCCCCTTCTTTCTTCCTGTGTGTGCCTAGGACAGATTACTTGACATTTCTGAGGCTTGTGTTTTGGGCATCTTTTCAGTGGGGATAGTAATAAAATCTGTTTCCCACAATCATTGGGAGAATTAAATGTAGTTTGTGAAATCTTGGTGCAGTTTCTGAATTGTATGGTGGAAGTTCTGTTGGGCACCTTAGGCTCTATTTCCAGATGGGAAGCTGTTAGGGATGTCAGGCAGCAACTCTGAATTCTGCCTGTACGTGATGATCAATCACTTCAGGAGTTTTTTAAAGATTTATTTATTTATTTTTTTTTTTTTGAGAGAGAGAGAGAGCACAGCTTGGGTGGGGAGTGGGGAGGAGGGGCAGAGGGAGAGGGAGAAGCAGAAGCAGGCTCTCTGCTGAGCAGGGAGCCCGACACGGGGCTCAATCCCAGGACCCTGAGATCATGGCTTGAGCCGAAGGCAGAGGCTTAATTGACTGAACCACCCAGGTGCCCCACTTCAGGAGCTTAACAAACAAACAAACAATGATTTCTAAAGGGATATCCAGATCAATTGAATCAGAATCTCTGGAGTTAGAACAAGGCATGATGATTCTATGTGCAGATGATTCTAATGTGCAGCCATCATTGAGAGCTTTTGTCTGTATTACCAATCCTGGTTGTTGCTGGCTCAGGGCCCTCACGGAATCTACAGGTGGTGAGGTCCCTGGAGACAGCTGGGTAGGGCTGTGCCTAGTGGAGACTGACCCTCAACTTTGAGCTTGAGATGAACCAACAGAGAAGGGAAGCCGCTGAAAAACCCACAGCTGCTTAAAAAGAAGCACTGCATTGAAGAACAGGCCACCTAAACTCTGAGCTGATCAAGGCCCATCTGAAGTTGCAGTCCACCTCAGGAGATAAACAGATGAGAGTGGACCCAGTCCTTTCCAGGCCTTTGGGCTGAGCTGGGCAGAGTGGCAGTGTCAGCCCGGGCATCATTGTCTGCTGGAGCAGATCCCAGGCACAAGATGTTTGCCAGGAATTTGCCTGAGGAGAACACAGTGTGGAGGGGAGAAGATACTTCAGGTTCAGGAGTGGAGCAAGGAATGGAGAGCTGAGTTTCTTTGAGCACTTCCTCAGGCTGCTGAGACACAAACATTGAAAGGTACTAACAGCACTGAATGACAGATAGCAAGTGCATGTGTTGTTAGAAGGCACTTGAGAAATAAATCCCACAGACACTGAGCAGTTGGCACCTGTCCCTGGGTCAAGGGCATAGTCTTTTTTTTTTTTTTTTTTAAGATTTTTATTTATTTATTTGACAGAGAGTCCAAGCAGGGAGATTGGCAGGCAGAGGGAGCGGGAGAAGCAGGCTCCCAGCTGAGCAGGGAGCCCAATACGGGGCTCGATCCCAGGACCCTGGGATCATGACCTGAGTTGAAGGCAGATCCTTAACCTACTGAGCCACCCATGCGCCCTCAAGGGCATATTCTTAAAGCCGCAACAGAGTGCCAGGTGGAAGGGGAGACAGATGATAAAAGGAACAGAGATCATGACCAGTGAGCAATAGAGGAAGAACTGAGGACAGCTGAGCAGGATGGGAGCCCTCAGAAGATAGATGAAATACCAGCTTGTGGAAGGGTGTTTTGGGCCACAGAGTAGACCTTACAGGGAATAAGACTTTTGTTCATAGTAAGAAATTGTTTTAGCATCAGGAATTGAAATTAGAGTAAGATCGTATCATGTGAGATGCTCAACTTCCTCGCTAGACGTAGTGCAGCTGATAGTGAGGAGGGGGTACTGGTGTGAGGTGGACTCTGGGCAGGATCCACTCAAGGGCCTCATGCTCCATTCTTACTTGAGCAGGCCCAGCTCAGCTTGTATTTCATATGGTGTTGGGGTGCATGGTAGGATTTTATTTTGTAAAAGGTTATTCACCCTCTTCCCCCCAAAAGTGTGAGAAACCTGGATTGTTATGATTCTTTGATTTTTGTTATAAGGAAAGAAACTGTGACAAGTATTTGAACAACTGAATGCTACTTGTTTGCATAGCCAGCAAAGAAATTAAAACATTTGTATAAATAAGGATTATGCATTTTAATGCAGGTGGAGTGACTTGAGTCTGGAAGTTTACTTCTCTTGGTCTTGAACTTGGGAAGCATCTTTGGGCATTCTGCCTTTAAACCTTTGATGCTAGTTTATATTCAACTCAACAGATGTTTTTGGTACTTACCAAATGTGAAGCATCATCTTGTACTTTGACTATTGAAAATATCCCTCCCCAAACCTCTACCTACTAGAAATTAATCTCAGCATTGGCAGTATTTTCCACATTTAACAAGAGTCACAGGGGTGCCTGGGTGGCTCAGTTGGTTAAGCCTCTGACTCGGTTCAAGTCATGATCTCAGGGTCCTGGGATTGAGCCCTGCATCAGGCTCCCCACTCAGTGGGGAGTCTGCTTGTCCCTTTCCCTCTGCTTCTCCCCATGCTTGTGGGCTCTCTCTCTCTCAAGTAAATAAAATCTTAAAAAATAAATAAAAACAGAGTCACAGCACAACAAATACAAACCGTGATGGTATTGGACACCTATTAGCTGCTTCCCCAACATGATTTCTCCCTTCTGTCTATATGGGGGGTCTCCGTGTTTCTAGGGAAGCTGACTATACCTTGATCATGAAGTGGAGCATGCGTGTTAGGCTAAGTTGATTCATACATTATATCCCTCTTGCCACTTGGAGGTTAAAGGCAGTTACATGATCCAACCTGGACCAATGAGAGGATATTTCAGGATTGTCACTGAGAAGGCTGAAACAAAGACATACTCTTTTTCTTGCTTGACTTGAGCAAGAAATTTGTGGTTCGAGAGCTGTAGGTATAGCTATCATGCAACTGTGATAAGGCAAGGCTAGTTTCAGAATGAGCTGACACCAAGATAAACGGGAAGGGATAGAGAAAATCAGGTTCTGGTGACATCACCTAGCTGCTGGATTAAACTTTGCCTGGAGCCAAAACTACTCCTCTGGACTTTGCAAATATGTTAAGTTCCCCTTTATATTTAAGTCAGTTTGACTTAGGTCTTCTCTGACTTAGAACCAAAAGATTCCTTAGTGATCAATATGGTGGTTATTTTGGGGTGGTGGAGTTACAGGTTTCATTTTATCTATTAAACTGTATTTGCAATATTGTATATAGTTAGCATGGATTACTTTTGTAATGAAAAATAACAAAAAAGCCTATTAAGATACAATCATAGCACCTACATTGCCTGGAAGTTACTTATCTATTGTTAAAACAATACACATGTAATCTCTTACTAGGGCTAAACCAAGACACACTTACATAAACTAAACTAATTTACGTGTTGATTCACATGGATCTCCTATGATAGTGTTGATGACTTCTTGCATCACCATCTTTGCTACTATACTACTGATAATCCACTGGTTTTGTAAGTTTACTTTTTAAACAATCTTTGTATATTGGTACGCTCTTACCTAATTGCATTTTGGAGGACAGAGAAAGACCCGTGTAATGCAGCTGCACCTTTTACCACTGCTAACTTTTCTGTGTTTTGAGGAGTGAAGGAACTCAGTGCTGTGCTGTCAGCCATTTTTCCCCCTCTTCTGGACTTACTAAAAAAAAAAAAAATGTATTTGAGGTCAGTTTTATATTAATAGATATAGAAAACTTAAAATGTAAAAAATAAATTGCAAGAAAAAGTAAGATGGAGACTGATAGACTGAGATACTTAGAAGAGAGATATCATTCAGTCACTGTATGTGGACCTTACATGAAAACCAATTCAAACAAAATTTTTTTTAAAAACCTTAAGATTCATAAGAAATTTAAGCACTGGATATTTGTAGTGTGAGGGTGTTATTGTTGATATTTTTAGATAAAATGTATTGTTTTTATGTTTTTAAAGAAGAGTTTTTGTCTATTAGCAATACATACTGAAATATTTACAGATGAAATAGTATGGTATGTGGGATTTGCTCCAAAATAATACAGAAGAGAGGAAGTGAGGGGGGGTATTGAAACAAAATTGATCATGAATTGTTGATTACTGAAGCTGTGTAATGGGGTACATAGGGGTTTGTTAATCTGTTTTTTCTTTGATAAAAAGTTAATAGTAAAAGTCTGTACTTACTTTCCAGTGGTAATCAGTATTAGCAATTTGACATATATTTTTTTCCAGACATTTTTAATGTATAAATCACAGGACGAAAGAGGGGTAATGGAGAAGGTTTGGTTTTGGTTTTATTTAATTAAATGGACTCATTACTTGTGTTGGTCTACAACTTTCTCTTTTGGGGCGGGAGCTTAATATAGCGTGGGTATTTTGCCATTTCACCTTATACTGGAGCAGCTGACGATGTTTCTTTCCCCGAAAGAGAACAAAATCTTCTGCTTTTGTACCAGTGCAGCTCTGCTGTGCAGAGGGGGATAATTTCAGCTTTTTCTGAGGAATGCCTGCGTCTGAAGCCTGAGGTTTCTGTGCGCTCCAACCAGAGCTTTAATTGGAACTCTTGGGCAGTTTTCACTTGCCTGATTATGAAGCTTTCCTGGCGTAGGCTCCCTGCGGGAAGCATTAGCCCTAACCTCCACAGAATTTTGCTGTCAGACAGCAACTATAGAATCCATTGGAAATCCAGTGCTCTCTGTTGCCTACTGTTTAGGGGGCCAAACTTTGGTGAAAGCTAGAAAAGGTATTATTATCCCTATTGCTTTTCTGTGATTTTATATCATGTGAATTCTTTTTTTAAAAAAG
The DNA here is from genome assembly GCF_029215605.1 of Mirounga angustirostris. Taxonomy (NCBI): domain Eukaryota; kingdom Metazoa; phylum Chordata; class Mammalia; order Carnivora; family Phocidae; genus Mirounga; species Mirounga angustirostris. The sequence continues at coordinate 25,811,996 of NW_026991713.1, forward strand.
GTTTTATTTATTTATTTGAGAGAGAGAGAGAGCCTGAGTAGGTGGAGGGGCAGACTCCCTACTGAGCAGGGAGCCCGATGCGGGGCTCGATCCCAGGACCCTCGGATCATGACCTGAGCCGAAGGCAGACGCTCAACGACTGAGCCACCCAGGCGCCCCTTATGAATTCGTAGTAGCTCATGTACGTTGGTGAGACAGAGAATTTGAGTGAGAGAGGGGTTTGTTTTTCAAAAGAATATGGTAGATGAATAGGGGACCAGCCTTGGCTCCATGATGGAGTTTTCCGTTATTATCATGCAGGGAAATTGACACAGTTTAATTCCATTGCACTTCCAGTATCTGCTGTTGTTCATTTCCCTTTTATCCCATGGGAGAGAGACAATCTAAGCTTAGAATACCTCCTCTTTCTCCCTTACCCTTGAGGATCACAGTGAATATCATGCTTTTCATGACATATTTTCAGAATTCTTTAAAATACTGCTATCATCATTTCATTCTCTTATCAAATAAATATTTTCAGAGTACTCTGTGCCAGTCACAGTAGCAGACCTTTGGGAACAGGGATGGCAAGATAAATTAGTTTTCACATCATTGTTGTCTGGGTGGAAATACTGAGGTTGGGCATTGAGGAAGGATAGATCTAAGATTAAGGCGGTGAGTATTTGTTAAATGGGCGTGCTTTGTGTATATGCACAGTAATCATAGGTACCATTCACTGATGTATTGCCATGTGTTAAGTGCCTTTCTAAAAGTTTTATATCAGCTACCTTATTTAATACTCACAGTAAACCTTATGAGGCATGTGCTCTTGTTCCCCTGCCCCCCCTCTTTAAAAAAGATTTTATTTATTTATTTACTCAACAGAGAGATAGAGATAGCCAGAGAGCACAAGCATGGGGGAATGGCAGAAGGAGAGGGAGAAGCAGGCTCCCCTCCGAGCAGGGAGCCTGAGATGGGGCTTGATCCCAGGCCCCTGGGATCATGAACTGAGCCAAAGGCAGATGCTTAACCTACTGAGCTACCTGGGTGCCCCTACCACCCCCTTTTTAAAAAAGATTTTGCTTATTTATTTTAGAGAGGGAGAGAGAGAGCAAGCACGGGTGGAGGGACAGAGAGAATGAGACTGAGAGAGAGAGAGAATCCTCAAGCAGACTCTGTGCTGAGCACAGAGGCCAATGCAGGGCTTGATCCCAGGACACTGAGATCATGACCTGTGCTGAAGTCAGACACTTAACCAACTGAGCCACCCAAGTGTCCCACTTGTTCCCCTTTTATAGATAGGAAACTGAAGCACGGAGAGATTAAATAATTTGCTGGAAATCACACAGTAAAAAGTGGTACAATCTACATTTAAAACTCAGTCCAACTCCAGACTCTGTGCTCAATATGGAATTATTACTGAGAGATCCACTGGCTCATTGATACATTCTATTAGTGGCTTCTATTCTTTTTTTAAAGGATGGTTAATTATTGTTAACCAGCAATAATATCAGTATCCCTGGAGTCTGCTGAACTTTCAGGCTACAAAACGCGTCGAAGAGCTTTCAACAGCTCCGGTATCATATTGCCGTTGGGGGGGTGGGTCAGAACTAACTTGTAGGCTTAAAGAAAGTTGTTCAGATTTTTACTGTGTGTTGGTACTTTCAGGGGATGGAATTTTACCTGTAGTAGATCTAGAGTCATATTAGAATGGATCTTACTCTGTTATTTTCAGTGTTGTTTGTGGTGAAAAAGAAATCCATTGCTTTTGTGACTTTTAGTTATGTATCTTGAAGTTTGCTTTCACGTGTGAAAGCGTATGTCTCTCCATTGTGCCTAAGTGTGGACACACATGTGTGTGTGTCTGCATACGTGCTTTGTGTACGTGAAAATCTCAGTACCTCACGACGTTCTTGTTTTATATAGCCTGTTCTCAGTGATCCCGAACTCTTTTGGTGCAGAATCAGATCCCACACTACAGGCCACATGTGACTACAAGCTAGGCTGTATGACCCTCAGTTTGAACTCAGTCCCAGATGACCTCTTCTCCCCTGCATGTCGCCCTCGTGATGAGAACTGTCATTCAGTGGATGTTGACTTTGTGTCAGACTTGGTATTTAAGCACTTGACCTTGGTATTTAAGCCATAGGATAACCCTTGCAGTGAGTATTGTTATTCCCATCTGACAGATGAAGAAGCCAAGCCTTAGGGGGTTCCTTGTCCAAAGTCACATAGATGTAAGTGGGGACATAGTCCCAGGTTTGCCTGCCTCCAAGGTCGGGGGATTTCCTGTGTGGGAACACTGAGGCAGCCCAGAGACGAATGAAGGAAGATGTTCAGAGCAGGGTATGCTTATTTGAGAGGATGTTTGTGTGTAGTTTAGTTTTAAAAGATAAACAGCAGTAGCTGTAGCTTCCTATGTACTGGTGAAGTAGACATGAGAGCTTGTGCCCTTCTGTTTAATGTAAAGGTATTAAATGAATCACAATTTCTCTGAGCCTACTTTCCTCACTGTAAAATGACGATAAGAGTACCTGCTTAACCTACATTATAGATACGTCATCAGGGTTACATAAGGTGATGGGAATAAAAGGATGATTAAGTACCATACACATGTAAGGAATTACTAGCCATTACACCGCAGTCCCCACCCACGATGAACTTTTAAAACTCATTTCTTGAGATGAAAACTAGATGTTGCTATAGATTTGGTTGTTGAACAGATTCCTTAAAAGGATTTAGTCCTGGGGGCACCTGGCTGGCTCAGTTGGTCGAACGTGCGACTCTTGATCTCCAGGTCATGAGTTCAAGCCCCACATTGGGCTTAGAGCCTACTTAAAAAAAAAAAAAAAAAAGGATTTGGTCCTGCTTTTTATTCCATTTACTCATTCAACTAACTTTTAGTGAGTACCTACTATATTCCAAGCATTGGCATTGTTGCTGGAGGTATAACAGTGACTCAGACTTGCTCACAGGCTGTTCAAGACATTTTTCAGTTAGGGTTGTTGCCCGTAATCCGAAGTAACCCAACCACATGCTAACTGACCACATGCAAAATGAACAGGTCAAATTCTGTCTGTGGTTTCCCAGACTAATGTGTGTGAAGAAATCTCTGGACAGATGGGACATCCAGCATCTGTTGTGACTTTGCATCTTGTCCTGTGCAGTAGTAAATGAGGGATTGGGAAGGCTTAGACTGAACCAGGGGTGGAGCCATTTCTCCAGAAACCCAAGGCACACGTAATGTGTGGCTCTCTTCGGGCTTGTGTCATAGTCTGCCCCAAATCAAGAGGCCCCTCGCCATTTCGTTTAAACCAGAACTGCCCATGTAGTTTTTTAAACTCCCCAAAATGAAAAGAACAGCATTTTGCTCTGAGCTCACCAATAAATAATAATAAACTTGAGCCCATTTTGAAGACTTTTAGTTTATGTGCTGCCAAAGTGAGCACCATTTTGAAGACATTTAAATTGTGTGTTCTGGAAAATTTCACACTTGCACTTTTTTTTTTTTAATGTTTAAGTTGAACACACACACAATCCTATAGGCAGCCGGAATGGGGACAAATTTGCTCAGTTCAGTGAGTGTTGGCTAAGCATTTCTGAAGATAGGCATTGTGGAAAGATCAGAACACACACACTCAAGTCCGACAGAAATAAACCAAACAACAACAACACAACTTACAGATCTGTTAGATGCTACCCCTCTTCTGTGGGTGCTTTTGGTCCAAGTAATGATTGATGGTGCAGTGTAGGAAACTCTGACATCATCTATCTAATTCCCCAGGGAGGGTGGGCAGATGAGAAGTCTGAGGCCTGGGAAGGTACAAAATGCAAAGTTTGAGTGTTCGTTAGAGACAGCATTTTAATGCATTCTGTGTTTTCTGATGGCAAACGTGTGCCCCCTTCCCCTCCCACTCCCCTGCTGCCCCGTACATATACACGAATAAACACACACCAGTTTCGGAAGGCTACCAGCCAAGTACTCTCGTAACCAGAAAGATATGTAATTTGGGGTCGTGGGTTGGGGGGCGGACAGGCTTTGCTGGGGAAAAGGAGGAGGAGAATGACTATTTCTTTCCCAAAGTTGGGATCTGAACTGTTGTCTAAAACATCATTTAGCAGAATCAGTGCAGCAGAGGTTAATTTGCACGTGATTTATAGCTTAATGGAAACCACAGCATCATCATGCTTGGGTTGCACATTTTAAAGCAGTAAAACAATAAGAACCTCAAATGCCAGTCCCTGAGCTTCCCCCAACAGCAGCTGTCGCTGTGGGCGGACTTGGCTGCGCGTCTCAGGTCACTGATGTATTTATTCTTGCATTTGTGTGTCCCTGTCACTTAGCACACAGCGGTGGCTGCAGAGTGTTCCAGATGGAGGCCATCTACTCCTCAGGTCATCGGGAGAGTCCGAGCTTCGGAATCGGCGCGCAGACTCGCTTCTGCTTTTTTTTTTTTTTTTTTTAAGATTTTTTATTTATTTATTTGAGACAGAGAGAATGAGAGACAGCGAGCATGAGAGGGAGGAGGGTCAGAGGGAGAAGCAGACTCCCCGCCAAGCAGGGAGCCCGATGCGGGACTCGATCCCGGGACTCCAGGATCATGACCTGAGCCGAAGGCGCAGTCAGTCGCTCAACCAGCTGAGCCACTCAGGCGCCCTCGCTTCTGCTTTTTGATTTTAACTGTGCATGAAGCGTGAAATGTTTCCAGCTGGACACATGTTCGGGAAGGAAGGAAGGTCTCCAGAAATGAACGTGGCGATGTTCTGAAGGAGGGCTCAGTATAGTTTTCTCCCGCCATCCAAAAGGTTTCCTGTGAAACCTTTCATAAGCCAAAATGTAAAGCAAAGAAGCAATTGCCATTAGTTTATATGGAAAACATTTTTTAGCATTCCCAGACCCCAAAAATAACCTCTCTAAAGCTTTTCTGTTACCTTATCTTGTTAACGGATACACAAATCAAAATAAAGCACAGATGCTCACAGACACAGCTCAAAGCTATGGTGCTTGACGCTGAGATGCTGAGTGAGTCCGCGGGGAGGAAAGTTGGGGGGGAGGTCAGTCTCCGCGCGCAGGTGCATGCTACCTCTATAATGGGTAGCTGCAAACCAGACACTACTATTTTCCGTTTGGGCCTTTTTTCTTAAAAGTGAAAAAAATCCTCTAGATTTCTTTTGGTTATCTAAAACAGGGACTAATGGTAGGTCTTTTGTAAAAGCAAAGTGGCGCAACATGAACTTCCAAAAAGCAGGGGATACCTGTAATTCCAAATGGCCAGTAGGACAGGCCGGCAGCCAGAGAGATTCAGGCCAGATGAGAGAAGAAATTACCAGTAGGGCAGCTTTGGTGGATGGCACCAGGGAGCCTTTCCTGCCCCGCAGCATGCTAACAGCAAGGCAAGTGCTCTGAGGGCCCAGTCTTTGTGCCCTTCTGCTCCCAGGGAAAATAACTCCTATTCCTCTTCCTACTCCTGCAGCTCCAGCTTTGCTGATTACATTCAGTTCTTTCGGCGGTTTTTAAAGAGTTTTTGAGATGCTATGATATGATCAGCTCCTGGACTAATTCCAGAAGAGGAGGTTGCTCATCACTTCGGACTTCTTGTCTTGGACATGCATCTTCATCTTCTTCAGGCCAGGAGGTCTGAAAAAGGAAGGAGGGAAAAGTTCCAGATATGTCAAGGCATTAAGTATGTAATGTATGCATATAGTAGTTACAAAATTTAAAGGATATAAAGCAGATCTGTTTCTCAATCCTGTCCCCTCTCCAGAAACAACCACAATTAAATTTCTGTCTATTCCCGTAAAGATACTCTATTCACATAGAGAGGCACCTAGCTGGCTCAGTCGGTAGAGCATGTGACTTTTGATTGTGGGGTCATGAGTTCAAGCCCCATGTTGGGGGTAGAATTTACTTTAAAAAAAATTAAGATATTCTATTCATATATAAGTGCTTATGCATATTGTGTATATATACACATATAATACACATAAATTTATTTAACTATCCTCTTTACACAAATGGTAACATACTATACGTATTACTCCATTCCTTACTGTTTTTCATTGATCTTGGGAATTGTTCTAGGATAGGACATGTACACCTGCCATGTTCTTTCTTAATAGCTTACAGAATGTTTTATTGTTTAAATGGATCATTATTAGTCTCTTATTGCTGGACATTTTTGCCATCCCAACAATACTTAACTGAATATCCTTGAATGTATATCTTTGGCACATGTGTTAATTTATCTATTGACTTAGTTTGCAGAAGTAAAATTACAGGCCAAATGGTATATCCTTTTAGTATTAATAAAAATTGCCAAATTGCCCTCCTAGCCAGGATTTATTCACGTACACCTTCCCAGAATGCATACCCCTGACTGCCTCACCCCTGTCCCCATCCCTACCTAGACTATCAGAGTCTGTCCGTCGTAAGGGAGGAGGTTTGGGGCTCGATATGAACACAAATATTTTGAAAAGTCACCCCATGAGTGTTGGCAGTTACAAATCACAGAAAATCTACCTTGAACTATTTTAAATCAAAAATTTTCTTAAAAGGTGGAGAAATTTATTGGCACAGATAACGGAAGTGCAGAGTCCAATTTGGATCAGGCATAGCTGCCTCCGGAAGGGGCTGCCATGTTGTTGTAGAGCTCCAGGGGGTGCATCCACATTGCGTTAGGGAACAGTGTGATGGTGCCCCCCGGAATTAGTGGCTATGTGCTGGGCACAGCTGAAGTCATGAGGAGTTGGTCTCTCTCCGCTTCTGAGCACTGTGTTTGCTTGGAGTTTGCTTTATTTTCGGGCAGGCCTTATGCAAGCAGTAGTCCTGGTAGCTCTGTATCTCTGTTTTATCAACTTTATAACCTCAGAACCAAGAGCTCCCCCTTCTCTGAAGATACAGCAAAAATCCCACAAATGGGCCTCGTTGACCTGGCTTGGGTGAGATGCTCATCCCAAACAAATGATCACTTCTGGGAATATCTTTTGATTTGCTTATCCATCATCCATTCCCTGTTCTTCTGGTAATAGCACCTTGATTGACTTTTTTCCTCAACTCTCAGTCCTCCAGGGGTGAGCATGCTACTGTCAAAAGTTCAGAAATAACAGAAGTAAAACCAGTGAATCACTGAAGTAGTAACTGGTAAAAATTTATTATGCCCACGCTGAAAAGACAGTTTGCAAACCAGGAGCACTCAAACCAAAACATGGAGTGAGGCTCAGGGGGATATTGTCATAAGGCAGCTTATATAGTGAGAAAGCAAGGATTTTATTCTTCACAGTGATTGGTTATAATCCTAGAATTTTCTTTTTTTAGATTTATTTATTAGAGAGCACATGAGCATGAGTCAGAGGTAGAGGCAGAGGGAGAGGGAGAAGCAGGCTCTCCCTGAGCCAGGGCTCGATCCCAGGACCCCGAGATCGTGACCGGAGCCAAAGGCAGATGCTTAACCAACTGAGCCACCTAGGTATCCCTCTTTTTTTTTTTTAAGATTTTATTTATTTATTTATTTATTTATTTATTTATTTATTTATTTATTTATTTATTTATTGGGGGGGGCATGGGTGCAAGGGGGGGGTGGGCAGGAGGAGCAGAGGGAGAGGGACAAGGAGACTCTGCTGAGTGTGGAGCCTGATGTGGGGCTCCATCCCACGACCCTGAGATCATGACCTGAGCCGAAATCAAGAGTCAGACTCTCAACTGACTGAGTCACCCATGTGCTCCAATGTTTTATTTTATTTTTATTTGAGAGAAAGAGAGCGTGCACGAGCAGGGGAAGAGGGAGAGGGAGAGGGAAAGGGAGAAGCAGACCCCCCACTGAGCGCAGAGCCCAACTAAAACCGGGGGCTTTTTTTTTTTTTTTTAAGATTTTATTTATTTATTTGAGAGAGAGAGAATGAGAGAGAGCATGAGAGGGAGGAGGGTCAGAGGGAGAAACAGACTCCCCGCCAAGCAGGGAGCCCGATGCGGGACTCGATCCCGGGACTCCAGGATCATGACCTGAGCCGAAGGCAGTCGCTTAACCAACTGAGCCACCCAAGCGCCCCCAAACCGGGGGCTTAATCCCAGGACACTGAGATCATGACCTGGGCCGAAGTCAGATGCTTAACTGACTGAGCCACCCACACGCACCTAGAATTTTCTTAAATGAATTGAACAGTGGTTACCTCATATCAACTTTGGGAAATAGTTTAAGTTTTGCTTATGATTTCCAGAAACATAAGCAAGACATGTCTTAGGTCAAGTTAGCCTTGCAAAATAAGTTGAATTAAGCTTTGTTTGAATGACTGAACAGGTTTTGTCTGCTCAGGGAATTTTCAGGGCTGGTCTCCATTTGTTTTTGGTTTCAACACTACCCAGGCACCCATCCTACCAATAGCCAAAGCAATTCTGATTTTCAGGTTGAAAACCACCACTAACCATCTGTAGGCTAGATGAGTGCTTCTCAAACTGAAGAAGCGGGGATGCAAGTGTACATACAAACCACCTGGGGATCCTGTATTAAAACAGATTCTAATTCATTAGATCTGAGGTGGAGCCTGAGATTCTGCATTTTAGATGATGCTCATGCTACGGGTCCAGGCAGGGGGATATCCATGAGCAATTATCAGTGCCCATCAGTGACCTCTCCAGGTTCCTTCTACTCTAATGATTTTGAGATTTCATAGTATACACAGAAGGATGTGAAACCGACAAAATCCCCACAAGCAATCAATTCCAGTTTGTCTCCATTTCGTAAAACAAAGAGAAGTCACCTTTATGCTCACATTTGTAAAAAAAAATAAGTATTATTAAAACATTCATTCAGTTTGGAAGTGCATTTCTATTGCTTGTCTTGGTGGAGTGGGGGGAGGAAGCCTTTGCTGAATTGTTCCTAAAGAATTGCACTTTTGACCAATATTGGCAGGAAAATAACTTTTCCCTCTGGGGACTACAAGCTCTCTGTTGTCTTAGGGGGAAAAAAAAAAACACAAAACCTGCTGCTGCTTTCACCATCAAGCCAGTGACTTATTGCTGCTTTGCCTGAGGAAACAATTTGCCCCTGGCAGACACTAAGGCTTTATATTTCAGTTATCCCATCATAGCTGGGTGGCCTGCTAACAAAAGCAATCTCTCGCTCTTTAGGTTTTCTTTTTAAATAAATTTTTTTTTTCATCAGCTCTCAGAACCAATATCTCAGTCCAGGACTAACTTGAATAGCATTAAATATTTTCTTTGCTCTCCCTAATTCAGATCAGGTATTGAGGAGACTCCCACTCCCACCCTTCAGCACCACTTCTGAATCAGAAAAATGATTTCTTTCGCAAAGCAATTTCATGCCTTGTTATCCCCAATATGTCCCTAAAATGGCATTACCAGAAAGTCCCTGTTCATTTCAGAGATTGAAAGGGGAAGAGAAATTTCTAAAAGGGGCTCAGCAAACCCATGACACTGCCCACTTGGTGTCTCCATGCTTTGTGTAGCATTGTGATGGTATTTGCTTTTGACCGTGCCTCCTGCAAGGAAAATTCTGGCCTCAAAACAGTTGTGTCATTATGCAAATAGGGGTTAATGAATCAATTGAACAAAATACACTGTGATTGAGAGTTTGGCTGATTGTATGAGAAAATAACAAACAGCTGGCTTTTTCTTCTTTTTTTTGTGCATCCTCACTCTCTTTTATTATACAGATAAGGCTTTTAACAGAATGCTAGTCTAAAGAATTCTGCAGAATTCTCATCTTGCCTTTATTATTGCTAAACTGTTACGTAAACCAGTCCCATCTGTAAGCTTGGAAAGCAACTTTAAGACTTAAGTATTTAAAAGGTAGCATCTCCGGGCGCCTGGGTGGCTCAGTTGGTTAAGCGACTGCCTTCGGCTTAGGTCATGATCCTGGAGTCCCGGGATCAAGCCCCGCATCGAGCCCCGCATCGAGCCCCGCATCGAGCCCCGCATCGAGCCCCGCATCGAGCCCCGCATCGAGCCCCGCATCGGGCTCCCTGCTCGGCAGGGAGTCTGCTTCTCCCTCTGACCCTCCTCCCTCTCATGCTCTCTGTCTCTCATTCTCTCTGTCTCAAATTAAAAAAAAAATTTAAAAGGTAGCATCTCCTTTATAAATACTGATCCTCTATAAATAATGTGATGTCTACATTTGCCTTTTGAGATTAATATAATGCATCCCCTAAAGTGGAATTAACTTAAAATGCTCAAGAAAGGGGATGTTTAGTCTTTCTCTTGGTTCTCTAAATCTACCGCTGACTGTCAGAGTTGCTCTCAGATGATGCCCAAACGGGCAAGTCAAGAATCAACACGTTCCACTTTGAAGGTGGAATAGAAGGGAGAAGGTCATTTATTGCAGCAAGGGGTCATCTTTCCATTAGCAATGCAAATAGCAAGGCAGGGAAGATTTTGGGGTTTGCTAACTGGCTGGGTGCCATTTTTCTAGCAACTCTTTATTGACCACTTGTGGTGTTCTAAGGCCTGAGGGTAGGTTCTGGGTATATAGTGATGAGTCCTGACATCATGGATGTAACTAAAATGAACCATTTGATTTCTCTGGGCTTTACTTGAAAAACAAGGCTAGTTCTGAATCTCACGGGGTTGCTATGATAAACACACAAAGTATAAATTGTTAAACAACCATAGAGTTCTTTAGGTCAGCATGGTAACACAGCCTCAGCAGCGTCCTTAAACTTTGTAAGATCGGCTATTTTGCTTATTATCTACTTTCATGAACTTTACTCAAATGGCCTGCCGTTGGCCCTTTATCTTTTTGTGACAGTTGCGTTTCCCTCTTCAAAGATGATCCCATTTTCCTGATTCTTGATGAGCGCCAGTTTTTTTTTTTTTTAAGATTTTATTTATTGATTTGAGGGAGAGGGGGAGAGAGCATGAGCAGGGAGGAGAGGGAGAAGCAGGTTCTCTGCAAGCAGGGAGCCCAACACAGGGCTCAGTCCCAGGACCCTGGGATCATGACCTGAGCCGAAGGCAGACGCTTAACTGACTGAGCCACCCAGGCGTCCCTGCGTGCCAGCTTCTTATCTGCTTTGCAAAATACTCTTCGAAAGGAGGGGCTTCCTAAGAAATTTCATTGGCATTTGATATGAATTCAGAAAGAGAAAAATGACTATTCATAAAAGCTTGGAAAAAAAGTAATTTTCTGTATTATATATACAATAAAAAATCAGATACTTAAAATAACACCCCAGAATACAGTTATCATGAGACATCTCTGTCATTTCCTGGAGTTAGAAGAAGAGAACAATCTTGGAGTTGGGCGAGGAGCCAGCTCTGTTGTTTGTGGATAGGAATGATGGGGGTCATTCTCTGCATGAGGGAGCAGGCTGGGAGGGGCTTTCTCTGGATCATGCTGGAGCAGCTGAGCCTTGGAAACATGAGGGGAAGGTTTCTAAGAAAGCCTTTCTTTGCGGTACATGTAGGAGGAGGATCTCACTGCTTGCATTTAAAGACCACTGTTCAGTCACATAGTCTCCTGGGGTATAACATTTTGGCTCTTTGCAGGAATTTTATGTATCATCTCTTAATTGAGGGAGTCTCTCCTCCAGTGTCCAGTTCTGATGTCCAGGATAATACATGTTTCTCTGTCTCCCTCTGGTCTGTGTCCCTATCTCGGCATCTCTGCTTTCTCCCACCTCCCTGACCCCTCTATCCCACGTGCGTGATTTCATCACTGAGTGCAAAGGCACAGCAAACTTCAAACCTGGGCCCCTAAAGAAGCATTTTAGAGGGTCTGGTTTTACACTTTGTAAATTATGCACTTAATAGAAGGGCTGCTGCTTTTCTCCATTCTCTGACAAAAAAAGAGGCTGGGTAGTGAGCATCATGGTATTGTACAGGGTTAGCCGGAGTTTTCTGTAAAGGGCCAGATGGTAATTATTTTAAGCTTTCTGGGCCACACAATCTCTGTCACAACTACTGAACTTGGCCGTTGTGTTGTGAAAGTGGCTACGGGCAATACACGAACAAGGAGCGTAATCACTGTTTGAAATTTGAGTCTCATGTTAGTTTTACATGTCCTAAGATATTATTCTTTTGATTTTTTTTTAACCATTTGAAAATAGAAAAACCATGCTTTGCTTGTGGGCCTTATAAAAACTGGCAGTAGGTTAGATTTGGCCCACAGACCGTGGTAGTTTGCCAACCCTTGGCGCTGAGGAAGAAATGCCAAACCAGGAGTGAGAAGCCTTACATTCCAATTTCAGTTTTACTTTTTAGCCCTGACATAGTCATTTAACGACTGACCTCCATTTCCTCATCTGCAAAATGGGTATGGAAAGGTGGGGGGAGTAACTTTAGAATGGAGAAGCCTGGCAAACGTTACCTTGGCCAGGTGATCAGGGTTAACATCGGTGGCGAGTCATGGTGGTAGCATGGACCCCTGATTCATGATGATAGTGGCACTTCACTCCTGTGGCCGTCCTCCAAAAAACCATTACCTCAGCCTGAACATGAGAAAAACATCAGACCAAACCCACACTGAGGGACATTCTCCAAAATACCTGACCAGCATTCCTCAGAATTGTGCAGGTTATCAAAAACAAGGAAAATGTGGGGAAACACATACACACACAGAGAGAGAAAATGTGAAGAACTGTCACAGACGTTAGGGGGATCTAGGTTGGCAGGATACAGCGACCCTGAACTATCTTCACAATTTTTCTGTAAATACAAAACTCTTCTGAGATGAAAAGCTGATATATATGTATATCCTAAGAGAAATCTCCACACTTTGGCAGTTGATTAGGTGCAGAGGGCAGGGGAGGAGAAATAAAGTTTATGTCGAAGTCTCCAGCCTGCTACCAGGGAAGATAGCCACACTATTGGACAGAAATAATAAATAGAGGAGGCAAATCAGGAAAAGGAAAGAGTGAACTTGCAGGACCAGGGACACAACCTTGAGTATGAGATACTGTTTAACACTTAAAGTGATAAAATATTTGGAAAGGGCTTTTGGATTTCAGACATTTTGTTTAAAAGGATCTTCATCCTGGGTGCCTGGGTGGCTCAGTCGTTAAGCGTCTGCCTTCGGCTCAGGTCATGATCCCAGGGTCCTGGGATCGAGCCCCACATTGGGCTCCCAGCTCTGCGGGAAGCCTGCTTCTCCCTCTCCCGCTCCCCCTGCTTGTGTTCCCTCTCTGGCTGTCTCTCTCTCTGTCAAATAAATAAAAATAAAATCTTAAAAATAAATAAATAAATAAATAAATAAATAAAAGGATCTTCATCCTGGCTCTATTTGACATTTAAGTCCCAGTTTAAGAAAGAAAGATTAACTGGATTAAATAATAAAATAGTTATTGGACTCTGTAAAAAAACTGGACTCCTGCTCACATATATATGTCTGCATATGGATATGTTTATCCTATTGTCATTAATGCATTGCTCAAGCTTGGAGTCGCTATACGCCCCTTTCATTTGCAAAAGGAATTAAACTCATGCTGCCAAGTGGAACATTATTTATTTGACTTAGCTGCTGGAAGCAGCCCTTTTTCTGTAGCAAGAAGTGTTCATTGTGCTGACCTGCACTGGAGAGCATGTTTTGTTCACTTCGGACAAGGAGTTAAGAGCTTTGTTTGAATCATTCCTTTTTCTGTCTCGCCCTGTTTATATTTTACAGCCAGAGTTGTTTCAGAAGTGCACACGGGCTTTGGAGTCCTGTGATGTTGGCGGCACGTTAACAACGTGTCTGGTAAAACCATGGCCAGGACCCCATACCTGTGTAGGTCATGAATAGGCAGTTCCCAACCGAAGAAATTCAGATGGCAGGAAATCTATGAGAAAAATAAGCCTCCCAAATAATCAAAGATATGTAATTACAAATTTAAAAATTAATATTTTATATATATGTTAAAAATATATGCCGATAAAGGACGCCTGGCTGGCTCAGTTGGTGGCGCTTGCGACTCTTGATCTTGGGGTTGTAAGTTCGAGCCCCACACTGGTGTGGAGATTGCTTAAAAAATAAAATTTTAAAAATTATTTATATGCCAATGAGATGGTAAAGATAGTAAGGAAATGGAGATTCCTGTGCTGGCAAGGGTATGGGGAAGAGCACTCTGGTGGAAATATAAATTGATACGATCTTTTGGGAAGAAAGTTTGAAGTCTACATTCCAAGTTTTCAAATATGTATATTCTTTGTTCCAGTATATTCCACTTCTAAGAGAGGCTATCCTAAGGAAATACTGGGACAGGCATGTAAAGATACCTGTAAATGATGATCATCTAATATAGTGAAACACTGGACATAATATCTAACCATAGAGTTAATAATTTTAACATTGTAGATATAGCTATTATAAAGACTTGCATTGCATTATTAAATTTTTGAAAAAACATTTCAAAATGAATTTGTAGTCCAGTTTATTTAAAAACGTGTGTGCATTTATGTTTCTAGAATAACATACTAACACTTAAATGCCTTTAAAATGTAGATGCAAATAAAAATATTTTAAAGTCTAAGCCAAAATGTAGACTCTCGATGCCAATTCTGAGTGGCATAAACTATCTTTATCTCATAAGTTACTACTATTTGTAGAACCTAAAACATGTTCCCATCATCACTCATACTCTCCTTCTCCTAAATAAGCCTGACTTTCTTAAATAAAAGTTACAGCTCATCCTAAACTATTGAGTAAGGATTTTTATTCTCAGTGTGAAGAATCTAGTACTCTCTTAACCAATGAGAAGCCCATACATAGTTAACTTTTTAGTTTTATTTTATGCTACAATTGTTAAAATACTCAAGCCAGTGTTTGGTAAAAAGCATTCTATGTGAGGAAACTGGGTGAAAAAAAATGAGATTTCAGGAAGAAAAAAAAAAAATCTCTTCACTTTGATTTTATTAATTTATGCCTTGCCTCTTTCCAAATGTACTTAAAGTACCTAAATGTCCCAATAAAATGTGTGCTGAGCCTAAAAATGTGTTGACACACATGTGCAAACCAGCTGTACCAATTTACTGCCTCCAAGGTGGTGATGATTTATGACAAAACATATTTCCAAAAACACTCAACATCCTTGAATGAGAGACTTCACCTTAACATGTGAGTGAAATGATTCACAATCACCTTTCTTCCCAGGTCCACAAAAAACCAGCATGGCCATGCAGTTGAGATCAGTGAGAGAGCTTGAGAAAAAGAGCTGACTGTAACAGGATTCGTACGTTAAATGAAGCTTCACGTAACCATGTAACCACGTACAGCCTGATAGAGGAAGAAAAGAGAGGAAGAGCGGTGGGGAGAGGGAAGAAGGTTTATAGCTCCCCTGCTCTTTGCCAGGCTCTCAGCTTAACTCTTATTTAGTAAGCTGCAAGCATGTGTATAATGTTCAGGTGGTAGTTCTGTCTAAATATTTCTGAATTAATCCAGCCTCTTCCCGATGTTGCTCTTAGCAGCTGCGTCCTGTGGGTTCCCTCAGTCTGCCAGTTATGCAGTTAGTTGCTATCAATTCCAGATTTCCCCTCCTACCACTGCTCAATGTTTGGTCAGCCCCGGCTTAAACCATGTACCATAGCCGGGGTGAGGAGGACTTGGGATTATTTGAAGAGATCTACCAGATGCCTCCAACTTCAGAGACAGAGTTGTGAGCAGGACTGTTCTCATTTCACTAACTGTATCTGTCTCTTTCCAAAAAAGGGTTTGAAGTGCCCAAATCTTCCAGCAGGATGTGTGCCATGAGATGTTTCAAAAGAGGGAGAGAACCATAAGAATTCCACAGAGTAGGGCAATGTATAAAAAAGCAAGATAAGACAGTGAGGAAAGGAGAGAAAGTTGAAGTCTCCCTCTGATCGGAAAGGAGAAAAGGGGGTGCATGGGGAAGAAAGATTTAGGACAGTTGGTTAAGGGGGTGGAGCTCCTTAAGATGTTTAGTGATTGAAATAGGTGGCGCGTGTGAAGGGTGAGCACTTGGCTTTGTGGCGAGTTTGTCTCTGAGTCTTCCCGAGAATCGGGGAAACTTCTTCCTATTTTAGGACAACTTCAAGCCAAGGTTCCTTCTGGAACCTTGAGCCCATTCCATTCCCATTATCCCTGCCATGCTTAGCTACACCTAAAATGTTGACCTCTCGTGTGTTGACATCCCCTTACTGGGCTCCTGCCCCCTCCCATCTTCCCATCCCCTTTCCACTGTTCCAGACTCTCCTGCAAAGTTCCAGGTAGATGCCTGTGGGCTAAGTCTGGCCCTCTGCCATGTTTTCTTCAGCTGCCATGCCACTTTTATCCCTTTGTGGCCTCCACTGGCAAGCTCCAGGAGTCTCCTTTCTCCATTAGAGGGAGCAAAGACCCTACCACTCCCTAGTGTTTTCCCAAACTTGGCTGTGGTCCATTTCTTGGTCTGGGTGGTGATCAAATGAGTGTATTCAGTTTGTGAAAATTCATAGAGTACTTACTATTTTTCTATGCATGTTGTTCATTGGTTTTTTTAAGTTTTCTAGTTGATTAAAAATTGATTTCCCCAGACAGACCTTACGCAGTAGACCTCATTATTTTCCCTTCTTTGTAGATGAAGATATGCGGACATGGAAAGGTCAAGCAGTTTGTCCATGGTCATACAGCTGGTCCATGACCAAACTCGAATCACACGCAGGCGGCCTGTGCTCGCTTCATCCCAGGAGAATTTGTTCAGTCATGGGGCTCTCTAATTCTATTCTTGGCTTCTCTGTGCTGCCACTTCAGTATCCAGCACATGAATTTCAGAGACGTATTTACATGATTTCTTTTACGTGCTATGATAGATTAAAAATGGCCGTAAATTTTTTATAACTCCTCCTATTTGGATGTGAGCTCCAATTCCCCTCCTTTTGAATTTGAGCTGACTTTGACTTTGCTTAATTGGTTGGATGCAATGAAAATAACACTGTGACATACGAGGTGAACTGTAATAAGATTTACAGCATCTGCCATGGCTTCCTTGACCACTGACTCTTAGAATCCACCTGCCATGATGTGAGGAAGCCCAAGGAGCCCCGTCAAGAGGCCCATAGGGAAAGGAAATAAGGATGTTGGCCGACAGCCCCTGCTGAGCTCCCAGCACCAACTTTCCAGCCACGTGAGTGAGCTTTGTGGGTGGGTCCTCCAGCCTCAGTTGAGTGACCCCAGTAGGGCCACGTGGAGCAGAGATGCGCTGTCTCCACTGAGCACTGCCCAAATTGCCGATTTCACAAAGAAAAGAAATGGCTTTTACTGTTTAAGCCACTAAATTTGGGGATACTATGTTATGCAGCAGTAGATAAGAACACGTCAGCTTTGCTGAACCAGTATAAGTTAGATTGAATGTGACCTCAAAAATTTCATTTCCTTTAACATTAGTGTATCACAGGAAGTGTCCATTAGGAAAAACGTAACTCTTAATTCAAACCATCCCCGAAAATCAGTCCCAGAAACTATTTTTGCGTAGTTAAGAATGTTTTTTTCCTCTGTCCTCACTAAAGCAAATACCAAAGACCACCCACATTAGCATGCATTTACTGAGAAACTGGGAGTCTTCTAAGAAAAAACACATTTGCTAGTAGAGTGTCAACAAAGTGCCATCAGAATAATTGCAGAAGCTGAATCAATGTAAAATCAGACTGTATATGAATCTGTGAGTCACTGGAAATTAGGTACAAGAGCTACACAGTCTAAAGTTAGTTTCTCACATTAGCTAAAAGGGCAGAAGAATAACATCTAACATTTTGGGGGTGCTGCTCCCCACTCAAGACATTTGCTTGGCAAATATTCTCGCAACAAGACAGCACAATTACATAGGGTGTGTTCCACCAGGCCTGACAGGCCAAGTTGGAGAGTGATTGATTACTAGGGTGGTGTGTTTACTGTGACTGGAAATCATGGGATTATCGCTCCCATTGCTTCTGAGTCCTTTCCGATTTGTATGGATGTGCTCGTACTCCCTATAAAATAAGCAAGGAGGGGAAGAAATGCCTTTGAATGTGTGGCTGGTGGCAAAATGCTTTTGAGAAACTTAATAGGGTTATGGCTGGTGGGGAGATACCTATTAGAAGGTTGATGAGTTTATGAAAAACAGGAGGTATTATGTTGAATAATTTGATATATACGTGGACGGATAAAAGGTAGTGAGTTAGAAAGAGGATTTTTCAGAAAGGCTGACAGGATCTACTCTGTTAGAGCCAGGTTGCTCTGTAGTCTGCAGCTCTGGTGAGAACGCAGCTGGATAACGCATAAACAAATGGACATGGCCATGTGCCAATAAAACTTTATTTATGGACATTGAAAACTGAATTTCATGTAATTTTCACATGCCACAAAATATTTTTCTTTGGATTTTTTTTTTTCCGACCATTTAAAAATATAAAAACCATTTTTAGCTCTCAGGCTATACAAAAACAAGCAACAGGCCAGATCTGGCCCGCAGGCCATAGTTTGCTGACCCTGTTGTCATGTGGGTGGGGGAAGAGTTGAATGGGGGGGGGGGGGGCGTAGGAAATGGCTTGCTTTCCGTCCTCTACTTTCTTTTTTTTTTTCTTAATTTTATTTATTTATTTAAGTAGTCTCTGTACCCAGCATGGGGCTCAAACTCAACCCCATGCTCTTCTGATTGAGCCAGCCAGGTGCCCTGTGCCCTCTAGTTTCTGGACTTTTGTATTTTTGGAACTTGTTAGAACAAGTATATATATATGAGTTTTACAATAAGAAAATTAAAGATATGCCCGTATTAGAGTCCAAGGGAAAAAAAAGTGTATACAAGGGCTTTGCTGGGTTTCAGTTAGAAGGGGACATGGGATCCCTTGGGGCTCATGTTCAAATACTTCAAGATCTCATTCATTCAGACTCACCCACTCAGAATTTGAGTTGAAGGTCCTATTTGCTCACTCCAAAAAGAAGAGATTTGTTTGTTTATTTATTTAAGATTTTATTTACTTGAGAGAGGGTGTGCGTGCGTGCACACAGGAGCAGGGGGGAGGGGTAGAGGCAGAGGGAGAGGGACAAACAGACTCCCTGATGAACAGGGAGCCCAATATGGGGCTCAGTCCCAGGACCCTGAGATCATGACCTGAGCTGAAGGCAGTCACTTAACCAACTGAGCCACTCAGGTGCCCCAAGAAGAGATTTATTTATTAACTTGAATTATAAACAGTATGAGGCAAATAGTCTTACTAATTATAAATATTTTCATTTGCTTATTAAAGGAGGCCCATTAGAATATCTGCCTGGAGGGCGCCTGGATGGCTCAGTTGGTTAAGCGACTGCCTTCGGCTCAGGTCATGATCTTGGAGTCCTGGGATCGAGTCCCGCATCAGGCTCCCTGCTCGGCGGGGAGTCTGCTTCTCCCTCTGACCCTCCCCCCTCTCATGTGCTCTCTCTCTCTCTTTCTCAAACAAATAAATAAAATCTTAAAAAAAAAAAAAGAATATCTGCCTGGATATAGATGCTTGAAAGCATTACCATATTTCCTTTTAAATGCTGTGTTACTCAGACCAATTCAGACTACTCTCTTTTCTCATTTTACCCAGAAGGCTTTTATGGTACCTATCTTTGCATTATATTCTTCTTTTTGTCTTTTTCCTGAAGGCGTGGCACTGGTTCTGTAGATCACAGCTTGCTTGCTTGCTTGCTCTCTCTTTACTTCCTTTCCCTTTCCCTTTTCCTTTCCCTTCCTTCCACAAATATTTACTGAGCGCTTCCTATGTACCAGGCATTTTTCTAGGCCCTGAAGACGAGCGAACCAAGCAAAGTTCCCTATCTATGGAGCACACATTCTTTGTTAAATCTGATTTTGTCCTGTTCATCTGAAGTAATGTTTTCCTGCAGGGCTGGCAAAGAAGTTTCACCTCACAAGTCTACTCCGATTGGCTGTTAGTGGCTGCTTGAGGTAGCATGTTAAGAGGCATTCTGAGAATCAACTAGAAAGAGGACTCTTCTGTCATTCAGCTGGGGAGAAGAAGGGGGTGAGAGCAGATGGTCACATATGTGGTATATCTTATGTGGCTTGTGAATCCTGGCCCAGGGTAAGCAACTGCAGGGGAGTATGACCTGGTGATGGTAGAATAAATACAGATCTGGTGTCAGACGGGATTCAGATTAATTTCTTTCCTTTTTTTTTTTTTTTAAGATTTTTATTTATTTATTAGAGAGCGAGCAAGAGAGTGTACATGCGAGCGGGGGGAGGAACAGAGGGAGAGGGACAAGACTCTGGGCTGAGCACAGAGCCCAACACGGGGCTCCATACCATATCCCCGAGATCATGACCTGAGCTGCAATCAAGGGTCGGATGCTCAACCAACTGAGCCACTCAGGTGCCCCAATTCTTTCCTTTAAAAAAATTAATTTACTTTTTTTTTTTTAAGATTTTATTTATTTATTTGACAGAGAGAGACACAGCGAGAAAGGGAACACAAGCAGGGGAAGTGGGAGAGGGAGAAGCAGGCTTCCCGCCGAGCAGGGAGCTCAATGCGGGGCTTGATCCCAGGACCAAAATTAATTTACTTTTATTTAAAGAAGGATAGCAGAAGATTCTGAAATGTCTTATTATTGGCCTTTAGTAGACATAAGGCATCTGTAAAGTGACAGGAGATTTTAAGATTCTAAATGTATATGGTGTATAATATGCAAAACAGGGAAGTAGTCAAACTTCTTTAGGGTTAATTAAATGTTGTATTGAACAATGACAAGATGTTGATCAATTTTAAAGAATGGCATTACTTTTTACATAAGTGTTTTTTCTATCTTACATGGTCATAAAATTTTGGCTCCCTGTAATTCCCCAAGGATTTTCCTCAATTAAAGATCTAAGATGTGTGGTGCCATAGCTCATCACAGAATATTTTAAGAAGGCATCAACCAAATCTTTTTGTGCAAGTACACTCAGTAGTCAAATTCGGTAAGCATAGGGTATTTGGGTTTTTTGTTAATCAAGGACTCAAAAAAACCAAGGGTACTTAGTTAAAAGATACCATGGTTTTTATTTTGGTTTTTAGTATGTATATGATGTGTTGTGTATGCATATACATGTGTGCATTTATATTTCAGTTGACCAACAGGTTAGTTGTCTTTTGGTAATTATGGCTCATAGAAGAATTTTCACTTACATAGAAAGCACAATCAGCAGATCACTATGGTCTTTTTTTTTTTTTTTTTTTTTTAGGAGGCAGCCTAAGTGTTTCATTTTCTCCGCAGTACGTACATGCCACAGCAATGAGCACATAACAGTGATGGTTTAGTTAGTAGAACCTGTGCCAAAACTCAGTTCCACAGACAAAATACTCTCTTCAAACCATACGCTCACCTAAGGTAAAGTATTTATGTCCTACCAGAAGTGTAAGAAGTCATCTTTCTTTCATACACACACTTTTCCAGAGTTTTGAGCTAAAGAAGCCAATTAAGATCACCTTGTCGAAAGCTTTAGGAAAGAACCTACACTACCCCCAGAGGAATTAAGTGGCCCAAAGGGCCAAGACTAGGACTCAGATCCCCTGGCTTCTCATTGAATGCTTTCTCACAATCCACGCAGCCTCCCTTTTGGACTAGGTGACTTCTCAAAGTAAGCGGTATAATTGCTCTACTACCTTTTTTTTGCTCTTCTACTGTAGATTAACATGGTCAGTATCCTCATTTCCAAGTTTTTTTTTAATTTCTTTTCAAAATTTGGCTTTAATACATGAATACTAAAAGTACCAACAAGTTCAACCAAGAAAACACCATTTCCAATTCCAATATCAAGCACTGAAGCATCAATGGAATCTTGCGTTTTTGCATCCACCTTATTAGCCGATTCATACTCTCTTCTCCAAACCAGATTTCTCCTGTATCTCCATATTCTTGAAAAGTTTGCAGCTGTCTCTCATAGACAGCATCCCAATGCTCTCGGGTCCCCAGCGCTGACGGGGCAAAGCCATCCTCTCCGGGACTGCCCCTTCGGGACCGCTCTGTGGCCCCAGTGCTGTCTCCGTCCCCGTACCCGCCGCCGCCGCTGCGGCCGAGTTCATCCCGCTCCGCGCCCCAGAGGGCCATTGGGGCCCCACTATGGTCTTTTCTTTCCCTGCCATCAAGAACTAATTTCCCTTCTGCTTCTTTGTGACACAGCTCATGAGGCCTCAGTTTTCTCATCTTTAAAATGGGGTAAATGATACCTACTTCAGAAGACTGTTATAAGGGTTAATTATTCTTTTTTTAAGGATTTATTTATTTGAGAGATCGTGCGTGCGTGCGAGTGGGGCGGGGCAGAGGGAGAGAATCTTCAAGCAGACTCCCTGCTGAGTGTAGATATTACTTGCAGGGCTCGATCTCACAACCCTGAGATAGTGACCTGAGCTGAAACCAAGAGTGGGACACTTAACCGACTGAACCACCCAGGCACCCCAAGGGTTAATTATTCTTATAGCTATCACTATAATTAGTGTCATTATTATTAGTAGCTAACATTTATTCAACATATATTATGTCCTGTTTTAGGCACTTTACATGTATTATCCTATTTAATTCTCTCAATAACACAAGGTAGGTCCTATTATTCCCATTTTGCAGGTAAAAAGCTGAGATGAAGAGAGATTACAAGTCTGCTCAGGGTTTCACAACACATGATGACACCACGTATATGAAGATCCCTACATCAGGCCTGGCACATAACAGGTGCTCACCACATGTGAACTTTATACATGAAGTCCGTTTGCACCCCCCCACCCCCACCATATCCTGCATAGCAGCAGATGTAAAGGGGACCATCAGCTCATTATAGGTAATTTGTCTATGGGTTGGTAGGGAAAGCCCATTTGTTCCTTTTTCGTCTTCCAGGCCTCCTAAGATTAGGTATGTCCCTAGGATGTTTCTCATGATGCCTTTCTTTTCACTTATTATGGGGCTTCACCTTGGTCCTTTAACAAAACTACAATATCTTTTAAAGCCCAAAGAGAAACTGCATGATACACAAAATCTGATAATATAAAGAGAATTAATAAGGAAACTCCTTGGGACACCTGGGTGGCTCAGTTGGTTAAGCATCTGACTCTTGATCTCAGCTCAGGTCTTGATCTCAGGGTTGTGAGTTCAAGCCCAGTGTTGGGCTCCACACTGGGCATGGAGCCTGCTTTAAAAATATATATATAAAGAAACTCCTTACAAAGGGGGAGAGAAAATGCAGGTGACAGAGCAGGGCCACTTCAGGCTGGTAGCAGAAGTGCCCCCTCCAGCCCCAGACCAGAAGAGGGAGGGAGTGGTTACGAGAACCCAGGGGTAAGAGGCAATGTGGAGGGGTTGCCTAACCAGATCTGTGACTTCTGGTTAACGGACGCAGCCAGCCCATGGCAAGACATGGACAAGGAAAATGAGAAATGAATACTCAGCCTCACTCCTTTCTCCCTTCTCCCACCAGTGCTCTCCAGGGGTGAGCCCAGCTGGAAGTCCCTAGATGCAGTGCATCTCTAAGGGTTCCCAGAGAAGGTAGAGCAATCCTGAGGGACAGGTGGAAGATAATCAGTGCTGCTGTGATCCTTGGGCATGAGTAGGAAATGGCGAGACAACTGCATTGCACACCAAGATCACACTTCTTGGTGGTTGTGCAGATTCAGACATTCTTGGCTCCAGCTGTTTAACAGATGGCTAGATCCACCAGGTAGACAGTTACATATTACTTTTTATAAATGCACATGTGGAAAAAGTCTGACAGTGATTTGTTGGAGGACAAAGAGTTGGAGTTGGCACTTCATGTAGCTTTTGAGGCTGATTCACTATTGCATTAGCCATACCTCTTAAAAGTCTCAGTTCACATATGTAAAATGAACATAATAATACATCCTTCTCAGAGACAGATGTGGCTTCTATTAGTCGGTCTGTACATTTTTTGAGATTTCTCATGGAGATGAAAAGTCTTATTATGATGAGTATAATATGCATTAGTAATTAGATACGAATCTCTTAAGTTATTTAGATTTGAGATAAAAGTGCCCTTGACTTTTTAAAAAAAGATTTTAAGTAATCTCTGTATCCAGCCTGGGGCTCAAACTCACCACCCCAAGATCAGGAGTCACCTACTCTGCCAACTGAGCCAGCTGGGTACCCCAAAAGTGCCCTTGACTTTAGATTGCTGACTCTGTGGCATATTGTGGACTGCCCATCTAAGGGGTTCATCTTGGAGGTAAATAGCTTGACTTGAAAGGTCATACGGATTTTTCTCTAATCTTTTTGCATGTCAGATGGTCTCAAACATGCTGACCAGGATAATTGGGACACTTTGTACTAAGAATCAACCACATGAATCAACTGTCCTCCTTTGTTACTGTACTCTGTGTACTACAGGTGAAACCCAGAATAAATTACTGAAATATAAATTGAACATGTAAAGACTCTGTCGTGACATATCTACCAAGTACCTTAAGGTTTAGACAATGTATTGGTAACTATGTAAAATAAGTGGAACTCACACTTTACTCTTGAGAATGTAAATTAGGTTAGTGATTTTGAATAACTGGCAGTTTCCACAAAGGTCATACAAATACCTATCCCACAAACAGCAGTTCTTAGGTATATATGCAAGAGAAATGAAGGTATACATATATCTACCAAAAAGACATGCACAAGAGTATTTATAGCACTCTTATTCATAAAAGCTCCAAACTAATAACCCAAATAAGCATCAACAGGGAAATGGATAAAATAAGTTGTGGTTCGTTCATACAGTGACATACTTCACAGCAATAAAAACAGTGAACTGATTATTAAAATAATGAGCTAGGGGCGCCTGGGTGGCTTATTTGGTCGAGTGGCCGATTCTTGGTTTCGGCTGGAATCATGATCTCCGTCCAGGTGGTGGGATTGAGCCCCACATCAGGCTCTGCCCTCGGCACAGAGTCTGCTTGTCCCTCTCTCTGCCTCTCCCCCCTACTCACGCACTCTCTCAAATAAAGATAAAATAAAATAGTGAGCTAATGACATGGGCGAAACTGTGGATGAATCTCAAAGATACTATGTTCGGTAAAAGAAGCCAGACACAAAAAGTGTACCTGTATGAAGTTCAGGGACAGGTAAAATGAACTTTTGGTGATAGAAGTTTAAAAAAAAAAAATTATGTCTTTTATGCTGAGATGGGGGTGGGAGGTATTGATTTAGAAGACTCATAATGAAACCTGGGGAGTTGAAAATTTCTTTATTTTTGTTGTTTTAAAGATTTATTTATTTTAGGGAGAACGAGAGAGAGCAAGCATGAGTGGGAGGGACAGGTAGAGGGAGAGAGAATCTCAAGTAGATTCCACGCTGAGCGCAGAGACTGATGTGGGGCTCGATCCTACAACCCTGAGATCACGACCTGAGCCGAAACCATGAGTCAGGTACTCAACTGACTGAGACACCCAGGCGCCCTGGGAGTTGAAAATATCTTATATTTTAATGTGGATGGTGTTACAGAGATACACCTATATAAAAATTGTTCAGATTGCGTACTTTAGATTATGAACTTTACCTACTTAGCTTCCTATATATTATGCTTAACTAAAAATGTTTGTTTTAGAAAGTATTGAGTATTAAAGCCAAACCCTGACACACGTAGCAATGATAATACCAGGAAAACATAATGAAACATTTACCTTACTACAGAGTATGCATAGATACAATCTTTCTGGAGAGTTTGTCAATGTGGATTAAAAAACCTTGGTGGGGGGGCACCTGGCTGGCTCAGTCAGTAGAGCATGCAACTCTTTTTTTTTTTTTTTTTAAAGATTTTATTTATTTATTTGACAGAGAGAGACATAGTGAGAGCAGGAACACAAGCAGGGGGAGTGGGAGAGGGAGAAGCAGGCTTCCCGCTGAGCAGGGAGCCCGATGTGGGGCTCGATCCCAGGACCCTGGGATCATGACCTGAGCCAAAGGCAGACGCTTAACAACTGAGCCACCCAGGCGCCCCGAGCATGCAACTCTTAATCTTGGGGTGGTGAGCTCGAGCCCCATGTTGGGGACTAGATTGTACTTAAAATTTTTTTTTAATCCTTAAAAAAAACCATTTTAGGAATAAGGTTTTGACCTTTGACACTTTTGACATAGCAATATCCTATAGAAATCATTAAGAACATATGTACAGGTTTGTCCATAAGGGTGTTCATTTCAGTGCCCTTTTTAATACTGAGCATTTGGAAACAATTCAGTGTTCAGTTTTGAGAATGGGTAAATGTGCCGTGAAATATGCAGCCATTTAAACAACATGGTGGGAAAAGGGGCTATGTTTGTATTCACATGTCTTTCTACTGAGGAAACAAGACAGACATAGTAAATAGACTCCAGAAAACTGTGTTAGTTTAGCTCAAGTGATGATGAAGACATTTGATATATGTATATTGAATCAAATAGAAAAGTATTAATAGATATCTGATTATACATTATTCATCTCCCTGGAAGAAAAATATTATAGGTCTTCTATTTCTTCCTTTAATCTATTTATTCTCATATTCTTTGGTTTAGCCTTAGATTCAGTGTCTGTGTTTCTGACTCAGATTCAGCAAATGAAATCTCATCTGTGGCCTAAAACTGCAATTTTCCTATCTAGCCATTGCTGGTTAAAGTAACTCTAGGCCGGGGGGGGGGGGGGGGGGCAGGGACACAAAAGTCTGGAGGTATTACATTCCCAGATTTCAAGCTATACTACAAAGCTTTAGTAATCAAAACAGTATGGTACAAGCACAAAACAGACTCATGTATCAATGGAACAGAATAGAGTCCAGAAACAAACCCACACCTATATGGTCAATCAATCTAGACAAAAGAGGCAAGAATATGCAATGGGAAGACAGTCTCTTCAACAAATGGTGTTGGGAAAACTGGACAGCTGTCTGCAAAAGAATGAAACTGGACCACTTTCTTACACCAGACACAAAAATAAACTAAAAATGGATTAAAGACCTAAATATGAGTCCTGAAACCATAAAATGCCTAAAAGAAATCACAAGCAGTAATTTTTCTGACATTGGCCAGAGCAGCATATTTATGAATCTGTCTCCTGAGGCAAAGGAAACAAAAGCAAAAAGAAACTAAAATAAAAAGCTTTTTCACAGCAAAGGAAACTGTCAATGAAATGAAAAGGTAACCTACCAAATGGAGAAGAAATTCACAAATGATATGTCTGATAAGGGATTAATGTCCAAAATATATAAAGAACTTTACAACTCAACGCCAAAAAAAAACAATCTGATTTTTAAAAAGGCAGAGGATCTGAATAGACATATGCATGGCCAGCAGACACATGAAAAGATGCTCAACATCACTAACCATCATGGAAATGCAAATCAAAACCACAATGAGGTATCACCTCACACTTGTCAGAATGGGTGAAAGCAAAAAGATAAGAAATAACGGATGTTGGTGAGGATGTGGAGAAAAAGGAGCCCTCGCACACTGTTGGTGGGAATGCAAGCTGGTGCAACCACTGTGGAAAACAGTATGGAGGTTCCTCAAAAAATTAAAAATAGAAGTACCCTATGATCCAATAATCACACTACTGGGTATTTAAAGAAAATAAAAGCACTAATTGGAAAAAATAGATGCACCCTTCTGTTAATTGCAGCATTATTTATAATAGCCAAGATATGGAAGCAATTTCAGTGTCCATCAACAGAATGAATAAAGAAGATGTGGTGTGTGTGTGTATATATATTTGGAAGGAAGTAATTTTTTCATTGGGCAAAGGAAGAATCATCTTATTTTCAAGGTTGCCTTATATTCAGTCATTTTTTTTTAACTTCTCAGGGCCTCAATTTCTGCATCTGTAAAATGGAAATAACAATGCTACATCCTAGTGGTATTGGATGAATTAGTTTCTCACACACCTGAAAGTAATACAACATTGTATGTCAACTGTAGTTCAATTAAGAGAATATGTCTAGGGGCGCCTGGGTGGCTCAGTCGTTAAGCATCTGCCTTCAGCTCAGGTCATGATCCCAGGGTCCTGGGATCGAGCCCCGCATCGGGCTCCCTGCTCCGCGGGAAGCCTGCTTCTCTCTCTCTCCCACTCCCCCTGCTTGTGTTCCCTCTCTCGCTGTGTCTCTCTCTGTCAAATAAATAAAATCTTTAAAAAAAAATTAAAAAAAAAGAATATGTCTGACAGGAGGCAAGTAAATTGTAACTCTGTATATCTCTATGTACACATGCATAATAATTCACATAGATATAGCTCTATGTACTCATCTTTTTTTAAAGTGATCTCTCTACCTCACCTGGGGCTCGAACTCACAACCCTGAGATCAGGAGTCTCCCACTCTTCTGACTGAGCCAGCCAGGGCCCCTGTGTACTCATTATCCTGTTGGTGTTTCACCTCCTACCTAGTGCCGTATTTGGCTCACACTAGGCCTCATGATTTTTGCCTGAAGTCCCTTTTTTTGATTTGTCATATATGACAAGGAAAAAAAAAAAAAAGCTTTGGTGTCATGTTTTATTCTCCAGGCCACACCAACCCGGGGTTTCCATAGAATTACAAATATTTTCTGGTAAGATTAAACATGACAACAGCAGGTTTTAAACTTTTTCAAAACTTTCCTTTTTATTTTATTTTATTTTTTAAGATTTTATTTATTAATTTGAGAGAGAAAGCAAGAAAGCACAAGCAGGGGGAGAGGGAGAGGGCGAAGCAGGCTCTCCCCTCCCCACCCTCCCTCTGAGCAGGAATCATGACCTGAGCTGAAGGCAGACACTGAACCATCAGAACCACCCAGGCACCCCAAAACTTTACTTTTTATTTAAGAGAATTCTTGTCATACCCTGTTTTTCTACCTCATTCATTCATTCATTCATTCCACAAATATTTACCAAATACTAGCATAACTTGCACATGCAACTAGGTGCTGAGGACATTGTGAACAAAACGAAGAGGTGTCCTTCTTCATTCATTGAGATCATATCCTGCTGGGGGGCCCTCCATGTGTCACTTCCTCTGCTGTGCCAGTTTTATCCTGGAATTCTCAGCCACCATCCTCCTGTTGCTTATGAGCTAGTCCTGGAGGTCAGCCACCTGCTTTAGTGGGCACAGCCGTTCTCCGAGCGTGGGGCTTGCCTGATTTCCAAGCAAAGGGCCCCTCTACCTCCTTAACCTTGCTGGGCTTCTAAATGGGTCAGTGGTCCTATAGCCCGTGCTGATCCAGAACCTTCTCTCCAAGAATTCCATTGAACTTTGTGTTGCACGCAATCTTGACTGAAGACTTTAAAAAAAAAATTCCTTAAACAAATACCAGGTTTGTTCATTTGATTTCCCAGCATCCTTTCACATCTTTGTGATCCCAGAGATGTGAAAGGAAAACGAGGAAAATGTGTCAGCCCCCACTGGCATGAACCAGAGATATTTTCGGGGAAGGGTAAGGGATTCTAGTCCAGAATCTCTTCAGATTCTTGAAATGGCAAGGATTATGCAAAGATAAAAGCAAAAGTAAACACTAAACCGTGAACAAAGAGTGAACACAAAGAGGGGAAATCCTTCTTGGAAACAAGCTTTCCTCCGGAGGAGAAAAACAAGAACCTGTTAAAAAATTCTGTCAGCCTGTAGCACTAAATGGAGACTGCAGTCTGCACGGTGCCTCTTTGCTCCCTGTCTCTGCCGACAGGCTGTGTTTTTAAATGGAAATTAGTGTTTGGCGGCTCAGGCAGGGATTGACGTCACAGGCTCCCGCTCCATTGTGGACTGGGGACACCAACAATAAATGGGAAGATGATTTGGGCAGTAGGGTAAACAGAGGTGAGAGGGTACGGTTCAGTGAGAGGAAACAAGCCAATTCTTGAAGTCTGGCACGAGGGCAGAGACAGCTCCTGAGTCACGCATGTGTTCATTAAAGGGGTATTTGCTCAGCACCCATTCTGTGTCTCACATTGTGCAGGACTCTGGGGGACGCAGTGGAGGTTGGGCTGGGGAGCAACTCATGTCCACAAAGCCCCTACCTTTGCCAGATGGTGCTTTGGGCTTTGTGTTGAATCCCCCACAACCCTGAGAACCACGTGCTAGAAGGGCGTGGGGCCAACCTCAAACTGGGGTCTTTCTTATTCCCGAGCTGACTCTCTCCCTATTGTTTTGGAATCTCTATCCTGTTGTGGTTTTGCTTTTGTTTTGACTTTTAATCACTGCTAAAATCTTTATTTCTGTTGTGGATTGCCACTTTTCCTCTGATCCTTGAAAGCTGTCTTGGGCCGCGATGTCCTTGTGACCTAGAGAACCATAGTCTCAGGCAATATGACTGATTCTGCCTTTTCTCTCCAGCTCCTAATTTTCCCCCTTAGCTTTTGAATAGGTATCAAGTCTAAGCTCCAACTGTTGCCAAATACTCTTTTCTGAAGTCCTCCCAAGATTTCTGCTCCCTCCCCAGGACAGACACAAAGGCCGCCTCCCTCCCAACCAAATTTAGTATAAACCAAATTGGAAGCAAGGAAAGAGTCAGTGAGTTGCTAATGGTACTCCAGGATTTTAACTGTTTTCATTCTGAAGTCAAATTCTATTTGAAAGACAGATGTGTTTACAGTTAGAACATGATAAAACAAAGGTCCATGTTTGATTCAGAGAACCCTAATGCAAGGGTTATAGAAGAATCACAAATAAGCGTAATTGTGAAAACTTTAAAATCATAAGACATTCTGCGTGTCTTTAATCATTCATTTATTGAACTGATAATTACTGAGCACCTACTATGTACCAAACACTGCAGTGCTGGGGATACATTCATCAGTAAGCAAAGCAGAAAAAAAAAGTCTTGCTTTTTACTGAACTGTGAATACTGACTGGGGGAAACAAACAATAAGCCTAACAAGTAAGTAAATTGTATGGTATGTTACAAAGTGATAAGTTCTAAGAAGTAAAATAAAGCAAGGTAGAGAAAGAGGGAGAATCAGGATGTGGTTGCAATGCAGCTTTACTCTGGGAGCCCGAGGAAAGCCTCACCGAAAAGGTGATATTTGGTTAAAGATGTGAACAGATGGAATGAGCATTCAGATATTCTGAGGGAGAGCATTCCAGTCAGAGGGAACAGCAAGTACGAAGCCCTGAGAAAGTATGCCTGGTGTGTATTCTAGGGAAGGTCACTCCGGTTTAACTGGAGCACAGAGGGGAAGGTAGGAGGTGAGGTCTGACTGTAGGTCCCTGTAGGAGTTTGGCCATTAAAGGGTTTTGAGCATGACTGACAAGATTTGATTTACTTGTAACAGAGGTTAACAGGGTCAAGAGAGGGATTTTTAAGGATGGGGAAAATTAATAGCACGTTGCTGTGCTACTGGAAATAATCCCGAGAGAGAAAATGTGATGATGGAGGAAGGAGAGGGGAGAATTGCTGGCAGGAGGCACTTGAAAAAGGAAGGCTGGTTGGGATGTAGAGCAGGAGGAAAGGGGTTGGTCGGCCTCACGATCACAGGTCACCGAGAAAAGTAAACGAAAATCCATCAAAGTCGTCATAGTAGTTGTATCATTGTGAACAGTTTTTCTTCTCTTTTTCACTATTTTCCCCTTGAAGTCCATCCAAGGACCTCATGACTAAACTCAGTTTAAAAATTCTCCCACCTTTTGGGGCACCTGCCTGGCTCAGTTGGAAGAGCACGCTGACTCTTGATCTCAGGGTTGTGAGTTTGAGTTCCATGTTGGGTGTAGAGATTACTTAAAAAAATAAAATCTTTAAAAAAATTCTACCACCTCTTTCTTGTAATTTAAATAAGACACCCAGTACTCTTTTACAAGGTTCAGCTTATTTTGTCCAGAGGAAAAACCATGTATTAAAAAAAAACAATGACCACAAATAATATCCCTGCTGATGATATTTCCCTGGGTGTTCTTAATGTGTTTTCACAGGATTTCCCAGATAAAGCAAAGGTCATTCTGTCCTTGAATTCGGCTAAGTACAATGCATCCTGCCCCGGACTGTGTTACATTTTGATGGCCAGATCCAAACCTCTCAGGTTCTTCCAGGAAATGTGTTTCTAAAAATTTCCAAAGCCTGTGTAGAGAGTTCTTATGTGCCCAGATACACAGATTTGTAATTAATAAGAGCTAAAATTAATAAGAGCTGTTCTTTATGTCTTCGCTAAACCATCCGAAGCCTCGAGGGCTGTTGGAAGTGAAATTATTCTAAATTTCCAGTTTGGTTATCAAATCTCTTTTTATTAAAGAGCACAGTTATTCCCTTAACCATCATTCATCTTATCCCTAGCAGTCGTTCTTTGTAATTAAAGCTCCTGATTCAGCAAACCGAGGTTCTTGCACAAATGTATTGAAACTTGCAAATCTGTTATTATCTACCTAACACATGAAACACCATAGAATATTTTTGAAATTCCCCATCATATGCCACTTCAAGGAAACTATACCACTTTCCTCTAGGTCGTAGACAGAACACTATCTTATCTAAAGAAGGACACACTGGAATTGAACACAAATATAGAGAAGACCCTTAATCACAGTGCACTTCTTGAATGAATGAGTGGATATTCGATTAGTATTTTAAAGACTCTCTTTACCTCCAACCGTTTCAAGAGATTGGCCTGGACCTTGAGACTGAAATCCTGCAGGAAAAGTAAGAATTGCTTGAAACTAACAGCACAGAAGACTGAATTGTATTTTCAAAAGTGTCTGACAAGTAAGCACCTCTGTCAAGTTGGGCCATTGGCTTAGCCTCTTCGGTCCTCAGATTTATCATGAAAAATGAGGGAATTTGACTAAATTTGTAATGTATGAAGGGATCATAGGGATTCTTTAATTTCCCTCAAAAGAAACCGGGGGTTCTAACACCTAGCTCGTTCCTTTACCGTTGTACTGTGCTGTACTTTAAGCTACTTCGAAATCGATAAATTTGGTGATTCTAACTTTAGAAGTAGTTTCAAAGTAGTGGTGGCTTTGGAAGCAGATTTGCCCCTGCCCATCCCCACCACCATCCACATGCCAAACCTACTGAGCCATTTCTCAAGAGTTTTGGATCAAAATCCTGCATTATACTGTTGGTTGCACAACTCTCTATACTAAAAACCTTTGAATTGTACACTTTAAATGGGTGAATTGTATGGTATATGAATTATATCTTTAAAAAGGTCAGAATTCTTTTGTTTGCGGGTGACAGAAACCAACTTAAACTGACTCAAGCATTAAAAGGGGGAGTTAGGGGCTCCTGGGTGGCTCAGTCGTTAAGCGTTTGCCTTTGGCTCAGGTCATGATCCTGGGGTCCTGGGATTGAGTCCCGCATCGGGCTCCCCGCTCTGCGGGAAGCCTGCTTCTCCCTCTCCCACTCCCCCTGCTTGTGTTCCTTCTCTTGCTGTGTATCTCTGTCAAATAAATAAATAAAATCTTTAAAAAAATAAAAATAAAGGGGGAGTTAATAGCCCATGTCATTGGAAAATCCCACACTAGACGTCCAAGCATGACTAGATCCCAGTCTCAAACAATAGCATGGAACTAGAGATGCTCTCTCTCCATCTCTCAGCTCTCTCTCCTCTGTGGTGACTTCACTCTCAGGAAGATTTCCTCACGGGATGTGGCTGTGGCATTTCTCAGCTTACATTTTTACCATGTTAGCAACTCCAGCAGAAACATCTCCAGTGAAAGTTGGGGGATTACACGTCATTGGCGTGGTTTGGGTCACATAACCATTCAATAATAACACTCATATAATATTTACTATGAACCAACTTTATTCTTACAACATCGCATTTTATAGATGAAGAAATCAAGGCACAGGGAGGTTCAGTAACTTGCTCAGGATCACGTGGTAGGGAGTATAGGAACTGGGATTTGAAACTCAGGTAGTCTGCCCCTGGAGTTTGTGATCTTACTGGTCTTAAATGCAATGCTACTTCCAGTCTCGAGAGTGAACTGAAGAGAATGTCCTGACTGGCTAGTCCTGGAGCAGATCCCATATTTGCAATTGCATTCTTTCCTGACAGCCTGTGTTCTAAGCCTTTGAAGATGTCGGACATATATCAGATGCTAAAGAATTTTAGAAGAGTCTGTAAATACCCTCCATTTCAGAGACTGCAGCCATGTCTGTGTCTCGTTCTCCCTAATCACCAACATCACCCTGACTGTAGCCATTTGGAAATGAAGCCTTGGGCCTTCTTGCTAGAATTTGAGCTATGTCCAGATCCTGGCCTGTCTAAAGAAAATTACGCCAGGGGCTCCTGGCTGGCTCAGTCTGTGGAGCAGGTGACTCTTGGTCTCAGGGTTGTAAGTTTAAGTCCCGCGTTGGGCGGAGAAGTAACTGAAAAGTAAAAAAAATGATGGCAGTATACACCCGTTACTGTGGAATCCCAGGATTAAGCTTAAAATAGAACGTTAGTTTTTAAAAATGCAGATGTAGACTTAGAAAATTAGAAGAAGTTTTTTGGTCTTTTTCTGATTCAGGAAATAAACTTATGCAGGATCAGTATTTCTAGCATGTCGATTACTGCCCATGTTTCTCAGAGCGTGGTTCCCAGGACCACTGGTATTGGAATCACCTGGGATGTTTTTTCTTCAATCATCATTTCCTGCTGTGGGCCCAAGAATATGCATTTGTTAGACACCCTCAGTGATTCTTAAGTTGGCTCAAGTTTGAGAGTCATCCTTGCAAGTGGCTGGGGAAAACTGGCTAAGATCTTAGACGTAGGACCTTAGGGGTCTCAAGTTGAACCCAAGGCAACAACCATAGGACAGTTGCGGCGGGTAGGGAAAGGGGGAAGCTCACAACCCCAGGTCCAAGCAGCTTTAATTGTTAGTAGCTCTGTAGTTCGCATCTCCTCACCCCTTATGTTCAGAGGTGTGGGTGCCTATATTCTGGCTCTGCAGAGCGGAAAACAATAGCACAAACCAGTATCCTTCAGTAAAGAATTTTTCAGATGAAAACATTGCTCCTGTAAGCTGTACACACTATGACTATCAACAATAGCAATTAATATTAATAACAGTAATTGTTAAATAAGAAGAGCGAACGTTTACCAAACGCACTGTATGAAGCACTTTATATGCATTATCCCATTCTGTCCTTTCAGTCACCTTACAAATGAGTAAGTGCTGGTGTTATCTTCATTATCAGACAAGGAGAATGACACGCAGACTTTAAGTAACTTACCCTACATGACAAA
The DNA here is from genome assembly GCF_029215605.1 of Mirounga angustirostris. NCBI lineage: Eukaryota > Metazoa > Chordata > Mammalia > Carnivora > Phocidae > Mirounga > Mirounga angustirostris. The sequence continues at coordinate 25,846,970 of NW_026991713.1, forward strand.
GGTGGAGGCAGGGTTGGAGCTGATGGGGTTCAGGACACATTACCCCCGAATATGACACCTTGGCATATTGATTATTTTAAGCTGAAGGGGTTTGAGAATATGGGAGAAGCGGGAAGGTTACTCTGAACAATAACCCCCACCCCCAAACAGGTCATAAAACTTTCTGTGAGAGATGCCCTCCCTATACCTGGAGGAAAGAAGCATCTTTATCTCTGAAGACAAGGGGACGCCTGGAAGAATCCTAACAAACAGGTCTTGCTGAGTTTCCCTCAGGTTACTACACTGACCTTCTCCTCCATAACCTATCCCGTTGCTCCATGACTGTCGTCTCTTCATCAAGCCTAGCGTTAGAAGTACTCAGATTTCACTGCTTCGTCAGTTTACTTTTCAGATCCAGCCAGGGACCTTAAGAGGGCCGAGGAAAATTTTTCCCTTCCCTGTAGGACTCGTTCTGACCAAGTCCATTTAACATCAGAGCCCATCTGCTTTTAACCTTTGAGCCATCCTGCCTTATTCTCTCAACAAGAGTCGTTATGCTCCAGCAGACTAAAATTCAGGGAATCTGAAGAAACGCTGACTGTAACACACATAACTTTATAATAAGCTTACCTAAAAAGCAAGACACCTTCCTCCCCTGCAAACTGAACTCATCATTCTAAGAGACCTGATGTGCACAGAGGCAGTTCTTTTATGTCTTAGACACCTGGGCACCAAAATTAGGAGACAGTGGTGCCCATGCTCCGTGGGCCCCTTCTGTGCTTCTAGAAAGTAGGTCAGATTTCTCCTTCTTCCCTGGGTCTTGGATTCTCGGCTTTGGAAGACCAGTTATAGTTGCTGCTCTTGACCTGTTGTAAAGCCTTTTTTTCTGGATTAAGGATAGAGTAGAGAGCGATAGCAAGCCTGGAAAAATCAGCCCCAGTGATCTGTCTAGAAATGTATAAAACCACACCACGTTACTTTTGCTTCAATTCAAGGACCCACTTTGAGCTAAGTCCACAGTTAATATAACGGGATTTCCAAGGATATACGACTTCAGAAATTCATCGAGCAGAGGGGCCCCGTGCACAAGTCATTAGAAGAGAAGGCCACGCATGGTCTAGTGAGCTCTGGCCCCAGCCCAGCGATCCCACTGCCTTTTACAGTAGTTCCCCTCTCTCCACACTGGTTTGCTCACCTACAAAAGGGAGTAACAGTAGCAAGTTCGCATGGAAGTCATCAGGAGCATTACATGAAATAAAGTTTATAAAGTGCTTCACACAATTCCCGTCCCTATGTGTTCAGTAATCTTATTACCAGCTCTTATCACTGCTGTCACCATGATATTATTTGTGGCAAGAGGAAGGAGATACTGCTTCTGGTAATTGAGGAGGACTTCTCTGAGGAGGGGCATTCGATCTGGGCCCAGGAGGGAGGAATTTCTGTGCGACAGGAGTGGTGATTCCATCCAGCAGGAACATAAGCTGCCAAGCAGAGAGGGGGCAGGCCAGGCGTGTGTAGGGAATGGTGGGTAATGCGGCATGGCTGAGGAACAGAGGCTGGGGTGAGCTGCGGAAAGGGAGGAGGGAGAGTCTGTTCATAGAAGGTCTCCAGTGGTGATCATGATGCTCATCCACACCTCAGTCTTGGGGGCTAATACCCAGTATAAAGAAGAACTGCGTTGTTTTCTCCATTGTTTTTGTTTTTCCATCTGTAATACGATCCTGGCCAGGGCTGACTTAGGCGGCTACAAGGATTACTCCTTTTTTGTTTTTTTTAATTTTTATTTTATTTTTTTTAAATTTTTTTATTTTTTAAAGATTTTATTTTATTATTTGACAGAGAGAGAGACAGCTAGAGAGGGAACACAAGCAGGGGGAGTGGGAGAGGGAGAAGCAGGCTTCCCGGCCAAGCAGGGAGCCCGATGCGGGGCTCGATCCCAGGACCCCGGGACCATGACCTGAGCCGAAGGCAGATGCTTAACGACTGAGCCACCCAGGCGCCCCCCCTTTTTTGTTTTTTTTAAAGATTTTATTTATTCATCTGAGAGAGAGAGAGAGAGAGACAGCATGAGCAGGGGGCCGAGGGAGGGGGAGAAGCAGACTCCCCGCTGAGCCAGAAGCCCTATGTGGGGATCCATCCCAGGACCTGGAGATGGTGACGTGAGCCAAAGGCAGACGCTTAACCATCTGAACCGCGCAGGCTGCAAGCCATGGAGGCTACAAGGATTATTCCTGAAGCCATGTGACTCTCAACCCTTTCATAGGCCATGAGAGCTCCCCTGTCCCCTCATCGACGGGGGTCTGCGCAGCCGAGGACAGTGCGCAGTGTTACTGTCATTGGGCAGCCCCGGCCCTCAGGCCCAGGGAGTCAGGGGAGGAAGGGGACCCAGGCTCGGTGTGCAGCGGTGAAGGAGGGTGCCCAGAATTGTGCTGCGGTGGTGATTTTGGTGGCTGGCTGCCTGGATGTGGGATTGATTCACTCCCACTCAGAGAGGTTCCTGGAGCCCAGAATGTTACATAAGTGAGACGCCTGATGCATTTGGTCTCTGGAACACATAATCCATCACCTCCACCCCTGTTCCAACATTTTCAGTATTTGTAATATACAGTGATAGCTAAAGGGCAGGACTTGAACGTTTTAACATTAAAAAAATTAAAAGTAAAGTCCTAAAGGTTCTCTTCTTTGTCCCTCTATTTGGTTATGGCCATAGCCTTGTCTCTGTGAGAAATGAGCTCAGCTGGGGAATGGGTGCAGGGTTGGTGTCATGTGTGATCTTGCCCTAAGTGAGGCCTGGCTTCTGAAGTGTTTAAGCAAGAGTCAAGCAAGAGCTTGGCAGGTCTGTAATTAGACTGGCCGTACAGGTTTTTCTTTGGTTAGTAAATGCACAAGCATTTACGATGTGGCAGGACTTGGGTACAGAGTTGTTACATGGTCAGATCCAGAACGAACTGAAAATAAGTCACTTTTCAGAGTAGACACTGCCCCGAGCTTAGGCGTGGCTTAACCTGATTCACAGGGAGTCTGCTTCAACAGCACCAGCTGTAGGAATGAAAAGCAAACATGCAGGTGTTTCTAAATATATGACACGTGGAATTGTTAAGCAATCGCCGAGTCTTTTTTCCCCCTTGAATCAGTTGGTGAATGTTTGTATACATATCCAAACAGATTGCGTCTTGGCTGTGTATGTTATTGGTGTCTTTGAATGCTTCCCTTCAATCCCAGGAAGTACTGGGAATACCTTAAAGTACTTTTCTTTGCTCCATCTCATCTGAGTGGCCCAGAACCAAGAGAGGCATTATAAATATTACGCTGACACTGAGGTTGGGCACAAGGCGACTTGCACAGGGTGACCCAACAGTGGCGAGCCCAGACTGAGCAGCCAGCTAGCTTTTCTGCCTCCAGACTCAGTGTGGGCATCTTGTCACAGAATAGTCACACATTGTCACAGAATAGTGTGGCTTGATTGATTTTTCCAAAGCCCTGATTCAGCTTCCCAGGAGAACCGGAGTAGGTCATCTTTTTGTTTCTTTGTCATGTTGACCCAGTTACACATCTTCTTTTCTGTAGGTTTCTCCATTCTCTGGGATGTGGAAAGCAAATTTTATGCGTAACTAAGGATTTTTTTTTTTTAACCAAAATGATAAGCAAAATCTGAATTTCTTTTTTTTCTTTGTTTCTTTTTTTTATTCTTATGTTAATCCCCATACATTACATCATTAGTTTTAGATGTAGTGTTCCATGATTCATTGTTTGTGCATAACACCCTGTGCTCCATGCAGAATGTGCCCTCCTCAATACCCACCACCAGGCCAACCCATCCTCCCACCCCCCTCCCCTCTAGAACCCTCAGTTTGTTTTTCAGAGTCCATCGTCTCTCATGGTTTGTCTACCCCTCCACAAAATCTGAATTTCTTTGGAATAGGAAACAGGGAAAACAAATACTTTACCTATGCTGATTGCTCATATAGATATGCTAACCAAAACTCTGAAAAAGAGTTAGGTTTTAGAAATTCAAATTATTTCCTTGTCACCTAAAATAGAACGTTCTTTCCCTTGAACTGCTGGTCTAGCTGTCCATCCTCTTCTCAAGCCAACTTTGGAGAGAGCTGGCTGCCTGCCTGTCCTCATTTTCTCCCCTCCCTTCCGTATCTCACTTTTCTTCAGCCTGGACACTGCCGAGGTTTTTGTTAAGGTCACTAATATTGAGGTCTTCCTGTGAACCAATTCAGTGGACCGTTTTTAGGATTCCATTTAATGCCTCTATTAGCAGCATTTAGTGTATATCGTGACCTTGGGAAAGTGACTTAGCTTCTCCAAATTGTTTAGAGGGTGAGGGTAGCACCTTCCTGGTAAGACTGTAGCAATGAGGTACCTAAATGAGGTATTTTGTGGGAAATGGTGAGCACAGTATCTGTTACAGTGGTAAGCACCAATAAATGCCAACCCTTGTGTCAGTGTGTTCTTCCCTTGGTTTCTGTGACACTGTGTTTCCTTGTTTTCCTCCTACACCTTTGGTCCTTTTACTCTTCTGTGGTATCATGAAATGTTGGAATTTATTCCACAAATAATGTAGCAGGTGCATATTTCATACCTGGAAATTTTCTTGGCTTTAGGTATGCATATAGCAGTGAACAAAATCAAATTGCTGTCTTCACGGAGCTACATTTTGGGGTGGGAAATTATAAAAATTAATATACCAGATGATTGACGTATGTTAAATATAAATGTAGTATATAACACTTACTATATTATAAACTACATGTCAAGTGGACATATATCAGACATTAATAAGTTTCAGAGGGGTGCCTGGGTGACTCATCGGTTAAGTGTCTGCCTTCGGCTCAGGTCATGATCCCAGGGTCCTGGGATTGAGCTCCACTGACAGACAGATGGGCTCCTTGCTCAGCAGGGAGCCTGGTTTTCCCCCTCCCTCTGTCCCTCTTCCCACTCGTTCTCTCTCTCTCTCAAATAAATAAATAAAGTCTTTAAAAAATAAGTTTCAGAAAGCAGGGAAAGGGGGAATGGATGGATGTTGCAATTTTGACTAGGTCCTCAGGGAAGTCCTCACTGATTGGCTGATATTTATTTAAGTTTCTATTTAAATTCCAGTTAGTTAACATACCGTGTAACATTAGTTTCAGGTGTACAGTATTGTGATTCAGCACTTCCATTCCTCACCTGGTGCTATTCACAACAAGCGCACTCCTTCATCCCCATCACCTGTTTCACCCATCCCCCCACCCATCTCGCCTCTGGTAACCATCAGTTTGTTCTCTCTAGGTAAGAATGTGTTTCTTGGTTTGTCTCTCTCTCTCCCTCTCTTTTTTTTTTTTCCCCTTGGATCGTTTGTTTTCCTTCTTAAATTCCACATATGAGTGAGATCATATGGTATTTGTCTTTCCCTGACTGACTTCGTTTACTTAGCATAATATTCCCTAGCTCCATCCATGTTGTTGTGAGGATTTTATTTTTATTTATTTGAGAGAGAGAGTGCGAGCAGTGGGAGAAGCAGAGGGGTAGGGAGAGGGAGAGAGAATCTGAAGCAGACTCCTCACTGAGCCTGGCTCTGGGCTCGATCTCATGACCCCAAGATCATGACCTGAGCAGAAACTGAGAGTCAGACCCTTAACCAACTGAGCCACCCAGGCACCCCCACGTCGTTGTAAATGGCAAAATTTCATTCCTTTTTTGTAGCCGAGTAATATTCCTGTGTGTGTGTGTGTGTGTGTGTGTATCTTCTTTATCCATTCATCAATCGATTGACCCTTGGGCTGTTTCCGTAATTTGGCTATTGTAAATAATGCTGCTGTATCAAGGTACAGGTATGTCTTTGAATTAGTATTTTTGTATTCTTTGGGTAAATACCTACTAGTGCAATTGCCGGATTGTAGGGTAGTTCTATTTTAACTTTTTGTGAAACTCTATATTCTTTTCCAGAGTAGCTGTACCAGTTTGCATTCCCACCAATAGTGCAAAAGTGTTCCCCTTTCCTCACATCCTTACCAACACCTGTTGTTTCTTGTGTTGTTGATTTTAGCCATCCTGACAGGTGTGAAATGATATCTCATGATGGTTTTTTTTTTTTTTTCAAAGATTTTATTTATTTATTTGACAGAGAGAGACACAGCAAGAGAGGGAACACAAGCAGGGGGAGTGGGAGAGGGAGAAGCAGGCTCCCCGCAGAGCAGGGAGCCCGATGCGGGACTCAATCCCAGGACCCTGGGATCATGACCTGAGCTGAAGGCAGTCACTTAACCAACTGAGCCACCCAGGCGCCCTCTCATGATGGTTTTGATTTGCATTTCCCTGATGATAAGATATGTTTATTCATATCTTCTGCTGATTGGCTGATACTCAACTAGAGACCTCAGGGAAGTGAGAGAGTAATATATGTAGAATATCTAGAAGAAGACCATTCTAGGCAAAGGAAGCAGCAAGTGCAAAGGCCCTGAGGTTTACGAGTAGTTGGTACATTTGAGGAACAGCAAAAAGCCAGTATGGCTAGAACAGAGTGAGCCCAGTGGGAAGGTAGTAGAGGTGGAGATGAGGTTAGAGAAGTAGTCTAGGGTTAGGAGAGGGGCAGGGCAGATCATGTGGCCTTTTCCAGACACAGTAAGGACTTTGCTTCACTCTAAGTGAAATTAGAGGCCATTGTAGGGTTTTGAGGAAAACAGTGACATTAGTTTTAAAATAACCCAGGGTTTCTGGATAGAGAATAGACTATTGGGGGGCAGGGGTGGAACCAGGGAGCAAGATAGGAGGCTGTTGAAATCCTCCAGCATTCCTTGCGGTCTGTCTCAGACCTTGCTCTTTCTCCCAGCCCACACTTGGTATCAGATAGTATCTATGTGCCCACACTCCCAAACCGGACTCTCCTGCTCCTGTATCTCCTCTGACTTCCAGCCTTATTTATCAGTCTCTCTACTTCAGTCTATATTTGGTGGCCCTTCAGTATGCACAAATGTACTGATAAAGGGATTCACAGAATGGAGGCTGCCCCAGGGACCGGTCCATGTCACAAATCTAAACCTTAACGAGCCCTGCACTAAGAAATATCTCACTATCAAGAAAATCTAGCACCAATCACAAACCTCCTACTCAGCTTTAGCCAGCTCACCCTACCCTAAAACGTAGGACCCTGAAACAAAATCCCCAACCCCCTAGCCAATCATGCCCAGCTTCCATGCTGCCTCTTCTAACTTTCAACAGAACTCGCTCCCGCCCCAAATCCCTCAGGAAGAGTGCCCCACTGCTTGTGAGGTGCTGAACTCCTCCAGCCCACGGACTGTTTTCCCTTCAATCAAAGCATCAAACTTGTTACTAAATTGCTTTAGTTTTGTCATTTGACAATGCCCATGCTCCTCCTTGCCCCCCTGTGGCTCCTCTGTGGTCCCGTGGCTCAGGAAATGGCACCACCACCCGACTAGTCGCTCAAGAGTCCTCATGGGAGTGTCCCTCCCTTCAGCATATCACATCTGGGGACTCCCCAGGGCCTGTTGTTTCTGTCACACCACCAGCTCTCGGGTGTCCTCACAACACTGCACACCGAGCCTCCTTGACCTCCTGTGGGCACTGGAGCAGTGGCCGCTTAGCTTCTCGGTACCCACTTGCCCCTCCAGCTGCAAATTGGCTTGTCAAATGGTATTTTCCACAAAAAAGTACAGCTCTGTGAGGAGCAGTGGAAAAATGTCTTTCTGTAAAGGTGTGCCTTTCTCACAGGGGAGCAGCCTTTCAAGTTAGTAACAGGGACACTTAACATCTGGACTGTTTGCTTTTGGATTGTAGCCCTGGGGTGCAGAGCTACCCAAGGATGGTAGGCCTCCCTCACATTTGCTTGCCTGAATGCGCCTTCCCAGCATGAAGAACGCTCTTGCCCCAGCATCTTCCCTTGGCCACGGGAAGCTTACTAATGGTCTGGGTTTGAGTAATAGTTTTGTCCACACATCCTGCTACTCAGAGCATCCCACTACATAATAGGGACTTTTTTAATTAAAAAAGAGGGGGTAGGTGTGGTATCTATGAGTGTTTCCTTCTTAACTTATTCTTCAGTTCCACCCCAGCTGCAGCCAGAGTGATCTAAGACAACCACAAATAATAATAACAGTCTGATCATATGACCCGTCTGCTTAGAACTGATTCATGGTTTCCAGTTTTCCTGGCGATACATTCTGGATGCCCTCATCTGCCCACCAGGCCCTACATGGCCTGGTACTGGCCTTCTCTTCAGCTTCGTCCCTTACTCTTTCCAGCTACACTAGGCTAGATCTCCATTTCTCAAGTAGATAGACTGTCCCAACTTACGATGGTTTGACTCACGATTTTGTCACTTTACAAATGATGTGAAAACAATATGCATTCAGTAGAAACCATACTTCAAATTTTGCGTTTGGTTGTTTCCCTGGCTAGTAATATGGGGTGTGACACTGTGGTGACCCTGGGCAGTGGGAGCAGCCTCAGCTCCCACTCAGCCACCCAGTCTCGAGCCAATACGCTTGCAACGCTTCTGTGTCTCCCTTTCAGTACAGTATTCCATACATTACGTGAGATATTCAACTCTTTCTTATAAAATAGGCTTTGTGTGAGAAGATCTTGCCCAGCTGTAGGCTAATGTATGTGTTCTGAGCATGGTCAACGTAGGCGAGGCTAAGCTCTGATGTTCTGTAGGGTAGGTGTATTGAGAGCATTTTTGACTTCACGATATTTCCAAGTCACAATGGGTTTGTCAGGACATAACCCCTTTGTAGGTCCAGGAAGATCTGCACACCACTCTCCCCTCAGCTGTCTTTCTCTGTCCCTTCTGCACCCACTTAAAAACTGTTCTTCCAGGGGTACCTGGGTGGCTCAGTCGGTTAAGCATCTGCCTTCAGCTCAGGTCACGATCGCAGGGTCCGGGATTGAGCCCCAAGTTGGGCTCCCTGCTGAGCGGGGAGTCTGCTTCTCCCTCTGCGCCCTGCCTGCCACATACTTACACACACACTCTCTATCAAATAAATAAATAAAATCTTAAAAAACAAAACAAAACAAAACAACTCTTCTTCCTTTAGGCTTCAACTTAACAGTCTCTTTATCAGGGCATCCTTCCCAACCTGCAGATCTGGTTAGGTCTCTCTGTCACGTGCACCCTGTGTTTGTTCGTCAGAGCACTTCACTTGGTTAGCGTCTGTCTTCCCTGATCAGTGCTTTGCTCCATCCGGCCGGGTCCCCCTGGTAGTGTCATTCAGTTGCTGTCCCCGACCACCTGGCCAAAGCCTGACATACGGTGGGCCCTCAGTAAATATCAACTGACTGGTTTGCTCGGGTTTTGCTTTAAGTCTCAGGGTATTTCATAAAACAAAATGGTTTCCAAGTGAGGGTTGAAACTGAGTCGCCACTCATTCAGTGGATCCATTTTATTAACAGGAGAGAGGTACAGTAGTTGTAGGAACCACACCTCTTAAAAAAACGGAAATAAATGTTTTTGGCGGGGATGGTGAACTGAGAGAGCAGAAAAGCTGAGGTAATTCTGTGACTATTTTATCAGCTTTTTATGGCTTTCGTTTTACTTGGCCCTGCTTCATAAACTAAGGCGCTCATGTGCTAAATCCGGTAGAATGGGGTACTTTACAATGTAGACTTGAGTGAATATTCACAGTGTGCTCTCCCTGAGTTGGGGGTTGAGGGGAGTCAGGGATAGTGAAGATAGAAAGAATCTTCACAAAGTCCCACATCCAAAATTAAGTTACTTTCGCCCCTCACCTTCTTCCCCCCTTCGAGTGAGGTTGCTCTTTGGAGCTGCGAATACATTCTGTGGGGTTGGTTGCTGGGGTACCAGTATATTCTATAATTTGTATAGTGATGTCCATTAAATAAGAGACAGGTTTCCACTGTCCACTGGTGTAGGATGCACTCAAGTCCTGCCAAAAGTTTTCTTCTCTTTTGAAAAGACTTATCTCAAGCTTAAGGACTTCAACTTCTTTTTTGAAGACATGGCTCCTTTTCTTCAGGAAATGTGTGTCTCTACAGGGTACAAATGAGATTTAAAATACTGAAGGAAGTTGATTTGATTTGCTGAACATACTCGTGGCAACTGAGAGAAGGCTATCGAAGATTAAAACAGAATAATAACCAGGGCTGTCAGTATACCACTTTGGATTACAAAACTGCACAAGGTTAACAGGTTATTTTGCCTGGAACTTTCTGGTTGTTTTCTTTTAAAAACACTGCCTAATTATGGATGTGATGACATAAAAAACAAAAGCAGCTCATTCCCTTTCCAGTTTCCATTCTACTGAGAGTGACTTAAGGGCAGACTGAGATTTTCAAAGTGACCCAGAAGAAAATGGAGTAATATTAGGGAAAAACAGCTGATATTCTAACCTCATTCATTACATGTGAGCAGAAGGACACAAAAGGTCTGCCAATGAATGTTACTTGCTGGTCTGTCGAAAACTAATATGCCCCTGGACTCCAACAGAAAGTAATAGTACATGCCCTGTGAGCTGTTTTCATGGCAGTGGTGATAGGTCACACTCTAATCTAATTGCTCATGCAATTCACATTTACCATTTGGGGATCAGTTAAGGATGACCTTTGTGTTTATAGAACTTTGAGGCAATAGGTATGAAGTATCAGGTCTCATTAGCTCTCTGGTTTATTGGTGTCCAGCAGCAAGTTTAGTTGTGGACAAGTAGTTAAACTATATCAAATAAATAGGAATTATTTATTCTGTGTGCCAAAAAGAGGATTCTTTCCTTCCTTCCCTCCCTCCCTCCTTCCTCCCTTCCTTCATATTTTTTATTTCTAAGTAATCTCTACACCCAACATGGGGCTCAAACTCACAACCCCAAGATAAGTTCCCAGTGGGGGGCTTGAACTCATGACCCTGAGATCAAGAGTCCATGTTCTACTGACTGAGCCAGCCAGGTACCCCTATTGCACTGCATTTTTATTCAAATAATTGCATTCAAAATAAGAGCACTGAGAAGATTGAGGAATTTTTCATCCCTGATTTATTAAGGTCAAACAGCCAGAATTTAACTTGATTTCCACTTAAATATGTTTGAATACATAGTTTCTTAAGTAAATGTCAATTACGTTGTCAAATAGAAACCACTAATAATGCAGAGATCGAATAGTAGGAAATATACCCAAGGTTTTGAGAAGCTATTAAATCCAATTTTGTATAATGCCATTATAAATATCAGCCCTGGACTTAATAATATAATATAACTTGGTTCCATGTATTTTCTTTGAAAGCATAGGGAAATGGGAAAAAGCTGGTGTGTGGTATCAGGCAGATTTGGGTTTAAATCCATTGTTCTGAGTGACAGTGACCTACCCTGTGGGTCTCAGCACCACTGTCCTAGGACTGTGATGGAGAGGCTTTGGGGACCTGGCTCCCCAACAGATGCCCACAGTAACTGTGGAGTCTCTCTCCTCCCTCTTCTCCCACCTCTTCCTCTGGCCCTCCCACTGATTAGCAAGTTATTTTACATATCTGTGCCTCAGTTTCCTCATATTAAAAAGAAGGCTGGACTATACACTCTTGAAGGTTCTGAAAAATTCTACAATTCTGGGCTTTAAAAGTATAAATGCTTTTTAAAAAAAATGGTTCCTACTTGAAAAAAAATATGGGCACCATGGTTAGAAGTATGACTGATGGGGCGCCTGGGTGGCTTAGTTGGTTAAGTGTCCAACTCTTGGTTTTGGCTCAGGTCATGATCTCAGGGTCTTGGGATCAAGCCCAGTGTCAGGTTTGAGCTCGGCGTGGAGTCTGCTTGCAAGATTCTCTCTCCCTCTGCCTCTCCCCCCACTCATGCTCTCTACCTCTCAAATAAATAAATTTTAAAAAAGTATGATATGTAAGTGAAAATATCTACAGACCATGAAATGTCTATTCTTTATGCTAAAAATAAATTCTTCTGAGAGCAAGTTAATTGAAAAATCCAGAAAGCACAATTTTTTACATTCATCTCAAAAGAGCAATGATATTCCATCTTCTGCAGTCTTGAAATGAGTAAATGGAAGGATGTAAATATTTATTGGAATGAGAGTGGAACAGAGAGAAGATCTGCTTTGTGTACTGGTGGGTGGTAACACATCTATGGATCATTGTTTGCACTAAGCATTTAATAATCCCATCTGTTGAAAATGTATATTCGGAGGTACTTTACAATTGCTGTAAGCTACCTAGAAATTGGCAGGGAGGTAATCCTGGAGAGATTCCATACTCTGCAGTAGACCAAGAAAACCAATATAAATCAATATGTAGTTATAAAATCCCCTCTTTGGCCACAGTTCGTTAGATTTATTTATTTAGGCATTGTATAGACTTTTAACACTAGAATCTGGGACGGTAGAGTCCTTTGCTAATCTCAGGTTCACGTCTTCAGGACACTGTTTATTTGACCTGAAAACCCAACTCCTCATTTGACCCGGCAGGGGCAGAACTTCCTCTTGCTGCCAAGCTGCTGTGGCGTTGTTCCCCGCCTCCGCCATAACTCCATGCTTTCTGGGGTGGAGAGTCCTCTTCAGTAGATTGTATCTCATTTCAAAAATGAATCACTGACTCTGATAAAAACTTGATGTTCCTTTTTCCTTCCTGTTACCTTTTTTCACAGTCCTGTCCTTGTGTTTCACTCAGAGAACCACTGCAGTTTGTTCTTACTTTTAATAGTGTGTCTGTTTTTCTTACTGCACTTCTTGCCTTAAAATCCCCACTCGCGGATTTCTCTTTCCTCCCATCGGTTCTGTTCCTCTCCCCACACTCTCACTTTCTGTCCATTTACCACCAGGCCCTGCACGTACGTTTTGCACAGAGGGGTGGCATATTGAGAGCTGTAGCTACTCCGGAGGAGAAAAGACTGGCTATTTTGCAGGAGTTGTTAAAAGACATTTAATGGATCATTACCCCTCTAGTGATCTCTTTTGGTGAAATTCTTTATGTAACTGTCTCTCTACATGAAATTAAAGTAGGAGTTTAAGAGAGTACCTAATCAACAGGAGTCGTTCTCAGCAAGAGAAATCAGGGTTTCATTTTCCCGGGGATGTGGAGTTTCTCCGTGAGTTTAGAGATCCCTTTGCTTTGCTCCCCAGCTGCTGCAGCCTCCTCACCCCACAGCACGGCTGCTTGCATGCGTTTGTCAAAGTCATCATCACATCCAGCGTTTGTCAAAGTCATCACATCCATTGTCTATGGGCTGAAATGTGTTCCTCTAAAATTCGCACGTCGAAGCTGCACCTCCATTGTGACCATATTTGGAGATGGGCTCTTTAAGGATGTGATTAAGTTAAAATGAGGCCATTAGGTTGGGTCTCATCCAGTCTGGCTGGTGTCCTCCTAAAAAGAGGAGGTTTGAGCACAGGAGACCCAGGGCCGTGCCTGCAGAGAGGGGTGGCTGTCAGCAAACCGAGGAGGGAGGTCCCAGAGGAGACCAGCCCCACCGGCACCTTCATCCTGCATGTCCGGCCTCCGGGATTGCAGCCCTCCAATCTGTGATAGTTCATGATGGCCACTGTGGAGCGGACTCGTCCACATAGTCATGGCTATACTACATCTGTGGGTTGAGATAGCCACAGGATCAAACAGGAGAATCCAAGGTACGGGATCTAGAAGACGGTGACACAGAGCCCAAGAAGGAAATAAACTCACTCTGAAGACCATCTGGAACACACACGACAGGGAACACGTTTGAAAATCTATCAAAGCCCAGTTTTGGGTTTGTGGCCTTCCTGGAAGTCAGGGGAGAAATTTCACCCCCGGCTCAGGACTGCAGAAGGGCAAGCAAACCCCCGTACGTCCAGAGAGAGCTAGCTGTCTGCGGGCTGACGCTGAGTGTCTGATGTGCGGGCTTACCTTGCCAGTAACTGGCTCACGTCTAGGTAAGTGAGGATAGAACCCGGCTCGGCCTCTGTTAACAACAACCAGGTGGAGGTGAGTCGACATGTGCTGTTTGATAGCGTGAGAGCACTGTTACTGTTCAGCTGGATTGGGGTTTCATCTTTATGGAGTTAGCTTCAAAGAAGTCTTTAGAAGTCCTTTGTACAGTAACTGAGTCTCTCCATGGATTTATTGGCCTCCACCTCAGTTCTAAAATTCTGACCTTCATAAAGCCCCAGTGACTTTGGGCTTGATTCAGTATATCAAAGAAGAAAAAAAAATGTGTTTTATGTACCCTGTTATGTGGGCGTCTTTAAGTTCTTAAAAACTATCATTTCTGTTCTTTTTATTTCTACTGGATAGAAATGTGTCATTCATGTATTGCATAGTCCTCCTGGAATTCTCACTAAATCATCAATAACAGAAAATATGACAATTTTCAGAGGTGAACTGCACCTGAATTTTTAATTTTGGTGTGAGATAAGGAGCTACTGCGGTTTTACTTTTTTCCATGTGAACTACCATTTTTTCCTTCCCCCAGTGATTGATAACAGTGCCTCTGTCAGAGATCATGCTTCCAGATGTGCATGGGTCTCCTTCTGAGCTTTCTACTCATTGGCCTACATGCCTGTTCTTAGTCATGCTCACTGGATGACTGCTGCTTGGAAAATGTTTTGATCTGGAACAGAGAACTTGCCTGCCTTGCCCTCACTCACCAGATTTCCCTCCAAAGTTACATGTTTTCTTCCACTAAATTTTAAAATATGCTTGTCAAGTGTAGGAAAAACCCTTTCTGATTGGGTTCTGTTTCATTTATCAATTGATTTAGGGAAAATTGATACCTGGTCAATACTGCATCTTTCCCTCCTTGAGCATGGGATACCTCAATATTAGTTTTAGGCTTTCTTTTACAGAACAATGAATTTTTAAAAAAACTACTCGTGTACACTATATTCAAACCTCAGATATTTATGGAAGGATTTCCATTGCAAGAACTGTTTGGGCTTTGATGGATTTTTAAAATGAGCAAGGTTGTCTTCTATTTTAAAAGGATCACAGTCTAGTAGGGAGGAAGGAGTTTGGGAGACAAATACACTATTTAATATAAATTAGACTGTCATGGGCACCTGGCTGGCTCAGTTAGTAGAACACGTGACTGTTGATCTTAGGGTTCTGAGTTCAAGCCCCATGCTGGGTGCAAAGCCTACAGTTCCCCATTCCTAGTAGGCACATTTCAAGTGTTCATTGGCCATATGTGGCTAGTGTCTTCTGTACAGGATAGTGCAGCTTTAGAGAATCATTTATTACATAATTAGTCTTGTTATCTAAATGAGGGAAAATAGGGGTGTCTGGGTGGCTCAGTCGGTTAAGCCTCTAACTTGTGATTTCAGCTCAGGTCATGATCTCAGGGTCATGGGACTGAGCCCCATGTCGGGCTCTGTGTTCAGTGGGAGTCTCCTTGGGATTCTCTCCCTCCCCTCTCCCCCCATTCTCTTTCTCTCTCTCTCTCTCTCAAATAAATAAATGTTAAAAAAAATAAATGAGGGAACACATTTAAAGTGCAGTCATTTTTTTTTTTAAGATTTTTATTTTTAAGTAATCTCCATATCCACTGTAAGGCTTGAACTCACAAGCTGAGATCAAGAGTCACATATTCCACCGACTGAGCCAGCTAAGTGCCCCTAAAGTTGTGGTCATTAAAATAGGTGTTTCTAGGCTGGGGTTTTATGAGTAATACATATTCTAATTCATAATTTGTATTCTAATTGATGATATCTAAAATATTCTGATATTTTTGGATTGAAGAAAATGCA
Organism: Mirounga angustirostris; assembly: GCF_029215605.1. Classification (NCBI taxonomy): domain Eukaryota; kingdom Metazoa; phylum Chordata; class Mammalia; order Carnivora; family Phocidae; genus Mirounga; species Mirounga angustirostris. The sequence goes on from NW_026991713.1 coordinate 25,862,621, forward strand.
ATTTCAGGGGCTCCTGGGTGGCTCAGTCAGAGCAGCTTCTGCCTTTGGCTCAGATCATGATCCCAGGGTCCTGGGATCGAGCCCCACATTGGGCTCCTTGCTTGATGGGGAGTCTGCTTCTCCCTCTCCCTCTGCCTGCAGCTCCCCCTGCTTGTGCTCTCTCTTTCTCTCTCTCACTGTCAAATAAAATCTTAAAAAAAAATTTTTTTTTTTAAATGCAATTTCGTTTGCAAAAGGATCAGATGGAAGTAATCAAGAATGGGAAGAGCCTCATCGCTCAGCAGAGCGCTGTCTAGAGAATAGTTTTGCAGTTAGAAGTGTTGGGAGGCTACAGTGAAATTTATGGATTTTCTGCCTCTTGGTGGAGCGGAAACTCAAAATTGAGCTTTATAAGCTATTTAGTCTCTTATCAGATCTTTTATTTGTTTGTTTTTCAGCTTATTACCCCCACTTGTCCCTTTTAGCAGTTTAAAGGAATATTGTTTTTAACTCCAAATGACCAAACCCTGCTAATATTTTGAAAAATCTACCTGTTGCATTCCTGGTAATTTGTGATAATTCCTGTATATATGTGTGTTAAGGGCAAGCTCATGTGTGTGAACGGGTGTGCCTGTCTGTTGGGTACTCTGTGTACATCATGAGATTATATCAGACACTTCAAATCTTGTCCGTGGTATGGCACTTTTCTCCTTTTATGAAAGACAGTCTAATGGATGGAAAAATCAATGGAATGTCAGAAATATTAACTGGGAGTGTATCAGCCACAGCTGATCTGGGATGAAGCAATGAGAAATAATAGAACAATACCTTTAGAAACTGTCAGCTAGGATGGCGAGTACTTCTAAATACTTGTAAGAAAGATAACCGTCACTTCCAAAATGATATAAGAATTAATTTCTCATTTTGTGAAACTTGAAATGCAAAACTGAAAATCTGGAAATGATAAAAAAAAAAGACAAGGAGCCTTCAGATGGGGGATAAAGTCATAATGATGTCATTTTGAATTTCAAAAGCCCTGTTTGTTTTCTTTCTTCAGGGAAAGAACAGGAAACAAAAGGCTTAGAATATAGAGATCATCTTCATGAGGTTATCAGGAATGCGGGATGTTCATTCAACTGTTTGGGAGAAGCAGGGAAAGGTTGAGCAAGGGGTGGGGGCAAGTCAAATTCATATCCGTTAAATGTTATGTGAGGAGACATGGAACTGGAGTTTTCAGACGCAGTGAAGTTCTTTCCCATTCGTATTCAGTAGTGCCAACATAGGCCTTTGGTTAAGACACAGTTTTTCTCTATAAAGAACTTATCAAACTCAACACCCAAAGAACAAAGAATCCAATCAAGAAATGGGCAGAAGACATGAATAGACATTTTTCCAAAGAAGACATCCAAATGGCCAACAGACACATGAGAAAGTGTTCAACATTGCTCAGCATCAGGGAAATCCAAATCAAAACCTCAATGAGATACCACCTCACACCAGTCAGAATGGCTAAAATTAACAAGTCAGGAAACGACAGATGTTGGCGGGGATGCGGAGAAAGGGGAACCCTCCTACACTGTTGGTGGGAATGCAAGCTGGTGCAACCACTCTGGAAAACAGTGTGGAGGTTCCTCAAAAAGTTGAAAATAGAGCTACCCTATGATCCAGCAATTGCACTACTGGGTATTTACCCCAAAGATACAAATGTAGGGATCCGAAGGGGTACGTGCACCCCGATGTTTATAGCAGCAATGTCCACAATAGCCAAACTCTGGAAAGAGCCAAGATGTCCATCGACAGATGAATGGATAAAGAAGATGTGGTATATATATATATATATGCAATGGAATATTATGCAGCCATCAAAAGGAATGAGATCTTGCCATTTGCACCGATGTGGATGGGACTGGAGGGTGTTATGCTGAGCGAAATAAGTCAATCAGAGAAAGACATGTATCATATGACCTCACTGATATGAGGAATTCTTAATCTCAGGAAACAAACTGAGGGTTGCTGGAGTGGGGGGTGGGGTGGGAGGGATGGGGTGGCTGGGTGATAGACACTGGGGAGGATATGTGCTATGGTGAGCACTGTGAAGTGTGCAAGACTGTTGAATCACAGATCTGTACCTCTGAAACAAATAATGCAATATATGTTAAGAAAAAAAAAGAAGATAGCAGGAGGGGAAGAATGAAGGGGAGGAAATCGGAGGGGGAGACGAACCATGAGAGACGATGGACTCTGAGAAACAAACTGAGGATTCTAGAGGGGAGGGGGGGGTGGGAGGATGGGTTAGCCTGGTGATGGGTATTAAAGAGGGCATGTTCTGCCTGGAGCACTGGGTGTTATGCACAAACAATGAATCATGGAACACTACATCAGAAACTAATGATGTAATGTATGGTGATTAACATAACAATAAAAAAGTTAAAAAAAAGAGTTTTTGTTTAACGGATGCAATTATCCCATTCCATAGGGGAGGAAACTGAAGCCTGGGAAGGTCAAATAAATCATCCAAGAATACACATCTAGTAAATGAATTTTGGAGTCAGATAAGCCTGGAATTTGGACTCTCCTTTTGGCATATGGCAGCTGGATACCCTTGGTCAAATCATATAATCTATTCAGAGGTTCTGATTGCTGCTCAGTAAGATGGGAAAATGATAGCACCTATCATCACAGAAGCCGGGGCGGGGAAGGGGGTTGGCAGTCACTCAGAGTTGATATTTCAAGTTCCTGGTACGGATAGAGTAGGCTAAATAAATAATAGCTATTATCACTTGCTGACTCTGCACAGGATGCTGTAGAGATGCTATAGGGAGACACAAAAGTATGGAGAAAGGTAGTTTTCTTATTCTTATGTAGCACAGTATTTTGGGCTTCTCTTAATCATTTGCCCTAAACGTTTGAGGGGTGGGGTAGGGTGAGGCAGGAAGTGTCAACATTTGTGATACTTCATATTAGGTATTTTGTTAGGCCCTGTCATATTAGATTTGCCTTCCTCTATAAGAGAAAAACCCTACCTTCTAGAACAAATTAAGATAATGGGAAAAGGGCTCTGGTTAGCATTTTTATGCAGAACAATTGATTTTCAGCAACAGACTACTAAAGTTAATTGGGAAATAACTGTACTACAATTTATTTATCCATTCTGCTGTTGATGACAATTGAATTGTTTCCAGATGGGGACTGTTACCACTATGAACACCCTTGTTCTGGAGACTTGTGTCCTCTAGGGTATATACTGAAGAGTGGAGTGGCTGGGCCATAGGGCATGCATAGCTTCCGCTTTGGGAGATAATGCCAGATTGTGCTTCCAAGGGGTTGTTCCTGTTTATGTGCTTGCCTCCGATGTGTGAGAATTCCTGCTTACTCCAGATTATTGCCAGTGCTGAGTGTTGCAGTACTTTTTAATTTTTGTCATTCTGCTTTTTTTTCTGGTATATCATCATTGCATAAACATTTCTCCATATGATTATAAATTCTAAGTATAACTTGCAATATATGTACAGTATTTTTTGTATCTCATAATTTATATAATCAGCCCCTTAATTTGCATGAACAGTTGTTTCATAAACAATCCTTTAGATTGTTTCACACTTTTCAGAATGATAAAACACTGTGATGGACAATCTTTTTCTATAAAATTGTTCCTGTATTGTATTATTTCTTTAGGGTAGATTTCTTTATTTTTTAAGATTTCTTTATTTATTAGAGAGAGAGAGAGAGCAGGGGGAGGGGCAGAGGAAGAGAGAGAGAATCCCAAGCAGACTCCCCGCTAAGCACAGAGCTCCACATGGGGCTCCACCCCAGACCCTGAGATCATGACCTGAGCCAAAATCAAGGTTCCAAACCTTAACCAGCTGAACCACCCAGGCGCCCCCCTCTTTAGGGTAGGTTTCTAGAGTAGAATTATTTGGTCACAGTTTACAGGTAAAAAGAAACTGTGGGAACACTTGCCTTGGGGATGAAGGGAACTGAAGATTAGTGTAAAGGGAGGAAGTTTGCCTTTTAGGTCCTGCTGGTTTGCCTTCCCAGGTGGTAGCAACAGCAGCTGCAGAAGCCAGAGGGAAGGGGCCAAAGTCAGGGCCCAGAACTTAGCCAGAGGCTCCTACTTTCTTCCTAGTTCTATGACCAAAATTTGTGATAATGAGGTGTGGAATTGGAAAGCAGTCTTTTCCAGAATAACAGCATAAATCCTTGACGTCTTACTGGTAAGGAGAAGAAGATAACACACGAGGCCAGATTTTAGGTTTCGTTTTGTTTTCTGCAGACATTTATCGAGCTCCTGTTTGGAAGTGCTTTAGACGACGACCTCCTTTAATCCTCAGTAGTCGCACGAGGGGGCTTCTGATCATCCTCAGCTTATGAGGGAGACAACCAAGGCTGGGAGGTGGTGGCACCGAGATCGGAATCTAGGCCGGCAGTCTCCCATACACCATAGCGCCTCCCTGGAACAGTGCAGGATGGCTCATACTTAAGCGTTTATGTGAGTGATACAAGCAGCAGATACCGTCACAACTGGAAGGAGGGAGAAGTGAGTGTGGACCCGAGTGGCCACGGAAGGCTTCAGCAAGCAGCTTCCCTTTTTGATAGAACTGTAACTCAGGCTGTTTTTAGACATCCCATCAGATTTCTCTGGCAGTTTCACCTCCCACCATCCTTAGCTTGCAAAGTGAACTGATAAAACACAAAGTGAATTCCCGGACGGTGTGTTCCTGAGGTGTAGCTAGCTCATCCTTCAGAATCCGTATGTGCTTAATGAAAAAATTCTCCTGGGCTGGCCATGCACAGAATGGAGTAGAGATCTCCAGAGAGCCACTTCCCCTGAGGTCAAGTGAAGTAGGGAACTCTCAGCATCGCAACTCCAGTAAATGACTTAACTGAATGTGCCTCATGCAAAGTAAGGCAATTTCTGTCACTGTTAGGGACTTCTGGAAAAAATGCAGTGACAGACAGCCAAGAGTCTTATGCAGTCATCAGACGGTGAAATCCTTTCCTAGTGAATGGTAGGGTCCAGAGGTTAGAAATTACAAAGCCTTCATGTTATAATCTGTGTGTACATGATCAAAAACGAAGACTCAGACCAATATGGGAACCCCACAACAGAACAAAGCACCCAAATTTGTGGAATTCTCTACTCCACTTATAATGTACATTTTTAGTGAACAACTCAATATGTAATGAGCCTGAACCAAATCTGCAAACTTGTGATATATTCTTCCAGCCAAACCAGGACTGAATTGTCAGTCGTTTATTCAACAAAAACCTTACAGAATCACAGCTTTGTGCCAGTGTAGTGGTGGCCGAGGATAAAGGACACTGTCCTTGGCCCTCAAGTTCTTCATAGTTGACTTGAGCTCCTGACACACTATATGCTTCAATGAGCACCACCCGCAGTCTCTCCTTTGCCCTTCCGTTTCTACAGCTGGTCCCCTCCTGTGATGTAACAAGGGGCCCGGACCTGGAAGAACTCTGTTCTGTACATGATATATGCAGAGGCAAAAATCCCTGTACTACCTCCTTTTACTTGTTCCTCCTTCCAAAACCCCAAGTTTTTCCTGTGAAAGTTACCACAACTGCACCTACATTGAAAATAGATTTCTATTTTTTAAAATTTTAATTTTATTTTTTATTTATTTTTATTTAAAGATTTTATTTATTTATTTGACAGAGAGAGACACAGCGAGAGAAGGAACACAAGCAGGGGGAGTGGGAGAGGGAGAAGCAGGCTCCCCCTCCCCGAGCAGGGAGCCTGATGTGGGGCTCGATCCCAGGACCCCGGGATCATGACCTGAGCCGAAGGCAGACGCTTAACGACTGAGCCACCCAGGCGCCCCTAATTTTATTTTTATTTTTTAAAGATTGATTGATTGATTTTAGAGAGCGCATAGGCACGCAAGTGAGGGGAGGAGCAAAGGGAGAGGGAGAGAATCTCAAGCAGACTCCCTGCTGTGCGCAGAGCCTCACACAGGGCTGGATTCCAGGACCCTGAGATCATGACTGGGGCCTAAATCAAGATCTGGACACCCAGTCGACTAAGGCACCCAGGCACCCCCCTGGTGTCACTCTTTTATAGCCACAAACACCCCTTCCTATAGTACCCTCCCCTCCCCACCTAGTTTCCCATTCTTGGCAACCACCAATTTCTTCAACATTTCTATGGTTTGATCATTTCAAGAATGCTATCTAAATGAAATCATACAGTACGTAGCCTTGGGGACTGGCTTTTTCACTTAACATAACTCCCTTGATACTCACCCAAGTCATTGTCTAGCGGTAGCTTGTTCCTTTTTTACTGTTGAGCCATAGTCCATAGAATGAATGCCCCACACAGTCTTAACTGTTCACCTGCTGAAAAAGAGCGGAGGTGTTTCCAGTTTGGGGCTTTTATGAAGAAAGCTAATATGAACATTTGTGTATAGGTTTTTATGTCAACATTTGTTTTCTTTGCTCCAAGATAAATGCCTAAGAGTACAGTTTCTGGGTCATATGGTATTTGCATGTTTAGCTTTTTTGTTTGTTTGATTTCTTTTTTTTGTTTTTAGTAATCTCTGCATCCAGCATAGGGCTTGGACTCACAACCCAGAGACCAAGAGTCTCATGCTCTTCCAACTGAGGCAGCCAGGCGCCCCTGCATGCTTAGTTTTGTAGGAGAATGCCAGATTGTTTTCCATAGACTGTACCATTTTACACTCCTGCCAGCATATGAAGTATTGACTTTTTCTGTGTCCTTGCCAGCATTTAGTGCTATCGCTGTATTTTAACCATTCTGGTAGGTGTATAGGGGTAGTTTTCGTTTGCATTTCCCTGATGGCCAATGACACTGAACAACTTTTCATGTGTTTATTTGCCATCTGTGTATCATCTTTGGTGAAATGTCTTTTCATGTCTTTTGTCCATTTTTGGTTGGATTGTTTATTTTTTTTTTTTATTGTTGAGTTTTGAGAGTTCTTTTGTATTCTAGATACTAATCCAACTAATTTGTTGGCTATATGGTTTTGCAAATATTTTCTCCCCATTTATGTCTTGTCTTTTCATCCTCTTAAAAAGAAAAACAAAGCAAAAGTTTTTTATTTTGATGAGGTAAAATGCATTTTTTGGACTTGTTTATGTAGCCTCAATTCTATAGGGAAGACAATGTTAGAGACCAGTTTCCAGAACAGTTGAAGCCTCCCTGTAGAATCTTCTTTTTTTTATTTTATTTTATTTTTTTAAAGATTTTATTTATTTATTTGAGAGAGAGAGCACATGAGAGGGGGGAGGGTCAGAGGGAGAAGCAGACTCCCCGCTGAGCAGGGAGCCCGATGCGGGACTCGATCCCGGGACTCCAGGATCATGACCTGAGCCAAAGGCAGTCGCTTAACCAACTGAGCCACCCAGGTGCCCCCTGTAGAATCTTCTTTAAGATTCATTGCTTTTGAGAAATCACTAGCATGGAATTGTTGCATTTGCTGAACAAGGGAAAATCAGAAGGCAAGTTCACCAGCCTGTAGAGCTTGAGTTGAATCTTACTGCTTTCCTTGTTTTTTTAAGAAAATCTTAGAAGTTTTGGGCTTCTCTGCCAGATGGTTGCTAATGCTAAATAAATGACAGTGATTGTTTTCTTATAGTCATATAGAACATGCTATGTTAAAAATTAAATATAAATGTTAAGAGTGGTCATTTCCAGGGGTGCCTGGCTGGCTCAATTGGTGGAACATGTGACTCTTGATCTTGGGGTTATGAGTCCAAGCCCCACGTTGGGTGTAGAGATTACTCAAAGATAAAATCTTTTAAAAAAAGAAAAAAAGTGGTCATTTCCAATTGGAAATGCATCAGGCCTGGAAGCTTCTGATCCTCAAACATATATATATATATATACACACATATATATGTGTGTATTTATGTTTATATATATATGATCAGCATGCATTCACCTCAAGCTAGTTGTATAAATTTTTAAATACTGATTTATTCTTTTCTTTTCTCTCTGTCCTTAAATCCTCAGGAAAAAAAAATAAAAAAGCTTACTGTATGTTTCTCCCAGAGGGAACACTTTCCTGTACTATTAAATCAAAATAGAATATGAAAGGAAATATATTTTCCTTTACTTTGTAAGAGGCTTACATTTTTATCCCTTTTTAAAGTCAGACTTGTTTTATGTCTGTTTCCTTCTCCCTGCTGTAATGATGTGATAAGCCTGTAACACCTAAGGAGGTGAGATTCATCAAGAGCCATGGCCCGTTTTATAGCCAGGGACATAGCTATCTTTATATCTATAGCAACTTTTTTTTTTTTTTTTTTTTTTTTACTGTCTGTCTCCCTGTCTAGATGGATTCAGGATTGGACCATGTCTTACTCATTTTTATATTCCCAGCACCAAGAACAGACAGAGCCTGTCACACCATCAGCACGCAGTAAGTCATTGGAGAATTCACAAACTTCAGTAACTAGTCAGTATCTGAAAATTGGTAACATTCATTATTCAGCAAATTTCATTCTTGTATATTATTCATCCTTGAGGGCAGAAGCTACCTTTTGCTGTGTCTTACTCATTTTTTAAACCCCAGTGCTTGGAAAATAAGTAGACATTTAATGAATGTTGAGTTCATCCATCATCCAGCAAGTATGTATTGAATACATGATACTGTGTTAGGGACCATCAGGAAAATACATTTACCTAAGAGGCATAGTCCTTTTCTTCTGGTAACCTGTAATCTAGTGGTTGGGGAGTGCCCATATAAATTATCCCATAAAATATTCACATTACATGATAAGATATTAATAGCTTTTGTTTTAAAATGAGAAATACAGACTAAGATTAATAGTCCACAAGGTCATCTGGCATGGACTGACCAAGGAAGGCTGTCCAGCTAGTGACCTGATGAAACTCTGTGCCCTCCCTGGGGTTCTCTGCTCACTCCCCTCTATTCAGGCTATCCACACTTGTTGCCTTCTCTTGAAATGCCACCCTTCTGTTTATCTTCTTTCTACTCATAGCCAGCATTGAATGCTGTGTTAGTCAGGATTCTTGAAACTGGCTTAAAGCAAAAAAAACAAAGCATTTCTTCATATAACTGGAAAGGGGGTCTAGCTACGTCTGGTGTGATGGATCTACCACCAAAATAGTAACCAGCGGTTTCTCTCATATCTGTATGTGCACACCACTCCTTCTATCTAGAGGTGGGTACAATTTCTCCTCTCTGAGCTGGCTGGACTTTTTTTTTTTTTTTTTTTTATGAGAGAGAGATTGGCAAGGTGGGGAGGGGGGGCCTAGGGAGAGGGAGAGAGAGAATCTTAAGCAGGCTCCATGCCCAGCTCAGAGCCTGATGCAGGGCTCTATCTCACGACCCGGAGATCACGACCTCAGCTGAAACCAACACTCAGACACTTAACCGACTGAGCCACCCAGGCACCTCTGGGGCTGGACTTTTGACTCATGTTGACCAATACAGTGTGATGGAAGTGATACCTGCCAGTTCTAGGCTGGGCCTTAGGAGGCTTGGCAGCTTTAGTTTTGGCTCTCTTGGAAGCCAGGCCCCATGTGAAGAAGTTCAGCTACCCTGATGGAGAGAGGGGAACCCTGGAAAACACAAGACTATAAAAATATTTTATTAAAAAAATACAGGGGCGCCTGGGTGGCTCAGTCGTTAGGCGTCTGCCTTCGGCTCAGGTCATGATCCCGGGGTCCTGGGATCGAGCCCCGCATCGGGCTCCCTGCTCGGCGGGAAGCCTGCTTCTCCCTCTCCCACTCCCTCTGCTTGTGTTCCCTCTCTCGCTGTGTCTCTCTCTGTCAAATAAATAAAAAATCTTAAAAAAAAAGAAAATACAGACACAGAGCTGGCCAGAACCAGGCATTCCAGCCCCAACCCCCCACCCCTCCCACCCCTGCCCAATGAGTGAAGCCATCCTGCATTCTCCAGCCCCCGGCAGCATCATGGGGAGCAGAGAAAAGCCACTCCCCTTGGAGGCCCGCTCAGATTTGCAAAATCCCTGGCAGATGAATGGGAGCTGTTGTAAGCTAATACACTTCAGGGTGATTTGTCATGCAGAAACAGATAATGGGAAGAGCTGGATCTAGTCCTCTCATAATTCAGTAATGAATCTTTCCGCTTGCATCGCTCTGCTTTCTTCCTGGGGGGCCGTCTTTGTGTGGTGGCCAGGGGGCCCACCCCCGCAGCAGGCTTATGTTGCACCAGCTTAGCAAGGCCTACGCAAGGGCACAGCTCTTTCCCAGTGGTTGCGGCAGGCCTCAGGGGTGACTCCTGTGGGCTCCGACTGGGGCAGGTGCCTGTCGGGCACAAGCCACAGCGACTCCCTCTGATTGGCCAAGGCCGGATCGAGTGCCTCTCCCTGTAGGCAGATGTGGGGTGTGGTCTGCCTTACCTGAACCTCTTAAGTGGAGGCTGGCTGTCGGATAGGGCCCGAAAGAAAAATCCAGCCACTGGTTGTTGAGACTAAAGGGCTGCATGCTGGGCAGGCAAAAACAACAAATATGTGCGACAGAAGTCAAGTGTAACCCTACCTCTTTTATTAAGCCTTTTCTTGTCATCCCAAACTTTAAACTACTGCAGCTCAGATGGCCAGATCTAATTCTTTGGTGCTTATTAGCATAGGCTGCCTTACTGGGCTGCGTACACTTTGGAAGTAAATCCTTCCTTTACACCCTAGATTTTGTACCTTTGTATTCCTTATTGATAAGGTGGCATTTGTGACTTTTAAAGCGTGATATTTATTTATTTGAGAGAGAGAGCGAGAGAGCACAAGCAGGGGGAGCAGCAGAAGGAGAGGAAGAAGCAGACTCCCTGCCAAGCAGGGAGCCCCATGTGGGGCTCGATCCCAGGACCCTGGGGTCATGACCTGAGCCAAAGGCAGACGCTTAACCCATGAGCCACCCACGTGCCCCGAGGCACAGACAATTCTTAACTTGACAGGAAACATTTGTGTTTTCTCTCTCAGGGACTGACAAAGGTAGAGACAGGGTCTACTTGGGTCCTGCTTCCCAGTGGGAGAGCCAAATGGTGATCGGCTCTGCTTGTTATCTTTCTTCTGGGGGGAGCTTGCTCTTGTGCTATTTAATTTGTGTTTTTAAAAATATTATTTTGTATGAATGTCCCATAGAGCAGCTTTTGGTTAACTAGTTTATGAAATAAGTGACCTAAAAAAGGACATCCTCAGCTAATTGACATTTAAGTGAGCCTAATGAAGTTTTAATTGATCGTTCTCATTGAGGGTCAGTATTTCCAGGACGGAGTACTAGGGAACACTAAGACAGTATAGAAATGGAAAGTATGTGCCCACTGACACACCTTCTAAAGCCCAACCTTGCTTTGTCAGGGACTCCACTTAGGTGTGGCCTCTCTAAAGTTGTGTGCACACATATTATAAACACAAACACACCTGAGTAGCATACTTGCTGCAGCCTTAAATAGCTGGAAAAAAATGGGTCTCAGGTAAATGAGGGGGGAAAGCCCAGAGATGGACTTTGATAGATTTTCAGAATGGATCTTTGTAAGATTAAGTTGGCATAATGACTTAATAGTAACAGACTATCTTGCTTTTATACTAAGCTTTAACACTTATAAATGTGCTATTGTATTTGTTTATTTGAGCAGATACCCCAACTGGTGATTTACATATCAGGATTAAAGATGCCATTATCACATCTGTCCCCTGAGTCTTTGTTGCCTTTAAAATTTTAAATTATTTGGAAACATTGTGTGTGTGAATGAATACACAGTCAGTGTACCAATAGTCATTTGTTAAATAGAGCCTTATTTATCATCTTCTACCTCTCTCCCATTGAATCGTTCATCCCCCCACCAGAGATAAATACTATCCTGAAATTTGTTTTTCAAGCTCTTGCTTTTCTTTTTTTTTTAAAGATTTTATTTATTTATTTGACAGAGAGAGAGAGATAGCGAGAGCAGGAACACAAGCAGGGGGAGTGGGAGAGCGAGAAGCAGGCTTCCTGCCGATCAGGGAGCCCGATGTGGGACTCGATCCCAGGACCCTGGGATCATGACCTGAGCTGAAGGCAGACGCTTAACGACTGAGCCACCCAGGCGCCCCAAGCTCTTGCTTTTCTTAATAGTTTCAGTTATAAATCTTTGTTCTCATAAAAATGGCATTTATTCTTCATGTTTTTTTAACTTTACACAAGTGGAATCTTCATGTACTTTCATGCAGCTTGGTTTTTTTTTATTTGTTTGTTTCTTAGTAATTGACTGTGAAATTCATCCATACTGATTTTTTAACTCTAGTTCTGTTTGTGGCTTATCTTTATTTTATTATTATTTCTTTTCATAAGCAGAAGTTCAAAAATTTAATGTCATATCTTTATGGTTTATGTTCTTTGTGACCTGCTTCTGATGACTTAAGATCATAGTGATATTATCCCATTTTCTTCTGGCAGTTTTAAAAGCTGTGTTTTTTCTACTTCAGGTCTTTCATTGATTTTTGTGTATGCTATGAGGTATGGATTTTTTTTTTTCCCCAAGTGAAAAGGCAGAGCATGCCACTCCACTACTTGGCTTAAAATTGTCTAAATCTTCCCGTGTACCTCAGAATTAAAGTCAAAGTTCTTAAAATGGCCTAAATAATTTTCCTATAGGATCAGGTCTCTGAAATGTCTCTGACTTCATCTACTGTCTTTCCAGTGATTACTGGGCTCCTCACTTTTTTGGGGGAACACTCCCAAAATGTTCCTGTTTTAGGGCCTTTGTACTTGCTATTCCTTCTGTCTGAAATTTTCACTTATCTACATATTAGCTTCCTTAATTCTCAGGTCTCTGCTTATATGTCACCTTATCAGGGAGGTCTTCTCTGGCCACTCTAATTCTCTCTCTCACACACACACACACACACACACACACACACACACACACACACTTGGTATCTCTCTGCTCTGCTTTGGAAGGACTTGCCTGAAAAACTCTCTGGATAGTTATAGTTATGTTTTCTTTTGGGAGCTGGGGGGCAGGGCATGTTAGGGGGGGTGTGTTTTAAACTGTTGATTTCATTTCTTGAATGGTTTTATATGGAGTTTTCTATTCTTAAATTTTAATGACTTTACCCTCTTTATTTAAAAATATATTTTTTATTTTACTTTTTGAATAGTTAATACATGTTCACAATTAAAGCATTCAAGTTTAAAAAGCATATACAGTGAAAAATAAATCTCCCATTCCTTTCTTCTAGCTACCTAGGTAGGCATGTGGCTTCCATTTTATCCCAAATTTATTTTTTTAAAAAAATTTTAAAGATTTTATTTTTAACTAATCTCTACACCCAACGTGGGGCTCGAACTTATAACCCCAAGATCAAGAGTCACATGATCTACTAAGTGAGCCAGGCACCCCCATCCCAGGTTTAAATATAGTAACACATGAACAAGGTCAGTTTGGTCCAACCACCTGGCAGCAACTGTTCTGTTCTCCTTTGATATTCAAGTCTGTTTGTGGGGATTCTGCCGCAGTCAGAGTCTTCCCCAATCTCAGCAGAGCCCGTGTTTTCTAGATGAACTTAGACACCTGTCTTTACAGTCCAGTAGCTTTTCTTTGGTTCTTTGGGGACATCCACTCCTTTATATTACCTTTAGTTGCATCTCAGAGTCCCTAGGGAATTTCTCCGTGGTCAGTGGCTTTCTCTGACTTTATTGGAATGGTTCTTATTGCTTTGCTCACTTATGACTGTGGCTCCCCTCCCCAAGAGTCAGGCTTGAACTCCAGAGGGCTGCTCATGGGAGTGACTTGTTCATCCATTCACAGGTATAAATTCAAGCACCTAGTATGTGGCCCTCTCCTGCCAACAGTTTCTTGTCTATGCCCCTCATTTCTCATTTATCCTCTCGGAAAAAATATGCTATGCATATATAAGGATATACATATATTGTTTTTACATACATGGTGGGATACTATATATGTTATTCTGCACATTACTTTTTTCTCTTAACCATGTATGCTGGAGATATTTCTGTAGCTATATCTTACAGTTACTTAATCCTCTACTGGATGGATGGATCATATTTTACTTATTTAGTCTCCTTCTGAAGGACATTTAGGTGGTTCTCTTTTTGCAGTGGTCTTCTAACCAGTGTCCTTTACACATCTTTAATCAGGATTTCACACAGCTATCAGATAGATGTCCTTCAACTTCCATCCTGATATTGTCATTTCCCCATTCAGAAATCGCTAGCAGCTGCCCAGCACCCACACAATAATGCTGAACTTCCTCTCCCTGAAAGTAGAGCCAGGCAACCACGTGGTCTCCATATACTTTTCCTCTTGTGTCCTCCTGTTCCTGTTACCCCCTAAACTGGTAAGTTTTCCAAACCGACCTTTGGTTTTATGCTCAGTATTTTCCTTCTGCCTGCAAGACCCTCCCCCTCAACGCTTTGAAGGGGAGAATCATACGCTCCCTTCCTTCTAGGCTTGTTACTTGGCCCTCTAACTCAAGTTCTCTTTGGGGCAGCTGCAGTTTCAAGATTTTTAACTCAGTCTCCCACCAGTACACCCTTCATAACCAGACCAGGTGTTCTGAATGTTGGCTTAGGTAACATATTTAATTGTTCATTGGTCAGTCTTTTGTTCTGTAGACTCCAAATTTGTTTTTGAGGTGTGGGGGAGGGTAGGAGGGGCCAAGGGAAGGGGAGAGAGAGAATCCTATGCAGGCTCCACGTCTAGTGTGTAGCCCCCAGTCGGGGGCTTGATCTCACAAGCCTGAGATCATCACCTCAGTTGGACATGCTCAACCGACTGAGCCACCCAGGAGCCCCTAGACCCCAGATTTCTTGTGGGCAGGGACTATTCACTGGGAACAGAGAATACTAAAAGGAAAAGATATATATATTGACTTCCAAGTAGGAACCACGTATACAAAATTAAAACACACACCTCCATAGACCTTTGTTTAAATGGAAATGTGCTCTGTGCTCAGCGGGATCATAAGAAAAACATGGGCTTAAAAAAAACCCCAAAAACCTCTGGTCCCCGCCCCAGGGTGTGGCCCATGGTAGATGCCCAATAAGTGCATGTTGAATAAAAAAAATAACATAAAAGAAAGCATTTAAGGCAAGCCTCAACATCTTGCCAGAAATCCATCTTTTATCCTAAACATACAAATAAGCCCACAGATAGGGTAGATGTCAATCAAATTTTGAGGCAAACGAAGCCAGTGTGGGAGAGTGTGGATTCAAGTTTCAGCGAGGGAGGAAGAGAAGTTGCACCTGGGGCAGGGTCTTGGGCCCCGGCGGGGAGAGGGGAAGGGGGAGGAGACTCTGGCGTCCCTGCTCCGCCTCCCCCACCCCACCCCCACCCCACCCCCGGCGGCGGCGGCGGCGGCGGCGGCGGCGCAGGGCAGCCGCGCGGGAGTCGGCAACAGCTGCAGCGGCCCGCGCCGCCCCCTCGGCCGCGGCCCCCGGGGCGAGCCCGAGCACGGTCGGCGGCTCGCGGCGCGGCGGCCGGGGGAGACGGGAAAGTTGCCGGCGCGAGCGCAGACATGCCGGGCAGCGACACGGCGCTCACCGTGGACCGGACCTACTCCGACCCGGGTCGGCACCACCGCTGCAAGAGCCGGGTGAGAGGCGCGGGCGGGGCGGCGGTGGGGGGGCCGCCGGGCCGAGGGGCGAGGCCGGGTGGGCTTTGGCGCCGGTGCTCGCCAGCTCTCGCTGCCCGCCTCTCGCCGCCTGCCTCGCTCCCTCCCCGGCTCCCTCCCGCCACGGGTCCGCGCCGAAGGGGCTGGGGAAGGGGTGGGGGCGTCGGGGGCAGAGCCGAGCCCAGCCCGCCGACCCCGCCCTCCGTCGCCGCTGGGTTCCCAGCGCGCCTGCCGGACCCGGGCGCCCGGGGTGCCCGACGGCCCCGCGCTCCGCCACCCACCGCCAGGGAGCGCCCGCCGCGCGGTGCCCGGACGCGAGGGGATCCCGCCAGCCGCGGCCCCGGTGGGACGGCGCGCCCGCCCTCCCGACCTCGCGTGCTGCCCGCGCCTCCGCGGCCCTCGGGGTTTCGGGCGCGGGCCGGCGGCGGCGGCGGCGGCGGCGGCGGCGGCGGACGGGCTTCCCGGTCTGGCGCGGCGGCCGCCCCGGCTCTGCCCGAGCGGAAAGTCAGCCTTCGCCGCGGCAGCCCCGGAGTTCCGAGCCGTGCCGAGCGGGCGTCCTCTCCATTGTTTGCAGTGTAATTTGCTGTTGCTGATTTTGGCTGTGGGCGAAAATAGCTCTTCAGAGCAAGCAGCAGAGACGAGCCTTGTAGTGCTTCAAAATAAAGACGGAGGCCGCAGCCTGGGCGCCGGTCCCTCCCGGCAGCGGAGGCCCCCGCCGGCTCGGGGGTCCCTTTGCCTTCCTGGGCCGTTCAGTCCCTCGGCGGATTGAAGTGCCGTTGAGAAACAGGACGTCCTCCACCCTGGCACTTGTTCTGGCAAAGCTACCTGGAGGTGCTCTTTGCTAACTACTCGCTTGTTCGAGATCTCAGTATTTGAGCGTCAGCCTCCCGGTGTAAAGTTCACAGCTAGAGTTTTGCGCAGATTCTGGCCTGCCATCCCCCAAGATCCAGAGACCACTGGATGGGAAAAGTGGCAAGAGCGACCAATGCAGCTCAGCCCCTAGTGCGGGATTTGGGAGTTTAGTCATAATTCGGAGAACTAATCAGTTATCCCAGAAGTGAAGTAACTAGTCCCTGTTATCTCTTTTTCCTTTAGTATCTGTTAACTGAATTAACAGAATGGTGTAAATTTTTACAGATTAAACTTATTTGGTGGAGGTTACTGCATCCACTCCACTCTCCTCTACTCCCCAGAAGAATTCTTTTTTGCACTTTATTTTTTTATTGACGTATACTTGACATACAATGTTATATTTAGTTTCAGGGGTGCAGAATAGTGATTCCACAAATATATACATTACAGAGTGCTCACCATGATAAGTTCTGCATTTTCTTTAAAAGTTTCGTAACAGTTTGTTATGAAAATAACCATAAACTGCCATTTGGAAGAAAATATGGGCGAAAGATCTTTGGTTACCTAAGTTAGAAATTATTGGAAGGATGACTGCTGGTTAACACAGAGTTAACGAGGAGGAAAGGTGAAGATCGTTTTCTAATGCATTTGTAATTGGAGGAGTCTATTAATGTTGCAGTTGACAGAAGAAATTTCAGACTTGAAAATGTGGAAGCTTGGTTTCTCTTGTCACAACTGTGATAATCTTTGTGTAAACAACAAGATTAGTAATCTTTGAAGGATGGGTGGCTCATTGTGAGCTCATTTAGGTGATTTGGCAAGACTCATGGAACTTTGCAAAACTCACTCTTCATAATCTGTGAAATGGTAGTGATAGAGTTCATACCTCAGCTACCTAGGTGGAAAGTGGCAAAGCAAACACGTAATTGAAACTGTAGATTTAGTTTGTCTCTGCTGGTTCTGCTAATGGTCCATTGCTACATATCCCTTTTCTACCACAACCTTACGTGAAGGGAGTTGCTTATTTTCTTTAAAGTTCTACCGATGATGTTACACGTACTACCTTGTATTATTAGCATGGAAATACCTGATTTTGGGGGTGGGGTAGGGCAGAGGGAGAGGGAGAGAGAGCATCTTAAGCAGACTTCATGTCCATCGTGGAGCCTGACCTGGGGCTGGGTCTCACGACCCTGAGATCATGACCTGAGCTGAAATCAAGAGTCGGATGCTTAACTGACTGAGCCACCTAGGTGCCCCGAGACACCTGATTTTTTAAATAGACTGTGTATTAAACCTGAGTTAGACATTGTATGTACTGATTATTCTAAATTAGCTTATTGGACAAATGAAATCTAGTGAGGACTAGACAAACTTAGACCAAGGAGGGCTAGAACTTTAGCAGACAGTGACTACATGTTTTGTAGCAATGATGCTGAGATCCCTGTTTAAACTTCTTGACTGTCTGCTTTTAGGATTTTACTGTTCAGATGGCAAGGAATAGAACTGGAGGAAATTTTGTAAACTTGGAACTTTTCTCAAGTGAGGCCGATGTAATTTTGAGTCTGTTCTTAAGGCTGCAGTAAGCCTGCTGTAATGAAGGGAAAATCACCAACAATTTTCCTGTGCAGAAAGTATTTCTCCCTTCAGATGATCCTAGCTCCTGTTTTGTGGAACTCTTAGATCTAGCTATAAAGACGTGCTTTCTCCTACACTCAGAGAATGTGATGCAGAAGGAGAACATCAGGCAGTATTAGGGTTTAATTTCTTGATGTGTTATTTGGTGGTTTATTGCCAAAGGGGGGTTTGTTGCCTCCCTTTGGCAATAAACCATCTAGTATAGGATTTTTTTTTAAAGATTTATTTATTTATTTGAGAGAGCGAGAATGAGAGAGAGAGAGAGAGTACACGAGAGGGGGGAGGGTTTTAGATTCGAGAAGCAGGCTCCTCGCCGAGCAGGGAGCCCGATGCGGGACTCGATCCTGGGACTCCAGGATCATGACCTGAGCCGATGGCAGTCGCTTAACCAACTGAGCCACCCAGGCGCCCCTCTAGTATAGGATTTTAAAAGAACACTTTTGTGGACTCGTGTGGTAAATTAGCTCACCTAAAAATACTCTAATGAGAACTGGAGGTGCTGTGCAGTTTCCTCCCAGGAAGGGGCTAAGACTCCAAATTCTTGCTTACTGAATGGTCATTTTTTAAGTTCAAAATTGATACCTGTTGAGATAACAGGAAAAATATACATCTCTCTTGCTGAGTTTGGTTAAGCCTTTGAGACTAGAATAATAATGAGGCAGTGTACTATTTTAACGTTGCAGGAGTCTATTTTTACAGCCAGGTGGATTAACCTAGATTCCCTCCCCTCAGTGAAAATGTAATATAACTAATGAATTCTGTGATTATCTCTAAGCTGACAAGTCAGGATCATTCATATTTTTAAACTTTGTCAGGGTAAAACTCAGAAATGGTGCATCCTAACTCGACACACAGAATAATATCCCCTACTTTAAAAGGAAGAGCATGCATAGTTCGAATCCTACTTTTTTTTTCATGCCCTAAATAGTTAAAGCCTGTCATCTTTTTAAGAATACAGGCAGTCCGCTTCCTATATATTAACTGGTTTTTATTAATTAGTGAATTAAATTTCTGTTCTAATTTTAAATGTTCTAAAATGGCACCTTCAGCCACCTGTGGATAATGGTCAGCAGCTGGGGCTCTCCAATCAGGTGACCTGGATCATATTCTGGCTCTTCACATTTCCCAGCCGAGTGAGCACTGGGGCAAGGTCTAACCTTCCTGAGCCTCCAGTTCCCTGTCTGTAACAGAGGTGATAATAGTCCCTGCTTCTGGGAGTGATCTCGAGAGAGCATTTGTTTAAAAAAAAAAAAAACCCCAAAACAAAAAGCGGTCCTGTGCACTCAAGGTTAGATGTTTTTATCCCTGTGTAAGGTGAATACTTTTTTTCTTATTCTATTGGTACCGCTGCTAATCAGAATCGCTAGTCATCCTGAGTGCTTCCCTCCTCCTCATCTCTCATCTGTCGGCCGTTCCGCTGGGTCTTTCTGGGACTTTTCTCGGGACTTGGTACCTTACTCCCCGTGTGCCCCAGTCATCTCCCACCTCAGTTTAGCCACGTCTGACCTCCGGAATTGGTAACGGCGCACTAGCTTCCTCGTTGCTCTCGGATTTCATCAGCCCCAATCGATCCTCCCCGCAAGGACCAGAGTATTCCACCCAGAGGACCACTTTCAATGCGCTAGCCCCCAGACGACAGATCTTGTACTAGTGCCCCCACGGACCCCGTAATCATTCGAAGTCTTAGTTTCCTCTTCTCCACTCCAGGGGTGTTAGAAGGACCAAATGCAGTAACATCTATAAAATAACACGTACCCAGAAAGAACTCAATAGATGGTAGCTGTTTTTGCTGCTACTATATAAGAAGTGGTCATAAGCTTGAAAATGGGCAGATTGCTAATTTTGTGACCAGAATAGACTTGCTTGGGCATTTTTAGCATTTTGTCCCTCTTCCATCATATGTTCCTTATCACATTGACTGTTTACATATTTGTCACTTACGTGTTTATAAACTGTGGACACTGGCACTTTGAGAACAAGAGGTTTCATTCATGCAACAAATACTTGCTGAGCACCTTCTGTATGCTCGCGACCACTGTAGGCATCAGGAATATAACAGTGAATGGAACAGACAGCCTGGTCTCTCTGGAGGCTTAATATCTGGTGATTGTATTTTATTTATACTTGTGGCCCCAGGAAATACCCTCCTATTTTATAGGAGGAAATGGTAATAAGTACAGAGGTCTCTAACATCTGGGCATGGTGGCTACCTGTAGTTCCTCGTTAAGTGTTCTGTGGTTTGGAAATAGACTTTGAATTACATGATGAGTAATGGCCAAAAGCAGTCAGGGAGAAGAGGATGTCATAGCCCTTCTCAGAGTGGAAATGGTTGGGCAGTGATGTAATAAGTTGACGATCGCCTGCTCACTTCCTGGGCAGGCACAAGAGTGAGCGGGCACAGACCTCTGTCCCGGGGGCCCCTGACCTGGTGGAGCAGTGAGTGGAGGGCTGTGTGAGTACACTTTGAATCAGTGATCTGTTTTATTCTAAAGAGTTCTTTAAAAGCACGGTGAATAATGATGAGTGTCTCAAGTCCGATTTTTGTTAAATTCCGGTTGGATAGATTGATGGGGTGTATTTTGAGCTGTGCTTTGCTACAGGCTCACGGGCTCTCCCTTCAGAGGAGAACAAACTGCCCCCCGCCGCCAGCACACGCGCCTGTCACATCCGCTCTTGAATACCAGGACAGCTGCTACCAAGTTGGACTGTAAGACCCACGGCCTGAATTTCCAGGGCTGCTCTTAAGGTCAGAAATCATCCTGATCTTTCTGGATGGAAATTGCCCATGTCTTGACTTAGGACAGGCTGCAGCTTTCAGCCCTGCTGTTTCTTTTTTGTGTTTTTATGTTTTCAGTGGGGGGGGGGGGGCTGCTGGTTGAGAGAGAAGGGAGAGAACCATGAATCACTGTACTGTGAATCAGAACGAGGACTTTACATGCCTTAGAAAAGGAACATCAGGATATATGATCCATGCATGATCCAACTGCTTCCATTGGGGGGAGGGGGTTGCTGCTTGAAGGAAAACAGTGTATTTAATGATTATTCCTCTGTAAGGAGGCAGACAGAACATAGATGAAAAGAAGAATGCAGTAACAGTGTTAACAGCTAACCTGTGCTAATTCCTTACTATAACCCAGGTGCAATGCTAAGCGCTTCAGATGCACTATCTCCTTAATCCTCATAATATCCTATTATAGCTTGATTTTTACAGATGAGGGAGTTGAGGCCCGGGCAGTTTATTTGTCCAAGGTCTTGTGGCTGTTAGGAAATGGTCGAGCTAGGATCTGGTGAGCCTAGATCTAATTGCAGACCTTGCATTTTACCCACTTTGCTGGCTTCTGCCTCTGAGATGAATACTGGAGAGCAGCTCAGTCTTCGTAAACCTGTCGAGGCCTTGAACACGGGTGTGGTCAGCTTCTGCAGGGTGCCTAGCCAAATGGTGTGTTCGGGAGTCTTAGAAACACAGCGCTTTGCCGGTCCTTTGTGTATCGTCTTCTGTACCCAATGAACTTTTGATGAAGAATGGTTTAGAGTGATAATTTATGAACTTTTTACAGTGCCTGTGATACAAGATTGTTGCCAGTAGTTTGGAGAAGTCTTAAAGGCTGTTAAATAAGCTCATGATTAAAGAACATCAGTGAAGAACCATCTTCCAGCCTGGTATTTGGTCTCTAGAGCATGAACAGTTGAAGAACACAACAAGGCTGGTTCTTCCTGTGACAGTCCGAGTCACAGTCTGCCTCAGCAGATCACCTGGTAGGACTTCAGCTTCCCTGGACCGAGGGCCTGTGCTTCTCAATGTGTAGGGCACAGTCCTGGAAAGTAGACTCAAAGGTTTGAACCATGTTAGAACTGAAAGGGGAATGTAGACATAAACTCCAGAACATTCCATTTGTAGAAGTAGAAAAGTGACAATTAGGCAGACTGTAACCAGTGAAATGAGGTAATTAATACAGGTAACTAATGAGGTAACTAATAATATATAACCATTATACCAGCTTCTATCTTTTTTTTTTTAAAGATTTTATTTATTTATTTGAGAGAGAGAGAATGAGAGAGAGCACAGGAGAGAGAGGGGAGGGTCAGAGGGAGAAGCAGACTCCCTGCCGAGCAGGGAGCCCGATGCGGGACTCGATCCCGGGACTCCAGGATCATGACCTGAGCCGAAGGCAGTCGCTTAACCAACTGAGCCACCCAGGCGCCCTCTATCTTTTTTTTAAAAAGACTTTATTTATTTGAGAGAGAGAGAGAATGAGAGACAGAGAGCACGAGAGGGAAGAGGGTCAGAGGGAGAAGCAGACTCCCCGCTGAGCAGGGAGCCCGATGTGGGACTCGATCCCGGGACTCCAGGATCATGACCTGAGCCGAAGGCAGTCGCCCAACCAACTGAGCCACCCAGGCGCCCACCAGCTTCTAAAATGAGAATTCCTTAACAGAAAACGGTTTTAAATATTTTTAGATACCAAGCTAATTGCTAAGTTATATAGGATACATATCTCAAAATTTAAGTAGAATGAGAATTTGAAATTATTTGCTGTAGAGAATTAATTGATGGACAGATTTTACATTTTATGAGTTTTCTAGGTGGAGAAAAAGTGAATTTGAGTGATTCAGTGTTACATCATCATCCTTATTAATTTGTTTGCAGATTTTTGGTGGGACTAGGGTGAAGAGGGTGTGACATTTCCTGTATTAGACTGCTTAGCTGCAGGAGATCTGTTGCCACTACTAAAGATGATCTTTTCTTTTTTTATTGTTGTTTTTTTTCCCCGAAATAAAGTTTTGCAAAATGAGTTCGTCTCTGTCTTTACCTTCTACATGTTGGGATAGGATATTGGGGAAAAAACATGAGCCAGATGCATCAGTCATGGAGTACGTTACACACACACACACACACACACACACACATTATAACTTAGAATTCAAACCTGGTGTTTGTTGCCCCCAAAGCTTTCTGTTCCTGTGAGACTCTCATTGAGGGCATCTTCCAGCACCAAGTGTTTTTAGCATATGTAATTTTCATGCAACACCCCAGAAACATCATCTGGTTCTTCGCCACAGAAACAATCATCTGCCCCAGCGCTGGGGTGAAGACAGGGATAGGATCCATTGGCACGTCAGTGCCAGTCCCCAGTGACGTGCCTCCCTGAAGGAAACTTCCACAGCCAGGGAGTAAGGTGTGGCTTTAGCACATAATAAAAGGCATTTCTACTTAGATGTTCCGCAGGCACCTCAAAGTCTACATGCCAGACTTCATTCGTTCTCTCAGATCCCCCCACCCCCCTGCCTGGAGCCTGGAATACTTTCCCTGTCCAGCATATTCCCAAATCGGAGGTCCGGGAAGCTCCCTCAGCGCCCCCCATCCCTTACCCACCACATCCGGTGGTTTACCTCTTACCGTTCCTCCACCACCTTTGCCTCTCTATCCCCAGCCTCACTTTCTTAGTTTACTTCTGGATTTGAAGACGACGAAGGGTTCAGAGTATGGACTCTGGAGTCAGACTTGATTGTCCGCTCCTCCACTTAGCAGCCCTGGGAACAAGTGTGAGAAGTGGTGTGAGGAACCCCATTGCAGCAGCTGTTGTTCTGACATTGAGTCACTTGTGTCCGCCACAGAATTCCCCAAACTTCAGTCATTCCCACACCTACACATAGCTTCTTACCACCTGTATGGTGATTTACTTAATATTTCCAAAGCCATTCACTCCTTCAAAATTAAATTTATTTTTAAGGTATCAATGTTCCCATGTAGTTAATATTGCCTGTGCCCCCTGAGGGCTTGCAGTGCGAGATTACAAGGATGAGCCTCTGTTGGACCATCAGCAGCGAGCTGCTAGCCCTGAACAGAGACTTTTCTTCCCGCCCAGTCACCTGGATGGTCTTGCGGGTGGTTTTCAAGGGAATCACTGGCTCACTGTGATTCTCTGTTACTGCTTTCGTTTTATGCCACTGAAAATAATTCAGAATCATTTTGGAAAACACTGGGTGTTTGTATTGTATCATCTCTCCTCATCCTTTTAGAAATACTTCTTTTAGAACCACGACTTAGAAGATGCTTGGAAGTATTTTTTTCATGGATTGTGAAAATTTGAGTGTGTGGAGATGAACAGAAGCTCCACTCTGGTGATCTGAAGGCAGCCTGTCCAGGTGGGAATATGTGGAAGAGGTTGGGAAAAGGGGGACTTGTTCTTGGCCAGATCTCCCATCTTCTCATGACCTGAGAGAAACTGAGGCCATGGAAGGCCTTGGGCGAAAGAGTGCAATGTCAGGAATTATAAGGACTCTGGGAATTTCAGGCAAGGACAAAGTGGGTGGAAAAGAAATTTCAGCTCTGTGTTGTTCTGAAGTAAACTTGAATTTAATTAAGATGAGTATGTAGGCTTGTTGTAAGGAAATTAAATGGTGCCTTGAGCTGCAGCCTTCCACAGAAATTTTGAGATAAGTTCTTGTCCAAAAATAAAGTATGCCCTTAGTGAAAGCTACGCTTTAGCACTTCAACATATTTACTTCAGTGTGTGCATCTGTGTGTTGGGGCCAGTAGTCCCTTTTTCCCATCTTTGTGAAGATACTGTGATAATCCAGAAGGTGTGGAACTCAATTTCAGATAGTCAGTGGTACTATTTTAATCTCACTAATTGGAACAGGTGGCCTGTATTTGAGACCGAATCTCTCGTTGGCATAGATTTTAATTTATCTGGAAATCTGAGGCCCATTCAGTAAGGCTGTGTATTGGCATCAGGCAAGTGCTTGAAAGCTTCAACCATTAAAAGCACAGAAGGCTGAAAGGAAGATCGAAGAAATGGAGCTTAATAGTTTGCTGCTTCGATTCCATTCTTAACTGTTGGGTGTAGAGCTAGTCGGGAACATGGCGGAGTGAAGCATGTCCAGATGCTTGAGAAGGCTGCTGATAAGTATTTCTCCAGATGAAGACAGTGTCTGAAGTATCTCCTTTGAATCCATCCCACAAAATGGCAGGGTTGAAGAGGACTTGATGCAGTCCTCATGTTTTTATAAGAACTAGCACGTCTTCAGGCATGAGCTGAAGGGGTGTGCTAGAGTGAGTCAGCTTACCACAAGCACTCAAGTTGAGATACTTCGAAATACCGCTAATGAAATCAGAGATGGTCTCCAGATTATGAACTTCTTCAACTGCACCACTCCTTTTTTTTTTTTTTAACAGTAAATGTGTGCTTTGCAGGATGTCTTGTGAATATCTTGCTTTAAATCCTTCATCCTTCCAAAGGACAGAATCCCAGTTTCTTCCCCTGACACCCAGAGTCTCTCATCTGACCTTTGTCTTTCACCCATTCTCAGCCCTCAAACTCTGGCTTCCTTCTTTGTGGTTTCCCCTGGCTCCCCTCTATGCCTGTGGGCACCTGCTCCATTCTTTCACATGGGAGGGGATGATTGTGTTCATTTATCTACACGTGGATCCTGGTACATGGTTGGGGCTTTGTAAATACTGACAGAATGAGGGAACGTGGGTATGTTGTAAAATTGCACTTTCTTGAGAAGCTGGAAGACATATTCTACTCTTGAGCCATATCAGTGCAGATTAACCTACCTTATTTTAAAATTGCTGTACAGGATTCCAGGTTATGGGTATTCCATAATCTATCTAATTATTACCTTATTAAAGGACACATATATTGCTTCTAGACTTTTGGTTTTACAGGCACTTCAGTGACTGCCCTTGGACATGCTTCTTTTTGCACATGTGAAGAATATGTTAGTAGGCTAAATTCTTAAAAGCGGAATTGCTCCTTAAGAGTGTGTGTATGTTAAGTTACGATATTGCCAAATTAAACACTATACCTACTCTGTCCAACACTAGGAGGCGGGGTGCAGCAGTGAATATATATAAACTGATACTGTTTATATAACCATCAATATATGAACATGCCTCCACTCACATCTTTCTGACACAGTGTATTATAAAACTTTTTGATTCTTGCCCATCTGATAGGTGAAAACTGGTAGCTCATTTTAATTAATACTTTTCCTGATACAAATGAGGTTAATCATATTTTAAAGTTTTTATCTTGAAATAATCACGGACCCCCAGAAAGTTGCAAAAAATGGTTTAGAGATGTCCATGTATCCCTCCCCCAGATTCTCCCAGTGGTTACATCTTATGTAACTTAGTACAAAAGGTTAATCATATGTTCACATACTTAAACATTTGGGTTGTGAACTGTTAATATATTCTGGCCATTTGTCTAGTGGGTTATTAATCTTTTAAGTTGTTTTGTAGAAGCTTTTTACTTATTAAATAAGTTGTATTGCACATACATCTTCTCCAGTTCATCATTTCTCACTGTATTTTCTACTGTTATGTAAGAAATTGCCATAGATTAGCAACGTGAAACACCCCCGTTTATCTAATCTCATGGTTTCCATGGGTTGGGGATCCAGGTACAGCTTACCTGCGGCAGGATCTGGTTCGTATTTATTCAGTGTTTGCTGTATGCATCCTCTGCTCAGAGTTTCATCAGCCTGAAATCAAGGTGTCAGCCAGGACTACAGTCTAGTCTGAGGCTTGCAGTCCTTTTCCAAACTCACTGGTTGTTTACGGAATTAAGATCGTTGCAGCTGTAAGACTGAGCCCCTCAGCTCAGAAGCTGCCCACTGTTCCCTGCCACTTGGCTCTCTCATAATGTGGTTGTTTCTTCAAGGCCAACAGGAGAGCCCCCAACTCTGTTGCATTTTGTCTCTTCTTCTAGACCCTCTCTTAAAGGGTTTATCTGATTAGGCCAGGTGCACGCAGATTAACCCAAGTCAACCGATTAGGAACCTTAATTATATCTGCAAAATATTTTCACTTTTGCTGTATAACATAACCTAATCATGGGAGTGAAACCCTATCACATTCAGAAGTCTTGCTCGTGCACGAGGGGAGGGTATCATACAGGGTATGTACACCAGCAGGTGGGAATCTTGGGAACCATCTTAGAATTCTACCTACTACACTGTTTTGTTTTGTTTTAAGATTTTTATTTATTTGACAGACAGAGACACAGCGAGAGAAGGCA
This sequence comes from Mirounga angustirostris, assembly GCF_029215605.1. Taxonomy (NCBI): domain Eukaryota; kingdom Metazoa; phylum Chordata; class Mammalia; order Carnivora; family Phocidae; genus Mirounga; species Mirounga angustirostris. The sequence continues at coordinate 25,889,695 of NW_026991713.1, forward strand.
CATAAGCAGGGGGAGTGGGAGAGGGAGAAGCAGGCTTTCCGCTGAGCAGGGAGCCCTGTGCGGGGCTCGATCCCAGGATCCTGGGATCATGACCTGAGCCGAAGGCAGATGCTTAATGACTGAGCCACCCAGGCGCCCCCTACTACACTGTTTTAATGATACGTTGTGTGTATGCTGAGCATGGAGCCTTACATCTAGCAAACACTGAATAAATATTAACCAGACTTTGCCATGAAGAAATTTAAAAATTTCAGGGCTTATAGGATTTGTGTCATTCTTACAGTGGCCTTTGAGATTCTTTTAAAAACCCAAACACCATGTTCTTCTAATACATTTTATGATTTAATAAATTTTATCTTTGGCTCACTTTTTAAAAATTTAAGTAAATTCCACCCCCAGCATGGGGCTCGAACTCACAACCCTAAGATCAAGAGTCATGCTTTACTGACTGAGCCAGCCAGGTGCCCCAGTCTTTGGCCTATTTAGAATTTGGTTCCCTTTGCACAGTTAGCTGCCTTTAAAAATACACTGCTGTCCACATTTATAGTTTCATTTTTATAAATTTCTACTTTTTCTCTGGGTTTTAAAACTTTTTTTTTAAACTATTGAATCAAAGGTTATAGTCTTAGTACATTTATTCTGGATTGATATCCACCTCCGCCCCCCCAAACCAGGATTTGGAATGAGCATTTTGAGAACTCTAGCTCATGCATTTATAAACTTTCAAATAGGCACGATTACAGTGTTCTTTACAGTAAGGAAAGGCCAAAAGGTAGAGGGGAAGAGATGGTGAAGTTCGTTGTTTTTTAAAAATTTTGCTTTCAGTTCTTTCTTTTGAACTAGATGTTGCCTGTCAGCAAGTTCTATTTAGTGTAGAAACCTGACCTTCCACATGTTTGCAGAAGCTGTTAAAGTATGAAGAATGTGTGTTGTTGTTTCCTCATCCGGCTTTGCTGCCTTAATCACCTGTAGTCCACCATCCCAGCTAGGGAGATGGAAGAGCAGGTATTTTACATACTTACATACTTACATCGCCTAACTTTGTGCTCTGCGGGGCAGAGACCTCTTTCCAGCTTATCCCCCTCTCACTCAGTAAATAGATTTTGTGCCCTGTGCTGTCTTCGTCCTAGGACATTGAAGTGGATTCGTCACTCATGTTAGGATAGTGAATACAACCAGATTTTGTATTTGTAGGTTATAAGCTGTTTCTCTCTTTGGCTTGATTATCCTAATTTGTTAAGTTACCCCTGTGGCTTGCTAAGGGGTTGTTATGTGCACCTGTGTTAATGATTGAGCGGCTCACCTTATAATCTTTGCATTTGACACAGAGGGAGGTTAAACCTGTTGTCTGTGTCCAGAAACTAACACTTAACATTTCGTAACCTGACCCAAGAGCATATTAAAGGTGGAATGAATGTACTTTTATTTATTTATTTTTTTAATATTTTATTTATTTGACAGAGAGAGACACAGCGAGAGCAGGAACATTAGCAGGGGGAGTGGGAGAGGGGGAAGCAGGCTTTCCACGGAGCAGGGAGCCCGATGCGGGGCTCGATCCCAGGACCCCGGGATCATGACCTGAGCCGAAGGCAGACGCTTAACGACTGAGCCACCCAGGCTCAGTGCTTTTATTTATTTCATTTGAGAAAGGCATCATGCTTGTAAAAACCTCCTGACTTAAGCAATTATCAAGTAATATTTGTTGTATAAAGTTTACCTCCTGTACTGAGCAATTTAGAGCTACTCACTGAATTGGCATCTGTTGGGTAAGTGGACAGCAAAATTAAAGCAAGAGTCTTCTTTCATTCATTCTTGTCCCCCTACCACCAGGAAGCCGTGAGGGCTCTTATACCCAATCATTATCTGTTTCCAGCCCTCAGAAATGCTCTGCTATTTGGGTGAGTGGGAGCATATTAAATTCTACTGCTGAGAAATTTGACTAGGAGTCTGGCCACTTAAAATGATCTGATGGCAAGAGAGTTTTTTTACATACGGCTCAAATTAAGCTCTTATTTTTACTTACTTACTAACATCTCTGTTTGTTTGTTTATTAAGTAACCTCTCCACCCAGTCTGGGGCTTGAACTCACCACCCTGAGATCAAGAGCTGCATGCTCCACAGACTGAGCCAGACGGGTGCCCCTACGCTCTTATTTTTAAAGCAAGACTTAGAGTTAAAATGAGAGCTCTTCAGCCTTGTTGATGTTTGAGGGACAGTTTTGCAAACTGAGCCCACCATTCCAACAGTCATTGTTTAGTGCTTTTATTTCTTTGGGCAAATGGGAAATGAATGATACAGTTTTGCGGGGTTTTTTTGTTTTTGTTTTTTTTTAAACAAGGAGTTTAGTTTTATTTTCTCTGTGCATTTGTAAAACACTTAGGACCAACATAGAAAAAAAATAAAACCTCCTGTGAAAAACATTACACTTAAGAAAAAGAAACAAAAGGCCTGAGAGGGATTAGTGCCTTAGCCACAGGGAGCTACAGCAACTCTGATTGGTCCGTGGAATTGAAAAGATACTGGGAAGATAGAACAGGAGGCAAAAGAACGAGAAATTACTGAGGAAGAGGGCCTCGAAGTGGGCCACGAGGGGGAACTGGAGGCCGGGGGTGGGCCGGGGTGGAGGGAGGGGCCCCCACTGGTAGCCATAGGGTGGGGGTCGTGGAGGCCCAGTGTATCCATGAGGAGGTCCACGCATCCCCTGTGGAGGCATAGGACCTGGGTGACCCATGGGAGATCCAAATGGAGGCCCTCGAGGGGGCATGCCCATTGGAGGAGGTCCAGGATGAGGCATTCTGGGTGGCGGTCTGGGTGGTGGCTGTCCCCAGAGCCTGGGGGCCCAGCATGGGGGTGTCCTAAGCCATGAGGACCTTGGTCGGCCAGCTGCATCTGAGACATCCCTGGATGGGGCATCCCACCTGGTGGGAATGGGTGAGGATGTGAGGGGCCATGTCCTCCAGCCCCAGGAGGTATAGGTGGTGGGGGCATGGCTGGGGGTATCCCAGGTGAAAGGGCTCCAGGAGGCGGCACTGGGGGTGGGAAGGACCGAGGAGGAGGCATGCCTGGTGGAGGAAGCCCGGACCCCAATGTTGATACCACAGGATTGGGGGCTGAGGGTGGAGGGGGTGCATCTGCAAACAGCTGATGAGGGCGGTCAGCCTGGGAGAGTGGGTTCTGGGCTGCCAGAAGTCATTCAGCTGCTGAGCCATGGCGCTCACCCTTGGAGTCCTTCTTGAAGGCACAGGACACAGTGATAGGGTGGTTACAGAGATACTGCCCATTCATGGCCTCAGTAGCTGCATCTGAAGCATCAAATGAAGCGAAATTAATAAAGGCATAACCTTTGGAGTTGCCTGTGTCAGGGCCCCACATAATCTTCGGGGTTTGTAAGATGACCCCAAAGGCGCTGAAAGTATCATAAAGCAGCTTCTCATCAGTCTCCGGGTCTAGACTGCCAATGAAAATGTTGGCCCCCACGTCCAGGTTCTTGTGAGCTGATGCTTTGTTCACCCGTATTGGTTTCCCGTAGAGTTTGATCATGTTCATGATCTTAATGGCATAGTCAGCATCTTCCTCACTCAAGAATTCCACAAAGCCATAGCCTTGGTGCTGACCTGTGACTCTATCCTTTGGCATGTGGGTGTTGACTACTGGCCCTGCCTGGAGAAATAGCTCCCACAGCAGTGGTTCGCTCACCTTCTCGTCCAGGCCCCCGACGTAGATAGTGGCATCCTGGTTCTGCTTGGAGATCGGCCCGGCCGCCATGGCGAAACAGCTCCCGCCGTCTCCAGGCAGCCTAGTTTCGTGTTTTTATGGCTGTCTTTAGATATTCATGCCTTCTCAACCTTCCTTTTTGAAATAATTTGTTGCACATATGGGGTAATTTTAATGGTAACAGATTTGCTAAATAAGAATAATATACTTCTGAATTCTGAAAGACAGAGACACTAAATCCATATACAAAGATTATTTTATATTTTCTGATACTTTGGACATTTCAGAAATCATGGTTGCTTTGTTAGTAAATGATTCTTTAACTGCTCCTGGGGTGTCTGGGTGGCGTAGTCGGTTACAGCTTCCGACTCTTGGTTTCCACTCAGGTCTGATCTCAGGATCATGAGATGGAGCCCTGTGTCGTTAGGCTCTGCACTTAGTGGGGAGTATACTTGAGATTCTCTCTCCCTTGGACCCTCCCTCCCCCTCTCAAATGAATAAATCTTTAAAAAAGAAAAAAAAAATAATTGCTCCTTAGTTTATTTACACAATAGCCTGAAATGAGCCTGGATGTTTTTCTAGGACGGCTAGCTTATTAAATTCTCAGTGGATTTTAATTTTCTGAAGTTTATGCTTGCTTTGATTGTTTAATTAAGGTTGAAGTTAATGTTCTCTGCAAGTAAATGCAGTGACATCAGATTCCAAGCTTATAAGGTAATGAAATGGTCCATCAGAAACCACAATTTATACCATATTTAAAAAAGTAAAACCAGATTTGCAGAGGGAAGGATGTTTCTGAGCATGAGGAAAACCCGTATCAAATCATTAACCACATAGTTCTGGTTAAATAGTAGACAAATTTATTTTTAATTACTAAATGCGTCAGACCTGGAAAAAAACATTTAAAAAATATGATACCCATATACCTACGTCCTAGATTAACAGGTGGTAACATTTTGCCATATTTGCATCAGATTTCTGCCACTTGTTTTTAAGAAATAAATGGCCCCAAATGCAGCTCTCTGGATGCTTTCTCCCTTCCTATGCCCTCAGAGGTCTCCATAACCTGACGTTGGGTTTCATTCCTTTGCTTGCTTTTATACGTTGAATGAACTCATAAGCAATATATAGTACTGTTTCTTGTATTAAATATTTATATAAATGGCATCTCTTTTGTGATTTGCTATTTTATTTAGCATGGTGTTTTTATTTTATTTCTTCAAGCTTTTAGGTGTTTGGGTATTTTTAAGTTTTATTTATTTAAGTAATCTTTACACCCATCATGGGGCTTGAACTCATGACCCTGAGATCAAGAGTTGCATGCTGTTCCAACAGAGTCAGCCAGGTTCCGCCCCCACCCCCCAGCATGGTGTTTTAAAAATCTATCCTACTTCGTTCCCATCTTTATTTTTTATTGCAGTATGTTATTTCAGTATATGAATAAACCAGCGTGTGTTTATAGCCATTCTCCTAGTGGTAGACAGGCAGGTTGAGTCAGAGGTCTGTATGCTTGTGGGAGAGTTTCTCTGAGGAAGATGCCTGGAAGTGACATCACTGGGGCAGAGGAAAAAGTATCTTCACCTTTACCATCTGTTCTTAAGTAGCTTTGCCAAGTACTTGTACTTATAAGAGTGATTTGTTAAAGCCACATTTTAATATATGTCACAGGAAATTTTCATAATGATGCTAGATTTTGTGTAGGTGTTTAAATAGTATTTGTTTCAAGTTTGTGCGCATTTTAATTTTGCCTGAAAGGAAATATAAAGTTATTTTGAATTTGCCGGCAGGCAGTTTTTTTACACCTTGTCAAGAATTTAGCATTCTACTCTTGTTCATGTCTATAAAAGTTGATGTGTCAATATTTTATTTATTGAGAGATTATTTACATACAATAACCCCCCCTTGGGGCGCCTGGGTGGCTCAGTCCGTTAAGCGACTGTCTTCGGCTCAGGTCATGATCCTGGAGTCCCGGGATCGAGTCCCGCATCGGGCTCCCTGCTCGGTGGGGAGTCTGCTTCTCCCTCTGACCCTCCCCCTCTCATGCTCTCTGTCTCTCATTCTCTCTCTCTCAAATAAATAAAATCTTAAATAAATAAATAAATAAATAAATAAATAAATAAATAAATAACCCCCCCTTAAGTGTACAGTTATATGATGACACAGTCTTGTAACCACCATCCAAATAAGATACAAAATATTTCCATCACCCCAGAAAATTCCCTTTTGTTCCTTTTTCGTCATTACTGTGCTGTCCCCAGCAGTCATTGGTCTGATTTCTGTTTTTGTGATTTTGTCTTTTCCAGAATGCACTATGGATGGGATCAGATAGTGTGTAGCCTGCTCCAGTGTGGCTTCTTTCACTTAGCATAATGCTTTTAAGATTCCCCGATGTTGCCTTTGTCAGGGCTTTATTCCTAATTAGTGATAAGTAGTATCAGTATGTTTTTAAGAGTACTGAAGTATGTGAGTATGAACAGAGATGCAAAATGACTTAAATCCCATGCTTCTTGTGTGACTGAATTTATCTGTTTTTCTCATGTCACTACCACAGCATTAGGAACAGTTTAGAACATCAATTTCCAGTTAGAAAGTACATTAATTTGTAATCCTGTTCCTTCTCGAATGTTCTATTACTTCAGAGTATTAAAAAACATGCATGAAATTAGAGCCAGTGTTCCGTGTCTTAACCTAGGGTCTGTGGTTTTTGTATATTTGTACTTTCTTTGGAATGGTTCTCAGTGGTGGCAGATGACCTTTTAAAAAAGATGAAGAACCACCGGTCTAATGTAAGCTCTCGTTTCCGAATTAAAAACTTCAATTTATAGAAGTATATTTATTGACATGTCAGTGGCTCGTGCTTTTATGTTGATTGAAAAAGTTCGCCAGATGCTGGCACAGAGAACTCGTTTTGGTTTATCACGTGGCACGTACGGATAGAGTATTGCTAGAGCGAGTGTAAGTCCGCGTCCTCCCTGTGCTGTGACGAAGGCTTTCCCGAGGTTACCGCCGTCTTCCCGCAGTGCCGGAGAGGAGGAGCGGCCCTCCTCGCCTTACCGACTGGGTACAGAGGCTCGGACAGGTAGATGACTTGTGCAGGGTCATACCCCAGCTTGGTCTGCGTCCCTGAGCCTTCGCCGCTGACCACTGGGCAGACTGCTTCCACATCTGAAGGGATAGTGACACAGACCCCAGGTGTAGACGCTTGATGGGTGCTTTATTTTCCTTCCTCTGGCTTTTCAGTATTTTCATAACTTTTTTTCAATTTTTTCATTAACATATAATGTATTGTTTGTTTCAGGGGTACAGGTCTGGGATTCAACAGTCTTGCACAATTCACAGCGCTCACCATAGCACATACCCTCCCCAGTGTCCATCACCAGCCACCCCATCCCTCCCACCCCCCCTCCACTCCAGCAACCCTCAGTTTGTTTCCTGAGATTAAGAGTCTCTTATGGTTTGTCTCCCTCTCTGGTTTCGTCTTGTTTCATTTTTTCCCTTCCTTCCCCTAGGATCCTCTGTCTTGTTTCTCAAATTCCTTATATCATTTTCATAACTTCTCTAAACAAACACGTTTGCAGTGAAAGGTAGCTACCTTATGAGAGAGAACCTTTATCCTGAGAAGATAAATCACATCGATGCTCTGACTTTCTGATTTACTCCTTTGTTTTGTCCTGGATCTGGGGAAGGCTCACGAGCACAGTGATGGAAACCAGGAGCAGGGCTGCGCCGTAGATATCCCAAGCGACACACCCTAGAGTGTAGATCTAGAACTTCTGCCCTGGCTTGTTTCTCACACAGGGCCTATTTGAAGCAAGTTAGGCCCAAACTCAGTGCAAAATATAAGGAGCAGCAGGTTGCCTTATCCCAGAGCCCCGCCATTGTCCTCAGTGCTGCCTTGCGCGCCCAGCGCTACTCTGGGCCCCGAGGTCTGTGAGACGTGCGCCGCTCTTGAGGAGCTCAGGCTGGGGAGGACAGCCTGCAGACAGAGAAGGACAGTGCTGCAGGGAGCCCTGGCCTCCCACGGACCCTTCTGGGAAGAATCGATCCAGAGCCCACTCTGAGGAGGAGTAGGTGTCAGCGGTTAAGCCTTTCTGGCCCATCCTCCTTGCTGTTGTTCCTGATAGTTGTTTATAGGACACAGTTGGCAGAGGAGGACAGATGGTAGCAATTTTGAAGGTTTTGGTTCGCCTCCGATGAGCCCTTTGGTATGTATTTTGTGTATGTGTGTATGTATGCTGTCCTCGTGCAGAGGAAATACTAAATCATGGGCGTCACAGAGAGCTTCTTTGATTTGACTCAGATGGAAGAAGGATGCTGCAGAAAAGGGAGGAACAGAGATGTTAATTGTCATGGCAACCAGCAGGTTTTCATAGTGGAACATTGCCTTTGTAACCGAAACCAGTCACCTTTTTGCTCACTGAAGAAAACAGACTGACGCAAACTCAAGAAATTATAGTCCCATTTCTCAGCGGGGTTTTATTTGCTTCTCAGAAACAGCCTTGCAATGACTTTAGTTCCTTCATAGAATTTCAGAGCTGAAAGGCACCCTGGTGCCTTATAGAACTTTATGAAGTCCGGTGCTTATGGATTTCCTATTACTATGTGTCACCCCATTTCCACTCCTGCCCCCCACCCGGGCTAATGCACGTGGCCAGGATTTTTACAAGGGACTAGAATGAGGACGAGTTTGGAATCTGGCAGACACGCCCTCTGTGACAGGGGCTCCTCCCCAGGGGAGAGTATTCCATTTGCCATCCTTTGAAAGCTTCTGCTGTTTGCTCCTGTGTGATCCTGTCGTGCTTGCTTCTTCACCGTCCATCAGTCTGTAGACTCAGCAGATGCTGAGATGCTTAGACTGTCTCACTCCTGCGGCCACTGTGTAGGCAAGTTTGGAGTCCGCCCTTTGCTGTCTGAGAACTCCTGGAGACTTGAACCCCTGTGGTTTTCTTTTAGTAGCTCTGGTGAGCTTTCGTGGACCTGGGGTACAACAGGCCAGTGTAAGAAAATACCCCTTATGTGAACAGGTGGAGCTCAGCCTGGGGTCATAAGGACTTTCTTGAACACCCCAGCAGAGTTTTCTTGTCGTTGATTAGCGCTCAGAGAGGAGGCAAAATTGTAGGTTCCCCTTTACTTCCCCTAATTTCTTTGTCTGAGGAGCCCCTGTCACCCAGGACAGCTCTGGGTGAGATTGATAGCTCTGGGACCACTGGTCCTAATGGGCTTCCTTGGACGGTAGCATCAGGATTGATGGTACCTGTGTCCCCACAGCCTGTGGCACGGAAAAGGCGTCACTCGGGCACCTTTTCACGGCACTGGATTGAAGAATGACGTCCCTCGCAAACCTTGGGTTGGCTTCTTCCCACCCCATACTGCAGGTGTCTCCTGATGACTCCCTTTCACCAGGTTGGGAATGTGGTATGTGCGAGAGCCCACTCATAAGCAGCCCAGGTATGAATCGTGCTCATAACCATTCTGCTTTCAGCCTAATTCAACAAATACGTATTGAGCACCTACTGTGTATGTGCCAGGCATCCCAGGAACCAAAACAAAAATCGCCCTCATCAAGCTCATATTCTGGTAAGGCAAGGTAGATGGACCAGACCAATAGGTAAAATATACAGTATGTTAAATGGTGGTAAGTACAGTGTTCAAACATAAATCATGGCAAGGGGGCCAGGGAGACCCAAGGGGTGGGAGTAAAAAGCAGTTGTAAATAGGAAACTCAAGGAAAGCTCTTCCCAGAGGTGTCACTGAGGGAGGACCTGAGGAAGTAAGCCATGCAGCTCTGTAAGGGGTCCAGGGAGAGGGAACAGTAAGCAGGGACTCCCTGGGACAGGGGTATGCCTGTTGTATGTGAGGCGCATCAGTGGGGCCATGTGGCAGGAGCAGAGTGAGGACACGGGGTCCTGGGGGTAGTGGGAGGCTGATTTATGTTTTCCAAGTTTGCCTGGGCTCCCGGATTAAAGGTAGGTGTGAGCTGGTGTCGAGGGACGTGTGGGGCATGGTGACAGTGCCTTGGATGAGGATGCCAGCAGTGGAGGTGATGAGAAGTGGTCAGATCTTCTAAATGCAGGCCATTTTCAAGCCCTCCTTCAGGGTGCTTAGAGCTCGGAGGAGGCAGTGTGGTACCAGTGCCCTGGGGAGGCTAGGCCTGGGTTTTAAATTCTTCCACGCTGTGTGAGCTCATCTTGGACCGTTTCCCCAACCAGTTTGAGCCAGTTTCCTCATGTAAAAATAAGCATAATTCTTTCTTTAGAAGGGTGTTGGAGGCTTCTAAGATAAAGTACTGAAAGCGTCTTCCCTGACTCCCGTTCTCCTCTCCCACCTGACTTGGGTTCTCCCCACCCAACCTGAGCCCAAGTCTGTTGTGAACTTTGATACTCTTGTCACTTGTCTCTCCCCCCACCAGAAAGTGGGCAGGGACTGCATCTTCTGTGCTTGGCACAGAATGCACAAAAAATGTTTGGATGCATAGAGAAATGGAAGGAGACAGGGAAGAAAAGAATGCATTAAGAATTTCATGCATAGATACTAGTGTGATCTTTGAGATTATACACTCCCAGCAGATAGCAGGACTTTCTTTTCAGAGTTCATTGTTTAAGGACATCAGATGACAAGTTAAGGCATTGGCTACATTTGTTATTTAAATAAGTCTAATTAGGAAGACGTGTACACTTATTTTCGTATTTTAAAATTTATCTTTTCCTTGCCCTTGGCTTATAGAGAAGTGTTTGTTCAGAGATACTAATTGGTGTTTTTACTTAGATGTTAAGAATAAAGATTTCATTAGCAGATTTCCTCAACAGTCTAAGGACATTTTCCCTGAACATTTTATTATGAAAACTTTCAAATGAATAAAAAATACAAAGATAATAACAATTTAAGTTCACACTCTCTTAATATACAGATAATCTAAATCCATACAGGCAGGTTTTCTTTTGCATTTGAAATGCTTCTTTCACCTGTTATGATGTGGAAAGGCTCAATCCGTTAACTCTCCTGTTGGAAAAATTCTGTGTATGACACCTTCTTTCACTGTGAGACCCTTTGTCCTTCATCTGGAAATGCTGCATCATTTACATTTAAAGTCAGGGTTATGGGTTGAACTGTGTCCCCTCAAAAAGAGATGTTGAAGTCTGTGATACTGTGATCTACAATAAGAAATACAGTTGACTCTTGAACAGTGCAGGGTTAGGGGCATCGACACCCCCCTTCCCACAGTGGAAAATCCGTGTGTAACTTTGGTTCCCCCCTCCCACAAAAATAACTACAGGTACCCCACTGTTGACCGGGAGCCTTACTGATAACCTAAACAGTTGATTAACACATACTTTATAGGTCATATGTATATATCACATATTGTATTCTTAAAATAAATACATTAGGGAAAATGTTACTAAGAAAATCATAAGGAAGAGAAAACATACACGGTACTGCACTGTAAAAAATCCACGTGTAAGTGGACTTGTGTTATTCCAACTCCTATTGTTCAAGGATCAACTGTATATATTTGGTCTTTGTTTCCATCTCTGACACAAAGCTCCTAAAATCTTTGGAATTTCCTAAGTGATTATAATGATAAAAGTGAAATGGGTGTCTTTGTTTATATAGCAAGCCCCTTTCAAACGCGGTGGAGTTTGCTAATTAAGCGACTTTTGGGAAGCCCCTAAGGATGGGGCTGGTTGCCGGGGGAACCAACCTTGAGTAGTAGAATGAAATTTTCAGTCCCACCTCCCACCTCTGGGGAGGGGAGAGGGGCTGGAGGTTGATGTAATCGCCAGTGGCCAATGGTTTAATCTAGCATGGCTTCATAATGAAGCCTCCATGAAAGCCCGAAAGGTTGGGGTGCAGAGAGCTTCCAGGTTGATGAACACATGGAGATGCAGGGAGAGTGGCTCTGAGAGAGGGCATGGAAGCTCTGCGTCTTTTCCCTGGACCTCGCCCTGTGCATCTCTTCCGTTTGGCTATTCCTGAGTTACATCCTTTTGTAATAAACTGGTAATTGAGTAAACGTCTTCCTGAGTCTGTGAGCCACTCTAGGAAATTAATGGAACCGGGGAGAGGGTCATGGGAGCCTCTAGTTTGTAGCCAGTGGGTCAGAAAATACAGGTGACCGCCTGGACTGGGGATTGGTGGCTGAAGCAGGGGTTGGCAGACTTGTAGTACTGATCCCTTAACCTGTGTGATCGGACACTCTCTGCAGGTGGATAGTGTCAGAATCGAGTTGAATTGTAGGATACCCAGCTGGTGTTGGAGGTTTGTGTGGTGACCAGCAGTGTGGTAGTAGGGTGAGAGAAGACACAGGAGTGAGTTTGCCCTTTACAAAGCCCTCACCCCCAGGACCTCAGAATATGACCTTGCTGGGAAATAGGGTCTCTACAGAAGGAACCAAGTCAAAATGAGGTCATTAGGATGGGCTGTAACCCAGTATGACTGGTCTCTAAAAAGAGGGGATTTGGAGACAGGCTTGCACAGAAGAAAGACCATGTGAAGACCCTGGGAGAGCACGTACAATGTGAGGACTGACTGAGGATTGGTGTGATTTAACTACAGGCCAAGGAATACCTGATGAGGTTGTCGGAAGCTGGGGGAGATGCCTGGAATGGTTCCTTCCCTAGCACCTTCAGAGGGAGCCTGGCCTTGCTGACACCTTGATTTCAGGCTTCCAGAACTGAGACAATAAATTTCTGTTGTTTTAAGCCACCCAATTTATGGTGCAGTCCCAGGAAACTGATAGTCAGCCATCGTGTTTCCTACTGACTAAAGAAGTACTAATACCTGAGCCCAGCGTGAATAAACATACAGAAGGTCTTGAAATCTCAGCATAGTAACTGATTAACAGCTGGTTATCTCTGTGATCTCCCAATACGGTTATGTTAATATTCTTTGCCATCCAAATAAATACATCATTTAAAATTGCTTGTAGCAAACCCATGGAAGTTCCAAGAATATGCCTGTGGGGCCAGTTTGAAAAACCCAGGTGTAAGAGGAAGAGAAACAAGCAGATTTTGGTTCTGAGTTCAAATCCTCTCTCTGCCACATGGCCACCTGCATAATCTTTGAGTCTGTTCCACACCTGTACAATGAGAATGATACTTCCCTCCCCTGTGGACTGTGGGCTTGAGAACTAGAGGTCATGAAAATGGTCTAGCATCAAGACTTACACGTAGCAGATGCTCAGAAATCGGTTGAGGAATGGAAACATGGGGGTGAAGGGAAGAATCGGACCAGGGAAGCTTGGAAAGATTCCGCTAGAGTAGGTGGTCTGACTCCCCTTGTTTGAACACTGAGAGGTTTTCATCCAAGTGGTTTTTCCACCTCGAGGCAGCTAGAAGAGAGCTTCTGGTTCAGACATGAGCCTTGTTTCCTTAACGAGGCACAGAGACCCCCAGAGAAAAGTAACTTGTCCCAAGGTCATGCAGTCTCCTCGCTTGGGCTGTTTTCTTATTTAATAGGGCAACAAAAAACAAAACAAAGAACTGGTTGTGTTGTTTTTTCCCCTTTTTTGTTCTTTTAAATAACAGCTTTATTGAGCTACGGTGCACATACCATACAATTCCCTCATTTAAAAGTGTATGATTTCATGGATTTGAGTATATCTGCAGAGTTGTGCAATCACCACTACAATCCATTTCGGAACATTTTCATCACCCCCCCAAAACAGACTCCAGACCCATTAGCAATCACTCTCCATTTCCTCCCTCCCAAGCCCCCAGGCTGCGCCAGCCACTAATTTACCTTCTGTTCCTCTGGATTTGCCTGTCCTGGGCATTTTCCATAAATGGAATCAGATGCAATGTGGTCTTTTGTGCCTGGCTTCCCTCAGTCAGCGCAAAGTTTCCAAGATTCATCCTTGTTGCAGCATGTGTCAGCACTTCAGTCCTTTTTATTGCCAAATAACTTTCCATTGCACGGCCGTCCCGCATTTTGTTGATCCACTCATCAGCTGCCGCACACTTGGGTTGGTTGTTTCCGGTTTGGGGCTGTTAGGATTGCTGTATTGCCCTAAACATCCGTGTACGAGTGTCTGGGTGGGCTTAGGCTTGCTTTTGTCTTGGGTCCGTGCCGAGGAGTAGAAACGCTGGCCCGCCTGGGAGTTCTGTGCTCCACCTTTTGAGGATCTGCCAGAGTGTCTCCCCAGCAGCTGTACCGGTCTGCGTCCCCACCGCGTCCCCGCCAGCAGTGGACCAGCGCTCCAGTTTCTCCACATCTTCGCCAGTGCTTCTTACTACTGTCTTGTGATTATAGCCCTTCCGGTGGGTGGGAAGTGGCATCTCTTTGTGGTCTTGTGTTGGTTTTTGAAATTTCTTTTAATGCAAGTAGTTGTATTCATTATATGATGAAATAGGTGGAATGCCCCTAGCTGAAAAGGCTGGTGTGATTATAATAATATAACTTCTAAATTAATTTCCATGCTTTTATATATCCCTTCTTTAAATCTCTCTCTCTCTTTTCAAGTAAGCTCTGGACCCAGCATGGGGCTTGATCTCATGGCCCTGAGATCAAGAATCCCATGCGCTTCCAACTAAGCCAGCCAGGCGCCTCCATATTCCTTTCTTACTAGTCATTTCTTGAACCAGTTCTCCCAGACCAGTGTTGGGTAGAATAACTCGTGAGTTTGCGTGGCGTGGCTTTTACTTCATTACTAAAATTGCACAAGACCAGGCACTGGAGCTTCGGGGTCCTCCCCACCGCAGAGTCCGCGGCTGGAAGGCCTCGTCAGCAGCCAGGCTTTTGAGGGATGGTAGAGGGTGTCTGGCCCCTTGTCATCTTATTTAAGTGGCCAGGGCACTTAGTGATGACTCTCCCAAGGGCTGGCTGCTGCTGTGCAGATACGGTGCCAGTCATAAAGGGGTGCGGCCCCAACTGGCCCCTTGGGCCGGTGCAGATAGACTCCACGCCGTCTTCACAGACAAGCTATACGGGCTGCAAGTTCTGTCGTAAAGAACAAGAAGCCGAACAAAATGCATAGTACCCGTGAGGCCAGAAATGAATGTTGGTTGAACGAATGGATAGCTTTGGCTTTGGAAGACAGACACCGTTCTAGCATGGCAGCTTGAGCAAGCTCTTAGGCTCCCGGAGCCTTGGTACCTTCCCTGTGAGAGGGACACAGAAGTGCCTCTGTTGCAGGGTTCCCACGATGACATAAAAGTGCCCGGCTCATGGGCGGCACTCCGCACCTGTTAATTCTCTTTCACTCCCTCTGCTGGGAGTCTCCTATTCTTCTCTCCAAGTTTAGTCCAGCTCCGGATATGACAGAACACAGGGTCGATTATACCGTTTTGCTTATCTTTTCTTTTCAGAGAAATACTGAGCTTTTTGGCAAAAATTAAGTATTGGTGGAAATGAATATTGCAATTTGGTAGCTGCTGATTGACATATGTTTGCTAAACAGCTACTCAAATTTAAGGAAGCTGGCCTAGAATTAAAAGAAGAAATCCTAAAAACAGTTTTACACTCTTTGCCAGGTACTTATTTATAAAATTGTCTTCTGTGGGATGTCCCAGCTGAAAAATTTTTACAAAACCCTGGCTAGCTTTGTCTCCAGAGTTCAAGTTAGCCTGCGTGAAAGCTTAAACTTCAGTGGATGTAAAAGGATTGGGTCCTTTTTTGGAGCCTCTTTGCCTTGGATTTTTTTTTTTTTTAAGTAAGGGCTGTTCTTTTGGTCACTGGGTCTTTTTTTAGACTCGCAGGGAAGTCATAGTAACAGGCTCCGTGTCTGATTGGGTTCCATGGCAACAGAGGGTTGTGACTTTATTAGAGAAGAGTCGAGCATGCCAAGAAAGATAAAAATCGGAGTATGGAAAATGTCTGACCAGATGAATGTGTTTTTTGGATGGCGCGCCCTGGAATGGTTCCCCGAGTTGGCATCGGTCCCTGTTACGAATTTGAACTCCCACTGAGTTATCATTAGGTCATAGGGATCAGTGCTTATTTCCAAAGGATCTGCCTGAATCTTTGCTTTTATTCATTCATTCATCCTTTTCTTATACCTTGGTATATTAAAAAAGAAATCAAAACAGTAATGGTTAAGAGCCTAACCGGAGATGATTCTGATTTCAAAGGTAGAAAAGAAATTTAGCTCATTCTTTGTGGAACTGATTACAGCTGTAAATTGTGAGAGCTCGTGGGAGGGCCGATTAGAGGCAATTATAACTCGATTGAACTCCCCCTGAATGAAAATTTGCTGTGTGCATTCCAAGCTGGGGGGGGTTTTGTTTCTCTTGTCGTTCGTTGATGGGTGAGGAGATAGTGGTTCCAGAATGAGGTTGTAGTCTCTGTAGGAGACGTCCTCTCCTCTCTCCCACAGCAAGGTGCAGGCTGGTGCTCTAACCGGAAGTGTATGATTTATTAGAGTCCTTTTTGCTAAAGGTTCTAATATTTGGAGAATAGCGAGAATTTCGAATCCTCCTCATCTTGTTATAAATGTGTAGGGCTGTCTTTACTTTTTTTTTTTAAGGGTTTTATTTATTTATTTGATAGACACAGCGAGAGAGGGAACACAAGCAGGGGGAGAGGGAGAAGCAGCCTTCCCGCTGAGCAGAGACCCTGATGCGGGGCTTGATCCCAGGACCCTGGGATCATGACCTGAGCCGAAGGCAGACGCTTAACGACTGAGCCACCCAGGCGCCCCGTCTTTACTTTTCTATCAGATGTGCAGTTTTTATATTTCTCCTCATCCTGATATTGAAAGTGGAAAAACTCCAAGGGGAAGGTAGATGTTCTGACATGCCCTCTGGGTTCAGACTTCATTAGTCACTTACTTACAGCCTCCTCATGGTGAATCAGAAACTGCACAGGTACTCGTGATAAACATTAATAAGTACTGTTGGTATAAGAGGAAAGAATTAGCTCACCAGGTTTTTGGTGTCCCAGCTATCATTAATCAGGTATTAAGTCCTTGGGGAAATAATTTAACTTTATGGGGCCTTGGTTTCTTTATTTTAAAATGAGTTTGACCTGAATTGGTGTGTCCCAAACCTCCCTGTTTTTAAGAATAACTTGGGGCACTGGTTTAACGTTAAACATGAAACCTCTATTAGAGATTTTGATTCAGTAAGTCTGGGGTGGGGCTAGGATAGCAGG
Organism: Mirounga angustirostris; assembly: GCF_029215605.1. Lineage (NCBI taxonomy): Eukaryota > Metazoa > Chordata > Mammalia > Carnivora > Phocidae > Mirounga > Mirounga angustirostris. The sequence continues at coordinate 25,906,495 of NW_026991713.1, forward strand.
GGCCTGAGGTGATCTTACAATGGGATGTTCAGGAAATACCAGACTAGCTTAGTAGTTATGAAACTTTACTGGGTATGAGAATGGGGCAGAGGTGGGAGGGAGAAAGGCTGTCTAATGCACATCGGCAGGTTTGGCCCCTGCACTGTTGGTCAGGCAGGGCCCAGGAATCAGGTGGTTGGTTGCAGCCATAATTTGAAAAACACTGGTCTACACCATTTGAACTCCCTCCAGCCCCAAAGATGGCTCTTCCCCATGTTGCCCCTGACAACCGCAAATGAGCCGGAAGAGTTGGGTTGATGGCCGGGCCTGGAGGGTTCTGCATACACCCAGTGCTAGCTCCAAACACCATATCACTTTTCTAAAAAGTTGTTTGTTTTAGGGGCACCTGGGTGGCTCAGTCGGTTAAGCAAGCATCCTACTCTTGATTTCAGCTCAGGTCATGATCTCCGGGTAGTGAGACTGAGCTCTGCATTGGGCTCTGTGCTGAGCATGGAGCCTGTTTGAGGTTCTCTCTCTCCCTCTCCCTCTGCTCCTTGTTGCTCATGCTCTCTAAATAAATAAATAAAAATCTTTTTTTTTAAAAAGTTATTTTTTAAAAAATCTTGGAGTTGTGTAATAGTGAACACCTTTGTTCACAGAATTTTCTACTCTATGCTGTGTTGTTTCCTTTGGATAAGACATAGTGTTTGCTAAGCGTAGTTACCTCCGGTGTGCACGAGGCAGTACCAGCAACACAGGACTTAGCTGGGGAGCTTGTTCAAAATACAGAGATTGGGGCACCTGGGTGGCTCGGTCGTTAAGCGTCTGCCTTCGGCTCGGGTCATGATCCCAGGGTTCTGGGATCGAGCCCCACATCGGGCTCCCTGCTCCGCGGGAAGCCTGCTTCTCCCTCTCCCACTCCCCCTGCTTGTGTTCCCTCTCTCGCTCTCTCTCTCTCTGTCAAAATAAATAAATAAAATCTTTTAAAAAAAATACAGAGATTGGACTCCCAGACCCAGAGATTCAGTAAGTCCTATAAAGGCCCTGGGCTTTAGTCTTTTCTTTTTTTAATTTGAGGGTGTGTGTGTAATTCTTTTTAAGGTTTGACAAAGGCAGGCTTCTCTCTCTTCCCAATATCACCCCAATTTCCAGAGTAAAACTGATTTTAAGTGTAAACACATGTTTAGCACAAGGTTCATGGTTTAATCAAGCCATTTAGATTATAGAAGAGTCTATAACATAACATATAGCAGGTGCTTGAGGAAAAAACAAACTGATCTGAGACTCTTAATAAGAGTTCCTGCAGTTGAACAATGAAATCATTAGCTGCTGGAGCAAACACATTTTAACGTGTATCTGATCTCTTGAGTTTCTATTTGTGCCTTGTTTGTTCTATTTCCTGTTTAACAAAGATTGAATAACATTGTTAAATGAAGAATGTAGCACTTTAAGCCTAAATTATGAAGGTTCACTTTTTTTCCTATTAACTAGGTAATTTAAAGAGTGCAAGTTTATTGAAAAAAATCCAATAAAGGACATAAGGTGGAAAATGTTCTAACTTACAATCTTTATACCCACAGATAAAAACTGTTGTTTCTTATGTATCCTTACAGAAATGTTTTCTGCACAAAATGAATCTATCCATTATTTATTTAACCAATCTCCTATTGATACACAACTTAAGTTCCTTCTAGGGTGATTTTTTCCCCCATGTTTATTTGCTTTGTAATACTGTACTGAATATTTTTGTACATCTTTTTTCTGTAACCATATACAGTTAAATTTCTAAAAGTGAAATTGTTAGGTCATGGGGTATGTGTCTTTTAAATATGGAAAGATGGGAACAGAATGTCTTTCCAAAGTTTTACCAATTTAACTGGTGAAGTCTTATTTTCAAAAGACTTTCCTGCCCCAGTTTATTTTGATCCAGCAGGTGAGCAGCTAACTATCCTTGTCTACTTACACAAAACCTGAGACTTACCCCAGGGCCGCTGGTCGAAGGAATTAATAAAGATATTTCATAAATAAGAAGAATTTAAAAGGTATCTAAGGGAGGGAGGGAGGGAGAATAGAATGGAGAAAGAGCTTAGGTAAAGCAAGTAATTAACCCTGAATTTGCCAGTAGAATTCTTTGGGTCACATGAGAGCACAGAACCTGAATTGGGTTCTGAAGAAAGTACGACAGTCTTGGAGCATAATGTGATAGTGAGAAAATGATGCTCTAGATTATGGTACACTGTTCCCTGAATATGAGCAGCTCCTTTGGCAGATGCAGTAGGACGGTTGTGAGTGAGGCCTCGTGGTGATGAGATGCTCTTCGTTATTCATGACCTCTAATGCGAGAGTCATGGTCTAGTTAGGAGTAAAGTAGCATTTAAATTGAAAGAATTCCTTCTCAGTCTTCTGATCCAGACTGCGTGCATCTCCTAGTGTCTGAGAGATACCTAACGCAGATCAGGAGCTCTATGCCCTGGGGCGGCTCAGCTTCGTGGCAGAGGCCCTCTTATCTAGCTCCACCTCCTTCATTGTGCCTCCTACCGGCAGCGAGCTAGGAGAGGATCTTTGAGACACACAGAAGATGAGGTGAATCTGTTCAGTCTGGGAAGTTCAGGTCTATTCAAGGCAAAGAACTAGGAGATACCCTGGATCTATAGGTCTGTAAGAGTAGAAATCTTAGAGGCTGGCTAAGAGGGAGGCCAGGTGTATTGTGAGTTTAAAGGGAACCATCCAGAGTCCAGACAGTCTGGGAGCAATAGGAACCTCAGGTTAGAGTTGGCGTGTTGAGGAGTGGGTACATGCTCTGTCTCGGCACTCAGGGACCAAAGTGCCCTCTCAAACTCGTCATGCTTGAGCCAAACCACATGTGGTCAGGTGGAAGACAGCCAGGAATCAAACAAGTTCTGAAGATAGCTCTGAATTGAATCATTCTCTGTGTTTAATCAAACTTATTAAATGAGCCAACTGCTGGAGAGCCTGGAGGTGATTGTCAAGTAATTTTATATTAGGAACTTGAGTGAATTATTTTGAGATATTTATGACCGGGACACAGCCATGAAGTGGGTATGCAGAGCTGGGCTGTGGATGAAAGCGTGAGTGTCCGAAGCTACCAGGGAAGGACCGGGAAGGAAGAGGTGATTGTGAATGTGTTTTAGCAAGTAAGTTGGAGATAACAGAAAACGTCCAGTGACCAAGGTATTTTCAGACTAGGACGGCAGCCATATAAAGAGGTAAGACAAATTGGAGCCCAAATTTGAAGGCAAAACCAGAAGAAAAATGAATGAGCTTGGCTATGTGGAATTGAATTCTGTATGCCTTAGTGGGCAGTCTGATTTTTAATTCTTGCTGTAGTTTTAAAATGTTCATTTTAAGAGTTATAAATAGAATAAGCAAAATGAGTCCAGCAGAGAAAATATATTTTTCTTTTATAAAAAGTATGATATTGATTTAACATTTAGTTTAAGGCAAGATCCATTTGCTAGATTTATTTTTAATATTTGTTTAAGACCTTTATTTGAACTGAGCAAGAGGATAGAGGCTATGCAATATTAACTTTGGTAGACACTCTTCCTCTTAAATACTACAGTATAGTTTTATGTAAAGAGTAAAGTTCTATAGACTAGGCTTTATTATAATGACAGTATTCTCGTTTCCAAACCCCAGTGCCCTTCTCTCTTCCATCACACCCCCCAACACGGAATTAAATCGATACCACTAAAACCACACAACAGTCTTGAAATCTTTGCATCTGTTACTTAATGTGAAGGGCAGGAAACCCCTGGTTCTCTGACCATTCTGGCCTGATTTTTTTGAAAGATTTTATTTATTTGAGAGAGGGAGAGAGAGAGAGAGAGCATGAGCAGGGGGAGAGGCAGAGGGAGAGGGAGAAGCAGGCTCCCTGCTGAGCCTATGCGGGACTTGATCCCAGGACCCTGGGATCATGACCTGAGCCGAAGGCAGACACTTAACCGACTAAGCTACCCAGGCACCCTGGCCTGATTTTTTTCATGTGACTTACGGCAATTCACATATTTGAGAATCTGTTCATACAAGGGAGGTCAAAAGGGATTTAAAGATAAATGACAGCAGGAAAGCTTGTAATCTGTTGCAGGGTTAGTACTTGAATTATTATAACATGAAGCAGTATACGATCACAAAAGGGCAGGAAAAAATATGAAATATCTTGTGTGTGGTATGACAGCAGGTCCTTTTCTGATTCCATAATTTCTAGGAGGAATTTCCTCAGATGAGATTGGAGTCTCAAAAAGATTAATTTATTTGCCCAAGGTCATATAGCTACTAAATGGCAGCGGGGATTTGATCAGATCTGCCTGACCTTTCAAGTCCATGCGTATCCCCTCAGTAAGTTGCCCCCAGGCACTGTCACCGGCAGGCTCCAGTTCTCAGCCCCTTCCTCTCTCCAAGCGTTCATCTGGACACCTGTAGTTACTTGGATGTCCCTCAGGAACCTCAAATCCATCCACGTCTGAAGCTGAATCCTCCTCTACCCCCAGTCTCCTCCTCCTGCCTCTCCCCAGTTTTCTGCCTTGTGAATGATCTTAGTGGCCACCAGAAGGAATGAAGGAGAAATGGGGTTTTCCTTGACTCTCCCTTTTAATCCCAGGGTCCTGGGATCGAGCCCCGCATCGGGCTCCCTGCTCCGCGGGAAGCCTGCTTCTCCCTCTCCCGCTCCCCCCGCTTGTGTTCCCTCTCTCGCTGTGTCTGTCACATAAATAAATAAAATCTTTAAAAAAAAAAAAAGATTTTATTTGAGAGAGCGAGAATGAGAGAGAGAGCACATGACAAGGGGGAGAGTCAGAGGGAGAAGCAGACTCCCCGCTGAGCAGGGAGCCCGATGTGGGACTCGATCCCGGGACTCCAGGATCATGACCTGAGCCGAAGGCAGTCGCTTAACCAACTGAGCCTCCCAGGCGTCCCTCCAGTTCTGCCTTCTTGACATTGCGTTGAGTCCTCCAAGTCCTTACCTGCTGTCTGGCTGACCAGTTCAGAACTCCCTTTACCTGAAGCACCTTCTGAGTGACAAGTCTCTTCCTTCCTGCCTCGCATCACCGTCGTCCCTCTCCCCCATCCCTCCTCACTGCCCCCGGGCTGCCCCTCCCAGGTGCTGCCGGACAGCACCAAGTACACTCAGGGCTCTCCTCAGAGGCTGCCATTGTTTCCCCGGCCGCTGGACTGAGGGCCGGGGCGGGGGGGGGGGGGGGGGGGGGGTAGGGGGACTGTGCCCCCTCTGACACCAGCACGCCTCGCTGCGCCTGACATGCAGAGGCACCAATGAGCCTCTGCCTCGTGAATGAGGCCCCAGAGGAGTCTCCTGACTCCTCTCCCTTCTTCTGAGCCGTTGCCCTTCCCGAGGCATTGGGGCCCTTTCCTGCTCCCTCTGCCATCATTCGTGTTGGTGTTTCCTTGCTCAGTTCACTGCTTTGCACGGACTCTGCCCAGCCAGAGTTTGTTGAATTGAACCCATTTCCTCATCAGCAAACCAGGAGTGCCAGACTAAGTGTCTTCTGGGGTCTTCTTGCCATCCCAGAGTTGTGGGATAGCAGGACCCCCTTCTAGTCCGCGCCCCCCCCCCCCCGCCCGGATAAAGAATGTGCATCTTCTGGCAGCACAAAGAGCCCGTTTGTCCAGGGGTGGGTTGAACGCAGTATCTGATTGCTGGCCGTCGTGTTGGTCACGGTGCAGGGCGTGGAGTTTCTCTGAGGCAAACACAGGAATACCCAGAGATATGTGGGCAGTATCTCCAGAGCCCGGGGTGAGTCATACAGTAGGTGCTGTCGAAATATCCAGCCTGCCTGCCCTGCAGTCTCCAATGCCTCTCCGGCAGGAAGGTGTGCTGGTTGCCGGTCCCGGGCTGCTCTCTGATTTGTCGTGTGGTGTGTGGTAAGTCTCTCCACCCGCTCTCCCGTTTCAGCCGGCCTCTCCAAATATGTACTGTAGAGCTTTGTAGTCATTCATAGTTTATGAGGTGCTTGAAAGAAATACAGATGATTTTCATGCTTGCCCCAAATCCTCTCATCGCCCCGTGGGTTTCTAGGTATTTAAATGGCCTAAACTCATGCACCACCAAAGCCTGTATTGCTAGGTCCTTTAAAAATGGGGATGCAGCGTGTGGGATTTGGGAGACGAGCAACTACCTGGGTTGGAGCGGCCAGCTCCTGGCTGGAGGTCGAGCTGGCTCTCCGCCCACTGCCCTGGCCTTGGGAAGCTGTCCCGCCTCTAACCAGACTTTGCACTCTCACACCGAGTCTTCTGACAGGTGCAGATCCTCGAACCCTCCCTTTCCTGGAAGCTTGGGCCTCGGCAGCACAGACTGGGTGGGACAGTGTCAGCCACTTTGTCTCCACCGTGAGAAAGACGGGCGTGGTGGCTGCCCCCGAGCCCGGGCTGCGAGAAGAGGCGCGGGGAAGTGGACATCTGTACCAGCCAGGGCTCCTCCCGCCATCCCGGGACACCGCCCGTGCTGACCGAGCCAGGGCTCCCTGCGGGGTGGCGCGGGTTCCGTCTCGCCCCCGTTCTGCTCCTGGGAGCTCCCTGATCTCATGGGAAAGTGTGTTCAGTTGTGACTGTGTGTGTGCGTGCCTGTGCCTCGGAAGGTTTCGGAGCATTGCTACAAAACACATACAATCTTTCTTTCATTTCCCGGACATGAAAATACTTGAGTGCGTGTCTTCAAGTAATTTGTTTCCAATGAGTTCCGTATCAAAGGTTGATCTAGAACACTGCAAAGGTAGGCTTACTGTTGGTAATGATCCCCAGCCTTTAGGAGCAAATAATTGGGGATGGAAGAGAGGTGTGGCAAGTTGGAAGAGTTTTCTGCTTATCGTTCGATTTTTTTTGCATCTTGGAGAATAGATTTCTGTTCCTTAAACAATTGGAGGGCCTGTTGTTCTAACAACAGAGCATCTTAGTAGCCTTCCAGCGTTGTGAGTGCAGTGGGCGTGTACAGTTTGGGCTGGAATGAAAGGGGGAAATTGCCACCCAGACCTCTGGAGAACTGCTTATAAAACTGCTGCCTTCTGTGAGAGGCTGTTCAGAAGGAAGGAGTCTCTTCTTGCCAGCTGCTGGTTGACAAGCTTTTCTGGAGAAGCCTTCTCAATGTGGGCAGTCCCCCCACCCCAGCTCTTCCTCCTCCTGGTTCGAGTCCTGCAGCTGGCCCAGGAAGAGTGGGTTGTCTTCAGTGCAAACAGGGGTGGTTTGCAGGCTGCCTGGGGGTTCATCTATAACCTGGGGGAAACTGGGGGGCTCTTTCTCTTTAGACTACATCCTTTACACTCCTGGGTGTGACCCAGAAAGACCAAGTCAGGCCCCATTGCAGGGGGTGGCCCAGAGGCCTTCAAGTCCAGATCACAAGTTAAGTAAGTCCTCAAATGTAGACTTTAACATTATTACCCAAGAGTTAAGTATAGAGCCAGAAATAGGCTAGTAGGTTTAAAAGATAGATCTTATTCATCATGTAACTTAAACACACATACACACAGTTTATTATACTGTGTAACTTATTCCATGGTTTTTATGTTTAAATGTTTGTAAATTGTGAAATATTACACATAAAAGGTATTTCATTTAAAAAATAACACGAAACACTCCTGCACCTAAAACCCAGGGTAAGAAATTGAACTTGACCCTATGACTTTTTCCCTGATTGCATGCCCCTCCTCCAAGAGGTCACGCTGTCCTAAGGTATGTGTTAACCATTCTCTTATATTTTCTCTGTAATTTCACCACGTATGTGTTTTTACCTAAATAAGAGTTTGTCTGTGTTTGATCTTTAGTAAGTGGAATTCATACTTCATGTGGTTTTCTTTGAATTGTTTCTTTTAAAAAGATTTATCTATTTAATTCTTGTAGCTATGGTTCATCTCATTCCACTCACAAATGCACCCAGTGTATATATCTTCATTCTATTGCCTGTAGACCTTTGGGTTATTTCTGGGTTGTGGTGGTGGTTTTCTGTTGTGAACATTGCTGTTATGAATATGTTTAATACACTTTTTTTTTTTTTAAGATTTTATTTATTTATTTGACAGAGAGAGACACAGCGAGAGAGGGAACACAAGTAGGGGGATTGGGAGAGGGAGAAGCAGGCTTCCCGTGGAGCAGGGAGCCCGATGCGGGGCTCGATCCCAGGACCCTGGGATCATGACCTGAGCCGAAGGCAGACGCTTAACGACTGAGCCACCCAGGCGCCCCTAATACACTTTCTTAACATGGCCACTTGTTCCTAGAAATGAGATTTGTGGGTCTCTAGGGTGTGTGCCAAAGAATATTTAATGTTTTAAGAATTCATTAAATGTAAACATTTTAAATATATCTTGTAATCTGATTTCAGCATTTCTTTGTTTAAATCCTAGAACCGTCAAAAAAATGTTTTTACATTGAAGTAGTCCTATCCTTTTTTGGCTCCTGAGAAACTTTAACCTTAAGGAGATAGCCTTAGTGTTTTTTGTAGTTGTTACGGAAACCATTTTTGAAGGGTAAAACCAGACTTTAAAACCTGAGAATCACAAATAAAAGAGTCTAGCCTTCAGGAGTCACATGATCTATATGCAAACAATCACGAGATAGTCATTCTGTGACACTCTTTGGCTTACCATCTTGAATACTTGGGCCAGTTATTCTGCTTTTATTTACTTATTTATTTATTTAGATTTTGTTTGTTTGTGTGAGAGAAAGAGAGAGCACAAGCAGGGAGAGTGGCAGGCAGGGAGAGAAGCAGGCTCCCCACTGAGCAGGGAGCCCGATTCAGAGCTTGGTCCCAGGACCCTGGGTTCATGACCTGAGCCAAAGGCAGCCATTCAACCGACTGAGCCACCCATGTGCTCCAATTTTGCTGTTTTAAAAAAAAATATGTTATTTTTGCTCTTATTAGTAAAGTCATAGGGCCTAAGAGGAGATAAGGAAGTATCTTGAGTGTGCTAATGAAATTTTAAAAGTATTTGCATATTAGTCTCAAGCCCTGGGAACTTTGTTAAAGAGCTGAAAATAACAAAGTGAGTAAAAACAAATTCTACCAAAAAAGAATATAAAACCAAACGGATCTCTATCCCCAGATTCCCAACCCTGTTCTCCAGAGGTAACTACCATTCACAGTTCCTAAGATATCCTTCTAGGAATTTCCATACAAGTAGAGTACACTTTATATAAACCCCAACACTGTACCTCTTTTAAAGCACAAATGAATGTGTAGAGACATAGCTCTGCATCTTGCTTTTCTCCCTTAACAGTTCAGCTTGGATAGCTTTCCATGGTAGCCCGTTCACATTCACCTCCATTTTAGTGTCTGCATTTTTTCCATTGTACTAGAATTTTCTTAGGTGGCTCCACATTGATAGGTATCTGTCTTGATTCCAGAACTGGAAATAGATGATGGTGGTGGTGATGCAAGGAGATTGTCCTGTTAGGAGCAGCAAAGAATAGGAAAAAGAGGCAAAGACCTGTCAATATTGGATTTCACTTCTGTTCTTTAAATCTCCTGAATTTTTTTTTTTTTCTTTGCCTATTGTAGTTCTTTGGAGAACTGTATGGAAACTCAGAAGGGCTAGGTTCTTTTTCCTCCTTGCCCTTTCTTCCTTGTGGTGGTCATGGTGATGGAAAAGGTTGTGGTATTTAAATTTCTGAGGGAAAGGAATGTATTTACAAGTTCCTGCCTAAAGGACTGGGGGACTCCAGCAATGTTCTCTAGAACCACCTCTAGTGCAGTCAGCATGGCTTATAATGGGAGTGTTAAACCCAATTAGCAAGCAGTTTTTTAAGATTTCATTTATTTGAGAGCATGCAAGCAGGGGGAGGGGCCTAGGGAGGGAGAGAATCTGAAGCAGACTCCCCTCTGAGTGCAGAGCCTGACGTGGGGCTCAGTGGAAAGACCTGGAGATCATGACCTGAGTCAAAACTAAGAGTCAGACGCTCATCCAACTGAGCCGTCCAGGCGCCCCCCGATTAGCAAGCTTTTCTTATAATTCATCTGTTTGGATATTGAGGGGTCTCATTGTACAGAGCTTATCATTGCATTAATATTTCTCTAACAGTATTATTTGCGAACATTCGGTTGCCTATGCAAGCACCCTTTCTTTCCATTTCTCTCTGGCTGGCTGAGTCAGCTCCTGAGTAGAGGCTGGAAATGTCAGATCCTTCTTCACAGACTCCTTGCAACTAATGCATGGACGTATGACTCAGTCCTGACCAAAGGGACCTAAGGGGAAATCTGCTGGGGAGTTTCTGGAAAATGTTTTCCTCCCTAATAAAATGTGAAAGAAAAAGCAGTACACTTGTCTGTCGCCAGAAATTGTCTACCTGTGATTCTTAGAACCACAGTATCTCTTTCACCTCCGTGAGGAAATAAGCAGACATCCTAGGGGGTAGTGGAAGGAAAAAATGGAAAGAGCTTGGGTCTTTGATAACATATTTAAGCCACCAAAATTGGCCCTTTCATCTGATCTTTTTAGTTTGTGAGCTCAGAAGGGCCCTTATTATTGAACTTCTTTTGTTCAGTTACTGAAATTATCATCCCTGATAGGGATTTCACCCATAGGAAATAATATCAAAGTATAAAACAACTCTATTATAAGACAGCTGAGTGCCTACTATGTTCAAAAGACATTGGGAGGCTCCAGGACTGCAAAAAAGGGGGGGAAAGAATGAGTAATTATATGAGGCGGTGAAGGATTTATTGCTGCAGGGAGGAACTCAGAGCAGCAGGAGTTGAGTGAGCACGGATTTCTAGGCTGGAGGTGATAAGAAGCAACTTTGTGTGGAAAGGTTAACATGAGCCAGACAGAGGGAACCCCATGGTTTTGGTAGGTAAAAAGTTGGGGATGGCAGTTGAGGAAGCCTGAGGGTTTGGAACAAACACAGGCTGTGGGCCCAGACCTGAGTTGGAACTCTGGCTCATCACTGGCTGGTTTGTGACCTTGTTAAAGTCCTTGACTTCCTTGCTACTCATCATGAGAAACTAAACATAACCTGTAGAATTGGGGCAAGCATTGGAGACAAACTATGTCAGATACCTGTCCTGCTGAAAGGGAGGCACCAAGTAGATGGTAGAGGTGGAAGGAAGGGGTGCTGAGACCATGCGTGGGGGGAACGCGTGAGGAAAGAGGAGATGTACCAGTAGAAACAATGTGGGCACGTCTTTTTTGATCGGGTCAAAATTCACCTGGATCAGGCCAGTTGGTCTAGGTAACAGAGTGCAGATACGAGAGACCGGTTTGGGTCAAGACATGGAGGGCTTTGATTTCCAGTGAAGTGAATTTAGACCACATCCTGTAGACAACCTGTGTGCTGCCATGGGGAGGGGCAGCCTGAGGCTGTGAGATGCTTTAGGAGGTGGTTGCAGTGGTCCAGGGGTGTGGCAGGTATCAAGTGTTGGAGAGAAGGGAGGGGTTAGGAGTTGGAGAGATTATCAAGAAAGAGAAATGAGTGATGTGAGGCAAGGGGGGAGGGAAGAATTAGCAAGGAGTCCTAAAGACTGAATGCCTGTCAGTTGCTTAGTGTGAAATTCAAAGTAGACTTGAAACACTTTCAGATAATCGTATCTCCAGGTTGGAATAAGACTACTTGGCAAGGTTTATTGAGATTTTTGATGAAAGATGTTATATAAGTGGAAAATAAATGATGGTGCCCAAATCTGCTTGTTGTTTAATTTTGCCTAATTATGTTTGTCACTTTCCCACTGTTTATATAAAGTTTTGTTCCTTTGAAAAATATGCCTGTTAATAAGATAAACATACCCTTGCCTCTGATGAGATATGATTGAACACTTTGAGTCAGTCCTGTAATATGAAGTGTATATTCACTGATTGTTGACTACATGTTTATCCAGGATGAAAAGCAGTTGAGCATTTTTTTCTCTGACACAGGGATTGTGGTACTTACAGATACATATTTACGATGCTTTATTAATAGAACACCAGTCATAACAACATCTAAAATAATGAATGACATCAGAAGCATCATCAAGTATAGAAATCAAAGACATTTCAGTTCATCAAATTCAGGGTAATATCTTGAGCTGAATGAGGTTTCATAATGTTCTTGGTTAGTGAATCTTGAACAGATGGTTCTTTAACATTTTGAAATGCTGAATAAGGTAGGTGGACTCAGTTGAATTAATAAAGTACACCACCTTGGAATACTGTTGTATCGTTAGCAGCCCTTGGAGTCTAAGTAAGGCCATCAGCTTTCCCAATGTTAGGCAAAAAGAAAACCCCATCATTCATATATCTTAGGGAACCAGGCATGAGTGAAGCCTCTTAAGAAAGGAAGTCTTCCAACTGAGCAATAAAGTGAGTTTTCCAACTGTAATTCTGCACATAGGCAGTTCATAGGCAGCTCATAACAAGTGTCCTGAGAGTTCTTGTGGTCTCATTGGGAAGTTAGGCCTCTTGGCCAGGTACGGACCCAGGATTTTGTTCATTACAGTTGCCAGTGAAGAGAAAAAAAGCATTTGGCATTGAAACTTTTCCAGATAGCTTTCTTTCCTTCACATGCCTTTTTTCCCCCTTTACTAATCTAATTTGGATTAAAAAAATTTTTCAGATGGAGTTTGATTCATATTCTACAATGTGGTTAGGTATATTGTGGTGCTTTCCTACAGTCAGGAGAATCTGGGATATTTTCCAACTATGGCTTAGAGTGAGCAGAATATAATTTCGGCATACATTGAAGGATTTCACTTTTCAATCCATAAATAAGAGACAAAAGGAATCATAGCCTTCAGGGAAGTCATCTTTAGCTCCTGCCTTTTCTTTCATTTTATGTAAAAATTTTGTCCTTTGTAATCTGTGGAGCCCTCTGATAAAAAGCACCAGGGCTGTGATCACTGGAATGTATTTAGGCTCTCATATCTCCAGAAGAGAGAGGAGTAGAGATGGGATGAATTATCTCATGTATTTGTGAGGCAAAATGCCTGATTTCTCATCATGGCGTGGATATTATTATTTTAGGTGAGAACTCAGCTGTCCTTAGCCTCAGATGACTTTTTTTTTTTTTTAAAGAGTGGGTTTGGTTATAGGATCTCTGCACCTCACACAGAGGCCCACTTAGTGTTGCTGTGTGATGCAGTGAGCGTACGGGCATGTACTGACCAAATCCTACACATTAATGGGTCCTTCTTATGTCACTGTGTACACAGCGCTTGAACTGTATCTGAAATCCCTATGTACAGTATAACCACATTTCTGTGTTGTTAAAAAGTTAAGAATGTAAAGTGTCTGTATTTAAGGGAGGGTTTTATGGGTGATTTTTCCCCCCTATGGTTTTTTGATATCTCAAAATCTCTATTTCTCAGTATATTTTTAAAGGATTTTATTTATTTGAGAGAGAAAGCATATGTGGTGCTCACACAAGGGGAGGGGCAGAGGGAGAGGGACAAGCAGACTCCATGCTGAGCACAGAGCCCAGTGGAGGCCTCAGTCCCACGACCCTGAGATCAGGACCTGAGCCGAAACCAAGAGTCGGACGCTCAACCCACTGAGTCACCCAGGGGCCCCTATTTTTCAATATTTTTATGATTTAAAAAAATCCCCACTTACTTTTAAAACCCTGGCTTCCCCTTGCCTACATGGGCAAGTGTTAAGTCTTGCGTGGCCAGCTGTAGTCTGTTTTCTGTCTCGTGCCTCTGCCTTTCAGAAATACTTGCCCTGCCCTCTTTTTTGCCCCAGCCTGCAACTGTACCCTGATTTAGAACAACCCATTCAGTCCTTCTAAATTCCAAACACCTCAAGAAACCATTAGTTTCCCAAATATTCTACTTTTTGCCTCTGTGGGCACATTGTGCTCCTTGCTCGGTTCTTTTGGCTGATTTTTGAGCTGCCTCTTCTGTGTCCAAATCAAGTATCATCCTCTTAGAAGCTGTCTCACCGAAGGCTTCTGGTTACTTATTTCTGCCTCTTGATTTCTTATAGTACTCATTACATTCTTCTGCAGTTGTGTGGGTCTGTATGTCTCCTTGTCCAAGCAGGAGCTCCAGGGGCTGAGTTTGTCATATTCACCTTTCTGACTCTGGTACTTTCAGCCTACCACCTGGCTCACAGAAGATATCCGGAAAAACTTTTTTTTGAGTGGAAAATACATACTGGGGGATTGGGTTGGAACCTAAATGAATCCATTCCATTAACTGTCACTCAGTTCCATTAACCTAAATTAGTCAATTCCATTAACTATCATAAAAACATTTGGCTTAAGTAAGTGAATAAGCTCTAATTGTACTTTGTGTGCTTTTAGTTAAATTTGAGAAACATTGGCTTTCTAAATAACTATTATGTAATGAACCAGGGCATTTGCAATCTGCATCAACAATGGCGTTTTGGATGTTGCTGCATTTTGCAGAATTTGGGATTAAATATCTTTGCATCTAAATCTGATACGTTTAATTATGCCCCAGATATTAGTGTTTTGCTAGTATGCCATACAGATTTCTGGGCTTTCTCTGTGTTTTGTGCCTTTGCATTTTATTTTTTACTTTTTTGAGGGATAACTTGCAGTGAAGTGCATACATCTGAAATGTACAGTTGGATGATTTTACCTGTGTATGCACTGCATCGCTACCACCTGCATCAACATTGTTGGCACCCCAGCGCTCCCTGTGCCACCTTCTGGCAAATCCTTCTCCCTACCACTGCTTCCCAGCAAGGGTAACTGACCACAGTTCCAACCTACCAGATCAGGAGAATCCTATAGCCTGTACGTTTTTGTGTGTGGTTTCTTTTATTAAGTGTGACAAAGAGATACATCTGTGCTGTGTTAATAGCTATTCATTCTTTAAAGATTTATTTATTTATTTTAGAGAGCAGGGGTGGATAAAGGGAGAGGGAAGGAGAGAATCCCAAGCAGACTCCCTGCTGAGCAGGGCTCGATCCCACAATCCCGAGATCATGACCTGAGCCGAAATCAAGAGTCAGACGCTCAACTGACTGAGCCACCCAGGCACCCCAGCTGTTCATTCTTGTCAGTTGCTGCATATGGTTGTTAACTGCTTTTTGCTTCATGTTCATTTTGGTGAGTAAGATTCGTTATAAGGAAGAGTATATATTCAATGTATATTACTTGGTATGTGCTGGGGGCTGCCAGCTTCCCAGACCTAGTAATAGCAGAACGGGCCTTAGAGGTTGCAGAGTTCAGCCACCTTGTTTTCTCAAATGAGGGACCTGATACTGGAGAGTTCACTAGACCTCCAGGTGCCCGACTCACCTAGTCCAGCTTTCTTCCTGTGGTCAGGAAGAAACTATGACTGTGCTCTGTCATAGTTCAAACCTGGTCATATGGATGATGCCAGTCAACAGGAAGGCAGTCTTGGGAATTTAGAAATCCATCATCAGTAGGACTTAAAAATGTTGGCCCTTAAATGGTAAGGATGTCAATTATCTAAAGATTTCTATAACACTTCCCTGTTTATTTCAATTAAATGAGGTGTTACTCTGTTCTTAGAATTTATTCTTTTATGAGAATCAATTCTTAAAGGAGAAGGAAGGGGAAAGTTTTAATCCGTGCACATGCTTATTATGACTTTTGCAGTTTCAGTGCATTGCCTTGTTTGCTGTTCCCAGGTGTAGTCGTTTTAAAGCCTTGATGAAAACCACAAAGCTTTTTCCTAGGATGAGAAGTCTTAGGGTATTGATGAGCACTGGGTGTTATATGCAATTAATGAATCATTGCACACTACATCAAGAACTAATGATGTACTCTATGTTGGCTAATTGAATTTAAATTAAAAAAAAAAAAAAAGAAGTCTTAGTGTAAATTCCAAGTCCACAGTTTCACTTTGCAAGTAAAAAACTGCCTTGACCAGATATCTTTACTGCTAAGGAAGTAATGATTCACAGAAAATTTCATAGAAAGAATGTTGTAGGAGAGATGAGTGGACTCAGCAATGGAAAGTTTATTGACTCCCACTGGCCAGGAAGTAACCATAGAACATTCTTCAGTATATTAGCGCCTCCTTAAATATAATTATCACAGAAACATGGGGCTTGTCTTTTTCCAAATTATAAAGCACTGTTTTTCAGACAGGATTGAATCCCATTTATTGGTCATGGAATGAATTTAATGCATAACAACTATCATATTTTTATATGGAAAAGTAGAAGAAAGAGTACAGCAAATGCCCATCTACCTTATCCAGATTCAACAATTAAATTTTTCATATTTACTTAATGTAGTGTGTATGTAATCTGTTTCAAAAAAGTCAGGGTACTTTGTTTCTGACATGTATACAAAACCAAGTTTTTCTACATAATAAAATTAACATACCCTAATAAAATTAATTATAATTTCCTAATATGCAGCAGTCCAAAAAATGAGCTAACTCAATTTTAAAAAATATGCTTGTAGTTGGCTTGCATGTAGTAAAGATAAGTATTGTTCCATAAAACTTGTTTCAGTTACATATGTGTGTATCCATGCACACATATATGTATGTATTGATAAGTACATATCTCTTACCGTGGGTCTCCTTCAGAATTTGGAATTAGGGCTTTATAGCGGTAATATAGCAGTATAGAGAAGTTGGAAACGTAAATACGTGTTCGCTGCTCAGTGGTACGGCTAGTTCTGTTCTGAGTGTCATATGGCATCTAAAAGAGTGAGTACTTTCAGTAACCTAAAAATCCAGCAAGGAAGGTAAAACAAGTAGGGTCCCCCTCGACAGTCTTAATAAGAACTAGAATGGAGGGGAAAGGAGAGGAAGTAACATGGGCAGGAGTTCATGGAAGAAATCTTGAGGGGATGGTAGGATTTGGATCAGACAGAGGTCTCGGAAAGGGTACGCCCAGAAGGGAATGACGTAAGTGCTGAGGTGGAAAGGAGGTGCAGAAATGTGTTCAGTGCACTGCGGTGCTGAGGTTTGTCAGGGAAGTGGTAGAAGGACGGAGGAAGACCTCGGGTGGTTGGAATAGGAAACGTTACTCAGGGACGAAGTACCAGCAGGAGGAAGAACCCAGTTCCTTTATTAAAGGAAGAGCTGTTGTACAGCTTGTTCAGTGCTCCCATGTCGAGCGTAAGTGGAGAAGATGAGTGTAATGACTCTCCCTGGCCGCATTGAAGAAGTAAAACATGGTAGTGAAACCTGTTTAAACTCTTGCCCTTTCCCTGGATGAGGTAGGAAGTGGGGGTGTGGATTCAGGTAGGCAGATCTGGAGATAGCAGGGAAGGGTCGATCTAGGGAGAAATTATTGGACAAAGAAGTAAGAGGATTTGGTGACAGCTTGAGTCAGGGATGGAGAGGGAACCTGGGTAAAATCAGAACATGATGCCCTTGAGAGAGAAGCTCACGGAATTCACTCTAGCCCAGTTCGAAAAACCCCACGTATCTGTAAAAACAAGCTTCCAGGACATAACGCTCTCAAGAATTAGTTTGGGAGGCTTTTTACAGGAAGTAGCAAGTTACAGTCATTAGGTAAGTTTTTCTAATACAATTTTTCCTTGTTTTGCTTAATGCCTTGGGGAAACGTTAGACATCTCTCTTTAGGGCCTTAGTTTAGAGTCCTAGTTTCACTAAGTAGCAATGTATAGAAGACTATGAGCTCTATTTAAAAACTTGAGGACCAAATACTGAGATTTTAAATTTTAGTCATTTGAGGTCTTGTACCTTTTCAAAAGTTAGATTTAATCACTCAGATACTAGGTGTTCTGCTTTTGGGTAAATGGGCATCTTTTGAAAAAATTCTCTTTACTGTTCAGTTCAGGTTCATTGAAACTTGATTCTGAGGGGGCCTCCTGTGTGCTTTGAGACCCTGCTTTTCTTTTCTCCTCCTACCTCTCCCCTGCAAGATGCACATGCACACACAACCAGTTCCCTGAAGCAGGGCGGTGAGGGAATTACCATCTTCCACTGGAAGAGCTTATTCATGGTGACAGCAGCATTGTGGCTCCTGGCTTTGGACTTTTCTGAAGTTCCCTCTTACTTGGGGTACATTGTGTTGGATAAACGATAGCCTGCACTTAGAGCACCTAACTCTGCATGAGGCCCTGTTCCAAGCACTTCACAAATATTCATTCATTTACTCTTCACGATTGCCCTGTGAAGTAGGTGCTGCTGTCCCCACTTTACAGATGAGGAAACTGAGGCATAGAATAAACAACTTGCCTACGATGATATATTTACTGTGGCAGAGCTGGGATTTGAACCTACGCAGTCTGGCTCTGAATCTGCTTTTAACCACTAACGTGTATGCTACCACTGGGATATAATTAGCCTCTGTTTAGGACACATGGCTTTGGAATTGGGGCTTCCTTGTGAATCTCAGCTGGCTGGTTACTTGCAGGTGTTTTGAGTAGGCCCTGGAAGGCTGTGCCCTCTGTTTGGAAATACTGTCAGCTCAGATATAGGCCTGGGAGCTAAGAAAGTCACGGGATAGTGTTTATCTTAAAAATCACACTCCAAAATCCGATTTATTTCTTTGAGTTTCCTTTTTTCCAGAGTATAAAACAATGTGCTCCTAGAGGACTGTCCTCTATCCGAAATACAAATCTTCAGTGCTTTTAAACTGCTGTGACTCTGGGAGGAGGAAGCCTCCTCTTACCTTCATCTTGGTAGCAGAGCCTCTAACGATTATATACTACCAGGGCTTTATCCAGAAGACAGACTTGATTTGCAGGCGTTGAGAATCGCCATTAGTGGTTCAAACAGAAGCAGCCTACATATTTTATTAAAGATATCTTGGGGTTTAAGCTAGTTTCTTCTCTAACTTCTTAAAATCAAATTGGGAACGTCTCTAGTAATTGCCTTGCGGCCCCAAGAACTGCCTAAAGCTGTTTGTTAGTATTTGCTCTTCTGGTTTCTCCCCCATACGTATTTTTCACTGTGCAATATTTAAAGGATACACAGCGATTTAAGTAAACTAAATGTTAGGGGTTGTCAGGGTGTGGGAAACATGTTTGTGTCTAGTAAAGGGTCTGGCATATCGCAGCAGGCTCTCGGTGGCAGGTGGGACATCAGCACAGACCGTGGAGCCTGCTGGAATCACCGCTCTGCCACGTACTGGCTTTCTGACTTCAGACAAGCCACTTGCTTTTTCCATCTGTAAAGTAGGAGTAATTATTCTAATCTCATATTCTTGAAAGGAAAACTAAATAATGTATGTGAAGCATGTAGAAAATTATATGACGCTTGAAGTCTTTAACTGGTAGCTTCTCTTTTTGAAATTAATTTGTACTATTTTGCCAAGATCCTGTCCTTTCTCGGACCATTCTTCTTGAGGCCTGCTTTTGTCCTTTAAAAGAAATCATTGCCTTCTTAGACTTTGGAGGATAAAAGGACTCCTTTATTTTTGTGTTCACCTTCTATTATAATTTCCTAAGGGACAGAGAACTACACTTGTTACTGTTGCTGGGGCAGTAGATCTCTTATTGTTTCAAGTTTTTCTTTCTTTTTTTTTTTTTTTTAAAGATTTTATTTATTTATTTGAGACAGAGAGAATGAGAGACAGAGAGCATGAGAGGGAGGAGGGTCAGAGGGAGAAGCAGACCCCCCGCCGAGCAGGGAGCCCGATGCGGGACTCGATCCCGGGACTCCAGGATTATGACCTGAGCTGAAGGCAGTCGCCTAACCAACTGAGCCACCCAGGCGCCCCTGTTTCAAGTTTTTCATTTAATGCAGTGAAAGACTGCATGCATCCTTATGCCATCACAAGTAATGGATCAGTGTGTTAGAGGGAGCAAGCACGTGGATTCTCATTAACAGTTATGATGGTGACTGCAGGGAAATGTCAGGGAGCAAGGGAATAGTACACCTGCATATTCTGTACGTTGTGGATCTTAATATTTGTCATTTTTTTTAAGATTTTATTTATTTATTTGACAGAGACACAGCGAGAGAGGGAACACAAGCAGAGGAAGTGGGAGAGGGAGAAGCAGGCTTTCCGCTGAGCAGGGAGCCCGATGTGGGACTTGATCCCAGGGCCCTGGGAACATGACCTGAGCCGAAGGCAGCCACTTAATGACTGAGCCACCCAGGCACCCCAATATTTGTCATTTGTTAATTGGTCACCTGTTGGATTCTGTTTGGAACAACAGAAAACCATGCAACACGTCAGTTTTTGAATATTTGATCTTTTGCATGAATCATGAGCCATTAACCGCCTGCAGTCCAGTCTGTCTGGAAGATAATCCTGAATAAACTCAGCTGCAGGTTCTCCTTGATCTCATCGCTAGCAGCTGAGAGATTGTGAACCTGTGGGACAGCGGCCTGCTCCAGTTGGCTGTTTGTCTACCACTGACTGAGCAACGGAGACTAAGGTCCTATTGAGGAAGGAATGTGGGGCAGGACACAGGTGGCTTATTAGACATTGCGTCCCTTCAAGGCTGCAGTATAGTGGGGGGCCAAATGTTCTACATATTAGATACTTAGCAGAATAAGCACTGTTAAAGGGATAAAAGCAAACTTTGTAGAGAGCAAAAAGGAAGCAATCAGTTCTAGCTGAGCATGGGAGTAGGGGTAGCTTTGTGGAAGAGGCAGTGTTTGAACTGGTCCTTGAAAGGTAAATCAGGGTGGAGGCATGCGAGGCCACATTAGGGGTGAAGAACTAACAGGCATTTAACACACTGAAATAGGAAAGTGCATGAAGCATTCAGGGGCTTATTGGAGTAATGGAATAAGATAAAGGCTAGGGGCGCCTGGGTGGCTCAGTCGTTGGGCGTCTGCCTTTGGCTCGGGTCATGGTCTCGGGGTCCTGGGATGGAGCCCTGCATCGGGCTCCCTGCTCGGCGGGAGGCCTGTTTCTCCCTCTCCACTCCCCCTGCTTGTGTTCCCTCTCTCGCTGTATCTCTCTCTGTCAAATAAATAAAAATCTTTAAAAAAAAAAAAAAAAGATAAAGGCTAAAAGACTTTGGTACAAGTCCTCGTTCCTTAGTAGCTATAATCACAACTTATTTGATGCCTCCCCATTCCAAATTTGGAAAGGACAGCTCTTGACACTTTGTGGAGCTGTGGGGATTAAATGAGTGTATATAAAGCTCTAGCCTTTCTCTGGTGCCTTGTGCATACGTGTGCTCAAACTATCATTATGGACGAGTCTCCTGGACTATGGCTAAGGTAGGGCCCTGATCAAGAGAGTTGTAAATTCTTTGCTAAGGATTTCACTCTTTAGGGAATTTTTTTATTACTTTTCTTTCTTTCTTTCTTTCTTTTTTATTAGGCTTCATACCCAACATGGAGCTTGAACTCATGACCCTGAGATCAAGAGTCACATGCTCTACTAACTGAGCCAGCCAGGCATCCCTCATCTGGGGAATTTTAAATGTTTTCAGAAGGAACACAGGACATGATCTGGTTTATCTTTTAAAAACATAGTTTTATTTGGCCCAAGGCAATGAGAGTTTTTATATTGCTTGGCCTCATTTGAAGCCTAACACAACTTCCATACGAAAAATAAATACTAGAATGTTGACTGAATGTGCTTTTCATGGACGCTAACATTTTTTTCCTTGAATATGATGCTGTTTATGATTTTAGGAGAATGAAAGGGAGATTTTTTTTTTTAAAGATTTTATTCATTTATTTGAGAGAGAATGAGCTAGAGAGAGCATGAGAGGGGGGAGGGTCAGAGGGAGAAGCAGACTCCCTGCCGAGCAGGGAGCCCGATGCGGGATTTGATCCCGGGACTCCAGGATCACGACCTGAGCCGAAGGCAGTCGCTTAACCAACTGAGCCACCCAGGCGCCCCGAAAGGGAGATTTTTATTTCTAATTGCTATTTGGTGATAATACTGCTGGCTTATATTAGAAAAAATAAAATTGCATAAAGGAAATAAGTTCCATATTGCAAAAGGGAAAGAAACTATTAAGGATCAGTTTTTTTTCTACTTCAAAGTTAAGTATATTATTTCTAAGCCCTATCTGATGGCTAGTTGTGTTCTGACCTATTTATAACAAAATTCTATACTACAGATTATCTAGTACATATGCAATTTTTTTTTATAGTACCCAAAACAAATTAAACCCTGACCTGCAGAGAATAACTTAATGATGAGGCTTAGGTTTGCTTTGGGAATGTACTTTGGGGCCTGAGTATCAAGTTCTGTTTCCTGGCTCAGTCTTTTTTTTTTTTTTAATTTTTTTTAAAGATTTTATTTATTTGACAGAGACAAAGTGAACGGGGGAACACAAGCAGAAGGAGTGGGAGAGGGAGAAGCAGGCTTCCTGCGGAGCAGGGAGCCTGATGCGGGGCTCGATCCCAGGACCCTGGGATCATGACCTGAGCCGAAGGCAGACGCTTAACGACTGAGCCACTCAGGTGCCCCCCTGGCTCAGTCTTATTAAGCAACTTTTTGAAGGACACAAACCAAGCTGTGACCTCTAGTGTGGCTTTCTCTGGGTGCCCTGGCAATGGGGGACAGAAGTAGCTGTTCCAATTATGAGCTGGGTATGTTTGACCACATTCCCCCTATTACATATGGGAATGAGGGTATAGCGCTCACCTCCAGGCAGGATGACATACCTAGCATCTATAGAGTATGGTTCACCTACTTCTTTCTCCTAAGAGGTTATGATAAGGCACATGGGAAATAGAGTAGCAATAATGTCAAAAAATAAAAAAATTTAAAAAGAGGGGAAGGCTAATCACCAGGTCTAACAGTTACTCATTTGGTTCTAACTTCCTAGCACCCAAGGCACAACGGGCAACATGATGATTGTTATCTGATAGACACCCCTAGCGTGTTGACTATTATATTCACTTTACGTATTTGTCTAAGAAGCTGTACTTTACTTTCCCTTGTAGGGACAATTACATTTTCTGGGGAAGGTACCTCTGACAAACAGAATGTGGATTGAAATGAGTCACTAGGGTTCATAGTCAAGCTGCTATTTTTTAAAACGGGCATTAAGCCAAGTGAGGCTTAATGCAAGGATTCTCCCAGTGCTGCGAGTCTAACTTCTGTGGTCAGTCCCCCTCATGTGAAGTTAGTCATTGTCATGTGTGTCTGAGAGGGTGCTAAGAAGTCCTCTGAGACCTCGTTTGGATAGGAGATGCTGAAAGACTGAAGGGCAGTGCTGGCTTCAGGGTTATTGAGAAGCTGAGGTTAAGCGCACTTTCTTCCCAAAAACCCCCACCCTCTGCCTTTTGGGGGTCAGGGAAGCAGTGAGTAAATGCCCTTCTCCTGCTCACCGGCTAAGGGCTTGCAGACCCATCCTTTTCCCCTCCTTCAGAGCTGCCTCTCCTGCCTCGGTTCCTGGGGTGGTTCTCCTGGAGTACCATCATGTGGTTATTTCCACCTCTTCCCCAGCCCTCAGGGCAAGCGCTCAGTCCTCTTCCTGCGCAGGTTTTACCCACACACACTGCCAGAAACTGGTGGGGAGTAGCTCCCTGGCAGGGAGGATTGCAGCCTGCCCCCCGGAAGTGGTCAGGGCCCAGGGGTTCTCACACCCCTCAGTTTCTTCTAAGTGTAGGAACTAAAAGCCACAATGATGTTTATTCTGCATTTAGTCCTAAAATTGGAGTTTCCTGCTTCCCCTTCTTTAGAACGCACCATCCCACATCTCCCCACCAGAAGGAACTGTGAGCCCTTCCTTCTAGAAGGTTGCGTTCTTACTGCCTGGCCTGTAGGGGTGAGGGGCAGGTGGTAGGGGCTCGCTTCCCTTACCCAAACTTGCCTTTTTTTGAGGTACAGGTGATGCCCAGAAACTCCTTTTTCTTGGAAATAGCCCCCTTTTGGTGTCGCTTCACGTGCCTATGTGGTCTGCCCCAACGGACCGTGGCTGTCCTTTACCTGCAGTTGGTATTCGGCGTACGTTGCTTGATTTTCATTACCCTAGCCTTCCCCATCTGGCCTTTTCCCCTCTTTCATTTAATTCTTCTGTAGATTATACAGAAGCATCCAGGAAATTTACCAGGTCAGACTCATTTTGTAAGGGATGAGTTTGTATCAATCAAAAGTGTGAGTTTTAAGCTATTTTGAAGACATCTACATTTTCTAGTGCATGTAACTCAAAGTAGGTTATCACTGCTGCCTGGTAGAGGCTTAATGAGAAGCTAATTATTTCTAATTACAGTATTGGGTGTTTGTAAGTGCTTGAAGATGCTTGAAGAATTTGTTTTTGAGAGCCTTAAATACTTTGTCTAATCGCCTTTCGTCTGTTAATTTGCAGTATCTGGATGAAGGATTGGTCCAGCAAAGGGATGTGTACTCCAGCCCCTGTTCCTAACGATCCTTAATCCCAGAGTAATGAGATGAACGTTACCTGCAGGCAAGAACTAGAACTTGTGATGCTGTCGAGTTTCTTTTGTCAGTGATGCTAAGAGAGGAAGAGGCAGGAGAAAATAAAACCTGCATGGTAAAACTAGTGACTCAGTTCCTGTCCTGGACACCGTGAACTTTAAAGAAGTTTAGTCCTTTTCCTGGGAAGGTTTTACTGACATACACTTAAAAGAAGTTCACAGTGTACTCTTGTCAGAGTTGAACTACAGAAGAAAGAACTGTTCTTTGTCTAAACTAATTAGAACAAACATTTTATGAAGACACTTTACCCATAAAATATCCTTTTGGGTACTATATGGAGAGCTTTACGGTTTTTCCCTTCTAGCAGGTAGTGGCAGGGAAAGGGGCATTCTTCTAAACTGTAGGCACTGGATATTCTGTATATGTATCCACATGAATGTATTCATTGTGTCCTGATAAGGACGCCCTTCAGACTTACTTGTCCAGTGCAGATTAGCTCATTTAGCAAGAACGTTGCTAGCATCCAGGGATTTGCTTGGCTTCCCTGGTTTCATGTTTCTTGAGTGGCACGATGTTTTGCAAGCACATACCCAGTTATCACAGAGTAGCAGGACAGAAGATGGCTTAGTAGCGTTGTGTGTATTACTAGCAGCAAAGTGCTACAAAGCTCACTTTTTTTGGTAGAACATAAAAAACGTATCCCCTAAAGGGCCATGCTGGGCAGCACCTTGTTCTCTGTGCCATATCACCCAGCCTCTGGAAGGGTGGTCTTCTCTTCTCTGCAGGCAGAGCCATGGCTTATCTCCTGAGTGCCTTTCCCCATGTGCGTCCAGAACTGAACCCCTCAGTTGTTAGGCCCTTAGTTAGATGCGGCTTGCCTCTTCTCCATGGGTCTCTTATCTCACTTCTCTGGTTTTTGCCTTGTTTCTCTCATTCTCTTTCTTGTCTTAGTGACTGTAAATGCTTGCCCGTGATTTCAAGAAAACAGTAAGCTTTTTTTTTTTTAATCCTCAGAATTACTCTGCCTAAACCACTGTGCCTGTTTCGCAGCATGGACGAAGGAGAATGGATGGACAGGCCGTACCCGACCTGAGATTGGTGTGGTGGCAGCCAGCGGCATGGGGGGTGATTTCAGGGTTGGCCTGTGGGAGGGAGAGGGTGCTGACAGAGCGGTCTAAACCAAACGCAGAGCTTTCCCACAAGTCCGGGTGCCCGTGGAAGGGACACTGCGGAATGGGTTCTCACACAGTTGGCGGCTGAGCTTAGGTTCTGTATCTTGCGTGTTTCATGTATCAGAGTTAAGCCCCAGCTAAGCTATTTATTATCTGTGGAGGACATCAAAAAACATATATATTCTTTTATTTTTTTTTAAAGATTTATTTATTTGACAGAGACAGAGAGAGAGAGCACAAATAGGCAGAGGGGCAGGCAGAGGGAGAGGGAGAAGCAGGCTGTCTGCTGAGCAGAGAGCCCTGTGCAGGGTTCGATTCCAGGACCCTGGGATCATGACCTGAGCCGAAGGCAGCCACTTTAACCGACTGAGCCACCCAGGCACCCCACAGATACATTCCTTATAAGCCTTGCTTTTCTCATCAGACAGAGTTAGCATGAAGAATATGTGAATACTAAAAAAACTGTGTAGCACAATGCGTGACTCATCCCACAAGTACTCAGTCATTGTTAGGGAGGCAGGCTCTGGAGACAGACCGTCTGGGTTTCAGTCCTCACTCTACCACTTACTAGTTGTGTGCTGCTAGGCAACTTCTCTGGGCCTGGTTTTTTCATTTGTAAAATAGTAATAACAGTAGAAGATACCTCAGAATTTTTAACAAATGAGATGCCACTCGTGTCCCTAACATGACATTTTTCCTCCTGGGCATGTGGCAGGATTTTACTTCCCTGTCGTGTATGTCCCTTGAGATCAGCTAAGCCCAGTGCGGTGAACAGGGGAAACCACAGGTGTCTCTTCTGGTGGGAGTCTTTAGGCCCCAGCGAATGATTCGCCAAGTCCCCTGCCAAGTCCACGGCCACCAGCAACATGGCATGCTCCCTCACAGCCCCGGGCCCTTGGCTGATTGCCAGCCGTCTTGTTAGTACGGGCAAGAAAGGAACTTTTTCTTCTTTTCCTTTCTTTCTTTCTTTCTTTTTTTTTTTTTTAGCCACTGAGATTTTGGCATTATTGCCACAGCGAAGCCTAGCACATTATGATGGGCAAGCCACAGGAACAGCCCTGCCTCTGGACTTGAAGTTAGATTCTGGCCAAAATGAGTGAGAGGACAGAATGTCAGCTGTGTTGGCTCGGACACCTGGCCACGAGGACTTGTGAGCGCCTTTGGATACTTGCAGCTCCTTTGGGGGCCTTGCAAGCACCCTCCTGTGTGCTGGGAAGTACCTGTTGCTTGGGAAATGACAGCCGGTTTGAAGGACCTGACTCTTTCCTTGTACGACTGATGAGCTCGAGCAGCTTTCCTTAACACCAGAGGTTCATCGTCTCAGGCCTCAGCTGTTCTGTCTCCCTAGTTCTGACCTCTCCGTGCGTCTGCATGTTCCGGCCCCTCAGTGAGCCCTGGAGCCTCAGCCTGTGCCCTCCAGGCATCCACCCCTGTTCTCTCCAGGCATCCACCCCTGTTCTCTCCAGGCATCCACCCCTGTTCTTCGCTTTCCCTTTCCCAGTTCTCTTGGGTGGGGTTTTGCGTGGTGTGCCTCTGCCCGGGTTATCCTTCCCTTTCGTTCATTTTCCTCGGGAGCTTTTAGGGGTTAAATGTGCAACGTCATGGAGAGAGCCCTCTTTGGAAGCCTGCACAGTGTTCGAGCAGCCCTGTACTGTCAGTGACTGAGCTGGGCCTGGCTTCCCGGTGAGCAAGGTGAGCTCACTTACGCTGGGCTGGAAGCTTGCATTGTTGCAGAGATGACTCAGTGTCCGTTTTTGACGTTAGTCCAGGGCTTAGGCTTTTCTGTAGCCTTTGTTCCAGAACATTGAGGTGACAGGGGAAATGTTTCTGCTGCTGGAAGGAAAATATTAGGAATGGCTTTTCACTAGGATGCTGGTGGTCTGCCTTCCTCCTACACGAGGAATAACCAGGTAATTCCAAGCGTACTGAAAGGGGCTAGCAGTCATTTTTTAAAAATAGTATCTCTTCTGCCAAAATGGTAATTTGTGTTCATTATCTTCTTTGAATTGGAAAATACGGAAACATAATAAGAAGAATGGCTCCCCTTAACCCCACCGTGCAAAGATAACCATTGTGTGGAGCTTGTTTTCCTTTCCGTTTTTACATACAGGTACATTTTTAAACCAGATTAGAATGACAACAATAGCAAACCTTTTTTTGAAATCATCCTCTGTGCCAGGAACTCTTTAAGTACTTTATGTGCCTTGTCTCATTTATTCCTCACAACTCTTTGAAGAAGGACTATCTCTATTTGACAGAAGAGGAAACTGAGACACAGAAAGACGAGGTCATTTTTCTGAAGTCACACAGCTCATAAGAGTGGTGTCAAGACTGAAACCAAAAGCACTCTTGTCTCCAGAGCCCAGGGTCTTGACTATTTCATGATAACGTGTCACAGTAAAGATAGCTTGGATTAAATTTCATGGAATTTTGCAGTGTTAGCTCTGAGTAGTCTGGCTTGATCTCCTTATAGATGAGGAAGTTGCAGCCTACAGAAGTGACCTGATTTAGCTAAGAGCACATAACCAGTTGCTGTCAGTGCCCAAGCTGGAACGTGCATCTCCTGATGCACACAGTTCACGTGCACGTTGGCGCCAGGTCAGCCGGGAAGCTTTGTCCTCCGTGGGTCCCACCCTGAAACAAGCTGTACTGAGCGCAGGTACCCGCAGGGCCGGCTCCAGGTTAAGTGGAGGACGGAGGACGCCCACAGCCTTCTCCCCAGCTCATAGAGGAAATTTCCCTCCGAATTTAGGGAACTATGGGCATCTGGTAGTGATGTGTGCAGCTGACTCTTAATTACCCTGCAGAGCTAGGGCTGTAAAAGGCTATAAAAAGGTGCGGCCCAACAATAGTTTCAACCTTCTACCCTCATCAAACATTTTTAACTGAGATTTGCTGACGAGCAGTAAGATTGATTGATTTGAGCTTTGAATGCTGTCACTTTCGGAACCTGGATTCTCGAGGACATGCCAAGCATTGTTACAACTTTAAAGTGAGCCAGAAGTTAGGCAACTCTGTGTGCGCCAACATTCCTGAGTGTCCGAGGCTGTCCTGACCCATCGGGTCGCCACTGCGGGGTGGCCAGCTGAGGTGGGGTCGAGGATTAAAGGAGGAACAGGTGGTGACTTATTGCTGCTTTTGGGAAGGTAAGTGTAAAAGCCTCTGCATCTTCCAACACGGTGGACTTCTCAGTACCAAGCAGGTTTGGGTGTTTTTTCTTAAAATAACTTAATCTGATCTTTGAGCTCCAGAGGGTAAAAACAAGGTCTTCGGACTCTCATAGACAAAGTGGAGCAAAAAAGACAAGAAGAGTGAGTGGCATGCTGTTAGAGGTGAGGCTCGTGGTTACCCCCGGAGATGGGGGTGAGGTACTTATGATTGAAGGGGGTACGGGGAGCTTCAGTTTTGTTTTATTGGGTTGGTTTTTTTGTTTGTTTTTTAGGGAGGGAGGGAGGGAGAAGGGCTGAGGGAGAGGGAGAGAGAGAGAATCTTAAGCAGGCTCCGTGCCCAGCACAGAGCCTAACTCGGGGCTGGATCTCACAAGCCTGAGATCCCGACCTGAGCTGAAATCAAGAGCCAGAGGCTTGACTGACTGAGCCACCCAGGCGCCCCTTTGTTTTTGTTTGTTTGTTTTGTTTTACTGGGTCCTGGTTATACAGTATATCCAGTTTGTGAAAGTTCATTGAGCTTTATTCTTCTTATGTGTGCTCTTTTCTGTGTGTAAATTATACTTCAGTTAAAGTTTAAAAGTCTGTGTTATCTCGTTGCACACTGATCCTCAGAAAAATCTCCGTTTAGTTGAAACAGTGTGAAATGATATAGAACTTATTACCCAGCTATTGGGAAAACAGCTCTGCCTGAAATTACCAGGTCCATATGGGCAGAACGTCCAAGGTCATTTTCTTGATTCTATTAAAATATATCTTAAGTGATTTCAGTGTGACTCTCCTAGAATAAAGAATGATGTCATTTGAGTTCAGCAAACATTATCGACAGCCTCGTGTGAATAGGGACAGAACTAACACTACAAACTGGGTATGGTATGGCACGTCTCTCACCTGAAGGAGCCTGTACTCTGTGGGGGATCGAATCCACGGATGAGGGATACAGGATGCTTCAGGTGGTGCCACAAAAGCAACATGGAAGGTCACAGAAAGAATAGGCAGCTTTCTGATGGACTGGAAACAGCTTCGTGGCATAAGTGGGATTTTAAGAGGCTCTTCCAGAATATGTGAGATTTTGATAAGCAGAAGTGGATGGGTGGTAGGCACCCTTCATATGAGAAAATCCATAGATAATTCACATACATCCTGGGAACTTTGGGTTGTATGGTTCACTTAAGATGAATGGCATCCATTAGGCCTGACAGGTAAGCGAGGCCTTATAGTGGCCGGGTTGTATTATTTAATTTGGGAGGCTCTGGGGAGCCGAAGAAAGTTTCTGAGAAGTAGAATAGCGTAATTAGATCAGTGAATATCTCCAGTGAAATCACATTTGTAGCTTCTTGATTGTACAGTTACCACAGATTGCCCTATGTGCCCCAAATAATCATTTTCTAGATTTTGTGCATTCTGTGTTACTGTGTTTGAACCCATTCCTGTTTGGGTTCACTAGCGAGCCATGTACCTAGTTTCCTTGAGCTCCCCATGGTCATCTCTCTGGGACTTGAAGATGATGATCCTATACTTTCTTTATTCCCTACACCCATCCTTCCATTTTGACCAGGTGACATCACAATTTTTTTATCCTTTTTTCTAGTCTTACAAGTGATTTGGTATTTATTTCCTTCCAGCCTTTCCTACGTGATGCTCTTCTGCCAGATAAAAACACCCAGTGTTTCTTATTTGTAGCAAAATTGTGTGTTGGAGGAGAGGGGCCAAGAAATAATGTTAACAGACTTTTGTGAGTTGTGTAGGAGGACTGACTCACCAACCTGGGATTGTGTCCCACCATGCCACTGGGCTCCTTTCTCTGGGAAAAAGCACCGGGTAGGATTTTTCGTGGGACAAAGTGTTAATACTTCATTGTTGGAAATGAATGCATTCAAGTCTGGGTCACTTGGGCAGGGGAAGATGTGTTAGTATCTTATTAATATTTTGCCGTTTCTGCCTACTCTTCCCTGAAACTCAAGATAACTTGTGCCTAATATTGTCTCCTGTTTGGTCTCCGGTGAGACTCTGTGTCAAGGCATTATTTTAATCAAAGGGCAGTTAACTTGACAAGTAAGCTGCTTTGGTTGAGATGTTATGAACCTTTGTTTAGAGATTGCATTCAGACCCTACAAAGGCTTGTCTTTAGTCCTTTGGGGACATCTTGATAGGGTGTCCTGACGTAGAAAGAGAACCCAGTTAGGGTGACTTGGGTTCAAATCCTGCCTCTTGCCATCTCAGTTTGTACGTACATGGGTTTAATGTAGTCTCTACCTGGCACGGTAGTGAGGATTGAACAGGATGACACATACAAACATCCATAGTACCTAGCGCCCAGACTACCTTTGCCTTTCCCTTTTGGAGTACAAACTAGTTAACGCTCCTCGCCACGGTGCTCAGTGATACTTTGCACTTCTTCCCCAGGTGGTGGCACTTCAGTGAGAAAGCCACTTCACTTCGTATTACCACTTGTCCTTGTTTTTAAATCACTTCAGTTGTGGTTGGGGGGTTATTCATTTCCACATCTAAATACAGTTGTATTACTCAGTAAAATTAATCTCCTATCACATCTGTTTAATGATTCCATTAAAAAGAAAATAATTTCTTGTGTTGATGAATGTACCTGCTGAAACTATTTTCTCATTCTTCTGTTACATGATTGGGTTCTGAATTGGGCGCATTTCCCACAGTGCTGCAGTTCACAGTGAATGGGGCGTGGCAGACCCCCCAGTTACCTGGGCATTTTGGGAAACTAGCACTGATTGGTAACCTCGTGCCATTATGCATTTTCTACCCTGGCAACTGGCAGTTGTCATCTAATCAGACAAAGCATCGGACACCCTGGGAGACCAGCATCTCACAGTTAGTACACATGGATGCAGGACGGAGTTAGACTGCCTTCTATTCAACTGGGGAGGATAGTATAGGGAGTTTTTATCTCATGAATACTTGCAGTTTAAAGATTTATGTATTTATTTGAGAGAGAGAGTGCGCGCACACACAAGTGGGGAGAGGGAGAGAAAATCTCAAGCAGACTCCCTGTTGATTGCGGGGCCCACATAGGGCTTGATCTCATGACCCTGAGATCATGACCCAAGCCGAAACCAAGAGGCCGACGTTCAACCGCCTGAGCCCCCCAGGTGCCCCTGAATACTTGCAGTTTAAAAATCTGGGACCTGAAGTATGTCTGTTGTGTGTGCACAGATTCTCTCACAAAAACTATGCCTTTGACTTCCAACCTTAAAGTGCTTCTTCCCTGTCTCTTGCAGGTAGAACGTCATGACATGAATACCTTAAGCCTGCCCCCGAACATTCGCCGAGGGGGGTCAGACACCAACCTCAACTTTGATGTACCAGATGGCATCCTGGACTTCCACAAGGTCAAACTCAGTGCAGATAGCCTGAAACAAAAAATCCTGAAGGTGACAGAGCAGATAAAAATTGAGCAGACGTCCCGCGATGGGAATGTTGCGGAGTATCTGAAACTGGTCAGCAGTGCGGATAAGCAGCAGGCCGGCCGCATCAAACAGGTCTTCGAGAAGAAGAATCAGAAGTCCGCTCACTCCATCGCCCAGCTCCAGAAGAAGTTAGAGCAGTATCACAGAAAGCTCAGGGAGCTCGAGCAGAACGGAGCCTCCAGAAGCTCCAAGGACATTTCCAAAGACAACCTCCACTCTCTGAGAGATGCCTCCGCGAAGTCTCGAACTGCTCCCCCCGGCCCGGAGTGCGGGAAGTCAGGCATGCCAGGCGTGTCCCTCACTCCGCCCGTGTTCGTCTTCAACAAGTCCAGAGAGTTCGCCAACCTGATCCGGAATAAGTTCGGCAGCGCCGACAACATCGCGCACTTGAAGAACTCCTTGGAGGAGTTTCGGCCCGAGGGGAGTCCCCGGGCCTACGGGGGCAGCGCCACCATCGTGCACAAACCCAAGTACGGCAGCGACGACGAGTGTTCAAGCGGCACGTCGGGCTCCGCGGACAGTAACGGGAACCAGTCCTTCGGGGCCAGTGGAGCCGGCGCGCTGGACAGCCAGGGCAAGCTGACCATGGTCCTGGAGGAGCTGAGGGAGATCAAGGACACGCAGGCTCAGCTGGCTGAGGACATCGAAGCGCTCAAAGTGCAGTTCAAGAGAGAATACGGTTTTATTTCTCAGACGCTGCAAGAGGAAAGATACAGGTATTTCAGCTTATTCTCTTGCGGTTCTTTCAGAAGCATGACTTACTGCGGCCAGATTGCCTTCTTGAAAGTGATATACTGATGGTTGCATTTTCCACGAATGTGGATATGGATCAAAAAAGTTAAGAATCAGTAGTTTTTATCCTACCTCATGGTGCTAAGCTTTATAACTCGTGACTTATAGTTTGACGCTTTAGAGAAAGTTGTGTGAATCTTTTAAAATGTCACTGTGTGGTCTATGATTCGTGCACGCTGAGCTCCTGACTCAGTAGACTTCTGGGATGCAGTTTCATTACACTAATTCACAGATCTGTATTTTATTTTCCTCTGTAGTAACTGTCAAGTAAAAAACCCCACTGCATTGTTCAACAAGGTCGATTTTCTTTGCTACATCAATCTTAAAGTCTTCATGTAGTACACATTTTTTTATATACTATATTTTGCACATTGAACTTTTCTCCTTAAATGAAGAGTCTTCAAAAGAAATACTCAGAGTAGAATGTAAATTCAAATCTTGAGAATTATATTAGCCGATTTTAAAAGGTATTTTGTAGGCTGGCTTCTGTGTGCTTCTAACTTATTAATAAAAATATTAATAAAAAGTGATTTTCCACCATTTCCCCAGTGAAAAGATTCCCCAAAGTTTTTTTTAAGACTTTCTTTCTTTTTTAAGTTATCTCTACACCAACGTGAGGCTTGAACCCACAACTCTTGAGATCAAGAGTCGTACATTCCACTGACCAAGCCAGCCAGGTGCCCCCAAAAGTTAATTTCTTTTTTTTGGACAAAATGAATATGTTAACTTGTAAAAATGTAGATTAAAAAAATTCAATGCCCATTACATATTGTAAGATTAAACTTTAAATTTTACTTACACATTTTATATCTCCTAGATGGTATTAATTTAGAAATGTGGCTTTTTTTTCCAGCTCTTATGTTTTATTCAGCAGTTTTTTAAAACTTTCAGCATACATCTTTGACTCTGGTTTCTTTGTCACATAACTATTATTGAGTCACAAGTTTTCCAGAGAATATTGACTTTAATTCCATCTGAAGAGTTTGGCATACAGTACTCTTTGGATCCAAATTTTATCCTGTCACAAATAACCATTTACATAAATGTAGGACAGTTTTTATTCTTGTTTGTCATATAGCTATGTTTGTGATCTTTCGGAGTTAGCCACTGTATTGCTTGCTCTAAGAGATCTTTAAAAGGCTTTTACACCAACATTGGATACCTATGAAGTCCTAGCTGAGAATAATCATTAAATCTGCATTAAATTTTTTTGGTCTTACTTTTTTTCCTGAGGTATAATTGACATATGATCTCACAATCTCTCTCCCTCCCTCCTTCCCTCTTTCTCTCTCTCGCCCTTTGATGACTCTATCAGGTGACCTCTGTTAGCCCCT
Organism: Mirounga angustirostris; assembly: GCF_029215605.1. Lineage (NCBI taxonomy): Eukaryota > Metazoa > Chordata > Mammalia > Carnivora > Phocidae > Mirounga > Mirounga angustirostris. The sequence goes on from NW_026991713.1 coordinate 25,940,546, forward strand.
AACGCTGACATTGAGAGAAGTCATTTCAGACTAAGGCATTCCCCAAACAGTGCTTCCTGTTTTCAAATAAACATTATAAGTTTTTGAATATAATAAGACCAGTCCCTCTTCTGTGAGGAAAATGGGAGGTGGGAATGGAAATCTTTGTTCTTCTGTTACTTAAGATTTGGACTTCTGGAAATGCCACCCGATAAGCTATTTATAATTTGTAATGAGCTTAATTTTTCATCGGCACTTAAGTTCCAAGAACTGAAACATGTTTTCAGAATTAGAGGTTACATTGGGAAATGGTGGAATTGGCTCTAGTAGAGAAGTTGGTTCTTTCCTCGTGGGCTCTGGTGTGTGAGAGCCGTGCCCGTGAACCAGAAGGCTCTGTGCAGGCAGGAGAGGGGGGAGCCCTGGGGTGCCAGGCAGCCCTGTCTCTTGACCAGCCTTGGTGAACATGTCAGGTCTGTTCTGTCATCAACTGCAACCAGTGAAGGTGCTTGTCCGATGTGGGTGGAAATGCCGAATTTGGCGTGCGTGTCACCTCAGGAGTGAGGACAGAGAAGTTAAGATGGCAGAGACCACCTTCCTAGAGCTGGAATTCAGTGTTCTCCAAAAGCGTGTTCCCCACAGCTAGACGTAGTCTTTTTTTTTTAATTTTATTTATTTGTTTGACAGAGAGCACAGCATGGGGGCAGGAGGCAGAGGGAGAGGGTGAGGGAGAAGCAGGCTCGCCAAGCAGGGAGCCCGATGCAGGGCTCGATCCCAGGACCCCGGGACCATGACCCGAGCCGAAGGCAGACGCTTGACGACTGAGCCACCCTGGCACCCCTAGACGTATTCTTTCGGAAACATAGTCTTTCAGGGACTGAGAACAAGGAGGCATTTGGAGTGTCACACTCAGAATCAGCTCCTCTCTTTGCAAAGGTATGAGCACCTGGAAGACCAGCTCCATGACCTGACAGACCTGCATCAGCACGAGACCGCCAACCTGAAGCAGGGCCTTGCCAGCATCGAGGAGAAGGTGGCTTACCAGGCCTACGAGCGCTCACGGGACATTCAGGTACCATTCCTCTCGTCACTACACGCTCACGCGGGCTCGTCCCAGCCTCAGATTCATATAACAAACTGTAAACGCATTACCCGTAAGCCCTAAAGGATTTCTGGCACGGGGAGCAAAATGGTTTCTCTGCACCATCATCTTCCACCTTATTAGCCCCATTAGCTCATGTCAGAAGTGTCACTGAGTAAAGAGGCTATTCTCTGTGTACCTTTTTGGGTTAACAAATATTTATTATCTACCCAAGACCATTGCCTATAACCTCTCCTCCCCCCCCCCCCCCCACCAAAACTGCTAAAACTTTCTAAACATGAGGCAGACCTTGCCTTCAAGAAGCTTACTTGAGTGGGGGTGGGGGGAAGTCAGGATTAGGTCAGCTGCCAAGCAGCTCAAGAAAACATGAGCAGGGGCCAAGTGCCATGGTGCAGACGGTGAAAGCCACAGGATTCAGACACACAGTGGCCAACAAGCTAGGAACTGGTGGGGCAGTCGGTCGTTCTGTGGTGAAATCTTGCATTTCAGTCTCAAGGCTGGCATTTACCAGTTGGGTAACCCTGAGCAAGCCTTCAATCTGTTTACTCATCTGCACGAGAGTAGATTTGATAGCTGTAAGAATTTCAAGGACTTGAGTGCATACCATGCGCCATATGCTAGCCGAACACTATACATGCCTTTTCCCTCCCCATCTACTCCTCACAACAACAATTGCTTTCAAGCAATTCTACTGTTTTCCCCATTCCTCAGATGTGGAGACTAAGGCAGAGAGGTTCAGTGACGTGGACCGAGGTCTTGCCAACAGTCCTTGAGTAAGGAGTGTGAAAGAATGTCCCGAGAGAGTGGGACTTGCAGGGCTGGTCGGATCTGGATGGAGGGACGGAAGGGCTTGCTGCGTCACTATAAACGAAGGCACGTTTCAGGCGCCTGGGTGGCTCAGGTGGTTGAGCGACTGCCTTCGGCTCAGGTCATGATCCTGGAGACCCGGGATCGAGTCCCACATCGGGCTCCCTGCTCGGCGGGGAGTCTGCTTCTCCCTCTGACCCTCCCCCACTCTCATGTGCTCTCTCTCTCTCATTCTCTCTCTCAGATAAATAAAATCTTTAAAAAAAAAAATGAAGGCACGTTTCAGTATTAATATGATGGTAGCACGGTAGCGAAACAACCTAGGCTTCTGGAATGCTTTTTTTTTTCCTGCTACCAGAGGGTTTCTTTCTTTTCTTCCAGCTTTACTGAGCTATGATTGACGTATCCCTTTGCATTAAAGTGTTACAACATAATGATTTGATGCATATAATATATATAGTGCACAGTGATCACCACAGTTAGTCTATTTAACAGCCGTCACCTCACGTGGTTAACTCATTTTTTTCTTGCGATGAGAACTTTTAAGACCTACTCTCCTGGCAGCTGTCAAATATGTAAGACAGAAAGGTTAGCTAGTCACCATGCTGCACATTACATTGTCTTATAACTACAAGTCTGTACCTTTTGCCACTTTCCCCGATTTCCCCTCCCCTGTCACCGCGCGCCCCCCCCCCCCCCACGCTCGGCAATCACCCATCTGTTTCTGTGAGTTTGGTTTTGTTAGATTCCACATATAAGTGAGATCACAGAGCCTGTTTGTCTTCCTCTGTCTGACTCATCGCACTCAGCACCTGCCCTCAAGGTCCATCCATGTTGTCGCACACGACAGCATTGCCTTCTTTCTCATGGCCGCATAATATTCCATGGTGTGTTGTGTGTATGGATACCACATTTTCTTTATTCATCTGTTGATGGACTCTTGGGTTGTTTCCGTGTCTTCCCTGTTGTCAGTAATGCAGTGAACATGGGGGTGGGGATCTCTCTTCTAGGAACTGACTCCATTTTCTTCGGGTATATACTCAAAAGTGGAATTGCTGAATCGTACAGCAGTTCTATTTTTAATTTTTTAAAGAACTTCCGTGATGTTTTCCATAGCGACGGCCGCAATTTACATCCCATTGATCCTTTTTTAAAAAAAGCAAAAAAGTATACTCTCCACATAGCGCTCAGCTCCGTTTTTACAACTTTCCTTTGTAGGCAGTGGTTATTTTCTCCACTCTGCGAGGGAGAACACTGAAACATAAAGGGAAATTCCCTCCCCCCCGCAGTGTGTGAGCTGGAGTCTCAGCTGCCCACGTTCTGTTCTACTCTGTGTCGTGGGCTGTGAGTCTGTGCCAATCCCAGGCATCTACTTGGACGGTTCTGGGAGCCGGAGCGTCCGACAGAGCTGGTGGCAGACACTGGCCTCTGAGGAGCGTGGTGGAGATTTTGCCCCTGTTCTGGGTTAGGACACTCTCCTTCACCATGGACCGGTTGAAGGAGTGTGACCCATTTAAATGTTAAGTGTTGCAAGGTGAACAGTGCAGTCGGTTTTATTAGAACATTCTGTTTTTAGAACATGTCTGGGATGCCACTGGATTATGTCTAAATATGTGGTTTTCTTATTTAGGGGAAAGTTTGGGTTAATATTGTTCTTTTTTAAGGGAACCTGCTTTAGGGATGCACGGGAAGGATAAAGGGAGGGACGTCACAGAGGGGGCTTCACGATTTAGAAGAGTTCATTTGAACTTTTTTCGGGTTTCATCTCTAACTCAGAAGGGCAAGGAGGACATCTGTGTGAGCAACTTGACAGTCGTCTTTGTTAAGACAGTGAGAACCCTGGGGCACCTGGGTGGCTCAGTCGGTTATGCGTCTGCCTTCGGCTCAGGTCATGATCCAGGGTCCTGGGATCGAGCCCCACATCGGGCTCCCTGCTCAGTGGGGAGCCTGCTTCTCCCTCTCCCTCTGCCTGCCTACTTGTGATCTCTCTCTCTCTCTCACTGTCAAATAAAGAAATAAAATCTCAAAAAAAAAAAAAAAGGAAGTGAGAATCCTGGCTCTGCACTTACGGTGTGACCCTGGACAAGCTGGCTCCCTCTGCCTCAGTTTCCCTTTGCCTCAGTGTGTAAAATGGAAATAGCAATGAGCTTCACCTCGAAAGGTTGTCAGGAGGATTAGATGGGATAATACACAGAAAGTCCTTAAATCTTTGCCTGATAATAGGCAGCCAGAAGAGAATTCTTATACTGGGGAGAAGCCATGTTCCTCGGGGCTCTTGGCGGTCGGGCCCGCTCAGCTTCCTCGTTCGTTCTCGGTGTTCTGTTCTCACGGGCAGGGCTCCACAGCGCACGAGCCGGCCTGGGTGAGGGTGCCTCTTGCCACTGGGACACCAGGGTTTTTCTGTGTTAAGAAATCGAGTTTTGTTTTTTATCACCCTTGAATTCCCAATTAAAAAAGGCTTAAGGGTAATTCAGTCTGTCATCCATCCTTATCCCCCGTATGTGACATACTGGATCCGAGGAAGTACTAAAGATCGTGGGGCCGCATCTCTCTTAGCGGGGGCTGTAACTAAAATTCCTTGCAGTTCACTAAATTTTCTTGGATTTTTCTTTTTTTTTTTTTTTTTGATAAAAAACGAATAGCAGTTCTAAGGTGATTCAATTCTTAGATCAGCCTATTTATATATGTAATTTGTGTACCCAACTAAAGATGGATGAGCTTGCTAAAATGTTGATCTCCTGTCTCGCCTGTCACCTTCTCCGTGGCGTGTCTAAAATGGAGGACACGTTGGGCTCGAGCAGTTGAAAAGAATGCAGGGTTTCCGGGGCACGTGCCTATCCTAGAGAGCTAGCCCCGCTTCGGATGTGAAGATCTGAGGAAGTTTTGCCTCCTCTGTTGCTGACCCATGTAATGGAAGTCACTGTGGTGACAGAGAACGCTGATCTTTGGCACAGAGTGTAGTCAGCAGAAGAAAAGCAAACCAGTGTCCCAGCTCTTAGGGTTCTTTCCAACCTGAGAAGACAGCGGTGCTGTAATGGAGCAAACACGTCTTGGTAAATGAGTCCGACGGTAGGCCAGAGAGCTCCGAGGGGCTCCCCGTATTGCCTCTCGTCGGGTCCGTTTCTCCCGAGACACAGTGGGTCCTTCCTGGCACGCAGCCTGCACCTGGCTGATGGCCACCCTGTCCTCCCGCAGCTGTGGGCTGTCGGTCAGGGGACACTTCACCGCCTCTGATGGGGCCGGGAGGGCTGCTCTCGGGACAGGACAGTGGAGGAGGTGGGACCTGAAAGGGGAGGGACATCCACCGGTGAAGAGGGGAGGGAGTGGGGAGGCAGACATTTCAGGCACAGTACCAAGGCCCCCAACACGATTCTTTTTCGAACTTGAAAAAGCCTGTCTGGCCAGAGCATGGTGAGCGGGGCAGGGGGCTGGCATTACGTGAGGCAGGAGAGAGTAGGGAGACTGAGGGGAGAGAAACGGACCAGAAGGCAGATACCGGCTGTGCATCGATGGGCTTGGGTGACAGATTAGAGGAGAGCGGTGTCTGGTAGGAGGAACCAGGCGGGTCAGGTGCTGTTTTCTGAGGAAAGGAACACCAGAAGGGGAACAGCGCTGATGGCAGGTACAGGAGAAGGTGCAGGACACGAAGCCACGTTTGCCCGTGCTGCGTTTGAGGTGCTTTTAAGAAGCTCAGATGGTCGGGGATGCCTGGGTGGCTCAGTTGGTTAAATGACTGTCTTCGGCTCAGGTCATGATCCTGGAGTCCCAGGATCGAGTCCCGCATCGGGCTCCCTGCTCAGTAGGGAGTCTGCTTCTCCCTCTGACCCTCCCCCCTCTCATGCTTTCTCTCTCTATCTCATTCTCTCTCTCAAATAAATAAATAAAATCTTTAAAAAATAAAAAAGCTCAGATGGAGAGGGGCGCCTGGGTGGCTCAGTTAAGCGTCTGCCTTGGGCTCAGGTCATGATCCCAGGGTCCTGGGATCGAGCCCCGCATCGGGCTCCCTGCTCGGCGGGAAGCCTGCTTCTCCCTCTCCCTCCGCTCCCCGCCCCCTCCCCCCGCCCATGCATGCTCGCTCGCTCGCTCTCTCTCTCTCTCTCGTTCACTCTCTCTCTCAAATGGAATATCAAGGAGGCATGTAGATATGTGAGTCAATCTCACAAGAGACGACTGGGCCAGAGAGATACTTGGAGTCAGCTGTGACTTAGTAATTGAAGTGTTAAGAAAGAATGAGAACTAGGGAGAATGTGTAGCCTTGGACAGTGCATTCGCAGAGCAGATGAAAGCAGAGTTGCCCACCGTCTGTCCTGTCCCCATCCCTTCTCCCTTCGTCCTCCAGAGTCTGTAAGTGGCTGCACACGCAGTCTGAGCAGTGGAAATAAGGACTAGCAGTTGGAGACACCACCTGCTGTGCGGCCGGAGGTCGTCCACTGTCCCAAAATGGAACCCCACCACTCCTCTCGTTTGTCCCCAAGGATACCATGCCAATATTTTATGTACTTTATTTCAAATACAAATAGGCTCAACACACTTAGCTGTAAGCCCCCGTTGATGGTAGTTTATGGTTGCATACACATGCCCATTCTGTCAAGAACAACAGAATAAATGAGCCTGGGGATTCTCGTTTTACTTGTTTGTCATCATCATCATCATCATCCTCATCATCATCACTGTCCGCTTGGCTGTTGGCAGCTGCCTTGGCATCGAGCATCCTGAGCTGGGGGCCTTCACGCATGTCTAAGCACGCGCTCACATGTTGCCCCTGGTCTCCGCAGCGTCTGACCCTCGCTGTCCCTCTTGCCCCCAGGAAGCCCTGGAGTCCTGCCAGACGCGCGTCTCTAAGCTGGAGCTGCACCAGCAAGAGCAGCAGGCTCTGCAGACAGACGCCGTGAACGCCAAGGTCCTCCTGGGGAAGTGCATCAACGTGATCCTGGCCTTCATGACAGTCGTTCTCGTGTGCGTGTCTACCATCGCCAAGTTTGTCTCGCCCATGATGAGGAGCCGCCTCCACATCCTTGGCACCTTCTTCGCTGTGACGCTTCTTGCAATATTTTGTAAAAACTGGGACCATATCGTGTGTGCCATAGAAAGGATCATAATACCCAGATGAAGCCACCGGCTCTTGTCTTCACGTTCTTTCACGTTTCTGTGTTAAAGACAACTCTGTGCATACTACCAAATTTTAAAGCGAACACTTGTGCTGACTCGAGCCGACCAGGCCTGGGCTGTGCGTTGTAAATATCTCTGTCCCCTCACGCCGTGGTAGCTGCCAGGTCCGCCCCTGTACCCGGTGAGTGTGGACCTGTTGCAGAGCTCGCCCCACGTTGCTCACTGCCTTAATCAGACCAGATTTCCTGCCCACCTGACTAGCCCAGCCTGGTAAACCTCTGGTCATCGAGCGTTTGGCGTAATTAATGACCCACACGAAACAGGGTGTTAAGTCTCTGTCTCCCTTAAGTTTCCATCAAAATTGAACTTCACAGTGGCTGGTGGCGGCATTTTGCCTGAGTCCTGTATGCAGCAAGGATGTGGCAGGACTTGGGCAAGGGACGAAATGCAGCTGTTGGCCACGGTGGACACTTGGGGCCTATGGAAGTACAGTAAATCCTGTGTAACCCATTCCGCTGGTCCACACAGGACACTACTAGGTCCCATGTGTCCCCTTGTGTACGGTGGTCCATTGTGTGGGACTCGCCATAACGTGGAAATCTTACAGCACACCTGTTTATCCATAGAAGTCTAACTTAGATGTTCTCTTGCACTTTAAATGGTAAGACAGGAAGATCTATGAGTGAGGCTTTTGCCTTCTCACACCCAGGGAGCCACATGTCCGATTCTATCTTAAGTGGCTCTCGAACGCCTCACCTTCAGGCACGTCGAAATGCTTCCAAATCCCATGTCAAACTATGGCTCAAACATGAGTGTAGGCTCCCGTAAGCACCACTCTGGAGGTTTGCATTGCAGCAAATCTTAATTGTGATAAACCCCCTGTGAGGATGTGATTTACTTTATTCATGGTCTTGGGAGGGATTGTAAAGCTTAACTGCACATGTGAAAACAAATGATGCTCATGCTGTGGGTTTTTTTTTTTTCTTTAAGAAGGACAACAGAATTGTACTGTGTGAGGTGAAAGTCCACTGAGGTAGGGGCACTGGAAGCAGGAGGAAGACAGGGCATGTGGTCTAAGGGGGTGGCAGTCGGATGAAGACTGAGAGGGTCCTCTGAGGACCCCGTTAAGACCAGCCGCAATCCGATAAATTAGACCTGGTGTCTGGTTGTCCATTGTCTCTTAGGATCTCACTGAAGTGCCACGGGAATGGAGTGGCCACGCTTCTTCCCCTGAGGTGAAACCCTTCAAAGGTGAACAGCTTCTGCCTGTTGGGGCAATGCGCTCACTACTCCCAACCCAGATGATATTTCCCTTTAAATCTTTTTCTCTCAGACGATACTTCCCTTTAAATCTTTTTCTCTCTGTACCTAACGAAGACGAAGATAGAAGATTTTAATGGAAACTGCTGTTCGGTCCTTCCTCCCACCATCCGCTCTGTTATCTGAAGGCGTAAAGATGTATGTTAGTGTACATTTTCTTCCAGAAAACATCGAATTGCCTGGATTTAAATTAAGTGCAATATTTTGCGAACAGCTGCTCTTAGGGAAACCTCCTGAAAAAATGTGACAGTGTGCCATGGTTTGAGAGAATGGAATAGTCAAGCATTTGGTACAAGTCCAGTGTGTGTGAGACTCAGACAACTCAAGCTTTCTTCTTCTTTTTTTAACTTTACAGTTCAGTGTTCTTAGTAAATTCACAAACTTATGCAACTATGCCCACTATCTAATTCCAGACTCGAGCTTTATAAAATGGTAAGCATCATTACGTGACATCTTTGCCCGTACGGATTTTGGATTCAGGGACGAAGGAGCTACCAGCCCCACCCCCATCTCGTGGCTGTGTCCCCTTCCGCTGTCAGACTCTCCCTTGTTCTGCCCAGTTGGCTGTAAATACACTGTGATCCATCACATACAGGGGACAGAAAAGAGTTCCAGATCAGGGAAGAGAAGGAGAGAGAATGGTGTGCTTCCTTTTGCTTCTATATTCCCTTTACCTGTGGGCATCAGGCTCCATTTGGCCGAGGGCTGGATGTAACTTCCCTTGGGTCAAGTTGGATCCTGGTGGGCGCCTCTCGATGTCTGTGAATCTTTCTGAGGCACTTTGGAGATGCCAGGGGTTGCGGTGACGTAGCTGCTGCTGTTAGTTTAGAGAGAGTGAGTGAGAAGTCTAACCCACAGGCCACCACGCTCCACTCAGCCTTGGCTTTGACGCTTCCCAGGCCTGCTCCCCACTGAGAGGAGGGAAGAAAATGGAAAACAGCACACGCCAACCCCTCCAGTCTGGAGCTGTTAACAGAAGCTGCTAGAAACTGGCTCTGTTCTGAAATATTCCAGGGTCTAAATCATCCCACCTGATCATTACTTCTTTGCACAGAATTTGTATTTCCAGTGATTCTCATTAGATGTCAAATAACCTTATTTTCACTTGGATGTGCTCAACCTACATGGCATACTTATTTTAGAGTCTTCTTGAAAGTTCATGAAGCTTTTTAATAAGCTGATATACTCCAAGGAGACCTTTACTCTCTGTAGTTTACTGTTCTCTTCTTAAGGAATAAACCTTCCCATTACGTGTTTTCTTTCCTGTGTAAGGGGATTAAATCCAATTTTATAAATTATTCAATTAAAAAATTGTGATCCAGCTAGGACATATCCTGGAATTGTTTATATTTAAGTCAACGAATCCTTTTTCCCCACCTTTCATCGGTAGGAAACATTTTGTACATACCTGAAGACACAGTCACTTGTGAGATGGGCAGGCACCTGCTCACTTAGCAAACTGGACGTTGCATTCTAGCACAGGATTTTTTTGTGACATACTATTTTCATGATCACCAAGATAATGATAGTTTGCTGGGGACAAAACAAAAACCCAAAAATACTCTTCTGTGGGCTTTAAGTTAGTTATTGCAGCTTACGTTTTGAGTATGATGAAGCCAGAACAAAACATCCTACCCATCCCCACCCCCCAAATTCAAACCACAATGAAGCAGTAAATAAAAGTCCTCCACTGCTGGTTTTGTATGGAGAGTAGGATCAGTCCCAAGTTTCTAGCATGTACCATTAGTGGTTTTGCTTCTGTGATCACGATGAACTATTGATAGACTGAGATTTTCGGAAACTCCCCGCCCCTTCTCCCATAATGCAGTCATCCCTTTCCGTCAGTTAGCATCCATGGGACCTCAGCCCTTCTGCTGTGTCACTCTTGTTTTCATTGAAATATTGCCCTGCTAGGTATGTTGATTGCCCTGCTATTTCTCCAACATATCAGGTTTAATTATGGGATCGGTAACAGTGACGGGAATTGGATTCCCTCAGGCACCTGATTATTTGTGTCCTTTTGGGTTGGATTTTAAATACCAGAATGTTTTGCATCAAACAGGAACATCTTTGTGTTGAATCTAAGTATAGTTGTATTGGTTTGGAAAAGCATTTCAAGATGCTTGTTAATATGAACATGTGTAATTAAACAACCTATTTTGCATATTTCTATAATTTTGAGGAGTGAGCCAGGGGAAGAGCGAAATGGCATTATTTAAAATTCAGAGCTTTATCTGGAGAGAGGTGTTTCAAAAAGTTTAGCCCATGTGCTAAGGAAGGAGTTGGTCTAAAGAGATAAATCACCGAAAAGAATGATATTGGCCTATTTACATCAAAAGTGGTTAAGAAACTAAAAGGTACAGTTAACACGAGTTTGGTAACCCAGAAGATACAAAGCAGATCTAACCTATAATTTTCTAAAGTCCGTGCAATTCTCTGTTTATAAGAAGCTGGAAAGTAATGTACCTTGATTGTTTTAGGAATAATGTATATGTTGCAATTTTAATTTATTTAAAACGTGTCTCCTGTCTTTGTCCTAAGAGAAATATTTCAACAGAACGTGCTCTGTGTTTAAGATATGTTTAGGCAGTAGTTGGCAGTTCTGAAAATGGAAACTAGAAATGTTCATTGTGAGGTCTTTTGCAGAATTTCCATTTTGTGAGATACTATGTAGTTCCACGTCAGCCTACAATTGTAAATTCTCTGTAGATTGTCACCGTCTTCAAAGCTGGTGCCATTATTTTTTTAAATAAACGTTTGATGTTAGCTTTGATGTTAAATAAAGAGTTAGGTTTCTTAAATTGTCGTATTTGTCAGCGCATCTCAGTAGAAGAGTGTGTGTAAAATCAATTTTTTAATGGGCTTTATTTTTTACAACAGTTTAAGGTTCACAGCAAACTTGATCAGAAGGTACAGAGATATCCAGGGCGTCTGGGTGGCTCAGTTGGTTAAGCATCCTACTCTTGATTTCTGCTCAGGTCATAATCTCAGGGTCATGAGATCACACCCTGCCTTGGGCTCCGTGCTTAGTGGCGAGTCTGCTGGAGATTCTCTCCCTCTCTTCCTCTGTCCCTCCCCCCTCCTCTGAAATAAATAAATCTTTTTAAAAAAAGATAGAGAGGGTACAGAGATTTCCCATTACCCCTGTCCCCCCACCTGCATAACCTCCCTGCTATCAACACCACCCCCCCGAGAGGGTACATTTGTTAAAGTGCTGACTACAACCTACGCTGACACATCATTGTCACCCAAAGTCCGTGGTTTATACAAGGGTTCACTCTTGTGCATTCTCTGGGATTGGGCCAGTGTATAATGGCTTGTGTCCCCCATGCCATTGGTACCACACAAATTCTTCTGTGTTCCACCTGTTCATCCCCCCCGCCACCCCACCAGGCCCACTGCCCCACTAATCCGTTTTTAAACTAACTTCAATTCTGTTTCATGGAAAGTTATTGGGGTGTGATGTATGGCCCGTTCCTCAGTCCCTGGGTGGGAGGAAGAAGGATGGTTTCTTCACAGTGCTTGGAATGCTAGGAAATGTGTCCCGGTGTCATGGACATGGGGAGCATAGAAGGGTGCTGAGGACAAGGCAGAAGCCTTCGCGAGCTGGAGTAAGAAAGAGTGGGGCAATGCTCAGACAGGCGTGTACCCAGCAGGTGGTAGAGGAGTGAGCGCCCCTCTGGCTGAAGCAGCCTGGTTAGTGGGGTTTCTCATTTGTGTGTTGCCCTCATCTGAACCAGTCCTATGATGTGAGCACCATCATCCCCATTATATGAATGAAACTGAAGCTCAGACACGTGCTTTTCCCGAGGTCATAGCTAGTGAAAGGGTCAGGATTCTCCTTGCTTTTGCTTCTGATCCTGCCTGGCCAGCCCTGTGCCTCCAGTCAGCTCCAGGTTTGGAGCAGTTTTCTCCTGGTCATCCAGTACCCACCTTCTACAAACAAAATAGAATGCTTAGATGATAGAAAAACCCATAACAGATCAGCCCATTCCCTGCCCCAGAAAACAGTACATTTGAATCTCTGGAAATCTTACAGGATCCACTGTTCTTTTGCCCAGCTGTTGATATTGAAATCGAAGATGTAGAGACAGGAAATGGAGGTGATTGCATTAAATGTGTGTCCAGCCCAGCATATTCCCAAATGTTGCTCTAGGGAAAACAGCAAGTCTGTATGTCCTCAAAAAAGAGATTGAGAAAAGGTTTAATTAGTGGGTTCTAGCTAATAATAAAAATAATGCTATGGAATAAAGCAGTGCTTTCTAATGTTGAGTAACATACGGACTCCTAACCAAAAATCTGGGATGCCTGAGGATGCTGAGAGTCAAAACTTGACAGTTATTTAAAGCCTAATAACATTTCATAATAGCTTTTCTTTTCTGAAAGTCCTACTTACAAAGTTACTTTTTTTTAAAGATTTTATTTATTTTAGAGAGAAGGAGCACACACGAGCAGGGGGAGGGCAGGGGGAGAGGGAGAGAGAACCTCAAGCACACTCCCTGCTGAGCATGGAGCCCAATGCGGAGCTCCATCCCACCCCCCCGACATCATGACCTAAGCTGGAACCAAGAGTTGGACACTGAACCGGCTGAGACACCCAGGCGCCCCACAAAGTTACTTTCTCATAGGTATGACCATGAGATGTAGAGATTTATAGGACAACGTGGCGAGACCAAACAGCACCTTCCTGGGCTTTCACAGACCTGGGACGAAAGCTCACATTCTCTGAGCATTTACCATGTACAGTGCTATGTACCACATGCTTTGCGTGTAATATCACATGTCATTTTTCCAACACCCGATAAGCACTATTACCCCTGCTGAGCAGATGGGGAAACAGGTCCAGAGGGGCCCAATAACTGTCTCTTCAGCCCCAAGCTCGCGTGACCCTCCAGCCGATCCTGGGAGCCGCTGCCCGGCGCTGTGATCGAAGGGATCGAACTGCTGCTCGTAGTCACCACTAGCTCGCAGCTCCTGCAATCTGTGGGAGTCACTGTAGTCCTAGGACTGAGCAGTCCGTACTCACGTTGCAGATGGCGCATTTACACGTTCGCCTGGTCGGCATCTAACATCTTTGAAGAGACCTGGGCTCACGGATTTGTGGATTAAGAGAATGGAAAACTGCTAATTAAAGAAACTGGTACGCCTCTCTGGCTTCCTGAGCTGCTTTAGATGTAATATGGGCGGTTGGCTCGGCTGAGGGTCCGCCTTCTTGCTCTGCTTTCAGACGGCCAAGCCCCCGGTAGCTTCTGCTCTGCGCTCCATCGCATCGGCCGCTGCCTTCGGGGACCACCTCGCAATGGTTTCCCTGTAGGGCCAGCCAGAATTCCTCTCCTGCCAGTCCTTTAACTAAAACAGTTAACAGGAATGAGCATCGGCCATGTGAACAGCTGTTTTGTTGGTGGTTATTCTGCTCTGGCCCAGGCCCTGGGAATTGGATTTTTTTTTTTCCTGTTCTGCTTAAAAATAAGTTACTGAGTAGTAGCAAAAAAACAAAGTCATGCCTTGTTCTGTATGAACAATTAAGGGACTCTAGTTAGCAAAGAAACTCTCGGGCACCTGGATTCTCCTCTGATTCTTGGACGGTCCACTTACAAGCAGGGATGCTGACTGAGCCATGGGGCTCTTTCCTCCCCAGAGTGGTTTTGACTACTTTTCGCTCATCATACTTCCCCCGGGGCTTGAAGTCCAAGCCCTCTAGCTGTGGGCAACAGAAGTATAACACAGACACCCAAAATTTAGGTCACAGGCAGGGCAGGTATACCCCCTTACCCAGTGGCTCAAGCCAGCAGCGACCCAAACACAGGGCCAGATTCACAGAGAGGTGGCCTTCCCCGGATGCTGTGGTCAGGATTATTGCAAGGTGACTTCCTGCCATGTGTAGGGTTTCCCCTTGTCAACAAGGTGCAATTACCTGAGAGAGTTGATGAGAACCGTGTGTGGAGTGGGAATGAAGGAGCTCCATTCAGGCGCTCAAGTATTGTTCCTGAAAGGAAGAGTCGGAAGGGCCGAAGGAGGCCGAAGGCTGGTGGCTGGCTGTCCTGGTGAGCTGGAGGGTGGGCGGCAGGGACCCCGACAGGCCAACGGCAACAGGTCTTGCGTGTGTCCAGATCGTGGAGCTGGTTCATGGCCTCCCTGAGAGTACTGGACTCTGCGCGGGCTCCCAGCCACCCTCGGGGGCATTGGGCTTCCTTAGTAGCCCTGTCCTACTGGGGACAGACTGAGCTGGCCAGCTGGCCCGAGCATTTCAGCTCCTTGGAAGCTGTTTATATTTGAGTGGAAATCAGTACATTTGCCTTTTCTTGTCCGGGATGTCCTGGTCAGGGTCGGGTTAGCATGAATCGGTTTCACGGGAGGAGCCCCCCGATAAACTCCTAAGTAGGCTTTCCCCTCCCCTGCGATCTGATTAAGCTAGGGAAGTGTTCCGCCTCTCACGGTCCCCCTTCCCTCCGCTGTGACGGCCGAGGGCTGCAAGGCCTAGAGAAAGTGCTCGGGAGGGGACTTGTCATCACCTCATGTGTTTGTGAAGCAGCTGCTGTGTGTCAGGCTCCGTTTGAGGTACAGGCATACAACGCAGCGCTCCTGTCCTCGTGCGGTACCTTCTGCGGGGAGGAGATGGCCGATAAGCAAAAACACAGTATTTGACAGGAGGAAGGGCTGTGCCCAGAGCACCTAACCTAGAGTTAAAATTTACCTCTATATTCTTAGAGAGGAAATGAACTTCCTGAATGTTTTTTTCCTGTCTTTCGCAGCTCAATTTCACAGACAGCCGAATGGGCATGACTGAACAGAGCCCTTTAAAAAGGACACACGTCTAAGTCAGAGGGACTCAGCACAACAGCCTGAGCCCTCGGAAGGTCTGGGGCGGTTCTGTTTGGAAAGGGGATGAGATGCTCCTGGTATTCCTGCTCATTTTGGCTTGAAATGAATAACATGCAAATGAGCACCTGGGTCTGAGTCAGCAGTGAGTAACCCCCTTGGCGGGATGCTGAGCCCTGAGCATACTCGGCCTCCCCTGCAGGCTCCTCTGAATCCCGGAGGAGCTGCAGCACCCCCACCCCGGCCCGTGCCCGAGACACCCCGCGCCCTGCCCCGGGCCAACCCCGCACTGCACCCAGACACAGCCCCGGCTCAGGCCACCTGCTCCCTGCACCTGAGCCCAGGCCTCTGAAGGAGGGATACCTGGGAGCCCTGAGCCTCTTCCCCCCAGCAAGTGCCAAGGACAACACTCCCATCTGGAGCTCCCTTCCCTACTAGCTCTCCCTCCACAGAGGCCTGGGAGCCCCACTCCTCGGGCCCAACCTCCCTCAGCGGCTCCCTCCTGCTCCCCTTCTTCACTTGCTGCCATCGTGAGCCCTCCTCCTGCCTCTTTTGAGAGCTTGCTCCTGAGTCACCAAGTCCCGGAGCCACACTGCTGCTACCCCAAAGCCACTGGATCCTGCCTCTCCTCATCTCTCCTCTTCCCTTTCACCTGCCATCCTCCTCACCTGCATCAGCCTTCCAAATAAACCCCCGAATCACCCACCTCACTCTACTCCACCTGCCACTACCGTGGCTCTGGGCACCATTATTTCTCCCCAGGACAGTCGTAACACCCAATCCATCCCCTGTGTGCCTGCCAGTGTGCTTTCTAGAATACAAATCAGACCACCTTGTTCCACTCCTGAAACCCTTCCGTGGTTCCCCACCACCCACAGCGTCAAGTCTGAATTTCCGAGTGAGACCCCCAAGGTCCTTGAGGTACCAGAGCCAACCCAGCTCCCCGGTCTCATCCCGTCCTCCTGCCCCATGCTCCACACAAGCCCCCTGAATCCAGCTTGCAATGTCACTCCCGAGTGCCTCCTTCTGCCTGTGGTCACACTTCTGATTATTGGTCTTCCAGACCCTCTCACGGTTTCCCCTCCTCACGGTTTCCTGTAAGGGAATGCTCTGGTAGAATACCTTTATCCTAGGGCTTGGGACATGTCTGTGTTCTGTCTCCCTCCTGTAGTAAACTGAGCTCTTTGTGGCCGAGCCACATCCTACCCATCTGGTTCTCCCCCTAGGACCTCACCAAGTGCCAGGCACATGGGTGGTGTTCAAAGATGCAATGAACAGGAGCTGCAAGTGGGGCCGCCTTCCCTCCCCTCTATTCTATGAGCACTCTGGCTGGGACTGTGTCTCTTCCTTCTTTATCTGCCATTCCTAGACAGTGTTCAGTAACCATTATTGAACATGGACTGGGTTTACTCAAACTTTCTACCAGAAACTCTTCCCAATGCAAAGGGATAAGGATATCTCACTAGAACGATGACACTTCTTTCTTTTTTTTTTTTTAAGATTTATTTATTTATCCCAGAGAGACAGACACACGGGGGGGGGGGGGGGCGGGCAGAGGGACAGGGAGAGAGAGAATCTCAAGCAGACTCCCCGCTGAGCGCGGAGTCCAATGCACAGAGCTCGATCCATGACCCTGAGATCATGACCTGAGCTGAAACCAAGAGTCTGCCACCCAGCCGACTGAGCCACCTACATGCCCCAGAACAATGGCACTTCTTAAATGCTTTCCTTCAGATTCACTTTCCCTGATACTGACCTTTACCTTACCCTGGCTGGACCTCACCCTGTCCCAGAAGAAAGTCTGGGACCATAAAGCAGGTCTCATAAAACCTTGCTGGGGTCAGAAGTCGACCCTGGCTAAAAAGAGAGCACACCTGAGAGCCCAGGCCCAGGCTTTTCACTGTTATCTCAATGGTGAGCCACATTTCTGGACTTAAAACAAGGAAACATGAACTTTTAACTGATAAAGAAAAACAGTTCCTGTTCATGGACCTTGTCATCTACCAGGCTCAGGGGGTGGGGGCTTTCGGGTTACGTCACTTCAGCCCCCCCCATGGCCCTGGGAGAAGTGGCCAAGGGACAAGCCCAGACGGGGTGGAGCTGGGACTCAAACCTGAATTATGTCACTTCAGCCCCCCGACAGCCCTGGGAGAAGGGACCAAGGCACAGCCCAGATGGGGTGGAGCTGGGACTCAAACCTCCACTGTCTGCCTCCGACCCCTCAGGCCACCATGAGAGCACGAGGCTGTCTGTGTCATGCACTGGGGATCCTGAAATAGGAGAATCTCTGGGATTTCAATGATTTCTGAGGACGGTGGGACAGAATGTTGGAAACTTGAATTTCTGATAGTTCTGAGTTTTCTAGGATTTTTGAAAGCCTGGATCTCAGAAGTGGGTGGCTAGGTGCTACAGGAGGGGCCCAGCGTCCGGCTGTGGTTACACGGCCCTCCCGAGGCTGGCCCACCTCTCTAGAGCTTTGGAACCCCTGGAACGCAGGGGTTTGCCGCCGCTGTTTTCCCACAAGGAGGTCCAAGTCTGTTTCCAGGCCCCAGAACCATATGTTTACACGTGTAGCATATTCATATGCTGTCAGTGCATTAATATGTATATATAATCACATATATTACATATTTAGGGATATTTAATTCAAATATGTAAATAGAATTTACTGTTTTTTTGATAAGGTTCTTTTTTTTTATTTAGTTATTTGAGAGAGAGAGAAAGCACGAGCAGGGGGAGGGGCAGAAGGAGAAGCAGAGTCCCAGCTGAGCAGGGAGCCCAATGCGGGGCTCGATCCCAGGACCCTGGGATCATGACCTGAGCGGAAAGCAGATGCTTAAGGACTGAGCCACCCAGGCACCCTGAATTTACTGTTTTTTTTTTTTTAAGATTATTTATTCATTTATTTGACAGAGAGAGACACAGCGAGAGAGGGAACACAAGCAGGGGGAGTGGAGGAGGAAGCAGGCTTCCCACTGAGCAGGGACCCTGACGCGGGGCTCCATCCCAGGACCCTGGGATCATGACCTGAGCTGAAGGCAGACGCTTAACAGCTGAGCCACCCAGGTACCCCCTGAATTTACTGTTTTTTAAAAAATATTTTTAAATTGTGAAAGGATCACAAACTTAGAATAAGTTGGATATTTACTACAAAGAATTATATATTTCCTAAACCACTTGAGAATAAGTTGCCAACCTGATGTCCAATCACCTGCAAATACTTTCGTGTGTAACTCCTAAAGATAAAGACACTCTCCTTCGTACATACAATATAACCATCAAAAGTCAGGAAATTAGATGCAGATATTACTGACATCCAACCCTCAGACCTCATTCAAGTTCTACCACTTGTCCCAACAATGTCCTTCATAGCCAAAAGGTCCCATTCAGAATTATGAGTTGCATTTGGTTGTCACTTTTGTCTCCTTCTATCTGAAACAGTTCCTCTGCCTATCCTTGACTTTTGTGATCTTGGCACTTTTGAAGATTATAGGCCAATTATTTTGGGTAGTGTCCTTTCCAGTGGGGTTTCCTTATGACTAGATTCAGGTTATCCATCTTTGGCAGGAACATCCCAGAAGTGGTACCGTGTTATTGTATCCTCTCAGATGGGCCGCAGTTTTGGTTTGTCCCATTACTGATGATTTCACTTTGATCCCTGGATTAAGGTGGCGTCTTCCAGGCTTCTTCACTGTAAAGACATTTTCCCCCTTGGTAATTAGTAATTATTTGTGTGGGTAGGTAGTATGTTGCTCCTAGTCTTTATCAAACTTCCAATTTATTCACTTCTTATATCAGCATAAAGTCATGACTTTCTCTTTGATTCAAAGGGTTAAGACCCATGATTATTAGTCTTCATTACAATGGCCCCTTGTCCCCTGTTCAGCTGGTGAGAACTCGCTCAAGTTGTCTTTTGTGTCCTTCTGACAGTCCTTTTGACCACACCTTGCTTTTCGCTCCAAGCTCATTTTGTGCTTCCCCTTCCTAGAGCTGGAAATGGCCATTTTTTGCAAGGAATCCGAGTTTCTTTTAGTGGAAAATAAGTATGTAAAAGCCAAGATTTGGGTTCTAGCTTTGCTCTTTGCTATTGAGGTGTCACCCCTGTCAGGCCCACTCACTGGCCAGAGGTAAGGAATCCATGTGGTGTTTATATATGGATAGATGCATGTGTGTGTAATATGTAATACAATATATGTTCGTGCGTATACATCTGCTATGGACTGAATGTTTGTGTCCCCCCAAATTCATATGTTGAAGCCCTACCCTCCAATGTGATGGTGTTTAGAGATGGGGCCTTTGGGAGGTAATTAGGGTTAGATGAGATCGTAGAGTGGAGCCCTCAGGATTAGTGGCCTTATCTAAAGAGGAGAGAGAGATCTGCCTGTCCGCACATGAGTGTGCTGAGGAAAAGCGAGGTGAGCAGAGTGAGAAGGTGGCTGTCTGCAAACCAGGAAGAGCGCCCTCCCCAGGAGTGAGGTCGGCCGCACCTCACTCTTGGACTTCCCAGCCTCTGGAACTGAGAAGTAAATGGCTGCTGGTTAAGTCGCCTAGTCTGTGATATTTTATTATCCCATCCCAAGTTGAGACAACAGCTCTATTTGCTTAAACACAAATTCATACAGATCCACATTGAGTTCTAAGCTTGTGTCTGCATCTATCTGTATATTGAAAACTGTGAGTGCACACCCACACCTCTGATCCCCATCCAGCACCTCTGAATTCATTCTCCTTTTCTTCCTTTTCCTGTTTGCAGCTCTCTTCTCAACAGTGAGACACCGGCTTCCATTGCCTCTCCTCTCCTTGCCCGTTTGCCCACCCCCCTGTGTGTCTCTGATTTCCGTCTCTGCTGCCCACACCTCCCCCACGGGGGTGGTTTTGGGTGCTGGCGCTCCTGGCCAAGCTGCCTTCCGCTGGCTCACCCTCCCATCCAGCTGGGCTCGAAGGCACCCTGGTTTGGTGGCCCGCGACGTGGACGGCCCCTCCTGGAGGCCAGCACTGCGTGGGCGTGGCAGGCAGCCGCCTGCTACTTCCTGTGCATATAGAAAACACGTGTGTTACACTTGCCACCAAACTGGACTTTGAGCTTTTTTTTGGTACATATTTCCCATTAGCCTTTTTCCTCTGCCTATGTGTAATTTCACAAAATGTGAACATTGTCCTAGGTTGCTGTATTTGGATACTTCCAAAGTACTGTTGTAAATGGCTGCCGAATTTTCCATCAGATACATGTGTCGTTTGTTTCATCTCTTGTTGGACATTGGCCATGTTTTCCTCTTACAGGTTAGCAGCTTTGACTTGACTGGGTCACGACAGTCGTGCAGCCGGTCCACGCGGCAAAGTGTTTGGCTGCTTTCCATGCCGCCGGGGAGTAGACTCGAGCTAAGGCAATAGAGGTTTATTTTTCTCGCTAATAAGCATTTCAGAGGTGGGTGGGTAAGCCGAAGTTTTGGGCAAGAAAACAGAACGTCAAATGCCAGACCTAGGCTGTCAGGTGCGGAGCTTCCAAAGAGGGTGATTGAGGACCTCTCCAGAAGCTCTTGAACCACTCCCTGAATGGAGAGCACAGAAGGATTGAGAGGGGAGTGACAGAGCATTCTCGAACGGTTCTTCCTTCCAATGTCTTCTGGGTGGCTGGGGTAGGGGTTCTACCATTCACCCCTTAAAGCAGGTCTCCCCCTTAAAGCGAGTCTTGACTGACAAGTGAGAAAGTTAAAGGGGTCTGTGGCTGGTAGAGAGAGGGGGTTGGGTTGGGGTCAGCCTCAGGATGCCCAGTGCTTCCCCTCAGTCTGACATGGGCCCCCCAGGAGGGCAGCTGGCATGGGATGAATCGGACTGGGCCAGGGTGGGAAGCGGGGGCGGAATTACAGCAGAAGGAAGCTAGAAGTGGGCACAGCCTCCCTGTGGGGCCGAGGAAGGAGACCCCCAGGACACATGCATCGTCTCAGGTCAAGGGAACTTCAGAGAAGAACCCTCAGAGATGGGAATATTCTAGAAGCCCACAGAAGCACCTGCAAGAAAATCAGCTTTCACATCTGCCTTGACCAGAGAGCCTCAGCCGGCTAATGGCAGGACCTGTTCAAGAAATACCCTCCCATACCCTAAGGGATCAAATGCGAGAAGGCTGGTGGAGGCAAGAGTTGGGTGTAAAGAGGAGAAACATGAGGTAGAAAAAGAGAGAAGCCAGCTATGTACCCCTTTTCACCTCAGGCTTTGGGCCTGACACAGGCCTGGTGGTGGAGGGGAGACTTGATGCAAAATCATGTTCAGGGTTTTTTAAAAAAAATTTTAATTAATCTTGAACCATGTGAATTCCAGAATTGTGAGTGCATTTGCTATTGAAAGTGACTTCAGACTGTCACCTAAGGGTCTGCCAGATTTTTCATCTAGGAGTATGGAGATATGATCCTCTCTGAGTAGTTTCCAGGGATGGTAAGAAACAACTATAAAGTTCATTTTTATCCCATCTCAGGAACAGGACGCCCAACACACCATTTATAAGCAGAGTAAAAGTGGCTTAAGCAACAGGGGCTTATTTTTCTCACTTAAGAGGAGGTTGGGAGGTAGGTGGCTGCAGGGTTAGTTTATCAGCTCAGTCAAGACCAAAGACCAAGCTCATGTCATCTTTCTGCTCTGCTAGCCTCAGTGTATCAATGATGTCTCCCCTCCTGGTCACAAGATAGCTGCCCCAGATCCAGCCATCACATCCTCACATAGAAAAACACAATAGGAGCTGCAGGCTCTCCTTACTCCTTGCCTTTTACAGGGAGGAAGCTCTCTTCTATAAGACCCTCAACAAGACCAACCTTACAACCCCTGGGCCAGAATGGCTCATGTGACCACACCTCTCATGTTTCCTGAAGGAATAGGCTCTACTACCCCATTTCCTCAGACGTCTCAAACCACTAGAAAGTAGAATCAGTCCCTCCCTCCCATAAACTGCGTTCAGTGAGGCCATCTGTTATCTAAGAGCCAAAGTCCGGGCCTCTATTTCGCAGCCCTGGTCTTCCTTGATTTCGAGGTCACTCGGCACTGCAGATCTCTCCCTGCTTGTTGAATCTCCAACATCGTTCAGGGGGTATCCTTGACACTCTGCTTCTGGGTCTCCCTTTACTTCTGCACACGTCAGGGGTCTGTGGCTCCATGATCTCCATCCCACCTCCTTCCTCCACGCTCTCTGTATGGTTTCAACTCTCACCAGCTTGACAGAGGCTACCAGCGGTGTGTTCAGTGCCTACCTCTTTTCTGACTTAGGATTCATTTTCAGTTTTCTGTAAAATATCTGTACATGGAGGTTAGAGCACCTCGAACTAAAAAACCAAACTAAACTAAAAAACCAGGATCACTGTTTTCTTCTTACACCAAATCTGTTCTTTCTGCACTCCATTTCCATTAAAGCCACCACCAGCACCACTCTCTACCTTGTCACCCAAGCTAGAAACCTCAAATCGATCTTCCTCATCTTTGCCACCATCAAACCGTGCCAATTCTGCCTTCTAAATATCTCAATTGTGTCATCTTTCCATCTCCACCACCACTAGCTTGGGTCTGATTCAGTTTGTCCCAGGGCAGGTATAACAATCTCCTTCTGTTGCTCCTTCCCCGTTTTCCCCTGCCTTGTATGAAGATATGATACCTGGAACTATGGTAGCCATCTTGTAACCATGAGGTGACAAGAGTGAGAACTAAGAGCAAGTGTGCTAAGGATGGCAGCAGAAAAATGGAAAGAGGCTGGGACCCTGTCAGCTCACTCTGCTGAGTAGCTGAATCAATGCCAGGAATCATCCACCTGCAGACTTCATGTGACATGAAGTCATAAATGTCTGTCTTGCTTAAGTTCCTGTTGGTGGCCACTAATTAAATCATAAGGCATTTCTAACTGACTCCAGGAGTGGGAAGCTGAAGGATCCAGTATGAGCAAACTTGTGGCATGTTAACTTATCAATCTTGAAGTAGCTATTCTAGCATGAAGGATATTTTTTAGGTAGCTGGGAGAAAAAAACCAAATGATTAAATATTGAAATTTTTGTTGTTGTTGTTGCTGAGTAATGTGTTCAAGAGATAACATATCCATCTCTCTATATCCACCTCTCTTCACCCAATCCCTCATTTGTCCCTTTCACTTAGAATTGCTTTTAAGGGCGCCTGGGTGGCTCAGTTGGTTAAGCGACTGCCTTCAGCTCAGGTCATGATCCTGGAGTCCCGGGATCGAGTCCCGCATCGGGCTCCCTGCTCAGCGGGGAGTCTGCTTCTCCCTCTGGCCCTCCCCCTCTCATGTGCTCTCTCTCTCTCTCAAATAAATAAATAAAATCTTAAAAAAAAAAAAAAAGAATCGCTTTTAAGTTTTAAGATAATGCAGCATTTTGAGTAATTTCGTACAGGGTGTTTTATTTTTTTTAAGATTTTATTTATTTATTCATGAGAGACAGAGAGACAGAGGCAGAGGGAGAAGCAGGCTCCCCGCGGAGCAGGGAGCCCGATGCGGGACTCGATCCCAGGACCCTGGGATCACGACCTGAGCTGAAGGCAGACGCTTAACCGACTGAGCCACCCAGGCGTCCCCGTAGAGGGTGTTTTAAAGTGGTCACATGAAACATCTCCTGGGTCAGAATGGTCCCATGCAACAGGCCTCCATCAAATGTGCCTTTAAGGTAAAGACGTGTGGAGGCAGAAATGTGTAGAGGCGGTTAAGGCTGTACAAGTTGTCCCCTTCGGCCAAGTGTGCAGGCCCTGAGCCTGGAGGGTGGGTGGGGTCAGGGGGTTCTGGTTGAACTCCGAGAATGGGTGATTTGAGAGTAGGCTGGGAATAAACTGTGTGGAATGCTGGGCTTGGGAAAGATAGAACCCTTTGTTCCCAAGTGGGGTGCCATTCTTGGGCTCCATCTCATTTAACCCCTCTGTCCTCAGTGTACCTCTGAGGTGACTTCTGTCAGGTCACCCATGGGACATCCATAATGTGGCTGTCCCTGTGTCACGCAGGGGCCACGATCATCTCCTGCACCGGGGTCTAAAGTCCAGCTTGGGGTGTAGGAGTGACGATCTGGTTGGAAGCAGGGCTGAGGAGACTTGTCTTGAAGCTATGGATGCTTCCGGTGGCTGCTGTTGTTTGCTTAGGGAAGGCATCAAGCAGAATCCCTATCGCGCCACAGGCTGAGGGGATGCAAAGCTGAGATGCAGCGCATGGAGAGAACAGAAGAAGCCGAGGCCGATGCGGACAGTGCAGAACTCTGGGCTCCTTTGGAGGATCCCTGCTCATATTCGGAAGCGTAGATTGATTTGAGTGTGTGTTATGATGATGGTGGGCCATCCTGGCAACTTTACCGACGGTCAAGCCTGGGAAGAGAGAGGGAAGCCCCCATCACAAAGTACAAAACCCCCGGGGCCAGCAGGCCAGCAGACACCTGGTTCCTAATCACGAGACCCCCGAAGACAATGGTCCCTGTCCCCACACTTCACCACTCCCCAAACTGCCCCTGCCACGTGGCTGTTGTGGCCACAGTATTTTCCAGGCTTTCTGAGGCCCCACTAATGGTGGCTGGTTAGTTATTGCTGAAGAAACTGTTTGAAGTCCCAGTGTGGAAGAACTGCCCTTGAGCAAACGGAGAGAAATACACTTAATAAATGTTCAGTTATTAAACGTTGTACCGTTAATAAATATTGGCCACTGGAGAAGTATCCTATTTGTTCATATCACTTCCTCTAGTATTTATCTTTCCCGCAGAGAAGGGGTGTTAGGGGACTGGGCATTTCCCCCTTCAGACCTCATCTGTCCGAGCATCCCATGCATGCGGAGACCGGTCCTATCTCGCCCCGGCTCAGCCATGTCCGTGTCTGGGGAACCAGCAGGTTCCCTGGGCCCAGCCATCCTCATAGCTGAGCTTGCAGCAGCCTCTAGGGGTTGCCACGGGTTACTGAGTGCTTGCGACTGGGGTCTTGGATCTGTTTAAAGCAAGAGGTCAATCAGGAGGTCCTCCGGGTTTCCCCAGGGGCGGAGATGATCCCACGGCGGGACCTCAGCACCACCTCCATTCCCTGACCGGGCCTGCACCAGGTTAGCGAGGGTTTAAAGGAAGGAAACAGGCAGAACCGAGGAGTCAGCTTGCCGAGATCCACCGAAGAGTTACTCCGAATACATGCGCACGTGCCCCCCCACCCCCGGACACGCAGATACACAAGCACGTATGCGACCGCGCACGCACACGGGCACGCACACGGGCACGCACACGCATGCGCACACAGCAGCCTGCGCTGAAGGCGGCACACATTCAAGTATCACCGCTCTCATGGAGGCCCCTCAGGCTTCCCCAGGCACCCCCAGGGTCCCGACCTCCTCATTCTCCAGACCCAAGTGGGCGAGGCTCTGGAGAGCCGGAGCTGAGCGGCGTTGAGCTGTGTCCTGAGCGTCAGTTCCGGGCTCCGGTTTTTATGATTTATCTCAGAATCAAATCCGGTCCCGTCACTCGGCGCCTAAGGGCCTTCGGGGCTGTCCCCTCCCACTGCGATGGCAGTGAGGCTCCTCAGTGTGACTTCCAAGGCCCACTTTCCCGACTCACCTGCCCTCTGGGCCTCACCTCTCCTGACACCATCTCCACCTCCGAGCTGGGGCATGTCTTTTCGGTGCTTCAAAGGCTGTGGGGTCTCCACTCCCGAGCCTCTGCAACACAGTCCCCTTGGCTCACAGCTCCGCGTACTGCAGGGGAAGGGGAGAGGGAGAAGCAGGCTCCCCACCGGACAGGCGCCCGCCGTGGGGCTCGGTCCCAGGACCCCGGGATCATGACCTGAGCCGAAGGCAGATGCTTAACCCACTGAGCCACCCGGGCGCCCCCAAAAGGAGTTTAAGATATGGCTCCTACTTCCATAGAATTTCACCTTCTGGTTGGCTAAATAAGGCATGAACACATGAGGCAACTAGAAAAAATTAAGTGTGAAACCAGAGATGGCAAACTGGTAGCCTGTGGGCTGAACCTAGCCCTTAAATGTGTCTTGTTTGGCAATAACAATTGTAGCCAGCAAAGGTTTCCCCCCCTCCAGTTTTTTTATTCCAGTAAAATATGCATACCATATAGTTTACTATCTTAACCATTTTTAAGTGTACACTTCAGTGCTATTAAGTACATTTGTAATGTGCAACCATCACCACCATCTATCTCCAGAACTTTTCTCATCTTACAGAACTATAACTCTGCCCATTAAACACTAACTCCCCATCCTTTCCTCCCTCCCCCAGCCCCTGGCAATCACAATTCTCCTTCCTGCCTCCATAATTTTGATTACTCTAAGGATCTCATATAAATTGAATCATGTAGTATTTGTCTTCTTGTGAAATAAAATAACAAGCGTGGCTCGTTTCACTGAGCATAATGTCTTCCAGGTTCATGCATGTTGTGTTCATCCATCTCCTTCTTTTTTAAGGCTGAAGAATATTCCATTGTATGTATATACCACATTTCACTTATCCATTCATCTGTCAATGGACACTGGGTTCCTTCCACCTTTTGGCTATGAATATGGGTGTACAAATCTCTCTTCGAGACGGTGCTCTCAATTCTTTTGAGTATATACCCAGAAATGGAATTGCTGGATTATATGGCAGTCTTATTTTTAATTTTTTGAGGAAGCCCCATGCTCTTTTCCTCAGTGGCTGCACCATTTTACATTCCCACCAACAGGCACCAGAGTCCTGAATTCTCCACATCTTTGTCAACACCTTTGTTTTTTGGTAGTAGCCATCCGAATAGGTGTGAAGTAGCCAGCACCATTTTTAAAGTTTTTGAATAAGTTGTCAATATTTTAAAAAATCAGATTTCCTGTGTTGTTTTTTTTTTAATGGAGATTTCTAGCTTCTTTTGAAAAATTGGAAAATTCTAGCAGCCCTGGTGACAACTGGCTGGAGCTGAGCAGCGCCTGCCCCTGTGCCCAGCTCACCCCAGCCCTCCCCATGGGCCCCTGCACCCGCAGGATGAGGGCAGGTGCCTCGCTCCCCTAGCCTTGCCACTTAACCCACAGCACTGCCAGGAAGGGAGAAGAATGTGTCTTGTACCCATCCTCAGTGCGAGGTGAGGAAACTAAAGGCAGACAGGATGGCCGGGAGCGAGCTACTTCTTGTGACAGTGTGTGTCACGGGGGTGCGATGTGCAAGCAGTGCAAGCACCGTGTTTCTTATACTTGGCCCCTTCACTCCTGTCTGTTCTCTTCCCGGCCCCTCTAGGCATTAGGGTTTGTGATCCTAGTGTTAAACTGGGGTGACTCTCAGCCACCAGGTTTTCTGAGACAAAGATTGCACTGTGGGCTGGGCTCACCAAAGGCAGTTTGTGAAAGGAGGTAGAATTTCATCGCTGCCTTGAAGGATGGTGTATCCTTTTGCTGCCGTAACAAATACCCCAGACTGGGTGACTTCAACAACAGAAACATCATCTCGCACTGTTCTGGAGGCTGGAAGTCAGAGATCGAGGTGTCTGCAGGGCTGGTTTCTTCTGAAGCCTCTCTCCTTGGCTTATAGATGGCTGTCTTCTACCTATGTCTTCATATCACCTTCCCTTTGTATGTGGCTGTGTCCTAATCTCCTCTCATTGTAAGGACACCAGTCTGGCACTAGGGGCCACCCCTATGACCTCATTTTATCTTCATCGCCTCTTTAGAGATCCAACCTCCCAATACAACCCAAATACTCCAAATACAACACTCCGAGAGGCCAAGGGTTAGAACTCCAACCCATGAGTTTGGGGGACACAATTCAGCCCGTAGCAGATGGGTAGGACTAGCAGGGAGCAGAGAGGGGGCTCAGTGGGCATGCATTTTATCATCTGCTCAGCACCTGTATTAGTTTCTTTCTGCTGCTTTAACAAATTGCCACAAACTTACTAGCTTAACTGACATGCATTCATTTTCTTACAGTTCTGGAAATCATAAAA
The DNA here is from genome assembly GCF_029215605.1 of Mirounga angustirostris. Lineage (NCBI taxonomy): Eukaryota > Metazoa > Chordata > Mammalia > Carnivora > Phocidae > Mirounga > Mirounga angustirostris. The sequence continues at coordinate 25,968,587 of NW_026991713.1, forward strand.
CCACATGTTGGCAGGGCTACAATCCTTCTGCAGACAATTGGGGAGAATCTGTTCCCTGGCTTTTTCCAGGTCATGGTGGCTGCCAGCATTCCTTGGCTCATGGCCCTATTACTCTGACCTCTGCCTATATCAGCACATCTCCTCTTTCTCTGACTCCCCTTCCTCCTTCTTATAAACACCTCCTGGGGGCGCCTGGGTGGCTCAGGCTGTTGGGCATCTGCCTTTGGCTTGGGTCATGATCCTGGGGTCCTGCTCAGTGGGGAGCCTGCTTCTCCCTCTCCCCCTGCTCATGCTCTTTCTCTCTCAAATAAATAAAATCTTAAAAAAAAAAAAAAAAGACCTTCTGATTATATTGGGCCCATCTGGATAATCCAGGATAATCTCCCCATTTCAAGATCATTAACTTAATCACGTTCACAAAGTCCCTTTGCCATGTAGGGTAACACATTCTTTGTTCCAGGGATTAGGGCTTGGACATCTTTGGGAGATGGTTGTTCTGTCTACCACAGCACCCCTCCCTTCTTCCCTACTCCAACCTTGAACGTCTAGTGGGGAGCTACCCCTCAAGGTGCTGGAGTGGCCACGTGATCCATGCTGGCCCAGTCTGAGTCCCTTGACGGTTTCCCTTGAGTGGCCACGCTCTGGGGTTGCTGGAGATCAAGCCTCCTGTAAGGGCGAGGCATTAGTCTGTGCTGGTGGAGATGGAGACTGAGATGTGGAGAGAGTCCTGGGAGCCTATAGTCACTGGTTCCAGTTGTTCCCGAGGCTGACAGGTTATGAATCGGTATATCCTCTGTTCAGTTGGTTTTGGTTGGGTTTCTGTCCCTGGAAATCAAAACCGTCTCTACTTGTACACAAGTTATTTTGAATGAGGGCCAGACAGTGGGGGATGGGGACAGCAGGGGCAGAAGTGCATCTCTGGAAGCGAATGAAGTGTAAACTTCAAGGCCACTCACTCAGGGGAGACCCTCCACAGCCCTGGCTGGAACTCAAGTTCATATGTTTCTGCACCGTTTTTAGGAGATACGTTAGCTGCAATTGGGAGGACCATGTCAGTCTCCATTTCCACTTTCCCTCTAGTAAATCCTCCCTCTCCTTAGCTTTGCTGTGACCATGGCATTTTTGAAAACCAACGCAGGGGAGGTTGAGATGAGGATACATTTACTGTGTGTTATATATTGCAATATATTTATATGGCCTCCAGTTGTTTTAAGTTTGCTTGCTGGCCGGGTGTAGGAATGGTTTTTAGGAATATTCCCACAGCCCTGACTCCCCCAGCCTGGTGACAAGGAGCAGGGCTAGGGGTGGCCTCATGATACCAACATGTCCGATGGTGATTGCCACTGGAAATACGTGGGGCAGGGAGGAGAAACGAGTTGGAAACATACATAGCCAAATGTTGGTCCCTTGAAAAAGAATCGTAAAATGGGGGATTGAATTCTTGACTTCTGGTCAAAATTTAAATTCTCCCCTATCAGGAATATACCAGATAAAGCTATATAAACACACTATACATGCTTTTCTTTTTTGATGGAAACCGTGGAAAAATGGAATTTATTCCTGTGGATCTAATCCTACAAGATTAAAACAACAGTGAGCGTGTGTGCATGTGCAGGTGCATGACTCATGCATCCTATCGTACTGGACTATGTCTTAGCAAGACGTTACCAGGACCAGGTCATGAAGCTAAAGCACACTCTTCTAAATGATCAACCATGCTAGGAAAAAGCCTGAAGTCTTTTTCTACGCTTCCTATGGATAATGGTATCTCAAACTTACTGTCATTGTCATAGGAAGAGTCTCAGCCAAAAAGGAGGGGAAAGTATTTTAGAAGCATGTCAGACAACCAGCACAAACTAATACGTAATTTTTCTGTATTTGGTGTTTTTGTGGTCTTTTCCAGCTTTCAAAACTTTATGGTTTTTGTTGTATTCTCCATCTATGTATTTTCATATTAAATTTTGTACTGGTAATTTTGTATTCACCTTCTTTAAAAGAGCGAACACGACCCAGGCCCCAGCCAACCTGGGTGAACCCCCATGCACAGGCTACAGTGAGGAGATGGGAATGGCCAGCCTGCCAAGGGCAGAGGCCAAGAAATGAGGAGTCGCAGCAGGGAGAGAGGGAGGGAGTGGGGGACACCGATGATGGAGGCCGTGGAATGCCAGGTGTGGTGAGAGCAGGCCCATTGAGGTGACAGTGGGTACGTGGTGGGTGCCTTGCATGGTGTGTCAAGGAGAGTGACGTGAGGGAGGGGATCCTTTTCTCTGGGAACAGATGCTCTCCAGCTGCTTCAAACTTCTGCACCTGTAACGAGTGGAGAGATGATTAAAGACCAAAGCAGGTGGTACATTCTGGAATCCTGAAAAAGAGTCAAAAAAAAATGTCACTCTCTGAAACAGAGATTTATAAAAGCCAACATCAAACAGATGAGGGTTATCACAGTTTGGGTACTTCCCCCAAATCTCAAGATTCTTCAAGATATAGGGTAGTCTCTCAATTTGTCAAGAGTTGAGAGTGAATCCTAAAACCCCATCCGGGAAGCACCAATTTCAATGTAACTGATAAAAGATGCAGCTTCCAAGAAAACAGCTAAACACAGAATAACATACAATCAAGTATTTAAAAAGTAAACTAGAAGGTGGCGGTCTTAAATACACACGCACATGAACGCAGTAGACCACAAATACTCTGTAAGGCAGAAAACAATGGCTTTATCCGAAGGCAAATGGCATCTAGGGGAAAATATTTGTGTCTTATATCACGGCCAACATTAATTTTTCTAATATGTCAGAGCTCCTATTGATTGAATTTTTTTCTAAGACCAGCCTTCTAATAAAAAAATGGGCAGTTCATGAGAAAGAAAATACAGATGCCTCTCAGATAGATGGAGAAATAGTGACCCTTACTCACAAGAAGAAAATGCAAAATAAGATTACACTGCGATATCTCTTTTCAACTATCCAGTTGGCAAAGATAAAAGAAAGTTCGGTGAAGGTGTGGGGAAATAAGTTCCCTCGTAAATTGTTGGCAGGAATGTAGATAGAGTTTCTGTAGAGAGCAGTTTGTTAATACCTATCCAAATTATAGGTGCACATACCCTTTGACTCAGCAATTTGATTCCTAAGGATCTATCCTGTAGATGTGACCACATATGCACAATGCATCTTATATACAAGATTATTTGCAATACTCTGCAGCAAGAAAAGCTGAGAGGCAGCCTACGTATCCATCTGTGGGGGACCAAATGCATAAATTCCTGTACATCAGAATATTCCATACATTGGAATATTGCTCAGTGGTAGAAAAAAAGGAGAAGTTTAATTTGAACTGATACGAAATGATCTTCAAGATATACAAACCGAAAAAAGCAAGATGTAGAAGAAATAGAAAGTACTCTACTATTACTGTTTTGTAAAGGACAGTTGGGAGGAATATAGCTCTGTATGTGTGTTTGTTTGAATAAACATAAAATGTCCTTAAAGATACACCAGAAACTCCTACATCAGCTCCTCCAGAGAGAAGCTCTGGGTGCCTGGGGGATGCGGATATAAGAGCCTCATGCCTTCCTGGAACAGAATGGAAGCACAGGAATCATGATGACTCCACAAATGTGGGTTGAGGGCTGGCTGCATGGCCCGGGCACCCACTGTAGCAGGTGTGGGGGGGGGGGCAGCAGATGTCCTGCCCTTATGGAGCTTATGCCCCAGTAAATGAGACAGGCAGTAAACAAATAAAATATATATGGGTGGACAGACAGATGGACAGAAAAAGAGAGAGAGGGAGGGAGGGAGATATGGAGAAAGAGGAAGGAAGGAATGGAGGGAAGGAGGGAGGGAGGAAGGAAGAAGGAGGGAGGGAGGAAAGGAAGGAAAACTCAGGGACTTTGAAGAATATTAAAAAAATTGGCATGTGGGGAGAGTAAGCAGGGGTGGCCGATCTATTATTTTAGACAGGGTGGGGTGAGAGAAGGTCTCATGTCGTCCAGATATCTGGGGTAGGGGTGTCTAGGGGACAAGTGCAAAGGCCTGACATGGGGAGTTTTGAGGAATAGTAAGGAAGACAGTGTGTGAGCAAAGCGGGCGGGGGGGGGGGGGACTGTGACAGGTGGCTGAAATGTGTCCTCCCATGAGCCATTCTCCAGGGACACCTGCTGGGGGTGGTGCCAGCGCTTCAGGGATCCCCAGGGAAGACGATTCCCCTTCTGGAACTTGAGACATTCGACGACCAGGACAGCTCTCAGACTGTGGAAGATAAGTGGGTTGGTGGTACAGTCCACATTCTGGGGTGAAGTCTGTCTTTTCAGTCAATGCTTGGAATGATTTTTTTGAACAGACCCAGGCAGCCCTTCAACAGCTCCAGCAGCACATGCCAAACCTAGCATTTGCCCTCACAGCCCGCAAGCAGCCCTCCATCCTCCTCGGACGCCTGTGTGCCTTCGAAGGGAACAGATGCAAACACGTGGTGTGATGCCAGCTGTTCCCGAGCCTGTGCGCCCCACACATGCAACAGACTTCTGCGCTTCCCTCCCAGAAGATGACCGGGCCCCCGCGGGACCACGGCGTCCCCAGTGGGAGCGTTTTCTCTGTAGGACACGTGCTATGTAAACTCTCTGGTCACGCCGGGTCCTTGCTCTTTAAGACGACAAATCCCCAGAGGAAAAGGCTTACGTCTTGCCTAATTGGACAGTTGCCTGTATCCAGAGAGAAGTGTTTGCAGAGCACGTGGAGAGCCAGCCCAGGGACCCACATGTTTGCTCAGCATCCACATGGCAAACAGCAAGAGCCTTCCTTGAATGCAGGGGTCAGAAAGGGATTTTCCTCAAATCTGAGCAAGCCTCTGGGGTGATGGCTCATTCAAAAGGCCGTAGGATAGGAAGAGTGTTCTGGAATATTGGTGCCAGGCCTTCCTCCCATCTGAGATGAACACAAAGAATCCTTTCTCGTTTTGCTTTCTTGCAGGAGTCCACCCTGGATTACTGAGGGGGTCCCGGGCCTATTTCAAGGTCCAAGTGTCTGGAATCAGAGCCCAAAGGCCAGCTGTGGGGAGCAGGGGGTGGTAAAAGGGGAGAGGCCCCCTGGCTGTGCAGAAAACGAAGACCCAGGGCTTTTATGCACATGATTAGTGATGAGGAGCTAGTTGCCTGGCAACAGCAGCCCCTTCCCCCTCTATCCGTACCCCTCAGGCTGTGTGTAATGTTTGGTGACATTTTTCTTTTCATAGCAGAGACAGGGAGTCGCCCCCTTAATTAGCTGAAGATGCCCCCCCAACTGGCTTATTGATCAGACTCCTGTTTAGAAATCATCCCCCACAAAGCACTTAATTATTAATTGCACATTAATAATTGCTGTGCCGGAGTAACTCTACAGATAGCTGTTCCTGTAAGTGAAGAGCTTAGACTAAGACCTGACACACAGAGGTGCTGTAAAAAAATTAGCTGCTCAAATAATTAACATTGTCTCTTTCTTCTAGGAGGTTCAAGTAGTAAGACCTACACTGGGCAGATTTTTCTGTTTTCAATGAGCTTTGCTATTTTCTCTCAGACTCTCAGAATGCTACAGTCAGAAGGGTCCCTAGAGAACCCCACCCTCCCACCCAGCTGCCTTCTTTGACAGGTGGGGAAACTGAGGCCCAACAAGGTGACATGACTGTGCCAAAGTCACACTATTCCTGATGCCACAGAGACTGAATCCAGACCTCCCGGTCCTCGGTCTCTTTCCACCACTCCTCCGGCCTTCCCAGTTCAGGGCTACAGAGACTCTTGCCAGGAGTCTGTCAGGAATGCCTTCCTTCCCTGGCTTGCACTCGGGGACCCTGCATCTGCAGCAAGTCCCTGGACCCCGCAGTGGGGTCAGCTAGAGAGGGCTTAGGGGGGCACCGCAAGTAAATGATGCGAGTGCCAGAGCAGGGTCATCGTGTCCATTTACAAGATGGGAAGCTCAAGGCCGAGAAAGGTGAATTTCTAGTCCCAGAGCAGGACTTGAAAGCCACATCCCTCTTCCCACACAGTCACCACCTGGTTCTCCTGTGCAACAGACGCAAGACCGTGGGGCCTCGTCCCTTCCTCTGACACTCAAGGAAACCGGGCCTCAGAAGGGGTCGAGGGGCCTGCCCAGGGCTCTACCTCCTGGTACAGCTGTGACCCCACTCCCGGCGGAGCGGGGGAGGTCCGGGAGAAATCACCCACCCGCTTCGCTTTCCCACATGGAGGTTTATCCTAACCAATCTGCTGAGACACACTTTTTAACACACAATAAGATGGATGTGCTAAATTAATTTCAAACACACGGGACAGAAACAACATCTGGGCCTTTGGGTCGATTATCTACACAGAACAGGCTGATGGGGGCTAGGGGCTGGGAAAGACAGGGTGTGGGGATAACAGGCCTTCTCTGTTCATGTCCTAGGAGGAAAAAAGTAACAAAGGAGACTCTCAGTTGCCCAAGTGTGTGAGTGAGCACTAGGGGGCGGAGCGAGTCCAGGAATGGGAGAGCCAACGCGCTTTTTCCTTTGGTCTTAAGGGTGGTTTTAAAAGGCAGGCTTGTAGCGTGAAGGGTCATTGCCTTTTAGTACAGCCTTAGTCAATAGGTTTCTAATTGGGCTATTAATCTGGAAATAAGTGTAAAATAGGAAACCCAGAGGGTGGGTTGAGCGTGAACGCAATGTGAATAATGAACATCCCATGAATGATTTTTTAAAGGGTCAATAGTCCCGTAATCTTTGTTCTTCTTTAATGTGAATTGACTCCTGACCACGACTTGGCAATTTGTCATAAAGCGGTAGGTCTAAGTATTAAGAAACACGAAATAATAATACGAGTTTTCTAATACATGGTCTCTGCAAGTGGAAAACATAAAAAGTCATTGCTTTTTGGCAAATTAATGTGATTGTGCGTACGTACCAATCCATAGCCACTCCTCCTTGCACCTGCTCCCACCCTGTCTCACTGCATGCTTGGAACAGTCACGCCAGAGATGAAAGGACTGCAGCGACACACCGGGTCCCCCGCGTGGGAGTTCACCCCGGTGATACATGACTCAACCCCCTGCAAGGCAGTGACGTTTGGACCTATGTGAGTTTAGCAGCGGCCTAAGGATAGTTTCTTATTTAGAACAACAGTAACTCCCATGGGACTATAGTGAATAATACCGTATTGCATATTCGAACGTTGGCAATAGAGCAAATCTTTAAAGTCCTCACCAGGACGATTAAATCGTAACTATGGTGACAGATGTTACTGTGGTGAGAGTTTGGCGGTATATACAAATAGCTAATCATTAAGTTGTACACCTGAAACTGATGCTGTGTTATATACCAATTAGCCTCAATAAAAACAACAAAAACAAAGGCCAAAATGAAAGGGCTGCCATCAATGAGAACTCATTAGGTGCCCGGCCCTGGGCCTTGCTTAACGTGGTCTCACTGAAGCAAAATAAACCTATAGGCTATATACTGTTATTCTTCTTCTGATTTTCCAGATGAGGAAACTGAAACTAAGTTAACTAAGTTGTCCAAGATTGCCCGGCTACGCAGTAGTTCGTCTAGGACTCAGATCTGACAGCAAAGTCCGGGTTCTCAGTTCTGGTGCTTCTGGAAGCCTGACCAACCCTATCCTGATGGAAAAAGCTTGGGTCCTATACTCTGACACTAAATCCTTTTTTTTTAAATTTAAAATTATTTATGTATTTATTTTAGAGACGGGGTGGGGGGAGCACGTGCAAGGGGAGGGGAGGAGCAGAGGTAGAGGGGCAAGCTGACTCCACACTCCGAGGGTTGGGGGATGGGGGCTTGATCCCAGGACCCTGAGATCATGACCTGAGCAGAAACCAAGGGTCAGACAGTTAACCAACCAAGCCACCCAGGCGCCGCCCCCCCTTAAGGTTATTTATTTATTTATTTTAGAGACAGACAGAGAGAGAGAGAGAGAGAGAGAGCGCGCAATGACACTACATTCTAATCTGAGCATGGTGCTGATTTGGTGGGTGGTTTTAGGAAAGTGACTCCACCTCTATATCAAATCTTAAGCTCTTACAGTGAGTTACTAAATAATGCAAGTCGTCAAAATAAATGTAATATAAAGACACGTAGGACATCAAGAGCCCAGATGAATGTGCAGAGTCAGGGCTACAGCAGCTCTGGGATCGGCGATCTGCAGGAACCTGGCCCCAGGGTCTATAGGATGAAAATGTAACAGGATGGTGTGAGGCATGTGGGATCATCCTCTCAAGCTCGTGGGTTAGGAATAGGGATGGATCCTTCTGCTCACAAGCCCTAGAGTTTGGGGGCCGTAGACATGCAGGAAGATGGCCACACGTTGGGCAGAGAGGTGTGCTGCACGAGGCTGTCGGCTGGGGGCCAGCAAGAGGAAGCCACGTTTCTCAAGGGACCCCCGGAAGTGTCTGGCACGAGGGCCAAGGGCAGGCAGGCCCTGGGGCCACTTGGTGAGCCACGGGGACCCACAGTTCTGCCACAGATCACAAAAGGGCATATTCAGCTTTGCCCCTTTTCTTCCTCTTTCCCAGAAGCCAGAGGGGTAAGCAGGAAGGAGAAGAGTGGGAGAGAGAAGGCCATGTCCTCACTCCCTTCCCCACTCCCAACTCTCCTAAAGCCTGCAGCCTCCCGTACATTCCAGGCAAAGAGGAAAGCTTTGAATCAACTAGAAGACTGAAATTTTCAATGGGACAGAGATGAATCTTAATAACTGGGGAGAAACCATTTTGATAACTACAATGATGAAAAGTTATAGAATCAGACTGGGAGATATATATCTATATATATATAGCTAATGGAGCCTGCTACCCAGTGGGAAAGGGAGGTTTCACAGAGCATAATTGATAGATTTTGGGGGGGAATCTATTTCATGTTTATCCCCCCCAGAGAATTGACAATCTTCAGTAAACCTGTTACTCAGAGGAAAATCAATAAATATTATGTATCCGGCCGCAGGTGAAAGACTGCAGCCTGCCGTTTCACACCGCGCTGCTGGGGGCTGTGCGTGCATGGGGTCCCGCGGCCACCTGGGACTCCGATCTCGCAGGAGCGCCCCGGGTACCTCAGATAACGGTGGGAAAAGCCAAGCGTTTCTCTTCTTATCAGGATTGTAACTATGGCTCTTTTTTCTGTTCTCACAACAAATGCTAGGTTAGGATACTCATCTTTTTAAGTGCCCTCCCTCTGCTCAGAGGCTTCTGCCCTCTGAGAAGTCTGGATCGATCCCCCCGTGACTCCCTCCTGAACTTTCAGAGCTCATCTTGAGACCTGGGCTTCAGAAAGGCTATGTAGAATGAACTTAATTTGCAGACATAATGGCGATAATCTCACCCAACCCCGAGTTCCTTCCACCCATTGCCTATGTAGAGTTGGGCAGTGCAAGAACCCACAGACAGACACATCAATGAAGCAAAGACAAGAACCCAGAAGCAGACCCAAGGACTGTATCACTGTGATAAAAGGTGATACCACCAATCCACGGGAAAAGGAAAGAATATTCCATTAATAGTGTGTGGATAGTTGGTTAGCTACATGTGGAAAAACAACCATTTAAATTCTTCCTTCACATTCATCAATTTCCAATGGATTAAAGACTTAGAGATAATAATTGCAAGAACAGAAATGTAGAAGAAAACCTAAGCGAATATTTATCAGACCTTGGAACCGGGGAATAACTTTAACAGCATGACAACAATAAAGAAATCACATAGGAAAAGAACAATAGCTTTGAATATATAACAAGTTTAAATGTATACCAAAAAGACAATAGAAGTACAATCAAAAGGTATGGTAGTAACAAAAGCCAGTGATCCCCACTGCACCAGCTGGCTGCGAGCCAACAGCCAATGTGTGAGTGAGACCATCCTAGATCATCTGTTCCCTAACCATACCACCGGCAGACAACAGACGCGTGAACGAGCCCAGCAGAGATCAGCCATGCCTGGTCCAGGCCATCAGATACGTACGGCTGACACAGATTCATAAGCAATAATAAAGGTTTTTCTTGGTTTAGAACACTGTTTTAAGGCAATTTGTTATGCAGAATTAGATAAATGATACAAAAGAGAAAAGAAAAATGATAAATTGGAACAAATATGTGTAACAAATATGAAAGATAAAGATTAAAATCTTTAATATGTAATGAGGCCTTATAAATCAACAAGAGAAACAAGATCTGCCTTAGAGCAATAGATAGGGGACATGAGCAGGTAAGTCATTAAGAAAGAGAAATGGCTAATAAATGAAAAATATTAAACCTCACAGAAGTAAAAGAAGTGTAATCCAAACGTTAAACCACACATACTTTTTTTTTACTTATGAAACTAGCAACAATATAAAAATACTCAATAAAGATGAGTGTGGTAGTGTGATGGGCACTCTCAGATCTGGGGATGGAAGTCAAATTAAACCATTTCCAGAAAGCGATTTAGCAAGATTTAGAAAAAGCCTTTGGGGCAGATACAGTTGGTGTGGAATATTGTGGTATTGTTCCCAATTCTTCATCACGTTCTTTGCATGATTTTGTAGTTCCTTTCCCTAGAAACAAAGTATGTTTTCTGGCATATTGATGTCGTACTTGGCTTTGTGGCTGTTTTTGGCCAAAGGAATGTTAATAGATGCGTGCTGCAAGCAGAGGTTGAAGCATCCTCTGGTTTCTAGTTTGTTCTCTTGCATTTCTCCTTTTACCACAACAGCTTCTCCTTTGTATTCCTGCCCCCTCCGCCTGGGCCCCGGAGTGAACACATGGATTTGGGAAGACGAAGGGGTAGTGGCAGAATAGTGTTTAGCACCTGCCTAATATCCACAGAAAAGCAGACAGAACAATTAAATAGCAAAACCAAAATCCACAGGCATTTCCAACAAAGCCAGGTGAGAAGGGGTTCCCATGAAGTCTAAAATACAGGTGAGTGGGGCTAAGTCATTAGTGGTCACAGCATCTGTGCTGGAAGAAGCAGAGGAAAGCAGCGGGGCATCTAACAAACCTGCCAACAAAACCCCCCTAGAACATCCAAGAGGCATTCCCTGGGAAGCTCAGCAGGCTCATTTTAGAACAACAGCTGAACCTGTTTTGCCTGCTCCGATTAGCAGGTGCGTGCAGGGGGCCTGGGGTAAGGTCGAAAAGTCTGGAGCAGTCTAGCCCTTAGGAGCTCTCAGAATTCACCAGCTAGGTGAGCTGGCCTTTAGGGACAGGGCCTGTCCCCGAGGAACCTGCTGGGAGCAGAAAAGCCACGGTAGAGATGAAGGAAAAGAAGGTCCAGATAAAAGTGGGTAAGGGGAATATAGCCAGGGAATCTCACAAATCTTGCACTACGTGAAAAACAACAGAATAGGTAACTTTATGAAGTTAGAAAACTTATCCTGTACAAAGGTTCCTTCTGAAAGTTCATACTTAATTCATACAAAAAGGATCAATAGAAATGTATTGAGACTAAATCTCATACAAAGTTTTTGGAAGAAAAATGAGAATAAGGAGAATAATATCCCCACAGATAATGAAAGCAGGCATAAAGACTTGCTTTAAAAAATGAGACAGAAAAAGGAAAAATGAAATTAATGAACTATTTCAAAATGAGCTAAAAGACTAATATCTTCAGGAAAGGAATGTCATTAAGAAAACAATATAAAACATGAAAGAAAAAATTAATGAGAAATAGAGAAACTCAGAAGTGAAGGGAGAGAGATCAGCAAAAATACAGAAATAAAATAAATGGGGAATAAACTATGAGGAATCCAGTGAATAAATAGATATTGCTTTAGGAGAAATAGAAAGTGAAAAGAAGGGAATTTTTTTTAAAAATTTATTTATTTATTTGAGAGAGACAGAGCATGAGCAAGGAGGAGAGGGAGAGGGAGAAGCAGATTCCCCACTGAGCAGGGAGACCAATATGGGGCTCGATCCTAGGACCCTGGGATCATGACCTGAGCCAGAGATAGACACTTAACTGACTGAACCACCCAGGGACCCCAAGAAGGGAAATTTTAAAAATAAAAGATAAATTAGAAAGAGATAAAGATTTGAAAAACAATACAACTATTGAATGAATACAGGAAAAGAAGATCCAACACATGGTGAGCAGAAGTTCCTGAATAAGCAAACAGAAGCAAAAGAATTGAACAAATACTACATGGTATAATTTGAGAAGGTTTTTCTGAAATAAAGTAGATTTGAAAGCACATATTAAAAGAGCACACTATCCATATGAAAATATTGAACTGAAATGTCAACACTAAGACATATTCTAGTGAAATTCCTGAACTTTAAAGAAAAAGAAAAAAGTTCTTTAGACATCTAGGCCAAAAGAATATGTGGCTTATAAAGGAAGGAAGGAAGATTATCATTAGACTTAAAAAAATTTTTTTATTTAAATTCAATTTAGTTGACATATAGTGTATTATTAGTTTTAGGGGTAGAATTTAGTGATTCATCAGTTGCATATAACACCCAGTGCTCATCACATCAAGTGCCCTCCTTAATGCCCATCACCCATTACCCCATCTCCCCACCCACCTCCCCTCCAGCAGCCCTGTTTGTTTCCTATAGTTATGAGTCTGTCATGGTTTGCCTCCCTCTCAGTTTTTATCTTAATTTTTCTTTTTCTTCCCCTATGTTCATCTGTTTTATTTCTTAAATTCCACAGATGAGTGAAATCATATGATATTTGTCTTTCTCTGACTGACTTACTTCGCTCAGTGTAATACCCTCTAGTTCCATCCATGTCATTACAAATGGCAAGATTTCTTTCTTTTTGATGGCCATTGTATGTATATCACATCTTCTTTATCCATTCATCTGTTGATGGACATCTGGGCTCTTTCCATAGTTTGGCTATTGTGGACATTGATGCTATAAATATTGGGGTGCACGTGCCCCTTCAGATCATTACATTTGTATCTTTGGGGTAAATACCTAGTAGTGCAATTATTGGGTTGTAGGCATTAGACTTTTTGATGTGACACTCTGTCAGAAAAAAAAGCATTTGGATACTCAAGAAAATGTGACATTCAAGTATAAAGGACATAGGCAAGCTGTTATGAACATGCAGGCACTTAGAGAATATTATTCCTATGAGTACTTCCTGAGGAATTTATTAGAGAACAAGTTTTAAGCAACCAGACTGACTAGAGAGTTGTTTTTGTTTGTTTGTTTGTTTTTAAGTAGGCTCTACACCCAACATGGGCCTTGAACTCATGACCCTGAGATCAAGAGTCACATGCTCTATTGACCAAGCCAGCCACGCATCACTAGAGAGAGTTTGATAGAAGGAATTGAACTGGCAAAGTTCTATTTCTTAACCTGGTTGGTAGTTACAGGGGTGTTTGTCTTATAATAATTCACTAAGATATATATATATATTTGTTTTGCATTATTTTCTTTATATTTTATTTCATAACAAAAGGTAAAAGCAAAAACAAACAAAATGACCATGCAAAGAGCAGACCTGAACCCAACCATAGGTAAGTCTAGTGAAACCCAGCCTAGTTCAGTCAGTTTTCAGTTGTTCCAAGATGTGAGCAAGAAAAAAAAAATGCTTATTGTTTTTTAACTCTAAGTTTGGGGTGATTTGTTATCCAGCACTATTGTGAGTTTTGCTATCTAATAAAATTGAATCTTCAGCAGCTATATCAAACCTCTTATTTCATTATTGAACTTTGGAAAGGACCAGATCCTTGTTTTCTTAGATTCCCTAACAGTTAATGAAGGTTATGTGACAAATATTGGAAATAACCCAGTAAAGGAATTCTGCTAGGTTTGTAGGAAAATTTTCTTTCCTAATTAAGGATAGTGGTATATGAGGAGTCGCTCTCACTGTCTTGTCTTCATACACCTCTGCTTTCCTGAATTTTGCTTATGTGACCATGGGAGACTTGGAGCCATCTTGCTACCATAAGCAACAAGCACACCGACGAAATGTCAACATTCTGAGGATGTTGGAGCAAAAAGACATGAGATTTTGATTTCTTGATGATTTCATTGAGTTTCTCTACCTTCTTTCAGACTTCTTGGTTATGGAAGTAATAAATATCCCGGTTGTTAGTTAGCTTTTCTGTTACTTGCAGCTGGCTTTCTATTTCTTCCTGACTTAGACAGCTTTAACAATGTTTCTTGTCTTTAAACTAGTATTCCTGGATCCATTAACTTAGATTAAGAAAGGATTTCAAGATGTAGTAAAAAAATATTTATCAAATCATTATCTATAGAGAGGCAAAATAGAAAACAATCTAAAAGTTGCAATATAAAAGAATGATTAAATAAATAAAATATCAATAAGATGATACATTATGCATCTGTTAATATTCATGTTTTTGGAGAATGTTTAAGAATATGGAAAATGGTCATGCATAATAAAAAATTAATATTTAAAACTGTATGGGTGAGGGGCACCTGGCTGGCTCAGGCAGTAGAGTATGTGACTCTTGATCTTGGGTTTGTGAGTTTAAGCCCCACATTGGGCATAACGTTTACTTAGAAAAAATAATAAAACTGTATGGGGTGATGTTAGAGAAAATGTCAGAGTAAAGATGTCCAAAATCTTTTCTTCCATAAAAGCAGTGATAAAATTGGCAAAATTGTCAAAATCAACCAGAGAATGTTAATTCAAGAAAAACTATTGGATTGCAGTAAAAATAGTGAGCTTTGTGGCATTCTAATTTGCCTTATTCTCATCCTCCTCTGCCCAGTTCTGCAGAAATGAACACCCTGTAATCCTTTCGAAAACCAGTAGACTGGCAACCACCAGAGGGAGCAGAACAGGATTGGAGCTACTTCCTAGACCTGTTCCCAGAGAAATGTCATTATTTGACCTGTCTGGTGGTTCCCTGGAAGATTCTACTCACAAGGCTGTGTCATTATTTGACTTGACCCAGAGGTCACCCAGTGTGAACAGCCTTTTCCCCAGGGGCATTTGTCAAGAACAATCAGAGATAATTGCTTAACATCCATGGGTGCCTTAGTTGGTGGATAACATTGGGCAAACAATAGGCTAACCAAAAAACTTAAAGGAAAATCTAGAGAACGAGATCATCATAAGGGACTTTGAAAAGCTCCAAATATTTCTGGGAGTCTAGAAGGCTGTGTTCATGCATGTGGCTGTGCATATGACCAGGGCTGTGTGCATGCTCAGGAAGACACAGAAAGGCCTGAACTCTCACCTCTGGCTAACCTTAAGGCTCTGTGCAAGCAGGAAGTAAAAGCTCAGGCAGAACTGTAAATTGCCTTTCCACTGAGTGTTGACAGCATTCCCCCCAATATATACACAGAGCCCCTCAACAGAAACTGGGCAATGTATTGGTTTCAGGCATTTTTTGGGGGGTAAAGATTATTTATTTATTTGAGAGAGAGAGCATGAGTAGTGGGGAGGAGCAGAGGGAGAGGAAGATGCAGACTCCCCAGTGAGCAGGGAGCCCGATGCGGGGCTCAATCCCAGGGTCCTGGGATCGTGACCTGAGCCAAAGGCAGATGCTTAATCCACTGAGCCACCCAGGTGCCCCTTGGTTTCAGGCTTTTAAAGAAATTGACCATTAAGCTAAGTAGACATTGCAGTGGTCACACACAACAAAGAATACAAACTTTACAGAATTAGGTCATAAAGCCACTAGACAAACAAACAGCAACAATCAGAAGCAATGACACCAACGAAACCTGGGATTTCCACAGTTATCTCATTATATTATTTTAAAATAGGTTTGGTTTTCAGTAAAAAAAATGAGAAACATGCAAAAAACTAACCTAAGAAAATATGGCACTCTTAGATATATACTCAAGAGAAATGAAAACATACGTCCACAGAAAAACTTGTTTATGAGTGTTCATTGCAGTATTATTCATAATAGCCAAAAAAATTAGAACAGCCCAAACTTTCATCAGCTGATGAATGGACAAATGAAATGCAGTCTATCCTTACAATGGAATACTATCCAACCATACAAAGGAACGAAGTACTGATAAATGGTACAGTGTGGATGAACCTGGAAAAGATTAGCCTAAGGGAAAGAAGTGAGATACAAAAGGCCACATATTGTATGATTCCATTTATAGAAAATGTCCAGAATGGGCAAATCCATAAAGACAGAATGTTGATTAGTGGTTTCTGGGGATTGGAGGGGAGGGAAAATGGGGTGTGATTGCTGATAGATATGGGAGTTCTTTAAATTGATGAAAATGTTTTGGAATTAGATAGTGGTGCTAGTTGTACAACTTTGTGAATACACTAAAGACCATGGAATTGTGCATTTTAAAAGGGTGAATTTTATGGTATATGAATTATATCTTGATGATAAAAGTAACCTGTGTGGTATGGTCCCAGTTTTTTTTTAAATACTGTTTTTGATACAAATCTTGTGCAACTTCTGAAAATCTCCTCACCACCTTCTTTCTCTTTGTTGATTGGTGCGTGACACTAAGTGGCCTCTTCACTTCCAGACTCTGTTGAAATGTCACACCATGAGACATAGGATCTGGTTTCCCGTGCTACGAGGCTGTTTGATGTAACCTGGAAGTTGCAGAAAGTTAGTTCCACATGGGTGAAGCCTGATCAATAGGAATTAGGTGACAGAAAGGAGTGAGGCAGTAATTTTCCATATTTCTCCATTCCTTGGGCTACTCCGATGTGCAAACCTTCACAAACCTCCCAGAGTCCCTCACGCCAGGTGGACACATCTGCCGAGTGGCATGCTGGGACTCTATCGTGGCTTGTCATGAAGTGGTGGCCAGCATGGTAAGACCTCACAAGGAAATACTTTAGATCTCCCCTTGCCTCACTCTTGTTCCCTTTTCTCTTCACCCTGCAACCCTTCCAAATAAAGTGTCAGCACTTCAATACTTGTTTCTGCTTTTCAGAGCACTCAGGCTAAGAAAAATGCATAAAAAATACACTAAAAAACTAGAGTTTATCTTTGTGTATGGTGTAAGGAAACGGTCCAGTTTCATTCTTCTGCATGTGGCTGTCCAATTTTCCCAACACCATTTGTTGAAGAGACTGTCTTTTTTCCACTGGACATGAACTATTGGGACTTCATCAAGATAAAAAGCTTTTGCAGAGCAAAGGAAACAGTCAACAAAACTAAAAGACAACCGACAGAATGGGAGAAGATATTTGCAAATGACATATCAGATAAAGGGATAGTATCCAAAATCTATAAAGAACTTTTCAAACTCAACACCCCTTGGGGACAAATAATCCAGTCAAGAAATGGGCAGAAGACATGAACAGACATGAACAGACATTTCTGCAAATAAAACATCCAAATGGGCAACAGACACATGAAAAAGTGCTCTGCATCACTTGGCATCGGGGAAATACAAATCAAAATGACAATGAGATACCACCTCACACCAGTCAGAATGGCTAAAATTAACAAGTCAGGAAACAACAAATGTTGGCATGGATATGGAGAAAGGGGAACCCTCTTACACTGTTGGTGGGAATGCAGGCTGGTGCAGCCACTCTGGAAAACAGTATGGAGGTTCCTCAAGAAGTTAAAAATAGAGCTACCTTATGACCCAGCAATTGCTCTATTAGGTATTTACCCCAAAGATACAAATGTAGTGATCAGAAGGGGCACATGCACCCCAATGTTTATAGCAGCAATGTCCACAATATCCAAACTATGGAAAGAGCTAAGATGTCCATCAACAGATGAATGGATAAAGAAGATGTGGTATATATATACAATGGAATATTACTCAGCCATCAGAAAGGATGAGTACTTACCACTTACACCAAGGTGGATGGAACTGGAGGGTACTATGCTGAGTGAAATAAGTCAATCAGAGAAAGATAATTATCATATGGTTTCACTCATATGTGGAATATAAGAAACAGTGCAGAGGATCATAGGGAAAGGGAGGGAAAACCTCATCAGAGAGGGAGACAAACCACAGACCACGAGAGATTCTTAACTATAGGAAACAAACTGAGGGTTGCTGGGGGGGGGATGGGTAATGGGTGATGGGCATTAAGGAGGGCACGTGATGTGATGAGCACTAGGTGTTAAACACAACCGATGAATTACTGAACTCTGCATCTGAAACTAAGGATGTACTCTATGTTGGCTAATTGAATTTAAAAAGATCGTGAATGAAACTTTTTTTTTTAAGTAGGCTCCATACCCAATGTGGGGCTTGGATTCATGACCCTGAGACCAGGAGTCACATGCTCTACCGATAGAGCCAGCCAACTGCCCCTCGTTTTTTATTTTATTTATTTAAGTAGTTTCTACACTCAATGTGGGGCTCAAACTCACGACCCTGAGATCAAGAGTCACATGCTCCTCCACCTCAGCCAGCCAGGCACCCTTTGAATGAAACTTTCTAATATCAGTAGTGGTAAATGGGAATTGAGTGGCTTTTATTTTCTTCTTTACTTTTTGGTGTGATCCAAAGTTTCAGTGATGAACATGTTTTTCACAATTAGAAAAATAAAATAAAAACAAACCTCACAAAGCAACTGAGTTTGGCATACGTCCTCTAAGAGAATCCTTTTTACTTATCTGAAAATTAGCCATCTGAATAATCTCTTGGTTTACTATCTTTTGGCACTTGCGGGGCGTAGGTAAAATTCATTCATTTATGCATCCAACAAGTATATTTTGAGCGCCTACTATATGTCAGGCACTGTTCTAGGAACATGGGATCTATCAGTGGACCAGACAAACATCCTTATTCTCAGAGAGCTTATATTCTAATGGGGCCAGCCAGACAATACCTGAACAAATAAGAAAATACATGTCAGTTTTGGTAAGTGCTTTAAAGAATGAAGCTGGTTAGAAGGGTGGTGAACAATGGAGGTGGGGGGCGTGGCACTTTGGTTAGGAACTGCTGCTTTAAAGGTGACATTTGAGTAAGGAACAGGATGAAGTAAAGGAGAGAGCCACGTGGACTTTTGGAGGGGCAAGATTCTAGGCAGAAAGAATAGCAAACACAAAGGTCCTGCTGCTGGACAGTGCTTGCATGTTTGAGTGGGAGTGTCAGTGTCTTGACTGAGAAACAGCAAGAAGGTCAGTGTGATGGGCAGAGATGGTAGCAGAGGAGGTCAGAGTGGTAGCAGGAGGTAGGGCTTTGTAGGCCTCGATAAGGACTTTGGATTTGACTGTAAATGAGACAGGAAGCCATTGGAGGCTTTAGAATTTCTTGGATAAAATTTACCATTCTCACCATTTTTAAGTATACACTTCGGTGGGATTAAGTACATTCACATTGTTGTGAAACCATCATTACTATTCATCTCTAGCACATTTTCATCATCCCAAATTGAAACTTTGTACCCATTAAGTAAAAACTTCCCATTATGTTTCCCCCCAGTCCCTGGTAACCACTGTTCTACTTCCTGTCTCTGTGAGTTTGACTAGTCTAGCTACCTCCTATAAGTGGAGTCCTACAATATTTGTCCTGTATATCTGGCTTATTTCACTAGGCATAATGTCCTTAGGGTTCATTCCTGTTGTAGCATGGGTCAGAATTTCACTGGAGGGCTTTGCGGGAAGAGATGGTAGGCAACAAAAGTGGAAACACAAAGATCAATTATAAGACTGTTGTAATCATCTAGATGAGAAAGGATGGTGGACTGGGGTTGTAGTGGCAGAGATGATGAGACATTTCAGAATCAAGCTATTTTGAAGGCAGGGCTACCCAGATTTGCTGATTGATTGGATGTCAGGTATGAGAAAGGGTCCAGGTGAGGATGACCCAAGGAGTTGTGCCTGACAACTGATAGCATGGAGTAGTAATTAACAGAAATGGCCAAGAATGCAGCGGAAGTAGGATTTAGTGGTGGTGGTAGTAGTGTGTGTGTGAGAAAACTTAATTCTGAACATACCAAGTTTGGAATGATTATTAGGCCTCCAAGTAGAGCTACAGAATAGACAATGGATATAGAAATCTAAAGGTCAAGGGAGAAGAGAGAAAAGTTAGGGCTAGAGATACATAATTTGGCGTCATCAGCTCATAAAAGCCCTGGATCTGGAAAAGATCCTTTGGGACCTGAGAACAAATCTAGACAAGAAGAGGCCTGAGGATGGAGGCCTGGGGCCCTCTGTTGCTCAGAGACCAGGTAGACAAAGACGGACATGACCCAACAAATGAGATTGAGAGGGAAGGGACAGTCCATTAAGAGCACAGCCATGAGAGAGAGGGTCAGTGAAGAGAGTATTTCAGGAAAAGGGAGTCAGAGGTAAGGGGAGATTTACAATGGGGAAGTCTTCTGGGACCTTATCAAGAATGGTTATTCATTACTATTCCACATTCCTCGTGAACCCCTTTTGGGAGCTTTCCTTCATCCTCCTACAGCATCCTCGAAGAGAGTCGAAGAGGGTGAGAAAGTGTTCTAAATCTAATGAATGCTATTTCCAAGGGTCCTCCCACCTTGTACCCGCTTTGAGTCGCTCAAGACCTTGCTGCTGAAGTCAGCAGTTGCATTGATTCCTTCGACTAGGTCACTTAGCTTCTCCTCGGGCTTCCCATCACCCTGTGGATCACAGACTGTCCAGTGTGTTTAGAGCTTGTCCTCGTGGCCCCTGCCCTGGGTTTGAGGGTTTATCTCCTTGCCTTGTCAAGTTGGACTTCCTCCAACTCTGTCTTCTTGGCTATTCACATCCATTCAATGTTTTCTCCTCTCTTGCCTCTGACCACATGTCTTCTCATCATTTAAATTGTAGTTTTACCCTCATCTCCATTTCCTGCCACCCACTGTCAACCTGGAAAATGTCTATTAGTCATTCTGTGAAAATGTTTGAATGTCTACTGTACAGAACCCTGTCATAGATGCCACACACTGTACCAATAATTTTGACACAGTCTTTGTCTTCAACTTCCTTCCAAGGTAATTCAGAGAGGAAAAGATGAACATGTAAAATGAGAGGTAATAAAACTAGACAATAAATCATGTTTTCTAAAAATTGCCATCAATTCATATTGATACCAAATGAGAGTCAGGGAAGATGGCAGTTGAGCTGGGACATTGAAAGATGAGAAGGATTTGAATAGTAGGAAGGAACGGGGTGGGCAACCCCAGAGGAGGAAACATAACTAAAGCTTTGATGATAGCAAGGTGCAAGGAAAGGTCGATTCGATCCGCGTTGTGGAGTAGGAAGCAAGAGGTGCAAGGAACTTAATGATGGGTGCTCAAGAGTTTTTGAATAATGTAAAAGCAGCGCTGAGAAGAACAGCTTGGAAGCTTTGGTCAGCACAAAGAGTTAGGAGACAAGGGGACCAGAAAAAGGACTAGTGTGGTGGTCCAGCTCTGGCAGGATAAGAGCCTGGGTTTTGAACTGGTGTAGACCAAGAGCACCTCTTTCCTCAGACCTCCAGCAGCCCATTTCTCACTGGCCGGGATTTGGTCATGAGCTCATCCCTGAATAAATCTCCATGGCCATGGATATGTGGTGGTCTGACTGGCTAAGCTCTGGACCTGGAGGTGGGGCCAGCTCCACCCAAGCAAGGTCTGAGAGAGGGGTGGTCCCAAAGGAAAATCAAGATGGTGTTTCCAGAAGGGAGGGTAGGTGCTGAAAATTTAAAACCAGTCTTCTTCACCTTCTTCCACTCATTCTTCCACCTACCACAGGCGAATCCACACTCCACTGAAACTGTTCTTACCAAGATCACTCCTAGTTTACAAAGACGAAAGACCTTTCCAGACTGCTGAAAGACCTTTTGTAGCTGACTTCTTGGCTGCATTTGACACTGTTCTGCCCTGTAAATATTAGTATTTTCCAAGGTTCCATTTTCAGCTCAGTCTCCTCCTACTCTCCCATTTTCTCCTTCCTTGGCTACCTTGGAAGAATGAGGACACTCTCTTCCGCCATCTTGGATATGCCTCTATTGATGCACATCATCCACTGTATTGTGATTATCTGTGTGTTCATCGTGTATCTTTGTAGCTCCAGCTCCTGGCAGTAGAGGTAGAGTTAATGACTAGAAATGGGGTATACAAGCAATAGGGTGAACAAAAAGACAAAGACAATGTCACAATTTTGAGCCTACAACTCACTACCAGAAATAAGGAAGTCAGTTTTGGAGAAAAGAGAGTGAATCTGACTTTAGAAGTGTTGTGTCAGAGATGGTGGGCCCGCCAAACAGAAACAAACAGAATGGAGACCATTGAAGATACGGTGCCAGGAGCCGTCCACTGCAAGTTTTATGAGCGTAGGGACCTTGTCGGTCTTGTTCTAGCTTCTAGAACATGGCACAGCTTAAGTGCTTAATACACATTTGTTGAGTTACCGAAGTAACCAGTGAAGCCATGTGAGTGACGGAGATTTCTAAGAATGGGCACAGAGCCAGGCCTGGCCCGGGGGAAGCATGAATGGAAGGGATGAAGACAAGATGCACCCAAGACATCCCCTGCCAGCAGACACATGTCCAACAAACAAGGAGGGAGACCGTTCTTTCCTTTTTTCCATCAGGAAAGAGACCTTTCTTAGATGCCTTCTATCCGATTTCCCATCATTCCATTGCCTGGAATCAGGTCACACGTCCGCGCTCGGCTGCAAGAGAGGCTGAGGAAGTAAATGCATTCATGGCATTTTCAGACCCTATAAAGACTCCATAGTTTGATTTGGATGACCAGGAGGAAAAGGGGAGGTGCAGAGATGCCTAAAGGATTTGATCTGCCTCCCAGAGAGAAGGGAAAATTTAAATGAGGAGGAGGTACAGAGTTTTTAAAAATACAGACCCACTTTGGGGACATTCTTGCAGGTTCAAAGGGTTCTTCCAAATTACTCCTTCTACTCTAGTAGACAATGTGCAAATGACCTGGGGGAAGAGACAGCTCCTCTCCCAGCCCCTGCTGTTTACATCCTTCCCATCGGCAGCATCAGGGACTTCCTTGGAACACTTAAAGTAACACGGGGATGTTTGTTTTCGTCCAGGTCAGGGAGAAAGTTGAATTTAAATACTTCCAGTTTGGAGCAGTGGTGCCCTATAGGGGAGTTGACTTAGAGATTTGCCAGATGGGCCAGGCCTCTTTGCAGTCTTGAAAAGGCCTGAAATCCCAGCCTGGACACAGAGCTGCGGGAGTAGAGAACACAGGCTTCCCCTCCCCAAAACAGCATCAAGTAAAACGTTACTGCAAACGAATTCATTTTCCTATTCCTTATCCCAGCTTGCAGTTGGGCCTAGACTCCTGTTCCTGGGGGACCTGTTACAGCTGTGAAGGATGGGAAAAGGAGAGGAGCCAATGACGTTTTAATGCTGTATTTGTGAACTGAAGGAGACTATGCTAATAGCTAAAAAAAGAAAACGTGCTGGCAGCAGGAAGTAAGCAGGAGAACTGCTGGCCTGGCTCAGGCTGGGGAGAAGCCACTCCAGATTGACAGCAGGACAGGAAAGGCCTATGACAGAGGCAGGGAAGGGAGAGACAAGCAGCCAAGGTGAAGGTCAAGAGGGACTTTCACTCACGCATATGTGG
Organism: Mirounga angustirostris; assembly: GCF_029215605.1. Lineage (NCBI taxonomy): Eukaryota > Metazoa > Chordata > Mammalia > Carnivora > Phocidae > Mirounga > Mirounga angustirostris. Next base: position 25,991,980 of record NW_026991713.1, read on the forward strand.
ATTCTTAAAAAAAAAAAGAAAGAAAGAAACAGAAAATAGAGTGGATGTTACCTGGGGCTTGTGGGGGGGCGGGGGGAGGGGGAGACTGGTACAAACTTCCAGGCGTGAGATTAGCAAGTTCTGGGGGTTGTCATGTACAGCATGGCGACCCCGGCAAATAACACTGTAGTATATGCTTGGAAGTTACTAAAAGAGTAGATCTTAAATTCTCTCACCATACACACACAAAAAGTCATTATGGGACGGGATGGGGGTGCTAGCTACAGCTATAGTCGATCATTTTGCACATATTAGTGAATCAAATCGACGCGTTGTACACCTTAAACTTGCACAGTGCTGTATATCAGTTCTACCTCAGGAAAGCTGGGGGGAAGAAAAGACGGCCTTCGCAACGTCAGGATTACAGGGGAACCGTCTGCAAAACGCAGCAGCCCCGCCACGATAGCGCTTTTGGAGTCCTGACCGTGCCTGGCCCCGTTCGAAGTTTTTACGCGTATAATTTCTCTTACTCAAGAGGTAGTGTTACTTCTCTTCCGTTACAGATAAAGAAGCAGAAGCAGAGAGAGGTTAAGAAGTCACTGGCTCCAGTTTCCTAGTTACGGGAGCGGGGAAGGCAGGGTGGGAAGGAAGCCTGCCTGACTCACGTTAGCACTCGGGAGCCGCTCTGCTCAAGCGCTTGCAGCTCGGGGACTAGGCTTTCCTATCACCTGACAGAGACTCCGCTGGTCACCCCGGAGGTCGCTGAATTCCAGGGGAGAAATGAGCATCCCCCGGGCTGGTTGGCCCCGCTTGCTTATGGAGGGCGATCGGGAAGCGGGCGCCTCCTTGCACGCCGGGTGCAGAGTTAGGGCTCCCACTCGGGCTCCCACTTGACGGGCGTTTGCATACGGAGAGGGGAGAGGGGCTCGACGTTGGGGTCAGGGACCCGGGCCCTGGGGCCACGCTGCTCCGACCGAATCCTGGCTCCGCCCTCCTTAATTTTGCGCCCTGAGCGAGCGCGTTCAGCAGCTGTTCTCTAGTTTCCCATAGTGCTGCTGTGAGGATGGACCATATCTAGCTGTATGTATTTCATATAGATAAAATGATATATATTTTAGATATTGTATATTTATTATTTTAAACATATATTAAATGTAGAGATTTTACATACAAAATCTATTTACATATAGATATAATTGTATTAAAATTATATTTTATATATGTTTTTATATATATAAATTCAGAGCAGGGCCTTATTGTTTGTAAGTGCAATATAAGTATTAGCTTTGGGGGCACCTGGGTGGCTCTGTCGTTAAGCGTTGCCTTCCGCTCAGGTCATGATCCCAGGGTCCTGGGATCAAGCTCTGAGTCAGGCTCTCTATTCAGCGGGGAGCTGCTTCTCCCTCTCCCTGTGCCTGCTACTCTGCCTACTTGTGCTCTCTCTCTTTCTCTCTCTCTCTGTCAAATAAATAAATAAAATCTTAAAAAAAAAATACGTATTAGCTTTTGTTTTCACTGGGTCCTTCTTTCTTACTCTGAAGGGACCAACGTTGTGGAGGAAGTCTGGAAGTTCCTGCACGACCCGAGGACCCTACTTCTCTGAGCCCCTGAATTATTTCTTCAGCAGAGCGGTGTGACCGCCATATTGTCACACAATGGATGGGACTAAGTGACTCTGAGAGTTAGCCGGCTTGTGTCTTGGCAGAGGTGCTAATGGTAAAAGTGTAGACATAGGATTCTCTCTGGTATCTTCTCCTATGAATTCATTTTTAGAAATTGGTTCTTCAAGATGGTGACTTCCCAGGTATCATTCACATTCCAGGCCTGGCTTCAATAGGAACATTTCCTTCAAGCTTTCCTGATTCTCGCTTGGAAATAAATTTTCCGTATTCGGGGCTTCATCCTTACATCTCTTGTGGCACCGATCATCATTTTAAAGGAAGCTTTGAACATTTTTAGATATCCTTTTAGGTTTATGGAGGTATACTTTGGGTGCGGTTAAAACTCATCCTGTTTAAGTAGGCAGTTCTGGGTTTTGACAAACACGACAGCAGAGTCGCATGAGGGAACATGCCGGGTGCCACAGAATTCCCTTGTAAGGAGTCGAATGTAATTTCTTTTGTAGTCAACCCCTCCCACAGCCGCCAGGCCCAGGCAGCCAGGGATCTGTTTTCTGTCACTGGAGTTTTGCCTCTCCCAGAATGTCACAGATACAGAATCGTCTAGCGGGTAGCCCTGTGAGTTAGAGTTCTTTCACGTAGCATAGTGCCTGAGACCCATCGGAGCTGGTGAGGACTCCTGTTTTGAATGGAATAGCAGTGCTCTGTCGTGTGGGTGTGTCGCAGCTCGTTTACTCATTCGCTTGTTGAAGGACATCTAAGTTCTTTCAGTTTTTTATAAGCTAATGAGTAAAGCTGCTCGTCTGCAGGCACATTTTTGTGTGAATATGTTTTTCTTTCTTTTGAGTAACTCCTTGGAGTGGGATCGCTGGATCACGTGGTCGGTGTATGTTTAACTTGGTAGGAATCTGTCAAACTGTTCTCCAGAGTGGTTGTACCATTTGGCAAGCCTGTCCAGCAGAGAATTCCAGTTACTCTGCATCCTTGCCAGCGCTTAACGTTAGTCACCACCTTTCTCCCTCCCCTCTCTCCCCCTCCTACTCCTGGTACCCCTCCCCTCCCCCTTCCCCTCCCCCCTCCCGCTCCCCTTTTCCTTCTTTCCTTCACTGACACTGTACTAGGTGCGTCAGGGAGCAAACTTTGTTGAGGTATAATATACATGCAGAAAAGTGCACACGTCATGTGTCAAACTTGATGAACGTTTACAGAGTGAATGCACCCATGTAACCATCACCCAGATCAGAAACCAGAGCATTACCAGTACCCCAGAACGACCCCTGTGCCCTCTCTCCCAGTGTCATGGGCTGAATGTTTGTATCCCTCCCCCAAAATTGATATGTTGAAATCCCAATTCTAAGGGGATGGCATTAGGAAGTGGGCCCTTTGGGAAGTGATCGGGTCATGAGGGAGGAGCCCTCATAAGTGGGATGAATGCCCCTATAAGAAGAGATGCTAGAGAGCTTGCCTCCTCTCCTTCTGCTCCATGCCGAAGGCAACCTTATTCAGACTTCTATCACCATAGATTAGTTTTTGAACCCTCTAAAAACGAAATCATGTACTCCTTTGTGTAACTTCTCTTGCTCAGTATTATGTTTGAGAGATTCATCCATACTGTCGCATGTAGTTGTACTTTTGTTTGTGTTCTTGCTGTAGAGTATTCCACTGTATGAACATACTACAGTTTGTTTATATATTCTACTGTTGATGGTCATTTGTGTTGTCCCCAGTTTTTATCTGTTATGAATAGAATAATGCTTCTATGAACATTCTTGTTGCTCTCTGGGAGGTACCCCAGACCATCCTCTGGTTCAATAACACACTGGCAGGGCTCACAGAATTCAGAAAGAAAGCTGTTATATGCAGTTATGGTTTATTACAACAAAAGAATAGAGACTAAAATCAGCAATGGGATAAGGATTACAGGGCAGAGTCCAGGAGAGTTCTAGGTGGGAGCTAACGGTTGTCCTCTCCCAGCACTTACTTCTCTCAGCAATTATGGATAGCAATAGGCATGGAATATTGCTAACCAGGGGAACCCACCCCTGCCTTTGTGTCAGGGTTTTTTTTTGGGGGGGGGATAAGTTCCGTAGATATGGTGACTGCCCGTGTGGCTGTCCTTAGTCTATAGCTCTTCCAGAGGTCAAGCTGATACCAGGTGGCCCAAGATCCTAACCATAAGTCAGAAGTTGCTGGCATAGACAATCTGGTATAGCCCAAAGTCCCCAGGAGAGCAAAGACACTCTTCTCAGGCAGGACATTCCAGGGGCTTAGAGGTTACCTTCCAGGAGCTGGTGAAGGACCCAACCTTTCTTTGGGCAAGGTTAATCCTTTACTGCACACTTATTTGTATGTGTCTGTTGGTGAACACATACAGCATTTCTGTTGGATGTGTACCTAAGAATAGAGTGTGTGTCATAGCTTAAGCATATGCTCCACGTAAGTAGTTATTATCAACACTTTTCCAAAGTGGCTGCATCGATCTACAGTTTCAGCAGCAAGTGTGAGAGTTTCAGGTGCACCGTGTCTTCTCTAACACTTGCTGTTACCGGATATTCATTTGATTTATTTTAGCCATTCTGGTGGGTGGGTGGTGAATTCTCACCATTCTTTGAATTCACATGTCCCTGCAGAATAATGACGATGAGCATGTTTCTATGTGTTTATTAGTCATTTGGATATCCTCGGCACTTATGGTCAATTTCCTGTATTGTAATTTCTTTTTTAAGATGTTTTATTTTTTTAAGTAATCTCTGCACCCACCATGGAGCTCAAACCTACAACCCCAAGATCAAGAGATCAGTTGCTTCCACCAACTGAGCCAGCCAGGTGCCTCTCCTATATTGTAATTTAATTCGAGTCATTTCAGCAGTCTTATAAAGCTCCTGCCATGTGCCAGACCCTCTGCGAGGCAATGAGGAACGTGACGGGGAACAAAATGTAGTTCGTGCCCCCCCCCCCCCCATGCACACACACAGAAGCAGCTCCTTGTGTATTGATATAGAAAGATCCCAGAGGGGCGCCTGGGTGGCTCAGTCGGTTAGGTGATCAACTCTCAGTTTTGGCTCAGGTCATGATCTCGAGGTCATGATCTCAGGGTCTTGGGATCAAGCACCATGTCAGGCTTTGCACTCAGCGAGGAGTCTGCTTCTCTCCCTCTTCCTCTCCCTCTCCCCCCCACCCCCGCTGTCTCTCCCTCTCTCTCAAAATAAATAAATAAAATCTTTTTTAAAAAAAGAAAGATCCCTGAGACATTCTAAGTGAAAAAAGGTACAGAAAAATGTGTATAGCATGCTACCATTTGTGTGAAATGATTGTAGAAGAAATGAATACACATGTAGTCTTGAATATGCATAAACATTTTCCAGGAGATAAACAGAAACTATAATAGCTACTTGTAGAAGAAGAAAACTAAGGGAGTAGGAAATGGTGGGAGGAGGGGAGAGAGACTTTTTAGGTATACAGTTTTATACTCTGATTTGTGAGCAATGTCAGTTTTTTTACCTTTTAAAATCATTGTATAGAAATATTTAAGAGAAAACAAATATTGCTTATGTTTGGTTTATAGACAGTTGGAAATGGTTTATGGTCCAGTTGGGAGGGATTGTGGCAGAGTTATAGATGCTAGTGAGCTGAATCCTGTCAAGGGGAGAAATCAGGATTCCTTTGGGAAAATATACAAGGGCCACCTAATCCGGGATTTTTTGGAGGAAAAAAGTTCCCAAAGGAGTTCACATCTAAGTTGAGACTGAGGGGCCAGTGGGACTGAGTCTGGGAAAGGAAGTGGGAAGTGAGAAGGGTGCTGTTGATGGAGGCCCCACGCTGGGTCTGAAGGTAGGGTGCAGGGCTGTGGGCTCCAGGCTGGTCTGGGGGGTGGGGGGAGGGCGGGGCGGAGGAGTGGCAGCAGTCAGCTGGGGCCACATCTTCACAGCTCTGTAGACTCTGGAGGCCTGGGGCTTGGGGAGCCACTTTAGGGTGTTTAAGCAGGAGAATGACAACAACAGACCTGTATTTATTTATTTATTTATTTATTTATTTATTTATTTATTAAGATTTTATTTATTTATTTGACAGAGGGAGAGATAGTGAGAGCAGGAACACAAGCAGGGGGAGTGGGAGAGGGAGAAGCAGGTTCCCTGCTGAGGAGGGAGCCCCATGCAGGACTCGATCCCAGCACCCCGGGATCATGACCCGAGCCAAAGGCAGACGCTTAACGACTGAGCCATCCAGGTGCCCCCAGACCTGCATTTTAGAAAGATCACCATGGCTGCAAAGAGCACAGATGGTAGGACCACAGGCTGGAGAGGCAAACCCACTCACCCTGCTTCCGTCCACGGAAAAAAATAGCACCTCCCTCAGAATTATTAGGAAAGTAGGACGGGAAAGTGCTTACGGGGCCATTATCACAATGCCTAACAGAGAGTAAACTGTCAATGAATATTAGATATTATTCTGAGAGTATCCTGAGTCTGACTCCTTGTCACCATCCCGACCCTCCATTTCTAACGCCAACCGCCATCTTCTTTCACCTGGAGCTTTAGAGTGGCCCCCGACCAGCTCTGCCGGATGCCTTGCGTGCCCCCATCAGTCTGTTCTTTACAGTAGCCAGACTGAGTCTTTCAACACATGATTCAATCACAGACAAAGCCTAATTTTCCTAGTAGGTGAAGAACTACAAAAGGACTGACAACCGAGCAGGAAAATAGGCAGTTCAAAGAAAAGAAATACAGTCGGCTTTAAACTATATGAATAATTGCTCAACCTCACTCATAATAAGAAAAAGGCAAATTAAAAGCATATTTTCACCTATCAGATTGGCGAAGACGAACAGCTTGATAATACCCTGTTTGCTAATTGCAAGTAACCTATTACCAGCAGGATGGTAACTCTTACAACTTTAATAAAAGGCAATTTGGTAATACCTACCAAAATACCAAAGCGCAAACCTTACGTAAGATACGACAGATCCCCAGCGACCTCTTTGACCTAATTTCTTATAGCTCTTTCCCCTGGAACACTAAACTCAAGCTTCTCTGACAAACTTACTATCACAGAACTTGCCAAAAATTCTGACTCAAAGCTCTTCACATGCTATTCCCTCTGCCTGGAATGTTATTCCCTCCACCTGAAACTCTGTTCCCTCAGATAGCCAACTGGTTTAATCCCTCTCTTTGTGCAGCTCTCTGATGAGATGATATCTCTTCAAAGAGGCCTTCTCATCACTGTCTATTCAACTGTAATGCTCTTGCAGTTAGCTTTTGCCATGTAACAAAACATACGCAAACCTACTGGCTTCAAACAACCGATGTTTATTATTTTTTTAACCATCCTGTGGTTTGGCTGGCAGTTCTTTTGACTAGGGCTGGCTTGACTGCAGCTGGATCATCTAGGTGACTGTATTCACATGTGTAAGATCTTAGGACAGCTGAAATGGTTGAGACAGTTGGGACTTGTGGACATAGTGGCAGAAATGTTCTCAGAGGCAAGAGAAAGCAAGTCCAGTATACAAGCACTTTTTAAGCTCTTACTTGCACCACCTTTGGTAATGTCACATTGGCTAAAACATGTCCTATAGTGAAGCCAGAGTCATTGTGGGAGGGGAATATCTAAGGCATGATTGGGGACCCTTACTGCAATATTGGGCCATAGATTGTTCATAGCACTAATCACTGTTAGACATTATTTGTTTGTATATTAACTGTATCCTTCTATGACAATAGAGTCTTCATGAAAGAAAGGGCTTTGTTTTATTCACTGTTTACCTCTCCAGCACCTAACAAAAGTGCTTGGTATATTCTGGGCACTCAGTACATATTTATTGAATAACTGAATTAATGAATAGAGAGAGAGTTAGAAGGCTTCTGCAATTAAAAAAAAAGGCCTGGAGAGGTATTAAGTGGGAATGTAAACAAAATGTAGTGGTTGCTTGTATGTGGGAGGTAAGAGAGAGAAGTCAAAGATATACCATGCTTCTGACATGGCCCGTGTATTTATAAATAAATACCCTTAAAAGCAAATGACACAACTCCATCTTGAAAAGCCTAAGCAAAAGGGAAACCCATTGGGAAGATATTGAGGATGATCAGATCATTGAAGGATTCTATAACCAAATGGCAAAAGGGAGGGGATGAAGTTGTGTCTTGGGAAAACTGGATCTGGCCTCAAACATGACCACGACTCTCTAATTCTCTTCACTATATGTCTTTTGGGGCATTTTCTCTCACTGCCAAGTGGTTCCTTAGCATGACTGCCCCCGGCAGTTCCTAAGTTTCACAATGTAAGGACAAGAGCTTTCTCCTACTTTCAGTTATAAAGAATTCTATGGTAGAACTCTTACTCACCTATTCCTCCACCAGTCAGCTGTGGCCAGTGAGGTAGGGTACCATGACAGGCCCAACTTAGGTCAGTCACCCACTGTGGACTAACAAGGGCAGGGGGACGGGACCATGAAGAACTTGGTAATATAGTTGTAACCACGTGGTTGGTGTAAGAGGGGAAGAAGTTCACTAAAGAAGGGGCTGTCATTTACACGTACAGAGGGCTCAGGAGATTTTGAATAAATGTATGTGCACACTGAAAGGATATCTGATATTGGACTCTGTTTGAGGCAGAATCTGTGTCTGATTCATCCCTCACAGAAACTCTCTCTCTCACACACACACATGCCCACTCTTCACTAAAAAAGAAATCTTATTGTCTTAGTACTTGTTTCCTTTTTTTTTAAGATTTTATTTTTAAGTAATCTCTACACCCAACATAGGGCTCAAACTCACAATCCCAAGATCAAGAGTTGCACGTTCCACCAACTGAACCAGCCAGGTACCTTGTGCTTGTTCCTTAGTATACCACCTCAACAGTCTTCTAGAGGATTTTAATGGCAATAGTATTCTAAGTGTGGATATATCAGAGTTCATTCTACTAATTTTCTACTGATAGACAGGTGGTTTCTAAGTTTTGTTTGTTTGTTTTGCCATTATAATATGTAATATTATGTACAAAGTTTGCAACTTCCCAAGACCACTCTCATTTCTGATAGCAACTGCAAGTTTGGGGGTCCCTAAGACCCCTGCTCTGAGCAGGTAGCCTGATGTGGGATCATGACCTGAGCCAAAGGCAGATGCTTAACCAACTGAGCCATCCAGGCGTCGCTAATTTGCTTTTATTAACCATTGACTAGATATAAAAAAATATTTATAAAGTAAAAAGAAGCCTTTTATTACCAAACACCCTTAGCTTACCACCAAGGGGAAAAAAGTAAATATTTTTGTTACCTTTAGAGCCCCTGCGTGCCTCCCTCCACCTTCCTCTGCCCTACCCTCCCTCAGGGGAAACCACTATCCCGAGTTTATGTGTCTCATTACCTTGTTTTCAGTTTCACCACATATATGTTTCTCTAAACAGCATATGAGTGAGTTTTGCATGTTTCTGAACTTTATACAAGTGGAATCGTGCTGTATACATTATTCTGCAACTTGTTCCTGAGATCACCTATGTCAGCAGATGTAATTCACTCATCTCCCCTGCTGTGTTTATGTCTCGGTTCCATTGTTGATTGACAGTTGGGATTGCTTTCTTGGTCTTACAGCAGGGATATGAACACGTGTACAAAGGTTTCTCTTGACTGCGTGCCCAGGAGTGAAATTGCTGAGTCATAAGATATGCACTACTTCAACCTTATCAGGTGTTCAAAAGTGGTCCTGCCAGCTTACCTTCCCACCAGCGGTGTAAAAGTGTTCCCATAGCTTTGCATCCCCAATGACGCTTGATAGTGTATGTTTGTAACTTGATGAACCCCCATGCTATTCAAAGAAAAATTAGAAACTTATGATAGGTATTGCTAAATTGCTCCTCAACAAGGTCTTACCAGTTTATACTCCCATTATTTATATTATATGAAAATCTGTTTCCTTATGCCTTAGCCAATGCTGAAACTATGATTTTTTAATATTTGCCAAATGGCAAGGTGAGAAAGTTACTTAATTTGAGTTTGCATTCTTTGTTTACTAGAGAAATTGTATAGTTTTAATGTTTTTGATGTCCATATTTCTTGTGATATGAAATATCTTTTCATTTAAAATTGTGTTTATAGACCCAGGGTCAGGGGCATGAGAATAGAACCCCCTGAGTAATGAGAACTTTTCAGACAAAGAGTTAAGAGACATGGTTCTGTGCAGCAGAAAAAGACACAAAATTAACTCTGGACACTTTATTATTTCAATTTTCCTATGGCTCTCTCACCCTAATTGAAAGGAAACTGGAGATACTAGATTTCTACAAACTATCAAATTAAATTTTGTTTTCACTGTATGAAACTTATAAATCATATAGTACAGAATTAGAAAGATATTTAAAAATAGCATTTACATAATTGGATTTGATATGAGTATATCTACAAATAATCTAGACTCGTCCATTTTCTCCAATGATCCCAAAATAATATCCACATTATTTTTTATGTTTTATAATGAAACAACTGCAACCACAGGAAGATAAATGATCTTTGCAAGGTCACAGCAGGTCAATATCAAGGTCAAGGGTAAAGTTAATTTTCAGTCTATCATTATGGCCCAAACTATTCCAACCCCCTGCAATTTTTTTTTTTTTTTTACTTATTAGGAATTTAAGTGCTTTGAAGATGAAAGACTTCAGCCAAAGAATTGTTAGTTAAAATAGAAAACAAAAACATTAGCATTGAGAGTTTCTAAAGTGTGGAAAGCTAAGTGTTTTAATGCTAAAATCCTTGACATTTAAGAGGCTCAGGAGCCAAGCTTCCTGAAAGCCAACTAACATGCAAATTACAACAAATTATTTCTCTCAGGTCTTGGCATGCTTCTTTCTGGTGCTAGAAGTAGAGTGAGGTATTTGAGATTCAAACTCTTTGGAAACTTGTGTAAATTAGAGCTGTATTCTGTGTGGAAGAACATCCTTTTTCCTATTCCCTTCTCTAAGGAATGGCTGGAATTTACAATCAATTTTGGGTCAGTATGGAGGGCTCAGTTGTGAGAAACATCCATGATGAGGTCTAGAACGTGCTAATGCAAAATATGGCACCTTGGTTCATTGACTATTTTAAGCGGCAGAAATGTGAGAAACAGCCTGGGCAGGAAGGACTTTCTAACCTTCTCCAGAAGCAGGTCATAAAACCCTCTTGTGGGAGGGGCCTTCCGCATCATCATAAGGAAAGGATCATCCTCCTTTCTGAAGACAAAGGGACACAGAGGAATCTGAAGGAAGAGCCTTTGCTAAGTCTCCCTCTGCTCATACCCTTTGTCTTGTCACACCTTTCCCCACTTACCACGCTTCATCAAACCTCGCATGAAAACACTCCGGTTTAATCGCTTTGTTGGGTCTTCATTTCCTTATGAAGGCTCTTGTGTCATGTAAAACTTATTTAACTTGTATTGGTATGCCTTTCTTTTATAAATCTGTCTTGTTACAAGCCCTGCCCCCCCCCCAAGAACTTAGAAGGGTACAGGAAAAAAAAATGTTTTTCTTTCCCTCCATCTAACAATTTCCTCAGGCTACCCTCCAAATGCTTCAGGTTTTAGTAGCTTGTGCCTCCTTCTATCCTCCTTTCTTGTAAGCTATTTAGATATCATTTTAGTGCCAATAATTGACGAGTGACAATGAGAGGCAATGTCAAATCTACCCCCAAAGTTAACATTTTGGAATCATGTTTGCTCTAAAACAACTTCCTGAACTTGAGAACTTGGTGAGGAAGGATGTGATGGGGAGTGTGTTTTTCTTCCTTCAAGGAATTTAACCGTCACTCCTGAGGGGTTAAACACGGTGCTGGTAGTGGTCTCTATCTTTTGTCCTCCCCCCAAAGCTAAAGGAGTTTGCAGGAGAAGGTAGGTTTGTGGTTATTCAGGGGCCCTTCCAATTCCATTCGATCATAGCCCATCTCCTCTGCCCTCAGACTTAGGGTCTTGAGGGATTCAGGCTTCAGTCTAGAGTCAGAATGAAATAACCTAACTGGAAATCACCTTGAAAAGCTAAAAATAGGGAGGTAGTTAAAAGAAGTTTGGTGTAAAATAATCCTGGGATGGGAATCTGGCACTAGATTTCTTTCCTCCCTCCCTCCCTTCCTCCCTCCCTTCCTCCCTCCCTTCCTTCCTTCCTTCCTTCCTTCCTTCCTTCCTTCCTTCCTTCCTTCCTTCTTTCCTTCCTTCCTTCATTCCTTCTTCCTTCTTTATCTTTCCTTCCTTCCCTCCATTCATGAGTGTTTATTAAGCACCTCCTATATGCTTCTAAGCTTTGAGAATATAGAAATGAAAAAGACAGTTAGGATCCCTGACCCTATGGAGCTTACAGTAGTTGGGGGTGGGGGAAGATAGTAGATTACTGATGCCATAAGTGCTCTTAATAAAAATGATGTGATAAACTGAGAACTCCAACAGGAGGCCACTTTAGATAAGGCAGTCTCTAGGAAGATGGTATTTGAGCTGAAATCCGAAGGATGAAAAAGAGCCAGCTAGGAAGGTGAGCTGAGGGAAGTTTGAGACAGTTCATACTGTTTATGCAGCGAAGTCCCAGAGGCAAAAAGGAGCTTGGTGTGTTTGAAGTGTTAAAAACAAGACAGTGGGTCCCAAATGGAGTCACTTACGGTGAGCCCCATGTCACCAAACCGAAACTTAACTGAATTACACTTTTGGCTGCTCCCACAAATGGAATCTTGACCCAGTCAGTTAGGAATTAGCTGGTCAGCACTTGTGAGGTAATCTGCCCAACAGACCTCTGACATCCAGCCCCTAAAGGAAAGTGACCTTTATTCAGGAATCACTGAATAAAGCCAGTGAGTTCTTTATTATCCAGCCCCTAAAGGAAAGATTCCTTTATTCAGGAATCACTGAATAAAGCCAGTGAGTTCTTTAAAATGTACTCTGTTGAATTTTGTGTTTAACAGAGGGGAAAGAAAGAATATTGTGATGAAAGCAGAATGATGGAGAAGCTGGGTGGGAAGGAGGAGCTAGACCATGTAGGGCCTTCTGGGCTACAGCCAGGAGTCCAGGTTGTATTCAAAGTGACGGGAAACCCATTTCTAGCTTTGAAGCTAGCATGATCCAATGTATGGCTTCCAAAGCTCAATCTGCCTGTTCTCTGGAGAGTAGAAGCAGGGGCCTTGGTTGGAAAGTCATGATTAGGAGTCGAGGGACAAGACAGTGGCCTTCATTATAATGGTGGCAATGGAGATGAAAAGAAGTAGATTTAAGATAGATCTTGGGTATAAATGTGACTAACTTGTTTCGACATCAGCAGTGGGGGATGAGGGAAAAGGAGAAATCAAGGAGGACTCTTAGGGATTTGGGTTGGAGTATCTGGGTGGACAATGCTGTCATTTACTGAGGAAATACTGAAGGACAGGAGTTGTGCAAGACTTATTACCTTTGAAATATTTATCAGATCTCCAAGTGTCAAAGAAGCAGTTGCATAAATGAGTCCGAAATGCATGTGAGGTGTCTGGGGTGGGATATATACATTTGGGACTTACCAACACACAGAAGGCATTTAAAGCTGCTGCACTGGAAGAGATCATCGGGATAAAGAATGCCCAGGCTTTAATCCTGGATGTGCCGGCATTTACAAGTCAGGCAGAAACAGAGAAGCCGACAAAGCATTTGCTCAGTAAAGCGGGAGGAAATCCAGAAATGTGGACAAAAATAGTACCACACTTAAAGTGTTGTTGGGAGTATTAAAAAAAAAAACAACCCAATGTATGTAATGTTCTATGTGTCTGGCATATAATAAATGATAAATGGTAGCTATTATTAGTCTACTGCTGTTGAGTTCTGAAATCTAGAAGGGGAAGTCTGTGTCAGGGAGAATACACGTATTTAGTGAGAAAATTCTGAATAACAGATACCCAGTTTCTTCACATCTTGCAGATCATTCTTTCATGTTTCTTTTAGTCTTTGTGTCTTTTTAGCTCTTCTGGAGGGAATTAAGATATGAGAATTTCTTCTTCTCTGGATAGTCAAAAGTTGCTATGACAACTGCCTGGAAATGCAAGTCCTGTGCTTTATTTATTTATCGAGGGTGATGGGCTGCAGAAAGAGGGGAATGTGATTGCCACAAACGTTGCCTCACAACCTGTAGAAGGAGGACATGCAAGGACCGTGCTCTCCTGTGTACCGTCTGTGTCCTTTATTATTTATGTGCGATTTCCTGTCTTCCTCTTTTTCCACAAAGTATTGGAGGTCCTTGATGATATTCGAGACACGTATAAGTTGAGGCAGTTTAACAAAGATACATCAAGAAGATTAAGTACGATTGGGAGGAGAAGTAATCTGTAACAAACCTACAAAAAAACTGAAGAAGAATCTAAGTCCAAGTATTCTGGAAGTCAGAAAGGGAAAACATGATGGTTTAAGGAATTGTCAATCAAAAATCGCCTTCAAAGTCACAGGCAGGTTCACTGGGAGGGAGAAACTTCTCAACTGATGCATGTTGCTACTCTGCCCTAATAATGGCTGAGACTTGCATTCCATTTGAAAGTTTATAAAGCATTTTCATGCTTTACAGAAGCTGGGGTTGCAACAGTCTTTCTTTTTTCTTTTTTTTTTGTTCCAAAACCATACAACAGGTTAACACAGATAAAGAGAACTTGAATCGTGAATTTTTATTTCCAAAGTCTTGCTCTTTCTACTAAACAAGGAGGCAGCTTCCTTAATAGCAATTTTAAAAATCATGAAATATTAATATTTATAAAAGTACATAAAATAATTATACACATGGTAAGAAATAACTGCAAAACAAGCATCCATATAGCCACTATAAAGCCAAGAAATAGAACACTCCTGGAATTCTAGAACATTCTCAACATGTTTGGTCTCGAGAACCCCTTAAGCTTTTTTAAAATTATTGAGGACCTCAGTGAGCTTATGCTTATATGACCTATATCTAGTAATATTTATATTATTAGAAATTAAAATTGAGAATTTACAAAAATACGTATTAAATCACTTTAATATAATAATAAAATTACTAACTCAAACTTTATGAAAATTAAATATTTGCCAAAGCAAAAAGAAGTTAGAAGAGTGACATTATTTCACTTTTTTTAATCTCTTTTTTTAATTTAATTTTTAAAAAAGATTTTATTTGAGAGAGAGAGAGAGTGCACAGCAGGGGGAGCGGCAGACCAAGGGAGGAGAAGCAGGCTCCCCGTGGAGCAGGACCCTGGGATCCCAGGACCCTGGGATCATGACCTGAGCCGAAGGCAGACGCTCAACTGACTGAGCCAGCCAGGTGCCCCCATGGGTAGTAGTTTTTACAGGTTAGTTGCCGTGTGGAATCTGAAACCATACACTACTCTGTTACATTAAAATCGGTTGGTCTAACTTGTTCTTTGAATGGTTCTGCCACCCATACATGACTTTGTAATATTATGCACTGTTCATCTGGGAAGTACTGGCTGAGTTCTACAGATTCTCCAAATGTTAACGCATTTCATTATACAATATCCCCCAAATCACATTTATTAATATCGCTACCAATTTTACCACAGAAATCTTTATTTGTTTTTTTTTTTTTTTAAGATTTTATTTATTTGCGAGAGAGAGAATGAGAGACAGCATGAGAGGGAGGAGGGTCAGAGGGAGAAGCAGACTCCCTGCCGAGCAGGGAGCCCGATGCGGGACTCGATCCCGGGACTCCAGGATCATGACCTGAGCCGAAGGCAGTCGCTTAACCAACTGAGCCACCCAGGCGCCCCACAGAAATCTTTAAATATTAGTATGGAGTCAAGCTCATTACGGTAGATACAAGTTTTCCAAATTTCAGTTTTCCCTTGAAAACTCAGATTTCATCATTGGTATCTAATATTGTCACTTGTTTTCCTTGAAGTGACTGGCTCACTTTATTTTCGAGAAAATGTCTCCCAAATACCCAAGTCTAAATAACAACTGTGTCAGCATTCTTTCAAGTAAAAATGGTGTTCTATAAAAAAAGTGACAAGTTTAGCAATTCTTTTTTTTTTTTTAAGATTTTATTTATTTATTTATTTGAGAGAGAGTCGGGTGAAGGACAGTGAGCAGGGAGCCTGATGCAGGACTTGATCCTGGGACTCCCGGATCACGTCCTGAGCCAAAGGCAGACACCCAACTGACCGAGCTACCCAGGTGCCCAAGTTTAGCAATTCATTTGCACAAGTGCTTTTCCTTGAGGCAACCATTGTGCTTAGGGTAAGCAGCAGAGTGCTTTCCGTTCTCCAGGGGTGGTCTCTGGACCAGCGGTATCAGTGTCACCTGGGAACAGGTTCGGAAATACCATTGATTGGGCCCCCTCCTGACCTACAGCCCCCCAGGTGATTCCAATTCCCCCTAAAGTTTTGGAACCACTGCTTCAGGCTGACAGCACTGGTTCTGTCTTGTTCTCATATTAGAATCCCTTGGGCAGGGCGCCTGGGTGGCTCAGTTGGTTGGGCGACTGCCTTCGGCTCAGGTTATGATCCCGGAGTCCCGGGATCGAGTCCCACGTCGGGCTCCCTGCTCGGCGGGGAGTCTGCTTCTCCCTCTGACCCTACCCCCTCTTATACTCTCTCTCTCAAATAAATAAAATAAAATCTTAAAAAAAAAAAAAAAAGAATCCCTTGGGTAGCTTAAACTCTCCAGCACCTAGTTACCCTTTATCATTTTTTTTTAAGATTTTATTTATTTATTTGACAGAGAGAGCGCACAAGCGAGAGAGAGAGAGCACAAGCAGGGGGAGCAGCAGAGGGAGAGGGAGAAGCAGACTCCCCACTGAGCGGAGAACCTGATGTGGGGCTCGATCCCAGGATCCTGGGATCATGACCTGAGCCAAAGGCAGCCGCTTAACGACTGAGCCACCCAGGCGCCCCTACCCTTGATTATTAAACCAGAATCACTGAGGGTGGGACCCAGACCATTCAGTATTTTCTTAAGTTCCTCTCTGGAGTCCGAAGTGCAGCCACTGAGTCAGGCCGTCTCTCTCAAACAATTCTCAGCTGTGTCCTTGTCTGGCGTTGGACAGCAGTTTAGTGAAAATGGAGCTCTCGGACAAGTTCCCGGAGTGCTAATAACTAGTCTACTACTGGTCGGAGAAAAATCGATCTGTTTTCAGACTCATTTTCCCATCTTGAATAGTCAGGAAATCCCAAAGTGAGCAAGAACATGTCCTAGGAGGACTCAGGAATGCTTCGGATTAGCTAAGCCTCTCTATTAGGAAAGGGAAATTCTGGCAGGTCTGGGTCTCTGCTTTGGTTCCCACTGAAGCCCCCTCTTCAGCCACTGGGGCTTGCTTTTCTCCATAGCCTTCATTTTTCCACAGACTGTCTTAGACTAGCCATTTTCACCCTTATATAGGACTCAGTATTTCCACTTTATCATAAATATTTCTAACACTCCTTTACCATCCCCAAATGAAACAAATATATATAATGCAACCTATCTCTATATCATTAATATGTATGAATATAAAATGCCCTAGCTGTATTGTAAAGGATAAATAAAATGAGGTTAATTTGTAATAAAAATTCATATTGCAATATGTAAATTCATGGGGAAAATTGGCAGACATAATGAAGTTGTCAGGTGTTGGCATATGAATTTTATAAAAAATTTTATTATGAAAAATGTTAAACACATGCTAAGGTAGGAAGAATAGTATTGTGATATTATGAGATATACACACACACACACACACACATACATATTTGGTTTCTGGCATAGAGCTCCGAAAACCCTTAGGATTTTTTTTTTTTTTTTTTTAAGATTTTACTTATTTATTTGACAGAGAGACAGCGAGAGCAGGAACACAAGCAGGGCGAGTGGGAGAGGGAGAAGCAGGCTTCCCGCTGAGCAGGGAGCCCAATGTGGGGCTCGATCCCAGGACTCTGGGATCATGACCTGAGCCGAAGGCAGACACGTAACTGAGTGACCCAGGTGCCCCAAACCCTTGGGATTTCTTAAGGGAGGAGAGCAGCGAAGGTGTCTTTTGTTAACATTAATGAGGTGACTTTGGCAAAACACCTAAGGATGGTGGCTGGTCACCAAAGGAACTATGTAATCAGAGAGTTGGGACTTCTTTCAGTCCCACTGCTCCCTCCTCCCCAACCTCCGGGGAGCGAAGAGGTGCTGGAGGTTGAATTGATTGCCAATGGCCAGTGATTTAATCAATCACGTCTATGTAATGTAATAAAGCCTCCATAAAAAGGGTGGGGTTTAGAGAGCTTGTATGTTGGTTGAAGTGTTGAACATGTGGAGATTCAAGGAGAGTGGGGCACCTAGAGAGGGCATGGAAGCTCTGGGCTCCTTTCCCATAGCTTGCCCTGTGCACCTCTTCCATCTGGCTATTCCTGAGTTATATCCTTTTATAATAAGCCAGTAATCTAGTAAGTAAAACGTTTCTCTGAGTTCTGTGAGCCACTCTTGCAAATTAATCAAACCTGAGGAGGGAGTCATGGGACCCTCCAATCTGTAGCCTGTCAGTCAAAGCACAGGTGATAACCTAGGCTTGTGATTGGCATCTAAAGGGGATGGGGCTGGGGACTCAGTCTTGTGGGACTGATCCCTTAACCTGTGGAATCTGATACTGTCCCCAGGTAGTGTCAGAATCGAGTTGAATTGTAGGCCACCCAGCTGGTGTCTGGAGAATTGCTTGGTGGTGTGGGAGACCCCGCCCTCCCCCACCATACACACGTTGGAATTGGGTTCAGAGTCATATTAAGTATAATGAACTATATGCTTGGGGTGCCTGGCTGGCTTAGTTGGTTGAGCATGTGGCTCTTGATTTCAGGGTTATAAGGGAGCCCCACATTGGGCAGAGTTTACTTAGAAAAAGAAAACAGAAAAAAATGAACTGCATTTTTAATACCCAACTTTATCAGGGACCATTTATCAATAACCAGTCTTTTTCATCCTTACCAATGAAATGTGACCCCAGGACAAGCAGCATCAGCGTCACCTGGGAGATTGTTAGAAATGCAAATTCATTGGCCTCACCCCAGGCTACTGAATCAGATTCTCTGAGGTAGGGCCCAGATATCTGTGTTTTACCCATCTCTCCAGTTGATTTGTAGGTTCACTAAGGTTTGAGAACCACTGATCTCTATAATATCCCCACCTTCTCAGATTATTTTAAGGCAAATCCCAGGTAGCACCCAGATGTATTATTTCATTCATAAATAATTATTTTAGTTTAAAAAACAGTCACACACCACTATATCACTTAACAAAAGTTTAACTATAACTTGTGAATATAATGTTGAGTTTAAATAATTTTCTCAGATTTTCATTTTTTTTAATAGTTGATTTGTTTGAATCAGTTTAAACATTGCCTTGGTTGATAAATCTCTTAAATCTCTCAATCTATAATGATTCTTCTCTTTTTTATTTCCTGCCATTTATTTGTTGAAGAAACTGGGTCATTTGTCACATAATTTCTCACATTCAGGATTTTGCTGATTATATCCCTATGTTGTCATTTTGTCATGTTCCTTTTACCTCCGTAATATTTACTATAATCTGGATGTTAGAACTAGAGGCTTGAGGATATTCAAGTTTGATTTTTGGGGGGCAGGAATTTTTTTTTAAAGATTTTATTTATTTGACAGAGGGAACACAAGCAGAGGGAGCTGCAGAGGTTAGAGGGAGAAGCAAGCTCCCCGCTGAGCAAGGAGCCTGATGCGGGGCTCAATCCCAGGACTCTGGGATCATGACCTGAGCTAACAGGCAGACACTTAACCGACTGAGCCACCCAGGAGCCCCGTGGGCGGGGGGGGGGGGAGAGGAATATTTCACAGGTGATGCTATGCCCTTCTCATTGCATCATAGTAGAAAGCACATCAATATCTAGCTGTTCCTCTTTTTCCGATGTCTTAGCAGACACTGACAATCATCGCTTCCATCCATTATTTCATTGAGAATTGCAAAATGGTGATAATCCAAATTTTATAATTTTTTTCTGCATTTATTATTTGAAATCTAAAGAAATTTCTCTGGGGTACCTGGCTGGCTCCGTCTGTAGAACATGTGACTCTTGATCTTGGGGTTGTGAGTTCAAGCCCCACGTTGAGTTTATATATAGCATCTTAGCAAAGAACAATAATTTTATGGAGAAGTGACAAGACAAAGGAAAAGGACTTTGAGCTTCTAAGGGTGGCAAATTATGGGAAGGTATTTATGGGGAAGTTAATGGTAGATAAGGGCTAGTTTTAGCAGGGATTGTTCGATATGACACTTCTGGTGCCTTCTTTGGGCTGATAAGGGTCTGGAGTTGTCTCTGATGATTAACTGATGCCTTTCCTGGTAGAGAGGGGAAGGAGGGGACACCTTTACAAGTTTATGTCCTGCTTTCAGGCAAATAGGGAAAGAGCAGAGAGCTTTTCTTATATCTCCTTTTTCACAGTTGTCTTCAGCTAAAAATTATCCTTATTCTTAAGTGGCATATTTTGGGTGGCATATTCTGCTATTCTTCAGTTCCTTTTACAGGGAAATAGTTTTTAAATCATAACCTGGGTGGTGGGAGGGCTCATTGAAATAGGCTTTTTCAGTAGAAAGAGCTAGGAAATACATATTTTAAAAGAGGAAATTACATCTTAAGAACATACTAATGCTTCTAATTTAAATATAGGATTACAGAAATTTTACTCCTCTTTGATTTTATATTTGTATATCTTTCCTCTAACAGCAAAATTCTTAGTTCTTTTTAAAAGATTTTGTTTATTTTATTTGAGAGAGAAGGGGGGAGGGGCAGAGGGAGAGAGACTCTCAAGCAGACTCCACGCTGAGCCCAGAGCCCAATGGGGGCGCTCAATCCCATGATCCTGAGATCATGACCTGAGCCAAAACCAAGAGTCAGATGCTTAACCAATTGAGCAACCCAGACACCCCCCAAATTCTTAGTTCTTTTAACGATACTAACATAATCACTTATTTGCTTTATCTGTATATTTGCCTAGAACGATTTTCCAAACAACAATATTGGTATTATTAATAAAAATATAAATGAAGAAAGCTTAGGATTTCCTTGCATTTATTTTTTGTCCTTCCTTTCTCATATAAAAGGAATACACTAGGGATGCCTGGGTGGCTCAGTCAGTTAAGCGTCCAACTCTTGGTTTTGGTTCAAGTCATGATCTCAGAATCGTGAGCTGGAGCCCTGCATTGGGCTCCATGCTCGCTGCAGAGTCTGCTTGACATTCTTCCCCCTTCCTTCTCCCTCCCCCTCTGCTCCTCTCCTTGCTCATGCTCATGCTCTCTCTAAAATAAATAAAATCTTTTTTAAAAAAGGAAAACACTACATACCACTGTTCTGTACCTTGCTTTTTTTTTTTTTAAACTTAACATGTCCTAGGATCATTCCATAACAATACATATAGTTATTACCTTTTTATAACTGCATAATATTCCACTGTGTGGATGTATTACAATGTATTTAAGCCAGTACCCCACTGATGAACATCTGGATTGAAAGAAGTCTTAGACTATAAACCAATACTGCTGTAATGAATATCCTTGCATTTTTGTAATTTGATATTTTTGTCATGTTTTCTTTGGGATAGATTCTTAGAAGTCAGATTCTGGGTCAAAGGTAAATGAACTTTTTAAAAAAAAATATTTTATTTATTTATCTGACAGAGAGAGACAGTGAGAGAGGGAACACAAGCAGGGGGAGTGGGAGAGGGAGAAACAGGCTTCCCGCTGAGCAGGGAGCCCGATGCGGGGCTCGATCCCAGGACCCTGGCATCATGACCTGAGCCGAAGGCAGACGCTTAACGACTGAGCCACCCAGGCGCCCCAAAGGTAAATGAACTTTTAATTTTGCTAGATATTGCCAAATTCCCCCTATAGAAGTTATATTGTTTGTATTCCCACCACCAAGTGTGAGAATTCCACATGCTTAAAATAATTTTAGAGT
This sequence comes from Mirounga angustirostris, assembly GCF_029215605.1. Lineage (NCBI taxonomy): Eukaryota > Metazoa > Chordata > Mammalia > Carnivora > Phocidae > Mirounga > Mirounga angustirostris. The sequence goes on from NW_026991713.1 coordinate 26,013,453, forward strand.
TTAGAGAAAACAATATTCAAAGGGATATTGTTAGCAATTTTATTTATATTTTGAAATAAGAGTTAAGAAAGCATATTCATATATATACATGAGATAGGCACACATTCAGATATAGGCATATTGTACTGGTGATTCAAATATCAAGTCAGTGTTGCTGCTGATGTAATTTTTCAAAATGGGAAAACAACTGGTAAAGGGCAAACAAAACAAGCTACAGTTTTCTCCTAGTGTGGGGAACATCCTTGCCTGTATAATGATTCAGGTGTTTGAAAGACACGGGGAGAGCAATGCTTAGAAAGACAGTGGAGTTGGCCAGTTATTACTAAGTCGTACTGATGCCCTGCAGAAAGAATGAGAAATTGGGGGCTGTTTATGAACAGTTAAAGCCTAAGTGTGAGAGCAAGAGGACGTCTCTTTGACACTTAAAAAAAACTGGGACAAGTTGGTCACCTTATCTTAGGGGCAGAATAGATAGGCAGCTAATAAGGGTGCAGCTTAACGTCTACAGTCAGAAGCAGGCAAGAATGGAGGAGCAGTTATCTCAATAAAAATGTCATAATATGTTGCTTAGTTCCTGAATTTGAGCCAGTTTTCAGATCTGGAGTCTGCTGACTAAATAAGTGGCTGGGTCCCTAGGAGAACGACTCTGCAACATTGTGGAAACTATATATTGTAATGATTTTCCCTCATTCCCAAAGGGACCCGGGACATTTACTTGAGTAGGACACTTACCATGGGAAAAGGGGAATGCCCAGTCATTTCAAGGAGCTTTGGACTTAGATTCTGAGCAGAGTAACTGGAGATCCAAAGTGTCATCATCATGCCATGGTTCCTGGGTTCTATAAGCTGGGGCTTACAGAAGCAACTAATAGAGTCCTGGTTAAACTCTGGTTTACAGAGAATTCACATGGGTCTGCAGACCTACCTACTGGTCGTTTCCCTGGTACCTGAATATATAATTGCAATAAACATAATTGACAGTTGAAGGATTGGGTCCTTAGGCTGTTAGCTAAGAACTAACATAGCGAGGAAGGCCAACAAGCCTTTGAAATTGTTACCCACCTCAGTTAACATAATAAAAAAAGATATTGTGTCCCAGGGTTGATGGGGGTGATTAGTGCCACTGTGCATCCTACAGTGTGAATGTCAACCACCACAGTAAGCTTAACCAAGTAGTAGTCCCAATTCAAGCTGTGCCTGACATGCTGTAATTGCTAGGGAAGATTAATAAGGACTCAAGTACATGGCATGTGGCCACTGATTTGGTGGATTCTTTGACATTCCAGTCAGAAATAAGGATAAGAAGCAATTCATATTCATGTGGAAGAGGTCATTTATTTCCAGTTTTGTCCAAGGACTATGTTAATTCTTCTGCCCTCTGTTGTAATACAATCTGAAGAGATCTGGACCGTCTGGGTATCCTGTAGAACATTACATGGATATATAATACCAATAATATACTGATGGGTAGGATGAGCAAGAAATGGTTTGCATGCTAGAGGCCTTGGTAAGATATATGCCTCCAGAGGGTGGGAGATAAACCCTAAGAAGATTCAGTAAAGTTTTTAGAGGTCCAATAGTCAGTGGCATGTGGAGACATGCCCTCCAGAGTAAAAGACAAATTTCTGAATCGTGCATCTCCTACTATAATGAAGCACAGTGTCTGGTGGGCCTCTTTGGGTTCCAAAAGCACAAATTCCACACCTAGGAATACCACTCTGGCTCCATATCCTGGGGTACATGGGAGGTTGCCAGTTCTAAGTGAAGCCTGGAATGGCAATGGGCTCTGCAGCAGTCAGTGTGAAATTTAAAGCAAGACCCAGTAGGAGATCACAATATAGTCCTCTGGGATTTTGGAGCAAGGCCAGGCCATCTGTAGCAGAAGATTTTACTCCTCTCAAGAAACAGCCGCTGGCATGGTACTGGGCCCCAGCAGAGGCAGAAAGCTTGACCATGAGGCACCAAGTTACCCTGTGTCCCAAAGTGCCATCATGAGCTGAATTCTGTCAGACATGCCCTGTCATAAAGTTGATGGGCCCGGCAGCAGTTCATCACAATATGTAAATGATGCATTCAAAATCAAATCCCAAGGCATGAGTTAACTGCCTATGCCAGTAATCCCACCCCTATACACCCCCTAAGCTTGTACTAGCACCCCTGACTCAGGCTGTATGGCCAGCTGAGGGAGAAGAAAGAAGTTCAAACTTGATTCTGAATGAGTTGTCTTGATATGTGGATGGAAACTAAAAAATGGATGGCAGTACATTACAGCATGTTCAGTGGTGTCCCTAAAAGACAAAGGAGAGGAAAGATCTTCCTTGTAGGCAGAGCTTCAAGCAGTACAGCTGGTCATCTACTTTGTATGAAAGAAGAAGTACCTGTGCTGGGAATTTATACAGTTGCCTGGACAGTGGCCATGGCCTGGCCAGCTGGTCAGGATTTTGAAGGAACAGCCTGGAAGATGGGGAGACAGGGAGGTCTGGAATAGAGGCGCGTGGACAGACATAATAGAGTGGTCACAAAGGGTAAAGATTTCTGCATCACATGTTGATTCCAACATTGGAAAGGGTTTGGAACAATCAAGTAGATAAAAAGATTCTACCAGTTGATGTTACCCAAGCTTTGTCATGGCCTACCTCAAAACTGGCACAATGGGCACATGAATGGGATGGTCATGTTTGCAGAGATAGAGGCCACACATGAGGCCAACAGCATGAATTCCCACTTACCAGGGCCAATCTAGCTGCTTCTATCTCTGGAGGTCTAACTTGCTAGCAACAAAGACTAACACTGAGTCCCTGATAAGGCATTTTACTTGAGATAAACGAGCCATTTGGCGGCAAGTCAACAACACTGAGCCCTTTCCATTCTGTAGTGACCAGTAGTTCATCCTCACAGGGATTAATACCTATTCTGGGTATGTATTTGCCTATTTTGCCTGCAGAGCCTCAGCCTGTACCACTATCTAGGAGCTTACAGAAGGCCTTATCCCCTGGCATGGGATTCAACTCAACAGAGCATCCAAACAGGAGAACCACTTCACAGTAAAGGTGATGTGGGTATGAAGCTCATGACCAAGGCATCTACTGGCTGTACCACCTACTGCACTACCCAGAAGCAGCCAGCCTGATAAGAGCACTAGACCACCTACTGAAGGCACAGCTGAAATGTCAGTTTAGAGGGAATATTCTGCAAGGATTGAGTACCATCCTTCAGGATGCAGTATATACACTAAATCAGACACCTCTGATTGGCACTGCTCCTAACAGGAAGAATATGTGGGTCCAGGAACAAAGTGGAGGGAGCAGAAGTGGCCCCACTTAACATCTCGATGAGTCATTGGGAGACTCTGTGCTTCCTCTTCTCACAACTCTGTGCTTTGCAGGTTTAGAATTCCTGGTCCCCAAAGGAGGTATTTTTTGTCAAGGAACACAACAAGAGTCCCACTGAACTATAAGCTATGGCTACTGTTTGGGCACTTTGGACTTTTTGCATCTGGCCACCAGCAGGCAAGAAGAGGAGTCCCCATCTTGGTAGGGGTAAATGACCTAGATCAACAGGAAGAGGAAGGGCTGCTTTCCCATAATGGACAGGGAAAAATATATGCGGATCCTAGATGATTCACTTGGAAGTCTCTTGGTATGTAATTGGAACTGTGGAAGGACATGTGCAACAATCCCCGCCTGAGAAGGATTCTCATTAGGAATAAGGATTTGGGTCACACCGACATAAGCTACTAAGACTTGCAGAGGTGACAGGTAGAAGACAGTGGGATTTGGAATAGGAGGGAGGAGGATGAGTACCATTTGTAGCACTGAGACCAACTGAGTGATGGGGGTGTAGTTTGTCCTAGTAATCTCCTTCTAAGCTTTAGCTCAGGAAGAGAAGTCTAGAAGAATTTTAGAGGAGCTGCTCCCAGAACATGAGTGGAGAAATGGATCAGTGTGGTGCAAGGGGTCTTTTATGGTGGTCATGGGATACACTGCTCAGATTTTTAAGAGAGAACTTGCTGGAAAGACTAGAAAGAAAAAATAGGATTGAAGAAATCATGAAGAGGAGAATACATAAGAGATGCAAATTCTTCTAAATCTACAGAAATATCAGGAAATGATACTTATGAAGAAGTGAAGCAGATGACGAAGATGAAGGAACCAAAAAGGAATCCTTTGACAAAATGCCTCTGGCAGCAATTAAAAATGACATTAGTTTACCTCCAAAAATCAAGATACAAATTAAAAATAATGCCAAGAAAATTCCTCTCAAGCTAGCCTATTCAGAAGCACCTGCTAGCCAAATAAAGAAACTAGTAAAGCATTTGTTAATGATGATATGAAGATTCCAACCCCCACAAAGTGACTGTGCCTATAGCTCAGGCAAAAGGTTGCAGACCATCAATTAAAAAAACTATAAGCTGTAATGCTAAAACTGCGAGTGCGAATGAGGTTGACAGTGAAGTGAGAGCCCCAGAGTCTGAACAGAAACCACAGGGGTGGATCTGTGATAAGATTATTGATACTGTAAGCCAGATGGTGCCACCTCTTTTAAATTTTGATGTTATTCCTCTTGACGACAATAAGCAAAACTTAAAAGATGCCATATAGTTTTCCCTAAGTTCCCCAACGCCTTTTGAGGTCAAAAGAAGAAATAAACATGTTGCAAATCAGAAATGTGAATACTCATGCAGCCTGGGGAGTTCATTCATCTTATTTTTCGTGTTGGATCTCAACTCTCAAGACTTGTCTCCCCAAATTTATTCTGTGTCCGACTGTAACCTGGAAAAAAAAAAAGGAAAAGTGTCAAAATCATCACCTTGATATGTCTCAGATGATGTTCTTGTTTATTTCATCTTGCTTTTTTTTTAAAAGATTTTATTTATTTATTTGAGAGAGAGAGAATGAGAGAGAGCAAGCACATGAGAGGGGGGAGGGTCAGAGGGAGAAGCAGGCTCCCCGCCGAGCAGAGAGCCCGATGCGGGACTCGATCCAGGGACTCCAGGATCATGACCTGAGCGGAAGGCAGTCGCTTAACCAACTGAGCCACCCAGGCACCCTCATCTTGCTTTTATGCTTTACAGGCAAAGATTTCTGGGTAAAGTGTTTTTTTTTTTTTTTCTTTATAAAGGAGAGAGAGAGAGAAATAGTGAGAGTGAGCGCCCTTGAGCGCCTGCTGTGGGGCTTGTAGTTAGCAGACAGTCTTCTAATGCCATACTCTGGCATTTTATGCTTTTATGCCACAGCCTTACCTTCCTTGAACTTCCACCCACCAGTGGCTGAGCACAGAAAGGGTACTAGAGCCAGGCCATGCCTGCCCAAATTGGAACCCCTCAAATGGGGATCAGTTTTTGCTCCGAGGTTCCCTATTGGCATGACCAAGACTTTCTGAGAGCTGTACTGCAGCCTGAGGCTCTTCCTACCTAACCTTGCTTCCTTCCCTCTCTCCTCTCATGAGTAGAAGAGCTACATCAGTGTGAAGGCACTCCTGGCCTACTTCTTCCTTTCTCCTTTATTCTTAGCAGCCATTCTCCCCAATAAATCTCTTGCTCATCTGATTCTGTCCCGGTGTCTTCTTTTCTAAGGACCTGAACTGACCAAAGTCCCACGTATTGCAGGATGTTTAGCATCCCTGGCCTCACCCACAAATGCTGGTAGCACTGTCCCCCTAACCTTGAGGCAACAAGCGACATCTCCACAGATTGCCAAATGCTTTTATTGTGAACCACTCAGAGCATAACCATCAAGATCACAAAATTTTAGAGCTAGAAGAGCTCTTACAGATAAAAAAGAAACGGAAAAGTTTAATGACCTCTATTTCTTTTCTCCCTCTCCAACAGTGCCTTCACCTTCTTTTTCATTCTCTAATTCTTGCACCTCAACTGAAACTGATAAACTTGAGGAATATAAGTACCAAAGACGCTATATAGCATCAGAATTTAGTGAAAAATTTAGGCAGTGATCAGTGTCTGAAACTGAAGCTAGGAAAAGAACATCAGTTATGACAGGTGAAATTAGCCGTATAAGTAACCCACCCTCGGAACCGGCGCAAATGTACTGCTTTTGTGATTAGAGTGCTTTCCAAGTTTCCATCAAGTCACAAGGATATAGTCTCAGGAAGATATTCTTAGAATGTGGAGGTATTGTTCAGTAATCAGCAGTAGTAAACCAAATATGATCCCTCCGAAGAGCTTATTATATGGAGCATGCATTCTTGATGGGCAGAAAACCTGAGATACTATAACGGTTTGTGACCCTCCAAAGAACCACAGTATATAAACAGACATATGGGATATCCGTGGTTTAAGATCTCATAGGGGGCAGAGGGAGCACTTAGGGAAAAAAGTATCTAAACTGGCTTCTTAGGGAGTCAAAAAGGAAACTAAGGTTGAGAAACCTGATCTTGAGGAAGAAGAAAAAATGAAGGCGATGAAAGAGAACAAGAAGGAAAAGTAGAATGATAAGAGAAATAGGAGACGAGGAGATGAGAAAAGGAGAAGGTATGTGAAATTTTAAGAGACAAAAATAGTTTTGTCTGCCACTGAGCCATATGACATATAGCTTTTTTTCCTTGACATTCTGAAATACAAGCTTATTTCTCTACATTAGTTCTAGCTCTGGCAACAAAGCATTAAATGTGAAAAGGAATACTGGAATGTCTGCTCTTTATTCAAAGAATTCCCATATCCTAGAGCATTCTTTTCTTTCTCAAATACTCCAAACAGATGTCCTCATTTTTTCTCATTTAAATTTAAACTTGTAAACAATTTCCTATAAGGTTCCTAAGGACCCCCTTATTCCACTTACTTGTAATGTGAAATTTGTTAGCTCCATAATATCAAAGCCTTCAGTTTTATATAAGTTATTTCTTTCATTTATCTGCCATAGTAGACAAACCCATTTGTTGTTTGACAGCTTAGGAAGCTTTTCTGCAGTTTGGATTTATCCCTCAGGATCATATATCTGTATCTGCCTTTGCTTGAGTATAGGTGCACTTAGTGACTTTCTGATTACTAGTTGGATTTCCAATACTATGTTGAATAAAAGTGGTGAGAGTGGGCATCTTTGTTTTGTTTCCGATCTTAGAAGAAAAGAAGCTGGAAGCAGCTTTTCACTGTTGAGTATGATGTTAGCTACGGGTTTGTCATATATGGTCTTTATTATGTTGCGGTACATTCCTTCTATACCTACTTTGTTAAGATACTATCTTCAGTGTGTTATTGTTTATAACTTAATTTTTATTAACTTGTAGGAGTTCTTTATATATTCTTGATACAAGTCCTTTGCTAAATACATGTGTGGTGCGTATTTCCCATTCTGTAGTGTAATGCTGTCTTTGAAGGACATAAATTTAAGTTTTGATGAAGCCCAATTTGTCAAATTTTTCTTTCTGATTAGTGCCTCTTGTGTCCCATGCAAGGAATATTTGCCTACTCCAAAGTTATAAAGATGCTCTTCTATGTTTTCTTCTAGAAGTTTTATGGATCCAGGTTTTATATTAGGCCTAATGGAGTTAAATAGGGCCTTAAAGTTCTTTTTTTAAAAAACAAATAGATATTGAATTGTTTTAGCAATATTTTTTAAAACAACAACTTTCTTTCACATTTAATTGCTTTACTGCCTTAGTCAAAAATGAAATGACTGCATATGTGGGCTTCTATTTGTAGGCTTGGATCTGTTTATTTACTAGCCTATCCTCATGTAGTAATACTCTATCTTGCTTACTATAACTTTCCAGAAATCTTGTAATCAGGTAGTTATAAGACTTCAAACATTGTTCTTTTTACATATTGTCTTGGCTATTCTAGGTCCTTCAGCTTCTAAGATAAATTTTAGAATTACTTCATTTATGTCTAAAAAAAACTAAAAAGAGCCTGTTGGAATTTTGATAGGGATTGGGTTGAATTTACAAATCAACTTAGGAAGAAAGGAGAACTTAATGATAGCATTTTACCATCCATGAATATGACATATTTCTCTATTTATTTAAGACTTAAAATTTCCCTCAGCTAGGTTTTGTGGTTTTCAATACAGAGGTCTTGCACATCTTTTGTCATGCTTATTCCTAGGTTTCCAATGTTTCTGGATATATTATAAATATTATTGTTTTCAGTTTCACTTCCCAATTGTTTGTTGCTGGTGTATAGAAGTAGAATTGATTTTTGTATATTGGCCCTGTATCGAATGACTTGCTAAATTATTAATTCTAGTAGCTTTTTTGTGTATTACATAGGTTTTTTCTATGTATATAATCATGGTGTCTGTGACTATAGTTTTACTTATTCCTTTCTAAATTTATTTATATAATCCATATACCATAAAATCCACTTTTCAAGTGTATAATTCAGTGGTTTTTAGTATATTTGCAAAGCTGTGCAACCTCATCACTAATTCCAAAAAATTTTTATCACTCCAAATATAAACCCTATATTCATTAACAGTTAGCCCCCATTATCCCCATCCCCAGCCCCTGACAACTACTAATCTATTTTCTTAATCCCTATAGATTTGCCTATTCTGGACACTTCATATAAACGGAATCATAAATGTAGCTTTCACTTAGCATATAATGTGTTTAAGGTTTATCCAGGTGGTAGCATGAATCAGCACTTCATTCATTTTTATGGCTGAATCATATTCCATTGCATAGATACACCACATTTTGTTTATTCATTCATTAGTTGATGGAGATTTGGGTTGTTTCTACCTTTTAGTTATTATGAATAGTGTTGCTATGAATATTTACATATACATTTTTGCGTGACCATATGTACTTAGGAGTGGAATTGTTGGTTCATATGGTAACTTTATTTTAACCTCTTGAGGAACTGCCAAGTTATTCCCAAAGCACCATTTTATATTCCCACCACTGAGGTAATTCTATTTCTTCACATTCTCACTAATGCTTGTTATTGTCCATGCCATCCTAGCGGGTATAAAATGGTATCTCATCATGATTTTGATTTTTCATTTCCCTAATGACAAATGATGTTGGTCATCTTCTCATGTGCTTATTGGCTGTTTGTATATCTTCTTTGGAGAAATCTCTATTCAGATCCTTCGTCCGCTTTTCAATTAGCTTGTCTTTTTATTGTTGAATTGTAAGAATTCTTTATATATTTTGAATACAAGTTCTTATCAGATATGATTTTCAAATATTTTCTCCCATTCTATAGGTTGTCTTTTCCTGTTTATTCCTTCTTCCTGTTTATTCCATATCAGTTGCTGTGGAGGATGAAATCTGATTGTGAACAGATTGAAAGAAAAAAAATATACAATTTTTTAAAAAGGTTTTTATTTAAGTAATCTCTACACCCAGTGTGGGGCTTGAACTCATGACCCCAAGATGAAGAGTCTCATGCTCTTCTGACTGAGCCAGCCAAGTGCCCGAAAAATATACAATTTCACACAATATTTAGCTATCAACTCGGATAGGTATACAGGTACAATATGATACAGAATACGATAAAGGAAACTGAGCCTGCTAAGGCTTTAGAGCATGGAGGGCTTAAGAACGTTATCATTTATGTTAACAAAATCCAAGTCCTTTGAAAAACTAACACCAGGCCATTCTCAGATGTCTTTCATTTCAAGGACGAGTTCTGATGTGGAGTGTCATGATTCTGTAGATTTCTGGCTGCTTGCTAGTCCCTTCTCTTTGTGGATAAACTTATTTCTCTCTTACTTCTTTAAGGTGTGCTCACAGGAGCAGTGTAGGCTGCAGGATGAGAGAGTCCCTCGAGAAGCACAGACAGGGAGGAGGCAGGAGCACAGCAGGATCAGGAGGGTCTTCTGCTGCTAACCTCACTGGGGAGGGATTAAGGTAACTTCCTCCTGAACCCACAGCTTGGCCTAAACGGGGCAGCCCATCTCCATCCTCCATCCTCCAGTCGGTAATACCGGTCACCCCTGTCAGACCTCCCTGCCTCAAGGTGAGTTCACCTTAAAGGCTGAATGTAAAAGTGTGAGTCTGGGGCCCAAGCCACCAACACCCACAGGGTCCCCCAGTTAGAGGTCTGGTCCCAGGAGGAGGCTGCTACTGCACTCTGGCAACCAAAGGACCGAGGAACGTGGCCCACTGTTGTCAGAAAAGCTGGAAATCCAGATTTGTATATGAGCCCCCGATTCCAAAACGTTGCAATTTATTCATGTTCTAGCAAAAACATTTTCAGGAATGATGTAAGTGGGTAAAAATAAGAGCCAAATCAGGCAGACTGTGGACTGTGGCCCCACAAACCCTACAGCCTGCTTGCATCCTCTCTTAATTTCCACATCAAATCTCTCTGAGGCACGTGAATCTGAACTTCTGCGGTCTTAGCTCTTTACAGGACATTTTTGGGATTTTTTTTTTTTTTAAGTCTAAAAGATGGTAATCTATCTTCATTCTTGTTCTTCAGGATATTTTTCAGTCTTAGGCTAAACGGATACTTAACTTGGGGCAGTCCTTCTCTTACGTTAAAATATTCCAGTCGCACATTATTACAAAGATAGCACCAAATCAAACTGACTGAGGGAGCCACCAACAAATGTGGGTAGAGAATTCTGAAAACAAAAGTAATAACTGAGAAGCTGAGCGGTTTTCCTCCAGTGTCTCTGATGCCCACACTCAGCTGCTCCTCCCTCCTTGGGCAGCTGATAGGACCTGCCTCCCAGCCTTCTCAATCTTTACCACTTGATGTCTCAGGTGACGGCAGGGAGCCCTGGGCCCTGGTACATTGTGTGCAGGGCTTCCTGGACTCCGTGGGGCGTCGGCCCTGTTTAGCCACTCCTGGTATAGCTCCTGCATGTGGGCGCTGGTCTAGCGGGCTGCATGGGGAGGTCAGGGTCGGTGCCTTCCATCTGCCGCAGCAGCACCTGTCTGCATGCCCATCCTCGGTCTGGGCTTGGCCTCTGTCATTTAAACATCCACTGGTCCGGGAGAGCACTTCCACCAAGTGGTACGGTGCCCTTCTCCAGCTTCAGAACCACATGCTGGGTGTTTTGAAAGCAGTACACAGCAGCCAAGCGTAACAGAACCTCCCCATTCTTTTCAAGGGTGACCTCTTTGTTCTTCAGGGTGTGGCAGGTGACCTCCCTCACATCCTCATTAAACAGCTGCTTGGCCGCATGTCTGAAAATTTGTGCCAGGTACCTGCTAGAGGTGGCTCCATCATGGTGTCAGTGCCTCACCCTCTCCTTCAGGCCTCCAAACAGAGCGTACATGGCAGCATCTTTTCACCAAGAGATCACTTTGCTCCATTATCTGACCAATTTCACCCGAGGTTAATACACAGTCAGTCAGCACCCCGGGAACCATGTGAAGCTGTGGGACAATCTCTCGAAAGGCCTTCAGTTTATCATCAGAGCAGGGTCACAATAATGTGGAAAATCTTGTCTGGGTACAGGTTCTCCTGTCTGGCGAAGTAATCCTTCACCAGAGAGCCCATGGTATAGAGGTGGGGGGGTGACATGGTGGCCCAGCACATATTCCAAGTATGGGACCCAGCCTGGACAGGTGGAGGTGAGCTTGGGTAACATTGGCTCTTCCTCACTGTGCTGGAGGCATCGAGACACAGATTCTTTCTGACTCTCCAAGATGCTGAAATCCCCAGCTACTGTTGTATTAAAGACAGTGCATACCCCAAGACTTTTGAGGAAGCCATAGTCTTCTGGATGCATAAATCACATTGAGGCAGAATTTAGCAGCAAAATAAGGCAGAGACTGTGGACACACCGACACTGCCAGCACCTTTTGCTATAAGATATCACATTTCTTATTAAGGTTCAGAACTCAAAAGAAGTCCTTGGCGTTCTGCTGGGAAACCTGGATCCCTTCCTCCACTAGTCACACTGCTGTCACACCCATATTACTCAAATATTTTGGCATCAGCCGACTTATGGAATTCTCTCTTCTTCCACATGTGGTGCTCACACTTCATCTGCAGTGGGGCAGGTGGGGGGCCAAGGCTTGGCCTGAGAGGAGCACCAGGAGATGCGGTCTTTTCACTTTCTTGATAGTGTTCTTTGAAGCCCCCTAATTTTTAATTTTGATAAAGTGTAATTTATTTATTTTTTCCTTTGGTTGTTTGTGCTCTTGCTATCACATCCAAGAAACCATTGCTATGCCATGAAGATTTATGGCTATGTTTTTTTTTCTGAGCTTTAGTTCTTACATTTAGATCTTTGATTTATCTTAATATTTGTATATGTATAGGGGTCCAAGTTCATTCTTTTCCATGTTTTCCCAGCATCATTTTTTTGAAAAGACTGTTCTTTCCCCTATTGAATTGTCTTGGCACCTTTGCCAAAAGTCAATTGACCATAAATATAAAGGTATTATTTATGGACTCTGAATTACATCTCACTTATATATGCTTTTGGCAGTACAGCTGTGTTGATTACTATAGTTTTGAAATCAGGAAGTCTAAGTTTTTCCAATCTTTATGCATATTCTTATTATTTTATTACATTGATTGGGACCTTCAACATAACCCTGAATAGAAGTGGTGAGAGCAAACATTGTCTTATGTTGTTCCTGACCTTAGGGGGAAAAGATTTAATATTTCACATTACATTTTTTTAAGATGATTGTTGTTATACTGAGGAAGTTCCCTTTTTTTTTTGAAGATTTTATTTATTTATTTGACAGAGAGAGACACAGCAAGAGAGGGAACACAAGCAGGGGTAGTGGGAGAGGGAGAAGTAGGCTTCCCATGGAGCAGGGAGCCCGATGCAGGGTTCGATCCCAGGACCCTGGGATCATGACCTGAGCCGAAGGCAGACACTTAAGGACTGAGCCACCTAGGCGCCCCAAGGAAGTTCCCTTCTGTACTTGCTTTAAGTTTTTTTTTTTTTTTTTTTTAACATGAATGGGTTTGAATTTTGTCAGATGCTTTTTCTGCATCTACTGAGACCATCATTTTGTTTTTCTCTTCCATTCTGTTAATGTGGTGAATTACACTGACTTTTCAACGTTAAACCACACCTTCCTTAGCGTCTTATCCTTTATATTGCAAGGTTCAATTTGCCAATATTTCATTGAGAATTTTAAAATCTATATTCATGAGGGATACTGGTTTGTAATTTTCTTGTAGAATGTCCTGGTCAAGCTTTGATATCAGGATTATTTGGCCTCATAAAATGAGTTTGGAAGTGTTCATTCCTGCTCTAGTCTCTGAAATATATAGGATTATTATTTTATCTTCTTTAAAAGTCTGATAAAATTTACTGGTGAAGCCATCTGGCCCTGGAGTTTTCTTTGTGGGAAAGTTTTTGATTAGAAATTCCATTTCTTTAATAGATATTGGTCCATTTAGCTTTTCTTTTTCTTCTTGTGTCAGTTGTTTGAATTTTTTCAGGAATTTGTCCATTTGATGTAAGTTGTCAAATTTATTGGCATAAAGTTGTTGAACTATCCCTTTAATATCTGTATAATTCATTAGCATTAAAAATAAAATTTCTGCATACAAAAATAAAATAGATGACAAATGATGAATCAGGGGAAAATAAATATATAACATATAGCAGAATAAAATATATATTGTAGGAGCAAACAGTCTAGTGACAGAAAGAGGGAACTATGATTCAGTGTGACAAATGCCATGAGAGGTACACAGAGAACAACACATAGGATGGATACACTGGCCAATTTAGGAAGTCAAATCATGATGTCCAAGTGATGAATTACATTTGCTAACTTGAAGTAAAATAATATAGTCAAATTTATGGATACTTAAAAAGCTGAGAATTTAGCTCTCAGATATAATTATTTCACATTGGTCATCAACCTATGGGTGTCTACCGTCAACTGCTCCCCTTTCACTGGCATATCTTTAATTACAAATAAAATGAAAGTTTTTTTGTAAAAATGATAGACATTATAAAAAAATTCAAATGAGATAAAAAAAGTCCAAAAGACAAAATAAAAATCACTTGCATTTTGGCCAACATCCTTCCAGATCTTTTTGCACATTTATATACACATAAATACACAAAAATTCATGTCAAGATGATGCTGTTCTTGCTGATCTATATTCTCCTTTTATGGGCGGACCTATATGCTATGAACATATTTTCATGTAAATAAAGATTTTCATCATTATTAATAGGTTAAGGGTATTCCATTGTGCACATGCACTGTAATTTAACTAGCATCCTAGTGATGGCACCTACAGTGTTTCTAAAAACAGTTATTACAAAAAAGGGAGTGAGGAACATCCATACGAATGTTTTCTTTTTGTTATTTTCCTTAGAATGAATGGACTAGGAAATGAGATTTTGGGGCAAAGGCTAATGAAATTTTGGTAAATAAGATTGTCCCAATTTCAACCTTAACACCAATAAGTGCACAATAGTAATTGTAACCCCATATCACTATGTACCCTGAGGGACAAAAAGGATCTGTTTGGAATGTTGAACATCTTTCATTTAATTAGATGTTCATTTTTCTTGGTTTAAAAATGTCCTATTGATTTCCTTTGCTAATTATAGTGAGGTGTTTTTAAAACTGATACTTTTTTAAAAATTAAAGATTAGAGAGAGACGCACACACGCGTGTGTGTGTGGGGAAGAGGCAGAGGGAGAGGGAGAGTCTTAAGCAGACTCTGCACTGAGCACAGAGCCCACTGAAGGGCTCAATTTCACAACCCTGAGATCACAACCTGAGCAGAAACCAAGAGTGGGATGCTTAACGGACTGCACCACCCAGGGGCTCCTTAAAATCGTGTGAGCTCTTTGTATATTAGGAATATTTTTCCTTCTTTTTCCACAATACAAATGTATTTTCCACTGGTTCATTATTTGTGTATAGAAGATTACAACTTGTATATAGAAGAAGATTACAATCTTCATGTGGTTAATTTTTACCATTTTTTTCTGTTATGGTTTCTGGTTCTTGTTTCATACTTAGCAAAGGCCTTTCTCAGCTCAAGACTATAAAGATACTCTCCTTGATTTTCTTGTAGTGTTTTTTTTGGCTTCATTCTTTACATTTAAATTTTTGATTCATCTGGTATTTGAGAAAGGAGATAGAAAGTCTGTCTCCATGGGCTTGTTATTTCTCAGATAATCTCCTTCCCACTTAGCAGGGATTTGTAGCATATAGTTTACTGGTTACCACTAAGACTTCTGGAGTCCAGGTCTCCTGGCTTCAACACTTAGCAGTAATGGCTCTGAGTAATGTTGTAAAGTCAGATAATAATTGCACCTGTCTTAGGGTTAAATAATATCTGAAAAAGTGCTCTGGTACTTGATACCTAAATGCTCAGCAAATGTGAGCTACTATTATTAAACACTTGTACATGGCACAGCAGTTTGTTTCTAGATTCTACATTCTGTTCACTGATACTATCTTCCACATAATTGTAATCCATGTGTTGACACTCCATTATCCAACTCATTGTCTCATGGAATGGCTCCTCTTTCCTCATTTCAACAAGAAAGTTCCTATCGCAGTTGCCTTTCTAATCACAGCTACAGCCTAGGTAAAAATAAGCTGTGCTTCACAATGCAATGAGAACCGAAACCCCGAACCAAGACGCTGAACAAACGTGGGAAAGATGAGTACCTATTTCTTCTACCACGTATTCTTAGAGGCTGAAACTCTACCTCATTTCAGCCCTTGGCATATAACTGATGCTCTCAAAAACTAGTACCTTCTCGGGCGCCTGGGTGGCTCAGTCGTTAAGCATCTGCCTTCGGCTCAGGTCATGATCCCAGGGTCCTGGGATCGAGCCCCTCATCGGGCTCCCTGCTCGGCGGGAAGTCTGCTTCTCCCTCTCCTTCGCTCCCCCTGCTTGTGTTCCTGCTCTCGCTATCTCTCTCTCTGTCAAATAAATAAATAAGATCTTTAAAAAAAAAAAAACAAAACTAGTACCTTCTCTCCCAACTGTAGTTTACAACCTTAAATAAATGGTTCACAATGTTATCTCCAGTGGGCCCTGACTCTGGAGCAGGACGCGAGGGGCGGGGAAGGATTCACCCGGGACCCCGGTCCTGACCTGGCCGGTTCCTCCTGGCAAGCTGAGCTGACTACCCGCTCGGGGGCTGATGCCTCCAGGCTGCGTGGCAGGCAGGCGACTCCAGGACCCATTAAATGCACAATCGGGGTCGAAGGCAGCGGCAGGACCTCCTCGGAGCCCTCAAAGAGTTAAGAGTGTGCGAAGAGCCGGCAGAGGGAAGCGCGAAAAGGGGGGAAATCCCCTAGAAACAGCGTTGCGAGGAGGTGAGGGAGACCGGCTTCCCGCTCAACCACGCACTTCAGTCTGGCTGGTTGAAGCAAGTACCGGTCCTCGGCTCGGGGAATCTCTGCGTCCCCCCAGGGCTCCGTCGTAGCGCCGCCTCGACCCGGCGTTCCCGCCGTTGTCTGCCGCCGCTCCCGCCTCCGATCGGCTCGTCTCCTGCCTCTAACGGCTGCTGACCGCGGCCAGCGTCCGCGGCGTCGGTGACGTCGGCGTAGGGGCGGGACTTCCTGCCTCGCGCTCTCTTAGGACTCCAGACCGAGGCGCTCCGGCGGGCTTGAGGGGCGGCGGGCGGCGGGCGGCGGGCGGCGGGCGGCGGGCGGCGGGCGGCGTGTTGGCGGGTCGGCAGCTGCTGGGCTGCTTCGCTATCTTGAGAAAGCCCGTCCGCCGAGGTGGAGCGAAGCTCTCTCTCCACCGCCGCCCTTTCTGTCCTCGGAGCTCTCTTGGGAAACCTCACATTTCCCTGGAGTCGGGAGCCCGAGGGGCGTGCTCGGCCCTCCTTTTCCTGCTTCTCCTCTTCAGTCCGCGCCGGGCGCGGCTGCCGGCCGGGCCAGCACCCAGCGTGTGGAACTGCATCCCGTAGCCCCAATGCGGGTGCGAGAAGAGCTGAGTGGGTGCCACTGGTTGGAGCTGTGCAGGTGTTCCCCGGTGGCAAGTGCGGCCACAGCACCGGGCGCTTTTAAGTTCTTTGCGCGCAAGTTGCAAGGACGGTGTGCGAGTCTGGTACGTAATCTCTTTTTATGGGGACGCTGTTTTGTCCGTAGTTTTGGAATGCTCCCCTTTTCTTCACAGTTTGCCCTTGAATTTTTTGTACTTTTCCTGTAAAGTAATTGGAGCGGGTGTGAGAAACGTAGGCTGTGAGACATGTTCTGTAGCCAGTTAAGTGCACGTGAAACTTCTTATGGAGTTGTTTTTGTTTTGTTTTGTTTTAAATTTATGTATGTAAGTAATCTCTACACCCAGTGCGGGGCTCGAACTCACCACTCCGAGATTAAGAGTCGCATGCTCCGCGGACTGAGCCAGCCAGGCGCCCCTTTTTGGAGTTTTTTGATGCACTCCAGCGCGGTGCTTGGTAGCTAGTTTACTAACTGGCTGAACGTGTGGTATACCACCAGTTTAATTTGTGATGAAAAAACTATGCTAACCACTTTCTATGACCCCGCAGACAATTTTAATAGTGATATTGGCAGTCATTTCAGAGATAATGTCTAGACTAGGTAAATGAATGCCTGGATTAAATGGACCTTTTGATAAATCCTTACCAGCTTTTGACCGTAATAAATGGGCACTTAGCTCTTCAAAATGCCCACTGCCAAGTATTTTTAAAGCCTTAAGTTACCTGAGTTGTAATTATGAAGCTGTTTCAGTAAAATCTCAGAGATGTCTAGTATGCAAGAAACTTGTTCTTAATTTCTTATATGTGTTATAGTTGATAGTGTTTAGACTATGAACACAAAATACTTGAGATCTAAAACCGAGTAGGTTGTTAAAGCAGTGCTTCTGTTACCAAGCAACATCTCCGTAAACAAGTCTAATATTCAGCTAGAATATAATTAAATGTAACTATCCTACAATTATCTGGATTCAGAATTCTGTAAATTCATGGGTTTAGCCTGTAGGTGGTTACAGTTAATACGCACCTTCTGTACTGAAGTTTGATTTCAAACTCATTTTGTGTGGAATTATTAGAATGTTTTGAATTTCAGTGTCATACAGGACTCTCCAGAGAGTTGCAAATGGATTTCAGTTACCCTTTGGTTATATAGGACAGTGTATGTCCTGTATTCTTTCTTTCGAATATTTTCTAATCAGATGAAGTGTGCAGACTATATTCAGGAATTTTTCAAATAATAGAACAATACCAATTTAGGGTTACATAGCGCATTGGGAGATTAAAACAGTATCCACAAGTGTTTTTAAGCCTTGCTTGAGCCAATAACCTCACTCTTTCTCCACCCATTAAACCCTTATTGATATAATTTGTATGACTGTATGGCAAGTAGTTTTCAGAGCACTTTTTCATGATTTTTTTGAGTGCTATAACCTTTCAAGTATGTCAGAAAGGAAGTGAACATTTGAGACACTATGAGACTGAATGACTTCTTTGAAATCAAACTATTGGTAATGGGAATTGCAGCTTGAAGTTGCATGTCTTACTACATTGCAAAAATCTGTTGACTTCATCTTAGTTCCCTCCCCCTTTCTCTTTTCCATATGCTATGTTGAAGTAATGAAATATTCAAGAGTTGGGCAAGACAAGCAGAGAATAAAATCAAGAATGACTCGTATAAAATTCTTAGTAATCAGAAGTCAGCATTTTGTCATGGGAAGTTCTAATTCAAGAAGTTTAGAAGAAGGAAATGTTAACAGAAAGATTCGTTAATTGTCAATTCTTTGTGTGTTTTCTAGGTACTGTCTCTGCCTAAAGTAATTGAGTTTTATTTTAATTTTGTCATACATAATGTATTAAGTTCAGTAATTCTGTCAAATTGTCTAATCTGTGTGTACTTTTAGGGCATGTGTGTATGTATCTGTAAAAAATTTCCTGAAGTACTCTTTCCTACCAACTAAAGTTCACATTTCTTAACCTGAACTCTTCAAAATCTCCTCTCACTCTGCCATTTCATGTTCATGTTCTTTATAGAAAAACTGTTGTGTCCAGACTGATTTCCTCACTATCCTCTAAACCTACTATGTGCTTTCTCCCTTTCTTCCAAGTCTTTGAGTCATTCTGCCTACCTGACCTGATTTCTTCCCTTCTTTCCTAAAATCTGAGTTGTACCTTTTCTATAAAGTTCAACTCCACCATAATCTCCGCAGGGGAGGAAAAGTTCTCTACTCTCTTAGAGTCTCTAGCTGGCCTAAGAGTTAAATTGACATAAAACTGATAAACAGAGAAAAGCGTACAAGTTTAAAAAATTGTTTACATGTACTTGGGGGCCTTCACAGGAGAATGAAGACTTGAAGTAACCAGAGCAGAAACCTTTTATACCTTTTAGATAAAGAAACAATAAATTTATGTAAAAAAGACAAAGGTTTTGTGTTGAGTAGTAAATTGTGGAGAAGTGACTAGGAAGTTAAAGACTAGTTTAAGAAGGCTTGTTTGTACAGATTTCTCGGCTTTGATCCCCCATCTCTGGTGATAAGAATGTCTTCTGCACTCCTGGTACAGGTTTTGTTTTTTTTTTTTTTCTTCTGGGATTTTTATCTTCTGTTTTCAAGAAGAAAAAGGGTCAGAGTGCCCCTTTTTGCACCTGCTATTTCTTAAGTGCTTTTAACTCAATCAGTACACCAAAGTGGCATATTTTAGGGTAACATGTTCTGAACTCTTTCTTCTCTGAAATCCTGTAGGATGTTTTCATTAGCCATTCTCATCTGATACTTACACTTTATATTGCGATTTATCATTTCTGTATATGCCTCACCTTCCTAACTAGATTGTAAGCTCCTTAAGGGCAGGACACCAGATCTCAATGAGTTGTATCCTTAGTATCTTCCAAATAGAAGTTGCTGAATAAATGTTTCTTAGAGATGAGGAATGTGCATTTGTACTTTCCCCCCCTTCCGTAGTGTAATAGAAGTAAAAGAAAATCTTTGAGAGAGTGAGAGAGAAAGGGCAACTGTGAACCATAAGAAAGGGAATTAAAGAGAGGGAATTCATTGGGATTGGAAGGAAAGATTCTATTCCTAGAAAGTGTGATATTTGAGAATTTCCCAAGACAATATCAACAGTGAGGACTCCCTCAGGAATGCTGGCATTACTCTCAAGTGGGTTTGGGGAGTTTGGTCAATTTCCTGGTTCTTCCTTAGTAGAATCTTAATTTTAAAAACACTTCCCCCAACTCTCTCCTCCCTCTACCTCCCTTGTATAAACCCTCTCTCCCTATCTCTCCATTTTACCCCGTTCCATTTTACTTTTTTCCTGGTCAAGACTTATTTATGAATTATGTCAGTACTTTTATTTGGCCCTCATAAGGTAGCTGTTATCTTAAATTTTATAATTTTCCATTGGGGCTGCCTCTATGGGTCACGGAGAGATCACAGGCTGTATAGCTAGTCTAGCTTTTTTTTTTTAAGTTTAACTGAGATGTAATCCAGTAGTAAAGAAATTAAGAAAGCAGGAAGTGCCCAGTTTCTGTATATTGTAACTTTAAATTTCTTTTGCATTAAATTTCATAGAGTTGGGAGGAACCTAAACCTATCCATTTCCTTTTGGAAAGTGCCTATCACTCTCAAAATATGTCTCTAAATAAATTCTGGGTAATTTTTGTAGTCTTACTGTAAATCCTGTATCTGATGCTTATGACAAGGAATTGTTTCATTTAAAGGTGTAAGGAAGTAGAGTCTCAGTATTTTTATAAATCTTGGTTTGAGTCATTTGTTTTTTAGTAAGCTGCTATCCTAGCTTCTGAGTTGTTGCCCAGTAACACAATTGCAGGATAACGTAGCAACCACTGAAAATGTTAGCAATGGACTATAGGGATTTTCCTGCTAAGTTGAAGTGCTTATCTTTAGCATTCACATTCAGTGTTTTTCTCATCTGAATCACATTTTGGTTTAAGGCAGACACTTGAGATATTGTTAAACTTAAAGAGCATACAATATAATTACATATTTTTGGAGTGCTGACAAATTACAACTTGCACATTATTTTTCACATACTGTTGTGATATATATTAAATTATATATGAAGGATATGTGAAAAGATTCGTTCAATTAAAGATTAGTCTATATTGGGCAGAAAAACTATTAAGTAATAATTAACATCTGAGTTCTCTATAACTGATACAGCTAGCAAGAGCTGGGATGGATGCATTTGAAATGGTTCTTCTCCAAATAATATTCTTATGTTACTTCTGGAGGTTCCTGGGAAGCTTAGATCAGTAAGCATGAACTAATAGGCATTATGATTTTGTGGGAAGCAAACTGTGATTCAGGAGACGAAGACTTGACTGAGTTAGTCACTTAACCTTTCTTGTCCTGTTTTCTCTTTTGAAAAAATAAATTGTTGAAGGTTTTTTTTCAGAGGTTGTATGTTTACAATTTATTTTTCATTTATTTTTTAAAGGTTTATTTATTTTAGAGAGCGCATGTGCATGTGGGGGAGGGGTGGCAGAGGGAGAGGGAGTCTTAAGTAGACTCCGTGCTGAGTGCAGAGCCCAACCTGGGGCTCAATCTCATGACCCTGAGATCACAACCTGAGCCAAAACCAAGAGTTGGACGCTTAACTGACTGCACCACCAAGGTGCCTTGTATGTTTATAATTTAAAGCACATTTTATTTCTCCTGTTCATTGGTTTAGCCAATTTTTGAGTGCCTGTCATGGGCCTTGCACTATACTAGATATTGGGAAAATTGTGAATAAGACATAGTGCCACGTCTCAAGCAGTGCCTGGTGGGAGAAAATGAATGGTTATTTATAGTTTATATATAGTTACTTGTAATCTAAATTGAAAGTGCTATAAAGATAAATGAGGGTGTGTTTTGGTGGCATGTCAGAAGGACACCTGACCTAGAACTGCTGAGAGAATACATTATAATTAAGGAAATGCCAGATTAGAATTATGTAAGTGTAATCTGAGAGTATACAGAGAAGTATTAAACCTAGCCTGGAGGGAGTTGATGAATCAAGTAGAACTGGGGAGAAGTTTCTCTGAATTGGAAAGAGAGTCAGAAATAGTGGTAGTTCAGATCCTGGCTGTAGATGGGATTCCTAGTGAGAGTGTCTGGAATCAGAAGAGGGCTTGTGAACATCAGCACGTAATGGGTAGGTGGAGAAAGAGAGTACCGAGGTAAACCAGAGAAGGGTAGAATCTTGGAAGCCAAGGGAGGAATGCTTACCACATTTAGTTTTTGATTAAATGGAAATTGTTTGTCAAGAAACATTGTGTAGCACTATAAATGTAAACCCATCTATACAAAGATACTCTACAAAGATCTGAAGTTGCAAATGGAGATAGGTCAAGTCTGATAACAGAAAGAGTCTATGGTTGACCTTTGAGCAACATGGGGGATGGGGGCTCCCCAAACTCTACTTGTAATTTTAATTTGCATTTCCCTAAATATAAATGATGTTGCATTTTCCTTGTACTTATTAGCCTTTTATAAGTCATCTTTGGTGGAATTCTGTTCAGATCTTTTGCCCATTTTTTTTTTAGCTGGGTTTGTCTTATTATTGAGTTGTAAAAGTTCTTTATATATTCTGGGTTAAAGTCTTTTATTAGAGACATATTTACGAAGATTTTTTTTCACCAGTCTTTGGCTTACTTTTTCTTAAACTTGTGTCTTTGAAGTACAAAGGTTTTTGATGAAGTCTAGTTTATAATTTTCCTTTTATGGTTTATGATTTTGATGATGTGTTTAAGAACTTTTGGCCTGATCCAAGATCACAAGGATTTTCTCCTCTGTTTACCTTTAGCTCCTTCATTTAGATCTAGGATCCATATTGAATTAACTTTTGTGTATGGTCTAAGTTTTTAAATTTTTTTAAAAGATTTTATTTATTTGAAAGGGAGAGCAAGCATGCGTGCATGCGCACGAGAGGGGGAAGGGGCAGAGGGAGAGGAAGAAGCAGATTACTCGCTGAGCAGGGGACCCTACCTGGGGCTGGATCCCAGGACCCCGGGATCTTGACCTGAGCCGAAGGCAGACGCTTAACCCACTGAGCCACCCAGGCCCCCCAAAGTTTTTAAATTTTTTTTGATGCCAAGTGGACGCCAAGTTGCCCTAGCCCTATTTGTTAAAAAGGCTTTTCTTTTTCCCTTGAATTATATTGGCACCTTTGTAAAAAATCAGTTGCTTTTATAACATAAGGGTTTGTTTCTAGAGTCTCAATCCTGTTCTATTCATCTATATTCGTATCTTTACTCCAGTACCACACTGCCTTGATAACCATAGTGTTATGGTAAGTTTCAAAATGGGTAGTATAGGGGTGCCTGGCTGGCTCAGTGGAGCATGTGACTCTTGATCTTGGGGTTGTGAGTTCGAGCTCCGCATTTACTCAAGAAAAATAAATACAAATAAAAATTCAAAGAAAAAAATAAAATGGGTAGTGTAAATCTTTCCAACTTTTTCAAAAGTGATCCTAGATTCTTTCCATTTACATGTAAAATTTAGGACCCACTTGTCAATTTCTACAAAAAACATTTGTTGTGATTTGATAAGATTTGCATTGAATCCAAGATCAGTGTGGGAAAAATTGCTAACTTAAGAGTCTTCTAATCCATGAATATATGATGTCTCTATTTAGATTTTTAATTTCTCTCAACAGTGTTTTTTTAGTTTTCAATATATAATTCTTGTACTTTCATTAAATTTATTCTGAAGAATTCAGAATTTTTGATATTGGGAGTAGAATTTTCATAATTTAATTTTTAGATTATTGTATAGAAATGCAATTAATTTTTTAACAGAGTGCTTGGTGGGGTGGGGAGGGTGGTGGGGGGAGGGGGGAGGGAGAGAGACTCTTAAGCAGCCTCCACACCCAGTGCAGAGCCCAAGGCAGGGCTCAATTTCAGGACCCCGAGATCATGACCTGAGCCAAAATCAAGAGTTGGTCACTAAACTGACCAAGCCCCCTAGGTGCCCCACAGTTGATTTTTTAATATTGTTTCTACATATATGATCATGTCTGATAAGATCAGATCATTCCAATCTGAATGTTAATATATTCTGTTACTCATTTTTGCTTTGTTGTATGAGCTAGATCCTTCAGTAAGATGTTGAATAAGCATTGAGAGTGTATTGCATTGCTCCTGGTCTTCAGGGGAAATTATGTAGATTTTCACTATTAAGTATAATGTTAGCTGTAGGTTTTCTGTAGATGCCCTTTATTAGATTGAGGAAATTCCATTTTGTCCTAGTTTGTTAAGTTTTTAATCATGAATGGGTGTTGGATTTTGTCAGATTCCTCCCCCCCCCCGCATCCAATGAGATTATCATAATGGATTTTGTCCTTTATTAATATGGTATATGACATTAAATGATTTTCACAGGTTAACCCTGTATTCATTCCTGGGATAAGTTTCACTTAGTCATGCTGTATAATCATATATGTTGCTAAATTTGGTTTTCTTAGATTCTGTTAAGGAATTTCATGTTTATGTTCATGAGGAATATTAGTCTATTGGTTTCTTGTGGTGCCTTTGTCCAACTTTGGTATCAGAGCAACATTGGCCTCATTGAAGGAGTTACATGGTGTTTCCCGCTCTCTTTTTTCTGAAATAGTTTCCTAAGAATTGCTATTACTTCTTTAACTATTTGATAGCATTCACCAATGGAGCGGTGTGGGCCTGGACTTTTCTTTGTGGGAAGATTTTTAATTACTAATTCAGTTTCCTCATTTGTTACAGTTCTATTTGGATTTTCTATTTCTTTTTGAGTTTTGATAACTTGTATGCTTTTAGAATTAGTCCATTTCATGTTAACTGTCTAATTTGTTGATAAAAAATTCATATTTTAAAAACTTTTAAATTACTGTAAGTTTGGTAACGATCTCTCTTTCATTCTTTATTTTGGTGATTTGTATCTTTTCTGTTTTATGGTAAATCTAGCCTAAGTGTGTCAATTTTGTTGATCTTTTTAAAGAACCAAATTTTGGGGCACCTGAGAGGTACAGTTGGTTGAGCGTCCAACTCTTGGTTTCTCTCTCTCTTTTTTAAAAGATTTATTTATTTGAGAGAGAGCACGAGCAGGGGGAGGAGGGGGAGGGAGAAGCAATCTCCCCACTGAGCAGGGAGCCCGATGTGGGACTCGATCCCAGGACCTTGGGATCATGACCTGAGCCGAAGGCAGATGCTTAACTGACTGAGCCACCCAGGTGCCCCTACGATTATGTTGTTCTTGATGTCTGCTGGTTTTATTTATTTTTTTAAACCTGGCTTCCTGGGTCTGCATACCTTAGTGTTCAACCAAGGATTGGTCAGAAGTTGAGTTCAGACAGTTTGAACTAATACAGTTAATGCTTAATACTAATATGGCTAGTACTGCTGAAGGATCTATATGAGGGTAAGAGAGTGCATTCAGACACAGATCATTTTCAGGTTTGCCCTGGCTTTTACTTTGCACCAGCCCACTTTTGCCATATGCATAGCTTTGTTGGCCAAGGATGTGTGAGTGGCATGGACCAGCTTCAGTCTCCAGTGACAGTCTTAGTTTAACTGAACTAGTAAATAGTTTACCCCCCCCCCCCCCACCAGGTTGTCTCAACTTCCAGAACTCCTATAAAATCCCCAGCTAGTCTGCCAGTTTGTTGCTTGCCACAGAGAGTCCTGCAGCCTTAGGCTAAAGGTGCCACTGGGTCTCACTGTTAGGTTATCACAGAAATCTCCACTTCAACTGATGGTGCATCAAATCAGTAGATTACCCTCAAATAGTGGTGGTGAACCTGCTCTTCACAGTTTGCCTTACGCTTGTTAAACTCCTACACTGACAGAGGTGGGGGGAGATGGGAGTAGCCAAAGGTAGACTCATGTTCTTCTTACCCAGTTGTTTTCATGAATAAACACTTTTCAGTTTGCTGAATGCCTTTGATTGAATTCCAGATTACTGAAATGGTGTTGTTTGGCTCTTTCGTGAAGAGGATTTATCAGTCTCATTCTCTCATGCTGGAAGTAAGAGGTCTGGTTTTTTGTTTTTTTTTTAAAGATTTATTTTTTCTTGAGAAAGAAGTGAGAGTGAGCAAATGGGAGTGGGGGAGGGGCAGAGGGAGAGAGTGGGGGAGAGAGAATCTCAAGCAGACTCCCTGCTGAGCACAGAGCCCGAGCCCGACTCAGGTCTTGAGACCATGGCCTGAGCCAAAATCATGCATGGGACACTTAACTGACTGAACTACCCAGGTGCTCCAGGAGGTGGGTTTTCATGATTCTGTGGGGAACTCTTCTCTCAGGAGGATGAAACTTGATCTATAGTACTTTTTTTTTTTAAAGATGTTTATTTATTTGAGAGCGAGAAAGAGCATGAATGGGGGAAGGGGCAAAGGGAGAGGAAGAAACAGACTCCCTGCTGAGCAGGAAGCCTGCCATGGGGCTTGATCCCAGGACCTGGAGATCATGACCCGAGCCAAAGGTAGGCATTCTACTAACTGAGCCACCCAGGCACCACGACCCATACTTCTTTTATATCACTCATAATCCTTTGCACAATATTAGGCATTTATTAGTTACTCCAAATGTGCTTGTTGACTTAAATTCCATAGTTTTCCTCAAGCATCAAATTATAAAGCATTTGGGGTTGTGGAATCCCAAGACCTATGCAATTTCTTGGTTTTCCTGTCCTTTTGATAAGTGGGAGAAATTGCTTAATATTCATTCAGCAAGTGTTTATTGACTACCTGCCATGTTCCAGCTATTATGTAAGGTTTTGGGGGTATTAAGATGACTAAAACATAATCTTCGCTCTCAAGGAGGGTTTAGCCTAGTGCAGGAGATTGGAATACAAATAGCTGATTAGAATATGGTGAAGTAAATAAATTGATATGGATAAATACATGGCATTATGGAAGAGCTCACAATGACTGTTAACTCGGAATGCATTAGAGGAAAAGAAAAAGGGAAGCATCTAGAAGGACTTTGAGAAGGAAGTAGTGACTGATTTGAATATAAAAATGAGTGAAAGTTGAGATTAGATTGCATTCTATGCAGAGGGGTCAGCATGAGGTGAGCAAATGTGTTGTGAGTTCAATGACCTATAAGCAGTTTAGTTTGGTTAGCGTATAAGTACATATCATAGAGTTGTGGGAGATGAGAATGGAAGGGTAAAGAGGGCCTAGATTGTGAAAGGTTTTGTATACTATGTTAATAAGCTTTAATTAACCTTTATTGACCAATTTTGCAAAACTGTTGAGTGGGATGTACTTCAGGATTCCGTCAAACTTTGATTTGAATGTTGTTTACCTACATCTTCAACTATTTTAAAAGTCACAATAAAAGATAAATATATCCGAACGTGCTGTAAACTGTTTAAAAACATCAGAGACCTCCAGCATAGTAACTGAAATGGAAATAAAGATCTGATATGTCTTTAATATAAAATATTCTGAATTAAAATTTTTTAATATACAGTAATAAAATGACACAGTCTGTTCTAAATATTGGAGTTCTATAAGATTTAATTTGAGAGCGCCGAATCCTAACCACTAGACCACCAGGGAAGCTAATATAAGATTTAATTTGAAAAAGATCATTTGCTAAAAGTTTTATTTTTTTGAGATTCTTTATTTTTATTTATTTGCCAGAGAGAGAGAGAGATAGGCAGGCAGAGGGAGAAGCAGGCTCCCCGCTGAGCAAGGAGGCCAATGGTGGACTCTCCCAGGAGCCTGGGATTATGACCTAAGCTGAAGGCAGATGCTCAAACAACTGAGCCACCTAGGCACATCCCTGAATACTGCTGTTTTAGATAAAAGAGAGTTACATTGATAAGAGGCTTTTTTAAGTGATGTCATAGATGGTAATTCTGTAGAGTAAGGTTGGACAACAACCAGTTGTTTTTGTTGAATATATTTTTGAGTATTGTGTAAACTTGCATGGAGAGGAATGGAATTTGAGGACTTCTGGGTTATTTCTTGAAGTGGAGGCTTTAACTTCAAGTCTCATTTTCTTTTATATTTGGTCACTGTTTTCTGATGTGCAAAGGACAGAAGGAAGCCTTTTTACCTCCTCCTTTGGTCTTCAAGTGGATTTGACATTTTCCCTCTGGTTATAAATATAGTGTATGTTTGTTGTAAAATAAGAAATGTGCAGGAAACATGCAAACAAATAAAAAAATCACACCTATTGTCCGTCCACACATAAAATCTTAATATTTTAGTGCTTATCTTTTTTGTGTTTTTTTTTCCCTATGCATATATAGGCATGTAAATAGGCATTTTACAAAATAAGGATTATATAACAGTATTTTGTAGTCTGTGTTTTCTACTTCTGATGATTTGTTTGTTTTAGTAGGCTTCATGCCCAGCATAGAGCCGAGGATGGGGCTTGAACTCATGACCCTGAGATCAAGATCTGAGCTGAAGTCAAGAGTTGGATACTTAACTGACTGAGCCACTTAGGCACCCCTGCATTTTCTACTTCTGTAACAAACATTTCCTGATGTTATTAAATACTCTTCCATAACCTTTTTTTTTTTTAAAGAAAAACTTAACTGTGACATTTGAACCTAGAATTCACTTTCAGGAAAGTTTTTTTTCCTATAGTTTACAATGTTTATTTTTGAAAAAGCTTTATTGAATGTAATTGATAATTAACAAATTGTACATTTTTAAAATTAAGTTTTGTTTTATGTGTACACTATGAAACTATCACCACAGTCAAGATATTAAATATATCCATCACCCCCAAAAGTTTTTTTTTTTTTTTTTAAAGATTTTATTTATTTATTTGACAGACAGCAAGAGAGGGAACACAAGCAGGGGGAGTGGGAGAGGGAGAAGCAGGCTTCCCCCCGAGCAGGGAGCCCGATGCGGGGCTCGGTCCCAGAACCCTGGGATCGTGACCCGAGCTGAAGGCAGACACTTAACGACTGAGCCACCCAGGCGCCCCACCCCCAGAAGTTTTCTTATGCCCCTTTGTGATCTTTCCCTTTTGCTCCTGCCCTCTCCAACTGCTCACTCTTTTCCATTTTCAGGCAACCATTCATCTGCTTTCTGGCATTTTGATTGGTTTGCATTTTATATAAATAAAATCATATAACATGTACTCTTTTTTTGTTTAGATTTTTTTCACTAAGCATAATTATCTTGAGATTCATTCATGGTGAGGAATTCATGTTTATTGAATAGTTTTCCATTTTATGGCTGTATCTCAATTTGTTTATCCACTCACTTTTTTTCAACTTTAAAATTTTTTTTACTTAAATTCAATTAACAAATAATATATTATTGATTTCAGAGATACAGGTCTGTGATTCATCGGTTTTATATAATACATAGTGCTCATTACATCACATGCCCTCCTAATGTCCATCATTCAGTTCCGCCATCCTTCCACCCACCCTCCCTTCCAGCAACCCTCAGTTTGTTTCCTATGATTAAGAGTCCCTTATGGTTTATCTCCCTCTCTGGTTTTGTCTTGATTTATTTTTTCCTCCCTCACCGTATGATCCTCTGTTTTGTTTCTTAAATTACACATATGAGGGAGATCATATGATAATTGTCTTTCTCTGATTGACTTATTTCACTTAGCATAATACCCTGTAGTTCCATCCCTGTCATTGCAAATGGCAAGATTTCATTTTTGATGGCTGAGTAATACTCTGTTTCTTTATCCATTCTTTATCCACTCATCTGTCGATGGACATCTAGGCTCTTTCCATAGTTTGGCTATTGTGGACATTGCTGCTATAAACATTGGGGTGCAGGTGCCCCTTCGGATCACCACATTTGTATCTTTGGGGTAAATACCCAGTAGTGCAATTGCTGGGTCATAGGGTAGCTCTATTTTCAACTTTTTGAGGAACCTCCATACTGTTTTCCAGAGTGGCTGCACCAGCTTGCATTCCTCCCAGCAGTGTAGGAGGGTCCCCCTTTCTCCACATCCTTGCCAGCATCTGTCATTTCCTGACTGGTTAATTTTAGCCATTCTGACTGGTGTGAGGTGGTATCTCATTGTAATTTTGATTTGTATTTCCCTGATGCCAAGTGATGTGGAGCATTTTTTCATGTGTCTGTTGGCCATTCGTATGTCTTCTTTGAAGAAATGTCTGTTCATGTCTTCTGCCCATTTCTTGATTGGATTATTTGTTCTTTGGGTGTTAACTTTGTTAAGTTCTTTATAGATTTTGGATACTAGCGCTTTATCTGATATGTCATTTGCAGATACCTTCTCCCATTCTGTCAGTTGCCTTTTGGTTTTTGTCGATTGTTTCCTTTGCTGTGCAAAAGCTTTTTGTCTTGATGAAGTCCCAATAGTTCATTTTTGCCCTTGCTTCCCTTGCCTCTGGAGGCGTGTCTAACAAGAAGTTGCTGCAGCCAAGGTTGAAGAGCTTGCTGCCTGTGTTCTCCTCTAGGATTTTGATAGATTCCTGTCTCATATTTAGGTCTTTCATCCATTTTGAGTCTGTTTTTATGTATGGTGTAAGAAAATGGTGCAGTTTCATTCTTCTGCATGTGGCTATCCCATTTCCCCAACACCATTTGTTGAAGAGTCTGCTTTTTTTCCACCCCCCCATTGGATATTCTTTCCTGCTTTGTTCAAGATTAGTTGACCATAGAATGGAGGGTCCATTTCTGGGCTCTCTATTCTGTTCCATTGATCTGTGAGTGTGTTTTTGTGCCAGTACCATACTGTCTTGCTGATGACAGCTTTGTAATAGAGCTTGAAGTCTGGCATTGTGATGCCACCAGCTTTGGTTTTCTTTTTCAACATTCCTCTGGCTATTTGGGGTCTTTTCTGGTTCCATACAAATTTTAGGATTATTTGTTCCATCTCTGTGAAAAAAGTTGATGGTATTTTGATAGGGATTGCATTGAATGTGTAGATTGCTCTAGGTAGCATAGACATTTTAACAATATTTATCCTTCCAATCCATGAGCATGGAACATTTTTCCATTTCTTTTTGTCTTCCTCAATTTCTTTCATAAGTGTTGTGTAGTTTTCTGAGTACAGATCATTTGCCTCTTTGGTTAGGTTTATTCCTAGGTATCTTTTGGTTTTGGGTGCAATTATAAATGGCATTAACTCCTCAATTTCTCTTTCTTCTGTCTCATTGTTAGTATATAGGAAAGCTACTGATTTCTGTGCATTGATTTTATATCCTGCCACTTTGCTGAATTCCTGTATGAGTTCTAGCAATTTTGGGGTGGTCTTTTGGGTTTTCACATAGAGTATCATGTCATCTGCAAAGAGTGAGAGTTTGACTTCTTCTTTGCCAAATCTGATGCCTCTTATGTCTTTTTGTTGTCTGATTGCTGAGGCTAGGACTTCTAGTACTATGTTGAACAGCAGTGGTGAGAGTGGACATCCCTGTCGTGTTCCTGACCATAGGGGAAAAGATCTCAGTTTTTCCCCATTGAGAATGATATTTGTTGTGGGCTTTTCATATATGGCTTTTATGATATTGAAGTATGTTCCCTCTGTCCCAAACTGTAACGAGTTTTTGTTTTTTGTTTTTTTTTAAAGATTTATTTATTTATTTATTTGAGAGAGAGAGAATGAGAGACAGAGACCACGAGAGGGAGGAAGGTCAGAGGGAGAAGCAGATTCCCTGCCGAGCAGGGAGCCCGACGCGGGACTCTATCCCGGGACTCCAGGATCATGACCTGAGCCGAAGGCAGTCGCTTAACCAGCTGAGCCACCCAGGCGCCCCTGTAACGAGTTTTAATGAAGAAAGGATGCTGTACTTTGTCAAATGCTTTTTCTGCATCTGTTGAGAAGATCATATGGTTCTTTTCCTTTTATTTATGTAATTTATCACATTGATTTGTGGATGTTGAGCCAGCCTTGCAGCCCAGGAATAAATCCCACTTGGTCGTAGTGAATAATCCTTATAATGTAATGTTGGATCCTATTGGCTAGTATTTTGGTGAGAATTTTTGCATCCATGTTCATCAGGGATATTGGTCTGTAATTCTCCTTTTTTGGTGGGGTCTTTGTCTGGTTTTGGGATCAGGGTAATGCTGACCTCATAGAAAGAGTTTGGAAGTTTTCCTTCCATTTCTGTTTTTTGAAACTGCTTCAGAAGAATAGGTATGAATTCTTTAAATGTTCGGTAGAATTCCCCTGGGAAGCCATCTGGCCCTGGGTTCTTGTTCATTGGGAGAATTTTGATTACTGCTTCATTTTCCTTGCTGGTTATGGGTCTGTTCAGATTTTTTATTTCTTCCTGGTTCAGTTTTGGTAGTTTATACATCTCTAGGAATGCAACCATTTCTTCCAGATTGCCTAATTTGTTGGCATATAGTTGCTCATAATATGTTCTTATAATTGTATTTCTTTGGTGTTGGTTGTGATCTTTCATTCATGATCTTATTTATTTGGGTCCTTTGTCTTTTTTATAAGTCTGGCCAGGGGTTTATCAATCTTATTAATTCTTTCAAAGAACCAGCTCCTAGTTCTGTTGATCTGTTCTACTGTTCTTTTGGTTTCTATTTAATTGATTTCTGCTCTAATCTTTATTACTTCTCTTCTCTTGGTGGGTTTAGGCTTTATTTGTGGTTCTTTCTCCAGTTCCTTTAGGTGTAAGATTAGGTTGTGTATTTGAAACCTTTCTTGTTTCTTGAGAAAGGCTTGTATTGCTATATGCTTCCCTCTTAGGACCGCCTTTGCTGCATCCCAAAGATTTTGAATAGTTGTGTTTTCATTTTCACTTGTTTCCATGAATTTTTAAAATTCTTCTTTAATTTTCTGGTTGACCCATTCATTCTTTAGTAGGATGCTCTTTAGCCTCCATGCATTTGGGTTCTTTTCAACTTTTCTCTTGTGATTGAGTTCCAGTTTCAAAGCATTGTGGTCTGCAAATATGCAGGGAATGATCCCAGTCTTTTTGTACCAGTTGAGACCTGAGTTGTGATGCAGGATGTGATCTATTCTGGACAATGTTCCACGTGCACTCGAGAAGAATGTGTATTCTGTTGCTTTAGGATGGAATGCTCTGAATATATCTATGAAGTCCATATGGTCCAGTGTGTTGTTCAAAGCCCTTATTTCCTTGTTGATCTTTTGCTTAGATGATCTGTCCATTGCAGTGAGGGGGTTGTTAAAGCCCCCACTGTTACTGTATTATTATCGGTGTGTTTCTTTGATTTTGTTGTTAATTGGCTTAAAAGTATTTGGCTGCTCCCATGTTAGGGGTGTAAATATTTACAACTTTTAAATCTTCTTGTTGGATAGACCCTTTAAGTATGATATAGTGTCCTTCCTCATCTCTTATTACAGTCTTTGGTTTAAAATCTAATTTGTCTCATATAAGGATCGTCACCCCAGCTTTCTTTTGATGTCTGTTAGCATGATAAATTGTTTTCCACCCCCTCACTTTAAATCTGGAGGTGTCTTTGGGTCTAAAATGAGTCTCTTGCAGACAGCATATCAATGGGTCTTGCTTTTTTATCCCATCTGATACCCTGTGTCTTTTAATTGGGGCATTTAGCCCATTTATATTCAGAGTAACTATCCAGAGATACAACTTTAATGCCATTGTATTACCTGTAAAGTGAGTGTTACTTTATACGGTCTCTGTTCCTTTCTGGTCTGTGTTACTTTTGGGCTCTCTCTTTGCTTAGAGGATCCTTTTTAATATTTCTTGTAGGACTGGTATGGTGATCACAAATTCTTTAAGTTTATGTTTGTCCTGGGAGCTTTTTAATCCCTCCTATTTTGAATGACATCCTAGCTAGATAAAGTATTCTTGGCTGCATATTTTTCCCACTTAGCACCCTGAATATATCATGCCAGTCCTTTCTGGCCTGCCAGGTCTCTGTGGATAGGTCTGCTGGCAATCTAATGTTTCTATCCTTGTAGGTTACCAACCTCTTGTCCGGAGCTGCAGTTAGGATTTTCTCTTTGTCTCTGAGATTTGTGAGTTTCACTATTATAAGTCTAGGTGTTGATCTGTTTTTAATGATTTTGAGGGGGATTCTCTGTGCCTCCTGGACTTGGATGCCTGTTCCCTTTAACAGATTAGGGAAGTTCTCCACTATAATTTGCTCCAATATACTTTCTGCCCCCCTCTCTCTTTCCTCTTCTTCTGGGATCCCAATTATTCTAATACTCTTTAGCTTTATGGTATCACTTATCTCTTAAGTTCTCCCCTCATGATCCAGTAGTTGTTTATCTCTTTTTTTCTCTGCTTCTTTATTCTCTATCATTTGGTCTTCTGTATCAATAATTCTCTCTTCTGCCTCATTTATTCTAGCAGTTAGAATCTACATTTTTGATTGCATCTCATTAATAGCCTTTTTGATTTTGACTTGGTTAGATTTTAGTTCTTATATTTCTCCAGAAAGGGATTCTCTAGTGTCTTCTACGCTTTTTTCCAAGCCCAGCTAGTATCTTTATAATCATTATTCTGAACTCTAGTTCTGACATCTTACTTATGCCCATACTGATTAGGTCCCTGGCAGTCAGTATTGCCTCTTGTTCTCTCTTTTATTTTTTCCATTTACTTGACTGAGAGCACAAGCAGGGGGAGCTGCAGGCAGAGGGAGAGGGTGAGGGAGTAGCAGGCTCCCCGTTGAGCAAGGAGCCCGATGTGGGGCTTCATCCCAGGACCCTGGGATCGTAACCTCAGCTGAAGGCAGATGCTTAACTGACTGAGCCACCCAGGTACCCCTTTTGTTCTTTTTTGATGTGAGTTTTCCCGTCTTGTCCTTCTGCCCAGAAAATAGATGAACGAGAGAACAAAATAAATACTAAAATGGCAACTACCCCAGAGAAATACACACTAAACAAATCAGATGAGACCCAGTGGCGGGGGTGGGGTGGGGAAGAGAATATATCAGAAAGATGAGCAGAATAGAGTAATACACTGGGCTCTGTGTGTATTTTGGTTTGTTTTTTTAGAAAACTAGATCCCAAAATTGTAAAGAAAGAAAAACTTAAGTACAAAAATAAAATTAAATACAATGAAAGGATAGAATGTAACTCTAAAAATGGAAATTAAAAGACAAAAAACAATAGAGGAAAAAAAGCCCAACAACAAAAGAAAAAGAAGGGATATAAACAGGTGAAGAGAACAGAGCAATACACTATCTCTTGAATATAATTTGGTCAGTTTGCTAGAAGAAACTACATCTCAAAATTGTAAAGAAGGAAAAACTTATATATACAAAAATTAAATACATTGAAAGGCTATAATATAAAGATGAAAAATAAAAAAGACTTCAACAAAAAAAGAAAACCAAAAAAAAAAAGAGAGAGAAAAAGAAAAACAGAACAACAAAAAAGTGAGTATGATCGGACAGGTGAGTAGAACAGAACCATACACTAGATGTTGGACATACTTGGTCTGTTTGAAGAAACTACATCCCAAAATTGTAAAGAAAGGAAAACTTATAGATTAAATACAATGAAGGGATAGAGTGTAAGTGTAAAAATGAAAGTTAAAAAAGATTTAAAAAAGGAATTGATAAATTGGTTGAAAAAGGAAAGAAAAAAATGCAAGTTGAAATACTAAAGAATCATGGGAAAAAAGCCATGAATGCTATGTGCTATATTCCCCTAGTGCTGGAGTTCTGCAGTTGTCATTGATCGGTGAACTTGGTCTTGGCTGGATGTTCTTGCTGATCTTCTGGGGGAGGACGCTGTTGGTGTTGTTTCTCAAGTGTCTTTGCCCCGGGTGGAATTGTACCACCCTTGCCAGGGGCCCAGCTAAGTAATCTGCTTCCATTTGCTCAGTGTGGCTTTTGTTCCCTGAAGGCTTTCCTCGAAGCTTTAGAGGATGAGAATGAAAATGGTGGCCTCCCAATTTCTGGTCCCAGAGCCAAAGGCTCGGGGCCCCACTCCTCAGTGAGCGCTCAGAGAAAAGCAGTCAATTGCTCCTGTCTCCCTAGTCTCCGACCTCACTCTTTGCTCACTTGGCCTGTGGCCAAGCGTTTCTATCTCTGGCATACGAGCCATTTGGAATCTTCAAATCCTGCAGACTCCTGCGGCGTGCTCCCAAGGGAGAAGGGGATTCTCGCTGGTTCTGTTGCTTGTTGGGCCCCTGCTTGAAGAGCAGTGGCCTGACTGTGCTGTGGTTCGCAGTTTATGACAACCCCCAGCCGAGAGCCCACTCCTTGGCTCACTCTGCAGGCGGCTTCCCTGCTCCGATGCCTGGGAGCTCTGCCGCACTCAGGCACCCCCGGTCTTCTGTGACCCTGAGGATCCTGAGACCATAACTGTCCAAGTGAGGGCTCCACCCCCCACTTAGCTGCCTGAGCAAACATCCCTCATTGGAGCAGACTTACAAAAGTTCTGATTTTGTGCTCCACTGCTGTATCACTTGCCGGTAGCCAGCTGATGGAGGCGCCCCCCCCCCCTTCTGTCTTCCCGTATGTTGCCTCAGATTCATTTCTCTGCACCTTCTACCTTACAGAAAGTGGTCGCTTTTCCTTTTGTAGTGTTGCAGCTATTTTCTTATATCTCCAGTTGATTTCACGGGTGTTCAGAATGATTTGATAGCTATGTAGCTGAATTCCTGGGACCAGACCAAATTAAGGTCTCCTACTCCTCCGCCATCTTGGACTCTCCCTAGCCATTCACTTTTTGATGAACCTGTGTTTGAGTCTCAGAAAAAAGGCTGCTACAAACATTTGTGTAGAAGTCTTCACATGGATATACTCTGATTTCTCTTGGGTGAATACTTATACATGAAATGGCTGGATTATATGGCAAGTATCTGACAGTTTCTTAAAAATTAAGTGATTTTCCAATTTTATATTTCCACCAGTAGTTTATAACAGTTTCAATTCTTCTACATTCTAGTCCATACTTTGTAAGATCAGCCTTTTAAGTTTTAACATTTTAATAGGTGTATGGTAGTATTACATTGTGTTTTTAGTTTGTATTTCACTAATAACTAATGATATTTAATGTCTTTTCAAGTGTTTATTTTACCATTTGTGTATCGTCTTTGGCAAAGTGTCGAAATCTTTTGGCCATTTTTGTTGTTGTTGAATTGAATTGTATTCTTATTTGGTTTTCTAATTCTTTATTCTGAATGTAAGTCCTTTATCAATATATGATTTATAAATCCTCCAATCTTGCTTACCTTCATTTGTGTTATGGTGTCTTTTAAATATGTAAGTTCCTAATTTTGATTTAAAAATTAACTTGTTAATTTTAATAAACAACCAATTTAAAGAAATCTTTACCTAACCCATGATTAAAATGATTTTCTTCTATGTTTTCTCTAAGAGTTTTATAGTTTTATGTTTATGTATACATTTGGAGTCAATTTTTGTTTATGGTGAGAGGTACAACTTGAAATTCATTTTTTGCATATGAATAGGCAGTTGTCCCAGGATGATTTGTTGAAAAGACTTTCCTGGCTCCATTGAATTGACGTTGTGTTTTTGTCAGATTAATTGGCCATATATGTTTGAATCTATTTCTGAACTTTATTCTCTTTTTTAGTGGATTTATGTGTCTGTGTTGACATGAATGCTGCGCAGTTTTGATTTTTGTTGCTTTTAGTAAGTCGTGAAATCCGGTAGTGCAGGTTCTCCAACTTTGTTCTTTTGGCTATTCCAGGTCTTTTGTGTTTCCATATGAATTTTATTATTTTATTTTAAGATTTTATTTTATTTGACAGAGAGTCAGCACAAGCAGGGGGGAGCAGCAGAGGGAGAGGGAGAAGCAGACTCCCAGCTGAGCAGGGAGCCTGATGTGGGGCTTGATCCCAGGACCCTGGGATCATGGCCAAAGGCAGATGCTTAACGGACTGCCACCCAGGCATCCCTACATATGAATTTTAGTATTAGCTTGTTAATTTCTATAAAGTTTTCTGGGATTTTGAATGGCATTGCATTGATTTTGGGGAGAAATTAACATCTTAATAATATCTTAACAATCAGATTACTATCTGATCCGTGCATGTGGTATAACTTACTATTAAACATGCTTTTTGAAAAATAGCCCGTTTTCCCATAATAAATAGCATGATGGTACAAGCATCATGAAGGCACGGTGCCTTCCACTTCTACCTGGCCCTTGTGATGTACTCAGTAAATATTCACAGAATGATAAATGAAGGTGATCCCTGAACACAAATGTTGGTACACATCTCTGATTAGTTTCTTAGAGTTAGTTCCTACATGCGGAAGTGCTAGGTCAAAGGATATGTTCATTTTTAAGGCTTTTGATTACCATAATGTCTCCAGAATTTTTTTTCAGCTGAAATATCTTGATGGATAATTGTTACAAGGCATGCATAACTGATTAGCAAACAGTGTTCTTGGTGGCATCCTTCCCCTTCTCTGAAACTACATTGTAAGCCTGTGGGAAAGTAGGATTCATAATCACAGAAATTTTGTGGTTCACTTTTGTCATTGACTAATTTTTAAAAAATATTTATTTGACAGAGAGCACAAGCAGAGGGAGGGGGGAGGCAGAAGGAAAGGGAGAAGCAGATTCCCCGCTGAGCAGGGAGTCCGATGCAGGACTCGATCCCAGGACCCCAGGATCATGACCTGAGCCGAAGGCAGATGCTTAACCAACTGAGCCACCCAGGTGTCCCATCATAACTAATTTTACTGGACTTGGGAGTTAGGAAGATGACGCAAAAAGTAGAAGATTATATAGTCTTTCCTTTGAGGAACTTACAGTTTCTTTAGAAAGATAGTTTACATAATTGTAAAGCACTAGAGGGGAAAAGTGCAGATGTGATAGAATATAGAGTAAATATTCTGAGATAAGCCCAAGAAGGCAGAAAACAGTGGAGCAGAAAGACGGGAAGAAGCTATTTATGTTTACTTTTAGAGTAACTGTAAGCTCTGAAAGTAGTTTCTTGATTGTTTAGACCATAGGGTTTTAGGTTTGATTCTGACCTTGATTTGTGGATTAATTGAAGAGTTTAAGAAGGTATTTTAATTTGGCATAACTATATGAACACAGTTTTGAAGGCAAGAGTTATCAACATGTATGAGGGACTGTAAAGCATACTTAATTGACTCTAGCAAAGGAGTGCTGGGAGGCAGCAAAATGAAATGTTTGCTTTTGTATAGGGAGTTGGCTGATGCAGGGTTTTGAGTTTGGCTGAGAAGTTTAGCTTTGATCCAGTAAATAATAGGAGGATTATAAAAGTGTAGTTATAGTGATGAACACATTGTATGAGAAAGATTGTCCTGGTGGATATTTGTAGATTATATAAGGATGAGGAAAGACCAAAATCTGGCACATGTTTAGGAGGCTTCTCTTAAAATAAACCAAGTGTAAAATATTTGCAGTTTTGCCCTAGAGGGTGATGGCTCTAGAAATGAAGAAGAATGATTAAAATCAAGAGACAGATGAAGAAGAATCAGCAAGATTAATAATTTATTACTAACGGGAGTCGGGGAATGAGTTGTGTACTAAGAAATAAGGAGAGGATAGTGGTAATTTTTTTTTAAAGGAGGTAGATGGAAATTTGAAGTTAATGAGTTTAATTCCTATGTTGAGCTTCCGTTGTGGATGGGACATGTGATTAGAGTGGGAGTTATGAGGTGCGTTAGGAATGTGGGTGTAAATTTGAGTGTCATTCAAATAGGTGTAAAAAATGAAGCAGTGAGAGAAGCAACTTGACTTTTCTTATAGAGATGCATCAGTGGATCAGAGATTCTCTGGTGACTGGGAGAAAGGGAAAAAATAAGGGAGAGAGAGGTCAAAGAGAAGGTGATCATGGTCCTGTGAGAAGAATATTTCAGAGATTCATAAAGGTGATTGTGTGCAAAGGGTGTTATTAACCTTTATGTTTACTAGTATTAGCATAGTTTAGTAAACAAACTTGATGAAAGATGATTATAAGTTCTGTTAATTATTGGGTTAATCAAGATTGAAATTTTTAATGTAATATCTATTTGAGAAGAAAGGAGTAATGACAAAATTATTGTCATAGCTCATAAACCATATGTCAGTTAGTATTCTCATGTAAAGGGATTGCCATTGTTAGAAATTTTGCCCCAGATTTCAAAAGTAGTTTATTGTTGCATCATTAAAAAAAAACAAACAAACTTACACTACTAATTTTAGCTTAATTGAAGGGAATAATATAATACTTTATAGTTTGTAAGGTGCTTTAGCCTATGTAATATGATGCTATTTAAAGTTTTTTTTTTGTCTTTAATTTTCTTTTCTTTTTTTTTAAGATTTTATTTTGTGAAGTAGTCTCTACACCCCACGTGGGGCTTGAACTCACAACCCCGAGATCAAGAGTCACATGCTCCACCAACTGAGCCAGCCAGGTGCCCCTTCTTTTCTTTTTTAAAAATTCAGTTTATTTAAACAATCAAAACAGATCATTCATTTTTCCCCACCCTTCATCTCCTGCCTTTGGCAACCACCAGTCTATGAGCTTGGGGTGTTTGTGTGTGTGCGGGGAGGGCACTTATTTTACTTATTCACTTGTTTATCTCTGTCTGACTTACTTCACTTAGCGTAATGCCCTCAGTATCCTTCCAAGTTATCACAAATGGCAAGATTTCATTCTTTTTTAATGGCCGAATAATATTCCATTGTGTGTCTGTATCCCAATTTTCTTCTCTATTTATCCATTCATGGATACTTAGGTTGTTCCTGTATCTTGGCCATAGTGAATATTGCTGCAGCACGTATGGGGGTGCATATATCTTTTCAGGTTAGCGTTTTCATTTTCTTCTGATAAATAGCAAGAATGGAATTGCTGGATCATATAGTAGTTCTATTTTTAATTTTTGAAGAGCCTCCATTACCTTATTTTTCCAAATGGATTATTGTACATGTTCATTCCACCTCAACATATGATCTTGGTCTTTCCTATTTTCTAAACCAGTTTTATTATACTTCTGGTGTAAAAATACTTTCCAAGGTAAGTTATTGTTTAAAAAGCCTTACCACAAGGTGTCATTGTAACCTATAAAAAGAATTTCCATGTAAACATGTGCAGTACCAATTTTTATATTTCCTTGTATTTTTTTTTTTTTAAAGGTTTTATTTATTTGACAGAGAGATAGACAGAGCTAGAGAGCACAAGCGGAGGGAATGGCAGCGGGAGAGGGAGAAGCAGGCTCTGCACTGAGCAGGGAGCCTGATGGTGGGGCTCGATCCCAGGTCCCTGGGATCATGACCTGAGCCGAAGGCAGATGCTTAACCATCTGAGCCACCCAGGCACCCCTATATTTCCTTGTATTTTTAAGTCTCTTTTTTTGTTCCATATTTTGCAGTTATCTTTTAGGGTATATTGTGAATCTCTTATATTAAAGGGAAAAATAGAGTAGTCGTGTTCTTCAGTTCTCATATTTTTGCAAAAACATATGCTTTCCACCCACGAATTTCTTAAGACTATGTTGCTATAGAGATGATTGTTTGAAGGAAAGAATGAGGAGGAGTTACAGGAGGTGGACATTTAAAGAACAAAATACTTATTTTATGTCTTTGTTCTTGACAGAGCAAGCTTTAGTGTTTACCCCTCTCCTGATAAAATCCCTATGGAAGAAAGGTAGATATTTTGAGTGTTGTACTATGATGGTATTTGCATTTACTAAGATGATTTTGCAAAGGTTCCTTGCTTGATTCTTTTTTCATATGGAGAATTGGTGCTTGTAATCTTTGAAACAACCTTTCTTCTACTTTAACTGGATTTCATTTTGCTTTTGCTTTTTCTTTCCTGATTTTCTGGTTGGTCTTTTAACTAATAATGTTAAAATACCCTACTAATTTCTTTTACTTCTACCTCTAAATTTATTTTCAGGACCATTCCCTGTTGACTACTTGCTGCCACTATTTTAGTTCATATCTTTATCTTTACTGTCCCAGCCTTTTCATCTTCTTTTCTCTAGGATCGCCCCTCTACTCCACCCCAGTTTATTCTACACACCTTGGATAACCTAGTTATTTTTCTTAAATACAAATCTGAAACCACCCTATACTGTCTCTCATCCACCCACAAGCTTAAAACATTCCATTGGCTCTTCTAGACCCCAGGATAAACTCCAGTCTCTTGCACATTGCATTGCCTTCAAGGCCCTGCCCTACCTCTGCAGGCTCATCTGTTCCCCGCCCCTTTATCTCCTACCCACAGAGTTGTCTTCCATCTCCATGCCTTCCTTACTGGATATTTCTTCTCTGCTTCTTTCTTTATCTCAGGATTACCCTCTTTGTGAAGTCTTTCTTGACAGCTTCTCTAGCAGAATTAGGCCTCTCGGGGCACCTGGGTGGCTCAGTTGGTTAAGCGACGGCCTTCGGCTCAGGTCATGATCCTGGAGTCCCGGGATCGAGTCCCACATCGGGCTCCCTGCTCAGCGGGGAGTCTGCTTCTCCCTCTGACCCTCCTCCCTCTCATGCTCTCTGTCTCTCATTCTCTCTCTCTCAAATAAATAAATAAAATCTTTAAAAAAAAAAAAAAAAGAATTCCCTGCTATCTATAAATATATTGCATTGTTTTATACTTTTAAAAGTTTTGAATTTATATATTACTTGGAATTGGTAATATATG
This sequence comes from Mirounga angustirostris, assembly GCF_029215605.1. Taxonomy (NCBI): domain Eukaryota; kingdom Metazoa; phylum Chordata; class Mammalia; order Carnivora; family Phocidae; genus Mirounga; species Mirounga angustirostris. Next base: position 26,055,736 of record NW_026991713.1, read on the forward strand.
CACATGGCAAAAAAATTTTTAAGTACAAAAAGGACTTAATAAATAGTAAGTTTTCTCTTATCCTTGTTCAGTAAGCAATTGTTGGTTAACATGTATATTTCACTGACCCACATGAACTCATTGAGGGCAAGGATTTTCACTTATTTATTACTGTATCCCTATACCCAACAGAGTCTAGCATATAATAGACACTTGGAAAATGTCTGTAATACTTTTTTTTTTAATGAGGTGGAAGACAATGCCCTACTCTTTCCAACACCAGCATTTTATTTTATGTATTTATTTTTAAAGATTTTATTTATTTGTCAGAGAGAGAGAGCACACAAGCAGGGGGAGTGGCAGGCAGAGGGAGAAGTAGGCTCCCTGCTGAGCAAGGAGCCCTATGTGGGACTCCATCTCAGGACCCTGGGATTGTGACCTGAGCTGAAGGCAGACACTCAACTGACTGAGCCACCTAGGCAGGCATTCATCTGTAATACTCTCTCTCTCTCTTTTTTTTTAAAGATTTTATTTATTTGACAGAGAGAGACACAGTGAGAGAGGGAACACAAGCAGGGGGAGTGGGAGAGGCAGAAGCAGGCTTCCCGCCGAGCAGGGAGCCCGATGCGGGGCTCGATCCCAGAACCCTGGGATCTTGACCTGAGCCAAAGGCAGGTGCTTAACGGCTGAGCCATCCATGCACCCCTGTAATACTCTTGATATGGGCAAGTTCTTCCTTGTGATCTGCTTATTTCTATATGCCCCTCAGAGCTCTCTTAGTATAAGTGGACCAGTCAGTAAATATGGTGTGGTGGCCACTTCATAAATACTGGTTGTTTAATTGCCTTTTTTTTTTTTTGTAAGATATGGTTTTAAAATTAACCTGTATGCCTTGAGAATGACTTTTATTTATTTCCTTTTTCTAGTTCGGAAAAATTTTATACTTTCTGGTAGAGCCTCAAAGATGAAAAAGAGCATGTTTATGTAAACTCGAGCAAACATATCAGTTGAATACATCAACACATTTTTTTTCAATTTTTTTTTCTTTTAACTTTTCATACTAAGGCATAAAGCTCATGGAAATAATTCAGATTTATTAAAAAAAAATACAAATAATTTCCAGCATATGTTGTCAGATCAGAAGGGCTTCATTTTGTATTACAAGCTATGTGGTAGTTTTATCTATTTCAAGTATATGGGCCTATGAGCAAAGACGCCTCTACAACTCACACAGAGGTAGTAAGTACTCATAAATCTTTTGGCAAGTCCCATGTTATATGCAAGAGAGCCTACACTAAGAAACAAAATGAATTTGAAGTATGGTTTAGGCAACCGTCATCTTTGTTTTTCAGATCACAACTTTTTGGAGACTTTTGTAACTTATTTCTAAGTATTTGAGGTTGACTGGTTACTATATCCTATTTTCTAAAATTCTTTTGTGTGAATTAAGCTGTGCGGAGGCAGGCAGTGCAATTATAAGAATAAAATAACATTTTAATTCAGAGTGCTTGGTGGTTGATTGCTAACCACTCTAATACATATCTTCTTCCCTTCCTCTTTCCTTGCCGTCCCGTTTCATTCTAAGACACAGTTATGGGGCCTGGCACCTTACCAGGGTTTTGAAGGGTCTGTTCCCAGCTGCACTTCAGGTTTTGGCAGGGTGTCAAGTTGTGACATTTTTTTGTATACAGGACACCCTGGGATGGCTATCCAAAAGCTTTTTGGGTGACTTGTAATATGCTCTCTGGATTTTAAAGACATTAATTTCTAACGTTTTGTTTTAAGTGCAGTGTAATGCCTGATGCAGTTCTCCTTAGACTTTTAATGTTTTTAAAAAACAACATTCACTTCAGGGGCATGTAGTATTTAAAGCATTGTTTTGAAATGTTCAAAGGCATAGCATTTGCTTTTTAATGGAATGTGTTTTGGAAGCTTTCCATGAGTATCAGCAGCTGTGCTTTTAGAATATTTTGAGTTTCCATCCTTTTGGGCAGACATTGTACCACTGCTTAAGAAATACAGCTCCTGTACAAAAGAGAATGTCATAGGTAGGTCTCTAGAGCTGGGACTAGTCAAAAGAAGTGGTAGGAAGGACAACTGGGTATGGCTATATGGTAGTAAGAGCTGTAAGGAGAGGAAGATGAGGTATTTGGAGAGGGGTTGTGCTGAGTCTTTAAAAAAACTGTCTTTCACAGAGAGTAGTTCATCTAATAAGTGCTCCCTGATTAACAGGCTGATCAAAGTAATCTGTTTAACCAACCAACTTCCTCCCTTCCTCCCTTCCTCCCTTCCTTCCTTCCTTCCTTCGACTTTATTTATTTGAGAGAGAGAGAGTGCAAGTGTGAGAGAGAGAAAGCATAATAGGGAGGAGGGTCAGAGGGATTAGCCGACTAGAGGGAACTCTGTCCCTGGACTCCAGGATCATGACCTGAGACAAAGGCAGACCCTTAACTGACTGAGCTACCCAGGCGCCCTCACTGTTGTTTTTTAAAAGTTTGTTTCAACCATGTACTTTTAAAAATTTGCGTTGTAAGTGTATTTGGTAAACTCTGTACAATAAGAATTGCTTCTTTTATTATATGGTTTGAGTGCCTAATAACATTTCTGTGTTCTGTAATTGATACCTGTATATTGACTGGTTGAAATCAGAAAAACCTGATTATGGTATGAATTGAAAATTGTGATAGAAATTTTGTGTTTGCGTAAAATTTATTATGAGTAATAGAATGAAGAGAAAGCCAGTGTATTAATTACCTGTAGCTATTGGAACACATACTGACTGGGCTTAGAACATAAAAATTTATTCTTTCACAGCTTAGAGACCAGAAGACTGAAATCAAGGGTTGCACTTTCTGCAAAGGCTCTAAGGAAGAATCTTTCCTTCCAGCTTCTTATGGCTCCAGGCATGCTGTAGCTCCAGCATCTCTGCCTTTTTGGTCCCATTGGTGCTACCTCTTCAGACTGAAAAATTCTCCTGCCTCACTCTTACAAGGATACATGTGATTGCATTTAGGGCCCACCCATATCCAGGATAAACTCCTTTTAAAATCCTTAATCACATGTTTTGCTATATAAGATAATATCCTTAGGTTACAGAGATTAGGAAGTGACATAGCTTCCTTTGGGCCAGCATTCAGCCCAGTACAGTCTGGAAGCCACAGTTACGGAAGTGGATGTAAAAGTGAATCAGACCTAAAGCAGTATTAGAATGGTGAACATAGTTATTTGATATTTTTGAGCTATTATGTGCCTGTGTTTGTTTTAGGTGTGGGGTTATAGAGATGAGTAAGACCTGTTTCTTGCCCTGGAAAAAGTTACACTGCATTTGTTACATATACTAAAATAAAAGATGGAAGACAGAATGGTTACCTAATTATGTTTGGGAAAGTCAGAAAGTACTTCATGGAAGAAGTAATGTGCTCCTGAACAAGATTTTGAAGGCTGATGAGGAATTCACTAGAACGATTACAGAGGGATAGAAAAGGCCTTCAGGACAAGAAAATTAGTATTTGCAAAGACATGGAGGTAAAAAACAGCAGGGTGTGCTCAGGAGTGTATGAGATAAATTTTTAAAATTTGCATTTGTTTCTAATATACAAATTGCTCTCATTTTACCAGTTGCAAAGTAAATGTTCTTTGTTGCAAACATTTTTAAAGTACAGATCTTTTCCTAGATTAAGAAGATCTTTGGCCATTAAATATAGGAGTGGGGGGGGTGGGTAGCGCTTCAGGGAAATGCAAATTACAACCACAATGAGATATCACTTTACATCCCTTAGAATGGCTAAAATTAAAAAGACTGTGTTAAAGTAATTAAACAAGGAGGCTCTTAGACTGAGGTGGCTCTAATGCCCTGTTAGCCTATATAAGCAAACCAGAGCCTAAGCCAGAATCCATGCACTCGAATTCAAGAAAATGAAACAACTAATCACAACCAAGTAGGCTTTCCTGATTAAGGCAACTCTTTAAGCTATATTCATCACATAATTTCCTTCCTTTACTTCCATATTTTCTGTATAAAAACCACTCCACTTACTCCTCTTGGTGGTGTGCTCCTAACCACTTTCACTCTGGCACTGCCTGATTGGAATTGATGTGTATGCTCAAATAAACTCTTGAAAATTTTGTCTTAGACAGGAATGTCCACTATCACCACTTTTATTCAACATAGTACTGGAAGTTCTAGCCACAGAAATCAGATAACAAAAATAAATAAAAGGCATTTAAATCGGCAAGGAAGTTTCAGTAAAACTTTCATTATTTGCAGATGACGTGATGGTATATAGAGAAAACCGAAAGACTCCACCAAAAAACTGCTAGAACTGATAAATGAATTCAGTAAAGTTGCATGCTACAAGATCAGTGTACAGACGTCTGTTACATTTCTGTACACCAATAATGAAGCAGCACAAAGAAAATTAAGGAATCAAGCCCATTTACAATTGTACCACAGTAAGGTACCTAGGAATAAACCTAACCATATACACAATGGAATATATATATGTGTGTGTGTGTGTGTGTGTGTATGATCATATACACAATGGAATAATATTTAGCCATAAAAAGAAAGCAAGCTTGCCATTTGCAATGACGTAGATGAATTTAGAGGATATAAAGCTAAATAAGTCAGAGAAAGACAAATACCATATGATTTTACTCATATGTGGAATTTAAGAAACAAAGCAAATGAACAAAAGAAAAATATAAAAAGGCAAACCAAAAAAACAACTCTGGACTATAGAAAACAGATGGTTACCAGAGTGGAGATTGAGGGGGAATGGGTGAAAGGTGAAGGGGATTAAGAGTATGCTTATTTAGATGAACACTGAGTAATATGTAAAATTGTTGAGTCACTATATTGTATACTGAACCTAATATAACACTGTATGTTAACTACAATGGAATTTAAAGAAAGTAAAAAGAAATTGGTGAAATTTTTTTTAAAAGGACAGTATTTTTTAATTTTTTAAAAGGTTTTATATAAATTCCAGTTAACATGCAGTTGATATTAGTTTCAGGTATAGAGTATAGTGATTCAGCACTTCCATACATCACTGGTGCTCATCACAACAAGTGCAAACTTAGGTAATTGGTCTGTTCAGATTTTCTGTTTCTTCCTAGTTCAGTTTTAGGAGGTTACCTGTTCCTAGGAATTTATCAATTTCTTCTAGGTATGTCCATTTGTTGGCACATAATTTTTTATAATATTCTCTTACAGTTGTATTTCTGTGGTGTCACTTGTTATTTTTCCTCTTTCACTTTTGATTTTGTTTGAGTCCTCTTTGATTCTTTTTCCTTTTTTTTTTTTTTTATGAGAATCGCTAAAGGTTCATCAGTTTTGTTGATCCTTTCAATGAACTAGCTCCTGGTTTCATTGATCTATTATTTTTTTCAGTTTCTGTTTTCTTTATTTCTGCTCTAATCTTTATTATTGTCCTTTCTTCTACTTGGTTTGGGTTTTGTTTGTTCTTTTTCTAATTCCTTTAGGTGTAAGGTTATGTTATTTGAGACTTTTCTTCCTTCTTGATGTAAGCCTATATTGCTATAAACTTTCCTGTTAGAACAGCTTTTCCTGCATCCCAAAGATTTTGGATCATTGTTTTCTTTTTCATTTGTCTCTATGTATTTTTTATTTTCTCTTTAATTTCTTGGTTGACCCATTGTTTAGTAGCATGTTATTTAATCTCCATGTATTTGTGCTCTTTCCAGATTTTTTTCTTGTGGTTGTTTTATAGTTTCATAGCATTGTGGGCAGAAAAGATGCCTGGTATGACTTTAATCTTTTTTAATTTGTTGAGACTTGTTTTATTATCTAATATGTGACCTGTTCTGGAGAATGTTCTGTTCTGGAGAATATGCACTTGGAAAGAATATGTATTCTGCTGTTTTAGGGTGGAATGTTCTGAATATATCTGTTAAATCCATCTGGTCCAGTGTGTCATCCAAAGTCTCTATTTCCTTGTTGATTGTTTGGATGATCTGACCATTGATGTAACTGGGTTGTTAAAGTCCCCTACTATTACTGTATTACTATCAATATAGTTTATAATTGCTTATAATAATAGCTTATAAATATTTACAATTGTTATATCTTCTTGTTGGGTTGTCCCCTTTATGATTATATAGTATTTTTCTTTGTCTCTTGTTACAGTCTTTGTTTTAAAGTCTGTTTTGCCTGATGTAAGTATTTCTCCTCTGGTACTTCTTCTCACATCCATTTATATGATAAATGTTTCTCCATCCCTTCACTTTAAATCTGCTGGTGTCTTTAGGTCTGAAATGAGTCTCTTGTAGGCAGCATATAGATGGGTCTTGTTTTTTAATCCATTTCATCACTGTGTGTCTTTTGATTGGAGCATTTAGTCCATTTATATATAAAGTAATTGTTGATAGGTATGTACTTGTTGCCATTTTGTTACCTGTTTTACAGTTGTTTTTGTATCTGTGGGACAAGGTGAGCTATGGGTCTTCATATTTTGCCATCTTCCCCAGATGTCTTATTGTTTGTCTTCTGACAACAGGCAACACCAAATTTTGGCAAAAATGTGAAGCAAACAACTCTCATGTTTTTGGTTGAAACAGAAAATAGTATAACCACTATGGAAAAAGATTTGTCAGTTTCTTATAAAGTTAAACATACACTCCATGATCCAACAATTACTTACACTTATATATTTACCCCCTCCCCAACTGAAAACATGTCCACAAAAAGTTTTGTACAAGAATGCTCATAGTAGATTTATTCATAATTAATATTCATAATAACCAGAAATAGTCCAAATGCCCATCAATAAGAAAATGGGTAAACAAAATATGATACTTAACAGTAGAATACTTTTGGATTCTTCATTTGTGAGCTCATGGAATTGTATACTTAAACTTGTGCATTTTATTAAATGTAAATTTTACCTTGAAAACAAAAAGACTACACCTAAGAGAACTGGTGGATTGGATGGTCTGTTTTCTATATCCATGTGATGGCTGAAGTTGTGGTAGCTTCACAACCATAAGGAGAAGTAAGCCTACAGAATGTGTTGGCAGAAGTATGGTGTCAATTTTAAACATAAAATATCCAGTTATTTCACTAGCAAGAAGAGTTTATTTAGGAATAGCAGGGGAAATACCCCCAAATGCAGTTTGGGACATAGAAACTATGGCAAACCATAAGCACGTCCAAAGAACAAAGGAGAGGAGCATTCTTTTATATAGAAAAGGAGGGATTTGAGAGGGGTTGTTTGGAAAGTCCATCAGAGAGGAGTGAGAGTTTGGGGTTGTGGCAGCTTTTCATTGGCTGAGTTGAGGTAGGTCTCAATGGTTGGTTTGTTGCTGGAAGGAGAAGATCTTATTTCCTCCTGCTTGGAGTAGTAAAGTAAGCTTCTTCTTCCTGTTGGGGTTTGTAAACAGCAGTGAGTGGTGGGATTGAGAGAGATCTTGGAGAGATCTTCAAGGGAGATCTCTTCCTTGAAGGCCTCCTATTTCCCTCTTAAATGAGGTTTTCTTTACTCATTTTCAGTGAAAAAGACCAGAATCATTGATGATACTGAGCCCAATTTTTGAATGAAAATTTAAAACTTTGAATTTTAGAATTCAAAATTCTGAATGCTTAAAAAAAAAAACAACACCTGAATTATAAAAAAGCAGAAAAGTGCACAAAAACTGTCCTTTTGAGTGATTTACAAAGCAAACCCCCCATGTAACCACAAGTATTAAGAGTAGAACACTGCCAGTCTTTTCTCAAGTAATACTATCCTGACTCTTATGTCAATCACTTTCTCTCTTTATAGTTTTATTTATTTGAGAGGGAGATTGTGTGAGAGAGAGAGAGAGAGAGCGAGCAGGAGAGGGGGGAGGGGCAGAGGGAGAAGCGGACTCCCTGCTGAGCAGGGAGCCCGACATGGGGCTTGATCCAGGGACTCCAGGATCATGACCTGAGCCAAAGGCAGATGCTTAACCGACCGAGCCACCCAGGCGCCCCGTCTCTTTATAGTTTTATAGCCTAAACAAACCTAAACATGTATCCACTAAATATTAGAGTTTTGCCTGTTTTTAATTTTTTCTGAACTTTATGTTTAGAAAAATTTTGTATGCTTTTGTGCCTGGCTTCTTTCATTTGCACAATATGTGTTTGATGTTCACTTGTGTAGAGTGTATCTGTAGGTTATTTTCATTGCTGTATAGTGCTAGTTTCATTATGCCACAATTTGTGTCTTCAAGAGCTGTTAATGGACATTTGGTTTGTTTCTAGGTTTCATTTGGGAATAGTACTGTTATGAACAGTAATAATACAACAGAAATCTCTTGGTGTACCTGTACTCACATTTCAGTTGAGTATATTTCAAGTAGAGGAATTGTTGAGTCATAGTATATAAATATCTTTAACTTAAGTAGAGAATGCTCAGTTTTTTCTAACATGGATATGCCACTTTACACCACAGCTTGTTGCTTCCCATCTTTTTCAACGTGTTATGGTCAGTCTTTTTAGTTTTCTCATTGTGATTTTAATTTTATAAAGAAATCCTACACATGAATATATAAAAAGAATTCAATAAAAATAGTTGGGCAAAAGGTTCAAATAAACATTTCACAAAAGAGGACATCCAAATGGCCCATTGACAAAGAAAAGTTGCTCAGTTTTCTTCCTTTTCAGGGAAATTGCGTTTTAGCTTTCTTTGGTATGTTTTTTTCCTGCCCTGGGTTACTGAAAATATTCTCTAGCAACTTTGTTCTTTTGCTTTTTCACATTTAAAGCTTCAGTCCAACTACAGTTAATTTTAGAGTGTATTGCAAAGTTGGGCCCAGTTTCCTTTTTTTATATAAGGTGATCTGGTTGTCTCAGTACCTTTTATTGCAGACTTCTGTTTCTTCGCTGATTAGCAAAACTGCCTGTGTTCTTAAATGTCTTACATGGGTGGATGTGTTTCTGGGCTGTATTCTGATCTCTTGATATCTTTGTCTATAATTAATTCAGTGCCATACCAGCTTAATTACTGTAGATTTAAAATATCTTGATATCCAGTAGTTAAAGTCCTCCTGTCTTGTTTTTAAAAATTGTTTCTGCTGTTCTTTAAAAATGTTTCTGGCCTTTGTATTTCCATGTAAATTTCTGAATCAATGTGCTAAATTTCACACGCACACACACACACCTATTTGCTAGGATATTGATTGGTGTTGCATCTATAGATCAGTTTGGGGGAGAATTTATATCTTTAGAACATTATTTTCCAATGTATGGTATGTATCTCTATTTACCTAGGTCTTTTTTAGTTTCTCTAATGGTATCTATATAATGGTTAGCACATCTTTTGCCTAGGCATTTGATGTTTTTTGATGCTGTTAAGAATGTCTTTAAAATATTTTGTTGCTGGGGCGCCTGGGTGGCTCAGTTGGTTAAGCATCTGCCTTCGGCTCAGCTCATGATCCCAGGGTCCTGGGATCGAGCCCCACGTCGGGCTCCCTGCTCAGTGGGGGGCCTGCTTCTCCTTCTTCTGCTTGCCTGTCTATCTGCTTGTGATCTCTCTCTCTGTCAAATAAATTAATAAATAAATCTTTAAAAAAATAATTTTATTGCTGATATGTAGAATGCAATTAATTTTTTATATATTCATCTACCTCGCAATTATATTAACTTCTAATGATTTCTCTTTAAATTCTTTTGGGTTTTCTACATACACAATTAGAACAGCTATATATAAGGAAAGTTTTATTTTTCCTTTTCCAATTATTTTTACCTTTTATACTTTTGTTCCACATTTTTTGTACAGTGTCAAATAAAATTGATCATGGACATCCTTGTTTTGATCACATTTTGAAAGGAAGGCATTGAAGAATTTAGAATCAAGAGTTTATTCTTTTTTTTTCTTAAGTTTTATTTAATTGACTGAGAGATTGAGCAGGGCGGGCAGGGGGGAAGGTGGGGAAGGAAAGAGAGTCCTAAGCAGATGCTGCATGAAGTCCGACATAGGGCTTTATCTAATGACCCTGAGATCATGACCCGAGCTGAAACCAAGAGTCTGATGCTCAGCCAACTGTGCCCCCCAAGTGCCCCTACTGTATTCTTTTTGTATACATCTTTTACCAAATTGATGTGCTTTTCAGTTCCTAGTTTGCTAAGTTTCTTTTTTTATCCTGTGGTAAATTCATATAACATAAAATTTAATGTTTTAAAGTGTGCAGTTGGGTGGCATTCCATGTGTTCATTGTGTTGTACATCTACCACCTCTGTCTAGTTCCAAAACATTTTATCACCTCCAAAGATAACTCTATGTCCATTAAGCAGTCACTCTTTCTCTCTTCCCCCAGCCCCTTGCAGCCACCAATATACTTTCTCTCTCTGTGGATTTTGGATATTACTTATAAATGGAACCATACTCTGATGACACAAATGATAAATGTTTTCTTTTAGTCCCACAAGTTCTTGAACATGTATTATTTACTTTTTATGTTTATTTTCTATTGTTCAAGTTGAGTAATCTCTGTTCTGTCTTCCAGTTCATTAATTCTTCTCTATTTCTGCTGTTGAGCTCATAGTTAGATTTTTATTTTGGTCATTATATTTTTTCAGTTCTAAAGTTTCTACTTGGTTCTTTTTTATATCTTTTATTCTTTGCTGATACTTGTATTTCTTTGCTGTGTCTTTCTCTTTTTTTGTTTATTTCAAGCTTGTTTGCACTTGCTCATTGAGATATTTTTAACATGACTTGTTTGAAGTCTTTGTTGGATAACTTTATCTGTCGTCTCAGTGTTGACGTCTATCATGGTCCTTTTACATTCAATTTGAGATCTTCCTTGTTCTTTTTTTTTTTTTTTTTTTTTGAGATTTATTTATTAGAGAGGGAGAGAAAGAGAGCGGAGAGAGCGTGTGTGCACAGGGAGAGAATCCTGAAGCAGATCCCCGCTGAGTGTGGAGCCGGACAGGGGGCTCCATCTCACGACCCATGAGGTCATGACCTCAGCCAAAATCAAGATCTGAAGGCTTAACTGACTGAGCCACCCAAACGCCCCGAGATCTTCCTCATTGTTGGTGTGACTAGTGATTTTTCTGTTGAAACCTGAACATTTTGGGGTATCATGTTATGAGACTGTGTTTCCTAATCCTAGCTTTTCCTGACACCTCTCTGGCACAAGAAAGAGGGGAAATGCTACTTCATTATTGCCAGATGGGGGTAGAAGTCTAGGTTCCCCAGTTGGCTTCTGTTGACACCTGAATTGTGGGAGATCATCATCATTGCTGGGTGGCATGGAATTCTGGTTCCTTATGTGGTCTCCACTGTCATCCCCTAGAAAGAATAGCTTTGTTACTGCTGAGTGGTAGTGCCAGACCTAACTCTCTACTAGTGCTTATCTGATGGCACTTCAGCAGGGTGAGGGTTTAGGTGTTCTTCCTTCCTGTTGGTAGGGGTGAAAGTGCAGGTGTCCCATGTAGTCTCCCCTGATATTGCAGAAGTATGGGGCTGTATTACTGCTCAGCAGGGATGAAAGTACCAGCTTTCTAGTTGGCCTTCTTGTATCCCATCCAATCAGGGTATTAGGGTACCTCATTACAATCTGGCCTTTGCTGGCGGGTTGGTGGTGGAGTCACAGTGTTTTCTGTAGTACTTTCCTGGAGGATATTGTTATTGTTTAGAACATTTTTGTCTTGCTACTTTCTTGTTACTTTGGCTAGAGAGCAGGCTTTTGTTAAGGCCTTTTTTTTTTCCCCCAGTCTGAACCCATTGCCAGCTTCTTCAGCTCCAGGTTGGAGATCATGTATTAAACTGATAAGAAAAGATACTACACTTGATCATGTATTAAAAGAAAACACTGGGAACCCACCTGTGTGTCAGTTCTTATATCCTGAGGTTGTTAGCTGTTTTGCCTCTGGTCTCCATTTTTCAGAGTTGTGTTATATATGTCATGTATACACACACACACCATTTAGGACTTTGATTTGTATTAGTGGGATTAATGTGGAAATGTGCCTCTGCTCCATCATCCCAGAAGTAGAAGTCTTATTCCAAAAGTTTAAGTTGTGTTATCAGTTTTCATTTACTTCTGGATATTTTCTGATTTCTATTGTGACCTTTAATTTATGTTATTTAGAAATGTCTTCTTTCTAAGCATATGTAGCTTTTTCAGTTACCTTTTTGTATTAAGTTTTAGTTTAATTGGACTTCGGTCAGAAAAATATTCTGTATAATTTTGGTTTTTAAACATTTTTTAGATTTTTTGAAATACCCAGTGTGTGGTCAGTATTTATAAATGTATGTGTATGTTTATAAAGAATTTGTATTCTATAGTTACTGGGAGTGGTTTTCTATATGTTAGCTCAGGTGGGTTAATTATATTGTCTGTATTCTTACTGATTACTTTTTTGTGCTTGTTCTATTAGTTACCAAGAATAGTGGTTAAATTATCCCCCTATGATTGTGAATTTGTCTATTTTTCCCTGTAGTTCTGACCCCTTCTAATTTATATACTTACTGTGTATAAATTAAAATTGTCCTATCTTTCTGGTGTATTTAACCTTTTATCTTTACAAATGTATTTTTTCATCTCTAGGACTGTTTCTGTTTGGTTGTTTTTTTTTTTTTGGCCTTAAAAATCTACTTTATCTAATATTAATGTAGTTCTGTCATCTGTCTTTAGATTAATGTTTAATTAAGTTTTTGCTTTTTTTTTTCCAACCTTTGTGCCCTTCTGTTTTAAAAATGTTATAAAAAAGTTATATAGTTGGGTTATATTTTTTCTCTTAAATTTCTCATTTATTTGAAGCATTAATCTATATAATTTAATGTAATCACTGATATGTGTCTAAGGCTACTGTTTTACTTTTCCTATTTTCCTACTTGTTTATGTTCTATCTTATCTCCCTGCTTACCTTCTTTTAAATGGAATTCTTAATGGAGGGGTGATTCTCAAAGGAGGGACAGAGGTGATTTTTGCCCGTCTAGGGTACATTTGTCAAAATGTGCAGACCTTTTGTTTTTCACTTCTGGGGGGAGTGGTACTACTGGCATCTAATGGGTAGAGACTAGAACTGTTACTAAATATCCTACAGTGTACAAGATAGGCCCCCCACCTTGTCCAAAGAATTATCTGATCTAAAAGGTCAGTAGTGCAAAGGTTGAGAAACCCTTTTTTAGTGTTTTGAATAATGTAAATTTCCCCACTCTTTGAGCATTTTTAATGGTTATCCTATAGGAAGGTTCAGCATATTTTATAGTAAGTATTTTAGATTTTTCAGGCCATGTATAGTTTGTTATGTGTTCTTTCCCTCTCTACCTTTCCGTTTTTAGAGTTGTTTTAGGTTTATATAAAAATCGAGCAGAAAGTACAGAGTTCCCATATACCCCCTGCCACCACACAGGCACAGCATCCCTCACTTTTGCATCCCACAGCAGAGTGGTACATTTGTTACAGTCGATGAACCTACACTGACATGTCATTATCACTCATAGTCCATAGTTTACATTAAGGTTCACTCTTGGTGTTGTACATTCTGTAGGTTTTAACAAATGTTTGTTGATATGTATTCTGTGATTATAGTATCATACAGAATAATTTCACTACTCTAAAAATCCTCTGTGTTCTGCCTGTTCATCTCTTCCTGCTGGGAATGGCCAGCAATCCCTGTACTGACGGATGAAAAGATTACTCCAGACTTTGCCCTAAAAGAGAGGAGAAGGCAAGGGGGTCACGCTCAAAGACGAAGACCCTTTGCTCTTCTTTGCTCCTGCTTTTATTGGTCCTTCAGGATAATCACAAATCCTTATCACTGTTTCTCAAGCACATGATGTGTGACAAGGGGTCTTACTGAAACTAGGAGGATCTGTTTATGGGAAAGATACGACATGCAGATTATGCTAATATGCATGTTCTATGGGAGTTCTGCTAAACATAGCCTAAGAGATAATGCATACATCTCTTAGATCACAGGGCGGCTGTTTGGGCTAAGAAAGCTTCGGGGAAGGCAACTCCCCGTGGCATTCCAATGGCAGAGTGATCACGCAGCCCTCGGCATTCCAAAGGCCCATGTCCTTCTCTGAAACCTTCCATTGCCCTCAGCAGCCTCTGTGTTACATTTTAGCAAGCCAGGTATTATGGCTGATTTCATGCTCTACATTAATTGCAACATCTGCCTCTTTCCTAATCCCTGGCAACCACTACTTTTTAAAATGTCTTTATAGTTTTGATGTTTCCAGAATGTCCTAGAGTTGGAGTCCTACATCACTTTTAGATGGCTTTCTTTCATTTGGTAATATACACTTAAGGTTCCTTCATATCTTTTCATGGCTTGATGGCTCATTTCTTTTTAGGGCTGAATGATACTTCGTTATTGGGATATACCACAGTTTATCCATTCACCTACTGAAGTACATCTCGGTTGCTTCCGGGTTTGGCAATTATGAATAAAGATGCTATAGGCATTAATGTGCAGTTTTTTTGTGTGGATGTAACTTTTCAAGTAATTTGGGTAAATACCAAGGAGTGCTGTTGCTGGACTGTATGGTAAAACTAATGAATTAGAGTTCCTATTGCTCCACATTTTCACCAGCATTCGGTATTGTCCGTGTTTGGATTTGGGCCATCCTAATAGGTTTGTACTAGTATCTCATTGTTTCAGTTTGCAATTCCCTAATGACATATGATGTTCCATATCTTTTCATATGCTTATTTGCCATTTGTGTGTCTTCTTTGGTGAGATGTCTGTTAAGGTATTTGAGCCAGTTTTTCTTTTTTTTTTAAAGATTTTATTTATTTATCTGTGAGAGAGAGAATGAGAGACAGAGAGCACGAGAGGGAGGAAGGTCAGAGGGAGAAGCAGACTCCCCGCCGAGCAGGGAGCCTGATGCGGGACTCGATTCCGGGACTCCAGGATCATGACCTGAGCTGAAGGCAGTCGCTTAACCGACTGAGCCACCCAGGCGCCCCGAGCCAGTTTTTAATTCAGTTTTTTTTCTTGCTGAGTTTGACTTTGTATATTTGGTTAACAGTCCTTTATCAGATAGGTCTTTTTCAGATACTTTCCTCCCAGTCTGTGACTTCTCTTCTCATTGTCTTGGCAGTGTCTTTCCTAGAGCAGAAGTTTTAAATTTTAATGAAGTCTAACTTACCAATTATTTTTTTTTGTGGATCTTGCCTTTGGTGAAGTTACTGTCATATCAGAGACGTTTGTTATCTTCTAGGAATTGGATAATTTTGCATTTTACATTTAAGTGCATAACCCATTTGAGCTAATTTTTGTGAAGGGCGTAATGTCTGCCTAGATCCACTTTTCTTTTTTGGCATGTGCTCCTGTGTCAAAGATCAGTTGACTGTTTTAATGGATATGTGGACTCTATTTTGTTTCATTGATCTGTCTATTATATTGCCCATATCACACTTTTTAAGGAGGCTTTATTTAGGGGCACCTGGGTGGCTCAGTGCATTAAGCCTCTGCCTTCGGCTCAGGTCATGATCCCATAGTCCTGGGGTCAAGCCCCACATCGGGCTCCCTGCTCAGCGGGGAGCCTGCTTCTTCTCCCTCTGCCTGTCTCCCTGCTTGTGTGCTCTCTCTCTCACAAATAATAAAATCTTAAAAAAAGATTTATTTGAGAGAGACAGAGACAGAGAGAATATGCACACAATTGGGGGTAGGAGCAGAGGGAGAGGGAGTAATATCAAGCAGACTCCCTGCTGAGTCCAGAGTCCGATGTGGGGCTTGGTCTTATGACCCTGAGGTCATGACCTGAGCCAAAACCAAGAGTCAGATGTCGAGGTTTACCTGACTGAGCCACCCAGGTGCCCCAGGATTATACTGTCTTATTTTCTGTTGCTTTTATAGTAAGTCTCAAAGTCAGATAGTGTCAGTTTTCTGACTTTGTTCTTTTGCAATACTGTATTGGCTATTCTGGGTCTTTTGCCTCCCCACATAAATTTTTGAATTAGTTTGTCGATACCCATAAAATAACTTCTGGGGATCATATTGAATCTGTAGATCAAGTTTGGAAGAACTTACCTCTTGACAGTATTGAGTCTTCCTATCCATGAACATAGAATAAATATCTTTTCATTTATTTAATTCTTTGATTTTTTTTATCGGAGTTTAGTAATTTTCTTCATATTAAAAAAACATTTTGTTAAGTATAGAGCTGTTTCATTTTGGGGGGTTACTAATGTAAATGGTATTATAAATTTCAAATTCCATCTGTTCATTGCTGATATATAGGAAAGTGATGGACTTTTTTGTATATTAACTCTCTATCCTGCAACCTTGCTATAATTGCTTATCAGTTCCAGGAGGATTTTTTTTTAATTGGGTCTTCTACACAGACTGTCATGTCATCTGCAAAGAAAGATGGTTTTATTCCTCCTGTATTTATATGCCTTTTATTTTATTTTATTTATTCTTAACTACATTAGCTAAGACTTCCCACTATGATGTTGAAAAGGAGTGGTGAGAGGGGATATTCTTGTTTGTTCTTGATCTTAGTGAGAAAATTTCCATTTTCTCACCCTAAATATGACATTACCTGCAGATTTTTTATAGATGTTCTTTATCAAGTTGAGAAAGTTCCCCTCCATACCTGATTTGTTGAGTTTTTTTCATGGATATGTGTTGGATTTTGTCAAACGCTTTTTCTGCATCCACTGATATGATCATGTGATTTTTTTTTTTTTTTTTTTTTTGCTTTAGTCTATTCATGTAATAGATTACATTAATTGATTTTTTTAATGTTGAACCAGCCTTGCATGCCTGGAATAAATTCTACATGGTCATGGTGTATAAATCTTTTTATACATTGTTAATTCAATTTGCTAATATTTTGTTGAGGATTTTTGCATCTATATTAATTTTTTTAAGCTCTTAAAAGATAACATTCATAGTTTGGGGCCATTCAAAACAAGGCTGCAGGCCAAATTTGGCTCATGTGTTATAGTTTGTCAACCCCTTTCCTAGAGATTACAATATGCATTCTTGACTTATTAAAGTGTAATATTTGTTGATACTTTTAGCCTTTTCCCATACAGTGCAAGGGCTGTACAACACTTGTAATTCTACCTTTATTGACTTATATACCATTTAGTTATATATTTTAAGTCTATATATGTTAAAATCCCCAAGATATTATTTTATGCAGTCAGCATTATGCAGTCATAAATAGTATTATGCACATATTTCCAATTTTCATTTATCTTTATTTTTGTATTGTCCACATCTAAGATAATTTTCCTTGTGTATGAAGGACTCCTTTACTGTTTCTTTTATTGTGCATCTTCTGGGATGAATTTGTTTTGTTTATCTGAAAATGTCTTTATTTTACCGATATTCTTGAAAGATATATTTTTGCTATATTTATAGAAACTTTGGCAGTTATTTTCTTTCAGCACTGTAAAGGTAATATTACATGTGTTCTGGCATTCATTGTTGAAGTCCTTTTTTTTTTTTAAGATTTTATTTATTTGAGAGAGACAAAAATAACAAGCAAGAGAGAGAACAGGGGGAGAGAGAGAAATAGGCTCCCTACTGAGCAGGGGGCCTGATGTGGGGCTTGATCCCAGGACCCCGAGATCATGACCTGAGCTGAAAGCAGATGCTTAACTGTCTGAGCCACCCAATCGCCCCAAGTCAGTTCTTTTGTTGCCTTTTTTCAATGCACTTCGGTTCTTTTCCTGGCTAATCTTAAGATTTTTCCTTTTTCTTTAGTAAAATCTTAAGGTGATGTTCTTAGATGTGGATTTCTTAATGGGATGTATGTAGATTTCTTTTTATTTATGTGCTTGTGGTTATAGAACATTTTTGGTGGAAGTTGGCAACTTTTTTGGGGGCGGCAGTTATTGTTTCTGTACTATTTTCTCTCCTTCTGGGACTCCAGTGGCATATCTGTTACAATAACATTTTAACTTTATTCTCTGTATTTCTTTCCTTTTTTGTATTTTTCTTACTTATTTTTATTTAAATTCAAGTTAGTTAACATATAGTGTAGCATTGGTTTTAGGAGAATTTAGTGATTCATCACTTACATGTAACACCCAGTGCTCATGCCAACAAGTGTCCTCCTTAATGTCCATGACCCATTTAGCCAGTCCTGCCACCTACCTCCCCTCTAGCAACCCTCAGTTCTCTATATTTAAGAGTCTCTTATGGTTTGCCTGCCTCTCTGTTTTTATTTTTCCTTCCCTTCCCCTATGTTTATCTGTTTTGTTTCTTAAATTCCACATATGAGTGAAACCATATACTTGTCTTTCTCTGAACGACATTTTTCATCTAGCATAATACTCTAGTTCCATCCATGTCATAGCAAATGTCAAGATTTCATTCTTTTTGATGGGGAGTAATACTCTATCATACACACACATCCCCCCCCCCCCCATGTCTTCTTTATCCGTTCATTAGTCGATGGACATTTGGGCTCTTTTTATAATTTGGCTATTTTTGATAGTACAGCTGTAAACAATGGGGTGCATGTGCCCCTTTGAATCAACATTTTTGTATCCTTTGGATAAATACCTAGAAGTGCAATTGCTGGGTCATAGGATAGTTCTATTTTTAACTTTTTGAGGAAACGCCATACTGTTTTCCAAAGTGACTGCACCAGTTTGCATTCCTACGAACAGTGTAAAAGGGTTCCCCTTTCTCCACATCCTCACCAATGTCTGTTGTTTCCTGAGTTATTAATTTTAGTCATTATGACAGGTGTGAGGTGGTGTCTGATTGTGGTTTTGATTTATTTTTCCGTGATGATGAGTGATGTTGAGTATCTTTTCACGTGTCTGTTAGCCATCTGGATGTCTTCTTTCAGAAAGTGTCTATTCATGTCTTCTGCCCATTTCTTAACTGGATTATTTGTTGGGTGTTGAGTTTGTAAGTTCTTTACAGATTTTGGACACTAGCCCTTTATCTGTTATGTCATTTGCAAATATCTTCTCTCATTCCATTGGTTGCCTTTTAGTTTTGTTGATTGTTTCCTTCACTGTGCAGAAGGTTTTTATCTTGATGAGGTCCCAATAGTTCATTTTTGCTTTTGTTTCCCATGCCTCTAGAGACATGCCTAGTAAGAAGTAGGTGTTGCCAAAGTCAGAGAATTTCTCCTGCTTTCTGCTCTAGAATTCTGATGGTTTCCTGTTTTACGTTTAGGTGTTTCATCCATTTCGAATTTATTTTTGTGTACGGTGTAAGAAAATGGTCTAGTTTCATTTTTCTGCATGTTGCTGTCCAGTTTGCCCAACACCTTGAAGAGACTGTCTTTTTTCCATTGGATATATTTTTTTGAAGATTTTTTTAAGATTTATTTATTTATTTGAGAGGGAGAGCACACATGTATGCTCATAGAGGGGTAGAGGGAGAAGGAGAGAAGCAGACTCCCCACTGAGCATGGAGCCTGAAGTGGGGCTTGATTCACGACCTAGGAGATCATGACGTGGGCCAAAACCAAGAGTCAGTGCTCAACTGACTGAGCCACCCAGGCGTCCCTCCACTGGATATTCTTTCCTGCTTTGTTGAAGATTAGTTGGCCATACGGTTGTGGGTCCTCCTTTTTTTTTTTTTTTTTCATCCTTATTTCTCTTATATTCTTTTAACTTATCTTTTAATTACTTATTTTTGTTTTTAAAGATTTTATTTAATCATTAGAGAGAGAGTGCACATAAGCAGGGGGGAAGGCAGAGGAAGAGGGAGAAGCAGGCTCCCCGTGGAGCAGGGAGCCTGATGCGGGGCTCTATCCCAGGACCTGGAGACCATGACCTGAGCTGAAGGCAGACGCTTAACCATCTGAGCCACCCAGGCACCCCTTCTAATTACTACTTTAAGCTATGTCTTATCTAGGCTGTTATGCTTGCTCATTGAGTTTTTACTTTTGGTTGTAGAATTTTTCAGTTTTAGAGATTTCCCTTGGTTTCTTTTTATGGTTTCTTATTCTCACAAAATTCTCAGCCTTGTTTTCTATTGTCTTATACACAATAATGTAAGAAAATTTCTTTTAGAATCGTTGTTTAATAATTCTAATAGTGAGGCCCTTTTGTCTATTGTCTTTTTGCTTCTTGTGACTTTAATTCATGTCACCTTATCTTCCCAGGTACTTGAGCTTTAAAATTAAAAAAAATTCTTTATTGTGTCACATTTATTTGTGAAATTGTTTTTTAGAGCAAGTTGCAGCCTATTCTAATATCATTCATCTAAATTACCTTTGTTAGGAATAATAAGGGCAAACCTTTAAAGTCTGTATCCAAAATGAAGGGGGTGTTCACCAGGGCTTCTCCACTCTTTGCTGGTGTAATCTGTGTATCTTTGAATTTGAAGACTGTCAGCAGGCATTCAGTCTCCCAGCCACCTCTCTGGAACTGGCAGATGCCTCTATGGGAAGAGTGGCCCCAACTGCCAGTCTCATCTTCCTGCATCCACATTCTCTTCTGTTCCCATTTCAGTAAATATTTATTCTTTTGTTAGTTTCCATTGTCTTCAGATTATTAAAATACATGTCCAGCTTTTCTTGTCCTAAGCAGGAGGCTTGATCTAAATTACCTTTTCCTCTAGTACTGGAAGTGAAGACTATCTTCAGATTTCTTGGTGTAAGAGATTGGTAATACATTTCCCACGGTGTTTGAGGTAGTTGGGGTTTTTGTTTTTAGCTAAAAGCATTTTTATATAATTAGCATAAAAGGTACAAGTTCTTTGTAAACTTGGAATATAGAATTGTGGAACCACTTTTGAAGGTCAGAGAAAGAATTAATGTTTTATGAGGACTTTCCGTCTATATTACTAGATATCTATTTGGAGGATACCATATTTTCCAAGATTATCATTGATAAGTTGATTATTACTGGACTGGAGAGCTGAATATATGTTCAAAACACTAAAAACAGATATAAAATTTATTCTGACCTTGGTAAGACTTGTGCAAATGGACAGTTTTCTGTGATTCTGAAATATTCCTAGAGGAGAAAAGTCTGAAAATGACTATTGGCAGATGCAGCCCAGGAGTTCATAACTTTGAGTCAAGAAGATCCCAGAGGGCAGTACACATGTTTGCAATGGAACTAGAGTTGGAGATGAGGCTGTGAAAATTAATAATGGGAAACCTCATTAAAATGGAGATGGGAGATTCAGCAAGGGGAGCTCTCACTCCCTACCACTCATAGTCAGTTGTAGACCCAACAGGAAGATATGTACTTGATTTTGCACCTGGTTGCTCCTTTACAATCCCAACTGGAGGAAGAAACTTTTTTTTTTTTAAGGTTAATAAGGTAATGGTGGTGGTGACTGAGAAATGGATATCCTGCAATTAGTCCTGAAAAGCACTTGTAGTAGATTTTAGTGCCAAAAGGGAAGGATTTAAATAATTTTAACCCTGTTTTCCTAAAATGTTCAGGTCTTTGTGAATTTTATGTGCGATGGGACTGAACTTCCATTTTAAAGTAGGAGTTAGAATATTTACTGTCAACTGGAATAAGAAAAAAAAATTACTCATTTTATCTTAGAAATCTTTGTTTCATTGGTAGTGGGATTGAAGAATAGGTCTTGGTTTTTCTTATGTAGTTTAAGCTTTTAGCTAATTAAAATTAAAACCTGGGACACCTGGATGGCTCAGTTAGTTAAGTGTCTGCCTTCCGCTCAGGTCATGATCTGGGGTCCTGGGATCGAGTCCTGCATTGGGCTCCCTGCTTCATGGGGAGCCTGTTTCTCCCTCTGCCTCTGCCCCCCACCCCGGTCTCTCGTGAATGAATAAATAAAATCTTAAAAAAAAAAGACCTTATAATACTTTTTGGTGCTATTATTACAAAGTATGAGGTAAGTTTATTATATGTTTCTATCTTTTAAAAATTATTTGGATCAAAAAGCAGGTCAAAATTACATGCCAGTTTTATGATCCAGTTAATTAATTCCCTGACAAATAACTTACTTTCGATAGGATAATGTTGTGGCAGCTGTTACAGTGCATTGTTGCACGTTTAACATGAGTAAGAACTTTTCTTGGAGGACTTTGTCCCTTCTATTAAAATGTGATTTGACAGGAAACCAAAGTAACTTCAATTTTAGTTTAAAAGTCTTAGGTAATATGCAGACATCACATTAATTTATCAGAAATGGTATATTAAAAGAAAGACTAAGTAATTTGATGGTTGGTTTTATGTGCTAAAGATCTTGTAGTAGGAAAAGGTATTTCATGATGACTCATGACTGAGGGAGATGCTATTAGAAAAAAATACATATAATCTTCACAAAGATTCATGAAGCTAAAGGGGAGAGAATTATTTTGATGAAAACTTTTGTTTTTAATTATTTACAATAAGAACACTGTCATCATTTTTTTTTTACTTCTAAATACAACAAACAGTTACTTTCATAATCCTGGATCAGTGCTTTTGGGGATAGCTGAAGTGATTTACTTTCCTGTTCTTAGTGCATAACACATAGGTGATTAACATTTTTGTGTTGACTGATTTCTCATGAGTCTGCAGCATGAGTACAGTTCACCTTGTGTCAGATAAAAGACCCTTTGTAGCATTAATCACATAGTTACTTGCTGAAGGTCATCTTTGTGAAGATTATAATTTTCTCTAACCATTTGTCAAGTTCTAAGTGGCTTTTCTCTGATTTCAGAGTATGGATTTTGTAGTAGGATCATTCTATGAAGTTTACCGTAGTAGCTTCAGGGAATATCCATGGTTTGTGAATCCGGGAGTACCTAAACTAGAAGAGTCAGTAATTCTAGTTAGGTTAATAATTGAAGATGTGACATTGATGGTCACAGAAACTTAGTGTGGAGTAAAGAAAATGTGTTAAGGTACGATTCAACTTTGTTCTTTTTGTTTTATGAACAATTAAAAAATCGGAAAATTTGGGTTTTGTTATAGAAATGATAGTTGAATAACAAGAAGGGATAAAAAGAATGTCACAGTGAATGAGTTTAATTCATCACTAACTAAGTGCATTTCTCTGTGCAGGTATAATTTGGCATCCTGAGAATCTGTCTTAGGAAGAAGGAAGTGGAAAATACCCTTGAAAAAAAGAAAGCTAAGACAAAAAGGAAGCCAGACTTACTTTTACATGGTCAACTGCTCACTTACCAATATGGATACTTTTCCCACTATTTTTCCTCCTGGTGGAGACAGCGGGGTGACAGATTCTCAATCTGAGTTCCAAAAAATGTTAATTGATGAAAGGTTACGATGTGCACGTCATAAAACTAACTATCAGACTCTTAAAGCTGAACACACAAGGTAAATTGCTTAAATTTGGAGGTAAGGGGCTTTATTAAGAAAATTATTTTTGTCCGAACGTTTGCTCTGGAACATACAGTATAATTTTGTTAGTTTGCAGTATATACATTTAAAACTTCTTGGGGTGCCTGGGTGGCTCGGTTGTTAAGCGTCTGCCTTCGGCTCAGGTCATGATCCCAGGGTCCTGGGATTGGGCTCTGCATCTGACTGCCTGCTCCGCGGGAAGCCTGCTTCTCCCTCTCCCACTCCCCTTGCTTGTGTTTCCTCTCTTGCTGTGTCTCTCTCTGTCAAACAAATAAATAAAATCTTTAAAAAAAACCCAAAACATTTAATACAGTGAAATTTTTGCTTTAAGATTACTTTATTCAAAACTAAACTAAACATGGTCCCAAGTGTGCTATGAATTTATAAGTCTTGCTTTGAAAGTAGCAAGACATATAAAATGTCTAGGTGGCTAAGTGTGTTTTTCCTTTCCCCCAAGTAAAATTGTATTAATAAACTATAGTGTTAATAATTAAACTCTATAAAGAAAAGAGGTTTATGGACTTAATGGAATATATGAAATTGGTCTTGTTCTGTAGTGTTGGTTGACTTCACATAAAGTAATGCAATTAGGATAAAGCAAAGGATATCCTTAAAGTTGAATTTTTTCTTTTTTTAAAAATCAGATTGCAAGATGAGTACATAAAGTCACGACATGAGCTAAAGCGCCTGTTAAATGAAAAGAAGACTGACCAGGAAAAATTTCAGCTGCTGCTTGAAGAACTAAGAGGGGAATTAGTAGAGAAAACTAAAGACTTAGAAGAAATGAAACTGCAGGTAAGAAAATACATTTCAGTTAGTACTATTGGGGAAAAAATTTCCTCTGCCCTTCTGGGTCCTTCTAAACTGGATAAGAATCAAATTGGCATGAGATTAGATTAATAAGAGAAAATCAAATTTAGTTTCAAAAGTATGCAGAATCCACACAAACATCACAAACATGAAATTCCAAAGATAGGCAACAGTAGGCTTATATGACATCCTGAGCTGGGGATACAAAGGGAAAGCAGATCATTAGCAGGATGGTGAGAGAATTTTGGAAAACAAAGTTGCCCTGTTAAGCAGATAAATTTCTTAGGTAAAAAGGAACCTCTGTTAATAGCTCTCTTCTTGGTATAGCCTCTCTTTCCAATTAAACTTAGGCAGTTGAGAGGGAGGTAAAGAGCTTTTCCTAAATCTGCTGGGTTTTGATAGCTTTTAAATCAAAACAATCTTCATACCAAAACAGCCCATCCTGGGGAGGCCTGCCTTTTGCACCTGTGATACAAAAGTAGTCCGATGTTGCTAAATTTGGTGAATTCTGCCTACATTCTTAATGAGTATTTTGCTGTTGTCCACATGGTATAATTTAATATTCTTTCATATATTCTGGAATGTTAGTTACCATGTGGGATTTAGCCATGAAACTGTTGTTTCATGTAAATTTGTATTATATTACCTGTCCTGATTTAAATATTTCACTCTTCAGAATAATTGCGGGAAAGGCTGGTTTGAATTGATAAATATTGAGAGTTAAAAATATTTTTTTAAAGAAAGTTTTACTGATTTTCTTTTAAGTATTATAACTGCAGCTGAGCTAAAAAAGACATTAAAAATTTTTTTCATTACTGAGGTATAGTTGATAAGACTGATAGTTATTTTTAAGGGACTTCTTAAAAGACTATAAAAACAATATGTGCACTTATTTTATGTGTGCAGGGTAAATGGAGTTTCTAAAGCAGAGGATAGTACTATCATTTCATTTCTCATTTGCCTAGAAAGGAGACCAAAACTAAACTTACTATAAATTTCAAATTAGTAGATATTAGCAATTATATTTTCCTGTGTTCATTTAATCTCTAAATGGTACCAGCTGTGTATTTCTGTTTAGTGCTTGGTACAAATGATAAGTATTTTTAATACTGGAGTCAGAAGTTGATAAGAGTAAAAAGCTACCTTTTCAGTCATCTAATATGGCATATTGCCCAATTCATGGATTCCTTTGACAGCAGTGTTAGAAGTTGGTTATTCAGTATCTTTTTGAAATCTTCCATTGTTGGGAACACCATCACTAAGCTTGGGTTGGAGCCTCTATTGTGGTGTTTTATTCTTAGGTGTATTTAGGACATTTAAACAAAAACCTCACAAATAGGAGTTGAATAGGCAAATGTAATTTAAGCCTATAGAATTGGTGGATTAATTTGTTTTGCAAAAATTGAGCGGCCATAGAAATGAGAATCTGTGAGCACTGATTCCAAGGAATTCTTCCAAATATTCTTCTGGCACTGTAGATATAAACACTCTAGTCTTCTTTAGCATATTGTTTGCACATGCTTGGTACAAATAAGCATGTCTCCATGTCAGTTTGAAGAAACAGTAATTATATTAATAGCAGATAAAATTTACTTCAAGACAAAAAGTGTCACTTAAGGTAAAAAGGTCATTTTTATAACCAAAAAAACGGTCAGTTCACCAGTGAGATGATGACCTTCAACAAACATCTGTTTTTATGCCTTAGTTTTGTCATGTGGTAAAGAGGATAAAAGTTGTTAACAGTGGTTTTTGTGAGGACTGATGAAATAACATGTATATTTTTAGTATAGTGTCTGACACATAGTAGATACTCATGAATGATGGCATTTATTCTATTTGAATGCAGGCTCTGTAAGGGCAGGAACTCTTTCAGTGTGTCTTCAGTGCTCAAGTAGATTTCTCTTTGTATTTATATATTTTATAATATGTTAGCAAATTTTTGTTGAATGAATGACATGAAGAAGTAGAATAAATGGATGACTCGGAATTGAGGTTCTGTTCATATATAATACAATGTTCTTTCTTGTCTCATATGTACCTAAAGCTTCAGCATCTTAGAGTTAATGATGCTCTCATTGTTTCATATCTGTAATGAGTTAACTTGTGTCCACCAAAAAATATGTTAAACTTCTAATGCCCAGTACCTCAGAATGTGACCTTGTTTGAAAATAGTCTTTGCTGATGTAATTAGTTAAGATGAGGTCATACCGAAGGATGATGGGCCCTTAATCCAGTGTGACTGGTGTCCTTCTAAGAAGAGGAGAACAGACACAAGGACAGAAACACAGGGTGAAGGGCAGGGAGTGAGGTGGGGCGAATGTCCTGTCATGACAGAAGCAGAGATTGAAGGGCTGCAGCTGCCAAGCAAGGACAGGGATCAACGGCACACCACCAGAAGCTAGGGTGAAGCAAAGAAGGATCCTTCCCTTCAGGGAGTGTGGCCTTGCTGACAACTTGATTTCGGACTTCTAGCCTCCAGAGCTGTGAGACAATAAATTTCTGTTGTTTTAAGATAGCCAGTTTGTGGTATTTTGTTGTCGTAGCTCTAGGAAACTAATACACTATTCAAAGCCGAATTCCTTTTTGGAACATTTGTGACACAGGGATCTTTATTCTCTGCCTCCGTGCTTTCAGTGGGAGAGAACTTAGTGAATGTTTAAAGTGATCCAGTTTCATTTATGGATTGGAGTATGTTAAGTATTTTCCCTGTCATATTGAAATGAAATCATCCTCCCTGTAGCCTCTCTCTTGCTTCTTGTACTGTTCCTTGGATCTACACAAAATAACTTTAGACATTTCTCCATGTGATAACTTCCCAGATGTTTGCTGACAAATATATTTTGTCTGGTAAAGTTTCTGTTTTTCAAGATAAACGTAAGTGGTTTCTCTATGATATTTATCTGGCAAAAATAAACTAAAATAGAGATCTATATTATGTATGCATGTTGAAGCTAAATTTAGCTATTTGCTTTATGGATGTTAGCAATTTGTACGAGTTCAATAAAATTAAGTAAACTCAACAAAGTAGAAGCAATAAGAAATATGTTAGTAAATGTTTATGAAAGATGATTATTTTCAAGATATACATGTATTATCTTGTCTACCTACAAAATGCCTTTTCTGAGCTAAGATTTAATATCCCTTCGGCTTTTATAGAAAAATGATATAAAAGATAATCAATTAAAGAATATTTCTATGTCACTTGTGTAGTTGTAGTGAATGGAAATAATAATAGTGCCTAACTTATATGATGATTGTAAAGACGAAATGAGTTAGTGCATAGAAAGTGTTAGTACAGGGGCGCCTGAGTGGCTCAGTCGTTAAGCGTCTGCCTTCGGCTCGGGTCATGGTCGCAGGGTCCTGGGATCAA
Organism: Mirounga angustirostris; assembly: GCF_029215605.1. Taxonomy (NCBI): domain Eukaryota; kingdom Metazoa; phylum Chordata; class Mammalia; order Carnivora; family Phocidae; genus Mirounga; species Mirounga angustirostris. The sequence continues at coordinate 26,083,097 of NW_026991713.1, forward strand.
GCCCCGCACCGGGCTCCCTGCTCAGTGGGAAGCCTGCTTCTCCCTCTCCCACTCCCCCTGCTTGTGTTCCCTCTCTTGCTGTCTCTCTGTCAAATAAATATTAGAAGAAAAAAAAAGAAAGTGTTAGTACAATGCTTTGATACAGAAAGTGGATAGAACATGTTAGCTGTTGTTATAGTGTTATTATGTACCATGTTATGAGTTATTTGATAATATTTCTGTTACAAATTTTAAAAGTTACTTTACCAAAAATTTATATGCTTTCTTTGTGCCAGGCAATGGAAACTATATAACCCAGTATGTTTCCCATTTTATTTGGCTGCTAGGAAGCTCAGAGCTAAATTTATTATTCAGTTTGTCATTAGTTTTTTTAGGAATCTCTGGCACAGCAGTATCTGCCTTCTTAAATTAAAACATTCTTTGAAAAATAGTGGTCTATTTTATTAACATGACAAGTGTTGATGTAATATAGATTTAATATAGGTAATGACACATGGACTGTTGTATGATAAAGCATTCTTGTAAGTTTCTTTTGAGACAAGTGGTGGCTGTATTCCATTAGAAGTCTAAGACACAGCATACTTTTCTCCTAAAATGGCATGGAGAAAATCCTCTAATTCTGTGTCTTTGGTGTATGTGTGCTTTGGCAGGGTTGGGAGGGAAGATAGATTTTTCTTATGTGTGTGTGCTTGTTTTTTATAAGATTCTTAGGAGATAACAAAAAGATCTTGTTGAGATTTTTTTTTTTTTAAATCAGAGACCTTATAGATTACAAGATTCTTGTGTAGTTACCAACTTCAGTGTTCTTTTCTCCTTTGTGTGGATCATATTTCCATTGGTACCATTTTCCTACTGTCTTAAGGACTTTCTTTAATGTTTCTAAAGTAAGATCTATATGAGAAATTTTTTCAGCTCTTATATATCTAAAAATAATTGATTTTAAAGATAGTTTTGCTGAGTATTTATTTCTAGGTTGACTATTTTCCCCCCTAGTACTTTAAAGATGTTGCTCTTCTGTCTCCTCACTTATGTTGTTTCACATAAGAAATTTGCTGTCATCTTTATCTTTGTTCTGTGTATACAGTGAGTCTTTTCTTCATGGCTGCCCTTAAGATTTTCTCTTTATTGCTGATTTTGAGCAATTTGATTGATATGACTTTGTGCTTCATATTTACGGTGCTTAGGGTTTATTGAGCTTCTTGGGTCTGTGGGTTTACAGTTTTCATCACCTTGAGAAAATTTTTGTACGTGACTTCTGAAAATATTTTTTTCTGCCTCCTCTTTGATCTCCTTTGGGGATTCCATTATTAGGCCACTTAAACTTCTCCCATAACTCACTGATGCTCAGTTTATTTATTTTCAATCTTTTTTGTCTCCTTGTTGGATTTTGGGTAGATTCTGTTGTCCTGTCTTCAAGTTCACTGATCTTTTTTCTTCTGCAGGATCTCATCTTCCATTAATCCCATATAGTATATATTTTTCATCTCAGAAATTGTAGTTTTTACACTGAAGTCCAATTTAGGTCTTTTTAATAACTTCCTTATATCTACTTAACATGTTCAGTCTTTTCTCTAGCTTTTTGAACATACGGAATTCAGTTATAATAACTATTTTAATGTCTTTGCTAATTCTAACGCCTGTATCACTTCTGGGTTGGTTTTGGTTGATTGATTTTCTTGTTTATTGTGGGTAGTATTTTCCTGCTTCTTTGCATGCCTGATAAATTTTTATTGGATGCTAGACATTGTAAATTTTATGTTGAGTGCTAGATATTTTTGTATTCTGATATTCTTGAATTTTGTTCTGGGACAGTTACTTGGAAACAGTTTCATCTTTTTGGGTCTTGCTTTTAAAGATTTGTTAAGTGAGAGCAGATTAATATTTAGTGCTCACTACTTGCCACTGCTGAGAACCTTCTGAGTACTCATTTCTCAATGAAATGAAGGTTTTCAGTCTGGCTTTTGGAAAAAGGAACTATTCATAGCTCTGTGAGCTCAGATTACTCATCCATGTGATTCATTCTTTTCCTGGCCTTAATTAAATATTTTCCTTACATACATGTGCTGATCGGGGTACTCTTCTGAATGAGCCTTTTGCAGATCTTCATAATTTTGTTTCTGTGCCACCCTCTTTTCTGCTACCCTGCTTGTGATTCTAGCCACACTGCTCTCCCTGGATTTTTGTTCCATTTGCTTTTAAGTCAGAGAGTCCCATCAGATTCTGCCTGGATATCCCTTCCTGTGCATGGCCTGGAAGCATTCTCAAAGCTTACTTTCTTTGTTGTCTCTCAGGGATCTTTGTTGCTTAATTATGCCCACTTTCTTGAAAACGTTTGATTTTTGTTTATTCTTTTATTTGTTTTAGGCAGGAGAATAAATCTGATCTCTATTATGACATCTGTTGGAAGTGGAAGCCCTTTTATTTCTAATTGGTACTTGTTTGAGATTTCTGTAATTAAAGGTTAAAGTAGAAAGGGTGGTTGTGTTGCATCCTCACATACCCATCAATACTTGTTTTATCTTCTGACATCCCTGCTCTGTCTTTCAACCCTTCTGGATTATTTTGAAGCAAATCATCTCAACTCTAGTATTTTAGTATATATCTTTATATCAAGGTAATCTCTCCTTTAAAAGCATAGCCACAATACAATTATCATACCTAAAAGTACTTATTCCCTAATGTCTTTTAATGCTGCATCTTTGTTCACATTTCCCTAATTTCCCCACAGTTCTGCTTATTTTTTAAAAAAAGATTTTATTTATTTATTCGAGAGAGAGCGTGAGCGAGAGAGTGAGAGAGCGAGCATGAGCAGGGGAGAGGGGCAAAGGGAGAAGCAGACTCCCCGCTAAGCAGGGAGCCCAACGTGGGGCTCCATCCCAGGATCCCAGGATCATGCCCTGAGCCAAAGGCAGATGCGTAACCAACTGAGCCACCCAGGTGCCCCCAGTTTTGCTTATTTTTAAAGTTGTTTTGTTTGAAACAGGATCTAAAGGTTTATCTATTATTCTTTACCTTTTAATTACCACCCTTCTCACTTTGGACTCTTGATACTATCACCCAGACTCTTGACATCATAAACCAGATTATAATAAGAGCTTTCTATGTGATTTCCCAGCTCCACTCACTGCCTCCCCCACTCCTGCCCTAGTCACCAGTTTTCTCTCACCAAAGGTTTTGATCCATCTTGCTTCTTCCTAAAATATAGATATGGTGATGCCATTCTTAAGCTTGAATACCTTCAGTGAATAAGCAAAGTACAGAAAAATGTGTATAGTATGCCTTTCTTTATGTAAAAATTAAAAAGTGGTGTTTATGCTTATATATTTGTATGTTGTTTCAAGAAGGATATATAAGAGGTTAGCCATGATTGCTTCTTAAGAGGGAAACTGGATAACTGAAGGGAGAAGACTTAGTTTTTTAATACTTTTTTTGTTTGAATTATGTATGTAATTATATTTATTCATTTTAAGTAAAAAAAAAAATAAGTACTGTTGAATACTGAGTAAATTATAAGAGTCTGAATCTGATATTTAGGAATCTTCTACTTATAGCTCGCATCTCTTTCCCTTTTGTTCCCAGCCAGGATGTAGCTCTCCTAAGTGGCATTTGGAAATGTTTCAGCATGGCCTTGATTGTCACAGTATCTAGAGAGCATCAGTGCACAAGGATCCAGGATTCTAAATTGTCTGTAGTGCTTAGTGCAGTTCAATCCAAAATGCCTTTAGCATACCTTTGAGGAGCACTTTTTTCCCCCCAGGGAATTTAAAATGTTATCCATTCTTAAGTTTCCGGCTCTGTTTAAGCTTTAGTTTTCCCATACCTTTGATGTGCCACTATTTCTATACTTAATATTTTTTCTGTTGGTCTTTACCTGTCTGATAAGCCTATATTGGTTATTTTTATAGTTATTTGTATGTATGTTATTTTTCACATGAGAGTTTGAACTTCTTATGGGGCAAGAAATGCTTCCTGTGGGTTTTTGTGATCTTTACAAAGTTAGACTCTGTGTATGCTTCAGTTTCTGTAAAAAAAAGGGGGATGATAATATAGCTACATTGAGGATCATTACAGGGATTAAATCAGTTAATGCATGGAAGATATTTAGAACAGTATGTTATATAGATTATATAGTATGTTGCAGAATGTTTTGTATGTAGTAAGTATTCATTCAGTGAAGTTTTTGGACTGTTTGGAGTATTTATGAATAAATGAATGAATTAAACTGAATATTACTCTTCACTTTCAGAGGTTAATGTAAGTACATGCTAGGGTTTTTTTTGTTTTTTTTTTTTAATATTTTATTTATTTGACAGAAAGAGATACAGCGAGAGAGGGAACATAAGCAGGGGGAGTGGGAGAGGGAGAAGCAGGCTTCCCGCCAAGCAGGGAGCCCGATGCGGGTCTCGATCCCAGAACCCCGGGATCATGACCTGAGCCGAAGGCAGACACCCAATGACTGAGCTAGCCAGGCGCCCCTCCATACTAGGTCTTTGTTTGTTTGTAATTGAGTGATCCTATGTGCCCAGGCAGTGGTGTGAGGTGTTGGGAACACATCATGGTGAATAAAGACTGTGTTTGCCCTTCAGGAGCTTACATAAATACTTAATCATTTTTTGAAATATGAGTTCTATAAGAGAACATAACAGGGAGGAGCCTTGTTTTGGTGCTCAAAGTAAAAGTCAGCCTTTTCTGATCAAAAATAAGTCTGAAGAATTCTCTATGGTGTACCAGATTATTACACCTTTGTTTTGATTTCTTTAGGAGATAGACTGTTAGCCATTATATAAAACATGGTAACCTTAGCTGCCAACAGAGTTATTCCTAACAGACACAATAATAATAATAATCAATAATAATCAGTTACTATCTTTATCTCATGTTAATGGAATTTTTGACACATCTGAGAGCCTGAAATTGAGATCTTCAAGTATTGTTTCAAATGATAGTTCTATTTATATAGTGATTACTGTAGAATTAGGTATATTGTGAAATTTCTATGAATTGGATTTTATTATAATTAAGCATTGCAATTTGGTGTATTCTTGATTTTAGTATTTGTGATTTTATACTTAGAATGCTTTTTTCCTCTACATACTAGGTATTAACTCCACAAAAGTTGGAATTGTTACAAGCCCAAATACAACAAGAATTAGAAACTCCAATGAGAGAACGTTTTAGGAATCTGGATGAAGTAAGTAATTTATGTAGAAGGAACTGTGCATTTATCTTTATATGACTGATCAAAAGCCCCATTCTCTTATTCAGAAACCCTGCAGTAGCTCCCCTTCTAACTCAAGGGGCTTTTAGGGCTGCACAAGATCAGATCCCATTATCTCTCTGACTTCCTTCCCCCCATCCATATTGGCCTCTTTGATGTTTCTTTGGCACTCCAGAAATGAAACAGATCGAGAATCTTTGCTATAGCTCTTACTTCTGGCATGAACAGTATCCTTCCAGATATCTCTTAGCCAACTTCCTCATTTCTCTCTCTCTTTTTTTAAGATTTTTAAAATTATTTGAGAGAGAGTGCGCGCATATGAGAGAGCATGAGCAGGGGGTGGAGGGCAGAGGGAGAGGGCGAAGCAGGCTCCCCGCTGAGCAGGGAGCCCAACTTGGCGCTTGATCCCAGGATTCTGGGATCATGACCTGAGCTGAAGTCAGACGCTTAAGCAATTGGGCCACCCAGGCGCCCCTTTCTCATCTCTTTTAAGTCTTTGCTGAAAGACTTTGCTCTCAGTGTGGCCTACTTTGTGACCAACCTGTATCTCCATTTAATACTGCTTCCTGCCCTTCCCACCACTTTTTAAAAATTTTTTATTGTTATGTTAATCACCATACATCATTAGTTTTTGATGTAGTGTTCCACCATCACTTCTTAGACCTTTAGATCCCCATTTACCCTGCTCTACTTTTTATTTTTCTCTAGTACTTATCCTCTAATATTCTGTACATTTATTGTGCTTATTATTTTCTTTATTACCATCTCTAGAATGTAAGTTGCATGAGAGGAGGAACCTTTATCTGTTTGGTTCACTGTATAGTCTAAGTTCCTAGCATGCAATAGGTGCTTAGTTAATATTTGTGGAATGAAAGAGTGTATTTCATGCAACCTCAGAAAAATTAAAATTTGTTACAGTTTTCCTTCAGACTGAAATGTTTCCTTCCTCTTATGAAATTTCATGTTGGTATAATATGATTAAATGTTTAATAAATGGAATAGTAAAAGACATATATTAAGTACTATGCCAGACAATTTATATATGTAACCTTATTTAATGAATAGACTGGGCCTTATACATAACACATGAATATTGTCCCCTTCAAAATGGACCCCTTTGGAAAGCTGTTGTCTAGTGATGCTGCCATGGCACAAAATAGCTGTAGAATCCACTTTTATAAATGGCTTATTGGCTTGGTAAAGTCGTCTTTTGAATATCCTCCTGGTGGGTAACCAAAGCATTATGCTTGGGAGTAGATTTAATTTTTGGATTTAAACAAAGCCATTTAGACCTAAAGTTAAATGATCAAGTTAAGTAAAAGCTTTTTTTTTTTTTAGTAAAATCATGAAACCCATTTTCTTGGTTTGTAAACTTGCTTGGAGAAATCTTTCAACCGAAGAGTTACAGTGAGCTGAATATTTTAGAAGGTGTTCTTATTACTTAATTTCCTGATGAATGTTGAAATAGCATCTCCTTCATCTTCTCTATTGCCTAAGTTCTTACTGATTTTAGAATGCCAAGAACTTTTGTAGTGTTAGTAAGCAGAATTGGAACATACCAGAGATTCACATGTGTTCTGGTTAGTCAGGAAAGTTGGTGCTACATATATTCTTTAGACTGCTGTGTTGAACTATCATTGTCATACTTGATTGAACCTTAAGTTATTGTACTAAATATTCAAATAATATTTTATCTACTTAGAATTCATCCTGACTGTTAGGAGGCTATTTTATATTTTACTATAGAGTTAATTTTTAAAATTTAACTAATTTTGAAAGGTATACTACATTTTTAAATATTATTCTGTTAGGCCCACAGGTCAAAACTTTTAATGTGCTATTCGTTTTTATTATTATGAGAATCAGTGAGGAAATAAGGTAAACTGAATGGTAATTTGCTCTATTGGCACCTTCTCAAGAATGTACTGATTCTTTATGTAGGATACTTGCCATAAGATTTTTCCAGGGTTTAGGGGCGCCTGGGTGGCTCAGATGGTTAAGCGTCTGCCTTTGGCTCAGGTCATGATCCCAGAGTCCTGGGATTGAGCCCCACATCGGGCTCCCTGCTCAGTGGGAGGCCTAATTCTCTCTCTCGCTGTGTCTCTCTATGTCAAATAAATAAAAAATCCTTAAAAAAAGAAAAAAATTTTCCAGGGTTTACTTATATTTCTATTAAGCTTATTTTTTGCTTTTTAGAATGGCTTTCAATAAAATTATATTTGCAAAAGTGATTTTTGCAGTGAGTACAAATTTCATTTATAAACGTGTCATAAATTACACTCTCCTTTTAATTTAGGAAGTGGAAAAGTATAGAACTGAATATAATAAGCTTCGCTATGAACATACATTTCTCAAATCAGAATTTGAACACCAGAAAGAAGAATTTGCACGTATTTTAGAAGAAGAAAAAATAAAATATGAATCAGAGGTGAGTGATTATACTAGTTGAGTCATTATCCTTCTAGTCTGTAAAATTTTATGATTTTTTGTAAATTCCAAGTTAGAGTTGATTGCATAATTAAGTTTCATTCATTAATGGTAAAGTATTTGGCATGATATTCATCTGTTCTACAGTAACATTGTTTTTTGTGAACATTCTTTTTGGCTGTTAGCTTTTCCTCTTTTGTTCCTCCTTTATTTTGCCCTAGTCAATGGAGATAGTCTCTTTTCTTTCATAGAGAGACAGACTTCTTTCTACAAATACAGTTTTTTATATGACTTTTTTTATGTAGAACTTTCCCCCTCTACTTTTTGGAACCAAACCACGTCCAGGAGAGCTCTGGCTATCAGCCCATGTACCTTGTTTCTACTGACAGAAATAAGGGGTTTATACTTTAGGGTGTGCCCATCACATTCAAGAAGTGTACCTTGTTCTTTCTGACATCTACAATTGCAGAATTTTCTCTCTGCTGCCTGCAGCATGTTCTCCTACTCTGTTTCTACTGCTTAGACAGCCTTTCTACTCATTTTATGTTTCATCTCCTAATTTTGCCAAAAATGAAATTTGTGTTTATCATTCTTTATGGACTTATATGTGATTTTTCAGGATAAAAAGAAATATCAGTTTTGTCCTGCTATATTCAAGTAAGAAATCTAACACTAGTGGAATTTGTAAACAACAACAACAAAAAACTTGGTATCTGTAGTTATGTGAAATATTCTTTGTACAAACACATCTGCATTATGTATTTATTGCATCATCCTTATTTGAAATTAAGAATTAGAATACACTCACCTTCCTTTATCAATTACTAATTGGATCAAACTGATCTATTCTTTTTATTATTTTTTAACTTTAAATTCAGTTGGCCAACATATAGAATATTATTAGTTTCAGATGTAGAGTTTAGTAATTCATCAGTTGTATATAACACTTAGTGCTCATCACATCACATGCCCTCCTTAATGCCCATCACCTAATTACCCTATCCCCCCACTCCCCTCCCCTCCAGCAACCCTCAATTTCTTCCCTATAGGTAAGAGTCTTTCATGGTTTGTCTCCCTCTCTGATTTCTTCCCATTCCGTTTTTCTCTCCCTTCCCCTATGATCCTCTGTGCTGTTTCTTATATTCCTCATATGAGTGAAACCATATGATAATTGTCTTTCTCTGGTTGACTTATTTCACTCAGCATAGTACCCTCCAGTTCCATCCACTTTGGTGTAAATGGTAAGATTTCATCCTTTCTGATGGCTGAGTAATAATTTCATTGTATATTATCCATTCATCTGTTGGTGGACATCTCCACTCTTTCCATAGTTTGGCTATTATGGACATTGGTGCTATAAACATTGGGGTGCACGTACCCCTTCGGATCACTACATTTGTATCTTCGGGGTAAATACCCAGTAGTGCAATTGCTGGGTCATAGAGTAGCTCTATTTTCAACTTTTTGAGGAACCTCCATACTGTTTTCCAGAGTGGCTGTACCAGCCTGCATTCCCACCAACAGTGTAGGAGGGTTCCCCTTTCTCCACATCCACGCCAACATCTGTCATTTCCTGACTTGTTCATTTTAGCCATTCTGACAGGTATCAGATGGTATCTCATTGTAATTTTGGTTTGTATTTCCCTGATGCTGAGTGACGTTGAGCATTTTTTCATGTGTCTGTTGGCCATCTGTATGTCTTCTTTGGAGAAATGTCTGTTCATGTCTTCTGCTCATTTCTTGACTGGATTATTTGTTTTTTGGGTGTTGAGTTGGATAAGTTCTTTATAGATCTTGGATACTAGCCCTTTATCTCATATGTCATTTGCAAATATCTTCTCCCATTCTGTAGGTTGCCTTTTAGTTTTGTTGACTGTTTCCTTTGCTGTGCAAAAGCTTTTTGTCTTGGGCGCCTGGGTGGCTCAGATGATGATCTCAGGGTCCTGGGATCGAGTCCCGCATCGGGCTCCCTGCTCCTTGGGAGCCTGCTTCTCCCTCTGCCTCTCTCTCTCTGTCTCTGTCTCTCATGAATAAATAAATAAAATCTTTAAAAAAAAAAAAAAAAAAGCTTTTTGTCTTGATGAAGTCCCAATAGTTCATTTTTGCCCTTGCTTCCCATGCCTATGGAGATGTGTCTAACAAGAAGTTGCTGCAGCCAAGGTCGAAGAGCTTGCTGCCTGTGTTCTCCTCTAGGATTTTGATGGATTCCTGTCTCACGTTTAGGTCTTTCATCCATTCTGAGTCTATTTTTGTATATGGTGTAAGAAAATGGTCCAGTTTCATTCTTCTGCATGTGGCTGTCCAATTTTCCCAACACCATTTGTTGAAGAGACTGTCTTTTTTCCATTGGATATTCTTTCCTGCTTTGTTGAAGATTAATTGACCATAGAGTGGAGGGTCCATTTCTGGATTCTCTATTCTGTTCCATTGATCTATGTGTCTGTTTTTGTGCCAGTACCATACTGTCTTGCTGATGACAGCTTTGTAATAGAGTTTGAAGTCCGGCATTGTGATGCCACCAGCTTTGCTTTTCTTTTTCAACATTCCTCTGGCTGTTTGGGGTCTTTTCTGGTTCCATACAAATTTTAGGAGTATTTGTTCCATCTCTGTGAAATATGTCGTTGGTATTTTGATAGGGATTGCATTCAGTGTGTAGATTGCTCTGGGTAGCATCGATTTTTAACAATATTTATGTTTAATTACTGAGCAGACTGCTTCATGATTGATAAGTAAGAAGCTAGATGAACATTGGAACATTTGAGTCCATTGGTAATACAGTACTAGAAAACTATAAATATTTATAATAGCCTTTTTTATTAAAAACTTCTTTACAGCTCTATTCACATATGATGTCTTGTTATAATAGTCACTGCAGTGAAGCACACTGTATTATTTTATCCGTTTTAAAATGAGGACACTTGAAGCATAAGGTAAGCACCTTGCCCAGAGTCTCACAAAAAGTCAGCAGCCAAGTTTACCATAGAACTCAGGTGCCCCAACTACCAGCCCAAAGTTTTTAGTTTGGTGTGGCAATTTCAAATCATTGGTAATTTCTTTTTTTTTTTTTTTAAAGATTTTATTTATTTATTTGAAAGAGAGAGAGAGAGAGAGAGAGCACATGAGAGCGGGGAGGGTCAGAGGGAGAAGCAGACTCCCCGCTGAGCAGGGAGCCCGATGCGGGACTCGATCCCGGGACTCCAGGATCATGACCTGAGCCGAAGGCAGTCGTTTAACCAACTGAGCCACCCAGGCGCCCCAATCATTGGTAATTTCATTTAGGAGCCATCCAAAAACCAATTTTGTTCAAGAGATCTGTCAGTTTAAACTAATGATGATGAAAGGTTTTGAATCTGTAATCATGACAGACTTAAAGGAATTACATTTAAAAATTTTCTTGTGGAAAATAGGAATGATAAAGATTTCCAGCCTAAAAATTGGTTTAGTGTATTAAAGAGTAACCAACCACTGAGGTTAAGGATACTGGTGCTTTAGTTTATATTTTGCATTTAAAACCTAATGATGTTTATCTGGTAATGATTATTTGTGTTCTCTAGTTTCTTAGTTTTATTGTTTTTCTAAAGAATGAAACTTGCATCTGAAATCTGATGACTAATCTATTTTTCACCCATGAGAGGCCAAATAATATTTATAAAAATTTTTAAGGGGTTACTGGCATCATTAGTTTTCCTAATTTAAATGTCTTATGCAGAAATCTGAAGATAAACAGGTAGCTAAGAAGCCATAATTTGTAGAGACTAGAAAAATAAAACTTTCTGATAAGACCAAAGTTCTTTTCTTTCTACTTCCTGACTGAGTATGCAGGAACAGTATTAATTAGTGGATAATCGGTAATTGTTCTTTCATTCCATCAGTTATCTTAGTGATATGATTGTGGATCATGAAACAGCATTGAAACTTCAAAGAAAAGCCTACTCTTGCCATCTGCCAATTTTACAATTTAAACTGGTATAAAATATTTTAGTTTGTACTAAAAATAATTGACTTTTCTTGCATTAAGGATTCACACAATACTTGTGCATTTTCACTTTTTTTTTTTTAAGACTTTATTTATTAGACAGAGAAACACAGAGAGGGAACACAAGCAGGGGGAGTGGGAGAGGGAGAAGCAGGCTTCCCGCTGAGCAGGGAGCCCGATGCAGGGCTCCATCCCAGGACCCTGGGATCATGACTTGAGCTGAAGGCAGACGCTTAACGACTGAGCCACCCAGGTGCCCCGCATTTTCACTTCTACAGATAAAAGAAGTAACTGAATATTCTTTACTGTGTTCTTAGGTGAATACTTCAGGAAGATTTTGTTAGTGTTTTCATGAGAAGCACTCTAGTGATTCACATTTTCCTCATGATACTCTGAATTAAAAGGAATATATGAAAGTAGATGTCTTTATAAGTAAGATAATGTCATGGTTTCTCAATGCATTCAGCTATAAGAACATATTAAGTCTGGGACTTCATACAGATGAAATTCTGAAGTTGTATATATAAGCATTATTCAAAGTGGTACTGTTGTGTTTTACTATGTTATTTGGTGTCTAATTTTATATTCTGCAAATAGTAATGAACAATACAAAGAGTTATAGGTATAGGTGATTATACTGGTCAACTGAATGAGTGCAAGAAGCAGGAGTAATTCAGTGGGGAAGTATGTAGATTTTGAGAGAGGGGCAGTGAGTACTGAATCATATGAAAAACTTTAGAATGACAATATTATAATGACAAGTGCCTGAGATTATTCCGTCTGGCTTTCCAAACTGAGCTGTACCTTGGTTTTTTTGTTTGTTTGTTTTGTTGTTGTTGTTTTTAAGATTTCATTTATTTGAGAGAGAGAGAGAGAACGAGTGGAGGGAGGGGTAGAGGGAGAAGCAGACTCCCCGACTCCCCATGGAGCAGGGAGCCCAACTCGGGATTCGATCCCAGGACTCTGGGATTCGATCCCAGGACTCTGGGATTCGATCCCAGGATTCTGGGATCATGACCTGAGCCGAAGGCAGACGCTTAACCAACTGAGCTGCGTAGGTGCCCTTTTTATTTATTTGAGAGAGAGAGCAAGCGAGAGAGAGCGAGCGAGCATGTGCGTACGACCCGGGTGAGAGTCTGAGACAAAAGCAGACTCCCTGCTGATACTCAACTGACTGAGCCACCCAGGTACCCCTGTACCTTGGTTTTTATGGGGCTGGTGAGAAGGCAGAATTCCTGTGGCAGAAAGGAGAACTTTTCTGGGTCCTTGTTACCACATGCTATTTTTTCTTACAACACTGGTAGCACAAAACTGATAATCATTTTCAAGTTTTGGTCTTTATTCTGACACACATATCATGAAACCTCTTAAAACACATCCTAAATTTGTCCTGGTATGTTCTGAACCTCTAGGTGGCCTGTAAGGCTCCTTTATCTAAAATATTCCAAGTTCTCTGACTAGCACCCTTCTCAGATATTATAAACCATATTATAATAGGCAAAAGTCTCCCAAATTAAAACTAAGGTACCTCCCAATGGGAATTCTCTGGAATGGATTTTGGCAAACCTTTTAGAAGGGCTCTGTGGAATCTTACTCATTAAAATTCTCTGTATGGGGCGTCTGGGTGGCTCAGTCGGTTAAGCATCTGCCTTTGGCTCAGGTCATGATCCCAGAGTCCTAGGATCGAGCCCTGCATCAGGCTCCCTGCTCAGCGGGGAGTCTCCTTCTCCCTCTCCCTCTGACCCCTCCCCCACTCATGCTCTCACTTGCTCTCTCTCAAAAATGAATAAAAAAATAATAATTCTCTGTATGGATACAGTTTAGACTGCCTCAAAAACTAAACTTTTTACATGTAAATTTTAAAATGTTGAAGATGTTTATTTAATGTGACATTGAGAACTGAACTTCTCTGTGCCTCAGTGTCCTTATTTGTAAAATGGTGTTAATAATATCTATCTCATGGATCTGTGAGATTTAATAAATTAGTATGTGTAAAGTACTTATATAAGTACCTAGCACATAGTAAATATTCAGTAAATGTTAGCACATACCAAAATTTTGGAGTGTATGATCCTGTTGTTTAGCATGCTGGAGTCTTCAGTGTCAGGTTTGTTCTCTAGATGATCTAAATAGTTCCAGGGCATCTCTCATTTCAGTTCCTCTGCCCCCACCTTCATCTCACTCCAGCATTTGGACTGCTCTGCTTTCAGGTGCTCTGTGCCCTGGTGGCATATGTTTTATTATCCTTATTCTCTTGTTCCGTCTCAATACAATTCTTTTTAAGACACAGTGAACATCAGCTCGTTTCCCAATATTTCTTGTATTCCATTCCCTAATCTTTCTGTAACTATGTCTGGGGGGCAAGTACGTAGTTCTGGGAATTGCTTTCTCCCTGTGACTATCTTTCTTTTACTAGGAGAAAATAAGGGTATAAGGAAAGGAAATTATAACATCCAAAACTAGATTAAAATATGCACTTTAGATTTGTAAATAATTTAAGTGCCACTTTCTCCTCAATATAAACAAATGACAGTGTTTTTGTATTCCATCATTAATTTAGGAAAAATTAATTCTAGTGCATATAGGGGAAGAGGGGAAACTTAGTAGAAACATAAAAAAGGTCAACTAATTTGATTTTAAAAACTGAGATCTCAGAACGTGGAACTTCATGTGCAAAATAGTTACCATAATGCCTGACACATAGTAAATGTTCACATTAATGGTGTTACTACTGTTAGTACTTGACAGCATTAGTCATAGTACTAATTATCATAATACACATAGCTGATATTTTCTAGATTTCAGATTTATAAATGACAAGCTGCAGAAGTTGAAAAAGTAAAATACATAGAGCTGGGGCACAAATTCATACTTAGTTTATTGAGAGAATCACTTTATATATACTTATTTGAATTCTGTCAGCTGTGGGAATTAGTCATTATTCCCATTTTATAAATGAGAAAACACTCATGAAAAAACACTCATGAAGCACTGAGAGATTAGTTCAAGGTTGTAAAGGTGGTAGGTGATAGAACCATGATTCACCTTGTCTGGGAGTTTCTGTTTCTGGCCATGATGGAGTAATAGGGACTGAATTTTCCTAAGGCCTCGCCTAAAAACTGAGACAAGATATAGGAAACCGTGGTGTTCAGACACTGGAAAACAGGTAGTATGAGGTGCAGTGATCCCTGAAGGAAGGAAAACAAATGAAGTAAGCCCTACGATTGCCCCATATTATGTCCATCAGAGTGGAAAGGCTTTACAGTGCATGGTGCATTGAGTGCAAGACTCAGAAGGGTTTTACTTCAGTAGTACAGCCAAATTAGCCCTACACTAAAGGCTACTCTGGTTCTCCCTAACAAGTGTAAAAGCAAGATTTGAAAGGATCGAACTATTTCTAAGTAATTTAAAAGCATAACAGAATGAAGATTTAAAAGTATGTAAAGGAATCCAGAAGAATCCAGCAATGGAAAAAAAAAGCAAACCATAAAATTCACAATGTCAGACATCCAATAAAAAATGACTGGGCAGCCCAGATGGGTTCATAAGTGAACTCTACAAAACATTTAGGTCTCTACAGTCTTTTTCAGAAAATAGAATGAGAGGTAATATTTCGTAACTCATTCTAAGAAGCCAGATACTTAATACCTAAACCAAATAGACATTATAAGGAAAAAAAAAAAAAAAAGAAACAACTATAGACCACTGCCTCTCATGAACAAAGATTCAAGAATCCTGAACAAAATATTAGCAAATCAAATCCAACAGTGTATAAAAAGAATAATACACCATGAACAAGTAGGATTTATGTCAGGCATGCAAACCTGGTTCAACATTAGGAAATGAATTAATGTAATCCATCACCCCACAGGCCAAAAAAGAAAAATCACATGATCATATCAGTAGATGCAGAAGAATCATTTGAGAGAATCCAATATCCATTCTTTTGTTTTAAAGATTTTATTTATTTATTTGACAGAGACACAGCGAGAGAAGGAACACAAGCAAGGGGAGTGGGAGAGGGAGAAGCAGGCTTCCCGCTGAGCAGAGAGCCCAATGTGGGTCTCGATCCCAGGACCCTGGGATCATGACCTGAGCCAAAGGCAGATGCTTAACAACTGTGAGCCACCCAGGTGCCCCTCCAATATCCATTCTTGATAGAAACTCTCAGCAGACTAAGAATAGAGGGGGAAACTACCTTAGCTTGTTAAAGAACATCTACAAAAAACCTATAGCTAACATCATACTTAATGATGAGAAACTTAGGGCTTTCCCACTAAGATCAGGAACAGTGCATGGATATCCTTTTACCATGCCTTTTCAACATCATGCTGGGAGTCTTATTCAATATTGTAAGACAAGAAAAGGAGATAAAAGACATACAGATTTGGTAGGGAGAAATAAAACATTTTGCTTGCAGATACATGATTGTCTATGTAGAAAATCTGAAACAGTGAACAAAAAACTCTTGAAATTAATAATCAGTTACAGTGAAATTGCAGGATACAAGGTTAATGTACAAAAGACACTTCCCTGTGTAATAGGAATGAACAGGTGGAATTTGAAATTAAAAACATAATATGACTTATGTTGGCATCCCCCCAAATGAAATACTGAGATATAAATCTGAAAAAAAAAAAAAAAAAGGGAGATCTGTATGAAAAAACTGCAAAACTGATGAACAAAATTAACTAAATAAATGGAGTACTAGTCCATGTTTGTGGATAGGAAGACTCAATGTTGTCAACATGTCTGTTCTTCCCAACTTGATCTGTAGTTTCAGTGCAATCCCAATCAAAATGCCAGCAAGTTATTTTGTTGATGTTGTCAGACTACATCTAAAGTTTATGTAGAGAAACAAAAGACCCAGAATAGCCAACACAATATTAAAGAACAAAGTCAGATGACTGATACTGTCTAATGTCGGGATTTGCTATAAAGCTGTTGTAACCAGCTTTGCTATTGGCAAAAGAATAGACAAATAGATTGAAAGAACAGACCAGAGAGTCTAGAAATAGACTTATACAAATATAGCCATTTGGTCTTTGACAAAGAGAAAAGGCAGAATGGAGAAAAAGCCTTTTCAACAAATGGTGCTAAAACAACTGGATATGCACATGCAAGAAAAAATGAATCTAGACACAGACCATACACCTTTCACAAAAAGTTAAAAGTAGAACATAGACCTAAATGTAAAACTTAAAATTATCAAACTCCTAGAAAATAACAGGGGAAAACCTAGATGACCTTGGCTTTAGCGATGACTTTTTAGATGCAACACCAAAAACATGATACGCAAAAGAAGTAATTGGTAAGTTAGACTTTATTAAAATTAAAAACCACTGTGAAAGACATTGTAAAGAGAATGAGAAGAGAAGCCATTGACTGGTAGAGAATATTTACTACAGGGACATATGATAAAGGATTGTTACTCAGATTATACAAAGAACTATGAAACTCGATGATAAGAAAACAGCCTTATTTAAAGTTTAAAAATGGGCCACGGACTTGAACAGATATCTCACCAAAGAAGATATACACATGGCAAATCAGCTTATGAAAATATGTTCAACATTATACGTTATTAGGGAATTGCAAATTAGAACAAGATACTACAACACACATATTGAGAATGGCCAGATCCAAAACACCTGATACTAATTGCCAGTGAGGATGTGGAGCAACAGGACTTCCCACCAGTAATGGTGGGAATGCAAAATGGTACAGCAACTTTGGAAGACAGTGTGACAGTTTCTTACAAAACTAAACATAATCTTAAACATAATCTTACCATAAGATGCAGCAGTCATACTTCTTGATATTTACTTAAAAGAACTGAGAATTTATGTCTGCCTAACAACTTGTGCAGTTATTTTTAGCACCTTTATTCCTAATTGCCAAAACTTAACCAATATGTCCTTCAGTAGGTGAGTAGTTAAATGAACTGTGTTACATGTAGACATGAAAAGACATGGTGGAACCTTTATTACATATTACTAAGTGAAAGAAGCCAATCTGGAAAGGCTGTATACTGTAGAATTCCAACTACATGACCTTCAGGAAGAGGCAATGCTATGGAGACATTGAAAATATCAGTGGTTGCCAGGGATTAGGGGAGAGGGGGGGTGAATAGGTGGAACACAGAGGATTTTTAGAGCAGTGACACTATTCTGTGTGATACTAAAGTGGTGGCTACATGTCAGTATATATCCATCAATATCCATGTCAGTATATATCCATCAATATCCATCCATTATATAAATTTAATAAAGTCTAACTTACCAATTACCAGGAGTGAACCCTCATATAAACTACAGACTTTTGGTCATATGATACGTTGTTATATGTTCATGAGTTGTAGCAAATATACCCCTCTGGTGTGTGATGCTGATTAGTGGGGGAGGCTGTGGGCAGGTAAGGGTAGGGACATAAGGGAATTCTGTACTTTCTGCTCAGTTTTGATGTGAACCTAAAACTGCTCTAAAATGTAAAGCCTTTTTAAAAAATAAAGACTTAGTTTTTGGGGCGCCTGGGTGGCTCAGTCGTTAAGCGTCTGCCTTCGGCTCAGGTCATGATCCCAGGGTCCTGGGATTGAGCCCCGCGTTGGGCTCCAGCCCCGTGTTGGGCTCCCTGCTCAGCAGGGAGCCTGCTTCTCCCTCTCCCCCTCCCCCTGCTTGTGTTCCCTCTCTCACTGTGTCTCTCTCTGTCAAATAAATAAAACTAAATAAATAAATAAAGACTTAAGTTTTTGAATTCCAATATAATTAAAGTACAGTGTTATGGTAGTTTTAGATGTACAATATAGTGATTTAGCAGTTCTATACATTACTCAGTGCTTATCATGATAAGTGTCTCTTAATCCCCTTTACCTGTTTCACCCATTTCCCCACCCATCTCCCCTCTGGTAACCACCAGCTTGTTCTATATAGTTAAGAGTTTATTTTTTGTTTGTCTCTTTTTTTCTTTGTTCATTTGTTTTGTTTCTTCTACATAAGAGTGAACTCATATGGCATTTGTCTTTCTTTGACTTACTTCACTTAGATTAAACCCTTTAGATCCATCCATGTTGTTGCAAATGGCAAGATTTCATTCTTTTTTATGGCTGAGTAATACTTCATTGTATTTATACATAGCACATTGTCTTTATCCATTCATCTATCAGTGGACACTTGGATTGCTTCCATAATTTCGCTATTGTAAATAATGCTGCAAAAAACATAGGGTTGCATATCTTTTCAAATTAGCGTTTTCATTTTCTTTGGGTAAATACCCAGTAGTGCAATTACTGGATTGTAGGGTAATTCAATTTTTAGCTTTCTGAGGCACCTCCATACTGTTTTCCACAGTGGCTGTACCAGTTTGCATTCCCACTGACAGTGCAAGAGAGGTCCTTTTTTTCTACAACCTCGTCAACACTTGGTTCTTGTGTTTGTTATTTTAGCCATTCTGACAGGTGTGAGGTGATATCTCATTGTAGTTTTGATTTTCATTTCCCTGATGATGAGTGATGTTGAGCATCTTTTCATGTGTCTGTTGGCTATCTGTATGTCTTCTTTGGAGAAATATCTGTTCATGCCTTCTGCCCATTTTTAATTGAATTATTTGTGGTTTTTTTTCTGCTGCGTTGTAGAAGTTCTTTCTATATTTTGGATACTAACCCTTTATCAGATACATCATTTGCAAATATTTTCTCCCATTCTGTAGGTCGCCTTTTAAGTTTTGTGGTTTCCTTAGCGGTGCAGAAGCTTTTATTTTGATGTAGTTCCAATAGTTTATTTTTGCTTTTGTTTCTCTTGCCTCAGGAGACTTATCTAGAAAAATGTTGCTACAGCTGATGTCAAAGAAATTACTGCTTGTGCTCTCTTACAGGATTTTTATGGTTTTAGGTCTCACATTTAGGTCTTTAATCCAGTTTGAGTTTATTTTTGTGTATGGTATAAGAAAGTGGTCCAGTTTCATTCTTTTGCATATAGCTTTCCAGTTTTCCCAACACCATTCATTGAAGAGACTGTCTTTTTCTTATTGGATATTCTTTCCTCCTTCATTGAAGATTAATTGACCATATAATCATGGGTTTATTTCTGGGCTATTTCTGTTCTCTTGATCTGTGTGTCTGTTTTTATGCCAGTACTGTACTATTTTGATTACTACAGCTTTGTAGTATATCTTGAAATCTGGGATTGGGATCTCTTCTGTTTTGTTCTTTTCTTCAGGATTGCTTTGGCTATTCAGGGTCTTTTGTGGTTCCATAAAATTTTTAGGATTATTTGTTCTAGTTTGGTGAAAAATGCTGTTGGTATTTTGATAGGGATTGCATGAAATCTGTAGATGGCTATGGGTAGTATCAACATTTCAGCAACATTTGTTCTCCCAATCCATGAGCATGGAATAAAGGCTATTTTTTTTTTTTTTAAATTGACTGGGCATGCAGAGAAACAGGAGAATTTATTTCATAATGGAGAAAAAGTCGACAGAAACAGACCTGTAAATTACAGAATTAGTAGACAGGGTCATTAAACCATATAGATATACTCCATAAGTTCAAAAAGTTAAAGGAAACCTTGAACATAATGAGACACATGGAACACATTTTTAAGAAAAGATTCTTGTGAGGGGCGCCTGGGTGGCTCAGTTGGTTAAGCGACGGCCTTCGGCTCAGGTCATGATCCTGGAGTCCCGGGATCGAGTCCCGCATCGGGCACCCTGCTCGGCAGGGAGTCTGCTTCTCCCTCTGACCCTCCCCCTCTCATGTGCTCGCTCTCTCTAGCTCATTCTCTCTCTCAAATAAATAAATAAAAATCTTTAAAAAAAAAAAAAAGAAAAGATTCTTGTGATAAAAAATACAGCTAACCCTTGAACAGCGTGGGTTAGTACTGCGCAGATCCACTTATAAGCAGATTTTCTTTTTGATAAATAGAGTATAATACTGTAAATATATTCTCATAATGTTCTTAACATTTTTTTCTCTAGGTTGCTTTATTGTAAGAATACAGTATTATATATACATATAACATACAAAATATGTCAGTTGACTGTATTATTGGTAAGGTTTCTGGTCAACAGTAGGCTATTATTAGTAGTTAAGTTTCTGGTGGGGGG
This sequence comes from Mirounga angustirostris, assembly GCF_029215605.1. Classification (NCBI taxonomy): domain Eukaryota; kingdom Metazoa; phylum Chordata; class Mammalia; order Carnivora; family Phocidae; genus Mirounga; species Mirounga angustirostris. The sequence goes on from NW_026991713.1 coordinate 26,103,817, forward strand.
GCAAAAGTTATATATGGATTTTTGACTGCACGGGGCGTTGGTGCCCCTACCCCCTGCTTTGTTCAAGGGTCAACAATCTAAGTGGAAAATACACTATAAATGGATTAGACACTGCAGAAGAAAAAATAATGGCTAAATTGAAGATTTTGCAGTAGAAACTATCCAAGATGGAATATATAGAGAAAAAGGATAGGAAAAAAATGGTTATAATACATAGTGGGATAATGTCAGATAAGTCAAATTCTAAAATGAGAAGGGAAGAACAGAAAAAATATTTGAAGAAATAATGGCTAAATTTTTCAGATTTCATGAAAAATATAAATCCACAGATCTGAAACTCTCAAAGAAACACATGGACAGAAAACACAAAACTATACCAAGGGCACATAGGTTCATATTAGTTAAAACTAGTGATAAAGAGTAAATCTTAAAAAGCACCCAGAAGACTTCTCCCAGGAACATGGAGTAGATGTACTTTCCCCTCTTCATCTTACTAAGGAAAACAAAAAACTCTGGATATTATAGGACAGGAGAGTCCTGTTCTCTCCAGCTAAAGCACTAGGAAAAGAGCAGCCAAATACTGCAGTAAAAACCAGCCCCATCCCAACTTTAAGTCTTCCCCAGGCTGTAATGTGGAGCCCTAATTTTCAGCCAAGATGATTACCAGAGAAGGCAAGGTAGGGAGCCAGGACTTTCATTCACACTTGTCAATAACTAGGGTTTCCACCTTTCTGCCATGATGGTGTTGGAGATGACATCAGAGCCTAGATTTCCACTGCCTCATTGGCAGTAACAAGGTACCCCTCCCCTTTCAGCTTGGGTCATGGCAGAGAAGGCCTAGTGCAGAATCAGGATTTTCACTATTATCCAGCCCTGGAGTGTTAATGGAAGCTACATCTGACTCTGTGGTGTCATTGAGGTCACATGGGGAGCAGTAACAAGTCATTCCTACCCCTGCCATTTAGGGAGCTATCTATGTGCTTAGTTGGGAGCTGGAACTCTTTTTTTTTTTTTTTTTTAAGATTTTATTTATTTATTCATGAGAGACAGAGAGAGAGAGGCAGAGGGAGAAGCAGGCTCCCAGGGAGCAGGAGCCCAATGTGGGACTCGATCCCAGGACCCTGGGATCATGACCTGAGCCGAAGGCAGACGCTTAACGACTGAGCCACCCAGGTGCCCAGGAGCTGGAACTCTTAATTCTACCCAGCATGGGTGTCATGAGGAACCTCTCCCATCTTGGGCGTCATAGAGCTAAAGTGGGGAATCTATACTACTACCTCCACCTGGTAGTAATGAGGTGATGACACCATCCTTTCCCTGCCAGAGCCATGTTCTAAAAAGCCAGCTAAAACAAACTTTAGATAAGATCCAGAGTCTCCTAATACAATACCCCCAAAAGTCTAAATTTCAGTAGAAAATCACTTGTCATACTGAGAACCTGGACGATCTCAAAACTAAAAGCCTATGGAATGGGAGAAGATATTTTCAAATGACGTATCTGATAAAGGGTTAGTGTCCAAAATCTGTAAGGAACTTACCAAACTCAACACCCAAAAAAACAAACAATCCAGTTAAGAAATGAACATTTTTCCAAAGAAGACATAAAAATGGCTAACAGACACATGAAAAGATGTTCAACATCACTCATCATCAGGGAAATACAAATCAAAACCACAGTGAGAGATACCACCTCACACCTATCAGAATGGTTAAAATTAACACAAGAAACAACATGTGTTGGTGAAGGTGTGGAGAAAGGGGAACCCTCTTGCACTGTCAGTGGGAATGCAAACTGGTACAGCCACTATGGAAAACAGTATGGCGGTTCCTCAGAAAGTTAACAATAGAATTACCCTATGACCCAGCAATTGCACTACTAGGTATTTACCCAAAGGACACAAAAATACTGATTTGGAGGGGCACATGCACCCTGATGTTAGCATTATCAACAATAGCCAAACCATGGAGGGAACCCAAATGTCCATTGACCAATGAATGGATAAAGAAGATGTGGGTGGTGTGCGTGTGTGTGTGTGTGTGTGTGTGTATGCACATATCTTGGAATATTACCCATCAAAAAGAATGATATCTTGCCATTTGCAATGATGTGTATAGAGCTAGAGTGTATTATGCTAAGTGAATAAGTCAGAGAAAGACAATTACCGTATGATTTTACTCATAACTGGAATTTAAGAAACAAAACAGATGAACATAGGGGAAGAATAAAAGAAAAAAAGAGGCGGAAGCAAACCATAAGAGACACTTAACTATAGAGAACAAAATTGAGAGGTGGTGGAGGGAGGTGGGTGGGGGATGGGCTAAGTGGGTGATGGGTATTAAGGAGGGCACTTACTGTGATGAGCAATGGGTGTTATATGTAAGTGATGAATCACTAAATTCTACACCTGAAACCAATTTTGCCATACTTGTTAACTAGAATTTAAATAAAAATTTGAAATAAAATCTCAAACTAAATGAAAGACAATAGATACTAACACTGAGATGACAGAGATATTATTAGAATTATCTGACAAAGATTTCAAAGCAGCCATGGTAAAAATGTTTTAATATGCAATTACAAACGTGAAACAAATGAAAAAAATAGAGTCTTAGCAAAGAAATAGACAATGTAAAGAACCAAATAAAAATTTTAGAACTGAAAAATATGATGACCATTGAACCCCCCAAACAAAACAAAACAAAACAAACCTTCAGTTGTTGGGTTTAACAGCAGAATGGAGGGCATAGAGGAAAGAATTTGTGAACTTGAAGATAGAACATTAGAAATTACCCAATCTTAATAAGCTACAGAAAATGGATTAAAAAAAGAAATGAGCACAGAGAGCCGTAGATACCTGTGGACTATCACAAAAGATCTAAGATTTTTGTTTTTGAAAGGAAAAGAGAGGGCAGTGTTGAAAAAGTATTTAAAGGCTGAAACCTCCCCAAATTTGATAGACCCAAAACATAGATTCAAGAAGCTAAGTGAATATCAAAATAGGATCAAACGAAAGTAATCTACCTAAGAAACATCATACTCAAACTTATAAAAACTATAGGGAATAAGATCTTGAAAGCAGTGAGAGGTATGATACTTAACTTATAGGGGGACATGACCTGAGCCAAAATCAAGAGTTGGACGTTTAACCCACTGAGCCGCCCAGACGCCCCTGCAGAGTTGATTTTAAAAATGAAAGACAACTGTATGCTGTCCACGGGAAACTTCAAATATAACAATATAGGTAGTTAGTAAAAGGTTAGAAAAAAATGTCTTGTAAATATTCAGATATTAGTTAAAAGAAGTAGAAGTGGCTATATTAATATCAGATAAAGTAGACTTCAGAGCAAAGAAAAATGCCAGAGGTAGAAGATTATATATAATTATAAAAAATGTCAGTCCATCATGAAGACAAGAATACTAAATGTGTATGAACCAAATAGAACTGCAAAATATGTGAAGCAAAAACTGATAGAACTAAGAGGAGAAATAGATGAATCCATAATTATTGTTGGAGATTTGACATCCTTGTTTCAACAATTGATAGAAAAATTAGAAAATCAGGGAGGATCTAGAACTCAACAACACCATTAACCAGAAAAATCTAATTGATATTTATAGAACACTCAACCCAACAAGAGCACCTAAACATATTTTTTTCAAGTGGCTACTGAATATATACCAAAACAGGCTATATCCTGGGCCATAAAATAAACCTCTACAGATTTATAAAAATTGAGATTATACAGAGTGAGTTCTCTAACCACAACAGAATCAAACTAGAAATCAGTATCAGAAAGATAGTAGAGAAATCCTCAAACAGTTGGAAATGAAATGACACACCTCAAATAATTCATGAGTCAAAGAGGAAATTTCAGTGAAAACATATTAATCAAAAATAATTTTAAAAAATTCATTAGCCTGAATGAAAATGTAACATGTTAAAATATTCAGGATACAGCTAAAGCAGTGCTGAGAGAAAATGTATGGCATTAAATGCATTCATTAGAAAAGAGGAGAAAAACATCAAATTAGTACTCTAAGCTCCCACCTTAAGAACCTAGAAAAAGAGGATCAAAATAAACACAAATAAGGAGAGGGAAGGAAATAAGAAAGATAAGAGTAGAAACAATGAAATTGAAAACAGAATCAGTGAAGCAAAGAGCTATTCTTTGAAAGGATTAATAAAATTGACAAACCTCTAGCAAGACTGCCAAAAAAGAGGGAAGACACAGATTACCTATGTCAGGAATGAAACAGAGTATCACTACAGATCTTGCAGACATCAAAAGGATAATAAAGAAATCTGGTGAACAACTCTACCCAAACAAATTTGTCAAACATAGATGAAATGGATCAAAAGGCAGATACTACTGTAACTCACCCCATATGAAATAAATCATGTGAATAGCCATATAGCTATTAAGAAAACTGAATTCATATTGAAAAACTGACCAAAGAATGGTGTCACTGGAGAATTCTATGAAGTGTTTAAAGAGGAATGAAAACCAGTTCTATACAGTGTCTTTCAGGAAATAGAAGAGGAGAGGGATGTTACCAGGTGGGGAAACTGGACAAAGGGTACACAGAAACTCTTTATTTTTTACAATTGCATATGAACCTACCATCATCGAAAAATAAAGTTTAATTAAAAAGGGGGGGGCGCCTAGGTGGTGCAGTCAGTTAAGCAACCAACTCTTGGTTTCAGCTGAGGTCATGATCTCAGGGTCATGAGATCGAGCCCACGTCAGCCTCCTCGCTCAGCTGGAGTCTGCTTGAGATTTTTCTCTCCCTCTCCCTCTGCCCCTCCTGCTTGTGCACTCTCTCTCTCTCTCTCTCAAATCTTAAAGATAAACAGAAAAAAGTTATTTTCTGCAGAAGAACAAAGGTAAGAATGACAACAGATTTCCTTTTGGAAATACAAGCCCAAAGACAGTAGAGAAATATCTTTAAAATATTAAAAGCAACAATGACAACAAGTTAGGCTGTTTGATTCCAGAGCCTGTACTCTCAGCCATTTCTCTATGCTGCATCCTAAAGGTAATAAAAACAGAGATGGATAGAGCAATTACATATACCACTTTCTCCTTTTGTGTGCCTGGGGAGTTAGAATGGTACGCCCATCCTTTGAAAAGATAAACAACAACTATTCCTAGTCCTGGATTTGTTTCTGTTGTTTCCTTTACTTCATCAATCTTTTAAAAGTAAAATTGGTTAATAAATCATGTTTGCTGTCAAGTAAGCTTATGTTCAAGAAGAGAATAAATATAGAGGTAACTGTAATACAGGCAAATTTGGCTAAATGTCATAAAGTAGAAATTCAGACAAAGCCTTTGGGAAATTTAGAGCAAGGATTGAGAGTACAACAAATTACAGGTATCAAGGAAGATTGCTTGTGAATCTGAGAGTGGAGGAAGAGGGAAGAGCTGAGGATGTCCGAGATCTGTGTCCTGATGACTGGGCCGAGAGCAGTGTCATCGTGGTGGTTAAATAGAAGTTCTTGGATAGCACAGGTTTTGTGATTATTTGCTTGTCGGCTAGGTTCTGCAATGTATCCTTACTACCTAGAACAGTGCTGGGTACATAGTAAGTACTCAGTATTTGTTACATGAATGAGTAAACAGAGAAATTAGAAGGCAGCGATCACCAGATTTTGTAAGAATGATTTGATGGTGAGCTCTAGTTGGAGAGTTATAAATGTGGAATCTAATCCTCACTACGCCATTAGCCAGGTCTGACCATAGTTTCAGCTACCACTCCAGCTGTCACACAGATGGCTCTCAAAACTACTGGAGAGAGCAATAATATAGGAAACATGCTGATGAAGAACATTAGCTGTCTGACCCCATATGTAAAATGAAGAGGACAAGAGAAATGATTGTTAGTAAGTGCAATTTTATGTCTAGTGCACTTAGCTCAGCATTTGGTCCATTGTACTCAATACAGGGCACCATTGTCTGAACTTGAGTTACACATGGGCTCCTGATCTAGATGAGCCACCACACCTCTGATATAGCACATTAAAACTGTGTTTGAGTTACCTCATGCAAAAAGCTAAATGGTATTTTAAAGATATCCAGCCTAAGACCTTCATTTTAATTTGTGCCAAAGTGAAAAAGTAACTTGCACAAAGTCACACAGCTAGCTGAAGGAAACAAAATATGGAGGGGAAAAAGGTATTCAGGGACCAAATATGGGGCTAATGTTTACATGTAAAGAGTGGGAGGAAAAATAGGAGAGAGACACTAATTAGTTGGGCTTGACACTGACTTTTACAGCTGCCTCCTATAATGAATTTTATTTTCTGGAAAAAAATGATATTTGCCTGCTAGATAGCTCTACCTTTCCCATTGACATCTTTATTTCAACATGTCTAAAACCAAACTGGAATCACTACATGTTAAAACTGAAAAAGAGTTTTGAGGGTTTCCATTCTAAACTCTCATTTTACAGAAGAGGAAAACAGATTCTGTACTGGGGTGGAGATCTCACCCTTCTTAGATTCATTTATAGTAACATGAGCCATCATTCATCTCTTGGGTCACTTTTGCCTAGGTTGCAGAGCATTACTTAAAGTCCTTTTGGCTTAGAGTGATCCTTCTAAGCTCATCCTGGCTAGTTTTTAAGAGCAGTGGGTTTTTGTTGTTTTGTTGCTGTTTTTTGTTTTTTCATTTTTCTCTTTTTATTTTTTTTCTTCAAACAGCTGAATCCTTTAAGTTGAATCATATGAAGAAACCCCATATGTAAAAAGAGACTAACAAGAGGAGGTGCCCTGGTTAGCTAAGATATGGTGGTGGTTGGGGAGATCAGGAAAGGGAAAGGAAGAATTTTACTCTGATAACTTGGCGCTAGGGGTGAGGGTCCTTCGGAGTGCCCCTGAGGTTAGGAAGCAGTCTGAAACTCACTGATTTGGAGGCATGTGGGATCCGGGAGTGGTGGTTGGCACGAATGAGAAGGTTGGTGGTGTTTCTCCTCATCAAGTTCCCCCGTGACTTCCACGTACCCTGGAGTAATGATTTTTAGTTCTTTTTGAATCTAAGAAGTAAGAATGAGGCCATCAGTGCAACTGGGGTCTTAATAAACTCCCAGCCATCATTTAAAAACTCTCATCAGTCACATTTGTAGTTATTTACACAGACAAGCAGCTTTTTTGTGAATTAAGTGGCTTGGAATAGATAATTTTAATAGTATAGACATAGCCCAAGAATTATTGTCACATGAGGAAAAGCTTAGCAGCAATCAGCATATTGATCTTGCATAAACCGCTATAATATTCTGATGAATTGTAAAATACTTGACACATTTTTAATTGTTTTTCTAGTATTATTTATAATTTTGGATTTTAGTCAGCAACTGATGAAGCCCTGTTTTAGACACCATGGGGAGATAGAAGGAAAATAGGCCAGGTCCCTGCCCTCACATTTGAGTCATGCTGAGTGCAGAATGAAGAACGTGACATTTTAGGTTTTTTTCCTTTGTACTTGATTTCACCACCTGAGCTTTCTTTTTTATATTGTGTAATTTTTAATTTTAATTTACTGACTTGTACAAAAGCATATTCACGACTGAAAATTCAATAATTTAAGGTTCTGTGCTTTCTTTCAAATTATTATTAGGTTGCAAGCCTGGAGAAAGATAAAGAAGAACTACTTAATCAACTGATTAAGGTTGATCCCCCAGGAGAAAGCAAACGAACGGAGCTACTTGCTCGAGAGAATGTCCATTTGTGTCAGAAATTAAAAGGTTTAGAGGCTGAAGTAGCAGAATTAAGGGCTGAAAAAGAGAATTCTGGTGCTCAGGTAGAAAATGCCCAAAGAATTCAGGTGCGGCAGTTGGCTGAGATGCAGGCTACAGTCAGATCCCTGGAGGTAAGATTTTAATTGCTTCCCAGTAGAGTATGGCATGCTTTTTTAAAAGTGCAATTGACAAGCCTTTGATTTTTAGACCATAAATGTATGCTCACCAATCTAATGCTGACGTATTTGAGAGTCCCAAGAGTATATATATTCTTTTTGTAAAGAAGAAAGCTATTGATTCATAAGCAGTAGCTATGCTGCCATATTTACAAAGGGATTATTTATTCTTTGGGAGAATGAATTAACCCTTGAAGTGCCAGAAAGTAGAATATGCCAAATTTTCAAAATTTGAGCTCTGAGGATTAAAGTCCTCTCAAACCAGAAAAAACAGTTTCTTCCTAGATAGTTATTTCCTTTCATGGGATTCAGGATATTAAAATTATAAATCTTGTTTAAATAAAAATACCATACTTTTATATCTTATGATAGTTTCTTGCTGGAGTAATACAATTCAACTTGGTGCTAATGTATATAAGCCTTTAGTGAAATATTTCCCTGAGTTCATTAGAGAAAGATAAGAGCTGGGAGAGGTAGGCTGGTACTCCTAGAGGTATTCTCTGAAAATTCTTGTTTTCCATTGTTGGAGAGGAAAACCTTTTTCTTTATCCTCCTAGGTTCACAGGTTGGAAGTTGTGAATTAAACTGACAAAAGACAGATTAACAAGAGAAAAAATATTTATTTGTGTTTGTGTACAGGAGTTCACAGAAAAATGTGGCTACAAGTGGTAGTTAGAATTTGGGGCTTACATACCACCTTAATAGAGAAAGGAGAGGGGGAGAAAGGGCACTTACAGGAACACAAATGACTTTTAGGAAAGATAAATGGGCCTTTAGGAAAATATATGGGAGATATGACAGTTTTGTGACAATGTGTAGGTGATTTCTTATCCTGGTACTGATTTCTTCCTTAATAGGAGTCAGTCTTCCCTGGCTATGAAACCCCAGGGGAGGGGATTTATAATTCTTTTTGGAGGCTCTGCTTTTTGGCAGCTAAGAGAAGTTCAGGGAAAAACCTTTTCCTGTGTCTATTGAATCAAATGCCTTCAGCTCAAAATAATTTTTATGCCACTGTGGCATATTCTGCATCCCTTAACCATCTTGTTTAGGTGTGCTTATTTTTCCTAGTTCTTAGTGTCTAACACGTAACAGATATACCAGTTTAATTGTTTTGATTTATTTTGAGCAATCCAGAGAGAGAGAAAGAAAGAGTGTGTGTGTGTGTGTGTGTGTTAGAATAGTTGTGAAATGATTAGAGTTGTAGGGAAATTAGTGGGCACCTAGCAAAATAATGATTTTTTTTTTTTTTAGCCAACAGACTGGGTACAGGGAGCACATTGATATGTTTTGAAGCATAGAAGTCACCTTTTTATTTTTGGATGAAGCCTCTGACAGTATTTACTGGTTTCCTGAAGTAAAGTTGTATCATTGGACCTTAGACATGAGGCAGTTCAGAATGGTACTGTTATGTTGCTACCCTCCCATCCTTAATGTATTAATAGTGACAGAATAAGTGGGATGAATGCAGTTGAATATAGCATATGATCCCAATGCAAAGCTTTTCATTGAGGTCATTTAGAGTGATGATTTTCAGGACAGGTTGAATGATTACAAAAGGTGGGAGGTTCCTTTGTGACATTTTCAAAATAGCTTGTAGTTAATTTTATCATTTGTCAGATGAAATGAAAAGAAGCATTCCTTTCTTTGATTTTTTTGGCTGTCATTGTGCCCAAAGAGTATCATTTTGTATGTGAGGAAAATAGCTTTTTTCTGAATTATTTGTTGAATATATTCTTAATCATATTTAAGATATATAGGAAATGAGATCTTATAAAACTGTACTTATTCTGAAATGTCAAACATTTTAATTTTAACTATTTTGAGTAGAAATTTATTTTTAAAAAGCATTTAGTTTTCACTTTCTAATGAAAGAGTACTATGAGTGTTACCAACCAGAAATTTTCTCGACAATTTAAAGACTTAAGAAATCTTTGATATGTTGGGTTCAAGAGCTATTGAGCTCTTTGTTCATACTTCCAGAGTCTCCAGATTAGTTGAGGATTTTGAATTTTTAAATCTCTTGTTTTTATTTTTTAATCTGCCTTGATTTTCACATTTTTAGTTCTCACTTATTATTACAAATGAACCCTTTCTTCTACTTTCTATTATACTTTTGTATTTCTCTTATGCATTGAAACCCCCAAAAATGTTTGCTTCAAATTGTGTCAACAATAAGAGTAAATAGGTATCAAGTGAGTGCATTAGGTACTCTTTCATGAGAGACGTGTATATGTTTTGTTTTGTTGGTGGCTGTTGATATGTCGTTTGTCCAGAGACTGTTGCATATTTCTTGGAGCAAATATCTTTCGTCTGAATTCTACCAGTTACTTTGAGAAAACTCTTGTTGCTTTGGTACATGTTAATATTGTTGAGGTTTTGAATAATTTGGGGTAGTATGATTATACATATATTTAAAATAGTGCTTATTTTATTTTTATATAATTATAAAAATTATGAATAAAAAATTTTTTTTAATACAAGGCTGAAAAGCAGTCAGCTAAACTACAGGCTGAACGCTTGGAAAAAGAGCTACAATCAAGCAGTGAACAAAATACTGTTCTAATCAGTAAATTGCATAAAGCTGAGCGGGAAATAAATACGTTGACCAGTAAAGTAAGTCATTTTAATGTTTCTACTTCATTCTTTAGAATGCTTGATATTGCATAATGACAAATTTTGTATTCAAATTGTTTACTTCTCTATATTGAAATCTTTTTTTATCCTATCATTCTGCCTTCCAAATATATATAGAAACTGAAGAGTTTTTACTGCCTTTACTGTGACTACTCTTGTCCAAGCCATGATTTCTCTAGGTTCAATTTTTACAGTAGCCTCCTAACTCTCTACCTATTCAGAGCTCTGCATGATCTGGCCTCTGCAGTCTTTCCAGAGCCATCACAGTCCATTTTCCCTCCTGTTCAGTTTGCTTCAGCCTTACTGGCCTTCTTCTCACTCTTACTTAAATCTGTCCTAGGGCCTTTGCACTTGCCTGCTGACATGGTCTTCCCTCAGATCCATATAGCTTGCTTTCTTGCCTCTTTTTTTAGAGAGGCCTTCCTTGTTTACACATATAAAATACCATCTTCCCTCTTCCTGCCTCACTGTCTGTCTTCTTTACCTGCTTTATTTTTCTTCATAGCTCTTAACAGCATTTGATATATTTATATTTGTTTATTTTTTGTCTCTTCTCTTCTCTCCCACCCCCTTTCCTTCAACCAAATAGAAGCTTTAAGAACAGGGACATTGCTTTTATTACTCCTTGTACCTCCATCTCCTGCAACAGTGCTGACACACAACAGGCACTCTATAAATACTTGTTAAATGAGTATTTTAATAACAGCAGCATGGTGTGCATTTATGTTATTTTTATGTTATTTTTTGAAAGATTATTTATTTTAGAGAGAGAGAGTGTGTGTGAGAAAGAGGAGGGGGAGGGCAGAGGGAGAGAGAGAATCTCCAGCAGACTCCCCGCTGAGCATGGAGCCCGACACAGGGCTTGATCCCAGGATCCCCAAGATCACGATCTGAGCTGAAATCCAGAGCCATCAACTTAATCGACTAAGCTACCCAAGTGCTCCTACGTTATATTTAAAAGAATATATATAATGGTGTACACATCTTTTATATACCAAGTTTTCTCAGGAACTTACAGTTTTTCCCCTTCACATGCTCTATATATAAGGAATCTGGTAACCAGAAATAGAGCAATGATAAAAGTATTCTGTAGAAAACTGTAGTGAATAACAATAACTTCTCTGGAGTCAAGACAGACTAGATTCAAATTCCATTTATTTTCCTTAGTAGCTGTGAGACCTTGAGCAATTTACTTTCTCTCTGAAAATTTTAGTGTTTTTCTTTATAAGCAGACTAATATCTACCTTATAGATTATGGCAAAATTAAATGCAATATTATGCATAAAGCACTTTGCATAAGGTCTAGTAGATAATTACCCAAATATTAGCTATTACTAATGGTAGTACTTGGGGGCATCTTCAAGATCTTGGAAATAAGTTTGGTTTCTGAATCAGTGGAATCAATTATTTTCCATCAGAGCAGAATTATGTAAAATTACCTTGAAAAACAAAATGGCTCCCAGACCAGAAGGAACTTACTGTAGCATAGTAGAAATGAACTTATCTAAAGGAGTAATGTAGTCATCATAAATTCCTTGGCCAAGGAATTACTTGAGAGGACTTAGGCAGTGTTCATGACAGAGAGAAGATAGAGTTTTAGTCAGTAGAATGTAAGTATTCTGTCCCATTGGAGAGATAATTCTTACTGTGGGAAGGAATACACCAATCTGTTGTTGTTTTTTTTTTTTAAAGATTTTATTTATTTATTTGAGAGAGAGAATGAGACAGAGCGAGCATGAGAGGGGGGTGGATCAGAGGGAGAAGCAGACTCCCTGCTGAGCAGGGAGTCCGATGCGGGACTCGATCCCGGGACTCCAGGAGCATGACCTGAGCCGAAGGCAGTCGCTTAACCAACTGAGCTACCCAGGCGCCCCAACACCAATCTGTTTTAAATGGTGAGCATGAAACTATCATTTCATTTCATTCCATTTTTCTGATTGTATGATCACCAAACAACTTTCTGTTATTTGACTTCCCATATAATTTTGTCTACAGGGAGAGAATGCACACTGGTCCTTCAGACTTAGAGTGTTCTATTCTCCATTATAGTTTTTTTCTCACAGTTCTGATTTTATAGACCAATCTTTGTAAACTTTATTAATGTGAGTGCAGCCTTAAGAGTGGTGATTTCTGTGTCAGAAAGGCCATAAGCCATAATACTATATGTATTAGATGCCACCCTTGGGAGATAGTCTACCCAGTTTTTTCCATGGCAAACACATACTCTTTTATGTTTGCAGATTCTGTCTCTAGTGACATTAAAAATTTTTGTTTGAATTTTTATACTTTACAGTTTACAAAGTGGTTTTGTAGCCAGTGTATCATTTAATTCATTAGACATGGCTGACACTAGAAAGAATAAGTGAAAATTAGGCAAGAAGGGGGTGCCTGGGTGGCTCAGTCATTAAGCGTCTGCCTTCAGCTCAGGTCATGATCCCAGGGTCCTGGGATCGAGCCCCGCATCGGGCTCCCTGCTCGGTAGGAAGCCTGCTTCTCTCTCTCCCAGTCCCCTTGCTGTGTTCCCTCTCTCGCTGTCTCTCTCTGTCAAATAAATAAATAAAATCTTTAAAAAAAGAAAAAAAAAAAGAAAATTAGGCAAGAAGATTTTTAATTGTTGAAATACTTTTATTCAAATGTCTTCTAGTCTAGCTTATAGGTTGAGACTAAGATGTATTTAGAAATTAAAAACTCATCTTGGAGGAGGTAATGAAGTACAATAGAAAAGTCCATGGACTTGGAATCAGATAAATCTGTCTTTTGATCCTGACTCATTTATCTCACTCATTACCTGTGTGACTTCTGATTTGCTTAACTTTTAAGTGGGAACAATGCCTATCTCTTACAGGATTTTTCTAAGATTAAAGATGGTATTGGGGCGCCTGGGTGGCTCAGTCGTTAAGCGTCTGCCTTCGGCTCAGGTCATGATCCCAGGGTCCTGGGATCGAGCCCCACATCGGGCTCTCTGCTCGGCCGGGAGCCTGCTTCTCCCTCTCCCACTCACCCTGCTTGTGTTCCCTCTCTAGCTGTCTCTTTCTCTCTCTGTCAAATAAATAAAATAAAAATCTTTAAAAAAAAAAAAAAAGATGGTATTGAATGCAGTAAATAGTAGCCTATGATGAAAATAAAGGCAACAGTTTTACACTGGTGTTATCCTTAAATGAGAAAATGATATACATAAAGACACTGGCCTTTGAGCCCATTGACTAGTTCCATTCCTCACTATATCAATAACTGTGTGTAGAACTTTAAGCAAGTTTCCTCATAGATGAAATGAAACATTGTTCTAGCTCGTCCCTAGCAACTCATCCAGCCTACTAGGATTGTATAAGTCCTATTGGAAAATAAATTAATAATTTAATTGCTTCCTGATTATCCTAAGTAGATTATTTATACATTCAAATGTATACATATTGAGAGAGATAAACTGAGTTCCTACAGTGATAGAGTATACAAAGAAATAGAGTATACCAAGAAGTAAATTCAGGAAGTTCTCTTATGCCTTTCTTCCAATTCTGGTATTGCTAAGAGTTACCTAATTTTAAGGGCACACTTGGTTTTTTGCATATAAATGGCATATTAAAAACCACCTTCAGCTTTAGACAAACCAAGTTTTCATTTGGAATCATGCATGTAAAAAGGTTTCATTGGAAGGATAAATTTTAAAATGATATTTCAAACATGATTGTCACAGTTTTCTTTGCAACTTGAAATTTTCATCAATATTTTGCAGCTCTAGCAAATGGTTGTTTGCAATGCAAAGGAGCACCTGGGATGTATTGTCTAAGTTATTCAAATTTGTAAATGTCATGTTTTTGAACAGAATTATGTCAGTGTGATTCGCAGTGTCTTGGATTAAAAAGTATTACCAAAGATTGCCTGAAAATGGTGACCTTAAAGATACTTAACATTCAGGTTGCCAGGGTGGCTCAGTTGTTAAGTGTCTGCCTTCCGCTCAGGTCATGATCCCAGGGTCCTGGGATCGAGCCCCGCGTCGGGTTCCCTGCTCAGTGGGAAGCCTGCTTCTCCCTTTCCCACTCCCCTGCTTGCGTTCCCTCTCTTGCTGTGTCTCTCTCTGTCAAATAAATAAATAAAATCTTTAAAAAAAAAAAAGATGCTTAACATTCAATGAGATAAATTCTAGGTACCTCAGGAAGTGTTTGATCTTTAAAACTCCAATAAAATATGCAGTTTAAGGAAATCGTCCCACTCAGATATCCTTATTAGCTACATTAATGAGGTCATACCATCTCAGACCTTTGAAAAAGATCAGAGTTTAAGTACTGTCTCTTCAGAATTTGTGTCAAGAGCTTCTTGAGTAATACATTTTACCTTTCTTGCTTACATATATTGTTTTCTTGCATGTCTGTGTATATGTGTATGTGTAATTTAACAGATTCTGAACCCTTGTGAAATGCCTAATATTGCTATTTTTTTTGTTTCTTAAACTTAGTAGCACTAGGTAGTACTTTCTGGATACTTGCTTCTGTTATGTCAAAAGCATAAAGCAAATTGGCAACATGAAGGCCAAAATGGAAAATGTATTGTGGAAAAAAAAAAAGAGAAACAGGGTACCTTGGCCCATGGAACATTTTAACATTACTCATTTTGTTTAGGAAATGATCTCTAGTTCTCCTAGGAATTTGAGGCCTGATCACAAAAAAGGTGAAGAACCAGGGATCTAGAGTCAGAAAGAAAAGTTTATTGGGACTAGTTGGGATTTGGTTCAGATTACTTATAGAAAGTGCTACTGTTTGTCATAGTTTAGTAATAAAATTCCTGTAAGTTTTTCATTTTTAATAAATCCTTTTAATGTATTTTTAGGAAGTTAACAATTACTATAAGTGCATTCATTATTTTAGGATTATAGAAATTTGGCACTATAGGAAAACTGAAACTCCTATAGGTTCATAGATGAGTAAATTCAAATGCAGCGAGGACAAACACTTTGAGCATATACCACTAGTTTAATAATAAAAGTAGGCCTGAAGTCAGACTTTACTTGTTTGACTTCCTGTCTACTGTTCTTTCAGTTTCAATAATTATATTTCAGTTGAAAAATATTTTCTCAGGTTGAAATGAATTAAGAAATAGGTTTTTTATATATTTCGTAGTTCTTGTTGAATCAAGTTTTTGCAAAATAAGATGGCTCTAATTTTCCACCTCATATTTAGAGAAGCTGCGGTGTGGTTTGTTAATTGTTATGTCATTCTTAACCTTTTACAGCTAGTATATAATAGCAGGTTATAATTTCATTTGTTATAGAAATTGGATTTTCATTGTAGTTGTATTTCTTCAAAATTTTAAAACATTTATAGTGTAAATTCTGTCTGTCCATGAAATTATAATGTAGTAGAGTCCAATCCACAGAAAGGTTAAGTTGTTAAAATAAATACAGTTTCTTAGCTGCTTTCATGTAGTTAAACATTGTTCTGTGAGACTTGCTTTCAGAAGTGTTTAAAACTGCAAAGCTGGGGTCAGCACAAGGTATTCATTTTATGTAGTGTCATTTATTTTTTTATTTTGGGGGGGGTCCTTTTTTAAATTTAAATTCAATTAATTAACATATAGTGTATTAGTTTCAGAGGTAGAGTTCAGTGATTCATCAGTTGCATAGAACACCCAGTGCTCATTCCATCACTTGCCCTCCTTCATGCCCATCACCCAGTTACCCCATACCCCCCACCTACCTCCCCTCCAGCAACCCTCAGTTTTTCTTTTTTTTTTTTTTTTTTAAGATTTTATTTATTTGCGAGAGAGAGAATGAGAAACAGAGAGCATGAGAGGGAGGAGGGTCAGAGGGAGAAGCAGACTCCCTGCTGAGCAGGGAGCCCGATGTGGGACTCTATCCCGGGATTCCAGGATCATGACCTGAGCCGAAGGCAGTCACTTAACCAACTGAGCCACCCAGGCACCCCCCTCAGTTTCTTTCCTATAGTTAAGAGTCTCTTATGGTTTTTCTCCCTCTCTGATTTCATCTTGTTTTATTCTTCCCAGGTTTGTTTGGTTTTTTTACTAACCAGAATCATGCTGTATGTATTGTTCTTTGATGTGCTTGTTGGTGATGTTCTCAGCCTTGCACACTCCTTTTATCCATTCTATATTCCACAGAAATAATGTCACTGTTTGGGTTGCTTCATTCTGCTGTTATAATTATGCCTACTTTTGTACACAAACTTGAGCACAGGGGCTGGAATTTGAGGGGAAGAGTGCCAGTTTGAGCCCTTGGCAGTCTGAGGTGAAGGCGTGTTGACTTGGCATTGAGCAGGTGACAGGCTGTGCATGCTGACTCGGGCAGGAGGGCGGCTGGACTGTGGATTTGGGACCCACAGGCCGATGGCATCATGTGTGACAGGGACATGGCTGGTTTTGCTTTTAACTTTTATTTTTCTGGGACACTCCATCTCTCCTTCTATTCTAAATGAAAGCCTTGCTGGATAGAGTATTCTTGGCTGTAGATTTTTTTCCTTTTAGCAGTTGGAATTATCATGCCGCTGTCTTCTGGCTTGCAGAGTTTCTGCTGAAAAACCCATGATAGCCGTTATGGGGTTTCCCTTGTATGTCACTGCTTTCCTTTCTCTTGCTGCTTTTAAAATTCTCTCTTTATCACTACTTTTGGCCATCTTATTTACTTTGTGTCTTGGTGCAGACCTCTTTGGATTGGTTTTGTTGGGGGCTCTCTGTGCCTCCTGGATTCTGGATTTCTTTCATTCCCCAGATTCAGGAAATTTTGAACTTTCAATTATTTCTTCAGACAGATCTTCTGCCCTCTTTTCTTGCTCTTCTCCTTCTGGGAGCCCTGTCATGCAACTGTTATGCTTGACAGTGTCGCTGAGTTCCCTGGGTCTATTCTCATTTTGCGTATTTTTTTCCCCTCTCATCTGCTCAGCTTGATTACTCTTTCTTGCAGGTGGCTGATCCGTTCTTCCTCTTGTTTGCTACTTATTCCAGGTGGTCTATTTTTATTTCCATTTACTGAGTCCAGTAGCTCTAATTGGTGCTTTTTTACGTCTCCTATCTCTTGGTGGAGGGTCTCATGAAGGTTCTGCACTCTTTTCTCAAGTCCAGTGAGTATCTTTATGAGCATTACTTTAAATTCTCTATCAGACATATTACTTATCTCCATTTCGCTTAGATCTCCTGCTCTGATTTTGTTCCACTCTTTCATTTGGGACATATTCCTCTGTCTCCTCATTCTGTCTGTTGCTGTGTCTGTTTTTCTGTGTTAGGAAAGTCAGCTGTGTCTCCCGCACTTGAAAGTAGTGGCTTTGTGAAGAAGAGGTCCTGCAGCACAGTGTCTCCTTTTCATCAGAAAATGGTGCTTCACGGGGTGTCTCCTATACGTGTGTTGCTACAAGGTGTCCTACCATTGTGGCTGGGATGTGTTTGCCTTCAGTCCGGCCTGCGATGGCTCTCTGCCTGTTGTGAGTAGAGTCTGGTGCCTGTGGTGTTAGTGAGCCGGTCTGGGGCTGCCTTGGGCTCGAGTTGAGTCAGACCAGGTGTTGGCCGGAGATGAAGTAGCACCAAACTACAGGCACTTTCCCTGTGTTGTCCCCTGAGAAGTTTTTGTTGGTGGGTGGGGCCTGCAATCAGACCATCTGCCTGCCCCCAGCGCACTGCTGGGGTCACAGTCAGACTGGCGTGTGGTTATCTTCCCCGCTCCCTGGAGCAGGACTCACTTTGGAGTGGTGCCGGCCCTTGTTTGGGCCACGCGCACACTGCCAGGCTTGTGGCACCGCTTTGATGGGATCTTGCCAAGAGCGATCGGAGGGGGTGGATCTGCTTTGCTATGGCCTTTTGTCTACGTCGGGCTGCGGGGAGTCTGTTCTGCCAGTTTTCCGGTTGTTTTCTGGGTTATTTATGCCGATGTGGGTGCTCTCCAGGTGGCCACGTGGCAAGAGGTGAGCCCAGGGTCGTCCTACTCCGCCATCTTCCCAGCAGCCTCTGTAGTGTCATTTAAAAATCTCTAAGTTTATTTGGAAGCAAAGCATGCATCTTAAATGTGGTTAGCAGTACAAAGGCAGCAGAGTACTTGCTTTTCTGTTGTTCTTTAAGTGAGGATTTTGACCAAACCCTTCCTTACATGTTTTTAAGACCTTTCATAGATGGAGTCTCTTTTGGTAAGACACTTCTGTTTCTCATCCTTCCCCTCTTTGGCTCTAGGAGCTCTTTCTCATTTGTTTCTAACTCCCATCTTCAGTTTTTATAGATTTCTGTTGCACTCAAGGATATTATCCTCTTCCCTCCTGTTCCCATCATCTTACATTTTACATATTTGGCTTGTATATATTTGTGGTTTTCTACTCTAATTTCATCGTTTTATGCATCAGTATGTCAGAGTACAGGTTTATCTAATTTTTATATCTGTATTGGTTAAATCCTCATTAGAGGATTAACTGTAGGACTAACTTTAGAAGCACCTTACCAAAAGGAAAGGAAATGGAAAATATTAGAGGGTAGTGCAGATAACTGGAGAGATTAAGCTTTTTTGTTTGCTTCTGTAACCCCAGCTCCTACAACTGTGCTAGGGCACATAATAGGTACTCAGTAAATATTTATCCAATGAATGAATACTACTCATGAACTAGAATCATTCAACTTGTCTCAGAGAAAACTAAAAATTAGTCTGTGATTGGTTAATTATATGGAAAATATTGACAATTGTCTCCATTCACTCAGGGCTTTAAAAGAATCAGGTTTGGGCAGTAAAAGTTTAAATTAGATTCATATGTTTTATGCTCATTCTTCCCACTGCCACCACACACACACACACACACACAATTCAATTGATTCTTCCTTCTTGCCCACTTGGTCAATCCTTTGCCTCTTAATTGGTGTCTTTACCTTCAGTTTCTTAATCTTAATTTGCAATTAGAGTTAATTTTCTGAAACAAAGTTGATTGTGTCCCCTTCAGTAGCTAACAGGATACGCAGCCCTTTTGTACGGCATATAAAGTTTCTTCTCTGCCAGTCTACAGATTTCCTGCCTTCCTCTGTTCTAACACATTGCTCATTGTTTCTTGCAGGCATACTGTGTGATGTTATGCCTTTATAACATTTTATGTGCTGTTCCTTATATCTAGAATGCCTTCTTGTCACCAGCACTTTTTTTTAAAGGGAGGTTTCAGGTTTTTTTCTCTGAAGATGTGTCCGTCGTTGACTATTGGATTTTAGGTACTTGCAGTTAAGCCTTTTAAGGCAAGATTAAGCCAGATGATCCCAGCCAGATATTTGTAAAGAAATAACTCAATTCTGTTAGGAAAAGGCTGTTTTCTTGGTACCAAATACTGTTCAAGGCCCTGAAGCACCTTCCCATTGGAAGGTACTTACACTGTGTACTCTGCTACCAAAACGTTTTCTCATTTCTACTGATGTTTTTGGGTAAGCAGTTAATGGCAAGAAAATGACCTATAGTAATTTCAATTTCTAATTATCAACAGGTAAAAGAACTTAAACATTCAAACAAACTAGAAATAACAGACATCAAACTGGAGGCAGCAAGAGCTAAGAGTGAGCTAGAAAGAGAAAGGAATAAGATTCAGAGTGAACTGGATGGTAATATATGATTTCCCGTGCTTTTTACTATTATTTTTACATACAAATTATTAAAATAAATCAAACTGAATTTTTATTTCCAGATTTTCAGCCTAATTGAATTTTAATTTGAGAGCACATATGGATTATTTTTATTTGTGTTGAATGTTCATTTTGTGATGTGTCTTTTTAAAAAAAATCTTATGTTTATGTCAGTTATTTGATTAATACATAAATTAAGTGAAACTTTACAAATGGGATTTCATACTTTCTGGGTTTATAGTTGTGAATCTATTTAGATCATGTGATTATTAGTCCCAGACCATTTTAAGACTTAAGAAAGTAAGGAAGATAGGTGGATCCCCAGCCCAGTTTTTGTTTTTATGTAAACAGTAGGCTAGTTATTGGGCCTATTTTTAAGCTCCAGTGTAGTCTTAGAATGTCCTTCTCATCAAGATTCCTCAGAATTATATTATTTCTGATTTTTCTTAAGAGGTGTTTAAGCTACCTTTGGCCTATAACTGTCCTCAAGTTGGTCTTTAGTTGACCTGGCCTATGTAGTTTCAGACAGAGCTTATGATGAATTACTGTTTTCATCATTAATCTCTACTTGATGTTGATTCATGAATTTCTGTAGACTTAGGGAGTAACTTTTCAAGGGACTTAAAGAGTTTATGATCTAGTTATGCGTTCTTTTTAAATTTTGTGTTAGATATGAATTTGTTTTAGTTATTTCATCTGCAAAATACTTGCCATATCAATATAAGGAAAATTTGTGAATTCATTGGATAAACTTGAAAGTTTCCAATTTATATTTCTTTTTTTTTTTTTTTAAGATTTTATTTATTTATTTGAAATAGAGCGAGAGCATGAGCTGAGAGAGGGAGAGGGAGAAGCAGGCTCCCCACTGAGCAAGGAGCCTGATGCAGGGCTTGCTTGATCCCAGGACCCTGGGATCATGACCTGACCTGAAGGCTCCCGACTTAACTGACTGAGCCACTCAAGCGCCCCTCCAATTTATATTTCCATTGGAAATATATAACACATCTGCTAGAATGATAGGTTTTGATGGGTTCTATGATTTTATTCACTCTACTTCCAGCCAGCTTTATGATGATGCTGTCTGTGGGGCTAAGGTTATAAAACCCTTTTAGAAGTGAAGTAAGTATTTATATCTCTTTGGATATCACCTGGGTTGATGTCCCCAGCTCTCAAGAGTCAAGTGAGTAAATGTATGTAGTCTTTTATTAAAGCATTTGTATATGTATGCTAAATAAAATAATGACAGAATAGTTAATTCTGAGTTTTAGTAGGTTTCATTCTTGAAAGGTTTATTAGTAATGTATAGATCTTTGAGAATACATATCCAGACTTTCTACGCTTTTTTAGTCGTCTTACGAGTTTATGGATGCTTGCTGTTAGATTTTTTCAGCTTAATAACACTGAATACAGCATATCTTTTTCCTTAAAAAAAATATTAGGATTACAGTCAGACAATGAAATTCTCAAGTCGGCTGTTGAACACCACAAAGCTCTCCTAGTAGAAAAGGATCGTGAATTAATACGTAAAGTACAAGCTGCCAAGGAAGAAGGTTATCAAAAACTTGTGGTATTACAAGATGAAAAGTAAGTACTTAATTACCTTATTTTGTGTTCAATCTCCTTGCAAATGAAAATATTTTGCTGTCATATCATCCTCATTGTAGTTCTTGTAACATAATTATCATCTGTTGTTTTAGGATAGAACTTGAGAACAGATTAGCGGATTTAGAGAAAATGAAAGTGGAACATGATGTCTGGAGGCAATCTGAAAAGGATCAGTGTGAAGAGAAATTGCGGGCTTCACAGATGGCAGAAGAGTTGGCCAGAAGGGAACTTCAGAGTATTAGGTTATATATGCATGTATATATTTTAAACTTCATTTTGAAATAATTTCAGAGGTAACAAAACATTGTAAAATTCCCACATGGTCTTCACCGAGATCTTTATAAAGATTGACATCTTACATGACCATATTACAATAGTCAAAGCTAAGATACTAACATTAATATAATCAGGAAATAAATATTAGTGTTATCAAACCTATAGACTTTATTCAAATTTTACCAGTTGTCCTACTGATACCGTTTTTCTGGTCCAAGATCCAGTCCAGAATCATACATTGCCTTTCCTTGAAGAGTGCTGACCAGTTATTTTTGTAGCTTGTCCCTCAATTTGAGTTTGTCTTAAATTCTTTATGATTAAATTCAGGTTGTATATTTTTAGCAAAAATAATACTAGAGTCAAAGTCATGTGTCCTCAGTGCATTATATTAGGAGGTATATTATTTGTCCCCTTACTGGTGATGTTCACTTTGATCATTTGGTTAAGGTGGTGTTGGCCAGATTTTTCCGGTATAAAATGACTTTTTTTCTCTTTGTGATATATAATTATCTTATGGGGAAATACTTTGAGACTATGTAAATTTTCTCATCATACTTTCTCATCATACATTCTTCCACTACTCTTAGCACCCAGTGGCCAAATCTGAGACAATTTGAGCAAAGAAATAAGTTGTAATAAAAGGTTATAATCCATAGGATAAAATAAAAATCTGTGTGTCCAGATGGTATAATGTATAATATTTAGAGAGAAGGAAAGCTCTTTTCAGGAGAATTCCAACTAATAAACGTAGAAAGAATGATGGAAATAGGAAAAGATCATTTGGCAAACACTATAGTAGAAATGATAGGCATGATGTCAAAAATTTTCAAAGGTTTTCAGCATCTCTGGAGACAATCATAATTTTTCCTCTCTTATACTGTTAATATTGTGTGTTAATGGATTTCTTAATCTTGAACCAACTTAACTTCTGGAATAATTATCTGTTTATTTTATAGAAAACAATCTATTAAAGCTCTCTGTCTCTATTGGGATCAATTTTTATAATCTGTGTTTTCATATGAAATTATTTCATCTTGGTTTTCAAATTTGTCTGCATAGAGATCTGCAGAATAGTTTTTATTTTTCAATTTGTTCTGTTTCAATGCTTACTTTCCCTGGAGCCATTTCTTATTTGTATATGTGCTTTCTTCCTCTCTTTGTTAATCTAGTCAGCTAGTGCTTTGTTGATTTTATTCTTTTTATTGTGATAAAATATACATTACAGAATTCACTATTTTAATCATTTTAAGCGTACGTTTCAGTATTTTTTAAATTAGGAATTTGATTTATGGAGTCAATTGTTTTTCTATTTCCTACCTCATTAATTTCTACTCTCTTCTTTCTGTGTTTTTCTGCCATTAAAAAGTTTTTATAGTTTTATTAGTGTTTAGCATACATAAAATAAAATTCATCCATTTAAATAATGTGCAGCTCGATGCTTTTTGGTAATTGTATAAAGTTTTGTAATCATCACCACAGTAAAAGCATAGAACAGTTCTATTACCCTAGAAGTTTCCCCATGTCTATTTGCAATTGACCTCTCCTCTGATCCCCAGCCTTAGGCACCCCCAGATTTATCCATGTTGTTGCATATATCAGTAGTTCATTCCTTTCTATTGCTGATTAATATTCCATTGAATGGATGTAACATTTGTTTATTCATTTTCCTTTTGATGGACAGATATTTGGGTTATTAGTTTGGGGCTATTATGATTAATGTTGCTATGAACATTCATGTACAAGTCTTTGGGCATACATTTTTATTTCTCTTGGTTAAATGTCTAGGAATGACATTTCTTTGTTTTTAAAGATTTTATTTATTTATTTGAGAGAGAGAATGAGAGACAGCACAAGAGGGAAGAGGGTCAGAGGGAGAAGCAGACCCCCTGCTGAGCAGGGAGCCCGATGCGGGACTCGATCCCGGGACTCCAGGATCATGACCTGAGCCGAAGGCAGTCGCTTAACCAACTGAGCCACCCAGGCGCCCTAGGAATGACATTTCTGAGTGATGACATATAGCAATACTGTTTTATAACATACATAGCAAAACTGTTTTACAAAGTAGTTATGCTGTTTTGCATTCCTGTAGCAACGTATGAGAGTTCCCCATGACAATTCCATATGATTCACACATCTTAACTGATATTTGTTATTGTCCGTCTTTTTAACTTAACTCTAGAAGATGTGGAGTAATATATCATTGTGGTCTTAATTTGATTTTCCCCAATGGCTAATGTTGGTTAGCATCTTGTAATGTGATTTTTTGAAGTATTCATCCAAATATTTTGCCCATATTTAAAATTGGGAAATTATTTTCATATTGAGTTGTAACAGCTCTTTATTTTGCAACAAGCCCCTTGTCTGTGGATTGCTTTGTTTAATTGTGTCTATTGAAAGCCAAATTTATTTTGATGTCTGTTTTATCATTTTTTTTCTAGTTTGTTTTGTGTGTGTGGGGTTTTTTTTTTAATTTTTAAAAAACTTATTTAAGTGATCTTTATGCCCCACATGGGATTTGAACTCACGACCCTGAGGTCAAGTTGCATGCTCTATGGACTGAGCCCTCCAGCCACCCCTTTTGTGTGTTCTCTTTAAAAGAAAGCTTTGCCTAATCTTGTGTTACAAAGATTTCTATTTTGTTTTCTTCTAAAAGATTAATATTTTGTTTCTTACACTTAGGTTTTATGATCCAATTCATGTTAATTTCTGTGTAGTGTGAGGTGATGGTAGACATTCATTTTTTATTTCCATATAGGTATCCTGTTGTTCCAGCATCATTTGTTGAACACTCTCTTTTCCTCTATTGAATTATTTCGGTTCCTTTGTTGAAAATCAGTTGACCATTTAAGTGTTTCTGTTTCTGGACTCCGTCCTATTGCAGTGACCTGTTTGTCCGTCTTCACATGACTATCACACTGTCTTGACCACTGTGGCCTCATAGTAAGTTTGATGCAGGTAGTGCAAGTCCTCTCCACCTTGTTCTTTCTTATAAAGATTGTTTTGGCTTTTCTAGGTCCTTTACCTTTCCACATAAATTTTAAAATCAGACTGTCACCTTTTTCAAAAAGGCTTGTTAGCGTTTTGATTGGAATTGCAATGAATCTGTATTGTAGCTCAGTTTGAGAAGAGTTGTCATCTCAACAATATTGTGCCTATCCAATCCATGAATATGGCATGTCTCTTCATTTAATTAGGTCATATTTAATTTCTGTCATCAGAGTTTTATAGTTTTCATTGAATATGTCATGCATATCTTATGTTACATTTTATTCCTCAGCATTTTTATGTGATTATAAATGGGAGTGTTTTTTTAAAAATTACACTTTCTGTTTATTGCTGGCATGTGGAAATATAGTTAGTGGACTTTTATGTAATGACCTTGAATCCTGTGACCTAACTAAAGTCATGTATTTTCTACTAACTGCTTTGTAGATTTTGAGTTTTCTAAGATCATGTTGTATACCTTATGCTTAATTTCAGTTTACTTTGTTCATTTTTTTTGGTATATTTTGAGTTGGGAGTTTAACTCAACAAGTGTTCGTTGTTTCATTTTTATTGGTAAAGTTTCTAGTATGAGATTTTTCTTATCCCTGTTTTAAGTATATTAAGTATATTCTGTAGTGTTTTAATTATCATTATCTTTTAGGATTCTCTAATTTCAATTTATATTTTCCTTTTCACCCAAGAATTAATAGATGTATTAATAGAAGGTATAGTTGTTTAGTAAGAGATGAAATTAATAGTTTGCTGGGACTGTCATAATAAAGTACCACAGTCAGGAGGGTTTAAACAATAGAAATTTATTTTCTGATAGTTCTGGACACTAGAAGTTTGAGATCTCAGGGTGGTGTCAGATTTGGTTTCTCCTGAGGTCTCTTTTGTCGTAGGCTCGTAGATGGTTACTTTCTTGCTCTGTTCCCATATGGTCTTTCCTCTGTGTGCCTGTGTCTCTAATAACTTTCCCTCTTCTTGTGAGGATACCAGTCATACGGATTAGGACTCACCCAGATAGCTTTATTTAACCTTAGGTACCTCTTTAAAGGTCCTGTCTCCAAATGCAATCCCTATCTAAAGTGCTGTGGTTGAGACTTCAACATACAAATTTTGGGGAGACATAGCTCAATCCATAACAGAAGGTTTTTGACTTTCCAGGTAGGAGGCCTTTTTGTTTTTTTATTTTGTTAATTTATAGTTTTAGTGCATTGTAATCAGAAAGTATTGTTTCTATTATTTCTATTTTATGGAATGCACTGATTTGTGTGTGTGTGTGTGTGTGTGTGTGTGTGTGTGTGTGACCTAATATATTAAGGCCAGGACTAGGGTTAAGCAACTGAGACACCCAGGGTAAAAAATTTAAGGAGACACTCTTGTATGTCAACACTGAACATGCTCTAAAGTGAGCTTTAAAGGAGCTCTAAAGTGAGTCTTTTTAAATTTTACATTTCGCTTTGCATCAGTTTTTGTTACTGCTACGTAAGCACTAGAATAGAAAGTGTTCAATTGTAGGCGTTAAGTCTATTATTATTATTAGCACGTTTCTCTCTGTGACTCCTTGCATTTCTTGTGGATTTCTTCAAAAAGATGATTGCTGTATTATTTGGCATATAGATGATTATAATAGTTACAATCTTAATTGTGAATTGTGGTTTTTAGCATTTTAAAAGTGCTTTTCTTTTATCATTTAATGTAATTTGCTTGAGTTCCACATTGATATCATTATTCCTGTTTTCTTATTGTTTCCATTTGCCTGGTATGCCTTTGTTCATCCCCTTATTTTTAGTCTTTCTGAATCATTTTGGTTTTTTTTAAATGTGTCTTGTATGTGTAGCATGTAGTTGGGTCTTGCTATGGAACCCCTTAGTGATCTTTTTATTTTAATGTATGAGTTAAGTTCATTTACATGGAGTGAGCCCATGCTCACTGCAAAGACTCTGGCAGGAGCATGAGTAGTAACTTGCTGGGATTTAGAATTATTTTCCTCTTTTTACTTAAAAATGCTTTGAAGTTTAGGCTTTTTTTGTCTTATGGAAAGAATGTGGTTTTGTGTGACTTTATTTGTTCTCTTTGCTTTTCTGTATTATTTTACAGGACATATGGATAGCACAGATTTAGACATCTGCTGTTGTCTTCAGCTACCTGGAAATCCCTATATCTGCTTTTAAGTTTCTAAAATCTTAAATGATTTCATAATTACATAGATTAAAGTTGAGAGGTTTTTTAAAATCATGTTCATTAAGGTATAGGTTATGTTTTGGGACAAGGTGTTTTTTAAATTAAAATTTAAATTATAGTTTAGTTAATGTACAGTGTTATATTAATCTCATTACTAAGGAAAAAATTACTTCAGGCAGAGATATATTATTTACTCATGTCAGGTTTTATGAATGATTAAATGTTGGCTGCTACAATTCTAGAATCACAAATCTGTAATGGATTTGGAGAGCCAATTTTGTCCTATTCTTTGCTTTTAGAGGAGTACTTTTTTTTTAACTGTTCCAGACAGGTAAAGCTTTTTTTTGTTTGTTTATTTTATTTCTCCTTGACAATATTTAGAAAGGAGAGAGATACTTTCCCCAGAAAAACCCCACTCTAAATGTTTTATCCCACTATGGTTCCACAGTTTAGCCAGTTAGGATCTTTTCTGTGAGAATTTAAGCCTGTTTCTCCTGGTTTGGCTTCTGTTGACATAGTGACAGATGTCAAGCAAACTGTTGTTACTTGGAGACAATAATGAATGTGGCCCTTGGGTTTTGTGGGGGTTTTTTTGCTATATAAAATAGCATTCATTTCTTTAGCCTTTCTTTAACAGAAATCATTTTCTGTTCCATTAGTCACTTCAATAATTTTTTTATTTCAGTTTCTCCAGATCATTTATAATGTATAATTGACCCGAACTTATTTTAAAATAAGGACCTAGTAACTAACACAAAATGTAGCAGAAGGAGTAATTTGCAAAATTTATATGACTTTTTTTTTCTAAAAAAAAAAAAATTTTATTTATTTGACAGAGCACAAGCAGGGGGAGTGGCAGGCAGAGGGAGAGGGAGAAGCAGGCTCCCCAAGGAATAGGAACCCTGAAGCAGGGCTTGATCTCAGGACCCTGGGATCATGACCTGAGCTGAAGGCAGTCGGTTAACCAACTGAACCACCCTGGCGTCCCTATATGACTTTTTAAAAAATGATCTACAATTTTGTTTTTCTCAAGGCAGGTCTGATTTTCTGATTTATAAGTCTAGCTACATAAACCAGATCTATTTTGGTCATTCATTAAAATAATCGTAATTGCAAGCTTGTCTTATTTAGAATTTATAATAGGTCAGCAAGAGACTACCTATAGAGAAAAAGGTCTTGCTTAAGGAGCTGAAAAGTCTAAGTCATATAAACCAGAAGTATTCATTTATTTACAAACAACAAATATCTGTGATAAGTAAGATTAATTACTGCTTTGGCAGATGCTTTAAATTATTAATTATATACCAGTCTCCTGTCCTCATTAAAGTGGTTTCTTCTTCACTAGACTAAATAACAAAAGTATTATTCTAACAGTATTCTGTATTTCAGGAGACTGTCCCACCCCACAATGAGTTTATAAAATTCATAGTTACCTGTAAATTAAAAACATGGAAAAATTATTTAAAATTTTAAAATATTTTTAAAAGGATTTTATTTATTTTTAAAGATTTTGTTTATTTGAGAGAGAACATGAGAGAGAGAGAGAGAAAGAGAAAGCACAAGCAGCAGGGAGGGCAGAGGCAGAAGGAGAAACAGGCTCTCCGATGCCGGGCTCTATCCCAGGCCCCTGGGATCACGACCCGAGCCGAAGGCAGATGCTTAATCAATTGAGCCACCCAGGCATCCCTTGAAAAGGATTTTAAATAAGAAAATATTTATTCAACTTTTGGTTATGACAGTA
Source organism: Mirounga angustirostris (assembly GCF_029215605.1). Classification (NCBI taxonomy): domain Eukaryota; kingdom Metazoa; phylum Chordata; class Mammalia; order Carnivora; family Phocidae; genus Mirounga; species Mirounga angustirostris. Next base: position 26,132,729 of record NW_026991713.1, read on the forward strand.
ACACAACTCCAACTAAGTTAAGTGAAAAAAGGGTCTTTATTAGCAGACATAAATTGTGGAAAGAACAGGGATTGTGCTGGTCTCATGGACACCTGAATCTAGAAACATTCTTCCCTCCTTTCATCTCACTCCTCTCTTCTAACTCTTATGTCTGTTTCTCTCTTACTGCTTTCTCTGTGAAGCCAAGACTTTATTTTTGAGATCAAAGAAGATAGGATTCTTACTTGATGATGTAAGTCAGAAAAATCTAGAAAAGAAGTTGGGCCTGGTTCACATGCCCATTCCTGGGTCCATCACTATGGCTAGGGGGATAGGGGCACTCTGATTCAGCCTAGGTTTATGCCTATTTCAGAGTGGTGGGGGGTGGGGGAAGTATATTTTGTTATCAGAAGTGAGGAGGAGCTTTGTTGGGGAAATAGCAGCAATTACCAGCTCAAGGAAAGGGAACTTGATCATTTAAGTTAATCCTGTAGTGAATCCCTTATTTTTTGCATTGCTTAAAGCCAGAGCTCTTATTTTCCATTTGTGGCTTTGTGATTTTTTCAGAAACATTGAAAAAAAGTATTTGCTACTTAATATATCTCCTTTCTATTTATATTTCATCTTTAGATGAATTATCTGTTGTGTATCATCTTAGTGGAGAGGAAGGGACTTATACTTGGCCAGTTGGGCAAGTTCTGTTCCAGAATTTGAACTGCAAAGTAAGTGATAGAAGAATATGTGGCAACATTTGGAGGACAGATGGTTCTTTGGTATGTCCTTGCTGGTGATTCTGGTCAATTATTTTAGCCTGGTTGTGGTGTTAATTCAGTGAGTCTCGTACCTTCCCGGGAAAGTCTCTTTTTGCTAATAATGGCCAGAATCAGAACTTGGGTGCCTGATACGGTATTACTAGTCACACAGAACTATTTAAATCTAATTTTAAATTAATAAAAATTTTAAAAAAATAAAAATTTAGTTCTTCAGTTGTACTATTTGAAATGTGCACTATTTGAAGTAGCTACATATAACTAGCTAGTGGCTATCATATTGGGTGTTACAAATTATAGAACATTTCCATCATTAAAAAAACTTAATCACATAGTACCATTGGATTGTAAATTTCTTTTTTTTTTTTTTTAAGATTTTATTTATTCATTTATTTGAGAGAGTGAGAGAGAGAGAGAGCACATGAGAGGCGGGAAGGTCAGAGGGAGAAGCAGACTCCCTGCCGAGCAGGGAGCCCGATGCGGGACTCGATCCCGGGACTCCAGGATCATGACCTGAGCCGAAGGCAGTCGCTTAACTAACTGAGCCACCCAGGCGCCCATGGATTGTAAATTTCTTAAGGATAGGAATTCAGTTTTTGTTATTCTCTGGTATATCTGTAACACTTAGGACTAGGCTTAGCATTTGTAGGTAGTCAGTAAATATTTGTTAAATGATGAAATGACACACATGAGCTGCCTGCCACAGAAAACCTAGGCAATAATCATCATAATTAGCTACCTGTACTGTGAAGAGAACTTGGAATGACTCCATCTCACTGTTATTCCTATTGTTTCTGTTTAAACTTTTCTGTAGTTCCATTCTCTGTTGTACCTAGGCCCTCTGGTCTATCAACTATTTCTTCTTCCATTATTTCTGTAATTACTTCAAAAATATAAAGTACTTGATCTCATAGTTTCTCATTTGGCAACTTACTCATCCTTCACCTTTTGATTTCTCCTCGTGGCCAACCCATTAAACCTGTCTTTTCAACAGTATTTGCTGTATCTCTGAAATCTCTATTCCATTACCAATAATTTTTTTTGCAGTCTCCACATTTTAAAAAAATACACCCTCACTGAAACCTGACCTGGTCCTGGCAACCCTTTTAAGTGGAATTAGTCTTCCTTCCTCTTTCCTGCAACTAGGGACCAAGAAGGAAATCTGTGTTTATGAACCCCACTTTTGCTTCTAGACAATTGTTTGACTAACTTGAGTTAAAATGGTTTTGCTTTTGATACTCATTGCATCCATCTTACTCCTATTTTCTTCTCTGTCATTGACTAACCTACAAGATGTTCCCCAACAGTCGCTGAAGACCTTGACTTCTGACTCAATTTGTTTTTATTTTCTATCCTTTGTCATTGTTCTTTGTGACTGCACCATTCATATTGTTGACCCATCTAACAACTTAGCCTTATAGTTTATCTTCTCTCTGGTACTCTTTTCTTTATTCCACTTTAACAGACCCTACACTTAGCCATTTCTTGGACTTTGTCATCCCTTAGAACTGATCATTTCAAAGACGTAAATTTTTTTCTCTTATCCCCTTCAATCTCACTGAAGACACTGCAGTTTGATATTCAAATTGATATTGAAACTAGTTCTTATACTTTCTTCTTCTAGTCTCAGCCTGGCTCCCTTGTTTCCCATTCAGCTTGGAATCTATTTGTCCACTATTCAGCTGTGCTCTCACTTATGTCTGAGCAAAAGCTCCTGGATGTAAATTCTCTTAACTTCTCACTGAGAATTTCTGTATCCTCATCCATTCTCCTCCCTTTCTATTTTAATGAAGATATCCATTCTCCCTTTACTTCTCAAGAGTTCTGAATCCCATCCCTTTTGTTTCTCTAGAGTCTTACTTCATTGATTATCTTCTTCATCTGTGTCTAATTTCTTTACCCCAAACTCTTATTTTGCCTTCAAGGTCCAGCTCAAATTGCATTTGTCTTATGTAGCCTTTACTGTACTGATAGCCTTTTTTTTTTTTTTTTTTTTTTTTTTTTGAGACAGAGAGAGAGGAGTGGGGGAGAGGGAGAGAGAATCTTAAGCAGGCTCCACAGGGCTCAATCTCACAACCCTAAGATCATGACCTGAGCTGAAATCAAGAGTCGGAGGCTTAACCAACTGAACTACCCAGGTGCCCCTGCCTTTACTGATATCCTAATGAAAGTTAGTTAATTGCACTTTATTCTGTACTGTCTATTTTAAGACTTGCTTTCTTTTGATTTGTTGTGACATACCTTAAATATTCAAAACCTTCTCACCAAAAGAGATACTATACTTTATTCCTAAGTGCAGCATTGCCTTTTGAAATAATTTGTTCTGAACACTTTTGTTACTGAGATTAAGACCATTGAATTTATTCCTAAACCCTAATCAGCTCTATTAATTTTTATTTATGTTAAATTCCACTATCCTTATAAGCCTAGCTGTAATGATCTCAAATCATGGACTAATTTTCTTTTTAAAAAAACCATCATATCAGTTGTAGATTCTGACCCTGCACTGCTTTAGTGAAGTGAACTGAAGAAAACTTTGTATGTCCTCTTTTAATAGTCCTAACTCCTTTCATATTTTAATGAAAGTCAAATACTCTTTATCATTGGTTTCTTTGGCTTCAGTTTTTATTTGTAGGGCATTGTTTCCTTTCTTATCTATATAACTTATTTAGAAAACATTTAGGCACACTGCTTGCTTAACAGGATTTTGTTTCTAATTGATTTACCAGGTGTATCCAAAATCTTGACCAGAGTTAAGAATTACTTGGGGCCTAACTTTCTAACTCTGGAGCTCAGCTGGGACCCACAGTATTTTGTCCTCTGTTTGTATTGTCATGATTTTGTAGAAAGAAACCTTTATTAACTCCATAATCTAAAAGCACCAAGTTAATAACATCTATAAACATTTAAGGTTAAAATGCACAGAAAGTTTGAGAGAGTAATAATATAGTTGGAATTATGAAGTAAGAGTATGACTGGTACTGTTAAAGGAGTGAAAGTAAGAGCAAGACGTCCCTTTTCCTTTAGATCCATTGTGTCTGGCATTTGTATGCAAATATTTTAGGAAGCATTGGGTCTTTGTTTTCTGCCATGTCATATTGTCCAGTCACCTTACACATTTAAATGTCTAACCCAGGATTTGGGTTGGGTCATTCAGTCCATCTACAAATATTTATTGAATACTTATTAGGGTTTAAAGCACAGCCCTAGGCTCTTGAGACTGTTGTCTTTCCAATAAGCAGTTCTAATTGGATTGATAAGTGCTAATAATGCCAAACTATATATACTAAATGCCAAATGACTTGTATTTCAGATAAGTGTTTAAGGAATTTTAAAAAGGGAGAGGTTAAGGGCATATCCTATCACATATTGGCATATCCTTTTAGCTTAAAGTCTTTCACATATGGTTAGTCATTTGGTTACCAGAGATACTCTACATTTCAAGGTTCTGGTTGAAAATGTATCATTCCTTTTGAAAAGGACACACATTATATAAACATTCATTTCAGGGATAAAAGCTTATATTTTTTAAAATATACTATGGTGTCTTATACTAGATAGTTTTCTTGTAAATTTTGAACTTAAAATCATTAAAATTGCTGCATAATGAAATGGGAGAGGAACACTTACTTGGGTTAGAAGACCCAAGTTGGTTGGTTGGTAACCAATATGATTTGGGCCTGAGCCTCAATCTCTTTATTTATAAAATTGAAATGACTCTGCTTACTTTCATAGAATTATTGTGAGAAATTACTATAGTTAAAAATGAGGGGCGCCTGGGTGGCTCAGTCATTAAGCGTCTGCCTTCGGCTCAGGTCATGATCCCAGGGTCCTGGGATCGAGCCCCGCATTGGGCTCCCTGCTCGGCGGGAGGCCTGCTTCTCCCTCTCCCACTCCCCCTGCTTGTGTTCCCTCTCTCGCTGTGTCTCTCTCTGTCAAAATAAATGAATAAAATCTTTAAAAAAAAAAAAAAATGACCTTGGGGCGACTGGGTGGCTCAGTTGGTTAAGCATCTGCCTTTAGCTCAGGTCATGATCTCGGGGTCCTTGGATCGAGCCCTGAGTCAGCTCCATGCTCAGCGGGGAGTCAGCTTCTTCCTCTCTCTCTGTGCTCTCTCTCTCTCTCGCTGCTCTCTCTCAAATAAATAAATAAAATTTTTAAAAAATGATCAGCCTTAATTAAATGCCTCTTCTACTATAGCTATATCAGAGTAGGCATTAAAGATACACTGAGGAGGGATGCCTGGGTGGCTCAGTCGGTTAAGCGTCTGCCTTCGGCTCAGGTCATGATCCCAGGGTCCTGGGATCGAGTCCCACATTGCGCTCTCTGCTCCACGGGGAGCCTGCTTCTCCCTCTGCCTCTGTCTCTGATGAATAAATAAATAAAATCTTAAAAAAAAAAAAAAAAAGATACACTGAGGAGCTCCATAATCTTGTAGGGAGCAAGTGAGTAGCAGTGTGTCTGAAAGCTATGAAATATTGTATGGTGATAAAGATGGCTTCTCCCACACTGGACAACTTTCTGAGGCCTTAGCGACACATTGTTCACTCTTCCACCAAAGGCCATCTGTTCAGGTTGTTCTCTATGTTTATCAAAATCCTACTCATCAGATTTGTATGTCCATATAAACAGTCTCTCATCTTCTTAGACATACTTGATTTCTCATCTTCTCTATGCCAGTAGTTTGTAGATTTTTCCATAGCAAAAGCAGAAATTTGTTACATCTTAGTTATATGTGAACACACTTAACTGCCTGAAGTCAAAATATTTATTGTTTTATCTGCCACTTTGCAAGCACAATGTCTGGTGTCAGTATGGGTACCCTAATGTGATTATCTAATTCATTGAAATATGTGAACTATGGATTCTTAATAATATTTTTTTGTTGGGTTGTGATATTTAGGTTAAAACTTCAACAACAAATTGGGAATATTGAAAATGCAGAGAAAGAAAAAAATGAAAATTCTGACCTGAAACAGGTATGATCTTAGCAAACATTTTGCTTTTATTTCTTTAAGTGCTTCTTTAAATCTGTATTTTGAATGTGTTTTTGATTTTTTTTATTGAAGTCTAATTAACATACAGTGTTTTATATTAGATTGAGGTATACAATGTAATCATTCAATAATTCTATACATTACTCAGTGCTCATCATGATAAGTATACTCTTTTTTTTTTTTCCCATCACGGTAACTATACTCTTAATCCCCTTTATCTGTTTCACCAGTTTGTTCTCTTTATTGAAGGATCTGGTTTTTTGTCTCTTTTTTTCTTTTGTTTTATTTCTTAAATTCCACATATGAGTGAAATCATATGGTATTTGTCTTTGTCTGTGTGACTTATTTCACTTAGCATTATACCCCCTAGATCCATCCATGTTTTTGCAAATGGCAAGATTTAATTCTTTTTTAGGGCTGAGTAATATTCTATTGTATGTATATACCACCTCTTCTGTATCAGTTAATCCGTGGATGGACACTTAGGTTGCTTGTGTGTGTGTGTGTGTGTGTGTGTTTTGAATCTATTCACATTTCACATTTTGAAAATATAATCATTACAATTGATAATGTATTGATGAGGTTGATAAAGATAAAATTTTTAAACCTCTTTAAGCTCTAGTTAGTAAGCTGCTTTTCCTAACTGCTGTTTTCCTTAAGGTCTTTATATGCTGTGACCCACATGAATTTTTTTAAATTGTAGTTTAAAGAACAGTATTTTAATATTCTGATTTAAAAAATTGATTAGAAAGATCATCTAGATTTTAAGTTCCATGTAGCATTGACTTGTAACTTTTTATTTCTTACTCCATGAGCTGCATCTTGTTATATCCCTATGAAATGTGAAATCTAAGGGTGGTATTTATGGAAAGAAATTTATATTTAAAGAGTTATTTGGGTTTAAGAAAAATTTATATGGGCAAAACATGGAAGAATGTTCTTTCCTTGATTCTATTTTCTTTTTTGTTTAAAGTTACGAGGTAGTGAAGATTCCATTTTTAGGATTTATGCTTGCAAACTAGCTGGAATTGCTTTGCATATGCAGTTGTGGTTTCTAAGTCTCAACTAGGAGGACATAATGTTTGATACTCGAGAGAAGTTATTTAGTACCATATGCATTGGGCTTTCTGTCATTTATTAGATAATGAGAGATACTAAGCTCCTTGAAAGTTGCTTGTTCAGTCAACTGTAATACAGATTTAATATTTACAACTCCAGTTAAAAATAAAGACTGACTCGTTCTTAAGGGGAAATTTATTCTGAAGTACAAATCTGAGACATACCATTTTACTTTATTATGACAATTGTCTTATTGGCTTCGCTGCCATCAGGAAATGCAGGAATTATTTTGCATTTATTCATTTTATTGAGTAAAGAATCTGGTTTCTTTTGACTCTTGAGTCTCATAATGGGTTCTTTTGGTCCTGTGTCTTCTTGATTCTCTCCTTCCACCTTTTCTCAGAGAATGGCTAAGAGGTAAGACAAGGTGAAAGAAAATGAGTATTTGCTGGGGCACTTGGGTGGCTCAATCCGTTAAGCATCTCTCTTCAGCTCAGGTTATGATCCCAGGTCCTAAGATTGAGCCCCACATTGGGCTCCTTCCTCGTCTGGGAGTCTGCTTCTGCTTCTCCCTCTCCCCCCCCCCCAACTGTGCGCTCTCTCTCTCTCTCAAATAAATGAATAAAATCTTTTAAAAAAATAGAAAATGAGTATTTGTTAATTAATTGGTAAAATGGCTTATGGAGGAAGTAGGTATAACTGTACTCCAAGTGAAGATTATTTGGATGTAACTTAAAAGCCTGTTAATTTGTAACTAGATAATTAGCTACTTTTCATGAGAAAAATCACTCCCAGATAAAGGTAAATTAGGATGGAGAAAAAACCTGAGTGACATTTCATGGTTTGATAAATAGCTGTACGGGCCAAGGAATCCTTGCCATTCTTTAAGTTTCTTAGAATATCTTTCTTCTGCCCAGTGCTGGATGTTTGGAATGCTTTGAAACTACTTAAAAACAATGTAAGAGCAATCCCTTCTGTGTTTATGATTCCTAACTACTTAGAAAGCAGAACTCCTGGAAGGGTTGCTGATCATAGGGTATATGGAAATGGGAGAATGGATTTCCTTAGCAGCTTTCCCAGCTGATGTGCTTTTAAAATCTCTTCTTTCCTAGGAGGCTATAGGAAGTTCAATGGAGAATCTCTCTAATGGTTGGATTCTCCTTTCTCACTTCTCTCCTCTCCTTCTTATAACCCTTTTCCTACTCCCAATACCTCTTCCGACCTACTTATTTTGGGAAGAAGAGGAGAGGACTTAGTGGCAGACTAAGGAATCTGGTTCATGATAGTCTCTGGTTATTATTAGGAAATGATCCTATACTATTGGATCCTTATGATGCTGCTGTTTGTTATTTAATTTCAGAGTGTCCTCAAGGACACATCAGTTGGGTGGGGCATTTGTGAAGGAAGATGCTTACTATCCTCTTCCTTTCTCATATGGTATTACATATGCGGCCTTATGTTTCTCTTTCCTTTCTTTTAAGCAAATCAGTAGTTTGCAGAGCCAAGTGACCTCGCTTGCACAGTCAGAGAATGAGTTGCTGAATTCAAACCAAATGCTGAAGGAAATGGTGGAGAGGTTAAAACAAGAATGCCGAAATTTAAGAAGCCAAGCTGAAAAAGCACAACTAGAAGTTGAAAAGTAGAGTTTGCTCTTTTTTATATACAAACTACTTCTTCTTTCTGCTATATTATATGTAGTTCCTCTAGTGATGATTCCAGTATTGAATGTGTTCTGGGAACTAGTTACAAATACCCTTTGACAGTGTACAATGGTATTAGGTAATGTACTTTGTTTCTAGAGAATGAGCTTTATGGACTCTTGATTTTTTTTTTTTTTAAGGCATTTAGGGCAGAAGACTTTTTTAAAATTCTGCCTAACCACGATATTCTGCAAAACCTCAGAGAAACACTTCTTTAGTCATTGAGTAAACCAATACATTAATACATTTTTCACTTCAAGTATCTAAATTCTTCTTCTGAATGCCAGAGAACAGAAAAGAAATTCTGTGACTTGCAAAACTCCCTAAAATTGGAACTATAATCTCTTGGATTTTTCCTTTTAATAGTTCATTTATTTGTTTATTTTTTGGCCTTGAAATTTGTTAGTAGTAGACAGTGTATAGTAAACTGGCAAGGAGGTGATTTTGGTGATATTCAAGCTCTTATATTCTCTGGAAAATTTTGTTTAGATATGATAGAAAGCTGCTTTTTTGTATTTGCTTTGTCTTGATAACATGTTAGTATTTTTTTTTGTTTCTACAAAACATTCTTTTTGGATTTTCTCTTCTGAAGGTTACTTTGCCACATAAAACTTTTTTTTTCCTTTAGTTTCTCATTATTTCATATTTTAAGGCTTTCCATAGTTTCACACATGCAAATTTTAAGAAAAGAAAGTAAGCAAGGTGTTTGTAGTACATTGTGACATTCCACAGGGTCCAAATTATTTTGCTTATATTTTGCAAAAAATAGAAATTTATATCTTGGAATCCCCAAGTGTTTGATTAAAATGCACTTAAGAATTGTAATGACAGTATGCCTAGCAAATTTAAATAATTTATCATTGGTTTCTGAATGTTACTCATAGGATTATGTAGTAGAAAATAGCTGGAGTAAGTGTTAATCAAATATGATTTTGGTCCCAGCTAAAATATTTAAAGTCTTGTATGACCTTAGACACAAAATCTGATATCTCATTTTATAAATCTCATTTGTACTGCCGTATTATATGTAGTAATGATACTAAAAATTATGCAAGGTGTGCAGAAGAACTTTAAATATATAAGTTGTTATAGTATCTTAAAATACCATTTATATGAATTTTATTCAGAAAACATCCTGCGTTGATTTTTCAATCCTGGGTTGATTTTTAGCCAGTTTTATTAGACCCAGTTGGTTTGCTTTTTTTTAATGTTTCAAGTTTTTATTTAAATTCTAGTTAGTTGGCATATAGTAGTTTTAGTTTCAGGAGTAGAGTTTAGTGATTTATCACTTAGATATAACACCCAGTGCTCATCACAAGTGCCCTTCTTAATACCCATCACCCATGCTAGATTCAGTTTTTATAGCTTGGTGGTTATCATGGTTCAAAGCTGGTTATCAAGTGTTTGTCCTGCTGTTAATTAGGTGTAAGTCTTAAGCAGACTCCTCGATGAGCAGAGAGCCCGACCTGGGGCTCTATCCCAGGACCCTGAGATCATGACCTGAGCCGTGGCCGGACGCTTAATCCACTAAGCCACTCAGGCGCCCCCTAGGTGTAAGTCTTTAAGCAAATTTGTTTATTTTCTAGGCTTCAGTTTCCTTATCTATAAAATGGAGATGATAGAAGTACCTAACTCAAGGGGTTATTGTGAAGAATAAATGGTGTAGTATACACACTGTTGTCAGCACAGTGCCTGGTTCACAAGAGGTATTCAGTAATGAGAGAATTAGCAAATACGTGACCATGTAAGAGAACCCGCAGTTGGATACTTAACAATGTAGTGAAGCAGGTAGTGAGTTTGATTATACTTGGAATAATATCTATTTAATCTTAAGAGTTAACTTCCCTGTTTTGCATACATTCTTTTGACAGGACTTTGGAAGAGAAACAGATACAGTGGTTAGAAGAAAAGCATAAGCTTCAGGAACGTATCACTGACAGAGAAGAAAAGTATAATCAAGCTAAAGAAAAACTGCAGCGAGCTGCAATTGCCCAGAAAAAGGCAAGTGGTTCTTATTAAAGTGATTGCTATAGAGTAAAATATAATTAACTATTCTGGGAGAATAAAATGTAATTAAAACTGAGATTTCATGTATGTTTAATTTGATATTTAAACGTGACATTTTGCTGTCAACCTTGCAGAGATAAATTGGGAAAATGCAAACTGCTCAACAGGTTTATTTCTAAATTTCTTGTTCCAAGTCGGTTTTTCAGAGCCGAAATGCATTTTCCCCATGGTGTTTTTTCATTGATAAAGTTTCTAGACCAGCCCATATAAGTCTTATTTAACTCATTCTGCACTTAATAAGATTACAGGGCGATTGGGTCCGTTTTAGCTATGCTTAACTAATACTTGTTTGTAACATCCTTTTTGTGGTTAAAATGCTTTTTTTGTTTCCAACTCAGAAATGAAGGAGCAAGTATCTCCTTGCCCCAGGAGAAAGTTGCCCCCCCCACCCCCGCCCCGGCTTCTGAAACAGCCGTTATAGTTACCACAGCTGTGATCTTTTTTAAGTTTCACTTTGCAAGCGTATTTGCTCCATAACCTAAAAACTTTTCTTGGAAATAGTTCAGAGCATCATGGAAATAATGTAATCAGATGATTCATCTAAGTCAGTGGTTTACAACTTCTTTTCTATTGCAGAAAACCCAAGGAATGTAGCATGGCCCCATCAATAACCATGACTCATGGTGCAGTGATTCAGCACTTATTTTCAACAAGATTTGGTGCATGTGTATGGAAGTGGGGGGTGGGGAGTAGCAGTAAAAAAATCCCATAAATGATGTAACATGCCCCCATTTGATAAGTTCCATTAGTAAGGGCATTTGTTTTGGGGAGGCAAGAAGGTCTGAGATGAGAGGAAGGCGCTTCTAGGCATAGGCACACCAGTATCTTTAATATTAGTCTGTATGTTTATTGGGAAGGTTAGCTCTTCATATTTGCATAAGAGAAGAGAACTGTATATCATTTACATATCCTGAATTCGGAAACCAAAGACACAGTTTCTAGTCACCCATTTATGGTAACTGGATCTAACTGCCAAATGCATCCTGATAGTTGGAGTGACAGTAGGAGAAGTCTACAAGTCATTGTTTCCCCACTTTCTTGATTTCTGAATATTGCTTCTCTCTTCCCATAATGCTGGAAGTAGTATAACATTGAGATTAGAAAACAGCATTTACTGTCTGGGACTCTCAGTGTTTTATACTCAGATACAAACACTGTCTTTGATTTTCCCCCCTGTGTCTGTCATTTCTTTTTCTTTCTGTCCATATAAGTACTGAGTACTTATGGGTATTAAATGGGATTTCAGTGAAGTGTTTTATGGCTTGGGATGATCTTAGAAATTTTACTTATGGTAACTTGTACTGTTTGAAGCCTAGAAGCATCTAAAGCCAGATTTTAGCCAAAAATCGGTAGAAATTATAAGAGCTGATTTTATCTTTCACAGAGAAACGTTTATGTTAAGGTTTTAGAGGTAAGTATTCTAGAGATCAGATTCTAATTACTACTGAGGTTAGTTTGGGTTGACTTCTTTTGGAGCAAAAGTGACATCCGGTGGTGAGAGAGATTACCAGCTAATCATAGGTATACTAGAAAGAGGGGAAGAGCTAATAATTTAAGAAACCTGGCAAAATAACCTTTCATCAATATTGTGACCTGGGGTGAACTTTTTTTTTCTACTGAAATACCTGCCAAATTATGGGTGTGAACATAGGAAATATCCATATCATTTTAAGAAATAAGATCTGTGAGTTATGATTTTAAGTCATAGGAAATTGTTAAGTTCAATTCAGTGAATAATTATGACCCAGAGCTTGTGGGACACTTCCTTAGAGGCTTACAGCTTTAAAGTGGGAAAATAGACAATATATGTTACATGGAAATACTATAAAAAGTCTGTGAGTACATATAATTTTAGGGCTGGGGGATTTTAACATTCAGATAGTTCTTATAGATTAGGCAACTGAAGTGGTAGGTAGCCAAGATAACTTGACTAGTAGGATTCGTTGCCATAACTAAAATTTATATTTTTCTGTTCTTAATCCTGTGTTCTTTCTGTGCTTTTACTCTTTTAATTTCCCAATTTCTTTGATTTCCAAATACTTAACTGCTTTTTTCTTCATTGTACCCATATGGGTCTTATTTCTTGTGGTAGAATAATCACTATAAAGTTAATTTCTTTAATTCAAACTCTTTCCCATTCAAGTTAAAGATAATGCTTCTAAATGAAAATTTTGGCTGTAAGATTACACAAATAATTCTTAAGAGTGCAATAGACTTTTTAAGTTCTTTACATGACAAAAATCATAACTTTGTTATGCAGTAAGACTTAAAACAAGTCAGAAAATATTAACTGTAGGGCAGAAATCATAATCCTTTAGTGTGTGATTCTTATAACTGGGGAGTAACAGCTTTATTTTTCCCCTGAGGCTAGAAAAGATGGCTTACTGCCATCTGAGTATATTTGTTTATGCACAAAGCTTATGTCATTTCTGATAAGTGTTTTTGGGTAAGATCTTTGTGTAATGATATTTTGCTGTGTTGATTTGTTTGGAAAAACTTGACCAGGTATCTTGAGTTGGAATGCCTTTCTGTGACTGTTGGCTTCTGGGTATATTTTTCTCTATACATTGTTGAAGTGTGAGTATGAAGAGAGATCTCTTGGTTTGAGCACAATGGGTTGTACTTTTCCTTTTGAGGCACTTGAGATGACAACTTGTTATTTATATTCTAAGGTATATTTCTCTGAAATTATTCTTGATTAGATTATTGTTATGAATGTTTTTTGGGGAAAAAAAATGAACTGTAGTCTTGAAGTTGTAAAATATCGTTGAATATGTTGTGTGGCCTAGCATTATATTCTACACGTAGGGGAAAATAGAAGCCATGATTAATTCCTGCTTTTGATGACCATATAATCTAGTTGGAGAAATAAGATACATGCAATACCTAAAGAATACTAATAGTCACTCTCAGGTGATCTGTTTGGACACTAAAGTTTGAGACCAGGTTCAGGGAGAAGAAAGCCTGAAGACAGGAAGACCAGTTAGGAAGCTATTTTAATACAATGAGGTAAGAAGTGTGGAATTTGGGCTTGTGATATAGGAATGAAGGTAAAAGGTGACATTTTAGAATTATTTTAAAAGTTATAGCATATGGTGCTAAATAAGAAGGAAGAAAAAATATGAAGTGTTTTAGTTGTGAGAGGATATAAATGGAGTTGTCATGATGGAGTAGAGAGAGAACACATGTCAACTGGAGTAGAAAGAGAAGATAAGTTCCACCAAACACATGTCAGAACTGAAGTGAAGGTGGCACATCCCACCTAACTAGGATGTAAGTAACTAGAAATAATGGAATGTAAAGCATGGAGATCAGTAATTCAGATTAAAGATAAAGAATTAGACCCTTGAGATTTTGGAGATGACTGAAGAATAAAAGGACTAAGAATTAAGTTGACTTAGAAAGAGGAACTAGATTTAGTAGAGGAATGGTCATAGAGGTAGAAGCTATGGTATGGTGTTGTAAAAGTCACAGGAAAAGAAAGGTATCAAAGATAAATGGTCATTTAGCATGATTACTGAAAAGAGTTCATTGAATTTGGCAATAAGGTGGTAAAAGAGGAATCCCAGGTTTGGTTCTTGTATTAGTGTTCTTTTGATTTTTCTATTGCTCCTTTGTGTTGTAATAATACTTGTAACACTAAGGCATCCACTTGACAATCCTGTGATTGTATTGGACCACTAAAATCAAAATTAAAATCATTCCTTACAGCCAATTTCCCCTCTGAACTTTCATTTCTTTCAGTAGAATGTCATTCTTCCTATCACTTATGCTTCAAACCTTTGATTGACCCCTCCCCCACATCTAGTCACTGTATTGGTTTCCAAGGGCTGCTGTAACAAATACTGCAAACTGTGTGGCTTAAAACATCAGAACGGTATTACTTCATAGTCTTGGAGGTCAGAAGTCCAAAATCAAGATGCCTGTAGGGCCATGCTCCCTCCAAAGGCTGGATCTGTTCCACACTTCTCTCCTAGCTTCTGGTGGTTGCTAGCAATCCCTGAGTTTTCCTTGGCTTGTAGGCATATCATTTCATTCTGTCCCTCTGTCCTCATCTGGTGTTCTCCCTATGTGTCATGTGGAGTTTACAATAGTTGTAGAGCATGAAAGATGTAAATCAAAGATGACAACTATCCATTGTTAGTCTATGAATAACAAAAGACACTCCTGTCACTCAGGAAATTCCAAGGATTTTAGGAACTCTGTGCTAGAAACGCAGGACAAAGACCAAATAAATTTCTTTCTATATGATGGTCACATTCTGAGGTTCTCGGTGGACATGAATATTTGGGAGACACCACTCAACCCAGTACAGTCACTCAGGCCTATGAATTCTTCCTTTATAATGTGTCTTGCATTTTTTCCCCTCACCTCATTTCCTTTTATTCCTGTTGCTAACATCCTAACTCAGGCTCTCTCCACTACCAGGTTTCTCTGTATTCATTTAGCCAATTTATTCAAGAAATTTATTGAATACCTACTTCTGTATCCATCCGGTAGTTTCGTTCACTGGAATAGAGAAATAAAGATTGTGCTGAGGAGTTTACATTGCAGTGGGTGGATGACAGAGTAAACAAATATTTGTCAGGTGGAGATGTGTGCTAACAGGAAAACTAAGGGGGATAGAGGGTGCTTTTTTAAATAGGTAGTCAGGGAAGGCTTTTTTGATAAGGTAACATTTGAGCAGAGACCTGAAGGGAAGATGCCGTGTTCTATATGTAGGGGAACAGTATTCCAGACAGAATAGCAAGTAAAAAGAGAGTGGCAGGAGTCTGCTTTGTATGTTGAAGGAATGCAAAGAAGGAGAGCTAGGTAGCTGGAATGGAGAGAAGTAGTAGACCAGGTGATGTTTTTATTCTTTGGTTTTTATTCTAAATGTGGTAGGAACACAATGGAGAGTTCTAAATTGAAAAATAATAAAATCTGAATTATATATTAGAAGAATCTGTGGCTGTTGTGTAGAGGGACAAATAGTGGAGTGGTAGTCAGATTCTGTCTATATTTTAAAGGTGGAGTTTACAATAGTTATAGAGCATGAAAGATGTAAATCAAAGATGACCTAAGATGCTGGGCTTGAGCACTTTGTTAAAATAGAGTTGCTATTTACTGACATGGGAAAGACTTTAGAAGGAATGGGTTTGGCAGTAAAATAAAGATGCTTCTTTTGGACATGTTAGCTCTTTGAGGTACCCATTAGACTTCCACGTGGAGATGTTCACTAGTCTGGTGGATACATGAATTGGGAATTCAGGAAGGAAGACTAGACTAGAGATAAAGACTTGGGAGTTCTCATCAGATAAGTGGTATTGAAAGCAAAGGGGTTGAATGAAGTCAACTAGGAAGTAAAGGAAGACTAAGAAGAGAATGGGTCTGAGGATTGAGCTTTGAGGAATGCCGAAGTTTAGAAGTTGAGAAGAAAAGGAATAAGAAAAGAAAAGTAGAACCAAGAAGCTACTGGATGCCAAGTGAAGAAAAGTGCTTCAAGAAAGATCAACTATATCAAATGACGTTGCGAGTAAGATGATAAAATAGCACTATGAAGACCAGGGGTTCGTTTGGCTTTGCAGTGATTGTTGGTGGCCTTGTCAAGAGTTGTTGCCAGATTGAAGTGGAAGATAGTTTGTCTAAGGAATTTCATCGTAAAAAGTAGAGAACTGGGGTGGTAGCTAGGGAGGGTTGTGAGTTCAAAGACTTCTTTTAAGGGAGGGGTGAATTACAGAATGATTCAGTAGCAAGGGGAAAATCAGTGATGCAGGAGAAAGGGGACAATTGCACAAATGATATTCTTTAGCAGCAATTGAGAGGTGGAAGGCGTAGAAACACAGTGTATCTATTATAACTGGGAAAAAGGCAAAATATATGATTATAAATTTCTGGTAAATTGATAGATGTGTGGAAATTTTCTCCTGATGGCTACAGTTTTCTTAGTGCAAAAAAGAATCCACGTCTTTAGCTCAGACTGTGAAGAATGCAGGTGTTAGATATCTGAGGAGAGACAAGAAGTTGTAAAAGAATATGAGAGTTTGGGAGAGTGATTGGATTAGGGAAATTAGGGAGGAGTGTCAGGTAGCACAGTGCATAATTGTATGTGTGTTTGCCAACTATGTTCAGTTGTGTAGGTCCAGACACGCAGTCAGTAGAGAGTTGTATTTAATGAAAGTCCAAGTTTTTCCAGGTGAGTTTGAAGAAGAGGGAGACTTGGGTCAAGGTACTGAGGGTGTCTGCAAAGAAATGATTATAGTGAGGGGGTCTAAGGCATTCACTGGGTCTTTTAGTTAACTAACCAACCAGTGCTTTTATTGCATTCTAGCTCATTTCCTGGCACCTAGTAAGTGCTCAGTAAATGGTTGGTTGTTTTACAGTGATCAGGATGAAGACACCATTGTCCTGAACTCGGACTTGAAGCTTTATCTCCAGATTTGCCTCTTAAGAGGCAAACTTCAGAGTCTATCTCATATACTGATGCCATATCAAACTTCTCAAAACAATATCTTTTACTTATCAGTCCCTTGCTGGAGAACCTTCAGGCAAATCCACATCCCCATAGTATTACAGATTCTCCCTAATTAATTTCTTATCCTTTCCAGAAAGCCCTTTCTCATGATTTGGTACTTATAGACTGGAATTCCCTTCAGAAATCCCTATATTTTGTATTGCCCATAGTTAATATAGGGCCCAGTTAATGTGTACTCTGTGTGTGTGTGTATACTTAAGATTTGATGATAAATTTTGTATTACAGTTTAAATGAGCAATAAAAATGGAGAAATATAACTATTTGGAGATATAATGGAGAAGTTTTAAGATTGCAGGTTTATAACAATCATATAGTAATGAAATATTAAGCATTTCCATCTTTAAAATGTCTGCTACTAGTTGGACTAAAATTCCTAAAAGGAGCATATGCTTTTGATAATGACAGACTAGGAAATAATGTGGATCAGCTCTCCACATGAAAACTAGAAGAATCGGACAAAGTATTTAAAAAAATATCTCCACAGAGGGCAGCGAAGAATTGGGAGGCCAAGATCCTGGAGAGGTAGGAAACAGAGGTGAGCATGGCCATGTGAGGTTGCTTTTCCCTTAGAGGAAACTGCTGTTTCTAGAAGAGACAGCTGAGAGGCTGAGAAGTGAAGCAAAGCTTTTGACAACTTCACAGGGCTTGGGGAACAAAAATTGGAGTTCAGAATTTGCCAGAGAGAAGATCTCAGGTCTAAGTATGCTAGTACTTTGGGTTGGGACCCCGAAGGGGAAGGATATACCCTTGGACTAAGAATGAACTGGAAATAGCCTAGCCCTTGCAAGTATTGAAACATAGATTCAGATAATGTCAGTCCTTATAATTAGATTAAATTTATCCAAATTGTTAGTGTTTCTAGCTGCCTGTAAGAAACAAATGTAAATCTACTTTGGGGGAAAATAACATTATAAACTTCAAATTGTTTCCATAGTTTTAAAATATATAATAAATAAAAAATTAAAAAGCATAAATAAAATATAAATAATAAACACAAATACCACTGCATACCTATTAGAATGGCTAAAATCTGAAACATCGACTGTACTAAACAATGACGAAGATAGGGAACAAATAGAAACTCTCATTCATTGTGTGGAATTGGAACAGGGTACAGCCATTTTGGAATACACTTTGGTAGTTTCTTACAAAGTTAGACATGGTCAAACCAGACCATCCGGCAATCATGCTCCTAGATATTTATTCAAATGCATTGAAAACTTATGTTCACACACAAAAAAACACATAAACGTTTATAGCAGCTTTATTCATTATTTGTCAAAACTTGGAAGTAAGCAAGATGTCCTTCAATAGCTAAATGGATTAAAAAAAAAGAACTGTTCTATGTCCATACAGTGGATATTTTTATTTAGCAATAAAAACAAATGAGCTGTCAACCCATGCAAAGATGTGGAGGAACCTTAAGTTCATGTTGCTTGGTGTGAAGGAAACCAGTCTGAAAAGACTATATACTGAATGATTTCAACTGTGTGACATTCTGGAAAAGGCAAAACTATGGAGACAGAAAAAAACTCCAGTGGTTGCCAGGGGTGGAGGGGGTAGGGGTAAGGATGAATAGGTAGAGCAAGGGAATTTTGTAGGGCTGTGAAACTATTCCGTATAATACCATAATAGTGGATACATGATATCATGCATTTGTCAAAACCTATAGAACTGTACAACACAAAGATTGAAACTTAATGTCACCTATGGACTTTAGTTAATATTATTTCAGTATTGATTCATTAGTAAACGTACCACATCCATGTAAGATGTTAATAATAGGGGAAACTGAAGGGGATAGTATATGGGAACTCTCTACTGTTACATTTTTCTGTGCAAACCCAAAACTACCTTAACTGTTAATAAAGAATAATTGTCATCATCATCATCATCATCCCAACCACATGAGGAAATAACACTGAAAAGCAAGAGAAATGATAACCAATAAAAACAGACTCCCCAGTAGAGGATCCAGGTAATGAAATTATCAGATATAGAATTTAAAACTAACATATTGTTATAGGCTTAGAAAATAAAAGCTTGAGAATGGCTCCAGAAAACAAAACCATTAAAATAAATAGCAAGTTTAGAACTAAAATACACAATAACTGAATTATGAACTTAGTGGATAGATTTAACTGCAGACACCATCATCATTCTCAAGATATGACCAGAAATCAATGAAACAAAATATACGCTAGAGAAATTTTAAATACCAAGGGCTAATTTTTTTTTTAAATCAGCTTTTAAAAGATTAATAAAATTGATAAAGCCTTAGACTCATTTTTTCCTAACTCCCCACAAAATAGGTAGGAAGTAAACACAGACGAACAATATCATGAATGAAAAAGGGGTATCACTATATTTCTTTCTTTCTTTTTTTTCCCAAGATTCTAAGTAATCTCTACACCCAACATGGGGCTCAAATTACAACTCTGAGATCAAGAGTTGCTTGCTCTACCGACCAAGCCAGTCAGGTGGCCCTATTATAGATATTAAAACAGTAAGAATATTATATAAACAACTGTGGTAATTATGCAGTTTAGATGAAATGAACAAATTCTTTGAGGAACATCTTAACAAAACTAATACAGGAAGAATTAGGTAATCTGAATAGTCCTGTATCTGTTAAGTAAATGGAATCCATAATTTAAAACCTTCCATAGAGAAAATGCCTGGCTCATTTGGCTTCACTGATAAATTCTACCAAATACTTAAGAAATAATACCATTCTTAACACAGACTTTCTCAGGAAATAGAAAAGAAAGGAAAACATCCCCACTGCTTATATAAGGTTAGAACCCAACATTGTTGGGTTTATGACATCATAAACAGATGTAAAAGTCTTAAATACTAGTAAACTGAATCTGGTGATATATAAAAATAATATACCATGAACATGTAGGGTTTATTCTAGGAATATAAAGTAGCTTAACATTCAAAATTGATTAGTATAATTCAACACTGTAACAGAACAAAGAAGAAAAACTATTGTGATCATCTTAATAGACATAAAAATCTGACAAAATTTAACATCCTTTCACAGTAAACTCATTAAAATAGGAATAGAAGGGATTTTGTAACTACAGAAATCCTACATCTAACATCATACTTACTGATTAAATATTGAATGTGTCCCTCTACCCACCCAAGTCCAGGAACAAGACAAGTATGTGAACTATCACCATTTTGTTTAACATTTCATTGGAGGTCCTAGCTAGTATAATAAGAAAAAGAAATAAAAGATTTATAAAGAGTGGAAAGGAGGAAGTAAAATTGTCATTCACACATGACATGATTGTATATGAATAAAAATGCAAACATCAAGCTGTTATGTACAATTTAAAATTGCTGGAAAAAGGTCAAGTAACAAATGGATTTTTTTGTTATCCTGTTTTACTATTTCTAGCAATTCTATGAATAATAACTAAATTTAAGTACTCATATGAATCATTTTGTTGTGTTTGCCTTCTTAGGCTATTACAGAGTTCAACAGTCTTTTTTTTTTTTTTTTGAGAGATAATTGACATTAACATGTCAGTTTCAGGTAGACAACATAATGATTTGATATTTTTATATATTGTGAAATGATCACAATAAATGAGTCTAGTTAATATCCATCACCATACATAAATAAAAAAATTTTTTTCTTCTGATGAGAACTTTTACGGTTTACTCTTGTAGCAACTTCCAAATATGTGATACAGTATAGTTATCATGCTGTATTACGTCCCTGGGACTTACTTTATAACATAAGATTTGTATCTTTTGACTCCCTTCACCCATTTTGCCCATCCCTCACCGCCTGCCTCTGGCAACCACCAATTTGTTGTTTGTATCTGTGCGCTTGTTTCATTTGTTTAGATTCTCCAGATAAGTGAGGTTATACAGTATTTTTTCTTTCTTTGCCTGCCATAACGCCCTCAGGGTCCATCCATGTTGCCACAAATGACAAGATTTCCTTCTTTTTTATGACCGAATCATATTCCATTGTGTATGTAATTGCTGGATTATATGGTAGTTCCATTTTTAATTTTTTTAGGAACCAGCGTACTGTTTTCCATAGTGGCTGCACTCACAGATTGCTGGTGAGCATGTAATTAATGGAACCACTTTAGAAAACTGGTGGTATTTATTAAAGCTGTGACTCACTCCTGAGTATATACTCAAGAGAAATGAGTGCATATATCAACCAAAAACATGTTAAGGAATGTTCATAGAAACTGTATTCATAATAACCTCAACATTGAAACAGTTCTGGTTTTCATTATGAGAATGGGTAAGATGTATATTTATAAAATGGATGACAACATAACAATGGAAAAGAACTGCCATACAGTAACATGGCTTAGTCATATGGACAACATATTTAACAACAACAAAAAACCCCAGAGACTGAAGAGTATATAGTGTATGATTCTTTAAATTCGGGTAGATTGGTAGATAGAGTTCTAAATTACCTGTAAACATATAAATATATACTTATGGTGATTAAGGACAGAAGAATGGTTCCTTTGCCAGGGTAGAGGGGAGGAGGCACAAGGCAACCTTTTGGGGTGCTGGAGGATGGGAAGTGATGGGAAGCATGAGAAAGAATGCCCAAAGCAGTGTTATTTCCCAATTGGAAATAACCAAAGATGACCCCCAGTGGTGGACCAGGTAGATATATTAAACTATGTGATATTCGTAAGTACAGGACAACATGTGGTAAGGTACTATTCCTGTAAGCAAGAACACGAATACATCTCATAATCTTGAGTGAAAAAAGCCATTTGTAAAAGAATTTCTAATAGACTATGATTCTGGTCATATGAAAATCAGCAAAACTGTGCTCTGGCTTTGGAAGTAAATTAGTTGGTTGCCTTTTCAGAGAACAGAAGGGGGTAGAGACTGAAAAGAGGAGGGGTCGGGGCACTTCTGGTATGGCAGTGCTCTTGACCCATGAGGTAAGAGGGTCAGCATTTGCTTTGTGCTTTTACATTTTGCTTTACATTTACATTTTGTGCATTTTTCTATAAGCCTGATACACTTCAGTAAAAGAGTTACAAAACAAATACCTGAAAGGTCTGTAGCTACTAAATCAATTGCAACATTTATATATATTTTTCTATAAAAAAACAAAACCTCATATAAAAATGAAAAACTAATTACCTTTGTTTATATACCACTTTTGCATTATACGCTGATTTTTCCATATTGGAAAATTTTCCCTTTGTAAAGTTTAAATTTTTTCTTTTTAATATTTAGAAAGGCATACTTTCAAACTGAGATGCATCCATAATCTGTCTTAGCTTTCTGATCCTTTATTGCTTTGGTAACAATTTATCAATTGTAAGCATGCTTTTAATTTTAAAGTTTTAGTTCTTTCATAAAACATGTATCTTTTGGGAAAATAGCTTGTGATTCCTTATCAGGTGACAGGTAAACTCATTAGTAAAATTTGACTCCTTCCTTTTTTAAGTATTTTACTTGCAGCAATTTAGTTATTGATACCCATTTTCTGGTTTGGCATTCATAATAGTTATTTGTCACAATGAGGATATGAGGTACATTTGTGGCTTATTATCTTTGCAGTTTTCAATAAGAATCATATCTACTAATCTTTCCTCCTAGTATTCACTGAAAATACTTACCTCTAAGTAAAATTTCTCTTGTTGAGTAAAATATTCTCTCTATATTTTGTTCAAAGAGGAGATTTTGTATTAATGTATCTGCTCACATTGTTTTTTTTCTAGAGAAAATCTCTTCATGAAAACAAATTGAAGAGACTGCAGGAGAAAGTAGAAGTCTTAGAGGCAAAGAGAGAAGAATTAGAAACAGAAAATCAGGTGTTAAATAGGTAATTGTATAAATACATCTCCCACATAGTGACATTATAGAACTTTGATACTGAGTACAATGCACTTTGTTTTCTTTTAAAATGTA
Source organism: Mirounga angustirostris (assembly GCF_029215605.1). NCBI lineage: Eukaryota > Metazoa > Chordata > Mammalia > Carnivora > Phocidae > Mirounga > Mirounga angustirostris. The sequence goes on from NW_026991713.1 coordinate 26,155,744, forward strand.
CTTTTTCATTGTTTCCTCTATAATGCACTTGTTTTCTTTTATGTTTAAAAGAATTCTAAAACTGTTGTACTCCTAATTCATTATCCTTATTTTTTTTTTTCTGGCTGAATGTTTCTTCAAACCAGAAGGTCTTTAACACATGCCAGGCATTTGTGTTATGGTTGGGACTGACAGGAAAGGTCACTGGCTTTGGTAGCCAGGAGTGGTGTGAGTTCTTGCTACTGAGACAAGAGAGTTGTAGCATTGCATAGTTCCAAAAATGTGTCTGGAATTTTGAATCAAGATTTTTGATTTCTTGTTGTGGAAAAATATTATTGGCCCAAAGCTTCTGGTTTTTCATTTACATACAAACATAGCTAATCTGCATGATGAGCATGTTTGAGCAGAGATGATTTGCCATATTAACTTAGTGGTAGTGGCATTGTATGACCTATTTGATTCTAGTTAATACAGACTTTTTAAATTCAGCTAATTTCAGTGGTAGCCTTCAGCATGAGAGAGTGTCAGACTTTTCTGAAATTGCCTATAATACCAAGCAGTGATGTTTTATTTAGAATGTGCACCTGTCTTCCTTGGATGTGATTGTTACCAAAATGTGAAAGTTGTTTTTCTGGAACACCTGAAGTTTATAGACTATGGAATTCATGCCCTTTCTTTTCTTTTTTCTTTTCTTTCTTTCCTTTCCTTTCCTTTCCGAACGGGAGAGTCGGGGGGAGAGCAGAGGGAGAGAGAAAATCTTAAGCAGATGGGGCTCAGTCTCACAACCCTGAGATTGTGACCTGAGTCAAAATCAAGAGTCAGATGCTTAACTGACTGAGCTATCCAGGGGTCCCAAATTCATGCCAGCTTTATAATACTCTGTTCCAAAGTAAGAAGCCACCAAATTTCTTTTAAATCAAAATTCAATTTCCTACCTCTTCTATAACCATTAATTTTGAAATATTATCAATATTATCAAGAATGGGCAGCCATGGCACTGATCATCTAGAACTCTGAGTGGTTTTGAAAACTGTATTTAATTAGTGGTGTGGTTGATGGTCAGGAAATTCATGTCCAAAAAGGTGATGGTATGTAAAGGCCTGAAAATTTTCCCCTAAAGTTGGTGGGTAGCTTCACCTTTGTCATTAGTTACATTTCTTTTTTAAGAATTATTTGAGAGAGAGAGATAGGGAGTGTGTGTGCGTGTGGGTGGGTTGGGGCGGGGAGAGGGAGAAAGAAACTTTAGCAGGCTTCTGCTCAGCTCAGAGTCCCATGTGGGCTTGATCTCCCAACCCTGAGATTATGACCTGAGCCGAAACCAAGAGTTGGCTTAAGTGCCACCTAGGCACCCCCATTAGCTACATTTTTAATAATTAGGTTGAACAACATGTAATTCCCTATATTGGACTATATTTTACCTATAAAAATGATAATTTCATAAGACTCAACCTACTATTTTCTCTATTTTCTACTTGATTCTTTCTATAAAATAAGGCACCCTTTTGGTTTAAGGAGTCTTTAGTTTCAGGATTCATGCGTTGGTAGAGTGGAATGGAAATAAAAGTATTGAAAGATTTTTAGTCTTTGATTAATCGGCAAATAAAACTTTAAAATGAGTTGATAGTTGGGCTGCCTGGGTGGCTCAGTTGGTGAAGCATCCACCTCTTGATTTTGGCTCAGGTCATGATCTCAGGGTCATGAGATCAAGGCCCTGAGTTGTGCTTCCCGCTTATTGGGGTCTGCTGGAGATTCTCTCTCCCTCTCTCCCTCCCCCTCCCTGCATGCGTGCACGCGCATGCATGCGCTCTCTCACCCTCTCTCTCTCAAATAAGTCTTTTTTTTTTTTAAAGATTTGATTTAATTTATTTGAGGGAGAGGGAGCACGAGCAGGGGGAGGGGCAGAGGGAGAAGCAGACACTGAGCAGGGAGCCCCTGGGATCATGACCTGAGCCAAAGGCAGACGTTTAACAGACTGAGCCACCCAGGCACCCTAAAATAAATAAATCTTTAAAAAAAAAATAAAAATGAGTTGAAAGCTTGCAGTGCTAACGGTAATATGATTAAGATGTCATATTTCTGTTTATTTTTCTAGATAGAGTTTTATGTATATATCATATACAGATAAATCTTACAATTTTGAAGTCCGTTTTCTTCCAGTTTGGAATTCTGTGAATCATACTGTTGTACAAAACAGTATAACTATTAAAGAATAGAAACACTTTTTTTCTTTTTTAAGACAAAACGTTCCATTTGAAGAATATACAAGGCTTCAAAAAAGACTAAAGGACATACAGAGAAGACATAATGAATTTCGAAGTTTAATTTTGGTTCCTAACATACCTCCAACAGCATCTGTCAATCCTGTTAGCTTTCAGTCATCAGCCATGGTTCCAGGCATGGACCTATCCTTTCCTCCTCATATGCAGGTATGAGCATTTATGTTTAAAAAAAAAAAAGGCACATTTCTGTAAGTTTTTACCTGTTTAAATTCAGAGTTAAAAACTCAAATCTTTCTTTACCATAGAAATTTGCTGGTGGAAGCAAAGTGGATTTGAATCTATTCTTTCCCTTAGTGATGGTGCTAGGAGTGAAATCTCCTGGGCAATTGAAAAGAAGAAACTTGATTGATGAGTCTTTGAGTAACCTAGAGTTTACAGCTCACTCGATTACTAACTACTACTGAGCATTTACTAATGCTCTGCATTATGCATTTTCCATACAATATTTAATCCTAATGGAAAATACTTTGAGGGAAGGTGTTGTTATTCCAATTTACAGATGAGGAAGCTGAGTCAGAGGTGGAGTGACTTGCCTAAGGTCATAGTTAATAAGTGACAGAACTGAGTGTCAAACCTAAATCTGATTCCAAATCCTGGGCTCGTTCTACTGTATTGTATTAGTTCCCTGAGATGTTGAAGGAATCAAATTGATGGGATGATTTTCCAAAAGATGAACTCTTAATAAGTAATTACATTTTATAATGTTATAAGCACCAAAGATTTTAGTCACTGAATTGAATCTGACCAAGTGCTTTGTTTATATTAAACTGCTATTAAACTCCAGCCTTGTTAGAACGTTGGCCTGTAAGCATTAGTATTTTCTGATTCACTCCCTGGTGAGTTTTATACCTAGATAGAACAGACTTTGGGATTTGCTGAAGGCTAGTGCCTGAGGCAGGAGAGAAGCGAGGACTAGTTAGTAGCTGGCCTGCACTGCTGTCTTCTCACTGCTAAAATGGTCATCCTTTCCGTGCCAGATGTTGCAGGCCCGAGTGAAAGAGCCGCTCAGGCTGTATTTTTCCAGCCATTTTTCTGAGTTTATTTTATTTTATTCTTTTTATTTTTATTTTATTCTTTTTCTGTGCTTTTAAGGAGGAACAGCATCAAAGGGAACTCTCTCTACTTCGCAAAAGACTAGAAGAACTAGAAACAACACAAAGGAAACAGCTAGAGGAACTTGGATCTCCTGGGGAATGATGTTCTTGGAGAAAAAGCAGATCAAAAGGGATGAAATCATTGTGACTCAATAAAGCTTGAAGTTTTAACATATGTGGCATTTAGATATTGTATTACCGTTTGCCAGGACATTTGTGCCTCAAGTAAAGGTACTGGCTACATGCTATATATTGCATCAGTGTCAGGATTTTAGGGTTATGCTAATGACAAGTGAAGCATTAAAACAGCTCCAGAGATATTTAGAATATTTATTGACAATCCTTTGAGAATGTTAAAAAAAAAAAGGATGAGTGAATTAGGGAATCAAGTTTTTAAATTATTTTCACTTTGAAATTTTTTGGCTTTTTTTTTTTTGGCATTTTGCCTGAAATATGCCTATGTTGAATTCGTTCTGCCTCTTTGAGATAGTTGGCAGTAATAGGGTCAGTAAACATTTTCCGGTTTATTATATACAAGAGTTCTCTAGTTCTTGAAAAAAGATGACTTAAAAGCATTAAAAAACAAAACTTGAAGATATATAAATATTATCAAATGCTACCGTTCTAAAAGCTGTGTGCAGAGCGCCTGGGTGGCACAGATGGTTAAGCATCTGCCTTCGGCTCAGGTCATGATCCCAGGGTCCTAGGATCGAGTCCCGCATCAGGCTCCCTGCTCAGTGCGGAGCCTGCTTCTCCCTCTCCCTCTGCCATTCCCTCTGCTTGTGCTCTTCTGTCTATCTCTCTGTCAAATAATTAAAGAGCTTAATAAATATTTTTCTTTATTGTCTTAATCTTGACCATACATTGTGTATTTAGCAATGTCACAGTCTCATTGTTATTTTCTATTCTAACCCAAAACCACAAAGTACAAATAAACCCGTGACCGTATAAAACAAGGGCCATTCGTTGTAAAACTTGAACCCCATGGGGTCCCTTAGAAATATTGTTGGTATTTAATGTTGCCTCCCACTGTTTTGGATCTAACCAAATTATTATAAATGTTTTATTTCTGTGTATCCCTAACCTCTTTTAAAGGAATTCTGCTGGAATAACTTCACGTCAACAAGGCACAGCTCAAGTCTGCCAAACTAAGTGGAATGTTCATTATCCAGAAGTCTTCAGGATCAAAAAGTCCAGGTAGATAGTGGAGGCCAGGGATGTAAATGAGCATTCCTTAGCATCATTTAGAAGAAACTAGATGTACTTACTACATACAGAGCTGCTTACTCACATTCGCGTTGGCACCTAGATAATTTCCGTGGAGCTACTTAGAATAAAAAATCTATTATAACTAGAACATTTGAAGGAAAAAAAAAGACAGTCCACATTTACATCAAAATGTTTATTTTTGGATATAGACATTTAAAACATTCATCTCCAAGTACAACTTCAATCAGGTATACAGTAAGAAATAGACTTTAAATCCCTAATACGGAAAAGGTAACAGAATTAATTTTTAAATGCTGCTGTAGACACTAGTGTTAGAAAAAAAAGTTTATAAATGGTTTGCACCAAAAAAATATGCAAAGAAACTTGAAAATAGAAATTGTTTGCCATTTATTTCTCTGGTTGCAGTTTAATATAGACCCAGTGACTGATTGTCTTCAGCACACATCTAATTTGGCCATTACTGCATTTGGCTAATGTGATCCAAAATGTGATCTAGATAGTGCTTTTCACTGGAGGATTGACAAACACGCTACATACATTAGTGAATCTTCACACCACCTCAATGAGGTAGGTTAGAAATATTAGAAATTGAGGCACAAAGAGGTAAGTGACTTGCCCAAAGTTCCCAGCAGCATCGTCCCTGCAAGAGGAGGTAAGGCTCCACATGGGACTCATGTGCCAGAGAGCTGGACAGGGACACCCTCATGTAGCATTTACTGAATACTTAAAGCTGTAGCTGATCCTTTTCTTAGCATTTCTGTACCCTAAAGAAGGGGAAGTTTTTTGGGCAACTCTCCTACCCTTGGCTCTCAACTGTCCTCCTGTTACTCTCTTATGAATGCCTTCACATCAAGACTGTAGCAGCCTTAGATGGGGACCAGACCTCTCACCTTTATACTTGTAAGTAACCTATTTGGTAGTATTTTTGAGGTGTGTCCATTGGACAGACAGTGGTCAAAAGTGACAGGATTGGGAAGGTGCCTATCAGGGTAATAACTGCTTATTTGATCATTTTGTTGAGGTATCACCTCTTACTCTTTGCCAGATACTGAGGAGCAAAAAGAATTTCATTTTCGAAGACAAATTCACATTTAAATCCTGATATCCCATACAACGTTGGTAAAAAGATTTTAAGGAATATATGATCAATGTTTTATTTGCTACTTGAAAAAATGTCTTTCCTTAATCTGGGATTTGGAACACCAAGGGTAAAAGGTGCCACAAGGAAGGTTGAGAGTTGCCAATTACATTTTTTACTTTTGATTTAATAGAAGGAAAACACAGTGGTATTAAAATTGGTCATGAGCAGCAAAAATTCAGGAATAAAAAAATCAATAAAAAGACTACAGTTACAATATAACTGGATAGGGAATTCTTTAAAAAGAAAGGTATGAATAAAATGGGTATTTTGAATTCTTTCTCTTGTGAGGAATACTTTCAAAAAGTACATAGTAAGACTAAGATACCAAGTTGTATACTAATATTTTTCAGGCCTTGGGCCTCAAATATATATATTCATATATAGTACTCCAGTGTGAACAGCAATTTCATGAAATGTAAAATGTATTTTTTTTTTTTTTAAATCACACACAAGTATTTATAACCACAGGGTTCACCAGAAATCTAAAGCAAGGAGACACCAAGTATAGAAATGTAGGATTAGGGGAGGGAGTTACTCTTCTACAGATAGTTCTGATCAAAGTTTTTAGACAGAAATAAACTAATGATGTTTTGTTTTGTTTTACAATAGCCAACATGTCCACTATCAAATACATTTAGTATGAAAAAATGAAAAAAAGGAACACATCAGGACAAAGTGGGTAAAATGCTGTTGCATTTAAATAAAGCCTCCTCACTCTCCTTGCTTTAGAGCTCCTTCGTGAGATGGAGGTGAGTTGATGGAGTGCAGTTGGCGACCACTGAAAAACACGAGCCCTTTCAACAATGTTGCAACACTGTCAGTTTTTGGTTTAAAAACACACACACACACACACTCACGAATGCTAAGTGTACACACTACCAAATTCTGTGGTCAGCTTTTCCAAGAACTACTGGGGAAAGTTTCAATGCTGCAAATCCTCGAGGTTGCCCTAACACTCCCACCTTGTTTCCAAATGACTCATTTCACATTTTCTTGTGATCACTGGCAGTGTCCCTTTTCTGCAGAGGTGCAGTGTAGTCACAAGTGCTACATAACTGTAGTTTTCAGACACAAAACCACTGCTGTCATTGTGCTTAAGTGAAGACTGTAGTTAACTGACACTTGCTTACTGGCCCTGTATTCTCTGTAAACAAGGAGGCTGTTTGCAACAACCACTTCGACTCTATTTACAGAAAGGTTCCCACAGTATATGCACAGGCACAGTGGTTGGTATGCTTTCTAAAAGCTGTGCATGTGCCTTGGTCTCTAAAAGACAGTGCTCAAAGTGGAACCTATGTGCAAACTTTAAAAATTAACGACACAGAGTAGCTCAAGCAGCCATTTTGCTCCCAAGTTGTCTGAAGAATTTTGCCAGATTAAGCCAGTCCCCAGAGTGCTTACATCCACTTGCATTTCTTCTTTTCATCAAATAAGACTTTTACATGCAAGAGTTGTTTCTGAGCTTCTTCCAGCCCTCGTTCTCTTTCTAGTTTATTTAGAATCTGTTGACAATTAGAACAGTTATTTTAGATATTGTGGTTTTAGCATTACAATTCTGGGGGTTTTTTTGCATTCCTGATGCTGTGAGTGGTAAAATCTGTATGAAACAGATGCCAACGTTTTCTTCAATCATTTACATACTCACTTTGCAAGTTGTTTTGCTAAGTCATTATCACAGGATCAACAACACTTTGGCTTAAAATAGAAGCTAGCAAGAAATACCAACTATTTGCTTACAAATATGGGGCCAGACTTCCAAGGCCCTATTTTATGCATTATGTCACAGCCATTCCAAGCACAGCAAGCATTCTGAGCAGCCAACATGCAGGCAAGTATTTCTTCTTAAATGCAGCAGGCAGGGGCATCCTGGTCAGAGTTGAATATTGCCCTCCCCTCCCCTCCTGGGCAGTGTAGTGCCTCCTCTCCCCTCCCCTGCCCTCCCCAGTGTTTCCCTTCTAACCCCTGGCCCCTGGAAAGAGGGATGCTTATCATGTTTAAGGAACTCATTGCCTCTACCCTACCTTAGCGCTTCACTTGATCTTCAAGTAGCAAATGGAATTGGTGAGCTATTCTCACCATTGACATGGATAGCCTGTCCCAGCATGACTGAGTGGGGGGGAATCAGGGAAGGGGAATTAACATATATTTGGAAACAGCGCATCTGATGACTGAGTCTGTGTGAATTCCCAAAGAAAAAAATCCAGATTAAGGAGAATTAATCATAAAGGAGAATGGTTTATTGAAATAGTTGCTTAAGTTAGAAATAATGTTATACTTTCATATACCTATCGAATACAGAATCTAGGCAATTTAACAAGCTTAGCTTTCATTTTAGCAGATTACAATCAAGCATAAGCTGGCCCTATTTAATAGGACCACTACTTATTCATCAAAGTTATCCTGAGTCAGTGTGGCTACAGACCCCATTAACACCAATGTAAATTCAGGCTGGTCCAAAGGTGGGCAGCATGATAAAACTAGAAGAGGGGCAGCCACAGGCAGGGTCTGGCTTGGTGCCAGGATCCCCCATCTCAGACAGGCTTCCTGGCTTCCCTTTCTGGCCATTAGGGATGCCAGAGCTGTCCTGAGACCTATAGAACGCTTGACAACCAAATCCTGGTGACTGACTCATATCAATTTTTTAAAATGTTATTTAAAATCTTACCTCATCAAAATATTTTACGATGTATTTGTAGATTTCTGTCAAGGCCACTTCTTCATTAAATTCATTTTCATGTTTCTTAAAGAAAGAGAGTCTTGTTTAGAGATTCTGAAATGACTTTTTAAAAAAGAAGTAACCAAATATTATCTTATTTCTACTTTTTTTTTTTTTTTTTTAAGAGAGGGAGAGAATCTTAAGCAGGCTCCACATCCAGCGCGGAGTCTGATCCCAGGACCCTGAGATCATGACCCGAGCCAAAATCAAGAGTCAAAAGCTGGGGGCGCCTGGGTGGCTCAGTCGGTTAAGTGTCTGCTTTCAGCTCAGGTCATGATCCCAGGGCCCTGGGATCGAGCCCCGCATTGGGCTCACTGCACAGCAGGAAGCCTGCTTCTCCCTCTCCCTCTGCCTGCCACTCTATCTGTGCTATCTCTCTGTCAAATAAATAAATAAAATCTTTTAAAAAAAAAAAAGTCAAAAGCTGAACCAACTGAGCCACCCAGGCACCCCTCTTATTTCTACTTTCTAACAATACCTTAGATTCCTGAGTTAAGAATTCTTCCATTTCTGAAGATGACAATGGAGGCAAATCCCTGATTGCTTTGTAATACGATTTTACTTCCTCTTTGTAGGTTGGGATATCCTTGGCATAGAGAAGTTTATTAGTTGGTGCTTCCTGAAAAATAGAACAGCCATGGGGCATTTATAACAGTACTAGTGTAGCTGAACCTCCATTATTACCTCCTAGTAACAAAGCTTTTTCATGCAGTGGGCCTTCATAAATGTTGTTGACTGAATGACTGACTGCTATATAGATAGTTCTGGTGAGTCACTATTCTTTTCAGGCGGATTAAATGCTAATACATTCTGCCTTCCTCATAAAAGAACTAAAATTATTTTTGCATGATTTTGAGTTACTGTAACAATGGAACTTACTTCAATCATAGTTCATTACTAATGGTTGTAAAAAGCCTGAATTAAAACATTTGCTCTCATCCTCACCCACCAGTGAATTTTGGCATTTATGAAAGACTTGATTGTAGGTCTGATTGAGCCCTTTATATAACCATGAAAGTGGTAAGTAATTGGCAGTGGTGGATTTTTCTGCTTGTCCCTTTTATTAGATTATAAAGATCTTCTACTGTTCTCAAGGAAGTACATGGTCATTAGTATTGGGGGCTCTAATGTCTGATTTCACAAAAGTTCCCTGTCAGCTTGAATGTTTTTATGTAATTATAATAGTGATAATACTAAAAATTAAGATTTTATTTTTAAAAACCATTTTTCACAAAATTTTTGGAATTCCTACTCAGGGAAAATGGGTGAGTTAATGATAGGGCTAATGTCCCAGTACATTTTTCAATGTATTGAGGACACGAATAGCCATATCAGTGGCTGCATCATTCTGAAGGATGCCTACATGGAGATATTACTGAGATTCTTTGTCAAGTTTAAGTAGAATCCACAAATCATGTGATCATGCATTAATAAAATTTATTTAGCTTGGCAGTGTGGCAGACATTGAATGTAAAAAGGTAAAGACCAGTACCTGCCTTTGAGAAGCTTATAATCTAGTTCAGAAGACAAACTTACATAGTGGTTACTATGACACCAATAATTAGTAGCAGGGTGTAAAGAAAAGCACCGTGGAATTGGACAAATCAGGGATCCTAACAACTTTGAGGGATCTTAACCAAGACTTGTAACTTCTCAGAAAATCAATTTCTTCATCTATAAAATGAAGGTAATAATAACTACCTTATGTGGTTCTTGTGATGATTAAGTGAAATATACCAAGAACACACAGTAATGAGTTAACAGTAATTTTTTTACTGTGAATAAGGAAGCATTTTAGTGTTTCATTGCATGGGTCAAATGAAGAACCGGGGTGGGCAATGTATAGGGAAAAAGTTCACGGAGTAGGTATATTTAGACTGATCATAGCCTCCTACAGTTTCTGGTACACATTAGGAAGTTGTGTTTGTGGAGTGAATGAATGAATGGTTTTACAAGACAGAGGGGTTATGAGACAGGAAAGGGATATGAAAACAAGTTCATGGTAAATTTGGGAAAAGTAAAAGCTGTAGCATAGAAGGTATATGGACTTTGCCAGAAAAGAGACTTGACACCCAATCAGGAAGGGCCACGTGGCACTGTGAAGATTTTACCTGGTAGGTAATGGGAAGTATTTACAATATTTAAACAGGAGACTGAAAAGATCAGATTTTTGTTTTAGAATGACAACATGAGACACAGTGAAAAGGAAAAGGTAGGGGAGAGGGGATGAGGGGATAGGATAGAATGAGAAAAAAAAAGACATTTTGGAGATGGCAATGAGTACTAACCAATTAGGGTAAGGGAGGAAGAAGAAGGAGTCAAAGATAACCCAAAGGATTTTACCTTGAGAGACAAGGTGATGCTAGGAAGACAAAAGTAAAGACAGGTTTGTTTTGCAGAAATAGTGGTGATATTAATAGATTCAGACTAGGATGCTGAGGCATCTATGAAACATCAACCACATTTCATTCCATGCACTCTCTCAATCCTTACACCAAAGGGACACTACTCAGTATTAAAAGATTTTTTGAAATCCATTAGGTACAGCTACTCCTCAGTTTAATACATTTTGGAGTGCTTGAATAAGACCAAAACATCCCTTTCAAAGTCTGCTCTGTATTTTTATCTTTCTTTGATTTCCTGGGGCTTTTGCTCAGCAAAGAAAGCCAAAAGAAAAACAATATCGATGTTTTGATTATGAATTGATAAACTGGTGGTGATAGAAATCTCAGGCAAGATTTTCTTCCCCATGAGCAACTTGTTATATTCAGATAGACTCTTAGGTGTACAGTTGACCCTTGAACAACATGTTTTTGAACTATGTGGGTCTGTTTTACTCTTTGTGGAGTTTTTTCGACATAGTACTGTAAATACATTTTCTCTTATGATTTCCTTGATGTTTTCTCTAGCTTTAAGAATACAGTGTATAATATATATAACATATATAAAGTATGTATTAATGGACTATTTATACTAACAGCAAAGCTTCCAGTCAGCAGTAGGCTATTAATAGTTAAGTGTTGGGAAAGCCAAAAGTTACAGGGTAATTTCGACTACATGAAGGATTGGTGCCCATCATCCCCCATTATTCAAGGGTCAACTATATTCAGATGGGATTAATTTGCTAAGCAAATTTCAGTAGTTTCATAGTTTAGTACTGCCTGCAGAATGTTTTTCTAGGAAACAAAATTTATACTTTTTGTGGTAAAGGTATCACAGGCAGAGTTCTGCAGTAGGATGGGGAGAATAATTTTTTTAACTAGATGAAAAATAAATGAGAGCTTTTAAAGAAAAGCAAATTTTCAGTTACTACCACTGACTATTTCTTTTTAGCTGCTATGGTTTTTTGTTTGGATGTTTACAAGAAAGAATGCTTCAGACTCACAGGAGTACATAGAAGAAATACTAAAGCTAGGCCTTACCTTCCCGAGTTGCTGCTCTGTGAGAGAAAATGCGTCCATGAATGCCTGGGCAATCACAGATAAACAGCCGTCTATGTGTGGTGTCTTCTTAATGTCAAAGACAAACTGAGGGTTCTTCAGGATGTTTACCCAGAAGCGAAGAGGAAGGCTGTTGAAGAGAAATCTCTTTTCAGATACAGCCCTTCGTAGGAGGCAGATGCTCTCTTTATCACAGTTTGTAAATGGGTGTTTTTGCCCTTGTTATTGAAGTATGCAAGTCTGCTTTGCCAAATATACCAAGTGACAGATGGCAGCATCACTCAGAACAAGAAAGGGTTAAACAGACAAGCGCTGCTGGATGGGAGGACTAGAAGAGGAGAAACGCGAAAGTGACCACTGACGAGAATTTTCTCCACATAGTTTTCAATTGTGTTAGATGATGGCTACCCATGAAAACATTTCATCATGTCTCCAGACCTTCACCTCTTCTCACCCCCTCTAAGTGCTACATCCTGGCGTAAGGCACCGTCGCCTCTCACCTGGGTTATTAGCTCCCTAGGTCCCCACAGTTAATTCTCCCACAACTACCAGCAATCTTCTTAACCTGGTGTCAGATCATGTCTCTCCTCTACTCAAAACCCTCTGTGTTCTCCCTCCGCCTGGGGATAAAGCCACTGCATGGTCTGGGCCCAGGCCCCCATCTGCTACTTTTCCCCTTATTCCTTCTAACTCCACCATTGGCCTCTTCACTGTTCATGCATACCAGGCAAGTGTGTGCCTCAGAGGACTTTTGATTTTGTTGTCCATCTTCCAGACATTATCTTCAACCAGACAGTCTCATGGTTTATGCCCTCACCTCTTTCAAGACCTGACTTGAATATCCTCTCCGTGAGGCCTCCTCTGACCACTCTGCCCTATTACTCTCTATCCTCCTTTCCCACCTTGTCTGCTGTACTAACCTAATATCCTATAAATCACCTATTTATGATCTCTTCCACCCATTAGAATGCAAGCTCTGTGTGAACATGGATTTTTGTCTATTCAGTTCATTGCTATATTTCCACTACCTAACAGTGCTTGGCACAGAGTAGGTACTCAAATATTTGAATATGAACTTGGGAATCATTCAGAGCCCTTCCATTATTATCTCTTTCTCAGCTCTGGCCTAGCAAACTACCTGCATCATAAAGCCGTTGGGCCTCTCCATAGCTCTACTCTCCTGACTACTGCCCCTGGTCAGATGCCACAATCTTCCCAGTGAAATGGGTGCTTGCAGCACCCAAGCTTGGTGTGGGAGTAGCAGGACCAGGGAATCAGAGCCTAGAGCACAGGATGGCAGTGAGGCCTGTGTAGATAGTTGGGACAGACCTGGATTAAATGGGAGAAGATGAGACCTAGAGCTCTGGAACTTCAGCTTTTAATATTTATTTAAATTGGTCTGCCCACCCTCAGTGCTCAGGAGGGCTTGAGATTGCATTGGAAACTTCTATTACACCTTAACACCGAGTCTTATTCACAGCTCACGCACAAAGTATTTCAAATAGAGGTAATGAGCCATGTTTCTTTACTGAGAAGAAGTTGAGAAGAGACCCAGATGCCTTGCCTTAGCTTTAGATAAAATGTTAGAAAACAAAACACAGTCCTTTGGCAAATTCTCATGGTATCTAAACACTGCACTTGATCACATAAAAACAGAAATGTCCATGCAGAATCAGAGTATAGACAGCTTGGTAACTGCAAAATGATTAAGTACTCTGTAATGGAAAACTGTATAATAAAACCACAAAATACTGATTTCTTTTGCTGGTCAAGCTAAATTTAACATTCCACATAAGGTATTTTTCACGCATTAAAGATAATAAAGTTTGTTTATTTTATCCTAAAGAATAGGATCTCAGCATAGGAAGGGTTTGTTTCTTATTTAAAAATAGTAACAGAGGAAGAATCTGCTCTGACCTGATAGCTTACCACGCCAAAAGATTCTGATCTAGGGATAATGAATCCTGTGACTATCCATGCCCTCCTTTCAGTTAAGATTCTGTCCCAGATTCTGAAAATAGTAATCACCTACTGTTTGTTCCTACCTGTTTGTTTTCCAAATATGTACGACATCAGGATCTGTGATTTTTTTGTTTTCAGCTTGGGCATCCAAAAAGTCAAAAAAGTATTTTATAGCAAATGGGGCTTTGCTGTTGGGTAAACTCCAAATGCTTCTAAAAAGTTTCTCAAGCACAGAATGAATTGCCACCTGAAAGAGAACATCAGACTTGGGAGATTTAAAAAAAAATTTTTTTTTTGAATACAATGGAAAATGAAATCCCAGTTCAGAGAAAATGATGTATATAAGAGAAAATATGTCAAATTATCAAATGAGGCCAACACTCACAGTATGGGACAAGGGCCCTGAAAATCTATGCCCAGGTTTACATTTGGTTCATCAGCTTCTTGCTGATAACAAGACTGTTTAGTCAACAGAGAGGATATCTTAGAAAAATCTCTAGCAGTTGAAATGTCAATTGTAGGGCTGTATACAGAAACCAAGATGCCACGGATGTTTAGCTTTTATTGGTTATGTTCAGCATGGAAAAACTCAACGTTGCTCAGTTCCCTGAATTTTTTCGTTGCATGTATTTCCATTATAGGTTTTTATTATGTACTTTCCAAAATATTTGAGTCTTTTACAAAAGCCAAATAGTCAGAGCTCTCTGGGACAGAGGAGAAAATCAAGAGCTCTGGCTGGCCCCTGTACACTAAACAAATCTACTGAGCTCTAAGCATACCCTCTGCTATAATCTGAAGATGCATGCCCATCAGGAGACCAGGGCCAGGTGTAGATAATAGCATTTATATTGCTAGTCATTTCAGGAAAAAAAAAAGTATCACCACAGACTTCTGTTAATCCCACTACAAGCCAGATAAAGTAAAATTTGCTTCTGATTTGGTATTCCATCGGCTTTTACATCTGACATTTTTACAGATGAACAGCATCCTTAACTTTAAAATGGGGAAAAAAAAAAAGATTTACTAGGTTTATAGTCACTGACCCCACCCTTCATTTATTTGCAATTCAGAGGGAGTTTTATTGCTCATCTATAATAACAAGTAAACAAAAAAGTAATTATGCCATCAACCTAAAAAATAACAATAGTGAAATGGTAGGTAAAGGGATTGGGAACAATATTAAATCCCTGATTGAAGACACAACAGTCAAAATTTGTAAAGTACTGTTATCTTCGTCATTTATAAAAAGAGGGTAGGAAGTGTTTACAATTTAAACTTTCATTTTGCTTTGCTAGAAGGCACAAGGGATTTGTAACATTTTCACACTTCAGTGGAAATTAAGTCAAACACATCATACACCCCCAAGGTAGCCATAAAAGCACTCCCAGAACAGTAAGTGTACCTTGGTCGACAGCAGCTTTGTCAGATACATTTCTTTTACTTTGAACTTGTGTTTTCCTCGATGTCTTTTTCCTTGCACATCTTGGAATGCTTCGGAATCTGGTAAAATCTAACGGGAAGACAGTAGAAGCGTTACCCACGGAGACCGTTCGGGCTACAGAAGGCATCCAATTCAGGGGCAAGCACAAGAAAGCCTGAACTCACCAAATGGCAGTGGTCTTCTGAGTATTCCACATCTGAACACCAGAGAAAGGGAGAGAAAACAGTCTATTAAAAAAACAACCACGGGCTAATTGGCCTTCTCATAAAATGCCCCATTTGTGCTATGAACAGAAGAGGTTACTCGAGCTCTTCCACTTGAGCTCTTCATAGCTACATTTTTTTTTCACCCTGCTGCGTGTTAAGATCTTAACAACGTGAAGACAGAATGGGCCAGGGCCTGGAGTAGGAAGCAGGTTTGCTGGGGGTGGGGTAGGAGAGGTTCAAGCCTTATTAACAAATGCACCCGGGGCACCTATTGAGTGCCAGGGGCTCCCAGGCAAAAGGTAGTGATAAGACAGACCTAGTTCCCTTCAATGGCGTTTACATCCTAGCCGATGAGAAACTTTCTATGACTAATTATACAGTTATTTACCTGGAATTGTGATAAGGCTTATGAAGAAGTATATGCTAAGAAAGTAACTAACGAGGGTCCAACCTACTCTGGGAGGTTTCTCAGAGGAAGGGATGTTGGAGCTGAACTTAATGACTGGAGTTAGCCAGGCAAATGGAGGAGACCCTAAGGCGGGAAGAACTGACGCCCTCCTGGGATCCAAAAGAAGGGCAATGAGTTGGAGCTCCCAGAGCAAGTGCGAGAGTAGCACAGAGTGAGGACAGCCCTGAAAGCAATGTGGCAGTAAATGGGAGGAAAAGAGGGATTAAGGCACTAGGTTTTTTGTATTGAAGATGAGGGAGACTAGAACACCTTGAAACACTAAGGAAAAAACTGCAGTAGGCAGGGAGCTATAGAAAGTTTAGGGGAGAGAAGATTATCTGTGGTGTAAGAATGTGTGGAAGGTTGGAAAGAATGAGAGACTGGCCTTGGACATGAGGAAGGAAAACCCTGGAATGCCAGGGGAGCCACAGAGGAAGAAATGGGCAGACACAGGTGGGGTGGGAGGTTTGGTGCTGGACGTTGAGGGAGTTGTGACTCCTGTTTTCTCTGTGAGGTGCAGGATCAAATCAGCTGCTGATAGAGCTGTGTGGGTCAGAGAGCTCTGAGGAGAGAAGGTAGAATTCTGGAGAACACAGAATGAGTTACCTAGAGAAATAGTGGGTGTAGGCTGCATTGAGGGTCCCCCGTCATGTGGGCACCATGAATTTATAATAACTCCAATCGTACTTTCCTCCAGTGGCTGCCTGGGTATAGTTCAGAAAAGGCCAGTAGTTGGGTTCATCTAGGGCTGGGGTTGTGACTGAGACAGTAGTGAAAGGGAACAGGGGCAGGAGGTTTGAAGGGTTAGCAGGGGAGTGATCAAAATGATGGTTCTCAGCTGAACTGGACAGGGAAGAAGCAGAGGCATTGACTGCCCTAAGGTCCCATGAAGAAATCCAAATGCAAGATCCCCAAAGAGCAAGCTCTGCCAAAGGCCTGATCTTTGAAGCTTAAAATACAAAGCTCTTCCACTTTTTATAACACAAGGACACCAATTCCCCTATGCCAGAATGACCATCACCCTCTGCAAGATGCCTTCTCTCACTATAGCCAGATGTAATGATGGACTGGGGGGGTCCCCAAAAGGGTGTCCTACAACCTGCCAAATTATCCTTTCCATTTAACTGGAGTCCCTGCATTCCCTGTTTGCACTGACTAGGTCTTGGGACCTACCAGGCTGCCCTTAGTATTGAATCCAGGAATCAGGAAGCCTCCCCTCCGGTTGTGTGTGTGAGAAGTCCTGTCGGTGAGGCCCAGAACCCTTCTAAGGGCTGAGGACTGATTGTCTTGGCTGGGGTATGATTTCTCTGGAGACCAACCTGAACCAGGATCTAGGGTTTTTCTCAAGGCACCATCACAATGTTTTCTTGTCCTGAGGCTATCAGGGAGGTGGTAGAGAGTTTAGAGACTAGCTTATAGACTTTCCCATAAAAGCTCCCCATTTGGTTTGTCTCGATCACTTTCTGGGAATTTTGCAGATGCTATCAAAGGAGATTTGGATTTCTAAGTAGATTATCTTGTTTGTTCAGCACTTGCAGGGCTGTGTGACTATCTACAAACTTTCCTCTTAGTTTGCCAGAGGGGTCTCCTCTATTAGCCCCCATTCTACTGAGGAGTTGTCACAGAGCGAGGAAGGCTGAGATTCTGTCCTGAGTTTAGGGCTGTCAAGAGGCAGCAACTTCCTTAGTACTGGGCAGTCCCGGCCAACTGCTCTTTACTGTTTCCTGTCTGCCTCCTTGCAAGGCTTACATTTTTAGGAACAGAAACAGATCAAATGGCTTTTCTCCGATTTCAGAGAATTACATAGCAACAACTCAGTCTCACCTTTGTGACAATACACCTGAGAGAGGCAAAAAGCGATACTTTAGAAAGGTGGGTGAGATCAAAAGGTTAACATTATATTGGTTACCTGAAGGAAAATTTGCTATCTTCTTAAAGACCTTTATAGTGGATCCATTTGATATCTGAAAGCAAAGATAAAAAATATATGAGTTTTCAAAATTTAATGTATTTCTCAACTTCATCCAGGAATTAGATCGCTGGATGGATCTTACATTCTCTCACTTATTAAATATTTATCAAGAAATTCTGTGTTCTGGGCATGTGCTGGAGGCTGGGGCTGTAATGATGACCAAGACACTATCTCCACCCTCAAGGAGCTCACAGTCCTGTGGAGGAGATGGACAAGGCAGTGAGGTGTAGTGAGGCTGGGAGAGGGAGGCCAGGGTCTTGGGGCCAATGGGAGGTGGGCCAGCCCTGGAGGAGGGGAAGATGAGGCTGGGCTAGGATGTACCCCAGCCTCTCAGAGGTCAAGAGAGGCTTGGGCCACTAACTTTTTGAGGTTCCTACTATATTAAGAAATGCTGAAACAGGTGTTCAAAAACTGTTATCTAGAGCAGGTGTCTAATCCTATGACAGAGCAATTTCACATCTAGATATATGCCCAACAGAAAGAAGTACATATCCTGATAGTTAACTATTTGTAATTGCCCCATATTGGAAACAACCAAATATCATCAATGAATAAATAACTGGGAGTATGTCCATACCACAGAATATAGAACAATGGAAGTGAGCAAATTATTTCTACACACTACATGGGTAAACCTCATAATGATAATACCGAGCAAAAGAAGCCACACAAAGGAATGTATACTGTGTGATTCCATTCACATAAAGCTAAAAAAAACCTAAGTGAACACAAAAACAGTCAAACTACAATGTTAGATATTTGCAGGAGAGAGAGGGGTTAGGGACCAGGAGGGGACTTCTAAAGTACCCATAACGTTCTACTTCTTGACCTGAGTGGTAGTTAACAGGACGTGCTCACTTTGTGATCATTCATCCAGCGGTACACTTATGATTTCTTCTCTTTTCTGCAGCTATATCATATTTTTAAAAAGGAGCTTTTGAAATAATAAGAATTGCATATACTTTTAAATAAAAACTTTAAAATTTAAGTATAACTTACAGGAAGGCACTTAATGTTCACTAATATTAAGTGTGCAGCTCAATGTTCATTTAAATAAATACCTATATAAGCACTACCCACATCAAGATATAAAATATTTCAAGGTCCCAAGAAGTACCCCGTTATCTCCTCCCAGTCAGTAACCACTGCATCCTCAGCCAGAGGTAATCACTGGTCTGACTTCCATCTGTTCTTGAACTTCATTTATAAATGGAATCATATAATACAGCTGACACTTGAACAACATGGGGGGTAGGTGGTACTCCCCCCCCCCCCCCGCACATTTGAAACTCTACATAGAACTTTTGATTCCCCTAAAACTTAACTGCTAATAGCCCGATAGGAAGCCTTACCAAGAACAGTTAACACATATTTTGTATGTTTGTGTATTATATACTGTATTCTTGCAATAAAGCTAGAGAAAAAATATTAAAATCATAAGATACATTTATAGTATCTTATGTATTTTATTTATTGAAAAAAATCTGCATGTAAGTGGACCTGCACAGTTCAAACCCGCATTGTTCAAGGGTCAAACTGTATAAATATATTCTTATGTCTGGCTTCTTAGGGTCAACATAAGGTCTGTGATGTTTATCCATATTGTTGCAGCTACCAGTAGTTCTTTCTTTTAAAATTACTTTGTATCATTGCATTGTATGAATATACAAAAAAACTGCCATACAGTAAAAAGGAAGTATTGATACATGCTACAACAGGAACCTCAAAAACAATATGCTAAGTGAAAGAAGCCAGTCACAAAAGACCACATATTGTATGATCCTATTTATATAAAATGTCCAGAATAGACAGATTTATACATACAGAAAGATTACTAGTTGCCTAAAGCAGGGGTCGGAAGAATGAGGAGTGACTGCTAATGAGTTCAAGTTTCTCTTTGGGGTGATGAAAATGTTCTAAAATTAGATTGTGGTGATGATTGCACAACTCTGTAAATGCACCGAAAACCATTGAATTGTACATTTTAAAAGGTGACCTTTATGGTATATAAATTATATCTCAATAGAGCTGCTAAAAAAAATTGCCACAGATTTTAAATTCACACATTTGACAAATAAATGCTTTTACCACACTGACACACTATTGCAATGCCCATGCATACCCTCTTTTGTCAATAAAGTCAAGAGTTCTCACCTGAGGCCTTTTGGAAAGACTGTGGAACCCAGTGCCAAATGGCCCTCCAGTGCAGCCCTCCCCTACAACCAACCAGGAGAAGAAGCACCCTTCAGGCCAAGGGGACTAGATGCTAAGATGCAGAGGGCAGCCCTCACTGTTCTGAGGGGCTAAGTCCACAAAAATTTAAGACAAAGGGGCCTTGAGGAAGAGGCAGGTCAGGGATACACAAATCCTTGCCTTCATTCTGGGATTGTGGAGGGAGGATTAACGCCTTCGCTTTAGAACACTGTCAGCTCAGTGCTTTTCCCCTCCATTCTCAAGTTCTAATACTACTTTGGACCCAGCCTTCCCCAGCTGGGAAAAAAGTAGAAACCTAGAGTTTCTCCTCTGGCCTGCTGCACATTTTGTTATCAGAATGTACAAACCTGCCTAGCAAGCACCAAAGGATTAAAGCCGAATCTCCTTCAGGTTGCACCCACAGAGGAAGGAACACAGAGGAGAGCCAACCCTGCAGAGACGCCCCGAGCGAAGCGGTCCAGCCAGCTGTGTCTAGCCACCTGCTACCTTGAGGCCAGAGGCCCCCAACCGCTGGGGTTCATGACATCTCGGAGGGAGCGGGAGTACTGGGCGGGGGCTGGCTGGGCCATCAGGCCTCCGACAAGTGTCTCCAGCGTGGATTCTGAACTCTCACTGAATTCTGTTCTGCTGTGATTGCCAAACATCCTTTCCTTTCCCCTTGAGCCATTCGTTGTTTTCTGGTTGATTTTTCCATTCTCCTCCATATTGGATGCAAGTAAACACTCAGCACAGGCACTCCCTTAGCAACATTCAGACACCAAGTTTATGAGAATGTTTGAACAGCGTTACGAAGTCCCTCCCCATGAAGAGCTGGATATGCTCGGTTTCTAAGCCAATAAGTATCTTTTTATAAAAGGAAGCTGGTGATTCATTCTGGGTAATTGTCAAAGAATGAATCCCAAATGGATCCTGTTGAGTGTTGAGCCAATACTCCACTACTGTCAGATGCTTTGTTTTGCTAAACGTGCTCACCCTTACTCTATAATCACAACCACCACGGATGGGCCTTCCCGATAAGGAGTGCTGCCAAAAGTTCAAATGTCTTTTCAAGAGCTGGCAACGACTCACTGCTGGCGCTGAGCTCAGGCACTGGGAGAGCGCAGACGCAGCTTGTACCAAGGAAATTCTACTCTGAAATTATCTCCCAAGAGCAAGTGCAAAAGCATTTTATTAGTGGGTGAGCTGTGTGTGTGTCTGAGCCTGTGTGTGAAGTGTATTTCTAACTTTCACAGCTGCTCTCCGGCTGGAACACCCACCCCCCGCCACGTGACACTAACTCCGTTGTAAGACAGAAACTAGTTTATTTACAGATGTTGGGGACAGGGTGGGGGGGAAGGTTTCCATTTTCTATTTTGCATAAGTCAGCTCCTGCCCAGTTAAGGACAGAAATGCCTTTTTGAAAAGTGCCACAGAACCTAAAGTGTTAAAAGTATGATGCTGTTTGTTCCATCTGAGGAGCTCTAAATGCTTTCCTAAGAGGGACTCATTAATCCTCCTGTACTCCTGTGAGGCAGGGAGCATCCTCTGGACCCCTACTTTAGGAATGAAAACCAAATTAAATCAAAGAAAGATTAATGTCACTAGATGGATCTGCGGCAGGAATGTTTCTCCAGCCAGAGCAGAACTGGTAACACAGGGCAATTTCAAATTAAATTCCTTCCAGTCTCACAGTGCTCCACGATTCAAGGAGACAAGAAGGCTATACCCCTTCAATGATGACTGGCCCATGTTGGAACAGGGTGGAGAAAACTGTAGACTCCTCCATTACCAGCATTAGGAACTGTGACCACACAGGGCGAAAAGGACTCATGTCAACAATGTAAATCACTCCTGAAATAAACAGAAGGTACATATCCTCCAATGTGCAAGTGAAGGTGGGATTTCTGTGGCATAGGTTGAAGAAAATTCCATAAAAATAGATTTTCTACATATATAAGATGGAACTTCTATTTAACCTTACAAAACTGCCATTTTTGTATATTAAAATGGTCTAATATTGGTAATTTCATATTGTTTAGCCTAAGAGAAAAGCTGGAATTTGAGCCTAAGAATTCTATGGAAAATTATGAAATACTGTGATACTTTTTTTCTCAAAAAAAAGGAAAACAGAGTAACCAATACAAATCACCATGTGGAAACCCTTACCAGTATCTCTCATTCCTAAAACGTATTATATGAAAACAGAAATTTAGGGCGCCTGGGTGGCTCAGTCAGTTAAGCGTCTGCCTTCGGCTCAGGTCATGATCCCAGGTCCTGGGATCGAGACCCACATCGGGCTCCCTGCTCGGCGGGAAGCCTGCTTCTCCCTCTCCCACTCGCCCTGCTTGTGTTCCCTCTCTTGCTGTGTCTCTCTCTGTCAAATAAATAAATAAAATCTTAAAAAAAAAAAAAAAGATTCGGGTGCCTGGGTGGCTCAGTCATTGAGCGTCTTGCCTTCGGCTCAGGTCATGATCCCAGGGTCCTGGGATCGAGCCCCGCATCGGGCTCCCTGCTCCGCGGGGAGCCTGCTTCTCCCTCTGCCTGCCGCTCTCCCTGCTTGTGCTCTCTCTCTCTGACAAATAAATAAAATCTTAAAAAAAAAAACAAAAAAAAAACACAGAACTTTATTCAACTAGCGTTGTCCCTGCGACCACTCAGCAATTCTGCTCTCCCCGCCTATCCCCTTAGCTCTTCTCACTGACACGCCAAAGCTGGAGGCAAATGAAAAAGAATCTTATTTCGCCGGGCCAGAGGGATACCCTTGCTCAGTCCATTAGCAAAGGAGGCTCAGGGCTCATCAGAGCGTTTGGAAGGGACCCATCAGAACATTCTCAACACACAAATCACACGTGCGGTTTTTGACACCCAAGACAGAACCCCAAAGGATTCTTGAAACTAGTTAAAATGCCAGTAGGGCTCCTGCTGCTTCTTTGGGTACTTGGAATTAAGCCTGGGCCAGTAGCAGACTCCCTCTGAGGACCATTAGAGAGAACCCTAACCTTGTCCCCTGGGAGCGAGTCTGGCCTCCAGGAGTATGCCTGAAATTGGGAACCTAAGCGCTCCCCTGCTTCTTCTTGGGCTCTTGGATGCTGAAAGAGGCCTCCTATCTGACAAGGGCAACCACCGTCGTGTTCAAGGAATACTGGATGTCAATGACGTTAAAGCAGAATTGGAAGGAAGGAAGCATTTTGATAAACTCACAGACATGAGGTTCATCAGAAGATTTTAAGAGACATTACCTTTTCGAATTGGACCTCAGAGAATGTAACCACCAGGGTTTCTCACGACATGGTCCGGTTCCCTAGCCAAGGCTGCCTTTGAGGCCAGGGCCGTGGGCTCCAGGCCGGGCTCCAAGCAACGAGCGGGGCCACTGTCTCTAGCACGATTCCTTTTGCATCTGCTTCGAGCCTTGGAGCCTCAGTGAGAAGAGCCACGTGGACTCGGGCAAGTTTCCCAGCCTCCCTGCGCCCTAGAATGGGAATAATGACAGGCTCTACCTTGCCGGGCTGTAGCGAGGACTAAAGTGGTGGCTGTTTGTAAGAGCCCCTGGAACAGTGCCCAGTGGACAAGAAGCACTCCCTGCGTGTTAAATAAATCACCCACGCTGTGAGAGACCTTTAGAGATAGTCAAATCCCTTCACTGTAGTGTCACGGATGACACACCTGATTGGAAGGACCCCTGACTTCACCTAGCAGACACTTTGGAACATTCTTATGAGCTTTAAATGTCATCTGAATGACAGCTTTGGCATTAGCGGGGACCACTGTGGCATTAGCCCAGGCCTGTTACGAGAATATTCTTCAACACCACAGTGGTTAGCCGTCTTTTCTGCCCCTCAGACTCTCGCAGCTCAGAAGGAGAGGTGCAATCTGCAGAGGACATTTCCTGCCGGACACAACACCTGTTCCGCCCACCCGATGCCACTCTCTAGCAAGGTGTGAGGGCGGTAACACCATCCAGCGAAGGGTCACACGGGGGTGCAGGGGAGGAGAAGAGAGCCTGGACCCAGAGACACCCCCCCTCCCGCCCCATCCAACACACACACACACACAACTGATCTCATCAGCTCCAGAACACACTGCAGTTTCCTTCATAGTAAATGACACACAGCGACGGTCAGTTAAGGAAGCGTTTGGGGAGGATGTAATCATAGGGGAGAAAGATGCCTCTGGCCTCATGTGTTTGTAGAGACGCTGATTTTACCCCTTGTTTGCATGGGACAGGAGACTGTAGCAGAAATTTACCCTCCTCTGCACTCATCTGATGGAAAAGGAAGGCAAGAAGAGCACCTTCATAAGATCGTTGTGAATGTGAACTGCGCTTATGCACACGAACGGCGCTGTGGTCATGGTAGAAAGCAGTCTTGCCCATGCCCAGGTTTGGCGAGGATGCCATCCCATAGAGGACAGAGCATGGCCAGCAACTGGGGGCTATGGAGGTTGCATCTGGCCCATGAGATTCTATATTTTTGCTGTGCCTTCAGATCCCCTCTAGAAACCTGTTCTTCAAATATTTGGACAGTAAATCATTCAGAGGAGACCAGCTACACTCTATTTGCCCTAAGGACAGAACAGGCAAGAAGAAAGAGCCTCCCACTCCAGCAACAGGACTTTGTTTAGATAGTAGGAGGAACTGGCCGTCACTAAAGATTAACTTTAAAACCTAACTAATTTGGGCTAATTGGAGGGAGATGAGTCTAAATCACTTAAAATTCTGAGTTAGACCCTATTTTTAAATGAAATATAGTTTTTTGCTTTCAAGCACTTACAGTGACTCAAACTAGCGTGCTTTAGTAAATGAATAAGAGTGGTAATTAGCATCTTGTCTCTTTGGAGAGAAACGCAAGCTCCAGGAGAAAATTTTTTAACGAAAGGGCAAAAGTAAGCTTCAGCCTACCCCTGTCAAATTACTCCAGATTTTAAATCTGCGGGGGATCTACTAAACTGAGTATAGATTTAGGTGGCTGAGGGTGCTGGTGGATACTTTTTTCTGAGCAGTCTTTGAAAAACAGGGCATTTGAGATGGTCCAGGCATAGAGAGCACACGGCCGGTGACCTCCCCAGTTTCCTTCAAGCTCTCTGAGTTTATTTGCCTCACGGCTTAGCTTTTTAAACATAAGGAGAATCCTTTAAGCCCTTGTGTCCTAGTCTTGTCATTTATTACCACCATGTGGCAATGCTAGGGTATGAAGCCAATAAATCATTTGGATGGGAAGTGACTCCAGGCCGGATTAATTTCATTATCATCCTTAAGCAGATAGGTGTCTAGCACGGCCGATGTCTCCAGTGAGGACTGATGTTCTCTGTCCTGACAGCCTTCCCCTGGCCTCGCGGACAGCTACGGTGGTTCTTCCCTTTCCCTGCTGGAGGGGCCTGTCCTGCCTTTTCCTGTGAAGGGCAGTGCGTGGACACACCCCCTTCCTTTGTGGCCCACCTCGCGCCCCGCGGTTGCTGGGGGACTCCAAGAAGCCTGACCAGGGTGGCCCCGCCGTCTCCGCACAGCCGAGCAAGGCAAGCACGTCAGTCAAGAGCACCCAAGGAGGGCGTCTGTGGTGGTGTTCCTTCCAGACTTGCTGAGACAAACTCGCTCCCCAGACGCAGGGGGGGAAGGAGATGGCTGCCAGGTGGCAACCCTGAACTTCAAACTGAAGCCACGCTAAGCCCCCCCCTAAGGACCTACACACGCAGGGCAGCATCCCCGACCCTAACCCTCCTCCCCTCCATTAAATTCCCTCTACGGCAGTGCGGCTCATCTCGGAGTGTGGCGCACAAACAGCAAGGTCCCCCGAGGAGTTTTACAAACTCCAACAGCTCTTGGCGAGATGACTCCAGGGCTGCAAAGTCTGCGCTGCAGGAGGGTGAGCACGGAGGCGAGTCCTTTCTCCGTAGCTTTCTCTGCTGGCTGCTCTCCAGCAAGGGCTCCAGGGACGCACCCAGCCAGGTGTCACCCGAAGCAGCTGTGCCCAAACTGGCTCGGGGAACCGCTCAGCCAAAGAGCCCAAGGAAGAGGCGTCCCCTGTCCTCTGTTCCTCAAGGATAGTCTCTGCTTTGAGGGGAGAGCCTGCAGGGTCCGAAGGCCTTCTTGTGCAAACACATTTTCCTGGGACTCCACAGGCGTGAAAGACAGGCGGCGCCGACTTTCCAGGTGGCCTGGGCAGCTGCTCCTGCGGCTCCGCTACCCGGAAGGGCACCCGCATCTGTGCATCTGCGCCCCATCCCCGAGCGCCATCTTGACCCTCCTTCACCCAGAAACTCTCCCATCGGCGTGGCTTGCGGCGCCCAACTCCTGCCCGTCCCTGAGTCCCTCTGCTCGTCTCCGTCTCAAGAGCCACGACGTCATTTCTGGCCAACATCGGGCCTCACCTGAACTGCTTCTAGTGACAGCTTCCAAGGGCCCCCCTATTACCAGGTTTGCTCCTCTTCCATCCATGGTCCATACCCACCATGGGCATTTCTGAGACACAAATCCCTCAAGATCCTCCAATGGCTTCTTGGGCCTATTGTGGGGACCAAAGTCAAACTCCCGACGAAGCTGACAGGGCTGCCCAATGTGTGCCTCCCCTTCTCGCCTCCCTCCCCGCTTCTCTGCCGTCCTCCCTGACAGGCCGTGGGGGATGCTGGTTAGGCCACAGACCCTGGGGCCCAACTGTCTGGGTCCAGATCTTGGCTCTGCCGCTGGCTAGCTGCTAGTACACCTCCCCGCGCCTCAGTGTACCCATCTATAAAGAGGGTTAATAACGGCGCCTACCTCAGAGGTCTGCTGTATAAAGGATGGAATAAGCCCAAAGAGGGCGCAGTGCCGAGGACAGCGTCTGGCAGGGTGAGGCCTCCATCACGTTGGCTGTTGTTGGATTGCTGGCCCTCACTGCCACGCCCGCGCCTCTCGAGTTTTAGCCGGCTGACAAGTCTTTCTGTGCAAGAACATGTGGGGTGTGCCGGCGCCCCATCCCGGCCCGGTTAAGTTCTCCTCGCTCTTCAGGTCTCCGCTTAGTCCCAGCGTCCTCCAGGAAGCTTCTCGGCTGCTCTGAGCCACAGCACTGCTATGCCGTAGGTGCTGCCTCCGTCCTCGTCTCCCCTGCCCTCCCCCCCCCTTCCTGAGGCGGTAGGCTCCCTGAAGGCAGGAGCTAGGTCTCTCTTGCTCTTGCATGCAACCCCAGCACTCGGCACAGAGCAGATATTCAACAAAGATTTGGACAATGTTGCTGAATGACTCCCACGATCCCAGCATGTTCAGGAACCTTCCCTGCCTCCTTTCTCCTGTTCTGTGCAGGCTTCTCCGGCACACAGATCTCGGACACGGGCGCCCTGTACCCACCTCGGCACTCAGCCAGCATGTGGGTCAGGGGCCACAGGAGGTATGACTGAATACCGTAAACAAACAGGAAATGTAGAACTTCTTCAGAAAAAAAAAAAAAAAAAGGACCCTACACAAAGGCTACGTGGTTCTGTGAACACCGTGGAGAGCCGTGAGGTGACGTTTCCCACCCAAACTGCAGGACGGAGAGCAATCAGTCGCATGAAAACAAAGGCCTCGCAGAGGAGGACCCAGGGGGACCACACACCACGACAGACAGGGATTCCTGGGCTCTTCCAAATGAGCAACTGAGAAAGCAATCTACCAACTATGCCAGAAAACGGTGGGAGTTGTGTAATTTTTTTAAAAGAATTGTCCTGGTTTACCTGGAGATGATCTAATTGAGTCAGGATGGGGCTCGGGGAAGAAGACGTCGAGGGCTCAGCCCCGCTCTTACCTCGTAATGGCCGATGGTATTTAGCTTAGTTATTCCATCTTCGAGAATCACAGATGAACTGTCAATATCCAGCAGTTCTTTTTGTCGTGTCCCCACTTGCAGCTCTGGGAAGGAAAAAAAAAAAAGAGAGAGAGAGTGTATTTTGTTCTCCTCTGACATTATAGTGAGAAAGTTTAAATGCTACTCTGTAATAACAGTAGCAATTATTATTTAGGGATACAGCTTAAATAAAGTGGTTAATATTTGTTTGAAGATTTGGAGATATCTCAGCCAGACAGGTAGCCTGAGTTTTGTTTTGTTTTTGTTTTGTGTTTAGGGCTTTGACTTTTAAGACTATGTTTCCCTGAAGCTTATACTCTGAGGCTAAGCCTGGAAGTAAAGCCAATGAGAACAAAATAATGTATCCTTAGAGGGACGAAGCTCTGCAGAAAATTCCAACAACAAATTTGTATGTTCCCAAGCAGGTGCACTGTGAACGGTCTCCTGTAGGTCCCTGTGTGGGAGTGCGCTGGTGGGCTCATATTCCAAACCACACGCCTCAAGCTCTTTTATGGAGGTTGCCAACTTGTGCCCTAGGGCCAGAATGTGGCCCACCAATGTGTATTTTTTGTGTGTGTGTGTGAACCTTCACAGTGTTTTGCTTATAACTAATGTCAATTCAGCACCAACAGTCAAAGATCAGAAAAATTCAGACTGAGTTCTCTTCTAAAAAATGGGATCATCCGATATCACTGACCCCAGCGGCCTGCATGCAACCATTGGCTGAAGCTACGGGGCACTACCCCGTTAGATGAGGTGTCCTGCCCCAGTGAAGTTGGGCCCCACCATTTCCTGGTGTCCTAGGTGGGCCAGCACCCCTTATTTTTGACAGTCGCTGCCCCTCCGGGCCTCCAAGTTCGTGAGCCTCTGCTAGAGGAGGTCTCCCACAGCGGCTCTGGGATAGGATTTCAATACGACCTAAGGCTGGCTTCGAGGGTTTGCCTTGGTTTTCCGAGGCCAGCCTTGGAGATCGTTTGCAAGATGATCACGGCAGCAGAAGCCTGACAGGCTGGGATGCTCTGCTCCCATTTCCCATCAGACTACAACGTGAAGCCTCTAGGAGACTTGTTCTGCTGCCTGCCTTCCCCTATCACGAGGAACTGATGGGCTCAAGCTCAGGAATGGCAAGAGGATGCTCCTGCTTACTCCGCCTGGCAGGACGGAGGCCCCCGGGCTGTGGGCCCCCTGTGCCCAGCTCCTGGCAGCCAGAGCCACACTGGCGGGAGGCAGCCTCACGGCAAGGAAGGTGATGGTTCTGGGTCAGGTGACAACGGCCTCCCGTCTGGGGCTGCCTCTGCGACCCCGCCTCTAACCGAGTCAGCTACCTCGGCCTTCAAGCGTCCGACAGTCCACCCAACAGAAGGAAACAGAAGAGAGGCCAGGAGAGGGGCCTGGCGGCCCTCTCTTTGAAGCCCAGTCACATAGTTTGCGGCACCTCTGCCTGGCTTCCCGCAGCTGCCAGGCCCTGCCCCCAGGCTTCTCTAAATGGCCGTTTAGCGGGAGCTTTGGCCTTGGAGGGCCAGGTGGGAGGATTTTAATTGCCTGCTCAGTCGGGCCGCAAGTCTACATTGAGGGGAGATGAGCCTTGTTACGCTTGTCTGTCACTGCTGTGATTTTACTCTTCTTTCCTGTCCCATTATCTGCTATAAAATCCCACGACAGTCTCTGGGGAGGGCTGCAGGGAGCTCAACTTTAAAACAGTGATGAACATTTGAGTGGAGTGGAACTCCGTTAGCTCGCTCAGGCATATGCTCTCCTTTGCAGATACCAACAATGCCCGAGAACGAATTCAGAGCAGATGCTGCTTTGGGGTGGGAGGAAGGATGGAGACCATACTTAATGCAGGATGCGATTAGCAGCGAGGAAGATGACCTTTCTAGTGTGCTGGAGTTAACACCCAGAGTCTGAGCCACCCGCTAATGACACACTCCGTATCACAACAAACAAATCAAATGCCAACGCGAAATGCAACACACAGAGAGGGCGCGGGGTTTACGCCTTCTTGTACTTCGTGATGCAAGGTGAATCCATTCAGTCTCAGGGTGAGCAATCTCATGAATCTGATTTACAAACATAATATTTTTTTAAAAAAAAACCAGTGTCTTTGAAGGATAATGCTTCCTAGGAAGAATCATGCTGCTCGTGGGAGAGCCGTGCAGGCTCTGGGCCCCCAGACGTGCCCCCTGGGAGCTTCAACAAGCAGAGACTTACATGCCGTGGGCAGGGAGAAAGGGAGAGATGGTGGGAGAGACATTCACCGGGGACTGGGATGAAATAGCTCCTTCATTGCCTTACCGAGACCAATTTCATTCAGCTGAAGTCCATAAGGAGAGCCATTTTTGCTTAGGAAAGCCTGGAAAATCTTTTCTTTCGCTTGGCCTATGGTGTCACAATCAAGAACATTGACTGAAATGTTCCGACAGACATCTGCACTCTCATTTTCCGGGATCTTTTCAAAGATGACGTTTAATGCCTGAAAGAATACAAACAGGTTTCCAAGTCTATTAGATAATTGCGATCTGAAAGGCATTCATAAAAGACACAAACCTTGGCGAGTCCTACTAATACCTGACAGCACATTAGCAAACACTGTGTCGCATTATACTACTTTAATCTTTTCTCGATAATCCATTCTTTTCAGGGATAATGGAAAGGAAAACAGAAAAGTGAAAACTCTCATTACAGAGCAAGCACTGAATAAATATATGAGAGTAAAACATATATACACATAAATATTCTAGAAGTGGTGACTTCTAATTTCATCCTCAAAAAAAAAAAAAAATTGGAAAAGCTTCCACAGCAGATGAGGGCAGGCTGGTGATTATCTGTTTTATTAACAGGACCACAGTGTCCCAGAAGTGAAGTTCCAGGTGACAAGAAAGGTCAGGGGGTCCCTGTATTGATCCTGCTGAAGGAGGTCACTTTTTATTGTGCAGTATTAATGATGAGAACATTTATCTCCCCCCTCCACTTCGACATCCTCAGACAGCTTCCCAAGCCCTCATTAAGACCCCGAGGTCCCCACCCTGTGCTATTATTCTTGCATGAATTACTTTACATTTCAGTGCTGTTATTTAATGTTTCATCAGTTAACACTCTCCCAGTGCAGCAAACCCTCAGAATCGGATGGATGGGGGAAGGAAGGAAGGCTTTCGTGAATGTGTGAAAAGACAGAACAAGGGAGTATTTCAGAACAAACTGAAAAGCCATTTCGGGTTTACTCTGAGAACGTGCGCACGCACACGGGCACACACACACCCTAACACAACAAAGTTTACCTACTACAGCTCCTCGGGGGAACCGACTCAGGGAAAGGCTAAGAGTATTCTGTAATTAGCATAGCACACAGTTTGGATGTGAAGGCACCGCGGTGATCGCAGAATCAAGGGTCGGGTGTGAAATGCACAGTGAACCTGGCTACCATGAGGGGATGTAAAATGATTACTGGAAATGTTTTTTAAAAATGGAAACACAATTAAGGGGAGATTGGGGATCCTTAGGATTCATTCAACTTTCAAATGGGTATAGTAACAGTACGTGCCTTCTAGTGTTGTTACAGAGATTAAATGAGATGATGCACGTCACAGGCTTGGCACGGGGCTGGACTGCTGGGAAGGGCTCGATGCTGATGATGAGGATGGTGATGATCAAAGTGGTAAGTGACGGTTTCCTGTAACTTTTCAGAATCCTTACTGTGGCTAGTGTTGTGTGCCTTCCTTAGGAGACTGCGAGAGCCCGCCGAAGCTGAGCAGCCAGGGCTCAGACTCCACGCCCTGTACCCAGTGGGGCGAGCAGCCGTTCTGGGGGCCAACCCCTCAGTTTCCTCTGCCGCACAGTGGGAGTCACAATGGCAACTGCCCCTGGGCTCCGGTGCTGATGAACTGAATTAACCTCAGGGTGCGGAGCACAGGGTCCAGCTGGCGAGCCCTCAGGAGATAGGATGACAGAAGGACTAGGGACATGGGAGAGGGGATTGCAAACTCTGGGAGGGTCTCAGAGGCATGTCTTCTTGTCATGGCCTTTACACCTTGCTCCCGCACTCCTGCTTACAATTACATGCAGTAAACTTTGGTCCAGTCCCAATTAAACGATTAACACTCTGAGGCCGTGGAGTCTGAACTCTGGGGTTAAGCGGGGATCTCAGCCCCGCAGTTCCCTTCTTCCCGAGAGGGTCCCTCCCTCGCCTGCAGTCTGGGCACACTGCGGATCGGGGCCAGTCACAGCCAGGAAGGGAGGCCGAGGGCCCCTCCGTGCACAAACCCAGACACACAGGACAGGACAGAAGGCCGGGAGTGTTGGCAGGAGGGCATGCGCTGGGCGGACCGTCTAGAAGGAACCAGAGTCCTCTCCCTCCACCTTCTTGGTTCAGCACATTTATCGACACCCTGCCAACTTCACTTCCAGGCACACCTATTTTAACCTTCCCAACATCCTGGCTTGGGGGCTGTGCTCTTATTATCCCCCCCCCTTTTTTTTTTTAAGTAGGCTCCAAGGCCATCGCGGGGCTTGAACTCGCGGCCCTGAGATCAAGACCTGAACTGAGATCAAGAGTCAGACGCTTAACTAACTGAGCCACCAGGCACCCCCTACTTTATTAAGTAGTATTATCCCCATTTTTGAGTGAGGAAATGGAGGCACAGAGGGGCCAAATAACCTGCACCGGGGAGGCCAGTGGGCACCGCAAACCACTCAGTGACGGGGTTCTCCCCCCCATTCCTGCTCCCACCCACAGCCCAGGAACCCTGGGCCTCCAGGAGCCCTGTTTTAGGTCAGGCTGCAAGCCAAGTCCTGAGCGAGACTCCCGGCACAAACGGGGGTTCTGGAGGCGTAAACGCGGGTCCTGCCCTCACAGTCTGTGTAGACCTGCCCGTGTCTTCCCACATACGTCTGCGAGCTGGTGCCGCACAGGGGGGATGGGGGTGGTTACGCTATTTCACGGGGCGTCCAAAGATAAAGACAACTGGAAAGCACCTTTTAATCGGAGCTCCAGTGATCCCAGCTTGTTTAATAGCTTGATAGGTATTTGTGAAATCGCACTCTGTGACTACCTATAGGGCACCACTGTCTTTAACAAAAACACCTCTTTATAGGCAATAAATGTTCTACTTAAAAACATAACCAAAAGGAGAAAAAAAAAACCTTAACTGGATGTAAAATAATGTAAATCTGCCACTGCCACCACAGCTAGATGGGTGGAAACAGTAAAATGGTGTTTGATAGAGGCCACAGGGGATTCTGAGAGTCAATCCAGACACCAATTGATTCTGTATGCTGCTAACGCTTAGTGCTCCACCAGCAATTTCCTAAAGTGTAAGTGGGGTCAGGGGCTCCCAGAGTGGGCCCTAGCTCTTCACCCCACCCCAGGCTCCGAGAGCACACACTGGGCTTCGTCCGCCACTGGGGAAGATCCCCCATGGAAGCGCCGTCTCTCCCCTTACAAACCCATTTAGCCAGAATCTTCCCTGTGACCTACTCAGTGTTAGGGGCTGGGGTATAGGGTAGACCTTAAGACATAGTCGTTGTTGGGCGCCTGGGTGGCTCAGTTGGTTGAGCGACTGCCTTCGGCTCAGGTCATGATCCTGGAGTCCCGGAATCGAGTCCCGGGATCGAGTCCCGCATCGGGCTCCCTGCTCGGCAGGGAGTCTGCTCCTCCCTCTGACCCTCCTCCTCTTGTGCTCTTTCTCTCTCTCACTCTCTCTCTCAAATAAATAAATAAAATCTTAAAAAAAAAAAAAAGACATAGTCGTTGTTTTTGGATAATTCACAATACGTTTGACACACTAAAGCATCGTCTTTGAAACAGTATTTAGCCCCCAGGTGCAACAGCATCCCCCTCAGTCAGTGTTGACAGAAAATTCAAGAAGGAAGGACGGGAGAGCTGAGAGCTCTGAGCACAGGCATCAGACCATCTGGATCATCCCCTTCTGGTACTTAGCTGTGAGAGTGTGGGTAAGTTATCTCATTTCTCTGAGCCTTAACACTTCCTTTCCTTCCCCTTGCCCTCCCCTTTCCCCTCTCCCATCCCCCTTCTCCTCTCCCATCCCCCTTCCCCTCCCCCTTCCCCCCTCCCCTCCCCTCCCCCCTCCCCTCCCCCCCTCCCCTCCCCCCTCCCCTCCCCCTTCCCTCCCTTCCCTTCCCTTCCTTTCCTTTTTCTTATAAACTCTACACCCAATGTGGGGCTCAAATTCACAACCCTAAGATTGAGTCACATGCTCTACCGACTGAGCCAGCCAGGCACTCCTACACTCTGTTTCTATTTAAAAGGAGTGACAAGGTTACTGAATAATGACATAATAATAGCAAATTAAGGAGTGCTTCCTGTGTGCCAAGCACTATTGTAAAGTATGTCTGTGTATTTGTATGTAAGAATCTCAGAAACCTTATCTCATAGATTCTATTATTCCCATTTTACAGATGACAAACTGAGGCACAGAGAAGTTATAGAAATTGCACAAGATCACCCAGCAAGAAAATGGTAGAAGTGGCACTCTAGCTCCAT
Source organism: Mirounga angustirostris (assembly GCF_029215605.1). NCBI lineage: Eukaryota > Metazoa > Chordata > Mammalia > Carnivora > Phocidae > Mirounga > Mirounga angustirostris. The sequence goes on from NW_026991713.1 coordinate 26,190,134, forward strand.
GTTCTTAAACCTTTGGTGATCCTGCCTTTTAAAATATGAAAATGTTTTGTAAACTAAGCACGTCCAAATCTATAGGATGGCAATTAGTCTTCAATACCCACAAAAGGCTAAAGTGCTCAAAAATCTATACTGATCTTTTCTCCAGAAATCTGTCCCTGAATAACTCTGGCTTTCCCTATTTCTTTGGCATAAATGTATCAACAAAGCTGGGACAACAGATATGGTTAGTGGTATATGGCCATGTAACCCAGTTCTGGCCAATGAGATAGAAAGGGAAAGGGTTTCTACTCTAACAGAAGGGAAGTGTAGTGCTAGGAGCTGTGGCAGCTATTTTGTGACTAGGTGGGAGGCTGAAGAAGAGCACAACGATGGTGACCCAGATGAGCAGATGGACCAGCCTTGGGCTGCTCACCTCCCAACTTTCTGCTCTAGAATGCAATTCCATGTTCTTACTATTTCAAGCACCATCATTCTGGTTTTTCTCTTACTTACAGCTGAATGTACCCAACCTGACAGAGCTCACTTTGTTGATGCTAAGGTAGCTAACTTCACTCAGTGATACCCATCTACTTTGCACCTGTTGTGAACAGGGCATTGTAGAATATACAAAGTAGAAAGCTAGCCCGGATTCTGACTGGGAAGTATTTGAAGACTGATAGAACAACTGTGGGATGTATACAAAGAATTCTAATACCAGGTAGAAAATAGTAGGTTAGGTAGAATGCTTTAGGGGTTCAGAGAGAGATTACTTCTAGCTTAGAGGAAGTTTTTCAAAGCGAGAGAAATCAGAGAAGGCTGCATGGAGGAAGGGACATTTGAATTGGGTCTGGAAAGGAGCTGCATGAGCAGCAATACATGAGGAGGCCTCTGGACCATGACATACTTGGCTTCAATTCTAACTGGTGAATAACAAGCTTAATCTTTTATTCAGGCTACTAGGTCAGGAAATCTAGATAAAAAGAATCCCACTTCCTTTGGGTAGAATGGAGGTTGGAGGACTTGAAGAACCGTGCTTGCCCTTCCAAAATCACCATCTGCCGTCTGAGGGTTTCCATTACTATTTATGGAAACAAAAACTGAAGACGAGAACACTGTTTTAGGTTTCTAATAATCATAGCTCTCACATACAGCATGTTGAACACTTACCATTTACTAGGAGTTGTCTTACATGCTGTGCTAATTCATTTAATCTTGCTCTGTGCATTTAATAACTGCTCAGTGAAGTGGACACTATTATTAGCCTCACTTAACAGATGAAGAAACTGAGACAGAAGGAGATTCAGAAATGTGTCTGAGATCACAGAACTGCTGAGGGTCATCACTAGGATGTGTCCATACTTTTAGCAAACCCAAAAGGCCAATCAAGGTGATAAACATCCAACGGCAGTCCCAGTCTGCCTGAGATTCTTGATAAATGCTCTTAGAGCAGACAGAGTGGATGCAGACAGCCTCGAAGAGGAGGCTGAACCTCCCTGGCTTGGCTTGGCACGGAACCCCGTGGAACGCACTCAGTCTGGAGGACCCCGTGGGCTGGTGCAAGTACCACCCACTGGCATTTTTATGGAGCTCACATTCACCCAGAGGAAAGAGGACCTTTCCCAGCCTCTACCACAGCCTGCTGTGGCCACGTGACTACACTCTGGCCAATGAGATTAAGCAGATGTGTTCTGTGGCAGCCTCTGGGAAACTTCCTCAAAAGACAGCTGGTGACCATCTGTCCCATTTCCTACAGCCCTACTGATGTCCTGCTGGCTGGAATGTGGAAGAAGGCTGCGTGAGGGGTGAGAAAACACTTTAGACCATGAGGTGGCCTGAGGACAAGAGACTGGGGGCCTGGGTCTGTGAGGATGTCCCAGAGCAGAGGCACCCACCAGCAGCAGACTGCCCACCGCAGAACTTCATGTGGGACAGAAATCAACTTGCCTGTTGCTTGAGCCCCAGGTAGCTTGCGTCTGTTTCCTGCAGCAAAACTGAATCCTAATGGATTCAGTAATGTGCCTATTACCCAGAAGGGTTCTTGGAAGGGTATTTGGAAGATGCATGGCCCAGAACCCAGAGAAAGGACCAGATGGGAAGGACCTGGTTCTTCTGTAAGCAGGTCACAAACCAGCCCTTTAGGTAGGTCGTTGCTCAGATTTATCACTGTGGTCTTCTGTTCACATCTGTCTGGTGGGATGCTGTGTGCAGATTGTAAACACACAGATGGAGGGATTATGGGTAACATTTCTAATAGTAACATGAGCTTTTAATGACACTGGATTCAGCTAATCAACTCCCCGTATCACCCATCGTCAGTGAATCACCAACCAGGAAGAATGGTGAGAGGACACTGTGCTTAGTAGATCTTACAGTTGATGACAAAAACTGCTCAGACAAGAAAAACGATTATAAATAAATGATGAGAACTTCTCTAGCCATCTGACACAGATTATTTTCTGACCTCATAACAAGCATACAAGTTTAGGATTTATGATCACCTGTTTCTATATGAAGAAACAGGTTTAGAGAGGCTTGGTGACTTGCCCAAGGTCACTAACAGCCCATTAGTAAAGGGGTTGAGCTCGGATTCACACCCACGACTGTCTGACTCTAACCCCACACCTCTCGTGCACTAAGCTACACAGTAGCTAGACGTACAAGACGTACAAGTATGCAGATTCACTAGCGGCTTTGCCCACCACTCCTTCACACAGCTTGGTGGTTTAAGGTATCAAGGAGATAGAAAAAAATAAGGCCGTGGGCGGGGGAGTGGGGAGCTGGCAAGGTGACTCAAAGGCAGGGGAAGAGGCATTTCCCCATACGTTTTGCACACTTTGGTGGGGAGAGGCTGATCCAGCTACCTTATTAACTCCTCAACCACCTTCTTGGCTTGTAAGGGCAGAGATGTTGCTGCATCCTTTCTGTGGTGTCTTATAATACCTAGAAAGTAATTTTAAAAGAATGTATTACAAGCCAGCCACTTTATCACAAAAGGTCTTAGGCCAATAATTGCTTTCATTATATAAAACCTATAAAATATATTTTTCTAATTTCATATTAGAGCCAAATGAAGGTCAAGAGAAAAGTCTGGGGGAACCTGGGTGGCTCCTTCAGTGAAGCGTCTGCCTTCGGCTCAGGCCATGATCCCAGGGTCCTACTCAGTAGAGAGCCTGTGTCCCCCTCTCCCTCTGCCTCTCTGAGACCTCCTCACCCCCCCGCGCTGGCTTGTGCTCTCTTGCTCTCTGTCAAATAAATAAAATTTTTTAAAAAAAGAGAGAGAGAGAGAAAAAATCTGGTTCTTATACCCAAGTGGATTTAGAGGGGGTTTGAAGTAAGAGAGAAGAACACTGCTTCCAGAGGTTCGTAGAAGCAGCCTGAGCCCAGAGCTGCAAGTGCAAGGCTCAGAAGCTTCTGAGCTGAGGTTTTCCTTAAGCTGGAGTTGGCAGCCCTGGGACGGCTACTGGATGCCCCCTGCAATGCTGCTCTTGGCTGCCCTACATCCCCTCTCCCCTCTTTTTCCTTCCCGCAAAGACAGAGAGCCCAAAGATTCCTGGATCAAGGAATTTTGCTTGCCCCCCCCGCAGAATAATGAGGAAGGAAGGCCTTTTCCATCTTGAAGAAGAAAATTAAGTTAATGGAGAGAATTTCCTCAAATGTAAGTTTCTGTCATAAAATTTCTATACTTGCTAGCATTTGCTAACATTTGTTCATGATAGAGTCAAGTAAGAATCTGTCTTATTTAGCCCAAAATGACTGGTTTCAGTACTTTCGGCTTAATATGAATATGTCACAGTTTGTTTTTTGGCAAAGCACGCCCATGAGTTTCAGACTGATGTAGAGTGATGAGGCATTTCCACTGGTGTGTCTCCAGAAAAAGAGGAAAGAGGGCCAAGGCTTTTGGGGTTTTAGGGTTTAGGGGGAGGGCAGATTCTAGTTCTTTTTCTTATTTTGTCAGGCTCTAGATTAAGAGCTGGCAAACTTTCTGTAAAAAGCCAGATAGTAACTATTTAAGACTCTGCAGCCTATACGGTCTCTGTTACCTCTACTCGACTCTGCAGTTGTAGCAGGAAAACAGCCATAGACAACAGTCAATGAATGTGCATGGCTGCATTTCAATAAAACTTTATTTATAACAATAGACCGCATGGCCACATTTGGCCCACAGGTTCTTGTTTGGTGATCCCTGCTCTAGACAATGGTGACTTCAAATGGAATGCTGACTTTGACAATGTCAAAAAAAAAAAAAAAAAAAGGGAAAAAAATGCCTTTTATCTCCACCACGATTTGCTATACAAGTTACCATTCTCTGAGGAGTAGAAGTATAAATAAGGATCCTTAACAATGAAATAATAAAGTCACATTTGAGCTATAAAGAAGGAAATTAAATACCTTTGTATTTAGGTAACTAAATTATTTTCTAATCCCAAGATTATGGGTATGAGAAGAAAGGGTATGAAGAGGAAAGTCATTTCAAGCACTCATTTAATGTTAATTTTTCATTTTCCACTGCTTGCCATCAACTAGGGAATGACTTACCTAAATGATTATAAAAAAATGGTTTCACTTCTTTGATCAGGAAGCTCAGAACAGTAACTATGAAGTTAGTAATGGTTTCGGTATTATTGCAAGTCATAATGGAAATGATTTGCACTATGGTAGAGAGAAAAAGAAAAAAAAAATCCTAAGAATTGTTAATTAACTTCACTGTTTCTCCACAAATGCTAGGAGTATTAAAAACAAGGTTGCTGAAGTGCAAACATCAGGATTTAATGAACAATGGGATGTAATTGAAGTAACAGAGAATGACTTAATCGGGACAGTGGGTTGTTTAATTATGGGGATAATGGATCTTCTGAAAGGGACAAACTAAATGGAACAGAAGGAGCTGGGGAGTGGTGGGGAGAGCCGCTGTGTTCGAGGAAGCGTGGAGACGTGAAACTCTCATGAGAGGTAGTGAGCACTCTGTTACCGAGGAAATATTAAACAACAGGACTGTCCCCGAAATGTAACGACTGGGTGCAAAAAGACCCAGTGGGGCAGGCTGGCAGAAATCGTCAACAGACCATAGTGCAGGCGTAAAGATTTCTACAGGCATGTATCTGCGCTTTTTCTAAGAATTTCTAATAATCTTAAAGACTTTCTTATAGATATGAGAAGGAGGGCAATAATATGTTTGTCAGAACACTGTTTCCCAGGGTGCCAAGATGCTATCTCTCAGATACAGCAGATTGGCAGGCTCATTTCCTGGGTTTAAGAGTTCAAAAAACCATTTCTCGCTTAACTTTGATTATAAGTCAACCTTCTCTTGCTAATTCAGCACACTTGCTACGAGTTATTGGGTTTTCTCATCTCCTCTTGAAAGTGAAGCCCATGTCCCTTCTCCCTTCTCCGAGTTATTGGGTTTTCTCATCTCCTCTTGAAAGTGAAGCCCATGTCCCTTCTCCCGTCCCTTCTAGCGTGTGGTGTACTTTCCTGGAACTGAAATGCTCATGCCTTCCTTAGCTCTCCCAAAGTTTCAGGCCATCTGCTCTGAAATCACCCTCGCAACACAAGACAGGGTGCACATGAGGCTGGCCCGAGATTCTCCAGCAATGAAATCGAACATTGCCTAAAATGCTGCAAAGGGAGAAAAACCACGGAGCAATCAGGCTTATTCCTGGGCCAGCTGTCAAATCTAAATCCCCTGATGTTGGAGGAAGACAGAGTCCTGCGTGTGCGTAGGCCCTCCCTTATGCAGGCATTCAGGGGGTTGATCACGTCAGGGCAGGCTCTTCACCGACCGCCAGCCTGCAGCGCCGTGATGGAGGAGGGTTCTTGCCATAGTAGAGCAAGTGTGACTGTATGGAGCTTTGCTCAGATTTGAGGAAAGACAGAGGAATTTTCCCCCCAGGAGGCACGGAAGGGTTACTTCTCCGAGCCCATTTGTCAGTATAATGATTTCATGTATAAGGAATTGTACATTCCTTACATGTTCTTCATGTCTTCATGTTCTAGAAAACACCCCATACCTCAGGGAGAACATATCCTAATCTTAGAGGTGTGAAACCTAACTTTCAGGCTGTTATGTGAGGTGCTATGTTTCTGAGAACCGAGCCACACAGGAGTTTGGGGCCTCTTTTAAATGTGTCCCTGCCATGGCACCAGGGTCTGGCATTTCAAGTTACTAAATGTGGCTGCTCTTGATTTTTTTTCTTTCCTTGAAAGAATTTACACACACACACACACACACACAGAATTGAGTTTGTTCAGCATACCTTGGTTTTCAATTACATAAACCACCTCAGGCAAACTTAGAAAATCAGGATTGTAAACCACTGGGTATACATGACTGGGGTGGGGGGTTTGGAGGGAGGTAAGAGAGAAAGAGGGAGGAGAGAGGGGGAGAGGGAGGAGAAAGGGGGAGAGGGAGGAGAAAGGGGGAGAGGGAGGAGAAAGGGGGAGGGGGAGGAGAAAGGGGGAGAGGGAGGAGAAAGGGGGGAGGGGAGGAGGGAGGAGAAGGGGAGGGGAGGGAGAGGTGAAGGGGAGGAAGGAGAGGGAGAAGCAGGGAGGAAAGGAGGAGGGAGAGGAAAGGAGGAGGGAGAGGAAAGGGGGAGGAGAGAGGAGGAGGAGGGAGGAGGGAGAAAGGGGGAGAGGGAAGGGGGGAGGAAGGAAGCAAATTGTAATATGATGGTTAAGACTGGGGGAACTTGCCTGAAAGGAAATGAAAAACCTTAAATTTTTTATATTGACCTTCTGCTAACATTTTGTCACACAAGCATGGCCCAGATCATGTGCCTCCTCTGGAGCTTCTAATATAACCATCTACCATGAAACAGGTTGGGACAGGTACAATAAAAGGCATTAAAAATCATTTTTAAAGCAAGGCCCCTAGAAACCAGTGGCCCACCCCTTTTCTAGTCTCTGTCTACTGGCAAATCTGCATTTGAAAAGCAAGATTTATCTGGATTTCTAAAATCATAATTTCCCGTTAGCCTTTTCCCCAGGGGCTATGAAGTAAAAAAGACGCCAAGAGTCAACATGAATTCCTTCAACATCAAGAAACATTTTGATGACAGTTGAGAGTTAACAAATCTGAAACACATGGTCTTAATTGACTGTGAAATAATGTTTCAAAATGAAAGGCAGAAAAAGTGTTGCCATGTAAAGCATTAAAAAGGACTCAAACCTCAAAAGCGGCTTCAGGCATTTGACTTCTTGCCCCACTCCCAGTCTGGTCCTCTCCTTTCCTCTCCTTCCTGTCGGGGTTCACATTTTCATGAACGTGATTCCCCCAACCTACAGACACTCGCCAACGTCTCTCTTTGGGAATCTGTGGGGCTTCCAAAATGTTTCAAAGTAAAAGCATACACATCTTTGGAGTGGGACCAAGGCCCTGCATTTGTCCTCCAACAATCGTAGGGAAAGGTATCAACAGGCCCTGATGCAAAGCTTGTCTTTCATTCTCCAAGATACCCAGGGGCCCTCTCCACGCACGCTGTACATCCTCGGTACTACCTGGGGTGTTTAAGAAATGTCTGTCTATGCCTGGCCTTCGTCCCCAGCAGTTCTGATTTCATCAGTCCCGATGGAAGACCCAGGCATTGGTTTGTCTGGATCTGCATTTCTTTTTCCTTTTTTTAAAAGATTTATTTCTTTGAGAGAGAGAAAAAGAGAGCGAGAGACAGCATGTGCGGGCATGAGAGCAGGGGGAGGGGCAGAGGCAGAGAGAGAGAGAGAAAATCCCAAGCAGGTTCCATGCCCAGCATGGAGCCCGATGCAGGACTCGATCCCACAACCCTGAGATCATGACCTGAGCCAAAACGAGGACAGGCAGAGGGAGAGGGAGAAGCAGACTCTCCACTGAGCAGGGAGCCCGATGTGGGGCTCAATCCCAGGCCCCTGGGATCATGACCCGAGCCGAAGGCAGACGTTTAACGACTGAGCCACCCAGGCGCCCGGCAGTCAATGCTCTTAACCGCTGTGAGGCCGCCATGAAACCCGCACAGTGATCATCCTCCCCATTTTACAGGCGAGGAGCCTGAGGCACAGGGAGGTTTGGAAACTTGCCCCATGTCACACAGATGGGCAGGGGTGGATTGCAAGTGTGCCCGGCCAGAGTCTGTGCTCTTCACCGCTGCATGCTAGTTTGAGAACCACTGCTCCTCACCAGCTCGGCCATAGACAGTTATATACACAGAAATCAGAACATAAGAAATGTTAACTTTCTACTCAGGCTCCTGGCTTGTGGATGGCCGCTGAGCAGGGTACTGTCTTCAGCGGAGGGTAAACTACATCTGGCAGTGACCTAGAACTGGAAACAGCTGCTGTGGACTATTCTCCCACCAGAGCACATAACCATAACACAGCCCACAGCGACATGGTGCCTTCTCCAATTAGGGAATGAATTCCTCTAGGATGATACCAAGGGTTTCGCCGTCCAGAGCTAAGCCACAGGAGACTCAGCCCCCTTACTGAGTAATCCCAAAACCCCACTGTCTTTTTTCCCTCCTCCTCCACTAACAAGATTGTGAAGAAGCCCCAAGTCTCCATAAGGCTAAGGATCAAACCAAATGACAGCGATCTTTTTCCCCAGTCTCTATGAACGGAAAAGCACAGAAAATGCCTAAGTAATTTTGGAGACACTTGTCACGCTTGGCCCTCTCTCTACAATTCGTGAATGTGCAAGAAATTGGTCTCTCTTCCTTTAGGAAGGGAAGGGGGTGGGGGTGGGATGGGGATGGGTGAAAAGAAGTTCTCGAATGGGTGAAACCCTCCGGCAGCCAGGCAATCATCTTCCTGTAGTGATTTACAGCGTTCCTCTAAAAATATCTATGAGATCACAGAACATTAAGTGCGTGACACCAAACATTTGTAACTAATCCATGAAAATAAAGTAAGGGTGTCATATTGCACGGGGAACACAGTGGAATTTGTCTTGTGTTATCGTTCTAAAATAAGACGGCCTCAATTTGGTTGAAATATATCTTCACACATTGTCTTCCAAAGCAGAGCCGTTTGAGAAATTCTGATTGCAATTATAAGTGCTGAATAGGGAGTGCTTTGCATTTCCTTTGACGATGCTGAAAAGCTATAAGCTATCCTGATATTAAAATCTTTGGAAATTGATGAGTACCCCAGGCATCATTACAATGCTCTCCCCCCAACCAAGTAATTAAAATCTATTATGTGAACACGTGTTAATATTTTATCAACTACTGTTTTTAATTAACTCATCGTCTGAGGCCTCCCGCAGTAGGAATGACATCGCTTTGTTTTAAGTGACCCCCCTGCCCCCACCCCGCCACCGAGCTCCCAGCCAGGCTTCTTTCCGGGGCTGGGGGGAGGCTTCATCGCGCACATACCACAGTACTGAACTCTGGAACCTGCCACAGCAGCCAGTCTTCGTTCAGGGTGTACAGGGCTTTGCAGGTGATTACATCCACGGGACCCTTGTTTATTTTCTGGTTCAAAGTCGTCACCAGCAAATAGAACGGCTCTCCAACAGTTTCCTTGGAAGAGACACAAAAGGGAAAGTCAGCTGTCTGCGGAAGCCACTGTACTTTCCGAAGAGTTAAAGTTTCAGTTTATGGCAGTGCGACAGGAGGCAGGAGGCAATGTTTTCTAACAATCAACATGAGACTCCCAAGAAAATACACACTGCTCCGCTCAGGATCGGGCGCAAAACTCAGGAGACGTGGCCTCTCCCGCCAGCTGCGCAGGCGCGCGCCCGCGCACACGCCCGCGCACACATGCACGCGCGCCCGTGCCCGCGCATAGACTCCCAGCATTTACAGTCCACAGCAACAAGAAATCCTCAGCGGATGGTTCTTTTATGTTTCAGCTTCTATATGGCAGACTGATGCTCATCAGCTGGCTAATGCCTAGAGTAGATGCGGAGGTTTAACCTTCGTTTATATTCCTATTTAATTGCCTTTTTGAGCAAACCAAAAATAAATGGCATTTAAAAAAATACACAACAATTAGCCTTGGTAACCAGAATAAATGTCAGAACATTTTGTAGACTTGCCAAGGAGGATGCTTTTTGGTGTTAAGAGGTTCTAATGAAGGAAGTGGCCTTTAGTGACCACAACCTGCAGCCATCCCGGCCAGCTCGCTGTGGTTTGCAGAGCTGGGCGTGCCCAGACACCCCTGGGCACCTCGTCTGTGCACCTTGGCTGGTACGCGGCCACTGATGCACTTGAACTCCCTTCCCTGGACCAGAGCCAAGTCCACTGCTTGAAGGCTTGTCCCCAGGATTCGGCCCATCCCGATGGCGTCTGTCTCCAAACTTCTGCCGTGGGCACTTACTCCTCGACCGGGGCTCGCCCGCTCATGGTTCATGAGATGCCTCAAACCTGTAGCCACACTGCACTTGCGTGGACTCTGAGCGGCTCCCGGGGGAGGCTTGGGTGTTCTGCTGCCATGGAAGCCGCCCAGAGCATGCAGCCCTGGGTCGGCCACAGCACACGTGCCAGGTAATCCGTGTCTACAATCAACGGACATTAACCAAATATGTGGAAGAGGGAGAGCTAGGGCCAGAAGCCAAACCCTCCGTGATGAAGAGGCCAGCCAAGCGACTGAGGCTGGAAGCACCGTTTCCAGCCAAGCTTCACGGCCTAGCTTGCAAAGGAGGGTTCCGTTAGCTCTCTCCCCTGCTTTGCCCTGACCAAGTAAATGGAGACCTCATGTAAGACTCCTGGCATCCCCCCTCCCCACCGCCTGTCCCATCCCCTCCCTGCAGGAACATGTGCTCTCCCCAGTCCCAGGGCTCCCTTCGGCCCCCTTCTGCCACCCCACTCTCCACTGGCTTCCCGTCACTTTTCCCATTACCTTTTCTCATTGAATCCTCTCATTTAATCCTGTGAGGTAAGTATCGTTATGACCATTTTGCACAGAGGGGGAGCTGGGGCACACGGAATAGCTGTGATTTTCCCCTGATCCCACAGCTGGCGTGGGATAGTCACCACTTTTCTCTTCCCTGCTGACATATCCTTGAGTCTCTTCCTTAGTGTAGGACAGAGGTGGAATGTTCGAAAATTTCCCAGGTGGGGAGAGCATTGGGACCAGCACCTGACATTTTAATTCTTATGGGAAATATCCTTTATTTAGTGGTTCACAACCACACTGCTCTCTTCTCTTTCCCTCTGCCCTCTGGGGTAATGTCCCGACTGCAAACCCAGAACTTCTACTTCTCCTTTTCCCTCCAGCACACATCAGAGACAGGGGTGAGTGTCCTTGTGAGCCTTGTGGGCTGGATGGGCCACCAAGGGTGCAGTTGGGGGCCAGGTGGACTCTGCCGGGCTGTGTGGAAGGGCAGCTACAGACTCACTGGCTCTGTAGTCAGGAATTCCCCAGAATTCTCCAGAGTGCAGCCAGACTGAGAGAAGTGATATTTTGTCTTATACTGTTACCCGCACCCACGGTTCTAACCCTGGGTGATCATTACCAGAATTCCCTGGGGCTCCCATAAAAAATTCAGATGCCTGGACCCTCCATTAGACCCACAGAGCCGGAACGTCTGGAACCGAGGCCTGGGCATCTGTGGTTTGAACACCTTCCCAGGGGATTCTGATATGGGGCCAGCTTCGAAAACCATGAAGTTTCTCTGTCACTATGGAACACGAGTCCTCAGTCATACCTGCTGGGGGCTTAGGTGTCTTACAGAGCAGGGAACACTCAGCTCCTCGGGTGGCTGGCTGTGGCCAAGTGCACCTGACCGGACCACGCCTACCCTCCCTCTCCTGGGATGGGAACTAAGCTCGGCCCCTTCACCTTCCTTTCCTTTGTGAGACCAGACTCTGGCCCTGGCTCAGCCAGAGGCCTTCATGCCTGTGATCTCGATCCATCCCTAAATCCTCCCTAAGCCCATAAGAAGGTGCCTGCCTCACTGGGGAGGTAGTAGCTAGGAGCTCTCAAACCCTGGTGCCATCCCATGCCCGCTGTGGGATCTGGCGGAAGGCACATCCATTCTGCGTGCTCCCAATCCCCCAAGTGCAAAATGGTCATAACGATCCTTACCTCACAGGATCAAATGAGAGGATTCAGTGAGAAAAGTAAGCAAAACTCTTCACATAATATCTGGCATGCTCAGTAAAGACAGTTGGTATTATTACTTCACTCACAGAGCCCTGGAAGCTCTGAGGAGGAGGTTACCTGGGGGTCACAGAGCTAGTGGCATCTAGGCAAATGTCTGTGGGACAGGGCAGGAGGACCAAGGCTGTCCGAGTCCCACATCTCCTTGGGCACCCGGTGTGGGAAGTCAGACCCCCTGCACCAGAGGGGATTTTTCCACAGAAACTGAAAGCATCTCTGGCCGGCTCACAGTCACTTCCTCCTGGTAAGCGTGCCACCCCTCACCATCTCAAGTGCTCAAGATACTCTTGAATCAGCACTGCAAAAGCTTGACCCAGAATCCTCTGCTTGAGGAGCCGTTTGGGCTCAGGGCCCAGATTTTTGGAACATCTCACCCATTTAAGGCTCAAGGGCAGCAAGGGCAAGTCTCCAACCACAAGATCCCCCAAGAAAGAGCTGGGAAGAAATTTAAAACCGGTGACTAGGCTCTTCATTCCATGAGTAGATAACAGTTGCCCAGAGGAAAAGGGCCAGAGACACACAGCTAACTGGGGCTGAGATGACTTTAGAGCCTGAACCTGCTGCTTCTAACCAACACTCCTAGTCCAGTGCTCTTTCTACTACCCCAGGATTCTCAAATGTAAGGCACATACAATTACCCGGAGGAGCTTGGCAAACGTGCATTTTCGGGCCCCACGGCCCGGGCTTCTGATTCAGTGGCATTGGTAGGGCAGGAATCTGACTTCCAAGACTAAGACCCAGAACTGGGTGTGGGTCCTGCCGCCTCTGTTTAGATGCAGTTGTGGCTGAAGCAAGGATGGTGGGAAGCGAAAATATTCGCCCCAGAAATAACTGCTCAACACCTCCCCAAAGCGTATGATGATTTATACCAAGTAAACAGAAAATAAGGCAGATTTCATTAATCTTAATAAATGGGTAGTGCCTTGGGAGAGGAAGGTGTTGGTAAAAAAAAAAAAAAAATGTTGTGCATCTACTTGTAAGATTGCATTAAACATTAAACTAAGCACAGTCTATTTAAAGTGCTGCTCTTGGATCTAAACTTAAGTAGCACTGTTAAAACCTGTGGCATATAGCAGTGTATCTTATTCAAAGCTTAATTAGATTTTGGAACTAGCTACAAACACACAATTAGGCAGTTTTGCTGGAATCTGGATGGCTGGTGAAATTAAAGAAGGATAAGAACCTTCTGTACCAGGGGCCTCAGAGGGGCTGAACGAAGATCGGGTTCAACAGAACACTCTTCTTGTCCTATTAATATTTTAGAACAGTACCGGTCAACATTTATGGAGTGTTTACTTGGTGCTAAGCCACTGCCTCCATTTTCTCCTCTAGGCTTCAGAGCGGCCCTAAGATAGTCTTCTTCCAGTGCTCCAGGCTATAAACCCAAGGCTCAGATAGGTGCGGAAGCCTCCTCTAGTGAGTGACGGGGTCCAGATGCAGACCAGGCCGTGGACTCCAAGACCCACTTCCTTACCCGCTGGACCCACGCCAAGTTGGCATTCAAAAATAATTTTAAGATTCAATCAGACTACAACCACATTCATGCAATAACCGCAACAAAGGAAACTCGAGGGATGGGTGGCTCTTTGGGGACTTGCTAAACAAACGGAATAATGTGGAATGACTAGTTAGAACTGAGTTTAATTAGCTTCCAGTATTAGTAGGTAAATGGGTATTTCCAAGATGCTTCAGAGACCCTGCAAGCATTGCGTTCTCTTCAATATCTGAAATACCCCTTCCACTCAGCACATTTCCTGGGCTCTGGTTGTCAATTAATGATGTCAAGGTGGGCTCAAAAGTCAATGGTATAAAATTTCAGTTATGCAAGATAAATAAGTTCTAGAAATCTGTTGTACAACATTGTGCCTACAGATAACAACGCTGTTTTGCACCCTTTAAAAATCTGGTAAGAGGGGAGGTTTCATGTTAATTGTTCTTGTTTTGTTTGCAATAAAGTTGTTTAAAAGAGAAAAACATCTAAATGAACTGCATTTGCATAGGCCAGTTACAGCAAAAACAATTTTATTTTCCCCTCCACGTGCTCCTAGGAAGGACCATGTCTAAAAGAGGTTAAATGCTGACACCATGGAGTGCTCAGGACTTATCCTGGCAAAGACATCAGCATCTGCTAAAAATAACCACCTATTGTCTTACCTCTGACACTACCAAGGGAGGTGACACTTACCCGCAGAAAACCAGAAAGGCAGACAGACATCCAGTTTGTGAGGAGTTTTTCTACCACAGACTCCGTGCGTCTTAGCATGAGTTTAGGCTGCATGTTACTGGACTGTTCCATCAAGTCCCTGGTCAGCACCTCCAGGATGCTGGTCAGGTAGACCAGCTTGGTTTGCAGTGCAATGGTCAAGAAGGAGGCGAACAGACACCTGTTGAAAAATAGAGCCTTGGTTACAATAGTCAAGACATCAAAACAACCCAACTGTCCATTAGCAGATGGCCAGATAAAGAAAATGTGGTATATGTGTGTTCACACACACACACACACACACACACACACACATACACACACCAGAATACTGTTCCGCCACACAAGAGAATGAAATCTTGCCATTTGTGACAACATGGATGGATCTTGCAGGCAGTATGTTAAATTAAGTCAGACAAAGACAAATACCGTATGATCTCACTTATATGTGGAATCTAAAAAAAAAAAGAAAAAAGAAAAATAACCAAACTCATGGAAAAAAGAGATCAGATCTGTGGTTACCAGAGGTGGAGAATGGAGGGGGAGTTGGAGGAAGGTGGACAAAATACAAAAACTTCCAATTAAAAGAGAAGTAAATGCTAGGGATATAATGTATAACATGGTGACTACAGTTAACACTGCTGCATAATTTGAAAGTTCCAAGAGAGTAAATCTTAAAAGTTCATTTTTTTCCTTTTTTTTTTTTTGTAGCTGTATGAGATGATGGATGCTAACTAAACTCATTATGGTCATCATTTTGCACTAGGTGTAAGGAAGATCATTATGCCGTACACCTTAAACTTCTACAGTGCTATATGCCAATTCCATCTTAATAAAACGGAGAGAGAGGAAAAAAAAGAAGATATACAGATGACAAAGAAGCACATAAAAAAAGACCCTCGGTTAATGAGGTTAACTATCAGCCATGGCTAAGTTGATGCTGATGGGAGTTTCCACGGAAACTGAGGGGCAGTGGGGTGCTCTCCTGTGGGCATGTGTGTTTTTTTAATGTCTTAGGTCAACCACCTTTGTCCTCAATTCATAAAAACCATGCACCAGTGTTCACCCCAGGACATTTTATGTGTTTTCAGCTCTTAGACTTTAAACTAGAGTGGTAAACAAGAAGTGAATGTCTTTCCCAAATTTTTAGGTGTTTTAAAGACAGAAAATAGCACTTCTGCTTTTTTGATTCAGGACTCATGTTTTTTCTTGGTGTTGGGGTTTTTCAGGGCTTTTTTTGTGGGGGAGGAGGGTATGTGTGTGTCTTCAAAACAGAATATGTGTTGGGGTCGTGTGATCCGAAGTAGAGTTATCGTGGCCTCATGACCCCGACCAGACGGCCTCTGGATAAATCCACGTTTTCAAGGGATGTAGATACCAGGTTCAGGTTGCAGTTTGGAAATAAGGAGCACATGTTTTTATTTTCTCTATTTAAAGACTTTCAAAATATAAATAAATTGACTAATACCTGTCCTTCACTGAAAAGTTCTTCTGCTTCTCAAGGGTGTGGATGACAGTAACAAGGAAACTTTTATTACAAATCAGGGCATCCAAAGCTGTGAGACTTTCATTCTTGTCAGTGGCATCTCTGTTCTGGAAAAAAAAAAATGAATATGATATGATACAATATGACATGATATAATATTAGAAACTTAAAGTTAGGAGGTAGATCCACAATGGGTTTTCCAAGACAATGATTTAATACTGAATCCATGATTCCAAAAAAACTCACAAAAATTCAATAATGAAGATGATGATGACAATGAGGACACTATGAAAGTCAGGCAGTCATGGGCTAAAAATGAAAACTTATAGACTTACATGCATATCTTCAGTGAAGATGTGTGTGAAGCCACCTGACTGAGAGGAAGGAGACACTTTTATTATTCATAACATCCAAAGGAAATGAATAGTGTATTTTTGTTACAATACCCAAGTCCGTTTTAATAAAGTAGAGACACTGTTTGCTAATCTGAAGGGCCCCTGGGCTTATGTTCATTTTATATCCTCTAATACATAATAAATAATTATTCAGCTCTCAAGAAGCACCGGTGAATTCTGAAAGCCTCTAAGAAGAATCATTATCACTGCATCAGTCCCATTTTTAGTGGAGGAAGGCATCTCACACTTTCAAAGAACAGACTCAAAAGTGAAAGAAGTGGTAAAGAAGATTATGCGAATGTGCAGACCCCTCCTTAAGCAGTTTGCCCTCTCGGGATAAATACTGAGTTGTGTCCGTAAGTTTTTACAAGCCTTAGCTTAGTAGTATCCACTGTCTCAAGAGACAATGTTATGGAGACGGGGTGAGCTGGGTGGTTAAAAGTTAGAAATCTGGAGCCAAATTACTTGGGTTTCACTCTTGGTTTTAGCACCTACTGGTCACATGACTTTGGGCAAGTTATGTAACCTCTCTGTGCCTGACATTGCTCATCCTCAAAATGAGGACACCACCGACTCCCATCTCCTAAGCTTGGTGTGAAAAGAAAATGCACACGTGCACAGTAAGTTCTATCTCAGCTATGTTTATTGCTTTTATCACTAACTTATGGCAAACTAGATCACAAAGTTATTGTCCTGCTGGCTTCTACAATTATTTTTATGTGCTATGCTATGTTGCTCCTGGATATAGACTTTTCAATTCGAGTTTCCCTTTTTAATGTATCATAAGTCTTCTTGGAATTAAAGGATTAAATTTTAAAAGCATGAGTAACACTTTAAATGAGTCAACAGAATGAAAATAAAAACTTGAACATTCAGGTTTTTCTCTTCCTCTTTTTTGGGGGTAATATTTGAAACTTTAGGCTATTTTTATACCTCGTTAAAGTAAATTTCTTCTGCAGAGAATTTTTGCTTTATAGTTTCAAATTTGTTAGCCTAAGCAGAAGACCTCAAACTATTTTGGTCATACTCTCCCTTAGTAATATGTAGAAAAATCATACCCTGGGTTTGCATTTTCTAGTTCCTAACATTTTTCTGCTGAACCAACTTGATATGGACAGACCGTTTAAACAGATTGAGTCCTGACCTTACATAGAGAAATGCCACCATGGCTCCCTGTTTTCTGAAGCTCCTTCCTCCTTTCATTTAAATTTCCCTCTTCTAGGAGATAGGATGCCTTGCTCACCCTTATTTCTCCTCCTATTTTCAGCAAAACAATGCAGTCAATACAATGAAAAGGCAGGCTTTGGAGAACCAAAAACTGGTACAGAGCCAGGAATTGGGAATATCTTGGCCTCTGTGAACCTACAATTTCCTCTGGTTCTGTCTACTGCTATCCGGTAGGTGTTGACTGCTCAAGTTCTTGGTCTACCAGCCGACCTCCAGGCCTAGAGGATGTGGCTCCTGATCCATCAGTAAAGGGCCTAATTGACACAAGGACGGATCTGCAGCCTAGAAAGGATTTCAGCTGGTGCTGTCATCACAGACTATGCTCCTCCGTCCTCTATATCTTGCATTATAAATTCGAATTTTAACTTAGGTCTTGCTAGGGTTCTGATAGTTACGCCTGTTTTTCCACTCCTCTTGTTTACTGACTTCAGTTTTCCTGGCTTTCTCAGTTGCTGTTCAAGATTATTCATAACCCTGAGTTAAGTCTGTTTGGCTTGAACAATGCGGTGGTGGGGTGGGGGGGGAGGTGAGGGACGCTGACCCTCCGTGCGGTCGAAAATTGGCATGTAACTTTTCCCCAAAACTTAACTACTAATATATTGCCTACTGCTGACCAGAAGCCTTACCAATGAACACATCTTTTGTATGTCAACTAACACATATTTTATAAGTTTTCTGTATTATATACTGTACTCTTACAATAGAGTAAGCTGGAGAAAAGAAAATGTTATTAATAAAATCATAGGGAAGAGGACATACATTTATAGGATGGTACTGTTTTATTGAAAAAAAAAAATCCGTGTGTAAGTGGACCCATGCAGTTCAAACCTGTGTTGTTCAAGGGTCAACTATATCTCTCTTCTAAAATAATACAGCATTTTTCCTGGGATTTTTTTTTTTTCCCTCAAAACACTCAACTTGCAATAGTGTCTTTTGCATTCATCACTTACCTTGCTCTTGATTACTGAATTTAGAATATAGGACAATTTCTTTTTCAGGCCACAGATTACTCTCTTCAGCACTCAAGGGCAATCATTAACTGTAAAAGCCCACACAAGCCTCATGTTGATGGTAGAAATCTCTGTTGTTTTATTGCTATTAAATTCTTAATGGGGATCTCAGATAGCTGAGAAATAGACTCATGATGTCCTGCATAGTCATCCTGATTCAGGGAATTGACCTCCCTCCCTAGGTAGTGTTCTGCTGTAGAAATGGATAGATGAGGTGGCAAATACAAGTCTTGCTGCCTGGTACTCTTGGAGGAGAAGTTTAAAAAAGTATATTGTACAAGCACAAAAAACTGAAGTCTTATTTATAGCCTTCTTGATTTACAACAGTAAGGCTTGGACCAAAAAATAAATAAATAAATAAATAAATATATGTATATATATGGCGGGTGTTTTATGGAGGTATCCCAACCTCCAGACACAGCATCACATATCATGGTGTCTGCTTCTAGAATTATAGAGAACCTGGAAATTGCTTACTGCATGTGTCTGTGTTTCTGAACTCTAGGCTTCTGGCCAAATGTAGCTGAGAAGCTTCTGGTAAGGTGATACCAGCTCTGTTTTGACCTGGCTTTGCTTAGAAGTCTAGACTGAAATATGATCATCTGTGTTGATGTTCCAGAGGTTGGGCCCCTCTGTGGTCACCAGTTCTGGACAAAAAAGGGCAGCATGGTGAAGTGGGGGCATCAGGATGTGGAGGTGATGACAGGCAGATGAGTGCCCTTTGCTCAAGACTTGGGAGTGTAAAGGAGGAAGGTTGAGTGGGTAGGGGAGAAGATGGAGGTGTCAGAACAGAGCGAGACCGAAAACCCAAAGGGTTAAAGGAGACTGCTCCTCGGAGTCCCAGGATGGCTTAATCAATCATTTCGTGCAGCTATTTCTGCTAAATGAGGATGATATGGACTGATCAGCAGAAGAACAACTGCTGCAGAGAACCATTAAGAACACAACATTGCTAAAGATGCCTGCTATCAACTCAAAGTCTATACATGTCTCCCTCCCTCCCTCTCGGCCCATAGTACTTTTCATTTCCAACTGAGAAATAATAGTGAATAATCTAGTAGCTGCAATGGAAGTCATGCAGATAAACACAACAAATTGGCCAGCCCACAATTTATTGATTTTTAAATGAACTAGCTCGCTTCCCAACTACAAATTCAGCTCTAAACAGGTAGTAAAACAAAACAAAAATCATCACTCTGAACTTCTGTCCCTCCTAGGTTTTTGTTACTGGACAAAGAATAATCGTCAGTGACCCATCACTGCTTTATACCCTAATCAATCCAATTAATAATTACCCTTCTCCCAGCTCTGCTCAGACGTAAGCCCTTATTTCGCACCAAGCACACTATCTACAGCCACCTTGGAAGCAAACACCTGTTCTGACGACAGCAACAAGCACCTTCGTTATTATTCAAGACTCAACCTTAGGAATATGATCAATGCTCTTTTACCTCGGGGAAGAAAGTTCTCAGAGCAAAATGTTTGTAGTCAAGGAAGGGAACAGTTCCAAAACTATCAACCACATCCAATTTATCCATCTGCAGCTCAGCAAAGCCTGCAAAACAGAATCCCAAGAGCAATACTTTAACTCAACAAACAATGGATAAGATCTTCTGCTGTTTTGTCTAACATGGAGGATGACCTTGGTTTTCATTAAAGAAGAAACAAGAGATAATTACTTGGTTGGCTGCAGAGCAGGGCTGGAATAAACACAGAGCCAGGCCTAGACCCTGCCGCTCAGATGTCTTCTATTATACAAACAGTTCTCATTACTGTGGCCAGCTCCATTTGGGGGGGGGGGGGGGATGATAAAAAAAAAAGGCTTGTTTTTCCACAAATAAAATTTTGGAGCCTACCATCACGTATCTCTTTCCGGAGCTCACTCTCCAGGAGCTCCAGCTGTTGGCTCTGTTTGCGGCTCAGCTCCTTCGATTTGTGCCTGGTTACCCCCACAGCCGCTGAGGAGACAGAGATCTAGTGTCAGACTGACATGTTAACTTCAAAAACAAAAAGGAAAACGAAGTCAACCTTGACATTTCTTTTACAGAGACAGAGGAAGAGAGAGAAAGAACAGCATTTAAGAGGTGGAATTTCTAAAAGGAAAAATTCCCAGTGAGGGGACACTCTAAAGAGGAAGATGCTAAAGCGCAACAGGAAAACAAAAAACTACCCACCTTAAAGTAAAAACTAAATCAAATAACCTCCACTTGTAACCAAAGATCCCAGCTGGCTGAAAAGTAATGAAATAAGCCACGTTTCCCTGCAGCCACAGGCCGCTGATATTGTTCCATTCTTTTTTCAATGTTTCTAAACATCCCTGGAGAAATAAAGCTGAGCCACAACTGCAGAAGGAAATCACAGATCCACGCTCTGTAAGCCAAACTTGCATAGATCAAGTTGGCTGATATGGGGAGAGGTCCACAATGAACCCTTGGAACTGGGACATGGCTTCTTTCCCCACTTCGTCTTGCTGCTAACTGTGCTTCTAACTGAGACAGTGCCCTGAACAGGCTTGGTACTCGGTTCACATCCCCACTCTGCCAATTATGAGCTGTGTGACTTCAAGTAAGTTCCTTAGCATCTCTGTGCCCGGTTGCCTTATCTGTCAAAGGGCCCACACCTCACTGTGATGTTGAGAGGACTGCAAGAAGCAACCCACAGAAAGCATTCAGAAGTTGTTCTTTAAAAAGAATATTCAACAACTGTCAACTACATTATTATTCTGGAAAAGATTTTCCTCCTTCAACAGCAACTTCATGATAAAAGGACCCACTACCAGTAGATACGAATGATCCTGGAGGAAACAAAACTCAGTAGGGTTCTTCACTGGACCATTTCACAAAGTCAACAGTCTTCACCGTAACATGCATTGTGCATCTTCAAAAAAGGGTGGGGCGCACAGTGATTTCCAAATTTATGTGACCACGGAACCCCTTTCTCCGGGAGCATGATTTGGGGTTAGCGTTCCTCAGGCCACACTTCAGGCTACAGGGGCTCAGGGCAGGCAAAGGGAATGAGGCAGCCACATCCAGCCAGCAGTGGGTTTTTGATGGCTGACGTCTCCAGGGGAAGCCACAGTGGGGATGTTTAGAAGGTGGCAGGCCTAGGCCAGGGTGCTTCGTGTTTTCACTAATGACGTGACAGATGGGTTAAAATATTTGTACACTTTACACCTGCTCAAGCTTCTGGTCACACATGCTGGCCTGGAATCATGGCAAGAAGGGGATGAGAATTTTAAAGGGCAGCTACCAATGAAGCCAAAGCCATGGGTCAAACTGAGCCCACCTCACCATAAAAAGCACAAACAGTCTCTATGACAGTGCGGGGATGGGAGGGGTGAGTCACACACGGCACAGGAAGAGATCAGAGACTTCTAGTAAGTCACAAAGTGGAGAGGATTCTATGGGGAGACTGGTGTCTACAGATGCTTAACACTAGCAGATTCTCAAAATAGAGCTCAGCACTTAGAATTTATAAGTAATCTTCTTACTCGAAGCCAGTGCCAGCCAGAACATTATTAAAATATCAAGCCCAATTCTGGATTCCAGCTATAGAGCAGGGGTGGTCAACTGGAGAAGCAGCACAAGAAAATACCTGAAATGATCATCAGCAGGGCAAAAGAGGGCCTCTGCAAAATGAATTCATTCCATTGGGCCAGTTCATCACACACAGAAGTCTTTCCCTCTCTGGACTGAGAACCCGCCAGGAGAAAGGGCCAGGCCTTCCCTCGTGCTGTCCAGCTCCGGAGGCTTGCGCAGTTATCAGCAACACAACGTGTGTTCATAGACACAAGGTAAGTGGATGCGGGGATGGATGAATGAAGGAGTGCATGGAAGGGAACAGGAGCAACTAGTAACAGAGCGTTGGAAAGGCAACGCCTGTGTTAAATCAACGTATGTGAAGTGTTCTCTTAGTTGGTGGAGAGGAGTTCTATTTCTGAGATGGACAAGAGGAACCAGACTTTGGATGAAAAGCTGCTCAGAACCAGGTCGCACACTAAATGGCTACAGGGACCAGGTAGGCAGATGAGTCACGTGGCCCAGGTGGAGACAACAGGGAGTGGTGGGGACTTCAGCAAAACCCCAGCGCCCACATGCTCTCTCAAGGGGCGGCTGTCATTCAGTTCCAGGAAACCGATGCTATGGAAAAGTGGAGATCCAATGATCCAGAGCTTTCAAATTTTCAAGAGATATTTTTAAAAATGTGAATCAACTTTTTTTTTTTTAACTGAAGTACAGCGGACACAAATGTTACGTTGATTTCAGGTGTAGAACATAGGTGACTCACCTAATTTTAAAATGCCGTCAACTAGTTCACAGTTTTAAAAAAAAATGCTGTGCGGGCCAAACAAAACAGATTGTTGGGCCAGATTCAGCCCGCGAGCAACCACCCTGGGATCATCGTGCTCGGATGAGCCTTGCGATATTTTAATAGATGGTACAAATCACGCTTCTAAAACATAGTTCTGCCAGGAAAAGCAGAGCTGGGGTGGGAGCAGGGGGTGGTGTTTGGTGAGGTGAGAAGGCAGGAGGAGATGACCAGATTGTGAAAGTCCAAAATGCCAGAGGAATTCTGAAGGAATAACGTAAATGGGAGATTTGTAATCGCCATTCACAGTACTGGGGAAGTGAGTTGGACTATATTTCTCAAACACCAAGACGCCATCTTTGCAATCCAGCTTTGTATCGATGAGGAATCCTAAAAAATGGTTAGAAAGCCCTCAACATGTACCTATGATTCCTTTCCCAAAGTTGTGATTTGGGTTTTTACCCATCAATACTCAACTGAGGCAAACAGCCCCTGAAAGCTGAGAGTCTGCCTGCCTGACGAGAGGCCCCAGGGAATCATTTCTCTGACAAAATCAAACAGGGCACTTACCAAAGATGACAATCACTAGCAAGACGGGAAGCACAATCAGAAAATACCAAGTGGTTGGAACTGTTTCCTGCTCAACGTAGAGCTCCAAGTTTCCCAGTTTGACCTAATGGGACAGAAAGTCATTAGACTCAATTGAATTGGGCGCCATATTTATGTACACACTTTTTCCTCCAAATTGTTTTCCCCAAGATACAAAAAGGTGACAAGCTAGGTAGGATATATGAATTCAAGTCCCAGCTCAGGCAGATTGGCTCTGTGAACTTGAGCACATTGAGAACATTCACCGTGCCTTGATTTTCAGATATGTCACAGTTGAGGTGCACTGGACTATACCTGGAGATTTTAGAATTGAGTTCTCTTTGCCCTAGGGGTTTAACTCAGCCATCCCATCCTTACTTTCCTCATCTCTAAAGTGGGATGTAGATAGTGCCTCTTCGTAGGGTTGTCGTGAAGACTAAATGTACTTCATCATTTGAGTGAGTGGCTCATGGTAGTCCTCCCAAAACTCTCCAGTGGCTTCCCAGAGCTCAAAGCCAAGCCCTTGTGATGGCTCACATGTTCCTTTTTTTTTTTTTAAATTTTTCCCCAAGATTTTATTTATTTATTTGAGAGAGAGAGAGAGAGAGAGATCACAAGCAGGGGGGAGGGGCAGAGGGAGAAGCAGACTCCCCGCTGAGCAGGGAGCTCGATGTGGGACTTGATCATGACCTGAGCTGAAGGCAAATGCTTAACTGACTGAGCCACCCAGGTGCCCAGCTCCTCGCTCCCTCTGGTAACTCTCCAGCCTCCTTGAATATTCCCCCTTGCTCCCTCTGCTCTAGCCACACTGGCATCCTTTTTGCTCCTCATGTTAAACCTGCAGGTCTAGAACCCTCTACCCCAGAGAGCCCATGGCTCACTCCCTCTCCTCCTTGAGGTCCTTACTCAAATGTCATCTTCCTAAACAGATCTTGGCTGCCCACCCTTGCACACCTTGCAGCACTGCCTGTCCCTGCTTCATGCTTCTCCATGGCGATCACCACCACCTCACACATTTTCATTTACTTTCTTCACTCCATGTGTCTTTAGGTAACCCCCACAAAGGCAGAACCTGGGGTCTGTTTTCTTCTCCGCTGTGTTCCCATCATAGAAGAGGCCCTCAGGGACCATTTCACGACTAGAGATTGCTAGCGTTACTCTCCTCACCCGGTGTGACATGTGGGGGCACTTGTGAGTTCAGTTATGTTACTGATTTGATAATAATTAGTACCCTCTTTATCACACAGATGGACCACTGGAGGCTCAGCCAAGCCAAGCGACTTACCTAAGGCCATGCAGCTATTAGCTGGTGCAGCTGGGACATGAACACATTTTTTTTTTTTTTGGTCTTACAGTCTGATGTTCTTTTTTCTTGACTTTTATTCAATATTTATGACTACAGATCATAAAGCATTTTGGGGGGGTATAGACTGTGGAGAGCCTCATATGGCATGAACACCATAAAGAAAGACTTCTAATATGGTTCTGTTCCCAAGGGTCTCACATCTTTATTGTGGGACATAAATATACCTCTGATGGGACCCTCAAACATGTCAGGAGGAGATGAATTGCGGCATGACTCCATGACAGAGGAAGCAGCCCCCGGCCCAGAGATCATCTGGTCTCCATCAGAATTGGATGCTACTCTGAATGTGCTGGGTTTCCGCTAAGACATGTCATCCCTACATTTGGCAAAAGAATGATAGCTCGTTCGTCCGAGCTATCTCGGACGATTCTGTGTGCAGGTGCTACGGTCTAAATGTATGGCTAGAACAAAACTATCAAGACTCATTAGTATTATAGACAATGGTGTGTTCAGTGCTTTGACATTCGAATGGGCACATGGATGGATTCGACCCGCTCTTTTGGAGGAATTACGCTTGCGCCTGCAACAGCAGCTTTGTTTATCTGCTATTTAAAGTGAAGATCTAAAGATCCATAACAGATGCCATTCTGGCTTCAGTGTCACTGAGAAGTGCCCCAAATAAGGTACAACCAACAGGTAGGAGTGTCAGGTGACTTACGCGAACTTTCTTGGAAGAGGTGTCAATGCTGTTTGCGTTACTGATGCCCTTAATTTTGCAAAGGATGATGGTGAGATCTTGATTTCTCGTAATATTTTCAAAACTGCAATTTAATTGCTCATTTTCCCCGTGGAAGAGGGTGATTTCAATGTCTGTCTTGGAGATGTTGAACTCATCGTTTTCTTTCTGTGAAGAACAAAGAGGAGATGAAGTAATGAGGGCGCCGGAGGGAACCCACAGACACAAGCACACCTTGCCCATCAAGGCGGGGGGCGTGTCCCACCCGAAGGAAGTGAGAAACATACTTGAATTTTCACTTCCAGTTCTGTGTCCCCCTCGGGTTCGACCCGACACCCTGTGAACCTGGGGTCCTCAAGATACTGCAGGCTTCCGCAGTCCAAGTAGGTCTCCTGGACTCTCAGCTTCACAGTGACGTTTGTACGCGCTTTTGAACTCTTTAAACTGGGGGCTAAAAACCTGCAGGAATTCGCCATACAATATTCAGAGACCTGAGGGAGGAGAAAAGAGCATTTTTAAGAACTTCATTACCGAGCCCCAGCCCTGCGATGGAGGAGCGAGGTAACCCGGACAACTGAACTTCTCGGTGCTCCCAATTTCTCATCTGTAAAATGGGGAGAGTGATACTACCCTCCCCTCACAGGGCTGAATGAACCCGAAATCAAATTAAATGCAATGAGGGCTCATTCAACTAAATGGGGGCTAATTTACATGGGATTACATGTGCAGAAATGCTTGGAATCATGCCGGGCACCCAGTCAGCACTCAAGGAACCCTACTTGCTATCACTGCGAACACACTTAGCGGTAATGGGGGCAGCCAGAGGTCATGCAACGGAGAAGGGATGTGCAGAGAGAAGAGCCTAGCGTAAGAGGGACACGCGGCACCAAAGACTTTGCAGGGTCTGTGTGTCCTGGAGCCCTCGAGGTGGGTTGGGAAATGCGGGCAGGGAGGGGAGCACCCCCCAGGGAGGCCGCAGGGAACTGCACACCACCGCCGGATGCATCCGTCCTTGTCGGGGAACGTCCCCTGGCGCTTAGCGGAAGTCACTGACCCCAAGTGAGGAAAAGGTTTTGCAGGCCTAACAGGAAATCAGGGAAGCAAAAGCAAAAGAGACAATGTGGGCCCCCAGGAAAACGTGGAGCATGAAGGCTGGAAAGAATACAGAAAGTGTGGCCTGCTTCACAGCTTTATTTATTAAAAAAAAAAAACAAAAACATAAATACTGTCATTTTTAGGGGTGCAGAGAGATGGACACAGAAAGCCTCTGGAAAAGAAGAGGTTGACAAAGGTCTTAAAGAAGAACAATAAGGGGCGCCTGGCTGGCTCAGTCTGTGGAGTGTGCAACTCTTGACCATGGGGCTGGGAGTTCGAGCCCCACGTTTGGTATGGCTTGCTTAAAGATAAATCTCAAAAAATAAATAAATAAATAAATAAATAAATAAATAAATAAATAAATAGCAATAAAACTTGTGAAAAAAAAATTTGTCAGGTGGGAGTTTACCTGTTTTTTACTTTCTAATATTGGTGGTAAAAAGAGAGGGTAGGGGAGCACCTGGGTGCCTCAGTTGGTTAAGTGTCTGACTTGATTTCAGCTCGGGTCATGATCTTGGGGTTGTGGGACTGAACCCCACATCAGGCTCCGTATTCAGCATGGGATCTGCTTGGGATTCTCTCTCTCCCTTTCTCTCTGCCCTGCACCCCCATATGCTCTCTTTCTCTAAAATAAAATAAATAAATAAATCTTAAAAAAAAAAAAAGAAAGAAAGAAAAAGAAAAGAGAGAGTAGGAAGAGGCCATAGGTGGGAAGATCTGATGCAAGGGGCTGAGATAAACAAAACCTCCTTCCCCCTTAACACCTGTCCAGCCCTGGATCTCTCGTTCACATTTCTGGCGATATGAAGAACCAAAAAACAGTGTGTGTTCACATTGTGGAGACGTGGCCTAGAATCAGATACAAGGTGAGGCCTGGAACTGGCGCTGGGTGTGTCAGGAGGCGGATGTGTGTATGACGAGGCTGTAAGGGTGACTCAGGAAGGCTGTCTGTGCCTAGGCCCAAACCCACACTGGTCCCAAGCACGGCCATGTCTGTGGCCACAGGCAGACCAGCCAGCTTTGGCAGGAAGTGGTCAGGTGGGGCCCGGAGAGGCTGTACCTTCACATCTCTTGTTGAGGAAGGAGAGAAAGGGGAAGAGAGAATGGGGAGAGAATTCGAGAAGAGGGTAGGAGTGTACTTGGAGGCCCCAACCTGTATCTGAAATGCATCATTTTGTGTGACGAGGCCCTCCCGTGACTCCTGTGGGTGTTAGCAAGTGGACAAGGGCTGGGGACCAGACCCTTGTGTGGGGACATGCAAGGTAAGAGGAGGCCAGGTGAGAAGGAAAGGGACCAAGCCAGACAATGGCAGGAGCAGGAGGAATATATGACAAGATTTCTGGGACTCGGGCAGGTCACTTGGCCTCCACACCACAGCTCTGTGGGCACGATGGGAACTTCACCACTGACTGCACAGAACTGCTATTCTTCTGGACATCTCACCTTTGCCCCTCACAAGGCATTTTCACATGTATTCCTAAACGCTGTCTCATTAAAGTGCCTCCCTAAAAAGCCCAGCTGGCGGAAATGGGAGGCCTTGTCATACCAACCTCATTCCTCTCTCCTCTGCACCACAATTGGAAATATTCCACTGCAAGGAGAAGGTCTTATTATTTCCATTATAGCCCAGATGGTGTATATCCCCCAACAGGTAAAAGCTTGTAATATCACAAAGGCACAGAAATAAAAGATATTCCCCAAGAGATGTTCGTGTGATGAAAACAACATCATCCTTGAAAATTACTATTATTACAAGGTAGCTGAAGACTTACATTTATGTTTCCTTTTAACTCATGTGAAACGATTAAGTTGTCAATTACGTCAAAATTTCTGCCCACGATAGTTATATTTTGACCACCACTGCAAAGAGAAAAAGCAACAACAGGAGTTTCATAGTAAACATACAGGCATTTTGCATTTATGAACAAAGCTATCACCTTATTCACACTTAAACTCAGTTATGTTTGAGAGCCAAGTAATACATTTTAATTTCCAATGCAGGACAATTCTAGAAGTCTTTTAATGATGCTGGCCACAAATGTATAGTTTTTAAGATACATAAATATAAAAATTCAGATCAGATCCTGTTTTAATTCTAGGAAAATGCCCAAGTTCTTTTACAGAATTTGGAGCTTTGCTGTGTCATGTTGCCACATATAATCAGATCATCGGCTATACCCTGAAAAGGTTTCACTAAACAGAATTTTGTTTGATTGCTGTTTAATCTATATTAAGATACTTCAATCTAACAATTTTCAAAATCAAACTCCCAACCTACCAATTATACTTTATTTAGGGAGATAGGGAACATTTTGGACAAGGTAAAATTATAAATGACATTAAAACTATAAATTCCCATTTGGTAGGCCATATAAATAACAGCTACGTTCTCTCTCTCCAAAACCAAGCCAAATGATTTCACATATTCTCACCACATAATCGCATATAAGCAAAGTGGTCATTAGATGTGAAATAAACAGCTGTCCACAGCTCTGGCTGCCCTCGACCCCCCCCCAACCCCCTGCCCCGTTCATGTAGGTCATTCCAGGGGACAGGAGCCTGGGAATGTCCGCTCTGTGCGCCAGCTGGGCCCAGCCAGGATGACAAGACCTCGAGGTGAGCATGAGGCGGCCAATTTGTGTAGGACAGAAGGAAGACATTAGGCCCCGAACCAGTCACAAGGGGGAAGGGTCAAGCTGGCCTCCTGCCAGCCTGTCACCATTACTAGAAAGCGGAGCCGAGCACGCTCTGCCGACGGCCAGACTGCAGAGCCTCGCCCTTGCCCGGGCATAACTCAGAGTCACGGGCTGAGAATAGCACAGATGACTGGACACTAAGAAGCCTAATCGGATCGGGGCGCCTGGGTGGCTCAGTTGGTTAAGCGACTGCCTTCGGCTCAGGTCATGATCCTGGAGTCCCGGGATCGAGTCCCGCATCGGGCTCCCTGCTCGGCAGGGAGTCTGCTTCTCCCTCTGACCCTCCCCCCTCTTATGTGCTCTCTCTCATTCTCTCTCTCTCAAATAAATAAATAAAATCTTTAAAAAAAAAAAAAGAAGAAGAAGCCTAATCGGATCACTACGCTGTGCACTGGAAACTAATATAATATTGTAGGCCAACTATACTTCAATTAAAAAGATAATAAAGAAGCCTCTTATTTGATGGCAAAACAGAACGCTGGTGGCTCAGAGCACAGCAGCCTGGGCGCCCAAGCAAGTCGTTTGAATGCTCTATGCCTCAGTTTCCTCTCCTGCTAAAGGGGCTACTGCTAGTCCTTCTGTGACCATTAACTGAGTTACTAGATGTAACACACAAGGCATGTGGGGAGTGCCACGTCAATGTTTGCTTTTATTTATAGGAAGGATTTAGACCCCGAGCGGGGAGTGCAGTGCTAGAGGCTTGGTTTAGAAATTTCCGGTTTTCTCATGCCACTGTTAGAGGCAGAACTGGTGAAGTCCCAACCCCCCAGTCCCTTGGAATTTGACTGTATCTGAAGACAGGGTCTTTAAAGCGGTAATTAAGATTAAATGAGGTCATTGGGGTGGGCCCTAATCCAATAATATGACTGGTGCCCTCATAAAAGAGGAGATAAGGACACAGTCACAGAGGGAAGACAACGTGAAGACATAGGGAGGAAACCATTTATCTTCAAGCTAGGAAAAGAAGCCTTGGAAGAGACCAACCCCAACATCTGCCTCTGAACACTGGACTACAAGTGTTTTGCTCCTGTTTTTTCTTTTTTTTTTAAAAAAAACAAAGGTTCATCTACATTTTCATCTAGACAGTACTTTGAAAATCAGCTTCATGCTGTGTTAGGTGAAATCTCTTATTATGAAAATATCTTTAGGGTTATATTCCAAATCCAATGTGAATTTAAATTCAACTAGGCAGACAATTTTTTTTTTTTTAATATACTGGAGTCATCTGGAAGAGTTTATTTTGGAATGTCAATCTCTCTCTGAGGGAGTATCTTTGAAATGTAGATACTGCTTTTCATTTAGATAACTCCCAATATTTCCTCGAATTATTCAAAACAGCTTACTCTAAAGGTTATAAAATGAAAGT
Source organism: Mirounga angustirostris (assembly GCF_029215605.1). Lineage (NCBI taxonomy): Eukaryota > Metazoa > Chordata > Mammalia > Carnivora > Phocidae > Mirounga > Mirounga angustirostris. The sequence continues at coordinate 26,220,601 of NW_026991713.1, forward strand.
TGTAAGAGAGAAGCTTTGTGTCACAGGCAGGGGTGAGATGTTGTATATTTGTATTGGAAACGTAGGCTAAGAGTAGGTACCTCAATGAAACGAACATTTTAAAAGGCAAAAGACTTATACAATCTGACGAGAAACCATAGTATGAACACACATATTAGCTGTGAGCTTCCTGGCAGCCACAGCTCAGAGGAAAGCAGGATATGCTCACAGTGTTCACGGGGACAACTGCTGGTCAGGTATGTGTGTGTTTTCTAGGAATAAATCCTAAGGGGACTTCTGTGAGAGGAATTTACATAGGACTATTATTTCTATATTTATCTGAGTGAAATCCATGATCTTTATGCATATGACCCTTTTCTTTTCTTCTTCTTTTTTTTTTTTTTAAGAGAGGGAGAAAGAGAGAGCAGGATGGGGGGAAGGGGGCAGAGGGAGAGAGAGATCATCTTAAGCAGGCCTCACACCCAGCATGGAGCCCAATGTGGGGCTCAATCTCACAACCCTGAGATCATGACCCCTTTAAACACAAAGACAGAAAAGTATGAATCCAGAAAGCACCTGATCCAGGTGGTGGCAGGGTATATGAGGGAACAGTGTGGCAGAGCAATATACGACAAGGGTCCCACAGATGTACAGTTCCCGCCGTCAAACTGGATACACACATCCTTCATTTCTTTTCGGCTTGATGGTAGAGAGAATTTCATATGGGTGTCATTTAGCACATGGCTAACCTGTATCCTAGAAAAGGGCAGAAAAACAACTCTTAAAGGACCCAGACGCTTAGCATAGTTGGCTTCTGAACATGACTGTGTATGAATTTTACTTGAACTGCAACAGTTCACAAACTATCAGAGTAGTTGGAGGCAACTGCTGGTTCATCAGAGGCCCCTGACCACTGTGGGCATCATCTGGGGCAGGGGTCCTCTTTCTTCTATGCATTTTTATGTTTCTTTTATGTTTTTGCATTTACCTTAGAAATGGGGAAAGGAGAAGTCCTAACAGAAAGTGGAACATGGACTGGGTACTAAGTTGTACTAAGGAATTCCTGTTAATTTTGCTGAGTATGAGAACGGCACTATGCTCATCTGCTGGAGACATATACTGAGATGTGTGTGAGGGAAAGGATACGGCATCTGCAATATGCTTACTCCAGGCACCATCCGTCCCTCCCCTCCAAAAACGAAATGAGACTGGCAAAATGTTGCTAAGTTTTGGAGGTGGAGGATGGGTACAGAGAGGTTTGATGCACTCTTCACTCTTGGGTATGACTGGAAATTTCTGTAATGGAAAGCTTAAAAAAAGAGAAGTTCCAGTTGAGCGGTAGAAGGGTAGAACCCCATCCCAGGCAGAGATAGAAGATCCTGCCATTCGGAGAGCAGAGAGCCCATGACCAGAGTCTATGCCAAGAATCCAGGGGTCTCGGGGTTCAATCAGCATCAGAGCGAAGCTGCCTCCCAAGGAACTCCAGATGAGAAATTAGTTGGGACTATCCTGGGTGCTTCTGACATCCACAGGACCTGCCTTTGACACCCTTCAGGGGACAAAGCAAAGCCTTCTACATTATTCCCTCTGTAACCTGCGCTTCCTCTGTACATCACATCTACAATGAGCCTCTAAAGCAAAAAATCATTAAGGCTGGGTTGTGCTGAATAATGCTCAGTATGTTACGTGTGAATCTACTGTTACTAAAGGATATGTGCATGATTATTAACGTTAACGCACATACCCTTTACGTAGTAATAATAAATCCTAACAATAAGGTAAGTTCAGAAATCATCTGAGTCAGTGTGTAGTCACACTACCTAGGATTTACATTCTAAACTTTATATTCAGAGCCACGCTCTAGGAAATTCATCGTAAAATGGCTGATCATTAAAATCTAGGCTTGTTTATAAATTTTGGAAGGAGAGAGGGGGAAATGTGGGTCGTTCTGCTATTATTCTTGTATTTTTCCCTTCAGAATAATAAGGCATTTGAAGAATACCTTATGAAAAGAGTTTGGGATTATGGCATGAACTCAGATATAGGATTAACTGGGTATTATGTTTACTTCTCGTGAACTTGGGTTCACCACTCTGATGTGGTTACTGAAATGCTACATGCAGAAAGGCCTCTGAGTCATTTAATTTAATAACTGCAGTATCTTGAGACACATTCAGAATTGAAATGAGAGCATAGAGAGTCCAAAATAGGGTAATGCTCTGAACACCAACTTATTTTCCGGTGAAGGTGATTGCCTTTCAGTGAACACACAGGTGTCGAACTTCACAGATTTTGCTACACATAATGAAAGATTTTCACAATAAGGTATTTAGCCAGGACCAACGGCACAAAAATGCCCATGCTGCAAAGATATAGCTGCTGATGTGTGCTGGATAATTCTGGTAAATAGCAGAGCCACCCATGAACAGCTTTCTCCATCAAGATGACAGGCATCCCAGATTTACTGTGAGGAGGGGGAAGAGGACGGCAGTTATATGCAGCAAATGAATTAAAACAGAAAATTCAGTAAATAAGTGTGGCCGATTAAAATGCTGTACAAATCTGTTGTAGTAGTTAACAACCAAAACACCACGCTTCAGCACATTGTCTCCAATGCATTTCCATGATGAGAACGAGCTCAGTGTTACATTTCATATAGACCGTGATGCCTTTTACTTCAAATTAACCCAAACTTATAAAAGCTAACAAGCAGAAAACTCAAATTGTCTATTGTGTTATTATTATGACATCTCTCTTGGGGGTAACATTTGCACAAGGATGTCAGGGAGACACTGAAAAATTATTTTCTCTCCAAGTTTCATTGAAAGGATGAGTTAGGGGGAAAGAAGTGATAGAAATAATGATATTCAAATGGTACACTGACCAGATATCTGTGTTGGGGTGTTTGGTCTTTTTTTCTTTAACTACTAATACATGCTCCATTTAGTTTATTTAGCCTGACACCAATCCAATGAAGAGAAGGCTACAAAGAATAAAACAGATCAGGAAATTTCTTTTTCCAATCTTGAGTGATACTTTGGAAGAGCTGTCCTATCTTACCATCAAAGTCCTAAGTATGCAACTATTTTTCTAAGGGGATCATCTTCAAGATGATGTTTGCTACTCAAAATACTTGATTTTGTTAATGGATATAAATCAAGACCTCAAATAGGCAACACCCTGAGGTTTTGGGTGGTAAGAGGGAACAGATTCTCTCACAATTAACTTCAAATGTGGTGTTTAAAATATTCTGCTTCTTGAAATTATGTCTTATCAAATATGCAGACCGATGGCCCACTTTGGCCCATGGCAATACTTTGAAAAGATTATAGTCACAATGATATGCCTCTGGCATAAGTTTGAGCTTTTTACTATATTATCAAGGATAAATTACTATTATGTCAACTTACACATCCTTCTCGCAAGTACTGGTTCCTTTCAGGATCATCGTAATGTTGGATGCCTGGGTAAAGTTTGCCCCCGTGACGATCACGTTACTTTTCCCTAAAGTCGATATCTTCTGTGGCTCAATGGACTTAATGTAAAAGACCTGTTGGAAATAAAGATTCACATACAAGATCAAAGCTAAGAAATGGCATTGTTCCAAAAAATCTGTTTATGCGCTGCCGTTCGAAGAAATCACTGGGAAATTACAACATTTTGCAAACACAAGCAGACAGTGTTTAATGAAATCAATGAATTCAAGGAAGAGTGCTGAAGATTCATGTCTCTCAACATGCGACACCGTGAGGTCAAACCAATTAGTCTTCATCTCACAAGACAGTTGAAAATACAGTTGAAGAGTCTGACATTCTGTCTGAAGAGTGAGATCTCACAGAGTCTCGAAAATACTCACTACCTTACAGCCTCTGGAGGCTCACCGTACAACAACATGAAGGGAAGGACAAGGAGTCTGCTGGCGCTAGGCCCACAAGCATCATCAGTAAGCTGGAATAAACATCATTCTGGATAAATTTAATTCCCTAGAAAGTAGTGCCTATTTTTTTGTCTGTCTCAGTTGGGCTATTCGTTTTTTTTTGTGTTTTTTTTTTTTAAAGATTTTATTTATTTGACAGAGAGAGACACACAGTGAGAGAGGGAACACAAGCAGGGGGAGAGGGAGAGGGAGAAGCAGGCTTCCCGCAGAGCAGGGAGCCCGATGCGGGACTCGATCTAAGGACCTCGGAATCATGACCTGAGCGGAACGCAGATGCTTAATGACTGAGCCACCCAGGCACCCCGCAGTTGGGCTATTTGAATCAAGGAGTATACTGCAGGGAAAAACTTCAAGAAATCAACCCAGTCAGCCACCTAATACCCAGTAGTCAGATGCCAAACCACTGTGGTCAACTGTTTCTTCTCCAGTGGTACCCATTCATGTAGGCTTATGCACCTTACTTCTCTGTTTGCAATGTCTAATCAAAATCTCCTTAAAAGTCTGACTCTTGGTTTTGGCTCAGGTCATGATCTCAGGGTCGTGGGATCGAGCCCCACGTCGGGCTCTGCACTCAGCATAGAGTCTGCTTGGGATTCTCTCTTTCTACCAACCCCTTCCCCCCCGCCCCGCCACTCATGCTTTCCTTCTCTCTCTCTTTCTCAAATAAATAAATAAAATCTAAAAACAAATCAAGTATTCCACACAGCTAAAAAAAAAAAAAAAAATTACAAATTCTCCTTAAAAGAAAAAGGCCTTTATTTGATGGCAAGAATCACTTTCCCTTTCAAAGATGAGACAATCCTGATTTCTTTCAGTTTTCTTCTACAGATGTTACCGTCTATCGTTTTGATCATTTTGTTGTTCTTCTGTAGACCATTTCCAGCATGTCTGTATTCTTCTACAATATGGTGACCAAAACAGGACAGAAAACTCTGCTTCTGGCCGATATAAAGTACAGCAGATCTTTAGCATGAGAGCATTTCATACTCACACTCTTGACATTTGGAAACAACCTCCAGGGCCAGAGACACAAAACCAGGTGAAATCGGGCTACGCCATAGATGCCAAATGTATCCGCGTGGAGGATCAAGTCTAGGCAGAAGCCTCTGACAGCCCTGGGAGGGCATCAGTCATGCCCAACCCCAGCCTACACCTGCTTCCTGAAGCAGCCTACTATTCTCCGCTCCGTTGTATGTGGGATGCAACGATGGACTTTCGGGGCTGTTCGGGCTGACCCGCCCGCTGAGAGGGAGGTCTGATTCCGCTCCTCGGCAAACACGGGTGCTGTACGGTGGAGCGGCCGCCGTCGCCCGTCAGCACTACGGACTGGTTCTGCCGACGGAGGTGAATCCCTCGTTCGTGTCATCACAGCAATGATGTAACGTGACAGAGAGTGGATTTCAGGGGCAGAATTTCTTTAATCACTCAGTAGAGGACTTTCGCCCCATATTTATAGAATCATGAAGGGTCTGAAAGGGTCACTTTGATTATTCTGTTATACTTGACTGCATTTTATGGGGGGAATTATCTGCAAGAGTGGTACTTGGAATGGGGGGGTCAGCGAAGACTGCCAGGTAAATCCCTTGCAGATGTCAAGTGTGTGCCAGACAGCTGAAGGCTTGCTCTTCGCCCTGACTCGGTGACAGCTAAGTGAACACGTGTTTACTGAGCATGTACGGGGTCCCCGGAAGAGCCCCACGTGTGTGGGGGACACATGATCTATGCACGCGCCAGAGCAGGAACTGGCCACCTAGTGGCTTTGCCTGTACCAAGCCAAATCCAGGCCACCGCTTGCGTTGTATGGCCCGTGAAGGAAACGTCAAAAAAGTAACAACATTCCATGACATGCGAAAATACATGAAATCCCGATCCTGGCGTCCACAAATGGAGAGTTTCTGGCCCGCAGGACACCCATTCGTGGACGTGTTGCCAGTGGCTGCTAACACCACAGCAGGGCGGAGCCGCGGGGCTCCCGAAGCCCAGCCCATTCTCCGTCTGGCTCTTTGTCGGAAAAATGGGCCAACCCCTGCGCAGTAGAAGGCCTCTGCCTCCTTAGGGCGGAAAGAGAGCCTGCGGTTTTGTTTTATGTAAATCCCAGCAAAGACTCCCATTTACACCCAAGTCCACTGTGATCCCCATGGTTCTTTCTGGGCAGCCCTTCTGGATTCCTGTACTTAGACTGTAATATCTGTTCCAGAAAGACTCTCGCACACCCCAAGTAAGTGCTACTTCTCTACTCTTGGGAGAGGATAAAAAGAACCTTATAACTAATGTAAAAAAAAAAAATTTTTTTTAAGGGGGTTATATTTTGCTTCTTAAACGGTTCTATAAACACCATCAGTGGACCCACCACGTTGCCTTATTAACTTTTTATTTCTCCTGAGCAGAGACAGCCCTGCTACTTCAAGAGGATTTTATTTTTAAACCTTATTGTTTAGAGAAGTATCCATCGACTGTCTAGGATGAAATCCAGCCCTGGTCTATCTCCTGAATGCAGATGCTTCTAGTCTGTTTGCAAAGAGGGTCAAATTAGTTGCCCTTTGTTTGCTTGGAGAACTTCTCTTAATGTTAGTGAGTTAAAGAGCTAGCAAGAGGACCTCATCAAATATACCGTGCAGGTATACAAGAAAAAAAAAAAAGAGGGAGAGGGTAGCTATATGGCTGTACCATATGGCTGCAACAATTCTTAGAACTATAACATTTTCTATTTTTACTGATAAAGGTTTTTAAAAATCCCGTACAGACAGAAGGCAAAGAATGACCTCCCGACAAATGTTTCACACACTTATTTTAGATCTATTTTTATATTTTAATCAAGAGTTAATCTCACAGCCTGGTATGAAGTAGTGGGCTCCCTGAGCTGACACACAGAAGGGGTTAATTTAAAAACAGAATCTAGGGACGCCTGGGTGGCTCAGTCAGTTAAGCGGCTGCCTTCGGCCTGGGTCATGATCCCAGGGTCCTGGGATCGAGTCCCACATCAGGCTCCTTGCTCAGCAGGGAGCCTGCTTCTCCCTCTCTCTCCTTCTGTTTGTGCTCCCTCTGTCAAATAAATAGAAATCTTTAAAAAAAAAATAAATAAAAATAAATAAATAAAAACAGAATCTACTTTGATACAAAGAGATGCCTTCTTCCAGCCATACAGTAGGATTGCACCCTCATCTTAGGTCCAAGGATTTCCATGCGCCAAATACCACTGCTGGTAACCTTCACAACCTGTGTTGTTCAGCAATTAACCTCAGAATAGTCCACTTCTTGCCAGTTACGTTTTAAAGACATAAGAGTTCTTTTTAAATGGCTGCCCAATGTTAAATTATTTAATAAAACACTATGAATTCTGGTCGCTTACCAGTTTAAATTACTCCCTATTTTGTGTATGAAAGCACATTAGAAACTGGTTAATTAGGTGATTACAGAACACCCACTTATTTTTATTTTCTTAAAACAAAGTCACCGTAAGATATTGGAAACAGCACAGCCACTAAGAAATAGCTCTCTCTGAAAAGGTCTAAAAGGATCACTTCTGACAGTAAGAGTACTTTTTGTGAAGTCTGACGTCAACACAATTCAAATTACCATGACATTAAAAGAGAAAATACTGCTATGATTGAAAAGAATATTGGAAAGAGGTGCATTAGGAAGGCTCCATTTATTAAGACCAAATTGTACTCTATTAATCTGTTTAAAAAAAAAAATCTGAATATAGCAGAGCTCTCGGTAGGCCTGGACCTGAATCAACGCTCAGTAAAACGTCTCTCAGAGTTTCACTGGTGAAATTAGTTCAAACAGAACTGGATAAAAAGTCACATGAATTCAAAACCAGCTGGAAATCTGAAACCAAAGGACATTAGAGAGATGAAAGGTAGCACAACTAATTAAAGGAAAGTGTCCTGTAGGGCCCTACAGGAGTGAATATTTGGTTCAGAATTATTTAACATCTTTATTAATGACTCAGAAGGACAGAAGTAATGTATTCATGAAATGTAGAAATCGAAAAAAGCGGTGACCAGCAGCGGAAATGGGAAAGCATAAAAGGAGGTGAGATATTGAAAGAAAATACAATCCTGCCGAAGAAAAATAAGAGCACTAGATAGAACAGCATGGTCATGCATCTGATGCTCAGCCCCCAGGTGAATGTTCTCTCATGGGGGCCCCGATACAGACCCCAGGAAACTTGGGATATAACCTCCAATCTCCGGTGGGTCCCAGGACGTACCAAGAGTCAGAGTGGCAACTGAGACAACCAGAAGATGACAGACCAAGGTCCTGTGCTAAGAGACCAAGGCTCACTTCTCTGACCCAGGGACTCTAAGGGGAGGCTGACCTGGCCCCAGGCGGGGCTGCCAAGGCCACTCCACAAAGTTGTTACTCTTGGCCACTGAACTTTCCGAGTGTGGCAACTCAGAACTGGCCTGGGTGACTGGGACTCCATGACCAGGGCGGGTGGCTCCACCCCGGCAGAGACCCTTGACTGTAAATTAGACCCAGCCACTCCAAATCCGCCCCTCGGCTGAGTTTTGACTTCAGCACGAAGCTCTTGCTGCTCCACTCTCCTCCAGGCCTCAGTTTCCCATCTTGGGCCTCTTTTGCTCTCCCCGTCTTGGAGAAGATGCTAGTCTTGCCTGGGTCTGCATCCTCCACTCTCACCACGCCCACCCTCCCCTCTCTGGAGGCTCTGAGGCTACTAAAGCACCTGCCCCGGCTGTAGGTCTTCGGCCCACCCACGTTTGTCCACACATGGGACAGGCCGTGCCAGTCTAATGCCACGAGAAGCCAGTATTAGTTTTCTCCCTTCTAGACTGACTCGTATCAGCAACTCTACATCATTTAATACTGGCTTATATTCACTGAGGTCATACAGTGTAGAGCAGTGGTTAAAACTGTGGGCTCTGGCGTCAGACTGCCTAGGTTCAAAGCCCTTGCTTATCATTTACAACCTACCTGTCCTCTGCAAGCCAACATCTCTTTGCCTATAAAATGGGGAAAATAGGTCCACTGTGAGGCTTCCATAGAGATACTCTGAGCTCAGGACATAGCACAGGCTCAGCAACTAAGGGTCACCATGATTCAGTTTAGTACATTCTGGCATTCCTTCTTTTTTTTTTTTTTTAAGATTTTATTTATTTATTTATTTATTTGAGAGAGAGAGAGAGAAACAGCATGAGAGGGGAGAGGGTCAGAGGGAGAAGCAGGCTCCCCGCCGAGCCGGGAGCCCGATGTGGGACTCGATCTTGGGACTCTGGGATCATGACCTGAGCCGAAGGCAGTCGCTTAACCGACTGAGCCACCCAGGCGCCCTCTGGCATTCCTTCTTACGTCTTCTGTTGTACACACTCGACTGCTTCACGAAAATGAGTTTTACTTCCTCCAAAATATTGTAAGTGCCACAGTGTAAGCTCATGAGGGCACACACTTCGCCCACCTGTCTAGCACATAGTAAGTGCTCAATAAACACATTTTGAATGAACGGATAAATGAATGGTTGCCAGTGCATTCCATGGCACCGAGCCCACTGCTAGGGCCACAGAAGCCACTCAACAAGGTAGATCTTCAACTTAATTTCACTGTTAAAAGCACAGTCTCCAAAGGAGTCGACTTGGATAGCCTGTGAGAAATTAGGATGCACATTCAGCAGTGGTGGAGGACGAGAAGAGGGGGTGTGAGGAAGACAAAGAAAGAACACTGTGAATGTAGGTCCCTCGAGAGCAGGAGACACGGCTTTGTAGGGTGTATTTCCACCCCACCAAGATAAGCAGACGGCGAAGAATAACAAATACGAGAACAACATCATATCAGAGATCTGCACAACCTTTCTGTGCGAACAGGAGAGGGAGAGTGGCCAGTTCTCTCAGCAGGTGGAAGACTGTTAAGAAAAGGAAGAGAGGTGAGTGCAGGGCCACAGGGCCAACCATCTGAGAGAAACTGGCCTCTACAGCTGAAAATACTTCTCACCCAAAGGGCAAACATCGGGTTTTGAGTTCATTTCCCTGTTTTGGTCGTGCCTTTCCTTAATGCAGCCCCCTCCCCGATAAACGACAACACATATTTGTAGCTGGGATAAAGGGATTGGGGATAGGGGCATGAAACAGCATGAGGGCAACCCGCCCAACCCAAGACACCAGAAACTCTGTCTCCTAAGTGCCACCTCCTTAGATGAGCAAATTCGCACCTTAAAAGGTAAATGTCTTGAGTAGCATTCTGTGGCTGCTGAAGAACAAACCCCAAGCTCCTCGGCCTGGTGTGTAAGGCCCCCCAGATGCCGGCTACGGGGTCATGTCAGCCCTGTGCCCCAGGATTTCCTGTACCCTTCTGCTCCAGCCAGACTGAATTACTTGGGTCTCCTGGACCTCAGGTATGGATGACCTGGAATTTTCTGGCGACCCACTATCTTTTGCTAATACTAGCCCCTCTGCTCAGAATACCCACTCCTCTGTCTCCATGAGTCTCATCCCTCAACTGTTGGCTGAAATGCCATCTCTGTCTATCAATCCATCCATCCATCAAAACCTAAACCAACTACACTGATTAAGTGTTTTTAGCTGCCAGGCACTGGGCTTAAATAAACAGGAATGACTAAGCCGAGGCTGCGGGAATAGCCAGGCTCTCTGAGATTGTGTACTTTCTGGTACCTCTCCTATGTTAATATTTTTTATCTTATATTCTTACTTATGTACTCATGTACATGATTCTTGAGACTGTTGGCAAGACATGTGCCGGATTCATTTGTGTCCTCCTCATTGTAGCCACGAAGCTCAATATAATGGCATCGACTAGGTGCTCAATATACACCTGTAGTAAGAATCAACTCCAGCTCAGCATCATGAAGCCTAAAAGCATGTCTGCACCATTCCTATCCCAGCATGTCTGCACCATCCCAGCCCCTGGCATGCAGGAAGCACTCGATACACGGGTGATGTGGGAAGATGCATTGAGGGAGAGCTCTCAGTGCCTTCTCTGCTAGGAAAAGTGTTCAGTACTTCATTCAAGGCCAACATAGGACCCAAACTGGAAACGTGGAGTTACACATCCACATGATACTGAAAGATAGCAGTATACGCCAGAGCATGAGAAACCCCCCTGTGACCAGTAATATTATACCACTCCCTATGAACTGAAATCAAGATTCTGTTCTGAGCCACATATTTAAAGAAAACATTCCAGTATCAACAAAATACCTTTCTCCAAACTAAGAAGGGTCATTCACACAGCAGCACTGGAGACAGGCCTAGGCTTTTGGTTATGTTCAGCCTTGTCCTGCCCACTTGGTAACCCAGCCAGTTCTTTTAACCACCCAGTGTCAAAGGTCAAAAGGCACAGGAAGACACTAACATAAAAGAAATTTTTAAAAGTCATTGCCTGGACTACCACTCAGCAATAAAAAGGAACACACTATTGATCTGTAAAAGAACTTGGATGAATTTCCAGAGAATTATGTTGAGTTAAAAAGGCCAATCCCAAAAGGGCATGTCTGGATGATTCCATTTATATAGACTCCTTGCAATTATAAAATTATAGAAATGGAGAACAGATTAGTAGATGCCAGGGGTCAGAAATGGGGAGTAGGAGGGAGGAGGAAAGGGGATGTGGTGATAGAGCTGTTCTGTATCTTGACTCTTGTCACTGTCAGTATCTTGGTTGTGATATTGTGTGATCGTTTTGCAAGATGTTACTATTGGGGGAAACTGGGCAAAAGATCTCTCTGTCTTATTTTCTGACAAGTACATGTAATCTACAATTACCTCAAAATAAAAGTTTAACTTTTTCCCAGTCTTGAAAAAGATGAACAAAGTTAAAGGACTCACACTTTCTGATTTCAAAACTTATTACAAAGCTATAGTAACGAAAACAGCGTGATATGGGTATAAAGACAGACATGTAGACCAGTGGAACAGAACAGATAGCCAGAAGTAAACCCTTGCATATCTGGTCAAATGATTTTTGATAAGGGTGCCAAGGCCATTAAATGGGAAAAGGAGAGTCTTTTCAACAAGTGATGTTGGGAAAACTGGATATCCACATGGAAAAGAATGAAGCTGGACCCTTACTTTATGCCATATATGAAGATTAACTCAAAATGGACTAAAGTTCTAAATATAAAACTGTTAGAAGAAAACATGGGTGAAAAGCTTCATGACATTGGATTTGGCAATGATTTCTTGGATAGGACAACCAAAGCACAGGAAACAAAAGAAAAAAAAAAGAAAAACTGGACTTCAAAGTTAAGAATTTCTGTGCATCAAAGGATACAATCAACAGATTGAAAAGGCAACCTATGGAATGGGAGAAAATATTTGCAAATCATGTATCTGATAAGGGGTTGATATCCAGAATATATAAAGAACTATAAATCAACAACAAACAACCACCTGATTAAAAAACGGGCAAAGGACTTGAATAGACATTTCTCCAAAGAAGACACACAAAGGGCCAACAAGCACAATAAAAGATGCTCAATATCACTAATCTTTAGGGAAAAGAAACTCAAATCCATAATGAGATACCACCTTACACCCACTTAGGATGGCTACCATAAAGACAACCACAAAAATAACAAGAGTTGGAAGGATGTGGAGAAATTGGGATGCTTGTCCAGTGTTGGTGGGAATGTAACATGGCAGGACACTATGAAAAACAGCATGACATTCCCCCCCAAATTAAAAACAGGATTACAATATGATTTGGCAATTCCCCTTTTGGATATATACCCACAAGGATTGAAAACAGGATCCTCAAGAGATATCTGTACACCCATGTTTATAGTAGCATTATTTACAATAGGCAAAAGGTAGAAGCAACCCAAGTGTCCATCCACAGATGAACGGATAAACAAAACGTAGTATGTGCATATAGTGGAATATTTTTCAGCCTTCAAGAGGGAGGAAATTGTGTTCCATGCTAATAATATGGATGAACCTTGAGGACATTATGTTAAATGAAATAAGTCAATCACAAAAAGACAATTCCTATATGATTCCACTTAGATGAAGTACCTAGTGTAACCAAATTCATAGAGACAGGAAGTAGAATGGTGGTTGCCAGGGACTGGCAGGGAGGGGAGGGGATAGAAAACGGGAAGTTATTTTTTAATGGGTACAAAGTTTCAGTTTTGCAAGACGAAATGTGTTCTGGAGATGGAATGTGGTGATGGTTGCACAACAGCGTGCATGTCCTTAACACTCCTGACCCGTACGTTTAGAAGTGGCAAAGGTGGTGAATTTTGTTAGGTGTACCTTACTAAAACTGAAAAGAAACAACTAAAACAACAACAAAAGAGAAATTTGATTATTTTAAAAAGCCACTGCCTCCTTGATCCAAATACCTGTCATTATGTCTTAGTTTTATAAGCTAAGGGAAGAGAAGAGTACTAGCCCATCTCTTAATAAAACCTCGAAGACTTCAAATCTGGAGATATCGGCCCACCAAGCCTTTCTAATGCCTTTAATTAACTTCATAATCCATTCTGATTCACATTCCCTCTGCCTGTTAGTTATTCACCTAAAGTTACTATCAACTTTTCAGGAGCGATGAAAAATGTGCTACTGATCCATATTCGCACTTGACCTTAAATACCAGCAAATGGATAAATCAAAACCATAGATTAATCATGAAATAGAAAACAGAGACTTTTTTTAGAAAAAGAAATGTTGTGTTTTAATTTGTCTGCTCCTGCTCGACCTCCAGATTAATAAGAGCAAGAACCTATCCTTTCTTGTTTGTCACCACATAGTACATGCTCAATTAACTCCCGGTGGCTCGGAGGAGCCAGCCAACTCCCAGCACAGCCACTATTCTTTGCCCAGAACGTTTAGGTTGTCATATCCTTTCTTTTCAAACATGTCTGTTGGTTGAACTTGGTGATGTGCTATGAAGAAAATCAGAGGAATTTCCAAGGAAATTTCATAGAAAATATTTTTTCATGAAGAAAATTTTGGGGAAATGGAGAGTTAAAATAAATAAATAAATAAACAAACAAACAAACAAATAAATAAATAAATATCTCATAAGACACAACACTTTGCTTTGGCACTGTTAACTATGGGTCAGATCACCTCTACAAAGTAAAGAGAGGCAATCTGAAGGAGTTTGTATCCTTTGCATAGACTCCCCTCACCCCACGTAACCCCCAGGAATGCCATTGCAATGCGAGGTTCAAACTGAAATCCCCTCAGTGCCGGGTGCTATCTGCTTCCTTCTAACTCCTCCAGAGTGAGCCGTGAAGTCACCCTGAAAATTTTACTCCTACTGGAACGATACCATTTTTCATAATTACCGAATTTTAATTTCTTTTATGTGAGTGTGCAGCCTTTCATGTATTGAGCCAATTAAGTGAAACTTGGTTAAAAATCAAAGGTAAAAAAGGGAATTTTGGTAGAAAGTAAAACAAGGAATTTTTAAAAGGAACCCAAAGTTGGAGGAGTTGTTATTGTCATTTAAAAGGGGAATTTTTTCCATTATGAGTCCAAAACCAGGGTCTGACCTGCAAGCCCTGATGGGTCCTATTACTCTTATTCTCCATGAATCTTCCTCCTCCTGCTGTCTTGGGTGGCGTCCGTTTCTCAACAGCAACCTGACAGTGTTCCTGAAATGAAGAACAGCCCTTCAACAACATCTAAACAGATGGGAAATTTAGAGCTTGAAACAAACACAAAAGACAGACTGGGACTGGGTGGCCACAAACATTTATTTTTGGTAAAACCTTATAATAACAAAAATGGTACTTTACCTGGTTTTGCTTGTAATCAGAAGGGTCACAAGCTGTGAAGGGGTGGATACACCTTCTCTCACTTTTACACCAAGCACAGCCAGTTCCAATACATATTGGGCATCTGGCAAAACGGAAAACCAACTTAATGCCTGCATTTTTAGGAAAATGTTCATATCCTAGAATTTCCCTCTGTGATGTGGTGTGCAAGCAATTAAAAGAAGATGGGAAAACAACCACCACCACCACCAAAGCCCTGGACAGACTGATGAACCCAGGGGAGAGAGGACAGTCCTCTGAGGCTAGGGCTAGAGCACCGAATTTGTGCCCTGCTCTGGGCAGCCCCCGGGGCTGATGGACCGTCATCATACCTGCAGGGCTGTTGCCATGGAAACCTGAAGCTGGGGTCACCTGCCGAGCTGGTAGATAACAGGAACCCACCGGCTCTGTTTCTGAATCGGGTTCTGCTATTTGTCTACCCTCAGGGAAGTTTCCCTCCGGAGACTGACCTCCCCGTCTCCACCCCTAGATCAGCATGCCCTCCCTCGCTGGACTAGTAACACCCCTCAACTGCCTGGAAGAGGCGAGACCAAAAGTATGGCCTGGCAAGTAGAGGGAAGGGGGCGCCACTGTTTGCTTTTTAATCAAATTAAGGAAGAACTGTGTCTACTAATCAAATAACCTATCACGTGAGGATAACAGCGGAGGACTTGAAAAGCTTGTCATAGGAAAATCGGAGTTGAAGGAACAATGAAACAGAAACTGAGGTTGGTCTGGGAACACAGCCATGGGAGGTCAGCCTGGGACAGCAAGAGGGCCAGTGCAGGGAGCGGGGACACCGCTCATATTTTAGAGTCTTCAAGAAATGCCAAAGCATTCTGTGACTCCGATCTAGAGAAAACTGCAGCTTTGATGGGAGGAGGAAACGCAGGCTCACTGAAGTGTTTATCCAGCCACCTAAGTGAGCTAGAAGCAGGCTTGTGATCTGCATTTGATGCCCCTCCGGTGTGAGTCCTGTACTGAGTGCTTTACTAAGGGAAGTAAGTACTCAAGGACAGGGCACACTCACCCTCTGGGGAGCTGTGCGTCTGAGCAGCTGGTTTGTAATTACCTAGTTGTGGGACCCAGGGACAGTCACTTCCTTCCGCCTGGCCTCTACACTGGGGAGGGAGGACCTGCTTTATGTTTCAGCTCTCTTTGAGCTATAAAATCCTTTGTAACTCTCCCCCTTTTTTCCTATTTCCACAGACTTCCGAGGCTTTCTGTATCAAGTTTGGTTTCTTCTCCCTCCCAAAATGCATCCAGTTTATTAGAAATAACTGAATTTGATCCCTCTTTAAGAGTGCCACGGTGGTGAAGACAGGGTCCAGCGGCTTCTATTCGGCTAGCGGTAGAGGGGCCCTCCAACTCAGTTTCAAGCCTGAATTCATTTTCCCCCTAGCAACAGTGGTTCTCAGGCCAGGCCAAATGAAACTCGCATTCGATACCCACAGAGTTGGTCAATCAAACGACTGAATGAACTATAGAATCACTAATAATACAGCTTCCCATTGTTTCCATGGGAACCTCCAACCCATCTTTCAACTGGAAAATCAGGAATCTGAGAAACACGTTTCCTCCCTGTCTTCTCTCTGCTTTAGAAGCAAGGAGTGCGGTGTGGCCCTAACTCAGGGGGGTACGTAGCCCAACATGGCCAAAGGTGGTACAAAAAGGTTGGCGGGGGGAGAGCGGTAGGTTGGGTGGGAATTAACATGTTCCTTCGATGGAAGAGATTTCATCTTCTCCTTCTCCTTGATGATTTCCCTTGCCTCATGCTCACCCCCTCTCCCTTGACTCAAATTCCCAAAGCCGTTCTGATCAGGGGAGAACATAACAGCCACCCCACCCCCCACCCCCCGCTGTACTCACTTGAAGGCATCTCTTGGTCTGGGAAAACGTATTTCCCTATTGGTAGGAACACTTAAGCACAGCTGTTTGTTCCTTAGCTGCTGCACCTTACTTATTAGGGCTTGAAGGAGCCAGCTTATTAGCTCAGGGGCCCTCCTATCTCCCGTTGGGCCATGCTCCAAAAGGCCCTTTAGAAAGTTCTACTCCACAAAAGAGTTCTTTAAGGAGGAAATGGAGGCATAAAGCAAACAAATAAATTAAAACCAATGAAAGAATATTTAAATTTCAAATAAAATCTTACTCTCTTAATGACGAGCAGTTGGTAAAGTTGAATCTTTTTGATAAATGCCAAGAACCGACGGAGAATGTCACGTTGACAACCAAAACATCTGGAGCAAAGGGGAAAAAAATGTCATTTACGATGGAGTCCCGCTATCGTCAAGCAAAGCTGTAAATGCAAAAAATAAATATTTTTGCCTCCTTTGCACAGAGGGTGGCGGTGTCCCAGCTGCTGGCATGTGGTTTGTTCCCGGGGGCCGTTTGCGTCAGGCAGCCGAAGTGCAAGCACAAGCCTCCAAACAGACCCAGGCCCACCTTGCGTTCCAAGCCTCCCATGGATAATCACTAGGAAAAAGCCATTTTACAGCCCATTTACATCTCATACTCTCCCCGGGATCACTATCTCAGCTTGTAATTGGCCACAGCCTAAGAATAAAACAAGTCACCGAGCAAGAACTGCCTGGAACATGACAACCAGAATGTTGGAGACAAAAATCCTGTAGCTTCAGCAAAATCCACACTGCCGATATTTGCCTAACAGACTCTAAGTGTGCTTCCCGTGGGCTGGGTTCCATGATCCTCTTGGAGTCAACTGTTGCCAAATCTATGATAAAAAGTTTTCTTATTTGCTTTGGAAAACATACTCACTGGGTAGAAACCCCTCAAAAGAATAAAGTAACAAGAAAGATAAAAACCGTGCTCAATCAGCATTAGAAAAATGTCATTGTTCCTGTATGTCCTCAACTTCTATATTCTATCCGAGGTGATTCCCAATCCCAGGAGTGTATCAGAATCACTTGAGAAGCTGATGGAAACAGATCCCAGAGCCACGTGCCTCGATATCCTGACTTAACACACCTGGAGAGCCTCTGGGACTCTGTGGTGGGCAACGTGCCCCATGATATGATTGTATGCAGCCGGGGCTGGACACAGAGCCTGGAGCGGTCCCCTCGAAGCCCACTGTGTCCAGGGACTGGTGCTCCTCGGTGAGGTTTTCAGTGTCATCCATTTGGGAGGATACTGTCTTCCTTTTATGAGTTAATGGAGACAGAGGATGAGACTTTAAAAATGAAAGGCTTCACTTAGCCAAATAAGAAGTTGGCATAAGTTTGTTGGCACCCTTTACTTTTCTATAGCGAAATTTTATTAGTGTGTGATTCCCAAAGTCTGAGAACCCTTAACTTAAGATACTTCTCTACAGTGAAAAAATTCATTCTGAAAGCCGGGATACCACATACAACTCTGCTCACATAAAGTGGTTACGTACGAAAGGATAACCCTCAACTGTAAAGACAAGGAGGTCTGAGGGCTGGCGTGACCTCTCAGCAAGAGCATTGGCACAGCTGTTCGTAAATGTTAGGAGAACGGACATACAGACAGGAAGCACAGAGAGACTCCCAGGGAAAGCACACTTCAGTGGAATCTACAATGTTCAGTGATGAACACCAGGAAAATTTGTACTTTTCTTCATGTCAGCCATGCACAAAACACTACTGGGAAATATCACAAGGAAACAAATATATTTGATCTCTGCTCTGGCAGCATTTACAGTGATTCTGCTAGAGATAAAATGGCTTAGGTGGAAAAGCCCAACAATGACAGGACTCAAGGAAACAGCCCATGAGTGGTTTGAGTTCCATGTAGCACCTGGCTACGCAGATGGAGGTGCCTGTGGGGACTGTGGGGGGTGCCCGAAGAGCTTGGACCGTTATGAAGGAAGTGATACTTCCTCCACGGTTTCAAAGCAGAAGGGCAACAGGATTTGATGAAAGGGGTGAGGGCACGGACAGAGGTTTGGCAATGACCACCCACTGGCTGAATGCACGAGGTGGGATGGGAGTTTGTTTGCTGGCTCAGAATATGCAAGGCATTCCAAGAAAAGGGCAGGCAGAGGTCGGGTGCAACGGATGGAGGCTCTAAACGCAACCAAAGGGCTTTACAAGGTGATCTCAAATACTCGAAAAACAGATTTTATACATGAGTAAGATCTGCATTATAATGAGCAAATTAACTAGAAGCCCATCACAAAGGCTGCATAGGGTAAACAAAGAAAAGTGGAGAACTGAAATCATTTTCCAAGTCACCAAGAGCCCAGGGGCTGAGAGGCATTTTTTAAGCTTGGGTCTCTGGCCTGGTGCTCTAAATTCCCTTTGGAGAGATTTGGGATGAACTGAGTAACACCAGTTCTCACCACGAAACTCAGGTCCATCATGATTTTCCCCCTTTTTAGGAGGCCTGCACCAATCTTGTGACCCTACTTCTAGTCTTTCTCTCCCACAGGGATTCCTGAATCCTCAGTACGTCCACCATAACTCATAACCATCCAGATTCTCTGGAATCTGCCTACTTCTCTCCATCCCTGTCTCTGCACCCGCTCTCACAGTCACCCCCCACCAGGATCACCCCAACAGCTTTCCTTCTATCTGATTTTTCACAGCGCACTCCTTTCCTTTTCTAGCCATCCTCCACCTGCAGCCATTCATTCATTCATTCATTCATTCAACAAAAATTTATTGATTGTAAATGGCTCTTTACACCAGATACTCTGTGCCTTCTTTGGTATCTATTGCTTTCCATCTGTCCCTACCCCATTTGCCTGAACCATATAGAACCTCTTATGGCTTTTCAAACAAAGCTTTTTTCTCTCTTTCTAGCCATCACACTAGTTAGTCTCTGCCTGGAATGCTCCTCCCCCTTTTCTTTGGCTCCACTCTATTCATCTTCTAGGAAGTTCTCCCCATCCCCTCAGCCACCTCCCAGGTTCGGTTAGGTGCCCCTTTCCTCTACTTCCCATGGCTCTCTATGCATTTACATGCTTCATTATAACAAGCCATCTACTTGTCTCTACCCCAAGAAGCTATAAATACTGCGAGCAAGAACCAGGTCTGTCTTTTTTGGTCACTGTATCCCTAGCACCTAGCACAGTGCCCAACACATAGTAGATATTCAATAAACACTTCCTTTCTGAATGAATGCAATGATCTTAAGATGATAGAACATTAGCTGTTCTATTTTCTCATCCCATCAAGGGCATTCCCAGCTTTTCTGATCTCTGAATTATCTGAACCCTTTGGGTAGGGGAAGCCCAATGATCTCTAGCTTTACCCCACTGTCGTCTCGAGCATCCCCTCCTCTGTCATTCTCCACTCACACGTAAGAGTGGGATGCTGGAGTCCTGGGAGGAGGGAGAGCAGGAGGTAGGCAGAGACTGAATCTATAGGGTGGGACTATACAGACTCCCTCACATTCAACTCGCTTCCTGAGCCATCTGGACTCAGGAGGTTCTCCTGCCTTCTTCACTTTCAAACAAAAAACTAGCAAAGAGTCCGCCTACCTTTGTAGGTCGCTCTGGTGGGGATGCTGCACGTGCAGGTCTTGCCTGGCGGACTTTTACCCCTGCAGAGCTGCCTGCCTGTGTCCAGGTTCTTCACCACACACTCCCACTCCGAGCGTCTGGGAGGGAAGCTTCCCACCACAGTGACTGTAGTCTGTGTGGGGAAGAAGAAGATTCAGGAACCATGTCATTGTTTTGGTACTCTCTCCATCCATCCTCGAGCCTTAAGTGAACTCACCCTTTGACATGCCAGAGAAGGAGAACTTCTCAGACTGCTGATGTAAAGAAAGAGATGTTTTGACTACTTTATTTGCCCTTTTGTCAATCACATATTCATATTCTTGGACCATTTTTCTGCTCTGTATTTTTCTTATCAGTTTTTAAGAGCGCTCTGTATAGATATTAATCCTTATCTGTCATATTTCTGACACATGTTTTCTCCTAATCTGTTTATCTTGCAACTTGTATGTGTGGTATCTTTTACCCCACACAATGTGTTTTATGTCGTCGTGTTTTTGCTTTGCGTTTTGTTATAAAGTTATTCCCAAACTTTAGCTTATAGACAAATACAAAATTGTGATCTTTGTTTTGTTTTTTAAACTTCTATCTGTAATCTATCTGGAATTTATATTTATATTTATTTATATATTTATATATTATATTATATTTATATATTTATATTATATTTATATTATGTATAAGGGTCCAACTTTATTTTTATCCAGATGACTAATCAGCTATGTCATAACCATTTACTTAAAAAATACCTTCCTTTTCCCACTGAACTGAAATACCGCTTTTGTCATATATTAAGTGACCGTGTATCTGGAATCTAAGTCTGAATTCTGCTCTGTTCCAATTATCTATTGATTTACTTCTATTCCAATGTCAAGCTTTTACTACTGTGATTTTAAATATATTTAACATCTAAAAAGGCAAACTCTATCTTTATTTTCATAATCTTCTTAGCATCTCCTAACATTGCTCTTCCATATAAATTTTAAGATTATCTTACCCAAATGGGGTGAGGAGACCATGAGTTTAATTGCAATTGTATTAAATATATGCATTAGTTTTAGGAGATCTTATATATTTGTGATATTAAGTATTCCCATCCAAACACATGATTTTTTTTTTTTTTCATTTGTTTCTGTTTGGGCCGGGGTTTATTTAAGAAGATGTACGTTCACTTCCCGGGTGCTAAGATACATTTTTCATTTCTTTATTTCTTACTGGTACTGTTATTAGATTATAGTTTTAAAGAAGGTGACCTATGAAGTCTGCTTAAAATTAAGGTTTTGTTTGTGGGCAAACATACGATCGGAGTTTTGGAGCGGGAGGCTGTGTGTGTACAGAACTGGATACCAAGAGAAAATCTTGAAATCTCCCCTAAAGCAACTTTTTCCCAAATGAATTATCTAAAGAAACAAGGCAGCCAGTTCTCATGTTGAAAGAGGGAAATTATCCCACCACAAAAAAGGAAATGCAATGTGATGGGATAGAGGTGTTAGCTAATGTTACGGTGGTAATCATATGGCAATATATCAATGTATCAAACCAACCCACTGTGCATCTTAAACTTGCACAATGTTCGATGTGATTGTATTTCAGTTAAAAAAAGAAAATGAAGGTTAGAAAAAAAAGGAAACTAAAAGAATTAATATGCCAATGGTCGACCCCTTTGGTGGCAGGTGCACAAAGGGTATCTGGTGGGAAGGTGGGCTAAGCATTAGGAAGATGGGAGCAGAGGAAGTGGTAACCTGCCAACTATGATGAAGAGCTATAGTCCCAGACAACCTGGGAGGTGTCCATCTTCTGTTATACATCTGACTTTAACCCAAACTTTAACCCAGCCTCAAACTCTGTTGTCTCTTGTCCTCAAATCAGCTTGCTATGTCTAATCTAGTCCTGGGGTCAGTTCCATCTTTCCATTTTCAAAACATTCTGTTTCTCAGCCATAAATCTTGCCAGAGAAGGCAAGTTCTTATAATCCAGCTTTAACTGGACTGAAGTCCAACCATCTGTAGCAGACTTGAGCATAGCAACGAAGCCCAAACTG
Organism: Mirounga angustirostris; assembly: GCF_029215605.1. Classification (NCBI taxonomy): domain Eukaryota; kingdom Metazoa; phylum Chordata; class Mammalia; order Carnivora; family Phocidae; genus Mirounga; species Mirounga angustirostris. The sequence goes on from NW_026991713.1 coordinate 26,242,778, forward strand.
CTCCCACTAACTCACCTCCAACAAATGGCTGAGCTCTCATTCACACTGCCTTCTTTGACCCAGCACTTATAACTTCACATACATCTCAGCACATGATCACATATTATCCTGTGTACATACAGGTCTTAAATTTATTTCATTACTCAAACACTACAACAACAGAATCAGAAATTTTTTTTGAAATCCTTTTTTCACCAGTTTTAAATTTTCCATATGTCCTTCCAGTTCTCACATAGCTTTTACGTAACTGTAATCATTGCATTTATTTGTTCCCTATTTATCAAGCTCTTAACATGTGCCGAGTGCTGTGCAAGGTGTTAAATGCTTTAGTGAACCAAATAGCTATGGTCCCTGCCCTCAAAGAGCTTATTGTCTAGTAGAAACATGGGGATGTCACCTTTTGGAAACTGGAGGCCATACAGTATGAAGAGATCTTCAAGAGGGGATAGAAGCCTGGACTAGGATGGTACAGTAGAGACAGAAAGAACTGACAGATTCAGGATACCCTTTAGAAGTAGCATGGGGTGAGACCAGAAGTAGGGCATGTTGATATGGAGAATTTTGGTAAGAAAAATGGATGGATGGAAGTACCGTCTACTGAAATGTGACACACAGAGGGAGAGGTAGACTTTGGGTGGAAAAATGCAAGATTTCAATTTTGGTTGTGTTTAGTTCAAGATACTTGTGTAATAATCAAGAGATAGGTCAAGTTAGATATGGGCCCGGAACTCAGAGGAGCAATCTGGGCTAGAGATAAAGGAGACATGAACACAGAGATGAGATATAAAAACAAAGGAGTGGGTAAAATGGTCTATAGACAAACTAGAGAGCTAAAGACAAGAAGAGCCTAAACTGGGTCTACAACAACTCCAGTATTTAGAGTCAGGGAGAGATGAAGCCAGCAAGGGAGGCTGAGGCATGGCCAGAGAGAAGGAAGTAAGCACGGACAGGGTGTGCCAAGGGAGGGAGGGCGACGGGAGAGGGGCTTTCAAGAACGCAGACAACAGACCAAGTAAGAGGAGGACTTATAGTGTCTGCTGGAATGGATACGAGGAGTTTGCTAGTGACCTCAGCAAGAACAGTTACAGGGGAACCCTGGGGCAGAAGCCAGGTTGGAGTTGATCTGAAAATAGCAAGTTTTTTCAAGTGCAATGGAAGGAGAGTGTAGCCAGGGAGCCGAAGGTATTTTTGTGTGGGTATGGGTTCCAGGCAAGTATAGATAAAAAGCTGACGCCTTGGCTTAATAAATCCAACCTGGGAATCCTTACCAGGTTCTTCAACTTAGAATATAGTTCCTTCTCCAACTAAGCTGGATAGAGAGGGAGTGAAGACACAAAGAATCAGATGAGATAGAAAGTTTGAGTGTCAATTAGCTAGTCATGTCCACGGCGCCAGAGAGCTTGCTGCGTAACATTCTAGCAGGTAGCAGACCTTATTTTACTTAACCATTCTGCTTATTGCCAAACAGTTTTTTTATTTCTAGGTTTCTCAGTCTACAAAGCTACTGAAGTGGCGTCTGCATGCTTACAGTTTTGCTTCTTTCAAGTTACTTCTTCAGAATTCAAAGATTAGTGGAATTAGTGTTTCAGATAGAATGAATTTACTTATGACTTTTGAAACAGAACATCAAATCGCTCTCCAAAAAGGCTATGCTAATTGGCATTGCCAATGCCAGGTGTTAGCATATTCTTTTCACTTTAATTTGTATTTATTAGATAATTAGTGAAGTGAACATATTCCACTAACTATGTCTAACTCTCTAAACCTCCTCTTGTGAGAATGTATGCTTTTGCCCACTCTTTGGTGTCCTGCTATTTCTCTTTTCAATTTCTCCTCGTTTTAATATCTTGCAATGAATATCTTTCCTGTTGCAAATGTTTTCCTGAATTGTGCTATAGTTATCTTTTTTGTTGTATATTTTTAAATGTCAAGTATATGAATATTTTTCCTTTGTTATTACATACTACATTGGTTCAGAGCTAAGAAAATTATATTTCCAATTATCTGGTACCTATTTCTATTTTCTGTTTTTACGTGTTAGCTTTTTATTATTTCTTAATCAGCTTAAATTTTTGTATTTAATGTAAAATGTGAATTAAGTTATGTTTCCATATTGTAAGTCTGTTATCTCAGCACCTTTTATGAAATAATTTTGTTTCCTCTTATTTTATGATATCTGATCTTTACAATTTTTACATTTCTTTCTGAGCTTTCTAGCCTATTTCCACGATCTATGTTCTTACTTTTAAACGGAATCATGGATTGAGTTATTGTCACTATCTACAAGTTTATAATCATATGGAAATGGTCTAGCTTAAGTACATTTCTGTTTTTTCAAAATACATTTTGGATATTCTTGACCAGTTCGCATTATTCCAGCTGATTTTAAATTACTTTTAAGAAGAAGTCTATTCAAATCTTCACTGGGATGACATGCAATCTAGAAAATAGGTTGAGGAAGAAATGACATTTTTATGGTATCTTCCTGCCCAGAAATGTAGTATGTATCTGGATATATTCAAGATGTTTTTCCTACCTTCCAAGAAAATACTTTGTGTGTTTTTATTTTTATTTTTATTTATGCTTATGTTTCTAATTGGTAAGGTTTCCCTATCATGAGTTATAAACAGCCTCAATAGACCACTGCCCCACTAATTACTGTTAGAAAGAATTGCTTAAAGCAAGCTATTGCATAGCCCAAATTACTATTTGTGGTAGCTGTCTTTAACATGTATCTTCTAGTAAAAGTGATTTTAAAATATAGGGTATACACCTCACCCTTTAAGTTTATGCCTGAGTGTTTGGTTGTTTTTAATGAATGGGATCTTTTCCTAATTGACCTCAACTCCTTTAGCTCACCTAACGTTATTGATCCTTGAATGTTTACTGAACATTTAGCACTTTTACTTCTAATTTGAATAGTTTTAAAAGCTAATATATTTAGATTTGGAAGATACACAACCACTTAAGATGAGCAAATAGTGATATTTTTTAATCTATTCCTTTCCCATAGTTATTTATATTACTTGTCTCTTGTATTACTGCACTAGACACAACTTTAAAAACAATGCCGGTTGTACCAGTGATGGTGGAATTCCTTGTTTTCATTCGGATTTGTAAAAGAATGTTTCTAGTGTGTCTGCCTTAAGAGTCCTGCTGTTTGTAGGAAATACTTCTATTTCTGTCTTTTCTGTTTTTATCAGTATTAGCCATTTTCACTGATTGTCACAATCTCTTTATAAGTATACAAACAATTTTGCATAATGCAAAAATGGGATGTCACACATCCTTTTTTTGTGTTTGTGTATATGAGAATTTCATTTTTCTTCTTTTTTTTTTCCTACCTGTCTCAGCCTTCCCTCTCACCACATCATCAGTCACACCATCAGGAGAGCCCATGTTTACGACCTAGTAAGAATTCTCTCATATTTTTCTTCATGCGCAAATAATTATATAGAGACATAAACATATACAGATCATGCTATATCAATAGCATATCATATATGCTATATATATCAATAGCATATATTGAGTTTTCGATCAATACAAGATCATGCTACACATACTTTTCTGCATCTTGCTGTTTTTGCTCAACAAAACCTCACGAAATCCCTCCAAGCCAACTGGAATTGTTCCAATTATTTCTTGTTAATGACGATTCTGTAATGAGGATGAGGATATACAATCTTCTAATTGTTTTGTGTAAAGAGATGATGATTCTTGGAAGCAGAGGCTCTGCATTATATCAGGGTCTTTCTGTACTCAGAAAGTTACTAGAATGTTACTAGGCATATGACGGGCAGGTAGCCAACACTCTTTGACCCGAGCCATAGACTACCATCTCTGTAGATCAGGGTCAGGTATTATTTAAATCAACAAAGATCTGGAACTTTCAGGTAAGTCACAGATGACCATAAGAGTAGGAAATATTTTGAAACAATATGACTAAGAGATGGCATCACATGTTTTATCAACGTTATCAAAATAATCAGTCTAAAGTTGGCTTCAAAGCTTACTAAATTCTTATCTCCTTTACCTTGAGAGTGATGGTAGCTGGAGAGCAAGGTAATGGTTGTGTGGGAAGGTTCTACAGGGATTTGGGTAAACCACAGTGGGACTCAGGGTAGAGAAGAAAGCACTGGTGGTTGTTTGGGTGGTAAATATTTTTTGCAACGTTCCAAACCAGATAGAAATGGTGATTAATTTATACAAGTGAACCCAAAGACTGGTAAGCAAATTGTGTAGACAGCATCTTTCATATAATGAACAAGTGACTTTCTCTTACTACATTTAGCTGAAGTATCACCCTTAAAATTTTCAAAATGATTAAAAAAAAATCTTGGGTAATCTTAACCATTTATCAGAGTCCTGGGTATATTCAAACATCATGGTATTTCTTTTTTATCATTCTCTATCAGGACCAAAGTTAGCTATTTTTCAGACTGATAAGAGAAAAATTTGACCACACCTATGCTGAGATACCTAAGCCTCTCTTCACACATTTTTTTCACTCTGACTCAGGGCTGGTGGAGGTTTGGATGAAGGCTTTGAAAGTTCTTTCTTCACCGCCTCCCCCCTCAACCTGCCGGAACACAGTAGAAAGTGACAACAGCCAAAGAACTTTAAATCCTTAAGTTCTGATCAGTTATGACTTGAAAGCTTTATTCTTTTATTATTTATCGCTCATTAAATGCTCTGGCTCTCCTTTATTAAATGTTAAATCATCTTAAGTGGTATGGTTCTTGCTATTTGAAATGGTAAAGTGTACAGGAAAAGAGAAAGTGGTCCATTTCCTTGTTAATGTGGCATTCAAATAAAACAGAGTGAGCTCAACAGACAAGTCAACTGGCTGCTGATGGGGATTCTGTACAATTATTCATAATACAAGAACTATAATTAGGGAGAAAATGTCTCCTTACAGCACCACTGAGATTACAAGGCAGGAATTCCATATTCCCATAGGGTATGGATGGTGTGTGAATCAGAAGATGCTCCAATCATATGCTGTTCATCGTGTCCTCTCTCTCATCCAGTGATAGGGCTGAAGAGCTACCCATGGTGGTACGGCCAGAACAAGAGCCCCCTGGCTTGCCAAGGAACCCCACTCGTGATAGTCACTGCCTGTAGTGGTTTCTTGCCCTCTCTCCCAGTAGTGCTTAAAGCCATGTATATAAGAAAGTTATCAGGAGAAGCCTGCACAAATTAGGGAAACAACCCTAAAATAAAATTCTACACTTAAGTCACATTTAAGGAATCTTGTTGACCATGAATCTGAACTTTTTTCTTCCTTTTTTTTATCAATACATTTTCCTACTACATTAATAGTCCATTTTTTTCTTTAAATTCAATGAACGAGGTCTACGAGATGACAGACTCCACGAGGGCAGGCTCGCCGTATGTCTTGTTCTCTGCTATTTCCTTAGCGTCTCGTAGAGTGTATGGCATCTGCCACCACTCAATATCAGTAACTAAATGAATGGACTCTCCTAACTAAGCTTCTTTAATGCTAGTAGATATTTCACACACGGAAGGAAGTTAGCATCAGTTGTGCAAAATGAGACATTAGAGACAAATTAAAATCTTTCCTCTTACCTCATCTTTACTGCTTCGAAATAGGTTAATTTGAGGGCATCTTTTGGCTCCCGATGAAATATCCAGCCAGTTTTCATAGTTCTCTGGATGTACACAATCTTCTTTAAAAGTACACCTATCAAAAAATGGAAAAGGCAACAAAACAGCAACCCCACACATGCATTAGTTAAAACTTCTCACACTTGGCTTGAGTACAGAATGCCAGGCTTTGGGCAGAGGGTTATTGATTTTGAGCGACAATGGGAACGTGATGCTAAAACCATGAAAAGCAACAGGACAACTGCAGGGCGTTTTTTCCATCATGTCTATGAGCAGAAAACAAATGTAGACAACACGCTGGACTTCGGCTCCCGTGGCCTCTCTCAGGATGACGTCACCAAATACACCCAAAGCACATCCTCTAGTGGATTCTAAAATTAAAGAGCTCCCTTCGAGAAAAACCTGGTGCAAAGGACAGCCCAAGAAAGGGTTTACATACTGTATAAATTTTAGGTTTGTGGTTCATTCCCAGAATATCAGCCTACTGTGGAAATCTTTTCGTTATTAAGAAAAAAATAAAGCTGTCTTGTGCTTTGTAGTCTGATAATTAAATATAAATATTTCAAGGGCAGAGTCTTCCCAAGAATGTGATAAGCCATTTCATAACCATCTGCTACATAACATTTATTTAGACAGACACCCAATTATATCAAAAGATATGGGTGCAACACTTTCCAGGGCCACCTTCCCAAGTCTGTCAGCACAGAAGATGTCCCGAATAAATCTTAAACTGTGGCCTGGGCCAATTCCTCTAGTAAACATGACCAGGAGCTAAAGGGGGAGAGCACTCCTCTGCTGGATGTCTCAGCCACTTTAGGTCACGCTAACTTGGGAACTCCTGCCTCACTGGAAGGGCCAGCAAACCGACAAAAAGAATGAACAGCAAGGGCCATGGTATTCTCAAAGGTGTTGAACTCCACAAACATTCCACTGGATGATATCAAGAAGAGACCAAAACATCCCTGTTACCTATGCCTCCTCAAGGCCTGAGGTTAAAATGGAGGGGTAGAGGAGAACGAGTGACAGTAAGTTTGAAAAGAAGTGGAAAATTCATGAATCACAAGATTGAAAAGCAACGAAGTGATAAAGGCATTCGTCTGTGGGGAGTCCCTCAAAGGGTCAGAGTGGGGCGGGATGTGGTCCCTGAAAGAGTATCTGACTTCACAGACATTTTTACTTCCTCTTCTTCCTCTTCTCTCCTTTTTTCAATTTGTAAGAATGTAGGCCCCAAGCCTTCGTTTTTGAGCTCTGTGCTAATTTGAATATGACCAAAATAGAACAGGAAGCTGGTGAGTTTCATTAAACATCATCCTCGGGCACAGTGCTTTGAGCAAGTGTTGGGGAACCCTGTTTGCTAGGAGCACATCTGTGTCCGAACTCCCCTACATCTGTGTGGGCTCCTTCTCCAACGTCCTGACCGTTGGGATTTTCATCAGCAGTTTTCCAAAGCCATCAATTCATCCGACCCTTGATGGCTAGCTCGTCCGTCACGGACATTAAGTTCAAATTAAACCGCCTTTTGGTGTCAGGGAGAGTTGGCCACAGAGGGACGAGTGCGGCTGGATTGAAAAACAGGATGACGAAGTTGGTTCCTTATTCTGGATTTGAAAGAGATTACGACTGTCAAAACTACCGGCCTCTCTTGGGCACTCTGGTTCGAATAAGACGCTCCCTCTATTTGAAAAACAAAACAACAACAAAGCCAGTTCTAGAGCGAATGGAGTACAAATATTGTCGTAGGCTCCTAATGCTGCCTGGAAGTCAAGGCCTAAGGCTGCCAAAAAAACAAGTGTAAAATATTTCACACAAAAACTGCTGCAATTTGCCAATTTGTAGGCAGAACACAGTAGTGCCACCGAGTTATCACCCCCTTTGCTGAACTCCTCTAGCTTTTCTTGTCGGAACCACACATTTTGGTATTTAATCATATGCTGTGTTGAATTACAACTTAACTGTTTCATATGTTGGTGTCATTTCTCCCCCCCCGCCCCCCAAGGAAGCTCTAAGCTCCTCGAAGGAAGGGAGAATGTCTTTTTTTTTTTTAAGATTTTATTTATTTATTTGAGAGAGAGAGAATGAGAGAGAAAGAACACATGAGAGGGGATAGGGTCAGAGGACGAAGCAGACCCCCCGCCGAGCAGGGAGCCCGACGCGGGACTCGATCCAGGGACTCCAGGATCATGACCTGAGCCGAAGGCAGTCGCTTAACCAACTGAGCCACCCAGGCGCCCCAGGGAGAACGTCTTTAAGGTTTCTTCAGCAAATCTCTCAGTGTCTGGCAGCATGATAGGCGAATACTAGGGTTTCAATAAATATTTTTGAATGGATGGATGAAATATGAAATCTCTATAGGTCCTTTCTGTGGGTGATTTTTCTTTCTAAAGTTTTCTTCTAATGTAAGTCTAATTCCTACTTATGATAAAGAGACTGTTTTTAATGTAAGCTAAAAGTTCAAATCTGGGGCCAGAGAGGGAGCCGATTAGAAGTTTTCAGTTTATCTTTTAGGGAAAAAAAAAGAAAACATATAGCGAACCTTTTACTTCCTATTTTGTACAAGGTAGAAACAAAATCTAACCATGTTAAGCAACTAAACATATATTTCTCACTTCTAAAACACCTCTGAAATTGCTGAACTCCCATTTCTTGCTTTTCACCAGTAAAAATAATTAATTTAAAAAAATAACACAGCAAACCTTGACACCAAGAATGTGCAACCAGATGGTCAACCAACAACAGCATCTTATTACTTCTCCAATATTGCAGATTATAAAGTCTTCATGACAGCATGTTACCCACACATTCAGATTTCCTAAGGAGGGGGAGCAGATCTTAGAGCCCCCGCATTTTAGTAAAATAAAAGCAGTTATTTTGAAATTATCCCTTCCGAAAGCTATCGTTCTTAATCCTATGTATCACAAAATCAATGGTCAGGTGGCAAAGATACTTAAACCTTTGTCCAAATGAAATTAAAATCTCATGGTCGGACACAACTCTCAGTGAGGCGATCCTCAGTGAGGTGCTCTCAGGTAGGCTGATCTCTTAAGTGGCTTCATTTCAATTTCTTCAGGCCACAGATAAGGGGAAAATTGGATTCAGATTAGAATGAGCACATTCTGGAGAGAACAGCAAGCGACAGATTTGCTTCCCTTTCTCTGTGATATGGCTACGACCCCAACTTCTACTGACGGTCTACCCAAAAGCCCTCAGACATCCAATCACTATTTTCTTTTTTTTTTTTTTAAGATTTTATTTATTTATTTGACAGAGAGAGAGAGACAGTGAGAGGGAACACAAGCAGGGGGAGCGAGGGAGAGGGAGAAGCAGACTTCCCGCCGAGCAGGGAGCCCGATGCGGGGCTCGATCCCAGGACCCTGGGATCATGACCTGAGCCGAAGGCAGACGCTTCATGACTGAGCCACCCAGGTGCCCCCAATCACTATTTTCTTTTTCCAAGTCCTTATTTCCAGCTGATCTCATGCCTACACCATAAGGCCAATATGTAGGCACTCGCCTATTTGCAAATCAGGAAATAGAACCTGCTCAAATGCAAAGAAAAGACTGTCTGAAGAACACAAACCCAAACCAAAAATAAAACAAAAAACAAAACCATTTTCCTTAGGTGAAAAACACAGTATGTGGAAATACTTTAGTGAAAAAAACTAGTTAAGAAGGCTTGTTCTTATTAGTTTCTATGAAATCTGCTGTAAAGCCTAATCTATTCAAAACAAGAACAGACTTTGATGCTGTCCATTCAACTATGTAAGTACATGGACCACCCCCTCGCCTCACCCCCAGCTCACAAAAAAGTATGTTCAAAACCTATCCAGGCTTGAACTCTTGAACAGAAAGGTTCCAGACCCTTGTTTCTAAGTTTGCTGTTTGGAGTTCAGAAAGTATTTTCACGGTATGGGTTTGCTTCCCGAGTTCATGGAAATCTGGCTAAACCCAAATATCCCCGAATAACTAGCTCAGCATGCACCTGCAAGGAGGGAGCACTGCCCCATCCCAGGCCCTGGTCTGCGTGCTTACAGGTGGCACTCCCACGTTAGTCCTCCCAACCACCTCATTCTATAGGCACGAAACAGAGGCTCAGAGAAGTGCAATAACATGCCAACGTCACGCAGCCACAAGTGACAGAAGTCTGCCTACAGAGCCACCCACTTGGCCACCCTGCCGCACGGCCTCCTATGAACCCTAACTACTCACTTAATAAGGTGTGAAAGGGTGAAGACATTCAGGGTTCCTCCTGGCTTCCTGGGGCCTCAACAGGGGTTGGGGAGGGTGGGGCTGGGCCAGGATGAGCACCCCAGGACAGAGTCTCTCGAGGTTGAAAGGACAGCAAGGACTTGAGGGAGAGGGGGGATTCTGAGAGGCCTCTGATTTTCAACTATCGCTAGCCCTGAATACAAAACATCCATCTGCAGGTTAAAATCCCAGGAGGTTCCCAATTCACAAACCTATTACGCACCCCCCAATTTGCTTGCTACCCATCTGTTTGTAATATGGAATACACTTTTCTCCCCATAGAAATAATGTTATGAACAGTGATTAGGTCTCCAGTTTAGCCCACAAAACCTATTTACCCGTAATGTAACTTCAATGCTATATATTTGCAATAAAGAGTAGCAAGAAACAATGAGATTACAGCCATTTGCATTATATAGCAGTTTTTCTTCTATTTTACTTATTTGTTTTTCTGTTCAGCTGGTAGTCTGGGAACAGTGCCCAGCTGGATCGACTTTTAAATTTATTACTACACTATTATATTTATACAGTATTTCTGGTTTTTTAATGGGCAGGATTTAAATTATTAATTGTTTTCATGCCAACATAAAGAATAGGGAGACCCACCTCTGAAAAGGAGCTGAAGTTCCCAGGCAGGTAAAATGCCTGTAGGCTGGGCTAGGGGACCTTGGAATCTGACTCTATTAGGCCAGGATCTCTCTCTTTTTTTTTTTCTCTTGTTCAGTGAGACTTTATTGGTCCTTAGAATGACATCTCAGTTACCAAGGTAAATTTCACATACACGACTGCAGGTAAAAACATGTAAAATAATATAAAAATATATTGAAGGCTACTTTTATATATTTACTGAATTAAGTAGTGCAATAAATGCTACAATAAGCAAAAAGCTTCAATCCCACAATTCAGTGTCACTGAAATTAGAGTAGTGTTCGTAAATATGAGTTTTAAAATTTAAGTGACAGATATTAAAGCACTGAAAAACTAGGATAAAAGTGAATTTTGGCACATAAGTGAGCTCTTCTGTCATTAGTATTTGACAGCCTGGGACAATGGAAGCCCTTTCTCACCTACTTCTTGAGGTATGACTATCCACCTAGGTCAGCAACATGCTGGAATACTTAAGTTTACAATCTTTGAGTTAATTTTTCCCTTTTCTTTTTTTTTAAGATTTTATTTATTTATTTGAGAGAGAGAGAATGAGAGAGAGCATATGAGAGGGGTTAGGGTCAGAGGGAGAAGCAGACTCTCTGCCAAGCAGGGAGCCCGATGCGGGACTCGATCCAGGGACTCCAGGATCATGACCTGAGCCGAAGGCAGTCGCTTAACCAACTGAGCCACCCAGGCGCCCATAACTTTTCCCTTTTGAGAAGCCCAAAGAGCAACTCAGTGCTTATTACTGTGCAAAAATTGTCCAAAATCCTAACAGAATTTAGGAGGGAAGTTTTTCTTGTGCCCCGCAGGGCCCAGTGTCCTGGCCTGAGGTCAGAGAGGCCCCTAGGCTCGGATGGGGCCAACTAGACTCCTTGCCGGGAGCCCCTCCCTAGGGTGATCTCTTTTCTCTGATTTTGGCCTCCTTCCAATTAAAAAAAGAAAAAAAAAATCCCACATCAACATGTAAACTAACCCATAAAGCAGCCCATAGATCAGGCCTCTGGCTGATCTAAAACGGAAGCTGCTAATAGGAACGTTGGCAAAAAGCACGTAAGCCCCTGGAGGACTTCTGCCTGTCCCTAAGGAACCTACTACACCTGATGTCTCTGCTGGATCCCTGGCAGCCACTCCGAAGGTCAAAATCTAGAACACGGTGTCATGGCCCTTCCTCTGGAGACAGCCTAGGACTCTGTCCTGCCACCTGCAGCGCCCAGGGAAATCGAGTAGACCTCAAACTTCACATTCAGAACCCACAGGCGCCTGGCAGGTTCCAGAAGGGGCAGTGCAGGGGGAGGAGGCATCCTCCCTGCCTCCATCCTCAAAAAGCCCATTTACTCAAACTTGAAATAGAAACTCTGAGCTCAGAAATAACACTTCTACTTCCTGCCGCTCAAATTTCATCAGCATCCCCTAATCTCATTGTTCACCAAGAGCAGATAGTCCCTGAAGGAAACTGATAACTAAATATCAGGTAATTGGCTTGAACATGGGGTCGGTGTGACCTATTCCAAAGATTCTATACTGATATAATATCAGAAAACTTTTAACAAGGAAACGATCCAGCCTCTCTCTCAGGGCACAGGAGGCTGTGTCCATACCGGGGGGAAAGGTGTCACTGTAAGAGCATCCCAAGGTCTTCTGCTAAGGGATTTCAAGCAAATGCCTGCATTTTTAGGAAAGGGCGGGGGGGCTTTTATTGACATTGTCAGTCCAAGAGATGAAGAAACCAAACTCGACCGAATAGAAGAGAATAGGATGCCCCTATGGCAAACTACACCCTGAATCCAAGGGCTCCGGGGTCAGGAAGGGGGGATGCCAAAATACCAGATCAAAATAACATGCTAGGGAAGCTGAAAAATTGGACCTTCGTCACTGGAGCCAAAAGTCAATCTATGTGATAAAATTATGCTAATTCCAGAGGCAATTTAGAGGACTTTTTTTTTAAAAAATGAAACCATCTCACATGCCAGGGCCACCTTCTTTCACATGATGAGATTCATTTGTTCTTCATAACAAACCTATGAAGTAAGAATGATCGTTGTCTCTCCTTTACAGATTGGGGAAACTGAGGTGGGGAAAGGTACCATATTGCTTTCCCAAGGTCACAGAGTTAGCAAGTGGAGGGCCCGGGACACAAAAACCAGGCAGTGTAGCTCACATTTCTGCAGCTCTATGGCCTCACACAAAAGCTAACGCTTACTGAGCCCTTCCCACAGGCCAGCCACTGCTCCTCGGGCTTTCTGGAAATTAACTCATTGATCCTCACAACCACCTCAGGAAATAGACATTATTATTATCAGCTCCACTGCAAGGATGAGGAAACTGTGAGGCAGAGCGATCAGGTGGCACAGCATGAACCTCGGCGGTCTTTACTCCTGTGCCAAATTCCTCAAAGTTTCCAAAGGCTTGCCAGGAGAGTGGCATCATAAATGCCAAGATAAAAGTCAGCAGGTCCTCCCTGAGCATGGCTCATATAGGAAAATATAGGTTTTAGTCACTTCTCAGAAAACATGTTCTTTGGGTTGTTTTTTTTGGGGGGGGGTGTTAGTGTTAAAGTAGGGTTCTGTTGTGAAGAGGTTTGGGAGACACTGGGCAAATAAAATTAAACTAATTTCTCTGCTGCAGGACTTCTCAGAACCTTGACTATGCTGGAGTACCTTGCAACTTTCCAAGACAGGAATGAATGATGCAACATCTTCCAAAATTTTTAGACATTCTAGTCATGCACACTGGGAAACACTGCCTGAACTTGGCTAATGAGCAGTAATTCAAATAGTGGATCAAATTAGAAAACTTTGGGCCTTCCTTGGCTTCTTTTCTCAACTCTCATATTCAGTTGATAATGACCTATTAATTCTAAGCATCCTCTACGTTATCTGCATCCTACCCTCATCCATCACCTTGTAGCTGGGCTCCTGCCTTCCCACCTCCAGTGCCTCCATACAGACATCTAGGTTATTCTCAAACACAGAGCTGCTCATAGCACTTCCCACTTAAAAACCTTCAATGGCACCCTTTTGCCTGCACCAAACTCCTCTACCTATGTGTCTTTTATGACCAGAAGCCTAGAACACAAGTTTCCATGGTCATGTCTCTATCCTGGCACTATGATATAGCTCCTGCCTTCTTCTACAAACTCATCCCTAGGCAACTGTGGATTGATGAGTCTATTTGATTAACACATGCAGTGCAAACCTGCCTGGCTCTTCCTAGCATATGCTGTTCCCACGGCACCCAGAGGGCCCTTGGGCCTGCAGTATACTTGGTGAAATTATGTTCCTTGGTTAAGGCGAGTTCAATGTCACTTCCTCCATGATGTCTGCCCAAGCTCCAGGCAAAACAGTAGCTCCCTCCTTTGTGTCCCTGTGGCACCTTACACGTGCTCCAGGTGTATACAGCATATCGCATTAGTTGCTGATTGCCTGTCTCTCCCAGCAGACTGCAGGTCCCCCAAGGGAATACCCCTTATTCACCTTGGCAAACCCCAGGACCGAGTGCCGTATTTGGCATTCACACCACAAATATTTACTGAGTGCCACCAAACACCAAAGACCATAGTAGGCACTGTGGACATATCAACATATAAACCAGTTAAAGTCCCCCCTGTTAATAAGCTTACATTCCAGTGAGACACACAGACATAAACCAAATAAACAATAATTTAAAATAATTTCAAATTAAGGTAAGTCTTCTGCAGAACCCAAAAATGTAACACGGAGGAGTTACTTTAGATTGGTCAAGAAAGGTGACATTTCAGCTCAGAGTTCTAGGATGAAAACCATTGAGCCACATCAAGAATAACCAGAACAGCATTCTAGGGAGAAGGGGCAGCACGTGCGAGGACCCTGAGTTCACTTAAAGCTTGGAACTCTGTTCTCTGCAAGGAACTGACTGAAGACCAGACTGGCTAGTAAACAAAGGGAAGAGCGCTTCTGTCAATTATAAGCCTGCGACATTGGCCAAGTCACGTGCCCTCTCTGTGTCTCAGGCTGTCCATCTGCAGAAATGCAGATATGAATGGTTTCTACCGCATGGAGTTGTTAGCAAAATGTGCATCTATTTAACTGAGGCTTACAGTAATGCCTCAGTAAATAGTAGTGGTTGTTGTGATACTTATTCCTCAGGCAAGTGAAACAGACTTTAGGGAAAAATTTGGGTGACATAAGCCACACACACACAAAATGGTAGTGATGAGACAGGGATCCGGGCAATAAGGCGCATCAGACTGTCCACGGGCATTGCTCACACACACGGGGGCAACATGCAGTGTACCTTTCCTCCGTAAGGAGGCAGACCAAGTGCAAGGCTTCTTGGAGGATGCTCAATCACAACATGCCTTCCTCCCAAGACTAAAGGGCTCTCTGGGGTCTCCCCATGCCTTGAGCACCAGCTAGGCACACTTTCCATGGTGTATGGACAGTATTTGCTTGGTGTATGCTTCACACCGTAACCTGTGAGATTCTCCAGGGCAGAGCCTCATTCATCTCTCTTCCCCAAGGGCCTAGTTCAGGGCCTGACCCACAGCCCGTATCCAACAAGCGTTAGCTGAATTGGATTAAGAATTCAATTTTAGGGCGCCTGGGTGGCTCAGATGGTTAAGCGTCTGCCTTTGGCTCGGGTCATGATCCCAGGGTCCTGGGATCGAGTCCCACGTTGGGCTCCTGGCTCGGCGGGGAGCCTGCTTCTCCCTCTGACCCTTGCCCCTCTCATGCTGTTTCTCTCTCACTCTCTAAAAAATAAATAAAATCTTTAAAAAAAAAAAAAAAGAATTCAATTTTAAAGCGACTAAAATTCTTGACTACGTCTCCATGATACCAGCATAAGTTGTTTCATTGATTTTTGTTCACTGGGCTGGCCTGTTAACTGGCATGGTAGAAAACCAGCCTTTGTCTTGAAACTCAGAGCTATTTAGCACACATAAAACACATTTGCAGACTGAAACACTCACACAAAAGGGATTTGTAGCCTTCACCCCATGTGGTTCTTTTGTGGGTGATGAGCTTACTGAAGCTGGTGGTTTTTGCTTCCAAACATAAACCATGAGCTGAAGAACTTAAGGGAGGTGTTTTTAAAATACATAAGATGGAAATAAACATGGGAAAATGATGCCTTTTGAGTCAAGAAGATCTGGATTCAAAGCTGCTCTTCTCCACATGCCCTGTGCAGCTGGGGGCACATACCTTCCCCTCTCTGGGCCTCCATTTCCCCACCTGAGAGCAATACTGAATGCCCCGCTTGTCCTATCAGAAACGGTCCCCTCTCTATATAGCAGAACATAAGCACCCAAGCTTTACAAAATGTTACAAATGTTACAAAAGCAAAAACATGAAAGCCTGCCTGGAAGGCTTCCAAAGAAGATGGGAACGTTGTGCTTGAAGGTGGAGAAGGTGCTGGGAACAAGACATCTTCTAGGTCACAAAGACAAGTGAAAACATTTGAGGAATTTTTAAAAGCCAATCAATACATACTTATGAAAGTGCCTGCTGCCTGAGATAAGGTCATTTCAAAAAAATCTATTCCATTAAAACATGTATTTACTAAAAGGGGCGTTCCTAATGGTACTTGTTCCGAGTCAGGGAACATCAATTAACAAGATGGTGTGGGTAAGCAGTTTGGATGCTGCGCTCGGAGGACCTTGGCGGCCAGAGCTTCCAAACAAAACTGGCTTCTGAGTAAGGTGAGCCTTTTCCCTGTGTCGACCTCTATCAGCTCTCAGGGTACCAAGAGCTCTGCCCCTCCATGATTTCACCCCCTCTCTTCCTTCTGCTTCGAAAGAGTAGGATTTGTTCACAGCTCCTAACAGTGGATACAAATGCAGAACAACCCAGGGGATCTCGGTTCACCCAAAACCTGTCTCCACTGTTAGAAGGCCCCCAAACCCCTTTCAGCATTCTGGCTAACCCGCGTGCATGGGCTGGGCTTTGGCCAGGGTAATTCAGGAATGCCCTGAGGTCCGAATAGTGTATTCCTCTTTGCTCCCCATTGCTTCCTCCCCACAGACAGTTGTCCTACTTGCTTCTACACAATTAGTCGGCACAGTGGGGTCCTCATCCAAGAAGGAGGGCCCCCCCGCCAAATCCCATGATTACCATGATCGCTGTCATTGGAACCACACTGGACCATCAAGGAGGGTCACTGTCCAGGCTGCAAGCACGAGGACACATCCCGGATTGGAAAGAAAGGAGGAATGAAGGCAGAATGAGAACCATTTTCTGTCTCAAACTGTCTTTCTGGCCACTCAGTTAGGGCTGGCCATAACCCACGAAGGGGGACATCTCCAGAGCTGAATGTGCTCCTTCAGGTCTTGGCTCAGACGTGCTCTGTGAGGCCTTCGGGAACCACTCCGGTTCAAACTGCAACCTCTGGGGCCTCCAGCCAGCACCCCTTACCCCCGTCCTTGGCTGTATTTTTCTTCAGAACACTGATCACCATCTGACATGCTGTTTCTTTCTTTATGCTTACATGGTCCCTCTTCCCCCATGTGGTGAGTTGAACAATGCTCCCTCAACATTCATGTCCACCCAGAACCTCAGAAGGTGACCTTGTTTGGAAAGAGGGTCTGTGCAGATGTAATGCAAGGATCTCAAGAGGAGATCCTCCTGGATTTAAGGTATCCAATGCCTGGTGTCTGGAAAAGAGAAAGGAGAAGGAGATTTGGAGACACAAAGAGGAAAAGCCCATGTCGTGAGAGAGGCGGGGCTCACAGTTCTGCTGCTACAAGCCAGGAACACCAGGAGCCCCTAAAGCTGGAAGAAGAGAGGGAGCACTCTCCCCTAGAGCCTTCGGTTGTGGATTTCTAGCCTCCAGAACTGTGAGGGAATACATCTGTGTTGTTGTAAGCCACTGACGCTGTGGTCATTGGCTAGGGCAGCCTTAGGAACTGAACACCCCGTTAGAAGGACCTCCACGAGGGTAAAGATTTAGGGCAGTGCTGTTCACTGCTGCAGAATCCTAGTGCTTAGAACAGCGCCAGCCACACCCTAGGGTCTCGATAGATACTTGTTAACTGAAAGCATGGATGCTTACACTTTCAAGGTGGAAGGCTTTCTACAAGTCAGGTTGGCTCCGAGTCCCATCATCTTTCTTAGGCATAGCCAGGCATCCACCAAGGGTCCATTTAGACCAGGCTCTTCTCTTTATTGCCCCTGCCACAAGGGATGATATCTCTTCCTCATTCCTCTTCCCTTTCCCTATGGTGGGGGGTGAAGGCGCTGGCTTGAGAGTTCAAGCTAGATTCCACTACCTGTGCAACCCGATGTCGGCAGAGTAACGGCCCCCAAAGATACCCACATCTCCATCCCTGGGACCTGGGCTTATGTTCTCTTGCACGGCTAAAAGACCTTGCAGATGTGATTAAGGATCTCAAGATGGGGAAACGGTCGTAGATGATCTGTGTGGGCCCACAGTAATCACATGGGGATCAAGAGGAGGCAGGAAGGTCAGAGTCAGAGAAGGGGACCTGACAATGGAAACAGAATTCAGAGCCCAAGAGATGTAAAGGTGCCCCACTGCCGACTTCGAGGATGCAAGAAGGTGCCCCACTGCCAACTTCGAGGATGCCGACCTCGAGGAGGCACGAGCTAAGGCAGGCAGGCTGCCTCCGGAGGCTAGAAAAGACAAGGACATGCAGTCTCCCTGCAGCCTCGCGAAGAAACACTGCCCCTTCAACACCTTGACCGTAGCCCAGTGAGACCCACTACAGACTCCGGCTTCCCGAACTGTAAGATACTAAACATATGCTGTTTTAAGCCCCTAAGGTTGTGACCATCTGTTACAGCAGCAGTGGGAGAGCAATACACAACCTAAGGCTGTTTCCTCATCCCGAATGTGGGCATTGTCCTAGTGCTGACTTCACAGGGCAGCAGGGGGCCTACCTGGAACAGGGCATGGCACGCAGGGCACAGCGTCCGGTGTAGGGTAAGCATGTTCCCACCCCCACCCCCCCACGCAGAGTGGGCCTGGGGTTGGGGCAGGCTTCTCGGGGGAGGTGCACTGCAACTGTGTCCTGAAGGGTCGGTGGGCACACCCCAGGGGGCTCCTCTACCGAGAAGCCCTCAGTGGGCGTCTCTGCTGCATACCGCCCACCCCTCAGGAGGACAGACCGGGCCGCAGGAACGCCGACCTCACGAGAGTGTGGTTACGGCTTACCATTCCCCAGGGGTTGCCTTGGCCAAGTTTTTGGGCAGTCACAGCCTAGGGCCCTTAGAGCTAAAAAATGGCCGCGGAGGCTTGAGGAGGGAGTGTCTCTTGGAGGAGAGAGGGGAGGCAGACCCCGGCACAGGAGAGCAGTGTAAGGAACTGGATGTGGCCATAAGCAAATCATTTAACTCCTTTTGTTGTTGTTGTTGTTGTTGTTGGTTACTCTGGAGTGCTGGGGACAAATATGTTTAGCAGTCACATTTCGGTTTTTCTCTCTTGTATTCAAAATCCCCTTCTGTTACCCCCACCCTTTCAGGAAGGCTGACAGTAGGACTGGCCAGAGCCCTGTCGTCAGGCCGGGTCAAGGAATGATCTACCAGCTGCTGCTGGCTGGGGCTGCTTGAAGGTTTTCCATGTGTCTACATGGAAGAAACCTGGAAAAGACTATGGGCAAGTGTCAGGTTTATACAAATCATCAAGGGGAACCGCAGACACCGTCTAGTTCACATGCCTGCTGATTATGATTAGTACAGCCTTACCCTATATACTCCCTGTGCAGAGTGAGGCATGACAGCGAGGGACGGTAAAGAAGCTTGGTCTTTCCTGCACGACCCGTTTTCTCAAGAGGACCCAACCCCGGTTCCATTACGTGACTAGGACCAGAGCAAGCGGAGCCCCATGGTGGCGCTGGGAGAGGCGGGGAGGTATATGAAGGCTGGAGGAAGAGTGGCCAAGTAGATGACTCAGGACGAGACAGGAGATAAGCTCGTTCGTTACGAGATATACCAAAAGACAGTGGAGCCTGGAAGGTGGATGGTTGGGAAGTCTGATAAAGCTGGTGCTCGGGTTAGTGCGGTTCGTGCTGGACCCTGCCATCAGGATGATCTTTTTAAAACACAAATATGATCGTGTCCTCTGCTGAAAATCCTTTAGTGGGTTTCCAGCACCCACTGATATGAAGTCCAAACTCAGAGCCCTTCACATCCTGGTCCCACCCAAGCCCCCATGCCCGTCCTTCTTTCTAGAGCCACTGCGCTCTAGGGCTTCGATCCAATCTGCCGCTCCCTCAGAAGACCACTCACTATGATGGATCCTCTAAAATGCCTTCCCCTCCGGAAAGTCTACTCAGGCTTCAAGGCCTGATTTTTTTTTTTTAATCTTTTTTTAATTTACATTCTAGTTAATTGACATACAGTTCAGTGTTGGTTCAGGAGTAGAGTTGAGTGGTTCGTCATTTACACATAATACCCAGTGCTCATCACAACAAGTGCCCTTAATCCCCATCCCCCACCTATCCCACCCCAACCTCCCCTTCCATCAACCCTGTTCATTCTCTATTGTTAAGAGACTCTCATGATTTGTTTCCTTCTTTTTATCCCCTTGCTGAATGTTCATCCATTTTCTTTCTTAAATTCCACATATGAGTGAAATCATATGGTTCATCTTTCTCTGATTGACTTATTTTGCTTAGCAAAATACATTCTAGCTCTGTCCATGTCGTTGCAAATGGCAAGATTTCATTTTTTTGATGGCTGAGTAATATTCCAGTGTGTGTGTGTGTGTGTGTGTGTTTAAATATATATATACCACATCTTTATCCATTCAGCAGTCAAGGGACATTTGGGCTCTCTCCATAGTTTGGCTATTTTTGATAATGCTGCTATAAACACCAGGGTACATGCACTCCTTTGGATCTGTATTTTTGTTTCCTTTGGGTAAATACCTAGCAGTGCGATTGCTGGATCATAGGGTAGTTCTATTTTTAGCTTTTTGAGGAACCTCCATACTGTCCCCCAGAGTGGCTACACCAGTTTGCATTCCCACCAACAGTGCAAGAGGGTTCCCCTTTCTCTGCATCCTCACAAACACCTGTTGTCTCTTGTGCTAATTTTAGTCAAGACCTAATTTTAATGCCACCTCCTCTCTGAAGCCTTTCCCAACCTTGGTTACAACTAACGATTTATGCACATGATCTGATTTAATCTTCTCAGCCACCCTCTAAGGTATTATTAGCCCTACTTTATGGAAGAGGAGATTGGCACAGTGAAGATAAGGAATCTGCAAGTCACAAAGAAACCTGGATTCAATCCCAAGCAAGCCGACTCCAGGCCCTGCACTCTTCCTCCTCGCCTGGACTGCCAGAGTGGAAGTCACCCCCGGCATTGCTGTGCATCCCAAACAGGCCACTCCCCCCCCCTACATTCCTGCTCAGTAATGACACCCTTGTCGTTCTGGTCACCCAAGCCAGACACCCGCACTCCTTCCTCTACCATCTCAACATCAAGGTCACTGTGTTGCTGGGAAAAGAACAGGAACTCACCCCACTGCACCCTCTGAGACTCAGCTCTGACATCACTCCCAAGTCCTTGCCCCTGGGACAAGTTCTCATCCATTGGGCTCCAATCTAGTGCCTAGTCCAATGCCTGGGACACACTAAGAATACATCATATGTTTGGGTATCACTTCTTCATTGTCTTTATGAGGACTTAGATCAGGGAGAAAGAATACATCTTCCAGGAAAACAGTGGCCATGGCCACCTTGATATTTTATTTTTCATTTTATAACCCTATTCTGAGTGTGTCAGACTCAAGGGGGAATCTAATTAATCACCAAGTCCTGTCAATCCAATCTCCCAAATAGCTCTTGAGTCCATCCATTTCTTCCCATTGCTACTATCATCCCTCTAACCAGTTCCCCATCTCTTGCTGTTTTAAAACCACTTTCTAAGTGGTCTGCCAGCATCCAGCAGAGCCCCTCTAGTCTATCTTCACCAGAATGCTTATTCTAAAACACACATCTGAACTGGTCACTCTTCTAATTAAGCTCTGCAATAGCTCCCCAAAGTCCTTCCAACAAAATGGAAATTCTTTAACACAGCTTATAAGGCCAGTCCTCCACTGCTCCTGCCTACCATGCCACTTTCTCAACGGCTCCCCCCTCCACCCCGCACCCCAAGGCTGTATGCTCCATCCACACTGAGCATCGGGCCAGGTGCTCCTACAGCTTCCGGCCCACCTGTTCCCTCACCTGTCACCTGCCTCGGCTTTATCTGGCTGATACATGCTCACGCCTCAGGTTCAGCTGAGACATTTCTTCTTGCAGCAAATGCCCACCTTACTGTGAAGGTGGGCTAGACGTTTTTTATGTGCCCCCATGGAATCCTCCACTGCCTCTGTGCAAACCCTTATTATATACACTATGTACTTATTGGTAGATTGGGAGCTCTTTTACTTGTTAAGGTAGACTGGACTGTGTGCCCAGCTCTTCACTCTCTCCTGTACTGGAATGACCCGTCCCTACCCTTGGCCCCATTTCCATGGTCTCCTACTAGAGTAGGCAGAGCATATTCCCCACCCCACTGATGCTGGGCTTGGCCTTGGGCTGTGCTCACCAGTGGAGTACCAGCAGACATGACATGAGCAGAGTCTTTGCATGTGCTGCCCAGTTGAGCACGCCTCTCGTACTTCTGCTTGCTGTCTGCCTGGGCAACGGTATGTGCAGGATGAGAGATGTGTGAAGACGACCCGAATCAGCCTCTCCACCAGCATCTTGAGGCAGAGGACATCCCTACCCCCAACCCCATCCTCTCCCACTGGAGCGGACCCATGAACAAGAGGAATAAATGTTTTTTATTTTAAGCCACTAAGAGTTTGTTAACACAGTATCACTGGACCAGAAACCTGACTGATACACTGGCCTACATTCCTCACTAGATTGCAGGCTCTATGAAGGCAAGAAACAACTCTGAGCCGAGCACCCAGCGTAGGCCTCATCACATCGCAGGTGCTCAATAAATATTGGTCAGTTGGATGTATGACTGAATGAATGCATGTGGGCTATTGACATGTCTGTCTCCCTAGCTAGCATGTGAATTCCTTCAGGCCAAGAATGGCATCTGATTTCTCTCAGCAACACCTAGCTGTCTCATTTCCCACACTGGGTTCTTGGTAGATACTCGATAAATATTTGTTAAAACCAAATAAATGGGATTTTGTGGGCTGGCTTGGGACTGAGTCCTTAATTTATGACATTGTTTCTATGGGAAAATGTATTCTGAGTGCCAAACAAACTTGCAAATGAACTTTTGGAACCTCACCCGTTCATTGGTTCAGGATTGCCAGTTTTGTGGAAATCCATAACTGAACACATGTGCTATGCTTTGCAATATGGGAAAAACTGAGAAACTGCTTCCAAACCCAAGATATTCAGCCTGCAAAAATTCGCTTTCCACCCACACAGACAAATTCAGCACAGGTTGGATTTGAGGTTCTAACAATAAAATACTAGACATTTTAGAGCTCATTGTTTATCTAATTGCTTTTTATCTGCTTATACTAGATGCCTATTCTTAACACCCAATCAAAAGGAAGTTAAGATAGTTTTCTTGCCCACCCCCCACTCCCAACAAATCCATTTTCTAGACACATATGCAAGAAAGCTCAACCTTCTCGAAAGGGAAAATAAATTATTTTTCTAAATAAATCTGTGACATTTAAAATAAACACAGTAGGATGCTCTACAGTTATAAGAAAACATTCCCCTTTAGAATTCCTAATTTTGAATGGTACTGGAACTCAATATGAGTCACAGATCTGAGGCTTAGTTTTATTTCGTCTTAGGCCACAATCAAGCCAGTTTGAAACCAAGTGATCTGATGTGGCTGGGAAGGGCCATCAGTCTAGAATGTTCTATGCACAAGTTTCAACCCACAACTGATAGAGTTTCTCAATCACTCAATCTACTTCATTCACTTAACGTATATTTTTTGAGCATCTACTCTGTGTCAGGCACTGTTCTAGACTCTGGGGATATAGTAGTGAACAAGACAGACAAGGACCCTCTGTTCGTGGAACTTACATTTTAACAAGAGAGGCAGAGAAATAAGATCGTTTCAGACCAGTGATGGGGCGGTGATGAAAATAAAACAGTGAGGTGATTATGAGTGAGGTGAGGCCACTTCAGACTGGGAGATCAGGAAAGCGCCAGCCACGGAAAGATCTGGGGGAGAATATTCTAGACTAAGGCAACAACAAGGGCAAAGTACCAGAGGCAGGAACAAGCCTGGTATAGTCCTAAGTCAGAAAGAAAGCCAGTGTGGGGGGGTGGAGTGAACAGAAGGGAGGGAGGCATGGGAGGCACAGAACGGTCAGACAATGTATGTAGGTCCTGTAGTAAGAGAGTTAGACTGGATTCTAAGAGAGAAAGCCAGGGCAAGTTTTAAACCGGGGAATGACATGACCTGGTTTAGATTTTAAAAGCACCCTTCCTCTCGGAAAGTACTGGGACAGGGGTGAGGGAGCAAGAGGAGAACCAGGGGAAGCCTGAGTCCTAGTTTTACAGAAGGCTAGAACTCCTAGCCCGTCGTCAATAAATGCCCTGGTGTCTCCAACCTCTTCTCTGACCATACCTCTTACTTTCTTGTGCTTACGAAACCAGCCTCTCCCCTGGGGATACAGTTTCCTCGAAGCCAGCTCAGGGGCTGGCTGCTTCCTCTCACTCGTCCTAAGTGTCCTGCTTGTGTCCTGCTGCCTTTTCTGGATGCTTCTTCTTTCCTCCCCTTTTCCAAGCCTGCCCCCCAATGCACCCCAGCTTGGAAGCTCAGGCAGTCACACCATCAGCCCACACCACCCCGAAGCCCTCCGTGTTGCAACCTTCTACAGCTCACCCCCACCCCTGCCAATTCCTTCCTCTTCTGGACTATTTTGCTCTGACACTGTTTCCACAGTCAGTCTTGGGGACTGTAATTTCCAAACAGATGACTGATCTAACACTCTGCTACCTCAGTTCCTTGACCCTCTCCCTACCAACGATCTTGTCTTCCATCCTACTTCAAGTGCACGACCGTACCCTAGACCTTGTCATTACCAATAGCACCACCCCCATCCACGACCTCCCTGCAGTCCAACTACTACCCTTTCCAGTTCCCCAGTTCCAACAAATCTTAAATCCAACCGCAACCTTCCATGCACAGATCCTGCCCCCTCTTCCCATACCCCACTCCCCTCCTTGGAGTTCACGTCCAGCTGAGAGCCCAGAGTCCACTACTTTAAGTAAAAATATCCACGTCAATACCATCATCCATCCCTTGGATACACCCTCAGTTCCTAGGCCCCTCTCCCCTCTCTTGATGTATTTCCTGCAAAGCCCTACCTTGCTAAATCTAGCTCTCCCCAACTCTATGACTACACCAGCAGAGCTGAATGCAGCCTTCGGAAGCAAAACCACGCTGAGTGTTCTCGCTTCAAAGGCAAGACGACTGTCCTCAATGGGACCCTCCTGCTACCTGGCAATCATTCTGTATTTCCCATCTCCATTCTCCGTCCAGCTCTCTTTCCTATCTTCTCTCTCCTCTCCCTTCAAACCTCCAGCACTTCCTCCCCCACCTCACTCTCACTGGTCCGAAGTCACTGAACATGACATAAGCAATACAAACTGACGCTGCACACACCTCCCCCACCCACCTGCCCCAGGACCCACATTCTGCACCTTCCCTCCTGTGACCAAGGATGACTTGCGCACCTCCTGCCCGAGGCTTGCCTCCCCACGCTCACGCTAGATCGCATTTTCTTTCATCTTCTGAGACACGACACTGTGCAACCCTTTCTCTTTCTTGCACCATCAGTTTCCCCTTCTCTACTGGAACTTCCCCAATAGCCCCAAAGCACAGTGTGCTTTCATGCATCTTAAAAACAACAAGACCCTCTGGATTTTACTTTCTCCTCCAGTGTCTGCTCCATCTTTCTGCTGTTTTCCTGAGCAAAGCTCCTCTGAAGAGTTGTCTCTGCTCTGCTCTCTCCTTAGTTTCTCTTGCTGCGTTAGCACCACTTGCCACAACGGCCCCTGTCATGGTCACCAACCATCACCTGCTAAGTCCAGTGGATCAGTTCCCTTCTCTTGCCCAAACCCTCAGCACCATCTGGCACAGCGGACTGCTCCCTCCTTTCTTGCCTTGGCATAATGGAAGCCACCTTCTTCAGTCTTTCCTCCTCCCTTTCTGGATGTTCCCTCCCCCTCTTCATCTCCCTGACCCCCAGCCACTGCACCACCTCTGTGCTCAGTTCCCCAACTACTGCTCCCCTCAATCAACATGGCCTCCCTTGTCTGGTCTTCAGGCTTCTTTACACCCCATCTAGACACATCTAACCCCCAAAATTCATCTCACCAGCCCGGACACCTCGCCCACGAGCTCCAGACCTATGTTTGCCAAAATAGTAGCCACTAGCTCTGCGTGGCTGATGAATCCTGGCCACTGCTCTAATTAACCCCTGCAGGGAGCTCTGCAAGTATAGACAGGGAACCTACCTAAATGGAACGGGTGGGAAAGAACACGGCAAACTGTGTAGTGGGCGTGTGACGATGAAATGCTGTTCAGGATCAGTTAATTTCTTTAAACTCTAGACTCGGCAAGCGACACGAAGGAAACATTCCTACCCAATTACAATGATGCATGAGCATCTTCCCGGCCCTGCTTCTTCTGTCTGCCAGTGATTCTGAGGGCAACAGTCCCATGAGGAAGCGCAGCAAAAGGCAAGGGCAAGTATGCGTCTTGCTGGTCTTGCTGCATCGCAGCTTTCGACTTCCTCCGGGAACTCCTAATTAATTCTGTCCCCACGTTTTTAGTTTGTTTCCGGAACCTCTTGCTTATACTGCATTCTCGCCCTCTCCCTTCATTGCCCTGGGCTTCCATCCCCAGAGGCTCCCCGGTTCTCTTCCCAGTCCTCTCTTCTTTCCCCAAACTGCCCCCTTGTTCAGCCTTCGGCTTCTCTGCACCTGTTCTACTCCTCCTTATCCTTTTTCACCTTTAAAAACTGAAAGCACCAAACTGACAGACACTGTTATGGTTTGGTTTGGTTTGGTTTGTTCTTTCTTTCTTTCCCCGACCAAGCTACAGCTCAGGCGCTCACTCTCCTCCTCGCTTCTGTAGTGGGAGCCCGAGTACTCGGTTGCCACGGCAACAGCGAACCCAACCAGGCCGGTCCCAGCGACCAGGAGCTGCCGAGGCAGGGAGGAAGCCACTACAAGTCGCCCCAGAGCCTGGGTGGGTCGTGACCATCGCAATTCAAGACCAGGCCCGGCCCATTCTGCCCCGAGACTCAGGCTGTACAGCAGGCCCGCCAGCCGAACCACGCATTCGGAGACAGCACCATCAATAACGAGGCTTCCCCCGAGCCAACCGCAGGCGACACATTATGAGGATCCCGTTGAAAATTTTCAAACATCCCTGTTCTTTTATCTCCTCGGAGGGAAAACCTTTTGCCTGTCTCCCCAGAGTCTTGGAGAGCTCTGTAGAAAGTACAAGCAGAGCTGACATCTCCAGCCTCTCCTTCCTCCTGTCGCCGCCCGGCCCGCGCGCACCCCCAGGCTGGGCACCCCTGAGTGCTCGGGTCCAACCGTCTCGCGGCCCTGGCACAGCTGGGAACATCGCTGAGAATGGGGAGGATTACCCCAGGGTAGCTCAGTCGGTGGCCAAGCGCTCGGTGCCCCCAGGTCACTGGAACGGGTCGTCAGAGCAGGGCAACAAGTGTTCTGCCGCATAACCCTTCCCCGGCCCCCCGCCCCAAAAAAGTGAGTTGGTGAGAAGGAATCAGGAAATACCTTTGTAGCAAACGGCACCAACCGCAGTGAGGGTCTGCTGCCGTTAAACACTCGGTGCAGGATTGATGCTTACTGCAGTTGGCAACACGAATTCTCCTCACCTAAAAATAAATACCACAGCGCTTCAGACGGAATCATAAGCAACACCAGAAAAACGGCAACACCTTATCTGATGTAGGGCCACAAAGAGCACATTTATCAACTTGAACTCGGAATGACTCTGTAATGACATGGGGCAGCAGTCCTCAGAATCCCCTGGGGAAGCTTTTGAAAGTGCAGATCCCCGGATACCCTGCTGCCCCCGCTGCAGAGACTCCTGCTGGTAGGTCTGGGACCCAGCCGAGGGGTCTGTATTCTCCGGTGCTCTCCCAGGTGAGTCTGATACGCAGTCAGGTTTCTGACCGGCTAATAATGATTTCCAAAGGGGCCATGGAATCAGGTCACCTGGTCCTCACACAGAGACAGTTGACCTACGGTCAGTGGTGCTTTGGAAATGAGCACCTGGGGATGGCAAAGGCTCTGACCCAGGAGTGTCCGCACAAGGCTGGTGCTGGACATGGACATGAGGAGAATCCCACACCCCCTCCAGGGTAACTCCATCGCTTCAGCTCCTGGCTCGCTTGCTCGCATTCTCTCCACTGGAGTTGAAAAGAAAAGAAATCACTGCCTGCCCCTCGAGCTGCCTCTTCTAGTTGTCAGGAAACAGCAACCCCACAGAGCAGGTGCCCATGCTGGGCACACCCAGGCATCTGAGACAGTCAGTCAGAGCCTGGAAGTGGGGTGGCAGGAGGCAGAGAGGACCCCAGTGTCGCATGGCACATTTTCTGCAGGCAAAATCCCACAGCAGGTAGTAAGGAACTTGCAGAACTCATTAAGCCAGGAAGCGCTACATGCTAGAAGGTAGAAGTAACTTCTTTAAAAGGTTAGAGAAACAGAGAGTTCTAGAAAGGGTTCGTGAGGAAAATAGGCTATCCTGAGGAGTACTCCTCAATTCTAAGTTGACTTCATGGAGGATACACTTGTCCATTTCTCACATCCTCAGTGTTGCTGAAAGATGTGGGGGCAGACCACCAGCCTGAGCCAGAGTTGACCAGAATGTGGCTATTTCCTTGTAGCTCACACCACATCTTTTTAATGCTGGGGGGGGGGGGTGTTCATAAATATGTAATCTCTCTAACCTTGTTTTCTCATCTGTGAAATGGTGATGGTGCTGCTGACTTCATGGGGTTATTACACTGTCTGGCACATACTAAGTGCTCAATAAATGTTGGCTATTGCTATTGTGTGAAGAAAAGTCCCACAGTCCAACAAACATGTGAAACCTTATACTGAAAAGGCAAATAGATTTCCTTAGAACAGGCTTCTGAGAGCCTTTGAATATGCTCATGATACTCCAGGAGGGATATAGTCAATAACATCTCCTCCAAGGGCCACTTTTGCCCAGAACACTTAGTGGAATATGAGTCTCTAGAACATTCTGTGAGAACCATTATACAGTGTACTTAAACAAACAACATAACTCTATGTAAAAGAGAGAACACTGTAAGTACTTACATTGGATCTGCTTCTCTAACTTAATAACACATTCTAGTGACTATTCCACAGCAATGCATAAATCTTCATGTGGTTATTTTCAATGGCCACATATTCTATGGATGTACCAGGGCATATTAGTTTGGCTGTTACTATCTCCCCAAGAGTCTGGGAAAGAACCTTCCTTAGGTTTTGCCTCTCTAGGGATTATACTGGCTCAACCAGAATCTTACTAATAGGATCCCCAGCAGTAAACCTAAGTGAAGAATGTACAAATAACTGGCTTTGATGCCCAGTCAAAAACCCTCCCTAGGACTTCAGGCTTTGAGTGACCAGAGGCTAAGCAGTTTTTACCTTCCTGAAAGTGAGGACCTGTCAGCTATCTGTGGCTCTCCCAGTGCTTCCCAGATTAGAGTCTTGAGTTCCTAGGAAAGTAGTAATGAGAATTTATGAGCTATTCACAATGTTTCAAAAAGTTGAATGGAAAAAACATGCACGGGCCAAGCAAGACTTCAAGAGTCTCTGCTTTGGGCTGGAATTTTATCAGCTCCATGTGGTAGCACAGTCCGTTCCCTGGCTGGCAGTTTTCAGATGCCCTTGATAAATAAAGCCTGGGAATGGGAATAGTTACTTGATACATGCAGTTTGTGGAGCAGACAAAAATCTTTCAAGTGCAGGAAGCCCAGGGAAGAAATAGAATGGAGAGCGTTGAGTGGTGAAACAAGCCACTCAAGAAGAGTCTATAGGGTGAACAACTGGTTTACCAACGTAGACCAGGTCCACTGTCCCTCCCAACGTGGTCATTCTGACATAACTGACTTTGCAACATGCAAAAGGCAATATGGCCTTTCTAGGAATTCTGGAGACTACAAAGTGCTTGTGTACCTACCTTGTGACTCTAACAGCACATGTAGCTTGCTATCACTGCCATTCCCCTTAGAATGAGAGACAAAGAATGGAAAGTGGGGATGGGCCAAGGGCCGCTGTTATCCCATTATATCATTCCGTAAGTCTCAATGATTTCCTTTGCACTTTGTATGTTCTGGTGGCCATGGGTCCAAATTACTGTGCCAGAATAGGCTGCTAGTTTGCACAAGTTTGGGATCTGGTCTCATTTATCACGGGCTTTAATGTCTGGCCAGAGTTTAAATCCCAGCCCTGACAAGGTCTAACACACACACACACACACACACACACACACACACACACACACCCCGGGTGAGTTATTTAACCTCTCCAAGTCTTAGGCTCTTCATATATAAAACAAGGGTAATTTTATCTCATTAAATTATTAACCTATTTCACCAACATTGTTTTTATGGGGGTGAACAAGCACACGGTATGCACACAGAGAGACCATATTTAGAATAGTAACTAGTACATGGTCAGTAGGGATTGAATACAAATTCGTTTTCTTTCCTTCCCTTGGTGAAAGCACTTTGTAAAAATGAAGAAAATGGAAAAAGATATTCTCTTTATTTCAGTAAGCAGAAGCAAGAAGAAAAACTAGAACAGCCAGATAAATTAAGAGAGGAGGGTGAGTGCCATACATTTCCTGGTTCATGAATGTGTATGAGACTGTGGCCTGATATTAACCCCAAATTCCAAAGCCAATCCCATTCGGTATATTCATAAATGCATCTAACCGTTCAGTGCCCACACAATAAATGGGTAAATTCAGTTACCTTGCTGATTATGCGCCCATTTGCAAGCACATCCTCTTCTGAAAAACTTGGCATTGGAAATACAGCCAATAATAAAATTGTCTAAATAGGTAATATTTCTTGCTTACTTGCTGATAGTAAGGTTTTTAATTCCATGTCTGTGAGCCACTGCGGGTCTTCCTGAAGCCTGCAGCAGGGTTTAAACTCGATAGTTCAAAGTAAAAGCTTCACTACTAGATAATGACATTAATTAAACACTTTTTACTCAGAAGTCAGAAGCAATAGTTAGCATTTTTACCTACCTCTTTCCCGGCTGTTAGATAGATGTAGATATTCTTCTTAGGATGAGGAACCAGTTTGTAGAAAACAGGTGTTTCTTCTTTAATTTCATAAATAACCTCTGGACAATTTGAAGTCAAATTCTCACCAAGAATAACCTATTTTTTTTTCAAAAAGAGAAATACGATTTCTATTAAATACATCAAACAGCGGGGTGGCAAGACTTGTAGTTTAATTCTAAGACCACGTGCTCTTTTACTCACTACATATATGGGCTGAGGTACCAAGTCCTTAAGCATCTGCTGTCTCAGTCTTCCACAAGGCTGGTAAGAACAAGCACAGTCATGCGCGAGCACACGCACCCACACACCCCAAACTTAGGTGCTGGGTCAGTATCCTCACAGGTAGAAGCTCGAAGTCCACAATTCCCTACCCCTTCTGGCTTTACAAGAAGCTACAAGAGACAGCTCCCTTAATACTATGCCAGGTGGGGGCACCTGGGTGGCTCAGTTGTTAAGCATCTGCCTTCGGCTCAGGTCATGATTCCAGGGTCCTGGGATCGAGCCCCGCATCGGGCTCCCTGCTCGGCAGGAAGCCTGCCTCTCCCTCTCCCACTCCCCCTGCTTGTGTTCCCTCTCTCACTGTGTCTCTCTCTGTCAAATAAATAAAATCTTAAAAAAAAAAAAATACTATGCCAGGTGATTTTAAAACCAAAGGAAGTCGGCTTGACATAGACTCTGATTCTCCTATACAATTCTACATACTTACACATTTTAAAGTAACCAGGACAACTGAACAGGCCCAAACAGGTAGGTATGTGTTTATATATAAAAATAGCTAAGTGTGGCTTTGAAATTGGACACACCTGAGTTTCACTCACCTCAGTCAATAAATGTCTACTGAATAGCCCCAATGTATCTGGCATGTTCTAGATGTTTGGAAAATGGCATTGAACAAATGAGTGGAGGGTGGGGGAGTAGAATCCTACCCTCATAGAACTTGGGTGTGTGTGTAGGGGAGTGGTGGCCAACAATAAGGAAATTATAAACTCTATTAGAAGGTGATGTAGGTCAAAATAAAGTGGGTAAAGACATAAGGAGGCATGTTCAGGGTAGGTCTCATTGAAAGGTGATATTTAGGTAGCTACTTGCAGGAGATGATGGAGTGGGTCATTTGGATGTCTGGGTGACATCTTGGACAAGCAACCCACTGGTCCTGAGGCCCTAAAACCTGAGGTGGCCAGTGTGGCTTGAGCAGAACAAGTGAGGCAGAGCGCAGTGGGCAGTGAGGTAAGAGGTATGGAACATAAGTTCTTGTAGGCCCGTATAAAGACCTTACTCTTACTCCAGGTGAGAGAGAGGGAACCACTGCAGGGTTTGAGCAGAGCACTGACATGGTTGGGGGCAGGCTGGAAGCATGGGTGTGAAGATGTGTCAGGAGACCATTACCACAGTCCTGGAGAAACAGAATGGTAGCTTGAGCTCAGGTGTATGTCCTGGCTCTATGCTTTGAGTACGATGTGCTACCTTGAACTAGTAACTTACTTAACCTTCCTGGGCCTCAACTTTCTTATCTCCAAAATGGGGCTAAGAATGCCTTTCTTATATACAACTGTTAAGGATCAAAGGAGAATTATGAAAGATGCTTAGCACGTAATAAATATACAGTGGATGTTAATGTTAGTAGACTGCAAGCTCCTCTTGAGTAGACACCATGTCTTAATGTTCTTTATACCCTCCCCTTGCCCAATGCAATACTTTCAAAGTCGAAGGTGTTTGATTACTTCATCAGTTTGAACACATCCATATATGATATCCACATTTGTGTCTCTATCACTGAGAACAGCAGTGATGTTGGGCACATGGTTGTAAAAGAAAAACTGGCACCTGAGACTCTTTTCAGACAAAGTCTACATTCATGCATCTACTGAGCAAGAACAATCCTGTACCACATATCCTGATGGTAATTACATATTTGCTATTTTATCAAAGACTCCTTATCATTTTGGGCACATGGAGCATCTTCCTGCATGTGTCCCTGCTCCCAGGACCTGGCCCTGAGTTTGTCTTGCAGTGGTGACTTCCTTCCAATCATCTGCTCTGGGTCAAGTCCATTTGGATTTGGTACAACTGGTAGCTCACTAGGAGCCCATGAACTGCCATTAAATGCAGGAGCAGCTCTGCAAGAGTCAATCTCAATAACTAAAATAGGACTTTAAAAAAAAAAAGTAGCAGCAGTTAGGTCCCAAGGGAGGTGGAAAAGGTCTGCACCTCAAGTCTTCTAAAAATGACAATAGCTGCGCCATTCAGTCCGGTAGCCACCAGCCACATATGGCTATTTAAATTTAAATTTAATTGAGAATGTATAACTTCCGTTACACTAGCCACATTTCAAGTGCTCGCTAGCCACATCTGGCTAGTGACTACCATACTGAAAGTACAGATACAGAACATTGCCATCATCATGGAAAGTTCTATTGGACAACATCAGCCTACCGAGAACAATGAATGTAGGGAAACATTGGGCAGGCACTGCCCAAGTGTGGGCCTGCCAGTTTCTTGTCTTCCCGTCTCTAATTCATAGTCCTTATTAATCAGCTCAGAGACAAACAATTGATCAGGCTCTAGAAAGTGGTCATAGAGAAGAGAGGAAACAGGAAACCAGTTAAAAAAAAAATTGATAAAAATGTTCTCAAGTGCAGCTCAAGAGAAGACAGGTTGCCGTCCAGGAGGAATTCATCACGTCAAAGGCATCATTGGGCAGAACCACCTATGATTCGTGCCAATAAAACCAAACCTGAATCTAATCAAGCCTTCAGTGCAAACTTTCATTTAGTATTAGGAAGCAGAAAGGGGAGGAAGCCGCTGAGTGACACCACAGGGAAACAAACAGCCAAATCTACAATGTGAGACATTGGACAAGACAACAGACTTCATTTCCCCAGTCAGTCAATGGTGGTGGCTAAAGGATGGGAGGGGGCCACTCTAGACTGAGAGAGACAGGGCAGCCACGTGTGATTTGAGGATCCTGTCTGGATACCAGTTTGAACAAAAATAGCTTTCAGAAGATATTCTTGAGCTAATGAAGAAAATTCAGCTATGCAAACGCAACATTAGGTAACTCTAAAGAACGACTGATAACTTTGTTTTAATAGCATCATGGGAATGGTTACTTAAACTGCCCATCGTTTTTTAGAGATGTGTAATGCAACACAGGGGGGTGAAATGCCACAGTCCGGGATTTGCTTCAAAATAAAAACATAATTTACAAAACACCACCACTCATCCATTTTAAGTGAGTTAGGAGCTACGTTGCAGTTTTTATCGGGACTTTGGAGCATGGTTGATGCAGATGGGTAAGGGCTGGCAAAATCTAGTTTGGGGGAGCTTTGATTCACCTGCAGATGAGGCACCAGGATTTTCTCTGGAACTCCGAATTATGGCAGGAAAGCCTTTCTGCGGTACCGTGTACCAGGCTTTACCAACCAGTTTCCTAAATGAGCTTCCTAGAGTGGTTTACACTGAAACCTTGTCCTGATAACTATGGATGCTGGGCTGAAATTGATTATGTTTCATTGATGGTGGGAGTGAGACTTCCCTGAAAGGTAACTGGGCATTATCTATCAAAATTATAAAGCACATACCCTTAGACCCCACAGCCCCTCATACGTATGTTGAATGACATATGTACATGGAGATTTAATGCATCACACATTATAAGCAAAAGATTGAAACAACCTAAAGGTCCAATCATAGGGAGCTGATTAAATATAGTATAAACAGTATAGTACTATTTAGCCATAAAAATAATTAGGAAGCTCTTTGTGTATATGTTTAACACATTATATTATGTGTGCGTGTGTATGTATATATATACACAGCATAAACATGTTTATATACATATATAGCATGTTTAATACATTGTATAATTGACAAAATGGGAGAAAGACTATCTTCCCCCTTTTGCTTGCAGACATCTATAAAATATCTCTGGGAGGATATATCCAAGAAACCCATATCCCTGTTTGCTCCACACGTCAGGAACGTGTGACTTTCACTGTCTATTCTCCTGGTTCTTTTGAATTTGGAACAATGCCAATGTATTATCTCAGAAAATAAATACATAAGATTTAAATTTGAAAAGTGAGGGTGAGTGGACCAAATTGTTTTTCTTTTTTCTTTTTTTTTTTTTTTTAAAGATTTTATTTATTTATTTGACAGAGAGAGACACAGCGAGAGAGGGAACACAAGCAGGGGGAGTGGGAGAGGGAGAAGCAGGCTCCCGGCAGAGCAGGGAGCCCGATGCGGGACTCGATCCCAGGACCCTGGGATCATGACCTGAGCCGAAGGCAGTCGCTTAACCAACTGAGCCACCCAGGCGCCCCCCAAATTGTTTTTCTTTTTGCTAGATTCTGCGGAGAAGGATCTCCATAACCCCAAGGACAGGACAATAGGAGCTTCTCATTTACATCACAAGGGGGCCCAAACATGCTACATGGAGGGGTCGGGGTCTCTGCTGCTGTGGTTCTCCCTCAGGTGACTCCAGGTCAGGAGAGACATGGCTTTCTTTCCCCTCTAGATTTCTATTAATATCACCTCCTCCCCCTCCCATCCACACAGCCCATCCCAGGGGCATCAAAGCAACACTTGGATCTTCTAACTGCAAAATTCATGTCAACATCAACACAGAGAAGAAAGCCAGCAAGACTGGAGCATGGGAAATGTTCCTTCCTAAGCTCAGTTTAGCTGGGCAGCTTTGGAGAAAGAACTCGATCCGTGAAGTGACGCAGGAAGTAACAATGAGTCACAGAAACCCAAAATGGGTATAGTTTTGTATAAAAGCAACTCATCCAATTCATACGCGTTCCTTGGGCATGATGTGGATTTTTATCTTTTGCTTCCAGAATTCCCCTTCAATATAGCTCTGATCTGAAGTCAACCTGAGCCTCTGCCAGGCATATTCTCATTTATCCCTTCATCCTTTGAGTCTCAGATATCACTTCCTCTGAGAAGC
The DNA here is from genome assembly GCF_029215605.1 of Mirounga angustirostris. Classification (NCBI taxonomy): domain Eukaryota; kingdom Metazoa; phylum Chordata; class Mammalia; order Carnivora; family Phocidae; genus Mirounga; species Mirounga angustirostris. The sequence continues at coordinate 26,278,529 of NW_026991713.1, forward strand.
TTTCCCTGGTTGCCTTTCTACCTTACCCCACTGTCGTTGTCTACCCATCAGTCCATTTCCTTCAGACCACTTACTACTGTCTGAAATGGCTTTATTGCTGATGAATTCAGTTATGTATTTTCTGTCTTCTTCTTCCCATCACGAGAGCAAGGGGGTTGCCTGTTTTATTCATTTTTGTATCCTCGGCACCCAGGATAGTGTCTGGCACATAAAAGGTGCCCAATAAATATTTATTAAATGAAAAAAATTCTATTAGTATTTGAGATTTTTATAAGACTCTTCAGATTTTTTCCAGCTGAAGCCTGTGTAGAAAACAAATTTTCCCTAATAGAGAATTTCAGTTTGGGTCAACATATTGTTTCTGTTGACATCTTCCTGAAGCCTCACGGTAGGCTATTAACTAGCCTTAGAATTTTTGTTGCATGCAAAAAAAACCTCCCAACTCCAGTCCCAAAATGTGTGGTGTGTGAGACTTCTATACCAGACAGTTACATTTCAAGTTCAACACCACCCACGGAAAAGATAGCCTGCTGAGGAAAATGGTGGGGGGGCGGGGGGAGGTGGTGTAGGAGAGAAAAATTAAACAAAAGACTATTTCTTTTCTCTTTACCATTACCATGACAGGAAAAGCCATGGGTGTTCAAAAAGCTAAAATACATACTCCAAATTTCTTTCCTTATGCCTTACTCTGTGGGGCTAACCAGTTAAAGGGCAACCAAGCCAATCTTCTCATTTTTTTTTAAATAAATAATTTCTAAGAAATGCTGCAAAGGGGACAGAAACCACACATACACACACGCGAGAAAGCAAGGCAATTATCCAACAGTGTTTAATGGGCTTCCGTAGTTAGGAGTAACAAAGGTGAAATATAAAGATTAAGGCAAATTCCTCTTTTATTTCCAATCTACTTATTTCAGTGTAATAGTAAGTAAGAGAAGAGTACAGCTTGAGCCACAAATTCTCAATTTGTGGATTACAGGGCAGTAATAGTTCTAAACTGGGGAGTCCTTGCAAACTTACGAACTAGAAAGAATGAGATGGAGGTGAACTTGCACTAGCTTCACATGCCACTCTAAGCAGCCAATCATGGAGGCCATTTCCAAGTTTTGGCACTTCCTGCTGTTTTGGCTTTTTGGTCTGTTACCTCAGCTCAGCCATCCGCACTACCCCTACTTCCGGGCCCAGGTCCTGTCCTGGGTTCTGCATGCCCTCCTTTCCTTTATTTGAACATTCTATGGGAATATAAAGAGAGCTTGTCCTGATATTTTATTATTTTTGTTATGTCTTATTTTCATTTGACAACTTTAAAACCAGAATCAAGGCTGACTTCAGGTATCACACACTTTGCCTTCTGCGAGGATACAGAAGAACTTTCTGGAACTGGTCTGAATTTTGCTCCATGGCTTGGATAAATGAAATCCACCTGTGGGAATAGAGCTTTGAGGGCCACATAGATAATCAGTCCTCACTCTAAGCAGCGTGAGCGGTGCTTCTCTGCTCAACACAGGGAAGGGACACGCATGATAGGGCTTCTGAACCCTGAAACCTACTTCAGTCCTAGGGACGTTTGAGAAACCCAACACTAGCCTCCTACCACGAGAGCCACTCCAAAAATCAACTTGAACACAGATTTCCTACCTTTGTTCTCCAAGAGCCCACAGAGGAAAAGCTGTCCCACAGGGGATTCAGAGACTCCCATGAGCTACTTGCAGCTCAGAGGAAGAGCCTCTGCCTTCTTCTAATACAGATGTCTACACTCTGCTGGGCTGCCAGATGCCGTCCCCAAATAGGAACAAATGAAACCCACAGAAGCCAGAGCCCCTTCTCATGAAACCTCAAATGCTTGCATCTTGGTATTAACCCAGATACTCTAATATGTGAAAGAAAATTTTAAAAACAAAACAAAAACAGTTCCACAAATTCCACCAAGCTCTGCAGACTGCATTTTTAATTAGCAGTGCAGTTTGGTTGAGGGATGAGTTGCTTTAGTTCCAATCACTTTGAGCAAGTGAGGTAACTTGCTCTGAGCAAGGTCTTTTTCATTCATAAGGTTAGGGATGGTAACACTATTGACTCATGAGAATGAAACAAGTTAAACCAGGCAGACACTGGTCCTAATGCCCGGCACAGAAGTTAGAGCTCAGAAATGTCAGCTATTATTACGCCTCGCCTACTGCCTTATCTTTTACGCTTACAAGAAAGGTTAATGGGCATGCATAAAGTTACAAATTTCAAATTTCATGCATATTCCATTATTACTTATTTTACCACCTGGAAAAGCTCAAAATATTCAATTCTGCCCTTGAAGTAAGGACAATTTTCTAGATGCGACAGTCAGCTCAAAGAATCCAAGCCCCATGATAGGCTGTACCACAATCCGGACAAAGACTCGGCTCGTGTGTATAAACCCGGGTGCGTTCTGCTCTGTGTGGGCTTGCAGCACGTGAGCCGTGAAGCCCCAAAAGCTGACTTCAGCGTGCCCATCCTCGCTCAGCTGATCCCGGTGGAGACGCTGACAACTGAGAAAGTACAGCAAGCAATCTTCTCCAGAAAGGAAGTAAAATGAGGAAATAACCCCGAGGCGGGGGTGGGGGGTGGGTGGGAGAGTGATGACACAACCCAACTCCCGGCCACTAGGATCACGCTTCAATAAAGCAAGGGGGGATTACACTGTGAAAAGGACCCTTGCAAGTTCTAAATTCCTTCCGTTTTTCTAAAAATCTTACAAGGGGACCTAAGAATAAAGGCAGGAGCAAGAGTGCGGTGAAGGCATCGGCATATCGTCAAGTCTTCAGGCTCTTCACTTGTCCTCAGTAAATCTTCCCTTTGGAGGTGGCCCAGATATCCTGGAGGCTGCACGGGGCTTTAAGGTCACTGGCAAAGCGACCCAGTATCCCTGCCTAAGCCCAACGTCACGTTTCCACATTACAGAATATGATCCAGCTATTTAAAAATACTGTTTACAAAGGGTTTGCCATAACATTTTAATACAGGCATTTCCCCCTCATTAACTAAAGGAAAAAAATGGGTGCAGAACTGGATAGAGTCTGACCTCAACTGTGCAAAAAAAAAAAAACAAAACTCTAAAATGCTGTCATCAGTTGCCTCTGCATAACAGAACTAGGGGTGGGTTTTTTTCTGTTTTCTCCTCACCCCCTGTTACTTGTAACTTTCTCTAGGAACATATATTACTTTTGTGATAAGAAAAAATTATTTAAATAACCTGAGGTTTAAAACTGCACCAAACTATGCTAAAATTCCGTGAGGTTTTTCAGAGACTTAAGTCAGAGTGTGTGTGAGTGTGAGTGTGAGTGTGAGTGTGTGTGTGTGTGTGGTGGTAAAAAAAAAAAAACACCAGCAATTGGCCCCCAACTGCTGTTTTCCTGCCCCTCATCCAACCAGGCATATACTACAGTGCCTGGCGTCTGTCAAAATGCTGCCAACTCTTGATCACTGGGATACTGATGAGTCAGGCTGTGGGTGATCCAAGCCTTCTTTCTTCTCCTGCTCCCACAGGCTGCCTCGGGTTGGGTTTTGTTTCTCGTTGCTCATTAGTACCTCCACTCTGTGGCTTAAGAAGCCAAGCTTGTGTCTATCAATGTTCATCTTTTCTAACAGTTCTGGTGACGAGTCTGGCAAGGGAGAAGCTTGAAGTATTTGAATAAAGGGATTCGGGGATTATCTGTGCCTTCCCAATCATCGACACAATCCTGGGGCTTGGGGCTCTGGGTAATTTCACAGGCTGCCTCCAAGAATCTGCACACAGGATACATGGGGAAGCCTTGGGAATTACTGGGCTGGTCTAGGGAGCCTGGTGGGGCCAAGTCAGTTCAGATTTGTCCCTCACAACTTCCTCCTGAGGGAAGGGACCTTCCTGAGTGAAGCCGGGAGCAGGGCTTAGCTCCCAGGAAGTTTTCATGCCATTCAGGTATCCATTCAGTCAGATGGTCTGCCTCCTTCTAGAGCTGGGATTCTTCCCAGAGCTTCTAAAAACCCTGACTGACAGCCTAGGAGCATGGGTTCCACTGCCACCGCCCCTCCATGGATCCCTGTCAACATGCTTCCCATTCTCCCCAGGGAACCCTCAGACAGTGGTTGGGGCAGAGATTACAAACTCAGTGTAGCTCGGGGGATATTAGTGCAGACTCTGGAGCCACACCAGGTTCAAATCTCTGCTCTGCCCTGTGTACCTTGGGCAAAACACCCGTGTTCTCTGGGCCTCCCTTCCCTTATCTGTAAAATGGGCCCAGTCTATAACTATCTCCCAGCGTCGTGGATTGGACGGAATTAGCTAGAACACGTAGAGTGACAGGCACAAGGGAAACGATGCACAAATGTCCGCAGTCACAAAATAAACCCAAAAACCAACCTGCCCATGTTATTTGGATTCTGAAAACAAGGTGGCAGGGACAGCTTAGGAAGGCATAGCCCACACAGACGCTGAGGAAAGCCACGCTTCAGTCAGCTACCTCTCTCTCGGCAGCTCGAGGGCCCCAGCCGTCTGGGCCCCAAACCGTCACTGCAAACTGGCCAGCTACACACCACCTCCTGAGGGGAGCCAACAGGACAGGCGAGACCAGGCCGTTCCCCCAGGGGACGATCGACAGCCGAGGTGCCTTCACCTCCAATTTACCATGTAGCCATTTGTTTGGCTCAGCTTTGGGGAAACTGTGTTCTTGTCACAAAACTCATGAGAAATATCCTCAATCTGAAGAGATAATTGGCGAGGAGGCCCGGGAAGGATTGGTGGCCACTTCCTCGGTCAGGTGAAATGGGCCCAATCTGCCTGAGCCACGGATGTCACCGCATGACTCCAAGCGACTTGTGTAGAATGACTGACGAGGGTTCACCTTTCCCCGGGAAATCAGGCTAATGCAACAGGAAAGACGATCAATGTATATTTTAAAAGAACGTGTATACAAACAAACTCCCTCCCATATGTTACTGGGTTTCCTCCAAAGAAAACAGATTAAATCAAATGCCTACCAGACACGGAGCGTTGTATTAGGCTGTGGGGATTCAGGACCCCCTTCTCGAGAAGCTTAAAAAATCAAGTTGGGGAGACAAGACAAACATGAGTGAAAAGGTTGGGCATCAAAACAAGACATTTGTAATGAGCCAAAAGAATGAGACAGCTAATGAGTATTTCAGAGGAGGGGAAAACATGATCACTCTGGGCTTCGGAGGCCTCAAAGACGAGGGGGAGCGTGAGCTGAGCCAAAGCACAGGTACATAGGATTCAGTAGAGGAAAAAAAGCCATCCCGGAATGGGGCACAGGGTGAACAAATTGGGGGGGCCTGGACTACACAAGGCACATCAGGGGGACAAGCAAATAGGTTTTGGCTGGAGTGGGGGCTAAGTGCACGGCAGATGGAATTAGAGACCTTCAGGAGAGAAAGGGGTTTTCTGGGCTGTCTAGCACAATCTCCTTTTACAGATGAGGACAGGGAAGCTCAGAGAGGTTAGGCAATTCACCTACAGTCACACAGCTAGTGGTCGATGGGAGATCAGTTGAGAAATCAAATCTATTTGTACTCAATTTAGAATCTGAGCTGACAGTAAATCAACTGGCCACCGGAAGGCAGAGGAACATCAGCCTAAGGTGACAGAAACTGCGCCGTTCCCAGCCACGCATGTTGATGGAGGCCACAGGAGGTGTTCAATAAACACTTGCTGATGAAATTGAGAGGCTGGCCGCTCTATCACTTCAGACAAGTCATTAGGTATCCCTGAGTTTATTTTCTCCCCCTCCCACTGCCTCCCCGCCCCCCAGTGAATAAAAATCCCAACTTGACCAGTGGTATACCCATACAGTGGGGAAAAAAATAGTCGTCCGAGACAAAAGTCAGGGGGAGTCTCAGAGGATTTCAGGTCTCTAACCTCTCCATGGTGTGGGCACAAAAGGCAGAAAACAAAACCCCTCCGTGGGTGGCAAGTAGGCTGGAGGGAAGGAACACCTGTTTTTTCCTACTTTTCAAGCCTTATGATCCCTCATCTGTTTCAAGTTGTGAGAAATCAGGTGCATTGTACCTTTCCATTACAAAGGAGATATGAACCGAAAGGTTAAATGTCTTAAGAAGGTGGTCTGAGGGACGGGGAGGGCCAGACCCCCATTTACCTCCCTGAGGCAGCTCATGAGTAAGGGAGGGAGGATAACTTGCACGCTCCTGGGAAGCGAGACGGCTGGAGTTTCATTACACAGTTAAGGAGGCCATCACATACAGATTTCCAGAAACCTCTTTGTGGTCATTTCTGAGGGTCTCTGAGCAGTTCACAAAGCAGTTGGTATGATCTCGTGTATAACCCAGAAACAATAGAAAAAAATAAATTTAAAAGCACAAAATGGATCACTATGAAAATTGACATTGAAGAAGGCACAGAAAACCAACCTTAAGTAACTGGCCATCTCCTGTCCCCAAGAACAAAACAGTCCTGTTCATTACCACGGTGCCATAAACGGATGTCAGGTCGGAATGGATCAAGGTAGATGAGGCGATTGGTTGGACTCTCTCAGGTTGCTCCCCTTCTTTCTGAACATGCACACAAACGCACAAATGGAAAAAAGATCATTTTTAACAACAGTAATCGCTCATGCCCACCTAGGAAGGATCCTCCTTGAGCCCCAAATACATTTTCTTAGACAAGATCCCGAGGAGCAACCGCTTAGCCCCTTTATCTGCAGGATCACCACACTTGCCCAACCCATGAAAAGCCATTTGTTTACTATGTATTAACATGTATTGATTGCCAGCAGTGAGCTAGCCATCCATTTAACACTCCCCCAGCTGATATATGAAACCGAGTTCCACTTTATTGCCAAGAAAGAGCCCACCGCTGAATTGGGAGGGAGACAATCTCATGCTTGGCGGTTTGCACGATCCTGCTGCAAATTATTTTAGCTGGGACTGGCTCCTGTGAGGTTAAACAAGCCACTTCCCAAGATGTGAGGCAGACCGTCCTATTGGGTGTGATGGCAGAGAGGAGGGACTGCGGATTTACCAGACTGATGCAATGCAAAGCCCAAAGACAGGGTCATTAATTCAGAGGTAAAAAGGGAAAGATATAGTCATGGCTGGTGGGTTAGGACAGAACCACAGAGCTAAAGAGGAACTAAGCACAAGGCCTGGATGTGGTGCTGATGCTCTTGAAGAAGAAACACAAAGCTCAACTTCCAACCCAAAGGCATTTCAATGGTCGGCAGTATTGAGCACATATAATCACATGCTTGCTCCCGATCGTTAGATAAAAGCCCCTCTTAAACCCAGGGCAGAGCGAGTGTCGACCAAAATGTCCTGGTCTTTCTTGGTTCAAGGCACGAAGAGCTTCACGCTGCTTCCTGCCTTCAACAACAGGAAACTGAGTTTGTTACACAAATCTCTGGAAGATATGGAGCTAGAGAGAGCCATTGCCGTCTGTGGCTGTTCAGTACAGTGTGATAGCATACTTCATCTGCCAGAGCTCAGTTCCCAATCGTACTCAGGTTTCCAAACTCACATTTAAGTCTTAGCCAATGGGAGAGCTGGTAAACTCCAGTAAGCCTCACTGGAACTCTTACAATTGTCCTGTCTGGGGACAGGGGAGGTGTGCAGGCGGAGGCTAAGACTTATTAACTTCATTATATTATTGCTGACAGTGTTTATGTCTTTCAATTTATGTCTTATTAAACATTCATTATTTTTAAACCCACCAAGTTTCATTAACATCTGAAGTAAATGGATTCATGGACTAAATCGACTTCTGAAGCCTTTAAAGTGCCGTCTGTATTTCTTTGTTGAGGTTGCGCAGGGAAGAAAAGATAAGCTAGCAAGGACTTCTCCAATGCCATGATCACTTTTCAAGGGAAAGATGTTGTAACCTAAGAGAAAGTGACTTTTTGCATAAAATATTCCATAGTGAACTCAGTTTAAGAAAATTTTTGGAAAGCCCATTAGAGACTATTTTTTTTCCTGTTAAATACTTTACATGCAGTCGGGGAAAATGACGAACTGTCCTGTTAAAATTGAAGTTAAGAAGAAAAAATCTGGGGCGCCTGGGTGGCTCAGTTGTTAAGCGTCTGTGTTCGGCTCAGGTCATGATCCCAGGGTCATGGGATCAAGCCCCGCATCGGGCTCCGTGCTAGGCTGGAAGCCTGCTTCTCCCTCTCCCACTCCCCCTGCTTGTGTTCCTGCTCTCGCTATCTCTCTCTGTCAAATAAATAAAATCTTTAAAAAAAAAAAAAAAAAAGGAAGTAAAAATCTCTGTGGGTCTTAGAACCAGAACAATAGATCACTGTTTAGATAAGGATGCCTCATGACTATGAGCAGAAAGAGAAAAATCGGGTGACCTTTAGACTGAAAAAAATAATAAAACCACACCACACATCTTGCTTTAAAATAAAACCAGAATTGTTCAAACTTAAGATCAGCTGACCATGCCTACTACTCTTATTAAATATTTGAGCATTACAGAGAGGCTAACTCAGAGAATTGGGTGTCATCTGTCTGGGCATCTGGAATGTTCTAATACTGCTATCTTTGACTGGAAGACTCCATTCTCCCTCATCTCACGGCACAGAAAAAGTTATGGCTATAGATGGTTGATTATTCATCCGCGAGGACCAAATGGGACAGTGTACGCCTACCTCTGGCATACAATAGGTGCTTAATAAGTGTTGCCATTCTGATTAGCCAAGAACTATGACATCACAGGGAGCCTTTGCTGAGGCTGGATGAGATATTCTGTTTGTGATATTCTGCTTAGAGCAAAAACAAAAACAAAACAAAAGAAACCCCAAACAAAAGAAACCAAAAAACCCCAGAAGTGTCTCAAAAGCTATAGTACAAGGACAAAAATTGCTTCCAAATTACCATGCCATCTTTTTCAGCATCCTTCCCTGACTTTTGACCATTCCTTAATTGTAGTTTTCCAGATTAAGTCCTGGATCAGTAGCTCAGGTAAGTAGCAGAGCTGTGAAATCAACAGCCCTGAACTTGGGAGCTGGCGGCATAAACAAACCTCCTGGATCTAGGCGGTCAGACAGCTTAGGTCTGCATTCAAGTTCAGTTCTCGCCCACTGGCTGACGGGGGCAATTTATGTAACCCTGTCGGGGGTTGGCTTCCTCATTCATGAATAAGGCTCATGAGTAAGCCTGATTGGTAGGAGGGTTATGAAGAAGAGACTGTAGTGATAGTAACACTAACATGCTGATACATGCGAGCTGGTACTTCTGTGTGCTACTTGCAGTATTTTATCACCTTACCTAATCCTGGCTCTGTCACTTCCACTTTGTGCACATTATTTAACCTCTCTGTGACTCCCCTACACAATGGAAGTGATGACAACGACTGAGTAGGCAAGCCCCAGTGAAGCTTAGAACAGTGTTTGGCGCACAGAAATACACGATCCATATTTGTTTTCATTACCTCATTTTAAAACACCAACAGTTGCTGCCATACTTGTGGCAGTTATTCCCACCTTCTTTGCCACGAGAACCCTGATTTTGTCCAGGTAACCTGGGAAACCATGATTGGTCTAAGCCACACAGTAATCCCATTCCCCACTGCCAGGTATTTGCTTTCCTGCTCCTTTGAGCTCTGGGTGGCCATGTGGTCCAGTTTGGACCAGTGAGATGGAAATTCACTGGAGGGGCTTCTGAGAATAAATCTCCTCCAAGATAAGAAGTGGCTCTTGGGAGGAGCCTGTCTGCCCTCTCCGCTCACTTGCTCCCTTTGAAATCCGCTGTGTGAGGCTACCATGCACAGAGAGGTGGTGGCCATTTTCCTCCCATGAAATTCAAGATGGAGGATGAAAAGCAACATGCTAAAATCGGTGCACGGGAAAAGAAAGGCTCTAGGTTCTTGAGGACACCATGGAGCACAGCTTCCAACCTTTAAACGTTTACTAACAACAGATGTTATGATTTAAGTTGCTGTTGAATGGGTTTTCTGTTACTTGCAACCAAAAGCAAGTCGCTGCAAGAAATGAGAGTCATGTTGGACATGACACCAGACTCGCTTTTCCTCAGCTACGAGGGACCAAGAACTGGCTAAGCGCTTGTTCCTCTCACCGTGGAGGACCTTGGCCACAGTCAGGATTGTATAGCCAATTACAACAGCGAGCCTGGAAGAAAATAGGAAAGAGCCGTTCTGGACCTCACGTAAACTCTAAGGGCTGCTCTGGCTGAATGGAAATGGATTCTTTTGTGCTAGAAACACACAGAAATGGACAAGTCCCTGTGAATGGAAAAAGGGGCCCTCTGAGTGGCTTTCTTACGCTCATTTCAGCAAATGAAAACAAAAGAAAGACAGCCTTCAGAGAAACCTCCTCACAAAAGTGAAGTTAATACCTAGGGAGTCAAGCCGAAAAAGGGGTGAAGTGGGCAGTCGGCCCCCTGTGTCCAGAGATTATTCTTACTCTTTCTTTTTTGGCCTATTTTCCTCTCTTGCCCTTCTCTCCCCTTAGGGCATAATCGCTAATGTTGCTCTCAGCCTATTCTGTCTAGTTTATTATGTGTAATTTATTTCTGAATCCCAGCCTCTGCTTGTTCGTCTGCGTATAACAAGGTTAATGCCTTGTAATGATGCTTTTGCCAGTTCTGCCTTTCATGACAAAATCCAATCTTGATTTAGCTCTAAACCTTGTCTCCCCTTTGGGCTTTCTTGGTTCCCTCAGAGTTGTCATTCTGCTTCTCCTGCCTGCCATGTCTAACCATAGCGTCACACCTACACTTTAGCCCTAAGAGGGAAAGTTTTCTCAGTTTGAGGGAAAAAGCCACCTGGTCTCAAACAATGTTTGGGCTCAAAAAGAGAGAGCCTTGGGCTCGACACACCAAAGTGGAACTAAGGCTACTGAGAAGGGTGAGCGCTGGTGTGCGTGTGTGGGTGGGAGTGCGTACAGGGAGTGGTGGCCTATCGCAAGGGGAAACAGCTTGACCTCCTTCCAGCACCCTTATACGACCTTTCATCGACAACAAACACCCCCAGTGCACAACTCCAGGGGGCTCCGGTCATGTATTCTAGGGTGAATGGCACCCTCTGGAGCTGAGTAGCACTGTGGCCCTGCTCCCGCCATGCAAAAGATGGCCTGGCTCATCAAGGCCTTATGCAGGGTGTTCACAGCCCCGCTTTGGCTATTATGGGAACAGCAGGAGGAAACGTGCACAACAGTGGGACCTTAAGTGGTGGGGACCCAGCAAGAGTCAAGTCTTCTACTCCCAAGGTGCTAAAAAGACTCCCTCATTTGGTTTTTCCAGGAAAGGTACCAACCGGGGGCCTATTAACTACGGACACCTTGATGAAATGCCTCTTGGGCAATTACTTTTGTATTCTGCTCTCCTTTGGCATATACTTATTTTGAAACAGTTTCTTCACCATTTCCTATGACTTGCCAGGGGTCCACGTGCAGCTGGGAAACCTCAGTTGGAGCCCTACACTCAAGACCTGTCTGCGAACATGTACACACACACACCCATTCTGTCCCCTACAGGCTGCTTGATTTTGATAAGTCTCTGAACCTCAATGGACTATAAATCTATAAAATGGACATAATAATATATATGCCCTGCTTATTAGCATTGTTGTGAGGCTCAAATGAAACTATGTGTGTGAAAATGAGTAGAAAACTATCTTTATTAAGCTAGAGAGATGGAAAGAACAATTTTTCACCCAAGTTAGTGATTTCATTAGCCAGTAAGACTCCTGTTGCTTCTCTTTATTCTTCTGGAGTATACAGCATTGCTTGGGTTCTAAGTTTATGGCATCTCTCTGATCATCTGAAGGAAGAATTTACCCTGGGGACTCAAATGATCAAAAGGAAAAGCTCAAAGTGTGCACAAGGGGTGGAGAAGTGAAGTTCAGGGACATGGCTGGGCAGCATATACCCCGGCAGGCATCAGGCAGCTTGCAGTGAAATCACAGGAAACAGAGTAAAGTTTGAATGTTGCCTGTTCCCACTTGCTCTTCTACCTTCTCTCCTCCCTCCAAACCCCTCAGTGTCCTTCAGCCTCGAAGCCCTACCCACCACCAAAGTCCCACTCTCCAAGATTTATCCTTCCTTCTTCCGGCTTTACACCCTTTCCCCCATCAAAATCTCCATCTCGCTCCTTGAGGCTAATTTCAGTCAATTAGTTATGAAAAGAACCTGACTCAAATAATCCACAAAAAGATGAATGGCTGACAGTGTGGGGAGAAAAAAAAAACCAACACATTTTTCTACATTCTTACAGTTGAAAAGCTCTCAGTCCACCAATATTTTCCCATGAGGAAGCTGCTTGCATTCTAGATGGGATATTTCTTTATCATGGGAGCTGTCCTGCGTGATACAGGACTTTTAGCATCCTGACCCCTGTCCATAAAATGTCAGTAGTGCCCCATCCTGTCATTTGATTAAGTATGAAAGCTCCTTCCTCCACATCTCTATATACCAAGTAAATGGCCTCCTCCTCCTTGAGAACCACTGGAATCTATCACAAGGTTTCAGAATTGCTGGAAAACGATTATCTAGATGTTTCTTGCCTCCAACCCTGTTCCTCCCTCGTCTTCCCCATCATGATGAAAGGTACCACCAATCACCCTAGCTCCTCTCTTTCTGTCACTCCCCACAGCCATATATGAAAAATCTCAGCTGGATTTGCCAAAAATCTTGCCTGTCTTCTCCATCTCCATAGCCAGCATCCAGGCTAAGCACCCTCCATCTCTCTCCTGATCTACTGCAAGAGCCTCCTGATCTCTCCCTTTCAACCTACAATCTTTCTCCAACTAGCAGTCAGAGTGAGCCTTTAAAATATAAAACAAGTGATGTTACTCCCTTGCCTAAAGTTCTTTACCACCTTCCCCTCACACTTCGAACTAAATCCAAATGTCTCCCCAAATCCTACTTGAGCTCATCCCTGCTGACTTCTTCACATTTATTCCCACCACTCCTCTCTTCCATTCCACTTCAGTTCCCACAGTGACTGTCTTTCAGACTTTTTAACATGTTACCATATTTCTGCCTCAGGGCCTTTGCACATGCTATTTCTAGTTCCCCTCGTAGGCTGGATCTTTCTAATCTTTCAGGTCTCGAATTCAATGTCACCTCCTCGCAGACATGTAACTAGAGACCTTTCCATCCCTATTCCAGTTATTATGAATCATAGCACTCCACTTTTCCCTTCAAGATTGTTTTACAATTTTATTTATTCTCTGTCTCCTGGTAGACTCCAAGCTCTAACAATCATTTATCTGATTCTGCACTTTGAAGGCAGCATACACCTAGGCATCTGATATGTACTAGGTTGTCAATAAATGTTTATTGAATGCATGAATAAATACGTGGATCAATGTTTGAATTCTTTCAGTCAATATCTTATCAAGCAACCTTGGTACATTGCTAAGTAGATCTAATCAATACCGAGTTCTGCAGTTGAGCCAAAATTTGTCCTTGTAAACTCTGGACCTTGGTTCTGCCTTAGGGAGCAATACTAAATTACCCCACACCTCTTACTACCATGCATCTTGGCCTTCTCCAAATTTTATATCAATAGTTCATGCACAAGTTGTAAGAGAAAGTTTCTGGGTCTCTTGCCTTCTCAGTCCATAGGCAGTCAACAGAGTCAGTTTACTGAAAATATGGCCCTACCATGTGAACAAAGTACTTTAGGTTGTTCTCTGACCAAAAAAAAGAGATAATAGTAATAATAATTGGACTGGTTTTTCATGATTAGAATAGCATAATTTATGAACATGGCCTCGCATTGGGTTAACTCTTTAAAATAAAAATAGCATAATAGTAGCGTGGAAGAATAGAAAGAACAAGAGATTTAGAGTTTAAAAATGTGGGTTCAAGTTCAAGCTCTATCACTTATGAGTTATGAGTCTTTAGGCAGATCATTTAACGTGTCTGAGCCTTCTCTCCATCCTGAAATGAATGGTTTGAGTAGGGGTTCCATTGGCATCCACAGTTCATGGATAGAATTCAGGGATAAAAAAAAAATAAACTTACAGCTGAGCCTTGAACAGCACAGGTGTTGGGGAGCCAACCCCTTGTGCCAATGAAAATCTGTGTATAACTTTTGACTCCCCCCAAACTTAACTAATAACCTGTTGACCCAAAGCCTTACCAATTAACACAGATTTTGTATGTTGTATGTATTATATACTGTATTAAGATAAAGTAAGCTAGAGCAAAGAAAATGTTATTAAGAAAATCATAAGGAAAATACATTGACAGTACTGTATTTATCAAAAAAATCCAAGTGGACCTGCACAGTTCAAACCCGTGTTGTTAAAGGGTCAACTATATTTTAGCTAACTTCAATGGAAATTTAGCATTTTCTTTAATTATAAATGCAGGACACAGTAGTATTAACTGAACCTGTGACTTTGTCACCAAAAGAAATCAGATATATCATTTTATAGTTGTTCAGATATCTCAAAATATCATTTATGCTCATCTCTACTTTGAAATTACGGGAGTTCCTGCTGTTAGATCCTGCAATGTAACGTGCTAAGATAATTACTCCATCTCAGGGCACCTGGGTGGCTCAGTCGGTTGAACGTCCAACTCTTGGTTTTGGCTTAGGTCACGATCTCATGGGTCATGATCTTATGGGTCATGAGATCGAGTCCCACAACTGGCTTCTAGCTCAGCGGGGAGACTGCTTGGAGATTCTCTCCCTCGGCCCCTCCCCCCACTCACGCATGCATGCTCTCTTTCTCTCTCAAATAAATCCATCTTTTTACTATATCTCAAATTGAAAAGCAATTTGATAGATCTTTGCACCCACATCACTGGTTCATTTTATAATTCTGTTTTTATTTTGTGCATCTAAAACCATTATTCTGAGAAGGATCTACAGGCTTCACAGAAGTCCACAGCACAAGGGCTCCACGGGGGTTGGAGCCCTGGGGGTAGAGGACACAGAGATATTGCTGCCCACATTAGTCTGACCTACAACCTTGGGCTGCTCGCAGGCCATGTACCCCTCCTGTTGCCTCAGAGAAGCAAGGCTCAGCACTTGGAATCCAATTCTTAAGACTGGTCACTGATGAAAAAGGAGCCTCAGGAAGATGTCAATGAGCAATGATTAGGAACAGCTGGTGTGTCTGAGAAACTGCTTCTCAAGCGGACTCTTCCAAGACCAGGTGGGGGTCGGGGGCGGGGGGGCAGTGATAGAGGAACAACAAGGAATCGGGCTTCATTCCCTCACAGGGAAATGCCCTTCCCTCTGGGCTACCTGGCTTCCTATCAACATAGCTCCAGTGTCGCCCCTTCTTGGAAGCTCTCAGATCGCTGTGCTAGAATCCCAATCTTCTCCACGAAATGGAGAACACCTTTTCCATTTGACAAATGTTTATTGAGGGCCCACTAGGCGTGAGACCGTCTTATGACGACAGACCTGGCCACTCCCCTCAAGGCACATCCAGCTTTTCTCCTGCTTCCTCCAGGGCCCACCTCCCACCCATTCCCCACAGAACCTCATTATCAGGGACGCAATGCCCATCATTTCACTTCCCTTCCAAGGCTCCTCTGTGCTTTAGGAGTAAAACATCCGCTCCTTCCCACAGCCTGCAAGGCCCACAGGATCTGGCTATTGCTGCATTCTCCAACCTCCTCGCCCAACGCTCTGCCTTCACCACCTCCCCGGTGCCCAGCCACGCTTACCTCGTTCCCCTGTGAGCCCCTGCCCTTGTGCAGTGTGCGAGGAGTGCTCATGTCCCCGTCCCCCATGGGGACATCTACAACCATCCTTTCTCCTCTTCCCGGTGTCAACTCAACCTTCTTAAAGAGAGCCTTCCCCAGCACCTACTAAGCTCATTTGCAGTCCCAACCTCAGCCTGTGCCTCTGGTTCCCCATCTGTGAAATGGAAGTAGCAGTATTACCCACCTCATAAAGTGCGGTGAGGATTAAATGAGTTAATGTTGGTAAAGTGCTTAGAACACCACTTGGTACACAGTAGGTGCTCCATAAATGCTAGCTATCATTTCAATATCAAAATAGCTTCTTTATGCGCTACATGTTGTCTCTATTTACCACTGACAGAAATATTTTTGTACAGTGCTCGGCATGTAATAGAAACTCGAGAAATTGTTCGTTTGAACTGGTGAGCATCCTTCTAATCAGCTGTTTTGCCTCTCCATTCTTCTGAGCCATCGCTCTAGAACAACATCAGATCGCGTCTGCATATCGCCCTGCTCTTGTCCTCCATCAGCCATGGCTATGGTTTTCACACCCTGTTTGGCAGAATCCTAGAAGTTCCTCTGAGATGCCTCAGGGACAGGCAGGGGTGGGGAGGGCCATGCCACAGGGTTCTGGGAACCTCCTAACCCCTGTTGCCCTCTGTGTCCCAGCGCTTGGCCGTGGTCTCACCCAGAGCAGCAGGTCAATGGTGATCTATTAACCTTTCTCTCATATGGAGCTCCTGGTTAAGACTGATTGTAAGGACCAGGTTTGGAAGATCTGAAAGCGACTGACCATCAGGATAAAATCCAGCCGCCTTTGCCTGTCTCATTAAGCCTGTGGCCATCTGGCCCTGCATGCTCATTTCTGGACGCTTCCCAGCCAGGGTGAGCTACCTGCGGTTCACAAGCTTATTCAACGTCCCGCCTGTGTGCAAGCTGTCCCCTCTCTCTGGAACTCCCTTCCTTGCCTCCTCCACATGGCTTCGAGACACACCTCCACAGCTCCAGCATCACCTCCCCGAAGCCTCCGAGATCTTTCCAGGCTGAGTCTGACACTCCACCTAAGGGCTTCCACAGCGTCTTTTTGCTACCTCTCATCATGTCTCCTGGCATTGTATGGGCTTGCTTTACTGTCCCTCTTGCCATCAGGGCAGGATGGGCGACTCCCACCTGTGGGCCAAATCTGGCTGCCGCCTGTTTGGGTTTTGTCTTTTTTTTTTTTTGAATGGCCCAGGAGCTAAGAATAGTTTTTACATTTTTAAATGGCTGGGAAGAAAAATGAAAAGGATATTTCATAAGTGGAAATTATGTGAAATTCAGATTTCAGTGCACATAAGGTTTTATTAGAACACTGTCCCATTTGCTCATTTATGTATCGTCTACAGTTGCTTTCCCACTATAGCAGCAGAGCTGAGCAAATGCAACAGAGACTGTAAATGGCATGCATAGCCTAAGATATCGATGATCTGACCTTTACAGGAGAGGTCTGGTGACATCTGCATGAGAGCATTGGCCAGGGGAGTGAGACTGGGATTCCTGGGGTCAAATCCTCATCATAACTCCTCCAAGGAAAACAGTATCTATAACGATTAGGTAGACAAACCAATATAAAATGCAACCACAGACTGTGAGGTAAATGGTCACAATTCAATTTAGTTTTGTGACAGTATAAAAATCAGCATTTTCACCCAAACAGAAAATTAAGACTAAAAGAACCCCACTATGAGCACATTTCATAAAAAGCAAAACAAAAAACTTAATACTACTACACTCCTACAAACAGGTTAGACCCATAACGCCTGCAAATTGCCCCCCCACCCCCGGCAACAAGCAGACTTTGGGATTCCTCAGAACAGGCCTCAGTCTTTATCACCCACGTACCACCACATGTTCAGGGCACACAGAGAACATCAAGCAGCTTAAAGGGAGGTAGAGATGGTTCCATGCTACTGTAGTCAACATGGTGGTCACAGTGGGGCTCTTCACCATTCCATTCTCAGGGAAACTGCCCACTGCACCTTCTGGGGGCCATGTTGACCCCCCCCTTCTTCTGATGGGCCAGGCAACCTGCCCCAAGGACAAGAAATCCCTACCCTGAACTAGGGCTCTAATCTGGTGTGAAAAGGTGAGTTGGACCCAATGCTATCTCTTTCTTGGTAATTTGAATAAATAATACAAATTGTTGTTGCCAGTGGATAGCCAATACAGAAGGTTAAACGCTGTTGAAAGGCAGAGTGGATATCAAAGCAGACTGCAGTATTCAGGTGGAGGGTTTGAGGGGCAGATGTTTGAGGAAGAAGAGGCCATTGGATGGCAGGACAGAGGGGAAGTAGCCATGTTAAGTCATGTTGACAGTGAAACCTTAGAATGAGTATCTATTACTTCCTGCTGCTTCCAGCTGCCTTGGGTCCAGAACCTCCTTCCAATTCTATATCAAGGAAGCTTCATCCTATTACTATTAATAATCCTGATGGTGAGAATAATAAATACATACATAGCATTTACTATGGGTCAGGTAGTGTTTACCCAAGACACATTAACTCCTTAATCCAGACAATAATCCTATGAAGCAAATAGGATGCCTATTTATAGATGAAGAAACTGAGACACAGAAAGGTTAAGTAATTTGCTCAAGGTCCCACAACTCGTACATGGCAGCTTTGGTCCCAGTTGACCTGGCTCTGGAGTCTGTCCTGTAACCACTACACAGTCCTGCTCCTATTCCCAGATTTCCATGGAATTCCACCTAGTTCTTTCCACTAAGACCTCCACCCCCTGATTTGAGCTTGCTCCAGTAGATGTTTGTTTCATGTAACCAACTGTGCCTAAGATAGAAATTCGGATGAGGACTGATGCTCTAAAGAGTAGATCCTCAGAGAATTTCAATGTGTGGAGCTGGTTCTGATGTACAGGAAGGTAGAAGACTCTGGAAATCCCCCCCCCCAAATCCTGGAATGAATTGCAAATAGACTGCTGTATACAAGAGTGGAAGAGCTAATTAAACTGTGACCTTTAGGTTCTTGAGACTCAGACTACAAGCTCAAAAATGGAAAGGCTTTAGAAGGTTTTCTAGGTATTTGCTTTGAGCAATTAGAAGAGTATAAGGAATATAGCAGACATATGAAAAGATGCTCAACATCAGCCATCAGGGAAATGCAAATCAAAACCACAATGAGGTATCACCTCACACCTGTCAGAATGGCTAAAATCAACACAAGAAACAACAGGTGTTGGTGAGGATGTGGAGAAAAAGGAACCCTCCTACACTGTTGGTGGGAATGCAAATTGGTGCAG
The DNA here is from genome assembly GCF_029215605.1 of Mirounga angustirostris. Classification (NCBI taxonomy): domain Eukaryota; kingdom Metazoa; phylum Chordata; class Mammalia; order Carnivora; family Phocidae; genus Mirounga; species Mirounga angustirostris. Next base: position 26,297,464 of record NW_026991713.1, read on the forward strand.
CCACTCTGGAAAACAGTATGGAGGTCCCTCAAAAAGTTAAAAATAGAATTGCCATAGAATCCAGTAATTCCATTGGAATACTGGGTATTTACCCAAAGAAAATGAAAATACTACCCACTCAGTTTCTGATTTAGTAAGTCTGATGTGGGGCCTAAGAATGTGCCTTTCTTACAAGTTCCCAAGCGATGCTGATCTGATGCTGTTGGTCCAGAGACTATGCTTTGAGAACCATTGGCCTACAGCATAAAGCCCTTTCCTCCTGTCACTGAAAAGCATGATCATGCATGTTATGAAATTATACCATGGAAATTCCAACCATGCTGGGTTTCTATGGCCAAAGTTAACTCCCAGATTGGTAAGACAAGAAGCCTGATTCTTCCAATAAATGGGGATTCCTGGGAAGAGCTGGAGGGATGGAGGATACCTGATAGCCTGGGACTCAGGAAGAAAGAGGTCCTGGCACATCAGACATTAAGAAAAAGCCAATGGTTAAGGGGGTATGAAGTGGCCAGACTCAGGAAAATGTTGCCGTTAAGCACAGGAAACATTTCCAACGTGATGCTCTAAGACCTTGCATTTATTCATTCCACAAATATTTCTCAAGTCCCAACTACGCACCAGGTACCGTACTAGGTACTCTGCATTCAACAAAGAACAAAATGTTATTGGTTCCTGACCTTCTGGGGCTTGCCTTTTAATTGTTGCTGCTAACAAAGACAAGAGGGCCTATAACCCAGACTTAACAGGCTGAGACCTCCGGATTCAGGACATGAGCTAGGTTGTGTCCAAGAAGAAAGACTGGGAGCAGCCCCTTGAGGCCTTGTTGGTCTCCCTGAGGTCCTTTGTGAGCCTTAATATAAAGAATGTCAAAACAGTCCAAAAGTTGACAGCTGAGGAGCTAAAACCCTCTTAGAGTCTGAACTTTCGGTTGTACAGTCTGCAAATCAAGAAACTCCGTTCACAGTCATGGATTCTCTGCTCTATCATGTCTACTGTCCACAAACAGCTGATCTTATCAGAGCAGTTGCAAGCGCCTGAGTTGCTCCACACAAGGTAGGACTGACACCAGAACCCAACATCCACATGCTGGACTGTCCGCAGCGGTGGTGTAAAAGCTCAGGACCACAAGTCAGACCACCCAGGTTCTAAATCAGCAGCTGTGGAACCTAATCAAAGTTCTCCAGGCCTCAATTTTCTCACTTCTAAAATCATAGTAGCAACTACAGTCCTTGCCCCAGAGGACTGTGAGAATCAACCGACAATAAGGCATGTCAAGTGCTTAGCCCAAAGCCTGGCCATTATAACTACCCAGTAGATAGTAGTTATGATTGCTTTTTCCCTCTAATTGGGTGTTGGGGTTTTTTTAGATCTACCCTTGCTTTTCAGATGCATGTAGAGGGGGAAAATTCACCATCTAGTCTTTAGATGGCAAAATGGCTAGACAGGATCATAACAGAAACTAAAGGAGGAATAAACATCACAGGAAGACTGTGGATTTTGAGGTCAAGAGGCAATGCACAAGGCTGCATTGCTGAGTGATCCTGGGACATCACTTCTGCACACAACAGCTAGAAGTATCTTGGGTTACTGTCTGCTGGAGAGCATGTGAGTGTTTTTGTGGTTGTCTGCCTGACAGTTGAATTCTATCAGGCAGGGGAATTATGCGAGTGTGGAAGGGGGTGTGTCTCCCCACAAGGGGTAGAATGAACTACAGCGTCCATCCTATTAGCCGACAGTTATTAAAAACACACCACCCTCAGTGTCTACAGAGGGGGTGGACGCCATATTTAGACCACAAGCAACCCCAGGACCCAACTATGGCAGCCAAACCACTGTGGAACAACAAGACTTTGAAACTTGGGTCCACTTTTCTCTGAGTGCATTGGTGTGCCAAGGATAGCAGGAGTTCAGAGGGGGAGGAAGTCAATGAACTTGTACATAATTTAAAGCATTTTTTTATATTAACCCAAGCACACAGATAGGTTATGGAACAGAATGGGGGGGAAAAATCACATGAAGTTTTAAAGCACTTCAAGGGGCACCCTCCAGCCTCACCCCCACGTTGTAGGAGAGGTTGGCTGCTGCCTCTTTAATTAGGACATCCAAGGGAAAGTTTGAAAAGCAGTAGAATGGTGGAAAGAATACAAAAGTAGACATTTCAAGATTTGAGTTTAAGCTGGAAGGCTCAGGCGCTTACTATCTTGAGCAAGTTACTTGAGTTTTCTCATAGGTAAATGGGAATGTTCCTCATGGAATCAACTTTAGACTTGATCAGGGGCTCAGAAGAAACAATGTACGGGGAAGTGCTGTACAAATACTTATTAGGATCATCAGAGAAAGGGTCTATGAAAATCAGCTGCCTTGGCATGGGTGCTGAAGGTAACCTGCTCTAGTTATGAAAGTGATTCAAAGTTGGTGGCAAGGCAGAAAAAGTAACGACCCAGCGTGTAAATGGCTGGGTACACACTCATTGCACAAGCACCTCGTAAATTAATCCTCAGCAGAAGCAACTGACCTATGAGAGCCAAGAAAGGAGAAAACACAACCCAGTCACTCCTGTCACTTTGCTACCTGTGGTTGATTGAAGATGGACAAGAAGAGAGAGCCATCTAGTAGGAAAGGAGAAGGCAAGCAAATCCAACTGCTGTGTCTCACTGCCTATGGACTGCTGTTAAGATTCCTGTGTCTGCTCTGAAGGAATCGCTGTTGGAATCTATTGAGACTCCCTCTAGAGCGTTTCAAGTCAGTCTCTTGTTTTAGGCACCTGTAATTCAGCATGCCTTTTCCAAAATGCGTTCAAAACCTGAAAATAAAATGCAGAACAAATGCAATCAAATGACATCATTGTTCTGAGTGACAACCAGGGGCACTCTGATCCCGTGACCCCATTAAATGGGGCTGCAACCTGCTATTGTCCTTTCCGTGGCAAAATTAGTAGCACCCAGCACAGAGCATTGCTTACATAGGCACGCATCAAACAAATATGTTAAGTATCTTATCTACCTATTTAATAGGTTAGAAAAATTGTCAGCTTTTTCATCAAAACTACCACCTTTTTTTTTTCTTCATTCAAACCCCTCTTGAAATTCACTTCCATTAAGGCTTTTTAATGCGTACTAGCAGCAAGGAATTTACTTAAATGAAAGAAAAAAAAGCAAAACTCCAAGCTCCCACCTGTGCAGCCATGACATGCTATTGTTTGAACCAGAGTATATTATTTAACTTGGATGACAAGCTCAGGAGGTAGGGACCCTGTCTTTCAGAATACACAGCTCTGAGCACACTGGGAATTCTTGATAAATAACAGCAGCAAGAAAGGCTGTGGAGGGACCTCTTTTAATTATTTATTTTTCCAATTCCAGATTTTTGGCAGCATGTATTTATACCTGGCTTGATTTCCAAAGGACAGCTCTCTCCCAGAAGCTCCCGTGAAGATGGATAAACAGCTCTCTGGCCGCCCCTTCCCCCTCCTCATCCCAGAGCAAGTAGAAACACCTGATCGAGCCAAAAAGGGGATTCAGAGCACACTCAGGGTGCCTGCTGGGTTTGGAAGGGAACTAAGTCCTCCAGGACCAAACGGGCAGAGAGATGCAGTCAAGGGAAATGTTTTGGCTCCGCACATCTACACAGCTGTCAGATGGCAGAGCCTGGACCTCCGCTGTTATTACCTGCTGTGGGCCTCTGAGCTCTCTTGTCATTAATCCCAGAAACCAAGTATGCCTAAAGCCCGGCACGAAGTAACATTTGGGGGTACATTCAAGTCTTTCAACAGAGGAGTAGAAGGCAATGGTTTCTGCCCAACTTGAACTCTTAGATGATAAAGATCCAATAAACACATATTAAATATTATACATGTACGGCAAGATGAAAGCATTTAGGGAGATTATTTATGCTTTAAAAAATTATACCAGTAACTAAATGAAGGCATTAGGTGTGTGTCCCAGCACACAACTAACTGATAGGCAAGGAGGGAGAAGCAAATGACCATCTAAGGAACCTTGCAAAAGACCTCGGTTTTTTTTCTCCCTGGATAACAGGGCGAATATTTGGTAGGATGTGCTTTGCAGAGAAAGGGGTGGGTGGAGGTGGGAGGGTCTTTCTGTACACATATTACCATACCTTAGAGCCAATGGTCCCCTGTATGCCTACACAACAATGTATCACTACAGCACGTTTTCCAAGTGGAGACTTCTCGCCTTCCTCTCTGATGCATTTTATACCAAAACAATGGCAACACCTGTAGCCGTTAATTTCTGCTCTTTGGTTTCTGTCCAGTTATAAAGGAGGCTCTCAGCAGGCTCCCCTCTCAGGAGCCATATGTGGAGTCGATTTGCCAGCAGCCTTGGAAGGAAAACGGCCTCTGAGAAGCGCACAATGGCTCCATAATCCCCATCCACTGGACCCTCTTGAACCGCCGCTTTATTGTCCAGTCAAAGAACCGCCACTCTGAGAGTCAAGCTGTGGCTGCCCTGGGAACCCAGGGAAGCCTGTGCTCTTGCTGGTGGGGCACAACCCAAGGGTGGTGTCTCTGAGCCCCCCAGCCGAGTGCGGCAATGTGGAGCCCAGAAACTGTGTGGCATCCCAACATCTTATCTTGCTCTCCCCTCCAGGCTGAAGCTTTTATCCACAAAGCCACCTCAACCTCCCCTGCCTCTCCCCCCCCGAGACCACAGAGCACTCCCGGAGGGGCCACAGCCCCGCCCCCTCACACCGGGTCACGCTGAGGATTCTGTTCCACCAAGCGTGAGCCCCTCTGCTAGGCTCGCTCTGACCCATGTTGAGCAGGCTAGTAACTCTTCTGACCACATTACGTGTGTTGCCGGTTTGGGGAGGGGGGGCGCAAAGGCTGGGGTGTGGCAGCGCGCCCTTTAGGTTCACAGGCTTCTCTGCCCAGGGCGCCGTATTTGGTGACCCTGTAGAGAAGGGTCAAACCCCCACGCCTGCTAAGACCATACACCTGGGGAAGCGGTTAGGGAAGGGGTGGGTGGGAGGAGGCTGCCTGCAGAGGCTCAGCCCCAAACAAGCGTCGTTTGGACAGAGAAGGATGGCACTGGGATGCAATCACTGGAGTTTTGAGCCAAACTCCTACCCTCTCCGTCTCCCTTTTTACACTCCCTTTGGGGACCTCTGGCTGTGCTTTAGGGTAGCCCGAGGTCTCGGAGACCGTAAAGCACGGCTCTTCGGCAGCCACCGGGCTGTGTGGATCCGGGACCTGGTAAATGGCAACGGGTCTCCCTCCCGCTCGGCCTCGGCGGCGGCTCCCCAACACAAGCACCCCCCGCCGCGTCCCGGGGGCAGGACTTACGCAGTTGTGCTCGGCCGTCTGGAAGTCCCAGGGGCAGCTCTTGGCGCGCTCCTGGATCTCACTCATCCTGAAGAGGCAGAGCGCCGTGGTGGCGGGGGAGCGCCTCTCCTGGCCCTCCCCGGTGGCCGCGCTGAACACGCCCGCCCAGACGCCCAGGGCCTCCACCAGGCTGGAGGAGAGGAGCAGGCGCCGGCCGTCGGGGTGCCCGTGGCCGCAGTCGAGGGCCGCCTGGCCCTGGAACTGCAGCACCTTGGCGCTCTGCGCGATGCGCACCATGCTGGGCCAGCCGGTGGCGGCGCCGCTCGTGTAGTTGTAGGGATAGTAGGGGAAGTAGACGCTGCCGTTCCAGAGAAAGGCGTCCACGAAGTGCAGGCTGCCCGCGCCCCCGCGCAGCTTGAGGCGGCCCAGCTCCTCCGTGGCCAAGCTGCGTCCCTCCGTGTCCTTGAGGGCGATGGCGGTGTCGCGGTCGGACGCCGCCGGGTTGCAGCGGCTCGCCGTCTCGGGCTCCGGCAGCACGTAGGTGGCGGCCACGGCCAGGTACCAGCGGTTCTGGTCCCCCGCGCGGTACACCACGCCGGCCGTCGAGCCCTGCGGGTGACACGACACCACCTCGGTGCCGTTGCGCAGGGAGCTGTGGCTCAGGTTGCCCAGGAGCCGCACCTCGCAGGCGCCCCGGTCGAAGGTCCAGCCGGTGAGCAGCAGCCCCTGGAGGTCGCCCGCCCCCTCGCTGTAGGGCAGCAGCAGCTTGCTGAAGCTGCTCCCCGGCCGGGGCCGCGCGGGGGGCGCCAGCGAGACGGGCTCCGTGCAGTTGCCCGCTTGGTCCCGGTACAGGCGCGAGAGCCTGTGCTCCAGGCTGTAGTCCAGCTGGTCCAGGCAGCTGCCGCTCGCCACGAACACGCCGTCCTCCCGGCTCGCCGCGATGGCTCCGATGGCTTGCTCCGACCGCCACACGGGCTCGTCCGCGCCCCGGCTTGGCGCCGCCAGCGCCAGCAGATAGGCGAGCAGGGGCAGCGGCGCGGCGGGGCGCGGGGGGCGCGGCGGTGCCTTCCTCCGGGAGACCTCCATGGGGCTGGGGGGGCCGCCCCCAGGCAGGGCGCGCGGCGGCGACGGCGGCTCAGGCGCGCGGCGACGGAGACGCGGGCGGCGGCGGCGGCGGCTCCTGCGCGCGCTCGGGCTCCCGCGGCCGCCCCATCCCCGCGGCTCGCCCGGGAAGGAGAGCGGGGAGGGCGGCACGCGGCGGGGTCGCTCCGGCAGCCTGTGCGGCGGCTGTGGCGGCGGCGGCAAGCCCTGCGCGCTCCGGCGCCGCTTCCTCCTCGCCCTGCTTCTCCGGAGAGTTCCTCTGTGCAGCGCTGGCGCTCGCGGGGAGGCGCGGAGGGTGAGGGAGGGGACGCGCGGAGGGGAGCGCGGCAGGCGGGGAGGGCTGGAGAGGTTGGGTGCGCTTGTGCGTTTCACTTTCCCATTGTGAAAGTGGGATGCAACTGGCCCCTTCCTCATCCTCTTCCTCCTCCGCCCTCCGCCTCCTGCCCGCCCGCCCGCCCGCCCTCCACGCCCATCTCCCCTCCCCTCTTGATTCGGCGAGATAGGGAGGAGGAAGGTCTCGTAATTTGGGTTACTGTGTAGGTGGCCTCTTTCATCTATTCATAACAAAGCTGAGCCGCCTGCTGTTGCCGCCGCGGCCGCCACCATCGCCCCTTGGTTCTCCCCGGGCTCCCGGGGCGCGCTAGCAGTACGCCGAGCGGGCTCCCGCGCCCGTCTGCCCGCGGGGCCGCTCCAACGCTCGGGTTTTGTTTATGAGAGCAGCCGGGGGGTGCGCCAGGCACGGGGGAGCGAGGACCCAGGGCGCCGAGGGTTTGCAGCTGAGGCCCAGGGCTCAGGCCAGAGGGAGGCTGCAGGGCGGCTGACAGGTGTGGAGCGGCGGGAGGGAGGCCCTGGGGAGGCGCGCGGGAGACGTGGACGAGCCGGAGGCTCGGGGGACCGAGGCGTCCCTGCCACAGGGCCTGAGTTTCCCCGGGTCAGAGGAGTGAGGTGGGGGAAAGACAGGCGCCGAGACTCCGGTTCTGGACAATCCCCGGGGCCAGAGCTCCCATATTTGAAAAGGTTCTCTAATCTCCCTTGGCAACGGAGTCCCAGGCTCCCAGACCTGGAGCTTAGAAAGTTCTACTCACCATCTAGCCTTAATGATCCTGGCTAACATTTATTGAGCATTTACTACGTGCCGGGTACTGTTCCAAATTTGCCCCGTGGATTAAGACTCATTTAATACCCTAATAACGCTTTTAATTAGTGACTGTTATTATCATCATCCCCATTTAGTAGTGAGAATGATCATGGTGAGGTTATGGAACTCACCGGGGTCCTACTGCTGGTTAACAGTAGAGGTGAGATTCCAATCCGTATCTAGCTGCCGGGCCGCTTACACATCCCGCTCTAGCCAGGTGCCACCTGTGGCCGATCGGATAAGGCTGCGAGATGATTTTCAGCAGGTGGGACTGCGAAGTTCCCCAAGTTAAATGCTCCCCAGCCCAGCCTTCTAATTTTAGAGCCAGGTACCCTTCATTCCCTAGAGTCTCTCCCTCTGTCTCATCCTTTCCTACTTCTTTTCTTTGGACCCTCTGAGGTCTCACCAACTCACCCAGGGGTGCCCCAAAGCCACCAAGAATTTCTGGAGCACAATGAATTTCCGAATTACCGCACACCTGGGTGTAGGTTCATGATTTCTCAGAGGATGCACAAATGCCTCCCAGCTTCCTGAGGCACCTGATGGCACCACCAGCACACTTCGAGTCTGGCAGATGACCCAGGGGATATGCCAGGGGCGCTCCTGAGGACCCCGATGCATCCTTGCAAAAAGATCTCTGTCCCTTCCCTGGCTACTTCCAGGCCACAGGGGGCCCAGGGAGAGTAGCTGGTTGCATCGCCTTTATTCCTTCCCCTCTTGGCTCCCCAAGTCTAGATGGACTCTATTTGCAGTGGGGAATGGGGCGAGTAGGCTTCCTCCAGATGCTGAACCCTCTTGAAGGAGCTGCTGCTGTAGGTTTCCAGCTTCTGCGATTGCGCTTCAGGTTCTCCCCAGTGCTGGCGGATGAGGCAGGAGAAGGAGCTCGGGGAGGCTGAAGGAAGAGAGGGTGGGGTGAGGCAGGAAGCAGAAGAGAAACAAAACTTTCTGGCCTTGCTGTGCAGTTAAAGGATCCTATCATCCCAGCGGTGGCTTTCATATTCTGAATTCAGAGTGGTCGTTGTCCCATTCATAATTTCCTTGTCTGAAATTGGATGACATTATCTCTGCCTGCCAGTGGGCTGGAAATACTTTCCCATGAGCTGTGCGGAGGTGGTGGTGGCAGCCGGGGTGCTGGGGAGAGTGAAGGAGTGAGGGAAAAGGCCTGGGACCCCAGGCTGACATTAGTCAGGAGACTGTCCCTAAGGCACATCAGATGCACACATCAGATGCTCTCTCTGCTCCGAGATAATCAGGCCTCATTCCCCCCTTCCCTGCCCACCTGAAATGTTTTAAGAACTTCCGCCCTGCTGGAAATGGGAAAAGTAGTACCTGCGAAACATCTGCAGAAACTCACCGAAGCCCTCACAGCCTAGGAGGGGATTTCCGCTGTGGACATGTTGGCAATTTTCCCTGTGAATGATGAAGAACACAAGGGTCTTCGCCGCCGCCGTGAACCTGCCGTGACAGGGCTGTTATGTGCTGAGAAGCAACAGTCCAATTCCATTCTGGAGATAGTTTTACTTCACTGGTAACCACATAATTTCTCTAAGTCCTGCGGAGCTGCGACAACGAATAGCAGACCATCTTGGGAGCTATTTGGATTAAACACACTCTATGGTGCAGCATTTTGATCACTACTCAATTCATTGCCGCCTCATTCTGAGACAGAAACATCTTAAAAATACCACCAGCAAGAAGTATAAACGGCTCTGATGGCTACAGTTTCTCACCATTCTAGAATCTAGGACCGCAAGCCCCACTCTTGAAAGCACGCTTCTTTTTCTTCCCATGTAATTGTCTGCAGGCGCCTATGGTGAAGGAAATCAGAAGCTGTGCCTGCTTTTTGGCACGAAAAATGCAGGAGACTAGGAAGCGTATAAATGTATTCTGTGCTGAGTCTACCCCATTTTGTACAAACATGTTTGCCCCTTTCCAATTTTCCTGTGTACTAAAGCTCCACCTTCAGGACACAAGTTCACATTTGAAAAGTGTGGGAAATATGAACAACAGAAATCAATATTTGGGCATGTGGATTCTGTCTCGGCTCGCTTTCTCCCGGACGCTGGTGTCTAGCCAGGGGTGCGAGTCCCATTGGTGACACAGCTTCCTTCTCGCACTGATGGAGCCCATTCTGGTGGGTGTCACTCACTGCACATTCGGAACTCCTTGTCACACAACTGGCTGAAACCCAAAGAAAAAGAAGATGGTGCAGATTTATTCTCCAGACAGAGGCCTGCTACCACGGAAACAGGCAGTTCAGACTGATTCCGAGCAGTTTTATTTGTAGCATTCACTAGATGGGCAAGTCTTCATAATGAGAAAATATCAACTCCCTCAGGCATCTAAGGCAATCTGGGTTAACCAGACCATCCACAATCAGACTCGTTTCTGCCGGACAGGACTTTATAGATTCAGTGGTTTCCTGCTGAGGCTCAGGACATTAAGGACTGTTCAGTAGGCAATTGGTCACAGTCACAAGATAGCTATCATTGGTGTTTTCAGTTTTCTTTCTGACTTAAAAAAAACAAATCTGACAGTGATCTGTAGGATGACTGGGCTGGTAGAGATAGAAAGCAACGGAGATATTGGTTCTGATGGTCAGCGAATTCTCTGCCTTTTTCTAAGGAATTACAACCCCTTAGGCAGCATTTGGGAAATGCCAGTGGGTCGAATAGTACCAGCGTTGTCCTCCTAAGACTTAAGACAGGACACTTCCTTCTTCACAGCTTGGCTCAAGTCTATGTGGTCTTCCACATCCAGGCCCTTATCAAAGCTCCCAACCCCTTTTGGTGACTGACAGGAAAAAGAAATGAGCCAGCCTCCTTTCTAGTCTGCTGATGAGTAGATGGTTGAAAGCAGATAAGATGAAGAGCCATTTAATAAGTTTGAATTGATGCTGAGAGGCGAGTTGAATGCAATTCAATCAACATGAAAAGTCAGTCAAATGCCGCACAGTTAAGATGTGGCTGAAGGAACACAATGCTTCATCTTCTTGCCCGCCCAACATGGCCCCAGACAGTTGTTGAGCATTTTTATGCTTGGCGATACTGCCCCATGCCTTTGGTTAAAGTGATGAAGGCCCCGTGGTGTTCCTTCGGTAGGGAGGCATCACTGTTGTCCTCTTTCCTGGGTCATGGCTTACTAGCTCATGGTCATTCACCAGCAGAGTTACAGTTGTAGATGGGAGAATGAGTTGGAGGTACAAATAAACAATTTTTGACTCAAGGTCCAAACACTTCCTTTAAACTAAATAAGAGCCTTCAGTCAGCTTTAGGGACCAATGAGTTATTTCCTATAGTGGGGATGTCAACTGTCGGTTGTTTTTAAGAGACTGGTGTCTAGGACATCATCCTGGCCCCTAGTACCTCCCTTCTCAGGTAGTACACTCGGTGTCATGAAGTTTCTCTTGAGCCCTTTCTCCAAAACATTCACCAAAACCATCAGTGGTTAAGAGTCTGAGACCCTTGCTGGTTGAGAGCAAAATAGGGTAAATCATCACAGTGTTTTCCCAGACCAGCTGGAGTTCACCTTGCATGAAGTACACAAAATCATTGGTTAATTATTTCTTCCAATTTGGGGAATCTCTGCAATTTGCTGAGCAGTCTCTTGGTCACCAGCTTTTGTCTGATTTTTACAAGATTCAAGTCTGCCCCTGCTCATACTTTCCTTGCTATTCTTTTGAAATATGGAGCCAAAAGGGTATCAAGGACTAGACACAAAATGCTGATCCCCCTTTAATATGGTGTGTTTTCCTGCATCTCTGTTCTGCCGTCACAGCTCCAAGGCTCCCTGCCAGTATAATCCTAGGCCCCGAATCCTTTGATAACTGGCAGCGTGGCATAAACCCATTCAAAGAGAAGAGCTGCCAGAAACCAGGCCCTCATATTAATAATAACTCAAACTCTTGAAATGAATAACAGAAGATAAGATAAACACACAGATAACTTCACAGTCACTCATACTTCCATTTCCTTGAGATCCTGACAGGGGGAGATGCTCTGAGCTGACAATAAAGTTTCTGAACTTGGTGGTGAGCGGCCTGCTGCTCACCCCCTAACTGGCAGCCCCTCTGATTCTAGTGCCCTTGCCACTCCCTAGAAAATAGTTCCACCAAGGTGGTCCAGAAGCAACTGGCATTAGCTTTGAGCATGGCTCGTGGCTGTCAGGAAGCTCAGCATTTGGTCTCCATGGGAAGGACATCCCTGCTCATCCCCCATCTGAGGAAGGCACTGGGAGCATGGAGGTCCAGACAGCCTCTCTTGGACACCGGCAGCCTCGTGCACACAATCCCACCTGCAGATCCCATGGAAGACCAAACATTCACCTCGCCTTCTGCGCTCTTTCTAATGCTTCCTATTTCTGTGTTCTTCCCCCATCTGTGCTGGATAGTCTCCATTTCTCTCCACATCCCATTTCCCACTCTTCCCCATCCTGCTTTCTGCCCAGAGGTTTGACATTTATGGACATCTCCCTTGCCTTTTGGCTTCTGGTTGGATTCAGCCAATGAGAGGTGCCAGCAGGAGATCCAGAGGTAGATGGCTAGGGGTGACATCCAGATAGTTCTTCTCCTAGCTCCCTCCCAGCTGCTCTGTTTATGGGCGGTGGCTGTGTCCCTCTGAAGGCCATGGATCCTGTGGGCAGCCTTCTCCCCGAGCCTTCTCTGGCTTACAACCACTCCCTCACCCTCAGGCCTGTGACCGCCAGTCTCTTCCTCGGTCACTAGCCCTTGCTGTTCTCCCTTCATCCTGCACACATGTCTGCCATGGTCCCTTCATTAATGTATCCATTTGCATGTGTCCCCCGTTTCCTGTCAGAACCATATCTCCACCTCCATCCAAACATGGATAGAGAAATGACTTAGCATGATGTCTAAATCCAGATGTTCTCTTTGTCCATCGATGGAAAACACAAGAAACAGGCAGGCACAGTGGAACTCCTAGTCTTTCCAAATGTTTGGTTCTCCCAAAATCTGGCAATGGAAAAGCTCTACTTTTCTTCTCTTGGCACAGACTTTCCTACACTAAGTTCAACCTGGTGATACAGAGAAATGGAAACTCGACTGGGTAGGATTATATTTTTTTTCCAGCTAAATCATAAAACTGAAAGCTTTACCTTAAAAGTAAACCAGGAACTACTGGGAGCTAAGGGTTCAGAAGGTGATGCAGGGACGGGGGTGGTTATGATCTCTAAAACACTGCTGAACGTTTGAAGTATATTTTCAAATAAGACACGAAACTGAACATACTGCTTTTTCCTTTTTCGACATTTCTCCTTAAGAGTGAGCTTCAGCTGTCCCTTCAATTCAGTTGAGAAATTCCATTTTTATTCATTATTACTGACACAGGATTATTAAGAGATTGCCAAATTTCCTCATCTCCAGACCTTTCCCCATCCCACCCCCCACTAACCTTTAAAGATAAATTGGATATTCTTGGTTCCCTCATGGCTCAAGGACAGGTGACCCACACAGCATTCTGTGGAGTAGAAATAGAAATCATCTTGAGTTCTAAAGACGGTACTTTTTTTGAGGGTACTTTATTTTTACCCTGCTATGATTTCTGTGCTTTAATCATCTGAACCAGCAAATCTGAAACCCACCTCCCCTCATTTATTGGACATTCTTAATGGTGATTAAATATTTACACTGTCAGTGGCCTTTTTTTTTCCCCAACATGAAAGCTGCACATTTGGAACATTCAGGAGCTTTAATTGTCAAGAAAGGCACACTTACATTCATAGTCAAAATAATCAAAGACGCATTTGTCAGTCTCTTTAATTGGGGGTGAGGGGGAGATGTTGGTGACAGGGCAGGTGTGTGATCCCAGCAAGTTGATTTTCTTGCTGAATGAGGACTAAAGACAGCTGTTCTGAGGCCAATTAGAATAAGGCTGGATCAAGACCCCCCTTGTGGTTATAGAATCCCAGGAAGCCCACCCACTAGGACTGAAATCCAGCCTGCCTTCTGCTCACCATGCCCTGATCCCTGGCATGGGGCTGGGTATGTCCAAAGGAAGAGATGACTTTTCCATGTATAAAGACTCTGTAGGCTAGCTGTGGCCCTAGGCAGGCCTAGGTTCCAGACCCAGTGCCACCACTCAATAATGATGCAGGCTTGGGCTCTCTGAGCTTCTATCTCATGGGGTTTCCAAACATATTAAATGAGATAATATGGGCATGTCATTTAGTACAATGCCCGGCACACAGGAAATGCTCAATAAATAATAACCTCATTATTATTAACACCATTATTAGATACCAGGGGGCTCCAGGGCTATGTTAACCCATTGTAGGAGTTTGCTAGGGCTACCAAAACCAAACACCACAGACTGCGTGGCTGATACAACAAGAATCTATTTCTTCACAGTTCTGGGGCCTCCAGGTCTGAGACCAAGGTATCAGCAGAGTTTCTTCTGAGGCTTCTCTCCTTGGCTTGTACATGGCCTTCTTTTCTCCCCATGTCTTCACATGGTCTTCCCTCTGTACACATCTGTGTCCAAATCTCCTCTTCTTCTAAGGGCACCAGTCATACTGGATGGGGACCCACAATGACCGACTTCATTTTACTTCATCAAAGACCCCATCTCCAAATACAGTCACATGTTGAGGTACTGGAGGTTAGGACTTCAACATATGAATAGGGGAGAGGAGAGACACAAAGTAGCCCATAATACCATTTCAAATCTCATCCTTAAGAAGGAATTTTAACTAGCATTTCTGGGGCACATGCCCAGCACTGAGCATCTTACTTGGGTTTGACCAGCACTTATGACTTATGCTCATCTATTGGCTCTTACCATCACTATTATAAAAAACAACAAGTATTTACTAAGGGACTCCCATTTATAGGGCTTTATACTAAGAGCTAGGGACATACCACGTACTGTCTTTCATTCTTAGCAGTGGGATATTCTTTAAACAAGCCAAGCCTTTCATGCCTCCATGCTCTTGCATATGCTCTACATTATCCAGCATATCCTACCCCTCTTTTCCACCTTGCAACCTCCTATTCATTCGTCAAGGCTTAGTTTAAAAGCCACTTCCTTCTGGGAGTCTTTCTTGAAAATATACTAGAAGTTCTCTACCAGACTACGAGTCCCTTAAAAGATTAAAAGAGAAATCAAGTTCTGATTCATCTTTGTGCCACCAGGAATGAGCACAGGGCCTGGTGTATAGTAAGTGTTGATTCATTTATTCCAGAATGATAATGAGTATCTCTTGCTTGTCAGGCTCCATTCTAGTATTGTACTCAAACTTGCCTGTTAAATTTGTTTAACTGAACTGATTCCTCCATTTGGTTCCAAATTCCCTCCTCTGACATTGAATAGCACCTTATTTACCAGTCTATGATAGCATTTACATCTTGCAAGTTACATTATACACTATACATTAATCATGTACCTATCTTTTACTCGATTGTAGATTCCTTGAGGTCAGGGGATGGTGTCTCATGCAGTTTCTCTCCATAATTTCTTGTATGCTTCAAACTTTTTGTTCATTTACCTTCTCATTTCTTTAACAAATACCTTCTGAGAACCTACCGGGCACCAAACACGTGCTGAGAGCTGGGGGCTTGGGGCAGTGAGCTGGACTGATGGTTCTATCTCTATGCAGCTTACTGGGCCTTGGACAGACTCAATGTTCAAGAAACATCGGTTGAATTGTACGCTAAAGACTAAATTCTTTTTTTGTTTTGTTTTCTTTTTTTATTAACATTTAATGTATTATTTGCTTCAGGAGTACAAGTCCGTGATTCATCAGTCTTACACAATTCACGGCGCTCACCATAGCACATACCCTCCCCAGTGTCCATCACCAGCCACCCCATCCCTCCCACCCCCCTCCACTCCAGCAACCCTCAGTTTGTTTCCTGAGATTAAGAGTCTCTCATGGTTTGTTTCCCTCTCTGGTTTCGTCTTAGTCCCTCCCTTCCCCTATGATCCTCTGTCTTGTTTCTCAAATTCCTCATATCATTGAGATCATATGATAATTGTCTCTCTCTGATTGGCTTATTTCACTTAGCATAATACCTTCTAGTTCCATCCACGTCGTTGCAAATGGCAAGATTTCGGGGGTTTTTTGATGGCTGCATAATATTCCATTGTATATATATACCACATCTTCTTTATCCATCTGTTGATGAACATAAAGACTAAATTCTTTAGGGGCAGGGGGTCATTCTTTGGGGGTACCCACAGCCCCAGATACAATGACTTAACCGGCAAATGCACAATACATATGTATCAATTTGTGAATTGATTATCTCTGTTAGAGACAGGGAAGACAAAAGGAGATAAACAATATCCCATAAAAATATTATTGACAATATGGAGGAAGAACCACTGACTCTAATTCTGAGCATTGCATTTGGATTATTTGTTAATTTGCAGCACCTTTCAAACTTTGTTTGAAAATGGCTTTGTGTTGAAAAGGGAAGAGTCTTATACTGTAATTTTGTTAGACACGCTTATAATAATTATCAACTGAGTGCCAATAATACTTTAAGAACCCCACTGAGCATTAAGATCACACTAGTGCCTAACAGGTATTTAAAATTAAGCTCTTTCAAATTGAAAGGACACAGAGTCAGCATTTTCTATTTTTTAATAAGCAAAGATTCTATCTAACAAATAAAAACCCTCCTTTTCATGGTAGAAATTTCTGTTCACAATAAAAACTTTCATCTAAGATGGTTAGTGGATCCCCTCTAAATCCAGTAAGAATTTAAACAATTGATTTTCTTGAACATACCTTGAATGATATTCTCTCATATGTTGGAAAAATATGACAACATGCCAGATCTCTGAACCCTGTCGAGGACACACCCACGGACAGACAAGCAAGTTTTCATGGGTGTCTCATTCCATTACACACAGAAACAGCCAACTTTTGATGTGCACTAGGGTTCCCCCTAGTGGATATAAAAGGTACTTGATAAAAATGAAGACCCCTTCACCACTACCTGAGGGACTTGAGTTGTTGGGTACTATGGTTTCAAGCTTCCATTCTTTCCTAGCATCTGTTCCCCAAAAGTGGAAGTATGTCACTGATTAATAAAAGTTTTATTAGCACTCCTCTTTCAATGTGGCTTCTGCTGTAATTAAGGTGCCTGCCTGCAGGCTTGCAAATGCAGCATGAAATTACAGTCAGCCCCAGAACAGAGCAGTAAAATGAACATTCTTTAAAACAATGCCACCTGATTTCCATAAGATACTCCCCAGATCAAATTCTCAACTGTAACTATTTTGGCCCAAACTGATATGGTACCTCCATCCAAATCATGGAAAAAGTCAGCTCTTTCCAGAGAATCTGGTAATAACTATGTCAGTGATGGCCAGCCACTTCTAAAAATGTACTTTTGTATATTGTCCAAATCTGATTTCTGGGTGTTAGTCTTTGTTATGTCTTCTAACAAATCCCTACTACTTATCATGTGGAGTGTTTGTAAATTCAGTCTATACACACTTGTTGATTACAGGCATAGCACTAGGTACCAGAGGATGGGTGGAAGGAGGAAACAGATACAAGGAAGACACAGTTCTTGGGCTTTGTAAAGCGGATAATCTACTCTGACATGTCAATTTTCTGTCTCCTTTACTGGTTCCGCTTCTTCTACCTACCTCTTTAAATGTTGATGTGGAAGGGATTATGGTAACTATATTTATCTGCCCAGAAAGCTTTACCATCCCCCTTTGGCTGCTAATTGAACCCGCCCTTATGTCCCACCCCCAACCAGATGTGGACACATGACCCAGTCTGGTCAATCCAATTGTGTTTGGTCTAAGCCTAGGTCATGTCATCCAAGCAAAACCAATCAGAGTTCTTTCTAGGATTGCTATACAGATGGTAGGAGGAAAAATGTCTCTTACTGACGTGGCTAATCTGGGGCTACCAGTGACTTTGTTCTCTGCCTAGTAGAAAATCCTGTCTGAAATAGCAGACAATGAGGCCAACACTCCAAGAGAAGTACAGATGAAGACAGTCACAGAGAGAGAGAGACAGACAGAGGCATAGACTGAGGCCCACTAGGACTGGCCCTTTGACTAGCTGGTTAGGGCTTTTATCACCTGCTCTGTCTTTGGCATTCTCCTGTCACTACTCTAGTCTCCCTGGTCAGTATCACCAATGCTCCTGAGCTTCTGCTATTACTTAGCTGCTGAAAACTCTAAAATCTCTACACCAGTGTGATCTCTTGAGTGTTAGATCCATGTGTCTAAATGCCTACTGGTCATCTCTCTTGACATTCCACACGCATCTCAAACCAGTTTTCGTCCACACCTCCCCCCGCCCCCCCACCATGTTCCCAATATTGATGATACCATTGTCCGCCCATGTTCTCAGTCCAAAAGCTGGAAAGTCATCTTGGACACTTCCCTCCCTCTTTATATCTAATCAGCCAGCAAGTCCATTAGTTATCTACTTAAGATTCCTCATATCCCAGATCCCTTCTGTGCTCTCATTTCTACTCCATAATTTGGTCTGTCCTCACTTCAGACCTGGGCTCTTTTAGGTGAGATTGGTATTCCTGGTTCCAGGCTCCCTGTCCACCCCTCCTATCCATTGCCCTCTCATCTTCTTCCAAAATGGCAAGTTCATCAGATTGCTTCTTTTTAAAAATCCTTCAGTGACTCCTCATTGTTTTACAATGTTTTTTTATGTCATGGCCCCATCAGGCTCCTCTCTGCCTCCCCCCACCCTCCTAGACCCACACAAGGCCACTTGTTGCCGGCGGTAACTGGACTAGGGGTTCTGGCTGCCAGGCTCTGCCCAGCCGTCCCAAGGGCTGAGAGAGTAGGGTAGTATCTCAACATGCCATATAACGTACTTGTTGGGAATCTCTGGCTTAGAAATTACAGCTTACACTTCTTAGCTTGATATACAAGTTCCCTGCCTACCTATCTTTGAAATATTACGTTCCCATTCCTTCATAGACACATGTAACCACACTCTGGGCTGAGCTTATTGGAGAGTAATTGTGCAGGGCCAGTGAACCTGAACGCTGAGGCATCTGTTGGTATGGGTTGATATGCCTCAGGGTGTGTTGTTTTGTTCTGTCTAAAGGAGGGGGTTAATGCTAGGCTTCTGAGGAAAGACACAAAGAAAAGTAGACATTCCCCAACAAAGAGCAGGGGTAGGCAGGGGCTGGAAGGTGTACCTTGACCAAGGCTTATGATCTTCAAGGCATTCACACCATCATGGAGTCAGTGACATAGTGAACACAGAGACAGAGAGTAGGGCTTCCTTCCTGCCTTTGCATAGAACACTGCTTCAGCATGGGGGGCGGGGGGGGGGGGGGGGGTTGGTGGTGGTGATACAGAGTAGCAGGGAGGAAGCCACATTCTCAAAGATCCTTGGCTGGGGTCTCCCTACAATGACTGGAGAGACTGAAGAAGGAGTCCTAGAGCTATGCAGGTGGGGGATAATCAGCCAATAAAACTCAGGAGTATTAGTCATGTGATCTCATTGTTCTCTATCAGGGAGACCTGTGAAAAGTAGTTAAGGAGAGCTGTGTAAATCTGTTGTGAGGTGTTTTGCTAGAAGGGAAAAAAAATCTAGCTACTTGTAGCATAGACAAAGAGGGGTTAAATTTTTGCACACAAGGAGTCCAGTTGCCAGTATTGGTTGCTGTTCAGTGTTAAAATCAAAGAACCCCGAGGCTCTTATTATCTTTCTGCTGTCACATGGCAGCTACCGCGTTTGCAAATATCAAGCCAAGAAGGGGAAAGCTAGCTTTCTCCTGGCATGACTCTGTCTTTTTATATCCAAAGCAAGGACCTGCTTTGACTTCCCTTTACTTCTCATTGACCAGAATGTGGTCACATGCCTGCTCTAGACCAATCACTGGCAACGCGGAAAGGAATGGCCATGACTGGTTCCCGACTGGCTCAGGAGCCTGGGGGAGGGGAGGAACTTGCCTCCTTTGAGGTCATCCCAGATCATTCCAGATACAGAACTAAAGTTCCGTTAGCGGGGAAGAAGGATGGAAGGGGAGGAAATGGGGGATGGATAGGTAAAGAATGATGTCTGTTCCTCTAGCATTCAAAGATGTGTGGTTCTCCGTTCCAGGAAGGTCTCCAGCCCCCTCTTCTTAGCAGCTAAGTCCTACTCATGGGATTCCCAGTCTAGCACGTTCTCGGACTTTCATTCTTCAGAACTCACCACTGCCCCCTCGGTGCCACCAACACTACCGGGTTCACACCCTTATCTCTGCTGTCATTACACTCCGTTGCAATGGAGTGTCCCTATGGCCGTAGCCTCCTTGGAGGAAGTGGTTAGATCATATTCATCTTTGTCTCTAATGTCTAGCATGATGTCTGGCACATAGTAAGTGTTCAGTATTTGCGGAATAGATGTTGCATAAACAAATCCAAGGTAGAAAATAATCATCTTAGCTCTGGCATCTTCAAGCCTGATGGCCCACTAAATGTGCGCAGTAGACAGCCATTCAATTCAGCCACACCTATTTCCAGCAGGTCTATTGTCTGCCAAGCACCAGGGCAACCCAAGAGGATAACATAGGCTCTGTGATCTCAGAGAGCATGTGCACTGCAAAGATAACTAACAATACAAAACAGCATCTGATAAGTGTCTCATTAGAGCTACAGGAGGGCAGTGGTGGTGGTGGTGGGGAGAGACAGAGGGCCCTGGGACAGGAATGGCATAGGAATTAAAATCCGCAGGTAACCCCAAATCTTAATTTAATCAACACTTTCAACCTCCACCCATCCACAACTTCTTAGGGATGTAGGAAAATTGTCATATTTGAACACCATTTCCCCTGGGTGCATGCCTATCTGCCAGTGCACCTGTGACCCATCGTAAAAGAACCACATGGTAAACAGCCAAAGAGGAAACCAGGGAGAAAAGGGGGCCTCGGTCATTCACAGCTCAGACAGTCAGCTCTTGAATAGCTGAAAGCTGATGCAGTTTTAACCAGTGATTTGAAGATCACATGGTTCTGTATTTCACAACGGTACTGCATTTGAGGGTTTTGTTGAGGTGTGTTATTGGAGAAGTGGTAGCCAAAACCATGTGAAAGGCACAGTGAAATGCACTAAATGATTGATTTTATAGGCCCCTCGCTGCATGGAAGCTGGGTTTTTGCAATGGGGCAATATGAAGTCTCCTAAAGCAATGGGGACAATACTGAGAGTCTCCTAAGAGGTTCTTAACTTTTTTTTTTGGCAGGGAGGGGCATGGGGGCATGGACTTCTTTGACAGTCTGCTGAAATCTATAGATACGTCTCAGAATGTTTTTCAATTTTTAAACTTCTTTTTTTTTTTAAGATTTTATTTATTTATTTGACAGAGAGAGACACAGCGAGAGAGGGAACACAAGCAGAGGGAGTGGGAGAGGGAGAAGCAGGCCTCCCGCAGAGCAGGGAGCCCAATGCGGGGCTCGATCCCAGGACCCTGGGACCATGACCTGAGCCAAAGGCAGACACTCAACGACTGAGCCACCCAGGTGCTCCAATTTTTAAACTTCTTTTTTTTTAGAGAGAAAGCACATGGGAGTGGGGTGGGGGGGAGACGGAGAGGGAGAGAAAAATCAAGTAGGCTCCATGCCCAGCACAGAGCTCCATGTAGGGCTTGATCTCATGACCCATGAGACCATGACCTGAGCCAAAATCAAGTGTCTGAGGCTTAACCAACTGAGACACCCAGGCACCCCAATTTTTAAATACTTTTCTAAAAAGTTAAAAGAAACAAAATACATAGAATTACAAAGGAAGCTGACTATGTTGAAATACTGTTACAAAATAATAACATTATGACATGGTAACAGATGTGCTTCTTTAGTAATATTTTAAATAACAGACCTAATAGCAGCTCTAATATTTAATCATGACCTGAAGTAGGGATAAGTCTAAATCCAGAGATCTGCAACAGTTGTCATGGGATTTGAAAAAAAAATCTGTGGTTTCTCTTGGTGACAGTCATAGGTGCTCCTTTACTATTCTAATTTTTGCCTACATTCATAATGAAAGGAAACGTTACATTGCAGTTAGGGAAAATGAAGATGTAATTTTGTTTTACCATCCAAGTTCACAGATCTGGATTAAACACTATTGTCCCAAGGTCCCTCTACCACAGGGTGACCAAACCGAAAACCAGGGTCAGCATGTGTTTCCCTGCCATCCGTGGACACGGGTCTAAGATGTCATTTCCCGCCTATTCGAGTCATTACATTATAATTTGTATTCTGCTCCTTAAAAAAAATTAGGTTCTTAGATAGAGTGATTCAACAACAGAAAGGGGGATATGGCCCTATCAGGATGCTAGTTGGAAAAGACTTTTTAAAATCCACCCCCATGAACTGTCCTTGGAATGTGGTTCTCTAATGCGAGGGTTACTGTGTTTTCTGCTGATTTAGTAGCTGTTCGGTCCTTTACATCCTCTGTGGTATTCTTGCCTCATCAAATGTGGACATTTCAGAGATAGAAAATGGCTCAGGGAGCAGACATTCACGCTATCCCCCTAGAGAAGAGTTTGCCCGTTGCATGAGGTCACTCTGAAAATGGATCCAGAAGGAGCCCAGGTCCCCTTGGAAGGGGAATTTTGTGCCCATTACAATACAAATGAGAAACTCCTGTAATTTTTCTTTCTCTCTCTCTCTCTCTCTTTTTTTTTTTTTTTGCAAATAAAAAAACTGTAATAATTGCCTGGGCTGATTCATAGTTCCTCTTTCCTGTTTATTTCAGGACTTACCTAAATGAGAGGGGAGGGGAGCTCAAGGGGAAGTGTCCCAACACTGTTGGGAAGGGCAGATCACTATTTTATTGTTGCAAAAATGAAGTTCCTTCTCAACTTAGAAAGAAGCCCACCAGGCACCAATTCTTCAACAATTACTATTTCACTTATTCGGTGTGTCTTCAAAGTTTAGCTTCTGTACCTGTGATTTTTTTTTAAAAGGTAAAACTATTTGACATCTGAATCTATATCTACACAGTAGATATTAGGAGAAAACGAGGTGGCTTGGGGGTGGGGAGCAATTCTCAGACAAATCAGATTAATAAGGGCAACACATTCCAAAATATGGAGTTGTTACCTCTTCATGTTGAAAAGTCTTTTGACCAGCTACATATTTAGTATTTATACAACAAGAAAGTGAACTAAGATTGAGAACATACCTGCTGGGCAGTTGTCTACTTGACCGTCGGTCATATTTTTCCCAGTCAGCAGCCACAGAGTCACTTCCTTATTTGTATTTGGTTTTCAATGATAAGACAAGGAGGGCATAGATCTTATTCTATTACAGCTATTTGTGTGTGTGTGTGTGTTTCTTTCCTTGGTTTAAAATTTCTAGATCTGATCCTGGCATCCAGGGTCATGCTGGACAATTATAGGTTCTCAAAAAGCATTTACAGAATTGGCTAGGGAGGATCCAGCAAATGATTTTTTTCTGTAAAACCTGATCAGCAATGTGTAAAAAGATTTCCCACCAATAACTTGAACAATGGATTTTAAAAACAAGCTTGAAATTTGCAAGTCACACAGAAGAGAGCCCAGGAGGGAGGATCTAACTGGGCAGCGAAAAGGTCAGAAATGAATAAAATGAAGTCTTCCAGGAACCTGACAATGCTCAATATGTCATGGTTGAATAAATTACTAATTCTAATATTAATACTGACAATTCTTGCGTACTGACTCATGTAGTTTCCTCATCTGTAAAGTGGGGACATGCACAGCACCTCCATCATGGGGTTGTTGAGAGGATTAACTGAGTTAACGCATGGAACACGCTTAGAATCGCCACGGGCCCGTAACAGGTGTTCATTATTATATTTGCCGAGAATGGCGCTTTCATGCTTTACTAGAAGTCACAGGGCACCTGGGTGGCTCAGTCGTTAAGCGTCTGCCTTTGGCTCAGGTCATGATCCCAAGGTCCTGGGATCAAGCCCCGCATCAGGCTCCCTGATCCGCGGGAAGCCTGCTTCTCCCTCTCCCACTCCCTCTGCTTGTGTTCCCTCTCTCCTTGTGTCTCTCTCTATCAAATAAGTAAATTAAATCTTAAAAAAAAAAGAAGAAGAAGAAATCACAAAGGAGCCAGGATGGAGAGAAACCCGAGGAGGGAAAAAAGGACAGAAACTTATGTCCTGGAGGTGCTCCGTTCTCAGTCTCTGTATTACTGTCCTTGGTGCTGGAACAAGCTTCCTGGTTCTCTCATTCTTCAGATCTCCCAGCCTCTGCTCAGACAAGCCTTCCCTTGCTCAGTCTAAAGTAGGTCCCCTCCTATGATCCCCTCTTCCAGCACAGGGTTTGTTCCCTTTAGAGCATTTCATGCAGTGTGTAATTGCTTGTGGCATTCTTCGTTTACCCGTCTGTGGAGTGTCTCTACCTCTAGACTGTTCACTACCTGCAGGCAGGGACCGGTTGTGTTACCGATTTATCCTTGACTCCTAGCCGAATGCCCTGCACATAGAGATGCTCAGTGAATGAATGATCAGTGTCCCTGTTGTGCACACATGGAATAAATGAGTGTAGCAGGGTTCCTGTTGTAGGCAAGTTTCCCTCCAGCCAGCATGGCATCCACGTGGATCCCAGGAGTTGTGTGTCCCCCCTTCAGAGAATTTTCAACTAGCCCTACCAGCATGTACTTCCTCATTCTGCTCTGGCTTACAAAGAGAGGTGTGAAGATGAGACGGAAAGGGAGGTTACCCTGACGGCAGTTGGCGTGTGAAAGTGCAGGGGCAGGGGCAAGATAGAATTTGAGGGTCCATCAACTTCTCACTAAGAAACACTTCCTTTTTGGGGCATCTGGGTGGCTCAGTCAGTTAAGGGCCTGACTCTTGGTTTTGGCTCAGGTCATGATCACATGGGTCATGAGATTGAGCCTCGTGTGCAGATCCTCGCTCAGCGGGGAGTCTGCTTGAAGATCTTCCCCCTGCCCACTCACACGAGTGTGTGCTCTCTCTCTCTAAAATAAATAAATAAGTCTTAAAAAAGAACAAAACTGCCTTTTTGATACATCCTTGGGAGGCGGGAAGTATAGGCCCAAACCTCAGAGTTTTGGGGTAATCAACAGTACCCTAAAAATCCCTGAACAGGGAGGGTTTGGACACCCAGGTAAGATACAGGAATGGCCTGGATGTCTTGAAGGTAAAGGCCAGATGTGAAGGAAAGGAAAAACTGAAAAAGGGTCCAAGAATGGGTCTTTTTATATCACAGGCATAACCCAAGCAGAACTCAGGGAAGGAAGGAAAGATAAGAGGTGAGGTCTTCTGCTCTTGCAGGGTAGCTCGAGAAAAACTGGCCACACCTGGAGACTGACCAGTAAGAAGCCAGACTGCTTGCTTCGCTTTTATGCTCTGGCCAGCAGTGCTCAGGGAGCCTGCCCTGGGAGCGGGTGGAGGGGCTCCCGGGGTGTGAAAGCCAGGCTGCCGCTAACTTCGCCCTCCCAGAGGCAGAAGCGGCCTTTCCCCCCAGGCCAGGGATGCTCAGGGAAGAAGCCAGTTGGACAGGAACTAGAACTGGGTTGGGGCTAGCCCAAACTGCACATATGTATGAATTACAAAAGCACAACCCCCTCCTTTTCTCCAAGACACTTTGCTTATACCTGCTGGAAAATTGTTATGGGCTGATTTGTTGGAACAGGACACATAGTGCCATCTGCCAGAAAAGTGTAGTAATAAATATACAAATCAAATGCCTTTGTTATAAATGATGGTCTGCTAGATGTGGTCCTCTTGTGCAGCGCTCAACTTGAACAACTGTATTGGGCAATCCTGTCAGAAATCCAGAGTTCTAATGTGCTTCAGTGGTGCCCAACCTATGATCTATCAGGAAGACAGGGAGATGATCTCTGGGGTCCCTCTCATGCCAGCAGTCTTTAGCAAAAGGTGTTCCAGAGGTGCTCAGATGGGGATTGTGACTTCTCATGGTTTATTTACCCTATCTTACTTTGATACTTCTGAACAGCCCCCTGCAGGCATACTGGGTGACTGGGTTTTAACACTTGTTTAAAATGCAGATGACTCAGCCCCCATCCAATAGTTTCTGGTTCTCTAGGTCTGGGATAGGATCCTGACAACTATTTCTCATAGTAATTTTGGTAGAAGCTATAGTTTGAAAATGTCTGTCTTAGCGGAGAGAATCTGAATTTGCTACATAAGAAGTTTGAGAGTTGCGTCAGGACCATCAAAAGTTGACTTCCTCTTCCCAGTATCTTTATCAATGCAAAATCCTTAATGCATTTCTTTTCCTGCTATGGATAATTTGTGATACACTGAATACACAAAATGTAATTAATGGAAATGACTCAGATCTGTTTGTCAGAGGTAAAACCATGAAGTTTCAAAAGAAAGTACTGTCAGCGTTTTTGAGTATTATGTAATCTGTAATTTGTATATAGCTAGGGTTTTAATAGCAGCCTAATTCTGGGCATTTAGTGTGTGTGTGTGTGTGTGTTACTGGAAATGAAGAGTAAGGGGGTAGTATCTGTCCTGTATTTGATTTCTCAGATTAAAATGTTCCCACATCAAATGGCTGTGGGTTTACCCTGAGCATTAGCTCTGAGGTTGGGTGTAAATAACTGTGTATTTCTGCCTTCTGATTCATGCCTGGAGCTTTCTAATCCTATGGCCTAAAGGTCTCAAAACAGATAAAACTGAAATGAATGTCTAAAATTCCTGGGGGCTCTCACCAGCTATTTTGGAAATAAATATAGCTTCCTGCAGGCGAGCTTCCATTTGTCCAGAATTACCTAGCGAAAGTGGAAGCTGCCCACACAATTACACTCTAGTTAAAGTATTTTGAGCTCCACCCACCCTCTGCCCAATTTTAGCATGGTGTGATGGAGGCAAGCAAGCCATGAGCACCCATGTGGAAATGTCACCAGTTGACTGAACGCCTGGCCTCTTTGCAGGTGGGGCCTGACTGCTGGCCACGAGCTCCCTACCAGAGTAAATACGCAGATTACTTATCAAAATTCTTTCGTACAAGCTCTCAGGCTTAAAGCTAATAAAAGTAGGACAGACCTCTTCATTTTACAGAATAGGAAACAGGCTCAGGGAGGCTAGCGTGTGGGAAATTTGAGTGTCCTGATTACCAGTCCAGTGTTCTAAGAGTCTCAGTTCTCAGCATTGGGATCATCTGGGGGAACTTTGAGAAAAAGCAGATGCCCAACCCAACCCCAGCTTCTCAAGGGGTGAAACCTTGTGTTTTTTAAAAAAGCACCACAAATTCAGATAAACAGCCAAGGTTGTGAACCCTTAGCCTAATACGTGCTTCATTAAAACACCCAAGAAAAATAATGGGAAAATGAACTGAAGTGGAAGGAAAGAAACCTAGTTTGTCCAATGCAGGAATAAAGTCCATTAGAGCAAAATGACTGTGTTGCATATTGTATCTTATATGAAGGCACCCTCTGGAGTTGTGCAAAGGGGAGAGAATCTGCTAGGAAGAGATTCATTAATAAGATCCCTAAGAAAACAGTAAGAATGCAAGAGGGATCAAGACGACTCTCTTGGGGCTCTGGAAAGCAGATCCCCACCTAAATTGCCTGAACTCATGTGGGCTTCTACAGTGCTAGAGAATGAAACAATATATGGGGTATCCAGTGTGGCTCTCTTTGGGTGTAAAACAAAAGGGCCCCATTTAAGACACTGTCATTCTGTTGGGGTGATTGTCTTCTCTCTTCTCCCGTCCATGTTCCGTCTCTAAGCAGGGCTGATGCAGATATCCTAGTGGTGAGGAGTTATGAGTCGAAACAGCTGGTTCTGGTCGCAGCTCTCTCATTACCTGCTGTGTGATCCCCTCAGCTGAACTGACCTTCAGTTTTCTTATCTTTGAAATGGGGAGTCTAATTCTTGCTCTCCTTGCCTTGCATGCAGGATGCACTGTAATGACACACTCATACGTATATACGAGTGGGGTGCAATGCGTTGCAGCTATTACTCTAATAACACCCACCACGAGATTCATTGGTGCCAAATAGTGCATTCTGTTAGTCCCGTATATCCTTAACTCTTCCATGTCCTGGACGCCTAATCTCTTGTCTGTCCCTGCTGTGAGAATGTTCGGAAAGCACCGGGTTCCTTCCTTTTAAGTATCCAAACCAGAACACTCTGGAGAGTTGAAGTACGGGGAGAGAGCCAGGCGAGTCCGCTCGTGACAAGAGATTAGGAGAATGAGGCTGGCGGTAGATCAGACTGATTCAGGCCTGAGACAAAGTCCTGAGGGCTGGGGAGGGCGGCCAGGCTCCAGGCTTGTGCTATCCAATACAGTAGCCATTGGCCACATGTGGCTATTTAGTTTAATTACAATGAAATAAAATTTGAAATTCAGTTCCTTGGCCACACTAGTCACATTTCTAATGCTCAACAGCTACGGGTGGGGAGCGGCTGCCATATTGGCCCGTCTGATAGAGAACGTGCTCATTGCTGTAGAAAGTTCTGTCGACAGCTCTGTTCCAGGCCTTCTGAGCAGTCGACAGAGGTTGACCGTTTCCGTTCTGTGGCCGGATTTCAGTCTGAGAACAGCATTTGCGCCGGAAGGCCCGGGAAACTCAGATATGTCTGTATTCTTTCTGGCCTGCCCCACCCCCTCCCTCTGATTCAGCCTGGAGACTGGGAAACACTGATGGGAGCCGCTCTCTAGGTAAAGCTGGAGTAGGGAAGTGCTGGAGGGGACCTACTCATGGTAGCAAGGAGAGTGAGGCCCTTCCTTGGACCCTTGGGAACAGCCAGGAGGAAGTGGAAAGCATATGTACACCTGATGAAAACCACTGAGAGCCTTCCTTCACCACCAGCCCTCTAGACACTCCAGCCGCCGCTGCCAAGTGCTGACCCACCCATCAGCCTTTCAGGACCCACCCGTCAAGGATGGCTGGGGAGAGAATCCCCGGAAAATCAAAGAGGTTATCTGGGCAGGGCCCTGGAGCCCACGTAGCCCACCCCACCCCCTTCTTGGGAACAGACCTAGGCCAATTTGGTCAGGCACAGCACTCGTGTCTTCTCTGGACAGTGACTAGCAGCCACGAGAGAGAGCCCCAGGTGGTGATGTTGGCTCTTCCCCCAAACCCCACGTCCTGGCTGAACTGAGGCAAGCTTCAAGCAAAATTCTGCCACGCTTCCACTTTTAGACAGAATTTCTTTAGCCACCCAGGCATAAAACCTTGACGACATAATCCTGATGAAATTCCAGCTCCCCATCCTTTTTGGTTTCTGAGGCACGATGCTGGACCCCCAGCAGGCTCGGTGCCATCAGAAATCCCCTCTGCCACTGGCCAGAAACTGACTCGGGGTCAAGCCTCAGTTGCTATCCCAACTGTATAGGTCTTAGGGCCTGGCTGGATTCTCACTCCCTAATTGTTCCAGGTGTGTGGGGGGAGTGGGGGATGGGGCTGGGGCTGTCTCTGAACCATTTTAGCCCAATCACACGCCTTGACTGTCTTTGCTGAGAGTTGTTTCTAACATGCATTATGCAAATTAATAAGTCACTAATTTCAGCAATAAAAAACAAATTCTGATATTCAATATGCTAATTAACACATCCCTGGTTGTTGGTGGAGATATCGATTGCAGAAGGATTCGCAGCTGCCCCTGGAGCTGGCAAGCCCTGCTATAATTCTAGTAGACCCCCCTCAGATTCTGCATTCAAGCAGCATGACCACCTAACAGATACGGCATGTCACCCTGATCATTATAAAGTACTTCAGTACAAATGAGAGAAGGCGTAGCATGCTTCCATTATAATAGGGAAACTGAGGCACAGTGAATTCAATTAACTTTAAATCACACAAAGAAACAGAAATGCATAGATCCCCACTGCTCTGAATCCAGGACCTATTCCTCCCCACCCCCAGTCCCAACCCCAGCCTGTGTTCCCTCAAACAGGGTGGGGGTGTGTGTGCGTGACCCACATACTCTTGATTATCTTCTTGTGATAGCCTCCGCTAGTCTCTGCTGGCTCCCACTCTTCTGGTCATAAGTTCCCATAGTAGGGGTACCTTTCAAGATGGCAGTTTGTCTCTAACTCTTTGGGAGACTGAATCTGGTGGACTGAATCTAGGATAATGCAATGCTTTTTTCTCCATAAGCCTCCTGCTTATTTAAACAATTATCATATGATGTTTGCTTAATTTAACCTTGTAATTATTTAAACAATTGTCATATGATATTTATTTAATCTAACCTTAAATTCCAAATCAACCAGGGATAGGAAGCTTTTTGAAAGGTGACTTTTGAAAAGTCACTTTCTTATTTTCTTGTGTCTCTAAGGCTCAGTGGAGTGCCTAGCACTTACGTGAGAGTAATAAGGAGTGGATAAAAGGAATATGACTAATATTATCAGATCCAGGGTACAGGGTTAGAACTTCCCCCAATGGCAGTTCATAGAAGGGAAGACTATTTATTACTCATAAAATAGGCCCACATTTTTACAACCCTTACCATGTGCCAGGCTCTACTCCAAGCACTTTATATATGTTCATTTCATCTTCATACAAATCCTGTGCTACGATCCCCATTTTACAGATAAGGAAACTGAGGAGCAGAGAAGTTACATGACTTTCCCAAGATCACATAGCCCGGGAATGAGGGAGTCAGGATTTGAACTCAGACACTCTGGCTCTAAATCATGGGTCCTTTCCCTTACAATACTGTAGTAGGAAGAAAATGGAATTTTTACACCCACCACACAGCCTACCCAAAAATAACACATAAGGCAGTTTCAAATGATCCTGTGCCAGTCAAGTGGCTAAAAGGCAATCAGTCATCAAGCTGGGACTCATCAGTGAATCTGGGCCATCATTCAGGCAAGGAGAGCCATGGGCATCCGTGGGAGGAGAGAGAAGTTTTACTCTCGCAGCCATTTCCTGGAGATGTATGTATGAGTGTGTGGGTGGGTGGGTGGGGAGGGATTGCTAGGGAACAGAGGTGAGAGAAGAGGGAGAAGGATGAGAAGCAGGGGAAGAGAAACCTTACAGAAGGTGAACCCGCTCTTCCCCCTTAGTCCCAGGGCAGCCCCAGGAACAGAAGTGCGCCCATAGGACCTTGTGTCAGAGAACAGCGACGCCCGGGGCCTGTGGTCACCTGATTGTCACCATGCAGGGGTGTAGGCCCAGGGCGCCAGAACTGGAAAGGCTTATGGAGGATCCAGAAGGAGAGCAAATGGGAGGGAGGAGCAAGATGGTGGAGGGGTAGGAAACCTAAATTTTGTCTGGACCCAGGAATTCAGCTACAATTGTCTTTCAGACAAGACTAAGATGGAATATTGGAGAAGCAGGAAGAGACAAGACTGCTGGGCTGGAAGAGGAGCAGGAGAAACACAGGAGAGAGAAATCTTATCCCACTTGACAAGAAACATGGAACTTGATAGTTTAATGGTTCATACAGGTGCTGTGCTTTTATTAAAGAACTCTTCACCCCTAAAAAGCTCTTCCTTGGTTCAGGGAAGCCTCTGTCTTCCATATCTCATTTGCCGGTTATCTCCCTTCTACTGAAAACGGTCAGACTCAGTTTACAGGAGCCTTTGGGCTCCTGCCGTCTTCTTGCTCACTCAGGCTGCAGCATTTGCTGTGGTTTGATCGCAAGCCCCTGCTTTGGGTATGGTTAGGAAGCATCAGGTAGTGGAGCCAGGCTTCAGACGTGGGAGGAGGCAGCATTTTCATCTCGAATCTTCGAGGCCTGATGGCAACGGAGGAAAATCCCTGGAAACGTCCCCATGGGAGGGCTGGAATGAAGTGACTGCAAGCATCCAGGGAGGGGTTGCTAAATTTTATAAGACGGTGGTACAGAGTTTTCCACTCCAGAGTAATAGGTGTTGACAGGAGGGAGTCCTTGTTCCCAGCATCTTGCCTCAGGCACAATGACAAATGGACATTCATCAAGGTTCAGTCCTTGGCACCCTGAGCTGGTAATATCAACGTCCTGCTGAATGGAGTTTCCCCACTGACATCCACAGGAGAAAGCACTTTTGAGTGGTTTTCTCAGAGTGATGTTTTTAAGTCATCTTGTTTTTTGAAAAAATTTTTTTTTAATTTATAAAAGCAATTCTCTAGGACAGAGACCATGTTTGTGTTCTGCCCATCGTTGAATTGTTAGTGATGCCTAGCATGTAATAAGTGCTTGACTATTAGTTCAATTAAATTAACTGATTGAAATGATTTATGAACTAAATTAGTTAACCCATTTAAGGGGAAGATGGAGCAGTATAAAAAAGGAAATTAAAACCACGAATAATTCTACCCACAGAGATATCCTATCAATATGTTGATGAATTTGTTTCTGGTCTTTTTTTTCCCACATAAATTGAGATCATACTTTAGGATGAATTTTATATTCTGTTTTTAAGTTCATGTTATATCGTGAGAAATGTCCAAGATCATTCATTTCCCAAAACATCACTTTTAATGACTGTGCGACCCTCCAGCGTGTGGGTGTAACAGTTTATCCACTCCCATGCTGGGTATTCAGAATGCCTTCCAGTTCTCCGTTGTGACTCAGAACAATAAATGACCATTGCATTCATTGGGATCCCTCTAGATGACAGGCACTGCACCTGACACCAGGGGACAGAGGCGTAGGAAAGTTCTAAGTTAACGCCTGCGGTTCAAGAGGCAATCATAGACGAATCTGGAAGGGTAGGAACAGCCAGGATGGCAGGGAAGAGCCAGAACTGAGCAATTCTTGGACTCCAAGGGAGAGGGAGACTGTCGGGAAGGAGAAAGTAGATGAGTGGATAAGATGTCAAAGGCGGCGGAGAAGTGTTGGCTCTTATTTACAAACTATCCTGTGGCCCCTTGGTCACCTTCTACTTCCTCTGATGGGAGCCCTGCCCCCTCCTGCCACAGGGACTTTGTACATGCCGTCCTTGTTGCCTGGATGACATCCACTGACTTATGGTCCCTGTCTTTCAGCTCTTAGTTCACTCTCACATCCCTTCACCGCCTTCCCTGACTCGGCTGCTTCCCTCTATTATACACCCACAATGGATGCTCTTCTTTGTACACATTTGCTATTCATTTCTATAATCCTTGATTACTGCATGCCTCCTCCACTGGAGCCTCGCAGATAATAAAAATATGTTGAATGAATGAGTGAAGGTGCACGGCTGAAAGATGTGCCTTTTCTTTGTAAAGATATGATAGATGCGAGCCCAGAGAAATAGAGAAGAAAACAAAAGAAAAGGCAAAGAGCTTAGCCTCCCCAGCCCTCACCCACGCCCCAGGAGAAGCGCTTTCTCTGAAGGCACCTGGATACAGACAGAGCAAGGCGGGCTGGCCCACATCAGGCAGGACCAGGAATCAAACCCATGAACTTGGCAATCAGCAGCCCCCACACCGCTCCTCTGACATGGAGCAAAAATGAAAAGGAAGGAAGGTGGTGGGCACCTCTTCTTGTCTCCCTGCTGCCTGTTTCCTTACTATCGAGATTAGAAGGGGCAAAAGGGTGTCTTTGGAAGGCTCTCCAAGCATGGCAGGCAGCCGAGGGGTTAGCCGGCAGACGAGGGAGATCTGTTCGTGCTGCAGATGAAATGACTGAGGATTCAGGGACCTGTCTGGTGGCGATACCGTCAGCCATGGAGGAAGAGTTCATTTCTAACAGCTCCTTCTTATACATTATTCATGAAAACAGGAAGACAGAGCCGATAACATCAGAATGATGCCGCTGTCCAGCAAATCTAATGACTGTAGCTTAAGGGCATTTTAACTAGCACGGAAAAAAATTATTGTTGCCAATTTGAGGTCGGGGAGGCTCAGAGAGCTAACTCAAGCTGCAAGAGCTGGTGTGAGTTTCCTATTTGGAAAAAGGCGTGGCCTACCACTGGCAACATCTGTTTCTTTGTGGTTGTCTGGGGCCTCCCTACCCTCTCATTTCTCAGTTTCTAATGGAGAAATTAATGCTGCTCTACCTAAATAGCCTTAGGTTTTCAAATCAGTCCCTGTTTTCATATCCGCCAGTCAAAAGGCAGGGACCAGCAATAGGACTTTGTGGAGGGCTTCGTGGGATTTCAACATAAATTATTAGCTTCTAATCTGTTCAAGCCTAAGGGACGAGAGCTTTTTAAACAGTGAGAGGATTCTGCTGTTTCTGAGATCTGATTTTTGTGCCCAGTTTCTGATTCATTACAACTACAAGATTCATTCCATCCTAAACCCCGTTCCACCTTGCTGTCAAATAAGCCAGGAGGTTGGTTTGTTGAAAGGGGAGAGAGAAAATTGGGAGGGCAGGTCAGGTCAGTTATCCGAGAGGCAGAGGCTAGGAGAAGCAGAAGGCAGCTCACTGCGATTCTTAATTTGCCTCTTATTTTCTGTCCTTCACCTAGAATGTTCTGGCTTCCTGAACATCGGATGATGCATTCAGTTACATCCATTCATTCATTCCCCACAAACAATTATTGAGGGCGTACTGCTTGTCGAGGGTACTTGCAAACGATTTGCAACACTAAAAAATAAACCAGGCTTTGATGCCTGCCTTCGTGCAGTTTAACTTCTGCCGGCAGACGGAAGGAGACTGAAGCCTTTCATGAAACAGCGTCCCTCCAGGTGTGCTAGGAGAGGAAATGATTGTGGCAGGTCTTCAGATGATCAGGTTTTATCTGAATAATTGCATATTTTATTTTCATGTGTATTATAGAAACAGAACTAGCCCTTCCGCCCTGTCATTTCACAGACACTTGCTTGGGGGGCTGGTGAAGCTGATTTTCAGAAATAATTATTAATAGACCAAGCGGTATTGTGATATGCAAAATCGCAAAGTTGGTTCATAATAGTAAGCAGTGATAGTAGTAGCCACCAGTAGTTAAGATTGCTTAGTATGGGCCAGGTACTTTTGGTAAATGTTTTACAAATATTTTTCTTGTATAATATCCACTCCTCATTCCTGAAGAAAAACTGCAGTGGTTTGATCCCATGTCCATCTGCACTCAAGATTATAAGCTGCATGAAGGCAGGCGCGAAAGCCTGGCTCATGATTTAGTTTGCAAATAGTTTGCAAAAAGTACCCTTGACAAGTCATACACTCTCTATAATTACTTGTGGGATAAATGGATAAGTGGATGTAATTGAACGCATCAAGCAGTGTTTAAGAAGCCAGAACATACCACATGAAGGACAGAAAACAGCAGGCCTCTCGCTGGCTGCTCTCTTTCCTGCTCTTCAAAGGATGTGGGACAGCCTGGCATCCTCCCTGCGGCTGCCTGGTGTCACTCAGAGCCAGGTCCCAGGGTGGGGAGGGTGGATGCAGGGAGCCCATTTTCTGCCTAAGTACTATCTCATCAACCAGTCCAGCTGTACTGATA
The DNA here is from genome assembly GCF_029215605.1 of Mirounga angustirostris. NCBI lineage: Eukaryota > Metazoa > Chordata > Mammalia > Carnivora > Phocidae > Mirounga > Mirounga angustirostris. The sequence continues at coordinate 26,332,227 of NW_026991713.1, forward strand.
ACAAGCCAGTTGCTGCATTTCAATCTCCATCTGGTTCCTGGTCTGGTTTGGTTAAGATTCTGGAGGGGAGGAGGCATATGATTAATTCACAGCAATAACCATTCACCTTCACCACAACCCCATGCCTCATTATCATCTCCATTTGCATAGGGGGAACAGGCTCAAAGAGCTCACAGAACTTGCTGGAGGTCACAGCTAGTGAATGGCAAAGCCAGGATTCAAACAGATGTCCTCTCTCACATCTTTAAAAAAATTCATATTTCAGGTAGACGAGCCGGCCTTCTTCAAAAATCTCTAACATGCTCTTATAACTGTTCGAAATCACAAAGTTTAAAGAAATACTCTCTCTGCATAGATTTTGATGTGTAAAGTCTGACGAAATGAAATAATCATGTGAATGATTAAATTATAATTATGACAGAGGAGTGGCTGCCCATTTGGAAAGACTTAAACATTTTATAGAAACTCAGTGTTCACACTGGCCAATTTTTTCCCCTTGATTCTTCTCTGAATTCCAATGAAATTTTCATCAGCTTATTAATTAGCACAAATCATGGATTGTGCTATGTAATTAAGGTCTTATGTGCTCCTCCAGATCTTATATTTGAGTTAAATGTTAATTTTTCACAGAGAAAAATTAGGAATTTGACAACCGCCTTCCTTCCTGGCAATAGAATATACATGCTGCCTGTCAAAAAAGATTGAGTGCCTGAGTTTCCAAGATACGGAGTGATAGATTATTCAGCATGAAATTGCAAACTCATTTGCCCAAGATCACAATCAATTGCTGACAGCAGTTTTTTTCCCCCCCCAGAAATCCATTTGTGAAGAGCATTTGGTAGTCTAGTCACTGAATGTTAACTCATATGCCATGACTTGCCATTAGTCTTTGTAACTTTTCTTTAGTCCCTGTCTTGGTTTGCTTTGTTATAATTTCTATCCATCTCAGAGTCACCAAAAGAAATGAAGTTACATTTTCCATTTTTCCATAGTATTCTTACTATTAGTAATTCTAGTAGTTCTGACCACATGCTCTTGGGAGACAGTTCTCAGGGATCTCTTATATTGCCGTACATCCCATAAGCAGGGGTCCTGACTCTTTGTTCCAGATTATCTTTTCAGAGATGTTGGTTAGCAAAGATCCTTGAAGGATAGAGATAGTATCTCCCACTGAAGCAAAGAGCAATGCTTACTGCCCATGATAAAATATTTGGCTCCCTAAGCTCAGGGCTCAGCTCCTATAATACAACCCACTGTACGTGAGGGCATCATCTTTGCCTGGATCCATGAGAATCGGGCTCAGGAAACTGGCACAAATGCTGATACTCTGGCCGTTGCTATTGATGAGAGCAATAAAGTCCTTCATCCTTTGCCTCTGACCAGAATCTTGCGTCATCTGCCAACATTTACGAAAGGGTGGTGGGGTAACTTATGAGCTTACAAGTAGGGTAAATTCTCAAACCTTCCCAGTTTTTGGCATATACCAGGAACTGTTAAAAAAATGTATGTGTGTGTGTATACACACATACACACAGAAATATTTATCTATTATATATGTGTTAAATATGTATGTATATTATATATATTCTCACATAACAACCTTATGAATTATTATAATTATCCTTATTTTACAGATGAGGAAACTGAGGCAGAGAGGTTACCCAAGTAGGCAGTGGATCTCGGGTTTGGACCAGGCAATGTGGTTCTGGTATCTGATCTCTGCTTCTTTGCTCTCCTCTCTTGGGCGGAAGACCCCAGAGCTTGCCCCAGCTGCTGAGATCCACTTTGAAAATAAAGTGTTGCTTGTTACATGTCCAGGAACAGACGGACCGGATGTTGGTGTTAATACTGCTCCTTCTAAAGCTCCAGGAAGTCCCCGCACATTCAGTTCACAAGTATTTAAAGAGCACCAGTGTGTGCTGCCCCAGGGGCTTCGGGAGGAGAGAAAAGAAAACTCTCTGGGCACTGCTTGTGCTGGAGTCCATGCTTCTGGTGCCCAGAGTGCTGGGGGTAGTGAATAGTCCAGGCTCGGGGGGGGGGGGGGGCGGTGAGGATCCTTGTTCCCTCTTGTAGTTTCCACTGGAAATGCATTTAGGATGTCCTGCCTGAAGACCTTCCTCCTGCCCTCATCAATTCCCCACAGGGCAATTCCTCCTTACCTTCTGCTTTCCAATACCACCATTAATAATGATAGGAAACAATGACGATAACACGGACTTTCAGTAAATATGTATCCTGTGCTTACTTTAAGCCTGGTGCCATTATGGGCATTTGGGATATACAGTGAACTAAACTATGCCCTTGCCCTCCAGGAGCTGTTATCTAGCTGGGGAGGTCGACAATAAGCAAATAGACAAATATATCCACCAGCTGTGGGTAAGTTTGTGGAAGAAAAGCAAAGCAGAATAAGGATAGGGCTCCCTGCTCAGTGGGGAGTCTGCTTCTCCCTCTGCCCCTCACACTGCTTGCACTCTCTCTCTCTCTCAAATAAATAAATAAACTCTTTAAAAAAAATCTGAGTGAGGATAGAGAGGGAGAGAACAGGAGGGCTACTTTAGGTGGTGGCAGTGGGGCTCTCTGAAGATGTGGCATTTGATCCAAGACCTTAGTGAAGGGATCATTCATTCCTGCATGACAGATATTTGCTGAGCGCCAACTCCATGCCGGGCACGGATGTAGGCTCCGGGGGCACTCTGGTGAACCAAAGACAGGTGTTCTAGTGAGGAGACAGAGGCAACAGACAGAAGAATAAGCCCTGGAGCCTGGCCCTGGTAGAAAGCACTGTGGGACCAAATAAAGCAGAAAGGCAGGTGGGGAGGTCTGGGACCCAGACAAGGGTGTGGCAAGCTGGGATCAGGCAGATCAAGGCAGGTCTTACTGAGGGTGACGTTTGAGCAAAGTTCCAAAGGAGGGACGGAACAAACCATGGGATGACCGCAACAAGAGTGTCGCAGGGAGAAGGGACATCAGGGACAAAGGCGTGGAGGTGGGAGCTAGCCTGCTGTGCTGGATGAACAGCACCGAGACCCGTGTGGTTGGTGCAGAGAGGACTGGGGCGGGGGGTGGGGTGGGGGGCCGGCAGAGGAAGGCTCAGCTCCTAGTTTAGGACCTCGGCTCTCACTCTGTGTGAGGTAGGAAGCAATCAGAAGGTTCTGGGCAGAGAGGTGCCATTGCCTGGCTTATCAAATAACAACAATGGTAACCCTGGGATAGCTGCCACTTCTTAGTGCTTCCGAGGCCGATCACTATGGGTGTCATCCCGGAGAATCCGGGTAAGTGTCAGGTAAGCATCACCAGTGTGGGATTCTTGTACTTAATCCCAGCTGGGCCCTCAACAGAGCTCAGCGACCCTTCGGCCTGTGGGCCCTCCTCTTTTCCCTGCCTTCCTCTCTCCAGGGAGAAGCCTGACTCGATCCCACTCTTCTTTCCTGCGTCATGGGCCCAGCCCCATACCTATAAACGTATCTGCACCCTCAGCCTCGGGCACCTAGGCACCCCTTCTTGAGAGCCTGAGTCCGGGCCGACGGGCACAGGGGGTCCCAGCCAGAGCCACTGTGTTGTTCACCATGTGTCTGGGTTCACACCAACGGGTATGAGGGGAAGGCCGTGTACTCCTCAAGGCCCCACCTGATTTCTCTCCTCCTCATAGCCATGATTCTGAAGCGCAAGCCCTACTTGCTGCTGAGGAGGTCTGCCTCCTCCTTCCTCACCCCACCGAAATGGGCCTCACCCATCCTGCCAATAAGCGGCTGGTCGCTAGGTCTTGGGCTGCGTTCACACTTTCTCCATCTGGATTGCTCCAAGGCCAGCGACACTGTCATGGCCACCTTCCTGGACCCCTCCCCACACAGCACGCAGCCAGCCCTTCTGACGGGCCCATGTGATGTTCAGTTCCGGAGCACCTTCTCATTCTGCAGGCACCGTCCCATGGCCTCTTATCCTCGCAGACACTCAAAATTTTATTTCCAGCCCCAACTTACTTCCTAAATTTTAGTCCTTCCATCCGTCTACATGACTTTCCAGCAGGATGTCCATGGATGCCTGGACTCTCAGGACTCAACCTGAGTCAATGTCCCTGCCTCCACCTACCCCCCCCCCCAATTGTCCGTAGCTAATCCTTTGCCTGGCCTCTTTCACCGTCCCTCCTGCTCAGTTATCCCGTTCTGCAGATCTTAACTACCTCAGAGTCTGCCACCCTCTTCCCGTTCTCACTGCCGATGCCCTGCTTGATTCTGTCAGTCACTGGCTCTCACCCGCACTATTACCAAGGCCTAGTTCTCATAAAGGTCACCTGGGAAGTTTCTGAAATTGCAGATTCTGTCCCCGTCCCAGGAGTCTGATGTAGTCTGGCCTCAAGGTAGGATTCAGTCATCTGCATTTTTAATAAGCTCTCCAGCCCATCCCAGTAAGGGGGTCTCCAACTGCACTGTAGGAAACCACATCACTTAGCCTCTCCTTAGTCTCGTCCATTCTGCACATGATTAATTGCTACAGCTATGACTACCCACTATTTTTCAAACACTTATCATATCTCAAGACTGTGTTGAACCTTCCAAATGCATATGCCCCACTAAACAATGCTTTGTTTTAACTACTAGTATGAGCCCCATTTTACCTTTGAGAAAACTGAGGCACAGAAAACTAAGTTAACTAACCCAAGGGCACAGTCTCTCTGACTCAAAGCCAAGTTCTCAGCATTACATTTTACCACCTCCCTTGCTTCCCATTCACCTATCCCGAATGACTTCCGTTTTCCAAATGCATCTTGCTGCTTTATGCCTCTGAGCCTTCGTCCATGCTGTTCCTCTCTTTCAAATTGCCATCTGTACTATTTTCTATGGCTGTGTAACAAATTACCACGAAGTTAGCAGCTGGGCACAATATGGCTGGTTCTTTGCTCAGGTTCCCACAAGCTAAAATCACGGTGTTAGCTGGGGCTGTGTTCTCATGTAGAGCTCAGGGTTCTCTTCCAAGCTCATTGGTTGTTGGCAGAATTCAGTTTCTCCTCTTTCTCTGCTGGCTGTCAGCTAGGGGTTGTTCTCAGCTCCTAAAGGCTGCCCACATTCTTTGCCATGTGTCCCCCTTCATCTCTAGAGCTAGCAGTTGAGAATCTCGCCCAGGATACATTCTTTTCATGCTTTAAATCTGCTTTGCCAGGACAAGCCTAGTCTCTTTTAAAAGTTGCCTGATTAGGTCAGGACCACCAAGGATAATTTCCAGATTTTAGTCAGCTGATTTGGGAATCTTCATTGCATCTGCAAAATCTCTTACAGCTGAACCTAAATCAGGTGTTTGAATAACTGGAAGAAGGTGTGTGTACATTGGGGGCTGGGAACCTTGGGGGTCACCATAGACTTCTTCCTACCACATCATCTAATATATATACAACTGATGAATCACTGAATTCTACCCTTGAAACGAATAATATGCTAGATGTTAACTAACTTGAATTTAAATAAAATTGGGGTGGAAAACCACTTAGCTCAAGGATTATTGCCTTCCTCCATGCCTCTAGGCAGAGTTAAAGTCCCCCTCTGTGACCCCCACAGCATCCAACAAACACTCAACATTTGTCCAATGTAATATCATATTTGTTTACAGCTCCATTCTCCCCAAGCTGGGCTGTGAGTTACTTGAGGGCAGGGACCAAGCTTTAGCTATCTTTGTATCGCTCACTACCTACTTGCTGCCTGAGAGGGAGGGATGTGTCCAAGCCAGCTCGACAGACAGAAGAGCATTTAACTTCGAGTTGCATACCCGGCGGGAAAAAGGCTGTGGCCAGAGCCCCGGAAGTCCCGTAGCCACCGGTGCTTCCAAAGCTTTCAGCAGAGAGTACCCAGTACCCGAGAACGAGTACCCAGTACCCGAGAACCAGCACCACCGTGACGGTGAGGCGGATGAGCCACTAGGTGTCACCCCCGATTCAATAAAGAGAGACCGGGTCCTTAAGGAGGGCCTTTTATGCCTTCCTTGTGAAGGGAGCTGGTGACTTGGTCCCACCCCTTGTTTTCTTCTGGGTCACACTCCAAACCATCCTGTTCTTCAGCTCCCCTCACTGCCACAGTCTGGGTCTAAAATAGGGCAGACAACCGCTCAGGGGTTACAGGGCTGGGGCCACCTGACCATCGCATCCGGCCTCCCGATTCTGTAGATGAGCAAGCAGAGTGGGGGGCTGGTGAGGCGGGAACAGAGCCCGGCTTCGGCCCCCACGTGGGTCCGGCGCGCCTCTCCCTTGCCTTCGGGCAACCTCCCGGAGGCGGTCCCCCGGGACCCCCAGGACCAACCAGTTCCAGGCGCTCAGGCCCCACTCGGTCCCCTTTCCCACGCGGAGATCCAGCCCGAGGGTCTCCGGCCCCTGCGCTTCACAACCCGGGGAGGGGAAGGGAACGTGGTCAAAAGAGGGTCCTGCGGGTCCTTTAAGACCTGCCATTTCTGATCGTTTCAAGCAATCTCTTCATTCTTTGGACTTCAGGGATGGGAAGTGGGGCGCACCCCAGCTTTCTGGGACCAGGGCGATCAGTAACTGCAGGGAACCGCGGTCCTTCCCCTTGAGCCGGGGGAAGTTTGGGGCTGTAAAGGCGGGGGACGAAAAAGATCTGTGAAGAACACCTCCTCGGCGGGACTTGGAGTGGGTTTTTCTTCCCCTTTACCTTTCCCCCTGGAAGAAGCTGGTGTTCACTCCCAGGTCCGGGACGGAGCGCGGACCCGCGCGCCGCGCGTGCGGACGCCTCTTCCTTCACCCCCGGCAGAGGGCGCCCTCCCCCCGCACCCGCTCCCCCCGGGCAAACGCGCTCTGCTCCCCACCGGGCTCAGCCCCGGCTCCGCCGCGCCCAGGCCCGGCTCCTAAGCCCGGGCGCGGGGATAATCTCACAGTCATTTCGGTCTGACTTCGGGCACAGCCTTTGATTGTCCTGTTCCTTTTGTCCCCAACTGATTTACTGTTCATTTTTATTTTAAGTGAATATTGAAAATCATTCGCATTTCCTGGAGTACTGGGTAAGAAAGCTTATGTGTCTGGATAGGAGTTGAGCTCAGGAAGCTGACTCGGGATGCAGACTCCCACCAGGGCTCACCCATAGAGTGAATAATCTTATGTATCAATACAATAATTTCCTTACAACTTGCAAAGGTTTTCCCACGTACAGCTTGACTGATTTTGTCGGTGAATCTCTTTCCTCTTTGCCTGAAAAGGTTGATTCGTTTATTTCTCAACCAGGATTTTATTGAGCACTGAAGTGCTTCAGGTGTCAGGGTGAGGAAGACAGGCTTGGGTCCTGATTTTGGTGGAGCTAGTGCTCTAGTAGAGGAGACATATTGAGCAAAGAAGTGCAGGAAACATGAATTTGTTGTAAAGGGGTTGTATGCTACAAAGAAGAAGCAGAGGCTGCTGGGAGAGGGGCCAGCCTGGAGTCAGCCAATGTCCTCACCTGAATCTTAGCCACAGCTTTCCTCCAAGTTCACCCTGATGCTGAATTCCCTTCTGTTCCTGCTGTAAATGGATGCAAATCAGGGCCCCCCAGGAGTGCATGAGTCAGTGTTTTCAAGGCTGCATGTCTCCAGGTGAGGTAAACAGAGTCAGTCTTCCTGGAGTCGCCTCCCTACTCATTTACACTCCTGGGATGAATGCGCTTGGCAAGGCATTAACTATTGTGCATGATGAAATTCACATTGCAAATTTCTTCTGTGACCTGATGATTAACTAGGTCTGAAAACAAGAAAACAGTTCTGGGTACTGCATCCTCCTCCTCCTCTTCAGTGTTTACTGAGCACCTACTAGGTATAGGGCTGTGCATTCAGTGCCAAGGATCCAAAACAACACTAGAGACAAAAGGAGGAATATGCTAAAAGCTGAGGGGTGGTACCGAATCATGGCCCTCAGAGTTTGGGATTTTATCAACAGCTGAAAAAGAGAGCTCTCTTAGTTAAAAGGTTAAAAGAGGTCTAAGATAACAGTGTCTTAAATAAGATTAAAAAAAAAAAAAAGTTTATCTCTACCAGGATAGGTAGGTGCTGGAGGTAGGTGCTCCTTCGTTGATAAGGATGCTCTGCTCCAAGAAGGCCTCAGGGACGCAGAGACTCTTTCTGCCTTATTTCTCTGCTGTGTTTGACCTCTATCCTTAAGGTCATGGTCCTCTCAAGGTCCAAAATGGTTGCCCCAGTTCCAGTCATCACTTCCAGTAGGAAGGAGGAAAAGATAAGAGAGGCAGAGGGTAGGGAATGGGTCATTTACAAAGAAGGCTCCCAGGTTAAGACTCATGCACTTTACAAGTTATTGGACGGAACTTAGTCACATGGCCCTTACAGTTGCAAGGAAGGTGGATATGCAGTTCTTATTTTGCGGAGCTGTGTGCCCAGCTAATAACTGGAAATTCTGCTACTGGCAGCCTTTGCCATCAAGCCTGACTTAGGGTGTCAACATCTAATTTTGCCAGTAAATATGAAATGCCCTGACAAATCTTCTTCTGCAATATATCACAAATCCACCCTCAAAGCCACAGGCTTTTGTAATTTCTCACCTTGCATTAATGCAACAGCCTCTCTCTGTTGCCAGGGTGATCAGTCCAAGATGTAAATTTAATCATATCAGCCGTCTGCTTAAAATGTCTTGGTGGATCCCTATTGCCTTGAAAGAAAATGTAAACTCTTTAATAAGACCGAAAGCCCTGTTGTCCCACCGTTGTCTTCTGTAGCCGGATCTCTCACAACTTCCCCACGTACACCCAACAGTCCGGGCATACTAGATGAGAGGCAGTGGCCAGGATGTTCCCTTGCTACCTCCTCTGCTTGGAATAGTTTCTCCTCCAATCTTGGCATCTGGCCAGTTTCTACAGAACTTGGCTGAGGTTAATCCTCATTGGGAAACAAACCTTTGCCAAGTCTGTGTCCCACGCCTCTGACATCTCCTCCTCCCTCCTCCCCCACCCCTTACCTCCACGCACAAAGCCAGACCTAGTCGAAGAACTGGATGCTGTTGCCTGGGTAACAGTGAGTACCATCCAATGGTTGAAGCACCAGCCACATTTGCAGTGGGGCTTCTGGTCGTGGATTTCTGGTTGGCATGTTGGCCACACCCTCCCTTGAAAGACTCTCCCTCTCCTTGGTCATGCCTCTCCCCTGGCCCTCCATGCCCTTTCTCTCTGTTTCTTCTTATTCTGCTCACCCTGAAATGTTGATGTGTCTAGAGATAGGGTTTTGGTCTTCTCTTCTTATTCCACAGACATTCCCCAAGATTCTTCATTCCCCTTTATGACTTCACGTGCCACCCATCGAGTTCTAAATCTCGATTTCCAAATTAGATTTCTCTTCGGAGCTTTGGACGTGAATGTCAAACTATCTACTGAAGACATGGATTAGGGAGGGGCATTTCCCAAAAAGGAAGTGATGCAGCTTCACCCTCCCACCCCTAGCCCCACCCGCACCCCAAAGTATCATTGCCTACTGCAGGCCAGGAGTCTGGAAGATGACCCTCTGCCTTTGCTTGCCCCTTGGTGCAGGGTGTGCACCCCATCTAGAAAGGGCCACCAGCCAAGATTTTCCCTCTCAGCACATCTAGTCTCAGGGCTTCATGTAATTTCCCTCAAGAGCTTTCTTGGAGACAGAAACCTTCCTCCTCCTTTTTCCCCAAGGGAAGTGTGAAGCAACAGAATACTCAGGACAGAAGACCTGTCAGCAAGTCAGGGACAGCTCCGGATAAAGGCATCCAGATGTCCCCCCGGGCTGCCACCTCCAGCAGGGCTCCTGCCACAGGAGAGCATTGGGTTTCAGGCTTTGATGGAGGTCCTGCTGAGTGAAGGAGAGGCGAGGCTGAGCTTTCTGCAGCCTGTGATCTTCCCAGAAGAAAGAAGGGAGAAAGGGGAGACTTACACGCCGCTTTCTCCACACAGCCGCTGCCCTCTGAGTACTCCTTTAAATATGTAATTTGTAATTCAGGTCATTTTCCTGCTCATCATCTACCTCCAGCTTCCTGTACCTGGTCAGAATCCTTCCTCAAGCCTGCACGGTCCTCCTTCCTCCACCATCGTGTCTGCCACAGTTGTCTGCCTTCCTTCCACTGCTTGAACACAGCAAGCTCTTTCTAGATGTAGACCTGCCCATTTGCAGTTTCCTCTTCCTGGAAGGCCCTCCCTGCGGCTCCCTATGGCTTGCTCCCGTTAGCTGTGGATCTCTGCTCCAGGCTCTCCTCCTAAGAGCAGCCTTCCCCGATGGCCTGGTCAACAGTGACTCTCCCACTCCTGGCCCCTAGCCACTCCCTGTCACATCTCCTCCATTATGTCCCTGGTAGGACTTGCATGCTCCAAAGTTATCTTGTTTATTTGCTTGTTTACTGTTCCTAAGTGTATAACCTCCTTCCCCACCTTGCTCACTTTTGTAGTGACTACAAGGCTGCCTGGCCCCCGTATAGTGGGTTCTCTACAAATATGTGATAAATGAGTGAAAATAGGAAAGAAGGAGAACTATCACCAAACTCCACCAGACACTGTTATTCAATGGATTGTTGTTTGGTTTATCAAGGCCTTTTACTGACTTGGGTAAATATAATATGGCAACAAGGTTGGCATGTTCCATAACAGATAGGCCATAAATGCAAGTATTTACATCAACTCTTGGAACCCACGCCTCATCCCACATACACCACATGCTCCGGGAATGAAAAATCAACTTTTCTTGAGAGAGTCTCCATATCTCACTTGCCTGAATCAGCTTCAAGGCAAACCTGCTGTCATGATTTGGGGCTGATTTGGGTTATATGGAAATTATCTCTAAGGGTGTAAAACTGTTGATGAGTGCATCTGTGTCCTTTGTATAAGGCTCGTGTTCCTGCTGGGTATGTGGGTGTTCAATGGACATTTCTGAAACACTGCTGATAAACCCAGGTTTGACCAAAGTTTACCTCCAGAGAGGTTACCTTTCCTTCTTTCTTTCTGGCAGTTTTCTCTTTGTGATCGCAGAAGATCTCCCAGGCTATATGGGCAAGAAGCACTGGCTAGCTCACTGGCGCTGAGAGAAATTGGCCCCCATCATCCTCAAGACTTTATGTTGCATGTTGTAAAATTTAAAAACTCTCAGGGAAGTTTTCTTTTAAAAATATATCTGATTTCCCCCCACTTCATTTTTCCCTTCCTACTATCTTCTCTCTCTTTCTTTTTTTTAACATATAATGTATTATTTGTTTCAGAGGTACAGGGGGATGGGTTAGCCTGGTGATGCGTATTAAAGAGGGCACGAATTAAATGGAGCACTGGGTGTTATATGCAAACAATGAATCATGGAACACTACCTCAAAAACTAATGATGTAATGTATGATGATTAACATAACATAATAAAATAAAAATTTAAAAAAATATATCTGAAACAACTGAAATGTCCATTGACAGAGGAATGAATAAACAAAACATGGCATGTACTCCTAGAGGAATATTATTCGGCCTTTAAGAAGAATAAAGTTCTCACACACACTATGGCATGGGTAAACTTTGAAGACATTACACTAGGTAAAACAAGACAGATACAAAAGAATAAATATTGCACAATTCTGCTTATGTGAGGTGCTCAGAATGGTCAAGTTCATAGAGACAGAAAGTAGAGAGTGGTTACCAGGGGCTGGGGGACAGTGGGAAATGGGAGCTTATTGTTGGATGTTGAGTTGGGGGTGATGGGAAGGCCTGGAGACCGATGCTGGTGCTGGGAGCATGACAGCATGAATGTACTTAATGCTACAAAGCTGTAACTTTAAAATGGTTAAAATGGTAAATTTTATGTTATGTATATTTTACCACCACAAAAAAATGTATGTCAAAATATGTTTTTCAATGTGTCTTTGACTTGTCTACTGTTACTCCAACAGATTTCAGAAATTGTACTTGAATTGCTTTTCATTTTATTTTTTAAAAGATTTTATTTATTTATCTTACAGAAAGAGTGAGAGACAGAGCAGGGAGGAGGAGGCAGAGGGAGAGAGAGAAGCAGACTCCCTGCTGAGCAGGGAGCCCAACATGGCACTCGATCCCAGGACCCTGGGATCATGACCTGAGCCGAAGGCAGACGCTTAACTGACTGAGCCACCCAGGCGCCCCTGGAACTGCTTTTTAAATATATGCTATGAATTTGTTTACTTCAGAGGTCCAGTCGGTCCCAAAACAAGCTCAGGAAGAGGTATGTATGTGCACATGAATGTGTGTGTGTGTGTGTGTGTGTGTTGAGTGTGAGGGGATCTAGGTCATAACTGTGTGTATAGAAAGAACCGAGGTGTTAGAAACTGAGGTGGAGAAGTCACCCAGCTGCTGGCTTCTCTCTTTGCTTCCCCTGAATAGAGATTTTGTAGAAAATGGTACATGTCCTATTTCACAAAATTCAAAGTCTAAGGCATAGATGTACATAACTTTATAAGTTTCAAGTCTAAAGGTAAAAGCAGAGGTATGAGCATTTGTCACCCAGATGACTGTGGAAGTGAATTCATTCATTTCAGAAATATTTATGAGCACATGATGTGTCAGGCTCTGGGGACAGAAAATGTATTCAGCATAACCCTTCACATTCCTATAAGCAGGAATGGCTCCATAATTTGTGGGGCCCAGCACAAAATGCAAAAGCAGAGCCTGTTAGAACAGTATGAAGAATTTCAAGGTGATGACAGGAGAGCACTAAGCCAAGCATGGGGTTCTTCCAGGCGCAGGAGTGGGGGTGGGGAAGGGTCAGCCACCTGCAGAGGGCTGGGTCTCATGCGGCCACAGGGTAACAGGGGTCAGTCTGTGGACAGCATCAGCAAGGCCCTGAGAATAGGGGCTTCTCATTGTCGTGTTACATTGCACCTCACTTTGGTTTCAGTAAATCTCCTTTACCTTTTTTTTAAAGATTTTTTAAAATTTATTTATTTTATTTTTTATTTATTTGACAGAGAGAGAGAGACAGCGAGAGAGGGAACACAAGCAGGGGGAGGGGGAGAGGGAGAAGCAGGCTTCCCGCGGAGCAGGGAGCCCGATGCGGGGCTCGATCCCAGGACCCCGGGATCATGACCTGAGCCGAAGGCAGACGCTTAACGACTGAGCCACCCAGGCGCCCCTCACCTTTACCTTTTAACATGAACTTGAACACCTGTCCATAGCACAGTTCAGTAAACGTTCTTATGCTGTTATTGTCCATTCAAACAGATTAGAATCTTGTAGTATTTGATTTTTGGATCTCCATCTCTACTCACCCCCACAGTCAGTAGCATGCTGGGTAAATATACAGGTACTCAATATATACTCATTAAAAGATTCAGTAATTGATTCTCGAGCAAAATATAGGTAGCATAGGATGATTATGAAAGCTGATTTTCTTTTCTTTTTTTTTTTTTTAAAGATTTTATTTATTTATTTTAGAGACAGAGCACAAGACAGGGGAGTGGGAGACGGAGAAGCAGACTCTCTGCTGAGCAGGGAGCCCGATGCGGGACTCGATCCTGGGACTCCAGGATCATGACCTGAGCTGAAGGTAGTTGCTTAACCAACTGAGCCACCCAGGCGCCCCGGAAGCTGATTTTCTACTAGGATAAGGATGATTATGACAACTATGATTTATACCGTCTATATACTAGGCACTGAATTAGGGCTTAATAGAAATTTTCTGATTTAATAGTCTTACAAATAAGCTTTTAAAATAGGTAGTTTTGTCAATTTAGAGATGAGAAACTGAGGTTCAGAGAGATGAGGAACTTCCTCAATGTCACACAAGTGGTCAGTGATGGAATAAGGATTCCAACCTAACTTCAAAGCTCTTGAAATACCCACTCAGTTGCTAAGCTCTGTTCCCCAGCCCCCAGCCCCCACATGCCTCTACGCTTTCTAAAATCTGATGAAAAAACCAGAAACTGTTCTAAAAATTGCAGAGCAGAAATTTTCTCCCTTGATGTCATTTGGAATGGATATTTTAATTTCTGAACATAGGATAGAAAATATTTGGGAAGGGGCGCCTGGGTGGGTCAGTCAGTTAAACATCTCCCTTTGGCTCAGGTCATGATCTCGGGGTCCTGGGATCAAGTCCTGCGTCATCCGGCTCCCTGCTCAGCGGGGAGCCTGCTTCTCCCTCTCCCTCTGCCGCTCCCCTCCACTCGTTCTCTCTCTCTCTCTCTTAAATAAATAAAATCTTTAAAAAGAAAGAAAGAAAGAAAGAAAGAAAGAAAGAAAGAAAGAAAGAAAGAAAGAAAGAAAGAAAGAAAGAAAGAAAGAAAGAAAGAAAGAAAGAAAGAAAGAAAATATTTGGGAAGATAGTGTATCAGTACACATGATTAGTAAAGTACTCCGACTCCGAATCAATTTAATTTATTGAGCCATTCCTAAATGTAAGACACTGTGCTACATGCTGAGGGGAATACAAGATAAATGGAGAAACTGCCCTCAGAGAGAAGGGTAAGACAAGCACACAGATGGATAGAGAACAGAACGGGAAATGGTGTTTCCACGTGAACACCCAAAGAAAGTGTGTCTGCCTGGAGCGACAGGGGAGGTTTGGGAAGAAGGTAGCATTTAGGGGTGGCCTAGAAGGGTGGGTAGGATTCTGCGAGAAGGAGGGGGGGGGGCTGTCCTGGCAGAGGAGAGAGACGTGTGTTTGGAGAACAGATGCAGCCTAATCTCCGCGCAGAGGGTAAGTGCCTGGGGGCAGGTGAAGCTCAGAAAGTTCAGTCAATACCACTTCACAGAGGGCCTCGGACCAGCACTGGGGCACTAATACTCCATTCAGTAAGGCAAGCCTCCGACAAGTTTCAACCAAGAGACAAACAAGATTAAAACTGGGCACTGGGAGACTGAAGCTGGCAGGCGTGGGGGAGAGAGCTGGAGCTCAGGAGCCAGGGTGGAAGACCTGAGGCCAATCCGGGTGACAGACGGCAATGGCCTGAACTTGGGTGGGCTAAGGCGGTGTTTTAGAGACTCTTCACAGGATTTTTTTTTTCATCAAAATGAAGACAAAAGAAAAAAAACCCCATGAAGCAGAGATTACGTATATGAAAATCCCCCCTGGTCTTATGGAGTTTCTGGAAGCAAGACAAAGTCAAGATAGCATCGCGGCCTGAGGATATTTGCCTACAATTCTTGTTGGCTCCTGCGGGATCTAGATCTCCTTGACTCCCCGGCAGCAGCCTGGCCTGTCAGGAAGACAGCGTTGCACAACCAGGCAGAACCCACTGCGTTAAACCTCTGCACTTTTGTGGCTTCTTCTGGCACATTCTACCCTGCCTGGGCAGCTGGACAGTTTGAAATGCACAAGTATTTTAAGTAAAAGATCATTTATGGTGGGTAGAAAACCAAATCAACCAAACCTGTGAGTCACACCTGTTTTAGAAATCTTTGACACTTCAGGCACCCAAACAAACCCACCCCGGGGCAACACTGGGCTGGAACCAGTTTCTTAAGATCCCGAGGGCCTGGGAGAGGCACCAGAAGGGCCCCGTCCTTGGCCTCCTCTGGCACTCATAACTGCAGGTGTGTCGTTACAGGGGACGGCGCGGTGACAGGCATGGGGATTTGGGGCCAAGGAGGAGAAAAGGCAGAGCAAAATACGACCCACCAGTATAGCCAAAAGTAATTAAAATAATGTTTTGTTTGTGAAATGCTAGCAGATTGGCAAACACCACGCCAATCAGGAAAGCATGTGGAGCCCAGGATGCTGTCATTTTCACCCTGCCTAATCCGCTAATGCATTCTGGAGCTATGGCGACCACAGAGCTGTCTGCAGCCCGTCTCTTACCCCAAGAAGGGAAAATGCAGCAAATTCAGGAAAAGCAATCCTTCAAAATGTCAACCTCTACTCCAGGCTGCATGATGCTTTCAGGAGAGGGGACGCGGAAAAACAGCCCTTGGGCACAGGCTGGGGGACTCTGACAGAGGCAATTTGGATCAGTAGACGCTGATGTGTCCCAGCTATTCAACCAAGAGTTACAAAGCTGGTCAGCTTCTTGGTGTAAAAAAGGAGACCCGGGGCCGCTGACAGATGGAGATGGTGTGGTGGATGCAGGAGGTCCAGATTGGGCTTTCCTCCTCAGGGTCTTCCACATGGCCTCCAAAATTAGATTCTTTCTCTTTGTCTTCGGCAGTCTGTTGGGAGGGAAGCTTGCGTGCTCCACTGCTCGTGATTCCTACAGAATAGGGGACCCCTCCCCAAAGGGCTGAGACCCTTCTTTCTTGTTTTCCTTGGGAAGATGGGGAGAGTGCATGAAGCTGATCTTGCTGAGCACCTCCTGCCTGCCCGCAGGCTCCACGCAGGGTCCTCCCTGCCACTCTGCCAGAGTCCTGCACCTGACGGCCACACTGTTGTGCACTCTGGGACCAGTTCACCATTTCAGTTCAGGGGGAAGGGAAGCCGGTCCTGTTGCCCTTGGAGCCCAGCCGAGTCTTCAAACCAGCCTTCTCAGCAAGAACACCATTCATGCGATATTTGATTCTCATGGATTATTTCTCCATTGGTTCTGAACCCAGAAGGGAGGAGAAAAGTGATTCAATAACACCCGCAAATCCCCAGTGCCATGGAGAAATCCGGGCAGTGAAACTCTAAGTGTGAGTGTCAATTACATCTTCTTTGTTTCTCTTGCCTTGAGTTGCTATTAAAGAGCCAGATCAGAATGTAGCACTGAGAGCACCTGTTCTTGACACAAGGTTGTGCAGCGGAGCAGGCTGGGAAGGCTTACAATGTATGAACGTATGAACGTCCTGGGAATAGGGAAGCCTGGTGGACTTAAGGCAAGTCCAGTCGGCTCTGGAGAGAACAGCGCCCCCTCATTCTTTAGGAAGAGACAGTGCTTTAGCCCCCTACCCCCCACCCCCATCACTTACTGTTAGCAGTGGTCTCTCACACTGGGGCCCCCCGGGACAGGGGCACTCATGGTCTGAGAGGCCTTTACCTTGCCCAGAGTGACGCAGAGCATTGTCTTCACCTGGTTTATTGGGCTGGGCCAAGGGCCTGTCCGGGTCACCCTCCTGTGTAGGGATGTCTGGCAGTCAGAGCCCCCAGCTCTGAAGGGTTATCCTGAAAATCACAGACGCCAAGAGCTCACGTGGGAAGTCAGAGGGAACCTCTGAGGACAGCATCTTTAATCTTGGGGCAAAAATCACTCACCCCTCCTAGCTCTCCCATTATAAGTTTTCTGGTCCTTTTTCCCCATGATGTGCCAATCTGTGGGGAGGGGCTGAAATGAAGACAAGACTGAAAAATGTCACAGTGAGATGAGCTATATAAGTTATGGCTTTTAAAAAAAAGCTTTCCATCTTGGATGGTCTGTTGACTTTAGGGAGATTTAAAAAAAAAAAATCTACCAAGGGACAGGGATCTGGCTATGGCTTTGTGGTGATTTAATTACCCCAAGTGACTGGAGCCCTTAGCTTTGAGGGGCAGCTTTGGAACCAGTTATGCCATAGAGAGGAAAGGACACAGGCTTTGGGGCTGAACAGACCTGGATTCAAGTCCAGGTTTACCACTTACTAACTCAGCAAATTACTTAAACTTTTTGAACATCAGTTTTCTTGTCTGTAAAATGGGGATAAGAATATCCATACCTTAATCAGTTTATGATTAGAATCAAATGAATAACATACCCAAGTTCTTAGTACAGTGTCTAGTACACAATAAGCATTCAATTAACTATTTCTTATTATTGTTTCCGTAAAAAATTATATCCCTTCTCCATTAATACTCGTAACTGACAATTGTAAGTGCTGATTATCTGCTAGGTTGCTAAGCAACAGTGACTCCTGGGTTTCCATATATCAGATTTTAAGAGGGGCTAGGGAATTTGTCTTTCAGCCCCATTTCCATATTTAGCCAAATATTGAGAAACATCAGCACGCTGCCCTTACACAGACTCTATGTTCATTTTGGGGTACTTTGTGAGAGAAGACGATGGAGAATATTGAGGGGCCTAAAATTCTTTACAGAGATCATCTCCATCACCGTGCTTTAACCTAACAAGAAGTTGATTTCTCCCTCACTTCAGTCTATTCTGAGTAATCCTGGGTGGGCAGCCATCTGTGTAACACAGGAACTGAAGTTCCTTTTACCTAAGCTTTGACCCTCCTCTAAGGGCTTAAAAATTTTCTCCTTTCAGCTGCTGGTTGGGGAAGGAGTTGGTCGGGGGGTGGGGGGGTTACCTACTCCTCCCCTGCTCTGATCAGTCCCACTCACATTCCACTGGTGAGCAGGAGACACGTGTGGCCACAAGGGGACTGGAAACGCAGTTTCCTACTGCTGGGCAGCCAGGTGCCTCGACCGGGGATGGGCGCCCAGCCAGCGGCCTCTGCCACAAGAATTGTCCCTATTCACAGCTGGAGAAACTGAGTTAGCGAGCTTAACTAACTAGTCCAAGGGCAGAACCAACTGGGGGGGTTAACTGTAGAGCTTGCCATTTTAATGATCATTCCAAACTGCTTCAGACAGCAGGCACTGACAATGGGGGAAAGAAGAGAAGGAATTAGGAGAAAATGTCCCTCTGGCTCTTCTCTCTCCTGTTTGTGGGCACTCGCCAGATGGAGCTCTGAGTGCCACACATTCGCATTTCTGTCAGGTTTGCCGTTGAATTCCCAGGATGCAGAAAAACAGACCTGCAGCACTCCATAATCTATTGTGAAGGTGTCTCATCCGCTATTGCTTCATGGCAAGCCCATTTATTTTGATTCTGCCAGACAGGTGAGTTGGTTCTTTTTTTTTTTTTTAAAGATTTATTTATTTATTTATTTACTTATTTACTTATTTATTTATTTATTTGAGAGGGCAGGGAGAGGCAGAGGGAGAGGGAGAGAGAGAATCCAAGCAGACACCCTGCTGAGCGGGGAGCCCTACGTGGGGTTTGATCCCACAACCCCGAGATCGTGACCTGAGCTGAAATCAAGATTCAGATGCTTAACCTACTGAGCCACGCAGGCTCACCAAGTTGGTTCTATTTTTCAGTGTCCCTAGAGAGGCGGTCAGATGCTTCCTCCATGACCCAGTCTACTGTTTCAGTGTTGTGTTCCCACAGTAGACGCTGGGGTGCACCACCAGCTCCCCTTCACTGGGCCAGTGCATCCATCCCTCAGCAGCTGCAAGGGTTAGCTGCTATCCAATGTCAGCTGCACCCTTTCTCAAGAATTGTCCTTGGCCAGCGAGACCCTCCTCACTCAGAATCACTTGGAAGATGATAGTTTCCTCTCTTTTTCAGGGGTGGTCTGCACCAGTGACAGACTGATAACAAGCCTGGGCCCCTGGCCTTGAAGTGGCATATTCCTTGATGTTATTCAGGCTCCACAGCTCCCTCTGGGGTCAGGGTGAGGCTAGACTTGCTCTGAGCCCACATCTTTGTCTTCTTCCCTGGCTCTCACCTGCTTCCCTAACTTCCTTACATCCTTCTCCTGAAATCTCTCACATAAGAATACCAGTCTCTGCTTCTAGGGACCCAGCTCCAAAACAGTACCCACTAGGAAATTCTTATTCTCCTAATCACAGGCTATCCTTGGGGGTTATAGAAAACAGCTGATCACTCTTTGCAACTACCTCTCCTTCTCAAGACTTTGTCAATGCCGGCTTCTCTCCCACCTCTATTCCCCAGTTAAACAATTCTAGCTCTGTTAACCACCATGGTTTCATCTTAATGTCAACACCACTGCCCAGGACACAGGAATCTAGAATTGAACCCATTTGGCAGGTAATGGGATAACAGAGGGATTATTCCATAGTGCATCATTACTACAACTAACCATAATAAAGATGAATGGTTTCACCATCTCAAAGGACTTTCCCATGGGCATATCATTTAGCCATCATAACTCTGTGGGAGGAAATTCTATTTTTTTTTTTAAATGAGGAAACGTAAGTAAATAGAGGTTAAGTGGGTTACTTAAATTAATGAAGCAAGCTAAAGGCATAACTATCACGGCGAAGACCAGAAAGAGGGTTTCTGAGCTCCAGGCCTGGCCTCATTTGATGACCTTCATCCCTGCCCTGCTCTATGACCTTGTATGGCTCATTTTATGATGTATCAGTGAGGAACTACGTTTGGCTGACAGTAAAAGAGATCCCCAGGATGGTGGTTTGAACACCCAAAGCTTTATGCTTTCACAAAAAAGGAGGTCTGGGAGGGAAGCAGCCTGGGGGTGTGGGCAGCTTTACAAAGTCACCAAAGACTTGGATTCTTTCAACTTTGTTCCCCACTCTCTGAACTATGACCTTCGTTTTCTTGGTTCAAGATGGTTGTTGGAGCCCGAACCATCTTAGGTGAGTTCCAGGCAGCAGAATGGAGGCAGCAAAGAAGAGAAGCTTCCTTCTTCCCTTTAGGGAGATTTCTGGGAGGTGTCACACAGCACTTCTGTTCTCTTCCCATTGGCTAGAACAAAAAGCGCACACGACCTCACCGAGAGGCTAATAAAGCTTAAACCTGAGAGCCATTCATTGCTAGGATCTCTTTCCAATGTTAATGCCCAAGTTGTATCTCTAACTTCGTATTATTTTCAGTCATCTTCAGGTATGATTTATGAAGCCATTACTGTGCGTACATCACTATCCCAGGTATAGAAAGATGACCAAACGCAGGGATGGGGATCGGTTAGAATCACAAGGGGCTCTTGGCACAGACCTCAGGAACTCGAGTGTGCGTCTCTAGGCAGATACACTGTGTTTCCTCTTCCCTCGACCCTCCGGCTGATTCACTGTGAGTAATGACGGTGTCACACATGTGTAGATGCAAAAACAAAGATTGAGAATCCCAGATCTAAGAGGGCATTTCTGTCACAGCTCGTGTATTTTAGAAAACCTGCATATCCTATTTGGCGAGTTGTGCCCCACTGCTGAAAAAGAACAAAGCAGAACCTTCTTCACTGTGATCAAACGAGGGTAAAGATGGTAAATGGAAGTTCAGAAGAGAGAATCTCGGTTGAAGAAGACTATTGCAACTTAACACAAAACTTAGCTCTGAGCTTCTTGGCTGTCTTCATCAAAAAGAAAGTGTACACGGTTCCATTCCCGTGACTATCTAGCAAGAGAGGACTGGCAGTTCAGTAAGAGAAACAAGGGCTTTCCTCAGCATGGAACTCTGAGATTTATTGGGGCAGATTTGTGTTAGAGACATCAAATCCTAAAACATATGATGCATAATAATAATTCTGCAGAAAGTGTGGAGGTGGTGTTCAGATAGTTATGTCTTATATCAGGTCTGGAAAAGTCTAGAGTTAGATTTTTCAACACCAAGTTTTGTTGGCTCTAAGACACCATTGTTAACAGCTACACCACTATTTTATGTATCACTAAGAAAGGGAAAACACTGCCAAATAATGGCTTCCCATAGAATATAAGATGCATTCTAATTTACAAGATGTTAAAATGTGAAAAAAGTACATCTTTTTTTTTTTTTAAAGATTTTATTTATTTATTTGACAGAGAAAGACACAGTGAGAGAGGGAACACAAGCAGGGGGAGTGGGAGAGGGAGAAGCAGGCTTCCCGCCGAGCAGGGAGCCCGATGCGGGGCTCGGTCCCAGGACCCCGGGATCATGACCTGAGCCGAAGGCAGTCGCTTAACCAACTGAGCCACCCAGGCGCCCAAAAAAAGTACATCTTAATACCAGTCATATATGGTACCCACTTAATGAATACGTTTCTTCAAGGAGATAAAGTAATATAATAAAGAATGTAGGCTCTCTCATGACATAATATAACACTGAGGTAGAATTTAAAGAATGTTCGTTTGAGACATTCCGCCAACTAGGAAGAGATATTTAGCACCACAGAGAAAAAAAACAAAAAAAACAAAAATCTGGGAATACTATACCTAGCTCTGGATCAAACTCTCTGAAGAAGCTTCTAGAGGTCTGAGTTGACATGATTTCACCAGCTATGATTCTTGGGCCCAGAGGATTATAGGGTTGGCCACAGGACTAGGTGTGGGGCCCTAAATCATGCTGGGGGATGTTGTCATTCCCCCCTAATTTGTGTGGGATCTTAGATTACTTAACTATTTCTCTGAAAAAATACCTATTATATCTCATAGGGTATTGAAAAGATCAAATAAATTAGTTACCTAGAAAAACTTGGTGAAAGGAGGGAGTAGGAAGGAAAATCAAACTGCTCGTATACAATATAATACTTATTACAACAACATCCACCATCAAGGAGTGTTTTTCTCTGCGCCAAGCATATATATATATATTATATTAATATTAATATATAACATACATATCTCCAGTGAACATACAGATCCAACAAAGTATACATATATAATTATTTCAAGATATTATTTGCCTTTTTCCCCACGTCATTTTTACACTGATGTTGCAAAAGCAATGGTGGGTAGATTGCTGGTGGCTTAGCATGAATCATGGTACCAAAAGTACTCCCTGTTTTCTTCACCACCACACAGAGTAATACAAAAGCATTTTACTTAAGAGTGTCCCTGAAGCGGGGTGCCTGGGTGGCTCAGTTGGTTGGGCGACTGACTTCGGCTCAGGTCATGATCCTGGAGTCCAGGGATCGAGTCCCGCATCGGGCTCCCTGCTCAGCAGGGAGTCTGCTTCTCCCTCTGATCCTCCCCCTCTCATGCTCTCTCACTCTCATTCTCTCTCTCAAATAAATAAATAAAATCTTAAAAAAAAAAAAAAAAAGAATGTCCCTGAAGTGGTAAAAGTTACTAATTTTATTACTTCTCGCCCCTTGACTTGGGAAGTATGCAAGAAGCATTTCTACTGCATAGCAGATGCTGGTTGTCCCAAGGAAAAGCATCTGTTCAACTGTTTGAGTTGCAAGCTGAACTAGCCAGTTCTTTGGTACACCACCACTGTTACTTAAAACAACAAGTGATGAACGAACTATACTCATCCAGGCTTAGGTATTTGATAGAAATATTTTCAAAAAATGAAGTGAGTTAAGCATATCTAGGAAAACAACTGGCTGTATTTGCTGCTAATAATAAAATTTAAGCTTTCAAAAGGAATTAGAATGAGATTGGTAGTGATATTAATAAATGTGATATTTTTATATTGTACAATGAAATGTGTCAACACGTGGAAGATCTACATAACTCAGTGAACTCATATTTTCCAAATGACTAATGCATAGGTTACAAAGTTTGAAGTACAAGATTTTAATGTAGTCAAGTATGGAAAATTCCTTGATATGTAGTCAGATTCCACATTGCAACTAACCTTTAAGAAACTGCTACTTGTCAAATTTTGGAGCAATATCAAAGAAAAATATTCACAATTATCTGAAAAAGTTGTTAACATAATTTTCCCTTTCCAAACTATATATCTGTATGAGCTGGATTTTCTATACATTCTTCAACTAAAAGAACATATCACGAGAGACTGAGTGCAGAAGCAGGTTTGAGAATATAGCTTTCCTCTATTAGTTTTCTTAGGCTAGACATTGAAGAGATTTGCAAAATGGAAAATGATGCAGTTCTTCCCACTAAATTTTTCTTTGGAAATTATAGTTATTTTTCATAAAAATATTTCTTTTTCACCTATAATGAACTTACTATTATTATTCTTAAGTGAATGCTTTTTAAAATGTCATAGTTTTAATTTCTAATATGGTAACCATTGGTAGATACAACACAAAAACAAAAACTCTTTAGGGTCTTTGATATTTTTTAATATTGTAAAAGGGTCCTGAGACAAAAAAAGTTTGAGAACCCTGAGTCAGGACATTGTCATGTGATTCCATCTTGGCCAGTAGGACCTGAGAAAAGTCTATATGGACTGGAGTGGTCTTCTTGTAGTTGAGACAGCCTGTCTTACTACCATGAGGTGGCGAGCTGAGCATTAAAGCCAAATAGCTGGTAACTCAGGTCCCACCCAACACCAAAGCCCAAGTGTTGACTATTACAATCTATCGTTGCTCACTGTAAGAATGGCAGGTAAATGCCTCAAGAACCTGACAGGTAACAAAGGTCCATATAGATCATCTCTAACAGCTAGCATTGTGATGGCCTATAGGAGTGGGGCTAGAGCACGTGGGAGACATGGGATCATCAGCCTCAGTGGACTGGCCTACAGTTTTAGGAACATTTGGAGAGGGGCTGTAGTGGCTTGAATAGTGTCCTTTCCCCTTCTCCGCCTCTCCCACCAACCAACTTAGGTCCATCTGGAATCTCGGCATGTGACCTTACTTGGGACTAAAGTCTTTGCAGATGTAATTAATTACCTAAAATGAAGTTGTACTGAATTTGGGGGGGGGAGCTTAAGTCCAATGACTGGTGTCTACAGATATGGGGAGGAGAAGGAGGCAGAGATGACAGCCGTGCCACTACAAGCCTGGGAAGGCAAGGATTTCCAGGGGACACCAGAAGCTAGGAAGGGGCAAGGAAAGATTATCCCTGGGAGAATTCAAAGGGAGCCCTGCCCTGTTGACCTCTTGAGGTCACAGTTGTAGCCCCTAGAACTGTGAGAGAATGAATTTCTGTTGAATGAAGCCACATGGTTTATGGCATTGGGTGATGGCAGCTCTACGAAGTGAGTACGAGATTCAAAAGAATCTTCATGGTCATTAAGATTAGGAAGACAAGCTGTCTGAGAATCTAAAGCCTAGAACCAGAGGACAAAAACCCACTTTTTGTCCTTGAGTCCAAGCTTGACGTGCTTTTCGTAAAGGAAAGTAAGCAGCTGCTTCCTGTGCCTACACTGGAAAGAATGGGAGGAGGCTGCTTGGCAAGCTTTCCACCGGGAGGCTGGTTCTGCTTTTAGTTCTGCCTCTTGGTTACAGTTCTGTTGGGCCGTTGGGCTGTAAGCAGGCATCTTCACCATCTGGTACTTTAGTTTTCTCATCTGTTACATAAGGGGGGGTTGGACCAGATGGGCTATAAGATGTCATCTAGCTCTAGATGGTTTATTTACAGTGAGGAAAATTTGCTGGATGGAAGAGAGAGGTTGTAATGTTCTAGTGGCTTATCAAGTAATATGGCTTTTCTCTTTGGAACTATGTGAATAGGGTCAATCAAGATGCAGCTTACGGAGTCAACTACAGGCTGTATAATATCCCTTCAAAACGGGAATTGCCAAATTCAAATGCCTTCAGGAACCAGAGAGTAACATAAGTAAGTCAAACACACTGGGTATGATAAAAGAGGAGTGGTGGGGGCCATGGCAAAGACTGGGTGTGTTAACTTGGGGGACGTGGGGGCTGTGGGAAATGAGAGGGTCCCTTTGTCCTTACCGGGAGGCAATCTTGCTCAGCTCTGGCCATTGTTGCTAAACGGCAATGGGCCTGGAGTGCCAAATCCCCAGATTTTTCAAAGGAAGCCAGGATTTTAATGTGAAGTCTCTCAAAGTCTAAACATTTTAGTAACTGAATTACAATTTAAAAAACAACACTGCTGGACCAACAAAACACTTCTTTTACTCGATATGGTCCCTCGAGATACCCATTTATAATCTTTGCTTTAGGACCTTGGAGTCATTGTTTACTAAAACTAATAAACAGCTAATGAAATACCCCAGCATTTTAACATCCCTTGTTTGCTCATTTATATGGGGAAAAAAATTATTTTAGGGGGTGTCTTAAGAACACATGATATTATCTCCCTCTTGTGGTTAAGAAACCAAAAGGAAACAAGTTTCCATTATTTGAAAGAGCTGCAAGCACAATTTAGATTTAAGACTTAGATTTCCTGACTCTACCTGGTGTTCCTTCCATTACCTCCTTCTGTCATTCATACTGAGGAGAAGTTACCAGGCAAAAGCTATGTGCATCAACATGTCCACATGCATGTGGATTGCAGTACTGGAAGCAGCCCAAAGGTATAAATATTATCTTAAGAGCAGTGGTAGGTTGCATCTGAACCTTGTTATGTAGCAGGAAATGAAAATGATTGAGAAATTTGGTGTTCATTCAAGTTATCTTGTAATTACAGGATGTGGTTGAAATTGTGAGGACCAAAATATCAGAAGAAGTAGAAAAGGTCATATGAAATAGTAATTGGAAAACGACCAGAAAAGCAAAAGCAAAGATATCAAAAGGGATTTCAGAGGTGATTATGTATGGTTATTATTACTCACAGATGACAATATCTGAATGGGTTCATCTTATGTGTCCACTTGACTGGGCCAAGGGATGCCCAGATAGCTGGTAATACTACTTCTAGGCATGTCTGTAAGGGTGTTTCTGGAGAAGATGAGCATTTGAATCAGTAGACTGAGTAAAGAAGATTGCCCACCCCAATTAGGTAGGCACCTTCCAAATGGCTGAGGGCCTGAATAGAACAAAAAGGTGGAGGAAGGGTGAATTTGATATCTGCCTGAGCTGAGACGTCCATCTTATCCTGCCCTCACACCTGGTTCTCAGGCCCTTGGACTTGGTCTGGGAGTTACACCATTGGTTCCCCTGGTTCTCTGGCATTTCAGGTTTGAGCCAGAACAATACCCCCAGCTTTCCCGGGCCTCCAGCTTATAGATAGCGGATCATGGGACTTCTCAGCCTCTGTAATCACGTGGGTCAATTCCTCATATCATAATAAATCAATCTGTGTGTGTGTGTGTATTATATATATATATATAATACACACACACACACACATACATGCTAACATACCATCCTTCCATTCATTTGCTAAATAACTGCTGTTTGGACACTATTATGATCCAGGTAATACATAAGCAACAGAGAGACAACAGTAAGCAAGACAGACATGGTTCCTTTTCTCCCAAAACTTCCTGTATGGTGGAGGAAACAGACACATAAATTAGCAGGAAAGTATAGACCTTAAATATCGAAGTCCAAAAGATGAATTAGCATTTACACACGCTCACCTGCCAAGTATTTGACTAAGTATTATCTTGTTCACTTTGTCACAGTTTGCTTCTCAGTGGAAATACTAGCAGGTGTGCATCATAATCCTCTGCTTAGAAATGTAAACATGGATTTGAGAAATGAGGCTAAGAGTGACCTCTTAAAAATTAGCATTAGCATAACTGAAAAAGAAGTAAGAAGACCTAGGTTCTTGTCTCTCCTACTTAATAACCGTGTGAGCTTCGGCAGGTCACTTGCCTCCCTGAACCTCAGCTCCTTTTCTTTAAGCAAGAGTCTCAGCCTATCTTTCAAGACTGTTAGGGTGAGTTAATGATGTAACCAATAGTGCCCTAGAAATGCCTCTGTATCTGGTTAACTTTATTATTATGAATTCCATGCTTCTAAAACGTATTAAAAGGATATTTTGGATACAAAGAGTGAATCAACGTAAACTATAGACCAGAGTTAATAATAATGTGTCAATATTAGTTTGTCAGTTGTAACAAATGCCTTTGGATATGCAAGATGCTAATAACAGGGAAAATTGTGTGTGAAGAGGGGGAGAGGAAAATATGGGAACTCTGAGTACTTTCTGCTCAAGTTTTCTGTAAACCTAGAAATGCTCTAAAAAAACTGGGTCCGTGCATTAAAAAAAGATCAAAAAATTCCTTAGTATCACCAGTCTGTTAAATTTATAATCTGCCAAGGAAAGGTGTATTTTGTTAAAGACTAAACTGAACTTGTTTACCCTGTTAGTCTGCTAAGAGAAGACTTTTTTCAGATAGAACAAAAGCGAGCTTTGGTCCAGCCTCCCTGATAAATCATAGATCACACATCACTGGGGTCAGGTAAGTGTGATCCCCTATACTTGCCAACAGAAGGCACCCACCTTTTGTGACCTGACATGGAACTACATAGTTGTCAGTTTCTCCCACTATCAGAACTTCCTGGTAATTTCACCTAGACTAGCAAGGGAATATCTGAGAACTTGCTTTTCCTCCTGTCTGAAATCCTGCTTCTAATCTTCAGAACATGCACAGCACCATTTAAACCAAAGTAGTTTTTCCCCGTTATTTGAACTCACTTTGGGAGTAGAGAAGCTTTGCTTTTCTAATATAGGGAAAAGGCAGTGGGAAGGAAAAGTTCTTAAGTGTTTCCCACAGGATACATGCTTGGTTGCAAAGTTTTTTTGGTTTTTGTTTGCAATGTTTTTAGAGTGTTTTCCAATGCTTTCAACTGCTGAGATGAGTTAATAAAAAGGAGATTACTGTGTAATGCCAAGTCTCAGTTGTCTGGAATTAACTTCCTCCTCGATCCAGGTATGAACAAAGTAAAGATTAAACTGTACTGTTTTAGAGTAGGGGTCAAAACAAAGTTTGGCATCACCAGAAGAGGCAGGAAAGTCAAATCTGAGCCTCCCCGGGAAGTCCCCAAAAAAGGCCCCCCCTTTAACTTAATAAATTGCACAATGTAGAGAGAGCACAACAAAATGAGACCTCTCTCTTTCCCACATCTTAGTTTCAGTGTCTTCTTGTTGATATCATTCCCTGCCACTACCCATCCTTCCACTCATCATATCCCAGGACTGCTTGTTCAGAGCAAAGCCCAGTGACAGCTATCTCCCTGGGTTTTTATTTGAAAGGAATATTTGGTCTTGCAAACTTATTGGATGGCAAGATCAGGGACTCTAGGTGACCCATTACGCAAAAGCATGTCCCCTAAGTTCATTTCTGAGACCTCTTTCTGACTCTTCTCTCTTGCCAAGTCCACTCCTATTACTCACAAGAGTTATGTTCTATAAAGTCACCGTGAACACTGAATTAGTGACTCCTGAACCACTTCTTCTGGGGGAAATACAGGGTTAGGTTCCCGGGAGCCTCTGGCCACATCAATACATAATCAATACATAATCAATCAATACCTAACCCAGTCTCACATGGGTTTCTGTTCAAATTTTTATTTAAAATATACTGTTGATTCATTAACATTGAACTCACGGCCAACAGCACCGTAATTCAAGCCTGAAAGAAGCGTATCTAACATGTGTTTTCTCCCTAAGGCATATTGCAGCCTTCGTGCACTCAGGAACCCTAGGAACCACTTTAGCATCACGCAGGGGGGCAATTTTAAACACTGACATAACCAATAAAAAAGCACACAAATGCAAGCCCCATAACAGTCTGAGAGCATCTACAGTATGAGAACGGAAGCAGGAAGGCTGAGCACTGCCTTGCTCAACCTCAGCTGGGAATACGTGAATACGTGCATTGGGGAACTCAAACGTTTCGCTGTTCTGAGCATGTGCACATTCAAGAATGACCAGGACAGCACTGCAAGTATTGCTTCTAGAATTACAAATAAATCTGATGAAGCAGGAGAATTTGCAAATCTGGAATCCAAGAATTATAGAGCTCCACGGTACTTTCAACTCTTCCTTTCTCCCCTTCTTCCAGCTCAGCAGCATCTCAATATTCAAATTCTTCTTATGTTAAAAAAAACCTCCTACTTCCTTTTAGTTTGAGGAATGTCTCTCTCTGCTCTCCTTCTCAAAGTTCTTGCGAGAATGTCAAGTCCTCATCTTGAGAGAGAGGTCCCCATTTGTGCTCTCTACCTGTTATCTCCTGCTTCTTGCCATATCCCTCAGGCTTTTTCACCCCCCACACTCTACTGAAACTGCTCTTACCAAAGTTGGTAATGGCTTTCATTTTGTGAAGTCCATGTCCTCATCTCCTTCGGCCTCAACGAAGCATTCAGGACCGTGAGCCAGTCCCATCCTCGAAGCACTCACTTCCTGGATTCTGGGCATCATGCTGCCCTGGTCCTTCTCCTCTTGGGGTGATTAGCCTCAGTCTCCCTTTTTTGACTGTCCTCTCTTCCTCTGCCTGACCTTAGGTCATCGACCATCTTCTCCTCCTGCCCTTTACTCTCCTTAGGTGATCTCATCACTTCCATAGTTTCAAGTAGACCACCCATGGGCTGATGATTCTCACATCTTTGTTTTCATCCCAAATCTCTCTCCTGAACTCCGGACACACATCTAACTGCCAACTGCACATTACTGCTTGAAGATCCCATAGGACTTCAACGTGTTCAAGTCAATGTGTCTAAAGGTAAGATGTCACTGGCCACTCAAACTGCTGGTTCTGGTATTTCCTAGAAGGCAAACCTGGAAGACAGGTTTTGTCTCCCCTCCCCTTATCCTACCACACAGCCTGCAGCTCTTTGCTCCAATATCTCTAAATCTATCCACCCCTGATCATGCCATTGCCAGTACATTGGCTCCATCATCTATAATCTTCCGTGAGAATTATTGCGGTAGCCTCCTAGTTTGTCTTTTGATTTTTATCTTGTCCCTCTTCAATTGCTCCCCAGAGAGTGATCTTTCTAAAGTTCAAATCTTATTACAAAATTGTCCTGCTTAAAGTCTTTCAACAGCTCCTCACTGTCCCAGTCTAAAATTCTAACTCCTTATCATGGTTCTTAAGCTGCTCATGATCTGAATGGCACTTAGATCTCCAGCCAGACCTCTCAACATCTCACCCTTCCAGGTCTGGCCCTACATATTATGCTTGTAAGGAGTCTCTGCAGTTCTCTAAAAACACTACTTGTTCTTGACTGCAAACTTTCAGAAGAGCTGGTGTCCCCTAAAACTCTCCATATCCCTATCCCTTCCTCTGGGAAACCACTCAGCCATCTTAGAGGTTACTTTCTCCAGGAAGCCCTCCCTGGTGCCCCCTCCCCTAGATCTACATTTAGGTCTCTCTTATGTACATTTCATCACACCCTACCTACCCTAATTGTAGTATGTATCCTGCTGTCTTTAATGGAAATCTACCATGTCTCTTTACACCACTAGACTGGACATTCCCTGAGGATAGGGAACAGATCTTGTTTACCATTAGGTTCCTTGTTCCTAGAAAAGGGCTTGGTACATAATAGGCACTCAGTAATTATGGGTTGAGTGAATCAGTGACTGTATCTGGCTCTTATTTTAGGCTACTTTCTCTTGTAACTCCTTAAAAGAAACTGAAAAAACCACGGAGCACCTGGGTATCTCAGTTGGTTAAGTGGCTGATTCTTGATTTGAGTTCAAGTCATGATCTCGGGGTCATGGGATCGAGCCCTGCATCAGGCTCCACACTTGGCATGGTGTCTGCTTGAGATTCTCTCTACCGCCCTCTGCCCCTCACCCCACTCAAGCACTTTCTCAATAAATAAATAAATATCTTAAACTGAATAACACAATGAAAGCATATTAAAAATTACTGTCCTTCATGTCAAGTCTTCTAAGTGGGTGGTTCCTCCACCTTGCCTCACTTTTTTTTTTCCAAAATAAAAATAACCATGATAAGAATGCTAATGGCTAACTTGCTGAGCACTTGACATTCCAGGCACTTTATTATGCTCTTTGTGTGTATAAAGCATTTTTTGCTTACAACAACCCTACAGGTAGGTGCTATTCCTGTCCCTATTTTATAGGTGAAGAAGAACAGTCATTTGCCCAAGATCACAAGTCTAATGGGTGGTAGAACGCGTATCACTTTTCATAATTCAACAGAAATGAAATAGGTAGAAAACGATGTTTATTCTTGGGAAGATGTAAGAACTTGAAATTTTCTTTAAGCTCAGAAATTGACCTGTTGCCTGTATTTGGACTGTGAATGAAATGTTGGGGAACCTGTATTTCTGGGCCTTTTAGGTGTCTTGATGATTCCTACCCCTTTTCTCTTTCCCTGGGAGAATTCTTACAATGGTGGAGCTGACTTTTGGGGGTTGGGGGTAAACCCAATTGTGCTGGGAATATGACGAGACGCTCAGAACAGGCAGGTGCAAGGCCCCTCCAAAGACCAGCTGGCTAGGGAGTCCTGCTGCCACTGCCCTTCTGTACCAGCCTTTGCTAGTTTGCTTTCCCCTCACCTCAGTCCCTCGCCCTGTAGGAATGTATTTGGGCACAGCCAGCTCTGTCTCTCTTCTCACGTCTCATTTCATGATTTCACTTCCTGCCTCACAAGACCTCTGGCCATAATCATAAGAGTAAGCCTTGTTTACTGAGCACTTCCTGTGTGCCAGCCACTGTATCAAGCATTTTGCTTTTAGTTAATGCACTTAATCCTCACAACTACCCTATAGAAGTAAGTAAGATGATCCCATTTTAGAGATGGGGAAACCAAGCTTCAGACAAGTGAAGTCAGTTACACTACATCTATATTAGTTCCTATTGGTGCTCTAACAAATGACCATAAACCTAGTGGCTTAAAACAATACAAATTTATTTATTCTGATAGATCTGGAAGTCAGAAGTCCAAAATCAGTCTCAGTGGGCTAGAGTTAAGGTATTGGCTGAACTGTTCCTTCTGGAGGCTCTAGGAGACGATCTGTTTCCTCTGTCTTCTTTCTCTTCTGGACACTGCCACATCCTTGGATCCCTTTCTCACACCATTCCAGCCTCTGATTCTGTCATCACATCTTCTCTGACTGACTCCCCTGCCTCCCTTATAGGACCCTTGTGATTACCTCAGGGAGACCCTGATAATTCAGGATAATCTCCCCATCTCAAGATCTTTAACTTAATCGCACCTGCAAAGTCCCTTTTTCCATGTCAGGTAACCTATTTATAGGATCCAGCAATTAGGATGTGGAGCTCTTTGGGGGTCTATTATTCACCCTACCACAATGTCACAAAGTATAACTGTAACTTTCCACTATTGAGCCTACATCCTTCAAGAGTGATTTTCCTTTAGTGAAGCCCTCCCAACTTACTATTACATAGTGCATCCTAGTTTCGAGGGGCCACCTGTTCCTGCTCGCATCTCTTCTGCAGCTAGGAGGAATTCTCAGTGCTGGCTATGTACTAGAATCACCTGGAGAACTTTTAAAACCTACCTAAGCCAGGATCCACCCCACGTCACTTAAAATCAGAATTTCTAGAGGTGGGGCTTGAGCACTTGGCCAGCTTGAGCCTGTGTCCAGGTGATTCTAATATGTAGCGAGCCCTGAGAACCCCCACAGTAGAAAGAAGCGCTGGCCAACTCTCAGAGTGGGAAGCTGAGTCCAAGAAGGAAAGCTTATCTATGCAGATAAATGGCAAGAAAATGAACGTTGAAGTCATTTATCCCTGGTTTGGCATCCTTGCTTGTGCTGTGTCTTAGCTGCATGGCCTTGGGTGGATTACTTGACGTGTCTGGTCTCAGTAGCGTGTTTGTTTCAATACTAATGGCTCCCATGGGTTGTGCAATGACAACAGAGATCATGAATGAAAGCCCTTGGCTGAATGCTGGCAGGCCCCCAATAGAGGGCAGTGTGGCCTTCTTTGCAATCTACCCCTTCCTGCCTTGCAAGGAGGTTCTCTGAATAGTAGAACTCCCTTGTCTCTAATTTCCCAGCTCAGAGAAGACTGAATTTGCCTATTTTGGTTATGTCTGATTTCCATTTCCTTCTTGTGTTGTTTTCCATCTTCAGTCCTGGGGGCTTTTTGCATTTCTTGATGAGGCTGAGTCCAGGGGGGCAGCAAGGAAAGCCTTCTTTGATCTTCCAGTCTGCTTTCCCAAGGTCAAGATGTTCCTGCGTCTCTTGGTTGATGTGAAGCAAGCAAGCTGTACACTGAAAAGAGTGAGTTCCGCCCTCGAAGGGAATTGCTCCCTATAAGTGGTTGGGGGCGGAGAGCTGAGAATTTCTCTTTGGGCTGAGGATACAATGAGAAGTTGAAAAGATGGCAGTGGTGGGGAAATGTTTTTAATGGAAAGAGTTCGCAGGGCTAGAAGGAATGGGCCAGACTGCTTCCTACGGAGGATTTGCTAAAGTGGGATAGTCCCTGGTGCTCCTCTCCCCTCCTCTGCTGCTTCTCATTCTTGAAGATATGAGAAAGGGCAGACAAGATGGAGATGACTCAGCAATTGGAACCGAGCCTGTTTGGCCGGCCCGTGATGCCCCTGACCTTTGTGTCGGGTTAACAGCGTTAATGGAAAGCGTTCCCGGACTGAATGAGGGAGCCGGGCCCTGGCGGGGTCACTTTCCACTGGGGACTGCCAAAAGTGATGTCACCAGGGGCCTTCATTTGCTCTCAACCTCTCATTCCTTTAGGTGCAGAATCATGGAATAATCCTACAGTGCTCCTTTTGCCATTCATTCAGGTGGTGTCTTATTTTCAGAAAGCCCATGATGTTACCCAACTCCGTTTTTAAAGATGATTTCCAAGTCCCAGCCCTTGCTAATGAGTCAACAGGCATTGAGCAAGTACCTGCTGTGGCTGAACATCATGCTAGGTGGTGAGGGCGATAACCAAGGACACCCAGGCATGGTGCCTGCCACAGAATGTAATTGGGAATGTGACAGTCACATGCACAGAATAACATGAGGAAGATGACTGTTAGGACCTTGGGGAGCTGTGGGGGATCACTGAGGTCTCTGGTGGTCCTGGAAGACAGCCTGGAGAGGTGAGCCCTGAGAATCATGGGTAGAACTTAGATGGAGAGAAGAAGGGCATTCCAGATGGGGAGATGCCATGGGCCAGGGCCCCCACACTGGGTCCAGAGGAATTATGATGATGATAATACCAAAAACAATGTAAACCAGCTATCTGTTGGAGTATCCTGGTCCCCAATATCTAGACAACCTCAACACATGCACACATTTGGCACCATTCTCAAGGTGTCTGTGTCTCCTGGGCAGAGATTGCTCCCTAAAGTCACCCCAGGCTCTGGGCTCCACTTTGGCACGCAATGTGTCTGCTCCACCCTCCCTTCTAGTGGCCAATGAAAGGCCGGAGCCTCAGGGCAACGGAGTGCTGCGCATGCGCCTGTAGCCCTCCGCAGGGCGCGTGCACGGGCACATGCATGTGTGGAGTCCCTGGAGGGAAGTCCCTAGTCACCTCACGTCGGACCACAGGATGGGAGCAGCAAAGGAGCTGTGGCTGACACACAAGGAACAACCCCCCGCCCAGAGCTGCTGGTCCTTCCTGCAACCTGCCTGCCCTTTTCCTCTGCCACGTGCTCAATGTATGCCAAATGGATTCTGCAGCATCGAGGTGCCCACAAAGCTTGTGTCTCCGGAGGAGATGAAGAGATGCCCAGCTGAAAACTTCAGGACTGGCAGCTGAATTGATGGGCCTATTAGATGGTTAGAAGATGGAGGGTTTAGAAACCCCCATGCCCATCTGGCTTGTGAAAGCATCTGGGTCCTGCCGAGTCAGTGTGCTGCTAGAACTTTTGCGCCTGCCCTCAACCGGGACTGGCTGTCCTCTGGGCACTTGCCCAGATCCATGGCGCAGGTGTGATGGCTCATTTGGCCACCATGATGGAATGGCTGCGGGAGAAGGGCCGGTTCTGAAATGCTGGCATAAAAGGGGCGAGTCCTTGATTTTGTGATACTTAGCAAAGTACCGAGAAAAGCCAAGGCTGAGTGTTCTGGGGGCATAAGAAACATCTGGAAAGAACACTGGAAGTTCATCTTAAAAAAAAAAAAAATTCTACATTAAAAATTTCCCTTCAGAAGGGAAGTGTGTAACAATTCACAATGCCTATTAAAAATCCTGACAAGTGGCCTCACCCAGCTGTTTTGGTTTTTTTTTAAAGATTTTATTTATTTATTTGACAGACACACAGAGAGAGGGAACACAAGCAGGGGGAGTGGGAGAGAGAGAAGCAGGCTCCCCGCGGAGCAGGGAGCCCGATGTGGGGCTCGATGTGGGGCTCGATCCCACATGACCTGAGCCGAAGGCAGACGCTTAACGACTGAGCCACCCAGGCACCCCTCACCCAGCTGTTTTTAATAGAACTCTATGTCCCACCCATTGAGAAGATTCAAACACGATGAATTAGGTCCATCATTTATATTGTAGGTTAGCACCTATATCTGAATGCCAAGAATCTTTGGGCGCTTAATTATCCTTTAGCCCTTTTTCTATTCCATCAAAGTTAACTCCTGGACCAGTGGGTCTAAGCTTTCTTGTTTTTAAGAATTGCGTGGTTGGTGGAGGCTTGGGCTGGACTGGGCCGCAGAATTCAGCATTTTATTAAGAACCCCAGACAATCCTAATGAAGGAAGTCCACAGACCATGATTTGAGATAGAGCAGAAGACGATTGGGATGATGGTTTATGCACCTGAACCTGAAGATTGCATTTCATGACCTATGACATCTGACATCTGACATTCACCCGCTTTCTCTAATCTGATTCGCTATGAGGTGCAGGGGCAGATATTATTCTTATTTTATGGCAAAGACTCTAAAGCTCAGAGCGGCTGTGATTTGTGATTCACAGCTGGGAAGCACGCAAGGGGGGAGACTCCTCGCGCAGTGCTCTTTCTGTGAGGCTCTGCCCCCCGACCTTCAGCCCTTGTGGCCCGCTGTGTGCTGCATCAGCATTTCTTTCCATCTCTTTGTCTATGTACTAAATGGTGAAAGGAGGGAGAGGAAAAGGTTCTCTGTACTGTTATGTTAGAACTAAATCTTTCGGGGCACCTGGGTGGCTCAGTCGTTAAGCGTCTGCCTTCGGCTCAGGTCATGATCCCGGGGTCCTGGGATCGAGCCCCACATCGGGCTCCCTGCTCAGCCGGAAGCCTGCTTCTCCCTCTCCCACTCCCCCTGCTTGTGTTCCCTCTCTCGCTGTGTCTCTCTCTGTCAAATCAATCAATCAATCAATCTTAAAAAAAAAAAAAGGAATTAAATCTTTAGCCAGAGCGAAGCTGTGCTTGATAAATGTTCAAATGTCCAGTCTGTCCAACCCAATGCTTTAAGCCGGGAGAGAAGAAGGGTCTAGAGCACGTTGTTCCTGCCTGGAAGGTGGCAATACCAAAAAAAATCACTCAAAGATCTGCCTGCCCCTTATCACCAAGCCCACAGAGAACTGTGCCCCCATTCCAGAACTCCCTCTGGCTCTTAGGAAAGAGTCTCTTGGTTGAAGAAAACTTTTCTTCAATGAGATCCAGTATAATTAAAATGTTTGCTCCCTGCTCGGTGGGGAGTCTGCTTCTCCCTCTCCCTCTGCCTGCCTCTCTGCCTGCTTGTGCTTTCTCTCTATCTCTCTGTCAAATAAATAAATAAAATATTTTTAAAAAAATGTTTGAAAGTGGAATGCTACTCCCCAAAACGACCGACTGACCAGACGCTGTCCAGAAAGCAGGAAAAGAGAACGTGGGGGGAAGAACAAAGCGCTGGGGGCAATTCCGGCTGTAGCAAAACAATAGTAACTGTTGTTACTACAGACCAATTCCTGGGCACCAGGCGCTGCGCTCCTCACAATAACGCATGTCCTGTGCCTCAGTGTCTCCCCTCTACAGAGCAAAGATGTCAAGGCCTTTGGCCTAGGCCACGCTGCTAATGAGCACCGGAAGCGGGATGCTAACCCAGGCCTGGCAGCAACCTCACCCGAGCCCTGGAGTTTCGACCTCCGAGAGGCCGCGATTGTGAGATGGAAATGAGATCATTAACATGAATGTGTCACATAAACCATGTTAACCAGCTTTAGCTCAGGTCCCAAACCTGGGAGCAGTCCTTGATTCTTCTCTTCCTCTCACACCCGACTTCCAATCCTTCCACAAATCCTCTTGACTCTCCCTCAAAATACATCCCTAATCCAACGAATTCTCCCCTTGCCAGCACCCCCATCCGCTCCTCCATTGTCCCTGGCCTGGATGATTCTAGAACCTCCTGTCTGGTCCCCCAGCCTCCACCCTCGGTCCCTGTGGTCTTCCCTCAACATAGTGGCCACAGGGCTTCTGTTCAAATATAGCTCGGCTTTCGGAACTCCTCTGCTCAAAACTGCAGTAGCTCACCATTTCACGGAGAGTAAAAGTTAGGTGCCCCTAGCGGCCAGCGAGTTCTGTGCCCTTGTCCCCCATGACCCGACACTCCTCTTCCTTCCTGGGTTTCATCTTCCCCTCACTCGCTCCGCTCCGGTGTGTGCTTAGGGGTGAGGGGGAGGTGGACAGCCCTGGAGCACTCCCACCTCAGAGCGAGAAGGAGACATCTAACCACACCTGCTGGGGAGAGCACCCTCCCACCCACCACCCACCAAACCTCATGGTCTCCTCCCTCCCTCCTGCTCAAATATCTCC
The DNA here is from genome assembly GCF_029215605.1 of Mirounga angustirostris. Classification (NCBI taxonomy): domain Eukaryota; kingdom Metazoa; phylum Chordata; class Mammalia; order Carnivora; family Phocidae; genus Mirounga; species Mirounga angustirostris. Next base: position 26,369,995 of record NW_026991713.1, read on the forward strand.
TTCTCAGGGAGGTCTTCTTCAGTGGCCCTGTTTAAAACTGCACCCCCTCACAGCACTCCCTGCTCCCCTCATTTTATTTTTCCAGATCGCAGATATGTGTCTATGTGTTTTTAAAACTGTGGCAAGGGCGCCTGGGTGGCTCAGTTGGTTAAGCGACTGCCTTCGGCTCAGGTCATGATCCTGGAGTCCCGGGATCGAGTCCCGCATCGGGCTTCCTGCTTGGCGGGAAGCCTGCTTCTCCCTCTCCCACTCCCCCTGCTTGTGTTCCCTCTCTCGCTGTGTCTCTCTGTCAAATAAATAATAATAATAAAAATAAAATCTTTAAAAAAAAAAAAAAAAAAAAAAAACTGTGGCAGAACAAGCACGCCACCTGACTATTTTTAAATAGTCAGAGCTCCGTGTCATTTCAGTGCATCCACACTGTTGTGCAACCATCACCACCCTCCATCTCCAGAATGCTTTTCATCTTGCACAAGCGAAACAGTCCTCATTAAACAAACGCCCTTTCCCTTCCCTCAGCCTCTGGCAACCACCATTGTATTTTTTGTCTCTATGAATTTGCCTACACTCGGGATCTCTTGTAAGTGGAATCATATGGTACTTGTCTTTCTGTGACGGGCTTTTCTCACTTAGCATAATGTCCTCAGAGTTCATCCATGTTGTAGTGTGGGTCAGAATTTCCTTCGTTTTTTTTTTTTTTTAAAGATTTTATTTATTTATTTGAGAGAGAGAGAATGAGAGACAGAGAGCATGAGAGGGAGGAAGGTCAGAGGGAGAAGCAGACTCCCTGCCGAGCAGGGAGCCCGATGCGGGACTCGATCCTGGGACTCCAGGATCCTGACCTGAGCCGAAGGCAGTCGCTTAACCAACTGAGCCACCCAGGCGCCCCAGAATTTCCTTCGTTTTAAAGGCTGAATAATAACCTGTTGTGTGTATATGTCAATTAAAACAGACTCACAATGATCCAGGAAATAGCAATGCCAGCCACCACTCATGGACACATGCCACTACGTGCCAGGTACTGTGATAAAGCATCCCAGTCAACAAGCTGGTGGTATTCTTTCTCTCTCTCTCTTTTTTAAGTAGGCTCTATGCCCAGCGTGGAGCCCAACGTGGGGCTTGAACTCACGACCCTGAGATCAAGACCTGAGCTGAGATCAAGACCTGAGCTGAGATCAAGAGTCAGACGCTTAACCGACTGAGCCACCCACGTGCCCCAAGCTGGTGCTATTCTCATTTTATAGGTGATCAAAGTGAGGCTTTAAAAGTTTAGTTTGCCCATCCCTTACCATACAGCTGGTAGCAGCAAAGCCAGTCAATGTCTCTGCGCTCTGAGATAGGTCAGCAAACTACAACCTGGGGGCCAGATCTTGCCTGTTTCTGTACATCCCGGGAGCTCATAATAGTTTTTACAATTTTAAAGGGTTTAAACAAATCCCCACCCCACACATAGACACACACACAAAGGAAGAATAATTTGCAACAAAGACCATATGTAGAGTGCAGTGCCTGAAATTTTTCCTGTCTGGCCCCTTACAAAACACAATTCGTCTGTCAGTGACCCGTCCTTTACCAAGGAGGGAGAGCATTTACTATCTCACCTTCCTTGACACATTCTAACCCTCAGGTCTGTATTTCTAAATATCCCCCAAGAGATCTGATGCTTGTTTTGCTCCTGTTGACAACACCTAAGTGTGGGCTTTCTCCCGAAAACCCCAGGGGGCTCTCCGTGCCCCTGCTGAGGATGAAGAATATGGAGTCATCAGCTTCTGTTTGCTTCTCTTTTCATTGGCTTTCAGGGTTCATGGAAAATTTTCAGGTGCTGAAGATTTCTGAAAGCCTAATCACTTAAGGAGAGAGTGGTTTGTAAAATTAGTCTTATGACTTGAGTGTCATATTTTTGCTAAATAGTAAACAGGCAGGCATTTAAATAATGTCCTGCTTTTCCAGGATCATATTTCTAGGAATGCCAACCACCCAGCACCTAGAACTGCACTTTGAAGTCAGAGGAAAGGGTCTCTGGGGACAGAGTTGTAGTTTACTCGAAGCTGGGACAGACAAGGACACATTCTTGGACCTTGATCTAAGCCACGAGTGTTCATAGGGAGCAGCTTAGCAGCAGGGCGAAATGACAGCGGGAGTGGGCAGAGCTGCCAGAGAGCAGACAGACCGGCTTCACAGCACGGTGGGCTGAGGCCACGGAGTGTGGAGCCCGTGTCCCCAGGCATCCCAGGGGCACCCAAGCGAGGGAAGCACACAGAATGACTGATGCCCGCCATGAACGGGGAGCACAGGGAGAAAAGAATAATTGGTGTTTGTACAGCATGCAATAAGAAGGCAAAGTTAACATAAAAATGCATCTGTAGGTCTCAGTTGGGTCCCAACTTAAAAATGGGATCCTCATGAATCAATTATGTGCATTCTGCATGGGGACATTGAAAAGGAGACGAGAATAAAAAAGGCTGATGAAGGTACTGAAATAAATAAGGAAACTGGTATCAATGGACCTCAGATATCAGGGAATTTGTTCAAGGTCACCAATTTAGTTACTGACAAAACCATAGTTCTCTTGACTTTCAGGTTAGTATTGTTCATTTTTTTCCCCAAAGTCGGGGTCAGCAAACTCCAGCCTGCAGGCCAAATTCAGCCTACCACCTGATTTGTAAATAAAGTTTTATTGGAACCCGGCCCCGCCCTTTAGTTTACTGTTGGCCCTGCTGCTTTTGTGAGTAGTTACAACAATGATGTAAGGCCCGCAAAGCCTAACATATTTGACTCTCTGGCCATTTACAGAAAAGTTTGTCAACTCTTATCCTATACCATAGATCCAGATTTTAGTTCTGGCTCCTCTATGTACTTCACATTTCCGAATATTATTTTCTTATCTATAAAATAGACCTGATGATATGTATGATCAGTTTAAGGATCCATTTGGAAATGTATGTAAAATGCCCATTGTAGCTTCTGGCATGTGGCTGAGGCTCAAAGGATGATGTAGGTGACAGACACCCAATTTTATCGCTAATAAGGAGGGGAAGTCACTGGCTCATGCAGGTGGAAAGGAGAGTGGGGTGACTCGGAGGACCAAAGGGGGAGAATGAGCACCTGGGCCTCTGGGACCAGAGCAGGAAGTTGAGGTCACCAGGACTCACTTGCTAACTCTCTTTCTCTCTCTGTGTTGTGCCTTGATCCCTGTCTCTCTGTCTCTCTCCTTCTTTCCCTCTCTGCCGGGCTTCATTTGCAGACTGTCACCTCATGGAAGAGACCATGGCTGCAGAAGTCTAAATTCATATCTTCCACCCACCCACCCACCCCAAAATAACAACAACAAAATCTCTCTTTTCTCCCAGTTTTCAAATATCAATACCACAGGTGTTCTTCAGTTGGTCCAGTTTAGGTCATGTCATAGGTCTACCCTTTGACCAATCCCTGATGGCTAATGGTCCACCAAGATTTGTGTTCCTTTTCCAAATTACAGACCTCTTTCTGGGGAAGACAGCAGCCCAGACAAGGGCTTCCTTTCCTAGCCCCATTAGTCACATGGCCTCGTCTTTGCTAATTCTTATCAGAGGAATGTGAACAAAACTAATACGTGTAACTCCCCAGCCATGGAGGTTATGAAACACTGCACCTTTTCCACCCCTTTGGTCCCCTTCAATCAGTAGATATTAATGCCTAGGGATATCTTGGGAATATTTGTTGAAGGAGACACTGACCGTTGATCCCTGAATGACTGTGTGGAGTAAAACCACCTCCTTTCCCAATCTGATCCTGACGGCTCTGGACTGTTTATGTGAGCAAAAAGAAAACTTCTATGGTAGTTGAGCCATTATACATTTTGGGGCCTGTTATAACAATTGACCTACCCTAACTAAAACAAGTACTGTGATTGGCCTGGCCTGGCCTCAAGCCCATTCTTGTGACACAATGGAAAACAGGCAGAATCTGTTACCAGAAGGAAGGGGAGAGAAGAAACATGTAGGAAATATGATAAATGAACAAGGAAATAACTAGTATAATCTACAACAATTAGTAACTATTTTGTGATTTATTACCACTAATAAAACGTTTGCAATGTTGCATCATCATAAATAGGGGCTTAATTTGAGCCCACGATCTGAATGATAGTTTCATCAGTCTTATAAGCTTTCTCAAGTTCCCTCTTAAGGGAAGGATTCTGTCTTAGAATAAACAGAAGACCTGCTCCAAGGGCTCAGAAGCAATGCTGTTGGGAGTGTTTGCCCTCCATGCCCTACTGATCCCTTTGCTGGGGGAGCAGCAAGGGATTGTTAATGGACTTTCTTAGGACCCCAAACATCCTGAGGCTTCTCTCATGGTTTTTATTCCACAGGCAGGACCAGGGGTTCTGAAGACCCAAGGGCTTTTAGATGGTATGTGGACATCAGGTGGTACTACATTGAAATTCAATTCTGTTACTACCTTGAGGAATTAGCATCAGACACCACAGGTTTCAGGGCACAGTCCCCAGAAAGATGCCCCCACTTCAGTTTCAAGACCATCTGCACTTCTAATCAATAAACTAGAGGGGCACCTGGGTGGCACAGTTGGTTAAGCATCCCACTCCTGGTTTTGGCTCAGGTCATGATCTCAGGGTCGTGAGATCGAGCCCCACATTGGGCTCCGTGCTCAGAGCAGAGTCTGCTTGAGATTCTCTCTTTCCCTTTCTCCCTGCCCCTCCCCCCTGTTCTCTCTCAATAAATACATAAATATTTTTAAAAATACAAATCTGGGGGTTCTCAGAACCCCTCACCTTTGATTGTTTGCTAGAATGACTCACAGAACTCAGGAAAGTAGTGTACTTACAATTTTAGTTTTATTATAAAGGATGCGAGTCAGGACCCATCAAAAGAAGAGACACATAGAGCAATCTCTGAGAGATCTTTTGTGCCTTCTCCCTGTAGCATCAGGGCACATCATCCTTTTGACATATCAGTGCATTCATCAAGCACACTGGAAGCTCCACCAAGGATCCATGTTCAGAGTTTCTATTGGGGTTTCAGTATATGGCCATGATTGATTAAATCATTGGCCATGGGATTAAACTCAATCTCTAGCTTTCCTCCTCTCCCCAGAGGCTGGACTGGTTCATAGCCCCAAACTTCTAATTACACAGTTGATCTTTCTGGTGACCAGCTCCCATTCTGAATAATCTTATCTTTCAGTTCAAACTCAGGTGTGATCCAAGAGGCTCATGAGTAACAAAGACATTTTCATACATGGGGAATTCCAAGGACTTTGGATCTCCCTCCCAGGAACCAGGGACAAAGACAAGCCAAATTATTTATTGTACAAAAGGTGGGTTATCTATACAAAGGGTTTTTTTTTGTTTGTTTGTTTGTAATTAGAGTTGGGTAAATTAAAGTCTGTTTTCCATTTAATCAGGTGAATTAATGCCAGGAAATAAAACAAGGGATTACAATGAGGGTATTGCTATTGGAAAGTTGCCAATGGAGTTAACACACTGTTTTCTATCAGAGATCAAGCTATTCCAGTGAAACCAGAACAGAGTCTCCTGTACTTTTCCTATACATGAACATGAAGCTCTCCACTAAGCAGTCTTCCATCTAAGCAGGAATACCATTTGAGCACTTTGATTCTCATAAGGGAATGTGAACTCTACCACAACCAACATGTGAAATAAGCATTATAATCATCCTCATTTTATACATAAGTAACACCTGATGTCACACAGCTCAGAAGTGGTGGAGCCTGAATTCAGACCCAGATGTCTGGCTCCTTTAACCACTGCACTCGAGCTCATTCCTGCAAAGAGCCCAGTGGGATGGAGACGAGGTTTAGGGAAGGGGAAGGGACGGGATGTGGTATCTATTTATTCATCTACATGTTCTAAGTGCTCTTGGGTGGAAGGTTTCATATCTACACCACACACCTCAGAAACTACCTTCACTAAATTATGTTTTAATGTTGTTGCCTGACTATTACAATGCTGGTACAAAAAAAAGCAGAAAGTCCTTGTCTGAATTCTTGGTGAAACCATTGTGGAAGACACTGAATGATCCAATGGACAACTATGCCCTACAGACTGCGCCCTATGGAAGTTTCTCTGAGTTTTCTACAAGGTAAAAATCTTCTGTCTCCTGAAAAATTGCTTCAAATCTGCCTCTCAGGTTCCATTGTTTCAAACAATCTCATTGTTTGTATCTGCTGCCATGTTGTCCAAAATTTTAAATACAATTTTATGCTCTAGTAGAGCAATTATAGTGACTCTCATGGTCAGAACATTTGCTTTATTCTTTATTTTTGCTTAATCCCACTTCATCTGTTTTTATTCTCATTTTATTGAAATCCTATTTTGGGCACATTACTTAAACCCTCATGTTATTTTAGACTAGAGTAAAAACAAACATTCTTGATATTTGGTGATTATTAGAAATCTCATCTATGAATGACCAAATTTTATATTAATAAGATAAAATCAACATTAAAATCATATCAAACTTAGTATAATCTCTGTCCAATTATTTGAATTGCATTTTAGGATCTTTCCATAATTCCAGAATATTATTATTAATATGAATTATTACCTATCACATCAATATCAATTAATATCAACTGTATAGAAGTAGAGATACACCAGTTAAATATTTCTAATTGACAATGATAATGATGTTGATGTAATAGAAAGGATGAATATTTGTATACTGATTCATTCAGTAAAGATCGAATAGTTCTATGTACCAGATAAAGGAAGTTTATATTCTAAGGGGATGTTGTTACTGTCTGGATTATGTCCCCACCCCTGCCCCCATTCTCATGTTGAAGTCCTAACCCATAGTAGCTCAGAATGTGATCTTATTTGGAGAAAGACAGTCTTTCCAGAGGTATTTAAGTACAAATGAGGTTGTTAGAGTGGGCCCTAAAACAATATGACTGGTGTCCTTAGAAACGGGAAATTCAGACAGAGGCACACATAGAGGGAGGATATTATGAAGAGGCACGGGGACAAGAAAGCCATCTACAAACCAAGGAGAAGACCTAGAACAGATTTGCCATCACAGCCTCAGAAAGAACCAACTCTGCCAACACCTTCATTTTGGACTTCCAGCCTCCAGCACGGTTAGACAATATATTTCTGTTGCTTAAGCCACCCAGCCTGTGGGCCTTTGTTACAGCAGCCCCAGCAAACTAAAACAGGGGAAAGGGCTTGAGGTGAGGAAGAAGCTAATGAGTTCAAGGAATACAAAAGCAGCCCATTCAGCTGGAGCCCAGTGGGTGAGGGAGAGAGAGGAGAGCAAGGTGAAGCGGATGTGTGTAAACATTTACTTGAGTCCAAAGCCGGGCCAGTGAACGAGGTCTTGGATAAGCTATTGTAAGAAAGGGACCTTACAAATATCATGGCTTAAGTAGGAGAAAAGTTTGTTTTTCTTCCATCCAATGGAGCAAAGGAAGATGAGAGGTCTAGAGTGGGTAGAATTGGATGCTGCCAGATAAATTGGCCATTTTCAATGCATGGCTTCCTTCTCTGGTCCCAGGTCGTTCTTCCAGTCGGTGCCATGCCCCAACCAGTGACAGGAGGAGGAAGAAAAAAATGGAAGTGTGAAGCTTCTGTACCAAGACATGTGGTTTGGAAGTTGGACACAGGGTTTCTGCTCTCCACCCCTGGCCAGAGCTCAGCTGGGTGACTACACCTGTTGCTAGGATGGGGGGTTGCTAGCTACCACTCTAGGAGTCCTATGTTTGAGAATTCCTTGCTAACTTGGAAAGTTGTGTTTCTAAAGGTAAGAAAGAAGGGCGCCTGGATGGCTCAGTTGGTTAAGCAGCTGACTCTTGATTTCGGCTCAGGTCATGCTCTCAGGGTCCTGGGATCGAACCCTGCATCGAGCCCAGCATCAGGCTCCGTGCTCAGTGGGGAGTCTGCTTGAGGATTCTCTCTCTCTCTCCCTCTGCCCCTTCCCCTGTTCTCTCTCTCTCTCTCCCTCTCTCTCTAAAATAAATAAATAAATCTTTAAAAAGAAGAAAAGAGAAGAAAGAAAGAATAGCCTCCAGGGAACAGCTAGCAATTTCTGTCCCAGCCTAACCTTAGTTAGCTATAAGGCCGGACATCTTAACTTCTTCCTTCAAGACTCCAAGATGGTAGAGGTGACATTCAAAGGGGACTGTCACTCATCTTCTATCATCTCTCCAATAATTTTCCAAGAATGGCTCTTTGAACAAGATCAGTGACCAGACAGCAGGGGCCAAGCCTTGTTGCTCTCGTTTCCAGCACAGCCCTGGAAAATCTCTCTGCCTCCCTTGCAATGACCCCTCCCTAGTCACCATGTTTTCTGCCATTTGGGCCTTGTCTTATATCCTTCATGCCTGGGAGCCTCCAGAGGTAAGCAGTTTATGTGTTTGGCATGCTCTGCAGCTCTCCAGCACTCTGAACCTTGTCTGCGTGTCAGAAGCATTTATTAATATCAGTGCTAATAATAGTACCTAGCAGGGGTGGGCTGGCTGGAACTTGTAAGACAGCAGCGTTTCCCATTACTGGGCTTTCCTTGTTTACTGGAACACGACAGGCGGGGATAAATTCAGACTTGCTTTTTCAGTTCTCTTACTTGGGTTACTGATCCCATTACTAGATTACTAGAAGTCTGACTTTGCCGGCATCCACAGAAACACGCAGCAAATCCAGGCCATAGGGTGTTCTCATGGTCCATTTATATGGGCTGAAAGGACAAGTCTGGTTTCTGGGAAACATACTGTCCAACTCTGTAACCCGAGGTCATCTCAAAATGGGGTGGCCATAAAGGCTGAGTACAGGCTGAATCTTGCCTGCCTCCTTAGTTGCAAAATGGAAAAGGATGAGCAGAGAACGCAAAATGACCCACCTTTGAGATCTGTACCCCTCTCTCTCATTCTTTGACTTTAAAAATCTTGTCTGTCTAGAGCAGTCTACACTGATATAAATTGCTGACCTTACTGAACCTGGGTTGATGTCAAGAACTCTGCAGGGAGCTTTCCATGCATTCTCCCTTTTGAAACTCACCAGCAACTTGTTGCCGTAGGTGCCGTTATCCCCATTTCACAGATGAGGAAATGGAGGCTCCAAGAAGTTAAGGTTGTGTGTTCAAGGGAGGGACAGAGCCAGCTTTTGAACCCCATCCTTTGTGACCCCAGAGCCTGCAGGGGTAGCCCTAGTACCCTACTGCTTGTTCACACGGGCAGCGGAGAGTTTGTACACAATCTCCAGGTGCTCCTCCCCACCACGTTCCCCACCACGGCCGTCTGTGCTGTGGAAAGCAAACGACACCCAGCTGGGGGAAACCCCTCCCTTTCCCCTGAAATAAGCTGATCCAGACCTGCTGTCATCTCCTCTCCCCCTTTGCGGGTCTCTGTCACCCCACCTGATTCCTGACACACCAGGTTGCTGGTTTTCTCCCTGGGGAGCTACTGGGTTCTGCAAAGTACTATGTCCCCCTCTTCTCCTTCAGAGCTTCAGCTGCAGTACAGGGTCAACTCAGCCTTGGTTGGCCGGCCTCAGACAAGCCCCCCCTACCCCGGGTATAGGACACTGGGATCCAGGCTCTGAAATAGGGATTCACAACGAACGATTAGAGTCCCACTCATTTATTGTCGGGGTTTCCTATAGTCCTCCCACGAGAAACTAAGTCTGCAAAAACACCACCTTGCAAAACCTGTCACGTGGGAAGAGACGCTTGGCCAGAGAACGTGGTGGAAATGAAGGGCTTCAGCCTGGGATTCAAGGGAGGCTATCTTTCTCTGAGCACCCCTGTCATTTAGGGCCCATATTAGATTCCTCTGCCTGCCTGATCTCAGGTAAGCCTCAAACTCACTTGGTGACGTAGGCTGTCTAACTGATATTTTACCCATGAGGCCACTGAGGCGAGCTTCTCTCAAAGGCTATTTGGCCTGTACATGGACTATTCAGTCTCTAACTCCAATGTTTTTTCCTTATCTCTGTTACCAATTTATAATCTTACAGGGAAAAATTCTTGGCCTCATGTTCATGTTTAAAATGCAGGGATTAAAATGAACTCTTGGGACTTCATCAAGATAAAAAGCTTTTGCACAGCAAAGGAAACAGTCAACAAAATCAAAGACAACCGACAGAATGGGAGAAGATATTTGCAAATGACATATCAGATAAAGGGCTAGTATCCAAAATCTATAAAGAACTTCTCAAATTCAACACCCAAAGAACAAATAATCCAGTCAAGAAATGGGCAGAAGACATGAACAGACATTTCTGCAAAGAAGACATCCAAATGGCCAACAGACACATGAAAAAGTGTTCAACATTGCTTGGCATCAGGGAAATCCAAATCAAAACCTCAATGAGATACCACCTCACACCAGTCAGAATGGCTAAAATTAACAAGTCAGGAAACAATAGATGTTGGTGAAGATGCAGAGAAAGGGGAACCCTCCTACACTGTTGGTGGGAATGCAAGCTGGTGCAGCCACTCTGGAAAACAGTATGGAGGTTCCTCAAGAAGTTAAAAATAGAGCTACCCTATGACCCAGCAATTGCTCTATTAGGTATTTACCCCAAAGATACAAATGTAGTGATCTGAAGGGGCACATGCACCCCAATGTTTATAGCAGCAATGTCCACAATAGCCAAACTATGGAAAGAGCCTAGATGTCCATCAAAAGATAAATGGATAAAGATGTGGTGTATATATATACAATGGAATATTATGCCGCCATCAAAAAATGAAACCTTGCCATTTGCAACAACGTGGATGGAACTAGAGGGTATTATGCTAAGTGAAATAAGTCGATCAGAGAAAGATAAGTATCATATGATCTCACTGATGTAAGGATTTTGAGAAACAAGACAGAGGATCATAGGGGAGGGAGGGAAAAATGAAACAAGATGAAACCAGAGAGGGAGACAAACCATAAGAGACTCTTAATCTCAGGAAACAAACTGAGGGTTGCTGGAGTGGAGGGGGGTGGGAGGGATGGGGTGGCTGGTGATGGACACTGGGGAGGGCATGTGCTATGGTGAGCGCTGTGAATTGTGCAAGACTGTTGAATCACAGACCTGTACCTCTGAAACAAATAATACATTATATGTTAATAAAAAATTAAAAAATTAAAAATTAAATGCCGGGATTAGATCAGACCAGTGTTTCCCAAGTGTGCTCTAAGGGGGTCATACAGCCACAGGTGATGAAGCCGCTCAGCCTTGGATCTGGGCCTCAATTTTTAAAATCACTTAAGTATTTAGTAAATTTATTGAGCAACTACTATGTATTGGGCATTGTTCTAGCTGAAAAGGGATAAGTCAAGAACAAAGTCTCTGACCTCGGGGAAGCTTCAGCAGGGGTTGGAGGAGAAAGAGAAACATAAAAGTAAAAAGATAATGTCAGTGTTAAAGCCAATGAGGGAAATAATTAGGGTGCCGTTACAGAAAACAAGAGGGGCACTTTAATTAGGGTGGCCAGGGAAAGCTTCTTTGAGTTAAAACTTGAAAAGAGAGGAGCTGGGTCAGGAGCATTCCAGGCAGAGGAAATAGCAAGTGCCAAGGTCCTGAGGCAGGACACGGCTTGGGCCAGTCAGGAAGTAGACATAAGCTCTTTATTGCTGATGCATAGTGGCTGAGGGGGAAAGTGGACAATGGAAAGAGAAAAGAAATCACACAGGACCTGTAAGGACTTGGGAGTAAGGAGCAAGGGATAACTTTAATAATTACTAATAATGCATTTACTAATAAAATGACCAATAATTTGCAAAACCTGTACCCACCACAGAGGCAGAAAATGCAGGTTCTCACTCTCATGGCTTCCTTTGTAGCTGGCAATGTCATGTGTAAATTAAACCAGAGGGGAACTCTCCTGGGCAAATTCTGGGCAGATATAATCTTTGTGACAAAAGAAAGAGATAAGCGGAGAAGCTGCATCTCCTTCTTCCTACATCTGAACGCACTTTTGTCAAGACATGTTGTACAGAGCCTTGGCAGCCATCTCGTGATAATGAGGAAGAGTGCCAAGAGATTCTCAGAGAAGGCCTGACATGGTTGAGCCACTGCTCCTGCTTGGAATCACCTCCCTGTGGACCACTTGTTATGTGAGAAAAGTAAATCTCTTTAATTTAAGCCCATCATAGTTGGATACTTTGTTATGGGCAGTTGGGAACATTCTTCTTTTCTTTTCTTTTTTTTTTTGATGTAGTGTTCCATGATTCATTGTTTGCATATAACACCCAGTGCTCCATGCAGTATGTGCCCTCTTTAATACCCATCACCAGGCTAACCCATCCCCCCACCCCCCTACTCTCTAGAACCCTCAGTTTGTTTCTCAGAGTCCATAGTCTCTCATGGTTCATCTCCCCCTCCGATTTCCCCTCCTTCATTTTACCCTTCCTACTATCTTCTTTTTTTTAATATATAATGTATTATTTGTTTCAGGGGTACAGGTCTGTGATTCAACAGTCTTACACAATTCACAGCACTCACCATAGCACATACCCTCCCCAGTGTCTATCACCTAGCCACCCCATCCCTCCCACACCCAAAGATACAAATGTAGGGATCCGAAGGGGTACGTGCACCCCGATGTTTATAGCAGCAATGTCCACAATAGCCAAACTATGGAAAGAGCCAAGATGTCCATCGACAGATGAATGGATAAAGAAGATGTGATATATATATATACACATACATATACATACACACCATGGAATATTATGCAGCCATCAAAAGGAATGAAATCTTGCTATTTGCAATGACGTGGATGGAACTGGAGGGTATTATGCTGAGTGAAATAAGTCAATCAGAGAAAGACGTGTATCATATGATCTCACTGATATGAGGAATTCTTAATCTCGGGAACATTCTAATACATCTCTGCTCCCGTTCACTTCCTTCCATTACCCTCACCTTTGGAAAGAATCAGAAACCTCTCGCTACCTGCTCAGTGATGTCCACAGTGCCTCCAACAGAAAACAAGACCTTGCATTTCTAGGATGACCTAAGGTCTAGCTTGCCCGGGATTCTTCTGGGACAGCTCTGGTTTATTTCTGTTGTTCTGGATTTTATTTTTTTATTTTTATTTTTTTAAAGATTGATTTATTTATGTCAGAGAGAGAGAGTGGGAGGGAGGGGCAAAGGGAGAGAGAGAGTCTTAAGCAGACTCTGCACTGAGTGCAGATCCTGACGTGGGGCTGGATCCCACGACCCTGAGATCTTGACCTGAGCCAAAACCAAGAGGCAGACTTTAACTGACTGCAGCACCCAGGTGCCCCTGTTCTGGTGTAACTTCAAAGAGCACCAAAAATATTCCTGGATGGATGATAAATTATATGGCCACTCTATTCCTTTTTCAAAGAGGAAAGGCTTATTAAGTGTGAATACCACTGCAAGGGAGAGAGCAAGCACCTAGCTTTCCATTCACAATAAAGGGATAAATGGCTCACACCAGGGTTTTAGACTGGGGGGGTGGGGGAAGGGGTTCCCTAGAGCGGGGAGAGGGCCCAGAAATAAGAAACTGGGAGCTCTAAAGGCAAACTTCACCCACTTCCTACATTTTCCAGCAATCTACTCTGCTGCTGAGAACATACAAAGCTTTTGTTGCTATGTTGTTATTCTTTCTTTATTTTTTCTCCACAAGCCCGATCCACCTTCACCGGCGCCAGGGGCTCACTGGAGCCCACCTCTTGTCAAAGGAGTCTAGGAGTCTCGAACTCTCGCTTGTGTTTTTTTGTCCAAACCCAGTAACTCCCTGTTTCTCCGAAATCTTTCCAAGGTCCCCACAAGATTGACACAGCTGTTATGTGAAGTGATAAAGTCCCTCTCACTCATGCTATTTCAAGTCTGTTTTTGCCAGACCTTTCAGACCCCTCAAAACTTCAGAGTGCACGCCATCCCCGCTCCCTCCTTTTCATGCCCATTTCCTGACCCCAAATAACTGAAAATCAGACCTGCCTCCCCCCCCCCACCCCCCCTTCCAGCGGAGCAGGCTTGACTGGTCTCCTGTGCCAATGCAAACCGACCACCAACCGGGCAGGTTATCCATGCTGGCAACAAGTATTTAAGTGCACAGATCAGCCTTGATTTAAATTATGCAGGCCCATTATCTGTGAGAAAACCCAGCTGCCCCATACACCCTTTCCAGTGATAAGCTTTGTGCCTAGCTGTCCCTGGGGAGCTGACTCCAGGAATAGAAGGAGCCCTTGTGCTCTCAAGAGCAGCACAAAGAAGTGAGGCAGCCAGCGAGAGAGGCTGGAAACCTGCTGGGACTGAGGGCTGGCAGGGGGCCTTGGTGGGGGGGAACCACCTGATTCTTCCTGATTCTGAAGTGGAGACGGTAGACGAGGTGAGCTTCTTTCATCTGGCTTTCTGCGGCTGACAGTTCGGGCTCCCTGCAGCAGTAGGAAGCAGGAGAAATGCTCAAGGGGCTGGGGCCACCGGGGGTGGGGAGGCTGGCTGGGGTGGGAGAGGTAGCTGGGCTGTGATCTGTGATCGCCACACAGATTTCTCATCACTCGGAACCTGATCTATGAGCAATGGATAAAGCTCCTTGGAGGAGGCACTTTAATCTTCCAAGAGAAAACCTTTTAATTCATCCAATAATAATTATCCGTGTGCCTACCACATCCTAGGCACTGAACTAAGATTGGAGACTATGAGAGTGAACAAAACACATTCCTGGCCTCTAAGAAGTTTTCAACTGGCTGGAATTTCGGACAAGATAACAAGTCATTACAATAGCCAATACATGCTACTGGTAAAAAAAAAAAAAAAAAAAAAAAAGAATCATCCAGAAAGATGACTGTGTGCCCTTTCAATGTCATACTAAAGCATTGTCTAATAGGTCAGCCCAAAGGCCATCTGACACCCTTAATTTGGCTAACTATTACTACTGGTTAGGGTCTAGACCTTGAAAACTTAGATCTTAATTTGCAAGAAATTTATAAGTTGCAAATGGTTTTTGTCTGGGAGAGATGTAGATGATTTCTGTCCATTGGAAAAGACATCTCCTAAGGGTTACGATTTTATTGCCTACAGGACATTAT